>NC_141192.1:14465000-19465000 GCF_055505025.1 Bos grunniens
CACTCCATTAAATTATTACTATAGTCATAGGGGTAATACAAACAACAATAGTAATAGCTAATATTTGAGAGCTTTTTGTATACTAGGCACTCTGCCAAATATCATATATGCAATGGCATTTCATATAACTTACCATAATCATGCAAGTTAGGTACTATTATTTTTCCCATTTTACAGATGAAGGAACAGAGGCTGAAAGAGTTAACTTGTCCACGGCTACCAGATAGTAGGGTGTTAAAACCAGGATTCAAACTCAGGTCTTGTGACTCTTGATTCAGCAACTCTTAGCCAGGACCTATCCAGCCTCCATGAACTAAAGTTCACAGGGAACCTTCTCTGTGCATATAAGGGGGCAACAGTTCCTACCAATATCTCATTTATGGTCACAGAACTGTCCTCCTAATTCCATTATTTCGATCATTTTACGTATGGAGAGAACTTGTGCTAAATACAGACCTACTTGTTAAAGAACATATTTTTAAAAGGAAACAAAATACAAGCCTAGACCAACAGAGGCTGGGTTGAAATTAACTCTCACACTGATATAAAGAAAGTTAATTAGTTCAATCCAGTCGATGTCTGATTTTATTAAATGTTAGAAATTAAATGAAGGCTTTAAAATAAATAAATCAAAGAAAACATTTCCTGTCTACCCTAACCCCTGAAATTTTTCCCTTTGTATCATGTGTTAATTGGAGGGTTTCCAAAGAGGGTGCATAGAACATTTTTTAACATCTATTCTTGAGAGTCCAGTAATGTATTTTCTACATAATAGATATAAATAATGAACACAGGGCTACATTAATTTTAATTCATGTTAAATATGGTTTCTGGGTTGAGTTTATTTGTAACACTTTCCTTCTCTGTGCTATTTCATTCCTTGCCACCATGTCACTATTTAGCTTGAAATTTCACAATATGGAAATGCAAAAAACAAATCCGATCCTAATTATCTCCTGCAGGATCATAAAAATAACATTAATAAAATGTGGTAAATATCAGTGCTGATCATTACCAGTCCCAATCACCAGAAAATGAAACGTAGCAGCACCCCAAAGCAGGAAGGATTAAAGCGAGCCCTCCACCACGAAACTCACATACATTAGCATATTGCTTCATAAGCAAATTTAACGGTAATAATAAAGTTGTCTTTAATGTGAACTGGACAAGAATTCCAAATGTGCATGGATATGCACAGAATCCCTGGCATCTATGTGTATCCTGCTTTCTAGTTTCCAAAGCAGTGTCGCATCCACTATTCATTTTTGTATCCCTTTTGCCCTTACTTAGAGCTATGGACAACAGGCCTCATTCCAGCTGAAAACTGGGGTTGCAAGAAAAGAGAAAGATGTGACCTTCCTGGATGGACCTTGTGAGTCAGCAACCTGAAGTTGGAACCCAAGCCTTCTGGCATCCAGATCTATGATCTCCTCATTAAAAGTACCTTTCTTTGGGATAAACCACACAGGCACAGTGACAAGGACTTCCTAGTCATGGTACGAAACATAAAGGACAAAGCATCATTAGTCAGAAGAGATAAATAAGATGTCTTACCAGGGACTGAAGAACAGACAAAGAAGATGTGAAGCAGCACTTGATGTGAGAAACACGCAGCCTTCTCTGCACAGCTCTGTTCTGTGACAAGGGTTACAAACATATTCATACAGGTAGGATGGCTCAAAAAAGTCTATTAGGTAATGTCAGAGACAGAAAAACTTGATTGGCCAGTGTGTGACTCTACATCTGTATTACTTTATTCATATAAATAAGACCCTAAATATCAGGATGCCAAAGTCAAAAGTAAACTTTGGTTCCTGCTACAGAATGTCGAGTATATAAAATTTTAATATACTTAAGGAAATTCAAGTACATTATCAACTATTGACAGGTACTTATGGCTGTAAGAAGATAAGCTAAATACATTAGCTTAAATAAATAAATAGATATGACAGCGTGTTTGCTGGACTCTAATGAATTAATTCCCTAATTGGTCTTCCCTGAACCCCACAGCAGTCTCCATTAGGTCTTTACATACAATCCATACATCAATACCAGGATGTTGCTATATCTAGGTCCATGGACCATCCACTGTGCTGGCCATTAGTATCTCTTAGGAAAAAGGAGTAAATGGAGGAAGGGACAAGTTGAAGTTTGGAGAAAATGAAAGTCATGTTATTGCACAAGGAATAGTGTTTAAAAATGTGAGCCCAAGGCCTGATACGGTTCTTTTTCATCAATAAACCTCAGTTTGAATGAATGTATTTTTCTGAGGGTAGAGTATGCAGACTGGAAAACAGAAGGGCCTGAGAAAACTGCTGGAATTAGTTACTAGCTACTCATCTAGGACAGAAACCAGTCTATCATTTGTGTTTAAAAACCTGGCTGGGCAATCCCACTTCCGGGCATACATCCAGGAAAAAAACAAACATAATTTGAAAAGATCCACGTGCCCCAGTGTTCACTGCAGCACTGCTCACAGTAGCCAAGACGTGGAACCAACCTAAATGTACATCAGCAAAGGGCTGGATCAAGATGATGCAGTACAGATATACAATGGAATACTGCTCAGGCACAAAAAGTGAAATAAGGCCATTTGTAGCAACATGGATGGATCCAGAGACCACCACACTAAGTGAAGTCAGAAAGAGAAAGACAAATACCATATGATCACGCATATGTGATATCTAAGATACGCCACAGATGAACTTACCTGCAAAACAGAAACATACTCGTGGACACAGAGGCCAGATCTTGTGGTGGCCAAGGGGGCAGAAAGGATTGGGAGTTAGGGACCAGCAGAGGCCAACTATTGTACAGAATGGATCCACAACAAGGTCCTCCTGTAGCATAGGGAACCATATTCAATACCCTGTGGTAAACCATAATGGAAAAGTGTATATACATGCACACATGTATATGACCTAGCAACTACACAACAACTGACTCGCTTTTCTGTACAGCAGAAATTAACACAACATTGTAAATCAGCTATACTTCAATAAATCAAAACAAAAAAGAAATAGAAGAGAACAGGATTTCAGAAAAAAAAAAAAAAACAAAGCTGGTTAGGGTCACTTGCGACATCTGCATCCCTGGAGGCAGGACACAGGCCGGGGGGAGTGGGGTGTGCTTCAGCATGTGCTCTTGACACCATATGGGCATTTCAGAACTCTGATCCTGACAATCACATAGTCCGGGGGATCTCAAACTTCAGTGTGTAGCAGAACCACCTGGAAAGCTTGAGAAAGCACTAACTTCTGAGCCTCAATCGCAGAGTTTCTGAATGAGTAGGTCTGGAGTGGGGCCAAAATATCCGCATTCTAACAAGTTCCTGAGCGATGCTCATGCTGCTGGTCTGAGAACTCCACTTGGAGAATCACTGCTCTAGTCCAACACCCTCATGTTAGAGGGTTAGAGACCCAGAGAAGGGAAGTGACTCTCTTGGGGCCAGTCTTCAATGATTCACTTCCTAAAGTCTGATGGATCCTTTCTGTTATGAGTTGAATTATGTCCCAAACCAAACTCATATTTAAAAATCCTATTCTCCAGGACCTTTAAAATGTAATCTTATTTCATTGCAGATATAATTAGTTAAGATGACGGATTAGGGTAGTCCTAATCCAACATGCCAAAGTCTTTGACTGTGTGGATCACAATAAACTGTGGAAAATTCTGAAAGAGATGGGAATACCAGACCACCTGATCTGCCTCTTGAGAAATCTGTATGCAGGTAAGGAAGCAACAGTTAGAATTGGACATGGAACAACAGACTGGTTCCAAATAGGAAAAGGAGTACGTCAAGGCTGTATATTGTCACCCTGCTTATTTAACTTATACGCAGAGTACATCATGAGAAACGCTGGACTGGAAGAAGCACAAGCTGGAATCAAGATTGCTGGGAGAAATATCAATAACCTCAGAAATGCAGATGACATCAGCCTTATGGCAGAAAGTGAAGAGGAACTCAAAAGCCTCTTGATGAAAGTGAAAGTGGAGAGTGAAAAAGTTGGCTTAAAGCTCAACATTCAGAAAATGAAGACCATGGCATCCGGTCCCATCACTTCATGGGAAATAGATGGGCAAACAGTGGAAACAGTGTCAGACTTTATTTTTTGGGGCTCCAAAATCACTGCAGATGGTGATTGCAGCCATGAAATTAAGATTACTCCTTAGAAAGAAAGTTATGACCAACCTAGATAGCATATTCAAAAGCAGAGACATTACTTTGCCAACAAAGGTCCGTCTAGTCAAGGCTATGGTTTTTCTTGTGGTCATGTATGGATGTGAGAGTTGGACTGTGAAGAAGGCTGAGCGCCGAAGAATTGATGCTTTTGAACTGTGGTGTTGGAGAAGACTCTTGAGAGTCCCTTGGACTGCAAGGAGATCCAACCAGTCCATTCTGAAGGAGATTAGCCCTGGGATTTCTTTGGAAGGAATGATGCTAAAGCTGAAACTCCAGTACTTTGGCCACCTCATGCGAAGAGTTGGCTCATTGGAAAAGACCCTGATACTGGGAGGGACTGGGGGCAGGAGGAGAAGGGGACGACAGAGGATGAGATGGCTGAATGGCATCACTGACTCAATGGGCATGAGTCTGGATGAACTCCAGGAGTTGGTGATCGACAGGGAGGCCTGGAGTGCTGTGATTCATCAGGTCGCAAAGAGTTGGACACGACTGAGCGACTGAACTGAACTGAACTGAATCCAACATGACTGGGGTCCATATAGAAAGGGGTGGGAGTTGGAAACAGACACATAACAGAGAGAATGCCATGTGATAATGCCACAGAGACAGGGCAGACGTTGGGGCAATGTATCTATTAGCCAAAGCATGCCAAAGACTTCTGGCAAGCATCAGAATCTAGAGGAGAGGCAGGGAACAAATTCTCCCTCACAGTCCTCAAAGGAACCAACCCTGCACACCTTGATCCTAAACTTCTCTCCTCCAGAACCGTGAGAGAATAAATTTTTGTTGTTTGTGTCACCGGTTTGGGCTACTTTGTTATGGCAGCCCTATCAGACTAATGCTTTTTTATAGGAGACCATCAGAAAGAAGTCCAAGGTTCATCTGAGCGGATATTATGAAGGAGTCCCAGTCCTCTCTCCCTCTCCCAAGAAGGATTCTCTACACTCCTCAGCTGAGGACCAGGGCTCCCTTGTCTTCCCAAGTCTGTGCCTAAGACCCGGCTCTAACAGGGGTGGACTCTGTACTAACCCCTCTCTCAAGCCATGTGGCGAGAGGTCTCAGGACCCTTCAACATGCTCCCATTCTGACTCAGCACTTTTATTTTTAGGGTTTGAAAGAAACTCAGACCCACGCAGGGGAAATACATGTTCCTGGGAAGTGAGTAATAGTGAATACAAGGTGAAACAAAACCTTGCTCCAAGGAGATTATGTAGTCATTAAAGTACTTTTCATTAGGAGTATATAATTATATGGAAAACACACATGCTATAAAATCAAGTAAAAAGGCAAGATATAAAATACTGTATATTAAAAAAAGAATAATGCTGAAAAGAAATATATCAAAATATTACGGGTTTTTAATTTGGGGGCTGGCAAGAATATTGGAACCATTTTTCTTCTATTTTGCGTTTTCTGTAAAAAAGCATCAATTATTTTCATAAAGAGAAGGTATCTTAGGGGTGGGGGAATCCCTTCCTGAGATTCACAACTATTCATTGTTCATCTTGGCTCCGTTGTTTCTTTCCACCTTCATTCAATGATATCACCTAAAATCTGCCAAAGGTTTGACAATCTGCCCCTGCAAGGAAGAAGGTCCTTTTGACTTTGGAGACTAAGTTTATTAAAAAACCACTTTCTTCTTTGTTACAGAAATCTCCAGTTAGAGGTTGTGAAATTATGCAAAATTCTCCCCTTCTGTCCCTGGTGCCTGAGGTAAATTTCTGTCTTCAAATCTTTCCAAGTGGTTCTTCCATGAAGAACAATACCCACATTTATCATCCTTTGTCTCTTCAGCTGCTTTCTTTTCTATAACCAGGTTTTTATTCTTTTGGTTGTTTTAACATCACTGTTTAAAATTCTCCCTTTGCTGTACTACCCAAAATTCAGTAGCTGGGGTTTTATTTGGGTTAAAACATGTCCTCTTTTAAATATGACTGCATGCTTAGTCATTCAGTCATGTCCAAATCTTTGTGACCCCATGGATTGCAGCCCGCCAGGCTTCTCTGTCCATGGGGATTCTCCAGACAAGAATACTGGAGTGGGTTGCCATGCCCTCCTCCAAGGGATCTTCCCAATCTGGGGATCAATCCCAGGTCTCCCACATTGTAAGTGGACTCTTTACCAGCTGAGCCATGAGGGAAGCCCTTAAATATGATTATCTATGGGAAATTTGAAGTGATCAGATGTTCACACTTTAGTGTGAATTAGCTTTTGAACACTGTTTTCCTCCTTATACCCAGCTAAGACAATTAAGTTGAAGAAATGAAGTTTTGAAGAGATGATAAATGAAAGGGAGTTTGCAGCACAAGGGCATTTGCAAAGAGAGGTCACTGACCAGGACAGGGTGTTGGCATTTGGGAAATAGAACAGTAGAGAAAAGGAAAGAGAGAAGATGGTGAGAGGAACGTAGCAAAGGCAAACGAAGCCCGAGTCAGAGTGCGGTCACATGGCCCCACTTAAGGAGCCTTAATCCTTTTTTTTTTTTTTTTTGCAAAAGGAGACTTTCTGCTATAGTTTGTAACTAATGTTTAAAGTCAACAGAAGCGCCTCAACTGTTTTTAAATTATGTGAATAACAAATACCCTTAAGCAGGCAGGGTTTTGACATTCTTTTGATACTGAATATTGATCATTAACAAGCTGGACAAGACTTAAATGATGTTAGTCATTTCACATGTATAAGCAAACGTGGGGGGCATCCATCTACGTACCTGGGTGGGTGTGTTTAAATGTATAAGTAATAGGCTTTCAGCTGAGTTCTGAACCAGGTAAAGAATTCAGAGGGCAAGGGTAGCAAATTCACCTGAATTATATGCTGAAATGTACACCTGAGTGCCTGTTTCTGGGCAGAGGGTCCATGGCTTTGACCAGCTTCTCAGGGGCAAGAGTTACTGTGCTGGGGGATGAGGGCTCTGACTCAAACGTGTGCTGTGCCAGGCTCCAAGATGTGCACACCTCAGATGCTCACACAGGAGGTTCCCTGGAACAGGAGAAAAGTTCGGACCGTGCTGGCGAGAACACAACCCTCCCTCCCCCAGCCAGCCCACAGGTGACACCGCAGGGGGTCTGTCGCTGCAGGGACCTGCTCCCCACGGTCCAGCCATGGGGCAGGGTGGGCCTTCTAACTGGGTTTTCCTGAAGAAGCTTTTGGTCACAAGGAAGCAAATAAGTTGCTGATGTTCTCAGATTTTCCACTGAGCTCTGAAAAAGACCTGTTCTCTTCCCAAATGTGCTCCCAGCCCTACAACCCATGGCAAGTACCACCTCCCTCCTATTTGTCTCTTGAGCATGAAGTGTTGTTTCTAAAAACTTCAGCTATCCACTTTAAAAAAAAATAAAAACTCTCTACGTATTAGACAAATCAGGTTAGTCTTTTTAACTTGAATTCCCTAGGGGTGTTCTGGGCCTAGGACACATTTTCTGTCTCCAGGGGAAGACGACAGTCACCAATGTGTAAAATGATAAGCCAAAACCAACACAGCGGCCTGTGATGATAAACTCACTCTTATGAATTTCCTAAGGTAGGAATATGAACAAACACATTTTATAATGTTTCCAACAAGGTAACCGGAAAATTGAATTGACCAGAATCCCCCACTCCTAAAGCATCCCAGTTAAGAGCTGCAGAGCTAGTTACAGACTCAAGCAATTCTAGCTTCATTAAACCCTTGCTCACAGCTAAGGGAAGCTGTGACAAGGGAGCCAGGCTCTGCCGTGAGCAGGGAACCAAGCTGTCCCTCACACGGCCCTGTGGACTGCTGCCCACCCCCTGCCCTTTTCCTTCCCGTGCTCTCCTCTCATCAGCAGCGCTGAAAATGCATTTCCGGCGCCAGCACCATCTTAGGCAAGGCGCGCAGGCTCCAGTTTTCAGTTTATAAACCTGTAACTCGGATCCCATCTCCTTTTTGCCCTCTGCACAAGGCCATAAACATCCCTGGCTCCGGCTCATGACGGGTTCTTTCCCCTAATGGAAGCTCCCTCCTGGATATCCCAAAAGAGAAAGATGTGTCTGGTAAGTGGGAGAGGTCAAACCCGAGCACAGCTATTTATTACATATACTGCGACCAGATGGATCTAACTCATCCATCAAAGCCCTCGTCATCCTCATCACATTAGCTTCTTATAAAAGCCTCCTGCTCTTTCCCCTCGCATGCCGGCTCTGCCACTTCTCTCCTCCTCCTCCTCTCTCTCTCTCTCCTTCTTGCTCTCTTTCCTCTCATGTGCTTTCAGGAAAATGAACCCTCTCTAACCCCACTGCTGTTCTCCTTAAATCATGGCTACCCATCACTCCGTGGCTATTTTTAAACTTTACTTTTATCAATACTCATCCTGTAGCTCAGGGAGATATTAAAACTGTACTGGGGCAAGGAAGGGCGTTCCTGACACTTGCTCCCTCATTCATCAGCTCCTCATAGGCCCGTTGGTGACAATGAAAAGATTTCACAATACCGTGCAGCAGAAACTCATTCTCCTGCTCATCCATCATGTTCAACCTAGCAGCGGTGCTACTGACCTAATCTGCAATGCCTCGGGACTCACTGGAGATTTCTTAAAGGCACCCTTCATTGTTGTCCGTAACAAAGAAGAGGTCTGGGCCATTCGATAAGAAGCCTAAATGGTGCAAGGATTAATGAAATATTCTTCCAGCTCCCCAGTCCTGGGTTCAAAGACTGCGTGGCGGGTGTAAGCCACGCGGCCTCTCACAGACTGAACTCAGCACAGCCCACTCATGGGTCAGCTAAAAGTGCTCAAATACAAAGAACGTGGCCTGGGGGCACAAAAGAAAGAAGGCCCCCGGACTGTGGGTGCTGTCCCTGATCCCTTTCTTCACTCACTCACTGATGTGCCCTTTCCTTTAGCAAACATTTTTTAAGCACCTATTATGTACTAAGTTCTAATATAAACACTGGGGTCATAGAGGTTAAAAGTGTAAATGCTGGCTACAAAGAGCTCACTGCTGAGTGAAAGGGAAGCCAAAAAAAGCTAACTGTCCCCAGCACTTCCCCTCTTTTCCCCATGCCCCCTGAATTCACCAGGATACACAGCAGTCCAGCTGGAGACTACATCTCCCAGAGACCCTTCAAGCTCAGTGCTGCTGTGCGACTCAGACTATGCCGACCGCCCGTCAGTCAGGTGGGGCAGGCAAAGGTGACAGCACGTCCTGTAAGAGGAAGCTGGCCATATTCATGCTGCCTCCCTTCCTCCCATGGAATGGAGCATGTCCACGTTGCCGGTGAGTCAGCTTTGGCCATGAAGACAAGGACGAGTGAAAGAATGGCAGAGCAACCAGAAAGGGAGAGCCTGGGTCCTCCCAGGCTTAGGGAGCAGAAAGACCGGGGGTACTAGACGACCCTAAACTGGCTAAGGCAGTGACCCAGGCCCTGATGGCTCAGTTGAGACCTGTGTGAAGAAAGAAAGGGGACTCAGACATCCACAATTTCCATCATGACCTTCAGATGCCTCTGAATGAAGCCCAGAGAGGAAAAGAGCTGCCTTCAAGGTCCTTACGTGTTTCACACCTAACATCAGCTCGTTAAATGCCCAGAATGAGGACAAACAAGAGGCAATTCTGAGATCCCCACCAGCAAACACAATAAGAACTCCTGATTTATTTACATTTACAGACCATTTAGCCCTTACCCTCCAGCTGTTCCTTGCTAAACAAAACAAACTCCACTCCAGAATGTTGTAGTTTCCAATGGTCCACAGTGTTCATTCTGCTAGCTACTCACCATGCTTCGAACTAGTCCTATTTCAGATCTCTGTCCTCTCCCTGGAATGAAAATGTAAGCTCCCTGAGGATTAGAACCACATCTTAGCTTCTCTCCTATGCAGAGTTCAGCACAAGGTTTAGCAAGCCACAGGTACTCAAAAAATCAGAGCCAACTTACCGAGAAATGGCAAACTAAAGCCATGCAGACAGGGAGGCACTGAGCAAATTTTGTGGAAACAAAATGCTCATGCTGTCATCAACATTTGAGGTGATGTGCTCATTTGGTGCCCCCATTATAAAAAATGTAGAAACAGAGAATCCCACAACAAATGAATGCTGATACCTCGGTCTCACAGCTACTTAATGGTAAAAATGCTACAAATGTGTGGCCTTGTATGTTCTTTTTGCTCAAGCGGAATACCAAGTTGGGCCACACTACAAATACCAAGGGCACCTACTCCAACCACTTTGCATTCTAATCCTCTCATCTCAACCCGCTCCTGTCTGACCACAAATTCCAACTGAGAGCCCAGGGGCATGTGAGGTGGCAGAGAAGAGCGGGAGTCATTTGTGGAGTGGAGAGGCTGAGGCACAGAACGAGCATGATCTTAATCCAGGTCAGGCTCCATGACCCAATCTCCCGGATTCTAATCTAGAGGCACCTTAGCAACTTTGAATTTTAAAAGACATATTTCTCTAGCCAGTCACAATGCCAAACTCTGATCTCCACTTCCTCAAGTAAAACATCCCCACATTGTAAGATAACTAATGTGTAATGCACAAAAAATGTTTTATTTAAAATTAGCTGAATCTAATATGGCATCAATTTTAATATTCCACAATTTTATGCACTGAGAAAAACAAAGCTATTAAACTGAAACACTACACTCTCCAATCTCTTTGAATTTTTATTTCATACTTATTAAAATAGTTCCTTTAGACTAATTTAGACACAGATTTTTATCATCACCTATCATGGGATACACCTCGGCTTCAGGCCACAGAAGTGGATACATAATTGTAATCCTAGGACTGCATTCACTCAACCCTCAGCTGGGTTCTACATTTAGGGTATCACAAAGCCAAGATTAAAGTGTTGGTCAGTTTCTTTTGTTGTGCAGAAGCTTTTAATTTTAATTAGGCCCCATTTGTTTATTTTTGCTTTTATTTCCAATATTCTGGGAGGTGGGTCATAGAGTTGGTGGGAATGCAAACTAGTACAGCCACTATGGAGAACAGTGTGGAGATTCCTTAAAAAACTGGAAATAGAACTGCCTTATGACCCAGCAATCCCACTGCTGGGCATACACACTGAGGAAACCAGAATTGAAAGAGACACGCGTACCCCAATGTTCATCGCAGCACTGTTTATAATAGCCAGGACATGGAAGCGACCTAGATGTCCATCAGCAGATGAATGGATAAGAAAGCTGTGGTACATATACACATTGGAATATTACTCAACCATTAAAAAGAATACATTTGAATCAGTTCTAATGAGGTGGATGAAACTGGAGCCGATTATACAGAGTGAAGTAAGCCAGAAAGAAAAACACCAATACAGTATACTAACGCATATATATGGAATTTAGAAAGATGGTAACGATAACCCTGTATGCGAGACAGCAAAAGAGACACAGATGTATAGAACAGTGTTTTGGACTCTGTGGGAGAGGGAGAGGGTGGGATGATTTGGGAGAATGGCGTTGAAACATGTATAATATCATGTAAGAAACAAATCGCCAGTCCAGGTTCGATGCAGGATACAGGATGCTCGGGGCTGGTGCACTGGGATGACCCAGAGGGATGGTATGGGGAGGGAGGTGGGAGGGGGGTTCAGGATTGGGAACACATGTACACCCATGGCAGATTCATGTTGATGTATGGCAAAACCAATACAATATTGTAAAGTAATTAGCCTCCAATTAAAATAAATAAATTTAAATTTAAAAAAAATAAATAAAGTGTTGGTCAGCTGGATCACTATCCAGTGGCTCTAAGGGGGAAAAATAAATCTTCTAAGTTCATTCAGGTTTACCAGGAAAACCCAGATTCTTACAGCTATAGATCTGATGTCTCTGGCTTCCTACTGGGACTCTCTTTCTGCTTCTAGGGTCTATCCAGGTATCGTCTCACGTGAGCCTCCATCATCAAGCCAGCTATAGCACATCAAATTCCTCTCTTGCTTGAAATATCGATGAGGTCCTCTTTTTCCACTAGCTAAGGAGGGTTCTGTACTTTTAAGAACCATGTGTTTAGATTAGTCCTACCTGGATTATCTCCTGTTTTCAGAGTCTACTGTGCATTATACCCTAACACAATCATGGCAGTGAGATCGCATTCATAGTTCTCGTGACTAGAGAGCAAAGAATCTTTGGGGGCCAGTTTTAGAAACCTGTGTGCCACACTAGCCCTCCTGTGAACTATGGGAGTAACCCAAATAGCTTTCCAGTAAAATCTTTTATTATCTTCAGCCAGATCAAGTTGGACTTCTGAGACCTAAGACACTATGATATTATTAAGTAGAGCTAAAAACCAACAATATCAAGAACAACCTGACTCATTTTGACCAGGTTATTCTTATTTACTCATATTTAGGTTACTTATTTTGACTCTCTGCTCAGTGGGTAGCAGAGAGCATAAGTCTTATATTAATCTAAATAAAACTAATGCCAATTCCACTTGCGAACATAAGCTTTTATGTTCCTAAATTAACCACAGTGAAAGGCAGGAAGCATCCAGTAGTGGTTCAAGCATCTAAACAGGAAGCTGGCTGTGGCCCACCCGCCCTCACACGGGGCTGGGAGAGCCAAGAGTCCAGAACTCCTAAAAGACAATTTTCTTTTAAAAAAATCTCCCAAGATTCACATTTTACATCCTATACATAAGGGAAGGAAAGAAACCTTCCAAGCCGTTTTTGGGGTACCTGCCTCAGATTATCCTAATAGAACTGATATAAAATGATCTTCCACCATCCAATACACTTAGTGAGGCCCCAACTCACCAAGTCTTCCTCACACCTAACCTCCCCCAAATCCTTCCAATACTCTTCGTCACATGTGATCAGAGAGACAGAGCAAAAGATAGGAGAGAGAGAAAGAGGGAGAACACAGAGCCGAAGAAAACCATTTTAGAATTCTTCTTCAACACTTATCTCCAAAATGGCCCATTTGATTCATGAACATCTCTAATGTATATCATCAGTGACTGAAGGAGTTTTTTTATATGATTTTTGACAATTTAACAAGTCCTCCTGACAAATTAAATGGTTGTGTTGACAACTTAACTGTACTGCCAATCAATATTTTCAATTACTTTCATTGTCATTCAGAAAAAATACAACACGAGGTCACACAGTGGTAAAACCAAGGAAAGAAAATAAAATGAGCACAATTGGTGGGGTGCGGGGGCAGGAGGCAGAGAAGAAGCCAACTTTAAGGCATGACACAGTATCATGCCTGCTGGGCATGGAGACCCCAGGGTTTCGGAGTCTGGAAAATGCCCCTTCCCTTGGGATGACTCTCACAGGTTCTACAATGGAGACTCCCCTATTCCCACGAGCTATTGAAAAGTCATTAGATTTGAGCCGGGGACACACTGCATTTTATTAAGAGGCCTTCCTTTTAGGCATTTGCCAAACTGCCACCATCGCGTCCTCAGCCTCCCGGAAAGGCCATCCAGGACCACAGGTAACGTTTCTCAGCCTTTCGCAGGGTCGATTGGTCACTGAAAAATTCGAGTCTGAGAGCACCAAGGCAGAGGTCAGCCTTCTTAAGCTTTTCAAAGGGGTAGCAGCAAATCAATATTTTCAAATGTGTATTTATCATGCGGGAAGAGAGGCTGCCCATGGAGAGCAGAACACACACACAGAAATCTTCCCGTTTTTCACTGTCCAGAGAGTATAAATGGAAAAAGATGATCTGGGGGTTAAAGAGAGATTTCAAGAACGATGATATTTTTAATGCTCGCTCACAGTAAAGAATTTAAAAAGGATTCTTTGGTGATAAGCACCAGCTTTCAAGTCAAGGAGAATGTGGGCAGAGGCCCAAGGCCTCGTGACTTCTGGCCTCTTCATCACTAGAGGTTGCCTGACCATGAGAAAGAATATAAATCTCTCCTTTCTCCAAGTTTGCCTTCTTTGAGTAGTTGCCTAGGTTGTTCCCCCTCCTGCCACAGCTGTCCTCTCAATGGAGCCTTAGACTCACCTCCTCCAGGAAGCTCTCTCTGACTGCACTGGCCCTGCATGTGCTGTCAATTCTAAGCTCCCCTTATAACTTCCTGTCATTACCCTCCAACACACAGACAGACAGACACACACTTATAACTTCCTGTCATTACCCCCCAACACACAGACAGACAGACACACACACAGTCATTTAGTTCTGAATCCTTTCAGTTCAGTTCAGTCGCTCAGTCGTGTCCAACTCTTTGACACGACTTTGTGTCTTTGTGACCCCATGGACCACAGCACGCCAGGCGTCACTGTCCATCACCAACTCCTGAAGCTTGCTCAAACTAATCTCCATCGAGTTGATGATGCCAGCCAACCATCTCATCCTCTGTCATCCCCTTCTCCTCCTCCCTTCAATCTTTCCCAGCATCACGGTCTTTTTTTTTTTTTTTTTTAATTGGAGGCTAATTACTTTACAATATTGTATTGGTTCTGCCACACATCAACATGATTCCACCACGGGCGTACACGTGTTCCCCATCCTGAACCCCCCTCCCACCTCCCTCCCCGTATCATCCTTCCGGGTCATCCCAGTGCACCAGCCCCAAGCATCCTGTATCGAACCTGGATGGGCAACTCATTTCATATATGATATTGTACATATTTCCATGCCATTCTCCCAAATCATCCCACCCTCTCCCTCTCCCACAGAGTCCAAAACACTGTTCTATACATCTGTGTCTCTTTTGCTCTCTCACATACAGGGTTATCGTTACCATCTTTCTAAATTCCATATATATGCGTTAGTATTACTGTATTGGTGTTTTTCTTTCTGGCTTACTTCACTCTGTATAATCGGCTCCAGTTTCATCCACCTCATTAGAACTGATTCAAATGTATTCTTTTTAATGGCTGAGTAATACTCCACAGTCTTTTCAAATGAGTCAGTTCTTCACATCAGGTGGCCAAAGTACTGGAGTTTCAGCTTCAACATCAGTCCTTCCAATGAATATTCAGGACTAGTATCCTTTAGGATGGACTGGTTGGATCTCCTTGCAATCCAAGGGACCCTCAAGAGTCTTTGCCAACACCACGGTTTAAAAACATCATTCTTCAGCACTCAGCTTTCTTTATAGTCCAACTCTCACATCCATACATTTGCCTACTGGAAAAACCATAGCTTTGACTAGATGGACCTTAGTTGGTAAAATAACGTCTCTGCTTTTTAATATGCATCTAGGTGGGTCATTGGAGAAGGCAATGGCACCCCACTCCAGTACTGTTGCCTGGAAAATCCCATGGACGGAGGAGCCTGGTAGGCTGCAGTCCATGGGGTCGCTAAGAGTCGGACACGACTGAGCGACTTCACTTTCCCTTTTCACTTTCATGCATTGGAGAAGGAAATGGCAACCGACTCCAGTGTTCTTGCCTGGAGAATCCCAGGGACAGGGGAGCCTGGTGGGCTGCTGTCTCTGGGGTCGCAGAGAGTTGGACACGACTGAAGTGACTTAGTAGTAGTAGTAGGTGGGTCATAACTTTTCTTCCAAGGAGCAAGCGTCTCTTAATTTCATGGCTGCGGTCACCATCTGCAGTGACTTTGGAGCCCAAGAATTTAAAGTCTGGCACTGTTTCCATTGTTTCCCCATCTATTTGGCATGAAGTGATGGGACCAGATGCCATGGTCTTCATTTTTTGAATGTTGAGTTTTAAACCAGCTTTTTCACTCTCCTCTTTCACTTTCATCAAGACGCTTTTTAATGCTTCTTCACTTTGTGCCATAAGGGTGGTGTCAACGGCATTTCTGAGTTACTGATATTTCTCCCAGCAATCTTGATTCCAGCTTGTGCTTCTTCCAGCCCAGCGTTTCTCATGATGTACTCTGCATATAAGTTAAATAAGCAGGGTGACAATATACAGCCTTGACATACTTCTTTTCCTATTTGGAACCAGTCTCTTGTTCCATGTCCAGTTCTAACTGTTGCTTCCTGACCTGCATATAGGTTTCTCAAGAGACAGGTCAGGTGGTCTGGTATTCCCATCTCCTGAAGAATTTTCCACAGTTGGCTGTGATCCACACAAAGGCTTGGCATAGTCAATAAAGCAGAAATAGATTTTTTTTGGAGCTTGCTTGCTTTTTCGATGATCCAACAGATGTTGGCAATTTGATCTCTGGTTCCTCTGCCTTTTCTAAATCCAGCTTGAACATCTGGAAGTTCATGGTTCACATACTGTTGAAGCCTGACTTGGAGAATTTGGAGCATTACTTTGCTAGCATGTGAGATGAGTGAAATTGTGTAGCAGTTTGAGCATTCTTTGGCATTGCCTTTCTTTGGGACTGGAATGAAATCTGACCTTTTCCAGTCCTGTGGCCACTGCTGAGTTTTCCAAATGTGCTGGCATATTGAACACAGCACTTTCACAGCATCAACTTTTAGGATTTGAAATAGCTCAACTGGAATTCCATCACCTCCACTAGCTTTGTTCATAGTGATGCTTCCTAAGGCCCACTTGACTTCACATTCCAGGATGTCTGGCTCTAGGTGAGTGATCACACCACCATGATTATCTGGGTCATGAAGACCTTGAGTTCCTTGAAACCTTTAGTGTCCTGTATTGTTTTCTAAATGATTCACATACTAAGTACTTTATAAATATTCACTTAATCTCCTTTATTAACTGTAAGGATCCTTGGGAAAGGACAATGTTATCCCTCTCAGGACCTCTCACCATAATGAAACTGGGGATGGTAGGAATTTGACTTCCGAATCTGACTCAAACAATAAGTAGCAGCTGCCCGGACCAACTTGCTGAGTCAAATTCACAACAATATCAGAGAATGCAGAGACCAGATACTGGAGGTCTTGGCCATGGAATCATGAAGTCATGATCTACATGTATTTTCCCATATTTTTGGAGAAAACACTGACATATGTACAGGGAGCTCTCAATAAAACTAACTTAAGAATTAAGTCATTTGCCAGTCATTAGCAATAAACAACTCAGTGAGTCTACCACCAAACTCTAACTTCATTCACTTACACTACAGGTGGTTGAACGATCACTATGCAAAGGATAGTCCCAGGTGGCAGAGAGGCAGAGAAGAGGAAAGACCTGGCCGTAGCCTTCGAGGGGCTATGAGCCAGAAGCAACAGAGACTTGAGTGAGTACACAGGGAACAGCATTCGTAGTACTAATATAGCAACTGGTTTCCACAGAGGACTTCATTCTAATTAGGTAAACAGGAAGTACTCTCACGGGGTGATGGCACTAAGGTGGATCTTTGAATGATAAGGGAACTTAATAGGCAGGGATGAGAGGAATAAACATTTTAGGAGACGAGAATATTGACCTATCACCCAAGCAGAGTGCAGCCTGGAAGAAAAGAGGGGGCCAGTCTGAACAGGTAGGAAGTGTAAAAAGAGCACATTGTTATCAGAGTGCCATGGTCCCATCAATGTCTTAGAAAGGTAAGTATAGCATCGATGAGTAGGATATGTTCAAGGGAAGGAAAGCTGACAGCATTAACTACCTAAGGTGCCATTACAAAAGCCAAGGGAAGATTTGACGAGGACAGTGGCTACAGAGAGAGAAAGAAGGGGAGGGATGTGACCATTCTATCGGCAAAGGACAAGGAGTGCTTGGTGACTTGACAGATGTGAGGAATGGGGATGAGTGATAAGCCCAGCCTCCAAAGGCTACCGTCATCCACACACATGGCCACATGGTTGAACAAGGAGGGCAACATCTGGTTTCTCTCAGAAATTTCAGCATCTTGATAAAGGCTCTTCTAAGTTCCCACCTCCACACACCATGATGATTCAGGAGACCCTTTCCTGAAAAACTGAAGGACCTAGAGTCCCCTAAGCTTTCAGGAAGAATATTACTGTTGCCAAGAAAAAGCTGTAACACCAATACGTGACTTGATAGTGCCCACACTTCTTGCTCCCACTTAAAATCTTGGGGCAGGTTAGAAACTGCCCAAAATGCAGAAGAAAAAGGAGGTGAATGGCACTCTCAGCATGCAACTGTAGGTTAGAAGACTCAGTTCCCAGAAAGCAAGCTTCCCTGTAGGTGAATACTGACATCTTCAAAGCCTACCAAGTCACTGACGCAGAATATCTCAACTTCCTAATCCAGGTCTCCAAAAGGGAGAATAACACCATCAGGGCTTCTCAGGGGCCTGGCCTGGCATTATAATGGCCAGAGGATGACAAAGTAAGGACTAGAGGCCAGCTCTATTCTATTCTCCACACTCCTTTCAGAGACTTCTCAAAGTCTACCCCATGGCCTGCAGCCTCCCCTGTCTTACAGGGGAACTGTGTGTGTCCAGCATCCTCTGAAGTCCAAAACCTGCCCACTGCTCTGTGAAGCACATTTCTGTTCCCTGGGGTGCTCCAAGCTTGTTCCTATTCTTTTAAGACTTTTACTGAGAAGCCCTTGAGGCCCAAACATTATAAAGCATTGTCGAACCAATCACTTGATTGCACAGTGTGAAGAAAAATTGACAAGCCACATGACGGAGGCCCAGATTCACGTATTCTCAGGAGAGGTGCCTAACAAAACAATGTTCCACTGATGATAAGCCTCTTCTGCAAGTGGCTGGCTGCCTCTGGTGTTCCAGGACACCAAACCCCAACCCCCTCCTACACACACACACACACACACACACACACACACACACACACACACCACATCACACATTTCCACCCATGCTGTCTTTCAAATCTCCTGTAATATCTATTCTTTGTAGAGTGAACAAGTATTACCTCAACTCTCATGCTAATATATTGCTAGCATTTAAAAAAGAAGAAGCTAGTACATTCCCATCAAGATACACACACACACATATTTTACAAAAAAATAAAAACAAAAACAAAAACTTGAAACTGACATTTATGCAGGGGAAAATAGGGTTCTCAAAGCCAGTCCTATGCTTGTTACTGAAAAACCAATGGATTTGGCTCAGTTCTGTTAACCATCAGCAATTATCTTCCTGTCAAAGCTAAAGGTAACAAATTTCCCCATATCCAGCAAGGCTATATCACCAACCGGACACCAGCATCATCTGACGGCAAGTAAATCACCAGAGCAGCCATGGGCCCTGACAGACAAATGCTCTGTCTCAGAAAATCCAGGCCTATCACTCAGAAGAGGAAAAAGGTTCTCTTAGTTGGTCTTGCAGAGAAGAGATTAAATGTTGCAGATTCAGTAGGTACAGTAGAAAGCAAATCCTAAATATGAGAATTATTAATGGACTTTATACCAGTCTTTTTAATCTGTTGCCAACATATGCTCATCTATTTTACCTCGGTCTGCCTTGTTTCCTGATGGACGTAACAGGCAGGAACAGTGCATTATCCCAGCCTTAATCAGAGCTAACAGCACAAGAACAATGTCAAGCTACCTATCAAATGGGGACTACTCTAGCAATAGCTGTTCTTTTATAATGAACTGTGTAATAAAAGATACCACTAATATGTTCTGTCCTTATACTTAACAATAGCATTCATTTCATGATATGCTACATAATGGGGATATCAGTTCCTAACCTGCTAGGGAAACAAAGTACTGCATTATCACAGGGAAGTTGGAACCTGGCTGGAATTCCCCGATAATCTATGGATAGAAGCAGCATTTCCCTGCAAAAGACATAGAATGGTGTCAGACTCTAACAGGCAGCCTATGACGTAAGAGAAGTCATCTTTAATCCTCACAATCACCAAGCACTAAAGGTGGGGCTGGAATGCATAACATTATGCAAACAGCACTAGAGAATCTCCACTAGTTTACACATCAGGTATGTGAGTGTCTGCAAAGGAGTTTTATTCACCAGTAAGTGGGGGTCCCAAAAGATGTCACTAGTTGTAAATAACCTGCCCGCCAATACAGAAGACATCAGAGACACAGGTTCGATCCCTACGTCAGGAAGACCCCCTGGAGAAGGGCACGGCAACCCACTCCAGTATTCTTCCCTAGAGAATTCTGTGAGCAGAGGAGCCTGACAAGCTACAGCCCACGAGGTCGCAAAGAGTCAGACACAACTGAGCAACTAACACACCCTTGGTGAAAATAGAATGTGCCTAGGAGGATAAACTGCATCTATAGAATCCAATTATCTATGAAGAACACTGAATATCCAGCCAAATGGTTGAAAATATATGGACAGAAAAGGGGGACACCTATTAATTGGCACAAGGAGCTCTTCAGAATTAAAGATAACATGACTGGCTTAGCAGCTTGGTATCATCAAATGTGTGTGTGTTTTTTTTTTGTTTGTTTGTTTGTTTGTTTCAAAATACTTGTTTATTGAGCCCCCAGTGCATGAAAAGCCCTGGCCAAGAACTTTTGCACAGTATGTCACTTAATTTTCACAAACCGTGAAGGAAGTCTTTTCACTCCTATTTTAAGATGAGAAACTTAAAAACCAAAGAACTGAAGTCCAAGGTCACCAGCTAAAAAAGGAGTGAATCCAAGACTCAGAGTCAGGCTCACAAGCATTGAGGGCCACTTTACCTTCTACTGCACCATTGCAGCACTCGGTGATGGCGACCAGCTTCCTCTTACTATGACCCACAGCCCCACCTGGAACATCACTGTTGGGGTGACTACCTAGAGGAAGGCTTGCCATCTGACACAGGGAAGGGGACAAGCTCAGAAGCCCACACAGTCCTAGGACCTATGATCTCAGTCTATCAGCACTGCCAACCTCCAAATCAACATTCACCCAAAGCAAAAGCCTAGGTGTCCTGGGCTGTATGTCAAATCCTAAGTAGCAGCTTGAACCATATAAAACTGCCATTTTGTAGGTCAAAACTGGTCAAATATTGGCAATTTCCATATTGTTCAAATTAGTACAACACAAGAATTAAGGACAGAAGAAGTTGGGGCAAATCATCCACCTCAGGTAGAGAGGATTTCTACCCAAGAAAAAATGTTATGCCTTAATTTCACGTCAAAGTTAAAATGCTACAGTGAGATGAGGCAAGGTGATAGACAAGGGGAGGCTGCTGCTGCTGCTGCTGCTAAGTCGTGTCAGTCGTGTCCGACTCTGTGCGACCCCACAGACGGCAGGCAGCCCACCAGGCTCCTCTGTCCCTGGGATTCTCCAGGCAAGAACACTGGAGTGGGTTGCCATTTCCTTCTCCAATGCATGCATGCATGCTAAGTCTCTTCAGTCATGTCCAACTCTGTGCGATCCCATGGACAGCAGCCCACCAGGCTTCTCTGTCCACGGGATTCTCCAGGCAAGATTACTGGAGTGGGTTGCCATTTCCTTCTCCAAGACAAGGGGAGGAAGGGCCTAAAAAACAGAATTCTTGCCACGTCTCTGCCCCAAACAGCTTTACGGCTTCAGGTAACCTGCCTTCTCCTCCCCACCTGTTTTCTCCTCTGTGATATGAAGGTGTTGAACCACAAGTCCTAAAAAGTTTTTCCAGTTCTGAAATATTACCATGCTGTACCCTGTGGCTGACATCAGATGCTGTCCTGAGAGTGACACCATAAGGGGATGAGAAGCGTGCCATGGGCAGGAGGAATCCCTCAGAAAAGAGGAAAAGAGCCCAGGAAAAAGAAATCAGCATTTCCAGACAAAATTATGAAAGTTATAAAATTGGAAAGGACCAGACTTGGAAGCCCAAATATTTAATGCTTCTACCTGCCTACTTGTTGAGTATGCAATGCTCAACAAAAAAACGGAATGGGCAGTCTGAACTATATTATTCTCATCAGACTCCTCTAAGAGGTTCAGAGACCTTTAGCACACTCACAAATCAAATGCCAGCAGCCAAATGAAACTGGCATTATCCTTCTCAGAATTTATGACTCAAGTACCAATTCCTTGTCTGGTCCTAAATCTGCCATTTTTGAGGGAAGTATCCCAAGGCCCCAGGTGCAGCCACATGCTCCACGTCTGTCTGGATGCAGTGACATTTGTGACAGGAGAGAGTTCAGGAAAAAGTTCTCCAGTGTGACAGTGCTTTGGATTAGAACATCAAACAGCTCACATGGGCCCAATGATGAATTGGCAATCTTAAATGTGGGCAAGATTTGAAGAGAACTGGATTCAGCCTGTTAGTCTGCCTGTCCTCTCTGTACCAATACCACATAGTGGGCCGAGTGGAAGAGGAGAAAGCAGCCTAGTAGTCACCTGCCATGGTGCTCCTTTCTCCAGCTGGCTTTACTGCATCTCCATATTCTGCAAGGATGTCTCCCTGATGTCTCCCATATAAACTCTACCCAGTGCCACAGCATCTCTTCTAGCAGGTAGATAAAGGGACATTAACTTGGCCCAAGAGAGAAAACACTTTACTGAGAATCAGAAACATTAGCTCTAGTTAAAAATTTGCAAATTGTGGGCGAATAAGCCATATTTGACCCATAGGCATCACTGGGATTTTTTGGTTCATACAAGATATTTAAAATAGCAAGGTAGTGGCCTACAATGAATAATCAAGAGGTTTCATATAAAAATTCTTACTTCTGGATTCTCTTAAACACTGAGATCTGCAGTTCAGCTTCCAGGAATGGTGAAATAGCTTACATTGGACTGACCTTCTCATAAATGATATTGATGAATTTTGGAGAAAATATTTTTTATAGCTACTACGTGAGGGCATTGCAAAGCAATCAAAATCAGGCAGAAAATGAATGGACATCATCTCTTACCAAAAGTCTATATGGCAGAGTAGCTAAAATACAAGCAGAAAGTCACAGTCCTATTGGCTGAAACAGTGCTTGGATGGATGCTGCCACTGACAGAACAGTGGAAAGTAAAGGGAGAGACCCCAGAAAGTAAAGAGCAACAAAGGGTGAAGTTTCAAAACCCACAAAAACACAAAAATTCTTGAGTGATCCTGAGCTGCATATTTACTGGGAAGATTACAAGAAGCTAAGTGAAAATTAACTGGAAGTCTGAAAGAACTGAACAGAGACCTCAGCTGCTGCTTATCATAGAGGTGACACAATTTGTAATTTTAGTCTAGCTAAATTACTTGCCTGCTAGAAAAAAAATCAACCATATATAGCTATAAATATAGATACATGCATATGTATTACACACAAACATTTTTTTTAAACAACAGAAACTAGTCTATCAGTATATATGATGTATTATCCACAATGTCCAGGATACAATAATCAATTACTAGACAATTTAAGGAAAAATAAATAGGACCCATGGTCAAGATAAAGTCAATAGACATTAATGATGAGATGACCCAGATTGTGGAATTGATACAAAAGTACTTTATAGTAGCTATAATAAACATAACCAAGGTGTAAAGGGAAAATATAATGAATGAATAGATGAATTAAAAGGGAATCTCGTAACAAATAATTTTTCTAAGAAAAAACTAGATCAGATCAGATCAGATCAGTCGCTCAGTCATGTCCGACTTTTTGTGACCCCATGAATCACAGCACGCCAGGCCTCCCTGTCCGTCACCAACTCCCGGAGTTCACCCACACTCACGTCCATCGAGTCAGTGATGCCATGGAAGCTAAAATGAAAATATTCAAAATGGAAAAAAATAAATACTAGATGACCTCAACAAGAGAATGGACACTGGGGGGAAAAAAGGTCAGTAATCTTGAATAGATCAATAGAGATTATCTAATCAGAAAAAGAGGGGGAAAATATTATACAAAACAATAGAGACTCTGTGGCCCATGAAACCATTTAAATGGTCTAAAATACAGGTAACTAGATTCTCAGTGGGAGGAAAAAAAAAAAAGGATAGGGCAGAAAAAATATGAATATCAATGATCAAAAATATCCCCAAATTCAGTAAAAATAAACATTAAAAAAAGACTTGTACAAGAAAATTAGAAACATCTATGAGGTTAGAAGTTTGGAGGGGGGGAATATACCTCCACACATCACTGTCAAACTTCTGAAAATCAAAGATTGAGAGACAAATCTTGAAAACAGAGAGAGAAAAATGATACATTATATACATACAGGAAAACCATGGTTAAAAGTGACGACTGACTTCCCATAAGAAGCAATGGAGGCCAGAGACAATGGAATGACCTCTGTAAACTGTTGAAACAATAAAAAATTCCATATTCAGTGAAAATATTCTTTAAAAATGAAAGCAATATAAAGATAACTTTAGATAAAAAAGAGAACTTCCTGCCAGGGACCTAAGTAATAATAAGTTTTTAAAAAGTTCAAAGAAATTCTTCATGCTGTAAAGAAACATTACCAGATGAAATTTCTGTTCTACAGACAGAGAGGCAAAGGAGAGTGTGGGATGAACTGAGAGAGTAGCATTGAAACATATATATTTCCATATGTAAAGTTAGATAGCCAGTGGAAATTTACTGTATGACACAGAGAGCTCAAATCCAGTGTTCTGTAATAACCTAGAGGAGGGGGATGAAGTGGGAGGTGGGGTGGGATGAGGTGGGAGATGGAAGGGAGGTTTAAGAGGGAGAGGACATATGTATACCATGACAGATTCACTCTGATATATGGCAGAAACCAATATTGCAAAACAATTATCCTGCAATTAAAATTAATTTAAAAGAAGAAAAGAAATGGAAAGCTTAAAAAAAAACACACACATACATGCACCTACACAAGAAATTTCTGTCCTATAAAAAAGAACAAAGAGCAGAAGAAATTACAAATATGCAATCAAATATGAAGACTATATTTTCTTATTGCAATTTCTTTCATCAATACATGGTTATGTAAAGCAAAATTGTAACACTATAGTGTGGCGGTTATAATGAAAAAATATGTGAGGCTCTGTAACTTTTAGATGTGTAGCCTAGAGCAAATCACTTAAGTTCTCTACACTTCTGTCTACTCGTCGGTAAAATGCAGGAAATAATAATTTCATCATAGGGTTGTTGGTATGATTAAATAAGAAAATATCAATAAAGTTCCTGGAACCTAAATGAGTGATACTAGACAAGCTCTGGTGAGATAATTTAATAATTAAAATGAACTTTTAAAAGATAATCTTCAAAGAAGTTAAATAAGAGTGGACTCAGGATGATTCTGTCTTACATTCTTTTTTTTTTTTTTCTTTTCCTGGACATATTAATGAGTGCTTCTGCTAACTCACCCAATTCAGAGCCCACTGAGTACATTCCCCAGTTCAGGAAAATTGTAATGGAACCACAATCCCTTGAACTTGTGTGCCCAACCTGCTGGCAGAGCAAGACGCGCTGACCACAAACCAGACCATTTCTTCATATGAGCCTCTCTTCCAAATGAGTGTGTCAACTCAAAAGTGAATGTAAGCACATAATTCACAGTAGTTCTACATTAGATTCATGGATGATGGGACTTCAAATAAGAGGAAGATGAAAACCAGTCAGGACACATGGTTACAGAGTCTCTGGGAGGCTTCAAATGCTAGCCATCAACTATGTTGCAACCAATCTCCCCCAATACTCAGCTTCTGGAACAAAGACCCAGAACCAAAATCCAAGGCGCAACAACCAGCATCCTTCATGATATGAACCACTGAAAAGCTATCCAAGGCCAAATCCCCCATGGGTCACCACAAAACCAATGGGGCTTACTTCATTCATTATCAATTAAATGTAAGCCAAGTGAGATGTTTATAATCTCAGAAATGAGTTGCTACTTGGTTAACTACTGGTCTCATGGCTTTCTACCTGCCTTTAACTTCCTGTAAGTGGTTAACTAACGAGCCCATCATTACCAGCTTCTTGAAGAGTAGAGGTTAAGCATAAGCTTGATTGTAAGCCATAAATGTGAGTAATTTGAAATGTTATTGGTCATTACAAAAATACATGATAATAATTTCCCCTTTAATGAAAGGGAACATGTTTATAGTGCTCCCAAGCTCCTTGTTCAAGCTTTGGGAAAGAGATGAGAACATGATAAACAGCTCAGCCTCAGGATGGGCATCTGGGGTGAGGTGGTACAAATGAATACTCACCACTTAGCAGGGTCGTAAAAATGCAGACACATCACTGCATTTGTATGATAAATACTGAGTTTATGGGCTCCTCTCCCAGAGGGGCTGCAGGTCGCTGGGGAGTCCTGCATGTCAAAGGAGTCAAAGAAGCCAACAAAAAAGAAGACAGAGAGTCCCCTTCCCTTTCACAGCACTGCATGTTAAAACGAGGGCTTGCCCAAGGAAATCCTAAACACTGGGATTAAAAATACATAGAAAATGCATTAAGACATGAACAAATATTACAGACTGTGAAGGTTTACAAATGTATTTTAAACCTCCCAACCACAGAAACGTGACATGGAGAAAGTAGAATGCAAAGAGGAAGCCTAGGAACAGTTGGTGAAATTCAATAAAAAATGAAAACCATCATTGAACAGGAAGAGGAGATGAGTCCTGTTTCTCAAGAAATGGACAGAAGGATTGTCTGTGGAAGGCAGGCTATTGTCCATAGGGCCTGACAAGCATAAGCCTCCATCTTTGCAACTGGTATGTGGTTTCGGCAGCTGCCCCAATCCCAGAATATTCTCTATTCCATCTAGCTGGCTCTCAGAAAAAAGATCCTTGCCAGCAAAGTCCGTCAATGAAAAGCATCCCAAGGCCCATCAAGGCACAGCTCTAACCAAGAGGTTGTGACACAAGCAGGAGACCAGGGTGGCACCATGCCAGTGAGATGTGGGCATCTTTCCTAAACTCTGCAAGCAGGTTGAGAGGACTCCTGGGAGAGCAAGCCATGGTGCCAACACCACTAGCTAAGAAGCCTCGGGAAAGCAAGTGGCGATAAAAGCTTTACAGCTACCCCTCCTTACACTGAGTGTTTTCTTTCTAAATTAAAAGTCGTTTTCCATTTTTTAACAGCCCCAACAATAACACTTTATAGAGCACTCTCTTTTCACAGAGCACTTTACGGTCATTAGTTATTTAATCCTCAGAGGTGTCTCAGGAGGCCAACGGGCAATGGACTTGCTTACTCCCCTTTCCCTGTGCGGAAGGGTGGGAGCTGGCCCACAGACTGGACAGGCTGGCTGCAGGTATTCAAGCTACCAACACAGGGGTGAAGGGCTCAGACCAAATCCATAAGGTGGCTGGTCTGCATTTACTGAGATTATTCATATTTGCAAAACTTTTTTTTTTTAAAGTCAAACCATTTTTACCAGAGGAAACACTCTATGCCTTTGCTTGCCCTCAGCAGACACCAAAGCTAGTTGTTCAAAATGGTAAAGGTTTTATTGCAACCTTCAAGTGAACAATCCCTCCAAAATGTGTTTGTTGCCTGGAGAAGCAAACAGACATCACCAGTCCACTCAGATATAACAAGCCTGCTCGGTAAAATAGCTACGCAGCAGTAAATTGGTGTTTCACCGAGGCATTTCTATATATCAGACCAACTCGAGACAATTCCAAAAGCTACCACTTCCTATCCCCATGCCACAGATTTTCCTAGCTCTTCCCCATAGTTTTTCATTTAATTAACATTTATGGAGCACCTACTATGCACAAGACATTGCTGAGTGCTACCAGGGACAAGATGTCAACCACACCGGGGTCCTGCACTTAAGGATCCCACAGCAAGGACTGGAGACGAGATGAACACCCGAGCTACATAAGATGAAAAGTGCAAGTATCAGGTTGGAGGAGGGACGGAACGCTGCATAGGAACTTTGAGTACAAACACTCATTTTCAGTTGGTGGAAACAATGCTTCCTGGAAGAGATGTTCTTTGAGCTAGACCTTGGGGAGGAGCAGAAACTAGACATGTGGAGCCCAAGGAATCTCAGGGCTGCCCAGAATAATGTGAGCCTGGGCAGAGACAAGACTGGGTGGAGATGGCACAGGGAAACATTCGGGTCCAGGGTCTGGTGTGTCGTGTGAGGAGAGCAGACCAGTCTAGTTCAGGAAGCCCCCTCTCAACCCGAGCCACTTTCTAGCCCCATAGCTCTTTGTCTGCTTTACAATTTACATCAGAAATCGCCCCATTTGTTTACACTCCATCACCACCAGCCCTGCCACTAGAGTGTAAACTCTGATTTATTCAACTATGCGTCCAGAACACTGCTTGGCACTACGTTACACCCTCGATAAACACTGGATGAAGTAATGACCTAATTAATTACGGTGCCACGGACTCCTAGACAGGTACCCTGGACCCGACTTTAGGTCCAGAAGGTGAATGGTTCTCTTTACTCAAGAGAGTAAATCAGGCTCTCTGCCTGATTTCCGTGGGGCTCACCTCACCTTTCTTCTGCTCCAGGCAAGTACTGCCACATATACGTTCAAGTGTCATATTAGAGATCAGGTGCTCTGGGCTCCCTCTCTTCTCCCAAGGGAGGCCACAGGGCTGGAAAACATGAAGAAAGCTGATGAACCACAGTTGTCAGGAGCCCATAAGCCAAATATCACCTAGTCTCACGTAGCCCAAAGTCAAGATCTGGCCTTTGAAATGACAGTAACCACTGCACACTCACAGCCAGGGTAACAGAGTAGAGGGCAGTGTCAAGGAACGCCCAGAACAAGAGCTCGCTTCTGGGAAGAAACAAAGCGAAGCGTAACCTCCTAGATTTTATCAACTCTATCTGTTCCCATGGGCCCAAAGTTTCCACAATGAGAACTCAGGGGAGAGTCCAAGGAAGGAAGCTTGATATTCAAATAAGATGAACACATATCTTCAGAGGACCTTCACAGTTAAAATGAAGAATAGGAAGCCAGTCTCACAAAACACAGAACTTGAGATGTCTTTTCTTCCCTGGAGATCGTTTCTCTAAGGATCTTTAGGATTTATAACACAAATAGCGGTTGGGAGAATCAAACAACAACAAAGTCCATTACATGTGGGATATGGGCCCCCTACTTGCTGGTTCAGTGAATTCCAGCGTGGAAAGCTACATCTTTCTCAGGGTCAAACTCAGACACATTCACTCTGGCTCTCTGTGCATAAGGCAGTGGTCGGTCACATAACCGTAACTGGCATCCATACCTGACCAGGGCCTTTAATAACTGGAAGGAACTGCTTCCGTGGAATATGGTTTTAGAACCACAAGGATAATTGAGATAGAATGCTAAGCCAGTGTGATTTTGGGGGGATCCAACTAAAAAGCCTAATCATGGCTAATTCACGGTTTGCAGCCACCCTGGGATTTCATGCAGAGCGTTGGTTTCACTAAGGTAATTGGTGCTATTGAAACAAGCCAGTGCTTTGCAGTTCACTGCTTCCCTCCTCGCCTCTGGGCA
Source organism: Bos grunniens (assembly GCF_055505025.1). Classification (NCBI taxonomy): domain Eukaryota; kingdom Metazoa; phylum Chordata; class Mammalia; order Artiodactyla; family Bovidae; genus Bos; species Bos grunniens. The sequence goes on from NC_141192.1 coordinate 14,494,237, forward strand.
CGGAGAGGATCAATATTTGTTAGGATTGCTTCTTGTTCCAACAATGTAAGATTTACAATACTAGCTGGGATTCTCACTTTGTCTTCACACAACTCATCAGTGGAACCCAATTACTAACCTCAGACAAACAACATTAACATGAGCCTCTATGCTGCTTTATTGCCCTTCATCCAAGTCTCATTTCAGGGTCTTCAGGCAGTGCCACTATAACAGATACTACACTTTAAAGTGTGCTCCAAGGAATAAATTCTCAGTCTTTCATTACTCGTACCTTGATTTACTTCATATCATCTCGCCGCTATAGACAAAGATAACACACTGTAAATTACAGCCATCCTGTCTCGTAGTTTCAGAGGTAGGGGGACGGCAGGGAGGGAGGCTTGCTTTGGCTTTACAATTAGCAGTGGACCAGGTGCTATCACTCCGGCATTGCCCACAATCAGCTGGTGTTTATTAGAACCATTTGCAAAGTGTGGTTGAGACACAAATCCCTTCCCCCACCCTCAACCCTCCCTTTCTGCCAGAGAGCCCATTAAATTAGAAAAACTTCAAAGCAAAATGAAAATATGGTCTCAACTGTTCTTTATCGCATCCTCTCACAGGCTATCAGCTCCTCTCCCGTACAACAGTTCAAGAGGTAACTTCGACAAATTTATTTAGGGAAAAAACCTTTCCAGTATCCAAGGTCCTGTAACTAAGCGGCTCCAAGTCTCCCAAACCAAGTGTAATTCTAAGCTGTTCCCTCTTGTCTCCACCTGCAAACCCTGGTCTGAATAAGAGCCTTCTAGCTTTGCCTGGAATTTCAACTAACAAGAGCGCCTGGGTAAGGCGAGACCTAAGGAAACAGTCATTGGAAAAAGTCCTTCAAGTTAGCTGTAGCAGTACCCCCTTATTTGTCCTACAATTTCCTCCATCCTCCATCCCATTCCAGTAGCTGATAACTAAGAACATTAGTTTTATGCGACTTGTCAAGCTCAAATGAAAAGAGAGCTAACTTTAATGACACTGCAATTAATCGCCCCAATAGACAGACAGCTAAAAGACAAGATATTGACTTCATTAAGGATAATGTATTATGTCATTAAGTTGGTAGGGTCACCTTGTGTATCATACATGCCTGCTAATATATTGGCATTTTCCTCAAATAAGATAAATTCAGATATGAGTGATAAAGCTGATTAGAAAATGTTTAATCTAAAGAGGCTCCTTTCCTTACACACACACTCTGCAGCCCCAGGTAGGCATGACATCCTAAGAAACTGTTATAGACCCAAGATTATCTCACATACCAGACCCAACTCATTTATAATCTGGTCCTTCCCTCCTTCATTTCTACAGTTTATAGCCTGTCTTCACTGATGGAAGTTGGAGAGCTTTTGGCAACCTGATGGTTCATGTGTCTGAGTCGATGGAGTGTTGTTTTTAAACCTAGCACCTGTTTTATTTTGAACCTTCGCATGCGCAGACAATTCCAATGAAAACAGCCACAGGCCCCTGATGACATGAGGCTGGGGGTTAACCCTGTCAGGGCAGGCCTCCACAACTATTCGGTTAAGAAGAGCAATTGTAATACAACACAGCTCCAAAATGCATCATACTTTTCATGAGATAACTTCTCTTCAAGGCCTAGCTAAGGGGAGTTAGTTAGCTTAAATAATTTCTCATTTAGCGAGGAGTACTCACAAATTAAGACACATTTGCTGAAGCTTGTCCTGACACTTCATTTCACATAAATAAGATTTTTAAAAAAATATTTATCTCACGAATTAAGCAAAAAATGTAATTATAGTTCAAATGGTTTCTGAAGTTAAGGAATCCCCATGGAGAATATATTGGTAACTGGTTCCATGATACACATATTTTGAGGGTGTTAGGACTTCCCCCTACCCCTGCTGGCCCTTATGATTATTTTATGACATTTCACTTAATCCAAGTAAAATCCTTCTTTTTAATTGTGGGGGCTTAGTTCATAAACAACATTTGGAGGAGAGAAAACCAAAATAAAGATTATACTGCAATGCTAATTACTATATAAATTACTGAAATGGGGGGCTGGGTGAATATAAGATACATATGTATGAACATACAAATTAGACGGAAGCTTGTATGTATACACAGGCTCACACACAGCCATGTTTGGCTATAATACTGACTCCTCAGATCATACCAGGAAGGGATCACAGTGAATTTCCTCATTTCGAATATGAGCACATGGCATGCTGGAGAAGGGAGGGAATTTCTCCTCGTCCACACAGGGAGCAAGCAGGAAACTATCACCAGGCCGATGATTCCCAGCCCACAGGTGCTTCCTCCACACCACTTGCCTCCCCACACATGCATACACATTTTTAAATCAACTTTTCTCATCCACAGATAGAACTTTCTAGAATGTGTCTTTCTTACTGGGATAAAAATTACAGAACCCAGCACACTGGCTGCCTTACAAAACAAAGATGATTTTAAAAAACAAAACAGGAGACACCCTACCCACCTTAACCAGGCAGATGACCTAAAACTCATCACCTTCTCACTCTTAATCCGTCTTTTTCACAAAACTGAATTAAAGGAGGCAATACACTAGGGTCAAACGAAACATCTGATTTGGTGTCCCCCCTACAGCACCACAGGCACACCCAGCCCACATTTAGCCTTTTTGCTGTTACTATGGACATTAAAATCACTCACTTGATTTTCCAAACCTTGGAGAGAAGGGCAGGATTGGCGGCAGCGGGAAACATCTCAGCAGCCTGTGGACAGCGTCTCCCCAGTGGTGTGAGGAGGCCTTCCTGCCAGTCCCTCTCCAAACTTACCGCTCATTACCAACACCTGCAGCCCTTCGTGCCAAGCCATCCCTTTTAACCCGAACCCTCATCTTTTCTATTATTTCCATTAAGGTTGTCAAAACCAGAAGTTTGGGAACCTTTCTCGGTGACCTTGGCATTTCTTTGCAAGCTTAACGTATTGGCATTTTTTTTTTTCTCTGACTGCATCTCTTCTCATTTGTCATGATTATTGCTGAATTTTTCAACTGTCATTCCCAAACGTAAATCAATGGTTGTCTACTTCCCCTTTGTCATATCTGCACAGCAAACAGCCTTTCCCTTCTAAATGAAGCTTCCTCCCTTTCCATCCATTAAAAGGGGCCTGTCTGCAGGAGAAGTCAATCCTTTGTTAGGTCATTGCATTTATCACGCTTCCAATCAGTGCCTGACACACTTATTCAGCCAGGTCTTCAACCACACAATCATTGTTCATCTGGGGGCTGTGCTGTAATTTATTTATGCATGGGGTTTTTGCTATCCATCTTGGGCAGTTTCAAATTTTTCACCCCTGCCCTTCTCTTCCTCAGAACTCTCAATGCTTGGAGGGAATTTGGGGGATGAAAGGAGGGGAGCACCGTGATGTGGGTGTAGGGGAGGGGCTAGAAAAGGAAAGAATAAGGAGCTTTGTTTCTGTGGGAGTGACTGCAAGTAAGTCCCTTCTCTGTGAGAAAATGAGAGTGAGCCAAGAGACTGGATCGGGGTGTGGAGCCCTAAACACAGAGCACCTCTTAAGCCAGAAGACCCTCTAGCCATGAAAAGTACTCATAAGGCAAGTTCCTGTGAGGGACTAAATGAGAGCACAGGCCCATCATGTTCAGTAAAGCCTCTTTATAAGCATACTGGCGCCAATCGTCATACAGAACTCTCGAAAAGGAAAACCGTTCTAAAAGGGAAAGGGAGCAGCTGACTTTCTAAGAATGTGCCCCCACTCCAGGTGGCTGCCTAGTTGGAAACAAGCCAGTATGTGTTGCCAGGAAATTCCCAAGCCAACCCGGGACAGATCCCAACACCATTAGAGGGTGCTGACGGAGGACCCCATGGAGCTGGTCAACGGTCCCGGGGCCCTGCACGCTGAGCAGCTTTCCCTTCCCCACCTGCCGCAGACTAACCTCTGACACCTCCACCACCTGCTTCGAGGTGCTTGTTACCACCCAGGTTTCTGTATGGTTGGAAGGAAAATATTTAAATAGAAGAGATTCAGGCCTTCTACTTCAATGTACTGTCAGCATGAGGCACTGCTCCAAGATCTCCTACAGATATCAAAATCTGAAGATGCTCAAGTTCCTTATAAAAAAATGGCCTAGTATATAGGTTGCCGCCCGCCCCTGCCCCGGATCTGTGGAAGCCATGGAAACCCATAGCTTTCAGTTCAAGTTCAGAAAAGGGACTCCTCCAAAGGTAGCCGGGGTCCTGCTGGCTACCTAGACCCCTCCTGGCCCTTCCTCTCTCCCATAAAGGCATTTCAGTGCATGCATAAAATCTGCCTCCCTCCTTTTACAAAAAAAAAAAAAAAAAAAGAGTCCTTAAAAACTAATGGGTTCATACAAAGGAAACAGCTAAGGGTGAAAGAGTACTCTCGGGTATTTAATGAGCATAATGATAAATGTTTATGCCATAATGAATTAATGATAAAAACCACTCATCCTTATATCATTCCTTAGATCAGTAAGTGATGCTTTTCCCCACTCCTGGACCCACAAACATAGACTTTACAGATCAGAAATTAAGGCCCACTACTGCTATATGGCTTGTCTGAGGCCACAGAACCATGAAGACTGGGGTTCTTGATCCTCCAATCATTAACTCTATGGGGAGCCCTGAGAATGTTCCTGATGTGATTATGTTTGATGCTGCTGTTAGGGCTTTTGTTCACAGTTGAGCAGTCGATTACCTGCACAGCTGGACATAAGAACCCTATATGAGGGGACAGGAAAGGGAGAAGCAGGTGTTCTACAAGAACCCTTTTACAGGCAAAAACTTCTCTAGGCAAAGCCTACATAACAGGGTACACCTACAGGCACCTACAAAGATGTCCCCAGCAAGAATATAAAGGCACCCCAAAACACCAAAATCACTACTTTCTCCCCGTCTTGCCTCACACCTTCCCACCCATCTCAGCAATCCTCCATACAACTTGTAAAGCTATTTCTATGAGTAATAGTGGGCCCAAGCACTATTCTAGCAGATGCATACCAGAAAAGAATTATTGCTTAATCTACATGATGGCCCTAGAGCATTTTACAGGGGCCAATAGTGCACTCCGGAACTTCTATGACCTCAATTACTGTCAGGAAACAGCCACGGGCTGGCTCCACTTCTCTTAACAAAGATTGTCTTATTTTGTTTTCATGCATATTACAACACAGCCATCATTGTTTTTGGAATATGTTCTTGTTCTCAAAGTCCTCATTCAAGTACGATTGTAGGTATTCAAAGCAAGTCTTGAGCAAATTCCCTACTAGTGATGCATCAGAACTGATTTCCATGGTTGAACGTGGAGTGAGAAGTTGAGGGATGAAGAGCCTGGTGAATCTCATTGACCCATCTCCTCTAGAATTCTCCTAAGACATTGCAGTAGCCTGACTATCCTTTGAGCCTGATCACTTTGTTTGAAGGTGATGAGGCGGGATGGTGACAGCTAAGATAAGGTTCCCGTCCACAACTTCCTTCAATTCAGACCCACTGTCAGCAATGATAGTGTCTGGAAAGCCATGTGTTGAAAGCACCTGTGATTATTTCAGAATGGGCTAGAAGTAAAGTATCTGCAAGCATCTTGAATCATTTGAAAAGGAGTCTATGTCCGGATAATTCCATAGAATTAATGCTGATTCTTGATAAAGATTTTGGTCAAGTAACTTTCACATATACCATTTTCAGTATATTGTGCCAAGGATCTTGATACTATCCTTAACATTCTTCACAATTATAATCCATTCTAGACACCCACATGTAACTTCTTGTCACTTCCAAAAAATTCACAAAAAGTATTGTATCTAATATAGGCAAGGGAAAATAATGACTATCCTTTGGAATAAACAACATGAATTCTTAAGGGTTGTGGTTGGGCAGATAGTTTACTCAGGCTAGTTGCTTAGACCATATCGGTCCCTATTGAGTCCCTATTGATGTTTTCTGGTCATCCTTTCTATTACAACCAACTGGAAAGAGAAGCCGAGACTCGTTATCTGCTGTTGTACAGCTTGATCTTTCAGGTCATGCAGAACTCAGAATGCTTTATATCAAAATCATTTGGCAAATGAGCATCCATATTCACTAGTGTTCCAGGTTTACAGGCAAGTATAGTCACAGAGAAAGAACAAAAGACATCCCAGATGCACAAACATAATCATGCTTGGACATGCTAATTCAAAGAAGCCCATTCTTGGTACAATTTCTAATGATTGGTTATTGAGATGGTTCAGAATCTCCCAGTTTTCAGAATCACAGCTAAGGCAACTTTGTGAGCCTGTGTTTTGTTGTTAAATTGTGCAGTCTGTGTGTGGCTAAGGTCTCAGATTCTGTGGCCAAACACAGCTTCAACATGGTAAGGTAAAGAAACCATAAGATAAAGCACAATGGTTTTTGGTTACAGACTCCTAAATTAATAAACATTGGTACCCTGAATGCAGTTACATGGCTGGCAAAGGCAGATCCAAGGACAGGAATGCCCCCTTAGGAGAATCAGGTGGCTCAGTAATGCTGATCAGAAAGGATGTTAAGAGCTCCAGATAGGCTTGAAGTTCTTCTCCGTTAAAGAGTCTCATTGAGGTGCAAGCATTCTTGGGTGAATTTCCTTGAGAAGAGGCTGAGAGGAAGAAAATAGTGCAGATTCTGGTTTCACATGTTTGCCTTATAAGACCAATAGGGATTCTCAAAAGTATTTTGGCAATTCTGTCTACAGTTGGGGAACCAGGATATCTTTCATCATTTTAGATGGTACCCTAGCTGATAGCTGAGAAATCTGGGTCTCCATGAGGCTACAGATATTCCTAGAGCAATGGAGATTCTGAACTGACAGCCCTTAATAGGAAATGCCATTCAATTTGTGGAAACAACTTGGATACATTAATGGTTATTTATAAGTCAGGGCAAGGTCAAATTTGGCACCTTCATCTGGTAGCTCAGAGGATAAAGCATCTGCCTGCAATGCAGGAGACCTGGGTTCGATCCCTGGGTTGGGAAGATCCCCTGGAGAAGGAAATGGCAACCCACTCCAGTATTCTTGCCTGGAGAATCGCAGGGACAGAGGAGCCTGGTGGGCTACAGTCCACGGGGTTGCAAAGAGTCAGACATGACTGAGCAACTTCACTTTCTTTCTTTCTAATGTCCACTTACTGCAGAAGTTTTCTGAGCTATGAATCCAGGAGTAGGACCATTAGGTCGTAGAGGACATATATTTGTTTTTACCAGGATTTCCAGATTTCTTCAAGTGACTGCATCAGTTTATACTTCCACCAGCAGTGTGCAAAGATTCCAGTTTCCCCTCATCTCCAAATATGGTACCAAGAAATTCCACAGAATGCTCTCTGAAAGGCCTAAGCTCCAAACTGCAAAAGCCTGCTCTTAATCCATTCTCATTTTACCTACTAAAATTTAAATATCTAAACAGTGATTGATGGTTCTGGTGGGCATGTTTATAAAAGATCTTAGTCTTGAGCAAAGCAGGTGAAAGAACTATTATTAGCTATGCTTAGACTTTATGAACCATCAGAAGCAGAGCATAAATCTACTTGGAGCTCTATGATGTTTTCTTCAGAATAAAAGCCTCTCAGACTACGAATGAAGTAGAATGACTGACAAAGTCTTCAATGAGCTTCATGGTAGGAATAAAAGGTAACGAGATTTTCCAAGTCCTCAAGGTAAAAATTGTATTCAGTTATTTTCCAGTAGTATCTAAGAATGGTTTTGCATAGTACATGCTACTGATTAAGCCTTAATTTTCAACAGGCTCCCAACTCTATAACAGCAGAAATTTGGGAAGGGAGACCTCAAAAACAAGTAAGGTCTGAGCAAGTCCCCAATATGTCATTACCCCATCTACTATACCCAAAAGTAATAGAGCAGAAGTTTAAACAAAACCCAGTGCTCTAAAAGACTTTGGAGAAGCTTCTTGTTATACAGAAATTTAATGGCTGTGTAGATAAAGGACCTTTTGATATGAGGCTTAATTTTCCTTGTCTCTGGCTTTGAGACCACATTTCTTTGAACAAAGGAAGGCTACCAAACTGGTAACCCACTTTCAAATAGGAAGGCCATCAGAAGCTTAGTACAGATAAAGGAGAATACCTACCTAACTGCTGGAGGCATATCCCAGACATACATTAAACAAAGACCCTATAAAACCTCTCTATTCTGCTACTCTGCAAATTATCAGCTGTGTAACTTTGGTGAAATTACTCAGCTTCTCTAAGACTCAGTTTCTTCATTTCAAGCATGAAGATAAAGGCTAAGCCACCATGGCGCTGGCAGGTCCCAAAGAGACAAGAGGAGGCCATGGAAAGTACCAAGTGCACAGACCTCACAGGTAGGGCTAGGCACACGTCTTTACAAACATGAGACACAGATTTACAGATAAGTTCTACCAACTCATGCACAAATTTTACTTATTCACACCAACACTTCACACAATAAAATGCTCAGGTATGCATTCATCCCCCACACACAAGCCTGCCACATCCATATTTGTGCAAAAGGCTTTGTCACCTTTTCTTTCCTGGTCACACTCGCCTTGTGCCATGTCCTAGGGCACTGCCCTGTCCCTGTGCACCAAGGTCCCTCTGACCACGGATGGTGGTAGAGCTGAACGAGCCCAGACTGCATCCAAACTAACTCTTATTGGGCGTCACAGAACCTCAGAGAGCTAGAATCGCAAGCCTCCTTAGAAATAATCCAATCTTCTGCCTCTAAAATGCATTTTTTTTAATTGTCACAATCCTTTCCTCAAAGAAAAACTCATCCAGGGATCCAGACATACTTGCAGATATAGGCAACATTGCATCAGTTAAAATGGGGTGGACCTCCAGAGCCCCATTTCTTATTGTCCCCTCCCCTTGTGACCCTAAGATCCTGCCACAAAGCCCTTGGGCTCCAGGCAACACCCTTCATTTATATATGGAGGAAGTGGGGTCCAAGGCAAAAAGAGTGAATCACCCAGGGCCACACGAGTGGTTTGTGCTGGGGCAGAAGCTAAAACCTAGATCTACAGGCTCAAAAGCTACCACTCTTTCCCCTGAGTTGCCAAAATATAGCCATCTAAATATCAGCATTTATATTAAGCATTAAATCCATTTTACTAAACAGTAACTACCCTCACTGTATATGATACACCAAGCTTTAGATGTCAACTAATTTGACTTACTCTCCCTTTCATTGCCCTTATATCTTGCTTAATAAGACATTTTATTCAGATACTGCTGAGGTAATAAAGGAAGAAGCGTGGTTGCCAAATGTACTGCCATTTTTATTTTTAGCTTCACTGGAGTAAGGGGTTATTTTCTTGTGAAAAGGATGAAATGCAACTGCCGGCCTTTTAAATTGTATCACGCAATCCTGCCTTTGCCCGAGCAATAGATTTCCAGATAACTGCGGCAATCTTCTTGAAGTGTAAAAAAACAAAACTAAAAAAAAAGAAAAGTGACTGCCACACTTCCCAGACCCTACCCAACCTCAATTGAAAAGCATCAGCATGAGGGGCTATTTGCACCCACCCCATGAATTTGCTGGCACCCGCCTCACAAGAATTAGGAGGCCACACTGCAGGCTCCGCTGCAACCAACACAGTGCAAAGCTCTGGTACGCCCTATGAAGTCAAAAAGTATCTGCAGTGCCAGTGGTGATGATGATGTCATTACATTTATTGAATTGTTAGCACATACAGCTGCTGTGCCAAGTGCTTTATATGCTTCCTCTCATTTAATGTTCACAGGAATCTCATGAGGCAGGTACTGTTATCACTATTTTACAGATGAAACACTGACGCATACAGAGGGTGGACAGCTCCCTTAAGGTTACCAATTAGTATGTGGTAGAGGCAAGATTTGAACCCAGGCCTGCTGGGTCCTGGAGCCTGCGCTAAGAACACGTACACCAGACCTGCCTTCTAAAGAGCCAGCGCTGACGTCTGTGGACCTGAGTCCGAATCTCCTCCACTGTTTGCGTGCCAAGTGTCCTGGGCCGGCAGTTTAACCTTTCTGAGCTTCACTGTCTTGAACTGTAAAATGGAAACAGCATCACCAGCTTGCAGTCTCATTGTGGGGAATGAGTCTCGCTCCTTGCCCTCAAGTCAAGAGGTCCTTCCTTTAACACTTGAGTTCTTATCTCAGTGTTAAAAGGCTCAGGGCTACCTCACATTAATGAAAGAAACTGAGATCTGGTGCAAGGATCAGTGTACCGTCAAAAGCAGGGTAGAAGGAGGAAGGGGAGAGGAGGAGGAGAAAGTTTTGAGAGGTCTCTAGCTATGAGGGTCTCCAAAGTACACACAGCTCCAGCAGCTGAGGGAGAAGACAAGCCAGCCTGCACCTTCACAGTTTTCCACTGGATGATACGATGTACTCATTATATACCTGGAATGCGTATAGTCCCGGGAGTTAAAACAAAGACCAGCGGAAGGAAATTGCGGAGGAATACATCTGGCTCAGTCTAAGAACAAACTTCCTACTTGTCTCAGCTAAGCTGGTCTGTGCTATCCCTAGAGCTAGTGAGCTCCCCATCGATGGAGACCCTTGACAGCAGCCAAGGCAGAGTTCCGTTAAGTTCCATCCATTCCAACCCTGGAGCTTTTTGATTCAAGAATCGAAAACTCGGTGATGTTCATGAAAATCCAACTTGTGACGAGCAATGTCACTGTGCAGCTTTTAGATCTGCTGCAGCCAGAATGTGGAGGGGGACAGCAGGAAGGCTTCTTAAAAAAATCACACCATACCAAGCTGGGTGTCACAGGATGGCGTGTGCCTTCTGATGTAGAACAATAGAATGATTCCCTCCCCTCTTGGTATCACACAGAATGAAACAAACAAACAAAAAAGACCAGAGATTCCCAGGAGAAGAAACAAAAAAATCTCCCGCTGGGGGAGTTAAACAGCCCGCAAACTAGAAACCCACTCTGCTTGTTTACAGCAAGTTACAGGCCTGGGAAAGCAGGTTCATGGCAACACGACCGGCCACTGAAGTGTGGTGGCAAACGCTGTAATCCATGAGATGCGCCTGGATAATGGAGGACGTGAGTACGATCCAGAATGGTCATTTACACCCACCTATACCCCAGTCATTAATCCATTTAATGAGCAGTTTCCTACTACATTGTGTGAATTTCAGGTAAAAAGAAGGGCAGGCTACCAGCTCACATCTCCAGCCAGGTCCCAGGAAAACCAGGAAGAGAGGTCCCGATCTTCTGGAAACTGGCTGGTTACAACCTAGGATGGAATGCTGTGTGTAGGCTCATGTTCGTCTTCCAGCAGGAGACCACAACATTCAGATAAGTGCTCTCCTCCTGGCATGGAAGCTGGTCGCCCTTTGTGATCACAAGGGCCTTGCTTGCCTGATCTTTTCCCTGCCCTGCCCTTCTTTTAACACTGATAACAGCTCAGGGAAAATCACTCTAGGGCTTTGCTGTTTCCTAGGCAGCTCACTCGGAGAAGGCAATGGCACCTCACTCCAGTACTCACTCCAGTACTCTTGCCTGGAAAATCCCATGGGCAGAGGAGCCTGGTGGGCTGTAGTCCATGGGGTCGCTAAGAGTTGGACACGACTGACTGACTTCACTTTCACACACTGGAGAAGGAAATAGCAACCCACTCCAGTGTTCTTGCCTGGAGAATCCCAGGGATGGGGGAGCCTGGTGGGCTGCCGTCTACGGGGTCGCACAGAGTCAGACACGACTGACGCAACTTAGCAGCAGCAGCCGCAGCAGCAGACAGTCACTCTGTTCCGCCTATTGTTGATGCCTAATTTTAATAAAACCCTTCTCAGAATGCATTAGACACACAAGGATAAGAGAGATGAAACAGGAATCAAAGTTGGCATCTACAAGTGTCCCCACACATGTAGCACACTTATGCAGAGCATGGACTCTATTCCCAGACTACCAGAATGAGAATCCTAGTTCTACCACTTACTTGCTGTGTGACCTTATCCAAGTTACTTAACCTCTCTGGGCCTGAGACTCCTAGTCTGCAAAGTGATATATATATATATATATACATATAGCTTTCAACTTAATAACTTTATGCAAAGTGACATTATTAATAGAACCTACCTCATAAGGTTGTTACAGGAGTTAAAGGGGTTAATGTATATATAAGCATCCAGAATGTTGCCTGGCACAAAATAAGTGTTTGATGCTGTATGTAGTTTAAAATTTTAGACAGTCCTAAAAACAAGTTTTTTTTAAGGTCAAATATACAAAATATTTTTAATATGATAAACTACCATATTCTAACCCCTCCTAGGCGCTAACACTCCCAAACAACTGGGGCAATTAAATCGTAAAGACATGATGTGTGTTACGGAGGAAGTACTCCAAGGCCTGATATAAAATTGTTCATTACCAGCCAGGCCCCTGCAAGATGACCAAATTAACCTCACTGCCAGGAGTATATTAAGGAAGAATAATAAATTATTCAAAACCTAATGCTGACAGAGCAAAAAAATATTTATGGAAAAATCATCAGATTATTGCGTTTTAATCATGATCCTGTTGGATGGCTTAAGTCTTAAGTCCTCTCGAAGTACTTTGGCAGAAGATAAGCCAGTCCCAGAGTGACTCGCTATCAGTGGTGTGCCCACGAAAATGGACAGCATGACTTCAAGGGAAGAAAAGGTCAGCAGAAGAGGCTAGAGATCTGAAAAGCCAGAAATAAGCCAGGGCGTGCCTAGGCATCCTTGCGAGAAAGCCACCCACTCCACTGGTCTGGCAGGTGGCCATTCGGACATGTATGTGCCTTCCTTAAATCGCCATTATTTTGAAAGGCCCAGCAAAAACCCCAGCCCCTCCAATTTAATTCACTGGCCCTTGAAAAACAAGGAGAAAACATCACAGTAGAAAAGCAAAGCCCCACAGAAGCAGCCTCGCCCGCCCCAGCTCACTGTCCGCCCATGCTCCCCGGCGCTGCTCCCTGTCCCCACCCCACCCCTGCTCCATGTCTCTAACTCGATGCCATGTTCCCTTCCTCTTTCAGCACGGCTGAGCAAAGCTGACAGGCGGATTCCTTTGCTTTTCAGGGTATTAAAGCCACTTTCCCGCTCTGACAGCCTGTTCTACTCTGCCACCTCATAGCTCCGGCTTCACACTCCTCTGGGCAGCCAGTCCTTCCTGACAGACCACTGTCACTTCCCATCATCCTCTCTGTAGATCCTGTTCTCTCCCCCTCAGCACGCATCCCGACTTTCCAACCAATGCAATTATTTTTTTTGACAAGCCATCCATCAGTTTTAACTTTAAAAGCACTTTCTGCTGATATCCATTGTTAAATCCTTTGCTTTTTTATGGGGCTTGCATGAGAGAATATGATATCAGACATTCAAACTACCAAACCATGTAAATTTACTTTGTTCTCAGCTATGTTTCCAATTTCACGTCCAATTTTTCGGTACATTATGCGTAGTTGTTGTGCTTAATATGATGTTGTCAAATCCCATTAAAGTTCACTGCATTGCACGGCTTTAAAAACAGGTTACAATTTGCATTCTATAAAGAAAGGAAGGAGTGCAGTCTGAAGTCAAGCTGAATCTTATTAAAATTATCTGTTCAATTGTTACATTTGTAGATGGAGTAATTTTGAGGCATTAGCTGAGACACATATGAAAATGTCAGGGTGCCAACTAACGACAATGAGAGCAAAAGGAATATCTCTGTGAAACTCAATAAAGCTCCTTTGCTGGTGACATAAATTTGATGATAATCCGAGGAAATGAATAAGGGACCATCCCGTTTGAATAGGAATTACCTTTTCTATTAAATCACTTTGGTGTGTTTCCACTTGGCCTACATCTTGGTCCTAGGCCACAGTGAGTCTCTGGGGACTTATTCCAATACAAGGAGGTGGGGAGAAGTGCAAAGGAGGAGAATCTGTACAAGAGAAGGTCATTCCTTTGAAGGGCATCGTACTTAGAGGAGTCTTAAGACATCCTAAAAGAGAGTATTTAAAAATATTCTCTTCCTGTTTGGAACAAGCACACAGAACGGAGCAATTCCAAGTACCGGTGTATATGGATAACTGCCCTGATCTACCACCAAACCTCTGAGCACAGAAGGCTCAAGTGGAAATGCAACATACCCTGCAAAGACGGGATATGCTTGGGGCGCTGCTGGGATGGATGGGGGATGTACAGGAAGGACTGGAGACTGAGATTTATGAGACTAGAACCAGTAACATCAAGTGGCTTCTGGGGGTTTTCCTCTCCCATGTCGTTCCCAGCTCAGCTGTATTTCTGACAGCACTGATTTCCCCATGTCTTGCCATTAACTCTAGTCTCTGGTTTTAAAGGTATCCATCACTGGCGCTGAGCAGAATTACGCCATTAGGGGCATTATTAACTGAACCATTGACTTCATGGACTATAACAAGCTGAAGTTTTGTTTCACACACAAAAACTATTCCCAGTGCAGACATCTACACCCCCTCCAAAGTTATTTTATTAAGGACACCATAATTTTAATTTTTCCAAAGCAGTCAGTATTTAGGTTAGCCACGATGATAAAGAATAAAATTCAGTGACTATGGAAGATGTAATGAGGTGCTAAGGAAGTTGGTACTGAGACAGAAAGAAAAGGGCAGAGTGTGTTTAAGGTGAAGCTCAGATGACAATTTACTCTGTGACTTTGGGAAAGTCACCTAAGCTCTCCTGGCCTTTGTCTTCCTATTGGCAAAATGAAGGTAAGTATGCCTTATATTTATTATAAAAGTTGGATGAGGTAATCCATGCACAGTACTCTGTGCATTCTGGCAGACTGTTAGAGTCTAATAAACACTGGGTATCATCACCCTCTCCACGATTACCACTACCACCACCAACAGTAGGTGAAGAACAGAATGCAGAAAATAACATGGAAAGAAGAGGGAGGAAAAAGTCCTACCAAAGGGTCTGGGCTGAAGATGAAAACAAGGATTTGAACTAGAAGCAGGGAGAGTAAATAGGTTTCAAGTCTCACAGTAAGTCTGGTCATTTGATGGCTCCCTTCAGAACACTGTTGAGAAAGATTATGAGTCTTCATCCAAATTCTGGGAAAAGAGTCACTCATTCAGTGACTTATGCCCACAGTGAGCAGTTCAGGGTGACGTAAAATATATAAGTTGAAAACACACCCATTAATGTTGGGACCCTTCATCAAAGGCCAAACATAGTGCATGGATGGAAATCAGAGTAAGGAGTTCACAGTTCACCATATGAATGAGAAGGAGGTGGCAGAAGGCAACTTCCAAGCCGACTGGTAAGAACCAAGCTCCCAACAAGGACACGCACACCCTTCTCCTGGTCTCAGGTATATGATCAAGGCACTTATGCCCACAGTGCACCAGGAAAGGTCATCTGAACCATAGCGACCTATCAAGGAAGACAAGCCCAGTCAGGCCTGTGCTGTTAGGCCTGGTAAGGAGGAAATAAATCATTAAGGTGGCAACCACTGAA
Source organism: Bos grunniens (assembly GCF_055505025.1). Lineage (NCBI taxonomy): Eukaryota > Metazoa > Chordata > Mammalia > Artiodactyla > Bovidae > Bos > Bos grunniens. The sequence goes on from NC_141192.1 coordinate 14,509,683, forward strand.
AGCTTCAGAGTAGGATTAACTCTCCTTTCTCAATGTGAAAGCTCTGCCAGAAAAGAAGGAACTGGTCCCCAAAAGTAGTTCATTTGATGGAATATGGCCAGCAAGAAGGCAGAAGCCATGATTTTTCCCCATTGTTGCAAATTCTGGCTTCCTGGGTAGAGAGGAGACAGATGTCAACTCTGAATAGACTTGGAAGAATTTTATATTTGGTTTTTTCTTGCTCACCTCAGTAGCAGGAACAGAAAAGAAAGAGGTAAGAAGTAAAAGGAGGCAGGTCAACGGAGAGACAAGGGGTGGAGCCACTGGAGGATGAAGGAGTTCACTTCTAAGGCATATGAATAGGTCTGCATGACAGAACAGGAAGCTTACCGATATTAAATTCCTGGTCTGCAAGGATCCGCTAAAAAGCGATATGTAAATACAGTTTGAAACAAACTTTCTCACCACAAGAGTGCTTCAAAATTTTAGCTTTTGGAAATAAAACACGCTTCAGTTTTGTTTTAAACTAACTTTAGAGGAGCCTCACTCTTACCCCAGGAAGTCCTCTAGGTTGGAAGCTCATCGATACATGGGTTTGTGCATGCCTACATAAATATACACATGGTTTTTTCCTACCTCATTTGGAGATCTTTGACAACTATTCAAAAATTTCTCCAGATTGCCTCCTACAGGAGTGGAGATTCAGCCCTACACACTCTGCCCAGGTGAAACTATTTCATAGCATAAATTCCCCTGTTAAAGGATAATACACGCCATCCCTTCCTCCCCGAATGGCAGGACAGCAGAGTAGCCATAGAACCAGGTTTACGATTGGCACATCCTGACCAGTATTTGCTTCTTCTTTGTTCATCACACTGCATGGCCTGCAGGATCTTAGTTCCCTGCCCAGAGATTAAGCCCTGGACCCTGGCAATGACAGCACTGAGTCCCAGTCACCGAAACACCAGGGAATCCCCCGGCCCGTATCTGTATGCATCTTTCTGCATGTCTTTGTCTTGTCTACCACCCGAGCAGATACCACCAGACACCTCTAGAGAGATACCCCTAAAGCTCATGTATTACACTAAGTTATGACCCAGTCTTGAAAACACACCACTCCCTATGAAGTAAGACCTCAACAAATTTGTCTACTTGGGGAACGTAGTATCAGTCAGTAATGATTGAACCTAAAATAGTGCAAAAGAACCAGGACTCCAGCAACTTGGCATTGTTGTTTACTTACTGTTTTTTTGTTGTAGGACCAAATCTCTTGTCCTATTAAAGATTTACATGTCCATGGCAGAAATATCCCTGTTTAAATATCTAAAGAGTGACTCCATTTGTTTCGCCCTACATTATTCATTTGACTGGTCTTAAAGTTATTGGATGTGAGAGGCATTAGACAGACCACACACAACATGAGCTCCCCTCTCTCTAGGAAATTACTCTAGTGAAACAAGACAGTCCACCCTCCTACCCTCACACCCGTCCCTGGAGGGTGAGATCATACCAGCATCTGCTCCAAGCTGCACGCATAGAGAGCAAGTGGCATTTCCTGGGAATTCAGCATGGTGTTTATTGAGCAGCTCCTATTACTGCTATTGTAAAACCCAGGCTGAGCTGAGTGTATTCTCCATTCTCTTTTTTTTTGGCTCTTCAAGAACGTGGTAGAAAATCTTAGTGCCAGAAGGAAGGAGGTCTAAGATATGGTACAGTGCTAAGGATATGAGCACAGAGATCCTGAACAACGCTTTGCCATAACCAGCTATGTGACTCTCCTCAGCAATTTTCCTCCCTGTACTTTGGCTTCCTCATCTGTAAAATGTACGCGAAGGTTGGAATGGACAGATTATAAACTGACCGGCATCAGACTCTTAGATTTCTGTCAAGTCTGTCATCCCAAAGTCACTAACATACTGGACACGTGACTTCTGTCTTTGTCTCTTCTGCACCTGCAAAGTCATGGGCATCACCAAACGCCACTTATGAGGGGCTCACAAGAACAAAATTACAAATGGTTACACTGTGAGCTCGACGTTTCATAAACGAGACAGTTCATGTCAGTAATCACGAATCTGGACATCTTGAGAGTGCTATACCATGTAGGTTTGCTTAAGGTAGCATTTTCTAGCCTGAAGATGCTTTGAAGGTCTCTATGGAGTCAGATCTTCACGACCAAGATAATCACAATGGTGTGATCACTCACCTAGAGCCAGACATCCTGGCATGTGAAGTCAACTGGGCCTTAGAAAGCATCACTATGAACAAAGCTAATGGAGGTGATGGAATTCCAGTTGAGCTATTTCAAATCCTGGAAGATGATGCTGTGAAAGTGCTTCACTCAATATGCCAGCAAATTTGGAAAACTCAGCAGTGGCCACAGGACTGGAAAAGGTCAGTTTTCATTCTAATCCCAAAGAAAGGCAGTGCCAAAGAATGCTCAAACTACTGCACGATATGCACTCATCTCACACGCTAGTAAAGTAATGCTCAAAATTCTCCAAGTCAGACTTCAGCAATATGTGAACCGTGAACTTCCTGATGTTCAAGCTGGTTTTAGAAAAGGCAGAGGAACCAAAGATCAAACTGCCAACATCCGCTGGATCATCGAAAAAGCAAGAGAGTTCCAGAAAAACATCTATTTCTGCTTTATTGACTATACCAAAGCCTTTGACTGTGTGGGTCACAATAAACTGTGTGAAAGAGATGGGCATACCAGACCACCTGAACTGCCTCTTGAGAAACCTATATGCAGGTCAGGAAGCAACAGTTAGAACTGGACATGGAACAACAGACTGGTTCCAAATAGGAAAAGGAGTATGTCAAGGCTGTATATTGTCACCCTGCTTATTTAACTTATATGCAGAGTATATCATGAGAAATGCTGGGCTGGAAGAAGCACAAGCTGGAATCAAGATTGCCGGGAGAACTATCAATAACCTTAGATATGCAGATGACACCACCCTTATGGTATAAAGTGAAGAAGAACTAAAAAACATCTTGATGACAGTGAAAGAGGAGAGTGAAAAAGTTGGCTTAAAGCTCAACATTCAGAAAACTAAGATCATGGCATCTGGTCCCATCACTTCATGGGAAATAGTTGGGGAAACAGTGGAAACAGTGTCAGACTTTATTTTTTTGGGCTCCAAAATCACTGCAGATGGTGATTGCAGCCATGAAATTAAAAGACGCTTACTCAGAGGTAAAGTGTCTGCTTGCAATGCAGGAGACCTGGGTTCGATCCCTGGGTTGGGAAGATTCCCTGGAAAAGGAAATGGCAACCCACTCCAGTATCCTTGCCTGGAGAATCCCATGGACAGAGGAGCCTGGTGGGCTATAGTCCATGGGGTCACAAATAGTTGGACACAAATGAGCTATAAGACTCCCTACTCCTTGGAAGAAAAGTTATGACCAACCTAGATAGCATATTCAAAAACAGAGACATTACTTCGCCAACAAAGGTCCATCTAGTCAAGGCTATAGTTTTTCCAGTGGTCATGTATGGATGTGAAAGTTGGACTGTGAGGAAAGCTGAGTGCTGAAGAATTGATGCTTTTGAACTGTGGTGTTGGAGAAGACTCTTGAGAGTCCCTTGGACTGCAAGGACATCCAACTGGTCCATTCTAAAGGAGATCAGTCCTGGGTGTTCTTTGGAAGAACTGATACTAAAGCTGATATTGAAACTCCAATACTTTGGCCACCTCATGAGAAGAGTTGACTCATTTGAAAAAACCCTGATGCTGGAAGGGATTGGGGGCAGGAGGAGAAGGGGACAACAGAGGATGAGATGGCTGGATGACGTCACGGACTCAATGGACATGGGTTTGGGTGGACTCTGGGAGTTAGTGATGGACAGGGAGGCCTGGTGTGCTGCAATTCATGGGGTCGCAAAGAGTTGGACATGACTGAGTGACTGAACTGAACTGATGGAGTCAGCAATGAATGGAGAGACCCTGTCCAAAAGGATGTATTTGCCAAGCGCAGGGCCTGGGAATGAGGCAGTGACCTGAGCAGGGTGAGACAAGTACCCCAAATACCACTCACAAGGAGAATCAAGCTTAAGTGCTCAGCTACAAGCAGAAGAAAACTAGTGAACCAGACTAAGGTCAATGCAAGGGATTTAGTCAAGCTGATGACGACTTTCAGGGTTAGGGAAAGACAGCAACAAAGAGAAGAGTAACAAGGAAGGCGGAAAGGGAGAGATTTATTAATAACTCAAGGACAATGCATTTTTGAAAATTAACATCTTAAACATCCTGCCTGCTCAGACATGGCAGAGAGGCATCACAAGGACTAGAGCAAACGAGCATTTCTCCAAATCCCCAGGGCTGCCTCTGGATCTCCTCCAGACCACAAATCCCAGGGAGTGAGGAAACAAATCCACTCACACACATACCACTGCAAAAGCTGCCATCTTTTTACCATAGCAACAGTTTTACAGAATGTGCTAAAGATTCCAGAAAGCTTTCTTGGAGAAGTGTTTCCTTGAGTTTTCATGAGATGAGTCTTTCCAAAGACTCCCTCACTGAGACTCCATGAATCTAAAAGCCCACGGTCACTCCCCTATACTGAAGGCTTCCTGCATCTTACAAGAACAAGCGAGCTGAACCCTGAAGCACCAGGTGCTGAACAGCTTCTGTCCTGATGTCTGGACAGACACCCACAGGACATGCACTGAACAAAATCTTTACGATGAAGATATCAACACTGCTAAACAACTTTCCAAATAATGCAAAGAATCAGGATATGCAGACCAGTGAGGCAAATGAAATGAGCCTATACTGTCCTTCTGTTTCTCGGTAAATCAAAATTCAACTTTCCTTTTACCTTTGGGGCTTCCATGATGGGCCTCACATAAGACCATGCAGTGAAGGGTTAGGAGCAGGAACTCGGACCAGGATGCCCAGCCTGGCATGCTAGCTCTGTCCCTTATTAGCTCTGTGCCATCAATCAAGTTACTAAACCTCTCTCTGAACTTGAGCTCCTTTTCTCAAAACTGGACATCATAATGACACCTGCTTCCTAGGTCACTGTGAGGATTAAATGAGTTAAGACATGTAAAACATGTGGAACCATGCCTGACAGTAAGCCCTCAGAGAACAACTATTTTCTCTTTTTACCCTGTAGGATAAACTCTCCACATCAGTGATGTCACTGTCCTCATCGTCCTCCCACCACTGCCAACTCTTTGAGGGAGGAACTGTCTTATCCATGTCTGTTCCCTTTATGCCCAGTGCCTGCACTGAAATATAACAGGTGTCTGTCAATGTCTGTAAATTAAATGGGTGTGCAAAGACAAGAATGAGGCTGGTCCCAAGGAAGGCGCCTACAGTCATGCTCCCCTACACTATGCTCTCACCCCCCAGATCAAAGTCCCTTTTCTCTGTCTGGCATGATTTGAGCCATTGTTCACAACTCAGTTCAAGACATCTGGTCTACCAGGCCCTGGGCAGCATCATATCACAGAAGTAAGGCAGCAGTTCTGCAACCAGATTCCCTGGGTTCAGACCCTGGCTCTTCCACTCACTGGGCCCTAGTGAGCCTCCACATTTACCCACCACTAGCTACCCAGGTGCCAGGCACAGCTCTGAGCACTTTAGTTCCATTAACTCAGTAAACCCTTTCAGAAACCTAGGAGGAGCATACCATTATTCCCAGTCTACAGGCAAAGTCACTGAGGCTTATAGAGGCTTCTTTACCCACAGTCACTGTGCTCCAAGTTACCTCTTTCTGCCTTCTACTGTGTTTGCTTCTAATGAACCCTTTTAAAGTAGATTTCCCCCCAGTTTTATGCCTTGTTGTGAACTACGAAGGACTAAACACAGCATTCCAGGGCCCGTATTTGATCTCAGGTCCAGTTGCCTCCACAGCAGGGCTTTCTCTTAGTACCTGGCCCGGGGCTAGTAGACATGTTACACTGGACAATGATAATTGATATATGATTCCCTCCCTGGATTCCAATTTCAACCTTGATCTGACTTCACTAACATCCTTGGATACAGGAAGCTAGCCCTCCATTTAGTAGGAGGATTTGGGATGTGTCAGCTGAAGCTGAGTTCAAGGCCTGCTCAGGCAGCCAGCTGTGGGGTCAGCATGTAGCACAGACCATGGAAAGGACAGAGCTGTATTCTCCACAGTAACCCACTCCCAGGATGGGATTCTGCCAAGAACTACAGAACATGGCCAGGGCAACAAGGAAGCCAGAACCCCAGTGCTGCTGACATCCAGACTCTGCTGTGCTGCTGTACGGGAGAACTCTCAGGATGGGTTTCCAAAACACAGAACACTGGGCCTGCCTCTGTCACCGGGAGACAGGGGAGAGGCCACCCACACGCCTTGTGGCGCTGGCGTCCCCGCTGCTCCCCCACAAGCCTTATACACTCATAAGTTACCTGGAAGAGACATTTTCTACGTATGGCCTGCAGAGCCGGCATCCTATCCTGCTCCGAGTCCTTGGATGAGGAGATCATAGCTCCTGCCACCACTTCTAAATAGCAAACTATTGCTAGGTTTATGTAAATACCATGGAAACCAGAGCTGTAACACAGAAAGATTCACAAAGAAGCAACTTAACAGAAGGTCAACAAGCCCCCAGACAAAAAGTGTATATAGAGCTCCATCTTCAAAATACAGCCAACTCTCTATTTTTCTTCCTAACCCTAGGCTAAAAAGGCTAATGAGATTCACAGACAACATATTAAATGATGGAATTCTCTACATAGCTCCATTTCTTTCTATAAATAATTTTAAAACTATTACCCAATAATGTATTGTAATAAAAAAGCTGACAAGGTCTTGCTCAACAAGTAATCACCAGCATGTTTTTGCACCTGGAGATGGAGAACTTTCTTATTATGAGCCTCTGGTGATTTTTAGGTGTTTCCATAAAGCTGTTGCCATTATTTATAAGCCACAGGTTACTTCCCTTTGCTGCAAGCTCAAATTAATGAAAACTTATTTTAAAGACTCAGAAAAGCAGGGCAGACTAGGAGATGTGTGCCAAGCAGCCCCAGAGGGACGGCGTGGGTTTTAAGTCATTTGCAGTCTTCCTTAAGGAGACCTGGGTTCAATCCCTGGGTTGGGTTGCTCAGACACAACTGAGCAACTTTCACTTTCTTTTAAGGCAGCTCTGAGTCCATCCACAGGACACGAGACAGCATCTTTGGAGATGGTGGCCTCCTGGAGATGAGGCTTGGGGAGGCAAGGACTGCTTCCAGGTGGGGGCCATCTCCACCTCTGCTGCCTCAGCCTTGCCAGCCCAGAGCTCCAGGGTTGGCCTCTCCAGCAAGAGCCACATGGGCTGGAGAACCTCTGCTGCCAATGCCTGAAATCCCTCCCCACAGCCACAGCCTAATCTCCTTGGTGCTTTGTACTTGCAGAGATAGCATCCATAGGAGAAACTCGTGGGCAGAGGTGGTAAGGACACATGTATGCACAAACATGCACACCCAAGGCCTGGAGCTCCCTGCATCCATCCCCCCCAGAGCTGATGCAGGAAAAAAGGACTATGAGAGCCGCCAAGCCCCTTGAACTCCTCTACAGATCTGTGTGCCCCTGGACAGGATTAACAGCAATCGCACCAATAAGGTCCACTCCAGTGCCTATAAAAACTCTACCTACTTCCAGACCTACTTCAAATATTGCATCCTCCAAGAAGCCTTTTCTGTTACCATCACAAGGTGGAATGTCTCCCTCATTATGTCCATAGTGAGTGTGGCCACCTCCATGACACCTACTTGATGGCTTGGTATCCTAACTCTCTGCATTCTTCTCTTAGGCCCTGCAGGACTACAGGGATAGACAACCTCTTGAAAAGATCATCACTACTCACCTCCATTATCCACTCATCTCCTCAGCCTCTGCCACTTGAATCCAGGTCAAGCAGCGTGCTATGCTATGCTATGCTAAGTCACTTCAGTTGTGTCCGACTCTGTGTGACCCCATAGACGGTAGCCTACCAGGCTCCCCCATCCCTGGGATTCTCCAGGCAAGAACACTGGAGTGGGCTGCCATTTCCTTCTCCAATGCATGAAAGTGAAAAGTGAAAGTGAAGTTGCTCAGTTGTGTCTGACTCTTAGCGACCCCATGGACTGCAGCCCACCAGGCTCCTCGGTCCATGGGATTTTCCAGGCAAGACTATTGGAGTGGGGTGCCATATTGACTCTAAAAGGACACCGAACTTGGAAATGCAAACACAGTCACGACAAGCTGATGCTGCAAGCTGTGATCTCGGGCGAGCCACTTAATCTCTGAACCCCAAGTTCTCTCAATTGTTAAAAAAAGTGACACACAAGAATTGCTAATTGGATCCATACAAAGAAACTATAGAGACTTCCCCTCATCTGTGGTTTTGCTTTATACCACTTCAGTTACCTGAGGTCAACCGTGGTCCAAAAACCTTAAGAAGTTCAGAAATAAACAATTCTGAAGTTTTTAGTTGCATGACAGTCTGAGTAGCATGACGAAATCTCACCCCTTTCCTGCTGGAAGGTGAGTCCTTCTTTTGTCCGGCATATCCACACTGCGTACACTACCTGTCACTTATTGACAGGTAACTACAGTTACTACAGTTACAGGTAACTAGTAGCTACAGTTACTTAGTGCCTCTCTTAGTTTTCAGATCATCTGTCACAGTATCACAGCATCTGTTTTGAGTAATCCTTATCTTACTTAATAATGGTCCCCAAGCATAAGACTAGTGATACCGGTAATTCTAATATTCTCTTACTCTATCTAGTTTATAAATTAAACTTTATCATAGGTGTGTATGTATCAGAAGAAACATAGCATATATCAGTTGAGTTCAGTTCAGTAGCTCAGTCATGTCCGGCTCTTTGTGACCCCATGAATCGCAGCATGCCAGGCCTCCCTGTCCATCACCAACTCCCAGAGTTCACCCAGACTCACGTCCATCGAGTCAGTGATGTCATCCAGCCATCTCATCCTCTGTCATCCCCTTCTCCTCCTGCCCCCAATCCCTCCTAGCATCAGAGTCTTTTCCAACAAGTCAGCTCTTCACATAGCATATATAGGGTTCAGTATAATCATGGTTTAGGCAACCTCTGTCCATCTAGGAACATATTCCCCACAGATAACTGAGGGTGGGGGAGTACTAATAAAACAGATCTTCTATCTCACCAGAAAATGGGGCTCAGATATTTGGAGAAAACATTCACATCGAATTATGCTTCTTAACTTTGGAGAGAGAACTAAAAATATCTGTTAAAGTATGTCCCTGCTCACCAAAATCCTAATTTTGTGCATTTACATGGCAGGAGATGTACATCCGTAGGAAGCAAATCTTATGACAGAAAAGGTTGCACCTCTCTTTTCCCAGCACATGGGATTAATGAAGTCATAAGTTCATTTTTAAACTTGGAGTAAAACACAACACACTGCCAGGAGAAGTGAAACACCCATGATTATAAATGCGCCACTTCAACAGCTGGAAGCTAAGGAGCAATCAAATAACAGTGGAGAAAATAACCGCCAGCTGCAATTTTCTCTCTTTTTTGATCCTTTTACAAGTATGTGTTGCCTGTGTTTTGACTATTTTTTGAAAAGGAGGAAGAAAAAAAAAAAGAAAAAAAAACTTCGGGCAGTCTTCTCACTGAGGGTTGCTTTTTGCAGACACCTTTTTTCAGATGATATTACTTCACTTATAAACCTTCCCTTTTCTGTCATCATTTCTGAAGAAACACAGGAAGGCAGGAAGGAGCTTCCCCAGCACCACTGACCATGGAAATGCACAGTAGGGGCATGCAGCCCAAGGCAGAGTGTCCACATATGCACGGAGGGACAAGCCCTTGAAGGATAAGTTCAGAAGGTATTTGAGAGGGAAGACCAGCATATCCAAGCTTGCTTACGGACCTAAACCGACAAAAACTCAGACATAACTCTTTGGGCTCCGTGACTCCTTCCCATCCCCTTACTCTTCCCTGAGGACTTCGTGACTATGGGCTACTGGGGCACCCAGAAAGGCTGTCCTGAACTGTGCCTTCAGGACTTTTGGGGCTTGGATGACGAACTCAGAGGTTTCCTTCCTTTTAATACTGAAACCCTACAGTAGTATGAGAAGAGGTGAGACAGCTTAGCTCAGCCTCAGAGAAACAGAATCAACAGGCTCCCCTGAAGTCAGGCAGGGCTGACTTTTCCCTCAGGCACAGAGAGCACGCTGCGGATAGCCCATGAGACTTCAGGCGACCACGGAACATGTTTACATTTCTTTTAGGAGCAGAAGGAAAAGAAAACTTTAGGCCCAAATAACAGGTTTTAATGTATAATATTAATAGATCTGTCTTTACATCATTTGTTTTGATTACTCTATGCAGGAAGGGGGCCAAAGAGCCTGGAACCCATAAAAGTCAAGAAGAGTCCCGATTCCCGATCATTCCTGCCCCCAGGCCTTTGCATATGCTATCTACCCTGCTTCTGCTGCTGCTGCTGCTGCTAAGTCACTTCAGTCATGTCTGACTCTGTGCGACCCCATAGACGGCAGCCCACCAGGCTCCTCCGTCCATGGGATTCTCCAGGCAAGAGTACTGGAGTGGGGTGCCACTGCCTTCTCCTAACTTCCCTTTATTCAGTGTATGAATAGACTCAACTTGATTTCTACCCCTTCCCTGGTATTTCCCTGATTACTCTGATTAGTAACACTTTCTCTCCCTCGGTTTGAAATCCCCAGCAACTAGAGGTCACAGCATAGCCTCACATTTACAAAATTTCTATTTCTCGTGTATTATTACTCCTGTTCCTTCATCCCTAAAGACAATATTACCCCCTCACTGCTAAGATAACTGGAAGCCTCACCACTGCCTCCAAAATAACCTGTGTGTGTCAGCCTCACATTCAAACCCATAATCAGATCCCCAAGTAACTCTCCTTATACTCCTCATCCTACCCGATGATCTCTGAACCACAGCCATACCAGATGCTCACCAAGTACACCTCATATTCCTCCCACCCCTAGGCCTTTGCAAAAGCTGCTTTCTCAGCCTGGGATGCCTTCCCTTTATTAGAGCTCCCTAACAAAAACCCTAACAATCCTTAAAAGCCTAGTTCAGATGTAACCTTTCCAAGGATCTTCCCAGATGTCTCTGTGGAACCATATATCCTGCCCTCTCCTACTCTACCCCAGCACTTTGCACATCTTCTGCCAGGTTCATCAGAACATGACTTCTACCAAAGGGATTTGTAGACCATGCAAGACTCTTGAGTCCAAGTGCTCCCAGAAGCAGATGCTGAGACAAAGATTCAAGTCAAAATATTTGGGGGCAGGTGACCCCAGGAGTGGGGGAAGAGGGAAGTGAGACAGGGAAGGGAAGGAAGTGAATAGTGGTGCATGGTGCTTTATCGAGCAAGTTACCACGGTGGCCAGCTGGAGCTCACTGCAGCCAGGGACACTCTGAGACAGAAAAGAATGTGCCACAGAGTTTTCCCAGCTGAGGAAGACAGGGCGTTTATCTCCCGACTCCTGTCAATCACTGGAGCAGGTGAGGCTGCTGCTGAGGGGCACTCATTGTCTGGCAGCTCCAGCCTACCCTCCCACAAGCAATGGAGCTCCAGTGACCAGAGTAAGCTCTTAGACAAACAGCTGCAGGTGCTTGTGGCTGGTCACTGGATGGTGTGCGTGGAAACTCTAAGACTTTAGGGGACAGGGGAGACCGACAGCATCTGCTCCAGAGAGCATGGACTTCTACAGCCTCAGTCACCCAGTAGGATCCTGTGCATACAGCAGGCATGCAAGAAGCTCTCACACAAAGGAAATCATGTTCAAGTTCCATGAAGCCAGGGGCCACATGTAACTTTCTCAGGGCCTAGCTTCAGTATAGGGACTCAAACTGTGTATGCTGGTTGAGGAACAGTGAGTGATTTAGCTCAGAGTCCTGCCCCCAAATAAGACAATGCTAAATAAACTGAATTCCCATTTTATTAGCTACTATTTCACAAATGCTATCTAATTCATTTAAGCATTACACACCAACCCTGTTCCTATGAGTTTTAACCATGAAGACAGTAATGAAGGTGTAAGGAATTAAATAGCTTCTCAAGAAAATGTATCTGTATCCAGAAAAACAATCCAGGAACACAACAGAGGTCCGGGCAATTCCCTGAATTTAGAGCTTTCACACAGCCTCTGGCACCTCAGCCTCCCAGGTAAAAGAAAGAAAGTGAAAGTGAAGTTGCTCAGTCACGTCCGACTCTTTGCAACCCCATGGACTGTAGCCTATCAGGCTCCTCCGTCCATGGGATTTTCCAGGTAAGAATACTGGAGTGGGTTGCCATTTCCTTCTCCAGGAGATCTTCCCAACCCGGGGTTTGAACCTGGGTCTCCCGCATTGTAGGCAGATGCTTTACCATCTGAGCCACCAGGGAAGTCCACCAGGGAAGGCTCCCAGGTGGTACTGGCTATAACACAGGAACTGGGATGGAGAACATACTGGAAGTGTTTGAGGACCCCCCATCCCACTCCTCCAGCTTCCTTGTGCTCATACCATGCCACAATGGGCGCAGAAAGAAATGGCCTCAGGGCCAGCCGACATCAGACATAGCCAAAGCCTTAAAGAAAAATAATGTAAGCTCAGGCAATTGCATCAGGCAAGGGAGGAACAAGCCAGCTTGTCTTGCCAATTTCAGAGCAGAACAGATGTTTCTGCATCTCCAAGGTATCCACCCTCCTAGGACACCAGACATAGGTCACCCATCAGTCATTCATCTTTATGATGAGTTGCAGTGGCCAGCACACAGTCAAGATTAATGCACATCCCTTCCAAGAAATGCTGTTTAATGGCAAGGATATGCGGAGGGTGATTGTTCATGCCAGATCATTCCAGCTGACACAACCAACCAAGTTTCAACACTAAACTAGAAAAAGAAAATCCTGCATGCTGTCTTATTCCAAGCCAGAGACAGAGTAACCCATAGACAGTGTATGAGCTGTGCTTCGTCTGGCTTAGTTTGATGAGACCGGGCCACCTTGAGACCTGTCAGGAGACCAGAGGTTTATAGGCTTGATGTAGCTATGACACCTTGCTAGCACTGTGGCTGAAAGATCACAGGAAACAGCATCCAGGAAACCTGGCCTTGACTCACAGCTCCGCTTCTTGATGACAACATCTTAAGCCAATCACTTCTTCCTGGGCCTCAGTTTCCCTTTCTAGAAAATGGACAATCTCCAAGTTTCTCTTTGCAGCTTTAACATAATATAAAGGTCTCAGAATCCTCATGTTACAGTGTATGATACTAGCTTTCATTCCCAGGGTGAGAGCACATAAACCGTCCAAAATGTTAACATCCTCACTAACACATTTTCATCTGGACCAGGGAAACTGGCCTACTGCTATTTGGTCCCCAGACACCTTTAGAATGAAACTGTTCCCATGGAAAACTACTTTATGGTTTAATTAGACAAAGAAGTCAGCAAAGGAGAAAAATAGAATTTGAACACAGATCTTTAACATGAAAATTATTTTATTCCACTTGTCTCTAAGAGCCACAGAGGAATTACTTTGACCACCAGAGGGCTTTCCACACTGACGAAATGTATTAATAGGACATAGGTGGTAAAATTTAAAAATAAAAAGTTCCAAGTTACATAGTCTATAGCCATAAGGGCCTGAGGGCTGAAGTGAAATAACGAAGAAAAAACAAAACAAACAAACAACAACAACAACAAAACTGAGTTTCTCCTATGATGCACTTCCTTACATTAAACAGTGAGGAAAAATTCCAACCTCTCCAAGTTCCAGAAAACCATCAGATGAATTTGATGCATAGAATCAAAAGGAAATCACAAATTAGCTATCAGAGGTTACAGCATTTTGTTACTAAAATATCATTCCCCAAATGCTGAGCTAGTTTCTTGTATACTTTTTTATTTGGTCAAAATTTTGAAGTACTCACAAATATAATGTGTTTTTCATACTTGGGGTGGGGATAGCCAATATTGTTGAACATTCACCACACGACAGCTTGGTAAAAATGTATATTATTAACTTTGTGTATGTTAACTTGCTTGATTCTCCAAAACTTGTACAGGATAGATTCCATTATTATACCTGTTTCACATATGAAGAAACTAAGGAGGTTAGAAGAGGTTAGAGAATTTGTCCAAGGTCAAGCAGCTAGCAATTGTCAAAAAAAAAGTTCAGGAATAACACTATCCGTCCAACAACCAGCAAACTTCCACTGACTACAGACAAGAGTTGCATAAAAAGAGCCACTGTGTACCCTAACCTAGAGAAATGCAAAAAAAACCAAACACCATTGAAAGGACGCTGTGCCACGGCTGGTGTTTCTCTCCGCAGGTTCTCAGGTGGCATTCCATAGCCCCCAGGGTTCCACACCTGCATGGACACCGCCCAGAGGAGGCCTAGGGGTGCAAAGGGAGGTTCTGTGAGCTACAGGCCCCATTTTCTACCAAAGCCTCTTCAATTTATTTCTATTTTATGAATTGGAGATTTCCACATATGATCTAATCTAGAAAAAACATTCTTGTAATACTAAAGTTTAAAATCTCCTACTTCATGAGACATTTCAGAAAAAAAAAAATAATTCTCTCTTAGGGTATGCTTCTCTTAAACCCATTCGACAGCACTTGCTACACCAGGGTGAAATATTTCTACTCGCATAGCTCCTTTACTTTATTGTTGACGTCCCGAGGGCAGGAATAGTAACATTTTTTTTTTCACTTTTAGGTCCCAAAGATTTAGTTTCAACAAATATCTGTAGATGAATAAATAAAGTAACAGGTATGACTCAGATGGTAAAGAATCTGCCTACAATGCAGGAGACCTGGGTTCAAATCCCTGGGTCAGCAGGATTCCCTGGAGAAGAGAATGGCTACACACTCTAGTGAGAAGCCCATGGACAGAAGAGCCTGGTGGGTCACAGCCCACGGGGTCACAAAGAGTTAGACATTACTGAGTAACTAACACACACGTACACATACAAGGTGAAGTGAGCTGCTGTGACAGATAAACCGTGAAGTCTGGGGACCTAACAGAACAGATGTTTACTTCTTTCTTACAAAAGGCCCAATCTAACACGTGTCTAACAGCTGGCCTTCCACACAGTGACTCAGGCTCTTTCCATGTTGTCACTGCACCAACCCTTATGCCTCAGAGTCCTGTCCTCTTACTGGCAGGTGGGCACAGACAGCACGTAGAGCCTACGGTCACGGGGCTCTACTCAGAGCAGGAGGGCATGTGGTCCCTTTGTAGGAAGAGGACAGCACTGGCGGACAGCTCGTCAAGCCTTTGTTCCCCAATGACTTCAAGAGAAAGAGATGCCTGAAAGCAAGACCCAGTGCATAAGACATGGCTCTTAAAGAAAAACAAATAAATAAGAGTCATTAAAAATTTCCAACTTAAAAATGTGCAAGGGTATAAATACAGCTACAGAGCCACAAAATTACAATCTCACCTAAGGGCTTTCCATTGCATATTCCCATCATAAACCAGACTCCCTACCCATGGGCATGCAAATGGCCTGAAACTAAAATACAGGTCAGCCTAGAGTCAACATCCCTACCCTTTACTAAGTGTTTGGCTCCTCCCTACAAGAGGATCCTGGGGGAGAGAAAACATAGTTGGAAACAAGCACTTTATTTTGAGAGGCCTCAATGCAACACAGTGACGTGCAGGAAAGCCAAGGGCCCCGGGTCTGGCCATTCTCTGTATCCACATAAGTGATGATGGACAAGGCAATCGTGTTCCCTATGCCTCAGTTCCCCTCACTTGTCAAAAGGAAAAGACAATACCTGCGTTATAGCCAGGTGGGGAAGAATGCTGTTACCTAAAAGACAAGACTTGCCTTTCCAAAATGCGGATCATGTGATAACAGCTCTGAAAAGTGTATAAAATATTTAAAATCATCCAAAGGCACAGGCCACAGGTCTGTTACACAGCATTTTCCAGCTAACTGGTGATTCCTCCATCTCATCACCATAATGGTCGATATGCTTGCTTCTGGAAACCTTCACCCTTCAGTCAGCCCAGTGTTTCCACTTTTACCGCTCCAAGAGTCATGCCCAACTCCACTGCTCAGGGTCAATGTGTTTCCACAAGAGAACCTCTGAACTTCTGTGGATCTCAACAAGCACACCTATTAACTGGATACAGAACACCTTGGAAGCCTAAGCAGGGGCTTGGGTCCTTCTCCTGAGACCCAGGCTCTGATTCCCAAGTCTGAGCCAGTGGTGTCAGAAACAGAACTGAGGCCACCACGGTGGTGGTTCTGCCCTCCCTCTCCATGTGTTTTAAACAGTCTGACCATGTGGGAGGCACAGATATTAAAGGCAGCTCCACTCCAACGATACTGTAAAGTAACAGCAGAGGACCAGGCAATCACTCTTTAATGTCAGCCATAACCTTCATAAATGGGTTTGTAATGAGAAACCCTTGTTTGTCACAGAGAAGGTATGATTGATGCTGCCTATGAGTGAAATGAAGCCACAGTGACCATCTCAATAACATGAACAGCTGCCAAATATTCATTTAGCAGAATGAGTTTAGAAAACTTTGAGCAGATTGCTTTCACAAGGCTGCCTTCAACAAAAGGAAACATAATTAACGAGCTAATATCAGCATGTGTCTGGCTAAGCTAATGAATATCAAATTACACAGAAACCTGTATAAATCA
This sequence comes from Bos grunniens, assembly GCF_055505025.1. Classification (NCBI taxonomy): domain Eukaryota; kingdom Metazoa; phylum Chordata; class Mammalia; order Artiodactyla; family Bovidae; genus Bos; species Bos grunniens. Next base: position 14,526,303 of record NC_141192.1, read on the forward strand.
TCATTACCCTGAATTTTAATTGAACTTGCAATTAAACATGACAAATTTTATATACACTAAACCTTTAATTTATACTTTCAAATAAGGAATAATTTATCATTTTTAGTATTTCATAGTTAATTTCCCAATATGTGCACTTCTAATTAACAAGGACAGACAGGCATTTTAAAAAACACACACTCTCTCTCTACTATGGCTCCATTTATAACAATAACTTTCCCTTTTGTATACATTAGAAACTCTATGTCCAGAAGTTTGAATGCCAAAGGACCTACTTGGATATTCAAGGAAAGATCTAATAGCTACATAGAACAAGGAGGAATGATTTCCCCTTCTGCTTCTCATCTCTCCCCTGGAAAAAGAGAGATTAAAAGGGCCAGACCATATTAAAGCAACTCGGCCGGACATCTCAATTACTGGCTTGACCTTGAACCCCAAACTCCAGCTATGTTCAGAACACAGGGCCTCTTTGCTGAAAGTGCAAAGCATCTTGTGTTTCAAAGCAGCACCACCTTAGAAATAAACTGCCTCACTCTGGCGTCAGCGCCAAGCCTATTTGTTTTACCTGGCCAGTCGGTAATGAGCTCGCTTTGTGGATGGATTTGTATTTTATTATTATAATTACGCCACCATTATAAACATACCTCGAGCAACCTCAGCATAAAAGGCAGGGAATGCTATTAAAACATACATATAAACACACGGGGAAACAAGACAGGATTGTAAAAGGGCTGCAACAGAAACTAATTGGGTTTGCTTTTTTCGTTAATCCCAGCCTATTAATATGGTAAGCAGTGTGGTCTAAGGAGCCTCATGCTGGGAACCTGAAGATGACCGCTGCATACCAGAGTTAGCCTCTAATTGGCTGTGTGACCAGAAGAAAATGCTTTACCTCTCTGTGTGTGCCTCACTGTTCTTAGGGGTTAACAAAGATAATGGAGATAACTGTGAGCACTTTAAACATGTGAAAATATTGATAATTTGGGGGAAAAAACTATCAAACAAACAGCATCATCATTCTCTAGCTATAGAGAAGACAGACCCAAAAAGCAGACAGCGGATAACCCTCATGTATGCATATATTTAATGCAATGACCACTTTAAGTATCAGCAATTTACTTCCTATTTTCTCCTTTGATATGTGAAGTAGGCTAGACAAATATTATCATCACCATTTGAAAGAGAGGCTCATTCTGGGATTAAAAGTGAGATTCAGAACATCGAAGATGAGGCTCTTCTGACCTCACTATGCTGCCTCCCAGCACTCTCCCTTGGGTAAAGGCTGGAGAATGTATGAGGAGATAAAAAAAAAAAAAAGAAACTTTGGCTAGTGGGACCTCAATGACACAGTGACCATCTCTCCCAGCCCTGTCCTGATCAGACTGATGGCTCAGCTGAATGTCTTAAGTCTGGAAAGGAAACAGACACCAGTTCACACAGGCAAACTCAAAGAAGGTGTGGAGTCTACAGCCCAGGTATCATCTACGCAAGGCCAAGAAGTGAGTACAGACATCCACCAAATGAATGAGGGCAGAGAACATGAAAGACACCAGAAATAGAGAGGAAAAGAGTTTTTAAGGGCTACTCTAACTACCCTTTCATCACAAACCTGAAGGCTCTAGAAATTTGATACTATTAAAAGAAGCTGGGGTGAGAGTCAGTTAAGAGAAATGGAAAGAAGTCTTTTTAAAAAATTAATTACTGCTTCATTTCAATGGCAAATTCCCATTTTTGTTTCCAGAGGTCTCCGACCAAAGGAAACTGAAAAGCAATGCAAGGCAGTCAGAGCTGGGGATTTGAATGCATTTTCTGGAACACAGTGCTTGCCCGTGCCTATGAAGCAAAGGGACAAATATTTTCACACATTATCAGATAGCCGAGTAAAACAGCCTCTACCAGAATTTACAACTGAAGGCTACCAGAATTTACAACTTGTGAAATTGTGCCTGTCCGTATTTTCTCATTACGCTGGGTGCAGGCTGCAGATAGAGTGTGCACTTTCTTTTTCCTTTTCTCCCCCGCTCTCCCCTCCTTCCACTGTCTCACTACTTCCTAGTTAAACCTTGTCTCAAGTTATCAACACTCTCTGGAGAGATAAGGCTCCTCTCACTTACAAGCTGTCACTAATAATCGAACTTTCAAGACTCCATCTCTAAGAGAGACTCCCCGAGCCACGCAGGTCATGAGAATTAACTGCCACCAGTCCTTGCAGAAAACTCAGCTCATCAATCTATAGCTTTCTCATCATAATTAGAATAACGGCTTTGAAAATTTGGGCTGATGTTGACTTGGTCTCAGGCCGCAAAGAGCGCTGATTAAAATCTTGGTGTGAAAGTTAATGATAAGTGCTGGTGGCGTTGCCGTGGAGACGGGGACAAACAATTCCCTCGCTGTGACATTTTCAATGTCCTGGAGAAGAAAAACTGTCCTCTTTAGTGTGGCAGCGTATGAAGCTTATTTATGGCTACAGGGCTTGGTGGATTGATGACTGTCGTAACATACTGTCAAATCCTTTACTGACACATTCATTTTTTTGGAGCCCCTGGTGCAGCAGATATAAAATAAAATAATAAAAACAAAACCAGAGGGAAAATTCTCCAGTGAACCAGAGACGGCCACCAATGGACCTTCCTTTCGCAATAGGACCTCAGAGTTAATAGACAAGACTTTGGACTTCTTGGCTCCACAGCCAAGGAGAAAAGATGTACATAATTGAAAACTGCTGTGTAAGAAAAAGCACTATTGAGGCCACCCAATCAGCCCAGGAATGTTTGTGACCAGAGGAGCTATCTGTAAATATCCAATTGGTAACTTCAGTATTCTCTCCCTACTTGTTGTAGAGGATAATGGTTTAGAGAGGTAAGGAAGGATTTGGAGCTTTCTCCCAGCCAAAGGGACCAAGTAGGACGTCTCCTGTCGCTAAGACACAGCATTAGAGAGCATGCCAGCCACAGCGGCCACTTCAATGTTCAATATAAGGGTATGAGTCTCTGAAACCTGTGGACAGCTTCATGCTCTACAGAATCCATTCACATTCACCATTTCCTTTGCTCTTCACTGCAAAGCAAGCATCATAATGCCCATTCCCTTGATAAGAAGGCTGAGGTTCTGTACATTTTGAGCACCATTTCTAAAGGGACACAAGTCACTAAGCAAGGACTCCCAACTTCAATCTTCAGTAGTCACAATGAGTAACCAGCCACTTCTTCAGACCAGCAAGCCAGCCCCACAAGTTCAATTTCACGTGGCGTCTGTGAAAAGCTTTTGGTTCACTCCAGGAAGTAGCTGTGTTTCCACAGCAGATAAAGGGACTCTTAGTGATCCAGGCTAGTCCATAAAGACTGCTCCAGGCTGTGGCATTTTTCTAGTTCCTTTCATTCAAGGATCCTAGTCATCATCATTATTATTGTTGTTGTTATTAATAATGATAATGAAATAAACTATGCAAATGTGGGGAATGGCTTTAGCCCTGAAACGCAGACAGTAATGTGGTAATTTATCCAATAATGGAATCACAAAGTGATTTTATTTGCTTTTATGGCTCCTTTCTTTCAGAGGAGCTGGGCATCAATAATGGCGATAGTAATGAAATCAACTATGCAAATGTGGAAATCGTTTTTACCCTAATGTACCAATTTAGCCAGCAAAGGGAATTCAGCACAGTCTGATGGGCTTCCCAACACCCAGAGTGAGAGCTTTGATACTGACCTGCGCTCAGTCACCCAGATGTCATGGTTAGTTTTCTAAGAGCACGAGCTTGTCAATATCCATTAGATAATGACCACCTTCACTCCATGGTGAAAGATCTAGGAAATGTCCTTAGTGATTTAAATACAGAGAGTGACTTTAACAAGCACATGCAAACAAGATATATTCATTTGGATGCAATTCATTCTGCAGGCAGGAGCCCCACAAAAGGACCTTGTGGCAAGTAGGCGGGGATTGCCTGGGGTCGTCAGCTAGAACAGCTCCTTGGGTCCAGCTGTTTCAGAACAGCTCAGAAGACTCTCTGAGGGATGGATGCCCTCCACCAGATTATTCCTTTTAACTGCTTCTGTTCTAGATTCTGAGGGGGCATGTCTCTGGCTAGATGGTGGGAATTCTGAAGGACTAGGGGAGGAGGGTTGCCAAAGGAGGCCAAGAGTACACCATGCCCAAATGCCACTGGGAGAAGCTGGGGTAGCCACCTCTCCTAAGTTCAAGGTGTTTGCTCCTCAATTCTCCTCTACAGAATCTATAATCATTTGCTGCTATGACAGGGAAGAAAGAAGCATAAGAAAGAACAGGATACAAGTAAGACCTGGATGGCCAGGAACATTCAACAGATCTCTGTCTAGTACTTATTACGAGCTACAAATTTGAAAAGTTATCAGATCCTTGACAATGGAGATCTCATTTTTCTCTCTTGTCTCCAGAGCTTGGTACAGTAAGTGTCGAACAGACGCTGAATAAATGAAGAAATAAAGAAATAAACAACAACAGAGGATAAAGGAGACTCCAGTGACAGAGTGCTCCAGATGTACACACTCAGGCACTCAAAAGCATGGAATATACATGAGCAATACTGCTCTTAGATCCAAGTAACAAGAGCCCTTTACCTAGACCAACCACTTTAGAAGGCCTGCTATGACCCTCCCTACCACTATGAGACAAGGAGTCCATGGCCTAGGGCTATTCTAATCTACAGCCTATCACCCAGTTAATAAACCACATGACAGATGCATAAAATCTCCAAGTTCCCTTTACAAATATCCCTGAGCATCTTTCCAGGGCCTGCAAAGATCTCTTCTCTGGGTCCTACCTCCCGACAGTGGAGGGTACCACCAGGGGCTGTGCCCCTAAGTCCAAGCAATAGCCAAACAGCAGCAGCTGGTGGATGCAACTAGGGTGGGAAAGCTGGGTGTCCAGATGCATATCTATCAAGGCCTCCCATGGAGGAGAATGAAATTAGGAGTAGAAAGAGAAGGGAAGGGACTTGATTTGTACTCTCACCCTGAGCTCCACAAATGTTAGGGATGGACCTGTGCATGGATATTCATGTCCATCCTTTAGTTTAATTTGTCTGCTGTTGGTTTGGGCCAAAAGTCTGGGGAGGGGTACCTGATGTATAAGAAAACGCAATTACCTTCTCACTTCACAACTAATGACTTATGGAGGGAAGAAAAGGACCACAGAAAAACCTCGGGTTCTAAACAGATTGCCAATATTTAAATAAATAAATAAAAAGGAAACTCCAGCAGTCAGTTCTAATTAATTCATGGCAATCAGCATCCCTTGTTCTATTAGTTACCATTATAGCAACACATTCTTGAACAAAATACCAGAAGCTTTCATTAGAATCATTAACATAATCTGATAACTGATGGTATTTGATTTCTGACTTTTGCACTTTGACTTGAAGCTTGTTACAAGATGTAATCTCATTGACTGTCTGATTTTTTTTCCTTCTTCTCCACTTCCCCCCCACACACCGCCCCGCTATGAAGCCTTCACATGACATTTCTTTGTTAACTGTAATTAATGTTCACATTTGTCACAAGTTGTATTATTTGGAAAAGCAGTCGTGATGATAAAAGATGTGACAAAGAAACACACATGTCTTCTTATCCAAAATGGCTTTATCCTAATTTAGGTTTGGGGGGGAAAATAAATAAAATAAGTCAGGCATGTATTTGTTTTCACAATCAGGATGGATTGTTTAAAGTGATGCCTCTTGAAGAAACCAATGCAATTAGCTTTCTCCATTAAAAAAAAAGTATCATTAAGCCATAAGTGAAATTAAAAAAAAAAAGACAATCTGACTTGAACAAAACAAACTGTAAATCTGTCTCACTTCCACTGACCACAGGGGCTAGAGAACAGAGGGTGTAATCCAAGATGAGTGGGGTTCAAGGTGACTGACACAGAAACAGAAGCAATCTCTCTCCCTCTCCCCACCACCCTCCACACCACTTTCTGCCTCCCCTTCCCTTTCTTTCTTTTTCTCATTATCTTGAAGTTTCCACTGCTGACCAAAAGGAAAGATACCTAAGCTCTAGGTAAGGTATCAACTGAGTATTCCTAGTCAAGGGCTACCTTTTTGGCTTGAATGTCAGGCATGAGACATGGGGAGATTTCTGGACAAACATGCTTATCAAAAAGGTACTTTCTTATTCAGCAAACAGGACAAACTTGAGGTCTTCTGTAGGACGCCTTTATGATCTCTTTGGGCATAAAACAGACAGGCGACAGTGTTCTGCTTATTTAAAAAGAAAACACAGAGGTAGGGCAGGGGGGAAACTTGTTCCACAACACTCAAATGCCCATTAGGATTGAGTTAGAATGGGTCTGCGGAGATGTCCACTCAGCCTGACAGAATCGTCCTTCGTGGGTACGGGAGGCGCCATCCGTGTGCACAGGCCGCTCCAGGGGGTTGATGCATGCGTAGGGTATGCTGTTTTCACACTACTGGAAAGTGGCCTAAGTCAGCTCCCCTTGCTTTTACCCTCCCCCAACCCAGTCTCAAAGGGGTTTCCTCCATCGTGTACTAATGGTCTGCAATTTATTTTAAAGAGGCTATTTTGATCCTCAAGAAGTACTTAGGGGAGCCGGGAACCATAAACACCTCCTTTTCAAAAAATTTGTTTCCTTTTTCCCAGCCTGTAATTTAACTCTGACTGGCACCATTCAAATCAACTGTTCCAAGCACAGACTGCCATCAAGTCAGCTCCAACTTGGAGCACATTTTTACGACCAAGTTAGAAATCCCTTAAAACAAGGTTTTCGGAGGGAAACGTTTGACAGACTTAACTCTTGTGGTGCAAATATGCCACAATGACATAGCAATTAGTTATTCAAAATACGGGAAGGGATTACAAGCTTTTTCAAGTCATTTCATAAATACGTCCTCTTCTGGTATACAATCAGTAATTATACCATTCTTACTCAACTGTAAACTTCCTGGGTATGATTTATATCTCATTGAAACCAACACAAAAGTATTTGTTTTCTCAAAGGAAGGGCTCCGGCTCTAATCTCCAAGGCTCACACACATCAAAGCCCAAGGACTACTGTTCTGCCTCACCAATGTAAATAAGATCATATACAAATGTTTATGCAAATTAATAGAGAGAGGTCTGTCAAGACACATTTATCTTCTGGACCCAATGTGGGTTTACACAGTGCTCCCCTAACCCTGCAGCCTCGTCTCTTTCTGTCATTGCTTCCATTTTTGTCACACTGGAATACACTTATAATTACCTAGCATATCACACCATTAGTGGATTCCATCTATTCTTTAGCTTCCTGTAGTTTCCACTGTATCAGTTCAGTTCAGTTGCTCAGCTGTGTCCGACTAGTTGCTACCCCATGGATGGCAGCACGCCAGGCTTCCCTGTCCATCACCAACTCCTGGAGCTTGCTCAAACTCATGTCCATCGAGTCGGTGATGCCATCCAACCATCTCATCCTCTATCATCCCTTTCTTCTCCCACCTTCAATCTTTCCCAGCACAGGGTCTTTTCCAAAGAGTCATTTCTTCATATCAGGTGGCCAAAGTGCTGGAGCTTCAGCTTCAGCATCAGTCCTTCCAGGGAATATTCAGGACTGATTTCCTTTAGGATGGACTGGTTGGATCTTCTTGCAGTCCAAGGGACTCTCAAGAGTCTCCCCCAACACCACAGTTCAAAAGCATCAGTTCTTCAGTGCTCAGCTTTCTTTATGGTCCAACTCTCACATCCATACATGACTACTGGAAAAACCATAGTTTTGACTAGATGGACCTTTGTTGGCAAAGTAATGTCTCTGTTTTTTAATATGCTGTCTAGGTTGGTCATAACTTTCCTTCCAAGGAACAAGCATCTTTTAATCTCACGGCTGCAGTCCCCATCTACAGTGATTTTGGAGCCCAAGAAAATAAAGTCTCTCCCTGTTTCCATTGTTGCCCCATCTATTTCCCATGAAGTGATGGAACCAGGTGCCATGATCTTAGTTTTCTGAATGTTGAGTTTTAAGCCAACATTTTCACTCTCCTCTTTCACTTTCATCAAGAGGCTGTTTAGTTCCTCTTCACTTTCTGCCATAAGGGTGGTGTCATCTGCATATCTGAGGTTATTGATATTTCTCCCAGCAATCTTGATTCCAGCTTGTGCTTTGTCCAGCCCGGCATTTTGCATGATGTACTCTGCATAGAAGTTAAATAAGCAGGGTGACAATATACAGCCTTAATGTACTCCTATCCCAATTTGGAACCAGTCCATTGTTCCATGTCTAGTTCTAACTGTTGCTTCTTGACCTGCATACAGATTTCTCAGAAGGCAGGTAAGGTGGTCTAAGAATTTCTTCTCTTTAAGAATTTTCCACAGTTTGTTGTGATTCACACAGTCAAAGGCATTAGCATAGTCAATAAAGCAGAAGTATATTTTTTTCCTGTAATTCTCTGCTTTTTCCATGACCCAACGGATGTTGGCAATTTGATCTCTGGTTCCTCTGCCTTTTCTAAATCCAGCTTGAACATCTAGAAATTCTCGGTTCATGTGCTGTTGAAGCCTAGCTTGGAGAATTTTGAGCACTACTTTGCTAGCATGTGAGATGAGTGCAACTGTGCAGTAACAACAATTGTGCAGTTTTTGTCTGGCAGGTAACAATTGTTCAAAAAATGTCTGTGGACAAGCCACCCAGGTGAACACAAAAGATGAGTTTAAACTGCAGCTCCAGGAGTAAGACAAGCTACAGGAAAACCTTCCTAACACTAGCTCATTTTAGGTTTTTGTTTTTACATAACATTCTGGGCATACTCTTGTCCCAGAACTCAACACAGAAATGATTCATTTCAAAGTTGCTTTCTCCCCTGGATGTTAAACTTCTTCATGGCTACACCTACCCTGGCACCATGACTGATAAATGTTTGCTGAAGATTCTGAACCAACTTTGGAAGAAGGATCACGACTGGGAAAGAACATCAGTTTGCTAGAGGGGGTTGATGTTCCTGAATTACTGATCTACTCAAAAAAAAAAAAAAATATATATATATATATATATTCTTTGCATTTGAAACTTTTACAAGTGTGAAGTGTGAAGTCAAAGCACCCTGCACCCGAACCTGAATTAAGCCCAAGCAGCAGGAGGGCACAACACCACCATGTGGTCCACCTCTCCATAACAAATGCCCAGCACATTGCCAGGCATATAGTTTGTCATAATAAATATTTCCTAAGTGGAAAGATGCATGGATTAATGATTAAGCATTCCTGAAGTCAATGTTTCCAAAAGTATTTCACATCTTATCTCCTATATACTGTCCCCGAGTCCTGCCATAATAGCTGCACTTCAAGGTGAAAGCTGCGGACCAGCACATCCCTATTCAAGCAGGCCAAGCCCAGAAGTAAATTGTTCCCCCAAGTAATCGATTCTGTAACTTGGAATATATTTTCCTATAGAGGCAGACTTATACAGCATGGTCAGGCTTCAGAGGGACAAATGAAGCCTTTCATCTTGGACACTAAGAGCTTCAGACTATCCAAAACCTGACATGCATTTTTTCCCCTTGTTTTTGTGTAATTTCCTATTGTGTGAGGCCTTAGAGTGGGCAGTGGCCACTCCACGTCTCAATAGAAGCCAATGAGTTTATATCTCCCCCCTCCCTGCCTTCTTGGCAGTCAAAGCATCAACAAGCCCCTCAGCTCAGTTCTTGGACATCTCCTACCTGCTATGATCCGCATCATGAAAACATGAGACAAAGACACAGGGGGATGACCACTCACTGTGTCGGAGTGGTGCCAAGTGCTGGAGGCTCAGATTCTGACCACCACGGTATTTTTTGCAACACTGAACATGCTGTGATGTTTCTTCTCTTCACGAGGCCCTCCAGCCTACAGTCCACTCTGAGAGCCTTGTATGTAATGGATGTCCTTTTTTTTTTTTTTGGTATTTTCTTATTTGTCTGTCTGTCTGGGAAAGGAGTGGAGATTAAGAGAGCAAGAGGCAATTTCTTTTGTTTGCAACCAAGAGATTTTATTGGTACCCTATGGATGAGGTACCAGTAAATACCAAATAGGGCACATCTGCCTTGAAAAGTAGCAGGAAGAAGTGCTCTAGCAAACTGGGCCATACATCCCATAAGCCAAAAAGAGGCTTTGCTTTTCCCTGGGTGTGAGTCTTGGCAGACGGATCATTTTGACCAGAAGGAGGAGACAGGCTGACCTTAGATGATCCATTATCCTGCTCCGAATGACCTAGGCAACTACTGATAAATTCCTCAATCCCTTAGTCTCAGTTTCCCAAGCTGAGCTGTAAAGTGAAAGAACTGACCAGATGACTCTTCAAGTACCTAACAGATCAAGGATATTATAAATCTAAGGTTTGGTGAAGGTGAGGCAAAAGTACTTTAAGACCAGGAAGCATTTTCCAGCTCTTTGTCAACTCAGAGATTTGTAATCACCTCTAGTCTTACTCCAACCCTCTCCAGACATCAAAACAGTGTACAGAAGCATGAGTTCCCCCACTTCTACAAGGGTGTTGACCCTAGACCATGATCTTGATTAGAAAACAAAAGGAAAGAACCCTATAATGTTAAAGGCCTAATTAAATTTGTCATTAAATCAAACTCTTCAACTTAACCTTTGGTTCTAGGGAAAGAATTGTTGGTAGAGAATCCTGCTACTCATCGGACCGCCATTACCCATCCTAAGAGGCATATTTAAACTCATTATTATCCCAAACACATAGCTAGATATTCTTATTATACATGGGGGGAGAACAGCCCCTGGTTCAGAGCAAGCCTGGGTGTCTGCTAATGTTGAATACATTTCAGCTTTTCTACAGTAAGACCTTAATTTCAGAGATTTATAACCAGTGTAAATCTGCCCTGAACAGAAGCCTGACACAAAATTACTTTGCCCGGTAGCAATTTTTTAAAGTTTTGGACTAAGTGCCTTTCATTCAACTTTACAACCCCCCCAAAAATGAAACAAAGCAATGCACCATACCTTTAGGCTACAAATGTACCTTTAGGCTACAAATATTCTCTCTCTCTCTCACTCACTCACACAAACACACACACGTGTGTGTGCAGGCTTGCACACACTGCATGCCCCCAGAGTCAGCAGGTTTCTTCCTGGGTAGCAGGGTTCATGCCTCAGTGCAGTACCAATAAGGGAGAAGAGGGCTGGATAAATGTTCAGAGAGTTCAGAAATCTGCAGCCAGCCTGACTCCTAAAACCATGGGCTCAGTCCTTTGTGTGCAGTCATCACCCTCATTTAATATCAAAGAAGTCATGGTCACTCTGTTCAGTGAAGAATCTATGACTGGGGGCACATTCTCAACACTCAAATAGGATTCAGCCAGGAGGACACTTTGGGGCCACCGGTCCCTAGCACATGCCAGGGAAAACAAGAAGGTCTAAGGGTTTCAGAGGCAACAGACAGTGAAGAGGAAGAAGCCACAATGAAAAGAAAAAAACTATTAATAAACAGCTGAGTGCACTAGGCACTATTCTAAGTGTGTTACACATATTATCTTACATAATCATTATCATAAACCCACAAGGTAGTGGACACTATTTTCAGATGGAGAAACTGAGAAACAGGTAAAGTGAATTACCCCAAATCATACAGCTAACAGGTGATGGAACCAGAACTGGAATCCTAGCAGCTCCTCCTAGCAGCACTAATGTTTGTATCCATTAGTGCCAAAGTATTCCTTCCAAATAGTGCTATCATTATTTCATTCCAATGCCTATGAATTACTATAAGAATGAGAATTGTAATGGTAATAATGGCTGGTATTGGTGGAACACATTATGTACTTCACACGTGCTTTGTATCCATTAGCTCAATCTTTGCAACATGCCAACAAGAGCGAAGCTTTTATCATCTTTAATGTACACATGAGACCACAGATGCAGTGGTTATGTGAGCTGCCCAAGCTCACAAAGTTGTTAACGAGAAGACTGAAACTCACACCACATCTGTCAGACTCAAAACCCAGTCCTCCGCCCATTTTACAGTACTCACTTTTCAGTCTCTGAACTTCGTAGCTAAGTGAATGTAGGGCTACCGGGCTAGCAACTTCCTATTCTCTCTTCTCTCGTGTTCTAAATACAGACCCACTATTTCAGCAAGACTCTCTGCCATCCCCCTGTGCCATTCTAAATTCTTCTCTATATCTTTGTGCAAGGTGCTCTTCTCCACTGGGGATTATCCTAGGCATGCTTGAGCTATTCCAACCCCTTGAAACTCTTGAAGTTTACTCTGTAGAGCATATCTCAGTTTTCCAAGTCCACACCACTGTTCAAGTCCTAGGAGTTTTAAGAGCCCATCACATCATGGAATCAAGCTGTCTGGCTTTAATCCAGACTCTGATGCTAGCTAGCTTTGTCACTGTGGGCAAGTTACTTGTCTGTACCTTGGTTTCCACATCTGTAAAATGGACATACTATGACTACCTACTTCATGGTTTTTTTGGAAATTAAAAAATATGATATATGTAAAGGACTCAAGATAGCACCTGACACTCAGTGAGGGCTCAATCAGTGTTTGTTTTTGTTGATAATGGTATTTTAGAAAACATTTTGAGTCCTTAGCTCATATCTGCTTCCAGATACCCTCTTCCTGAATCCACCTAGTACCTGACTGCGGCTGCTGCTGCTAAGTCACTTCAGTCGTGTCCGACTCTGTGCGACCCCATAGACAGCAGCCCACCAGGCTCCCCCATCCCTGGGATTCTCCAGGCAAGAACACTGGAGTGGGTTGCCATTTCCTTCTTCAATGCATGAAAATGAAAAGTGAAAGGGAAGTCGCTCAGTCGTGTCCGACTCTTAGCGACCCCATGAACTGCAGCCTACCAGGCTCCTCTGTCCATGGGATTTCCCAGGCAAGAATACTGGAGTGGGCTGCCGTTGCCTTCTCTGTAGTACCTGGCAATTCAGCTTAAAACACTTTCCTCAAGTTTCTCATTGGCTCAAAAGCTGTGCATCATTAGTGATAAACAGTCCAAATACTCACTCTCTGAAAACGAGGTCACATAAAGTGTGGTGGTGACCACAGGACTTCTCCTGTAGCTTTCAGGATAAAGCCCAATCTCCTCTCCAGGACTTTAAACTCTCCTGAAAGCTTTTCCTTTCCCCCTGCATTTCTATTCTTCCTCCAAACAAGCCCCATCTACTAGCCCCACCCAGGGCAGGGGACGACAATCACTGTACCAAGGAGTCTTGCTGCACTCCTCCTGAGCCCGCATCTGTATCATTCCCGGCTGCTCCCAACAACACCTAAATCCTACCCGTTCTTACAGAACAGTGGTTTTCATGCTGCATTGTGCAACACAATCAAAATCAGGGAAATCTTTACACATACCGATGCCTGGCGGGCCTGGACTTGGGCCCTTGGTGCCCTCATTTTCAGATGCTGCCCAGGTGACTGATGTGTAGCCAAAAGGTTCACACATCATCATGGTGCCCGGAAGCTCTATCACGTCTCCAACTTTCTGACGAACACTAAGCATTATTTTGCAATTTGACGTTTCATATGGCGTACCCTGCCTCCCAACTAGACCAGGAACTCTGAGGGCAAGAAATAAGTCTAGCGTATTTATAAACACCTGGACCAATGGTGTACCCCATCCTCAGGTCATCATATATATTTTTGACATGGGTTTTCATCTTGACTCTCCAGAGAACATAATTTCATGAAAGATGGAGATGAATGACACAATTCTGGTATTGCCTCAGTGATGCCTAGCATGCACTGAGCGCACAGGAACTATCTGGGGATACAATCAGGAAAAAGTAGGTGCTCAGTAGTTATTGGAAGACTGTTTGCATAACTAGGTAGGTCATCACTAAGAAGTCAATGTACAAGCTGTCTCACAAAACACCATACAAACATCAGTAACACAGTTGCTACAACATGAGTACAATCCGACAAACCTTTCCTGAGAATCAATGATCAAGATCCTGAAAGGAACTGGCTACCTTGAGGGCACAATGACAGTGTTTCTTAATTTGTGTCAGGCATCTGTGATGTCTTAACCATCATCTAAAGCTTTCTGCCACTTGGTTCCTCCTGGCTAGGGCTTTTACCTCTCCATCAGCCACAGGTCTCCAGAGGGGGCTCTGAACTGAAGCCAGTGAGAAGTCTGGCCAGATGCGCTCCTTAGGCTTCCGTGAATCTTTAAAAATGACCCATGATTTAAAAGTTACAAAGCTATCTGTGATCCCTTAGACCCCCGAAAAGCAAAGGACCAGTGAGTAGGGCCGTGGGATCGATCTGAGCCCTGAGTGGAAGCTTCCCTCCACGCTGGAAGCAGCACTTAAGATGAGTGTGTGATCCATTATCAGCTGCTATTACCATCCTTCCATAGCCAAAAGAAAGAGGCTATTAAACATAATACATAAAATAACATTTAGTAAGGAAATCTGGATAATTACTTAGTCAAAAGGACATTGAGTCAGGTTCTAAGCCATTGCCCTGAATTGGGAATGGCATTACTTATGTCTTAAGTTAAATTGAGTAAAACTTCCTAAGCACTCCCTTAAAGAACACCTGTAAGTAATGAGTTGGAATATCTTATCTATCCTGCTTTGCACTGAAGTCCTGGAGAGTTGGTCAAGATTAGCCACCCCTCTCCCTCCCACCCCAAACCACAGCTCTCTGGGCTAAACCAGCTCAAGGTGACAAGTTCATCTGGGCCAGCAAGGAGGAAGAGTTCCCCTGGTGAGCACTGGAACTTGAACAGACAGACAGAAGCCCACACAAGTTCAATCGATAACATTTTCTTTGCTTTGCCATTGATGGACATGAAAATGCACTCAAATTTAGAGTAGACAGAGAAGATAATGAGTGCGCTATATGGAATCAAAGAACATTAGAGCTGATTAAGTTCTAGTAATATCACCATGATCACAAAAAAACACTTATCACCACTGCCATGCTCATTCCTTCCATATGTCTGGTGCAGAATAAAGTGATCTCACCCACCCCATGAGTTTAAGTATCACCTACAGACTGATAGAAACTCTCAAAGTTCTATCCCCAGGCCTGACTTCTGCCAATTCGGTAACCTTCTTGACACCTACATTTGGATGGCTAACAGGCATCTCAAATTTAACAAGTCCAAAACCTAACAAGTGATTAGCTCAAGCCCACTCCCTCATGACAACAAACGGCACCTCTGTTCTTCCTGTTGTAACTCTCCACCTCTTACACAGCATTTCAAATCAAATCCTTTAGATCCTTCCTTCTAAACATCCAGAATGTGACCAGGCCTCACCACCCTCACAGTAATTAACTCTAATCCACACCTATCGGAACTGTCATGATGGCATCCTTATTGATCACCCTGGTTCCACTTTATATTCTCTGGTTTCCTCAAACACCACCACCATAGTGAACAATTTGACTTAAATTCAAGTCGAATTATGTTCAAAGCCTTCAATAGCTTCCCTTCTAATACAGAAGAAAACCCAGATACCTGACTGACCAGAGTCTATAAGACCTTCTGTGACTTAGCCTCTGAAACAGCTCCTGACCTCACCGGCTATGGTGCCCCCGTCATTTACCTGCCTCTCCCCATGGCCTCCTTGCCAAATGGCAGGTGCCAAGCAAGCTCCTGCCTCCAGCCTTAGCATGTGCTGTTACCTCCACGAACAGCCAGATCACTCATCGCTTCACCTCCTCCCTGCAACACCATTCATCGGAGAGGCTATCTCAGACCTCCATTTATGAATCACATCCCACACTTCCTCATTCTCTACCTCTCCCCTCATGCTCTATTTGTCTTCATTCTATTTACTACTTCCTGACATAGACATGGAGATCCAACCATGGTTAGACTGCAAGGAGATCCAACGAGTCCATTCTGAAGGAGATCAGCCCTGGGATTTCCTTGGAAGGAATGATGCTAAAGCTGAAACTCCAGTACTTTGGCCACCTCATGCGAAGAGTTGACTCACTGGAAAAGACTCTGATGCTGGGAGGGATTGGGGGCAGGAGGAGCAGGGGATGACAGAGGATGAGATGGCTGGATGGCATCACTGACTCGATGGACGTGAGTCTGGGTGAACTCCGGGAGTTGGTGATGGACAGAGAGGCCTGGTGTGCTGCAATTCATGGGGTCGCAAAGAATCGGACACGACTGAGCGACTGAACTGAACTGACATAGACATGCATGTTTATTGTCTCTCTATACAGGACAATGTCAGCTCCCTGAGAACACATCTGACACTTGAGTTTTTTCATTTGTTTCAGCCGCTCTTGTTTCTGAACACCTAGATCATACAGACATGCGAGGAATAATTTGTTGAAAGTATAAATGAATACTTATATAGTCAGCACACGCCAAATATTAACTGCTCTTACATTAAGAGTCTGTGCCTCTATTTCAGGTAAATTCTTGACATCAAAGTCAGTATTGTTACATTATATGATTCTACCACTCAAAATTAATCAAGCATGATTGTACACTTTTACAGCTTTAAAAGGTTAGTTAGTAAAGTACTGCCACAGCACAAATTCTATGATACAGGAAATGCAGACAGGTAAGACCAATGGGAAGGTGTTGACATCTAACCCAGATCTCCTGCTCCTCAGTCCCATGATCTCGCTTCACACACATCCTCCCTGCTCGGTTGAGATGCTGGCTGTACCAGATAGGAAGAGAAGAGCAGGCCCTGCCCTTCAAGCGTCCGACCTGCACAAGGACACGAACAAGCACTCACGAGACTTAAGGATGACAGGTCAAACACGCAAGTAAAATGTTCCCAGCAGTGGCATTTCTGGATGATGCACACCCACAGCCGAGTGCTAAGGGCCACACGCAGTCACGCTCTATTACTGTGTACTTTGTGTAAGTCTTGCTGCATCCTGTGAAGGATCCTGCAGACCACCTTCACCACCACCACCACCACCACACACTCACAGACACAACACACGCACACAACACACGAATCAGAACTACCAAGATTTTAACTATTTCACAACTCGCACACAAACTGCCCAACCCCTTCTGTCCACTCGGGGACACTGGCATGGGATTCTCATATCACCAGCAAAGATGGTCCCGACGATCATTTGTCAAGTTGGAATCGATTATACTCTGACACCACTCCATTCCCTGATATTACCCTTTTTATTATTCAGGGGAGGGTACACTATTCTTGAGGTCATTTTTAAATGTTTTGTGTGCCTTTTAAATATCAGCTGCCACATATATATAGACTTCAAATGACTGCCTAAGATATTCCATTTTAGCCTTAAATCTTTAAATATACTTATGAATTTTTGACTTTAACAGATAGCTTAATGTCTCTTCCCTCATAATGGAAATAGATTCCAGGGAATCTTCATTTAACTCTATCTTCTTGGAGCCTTCTCCTTGAGATGGCCTTTCATCCTGGGATTCAGCCCCATGTTTGCTATGAGATGTACCAAGGTCGCTGGTCCCTGGACCTGAGCATGGACATAGGACAGCCTGTATCACAGACCAAAAGGGTCATATTTCTGCTTACCTGGAACAGGCTTTTCTCCCACTAGTCTTAGAACCACCACCAACTGGAACATACCCTAAGTAGCTAAAGACTATTTGCCATTTGGGTCTCAGTCTTCAAGTCTTGGTCTTAACAATTTTAGCCAAGCCCTTTTTGTTGAACCTCTACAGCCCTTAGTTTTAACCATGCAATTGAGTAATTAATTAAACACAACCATGTAATAGGAGGATCTTGTCTCCCCAACTGGGGAGGACTCGGTCCATTCCATACCCGTCCATGTGTCTGTTTTGATGCTGTGTGTGAACAAGTACTCAGTACTAACTCTGGATTGACTTCCAGAGCTGACAGGGGATTTGTTTGGTACCAACCTGCTGCCACTGTGCATTCATCTCTGATCTTCAAGCAAGTTGCCAGTTCCAAGAATGCCCTGGAACAGTCACCAAGCCTCACCATTCTCTGCTGCTTGCCAAGTTCTTTCCCTCTGTACTTAAGAATGAGTGGATATCTAAATTTGATCCAGGAAAAAAATAACAATCCAAATGTTTCCAGTCCAAGATCATGGACACCATAAGCAAGAAAGAGAGGCAACTCAACACTGTAATACCCTCTACTCAGAAAAGCAAAGAATTCTCCCCATGTATGCTACAACAGCAACTCCTCTGAACCCAAGAAAATCACTGAAGGGGAAGGATATATTCATTTTTTCCCAAAATCTTGAAAAGGAAAGATGACTACTACTGTTACTAATGGTAGTCTTCATTTCAGGTTTAAAACTAAGAAAATCTGGCTCATTGAGTTCACCCCTTGTATGTGCTTCTGCGATTATATCACTTGCTAGTGTTTCATATTCTTTACCAAATTAGTCATTAACTTTCTTGGGCAGAGGTTGATTCTGTGTCATCTTCTCAAACTTCCATAAACCCCCTAGGAGTGGGGATTTCCATTTCATACCATTTGACATATATATGGCTCATTCATTCCTAGAAAGGTTACATTCAGATACTTCTCTTTGTAATCTCTGTTCTCTCTGCTTACAGCCTAAGCTTCTGTGCCACAGTTAGAACAGACAAATGAAAAGGAGTTCTCAAACAAACAGGCAATAAGATGTATTCAAAGAAAATATTTCTAAACTAGATTGTGGATAAACACATTTTTATCCTAATATCTATTTTTCTGCATCTTGCTAATTTCCCTCATAAGAGCTTGACAAGTGGACATTCTATTTTCCATGCCTCTGAGATATTAAATAGTTGCCTCAAAATGAGCAGGATCTGACAATACAAATATGTGTATATTGATGACCCAGTTGTTATTTGTACATTTGAAGTATGCCATCTTTACTCTTGTCATGAAGCAGAAGTAATTAAGAATAATCAAGTGGGTGTTAATTGGATATAATGAAACAATCTCCAGCCAGCCTGAGCCTACTATTTGCCTCCTACTAATAATTATGAACACTAAACACTCATGCTAATCTCTTCCTTATAGAAGCCAACAAGAAATACAGTATTTACTCAGCTAATGGCTTGTTTTGTCTGCAATTTAGTCTGTTTTAAGCTAGGAAACTCATAATTTGCCAAGCTGTCACCAGCTGCTGGGCTCAGACCAGAGATGCAGGATTCTTAGTGACAATAATTCAGAGTATGTCATCCTAAATGAAAGGACAGATATTAATTAAGCTGACCTCCAGGTGCAACTGACCTGGATGTGTAAATACCAAACATTTCAAAGTTCTAAGTTTGTACTAGTCAAAACTACTTATGGACAGAACACACACTCATTGGATAGAGTCTGCACATATAAGTCACAGAAGACCTCTATTTTTCTCTTTAAAACTATCTGCAGGCAGCTGCTACAGAGCTGGAAACTGGCCTTTGATCCTCTCACTTTCAGAGCCTCGTGGCTGCTGGATGACTATTACACAGCAGTGAACTCAAAGTGTCTTATTGAGAGTGACCATTAGAAACATATTACTGGCCATTAAGCAGACGGTTAGATGTTTTTAAAGAGCTCTCACATAGTAATAGAATCCAGAGTCATTGACTATATTTATTACTCTTCCAAGAAAGTGGAAAAAATAAAAAGACTGGATGTTTGTTCCTAAGGAGGTTAATTTCATTCTCCCAGGATCACCAAAAGGTCACATGTAGACTGAAAACTGGCAGCTGGTGACAAGGTTTTAAAACAGGCTTCTGGACAAGAGGATTAAAGTTCGTTTCTTTCCTTCCTTATCAAAACTCAGCTAGGTGTGATTCCAAATAAAGACAACTTGCCTGGTTGTATTAGAATCAGAGCTATGGAACAGATATGCATCCAGACCAGAGCTTGGCCAGTAAAGGGTCAGAGAGTAAATGTTTTAGGCTTTGCACACCATAAAGCATATGTTCCAGCTACTCAAACCTGAAGTTATGTCATGGAAGTAGCCACAGAGGAGCGTAAATGAATGAGCGTGGCTGTGTGCCAATAAAACTTGATAAAAACAGGCAGCTACAGGATTTGGTCTATGGGTCATAGTCTGCCAGCACCAGAGTTAAACCACACTGAAAACTGCTCAGTTAGGGATGATATTTGGGAAGAAATGAACTCTCCTACTCTCGATCACTAACCTGTTTTAATTCACAAGTAAAAAGACATCTCATTTCTCTAATAAATATATTTCTGAATGTGTGTGTGTGAATCAATACATTCTAAATTGCATCCTATTTTTTCATTAATACATACTTTTATGTGAAGTTTTATCCTCATTTTGGGACTGAACTAGATGAATGTAGTCAATAGCCTTCCAATCAGAACAAGCATTGTTATAGGACTTCATAAATAAGTACATTATTTTGCTATCATTATATATTTATAAATATGAATATTTCATGTATATACAAATACAATATTCAAATGTAACATATGTACATATTATACATGTGAATATTTATATATAAATACCTCTGCTGTTTCCCTTGCTCATAATTTCAAACATTGAGTTATCTTAAATGTAAACCATCTGTAATTATTTGGTGAACAAAATCTGTCCATTCTAGGTCTTTTATCAAATAGAGGTACATAAATTACTACAGCAGAAATATACCTTGGATACTGCAAAATCCCAAAGGATTTTATTGAACTTCAAGGTAAAGTGGAAATACCCATGACCTGGGAGTAAAGGATCTTAAAGTTTTAGTTCCAATTCTTTTGCTAAATAACTGTATTACCAGGAAATATAATTTAACCTCTCTGAGCCTTAGTTGCCTCTGAAAAATGAGTAGGTTGAATCAGAGGATGGCCAGAGTCACCTTCAAGCCTTCATACTCTGATCAGCAGACAGAAAACAGCTTAATTAGCTCATTTGATTACAGGATAATACTGAGGCCAAAGGAGCAAGTTAAATAGCCATGCAAAGCTAGATAGTTTTAAATAGAGAAAAACACTGTCACACAGGTTATAACTCAGCTTGGTTGACTGAGGGACTGCAGCTCATTCAGTCCTTCTCAAATCAACAACACAGAGAAAAAAAAAAAAACAACAACACAGAGAATATGAGACGGTAGGAAGTCAGAAACAGCTTTCTACGACAATGTCATTAACATTTTAACATAACTACAACTACTGGGCTATAAAGCCAGGTAATTCACCTGGCTTCTTTCCAGAGATGTGCTGAGGGACCTTATCTCCCTAGTGTCTCCTGGGCCAGTCCACAGTCCTACTGTGCATGACTGGAGTGCAGGGTACACTGCGTGTGATTCTGATGCAAGTCTGATGACTTCCAAACTGGTCTGCATACGGTTTAACAAGACAAATCCAGTGATCACAGGCCTGGGTGTCAAATGACTGTGAAAGTCTCTAACTGCTTCTGTTCCGTTTCCGTACTATCTTGTCACAGACCGGTAGCCATTTGCAGACCAGTATCAACAAGTAAACACAGTCCCCTGGTTGTTACATTCTTATCTGCAGAAGAGATGTAAGTTCCAGCTTAGAAGTGGAAGGAAAACGAAATTCCATACACTACTACCGAGCTGCTTGTTTTCTTCTTTTTCCAGGCCTATATTCTCTCCTTACTTCCAGTTAACCTTGGAAGCCCAGCTACCAATCTTCTGTGTCTTAATTTTATGCATGCATCTATTCAACAAACATTTATTGACAGCCTCTATGTGCCTGACAGTGTTCAAGCACTTGGAAACCAGTGGTGAATAACACAGATTTGGCCACTGCTCCAACAGACTCGGTGAGTTTCTTTAGAAGAAATATGAACTAGGTACATGTGCTTACAAATGTTCATTCCCTTAAGTGTAGAAATGGTGTGTCTTACACAAAGCTGGACATCACTTCCCCATACTCAGTCGAAACTTATTAAACATCAGATATTCATCAGACAATCTGATAACGTTGGAAGTATCAAAAAGAACAAGACATGGTCCCTGTCCTCAAGGAGCTCACAACTTAGAGGACTCTTCCACAGGATCCTTCCAGTGGGTACAGAATGCAAGCATCAGCATAATTTCTATGTCCATAGGTTCTTTGAAGCTTTCTTTAATCACATGAATGGGGCACCCAAAAGCTTCCAACCAGGCCCGCTTGCATACTCAGCAGTTGTTATAGAATATACTGTGCTCAAGCTGAAAGGGTCCACTGAGACCTTCTAACATTTCACTGATGAGATACCAGAACCTAGAAAGGTGAAGTCACTCACTCAAAGTCACACAACCAGCCCGTAAAAATAAGCCCTGAGAGCATTATGTCCAAAGCTGTGTGGCAAGGTCCAGCTTTGGCTGGCACATTTGGGAAGAGGGGCTGCCAGGCATGTCAACAACCCAGCTTCTGCAGGACTGCTTCAAACAAGTACATGGAAGCAAGGTGTGATGGCAACATTGCTGGATGAGGAAGTCTGGTGATGCCCTAATTAGCCTCGAGTAGGACGCTATCCTTTCCAGGCCCTAGGACCTCATGAGTTCCATGGTCTTAAAAGTCCCTTTCAGCTCTTAAGCTCTACTGTGGAAACACAGACTTTGGAACACTAGGTATCCTAATGCTACTCTGAAAATCCAGGTAGCCTACTAGCAAAAATCAGACTGCACAGAGTAAGTGGGTGACAATCATGCCATTACAACCAGGCCTTGCATCAGTCTTTTAAACAGAGGTAGTCAGGTTCACATGATGATGAAATCTAGAGGCTTCTAACACTCCAAGCTCTAGGTTTAGCCACAAACACATCCATGACCTCAGCCTAACTGGCCCTAAGCCCTACCAGCTTCTGATCATCCACCTTGCCTGGATCACAGGCCTTGTCACCTGGTGCTATTCTCCCACTAAGACTCGTACCCCTCCTTGTCTACAACTCATATTGCCCAGCCTCCAGTAGCCCTAAGGAAATGACCCTTCTAGATCCTACCTGGAGCAAAGGATCCCACCTCAGCTTTAATCTCTCATGTGTAACTGGGATTTGCTCAAATTAGCCACAATTCACATACTAACATTCACACACACACACACACACACACAGTCACCTGCCCTTCCAACCACCAGTTTAATAGTGGAGGAGCGCTTTCGCTGAACTCTACTATGAAAGTTTCCATTGATTCAATACCCACCTGCCCAAACCTAAGAGCTCTTCCATTCCAATAATATTGGTCAATATCAGACCTACAAATGCTCATTCATGTCCTGTAAACTGAGAGGAACCAGACTGTCAAGGCAGCTGAGAAAACAATAAAAACCTGAAAGCAGCTTACGGAAGGTCAGAATTCCTCTTCAGGCCTTGCAGTTTCATAACAAATGCCTCACAATGAATAGCTTGATGAGGACAGGGCTCTCCACACAGCGAGAATTTTTCTTTCATTTGGCAAGCAATGAAATCATTAAGGCCATATATCACCATTCCCACTAACAGAATCTCCTTGTGTCATCTCCTTCAGTGTGCATGCAAGCAGAAGACACATATCTATTGTCTCTTACTTCTGGAAGTTGTAAATGTAGGGAAATTGTCATCATTAAACTGAATATAATGGCTCCCCACCCCCTCCCCCCTTCATTTTCTCACTCCGCACCTCGGCTCTGCCTGACACATCCCTTATAAATGTCAGCACAGAAGTATGTCCTAAGACCAATGGGCACAAAATTCTGATTACCAGCGAAAATCCATCATGTGATACCGAACATTCACCCCTGCAGCGAAAGGAAATGACAATTGCCTTTGCTGTGCAAGGTGGAGAAGCCGACCTCAAAGTGTCTCTGGTGGTATAAACAGGTTATGAAGATGGGTACAGACAGAGGCCACCAGCCAACCAGCCACCAGACACCCTCACCTCCCAAGTGTGCTGTTGGGAACCACAGACAGCTCTAATTAAAGTCCACTCTCTCTGCTCCCACATCTTAACCCTGAACCAGGAAGCTCTTGCCCCGCCAAGATGAACCCCAGAAAATCCCCAGCCAGGGCTATGAGAGGGTTCACCCCAGAAACCTGCGGGGTGAACAGAAAGGAATGGCAAGTGAGCTCTGCCTAGGGCAGCCAGGCTGGTCCACTGCAAAGAAGAAGGTGCAGCTTTGATGTCACCAGCAGGCAGGTCAAGAGGTCAAAGAGAGAACTCTGAGCTACCAGCATGCTGAGCCAGCAGGGCAAGGAGGAGGCTTCCTGACCCAAGGAGTTCTGCAGGAGGCCTTGCCATCCATGGGTTGTCAAGGGCTGTCATTAGGCCACAAGGACTGTTTGGCCTTGAGCATCAGTTATGTTATGTAAATTACGCTTAATGAAAGTGCAGCCTTGGTCCATAAAAACTTAACAATGCATTTGTCTTCATTTGAGCGGTCCCCAGCAGCCACCACCTCCCTTTACAGACCGCATTAACAGGGCTTTTGCCACACGTCCCTGGCTTCCATGGCCACCGTCTGGAGGGCCTCAGGAGAAGGAAAGGGGTTGGCGTACACTTAAGAAGACAAATGTGCCATTGTGGAGTTGGCATCAGGTGGCCCAAGCACACACGCAGGACAACGAAGCAGATGTGGCCGAACCCATCCCTCCTCCCCAGGCACTCTTTGCGAACATCACTCAGATGGCTGCGAAAGATAAAATTCAGTCTTGCATTCCTGAGAGCTGGATGTCACCTCTGATTCATCAGCAGGTATTTATTAAGTGCCTCCCACATACATAATACACAGCAAAGACATACATCTCTCTCTCCTGACAAGCAGGTTACAGGGTCTGACTCTAAGACACCCCATCTTGAGATGCCCAGAGCAAACCTTTAGGTGTTCTCTAGCTGCTGTTTTCGGTTCTATGCCAATCATCTTTCAAGAAGAAATCTCCAAGAAAATAAAGTCAGTCTGAAATCCCCAGCTTCAAATTTTAATATAGGTCCCCAGAGTTGAAAAGGAAAGGAACTGGAATTGTTACTGTGAGAAGAGGAAGTTTGGCTTGGCATGGCCCTAGTTATTATAATTATTAAATATTTTTGAAAGTCAAGTTCCTCCCCATAGACTGTAAAACTCTCCATGGACTGATCCTCCCCACCTGCCCCAGGCCCAGCTCTGTCTCTCTCTCTCCCACCGTCTCTCCAACAGCCACACTGGCCTCCTCTCAGTGCCTCACCATCACTCAGCTCCCTCCAGACAAGATTCTTGTATTTGCTGCTCCCTCTGCCAACAGGGCTCTTCCCTTTTCTCTTTCCTAACTAACCCCACCTCCTTCAGCATCCAAGTGAGGTATCACCTCATCAGGAAGTCTTCCCAAAGCTCCCTAAGTCAAAATTCGATCTCAACATAGCACCATGTCCTTTTTCCCAGGCTCAACTCCAGTTGTGATCTGATATTCTTTGTGTCAGTGTTTGTATTTGTGTGATTATTTAGCTGGTTCCAAATTGGGAAAGGAGTACATACCTCAAGGCTGTATACTGTCACTCTGCTTATTTAACTTATACATAGAGTACATCATGCGAAATGCCAGGCTGGATGAAGCACAAGCTGGAATCAAGATGGCCGGGAGAAATATCAATAACCTCAGATATGCAGATGATACCACCCTTATGGCAGAAAGTGAAGAGGAACTGAAGAGTCTCCTGATGAAATTGAAAGAGGAGAGTATAAAAGCAAGCTTAAAACTCAACATTCAAAAAACTAAGATCATGGCATCCAGTCCCATCACTTCATGGCAAATAGATGGGGAAACAATGGAAACAGTGATAGCTTTATTTTCTTGGGCTCCAAAATCACTGCAGATGGTGACTGCAGCCATGAAATTAAAAGACACCTGCTCCTTGGAAGAAAAGCTATGACCAACCTAGACAGCATATTAAAAAGCAGAGACATTACTTTGCCAACAAAGGTCCATCTAGTCAAAGCTATGGTTTTTCCAGTAGTCATGTATGGATGTGAGAGTTGGATCATAAAGAAAGCTGAGCTCTGAAGAATTGATGCTTTTCAACTGTGGTGTTGGAGAAGACTCTTGAGAGTCCCTTGGACTGCAAGGAGATCCAACCAGTCCATCCTAAAGAAAATCAGTCCTGAATACTCACTGGAAAGACTGATGCTGAAGATGCAGTACTCTGAGCACCTGATGCGAAGACCTGACTCATTTGAAAAGACCCTGATGCTGGGAAAGATTGAAGGCAGGAAGAGAAGGGGATGACAGAGGGTGAGATGGTTGGATGGCATGACCAACTCGATGGACATGAGTTTGAGCAAGCTTTGGGAGTTGGTGATGGACAGGCAAGCCTGGCATGCTACAGTCCATGGGATCGCAAAGAGTTGGACACGACTGAGAGACTGAACTGAACTGAACTGATTATTTAGCAACCCTCACCTCCATGAGAGAGGCAGTCATGTAACCCTTCCTGACCACCAAACCCTTCGCACCAAGCACTAGCAGGCAGCTAAAGCAACGAGTGAATAAATGCGTATATACATACACACACATACGTAACAGTTCTCCACGACTATGGGAAAAATGCCAAGAAAAGAACTAAACTCACATTCATTGGACAGGAAGGAGAAATGAATGACCATAACAATGATGTAATACCTAGAAAACAATGCTACCAAGAGGAGCCAGGCAGTGGACCAGATGCAAACATCTCCAAGAAAGGGCCGAGCAGAGATGTGTCAGGTGGCCTCCGTGAGCTGCCATCCTTGTGTTTTCTGTCCTGTTCTGCCATGGTGGCCATATCCCACTCCCTGTCTGTACGCATCACTGCTTCAAGTGTAGGTTCACCCAACTGCTTCCACACCTTGCTGTTGCGCCTCTTGGCTCCCAAAAGGAACATGGATTCTTTTTGTTTTCCAGGTAGCAAAAAGAAACAGAGAAAGAACCTACAAGGAAGCACCAGCCTGGCAAACGCTGGTTTCCTGGAAGCTGAGGACCAGAATGAGTTGGCTGTTCTGCACCAAAGCCTATCCAAGAAAAGGTAAAATTCCCAATGAAAGGAAATACTTCCAAGGCTCCTCTCTCTCACCTACATATCACAGGAGTTTCACGGAAGCACTGACCAGAACTTCCTGGAAAAGAAGTTTATCCCAGTTTGTTCAGCTCACAAAGGAACTGTGTGAATCCTATTTGACCCCTGTTTTTCCAATCTAGGATATGAATTTAGCTAGCTTCGAAAATGTTTTAGGGCTTACACAGAAATTTGTAAAATGTCAGCATGAAAATTTTAATTGAGTTATTAGCAATATCTCTTCTTTGAATGACCTTTTAGTACTCCTTATAACATATCACCTCCTTTTACTACCTTCTGGCTGACAGTTACCTAATATATTCTTTCTTCCTAGATGATATCATCTGTCCTTGGGTGGAATTAACTAAAGCACTCTACATTCAGAAGCTGACATTAATCCATAGCCCCAGATTTGTAACAGCTGCTGGTATAGACACTGTTTCCATACACTGAGTTTTAACAATGACTGGAAGAAATGCATACTATTCATTGGACACCAATGACAAGCAAACAAAAGAATCAGAGTGCCAAACAGCAATGATTTAAAAAAAAAAACTGTAGCTGATTTAAATATATCTACTGCTCAAATCTAGCTTCATGGAATTTTTATATTTCTCTTAAGAATCACATGTGTAAAAAAGCTAATCAAAATAGGAAATTATAAGGAGGAATGGCAAATAAGTTGTTTGTTCAAGTAACTTTCTGATACTCAACAAAGGAAATACAGAAAATACAGTCCCATATTCTTGGTAACCCAGACATTTTGCATCATTCCAAGAAATGGAAAAAGTAAATCAGCATGGCATGTGGATACAGAAAGGTATATTCAGAGTTGAGAATCACCAAACAGGGAAAAGATAAATAAAAGCCTTCCCCCACAAAACTCCCAACCCCAGTGGTTTCTCATAACAACCTCAAGGCACCCAAACATCATGTCCTGATGTGAAAATGACCGACACAGGGCCAGGAGGCTCCAAATTTCCTGTGCCTCTCCCAGATCTCCTTCCCTAGACTTCATGTCCAGTTGCAAACAAGCTTGTACACATCAGTGTAGCAACAAGCAGTGACATCCGTAGGGACCCCAGCAGCATTTTCCATCAGCACAACTGTGTTACTTAGAATCTGAGGCAGTAATGACCATCACGAATGCCAGACTGCTGATGTAAGCCCCAGAGCCTGAGGGAGCTGATAATTAAAGTGTGGCTACTCTCATTGTATGGTAGGAACCCAGTGGCAGGAAGAGAGAATTTCCAAGGGTAAAGGAAACTACAAGTGGGGCTACTACAAGCAAAGTGGGGGTCCCCCTCCTGGCGCCTCACCCCTGTGGTCCCTAAACTCTGAACTCTCTGATTCCATGAGGAAATGCCAACCTCCTCCTCAGACCATCTGCCACCCCATGACCCACATCATGAGACAGCTGCTGCCACTGCATTAGGATACTGTGAGGGGTTGGTGATCAGGTCATACCCCCGAGGGCAAGGGAACCAGGGTTCACTTTCACAGTGAGGCTATCCCTGTTAGTAGTCACCTGAAGAACAGGTGTATCTCCAAATGAGAAGCAATAGCTAAGAGGACTGACTTAGGTGGGTGTGAGAGAAATATCACTGCCCTTGGCCTGGATCTGGAAGTCCCAGTGTTTACAAGGGTTCTCCTCCTGCTATGAACTAAAGAAAGCATCCACCACATGGGAACAAAATCCAAGAGGGGGACCCTGATGGACTGAAACAAACCTGAGCATGCCCAGAGCCCTGGGAGGCAGCTGGCCAGGTCGGAATCAGAATCCTGGGCTCTGTAAGCCAGACCAGCTCAACTCCTGGTACCTTCTTGATATCCCTCTGTTATCCCTGAAACCTGGCCCAGTCTGTTTCATTTGTGTTAAGACACAGTGAGAAGAAAACGTATACTGGGGACCAATGTGGATGCATCAAACACAGGCAAACTGGGGCCAGAGAAGCATCAGCCCCGCCCCCCTTCGAGAGGATCCCATTAACAGCAGAAGGTTCCATGTTTTGCTTTTTACTGGTAAGGAAGCATTTCCTTATACTATCTCTGAGTATTCAAAGCTTATCTCATATTATCGTCTAAACTACTTTGCCTTTTGCCTGTTGGATTAATCCAAACCCAGGTAATAGGTGTAATTGTATATGCTCTCTAAGTAATATATTTAATGGGCTCATTTATCTACTTAATTTAGTGATCATTTAGCATGAGCCCAGCACTGCATTAAATGTAGCACGTTTAAGTACAAATAGCAAACACTCCACACCCTCCAGGAATGTCCACACTAACCAGGAAACAGCCTAGAGAGAGAACTTTACCTTAAGAGGATAAGTCCATTGACGGGAATTTGAGGGGTTATGTCGTCCCTGGTGGGGGAAGAATTTTAATTCAGGGGGATGCTTTGGAGAATCTGAAATCACAGCAAGAAAGCAGATGCCTCCTCTGCTCAGGCATGATGCCAACCCCCTATGTAAGACTCTATGTTTCAGAGATGCATTCAAGAGATGCAGGAAAGCTGTTAACAAGAAAAGCAATTTCCCTCAGGGAGGAAGGGGGATACTGAACCCAGCAGGTAAAGAGTTCCACCAGTCTTGGCCCTGCCTGATGGAAGGCTGAGACTGTGGTCAGGAATCTGACCCTCCAGATAACCACCACTCTTTCACCCCAGAAACATATGATCTGTAAAGTGAATCCTGGCAGCTTTACACATTGCATTGTCTAATGAGACTGGGGCTGGCGGATGGTCAAGTAACTGATAATGGCTTACAAGAGCCTTAGATAGATGGAGACCTGATACTGAATAAATACTCAAGGTTATAGCCATGTCCACCTGCGTATGCACTCACAGGTATGGCACATGGACAGCCTTGTGTCTAAAAGATGAGAGTCAAAACGTGAGTTGAGCAGCTTTGCTTTTTTCCATTCATCCCAGTGAGTGAAGTGGGAGAACTAATCTTCCATCATTTATCCTTTGTCGCTATTATGTATTGTTATATATTTTACAACTCTCAGCTTGCTGTATGGTTTTGGCCATCTGACAGTACCATTAAAAAGTTCTGCCAATATTATAGAGTGCAGTATGACAGAAGGAGCACTAAATTATAGAGACAAAAGTACCTGCGTTTCTTTGAAGTTTAACTATATTTCTTATTAGTAGTGTGACTCCAGTACTCTTGCCTGGAAAATCCCATGGATGGAGGAGCCTGGTAGGCTGCAGTCCATGGGGTCACTAAGAGTCAGACATGACTGAGCGACTTCACTTTCCCTTTTCACTTTAATGCATTGGAGAAGGAAATGGCAACCCCCTCCAGTGTTCTTGCCTGGAGAATCCCAGGGACAGGGGAGCCCAGTGGGCTGCCGTCTATGGGGTCGCACAGAGTCGGACACGACTGAAGTGACTTAGCAGCAGCAGCAGTGTGACCTCAGATGAGTCCCTAAGCTCTTTGGCCTCAGTTTCCTCATCTGTAAGGTCACTACTACTTCATGTTGGACCAAAATCAGTGTTGTTATGAGGTCATCTGACACAATAGAGAAGAATGGGTTTTGTGAATATAACTCATCCTTTCAATGACCTCTGCCTCATTTTAAAACCCTATCCTGTGTCTTGATAACTTTCCCTTTTTCTTTTTTTCTGAGAATGTGATGGAATTGTTCAGTTCAATGCAGTCGCTCAGTCATGTCCGACTCTTTGCAACCCCATGGACTGCAGCAGGCCAGGCCTCCCTTTCCATCACCAACTCCCAGAGTTTACTCAAATTCATGTCCATTGAGCTGGTGATGCCATCCAACCATCTCATCCTCTGTTGTCCCCTTCTTCTCCCACCTTCAATCTTTCCCAGCACCGGGGTCTTTTCCAATGAATCAGTTCTTTACAGGAGGTGGCCAAAGTATTGGAGTTTCAGCTTCAGCATCAGTCCTTCCAATGAATATTCTGGACTTATTTCCTTTAGGATGGACTGGCTGGATCTCCTTGCTGTCCAAGGGACTCTCAAGAGTCTTCTCCAATACCACATTTCAAAAGCATCAATTCTTCAGCATTCAGCTTTCTTTATAGTCCAACTGTCACATTCATACATGACTACTGGAAAAACCATAGCTCTGACTAGACAGACCTTTGTTGACAAAGTAATGTAACAGATGGAACTGTAGCATTCCCTTTCAGCTTCTTCACCTTTCAGAACCCAGGCTCATGAGATCACACTGATCCTTCTGAGACGTTTCTAGTGAACATGTGATTGTCTCCTCTAATGCTTTTTGGCTATACTTGAGCTTGAACCCCTTCTTCCCTCTTTTACTTCACTGATTCTTTCTTATTAATCAGATTAATTCATTCACACATGCCCTTCTCTGAAGCACCTCGCCATCTCTGGAGGCTTACTGGGGGTCAGAGGGAGATGGTAAGCACGGGGATGCAGGAGAGTTCTTGAGAGAAGATGCAAATAGGGCTCTATAAGACATCTATAAATTTCACCAGCTGACAAAGGGACAAGAAAGTGGTGTTTTGTTCTGACCATGAACATGCCACTCGGTCTTTCAACCCCTTCCTGGGGCTTGCCTCTCTCGTGTTCCCAAAGTCAGATGTGATGCTACATGAAGACAGAAAAATCATGGTTAGTTACAATTCTGCCACTTCTCCTTGCTGTTACTCCCTGCTGATGACATGAGCTGGAAGACTGCCAGAGATCAGAGAGAAAACTCACCAAAATGATCATAAAGCCACTTAGAAATATATGAGCATGATCAACACACTAAATAATAATTACTCACATTTGTATTCCCTGCCAATCTTCATACACAGGGTATAAATGTGACCCGCTCCAAACGAATCACCTGGTTTTAAATGCCTGAGAGTCACTGTCGCATGATTCTGACAAAGTAACCCACATAGTTCATACCTTGGGCTTATAACAAAGACACTGCTGTGAATTGAAACCCCAAAGAACAAAGCCAGTTGAATTTTTTAAACATTTACTCCAAACTTTTCATTATAGGTTATATTCTTCTCAAATATTTCATCAAGCCTTTTCTCCACTCTCTGGGTTAAATCTCAATCACTAAAAGGAATGATTCGAAGGCAATAATGTAGAAACAAAAGGGGAGATTAAATACAAATTAAGCTTTCATTTGTACTGTTTTTCCAGACTGAATTAAAGTGATTGAGCTAACTTTGGTGAAAAGTAAATTTTACAGCTGTTGGAAATGATAGAATGTAAATTGGATTATACTATTTAAATATTTTACAAATAACTGAAATGGCATTCGTGTAAGTTATGTCCCAATATTCATGTTCAAACATAGTAGATCACGCTGACTGGCTCTGGATATATATCTTTCCCAGTGCTTTAAATTTCTTCCATTACCAGAAATTCATACAAAGACAGGTTGGGGGGCACAGGTTAATATCATGGGAATGAAAAGGCATGATGGTATGGTTCAATCTATTCAAATTAACTCATTACAACAGATATATATCTATTGCAGGGCATTGAGCAAGCTTCTGGACACAGTAAGGAATTGGCCTTGCCCTGAGGGTGCTTACCATCTCCCAGAAAGAAGGGAAGGTGAAAAGTGAATGTGTTAGTTGCTCAGTCGTGTCTGGCTCCCCTGATCATGGGATTCTCCAGGCAAGAATACTAGAGTGGGTTCCATTCCCTTCTCCAGGATATTGAAACCCAGTCTCCCACATTGCAGGCTGATCCTTTATCATCTGAGACACCAGAGAAGCATCTAGCCAAATAAAACTGTGTTAATTTAAATGCCATCATCCAAATGTGTAACGTACAGGAAGTGAGAGGTGGGTGAAGGGGGCAGGCTGGGGAAGAATTTATAAAAAAGAGGACATTTGAGATGAGTTTTGAAAGATGGATAAAATGTCCATAGGTAAACACTGCAGAAGAATGTTTAAGGAGCAAGAAAGGAATAAATGGCCTCATTTCGTGGGCATGGGAAAACATGGGACATATTTAGAAAACTGAGAACAGAACCGACCAAAAGGAGCCAGCATGCCTGGAAAAGTTCGGAGATATTTTCTCATTCAACCAAATTGTATTGATTATCCATCTACCCATAAGATCTATTGGGAAATGTAAAGAAAAATAAAGCAAAGTCACTTTCCTTGAGGAATTTGCATCTTAGCATCTTAGCAGTGAAAACTTGTAAATAAATTAAAAAAAAAATAGAAAGCAAAAAGCACCACACAGAGGTATAGATGCAGGTTTTGTAAATTTAGAGGCAGTAAAGGTCACTACCAAGCGGCAGGGAGAAAAGTCATGAAGGATGGATATGTGAGATGAAGACATCCCTTCATTCACTAAAAATGCAGATTAACAAGTAGTTTCCTCATATATTAGATACTGAGCAAAATAATGCAGGCAAAGATGAACACCAGAGTCCCTTGTCTTAAGGAACTCAGCTTGACTGGAACAGAGGGTTAAAGTGAAAAAGGAAAGAAAGCACTGGGAAGACAGGCTTGTAGCCAACCTGCCAGCCTAGCATTTCGGAAAACAAATTTTCTTACATGAGGAGGCCTCTGAAGCCACTGAGGATATCTGTGCAGCAGCTTCTAGAAGACTGTTCTGTGTCTCAGCTCAAATCCCTCTGAAAGCAGAGTCTGTAACGAGCACCTGGGTACAGGGAGCTTATTTGGAAGGTGATCCCGGAAAGCAGGAGAGAGAGCATGGAAAAGGAAAAATCCACTATCAGGATGCATTGTCAAGATCACTGTTCGGGCATGATCCCTTTCCAGGACACCTAAGGACCACAGAGATCCCCTCCCAGAACTGCCTGTATGATGGACAGGAGGCTGAGCAGTTAGCTATCAGCTTTAGTTCCTCATTGGTTGAGGGCTGTCCAGGATGGGAGCACTGGCTTCCTTGTATTTTCAGGCTGAGCTTAGCTTACACACAAAGTCACATGGCTCTGGATAAGATCCTAGGGTAGGAAAGTAGAAAGACTGATGGAGTAATTTGAGGTGAGACACTGCCAGCAAGAGTCTGAATGCACATCAGTTCAGTTCAGTCGCTCAGTCATGTCCGACTCTTTGTGACCCCATGGACTGCAGCATGCCAGGCTTCCCTGTCGTCCATCACCAAATCCCAGAGCTTGCTCAAACCCATGTTCATCGAGTCGGTCATGCCATCCAACCATCTCACTCTCTGTCGGCACCTTCTCCTCCCGCCTTCAATCTTTCCCAACATCAGGGTCTTTTCCAATGAGTCAGTTTTTTACATCAGGTGGCCAAAATACTGGACCTTCAGCTCCAACATCAGTCCTTCCAATGAAGTATTCATGACTGATTTCCTTTAGGATTGACTGGCTGGATCTCCTTGCAGTCCAAGGGACTCTCAAGAGTCTTCTCCAACACCACAGCTCAAAAGCATCAATTCTTCAGCATTCATCCTTCTTTATGATCAAAATCTCACATTCATACATGACTACTTCATGGTCCAAATCTCACATCCATACATGACTACTGGAAAAACCATAATTTTGACTAGACAGACTTGTGTTGGAAAAGTAATATCTCTGCTTTTTAAATATGCTAAGTTTGTCATAGCTTCTCTTCCAAGGATCAAGTGTCTTTTAATTTCATGGCTGCAATCACCACCTGCAGTGATTCTGGAGCCCAAGAAAATAAAGTCTGTCACTGTTTCCATTGTTTCCCCATCTATTTGCCATGAAGTGATGGAACTGGATGCCATGATCTTATTTTTGTGTGTGTTGAGTTTTAAGCCAGATTTTTCACTCTTCTCTTTCACTTTCATAAAGAAGCTCTTTAGTTCCTCTTTGCTTTCTGCCATAAGGGTGGTGCCATCTACATATCTGAGGTTATTGATATTTCTTCTAGCAAGCTTGATTCCAGTTTGTGCTTCATCCAGCTTCATGGAACTGTGCAATGCAGCCGTGACTGAAACCAGAGGTGAACTGAGGGGATGTGACAGGGGCCTCAAAAATGCTGGAATCAGGCAGCAGCCTGCATGCAGTGCAGGGTAGAAGAAAAAGACTCAAGAAGAACAATCACTGTGCAGCCTGGGAAGGAGAAAGATAATGGGAAACTGAACAAGATGGTGGGACTGGAGAAGAGAAGACGGATGTTGAAATCATCACCAAGGATTAAGCAACTAGTGAACTGTGTGGAGCTCAGGAGGTATATCACAGATAACTGATATTCTAAACCTCCATGACTGAGAAGAAATGGTGTCATGAACAGAAGGCTGAGTGAACATGAAAACAGCAGCTAAGAGAAGATGATGCCCAGGAGAAAGATGGAAATACAAGACTATAGTTTGGGAGACAGCAAACTGGAAATTATCAGCATAGAGACAGTAGCTGAATTCACAGTTTTGCTAAGAGATTTTATATAAGAAAAAAAAGTAATGGTTAGAAACTAAAGAAATGTTTACTAAAGAAATTAATTAACTAAAGAAATTAAAGAAATTAATGGAAAAGGAAGACAGATGATAAAACAGGAGAAATCACAGTGTCAAAGTAAATAGAGAACAGAGAATTTCAGGAATGAGAGTCTGGACAACAAGGTGGAACAGGACAGAGAGGATGGATAATAAAGACCAAGAAGCACCCACTGAGTGAGGTGACTGAGAATCAGAGAAGAGCTTCAAGGACATGTCCCAGACCTCCACCAGGCTACCTGGTGACCAAGGTCTACAGAATAAGCGAGAGGAAGTCAATCTTTTTCCATGAGGGTTCCTCACATCAATCACAGAATGTGCTTCCTGTGACAACTTTCTCAATTCTTTCACGGGTGGTACACATCCAAGACATTCCTAAATACACAGAAGTTACTACCAAAGCCTTAGGACACAGGTCAGCAAACTTACTCTATAAAAAGGCATATGGCCTCTTGAAACTACTAGACTCTTTGTAGCACCAAAACAGCAATAACCAAGAAGACTGGGTGTGGTTATGCAAGCTTAAAACTTTATTTACAGATGCTGAAATTTGGATTTCATATGTTTGCATGTGTCAATAATTGTTCTTTTTGAAATTATTTCAAGCTTTACAAACCTGTAAGAACTATACTTTTAGTTCCTGAGCCCAAGAAAAGCAGATGATGGACAAGATTTGGTTTTCAGGTGATGGCGTGTCCCCACCTTAGGACATCAGAACGTAGTTACCACCTGAGCCCCAGGTAAGAAATGCTGGTAGATACCTCAAATAATGAAGAGGTGATAAGCGAGGAGGAGATGACAGCATCAGGGAGAATTAGGGTCAATAATTTTTCAAAGAGTAGATAAAATATATGCATAGTGACAGAGGTCAGGGGGAAATTCTCTTTGGAGAGGGAAAATTGAAGACACTTGAAAAAGTGGAAGAAACTGGTGTATCAAAGTCCTAGATGAGGAAGAAGGAGACAGGATGCAGGAAGAGCCTGGCAAGAGAAAGGCTGATGGGTTCCTCTGAGATGCAAGGTGAGGAGGGAAGAGCACCTGGAACCAGAGAGTGGAGGATCAGGAATGCCAACCTAAAGAGGTCACACTCCATCAGGTGAGTAGTGAGCAGCTCCCAAAGGTGTTTAGGTGATTGGTGATGCACTGGGTCTCCCCACCAGACTCAATAAAAAAGCAGATACTCTGAGTATGCATATTTGTAACATGCAGGTCTGACCAGAAGAGGAGTGAAAACATGTCATAATGGACTCTCATCTTCAAAAACCTATCACCGCCCCCCGCCCCCGATGCATTCTGGGAAGGAAAGATAAGAAAAGCAGATACATTCAAAAACAGCTAGTTCGGAGAGAACGAGATGGTGGAGGAGTATGTGGATGTGGAGTACATCTCTCTCCATGGATAAAATAGTAGATAAAATATATGCATAGTTACATATATACATCAGGAATACACCTTCGGACACAGAAGTGCATGCAGAACACCAGCTGAGAGCAGACAGGAGTACCTGGCCAGTGGAAAAGAACATATAGAACCACACAAAACTCGATATGATGACGGAACTAGGGGGAAAAACAGGAGCGTGAGAAGGACTGGACCTACCCTCGGTGGAGGGGGGAATGGAATCAGGAGTCCAAGTCCCACATCCAGGCAACTGAGTCAGAGGAGAAACATTTAAGGCTGAGAGTGAAACAGCTGATCTGTGGCAGCCTAAATGGAATGAGAATCAGACAGTCCTTGCTGCAGCCATACATACCCTGGACAGAAATGCTGGTCCCCTGGAAGGTGCATTGGCTGGCAGCTGGAGTTTACGGATTGTGGAGTAATCCCAAGGTGAGGGCTGCTGTTGACTGCAGAGAGACGGATCGAGGGGATGTGAGGGAGGAGAGTGTGTGGGGAAATGCCTGTGGAGGAAAGCCAGGCAGCCATGGAAGCAAGGCGATACTGCTGGGTCATGCGGAGGGGGTGGAGCCATCACCATAGCCTCTCTCTCCCCACACACCAGCATCGGTAGCTGAACAATAGAGAGGCTGGCCCATCAAATGCCTGACACACTGAACTACAGAGTAGGACCCCACCCAGGATGCTCCTTTAAGTGACTGATGGGTGAAACTACAGAG
Organism: Bos grunniens; assembly: GCF_055505025.1. NCBI lineage: Eukaryota > Metazoa > Chordata > Mammalia > Artiodactyla > Bovidae > Bos > Bos grunniens. Next base: position 14,563,700 of record NC_141192.1, read on the forward strand.
TAGGACCCCAGCCAGGGATGCCCCTCTATGTGCCTGATGCACCGAACAACAGAGAAGGACCCCAGGCAAGGGAGCCCTCTAACTGCCTTAATGGGTGGAGCTACAGAGAAAGACTGGCCAAAGAGGCCTTCTGATGCCAACTACAAGAGGCTCGAAAAAAGACTCTGATAGGGCCGTAACTCCTGCACTGGAGGCAGTCCATGTCCCTGCACACTTGGCACCGCAGGGTCCCCACAAGCCAAGCAGCTGCACCACCTTCACACTCAACTCTCACTGGGGCAGAGCTGCCACAGGCAAAAAAAGCCTTGTGTCTATGCACACAGGGTCGCTTTGGTTGTGTCTGACTCTTTGCGACCCTGTAGACTGTGGCCTGCCAGGCTTCTCTGTCAGGGAGGTGGGTCTCCAGCCAAGAATACTGGTTGCCATACCCTTCTGGAGCACTATATTTCCTGTTGCCCTAACCTCCAACTCCCCTGAGTACTTGGAGCTGCCGGAACCCCCGCAACCCAAGCAGCTGCACCACCTCCACACCTGGCCCTCACGGGGGCAAATCAAATCCTCTAGGGCAGCCTCAGGAGCAAACCCCAGTGGATGACCCACGTGTAGAGGTGGAAATAAAACCACAATTGAAACCCAGAGGCAGTGTGTCTAAGGAAGAAGACCCAAAACCTTCCCGCCAGCTGTACAAGTTGCAGATTAAATCCACACAATCAACTAGGCAGACTCCGTGTCAGTGGAATATATAAAAGGTCATTCAGAGCTTCCACAAAAGAAAACACGCTAGTTCAGATAGCTGTGGACACTGGAGGAATAGGACATACAGGAATAGGACCAGATTAGGATATGAGCTGCCCCCACAGCAGGCCCAGAGATCAGCACAGTGTTGGAGGGCATCCTCGGGGGGCTAAGATGGACTGTGACTCCCAGTGAGGGGAAGGACTCTGACAGTAGTGGCTCAAGAAAAACATTTATTATTCTTATTTTTTGACTTGTTCTATAGAATCATTTGGATTTTTTTTCTTTTTTTCCTCCCCTCCCATCCCCGTTGTAGTTGTCAATTTTATTGGCACTATGAAATTCAATTAAGCTTTTGAGTTTTTTTTTTTCCTCAGTCACATTTTTTATTGTTGTTATAAACCTCTGCCTCTACATTGGGCTTTTGCAGTTCTGTGGAGTTTCCCTTTTTCTGTCCTTTTTTCTTTCTTCCTCTGTTTTTTTATAATTTTAATTTCTAATTTTTTAAACCTATTATATTTTTTCTACATTTACTCCTTTGTTTGCTTTTCCTACTGTTCTTTTCCCCTTGCAGTTAATCTTTAATGTATATAAATCTTCTTCATCTACCTCTATTTAACTTTGCATATCTATTCTTCCTTTCTTTTCCTTCCCTCTCAACATATTTGTTAGTTTTGTTTTCATTGCTTTATTCCCCACTTGGCACCTGGCTTTAGTTTTGTTTTCCAGTTTGTGCTTTAGTTAGTTTTGTTCTTAACTGGTAAATATAATTTTTTATTTCTTTTGTTCGCTGGGTCAATCTACTGTACTTTATTTTTGTTGGGCTGTTTTGACTTTGTTCATGGGTGTATATGTATATATGTATATTCCATTATTTTAATTATTATTTGCTTGATTTTGTAACTGCCATATGTCTGGGGTTCATCTTTGGTTTCTCATTTTTGGATATTTGTTTTAATCTCACTTAATGTCATAACAAACCACTTGTGGAATCTTCGTTCCTGACCAGAAATCAAGCCTTGAGCCTTTGGAATGAGCCTTTGGAGTCTAGACTCCAAGACCCTAGACTACCAGAGAACTAATCCTAGGGAGTATCAATAGTGAGAACTCACACAAATGAAACCACTTGAATACAAGACCCAGCATCACCCAACCACCAGTAGCACCCTGTGCAGGCCGCCTCATCTAAACAACAAATAGAACAAAAATAAAATCCCATTCATCAGCAAACAGGATTACCACCTTACTCAGCCTTGCCTATCAGAGGAAAAACAAACAAAAACTCAGCACAAATCACACCCTATATGAAGCTTACACAAACCACTTGACCAAACTTAGGAAGGCAGAAACCAAAAGGAACAAATAATTCAACTGTTTTCAAGGAGGAAAGAATTCAACTTTCCTTGAAGGCTGAGAAAGGAGACCTCAAACACAGTAAATGTAAAAATAATAATAATGAAAATGCAGATAAATACTACACAAATGAAGGAACGAACTAGAAACACAGAAGTCCAAATAAATGAAGAGGAAACAGGCAAACTACCTGAAAAGTGATTCACAATGATAGTAAAGATGATTAAAAACCTTGGAAACAAAATGGAGAAAATGCAACAATCAATTAACAAAGACCTAGAAGAACTAAAGAACAAACATACAAACAACACAATTACTGAAATCAAAAATACTCTAGAAGGAAACAATAGCAGAATAGCTGAAACAGAAGAACGAATCAGTGAGCTGGAAGATAAAATGGTAGAAATAACTTCTGAAGAGCAGAATAAAGTAAAAAGAATGAAAAGAACTCAGGATAGTCTCAGAGAGCTCTGGGACAATATCAAATGCACCAACATTTGAATTATAGGGGTCCCAGAAAAAGAAAGGGTATGAGAAAATTTTTTAAGAAATTATAGTTGAAAATTTCCCCAGCATGGAAAAGGAACTAGTCAATCAAGTCCAAGAGGCGCAAAGAGTCCCATACAGGATAAACCAAGGAGAAACATGACAAAGCACACACTAATCAAACTAATGAAGACTAAACACAAAGAAAGAATCTTAAAAGCAGCAAGGCAGAAGCAACAAGTAACATACAACGGAAACCCATACGCTTAACAGCTGATCTTCCGGCAGAAACACTGCAGGCCAGAAGGGAATGGCAGGATATATTTAAAGTACTGAAAGGCAAAAATCTACAACCAAGATTACTGTACCTGGCAAGGATCTCATTCAAAATTGATGGAGAAATAAAAAGCTTTTCAGACAAGCAAAAGTTAAGAGAATTCAATACCACCAAACCAGCTTTACAACAAATGTTAAAGGGACTTATATAGTCAAGAAATACAAGGGGAGAAAAAAGATCTACAAAATCAAACCCAAACAATTAAGAAAATGGCAATAGAAACATATATATTAACAATTACTTTAAATGTAAATGGATTAAATGCTCCAACCAAAAGACACAGACTGGCTGATACCAAAACAAGACCCATATATGTGCTGTCTACAAGAAACCCACTTCAGGCCTAAAGACATATATAGAGTGAAAGTCAGAGGATGGAAAGATATATTGCATGCAAATGGAAACAAAAGAAAGCTGGAGGAGCAATCCTCATATCAGACAAAAATAGACCTTAAAATAAAAAATATTCAAGCGATAAGGAAGGACACTACATAATGATCAAGGGACCAATCCAAGAGGAAGACATAAAAATTGTAAATATCTATGCACCCAACATAGGAGTGCCTCAATACTTAAGACAAACACTAACAGACAAAAAGGAGAAACTGACAATAAAACAATAATAGTAGGAGACTTTAACACCACATTGACACCAATGGACAGATCATCAAAACAGAAAATTAATAAGAAAACACAAGGCTTAAATGATACATTAGATGAGATAGATTTCATTGATATCTTTAGGGACATTCCATCCAAAGGCAGAAGAATACACCTTCTTCTCAAGTGCACATGGAACATTCTCCAGGAGATACACATCTTGGGTCACACGTCAAACCTCACTAAATTTAAGAAAATTTAAATTGTATCAAGCATCTTCTCTGACTACAATGCTATGAGACTAGATGTCAATTACAAAAAAAAAAAAAAAAAAACTGTAAGAAACACAAATACATGGAGATTAAACAACACATTTCTAAATAACCAACAGGTTACTGAAGAAGTCAAAAGGGAAATTAAAAAATTTCTAGAAACAAATGACAATGAAAACACAACAACTCAAAGCCTATAAGATGCATCAAAAGCAGTTCTAAGAGGGAAGTTTATAGCAATACAATGCTGCCTCAAGAAACAAGAAAAACATTTTAACAGACAACCTAAACTTACACCTAAAACAACTGGAAAAAGAAGAACAGAAAACTCCCAAAATTAATAGAAAGAAAGAAATCATAAATATCTGAGCAGAAATAAATGAAAAAGAAATGAAAGCAATAGTAAAGAGTAATAAAATTAGGCTGGTTCTTTGAGAAGATAAAACAAAATTGACGAACCTCTAGCCAGACTCATTAAGAAAAAAAGAGAGAAAAATCAAATCAACAAAATTAGAAATGAAAAAGGAAAGGTTACAACAGACAAAGCAGAAATATAAAGGCTTATAAGAGACTATTATGAACAACTACATGGCAATAAGATGGATAACCTGGAAGAAATGTACAGATTCTTTAAAAAGTTCAATCTTCTAAGACTTAACCAGGAATAAACAGACATTTTGAACAACCCAATTACAAGCAGTGAAACTGAAGCTGTGATCAAAAATCTTCCAACAACAAAAGCCCAGGACCAGATGGCTTCACAGGAGAATTCTATCAAACATTTAAGAAAAGCTAATGCCTATCCTTCTAGTTCAGTTCAGTTCAGTTGCTCGATCGTGTCTGACTCTTTGCGACCCCATGAACTGCAGCATGCCAGGCCCTGTCCATCACCAATTCGCAGAGTTCACCCAGACTCACGTCCATCGAGTCAGTGATGCCATCCAGCCATCTCATCCTCTGTCATCCCCTTCTCCTCCTGCCCCTAATCCCTCCCAGCATCAGAGTCTTTTCCAATGAGTCAGCTCTTCTCATGAGGTGGCCAAAGTACTGGAGTTTCAGCTTTAGTATCAGTCTTTCCAATGAACACCCAGGACTGATCTCCTTTGGGATGGACCGGTTGGATTTCCTTGCAGTCCAAGGGACTCTCAAGAGTCTCTCCAACATCACAGTTCAAAAGCATCAATTCTTCGGCACTCAGCATTCTTCACAGTCCAACTCTCACATCCATACATGACTACTGGAAAAACCACAGCCTTGACGAGCTGAACCTTTGTTGGCAAAGTTATGTCTCTGCTTTTCAGTATGCTATCTAGGTTGGTCATAACTTTCCTTCCAAGGAGTAAGCATCTTTTAATTTCATGGCTGCAATCACCATCTGCAGTGATTTTGGAGCCCAGAAAAATAAAGTTCGACACTGTTTCCACTGTTTCCCCATCTATTTTCCATGAAGTGATGGGACTGGATGCCATGATCTTAGTTTTCTGAATGTTGAGCTTTAAGCCAACTTTTTCATTCTCCTCTTTCACTTTCATCAAGAGGCTTTTTAGTTCCTCTTCACTTTCTGCCATAAGGGTGGTGTCATCTGCATATCTGAGGTTATTGAGATTTCTCCCGGCAATCTTGATTCCAGCTTGTGCTTCTTCCAGCCCAGGGTTTCTCATGATGTACTCTGCATAGAAGTTAAATAAGCAGGGTGACAATATGCAGCCTTGACGTACTCCTTTTCCTATTTGGAACCAGTCTCTTGTTCCATGTCCAGTTCTAACTGTTGCTTCCTGACCTGCATACAGGTTTTTCAAGAGGCAGGTCAGGTGCTCTGGTATTCCCATCTCTTTCAGAATTTCCCACAGTTTATTGTGATCCACAGAGTCAAAGGCTTTGGCATAGTCAATAAAGCAGAAATAGATGTTTTCTGGAACTCTCTTGCTTTTTCAATGACCCAGCAGATGTTGGCAATTTGATCTCTGGTTCCTCTGCCTTTTCTAAAACCAGCTTGAACATCTGGAAGTTCATGGTTCGCGTACTGCTGAAGCCTGGCTTGGAGAATTTTGAGCATTACTTTCCTAGCATGTGAGATGAGTGCAATTGTGTGGTAGTGTGAGCATTCTTTGGCATTGCCTTTCTTTGGGATTGGAATGAAAACTGACCTTTTCCAGTTCTGTGGCCACTGCTGAGTTTTCCAAATTTGCTGGCATATTGAGTGCAGCACTTTCAGAGCATCATCTTTCAGGATTTGAAATAGCTCAACTGGCATTCCATCACCTCCACTAGCTTTGTTCGTAGTAATGCTTTCTAAGGCCCACTTGACTTCACATTCCAGGATGTCTGGCTCTAGGTGAGTGATCACACCATCATGATTATCTTGGTCTTGAAGATCTTTTTTGTACAGTTCTTCTGTGTATTCTTGCCACCTGTTCTTAATATCTTCTGCTTCTGTTAGTATAGGAACCTGGAATGTTAGGTCCATGAATCAAGGCAAATTGAAAGTGGTTAAACAGGAGATGCCAAGAGTACATCGACATTCTAGGAATCAACGAACTAAAATGGACTGGAATGGGTGAATTTAACTCAGATGACCATTATATATACTACTGTGGGCAGGAATCCCTTAGAAGAAATGGAGTAGTCATCATAGTCAACAAAAGATTCTGAAATGCAGACTTGGATGCAATCTCAAAAATGACAGAATGATCTCTGTCCATTTCCAAGGCAAACCATTCAATATCATGGTAATCCAAGCCTATGCCTCAACGAGTAACGCTGAAGAAGCTGAAGTTGAACGGTTCTATGAAGACCTTCAAGACCTTTTAGAACTAACACCCAAAAAAGATGTCCTTTTCATTATAGGGGACTGGAATGCAAAAGTAGGAAGTCAAGAAACACCTGGAGTAACAGGTAAATTTGGCCTTGGAGTATGGGATGAAGCAGGGCAAAGGCTAATATCATTTTGCCAAGAGAACGCACTGGTCATAGCAAACACCCTCTTCCAACAACACAAGAGAAGACTCTACACTTCGACATCACCAGATGGTCAACACCAAAATCAGATTGATTATATTCTTTGCAGCCAAAGATGGAGAAACTCTATACAGTCAGCAAAAACAAGACCGGGAGCTGACTGTGGCTCAGATCATGAACTCCTTATTGCCAAATTCAGACTTAAATTGAAGAAAGTAGGGAAAACCACTAGACCATTCAGGTATGACCTAAATCAAATCCCTTATGATTATACAGTGGAAGTGAGAAATAGATTTAAGGGACTAGATCTGATAGACAGAGTGCCTGATGAACTATGGACAGAGGTTCGTGACATTGTACAGGAGACAGGAATCAAGACCATCCCCAAGAAACACAAATGCAAAAAAGCAAAATGGCCGTCTGAGGAGGCCTTACAAATAGCTGTGAAAAGAAGAGAAGCAAAAAGCAAAGGAGAAAAGGGAAGATATAAGCATCTGAATGCAGATTTCCAAAGAATAGCAAGGAGAGATAAGAAAGCCTTCCTCAGCAATCAATGCAAAGAAATAGAGGAAAACAAAAGAATGGGAAAGACTAGAGCTCTCTTCAAGAAAATTAGAGATACCTAGGGAACATTTCATGCAAAGATGGGCCTATCCTTCTAAAACTGTTTCAAAAAATTGCAAAGGAAGGAACACCTCCAAACCACAAGGCCACCATAACCCTGATACCAAAACCAGACAAAGACAACACAAAAAAAGAAAAGTACAGGCCAATATAACTGATGAACATAGATGCAAAAATCCTCAACAGAATTTTAGCAAACAGAATTCAGCAACACATCAAAAAACACATATACCATGATCAAGTTGGGCTTATTCCAGGATGCAAGGATTCTTCAATATATGCAAATCAATCAATGTGATACACCATATTAATAAATTGAAAGATAAAAACCACACGATAATCTCAATAGATGCAGAAAAAGCCTTTGACAAAATTCAGTACCCATTTATGATTAAAATTCTTCAAGAAATTGGCATAGAAGGAACTTACATCAACATGCTGCTGCTGCTGCTAAGTTGCTTTAGTCGTGTCCGACTCTGTGCAACCCCATAGACGGCAGCCCACCAGGCTCCTCTGTCCCTGGGATTCTCCAGGCAAGAATACTGGAGTGGGTCGCCACTTCCTTCTCCAATGTATGAAAGTGAAAAGTGAAAGTTAAGTTGCTCAGTCGTGCCCAACTCCCAGCGACCCCATGGACTGCAGCCTACCAGGCTCCTCCTTCCATGGGATTTTCCAGGCAAGAGTACTGGAGTGGGGGTGCCATTGCCTTCTCCGCTACATCAACATAGTAAAGGCCATATATGAGAAGCCTACAGCAAATATTATTCTCAGTGGTGAAAAACTGAAAGCATCCCCCCTAAGATCAGGAACAAGATGACAAGGGTGTCCACTTTCACCACTATTATTCAACATAGTTCTAGAAGTCCTAGCTACAGCAACTAGAGAAGTAAAAGAAATAAAAGGAATCCAGATCAGAAAAGAAGTAAAGTGCTCCCTGTTTGCAGATGACATGATACTGTACATAGAAAACCCTAAAGATAGTATCAGAAAATTACTAGAGCTAATCAGTGAATTTAGCAAAGTTGCAGGATACAAAATCAATACATAGAAATCACTTGCATTTCTATATACTAACAGTGAAAAATCAGAAAGAGAAATTAAGGAATCAATCCCACTCACCATTGCAACAAATAATTAAATATCTAAGAATAAACCTACCTAAGGAGACAAAAGAACTGTACACAGAAAATTATAAGACACAAATGAAAGAAATCAAAGATGACATAAACAGATGGAGAGATATTCCAAGTTCCTGGGTAGGAAGAATCAATATTGTGAAAATGACTATACTACCAAATGCAATCTACAGATTCACTGCAATCCCTATCAAATTACCAATGGTATTTTTCATAAAATTAGAACAAAAATTTCACAATTCAAATGGAAGCAGAAAAGACCCCAAATGGCCAAAGCAGTCTTGAGAAAGAAGAATGGAGCCAGAGGAATCAACGTTCCTGACTTCAGATTATACTGCAAAGCTACAGTCATCAATACAGTATGGTACTGGCACAAAAACAGAAATATAGACCAATGGAACAAGATAGAAAGCCCAGAAATAAACCCATGTACCTATGGGTACCTTATTTTTGACAAAGGAGGCAAGAATATACAATGGGGCAAAGACAGCCTCTTCAATAAATGGTACTGGGAAAGCTGGACAGCTTATATGTAAAAGAATGAAATTACAACACTTCTTAACACCATACACAAAGATAAACTCAAAATGGATTAAAGACCTAAATGTAAGACCAGAAACTATAAAACTCTTAGAGGAAAACATAGGCAGAACACTCGATGACATAAATCAAAGCAAGATCCTCTATGACCCACCTCCTAGAAGAATGGAAGTAAAAACAAAAGTAAACAAGGGGGACCTGATTAAAAGCTTTTGCACAGCCAAGGAAACTATAAGAAAAGTGGGAAGCCAACCCTCAGAATGGGAGAAAATATTAGCAAATGAAACAAGTGACAAAGGATTAATTTCCAAAATATACAAGCAGCTCATACAACTTAATACCAAAAAAACAAACAATCCAATCAAAAAGTGGGGAAAAGACCTAAACAGACATTTCTCCAAAGAAGACATACAGATGGCTAACAAACACATGAAAAGATGCTCAACATCATTCATTATTGGAGAAATGAAAATCAAAACTACAATGAGATATCATCTCACACAGGTCAGAATGGCCATCATAAAAGTCTACAAACAATAAATGCTGGAGAGGGTGTGGAGAAAAGGGAACACTCTTGCACTGTTGGTGGGAATGTAAATTGATACAGCCACTATGGAAGACAGTATGGAGATTCCTTAAAAAAATACAAATAAAACCACCACATGACCCAGCAATCCCACTCCCAGGCATATACCCTGAGGAAACCGAAATTGAAAAAGACACATGTATCCCATTGTTCATTGCAGCACTATTTACATTAGCTAGAACATGGAAGCAACCATTGACAGATGAATGGATAAAGAAGTTGTGGTACATATATACAATGGAATATTACTCAGCTATAAAAAGGAACACATTCAAGTCAGTTCTAATGAGGTGGATGAACCTAGAACCTATACAGAGTGAAACTAAGTCAGAAAGAGAAAGACAAACACCGCATTCTAATGCATATATACAGAATCTAGAAAAATGATACTGAAGAATTTATTTACAGGGCAACAATGGAAAAAAAGACATAGAGAATAGACTTATGGACATAGGGGAAAGGAAGGAGAGGGTGAGATGTATGGAGAGAGTAACATGGAAACTTACATTACCATATGTAAAATAGATCAGTCCAGTTCAGTTCAGTTCAGTCGCTCAGTCATGTCCGACTCTTTGCGACCCCATGAATCGCAGCATGCCAGGCCTCCCTGTCCATCACCAACTCCCAGAGTTTACCCAAACTCATGTCCAACAGGAATTTGCCGTATGGCTCAGGAAGCTCAAACAGGGGTTCTGTATTAACCTAGAGGGATGGGATGGGGAGGGTAGTTCAAAAGGGAGGACATATATGTATATCTATGGCTGATTCATGTTGAGGTTTGACAGAAAACAACAAAATGCTATAAAGCAATTATCCTTAAATAAAAAATAAATAAATTTTTTTGAAAAAATAAAAAAAACAGCTAGTTCAATACAGTCATACACAAATGTGCTCTCACCTTCAAGAATCTGAATATCACACATAGCAAGAGTCCATGGTCAGGGCTTACAGCAGTTTGGGGTTGAGAGTGGAGTGGAGTATGGTAACTAGTACTAGGTTCCAGTTTCAACTTTGTCATTAACCATCTGCGTGGTGCCAGTATAGTTAAATTAACCTCTCTGGGCAGAAGCTTCATCAGCATCACATGGGAATTAGAAATTTGTTCCTTGTACTTCAAAGGTTTGTTCAGTTCAGTTCACTTGTTCAGTTGTGTCCAACTCTTTGTGACCGCATGAACCGAGGCACGCCAGGCCTCCCTGTCCATCACCAGCTCCCAGAATCCACCCAAACCCATGTCCATCAAGTCGGTGATGCCATCCAACCATCTCATCCTCTGTCATCCCCTTCTCCTCCTGCCCTCAATCTTTCCCAGCATCAGTGTCTTTTCAAATTAATCAGCTCTTCGCATCAGGTGGCCAAGTATTGGAGTTTCAGCTTCAACATCAGTCCTTCCAATGAACAAAACACCCAGGACTGATCTCCTTTAGGATGGACTAGTTGAATCTCCTTGCAGTCCAAAGAACTCTCAAGAGTCTTTTCCAACACCACAGTTCAAAAGCATCAATTCTTTGGTGCTCAGCTTTCTTTATAGTCCAACTCTCACATCCATACATGACCACTGGAAAATCCATAGCCTTGACTAGATGGACCTTTGCTGGTGAAGTAATGTCTCTGCGTTTTAATACGCTGTCTACGTTGGTCATAACTTTCCTTCCAAGGAGTAAGTGTCTTTTGATTTCATGGCTGCAATCATCATCTGCAGTGATTTTGGAGCCCAGAAAAATAAAGTCAGCCACTGTTTCCACTGTTTCCCCATCCATCTGCCATGAAGTGATGGGACTGGATGCCATGATCTTAGTTTTCTGAATGTTGAGCTTTAAGCCAACTTTTTCACTCTCTTCTTTCACTTTCATCAAGAGGCTTTTTGGTTCCTTTTCACTTTCTGCCATAAGGGTGGTGTCATCTGCATATCTAAGGTTATTGATATTTCTCCTGGCAATCTTGATTCCAGCTTGTGCTTCTTCCAGCCCAGCATTTCTCATGATTTACTCTGCATGTAAGTTAAATAAGCAGGTGACAATATGCAGCCTTGACGTACTCCTTTTCCTATTTGGAACCAGCCTGTTGTTCCGTGTCCAGTTCTAACTGTTGCTTCCTGACCTGCATACAGGTTTCTCAAGAAGCAGTTCAGGTGGTCTGGTATGCCCATCTCTTTCAGAATTTTCCACAGTTTATTGTGATCCATACAGTCAAAGGCTTTGGCATAGTCAATAAAGCAGAAATAGATGTTTTTCTGGAACTCTCTTGCTTTTTTGATGATCCAGCAGATGTTGGCAATGATCCCTGGTTCCTCTGCCTTTTCTAAAACCAGCTTGAATATCTGGAAGTTCACGGTTCACATATTGCTGAAGCCTGGCTTAAAGAATTTTAAGCATTACTTTACTGGCATGTTCAAAAGAGCTAGTGGACATTAACATGTTTGAAAAGTGTAACAGGCTACACAGATAGAATACTGCAGCTGCAAAAAACAGTTCTGTGATGTCACTTGTCAGAGTAACTTCCCCAGAATTTCCTGATTTCATATCTGGACCTCTCTCCCACGAGGCAGGAGTAAATGATTTCAGAGGGAATCTGAATCAATAAAGAGACGCCCTGCTCAAAAAAGCATTCTGCTTGGTTGACCAGCAGCCTCCTTGCATCTACCCTTTTCTTTAAATCTCTATGACTTTTGGGGAAAAGGCTATCTTTCTAGAGGTATGGTCCTGGTGTGGTCAAGTCATTTACATAGGACAGGATAGCATGGGTTGAAGACACCCATGAGGATTTCCTGGATAAGGTGGCACTTCAGGTGAACCTTAAAGGTTCACTAAGATTGACCACAGCTATTTATAAGGCCTCCCCAGACGGCCATTTTGCTTTTTTGCATTTCTTTTCCATGGGGATGGTCTTGATCCCTGTCTCCTGTACAATGTCACGAACCTCTGTCCATAGTTCATCAGGCACTCTGTCTATCAGATCTAGTCCCTTAAATCTATTTCTCACTTCCACTGTATAATCATAAGGGATTTGATTTAGGTCATACCTGAATGGTCTAGTGGTTTTCCCTACTTTCTTCAATTTAAGTCTGAATTTGGCAATAAGGAGTTCATGATCTGAGCCACAGTCAGCTCCCGGTCTTGTTTTTGCTGACTGTATAGAGCTTCTCCATCTTTGGCTGCACAGAATATAATCAATCTGATTTCGGTGTTGACCATCTGGTGATGTCGAACTGTAGAGTCTTCTCTTGTGTTGTTGGAAGAGGGTGTTTGCTATGACCAGTGCATTCTCTTGGCAAAACATTATTAGCCTTTGCCCTGCTTCATTCCATATTACAAGCCCATATTTGCCTGTTACCCCAGGTGTTTCTTGACTTCCTACTTTTGCATTCCAGTCCCCTATAATGAAAAGGACATCTTTTTTGGGTGTTAGTTCTATAAGGTCTTGTAGGTCTTCACAGAACCGTTCAACTTCAGCTTCTTCAGCTGAAACTGGTTGAAGAACCTTCGTCAGCTTCTTCAGGTTGGGGCATAGGCTTGAATTACTATGATGTTGAATGGTTTGCCTTGGAAATGAAAGCCTCTTGATGAAAGTGAAAGAGGAGAGTGAAAAAGTTGGCTTAAAGCTCAACATTCAGAAAACTAAGACCATAGCATCTGGTCCTATCACTTCATGGCAAATAGATGGGGAAACAGTGGAAACAGTGTCAGACTTTATTTTGGGGGGCTCCAAAATCACTGCAGATGGTGACTGCAGCCATGGAATTAGAAGATGCTTACTCCTTGGAAGGAAAGTTATGACCAACCTAGATGGCATATTAAAAAGCAGAGACATTACTTTGCCAACAACGGTCCGTCTAGTCAAGGCTATGGTTTTTCCTGTGGTCATGTATGGATGTGAGAGTTGGAATGTGAAGAAAGCTGAGTGCTGAAGAATTGATGCTTTTGAACTGTGGTGCTGGAGAAGACTCTTGAGAGTCCCTTGGACTGCAAGGACATCCAACCGGTCCATTCTAAAGGAGATCAGTCTTAGGTGTTCATTGAAGGACTGACGCTAAAGCTGAAACTCCAATACTTTGGCCACCTCATGCAAAGAGTTGACTCATTGGAAAAGACTCTGATGCTGGGAGGGATTGGGGGCAGGAGGAGAAGGGGACAACAGAGGATGAGATGGTTGGATGGCATCTCCAACTCGATGGACATGAGTTTGAGTGAACTCTGGGAGTTGGTCATGGACAGGGAGGCCTGGCGTGCTGCAATTCGTGGGGTCGCAAAGAGTCAGACACTACTGAGCGACTGAACTAAACTGAACTGCAGATTTTCCAAACTGTGAGAAGGCAAAGCTTTCTGAGCAGTGGGACAGCTTAAACTGCATCATTTCATGTAGGCTGAGCATCTGATGCACTGTGAGAAATAGTTTAAAAAGTTGGAGAGGCTCAGATATAACACTGCCAACATGAGAGTCTAAGAAAGGGGGGGAAACAAGAATATTTTTTTTCTTCCTTCTACAAGTCAAATTCTAGCTCTATTTTCGCAGCTAAAATAGAGAAGGTATAATCCTTTAATATTAATAACAAACTAGTTAACAAGAAGAACCCACGTGAGTAAAGCACTGAGAACAATGCCAAGGTCTTATATTCACACAATGATTTATTGTTTACTAACTACTCTCATTTCTCTTAACTTGATCTATAAAAAAAATCATGTAATATAGGCAAGGAAAGTGTAATTACCCAATTAGAGAAAAATAAAAAGACAACTGGGGTTCAGAGGGGTTAACTGAACCACCTGAGGTCACACAGCTAGTAAGTATTAACAAAGGGTTGGTGTGGGAACATGGGTTGTCTGTCTCAGAGCCAGCTTTGTTTTCATCCATATCCATTACATCTTGGCTGAATACAGCCATGGACTTAATCTTTAGGTTGGCAATACTGTCCTCCCAAAAGGGACAGCTATCATCTTTTCACACTGATAAAAGAAAAGCAACAGGACAGAAAAAGCAAAGGTCAGAGGTCAGAAAACCATTCATGGTCCAAATCCAGTCCACTATCTGTTTTTGTACAGCCTGCAAGTTAAGACTGCTTTTTATATTTTTAAATAGCTGAAAAAATCAAAAGAGGGATAATCTTTCATGACAAGGGATATGATATAAAATTCAAATGTCAGTGTTCCAGGAATCTCAGCTTTAGAACTCTAATCAGCTAGAGGGGTAGGGTGGGGATGGGTAGCAAGGAGGCTCAAGAAAGAGGGGATATATGTGTACTTACAATTGATTCATGTTGTAGTAAGCAGAAAGTTACACAACATTCTAAAGCAATTTTACTCCAATTAAAAAATACTTTTTAAAATGTCACAGGAAAAAAAAGTGTCAGTGGCCATAATACAGACACATCCACTCATTTATGGATAGGCTAGGGTTGCTTTTGGGCTGCAAGGACAGAGTGGAATAGTTACAGCAGAGGCTGTATTGGCCTACAAAGCTGAAAATATTTACTATCTGGACCTTTACACAAGAAGTTTGCTGACTGCTGCCATAAGTCATAGATCTGCAATTACAGTAAGGAAAAAACAAGATAACTGGATAGGGGAATTGCAGGAAAAAATAGAACACAAAGTCCTGAGTACCCAGATTTTCTGTATCTTGGTTTATGAAAACAAGGTTTTCAGGGAAAAATTCTCAAAACTCTGGTATTCTCAAAGCTCTCCCCACGGGGTGCTCTTGGCTCCCTGGGACATTTCCATAAAGAAAACTGCTTCTCATGGTCCCTTTAATTTCTCTCCACCGCTTCACCCTTTCCCTACATAGTGGCTGAACCTCATTGCTTCTAGAAATGAAGACGCTCTGGTGTTACCTCTAAAATCTGTATCCCACTTCCTCCAACAAAAGGATATTTATTGACAGGGTGTGGGATAGAGAAAGAAAGGAGAGAGCCTGCCTGTCCAGAAGGCAGTAACCTTGGTGGAAATGCAATGTCACCAGCCCTAAACCATCATTCTCACAGATGTACAGCATATTATTTAAAGGGAAACAAATATCAGCCACTGAATGTCATGGCAAGGACACATCTCCTGCCTCTTAACTAAACTTATCAGAGCTGCAGTTTAATATGGTTCCTTTTTCATCCTCCCCTCAAATTCATCTTCCAGGGCAGCTCTTGACACCACCAGCAAACAGTCAAGACGAAGATTTAGTGACATGAGCTTCAAACAGATCTAGATTTATTGACATGTGGGGCTGGCTTCCATTCTCGGAGCCGCAGTACACAGGATTAATTTAAACTGTTCCCTAATGTTCAGTGCTGCTTTGCAAATACTCAAATGTCTGGCTGCTCCCTAGTTTCATGGAGGGGGGAGGGAGGTCATTTTTCATCAGGAGAAGGATTCTCAGTGGTGGCTTGAGCTTTCTCTAATCAGGTGACTGGGATAATTGGCACCATTCTGTTCTTTAACAAGAGGGCAGAACCCCAGCAAAGTTCTTGCCAGAACCCCTTCCCACTTCCTTAAGCAGTCCCTGCCTCTCTCTGAAACCAGCCAAGAATCAGCACAACCAGCAAACGGTCTCAGTTGCTAAAATTTAGCTCTGCATCTTGTTGTTTTGAATCTTCCTGCAGATGCTTTGGAGTCTGAAACCAGAGGCAGGGCAGCTGCAAGCCAGTCTCCTTACAGGCTGTGTTTTCCAGTCCTTAGGCTGCAGTGTTGAGCTTTGCCCACTTGCAGCAAAAGCATTCTAGGAGCTCGCTTGCTGTGCAGCAGTTCTGTGCTGCATAAGGCAGAGGCGGCTACTTGTGTCCCGATGCCTGCTGACAGCAGAAAAGCAAGGCCTGCATCTCAAGCCTCTCTCTGCCAGCCTCAGCTGCCCATGTCACCACAGTCACCCCAGGACATAGCCTAACATAAGAACAAGAGCAGCCTGGGCATGTGCAGGGAATATGAAGGGGGTAAAGAAAACTGAACTCTCTGTCATCCTTCCCTAACACTAGACTGAAGAACAAATTTGCTGAGCTCCGTTAAAAGATTAACTGCTAAATGAAAAAAGAGCTACTTGACGTAAATTTAAAAGTCCCAAAACACCCAAGAGGCATAACTATAATTATTGCCGAGGGAAGCTCTTTAAGACTAAAAATACATTTCCATTAACAATCAAAATTAGTTTTCATTGCTTTTTTTCTGAAGCTTTCAGTGAATAACCTTTATGGTAGTACATGATAATGATTCATTAGAAGTGGATTTGTATTTCAGAAGCGTGCACCCTCCCAAAAAAATTAGCCAAGAAATTATTCCTCCATATAAGTCAAATGGCAGAAGAAGGGAACATTTTTAGAATGAGTAACGGCTTCTTATAAAAGTTAACAGACAGCAGGTACCTGAATATCCATGGCTAACAGAGCTGGCAAATTACTTTTTTCAAACCTCCAATGACTTAGAAGAACTGGTATTGTGATACAACATCTTTTCCTTCAAGCCCTGACTTAGAAGGTATAAGAAAAAGGCACCATATTGCCTCAAATTCCATAGCTTATGGTCATCAGTAAAAGTGCACGGAAAATGACATATGAAAACAACAGGTCATAGTTAATTTGTTAATTTTTTTATTGAGATGTAGTTGCTGTTGCTTAGTTGCTAAGTCATGTCCAACTCTTTCATGACCCCATGGACTATAGCCCACCAGGCTCCTCTGCCCATGGGAGTTCCCAGGCAAGAATACTGGAATAGGCTGCCATTTCCTTCTCCAGGGGATCTTCCTGATCCAGGGATCAAACCCATATTTCCTGCATTAGCAGGTGGATTCTTCACCAGGGAACTCTGGTGAAGAACTCTTTACCATTCTTTCCCTGAGCCACCAGGGAAACCCCTGAGATGTATTTGCATAGAGTGAAATGCATAGACCTTCTGTGTACAATTTAATCAGTTTTGACAAATATAGGCACTTGTGTGTGTATTTAACTACCTCTATCAAGATCTAGAATATTTCTAATTTACACCATCTCACCAAGTTGGACTTCCCTGATAAGTCAGTTGGTAAAGAATACGCCTGCAATGCAGGAGACCCTGGTTGGATTCTTGGGTTAGGAAGATCCACTGGAGAAGAGATGGGCTATCCACTCCAGTATTCTTGGGCTTCCCTTGTGGCTCAGCTGGTAAAGAATCCTCCTGCAATGCAGAAGACCTGGGTTCAATCCCTGGGCTGGGAAGATCCCCTGGAGAAGGGAAAGGCTACCCACTCCAGTATCCTGACCTGGAGAATTCCACGAACTGTAGAGTCTATGGGGTCACAAAGAGTCAGACACAACTGAGCGACTTTCACAAGTTAATCTCTGTCTCCTAGAAGCAACTCCTGACTAGTTCTAGAAGGACATAAAAATGAAAACATGTAGTAAGTACTCTTTTGTGCATGACTTATTTCACTCAGAATATATTTGAGGTTCAGTTTTGATTAACTTTTTCTATCAAATTTTCAGAGTTCAAGTGATTAGGGGGATTTAATAAGCAACAGCTTTTCCAGATAGAGGACAAAAAGAAGGGAAACACTGCAGATTTTCCTAGAATATTTTAAGGTACTGGGAGAAATTTGGAGGTTTTTCTTTAAAAGCCATAAACCATCCTGAAAGGCTCTGAAAATCCTGTGATGATCTCTGATTCACTTACTTATCACAGAGAGGTATGATGTAATGATGAGGTGTACACAATTCATAATTCTAAACTTAATTATGATAAGTGGCCTGGAAATATGATTAAAAATCGTTTCGTTCTCCTCAAGAGCCTCAAAACAGAAGTGAATATACAGAATGGATAAACTGCTTTGCTAGATGGATTATTACTTGAAAATCTGAAGCAAGACGATAAAAGTAAATTATTTCAAAGAATCACTGCCAAATTGTAAAGTGTAAAATGCAAATGCTGAGTCGCCAGTACCAGGGCAGAACATGTGACTTACATTAAATGCTGCAAATAAAACAGTCTTGTACCCAACAAACAATATGGAAATTACAAAGGCAAGACTTATTTTTTCTCTAAGGATATGGGCAAATAGCAGCACAAGAGCTGAATAAATGTGTAGCATTCCTTGGAACCAAGGATCCAGGGAGTCTGGGGTTCTTTTAGGCCTTCGTCTCTTGGGCAGAGTTGGGATTCTCACCCAGAACATAATGGGATCATAGAGCCAAGTCTTCCCTATGTCTTCAATAGTCACAAAGCACATGCTGCTTCTTGAGAGCCTTTCCAAATCACTTAGCATCTCGTCTTTGCAACACTTTTGTTAGGTGGCATCATTAACAGTTCCTAACACTTATGTAGTGCTTTCCAGTATCTGGAGTCCTATCACCAACAGCAGCTCATCAGATTCTCAACATAATCCTGCAGAAAGAGACTTGGACCCTTTACAAAAAAATAAATAAATAAGCCTTTTGCCACAGCTCTTCAGTGGCAGACTTGGGGCTGTCAAATGTCTTTTGATTTCTAACCCAGGGTCCATGTCACTACTATATTGTACTCTATACAGGTACTGGGGGCTTCACAGGTGGCTCAGTGGTAAAGAATCCACCTGCCAATGAAGGAAATGTGGCTTGGATCCCTGGGTCGGGAAGACTCCCTGCAGGAGGAAGTGGCAACCCACTCCAGTATTCTTGCCTAGAAAACCCCATGGACAGAGTTTCCTGGTGGGCTACAGTCCATGGGGTCACAAAGAGTCAGACACGACTTAGTGACTGAGCATTGCACAAAGCACAAACAGGTATTGTTTTTTATTTATTTATTTTCATTGGATGCTAATTACTTTACAGTACTGTAGTGGTTTTTGCCATACATCAACATGAATCAGCCATGGGTGTACATGTGTCCCCCATCCTGAACCCTCCTCCCACCTCCCGCCCCATCCCATCCCTCAGGGTTGTCCCAGTGCACCAGCTTTGAGTACCCTGACAAACAGGTATTATTAAACCCAAGTGACAGATGAGCAGACAGGCAGAGTGAGGTTGATCTTTTAAAGCTAACTAATGGCAGACCTGGAATGAAAACCTATTTTAAGATAATATATAGGAAAATAAATCTTCAGACTAAATTTTGGACTTCAGTGAATCCTTCTCTTTCCTGGCCAGGGCAAAACTTCTGAATATTCTTGATCTGTTCAATCAAAAATATATTCAAGGGGGGAAAGGAGGGTGGAATAAATTGGGAGACTGGGATTGACATATAGACACCACTATGTATAAAATTGGCTCAGACGGAAAAGCGTCTGCCTGCAGTGCGGGAGACCCGGGTTCGATACCCAGGTTGGGAAGATCCCCTGGAGAAGGAAATGGCAACCCACTCCGGTACTCTTGCCTGGAAAACTCTGTGGACTGAGGAGCCTGGTAGGCTACAGTCCATGGGGTCACAAAGAGTTGGACACGACTGAGTGACTTCACTTCATGTATAAAATAGATAACTAGTAAGAACCTACTGTATACACAGGGAACTCGGTGCTCTGTGATGGCCTAAATGGGAAGGAAATCCAAAAAAGAGGGGATATATGTACAACTATCGCTGATTCATTTCACTGTACAGCAGAAACAGTGAATACAACTATTATATTCCAACAAGAATTTTAACAATAAAACACATGTCAAACATATCCAAGGTTTTCCTTGAAAACTATAGGTCAGCATTCATTCATTTACTCACTCATTCAGCAAATTAGTTTTGTCTTCCAAATGGAGCTTGTGATCCAGATATCTAAACAGTCTGATTAAGATAATTTTGCAAACAATTCATCACCTGAATTAAAAACAAAATTCTGAGAAAAATGAAAATATCTAAGAGCTTTATACCTATAGTATCTCCTACTTTTCCCCTAAATACATCTGCTATGTGTACTAAGTCACTTCAGTCACATCCAACTCTTTGTGACCCTATGGACTGATTCTGCGAAGCTCCTCTGTCCATGGGATTCTCCAGACAAGAATAATGGAGTGGGTTTCATGCCCTCCTCCAAGGGATCTTCCCAATGCAGGGATTGAACCCAAGTCTCCTGCAGCTCCTGCACTGCAGGTGGATTCTTTATCGCTGAGCCACCAGGGAAGACAGCCCCTTACAAAAAATTCTAGGCTCCCACTTGAATGTAACTGAGCCTTTCCAATATACCTACCTTGTCACCTACTTACTAGAGTTTTAATGACTAGCAGATAATAAGCAATTTCTCTGTGCCAAGTACTTTTACCAATATTAATCTTCCAATCTTCACAATGGTTTATAAGTACTAATACCATTTTATCGGTATGAAAATTGGAAGCATGGAAGGGTAAACCTCACAGTCCAAGACACAAGCAGTAAGACGTCCAGGTGGGATTTGAACCCATACAGTCCAGCTCCAAAGGCCACACTCTTCACCAACAGGCTGCATGGAAACTGCTCATCTACAGAACACTGGATCAACCCCAAATACTCTACTCCAAAGCATATGAGAGTGACAAGAATGCTCCTAAAATATAGATACAGTATATATTTTTTATTTCAGAGAGCGGGCTTATATTTATATGTGCAAACAGATTAAATAAATCATGATTACAACAGTAAACATGTAAATTCTGATCAATAACTACTTGCCTTCCCCTCCCCCCAACGCTAACAGCTGCAATAAAGCTTTAACTGTAAAGCGATGCACAACCAGCCATAAAAGTATGTAAAATAAATGAGGATAACATAATGAGGGAATCCAACATTCATCTCATAAATATAACATAACGACCACAACTAAAATGTCAGAGAATCTAATAAATCAATATGGTAGGACAGAGCTATCTTTATGTTCAGAATACATAAAAAATATATTTACATGCAGGGTGGTTTTTTTTTTTTATAAGCCAGGACCAAACAAAGAAGAATTATAAGAAACTTAACCCCTTGTTTACCTAGGTTCTCTGGTTCGACAATGATATTTTCAACTGGGTCGCCCACCATCATTTCATGGTACAAAATGGGCTCCAGTCTGAAACCTGCACAGAAGGCCTTAGACACTGTGCTAATATGCAAATGCCACTGGATGGGAAGCAAATGGGCAAACATCCTGAGGGCACTTTGAAAGGATCAATTATAGGCCCTGGCTTAGAATACTTCTGATCACGGTGATTTCTGGAACTTCCAGCTCATTTTATTAGCACCAACAAACCCTGGGAGGTTTAGTTATTTCCCTGTTAATGCACTAGCGATTGATGTGGATAAATCCCATAAATACTAATGAGGGTGACACAAGTAAATCTCTCCTGAATTAATGAGCAGAGAGTCTCCTGCACTGACCAACACGCCTCCTAATGACTTGAAATGATGGATTTATAAATTCTCCCAGGTTCCCCTGTGGATGAGAGCTGCAGAAATAAATATCCTTACCAAGACACCTTCTCCTATGGGCCCTTCTGGATCCAGGGGGCCTAATGGGAAGGGAACTGGCCTGAACAGGAAACAGACAATGCTCCTTTCACCACCTTTTCCTTTATGAAGTGGACACGTTCTAAATGCAACGCCTCACACCTTGCTGTTTAGAGTGGACTACATTATGGAGAGAAATGACTGTCTTCAGGTAAAATAGCCTGAACTCAAATCTAAAGACACCAACTTCTCAGATATAAAAAATAGGTGAATGCTCATACATTACATGGGTGTTTAATGTGTGTGTGTGTGTTATCTATTGCTATACAACAAACAGAGTGGATTTAAACAACCACTATTTTATTTGCGTATAACTCTGTGCACTCATAGGGGCTCAGCTGGGCAGTTCTTCTACTGCTCTCACTTCAAGTCTTCATGTGTTTGCTGTCAGATGGTGACAGGGGATGGAGCGTCCAAGGTGGCTCAACTCACATGTCAAGAGTCTGGGCAATGACTGGGGGCTGTGACCTCTCTCTCCACATGGCTAACTTGAGATTCTTTACCTGTCAGGCGGACTTTAAGTGCAAATGTTCCAAAACCAAAGCCAAGGTGCAAGCACTTACCAAGTTTCTGCTTGCATGCCACACATGTCAATGTCCCATCGGGCAAGTCCAAGCCACCACAGAAGAGAACTATAGAGGTGTGCGCACAGGGAGAAATGGCTTACTTAGAGTCACCAAAGCAACACTGCATCACGACAGCACTGCTGCCCACAGAAGGAAAAATATTTGCCAATATTATAACAAAAGCCCTGTTCATGTTTTCTTTTTCCTTTTTTCTCGTCTCTCACTTTAATATTCAACGACCTAGTATTTTGACGGTTTCTTAAGTGCTGAAGACTTGGATTCAGTGTGAAAGTGGGTTTAGGCAGGGAAAGAGAGAGAGAAGGACTAAATAATTTATAAACATATAAAGGTCAAACTTTTCATTTTTTAAAACTAGATATAGCCATTGATAAGATTAGGGAACCGATGGTCAGCTCTACCCTCCCTTTGATCATCTTAGCACAAGAACTCACACAGTCTTCACTCTGCCTATTATTCACACTTAAAAGACCACCGGCACCCTTCTAAAGCACCAACACCATACCTTTCTTCACTCCAGTGGGTGAAGACTCAAGGGCGCCACAAATCTGACTCCACCAAATCTTGCCTGGAGATACTCTATTAACATGACCCTCCTTCACTACAAGAACCCTACAGGCTTGGTTAATATGTGTCAATTACAGTCTACTTGTTGGGATTCATCAGTAATAAATAATCTTTATGACATTTTCAATTTTATCAAAGGACATCCTATTTGATGTTCAGAACAGCTCCCAGAGGTAGGTGAGACAAAGATGGATTAACTTTACTGGGCCAAAATAAAATCAAGGCCTGTACATATTAGTGTGCAGTGTAGTCTTTTTAGTGTTTTATAATTAACAAAATGTTCCCTAACACATTATTTGTATAAAAGGCCTTAAAACCATCCTGAGAGGTAGATGATAATACCCCTATTAATAGAAGAGATAGAGAAGTTAAGCATTTATCCTCAAACTCCACAGTCATTAAGTGGCAGGCACCAGTCAGGATTTCAAGCCTACTCAATCTGATTTGTTCCCCAGCATATAACATAGAGAGTAAGTGATTTGTGGCCATAGAGACTACAGCAGAATTAAAATTAGAACCTGTATCTTCTGATGGACATCTTACTGCCAAAAATCATACTGACTCTTATGCCTCATTTAGAGCCCATGAGAACTACCCAATGTTAGTGACAAGATGGGCCACACAAGCAATAGTTGGCTTTAAGAGTAGAGTTAGAAATGCCATAATAGCCTAGCTTCTCAAGATATAGGAAGCTAACATAATCCTGTTCTGTTCACAGATCTGTGAAAAGAATAGAGCCCAGATCTATGCCTAATTAGAAATTTTATAGATGGTAAGAAATAGCATTTCAAAATGGCTAGCAAAATGGCCTAAAACAAATTTTTCTGGGTCAACTGGCTATCCATTTTGGGGAGGAAAAAGAAATGTATATATGTGTATATACATATATATATATATACACACATATATATTCATATATATATGAATTGATCTCAACATGAAAGTATTCATATGTATATCTATCTATATAGAGATATTTATTTATTTCCAATGGATCCATAGCTAAAAGATAAAATTAGAGTTTTCAAAGAAATACAGGAGAATATGTTTATGACCTAAGGGTTGGTAAGGCCTGCAATAAGACAGAAACAGCATAAAGGAAAAGACTTGTTAATCTGACAACACCAAAATTAAAACCCTGTGTGTAATAAAAAGCACCATAAATTTGAAAGGCAACAGAAGAAGGAAGAAAATACTTGCAAAATGAGAGATTGAAGCCAAGTATACCTCAGTAAAGACTCACTAGAAATCATTAAGTAAGTAAGGGTCATACAAGCCAATAGGAAAATGGGCATATATTCAGCGGCAATTCAAAACATAGAAAACAAAAAACTAGACGATAAATATATAAAATGATTCTCACATTTGGCAAGCAGATGAAAATCTTAATTGGCAATGAGATATACTGTGTTACAGTTAATAGTCTGCAATAATTTTGAGAGTATGCTAATATCAAATTTTGGCAGAAACAGGTCAAATGATACTTCTACTAGTAAGAATGAATAGTGATAAAAATCATTGGAGGACAATTTTTATAGTATCTATTACAACTGAAAATATGCATACACTATGATTAAGCAATTTCACTTTTTAGAACACACTCAAGAGAAACAATTCCACATGTACACAGAGAGACTCATAGCAAGGCAATTCATTATCTATGTGACAAGGAGAAATCACTAACAACCTAAATGCCTGCAGAAAGCTAACCGTCTAATTATACCTTGGCATATCTGCAACATGGAATACTGCACACAAGTCAAAAAGGGTGAGTATATCTCCATGACATCAGAAGATATCTAAGACATACCAACAAGTGAGAACAGCAAGCTAGTTATCTTATATAGTACCATAAATTCTTAGTATGTGTATATATATATATATGTATCTATGCATGGGGGTGTATAAATTCACAGAAGAAAGAAAAGTAAATATAGCAAAGCCCTGATGTTATTATATCTGGGGAAGAGAGTGGTCAGGCTGAAGGTCAGCCAGAGAGAACTGAGCTTTAGAAGTTAGCATGGAGGATACTGTACTTGCATAATTCAATAAACAAAAGGACATGGCAGAGCAACCTCCCCCCACCCCCACTGCTGCCGAAATTCTCCAAAGCGTTCATAATCTTCTCTGAAACTTGTAAAGCAAGCAAAGAAACAAACAAACCCAACAGACAAAAAGAAAAGATTATAATGAAGGAGGATGAGAAGCAAAATGGTGTCAAGTAGGGATGGGGTGCCAGCGGGCGCAGGTTCAGATTTGGGCTCTGCTGCTCTCAGGTGGGTGACCTGGCCAACGGCTCAGTCTGTTCCAGAGGCTGTAACAAAATGTGATACACTGAGTGGCTTATACCAAATGTGCTTCTCACAGCTCTGGGGGCTGGAAGCCTGGGATCAGGGCCCTCTTCCCGGCCGCACACTTCTCCCTGTGCATTTGCCTGGCATGAGGGTCCAGGGAGCTCTCTGGGGCCTCTTCTATAAGGACACTAATTCTATTTATAACCTTTCCATTCTCGTGACCTCCCAAAGGGCCGACCTCCTAATACCACACCTTGGGGATTAGATTTCCACGTCTGAATTTGGGGGAGATAGAAATACCATAGGGCCTTCCCAGGTGGCACTAGTGGTAAAGAATCCACCTCCCAAGGCAGGGAACACAAGAGATGTGGGTTCAATCCCTGGGTCGGGGAGATCCCCTGGAGTAGGCAATGGCACCCCACTCCAGTATTCTTGCCTGGAAATTCCATGGGCAGAGGAGCCTGGTGGGCTACAGTCCATGGGGTCGCAGAGAGTCAGACACAGCTGAGCACCAGCACAAACACCACAGGAGGCTGTGCTGCTACTCACAGTAAGCGCTGCTACTACTCAGCACACATTAAGGGCTACGCAAAGTGTTAGCTACTAAATGCAACAGGAGTCCCGCTGAGGTCTAAGGTCAGGTGGAGGGCTTTACTCATTGCCAGACTCTTCTGTGATCATTAGTGGGTGGGTGGGGGTGGGGAGGAAGGTACCAGAAGGAACAAGAATGCAAATGCACAGATATGTATTATCTTCTCCTACCAAGGGCTCCTACAAGCCACAAGTACCTTTGCAGCCGGCCCCGTGTGATCTGTACAGAGCCATTCACTGAGGTGAAGCAAGTTCCCCACTGGGCGCCTCCCTCGCCTGAGAGCACAGAGGGGCTAAGGCACTGTGAGTGGCCAGGCACAGAGGGCCTCAGAGTCTGTGTGCCACATCAGCACGGGGTCACCTGGAGCTGGTCACAGTGGACAGTCAGTCCTGGCTGCTAACATTTTATAACTTTCTTCTACAGACTTTGGGCCATCTGGGCTGGAAATCTTGAGGAAAATAAACCCTTTTTACTCTAAAAACATTAAAAAGAGTAATCTCCATAAAGCTATACAAATGGCTTTAAAAATGCCAGTCCCTGTTGGGCCAGTTCAACAGAGCTATGTGTGCCGTCTTGAGACTTCAGAGAAAGAACGAGGTATTACTGAGCGTCATTGTAAAGGACATGGGAATCTTGGGACATGGAACGGCATTGCTCCCCGTGGTCATTTTACTCCTGGCCCAGCATTCTGGTGTTTGGGCGCCTCAGCTCTGCACAAAGCAGGAAAACCATGACCCGCCCAGCCTGGCACAGGTTGTAGGACTCCTGTCCATGTGCAGCCCCGTTTAATTCCTACTACAATCTTTTAATCCCCATTTCACAGATGAAAAGACAGAGGCTTCTTCAAGATCAGTAGATTATGTTCACCGTCACATTACATTTGAAAGGCAATGCCATTTACTCTCTCTCTTTCTGTTCCTTTTGCTACAAACAACAAATCCACAATTTGTTCACCTGAAGAGAAAACCCAGCGTCTCTCTCTTATGTGACTTTTTCATCTCTTTGTAGGGGGCATTCTAAGAGGTTTGGGGAGAGGGTCTTTCTTCACATGGGAATGATTCTCTCTTTTTCTCCTTCTCTCTCTGTCACATGGGGCTGATGCTGACTTAATTGTTTGCAACACAAAATCAGGTTCAGAAGCATGGCAAAGTGTCTGCCCTCTCTGGGCTTATTCTGAGGAATAAAGGAGAACAAATGTTTTATCTTCCACCTATCTATCTGGCTAGCAATTTACTAGGTTCTTTACATGCTGTTTTACTTAATCCTCAACACAAATCTGTGAGGGATGTACAATGAACCTCATTTTATAGATAAAGAAAAAGAGGCTCAGAGAACCTAAGTAGCCCAAGGTCATACACTAAGGGATAAATTCACTTTCCAAAACTTGGATTTTCTCAATATGCCACAGTCTCTATGAGGCTCAGGAAACACATGTAAAAGTTCAAGTATCATATATAGGCTGATCATCTAAATCTCAATACTTTAAAGAATCAACAGAGGACGGGGGTTACTAATAACAATATCAGAAAAATAGGCATAAATTGAGACTCTCCCTGGGAAGCCAGGACATACGGTCACCTTGATTATGTGCCACCCAAGGGAACATCACCCAAGGAAAAGAAGGATGTGCTAAAATCCATAAACCATGAGCGATAAAAGTTTCATTCCAGAAGGACACAGTTGTATAGATGGTCAGGATCTAGCTTATCCTCTATAAACCTCACAAGCAAAGGGAAATTCAACTAATACTGGAGCTACGAACACAGACGAACTCTTCTCCTGCTCTTACTGTCTCCAACAATCCACCAGTCTTTATTGCAACTCCCATCACACTCCACAACTTCAAAATTGAAGCCAAGTGAAGAGAAGACCAAGACAGATACATGAGGAATCAACTCTAGGAGAGGAGTCACCATGAAGGTCTTGTTCTGTCCTGGAGCTCAGAACACCAGCAGGTGCCTCCTGGATTTCCAGAAGCAGGTAGAGAAGATCATGAGCCGTGTTTGCTTCCCTGAACCCTCTCCCACAACACGCAGAATGCTACCACTGTGGGAGGAAGATGCCAAGAGCTAAGGAGGCTCAGCTTTGTGGATTAGGTAGCTGTGGAGGTGTCCAGGGATTGAGACACTGGTGTGGAATAAGCCCATGGAACCACTGTGAAACTACGGACGTGACTGCTTTCAAAGACACAACCCAGAACATCTTTGCATTTCAGATTCAATATTCCAGGGAATAATTGCTCCTTTCTACCTCATGACATAATGCTCATTTATACAATCATTAAGTTTAGCTTTTAGAATGGGCTATTCAGATTCACAAATGATCTGGCAGAAACTTACCCCAACATCAGAACGCACTCACAGGAGAATTTATACCACTCACAACAACTGCGTTGTTCTTTCAGCTGTATGAGAAGACACACACCCCTTCTTTGCACAGATAACTCTGAACAGGCTAGGTCACCCAAATTATCACAAAGGAGGAGGAGGATACGTGTCCACCCATAACCCAGGAGAGTTTAAATTCTTCAGGGCTCATAGTTACCTTTAGTGCCCTGGCCCTCCGCTGAGTCCAGGAGGCCTGCGGCGGATAAGAAGTTGGTAAAAAGAAGGACTTCCCTCACGGTCCAGTGGTTAAGAACCCACCTTGCAATGCAAGGGATGCAGTTCGATCCCTGGTCAACGAACTACGATCCCCATACCGTGGAGCAAGTAGGTCCGTGTGTTTTGGAGCCCACAGGCCACAACTAGAGAGTTCACGCGCCGTAACGAAAGATCCCACAGGACACAACTCAGACTCCAAAGAGCCAAAGAAATAAAAGTTGACAGAAAGAGAAAAGAAAGAAAAACTTCTTTTTCCCTTAAAACTCTATCCCCAAACCATACTTCTAGTGCCACACTGAAGCAAAGTAAGTGAAAGGAGACACTCGCTGTACCTTGACTAGTGCCCAACATCCCAAGAACTACTTCCTATCGAAGTCTGTCTTCACCTCCGTAAAACCGCCATCATTGTTTCCACAGAGGCCAACAGAAATAACACACCCTCAGTGGGAAGCAGAGAATGTCCTTAAGAGCTCTGTCCAGATTCATTAACCATCCAGGGTCATATGGGAAAGCTGGACCAAATTTTGAGACCATCCCCCAGAGAGAACTGTTTTTTCACAGTCGTCTCAGCTTCAGGACTTCACCTATGACAGACAGTGGTCCGAAAAGAAACTCGTTTACAACATATCCTACCAGATAATTATCCTGTTTTCCACAGAACGTTGCTTTGTTTCAATGTCGGTCGCAAAATAGGCTCCTAAATGAATATCATTTCCCACCCACCGTTCAGTAAAAATTATGTGTCATTTCACACCTCACGTATGTGGATTACAATGACTCTTAAAATGAACCTGTGAAGTCATAGTTTTCCATCCCTGTTTTTCCTCCAAGTTTAAAAATCTTGTTTTTCACTGAAATCGTGTGAAGTTTGGCTTCTCTGGCCTGGCTGGAAGTTGAGCTGGGACAGGATGATAAAATGGCCTGGGGCCTACAGCCAGCATCCTGGTCCCTGCCATGGAAAACCACTCCCACAGTGCCTGGCCCTGCATAATAGGGACCCTGGGGATATCTTTTCTAGGGAAGAAGACAGATAACTTCCTACTGCACTTGGACCCTTTTTAAGGCCCTTCTTAAGCCCACATTCGTGGATCACCACCAAAGAGGACCTTCTTCGTTTCCCAAAGCCATGCTACAAAGGTGGATTACTTAAGAAACAATTAGGTGCGTACACAAAGCAATTTGCAGGCAGCCGCACTCCTTCAGCTTCCTAAGTGAAGGGCCTTTCAAGGCTGATTTATAACACTGTCGTCTTCAGAAGGCAAAATAATTAATAGGAGCATGGACTTCTAATTTCAGTGACTTCCAGAGAAAGTGGATTTCATTTGATTTATGACGGCCGGTGACTTTGCATTTTATCAGTTCATTCACTCATTATTTATGCTGATGGCCAATTTCAATGGGTCGCTATCATCTAACTCGCTACTAATCAAAGAGAATTAGGGTTCACTGCATTATTTAGAAGTCGCTAATTTATCTTCAGAACAAGTAGTGAGAAGAGTTTGGGGCCTTCCACCAGGAAAAAAAAAAAAACTGAACAGCTGGCTGAAGCTAGAAAATTTGGTCAGCATTATAAATGAGTTTTGTCAGGGGTATTGCAAATTGATGAGTTTTGAGTTGGAAGGAGAGAAGGAATGAAAGAATGAAAAAGAGAAGCCAGCAGGAAAAACCAAACAGAATAAGGCTTTTAAAAAATGACAATAAAACTCAAGTTCCCACTGCAGCCTGGGCAGCCTCAGCATTACCAATGGTTAATCTAGCCGTATAACCCTGGGATTTGAGCATCTACATCATGTTAGTATTCAAATATCCCAGCACCCTTCAGCTTAGTTCAATAAACAAGTACGTTTGCACTGAAATAACCAGAGTTCCCTTGTTTCTCATTTTAAAGTCATTTTAATATGTTCTAGACACAAGATAATGGATCACATTTAAACATGAGAAAATTAAGTCCCATCAGCAAGTAATAATACCCAATCATATTCAATCATGTTGAACAACAACCTCTACTAAAATCATCTTCTCCTAGGTGAGGTTAAGAAAATAACAACAACAATTAAAAAAAAATCTATTATGTTACTTTCAGAAAGATCCAACTTTAAAATACTTCTGTGTTATCTCCCATAAGGCAATACAGTTTCTTGTGTTCATGCCTCCCAGACCTCTGCATACTGTGACCAGATGTCCTCTCTCTTGATGCTTAGTGAATTCCCTCATTTTTCAAATTTCAACTTATCAAGTCTATCTAGATACCCTCTTCTCTGCTCTCCAACCCCCTGAACTTCCCTGGTTCTAGTCCTAAACGACTTTATTCCTCTAGAGGATTACAAGCTTCATGAGAGCAGGAACTGATAGGTTTCTTAGATGCTAAACCCCAGGACCCAAGTCTCTGGTGCATAAATATTGTTGAATATGTTATTCCTTTGACTTTAATGTTTTCTGTATCACTCAACTCCTTGGAAGAAAAGCTATGACAAACCTGGACAGTGTATTAGAAAGCAGATACATTACTTTGCCAACAAACATCCATATAGTCAAAGCTATGGTTTTTCCAGTAGTCATGTATGGCTGTGAGAGCTGGACTATAAAGAAGGCTGAGTACCAAAGAATTGATGCTTTTGAACTGTGGTACTAGAGAAATCTTGAGAGTCCCTTGGACAGCAAGGAGATCAAACCAGTCAATCCTAAAGGAAATCAACCCTGAATATCCTTTGAAAGGACTGATGCTGAAGCTCTTCCAATATTTTGGCCACCTGATGTGAAGAGCCGACTCATTGGAAAAGACCCTGATGCTGGAAAAGATTGAGGGCAAGAGGAGAAGGGGGTGACAGAGGACGGGATGGTTGGATGGCATCACCAACTCAATGAACATGAGTTTAAGCAAACTCCAGGAGATAGTGAAGGACAGGGAAGCCTGGTGTGCTGCAGTTTATGGGGTTGCAAAGAGTCAGACACCACTTAGCAACTAAACAATACCACCACCACCACTCAACAGTTCCCCTGTAAGAAATTCTGATTCCAAGTTCCCCTGTAAGAAAACTAGATGATATTACAGGGATAACAAGAAAATACTTATTTCTTACCCACCCAGTATTTCTCAGCAGCTGAAAAAATCAAGGAGGAGAAAAAAGTTGAAAATGATATCAAGTTTTGAACATTTCTAAGTCTAAATGGGAATACTCAACTCCTGAAGCTAATGAGGGCTTCACTAGTTTATTGGGACAGCTCCAACACAGCCTTAAAGGACTCTAAACCTCCTAAAACAAAACGGCTCCATCACTGGAAACATTCATATTAATTCCACTATACTGTTTTATCTCAAACGAGATGCAAAAATGGCTACAGACTAATATAAACATAGTCTGCAGATGAGTTCCCAATCCAAACACCCTTTTTTATCTTAGTCTGGGCTCTCCTTCTGGATATGTCTGGCCTGATGCCCAACAGTCAAGGTGGCCATATAATAAATACGGCCTTATTAAACTGGACAGAGTAACTGTGCTGGATCATGGAAGTTTCTTTAATATGAAAATCCTATGTTATCATATTTATGATCTAAAATAAAGTCTAGGAGTCCAGCATTTCTTTCCATCCCATTTCACAATTCACATGCTACCATGGGTAAAACAAGACTCATTAAGCACAGACCAGTTTACCTTCACGCCGTCATCAATCGCTTTCACCTTTGGGTTCAGATCGAGCAAACAGTGTTCCTCTATACCCGTTACTGAAATCAGCAGTCACACCAAAACTGATGTTTGTTTCCAAATCAGGGCTTTCTGAAAGCCCATAGACTACCAAGAAGTTGTCAGGTACCAAAGAACGGCATCAGTCAGGGTCAAAAGTAGAAAATAGGCACTGCTTCTAATATTTACCACAGAAGGAATTTAATGCAGGGAATCAGACATACAAATGATGGAGAAGCCACAGCAAGAAACCTCTCCCACTTACAAGCTTTTTTTTTTTTTTTTTTTTTAGATCAAGAGAGAAAGAGAGGACTGAGACAAGGTCACTAACCAAAGCCCAAAGCCTGGCAAGCCTTATCCTATAGGAATCAGGACTACAACAGAGATTTAGTCCCCCACAGAGAAGCCACAGAGGTGGAGTGGGATGGAGAGAAGCACATTGGCTTCTTCCTACCTCCTGCCTTCCAGTCTCCTGCCAGGGTCTCCCACTGGTCAAACCTAAAAGGAAGCTGGCTTGTGAAAAAGCTTAAGAAATGCTCCCACAGGTGACAGCCCCTGTGACAGAGAGCAAAGCAGGGCAATGATGGCTCTGAGGGCAAAAGGAGCCCCATTCCCCTTCTCAAGGGAAGACATCTGAGCCAGATGACACTGAATCAGAAGAGAGATGCAGGCTGCTGCCCTGCCCCTGCTCTCGCTTTTCCTCCCCAGTGAGTATCTAAAGTCTGAGTACACAAGATAATTAGAGAGGCATTAAGGTAACAACTCTAGTGGGTAAAATTATAATTTCATTTTGGGGTATCATGAAGATTTATGAGCCAAGTTCGCCTTTGGAATGTGAAAGTAAATAGGCAGATGTGCATGAAAACCCAGGAAGAAAGCAAGAGACAAGGTAGCTACAGCTAGATGCATGAC
Organism: Bos grunniens; assembly: GCF_055505025.1. Lineage (NCBI taxonomy): Eukaryota > Metazoa > Chordata > Mammalia > Artiodactyla > Bovidae > Bos > Bos grunniens. The sequence continues at coordinate 14,596,936 of NC_141192.1, forward strand.
GCTGGGTCCCATCAGTGGGCCTCCGCAGAGCACAGAGGCATGTGTATAGGCAGGCTGAATTAACAGTGACCTTGGGGGCGCTCCCTGGCGGTCCAGGGGTTAGGAATTCATGCTTCTGCTGCATGGGGTGCAGGACCAATCCCTGGTTGGGTAACTAGGATCCCACATGCCACACAGCAAGGCCAAAAAAAAAAAAATGACCTTGGGTAGAAAGCTGCTAATTTTAGCTGGTGAAGCAACAGGCCTCCCCTCTACTGCCTCAAACACCCACTCTCTACTTTAGCTGTGTGTTACGAAAACCTGAACTGCCCCAGCAGCAGCCAGAAGGTGAAAAAGGCCCACTTAAGTGAATCAAGGGCTGCAGGGACCAAGGTCCAAGACCCACTTCCTCAAGGAAGCCTTCCCTGCCTCCAACAATTTCTAGTACAAGTAAGCTACAATTACTTTTTTTTTTCCTTACTAAATTCCAAGACTCCTCAAAGGTAGGGACAACACAGACTTTGGTTTTCCTGCTGTTACTTTTATTGTGATAAAAAGACATAATGTTCTATTTATCGTCTTAACCATTTAAATGCACAGTTCAGCAGGGCTGAGTTTATTCACATAGTTGTACAACAGGTCTTGAGAACTTTTTCATTTTGCAAAACTGGAAGTCTGTATCCACTAAACACAAACTGCCTTTCCCATCTCTTCCCTGATCCCATACTTGACAAGCACCTTCCACTTTCTATTTCTATGATTCTGAATACTTTAGATACTTCATGTGCGTGAACTAATATAGTGTTTGGCCTTTTGTGTCTGGCTTATTTCAATAAGATTAATGTTCTCAAAGTTCATCCACATTGTAGAATGTGACAGTATTTCTTTCTTGTTCAATGCTGTATTATATTCCATCAAGTGTATATACCACATTTTCTTTATCCATTCATCTAATCAAGGATACTTTCACCACTTGGCTATTGTGAATAATAGTGCAATGACTATGTATGTGCAAGTATCTCTCTTCAAGATGTGCTTTGTATCCACACACACACACACACACACACACACAGAATAATATGGTAATTTGATTTCTGATATTTTTAAGGAATCTCCATACTGTTTCTCATAATGGTTGCACTATTTTACACTGCCACCAACAGTACAAGCAATTGGAACAGGGTTCTAATTTCTCTGTATCCTTACCAATACCTGCTGTTTTCTGTTCTTTTGATAGTGGCCATCCTAATGGGTCTGAGGTAATATCTCAATGTGAGTTTGATTTGCATTTACCTTATGATTAGTGAGGATGAGCATCTTGCATGTTTGTTGGTCATTTGTGTACCTTCATTACAAAATGTCTATTCAAATAATTTGCCCATCTTTTAATCAGGTTCTCTGTTGTCTGTTAGTTTTATAAGTTCCTTATATATTGTGATTATGAACCTCTCATCAGACACAGAGTTTGTAAATGTTTTCTCTCATTCTGTATGTTGCCTTTTCACTCTGTTGGTTGTTTCCTTTGATGTCAAGTAAGTCTGAGGCACTCGCATCTATTTTTACTCTGCGTACCATATCTAAGCACATCAAATCATTGCCAAATCCACAGTACTGACGCTTCTCCCCTGTCCTTTCTTCTAGGAGTTTTACAGCTTTAGGCATTACTTTCAGGTCTTGAATTCTTCTTGAATTTGTGTATATGGTGTAAAATAAGCATCCAATTTCATTCGTTTGCATATGTATATCCAGTTTTGCCAACAGCATTTATTGAAGAGATTGTCCTTTTCCCCTTGTGTAACTGAACACCCTTGTCAAAGATAACATGATCATCTACACAGGGTTTATTTCTGGGCTCTTGGTTCTGTTCAAGGGTCTATATGTCTGTCTTTAAATCAGTACCACACTGTCTTGATTACTACTGCTTTGTAGTATGTTTTGAAATCAGGAACTGTAGGAGGTCTCCAACTTTGTTCTCTTTTCAAAATTGATTTGGCTATCCAAGGTCCCCTGAGATTCCATGTAAATTTTGGGATGGTTCTATTTGTGTGAAAATGCCTTTGGGGTTTTGACAGAGATTACACTGAATCTTCAGATTGCTTTGGGGAATATGGACATTTTAATAATAAGTCTTCTAATCCACCAACACAGGATGGCTTTCCATTTATATGTCTTCTTTGATTTCTTGTAGCAATGTTTTGTAGTTCTCAGTGTACAAATCTGTGGACTCCTTGGTTAAGTATATCCCCCAGTGTTTTATTCTTCCTGGTGCCATTGTCAGTGAGATCACTCTCTCTCACTTTTTGTTTTGCAGAAGCTGCTGCTGTTACTGTTGTTTCTGCTTGGTTTTGCCTCCTTTCTATGCTTAACATAGTGCTTTTCACATAACGTTCCATCATCAGGAAATATTTGTAGAATGAAAGAAAGACTAACTGAATTGAATTTGTCTCCAATTAAAAAGAAATGTTAAGAGGATTGAGAATGCTTTCTTTCCAACAGTAAGACCACCTTGGCCAGTTCCTTTCAATGGCATTTGTATTGATAATAAAGACCTTTTCAGCCTCAAGCCTCAACTTGACTTGTTTGTGTTGATAAAAAACAATTTTACCAAACACAATGCCAACAAGACTAAGCCTATAACTTTTTCCATTGTTTGAATGTTTGCCTTTCATTTGAGATGTGCTCATTATTCACTTTATCTAATTAAGCCCCTCTCCCCCTTTAATTATTGAGTGGTCGCTATGAGTTTGCTCAGTAAGTTGGGTGGAATCTGTTTGTATCGTGTTGAGTTAAAGGAGAGAATCTCCCACACAAAACACAAAAATAAACTTGAAGAATAAACAACAGCATGCGACACTCCTGCAATACAGGCATCACTTCCTATTTAGAAGGCACTCATGACATTCTCACGCTCTATGGACGTCTTCACAGTCCTGGCTTTGAGATCCTAAGAAGTGAATTCCTTAGGCAGAGCAACAAGGTATACCAGCAGCAGCAATGCCGTGCAACTCTGGGGGGCTAGGCCCCTAAATTGTGACTATGTACCCTGAAATGCTAGGAGAACTTAACAAAACAGACGAATAGATGCTGTAAGCACTAACATTCTGCTCTTACCATTTTCTCCTATTTCCAACTTCTCCCCTCTCTGCCCCCATGTGGTTCTTTCATTTACGGAAAATGCAAGAGGGCCCTTCCCCTTTTTTTGTTTCTCTCCATCTAAGTTACATGAAATTTAACAAACTAGATCTCCCAGTGATACAATTACCAAAAAATGCAGACATGCCAGAGGACCCACAATCAAGATCCCAAAATCAGAGAAAAAGCTCCACTGATGGCCTGAGTCCTGCTAACGTCACAAAGGCCCTGCCTTTGCCACAGCCTGGCGTCATGACATTCTTAAAAAAAAAAAAAAAATGATGGAGATGCAAGAAAGATGCAAAAACACGACTTTAAGGCCACTATTACAAAATGCCTGACTTAAGGTAGGAAGTGCGGTGAGCTTGTCAAAGCAGATGAGAGACTCGGAAGCTGGGGAAAGCAGTATTCATTGCCGGCATATCATGACAGCCAGGCAAAAGCTGAAGAGTGGGAGTTTTTGAAACAAATGCCAGTTAAATGATCCATTCAGTTATACTTGATATGTCTGGTATAATATAGCTTGTTCCAGATGTCAAATAATATTGCCAAACCATGCTCACTAATGTGAAAACCATTGTTGCTGATAAGCCTAAGTGTTGTTGAATTTGTGCAACAGCCACCCATCTGCAAACAAAATATTGCATAAAAAAAAAAAAACCTGTGGCTCATAATTTAAGCCGACAAAGGGAATGACTACAAAATGTAATTTATAAAATGCGGTTTTCCCCTGAGAAACTTTTTTTTTCAAAACTAATATTTCACATTTATACATTTAAGTTATATTCGATTTTATACAAAAATTATAGTAATTGTCCTTCCCCTAACATGAACGTTATAATTATACTTTCAGCATTGCTGAGCTTCAACATGCAGCCAAAAGAAAAGTACAGTGTGTTCACAACCAACGCTGGGAGGAAGGAATAGATTTGCAGCATTTGATGTGACCCCCTTTAAACATACAGCTCTAAAATATCCATTGTTCATAAAATTCATAAAGGGCTGCATTTGTACATCCCACCTCCCTTTTCCACTCGATATATATGAAAATGCAATTTACTGTATGTCAAATGAAAAATGCAGTTTTCAAATGCATTGACAACAGGTGCTAGTTAAATGATCAGACGCTATTTGTTACCTAGGCCCTTACTCTCATTTGCAGCAAGATAAATTGCATTTTAGAAGAGTGGTGCGATCTAAGGGGTCCTGACATGTTTTTATTGATTTGCATAGGTTATATGCATGTATTCCTGTTTGTAGGCAAATAGTGCCACAAGTAAATTCAAGGCACCGTGCCTGTGTTTCAAGAAAATTGGAGTCATCACAGGGGAGCCAAGATGGAGTGAGCCTGGGTAAAAGAGACACATCCAGCCTGCTGGAATCTCAGAACCTCTATTAAGATTTATAGGCTGTAGGATTCTTTTGGGCTTCAACATTATTCTTAGTAAACCCTTTCTGTCTTCTGTTGTTTATAAAAACTGGCAGCTTTAGCAAAGACAGAAGCTTAAGTTGTAGGTAGCACAATTTAACATAATAGTTCTCGCCTGTCCTCCAAATAGCCTAATGCTGATTTTGCAAAAGGAAAAGAGAAAAAAAGGGAAGAAAAGCCACATGAAACCACATTCCATAGGCGGCTGCTCTGACACGGATGGATTTGGCTGTCACTACAGAAAACCACTGGTGAAATTTGATTATATTTCTAATGTCAAAATTTACTAACTTTTTAGACTCTCAGGTTCCATTTCTCATTTGATTTTTTTTTGTCTTGTTATCTCAGCACCATCAGGCCCATCACAGAGAGTAATGCACCAATTAGCCCAGGGAGTCACTCACTCAGAAGGGACTTTTTCATCCGCAGGGGCTTCTCCTTTCTGCTGCCACCACCATGGCCAGGCCTTGCTTCCTTTCCATCCAAGACTCACTGCCTCTCACCACCTCCCTACTTCCCTCTGCCTGTGCTCTACCCTTCTACATACAGTTAACACCTCTTTTCTGGAGTCTGAACAATGACATGGAAGGGGTGGCCTTACAACATCTACTCTGCTAGCGCCTCATTTTAAGTCTTACATTGCTATTCATCTGTTCACCAGTTTCACCATGACGACTATAGGGTCCTTACCCTTAAAGATCTTGTAAGGACCTTACAGCCCTCATGGTAAACAATCAATATCAACCCCTGATTTTCTACTGGAACTTCCTCTTGCTTGAACTTCTATTTTTTTTTTTGAACTTCTGGTGCCCACCACAGAGCCTTGCCCAGAGTAGGGGTCTGATACAAATATTTTAAGGTGACATAATAATGAACACTGCCTCTGCATGGGGATGTACCCTTCTCAATGTGCTGTCCTACACATTCCTCCATCTGAACCCCACAACTCAGGTGTACAATAATCCTTATTATCATTCTGACTTCCCCTGGGTCTAAGGAACTTGACAAAGAAGCACAGGTGACTAGTCCAAGAGTCATAACAGTTTAAGAAGGAACAGGTATCAGAACTCAGGACCCCCAGTTCAGGGCTTGGGCCCCTTCTGTTTACCATGCTCATTATGTGGCACATTTATCCTTAAGGATGGAACTCAAAACTGGCTTCTTGTGTGAATCTTCTATAATAAAAAGAAAAATTATTTGTCCACCCATTGATATGTATGTCCTGTTACAGGAAACTACAGGCATTGAGTTGAAAACATGAAGATATGTTTAGGACTTATTTAGTGTGGAGTCCTATCCCGAGGCCACAGGTGCAAGACCTTGCACCAAGAGCACAGAAGCAGAGCCCAGAACCGAGGTCTTCTTCGGAACTGACTTAGCCCCCTTGTAACTATTGCTAAAAGCTGCCCTGGTTCTTACAGGTCAGCTTCATGACCCCAAATTAGGCAAAAATGTTCACCCTGGTACTCTCCCTATAGCGTCCTAACCAGTCACCTAATGTTGTCCTTCCAGCAGGAATTTTCTCTCTCTTGAGGCTATAAAAATCGGCTACTAACCCACAAAAAGCATTGGCTCTCCCTTGAGCCAGCCCGCTGCTCTAACAGTGTCCTATCAGCTTTCCCTGCTCTGTCAGGAGGTCGGCCTGCCAACCCCGTGATGTTCACATTATCTCTGCTCTTTGTTCTTAATAAATGCATTCCTTTCTGCAATACTCTGTGTCTGAAAATTCTTTTTCCAACCCGCCCTTAGACTGCCATGACAGTTAGGTCCATGATAGTCAATTAATTAATAAAGCTATTTCTTCCCTGAATTCAGTCATCTCTTCAAAACATTTATAAACACCCATTCCTTTCTCCAGGCATTATACCAGGCCAACAACAACAAAAGAAAAAAAAAAAAAAAAAAACGATTAGTAAGACAGGTTCTCTGCCCCCACAGAGCTTACAGTCTTGTGCTCTGGCTTTCCAACGCTTTGACCATGATTCACTAGATCTGATGTGGTAACTCAGCTTGTGTGTACATACAACACAAAACCTTCAGAAAAACAGCTTCATAAAGCAACATATAACCTGACTATGTTCAACGGACTCTAATATTTTGGCTTATTTTATAAAATGTTTCTAAAATGCTACTTGCAACCCTATAAATTAATTTCACCAACAAACAATTGATCTTGACCCACAGTCTGAAAACCACTCAACTAGTGAGATTATAAAATGACTTAGATCAGGAGTTGGTAAGCACTTCCCATAAAGAGCCAGGTGTGAAAATTTTAGGCTTTGTGGACCAAGCAGTATAACTGCAGAATTTCTGTAGACACAAAGAAGAGAAAAAAAATTTCCACAAAATTTTTATTGATGAAAATTCAAAATATTATAATAATTAAGCTCATGTGAAGAGCTGACTCATTGGAAAAGACTCTGATGCTGGGAGGGATTGGGGGCAGGAGGAGAAGGGGACGACAGAGGATGAGATAGCTGGATGGCATCACTGACTCGACGGACGTGAGTCTCAGTGAACTCCGGGAGTTGGTGATGGACAGGGAGGCCTGGAGTGCTGCGATTCATGGGTTCGCAGAGAGTCGGACACGACTGAGCAACTGATCTGATCTGATCTGATCTGATATTTTTTATAAATTTAAAAATGGGAAGACTAGAATTTATCTATGGACACCGAGATTTGAATTTCATGTAAGTTTCACATGTCACAAAATATTCTTCTTCTTTTTATTGTTCAGACTATTTAAAAATGTCAAAACCATGTTCAGCTCATGGGCACATGAAAACAGGGAGTAGTTTACAGTTTGCCAACTCCTAACTTACAGTATATATACTTATAGCATATATGACTGTAGCTCAGATCATGAACTCCTATTGCCAAATACAGACTGAAATTGAAGAAAGTGGAGAAAACCACTAGACCATTCAGGTATGACCTAAATCAAATCCCTTATGACTATACAGTGGAAGTGAGAAATAGATTTAAGGGACTACATCTGATAGACAGAGTGCCTGATGAACTATGGATGGAGGTTCGTGACATTGTACAGGAGACAGGGATCAAGACCATCCCCATGGAAAAGAAATACAAAAAGCAAAATGGCTGTCTGGGGAGGCCTTACAAATAGCTGTGAAAAGAAGGAAGTGAAAAGCAAAGGAGAAAAGGAAAGATATACCCATTTGAATGCAGAGTTCCAAAGAATAGCAAGGAGAGATAAGAAAGCCTTCCTCAGCGATCAGTGCAAAGAAATAGAGGAAAACAATAGAATGCAAAAGACTAGAGATCTATTCAAGAAAATCAGAGATACCAAGGGAACATTTCATGCAAAGATGGGCTCAATAAAGGAAAGAAATGGTATGGATCTAACAGAAGCAGAAGATATTAAGAACAGGTGGCAAGAATACACAGAAGAACTGTACCAAAAAAGAGCTTCATGACCCAGATAATCACAATGGTGTGATCACTTACCTAGAGCCAGACACCTGGAATGTAAAGTCAAGTGGGCATTAGGAAGCATCACTACAAACAAAGTTAGTGGAGGTGATGGAATTCCAGGTGAGCTATTTCAAATCCTGAAAAATGACGCTGTGAAAGTGCTGCACTCAATATGCCAACAAATATGGAAAACTCAGCAGTGGCCACAGGACTGGAAAAGGTCAGTTTTCATTCCAATCCCAAAGAAAGGCAATGCCAGAGAATGCTCAAACTACCACACAATTGCACTCATCTCACACGCTAGTAAAGTAATGCTTAAAATTCTCCAAGCCAGGCTTCAGCAATACATGAACCGTGAACTTCCCGATGTTCAAACTGGTTTTAGAAAAGGCAGAAGAACTAGAGATCAAATTGGCAACATCCGCTGGATCATTGAAAAAGCAAGGGACTTCCAGAAAAACATCTATTTCTGCTTATTGACTATGCCAAAGCCTTTGACTGTGTGGATCACAATAAACTGTGGACAATTCTGAAAGAGATGGGCATACCAGACCACCTGACCTGCCTTTTGAGAAACCTGTATGCAGGTCAGGAAGCAACAGTTAGAACTGGACACAGAACAACAGACTGGTTCAAAATAGGAAAAGGAGTACATCAAGGCTGTATATTTTCACCCTGCTTATTTAACTTATATGAAGAGTACATCATGAGAAACACTGGGGTGGAGGAAGCACCAGCTGGAATCAAGACTGCTGGGAGAAATATCAATAACCTTAGATATGCAGATGACACCACCCTTATGGCAGAAAGTGAAGAAAAACTAAAGAGCCCCTTGATGAAAGTGAAAGAGGAGAGTGAAAATGTTGGCTTAAAGCTCAACATTCAGAAAACTAATATCATGGCATCCGATCCCATAACTTCATGGCAGATGGATGGGGAAACAGTGGAAATAGTGTGAGACTTTATTTTCCCGGGCTCCAAAATCACTGAAGATAGTGACTGCAGCCATGAAATTAAAAGACACTTACTCCTTGGAAGGAAAAGTTACAACCAATCTAGACAGCATATTAAAAAGCAGAGACATTACTTTGCCAACAAGGGACGCATGTGAGAGTTGGACTATAAAGAAAGCTGAGCACCGAAGAATTGATGCTTTTGAACTGTGGTGTTAGAGAAGACTCTTGAGAGTCCATTGGACTGCAAGGATATCTAACCAGTCCATTCTAAAGGAGATCAGTCCTGGGTGTTCATTGGAAGGACTGATTTTGAAGCTGAAACTCCAATACTTTGGCCACCTGATGCGAAGAACTGACTCATTTGAAAAGACACTGATGCTGGGAAAGATTGAGGACAGGAGGAGAAGGGGACGACAAAGGATGAGATAGTCGGATGGCATCATCAACTCGATGGACATGGGTTTGGGTGGACTCCAGGAGCTGGTGATGGACAGGGAGGCCTGGCGTGCTGCAGTTCACGGGGTTGCAAAGAGTTGGACACGACTGAGAGACTGAACTGAACTTATAGCAAGACCAGTTTTTACTGATAATCCTAAGACTTTAATTATTTCACGGCCATGCTGGGTATAAAGAACACCTTCAATGGGTGCTTGGGAGAGAGCCAGAAAAATGTAAGTATCTAAATAACTGAGAAACTTTCCAATTGAAGCCTCTCAACAGACTGAGTCTGGTCCATTGTGTGTATGTGCTCAGTCACTCAGTCGGGTCTGTCTCTTTGCGACCCCATGGACTATAGCTTGCCAGGCTCCTCTGTCCATGGGATTTTCCAGACAAGAACACTAGAGTGGGTTGCCAATTCCTTCACCAGGGGATCTTCCTGACCTAGGATCGACCCTGTGTCTCTTGCATCTCCTGCACTGGCAGGTGGATTCTTTACTACTATGCCACCTGGGAAGCCATTGGTCCCATTTTTTCTATCTTATCAAGGAATAAACCCAGGCAGAAGTGTAAGGAGACTTTGCCTAACAGCTTCCAAGGCCAGGCTAGGTGCACTCCACCCATCTCAGCAATGAGAGGGTTTAGCTGAGATGACCAAGGGGTAGAAAAGAGATCAATTCTGGAACAAGTCCCTCACTCCTCCAGAGGCAGCAGCAGAGATTACCATGGATTCCAATAAACTCATTTTCTCTTATACCATGCAGGTTAACACAGAGTGCCAAGGCCAACCCTACCTGCCTCCTGGCCAAAACACAGACAGCCTGCAGGGTACTTGGGTCTCAAAGTCCCTGAACAGAAATCACCTGGGATGGAACATTAAAGACCACTGAAGCGCATTTGCAGGTAAGTTTCTTCATATCCCTTGGGCTTTCCTGGTGGCTCAGCCGGTAAAGAATCTGCCCACAATGTAGGAGACCTGGGTTTGATCCCTAGGTTGGGAAAATCCCCTGGAGAAGGAAATGGCAATCCGCTCCAGTATTCTTGCCTGGAGAATTCCATGGACAGAGGAGCCCAGTAGGCTACAGTCCATGGGATCACAAAGAGTTGGACATGACTGAGCAACTAACACACACACACTTCATATCCTAAAGGGAATTAAATGGAACAAATCACTCTATCTGGAGTCTCATATACACTCCCTGTCATCCCGTGAAGTTCTCAATGTTTGGGTGGCAGCACATGGTTTGAGCCTATGTCGTACGTTTGTTCTTCCTGAAGGCAACTATTCACACAGACAAAAAACAGCATTCCAAAATTCAGGTTATATTTATGTTCAATAATAAACTGTAAGAAATCCATGGCTACTCTTAAGTTTCCAAGGACACAAGTGCTATAGTGAAGAGCTAGAGAGCCTAAGGAAGATGATTAAAACACACCCACCGTGTGAATGTGCTCTTCCGTCATGATGGTAAGGCTTAAAGAACCAAGAGTGTTACCTCCAGAAAGAACATGGACCCAATGTTAGCTAAAGTAATGCTTCTCAACTTCAATCTCCATCTCCAGCAGTGCTGTTGATGAATTCTGTTGAACACAGTACCCAGAGCTATTGAATATGTGGGCATCATCACAAAGCCCTGGCAACATGAGCATTTAAAACACAGACAGGTTCCTCTAATAGTACAGATACAAGTCTTTAACAAAAGCACACACAAACACACTTAAACTTGCCACACCAGATCAATGCAGATGCCGACCACCAACAATGGTCAAACAGTAAATATACCAAGTTGCACATGTATGAGACACCAGCAGGTATTTTCTGCTCTAAAGTGACTTAATATAGAGTTCCTCACTCCTGCCTGAAGATAGTCAAGGTCTTAATAATGCATAATTTGTACAAAGAATGGGGGAACTGTAAAATTATTTTATTCTTCATAGTTCATTAGTAGCAAAATAAAGCAGTATATTGTCCCTAGATCTGCATTAGACTTTTATTGTTTTCTATTGTTTTTTTTAAACATATCTAATCTGCTCTGAAAATGAATAAACAGATAAATAGATACACGTGGACACCATACGCATAGCAACAATACATATAACTTCAAAGGCCCAACAGCTCTGGCACTAACGGGGAAGCTTGATGCCAATGGCCCCAAGAACTTAAGTGTATAAAGACTACCCCTAAGTGAAAACTCTACAAGGAGAACTCATTGTTCAATTGATCATAAAACAACATTCATAATTACGGTAGAGTGGTTTTCAGAATTCACAAAATGCTTTTACTTGGACCAACCCTGGCAAGAAGGCATTACTCTCCTCATTTAGTAGACTGGGAAAATGAGGTTACAAAAGACAGGGCTCCCTATTTTTTTCCCTGGTGGTAAAAGAGGCTGAGGGTTTAAGATCAGCGGCTTAGACTCTACACAGAGGTAGAGGAAAACCTCTAAATATATGTAGGCCACAATCTATCCTCTCAAAGGCCTGGAAAGTAAAAGGGAAGAGAAGGAAGGAGAAGAAGTAGAATTGGATGATACAGGTAAAGTTGAAGAAATCTGGCACAACAACAACAAGATGTTTCTGTCCAACCGATTTCAGAAAACAAATTCTAATACCTCCCTGCAAAAGTTGGATGCATGCGAAGGAAGTATAATTCCACACAAATATCAAACTTAAGAGCCATAAAGCTTTTTCCTCTCCAGTGAATCTAGACAATCTTCTAAGTAGCAAAGCCAGGTGATGGGACAGTTTGGGTTTCTGCAGGATGAGAAAAAAAGGAAAATAAAAGAGGTCCCCTGCTCCAGCTGTAGCCCCCAGGCTGGTATCACATACAAGCACACAGAGAGTTGATGTATCTAGATAACTGCCCCCTTGCTCCCACGCCCTTCCTTCCACAGGAAAAGAAGTGTGTTCAGCAGAATCAGAGCACATGCGCTTTGTTTGTGCTTATTAAATAAGAAGAAAGGATCACCTTCAACGATATTAATGATGGACTGGTAGATGAAGGATGCCTGTGAAAATTCACAACATCTGTTTGCTCCACTCTCTTCTCAGCATGCTGCACCTATTCCTCATGCTTAATGATGCTCAGCCACTCTGCAAGTTTTACGAACAAATGTGTGTTTAGCCACATTCATCATTCTGAATGAGCGTTCTTGATGAAGCCTCCACTGGCCTGTTTCGCTCTTTCTGCTACACTTTAACAAATGACAACTGCTCTGCGTATCTTTCATTTGTTAAAAATAAAAAGCTAAGTGAAAGATAGGCCTGGAGGATTTTTTTCCCCTTCCCTTTGACTCCCCCAGAAATTTTTAGCACACCACCCATTGTATTTCTACACTCACTAGCCATGGTCCTGAAGAGGGCATGCTGGGAGACCTTGCCTAGAATATTTGGGGTCAGAGTACCAGTGGCTGTGGTCCACCTACAGAATCCTACCCTAGCAATGGATTTCTTCTCCTTTCTCTAACCACCTACCACTCTTGGAATCTCTATCACACAGCATGGTATTTAAATATGTGCCTTTCTTTATTCTTTGTTGGGCAAGACTTTCAACTAGTAAGTTATCAAGAAATTAGGAACTACTCTTGTGTTACCAAGAATGCTTAAAACATATTAGATCAGAGAGGAGGAAATAAATATATACTTATTAAATTGAGCAATAGTAATTTTCTCCAGTTCTCTAGAAGAAAGCCAAGATGCCTACTTAGTTTTGACAAATGAAGTGATACTTAGGTTATCACAAACTCAGAAACTTCAAATAAACAGACTCAATTTTTTCACCCCAGGAAAATCTGAACTCACCATTTGAATGAGCCACAGAAACCAGGATAGAATCCAAGAGTTCAAAACAAAAAGTATTATAATATGTTGAGAAGTAATCTTTAAGAATTTATTTTCAAGTGATTGTTTTTATTCCTATCATTTAACCAGAAGCATGAAAAGGAAAAAAAAAATGAAGAAGAAGCTGTTTCCTCTGTATTAAATATTCAGAGTCACTGGAAATCAGTTTAAATTCCATTTCATAAGATAATACGCTTTTCTCTGTATTTGCAGTGCTGAATTTATTGCATTAGTATTTGTATTGTACCTGACTCAGCCTGCACTGCCCAACACTTTACAAATGAAATAACTGTAGTATATATTCCATAAAGCCTCACTATCCTATCATGGATTTTAACCACAGTGGTATCTGGTTTTTCCCCCTCCTCATAATGTTACAAACATTTCAAGGAAAACATTTCAGTCATCAAATTTTGTTGCTTCTCCTTCTCTTAACCTTCTTTAAAATGTCCCATGCAGTGACTGTGGTTTTTATGTACTTCATTAACTGAATTGTTAATACAGTTCCATCTAGTTGAGGAAAAAAATCTTCTGGGATCAGGTACAAAACGCTTTTAGAATGTACCTACCCAACAACAAAGCTAAACCTTAGCAGACGCTGTGAAGAACGGGTCAAAATCATAAATCAAGAACTCTTAACTAGAATACATCAACAATACACAAGTATTTATCAGGTACTACTTCACAGGTTCCTTGAGGACCACAGTCCACCAAGAGTATTGGAATTTCTTGAGCCCTTGGATCCATATATATCACAGGCTTGGTTGGAGGCAGAATAAAAAATGTACAGTAAAAATAGGTATAAATTAATCTTCAACTTGCAACTGATTTTTGTCCATTCTATTTTGTTTTATAAACAAGCAACAGTAAAGATGTAACTACTGTCATGTAGGCAAACATGAAAATGTCTGACATTTTAAAAAAACACCTTCAACCCTTAAGTGTTGGATGCAAACACCCTTCAAGGGCCCACTAAATTCCATCTCCTCCATAAAGACCTTCCTAACAACCCTAGCCCGTGCGCATCATCCTCTTCTCTGAAACACAGGCAGGGTGACCATCTGTGCCATATAATTTAACCCTACCCAGCACAATTGCTCATTGACCTTTTGCTGTATCTTCTCTACAATTATAACATGATTTTACTAAGGCCTCAGATCTCATATTAGACTTCTTTCATATCTCCCATTTTATCTATACTTGGCACTCTGTGAACACTAAGTTATCTATCAATATGGATATCAATAAATCAATATACTCATTTATTGTATCTTACATATCCAGTAAGTTTATGCTTAAGTGTAAGTAGATCTTTATTCTATTAATTCTTTCAACACATTAATTAAGCCCCTTCTCTTGCTTGAGATACTATGAGAGATACAAAGACAAATAAATTCATCTTTGACACCATCTTTGAGAGAAAAACATACATTCAATATCTACTATGACCAATCCCATTAAAAATCAAAGGCTAGAAACACAATAGGAGTTTAAGAAAAAGAAAGAATCATTTGGAGAGAGAAGAAATAAGACTTTCCATCTACAAACATGGCAAATATTTAAAGGACAGAGAATAGTGTTAGCATGTGGAAGACATGGGCAAAAATTTCCAGGCAGAGGAAATAACAGAAGAAAAATTATGAAAGCTCCATCATCTGAAAGAAGAGGAGAAATTCCTCTTTTTAAAAACACAGGATTTAAGCCAGCCTTACAGGCCAGTTTCGAAAATCCTATGGCCTTACCAAAGGCACCTCTTTCTAACTTCTCATTATCATGCTTATTGTCCTTCAGAAACAAGAGAAACATTGCCTATGAGTTCCCAGTCGCACAGAGTCCCAGAGGACAGGAGAAAAAAATTAATTTCCTCTTCTGAATTCTCCTAGATTCAGTGCTTAAACTTCACGACGTGATTTGTTGAGGTCTCAGCTCGAGCTAACTTCCCTCTTTTGCTTGTGGAGGGCTCAGAGCCCGACACCACCTCCAACTCTCTGGAGTTCTATAACCTGTGTTGACTCTTGCAGCCCATTCTGCAGCTGCAGAAAGCCAGCAAAAGCCAATACACGGTCACTCCAAAGGTCTCTGTCTCCAATAGGAGACACAAACCTTTGCGTTACCTGCAGCCTTTCTCAGCCACACTATCCACCCTGGAGAGCATAAGACACTCTTCAGTCAGACCTTAGTTTTTACCATTTAAGTCATCCTGACCCCTCTGTCCACTAGACAGCATGATCTTTCCTCGTTATTCCATCCAAGCACCTCCTAAGAGAAACTATGCTTGAGAATGCTTTTGTTCAAGGTGCTGAGTGTCACAGGTCCACGATATGGTAAGAACACCAATGGCACACTGAAGTCACCTCAACTGAAACTCAGCACCAGACTGCAGTGCCACCTGGGCTCATTCTCTCCTAACTCTCTGACAATGGAAACTCATCATCACTTCTTCTGCAAGAAGTATGTGATTGCAGTGAAAGCCCGGAACCAAAGAATTGTAACAGTGAAGAGTCCTAAAGGGCCTTGGCAATCACTCAGTGTAATCCCCTCATTTTACAGTTGACAAAACTGAGGTCTGAGGCAGTAAAATGGCTTGTTCTAACTTTTAGTTAGAACTTTTAGTTGGACAAGTGAGAGTGAAATCTAGACTTCTGACTCCTAAATTAGTCCTTTCCACAACTACATGGTATTTATCAACCTAAAAGTTGGAAGAACGGAAAGAACAGCAGTAAGGTAGGTTGAATAACACCCACTTAGTCTTCATCCTAAGCCTTCTCTGGTGGCTCAGATGGTTAAAAAAAAAAAAATCCACCTGTAATTCAGGAGACCCAGGTTCAAATCCGGGAAGATCCTTGGAGAAGAGAACGGTCACTCACTCCAGTAGTCTTGCCTGTAGAATTCCACGGACAGAGGAACTTGGTGGGTTACAGTCCATGGGTCGCAAAGAGTGACTGATGCACTTTTTTTTTTCAGTCTTCATCCTAATCCCCGAACCTGTGAATATTACCTTACCTGTGAATATTACCTTACATGTGAATATTACCTTACCTGTGAATATTACCTTACATCGAAAATGGGACACAAATGCACCTGGATTATCCAGGTGGACCCAATGTATTTGCAAAGATCCTTCTAAGAGAAACACAGGAGGTGCCAAAGTCAGAGAAAGATGGCATGATGACAAAAACAGATGGAGTGATACTCTTTGAAGAGAGAGCAAGGGGCCACAAACAAAGGAATGTAGGCTATCACTAGAAGCCGGAAAAGACAAACAGATTCTCCGCTCAGACCCTCCCAACAGAACCAGCCCTACTGACACATTATTTTTAGCCCTGTAAAGCTCACTTTAAACTTCTGACCTCCAGAACTATAAGATAATTAATTTGTGCTATGCCAGTAATCTGTGGTAATTTATTGCAATGGCAACAGGGAAGTAAGCAGGGTGCTACTGTGACAAATAACTAAAAATGTGGAAGTAGCTTTGGAGTTTGACAATGTAGAGAGAGTGGAGAACTTTTGAAGAACATAAGAGAAGAGCTAGATTGCCTTAAGCAGATGGTTAGTAAAATATTAGCATTAGTGAGTCCATTAGTGAGAACTCAGAAGGAAGTGAGGAATGTGGTAGAGAAAACCAATATTCTCTTAGGGAGTTCTTAAACAGTAATAAACAGACTGTTGATAGGAGTATGAAAGTTAAAGGTGCTGCTAGTGAATGCTCAGAAGGACACAAAAGAACACATTATTGGACACCTGAAGAAAGGGGATCATTTTCACATAGTGGCAAAAAAGATTAACTGAATCCTGTCCTACAGTTATATGGAAAACATAACTTGTAAGCAGTGAAGTTCCTATTTAGCTGAGGATATTTCCAAGGAGCTTTCCTGGTGACTCAGATGGTAAAGAATGTGCCTGTAATACAAGAGAACTGGGTTCGATCCCTGGGTTAGAAAGATCCCCTGGAGGAGGGCATGGCAACTCACTCCAGTATTCTTGCATGGAGAATCCCCATGGACAGAGGAGCCTGGCAGGCTATGGTTCATGGGGTGGCAGAGAGTCAGACACAACTAAGCACAGAACAGTAGCATTTCCAAGCAAGGGGCTTCCCAGGTGATGCAGAAGGATGCAGGAGATGTGAGTTCAATACCTGGGTTTGGAAGGTCCCCTGGAGAAGGAAATGGAAATCCACTCCAGTAGTCTTGGCCTGCAAAATTCCATGGATAGAGAAGCCTGGTGGGCTCCAGTCCATGGGGTTGCAAAGAGTTGGACACGACTGAGCAACTGAGCCCATACACAACTCCAAGCAAAATGTTGACAGTGAAGCCTGGTTTCCTCTCAATGTTTAGGGTGACATACAAGAAGAAAAATGTGAATTAAAGAAAGAATTGTTAGGCAAAAAATGACCAAAGCCTGATGATTTGAGAAATTCTCAGACTATTCATATTGCAAAAGATGCTAAAATTGAAGGATATACCTTCAAGAAAGGATGCCCCAGAGAGAAAACAAAGGGTATAACTATATAACCTTTGGCTAGTGCTTCAGGAAGATCAAAAGATCAGAGTATTTAATCACATAGAGGGCTCTTTGAAGAGATTATGCAAGTTTCTGATGAATTCCCATCTCAGCAGAAGTCAGAAACAGAGACAGGATTACCCAGAAAAGATCTGTGGATGACCCTCTTGTCTCACAGAATGAATTCCATAACATACACTGGAGACCACAAGGGTTTTGAGAATGTTTCATCAGCAGAAATACCACCACTTAAACTGAAAGGAAAAATAATATGAACTGAAAGAACTCTGTCAGGCAACCACAATTCTATAGACAAGAGACACACTAATGTAACTACTCAGCTGTAAACACATGCTATCTTTTACGAAAAAAGGAAGGATGACCCAGACAATGGAGCCAAAGGCCTGTAAGGCAGATCCTCAAGCCACAGAGGATTATTCCCAGACCTGAAAACCTAATGGAGCTTGCTCTGCTGGATTTAAAAATTGCTTGGGGATGGTAAATTACTCCTTTCTCCATTTTTGAATGGGATGTCTACAACTGGTAGCGTTTGTCTATCCTGCGTGTGTGCTAAGTTGCTTCAGTTGTGTCCAACTCTTTGCGACCCTATGGACCGTAACCTGTCAGGCTCCTCTGCCAAGGGATTCTCTAGTCAAGAATACTGGAGTGGGTTGCCATGGCCTCCTCCAGGGGATCTTTCCAACCTAGGGATCAAACCCACGTCTCGTATGACTCCTGCACTGTCAGGAAGGTTCTTTACCACTACCGCCATCTGGAAGCCCCTCATCTCTCCTACTACTGCATTTTGGAAGCAGAGAATTTACTTCTAGCTTCACAGGTCCATGGATGGAGAGTAATTTTGCCAAAGAATGGATTCTACTCCAAGCTTCATTCATAGCTCATATAGATGACTGAGGTAATGAAATTTGGTACTTTTGAGCTGATGAGACTTAGATGGTATTTTGGACTTGAGCCTGTAAAAGTTAAGACTTTGGGGGACCTTGCAATAAGGTTAATGTGTTTTTTTATGTGTGGTTGGCAAAATTCTTTGGGAGACAAAGACAGAGTATATTTGTGTTGTTCTGTCCTACTAATTTGTAATAGCAGTGGCAAGACATTAATGAATCAGGGAGAGAAAAGGCAACCCGAGGAGGAGGCCTCCACCGCAAGTGATCTTACTTATGCAGAGATCACAGCCCTTGGAAGGAGGGAGGAACCATCTTTATCTTCCTGCTATACCATCCTAGCAAGCAGAGATCTTGAAACATGAGATGCTCTCCAGAGTGCATTTCATGCCTTAATATCTGGCTGCACTATTTCTTCAAAACTCTTCTTTGTCTTATGCCAGTAAGGTATTCCATGGCATGTCAGAAATAGGATAATTGGTACTTTCTGATTTAAATTAGAAAGCATTAGACAACTGTTTCTATGCTATTTTTGACACAAGAGATTGGATAGAAGATTCCAAAACTAGATATCAAAATGTTCAGATTTCTAAGATATTCCAACAGTTTAGGGGACAAAGGGACCAAATATTTTACAATGAGACTGCTACAGAAATTCTGTGATATGTGCTCACCTTATTTATCCAGGAAACTAGAGAAAATGTGATGATGTATTTGGCATCTCAGAATCAAAGTTCATAAAAAATTCAGGCATCTGGAGACAAGACTCAGATCCCTGATATACATGAAGATCAGTAAGAAACCTAAGGTCAACTGCAGTAGACTAAAGCAAAAAAATAGGTATCTCTACTCCTAAGTATCTGTTAGGTTCTTGGAGCATTACACAGACCATTTTGCTCACAGGAATCCCTCAGCAGAAGGTACAAAGAGGTTAGACACATTTTCCCTGGTAATCTTCATAAACAGGTAGGTGGCTGGGCTGAAACCCCAAAATACTTCCCAATCTACCATGCTGCCAAATAACTGGATCCAGTGATAAGTGATTATAGAATATTTGTGATGAGAAATATTTGGAAGGAGAAAAGCCTTTTGATTGAACACAGGCTGAGTAGACACTCTTAAAGGCAATAGCGAGTAAAATTATTTTCGTGATAAGCAATCAAATAAAGATGAGATATGAGTCAGTTGACATCTCTCAGCAGCAAAGGTTTTGCTTATTCAAAAATGTATGAATTATATATTTAACATTTAGTCAGTAAGCATTTATTTTATAGGCCGATTGATGAGTTAGTTACCAACCAAAATACCTAGGTGGCATGAGTAGCAAAGAACGCTCCTGCCAATGCAGGAGACATAAGAAACATGGGTTCGATCTCTAGGTCAGGAAGATCCCCTGGAGAAGGAAATGGCAACCCACTCCAGTATTCTTGCCTGGAAAATCCCATGGGCAGAGAAGCCTGGCAGGCTACAGTCCGTGGGGTCACAAAGAGTCAGACACGACTGAAGCAACTTAGCAAACATGATTTAACAACCAAAATAACTTAAAAACAAAGAACTTAGGGAAGAATTGATCAATTTAATCTACCTGAATCTTCCTTCTGGAAAACCTAAAATGATGAATGAATTCTTGTTTTACTAACATATCCTAAAAAATAAAAATAAATAAATCTATTTTTTTCTTTAAAACTGACACAATTGACCTTGAAAGTTGATTTAGAACAGCAGGATGGAGTAAAAAAATAAAGTGGAAAAAGTGACTTTGTTTGCTTGTTTTTAATGTCCTATACTTTTTCATTTTTTTTTACCCTTTGAGGAGTGATTTTTAAAATCTGTGTCTCTCAGAATTGACATTAGTGGAGAAAAGTTGAAGGCCACAGACATCCCACCAAAAGAAAGAAGAAAGTTCTCATGACAGCCTTTCATCAGTGGCCCAGCTGCTTCTTGAATTGCTTACGGCTCCAACTAAAGATGAAAAACTGACAGGGGTAGCATCAGATGGATTCCTTCTTTGGGATGGGGAGCTCGAAAGGATAACCTTCTAAGTCCTAACTTAGATGTCTGTGATTCTTGGACCATTACCTCACAGAAAGGGCTCAGCAGACCATCTAATGTCATTTGGCTCAAACAACATCCACAGAACGCTCATTTCACCGGGACTAACTTTGGACTCTAGTACTAGAGGTCACCTTGTCACAGGGATTCTAGGTGACACGGGTTCTCTAAATATAATGGAACGAGTCCTTCAACTTGGCTGGCCATGGCACCTACCCCTGCAGGCTGAATGGCAGGGCCAGCTGACCCCCAAAGGCTTCTGCCAGCCCCATATTTCCACAGCTCCACATCTCACTTATCTGTCTGGCTGAGTAAATTACTACAAGAAATACCTCCCTCAAAGACCTATAATAAAAAGAGATTCAAGAGGACAACGGCGAAGTGGAGCAGCATTCATGAGAACTCTGAGATGAAAATTCCCAGTCGACCTTAATGCTGGAGAATTTACTTTAGGATGTAAAAATAACACGTACTGCTATATTTCTTCACTTTATTTGCTCTCCTCTGCAGAGATTACTGCTGTGTGCGCAGCGTCGGAAGAGTGGAGAAGGTCAGGTTGACAAAACTTCTTGGTGGGGAATAATCTTTAGCCCTCCAAGTATATGCGCCTCACAACTTCTAGGCCACAAAAGCAAACTCTGGTTTGGAAAATGCCAAGTCTCATCTCCAAGGAAACTCAATAACCTCCAAATGGCCCCAAGATCACATTTGTGTGGTTATAACAAACCGTTAAAAACATTTAGGAGTAATTCAGATCGAAAGAGCTTTCAAGGTTATTATTATTTTTTTCTTCTCAGTTTTGGCAAAGACAATATAAACCTCAGTGAAGAAAACGTCGGCTAAAGAAAATAGGAAAATGATAAAATTAGACCTAGTTGAACTTGCTTTTCATCTACCAACAACATCTTAAGAAAATAATAATATTTATGCAGCAAAAAGATATTTCATAGCTTCTCTACAGAAAGAAATTTTTCCTATTTTCAGGCTTGAGATAATTTGGGTCAGTTCTAAAGAATCAAGTCCCCCCCACCACCACCCCCTGCCAAGGAGTAATGTTTTCTCGAACAAACATGAAAACAGTTTGTGCAGATTTCAAAGGAGATGGTATGGGGCACATAAGGAGCTCTATTTAACACATCAGTCCCAAGACTGTATTTAAAAGCCAGAAATGAAAACGGGTTTGAGGAGTGTGTGAGTAAAGTTACTGTGTTCCCCGAAAATAATTGCCCATCAACAACGCCAGCTCTTCGTCTACAGTTCTAAGAAAGTCCAAACCCTCCAAAGAATCCCAGGCGAGCCCAGAATTAAGGCCCCACTGCAGAATGTTACAACAGCTGGAACACCAAAGATCACCATCTTTCAGACCTCATATGAAGCCACAGCATGATAAACAAATTCAATAAAATTACGAATTGGCAAACCGTTTGCAACAAATGTTATTTCCTGGATAACAAGATGGATAACGTACATTCTGCAGCATATGTGAGGAGTTATTGAAAACAGATGTAAATGTTCTCAAACTTGAGTCTTTCTTTGGCACAAATCTGAATACGTTGATTTTACACTTTGCTTTACAGCAGTGCCCCCAGAGTGCCTCAGATAGTAACCCTTGGAGTGAAGAGAAGACTTTCTAGGAAGATGTGTCTGCTGGCCTTCCTCATTTCACGATACTTGTGATGGGGAGGGTAGTTGGCCCAAAAGCCTTTCCATAAGGTAGCCAATAAAACTGAATCCTCAATGAAAAAGCAAAAGCAAAGATGAACTGCAAATGGGGGATTGTAATTATATTTAAATGACCCCAGTTAGAAATGTCCTCTGCTAACACACTTATCCTTTAAAGAATGCTCATGACACCCTCCACTCCCACCCCTCCACTTCAAAACCAAAACCCCTTCCCCTTAACTAAGTACCACATCCATACTGAACCTTTTGTTTTTCCCCTTACCTGCTCACCCCCACCCCTGACTTGCTTGTGGCAAAAGCAACCATGTCACTATATTGTACCTGCCACACTATCAAGAATTTTCTAATTGTAAGGAAAACAGTCTCCTGAGCACACACAAAAACATGCAATGTGCAATCATCACATTTTGGAAATGGGGGCCCAGAGAGGTATTTTCCATGAAAAGTAATTTACATTTTTCAGCTACAAATGCATCTTTTCTTCTAAGAAGAATCATCTGTACAACAGATTTGTATCTGAAAATAGAAGGCTGGATTTATGCAAAAATGATCTCAGGGGATCATCGCAGAAACACAAAAAAAGTAATTTTCTGCCAAAATTATGCGGAGCACTCACAAGAGATGTTTTTCAAATATGACCACTAAACACATAAAATACACAAATGAAATGGAATTAATACAAACCAAGAGTTCTACAGCGATCTTAAAGAGTGTAGGGACGTCAGACACACCATCAGAGTAAGATTCTTGAGTTTAAATATTATAGAAATGTCAAAGCCCATAAATTTCACTCTACAAAGAAACTCTTTTGCTTTCACAAGGAATGGCCTCTCAAGTTTGCTGCCAGTGTATAGGACAGGAAAGTTAATTCTCTAAAATTCCCAAATTCTATTAATCTTCCCAAATATGAAATTGTTACTATCATCCCCAGAGGAGATGAGTGAATTGAACTCTGAAACTTTCAAGACACTAATTAAAAGAAAGTGCCACAGGCCAGGCATCACAAAACACTAGGAACCTGAACCAGCCAGGTAAGGTACCCTGACACAGAAAATGACCTAGGTCATTTACGAATCAAACGACGGGATTGAGGACATTTTTAATTTCACTACTTTTTAAAATCAGGGATCCCACGTAACTTTCTGTGTGTGAACAGACATAGAAAGTCGAATGGAAGGAGCTCTGAGTTCTTAGGACCAGGCTTGCACTCAGCTAGCACTTAACTTTAGGCAATTCATTAACCTTTCTGAGGTGTCGATTTCTTGGTCTGTGAAAGAAGAAAGCTACCCAAAAACATCTCTCAAGACTCCTTCTAGCTTTAATAGCTCGTGTGTAGTAGATAAATCATGGTAGGATTAAGCAGGAATCACCCCTGAATAATTTTGGAGGAGGTCAAATTCCACCTATGTTATAAGAATGAACTGAGAATCACTTCAGAGGCCCCCAAAAGTCATATGGTACTTTTTCTTCTACCGGAAGATAGGAAATAAGCTCCATTTTATAGACTAGAAAGGGAGCAGGAGACAGAGAAAGTCCCACCTCCATCCGTCTTCACTTTGACATTCCACATGCAGCCGCTGTTTATGTTGGCTGTCATCCCTTGATTTCCACTCCAGTTTGCAGCACAAGGATCACTGGGTAACCTCCGCCTTCAAGAGTCTTACGAGCTCTCAACCCCCAGGCCAACAGTGCCTATGTATCTGGCGGGCTCTCCCTGACAGTCTCTAGCACTTGGCAAGAGAAGATCGAAAAGATGCAGAATAATGTCAACTCGAATAGTCATCCGTTAGGGGAATGGTTCTGTTGCTTACCACACAAGAGTAGGTTATGGTTTCATATATCTCGTTCAATGTGCAATAGATATTTTTTTCAACCATTCATATTAAACTGGTGTAAATGTTTTTATTCCTTGCCACATTTCTGGGTGGTAAGCTCAGGCTCTCCCAGGAATTTGTTTGCTTTAAAATGCCATGCATCTCCAGGCAGCCTTACCTCATAAAAAATGGGCATGTCTTCTAAATGAATTTCCCCTTTTTTTGCAGTTAATAACTAACCCATGCAGCAGAAATACACCATGTGTGAAGCCCTGTTTACTATAGGTGGTAAATCACGTGCCTAACGTCCTGTAATTCATTCTGAATACTGTGACTCCATTCACTGTAACAGGGTTCGCCCTGTGCTGGCAGGCATTAATACCACCCAAAGCTTGTGGGGAATTTGACTCTGATGCAGGGTCTTATCCTAGGAAATGCTTTTAAATTGGGGTGGGGGAGTAGAAAGGAATTTTAAGGAAGTGCCACACCAATGTGCACTTTGGAACAAAGACTCTGTTACCCTCCCGAGACCCTTGCCCTCCAGTGGCCCCAGGAGAATGCTCAAGCTTGGGTGGCGTCAGCCCTGGCCTTTTGTGCCATTTGCCCTAGTGTCCATCCATCTCACCTCTCTAGTTTTTACCACTCTCCAAAACTTATACTCAGCCAGGTAAAAACTCATTTCCCAAGGTATCAGGTGATAGCCAAGGTTTTAAGAATGTTTGCTTCCTTGAAACAGCATCTAGCTGATGGGAGCTCTCAGGTGTAAAATATCTTAGTGTGTTCTCAGTAGCTCAGTTGTGTCTGACTCTTTGCGACCCCATGGACAGTAGCCTGCCAGGTTTCTTTGTCAATGGGATTTTTCAGGCAAGAACACTGGAGTGGGTTGTCATTTCCTACTCCAGAAAATCTTCCCAACCCAGGGAAGAATGCATACTTCCTTGAAATAGCTTCTTGCTGATGGGAGCTCTTAGGTGTAAAATATCTTTAGGGCCCCAAATTATTGACATGTACTATGGCACCTCAAGTTCCTGGTTACTCAGATGGTAAAGTAATCTACCTGCAATGCAGGAGACCCAGGTTTGATCCCTAGGTAGGGAAGATATCCTGGAGAATAAAATGGCAACCCACTCCAGTATTCTTGCCTGGAGAATCCCATGGACAGAGGAGCCCAATGGGCTAGAGTCCATGGGGTCACAAAGAGTTGGACATGACTGAGTGACTAAACATTTGCACTTTCGTGGCAGCTCACTAGAGCAAGTAGGCCACTTAATTCACCCCATGTCATTATCCTACTTACTTTACCAGCCATAATTCTGTGTCTCTAACATAAAACCTTTAGAGATTCAGCAATCAGGAGCAACGTTTCCATACCCCTCTACTGGATGGTAAGAGGTTCAAACTCTGCCTTTCATCCAGAGTTAATTGTCTGGCTCTACAATCTCTCTTCTCAGTAGTGAAGGGGCTTGAGGCTCACATTTATTTAAAGAGAACAGGCTGGGGAGAGAGGGAAGCACAAACCACTCAGTCCTAAAGGAAATCAGTCCTGAATATCATTGGAAGGACTGATGCCGAAGTTGAAACTCCAATACTTTGGCCAACTGATGCGAAGAACTGACTCACTGGAAAAGACCCTGATGCTGGGAAAGATTGAAGGCAGAAGGAGAAGGGGACGACAGAGGATGAGATGGTTGGATAGCATTACCAACTCAATGGACATGGGTTTGAGTAGGCTACAGGAGTTGGTGATGGACAAGGAAGCCTGGTGCGCCACAGTCCATGGGGTGCCAGAGTCAGACATAACAGAGTGACTTAACTGAACTGAAGCACCTCTGAGACATCAAGGCATCCTTGCTTCTCTCTCCTTGCCTGCGGGAGTAAGAATCAGGGCTTCCCAGACTACTTTTAGGTCTTGCCATGTTTTCCAGAATCCTTTAGACCACAGTTTAGTGACTTTTCTCTGTAAAGGCCCAGAAAATAAATATTTTAGGCTCTGTGAACCATAGTAGCATGAAATCAGACACAGACAACAAACTAACCAGCACTCATGGCCCTTAAAACTTTATTTATGGAAAAAGGCCATGACTTGCTGAACTCTCACCTAGACCAGTGTTGTCCAACAGAAATGCAAAGATATTTCACACTTTTTAGTAGCCACATTACAAACGTAAAGAGAAATGGGCAAAAATAGTTTTAATAATGTATTTTACTTAATCTAATGTATGTTCCAGAAAAACATCTATTTCTGCTTTATTGACTATGCCAAAGCCTTTGACTGTGAGGATCACAATAAACTGTGGACAATTCTGAAAGAGATGGGAATACCAGACCACCTGACCTGCATCTTGCGAAACCTATATGCAGGTCAGGAAGCAACAGTTAGAACTGGACATGGAACAACAGACTGGTTCCAAATAGGAAAAGGAGTACATCAAGGCTGTATATTGTCACCCTGCTTATTTAATTTATATGCAGAGTACATGCATATAACGCTGGACTGGAAGAAACACAAGCTGGAATCAAGATTGCTGGGAGAAATATCAATAACCTCAGATATGCAGATGACACCACCCTTACGGCAGAAAGTGAAGAGGAACTCAAAAGCCTCTTGATGAAAGTGAAAGTGGAGAGTGAAAAAGTTGGCTTAAAGCTCAACATTCAGAAAACAAAGATCATGGCATCCGGTCCCATCACTTCATGGGAAATAGATGGGCAAACAGTGGTAACAGTGTCAGACTTTATTTTTCTGGGCTCCAAAATCACTGCAGATGGTGACTGCAGCCATGAAATTAAAAGACGTTTACTCCTTGGAAGGACAGTTATGACCAACCTAGATAGCATATTCAAAAGCAGAGACATTACTTTGCCAACAAAGGTTCGTCTAGTCAAGGCTATGGATTTTCCTGTAGTCATGTATGGATGTGAGAGTTGGACTGTGAAGAAGGCTGAGCGCCGAAGAATTGATGCTTTTGAACTGTGGTGTTGGAGAAGACTCTTGAGAGTCCCTTGGACTGCAAGGAGATCCAACCAGTCCATTCTGAAGGAGATCAGCCCTGGGATTTGTTTGGAGGGAATGATGCTGAAACTGAAACTCTAGTACTTTGGCCACCTCATGAGAAGAGCTGACTCATTGGAAAAGACTCTGATGCTGGGAGGGATTGGGGGCAGGAGGAGAAGGGGACGACAGAGGATGAGATGGCTGGATGACATCACCAACTTGATGGACGTGAGTCTGGGTGAACTCCGGGAGTTTGTGATGGATAGGGAGGCCTGGCATGCTGCGATTCATGGGGTCGCAAAGAGTCGGACACGACTGAGCGACTGAACTGAACTGAACTGAATGTATCTACAACATTATCATTTCAACATGTAATCAAAATTAAAGGCCAGTGATGAGAATTTTGCATTCTTTCCCCACTAGGTCCTCAATGTGGTTTACACCTATGGCACATCTCAATCTGCCACATTTCAGCTGTTCAACAGGCATATGTGACTAGCAGCTACCACATTTGACAGTGAAGTTCTAGCCTAAACATTTCCTTGCATGTTGCAGGTGTCATGTGCAGAAACAGTCAGGGTCCTCCTGACCACTAAAGGGCTAAGTGCATCATCCCCTCCCTAGATGGGTCCCAAGTCATAGACCTATCTAGGACATCAGCAGTACCGCAGCTGCCAACACAATGACCTGCCCACCAATCACCAAACTTCAGATAAGGTTTATAGAGGGAAGATCTCACATAATTAATGGATTTCTACAAGAGGCCCTTTTTATTAGTCAAAAAAGGGAAGACAAATTTAAAGGCACTTGAGGAGAGCAGCTGAATACGAAAAGCATTTTCCCAAAAACAGTAGCAATGAAAACACTTTTTACTGGTTGAATTTTGCTGCCTCTATCCTCCTTCTTGGAGAGGCAGCCCACTCCAGTGTCCTTGCCTGGAGAATCCCATGGGCAGAGGAGCCTGGTGGGCTATAATCCATGGGTTGCAAAGAGCTGGATGTGACTGAGTGACTAAACCATCACCAGTACCATCCCCCTGCTGCTAAGTCGCTTCAGTTGTGTCCGACTCTGTGCAACCCCATAGACGGCAGCCCATGAGGCTCCCCCGTCCCTGGAGTGGGTTGCCATTGCCTTCTCCACCATCCTCCTTCTACCCCTCAAATGTCATGTGACAGATTTTAAATGTTTTCCTATTGGATCCACGGGTATACCCTTCCCACTACCACCAACAGCAAACTCTTACTCTTAAAGAACCTCTTGAATTTTGACAAACATTCAGGAAATGTCACTGGTGGTGACCTTTTCAGTACTAGGGTCCCCAAATGATGCTATTTCTTCATCTCTGCTCCTGCTGTTTAAACCTAATCCTCCTCCCACAAACAAAGGTTTGTTTAGTGGGATAGAAGGAGGGAGGAAGTTGAGAGAGCTTTCACTACAATTTTTATTGTAATAAAAAGCCATCAAGACATTTGCTTTCTTTCTCTATGTTTTCAACCTACACAAGATTCTTTTTAAAAGCATTTTCTAAAATGTGCCTAAAGTAATCTTTTCCACAGGGAAACACAAACCAAACAAAACAGCTCTTTGTTTCCACTAACATTTAGCAAATAGAAAAGAGCAATACCTGGCACAGGGCTTCAGGCCTAAGGAAGTTGGGGAGGCCAAACTCACTTTTCACGTGGCCCCCTCTTCACTTGTGAGAGGAGAGAACACCAGCTGAGGGATTTCAGCATGCCCCATGATGCCAGTGCCATGATGTCATCAGAACTAGCAGCCAGCCTCTATAAAAGATACCTCCTGGGGGAAGAAGGGGAGCAACAGAAGAAAACCAGGAGTCCTCCTCAATCCGTGACACGTCTGTGCTCTGCCAGGGATGTGGACTGGAAAGAACACGGGGCCAGCAGTTAGGAAACGTCCGTCCCTACAAGCATTCAAGGGTTGGCTCCACTGCCACTTGGCAGGGACGTGGGAACTAGAGGGGGGACCTTTGGAGGAAGGCAGCAGGCTGGCCTAAAGCCACTCTCAAACCCAAGACTGTGACTATGATTTAAAAAAGGTCTTATCCCTCTAGACACTAACTAAACCCAGTTACCCACACACAGCCAGTTTCCTCAACAGTAAGTGAGAATGATTCCACCTACCTGGAAGGGTTACTGTTAAAGGGTAAAAACAGAACACTTCAGAGTCCCTGACAATATAAAAGATACTGGGTACATGGCAGCTATTACATGTCACTATCTGTGAAATTAGGTGATAATACAAGATGTCCTGCATGAGCTGGCTGGGGAGATGCTGCTGGCAGCTAACTCCACAACCCTTGGGCAGCATCTCCATCTTTGCTGGCACAGGTGACCTTTCCCTCTCGTTCTCCCCAAAAGCTAAGGCATGGGTGGTGAACTGTGGCCAATAGGACATGAAAGGATGTTTTTTGGGAGACATTTTATCTCAAATTAAAAGGGACACACAGAAGGAAACATCCCTCCAAACTCTTCAACATTAGATTATTGTGTCTGTCTCTGATTCATGGAACACTTGCACTCAGGTTGTGGCTATGAGGACAGAAGCCTAAGCACCAAGCCAATATGGTAAATCGGCCAGTAAATAGATGGAAGGAATCTGGATCCTTGATGTCAATCACTGGACCAAGCCCTTAAATGCTTCACTTAGCTTTTTTCTTGTGACATAAAGATGTCCTCCATGCTTATATTTTATGGTAAAGAGTATTCTACCCACAGCAAGTGCCCTCTGGTTCTACAGTATTATGAATATAAATTCAACTACCTAATCTCATCATTCCAACACCTTTCTAAAATTGAACTTGTCTTGCCTTTCCTCAGCTTCCTGACAGACCCCAAATACATGTGTCTCTTGTCTCTCATACACACCACACTCATCATCCTTGGGTCTTCACACATTTCGCCATGCAACTTGGAATATATTCTTCTTGCCTTGTCTACTCACCTTTTTGCCTTTCTCTGGAGCCAAATTCAAGGCACAATTACACTAAAATGCCTTTTCTGATCACTTCTAGAACATACCATTTCTTCCCCATTCATTTCTATAGCCCTCAGAGGTTGTGTATCACAAGGTTTATCATAAAAATAATAGAATCAGAGAACAAGGGTCATCTAGTCTAAACTGCTGGATAAGGAGAGAATTTACTCAGGTAACATCCTACAGTAGAGATGATGAGCCTATCTCAGATTAAATACTTTCAGCACAGGGAGTTTGCCATTTTAAAAGAGCAGTTCATTACTCTATTAGAATCTTTTATTAAAACAAGATGTGACTCCTATAAGGAGTCTTATAACCATTAGGTTATATCCAACCCTTGGATATTCTGGGTTGACTTCTGGACTCACATCCCCTTTCAGAGTAGAACTATCTCAAAGAAAAAAGCATTGCCTTATCCATATCAGTGTCCCCAGCATTTAACACTGTGACTGTTACGTCCTAGGCATGTGAAATGAGTGAAAGTCACTCAGTTGTGTCCAGCTCTTTGCAACCCCATTGACTATACAGTCCATGGAATTCTCCAGGCCAGAATACTGGAATGGGTAGAGCCATTCTCTTCTCCAGGGGATCTTCTCAACCCAGGGATCGAACCCAGGTCTCCCACATTGCAGGCTGATTCTTTACCAGCTGAGCCGCAAAGGAAGCCCAAGAATACTGGAGTGGGTAGCCTATCCCTTCTCCAGCGGATCTTTCCAACCTAGGAATTGAACCTTCCCGACCTAGGAATGCAGGGTCTCCTGCATTGCAGGCAGATTCTTTACCATCCTCGGCACCTATACTGATAAACACATGAGAGATCTAATCCCATCAACATCGCCTATAGCAGCTAAGAACAGACTCAACATCGTTCAAATTTTCTCTTCCCAGTTTGTAGAACTGGGAGTTAAGGCTGCTTATCAGCTCCAAATGCAAATGCGAACTGAAGGTCCATAAGCTCAGGAACCGTATTGTTTGTCCATGAACATACGACAGCGGAAAAAGCTAACAGGGCAAAAAAATAGAGGCAGAGAAAGCAAATGTACTGAGAGAATAGAGAAGACCTCCACACAACTTCTATGAGCAGAAGGAGGTGTAGCTCTGCAGAGCTTTCTAGATTCCCCCATGGCCATACATTTAGTGTTGGGGTTCCATAAGATGACTCTTTATCTCACATCTTTAGACCAATTCCTGTTTTTTGCTTCAAAAGGACTAAGTTTCCTAGTAGGTTTCTGTCACTTACTACCAAAAGAACCTTGGCCAAGGCTCTTCAGCTAACTCTGTCAAAGTATGTGTGAGTGTTTATGAAAGTCATTTCTGAGACAAACCAGCTGCAGGCAAAGGAATGGGATGGATTAACTACAACCCTTGACTAAAACATATTAGAATGATTGCACAAAATCACACTACTTAGAGTTCCCTTGCCACACCATAACTCTTTTTCTGCCCACATAAGAAAACCGACCTATATCTTTCAAAAGCAATAAACAGTTGAGCAAAGCTGCAGTCATCCTATCCCCAACTTTCCCTTTGAGAGCCTGAATCAACCCACAGGTGGGACCTCCCATGAGAGTTTCAGCTTCTCAGAGCACACAGCACAGCACAGCAGACACTAATCCTAAGGAGGGCAACCCTCAGCCAAAGAGCAACTATAGCCCCTGGTTCCTTCTTACTTTCCCCTGGGGTCCCTGACTTCCTTTCTGGTGACTCACGGGCTCTTTTGGAGCACCTCACCTTATAAAACCTTTATAGGGTGTTGCCAACCATCTTCAACTAAAAAGCCCCAACATTTCAAGACCTAAAAATAAGTAACCATACTGGCAAAACGACAGGCAGCTTGAGACATCTGGGATAGATAATGCCAACTGGTACCCTCTCCAATAACACCACATGGAAGACTGTATGTTCTACCAAACCAACAAAACCATCTCTGATCTTGAATCAATCATTTCATGATTACTGAGCATTCCCGAGATTGCCTGGGTTCCATCTCACTTCTGTTCCTCACCAGTACATTCTTAAGAAAGTGATTTAACATCTCAGCACCTCTTCTGGGGAAAAAAAAAATGGAGATAACAGGAGTAACTTTCATTGGTTATTCAGTTCAGTTCAGTCGCTTAGGCATGTCCGACTCTGTGACCCCATGAATTGCAGCACGCCAGGCCTCCCTGTCCATCACCAACTCCCGGAGTTCACTCAAATTCAAGTCCATTGAGTCGGTGATGCCATCCAGCCATCTCATCCTCTGTCGTCCCCTTCTCCTCCTGCCCCCAATCCCTCCCAGCATCAGACTCTTTTCCAATAAGTCAACTCTTCATGAGGTGGCCAAAGTACTGGAGTTTCAGCTTTAGCATCAGTCCTTCCAAAGAACACCCAGGGCTGATCTCCTTTAGAATGGACTGGTTGGATCTCCTTGCAGTCCAAGGAACTCTCAAGAGTCTTCTCCAACACCACAGCTCAAAAGCATCAATTCTTCGGCGCTGAGCTTTCTTCACAGTCCAACTCTCACATCCATACATGACTACTGGAAAATCCATAGTCTTGAAGAGACGGACCTTTGTTGGCAAAGTAATGTCTCTGCTTTTGAATATGCTATCTAGGTTGGTCATAACTTTCCTTCCAAGGAGTAAGCGTCTTTTAATTTCATGGCTGCAGTCACCATCTGCAGCAATTCTGGAGCCCAAAAACTAAAGTCTGACACTGTTTCCACTGTTTCCCCATCTATATCCCATAAAGTGATAGGACTAGATGCCATGATCTTAGTTTTCTGAATGTTGAGCTTTAAGCCAACTTTTTCACTCTCCTCTTTCACTTTCATCAAGAGGCTCTTTAGTTCTTCTTCACTTTCTGCCATAAGGGTGGTGTCATCTGCATATCTGAGGTTATTGATATTTCTCCCAGCAATCTTGATTCCAGCTTGTGCTTCTTCCAGCCCAGCGTTTCTTTAGTTATAAGTGATGATTAAATGAATTAATACATAGAGAGCACTTTAACCTCCTGGCACAAAGCACTGAATAAATGTCAATTTATTGACATTTGCATCAGCCAAAGTAGACTAGATTATTCTTTAATAACAAACAAACCTTAAATCTCAGCAGCTTAAAGCAACAATGGGTGGGTTCTGTCTCATTCTACATGTCTAGTGTGGGTTGGCTAGTGGGGAGGGGGCTCTGGTCACTGCAGCCACTTAGGAAACCAAGCTTACAGAGTCTCCAGCATCTTATAACATTGGTCTCTCAGTAAAAGGCTTTAGCGTTGACCATAGCATAAGAAACGCGCACTGCTTACTGGGTCTTAAATACGTCCACCTAAAAGTGACACAAATCACTCCTACTCCCATTGAATTGACCAAAGCAAGGCACACCTAACTTCAGGAGGGGAGGGAGGTGTAAGTCTCCTACGTACAAAGAAGGAGAGGGAACCCGAAATGGAAAGTGGTAAGCACTAGCAGCACTGACCACGACTACGTCCTACTATTATTACTCTATATCAGACCCTACGCTAGACATCCACCTTCTAGGGAGTATATCACATATGTAAATAACTCTGATAGGATTCTTGCAGATAACAAACCCCTTGCTTTATGCTGGACATTTGGCTTTAATTTCTCTGCACATGTGTATGGCGAGAATTCATTTTTGATGCTGAATCTGGTGAACATCAAAAATGCCAGGTTGTTCAGTTTAAGGATCCCATCAAACCAAGTGCTTGGTAAAAGGCAGAAAAGTACCTGGAGAATGGCCTAAACTGATTGTTATTTAGTAGTAATTTTTAAATAATATATTACTTTCTCTCTACTTGGAAAATCAATGGACACAAGCATTTTTTGTGACCAGTATTTCTGTTGTTTTTGGAAGATATTATTGCAAACTGAAAGAGCAGTGTTAAAATGCACTTAGGAGCTCCAATAATGTGCAACAATTTTCTTCAAACTGCAATAGAAAAAAAATCAACTGAAACATGAAAATTTAAAGCCCTATTACCCACTTCCCGTCACTTCTAATACGCATCTTAAGTGTGCTAATTGGAAAGGCTCTGCCATGTATACAGCTCTGTTTTCAAGATGACAACTGCTTTGCTTTTATCACTGGGCTCAATACCAAGAGGGGGATCATTTTCAAAATTCAAAGCGTTTTGATCTAGCTGTGTCAATCGGGCGCCTGCACTCGGCTGGTATTCACAGAAAAACACATGAACATTTCAGGCAGTGGGGCCAAGTCTAGGGAGAGGAAGGCACGTCTGAATGACTCAGTGGGAAAAGGGTGTCCCAAGATTAAAAAAAAAAAGGTCCAAAAACTGAAGAGACTGCCAAATGATCCTCTCCTCCTTAGGAAAGCTCACTGAATATGCTACAAATGTTTATTGAAGAGAAAATCTTTAATAAATCCCAAAAAGGAACACTCAGGCAGTTTAAGTACCACCCAGGAAAATGAGCAGAGATGGTATCGGTTTACACTCTTCTCCTCCACAATGACGAAAACACTGGGCAGAAGACAGCTGATGTGTGGTCTGGTGAGTGACTCATGCCGATGAGGAACTCTCAGAAAAACCAACGTTAAAAAAAAAAAAAAAAAACCAACGTTAATCCATGCTTCTGTGAGTCGCTCCATGTCAGAGCCCTATCTACCAGACCAAAAAGCTGGATCTTCAAGGGCTCTGAGTCCTAGAGAAGGAAGTTCTTCACTTTTTCCCCCTGCACAAATGACGCAGATGGTTCGCACACGTAGGACTAAGGCTACAGAAGGATCCGTTCAAAGGAGGACGCAATGCAAATTCAAGAACATCAGTGCTTCCCAATAGTGACAAACGGCTTAATTATCTACACTGGGGGCCGCGTGTTACAATGTTCACCAAAGTATTCACGGCAATGAAAATCTGGCATTTCCATCGATCAGAGCTTTCTCTAGGACAATACAGAGAGGTGACATTTTGATCATGCCTTCAACTCAATTGTTGGAACAAGCACATGGTGATCAGTGAAAAGTAACAAGTACACAACCTTGTCTTCCAATCAAGAGTTTTCAACAGAGGATTCATGATGAGGGTACCACAGACATCTGAAATTACATGCAAATTTATGTCCATGAGACATCAAGGACAAGCAAAAGGACACATGTACACTTGCCCCCTGACCAGCACAAACACTAGGGGTGCAGACCCTCCTCTCAGTTGAAAAACCCTGTGTAACTTCTAGCGGGCCACTCATTTATGCAGTTCTTCCATATCCGTGATTCCCTAGCCACATGTTCAACCCAACGTCAGATCATGCAGTACTGTAGTATTTACTACTGAAGAAAATCCACCTAGAAGTGGGCCCTTGTGGTTCAATCCCAAGTCACTCAAGGGTCAACCGTACTGTGTGTTTTCTTAAGAACGTCAGTCTCTCAAACAGCCTTGTTGAATAAAACATCTCTATCTCAGATCCACTCAAAGAATATCACTCTCTCCAAATATGAATCCTGAATCTTTTGGAAAAAGCTAAAAGGAGATCTGAGCTTGTTCTAGCTTGGCAAACATCCTTACATCTGGAGCAATGGTTCTAAAGCTTTACTGGTATGCATGGAACTTATTTGGAGAGCTTTTCAAAACATAGACTCAGCTTCTTCACGAAAGAGTCTCATTAAAGTCCCAAGTAACTGAGATGTAAGCAGTCTATGGACTACTCCTCAACAAACTCTGGTCTAATGGTTTCACCCCATGGGTCAGGTGCCACAGACAACTCTGAGTAGACCTCTCTTAAAAGAGAACCTCATAAAAGCAGAGGCCCCACTGCCTTCTGCTGGGGCTCTAGCCGGCTCTGTTGTCATCTCCCTGGTGTGCTGCACACCCTGCTCCCCCGGATCACCTGGCCTCAGAGCTGCCTAGGCCTCAGCCTCTCGCCTGTTCCTGCTCTGCTAACGTGACCCGTGTTACCCAGGCCATCTGTAACACACGTGACATGCTCACCAGTCTGAAGCTGTTCTGGGGAAGCTGGCTCTTGTTCCAAGGGCCACAGTGGCTCTCGTCTTGGGCACTGTGGATTCTCCCCAGGACACAGCCATAACCTGTGAACACAAGCTCACTCCAGTTATTTACTGTCAATCAGATCTGTTCCTACTGGGTCACCTGTTCACCTAGAAGAGAGCCAAAGAGATGGAATAATCATATAACATAATTACAGTCTAAAAATGGCGAGGTATGAGGGAATAGTTATGGGGACAAGGTGTCCCACTTGCTGACAAACACACAAACCCTATGGCCCTGAATTGCCAAGTCTCCTATTCACCTCTCAACTAAACTAGCAAAACAGACTTACAGAGATAATCAGGCCCCAGAAGAAAGTGTGTGTGAATACTGGAAACAAAAATATATATATATAGATTCTAGAAGCTCTGTCAATAATCACTGGCTGGATTCCCACTTCACCATTTAACTATAAATCCATACTCACTAAGGATTGTACCACAGATCATAAATACCTGTTTATATCACGTCACCACATTCAGAATTGCCCCCAGAAAATCATTACCTGGCAAAGAAAGTTTGCAGTTTGGAACATGGTAGTAATGAAATGCTCTTCTGCATTTCCTACTCACGGTTGAAAGAGCAGAAAGAAACCTCTAAATATATATATACTTTAGCATACAATCATAAATATCTACTGCCCTTCCCAAAGACACAATGCATGTACTAATTTATACCAGGCTGCTAACTTTTTGTTTCATGCTATATTGATGGACTTGACAGGTTTTCGAAGAGTTTATAACTGCAGCAGTGTTGATCTTATTTAAAGAGAATATTAAATCAAATCCCTTGTCATCGGCATAAAATCTCCTTTAGCATCAACAAAAGGCGGCAGTTTTTATTGATTCCCTGATACAAAAGATGTATGAAGTGGACGGATGCTGCTCTGCCAAAAAAAAAAGTCACAATTAAAGCCTGTGAAAACTATTAGTCATCGTAAAGGTCATCATCGACTTTTAATGGTATCCTAAAGGGAAACAATATGCTTCATTTCAACATCAAGGGCACAGAGAATAAAATACTGTATTTCCAGGGTGAATATTGCAGAGAGTACCCAGAAGCCTTATATAAATACTTGTTGTATCAAAAGGCAACCCTAATAAAACAGAATTCACATCACTCAATTCATTGTCCACATTCATGATGAGGGAATTTCCAGGGGGACAGCTGATGAAAAATGCATGCACACAACCAGATGTGCTAAGTCTTACTGAATGAGCTGGTACAGGAAGTGTATCTGCTTCCAGACCCGAGGAGGGATCACAGACTAATCAGGAAGTAGAGATGAGGGTGTGGGCTCCAGTTTTGCCAGCAATGAGCAGGGAATCCCTCTGCCCCAGGCCCTCAGCTTCCATACCTGGAAAGAGACTGAGTCTAGTTTCTTCGCTTCCTCTTAGACCAGCGAGAGCACACAGATGTACTTTTGCAGGCTAACTCTGATTGCTGGAGTAACACCTCTCTGGATCTCAGTCTCCTGAATCCTAAAAGGAAAGGGGTCCTGTGCTAAGAAGGATTCTGAATTGGCATCCAAGCAGAGCAGGAAAGAGTGTCCTGGTGACTTAGCCACGTGCTCCAGGGTTGCCAGAAATGTGCATGGCAGCAGCCAAGCCAGCTCTTAGCCCTAAAATGCCAAAATTATATAAAACTCATTCCAAGAACACAATAAGTGGACATCCTTTTCCTGGTCTTAGGGGAAAAGCTTTCAGATTTTCACCATTGAGTGTGGTGCTATCTGTGGGCTTTTCATATGTGGCCCTTATTATGTTGAGGTGTGTTTCCTCTTACATCCATTTTGTTG
The DNA here is from genome assembly GCF_055505025.1 of Bos grunniens. Taxonomy (NCBI): domain Eukaryota; kingdom Metazoa; phylum Chordata; class Mammalia; order Artiodactyla; family Bovidae; genus Bos; species Bos grunniens. Next base: position 14,634,886 of record NC_141192.1, read on the forward strand.
AGAGTTAGTCAAACTGATACTGAATTTTATCAAATGCTGTTTCTGCATCTATTGAGATGATCATGTAGGTTTTATTCTTTATTACTTTAATGCAGTGTATCACATCAATTGATTTGTAGATATTGAACCATTCTTGCATCCCTAGAATAACTTCCATTTAATCATGGTATATGATTCTTTTAATGTATCATATAATTTATTTTGTTGAAGATTTTCCCATCTCTGTTATGGGGATATTGACCTGTAATTTTCTTTTCTTATATTATCTTTGTTTTTGGTACCAAGGTAATACCAGCCTTGTAAAATAAGTTTGGAAGTGTTCTCTCTCCTCCTATTTTTTGGAGAGTTTTAGAAAGATTGGTAGAATTCTTTGAATGTTTGGTGGAATTGACCAATGAAACTTTCTGGTTCTGGACTTTGGTTTTGTGGGAGGTTTTTGATTAGTGATTCAATCTTCTTACTAGTGATATTATGATATACATTTTAAAAGATTTATTATGTTTTTGTGCAGAAGTATGACTAAATAGGCAATCTTTATTTTAAAGTGTTATTATGATTAAAACTTATTTTTCTTATGTCTATTTGAGCCTAATTTTCTGTAATAAACACATTTTTATACTGAGGGAAAAAAAAAAACTCACCCCAAGAACATTGTTGTTGTTTAGTCGCTAGGGCATGTCTTACTCTTTTGCAAACCCATGGACTACAGCTTGCCAGGCTCCTCTCTCCATGGGATTTTCCAGGCAAGAATACTGGAGTGGGTTGCCATTTCCTTCTCTAAGGGATTTTCCTTACCCAGGGGTCAAACCCATGTCTCCTGCTTGGCAGATGGCTTCTTTACCACTGAGCCACCTAGGAAGTCCCAAGTACCTTGCAAAGAGCACCTAATACATTGTCAACTGACTTATGCAAGATAAACTGCTGTCATGTCATGCTGGCTATGTACAAAGTTCAGACCTCAGCAAGGGAGGGGGATGGTACTTAACAGTAAAGGATAAAAGTGCCATGAAAATAACCAGGAAGCCAACCATCTAAATTCCATCCATGTTTACTCACACGCTGAGGCCTTAGGACCTCCTCCAAAAATCTCCTATTCATATGGGAATATGCTGCTATTTTCATCCAATGTTTTATATTTATTTATTCAGTAAGGGATTTCTAAGGACCCACTAAGTACAAATAACTGCACATGAAGTGAGGAAGCCATAAGGAAGGCAGCATGCAGAGTGGTTAAGAGCTTGGACCCCGGACTGAAATTATCAGGCTTCAAAACCCGGCTCCTCCACTTGCTAGCTGTGTGATCTTGGAAAGGTTAATTACCTCTCTGAGTCACAATATTTGAATCTTCACAAAGAGGACAATACTCTGAATAAGTATTTTTATTATCTCCATTAGCATCATCGTCAATACCTTGTACCATTAATGCCAAGGAAGCAGCAGGTCAGATGAGGATACTACACAGCAAGGCCATGGATAATTCTCACAGGGGGCTGCGGAGAGAACACGTCCACTATTAAGACAGGCTGCAGGAGGCCTTGAGGAGGAGCTGAGCCAGCAGCACTCCAGAGGATGGGCCACATCTGGGGGGCTACAGTCAGGGGAGGGGACCTCAAACAGAAGGAATGACATGAACAGAAGTAGAAATGTGAAAATGATGGCAGGCAGGGCTTTCTGATACAAGGGCTTCACTGCAGGGTGCTAGTGCTAAGTCACTCAGTCGTGTCCAACTCTGTGCGACCCCACAGACAGTAGCCACCAGGCTCCCCCGTCCCTGGGATTGTCCAGGCAAGAACACTGGAGTGGGTTGCCATTTCCTTCTCCAATGCATGAAAGTGAGAAGCGAAAATGAAGTCGCTCAGTCATGTCCAACTCTAGCGACCCCATGGACTGCAGCCCACCAGGCTCCTCCATCCATGGGATTTTCCAGGCAAGAGTACTGGAGTGGAGTGCCAATGCCTTTTCCGTCACTGCAGGGTACAGTCAGTCAAAACTGTGGAAAGCCTTAAAAGTGGGCTAGGAATTTCACATTTTCCCAAAGTGAGTGTGGAGGTAACGGAAGCAGTGTTCTAAGAAATGAGGGCAATTCCTTACGAAGCCTTAGAAAGGATAAACATCATTACTGGAATCAATGCCTAAAGATGCTTCTCTGTGTACAGAAGGAAAACACACACACACACAAGTAAAGTTTGAAAACAGTGCAACACCTTCCTCTTCTTTGGAACCATATGTTGAAGTGCGCCGAATAAAAATACGCTTCCATATCATATACAAATGCACGCTAAGCACGCTATACTGTTCAAAGTGCTTTCAGACACACTGCATGTGAATGGCCCTCAGCCACCCCTGCCGCACCCCTCACCCATCCATCAGTATCTGGCCATCCCAGTTGACGTCTTCCAGCTGGTACTACCCCAGAAAGACGTTTCCCAGATGAAAGACACGTATGTATTTCTCCAGAAGGCAGGACCATCTCATCTGTGACTTTTGGCACCAAAGACCTAGACTGAGAAAGGAGGTGTTGCCTCTACTCGGGCTTGATACTGCTTAAATTCACCAAGACAAGGGCGATTTTTTTCCAAAAAATAAAAGGAACGTCCTCTAACAAATAAACAATTTACAAATGTCCATGTATGGCAGGCCTGCTTAACAAGAACCCAACTGAGCAACAAAAACACACTCTATTGTGATCCATAATACGATCCGAATGTTCAAAAACTGCACTTAACTCATTACTCAGAAATATGTCCCTTGCTCAAAATGGATAGCTCCTTAATTTCACCTCCAAGACAGTAGGAAAAATGACACACCTCTCTTTATGCACTCCCTGTTTAGAATCAGCATAAATATAGGTATATTATGTTTTCCATGTAAGACCGATCAAAGAACAGCACAATACTGCGCAGCCTCGGCATTATTCTGCCCCATTCCCACAGTCTTCTATATGAATTCTTGTCATTACATCAGTTTAATCCCCTGCCATTTTCGGCCACTGTTCATCAGGCTGATGAAAAGCACAATAGCCAGCATTTAATGTGACGGCGCCTTGTTCCAACCTGCCTCCTTTAAAGCAAAAGTTTGTCGGATGCACAAAATTCCCTTTACAGCTCATTTGAGATGCATAAACAATCCCAAAGACAGGAAAGAACAAAAAGAATAATTTGCCGTTTTAAGGATCTGGGCTGCTTGAGGGAAGCCCTGAATTCTGGACTCTCTGTAGATGGCCGGGCCGGGCCATGTCGCCCACTCCACCTCACCCTTCAGCAGATGAGCCCAGGACTGCCCAGGCCCACACCCTCGTCGGGCTGGCTGTGTCTTTGCATCATCTCCTCAGAAGGCTCTACCTCTCCTGACAATCCTGGAGGGGGAGTGCACTTCCCATCCATGCCCCACATGCCCCTCCACACACAAACCCTGGCCATATGCTCACTGCTCACTCCATCTTCGTGCTGTTTCCACTCACTGCGATTTAATACAGCAGCGACAGCCACAGGACGGACCTCAAGCCAAAGTCACAATGAATTGAGAGGTGAGGACATATTCTGCACACTCACCCCCCAACAGGGATCCCAGAGCTCAAACATGGAGAGGCCAGAAGAAGCCCAAGGAAACGCAAAGTACACATCAACCTAACGAGAACAATTCTGGAACCGCCCTAAAATCCACCAGGTGACACCTCTGCCAGCAGGAGGTGGTCTTGCGAGGGAGAGAAAAGCAGGACACAGGAAGGAGAGGCATTTTAGAAGCCCAGGACATAGAACAGGAAGAACTGTGGGTCAAAGAACCCCAAGCTACATTCTCTCCCCTAATTTCCACTGTCTAAATAAACCAACCGTGGTTAACACGGGATCCCAGCACACAATGCAACCGTCTTATCCCAAAACCACAGGTGATCACTGTAGCCTGTGATCTATTAGGGGGAGTCAGGGCTTGTAAGCTGGATCACTTGTCAAGGATGGGAAAAAAGGGAAGAAAGGTGATCAACTTTACCCTGATTGGCTATCTAGAATCTTCCGGCAGTGCCGTGCTACAGTAACCATACCTCAATGTATTCATGTCTTTACAGGAGTGTGTCTGTTGTTATGACAGACAGATTGGGAGAAAATCCATAATCTTACCAGAATGTTCAAAGATGCTTTCCATATTTGTAGAGGGATGTCTCCCCATTCCCAGGACAATCAACAGCTTGAGAATTAGCCCAGATCTAAATAAATATGAATGATTTTTTATTCATTTAAATGTCTTTAATAAATTTTATTAAACAATAATCAGATAATTTTTATTTTGTACTTGACTCTAAAATATTTAAGTCATTCAAATACAGCTGTTAAATTCTTACAATCATTTTCCCAGCTGCTTTGTATTTTTCACTTCCTAAAGTTTAGCTGGAACTGGGGATGGTGAGACGGGAAGAAGAAACACATCTGTAATGGCTATTTAATAAGCTATGCTCTGTGGCTAAATAATTATACATATATTTATAAAGACTCTCATTCTTTTAAAATTAAATAATATCAAAATTTGGTTATGATGGTTATGAATGGTTAACAAGAAATAAAATCTATGAGATTTCTTGAGTTCTCAGTAACCCTGCTTCATGGTTTACCTCACATTCAGGACAAAGCACTTTGCTGCTGCTCCCATCACAAAACATCAGTGAATTCTCAAAGATAACTGAGCAGTCTTAAAACTTTTCTATTAAAAAATTCTGATTACTGACTTCCCTGCTGGGCTTGTGATTAAGAATCTGCCTTGCAACACTGGGGACACAGGTTTGATCCCTGGTCCAGGAAGACGCCACATGCCACGGGGCAGCTAAGCCTGTGTGCACAACTACTGCGCCACCCGCTAGAGCCTGCCAGCTGCGACCACCGAGCCCTCACGCTGCAGCGACTGAAGCCCAAGCACCTCGAAGCTGTGCTCTGCAACAAAAGAAATCAACTGCAGTGAGAAGTCCATGCATTGCAACAAAGAGTAGCCCCTGCTCGCTACCAGTAGAGAAAGCCTGGGTGCAGCAAAAAAGACTTACCACAGCCAAAAAAATAGAATAAATAAATAAATCTTCTAAAAATTCCAATTATGAAAATATGAACTTAAATCACGATGCCTCTGGTCTTGTGCATGGGGTGAGCCTTCTCAAATCAAATTATTTATGTCTTGGCCATAATATTAATCTCCCTCCCTCTCTCCTTGCTTTTCTCTCACTCTCATCCTAAAAATCTGAATTGCAAAAGTACCACATACAGAGGTTCATTCAGTAAGAATTGATGGTTACAGAAATCACATAAGGCCTCTGTGGCTTCCAGGAAAGTAACCTGTCTGGAATCAATGACTTCAAAAGCTCCTTTCATCACCACCTTATAGATACCCAGAGTCCTGATCCCTTTGCATGGCCTCAACCACCCCACCAACTCCCAAGTCCAATTCTACTTGTGAATTTTCCTAGCCACCAGGCCAAATTTACTGCCAAGTCAGGTGCCTGGAAATATCAACGCCTTCCTTTGGATTCAGATGCTCCATTCACATCTATCCTTATATGTCTCACTGTGATACATTTTCTTTTTACAAGATCCTGTAGTCCTGTATGAAATACAGACTGTGCATCTTAGGTAAACCATACTTCTTTCTGACCAACCATGACCTCATCAGTGAATTCGCCCAAGAATGACTCAGATTAATACCTGTACTTTCTCCAACCCCTACTTCAAGCCCCTAGCTCACTAAGCCTCTGTACCTGACTGCTAAATGGGCTCCCTGGTTCAATTTACAGATAAGAAAACTGAGGTCCATACGGGCTAAATAATAAGACCCTTGGCCTCATAGAAAATGTCCTTCAACCAGCACTGGAGGAAATAGGTTCTTAAGTCCCTGAAGGGCATTTGTGAAGAGCATCACCAGAAAGGCAGTGCAAGAGGAGGGGAGTGTGTTTTACACCAGAGTTCTCTCCTTACCACAAGCCAGTGTTACCTCCTGTCAGCCTCCTACACTTCCCCAGCCTTCCTGTCTGCAGCTGGCAAGACCCTCCATCCACTCCCCTCAGAGCATGCTATCCACACACAGGGACCATTCAACTCAGGCATGGAGAAGATGGCCTTCTCAACCCTTACTCTAAACCCAAGAAACTCAAACTAGCCAAAACAAAGGACAAGATTTTTTTTTTTCTTAAACCATATATCTTTCCTACTCATGATGGGTTTCTACCTGCCTCAATTCGATGAATCATCTCCTCCTAAAACACACACATCCCAACAGTAAGCCCCTCCCAGAGCTAGCCCCAGGGCTACAGTCCTGGGGAGCAAGAGCGCGCACATCCTGGGGCTTCGAACATGAGGAGACGGGAAGTCAGAGTGGAGGGATCCTCAGCTGGGGCTGAGAGGAAAATAATCGAACCCTTGAAAATTGCAAAGCACAAGATGCCAGAAGAGATCCCTCACTGTCACAGCTGCTTACCATAGAAATCTCTCCTCCTTTGGGGATGACATCAGCAGACCTGCTTTTTTGTCACCAGTAACTCCGCACTTGCTTTAATTATGCAGCACACCAATAGAAATTTTCTTTCTGATCACATAAATCACATCGCCCTGACACTGGGCTCAATAGGCACGGCTGGAACAATGTGGTGAGAGCTATCGACTCCATCGCTCAAGTCCACAAGGTGTATCATTTAGCCGAGAGTGATAATTAGACGCAGAATATACTGAAAACTGTCAATAGGCATGTCAATAGGAGAACTCTTAGCATCTAACACCCAGTGAATCAATGGTGTTTTTCAGCTATAAAATCAAGAAAATGATAGCTTTCAAATGAATGGTGGAAAGGAAACAGGAGACTCCTTGGGGAGGAATAAAACAGCTCAATTTTCCCTTACTGAGTGCCTCTCCAACTACCTCACTCAATGGAAAAGGTCACAGAACATTACAGCAAAATATCTCTGAAACAAGATGTACAACAGCGCTGGGACATGACATGATGCCTGGGTACCCCACGAAGCCCTCGCGGTCTCTGCCCTGGTGGGAGTGGCGAATAGGGCAGCAGATGTCACCAGAACCAGAGGGCGGGGCCGTGAGAGCAGGGAGGAAGGTAGTGATGGGGCACCGGGGAAAAACGAGTACCCCGATCAAACAAAAATGAGACCCAGGGCACAGAGTGGGGGATGGCAAAGGGGGTGTCTGAACCCACCAGAGAGGAAGTGAGCAGTTGGACTGGTTGCTGATGGAAACACCACCTCTCAGCAATGATCAATTACACTTCACAATCAGTGTCAATATTAACAGGCAGTGATTCAATGCTGCTCCAAGTACTCTGCACATAGGACTTCATTTAATCCTCTGTGCAGTTCTATGCAAGGTGGCATCATTAGCCCCATTTTAAAGGTGAGAAAACTGAGGGACAGATAGGTTAAATAGCTAGCCTGGGGGCACACAGCTGGTAAGCAGCAGGGCTAGGACCTGCACCCACTGAGGTGTGCTCTTGCACATCACAGTTTGCTGCCCCTCGTGCTGGCCTGGCAGCACTCAGCTACACGCGCTTGTTTCCTTTTAACAAGAGCAGGGGGCTGGTGGACCTGAGGGATACTGTGTGTCCCTGGGCAAGTCTTGGGATTTCCCAGGGTCTCGGCTTCCTCATGTGTGGGGAGTGGGGGCATGATCATGAGACCTGGGGAGTGTGTTACAAGGTACTAAGCTAAGTGACCTTACACCCTCTCACTCACACCCTGAAACCATTTTATAGATAAGTAAACTGAGTCTTGGAAAGGCTTCATAAAATCTCTGATCTCACAGAATGTGTTAGAACCCAGTGGGTCTGACTCTCCAGTTATGCTCTCAAATGACCACACAAAATTGAAGGCTGCAAGAAGTCTCTGTGCTCAAGTTGTCAGGAACCAATGGTCAGTATGCTTGGCGGTCCTCCACAAATGATGGGAGGAGGGGGAAGGGCAGGGGAAGGGAGGAGAAGGGGAGAACCAGGAGGCAGAAGTAAAGGAGCTGGAAAGTACACACATTAATGCACACATCTAAACAGGATCGCCAGCAGCTTAAGTAATTACCGAATTAAGAAATGTACATGAGTTGCTACTTCTAGTTTCAACCTAAGGTACTGTTTATTTAACTGATTGTTGGTGCTCTCTTTAGCCGCTTTTACTATATTAAATGGCGGGGGCGGATATTTTTAATCAAACAAAGCAGTAAATCTGATTTCAAATAACACTAAACATTTACTAAGTGCCAGGTTCTGGACTTGATTCTCTTATTTGATAGAAAGTACCTAATCTTCTTTGTTTTTGAAACTATCACTTTTTAGAAATAATATCCTCTGTAATGTGATAAAAAAAAAGAAAACCCTACCAAAGACACTGCCTTCAGTAAAGTAAACCAGCTGTCAGACCAAGGACAGAAATGGCAATCTTATAATTAACTAATCATTAATGGACATTAGCCAGATGACATTTGCTATGACTTAACCAGAGAGGTATGTGGCTATACACACACAATCTAATACTTCACCACGCCCAAAGCTTCATGCTAGGTCTGCCTCCCCGACTCAAGTGTTCTTCCCTATCATGTGTATTTTCCTATGTAGTGGGAGATTCTTCAAGATCTGATTACTGCGAGGGCAAGAAGGAAGTCTGGAACACAACTGATTCTGTGGGTAGCCTCACCCAGAGGACAGAAGAAGCTCTTAGCAAATAATATCATTTGATCAAAATCAATCTTTCCCTGGTGGCTCAGTGGTAAAGAATTTGCTTGCTAATACAGCAAATGAAGGTTCCATCCCTGGGTGGGGAAGATCCTCTGGACCCACTGCAGTATTCTTTCATGGAAAATCCCATGGACAGAGGAGCTTGGCAGGCTACAATCCATGGGGTCGCAAAAGAGTCAGACACAACTTAGCAACTACACAACAATAACAAATCAATCCTCATCATCTGTCATCAGTCACAACAGCTCTCCAACTGGTCTCCCTGCTTTTCCTCTTACTCCCTAAAATCTAAGATAAAGGCTTTAAATAATTACGTTATTTCTCTATACAAAACCATCCAAGTTTTCTATCGTCTCTCCCAGAGTAAATACCAAAGTACTCACTATGGCTTCTAAGGAACCAAAATGTCATCTTCACTCCAGACCACACGTCTCCTGGTTGCTCCTCAAGCTCACTGACCACACTCCTGCTCAGGGCTTCGCATCTGCTGTTCCCTCTGCCTGCAGTGCTCTTCCTTAAATCCTCCCACGGGGGGCTTGTTCTCATTCTTCTGTTCTCTGCGCAAGGATTTCCCACACCAGCAAGTTCTTACCTTAACATGCTCTCTGAGCACATCCACAAACACACCCACCAGCTCCTGACTGGACTCCTCTGTCTTCAAAACACTGATCACAAGATGACAGCTGTTAATTATTTGTTTACTGTCTCCCTCTTCCTACTAAAAAGGGAGCTTCGGGAAATGGTGACTTTGTTTTTTCTGTTTGTTTTTATTCATTGCTGAACTACAGATGCTAAAACTGTGCTTCATGCACACTAGGCTTTCAATCTACCACAGACGAATACATCCAGATGTGCAAGAAAAAGTTAAAAATCAGTGATGAAAATAGTCAAAGCATCAAAGTTAATTCCAAGCATCTTCAGAGAGCACAGCTGGAGATTTCCCCCAATAAGCATGGAGGTCACTCTTATTAAACAACATTCACCAGGAAAAATAGAGGTAAGGTGAGCCAGGGGTCCACCTCAAGACCCATGCTCACTGGAAGGGGTTTGCATAATCAGAAAACCCAAGTCACCAAAATAAGAAGAGTGAGAAGAACCCCAAAGTCCTTTCATATTGCTAGCCCTATTTTCAGCCCTATAGAAGAATATAAGAAGGCTATTCTGACTCTGATAACAATGAAGTAAATTGTGTCAGATCAACTCTCTCTCACAGATAAAAATTATAAACTCTGGGGAAAACATAAGCAACAATTAATTGAAGGCACTGGAGAGCTACCAAAGCAGGCAGAAAATGGAGAAATTCAATGACCTTTATTAAAGAAGTGAACCATACCAGGTGATATCAATGTTTAAATGGCTTTTCCATTGAAATCATGTTGCAGTCTGCACTGCTCAAGGCAGCTAGAACTCAAAATGAAATCTGTAAACTCACTATCTTAAAGAGCCAGAGATCAGGGTTGACCAAGTGGTTGGAAATTATAAAGGGAAATCCCAGAAGAGAGGAGTTACAGAGATAGGAAATTTGCATATACCACTTCACAAATCCCTAGCTCATTCCTGAACTGAGGATTCCCAGGAAAATAAAATTCCAAGTAGCCTGGCAGAAACTAACAAGTGAAAGGCTGAAAGAGCTTCTAGACATTTCATAAATTGCCCATCATGAGGGATCAGAGTTCAGTGTTGTAATTCTGACAAGGTAAAGGGACTTAGTCAATACCTTGGCTTTATATCAAAACCCTCAAATGGAAACACTTAGATGTACAGACTGTGCCCCAGGATTATGACTTTGCACTAAGATCAATAGCAAAATTAAAACAGAGTTCCCTAAGAAGATCTAAAAAGAAGACTTCAGAAGTTTAAGGTTATCAGCCAGTAATGTAAGTGCAAAAATCAATCTAAAATAGAAGTTAACAGTTTTAAGAGGAATATAAGAGAATCCAGAGTCTTAGCAACATGTTAACACTGTATCTTGAATACAGTAAAAAAAAAAAAAAAAATTCTACACAGAAAAATGACTCATAGTCAAAAGAAAAATCAGGCAAGATAAACAGACCCTGAGATAATCCAAATGTTTAAATAAGCAAACAAGACTTTAAAAAAGTTATTATAAATCTTTTCAAGGAATTCAAAGAGAGTCAAAATCAGTTAAAAAAAGGGGAGGGGGAATTTCAAAATAAAATTTTAAACTACAAAGAACCAAATTCTATTTATAACAGTAAAGTATCTAAAAAGACAAAATAAATTACTCAATGATATTAACAGCAGATGGGAATGCTATGGGGGAAAGGGACTATTCAACTTGGATAGAGACCATTAGTATTTGAAGATCAATATTATTTACTTGATAATAGCCTCAGTCAAATATGGAACAATAAGTGGTCTGATACACATGTAACTGGAGTCCCAAAAGCTGAGACGAGAGAATGAGGCAAAAACAGCTTTTGAACAAATCATGGGCAAAAATTCCCATATTTGTGAGACAACAACAACATACTGATCAAAAAGGCTTTATAAACTAAAGTTGAATGAGTATAAATAAAACTACACCAAGGTTCTATCAACAAAAGAAAGTTCAAAAAGTATCTCAAGGACAAAGACACATTTAATTCAGAAGACCGCAAAGCAACTGATAGCCAACTTCTTACTAGAAACAATGAGTGTGAGAAGTCAATAAAAAGTATCTTTAAAAGAAACAATAAACCATCAATCCAGAATGCCATGTGCAACAAAAATATCCTTCAAAAATGAAGACAAAACACAGAGTTTTACGGATAAATGAATACTGAGATAATTTATTACCAGATGACCTTCATTACACTAAATTATGCTTCATTAACACTTAACAGAAGTGTTCCTAGGCAAAAACATATCTATAGGGAGAATGAAGAGCATATGAAATGGGAAATATTTATATTAAAGGTATCTTTTGTCAACATCTCTTTAAATGTAAACTGACAGCTTAATACAAAAATTATAAAAAATATATCATGAGGTTGGTTTTTTATATAGATGCAAAACAAATGACAAAACAGCACCAAGAAATGAGGAGAAGGTGAACAGAATGGAGTTAAACTATTGTGAGGTTGTTACATTTATATGACATTGTATCATTCTAACTTTTGAGTAGGCTATGGAGAATTAGTTATAACTGAGGATGCAACATCTAATCCATGAAAAACTAAAAAGAAAATAGTTGAAGAAGGTTGAAAAGGGAGGGGATATATGTACACCTATGGCTGATTCAGTTGAGGTTTGACAGAAAATGACAAAATTCTGTAAAGCAATTATCTTTCAATAAAAAATAAATTAATCTGGAAATAGAACTGCCTTATGACCCAGCAATCCCACTGCTGGGCATACACACCGAGGAAACCAGAATTGAAAGAGACACGTGTACCCCAGTGTTCGTCGCAGCACTTTTTATAATAGCCAGGACATGGAAGCAACCTAGATGTCCATCAGCAGACGAATGGATAAGATAGCTGTGGTACATATACACAATGGAGTATTACTCAGCCATTAAAAAGAATACATTTGAATCAGTTCTAATGAGGTGGATGAAACTGGAGCCTATTATACAGAGTGAAGTAAGCCAGAAAGAAAAACACCAGTACAGTATACTAACGCATATATATGGAATTTAGAAAGATGGTAACGATAACCCTGTATATGAGACAGCAAAAGAGACACAGATGTATAGAACAATCTTTTGGACTCTGTGGGAAAGGGAGAGGGTGGGATGATTTGGGAGAATGGCATTGAAACATGTATAATATCATATATGAAACAAATCACCAGTCCAGATTCGATGCATGATATAGGATGCTTGGGGCTGGTGCACTGAGATGACCCAGAGGGATGGTATGGGGAGGGAGGTGGAAAGGGGGTGCAGGATGGGGAACACATGTACACCCGTGGTGGATTCATGTTGATGTATGGCAAAACCAATGAAATATTGTAAAGTAAAAAATAATAATAATAAATTGATTCTGATTAAATGTCTTGGAAACCCCAAAAAAAATAAAATTATTAAAAAGCTACATGAGAAATTAAAATATAATATTAAAAAGTATTTTGCTTACCTGCTGCCAAGTCGCTTTAGTCATGCCCGACTCTGTGCGACCCCAGACACAGCAGCCCACTAGGCTCCCCCGTCCCTGGGATTCTCCAGGCAAGAACACTGGAGTGGGTTGCCATTTCCTTCTCCAATGCATGAAAGTGAAAAGTGAAAGTGAAGTCGCTTAGTCATGTCCAACTCTTCGTGACCCCATGGACCGCAGCCTACCAGGCTCCTCCGTCCATGGGATTTTCCAGGCAAGAGTACTGGAGTGGGGTGCCATCGCCTTCTCCGATTTTGCTTACCTAAAAGGAGGCAAAAAAAGAACAAAACTGTAAAAACAGTTGGGACAAATAGAAAATCCCTTACAAAATGGTAGACTTAAGCCCAAACTCATCAATAATCCAACTCTTTGCAATCCTGTGGACTATACAGTCCATGGAATTCTCCAGGCCATAATACTGGAGTGGTAGCCTTTCCCTTCTCCAGGGGTTCTTCCCAACCCAGGGATCAAACCCAGGTCTCCCGCACTGCAGGTGGATTCTTTACCAGCTGAGCCACAAGGGAAGCCCATGAATACTGGGATGGGTAGCCTATCCCATCTCCAGTGGATCTTCCCAACCCAGGAATCAAACCAGGGTCTCCCACATTGCAGTAGAATTATTTATCAACTGAGCTATCCAGGAAGCCCCCATCAATAATTAGGTGAGATACAAATGACAAAACACTATGATTAAAAGGAAAAGATCACTGAGCTGAATAAAACATCAAGGCTCAACTGAATGCTGTCTACAAGGATGCAATGATAATATAAAAACAGAAAAAATGTTGAAAGTAAAAAGATGAAAAAATATATACTCTGGGAAATACAAATATTAAAAAGCTGTCATGGCTGTACTAATACCAGACAAAGTAAACTATAAGACAAAAAAGTATGATGAAAGATTTTAAAATGAACATTTTGTAATGATTTAAGGGTTAGGTCATCTGGAAGCATACAAAGCTTAAATGTGTGTGCATGTAAATACAAGGCTTCAAAATAGATGATGTAAAAATTAGACCTAAAAGGGGAAAATGGCAGATACACAACCATGGCTCGGGAATGCATAACCCTTCTCTCAGTTACTGATAGAATCACATGACAGAACAATCCAGTAAAGATACAGATTTTAACACACTACTGAACAACTTTTATTGACATTTATAGAACACAATATCAAGAACTGCAGAATACACATGGTTTGCAAGTACAAAAGGTATATTCATGAAGACAGACCATGTGATGAGTCATAAAACGTCTTGATAGATATCCAAATAATTAAATCTTAAAGAGTAGATTCTCTGAGAGCAATACAAGTTAGAACTCAATAAAAATTAAAATACCTAGAAAACCTAAAATAATTGAAAACTAAACAGCTCACTTTTAAAAAAAAATCATGGATTAACAAAAACACAAGGAAACATGAAAATATTTTGAATGGCACATTAGTAAAGTACAATATATCAATAGATACAGATAAACGAATGTCCAAGAAAGTTATTTATATTTTTAAATACTTACATTAGAAAAGTAGTTTAAAATCATGATCTAAGTTTCCACACTAATAAGCTATAAGAACCCACAAAACATACAAAAAGAGAAAGAATTAATGCCATAAAAGACAGATAACGGAGAAAATTAACAAAGCCAAAATGTGGTTCTTTTAAAACATTAATAAAATGTATAAATCCAGGAGAAAATATTCACAACCTTGAGTTAGGCAAAATTTCCTATACACAGCACCAACATCGTTATGCACGGCACCAAAAAGCTGATCTATTGTATTTCATCCACACTAAAAATTGTACACTTCAAAACATACCATTACAAATACTTAAAAGACGAGATCCAGATTGAGCAAAAATATTTGAAAACTATACACTTGATATGGGAATTGCACCTACAATATACAAAGAACACTTTATACGTCAGTAATAAGGACACATAACCCAATTTTAAAATGGACAAAGATTGCCTGAAAACTAAAAGCCTAATAAAATATTTTCTATCCGGTTCTTTACAAAGTTTGCTTTTTTTTTTTTTTTTACTCCTGGCTTAAAACCATAAAGGTTTATTGCTCATTCACACTCCATGTTTAATCAGGCGACAGCTAGGAGTTCTGCTCCACGTCATCCTCATTGTGGGACCCGCTGATGGAACAGACTTCAGTAATGACGTTGGTCACTGGGGTGAGGGAAATGATCAAGCTCTGAAGGATCTTCACCAGCGATTAAATAATCTGGCTCCAAAGTAATGCATCACTTTTCCTCCTAACTCCTGAGCCAGAACTCTTCCCATGGCTCCACTCTCACAAGGGGACCAGAGAATACAACCCTAGCATTTATTTGTATATGTTCCTGTAAGTTGAGAAGGACTAGAATATGTGTCAAACAGCACTAATGACTACCACAATTACACTGAGAATCAATCAATCCAGGTGTTTATTTCCAACAAACACGCATAACTCTGCTGAAATACTGTCCTATTGGGTGGAAGTCCTAATCCTAGAAATTCTAAAAGATGCCTCTGACCCTTCCCTCCGGCTTTCATCTCAGTATTTAAAAACAAGTCAACATTGCTTTCTGTCCTCGTGATAGCCCTAGATGGCAAATCTGACAAACCACCACCTTCAGGGTTAATATTCTCAACAGGAGCTCTAGTCCTCAAGAAAAAACCAAGACTGTAATCCAGACTGCCAAACCTCCAAAAGCCTGCAGCCTCACCTCTTTCAGCCCCTGGTTCCATATTTGTCATGCTGGAATACACTTATAATCACCTAGGCATATCATACCATTGGTGGATTCCATCCAAACTACTAGCTCCTGAGTTTTCACTGTAAGGAATACCTTTTTCCTACTAGTCTCACCCTTTAAGACTCAGTACAGTCCTTATCCTATCCAGAGTTTTTTGTGATCACCAGTCACAGAGAACTTGACTACTATTGCATCAGACCCAAGGATCATACAACCCCAGTGGCTGCTCTCACATCACATCCAAGGTATTTAATCTCAGTAGTTAATTTACTCCACTGGGTTAAATGACAGATAACTTACACAGTACTCATCAGGAGCCAGGTTTCATGTTACTGATTCATTAAATTTCAGCTCAATTTATCAACCGATAGATAGGTTCTAGTATCATCTCTATTCTATAGATAGGAACCATGAGGCATAGGCACATGACTTAATTTGTACAAGATGCCACAGGTGGTGAATGGGAGAGCTGGGATATGGCTAGTCGCTTCAAGGCACATTTTTAAAAAATAATAATTATATATTTATGTGGCTGCATTGGGTCTTAGTTGCAGCACGTGGGATCTTTCATTGTGGCTCAGATGATGAAGAATCTGCCTGCAATGTGGGAGACCTGGATTCAGTCCCTGGGTTGGGAAGTTATCCTGGAGAAGGGAATGGCAACCCACTCCAGTATTCTTGCCTGGAGAACCCCATGGACATAGGAGCCTGGCAGGCTACAGTCCACGGGATCACAAGGAATCAGACACGACTGAGCGACTAACACTTGCACATTTTTCACTTCTCATGGACTCTCCAGATTGCAGTGAATGGGCTTATCTGCTCTGCAGCATGCAGAATCTTAGTTCCCTGACCAGAGATCAAACCTGTGTCCCTTGCACTCCCAAGGCAGATTCTTAACCACTGGACCATGAGGGAAGTCCAAAGGAACACTCTTAACCACTCCACCCTGCATTCAAACCCTAAGAGCAGACAGGTCCATCTGCCTTTGAGAGTGTAAGGTGTTCAGCAGCAAAAGACAGCATCTCATTCCTTCCTGTGCTCCCTGGATTAGCTGCTTAAATCAGGGTTTGTTTAGATGAGATAAAGGACACCCTTGATTCCTCAAAACCAACCTTTCTGCTAAATAAAGTCCTCTTGACTAGTGGCATTTAGGAAATGGACAGATAATTACCATATATACTTTTTTCTGGATCCCAGCCCTTCCTCCAGGGCTGCTGGCCAGCTTGGAGATGGAGACAAACACCCAAATTACAGATCATTAGAAAATGAGCTACTCTAAGTTGGGACAAGCTCTATCAATTTAGTAATATTTATAGAATCCTGACTATTTGGAAATGTGAGAATTTGGCTTCTCTGCGCAGAAAATGGCACAAAGCTTTCCTAAAAGTTTTTCCTTCCTCACATAATTATGCTTTAAATTGTTAATAGCTATAATTATGGAAGATGGCATTGTTGTGCTTGCAATTTTTCCTATCCCCCTTGGTATTTATTGATGATAAATGGCTTTATTAAAAAATAATGATAATTACCTTGTTTGGTTGTATATCAATATAGTTTCAGTTTTTCTTTATTACCACTATAGAATTTTATGGATTGCCAGCATTTAGTTCTTTTATTGGTTTATATTCTCTTGATGGTATAAAAAGGGGGAGGAGAAATTAACAATAGTTTTACTCCTTCACTTCCTGACTCCCCCTAAACTATCCCAACTCTGTGAAGAAAGCAATCTAGTGCTCCATTCCCATGTGATTATGGGAGGTTATTATTTTTTCTGATAATTCTAATAATTAGCTGTACACCCCAAAAGGGGAAGGGTCTTCCCCCACAATGCACCTCACAAAATCAGCACCGATGGCTCAAAATGAAGCCCCCTTTGCTTGGACCAGAGTTTACAATCAGCTAAATTAATCACAAGAAGATCATACAGGCAAACAGCTAGTCTTAGTGTTCCCCAGAAGAAAACTCCATTTAGTTTGCTAAATATCCCCAAGAATCATCATAGCAAAAGCCCCTTCCCCACAGAAGACATCATGGGTTCTTGGTTAATTCCCTCCCAAAGGAAATTCCCCATTTCCTTTTGAGTTTTCTCTGGAGACTTGAAAGAGTAAGAAGACGACACATCCCTTTGTTTATCAGTGGCCCCTCACTGGAGAACAAACAGCCCAGTTCATATTCTCAGCAAAACCAACAAACAGGAAAAAAAAGAAACCAAACCGTATCCATGACCCCTACATAAGCAGTGCAAGATTCTTTGCAAACAGTGCATTTCGCAGTGTTTCATCAGGAAGTGAGGTCTGAGTCATTGGCACCAAGAAGAACAGTAGGAGCTCGTATGGTACTTGATAAGAGACTCTTATTTGGAGGGAGAAGAACAAGCAAAAGAACATCCCATAATCAGACCCCCTCTGGCCAACCTTGGGTCATGTTTTCAACCTCTTTCCACCTGTCCTTCCTTCAAAAATGATTTCAGCAACACCTGCCAGGATTAAATGAGTTAAACATCTGGTACTCACTTGTTGTTTAATAATTTAATAACAACTCCTAATAATTGTTTAATCCTTTCTTCTAGCCCGCTGGTTCTCAACTGAAGATGATTTTGACCTCTGCCCTGGAGATATTTAACAATGTCTGGAGGCCTTTTTTCTGATCACAACTTGTGGAGGGCCACGCTCCCAGCACCTAATAAGGAGAGGCCAAGGAAAAAAACGAAAGTGAAGTTGCTCAGTCGTGTCTGACTCTTTGTGACCCCATGGGCTGTAGCCTACCAGGCTCCTCTGTCCATGGGATTTTCCAGGCAAGAGTACTGGAATAGGTTGCCATTTCCTTCTCCAGGGGATCTTCCTGACCCAGGGACCGAACCCACGTCTCCAGAATTGTAGGCAGATGCTTTACCATCTGAGCCACAAGGGAAGCCATCTTCCCTAACATTGCATTAATAACTCTTTTCAGAACCTCTTCTAGCTCTGTATAGTACAAATACTGTACTATACACAGGACAGTCGCCCCAACAAGAATTATCCAGCCCAAAATGTTCATAGTGCCAAGATTCTAGTCTACTGTGAATTCCCCCCCCCCAATCAGAACTGTTTATTCTCCATATATTTTGCCTCCTTAAGTTAGCAAAGACTTACTGAGAACCTACCATGGGCAAAACTTTGTGCAAGGCACATCCTTAACTACCTCAAGATTTGGATGCCTGCTGCCATTTTCCCAAAGCAACTCCCATCCTCAAACAGTGTCCAACTCCATGAACATCAAGCCCTGGTTTCCCCTTTCTTCTTGATCCTGCTGTCAGCGGCCCTGAAGTCAGACATGCTGTGTGTCAGAGCAAAGACCTGTATTAATCAACAATTCCAAATATAGCAGCAGCAGTTTGAAAATCAAAGAATGGGCCTTGGGGATATCAATATTTGCATGTTCATAATAAATACTTAACTACACATCTGTGCGATGTTCAATATAGTTGGGAGAGAAAAAGAACATTTATGTTGATTTTTTGTCAAGTTCCATGACTCAAGCATCTGATGCACCCAGGAAATTTAAAACTAAACAGTCATAAAGATGATTTTAAATATATTTATAATGTGCACTTATGAATTGGGGACATGGTTGATTTACTCAGAGGTTTTTACAACCATCAATTAAACCTACTGCTGCCCCTTGAGTCAGTGAAATAACTTTTCAATCTGTGTATTAAACATTCACTTCTTCCCTATCTTATGCTCCCCCTACAACTCATAATGATTCCAGCTTTAATGTTCAAGGCTTGGTTTTTGTTTTTAATTCTTGTCAATGTTTTACATCTGTATGAACACATTTCTCCATGTGCAAAGACCCCTAGTTACACTCATTGTGAGTTTACAAACTGCCAGGCTCTGCTCTAAGTGTTTTGTAGTCATGATCTCATTTCAATGTCAAAGAACCCCTACAGAAGCAGAATCTATCCCCCCATTTTACAGGAGAAAAACGGGAGGCCCAGAGAGGTTAAGTAAATTGGCCAGAGTCACACAGCTAGGCAGGGTCAGAATGAGTGCTCACACCCTGTGTGTCTGGTTCCAAAGTCTTGTTCTTCACCCTACTCTATAAAGGGAGGAAATAGAACCCTCTGTAAAGAGGCAAGTAGTGTGCACACACGTTGACCTAGCAAATCCACCTTAAACGATCATCTACAAACACTAGTTCACATGCAGAAAAACATACACCCCACATACATATATAAGTATGTATGCCACAGAATGTTTACTATTGCATAATCTGTAAAGGAGGAACGAGGAAACAATCTAAATAGGAAAGCAGACCCATGCTATGGAATGAGAAAATTCCATTCAAAGTAGTGGGGAAGGTGGAAAAAAGGACTTTGCTTCCCCATTAGATGTTCCCCCTTCTTCCTTAGTAACAAAACTGATTTTACTCAGGGTGGCAGGGCACCCAGCAAAGACTGCACTCCCAGTTTGCCTTTCAGCCAGGGGTAGGTAAGTGCTGACACATGTTTAACAACCAGCTCTTCCTTACACCAACTTCCATGGGGTACATTTTCCCACTATGGCCAACTTCAAGCTACCAAGTTGAGACCAAATGGCTCACAAAAACTCCTAAAACCTCATCAATTCTCACAACCACGGATGAACCAGCTCCAGCACATGACTAGCTGTTTTTCCTTCTTTGAATGTGGGACATGTGGCATGTGCTTTTTTCCCCCTCTTCCATTCTTTCCTCATCTTGCTTGGAAGTCAGATATGACGGGACCTCCAGAAGCTACTTTGAGTCATGAAGCAACTTAGGAAATGATGATGATTCAGAAAGAATGTAGAGAAACAAAAGAGAAGCCTTGTTTCTGCTGACCTCATGAAGCTAAATCATGACTCTTACTTCATCATTGGAAAAAAGAAAGTAAAACTCCTATTTTAAATCCATTCATGGTTTTAGTTTTGTTACATGCTATCTAACTAGTGCAGAGATCCTCAGACTTTGTTTTCACATCTCTGTTACATGTACCTTTTACAGGGAAAAGGTTTTCAGCACTATTTGCAAACAAAACAGGACCAAAAAAAATTAAGTCCAGTGGTTAGGTCCTTAGTTGTCAATTCTTGCAACAGCATCCAAGGATCATAGCCAGAGGGAAAAAGGAGACCAGGGAAAATCACATGCCTGGCACGCAAACCAACAATGTGGGCATGTCCTGAAAATAAGAGGCATAGACTGGAATCCAACCAAGTTTGCAAACTGCCAAAAAGATTTCTGGCCAAACAAGATTCAAAGCCTCTTGAGATGAGCCTTGGGTGAAACACACAGCAGGTGATGGGGAAGCACAGGATGTACTGCCAGGCTGACGTCTCCAATCCAAGAAAACGCCCATGAAGCCTACCCGCCAGAAGAGGGAGAGCCGCAAGACTCCACCTCCTGGCTCGAACAGCAGGGGCTTCACAGTGAGGGTGTCCCAATTAAGGGGACCTCAGAAGCATGAACAAGGAAGCAGAAGACAGAGCACTGAACCAGCAAGCATGGAGAAGAACAAGAAAACAGGGAGCCACTTGAGTCTCTCGGCCCAAAGGTGGTCAGGAAGGGCTGCACATAGCAATCTCTGTGGTTAGTAAAGTCCCTGGGGAAAGCACAGCCTAGTGGTGTCTTCACAGTCAAATCCCCCAGGTGGTCACAAAGACTACAGTGAGAGTGACATAGTGCAAAGCCAATCATTGTGTGATTCTTCTGCCCTGTCTTATACAAAGACAGGGCAGAAGTAACTGCAAAGTGGTTCACCAAGTCAAGTCACAAGGCTCCATGTGACACCCTTTGTGTCCAAGAGTAGGATGTGTGCCATGCAAGAGTGGCTAAGCTTACTTTGGACTGTAGCCCACCAGGCTCCTCTGTCCATGGGATTTTCCAGGCAAGAATACTTGAGTGGGTCGCCATTCCCTTCTCCAGTGGATCTTCCTAACCCAGGGTTGAACCTAGGTCTCCTAGATTCCAGGATTTTTTTTTTACCATCTGAGCCACCAGGGAAGCCCCAAGCTTGTTAGATCCCTGTTTCTGAAGGTGCTACATTCTAAAAGAAGCCAAGCTGTGCATAGACAACAATACCTAGAGAACCTCCATCTAATATTGGATACATATACCTACCTTAGTGGTTAAGAATTCAGAAAAGTAAAAAGCAAAGAGGAATGGAAAAAAATCACAGAGAGAATACAGTTATAATATGTGCATGATATGAGTCTTCAGCCAGGCTTTGAAGGATGGACATCATTTGAGGTAGAAAAAAGAAAAAAATTAGGAACAATTCATTCCATAAGGGAAAATAGCAAACAACGAATGTTTAATATACATTTCCAGTGAATAATAAAAGTAGTAAGAAGAAAAACTGGGAAAGAGAAGAGAATATTACTACATTCATGGGTAATAATGATGAAGGAAAAATGGGAAAAGTTTCATTCTTTCATTCATAAATTGGACAAACATTAAATGTGCACAAGTTAGATGCCTGGGCACTTGTTCTATGGCCTCAAACACCAAACTAAGTGCCCTCATAAGCTAAACAATGGATTCCTGTTGCTCATCAGAATTGATGAAAATCCATGTTTCTCATACTATCGAAAATGGGAAGGTGTCAGGAGGAAAAGCAGCTCAGACTTTTCTAAGACTCTCCAGCTAACACTGAAAAAACATGTAATAATCAGCTACGCAGTAATGAGGCTGCCCCTTGGGCTAAGATACCTCTTTTCTAGCATTTCACAAACTCTGAAGTTGATTCCACCAAGGCCAAAGCAGGGTCAGGGCCAGGACTGGTCAGGTGTCCGAGGTACAGATAATCGTAACCTAAGGGCCAAGCCCATGACATGTGCCCCCTGGGAGGTGGCGGCAGATTCTTCATGATGCTTGATGAATGGAGGGCAAGGGTAAGAGACGCTTACCGTGAGAAACACATGATGGATATTGGTATTTAAAACAGAAAGCAGCACTGGCTTTAAGTTAATGTTTCATATCCAATAAAGAAGGCTAAATATCTATCGTTTTGATAGATTGCTATAAAAGAAACATTAGAGGGGCTCTTAAACATCGTGTTCCAGATCTTCATTACAGGAAATTAATCTTGAGCAGAATATCACACCCAGTATGGCTGGACTCCATGAAGTAGCCAGTTAGATAACATAGGTTGTGCTTCATCTAATACAGACCAAATCAGGAAAGAGTCTAAGGAACAATTTCATCACTACTGCAACCCACAGCACTGCAGGCCAAAGCAGCAGAGAATGTTTTCTAGAAATTCTCAACACAGGCATCATGCCTTTGGAGGAGATACAGAACAGTTTCACAATGTCCTCCAAAAAGCAACACAATGACCGATACTGAGGATTTAATTAGTAGCATTTTCCAACAGCTGAGACTGGAGACAGCTCAAATCTGCATCCCCGGCGGCCCAAGAACGGGGAGACCTTTGCTGCCTCCAGACCCCAGACCAGTTGGAGGACTTCCATTGAATTAATGTTTGGGAAAATGTCTCTGGGACTTTCTTGCAGCAACTTCTCTCACTATGCGGGAAGACGCTTCTCAAAATGGAATAAACTGAGAAGATGGGAAAGAGAAAGACATAAGGCCCAAATACAAACTCATCATATCAGCTAAAAACGGGCCTGAGAAAAAAATGCAAATCTCCAAGAATGAAGACATCTTAAACGTTCAAGGGACAGAGGTACTCTTTGGGCCACACTTGTTAACAGACAGAGAGGCACAGCACACATGTGTTACAAAGGTCTGACAAATCCGTGCCATGCTCCCACTAGCAGAGACTGACATGAGTTCACCAACATAGAAGGCACATGGAGAATCTGGGTGACCAGTGTTCCCTTAATCTCTGCATTCCAGACAGCAAATAGACCAACTACCAGAAGAGCCTACAAAACCAGTCTCTCAATGAGTTAGATATTCAGTCAATAACATTAAAAAAATAAATAAACCAGCAAAACATCCTCTCCTGTGTTATTCTGACCATAGAATCACCTCAATCCAGTTTTGCTCCTCCAGTGGGAAAAGAAGGATTTTCCTCCTTCTGGAGGAATTCAGAGCCAGGATAATTCTAGAAATATCCATATTGTAACTGAACATTAAGTATTGTTAGAATAACTCACTGGCAGTGAGGTACTATCTAATCAGCCGAGGAGTAATGAGGCTGCCCCTTTGGCTAAGATACCTCTTTTCTAGCATTTCACAGACTCAGTGAAGTTGATTCCATCAAGGCCCAAGCAGGGTCAGGGCCAGGGCTGGTCAGGTCCAGCTGCAACGTGGATATTTCTAGAATCATTCTGGCTCTAAATTCCTCCAGTAGGGAATTTTCTCCAAAATGAAGCAAGTATCACCCCAGTATACCATTATCATGAACTTCTATATTAAAATATGTCTCTTCTTTTGATACATTCAGCTCACTTGAATCTTAGCAATATTTACCTTTCTCAGCTGGCCAATCATTCACTCACAGTAATCACAGTTACCATGTACGTATCAGACACTCTTTTACATGATTTGTTTTTTATGTATTAACATAAAAGGTACTATCACTGTGCCCATTTTATTAATAGAGGTGAGGAAACCAGGGCGTAGAAAGGCAATTAATTATCTTGTCTGCAGTCACATAGCAATTACGTAGAAGATGTGGGATCTAACCCAGTAATTCGGCTCTGCCAGTCCTGCTTTTAACCCAACACTATATTGCATAGGATTTACTTGTTTACTCCAAAGGTGAACCATATGCATCCCAACATATAATGCAGAGAGTAATGGTAAAGAAAAACCCTCTAAGTGTTCTTGGCCACATTTCTCCCCCATGTCTTCCACCTCATATCCTACCCCTAGTAATCTGCAATGAAGTATCTCTTTTTTCCCCTTGAAACTTTTTTTTTTAATGTTGAAATGGCCATTTGAAGTCCCAGCAAGCACAAAAGTAACCCTAAACAGTTAACTTATTGTTTATTTTGACCACATGGGCATGAGCTTCATACAGACATCTCAGTCAGGGTTCTAGACGTCTAGTCAGGAGTTCTGTTTGACCAAAAGAAAGGGATGAGATTAACGTTATGAGGACTTCCTCACCAGATGCCCAGTCTATCCACAGTGCTTTTCCCTACACCACTCTTTAATACAAAAGCAAACCCACCAATGGTAATGAACACAATCTCATTTTTAAAGACAAAGAAACAAACTCAGAAAGGTTAAGCATCCTGGTCCAGGAGACTCACCAAGGAAAGATGGTGACTTAAGCCACAGCCTGACCTGAAGCAGAGGCTATTTCTGTGACAGCATGCTGGGTAGTAGATATCCTGTTCCTTAAAACCAGAAACCATTCTTAGATTTTTCCCCCCTCTGAGCAGTGAGTCTTTACAGATTTACTGGTTGTTAAATGCTACTGACTCTAGCTAATTCCCAAATTAACTAGATTCCTTTCAGAGCTTGTAAAATGTGCTACATACTCAACTTCCGAATTTAGCATGCAAGATGATGACCACAGCAGTGAGAATGGTGCAACTTTCTCGTTGGAACAATGCACACCGAGAAGCCTCTTTTTAATTTCTACCTTCTTTCATGAGGGCTACGTGAACGAGGACACACCTAGGGTACTGCATATTAATTTCAATACAGCTAATACCCAAAATGTCCCACCAATTTACTCTTCACTGACAATGTTAAAAGAAAATGATTTATGCAGATCAATCATCTGGCTCATCAAGTCCTACCCTGACAGCCAGCCTTCATCATTGCTATTTAAAAGGCACTGCTGACAGAAAAGACCGACTCTTTGATTAAGGGCCCTGTCTGGCTAACCTTTTATTTGAAGAATGATTGCCGCTGAGTGACAAATACTTTTCCATTCATTTCAAGGCAAAGATATTGACATTCAAATTCTTGATGGCTACACTGAGCAGATGCCACTGTTGGCAAGAGGCTTGAGAGCGACAGCAGGTATGCCGTGGCTCTGGGGGCAAGGGCGAGAAAAGAATAAAACGAAACGCACACGTGGGCACTGGTTAAAGGTTCTCAATGAGTGAAAGCCACAGGCCTCTCAGTCAGATCCTCATTGCTCAGTAGTTATCAAAGAACATCTGTTCAGAGCTGTGCCCCAGTTCTCTTCTTAGAAGTGCCCTTGCGTTACCTTGACCCTACTTGCAACTGCACATGCAGCGAAGAGTGAAAAGGAGCTTGGGGGCATGTGGTTCCCAGCCTTAGGAAGAAACATCCTCTCCCTCTCTGTCCCAAATCACATGACCCCAGGAGACCGCAAGCTAAAATCACTGGTCTCGCAGGACCTTAAGTGACTAAGAACAAAATGCAAGAGTATCTGAAAAATCACCTAGGAAAGACAAAACAAACATTTTATCCTATCTGCTAGGGAGAAAGAAGAAGAAAAAAAAATACAAGAAAGAGTAGGGGTTGACAGAAACAGAGTGACCATAAGAGACAGAAACTGAGCTTTAAAAGAAAACACACAATTTTCCAATTCATTTCAGGTAAAGTTCTACCTTGATCAGTACCATATATACAATATAAATATATCCTCACAGCAGGATTATTCTGCTTCTTTTTATTACTTACGTGTAAACTGTTACCTTAAAGGGAAGTGGGGAAATTACGGCTTAAGGAAAGCTATTTGTGACAAGAGCCATCACAAAGCCTTAAGATTAACCATTTTCAGGAACAAAATGAAAATACCTCAGCAGGTCATCGGCGATTCCTTTTAAATCTCGCAGAGATGAAATGTATGGGTCTAACGTGCTTCACAAAGGACAAGGTACTTAAAAATAAAACAAAAAATCCCTGGAGCTCTGAACCTCCAACCAATTCCCATAGGAAGGAAGGTGGGGGACAGGCGAGACACAGATCGAACCTTTTCCCCTGTCGCCCCAAAGCCCAGCAGGTGACTCAGGCAGCAGAGCATAGGAACGGTTTTCAAAGAGGGAGAAAACCCAGGTTTGAATCCAACCTGTGCTACTGATAGGCTGAGAGGCCTGGAGCAAGTTATTCTTCCCTCCCCAAACTCTTATCCTATCTACAAAATGGATACAGTAATGTCTATTTTGCAGAGCTATTTGTAGATATTAAAAATTGTGTTAAATAAAGCAACTATTCCTTACTTAAACCCCCTTCCCCTCCCTTTCTTCTCCTCTTGGCGCACCTGTTTGTATGAGAAAGGAGTCCAGAAGAGGTACAGGAAAAACACAAGATTTACTGTTACCAGGCTAAGCTGTGACTCCTGGCATAGACCCTTAACTACCAGTGCAACTGAGCAAGCTTCAGATAAGTTACATGTCGAACCTCAATGTCCTCCACTTGAAAGGAGAGCAGTCCCAATAGCATACTCCCCTCATGGGCATGAGTTTGGGTGAACTCCGGGAGTTGGTGATGGACACGGAGGCCCGGCGTGCTGCAATTCATGGGGCTGCAAAGAGTCGGACACGACTGAGCGACTGAACTGAACTGAACTGAACTCACTGTGTTTCAGTGAGAACAAACAAGATCATGTTAACGTGAAAGCACTTTCAGTTTTAAATTTGCACAAACATTTGTGGTTGTTACTGTTGTTCTCCAGAAATGGAATATTCCAACCCATTTTGATCTTTTTGCTTATTTATTTCTCCCATCTGTATTTATTGAATAATAAATCAATAAACTTATCAAAAATCATAATGTCATCTTTATTCCTTATAACTGTTAATAGTTGCTTCTGCGGCTGTTTTGAAGAAATATCAGAAACTTAATGTTTCTTTCACAACAAATTGGAGGTTATGATGAACCAGGCATTGGGACAAGGAAGTGAATGGAAAAATGCACAATTCACCCAAGTAGGACAAACAGACAAACCAAGAAAGGATTTCAATATTGTGGCACCGCCTGAGTTAAGTGCAGAGGGTACTAAGAATGCCAGGAAGGGAAGGCATGACAATCTGGGGAATTTGGGAAAGATTTCACTACGGCGACATGAGACCTGGGTCTTCAAGGATACGCAAGTCCTCAACAGGTAGAAAGGAAGAGAAAGGTCATTCAGAGGAGAGAATACCAGGTGCAAAGGTACAGGGGCCCAAGAGAGATCCCATGCTTCAGCAGGGACAAGGGGAAGTTACTGTTTTCAATGTTTCTTCATAAAATATGATACGCAAAATAGTTTACATATATTTTCTAAAAATTCTTTTCATGAATGAATATTGAGTTTTATGAATACTTTCTTTGCATCTAATGATATTTAGTCTATGGGTTTCCTTATTGTGAATTATAAGTTTGGGGATGGAAAACCATCACTGCATTAGAAAATAAACAAAACTTGATAAAATGTATCATAATAAAGAAGAAAAGAAAGACACCCTGCAGACTGAAGACTTACTCCTTGAGGTGATGGGGAGGTTTAAGCTTGAAACCGCTTTGATATGGCCCATGGTTTAGCAACATCCCCCGATGGAAGGCTGGACCCATGCACCTTTGCCACGTTTGCAGTTTCTATTCTGTGCTAGAACTGGAGACACAGCCATGAGAAAGAGTATTCCAACACTCCCTCAGGGAGGGGAGTTGGTGGTCTTACTTGCTTTCATGCTCTGGGAGTAGCTGCCCCCACTGAGCAGCACTCTGGCTTCATGCTTAGCCTCTGACCCTGCCCTTCACACCCAATTTGCTGATATGGGTGCCTGCTTTCTTGCTTGACCCTACTGTTGCATTATCTATGGCTTCTGGTGCGACCACGGGTCACCCGCTTGTGAGCTGAGAGCTCTGTCCTCCGGCTTTCTGCCTTCTCTCCCTCAGCCAGCCTGCTTTGACCTGCAGTGACCCTATGGACCACCCAACGGCTCCTGAAACCATCTGTTACTGTGGGTGGCTCTCTATTCCATGCCCCTGCCTCCTGCTCCCTATACATACTTCCAGCACAAGTAAGGCAAGCATAATGCTCATGCTCACCAAGTCTTGCTTCATTCTCCTCTTCCGGGGCACAGAGACAACAATCCATCACCTCCCTGACAGTTTGGGTTCTGGTAAATACAAGAAAAAAGGGGCATGAGCCACTCTCAGGCTTGGCCCTTAAAAACATCAGTGCAGATTTTCTGTATCTGTTTCCTAATTTTCTATACTAATTATCACAAACCTGGTGGCTTGATTGAATAGGAATTTATTCTCTCACCTTGATGAAGACCAGAAGCCCAAAGTCAGGGTGTCACTAGACTCACAGTCCCTCCAGAGACTCTATGGGAGAATCCCTCACAGCTTCTTTCAGCTTCTGGCAACTCTCAGTGTTCCTTGGATTATGGCAGCATCACTCCAACTCTGCTTCTGGCTTCACACGGCCTTCACACCTCTTCGTGTCTGTGTCCAAATTTCCCTCTCCTTTCTCATGAAAAGACTGGTTTAGGGTTTAAATCTCACCCTAAAAGCAGTATAATTTAGGATCCATCCAAGATCTCTTAAGTAAAGAATCCTCTCTCTTGCAAAGATACTATTTCCAAATAAGCTCACATTGAGGTTCCAGGGAGGCATGTATCTGGGCGGAGGTGGGGAGGAGGTGTCAATATTTAACCCACTCTAAAGGGCTTCCCTTTGGCTTCCTGATGCAAAGAACTGATGCATTGGAAAAAACCTGATGCTGGGAAAGACTGAAGGCAGGAGGAGAAGAGGACAACAGAGGATGGCATCACCAACTTGACAGACATGAGTTTGAACAAGCTCCTGGAGATGGTGATGGACAGGGAAGCCTGGCATGCTAAAGTCCCTGGGGTCACAAAGAGTTGGACATGATTGAGCAACTGAACTGAACTGAACTAAAAGGGCTCCCCTAGTGGCTTAGATGGTAAAGAATTTACCAGCAATGCAGGAGACCCAGGTTCAATTCCTGGGTCAGAAAGATCCCCTGGAGAAGGGAACGGCTACCCACTCCAGTATTCTTGCCTGGAGAATGCCATGGACAGAGAAGCCCAGTAGGCTACAGTCCATGGAGTCACAAAGAGTTGGACACAACTGAGCAACTAACACTTTTACACCATCACTTCCCATGCAACCTTGGAAGTTTTAGGATCCAGGTAGTGCAGCCACCTGATGTCAGAGCCAGATCCCAGAAGGACCATGCCAAGCAGAATTCCCCAACATGAACCCTCCCTGGACATATACAGTGAGCAGAAAACCAAACTCTGTGGTGTGAAGCCACTGAGATTTCAGGGTTAATTTGTTACACCAGCAGAGCCCAGCCTGACTTGGCTACTACTTCAAGCCCTGTGCCCTCCTCCTGCAATCCAAACACTGTTTACAAGCCCAGGGCTGACCGGCAATGTTTTCATTTGGGTTCAGTTTTTGCTCAAAAGCCCTTTTAGGTGGCTCATGCTGAGCGTCCCAGGAATTTCTCCCAGAGCTTTGCTTGGCCTGGATATGACTATTTGGGAGGTTTCGTGTGCTCCCTGGAGAGTGTCATGAGGCTTTGCTGATTCTCAGAGGACAATGTGGTGGCCAGTGTGAGCGAGTTCTTGCTTTTACTGGGGCAGGGAAGAGAGAGAAAGGGGTCAAATGTGAATGCTTTCCAGCTACATTCATCCAAAAGTGAACCAAGAAAAACAGTAGCTAGTGCCCCTCTCCTGCAAAAGTACACCAGGTTTCAAGTCATACTGATTTGGGCTAAATTCCCAATTTTTGAGTTTCTTAAACTCAACAGCTACAATGCTTTGAATGTCACCTTTTATCACAGGGCCCTAGTTCTCTTATGTTTTAGAAGAAGGGAGTAAATGCCACCTTTTCCACAAGTGCCTTTCAGGAGTAAACGAAACTAGACACATGCTTAGCTGAGTGTTCTGATCATAGCAGCTACTGGGTAAAGGTGAATTCCCTTTGTTCCTATAAACAGGCCAATGTGTTCCCACCTGAACCTTCTTCTCTTCTGGAGCAAGATGAAAGCTAAGATTACACACAACCATGGTCTTCACCACTGGTCTTGATGACCCCCAAGCATTTTCTCCCTTTTCCCTAGTCCATTCTTTTAGGTACTATTAATATTAGTATATTTCTTGGAAATGGCTTCCAAGATAGTAGATGAACTGGCTAATCTCCTTAACCAGCTTGGTTTTGCCCTTAAACACTCTAGGAGAGTTATTTTGATCCTTCAATTAGGTTGAAAGCTCTCTAAATACAGGACTATGCCTTATCCTATTTCTATAAACTCCACAGGAGTCAGCACAGTGCCAAATTGACCAAAGGTGCAAATTCACTGACCAACCACAGAGAAAACAGAGGAAGGAAAGTTCCTGTGACTAAGACAAGATTTGGCCTCCAGCAACAAATTAGTGGGCCAGTATGAAAGTTAGCTGGTACATGCACAGAGCAGAGAGAGGAGAAACAGCAGTTGAAATATTTAAGAAATGGGCCCCCAAAATGGGAGGCTTCATCTCCACTCTGGGGATTTGATGGATCCCTCCATAAATAAACAACTACTGGTCTCTTTATCATACCCCTTTCCCAGCTGGGTCAGCAAAGCTTACTCATAGTTGAACAAAGGCATGATAATAAATTATATGCTATCGATGGTATAGTATAAGTTATATAATATGCACGTGTTACAAATTGCTTTGTACTACTTTGTACTGGGCACTATTCTAAGGGTCTTATTACCTACACATTAATTCATTTAGTCTTCACAACTCCACAACATTGATGCTCTTGTTATCAGCATCTTACCATGAAGACACTGAAACCCAGAGTGGTTAACTGGCCCCAAATCACAGAACTAGTAAGTCTCAAGACCAGGAGTCAGATCCTGGCAGTCTGACTCTGGAGTCCATGTACTCAGCCATGAGGTTATACTGTCTCTTAAGTGGAAGAGGCGGAGGTGAGAAAAGTAAGCCTCCAGCCAAAACAGTATCTGGCAGAAGGGCTTACAACTTAAATAGACTCTAAAGAGACAGCCCTTCAACAAAGGAGCTAGTAGCAGGAGCAGGGAACTGATCCAGCAGCCACAAATGCAAGGGGCAGCCCCTACATAGGAGAGAGCTGGTGCAACACTCCTTAACAGTAATGGGAACTTGGACAGAAGCCACCTCCTAAGCGAACACCTTTGGTCTGAGATGGGACTACCCCAGGATTAGAGCCCAGCACAGCAGGAGCATCTGAGGGCCCAGGAACACACAGTCCCACAGCTCTGAGGGCTTTGGAACACACACACTGAAGGCAAAGGATATCGAAGAGGGTGGGAAGAGGTTCCAGAAAGCCTTGATGGGTCCGTTTTGAGCTTCACATCTCTAATGTAAAAATGGCTCAAGGCAAGAGACAGACAGCATTCCCACCAGCCCTGAGAAGATCAGCAACCCACACCCCTCGCTTGTTTCCCATTACCGAATAAATCATTTCCGTTTCCTCCAGCTTTGGCCCTGCTCCACCATAAACGGAGAGCAAACCAGGGCTTCGCGCTCGATGCTGTCATCAAAAGCAGAGGGGGCAACGGAGTTCTCTCCTAGACTCTCAGCCCTTGTGGGCAATGTCCCCTCCTCCCTCCTCAAGCACATCGGAACGAGCAGTATTTGACGGTTACTTCTTTCATCTCTGCAGCTTTGAAAACCTCAAACGTCGTATCAGATCAACAACAAAGAGCAGGGGCTTCGGGAGTTGACAGCATGGCCATAATTAAAGACAATCATCAATAAGCTGCCATGTTAAACAATACCACGTTATAGCTGCTCCAAAACCAACTGTTTACCTTTCAGACTTTTCTATGGAAAGGTTTAAACAGGTGCAGATATGCAAACAGGAGAGAGGACCTTTTCTTCTAAGACAGTGTATAATGTACAGCATGCTGTTCCCTTGTTAATAGTGTCCAAATCATTCACTCCGGGAAAATGACCTCTGGTAACTGGTAAGAATCTAAAAGTAGCACTTCTGGAAAATATGACAGGTACATTGCCAAAGATGAAATGGGTAATGACCCAAAATTGCTGTCTTAAGTTCCTTCTGGCCCATGGACCTCAGTCCTTCTCTTTGTAAAATATGGAGGTTGTATTTTAGGCTCATGTTGACACGTAGAAGCTCTTCTCCAATACCAGGCCAACAGACTACAGGAAAACTCCAGAAAGCCTTGAGGGAGGACCAGCCACCTTCTTGCCCTAAAAGGCCTCCAAAAGATTTCTAGAACTTTGAGAACTACTGAACTGAATCATCTCTGTGAGTTCCTTGGAGGATCAAAAGTACACGATTCTCAAGAAGAAAAAAAGTGAACAATGAGTAAAACACTTGCTTTATCTTTGGTCCACAATGTTTTTCTGCTGAACAGATATGGTCCTGAGTCAATGAATAATAGAAAAGGTAGTTTTAAATAGCTTCTTCTCCACTTCTCCTTGAGTTTTGGGCAGGGCTAACTACATCAATAGCAAAGGGAAAGAGGCAACATTAAAGCAACAATAAGTCTCTAGTTACGAAACTGAGGTCCTCGGCTGGGTATCCACAGCTGGTGCAGCATCCCAGTTCCCAGGGAGTTCTGAGGGGAGCAGGAAGTATGTGTTTCTACAAGGCTCTCCTGCCTCAGAATCTTCTGCCAGCTCCTTGAGGCCTGTGCTTGTCTTATTTCCAATTCTACCTTATGCTGGAGATTTCCAGGGATTCCTAAAGCTCCTAAAAAGTCCCTTCAAAGAGAAGCAGGAACTTTCCCATGAACAAGGCCAGAAGAACTGAAGTAGGAACAAGAGGACTTTCTATGGAGTCATCAAGAGATGGCTCTGGAGCCCCTCCAGCAGACACCCAACTCACTGGAATTTGGGAGGTTTCCCCATGTACAAGGACTGGTTATCACCTCATTTATACAACTCATCCATGGCTGGGGAGGGGGGTCCACACAGGCTGTGCTGAAGGCCCCACATAGGACACCACAACTGACGCTGACTACTGGGAACTTTCTGATACTTGAATATAAAACACTGCTAGAATAAGCATAGAGTCGTCACTTATACTTTGGCAAACCAAAGATCTCAAAATGTGTAACAAGAGGAAAATATCCAGTGCACATGTGGGACAGACCTAAAGAATGAGGCTGAATCTGACCTTTATGAAAGTATATTAGAAAATCCTCAACTGAACAGACCTAATGTCATTGCTGGGCCCCTGTCAGTGGTGGGTGGAGCGGTGGGTGGGAAGTGGGGAGGAAGGGGAATGGGGGGGACTCACAAAATCTCGGAAGATAAAGATCAAGCCACAAAGTGGCTTACTTCTGTGAAGACGGAGTTGATGTTCAGCTCGTCCCAGTGGACAGGTAGATGAACTATACTTCTTGAGTAGGGCTGGGCCCTGGGCCCTCCTCCATCCCTACCACCACTGCTGACATCATTCTTGAGAGCTCTGCTTCCTTCCAGCCCAGAGAGCTTCATTCTGAAAACAATGACCCTTTATGGAGAGCTTTCATCCCAGCTTAAGTTCTGAAAAATCAAAGAGCCAATATGTCTGAGCTGGAGAAAGCATCTCTCAAGAATCTGGGAAAACTGCCTGGAGTGGTTTGTATTTAGTGGTAATATCTTCTCCTTTGACTTGTCAGATTGTCTTGCTGCTTTCAGAATGAAACCAGATATAAATAAACCAAAAAAAAAAAAAAAGTGTTTGCGATAGACTACTGATCCCTGGTTTATTTTATTATTTTTTTTTTTTTTCAGTTGAGAAGCCTCACAGTTTTCCAAGCATGGTTACGTTATGGTAATACGCTTTGTCATAAATTTACTATATCCTTCTGCTTGTCTATGAAACAGTCTGCTCCTCATCTTTCTAAACTTGGACTGGATACAGAACTTTTAACTTAAAATATCTAACAATATGTCATACGCACCAGAAGATACATGACAGCTATTTCTAAGATACATAATATTATTAATTGTTTTGGAGTGGAATTGAACTGTTATGAATCTAAAAAGTATAAAAATGACATTTAGCCATCAACAGTTCTTGAAACATTATATACACAAAAGAAGAAATACTAACAAGTCCAACAGTACTCATCATTTCAAAATTATACCCTTTGAAGCCAGAATGACATTAAGAGAAACAGAAAGAATGTAAGAACTTAAAATAAAATTGTAATGCTTGAAAATATTAAGCTTATGTTCTGATAAAAATTAAGTGTGAGCTAAATTATTTTTTATGTTTGTGGAAATGTCAAACAATGTGCTGTCTTCTTAAACTATTTAAAGAGCTGTGGCTCAAGTGTGTGGAGAGGATCTGCAGGATACAAACAATGCCGAGCAGAGGAACAAGCTGATTTACTGCAATTTACTTCAATTCACTTAGAATTGACTGAGAACCTACTGATTTCATGCTGTATTATGTAACATGAAGGATATAATAGAAGATACAGACTCAGACCAGCTTGCAAATTTACTGTGGGGACAACCGAGGTGTATACAATCTTAAAATAATGAAAAAAATCTTGAATCAAATGCTCACATGAGAGCTACTAGTAAGTAAGTAATACACAAGGTTAGAGCAGGAATAACTAAATTTGAGCCAGAGGAACTAAGCTCTTGCCCCACTCAAGACTAGAATTATAGCTGCATCCTAAAGGTAAAACCATATTTAGAAAGATAAAAAGAAGTGCCAATGGTATTTACAGTAGGAGAGGCAGCTTCAATAGAGGCCTAAAGACTGAGCAAATATGGGGGAAGGGCACACTGAAAGGAGTGACCCAAACAAAGGCCTGGACCTCAGGTTTCCCTCAGGTCAAAAGCATGGAGAGCATCCATCTGACTCCTCCTTCCAAACTGCTTCTCTCCCTGCTTCTCAGAGCCCCATCTGACTCGGAATTTAAAGTTCCCAGGGTCCCTTTCTCACTAGACTTGCTTCTCAAACCCAAACAGGAGGGACCCTAATGGGTTCCTCATTGTATGAGTCAGAAACTCCCACCCCTGGCTCCCATGACTGTGCTTATTTTAAGAGCTCAGAAACTGGTATTTGTCTTTCTGACTTACTTCATTTAGTATGATCGTCTCTAGGTCCATCCACATTGCCGCAAATGGCAGTATTTCGTTCTTTGTTATGGCTGAGTAGTATTCCACTGTATATATGTACCAAATCTTCTTTATCCACTCATCTGTCAGTAGACCTGTGGGCTGTTTCCATGTCTTGGCTACTGTGAGTAGTGCTGCTATGAACACAGGGGTGCATGCCTCATTTTGAATTATAGTACTGTCTGGGTACATACCAAGGAGTAGGACTGCTGGATCATATGCTCGGTCTATTTTCAGTTTTCTGAGGAACCTCCGTACTATCTTCTACAGTGTGTGTACCAACTACATTTCCACCAAGGGTGTAGGACAGTTTCCTTCTCTCCATACCCTCCCCAGCATTTGTCATTTGTCGAGTTTTTAATGATGGTCACTCTGCCTGGTGTGAGGCGGTACCTCACTGTAGCTTTTATTTGCATTTCTCTAATTATTAGCGATGTTGATTATCTTTTCATAAGCCTACTGGACATCTGTGTGTCTTCTTTGGAGAAATGTCTGCCAAGGTCTTCTGCCATTTTTCAATTGGTTTATGTTGTTGTTGTTGAGTTGTTTGAATTCTTTGTATATTTTGGAAATTAAGCCCTTGTCTAAAATACAGCACAAATAAACCTATCTAAAAAACACAAACAGACTCCTAGACACAGAGAACAAACTAGTGGTTGCCAAGGAGGAGGGTGGGAGGCAGATGGATAAACTAAGAGTTTGAGGTTGGTAGATGCAAACTATTCCATTTAGAATGGATAAACAACAAGTCCTAATGTACAGCACAAGGAACTACATTCAATACCCTGTGATAAACCATAATGGAAAGAAGGTATGAAGGAATGTATGTGTGTGTGCAACTGAGTTCCTTTACTGTTCAGCAAGGATTCGCACAACACTGTAAATCGACTATACTTCAGTTTTTAAAAATACAATACAATACATTAAAACAGAGCCCATCAAATCAGTCAGAACTGGAAGTGGCCATGCCCTTCACCGACCTGACATATTACAACCTTTCCATCGCACCCTCTGTGCCACGCTGAGATCAGTGGTTCTCAACCAGGAGGGACTTTGTCCCCTAAGAGACAACTGACAATACCTGAAGATGTCTCTGTTTTGTCACTAAGGACAGGAGGATGTGTTCATATTATCTAGTGGGTAGAGACCAGGCACACAGCCAAAAGTCCTGAAATGAGCAAGGCAGCCACCTACAACAAAGAATTTCCAGCCTACAATATCAACACTGGTGAGACTGTGATGCAATGAATATTAACATTCTCAATATTTTCTGAATATATCTACATTACATGATGGAACACTTTCTTAAACTTGATCCTGACCCATCAATTTCCAGGAAGCTCAGCTCAACTTCCAAGGTGCTTTCTATGGTGAGGTTGCCTGATCCATGCAGCTCTGATGACTCTACTCCTCGTGCTCCTACCCCGTAAGTAGGGTACACGGAGGAGAGGGGGTACCCCCGCTATGAAATGTGTCCTCCACTCGAGCAAATCATATATTCAGACCTAAACCCAACTAGATACAAACTAGTTTTGTATTAACGTGGATATAGGATACTGAAAGCCAGTGATGTACTCTGTACACTTTGTGCCCTTCCAAAGCTGGTAACACATTATCCAAGCATTTGCTACTTGAGTACTTTCAGTTTTGAGATTGCATAAAGAAACAAAAGTCATCATATCTTGAAAAGATTCGCTTTGAACTGACCTCTTCATCTTAAACCTCTTTCAATCTCTTCACTTGTTTATCTCTGGTCCTCAAACTTGCTAAACCTTCTTATACCCTGTGGCCTTCGCATGTGTCTGAAAAGTTTCTCTCCAGTTCTTTCCATTTGATCCACAAGTATCAGTATAAGTGACTTTTCTCATCAGCCCATTCAAAGTACCTTCAATACGGATACTTAGTAGACATTGAAAAACTATTTGTTAAATGGATGAACAATGGATAGATGGATGAACGGGTGAGTAAATGGACGGTTGGATAGATGGAGCTAATTTGTGTGGGAGAGTCTTTTGATACCTACTGTCAATAGCCATCATTCCCTAAGGCCATTTTCCAAGCAATTGTTCCTCTCCCTTGGATCATTTGAGATTGAATCAGTGAATCCAGAGCTAAGCAGGAAAGAGCCTGATTAAGGTCGCTGCACCAACCCCCAGGGATGGCTCCCTGTCATCCATTTTCTCATGCTTTGTGTCAAGTCTTGCCTCCAGCCCCTCCAATGGCAAGGCTTCCCTGACCTCCCCAGGGGTATGTCCACACACTCTCCCCATTGTGAAATCTGTCCTGATTTTCCCAGCCTAAATTCCTCTCTGCTTAACTGCGCCCCATTACTCACAGCTCTCTCCCTCTGGACCACAACAAACAACAGCTCTGGAACTCACATTCTCTTCCTGGCTTCCCACAACTTCCCAATTCCACTCCCTAACCCTTGATGAAACAGCATGGCGTGAGACCATGGAGAAGGGTTTACACAAATGTTCAGAATTAGAACTTGGTCAACACCAGTCTCACCTCCCCCACCCATCTCCCTCTCTCATCCATCATTCCCTCCCCTCCCCTCCCCTAGCCTGCACAGAACCAATCTGGCTTTATTTTCCCATTACACAATTCTTTCAAAACATAATTCCTATGCTTGAATAGAAACGTCAAGTTTCTGGAAGGCTACACAAGAGTTGTTAGTGATGGTGGCTTCTGGGAAAGGGAAGGTTGTCGGGGAAAAAAGATTTTTTTTGTTGTTGATACCTTTTGCATTTTTCACTGTGCACATATAACTATTTTTTCAATTGTGGTATGATATACATAACAGAAGTTTCCATTTTAACCATCTTTAAATGTAGAGTTCAACCACTACCACCATGGAAACAATGTTTTTCAGTAAATTTTTAAATTAAATGTTTATAATGCAGCTCTTGATCAAATAGATACACAAGATAAATAGGAAAGAAGGTGCTCTGCCTGGCATGAGCCACTGAAAACAAAGACTAATGTCACTTAGCCATTTTTGATGTATTACAAACTTTAAAATACAGGGAGAGAGACACTTCATAAAAAATAAAAGGAGAAAAGGAATAAAATACAAAAAATTTGAAAACTACGGTTACACACACACACATTATTTATACTTACGATGGGCCAAAAATAAGCATGTGCATATTCAATCAAGTATAGAGAACAGACATCTTAACAAAACAGAATTATGGCTATCGCAGCAGTCTGTGAGAAAAATTATTAGCTTTATTACTCAAAAAGTAGTTTGAATAGGAGTCTTCCAGCTGTTCAATCTGATCATCAGAACACTGCCAATTTTCTCTGCCACAGAGTCTTTCTGTGCAGTGGGTAACTTGTTGCAATTAAGGGATTTTCTCACTTCTTAATAATTCTCAGATTTGGAATGTTTTTCTTGTAACCATCCAAGCAGTGGTATCACACTCCGCTCCTCTGATACAATTTTGTAACTTGCTGGAAGTGACAAAGACTGCCACACGTGAAGATGGTGATTTGTGTGTCTCGAGTAGCTGTACTCAAAGTTAAATTTCCCCCATCTGACAGCATGAAGGCTGCAGCAAACCTCTGATTGCAGTTTCTGCAATCAAAACACTCCCTCAAATCCCACAGGTTTCATAGGACATGCACACTTGGCCCGTCCCTGATGAGTTCCAGCTTCCATTAAGTCTGACTTCTCCTCAGAGTAAGTGTTCTTTCAACACTGATATCTCAGGTCTGAATTGCAAGCACTGGCTGGTTCAAGAAAAGCTAGCTATCTGCAAAAAAAAAAAAAAAAAAGGCTGTCTAGGAGACCAGTTATGTTTAGTAGTTCAAAAAGAAATTATAACCCTGATTCATTGGAAGAGACCTTGATGCTGGGAAAGATTGAGGGCAGGAGGAGAAGGGGGCAACAGAGGATGAGATGGTGCGATGGCATCACCAACTCAATGGGCATGAGTTTGAGCAAGCTCTGGGAGATAGTGAAGGACAAGGGAGAAGAGTATGCTGCAGTTCATGGGGTAACAAAGAGTCGGACATGACTTAGTGACTGAACAACAAAAGCATTTTTAGTTTGCAACTCACAATTATACCTATATATTTATTCCAAATCTCCCTCTCTCTCCAACCCCAATCACACACACACACACACACCCCATTGCATTTTACTATATAACACAGCTGCTTTTCACACTAAAGAATCCCAAAGAGCTACGTGACTATCAGAGTCGACATTGTGACATAATGGTAGACTTTTCTAAGTTCAGTGAGGTTGACTTAATGTAACAGAAGCTGAGATTGAGGGACTACAATCTAAGAATAGGGACAAAGCAGAGAAATATCTGTGTCTGACTTTAGCTCAAGACTCTGAAAAATGGTACATGAACAGAAATGAAAATTAACAGCATGTCAGGAGTAACCCACTGGAGTAAGATCTGGAATATTTACATTCAAATACAAACTTCAGTGTTTACCAGCTGAATATCTTAAGTATATTTCAACCTGGTGGTTCCCTTACTTGTATAATGGGGTGGTTATTATCCACCCAAAGTACAAGGTTCTTAAGGGAATAAAATAATGATAAAGCATAGCAGAGAAATTACCAAGGCTATTTGTACAATAATTTGCCCCTTTTCTGTTCTTTATGAGCCTCACCTATAAAGTATAGCAATGAGGGAAAATGAGCTGCCCAATACTGATACCCATTCAGCCTCTAAGCCATTAGGGGCTGTATGAGATTCCTATCACTGGGATACCAACCAACCAACATGTTGACTTCCGACGACAGAAATGTATTCTTCCACAGTTTTGGAGGCAAAAAGTCTGAAATCAGTGCCACTGGGCCTGATCAAGATTTCAGCTGGGTCGCACTCCCTCCAGGAGCTCTTGGGGAGAACCTGTTCCATGCCCCTTCCAGCTTCTGACACCTGCCAGCACTCCCTGGCTTGCTGCCACCTCCTCTAATCTCCAAGGCCAGCATCTTTGTCTCTGTTCTGCCTTCACATCAC
This sequence comes from Bos grunniens, assembly GCF_055505025.1. Taxonomy (NCBI): domain Eukaryota; kingdom Metazoa; phylum Chordata; class Mammalia; order Artiodactyla; family Bovidae; genus Bos; species Bos grunniens. Next base: position 14,675,397 of record NC_141192.1, read on the forward strand.
CTTCTCTGTGTATGGATCAAATATCCTTCTGCCCGTCCCCTTCATAAGGATGGTGGTGGTGGTTTAGTTGCTAAGTCGTGTCCACCTCTTTGCAATCCCATGGACTGTAGCCCTCCAGGCTCCTCTGTCCATGGGTTTCCCCAGGCAGGAATACTGGAATAGGTTGCCATTTCCTCCTCCAGGGGATCTTCCTGACCCTGGGACCGAACCTGTATCTCCTGCTTGGCAGGCGGATTCTTTACCACTGAGCCACCAGGGAAGCCCCTCATAGGATATATGTGATTCAATTTAGAAACTATTCAGATAACCCAGGATATAATCTCCCCATCTCAAGGACCTGAACTTAATGCCATGTAAGGTAATGCTTACAGGTTCAAGGGACTAAAATTTCACACCTTGGGGAAGGACATTTTAAAGTCTACCACAGGTACCAAAAACACAGAGGGCAAACAGATCAGGAAAAGAAGCTTCTTAAAAATTTGAATTATTCCTTGAAGTAGAAATCACAATAATTCATACCCTAATTTATACTGGGATATGAATAAATGTTATTAGTCTTCCAGGCAGCATTAACACAGAGTCATTAAATGGACATGAATTTGGTTTAAGAAATCAAAACCTAAAGGTGAGCCTAGCAGAGGACCCTAGCAGGTGCATGAAAGCCAGGTACAAGGCAATAGAGAAGGATCTGAACCCCAGGGAGGGGCTCAAAACAAAAACCAGACAAACCTCCCTTTCATTTTCTACCTTAGCTGAGAGCCATCCTACATATAAGCCACAAGGGAAATGAGAAACCCTGACTACCAAACATCAATCTGCGAGTTCATTCTTTCATTCCTTGCAACAAACGCTTATGGAGCAAATGTTATGTACAGGACGTAAGAGAATGGATAAAAGTGCTTCCTCTTGTGAGAGCCACATCCTCACGAGAATTAAGTCAATTCAGTGCAGCAACTGTTTACAGAGGACCTACTATGTGGCAGATACTTGGGTGCACATGCCCAAATCGATTCCTGAACTTCCTTTGCAAAAAAAGTTGGGGATTTTCCTAAGAAAGTGGCCTGTATTGAGGTAGACACTCAAGCCTCCCAACGATCTATCCTGCAAAGGTCAGTGCAGAAGCCCAGAGCACATGGGCAAGCCGTTTTCCAGGATATGGTGTAGCACCTAGAGCCACCACTATTTACCTCCTCACCTTGTCAGCCTCACATAACAGATTCTGAGAGCTCCTCCTGTCTCTCTGATTACACACTCCATGCTTCCCACAGGAGGGCTGCATGATGAAGTGGCATTCCATCTTCTCTGCCGGGTCATGCCAGGCTCAACATCACCACACCGAGTGGGCACCCCAGTGGCTGGAGGGGAGCCATTCTGAGCACATGAAGAATGGGGATGCAGGGGCTGGAGAGGAGAAGGGAAGGTGGCTCCTTTTCATTCTGCATGTGAGCTTCTCTGGGTCCCATAAATTCCTCTACCCTGTATATTTCACTCAGCTGTCTAAATGAGGTTTGCTCATATAGCCACCACTGTGCAGAATCAATCATGCCCTTCTGCACAGAATGTTAATTGTGTGCCTCTCAAAAAGAAAAAAAAAAAAATAAAGCATACTGCAGAGGCCTTAGAAGAAATTCAAAATCTGTTTTGTTTTTAATTCACCATACTTTTAAAACTGCTATGTGAAGTAAACAATCACAGTCCCAGGCGTGATCCAGCTGCAATCCAGGTGCCTTTTTCAAAGCTGGGGAGAGGAATATTAAGAAACCTCTTCCCACTCCCATCAATTGTTCTACACAACACTTCCCGAGTCAGCTGCCGGCTGCCTGAATAAAGAAGCTCTGAGCCCTCCCAGGAATGAGTGTTCTGGTTAACTCCACACAAAATGGCCCATTCAAATCAACCTGGGCTGCAAATCTCTGTTTGTATCCGGCAGGGGTTGACTCATCTGAGAGGTAGAAAAGGAAAAGAAAAACAAGAGAATCATCTCCTCAGCTTCCTTATACCACAAAGCAGTCACTACGTGAGACTGCCTATCATCAAAGTGAAATTCACTACGAGAGAGGCAGCTGAAAAAGTCTACCGAGTCACCATCTAAGTGCCTGCAAATCAGTCATGTCTGTTTCAGGGAATCTTATTTTTTATTCTGTAGAGGTCACATTATTAAACTACAGATCATGATATCATGTGCTTAGAGAGGGCAAAGATGCTTTGAACACACACACACACACACACACACTCTCTCTCTAACACCTCTTTGCAGAGAGGGCAAAGAGCTGACTCCACAGCTAGAGACTTCAAGGATCCCATTGTTTTCAAAAAGGCCGGATGGACACTGTGACAAGCATACTGCCTTCCACCACCAATTTTGGGAACATGTGAAAAATACGGTATGCTGCTTGCTGGTATGTGGTCCGAGATGACTCATAAATCTTCCTTTATCTCCTTCGTGGTGTTAGCAGAAAAGGATGAGTTGCTTTTTTCCATCTCATTCTCCCGTCTATCTGTCTGTTAGCCGTGCCCTTGAGCAAAGATTACTGATGCCCTGCCTTTGATATATGACACATCACCCACAGCAGCTTTTCATCAAGTGAATTAACCTGGAAAAATGCAAACCCACCTGCCAGTTGCTTCCAAACTTTGCACAATTCCTTTGTGTACTTCCTCTCTAGCGTGCATCAGGCAGGAAAGCAGCAAGGGCAAGCTCAAGAAATATGGAAAATTAAGAGAATCTAAACCAGGGGCTCTGGGAAATAGTTCACTGGCTGGAGTCGGCTGCTTTTGCATGAGCACTCTCAGAAGAGGTTTAAGTGAAAAGCGCCAGCTTAAGCCACCCTTTAGAATGCTTTGCACCTGAGCTGGAAATTGCCATTTTTCCCCAGTCATTTTCCCCCTGTGTGGCTGGAATAATGACCAGAGCCTTGGCAGTCGCTGATGACATGGTTACAGAAACTATTTGGTGATTTCTAATCAATAATCAAGATGGGCTGAGGAGGAGCCTAGAGCAGGAAGGAGTAAGCAGACTGAAGAAAGAGAGGAAGAAAATGAGAGGCTAAACCAGGCAGGAGCGAAACTGAAGAAGAGGAGGGAAAGCAAGGCTGAAATGAATCTGGATTCTTCTGCCAGCCCCTCGCACAACAACTCTATGAAGCCAGATTCATTAACATTTGGTTTCGGAAGGCTCCAAATTACTATGAAAGAGTAAAGGTAGAGAGCAACTTTGATACCTCACAGTAATTCTCAGTCTACATGTTCAAGCAAAAGGCACTTTGGAAAGCATCAAGTCAGCACCTTTGCACCTTCAGCTAGAGAGCTGAGGTTCAGAGACAACCCCAGCCATCCAGGGTCACACAGCCAAGCAAGATGGGACTAAGGTTGGAATTCAAGCTCCCCAATTCCAATGCTCTATCCAATGCAAAACACCCCTCCCAACCAGGCTTTAGATTTCTCCCCCAACTCAGCCCACCCTCCCCCCCAAAATAAACATTTATATTGACCTGAAATTTGGTAGAACTTGCTGCATGGGGGAATAAGAAAGATTTCTTATTTTAACTCTATTATACTAGACTGGGTGTCTCTTGTTTACCCAGGTAGTAAACATTTTCCTCACTCTTATCTTTGATTCTGATAATAAAGCAGTTATTCTTTTCAAGGCAACACCCACTATCTGTGACTACTTGAAGGGTTGTGATGAGAAAGATCTTCCCAAAATGTATTAAGAAGAAAACTAAATTCAAAACTAGCAATCATGATTTTTTGTCCATACTCCAATTTTAAGGGAAAGCTACAAAGACTGAGTTTGTTTTTTAAAGGGCATTATTAAAAATCTGTCTTTGGATAGTCCTGACTCAGTATACAGGCAGCCCAATCTTCTAGATGAACATTTATATTTCTGGCCAATATGAACAGATTTTTTGAAATGGTTCTGAAATCTTTCATTGTCAAGGGAAGATTAAATGTTATTATCCACTATACTTTCTAAAGAAACAAAGGTCATTGCTGGATTTTAGAAAAACTTTTCACAAAGAAAACCTGAAGTGAAAGTAGTATCTCGTAAGCATTGGTTAGTCAGAAAATTAAATTATCCAAGACACCCTGTTTCCTGGGCATTCTGGCAAAATTTGAAAATTTAAATAAGAACGGGATAATGTATGCACACCCATCAGTTGATTGAAGTAAAATAGATGGTAATTCCTTCAGGGAGTCAGATTCTTTGCTGGTAGGAAGAAATGAGGTGTCCCTTCTTTCTGGTCAAATTAACACTGCCCATAAAACAGAGCCTCTCTGGCAAAGACAGTGGTAGAAAGTAGATGAACAGGTTACACTGGAGTTTTTAATAAATCTGATCATAGTTGAGATTATACACAGTTAGTTACCCATACAATAATAATAACATATAACATTTATTGAGGGTTTACTCAGTCAGTTCGGTTCAGTCGTTCAGTCGTGTCCGACTCTTTGCGACCCCATGAATCGCAGCACACCAGGCCTCCCTGTCCATCACCATCTCCCAGAGTTCACTCAAACTCACATCCATTGAGTCGGTGATGCCATCCAGCCATCTCATCCTCTGTCGTCCCCTTCTCCTCCTGCCCCCAATCCCTCCCAGCATCAGAGTCTTTTCCAATGAGTCAGCTCTTTGCATGAGGTGGCCAAAGTACTGGAGTTTCAGCTTTAGCATCACTCCTTCCAAAGAACACCCAGGACTGATCTCCTTCAGAATGGACTGGTTGGATCTCCTTGCAGTCCAAGGGACTCTCAAGAGTCTTCTCCAACACCACAGTTCAAAAGCATCAATTCTTCGGTGCTATGTACTGCGTATTCTAATAACTTCATCTGTGTTGCCTTACTTAATATCCCCACATTGTTGAAAGACAGATTTTCTTACTAAGCCCATTTTACAGATAAGGAAACTGTAGCTCAGAGAAGTTTGTACTTTGTTCAAGCATAGCAGCTGGTAACTGGGGGAGCTACGATTCAAATCCAGGTGATCCGGCTCCAAAACCAGTAACATTTTACAAAATCAATGTGATCCAGGTCTCTGTGTTAATACCCCAATCAAGAACCCAGGTACTGCACATCTTTATTAAACATGACTCTGACACTTACCTAGTGACTAAAAAGAACATCTAAGCCCTTGTGCCATTATATTACCCTATTCACCTACTGCTCTTTGAGAAGCAAAACTTTGATATCCTTCAAAAAGGTATGCCAAAACCTCTGGGAAATAATTTTTTAGGCTACATTTTCCTAGCACACTTCCTTCTCAGACAGTCCTCCATTTCATATTGCAATAAATTGTACATAGCATCAAATTTACTAATAACCATTCTGAAATGTACAGTTCAGTGGCATTAAATATATTCACATTGTTTTCAAGTATCACCACTGTTCATTTTCAGAACTTTTTCATCATCCCCAACAGAAACGCTGTCCCCATTAAACAATAACTCCCCATTCTCCCTCCCTCAGTGTAACCATTGTTCCACTTTCTGTCTCTATGAATGCCACCGCTCTAGGTATCTCATATAAATGGCATCATACGACATTTGTCCTCTTGAATCTGGCTTCCTTCACTTAGCATATGTTCAAGGTTCATCCACACTGTAATAAGTATCAGAACTTTCTTCCTTTTAATGGCTGAGTAGTATTCCACTGGGTGTACATGCCACATTTTATCATTTCATCAGACAGACATAGGGATTGTTTCTACCTTTTAACTATTGTGAATAATGCTGCTATAAACATGGGTGTATAAGTATCTGTTCTTGTCCTTGTTCTCAGTTTTGGGGGATATATACTTAGAAGTGGAATTGCTAGATCATACAGTAATCCTATCTTCAACGTTTTGAGGAATGCTTCTTTAACTTCTAAATGCTGTTTGAACATACCTAAATAGTGAGTTCCAAACACACAAAGCCTTACACATTTATGTATATCTGATTCAGTTCTCTGTACACACGAAACTAACACAACATTGTAAATGAACTATATTTCAATAATTTTTTAAAAAAATAAAAATAATTTAAAAACTGGATCCTTAGGTCTAGAGCAATAAAATTTCTCACTGAATTCTCAATGACTATTTTTATAAATGAATGAATGATCAAATCAAACTCTAGTTCTCCAGAGTGAGGGATAAGATAGCACATACCTCCTCATAGAGCCTATAGTACAGCTCAAATCTACACAGCTTCCCCAATCCCTGATTTTTCTCTATCACAAATACACACCCAGGAACATGTTTACCTTGATGCCAAAGAATATTAAAATAGTACAAAGGCCAGCATGGAAAGGGGTGGGGAAAACTCAGTAAAGCATCTTCTGTAGATGGAAAGATTCACTGATGGACCTGAGGTCTTTATCCACCACCCTCATCCTTCTGTATCTACCCATCAGCAGTGAGGAGTGAGAAACCAACCAAGATTCCTTTCCGCTCTGCCCATGCTAGGCTATTATAAAATATGGGGACGGGCCAGAGAAGGGTGATGATGGTGAAGAGAGGCTTTGCTTCCACCGCTATTTGAATATCAATACCTCTTTTAGTTCATTAATTCATCAAGAGGGTATTTTCAACACATTAAATTCAATTTCAAAAAAGAATGAGCTGACACAGTCAAATACACATGACCAAAATCCATAGTGCACTTCCCCAGCTGCCCTTTCCAGCCAGTCTCAGTCCTGTCCTGGGGTCTGGGCATCCATTACTCTGGGCTAATTGGCAGGCCTGATGGAGGAAGGGGAAACTCCAGGCCACCGCCTGGGCTTTTCATTACTTAAGTGCATTCTGACTTGAACTATATTAATGGGGCTCCAAATTTTAACTATTGACGGCTTTCAATAGGAATTTACATTCCTGTCCTCCTGGGGCCCACCAATCACTAAATTCTCACCTGTAGTGAAGACAGCCACAAGGGGGAATTGGTTTCAAAGACGGAAAGCGGTGATAATATATGTGCTGCACCTTCCCACGAGCAAATACACATAATTATCTTTCCCCGCCTCTTTCTACATTAAATTTTCAACTCTTTACTACATCTTTTAATGAAAGCAGTGACTGAAAAATATAAACATGGATACATAATTCCCAATGAATTGGTCTAAGTGTAACTTGTAAAAACTGGATTAATGGTACAAAGCATGTACTTTATAAAAATAGCCTGTAGAAAAAAGCATTAAGCAATTACAACTCCAGCTCTGAAGGCTCCAATATTATAGGGTAATATTTCCTTAATGTTAGACTTCATTAACCCTAAGATAATCTCTCATAAATTTTGCTTATTTTTAAGGAGAAAAAAATAAATTATGTTTATTAAACTACTGAATATGTTTATGAAAACAAGACATAATCTAGTGCCATAAACTTCTTGTCTTTATCTGAATGATCAAGGAGCTCATAAATAAAATATCACATAACAAAGTGAGTGTTAAAATTCATTACTGTAATAGCTATGTTCATGATCTATTTCATTAACATTCCTCCTCTCCTTGGATAAATGGGCTTCTTAGCCTACAAGAGGAAAGCCATTTACAAGACAAAATACTAAGCCGCTTTTTCTCATTTTCCCTTATCTCTTCTATTCCTAACTTTCTAAATTAATTCTTCTCTTAAATCTTATTGTTCCTTCCAGTGTAACTCACAGCACATTAGAGAGAGTGGAGAGAAATAGCAGCAAAGAAATGGGTCTACAGAGTATAAGTTAATTAGGGATCTAAGTGACTGGTGATGAGATTTGATGACACGGAGCCCCAAAGTGAATTTAGAAGCTTATCTTCTTAAAATATTTGAGAATAAAATACAAATAATAGAACCGCAAGAAATATTCAGTATACCAAGGAATCTACACAAGCTTAATAACTAAACTCCATTTCCTGTTTAAACTATATATTGCAGTTCCCATGAACAGGATTTGCTAACCTTTATCTTCAGTGATTTTGCTGGTAGTTTTATTTTTATAGATGTGTGTATATACAAATACTCAGACAGAAAGGTGAGAGCTTTCCTGTGAATTACCAAAAACAGATAGATGTGCATAGATGGGACCACAAACCCACAGGTGAAGTGTGCCAACACCAGTCACCGAGTGGACTTCCTAACTAAGGAAATGAACTGCAAAGCAACAAGGACAATGGTTCTCTGTCCTCCCCTGGTCATTTGTTTCATCTTAATTCAACAGAGTCCTAGGCTGCAGCATCCTCTACCCAGATAATAACCAGAGGATGCTGTTTATGATAATGGCAGAAATTAAAACAGAATTTTACAACCGCTGAGCTGAAGGAAGGCAAAAATCCCCACACGAATATTAAACAGTGTAAATAAAAAAGAATCCACTCATTTTTATTCCCAACTACCTACCAATTTGTCTGGCACTGATTCAGAGTAAAGACCACATTCACAAAACTCTACACGTATGTAGAGAGTAAAAGGAATACTTGAACTCAACAAGCATTTATGGAGGGCTTTCCCCTGTATACAAGGAAAACGAGGCACATGGGGAAGAGGAAGGTGGACATATGCCCTCAGGAAGCTTCCTTTTGGTTGGACACAGTCTGGTAGTTGACGCATCCCCATGCGACAGGGGGCGGTCAGTGCCGGACTAGAAGGATCACAGTGAAGGGAGTAAGCAGTGCTGGGCAGGCTCCAACCAGGGCTTTAAGAATGAGATGACACTGAGCTGGGGCTTCAAGAGCACATGAGATTTTGGTTGTCCTAGAAGGGATCCAAGTGGGAGGAACTGCCTGGGCCAGTTTCCTCACAGCAGGCAAGAGACTGGACATGAGACTTCAGTTTCCAACTCCACCTACAGATCAAGCACCAGGAAGCAGTTGTAACCGGCCCTTCCAGAGGGGCTGAGGGCATTCACATCGGGGAGAGAAGAGCAAGTCCCAGGACCCCTGACACTCTCACACCATTTTCCCTTAAAATGGGATGCGTGGTCCCCAAGGTATTTTCTGTGGTACACATCCACACCAGGGCTCAATAAGAAAATTTTCTTCAAAAAGAGATCCACAAACTTAGGTCTGAGTAAAGTGCCCTGTCTTACATAAAAACAGCTCACAATTACAGAGCACTTCCCATGTCTCGCTGCTCTTAGGACTGTACCCCCCACATTAACTCATTTAATCCCCCAAACAGCTCTACTCTTATCTCCATTGTACATATAAAAAACAGAAGTAAAAGAGAGGTTAAGTGGCTTGCCCAAAGTCACATAGCTAATAAGCAGCAAGGCAGGGATATAAATGCAAGGGGACTGATGCCAGAACCCCAACTCCTCACAGCCACATGGGGCAGAGACTACTGTGTGCTCATCCCAGTTCATTTATTCTACATCCTGGGCATGAAACTGAACTACATTTCCCAGCCTCCCTGCGTATGACTGAACTCCAGCCAACAGAAGGTGGGAAGTGACATATGCCTCCTCCAAGCCTGGCCCATCAAAACTTCCCAGAGAGTCCCTTCCACATCTTCCCTCTTCCTCTGGGTGCTGACTGGTGAAAAGCCTCCAGCAGAGAATTCTAAGGCCCCAGTCATGGGGAGAAAGGAGTCAAAGGAAGCGGGAAAGGACAGAAAGAGTCTGGGTCCCTGAGTCACTGTGTGGAACACAACCTCTCTCCATGCCCAAAATCAGCTGGACTTTATGTCAGTGATAAATAAGTTTCTCTTGTGTTAAGCCCTGGAACTTTGGTTACAGCAGTTGCCTGCCCTGACAGATACATGATACCAATCTGCCTGCTGAATCACCCCTCTGGCCTTAGCCTCTAAATGATTGAAAAAGAGGTTTCAGAGTCATTGCCAAGAATGTGGCAGTTTAGCAAAGTAATGCAGGGAGAGTCTAGACTCAGTTGAACCAGAGCTGAAATCAGGTCCTGCAATTTACTAGCTCTGTCACCTGGGACCAGTTACTAAACATTTGTGTGCCATGGAGTCCTAGGTATAAGTACTAAGTAATTCTAGTGAGATTTAAGGGAAAACGTTTGTAAAGTACTTAGAACAGTGATGAGCACATAGACAACCCCAAATACTACTATTCTCATTATCCTGTTAAGTCTTTTACAAAAGAATACCTGTATCAGGATTACGTTTGGAACAAAAACAAAACAGTAAATTATCAATGGCCTAAACAAGATACAAATTTCTCTCTCTTGCAGAAAAGAAGCCCAAAGGTACACAAAAGACGTCCATAGGTGTGCCAGTCCAGGGCTGGCATGGAAGCTCCAAAAGGTCATCAGAGACACAAGTTCCTTCCAACTCTATGCTCTGCCATCCCTAGCATGTGGCCCTAGTCCTCATGATCCAACAGAAATGCTGGTGTTCCAGCCATTACGACCAGTTCCATGCGGCAGAACGGGAGAAAACAGAAAAGAAACACCTATCCCATTTAAAACAACTCTCTGGAAGTTCCCCATAATATTTTCATATGGCCACACCTAGGTCCTAGATGAGAGGGAGGAGGCGGTGGCAGTACACACAGCTGAAAACCAAGGATTTTGTCAGTAAGAGGATAGAATCAATAAGGTAAAAAATAATAATAATAAGGGAAGCAACCAGAGTCTCTTCCTCAGCACAACAATGAGTAAAAGCAAGCAAGCTACACTCCCTATCCAAAGCTCTGGTGAATTCTTAAAAAAAAAAAAAAAAAAATCCTTAAAATGCAAATACTCAGTACATACCATGGCAGTTTTTACTTTGCCTCTCTACAACATTCTCCACACACCAGCCAGAGTGATATGTTAAAAATTTGAGCCATGCCCCCACTTAAAACCCTCGAAAGGCTTCCCACTGCCAATCAAATTAAGGAGTGTGGATTTACTTGGGGCAGAAGTCCCACCTGGTCTGGCTCTGTGCACCTCCCTGACCTCATAGTATCCACAGTGGGCCGCTTCCCACAGCAGTACGGGGCTGGTTTGGGCTGCTGCCTCAGTCACACACTGAACATACCCGCCCAGAGCCTCAGCACTGTCTGTTCTCTCGACCTGAATCTCTCCTTCCCCGGATTTTCCTTTGACAAGCTCCTTGTTGTCACTCAGATCGCAGCCTTCAACACCGTCTTATCAGAGCTTTCCCTGACCCCCTGGTCACACCCTCCCTAACAAACAGCACATCTCCCTACCTCAACCCTCAGCCTAGCACTCATCACTCTCTGACGTCTATCTTGTTTGCGTGTCTCCTTCCTTATTAGAATGCATGTTTCCATTAGAGGAATGTCCGTCTTACTCACTGTTCCTAAAACGATCCCACCCACTGAAACTCCTAATTATCATCGAAGTGGACATTCATTAATACAACAAATATTCACGGAACACCTGGTGTGTGCTACGTACAATGACATAACGACATGATACTGCCCCACGCAATGTGCATGTTTACTACATAAGCGGACTGTACCAACACTGACATTTCTGTCTGAATGATGTTCATTTAATCAATAGACTTTCCTGAGACTCTGAGCACAACAAAATGACAATCAAGGAGTCTGGTAGAGTAACATACTGAATCCATGTTAACAGTAGATGAAAAGGAGGGAGGAGAGACTGTTTTAGGTCATCCAAAGACCCCCAAAGCAAACAGCAGTCAGAGGATTAAAAGAAGCTGCCCATGAGGTCAGGAGTATATGCTGGCCCCAGACACAATCCAGTGTGTGTATACACACACACACACACACACACACACACACATATGTGTATTTTTTTAAAGGATAGATTCAAACCCACATATGTCCTCTGCAAGAAGTCCAGGGAGTACGACTGCAGGAAAAGTTACAAACTGTCTATGGTTCCCATGGACTAGGGGATATGATACAGCAGAAACATGCAAAAGATATACAGAAGTGCTGATGACTGAGGGAGAAAAGGAGAAAGGAGCCGGGTGGGGGACAAAAAAGTGCAGGCGAGCTGGAGGAGGGGAAACAAGAGAAAAAAGGAAAACAAATCCAAGAAAGAACAGCTATTAAAAATGCTGAGTTGAAAATGTTTCAGATGGCCTCTGACATCTAATAAGTCATCTGTCTTTCTCAATACAGAAAAGTCATTACTTACTAGTGAACTAATACCAGCAACTGTGACAAGGAAAAACAACAAAGCTCATAAAAATATAAAAGTTCACCCCTTGCAGTTAGGCGGGAAAAAAAAAAAAGGAATGTATTCAATTTTTCAGATGAAAAATATTTGAACTGACTGAATTTATTGTAATGCAACTTGTATTATATGTGAGGAAAATGAAAGGGGGGAAAAATAGCCCCTCTTCAACTTTTCCTTGGAAAACAGAATACAATGCATTTTTTGAGAGCCTGAACTCCTCATAGAAACCATTCATAAATATCAACATGGCATCCTGGCTACTGGCCATCAATTCTCATAACAGAGGCATGAATTAATAGTGCCATCTGCCCTGGCCACTAGGACCTCGATATAACCACCTCCTCAGAGGCCTAATGTTCAGCATGAGGAATGCAGGTCTGATAAAGAAGAATTTGAGAGACTTCAAGGCAGCCAGAGGCACCGGAGGACTCTTGTTCCCTGGAAGAGGCTAGACACAGCAATGTGCATAAACAGACCAGGCAAACTGACGGCACAAGGAGGTCCTCAAAGGGAAAAGCAGCTCTGTCTTCCCAGAGCCATAAATGTCATCACTATCTTAGGACTCATCTTTGATTCCTGTCTTTCCTCCATTCCTGCAGCCAATCGACTTACAAGCACTCAATTGATATTAAAAACACAGCCTGAGTCTCTCCACTTCCTTATGTCTTTACTGCCCACTCCCTAGTTCACACCACCACATCTAATCTCAGAGGTTACCACCATGACCTTCTAACTGGACCCCTGCTTCTATTTCTGCTTGCTGGATTTCCAAACTGCAGTCAGCGTGGTTTTGAAAAACACCAATCAGATTCCATCATTCCACTACTCAAAACCTGTCACCGGCTCCATTGGCTTCCCTTAGCATGTAGAATCACATACAAACCCCTTACCAGATTTCACCATCTCCAAACTGGCTCCGACCCCCTTCTCCTCTGTCAGCCTTCCTCTCCCCACATTCCTACCCAGCCCTTCTGGTCTTTCTCTCCCTTGAACTTGCCTGGGGTCACTGCTCCTGCTGTTCCTTCTGCCTGACCTGCCTCTCTTGCATCTTTACTCAAGAGTTGCCTTTCTGAAGAGGTCTTTCCTGGTCCATTTGTCAAAATCAGGCCTCTTCCTCCAAGTCACTCTCTAATCTACCTTCCTATTTTATTGGGACCATAGGAAATTTTCCCATTTAAATTTTTTTTTAATTTATTCATCATCCTCTCCAACTATAAACTTCCCCAACAAGAATGTAAATTCTCCCATCCACCGGTACATGCCCAGCATTCTCAACTGCTCCAACAAGTTCCTGGCACAGAGAAGGTGCTCAATAAAGACCTGCAGAATGAATGAACAATGAGATGAGAGGGTGATAAAGATGAACAGGTCTCGAGGTTACCCAGCCCCACCCATTTTACATAGAGAAGAACAGAGCCAGGGGAAAAAGTCAACCCCTATTCAGTAACAGTTAGCACACAGCACAGTGCTCTTAACACCATCTGTGCCATTTTCCTATTACCAAGGACCCAGGTTGTAAATCTGATACAATCCCAGATGACATCTAAGAAGAACTCAATACTGGAAGATGGATAGTATTGTACAAGTAGGAGAAAAATAGAGATAAGGTGCGTGTAGACAGTGACAGCTCAAAGTAGCTACCCATGATCCAACTCAGACTGGAATGGATATCAGAATTGCAGGCATGAGTGGATTCAAGGCAAACCCCAGAAACAACAAACTCTTAAACAAAAAAAGCACATCAGAAGGAAAGCAGTGCATTATTTTAACACAGGCTTTCTCTAACACCATCCTGGAATGTCAAGTCTAACACAATGACTACAGAAAGAGATGAGAACACACCCAAGATAAGGCTGGCCCTGGCTCTGCTTCTCACTCAGCTGGGTTAGTTGCTTAACTTCCTTGGACTTCATTTAGGATTAAATCAGCCTGGGCTAGACTTGTGTGATTAGTGTACACTGTATTTGACTATATTCAGGTATAGTCATATACTATTATTCCACATATACTATTTGTGGAATATTTTGATATCAAATTTATTAGAAGAAATTTTGTATCATCTCCAAAATGAAAGCCAATATCATCTGCCAATGATCCAAAAGTTATATACACATCCACATATGTAATTCAAGCTAGGCTGCAGCAGTACATGAACCGAGAACTTCCAGATGTTCAAGCTGGATTTAGAAAAGGCAGAGGAACCAGAGATCAAATTGCCAACATCCACTGGATCACAGGAAAAAAAAAAAAAAAAGAGAATTCCAGAAAAACATCTACTTCTGCTTCACTGACTAGGCTAAAGCCATTGACTGTGTGGATCACAACAAACTAAAGAAAATTATTAAAGAGATGGGAATACTAGACCATCTTAACTGCCTCCTGAGAAATTTGTATGCATGTCAAGAAGCAACAGTTAGAACCATACATACAAGAGACCAGTTCAAAATTGGAAAAGAAGTATGTCAAAGCTGTATATTGTCTTATATACAGCTTATCTTATCTTATATATATGTCTTATATACCTTGCTTATCTAACTTATATGCAGAGAACATCATGTGAAATGCCAGGCTGGATGAAGCACAAGCTGGAATCAAGATTGCCAGGAGAAATATCAATAACCTCAGATATACAGAGGACACTACTCTCACGGCAGAAAGTGAAGAAGTACTAAAGAGCCTGTTGACGAAAGTGAAAGAGGAGAGTGAATAAGCTGGCTTAAAACTCAACATTCAAAAAACAAAGATCATGGATGGCATCTGGTCCCATCATATCATGGCAAATAGATGGAGAAACAATGGAAACAGTGACAGACTTTATTTTCTTGGGCTCTAAAATCACTGCAGATGATGACTGCAGCCATAAAATTAAAAGACACTTGCTCCTTGGAAAAAAAGCTATGACAAACCTAGACAGTGTATTAAAAAGCAGAGAAATTACTTTACCAACAAAGGTCTGTCTAGTCAAAGCTACAGTTTTCCCAGTAGTCATGTAAGGATGTGAGAGTTGGACCATAAAGAAGACTGAGCGCCAAAGAATTGATGCTTTCGAACTGTGGTGTTGGAGAAGATTCTTGAGAGTCCCTTGGACTGCAAGGAGATCAAACCAGTCAATCTTAAAGGAAATCAGCCCTGAATATTCATTGGAAGGACTGGTGCTGAAGCTGAAGCTCCAATACTTTGGCTACCTGACACCAAGAGCTGACTCATTAGAAAAGACCCTGATGATGGGAAAGTTTGAAGGTGGGAGGAGAAGGGGACAACAGAGGATGAGATGGTTGGATGCCATCACCAGCTTGATGGACATGAGTTTGAGCAAGCTCCAGGAGATGGTGAAGGACAGGGAAGTCTGGCATGCTGCAGGCGATGGGGTCACAAAGAGTGAGACATGACTGAGCGACTGAACAACAACAACATATGCAACATGAGAACAAAATCCTATTATTAAATTCTAGCCAACGCTCTTAGATGAGTACTAAAGGCTCTGAGCCTAAGACCTGATCTCTGTTTAAAAAAAAAAAAAACTTACCAAGTGTTAGGAAGGTATTAAAGAGAGACCAGCACCAAACTGCTGCTTTTTCCTGGATGAACCAAAAGTACTGCAAGCAAATTGAGAAGGAAGTCACAATTCCATTGTATGAACCCATGCCAGCAGACGCTCTGTCTGTGTGCCATCTCAAACCATCTTGCACGAATGTAGATGCATATCCCACTTTGGACAATACTGGTTTCAGCACACAATCTTGAAGGTCTCCACTAATGCTCTACTACTCTGTGACTGAAGATGAGTGGAGGTACCCATATAAGAAGAGAAGCAATGGATGTAATAATTTTGATGAGACTGAAAAAGGATCTCTCAAGAGTAAATGAGAAACAAAGATCATCATAGGGAAGTAAGTAAAGGGATGATGGTGTTAATGACCATGAGTACTTACTATAGGCAAAGGGTCATAAGTAATTTCATCTTCACATCTTTTCTTTGAAGTAGGTAAAAAAAAAAATTTAACATCATTATTAAGATACAATGAGCACACATAAAAAACTGCATATTTAACATAAATGATTTGATGAGTTTAGACATATCCATACTCCAAGGTTCTATCACCATAATCAAGGTAATAAACATATCCCACCATCTCCCAAAGTCTCCTTGTGTCCATTCTTTGTTTTTTGAGGTAGATACAATTATAGTTCTTATTTTAAAGATGAAGAAACATCAAACTTAGCTAAAAAAAAAAAAAAAACAATGTTCATTATTTGGCATAAGACAATTGAGATTAAATGTCTCCCAAACATTTTGTCCATGACCTAAGATAAGACATAGTAGGTTAAACCATATGAAATTCCCCATATTTGTCTTTTACCTACAGAAATAGCAATTTCATATGTTCAAATTAACGCATTTGGATCCAATATACAAAATATATACATACACATATATACACAAGTGTGCATGCTCAGTCACTTCAGTTCTGTCAGCTGACTCTTTGCAACGCTATGGACTGTAGCCCTCCAGGCTCCTCTGTCCATGGGGTTCTCCAGGCAAGAATAATGGAGTGGGTTACCGTGCCTCCTCCAGGGGATCCTCCCCACTCAGGGAGTGAACCTGCATCTCTGGTCTCCTGCATTGCCAGGCGGGCTCTTCACCACTAGTACCACCTGGGAAGCTCATACACACGTATACAGAATACAAATATTCTGACTGGTATATATACAAATACAGAATACAAATATTCTGATATGTATATGTATGTGTGTATATACCCACAAATGTGTATATCTAGTATGAAAGCTTCATAAACCAATATTTATCCTAATTATGTGCCATAATTAAACCTCTTAATGGCTTTATTTTAAAAATGAAAGTTATATCAAACATTTTAAAAATTGAACTCTGATATTTTCAATTCTTTTCTATTTTTATAATGTTGACTACACCCCACTAAACTGATTTTACAGCTAACAGGCTGCAACTCCCACCTTGAAAAACACTGAATTAAAAGAACTCTAATCATAACCAGGAAAACGATGGAGTCACCTTGAGCCAGACAGCGGCTGGCATTTCATGCTACCCCTCAGGTTGTAAACAATGAGAAGTTTAGCCCTAAATGTTTGCTAAATAAATAGAATTTCTATAATGGGATGGCAAGAATTGCAAAAGAATGCAAGTTGCAAAAGAATGTACAAATTCAGTTGTGTAAAGGAAATATAAGGGAAAACAACTTTGATAGATGTCTATTTTATTTTCTTAAATTGCTAAAGAACAGTAAAAGCCTCTATTTAAATATCTGAGTATGAAGCTAAGTAGCAGCAGCAGCTGCTGCTGCTGCTGCTAAGTTGCTTTAGTCGTGTCCTACTCTGTGCGACCCCATAGATGGCAGCCCACCAGGCTCCTCTGCCCATGGGATTTTCCAGGCAAGAGTACTGGAGTGGGGTGCCATTGCCAAAGATAAGTTTAAAAAATTCAAGGTGGTTTCCTGTTGGGAAAGGATTCAGAGCTAAGGAAGAATAGGACATGGAGTGGAACTCATTTTCATCTAAGTCTTAAGCATAAGGATATTATTTGACTCTTTAAATCACATTCATGCTTTACTTTGAGAAAAGTTATTTAATCAAAAAATTCAATCCTAATGGCAATCCAATGTAATGGAGAAAACACTAGATGGAGGCCCTGAAGATCTGTCATCTACACGGGGAGTTCAGGAAAGCTACTTGACCCTTTGGGGCTTTGCTTTCTTCTAAAGTAAAACATAGGATTAGAGTTTGGAGCATCTTCTACCCATAGTATTTTAGGACCCTGTGACTATGAAATATCTGGTGGTGATTTTCAGATCATTTTAATGAAGGGACACTGCATTCCAAGATTATCCAAATGAAAACTCCCAATTTTGCACATAAAAAGTCAGACCAGGCTTAGGAGTCTCACCACAACAACTCAAATAATCTCAGTGCATCCCCTTCCATGGAAGACAAGCCACTCGGGTGCGTTACTCCTTCTCAAGTCTGGCTCCTATCCTATCTCATAAATTACAATTCTATATATTATACTACTTTTTTCACGCTAACCAAGTGCCTTTCTTGGGGTTTCTTTCTTGAGTATTTTCAGTGTAGAGGCAAAATTTACTTGAATAAAACCATAATTAAATCTTTTAGTGGCTGTATTTTATTTCAGAAGATAGGAATTATTGAACATTATTTTTATTGAACCGTCATTTTTATCTTAACTATGGTTTAACCTCATAATCTAATTATTTTTTCTAAACCTACTTTGCAGCTAATGAAAGAAAGTTATGAAAAATTAAATTACATTATAAAGCATGAAGCAAGTGTAGCTATCATGAGACTCTCAGATTGAAAAACTAGCATGAACTAATTCTACACTGTTGAAAAGCCAGAATTTTTTCACCCATATTAAAAAAAATTAAATAAAAAGAAGAAACCTCTTTAAATAGAGTAATAAATCAGGGGATACTAATTCCTGTGTGTAACTTTCAAACCAAGGTTAAATCATCAGAATAGAATACCAACTTTTCAATCACAGCAGAAAGAAGAATCAACCCTACAAGGCCAGCTGGTAAGGTCTCTGTCAAAGGGATTTTTAAAGAACTACTCCCTCTCCCCTCTTGTCTGACTTTTACAGCATTTAGTTTTCAACTCTAATATAATATTCTTGCTTTCCTTTAGTTTAGGTCCTAAAAGCTTCAAGTGCCATATCAGATTTAAGTCCCTCAAAAGCATGGCACCCATGCCCTGCAAAACACCTTTATAGATAAATAGCTTAAAAATGATTGATAACTGCATTCACAGTGGCAATTCTTTGCACCATTAGGAATCCTGTGGGCAACACATTCAAGAATTATCTAAACTTCTGACAAATATTTTGAGTCTCTGCATATAGGGACAACCCTTGCTGCAAGTCAGCAGAAGCTACAAAATGTGTGTGTGTGTGTGTGCGTGTATGCCTAATTTACACTTAGATTTTCCTGAGTTCTGACCTCAAAACTCTGATCTTAGCAAAGACAGCAAGTAATCCCTTCTTTATAGTAGTTTAGATGAAAAATATTTAAAGTCATTTTACAATTTACCCCTTAAGTACAGGGAACAAAGACCACCAAACTAGTTGTAAGGAGAATGCAGTGGGCTGGGATTTTGCTGTTTTGGTTTGTTTAAACAAAACACCTCCACCAGACTGATACTAAATCATGAATTTAATGACCTCTCAACTAACTTCTGTGAGCATGTACACTGTATAAAACATTAGGTACAATGAAAGGTACAAAAGGAATTAACATGCTTCTGCTCCCAAATGAAGAACTGTTAGTCTAGCTGGTGGTGACATGTAAAAATGAACAGAGACCGAATACAGTATCTCTACAGAGGAGAAACTTGGCCAACAACTGAACAAATGCTTTAACCAAGTGATGACATTAACATCACCAGGAAAAGCAAAGTTGAGATCACGACCCCTTGAGATAATGGGATAATAAACCATCTAAGGTGATATTTTCCCTGAAAACCCATAGCCCAATCTAATCATGAGGAAACAGAGCAGACCATCCCAAGTTGAGAGACATTCTACTAAACAGCTGACTAGTACTTTTCAAAACTGTCAAGATCATGAAAAATAAAAAAGGTTGAATTAATAGACCAGAGGAGACTATGCAGACACAACAGCAAAACACGAGGCGGTACCTGGGAGGCAGAATCAGCTGCTGGAATGGAAAAGGGCATTTATGGAAAAATTGATGGAATCCAAATAAAGCTTGGGGTTTTAGTTAATCAGGTTACAAACTTGTTTTCTTAAATTTAACAAATGTACTCTGCTGATGTGAAAAGACAACACTGAGGAACTGAATTAGAGGTTTATAGGAACTCTCTGTACCGACTTTGAAATTTTCTTATAAAATTAAAGTTATTCCAAAGTTTATTATAAAAAGAAGTCAATTATGTGACTTTCACTCTGATTAACACATATGCATACACACACAAATACACCCATACACAGAGAGAAAGAAGGTAAGTAAAATAGGTCAGTAAGAGGTACAGGGGTTTAAGACACTAAGCTTACATTCAGTCTTATGAAACTGCCATTATTTGACTATTTTCAACCTAAAAACCAGCATTTTCATATGAGTCAACCTAATAAATAGCTGTGGGCTGGAAGACCTCATGGTGAAATGTAGCCCCTCCAGGCTGGATATGAAGGGAACTGGAGATAGCAGGCAGCACACACTGCAGAAGGGGACAGGGCGAGTGAAGGCGGGAACACGCCCGATGTGGTCCGGACGGGGCGGGCATTCACCTGTGTCAGGGGGCAGGCAAGTGACTGCTGTGGGCAGGCCCTGAAGTTTAAGCCATGACACAGAGCCCGGCCTCCCAGTGGCCAGAAACGTCCTCTGGAAGAGCTCTACAGCCGCTAGTGACACTGACTCATGACCGAGTCCTCCTGCACTGATGCCTCGTTCTCTAGCCCGGAGTGAAGTTTGAGCATAATGGAAGGATCAGAGAAATACAGTAAGTCCCAGACACATGAACAAGTTCTGTTCCAAGAGTGTCTTCATAAGTCCAATTTGTTTCTAAGTCCAACAAAGTTAGCCCAGGTACCCGAATAACAAAATCAACTACATAATACTGTACTGTAACAAGCTTATAATACTTTTCACACAAACAATACATAAAAAAACAAACAAAAAAAATACAGAAAATATTTTTAATCTTACAGTGCAGCTTAAAAATCTTACATTTTTAATCTTGTACGGTGTTACAGTACAAGAGTTGGCAACAGGGGCACCTTTGTTATCTTCGAAAGTCCACAACCTGAAGGTTTTTATGTAGGGGACTTACCGTACAAATTGGCAGATTAAGTCCTCACTCTGGCTCTGCCACAAGTGTGGTGAGAATCCCTCAACAAGTCCCGTACTCAGCCTCCGTCTCAGATCCCACCCTGAAAAGGAGGGGAAGTGGAGGATGGTCTCTAAGGCCTCTTCCAGCTCTAAGATGCTAACTCCAACAGGGGATGAAATATGTTTCCTGGCTCTCGGGAGCAACATGTGGTTCACTCGAGTTGAGAGAATGATGCAGGTCCGTGAAAGCAAAAACACTGAGAATAAAAGGGCTGTGTTTTTATACACAAGAGTCTATTCTTTTATGATACATGTCTAGACCCCTCTAAATATTTAAACAACAATACTGTACCAGTATGAAAACTCTCTAAATCAGGCTCTGTGGTTAAGGAGGATATATGAACAGATGTGATCTTATTAAGGCCCTAATGTAACTCACAAACAATTTGTCATATCTGACGGGTATTGTTAAATTATGTCCACCTGCCAGAGGCAACCAGAGAAATTACCAACCGCCTTTATTCTGCTTCTACTCAAAATTCCCTAAAAAACTCCTGTAGATGTGTCCAGGATATGTATTTTTTAAAGCAGTAACCTAATTGTCACCAGCACATAACAGCCAATGTCTCGCAATTCCTTTTCATGTATATTTTATTTATTATGGGCCCAACTGTTTCAACACCCTAGTGGTTTAACTTTAATGTAGCTCAGGAAACCCCCTAAGTAATATCACAAAATGCTTAACATCTGTGAAACTTGGACCCAAAAATGTTACAATTTTTCCGTTGGTTTGGGAGAGGGAGATGGGGGTGGGGGGGGGCGGGGCACGCTGGCGAGGGTTTTCAGGAACAATCCGGCTCCAGCTCAGTTTTTATCGCCTCACAGGCAGGAAGAACATTTCGGGATTTACCTTACTAAACACTCAGAATTATTTCAAACCATGAAATAATGAACGCCATGCCTGCTTCAAGTCAGTTTAAAAATGAACCCACTTCCTTTCCTTTCTCTAAATATTTGCCTCATCTCTCCTTCTTGCATTACAATATTTTAATTAAGTAAAACAATGAAAAAAGAGAGGGAAAAGAAAATGAAGTGTGAAGCATGTGGCCTATTTCCCAAGCTTTTTCAAAACTTCTCAGAGCTCTTTGGTCTCCAGTGGTGTTTGAAATATTCTTCACCCCACTAAGGAAAGGATGAAAAATTGATCTCCTCCAAACTTCAAATACTGCATATTTCTACAACTACAGACTGCAAGAAAGAAAGGCAGGCTTAGGAGATACCAGACCAAACAGGAAGCAGTTCTCAGAGGGACTACAGCTCAGCTCAGGCAGTTCCATGGGCAGTGTGTGTACACAGAGCTGCTAGGAGAATAAACACCAGCTCTACTTCTGAGAAAAATCAAAGCCAGTCCTGGAGAAACCGAACATGGGAGTCAAACCTCAGTCATTTGGATTAACTTGTAGGGGAAGGTCAAGTTGGATCAACACAAAGCCTTGAGAGTAAAGGGATTTGCTTTGTTTTGTTTTGTTTTGTTTGCAAAATGCAAGTGTACTCATTTCAAGGTTCACCCGGATCCATCCTTCTGGCTTTGTTTCTCAGCAGCCTCATCCCAATTCCATTGTGCATGAACCATTGGGCTCTCACTAGTCTCCATGCAGACTGTAAACCTCCTTCCCCCTTCTCCTGAAATGTCCCATCCCCGCTGTCAACTCGGTGAAGTCCTTCTCAAGTTTCAAGGCCCCACTTCCAAAGTCACCTCGTATACACAGAGAACAGCAGGGATCCCCCAGCACTTTGTGCATACCTGTAAGACGGTAAAGTGGTTCTCACCCTGCCTGAGTGGCATTAAAACCTCCCAGAGAACTTTTCAATAAAACGCTGATCTCCCACCCCATCCAGAACAATTTTGTTCTGAGCATTAGTAAATTTTTTTCAAAGCTTCCCATGGGATTATATCATGCAGCCCAGACTGCAAACCTTTGGTACACACCGAGTTATCACACTGAGTACCCTGTACCCCAGGAATAGCGAGGCTCACCACAAGGCTTGTCAGCAAGGATGGAGAGTGTAGATCCTTTGGGACGCTTCTTTAAGAGTAAGGAATGTCACGTGATTTCTTTGTCCTCCTTCGGGTGAACATCATCAACAGCAGTGCACCTCCCACCCACCTCCAAAAGAGGGTAGAGGTCTAATCAAAAGTGGGAAAAGACTCCCTAATCCACCTCCACTTAACTTCCCACTGCTTCCCCAACAGTAACCTCTCTGCGACTTTTGTGCCCTGGCCCCTTCCTCTCCAGCTAGTCCAACTGTGTGGCTGATTCACAGCTTGCTGACCACTTGCTCCCTTGAAGCCTTCTCCTGTCCACTTCACTTTGCAGGGGTTTACCCTCCCACTCCAGGCCACTTCACTATGCACCTGTCCTTAAGTGCCTTGATTGGTTAATGATCTCACGGGATGAGTGTATGTGTATGAAAAGCTTTGTTGTGGAGAGAGTACGGAAATGTATATCTTACAGAGATTTTTAGCTCCTGCCCATAGGGCTCACTATGTATAGCAGGCATTCCACATGTATTTGTTGACAGAACCCACAGAGCTGGCCCTCTTCTTTCCAGGCCAGGTTGTGGGTTCAAAAAGAAAGGTAAAGACTAAGAACTGTTGTTGTTCAGTCCCTAAGTTGTGCCCAACTCTGCGACCCATGGACTGCAGCACGCCAGGCTTCCCTGTCCTTCACTATCTTCTGGAGTTTGCTCAAATCCAAGTCCACTGAGTTGGTGATGCCATCCAACCATCTCATCCTCTGTCACCCCCTTCTCCTCCTGCCCTCAATCTTTCCCAGCATCAAGGTCTTTCCCAATGAGTCAGCTCTTTGCATCAGGTGGCCAAAGTACTGGAGCTTCAGCTTCAGCATCAGTCCAGAATACTCTGGGTTGATTTCCTTTAGGATGGACTGGTTTGATCCCTCAAGGGACTCTCAAGAGTCTTCTCCAGTACCACAGTTTGAAAGCATCAATTCTTTGACGCTCAGCCTTCTTTAGGGTCCAATCCTCACATCCGTGCATGACTATTGGAAAAACCATAGCTTTGATTATATGGACCTTGGGAAAATGGACTGGTTAAAAATTGGGAAAGGAGTATGTCAAGCCTGCTTATATTTATTGTCACCCCATTTACTTATATGCAGAGTACATCAGGCAAAAAAGACTAAGAACAGCACTGCTCTAAAAATCCACATCATAAACATCACAGCAAATAGTCCTTGGTAGATAGTATTCGAGGATGACTTCCACAATCTTTGCCCTATGGTTGTACTTCCATGATTATGTCAAATAGTAAAAGTGTATTTGCAGCTACAGTTAACTTACTCATCGATTGGCTGTAAGATATAGAGAATTAACTAGATAATCCAATCATGTGAGCTTTTTTTTTTTTTTTAAAGCAGAGATTTTCTCTGAGAAAGTCAGAACCACTTGATGTGTAAGGAGGCGTCAACAGCAGACGGACCTTACTTGAAGAAGTGGCGTCGGGGGAGAGGGGGACCTGAGGAAAGAGCCTGAGAATATTCTCCAGAAGCTCAGAGTGAACTCAAGCAAACAGCCACCAAGAAAATGAAGACCTCAGTCCTGCAAAGATAAGAAACTGAATTCTGCCAACTCCCTGAATGAGCTCAGAAGTTGAGCTCCCAGACTCTCCAGGTGAAAAATGCATCTTGATAAGCATCTTGATTTCAGCCTTAAAAGACCTAACCCAAGAACCTAGGCAAGACTGCCTCCCTTACAGATAATAAACATTAAATAAATAAATGTCAAGCCATTAAGTTTGTGGTAGTTTGTTACAGAGCCACCCCCAACCACTGCCCTCAAACTGGTTAGACGAAAAAAGTCCCTCTTATAAATTAGCAAACATATCTTAATATCCTGATTAATTACATTCCACATATATGAGAGGCTTCAGAAAGAGAAAAAAGAGTAGACCAATGCAAGGTACCCTCAGTGTGCCTCTCACAACCCATTCTATTCTTCTATTGAGAAAGGTGGTAAACTGTCATAATGTCCTCCACATTAAGTCCTATTAATGAAAGCCATTTATGAATTATTAGCAACTGAATAACAAATCATGTCATCTGTCTCAAAGGTTATTTGCTGAGTGCGGTCTGACACTGACCAATAGGAGTTGGAATTCTTAGTTGCAACTCCCTGAGCCTGACATCTGGAGAGTACCCCACCCAGCACAAGATAACTATTCGACCCTTGATGTAGGGATGAGGGCACCCTGGTGCCCATGCCAATCTCCTAGGAGGCCAACAGTCTTCCTGCTTCTTAGCCCCCCACCTTGCCTGGTGACAGATGAGAAGCAGGTAGTCACACGGGGGCTCTTGGTGAAGCATTCCGTACACTGGCTCTCATGGGGTCTCCCTAGATCCACAGATCATGCAGGGGCTCCCGAAAGGCCATGTGATCAGCCTCAAGGACCCACCTCAGGGCTGAAGGAGGATGAGCAGCTGTGACTGCCCAGCCCCACCAGCCACCATGCTGCCCGGTAATGCCCCCGGCATACACAAGCTTTCCCAGAAGCCTTTCCTGAAGTCACCTGCCAGCCACCACCCCTCGCCAGCCTGCTCCCGTCTGTCTGCGTCAGCATTTGTCTGAACACCGCACCTCCATCATCCATGGGGGAAATTGATGACAACGGCAAGGCAAAGGAATGTAACTACATCCTATTCTAAAAGCACACATTTATTTTATTTTATTTGAGAAATGTATGCATAATGTATGGCTGTACATAAATGTTTTTACAGAGCCTCTTAAATGATTTACCATGAGGTATGTGTTGATTATAATCTCTGCTTATTTAAGAGGGCCCTGTTTACCCCCATAGTAGTTAATACATTGAGACAGGTTTCAACTAACTGTGACACCCGTAAACAAAAGTTACTGATCTACCTCGTGAGTTATAAAACTTGTAACATGCTGTAAACAGCTCTGTCATTTTATTTAGCATATTGCATTGTGTGAGCCGCCTTATTTATCTAGTGGTAAATCTTTATGTATCAAAAATGCTACAGAAGGCACAACAGATAAATTACAGACAGACACTAACATCTGACTAGTTAATCAAACAAATAGGACATGTAACAAAGAGAAAAGCTATAAATATTGACAACAAGCTGCTTCAGTCACAAAAACATTCAATACTTCAGTTCTCAAGTGTGAGTTTTATATCAGTCCCCTGGAAACAGTTTGTATCCTCCAATAAATTTTTACAGTTGATTCACCTGCCTGATACCCCTCAGCCATTTCCTTCAGAAGCTGTCAAACCCGCCAACGATAATATATGGCCCGACCAACAAGAACAGCTGTAGTCATTCTCTCTGCAGGTTCTCGCACCCTGTTCTGCATAAAATAATACATCAAGATTAATTGATTTCCCGTCAGTCTCACAGAACAGAAAATTAATTTTCATGTAGCTATTTTCCCCAGCATATGAATTTTGTACATGGCAAGTAATTTAAGTTTTTAATTATTCATGAGCGAGGAGGGAGTGGGGGGGAAACATGAGAAACTGAGCTTTGCCGAACCCCCAAGGCCAATCCCTGGGCCTGGGTTTGTGCTGAGGCAACAATAGCATTCGCTAATGCCCATATAAATAATATATGTATTAACATACATCTTAGTACAACACCAATTTCTCTCACTCTGACCCGAGACTACCAGGTCACCCTGCGGTACTCTGTCAAAGTCGCCGGGCCGGCCACATGTGACAGGCTGTGGGAAAACACAGGCCGCGGCCGCCATGCTGGAGTGACCTCTGCCGGCCCCTGGGCGGCGGCCGCGGGGCCCCCGCAGGAGAGCAGGTGATTTAACGGGCAGTGTGTGACGCGGGACCAAGCACATGTTGCTAATCAGCCAGGTGCTACCTCAGCGAGCCTTCCATTTGCAGGTGCCACTGACTTGTGAACGAGAAAAATGTAACCATAAAAGAGAAAGCGAGCATGGGACTCGCTCAGGCCCCATCTTTCACAGACGCTCTGCAGACCAGCGTGAGCAAAACTGTCTCCTCGGAAAGGAAAACCGCCACACCGTGAGCACCTCTGGCAATCGAGAATGCTTGCTCAAATGCCAACCAAAATGCTCCCACAGTGCCTCCTTAGAAATTTCACTGGCATACTTCGTAGAACCTGCCAGACAGGCAAATGTACGCCACCCGCCTCCAGTCACGGAGCTGGATTTAACCCCGTTAGGACCGAACACGGGTTTGGGCTGCTTCACCTCATGCGGCACTCTTGGGCATGGAAGCAGTTGGCCACTGGAGTCAAGAATTTGGGGTCATTGATTATTGATTGATGCCCTCTTCCACCCTGAATATGATCTGGTGTGAAATCAGGAGATCACTATAAACAGTTGACCTTCTCCCAGTTAAACAATGAGACCCCCCCCCCACCACTGTGTAATAATCAGGCAGAGGACAGAATCAAGTCATGTCACCAAATTCATACAGGCCACAGGGAATCCAAAAGAGACACAAAGAAAAGAGAAACTTCTCTCACCCCAATGAGAAGTAGAGAAAGAACATGGATCACGTTATTTCTGAGAAAAGAACCTGGCTTGGGTAACCTGAATAAGCAGCTCTAATTTGGGGCCCTCGGTGGCTCAGCCTGCAACGTGGGAGACTTGGGTTTGATCTCTGGGTCAGGAAGATCCCCTGAAGAAGGAAATGGCAACCCACTCCATTATTCTTGCCTGGGAAATCCCATGGCCAGAGGAGCCTGGCGGGCTACAGGCCAGTGGGTCACAAGGAGGCCACACAACTAAAGCCAGGAGCACATGCACACGCCCACCCATAAGGCAAAGGCCCCACCAGTAGGGGGAGCACTTGGTAAGGAGGAGACAAGTGGAGAAGGTCAAAAACAAAAATGAAAGGAACTCAAAGGAAGCCACACAATAACCCCAAAAACCACAAAAATTTACCAGAGGAGGGTGGGGCTGGGGGCAGGAATGATTGATTCCCTTAATTGAGGGAAGGAGTTAAGTTGGATGAGAACTTGGTGAAATATTAAGAAAGGCATGAAAATGGAAGTTTCTACGAACATTCTTTTTCTTTACTGTTTTTAACAGCTTCTATAAATGACCACTCTAACCAAAACCAGAGAGTCATCAAAAACTGCTGCTTTGCTAGCCATGCTTCATGCTGGAGGCTGGCACAAAACCGGGCTTCCAGTGTTTCCGTCATAAAACCTGTTTCCCCATAGCCAGTGAGACCTGTGAGAACTCACTTTAACCAGAAAGTTGGCACCTGCGCAGCAGCAGAGCTTACATTGTTTTAATACTGTTTCAGAATAGGGCTTCAGGATTCTATTTCTATTACCTTGATGGCTCCAGACAAAAGGGTAACATGATACATCATGTCAAGCAGCTAATTATTCACACCAAAGACCAGCTCATCAACTTCAGCTGGGTTAAAATTAAAAGGAGGGGAGGCATTCTCCATTTTTTCACGTGATGTATTTACAAAGGGAGGTTCAATGAAGTTTGCTTAAGTTTTTGTACTTCTGGGTTTCAAAACAAAACAAGATGAGGAAATTAAATATAGTGTTGAGACCCCAACAACAAAGGCCGTAGTCAAGTGCTGCCAAACAAACCCAGGTCACAAGCTGCAACAGTGTCCATGGCCAAGAAAACACGTCCAGGTCCTGCTGACCTTCTTGACTTGTCCATGGCCACATTTCTGGGAGCCACCCAAGCCTCCAGCCCAGCAGTGATGCGGTAAAACCACAAGCCCCAAAGAATGCCAGGGAAATTCTCAGCTAATTACTGCTCACAGCTCAACGTGACATACTCCCTACTTTGCTGAGAGTTCTGCCATCCTGGTAGACTTGAGAAGTTTGACAAAGCAAAGCAGCTAAAAAGAGTGAAATAACTCAGGCAATCAGGTGATAACTGGTGTGTGTGTGTGTGTGTCTGTGTAGAGAGGGGACATGGATGGGTTCAAGGGAAAAGTATCCACCATGGAGCTAAAACCCCCATCAGCCAAGCTCCCAGCCCAGCCCCGCCTTCCCCACACACCCAGGAGCGCTGCACTTGCCATCTGCATGGTAACAAAGGTGCATTTCAGTTTATACCTGTGTTTGTAGGTTTTCTTCATCAGATGGGGAGGAGGAGGTTTGCTTTATCTCATTTTAAAAATAATCCTATTGAGAACATAAATGAACTCATTATGCACACCATAAAAAAAAATATATGCGTTGGCAATTCTGTAACTAAAAACGTAAAAAACTTTTGAAGTCGACGCTGCTACTGGCATAGCTTAAAGGTCTTTGTTTCTGTAAATTCAATTGAGTGTTTCTATTTCTAAGTCTGGCAAGAGGTTCTAATTATTGTTAGAAGCCTAATTAGCATTTAGTATTACATTACAACAACTGCAGCAAAATTGTACCCATTCTCCAATAAACAGTATTCACAGTATGCAATCAAGCCGCTGTACCGAGCAATGAGAATTAATAGCACCGCACGACAATGGTAAATCCTCCATCTCCCGCTGTGTGTGTTTAATAATTTTTCACTCCTTCCAGATTGTTCCCATCAAGCACAATTCCCAAGGTCCTAATCAACCACCCTCCCCATCAATACTACACAGAGATCTGAGCACTGAAAATTATCTGCAATTTCAAAAAGTGCTTTGTTGCATTATTAGGCCACTGACCTAAGAGGTAATGGGTAAATAGTTTCTGAAAAATGTCCAAAGCACAACATAAATTAAAGCTTATAGTCTTGCCTGCTGTTCTCACCATAGCTATAACTGCAAACTATTACGATTTTTACACAATATTCCTAACTATAATTTTACACCATAATATTGGTGCAAAGCGCCAAATGTTCCACTTTCATGTGTCTTCACTTACTAAACGAGGAGGAGAGTTTGGGGAGGAAGCTGATGTATTTGGTCCCTTAGAATTACTCTTGGCCACCCTCTCTCCAGTCTTGCCCATCTGCCTACCTGCCCTCACACACACACACACACACACACACACACACACACACACACACACACACACAGTTTACAATTAACGTGTAAGCAACTTACAGTGATCAAAGGTACAAGGTTTTTCTAAGAAGTTGTGTGTATCAGGCTTTCTGCATCTCACAAACGTGAGTAGGTTCATGGATTTAGGGCATGATGTTTCAGAGTGGGCGCAGGGGAAAACTGGGAATCTCAGCTGAGAGGACAGCTTATAGCACCTTCTATTGCCTGGTGGCAAGTATAACCACATCATACAAGACCACATCATACAAGACCAAGAGAGGAGAAACACTTTATTTCAACAAAATGAAAAGTATACTCTGCGTTAATATGAAGAAAAGTTTTTGACCAGGAAATATGGGACCCGGAGCTCAAGTCAGAGCATCATGCAGGAGCACGGGGCTCTCAGGGTGGCTAGCCTAGAGTCAACACACAACACATCACAGCAATCCTCGTCAAAAGAACACATCAGTACTAATCGAAGAGTTTGGGCTGGATGATGTGCTGTTGGTGATTATTTGTCGTACAAAGGAGTAAAGAGAAAAGGTAATCAAATTGAAAGGGAAGAGATTAAAGTGTCATTATATGCAAATGACATGATACTATATAAAGAAAATCCTAAAGATTTCACACAACTACTAGAACTGATCAACAAATTCAGTAAGCTGGCAGAACACAAGATTAGCATACAGAAATTGGCTGCCTTTCTTTACACTATCAATGAAATACCACAAAAGGAATGTAAATAATCCCCTTTAAAATTGCATTAAAAAAAATACTTAGGGATAAAACCTGACCAAGGAGGTGAAAGACATATCCTGAGAACTACAAAACACTAATTATGGAAACTGAAGATGATTTAAAGAAATGGAAAGATACCCCATGCTCTTGGATTGGAAGAATTAATATTGTTAAAATGGCCATACTACCCAAAGCAATCTGCAGATTTAACACAATCTCTATCAAATTACCCAAGACATTTTTTACATAACTAGGAACAAGTAATCCTAAAATTTATATGAAGCAAAGATATTTCTGACGGCTCAGCCCAACTTAACCAAGTCAACAGCTGAGGGCTTTCCCTGAGCAAAGCTAGATGCTAAATTACCCGGGGGTCAGCCATACTTTACCAAAGAAAATACATCTTGTTTTGCCATTACACATCATCGCCCCTCAAAACAAAAGACATTCACATTAGTAGGTTAATGCCCATCAATGTCTCAAGATTAATGACTTACTGAATAATACACCAAGTGTCCTCCAACAGTGTAATAACACTCTATGCCTCAGTCATGCAGTCACTTATTAATCCATTCAACAAATATCTTTCAAGTGCCCACTACACTTTGAGGCACTTGGGATACATTGCTGAACAAGGAGGGCAAAGATTTCAGCCTTTGTGGAACACGTATTTTAGCACAAGGTACACGAATCATCTCCAAAAATTTCAATAAATAAGTAAATTATATCACATGTTGGAAAGTAATCAGTGGTAACAGGCAGTAGTAAGGGAAGAAGAAAAAGACCAGAATACGAGGATCAGGAACTTCAAAGAGTGGAGACTGTAGTACAAAATCAAGTGGCCAGGGTGGGCTTCTATGAGAAGGTGATTATTTGAGCCAAGACCTAAAAAGAATGAAAAACGCTTGGTAAATGCCTTAAATCGCTAACATTTCTTCTCCTAATTCCAGGCACCCCCTTCACCGTATTTTCTGATACCAAGATCCATTGATCAGCATACTGAGTGGACAGGCACTCCTGCAGGACAGTAGCTGCGTGGCAACATGGCACAGCAGCCATGGGAACAAAATCTATGTCTCTAATCACTTTAGTATCCCAACAAGGAGCACTGTGCCTACAAAAGAGCAGGTACCCAACAAACATCCAGAGTCAACGAGCACACAGTGATTTGACAGTAACTTGTTTCTGTACTCACAGCACCCGAAATGATCCCCTAAATAAGGGTATAATTAATATTTTATGAATAAATTATCCCTCCCCCCAGCTTCATGGAGATATAACTGGCATACAACATATTACAAGTCTGGGCTTCCCTGGTGGCTCAGATGGTAAAGAAGCTTTATGATTTAATATATGTATTGTAAAATTATGAACACAAGAAGGTTAGTTAACACACTGATCACCTCACATCATTTTAATTTATGTGTGTGAGTGTGTGTACGTGTGTGTGTGTGTGGAGAACTTTAAATATATACTTTCTCACCAAATTTCAAATATATAATATAGTATTGTTAACTATAGTCACCAGGATGTACATTCCATCCCCATAACTTGCTCATCTTATAATTGGAAGTTTATACCTTTTGACTACTTCACCCATTTCCCCCACCAGACCACCTCTGCCAACAACCAATATATACTGTTTCTATGAGTCCAGTTTTTTTTTTAGATTTTACATAAAGTGAGATCATATAGTATTTTTCTTAGTCAGATTTATTCCACTTAGCAAAATGCCCAAAAGGTTCATCCCTTTTGTCACAAATGACAAGAATTCTTTATTCTTATGGCTGAATAATATTTATATACATATGTTTATAATGCACATATATAAATATATGCATATATACATTTACATATATACACACATATATTCTCACGTTTCCTTTTCCCATTCATCCATCAATAACTTAGGTTTCCGCATCTTGGCTATTATAGATAATGTCACATTGAACACAAGGGTGCCAATATCTCTTCGAGGTAGTTATTTCATTTCCTTTGGATATATATGCAGAGGTGCAGTTACTAGGTCATATGTGAGTTCAATTTTTATTTTCCAAGGAACCTCCATACTGCTTTCTATAGTGGCTGAACCAATTTACATTCCCACCAACAATGCAGAAGAGCTCCTTTTTCTCCATGTTCTTGCTACCACTTATTTTTTTGATAACAGCCATTCTTGTGGTTTTGATTTGCATTTTCCTGATAATTATTGACGTTGAGCACTTCTTCATGTACCTGTTGGCCATCTGAATACTTTTTTGGGGAAAAAAAATGTCTATTCCGGTCCTTTGTAAATTTTTCAATTGCATTATTTGCTTTTTTGTTACTGAGTTCTAAGTTTCTCATATACTTTGGATACTAACCCCTTATCAGATAAGTGGTTTGCAAATATTTTCTCCCATTCCATAAGCTGCCTTTTCATTTTGTTGATTTCTTTTGTTGTTCAAAAGAAGAAAACAGGGATTTTTTTTTAGTTTGATACTGTTCTACTTACAGATTTTTGCTTTTGCCCCCTGTACTTTTCATGTCATACTCATGAAGTCATTGCCAAGATCAGTATCAAGGAACTTTTGTAAGTAAATAATATAAGCCTCCAGTTTCATTCTTTTGCACTTGAATATCCAGTTTTTCCAACGCCATTTATTGAAGAAACTATTTTTCTCCATTAAGTATTCTTGAACTATGAACTATGCTCAGTCGCTCAGTCGTGTCCGACCCTTTGCGAGTCCGTGGACTGTGGCCCACCAGGTTCCTCTGTCTATGGGATTTTCCAGGCAAGAATATTGGAGTGGGTTGCCATTTCCTTCTCCAGGGGATCTTCCCCACCCAGGGATCGAACCTGGCTCTCCTGCATTGCAGGTGGATTCTTTACCATCTGAGCCGCCAGGGAAGTCTGTAAGTATTCTTGAGCCCTTTGTCAAATACTACTTGTCTGTATGTGGATGGGTTTATTTCTGGGCTTGTGATTCTGCTCCTTTGGTCTGTGTGTCTGTTTTTATGCCAGTACCACAGGGTTTTGATTACTACATTTTATCAGAAGGTGTGACACTGCCAGTTTTGTTGTTCTTTCTCATGATTGCTTTGGCTATTCAGAGTCTTCTGTGGTTCTATATAAAATTTAAGATTGTTTTTTCTACTTTAAAAAAATGCCATTGGGATCTTGATAGGGATTGCATTGAGTCTATAGATGACTTTGGTATGGATATTTTAGTAATAATAATTCTTTCAGTCTGTGAGCACATAGTACATTTTATTTATTTCTTCAATTTCTTTCATCAGTCTCTTATAGTTGTCAGTGTACAGATCCTTTATCTCCTTGGTTATGTTTATTTCTAAGGGTTTTATTATTTTTGATGCTATTATAAACAGGACTGCTTTCTTTCATTCTTTTTCAGATAACTTGTGTATTAGTATATAGAAATAAAACTGATCCTTGTGTGTTGATTTCATATTCTGCAACTTCATTGGATTTATTAGTTCGAGCGGTTTTGGGGGGATCTTTGGGATTTTCTACTAATATATATGATTATGTTATACGCAAGCAGAGACAATTTTCTTTCTTTCTTTCCAATTTAGATGCCTTTTATTTCTTTTTCTTACCTGATTACTCTGGCTATGACTTCCATTACTATCAGACTAAGACTGGCGAAAGCAGACACCCTTGTCTTGTTACTGATCTTAGAAGAAAAGCATTCAACCTTTCACCATTGAGTATGGTGTTAGCTGTGGGTTTGTCATATCAGCCTTTATTACCTTGAGCTACATTCCTTCTATACCCAATTTGCTCAGAGTTTTTTTTATCATGAATGGACACTGAATTTCATCCAATGTTTCCTGCATTGATTGAAATGATATGATTTTATCTTTCATTCCAGTAATGTGATATATGACATTGCACATATTGAAATGCATATACTGAACCAAACTTGCATTCCACAGATAAATCCCATTTGATCACACTCTATGATACTTTTACTGTGTTGCTTAATTTGGTCTGCTAGTATCTTGTTGACAATTTTTGCACTGATATTCATCAGAGATACTGGCCTATAGCATTCTTTTCTTGTTGGAAGAAGATCTTATCTGACTTTGTTGGCCTTGCAAAATGAGTTTGGAGATATTCCCTTCTTTTCACTTTTTTGTTAAAGTTTGAGGAGGATTGCCATTGATTCTTCTCTAAAGGTTTGGTATAGTTCACCATGACACCATCTAGTCATGGGTTTTCTTTGTTAGAAACTTTATGATTACTGGCTCAATCTTTTGTTTTTGGTCTGTTCAAAGTTTCTATTTTTCATGATTCAGTCTTGGTAAGTTGTATGTTTCTAGCAACTTTTTTCTTCTAGGTCAGGCAAACTGTTGGTATATAACTATTCATAGTAGTCTCATGATCTTTTGTATTTCTGTGACATCCATTGTAATTCTCTTTTTCATTTATAATTTCACTGATTTGGGTCCTTTTTTTTCTTGGTTATTTTAAGGTCTTATGCTTTATCTTCTGAAACAACTTAGTTTCATTAATCTTTTCTATTGTTTTCCCGTTCTCTATTTCATCCATTGCTGCTTTCATCTATTATTTCATTCCCTTTGGTAACTTTGAGCTTACCTTGTTCTTTCTTTGGTTCTTGAGGTGTAAAGTTAGGTTGTCTAAGATCTCTCTTTTTTTTTTGAAGGATACATTTACTGTTATAAAATTCCATCTTAGAACTGACTTTGATGCATCCCATTAATTTTGATACACTGCGTTCCCATTTTTATTTGTCTCAAGATAATTTGCAGTTCCCTTCTCTTCTTGATCCATCGGTTGTTCACAAGTGTGCTGTTTTGTTCCCACATATCCGTGGATTTCTCAGCTTTCCCTTGCTATTCAAGTTTCACACAACTGTGGTCAGAGTACACACTTGATACAATTTCTACCATCTCAAATTTGTTGAGACTCGCTTTACAATCTAACACATGATCTCCTCTAGAAAATGTTCCATGTGCACTTAATGTGTTTCTTCTCCGGTTGGATGGAATGTTCTGCATACGTCTATTAAGTCATTTGGTCTACAGTATTGTTCAAATCTGCTTTTCCCTATTGGTTCTCTGTCAGGATTATCTATCCATACTTAAGAGTGAGGCATTCAAGCCCACAACTATTATTTCATTGCTGTTTATTTCTCCTTTTAGTTCTGTTAGTGTTTGCTTTACACATTTGAGTGTTCCACTGTTGGCTACATAAATATTTACAATTGTTATACCTTCTTAATGAATTGACTTCTTTCTTATATAACTACATTCCTTGTCTTTTTTGACCAGTTTTTGCTTGAAGTCTATATTGTTTGCTGTATGTATAACTAACCCTGCTTTCTTCTGGCTACCTCTTGTTTGAAATAACTTCTTCCATCCCTTGACTCTCAGCTTGTGAGCAACATATCATTGGATATATGTTTTCTATCCACTAAGCCATTTTTTTAATTGGAAAAGTTAATCCATTTATGTTTATGGTAATTACTGATAGATAAGGACCTACTATTATCGTTTTGTTCATTATTTTATGGCTATTCTCAAGTTCTTTGGTTCCTTGCTTCTTCTCTTGCTACCTTGCTCTGTGATTTGATGACTTTTGTGGCAGTATGATTTGATTCCTCTGTTAATCTTTTGTGTATCTGCTACACAAAAGATCTTTCTGGTTACCACATGTCTTATATAAAATATATTTATAAAAATAACATCATGGACTGTAGCCTACTATACTCCTCTGTCCATAGGATTTTCCAGGCAAGAGTACTGGAGTGGGTTGCCATTTCCTTCTCCAGAGGATCTTCCTGACCCAGGGATCGAACCCAGGTCTCCCGCACTGTAGGCAGCTACTTTACCATCTGAGCCACCAGGTAAGTCCTCTTAGAACTGAAAGGAAATGAAAGATCCTCTGCTTGCAACAAAGAGGCAATAAACCTAGAGCAGAAGTGATACTTTCAAGACTACAGTCCACCTCTCCTAAGTACTCATCATATGACTCTTTACTCTTCAGAGACAAGACAACACGGTAGAGTATCTCAGAGGATGGCAGTTCTCTTTATCCCTCCAACATGGCCCTGTTGGTTGTTCTCTGTCTCCCCATGTGTATAACCTTGGTTCCTCAATAACCACTACTTATTTTCCACTTTGGGCTGAGTCCTACTATTTTTAACTTTTTCCTTACTCCTCCAGGTTCATATCATCTAAGCAAACCAAATATAGCATTTGACACAAGGGGGAAAGCAGAAGACAACTGAATACCCCATAGACAGTCAAAAGAAGAAGCAGCTTGCTGTCTTGGACTTATCAACTAACATATAAATCCAGAAACCCTCTCCTTTGTGTCTCTTGGACACGCCAAAGATCAGAGTCAGCTTCAGACAAAGCTAAGAATCCTAAAGGGAAAGCGTTTGAGAAGTCTCCTTCTTGAAAATTCCTATTTCCCAGAAGAATGTTGACAAGGAAAGTCCATTTCTGCACCTTCCTTAGGCCTCATGATCCATCAGCTACTTTGGAATGACAAATCCAGTGGTATACAGAAAGCTCTGGTTATCTCCAACATCCTATCCTCCCCCACTCACCACCACCCTCCTTAAAGACAAAGAACATTATAAGATGAGTCTGTTTCTTGAAGGAAAATTGCTACCCTCCTCCTTAATAACTCCTCAAGAAAGAACTTTCCTCCCACTTCCTTTTCTTTCTAGCAAAAGCAAAAATAACTAAACTTCAAGGTAAGAAACTAACACATGATCCTTCATTCTGCCTCAGTCATGGGCATCTAAATAAAGTCCCTTAAATTAAAAACAAATAAATAAATAAGAAAGCCCCACTAATTTTTGTCCACTCTGTATATGAAAACAAAGTCAAACTGTAGCACCAAAATAGAAAGGCTAAGTGAGCTTGCCCATGAAGTTAGGGCAAGGAGATGAATAACATGTTTATAGGATGGGAACAGTTTACCTGATGATGACAGATAAGCATGAAAAGTATGACAGTGACAAATGTGAAACATACAAACTCCTTCTTAGGAAAGTTCTCACTCAGCAAGAGAAAATTACACAAACTTGCTGGCCTTTCTTGGATGGTAAGACATGGGAATCAACTCATAATAATTGTAATAATAATAACAATAATGACAGCTACCAATTATTAAGGGCTTACCATTGTGCTAAGTACGTCCCATGCATGTTCTCTTCAAAGTTGGGAATCTGGCAGTGGCCTGGGCATGGCTGTCATAATTACTCATGGGGCATCAGCAGTTCATCAAAGCATAGACCAAGTATTCATTCTGATCCATTCCCAAGAGACTCCTACACATGTTAAAATTTGAGACCACTGGATCATTAACACTGGTCCAAATCTAAGGTGATCTTTGTGCCTGTAATTCAGGAAGCATGGATTTGTCTTTAGATTGGGAGCCATGAAGCAGTCTTCCAGTGCATGTCCACCACTGACAGCAAGGCTCCTAAGCCTGAGCTAGAGGAGGCCGCTTCGCTGAGCCGCCTTCAGCCTTCCTTAGGCTGTGCCTTCCCCCCATGGGATACAAGGCCTAGGAACATTTCGGAGTACATCGTCTACTTTCTAAGATGCATTTTGGGTATCCAGAATTCTGCCACTCTCTGCCCAGATGACCCAGAGCTCACTCCTATAGCTGCACATCCCTGATCCATCCTGCAAAAGTAAACCAGTGTCCAACCTTAACATGAGAGATGGTTCTTTATGACGAGCTGAGAATGGACATGTAGGAGTTTCCAGACACAGATGCAATAGGCTCCTTACAGGACAAGACAGCTAGGGGTACACAAGAAGGGGAACAGGCAGTGGACCCAGGGTAGGCTGTGTTCATGCTGCCATGTTCCAGCTTAAAACCCCAAAGAGGTGAAGAATTCTAAACTGAAATCTGGAATTTCAAGTCATTAATTAAAACATGTTTTTCATGACAAGAAGATATAACATAATTAGATATATGGTATGCAGCCTTCCACTTGCACTCAACCAAGAATCTGTAAATGTTAGGAATAAATCTGACCACTGTCTCGCGTTTCTCATCGTGGTTAAGACTCCACGCTGTTTCATGCTTCCTCTTCAACACAGGCGTGCCTCCCTTTAAGCAAACCCAATAGTTGGGTGTCCAGATTTATATAAAAAGACACTTTTATACCAAAGACACATTTGAGAGTAGGTGCCCCATTTACTAAAGGATCCCATTATTCAGCAAACTCCCTTGATGCATTTGGTTGAACCAACTGATAAAAATTCATTATTACTGTTGCTTAGTTGCTACGTCATGTCCAACTCTTTTGAGACCCTGTAGACTACAGCCCTCCAGGTTCGTATGTCCGTGGGATTTCCCAGGCAAGATTATTGAAATGGGTTGTCATTTCCTTCTCCAGGGGATCTTCCCAATCCAGGGATCAAACCTGTGTCTCACTCAGTAGGTGGATTCTTCACCACTGAGCCACCAGGAAAGCCACACACACAAAATCTCACAAACTCATCTCTTTGTGTGTGAAGTGGTTAGAGAAAAGGACACTAAAGGTTTTCCCCTTTATTATTAAAGTTCACAGATAATATTTAACCTAAAAAAATTAGAAAAAGGAGATAAACAAAAGGAATGGTATAAAAATCATCTTTTCTAGAACTTGACAAAATGAGCACTGTGGGCATGCAGCAGTATTTGTACTTCAGGGTTTTTTAAATGCCATTATGTACACATGAAAACACAGAGATATAGGTGGTTAATTTTATAAGAATTATGTCATTCCATGGCTATAAGCAATTATTTGGTACCACCCACACGCCAGGCCACTGGGAAGTCCAAGGTGAGTAAGACATGATTTCTGCCCTTTTAGACAAAGCTTGTGCTATGGCTGAAGAGAACAGTGTATAAACCAATAATTACATTACAGTATGAAATATGCTTTTGGGGATTGCCAGGTGGCTCAGTGATAAAGAATCTGCCTGCCAATGCAGAAATTGCAGGCGACATGAGTTTGATCCCTAGGTCAGCAAGATCCCCTGGAGTAGGAAACGGCAACCCGCTCCAATATTCGTCCTGGGAAATCCCATGGACAGCGGAGGCTGGCAGGCTACAGTCCAGGGGTCGCAAAGAGGCAGACACAACTAAGCAAGTGACCGTGGTTGCATGCATGAAAGATACTTTGCCAGAAATCTATAGGAAGGACTAGAGAGGACCCCATAGACAGTCCAGAAAAGGGAATGACTCTTTCTGCCTAGAGAGTAACTTCCAGGTTTTGACAGCACTAATATTCAGACTCTGGGCTTCCTATTCTCACTCAACAAATATTTACTGAGAAAGTACTGTGGGCCAAGCTCTATTTTAAGAACTGGATACAGTGATGACCAAGACAAAGCTCTACCCTCATGAAGCTTACATAAGCCAACAAATTTGCAAGAAAAAATTTAAATTACATACATTCCCCTTGATATATATATAGTAGGTGTTCAATAAATGGTTGTTGAATGAATAAAGAAATAAAAATCCATGCTAGCCCACCAGTCTGTACTTTCATTTCAAAGGCAGCTGTTGTCCTTGAAGTTACCAGAGTAGACAGTTTTGAAGTTGCAATACACAACCGGGTATGTCTGCTCTGTTTCACTTAAAAATATGAATCCAATAGGCTTAATCCAAAATCTCTAGCTCTGAATTGGGTTACCATGTGTTGTATTTGATTTGTATTTCCATCAGTATCAACCCAAGCATCCTCATATAGACACCAGCAATGTACATGATTTATAGCAAGTCAGTCAAGGCAAAGCCTATAGCTTCCCTTCACATTTTGACGTTATCAGATTACTTCAGAAGCTGGCAGCAGCTACCATAAGTAACAAGCTGTCAGTGTAAATAAATCACTCTCTCAGAAATAACTGCTAAAAAGTATAGATTAGTATGAGCAGAGGTGGGCTTGGACATTTTTTTCTTCCACTTTCCCCTTCCCAACAAGTCTCCCATATATTTAATTTTATATAAAAAAAAATGAATTCATTTTCTTTCTTTAAAAAAAAAAGGTTCCAGCTTAAGATCTATGTAAGAACCTCAAGTCTCAAAAGGAAGGTTTTCAGCTCTGGTGTATAAATCATAAGGCAATCAATCTGCAATCACCTAGAGATGCCCAAGGTATAGGGAACAACTAGTAAGTTCTGTGAAGAGCAACCCATGCCAAGCCAATTTAATTTCCTTCTATGATGGAGTGACATGCTGAGGAGATAAGAGAGAAGCAATAGATAGCAATTCACCTGGACTACAGCAGGATTCTGCCTGGTCCCAATAGGATGCATTTATGATGAGCTGGAAAAAACTCACCTTCAGTTCAGTTCAGTTCAGTTCAGTCGATCAGTCGTGTCCGACTCTTTGCAACCCCATGAATCGCAGCACGCCAGGCCTCCCTGTCCATCACCAATACCCAGAGTTCACTCAGACTCACGTCCATCGAGTCAGTGATGCCATCCAACCATCTCATCCTCTGTCGTCCCCTTCTCCTCCTGCCCCCAATCCCTCCCAGCATCAGTCTTTTCCAATGAGTCAACTCTTCACATGAGGTGGCCAAAGTATTGGAGTTTCAGCTTTAGCATCATTCCTTCCAAAGAAATCCCAGGGCTGATCTCCTTCAGAATGGACTGGTTGGATCTCCTTGCAGGCCAAGGGACTCTCAAGAGTCTTCTCCAACACCACAGTTCAAAAGCATCAACTCTTCGGCGCTCAGCTTTCTTCACAGTCCAACTCTCACATCCATACAGGACCACAGGAAAAACCATAGCCTTGACTAGCCGGATCTTTGTTGGCAAAGTAATGTCTCTGCTATTCAATATGCTATGTAGGTTGGACATAACTTTCTTTCCAAGGAGTAAGCGTCTTTTAATTTCATGGCTGCAGTCACCATCTGCAGTGATTTTGGAGCCCAGAAAAATAAAGTCTGACACTGATTCCACTGTTTCCCCATCTATTTCCCATGAAGTGATGGGACCGGATGCCATGATCTTCGTTTTCTGAATGTTGAGCTTTAAGCAAACTTTTTCACTCTCCTCTTTCACTTTCATCAAGAGGCTTTTGAGTTCCTCTTCACTTTCTGCCATAAGGATGGTGTCATCTGCATATCTGAGGTTATTGATATTTCTCCTGGCAATCTTGATTCCAGCCTGTGTTTCTTCCAGTCCAGCACTTCTCATGATGTACTCTGCATATAAGTTAAATAAGCAGGGTGACAATATACAGCCTTGACGTACTCCTTCCCCGATTTGGAACCAGTCTGTTGTTCCATGTCCAGTTCTAACTGTTGCTTCTGACCTGCATACAGATTTCTCAAGAGGCAGGTCAGGTGGTCTGGTATTCCCATCTCTTTCAGAATTTCCCACAGTTTATTGTGATCCGCACAGTCAAAGGCTTTGGCATAGTCAATAAAGCAGAAATAGATGTTT
Organism: Bos grunniens; assembly: GCF_055505025.1. Taxonomy (NCBI): domain Eukaryota; kingdom Metazoa; phylum Chordata; class Mammalia; order Artiodactyla; family Bovidae; genus Bos; species Bos grunniens. The sequence goes on from NC_141192.1 coordinate 14,717,502, forward strand.
TTCTGGAACTCTCTTGCTTTTTCCATGATCCAGCAGATGTTGGCAATTTGATCTCTGGTTCCTCTGCCTTTTCTAGAACCAGCTTGAACATCAGGAAGTTCACGGTTCACATATTGCTGAAGCCTGGCTTGGAGAATTTTGAGCATTACTTTACTAGTGTGTGAGATGAGTGCAATTGTGTGGTAGTTTGAGCATTCTTTGGCACTGCCTTTCTTTGGGATAGGGATGAAAACTGACCTTTTCCAGTCCTGTGGCCACTGCTGAGTTTTCCAAATTTGCTGGCATATTGAGTGCAGCACTTTCACAGCATCATCTTTCAGGATTTGAAATTTGAAATAGGAACCTAGAATGTCAGGTCCATGAATCAAGGCAGATTGGAAGTGGTCAAACAAGAGATGGCAAGAGTGAATGTCGACATCCTAGGAATCAGCAAACTCAAATGGACTGGAATGGGTGAATTTAAGTCAGATGACCATTATATCTACTACTGTGGACAGGAATCCCTCAGAAGAAATGGAGTAGCCATCAGTGGTCAACAAAAGAGTCCATAATGCAGTACTTGGATGCAATCTCAAAAACAACAGAATGATCTCTGTTCATTTCCAAGGCAAACCATTCAATATCACAGTAATCCAGGTCTGTACCCCAACCAGTAACGCTGAAGAAGCTGAAGTTGAACGGTTCTATGAAGACCTACAAGACCTCTTAGAACTAACACCCCAAAAAAGATGTCCTTTTCATTATAGGGGACTGGAATGCAAAAGTAGGAAGTCAAGAAACACCTGGAGTAACAGGCAAATTTGGCCTTGGAATACAGAATGAAGCAGGGCAAAGACTAATAGAGTTTTGCCAAGACAATGCACTGGTCATAGCAAACACCCTCTTCCAATAACACAAGAGAAGACTCTACACATGGACATCACCAGATGGTCAACACCAAAATCAGATTGATTATATTCTTTGCAGCCAAAGATGGAGAAGCTCTATACAGTCAACAAAAAACAAGACCAGGAGCTGACTGTGCTCAGATCATGAACTCCTTATTACCAAATTCAGACTGAAATTGAAGAAAATAGGGAAAACCACTAGACCATTCAGTATGACCTAAATCAAATCCCTTATGATTATACAGTGGAAGTGAGAAATAGATTTACAGGCCTAGATCTGATAGAGTGCCTGATGAACTATGGACTAAGGTTCGTGACATTGTACAGGAGACAGGGATCAAGACCATCCCCATGGAAAAGAAATGCAAAAAAGCAAAATACCTGTCTGGGGAGGCCTTACAAAGAGCTGTGAAAAGAAGAGAAGTGAAAAGCAAAACTCACCTTAGTAGTACTCAAAGGGCTATAGCAGCTCACCTAGAATCAGATGTTCAATGTCCATACTACACGGGGTGGGGTGGGACAAGTCACGGCCAGCCTAAAGGGCTGAGTGGTGGGGCCATGACCACTGTGCATCTGCTAATGAGTCAATGCTGGGAGGAGCAGCACATAATTGTCTTTGTAGACACCAAATAGGGAGGCATAAACAGAGCTCGAAGAGTTCACAAGACAGTTTCTAGAAAGGTCCTACAAGATCAATCTTACTTTGAGTAAGAGAGAGACAGTGCTCTACGGAACAGCTTGAGTTCTTATCACCTCAAATAAGAAAATGTCTAGGTCATTAAGTTCAGTCACTGGGGACTTTCCTGTGGTCCAGTGGTTAAGACTCTATGCTTCTACTGCAGGGAAATTTGATCTCTGCAGGGAGGACGAGGATCCCACATGCTCTGTCGTGCAGCCAAAAATAAATTCAGTGACTGTGCCAGGAAGCTGGCGCCATGGTGGCTTTCAGGTAGAATATGAAAGGAAATTTTTAGCGATGCATTATGAGAAAGTGAGAATGGCACTGCAAGGGGTTAAAAGCAGACAGATGCACAAGACTGGGGGTTTCATCCCATCACTTTATTTGTCATAGGCCAATCTACAGTGTCTTGTCCTTGTTCAGTCACGACATGTCACCAGAGATGCCAGAGGGCCCACAGAAGTTAACACTCCCTGTGCACAAGAACCCCCTCCCACCCTCAATTTTAATGACTTGGCTTCTCTGCCTGCCCCTCCCACTCCAGCAAAAACACAACACTTTATGTCCCTGTGACTACATTTAAACTGCTTGAGTAATTCTAGTATCCATACCAGGAGCTCTCATTACAGTACCTCGACCACTGGATAAAACTCCTGAGAGGATACTGAAGGATAAACCTGGGGACCTGATGACAAGTCTGTCTCATCTGGGGACCATGCCCTCCTTTGACAGAGAAACAACAAATGAACCTTCCTTCTGACTTCAACAGACACACGGACCAACCTGGCTTTCATGAGTTGACTAATGAAATTTAAACATATTCACTCATTCATTAACTCATTCAAAAATGATCTGCTCACCTACTATCTATGTGCCTGAGTCTTTGCTAACTCTGCTCCCTTTACTGGAGCTTACTGTTTAGAAAGAAAGACAAGTACATGAGTTGTTAAAATATAATCAATGTTATAGGGCTTCCCAGGTGGCTCAGTGGTAAAGAAACTCCCTGTCAACACAGGGGATATGGGTTTGATCTCTGGGTCAGGAAGATCCCCTGGAGAAGGAAATGGCAATCCACCCCAGTATTCTTGCCTGGGAAATCCCATGGACAGATGAGCCTGGTAGGCTATGGGGTCGCAAAAGAGTCAGACACAACTTAGCAACTAAACAACAATAATCAATGTTATGATGGAGGAATAGAGAAGCTAAAGGGAACAAAGAACCAGACGTAATGGGGGAAACCAGGAAAGCCTTCCCAGAGGAAAGGACATTTTAGCTTAGACCTCGAGGGTGATCAAGAGGAGTTACCTAGAGAAAGCAACAGATACAGAGGCCCAGAGGTGAGAAGGTAGAAGGGACTTAGACACACAGAGAGGGGCTCAGCATGGTTGACGTCCAAGGATGGAGAAACTGGTGAGACCACCACCACCCTGGCCTCACAAATCCATAGACCTACTTCTCCATCTACCCTAAATATACACTTCATCCCCAGCAGCCACTATCTCATCATCCCTTTCTCCACACAGGCTTAAAGCATCCCAGTCCTAGAAGCAAAGCCACTCATTTGCAGGTTGTATCACCTGACACTCTTTTTCTAAGGCTCTGATAGAGTTTCTGGGTTTGTACCACAATACCCATTCCCCAGGGCACCCTGACCTGTCCCTTAACTTAGCCTTTTTTGTAAACTGGTGTTCACCCTTCATTCAAGTTTCAGATTCATCTTCTCTGCCCTTCTTGAGGACATGGACCCTGTTTTCCAGTTTCCACTTTCTCTGTATCAGCATCGTAAACACACACACACACACACACACAGTACTGATCCAAGTACAGAAAGAACTAGGCACATAATATATGTTCAAAGGTACTTGAGACTTTTTTTTAACAACAGTGGTAATTTCTTATGAAAGACTATATATACTCCCTACTACTTTTCAGAGTGATGGATCTCTTCAATGGCAGCAAGAGAAGTTGTGCCTTTAGGGGGAAGACTGTGCAGTTTGGTGCCGTGGAAAATAGCACAGGCTTTGGAGTCGGTTTCACTCATTGTTGGATGTGTTCCTCTGGCCAGTCATTTCATCTCTCTAAACCTCAGTTTCCTCATCTGTGAAATTGGGATCATAACATCCTCAAAAGGTTATTATGAAAATTTAATGAAATAATACATGTTATTGTCTGGCTTATAGCAGACATTCAAAAAATATGTTTGCTTTCCCTTTTCTCTCTTATTAAAGGAAAAAGAAATCAAAGATGGCCTTACTGCAAATTTGAGTCTAATGTTTTCCCCCAAAACAGATAACTCCATGAAACAAACCCATCTATGAAGCAGAATGAAATGTAAGACACAGCTTCTAACAGATATTTGCATTTTTAGTGGAGACAGGTATACAACAATAAAATTAAATTAGAAGAGCTTTACACCATCACTAGAAATGTCCTTTTTCAATTCCACAAAATAAAAACAGAAAAGAAATTAACCGAGAGAAACAGAAACACCCACAGATTATCATCGTCTCTCGTTATGTAAAACAACTCGCTAAAATAACATTTGAAGTTGTTTTTTGGGGTTTTTTTGGTATTGTCACGTTAAAGACTATGCGTGCTGTTAAAATACACAATTGTAACATAAACATGGTGTGGACATATAATACACATTTTAAAAGGGAAAATAAAAGCAAGCTATAACCATATGCATGTCTTACTGCAAATAAAGCCTGTGACCTTTCCAAATGAAGGCAAGAATGTATCTCCTCCTGAATCTCCAATATGAGACTCTAACACTCCTATTTCTCCAAGTAGATATTTGGCTTTCAACTTTAAGGCTGGTGAGGAAGCACCTTCATATTTCCTATTTGTCTTTCGTGGTCAGCTGAGCTCAGCTACCCAAACACACTCGCAGGCGCTCAGAGGACAGATTTGTCGTGCTGACCTTTCCTATCTCCTCTGGCTTTTTATCTGATGGAGATTCCATCCCACAAAAACATGACCACAGAGTCAGCACAGGGAGAAATCGGTTAAAGGATGACAAAGATACATACCAGAGAAGCAAGTAGAACCTGAACGCAGGGGACGTTTCAGAGAATCATTCAAGGGAGGAAAGCTAGTGGAGAGCTGGTGCAGCAGACAATCGCAGTGCCAGATTAGCCAGCCTTTACCAGAACGCCAAAGATCAAAGCAGTTTGTAAGGTGGTTCTTACACCACCTTATATGCTGGCCACATGCTGGCCTCTGTGTGGACTAGAACCCTGGGTGATCCAACCCTGAGAAAACCAGCAGAACAAAAATATCCTCCATGTCTGAAAGTAACTACAGCTCTGAATGAAGAATGACTATAAGTGGATCAGGTACCTGTCACTGGCTCCCCAGCTTGTGGGTTGCAGGGGGTGAGGGGGGGCAGTTACTGATGTTGACTCAAAAACCCTAGAACACAGCAAGCAAGATGTCTCCTGTTCCACTGCAGGCTTATCAAACAGGGCTGCACAAGCATTCATTCTGTGAAACCCCATGGTTTTCCAAAGCAGGGCTAAGGAGCTACACTGGTCATATTTAAATCACTCCAGAAACCTCTGTATCAGGAGGTATCACTGTGTTTTCCCTCCATGTGAGATGAGAGCTTCCCTCCCAGTAGGGGCCTTGGGTCATGAGAAATGAGTGTTTTTTTTTTTCCCTTTTGCCAGTAAAAAATCTTCAGACCCGGTGTAAGAACTACTCAGGCATAACAAGTTACAGCCCAGCGGGAGCACCGATTAGCTGGGTTCCATAACCATAAAGTCAACAATCATCTCCCTCCATGCCCTTTCTGCAGGTGGGTGACCAAGGAACACGAAGGAAGTCAGCAACAGTTCAGCCAAAATTAGGTTGAAGAGCGCTATGCGTAAACATGGATGCTCCAGCTTGTCCGTAACTATACTCCTGGGACCCCAGACCTTCAGAACAATCCATTATGCCCACTCACCGACAACCCCCCTGCAACTCTTTTCCTTCTCCGTATGTATTCTCCCACTGTAACTGCATTCGTGCTTACTCTAAGGGCCTCCCTACTCGCGAGGCCCCTCCTGTTTTCACCTGCGCTTGCTGCCCATGGGTCACCCTTTGTACCAAAGCGAGGATGACTAACTCTCCCTCCACAGTAGAGGTGATGCTTGCAGTAATGTTGACTGACTGCACTAAACTTCTTACACTTTCTTTACAGTCTGCCTGGAAATGTTAGTCACACATTGGAAAAGCAATTCCCCAGAGCATAGGGCCACCAGGCAGGAAAAACATACACATTTTTTTTCAACTTACGGAGGGAGAAACAGTCAACCGAGGACCACTGATTCAACATCTCTATTCCAAGAGTCCAGAAATATCCTCTAAGTTTCACTAAAATAAAAAGAGCTTTAGGGACTTCCTTGGTGGTCCCGTGGTTAAGAATCCACCTGCCAATGCAGGGGACATGGGTTTGATTCCTTCTCCAGGGAGATTCCACATGCTACAGGGCAATTAAGTCCATGTGCCGCGACTACTGAAGCCCGTGCACCCTGGAGCCCATGCCTGGCAACAACGGGGGCCACGGCAATGAGAAGCTGGTGTGCTGCAACAAAGAGCAGCCCCCACTCAACGCAACTAGAGAAAGCCCGGGTACAGCAACAGAGATCCAGCACAGTCAAAAATAAAAATAAATTCATTTTTTAACTATAAAAAAGAGCTTTAATAATCAAGTAAAAACCCTCCCACCCAGTCAAACAAGAAGGGTAGGTCAAGTCCTTAGAAATAGCTACTAAGATTATCATCCTATTTCTTTTTCTAGTCATGTCTGATTCTTTGCTACCCCGTGGACTGTAGCCCACCAGGCTCCTCAGTCCATGGAATTCTCCAGGCAAGAATACTGGAGTGGGTCGCCATTTCCTTCTCCAGGGGATCTTCCCAACCCAGGAATTGAACCCAGGTCTCCTGCATTATAGGCAGACGCTTTACCATCTGAGCTACCAGGGAAGCCCAAGATCAAGTTAAAAAACCAAAAAGATGGTTTATCTCTTAGATTCTAACAGGAAGGGCTGAATTTAAACTGACCCTTAGGAAAAGCCATCACCTCCTCTGGGAGCAGCAGGTATGAGGCCTAATGGCCTGTCATAATGAAGGGCCAGTCCCTGATGAGGAAACTAACACCACCATGTGACACAGAGGGATTCATACCACCCCTTCTCAAAAATGGTGGGGAAAGTTTGATGGTTCTTAAAATCATAAATCATAAATCCATCACTGAAGATAGTGAGTGATTTATCCTCATGCCCATTCACTCCCGCGGTGTGAGACCGTGTTATGGAAACCCTTGCGATGGAGGGGACAAAGACAAGGAGGGGCCATTCCTGCTGCTGAGCCTTTCTTTGCAAACCGACCACTCCTATAAGTCCCATTTCAATCCAGGAGTGCTCGGCTCAGAAAATAAGCAGCAAATCACAGGAACTAAAAAGAACGAACATACAAGTGACACCAGCCTTCAGGAGAAACACACCTGGCTTCTTCCAGTGCCCAAAAGCCAGGTGAAAATGGAAAAGCCCTATTAAATATTTAGGACACGGAGCCACACAGCTCTGTACATCTCCACATGCAGTAGCACCTGCAAACAAAACCAACTTTTTTTAGTACTCATCCAACGTGATTTATGAAGAAAGTTTTTTTTTTTAAGTTCATCAAATATGCTGTATGCTGTGTCCCTGAATTTCTGTAGCACATGGGTAGCTTTTGCAATCTTTTTTTTTTTTTTTAAGAAAACTGCTTATTCTATATTTGAGAATATAAAAGTTAAACAATCTATTTTGACATGGCCTTGGGTTCTACTTGGAAATGGGCCTCTACAGATGGATGCAGTCAAGCAAAACACGCTCAGGAGCAAATTCTAGCTGAGTCACAGGGCTGAGAGTGCCTCATACTCATCCATCCTGTGGTTCCGTTCCCTAAAACCAGCAGTACAAAAGGGGCGAGAGTCCCCTACTCCACAACTACTCCAGATAGACTTCCCAGTGGCTAGGGACAACACTAAGAACCTCTTAACCCCAGACAGAGATTCTTAGGTGAGAGGAACATAATCCCCAACTTAGAGATGGGGCAACTGAGGTTCAAAGTGAATAAGGTTATAAGACCTGGCAAGACAAAGGTCTCGCCCGGGCGGTGGGGGGTGGGTGGGGGGCAGATGGTGAATTTCAACAACAACCCAGACCACTCACCTCCAAACGCCATGTTCTCTCCACTGCACCATGCTATTGTTTAAGTCAAAGAAACTATCAATATTTCTCAGGCTGCAGAGCTGCAGATATAAATCTCTCCTCCCATGCCTTAGATAAATTTTAAAACGAAGAGAGTAAATGGCAATGCAAATACTACTATTAGCTATTTATTATGTTGCAAAGCTTGAAAACAGTCAGGAAAATGGAAAAGTTACTTTTCTCCCTACACAAATTTGTTAATGGGTGGCATAATGGGGAGCCCTGTTTGCTGGCACTCTGTGAAACGTCTACAAATTGCTTCTGCAAAGCATTATAGGTTGTCAGACTAATGTAGTTGAAGATAATTTGGCCTTTCAGTGAATTGAACCTCACAGCACGATTATACTCCACAACCAAGTAGAGTGTCACAATTATTCTTTCATGCTGAATTACCATATAATGTCATGAGTCTACCTGTCATAAGTCCTGTCGCCTGGTTTGAATTTTTTCCCTAAATCCATGGTTCATGGCAAAAAAAAATAATAATAATATTTTTTGCTTCTAATGGAAATCTGATTGTTTTTATCAACAATAAATTTCATAGCAAATCAAAGGATATGCTTGGACAAACAATCCGATACTCAAGGTTAAAAAACACACAAATAATAAATTGCTGGTGTGTCATGTTCAATTTTTACTATGGCATTACACTGCAATAACCATAACAGGATCTAAATTGTTGTCAGAACATTAAACAAACCCCCATACTTCACAAAGGCATCCTGTCTGAGTAATTCATACAACGGAAACGACTATCAAATTTTCCACTGTCCCACCGCTACACCATACATCAGTGCAATTTTATGTATTTGGACAATTCGTTGAATAAATTACTTCCATCCTGCCTGCTCTTGCCACTTCTGCTAAGAGTCATATCAGTTTTAATTGTCTTTCTGTCTATACGGAGCCATTGTTTTTCTGGCCTTTTCCTGTGCTATTTCCTGAGCACCAAAATAAACTACAAACATCCACCAGAACTGGGGGCAAGGACATACGAGTGCCAGAGAGGGGTGTCCGCCACGTGACAGTGGCTGAACGCGTGTTTGGGAGCACGGCACTTCAGGGCATTTGGTGGGGACGTGGTGTCTTTTCAACATCATCGCTCTAACTGAATGCTAGAGGCACCCCCAAACCCCACGCTCTACTATTTTCATTTGGTTGTTTACCTTCTTGGTTCCTTACCACATTCAACCTGACACAGGAAATAGGCTCAACCAGGTTCTATGTCTCAATTCCACTTATAGTCAGAATCCCGCTCGCCAGCCAGTTCATGGTTAACACTACAAGCCGCTGTCCTTTGATTTGTGACTCCCCAAGCAAGTGACAAGCCCACCTTTCCAGGATGGCTATCTACCTTTCGTCATGTCGAAAGTACAGCTGCAGAACAAGGAACACCATAATGGGAGCAAATAAACTCTGTGTCTACAAGGTGGAGTTAATGACTTTCTATCCTGTGTGCTTCTCCACACCTTCAATAGGAAACTAAATTGACACTGACCAAAGGGAAGCAGATCAATTGGATGCAACTCTGTTTCCTAAGTAAGATCTTCTCAGGTTTGCCTGTGGTTGGCAACAGTGTATTTCTACGGCCAAAGTCAACCTCCTAGGTTAGATAATTTAATGGAAAGAAGCATGAGTGAAAGCCCCTAGGAACTCCAAGCTAACTTGGGTACCACTGTAAAAATCATTCCATCACCCATATTAGCAATGGCTAATAAATAACCACACACTGAAACCTCACCATACTGGATATTTGAAATCTGATGCTGCCAAAGAAACCATTTTATACTGAGCTACTTTTGCCATTTCCAAGAGGGACTGTCTCTAAAACAGATCCACTGTATACTCAACACTGCCCTCCAATATAAAGTTGGGTTTGTGGTTCCAGTTGGCTTGATTTGGCTTCTTGGGGTGATATAAGAGAAGGGGACCCCATTCAGAGAGGTTATCCCTGTCCTTGGGCACCCATGTTAATTCAGTAGCCTCACTGGGTAGTAGAAAGTAACTTTATTTATAACCCCAAAAGCAATAATAAACACAGAACTATGATTTACTCTGAACCTTCCTATTATTAAAACACTTTGTCTTATAGTTTTATTGATTTACAATCTGTCCTACTTACTTTTTTAGCATCTGAAAACAATCAAGGCACAAAGCTGCAAAATGTTTGGACATTAATTGTTAGGAGGCAGCATTTTATTCTAGGCAAGGGGTTTGAGGCCTCGACAGCGATGCATTCTGGTCCTGGAATGATTTATGGTCTTGTAGCAATAACGATGCACCAGGGCCATTAACATATTGGCAGGTCCTAGGATGGATTAGTGGCATTGATTATTTCATGGGCCACTGATACCCATTTGTTACCGGGAGCTCAAAGAAGGCCTCTCCCTAACTGAAATCTTTTTATGAGCAGACAGCATTTTAAGTATTAGGAACCTGGGATTTGGGCCATTTTTTATCATCTTGCTGTCGCCTCACCTTAGCATGCAACCAAAAAAAAAAAAAAAAGGTGACAAAAAATTAAAGTTCATTCTTCACTACCAGCCTTAATTCCTCAACTCATCATAACCATGTCTTCTTTAAAAATTAATGATTGCCAGCATTTAGCCACTGGTTGTTGCTATGAAGATCTATGTAAAAAGCAAGGATCCCTATAGAGTCTGTGATATATGGAATACTCTTTATTACTACAATAAAACTTACTGACATTTCAATACTTCTGCAAATAGCATTATAGTATCAATCTTCTGAATTAGGTTGAAAATTAAGTTGTAAATTAAAAGAAAGTGTACTTTGGAATACAACATGATATGTGACCTAGAAAAGGACCTTTGTGCATAACTGAGCCAGGGAACAGAGATGAGCCCAGTGCTGCTCAAATTCTAAAGCCTGATCCAGAAACCCTAATGCTCCATCACTAGGGACGTTTTCTTTCATTGTAAAAAGTCAAGGGATGTGACAACAGCCTTTTATGAATACAATGAAACACCAAATGTTAATATATTTTTCTCTTTTGCCATATTCTTACCATAAATTTCAAATAGGGCACATGTAGAGTAATAAATTCCTCCTAAAATACACAGAAATTACACATACGCTATGTTTCTAATATGTATATACCCATATAAAAACTGTTTCTGTCTCTGTGCCACCAAATACAAAATTATTCCCATCTCTACCCACTCTAAGCCTGGTCTTCAAAGATGCTCAGAGCACCTGAGTCCCAATACATAATATTGTAATACCCTGCCTAGTTGGTTGCTTCTATCAAAAGCTTTCTTCTGGACACTTGAAAACTGAAATCTAGGACATAAGCACATTATGATGGGAAAACACACACCTGGTTTCAGATATCAGCTTAGTGTGATGAGAAAAGCAAAGGTGACCCAGCCGTGGTGCAGGACTGCAGAAGGATATGTTGACCTGAGGAGTTGATGGGAGTTTTAGAAATATAATTATAGAGTCAAATATGAACCTAAATTTCTGGAGGATTCAGTTTGAGACACATATTTGACTTATTTCTGTGTGCACATTTGTAGAAATGATCAGAACTAAAGAAACATTCTGTGTAAATGAATAAATGCCCTCTATGATATTAAAAAAAAAAAAAAGATGCTCAGAGCAGAGTTATCCATGGCATTAAATGAAATTCCCAAATCTTGGATGGCTTTGAAACTATTAAGTTTGAAGACTAATGTCACGCATGCTGTAAATTACAAACAGCCTCATATCAGAGCCCACACGAAGTGATTATGCAAAATACTATGGACTTTCAAACACGTATTTGTTGAAAAGTCAAACATCTTAAATCACTTCAACCTACCTTCCACAGCATTCTCTGTACCCACAATATGAGACAGCACAGTTAAAACAGGCCCATAATTTGAAACATCTTGATGAAAATCCAAACTAATTCCTGCCCACAGTGACTGCCCCCCACCACCATGGTTGCTCATGCTCCTTGGACCATTTCTCTAGACTGGAAGGTCTTTCAGGTGGGCACCTATTTCTCCTAGATTACACTGTCTTCATCTTCCAAGGTCTTCAAACAATAAGCCAGGGTGAGTAAATAGGTTTTTATCTGAGGAACCAACTCTACCCCCCTGGTCATGGCAGGCTGTAATGAGAAGGATTCAGAGGCACAGCTTTGGCTCAACAGGAAAAGATGCCATAATTAATTAGCCACATGGACTGACAGCACAGGAGTGAGAGAGATGGTCCAAATGCTGAAAACTAATGACTCTGAACTTGGAAGTCAACACACTATCCTTAACTAACCTGAGGACCAGTCAATTAAGCTGAATACAGACTCCTACTTTGAGAGGATTTTCAATAATAGAATGGGCATAAGAAAACAAACTCATCTTCTCCAAGGGAGTTTTAACCATAGATCAAAGGTCTTTTCAGAACCAACAAGCATCATAAGACCTAATCCAAGTCTTTTATTTCACAGATGGAAAAACCAAGACATGCTGGTAAGTGATTCACATAAGGTCTCATTACTACTGGGGAAGAAACTAAATTCTAGGTTTCCTGCACTTGCATCCTCTCCACTGCACCAAATGCTTCCTTTTTGTGCCATCTTATTCACTGCTTATTTTTCGTTCCTTCCCCATGTGTATAATTTTCATATTTTACTAAGGTTTCATGTACTATTGCAGACTTCTCAAATTTTGGATTATATGATGAGACATAAACTCAATAATCTATATTACTGCAAATTTTAAGAAAACGACCTTGGAGTATGATGTACGGTAATTGAGGGTTAAGTGGAAAACAACACGAAGAATTTGCCACTTTCCTTGTTAAATTTTGAATCTTATTTTAAATAGAGAAGAAAGATATTGTACATGTATATTTGAGATGTGCAGAGGAATTCTGAGCTTCAGCTTAATTTAAGAGGGCTTTACATTAACCCCCCAACATTAAAATACACAGAGAAAGGAACCCCTTAAGAACCCTCAAATGATCTCTACCATATCCAGCTTACAAATTAATTGGGAAAGTGGACCTTCCATTTCCCCGGGAAAGTCAAGTTCTCAAACACTCTTTACAGCTCTCTGTGATAGAACCCATGTGCTACCCATTCAGACTGAGTAGATCATGGCCTTCCCAGGATAGCAAGGAGATGGAACCAGACCAGAGGGTATCATCACCTTCATTACCTCATCCAGTGATCTGAAAATGCTGTGTGAGAGCCTACGTTCTCCTTCAACATGCAGAAACAGATTCCCAGAAAGGTTCAGACTCCCTGCCTCCAGGGAGAATAATACATGACCTCCTGTAAGAGAACTAGTTTCTCTTCCACTTAAAAAGTTAAAAATTAAATCTCTTTCGGAGATGTACTCCACAACTTGGAAACAATTCTGGGTCACCACTACAAAACCTGAGAAGTTAGTGAAATTCTCTTGCAGATCTAACTTAATTTAAACACACCTAAATGTCAACCTTTTCCTTTTTTTCACTTCCTGGTTAACATGCAAAGGCACCAGTTACCTTCTCAGGTAAAACCAACCCTATACACTGGTGGCTCAAATGGTAAAGAATCTGCCTGCAATGCAGGAGACCTGGGTTCTATCCCTGGGGCGGGAATATCTCCTGGAGAAGGAAACGGTAACCCACTCCAGTATCCTTGCTTGGAGAATTCCATGGACAGAGGATCTGGGTGGGCTACCGCCCACAGGGTCACAAAGAGTCAGACAGGACTGAGTAACTTTCACTTTCACATACATCAGAAGAATATTCTTCTAGCTGCTCTTATTTAGGTAAATAAGGCCAACCCCATAAAGCTCTTCAGATAGATCATTTCATAAATTATTGTTATCTTTACAGTTCCTCTAGACTTGAGCCAAATTTCCTACATTCTTCTTAAACCCAATAGACCAGATGGCATTACAGGGCTGGGTGTTAATTGAAGAATAGCTTAACTGTTTGGACATGTTATGCATCTATTACCCAACTGTCAATCTTGTAATGTTTGCTGTATGACTACATCTTTGGGGAAATGAATGCCAAATGAAAATTTACCCTCCTCTATTTCTCTTTTTATTCTCTTTGGGCTCTTTCTGATGATTTGTTAGCCTGCTTCACTTTATTCCACAAGCTCAAGTCAGTCACATAACCAAAATTAACAACCAAGACCCAGGATAGGAGCAAATGTTTACTGATGGAGGTATCTGTCCTCTTTGAAACATTTATCCTTTTTGTCAGCAACCACCTATCATAAACATGACTGTTAATCCGGCTGCAGTAATAAAGAACACACAATGATGGGACGGATCCCATCAGTCCCAACAATACTGATCAGTCTCGTATTTCTAAATTCTACTTCTAATTCTTGTTATACTTTTACTAAATACCCACTCTACTTTTACTGTAAAATCTCATTTGGTCATCTAAGACAGAAGTTTTGGATAAGAGTGAAGTGGACTTCTGTCCTGTTTTTGATGGAGAACCAAACAAGGTCCGTGAGAGGTGCTTAATAAACTACATGCAGACTAAACAAGTACGGGTGGGATTTCTCTAGTGGTCCGTGGCTAAGGCTCTGGGCTTCCACTGCAGGGGGTGCAGGTTCACTCTCTGGTCTAGGAACCAGAATCCTACATGCCACAGCCAATGATGATAACAGTGCGCTGCAAGACTGTTCTGTTTTTCACCCTCTGTGTACATGCCGTGTGCCATATCATCATGCCACACAGGACCTCATAAGGACCGTGGGACGTGGACTGAAGTGACAGGGGCCAGTTCTGAACCTGAGCCCTGCACGGACATGCATCTCCTCTGTGAGCCTCCGACATCTGAAATCAGAAAATGTGTTGGTTCCAGACAAAAGAGACACAAGGAGAGCAGCGGACCAGGGCACAGACCTGTTACATGAAGCAGGGCTTCCCCAGTGCATCTGCAGTCTTGAGATGTAGCAATAACTACTCATCACCGAATGCCACCAGGTGTTGAATGATTTGTTGAGAGGAGCATTGTTGCTGTGACGGCTCACATGCAATAGATGGTGTAGCTGAGGTTATAGGGTCATGTTTGACCACCCTGAGCAAAACTGACCATGTATACAGGAAAAGTTTTTTAATTACAATGTGTTCTTTCAAGTTCCTTTAACATATCCTCTAAGAATCTCTCCCTGCCAGCTGAGGACTACATTTTGAAACAATAAAATATTTTGAAAATCTACAGCTTAATTTCTTATCCAATAAGTAGGATGAACCTTGACCTCACCTATCTCAAGTACTGACCTTTACTCTGGGGTCAGAGCACACACGGGCAGGAACTCAACAATAAGGAATGACACTTCCATCATCCCCCATCAGAGGAATTGTTAGCAAGTGCCCATTTCCTACCCACACTCTTCCCTGTGCTGGCCCTTAGGATGAATATGTTCTCTGCTTGGAAGGCCAGGAAGGCAACATCTCATGTTTTTCAGGAAGATAGAACAGTGATCTAAGTTGCCCAGTTGGGTTAGCATGATGAGATACCTCCAGCCACTCATCACCCCGCTTGCCTCCTGACCCACTGGTGCCCCACAAATGGGACACAAATGCAGACCATCCCCACAAGAGCCCAAATGCAGGAGGAAATTCTCTTCCAAAAGCACCTTGATGTGTCACCAAGGTGGCCTCTGCAGCGTGGCAATAAGAGCCACTGCCATTAAAGGCAAGTTTCCATTTTACATGCTCAGGCCTTCTGCGGCAGGATCCCACGATTCCCCCAGAAGCTTGATTTACCATCTTGTCGCCCTGTTTTTATAGGGCTTGATTCTGCAAATGGAACTGATGGAGACCTCAACCACAAGTCACTGAGTCCTCGGGTGTAACTGCAGATTTACAATGCCTATTGAGTCATTCTGTCACACTCATGTCTTCTCAGTGCGCCCCTGGAGGGGACTCCCTAAGGCTTCAGATGAGATCTATTAGCTGCTTCTCTATCCTCCCCCCCTACAAAAAAAAAGATGATTCTCCTCGTCCAAGCCCACTTTCCCTACCCGATAGCTGTCGATCCAAGAAGCCCTGTAAGGACCCAATGACTGATGGTGGGGACGAGACAGTCACATGTGGGAAAGCTCACCTGCAGGGTGGCTGATGAGGTATTGTGGGAGGAGGAAGAGGGGATGAGAAAGGGGAGAAAGAAGAGTGTCCTCTGAGTCACGTTGGTGAGATTTTCCACAGCTAATCACACACAAGATGGATTCACTGCTCACTGTGCTCTGCTTACTCATTTTTCATATTGTACTTTTCACTGATCCATCAGCCCGTCCCACCAAGGTCAAACGAAGGGAATGAGAGCATGCACACCACATGGAAATATAAGCAGAGTCACTCACCTTTTACATGGAGCCAATGAGCTCCTGAAATCACCATTTATGAAGATGGACCTGAGCAGACAGCAGGGGAGGGGGATTCAGTCCCAAACGGAGCACCCATGCTCTCCTTTCCTGTGCATGGAAGACAGATGGAGGCCACGCCCTAGCTTAAACCTAGGCGTGTGCAAGACTTTTAACCCATTATCAGAGTTGAAGTTCCACCTCTGTCCTTTTTAACAGAGTTGAAGAAGGTCTTTCAGACAGCATTTGAACAGATCTTAAATGAAGTGCATTGGACAAAGAACTGTTTCAAGCACCCTCTAGGATGCTTTAGGTTGCAAGTAACAGAATATGAAACAAACAAAAAAACTCACTTAAACAATAAGGGTTTATTATATAACACCAAAAGAAATACAAAGTAAGATGCTTTCTAAGGTCAAGTCACCAGTTCATGCTATCACCACGGACCCAGGTGCTGCCCATCTTTCTGCTCTACCACCCTCAACACAAAACCTCCCCTCATGGCTTCTGCAATTCCAGGCATCATATGTAGACACAACCACAATTAGTGAAGGCTCTCTCTTTACTATTGACCATAATAAGATCATATGCCCATGCCCAAACCAATCACAGAAGAGGAGAAAAGAGTTGCTAGGACCAATCATGGTTCACTCTGAGACAGGAGGAAGTGCTTTCCATGATAGATCAGGAAGTTCTTCACTGATAGGAAGGGATAACTACATAAACAGGGAGGGCTCTAAGAACAAGTATAAGGGAGGAGTAAGGTGGTCACTGGGGAGGTCACCAATTCGCCCCAGAACAGATTCCATTTCTACCACAAGATTTTGTACTCAGTATTCCCTCTACTTTTCCCACTGTCTTCATGTCTTCCCTCCTAACATATCTAACAAGTCTCTATTCAAATGTTAAGTTATGCAAGAGACCTTCTCTGACCACTTCATCTAATCATTCTCTACTCTCCAGTTTTCTACATAACACTGTATGTGTATATATGTGTATTTATTTACCATCTGCCTTTCCCCTCTAAGGGCTTCCCTTGTGGCTCCACTGGTAAAAAATTCATCTGCAATGAGGGAGACTTGGGTTCGATCCCTGGGTTGGAGAATGGAAAGGGGTAGCCTTAAATTGAAGAAAGTGGGGGAAACCACTAAATTTAAGGGACTAGATCTGATAGATAGAGTGCCTGATGAACTATGGATGGAGGTTCATGACATTGTACAGGAGACAGGGAGCAAGACCATCCCCAAGAAAAAGAAATGCAAAAAAGCAAAATGGCTATCTGAGTAGGCCTTACAAATAGCTATGAAAAGAAGAGAAGTGAAAAGCAAAGGAGAAAAGGAAAGATACACCCATTTGAATGCAGAGTTCCAAAGAAGAGCAAGGAGAGTTAACAAAGCCTTCCTCGATGATCAGTGCAAAGAAATAGAGGAAAACAATAGAATAGGAAAGACTAGAGATCTCCTCAGGAAAATCAGAGATACCAAGGGAACATTTCATGCAAAGATGGGCTCAATAAAGGACAGAAATGGTATGGACCTAACGGAAGCAGAAATATTAAGAAGAGGTGGCAAGAATACACAGAAGAACTGTACAAAAAAATCTTCATGACCCAGATAATCATGGTGGTGTGATCACTCACCAAGAACCAGACATCCTGGAATGTGAAGTCAAGTAGGCCTTAAGAAGCATCACTATGAACAAAGCTAGTGGAGGTTATAGAATTCCAGTTGAGCTATTTCAGATCCTAAAAGATGATGCTGTGAAAGTGCTGCACTCAATATGTCAGAAAATTTGGAAAACTCAGCAGTGGCCACGGGACTGGAAAAGGTCAGTTTTCATTCCAATCCCAAAGAAAGGCAATGTCAAAGAATGCTCAAACTATCGCACAATTGCACTCATCTCACACGCTAGCAAAGTAATGTTTAAAATTCTCCAAGCCAGGCTTCAGCAATATGTGAACCGTGAACTTTCTGATGTTCAAGCTGGTTTTTGAAAAGGCAGAGGAACCAGAGATCAAATTGCCAACATCCACTGGATCATTGAAAAAGCAAGAGAGTTCCAGAAAAACATCTATTTCTGCTTTACTGACTATGCCAAAGCCTTTGACTATGTGGATCACAATAAACTGTGGGAAATTCTGAAAGAGATGGGAATACCAGACCACCTGACCTGCCTCTTGAGAAATCGATATGCAGGTCAGGAAGCAACAGTTAGAACTGGACATGGAAAAACACACTGGTTCCAAATAGGAAAAGGAGTACGTCAAGGCTGTATATTGTCACCCTGCTTATTTAACTTCTATGCAGAGTACATCATGAGAAATGCTGGGCTGGAAGAAGCACAAGCTGGGATCAAGATTGCTGGGAGAAATATCAATAACCTCAGATATGCAGATGACACCATCCTTATGGCAGAAAATGAAAAAGAACTAAAGAGCCTCTTGGTGAAAGTGAAAGAGGAGAGTGAAAAAGTTGGCTTAAAGCGAAACATTCAGAAAACAAAGATCATGGCATCTGGTCCCATCACTTCATGGCAAATAGATGGGGAAACAGTGTCAGACTTTATTTTTGGGGGCTCCAAAATCACTGCAGATGGTGACTGCAGCCATGAAATTAAAAGATGCATACTCCTTGGAAGGAAAGTTATAACCAACCTAGACAGCATATTAAAAAGCAGAGACATTACTTTGCCAACAAAGGTCCGTCTAGTCAAGGCTATGGTTTTTCCAGTAGTGATGTATGGATGTGAGAGTTGGACTGTGAAGAAACCTGAGTGCCGAAGAATTGATGCTTTTGAACTGTGGTGTTGGAGAAGACTCTTGAGAGTCCCTTGGACTGCAAAGAGATCCAACCAGTCCATCCTAAAGGAGATCAGTCCTGGGTGTTCATTAGAAGGACTGATGCTGAAGCTGAAACTCCAGTACTTTGGCTACCTCATGTGAAGAGCTGACTCATTGGAAAAAGACTCTGATGCTGGGAGGGATTGGGGGCAGGAGGAGAAGGGGACAACAGAGGATGAGATGGTTGGATGGCATCACTGACACAATGGACATGAGTTTGAGTGAACTCCGGGAGTTGGTGATGGACAGGGAGGCCTGGCGTGCTGCAGTCCATGGGGCCGCAAAGAGTCAGACACGACTGAGCGACTGAACTGAACTGAACCCACTCAAGCATTCTGGCCTGGAGAATTCCAGGCCAGACTGTATAGTCCATGGGGTCACAAGGAGCTGGACACGACTGAGCAGCTTTCACTGCTTTAGAACTATCGTATCTCAATGCCAGAAGAAACGTCTCCAAATGTTAAGCCATCGAGTAGTGAGGGAACCATTGCTGGGGACACACAGAGGTTTGGAGGCTGAGGGTCTCCGTGGCACCTACTAGAGTCAGAGTAACTCCACTGTTAAGGTTTTGCATCAGCTATTTTTTTTAAAGCAAGTTCTTCTGCAGATAGTTGAACTAGTCTAACTCCATTCCTCTCATAGAAAAGGATATTAAGGCTTAGATATGTCAAGTGACTAGCATCCTTCACAATTCTCTGCCCCATGGTGTTTTTCATATCCCTTTACTGGCAGCCACACCATCAGGCTCAGTTCTATCAGTGAGCTCAGACCCATGGGAGAAGGATAAGGAGGCTTTATCTTGTTCAGCTGAGCTTTATTCAACTTTTTAGGGTGTGACAGAGTGATGTGTTCGTGCTTACTAGCAGACAGTTGCATATCTACTGCCATTCACTTTCCCCAAATGCCTAGTCATGTAGAAAATGTCAGAAACTGCCCACTGGAGAGTGTTCTGCTACAAACTTCTTAGTACTGGTGAATTGAGGAATAGGTCTATAATGGTACACGTTCTACTGGTCCATTACTGGGAAGGTCAAAGCAATTCTGGAACTTGACTTTTTCAGTTTTAAAAAAGAATGTTGAGTGAGTCAAGACCTAAGAGTTCTTAGAGCTCTATCTAGTTTGGGTTCAAGGAAAACACAATGGAAAAGAGTAACATGAGTTTGTCACACTGAAATCACTGCTATTAGGAAATCATGTGGGGTTTGGATCATCAGGCTTCATGAGAGAAGTGAAATTTGAGCCCCCCCTTGAAGACAGGGGGCTTCCCTTGTGGCTCAGCTGGTAAAGAATTCACCTGCAATGAGGGAGACCTGGGTTCGATACCTGGGTAGGGAAGATCCCCTGGGGAAGGGAAAGGCTACCCACTCCAGTGTTCTGGCCCGGAGAATTCCATAGACTGTATAGTCTATGGGGTCGCAAAGAGTCGGAGACGACTGAGTGATTTTCACTTTCACTTTGAAAACAGGATTTAAATAAGCAGAGGAAAAATGGGGCGAGCATTCCATGAGGGGGATGGTATGAGAAAAAAGATGGGGGCAGGGAAACAGAAGAGTAAGGGGACTTGTTTCACCGGTGTGGTAGAGTAGAGAAGTAAGACTAATAATACTAATGACATTGAAATATTGCAATAACTTAATGAACTTATACTCTCTAAGGGTCTAGGAAAAAGTCACTCTTATAGGGCAGAACTGGTATTCTGAAATCACTTAAATCAAGTGTTCATAAACCAGGAATAGATGGATAGATGCACAGATGGATGAATGGAAGGGAGGAAGAAAAGGCAATTTAAATTTAATTTAAAAAATAATAACCAAATTGTCTTTGGGATTGACATATATACAATACTGATGCTGTGTATAAAATAGATAACTAATGAGAACCTACTTCACAGCACAGGGACGTCTACTCAATGCTCTATGGTGACCTAAATGGGAAGAAAATCCAAAAAAGAGGGGAGATATATATATATACACACACACATATATATATACACACACGTACAGCTGATTCACTTTGCTGTACAGCAGAAACTAACATACATTGTAAAGCAACGATACTCCAATAAAATTTTAAAATAATAGCAATAATAATAAAATTGTCATCAATTGAAAATTAGATCAAAGTTCATCACAGCTCTGTTTATACGGGGGGCTGGGGTGGGGAAGTAACCTATGCTGCCAACAATAAGGGACTTGCAAAGGAAACCTGGACAAATGAGCTGTGCCTCCAATAACCACGTTTCAGAAGGATTAAGACATGAGAATATGCTCAAAAACATATTGATACTGGCAAAAAACAATCAGGAAACGATTCTAGTTTTCAATTATGTAATGTGTACTTGTTTTTTTCTAAAAAGACTGAAACGTATACAACAAAATATTAGCAATGGTTAATTTCCGGGTGGTGAAATCACAGATAATTCTTTTCTTCAGAATTTTTTTTTCAAACTTTCTACAGTCAACATGTATTGTATGTAGGACTGGGCGGGGGGATTGAAATAAATTGAGAGGTATAAAACAAAACTGAGTGAGCCTTCTTTTGTTTATTGCTAATCTAACTTTAAGGTTCAAAAGTCAGGATATTTAGAGGGATGCATCAGAAATATCCAAATGAACTCCAAAGGGACACAGAGGGAAAGGTATCACGTCTGTGGCCCACCTCGCAGAATTCTTGGCAGAAATCTCACCCTATCCTCCTCTATCAGAATCTCTGAGGAGATGGGGCTCAGGCTCCTATAGCCTGCTTCTAGGAAGCGCAGGTGTAGTGATTCTTAGGACATGTGCTGAAAACCATGGAAGCCATAAAACTCAGAATAATGGCAAAAAGAAACCAATTCCCCTCAGTCTGCCTTTACCAATCAGGGATCCACATGAAAAAGGAGTTACCATTCTTCTTTTCCAAAAATTTCCCAGAGTTATCTCAGAGGTTCCAGCTTTTTTTAAATCACAAAAAGAAATCAGGACCCGCTATAACCTGTTGCCGTAAGCTGTATCTCCAGGCCACATGTGAGCCACCTTCAGTAAACTTAATTTTATCACTTGTCACATTTTTTTCAACCTTTGAAAAATTACTCAATACCAGGATTAATACGTGACATAATCTCCAAATGGTTAGTCAGCTCTGAGCTCCTATTATTCCAAAACGATGCCGGATACGCACCTCCCAGCGCTGCAGCTTCCAGGCAACCACAGCCTTTAGTCTGCACAAGCAATGAACACAAGGACAAATCTACTTTTAAATAGTGAAAAGACAGATAATTCATGCCATACGCGAAAACATGTCTCACGGACCTCTGTGCAACAGACAACTTATTAATTTCATCTTTTGAAAACTCTTATTCATCATTTCTACCAAGTCAACAGCCTTCTCCCAAAACCTTGCTTTAATTGTGAAGGCAGCTGACACTGAACTCTGGAGTCCTTCAAGGGCCAGAGGTTCTCAAACTCTGTTGCCACTTCATATGTTTTAGTCTTTGTGGAATTGGAGGAGAGAGATAGATGGGACTTCGGAAGTATGTCACAGAAAGAGATCTGCCTCAAAACTACATGTGTAGACATGTAAATTTGCATATTTAAGGGGGAAAACTGCAATATACAGCCAAAAAATGCAAAGACTATTTGTCTTCCCAGGCCATTTCTTTGAAAGGAGATGGAGGAAGAGAGGGAGGTAAAGAGGGAGGGGGAGAAAAATAAAAACTTTTTCATGGAAAGTGGATAAAGGAACTATGAGACCCAACAACACTGATTCTGAAATACAGGTTCCTTCAATGTATCTCAAAATAAAAAAGAGATTTCCTGTAAAGCCCCAGGTTCCTTGAATGTACCAGAAATATAGTGGCTTATCTTGTAACTGCCACACTTAAGGCTGGATTGCCTTAATTTTGGAATAAGTCACCTTTTCACTTTCCCAACAATTTGCATGTGTCTGTATGTAGGTTTCTTTTGGAATTTTCATTTCACAAATTCTTATCCAAGATTCCTAAATCAACTGGTCTCAGAAAATTATTTTCTTTATTCACACAAGGAAACAAAATCCTAAATATACATTTGAGTATGATATTCAATTACAGTAAATAGATTTACCTTCTATTGCTTCATATAATCACTGATGGCATTATATTTTTTAAAAAACCTCAAATAGCTTTTTTCTTACAGACACTTATTTTTTGAAATGATGATTTGTAAACTGTAAACCTACTGTAACATATGCAACACTATACATTGTTTTCTTAGGGGGGGAAGATAACATTTTTTTCCTCTCTCAGTTTTTTTCTTATTTTTTTTTTAACTTGAATTTATTGTGGTAGAAACATTTCACATGAGATTCACCTTCTTAATAAATTCTTTTTTACCTAATATAACATATTTGGGGGCTGGGTTGGAGCATATTTTCCACTTTAAAGTAAAATGTGACAAGCATTAAATATTGAGTCCCTCATTAATATATACAGACGGGATAAAGGTAGAAAGCCACCAAGTTTTTCCTGCACAAAGAATTTCCTGCACATCCATTATCATCACTACCACAAGCCTTCATGAAACAATAGATCTCCTTCTAGAAACATCAGTCTCAAAAGGAGCAGGTAAATATTATTATTTACTACACTAAGGCAACAATAACTGATTAAGGTAAATTTAGTGGAAACATTAAAATGATGGCAGGAGAAGAAAATTTATTCTGCAGGAACACTGTGTGAACTTATTGGAAATAATCAGTCACTCAGTTTGAATTAAATGAGTGTGAGTGAATACAGTTGTGGGGAGGGTGGGGGGCGGTGGGCTTAGGAGGGACAGTAATAGAGGGAGGTTCAAAGAGAAAGCCTGGCACACACTAGCTGGAATCTACCAGGTCCCTCTGCCGAGGCTGGTAGGGAAATCTGCAAAATGCAAACAATCCTTGGGTGTTCAGGTAGCAGTAAGTAAATTGCTGTGGGAGCTGAGGGCGGCCATCCTTCAGCAAGCAATTCCTCTCTGTCTTTCATTCTGTTTGTCTGTGTTAAATTCCCCCTCTGCCCTCATCCATTCTCACATCCAGTTGCTCGCTTTGTCCATCCATCAATCCCCTCACTTTGTCAGTGCTGACTTCATCCCGGCGCTCGCCTTCGCCATCGTGGCGCAGCCATCCTGAGGCCGCGGGAGAGTCCCCGCCCGCTGCCTCCTCCCCGCTTCGCGTTCTGCTGACGGAGAGCCCGGCGGCTGCTTGTCGTTTTCTATTGCCCAGGCCAGCAAAAACACTAATACTCAACCTGATTCCTATCGTCCTGCTTTTCACCTTTTCTATTGCGGGGAAATGGAAGCGAGAAAGACGCAAGGAGAGAGAAACGGTGGGGAGGAAAGAAACGGAGTATTGGGGAGGGGGTGGATAGTGGAGAGAGATGTTTGCTGAATTTTCTAGAACAATTTGCACACCAGTCAGGTGGAGGCTCAATCCAGCTTCCTGTACTGCACATCAATAGAAATCACAGGGAGAAAATGTAGCACTAATTAAGGGTTGATAAGCTGTAGTCAAGTGCAGTTTAGGGGAAAAAAAAAAAAAAACAAACAGCAGACAGCCCAGGCCTGCGCAGCCACCACTCAGTACGGCACTTTTATCACTAGCTTAGGATGGAAATTCGGCAGTGCCCTGTTTATTTTTTTTAATGGTTTTACCTTCACAATCAAACAGACAGGCTGGGAGAAAAATATTAGATGATCATTTTTATTCAAAAGATCATTCGCAAAACATTTTGGGGGGAGCTTAGAAAAGAGGAAAATAGTTACCTAGCAACAAAACTATTTTTAAAAACATTCTTCTATTGCCTATTGCCTGATTGTGTGCTCCTAATTCAAAGGTGTATGAATTCAGAGCACCTGCCAAATTAATAAAATATTTCTTCCTTGAATTCTTAATTCTTCATTTTCCCTCCTTAACAAACTTTGCAATCAGCTGTAATTGGGATGATAAAGATTTAAAAAAAAAAAAAAAAAAAAAACACATTTCTTTAAATTTTACTTGGAGTGGGAAACACAATTTCACTTGAAATACAAGCAATAAAATTAGTAAAACTATGCATACAACCGTGTTTACAAATGACTTTACAGTAAAGGACCTCAGTGGGGTAGGTTTTTCTATATAGGGTTCTAAACAGTGAATTCTAACTGGTGGTAGTCATAACTAGCGTTTGGGAGGTCTTGCTACCTAAATGGCATTTTCATCTATGATATTTAACTCTTGCAACAATTCATTCTCCAGGGACTAGTGCCTGCTTTTTCAGAACTGAGAAAGCTGAGCCCCAGCATTTCAGTAGCTTTCCCCAAATCCTATCACAGCAAAGAAAGGGCAATGGGACTTAAAATTCCAACTCTGTCCAGCAGCTGGGTACATAACATCGTCTAGCCCCAAAGCTTCTTTCTAATTAAAGGAAAAAAAAAGCCTGAAAGATTCCCTGGGATAAAAATGACTGAACTGAATCAGTTTCTGTATTCAAAGTACAACCACAAAACATTGAGATTGACATTCTAATATATTATCCCAAATTCTTACTCAGGAAGGCTCTTCACTTTCTTATTGAATGAAATAGACCACCTTTGCAAACAAACCAAGAGAAGTTTCCAGAAGATGCTTAGAAATGACAGTGTCTTAGGAATAAACGTGCTGCCTTGCAAGACAGCAACTTTGAAGAGCTGAGCACTGGCTGTACATTTTAAGTTCTGTTGTGCAGGTTAGTAAACGCATCAAAGCACCCTGTGGTCACACTTCGTATCAGTGAGGATTTGGGAGGCAAGCTGCAAGTTACCACCCCAGGCAGGTGAAACCACAGGATGAAGAGCAGAGAGGAGCACGGGCAAGCCAGTGAGACCTCCCTGTGTTTCCATCTCACTCACTCTGCGATGTCACCACACATCGAACCCAAACCTTTGCCCACAGCTCCTGCCTCATTCCTTTTGTTTCTCCCACATGCCCAGATGGGCTTTGGCTGTGACAGAGAGACCAGGGGAAGGAAAAAAAAAAAAAGGCAGTAGCAAAAAAGTCTCCTCTGCCGTGCTACTATACACATCAGACATCTCTAATTAGACAGCAACAAAATTTTATTAATAGGATGGACATTATAGAATGAGCTTGTTATAAATGGGCCCTGTCAGGGCCTTATTCAGCTACCAAATGAGTATTCTCAGTTCAGTGCTCTCATCTGAGGCATCACGCCTAGTGCTGGATAACAAATGATTGCTATTAACCGTATTGTTAGTAATGATGGCTGAAAACAAACAAAAACCCATAAATAACAGTCTACAGAAAAATTAACCCATAAACTTGATAGATATCCAGCTGAGAAATAATAAATGACACTTTGGGGCCTGCTGGGAGAAGCTAGTGGTTTTTGTTTTCCTCTCTGTCATTAACACATTTTCTGTGCTAAAAATTAGATTCTGATATATAATTATCAACGCTCCCAGATATTAATTCTGCTATTGCTCCCTCGGTTTCTCTTCTGGCTGGGCTATAATGTTATTCACAGATTACTCTGAGAAAACACATCAAACACTTAACAGAACAGGTCAAAGTGACAAGCAGCTTCTGCTGACAACACCAACCTGCACTGTCTTCTTTTTTTTTTTTAAACAGGGACACAAAACAAATTCCTCATATTAATTAACTAGGGTTTCCTTCCAGCCACAACAGGCCGGTACAGTGGGATGTGGGCTACACAAATTCCCCACTTCTCTAATGAAGGCAGCCAAGGGAAGCGAGGAGTGACAAAATTATCTTGCATTTATGGCATTCAAATCCACATTCATTAATGTCTTTCAGAGAGGAGGCAGGGTTCAAAACAACTTTCCAACTGCTGAACCTCTCTCACCTTACCTTCAGCCCCTTCCTCTTAAAGAGCTGCGTGGAAGGGCAAGGAAACACACACACACACACAATTAAGCAGGTAAGCATGAAACCTTTCTCAGAAGGAGCCAGAATTTCAATCCCAGAGCCTGAATTAGCACTGCCGCCGAGAAGGACTAACTTCCCTAACGTTACGACTTCTGCACAATTAATTGACCTTGACTGGAATACACTCTCACCTGTCAATGGCTTATATTTGTCAGGAAGCACCAAGAAAAGTGAAATTCACTAGGCTCCTCCATGGACCGACCCATATCCTATAAGCAGACAAAGACAAACACATATACACCCCACCCCCTCGCATTCTCATGCACACATCTCCTCATCACCAGGACTGACGTTATCAATTCAGGCTACTCTAAGAATTTCTTCTACTGCTATCTCTCTGAAAATATAATTGCAAAGAAAATAACTGGGGGAAACTTTATTTTTTTATTAAAACATTCAAGTGTCTGATTTAGAGAATGAATGTAATTGTTAAGTTTGGTTAAAAATAAAATGATGAAATTTAAGATGAAAGACTCAAAGCATGCCTGTGGGATGGGGGGTGGGTGTGTGGATGCAAATAGGTGAAAACATAAGCAAGTATATGATCCATTCCCTAAGCCTGTCCTACTACAGGGGAAGAGAGGCAAGGACTTCCTATCCTTAAGTAAATTCCTTCCATAACAAGCTCCTTTTTCAGTTAGCACAACTGAACATAAAAACAGGAAAATTCTTTAAAATTATGCCATATGACCAAGCCTCTGAAATACAGAAACAAAAATAGGGGGGGATGCAGTATGGGGAGAATGACTACAGAAATGAGAGCATGGATGAAAATAAAGAATGCTCAGAGCTGCTACTGCGTGAAAAGCAGAAAAATGTGCTACCCATTTAGAAAACCTTGCTAATTTCAAACAGTGGTGAGATGCTCTCTCTTTCCTCTCAAGCTCCATCAAGGACTTAGGCCAGCCAATCACCTAAATAATATTTTTGAGATGGCATTTAAAAAACAAACAAATGCTCTCCCATCTCACATGTGGTGTTTTTAACCCCCACACCTCATCCCCGTGATCCCACTGCCTTGATGACAGCAGCCTCGACTGCAAACCCCTCGCCTCGCATGCACTCCATTTTCTCAGTATCTGACATCGCAATATTAAATAACTATAAAACTAGAAAGCCAAAATAACTAAATCACCTGGCAGCCAATTTCTGAGAGTTAAACCACAAACCCGGAAAATGGTGGAGTGTGTTGAAATAATGTAAAGGAAACCCATAAATTCAAACTTTATGTTCTGTAAAGAACAAATATGAAAAAGGCATCAAAATAATGAAAGATTGTTTATGTATTCTGGCATGAAATGGGAACGTGTTATGAGAGAGAGCAGTGGTGGAGACAGATCGACGGAGCTGACAGTGTGGTATTCATCCTGCGCCGCGCAGCAGACGTCCCGCTAGTGGCAGGAGACAGCGCAATAAATCAAGGGCTCTCGAAGCTGTACCTACAGCTTATTACATCCAAGATGACAAATAAATAATAATCCCTGTCAGAGCGGCCCTTTGCTCAAGGATTGAGCCTGAAACCTTTGGCTCATCACTCCTCATCTTAAGTGAAAACACTAGAACTAGGGAATTGGAGGCCACGCTTTGCTAAGCTCATGAAACACAAAGCGAGCGGGACCTGGGAACTAAGACTGAACAAGAAAGGTCAAGAAAGAGGGAAGGATAAACATTTAAATAATCCTGACCAAGAGGGGGCAAAGCGTCTGAATGAATGTGGTAGGTTAACACATCCTAATCATCGGGGCAAGGAAAAAAAAAATCCAGAAAATGATCTCTTGTCCCCACCCTTAACTGGGAGAAATATCAAGTTTAGGTTAAAGGTGGTATCAAGAAGCAAAGGGCAGGGTCATAGAGGTGCCAGGACCTCAGCACCAGCGGCCACTACCCCAAGCCCCTCCCCAGAGTGTCCCGCTCCCACCTTCTTTCAGATCCAAGCAAGTGTTGGAAAACCTTCCCCCATCCCGCAGTAATTGCAGCTCTGTGCAGTCAAAGGAGCAGGGACGGTGCCAGCCAGGGCCCAGGCACAGGAAAAGCTGAGTCACACAACCATGCCCCTGTCTCCCCGCTGGGCATCCTGGTTACCTCCTCTCATTTACATTCTCTCAGTGACTCTTCAATGTAGGGATGATAGACAGCCCTGCTTCTAAATCTGCCTTGCATCCATGGATGTGATGACCTTGAACTTGTCCCTTAACTCTGAGCATTCCTATTTTCCCATTGTTCCTAGCTGGTCAGGTCAAGGGTTTTTCTAAGGACCCTGAACAGTTCTTATAGAGCATCTCTCTGTCTGGGTGGGCTCTACACTTAAAGTGGTTCCCAAATTGGCTTTCCAAGCAAAGTCATTTTTTTTTCTTCCCCATTTGACACATCTCTAGTTCCTCCACTGCCTTCATGAAAGCTATAGAGACAGGCAGTAAAATCTGACAGGGCCCAAGGGGTATGGATCCCAACTTCCCCCCCCACACACCCATCCTAAACAACTTTAAATATCTTGTCAGCTGCCTTTTAATCAGCCCACTACCAATCCTCCCATGTCTGGGCATTAAAGCAAAACTCTTCTTTGTGATTTGAGAGAACTGTATAAAAGATGGATCTACAAAAGTGTACAGGAATCACCAGAAAGGCCTAAGTCCAAGTGGCTAAAATAAGAGTTTGTGCTATTGCAAAGGGGAAATGATCCCCGGATCCCCACTATAGACTAAGTGATACATGCCAGAGTAGACCTGTCCAGGTGAGGTCAAACCCTACCTCACAAAAGGTGGAGCACCCCACTGAGACTCAGTCTCCTCAGCTACTGATTCCCAGCCAAGAGGACTGTCTTGAGGTTAAATGCAATCATATGCTCACCAGTTCCTAAGGTAGTCTGGAATCCCAACAGATCCAGTCCGCATTCCAGTTTGTTTTCCCCCTAATTTTCCATCCTCTACTACAGCAGAATTTTAAATGAATGGTATCATCCACATGATTTTAGATCCTCACGGACCTTCAGACTATCCAAAATGATCAACAGAAACACAAGCTTCTTATGAAAATCATTTTAACCTGGAGAAAATACACAGGCCAGAATGCAGAAGGATCTAAGTCGAGGTTTTAAGAGGTTTTTCACCTGGTAAAGAATCCTTCTGCAATGCAGGAGACACCAGAGACATGGGTTAGATCCCTGAGTCGGGAGGATCCCCTGAAGGAAGAAATGGCAACCTACTCCAGTATTCTTGCCTGAGAAATCCCATGGACAAAGGAGCCTGGTGGGCTACAGTTCATAGGGCTGCAGAAGAGTTGGACACAACTGAGCACCTAAGCATGCATGCACACGTGGGCTATACGTGGTTATGTGACACAACAGTCTCTCGAGCCCAAACATTCTATATCTGGAATTCTATTCCTAAGGAAGTAAACCAAAATAAGGAAAACCCACATGCAAAAAGACAAATATTATATTGTTATCACAGCAAAAAGGAAAAAAAAAAGATATGGATGCAAACTGAAGAGCCCATAGAAGAGGTTCAAAATATGTTTAAAATTATTTTTTTTAATACGGAATGCTTGTTTGATGGAATAGCATGACGTCTTCAAAATATGATCACTACAAAGACAAGGAAGCAAAAGGGCAGAGTGCCTGTGAACTAAGGAACAAGAAGATGGCAGGACACAAAACGCAACCTTGGCTCTCGTTTTAAGCAGGCATTGTGCCTTTGGGAAAAAGCAGAAAATACACAAATAATAGTGTATCAGTTCAGTTCAGCTGCTCAGTCATGTCCGACTCTGAGACCCCATGAATCGCAGCACACCAGGCCTCCCTGTCCATCACCAACTCCCAGAATCCACCCAAACCCATGTCCATCGAGTCAGTGATGCCATCCAACCATCTCATCTTCTGTCGTCCCCTTCTCCTCCTGCCCTCAATCTTTCCCAGCTCTTTTCCAATGAGTCAGCCCTTCACATCAGGTGAACAAAGTATTGGGAGTTTCAGCTTCAACATCAGTCCTTCCGATGAACACCCAGGACTGATCTCCTTTAGGATGGACTTGTTGGATCTCTTTGCAGTCCAAGGGACTCTCAAAAGTCTCTCCAACACCACAGTGTTATTATTAGCTAAAGTGGTAGAGCTGTTTTTATTCTTCACTTTTTTCAAACTTTCTATGATGATGCTTCACAACACTGATGTACTTTTTAAAGGACTTTTTAAAATTTTTAAGTAAGGACATTAAATTAAAATTGGAAAACCAGGAGCAAAACCTACAGCCACCAAGATTTTCCAGGCTCCCACTGCCTCCTGTCACTCAAGATGACACCGTGGGCACGTCCTTTGAGGTGGTGGGCAAAGGATGCAATAAAAGCCATTCTGAAACATTCCTCTCCTGGGCCACCTCCCATGGTCCTTTCCAAAAAAGCCCCCACTATGCTGCGACCTATCCTCACAGCCACTTCACCAGCACCAGCTGCTGGCGTCATTTAGCGCCTCGCCCCGTGTTCCCAGGGAACTCCCTTCTAATAAGGAAATTCCAGGTCTCAAAGTCTGAGGGTTTGGAGCCCCTTCTGCAGCCCCTTAGAACATCCTGCTTGCCACCTCCCATGTATGTTCCAAAGAACCATTTCAAAAGTGAGCTGTTGAAGACAGCTGGACATCAAGCAAGGAATAGAGATGGAAAAAAAGAGAAAAAGATGTCCTGTAACTATCCTAAGGTCTGAGTCCATTTCCTTGCCCAGCATCAGATTTCTAGTCCCTGGGTCTCCCCCTCCTTTCTATATTTCATTCCCTGAATCCAGTGGGGGAAACTCTCAAGTTGTAGATTAATACCTCAACTTTCTTCATTAACATTCCAATTCAGATAACTTGCTGATACTTTGCAGATTGATATTTCATTGAAAGAAGACTATTGGAGACACTGTCCTTTTACAAAAACAAAGGAAAAGTAACACCGGGTGCCTTGTTCTTTGTCAAATGCTTCAAAGCACAGTTTAATTCACTCAACAACAACAGCAAATTCATGAGATGATGGGACTTTCTTCCACCCCAGCAATTCTCCTCCCATTATCAAGGGAAGAACATTCTCTCCAGGATTCCTATCTATGCAGTGTACATACAGAAACCCTTTATTTACGGCAGTTTAAAGTTAAGGTCATAATTGAGTATTCATATATCCCCACCCCTCTCTCCCTGCTCCCTTGAAGGCACACCTAGTCCTATAAAACCAGTTCAGTTTACAAATGGGCAAACAGAAGTCCAGAAAAATAAAGAACTTGCCCATGACATGCAGTTCCGTTGGGCCTGGGACTGCAGGCAGGTGGCTGGTCTATGCACTGCACCAGGTTAATCACTATGACTGGTTTCCAGACAACACAAAAAAAGGAACCACCCTCCATTTTTCTAGGCTGTAGAAAAGTGTGAAAAAAAGTCCATATGATCTACACAACACCAAGACTGCCTCACTACTCCTTAAATAGTACTAGTACATTCTCAGGTCAAAAAATGGGTCACCAGGAACCTTCAGGGGTGTGAGCAGTGAGTACTGCACCATGCCCAAACCTTACAGCATGCCAAGATTCATTTTTAAAACACATCGTTTGAGACATGTTTGGGCTTCCTGGCTTAAGATGAGTTAACTTTGCAAAAGATGCAAGTAAGAAATAATGCAATCACTTAATATCACTATTTCAAGGTCTTTTAACATAAACATGGCAATTCTGCTAATATATATTACATACATTGGCAACAATACAAGAAAGCTGAAAGGTGGTTATTGTTGAAGTGAAAAAGTCCCAGAATCCCACTAAGAAAATAACATGAGACAATAATGCATATTTCAGGTATACACTATAACTGACTTAAATTATTATGGATGTACTTCATACTTAATTACCTTTCTGAAATATGTCAGGGTATTTTGTCATAAACTCTGCATAGTCTGCTGTACCTCTACTAAACACTGCTCTGAAATGCAAACCCTTTGCTAATGTTTTTATTTGAATAACTTATTACCCAATATAGCAAGCATCAACACATTTTATAGAACCAGAACCTGGCTCTCTGAAATTCCTCCTACCCTAATGCCAGTCACTATTGGGAGCATTTAGTTATAAATTGTCTTTCAATAAAAGTAAAAGCTCCCAAAACAACAAAATGAAAAGACACAGCAGCTTAAATCAAGGGAAGTCAATTTCCACATGCCGATCCTAAATATTTCATGGCCCTATTTTATTCTGACATTTGTAGATGACTAAAGTGTTACAAAGGAAATAAAATGCTGATTAAAGAGTTCACTGTCATAAAGGTTACTGAATTGTAAATGGCCCTTTCCATCTTCCTGTTAATAGGTACCCAGCTGTAAACATCATGAAGGATGGGAAGGGAGGGAGGCTTCCCTCCTTTAGGAGCTGTATATACATTAATCACTGAATCACCAAGCCATGCTTAATTGCAAGCTGTATATCACACAAATCCATGGTAAGTAGAAGGAAACTCATTATTGCTGCTTCATAACTACTGGGTACTTCTCATTTTAACCTCCTTACACCTGGGACACTTCTCTGCTTTACAGCAGGAATGCAGAAAAGGTATTACACCACTAATTACAGCCCACACTGGCACCCGCATCTCAGCTGCCTGGAAGAGAAAATGCAGCTCTCTCAGCCACCCCTGGCTTCTGCTTCATTGCTGCTAAGTGAGTTTTAATACGTGGTCTGCTGCCCTCCACTGCCCCCGAGCCCCCTCCTCCCCTATTCCCTTCCTGGGGACAACATGTTGAAATCCATTACTCCTTGAGAGTTTACAGAACTGTTTAAATGATAAAGAAAAAAAAAAACCTGCAGTATATTTTGCTTTGACAAAATTATTGATTTAAATCCCATACAATAGCGCAATACTATTTAAAGGTCAACCCAAGAAAAATGAGTTTACACCCGAACAGAGCAGAGCTTATCTGTCATGAAAGTGTAATGATGTGTTTATTCCCTCACCAGGGTGTATATATTTTTCAGGAAGATATAACAGTCTACTTGCAGGTGAAATCTGTTCTTAAGCGGGAATTTCAGGAGATATTTACATTTCAGATGGCGGGGCCGATATCTGAGATACATTTCTACACTTAATAGTCTGTTGAGTATTTATCTTCATTGCCCAAAAATGATTCTTCTCACTCCCAGGTCAAAAACGAGATGTGTACTTGAAAACTATAACCACAGCCCATATGGGAATCTTTCAAAAAGCCTAAAACAGCAAATAGAATGCAAAGGTGGCCATGATAACTGCCTCCCTTGCATGTTGGTGTCTCTTATGTTTCAGAAGCATGGCAGTGAAGTACGGCAATAAAAAGTTCTCAGTTCATTATTTCTAGAAATATCTGTCATTAGTGACTCTGTATAACTATACATATGTTTTTCTTTCTAAAAGGCCAACTAATGTATGATTTACCCCGTGACCACCATCGCCCTTCCCCAGTTGCTTCTGAAGGTACTCAGACCTGGGCCTCATTAGGAGGGGGAAAAGGGAAGGAGTGAATGTGGCCTGATAACCTACATCCAGGGTCATAGCCCCTAAAGCCCGTCTACTACCTCTCCATCGAGCTCCATTCAACCAACATTTACTGAATGTCAGGTACTATGCTAGTTGTGGGGACACAAAATAACACAGCCCTTTCTCTCTTGAGAAACTTTATTCATCTGGTAACCATGGACCAAGCACTGATCATGTACCTGGTACGATGAAGGATACAAAGGTGTTGGCTAGGTGAGATTGGTGGGGGCAAGTCAAAGCAATGGGAAAGGCATGTGCAAAGGCCCAGGGATAAGCGAGACCTCTGCAGAGAGCTAACAGAGCATCACACACTTTGACTGAAGGGTGGGGAGGAAGAGGAGAAAGTCCTGAAAACAATGGTAAGAGCTCTGAACTTAAGGGAGACCACTGAAAGATCTTAAACCTGAGAGTGACATTACCTGGAGCAGAACGGAAACTGGATCAGACACCAGCAACTGTGATTACTGGAATTTCCCTCCTAAGAGGCTATGGGAGCACTGCGAGCAACGACGGTGGCGGTCAATGCCAGTGTTCCAAGCAATGGACTAAGAAACTCCCTACTCTATCACCGCCACTACACAAGAAGCATACTTCAAGAACTGACCTAAATTCTTTTAAAGACCGAGCTGACTGCGTTCATAATTCAGCTATCAGGTCTACACCCCCTTTCACAGGCGCAGTTGGGCTGGACTAGACGTTACAGCAGATCCGAAATTCTTATTATCGC
Source organism: Bos grunniens (assembly GCF_055505025.1). Taxonomy (NCBI): domain Eukaryota; kingdom Metazoa; phylum Chordata; class Mammalia; order Artiodactyla; family Bovidae; genus Bos; species Bos grunniens. The sequence goes on from NC_141192.1 coordinate 14,752,638, forward strand.
TCATCATCAAACACCACCCAACTGGCTATTTTCTTGTCATTATTAGCTCCAGCAAAAGATGAACCAGAAGAGACAGCACTTCCAAATCAGGTAGCTCACTAACACTTGGAGTGAAAGCCGCTCTAACAGCTTTGGTCAGGAAGAAGAGTGCAGGTACTAGCCAAGGCCAGGTCTGAGGGGTGGAAGCTTAATTCCTCCCTGTTCCCTACAATCATGGGTGTTAGCACCTTCTGCTTAGTGTATGGTTTCTCTTCCAGTATTTCTCAAAGGGAAAAGGAGTTGGTGTTCACGAATCTTCTACTGTTCTACGGTTGGCAGATTCTCACGTCCCCTCACACTGCGGCAAAAGCATAAAGCTACCTGACTTATTGGATGAACTGCGGGAAAGTTGGGCCCAGTCCCACAGCTCATCCCACCACATGCATGCATGCATGCTGAGTTGCTTAAGTCGTGTCTCTTTGCAACCCCTGGACTGTGGCCTATCAGGCTCCTCTGTTCATGGAGATTCTCCAGGCAAGAATACTGTGAGTGGGTTGCCATGTTCCCCTGCAGGGGATTTTCCTGACCCAGGGATCAAACCCACACCTCTTAAGTCTCCTGTACCGGTAGGCAGGTTCTTTACCACTAGCGCCACCTGGGAAGCCCCCGCCCTACCATAACTCCTCCAAATACCCTTCCTGCCACAACCATCTTTACCATCACAGACACAGCCAGTGCAGGAAACTCCTGCCTTCTCACGTCATCCTTGGTATCGCAATTCCTGCTTCTTCCTGTCCCATCTAAACACTTAGGAGATAAGCCAATCCTCCATGTGCACGAGTAAGTTTCACTGGTCTTCACAAAATTGTGAAACCGATGATTTGAACAAGCATACTTCTTTACAAGATGACAGCAAAGTGAAAAGATCACCTGCTTTGGAATCAGGCACACCTGGGCTCACAGCTACAGGCCCCCCCTCATCAGTTATGCTTCCCAAGGTCTCTTGCTTAAACTGGGGTCCTCCATTGCTTCCTTATCCATCCATACATCCATTCACTCAAAAAACCAATAGGTATTCGATGCCTACCAAGTTCAAAGAGTTTCCTTATTTCTCATTTAATCATGACAATAATCCCTTAGATCAACTTTTCCAAATTTGATGATCATGTACCCCAACATATATTAATTTATTACCATAAATATACACACTTACTGTCATACCACTGTATTCATAAAACATATACAAGACAGGCACTTGAAGGACAGGAAAGAAAACATTATAAATATTTTAAATGCATTTCAACTCATTAGTGATATCAAATCTTCTTTGAGCTAACCAGGTTAACTGATACTATATTTTATGTATTATATTTCAGAAACCTCATTACAGAGATCTTATATATTTTTGTCTCATTTTTTAAAATACTGGCTTACACTTTATAAAAAGAAAACTTAAAAGTTTAGTTCTAATTTCAGTTTATCCTAACACTTGATTTTAATAAATGAATTACACTTTTAAATACTACTTAAGTATAAATCAATTTCCCATGGTTATTGTAACAAATTACCACCATCTTGTTAGAATTTTTTTAATTTATCATTTTATCAGTTCTAGGAGCTAAAAGTATCACTAGGCTGAAATTAGGGTGTAGGCAGGGCCATACTTCCTCCAGAGACTCTGAGGGAGGGTACATTCCTTACATGTTCAAACTTCTTAAGGTCGCTGGCACCCCTAGGGTTGTGAGCGCATCACTCCTCTCTGATTCTCTAAACCACTGCCTTTTCCTCTTCTGTCTGTGTCAAATCTCCCCCTGCCTGTCTTATAAAGACACTTATGATTCCAATCAGGCCCCACCTAGATAGTCCAGGATAATATAATCTTAAAACTTTTAATTTAATCAAATCTGCAAAGACCTTTTTTCAATAATATAAGGTAAAATTCACAGGTTCCAGGAATTGGGACCTGATACTTTTGAGAGGTTATTATTAATACTGAGGACCACAGAACACACGGAAGAAAATGATCACTGGCTGAGCCTACCTAATCATGAAACTTTTTCCATCTCACTAACCAATGGCGCTCAGAGTGTGTTTAAATTCAGTGGGTAAATTTCCACAATCCTTAATTTTGATTATGCAAAATGTGTGGCAATTTTATATTTTTACCAATGAATTCAAAACCCACTAACATTCCTTCCTGGGAAGATGTTTTAAATGGTTACAAACTTCTTTTTCCAAATATTTTGAAGTATGTGAAGATGAGCATTTTTATAGATGATACACCTAGATGCTTTTTAGCAATGAGCTCACATGAGGATGAAAAACTTTCCAAACATCTGTTTCCAAAATGTTCTCTCCATAGCATGAATCTCTTTCAGAAAGCATTTACTCAAGTGTCTTTTTTTTTTTTTTTGCCCAACATAATCTGTTAGGATTTACACTCTGGTAGATAAAACAAAAAATTAAGGTTTGAATTTTTGTTAAAGAAAAATGGAGAACTCTTACTTACAAAACTATTTAAAAAACTATTAAGCTCATTCCCATGACAAAATCAAGGACTCTCCTGGAACCAGAGATTTTTGTATTCAACCCCCAAATTATAACCAAGTATAAAGTTTCTCTTATTTGAGGATTTTTCTAAATTAACTACATCATTGACACGACTTAGCGAGTAAGGAACAACAACATCCTACAGCCAGAGACTAATAAGATTTGCAAAATGCTGAAGACAAAAACAGAGGGGAAGATGTCACTATGAACTGCTCTTCAAAGAGAATTCCCAGGCAACCTAGTAAGTAGTCCACCTACTGTGTGTCCCAAGGGCTCACACAGCGGTCTCCCACACCAAGTGAGGGCGCTAGTTCAGAATGAACATCAAATACTGCTCCAGCTTATTCCTTTCTCATCTCTGGATTACAAAACTCAGAAATCTAACACTGTCTTCTGGCATGCCAGTGATTCTGGTGAAATATTCCTTGGGCACAAACTCGTCATTCTAAAGACTATGACCCCTGGGTTAAAGATGAGTGTTCTTATACTAAGGGGGAAAATGATGCTAAGAAAGGCTGAGGTTGCCTAAAACAGCTAGAGAGTAGGCACTAGAGCCAGGGTTTGCATCCAATCTTCTTATTCCATGTCTGGATCACATTTCACTGCCTGGTAACTCCTCCCTTCATTAACGGGGTAGGAAAGGGGAGGCAGGCAGCCCAGCAGAGTGGTTCCAACACCAGTTGTGAGGCTAGACTGCCTGGATTTGAACCTTGGTTCCATCACACAGTAGCTGTGTGACCTTGGGTATATGAGACTCTACACCTCAGTTTTCTCAAGTATCTATTTCAGAGGGTGATGGTAAGGATGAAATGAGTTAATTCATGTAAGGCACCTAAGACAGCAACAAACACAGAATAATCAAAAATATGCACTCAGATGTTAGCCATGCAACAATATCTATTTCTTAAGGCTATGGGGCAAATGAGAATGCACACAATATACACAGAAAGATATTGAATATGCATGTAAATACACACACATATACACACATAATATAAACAGAAAATGGGGGTGTGCACACATGCACCCATTATATAACAGGCATCTAAGCTTATCTTGAGCTTTTGTTTGGAATTTTGAATGAAATGCGAGGGTCACACAAAAGTAATAAAGTTGACAAGGGTCCTCCATAGGAGCAAGAAGATATCTTTCTGATGCCACACAGGCACACTACCCTCTGCCTCGTCCCCCACAGACATTAGCCATTTAAGAATACAACACCCAAAATTCCAGGCTTTGAGTTATAACACATGCCCTGGTAATACGCACTTATGTCCATAATTATGGGTATAAGAAAGCAACTAATATTCTTCCAACAGGAGGATGAAACCTGGGTTTGCAGTGAAAATCATATGGAAGATACAACTGCATACATGTTAACAATTGCAATATTAAAAAGTTTTCCATCTCTGTATAAAAATATAATTTCTTACTGATCTGCCCCCAATGTCTGAAGCAGTAACTTGAGCTAGTTTTTTTAAAAAGTAAACCAGCAGAAACATCAATCAAAACTTCATCTTCTGACTCTACTGAGTCACAGCAAGAAACAGCAGACCATTGTCCAGACCAAATCACCATTTGGTCTCTCACCTTCTCAAAGTAGGAGACATAAATTACAAATAAATCAGTAATCATTTATCCTGTGATGTTTCTCCTGGTTTGACCTCCTTTTAGTGCCTCTGTTCAACATCACATCATTGTCTCAACACCACACTTTAAAACCTGTGTCACAGAATTTTATGAAAGCATTCAAATTCTAGTACTTAAAAAAAAAAAAAAAACAAGGGAATCTGCAGCTTCATAACCAAATACCATCTGCAGGAAAATATGATGGCGGCCAAGGAGTCTGGAAGGGGGAAGCCAAGAAGCTAAGCAGATCCAGAGCACCTGGACAAAGTAAAAGCTGCCAAGCGAGAGGCTGAGGTCGATGGAAAGGCAGTTAGGACGAGACACACAGGCTAAGCAGCAATCCACGCAAGAAATCTGAGGCTCCCCACATGACAGGTGAGAGAGACAAAGAGAAACCATATTGGATTCAAGTCAAGAAACCTGGGTTTGCATACCTGTTTTGCTCCTCTCCAGCGCTCTGACCTTGGGAAATCTATTTCCCCTCTCTAGACCTCTATTTCCTCCTCTGTAGAAGCGAGAGCGTGTTGAACCAGCTTATCTTTTTAGACCTTTACATTTCAATTATTTTGCACTGCTTGTGTACTGCTAAAGCTATTAACACAGTTTTCTTGTGTTCAAAGTTTTTGTTCTTTTTTTTATAACTATCTGTTTTGTATAACCAATCAACAGTACAAGAGGTGTTTACCAAAACTGTCTATTCCACCTGCTTTGGGTCACAAGGTAAGAAGGGAGCTTTGTGATTGGTTCTGCCATGAGCTGAGATATCCTTACTTTCCCTTTTGTTCAATGTCCAGTGATGTTTAAGATGTCATGCCCTGCTATCTTGAATCCTTGTGTGACTAAATTTATCAGAGGCCCCCTACCAATCCACAATGTGCACAAAGCATTAGAAGAAATACACCTGCCCTGTTTTACGCCTTTGAGATTCTGGAGTTATTTGTCACTGAAGCATTACTTGGGCCTAACTGACACAACAAGCAATCTGAAATTTAAATTATTGTTGCTGTTATTATTTAGCCTCTTATTATTACAGTTATTACCTATAATAAATATTTTTATAATTCTTTGTATGTGTCCATTGCTCCACCAACTTCAAGAGATCTTCTTCAAAGAGCAATGAGCTTATCCAGTAGGAATGAAGAAGGTAAGAACACCATCATCACACTCCAGTTGCATTCAGTTTCAAGAATAACTTCCTAATGCAGCAGACTCTTCAGGAAGACCAAAAAACCAGACCATACAGGGAAATGAAAATGTTTTTAAAAACTAACTGCTGGGTATAGGTAATGCAGTATTACAGGCCAGGGCACCAAGATTTTGCTCAGATAAAGCATGTGAAGAGGAGACATACCACCTCCTACCTAAGCTCTGAATATGAATTACATCCTTTAGGTCAGTTAACAAAGGCTACTGAAGAGACAGGGAGAAAGGAACAGCTACAAAGGATGAGTTGATGAGGTCTTATTGGAAGGGGAAAAGGGAAAACAAAGAGATACAAGCTTAAAAGTTTAAAAAAAAAAAAAAAAAGCTCTGGGGCAGCAGAAATACATATGCAGACGCCTGCATATGAGATTTAAGAAGCAAAAGAGCTATATGGTTAAACAATCTCCAACTCCAAAAAGCATAGTAAGAAAAAAAAAGGGGGATAAAACAAAAGCACTTGTATTTTCATCAATTGATAATTTGCCAGCCTAAGCTTTGGGGGAAAATGGTGTTGTGAATGTTAATAGACATAATACTTAAGAAAACCATTCATCATATATGTTTTTACTGAGTCAAACCCCTGTAGCATATTTCCAGCATTCAAAAAAAGCAAAACACACTCCCTGTCTTTTTGGTTAACCACAGCACTGCTGTTTGACAGAGAAATGGTCAATGTGACCTCAACTCTTTCCTACCCAGTAGCCACTCTTCAGGTACCAGATGTACAGGCCTGACATATAACAGGTAAACAGTAGGGCGAACTTGCCCCTGGGAGTGGTACCATGGCTCTCACCCACAGAAGTATGTGCCGAGGAATTAGCAGTCAGACAGTGACTGTTGCCTGGTGATAACTTCTTATTATGTCCAGGAATTTACATGAAGATGAATGTGACTAACGGGCACATGCTCATCCCCACCCCATCAATCACTATCGATTGGCACACCAATTCCTTGCCATAATTAGGCACTATAGACAGGGTGGCAATATTATCTTAAATACTGTGATACTACCCTCCGTACATGACTCTTTTCCACCAGACTCCTACACCGCTGCTCGGACATCTACAACACTGCCTCTGTCATTATGTGGGGTGATACGTGGAAAAGCCGAGGGGATAGAATGTCCCCGCGTGCCACGCCTATCTGAGAGTTACTCCATCCCCTATTAGAGATTTTTTAAAATGGGAATTCCTCCATATCCATATTGAATCCCTGTGTGCAAATTCGAAAGTTGGCAACATGCTGCTCTTAATCTGATTTATGCACCAATTTATTTTATACATTAGGCACACTGTATGCCGGCTGACTGATGCATAAAAATTTCATGCAAAACGGACTCACTCTTGGATGGTGGGTAGGACAAATGACTCCATATACCAAATGTATTCTTGCCCACTATACAAACATTTTGATCTGTTTCTATTTCCCCCTGGCTCCCACTCTGGAAAGCTCAAAACACTGTATCTTAACTTTTTAAAATCCTTTCATGCTAAAAAAAAAAAAAAAAAAACCCACTTATGCAGAGAACTCTGTGCTCACTGTTTAACTGTGGATCACAGACACATAAACATGCCCAACAGAGGCAGACAGACAGACACGTACCCAAGACACACTTAGGTGATCTGAGGGTTTTAAGAAATTTTTTCTCTGCATATCAGAACCACCGTGCATTTTGCATTACTTTTCTAATTACCTTCCCAGAGATATGTTCTCCAACATATTATTAACAGTAAAACTCCTAACAAATTAAGAAAAAAAAAAAGCTTTAGGAGTAGGACTTTTCGTTAGGGAAAAAGAAGCTAGAAAAAGCATCTTTCCGTATTTTCCTTTTATTAGAAGTCTCCTTTCATCCAAGAAATATGGGGCCTGAAATAAATTGTACCATCCTGCTTTTTTTTATTCAAATCCTTGCCAGAGCTAGGCAGTATGCTAATGAAAACAGGTTGATAAATGACTCCCTGATATTTTCCAGACATTTTTCTCTCAGAAGTGCTCTAAACTGATGTAGCTCAAAGAGAATAAGGCGCATTAAGTCATTATATCAATTTTTGTTACCCAGATACTTCAGTCCCAGTTAAGCGCTGACAGCCAATATAAAACAAGGCAAGGGCATCATACGACTCCATCGATCAAATCTTGTCGTAGATAGATTGCCTATTACACAAATAGAACTAGTGGATTCAGTTTGTAGTTTTATGCTCTCCAATTAAAGGATAACAGGGTACTTTCCCATAAATCTGCTAATTGCAACTGAATTAATTTAACAAATTTCTCCAAGCACGGAGGAAAAAGCGATTGGTTATAAGCTAATGTAAACTAGCACAGGTTGTCACAAAGAGGCTCCCATAACATCCTTTTGCTATACCTTGATTGGGCAAGGTGTCACAAGTATTTAGCTACATTGTGGTTCTCTGGCAACAGACAGCTGACAAGCATAAAACATTGCACAAATAGGAGATAATTTATTTGTGGTACTTTTTTCCTTCTCCCTCACTCCCCACTCTCCCCCACCTGAAGGATGAAATAACTCCCTCTTTGCATCTAATTAATGCTTCTCTCCAAGCAAAGCTGTTTTTCTAAATCAGAATTACACCAGGCAAAGCACTATATTACAGAAAGGGGTCCCTCCACATCAGGCAGCCAACAGGAGGGGTGATGGGCAAAAGCTAGAGCAGCTGCCTACTGCCTTTCAAAGGAGGAAGCAGCTCAATACTCCTGAGTAGGGCAGGGCAAATGCATTGCAGGGCACTCTGCTCTCACAAGTTCAGAAATGGGGGTAACTGTGGTCCAGGTGCCAGATTCAAAGCAGATGATCCCAAGCCATAAAATAACATGTCATGGAAGAATTCCTCGTCTGCACGCTCGGGGTTCTGGAGGCGGATTTGTGCTGAGTGCACAAGGCATGCTCCTGGGCTTCTCTCCCCTCTCCACCATGCCTCCACCAGCAAGCCAAACAGCTCTACCTAGGGGACTCACAGGTGAGTGGGGGTGGGGGACAGGCAGGGAGGAAACACCATTGAAACAGACAGCCCATCTCCCAGACTTGGTGAAAAATGGCAGATTTTAAATATCTTATCCCATTTTGCCCGTATTTTTAGACTGGGTGTTTTTATCATGAGCTTGCATAATGCAGTTGTCATATCCATACTTAGAAGGCACCACCTCTTGCCAAAAGGAAATAGATTTCAGCTCCAAAAGGGGGTAAGGATCCCAGGGACAACAGAGAAAAAGCAAAGGAGCCCAGGCAGAAGGGTCTAGGCAGCAACACCAGGAAGATGGACCTTTCCAACACAAACAAAGGGTGACATCTCCAGCAATTCTCTCCTCTCGTGATCCCAGCTTCAAGCTTCCTTGCTGTGGAAGCTGATTTTTACATTACCAGGGAGAAAAAAAGTCTTGGGGTAGAGCCTCTTCTCCAAAACACATTTCTAATAATTCTGTTTAGCTATTTGTCACTCTGATTTCATAGTAAGTTATCTGAGGACAAGAATCATGTGCGTTTTGTGCTGTGGGTCTGGAGCAGTGGGATGGGCATCATCTGGGGATCTGCAAAGGGAGAGAGGGTGTGGGTGAAGTCCAAGCAGAGAAGTACGGGATGTCAACTCCTACACAGTATCCGTTTGCCACTCTGTACTTCAGTTCAGTTGCTCATCGTGTCTGACTCTTTACGACCCCATGGACTGCCGCGCACCAGGCTTCCCTGTCCATCACCAACTCCCAGAGCTTATTTGAGTTCATCATTACACCACTGAGTCAGTGATGCCATCCAACCATCTCATCCTCTGACGTCCCCTTCTCCTCCTGCCTTCAATCTTGCCCAGCATCAGGCTCTGTTCCAATGAGTCAGTTCTTCACATCAGGTGACCAAAGTATTGGAGTTTCAATTTCGGCATCAGTCCTTCCAATAAATATTCAGGATGATTTCCTTCAGGATTGACTGGCTTGATCTCCTTGTAGTCCAAGGGACTCTCAAGAGTCTTCTCCAACACCACAGTTCAAAAGCATCAATTCTTTGGTGTTCAGCTTTCTTTTTAATCCAGCTTTCACATCCATACATGACAACTGGAAAAACCATAGCTTTGACTAGACAGACCTTTGTTGGCAAAGTGATGCCTCGGCTTTTTAATACACTGTCTAGGTTGGTCATAGCTTTTCTTCCAAGGAGCAAGTGATCTTCCCAACCCAGGGATAGAACCCAGATCTCCTGCATTACAGGCAGATTCGTTACCAGCTGAGCCAGAAGGGAAGCCCACTGTGTTCTTAGCCAGAAAGAAAAGGTAAATATACATTAAGAACACAAAAGAAGAGATGTTTTGAGTAATAGTTATTTACATAAAAAAAGCTGTATCAAAGTCAGAAGGCCTAGGTTACAGTCACAGCTTTGCTGCTCACTGGTTGTATGATGCTGAGATCACACCTAAGGATCTCTCCTTCAGAAAAGGGAGGATATCAGAGATCTCAGATCTCATGAAAGCCGGGATATCTAATTACTGTTTTTCAAAATGCAGCTGTACATGACACTGAATTACAGACTGCTCCTAGCATTTTTTCCTCTAATTTTACATATATTTTGATGCTGGGAAAGACTGAAGGCAAAAGGAGAAGAGGGCGGCAGAGGATGAGATGGTTAGATACCATCACCAATTCACTGGACATGAGCTTGGGCAAACTCTGGCAGATAGGGATAGGGAGGCCTAGTGTGCTGTAGTCCATGGGATCAGAGAGAGTCAGATACTACCTGGCAAATGAACAACAACAATAGCCAATTAACAAACAATGTTGTGATAGTTTCAGGTGGACAGCAAATAGACTCAGCCACACATACACATGTATCCATTTTCCCCTCAATTCCCTTTCCATCCAGGCGGCCACATAACACTGAGCAGAGTTCCACGTGCTATGCAGTTGGTCCTTGCTGGTTATTCATTTTTAATATAGCAGTGTGTACAAGCAACCTAAATGTCCATCAACAGAGGAACGGAGAGAGATGTGGTACAAATATATACACTTGGCTTCCCAGGCGGCACTCGCAGTAAAGAATCCACCTGCAATGTAGGAGACCCAGTTCTGATTCCCAAGTCGGAAAGATCCCCTGGAGTAGGAAATGGCAACCCACTCCAGTATTCTTGCCTGGAAAATCCCATGGACAGAGGAGCCTGGTGGGGTACAGTCCACGGGGTCGCAAAGAGTTGGATATGACTGAGAGCACATGCACACGCACACACATATCTACACTGGAATATTACTCAGCCATTAAAGATAATGAAGTAATGCCATTTTCAGCAATACGGATGGACCCTAGAGATCGTCATACTGAGTGAAGTCAGAGAAAAAGAAATACATGACATCCCTTATAAGCAGAATCTGAAAAGAAATTTTACAAATGATTGTACGTATAAAACAGAGAGAGACTCACAGGCTTAGAGAACAAACTTACAGTTGCCGGAGCAGGGGGAAGGACGGGGGAAGCGATAGTTAGGGAGTTTGGGACGGACATGTATACAATGCTCCAAGCATTTTTCAACAATATAACAGAGTACAGTACACCGTATAGAGTAAGGATCAGCACTGTTTTGTGATACTTCTCATTCAGTTATGAAATCTACACACGTGCGTGCAGGCTGTAATAGGAAATCTATTTCTTAATGTCAATTAAAAAAAAATTGTTAAAACTGAAAGTCGCCAATCCAGTCCAGCTCAAGGACTGAATGTGAAGATTCTCTGGCTCTGGCATCTCAGGTTCACATGCAGAGTGGCTGCAAGGGCTGGAGCTGGTAGACTGAGGCTCTGAAAGGATCAGCACAAAAGATTCCCTTCCCAGCAGTGGCTCATCTGTCATGTCTGGTGAAAACGATAGACTGGGAATGCCTCACCTTGGGAAAGAGGCCTGTCTTTGAGCAGATAATGAAGTGACTCATTTCAGAAAGGGCCCTGGCATGGTCCGCAGCCCAGGTGGTATGGGGAGCATCCCAGCTCAGAATGAGAGGCCACTTGTCTGCCACCCACATACTCCCCACACAGAACCTGAACCCCAGAACTCCTACTAGGAGGAAAGAATTCACAGCTACCAAAGGCAAAGGCGAACTCCTCCATCCATTGTGAGACAACTATTCCATAGACCAACTTATGATTCACACACAGGCAGATGCAACAGCAAGGGCTTTCTTACTAGGAAGGGCCTGAGAAAAGATGGCCTGGTAAGAATCGTGTCAGCCTGCAAGAACGTGCTGGCCCCTTCTCAACAATCCACTAGGGTGAACTAGGATCTATGAGTAATTCCCCAAACCCTTCACTTTCTTCAGTTATGCTGAGCCAACAATTATTTTTATTGTGCCTTGTTAGGAGTTATGCTCTGATGTGTTTGTTACAAGGAAAATCTAAGGATAAGAAGTGATTTCATATTACAAACATGCTGAGTTGCATCTAAGCTTCTGGAGGGAAAATACTCCTTGAGCTAAAAGATTTTCCATTGTTTGGACACCTGCTGTATGCTGATGGCTTAAGGGTTATGGAACTTGGTTCGTGGAAGATGTAGAGTATGATACTATAAAAAGGAATGACAACATAAGAGCCATTAATGCAGGAAGTAAATAAAGGGTCTGGGAACTCTCCAGTTAGCCAGCCAACAAATATTTCTAGAGCATCCATTCTGCACCAGGTACTGGACCTCGGAACACAGGGTGGCCAGAGCACAGACAGCCTCTTCTCTCAGGAACTCAAAGTCTGGTTGGGAAGAAATGTTAAAGTTTTGTAAATAAACTACGACCATAAAGGAAAAAACAAAAATAATTAAGGGGCTCTTAGTCTGGGGGGGACCTACCTGAGAAAGCGTCACTTTTAAGTTCAGACCTAAAGGTTAAATAGAAGGGCAAGTGGAACGTCCAAGCGGAAGACCTCAGGCCCCCTCCAGCCCAGCTCTCCTCTACCTTTATGCTCCCGTTGTCACATTCCCATTGGTGACTCTCTCTACTCTCTCACACACCCAAGTGGCACCATCACAGTACCTCCCTCCTGGCCTCCTGGCCTCCCCAAGCCAGGTCCTTTCATACCTCTCTGTCCCACTGTTCCTTCAGCTTTCCAGCCTGCTCAGGTTCAAATTCCAGCTCTCCCACTTCACTGAGATGTGGCCTGAAGCAAAGGTCTCCATCTGTCTGTGCCTCAAAGTCCTCATGTGTCAAATAGATATTATAAAGGGCCCACTGATCGTGCGTGGTCATACCCAACCCTTTGCAACTCTATGGACTGTAGCCCACCAGGCTCCTCTGTCCATGGAATTTCCCAGGAAAGAATACCTGGAGTGGGTTGCCATTTCCTTCTCCAGGGAATCTTCCCAACCCAGGGATCAAACCCACATCTCTTATGTCTCCTGCATTGGCAGGTGAATTCTTTACTACTTGTGCCATCTGAGAAGCCCCACACACACACACCTTATATGCTCACTATAAAGATTAAACAATCAAGTGACTGTAGCATCGACTATTTATTATTCAAAACCTATAAATCAAATACTTAACAAAATTGATTTAATTTTTAATGCTTTTATTTTGGGAGGTCATGCAACTTGCAGGATCTTAGTTCCCCAACCAGAGATGGAACTTGATCCCCCACAAGAGTGGAAGCACAGAGTTCTAACCACTAGACTGCCAGGGGATTCCCTAAAGAAACTGATTTTGATGCAAATTAAAGGGCAAATTTCTCAAACAGGAGAAAAAATACTATCTTGAAAATATACATGCACTTCAATGTTCATAGCAGCACTATTTACAACAGCCAAGATATGGAAGCAACTTAAATGTTCACCAACAGATGAATGGATAGACAATGTGAGACAGACATATATATGTGTGTGTGTCATATGTATGTGCGTATACACACACACACACATGCATGTGCCTGCTAAGTTGCTTCAGTCGTGTCCAACTCTTTGCAACCCCATGGACTATAGCCTGCCAAGCTCCTCTGTCCATGGGATTCTCCAGGCAAGAATACTGGAGTGGATTGCCACGCCCTCCTCTAGGAGATCGTCCCGACCCAGGGATCAAATCCACATCTCTTACATCACCTGCATTGGCAGGCGGGTTCTTTACCACTAGGGTCACCTGGGAAGCAGCGCACGTGCGCACACACACACACACACACACACACACCACATACACAAGACAAACACACAGTGGATTGTCAGTCATAAAAAGGATGAAATTCCAGCACCAACGTGGATCAACCTAGAAAGTATTATACATAGCGAAATAAGTCAGACAAATACTCTGTATCACTTACACGTAGATCTAAAAACCAAAACAAATGAATTACATAGCAAAACAAACAGAAACAGACTCACAGATGTAGGAAATGAACAAGCGGCTTCCAGTGAGGAAAGGAAAGGCGGGTAGGGGCAAATTAGAGGAATGGGGTTAGGAACGTAAAACTACAAGAAAAATTAAAAGCACTGAGAACTGCACCTGGCATACAGTAAGCATCCAATAAATGTTAACCATTATTATCCTTTTTGTCATTGTGAGTACTGTTATTACTTTATTCATCGTCTATACCCCACTCTCTCATATGAGTCCCAGATCAAATTGTCTTTCTACTGCAAAGCTATCCAAACTTGCTCTAGCCAATACATTATAAACACCACCATCAAAGCTTTTATCACATTATACTGAAATTACTTGTGTATCTCTTGTTCCCTGGATCCCGGGCCAGAGGCTACATCTGATTTATGTTGGTTCCCCAGTGTCTGGAAATTAACAAGCTCTCTACAAACATATAGGAGGATGGGTGAATGAATGAACTGACAATGGGTAGCCAGATATATGGGTCAGCCTGGAAAATGCACCCTGAAATTATCTCTTTCTCTAAGGAGGTATCTCTCCAAGTACTTAAGCAAATGGGTTGAAACCCTCCTCGCCATGTACGGACCTCTGGCCTAAAATGCTACTGCCCATGTTGGCCACCATTTGCAGAGCACCTCGGGGACCAAAGCTGTCCTTTAGAAGCCTCCATATTTGAATCCTCGAGGAGAAATATCTTTTCTCAAAACACTTCTGAAAGTAGTGTGGCATACTTTCTTTAAGCCTCTAGCAAAAATCCCTGAAAGCATCCTTCTATTGTATTTATTGGTATCATTATGTGTACGGTAGCAATCTCAGAGCAGAGCATGACTGCACTAGCTTTATGTCTGGCAAAATCAGTGTATTATCTGAACTCCAAAAGACTATAAAATTAAATTTAAGTGAGTCACTTAACTAGCAGAAGGAGAAAAGATCCAATTTTAAGACTGAAAGAGAAGAAGAAATAATTGCTCTGTTTGGTAGGAGTGTATTATGTAAATAAGGAGAGGGCATGTCAAGAAATGCAGATGCCCAGCCACATTTGCACAGCAATGAGAAACAACTTGGGAGAGAATAGGGCATGTGTTCTCCTTGGTGAGATGAGAATGAGCATCTCCTCTGACTTCTTGAGCTGTATTCAGCAGTCTCACCCACCTGCAAAGCCCACAGTCACTGGGTTCAAACCATGATATGCCATGAATCCTTTTCATGGAAGGGTATGCTGCTGCTGCTGCTGCTGCTGCTAAGTCACTTCAGTCATGTCCGACTCTGTGCAACCCCATAGATGGCACCCCACCAGGCTTCCCCGTCCCTGGGATTCTCCAGGCAAGAACACTGGAGTGGGTTGCCATTTCCTTCTCCAATGCATGAAAGTGCAAAGTGAAAGTGAAGTCGCTCAGTTGTGTCCGCCTCTTAGCGACCCCATGGACTGCAGCCTACCAGGCTCCTCTGTCCATGGGATTTTCCAGGCAAGAGTACTGGAGTGGGGTGCCATTGCCTCTCCGATGGAAGGGCAAAATGGACTATTAATGTCCAAATAATGTCTCTTTGGCATATTCTTTTCTTTGCATTTCAATATGACAGGTTCTTAAGTCCTTGGAAAATGTTTTATCTGTAATTAAAGGTGGAGGAACTGAACTGGCAATGTTACAAGAAAGTTGAAAGCAAAGTTGGACTAGACTGAAGAAGCATTGGTTGCAACTTGGAGCTGAGCCTTCAATAAGCTTCTGCATCCTAATGCCACTTTATAGACAAGAGGTTGAGTCAAAGGACCACAGTAAACCCCAAGCTATTGCTTTCCTCATTTATAAGACTTAGTAATAGCTTCCCATAGTAAAATAGGGCCTCCTTTAAAATGACCACAAAAGTCAAGCTCATTTTGATGTTACTAGATGTTCTAGATGTTACTAGAAAAATGAGGAAGGCAGAGGTAAAAGATATAACCACTCCACCTATCACATGTCTAGGGGCCTGGACATGACAGAGATCCTTTGACTTAACTCAGACTACAGATTTTACAAACTTTTGAAGTTTCTCTAGGAGATTCTATGGTCCCTCATGAGAATCTATTTTAGCATTTCTTTCACTGGCTGGTAGTTTTGGGGAGGAGAGTAGACAAAGCACGAGCTGGAATCAAGACTGCCAGGAGAAATATCAGTAATCTCAGATATGATATGCAGATATGCAGATGACATATCAGATATCAGATATGCTGATGACACCAACCTTATGGCAGAAAGTGAAGAGGAACTAAAGGGCCTCTTGATGAAAGTGAAAGAGGAGAGTGAAAAAGCTGGCTTAAAATTCAACATTCAAAAAACTAAGATCATGGCATCTGGTCCCATCATTTCATGTCAAATAGATGGGGAAACAATGGAAACAGTGACAGACTTTATTTTGGGGGGCTCCAAAATCACTGCAGATGGGGATTGCAGCCATGTAATCAAAAGACGCTTGCTCCTTGGAAGAAAAGCTATGACCAACCTACACAGTATATTAAAAAGCAGAGACATTACTTTGCCAACAAAGGTCAGTCTAGTCAAAGC
The DNA here is from genome assembly GCF_055505025.1 of Bos grunniens. Classification (NCBI taxonomy): domain Eukaryota; kingdom Metazoa; phylum Chordata; class Mammalia; order Artiodactyla; family Bovidae; genus Bos; species Bos grunniens. The sequence goes on from NC_141192.1 coordinate 14,768,878, forward strand.
TATGGTTTTTTTAGTAGTCATGTATGGATATGAGAGTTGGACCATAAAGAAAGCTGAGCATCAAAGAATTGATGCTTTTGAACTGTGGTGTTGGAGAAGACTCTTGAGAGTTCCTTGGACTTCAAGGAGATCAAACCGGTCAATCCTAAAGGAAATCAACCTTGAATATTCATTGGAAGGACTGATCCAAAGCTGAAGCCCCAATACTTTGGCCACCTGATGCAAAGAGCCGATTCATAGGCAAAGACCCTGATTCTAGAAAAGACTGAAGGCAAAAGGAGAAGGGGCAGCAGAAGATGAGATGGTTGGATTGCATCACCTACTCAATGGACATGAGCATATTCCAGGAGACAGTAGAGGACAGGGAAGCCTGGTGGGCTGCAGTCCATGGGGTCGCAAAGAGTCAGACATGACTTAATGACTGAACAACAATAACCCTGCCTGCTATAGACTCAGAGGCAACTCCTTGAAGACAGGGAGGAAGTCACAGGTACTTGGTAATCTCCACACTCACAACAGGTGTGTAACCAATCTTTACAGAATGAAGGAAGGTGTTCTTAGGTAACTCTGCCAAAGCAAGGATGCCCAAAGCAGACTGTCTCTACATGCACAAGTCCACTGTGGTAATAAACTCCAGGAAGACCCAAGGTCTGCCTCAGCCAGCTTTCAGGCAGGAGAAAGGAGAGGAAGTGAGTACCACCTAGGAACCTTGCCCGACATCAAAACCCAGAGTGCAGGACATTTTATTCCCCATTAATTTGGATATACAGTATTTCTCTGTGATTACTGTAGCAGGCAATGTTCTTATAAGGTTATGGACTGGTTTTGCATCGTTCCACTGCTAGAATTTAATACTGTTCTAAGTGTGATATATCTCAGCTGTGATTAATCCTGCCCAGTTCTACAGCAAGTTTCTATAAAAACCAACTTGAAATACAGGACTCTTAAAGCCCTCGCCAAATCTGCAAGATGTGATATGAACACAGCTCTGATCCAGGCAAGCACGTCTAACTTATGCTGAGGGTCTAACTCTGAGACCAGCCACACGTTCACCTTTGTGCTCTGTGAGTAGCTGTTCATCCTACAGTCGGAGGAGAGGAAATTCAGGGAGTGCTGCCCTGGCCTGCTTTACAACAGCATTATTAATACTGCTCAACAACAAAGTAAAATTACAGATAAAATTTGAATAGGCCTATTATTGTTTTTAGAGGGAGCTAAATAAGCTATATAATTTGTTCGGGCCCAGAGCATATGCCATCCACCACGACAGGAGAGAAATGCACGCGGCCGCCAACTCGCCACCAGCGCTCAGCTCCGTGTAAATCCCCTCCTCCAATGTCGTGAATTAAAACAGATGAAAGTTTTAAAATGTCAGGCGAGTCCCTGGGGATGGATATGCTTTATGTTTTTTATACAGTGAACATTAATTTCAAATGGAAAGGGAAAGCAGCCCTCTATCTCCAGCCGTTGGCTCCATTTTTCCTTAAGTTCCATGTGTCCACTTTTAACAGACCAGTCCCGGGGGGAATTGATGCTGCGCTGAGTCAAACCGTCATGCTCAAGGTAAAAGAAAAATCCTGGTGAGGAAGAAAATAAAAATTCACCAGTCCCTTCCAAGAAGCGGCCCCAGTTTGGAATATTTGGCTTGGAGTTCAAGTGCAGAGGTTCAAATCCCACCTCTGACCCTGTCCAGGTGTTTGACCTTTGGAACATCTAGCTTCTCTGATCATTACTTTCTTCCTTCACAGGGTTATCAGATAAATAAGCTAGTACATGTATATATACTATGTAATATATAGTATCTGTATATGTTCTTGTTCAGTTACTAAGTCGTGTCCAACTCTTTGCTACCCTGTGGACTGCAACACACCAGGCTTCCCTGTCCTTCACTATCTCTCAGAGTTTGCTCAAACTCATGTCCATTGAGTTGGTGATGCCATCCAACCATTTTATATGTGTATTTGTATACACACACAAATATTAAGTGCACACATATATGTGTATATATGTTGGTATACATGTATTTGTGTGTATCTCACACACACATTTTTTAGGTTGAAACTTTAGGTTGAACTCTTCATGGTCAGATCAGCTTTTCCCCTATTTAATTTCTATCATGTATTTCCAATCTTATTGAACTGTTCTACAAAGGAAACATGATTGTCATTCACTATGCATTCATTCTCTCACGTAATATATACTAAGGGTCTATTATGTGTCAGGTCCTTTGGGATCCAACAGAAAGCAGGATGCTATCTTTGCCCTCTAGAAGTTCGTAAGTTAGAGTAGTAGTTCTTTCCACAAGTTGAATCCTCAGTGAAATTCACAAGCTGGTCCTCCTAGTTTAGGCCAAGGAATTAGTTTGATATCAGGATGATGAGAGGAGAAATAAATGGCATAAACGTTCTGACCTAAGAGTAACAAAGCCAGAGGCCCACAACAGTTTGGATTATGATCCAGTAAACACTCATTCCCCTCCCCTCTACTATGGACAGAGTTCACTTCTCTGCTCCACTGATACTTGATTTGGCCATAAGACTTGCTCAGGCCAGTGAAATCTAATAATGTGATCAGAGCAGAGGCCCTGATCACACTATGATCTGGCTTGGCTCCTGCATTCCATTGATCCACCACAAGAAAAGCATGCTTCATACAGCCTCTACTCTGATGCCTGAGCCCCAGAACCCACACACGGAGCAGAACTGAAGCCCATACACAGCCTGGGGTCGAGGCCAGCTGCCCTGCTGTCTGGAACAGAGCCACCCAGCCTAGATTAGCCAAACCACAGTCAACCTGCAGAATATGAGCAAGAAAATAAATGGGGTTGTTTCTTATGCAGCATTATTGTGGAAATGGCTGACCAATATAAGGTCTAAGCAGAATTCCAATGAGAAAAAGATTGCTTCATCAAAAGCAATCTGACACAATGTAACTACTGGAGCATTAAAGTGAGATTATGGTACAAAACACGCTTTTCGTGGTCAGATCAATCATTCTATCTCAATTCTGGGCCTGGTTTCAGCTCTCTTAGTGTTGAAGGAAATGAACACAAAATAAGCTGATGTTGATGAGTATGATTCAAATCAATAATGTTAATTGGGGTCCTGAGCGTAAGGTAAAATGACTTCAAATCAACAAAAGGTTAATATAGCTTTCTCAACATTCAGTATCACCTACAATAAATCTATAGTGGCCTGAAATATCCAATTTCATTAACAGCACATTTAACATGCTAGAAAGATAGAAACATTCTCCCAACAAAATGTTCTCTCAATGCCTACAAACATGTTAATTTAAGATTGCAAGGAACAGCCAATCATGTAATTAAGTTATACCTAAATAAGAGGGGGTGCACTCTATGATGATGACTTACTTTAAACTTTATTATCTTCCTGTCCTACCTAAGTCTCCTTTCCCAGAGTAATTTGCAGAATTAGTGGATATTTTCCTTTACAGCCTATTTCAGTCTAGGTAATATTATCTAACAAAGAAAAAAATCATTCAACATTTTTACATAATCAGAGTGAGATGTGCTAAATAACTAAGAGACTTTAAACAGCACTGCAAGGCCCTTGTCCTTAACAAACTTTCAGTCTGTTATAACTTACAAATGACTAGGTAGCCAATAAAATACATCAACAAGTCATAGTAACTCAACAGCGGTTGGCTTACCTCCCCTTTATCCATCTCTCCTTACTCTCTTTCTTAATATTTCCCTCGATTTCCCCAGCTTTGGTTTGTTTGCAATTGACCCCATTTTCTTGTGCCAGAATGGGGCTCAACTAGCTTAATTTTATCAGCAGAGTCCACTCCCCCAACCACAGTAACTGGTTGAAGAGATAGAATGACCCTATTTCAGTTTGCTATAACTTATTACTATAGACGGGGTGGTCTGGACAGCTTTAACAATAAATATTTGTGTTTAACGTCCTGAAGGTTGCAAGTCCAAGATCAAGGTGCCAGCATGGCCAGGTTCTGATGAGACCCTCTCATGGATGGTAGGTTGCTGACTTCTCATTATATCCTTGCATGGCAGAGGGAGAGAGCTCTCTGGAGCCCCTAAAGCCACTAATCCCATCCATGAAGACTCCACCCACATGACCTAGTTACCTCCCAGAGGCCTGATCTCCTAGGACTGCTACACTGGGGCTTGAGATTTCAACATACGAATGTTGGGAGGATACACACATTCAGTGCATTGCAGACTCCACTTAGACCTACCAGATCAGTGAGACTCAATTTGGGGAATTTGTTTGAGACTCAATTTGGGGAATTTGTTTGAGCCCAATGGGAACTGAACTCTCTCCTTCCTGCTAGCTTTGAATCAGGACATACACACTCTTAACTACTATGTGCAACCATCTTGCAATGGATCAAAGCCTCATTAGGGAAGAGTTGCTGAGAAATGGAGACAGGACTCCTAGATCTGGTTTGACTGAGCTTCTGACTCACATCTTACCTAATACCACCTCTATCATGAGAACCAACACTGACCCTTTTTTAAAACAGTTTGAGGGGCTTTTTTCATGTGATTTGGAAAAACACACACACACATAAACAGCAGAACACGCAACAGAGCTCCAAAGAAAGAGAAATTACTGTGGACAAGGAAAATATAAATAGAAAAAGCATGGTCTGTCCTGGGCTTTGAAAAAAGGATATACTTTAAATTATCAGGAAGAGGGGAAATGGTGACAAGAGAGAATAGAAGGGAAAAATAAAACAAACTTAGACCTAGATGATGCCATTAGAATGGTAGTTTGTGATCTCAGTGATGTTTAGGGTCATGTTATTAATAATAATGAAATGCCACACATGTACACATCCCTTCACAAGAAAATAACACAGATCACTGTCTTGTCACCCAATGAGAGATGCATGACCATATCCAGAATACAGATGGGTAGAAAAGAGGTAATATCACAAAACATTGCTTTAACTTCTCATAGAACTGGACAAGAATTCTGGATCTGACACCAAGGAGTTGTAGGAATCTTTAGCAAGTGACTCCAATCTGTCTGAGCCTCCATTTCTTCAATTTATGTATAATAATGATGTCTATGCTCTAAAGCTGTGAGAATTAAATGAGGCAACGCAGAAAAGTGGTTACTACAAAGTACAGCACAACATACTTGATCCATAAATAGCAGTCATTATTTCTGTCATTGTTTTAAAAGAATGAAAAACTAGGTTCTGGACTCATTGCCAAAATAGAGGAGTATTAGGACCAATGGTTAGAAATGACAAGTTGGAAGCTTTGGGCTTAATGTGAAAAACAGGTTTCAAACATCTAGTGCTTCCTACACCATAAAGGATTGCTTCCAAAGGCCTGAGCCTCCAATTCTGGAGGCTTCCACTCAGCAGAGGAAGACCCTATTTAAGGATGGCCTGGCAGGGGTTTGAGCATCAGAGACATGATTTAAGGATGTGGCCCCAGGGATTCCTTCATTGCCGAGACTTAACTCTATGAGATACCACTGTCCTGCCAGTTTAATTTCCAGTGTCCCCCAAGAACAAGGGATTACCCTATCCTCTCCCCATATCTTCCAGGCCTCAGCCCTCAACAGGGTTTAAAATCACTTATACATTAAATAAATGCTATACAAATTAGACTGGACTCGTTACACCCACACTATTCTTCAATACTGTGGAAAGCTAATTTCAACTGTCACTTACTGGAAGTAAAATGACAAATATCTGTAATATCTGTCAGGTTATGAATGCTTTGAAAAGAGTTATGCAGCTGTCAACATTTTGATGACATTAACAAGGGAAAAGTAAACGAAGAAGAGGAAACAGCATGTTGGTGGAGTACCCAGTTGCCAAACTTCTCTATCACTTACATTAATAAAAAGCAAATTACCCCCATAAAAACCGCAAACAACAAAGACTTCTAGAGAAAACTGATATGGGCAAATCTGTTATTAATGCTGCCAACCCCATAGATGAGATCATCAGAACTAGCTTCAACATCTCAGTAGAAAGTGACTAACTCTTTTAAAGGATGTGAAGTCTTTACTCAACTTCTCACCATGATGGTACAGGAATGAATGTGTAAAATCCCTGGGTCAGGGTAATCAATCTTTATGAAAAGCTTCTTGACATACTGGAAGACAATGTACTACATAAACAGTTAAATGTGCATCCCATTTTGACTTGGAGAATCCTATATCCATTATCTTGGCATAATTATTAATAAAGTGTCCTAGTTTGGATAATAAATTATGGTGCAGATATATGCATATCTTTACTTATATGTGAGCAAGTGTGTGTGTATGTGTATGTACATGTGGCTCCACATATATGTATGGGTCTGTGTATACGTGTATACCTATGTGTATGAATAGGTATACATGTGAATGTGCATGTTTGTGTGTGGAACTTGTTTGTTATTTTCTAAGTTGGTCTCATCTTTAACAGTTTAGCTTTGGGAGACAAACACTACATTTTATAATGAGGATTTACCTAGCTATACGACACTGAATTTTTGCCATCCAAGTAAGCCAAAATAAATATGGGAGGCAAAAATAACCTTTTGTTTCATTCATATTTTTATTTGACTACATCTATCACATATAAACTGAATGCAACTGACAAAATCACCTCTCTGGGAAGAGGGATGGGTGGTCCGATTATTAGTTTAGGAAGAGGTTTTAACTCAGTGGGTAGCTGGCTTCAATATAAGACTCTAAGCCAAAATCCACACTGTTAAGCATTATGTGGTATCTATTTTTCCAATATTTCTGCTGCTTCTCCAATATTAGAGAAGGACAAAACAGAAAACAACAATTAAGAACAATCACTGTAAAGGCGGGGTTCCCCTGTGGGCTACAGCGATCACTTTTTGTATACAGAAGGAAGCCATTAGTGCTGTCCTCAGCTCATAGAACGATTCTTTCAACATACACTATGTAGGAATCTATTCTATGCAAAGGATAATATACACTGTGGATTCAGTGAACTGTCACTTTTTAAAAAATGACATAGCTAAGGAAAGCTCAACCATTAAAAATCCATGGGCCTTATTTTTTTAAACCTTGATTCATCTCAATATATGGCTTTTGACCTAGGACATCTACAGCTACATTTTTAAAAACATTCATGAAAATACTCTCTTTCCAAGTCAGGGGATTAAATAAGATGGGAATTCTGACAGCCAGATGATGTCCCTCTTTTAGGATATGTCCAGACTAAGAATATCTATACCTCTTTTTGGCCTATAAATTAAGTCATTAACAAATATACACAGTTTGGGAAGGAATGAAATGTTCTGCAACAAATCAAACTCCACGCTGTATAGGGCATTGGCACTATTCCCATGGAAATAACTAAGTTTCACGACAAAATCACTGCTTTTCTCCAGCACATTCCAGAGATAGCATAGTCTTTTTGGTGTTCCTCATAAATCTGAGAAAATTAAAAGTTAACATGCCATGATATTTTTATTACTGGCTCAAATGCAATAAATATTCAAACATTAGTAAAGACAGAGCTGGTAGTACCACAGGAAAAAACCTCAAGGCTCTCATAACTTGGGCTTTATGGAGTAAGAGATGCCAGTATAGATGCAAGGTGGGGCCAAAGGGAGCAAATGAAAACATGAAGGCTATATACTACTCCATGGTTTGGAGACAAGGATAGCCAACAATGACCTACTATATAGCACAGGGAGCTCTGCTCAATATTCTGTAATAATGGGAAAATGATTAGAAAAAGAATGAATATATGTATATGTATAACTGAATCACTTTGCTATATACCTGAAACTAAGCAGCATTGTTCATCAACTATATTTCAATATAAATACACATTCAAATTTTAAATAATATTTTTAAATTGGTACCTATTTTTGAAACCATTTTTTTATTACAAGACTTTAATGATGTGAATTTACTTCAGGTGAATTTACTTTGGGAAATTTACTTAAGGGAGAAGTCATTCAAAAGAAATTGGGAATGAAGGTGAAACACAGAGTCAGTGCTACATGGGCTTTATTTCTCCTTTATTTGGGTAGGTAACAACATCTCCAGACTTTCTCATCTGTAAAATAGGGATGATGCCACCTTTCCTGTGAAATAAGGTCTGTGAAAACACACAGCACATGACTTTGCATATACTAGATGCTCAGGGAAGAGGAAAGGGACGCATACTGGGGAGGCATTGAGACGAGCTCTCATGACTTTGCATATACTAGATGCTCAGGGAAGAGGAAAGGGAAGCATACTGGGGAGGCGTTGAGACGAGCCCTCTGTCTGAGTCTCCTCCCTGCCCTCTCTGTATACTCTAGACTCCTCTACTTTTCAAATACCAGGAAAAGTAAGTGTACGGACAAAGGAAAGTGTCATTGCCCTAAGTGAAGACTGTTACTATCTTCAAATTGTAAATGGCTTTATGTTTATTAAGTATATTAAAGATGACTTATCTTGCCAACAACAACAACAAAAATCAGTAACCAGATCAAGCAGAGGTGTGATGGTTCACAGCTAAATGCCATTATAAGCCAAGAAGAAAAGATAGCCCTATGGGCAGCCCCAAAGAGGTATTGCCTTTGAGATGAGAAGTGATGGGGAGTTTGTGTCTGCCTGCTGCATGCTGTGTCTGCTGTCTGATGTGATGTGGCCCAGTGCAAACAGAGAGAAAACAACTCAGAGTCAACAGGAAGTCCTTTAGGGGCCCTACTTTCAGAATAGGAACTGGAGATGATAACAATGACAAAAAGACCAGAACTGGAAGAAATCTCAGGAAACTACTGTCAACCAAACTATCTGTAATATAAGAAATCTGCCCTGTTCCAAGCTCATTCAGCTTCCATTTAGATATAGATTAGCTACAGATTAAGACGACTCTCCACGGGTCTAAGCAACGGACTTCCTCTTAGCAGAGAAGAAAGCACATTCCTCAAGCCATGTGTCCAAAAATGGGGCCAGACCCAGGAACCAGTGCAGGTGCTGATCAGAAATAGAGCTGAGCCTGCAGGCAACACAAGTATCCTGGGATTCTTTCCCCAAGACAGGAGCAAGTTTTTGAAGGGCCTGAATGCCCCTACCATACTTGGGAGTGACATCAACCAAAATCTTCCCCTGCCTGAAAGAGCCTTTATCACTGAACATTACAAAAGCTTTCCATCTCTGTACCACCCTCTGATATAGCAGGGAAATCGTGGTGGACCACTGTGGGCCTTCCTTTGTGGGAAGTGTTGGGGGTGGGGACAGAAAAACACTCAACCTTGCTGATTAGACTTTGAAAGGGCTCTGAGGACATAAACCACACTCCCAAGGAGGGTTCCACAAAATGAAATGGATATGCCTGTCCAACAAAAAAAGAGAGAGAGAGATCTGGAATGAGACATCAAAAATCAACTGCTTTTTTTTCAAACTGAAAGTCATGATCAAAATCAATCTAATGAGTTGTGTATTTTTTTTAATGGAGTGGAATGGAAAGGACTAGGTCAAAATGCAACAGACAGTATCAAAGTACAGCACCTACAGTAAGGCCAGATACACACACATGTGTGCATGCGCACAAGTGAATGAGTGTAATAAATTACAAAGTGAAAAGTTCATCTCTGTGAAGGCCGGAGTTCTTCTTCTTTAAGTCTGAAAAACAGTTTCCCGGTGCAACCTTCTCATTTCACAAATGGGTCCTCTGCCACCCAGGAATAAGACATAGTATGTCCACCATTGTAGACAGTTCGTGACAGAACTGGGATAAATCCAGAAAGAAAAGACTCAGCTCCTTACAACCCTCCTTTGCTGCCTCTGTGAAATTAACTCTATTAAAATCTAAGCCATGAAGGTTGCATACACATCCTAGTCCAAAGGAGCTCTGTGCAGAGTTTCACATTTCCTTCCAGAGGCACATATGCGTCCAGTCCCTCTCCCACTCTGCCCACTTGCACATGGGAATCCCCACTAGTACAGGCGACGACTGACCAAGGTCTCAGCTCCTTTTAAGAAATGACTTTGAGAAAACAAATTCTCCTGGGCCTGCTCCTGCTCACACATTGCCACTTTGAGTGTTGGGTATGTATTTGCTCTAAGTAAAATGCTTTGCTTTCATTTGTGTCAGCCGTGCCCATAAATAATAGACTTTATTTGAATTTCATAGCTCCCTCTGAAATCTACTCTACTGAATTTAACAGGAAGAACATAAGATTTCACCAGCATTTTCAAGGACTGAAAACTGTGATCAATACACAGGCTGGCAACCAAACCAACGTTGATTTATTCCTCACAATTACGTGGAAAGGAAAAGGCCACAGCACTGACTTCCCAGTCCTTCCCTTAGAGAAAGAATATGTCATCACCGTCATCACCATCGCGGTCACCTGAGAAAACCCAAGATGAAACTTACATATGCCCTTGGTGGACACGTCCCTCCTGAAGCACCCGCTACCGGCCCCACACACAGATTTGTGACCACAGCCCCCCAACCCAGCAGTTCTGCTGCTCTGCAAAGTTAATAAAAGCAAAGGCAAGAAGTCAAGGAAATCCTGACCCACAAGACTCCCTCCTTGCTTATCATAAAAGTGCCCTCATTTGGGCAATAACCTCAGCACTGCCGTGTGTCGGAAGTGAACAGGAAGGGACAGTTATCTGAGGCAGAGGGCACCTCGTTAAGGTTAACTTTATTCAAGACAGAAAGCTCAAACAGCAACATTCAATCACTGGGTGATGACACTTTTCTAGATAGAGATAATATTCTCTAAGGAAAAAAAAAAAGGAAAAATGAAACTCTAGCTTCGCCATATATTTATATATCTGGAGGAAGCCATGAGAAAGAAACTTGCATGAGATATAAGAAATTGGAGCTTTCAAACATGCTGTTCCCACCTTATCATTCTTATCTTTTATAAAATACACAAACACACATACACACACACAGCTGCATTTAAAGATAAGGGAACAGAAAGGTGTTGTATATGTTGCCCAGATGTTTCGGAAATCCATTCCCTGTTAAACTTATCTCACCAGAACTGAAGACACCTCTAATCTTTTCTAATGGCTTAATCAAATGAAATAAATGGTTTGGTGTAATATCTTCTTTAAAACTTACACTTCTAGTTGTGCATGCACATGTACACACACACAAAAGCAGGGGTTTTTAAAATCCAAGGAAAAAGCAGTACCAGGATTAAAATGCTGTTCATTTAATATATTTTCTTCAAGACAGCAAGCTGGAAAACAAGTCAGTTAAGATTTTTTAAATAGTATCTCCTTTTCTTTTCTGAATCCCCAGACATTTTAAAGAAAAGAAATAGATGGGGAAACAGTGTCAGACTTTATTTTTAGGGGCTCCAAAATCACTGCAGATGGTGACTGCAGCCAGGAAATTAAAAGACGCTTACTCCTTGGAAGGAAAGTTATGACCAACCTAGATAGCATATTCAAAAGCAGAGACATTACTTTGCCAACAAAGGTCCGTCTAGTCAAGGCTATGGTTTTTCCTGTGGTCATGTATGGATGTGAGAGTTGGACTGTGAAGAAGGATGAGCACCGAAGAATTGATGCTTTTGAACTGTGGTGTTGGAGAAGACTCTTGAGAGTCCCTTGGACTGCAAGGAGATCCAACCAGCCCATTCTGAAGGAGATCAGCCCTGGGATTTCTTTGGAAGAAATGATGCTAAAGCTGAAACTCCAGTACTTTGGCCACCTCATGCAAAGAGTTGACTCATTGGAAAAGACTCTGATGCTGGGAGGGATTGGGGGCAGGAGGAGAAGGGGACAACAGAGAATGAGATGGCTGGATGGCATCACTGACTCGAGGGACATGAGTCTGAGTGAACTCTGGGAGTTGGTGATGGACAGGGAGGCCTGGCGTGCTGAGATTCATGGGGTCGCAAAGAGTCAGACACGACTGAACTGAACTGAACTGAAGAGTACCTTTCATTTGTTAGTTCAAACATTGGTTACATTCCTACTGTGTGTCTGGCAGTGGACTAAGAAAGGAAAAGTAGAGAAAAGGGGGAAATGCTACAAATGGGAAGTCAGAGAAAGTTTTAGAGATAAAGGATGGAAAGTTGTAAAGAAGGGTTGTATAAAAGCTGAGAAAAGAGAGTAAAGAAAGAATACTGACTACCTGTCCAAGCGAGGTCCCAACCCCAAGTAACACCCCCAGACACAAAAGGTCAGAGTGCAGGAAAAAAAGGTTCTACACCCAATTTGTTATCCTTGTGTGAGCTGGTTTCACATTTCTGTTCAGGAATTTATCATGCTTGAACCAGAATTGAGAGTCAAAGCATCCTCTGAAAATACACGGGTTTACATCCAAGTTTGGTCCTAAGACTGGGGCCACCAAAGGGCAGTGCCCAGCTCTTAGGTGAGTATCAGAACAGATCAGATCTGCACAGGCACCAAGCAAGGGCTTTAACTGCTCAACAATTTGTATTTATTGAATGATACAGTAAGACATACATTACCAAGTATTATCTGTTTCTTCAGCTTTAGCTGAAAGTTCCAATATTTTGGCCACCTGATGCAAAGAGCCGACTCATTGGAAAAGGCCCTGATGCTGGAAGAGGTTGAAGGCAAAAGGAGAAGAGGGCAGCAGAGGATGAGACAGCTAGATAGCATAAACAACTCAATGGACATGAACTTGAGCAAACTCTGAGAGATAGTGAAGGACAGGGAAGCCTGCCATGCTCTAGTCCATGGGATCACAAAGAGTCAAACACAACGTATTGACTAAACAACAACAATCTATTATTTCAGCTGAAAAAAAGAAGGTGTTACACGAGATGACCTGGAAAGTCTTTTCTGGTCATAACAGTCTGGAAGGTACCATCAAGCCAGGCTTAAGCAATTTTCTGATTCCCCTTCATCTACATTTCAGGTGAATAAGGAGGCTTGGATGACAACTCATGCCTCCAAATGATTTTACCCTCAACCCTAAAACTCACTCAAAAGGCTCCATAAAACACACTCTTAAATGAAACTGGTAACCCAGCACACATACACTCTCCGTTTTCAAAGAATACATCACAGAAGCACATGTTTTCTGCCAGGTCCCACACCATATACCAGTGGCAAGGAGGCAGAGGATGAAAGAGACTGTACTTATTGCCTGCATCATTCATATGATGGCATCATTCAATATCTTAAAAGCAATTATAGTCTTTACAGGCAAAAATGGCAAACAGTTTGGATAATCACGTAGCCCCGGAGTGGAAACATTAGAAGCCAATGGTGGAAAGAAAAAATACAAGTAATCTTCATAGTGATGAAGGGAAGAGAAGGCCCTGATAGTTGGAGCTGATGGTTTCTACAGGAAAAAAACTGTACCTTGAAGGAGAAAGCCGGTGCCTTCAAAGAAGCCTTGCAGACAAGTGCGAAGAGAAAAGATTCTCTAAATTGTACTGTCACTTACCAGCAAAATCTCAAAGGGGCCACCCTGTCCACCAAGATGCCCCTGCTTCCAGGCTTGTCTGCATAAACCACAGAGCTCTCATAGTCACTCATTTCAATATAAAAATATTCTTCCCTGGTGACCATACAAGAAAATAATACTTTAAGATTATGCTAATAGGGTTAGAAACCCACTCATTTGAAATCTGTTTCTTACATGTATGATATTTGCAAGATTTTTCCAGGTTTCAGTCACAGAGTAGCCTGAGGAAAGTAGAGCCTGAAAATGAAATAAGCGGTCTATCCAGCGTATAAAGGAATGGGGTAGGGTAGAGAGTGCTTTCTTGTAAACAACAAAAAAATTACCTATAGAAGGACTCTAAGGGCAGCTATGGAGTAAAGAAAGAGTCTTTTTTAAAAAATGATTTACTTCTTGAAAATGTTAGTTGTTCAGTCATGTCTGACTCTTTGCGGACCCATGGACTGTAGCCCACCAGGCTCCTCTGTCCCTGGAATTCCCCAGGCAAGAATACTAGAGTGGGTAGCCATTCCCTTCTCCATGGGATCTTCCCAATCCAAGGATCGAACCCAGGTCTCCTGCATTGCAGGCAGATTCTTTACCATCTGAGCTACCAGGGAAGCCCAATTTACTTCTTAAACCTTTATTATTTCTTCATTGTGCAAGCAATTCATGTAAAATTCCCCCCTGAAAGAATAATGAGCTAGGAATATTTGAGGAAAGATGCACAGCAGACTGAGTTTTCTTACAGGCACGTTTTCTTTAAGGAAGGCTCGAGGATAGTTTCAGTGCCAAAGAAAACTCAGGAAGAGGATCTGCGGCATAATCCTTGCAGACAACATGTGGAATTATGACCAAGGAGCATAATAAACTTGAATACCACCCTTCCATTTATCAGCCAACAGTACAATTATTTGAGTTGAAGGGTCAAAATTCCCCTAAGCAGTGAAGCTAAGTGATAGGAACATGGGGTTTTATTGTACAATTCTCTCTACCTTATTGAATGTTTGAAGAGTCTCATAATTTAAATTTTAAACTTTTTTCAAACGTTCACAAGCCAAAAAACCTCAATTCCTTCTTCTTCAAAAATGTAGTCCTGACACCCTCTGATCTACAAACTCTATGAGTCTCATCACCTCTTAAGCCACAACCACCACCATAATAATAGGACCAGAGCTAGAGAACCTGCCTGAGCAAGACCAATAAGATTTGTTCCCCCAAATATTCTGGATGAAGTTCCAACCCCAGACAGTCTCTATGGAAAAAGAAAGCTCATGTAAAGGTGGAATGGGAACACAGTGAGCTACAGGGAAGAGAGGAAAATGCAGAGGGGCAAAGAGAAGCAGAAGCGACAGTCACAAAACTCCCGGCAGGCAGGGGACCCCCGTGTCCACCCTGACTTGCTAGCTTCTGTTCCACCCCCACTGGAGCTGCAACCCCACCTCCTGCCCTCGGAGCCTCTAAGGTGCAGTTGTTGCTGAGTCACTCAGTCATGTCCGACTCTCTTGTGACCCCATGGACTGTAGCCTGCCAGGCTCCTCTGTCCACTAGTCACCCCTCATCCATGGGGGATACATCCCAAGAGCCCCCTGTGGATGCCTGAAACCACAGATAGTACCAAACCCTACATACACAGTTGTGCATTGAACAACACGGATTTGAACTACAGAGGTCCACTTATACACAAAAGTTTTCAATCAATGTACAGTTGGTGCTCCATGTTCATAGGTTCTGCGTTTGTGGGTTCAGCCAACTGAGGATGGATCATGGACTATGCTTACAGCTTGTGCTTAGTTGCACCCCATAAGGAACGCTGACTATGGGACTTGAGCATCTTTGGAAAACCTGTGACAGGCATTGGAACCAATTCTCCTCGGGTACTGATGGATGACTGGACTATGTTTTTTTCCTTTTAAGTACATACATATGAGAAGGCTTATCTATAAATTAGATATAGTTTTAAATTGTTATAATAAAAACAATTTTAAAATACACAGCTGACCCTTGAACAATGCAGGGGTTGGGGGAGCAGATCCGCGACACGGACAAAAATTCACTTTGAACTTCTTAACAGTCAGTCCTCCTTTCCACAGTTGCACATCCATGGATTCAGTGAACCACAGATCATCAAGGACTACAGGATTTACTATTTAAAAACTCCGTGTATAAGTGGGCCTACACAGTTCAAACCCATGTTGCTCAAGGGTCAACTGTGCTGTAGTAACATTTACATGAATGTGGTCGTCCTCTCTCTCAAATACTTTGCTGCACAAATTTAATGCCTTTTCTATCTTAACCAATAACTTATTATACACTGTAGCCAGAAGTTTTGCAATTTGAGGTACAACTGGAAAACTAGCATGAATTTCTTTCTCCTTTTCATGATTTCACAGAAAAATCAATTTTTATCATAGATCTTAGTGACCTCAGCACTTTTGTCTTTAGTTTGTCTTTATTTTTCTTATTAACTCAAGACTTTGCACCTTTTCACTTAGAAGCACTTGGAAGTTTCTCTTTGGCATAACCAAATTGCCAGCATCATGACTTTTGTGCTTAAGGGTCATTAGTAAGCAACATAAAGCTAACTTGAACACAAGCAATGCGATACCATAACAGTCAACCTGATAACCAAAAGCTGCTGCTGCTGCTAAGTCACTTCAGTCATGTCTGACTCTGTGCAACCCCATAGACGGCAGCCCACCAGGCTCTTCTGTCCATAGGATTCTCTAGGCAAGAATACTGGAGTGGGTTGCCATTTCCTTCTCTGAACCGAAAGCTAGTAAGTGACTAATGGGTATGATATATAAGACAAAGGGTGACTGTTCCATGGGCTGGACAAAACAGGACGGTGTGAGGTTTCTACTCAGAATGGCATACAATTTACAACTTATGAATTGCTGATTTCTGCAATTTTCCAATTTAATATTTTCAGACCACAGGTAATAGGGCCTATAAGGATGACTTCCTCATCCATCTTCCTGCCCTTTCCCCTCTTGCTTAGGCTGAGTTCAGTTCCTCATAAATCAAGCAAGTGAGGCTAAGACAAGGGTGAAGGAGAAAAAACTAACCTAGTGATCTGAGGAGAAGGGGACGACAGAGGAGGAGATGGTTGGATGGCATCACCAACTCAATGGACATGAGTTTGAGTAAGCTCCAGGAGTTGGTGATGGAAAGAGAAGCCTGGCATGTGGCAGTCCATGGGGTCACAAAGAGTCAGACATGACTGAGTGACTGAACTGAACTGAGTGATCCAAGAGTACCAAACTGGAGAAATCAGAACCTCGAGGAAGGGTTGCCTTTTCCTCCAGAGGCCTCCTTGGAACCAAGAAGAAAAGACGGGATGGAGAAAGAGAGACAGTTCTCAGCAGCCACCCTGCACTACAGCAACACTTAGCCATGCCGTGAACTTTTTTCCACACCTCACAATTTCTTTGCAGGACACAGAGGTGAAATTTATGCAGCAAAGGAAAAAGAAAAATCTAGAAATGTTTTTCTATTCAATTTTTTCTCTTGTTTTATTGAGAAATAACTAACATACATCACCGTATAAGTTTAAGGCATATAGCATGATGGTTTGACTTAATATATTATGAAATTATTACCACAATAGATTCAGCTAACATCCATTCTCTCTGTTTACTTTTAAAATATACGCTCTGGAGTAAAAGGAGGGGATGGTGACGACAGAGGATTTTCAAGCTTTCTTCTCTTTGTACTACTTTGGGCCCCTTGGCTTTCACAAAAAAAGAAAAGAAAAAAAGACCCCGCACATTTCAAAGTCACTTTAACGCTTATAAAGCAAACACACATTCCAAGTTATTCATTTCTGCTAATAAAGGAGACTGATTTTTCCTTCCTAAAGATAATTTATACTCTTGATATTTTGAAAACAAGTGGCCAGTAACAAAGTGGGGATATTACTGACAAGGCTTTATAAAGAGGCAAATACTGCTTCTATGATTACACCACATCTAGTTAACATCAAACAATGTTTCATTAGCTAACAAGACATTTACTTTCAATGAATGAAAACTATAATGAAGAGTTGCTGTATTTTAAAAAGGATTGAATATAATTTTTGCTTTATTTTATGTTGCTATAAAAAAGGGCCTTAAGTGTACTTCTCATCTGCTCCTCTTCTTAAACTACCATAATTTATGCAGATAAATGTTGGATGAATTGCATCAAGAATGCTATTCAGATTGCTACCCATAAAAGTACTTAGCTATCATTTTCTTTTTCTCCTATTTATGTCTTTATATTACAAAAATCAAGCTTCCAACATTAAAAATGATATATTGTCACCAAAAGTACTGGAGCATAACACCGAATAATAAATTATTAGTCTTTGAAAGTTAAAGCCAAGTTTAAGAGATAGTAATGCTTTTGTTATGCCGGACTCCTTTCCAACTGCAGTTGACTGAGGGAAGCTTACAAGTGACAAAAATTGACACTTTGAAATGCTATCAGTCTGCAGATTTACTGCAAAACTCTGAAGGTACTGTCAAGGGCAGATAAATGTTTGTGATAATTCACAAAATAATTTGACTTTACATAATAGGCGTGGCGCTATGGGACTCAGAAATGCAACCCCTGGTGTCTATAAATAAGGAAAAGTGGTGGGTGCTTTCTCTGGCCTTCCCAGAACCCCAGCCTCTCAGGGGCTCAGGGTAAAGGAAGAGGACAGGCTTCAAGGGGATCACACCATCCGCTTCCTTGCCCACCTCCCCCCAAGAACCTCAGGAAAAAAAAAAATCTATCCTCCAAGAAATCACTACTCCAGCCTTTATCATATTCAAGAAAACAGACCACAAAACCAACAGCTGGGTCACAGCAAAAGCAAATTTATACCCTCAGAAAGAGGAGTGATACCAGTTTATACATGAAAAGACCTGCCAAGCAGAAGATAGCTTTGTGGGGATCCCAAATCTTATATAAGAGGCTAAATAAGGTGCAGGGGGAGAATGCCGGTAGCTCAAAGCTACCAAAAGCATCTTACACCAAAATAGAAGCTTTCAAAGTCAATGCCCTGGTGAAGCACTTAGGTGCCTACTTGACTGATAACTTCGTCCTAATCACACGATGGGGGAAGACGAAATCAACCATAATTACATAAAGAGGAGGAAGCAGAATGCTGGCCATACTAGATGCATTATAAATATTTGCAAATACATTAGCAAAGCAGCAATTTCCAATTGATTTCTTCATTCCCATTATCCCAGTCTTTACCTGAACTTTTTAAAACTGCTTCTTAAACTGTTCGAGCTTAATCTATTTTATTAATTCTGTATTGCTAGATCACTAATTAAAAGTCCGATTTAAATTCAAGTGAAATTCAGTACAAAAGTTACTATTCTTTACAGTAATTCATTCATGATTTTTTTTTTTAATTGAGCACCTACTTTACATGAGACACTGTTCAAAGAGTTTAGGATATATCTACAAGGCAAGACAAAGCAGACCAAAAAAAAAAAAAAAACAAAAGCCCTGCTTTCATGGTATTTACATTTGGGGATACACCTGAGAATGGCAATATAAACCATGACCCAGACAATAAGTGTTTACCAGTAGCCAGCACAGGCCTGGTAGACCAGGGCTGCTGTCCCTAATCTTCCATGCCTATGCTGGTGGCGGAGTCTGGTCATCAATTAAGAAACACTTTCAATGAGGCAGGACTAAAAATCCTCAACAGAGCTTTCCAAGAAGCAAACTCCACTGGCTCACAGCACATGACCAAGAAGGCATGTGTTTGCCAAGATATCCTGGGAAGTACAAGAAGCTTAATACAGAGACCCGGTCCACCACCAGCTTCCAGTCTATTTGAGGCAAAGAGCCTTTTACAAAAACTAACAACTCCTGATACAAGGCATGGAGTGAGTGAATGCAAAGCAAGTGATTCAGGTACAAGTGGTTCAGATCGCCAGGATCAAGGGCAGGGCAGGATATGTCAAGGAGTTTGACATTTCAGCTTCGGAACCCTTCATTTAAACCTGTTGCTTCTAAGGCCCTGGGAGAGGCCTAGACACTGTATATTTTATTTTTATTTTAAAATTGACACAAGGAATGGACAAAATGTGTGGGGAGGCAGTGCTGATGTTAGTGATTATTGCTAGTGGTGATGTCATTTTTAAGGACGAAGGATGGGGCTTTCATCTGGGCCAGCTATTCCTAACGAACCTGCCCCAGGCTAGCATTAATGGCCAAAGTCCAGAAAAAATCCTGCTTTAAAGCATGAGCAGGAAGACATGCTAATTAAAAATGAAAGTAATGTTTCTTCATGTGTAGTGAAAATGAGGAGTTTGGACCAGATCATTTCTCTGGATGTCTCCAGCTCTCTGACTCAAAGTAATACAGGCTCCCAAGTTCCCTTAATAGAAGTGAACATCCTGTCCAACTAAGACTGAGCCTGGCAGGAGAGCTACACTTAAATTCAAACCAAGCCCCACTCACTGAAAGCATTCTGTTTAACCTATATTCTTAACAGCTCATTCTTAGTGGGGTTACAAAATCATTAGAAAAGGACAAATATTACCAAATACAGAACAGGAATAGGGGAAAGAGGGAGATAATGTACACTGCATTAGTCCAATATGTTTATTTCTAATGCAATTTGTATTATAGTATAGCACATAGCTAATCAAGAAAACAGTCACCTCACAGTTTTATGCCTCATGGAGAATAAAGCAGCCCAGATTTCCACATCCATGCACAACCACTCCTGTTCCTCCTCATCCCAGCCACCTTCCAGAAAAGAGACCTTTAACTACAATTAACTTGCTCAACTGACTCATTAAACCAGTACTTATTTCTCAAGCCAAAGGCCATGGATATACCCTTGAGAAGCTACAGACATGAGACTTTTACCCTTTTAGGTTTAGGTCGTAATGATGTTTAAAAAATGAGTAAATTTTTGGTTTAATTAAAAGTTGAGAGGGGACTGAATTCATAGATACCAAGAATTCTTTGGGCTCTGAAATTTTAGGATATAAATATCTAGTCCTTTTGTCAAGTGTGGAGCAGACAAGAAGTGAGAAGGGCAATGAGTGGCATCTTGACTGCTTCAGGTCCCTGGAGCGGTAAGAGTGGTCCTGTCTATACTACTCTTCAGAAATGCCCCTAATTGGAGCCTTAATTGCTGCCTAAACTACACACACAAAAAAAATAGTTATCATTAAACACACGCAACTATTCATAAATAGAGAGCTAGATAATTCAATGTGAACTATCTGGTTAAAAAGCACCCTATCACAGAGGACTGCTATGCAATCCTGGTGCCTGTTTTGGCCTTTGTCTCATTTCTCATGAATGGATCAACATGTTAGACTAATAATATTAAAAGAACAACAATCTATCTAAACGCTGAATTCTAAATAAATTGGTTCTCTTAAAGCTCTTTACTTCTCTTGTGCCCTGAAAATTTACAGTTAAACAATTATTTTTCAAACAATTACAAAAGAACTTATTTGCAAAACAGAAATAGATGTAGATGTAGAAAACAAATGTATGGGTACCAGGGGATAAGGTGGGGGAGGATAAATTGGAAGATTGATATACACACATCACTATGTATAAAATAGATAACTAATAAGAACCTACTGCATAGCACAGGGAACTCTACTCAGTACTCTGTAATGGCCTGTGTGGGAAAAGAATCTTAAAACAGTGGATGTATGTGTATATATATATATGTGTATATGCATAATGGATTCACTTTGCTATACACCTGAAACTAACATAAATCAACTATATTCCAATAAAAAATTTAAGGATGTTTTATTTCAATTAGGTTTTAATTTCCTCTATTTAGTAAATTGTGACTGAACAGTCACCAAGAAAATAATAACATAAGGAGTTATGGACTGCAGGTCCAGAATCTGTCTGAAATTCTGGAGACTTTATATATAGAAATATATATAATTATGTATAAATATAATTAATATATATAGATAACTATATACAACTGATATTTATACACATACAGATATACATACATGACACATATCTGTGTATATATATTAAATTTAATATAGACATGCAATTAAAGTTTTTTTCAGATTTTAGAAAGGTAATATAGTTTATATATAGTATAAAGTAACAGTATAACTAACAGTATAAGCTAGAAGCAACAGTTAGAACTGGACATGGAACAACAGACTGGCTCCAAATAGGAAAAGGAGCATGTCAAGGCTGTATACTGTCACCCTGCTTATTTAACTTATATGCAGAGTACATCATGTGAAATGCTTGGCTGGAAGAAGCACAAGCTGGAATCAAGATTGCCAGGAGAAATATCAATAACCTCAGATATGCAGAGGACATCACCCTTATGGCAGAAAGAGAAGAAGAATTAAAGAGTCTCTTGATGAGAGTGAAAGATAAGAGTGAAAAAGTTGACTTAAAGCTCAACATTCAGAAAACTAAGATCATGGCATCCGGTCCCATCACTTCATGGCAAATAGATGGGGAAAAAGTGCAAACAGTGGCTTACTTTATTTTGGGGGGCTCGAAAATCACTGCAGATGGGGACTGTAGCCATTAAATTAAAGGACACTTGCTCCTTGGAAGAAAAGTTATGACCAACTTAGACAGCATATTAAAAAGCAGAGAAGTTACTTTGCCAACAAAGGTCCATCTAGTCAAAGCTATGGTTTTTCCAGTGGTCATGTATGGATGTGAGAGTTGCACTATAAAGAAAGCTGAGCACCGAAGAATTGATGCTTTTGAACTGTGGTGTTGGAGAAGACTCTTGAGAGTCCCTTGGACTGCAAGGAGATCCAACCAGTCTATCCTAAAGGTAATCAGTCCTGAATATTCATTGGAAGGACTTATGGTGAAGCTGAAACTCCAATACTTTGGCCACCTGATGCGAAGAACTGACTCACTAGAAAAGACCCTGATGCTGGGAAAGATTGAAGGCAGGAAGAGAAGAGGATGACAGAGGATGAGATGCTTGGATGGTACCACCAACTCATTGGACATGAGTTTGAGTAAGCTCCAGGAGTTGGTGATGGACAGGGAAGCCTGGCATGCTGCAGTCCATGGGGTTGCAAAGAGTTGGACATGACTGAGTGACTGAATTGAACTGAACAGTGTAAGCTAAGAGTCTTAGCGGGTACTCGTATTTTTACAATGAAAGAGGGATATTAATACTGTAAAAATAATTTTACAAATAATGTACAATGATGACTCATAAATATAAAATGAACACATGTGAAATATTAACTGAAATAATTAACTAATAAGATGTTCTACCCATTCAGAGGAAAATTCCAAGTACCACACATATATCAGGCAATCAGGAATGCAAAAATGAATTTACAGATACAAAGCTGATAAACACAGAGCAATAAATAACTGCATAATACAGGACACAATTCATCTGCATTTCTATGGGAAAAATGATTTGCATTATTATCAGTTTCTTAAAACTACAGTTTTATAAAATAGATTAAAGACAGCAAGGAAAGGCATAGCTAGTGTAGAAGGACATCCTAAAAAGAACATCCAGGAATCTGGATGTAGCCAGTTTTAAAGACTTTTACAATTTTTCCTGACATGAAAAAGTGATATGAATCAACATTATAGTTTCACATCTCTTCAGGTCAGACTTTGTTATGAATTGCTCTATCAAAGTTTATTTTAAAAACTTTGTCTTCAGAACTTTGGGATTTTGGTCAATTTCTCATGAAGAAAGTGAAATGGTTTTATTATCATTTTAACCACAGGATCTTATGATGGTTCCAATATGAAGAACCAACATATTTGGGGGGGTGGGTAAACTTAATGAATAAGGACAATGCCTCGTGCCAATGTAATAGAACATCAGAGTTGAAAAAACACTGAGGTATTATGTCAGCTGTGTTCCAGCCCCACCTGTACCATCACTTGGCTGGGACAGATCATTGGTCTACCCTGGGCCTCAACTCCCTGATCTGTACAGAAATTTCAGAGGTCTCTCATATTCTAAGAGGCCAGAATTTTATCACTGACATCAGAAACCTCAAAACTTGGCATAAGAAGAAACTATTCCATTAAGTGCCAAATAAAAATGTTCAAGCTTCTCTCCTCTGTCAAATCCCAGGTCAAAAATCCTTTTTTCTACAGAGGCTTCTTAAATAAATCCAGATTTCAGTTCAACTCTAGCTCCAGTAGGCAGGAGATGGGTGACCCTAAGCAAATAATTGAGTATCTCTGAGCCTCAGTTTCCATATCTAGAAATTGGAAATAGCCTCTAAATATCTAGGACCTGCTGGGTCTACCTGCTCTTTCCTTATCTTCTCTGCTAGTAGTTCCATTATCACTTTCCCAAAAAAAAAAATTCTCTGCAAAATAGTGGACACTCTTAAGAATTTATAGTTGAATATACTTTTTTCTGTGGTGCTGGAAAAGCCTCTTGAGAGTTCCTCAGACTGCGAGGAGATTAAACCAGTCAATCCTAAAGGAAATCAACCCTAAATATTCATTGGAAGGACTGATGCTGAAGCTGAAGCTCCAATACTTTGGCCACCTGATGCGAAGAGCCAACTCACTGGAAAAGACCCTGATGCTGGGAAAGACTGAAGGCAAATGTGGGCAGTGGGACAGAGGATGAGATGGTTAGTTAGCATCACGGACTCAATGGCCATGAATCTGAGCAAACTCGGGGAGATCGTGAAGGTCAGGGAAGCCCAGTGTGCTCTAGGCCATGGTGTCACAAAGAGTTGCACACAACTTAGCAACTGAGCAACAGCAACAAGTAGTTTTTCTCTAGACATTCAGTAGACTTTCAGTGTGTTTATCCCACTTCCTCAAAATCAGGTACCATGCCTTCAATTTTGCCTTTTTGTACCCTTCACCCTAAAGAAATGAACCTCTGTCCCCCTTTCTTCTGCTAGATTCTCTGATTCATCCTCCAAACCCCAGCTCAGGAATCAGCTCCTCCATACAGATTTCCCTGAGGCACTCAGCTTGAATTAATGCCATCAGGTGGAGCTCCTGTAGCCCCTGGTGCCTCCTGCCACATCACAGAACATAGTGTGATATAAGTTCAATATCACTATGTTCTCAGAAAATTTGTTCCTTTAGGAAAGTCAGAGTATCACCCAACGTTGCTAGCACCAAGCCCAGTACCTGGCATATAGTTGGCACTCAACATAAATACCTGTTTCTAGGTATTTCTAGGCTTCTAGGTTTCTAGGCTTCCCTGGCTCAATGATAAAGAATCTACCTGCCAATGCAGGAGATGAAGGTTTGATCCCTGGAGAAGAAGATCCCGTGGAGAAGGAAATGGCCACTCAGTCCAATATTCTTGCCTGGGAAATCCCACGGACAGAAGAGCCTGGGGCTAGAGTCCAAGGGGTCACAAAAGAGTCGGACATAACTTAGCGTCTAAACAGCATAAATACTCGCAGAACTGAAATCATCTCCTCTGTAGCACCCAATACAGATTTGCTTCTTGTGAATGAATACGTGTTGCCAACAGCTGACTCTGCAAGAAAGGGAATGGAGAGGTTTCTGTCACTTGACATTCACTGTTGTCAGTATTGGAAGGGAAGGTGGCGCATGGCTTTGGATTCCAGTGGTGGATAATCAGAGCTGGTTAAAAGAAAAGGAGACATACAGGAGCCAGCCAGCTCAGGGACAGAACCCATGAGTGAGCAGTCTATTTATGCTAGTGGGCATAAATACAGCCTCATTATCTACAGTGGCGGCTGGACCACGTCCCAGAGATTAGAACAGCATTGGGCAAAATATACTCTATGGATTATTCGACCCACAGTGGGGTCCCTGATAAAAAGAGTTCAAGAGAACAAAGTGGGGAAGACTGTCAACTACCCTTCTCTTAGACATACACAATACCTGAGAATATTCTGAGGAGCCTGACAGCTAAGCCAAGTGTTGAACTTTGTTCTGGCTGGGGCTTCCCCAACAGTCTTCACCGGAGAATCCATCCTTCCTGTGGTATCCCTCACACCATGTTGTTGGGAACGCAGGTCAGAACTGAGACCAGAATTAGATCTATAAGGAGGCAGGGCACCACACAGCTTATGTAGCTCAGGAAAGCACTAAATGGCAGGCCATGCCAACAGACAGGAGCCAAGAGGCCGAGATACGGGACATAGTGGGCAACATCAAGCCCAGAGCAGCTACTCTGGTAACGCAGAGGATCTTCCTTCACAGACTATGGGTGTCTCAAGGAAGACACCCCGCTTAGGTCATCATCATTTTATCTTCAGGGCTTGAATATCACAGTTTGAATGGATTGGGTCCCAGACCTGTACAGTGGCTAGAGAATGCAAGAGGCCAATGTGAGCAGTACCATTGCGATTTTCAGTGGTGGCTGAACTCCAGAATTACCTGGGGAATTATAAAATTGTAGATTTCCCAGACTCCCCCTCCAGACAAATTAAATACTGAGACTCAAAGAATCTCTCTTTGCTAGACAGGGGCTTTCAATTACTCCCTACAGGAAAGGCCTATAAGCCTGTCTCCCACTAAAGCAAATCTGGAGTCCTCCTAAAGGAGGATGCAGAGCCCGGACCCAATGAGAGCAGGGTCCTCATGAGGCTTCAACCTACCCTCAACCCCTGTCCCAAGAGTTCTTTATGAAAAATGCCACCAGTTTTCCCCAGAAAATGCCACTCTAGCCTTTCCCTAAAAATAGCTTGGCTTCCTCAGAGGGGTCAGATCCATGGCCTTCAGAGAGAGAAGCATAAACACAACTCTTGCCAAACCAGGCTCTCAACACTTAAATCAGCCTGCTCTCAAGTCCGCATGAAGTTCCAAGAACAAGAAGAGTCTTCTATAAAGGATTTCACAGCAGACCATGATTGTGCAAGGCACCCAGTTCCAGTTCTCAAAATGCTCCATGTCCAGAAGTTCAAGTTAATTATTACTTTACCAAACGCAAGTGAGTTATGTCTTTCTGTCATTTTGGCCCAGATACTCGCCAAGCTGCCAAAACCCCTCACATACCCAAATACCAAAACTATGTAGGAAGGCTACACGACGTCCTCACTAGAGACAAGACCAAATTTTCACTTCATAAATCACTGAGAAACTCCAAAAAGGCGGCCAGTTGAAAAGGCAAGCTATGTTGATGAAATATTTTCTTAATTCACCTCATTCAGAGTAATTGATTTTTTTAACTTCATGAACAAGTCATTTTTAATGTAAATAATAAAGTCGGTTAACCGTGTACTCTTACTGCATGTGGAACGGCAAAGTTTTTATCTGAATTAATTAGGTGATTTTTCACTAATACAGACTTGTTGCTTTTACTTAAGACTTTGTTTTTAATCAAATCCTTGCCACCCTGACCCTCACTCCACTATTAGCTGAAATGGAAAGCAATGAAGGTTAGTTATAACCTGTTTTTATGTGTGCTTCCTTCCAGAGGATTCAAGGGCAAAACCCTTAGCATCATCAGTATATGATCTATTGAGCTTCTCTTAGACAGGAAAGCATGCAGATCCTAAGAGCTATTTAGAATGTGTTTCAAATGTATTCCATGCCTACGTTATCACGGCTAGGAGTGTCAACCCAAATCCTAAGGTGTATATTACTGCCATACAGCTCTGCACATGTAGGTCCTACTTTTACATGTAAAATTAATGACAGTGAGTAGAAATTCAGCCTATTTTGCCAGAGATGCTAAATTCCTCCCCTTTAAAAGTAGAACAGTCAACCTGGCTAAAAGAAGCAGCCCTCAATTTATGTTTTCTCCTGTTTCCCATCTCCAGGTTCCCCATCCTACTTAGGAGGCTGAAAGAACAGGGTCAGGGGGAACAAAATTACTTTCATATCCTGTAATTTGTCTGCTGTATTGGAACTGAGAAGCAGTCTTATGAAACCCAAGCCTCAATTCTTTTTTTTTTTTTTTTCATTTTTACTTTTATTTTAGTTTTGAGCACTTCATTTTTTTTTTTTTTGGAATAGAATTATTTTGGCTCTTTTAAGCAACTTTTTTACAAAGTTCAATGAAAAAGGAAAAACAAAGTCTCAGCTTCACTATTTCCTCCATGACAAAGGCCAATCTTTACATCACCTGTGGTTCCAATGCCCAGCAAAGGGCATCACATTTGTGGATACGTGTATGCCACTTCTGTGTAAATTCTTTTTGTTTCCACTCACCAAACTCTTCCTGATAAAGCCAAAAGAGGGACAGGGGGACATATACCACATTCCTCGAGGTTACGCTCATCTGCCCGCTTCGGGCTTAGAGGGAGGACCTCAGTTGTTATCACTTGTCTAACTCACAGTGTGGTCCCTGGAGCAGCTGCATTGGTGTCACATGGGAGCTTGTGCTCGGGTCCCAGCCAGACCTCCTGAATCAGAAACCTACCTTTCAACGGCACGTCCAGCAGACGGACATGCATGGCAAAGCGGGAACAGCACTGGTCTGGTGCGAAGTCCCACTCACGCTAAGAACTAGCATCTTCTCTCAGTTCACCCTGCCTCCGCTAGGACCTTCCAGAGTCTAGCTGCGCGGGAGTGTCAAGCCCTGGCTAAGGCCTTGACGGTTTTCAGCAGTCAAGCAGGCACTGCTCAACCCCGGCAGCCATTGAGGAAGCAGGGAGGAGCGCCCAGGGGCGGTGGTGGAAGCGGCCTCCCCCAGCCCGTGACTCTCAACACAGCAGAGTCATTAATTAAGATACGGCCGGCTGCTGGCGAGGCATCACTCCGCGTCCCCTGTCTGCCGGGGACTGGCGTGAGGTGTGAGAATCTGGGTAGCCTTCTCCGTGGCTCTGCCCCACCGGCATTGATTGTGTATGATTAATGATTTAAAGGAATAAAAAGAGAAAGGTCAATTTCTGAGTTCAAGACAGAGCAGCTACATAGGGAGTAATTAAGATACTTGTGTAAGCATGATTAATAAGCACAAACTGGCACTCTGGGCAGTAAACAAGATGCAAGCAGATGGTTAGCATGCAAAAGGTTTTTTTTTTTCCTTTCCTAAAAGCAATTTTTCAGCAGCTTGAAACTTGGCTTGTGAATTCTTTTCCTCCCCCAAGTCTCAAAAATCTCATTATCTCCACAACCTTCAAGGAAAAAAAAGAAAAACTGTAGTGAATACCTTCAATGCTCGTTCATTCTCTCTTTAAAAAACAAAAACTTATTATTTTATTTTATTTTTACAGATAACTTGAGTTTGCTTGTAAAAATGGATGCAACTCATCTTTGTTTCTCTCTGCCTTTTATGTCAGGCATCCCGTGAATTGCCAAGCCTGACAAGGTGGTTCACTGCCGAGTCTTTCAACTCCCACCCAGCACTGCCCCCCCATTCTGTGATGGGCAGAACAGAGGCATCAGTGGTGGCATTTGTGGTGAGAGCTGGCAGGCAGGTGTCAGAGCCGTCCGGCAGGCGCCCCTCACGAACACTAATCAGCCCTGGTGTTCTTTTACAATCCATATCTAATTCGCAAGTTTCATTCTTTCTGAAAAACAATTACTAGGTTTTGAAGTTCATTGTGCATTTACGCAACTGTCTCTTCACATTAACGTAAAGTGGGAACAAGAAAAAATAGAGTCAGCGGGGAACGGACATCAAAAGATGTTAAAAGTGGATGAAGGCTTTATTTTAAGAGTAGTATAATTACAGATGTGTGCAATATTGTACAATAAATGAAACACAAAAGGTGTATCCTGTATGCATCTTCACGTCTTCAAGGTATTGTGTGTGTGTGTGTGTGTGTGTGTGTAGTGAGAGAGAGAAAGAAAGAGACAGATACAGAAGAGAAAGAGACAGACACATACATTCCAAGGGGGGTGGGAAGAAAGTAAGAGAGGAGGACAGAGGTCGTTTATAACTTAGAAAAAGAAAAAGATTCTCCTAGGATCAAAAAACAAACAAGGTATGTATCTGTCTTGGCAAAAAGCAAATACATACATATCTATGTATATATACAGCAAAGACAGAGCTAGGCACACTTAGTTTTCTCCACCTCTGTTAAAAAGAGAAATAGGGAAAAGGGAGGGAGAGGAAGGAAAGGGTAGGACAGAGAAAGAATGAAAAAGGGGGGGAGGACGGAAGAAAATAAAGAAGTGAAAAAAATCTGAGTCTTAAGCAAAAAAAAAAATGGCGAAAGCAAAGGCATATTTGATGAAGGCACCGTAAGCCTAGAACATCTCTCCAAATTCCATTTCTTTAACTTCCTAAGATGCATAGGAAGCCACAGGCCCTGGACCATCTTACCCCAATGCCAGGTTGGCTGTCTGTGACAGGGCAGATTTGCACTCTGTGTCAGCAAGTTGCCATGGGCCTTCCCCAGTTGGCCTCCGTCCAGGGGCCAGGTCTGTGCCTGTCATTTTTGGCCAGACCCAAGGATCATGCATCCTACCTCCTGCCACTGAGACCAGTCCTACTGAGCTACTCTAATCACCAAGTCAGGCCTGAAACTGAAGCCCACAATACTCAGCTTATGTGTCCTCTGGGCTGAGAAGGACCATAAGCAGTGGTTCTTGAACTTAGGGCAGCAAATGGCCTTGACAAGTAGCTGACTTTCTTCTTTACCCAACACACAGAACAGAGAAGAATCCAAGCTTCCTCCAAGAGAACATTCTAATACAGTATTACCACCATGGTTGGTTTCATGCCTCCCCCCTTTATTTTTGTTTTAGACTAATCACCTTCAGTTCAGTTCAGTTCAGTCGCTCAGTCGTGTCCGACTCTTTGTGACCCCATGAATGCAGCACGCCAGGCCTCCCTGTCCATCACCAACTCCTGGAGTTCACCCAAACTCATGTCCATCGAGTCGGTGATGCCACCCAGCCATCTCATCCTCTGTCATCCCGTTCTCCTCATGCCTCCAATCCCTCCCAGCATCAGAGTCTTTTCCAGTGAGTCAACTCTTTGCATGAAGTGGCCAAAGTATTGAAGTTTCAGCTTTAGCATCATTCCCTCCAAAGAAATACCAGGGCTGATCTCCTTTAGGATGGACTGGTTGGATCTCCATGCTGTCCAAGGGACTATCAAGAGTCTTCTCCAACACCACAATTCAAAAGCATCAATTCTTCCACACTCAGCTTTCTTCACAGTCCAACTTTCACATCCATACATGACCACAGGAAAAACCATAGCCTTGACTAGACAGACCTTTGTTGGCAAAGTAATGTCTATGCTTTTGAATATGCAATCAGGGTTGGTCATAACTTTCCTTCCAAGGAGTACGCATCTTTTGATTTCATGGCTGCAATCACCATCTACAGTGAATTTGGAGTCCCAGAAAATAAAGTCTGACACTGTTTCTCCACTGTTTCCCCATCTATTTTCCATGCAGTGATGGGACCAGATGCCATGATCTTTGTTTTCTGAATGTTGAGCTTTAAGCCAACTTTTTCACTCTCCTCTTGCACATTCATCAAGAGGCTTTTTAGTTCTTCACTTTCTGCCATAAGGGTGGTGTCCTCTGCATATCTGAGGTTATTGATATTTCTCCCAGCAATCTTGATTCCAGCTTGTGCTTCTTCCAGCCCAGTGTTTCTCATGATGTACTCTGCATAGAAGTTAAATAAGCAGGGTGACAATATACAGCCTTCACGTACTCCTTTTCCTATTTGGAACCAGTCTGTTGTTCCATGTCCAGTTCTAACCATTGCTTCCTGACCTGCATATAGGTTTCTCAAGAGGCAGGTCAGGTTAGTAATTCTTAAATCAACATTTTCCAAAAATGTTAGAAAAATAACCAAAAATGCTTGGAATACTCTAGGTTACTCAAAGAGAAATGGGGTTCTTTCTTACAGAAATCTCCAGTCCCTTTAAGATGCTGTGCTTTGTGAATTGTCCAGAGAGATACTGACCTCACTTCAGAAGCTACCCACTTCCCAAGACTTAAGTTCCACAGAGCACTCTTTGAGAAATGCAGCTCTGCCTTAAAAGAAATCTTTGCAGTAATGAATTTACCCAACATCCATTCCTTCTCTACCCTGAACAGGCCAGTCTTACAAGATTTCCCTTCAGAGATGTATTTTCTATCCCTTGACTCACTTTTTCACCAGCCTGTCCCACCTCCCACTTTTCACTTTCTCTCTGAACCCAAGTGAGCAACTCCAGGGCTCCAACAAGGATCTCATTCATTCAGCACTGAGTGAAAAAGCCTTTGCAGCCCACATGCCTGTTAACACAGTTCTGAATTACCCTGGAGTTTGGCCTGCTCATCTCACACTATTTGCAAATGCAAGCGCAAGTCTCTCTCCAGATGATTCACAGCCATTATTTTATTTGCTCCCAAAGTCATTTAGGAGCAGTTTTTGGAATAGGTGTGAAAAGTCTAAATGCCGTGGAGCAAGAGAGAAAGAGAGGAAAGAAAATGCTCGCACTTGACAGGGTCCGCATTCCCAGTTCACACAGACCTCTCTCAGGATGTACTGTTCAGAAGCAAGCTTACAAAACCACAGGAGGAGATAGACACTGAAGCTCTCCACAGCCTAAGCAAAGCATTAGTAAGGGGAAAAAAGTCAAGAAAGAAATATACATACAAGCTCTTATCTTTGTTAGAATCCTTCCTTCACCTGGGATTCACTACCTTGCACCTACATGGCTTAAACTGCTTCCCCGGTCTATCTCTACTCCCATTTATCCTAGGACCAAATCTGAACACCATTAGAGGTCAAATGCTACTCCCATGATAGCCCTCTCTATTCAAACACACATTTCGTCTTCACCACAATCCTACGGTAGATAGTGTTGTTATTTTCATTTTATAGATGAGAGAAACGAAAAACAGGCTCAGTAAGCTTCCCTGGATCACACAGCTAGAAATCAGGGGAGCTGGGATTTGAACCCCAATCAGTCTGGTTCCACATCCCAGATCAATGCTCACCTGGGTCCTACAGCTATTACCTGGCTCTACCCAATTGTTCAATAGGAGCTTCCCACAGTCCCCACACAACGTTATCTGCCATTCTTCCTCCCACCCTCTCTTTCCATTCTCCTCTTTAACCATCTTGCTGGGATCATGGGAAGTATCACCATCTCTGAAATCGACTCCAAACACCACTGTTCTCCCTGTGAACTCTTACAGCAAGTGGCCCATCTCACACAGCTTAGTGCTAAAGGACACTTTGGCTTGTGTTTTTCATCGTTGTTTTCAGTGTGTTAGCTGTTTCACCTCCTCAATTATATCATAAACTGAGGTTTGCAAATAGCGGCTACCAGGCTGAACAAGCAAGCGCACATCCTTCTGTCTGTTGTCTGCTCAGTTATGTCCAACTCTTCTGACCCCATGGACTGTAGCTTCTGACCCCATGGACTGTAGCCCACCAGGCTTCTCTGACTATGGAGTTTTCCAGGCAAGAATACTGGAGTAGGTTGCCATTTCCTACTCCAGGGGATCTTCCCAACCCAGGGATCAAATCCATGTCTCTTGCATCTCCTACACTGGCAAGTGGATTCTTTTATTCCTATGCGACCTGGGAAGCCCAGACATCCTTCTACTACTCCTTGCGGTAGCCTTTAAGAAGCAGAATCCTTCTACTACCACCCAATACGCCCTGATTGTGCCAGGATTTCCCTGAGACCAAGCCTATCTCCAAATTTTTCTTTTACACTCCTTTGCTCTCAAGCCTAAGCCTTCATTTTATTGTTTCTCAGGCTGGCCCCACAAATTGAAATAGAACATGATGCTTAATTTTACATCAATCCACTAAGCTGTTCTAAACACTTCAATATTCCCCAAATGTAGTTAAATATATGAACTTGCACTTAGAGTTGTCAACAACGCACTGACGATTTGTTTTATAGTTGCATGTTAATCTACAATCTGTTTAATGCAATCCAATACATTATTCGGGATGGTGATATATAAATTTAAGTCTTAGACCATGAAATATCATTTAGGATTAAGATTAATTTCTTAACAGAGGAAATGCCTGCTCACAAAAGCAAGCAGCTAAGAAGAATTGTGTGCAAAAAGCAAAGTCATTGTCACATCATTGTCTCCAGCACCAAAGGAATGAACTGTAGTGCAGCCAGTTCTGAAGGGCATGAAAAAAAGAGGGGGAAGGAATCTTCATGTCCCTAAGCAAAGACTCCTACACTAAATCAGACCCATGAAATAGTTTAAAACATCCACTAATCCAAAGCACCTCTGATTACTGCCTCTTCCTCCTCCCCAAAGCTCTCAAGTAAAAGAACAAAAACAGTAATAGTAATAATAGCAAGGATGGCAAACCCACATCATTGTGATCCTATGAAGGAAGTACTCATATTATCCCCATTTGTGCAGATGAAGCAACTGAAGCCAACTAGTAAAGGGCACTGTTGACCCAGGCCTCTAGCTTCAGAATTTGGGCTCTTAGCCACTATCTACTCTGCTAATCACCCCACACAAAACATGAGTCATTGAGTTAACTCCCAAGCCAAAGCTTGCAAGATGACCACAAATTCCTTGGATAAAATAATTGTTTAATACCTCAAGTGAGATAAAGTGCAAGTTACAGTAAGCAAAGGAAACAACAAAAATTAAAAATATTTATTGTACTCAAAAAGTTGACCATTAATAGAAGAAAGGAGGCAAATATTCAAGAAAAGATCTGCAGATCATTAAAGTGCCAAAAGGTGGGTCACATGAGAGGAGCTCCTAGGACGGAAGCTGATGACTGGTGTCTAAGAGGGGCAGGATGGAGACAGTGGGCTAAGCGAAGGGGCAGCTGGAGAGCCCAGGCTCCACACCACATCAGGTCCCATGGGAAGAGGTGGCTTGTGAGCCTGCTAAAAAAAAACATACATGAAACACTCTACCTACCAACAGACACTGCAAGACTCGTATCTTTCAGGATGGGGAATCCAACCAAGGCTCTCTCCCTGCCCAAAGCAACACAGAAATCTCCCCTGAAAAGAGCCACGGGTGACTCCAGTGGAATGCATCCCTCCACAGAGCTCAGTCCAGTCCAGAGGTCAGGCTCTGGTTCACCATAACGCAAGGGCATCAGATGCTTCACACCCTTGACCTGCCTTGAAAACCCAAGGACTCACCCAGACTCCAGCATCACTAGAAGCCATCAGGGACCACAAGGACATGAGAGGATGGTCTCCATGTCATCAGGTGAGCACTAGGCTGGCCCAGCAAAGACACTGGCAATCATGACAGATGGTCAGCCTCCAAGGCTGCACCCATCACAACCTCTATCAACTTTGAGCTTTGCTGTTGACAAAGCATGATACGTACGTATGTGTGATATGTATTTCAGAAATGTCAAATTCTTAGAGAAGTGTGCTGACAAAGTGAACACATCGTTTGCTCTCCGTATTGATGGACCCGATTTCAGACTGTCAAAGTGCTTTTAGTTATAACAGGAAATGTACAGAGTTAGCTTTGCTCATTTTGACAACCACAAAAAAACATTTATCAGTTCCATGTAATCGTTAAATTGTGGAGGTTTCAAAGTAAAAATTGATTCTAGCCAAGTTCTAATATTATTAATGTCTTCATGATAACAAAAACATAACTTTTCAGATAGTTTTGTTGCCTTTGAGAGAAAATTTTGGAAATCCAGTCCACTTTGCCAGAAATTTCTTACGTATATGCAACAACTCAAAATAAGCTCATAAAAACTAGAGCAAAGTTGATTTTACTGTTTAGCTTCAAGAACATGAAGTGTCACATAACTTAAAATAGTATCATTGTGACTTCAAATCTCTGAGCTCCAAGGATTTCATTTCCCTCTCTCATGTTCTCAAATATGTTTTCTTCATTGTTATTTTAATTGTTTGAAATTTGTGAAATTCCCACTATTTCCTCTGAAAGCTCTTACAAAGCCACTGTCAGATTTCTCACTTTATTGTACTTTGTCTTAAGCTGTGTTACTCTTAGGGAAGCCCTGGTGCTCACATCTGTGCACTGCACAAGACTGCCTTCACCTGCTCTGCTAAACCAACCCCAAGACAAGTTCAAGTCGTTAATAGCAAATCTTCATGCCAGGAAATCTTTAAAGAATAAAAATAAAGAAAAGGAGGGGCGGGGAAGAGACAAAACCCCAACAATGTAAAAGTCCAGGTATTAAGGAAAATGGAAGTGATTCAGAATTGTCCAAGTACAGTGCTGACAGTTAAGTCTGGTTGCCTCTGTCTTCCCATTTATCCTCAAGTTCCACGAGTAAAACTCTATTCAGCCAATTATAATATACTCCTGAGTGAAAACTGTTGGTAGTTCCTATTCAATATCCATGAATAGAGAGGATTGACTAGTGTTCTCTGTCCCCTTGGGACAGTCCTAGAAGATGAGATATCGCCAATGTACGAGTTAGGCTCCAAGAGGTGGAGAAACCTGCTATGGTCGTACTGCTGTAGTAACAGAGCCAAAGACTAGAGAGACCCTTCTGCCACGGCTTGCTGAAATGACCTAAACCCGAATTCCATTTAGTACATAGCCAAGAGGGAAATCTTTCCACCAAAGATTTGTCTTCCAGCTGGGTCTCTTAGCCAAAGGACAACGGCATATTACAGACAATGCCTCCTCAAGAAGGGCAGTACATTGACTCCCGGGGTGACTTCCAGCTCTGGGAGCAAATGTTCCTCTGAGGACCCGCCTGGGGACTTGAAAAGGCAAATGCTCAACAACTACAAACTGCTCAGCAGACAGAGAGAAGGCTGAGTCGGAGAGAGGTAGGACAGAACGGTAAGATCAGCAGACACCAAGGATTCAGAAAAGAACGCTGCTGCTGCTGCTAAGTCGCTTCAGTTCAGTTCAGTTCAGTTCAGTCGCTCAGTCGTGTCCGACTCTTTGCGACCCCATGAATCGCAGCACGCCAGGCCTCCCTGTCCATCACCAAGTCCCGGAGTTCACTCAGACTCATGTCCATCGAGTCAGTGATGCCATCCAGCCATCTTATCCTCTGTCGTCCCCTTCTCCTCCTGCCCCCAATCCCTCCCAGCAACAGAGTCTTTTCCAATAATCAGCAGCCCACCAGGCTTCCCCGTCCCTAGGATTCTCCAGGCAAGAACACTGGAGTGGGTTGCCATTGCCTTCTCCAATGCGTGAAAGTGAAAAGTGAAAGTGAAGTCGCTCAGTCATGTCTGACTCATAGCGGCCCCATGGACTGCAGCCTACCAGGCTCCTCCATCGATGGGATTTTCCAGACAAGAGTACTAGAGTAGGTTGCCATTGCCTTCTCTGGAAATGAATGCTAATGGCATTTTATAAAACACCATTTATATTTTAAGCCTAATGCACTGTGAGGTTGATGCACCAATATAAGATCCTGGGCTCAAGATACAAGGAGTGAATTTTCACACACAAGTATCAAGTACTTAGGTTATAAACTAAAACTAAATAAAACTAGCCTTTAAAAGGTCAGCAATGAGAGTCTGTAATAAATTGAAATTACGTCTAAATGGCTCCTTAGTGAAGTATATGTGCTTGTGTATATTTACATTCTCCCAGTCACAGCTCGTGCAAGGGGAACCCATAGACACTCTAACACCCCCAAATTTTTATTTTCATTATTACATTTGGATCTGTACACAACTCCATATATATACTTACCCTACAATTCTCCTGGACTCCCCATTTCTTCTTCGGCAAAGAGGGACATGTGAATTAATTTTAGTTTAGATTTAATTTAGAGTCCTCTCCTATTAGACC
Organism: Bos grunniens; assembly: GCF_055505025.1. Lineage (NCBI taxonomy): Eukaryota > Metazoa > Chordata > Mammalia > Artiodactyla > Bovidae > Bos > Bos grunniens. Next base: position 14,805,801 of record NC_141192.1, read on the forward strand.
TGACTAGACCTCTACCTAAGTAAGAGGAGACAGGAACTGATAAATTCAACACTTCCTTCAAGAAACCAGACCCTCACTCATCACCTCAAGTGACAATTAGCAGTTTTTTCTGCCATACATTATATGAGAAGAACTAATAAGGCAAAGGAATCGAGGGCAGGCTTTTTCCTTCACAATCCTGTCTGAAGCTTAAAAGAAAGTCTGAACACTAATGAATTCTGAATTCATGTCAGCTCAATAGAGAGCAAAGTCTTTTATCTTCACCTGGAATAGGAATGAAAGAAGAGCCCAACACTTTACCCACTTCCCCTAAAATACACTCTGCTTCAGTCCTATTCTTGGCTAAGAAACCCTGGAGTCCATTAAAGCTGGAACAGGTCTAAGCAATCGTCTGATGTGACTATCTGATTTTAAAGAGGAGCAAATCTGAGCTCAGACAAGTGAAGCAACTTGCCCAAAGTCACAAAGCCAGTCTCCTGAACCAACATCCCTGGGCTGGAGTCACTGCTGCTTGACAAAAAGAGAAAAATGAAATATGAGCTCTACTCCAAATATTAAGGATATTTGCCCAAATTTTTTTCTCTGAGTGCTTGTGAAATTCTAAATCAACATACGAAGTAAGTGCCAACTAGAGACAAGCGATAATGAGCTCAGAAAGAAATGATCAAAGGGGACCCCACTTCCACAGAATGCTTCCTGGACAAACAAAAGGAACATACATACATACACAAACACACACGCACACACACACACACAGGACATGTGCCTGCAACAGCCAGATATGGCTTCTCCCATGGATTCCCAAGTATTTGTCAGAATACTCTAACAGAGGACAACTGAATGCACATTGTATGAAAAAGAAAGTCCTAGGCCCAAGATTACAACAGAACCTAGAAGGCTCAGAACCTAAGAAAGAAGGTTTAATGTTTCATGGAACTATTCACAGGCAAGTTTAAAGAAGAAGCAGGTTATCAGACAAAATAGCTCTGCCAGGCACTGTGATGCAGTAAGGAAAACAGCCCACTCCCTACTAGGTTTATCTGCTCTGACAGCTTCTGTCTTGGCCTGGCAGAGGTTGAGTGTCTATAGAGCAAACATAAAGATAACCCACAATGGTTACACACCCCCCTCCACTTGCCAAAGGTCACTAAGGATTGAGCATTTTGCTTCAGTGCCTCCACTAATCCAAAGACATGCCAGTCTGCTTACTGTTCCACGACATCAGGAGGTTTGGATTTTACTTATCGAGGGATGTCGGACTCGCTTTGTCAGAACTTGGTGACTATTAGCACAAGGCTGAGTGGCCACCGCTGCAATGAATTTTTAAAAATTATTTGGTCTGAGGACGCCTAGGAAAGAGGATGTGACTAACAAGATGGCGGTAACTATTGTTGGACAACGTTCCACTCTGAGAACATAAAAGCCAAAGAGTGGAGCATTGAGAAATTAAATTCATGGCCTGGAAAACAAGCCAAGATTAAAAAATGTCATGTTGATACAGTAGGTGCTTTTGGAGAGAAAGGGGGAAGATGTCAGAAACTGGATGGATTGCATTTTCATAGCAATGTTGTATGATGGAGGTGGGAAGGGTCAAGTGTATCGATATCCTTTAGTGCCTTGGGGGCACACACCATATCTGTTGTCAAAACCCTGTACAATGCAAAAATCCACCATCTATGGCTCAAAATTCTCAGTCACCAGGACCAACCAACCACTCTTGTCACAGAAGGCTTGGCAAGATCAGCTGGGTCCCATGACTTCCTTTGAGGCCACCAGGAGGCGCTGTGAACAGCAGCATGGCTCTCCAATGACGGACAACTTGCATGGATTACTGTCCTCACGTGCCTTCTCTCCATGCAGCTTGAAAATCTCCTTCCATCTGTATCTAAGCCAACATCCTTTCTAATTCTCCTCATAAGAAGAGCTATTCTTTTCCTTGGATATACAACAAAAGCAAATGAATGAATGAGCTTGTTGGAACAGGTCACAAAGCTTCCTACAGACTAAATTCCAACTCATCCTACCTAGACTGAAATTGGGGAAACCTGTTGAGTGAAAGACTACTCGAAGGCTCCCAGCAGTGCTCAGAGTTCTCAAGAGCCACAAGTACCCTCACCCCTGACTTCTTAGAATAACATCTTCCTCCCAGACGCAAGCTGGGAAGAGATTTGTTCATAAGTTCAAATATGGGTCTCAATTCACCTCATAGCTTATCAGTGCTTATGGGGTCTGCTCAATTCACTTCTCTTTTCACAGAGCAATGTTTGGGTCAGTGGCTCATACAGCACAGAAACCCCATTGTGAAAATACCCATAAGGCTTCAGGGATGAGAAGGGATAATGCAGAGAGAGAAGATGGATGAGATCCTGTAGGAAATGGTGGCGAGAAGTCCTGGGGCTGAGTGGTTAGTTCCTCTCTTTCCACAACAGTGAAAAAGACACAAAGAAGCTTCCCTGCCCCACAGGGGTAGACCACCCTTTGATGCTGGGGCCAACATCTATAACACTGCTGACAGTTCTCCCTGGCCCTGTGTGCCCGCCACAGGGGTTCCTGCTCTGACCCTGTCCTCACCTCTGGGCTGACCTCCTCTTTAGTCATGGGGCTGCAGTAAAAGGTTCATCTGAAGGTCAGCAAGATGGTGGCCCTCACACCCACTGAAACCTGAACCTTTCAGTCTGGAGAAGGGCCTTCTTTCCCTCTCTTTTAAGGGCTGAGAGACACTTCCACGTCCATTTTTCTCTTTCATCTTCATAATCACCAATATTGTCACCTTTTTTCCCTTCTAACAGGAGAGAGAAAGGTCCTGTGACCTGTTCCAGAGACTCCGCCAGAAATCAGAATGCACGTCCCACCTCCCAGCCCAAGAGACTCCATGATTCAACTCTGCTGTCTCCTGGGCTTACAGTGAAGGGGGAGAAGGCAGCCATTTTCTGGAGGATGTATAATAGTTGGGTAAGACAGGACCAAGGCCTTCTTTCAGAAGAAACCAGCTGTCATTCTACAGTCCAGTCCACTGGAAAGTCTGCAGCTTTCAACCACCCAGAACATCTGTATCTTCATCTGTAAAGTGGGGATACACCCACCACCCAAATGAGACATAGCACCAGGGAGTAACTGGTACCACCCCTCACACGTGTTAGTCACTCAATAAATCTTAGTTTCCTGCTCCAGCTCCAGAGCAAACACTGTCTTTCTAACCCAGAAAAGTGGCACTGCCTTTCTTCTTAATTGTCAGGTCTGCTGTGAGGTAACCAGCAGCTTCCTTTAATTGCAGGATTGCTCTAGATGTTTTGCACAGGGAGGCTCCAGAGTTTTTGCTAGGCTTGATGGCCAGATAATGAGACTGTATTTCTGTTCACGTTTCCTAAGTAGCCAGGACCAACATCCACATGGTCACATATCTTCGCACGCCGAGCAGCAGAAAATCTGAATGTGAATCATCAAGTTTCTTTAAGAGCCCCCTGCCCAGTCTCAGCTTAGAAAGACCAAATAGAACACAGGCAGGACTGTTTCCTTCAGCTCCTTCCTTTGATTCTAAAAGCAGAGAACACTGATCCATCTACCAGCCTGAGTTGTTGGGAAAACACAGACTCTTATAAGAGGCGATAAAAGGAGAGTGGGAAGCATTAAGTTTCAGGAACAGAGAGCCTTGATGAAAACCCCAGCTTTGTCCTCTCCATGATGGAGGGGCTAGTTCTCAAAAGCTTGGCCCTCTTTTCCTCACTGGCTAAAGGAAGAAAAGAACACCTGAATCCACAGCTGTGAAGGCTGAGTTAATGTACATCCTGATATAATAATTATGAGAAAAAGTATCACAGCCTGAACATCAGCAGACGCCTTGCTCTACACCCTAAACCACAGTTGTTGGATAATCTGGATAGAGGCCAGGCTCCCTTTCTGACAAGCCTAACACTTGGAGGCAGAGTATAAGGCGTCCTTTCAACATCCAGCCTTCAGATTAACAATACCTGTCTTCCGACAAAGCCCCAGGACTTTACCTTCATTTTTCTGGCTCTGGTAGCATGGTGAGGATGAGGGTGGAGATTAGAGCAGAAGCGGGTAAGGTTGGGGTCAGAGAAAGAGAGATCAATAGAGACTTAGAGACTGGCCACCTTGGTCCCTCTCCAAGGCTGATTCCTACTCACAGAGAGGCCCAGCTATGTCTTTGATCCTGGATTCCATGAAACAATTCAGTATATTTATAAATCCTCCATTTACACTTTAGCTTGGGTGCTCAAATGATAAAGAATCTGCCTGCAAAGTAGGAGACCCAGGTTCAATCCCTGGGTTGGGAAGATCCCCTGGAGAAGAGAATGGTAACCTGAGAATTCCATGTACAGGGGAGCCTGGCAGGCTACAGTCCATGAAGTCACAAAGAGTCAGACACAGCTGAGTGACTAAGACTCTGCTTAAAACTGGTTACATGTCATCCAAAGGCTCAAGAGGGGATATATGTATACATACATATATATTTATATATACATACATATTTGTGTCATTGTACAGCAGAAGATAACACATTGTAATGCAATTATACTCCAATTTTTTTAAAAAAGAGTCTTGGTCAAGACACAAATCCAGAACCCAAACCTGAATTGCGGGGGAGGGGGGAGGTCACAAAATAGTCTTGTCTCCGCCTCTTCCTACCTGCCGTCCTCTTTCATCAAGCCAGCAGACACCAGTGGGATGGTCATGAAACTGCATTCTGTCAACTCTCTTCAAAGGCATGCCTCCCTCACCCCTCCCACTGCCCACAGTCATCTCAGCCTGGTTCTTCAGACAAGTCTCACCCCCTATACACAGACACACACACACACCCCACTGCTGCCTTGGCTCACGATGCAAACAACCTAAAGCAACTCACTGGCCTTGGAAGCACAGAGTTGGCCTTGCCCTTCAGAATGATTCCCAGCCTGTGTGAGCCCCTCCTGGTCTTCATGGAGCTGGAAACCACCCATAATTACCTCCATCACAGCCCAAGACTTTAGCAACAAGAGGATGTTTACGTTTGGGGGGGTCTTTAAATTAAAAAAAAAAAAATACTGGACACAGCTGCAAGAATTCCTGCTCGAAGTTGTATTGGGTCCATTGCGCCTCAGGATGCACTTTCTATAACTTGTTGCAGCTCATGAAGAAAAGTGAGGAGAGGACACAAGAGAGGCTTCGGAAAAGCCTGGCAACAAGGACCAGGGAGACTCTGGAGAGAAGAAGCGCTGGGCAACCTCCATCTCCCTCATCTGCATGGTGACTGCCAGCCAAGTTTGCTCTCGGAGCTGCGAGAAAGACCAATTAATTTATCAATCTGCACCTCTTTCTGCCATAACATATTTCCCTCTTGCCAACAAAAAATGTGTCCATTATCAGGCCGGTCCCTGTCCTCCTAAGCAGCCCATGCGGCTGTATAATTACACTTCTTTCCTTGACAACTTGCATGATTGTTTTCCTAACAGTATATTACTTCGTTAGTACTTTCCAATATACGTTATTTTTAAACTGTCACTTTTGCCCAACTCATCCCAATTCGCACTCGTCTGTTTATCATAACAATCATTAATAACTGTCAGTCCACGCCATCAATGTAACGAACTCACTCCCTCATTAGCATGTGCTAGCATTTGTTCCGGAGAGGGGGCTGATTATTTTTTACAACAGGCCAAGCCAATTACTTTAGTGAAATGGAATCACATTAATCAAAACTTAACAAGGTGGCAAATTTAAAGATATCAGATTGCAAAAGACAGCATAACTAATATGTCAGTGTCAGGGGGAGCGTGTAGGTATGCAGCAGCTGTACTAAATATATCTCTTCACAGAGGCCACATGAATTTTGACGTTTCATATGATCTGACAACTACCAAAGTGATATTATAGAAGGCAAGAGCCTGGTGCTGCACAGCTCACGATGACTTTTGTAGATTCTGGCAAGGGCAGTGTGAGCAGAGAGGGAGGAGAAGAAAACGGTGGCCATGCCTATCCGGGCTGGCAGACGGCAGTCCATCACGCCTGTCTGTGCCAAGGCTTTTTCTTTTACACTTTAAATGATGATAGTCATCCATCACTGTCTGACAACTGCTTCAAAACCAGCTGCAAAACATGCAAAGCCCAGCAGTCTAAAATATGCTGACACAACCAACAGAGACACAAACAAAAAATATAGATACATATATTTATTTATATATTCCATAGAAAAGGTTTTGGGGGGAGGTGGAAGGGATCATAAAGGAAAGGGGATGGGGTGGACTCCAGAACGTGTAGAAGCAGAGATGGAGTAAAGAGAACACCAGGGCAGTGAAGACGGGGAAGAAAAATGAGCAAGGGAACAAAAGCCAAGAATGAAAAGGAGACTGAGAGAGACAAAGAAAGAGGGAAAGTGATGAATGGAAAAGGGGAGAGGCAGGGAAAATGGGAAGAAAGGAGACAGAGAGAATAAACACAAGTTGCTGTCAGTATTGGGAAGGCAGAAAAGCGAATGCTGCCTTATAAAGGGCTCAGTGCAACCCAGAAAAATTCCTCCAGCTCAGCCTCATTTGTTTCACTGTCTGGCACTTTAGTCCGAGCCTTTCTTACTTCCTGCCAAGGGAAGACAGTGGGTTGCACGCAGGTCTCTCCTGCCTGCCCTCACCCCACCCCTTCAATCAAGCTCTGCTACAGTCATTCGCTATGCCCAGGGGCTCCTCACCACCCACAGATCAGATCTAACCCTTCAGCACTTGGGCACCTTCACACACTAGGCTGTTCAAAGCTTGTCATCCACACCCCACCACCCACCACCAACCCACCCTTCCTCTCTGGCCTTTTCTACCATTCAGATAGTTCAGTTCTCTGCCCTAACATTTATTAGCTGGATGACCTTAACTTATTTCACCTCTCCGATGGTATTACTCACAGCTCAAGATCTATCTTGCACAGTCAAATAGACAAAAAAAAAACCACCTACAATGCTTGATGCATCAGCAGGCACCATCATTAACAGGGGTCCTTAGGGTAGAGACTTTGTGTCTACTCATCTTTCAGTTAGTTCAAAGTCAGTGAACCCTGGAATCGTGTGAAACTGAACTGGGGTGGAGCCCTCCTTTGCAGCTCCCATTTGTGAGGCTTCTATTCCTACCCCAGGACCTCTTTGGCCATTTACTTAATAAACCAGGGAATTGGCTGGCTGTGTTCAGAGGACAGAAGACAGCCAACATGATTTGTACGCTTCTGATGGGTGAGCTAGCTTGGGAAGGCACCACGGTCCAATGTGATACGGCCAGATGCTTCTTCTTCTGGACCCGCAACCCAAAAGGCCCAGCCACCTTACTGTTACTGTGCATGCAGCCTGTTTATTTATTTACTTATTCCAAAGACGTCTAGAACCAGGTACACTGGGCTGGCAAAGGCCCCATTGTACAATGCGATTAGATTCAGTTATATCACACAGTTCATGAAATTGTGCTATGATTCATTTTTACAACTTAAATAGCTATTTGGTTGGGTTGCCAGGTTGAACGTGATGAATGTGTATGATAAAACAGAACAAAGAGAAGGGCCAGTGCTTATAAACTGAAACATCAGTCAGTATATTAACCCCTTCTCTTCTTAATTGTCATGCCTTCCCAGGGACAACTGCCCCATGGTCACCCTCCTTCAGACCTCATGCCTGGTATCAGATCTGTACCACTCCCAGAGGTGACAATTTAACCTTCTCCCCACGAAGAAAATGCTCTCTAGAAGTTCACCATCTATTCCATCCATCCTAGTCCCTGTGTCAGGATAAGAGGATGAGCTACAAGTATTCCAAATCCAATCCAATCAATCCAAATCCAAGCACTTCTTAGACTCCCAATTTATATTTAGTCCTAAATCCTCTAAGTCAAACATTTAACTCATGCCCAAACTAATGTTAATCTGACCATGGCAATCCTGCTCAGATATAAGCACATGACCTAATGACCTCAAGCCACGAGAAATAAAGCTGGACTAAAAAAGAAACCACGCATAAAATTCAATTGAAAGAACTTGAAAGACCTGCATCCCTCATCACAGCAATGCCTCTCATGATGCATAAGAGTTTATTTAGATTGTACTAGGGCAGTTCTCTGAACTGTACAAAAAAGATCTTCATGACCCAGATAACCACGATGGTGTGATCACTCACCTAGAGCCAGACATCCTGGAATGTGAAGTCAAGTGAGCCTTAGAAAGCATCACTACAAACAAAGCTAGTGGAGGTGATGGAATCCCAGTTGAGCTATTTCAAATCCTGAAAGATGATGCTATGAAAGTGCTGCACTCAATATGCCAGCAAATTTGGAAAACTCAGCAGTGGCCACAGGACTAGAAAAGGTCAGTTTTCATTCCAATCCCAAAGAAAGGCAATGCCAACGAATGCTCAAACTACCGCACAATTGCACTCACCTCACACACTAGTAAAGTAATGCTCAAAATTCTCCAAGCCAGGCTTCAGCAATATGTGAACCATGAACTTACTGATGTTCAAGCTGGTTTTTGAAAAGGCAGAGGAACCAGAGATCAAATTGCCAACATCTGCTGGATCATCGAAAAAGGAAGAGAGTTCCAGAAAAATATCTATTTCTGCTTTATTGACTATGCCAAAGCCTTTGACTGTGTGGATCACAATCAACTGTGGAAAATTCTGAAATAGATGGGAATACCAGGCCACCTGACCTGCCTCTTGAGAAATCGATATGCAGGTCAGAAAGCAACAGTTAGAACTGGACATGGAACAACAGACTGGTTCCAAATAGGAAAAGGAGTATGTCAAGGTTGTATATGGTCACCCTGCTTATTAACTTATATGCAGAGTACATCATGAGAAACACTGGGCTGGAAGAAGCACAAGCTGGAATCAAGATTGCCAGGAGAAATACCAATAACTTCAGATATACAGATGACACCACCTTTATGGCAGAAAGTGAAGAGGAACTAAAAAGCCTCTTGATGAAAGTGAAAGAGGAGTGAAAAAGTTGGCTTAAAGCTCAACATTCAGAAAACTGAGATCATGGCATCTGGTCCCATCACTTCATGGCAAATACATGGGGAAACAGTGGAAACAGTGTCAGACTTTATTTTTTGGGGCTCCAAAATCACTGCAGATGATGATTTTAGCCATGAAATTAAAAGACGCTTCCTCCTTGGAAGGAAAGTTATGACCAACCTAGATAGCATATTAAAAAGCAGAGACATTACTTTGCCAACAAAGGTCTGTCTAGTTAAGGCTATGGTTTTTCCAGTGGTCATGTATGGATGTAAGAGTTGGACTGTGAAGAAACCTGAGTGCCGAAGAATCGATGTTTTTGAACTGTGGTGTTGGAAAAGACTCTTGAGAGTCCCTTGGGCTACAAGGAGATCCAACCAGTCCATCCTAAAGGGGATCAGTCCTGGGTGTTCACTGGAAGGACTGATGCTGAAGCTGAAACTCCAATACTTTGGCCACCTCATGCGAAGAGTTGACTCATTGGAAAAGACCCTGATGCTGGGAGGGATTGGGGGCAGGAGGAGGAGGGGACAACAGAGGATGAGATGGCTGGATGGCATCACCGACTTGATGGACATGAGTTTGTGTACACTCCAGGAGTTGGTGATGGACAGGGAGGCCTGGTGTGCTGTGATTCATGGGGTCACAAAGAGTCAGACACGACTGAGCAACTGAACTGAACTGAACTGAGGGCAGTTCCCTATTGAACGATAAGGTAAATTCTCTAATAAAGCCAACTGTCACTTTATAAACTATAATTTTTTTAAGAATATTGGGTTTCAATTTAAAGAATCATGTAATTTTGGTGTTGGAAGAGGTCTTACCGATTAATTCTAACACTGAGTCATTTTTAGTCATTCACAGAAGGGAAACCTAGGTACACATGACCCATGTACCAATGATGGCTAGAATCTCTCTCCCATCCAATATGCTCTTCAAGCATGCAACCTTGCTGCTTCCTCATCGGGGTAGACTAATCCCCCTACCCTTGGACCTGGCAGGCTGGAACTCCTTTCACTAATGGCAGTAGGTCATAAATGTGACACAGCTGCCATCTCATTGCTGGAACACTTGCACTGGGAGCCCTGAGCCGCCACAACGGAGATTAAGCTAACCCTCAGAGGTGGCCGTACGAGAGGAAGCCAAGCCACATACAGAGGCCACATAGACGGGCGCCAGTGACAAGTCCTGGAATCTTTTAATCACTCAGCCCCAGTGCCCCAACATGCATGTGAATGAGCTTTCAGAGGATTCTGGCCCCAGCTTTGAGCCACCACTGGCCCTCGAGCCTTTCCAGTGGATGCTCCAGGCTTGTGGATCAGACACAACCCACTTCACTGTGTCCTCTCTAAATGTCTGACCCATAGATTCCAGGAACAAAATAAAAGGGCTGTTTCAAGTCTCCATGTTTTGAGGTGATGCAGCGACCTAACAGGAAACCTGGGGAAGCAAAGGCCATATCAGAACCAAACCCAGGTCTGCTGATGGTAGGTTTAGCACTGCTTCTACTTGATCACTCTGCCACTGAACATCTGCACAAAGCAAGATACATGTTGCAACACCACACCAACTTACTACACAGTAAATAAGGCAGACACCGAGAAAAGTTTACCTAAAACCCCACCACATCCACAATGGCTGAGCAGAGGTTGCTAATGCCCTTAAGACTAGTCAAATCTCCCCAAATGACCAACCAACAGAAAACCTACATTCTCCAGGAATAGCAGAAGCTTCATATTTGAGCATCCAAATAGAAAAATAATAATAATTATATACACACACACACACACACACACACACCACCCAGCAGTCACTGACATTCACGGGCCCAGTGATTTGTTCCCAAATATAAAATTCCCTGAAAAGCAATCACTACGTCCAGATAGAGGCCCTTACATCTCCTATAAATTCCATTTTACTTTAAGCTTGGAGAGTATCAACAATCCCCCAACCCGGTCATCTGCCATTTGGGATGGTGACTCAAGTGTAGATCCTCCAGGTGCATACAGCATGAAAATGCATAGGCTGAGCAGATTTAGGATTTGAGGTTGAAATTCAAATGGATGAAGACAGTGGTAAATACCTGAGTCTTATTCTTTCCACATCCTCCCACATGAGGCACCACAGAGGGGCATATTTTCAGATTCACCTTCTTCTCTTTATGTGAACTCAGCTGCTAAGAATCTCCATTTCTTCACCGCAAACCCAAAATCAAAGACCCAACAACATGGTCTTTCAAGAAGAAAGGCCCAAGATCTCAGCCACCCCAAAGCTCAGTACATCAGGAAGTATGAATATAGTATGCTTTCTCCCCACACTTCCCGTGACTATTTTCTGGATCCAATATTTATCTTTTTTATGGAGTTACTAAAATGAAGTTTTTCAAAGGCACAAAAATTAAATCACACTTAGCCAAGGCACAAAAATTAAATCACACTTAACCAATCACTTCATCAATTGTCTTTATGGAAAATAAAAACCGGAACTTTAAAATAAATCTTAAAAATACAGTAGCATCAACTCTCCACACAGATACAGTCATCATTCGTGGAAGCCTTCCCCTGCAGATCCGCAAAGGACTGATGGCTTCCCCCAACCCTATCATCTAACCAAAACTATAGAATTTCCTGCATCTCTCTAACCTCTCTAGGGCGCACTGGCCCTTTCTTTTCCCTTAGGCACTTCACCTCTTCTTCTCGACCTTAGTTTCTTTCATTGTAACACACTTCAGAGAGAAAGGGACTTGTCCAAGTCACAGAACGCAGCAGGAACCTCAACTCAGGTCTGACTCTCAGTAGACTGTTCCTTTCCCCTCTCCTTCCTTGTTGAGCTTATTCTCTGTGTTCAGCTGCCCTGAGTCTTCCCCATCCAGGCCCTCACAGTGGTCACAGCACAAAAACACCCAAGGGATGCTGAGCCTGGCAGGAGGATCTCCCACCTCTGCACATCAGTGCAAAAGACCCAGGCTCCAAACTGAGAACCTCCCACTCAGATACTCCAGTACCAACTGAAAGAGGAAAAAGACAGAAGTATCCCTAAAATGGCTGAAAACAAAACAACAAAGCTTCCCTCTGGATTCCATGCAGCAAGTCACTCAAGGACAGAAGGCATAGCTTTGCTCTCCTCACATTCTCACCTTGCACCAGACACGGCACGCCTGACCACTGCGCTCACGGAGAGGCTGCAGATGTAGAGAGGTCTCTAATTTATTTCCCTCCCTGATTTATTTTCCCCCCGCACATCACTCTGGTATGACAACAATGCATAATTTGATTACACGTGATATATAAAATCATTGCAGCTGTTCAGAAATACAGCAAGAGAGTTTCAGATCCACACTCAGCAACAGACACACGGACACACACACACCAGTTGGACTTTGTGCATCTCCTGCTAAAATCACACAGGAGGGGAGAAAATGAAAAGCCCTTCCTACTATTGACTATGTATTTCCAGCATTCCCTTCGCACAGGCTTTGTTGATATATTCAGAATTAAGAGGACCTCCTTTTTGAAAAAACAACAGCCAGAGAAGGTATGATGATAGCAGACAGCATTTGGGGGTGAAATGACAACACTGCAACAGAAAAAGGAGTGTGTGTACTGGTGAACTTTACTTGACGATGCTGCTGTGAAACCGGGTGTATTTAATTCCCCTTTAAACGGCACGTAGAAGTTTCTCTCCCGCCCGCTCACTCTGTGGGCTACATACCGTGCCTAAGATTAATCCCTCAGGAGTTTTTTATTTCCTTTTCTGCCTATCTTTCATCTTCACCCCAGACTAAGCAGATGGATGTGAATTCAAAGTTTTCTGATCTTTAGCACAAGTTATGGAGGGTTATCTTTGGCTGTATATCTTTCCGCTGGCAGTGCTCCCTTGGTGATGAAGGATTAACCACCCCAGCTGTCTCTTCCCAGAATGATGCAGTGCCGTGCTCCTCGACACGACAGCATCACTTAATCTTAATGTCCGCTCTCCGAGCGCAGCCGCGCAGGACAAAGCCAATCAACATCAGATGCCACCAAGATGGACCTACTGCTTGGCCCTGGAGTCTCTCACCCTCTCACTCCTATTAATCAACATCATGCAACCCAATCCCAGAGTTCACTTCTCTTAAACCACAGTTAGACTAAGCTAGGGTCCGTGTGAACCATCGGAAGCACGTGGTGGGAGGAGAGCGGTGGGCGACAATCAGATGCCTCAGGAGCACAGCATGCCAAGCCACGCCACTGAGACAGACTGTCCTTTTCCTCCGCCCAGCCTCAATCCAACGCCAACACCGGTTCTGGAGCGCTCAACACTGCTTCCCACGCTGGCACTGACCCACATGGCATCACAGAGATCACCTTGGATGCATCCTAACCCACCTTTCAGGAACCCCAAAAGAAACTGAAGAAAGACATGTCCCACTCACAATCCAACTGTATCAGTTCCCCTTTCCTGAATCTCCACCCCGACCAGCAGCTGACATGGGCAAAACTGGGTCTAGTATTTACTTCTTTTTGCCTAAATACACTGAGTCTACCACAGAGGGCAAAAATGGAAACCCTGACACTACCCTGCCCCAAAAAGTGCTCTGCTTGTGTGATGGGTACATACACAAATACATTAAATCCTAAATCCTCCCTCCTTTTCCTTTTCTAAGTTGATGTATCACAGGTAGGGAAAGCGGAATGGTACTCTCAGGTCTTACTCTGGCTCCAAGCAATTAGAGTAACGCACCTCCCTTTTCTTTCTCAAGGAAGGGAACAAAAAAGTCAGCCCAGATCTCAAAGGCAAACGTAATAAAACAGTAAATTATTGCTAGAGTTTACTAAACAAATGCAACCTAGTTAAATTTGGAAAAATCTTCACTTTTGCTTACATTTGCAATTTTACTGCTGAACTACTGGTATTTCTTACTTATGCAACATTAAAATGTATAAGAAATCCTCTTGTGTGCTATATCCAGCAACTACTCTTGATTTATAATACCCAATTTAGGGGGGAAAAAACACAACTAAACCTGATTTAAATCACAGATTACTCTGTAAAACACAAGCAAGGAACTATTCCAAATCCTAAATGTAATTTAAACATATTTATATTTTACAGTGATATATTTTCCCCATTCCTTGTCTTATGACTGTAAACTTTCTATAATTATATAAGCAATTTCCCTGAGGTCACAACATTGATCATAGTTATAAATTGCTCAAGTACAACACACAGTGAGCGGATAAAATACACGCTGGACATCGCAAACAGGTTCATCAAATCAGGAGTGGGGCGGGAGAAGATGAGGGAGAGAAGAGTGGAGACAGAGAAGCATAAAAATGTAACCAACAAATTTTCCAAGAAGTCACTGTACAATGTCACATCTCCTTCTTCAAAGCCACGTAGAACACAATTTTTACACACAGTCCCGAGTAGAGCTTGGATATATTATTTTATGATATTCTTAACCTTCTGTCTAGTGCTCTGAAAACCATGTGAGCAGGAAACCTAGGAAACAAACTGTTGATGTCACACAGTTCAAACCCAAGTAAAAACCAAGGACAGAAGTCCTCCACAATTACAATAGCCCTTTTTTCCAGAACAGTAGTTCTCAAACTGTGTTCTCTGGAACCCTGGTATTTCATGGAGGTATTCCCTGGATCAAGCAGGTGAGATCCAGGCTTCCACTTCTTCTCTTCTTTGAAGAGAAGAGCAACTTCTCTTCATCTGTTTGCTCCCTGGGGGGCTTGGTGGAAGAAATTTTCCTTGGAAAAAAATAGTTTTAAATGTTATAAGAAAGAAAAAAAGGGGGAGTTGGAAACTACCACTGCTAGAGATGTCCCAATGAAGAATGAGATCTAAAGCAGCTCTCTGGGAGCTGTTTCCAGTTGTCAGTGATTCTGGTGTACAGAGGTAATTCTCTTTGTGAGAGAGGATGAGCGTTCTCGCTGCATAGGATGCAAACGGAGCTGTTGTCAGGTGCCTCGAGTGTCCAGGGTTCCAGACAGACAGGCTGACAGGCCAGCCACCCCTGATGGCTAACAACACCACACTCCATGCCGGGCAGCTGCCTATTAGGAAGACAGCTGAGACCCAGAGGGAAGGGAGCAATCAGCGTGTGACGGGCACTTCCTTGTTCAACGTAAAATAAATTTTAAAAGACCTGTGTTCTCTGAAAGCGAGGAATGCAGCAGTTCAAATTTGTCCTCCTCGACATTTTCGAAGGAAATCTAAGCACGTCTACAGCACAGAAGCCAGGTGCAGCTCTCAGAGTCAATGACAGAGCTACTGCTGCATGTTTCCAGGAGGATGACCTTTTAGACACTGACAATCTGAAGCAAATCATGTTCTCCGTGTTCCCTTCACTCTACACCTCCGCATCTTCCTCTCCTCCTCCTGTCTCCACTGTCCTACTTACTCACTATTAACGGTTCCCACATAGAGCATATCTGGCTTCCTGTAGCACAACTTTCCCTCACTGGAGGTAATATTCACAGTATTTAACTGGCATGGCGCAGGCATGGACCAAAAGGAAGAGGAGCTGGCTATGGACAGTGAACAGTCATACACAGAGGTGAACTTGATCCATCAATGTAAGTCTTGACACCAAAAAAAGAGAAACAGTACATCCCACGAGTTAATTCTGAAAGCTTCCAAGTCGGAGTTCAAAACTCCATTCTACCATTCTATTATCTGTTGAACCTTAGGATTATTCGACTCAGAATCTGTCTCTGCCTCTGTATCACAGGCAGGATAGTTCCTGCCCGGGAAAGGTAAATGAGTTAACACAGATAAAACTAAAATGCAGCTTAAGTGCTCATAAGTACAAAAGGTTGGCTGGCTGACTTCTGTTTGTGCTTGTCATTTAGAACCTCTGTTTTGTGGGTTCCCCCATAAACAAAATAAAAACAGAAAGTCTTGCACATTAAAGGGGAAAATGCCAGCCCCTGTGTGGACAATGTGAGGGGTGAAATCTCAGGTGATGAACTGCAGGTAGTAAAGCTCATACTGCCAGGGTTACTACCCAGACACACAGCAGATTATTATCACTTGATTAGTTTTTTTTTAATCACTGTATCAATTTTTATTAAATATATACATATAATTATTTTCATAGCAAAGCTTGATATAGCTCATGGGAAAAATCAAAAAAGCAATTAAAATCAACTGATGATGATAATATAAATATCTAATATTTTACTAAAAATTTACTATATGCCAGGATTGGGCTAAATGTTTTATTGTATCAACTAATTTAATATTCATAAGTCTTTGATATAGGTAACGGAGGCTTAGAGTGGTTAAATAATTTGTTTTGACTCATTGGAAAAGACTCTAATGCTGGGAGGGATTGGGGGCAGGAGGAAAAGGGGACGACAGAGGATGAGATGGCTGGATGGCATCACCAACTCAATGGACATGAATGTGAATGAACTCCAGGAGTTGGTGATGGACAGGGAGGCCTGGTGTGCTGCGATTCATGGAATTGCAAAGAGTCAGACACAACTGAGCGACTGAACTGAACTGAATGTCACATTGCTCCTAAGTGACAGCATCAGGATTTGAACCAAGTCTGAAACCAAAACTTATATGCTTAAGCTCTGTAGAAGATTGCTTCCCTGAAATAATAGAAGTTCACATTTTGGTCTATTTCCTTCAGATCTTTTTCCTAAGCCTAGAAACAGTTAAGTAGGGAGACAAGCAGGTAGATGAACAAATGCAAAAAATTCCCATTGAGTCATTTAAATTTTTATATAGGATTAATCAATATAATTACTTATATATTAAAATATATTTCATCAGGCACATCTTCAGTCTCATAAACCTTGAATTTTTTCATATAAGATAGTTTCTCTATGGGCAAGTTTTATAAATCTCAAGCCCAAGTACTTTCCACTTCAGTTTCACCCATGAAACCCAGTTTTACCCGTGAACCTTGGGCATGACTTCTCAAAGATAAGTAAACAGAGTGCAACACAAACCTACAACCCAAGGGTTTCTCTGAAAATAGCAGGGCCACACAGACCAAATATTAAAAGGAAACGGGGGGAAACCAAGAGTTTGATATCATGGAGGGATAGGAGTTTCTGTACAAATATTTTCACCAGTAAAAGCAGCTTGAGGCAACCCATTAAATGTCAATAATGGCCAGCTCTTTCCATCTTTCAAATCAAATCTTTCAAATCTCTTTTTCCATCAATTCCTGTAATTGTAGAACCAGAAACAATCCACTTGGGGCCCATTCTTCATCTCTTTCCTTGTGGGTGCTAGTGGCAGTAGACTTAATTATGGTCAGAAATTAGGCTCACCTGGCACTTTTTTTTTCTTCTCAAGGACAGAACTTTGAATTCTATTCCAGCAGGGAGAGCAGAGAGATTAAAATTCCTCAGAAAACTGAGTTACAAGACTTTGAAAGCTGAAACTACCCAGCAAGTGACAACTTCAATTCTTTCAAAGTTATTAAATTGAGGAGGAAATGGGAAACAAGGCCATCATCCAACAAGAAAGGTCAAGTTCTGCTCTCAGACACTTGGGCACAACTCCCAAGGTTTTAGTCCAACCCTACCGGAAGCTGGCACCTAAAAGTTAAATCATCATAACTGTCGGCAAAGAGCTCCTGAAAGACAACTCACATCCAACCTGTGATCTGTCGACTACTGAGTGTGCTAACATAAAACATAAGCATTGCACAAAGGTCATCAGACCCTGTCTGCCGTCTTTCCCTGGGAACCACCCCAACTGGTCCTACTTCCTCAGGCACCCACAGAAAAGCAAGCCAACAACTTGCTTCTTGCATTTCTCAGAAAGGGTGGCCAGGCGTCTCATCAACTCTTCAGAGATGGGAAGACTAGCTTTCCACAGGTTTTCAATTTGATAGATTTCAACTATTTTTGAATATGGTCCTTTTCTTCATATATGCATCTTCTTTTTACTCTCTTCAGTAACATCTTATAGCAGCTTTCTTCATGTGAGTCCTGCATTATTTCATAGTAAATTAATTTGTAAGCATTTGATGCTATTATTAGCTGTCAGTGAGATTCTGTCTCCCTGCCCCATTTCACTATATGGATTTTTCTATATATTTTGACTAGTTTATATAACTCCAATTAGTTTGCTTTTTAGTTGACTCTCTTGAGTTTTCCAAGTTAGCCTCCACTTCACTTAAACATAATGATATTGTTATCTCCTCCTTTTCTTTATATATAACTGTTTTCTATTTCTCATCATACTGCATTAACTAAGGCAATGATTGCAAACTTACGTGCCCACAGGGCCAGGCAGGTAACTCAGCTGAGAAAACCCAGCTAAGGAGGACTTGCAGCAGGTTGAGAATGAGGATGTGTGTCTGTAGGTGACAGGGACATTGTGCTCTGTCCTCGTGTTACATTCAGGAGGACAGGTTTCATCTTGCCAAATTTTCAAGAGAAACCAGAGATAAGGATTTTCTGCTGAAACTTCCAGTTCTTTAAAGAAGGTTTAAAAGGTTCAAACTATTTTTTTTTTTTTTTTACAAACATGGATCAGGCCAAAAGAGAATGTCTGACGGTCAGACTTAGCCCAAGGGTGACCAACCAACTCTAGGTGAGAACATCCAGCATTTTAGAAAGTATTGAATTTAAATCAGAATAGAAATGAACACACTCTTCTTAGCACTGATTTCCTGTAATCTTGGGCCACTAAAGAGGATATTACTGTTTGACTTGAGGTAAAGAATCTCCATCACATTAAGTCTCTGCATCAGTTCAGCTCAGTCGCTCAGCCATGTCCAACTGTTTGCAACCCCATGGACTGCAGCACATCAGGCTTCCCTGTCCATTACCAACTTCTGGAGCTTACTCACACTCAAGTCCATCAAGCCACTGATGCATACAACAAACTCATCCTCTGTTGTCCCTGTCTCCTCCCACCTTCAATCTTTCCCAGCATCAGTGTCTTTTCTAGTGAGTCAGTTCTTCACATTAGGTGGCCCGAGTACAGGAGTTTCAGCTTCAGCATCAGTCTATCCAATGAATATTCAGGACTGATTTCTTTTAGGATAGACTAGTTGGATCTCCTTGCAGTCCAAGGGACTCTCAAGAGTCTTCTCAAACGCAACAGTTCAAAAGCATCAATTCTTCACTGCTCAGCTTTCTTTATAGTCCAACTCTCACATCCATACATGACTACTGGAAAAACCATAGCTTTGACTAGATGGACCTTTGCTGGCAAAGTAATGTCTCTGCTTTTTAATATGCTATCTAGTTTGGTCATACCTTTTATTCCAAGGAGTAAGCATCTTTTAATTTTATGCCTGCAGTCACCATCTACAGTTATTTTGGAGCTCAAGAAAATAAAGTCTGTCACTGTTTCCATTGTTTCTCCATCTATTTGCCATGAAGTGATGGGACCAGATGCCATGATCTTCGTTTTCTGAATGTTGAGCTTTAAGCCAACTTTTTCACTATCCTTTTTCACTTTTATCATGAAGCTCTTTAGTGCTTCTTTGCTTTCTGCCATAAGGGTAGTGTCATCTGCATATCTGAGATTATTGATATTTCTCCCAACAATACTGATTCCAACTTGTGCTTCATCCAGCCCAGCATTTCACATGATGTACTCTGCATATAAGTTAAATAAGCAGGGTGACAATATACAGCCTTGACATACTCCTTTCCCGATTTGGAAATAGTCTTTTGTTCCTTGTCCAGTTCTAACTGTTGCTTCCTGACCTACATACACATTTCTCAGGAGGCAGGTAAGGTGGTCTGGTATTCCCATCTCTTGAAGAATTTTCCAGTTTGTTGTGATCCACACAGTCAAAGGCTTTGGCATAGTCAATAAAGCAGAAATAGATGTTTTTCTGGAACTCTCTTGCTTTTTTGATGATCCAACAGATGTTGGCGATTTGATTTCTGGTTCCTCTGCCTTTTCTATATCCAGCTTGAACATCTGGAAGTTCATGGTTCACATAGTGTTGAAGCCTGGCTTGGAGAATTTTGACTATTACTTGGCTAGTGTGTGAGATGAGTGCAATTGTGTGGTAGTTTGAGCGTTCTTTGGCATTGCCTTTCTTTGGGATTGGAATGAAAACTGACCTTTTCCAGTCCTGTGGCCACTGCTGAATTTTCCAAATTTGCTCACATATTGAGTACAGCACTTTCACAGCATCATCTTTTAGGATCTAAAATGGTTCAATTGGAATTCCATCACCTCCACTAGCTTTGTTCATAGTGATGCTTCCTAAGGTCCACTTGACTTTGCATTCCAGGATGTCTGGCTCTAGGTGAGTGATCTCACCATCATGGTTATCTGGGTCACTGAGATCTTTTTTGTATAGTTCTTCTGTGTATTCTTGCCACTTTGTCTTAATATCTTCTGCTTCTGTTAGGTCCATACCATTTCTGTCCTTTATTGTGCCCATCTTTGCATGAAATGTTCCCTTAGTATCTCTAATTTCCTTGAAGAGATCTCTAGGCTTTCCCATTCTGTTATTTTCCTCTATTTCTTTGCATTGATCACTGAGGAAGACTTTCTTATCTCTCCTTGCTATTCTTTGGAACTCTGCATTCAAATGGGTGTAACTTTCCTTTTCTCCTTTGCCTTTAGCTTCCCTTCTTTTCTCAGTTATTTGTAAGGCCTCCTCAGACAACCATTTTGCTTTTTGCATTTCTTTTTCTTGGGGATGGTCTTGATCATTGCCTCTTGTACAATGTCATGAATGCCCATCCATAGTTCTTCAGGTACTCTATCAGATCTAATTTCTTGAATCTATTTCTCCCTTCCACTGTATAAACATAAGGGATTTGATTTAAGTCATACCTGAATGGTCTAGTGGTTTTCCCTACGTTCTTCAATTTACATCTGAATTTGGCAATAAGGAGTTCATGATCTGAGCTACAGTCAGCTCCTGGTCTTGCTTTTCCTGACTGTATAGAGCTTCTCCATTTTTCAGTTCAATTCAGTCACTCAGTCGTGTCCAACTCTTTGTGACCCCATAGACGGCAGCATGCCAGGCCTCCCTGTCCATCACCCACAAAGAATACAACCAATCTGATTTTGGTATTGACCATCTGGTAATGTCCATGTGTAGACTCTTCTCTTGTTTGCTATGACCAGTGCGTTCTCTTGGCAACACTCTTGTTAGCCTTGTTAGCCTGCTTCGTTTTGTACTCCAAGGCCAAATGTGCCTGTTACTCCATGTATCTCTTGACTTCCTACCCTTGCATTCCAGTCCCCTATAATGAAAAGGACATCTTTTTTGGATGTTAGTTCTAGAAAGTCCTGTAGGTCTTCACAGAACCATTTCAGCTTCTTCAGCATTACTGATCAGGGAATAGACTTGGATAACTGTGATATTGAATGGTTTGCCATGGAAACGAACAGAGATCATTCTGTCATTTTTGAGATTGCATCCAAGTACTGCATTTTGGACTATTTTGTTGACTATGATGGCTACTCCATTTCTTCTAAGGAATTCTTGCCCACAGTAGCAGATATAATGGTCATCTGAGTTAAATCACCCATTCCAGTCCATTTTAATTCGCTGATTCCTAAAATGTCAATGTTCACTCTCGCCATCTCCTGTTTGACCACTTCTAATTTGCTTTGATTCATGGACTAACATTCCAGGTTCCTATGCAATATTGCTTTTTACAGCATCAGACTTTATTTCCATCACCAATCACATCCACAATTGGGTGTTGTTTTTGCTTTGGCTCCGTCTCTTCATTCTTTCTGGAGTTATTTTTCCACTGATCTCACATAGCATGTTGGGCACCTACTGACCAGGGGAGTTCATCTTTCAGTGTCCTATCTTTCTGCCTTTTCATACTGTTCATGGGGTTCTCAAGGCAAGAATACTGAAGTGGTTTGCCATTCCCTTCTCCAGTGGACCACATTTTTTCAGAACTCTCCACCATGACCCGTCCATCTTGGGTGGCCCTACAAGGCATGGCTCATAGTTTCATTGAGTCAGACAAGGCTGTGGTCCATGTGATCAGTTTGGTTAGTTTTCTTTGATTGTGGTTTCCATTCTGTCTGCCCTCTGATGGATAAGGATAAGAGGCTTATGGAAGCTTCCTAATGGGAGACACTGAGGGAGAAGATGGGTCTTGTTCTGATGGGCGGGGCCATGCTCAGTAAATCTTTAATCCAATTTTCTGTTGAAGGGCGGGGCTCTGTTCCCTCCCTGTTTGACCTGAGGCCAGACTGGGGTGGAGGTAAAGATAATGGTGGCCTCCTTCAAAAGGTCCCATGCTCACACTGCCGCACTCAGTGCCCCTGACCCTGCAGCAGGCCACCGCCCACCCACGCCTCTGCTGGAGACTCCTGGACACTCACGGGCAAGTCTGGGTTGGTCTCTTGTGGAGTCATTGCTCCTTTCTCCTTGGTCCTGGTCTTCATAAGGTTCTGTTTGTGCCCTCCAAGAGTCTGTTTTCCCACTCCTGTGTAAGTTCCAGTGGCTCTATGGTGAGTTAATGGCAACCTCCTCCAAGAGGGCTTATGCCAGATCCAGGTCTGCTGCACCCAGAGCCCCTGCCCCTGCAGCAGGCCACTGTTGACCCGTACCTTCACACTTCAGTTCAGTTCAGTCACTCAGTCACATCCAACTCTTTGCAACCCCATGGACTGCAGCACACTAGGCTTCCCCATCCATCACCAGCTCCCAGAGCTTACTCAAACTCATGCCCATCCAGTCAGTGAGGCCATTCAATTGCCTCATCCTCTGTCAGCCCCTTCTCCTCCCACCTTCAATCTTTCCCAGCACCAGGGTCTTTTCTAGTGAGTCAGTTCTTCACATCAGGTAGAAGGCAATGGCACCCCACTCCAGTACTCTTGCCTGGAAAATCCCATGGATGGAGAAGTCTGGTGGGCTGCAGTCCATGGGGTTGCTAAGAGTTGGACACGACTGAGCGACTTCACTTTCACTTTTCACTTTCACGCATTGGAGAAGGAAATGGCAACCCACTCCAGTGTTCTTGCCTGGAGAATCCCAGGGATGGCAGAGCCTGGTGGGCTGCCATCTCTGGAGTCACACAGAGTTGGACACAACTGAAGCGACTTAGCAGCAGCAGCAGCCAAAGTATTGGAGTTTCAGCTTCAGCATCAGTCTTTCCAATAATATTCAGGACTGATTTCCTTTAGGATGGACTGGTTGGATCTCCTTGCAGTCTAAGGGACTCTCAAGAGTTTTCTCAAACACCACAGTTCAAAAGCATCAATTCTTCAGTGCTCAGCTTTCTTCATAGTCCAACTCTCATATCCATACATGACTACTGGAAAAATCATAGCTTTGACTAGATGGACCTTTGTTGGCAAAGTAATGTCTCTGCTTTTTAATATGCCATCTAGGTTGGTCGTAGCTTTCCTTCCAAAGAGCAAGTGTCTTTTAATTTCATGGCTGCAGTCACCATCTGCAGTGATTTTGGAGCCCAAAAAAATAAAGTCTCTCACTGTTTCCATTGTCTTCCCATGTATTTGTACCTTCACAGGAGACACTCAAACACAGTTCTGGCTCAGTCTCTGTGAGGTCTCTGGGTCCTGGTGCATACAAGGTTTGTTTGAGCCATCTGAGTGCCTCTGGCAGGTAACGGCGTAATTCTAAATGTGATTTTGCCCCTTCTACCATCTTGCTGGGGCTTCTCCTTTGCCCTTGGATGTGAGGTATCTCTTTTTGGTGGGATCCAACATTCTCCAGTCGACAACTGTTCAGCAGCGACTTGTAGTTTTAGAGTTCTCGTAGGAGAAGATGAGTGCATGTCCTTACACTCCTCCATCTTACGCCACAAATGCACCTCGTTGTCAGAAGTCACCGTCTCCTCGCTGATCTTTCCCTCACTGTGATCTGATCTGGAGATGGAGGAGCAACAGCAGAAGCACTGAGGGACAGGAGGCAGCAACAGACGAGAGGGTGCAGGGGCCGTGGCTCAAGGGCCTCATCATGGTGGATGCCTCACCCAGAATGGTGCCCCCACCCCAGCCGGGAACCCCGGCCACCCCTGCAGGTGCATAAAAGCTGGTTTTGGGGGAATATTTTATCAGAAATAAATTTTGAATTATGTTCAAATAATTTGGCTCTCCGTTGACTCTATGTGATTATTTTTATTAATAATTTTAACTAGCAAAGAAAAGAAAGAATACTTAAGGTATAGGAGAGTTTACTACCACTTTAAAAAATGTAAACAAACTAAGTTTTTTAACTTCTTAGTTTTATTTTATTGGTTCAACCCTTAGTTGTGACTTGCTTTCTCACCCATACTCCAGTAACTTATGCTCGTCTATCAAAGTCCTAGTCATAAAACTGCCACTGACATCATCAGCTTCAAAAAACTATTCACAACTGGATCCATCATCAACTCAGTCTACACAACCAGCTTCAAATTCCAAGGCAATTCCACACCACAATTCACATCTGTATTCCCAAGTCCACTTTGATATAGTTCACTCTTTGGAAAGATGTTAGAATGACAAATCTTCTGGAAACAGGTTTTGGTTGGAGGGTGAGGAGGGGAAACAGTATTAAATAAAAAAGATATAACTGACTCAAGACAGCAAAAGACATTCAGTGCATGAATGTAAAAACATCACTAAACCTGGCTTACAAAATTGTTAATTATACATTTGACAGTGAAATATCACAAACAGCTGGGGCTAAAGAATACAAACCCACACAGGGAGAGGGTAGGAGCAGGGGAAAGTACTCAAACACCATCACAGAGGATGCTTCAACTCAACCTCCTCTGCCGGAGTCACTTTAACACCCACAAAGTAGGTTAACTACTTCACCCAAAGTTCATGAGCCGACCTCCTTACCTCCTAGACCCAGGCTTCTAAGTACAAACTCTAACTTGGAAATCCTTCTCCACCATCTAAGCAAGTTGGGCTGTAAAGTTTGTGGCCACCAGAAAGAGCTTGGTCAGAATCAAAAACCATGCATGTCCTGTAGCTTTAAGAAGAAAAGTCATGACTTTGAGAAATTTAGTCTTAATTTTTTTCAAAATACATCACGAGTCTCCATGCCTTGAGAGACTCCTCCAGAAAAACCCCCAGAGCCTGACATCCCATCTCAAATACAGGCCCAAGTGCTTACCACATCTGCCAGGAATCTGCTCTCCTGGGACACTTCCCCAACCCACAGGGAGGAGTCAGGGTCAGAAACACTCACATGGAGTTCAGAAAATTTGCACCAGCAGAGTCAATGACAAGGCAACTTGTCATTGTAGGACAACAGGAGGATGGAAAAAAAGTCTAACTCTTTAGGGACCCCTTCAGCAGTCCTATGCTAGAAAAGACACAGACTCTCCCACACATGCTATAATGGTAACTTAGGTCCCTCCCCATAAGACATATCTGGTGGCCAAAAAAAAAAAAAAAATGCCAACTAATGTTTAACTCCCTGGTACATTTTAACATAAGTGACAGTCTGAAGGGTACAAGCTTAGATAAAATATTAGCATATTTCCATAAGTGCTATACTTTCTAATAAGCATAAGTTTATTAGTAAAGTAAATTTCAGCAAGTCTAAGATGGTAAATTTCAAAGTCCAAAGGTTGAAGCCTTCCAGAGGGTGGGAAATGATAGCACAACAGTCTCCTCTTCTAAACATCTGTATCTGTTTGCCTCCACATAATTTTAGAAAATGCTGAGAACAACCAGATTGTGATTTAAGCTTCTATGAAAAGTAAAGACCACCAATGGACAGCCCAATCCCTTCCCTTAATAATCTTCTGCAAAGATTTCCACATCAGACAAAGGTTTCACATTACTATTCTCTCTGATTCTATCTCAAGCTGTCTTAAAATGTAAAAGGCACCAGAGTAACTAACTTTCCAGGACAAGGCATCAAGCTTCCTCTTCTCCAGGATATGGACCACTTCCATGATGTGAAAGAGCAGAAATGGAAAGATTCCTGCTGGGCAACAAAGATCCAAGAATATTGAGGGCTGATAGAGTAACAGGGGGTGGGGTCCAAACAAGGACAGAGCACATTATGGTGTCCAATACCAATTAAAAAAAAAAAAACAAATGAAATAAGCATCCCAGGCAGCCCAAGAGGGATGTGTCCAGATGCCAGAATGAGGGAAATCGGTTGAGGGTGGGTCATTGGAAACAGCTTTACCCTCCAGAACACCATGGCAAAAGCCACATCAATGCCAGTTGTAGGATAGCACTCTATTTTACAAAATATAAAACTGTTTCATTGCAAATCTATGGAAACAATGTCACAGGGGCCAAGGGCTGTCACTTTGAGTCAAAGAAGGCCCATTTCAGCATGGCGCTGATGGCCAGCAACGTCAAGGCGAATTACACCCCCACTCACTGAGACAGAAATCAAAGTCAGGAGATGAACGTTTAGCTGGAGACACACCCACAGGAGTTGGGAGAGCCAGTGCTTCCTCCAAGCCATGCCTCTGAGCCATCTATCATAGACTCAGACAAAGGATGTGTTTTTTCCCATAGAAAAGTGGAAAGGGCTGGTGACGGGACAGTCCAAAGGGAGAACTGGGGAGCCGTTCTGAAGGCCAGGATCTACTCTTGCCACATATGGGAGTGGGAGGGAGGGGATGTCACCAGGCTACTGGCTGATGGAACCTGAATGTAAAAAAGGGAGTAATGACTAGAAACTGCAACAGATGGGTGCCCAAAGACAGAACTGGAGTTCTTCTTCCAGGTGGCATGAGGTTCCATGACCTACCTGAGAGTGCTGGTAAGTGACATACAAGGAACACAAGACTTAGACAGGCTACAGATCTTGGGCAAGTCACACACTTTCTGGACCACAGCACAGTTAACAATCCATGAGAAGACTGCATAAATGTGGTCTCATGGCTAGAACTTCCCTACAAGCAGGTCAGAAGGCAGAGCAAAAGGTAAAACCAAGTTCAAGGAGAAGAAAGGAGATCTAATGCACATTCTAAAACAACCATCACTTCCATCCACAGACATGAAGCCAACATACAGGTCTGGGAGGGAAGCAGACCTTAGGGAAACAGATTTATGATATCCACATCTTCAGGAGGGCTAGAGCCAAACTTCTACTGGGGCAAGAGCAAGTTCCTCAGTCTCCTGGATGTAGACCCAATAGTTATTAAAACTGCTGATTCTAAGGATGGAGGCTGCTCAAGCCTTTGTTCAGCCTGAAGATGCACAAAGAATAGTAAGTGTGTGCTCTAATTTAAAAGGAAAAGGAAGAGAAGGGCTATCAGTCATTAAGTAGCTTCTGGGTGCTCATCACTGTGATATGTATGAGTGTGTCTATGAAATTTTATTTAATCCTACCAGTTACCCATTTTACAGACAATCAGCTTAGAGAGAGATAATAAACTTTCCAACAAACATTCAACAATAGTCATGGCTCTTGGATAAGATGGAGATTAAGTCACTAAGAGCCTCACAGAAGATCTCTTCTGCCTGTAAAACTATGGTAGACCTTGAAAGAGCAAAGAGGGCAACAAAGGTTACCCCTCAACCCTTGGTGACCCCCCATTCACACACACACACAATCTTGTGCATTACATGAGAACCAGCAGATTCTACCTTAACAATGAAAGCCAAAGGGTGGCCAGCCCAGCCGAGAGGAGTAGGAGTGGCCACAGGTCTGCCAACCCCACAGAAAGGAATTATCCTGGGCACAGTCTTTCCGTTAGGCAACTTTTAACTTGGGACATAAAAATGAAAAAGTGCCTTTGTTTAAAACCCTTCTGAAATTTCTGATCATGATGATTTATGTAAATAAAATGTTAAATTAAAATGTAGGTGTTAATAAAATTACATATATGATGGAATAGCTGTTCTTTTTAAAACTAGTCTGCAATAAATTTTCTAAATTCTGATTGCCGGTGATTCAAGCCTTGAAAGCTTTGCCAACAATAGCCAGCAGAGGTCTATTACTGAAGTGGTATTAATATAGCTATCATCACCAATTCAAAGCAGATAATAAAGGACTGACACATTTATTATCATTATTAATTAACAGTTTTCTGAGATGGAATTAAATCAATATGCTGCTCTGATATCATTTTAACTAGTTATGCAAATCAAACATTTAGAGCCCATGAACAGATATAAATGCCATTCAAAATTCACTTCACACTTATTACTGTAATATCAGAACTTTCAGGCTTTGCTAGTAAAAAAAAAAAAAAAAAGGACTTAATGCTCATTTAATTACACTCAGACATAAAGCTTATGGAATGAAAGTTGAAATAGCTGATTAGTTAGGAAGTCGTAGTGAGGCTATAACACTCGGGATAGACAATGAGATAATAATGTGAAAATGCAGGACTCTGCACAGAGTGGTTCTGGCAGATTCTATTAAAAAGAACAATGACATGTGCAAGAGATTATGTTTTAAAATTACAAAGTTGAGGAGCCTTTCTTAAGTCCAGAAAGAAGAAGCGGGAAGAGAGGAGACAAGGAAAAAGAAGAAAGAAAAACAAACTGGATGTGGGGAAAACCTACAACTCTAAAACTCATCTTTATAAAACAGAAAACTTTCAAGTTCAAAGGTCCAACATTTCTTCCTCACTAGATGATAATGATGACAATTTTCTTCATGCAGAATGCTACAATCACTTCTCAGCTTTTCATATCAGATGACAGCAATGTCTCTCTTTTTAAATATATTTTTAGCTTTTAAGTTTTCACTTATGTATGTCTTAGCTCCTCAATGTAATGGTAAGATCAATAATGATAAAGGCCGTATTTTATTACCACTTTGAGTCCTACATAGCATCAAGTAAAATGTCTTTCCTTTGGTAGATCTGATGTTTCCTTCCCTGCAGCACGTCCCAATGTGAATGGTGCTGTTGTCCAATGTTCGGGGAAGGTTTTCCCACCATCCGATCCTGCAATATTTCTGGAGGAACACAGCTTCCTGGTATATTTTATGTCTGTTCCTCTTCCTGCCAGGCTCCCCAGGACAGCTACCTGGAGAGTCACTCTGAGTCAGAGTTCCCTGCTTCTGGGCCCAAGAGGGGCGAGAAGAGATGTGAAAGGTTTGACATTTACAGATGTGGGTAAAAGTTACCAATGTGCAAAAGCAATCAAACCCCAAAGGTGGTGGTGGTGGTGGTGGTGGTGGTGGTTGTTTTAGTCACTCAGTCATGTCCAACTCTTTGCAACCCCATGGACCATGCCAGGCTCCTCTGTCCATGGGATTTCCCAGGCAAGAATACTGGAGTGGGTAGCCATTTCCTTCTCCAGGGGATCTTCCTGACCCAGGGATCGAACTCGTGTCTCCTGCATTGGCAGGCAGATTCTTTACCACTGAGCCACCAGGGAAGCCTGGAGCAGGAGGGGTGAGGGCGCCAGGGGCGCTAAAATTACTGCCAGAGAATCTGAACAGCCTCTGTGGCTATCTGGGCAATGAAGAGGCCGGCTGAAGGCAGTGCCAAAAGGCAGTGTGAGGGACAGAATTACTTTCCAAGGCCCCCCCCCAGCCTCAAAGTTGAGGGTCTACCGAAGTAGCTTTTTGGAACTCAGTCAGCACGTCCGGTGTCAGTGCCACTGTAGGGAGGCAGAGGTTCTGCTGGGTGAGTGTTCTGGGGGTCAGGTCACAGACAAACTTAAAGCCCCAGAAAGGAGTGGCCAAAGAGGCCAAATACCGCCTGGGCTATGGATCTGACTTACGATAGAGAGCTGGAGTGTTCTGCAGACTCTTACCAGGCTCTCAGCAAGCAGAATTAAGCTTGGGATTTTTTTTTTTTTTTTAATTGAAAGGACTGAACTGTTTCTATAATGCAAGTTAATATGGGCAATATCTAGCCTTTTTTTGTTGTTGTTCCCTCCAAATCATATTCCCATCTTCACCCTAGAGGAGTCCATCTGATCCTCGGTAGAATCCATTTCAGAGCCAGAAAATGAATAGCACATATACCAACAGAAAATATAGTACAATTGTTCTGCTGTGACCCAAAAGGAACAATATAAAAAGAAGAAAATGAGATTTTATTATCCTTTCCACACTTTCCACTCTCACACTTAGCATCTTAACATTCTTCAAGTTCTTCTCAGGAATACAAAGCTCAAATCACAGACCAGTGTCTGTTATGTTGTGCTGTCTTTGCCTGGGAATTTTACAAATTAAAAACTATAAAGGCTAAGAAGTTACAACTATATGCACTTGGATCCTGCCCTGGGAGGGGAAAAATGTACCTGAGTAGTAATGAGAGTAGGGAAATACACAGATTAAAAAGATTGGAAAGATGTATAAGAAAATGTGTAACTGCAGTTAACTTAGAGGAGTCTGATTATGGGTGATATTATCTTCTTTGTGCTTTGGTGTATTTTCCAAGCATTAACAATGCCCATCTTTCCACTGAAGAACATTTACAGAAGGCCAGGGACTAACCAAGCACTGCATAGGATGCTGGAAAAACAGCAATCAAGACAGACAAGGTCCCTGCCCTCTTGATGGAAACAACCTAATAGGGAAGACAGAATCAAACAAGCATTGACAACACGATGATTCGTGCTTTTTTTGTTTGTTTGTTTGTTTAATGAGGATTTACTACTACTTAGATTCTACACATATTTCCTGGGTCTTGAGCGAGTTTGAAACCTTCCAACTTAGAGTGTTTCTATCTTCCTAAAATGGAAAGCAAACCCATCGCATGTGCCTGAGGCTTGAGGAATCACTACATTTTCTACTTTTCCATGGTGAAGGTGCAAGACTTCTTGGACCCAAGACCTAAGCACCTAGGTAAACCATGTTTGTGGTTAGCTGAGCTGAGGCCCTGAACTCTTCTCCTGACTCTCGTGCTAACTAAGCTTTAGCAAGTATTTCCCCAAGACAACTATACCTGAGGCTCTCCACGTTTTCAGTTTCACTGACTTCTACACTGACTGCCTGTAACCAGCCAGACTCAACAACCCCACCTGCGGCCCAAACTTTCTCCACCTGTGACTGCACATGCTCACTCAGACATGTCCAACCCTTTGCGACCCCATCAGGCTCCTCTGTCCATGGGATTTTCCAGGCATGAATACTGGAGTGGGTTGCCATTTCCTCCTCCAGGGAATCTTCGTGACACAGAGATTGAACCGCATCTCCTGTGTGCTCCTGCATTGGCAGGCAGATTCTTTACCACTGAGCTACCTGGGAAGCCCTAAACTCTCCATCAGTCCCAAATATCAAGCAAAAATTGCCCTCAATTATTCTCTTTAATGGAGAAGGCAATGGCAACCCACTCCAGGATTCTTGCCTGGAGAATCCTGTGGACAGAGGAGCCCAGTGGGCTGCTGTCCATAGGGTCGCACAGAGTTGAACACAACTGAAGTGACTAAGCATGCGTGCATGCATGCATTCTCTTTAAGGGCTTCCCAAATGGTGCTAGTGGTAAAGAATCTACCTGTCAGTGAAGAAGACGCCAGAGACTTGGGTTTGATCCTTGGATCAGGAAGAGTCCCTGGAGTAGAAAACGGCAACCCACTCCAGTATTTTTGCCTGGAAAATTCCATGGGCTGAGGAGCCTGGTAAGCTACAGTCCATGGGGTCACAAAGAGTTGGACACAACTGAGCGACTGAACATTAGCAGGAGCCCAGTCGTCTTAAAAGACTTGATATTTTAAAATATATATATATTTTTTCCCTATCTTTAAATATCTGGAGAATACAAATCTCAGAAAACTGTTAGAGTAGAGAAAAGTTTTAAGGGAAATTGCTTGTTGCTATGTCCATTCTATTCTCCCTCTTCACTCTCCTCCCCGGGAAATTCAATCTCTGGTTCAAGAATAATATGGAAAGAATATTTGCGGGTATAAAGATTAATATGTGTAAATGACTGTAAAGATAAACGTTAAAATCTCATTGAGAGGTGAAATATATAAAATACATGCTCACCCTTTAGGGGCAACGAGAGACTGTTAAGCAAGGGTAAGTTAGCACTGACCACCTGTCAGACCCAATGTCAACACGGTCTTTGACCACTATGGCATGAACCTTCCAGGAGGTCTTGAGATCAGTGAGTGAAGAGTCCAGCCATGAGAAAACCACCTCAATTCAAGGAACAGTATCAGTGGCAGGAAGTTAGGGACAAAGTCCAATAATTGGAACAGTAAGTAGGGCATCGACCCAAGATAGGACTGCAGAAAAGTGGATGGGACTTTTGCAGCCAATACAGAGGAGTGATCCCTGCAACCTCAGCCCATCCTCTTCCCCATCAGTTAGCACAGTCCAGCAACCGCCAGGACACACAGGTCAAATGCTGATTCCTTTGCCATGGCATAAACAATTGTGCATGTCTCCCCTTCACCTAGCTATGGGTACCCTATGGATATCCAGGGAAAGCCATGGACAGTAGAAGGCTCTCTGCCCCATTTCCCCATCTGTGCTGCAACCTGCCAAGCAGTTGAAGTTACAGTAAAAATGTCTACAACTTTTATGGAGCCTACTCACCCCATTCCTTAAGCCTTTTTCAAGGGGTCCTTCCTTTTTAGCAACTTAGCAAGAAGCCCAGCCCAGCCTCGAGTCAAAGACAGCAATCTTCTTTCTTTCTTCAGTCCGTAGTCTCTGACGTGACTCTCCCTCTACTTGGTCTTCACCCACCCCATTCTCTTCCTGAGAGCTGTTCTTTGGCCTCATTGGCCTAAGAAATCACTCAAGGGTAAAGGCAGCAAGAAAACCTTTAGCTTGTCAAAGGAGAGTGATTGTGGGACTGTTATCACATGGGACTGCTGCTGCTGCTAAGTCGCTTCCGTCATATCCGACTCTGTGCGACCCCATAGACGTGAAAGTCAATTGGTTCTCTCACCACTGGCGCTATTTAAGCACAGTTGAGGTTTGTCTGTGTCTGGGCATGTAGGCAGGTGGTAAGAGGCTAAAATAGAGTATCATCTCCTCTTTAAGTTGTCCACATAAATTAAAAGTACATACTGTACTAATAAAAAAACAAAGCACAGGAGTTTAAACTCTAAATTTCCTCCATAAGGTTTTTCTTAAAGTTGGAAAATTCAGGTGAAGATGGGATTAGAGAAGAGGAACTATTGAAGTCTTTTACAGATAGGAGAGTGAGCAGATACTTGTGTTATTTTCTAAGCATAGAAAGATAAACTAACAATCAACCATACTTCATTTATATATATATATACACCAATTCATTCATATATATATATATATATATATACACACCAATAAAAACAAAGAAGTTAACAAATTACAGCAGGAGATCTACAAATTAGAGAGGTTTTAAGAAGATGAACAAAGTGGGGTGTTCACCTGGGTGAGAAAGTGGGAAAGATGTAAAATTACTTTTTAGAAACAGATTACACCTCTCCCACTGCCTGCAACCCCATCCCACATCCTGATCTATTTCAATCCAGCCTGGAAATAGAAGTGAATGTCCTCCTGAGACAGTACAGTCAAATCCTGACTACCCCATCTATCACTTAGACAAACCACCTCAATCGTTGTGCCTTGGTTTCTTCATCTTTAAGATGTAGTTAACAATAGTTCTACCTCAGAAGGTTGCTATGAGGACTAAATATAGTTGGTCCATGTAAAGCGCTCAAATACAGTTGGTCCATGTAAAATACTCAGAACAATGCTTATGTATGGCAAGAGCTCAACACGCCACTAACCGCCATCAGCATGAGTATCACTACCATCTTGGAAAGGTCTTTCCCACTCAAGCTTTACTCCATGTACCAATGATACCACCATCACTATTGAGGTCCCAGTGTTTGCATAGCTTCCAGCACTGAGAGTAACTATATCATCCTTACACAGGCTTATCCTGACCAAACCTATAAATGAGTAAACCTCCATGAATGAGATCACTTGAAAGCAATTTTGAGGGCTTGGTCCTTCAACTCTTTACATAACCAGTATATAATAATGGAGCTTTTTTTGTGGTCTACAAGTCTTCAGGATTATTAGTGCTGCTTTGGTTAGGAAGCTGCAGTCTGATCCCCTGACTAGAAATACTGGCATAATTTATTGCATTATTACTCCTCTGAACTGAAAGCAATTAATTACCTGGAGCAGGATGCACAAGTGAAAATTTATCAGAGGAAAGTGATGAAAAATGTGCCCATTGCTTTAAAATAATAGGTGCTTAATGGTTTTTTTGTTTGCTGGCTAATCTCAGGCATCTTATAAACAACTCCAGCCCTGTTATCAGCTGTGAATACAGCCCCCACTCCTTCTTGCCCCCCTCTATTATTCTATCATCCCATATCTCTCTTGAGTATAAGAAATGTCTAAAACATTCACCTAAAAGCAGAAGACAGACTCCATGCCTCTTCTGCATGAGAAAATTATTAATATAATGTAGAAATATGTGATAAAATATATTCCTACATTTATCGCCCATGTTGGTAGCACAAATACATCGACCTGACTGATGTCTCTATCACAGTCAGATCACAGTACCTTGCTTTAAATTTATAAAACTCAGACTCACCCCCAAAAAAGACATTCTAAGGAACATACATTAACTCTTGTCTCCAACACCATATGTGATATTCATATACCCTTCCTCTCAAAATCCTCCTACATAATCTCCAAGAATGTTTTCTACCAAGGCCTTCCCTAGTCTTTCTCCTTTTGCCACCATAGACCAAGACCCAGAAAGAGAGGAAACAGACCCAATAACACGTTATTGTATTATTCATAAATTCCATGCACATGTGAAAGAGGGGAACAGGGCTAAATTCATTCTATTTGTTTCTACTTTTCAGAATTATTCACATCTGTATGATTCCGTAATTGTTTCTTCTATAAAGTTATTGGAGTAATTTTGCTCCGTATATTCCCGATCAATTCCCCCTCTCAAGGGCACAGTTGAAAAGTGATATTTGAAAACGGCCTCTGATAGATTGCATGGTTAGTCAGCAGCAGAGACAAACAACCTAATCCAGCACAAATTAGTCCGGCTGCCAGCAATAGTTTTATACAAAGATGTAAATTATGTTGTCAAAATCGGTCGCTTTCTAGCTTGCTGCTCAGCTAACAAGAAACCACTTTGGCTGATAAAGATGAACACTAAGCTTCCCTCTCTTACAAATTTGCAAATCTGCCATTTCAGCATTCTGTTAGCCACAAACAAACAGCCAGCTATAATTGCTCCTTTGCTTCCACGGTGCTATTTCTCCCCCCTCGTGCTGTGCCTTCAAGGCTGCTCTCGAAAATAACAACAACAAAGCCCCAAAGCGCCACAACCAGAAACACTGGTCCCCCATCAGACAAGGATGTCAGAGAAAGCTCAGCTTTTACCCCCAGACCCCTCCCAGCCTGACTGCCTCCCCTGCAGACCAATAGCCCAGCCCACCCACACAGGGCTCGCCGTGTTCTGACTGCGGCCGGGGGTGCAGCTCCCCAGTACTGCTACCTAAAGGACTGAGAGGGCAGGGAACATTCTTGACTGAAATGGAAATGGAAACATTCTTATGGCTTTGAACAAGGATCGTTTTTGACAGGGGCCCATCCATTCTTCTTTACTGTACAAGCTCCCGTTCTGGGGAAGGGAGGGGAACAGGGCACACTTTCAAGGGGCCGAGAAGAGCGCTCCACCAGGCTGCCCGCATTAAACTGGAATCAGATAGATCTCATGCTGGACTGAAAATAATAACACATTAGAACAGTAATTATATCCAGCATAAGTCAAATAAATAAATTATAAATTACAATTACCCTTTAAAGTTGCTAGTTTCACTGTTTGCTTTACAATTAACTGCAGGTGCTTCTGTATGTTTTATTATGGTCCCAAAGTTATATATTCGAAAGAATGGTACAGATGATTCCTGTTTATTTGTTAAATTAAAGCATTGTTGGTAAAATTACGGCTTAATTAATATTATGGGTACTGTATAACAAAATAGTTTACCTTGTACATAATTTATTTCCCCCTGCATCTCTCAGCCCAGACCCATTACGGCTCTAAGGCAGCTAAAATAAAATATTCCTCCTTTGCTGGCATTTTTCTAAATAGCAGTTCACTAAATCAATATTATTCACTTGGTATTTTTAAAAGCAGTGTATCTTAATAATTACACAGCATTAGAGTAGGCAATAATTTTACTTGCTAAGCATATTAAATTTAGCAAAGCATCAGTCAAATAGTTGGTTCTTTCTCAGAATGGGTGAGCAGCGAGTGAGTCTGGAACCATGCTCCTTTGGTATACATGTCACACAGAGTTTAAGAATGCGCCTGTGACTCCCTGAGCCAGACCAGCTCTATATATCTTTATTAGTTTCGGTGGTCAGTGCAGTGACCAGTTGTTTATTCTCATTACTCAAGACAAGGTGAGCCACTGGGTAGTGACTGCAATCACAGCTAAAAACATATGACTTTGCAGAAAGTAAAAACTGTAGACAAAGCTACCTGCACAGGGGCTTGGATGCCTCTTCAGGGCACAGGGATTAGGTAAGGCCAGGAAAGAAGACAATTAAATACATACACACATGGTTTTGTGTGCGTGAGTATTTGATCTGTCTTGACCCTCTTACCTCTGGGACATTTTATATTGCTGCGTTGTCTTTTATTCACTGTAAAACACCATTACTTTTATATTTGTCCCGTCCAAGTTCATGTCTGCATTTATTCTTTCTCAAGCTCACAGAAAACACATTATGAACCTTCTCTCTTCTAATGCTATCACCCCTAAATAAGATAAATCCTCCTCAAAAAAGCAATCAAATTCCATTCTTTCTCATGAACACATGAACACACAAGGAGTTTTTAAAAACGCCATTCATTCAAAGCAGGTGAATTTTATCTGAGCTGTAGGCAATCACCAGCACTACCAAGTCAACACTTGTTCAAGCATCTAAAGGGGCTGTGGCCCTGACTGGTGTGCATTTTAGGTAAATGGCTAAAACCTGTTCATAAACATGGGCTGGGGAAGCAGAAAGAGGTGATGATCAGCAACCAGGGCCTGGAAATGGCCTCTGAATCCACAGAGGAGGACAGCAGCCCACCCCTTCTCCATCTTCCCATTCCCTCTCTCCTCAGCGCAGCCCAGACTTCTCCTTCCAAGGGCCCCAGGAGAGGTCGCACCAGGATCAGGCCACAGCAGAACCTCAGAGAAGCCACTCCCTCAATCTCCTCTGGCCAAAGTCTTAACTACACATGATTCCAAAGAGCTTACAAACCTCAGAGAAAGGTTCCAACGGTCATCTGTGCCCAGGAAGTACATATAAACACCACGGTTCACTTGCCCTCCTCTTCTTGGACAGCACAAGCCTACTTCTACCACTGGGAGAAGGCAGTTCTCTGAATATTTGCTCAACAATGGCCAAGGCACATACCAACCAACAGTGGGCAGAGTAGCTAATCCAACAACGGAAAAGGAATACCTTACTGGGTATCCTCCTGCAAGAACAAGGGTAGTACAGCAGGTAAGGGAAACAAGTCATTCAGTCTAACCTACCAACAGAGCTTACTCTATGCTGGGCACTGCACCAGACCTTGTGGAGAAAGTCTAACATGGGACACAGATCAGTCTCCCAAGGCAAAGGAAATAAAAGCAAAATTAGACAAATGGGACCTACTCATGGCTGAGCGACTTCACTTTCACTTTTCACTTTCATGCATTGGAGAAGGAAATGGCAACCCACTCCAGTGTTCTTGCCTGGAGAATCCTAGGGACGGGGGAGCCTGGTGGGCTGCCATCTATGGGGTCGCACGGAGTCGGACACGACTGACGCAACTTAGCAGCAGCAGCAGCACACCAAGAAGCTTTTGCACAGCAAAGGAAAACATAAACAAAATGAAAATAAAATCTCCATAATGGGAGAAAATATAAGCAAACAATGCAACTGACAAGGGATTAGTTTCCAAAATATCCAAACAGCTCATACTGCTCAATTATCAAAAATGAACAACTTAGTCAAAACAGTGGGCCCAAGACTTAAATAGACATTTATCCAAAGAAGACATGCAGAAGGCCAACAGGCACATGAAAAGATGTCCAACATCACTTATTATTAGAGAAATGCAAATCAAAGTTACAATAACATATCACCTCACACAGTCACACAGTCAGAATGGCAATCCTCAGTAAGTCTATGAATAACAAATGTTATAGAGGTTGTGGAGAAATGGGAACCCTCCTACACCATTGATGGGAATGTAAACGTGTGCGACCACTATGGAGAACAATATGAAGGCTCCTTAAAAAACTAGAGTTACAGTACGATCCAGAATCCTACTCCTGGGCATATATCTGGAAAAGATGAAAACTCTAATTCAAAAATATATATGCACTCCAATGTTCATAGAAGCACTATTTATAATAGCCAAGATGTGCATACAACCTAAGTGTCCATCAACAAATGAATGGATAAAGAAGATGGGCTATTACTTAGTCATTAAAAAGAACAAAATGATGCCACTTGCAGTGACACAGAGGCACCTACAGATTACCACACTAGGTAAGTCAGACAGAGGAAGACAAATATCATATGATATCAGCTAAATGTAGAGTCTAAAAAAAGTATCATTGAACTTATTTATGAAACAGAAACAGACTCATGGACATTGAAAACAAACTTAATAGTTACCAAAGGGAAAAAGGTGGCAGGGATAAATTGAGAAATTGGGATTAATAGACACACACTACTATATATAAAATAGATAAACAATAAGGACCTACTGTGTAGCATACAGAACTATAATCAGTATCATGTAATAATCTGTAATGGAAAATAATATGTAAAAGAATGTATATGTATAACTGAGTCTTGAAACTAATGTGGTATTGTAAATCAATTATATTTCAATAAGAAAAAAAAAAAGGATGGGATGCACAGATGTGAAAAAGGAAAACCAAGAAGTTCAAAGTTTTTGCTCAAAATAGCAACAGAAAAGAAGCCACAAATTCTTAAGGGATACTGCCAAATGAAATACCCATCCAGCAATTTCAACATGAGAAATTCATAATTACTAAGATGGGGAGGTTAGGGAAGGAATTACAGAGGGCTGGGATTTGACCTAAGTCTTGAAAATTGGATTAGAGGAAAGGACAGTGTATTCAAGGTGAGTAAGACTCTGCACAGTACAAGCTACAGGGGGATCACAAGGCATCAGATACCAAGAACCACTTCTGCCCACCCAGGATCCAGACAAGGAAACACGGAAGTGGACCACCCTGCATTACTGCTGAAGACCAACCGCAGCCAAAATCCACAACAGAACAGCAACTGCACAACTCCTCACCCTCAAAGCCATTTACACCTGGTTCTCAAGGCTTATATTTTCATATGACATGATCTACTTACATCAAAAGTCTTAACTGAAAATGAGTTCAGTTTTTACATATGGACCTGAATTGTGCACCTTTCATTTACAGTTCATTCAATATTTTCCTTTCCTGATATCTATCATCAAGATTGTGTGAAAGTTTCTCAGTCATGTCTGGCTCTTTGCGACTCCATGGAGTCTATAGCCTGCCAGGCGCCTCTGTCCATGGAGGTCTCCATGCAAGAATACTGGAGAGGGTAGCCGTTCTCTTCTCCAGGGGATCGTCCCAACCCAGGTATTGAACCCAGGTCTCCCACATTGCAGGCAGATTCTTTACCATCTAAGCCACCAGAGAAGCATCATCAAGATTGAGGTGGGCTAAAAATGTGAGTGTCCTCCATGATGAAATGTAAGTAGCCCCTCTGTACACACGACTGTCCTTTCAGGGAGCAGGCACTCTTGGCCTTCTCTCTCTGACACTTCTGGAGGGCCTGCTCCAAGCCTGCTGACCCAGGCCTCCCACCAGCTAAAATGGAAGCAGACCCTGCCCCCACGATGAGCGCAGATAATAATATAGCATGACAGACTGTGTGGCCAAGGTTATTAGAACAACTCTGACTACAAAAAGAAAGGAGAAGATTTGTAAAATAAATGAATGCACTGTGCTAGGCATCTGAATATAAGTTGCCACATTTACATATGAGGACACTGGGGCTTAGGTAAAGCCACCTGTGTACAGAGTCACAGTTCTCAGGTGTGCAGGAGCTCACAGTGAACTTGGACCTACCTGACTCTGAAGCAGCCTTCCTATATGCCCCTATGCTGCTGCTCTGGTCTGCCCATACCTCTCCTCCCCTCTGTGCTGACCATCCAGAACTGCCCAAGGCCAGGATCTTACCCAGAAGCCTCTCAGTATCAGAATGTACATGCCTTGCAAGCAACTACTGCTAATCTGACAAAGGGACTTCTGCAAAGGCTGCTGAAGTCAGGGGGCTATCTTCTGCTCACATACACTTTTCTCAGGGACCATCAGTGCCTTAGCTTGGTGGCTCCCAAACACTGCGGATCACCTCAGCCCCAGCTCCCAGAGGGTCTGGTTCAGCAGGTATGGGATAGGGCCCAGGTATCTGCATTTTTTAAATGATCTCCAGATAACTGATGTTCTGACAGGTTTGAAACCACTGAAACTCCAGCAAACAGAAATTGCGAAAAAAAAAAAAGAAAGAAATTGCAGACATCCTAGCAGAGAAAAAAGTGATATGTTCTACCCTTTCTAGATGCCATCAAATAAAATAATATAAGAGGTGCTCTACAGAGCCCCAACACTGTATCTCAGACATGTGACTTTCCCAGTGTCTAGGTTCATATACAGATAGCTATCCTCAGAGAGACCTCATTAAATCAAAACTTGAGATCATTCAGATATAACCCACACTAAAATTAACTTTATTCTGTTAATCAAAGAAGGATTATGCATAGTAAAGATAATGGTAAAGAATGTGTTTAAACTTCTAAGAAAAACTCTCTCTGTCTCTCTCTCTACACACACACACACACACAATGCATAATCTACCATTTAACTCCTGGACCCGGATCATCTGGTCTGGAAAGTCATAACTTTTGGTCATCTGGGTTCTTATTGTTTAGTTGCTAAGTTGTGTCTGACTCTTTTGCAATCCCATGGACAGAGGAGCCTGGAGGGATTCTCTGGCAAGAACACTGGAGTGGGTTGCAA
Source organism: Bos grunniens (assembly GCF_055505025.1). Taxonomy (NCBI): domain Eukaryota; kingdom Metazoa; phylum Chordata; class Mammalia; order Artiodactyla; family Bovidae; genus Bos; species Bos grunniens. Next base: position 14,846,650 of record NC_141192.1, read on the forward strand.
TTTCCTTCTCCAGGGGATCTTCTTAACTCAGGGATCAAACCCATGTCTCCTGCATTGGCAGGTGAATTCTTTACCACTGAGCCACTTGGAAAACCCTGGTTATCTGGGTATCACACTATAATTTTTACTGTATCTCCACAAGAGTTGTGAAGTTATACTATCCCATACTTAATATTTTTCCTTGAATAGACTCATTTTTCCTACTAATTCAGAAATTAAAATAAAAGAGTTATAATATAGTCATAAGTAATTAGCCAATATTATCTAACATAAATAGAATTTAATTATAAACATAAACAGAGTTATGAAAAATTTTGAAATCCATCCCATGTACCACCTACAATTGTTTCCTATACCACCCTTGATTCAACACTCTGGGAAACGTTTATTTAGAACCAACCATCTCATTTGACAAGAAGACGGAATGGGCATTCAGAGAGGTAATTTGACTAAAGTTACAGCAATCCACTCCAGTACTCTTGCCTTGAGAATCCCATGGACAGAGGAGCCTGGCGGGCTCAGGTCCATAGGGTTGCAAAGAGCTGGACACGACTGAAGCAACTTAGCACACATGTATGCACACAGATACTAGGCAGAACAAGCATAACTCTACTCTGTCTCCTAATTCCTTGCTTACTTTTTTTCCTATACTGTGACTATTCAACTGATGCATATAACAAATCTCTGCCATCTTTTCATTAAAATAAGTATCCTAAGTACCTCTCAACTGAGCGACTTCACTTTGACTTTTCACTTTCATGCATTGGAGAAGGAAATGGCAACCCACCCCAGTGTTCTTGCCTGGAGAATCCCAGGGACGGGGGAGCCTGGTAGGCTGCGGTCTATGGGGTCACACAGAGTCGGACATGACTGAAGAGACTTAGCAGCAGCAGCAGCAAGTACCTCTACTAGGCAATATTTAAAGATCCTAGTTCAAACAGCTTTGTTTATATCTGAAACTAATTAAGGGGGTTTTCTTTTCTTTTTAAAAGCTTTTGTCATAGAGACTTTTCACTAATTCTTGCACTTACCCTTGCACCAAAAATTTGCTGTTTAAAAAAAAAAAACTGTATAACATTATACTTAAAATTAAGGCTCCCCAGGTGGCACTAGTGGTAAAGAACCCACCCACCAATGCAGGAGACATAAGAGACATGGGTTCAACCCTTGGCTTGGGAAGATCTTCTGGAGGAGGGCATGGCAACCTACTCCAGTATTCTTGCCTGGAGAATCCCATGGACAGAGGAGCCTGGCGGGCTACAGTTCACAGGGTCATGAAGAGTTGGACGTGACTGAAACAACTTAGTATGCACACATACTTACAATTATACTCTGGGCGCTCTGAGGTTGGCCTTTACATGTTTTACAAAATCCAATGCATATTCTTAAAAAATATTAGTTTATTTAGCAGCTGCACATTATGTATATGACTCAGGTATGGTACATGATGGAAAGCCCTCAGAGAGTCACTGCAGACTTTAGAAGGAGCAGGGGTGAAGGAGAAATCTTCTTTCCTCAAGACAGAATCTTTAGTTTTACAGAGATGAAGGAAAGGACAATGGCAGTCCTTCATCAACCAGCAAGATTCACCCAATCTGACTGAGGGGTATCAACTAACCACAAGCCACGGCAGCTCTGGAAGAACTGCAAAGCAGTGGCAGAATCTCCAAGACACAGTCCAGGCTTGATAAGCACCTCAGTATGCCTCCCCGGGCAGCAGCCAGCCTCGTCCTCCCCAGACATGCAACACAGGGGCTCCACTAGAGGCACTTTCCCATCTTGCCATATCCTCAGGTTTCAACAAGGACATTTAGATCTTGACTCCAAAAGAAAAAAGTGGGGGTGGGGGACAGATATCTGCAAAACCTCTTTGGAATTAAACAGTGCATGATGAGTAACCACTATCATTCAGCAGATACATCCCAACGGTGCACCCTGTGTTGTGCTGTCTAATGAATATATAGAACGCAGGTGTCAGGAGGCAATGAGAGTTTGGGTTCCCCTCCACACCCCCACCACCAACTTGCAGAGAGAGAAAAGGCAGCTGGATGGGAATTGGGGGTGAGAGAAGATAGGAGAGGAAGGAGATTCTGGGAGGCAGAATGAGAAAAAAGTGGGGAAAAATGTCCTACGATTTCTTTCTTCCCTTCCTCGCCCCCCGCCCCCACCTTCACTAGTCTGTGGCATGAAAAAACAATGGCTTTTCTGAAGCCCCGATGCAGACAAGGCAGCTCTGAAAAAAACTAATGGCCGTGATTAATGACAATGGGCTGGAGGAGAGTGTAGGGACACAGCCGCCACATACATCATCCCTTCCCGTCAGTCTCTGCTCCTCCCGGCCCCTCTTCCTCCTACCAGCAAGGCATTATAACAACGTCTTATCTGCTCCGGACGCTTATTTTCTAGCTGAAATCACAGCCAGCCCCCCACCCAAAAGAAAAACAAAGAGTGGGAAAGAACGGCCAAAAAAGAATGGTGCTTGAGGAGGGGAAGAAAAGAGAAAGGCACACGAGAGAGAGAGGAGAGGGAGAGACAAAGAGGTGATGGGGTGAACAAGAAAATGGCATGTAAAATAACTATAAGATATTCCAGGGGAAAATGTGCAGGCTGTAATCATTCAAGATTTCAGCAACTTGACTCCTCACATGCTGAAGCCACATTTTCAAGGTCTTATCTGCCATATGGTTCCCTGTTTGGATGATTTATTAGGTGTAGAAAGCACACTGATAAATTTTACTGCATTTCCCTGAATAGGCAACCTATGGTGTCAATAACAAAGCTCAGGCGACTTTAATGAAAACTGCAAGCACCAAAGGGTAACCATTTATTTATGAGTCGCTATAGTATTACTAGGACAAAATTTATCTTCCCTTCTCACGCACTCTGTAGAAACCAAATCTGGTCAAAGTAACGGAGATCACATCCATATGTCAGTGGTTTGCTAACATCTCTCCTGCATGAAACACTGGCTGTTGCTCTGGAGAAATTGTTTGGTGCTTTCAAGTGACCCATTTTGCATAAGAAATCTTGTTTTTACAGGGGAAAAAAAAAAGGTGAAACATGAAGAACTCTGCAAACACTATAGCCCCAGCAACCACAGTGAAAGGGATCCTCTCGTTTTTCTTTTACCCAGAAAATGGGACAGCTGCCCCAGGGGTAAGGGATGAAAAAAGGAAGGTGGTATACAGATGAGGAGGAGAGAGTTTTAGGGATCTGGTCCAATCCATCAATACATTTACCAACGCACACTACAGCATGCCCCTCTATCTGCTCTGTCCTCGGTACACCAGTCGCGAGATAGTGAAAACAGCCTGCTGCCCACTGATGCCCGCACTGCCCCCAAATACCTCTCTCTCCTTGGCTGATGGCTATCAGCAAGTCTGATGTATGTGTTATTTTTACAACAGAGAAACAATCCAACTTTTTAAAACTCCAAAGGCAGCAAAACAAGTGACCAAACTCAGAAGGGGGGAAGAAAATGACAGAAGAGGGGAGGAGCCAGGCCAGGGAGTACAGTCTTCAAGTTGACTCCGGAGCCACAGTTCACTGTGGCAACAAAATATTTGGCCAGATTTTCACATCTACAGTTCTCCCCACTTGTGCAACATGCCTGTCCTCAGTGAAGACAGCTTTGCCCGGGAATGTCAGATGAAGGAAGGGCAAAAAGAAGTTCAACCGCAATAGCACATGTTCAAGGAATGCTTTTAGCACAGCAGAGCAACAAAAGCAAAAGCAAAGTGAAAAGGCAGGACCAGGGCTTTGACCTTCATTTCTTTCTCTCCAAAACTCCCACTCTAAAAAACCCCCTCACTAGATGATTTTATAGTGGTTTACTTTATACTTTTTAATTTTATAGATCACTGTCTGCATCAATATTTCCTCTAATATGGTAATCCATGCTGGCCAGTTCTTATTCATGCTACTGCCTCTCTATATCCACCACTTCAAAAAAAGAGGGTAAATAAATAAGGAAACTCTGGAAATCTGAACAAAATAATCAACATTTTAGATTTAAAAAACCTTTTCACATCACACATAACAATTAGAAGTCATCTTAGTAAGTTCAATCACTGCCACCACTGCTTTTAAAATCTGCTTAAGTAAAATGGCATCAATTAAAGTTTAATGCCTTATAAAAGATCATTCACAAATTATAGTAGAATTAAGAGGGAAGAGGTACTGCTTGGGCTCTGGCCATATTTTGAGAGTTTCTCAACCAGAGAGATTTACAAGAATATTCATTATTGCCGAGATTGCTTCCAATTCAGTCACTGCTTTATTCGAAGAGGTAGGGCTGAAGGATCCAGCATGGTTCAGAGCACACCCAACCAGCTGCACCTCCAGTTTCCTAAATATTTCAACTAGTTTTCAGAGGCATCAGCATAAGTACAATCTCACACTTATTTCCCTACACTCTTTTCCTCTTAATTTTTAACCTCTCGAGTATTTTCAGAGGAAATCTAATCCACTTAAGTCATTTGCACTTAGCTCACAGCAAATGACAAGTTGAATGAATTGTGTGTGTTCCTAAAAGTCCCAACAACCTTTTCTGCCACCCTCTGAAAACTTGTCATTCTTGGGAAGCTCCGTTTGGAGGGGTAATCAACCAACTTGAACCTTAACAGCAAAGAAAACTAGGGGACCAGAGAAGGAGGCTAGAATACCAAGAATGGGTAATGGAAAAGACACCCAGCCAGGGCTCTAGGGGAACAAGAAACCTCCCTCTGAGGGCCTGGTCAACAGGAGCAACTCTTACAGTTGTGTTCAGGTTGCTCATTATGCAATGGTGTGTGGCCAAGGGGACAGGTAGGAACTGAAATCCAGGCTATGCTTCTCTTGCCAAGCTCAGATTCTGGTCAGGGGCTGCATCTACCCAGAGAAAGGGAGGCACCTTTTTCTAATTCTCCCAAAGGCACTGTATGGGTTACCTGATGATAATGTCATGTTCAGAAAACCAAAGTGAGCCAACAACCAAAAGACAACTATTATACAAATCCACTGACATGAGATACCTAGAGTACTCATATTTATAAAGACAGAAAGTGGAAGGAGGTTCCCCAGGGCTAAGGGAGTGGGGGTTGGGGAGCTGTTGTGTAACAAAAACGGCTTCAGTTGGAGAAGATGAAAAAATTCTGGAGATGGACAGTGGGAATGACTGCACAACAAAATGAATGTACTTAATTCCACAGAATTGTACACTTAGAATGGCTAAAATGGTCAATTTTATGTTGCCTATATCTTTCTGCAACAAAACAGAAAAGAAAGCCAAGGCCCGCCACTGCCCAGTGACATACCATATGCAGTCTTGGATGAAAAGCCTGAGACGGAGACTTCCCTGGAGGCCCAGTGGTTAAGACTCCATGATTTCACTGCAAGGGGGCATAGGTTTGATCCCTGGTCAGGGAATTAAGATCCCACATGCCACATGGCCAAAAAGTAAAAATTAATTCATTAAATTGGGCCAAGATATTAAAAATAAAGAGTCTGAGACAGGCTTTCCACCAAACCAGGTCATTTGTCCCATAGCTGAGAGCGTGCGGGGCTGTACAAACATCTAGCCAGGTGAGACCTGCTCATACAACTACTCCTTATGCCCATCTTTTGCCTCCAAAGGACGCATACATCGAGGAACTAGAGCCTCTCTCCAGGGGGTCCCTGCCCCCACAGTGGCAGAACCCTCTCACCTTGCCCTCCCTCTTGGCCAGAGTCCTCAGCCAGCTTTGGGCTCCGTGAGCTGCCGCCCTGTCCCCAGCTTCACCCCACTCCAAGCCCTGGAAAAACAGAGGCCTGTTTTCACCCAAGTCCTCCTCCCCCTCCCCTGCACACACATACACACACACAGCACTTCATTACTTTACACACTTTAAGTTTCCACCAGTACCAGGCCAACTCAGGAAGAAGAAAAGTTCATGACTCCCATAATTTGGAATTTGTGGTAAAATTTAGCCTAAGCTGGGCCAAAGAAAGGGTTTGCCGTGAAAACTCACAATGTAAACAAGGCTTGAGGGGGAAAACATTCAAGCGAAGAGGAAATTATTCTCAAAGGCTTTATTTCAATAATATATTTTATGGAAAATTTATTGCCAACTATAAACACAATTACAGAAAACATCATGTCAGGATTGGGAAACACAGGCCTGCCTCTGCCACGCAAGCATGGGCCAGTCCCCTAAGTCCCCCTGGGTCATGGTCACAGTTTCTGCATCCACAGAGGATGGACAGAGAAATCTCTGAAGTCCTTCTGGGTACCACTGGACTACGAAACTCATATAATGTGCTATGTATACATATACATGTGTGTGGGGGGGGTGTACACATGTGTGTGGGGGGGTGTGTACACATGTGTGGGGGGTGTGTATACATGTGGGGGGGTGTATACATGTGTGGGGGGTGTGTATACATGTGTGGGGGGTGTATACATGTGTGGGGGTGTGTGTATACGTGTGGGGGGGTGTGTATACATGTGGGGGGGTGTATACATGTGTGGGGGGTGTGTATACATGTGTGGGGGGGTGTGTACACATGTGTGTGGGGGTGTCTGTATACATGTGTGGGGGGTGTGTATACATGTGGGGGGGTGTGTATACGTGTGTGTGGGGGTGTGTATACATGTGTGGGGGGTGTGTATACATGTGTGGGGGGTGTGTATACATGTGTGTGGGGTGTGTATACATGTGTGTGGGGGTGTGTATACATGTGTGGGGGTGTGTATACATGTGTGGGGGGATGTGTATACATGCATGTAATAATAAGGTCTATCTCTGGGTAAAAACAATGTGTCAGGTATTTTAAAATAATTTTTTATACTTAAGTGGTAAAGCTAGATAATGGTGACGGTTCACAACAGTGTCTATATACTAAATGCCACTGAGTCATACGCCTTAAAAATGAGTGAAGTAGTAAATTTTACATGATGTGTATCTTACCACCATTTTTTTTTTAAAGCATTACAGCTATATTTCTTTTAAAACACTAAGCAGGCACACTGGTTTCTAAGCTGTACTTCAGTCCAATTTGTCCAAGTTAATAGTATTCTGAAGTATTAGAAATACACTACCCACTCCACCCAGACGGGCTTTCAGCGCAGGCCTGACATCTTCTGGATGTGCCATGCTTGAGCAAGAACTGGACATACTGTCTGGCCAATGAGATGTCAAGGCCTCACCTTCTACCTACAGGGAAGGCCACACTCCTGACTACTAGTTACTTCCTCGATGAAGATGGCTGTGAATAAGTGTTCCCACGGGAGGACCGCACAGAGCAGGCATACTGGGGACCCCTTTTCTGCTCAGTGATCACACTGGTGCTTCAGAGTGGTATAACTCACCACAGCACCAACTCAGATCTTCTCCCCAGTCCAGAATGGGGCTCCTTTCAATGGACCACATGTGTCCACAACGCTTAAGACTGTGGCAAAGCTTCTTGTCCCAGTTTCACAACTTAAAGCTAACAAAATGCTTCCATGAACTTGACAGTCAAGAATTTTATTACAAAGGCGAAAGCTGCTGAATTCTCTTATAATGCCATGCTTACTCCTTCCAGAACTGTGTCCTGGAAGGCAGAGATTGACAACTAAGGAGACTGATGGTGCAGTCGCAGATCTTGCTCAACTAAAGCTCACTTGTTATTTTTTAAATCTCATTCCCCAAAACTGGAGGTTTAAGTCCCAATTAATTGCCTTTGACGAGAACCAGAGTCCTTGACACTTCACTCATGAACAACCCTCACATGAAGGGTAGGGCTGGGGGCGGGGGCGGGGGCGGGGGTGCTCTCAGAAAGCCCATTTCCAAGTAGCGGCCTTTAACGAGAGCTTCCCCAGGGCTCCTGGGCATTGCCAGTTCTGGATTTGCAGCACAGATTTATTTGCAAATGACATAACCTCCTTTCATGGCCTTTTAATAAGTCCATTTTGTGAAGTAAATAATGAACTGTCTCCAGAAATTCAAACCTACGAGTATTTCTTTGGAGCGTCCTGGTGCCAGTACTCTGGGCTTTGTTCCTGGATTCTAACCCCACCTCCCAGCCTGGAAAGGGCTAGCTCCACACCACTAGCAGGACCCTCACTGCTAATGATCTCAAGGGTGGCACTGTTACATGCTATGTGAGATTAACTGTGGCCCATGAGTGGATGAGGGAAGGCTAAGGAGAAAACAAAGGTGGAGTGGCTCCTTGAGGGGGCCAGGGACCAAGAGAAGGGTCACTGCACTCCAACGAACAGTTGCTGATGCTAAAGGTCTCTGGAGACCAAGACTTGGAATGTGGCCCTTGACCAAGAAGGCAAAGCCAGGCAGCAGCAGTAACAGGAAGAGGTTCTTTGGAAGAAACCGTGAACAAAGAGGAGTTGGACTCCAGTGTGAAGCGCAAACATGATCTGCACCATTAGTTTTACCCTCAAAGGACCAGGTTCACCAGTTCAGTTCCCGACCCTCACTACTCCACTGCTCCCAAATTAAGTAAGTCCTCAACTACTCTGTAGAGATGGAAGATAAATTAGGACCCCTGCTTTTTAACCACTCTAGTCAATCCCTTTGTATCTGGGTGCCCACTGGAAGCAACCAGAAAGCTAGTTAAAAAGAAATTCCCAGTTTCCACCAAAACCCATGGAGTCAGAATCTCCAGGAGTAGGGCCCAGGAATCTGTGTTTTTAGGCTCCCTGGGTAGTTTCAATACATCCAGTCTATAGACCACCATCTGGGAGCTATAAGTCACTTTTGCCTGCTTTCACATGAGGAATGGGCTTCCATGATAGCTCAGTTGGTAAAGAATCCACCTGCAATGCAGGAAACCTGGTTCAACTTCTGGGTCGGGAAGATCTGATTGCAGAAGGGATAGGCTACCCACTCCAGTATTCTTGGGCTTCCCTTGTGGCTTAGCTAGTAAAGAATTCATCAGCAATGTGAGAGAACTGGGTTCAATACCTGGGTTGGGAAGATCCCCTGGAGAAGGGAAAGGCTACCCACTTCAGTATTCTGGCCTGGAGAATTCCACGGACTGTATAGTCCATGGGGTTGCAAAGAGCTGGATGTGACTTTCACAGTTGAAAGTGACTTTCGTTTTCACATGAGGAATGAAAGTCAATGCCGATGTTACAAAGTCTAAGCAAGGCAGGAATCTTCCTTTACACAGAAAAAGATGCTCACATGTAATGTTTTAGTGTGCATTTACTGATGACTAAATATAGAGGGGAGAAAAGGGCTAGACACCCAAGAAAATGGTGTATCAAAAACTAAACCCGGAGGTACCGGGAAATAGAATATCACAAATTATCACCTGCATCAACAGAAAAATAGATTTCAGTATAACGATGTCCCAAGAAATTCAATATTGCATGGAATGACTCTCCATCTGTATTAGATTTAACAATACATAATGAAGGCAATAAATCTGCTGAGGGAAAAATATCATGTAGGTCAGTTTTCTTCATTCAAATCTAACAGATTGGAAATTTGCAGAAATTTTAACAGGCATTCACTTCCCTATCATGTGTCTAAAAAGGCTGTTGTTCACAATTAAAGATGGATGGAAACAGTTAAAACCCATAAAAGGACAGTTTTGAAATGTCTAATCACTTTGAAAACAGCCATTTCTATAACATCTTACAATGTTGTGCCAAATACTTTAAACTCATCATTAAAACTGTCCTGAGAATCTCTATTGTAGACTTTGATACCTAATTCAAATTACTGTGTAAATTTGGAAGCTACAAAATCAATTTTCCATAAAATATAATTTGGGCTTCACTAATCCAAACTGGCCTTCTTCCTAATTAGGTTGAATTCATGGGGTTTTATTGTAATGCACTGCCAAAGCACATATAAATAACTTGGAACTTTGTGCTATTTTGGATGATCATATCATCCCATGCCTCCATTAGGAGGGATGACCAGAGGCTGCTAACACAATAAATATTTAATGGATGGCAACACTGTCCCTTGCCCCCAGAAATAGAGAAGCAGACACAAACATACCTTCAGATCTATTTGTAACCCTGCTTTCTGCCTTCTCTCTTGCTCCTGGCAAACAGTGAATTTTTCCAGTACAAAGAGAAATGCCAATCGACTCATTCAAGCCAAAGGTAAACAGAAGGAAAGTGAAAAGAAATACAAAAAAAAAAAAGACTGCAGCTGCTTTGGGAGAAGCAGTTTCTGTGCCAAGAGATCATCACTTCCTCTAAACGTCCCCAGTCCCCGAAATGTTTGAAATCCAAAGGAACAGAGGGGCACAGGGAGTCTGAAGCACTGTGAGCTCACTGGGAGAACCAAAACAGCCTGGGGTGGAACCTCTGCACTTAACAAGAAGCTGGGGGTCTGTGAGAAAATGCAACTTCAGTTCTAAAAATAGCTTTTCTATTTTTTTCTTTTCTGGTTTTAATACTTTGAACTGTACCTTTGTTTTAAAGGCACTTCAGGAGTTCTGACATTTTCTTTCCATTTGCGAATCAATGGAGAGGAAATTAAACCACATGGTAAGAGTTGACACCACCTGCTCACATACCTAACACAGACATATACACGCAGGGGCACACGTACATGTGATTTCACTTTTGTTCCCTTTAAGAGAGGCTGTCACCAGCGGTGACATCTTCTTATCTCACTGTTAGAAAACGAAGGTTATGTGGAAGGAGATTAAGACTGGGGAGAGAGCAGTTAATTACCATTACAGCCCCCACCATCTTTCTCCTTCAGCTCTTCACATCATGACAAAGAACTTGGGCGTTTGAGGCAGAGGTTCTGTCCCAGCTTCACCTCCTCTTTTTGTGGGACCTATAACAAGTTAACTCATGTCTGTGACTCCCTTTCTTCATCTTTAAAAAGCTGATTAATTCATTTTCATCCCGGCCACTTTCACTCCATCATCAACATCCCAGAAGAACGGGCTATCATGTGCCCAGAAAGGATGGTTCCAGGACACAGGTCCTGGCTGTCACGCTCAACTGGGATCTGAGTGTCCCGCCAGCAGCTTCTCAAGATGTTTAACCTTTTCCTTTTCTGGTCTTCCTACTGCTGGAGGGGGAAAAAAATGCTTAATTTTTCCTATGAAGTAGAAGTTTTCTGGGTTCTTGTCTGCTTGGGACAAAAAAGGAAGACTCTGAAACATCAAATGGAGAACAGGCTGAGTCTTGACTAGGACCCACGGTAAAATACAGCCTGAGGCAAACTGCCTTCTATATTCACATAGCTACCATCAGCTGAGCTAGTAGACGTACAACCAAAAACGCCAAGATGAAGAAAGAACTCTTAAAGAGACACTCACACCTCAACTAAAAGAAATGGTGACCAGGGCTTAGAATTTACATTTCTTCCTACTCAGTCCCGAGACTTTATCGTCACACAGTCATGTCAATCCTGTAGCATTCCCCTCCCCCTTTTTTTTTAACTCCTTAAAAGGAGGATCCAGAATTGATACAAAGGAAATTGTCCTCAATGTCCTGTTCTAATTCATCATCATAAATTTCTGAAGTAACAAATCTCATTACAGTTCTCCAGGACTCACTCACTTTCAAGGATAAACCTCCAGATGGTTGCTAGGAGCTCTAACTCCACCCAAGAAGCCTGTGGTAAAAGTAACGGGGAGATGGCAGAAGTGCTAATGACAAACAGGGGCACTGACAAATAAGCTGAGTTTCTGAGTCCTCAATGGCACCCCACTCCAGTACTCTTGCCTGGAAAATCCCATGGACAGAGGAGCCTGGTGGGCTGCAGTCCATAGGGTCGCGAAGAGTCGGACATGACTGAGCAACTTCACTCTTCACTTTCATGCATTGGAGAAGGAAATGGCAACCCACTCCAGTGTTCTTGCCTGGAGAATCCCAGGGACGTGGGAGCCTGGGGGGCTGCCGTCTATGGGGTCACACAGAGTTGGACACGACTGAAGCGACTTAGCAGCAGCAGCAGCAGCAGCAGCAGCAGCAATGGGTCTGAAAAGTTGTAGCCTCACTCAAATATTACCAGAATTGCATGTCTTTCGCTATATTTCACCCCAAAATAGCTCAGCACTTTTGCTACAATATTTAATCTGCATTATTTCTTCTAGATTCTTTGAAACCCCTACACTAAAAACTTTTTTCAAGAAACAAAATTTGTCTTCACTTCTGAGTTCTTGGCAATAAACTTGAACTTTAGCAATGAACTTCAACTCCTTGAACTTATACAAATAGGAGACAAAAAGAAAAAAAAAAATGGTTAGCTGATTGAATCTTAAGATTGCAAGGTACATTGGGGGTCACAATCCAACTGCTTATTTTTATGGATATGAAATTGAGGATCAGAAAAGTCATTTCCTCATCATTACTCTATGGGGAAAAGACTAGAACCCAAGTCTCCTAGCTTCAGATTCACTGTTTTTCTCCTGTCACATTACCTTGCATAGACATCCAACAATTCATGGCTGGATTTCTAACACCTCTGCTGATACGAATCAAGATCCTTGGTCGTCCTCACCAACTCAGTAGTGATGACATGGTATTTATACACTTGGGACAAAAACTTTATCAAAAAACCTAAATTTTGCCTTAAATTAAAAAAAAAAAAAGTCAGTGACTAAATTGCCTCCTTGGTCAGGCATGATTCTCTAACGGGGCTAGGAGGAACTCAATCTAAATGGCTTCCCCTGAGGTCCCAAGGATGATGTTGTGGAAGATCCATGAATCTCTGAGAGAAAATGCAAAATTTTGTTAATATGCACCTTTGTGGGACAAATAGCCACAGTTATCATTGGATTCACAAATATCTTATCTTAGAATATTAGGAATCACTGTCCTAATACATTGCTTCCTATGAATTTACAATAATCCCTCACCTCCATTCATTAATTCAACAATATTTTTGAAGACTTTTTAAATATACTCAGACCTGTACCATAAATCTGAAAGTCCTGGCTAGTATTTCACTGGCAAAGTGCCTTGATGCTCCTGGGTATTTCCAGTTAACCATAGTGGACAGAAGTCTTAAAAGTACATTTCTAATAATAAAACAGTCACTAAACTTGATTCAAAAGAGAAGCTCCAAAGATGAAACTTTCATGATTTTCCTTCTTTACCTGAAATCTGCTTTACAAAATACTGACTTTTAAAAAGCTGTAAGGTCAGTCTGACTATATCCAGAATGGTGAAATCCTGAAATATATAAGCCATTGCTATTAAACACCAAGATATAAGGGTCCTCTTTAGTAGAAAACTGGGTTACTGTACAGTTGAAACCTAACTATCCATCATAAACACCTTCAATACATTTGAAATAGCAGGTGGACAGGTTCTTTCACACTGAGGGTCATTTATGAAGCGATCAAAGGCTGTAGTGGGAAAAAGAAGTATGAAGAGGGACAGGGCTTTATAGAATGAATAACTTTTCTCATTCTCAATATTTCTTATATTCTTTTACAACAAATTGCTTGGCTCTTGAGAACAGACCCATAAAAGGAGTGAAATATATTTCTCTATCCTCAATCTGAACTTTTTTTTTAATAGATAAAGTTGTAATGATCCTTTCCAAATAATATGAGCCAGCACTTCAAAAATTTCCATTGTTCCAAAGATACTGTTCCAAAGATACAAATTACTCTGTGCATCTATGTCCATCAACTGAATGAGGAAGGAAAACAGATGAAAGTCATTTGAAAGACAACCTCTCCTAGGACTCATGCTTGGAAGCTGGAAAAGCCTAGTAATCCCCTACCTACATAAATAGAGTTTTTCAAATGACTAAAGGGGCCAACAACAGAGCAGGGCCAAACACTTGGATGTTATAAAGCAGACTCCATATTAGGCTTTGCAAAAAGAAACCAACACGCAGCTCCTTTAGGGCTGGCCAACCTCTCTATGACATAGCCCTACCTAGAGTGGAAGGGAACCGAAACAAAACAGTGTCTTCCAGCAATTTACACACAATTCCAATGGAATTTCCCCCAAGCTCAGGAAATTTACAGTTTATTCAGTCCATATGCTATCCTAGGTTTTTATTCATTTCCTTTTAACAAAGAGAGCTTAGAGAGAAGCAGCCATTTCTTAGCCATTCAAGATCAGAGTCCCTCCTCCAGTAACCTCAAATCATTAGTGACAGCAACCGTGCGTCACTTGGAATATTTGGGGATTATTTTTTCCTCCTAATAAGAAACTCACTGGATGCACTTTTAGAAAAGTCTCAGGAGGCCTACTCAACTCTTCTTCCATTAGCAGCAAATACACAGCAGAGATTTGACCCAGCAGTGCATTGCTTAAACCAGGATTTAGGTAAACTGAAAATAGTTCAAAAGGGTGATTATCCCTCACTGAAGATGGTATTCTGAAAGAGGAAAGAGATTACATGGCTTGTCAAGTAAAGCAGATCACCTTCTACTTTTGCAGTCAAGTGGGGGTCTTCCCCAGTGGCTCAGTGGTAAAGAATCTACCTGCCATGCCAGAGACACAGAAGACATGGGTTCTATCCCTGGGTCGAGAAGATCCCCTGGAGGAGGAAATGGTAAACCCACTCCAGTGTTCTTGTGGGCAAAATCCCATGAACAGCAGAGCCTGGTGGGCTACAGTCCATGGGGTCGAAGAGAGTCGGACACAATGTAGCAACTTAAGCATCCACGCAGTGATAATAATAATAATACCTAACTCACAGGGTTGTTGAGATGACTAAATGAGATCACATCTGTAAACCATTCAACAGTGTCTAACATACACAGTGTCTAATATATTCAATGAATATTAAGTTTAGCCATTGTTAGTACTACATTTTTAATTACCAAAAGCAAGGAATACAAAGCAAGATCCTAATGTTTCTTCCCTTGATTCTGCTTCTAATTATATTCTTGAGCACAAAAACTCCCTTATTTGTGCCTTTGTTTCCACCACCAAATTAAAAAACAAACAAACAAACAAACAACACCAACCTCTTTCCCTGGAGGAAGCAAATACCAGAACCACACAGAATATTTTGACAGTGCCCATTATCCCCATCACTTTCTGAAGAACTGGATTATTCTGAATGCTTTCAATCGCTTAGCTCCTAGAATTTCCCATCGTTGTTCCCAAGAGGTCAAATTAACTTACAAGGCAATCAGCCTTCCTGTTCCCTACACTAAGAAGAGAAGTCAGAATTCCCAGCCCGGAGATGTCCCTTTGAGCAGCTCAGAGGCATCTCAAACCAACAGGCAAGAAAGAGCAGCCATTCATGGAACAAATAAGTGATTTGCATTTCCAAGGATGTGGGGAAACATATTAGTTATAATTAGCAAACACGCAGAGTCCCTGTGACAGCTTCACTTTACAAACCCTTGAATGTTTGACAAGAAAAGGTCATGTTTTGTAAAATCCTCAAAAGGTCATTCAATAACAAATCACATGAATGGAATCGCGAGGGTTCAGGGAGGTTAACAGAAACACCACAGGCAGTAAAGTGCGTTTTCAAGGTAAACAAGGAGAGAGGGAAAGCAGCCTTGCCTCAGCTCTGGAAGAGGAGAAATAGAAGCAATCTCTAATTTACCAAACACTATAATTTCAAGACATTTTCTCTGTACTTGGTGGTTTAACACTGAATGTTATTTCGTGTGTTCGGCACACTTGGAGGATTAGCAGATAACAGCTCAACAGTTCTTCAAAAGGTCTGGGCTGACCTTAGCCAAAGCTTTCTTTTATTTTTTTTTTCTTTTTATTTAGTAAATCTCACAAGTGAATTCCACTTAAAACAAGTAAGTGGCTGCATACACGGAATGCACACACTCACATCCACACACACCCAAGGGAGTGCCCCCCAAATACACATACACACACATTCACACTCACACACACACCCGTGCTCCCCAGATCTGCAAACTTTAGCCCCAGAAGCCTTTTCCTCTAGCACTTTGACCTACTCATGACCTCTTTCTTCCCAGGTCTATTTTCTTCTCCACTAAGAGCCAGCCCTACAGCTCTCACAGTCAGGAATAACAAAGGCTTGTTTATATAGGGTAATTTAGCTACAGGATCAGTGGGCAGGCAAGAAGGATGATGCATGTGATCCACAGGTCCAAGGCACAATTCAGAAGTGCAGGCTCAACAGGTTTAAGGGGGGCTCCCAAGGGGCTGGCTGCCTTCTAGAAAGTACAGCCAAGGCACTGGAAGTAAGGAGCATCTATCAGGAAGACTCGGACTCAGTCACACACTTCAGACACAGGGCATTGGGTATTACAATGAAGAAAGCTGTGGAAAGAAGGTGCTAGAGCCTAAGGCCAAGCAGACAGGTGGCACAGACCCCAGGCTTCCCTGAAAGAAGAGTCGCTCTTCAGAACCCTGAAACAGGAGGCAGCATCTTAAGGAACAGGAATAGGACCTGAAGTTGGCAGACATCATGAGTGCTTGCTCTGTGACCTTAAGCAGATGGATTTGACCTTCCTGGGGCTCGGTTTGCCCATTCCCAAAATGGGCTAATACTTCTCGCTTACTTCCACAGATCAGGTAAAGATAAAACAAGTAAAAGGTCACTAGGGAAAGCAACGTGTTAGCTGACACCACCAAGGGCTTGCACAGGCAGCCCTGACTCTTATCACCACTCATTTCTACATCCTGCTCCAGCCTCAGACAGCCACCGAAAAACCACCCTCCAGAGTCTTGATCTGCTCCCTGTTGCAGCCCTGCGCAGCTATTTAAATCTAAATGTTAATTTAAAATTACATAAAATTTAAATTCAGTTCTTTACATTTTAAGTGCCCAGCACTACACATGGGCAGTGGCTACCACACTGGACAATGCTGAGAGAGAGAGAAAGTTTCTCTCACCATCAAGAATTCCACTGCACGCTCCAGTGCAGACCTACCCGCTTTCAAGGGAGGACAGACCTGCCACCCTCTCCCCCACCACCACCCCACCCTCGCCATGCACATCCCCTTTGACCTCAGTCTCTATTATTTCATATTCACCCTGAGACCATCCTCCAGAACAGCCTTGACTGATGATTCAAGCACAGACCTCTCACCTTCAGGATTACCTGCTGACCACCAAGCCCCACCTGCCTGGCAACTGTTTGATCCAAATGACGGTCAGAAACAGGACACTTCACTTTGTCTTTCTTGCCAACTATTTTAGCTTATTTGCCGCGAGTACAGGGTATAATTAATATCACACAGGAGCCAGCATTGTCATTTTTCAAATCATTTCCCTGGAAATGTTCTACACCTCTTAATGGCCCTGCTAATGCTGTAGCTGTCATGTTTTGGACAGCTGCACTTTTACAAGACAAACTCTGCAGCGCCAGGAGCCTCTCTGCAGACTTTTTAGCTCAGAGGCTCAGAGGCCGTGAACGCCAGCCGTAATGGCTAAATGGAAATCTTTGATTAATTCCTTTACCTCTCGGTGCTGACTGCTTCTCAGGTGTCACCTTCCTGGATCCCACCCCCCAACCCCCTCATCCTTCCCTCTCCCCTTGCCCCCCCAGCCCCGCCTCGTCTTTTCTATGCCACCTGATGGACAAGGGGATGAGGGAAACAGGCCAAAGTCACACGACTGATTGAAGCCAGGACGCGCTGCCCAGAGGGGCAAAGGCTTGAATATCTGGATGGAAGCCAGGCCTCCTTGCTCAATGCCATACACTGAAAAAAGTAGGGCCCTCTGTGCCTATTTAATTTTATTTTTCAAAAATATGCCTATTCCTCCCTGTTAACTCTCTGCAAAATGCTCACATTTCTCTATGTACTGGGTACATATGAAAAAGACCGAGGGAGACAAAGGACAATGACAGGAGGGCTATATTGAAGGGTCCCAGGAGCCACGCACAGGCCAGCAAAGACAACGAGAGCCACGCCATGCATTTACTAAGGGACGTGGAACGAAGGTGATTTTCAGCCAGATGGAAAAACATACCGCCCTGTTTGGGGCAGTAATAGCATCCTGCTGCTCCTTTTTACTGGTGAAAATTTTGTTTTTTTGTTTTTCAATCATTGGTTTCAAGTCTAGGGAGATTGTTTGAGTTGGATGTCATGGTTAATTCCGCCCAGAAAACCTAACTACAGGGGCCAGCACTGTCCAGGAAAGCCCTCTCTGCTGAGGCCGTCTGTCTGAAAGGAGCTCAGGCCAGACCTGTCTTAAAAGGCAGGCAGAGCCATGCAAGGGACACAGCTCAGGTTTTTAGGCTCAACAGCGGCGCTGATTCACTGCTCCTCTAATCCCGTGTTTATTAGCGATCCGCAGCCCACGGAGAGACGAGCACACAACTTCCTTTCACGCTGCGTCTGCAAAATGCTCCAGAAAGTTGGACTCATCAGTGAAGCAGCAGGTCCCTTGGTTGAGACCAGCCAGGCCAGAAAAGTGACATGAACAGGATGCTGCTGAACATGCCCGGCTCGCAAATACGCACTGCGTTCTCTTCTGCATGATTTGCTGCCATTTAAAAGACAATAAACAGCAACTTTAGATTGCTAACAACGTGTCATTTAAGGTTTGCTGTTGCTCAACATCAAGGAAAATCAATGCCGGCTCTATGGGGGCAGCAAACCCGGAGAACTGAGCTCCATTTCAGGTCTGTTTGAACTCATTTCCTTTCTCCACGGTTGCCCCCTTGTACTCCCCCTCAGGCGTCCCCTCACAGCGGGCTGACAGGTTGACACATTGACAGCTCGCACTGAATGACAACTGATTTGTACAAATTTCAAGCCTTATAAATCTACCTGTCACAACAACAACATAAAAGCGCCCAGGCCCAGCAGGTAATTCAGAAAAAGCTTCCCTTGACAGCACTTTCTGAAAAGCAATGGCGTGCCTCCTGCCAAAAATTCCAACTATCATCCTTGTAGAACTTTGAATAAAAATCCAGGGCCCATTTTCTTGCCAACAGGCTACCAATCGTCTTATTTAAAGATTAAAAAGAGTGAACGGGGGAGAGGTGGGGAGGGAAAAAACAGCCACACAATTTCATTTTATACTGATATGAAAGTAACACCGCCTGCTATGCCAGGATTACCACACCGTTTTTCTCTCCGGTGCTCAGAAGGAGTAAATGAGCGAGGGTTTTTTTACGGTATTTAAACAATATCCCAGATTGCAGGGGCTCTGCCTCCCAGGCTCCTCCCCGCTCACCTGGGTCCAGTCCCGCTGCCAGAGCAAGGCGGTTTGACAGACGAGGGGCTGGGAGGCTGAGGTCCAAGCACACCCCAGGTTTTCTCCAAGACAAAGGCCCTTCAGGGTCCATCACCCCACCTCCCTTGACCACTTTTCTTACTAAAGCATTCAAACTATGTCAAGGTAAACCTTTACCGAAACACTTCAGGGATCAACAGCCTAACACATTATTTCATCACGGAATCTTTATTACAAAATAAGAACTAGAGTTGAATATTTAGGCTTAGGTTTTTTAGGTGTGGTTTTATAATTATGTTAACACTGAAGAGAAAAATCTAGCAAACTACGGTATTTAAGAGAGAGGGAGAGACACTTAGTACATGGACACTTGAACAGCAAAGAGCAGTTTACAAAAAATTTCCCTTTATCTCTACGATTCAAGCCCTTTCAATTCAAGCTCATACACAGAAAGGTGGGGTTGAATGAGCAGCTCAAGTAATTCTCATGTACCTCATTTGCTCTTGTAGAATCTCTCAGCAGACTCACAGATGGAAAAATGAACTTAATCCTTCCTCTGAAGGTTTGCTGTAAGTGCATGTGGAATGGGGATGCCAAGGAGACTCCGAGGAAGGAGACATGGGCCCAAGAATGAGGGCCAATAAGGAGCATCCAATTGGCCAAATGCTGAAGCAACAATGGTACCAGGAAAGCATCCTGTCGCAGAGAAAGGCACCTCCTCTCTCCTCCCTTCAGCTGCTGCTGCTGCTGCTAAATCGCTTCAGTCGTGTCCAACTCTGTGCGACCCCATAGACAGCAGCCCGCCAGGCTCCACCATCCCTGGGATTCTCCAGGCAAGAACACTGGAGTGGGTTGCCATTTCCTTCTCCAATGCATGAAAGTGAAAGGTGAAAGTGAAGTTGCTCAGTCGTGTCCGACTCTTCACGACCCCATGGACTGCAGCCTACCAGGCTCCTCCATCCATGGGATTTTCCAAGCAAGAGTACTGGAGTGGGGCTTCTGCAGGGCAGTCAAATCTGACAGCGAAGAACCCAGATGCTGGGGGTGAGCGGACACTTCAGTTTCAAATCCTGGTTATTCCACTCATGAGTCATGTAACTTTGGGCAAATGATATTTGCACTCTCTGTGCTTCAGTTTCACCGTCTGTACAATAGGGATCATAATCAGATCTCAGAGAGTATAAGGATTAAATGCCTATTAAAAGTCTAGTTCATAGTAAACAGTATCTGCTCATTTATTGATATGCAGATATATACACATATGTATATTTAAAACCTTAATAGTGTTATACAGGAAAAAAAGACTTATTATTAGTATTATTAGTACTCTCTCTGAGATTCCAGACATAATTAGTTTTCTTCCATGGAGTGTAAGCTTCCAATGCAATTAAAAAAAAAAAAAAATGTAGGGAATCATCCCTGAAAATGTTTTAATTCATTTGGTTGTAATGTATAGATAAGAGATCAGTGTAGCTGGGCTGGATTTATTTTCTGCCCTTTTATAAATTTCTTTATCTACTCTTTTCAACTTGCTTCTTCATCAGCTCATGACTAATAAAACCATCTAGTGTGGTTGGAAAAAATATTTATTAATTTAGAAGCACATAATTTACACTGTCTTAACACCATTTATCACTCAGAAGCAGTTTAAATATGTGGATTACAAGAAGAGAAAATTGATACATGTACGATATACCCATAAATATGTAAAGAGATAAATATGTAAGTAGAAAGAGAATACTATGGCCTCCAAATATAGTTCATGTCAATATTAGCTAGTCTTGAGATTGAGATTAGAGAATAGAGTAAGCTATTATTTGCTCTAAAACCCACTGTCAACATCAGCTGAACCTTAAAATATAACAGATTAGGATTATCCAAATTATATAAATTAATATCCACTCTGTAACATTCTTATTATCCTAATTTGGTTAACATCAAGACTGACATGAGTCAACTGAACTTGGGATGCCAAAAGGGAACAAAAATCAGCAAATCCATTATTTTGTAATTATTTGTACAACCAAAAGCAAGTGTTTTCATTATGAGCTATTAGTGGCCATTAGTAAATAAAACATGGTTTGAATTTCACAAGCACGTTTGATTCTCAAAAGATTTGTATTTCACACTAAGAAAACCCCAAATCAAACGCAATTTTCATATAATAAAATAACTGATGTCATAAACCAAAACAATTACACATCAAATCTTTGAGACAGGAAAAAAAATGAGCAGTCTATAAAACTGATACCACAATGATAACTTATATGAACTAAACTAGCCTTATTTTTCATCTCTCATCAATTATAAAGTGAACATATAAGAACAGGTGAGGCATAAATAGAAAAAAGCAAAGTATGTCAGCTCAAGTTCATCTTTAATCCACCCAGAGTAAGTAAATTAGATGTTCTTATGTTAACCCTTCTCCTCTCAATGGCACATATGTGGCCTAACAAAATGATAAATAATATTTTGCTCACTATTGTCTTCCTGACATCAATCACTGAGAGTTAACAAACACTGTCTCACATATGCTGGGATCCCCCCTACTATGACCAATTAAGTAACAAATTATTCAATGGAACACTGCAGGGCTGACAAGGCACAGTCAAGTGCAGAGCTGGTCAGTTAAGTCTCACACTGGCCCACTGAGAGTTTACTTAGAGAAAAATAGGAAATTTTAGATGCAAAACACATGATCTCATGTGCATTTTATATTCCTACTTGTGTATGTTTTGTAGCTACTTGTTTGCCCAAAAAAGAGAGTGAAACTTTCAAACCTGTTGGTCTTTGGTTTTACAAACTTTTGCTTTTTGTTTTTGCTTTTCCCTCAGAAACTGTTCAAGGAGCTGCTTATTTCTCCAACTCACCAAGGGCCAAACCTGGCAATTCAGAATGTCACCTACCTGTCAGCCATCGGGGCATAGAAGCTGATAGGCTTTAAGACACAAAGCGGCACTTCTTCAGGACTTGGGAAAAAGCACCAACCACCATTCAGGAAGAAAATCCCTAGGTCTCTGAGCAGCTTCCCTGTACCCTAGAGCTGGGCACTCTGCTTCAGGATGACCATTCCCTACCACCCGCACCCCCTCCAGCCCTTATTCACAGCTCCTCTAAATGCATGAGTCCATCAACAGGTACGCCCGTGGTGACCAAAGGCAAAGTTCGCAATCCTTCAACAACACCATTTTGAGAAGAGCAGCTAAGTTTCTACTCCTCTACGTGGATCTCTGTCTACATTTACTGGGAGAAAAGGACCAACTTCACCCAATTTTTCCCACAGAACCACCACTCACAAGGACAACCCCCTGCCACCTGACATGTACTCAGCACCCATCATGAATCACCATGACCTCCTCAGCCTCCCTCAGGGAAAAACCAAGTGCCTGAGACACAAGCTACTTAACCAGGCACCACCCATGCAGCAAGCTGAAGGCCACCAGGAATCAATGCAGGTGTGGCTTGTCTGGCGCCCCCCAGGGGCAAGAGGGGAGAGCTGGCCGGGAAGTATAACCCAGAGAAGACCCACCCAGCCTCTGGCTTGAACTTCCAAGGAATCAGTAAATTTTTACCACTTAGGACAAGCCATGTTATTTGTAACTGTCAGAGGAAGGAAAATCTGTAATTGTTAAGGGGGATGAAGGCTGTGCAAATTCTTCCCTGTGCAAAGTGAACAGTCAATCACTTTTATAAGGACAGCAACAACTGAAAGTATCCATTCGTATACTTTCCTTTAGTCAACAATATTACCTTTAGTAATCTGGGGAATGTGCATCCATAAATTACAGCAAGTGTTATTGCATTGCTGAATAAACAGCAACATTTCCATCAGCAGCAGCAGTGGCAGCCCCACAAAGGTATAACAAACAGACTCAATCATTTTCTTGTCAAGCTTTGCAATGACTGCAGAGTTTACTGCTGGAGATAATGTTGCTTTCCTCAGCATTGTGAGCCAAACTGCAAACTGCTTATTAAAACAAAACCTCTTTTTCGGAGCAGCATGAGTTGGATAATCACTTATTGCACTCAAGAAAAAACAGGTTTGGTGCCCAGAGGAGGTTAGCAATCAGGCATATGTGTTAACATTTGGTTGGTAAAAACTGGTTAAGAAATAAATTATCCGACACTGGGGTGGGGGGAGGGAAGAAGTGAACTGATTAGCATCACTGGCCCAGACTGACTCTTTTCCTTATGATGTCATTCAGTTTTTTGACACTGTGGTTCCAAGTACTGAGCCTGGTGGAAGCTTGGGGGGTGGGATGTGGGGGTGGGGTTCCAGCGGGGAGGGGGATGGGTAGAGGAGATGATGATGGAGGGAAACTAGAAAGGAAAGGCAACCTGCTCGTCTTCACGGGAAGCATCTCTGGAAGAGACTCTATCCTAAAGGCAGGGGATAAGACTGGAGCAAGGAACAGGAAGGAAACAAGTAAACTTTAAGCACTAGGTATTTGTGACTAAACCGTTTCTGAAGACAGCACCTATTATTACTCTCCGAAGAAATCGCTTGATGTAACTAAGCCATAGATAGTGCTGAAAAAACCCATCCTCAATTTTCCCCACTTAAAATAGACGGACAGCCATTTTCCTGAGCCTAAGGAACAGGGATGCAGAGGCGAGCCTGGGAGGCCTGCCGTGTCCGGGCGCTGCTCTGCCGGGAAAACCATTATCCCCGACTATGGAAAAGCTGCCCCGATACTGTTTTGGCTTTTTTTTTTGTTTTTTTTTTTTCCTTTTCATGCCCAAAGATGAATTAATATCAAAGTAGGCGGGCCCTCTCCCTCAGCCGTCCCCTCCCCTGTCTCGATGCTGCCGATAGCCTTGTGGCCCCAGATGTCCACCATGCAGGAGGGCAGCCTGTTCTCTGGGTGTCCCTATCAGAGCAGGAAATGAGACTGTGAAGACTTTATTATAACTTTGGGCTACATTCGAGGTTTGACTGCTATCACTGCTCTAAAATGAGAATGAGTATGAAACAAAGAAAGAAAAAAAGAGCACCAATGCAGAGTGGAAAGGCAGCTCTAGGAACTGTCATTTGGCTTCAACAATAGAAGATAGGCAAATGCAGGTCAGGACTGTGCCCGCAACGCCCCTCACTCCTGGAAGGGCTGGCAAGCCCCTGGCTCCCTGCCACTCAACACTTTAAACCTGAACAAGGGCTGTTCCCCACACCTCGCTGGGTCCTCTTCGCCACCAAAGAACCAGAGACCATGCTGCTCCCTCTGCCTGAAAAGTTTTTCCTCCCTTTGCTGAGTTCAGTTTTCCCCTCAGTGGGCAATTCCTCAGAAAAAGGCCTTTCCTGACCACACAACCTCAACTAGCCCCCTGCCCCTCTCCTCAACCCCACCATCCTCCCTGTTTTTCTTTTGACTTCTTTGGATCACTACTTCTACCTGAGATGATCACTTAAGAATTTATTAATATGTTTATTACCTGTCCCCTCCATAAGGTAAACTCCATAAAGGATTTCATTTTATTCAAAACATTAGCCCCAGCACCTGGAATACAGTGCCCAGCATGTAGATGCTCAACAAGTATTTGATAAATTACTTAAAAATTACTCTATGAAGTATAGAAAAACACCCCCATGGACATAAATCAGAGACCTCTCAGACTCAAATAGTGGTTTCTGAGCACAGATTATGGGTCTGGATTGTGGAAAGGATGTGGAGAATCTAAAAATAAAAACAAACAAAAAAAAAAAGAAGAAATCTTTATTCTCACATCCTTAAGAATGTACAGAAATAAGTTACTGCTCATGAATTCAGCATGAGCCATAGAAATTTGGTATTCTTTGTTTAAAGTACAAAGATAAAGGGCACTGCCCATGATCTAAATAAAAAGAACCTCAATAAGCAGTTTAAAAAAACCTGGACCCAAGACCAGATTTAATTGGGGCCTATCAATCATCAGGGTACATCTGGTCTCCAGTATGAGGATAAAAAGGCTTATCCCATTTCTTTTTAAATGTTATTTTTAATATGTAGTTATTGGCACAAAGAAATAAGAAATGAAAATAGCAAATCTCCAACACTCATGTACCCACCCAACTTTATCAATGCTTAACATGTTGAGCCATATTTGGATAAGATTTTTTTTTAGAAAGAAAATACTATAAGAAGAAATGATTGCCCACCTATTTTATCATGAGGCTCAAGTACAGCTCAAGTCTTAAAAATATTTAAGTCACTATTAAAGGACACAGATTATAATAGTTAACAGCTTCCAACTGTCATCAGTTCTCACCTCCCTTCTTCTGCTGGCATTTTAATTCTCTCCTTACCTCTCTTCCACATCGTCATCATTATTTCTTTCTGTTCATTTCTCCCAATCCCCTGCTTTACTCTCCATTGTGTTAAATCATGTGATATAACAAGATGCATTCCAAATTTTTTAAAAAACATATTTTTAAAAAGGAAACCATGAAAGTACTAGAACAAAACCAAGGAGTGGAGAAGTCCTTTCTAGTATAACTAAAAATAAAAAAAATAAAAAAAACATAAAATAAAAGATAATATAAAGCAACAACTCTGCATGACAAAACAGAAAATAAAGCAAATAAAAAGCCACCAACAGCAAATCAGAAGGCAACTGAAAAATGTGGGTGGGGTTGGGGGGGAGCCTGTATCTCTACCAAAAACAAAAGGACTAATTACATACATGGACATGGATAAACACAATTACACAAAAACACACACAGAGCTACAAAAATAAATCATTAAAAAGACAAAAATCCAGTAGTAAAATGGACAAAGGATACAAACTCACAGTTCACAGAAAAGGAAATAAAAATGAGTCACAAATATATAATAGGATGTTTAACCTCATTCATAATAAAAGAAACACAAATCAAAACCCTGAGAAGTCTTTTTCTAACCTACCAGATTACCAAGAATCCAAAAGTTTAATAATACTTTCTGTTGGTGAGGCTGTGGGAAAACAGGCGTACACCTTACTGCTGGTGAGGATTTAAATTAACTCCTAAGCAATGCAATTTGGCAATGTTTATCAAAATTACAAACACATATGGCCTGTAACCTAGCAAGTCTATTTCTGGGTATTTATTCTATATATAGCCTAGCAAACCTTCAAAAATGACAGTGTAAGGTCACTGATTGTAGTTTTTAACACTGAAAGGAAGCTAACAAGAACACTGTCTATCAGTAGCAGACTGAATAAACAAATTATTATGAATTCATCCAGTGGAACACTATATATCTAATAAAAAGTTCATGAGAAAGCTCTCTGTACTGATATGGAAAGATTTTACTGTTAAGTGAAAAAAAGGGGCAGGACAAAATAATATAAATAGCACTCTATCTTTTGTATAAGTGGAAAAGAAATAATGTGTATTTATTTTTGCTTGTACAAACAAAATTTTAAAAACTCTGAAAAAAATTAAAAAGAAACCAAAAATAGTTACCCTTGGGGGTTACAGTGAGAACTTAGAAAGGTAAGGAATAGAAAAGAAGGAAAACTATTCATAATCTTTCATCTCAATTTTCCTATCATATGCGGGATTATCTCCTCAGGAATTGAAACTGATAAAAAATAAACTTCTACTCACTGAGTGTTAAGAGCATTTTAAAAGTCAAAAAAACACATCTTGGCTAGAGCTGTAGGTAAATAGGAAAATGAAGACCCTGAGCAGGGAAGAACTCACAGGACTGGTCAAGAGTCAAGAAGTGTGGAAGTTCTATGCATTTTGGCCTTGAGTTGACCAACAGGTTACTTAGCACACACAACTCAGCATACTCTTGATGAGAAGACCACAGCTCAAGTTGGTCTATTTTCTTTCTCTGGCCAGGCCTTCATTTTCTACACATCATTGGCCACACACTTCCCAGGCCCTCTCTCTTCCTGCCTCATCCCCAGGTCCTCCCTGTGATGTCGCACTCACCTTTCTCTTCCCTCCTCCAGCACTCTGGTCTGCCTCGAGACAAACTCTCTCTCACTGCACTCCTCCATTACCCCACAACTCAGTCTCGACCCCATTCTAACTCCCATCTCTCAGATCTGCCTGGATTCACAGCAAGTGACTGGATCAGTAACCTGGTGCTCCCTTGAGGTTATCAGTAAGTTAAAGAAGATTAAAGGAAAATGGTGCTTCATTTCACTAAGAAAACAGAAGACTCCTCCACTATTTCCCTTTATCCATTCAGTTACACAAAAAGAGGCCTTGAGACAAAATTTGAGACTGCACAAGAGACAGCCAGCATGCACTGCCTCCTGTAAGGATACTGGCTCAGTCCCCTGCCCCAGTGAAGAAGTGACTAAAGAAACAAATCTGCTCCCAACCTTGGGACTAGGGATAGACGGGAGCCAGCAACCTATTAGTTAGGTTGGGACCATCTATCTTCCCAGCCTGTCACATCATCTCTGGAGCCCAATTCTGTCATTCAAACTCAATGACTCTATATATTGCTTCCTACCTCAAGCCACCTAAGATTTGACCACCTAAGTCACCAACTGCCTTAGTCATGGCAACCCTCACAGAAATGCAGCCAGAGGACTGTGGCAAACCTTTAGAGACAGCAAAGAAATGCCTCTTCATCCATTCATTTTATAGCACACAGCATTTTAAATACAGTTTTGGTAAATATGTGCATGTATGTAACAAAGAGGTTAGCAAAATGCTGTTAAATGTGTGGGTTTAAATACTTCAATTAAAAGACAATGCATTATCTCAGTATATTATTTGTCTTAAGGGGCCTCTAAAATGCTCAATGGGTTCCCTTAAACAGAAAAAGAACCCACAAGCCTGGATATCATATATTGAACATGCTTTGCAAACCACTACCAAAAGCTACTTCTGAATGTAAAATTCTGTTTACCCTATATGCATGCCACCAAGTGAACAAGTGAACAAGATTTTATTAGAGGTGAAAAATATTATTAACAAGTATGTGACGCCCTGGAACTTTCAGACACTGTTGCCAGAAACGTAAGTTGGCACAAGAAAACTATGAAAAACTTTGAGCAGTTTACACCAATACTGAACAACACATAACTCTATGACCCAGAATTTCTACGCCTTGGTATGTGTCCGACAGAAATAGGTATGTACATTCACCAAAAGATGGATAAGACTGCTCAGAGCAGCACAATTCGCACTAACCAGAAACTACTGGAAAACAACCCAGATACCCATCAACAGTAGAACAGCTTTTAAAAATCTCGCCTATCTGTGCAACAGAATACTATATAGCAATGAGAATGCATGAACCACGGCTACATCAATGTGCATGAATCTCACAGAAACAAAGGGGGACATATGAAGCCAAGATTCGAAGAAGACAATACTACAGGATTCCATTTACATAAAGGTTTAAAATAGGCAAAACTAAGCTCTGCTGTTAGAGGACAGGACAGCAATCAGTCACCCCTGGTGGGAGAAGGGGTACAAGTGGTGCCTGGGGCAGACGCTTGGGGAGCTTCTGGTTCAGGATGCCAACAGTATTCTGTATCCTGGTCTGAGCACCAACTATATTGACGTGTTCACTTTGTGATAATTAATTTGAGCACTTAGGATTTGTTCACTTTTTTAATGTACATTATACATCACCAAAACATTTATTTTAAAATATTTAGAAAAAAAATTTCCTGCAATTACTCTTCAAAGCGTCAGGTACCTGAACTGCTGCCCTAAAGTCATAGGGACCCTTAATTCCTATCATTAGCTCCTGACATGTCCAAATGATTCTTTGGCTACTTGTTAATAACGGAATCAAAATGCACTAATCTCATTATCGCTTGTCAGCAGGCACTGTCAGAACACTGTTGGCCATTAGTCGCCTGCTGCTGCTTTCAGTCAGAGACTTGTAAAGCACCCAAAAGGAGACAAAAACGTTGACAGTTTAGTTTTTCTCTTGTCGCATTCACCTTTCACCAACCTCATGCTGAACCCTTCACATCCCGGACCACAGGCTGCCTTCTCCAAGAGACCATTCCAGACCCCTCCGTACTTGGTCACGTCTGACTCTTTGCAACCCCATGGACTGTAGCCCACCAGGCTCCTCTGTCCGTGGGATCTTCCCAACCCAGGGATCAAGCCCGTGTCTCTTGCATCTCCTGCACTGGCAGGCAGATTCTTTACCACTAGTGCCACCCAGGAAGCCCTCAGACCCCTCTAGTGGTGGTTTAGTCACCAAGCCGTGTCCAACTCTTGGGACCCCATGGACTGTGGCCCACCAGGCTCCTCTGTCTATGGGACTTCCCAGGCCAGAATATTGAAGTGGGTAGCCATTTCCTTCTCCAGGAGATAAACCCCTCTAGCAAACACCAAGCTCCCTTTCTCTCAACATAATGCCTGCCTTTTTTCATTCCCTGATAGCTCAGTTGATAAAGAATCTGCCTGCAACCGAGGAGACCCTGGTTCTATTCCTGGGTCGGGAAGATCCCCTGGGGAAGAGATAGGCTACCCACTCCAGTATTCTGGCCCGGAGAATTCCAAGGACTATATAGTCCATGGGGTTGCAAAGAGTTGGACATGTCTGAGCAACTTTCACTTCACATCACTTCACCTATCTAAACATTAACAAACAACCACTGTGTGCCCAGCTCTGTGCTCAAGATACAACATTGAGTAAACCATGATTCTTTTCCTTTAGGTGCTCACAGCACTGTATGGAAAAGAGACATAAAAACAAAACTATGATAGATACATAAGCAGAGAATACTAGGAGCACTGGAGAGGAACATGTAAGCCAATTTTGAGGGTAGGGGGAAGGGAGATGATTCTTAGAGGAGATTTCTTTGAGGACATAAAATATGCCTTAAAGGATGGAAGTTAGTCAGTGAAATGAAGAGGAAGGCAGCTCCCAGCAGAGGAAATCTCGTCTGGTGTAGAGATGTGGGTGCTAGTAGGTGGGTAACTACAAGAGTAAAATCTGAGCAAGGACAGATGAGGGCAGGCAGAGAGAAGATCATGAAGGTCTTTGCAAACCATGTGAAATGGATGAGCCTTCATGCCAGAGAGGGAGAGCTGTCACTGTGGGTGGTGAGCAAGGGAACGGCAGGGTCAAGTCTGTCACCAAGGAACTGTGTGAGAAGTGAAATTGGAGATACAGAGGCTGGGAGATATCACCATAGACCTGTTTGAACCAGACCACTTGGAGCAGGGTTGGAGAGGAGAAAAAAATTCAATGTCTAGGTGGTAAAATCAGAAGGACTGAGGAACTGATGCATGGTAAGAGAATAGGGAAGGAGAAAGGGAAGTTGTTGAGAACTGACAGCAAGTGAAAAATGTACGAGAGGAAGAGAAGGGCGGGGTAGATGGCAGGGAACACAGGTGCCCTGAGGTTGACCCTGAGGTCAACACAGGAGGCATTAAAGATGAAGTGCCTGTAGGGACTTCAGGAAGTATGTTCAGCAGGAGAGCTGAAAGCCTGAGTATGGCAGCAAGGAGTCTGGGCTAAAGGTAGAAATAAATTCATCAGCACACACAAGAAACCCTAGAGCACACGAAATCACAGCATGCACACGGTGGGCGCATAGTGAGCTGAACACTCAGGAACACCAACTTTAAGGAAGGATGGAGGAAGAAAATCTGTAAAGAGGACAGAAACAGGATGCGCAAAGAGTTTCTCAATGATCAGGACACTGAGAAGTCATCGATGCCAAGGAAGTGGAAAGTTCAATACTCTAAAATGTACCAGCCAGATTTCCAGGATGAATAGACCGAAATAGTTTCATTGAATTTGGCAATTAACATATCATCAATGACTTTAGTCAGTAATTTCAGACTTTACTTCCAGCACCACAGCAGACCAAGCTAAAACAAATCCACATTGCAATATTTGTCAAGAAATTGGGATGCCCGATTTCTGAGGCCCTCAAAGGGACAGGACATGTTGCTTTCAGCTGACACAAGATAGGAAACTAAGAGTTATAAATAAAGCTAGACATCTAAGTACTGTCTGATATATAAAAAGGGGACGAAAGAAACTATCTACCAGCCCATAAAATAAGGAGGCATGTTGTTTCTCCGGGCTTGAGGCAAAAAAAAAAAAAGAGGCCTCTTGCAAGAAACTAAAACTACAAGCCTGCACTAGTCCTGTCTGTAGAGTAATGGTGTTTTAAATCCAAGCTGAAAAATAATATAAAACTGGTGTTAGACTTATGAGAGCTCTGTTTTTCAAAAATAGTAATACTTCCATACTCCACAACCCAAGAGACAACTCTTGACAAATATAAGCTTCCAGTTAAAAATAAATTCTGTAACACACAAGGAAACAAATAACTATGAGGGAGAACCAACCAATCACAAAAAAGAGAATAGAAGTTATAGAAAAATCCAAAAGATCATAAAACAAGATTTTTAAAGTTATAGAAACTGTTATGAGGTAAGATGACATTATGGGGGAAGTTTTGGGAAAAATCGAATATAAAAAAATACACTTATTAAAACTTTAAATGTGATGAATAGACTAAACAGAATATTAGATACAACTATAAAGAAAATTGATTAAGACAGAGGGTAAATCTGGAAAAAAAAAATCCAGAATTTAGAGAGAAATAAAAAGATGGTATACCTGGATTTGCAGCAACAAAGATGAACCTAGAGCTAGCATACTAACTGAAGAAAGTCAGACAAAGAAAAATAGGTATCATATGATATCATTTAGATGTGGAATCTAAAAAAATGATAAAAATGAATTATTTATACAACAGAAACACTCACACAGAAAACAAAGTTATGGTTACCAAATGGAGAGTGGGGAAGGGATAAATTAGGAATTTGGTATTAACAGGTACATACGACTATATATAAAATAGAACAAGGACCTACTGTATGGTAGAGGGAACTATACCCAATATCTTATAATAATTGAAGAAAGCTGAGCGCCAAATAATTGATGCTTTTGAACTGTGGTGTTGGAGAAGACTCTTGAGAGTCCCTTGGACTACAAGGAGATCCAACCAGTCCATTCTAAAGGAGATCAATCCTGGGTGTTCTTTGGAAGGAATGATACTAAAGCTGAAACTCCAGTACTTTGGCCACCTCATGTAAAGAGTTGACTCATTGGAAAAAACTCTGATGCTGGGAGGGATTGGGGGCAGGAGGAAAAGGGGACGACAGAGGATGAGATGGCTTGATGGCATCACCGACTCGACGGACATGAGTTTGAATGAACTCCGGGAGTTGGTGATGGACAGGGAGGCCTGGTGTGCTGCGATTCATGGGGCCGCAAAGAGTCGGACACGACTGAGCGACTGAACTGAACTGAACTGAATAAAGGAAAATAATCTGGAAAATACTATATGCATATGTGTAACTGAATCACTTTGCTATACACCTGAAACACTGTAAGTCAACTACACTTCAATTAAAAAAAAAAAAAAAAGATGGCTTAATTGTAAAAAAAGATATGCCAAAGAAGAAAGAATAAGATCCATGATATACTCTTAACAGGAGTTCCAGAAGAAAACAGGAAAAGTAGAAAAGGCAATGATCAAAAAGAACTGCCAAGGATTTTCTAAAAGTGTTAAAAAAAAAAAAATTAAATACATGAATTCTTAGACTGAATAAGATCACTGGGTCCTAAGAATTTTAAACTAAACAAATCTATGGATTGATACACAGTATTACAATGAAAAACCTGAAAGTAAGGGGAAAAAACTTTTCAAGCCAAGAAGAGAGAAAATATCATCCCCAAAGTAATAAAGACTTAGAGCCAACTTCTCATCAGTAACAGTAAATTCCAGAAGACAATAAATTCCTTAGCAGTCTACTTGGGCAGCCATAACAAAATACTACAAACTGAGGTGGTTTAAATAGCAGATGTTTATTTTCTCACAGATCAGGAGGCTGGAAGTCCATGATCAAGGTGCTGAGTTTGGTTTCTGGTGACAACTCTACTCGGCTTGTAGACAGCTGCCTTCTCACTGTGTCCACACATGGCTTGTCTTCTAGACACACTCAGAGAGAGAGATTTCTGGTGTCTCTTCTTCTTACTAGGACACCAATCCTATTTGATTAGGGCCTCACCCTTATAACCTCATTTAAATTCCTTTAATGGGCCTCACCCTTAAAAACCTCATTAAATTCCTCCCTAAAGACCCTATCTCCTAACATAGTCATATTAGTGGTAAGGAATTCAATGTATCAATTTGGGTGGCTGGAGACACAACTCAGTCTATAACAGAACATCTTCAAGGTGTTCAGAGAAAAGTAACCGGAATGCTATACCCAGATGAACTGTACTTACCCTTCAGAAATAAGGCCTAAAGACATTTTCAGACAAAGTGAGAAAATTCCTGTATCTAAACCATTACTGAAAGACCTACTAGAGACTTCTCTGGTGGCCCAATGGCTAAGACTCCACACTCCCAAAGCAGGGGCCCAGGTTTGATCCCTGGTCAGGGAATTAGATCCCACATGCTGCAACTAGAAAATCCAAGATTTCACGTGCTGCAATAAGACTTGGCACAAATTTTGAATAAGTAAAAATAAGTATTAAAAAATCTACTAAACTAACCATGTACTTGGCAATACACTAACTGAAACTAAAAGGAAAGAATGCATGGAAGCAGTAATCAATCAACTAGTTGACAAAATATTCATTCAACAAATACCCACTGAGAAGTCTATCCTATATGCCAGACATGGTTCCATTTGTGGGGATTCTACAATGAATTAAAATCCCTGATTTATTACATGTAATCTGGTAAATGGGGATAAATGCACCAAAGGGAAATAGAACAG
The DNA here is from genome assembly GCF_055505025.1 of Bos grunniens. Classification (NCBI taxonomy): domain Eukaryota; kingdom Metazoa; phylum Chordata; class Mammalia; order Artiodactyla; family Bovidae; genus Bos; species Bos grunniens. The sequence continues at coordinate 14,880,387 of NC_141192.1, forward strand.
GAAAGAAGACAGGGAGGAATACTCAGTTCAGTTCAGTCACTCAGTCGTGCCTGACTCTTTGTGACCCCATGGACTGCAGCACATCAGGCTTCCCTGTCCATCACCAACTCCCAGAGCTTGCTCAAACTCATGTCCACCTAGTCAGTGATGCCATCCAACCATCTCATCCTCTGTCATCCTCTTCTCCTCCTGCCCTCAATCTTGCCCGGCATCAGGGTCTTTTCCAAGGAGTCAGTTCTTCGCATCAGGTGGCCAAAGTATTGTAGTTTCAGCTGTAGCATCAATCCTTCCAATGACTATTCAGGACTGATTTCCTTTAGGATTGACTCGTTTGATCTCTTCGCAGTCCAAGGAACTCTCAAGAGTCTTCTCCAACACCACAGTTCAAAAGCATCAATTCTTTGGTGCTCAGCTTTCTTTATAGTCGAACTCTCACATCCCATGGCTACTGGAAAAGCCACAGCTTTGACCAGACAGACCTTTGTTGGCAAAGTAATATCTCTGCTTTTTAATACGCTGTCTAGGTTGGTCCTAGCTTTTCTTCCATTAGAGGTTTTATATTGTTAAGTTGAAATATGCATTGAGTATTTGAAAGTAATAATAGAAATGAATTTTGAGGTTTTAAAAGGAAAAAAAAAAGGAATCCTAATTTGAAGACAAAGCCAACAAGGATCATTTGGAAGAGATGGATTTAAAGAGGCTCCGAGATCAGGGCTGGGGAGTCAAGTTTCCAGGCTCTTTCCCTATTTCCCCTTGCCACCTCCAGTGTGCAGGCTGGTCCCCCAGCTGTTGGACCCCAGAGAGAGAAGGTGACTGGATTTACAAGAGTTCTCATGTAGACTCATTAGAAATTAGTGGAAACGGCAGAACCATCTCTTACTTGTATCTCTTCTTAAGAGCAAAGAAACCTTTCCCTAGTGTCTCTTGGTACATGTTCCCTTGGGTTCACTGGTCCAAACAGCTTCACAGGCCCATGCCTATCACAGGAAGGGGAAGAGGATCCCAATACCAGTCTTAGAACAATCCAGATTAAACTCCTGTAGCCAGGTATAGGTAACACAGAGAAAGGGACACACACAGACAAAATTCAAGCTTTTCCGTCAAGGAAGAAAGCAATGCTGACCACAAACAGCCTCTGCTCACCTATCATCTGCCTCAAAATTCACAACATAGTGGTGACTACATGACACTGTCATCACACTTCCACAAAACAGCACACCATCACCCTGGAAATGTGAAAAAGCAACTTCACAGTCAACTAATTTTTTCTACAAGCCCAGCTGCTTGCTGTTGTTACTGTTCCATCAATAAGGCAAGTTTGACTCTTTGCAACCCCATGGACTGCAGCACAGCAGGCTTCCCTGTCCTTCACTATCTCCCAAAGTTTGCTCAAATTCACGTTCATTGAGTCAGTGGTGCTATCTAACCATCTTATCCTAGGCCGCCCTCTTCTCCTTTTGCCTTCAATCTTTCACAGAATCAGGGTCTTTTCCAAGGAGTCACCTCTCCACATCAGGTGGCCAAAGTACTGGAGCTTCAGCTTCAGTCCTTCCAATGAATATTCAGGGTTGATTTCCTTTGGGATTGACTGGTTTGATCTCCTTGCAGTCCAAGGGACTCTCAAGAGTCTTCTCCAGGACCACAATTCAAATCTTTGGTTCTCAGCCTTCTTTACAGTCCAGTTCTCACATCCTAACATGATTACTGGAAAAACCATAGCTTTGACTATACAGATCTTTGTCAGCAAGTGATGTCTCTGCTTTTTAATATGCTGTCTTGGTTTGTCATGGGGCTTCTCTGGTGGCTCAGATGGTAAAGAATCTGCCGGCAATACGGGAGACCCTGGATCAATCTCTGGGTCAGGAAGATCCCCTGAAGAAGGAAATGGCAACCCACTCCAGTATTCTTACCTGGAGAATCCCATGGACAGAGGAGTTTGGCAGGCTACAGTCCATAGGGTCACAAAGAATTGAACACGAATGAATGACTAACCCTTTCACTTCCAGGTTTGTCATAGCTTTTCTTCAAAGGAGTAAGCGTCTTTTAATTTCATGGCTGCAGTCACTATCTTCAGTGATTTTGGAGACCAAGAAGATAAAATCCGTCACTGTTTCCACTTTTTCCCCATCTATTTGCCATTAAGTGATGGGGCCAGATGCCATAACTTCAGTTTGTTGAATGTTGAGTTTTAAGCTAGCTTTTTCGATCTCGTCCTTCACTGTCATCAAGAGGCTCTTCAGTTTCTCTTCACTTTATGCCGTTAGAGTGGTATCATCTGCATATGTGAAGTTCTGGACATTTCTCCTGGCAATCTTGATTCCAGCTTGTGATTCATCCAGCCCAGCACTTCACATGATACTGTACTCTACATATAACTTAAATAAACAGGGTGACAATATACAGCCTTGTTGTACTCCTTTCCCAATTTTGGACAGCTGCTTTAACAAAGCCCATAACACATGCTCATGGGCCAACACGCATGTTAACCAATCATCATCTCTGTTGTGCTAATTCAACAACCAATCAAACTATAAGGACAACAGGCCCATCCCCAAGTTCCTGAAAATGGCTGATCAGAACACTTCCCATGCAGAAGCCCAAACCAGTCAATCTATGCAGATACTTTTAAAGCTTCCCAGATGTCCCTATAAAAATTCTCTCTCTTCTGGCTATACTGCCACTTCCAGATTAGCAGAAATAATCAAATAAATGTGCTTTTTCATTGAAAGGCATTTCCAAATTATTTCAACATTATCAGGTTGAAGGGAGGTTATGGCAATGACTGGCTAAAGTGGATTAAATGCTTTCATTTATCTGAGAAATTGAAGTTATAATAAAATGTTAGAGCCAAAAAAGACTTCCCAGAGACTATTTAATATGACATCCACAATTTATAGATGAGACTGTGCAAGCCAGTAGCACCATTTTTACATAAGATTTAATCCAGGAGAAACCTTTTGTATCTTCGTTATCATGCTGTCCCAGGAACAAGACAATATCCATTCATTCAGTAGTTCTCAACCTTTGCAGCAAATCAGACCCAAATTTTGCATCTAATTTCAGGTTGTTCCTGGGCTCTTTGAAGCTCACCTAGGGATCCTAAGATTAAAAGTCCCTCCATTAGACACAGCTAACATCCCCAGTTCAGATAAATATATTGAGGTTACTATTTCCTCTATCATTATATGGATGTATAAAATCATATTACACTAGTTCCCTTTCCTCACCCCTCCTCAATTTTATTATATCTTACCCAGCTACTCTAAACTCAAGAAATTCTATCTATAACATTATTCCAAGAAACAGAAATGGTAATCCCATAATGTGAGATGATTAAGGGGAAACCTCTATCCATTTTCCAATCCACCACTATATTCCCAAGTCTAACACAACTTCTATCAAAAGATAAGCCATCAGTAAAGGTCTTGCAATGCGGGAGACCGGGTTCAAACCCTGGGTCGGGAAGATCCCCTGGAGAGGGCAATGGCACCCCACTCCAGTACTCTTGCCTGGAGAATCCCATGGAGGGAGAAGCCTGGTAGGCTACAGTCCATGGGGTCGCAAAGAGTCAGACTGAGCAACTTCACTTTCACTTTCAAAGGTCTTTAAGTTCCTTGATCAGTATAACCCTTTAATCTTTTAAGATAAATTACAAAACTATCATCTCAAATCCCTTACCATCTAGGAAGGATTGGTCTATTGTTCCCATTTTATACATGAGGAAATACAACTCAGTGACCCGCCTAAGGTCATATGGGTAAGTAAGAGTAAAATTGGGGTGATATCTGGGTTTCTTTGTTGGTGTTCCACTGATATACAACAGCACTTTTTCAACTGGAAATAGCCATAAAAGCTATTGTTAATATACTGTGCTCCTCTGTTGGTGGGAATGCAAATTGATACAGCCTCTATGGAGAACAGTATGGAGATTCCTTATAAAAGTAGAAATAAAACTAACATATGACCCAACAATCCCACTACTGGGCATATGCCCTAAGAAAACCATAAAAAACACACATGTACCCCAATGTTCATAGCAACATTAGCTAGGACATGGCACAACACAGATGTCCATTGACAGAGGAATGGATAAAGAAGCTGTGTACCACATATACAATATTCAGTTCAGTTCAGTTGCTCGGTCATGTCCGATGCTTTGTGACCCCATAAACACCAGGCTTCCCTGTCCACCACCAACTTCTGGAGCTTAATCAAACTTACGTCTATCAAAAAGGTGATGCCATCCAACCATCTCATCCTCTGTCATCCCCTTCTCCTCCTGCCTTAGTCTTGCCCAGCATCAGGGTCTTTTCCAAGGAGTCAGTTCTTTGCATCAGGTGGTCAAAGTATTGGGGTTTCAGCTTCAGCATTAGTCCTTGCAATGAATATTCAGGACTTATTTCCTTTAGGGTGGACTGGTTGGATCTCCTTGCAGTCCAAGGGACTCTCAAGAGTCTTCTCCAACACCACAGTTCAAAAGCATCAATTCTTCCGGCACTCAGCTTTCTTCACAGTCCAACTCTCACATCCATGCATGACCACAGGAAAAACCACAGCTTTGACTAGACAGACCTTTGTCGGCAAAGTAATGTCTCTGCTTTATAATATGCTGTCTAGGTTGGTTATAACATTCCTTCCAAGAAGCAAGTGTCTTTTACTTTCAAGGCTGCAGTCACCATCTGCAGTGATTTTGGAGGCCCAAAAAATAAAGTCTGTCACTGTTTCCATTGTTTTCCCAGCTATTTGCCATGAAGTGATGGCACCTGATGCCATGATCTTCGTTTTCTGAATGTTGAGCTTTAAGGCAACGTTTTCACTCTCCTCTTTCATCTTCATCAAGAGGCTCTTTAGTGCTTCTTAGATTTCTGCCATAAGAGTGGTGTCATCTGTGTGTCTGAGGTTATTGATATTTCTCCCGGAAATCCTGATTCCAGCTTGTGCTTCATCCAGCCTGGCATTTCTCATGATGTACTCGGCATATAAGTTAAATAAGCAGGGTGACAATATACAGCCTTGACATACTCCTTTCCCAATTTGGAATCAGTCTGTTGTTCCACGTCCAGTTCTAACTATTGCTAACTGTTGACCTACACACAGATTTCTCAGGAGGCAAGTAAGGTGGTCTGGTATTCCCGTCTCTTGAAGAATCTTCCACAATTTGTTGTGATCCACACAGTCAAAGGCTTTGGTGTAGTCAATAAAGCAGAAGTAGCTTGGAAAATCCCATGGATGGAGGAGCCTGGTAGGCTGCAGTCCAAGGGGTTGCTGAGGGTCAGACACAACTGAGCGACTTCACTTTTACTTTTCACTTTCATGCACTGGAGAAGGAAATGGCAACTCACTCCAGTGTTCTTGCCTGGAGAATCCCAGGGAAGGGGGAGCCTGGTGGGCTGCCGTCTATGGGGTCGCACAGAGTCGGACACGACTGAAGTGACTTAGCAGCAGCAGCAGCAGATGTTTTTCTGGAACTCTCTTGCTTTCTCAATGATCTAGCGGATGTTGGCAATTTGATCTCAGGTTCCTCTGCCTTTTCTAAATCCAGTTTGAACATCTGGAAGTTCATGGTTCACATACTGTTGAAGCCTGGCTTGGAGAATTTTGAGCATTACTTTGCTAGCGTGTGAGCTTAGTGCAATTTTGCAATAGTTTGAACATTCTTTGGCATTGTCTTTCTTTGGGATTGGAATGAAAACTGACCTTTTCCAGTCCTGTGGCCACTGCCAAGTTTTCCAAATTTGCTGGCATATTGAGTGCATCACTTTAACAGCAGCATCTTTTAGGATTTGAAATGGACCACAGCCTTGTCTAACTCAATAAAACTATGAGACGTGCCATTTAGGGCCACCCAAGACAGACAGGTTACGGTGGAGAGTTCTGAAAAAAATGTGGTCTGCTGGAGAAGTGAATGGCAAACCACTTCAGTATTCTTGCCTTGAGAACCCCATGAACAGTATGAAGAAATGGAATATTATTTGGCCATTAAAAGGAATGCCTTTGAGTCAGTACTACTGAGGTGGATGAACCTAGAGTCTATTATACAAAGTGAAGTCAGAAAGAGAAAGACAAATATTGTATATTAACACATATATATGGAATCTAGTGAGATGGTGGGCTTCCCTGGTGGCTCAAACAGTAAAGAATTCGTCTGCAATGGGGGAGACATGGGTTCAGACCCTGGGTTGTGAAGATCCCCTGCAGGAGGGCATGGCAACCCACTCCAGTATTCTTGCCTGGAGAATCCCCATGGACAGAGCAGCCTGGTGGGCTACAGTCCACGGGGTTGCAAAGATTCGGACACAACTGAGCAACTAACACAGCACAGAGAGATGGTACTCATGAACCTATTTGCAGGGCAGCAATGGAGACCAGAGAGTAGACTCGTGGACGTGGTGGGGAAGGAGATGGTGGGACAAAGGAGAGAGGAGCAGTCGTATAGAGAATTCACACTGTTTATCTATTTTAGATAAACAGTGTGAATTCTCTATACGACTCAAGAGGCTCAAACCGGTGCTCTGTGACAATGCAGAGAGATGGAATGTGGTGGCAGTTGGGAAGAAGTTTTTAGGAGCGAGGGTACATATGTATACCTGTGGTTGATTCATGTTGATGTATGGCAGAACCCAACACAATATTGTAAAGCAATTATCCTTCAATTAAAAAAGAAAGAAAAAAATATACCATGCTCCTTCCACAGCTAAGCAGAACACTCTTTTGGATTATGTGCTTACTTTGAATTATCCATGCTGCTTTTACTTCACTAGCCTAGAGAATAGCACTGGCCATGCCTTAAAATAAAACTATCTCCATACACATGGGCTATCCAGGTGGCAAAAATGAGGTTTTCCACGGCTAATCTCAACACTCTCCAGGTAATCCCAAGTACCTTTCGTATCACCTTGATCTGATTTGTGCTAAAACGAATCCCTTCAGCTGGGCATAACCAAAAAGAGAAAATAACAGTTGTGCAAGTTGTCTGGAGGCACTTTACCAACTTGGATCACTTTCCTGCTCATTTTAGCTGGGTAAATAATAGCTTGATATGTAGTACCTGCTAAGTGAAATGAAAATGGAAAATGTTTTAAAGGGTTTTCACTTAATGTCTTTATGCTACTGTAAATGTATGAAAATTTTATATCTGGGTTTTTATTACTGTTGATTGCTAAACTGACAGGGAAAATAATCCAAGCTGGCACATTAATGAAACATGATTTTTAAGTTCCTTTTTTTTTTTTAAGAACAAAGCTAAACACAATTAAATGGTAAAAAGCCACTCCAACTTTTAACTCTTTTAAGATTGAACAGTCAATATCAGATTGTTTTTACAAGCTTTCTTAGCCACTTCACCTTTATCCAGAAAAATCTATTGCTTTCTTCTAACACAGAGGTATGCAAAACTCAGCCCTGGGTTTTCATGTCTGTTTCCCCAATGCCATCACTTGTCTCTCTTCCAAAATTGTGCTTTTAGAGCCTTCAGAAACATTTCTACACAGTCCAGACAGCTATTACAATACAGAGAACTAGAGAGTAGAAAAATCATACTAGAAGAATCAGGGGTGTATGCCAGGAGAGGCTCCATGAAGAGCAGCCATACCCTCAGGAAATAGGGCCAACGTTAATCCAAGACTCTCAGAAGTGGATTCAGCCCCACCAGTAACAACAAAGAGGAGCCCAACACCCTTCCAACAATGCTCTCACAGATACTCAGGAACGAGTTGCTTTAAAAGCTCACATTCATTCAAGGGGTTGTGTCACTGGCGGAATTAGTCACACCTGCCAGTGAATAGCAAATAACAGCTGTATAGACACAAGTGAGTTATTGGTCTTAGGCTACAATCTCCCAGGAAGCAAACTGTACAATTTCTGCTGCTCCCAGGCCAACTGAAAGGAATTTAAACTTGCACATGATTGAGTATCTTAATTATGTCATCTTAAAGCATTTCATTACCATAACCAATACCAAAAGTCTGGGAGAAACCCAGCTGTGTCATTCAGACACCCGACCCTAAATTGCAGCAGTCATGACACCTCCCACCCTACTTCTCCCTCATCATCAGAGACTACGTGGGTCTGAAGTGAGCTCATTAGTGGAAGAAGCAGCCCTGTAAACCAAGGTTTCTAACCTGGTCAGTGTTCCTTCCCCTGACTACACTGTTCCCTTGTTTTTATATAAAAGGAAACGGGGAGCTGGGGGATTAAGTATGAGGTGTTTAATGGGATTTCTCCCAATATTTAACTTTGTGAACTCGGCCTGTATTTACCAAATACCTGCTGAAAAATCTAACCTCGTTCAAGATGCTGAGGGTAATACAAAACATAACATGTGGTATGTGCCCTCAAGGAAATTATGTTCTGGGTCTGGAGGCAAAATTTACATCACACTAGTAACATTTACTCACCAGTATTTATTAACAAATGCTACAATCCCTGATGGCTCAGATCGTAGAGAATCTGCCCACATTGTGGGAGACCCTGGTTCTATCCCTGGGTGGGGAAGATCCCCTGGAGAAGGGCATGGCAAACCACTCCAGTATTCTTGCCTGGAGAATCCCATGGACAGAGGAGCCCGGTGGGCTACAGTCCATGGGGTCGCAAAGAGTCAGACACGATTAAGCAACTAACACTTTCACTGCTTTCACTTTCACAAGCAAAGCACTGAACTAAATGCCTTCAGAGAAACTACAAGACAGCAATTACCCTCCACCACAGAGACTACAACTGAGTAGAGCTGGGCTTGAAAAGGGACCTCAAAGACAACCCAGGGAGCTTTCACACTCAAGCACACCCTGGCGCAAAAACTTTGCCTGTGACTCCCCTAAAATGACTTCCATTTGTCCACTTCCAATTTAAAGTTTAGGGCCCAAAACCGAACACAATATTCTAGGTGTGGTTTTCCTTCTTTTTCAAGGTAATATGCTTCTGCCATTGAGTCGATAATCTCAAGAGCTCCTTAAACACTCACATTCAGATATTTGAAGATGCCAGACAAAACTTAATTTTCCCCCACATCACCTCTACTCTGACACTTCACTCAAACAGCTGATTTGGAGACCCAAAAGCAAATAGAATCTGAAATTTCACCTCTTCTAATCCGCCCACATTCTAGGTGGTAAGAACCCCTGATATTTTGATTCTATTATCTGATTTAACCCTCTTTCCTAGATCTGTCTCCTATTTATGGTATATGTGCTTTCTGTATCTTTACCTAACTCACTTTACCTAAATATTTTTTCTCAAGAATCAGGTACAAAATCAAGCTCTGTGGGAAACAAGAAACATTCCTCCAAACCAGCAGAGCTCCATTTGGGTATCCCCTTTCGGTACAGCGGTTTGGCAAAAATCCCGTATTAAATGCCTTCCTCATCTTCAAATATATGATGATTGACACATCTCCATTATATATTAAGTCAGAAAAGAAAAAAGGAAATGATATGACCTGATCTGTGAGCATAAACCCAGACTTATTCATAAACAACTGCTGGTTCACTATCCATTCTTGTAATAATATGTATTAGAATTTCATTCCAGATTTCAAAAGTCATCCTTAGTTAGTAGGGGAATGCCAAAGAGAGTAAAGAGTACTTCAGTTTGGCCGGGCATAGGGCACTTGGAGAGAAGAGTAAAGAAGTAACTGGGATCTGAGCACAGAGGACCCTGAAGTCTGCACTAAAGAAATCACACTTCATTCTGAAAGCGGTACAGAGATAACGAGTGGTGTGATGCAGAGGAAAAGCATGATTCCAACATGTAGAAAGAACAAGCCAACAGTAGAGGGCAAGAGAGGAAGGAGTAGGCAGTGGCTAGAGATATAATGATGAGACCCTTATAATGGTTCAGGAAAGAGATTTAAATAATTAGATGAAGCAGTAAAGGAGAGCATCAGAACACATGACGGTGATGGAGACACAATCAAGTGACGGATTAGACAAGGAAGGAAGGGAAGAAGCAGTCAATGATGGTGCTACAGTTCCCCCAGTGATGTCACTAAGCAAAGTAAGGCAGCCAAAGGAGCAACAGCCTTTTGGAGTAAAAGAAAAAATAAGTTAGTTAGGACAGAGTAATCTCAAGGTTCCAAAGGAACATCCAATGAAGTGCTATCCAGAAGTCAACTAGAACAGTGGGTTTATACCTTAGGAGGAAGACAAAGTGGGGCTGGAGATAAATTGAAAATATCTGTGTTTTCTTAATTAACTTATTTTTAATTGGAGGATAATTGCTTTGTAATACTGTGTTGGTTTCTGCCATGTGTGAACATGAATCAGCCACAGGCACACACATGTCCCCTCCGTCTTGAACCTCCTTCCCACTTCCCACGCCATTCCACCCCTCTAGTTTGTCTGAGAGCACCGGGTTTGAGCTCCCTGCATCACACAGCAAATTCCCACCTACCATTCGCCATCCATTTCACACATGGTAATGTATATGTTTCAGCACTACTCTCTCAATTAGTCCCAGCCTCTCTGTCCGCTCACTGCCAGCACTATTTACAAAGGCTAGGACACGGAAGTAACCTAGAAGTCCACCAACAGTTAAATGGATAAAGAAGTTGTGATACATACATGCAATGGAATATTATTCAGCCATAAAAAGGGGTGCATTTGAGTCAGTTCTAGTGAGGTGGATGAACCTAGAGACTATTATACAGCGTGAACTAGGTCGAAAAGAGAAAAACAAATATTACAGTTCAGTTCCATCACTCAGTCGTACCCGACTCTTTGCAACCCCATGAACTGCAGCATGCCAGGCCTCCCTGTCCATCACCAACTCCCGGAGTCCACCCAAAGCCATGTCCATTGAGTCAGTGATGCCATCCAACCATCTCATCCTCTGTCATCCGCTTTTCTTCCCGCCTTCAATCTTTCCCAGTATCAGGGTCTTTTCCAATGTGTCAGCTCTTCACATCAGGTGGCCAAAGTATTGGAGTTTCAGCTTCAACATCAGTCCTACCAATGAACACCCAGGACTTATCTCCTTTAGGATGGACTGGTTGGATCTCCTTGCAGTCCATGGGACTCTCAAGGGTCTTCTCCAACACCACAATTCAAAAGCATCAATTCTTCGGCACTCAGCTTTCTTTATAGTCCAACTCTCACATCCATACACGACTACTGGAAAAACAATAGCCTTGACTAGATGGACCTTTGTTGACAAAGTAATGTCTCTGCTTTTTAGTATGCTGTCTAGGTTGGTCATAACTTTCCTTCCAAGGAGTAAACATCTTTTAATTTCATGGCTGCAGTCACCATCTGCAGTGATTTTGGAGCCCCCAAAAATAAAGGTAGCCATTGTTTCCACCGTTTCCCCATCTATTTGCCATGAAGTGATGGGACCGGATGCCATGATCTTAGTTTTCTGAATGTTGAGCTTTAAGCCAACTTTTTCACTCTCCTCTTTCACTGCCATCAAGAGGCTCTTTAGTTCTTCTTCACTTTCTGCCATAAGGGTGGTGTCATCTGCATATATGAGGTTACTGATATTTCTCCCGGCAATCTTGATTCCAGCTTGTGCTTCCTCCAGCCCAGCGTTTCTCATGATGTACTCTGCATATAAGTTAAATAAGCAGGGTGACAGTATATAGCCTGACGTACTCCTTTTCCTATGTGGAACCAGTCTGTTGACAGGTTTACGGAATTTAGAGAGATGGTACTGATGATCCTATTTGCAGAGCAGTAGTGAAAATATTTGTGCTTTTACAAGAGGAAAATGGGCCAGAAAATGATCCAGGGAAAGAATGGCCAATTAAGTGCCAAGAAGATCTAGACAGAGCTATCAAGAAATCAAAGAGAGAAGCTTAAAGAAGAAAATCATGTCTATACATTGAAAATCATGTCTGAAATACTGTAAATAAAATTAAAGAAAGAAAAAAAATTGGGGAAACCAAACAAACTCTCCATCAGATAGGAATGGTCATACAGTGCCTTATGGTATATCAACCATGACACTCTGGCCCTCTAAGGAAAACTTGATAGTTGTCATTCTCAACAAGAAGAAAAAAAATCATGTCTAATGATAGAGTGAGAAGTGACCATCAGACTTTGTGCTTAGAAGGCCTATAAGAAAGGACTGTAGCTTTAACAGTCCTTCTCAGACTTTAAAACTACCACAAATCACTTAGGGATCTAATTAAAATGAGGATTCTGAAATGGGTCTTGAGTGAGGCCTACAACTCAGAGTTTCTGACAAGCTCTCGAGGGATGCCAGGGCTGCTGGCCCATGGACCACACTTAGCAGACAACAGTGAATGGGAGGTGGGCATTGGAGGCAGTGAGTGGAGACTACTTAAGGAAGTTCAGTACAGTTAGAGGACTGAGTGATGGGATACAGCATGAGTGCTAAAGGAATTAAGAATCAGAGGAAAAGTCAGTAGTGCTGGGTCTGTTTTGATTGAAGTATAGTTGATTTACAATGTCATGCTAGCTTTCTGGTGTACAGCAAAGTGATTCAGTTACATACATATTCTCCTGTTTATATTCTTTTCATTGTGGTTTATTACAGGATATTGAATATAACTCCTTGTTCTATACAGTTGGACCTTGTTCATCTGTTTTATATATGGTACTTTGTATCTGCTAATCTCCCTTTCCCCTTTGGTAACCATAAGTTTGTTTTCTATGTCCATGAGTCTGTTTCTGGTTTGTAAATAAGTTCATTTTATCATTTTTTAGATTCCACATTTAAATAATATTAATATATTTTTCTTTCTCTTTGACTTATTCTAGTTTAGTGTGATAATCTCTAGGTCCATCCATGCTGCGCAAATGGCATTATTTCATTCTTTTTCATGGTTCAGTATTATTCCATTGTATTATATATATATATATATATATATATATATATAATTTGTGTGTGTGTGTGTATATATTCTTTATCCATTCATCTGTCAATGGACATTTAGTTGACTCCATATGTTGGCTATTATAAATAGGACTGTGCTATGAACATTGGGACACATATATCTTCTTGAATTAGAGTTTTCTCCAGATACATGCCCATGAGTTGGGACTGCAGGATCATATCATAATCCTGTCTTTTAAGGAATCTCCACACTGTTTTCCACAGTGGCTGCACCAATTCACATTTCCACCAATTGTGTAGGAGTGTGCCCTCTTCTCCACAAGCTGCAGGAGTGTTTCCTCTTCTCCACAATCTCTCTAGCATTTGTTATTTGTAGACTTTTTGAGGATGACCATTCTGACCAGTGTGAGGTGATACCTCAGTATAGTTTTGATTTGCATTTCTCCAGTAATTAGTAATGTTGAGCATCTTTTTATGTGCTTATTGGCCATCTGTATGGCTTCTTTGGAGAAATGTCTAGGTCTTCTACTTTTTTTCAGATTGGGTTATTTTTGTTGTTGTTGTTCAGCTGTGCAAGCTATTTATATATTTTTGAAATTTAGCCCTTGTTGGCCACATCATTTGCAAATATTTTCTTCCAGTCCGTAGGTTTTTTTTTTTTTTTTTCATTTTGCTTGTGGTTTCCTTTGCTGTGCAAAAGCTTATGCATTTGATCAGGCTCCATTTGTTTATTCTTGCTTTTATTTCTATTGCTTCAGGAGAGTGACCTAAGAAACACTGGTATGATCCAAGTCACAGAATGTTTTGCCTATACTCTCCTCTAAGCTTTATGGTGCCATGTTTATATTTAAGCAATGCATGCATGCTTAGCTGCTACGTCATTTTTCTGACTCTTTGCAACCCCATGTACTAAAGCCCACCAGGTTCCTCTATCCATGGGATTTCCCAGGTAAGAACACCAGAGTTGGTTGCCATTTCCTTTTCCAGGGGATCTTGCCAACCCAGGGATCACACCTGGGTCTCCTACATTGGCAGGCAGATTTTTTTTACTGCTGAGCCACCAGGGAAGCCCATATTATAATTTTTTTAAGTCCTCGGGCCTAGAAACTCACCCTAAGGGCTTTGATAAGTATATTAAGGGGATTCCATATATGATTTTTCAGTTCCTCTGTCCTTTAATCATACTTGACCCGAGTGAGTTAAAGCTTAAAGTGAAGCAGAAAGTGTCAAGTTTGACAACCGAGCTGGTCAGCAAAAAATTAATGTACCCCTTCATGATCATGTGCATTGGTTGGTTCAACACCCAACTGTCTCATTCTCCTTCCAAGATACTTTTTGACTAGAGGGTTGCTCCTACAATGCAATTATCTCTCCCCAACTCATCCACACCTGTTTGATTAGGACTTAGCCTCTGTTGACAGATTTTTATCTTTGGAAATGCTCCCTTGGCTGTGCAAAGAAGAACAAGTGAAGCAAAGGATTAACCAACACACTCTCACAGAAGCAGTCAAACTGGCACTCAGTTAAAAGGCAGAAAACAACAATTTCAGGTGAGCAGTCTCAGCAAACTGCTGCCAAGATCACCAGTAATTCCCTAGTGAATGAATTCTGCATTCAGCCCCTGTCCTCCGACAACTGCCTTTCTGCTTTTAAAGAATAGCTCTATTCTTGAAGGAAGTTTCATATCATCTTGATACACCCTAAGAAATAAAATCCTCCCCTCCAAACCCACAGAGAATGTCCAACCTGCCAAGATCACGTGACAGTCCTAAGACAAGTCAGAACTGCACAGATAAACTCCCTACCCAGGAGGTGTCAGAGCTCTTGCTTCCAGAGTTGGCTAGGAAATCTTTGTGAACCATTATCATTCCTTGGGATGGATCAACCAAATAATCAAATGAATTGTCAAGAGAGAGTTTGCCATGGGATGGAGCCTAACGGTTATTAAGATAAAATATTTCATCATCCTAAATGGACCACTTTAAAAAGAGGAGTTTATATTTTTAAAAAAATCTCTTTATAACATTTATGTTTTCATGAAATCACAGAATGGTACCATCTGGAGAGACCCTCATTAGAGATCAGCAGAAGGACCACCTATGATGCTCCTTGAAAATGCAAAAGCCCTAGCTTCACCCCACACCATGGACTTCTTGACGCCAAACTCTCCATAAGTGTCTAATTAGGCTCAGTTTATTCATAAGACCCAGAGAAGTTGTGACTTTCCTAAGGCCACGGATGCCTATTTTAAAGTTATACTCCATCTCACTTGAAAAAGTACCTAAAGCAGAAGTCATATGGTTGATAACAGTGTTATCCAAGATGCCCTTCAATAGGATTCAAGTCAATGAACATCTTGAGAATTAGTTTTAGGTCCAGAGCAAAGTCTTATTGAAACACAGAGGGTTTTTTTTCATCATCAAGGTGCCTGAAAACAGTATTCCTCCCTCAAATGAAACAGAATTCACTGTGCCAAAAACCCTCTTGGTCACACCTGAGCCCCCCAAACTGCTTTACATAGCTTAAATTTCAGGGAGGTGTTTTTAAAAGTTTTTCGCGGATAGTAGGCCAATCAGACAAGGAGAAAAACAACAAGAAATCATACTGTGGACTGTCATCTAATTCTTTTTTCTTTCCAAGTTGGTAAATATATTTCCTAGTCCCTTTCCGGAGGAGGGGTATGGGGTGTACCTGTTGTTTGCCTAGTGAAGCAGAACACTGCATACCCGTTCCTTCATCGGAGAACTAAGAAACATGTCATTGTGCTGGCTGTATCCTCTATGCCAGTGGTGTCTTGGAGGATTCAGATACCACTTAATAAGTCACTCACACTAGGCCTCCTGCACATCAGTCTGAAAGGACACATCAAAACACTTTGTTCTCCAAACCTCTTGGGGGCCCAGATGGAAGAACTTAACAAATCAACACAGAGATCCATCCGTTATATGGCTCTAAGGCATGTGGGGGAGGGGGGCAGGGCCCACTGGAAACAGGAACAACGTGTTTATAGATGGACAGGACGCAGCTAGGCGAAACAGGAGAAAAGACACATCGGCATCTTGCCCTATACTTCAATCCCAGTTCCAGCTGGTGTTCAACATTGAACTATAGCCAGTTACCACCCTAACTGAAACTGTGTAATGTTGAATCAGGGCCAGAAGAGCTGGACAAACCAGAACCCATGCCTCATGTTTGCTCTAAATAGTTCATCTTTTGTCTGTTCATTTCCTTTTATTCGTCAGTATCAATCTTGCAGGGCTAGAACATGAGTTTCCGTAGCCACACTGTCTCCTGAAACCCCCCAAATATTTTCATGACCCTTTAAACATCCCTGAGGACTAAAAATCCAGGCTTTACTCATCACATTTTAACTGGGTATTTGGTCCACTAACATTTAATATAGTTATTGCTATGGTTTGAGTTAAATCTACCACATTACCTCTGTTTTCTCTTTGTAGCTTGTATTTTTTTCCTTTGTTCCTCCTTTCCTGCCTTCTTTTACAGTTTTTAAGAATATCATTTTAATTTATCTACTGTTTTTTGTCTGCTATGTCTTGCATTATTTTTTATGAATTGCTCTAAGATTATAATATACATTCTTCATTTCACACAGTCTGCTTAGAGCTAATGTTGTACCACTTCCTGTAAAATGAACAAATCATGCAACCATAATGAGTCTTTTATCTCACCTCCAGACTTTATGTTACAGTTGACATATATACTACCTCTGCATAAACTATACTCCAAAATACCTTAGAGCTTGGTGGTTAAAGACTCCCACGTGTTTTAAAGAAATTAAAAGGAAAAATCTTTGTTTATCACATCCGATGTTCTTCTTGCTTCCTCAAGGTGAGTTTCCATTCTTCAGCTTATATCAATAGAGCCTCCTTTATCTTTATTGATATGCAGAAGCGCTAGTAATTTTTTTCTATATGAAAATGTCTGTACTTCATCTTCTGGATTTATAGTTTTCTTTTTTTCCCTTTTTTAAGCCCTTTAAAGACATTCTCTTACAATTCTTCCGGCGTCCTTTGTCTCTGGTAAGACACTAAGGTAATTTAATTTATCTCAGTAACTCCTTTAAGAGATCTACATCTTTCTCTTCTAGCTGTTTAACTTTTCTTTTGGACATGTAACTGAGTCATACCTAAGTGTGGTTTGCTTCAAATTAATCCTGCTTGGTGCTCACTGAGCATCTATAAATTCATGTTATTCACCAAATTTGGGATATTTTCAGCCATTAGTTCCTCAGTGTTTGGCCTCACCTTCTCATTTCTTCTTTTGGAACTCTATTATGTTAGAACTAATATTAGAACATAAAGTACAGCTTGTGATCCTGCCCAACAGGTCCCTGTAGTTCTGTTTGTGTTTGTTTTTTTCTTTTCTCTGTTTTTCCATTGATCTTTCTAAAATTTCTGACTCTTCCTCTGCCACCTTCATTCTATCATTAAGCTCATCCAATCAATTTTTTGTTTGTTATAATTTCCAGTGCTAGTTTGTGTTACTATTATTAGAACAATAGAATCATATAATACTAATTCTCTAAAACGTCCTATCCTTTCCTACCTTGTGATCATATTTCCCTTTACATCTTTTTGCATATCTGTAATAGGAACTTTATAATATTTATTATTCCATCATCTGGGTCATCTTGGGGTTGGTCTCTACTGACTGCTTTTGATAATGCAGTGAGAATTTTACATTGATCTTGGATGTCTTGAATGATATGCTGTAGAAATTCTTGATTCTGTTAAGTTTCTCTGAATATCGTTTTTTAAGCAAGCCAATATATTGGCTGAAAGCAAACTATAAAACACTGTCTCCCCTGTGGCAGGCAGCAGTTCAAATTTCAGTTCAACTGTTTTATTCTTACTCGTGTGAAATCTACTTGTGTGGTTCAGGGTCCAACTACAGATTTGGGCAGATTTTCTACATAGAACCTGGACCTCCACTCACTTGCTCACTCCGTACAGGGATTTCCCTCTTTTAAGCAGCCAAGGTTACCCTAAACCTAGATGTCTCATTATTCAAGCCAAAAACAGTGTGCTTTCTATTAATTTTTCCTTTCTACATGGCAAAGACTACAGACTGCCCTCAAGATAAAACTTGTAAAAAATGAGAAATTTACCCTACTCCTTACCCTCCTTCAAGTGCCAACCCCCCTCCAAGTACTGTCTGCTTCTTCCCCTCTCATTAATTATGTAAGAATAGTAGAGCTCTAGTTTTCTTTACCACTTTCTTGCAAGGCAATAGCAAGCAAACAGCAGAAGATCCACCAAATTCTTCTCATGAGGATCAGCAACTGTTCCCTGTATCAGATATACATAGATTCTGAAATCCTAGTCCCTCAAGACTGACTGTACGGGACCAGCAGATCAGCCCTCATCAGGCAGAAATTCCCTCTCCACCAGCTGATGGGAGACATTCCGCTGATGTTACAAGGCAGAGAAGCGAACTGAATTCCAAAATCTGACTTGTCCTTCTATGTAGGGAGATGAGACATCCAAACTGCTTCACCTCTGGCAGAGGACAGGCTGAGGGGCAGCCATCATAAGAGTAATCAAGAAGAAAACAACTGAAATGTTAACAGAAATGTAAATGCTAAACGTGGGCAAGCCAGAGGAGCTTAGAGTTTCTGAGAGTCCTAGATACAAGTAGAGTCTGTACTTACTTACCAGCTTTCTTCCCCCATGGTACTCACAAGACAGATTAAGGCGAAGCAGGAGAAATAGGGAGAAGCCCCGAAATTGTACACAGGCATGAAATCTTGCCTACTTTCAAAACTTTCCCTCATTAAAAAAAAAAAAAAAAAGAATGAAAGAAAACACCAGCCATAATCCACTAAGGAGGAATAGTCCCAGATAAAAGCATACTGCAACTAAACAAGAGCTAGAAGCAAAAGATATCTGCTCCTTGAGGAAAGGGGCAGAAAACCTGTTCAGGTAGAGCAATTTGCATACATAGAAAGCAGAGGCCTGATAATACTGGAAAGGGGACAGAAAATGCTGTCCTACTCAAGAGCATTCATTAATGCGAGACAGAAAAATGTATGCCCGGGACTTATGCACTCAAAACCTGCTTAAGACTGACAGAGCGGGAGGAGACAGAAACCCTCCTGCCACCACAAGCCTCACCACTGAGTAACCAGCAATAGCAGTCAACCCTCAAGGAGGGGAAAAGGCATGGACGGGGCTTAGGCATTTGAGACCTGCCAAGAGCTAAGGATGGAATGGGGACATAAAGAAAACCCTTTATTTCTGCAACTCCCACTAAACCATGACAGTAGCAAGCCACCAATCTGGTACATCTTACAAAATAACTCAGACCCAGCTCAATTACTGACTATTGATTCAACTACCCATGCTAATATTCCAACAGAAGTGTCTCCATTTCTAAGTACTATTTATCTAAATTTCTGCAGTTGTTTTACACACACCATCCAAAGTGTAATCGAAAATTATCTAACACACATAAGCAAGGAAAAGAGATTCTTCATCAAAAGATAAAACAGTCAACGTGACCAGAACCAGCAGTGATGCAGATGTTGGGATTAACAGCTAGGGACATAAAATAACTATTACTGCTTATTTTTTTTAACCTAGAGGAAAAGGTGAACATAATGGATGAACGGATGGGTGATTTCCAGAGGGGAAAAAATGGAAACTATAAAAACAAATCTAATAAATATGCTAAAAATAAAAGCATGGTAGTAAAGAGGAAGAATTCCTTCAACAGGCTTATTGGCAGATGACACAGCAAAGAAAAGGATTTTTGAACTTGAATGTAAGTGAATAAAAAATTACCCAAATTAATAGTGAAGAAAAGGGTGGAAAAAACAAGCCAAAGCAGAGCATTCAAGAGCTATGGAATGATACCAAAAGGTGTAACGTATATTTGGAATCCCAAAAGCAGATAAGACAGGAAAAATAGTAGGAAAAAAAAATTAAAGAGATAATAAGAATTTTTAAATAAAGAATTTTAAATAAAAAATTTTAAATAAAGAATTTTAAATAAAAATTTTTAAATAAAGAATTTTAAATAAAAAAATTAAAGAGATAATAAAGAATTTTTAAATAAAGAATTTTCCAAAACTGATGAAAAACATCAACCACAATTCAAAGAACCTCAGAAATCCTCAAGTGGGGGGTAAGGACACAGGCACCTCACAGCAAAACTGCTAAAAACAAAAGAGAAAGCAAAACTCTTGAAAGCAAGCAGAGAGAAAAATAAACAAATACAGAAAAACAAAGCTGAGAAAAACAGACTTCTCAACAGAATAAATACAAGGCCAAAAAAAAAAAAGGAACAGCATCACTAAAGTACTGAAAGTAAAGTTCTGAAAGTACTAAAAAAATTATATAAGGAATCCATCCACATTTAAATTATCTTCTAAAAATGAAGGTGGGATAAAGAATTCTTCATCCAAACAAAAACAAAGAAAGCACTGCCAGAATACCTGTACGAAAAGACATTAGAAAAAGTTATTTAGGCAAGAGTCCAGTACCAGAAGGAAATCTGGATACATATATAAAGAAGTAAGAGCTCTATAAATGCTAAAAACATGGAAAATATGATCGACTTTTTTTTCTTTTTATTTCTTTAAAAGATACTGGCTCTGAAAAATATATTTAGTTTGCAAATGCAAACTAGAAAAAAATAAAAGACTAAATTTTTCTCTTAAAAGAAGCAAATTAAAAATATTTTTCCTGGCTTTAAAAAAAGATAACTACTGTCTAAAAAAAAATAATCTCTGGGGTGTAAACATATACAGCAGTAACATGTAAGTCAACAATAAGACAGAGGATGGGCAGGAGGAAACTGAAGTATACCATACTGAGGTTCTTAAACCATATAAAAAGTGGCATATTATTTGAAAACAAACTGCAATAAGATATATAGTATACATGGTAAAGCTACAAAAAAATACTTTTAAAGGAGAAAGATTTTTAAACCAATAATGGAGATAAAATAGAATTGCAAATATTTATAAAGTAAAGGTAGGAAGGAAAAGAGGGAAATGGAAATAGAGAACCAATGGGGCAAATAGAAAGCAATTTGCAAAATGTGAGATTTAAAATCAAGTATACTGATAATTTTATTAAATGTAAATACCCTAAACACTTCAAGTAAAATGCAGGAATCATGAGATTGGATTAAAAAAAATTCACTATAAATGTAAATTCAGAGATACAGTAAGAGTGTGTGTGTATATATATAAAGTAAATATATATATAGATATACCACACAAAATTTGAGATCTTTATAATAAAATAATACAAAGTGGGCTTCAAAACAAGGAATATTTTCCAGCACCAAAGAGTCAATTAGTCAATAAGATATAACAATATGTATTCAAGTAACAGAGTTCCAAAATACATAAAGAAAATGTGACCAAAATGAAATAAGAAACACAAAAAATCCACAATCATATATAGAGATTTCGTACTCATCTAATTAACACTAAAAAGCAAACCCAAAAAATTGTTAAAGATATAAAAGACCTGAACAACACTATGAGTCAACTTGACATTGA
This sequence comes from Bos grunniens, assembly GCF_055505025.1. Lineage (NCBI taxonomy): Eukaryota > Metazoa > Chordata > Mammalia > Artiodactyla > Bovidae > Bos > Bos grunniens. The sequence goes on from NC_141192.1 coordinate 14,901,712, forward strand.
CAAAAAAACTCCAACCAGTGATAGCAGGGTCCACATTCTTTTCCAAAAGTCCATGGAACATTCGCCGAGATAAGACTTTTCTGAGCAAATGTTTATAACTGCTTTATGTATAGTAGTGCAAAACCTTAAACAATCCAAATGTCCATCAAGTGGTGAGCTTGTCAGCATATCACAGCACATCCACACAATGAATCCTATTCGGCAACATAAAGGGATGAACATACATGCAACAACGTGGGTCAATCTCAAAAGCATCATGCTCAGGGAAAGAAACCAGGCACCAAAGGCTACACACTGTATGATTCTATTTTTATAACATTCTGGGAAAAGGCAAAACTACAGAAACAAAAACTAAAGCAGTCATGGTCAGCAGTGAGGGATAGGGAAAGACATACAGGGATAGGATGAGGGGGCAACAGGGAATCTTCAGGGTGATGGAAAAGTTCTATCTTGATCATGATGCTGATTACAAAACTGCACACATTTGTCAGAAATCGTCTGTTTCCTTACAAATGGAATTCTTTGTATGTAAATTCTATCTCATTAATCTAACCTTTAAAATAAAAAATGAACAAATATTGTTACCCAAGCTAGACAATGGTATAAAATATGCTAAAAAATAGTGATGATAATAATAAACTCTTAATGTGTTTATTCAGATCAGCAGAGGCCTTGACTTACTTTTCTGGAAAAAAACTTTTTGAGAAATTATCTCATCCTACTTCCTCACGCACAACTTCATTGAAACTTCATCACAAATAGGCCTGCACATCAAAGAATAAATGTCTCCAATGCACACTTAGATCTCTTCTGTACCACAATGATCAAAGAGATAAGAAACCTTATAGATTTCAATAACATGAAGGCACATGAATTCATTTTCATGTCTGTAATGGACCACCCAGAATCTGATGCTAAGTTGTCCTCCTTAAGAACACGAAGCACTCAAGGAGTTCTGGGAACCAGGAGACCATGTGGGGAGCCTCTGCTGAGAACAGATTAACTGTCCTTCATTGTTCAAAATACTGTGGCCTGTCCAGATCAGAAGGAACCTAAATGGCAGGAAAGAACACCTAGGCTGGGCCCTGGACTTCTGGGTCTGCTCCAGAGTATCAAAGTAAGAATTCCTCAGTCTTCAGTGAGGAAGGTACTTAGAGGTGTTTCTCGGGCAAGGCCAGGTGCAAAGAGAGCCTTCCTTCAGAGAAGGAAAATGCTAGCTAAAACTCCCAGCCCCTTGCTGGTTCCTGCCAGAGGAAGTCAATACTGAACACTCTTTTCATCAAGGTTGTGCGTGCGAAGTCGCTTCAGTAGTGTCCAACTCTTTGTGACCCTATGGACTGCAACCCGCCAGGCTCCTCTGTCACTGGGATTCTCCAGGCAAGAATATTGGAGTGGGTTGCCATGCCCTCCTCCAGGGGATCTTCCCAACCCAGGGATCGAACCCATGTCTCTGATGTCTCCTGCATTGGCAGGCAGGTTTTTTATTACTAGATCCACCTTGGAAACCCCGCTAAAAGTTAATCTGCAAAAACCTTAATACTATCCTGATCTGAAGAAGAGTCTTTAGAAAAGTTCACAATGTTGCAACCAAACCCAAAATAACCTTCTTAATCTATCAAGGGTTTCCAACAGGCCACCTCTAGAAAAACATTTGTCATCTAAGTGGTTTTTTTTCCTCTTTAAAATGTAGTCTTTCAGCATAGTGTTTAAACTTGCCACAAAGATACAGCGTGATTAATGCAGAAAAAATAAATATGAAAAGTCTTACAATCAAATTAAGGAGGGCACTCGATAAAATGAGGCCTCTTCTCGTGAGTAATTTGAAAGAATAACTGTTTTTCATCACAACCTCAGCTCCCAGCAGGTCCTACAAAAACCAAGCCAGCTGCAGTTCAAGAAAAGGCCCAAAGGAGGACCTACTCAAGGTGTGGGTAAATCACAACTGTGATTGCAGACCAGGTTTCTATCTCTTTTATCCCCTTTAATAAATCGGGCTTGACCTGAAACTCCAAGAAAGTTAATTTACAACAGTCAATTTTTTTTTCACATAACAGCTCACCTTTCTTTTTCTTTTAAATTTAAACCATTATGACAAATAGAGATTTATTATATACCATAAACACATGTGGCTTGAGCCCTGGTATTTTGTCTGGAAGCTCAGATGGGGCAGTAAGCTGCCGGTGCAATCAAGAAACCCCACATGACATTCCTGATAAAGATGAAACACACACACATTCCACAGCACTTACTGTGGCCAATGTGGTTCTGAGCATGGTGTGGGCACCACAGACCCAGCGCAGGCTGTAAACTGAAAGGTGATTCCACCAGGCCAGGGAGCAGTACTGTCAATTATAGCCACATTACCCAATCAGCGCTGACATCTTCGAAAGGGCTTTTAGAGATGAGCAGAAAGAGGCAGCTCCTCAACACACTTTTCAAACATGAGCCTGGTCTCACCCTCCTCATGTGCTCCTAACATAATCCTGCAAGTGGCTCATGTGTTTTGGTCCAGAGGCACTCAGTCATGCTGAACAGAATCATCCTAAAACCTCTTTACTGATAAGTCAACTGAATCTTGATGAATGTGGATTGCTGCTGCTGCTGCTAAGTCGCTTCAGTCGTGTCCGACTCTGTGTGACCCCATAGATGGCAGCCCACCAGGGTCCCCCGTCCCTGGGGTTCTCCAGGCAAGAACACTGGAGTGGGTTGCCATTTCCTTCTCCAGTGCATGAAAGTGAAAAGTGAAAGTGAAGTTGCTCAGTTGTGTCCGACTATTCGCAACCCGATGGACTGCAGCCTACCAGGCTCCTCCACCCATGGGATTTTCCAGGCAAGAGCACTGGAGTAGGTTGCCATTGCCTTCTCCCATGGAAGTGGGTTAGGAACCTTTTATGTGCCATGAGGCCAAGACTAGGATGAGACTCCCGGTCGTTCTCCCTTCTCTTACCCAGGCTAAAATGATCTTTAATTGATACCTCTTACAGATCCTCACTGGCAATGATACGCAGTGCTTTACTGGCTAAGCAGGGTTCCCTGGGAGGTAATATTAGCTGGTGGTTAAAGACATAAACCTTGGAGTCAATCCTTGCTCCACCACTCCCCAAATTCTCTAAACTTGTTTTTCCATCTGTAAAATGAGAATACTAGTAAGGATCCTATATGACTCTTGGGGAGATTCAGTGAAATAATATATAGAAGTTACATGGACGGTGGTGATACATTTTAAAAACTTTAGAGATTCTCTATCATAATCTAATCAGTCACATATAGCACAATAGTTAAAAGCTATCACTAAATGTCATTATTATTAATAAGCTTCCTGTATGTGTAGGATTTCTCTCCAGAACTAGAATAAAGCTTCCTCAACAGAAGAACCTTCACCTTTGATCTTCTTTTGCTTTGTTCATAGATTCCAGGCACATTAACAGCTCACCTTTCTTTTAAATTTTACAACTTTCACACACTCGCTGATCACATCAATTCTACCATTATTCCTTGTAAAACAGACTTATAAACGTACAGATGAAAAAGGAAAAGTAAAATCATCCTTGATCCCAACACTAGAAATAACTAGTTAATATCGATGTATTATTAGTTTTGCTTTCCTTTTTCAATGCTTATACGTGTCTTCAAGTACAACTGATATCCACAGTTGTCATAACTCTTTTAACTTAAGAGGAATTCATGGGTATTTTAACGCTACCATTCAACATCATTCAGAACTGGGACCTTGGAAGGCAGCCCAGCACATCACCCTGTGGCTCCATCACCCCCAGTTCTCCTCCATTATCTTGGAAGTGGAGGACACCTGGGATACTAGAGCTCAGTAAGACCGATGAAACAAGATGCTTGGAGTCCCTGTGGACTCCCTGGACATTGTGCCTAACACTGGACAATACTCAACAAATGTCCTGTCTTCCCTCCTTTGAGTATTTGGGGTCTTCAGAGAAACTTCAAAGATTCCAACTGCTACCATGAAATAAGGCTTCTCAGCACTGAAAGAGTTGAATCCCAAGACCATCTCTGTAAGTCTTCTACCCATTTTCTTCAGCTTCTCACAAAAGATTTTGGATCATGACAGTCTACATAAGTTTTATGATCACTGTAAATGATAATCCAATTTCTTTATCTCTGTGTCCTTCCAGAATCCAGAGCTCTCAGACTGGAAATTTTGTCTCTAAAGGAGTCTCTATTTCAAATATGATGGACTTGCTTCCCAACCAGTCTTAAGTCCTAGACCATAAAGGGAAACTTAATATTGGAAATAATTTAGGACCTGGGGTCAGGAGACCCGAGTACTACTCCCAACTTTGAAATTTGCTAGCAGCCATCATTTTGAGTAAATAACCTCCCTTTCTGAGTCTCAGTTTTCTCATTTGCAACAGGTAATGTTGCAGTAAGATTATTTCCAGATTCATTATGTCAACAACTTTAGGGCAGTGGCTAATTTATACATTCAGTCGTTTCCTTTTAAAGTCTAGTGTAAGCCTATGAGTCTATAGGCTTTGTCCTACAATGTGTTAATAGTGCTGCCATTTTGGTTGTTGTTGTCACTAAGTCATGTCCTACTCTTCGTGACCCCAAGGATGTAGTTCACCAGGTTCTTCTGTCTGTGGGATTTCCCAGGCAAGAATACTGGATCCTTCTCCAGGGAGTCTTCTTGATCCACCGGAGAAGCCTTGTACTATCAAAGCAGAGAAGAAGACAGACTGATGGAGATTAAGCAAAAGCCCACAGTCATGGAGTATAAGCATCATTTGAATCCAGCTGTAGGTGTAAATCCTATGTTCATGATCAGGAAGTTGTATACATCCCAAATCTTTCGGTTCTGGGCTCCTCCTAGAAACTCCAAGTACTCAATAACACTTGCTGACTGACAGATTGTGGTTTCTGATTCAATCCATGGACGTTTACTGAGAGCTTACTTCTATATGTCCTTCTGCTGAACAATACTAACATTTAGGAGCTGACAGTTCTTTGTTGTGAGCGCTGTCCTGTACCTTGTAGGATGTTTAGCGGCATCCCAGCTAGATGCCAGTAGAAACCACCCTTCCAAATGTGCCCATCGATGTCCCCAGAATAAAAGGGTCAAAATCATCATTCATTGAGAACCACCACTCTAAAACAAAACACACTGAAAACACAGGAAAGACGGGCTTAAAGAATAAAGCATTAGTCTAATACAAATGAATAGAACAATAGCAATGCAATCAAGTAATCACACGAAATTCCAACAACCCACCCCTTCTTAAAAACACACCTGACTTATGAGCACGCCCTACTGTAGGAACAACACTACCTCACAGACAGTCGGGAGGGGTTTACACTCTTGCACCATTACTAAAGGCAGAGTTAGAGCCAACCATTTCGCTACTAGGATCACCGCAGAAGATGGGGTTTCTCCCTTCCCAAATTAGAGGGGGAAGGCAAGAAAAACTGTTTTCCTAGCCTTCTATATCCAAGTTAGGATCCTGAAGATGTTTTCCAATAGAACCAATGCTTTAATGGTGAGGTTTTCAGGCTAGCCCACAAAAGCATTTTATCTAAAACGGTGCTCTTTTGCACAGTTTTGTGAGATGCCTGGAAGCCTACCATCATTTAAACCCGTGTTTTGTAAGGATATAAATTCTAAATACACACCACCAAAATTAACAGCAAATTTGGGGATCTGTCCTCTACCTGCTTTTATCCAGAAGTTCCCACCAATATCTCCTTCCTCTCAGGCTCTCCATCGAAACTCATCACGTGAGTATAAACACATACGCTCGGCTTCTTTTCATTCTCAAGTGCATCTGCAGTTGAGCTTTTTAGGGATCTTTGCTGGCACTCTTTTGAAGTTGATTCTTGGTGTGAAACTGACTGAAGAGAGGAGTAAGGAACCCAACTTCAAGTATGCCAGAAAGCACAAGACCCAGTGGGGAAAAGCACTCAGGGATCCCTGTCTCAGAATTAGTAAGTCTCAGTCACTGACAGGAGTGAAAATCCAGAAGTGCAATAGATCATCAGAGACACTTCAGCTTACGATCATATTTTATCAACAAAATTACATTCCAGGAAGGGAAAGAAAGGAAAGGGGAGAATAGGTGCAGGGAGGGAGAAAAAGCCACATAAAAGTTCTGAAATATATCAATGTCCAGAAATGGGAAAGGAAAAAATAAATAAATAAAAAGAAACCTTTGGAGAATTAAAAAAAACAAACATGAAATAAAATGTCTATCTTATTTCAGAATCCTGGAGTAAATAATATTTCTGATGCCCCCACAGAGAGTCAAATCCAGCCAGCAAAACAAACAAAGATACAAATAAATACTGGGCCAGTGAATTAGGGAAAATACACAGAGGAATTTAAAAACGGGATGAGGGTTTTGTTCAGAAATGGGATCCTTCCTCCCTTCTCCCCTCCCCAATTTTATTTTCTTGAAGTAAAATCCATTATTTTGAAAATACCATTTGAAATCCTAAAGAAATAGCAAACCACAGTACTGTGGTATTCCAAAGTAATATCTCTTGTTTATAACCATATAAATTTAGCCCCTGGCACTACAGGGCTTATATAATAGAATAGAGTTATTTTAACAGCGCCCTGTTAAAGAAGAAGCAAAATGTTCAGCTCATTTTCTCCGGTGGGAGGGACACATGGCCTCATGCGAGAGAGCGAACATGCCTAAGTCATTACCGCGGGAAAGCCATCCGTCAAAGCCGGGTCGCTCTGGCATGGCCAACACCACTGGCGAGATCACAGAGGCAGCCTCTGCTTGCAATTACCAGGGAAGGACCTTGGCTCTAGGCAGCCTGCTATCAATTACTACCCTGGCCTCGCCGCTTGGACTTGTCAATTTCCCAGTGTCTTCTGTTTTGTAGCAGTAAGAAAAAGGGCTCCTCCTGACTGATTCTTGGAAGTTTCTCATGTGTTGTGTCACTCCTCGGTGTCATTAACAATTCAATTAAAATTTCACAGCACACAGGCAGGCAGCGCCGGACAGGGGGCGGGAAGGAGCCCTGGCTGCGGAGATTTCCAAAGGGCCTGCAACAGGGCCACGTCGGATCAGGCGAATCCAATCTTGAAATGTCTTTGACTTCACAAGTCAGGCTTGCATGTGTCTCCCATCTGATGCGATGCTGGCTGTCATGTTGGCAAGATGACATGTTTGATGTTCTCACCCCGCTGGGGGTGCAGGGATGGGAAGGAATTTCAGGCTGGCTGGAAACAAAAATCTCACATATTACCTCACTGAAAGTTTTGGCTCTGTAATGGATAATTATAAATATTCATAATCAGCTCTATTAATCTACAGTGAGTTCTAGAAAGTTCTTTTTCTCCATTTTTTTTTTCCACTGGGGCCTCCTATTCTCTTGCTTTCCAGAGTAGAGCTGTCTCTAAGAATTTAGAGACAGAGTATAAATCACAATTAAATTCTTCAGGAAGGTGGAGGACTGGGAACTCTAAGACAGGGGTGGCTGGAAACAAGAGAGACTCGCTACTGTCATTATTAACTCTGTGAAAGTGCAAACACTCCTTTGTCTCGCTGGATGATGGAGCTATACACGCTCACGTGCTTTTAAGCATCCCAAGGGTTTAGGGCAAAACTGAAAAAAAGTTTCAGGCTTAAGACTTCTGAGGCAGCTTTCTCTCTAACCCTCTCAATGAGTTTAGTCATGCAAGGAAAGATTCTTTAAAGTTACCAAAGACTTTGTTTAATGCCTAAGAAAATGCAGACTGTCAGCACCCTTTGTCAGGTTTTGGTGGCTTAAGTCCATTCCCCAATACACTGGTGACCCTCCAACCCCTCATTCACCAGTTCCTTTTTGACATCAAGCGCTGGATAATTGTTTGATTTCCTTCTAGGTAAAAGGAGATTAAATGCCCAGCTGCAACAGCTGACACACAAAAGGGAAAATATAGTTTAACCACCATATTTATCAAGATAATTTTTCTTCCACATGCTGATTAATAACATTAGCCAACCATCCCCTTCAGCTTGGGGAGAGAAGGGGTGGGGAGGGACATGTCCCCCTTAAGAGTATCAGAAACAGGAGCTGACAGTTCAAGGTAAAAATGATTTGCATGTAAATTCTGATCAAAAGCAAGTCTGCACCCTGAAGTTGTCAAGTTTTGCTACCAATTTGACACTTAAATGGGCTATAGCAAAACTTGATTTAAACTGAAGAGGGAAAAAACATGGCAACTCAATTACCCCCTAGCAGATCGGATCTGGCAGCTGAGGTCAAACTTTTCACCCTGCCATTACATTTCTCAATACCTGATGCTTTAAACAAACACTATGTATTCCTCCTACAATCCTGGAGGAAAATGCATTTCTCAGGACTCCCTACTGTGCCCCGGATTAAAAAATAAAGTTTCACTTGTGTGGGATCTGGGGCCATTTTCTCCATTTAAATTTCTGAATAAATCAGGACTTGAGAAATGGCCATTTTAGACTGGGAAAAATAGTCTCTGCCACCCCCCTCAAAAAAAAAAAGAAAAGAAAAATATTTCACAGGGAAGATTTGTGGAGTACTAAAAGATGATTTAAAAACAAATATTCCCATAGCATTAGAGAGAAAACATTGACCTGTTTTTAGTTTGCTTTTAATATATTTCATATTTGAGCTTCGGCTGAACAGCACATTAATTCAGCAGGGAGAAAAACAGCTAGCTGGTTCCAAATCAGCTCCAAATTTATAGAGGACCAAGCATCTCATAAGGCTCCGGGACACAGGCTCAAATGCAGGAAAGACTCAGTATAACGACCCATCTGGCCTCTGGGATTTCTATCCCACCAGAGTTTAAATGCTCGTGTCTCCTGGGCCATTTAATCCCCCATGGAGCTCTCATTCCTGCAACTTTTTAAACCAACAACTGTTTAAACTCATCTTAATAAGTCCCTCAAAACAGCTCTAAAACTAGTTTTTTGTTGGGTTTGTTTTTTTCTTTTTTTAAGGTCATATCCCTATGTTGATTTTAAGCTCCTTCTGAAAAGTAAGATGTTTAGTGACTGCATTTACCCTAATTTTGGGTACTTGTATTGGGCAATCGGATCTTATACACGGCATCGTCTCACTTATTTAGCCAGTAAATACACTGAGCATATACCAAGTGCTAGGCACTACGCTAAGCCCTAGGGGGCCCAATATGAGTAAGAGCTGGTTACAGCTGGAAATCAGTCACATATACAAGTAATTGTAATAATACAGGGGAAGCACTGCAGACAGTAATACTTAAAGTATGTGATAGCAGATATAACTGAGGAATTCATTCCAGGGAAGTAAACATTTAAAATTCCCCTGGTGACTAAGACTTTATCTATATTGACATCCAGTTGGTGGTGCGACAAGAGTGCCAGTGGGGAACTGAGACATCTGTATGGAAGTTAGCAAGGTGCCACTTCTTGGCAAACAGGTGAGGAAACAGTGGAAACAGTGACAGACTTTATTTTGGGGGGCTCCAAAATCACTGCAGAGGGTGACTTCAGCCATGGAATTAAAAGACACTTGCTCCTTAGAAGAAAAGCTATGAAAAAAAAAAAAAGAAAAGCTATGACCAACCTAGACAGCATACTAAAAGGAAAAGACATTACTTTGCCAACAAAGCTCCGTCTAGTCAAAGCTATGGTTTTTCCAGTGGTCATGTATGGATGTGAGAGTTGAACTATAAAGAAAGCTGAGTGCCAAAGAATTGATGCTTTGGAACTGTGGTGTTGGAGAAGACTCTTGAGAGTCCCTTGGACTGCAAGGAGATCCAACCAGTCCATCCTAAAGGAAATCAGTCCTGCATATTCATTGGAAGGACTGATGCCATAGCTGAAACTCCAGTACTTTGGCCATCTGATGCAAAGAACTGACTCATTGGAAAAGACCCTAATGCTGGGAAAGATTGAAGGTGGGAGAAGGGGATGACAGAGGATGAGATGGTTGGATGGCATCACCGACTCGATGGACATGAGTTTGAGCAAGTTCCAGGAGTTGGCGATGGACAGGGAAGCCTGGCATACTGAAGTCCACGGGGTCACAAAGAGTCAGACACAACTGAGCGACTGAACTGAATTAAAGCAAGGTGAAAATAGGCAAGCCTGTGTGGCCAGGTTCTAGGCAGTTGAAGAAAGTAGGGTCACAGAGCAAGAAGCCTACAGCTTCACCCAGAAACAAACACACAGAACCCCACTCCTCTTGTACCTGGCTTCCCTGTCAGCCTACCACGTCACCCCTCAAACATAGAGCGGTCCCACCACTGCCTTCTCTGCGGTGCACTGACCTTCCTGCTGTTCCTCCAGCATGTCAAGCTTGCTCTGGCCCAAGCCTTGGCACTTTGTTGTTCCCTATGCCAGCTTCCCAAACCTTGACACAGTTCAAGCTGTCTCATCATTCAGTTCTTTGCCTAAACGTCACTTCTCAGAGCAATGCTCCCTAACAACTCTAAAAGAACCCCTAAACCCACTTCTGAGACACTCTGACCACTCACACTCTGCTTTATTTTCTTCATAGCATCCCAGCCTGAAATTTTATTATCTGTTTCTCTCTCGCCCTCATAGGGTTGTAAGTTCTATTTCCTCAGTTCCTGGTATAAATGGTACAGTAAACATGTGATGAATCTATTAACACTCATCAACCCCCTGAAGCCTTTAAGCCAATATCCCTGAATGCATACTGCAAAGAAAATTAAGGCCCCAAACCAAAGTCACCACAGACCTTGTCTTCCTGACCTTTTGCATAAAGAACAAATAACAATTCTGGCCATACCTCATTTTATTGTGCTTCACGTTACTGCACTTCAGACACCACATTTTTTTTTTTAAAACAAATTGCAGGTTTGTGGCAACCCTGCATCAAGCAAGTCCATCCATTTTTCTAACAGCATTTGCTCACTCTCTGTCTCTGTCACATGTTGGTAATTCTCACACTATTTCAATCTTTTTCATTATTATTCTACTTGTTATGGTTGTCTGTGATCAGTGCTCACTGATGTTACTATAGCTCACTGAGGGCTCAGGAAATGGTTAGCAATTTTTAAAAATAAAGTATTTTCATTAAACATGTACATTTATTAAAGATATAGTGCTGTTGCACACTTAATAGACTACAGTATAGTGTAAACATAACTTTTAGACACATTTTGTTGCTGTTCAGTTACTCGGTCATGTCCAGCTCTTTGCAGCCCCATGAACTGCAGCATGACAGGCTCCCCTGTCCTTCCCTGTTTTCTGGAGTTTACTTAAATTCATGTCCTTTGAGTCGATGATGCCATTCAACCATCTCGTCCTCTGTCACCCTCTTCTCTTCCTGCCCTCAATCTTTCCCAGCATCAGGGTCTTTTCAAATGAGTTGGTTCTTTGCTTCAGGTGGCCAAAACACTGGAGCTTCAGCTTTAGTATCAGTCCTTCCAATGAATATTCAGGGTTGATTTCCTTTAGGATTGACTGGTTTGATCTCCTTGCTGTCCAAGGGACTCTGAAGAGACTTCTCCAGCACCATTGGGAAAGTAGAAATGTCCTATGACTCGCTTTACTGCAGTGGTAATAAAGCAAACCCACATTATATCTGAGGTATGCCTATATAAGATGGATGCAAAAGAAGCATTTTTGAAATTCAAATATAGCCAGAGGAGGGAAACCGCCAAACATACCCTCCAAAAAACCATTTATCAAAAATCTCTGCGATCTTTCTGAAAAATACACATTTAACTCTAACCAGGATCCCAGGCTTCCCACAAATCACCACCACACAGGGGAAACCATGTGAGAAGTTATGTTCTGCTTCTGAACATTTAAGCATTTTTATCAATGTTATTTGCCAGTATAAATATTTTCTCTATAACTTGATATTGAAAATAGGAGTACATCAAACCAGGACTTATAACATGCAAAGGAAACAGTTCAGGCTAAGGTATTCATGGCTTCAGTCATTCTCATAAAACAACAGATGAAATAAAATGTATGACATTCCCAAAGAGGGAGTTTCTCGTGTAATTCATCTTAAAATGCAATGTTCTGTCATCTCAAGTAACACTTACTGAAAGCAACCATCAATACTTTTTGTCAAAAGCCTGTACTCTGTGTAAAATGTTCCATCAATCTCTATTTACATAAAACAAAAAACTTTCTGTGTGGTTCTAACACACAGTCACGCAGCGTCTCCATCTCCACTTTTCATGCTCTGCTGAAAAATAATTTGACTGACACCAGAAAAATAAAGATGACCCTTGAAGGAAAGCTGTTAGGAAGGGAGAACCTACCGGAAAAAATACCTTACTATGTTGGACACATGTCCTATTAGAGTTTTTTTTTTTTAATCATATATTTTTTTAATAAAAATTTCATTTTTCTAGGAACCTGCCCCCGCCACCAAACCCTTTTATTCAACAGTATGCAAATAACACTTGCTGACAACTAACAACCCTACAGATTCTAAACTGCAGCAGGCCACCTCACTCTGTTCCAAGCCAGAAATTTTAGCTTTAAGTCCTGCAAAATGTGAGTATCACATGAGGCTAGAAGAAGGTCATCGCCTGGGGATGTTTATAAAACACACAAATTAAGGTATTAGCCTTTCACCCTGAGGGTCTGAAGATCAAATCCCAGCTTAGGTAACAAAACAGAAAGTCTCCCTGCCAACCTTTTCTGAAAACTGGCTTGTTGAAAATCTACAGACCCTTTCACGTGACCCACACTGGGGTGAGGGCTTAGATGACAAAGCTAGAAAACTGCAGGTCAAAACCAAGACAAACTACTCAGTGCCCATCAAAGACATTTGAACTTTGCACCCAGTGACCCTTCCAGCTACCCTTCATCCCACCCAGCTAACCTGAACAGTTGAGGGTTGAGGATTACATAATAAACATCAACACTGCTTACATTTTTTGATTCACAACTGTAAGGTCCATTAGAACATCCATCAACCTTCCGTAATTACTCTTTGCATTCACTCACTCTGCGTGTCTGAGCACCCAGTCCTCGGGAAGCCTGGTGTAGGGTGGAGTTGGGCAGCCAGAGCCGGCTTCCAGTGGCACTATACGGTCTCCATGGAACCACTACCTCTCTGAGTCTCCGAACCTTGGTTTCTTCACCTATAATGTGATGGAACTCAGCTAGACTGGCGGTCTTCCAAGTGTGTACTGCAATCTAGGGTGGGGGGAGAGTGGTTCAAAAAACCTCAAGGGCTTTCTCGGAGGAGAGATGAAGAATGAGTGGCAGGGTCCTGGCCCCTCTTGGACACAGCAGCCTCATCATTGTCTGTTACCAGGCTGACAAAGCTGAAGGCCTCATTGCAACCACATCCTTTAAAAAAAAACAACAACAACACAGAAGAAAGAAAACACTTATGGGCACCCAGAGTGATGGTGATAAACAGCATCTTAGATAGTTAGATAGTTTGGGCTTAAAACGTCCTTCTCTGCTTTTGTTCATGACTTCAACCTAAAGCACATGAGTAGCTAAAATACTAGAGCTTTCACACTCCTTACAAATTCTAGGCTTTAACCAATAATCAGTAGGACACCTAGTATTTGCCCAGCTTACACTGGGTGCAGTGCAGGACATGATGAGGAAACTTGTCCCCAAAGTCCCAAGCCTTGAATACACAGTCCCGTCCAGATCCAAAATGCTGCAACAAGCGGACACCAAGTGTTCCAATAAACAGGTATTGGGCAATATGGGATGGACAAGTAAAATGAAAATTCTGAGGAGCAGCAGCTCATTAAGGATCTGAGTAGCTATAAAGGGCCTGAAGTCATTTGAACAGCCCTGTAAGGATGGTTAAGATTTGGGTGGCTAAAGGAAGGCAATGCGGAGGAAGTAGGGTAGCCATCTCAGATGCTAAGGCTGACATGAGCAGAGTCAAGTGAGATTCAGGGTCAGAGCGAGTCCTGCAAAGCAGAAGCCAACTGACAAGCAATCAAGGAGGTAGATTTAGGTTGCATCACACAATCCAAGTCAGTATCCAACCAACCTCTTGTTTTACATGATGCGTAGAGTAATTTGAGGTCTTGGTCAAAGTCCTAGAGTCAGCTTAGTAACCAGGATGGCCCTCATCTGGTGCATTTTCTACTCTATCACACTGTCTCATCCTAGAAGCGCCAGCAGTATTTGTACTACCAAGGGAAGGGGGACCCAGAAACCTGAAGGGAAGTCAGTTCCAATAGTAAGGATGGGTCTACTTCAATTCCATCCCAAGTGATCACTAGCCTCTTACTTGATTTTTTTTTAAAACCACACCTAATTTTCTTCTAGGGTTTCATTCTGAAAACTTTTGAATGATAAAGTTGCCTTTGAGGATCAAGTTCCTCCAAAATGATCTTAGGGTTCTGTCTTCTGGGTTATTGCATTAGTGAGCTCGTCTTCTCCCCCAAAATACACTAAAGGCAGAAAAGAAAGATGAAGGAAGCAAAGAGGGAGAGAGTATCTGAACTTAAGTTTTCACCTTTCACAGAGGCATCCATGACTTGAATAGCAAATCTCTAAGCTACTGCTGACAGTCCACCTTGTGAAAAGAAGACTAGAGTGAAAAAGAAAAGTCTACACTGCCACTCCAGGACAGAAGTCAGAACAGAGAAAGCTCACTGAGCATTTACAGTTGTTGATGGATGTCAAGGTTAAGAAGAAAAACTCAGGTGAAATCTTTGTGAGAACGTTCTCATCATGCAACAATTCTAAAAAAGGAAAAGACACCAAAGAATGGGCCAAAGAAAGCAACAACAAATTCAGGACAAAGAATTTCTAATTTGGAAGATTAAAAAAAACAGACATCAAAAACAGTGAAGGATTCTAAGACACAGTCACAAAACATTTGTTTCCTGTAAGCATAACCAAGCCCCTTCATGGTAGACAGAGAAATCACCAAGTAACTGTTTTTATTTATTTTAAGATTGGGGTTTGTGTTTTTTTAAATCCAAGTTGTAGATAAAAAGAAATCCTGATGTATAGCTTAATATCTTATTGAAAAAAAAAAAAAACTTTCCCCTAAATCTGACCCCCATTACCCAAGTGTAAATCTAACTAAGCTTAAAAGGGGAGGAAAAAAGAAAACATAATGTCCATTTCCTTTAGAGTCCTATTTTTGGATTCAAAATTCTTCAAAAAATAGTCAAGCGTGAATTATTTAGCCATTCTGCGGTTTGAATCAAGGTTTTATGAGCATTTTCTGTCCATCAGCAATCATGGGTTGGGGAAAAAAGACAGAGACAATGTAATTCAGATGCTATTCTGGGGTTACGTACATAGCCAGACACGATGCTCAAAGTTGACTCGTCCGCCAAGGACTAACACACATTTTGGAAAGCAGTTCTTGCTTGATTTAAAAGCTGAAGATCAGAAACTACAGTCATCTTACATTCTGACTCCTGAAATTGACTCATTGACTCCAGAATCTGCCTGCCAAAAACACACCCAGGACATTACAGAGAAAGCAAATAGAAGCTTCTAGAGTAAGGGTGGCTGGAAACAGTCTTAAAGGCCACCCAGAGCAATGGGACAACTTTTTCTCTAGTTTTTCTTAGCTACTGTTTTCACTACCCCATAAGATAGGCAGTCTCAGAGGGCTGTGTCCACCAAATCTAATATGCACCTAACTGTCCTGCAGTTGTACCTGTAGATGGACAAAGTCATTCGCTGGACTGAACAAAACAGTCACAGATGCATATTACAAGCACCTCCCAGCTGGACACCAGAATCACTTCAAACATATGCCTTCACACACCACGTTCTCTATGAATGAACTAAACTAAGCCACATGTGTAGCAGTTCTGTGATGGTGACTAAGAGATCAGCCTGTCGATGTTAGGAGTAGCCAAGAGGAGAAAGACCTGAAATGAGTTCTTGAGGACATCCTCTGAGCCGCTGGATCAACCTGCCCTGAAACCTATCCAGACACGTAGTCAATAAGATCCCTATACTGTTGAGGCCAACCAAGCTGGGTTTCCCGTCACCTGCAATCTAACAAGTCCTAACACTACAGTGCCCACATGGCATGTACGTTTTAACATTTGTCTTTTTATTCCACTATGAACCTTTCAGTCCACTCCATCTATCACCTCCTACACGGAGCTAACTCTTTCAGTCACAAGTAACTGTTACTTTTCTGTGCCCCGAGGAAAACTTTTGACTCTTTTTCTGTGCTTATCCTCTGAGTAGACCCCAGCCTCTGAGTGAAAGCCAAGGACAGGGCGAGCTTGCTCAGCACCTGACTGCTGTAACTGCTCTCATCCCAACCTGACTCACATGAGGCAGCTAAAAGGAAGCTTCCAAAGTTCCCCAGTCCGAGACTTTCCAGAAAGTGATGTCCTCACATAGAACAGCCAAGAAAACATAGATATGCAAAGACGTCATTTACTATTCATACTAACTTTCACCAAGGCAGTGGGAGAAACAGTAAGTTTGAGCGTACCCAGAAGTCTCTTACTCTGACCCAGGGGAACTCACCTATAAATAACAAAAAATTTTCCACTCGTGATATCAACGTTTGGTCTGCTGTACAAACCCTTCCGGACTCTGTTGTTGCCCTTACTCTGAGGTAGAGCCAGATGAACCCTCGGTTACTCCTTTTCTAATTACTGTCAATTTTGCTTGTGAGTTTTCCTTATTAAAAGGACAAGATGTTCATCTGAAGGGTAATGAGTGGTCCACAAACATCTCAGCCTTTCCTGAATCTCACTTTTATCTAGTCAAACCCCCACTCTGTTACCCTGTTCCACCCCCAGTTGAAAGGATGCAGAATATGCTACAGTCTGCAGGTGACTTCTCTTCCCCTAAAATCTCACTGACTGGGATATGCTTTTTGAAATTAACCAACCAGGTGCATTTCCTTTCTACTTGTTGTAAAACAGATTCTTCCTCTGATCAATAAGGCACCCTCAACAAACATGGTTTGTGTCCTGTGTTAAAGTTAGCAAAAGCTGGTCTCTCTCTCTCTCTCATCAGTGTGAGCCTCTTGAGGGCAAGTACATCTCTTCTTTAAATCCTGCAGGGCTTAGAACTAGGCTTCATACAAAACCAGCCAGTAATTTTCCACCTTGTGTACACATCAAAATCAAGCACAGAGCTCATTAAAAATACAGATTTTCAATTCTCAGTCCAGGAACTCTGAGCCACTTGGTATGGAGCAGAGTCTAGGAATCTGTATTTCTTACAAAGCAAATCTTAGTGGTAAAGCATCCACCTGCCAATGAAGGAGACATAAGAGACGCAGGTTTGATCCCTGGATTGGGAAAGATTCCCTGGAGAAGGAAATGGAAACCCATTCCAGTATTCCTGCCTGGAAAATCCCATGGACAGAGGAGCCTGGTGGGCTATAGTCCATAGGGTCACAGATAGTTGGAAACAACCAAGCAACTGAACACACACACAAAGTAAATCTGTAGGTTGTCCACTGGCCATACTGAGAATTATTAAAGTAGGCCCAAGACTTCTCCCAACAATCTACACAAAATTGCCAAGCATGTGAGTCGGCCACCTTAGAAATAACTCCTTCAGCTTCATTCAGTCCTTCAAGGACTGTGCACCTGGCCACACCTTGACTATAATCTCAGGAGAGACCCTAAGCAGAACCACTTAGCAAAGTCCCTCTTGGACTCCTGAACCACAGAAACTGTGTGAGATAATAAATGTTTATTATTTTATGCCAAAAATAAAAAATCTTTTAAATTAAAAACTAAAGTAAGCCCTCCATGGGAAATTTTTTACATAAATGAGTACATACCCATTCATTCATGCCACTGCCAGTCCTTTCCCTAGTATACCCAACGATACTTCTTGAATTGCCACCTACAGCTCCTAGACAACAGAGCTTGACTCAGGCAAACTAGCCTCTTTCAACAACAGAAGGAGTACTCTCCCCAAACTTCCTCCTCTGCCCTCCATGCATCAACACCCAGGCTCAAAAGTTACATCTGAGAAATCACAAAAGTGCAAAGACATGAAGCTCATGACAAAAATTCCAGTATTCATCACAGAAAAAAAAATGGAAACTGAGACTCTAGGACCATTATGGAGTCAGATGACTAAGAACTCCTTTGTCACATTTCCCCAGGGTCTTCTAGATCTGGCTTAAAAGTTGTATTTCTACCAAGAGGTCAAATGAAATGAGATGTTCAAGAATATGATGGAGATTGCAATAGGATCAATTAAAGTCTAAGAGGTCTCAAGAAGGGACATTCACTTCCTTTAAAAATAAATAAACAAACACCACCTTGTGCTGTTCACTATCCAGCTTTCTTATAACAATTCCTGTTGGCTCATCTGGACCATAAGTTCCTTGAGGGCAGGGAATATACATCTCATTTCTCCTGTAATTTCTCCTACACTAAAGAGCATATGCTCTTTACTTAGAACTCTTTATCGGTTAAATTACTTATCTCCATTACATTAAGGTCTTTTTCTCAAGTTTTTATCTTGTTCTTTCATTTGGAACACATTCTTCTGTTTCTTCCTTTTGTTTGACTCTGTGTTGGTTTCTATACAGTAGATGAAGCAACCACCTCTTTCAGTCTTAGAGAGGCCTCATATAGAAGATAAATCTTGTTGTTCAACCCTGCCCCACTCTTTGTCTTCTTTCAAAACTTTGTGCTATTTTTAATAGCTCCCAGTAGGTGAGGATGTGCCATGACCTGTCAGTGCCCCTAAGGGGAAGAGCCTAGCACCTGGATTCAGTCTGATTAGAAGCCAGACCCCCAGGCAGCAGCTTTTAACAGTATGTCAAAATATACAGTCCAGTGGTATCACAACTGTAATCACACTGGCCACCAGAGCCAGGCAGAATGATGGTGTATGCTGGATGGCAGTCATAGAAACTGGGGCTCAAGTCAAGTGTCGAAGCTCTTTTCTGGGAGATACAGGTGAGTTGGAGCAAGGCAGAAGGAGAGAGCCAAGATGCCATCTAAGTTCCTTGAGAACAGCTCTATTGCCACTAAATGTACGCCACACCTGAAGCCTGCATCTCAGCCCGGAGCACCACGACAAAGTGGCCTCCTTCACAGAGAGACTAGGGGCTGCGCCTCAGTCCACTGTCTGTTCAGTGCCCTGGGAGTAGCAGCCTGCCAAGAACCATCTCTCCAACTGCCACAGTCCCACAGGAATGCAAGCCCCAGCACTGGCCACCAGAGCCAGAAGATCAAGGGGCATCCATTGAGTGGCAGGCACACACACAAAAAAACACGGCACGGATGTAAAAATCAGCATACCAGATGTGTGCAAAACTCCACTCCAAGAGACACTTTGCTCTGGAATATGACAGAAGAAATGCACAAAGACAATGCCTGCTTTCTGTGGTCTCTAGAAAGGATTACAGTCAGCCCACGGATATATGCTTAATTAGAAGCCTGTCCCTCAGGCCGCAGCCATGATGATTAGCTAATAGGTCTCATTCACAGAAAGACAGAGCTCCTGGGTCTGTTGCCTCTCACTGTACCCCAGGAGTGGCAGCTGTTTAAGAACTCTTTCTCTGTTGATTACAGTCCTGTGGGATTCACAAGCTTCAGCTCCACTGGCCACCAGAGTCAAGTAGTATAGAGGTGTCCCCTGGTAGAAGCCACAAAAATGGGGGTACCAGACAGGCAGATGTGCTCCTTTCTGGGTGACACAAATTCTTAATTATAATCCTTAGGTACCAGGAATGTAAGCTACCCTGGTCTCCAGAGTCAGGCAGTCAAGAGGCATCTTCAGGATAGCACCCACAAACCGGGCACCAGACATGTGTAAAAGCTCTCTTCCAGGAGATGCTCTGGAGCACAGCAAAGGGAGAGCATGAAGATGGTGTCTGCCAGTCCCCATTCCTAGAGAGTGGTCCAGCGGGCTCACCAAACTGGGGGGAAGAATGGATGAACACAGTGAGAACTTCAAAGAGATAGAAACTACAAGAAAGTACAAAACAGAAGTCATAGAGCTGAAGCATACAACTGAAATGAAAAAAATACACTGGAGGGGTTCAACAACAGACTAAATGAAGCCAAAGAAAGGACAAGTCAACTCAAAAACAAGGCATTGTACCAAGATCATACCCAAACCAGGCAAAGACACCCAAGAATACTACAAGCTAATATTTCTGATGAACAGATGCAAAAATCCTCAACAAAATACCAGTAAATTGAATTCAACAATACATTAGAAAGATTATATACCATGATCATGCAGGATTTATACCAGGGATATAAGGATAATTCCACAACTGCAAATTAACATGATATGCCACATTAACAAAATGAAGGTTAAGAACTATATGATCACCTCAATAGATGCAGAAAAGGCACTTGACAAAATTCAACACCCTTTCATGATAAAAACTCTCAACAATGTGAGTACAGAGGATGTACCTGAACATGATAAAAGCCATATACAATAAACCCACAACTGATGTCATAATGGTGAAAAGACCTAAGCTTTTCTTCTTTAAAAAAAAAAAAAAGTTAGTCACTAAGTTGTGTCTGACTCTTTGCAACCCCATGGACTGTAGCCCACCAGGCTCCTCTGCCCATGGAATTCTCCAAGCAAGAATACTGGAGTGGGTAGCCATTCCCTTCCCTAAGGATCTTCCAGACCTAGGGATTGAACCTTGGTCTCCTGCATTGCAGGCAGATTCCTTTACTGTATGAGCCACCAGGGAGGCTGAGGACAGGAACAAGTCAAGGATGCCCATTATTGCCAATTTATTCAATCTAGTATTAGAAGTTCTAGTCACAGCAGTCAGGGAAGAAAAAGAAATAAAACACATCCAAGTTGGCAAAGAAGTAGTAAAACTGCCATTATTTGCAAATGACGATACTATATGTAGAAACCATGAATACGCCATCAAAAAACTATTAGAATTAATAAATGAATTAATTCAGTAAAGTTGTGGGATACAAAACTCAATGTATAAGATTCCCCTGGTGGTCCAGGAGTTAAAAATCCACCTTGCAATGCAGGGGACACAGGTTCGACCCTGGGCCCAGGAAGATTCCACGTGCACAGAGCAGCTAAGCCCACGCAAAACAACTACTGAAGCCCATGCCCCCTGAGCCCACGCTCCGCAACAAGAAAAGCCACTGAAATAAACTCATGCACCACAACTAGACAGTGGGCCCCACTGGCCACAACTCGGAAAGTTCAGGTCCAGCAACAAAGACCCAGCATAGTCAAAAACAAAAATAAATCTTTTTTAAAAAATTAATGTATAGGAATGTATAACATTTCTATACACTGAATAAAAGTATTAGCAAAAGAAATTAAGAAAACAATTCCATTTACCATTGCATCAAAAATAATAAGATATCAAGGAATAAATTTAACCAAGGAGGTAAAATACTTGTACACTGAAAACTATTAAGACATTAATGAAAGAAACTGAAAAAGAAACAAACAAATGAAGATATTCCATGTTCACAGATTGACAGAATCAATTTTGTTAAAACAGTCACACTACCCAACACCATCTACAGATTCAATGCAATCGCTATCAAAATTCCAACAGAATTTTTCACAAAAAAATTGAACAGATAATCCCAAAATTTGTATAGAACCCCTGAAGACGCTGAATAGTCAAAGCAATCTTGAAAAAGAAAAACAAAGCTGGAAGCATCACACTCCCTGA
This sequence comes from Bos grunniens, assembly GCF_055505025.1. Taxonomy (NCBI): domain Eukaryota; kingdom Metazoa; phylum Chordata; class Mammalia; order Artiodactyla; family Bovidae; genus Bos; species Bos grunniens. The sequence goes on from NC_141192.1 coordinate 14,923,261, forward strand.
TCTAAACTATATCACAAAACCATTATAATTAAATAGTATAGTATTGGCATAAAATACAGATACACTGTTCAATGAAACAAAACAGAGAATCCAGAAAAAAAATCCACACATATATGGTCAATTTATTCACAAATCAGAGGAGAAGGCACAATGGGGAAAGGACAGTCTCTTCAATAAACGGCATTGGGAAAACCAGATAGCCACATACAAAAGAATGAAATGAGACAGCTATCTTACCCCACACACAAAAACTAATTCAAAATGTATTGAAGACTTGAAAAAGGCCTGAAATCATAAAACTCTACAAGAAAACATGGGTGTTAGAACCCTCAGGTGTGTTTACACACACACTTTGCTGACCATTTCTAAGGCCATGCTCACCACAAATGTACGAAATGAGAAAGAACATTAGCTCTATATTCTCTTTTCCAAGTTGTGTCCATTTTTTTGTACTGTGCAATCAAAAGCAAAAACAACAAATGCAAAAATAAACAAGGAGGACTATAACAAACTAGAAACCTGCAGCACAGCAAAGGAAATCAACAAAATGAAAAGGCAACGTAGTGAATGAGATAAAGCACTGGCAAACCACACCTGATCAAGGGCTAATGTTCAATATATAGAAAGAGGTCACACAGCCCAATAACAAAACACAATCTGATTTTCAAATGGGCAGAAGATCTGAGTATACATTTTTCCAAATAAGACATACAGATGGACAACCAGCAAATGAAAAGATGCTCAACATCACTCATCAGGGAAATGCAAATTGAAATCACGATGAGATATCACCTCATACCTGTCAGAACAGCTATTATCAAAAAGACAAGGAACTGGCAACCCACTCCAGTGTTCTTGCCTGGAGAATCCCAGGGACGGGGAAGCCTGGTGGGCTGCCATCTATGGGGTCACACAGAGTCGGACACCACTGAAGCGACTTAGCAGTAGCAGCATGAGGAAATAGAGAAAAGAGAATCCTGATGTGCGGTTGGTGGGAATGTAAACTGGTGCAGCCACTTTGGCTAACAGGATGGAGGTTCCTCAAAAAATTAAAACTAGAACTACCACAGGACAGAGCAATTCCACTTCTGAGTATTTACATGAAGAAAACAAAAATACTAACTTAAAAAGATATCTGCACTCCCATGTTCATTGCAGCATTATTTACAAGAGCCAAAAAAATTAGAAACAATGTAAGTGTCCATTGGTGGATGAAAGCATGAAGAAACTGGTACATACACACAATTTTTAAAAATGAAATTTTTCCTTTTGCACCAACACGGATGAACCTTGAGGATATTACACTAAGTCCATTAAGTCAGAGAAAGACAAATACTGGTTAATCTCTCTTATACGTGGAATCTTAAAACAAATGCACAACCATCCCCTCGCCAGTACACAAGCTTACAGATACAGAAAACAGATTGGTGGCTGCCAAAAGCAGCGGGTAGGAGAAATGGGTGAACAATAGTCAAAAAGATAAAAAGAAGAATGTACCTGAAAGAAAAAAAAAAAAAAAAAGCTGGGCACATGCTAGGTGCTGGGACCGAGCTGTCCGAGAACAAGACAAGGCAATGAGGAGGTAAAGAATGCTGGCTTTAGAGCCAATGGAGACAAGTTGTATAACACCATCCCACCTTAGTTCCTGCAGTGCTTAGAACCAGGCTTTGTACAAAACAAATCAGCAATCATCATTTATTCTTGGGTCAGTCACTCAACTTGCATTACAGAGCAAAGAAGGGTGGGATGTGTCTGGAGGTGGAAAGGATCAGACTTTCAAGACCCTCGGCTATGTTTACACACACACTTTGCTGATCCTCTCTAAGGCCATGTTCATCAAGCATCTATGAAAGGAGAAGAAACACTAACTCTATATTTTCTTTTCTGGGGCTTATGTTCACATTGTTCCCTATGCCCCCTTTTTTCGAGGTAACTCTGTCCTTCAGGACAAAACTCGATTATCCAGCAAGTTTGCCCTGACCCTCTGATAGTGATAACTGCCTCCTTTGTTGCACCCACAGGCTTCTGTACCACTCCCACCCTAGCACTTTAGCACACTGCATTATACCCTCCTGTCAACTTGTCCGCTCACCCTGCTGGTAAGCTCTTTAAGGACAGGGTTCATGGACATCCTGCTCTCCATGGGAATCCCAGGGACAGCACACTGTCTGGTACATGCAGGCACTCAACACATCGGTTCAATACAAGAATGAATCTTGCTAAGCCTTCATCTTCTCAGATATGAAACAATGTTTCACTTCCAGGACTGCTGTGAGGAGTAGAGAGAGTATGCCAGTACTCCAAAGTCCAGTACAGTTATTCCATAAATTGCAGGTATTCTCACTGAGGGTGCTAATAGTCAACCATTTATTACCAACCCAATGTGATGAAATTGAAACAACCAAATTCAGTGCAAGTGGCTAAACTGCCACGACCAATGGTTTACTAAAGACTTTCTGAGGGATCCATCTTCAGAGCCCATCTTCAGCTTCCAATAAAACCACTCAGGAGGAATACAGAGGAGAGGAATATTTGCTCTTGGTTTCGTATAGCTCCATGTTCATTCTCAGCGAGCCATTACCTGAAACCAAAAGACTAATGGGAGGGAAGGCAGAGAAATGCTGTTCCCACAGAGAAGGGGTGAGGCAAGCTGATTTATGAGGCTAGATTCTAAAGGCGCTAAATACACACAGCCTGGCACTGCAACCCAGGGTGAGGAATTGGGGGGATGCCTTTCACAGCCAGGAAACATCCGAGATGAGTCAACACTAAGATCAGCGGTGGGAAGCGGGTAAAATTCAGGCCCCTTCATTCTGGGCAGAACTCACAGGCGGCCTGTCACTTGTCAACTGACCCAAGGTGCTCTTCACATTTTTATCTCTGAATTCCTGCAATTCTGTGATGCAATTAACTCCTCCCTTGGGAGAGCCACAAATAGAGCATTACTCCATGGAGACCCACCAAGAATTCCCATCCATCATTCTCATCAATCAGTACATTTTTCAAAGTTACGAAAGAGGCCCCTGATCATCATAGAAAGGTTTAAATACATAAAACGTGTAAGATACCTTTGGTATTTTCTCCATGTTTTTAATTTATAAATACTATTGCTTGATTTTTAAGTTCAGCATTATCTATTGATTTCTACTATGGCACACGCTTCCTATGCTACAAACGCAGAGCCTTTGATCTGTCCTTCATTTTCCAATATAGTCATAAGTTGAGTTAGACCATATTTTGCGTTCATAGCTATATCCTTCATACTGGAACACATTCTTTTTTTCTGCGCATTTTTGTTTTGTTTTGTTTTTCCAGGAGTTAACAATTATCTATCAATAGTTTGATACCAAATTCCAGCCAACTTTTAAGGTTTCCTCTCAAAACGTCCAGATGTATCAGCTAATAGCATATTCATCATCCTTGGGAAATCTCCCAGGAAGTTCTCTCTCTGGATCACTCTAAGCTAATGGCTCTCCAGACCTCTTGCACATCTTGAGATCTTCCTTGTTGATCACCCTGAAGACCCCGTCCCCTCTCATCAGCAACATCTTCCTCTTTCTTCTTTACTCTCCTGCTTTGATGGGACATCTCTTCCAGTAGTTTCCTCTGGTGAAATTTTTGAGACATTTCATACTGAATTCATCTACCTTCAATCTTGTCTTCATCCTATCCTCCATCTTGTTTGGTTGATGATAAACTTCCTGGTTAAAAATTTCCTATTAGAATTTTGAAGGCACAGCTGTGTTATATCCTAGCCTCCACTGTTTCTGTTTCAAAGTCTGAAGCCCTTGAGTCATGACTCTACATGTGCCCAGAATTCTGAAATTTCACATTCCTATGTACTGCTGTGAGTCCATTTATATCATGGGCACTTGGTGGATTCTTAATGATGGAACCATATGTTTTTCAGTTCTGGGAGATTTTATTGAAATAATGTATTCTTTTTCTCAGGAGCTCCAATTACGTGGACTTACCTTCTTGAGCTCTTTTTTTCCTCTCCTACTTTCATCTGTTTTCCTTTTCTTATTCTACTTTCTACAAAAATTATCTTCTATAGATTTTTCATTTCTGTTCCATGTTTTTAATTCTCAAGAGCTCTTATTTTCTGCATATCGTTTGCATGACATTCTGGTTTTACTTTGGGACTACATTATCTCCTTATCTCGTTTTCTCTCTAAGGATATTAACAACAGGAGTTTTCTGTTAAGCTTTCTTTTCTCAGTATAGTCTCTGATTGTTCCAAGTTTCTTTCATTCTTGTTTGTTCTAACTTCTTTCATGTTAAGAGGCTTCTCAGAGATATCAGGCAATCCTTAGATTTCTGCCCATAGTTAACAATGGAGAATTAAAAATTGACTGGAATCTCCGAAAATGAGAGGGGATTGTCATCTGGATCTTCACTATAGAGTGAAGTGAATTGTCCACTTATTTGAGGAATTTCCAGGGGAAGATATTTAAGATATTTTCTTGGGGGACTTCCCTGCCGGTCCGGTGGCTGAAGACTCCGTGCTCCCAATGCAGGGGGCCAGGTTCAACCCCTGGTCAGGGAACCAGTTCCCTTATGCCGCAGTTAGGACCTGGCACAGCCAAATAAATAAATAACTTTTTAAAAAGATATTTCTTTGGCTGGTCTGTTTCCCTGACCCTTGCTTCAAGGTAAAGGCCTTACCACCACAGTTCTAGGATACAAGTAAGTGAAGAGTATTGAATGTATCAAACAGACTACATGTATGTTTAATTAACATGGAAGAGTAATATGTTCAGTTACCTGATATCTACAGTGAATCCCTACCCTCAGCAGTGGCTGGTGTCTTCACATGCAGAGGCGCTCTGGTTTATTCTCCCACTTCAGAAATCTCCACTTTCCATAGTGTAGGAAGATTAGTCACCAGACTATATGGAATGGGAGAGGGCACTGGAGGTCTTAACATCTTCCAAAGGGACTTGCCACCAACTTCCAGGCTTTGAGGGAATTATATAATATAAATCAGATTGGTTCTCAGCTTTCCCTCCTACTGGTTTAGAGTCCAATTTTTCTCATCCACTTTCCAGCTTGCAAAAACCTATTGCTCACATGAAAAGATAGATGTTCAACACTATTAGGGAAATGCAAATCAAAACCATAATGAGATACCACTTCACATCTACTAGGATAGCTGTAATTTTCTTAATGTATAAAATAACAAGGACTGGTGAGGATGTAGAGAAATTAGAATCCTCATACATTGCTGGGGAGAATATAAAATAGTGCATCATTTAAATAGTTGGGCATTTCTTCAAATAAACATGAAATTACCATATGACCCTTCCCCTCAATTCCACTCCTAGATATACATTCAAAAAATTGAAAACAAGTGTTTCAACAAAAATGTGTATAAAAAAAGTGCACAGAGGCATTATTCATAATAGCTAAAATAAAGAAACAACCCAAACACTCATCATCTGATAAACAGAAAAACAAAATGTGGTGTATTCAAATAATGAAATATTATTTAGTCACAAAAAGGAATGAAATACTGACATGCTGCAGCATGATGATCCTTAAAAACATTATTCTAAGTAGAAGAAGCTGTATACAAGAGGTCACATATTGTATGACTCCAGAATAGATATTTCACAAAGACAAGCAAATTAGTGGGAACAGGGGCTGGGGCAAGGAAGAATGGTATTGATACATGATGTTTACTGGGCAGGGGGGTTTTCTTTGAGGTTGATGAAAATATTTTGGAACTAGATCCCTTGGTGGCTCAGACAATAAAGACTCCGCCTGCAATGTAGGAAATCCAGGTTCAATCCCTGGCTCAGGAAGATCCCCTGGAAAAGGGAATGGCTACCAACTCCAGTACTGCCTAGAGAATTCCATTGACGCAGGAGCCTGGTAGGCTACAGTCCACAGGTTACAAAGAGTCAGACACGACTAAGCAATTTTCACTTTCAGACAGAGGTGGTAGTTATACAACATTGTGAACGTACTCAGTTCAGTTCAGTCGCTCAGTCGTGTTCGACTCTTTGCAACCCCATGAATCGCAGCACTCCAGGCCTCCCTGTCCATCACCAATTCCCAGAGTTCACTCAAACTCACGTCCATCGAGTCGGTGATGCCATCCAGCCATCTCACCCTCTGGCGTCCCCTTCTCCTCCTGCCCTCAATCCCTCCAAGCATCAGTCTTTTCCAATGAGTCAACTCTTCGCATGAGGTGGCCAAAGCATTGGAGTTTCAGCTTTAGCATCAGTCCTTCCAATGAACACCTAGGACTGATACTTTTAGAATGGACTGGTTGGATCTCCTTGCAGTCCAAGGGACTCTCAAGAGTCTTCTTCAATACCACTAAATGCCACTAAACTGTATACTGTAAAGTTATTTAAATGGTAATTTTTCTGTTGTATATATTTTAACCATAAATTTTTAAAATCTTTTGCTGGTGCCTCCACTCATAATCTCCATATTCTATGAGTCAATGCTTTTTACTCTTTTATGGGGCTTCAGTGGGAAACAAAAGATTCATGGGTTCCATATGCCGGTCTCACCCAAAAGTTTACATACAATTTAAAATATGAAATCAAGCATTTACCAAGGTAAAACTTGGCAAATACATACCATTATACAGCTGTACCCTACCATCAAGGAGTTTACAGTCAAGTTGGGATATTTTTAAGTAGTAATAATAATGAAAGAAAACCACAGTATGCAATAAATTGTTGTGGCTAGAACAGTTTAAATAGTATGCCATGAAGATCAAAGCAAAGAGCTGTATCCAAGGATATTTTGAAAGGCTTTGCAATAATCACTGAGTTGGAACCAGGTAAGAAATAACCTAAAAGAAATTTCTCCTGCTAAGTTGGTTCAGAAATGAGGTAAGCACAGAAAAACACAAATATATTTAGGGTACAGTCAAGAGACAAGCTGAGCCGGTCTGTAATGAATTTTTTATAGATGGAAAAAAGCAGCCTGTGGTCAGATCAGGAAGACCTTATTTGTTTATCTGACCATTCCTTCAAAAAAAAAAAAAGAAAAGGCTTCCACATATAATTATCTCAATCCTGGTGTCATCACATCAGGTTAAACGGCTTGCATTGGCCAACCCATTCAAAACCTTCCATACTGGACTTCAGTTCAGTTCAGTTGCTCAGTCGTGTCCGACTCTTTGCGACCCCATGAATCACAGCACGCCAGGCCTCCCTGTCCATCACCAACTCCCAGAGTTCACTCAGACTCAAGTCCATCGAGTCAGTGATGCCATCCAGCCATCTCATCCTCTGTCGTCCCCTTCTCCTCCTGCTCCCAATCCTTCCCAGCATCAGTCTTTTCCAATGAGTCAACTCTTCGCATGAGGTGGCCAAAGTACTGGAGTTCCAGCTTTAGCATCATTCCTTCCAAAGAAATCCCAGGGCTGATCTCCTTCAGAATGGACTGGTTGGATCTCCTTGCAGTCCAAGGGACTCTCAAGAGTCTTCTCCAACACCACAGTTCAAAAGCATCAATTCTTCAGTGCTCAGCTTTCTTCACAGTCCAACTCTCACATCCATTCATGACCACTGGAAAAACCATAGCCTTGACTAGACGAATCTTTTTTAGCAAAATAATGTCTCTGCTTTTGAATATGCTATCTAGGTTGGTCATAACTTTTCTTCTAAGGAGTAAGCATCTTTTAATTTCATGGCAGCAGTCACCATCTGCAGTGATTTTGGAGCCCCCAAAAATAAAGTCTGACACTGTTTCCCCATCTATTTGCCATGAAGTGATGGGACCAGATGCCATGATCTTCATTTTCTGAATGTTGAGCTTTAAGCCAACTTTTTCACTCTCCACTTTCACTTTCATCAAGAGGCTTTTTAGTTCCTCTTCACTTTCTGCCATAAGGGTGGTGTCATCTGCATATCTGAGGTTATTGATATTTCTCCCGGCAATCTTGATCCCAGCTTCTGCTTCATCCAGCCCAGCATTTCTCATGATGTACTCTGCATAGAAGTTAAATAAGCAGGGTGACAATATACAGCCTTGACATACTCCTTTTCCTATTTGGAACCAGTCTGTTGTTCCATGTCCAGTTCTAACTTTTGCTTCCTGACCTGCATACAGATTTCTCAAGAGGCAGGTCAAGTGGTCTGGTATTCCCATCTCTTTCAGAATTTTCCACAATTTATTGTGATCCACATAGTCAAAGGCTTTGGCATAGTCAATAAAGCAGAAATAGATGTTTTTCTGGAACTCTCTTGCTTTTTCCATGATCCAGCGGATGTTGGCAATTTGGTCTCTGGTTCCTCTGCCTTTTCTAAAACCAGCTTGAACATCAGGAAGTTCACGGTTCACATATTGTTGAAGCCTGGCTTGGAGAATTCTGAGCATTACTTTACTAGCGTGTGAGATGAGTGCAATTGTGCGGTAGTTTGAGCATTCTTTGCCATTGCCTTTCTTTGGGACCGGAATGAAAACTGACCTTTTCCAGTTCTATGGCCACTGCTGAGTTTTCCAAATTTGCTGGCATATTGAGTGTGGCACTTTCACAGCATCATCTTTCAGGATTTGAAATAGCTCAACTGGAATTCTAACACCTCCAGTAGCTTTGTTCATAGTGATGCTTTCTAAGGCCCACTTGACTTCACATTCCAGGATGTCTGGCTCTAGGTGAGTGATCACACCATCGTGATTTTCTTGGTTGTGAAGATCTTTTTTGTACAGTTCTTCTCTGTATTCCTGCCACCTCTTCTTAATATCTTCTTCTTCTGTTAGGTCCATACTATTTCTGTCCTTTATCGAGCCCATCTTTGCATGAAATGTTGGCATTTCCATTTTCAGCTCCAGATGATAAACCGCCATCATAAAATGCATATCCAATGTGCTAGAGAATTTAGTACCACTGGCATGACACGCCTGGGCTCATGTACCTGCCCAAACTCCCACACAAAAAGCACATGCAAACCACACTTAATCTCTCATCCATCATTTTAACTCATCCCTGCAAGAAGAAGCAAATAACTGCTGACTGGTACCCAAAATTATCTCTCAAAACTGAAAATGCTCTCTCCCTCCCAACTAAACAGGGATATCAGAGAATCCGAGTGTAGCTGCTGCAAAGGCATAGGTGGTCTGCTCAAGATTTGTCAATGACCTGGGAGAGAGGGTAAAATTATCATCCAAACCTCTGTATCCAGTGTTGGGCTTCCCAACTACAAGAGCTGATGAATTCTCACTATGGCTTTCATGAGCTTCCCAGGTGGTGTTAGTAGTAAAGAAACTGACTGCCAATGAAGGAGATGCAAGACCCTGGGTCAGGAAGATCCCTAGAGGAGGAAACGGCAACCCGCTCCAGAATTCCTGCCTGGGAAATCTCATGCACAGAGGAGTCTGTCAGGCTATACATAGTCCATGGGGTCTCCAAGAGTCAGTTGCAACTGAGCACACACCCACGGCTTTCATAAATTTATATTGAATTTTTGTTGCTTACACCTAAAAGGGTCCTGATTGATACATATCCCCACAAAGCCCCAAGACCACTGGGCTCAGTCATCTTATACTTAATAGCTCCTTCAAAGTCTCAGATCAGTCGCTCAGTCGTGTCCGACTCTTTGTGACCCCATGAATCGCAGCACGCCAGGCCTCCCTTCAAAGTCTAGATCCCATGGAATCAGCTAGTGTTAAAGTTCCTGGGATGCCCTTGTGTCTTCTCACATTAACTCGTACATCTCGAGTATTCAACAAATGCTGGATGAATGGGCAGAATGAAATTAAGACAGAAAAACTAAAAAGTATGAAAGTTTCCGCTTAATTTCTTATCTCTTTACCTTTTTTCTTTTAACTTCAAGTCCTCTGTTCTGATATATTGAAGTAAAGTTTCCAATAGGTCTTGATCTGATGACTACAGGGGCCACAGTTATAAGGGAGAAGTCATCTACACAGAGAATTTCATAAAGATCATCTATATCAACTACCCAGTTCCTAATCCAGTGATCCTGAGAGAGGAACAAACAAGAAGGCAGCGACTAATATTTTGAAAGTATACAAGGCATCATAAGTATTTTATAGACATTCTCTCATACAATCATCACCAGAGTTATCAATCATAGATATCTGATTGCCATTATACAGATGAGGAACCCAAAGAGAAGCTGAAAATATTATCCAAGATTGTACAATTAGACAAAGAACAGATTCAAACTAGGATATTTCTACCTCCTCAATCCACAGCATCTAAGGCATGGAGAAATGTGTTGTGATACAAATCAGCTTCCCAGGTGGGGCTAGCGGTAAAGAACCTACCTGTCCATGCAGGAGACACAAGAGACACGGGTTCAACCCCTGGGTCAGGAAGATCCCCTTTGGAGTAGGAAATGGCACCCCACTCCAGTGTTCTTGCCTGGAAAATTCCATGGGCCAAGGAGTCTAGCAGGCTACAGTCCACGGGGCCACAAACAGTAAGACACAGCTAAGCACACAAACACACATACGCAACCTGAGGGCCCCCCAAAGCACCAACTTCTATAATAATGTCTCTTTCCAAGTTTAGAAATTCTCCTGTTATGAATTCATCCTTTAGGTTGCTATGTCCCAGACTCATTTATAATATTATTCATAACTGACATTTGCATAAACTCTTCATTACTCATGCATCATAGAAACTGGACTGAGAGGCCCACGTGGGTATTATTCCTAGAGTGACCACACATCCCAGCCTGGGGAGGTCTCTGCTTATGTCAGGTTTCCCAGTATAATTTCTGATAGCACTCTCCTTCATTTTCAAGTGTCCCAGTTTGGACGATATATTATATGGTCACTGTGGTTACTGCCCACCACACATAGACATGGAGGGGCATCCCCCTATCACAGTCGCTGCACAGCTCCAGCTATGTGTGTTTCAACTGAGTGCAACTGAGTCCCCCTGCCTCCCATTTCAGATGAAATTAAACGACAGGATTACACCAGCTCATGCAGAGGCCCCTGGACAGCAGAACTGGGCACCCGTTTGTTGTTCAAGCATTTTTCTCCTTCAGTAATTACTGGCTGCTCAGCAAGCTTAGCACCGACACCCACATCAGCCACCATGTAATTATGGGAAGACTTGAAAGAAGGATGTCCTCAGCGTGACACGGCCTTTCCCAGGAGGACACGTGCGCACACACATTCACGCGCCTGTTCTCACAAGCTCTCTACCCAGGGAGGGCCAATAACAGCAGCAACAGCTTTATACGTAGACAGCACCTTACAATTTACGAGGCTCTTTTACCCACGTCACCCTATTTCCTTTCCAACACCCTCATGATGAGGGAGGGCAAGTGGTCTACGTTCCAGTTTACAAGTGATGAAACTAAGGTTAAAGGAGAAGTAACTGCCCAAGGTCACACTACTGCAGGAGGGAAAACTGGGACAAGAATGCATGTCTTGTGACTGATGCTTAAACGTCCCCTCCACCAGCCACGTGCATCCAAGCACCAGTGCTGAGCTCACGGTCGCCCTCCCGCCTTCACTCTGAACAACACTTGAGAGGCGGAGTTCAGCTGCCTTTGTGTCCTCCTTGTCCCAGAGCTCCAGCCTTCTCTCCACCCTTCCACGTGCCCCTTTTTTAGCATCATTTCAACTCAGTTTGAGTTTAGCAAATGACTCTGATCAGCCCCAAAGTAATTAAACCTGGCTTCAGCCCCACAGTGCTAACAACCCCAAGGTACAGGAGACGCAGGAGGGTCTGGTGCCTTGGAGTGCCAGCACCCATGTCTCCTCTGCACCCACAGACATGTGCCTCACCCTCTGTGTTTCAGTTTCCTTTTCTCTAAACAAAGGAAGGTGAACTAAATTAGAGTTGCAATCTGGTGACTGCACCCACTTCCCCAGACGTCTAGAACTGGCCAACAAAGCATTTTTATGTCGCTCCATAAATCCCTGTACATTACCCCTCCATTCCTAATTCTCTTACACGAAGCTGCGCTGCTCTTTCATGTTCTCGGCATGGAGCTTTTCAATTTGTAACCTCTAAACCAGATGACCTCTAAGGGCCTCCCAGTCTACATCCTGTGTTTGAGAGACAGCAGACTCTGAAGCCAGACTACAACTTACTAGCTGTGTGACTTCAACTGAGTTATTAATGGCTTCTGCCCCAAAGTCCCCATCTGCTGAGAATAACCACAGCACCTACTTCAGAGCAATGTTAAGAGGATTCAATAAGTTAATCCATGTAGTGTATGAACTGATGCCTGTCATTAGCAATTACTAATATACTCATTAGCAATTACTTCCCATTACTGCCACTGCTGCCGTCAAGGAAGAGTTAACAGTGCAACAAATACTCTGGCACTGGAGTAATTCCGGCCTCACTGGACAGTTAAGTATTCCCTCTGCTTCTACCTTCTGAAAGTGACTGTACAGTAGTACTCAGTGTTCCTCCCTTAAATGTTTGGTAGAATTCACCAGAGACCCATCTGGTCTTGGTGCTTTCTCTTTGTTAGGGTTATTATAAATTTTTTAATAGCTATAGACCTCTTCAGATTATTTATTTCCTCTTATGTGACTTTCGGCAGATCACCTTTCACAATAATTGGTCCAAGTTTCACACAGATTATCAAATTTGTGAGCACAGATTTGTTCATAGTAATTTTTATTATCTTTTTAAAATCCGGGAGATCTGTACAAATGTTCCCTCTTTCATTTCTGGTATTAATAATTTAATATTAAATAAATTAATATTCAGTAATTTATTAAATATTCATTGTTATTTATATTTTTCTTATTATGACTAGAAGGCATATAGATTTTATTGATCTTTCCAAAGAAAAGACTTTTGGCTTCATTGATTTTCTTTACTGATTTCCTGTTTTCAATCTATTTCTAATCTAATTTTTATTCTTTTCTTCTCTTTAGATTTAATTTGCTCTTCTTTTCCAAGTTTCCCAAGGTAAAACTTAGACAATTGATTTAATATCTTTCTAATAAATGCATTCACTGCTATAAATTTCCCTCTAAGTACTGCTTTTGCTGCATCCTACAAATTTTGATAAGCTATATCTATTCAAAACATTTAAAACTTTTTTCTTAGCTTCCTCTTTTCCTCTTTAGAAACTGGTTTATTCCCAAGTATTTTAGAGTCTTTCAGCTATGTCTGTCACTGACTTCTAGTTTAATCCTCAATGGCCTAAGAGCAGACATAAACATGATTACTATTATTTAAAACATGTTTAGGTGTGTTTTTGGAGAAGGAAATGGCAACCCACTCCAGTGTTCTTGCCTGGAGAGTCCCAGGGACAGGGGAGCCTGATGGGCTGCCGTCTATGGGGCCACACAGAGTCGGACACGACTGAAGCAATTTAGCAGCTTAGCAAGGTGTGTTTTATGGCCAAGAATGTCATCTGTCTTGGTGAATGTTCCATGTCAACTTAAGAATGTGTATTCTGCTGATGTTGGATTAAGTAGTCTACAGATTTTTATTCTATTACTCCTAGTTGACTGTTGGTATTGTTGGGTTCAACTATGTCCTTCCTGATTTTCTACACACCTGTTTTCCCAACACTATTTACTAAAGAGATAATCCTTTATCCAAATATAGTCCTGGGGCTTCTTATCAAGTATTAACCGTATATGTAGGTTTATTTCTTAGCTTTGCAGTCTGTTCCATTAGCCTATGTGTCCATGTTTATACTATACCATACTGCTTTGATGACTACAGTTTTATAATACAGTTTTGAAATTGGGAAGTATGATGCCTCCTGCTTTGCTCTTTTGAGATTGTTTTGACTATTCAGCATCTTTTGTGGCTCCGTATAAATTTTAGGATTGATTATTCTATTTCTGCAAAAAGCATTGGTATTTTAATAGGAATTGCACTGAAGCTACAGATAGCGTTGGGTAGTATACACATTTTAACAATACTAACTCTTTTAACAATACTAACTCTTCCTATCTATGAACACATGATATCTTTTCATTTATTTGTGTCTTCAGTTCTTTTCATCAGTGTCATACAGTTTTTGATATCGTGATTTCTCACTCCCTTGATTAAATTTATCCTTAAGTATTTTGTTTTTGATACACTGTAAACAAGAACTTTTTTGCAAATAGATCATTGTCATGTAAAGAAAGGCAACAAGGTTTTGTGTGTTTATTTTGTACCCTGAAACTTTAGGGAATTCATTCATTAGTGCTAATGGTTTTGGTGAAGTCTTCAGGATTTTCTATATACAAGACCACGTAATCAGCAAATTATTTTACTCCTTCCTTTCCAATTTGGATGCTTTTCCTTTCTTTTTCTTGCCTAATAGTTTGGGGATGGGCTTCCAGAACTATGTTGGATAAGATTGTTAAAAGTGGGCACCCTTGTCTTGTTCCTGATCTTAGAAATACTTCAACTTTTCACCACTGAGTGTGATGACAGCTATGGACCTGTTAGATTTGGTCTTTATTATGTTGAAGTGCATTCTTTCTATACTCAGTTTGTTTGATAGTTTTTACCATGAACGCATGTTGAATTTTGTCAAATACTTTTTCTGGAAGATATAGATCCAAGTTTCTGACCCACATCATTCTCTTCTCTAAAGAAGTTATTTTAAGATTTCTTGCAAGGCAGGTCTACTGGTAACAAATTTCCTCCATTTTTGTCTGTCTGAGAAAGTATTTCTCCTTCACTTCTGAAGGATAATTTCACGGGGTACAGAATTCTAAGTTGGGGTTTTTTTTCATCCCTCTGAATACTTTAAATATTTCATTCTACTCTTTTCTTGCAATTTCTAATAAGATATTAAAAGTAATTCTTATCTTTTGCTCTTTTATAGGTTAAGTTTCTTTCCTTTGGCTTCTCTCACAATGTTTTTCTTCACCATTTTCTGTAGTTTGAAATTGATGTAACTAGGTATATTTTTTTAGGCATTTCTCCTGCTTTGTGTTACTTGAGTTTCTTGGATCTGTGGTTTGATATCTGAAATTAGAGGAAATAATTATTGTTTCAAATATTTCTTTTGTTTCTCTCTTCTTCTCTGGTATTCCCATGAGAGTTTATACTTTTTGTAGTTGTCTTACAGTTCTGTTTTTCCAGTCTTTTTTTCTATTTGCTTTTCAGTGTGAGAGATTTCTATTGAGATATCCCCAAGGTCAGAGATGCTTCTCTCAGCTGGGTCCCATCTATTAATAAGCCCATCAAAGGCATTCTTCATTTCTATTAGTGGTGTTGACCTCTAGAATTTCTTTTTGGCTCTTAGAATTTCCACTCCTCTGCTCATATTCCTCATCTGTTCTTGCATTCAGTTTACTTTACCCATTAGAGCCCTTAGCATGTGAATCCTAGTTGTTTTAAAATTCCTGATCTGATTATGTCAACATCCCTGCCATATCAGTCTGGTTCTGAGGCTTGCTCTGTCTCTTCCAACTCTGCTTGCTGCCTTTAGTATGTCCTGTATTTTTTCTCTTGATAACTAGACATAAGACACTAGGGAAAGTAACTGCTGTAAACAGGCCCTTAGTAATACGTGGAAGGAGGGTAAGTATTTTCTTACTCTGTTGTTAGCTTCAGCCTTTTAGCTTCAGAGCCTGTACCTCTGGACTGTGAACTTCACATGTGCTGCTTACTTTTTTCTAGATAGACTGGCTAGAGTAGGTTTTAGTTGGGTACTTCCTTCTTTCAGGGAAGTTAAGCTCTGGTAAAATAATTCTCCTGAGGGCAGACTTTGTGAAGCACAGAATGCATATTTCCAAATTATTCCTTTTCCCCTCCTCCTGCCAGAAACATGATGGACTTTTTCTCCGTTTTCACTGTGGAAACCTGGTAGAGTTCCAGGAGGTAAGACTCATGAAAGTGTAGAGGGCTGCTCAATGACTGGGTCCCCGGGAGTGAGTTATTAACTCTCACGAGTCATCCACACTGAACCTCCAGCAACGTGTCCATTACAAAGGAGTTTTCTCTACCCAGGCACTGGTCCCCAGGGAGGCTGCTGTTCTGGTAAGTTGAGATTCTCTGTATTCACCTGTCTCACCAGTTCTGAGGACGCTAGTCTGCTCTATGACCTCATTTCTCTTTCTAAATAGAGTTGCTGGTTTCTCAGTTCAGGTTTTTAGCTGTTGTCAGGATGTGGTAAACTTCTAAGCTTGTTACATGTTGAACTGGAAACCTAAGGCCTTTTTTCTTAATTGAGGTAAAATTCACATCACATAAAATTAACAGTCTTAACAATTAAGCAGCATTTCATACACTCACAATGTTGCACAACTATCACGCCTATCTAGTCCCAGAGACCCATTAAGCAGTCCCTCCCTCCCCCGCTCCTGACAACCACTAATCTACTTTTTATCTTATTGAAATATAGTTGATTTACAATGTTCACCACTAACCTACTTTCTATCTCTATGGATTTACCTAGGCTAGACATTTCATACCAATGGAATAATAAAGTATGTCAACATTTTTGTCTAGCTTCTTTAACTTTGCAAAATGTTTTTAAATTTACCTATATTGGAACATGTATCAGAACCTCATCCATTTTCAGGAATTTTATGTTGTATGAGTATACCACATTTAGTTTATTCATTCATCAGTTGATACACTGCTTTTGCTTTGTATCCTGTTGCTACCCAGAACAAAAGCTGAAGTGCCCTCAGGGCCTGGTCACGCTCACCAGGACCTCTCAGGCCCAGCCACTCTGACCTCACACAACACACATTCCTAACAGACCCTGGACAGACCAACTGCTCCAGCCCCTCCAGAGGAGGACAGTGGTCTTCCTCATACCAGAGACAGAGAAACTTATGACATTTGGAGACTGACACTTTAGCATTTGCTTTTAGCTTTGGAAAAGAGAGGATGCATGTAGTCAGAAAAATGGTGGAATCTTGTCTTGGGAACCAAGGAGGAGAAAAGGAAAAACAGGTAAAAGGGGGTTGCCTTTGAATCAATTGTACCTTATGCAGGAGTAAAGCTAAGTTGTATCATTTGTACTCTAGAAAACAAATAAATACTCCCAAAACAGGAATGACCACTAATTGTAACAAGGGAGGGATTTCAGAAATCCAGGAAGGCTCCCGAATAAACCACCAAGAGAAACAGGTCCACGTCTACTACTCAGTGTCTTCCTATCCACTGTCACAGATAGAATCACGTCAGGTCCACTTCTACTACTCAGTGTCTTCCTATCCACTGTCACAGACAGAATCACGTCAGGTCCACTTCTACTACTCAGTGTCTTCCTATCCACTGTCACAGACAGAATCACGTCCCTACGCGCTGCACGATGTCCATGTCCTTATCCCTAGAACCTGTGGCTATCTCCTTGCAAAGCAAAAGGGACCCTGCTTGTATGATTCCGTTAGGAAGCTAGCTGAAGGGAGACCGTTGTCGATTATCCAGATGGGCCCAATATAAGTACAAGGATCCTTTATAAGAGAGAACTTCTCAGAGTCAGAAAAGGAGATGTAAAAACAGAAGCAGAGGTTGGAATGATGCAGGAAGACAAGCCAAGGAATATGGGCAATCCATGGAAGTCAAAAGGGAAAGGGAATAGATTTTCCCTGGAGCCTCTAGTAGGAACACAGCCCACACCTTGATTCTAGCTCAGTTAAGACCTATTTTGGACTTATGACCTCCAAAGCATAAGATGATAAATTTGTGTCATTTTAAGCCACTTAGTTTGTGCTAATTTGTTACAGTAGGAACAATAGGAAACTAGCAAACCCATCAAAAATACCCAGCCTTCCTGCAGTTTACCAACCTGCCACAACATGTGTTAAAGTGCCCCGTGAAGCTGGTTATCCTCCACGGGGATGATGCCTGTGTCTTTGTGATCTATAGAGTGTGCAGTCTGCATGAGCACACCAACACACATGCAAAAGAAAGAACTGAGGGAGAGAGAGAGCACATGTGTGCATGCGTACAAGCAAACCTGGAATCAGAACAAAAACTGACCCTGAAGTTTGTTGCAACTGGAATGGAGATAAAAAAACAAAAAGTAAGGATCACAAATTTTTCACATCTGCCATAAAACATTTCACGGCACCACAGAATCACATGGGCCCTGATGAAAGGTTTTAATAAGCAACTATCCGGTGTGGTAAAGCTTAGAAAATGAACTTTCAAGTCGCCTATTTTTCCAGTTAAATGAATCTGATTCTCTCCATAGAGAATTCAATTCCCACAAACCAAGGAAAAAACCCTTTTCCACATAACAAGTGGCATGGCAAAGATAAAACTTGGCTACATAATGACTTCGTTACTCTTGTTGCAAACCATCTGTCAAATTTTGTTTAACAAGTGGGGTAAATTCAAGAGAAATAAATAACAGTTTTCTGCAAAGGCTTATGTGCACACAGGTATACTTTAAATGAGCTATGCTTGACATAAAGTGCATGCACACACACGCACACACTTACTGTCTCAATTTCCTGGCAATGTACTCTTGGTTAAATACACAACCATGAAGCCCAGAGAGAGAGATGCAAATCATTCTTCCTCCTTCCTCCCCACTTCTCACTCTGCTTTCCCCCTCCCTCTCATCTTGTTCCTCTGGGAACTCAGACCCAACCCAGCTCTGCTCCTTCCCAGCTGCCAATTCCCAAGAACCTTCACAACTCACCCTCACAACCGTAGTCCTTAAAACAAACAGGACATAAATCAGCCACAAAAACTAACTCAACTTCAAACCAGCCTTTTCCAACATTAACAGTGCCTTTGTTGTCAATAAACCTATATTTGACTTCTCCTATTTTTGTGTGTATTTTATTTATAAATTACTAATGCTTTTCCTGGAGCAAAATGGTCAAAGTAATAGTCTGTACTGAGCCATATTCCAACAGCTAAAAAAGAAAAAATGCAGTTCAAATTGAGTCAAGGAGAAGAACTATTACCTGTGACTATACAGGCATGTCCCACTCTGCCGGGTCTCCAAGACCTACCCTTCTTATTCCCACCTACCAGGAGCGAGGCAAGACTATGTGGACTGTATGCAGCAGTCATCAGACAGACGGAAAGTGGCGGATATGGCTCTGAGGAGCCCTTCTATCTGGCTGTGCATAGTCTTCAGACAATAGTATTGACATATTCGTTCAAACCGGAGGAAGTGCAAAGGTGGTGGTTTTATACTAAATGAGAACTGACTACAAACCAAGTACATGACAGACTGTCCAGCCCCTTGGGAACTCCAAGAACCTGCAGAAGCAACAGATCTCTCTCTCCCAATCTTCAGAGCAAGCTAGAATATGCTGCTTCCTTGTTGCATGAAAAAAATAAACTGCTTACAGAAGAAAGCATAAGAACAAGTCAAGATTTAACATGAAGTTCCAGTTCTTTCTTTGCTCAGAAACCACAAGATCCAATTCTCTCCCATAGGAAGCTCTCTATATAACGGGTTTGGAAGATGAAGTGACTTATATAAAGGGAATAGGAGAAACAGATGACAATTCAAAGGTCTTGAGTCATTCAACTTAAAGGGAACTTTCTTCTCTGATTTCTGGTTCAACCAGTTGGAAACGTGTGTTGCTTTTACATAACTTGGGAGACAGGACCATAACATGGATGGGTAAAGTCTATCGTCTTGGGAGGAGGAGAACAGCTTTTCTCATGCCAAGGCCTTCCCCAAGGACGCCCAATTTGCCAATAGACACAGGGGGGGTCCCACCTTCCAAATATCACAAGTTCACAGCAGGTAAGAGCAGGAAGGTACCTGAGAGACTGCCTTGTCCAAATCCTTAGTTACCAAGGAAATGGTAGCTCATAGCCCCACAATATGGGGGAAAGGGAAGAGCTGCAACCAGAATTCTGGTTTTCTCACTCCTCCTGTATTTTATTTTCAATCCAAAGAAAGTGGGGGCTCTTCCAGAAGCTGACAGAATAGCTATGTGCGTGGATGCAACCGGAGCAGGAATGGAGATGGTCTGCTACAGAGCCATTGGCTTTCCCTCTGGGATCCAGCTAAGGAGTGAGCAGGTACAATTTGGACAAGTGGCCTGGCCTTTTAAGGGTGCATGGGACAGTTCTGGAAGAGGATAACTCACTCTTCTGCCTCAGGGACACCAAGCCATCCCAACCTTCCTGAGTTTACTCAGCTCCTCCCTCTACCTTCTGCCTCTCTGGCCAAGGGCCTTAATTCTTCTAGCCCTGCCATCAGACCAGCCCCCTGCTTCTCCACAGGAACAGTCACCCCACTGTCCATTCAGCTGGCTGAGAGTACAAACCTAGGTTCACAACTTAGGGGGGGGGCCATCTACAGGCACAGAGGCTTTCAGCCTGAAGCTGGTAGATTTCACCTATCTAATCTCCACCAGCCTTTATAATTCTGCTCAAACCCCTCTCCTTCCTTCAACAAGCATTTCTCATATCCTCATATGCTCAGACATCTTGGATCACCCCACCCTCTCCCAGTACTCTGAAGAAATCATAACAGCTTATATGTCAGGGACAAGTTAGTGTCCAAAATTATGTAAGATACTATAGGCCATGGTGACTCAAATGGTAAAGAATCTGCCTGCAACGTGGGAGACCTGGATTTGATTCCTGGATCTGGAAGATTCCCTGGAGAAGGGAATGCCTACCCACTCCAGTATTCTTGCCTGGAGAACTCCATGGACAGAGGAGCCTGGCAGGCTACAGTCCACGGGATCGCAAAGAGATGGACTTGACTGAGTGACTAACACAAAAAACAAAACATGTAAGATACAGCACCCCTTCTCAGGGACCCACTAGTACCTACACTTTTCTCCACCCTCTGCGCCCAGGAAGTCTCTAGTCTAGTATGCAGTTAGCCAGTTCTTAGATCATCATGTCTTCTTCCAAATCTTTTTTCTTAACCTGTAGTCCAAACTTCTGAGATTCAAAAGGCAGGATCAGACTTTGTTTTCTGCGATATCATCCGTTACTGAAGAAAGTTAAAAATAAAATCCCCAGCTTACAGAAAGGGGTCCAGAGGAATGCAGATTGAACAAGAAAAAGAAAAGGTCAGTGGTGATCTAATTCAATATCCTGTCAACACAACCATTTAATGAGTGCTTCTTCTCTGCTGGACATTTTCATTTCTACTCTCTCATTTTAACTCATGTCACAGAGGGGTGAACAGACTCAGATGACCAAGGACTTCCTCAGAGCTGCATGGGCCACGTGTTCGCTCCTCAGACAGGTGTACAGTCTCAAGGCTGGGGCTGTGAGCTTGTTCGTTGTCAGGGTAGCGACTCAGAGTGGCTCGACTGAGGGGCCAGGTTTGGGTCCCTCAACCTTCTCATCGAGTACCTACCTCCCCACGACTTCCCTGAGCCCATTTCCTCACCTGCAGAATGGCAGTAACAACCACACACACCTACTGTCCTAATTCCCATCCTTTCTCAAAGGATCATTGGGGGATTAAGTCAGTTAATACCTGTAGGAGTAGTCAGAGTCGTGTCTGGCTCACCCTGCATTCTCAATGTGAGCCACCATCACCATCCTCATCACCATCTCCCTGGTACACAGCGCAGGGCACATTGCCCACTGCAGCCAATACTACAAATCTATTGGCTTAACTGTGGGGGGATTGGTCCTCTCAGGTACCAACATGCCCATCTGGGAGCATTTCAGGGTGGCTCAGCTTTGACAAGCCAGCCACCCTCTGGGATTCCAGATCATTCCCACCCAGTTCCAGTTCACACGCGCCAGCCCTCTTTCATCCCCTGCACACGTGTGTGCTTTTAGAACTGCAATGACTCACTTCTCAGAGATCTCAGACCTGCCGTGCATCCCCAGTGAGATCTCAAGCCACTTGAAGATGCAGAATTGAGTCCATGAATACAATTCTGTGATCCCCAAAACTGGAGACGTGACTTGGGGATGTGCTTTCCAGCATCTTGTGCTATAGCACACAGCAGAGACCAGCCCTTGGCATTTATCTGTTTGGCTAATTTCCCATTACTCATTTGTATCAATGTTGTTTCTGGTCCCAGCTATTTACCAATTCAGGTATTTGTTTCTGCCTCACGCACCTAATCGTGCTACAAAATTTGGAATTACTTTAGATAAAAGGAGCCTAGGACACAAATATTTGCTAGCAGGCAAGGTGAAACAAACCTAATGGGCCAGCCTCTTCTTAGTACTTCACTGGAGTCTATGGGAAAGCCAGGCCTTCTTTTTAGCCTGGAGAGCCTCAGGAGACAGGAACCAAAGCTAAGGTTCTGGACAGCAGAGAAAGGAAGGACCAGGCCCACATTCGGAAATAAGACAAAGCGAGGAAACAAGACTTCAGATGGTTTTAGGAAGGTTTCCAGTAGAAAGCCCAATCCTTCCTCAATTCTTACAGAGAAACCGAGGCCAGAAACATGAAGGGACTTGCCCAGTGTCTGTTGACACACAAAAAAAAGGTGAGTGAAGGAAAGGAAAATAATGAATTGCAAAGGATGACTGATCTCAAATAAGGACACACAAACACCAGTCCCAATTCCGCCATACATCCAGACACACCACCTCTCTGGGGCCCCAGGCTCATCTGTAAAGTCAGACTTGGAAGACATGCACAGTGGCACAGTCCCCAGGTACCAGAGACGCCCAGCCACATCCTAGGACCCTCCAAGAGCCCTCTCACAGCCTAGTGTTGTTTCTCAGCACAGTCTTGGAAGTCGTCCTCTAAATAACACGCACACTGCACAACTAGACAAGGACACACACATGTATTAAGAGAATGCATATGGATGCAGAGGGGATTTCAACACACTCGAGTTGTTAAATGTTTACTTTGTTTTTTTCCCCTTTTTTCCCCCGGTAAAATTCTCTCTCTCTCTCTCACACACACACACACACACACACACACATACAAGAAAGGCCCAACCTCTCTGGCCACTGGGGTTTCTGTTCCCAGGCAACACTGTGCCAAGGAGCGGGATGGAAGCCAGCAACGGTGGCCCACGAGGGCCAACAAAGAGGGGCCAAGCTCTCCCACTGTCACCACCCTGAAACACCTGGTCGAGGCTGATTAATGAGATGAGGACCAGATGCTAAAAAACGTCTGCTAAATTAAAAGAAAAGAGAAACAAAGAGAAAAGGAAAGGAAACCAGAAGCCTGCCTTTAATACAGTGCACTTTGTTATCTGTAATGTCTTTCAACCACAGATAACAGAATCAACCACATGGAATCTAAGATGCATGCCAGGTGAAAAAACACCATAAAGACATAATAAAAAGTTCCACCAGTGCCCATAAATTGCTGGGGGACTGTTACAAGGGCAGAGCCATAAATTCTTGATGTTTCCCAAATTAGAGGGTACCAACACATATGCAGATATATTTGTGTGGGTAATTGAGGGCTAAAAATCTTACATTAAACACAGCTCCCTCCTTCAAACGCTGTTAGGGGAGCCTCCAACAGGCACGCACATACAGCACACACTGTAGGAATTCAATTTGGAAACCATCATCTAAAGCACAGAGGAGAACAGGAAAGTCATATTGCTATAATGCTTAGATTATCAATCATCTTGACAGTTTATTGGCTTTATCACCACACATACCATTAAAATGATGTCTGGCCTAGACTGTCAGGAGCAAACATTAAACAGACCAGGATTAAAAAGCAGATCCCAAACAGCACTCCAGTCAAGTTTCCCTTCCACTCTGAAATTAGTTAGAGCTGACTAAGAAACTGGCGCTCGACTTTGAAGAAATATACAGCCCAAAAGGCTGAGAGTCAACTCAGACCTGACGAGCTGATAGGTAATGTCATGTTATGGCAAATCTGACTCTCTTGAGGTTGATTTATCACGTACTCTGTGCAACAGAATGATTGCTAATGGTGGAAGGGAAAGGGAGGAGGGGAAGAAAACACCACCGTCATTGGCCGCCTCTCACAACCAAGGGCTTGCATCCAAAGGGCCAGACCAGCTCCCTGAAGTGGGATGGGTGTGCTAATAAATTCACATGACTGAGCAAACATATTAACATTACCCCCACACAGGTTATTAAAGTAATTTTACAGATTCAGAGGAACAGAATAGGCAGCGGAAGAGGCATTCATAATTCAAGAGCTCTAGACAGCACAAGAGTTACAAACCCTATACGTTTTTAAAATGCTTCTGCATGTGGCACGTTGGCAAGGAAATCTCAACACAATTAAAACTATACTAGCACATCAATAGGGCTCAATTGAGAGCTGTGTACCTGCCTTTTACTAGGCCAGGGCTTTATAGACGCCTTAGGAAGAAAGGGGAAATGGGAAATTCAGCACTAATTAAAGGGAACCTTCTGTGCCGAAGGAAAAATGGGGGCATTTCTGAAATATATATATAAAAGGAACATGTTTTGGAACCTCTGCCAAGGCCTTGGCTTGGTTCACAGTCCCTAGAACTGTTCTCTGTTTGTTTGGAAGTTACAGAGCCATTCTGGTTGTGATTAATAGTTTGCTTTCCTCTACAAGTAAGTCATTAAGAGAAGGGTGGGGTGGGGTGCAGAGAAAACTGAAAGGGGAGGAACTGGCCCAGAAACAATGCAAGTAACGAAATCAGACCACATTTTTTCAATTTTTTTGCTCTCCCTGCTTCTTTACTCAAGGGGTGCCCCAAGACCTCTCCACTGAGTGACTCTAACATGACCTTTTAGGTGACAAGACTCATGAGGGCAGCACTTGAGAACCCCTTTCTCTTGTTCCCTTCCCTTAAGTGGGCTTGTCAGTACTTTGAAAATTCAGTTAACTCATTCTTCAGAGAATGCTCTGGAAAAATGACAGGACAAAAGCAGCCACAAGGCATGAAGGAGCCATCCCAGCAGCAATCCTGCTCTCACTGGGTACCCCTGACAACCACGGTCTCCCCCAGTGGGTGGTGCCACCATCCTGTGATGCTTCCAATCAGCCCTCCGTCTCCACGCAGTGCTGTATGTTCTGTTGGTCACATGTTGGGAAAGAAGGGTGGCAATTCCCTGGTGGCTCAGCTGGTTAAGAATCCGCCTGAAAAGCGGGAGACCTGGGTTTGATCCCTGGATTGGGAAGATCCCCTAGAGAAGGGAACTATTACCCACTCCAGTATTCTGGCCTGGAGAATTCCATGGACTGTATAGTCCCATGGGGTCACAGAGAGTCGGCCATGATGGAAGCGACTTTCATTTTCACACCGTTTGCCCAGGGGGTCATTTCCTATATGTCAGATGTTACCAGATAGGAAAAAAAAGTCATGCCAAAACATAAAGGTTGTATGCAACTGAGTCGACACTGAACTTTACTCCTGAATGAGCATCTGGGCTTGGGAACCCAGGTGGGACCCACGCACATCCTCCAGCATGCGCACACTCAAAAGCATCACAGCTCTTTGTACAAGAGCCAGAAAAGACATAAGTAGGGCAAGGGCAGTCAGCATCTTAAGCTTCTTAACACTAGAAACTTCCTCTGCCATCACCTCTGGCTCCGATTTCCAAAGCACTTTCACTATCAGTGAGGAGGAAATCTCCCACAACTCTCCCTCCTTCCACCCACTCCCCAAACAGGAAACAGACAGAATCTCTGCTTTCACACTCGAAGACATCAAGGCACCAAGAGCTCCATGGGGAGATACGTAGCAACCCACCCATGAAATCAATCATCAAGGTCCCTGGGCACCAGCCAAGAGACCAACATGCTGCTGAGCTCCTTCATGGACACACGGGACTTGAGGAGCATGGCCGAGGTCTCCACACAGCCTATAACCCACCCAGCCAGGTGACACAGCTAGCTCATCACCAAGCAGAAGGGTCGCCACTCTTTCCACCAGCCCCTGAGCTCCTGCCGAGCAGGGCCCCTACCTGCTGCAAAAACCAAATCAAGGAGCAGGCACCAGGTATGAATGAAAAAAAAAAAGAATCATTATTTTTTAATCAAACAATAACACACACAAACAATGAAAAGGTAGAGTTAACTGTTGGTTAGTCTGGAAACCCCAGGTTGGCTGCCAATTCAGGACCTTCCTCCACCTAGTGACTGAAAGAAGTCAGCCGGGGGGCAGCAGGAAGCTGAAGAAACTTATCTCTTTTCTCTACAACTCCCTTCTCCTCCCCACCCCACCTTCATAATGCTGATGCTGCATGAGTGCCCACATTTTGGGTCATCCCAGTGCAGCCATAATCAGAACAGTAAGGCAGGACAGGATTAATGGACAGAGGAAATACAAAGAAATGAGATAACTGAAGCCTATTTTAGCTTAGTCTACTTATGTTTCACTGCCTCCTATCTTGGAAATGGCTCTAAAAGCTTTCCAAGAGTCATCCTAACACTAAGTTCACTGGGGTTTTTCTTATTATGAAAAATAATAAGCCTTGACTGTTCTGTGTTTGTATATTAGTTACTTCACAGGAGTGGTAGGGAGAGAGCAGAAGTCAGTATGGCCCAGCATGAACTCTTAGTGAACATGTGCTGGTCACAACTGAAATGTGCAATAGTGATTGGAAAAGCTAAATAAGGTAGTGGGAGAGTTCAACAGAAGAGAGAAGCCATCCATGTGAGAACTGTCGTCATCGCACGACACAGACAGGAACGGTGAGCGTGAGATCACCCCAAGGGGCAGCTGGTGGGGAAGGGGTGGATCCATAAAGGACAGCTTTATGGAGAGAGAAGGAAGCAGCCAGTCCTTGAAGTGTGGGCAGACAGAGAAGGGCAGTCCATGCAGGAAGAACACGGGAGGAGGGTGCTGAAGAGCATGCAGCAAACGTACAGCAGGGGTCCATGAAGGTGTCACAGAGCAGGGTGGAGGCAGCCAAGGCAGGTGGGAGAGACTAGGGATCCCAAGCAGGGCATGAAATGAACATCTCCCACTTGCTCCTGGTCTTCTACCAACTACTGATCCTCTCCCAGTGTTTTCTATTAGTGCACCAATGCAGAGATGGCTGATTGTTCCCTGTTTATCTGTAATACATGGCCCTGCAACTGAGGTATGGCCCATGGGATGTGAGCAACTTCTAGGTGACTCTGGGGAGAAGAGATATATCCAGATCGTGGCTGTAGTAGTCAACTGGCTAGAACCATGCTGATGAGGGTAACAGTCTAGAGACGGCAGTAGTACAACTAAAGGATTCTAGGAGCACGACACCACGGAGCCACGGTCCCGGCCCTGCAGTGCTCACACGTGGGCTGGGATGAGAACTTTCCACTCCCATCTTGCTGACCCACTTTTGAGTCTTGTTACAACAGCCATCCCTGAACCATAACTAAAACCACCCTGAATTCATCCAGTTCCAAAGGCAGGCACTCAGGTGTCAGCCTTGATGCCTTCTGGTGCCTCACACCCATAACCTCTATCACCAAGTTCTTCCCATGTTCACCAGTATCTATCACTCAAGTGTTCCCCCTTTATCTCACTGCAATAGTCAAGAACACGATCTATCCACATCTACTCTGACCTTCTCCTGTCCATGATCACACTGCAGCCACACTGATTCTTTTTTCAGACAAATATGATGATGTCCCCTGATGCAAACTCGCAGTAGTTTCCCACTCTTGTTAGGATAATGACAAAAATCTTTAATACATACTACAGGGCTTGGCACAATCTGATACCTACCTGCCTCTCTTATACCATACTCCGCACCAACTTGCTACTGACCCATTAATACCTACAATGCATCTTTCTCCCACCACAGGGCCTTTGCGCAAACTGTTCCCAGGGCCTAGAATGAGTTTTCCCCCTTTCTTATTTGGTTAAATCCCACTCATCCTTCAGATCTTAACAGAAGCATCACTTGGTTAGTGAAGCCTTCCCTGACCTACCACATCAGGTCAACTGCCCCTATTATTACATGCACTAACGCATAACTTTATTCATTAGTACATACATTTTTACCCATGAGGCTTTCTCATAATATTCTACCCATAATTAGCTGGTTGTCTAGTATGCCTCATTTTCTATTAATCTAGAAAAATATGAAGTGAATATTACATTTGTCTACCACCCCCTCCTCCCCCAAGACTGTTTGTTCAATGAGGACACGGACACCCCTGCTGTTCATTTCTGGATCTCTAGTACCTGACATGATGCTTGGCACAAAGACACTCAAGAAATATTTAATAAATCAATGAACTAACACAAAAAAATGGATTAACAGAGGGTTCTGGTATCTGCTACGCCTCTTACTTCATTAATACTCTTTATCTGTCTGCTCTCTGACTCATCAGACACCCTTAAGCTTCCAGGTTGTTGATCTCACCAGGCAAAGCAAAGGTTCTCATAATTAAATTGGGGGGAAATATCCTGCCTGCTCTTCCTCATTCAGCTTTCTTCCCCCCCATAAAGACAACCTCCTGTGTGAGAGTGGTTCCTTATTCCCAATACAACTACTGTGGTATCAGTACATAGCCCAAAGGGACTGAGCATCACTGGCACTTAATGATCCATTAGATGGTCACCTTGATGGAAACCAGAAGGTGGTTAATGCTCTAACAAACTAACTCTAAACCAAGGTAACAGAGGGTGACAAAGGGATTATGGCTTCTATAAACCAACAGTCACGGTTTCTAACACTAATATTTCATTAACTGAATGAGAAATCAGGCAGTCGGATTCCAGACCAACTATAAAGTAGCACAACTGAATCACAGGGGCTCTGGCCAGGTTCCCCAAATGTCTGAGTCAACAGGTAGGGTTTTTCCTTGATAAATCCACCACCATCACCCCTTCCCTTCACACACACATCACATACAGCACCAGCAGTCTCCAGCACTGCAAGTTGCAGCTTCCAAAATGTTCCAGAAGCAGCCAGTGAAACTGCTCCAAAAACTAGCTGATTTCACATTCAAATGCAAAATCATTCCTAAAGAAGACAAACACAGTGGTGGCACCTACAATAAATACAACGGGCTATCGCCCGCCAGAAGGTAGCCTCACCTCCAAAACTGTGCATTCCCTAGAGAAAAGGGTTCCTCCTGGCTTCCGCACTTTTACACAGTGATCACCAAAAAGCCTTCCTGTGCCGCCCTGCTCTGTGTTCCCCTCAGATTAAACTCAAGAAAGGCGGCAAATGATGCCAGTGGGGGATGCCGCAAGTCCACTGCCTCTGCCTAGGAACTGCAGGGCTGGGGAGGGAAGGACAAGCTCCATCCAGGGCGAGTGGAGCGGGGAGTGCCCCTGGTAGAGCTGGGGAGGCCTCTGCATGCGCTGAAAGCAGCAACAAAAGGAAACTCAAGCCCATGCTCGCAACCTGCCTGAGTTTAAAGGGCCATTCGGGCCCTGAGGCCATGGGAACCAAGAGTAAATTTATCATACTCAATGCCTCCCCAAGAAACACTGGCTTAGCAAGGGCTCTAATCCCCATTCTGCAGAAGAATCAACTGAGGTACATGGCTGTGCTGTGTGCTTAATCGCTCAGTCATGTCCAACTCTTTGTGACCCCGTGAACTGCAGCCCATGTCCTCGTCCATGGGGATTCTCCAGGCAAGAATACTGGAGTGGGTTGCCATGCCCTCCTCCAGGGGATCTTCCCAAGCCAGGGATCAAACCCAGGTCTCTCACATTGTAGGCAAATTGTCTACCGTTGGAGCCACCAGGGAAGCCCACGGAGGCGCATGGCAATGATCCCAATAATTCAAGTCAGAGATTAATTTTTTTCATCTAAAAATCAAGAAGGTATGTAGTGATATGAAAAGATGTTCAACATCACTAATTATCAAACAGATGTAAATCAAAATTACGAGGTACCACCTCCCACTGGTGAGAATGGCCATCATTCAAAAGTCTGCAAACAACAAATGCTGGAGAGTGTATGGGAAAAAGAGAACCCCCCCTACACTGCTGATGGGAATGTAAGTTGGCACAGCTGCTATGGAGCTCAGTATGGAGGTTCCTCAAAAAATTAAAAACGGCACCATTAAATGACACAGCAATCCCACACCTGGGCATAGATCCAAAGAAAACTATAATTCAAAAGGATACATGGACCCCTATATTCACAGAAGCACTATTCACGATTACCCAAAACATGGAGATGACCAAAATGTCCATCAGCAGAGGAGCGGATAAAGGAGATGTGGCACCTACACACAATGGAATACGACTTAGCCATTAAAAAGGACAAAATAATGCCATCTGCAGCAACATGGATGCAATTAGAGATCATTGTACTAAGTGAAGTAAGAGAGAGAGAGACAAATACCATGATATCACTTACATGTGTGATCTAAACTATGGCACAGATGAACCCATCTAGGAAACAGAAAGAGGATCACAGGGAGCACAGACGTGTGGTTGCCGAGCAGGAGGAGGGGAGAGGGATGGACCGGGAGTTTGGGATCAGTACAAGCAAACTATTCCATTTAGAATGGACAGAAAACAAGGTCCAACTGTATGGCACAGGGAACTATGTTCAATCATTATAAACAATAATGGAAGGGAATATGAAAAAGAACGTGTGTGTGTGTAACTGAGTCACTTTGCTATACAGCAGAAATTAAAACATTTTAAATCAACTATACTTCAGTAAGAAAAAAGGGAAGGTATGTAACTTGTTTTCTGGACTGGGTGGCTCTATGATAATCCTCTGCCAAGCCATGCCCACCACCAGGGGAAGGGTGAAATGGATCAGTCAGTGTTACAGAGGCCATGAGAGTGCATTGCTGTCCTGCTCTCTTCTTCCTGGGCACACACTGGACTTCACTCCCCAGTCTCCTTCCAGGAAGGTATAACCAGTTCTCACCAGTGAGGCGTGAAAGGCAGTGAGGGGTGTAACTTTGGGACAGAGGCGGTTGTTAGACTTGGTGTGCCTTCTCCACATTCCTCTGCCCCACCCAATAGAACGACCAAGAGGGCTCCAAAAAGAGCAGGGAGCCACAAGAGGAGAGGAGCCCGGGCCCCTGAGTGATGGCATAAAACACTGCTCCCCTCTTCCACCTCACTCCCACTACACACACATTCTCACACACACACTGCTTCAGACTTGAAATAAACAGACTTTTACCATATCAAGCCACTAAGACTTGGGGGCTGTCTTTAACAGCAAATAATCTTCTCTTGACAGTAACAAACTTGACTAGCATCTGCTTTGAGGCCAAAGGGCTTCCCTAGTAGCTCAGTTGGTAAAGAATTCGCCTGCAATAAAGGAGACCTAGGTTCGATCCCTGGATTGGGAAGATCCCCTGGAGAAGAGAAAGGCTCCTCCTCCTCCTAAGTCACTTCAGTCGTGTCCGACTCTGTGCGACCCTATAGACAGCAGCCCACCAGGCTCCCCCGGCCCTGGGATTCTCCAGGCAAGAACACTGGAGTGGGTTGCCATTTCCTTCTCCAATGCATGAAAGTGAAAAATGAAAGTGAAGTTGTTCAGTCATGTCCAATTCTTCGCGACCCCATGGACTGCAGCCTACCAGGCTCCTCCATCCATGGGATTTTCCAGGCAAGAGTACTGGAGTTGGGTGCCATTGCCTTCTCCAAAGGCTACCCACTCCAGTATTCTGGCCTGGAGAATTCCATGGACTGTACAATCTATGGGGTAGCAAAGAATCAGACACGACTGAGCGATTTTTCACTTCACTTCACTTGAGGCCTATACTAGTTATGTTTGTATAGGAAATTCAACGTCTTAATTATTCTAGGCTCTAGTTAAGGTTAATATTTGGTTTGTATTCTCAGTTGGATCATTGACTCTGGAATTAAAATGTCACTATGGAAAATCCTCAACACGGGAAAGCTACCAGCAAATATTCAAAAGTTGACCCCACCTCCATGTCTAATAGACCTAGCCCCCTCTCACTTTCCTGTTCTTTCTGGTCACTCTTGCAATGGACAGGACACATACATGGAGCTCACTACTTTTACAGGTATACCTTTTATTATGTCCATTAGAGCTTTACTAGTAAGACACACACACACAGACATGCACACACCAGGCAAATATGGGAGCAACTAGGATTACATTTTACAAGGGGATAAATATGAATTCCAGTCAGACACTCCTTTGCTTGAGACTGCCAATTAAAAATGCTTGTTTCAAAAGAAAGTTTGTATACAGTTTATTCAGGATGCTTATCATGTTTGCATGCATGCATACTAATTTGCTCAGTCGTGCCCAGCTCTTTGCACCCGCTGGACTGTAACCCACCAGCCTCCTCTATCCATGGGGTTGCCCAGGCACGAATACTGGAGTGGGTTGCCACTTTCTTCTCCAGGGATCCTCCCAACTCTGTGATCAAACCCAAGTCTCCTGCATCACCTGAAGCCACCTAGGAAGTCCTAGCATACGTTTAGAAAGGAGTAAACTGCAGACTGACTCCCGCTGATAGAGAAGAAAAAGACACTTAAAATGGAACATCACCCCAGCACCCTGAATCTCCACAGTACCTCAAAAGGCACACTTCAGCTTGGTCAAAGCCTACATTCAGTTCAGTTCAGTTCAGTCGCTCAGTCGTGTCCGACTCTCTGCGACCCCATGAATCGCAGCACGCCAGGCCTCCCTGTCCATCACCAACTCCCACAGTTCACCCAGACTCACGTCCATTGAGTCAGGATTACATTTCTACAAAGATGTCATGAAAGAGTGGCACCTGCTTTGGGAAAATCTGTGTCTTAGAGCAGAGATAAGACACAAAGAGCAGATCTGGCCATCGTCCAGAAAGCTAGTAGCAGGTAGCGTGGTCTCATTCTGGAGTTGGGGAACCAGTGAAAACCCACAGATCAAATCATGTGGCTCAGTATTTAGCATCTACTACATCACTTGAAAATCTGTGGGAGAAACTGAATCTATTTCAGAGCTGAATGAACTCTCAGAGATCATGTGTCACCTCTCAGCTATGAGATCCTTACTTGACCTCCCAACCTTGGTCTGTCCATCAGCAGTACATGGATAATAATACCCTGCATCTAGTGGTCATATTCTGAGGATATAATTAGCTAATAGATGCAAAGCATTTAGCAAAAGGGAGCTTGGTTTACTTTAACTGTCACTAGAGCTCTAACAGTAACCATCTTGAAGGGCTCAACAGTGTATGTCTGTGTCTGTGTGTGAATGGATGTGCTTCTGTGTGAGTGGGAAGCCCTGGGAGTGAGCATGCGTCTGTGTGTGAACAGTGTTCCATGGCAGCATGGGAGTCCCTGGAGGGTGACTTCAGGACCCTAAGAAGGAGTCAGTCTCCAGCCCTCCAGCCCATTCAGAACAAGCTCAGTTGGAAGCTCTTCTATGTATCGAGGTTTCACATAACACTTAACTGAAGGGCTCTTCTTGGAAGAAAAGTTTCCCTTCCGCCTTTTTTTTTTAAAAAAAAACCATTAAGGACACCAGAGGCTGGAAAACAGAAGTTAATCCAAGTCCTCTCCTTCTCAGCTCAATTATCTTTTCACTGAACCAGGCAGGAGGCTGGGGATGAAGAGCAACCAGGTTTCTTCTCTCTGCCAAGCCTTGGGTTCTAGTGTCCAGAACTTGGCTCTGGCCCAAGGTCACCTCTGGAAACCCTGGTACCACAGGGAAGAAAACAATGTTACCATCACCTCCTCCTCCTGGGGTGCGAACACTCCCTTACCCCAAACTATCAGGAGAAACGCACACTACTTGCTGAGTTAGATGAGGCACTGCTCAGGCCAGCTCCAGACCTGGGCCATGTACCAAGATAATCAGAGTCACCACTGTAGCCTCATTATAAAAGCAGCAGCAGCCAGCATTCACTTTTTGCCAGGCACCCCATACACCTGACTCCTTGTAAACTTCAAGACAATCTTGTGGAGCAAGATGCTACAATCATCTCCATCTTGCAGAGAAGAAAATCAAGGCCCAGAGAGTAAGTGGGCCGACTTACCTAGCTGGAAAGGATGGAGCTGGGGGCTAACCCAGGCAGCTGGGTTCATTTTGCATCCTCTTCACCAGCCCACAGGTGTCTCCCAATCTTACACCCATGCCTGCATAAGACACACTGGCAGTGAGAGACCAACATCACGGGCCAGTCCAGGGCAGCTGCATTTTAGGAATGGGGGGCAGGGAAGATGAGAGATGTGTGGGGTAAGAACTTCACATCTCAAGCAAACTGGGTGTGTAACAAAACTGTCAGTATGGATCCGCTCAGTGCAGAAAAACCACCAGGAAGACGAGACACTTAAGGAAACGCCTGGCTTTCACTGACCCCATCATTTTCGACACCACCCTCCCCTCCTGCCCCCCAGTTCCCATCCTGCGTGTCCCAGTCAGCACTTGCCCAGGTGATCCTGCTTCACACAGCACACAGCAGGCACGCATCTTCCCTCTACCGGAAAAAGGAGAACTCAAAAGGCTTCCCAGGGTTCACGTTCCCAAAACCAACTCACCACTCCCCCATCAGGCTTCTGAAAAGAGAATTCACAGGTCACACCCGTGCTCGTACTCTGCCAACTCACCCATCCTCACTCCCCCTTTTAATTTCCCCCATTATGCCTGGATCAGTCTCCTCACCCTGTGCTAATTCCTCTCCCTCTCCGGTGTTTATGCCCTTCAGATGTTTGCAGACTATTATCATGTACCCACTTAGTCAAGCAGCACACATTAAGTTCTTTTCATCTTTCCTCATAAATCAATCCCTTAATCCCTCCAAGCCCTTTAATCGTACTAGCTGCTCCTCTCTGAACTCCATCCAGTTTCCCCAAGTCTCTGATAATGTTGTGACACGAGGCTGGATGCAAGGCTCCAGCTGCTGACTCTCCAAGCTGCCTGAACATCAAGGAGCTATGAGTGTCTGCGTGTGTCTGTGTGTGTGTGTCTGTGTCTGTGTGTGTGTGTGTGTGTGTGTCTGTATATGTGTGTGTCCGTGTGCGTGCGTTCCATCTGGAAAGATGGACTCCTTGCCTTATCAGCTCCCAGTACCCTTTCTGCAGCCACATCATCATGAAGTGACTATGGCTATCTATAGAAATGCAGAGCTCTCAAGCATTTTGGTGCCATACAGAATTTAAAAGGGGAAACAACCCTATAGGAAGTTTTACAGCCCCATAAGATTTTCACTAGCTATCCCAACACACTCCCTAGGAATAGAAATAATGTCTCTGAAATCCAGGGGGATTTAAGAGCCCAGGGGAAGGCCATTTTGGAGCCCCAGGCTATAAGCAAATTAAAACCAAATATCCGTCACTATACGCCCAATATACGTCACCACTATACATCCACCAGGAAGGCTGTAATTCAAAAGACTGACAGCACCAAATGTTGGCAAAGATGCTGAACAACCAGAACTCTCCTCATTGTTGGTGGAAGCGAAAATGGAACCACCACTTTGGAGAAAAGTCCAGTAACTTCTTATAAAACCAAACATACACCTATCCTAGGACCCAGGAATTCTGCCCCCAGGTTATTTACTCAAGAAAAACGAAAATATATGTACACACAGTCTGTACACAAATATTTACCATAAGCTTAGTAGCTGAACCTGAAAGCAGATCAGATGACATTCAGCAGGAGAACGGACAGCTATCATATTCAGACAATAAGAGACTACTCGACAGTAAAAGGAAACAAACTCCTAATATATACAATATAGACGAATCTCAAACATATCGTACTAGTGAAAGAAGCACAAAGAAAACATATTAATACTGTATGATTTCAAATGTAAGAAGTCCTCTAACAGTCCAAAGCAAGCCATGGTTGAAAAAAGTCAGCAGAGTGACGGCCTCTGAAACAGGCAACAGAGAGCGAGTGACAGGGAAGGGCGATGAAGAAATCTTCTGGGTTGAGGTCAGGTTTTACAGGTTTATAGGAGGTTGGACGATGCAGATGTACACATTTATCAAAGTCTGTGTAGTACACATTAAAGTCTATATTTGGCAAAAGTAAAAAAAAAAAACAGGACTTCTCTGGCAGTCCAGCAGTTAGGGCTCCGTGCCTTCACTGCCAGCAGTCTGGGTTTGATACCTGGTCAGGGAACTAAAGGTCCTACAGGTCAGGCAGTGCAGCCTACAGATAAGTAGGTTAATACAAAAATCAAGCAATATTGGACTCAAGTAAGTGATAGAGTACCAAATGTTTACGGCAAAGAGTACTGCTGTCTGCAACTTACATTGAAATGCACCAAAAGAATGATGGGCTGAGGGATGGACAGAGAGATGATGAAGCAAGTGCAGTATCACGTTAATGGAAGAGCTGGACGCCACCCAGGTGGTGGGTGTGTGCACGACCACTGTACGATTCTTCCCACTTTTCCGTATGACCGAAATGTTTCATAATAAAATGTCAGGAAAAAAAGAAAAAAACGTGACCCTTTCCATTCTTGACTCCTTGTAGACCCTGGAGCCATCAATGCCACACTGACATGCAATCTGTTTTTTATTACTCTGTCCCTGTCTCAACCACTTGCTTCTCATTCTAGATACGGGCCCCTCACCATGCCCCCCAGCGCTATATCCTCTCTTCCCCGTCTCCATTTTTTTAGTGTCAATTATCTATATCCTTAAGAGAAATAAAAAGTTCATGCAAGGGTTCTTAATCTGAGATTCCTGGGCATCAGAGTAGGGGGAAGAGTGAGGTCCATGTATCGACTGTAACTGTATGAAAGATTCTATGCATGTATATGTGCATATTTCTGTGAAGAGGTTCCACAGCTCTTTGCAGATTCTCATGGACGCCTGTGGCCTGGAAGGCTCAGGCACAGTCTGAGAGCCCTCTTCAACTGCACCTCCAAACAGATGCTAGGACAGGTAATGCATCCAATTTAGAAAACACCTGCATTTTGGAACACCTGTGTTTTTCTTGGACTACTCATATCATGTAGAGAGAAAAGGAGGCTGCTTGAGAACCAGTCATTGGAGAGCCGGTGCCCCTGAACGGTATCTCCATCCACGGACAATAAGATCGGGGTTATTCAATGCAAAATCCAACTAAAATCAGGACATACTCTACTGATCAAAAATTTAAGATTATGATCATACATAATAAATCAAATATTTACTGAACACTTAGCATGGTGAATTGCATAAATAATAAATTAACTTCTACTGAGGACCTACTAGATAACGGGCACTTTCTATACGTTTTCATTTAATTGCATTCTCCATTGAGTTATACCCACTAACCTTGTATTACAGTTTTCCTATAAACTAAATGTCAAATAAATTATGCCCTGAAAGTCACCCAGCAAGAGGATTTGAACCCAGGGCTCCAAGGTTCCCAAGTCTATTCTCTTCCGAATCTCTCTAAGCAAGGACTCCAGAATACCACAGTCTGAGTTCCAGAGTCTGGTGAAATCTCCTCCACTTCAAATATTCCAGCCCATTTATTTTTAAAGGTCCTAAAATGACCCTGAAACACAAGCACTTCAGAACGCAAAACGTATTGCCTAAATACTCTTTGTCTTCAGAGGCAGAATGTCTTTTTCATCATACTACATGGAATTATCCAAGTCTTAGTTTGAAAAACTCCACTGCTGCCAAAGCAGAGAATGGATGGGCTGGGGTGTTAGAAGGGACACAGCAATGTCATCTGTGTCACCTCTGTGCTCGGTGGAAGGAGGCCATCTTCCCTGGAGCTTGGGGACCACCATAAGCATCATGACCTGGGTTTGCAGCAGCTGAGGCTATGCAGAGCTGGCTTACCCCGAGGCACTGCCTTCATCTTCTGAGAAGTCTTTAAAGTCCTCTGTTAGTGGGAAGGTGAATGTATGACACTGGCCTTGACTTCCAGATTCCAGGAATTTCTATGGGGTAGAGAGCACTTCATCCCGCATGCCTCAGGGCTCTGGACCGCGAGGGGGCTGCCCTTTGGCCCAGATGCCTGCAGGGTCTAGGAAAGAGTGACAGTCATGATCCGGTGAAGGGCAGAAAGACAGCTCAGGGCCTTCCAGGAACCACTCTGGCAGCTCTTTGGTCATCTCTTCCTCTGTAAGGCAGGCCTTGATGTTTCAGCTGCATAAAAATGTTATAAGGAGGAGAAATGAAGACTTGGCACTCAAGAAAAGACTTCCTCCAGCCCCGACGTCCTAATATCGATAAAAGCAGGTTAAAATAAACATCAAGGGAAACCTTGAAAGGGAAAAGAAGTCATAAAAGGCCAGTCTGGGGAATGCATGGAACAGGGGAGAGGCATTTTAACTACAGCTTGGAAGATGGTAAAGCATTTGCACGTGTGAGAGAGGAAGGGCATGACCGATGAGTGAACTGATGCACTGTACGGCAGAGTTTGCAGGCGGCCTGTCCCAACATCCACTCTCCCCTTCTCCTTCAGGAATCGAGCCTCCAACTTCAGCAGGGGACACCACCACCCAGGCCAAGTCTGTAATTCTCTGCCTCCCTTGCAGCTAGGTGTAAGCTTACATCCACGTTGCTGCATGCATCTTTTAAAAATATTTTTTTTTAAGGGAGGAGGGAATGTGCTCCTTTACCTTTCCTCCCTCCACCAGCATCACATATGGATATGATGGCTGGACCATGTCCATCTTAGACCTTGAGGTTTAGTCCAGAATGCCTACTCCCTAGAGAGAGCAGAGTAGAAAGATGCAAGGAGCCTGGGTCCCTATTGATACCATGAAAGCCACGACATCGGCCCTAGGTCATCAGCCTCTAGACTTCATTAACTTGTGAGAAGTAAACATGAAGCTTGTTTAAGCTGCTGGTAATTGGGATAATCTATCCTAAGCAACTGAACCTAATTTCAGCTGATAGAGAAATAGATGGGTGGCTGGATAATCTCTTTAAGAAGTTGTTTTTGATAACTACTAGCAAAAGTATGATACCTTAGTCACAGTTCTGGTCTCTAACTAGCCCCTATCACCCCAATTAGGAAGTGCTGGTTACTAGAAGAAGTAGCCCGCTTACCTCTCCACTTGGCAAAGGCCAAAAGCAAACCACTATTTTTATGCTTCTATATCAAATCCACCCTTTCAAACAAACTTACCTGTTCAGGGCATTGAACTTTATATGATAAGGTAGAGAGAAAAGTGAATTTGTAAGTAATTAGGCCTCAGAAGTCCCAGCTCACAGTGAGCTCTAAGATTCCTACATTCCCTTAAGAAAAATTTACAGGAAGAAATGCATGCTTTAAACAAGTAAATTTCAAGCAAGTCAGCCGAAGTGCCTGAAGACCAGAAGCTACCGAATGAGATGATGCAGAATGAGAAACAGGCAGTGGTGACTGGTCTTTCTAGATGCTGTTCTTCCTCAAGTTATGACTGAGTGGATGAATATTTCTTGAAATAATTTCAGAGACCAGCCTAAACCCTTGGGGACGTTTGTCCAATATTTGATTCCAAGGTCATCAGTAAGACGTTACCCAACAGCAGGGTAGATGAGGTCAAGGTTCCAGCAAGGGCTGGATTTCAAGGACATGACTTAACCATCTCAACCAGGAGAATGGCGGAATGTCCTGCATCTCATCTTCAGCAGTCTCAGCTTCCTCACTGCGTGCTTCAGAGCCTGCCAGCCCTGCCTGCTGCACCAGTCCAAGGACTCTGAGAGGACACCATGTCAACCCATGAGGATTTCCAGGGGCTCCTTTGGCTCCCCACTTGCCTTCTACCCATTCTGACCTCAGGTGTTCAACACACAAACACACCCCAACCATGGGACCCCACAGTCCTCATGTAACACCCCGGGGTCTCTTCACAGAGCTCCTCAAGGACCAGGACTTCTGAGATTCTCAGAAATAATCAAGTTTTCCACTCACTTTCCAATCCTGGAGGACTCAGTCTGCAAGGACATCCCAAGTGAGAAGGGAAACCCATCTCTTAGGATCTCAGAGGTTCGCTGTTGGTGATAAAGTTTTAAATTGCTGTCCATTATTAACATTAAACTCACAGCAGTCAGCCTGGAGATCTGCAATTATAACAATTCATAAAAACAGCCCCTTTGTTAGTCGCGCTTGAAGAGCTTTTGAAACATAATTGCAACGCAGTGCAAAGTAAAATAAAAATTCAGATTTTCTTTTACCGAGGCCATGAACAATACTGTCCTTTTTACAGCAGCGGAAAGCCTTGAGACATCCGTTATATTCCTTCAATGAGCTTTGTTCAATAAATGCTAAGCCTTGAAGCTTTTAAATGTATTAAAGTGATTATGATATCATCACTCCAAAGGCACTTCAATAGAACATTAAGACAGAAACAATTTTCCTCCACACAAACAGGCATAAGAGTAACAAAAAGTTGATTAAATGCACATTGTATCAAAAATATTTTCAGTGTTTATAGACATATGTAGATAACATTAACTGTAACCCACACCATGGGCAGGGAACAGAAGAGAAAGTAATAAAAGCATTAGTGGGGGGAGAGCAAATTTTAACAATAAATCTTCAAAACAAACTATGGCTTGACTCTGACTTTGCTTGTGGATTTATGGTCAAAGTCACACTACATAAAAGAGAGTAAGGCTCAAAATTAATAAACACAAGAGGAGCGCAAGTTCTTGTTTGCTCTTCTCGTAAGCCCAAAGACGTTCCCTGCTCACATGTGCTATACTTCCTTAAATGGCCTCAATGTGACGGCTGGCAGGAAACATGCATCTGTTTATTTAAAATGTCATCGAACATACTGCAAGCAGGCGGTGACTCTGCAAGGAGCAGATGCCTGGAGCATCCAACCAGGAGGTGTGGAGAGGTTAGGAAGGAGGCCAAGAGGTGGGGTCAGAGCAAAACCGCAAGATGTAAGACTCTCTTTGTTGCAGGCTCATTACTGAATGCTCTTAGCACAGATAAGGGGATTATGAATTCACATGTGAATTTATCCCCTATTAAACTTTCAGCAGAAGGGTCAGTTGGCTGGAATAGCAAAGTCAAGGCACCATGGTCACATGCCCAGGGAGAAGCAACTGGGAGGGTCTCCTGGCAGATGAAAGTAAGAGAAAGGGGACAGCTTCTGCCCTTTCTTTGAGTGCTTACAGATTAACGTTTACATCTGTGCACTCAGTTTCCTATCCTGCTACTCGGCTCAGCTGTGTCTTGAGACTATGCTCCTAAAGCATTCAAAAACTTGATAGCCTCCGTTTTAGTGGATGTGCAGTAGGGTCTTAGTAGTTACTTTTTGCAGTAGCTGTTTATATACTAAGAGTATCTATCCCTGGTCATATATGGCTCAAAGATTTATCATTTACTGTTTCTGCCTCTTGAGTTTGTTCATGTGATTTTATATGATGGACTTTTACATCTTAAGATTAAGGAGCAAAGTATTCTAAGGAACAGAGAGGGAGAAAACTGAGAAGACAGCCAACTCCCAAACCAGTCAAGACTGAATCCCTACATACGACTCAAGAGCTACTCAACCTGTCTTACCCCCTGGGCCAAAGAAGAGTATCTGTGTTTCTCAGTGGAAAATACTCTATAAACAAAGCAGACTATACAAGAAAAGTCACTGTCAAGGCCTTTTATTACCCAACTTGGAGGTCCTTGTGATTTTCTTTATGGGGAGAGTATCCTTGTCCATCACTTCAAGCACTGCTCCCGGGCCCTGGCGGCTTCTTAAACAAGTTCAGAGAAAGGAACACATAACAAAAGGCTAAGAAAAATGGGAAATGAAGACCATACAGTGGGTGACAAGTTCCCCACTCAAGCAAGTAGCCAGTGCTGTGGGCCAGAATTGATTTTCTATACGACATCAGAAAGGATTACCTTTCCTCCATAATACTGCTCAGGGGGTTGCAGTAGAAATCATAATTAATTCAGGAAAATTCAATTCAATGTTTTGAGCACAGTCTCAAAACATCTTAAACAGTCAGTGGGAGCTACAGCAAGCAACACAGTCGATGCAATAAAGATGCAATGCCACACAATAAAACGCTTGAGACACAAATAATAATTCTTCCAGGTCAGGAAAGAATACTATTTTAAAAACTAAATTCAAACTTCAGAAAAAATGCATTTTCATTAATAATGCTGATTCTCCTTCCCTCCTGGTGATGTGGGGTAGGTAGGAGTGGAGGTCATTTAATTCCTTAACTATCTTGGTCCATTCGACCAACAAAAATACACTGTGTTAGGGGCAAGTGTGTTAACGTGCTCCTGCTGCAGAGTCGACAGTTGCATAGCCAATGTGACGTAAACCCACAAGAATCTAAAAATATCACTGCAGTCCACTACGAATTAGTCACACCCGCAGAGAATTAGCAACACCCACATTTCAAAACAGATAATCAAAACAGTTTCTTTTTCACTTCAGATTCGATTCCATTGAGTTGTAGGGGGATACTGAGGGGAGAGTGCTGGGTGAGGAGGTAGATATCCCAAGAAGTATTAGTCACTCAGTTGTACTTGAGTCTTAGCAATCCCATGGACTGTTGCTTGCCAGGCTCCTCAGTCCATGGAATTCTCCAAGGCAAGAATACTGGAGTGGGTAGCCATTCCCTTCTCCAGGGGATCTTCCTGACCCAGAGATTGAACCTGGGTCTCCTGCATTGTAGACAGATTCTTTACCCTCTGGGCCATCAGGAAATTCTAGACATCCCAAATCAAGTACCAATTCTAGCATTCATCAACCAGGGGCCCTGCACCAACTACAGCCTCTCTGGAGGGCTGAGGTTCCTTCTTTCTAAAACAGAAGAGCTGACTTAATATGCTTCCATACTCTTTTTCAGTTTCAATATTCCATAACTGTGGCTATTATAATCTCCCTAGAAGATTCTGCTTAGAATTACACTTAAGTGAGTTTCTAATCCTTGACCTCAACAGCTGGGCAAAAGTGAGAATGTGCTAACAAAGAAGATGTCCTTCTGCAATTCACAGTCAAAGGATCATCCCGAAGTAGAAAGTCGGAAGCTGACTGTGTGTGTGTGTGTTCCACGTGGACATACACAAGCATGCGCCTTCCTGGCCAGAATACTTCACTTCATCATCACAATCCAGTGTTACATCACAGTATAGTGTTAGTAAGTGCCCGTGAGAGGATGCTTCTGTTTAGCTAATTATCTGCGATGAGAAATGGCAATAAGAGCATGGTTAAGGGCTCCCCTGGTGGTCCAGTGGTTAAGATTCTGCCTTGCAGGTGCTGATGAAAGACATCTAAGCAGATATAAACTGATGGAAACATATACCATGTTCGTGGATTGGAAGAATCAATATTGTCAAAATGACTATGGTACCCAAGGCAACCTACAGATTCAGTGTAATCCCTACCAAATTACCAATGGCATTTTTCACAGAACTAGAACAACAAAAAACAAAAATCTCAAAATATGTATGGAGACACTAAAGACCATGAACAGTCAAAGCAATCCTGAAAAAGAAAAACAGAACTGGAGGAATCAGGCTCCCTAACTTCAGGCTATACTACAAAGCTACAGTCATCAAAACAGCATGGACTGGCACAAAAATAGAAACATAGATCAATAGAACAGGATAGAAAACCCAGAAATAAGCTCATGTACCTATGGTCAATGAATCTATGACAAAGGAGGCAAGACTACACAATGTTGGAAAGACAGTCTCTTCAACAAATGGTGCTGGGAAAACTGGTCAGCCACGTGTTAAAAAAAAAAAAGAAGAAATTAGATCATTCTTTAACTCCATACACAAAAACAAGCTCAAAATGTATTAAAGACCTAAACGTGAGACTGTACATTATAAAATTCCTAGAGGAAAACATAGGCAGAACACTCTCTGATATAAATCATAGCAACATCTGTTTTGATACATCTCCCAGAATAATGGAAATAAAAACAAAAATAAACAAGTGGGGCCTATTTAAGCTCAAAAACTTTTACACAATAAAGGAAACAATAAACAAAAGGAAAAGACAACCCACAGATTAAAAAAAAATATTTGCAAATGATGTGACTGATAAGAGATTAGTCTCCAAAATTTACAAACAGCTTATGACACTTAACAGCATCAATTAACAGCTCACTCAGAAAATGGGCAGAAGACCTGAATAGACATTTCTCCAAAGAGGACATATAGATGGCCAGTAGGCACATGAAAAGATATTCAACATCACTAGTTATTAGAGAAGTGCAAGTCAAAACTACAATGAGATATCAATGAGATACCAGTCAGAATAACTAGCATCAAAAAAATCCACAAACAACAAACGCTGGAGAGGGTGTAGAGAGAAGGGAACCCTTCTACACTGTTGGTGGGGATGTCAATTGGTGCAGTCCTTATGGAGAATAGTATGGAGATTCCCTAAAAAACTAAAAATAGAACTACCATATGACCCTACAATCCCACTCATGGGCACATACTCAGAGAAAAACATGAGCCAAAAGGATACATGCATCCCAATGTTCACTGCAGCACTGTTTATAATAAACAGCCAAGACACGGAAGCAACCTAAATGTTATCGACAGAGGAAAGGATAAATGGACTATTTATAAATGGACTATTTATAAATACAATGGACTATTACTCAGCCATTAAAAATAATGAATTAATGCCATTCACAGCAACATGGACGGACCTAAAGACTGTCATACTAGTGAAGTAAGTCAGACAGAGAAGGAGAAACATCATATGACATCTCATATTTGGAATCTAAATTATAAAAGAAATTATACAAATGAACTTACTTACAAAACAGAAGACTCACAGACTTAGAAAACAAACTTATGGTTCCTGGGGGGAAGGGCT
Source organism: Bos grunniens (assembly GCF_055505025.1). NCBI lineage: Eukaryota > Metazoa > Chordata > Mammalia > Artiodactyla > Bovidae > Bos > Bos grunniens. The sequence goes on from NC_141192.1 coordinate 14,967,609, forward strand.
AGTGCTAGTTAGGGAGTTGGGAAGGTCATGCACACACTGCTGTATTCAAAATGGATAACCAACAAGGATCTATTGTATAGCACATGGAATTCTCCAGACCAGAATACTGGAGTGGGTAGCTGTTCCCTTCTCCAGGGGATCTTCCCAACCAAGTGATCGAAACCAGGTCTCCTACATTGCAGGTGGATTCTTTACCAGCTAAGCCACAAGGGAAACGCAAGAATACTGGAGTGGATAGCCTGTCCCTTCTCCAGCAGGTCTTCCCAACCAAGGAATCGAACTGGGGTCCTCTGTACTACAGGCGGATTCTTTACAAACTGAGCTGTCAGGGAAGTCCCCGGCACATGGAACTCACTCAGTGTTATGTGCCAGACTGGAAGGCACAGGGTTTGAGGGAGAATGGATACATGTATATGTGTGGCTGAGTTCTTTCACTGTTCACCTGAAACTAACACAACATTGTTAACTGGCTATTCCTCAGTACAAAATAAAAAGCTTAAAGTTAAAAAAAAAAAGAAAGAAAGAATCTGCCTTGCAAGGGAAGGGACACCAGTTGGATCTCTGGCCGGAGGAAGATTCCACATGCCTCGGGGCAAGTGAACCTGTGTGCCACAACTACTGACCCTGTCTGTGCCCTGAAGCCCAAGAGCTGCCAACTACTGAGCCTTCACCCTGCAACAAGAGAAGCCAGCACAATGAGAAGCCCACACACCACAATTAGAGAGCAGTCCCCACTCTCCTCAACTAGAGAAAGCCAGTGCACAGCAACACAGGCCCAAAGGAGCCAAAAATAAATAAACAGATACACAGTTAAACAAAACATGGTTGATACATGCACAACCTTTGGAATCAGATGACAGATTCATATTCTACCTCCTTAGACAAATTTCTACAACCTCTTTGAGCCTCTATTTACTCATCTGGAAAATGGGAATATAATAGTACCTTGCTCATAGAATTATTACAAGACTCAAGATAATCTACATAAAGCAGACACAGTAATTGCCATAATTACTACTTACCACTATTATCTCTATTTATAACCCACTGGGTTGTTCTAAGAGTTAAATAAGAACATATAGTCAGTACTTAGCATCAGTACCACACACACAGTGAAAGCTAACACAGGTTACCCTTACCCTTATATTCCTCTATGCAGTATTGTTATATCATCAGATAAGCTTGCAGCATTTCTCTTTAGTCCAAAACTTCTTGCTTTCCCCACAGTGACCATTTTCAATAGGACAGTTTCAGCACTTAGACCACTTTAGACTCAAATGACAAATCCCAATCAAGTTGACACATTTTGGTAGTTAACAAGGCTTGGTGAGAGGAGCCACGGAGTACAGCCTGGGAGACTTAGGATTCTCCTCTGAGAAGTGTGAAGCTAAGCGCCAACAAGCTCATAGACACCCCCTCATACACACTCTTGACTTTGTACAACCCTACCCATCCACAGCCATTACCAATTCAGGGGCACACAGAGCCCAGCTTCCTCTCCCAAAGTCTTAGGGCCTGATGACCCCAAATAAACAACTTGAAATCCGTAAGAACAGCTTGACCTGGGCTTGACCTAATTTTGCTCTTCATATTAAACCATGCATGGATGTTTCTGGACACTAAGTTTCTCTACCAGTCCTTTAGTTTCCACAGAGAACAATATACCACAATACTCAGATTTCATTCCAGTCTTCTACCAATAAAATTCCTCCGGGTTTTTTTTTCCCCCCTAAGAGTTCAAGGGGATCAACACAGCAAGTTTTACCCACCATGGGATGGCAGTTGCAAACCAAGATGTCCCAACCCATTTCCCCACGGTTGAGGCTTTTCAAGATGCAGGCTCCGCTCTGCTCTCTAGGAGCCATGTTATACCACAAGCGTTACATGTTCCTTTGGCTGTAACTCATGCAATTCATCTTCCTGGGAAAGTGTGCAAGATCTCAGGGGGACTTATGGAAGGACTCATGTCAGAACTAAGACAGTATGTGACCACGGCCACAGTTTGTCAGTTTCAGTTGGTTCCTAAGAGAGGGAAGTAAACTGTATGTTAAGGAGGCTCCAGACTATAAACCAGGGTGACGCAAGCATTACGCTTCCAGAAGATAAGGCAGAAGGCAGTTCAGCAAGTCCTCCAGGTCCTTCCTTTGCAGAGACATCCTAGCCCACAGTTCTGACTCCCACCTAAATTTCCCCTTGGCTTCAAGAAGGGCACTGCTGCTGACTCTGGAACTTTAAATAGAAGCACATGCGAGAACCACAGGGACAGTGGCAGGACAGCGGCCACCTCATTCCTGCCGCTTTCTTAATTCCTGGCAAGGGAGTCTCAAAAACCAACGAGCGGGAGAAGAGAAATGAAGATGACTCCAATTCTAACTTCTTATCCCTATTATGTAGTTACTTTATGAGAGTTTCCCTAACTCTTCTGCACGAAGGGAAGAGTAAGCTACAGAAAACTAAGCGGCTTTGGCATCAAAAGCTTCCTCCACACTGGCACACAAACACCTGTCACTGCAAAAGATGCCTCTTTATCAAGTCTTCAGACCTACCAGGAGCCAAGCACACTCTGAGCTTTCAGACTATTTTCTTCCAATGTTTTGAAGTCCCTTTCAGTTCACATGAAGGCTAACGATTTCAAAAAGGTGGGGAAAGGAAAGTTCTTTTTTTTATATATATAAGAAAAAGGAAAAGATACTAAGCCATGATTATGAAGTCCTAAAAGCCTTTTAGCTGACAGGGTAAGCTTTGTTGAATAGCCTCTAAGAACCTCTACTGAGAGACACAATTCAGCAATAAAATAGAGGCAACAGCATACACAGCTCAGCATCCCCAGACTCACAAATTCAGGCAGCCCATTTAATGCCACAAAACAGGTCTCTCCCTCAAACAGCCCTTTGGAAGGCTCAAGGTCCAGGGTGGCATCAGATCAACAGACATCTGAGTTCAACCAACATTATGTTCTGCCAACAAAGCCCTCATGTGGGAAAGCACTGCTTATGGAGAGTTGTGGTCAGAATTGAATAAACTGACCTGTTATAATTTCAGTAACTGCTGTATTTCCTGCCATTCTGCCCTGACCAGCTGTAAGAGGATGAAAGTGAGGGAGTGGAAAAGAAATCACAGCCAAGGGCTTCCCTGGTGACTCAGTGGTAAAGAATCAGCCTGCTAGTGCAGGAGACATGAGTTTGATCCCTGATCTAGGAAGATCCTATGTGCCCCAGAGCAACTAAGCCCGTGTGCCACAACTGCTGAGCCTGAGTTCTAGAGCCTGGGAGCCACAACCACCGAGTCCATGCATCGCAGAGCCCACGCTCCACCAGAGAAGCCACAGCAATGAGAAGTCCTTGCACTGCAATGAAGAGGAGCCCCCTGCTCTCTGAAACTAAAGAGAAGCCTGCACAGCAACGAACACCCACACAGCCAAAAACAAATAAATAGAATTTAAAAAGAAACCACACCAGGATTATATTAAATAACTTCGCATAACCTAAAATGAAACCATGGTTTCGGCAGCACATGTGATATTTGGCTTGGGTGTGTGAAATACCAGCTTCCAAATGATGGAGTACTCACCCCTATTTCAGACACACCTTTTCTCTGAAACTATCACATTCGGAGAGCTTCAAGCTCCTGCTCCAGACCCATCCATCTAACAACAGAAAGCACCTCTCAAGCTCCTTTCTGACACAAGGCCATCATTCACCATTTGCTGGTACGCACAGTTTTTTGCTGACAAAGCTCCATTACTAGAAAAAGCTCAGTAAGTAAAGCTGATTTGAAATAACTATATATTATACAGAGGCTGGATGAGGAAAACTGATTTGGAGTCTAGAAAATATCATATAAAGAGGCTCCAGAAAGAACTGCTTAATTATTTAAATACCCTCACTTCCTACAGACCACACATCACTTGATATATTCTCACTGTTAAATAGTAGGTAATTTACTGGGGTCATCCGACAAAACAACTCCATATAGCAAGTACATATCAGACACTGTAATTCTTCGGTTGAAACACCCATCTCTCACTGATTAATGTTCCAATACTGAGCTAATGCTATCCAAGGGAAGTATGTACCAATTTCAGCTCTCTGGTGAAGCTGCAAAACTGAGAGCTCACCCGTAGGGCAGCCTGAAAAGCAAATTATCATGGGCTGTCTCTGTTGTTCCCAGGTAGACTTATCACATGGTTGGGAGGGACTCACAAATACACTTATGCATAAGTCAGCTGAACAGAGATGGCTGGTCCCCTGTGACTCTCACTCCTGACTCAACTGCTAGGGCAAGTCAGAGTGCAAAACCTGGGCGACAGGGTGTATACCTTCTCCCTCAGATGTCAGGCTCACCCTCAGCCCAGCTCTGCCCATGCTTTCCCCAGCCCAGAAGGTCCATACAGACTGACTACCTCCTCACTACCTACTTACCCTTCGACATCCACCTCCTGCACAAAGCTTTTCCTCATTATTCAAGCTTTCTTCAGTCTTTCAACTCTTACTACTACCAGTATTTATAAAGTGCAATCAAATTGTCTTAGTAAATTCAAGGTAAAATCTACATCATCTATGTATTCTCTTGAAGTTCATAGTATAATAATGAATAAGAGTGACTAAGTTTCAGGTCATAAATCAAGTGAGTCAAAAATAAGGAATACAAGTAACCTGTTATCAATCATAAGGAAATCAAAATTCATACATTTCTAATTCTACGGCTTGAAAATTGAGATACAACTTTTTGAAGTGCCAGCTTACAAAATGACCATAGTCTAGGTCTTCAAGACCAACTACCCTCTCTGATCACACTCCAGAAATTTTAAATTTAAAAACCTTCTCTGGATGGCAGAAACCAACACAACATTGTAAAGCAATTTTCCTCCAATTAAAAAAAAAATTTAAAAACTCCTTCTCCATCAATTTTTATAACAAGAGAAAAATTAAAATTCACGAATACCTACAAAATAAAAACGTAAAACAGTTAGGTAGTTCAATTTACAGGATAATTACAGCAGTGCTCAGAGAAAGATCTCTAGCTTTAAATACACACAGTTCTAAAGAAGATCAAACAGTTAAATGTGCAGCTCAAAAACAAAATAATAACTTAAGGAAAACAAAAGAATTTGTATACATAAAACAATAACAAGAAAAAAATGGTAGCACTAATAAATCGAAGAGTTATTAAATAATAAACTACTAAACCAATAATCAAGGGGGAAGAAAAGATAAAATACATTTAGTTAAAATGTGAATGTATCTATAACCACAGACACAGAATAAATTGAAAGACACAGTAGTGCCTTTGTGCAGCTTTACTCTAATACATTTGACATCCTGGTTAAACTAGCTACTATCTAGGAATATAAGTCACCAAAAAGTTAGTGCAGAAAATAATACCTAAACAGACCAAATACAATGGAAGATTTTTATAGTTATCAGAGATAAACCTAATAAATATCAGGCTGCAAATATTTCACAGATATCACTTACCAATTCCTCCAAGAAACAGGTAACTACAATGCCATTCCAATGGTTTCTTCCAGAATAGACAGAAACATTCTGAACAATTTTTACAGTATGTGTAACACTTTACTAGTCTGCCATAACTAAATGCCACAGATAGGTACTGAACGAAACAAATGTATTTTCTCACAGTTCTAGAGGCCAGGAGTCCATGATCAACACGCCATGGGGCTGGTCTCTGCTAAGAGTTCTCTTTCTAGCTTGTAGACACTGCATTCTGCCTGTGTCCTCAAGTCGCTTTTTCTCTGTACCTATCCCTCCCTGATATCTCTTCCTCTTAAGGACGTAAGTCCTAATGGATTAAGGTCCTACCATTATGGTTTCCTGAAAGGCCTCATGCTAAATATAGTAATATTGGCATGTAGGGTTCAATATATACATTTTATGGAGAAGGAAATGGAAACCCACTCCAGTATTCTTGCCTGGAGAATCCCATGGACAGAGGAGCCTGGCGGGCTACAGTCCATGGGGTCGCAAAGAGTTGAATATGACTGAGTGACTAAACCACCACCACCACCATATACATTTTAGGGAGACACGATTCGGTCTCTAAAACACTGAAAACTATCCTGACAAACACGGCACGATAAAACTCCAGCCAACGCTTCTCATGAAAATCAGTACAAAAATTCTAAACATAATATTAGCAAATAGAAGGTAAACACTGAGTATTATTTCAGATTGTACAGAAATATTAAAAGCTTCTGTTCACAATTCAGTTCAGTTCAGTCGCTCAGTCATGTCCGACTCTTTGCAACCCGAAGGACTGCAGCATGCCAGGCCTCCCTGTCCAACACCAACTCCAGAAGTTTACCCAAACCCATGTCCATTGAGTTGGTAATGCCATCCAACCATCTCATCCTCTGTTGTCCCCTTCTTCTCCTGCCTTCAATCTTTTCCAGCATCAGGGTCTTTTCCAATGAGTCAGTTCTTTGCATCAGGTGGCCGAAGTATTGGAGTTTCAGCTTCAGCATCAGTCCTTCCAATGAATATTCAGGACTGATTTCCTTTAGGATTGACTGGTTTGATCTCCATGCAATCCAAGAGACTCTCAACAGTCTTCTACAACACCGCAGTTCAAAAGCATCAATTCTTCAGCACTCAGCCTTCTTTATGGTCCAACTCTTAAATCCATACATGACTCCTGGAAAAATCATAGATTTGACTAGACAGACCTTTGTTGGCAAAGTGATATCTCTGCTTTTTAATATACTGTCTGGATTGGTCATAGCTTTTCTTCCAAGGAGCAAGCATCTTTTAATTTCACCACTGCATTTACCCTCTGCAGTGATTTTGGAGTCAAAAAAAAAAAAAAAAAACTCTGTCATGGTTTCCATTGTTTCCCCATCTATTTGCCATGAAATGATGGGCCCAGATGCAATGATCTTAGTTTTCTGAATCTTGAGTTTTAAGCCAGATTTTTCACTCTCCTTTTTCACTCTCATCAAGAGGCTCTTTAGTTCCTCTTTGCTTTCTGCCATAATGGTGGTGTCATCTGCGAATCTAAGGTTATTGATATTTCTCCCGGCAATCTTGATTTCAGCTTGTGCTTTATCCAGCCCAGCATTTCACATGATGTATTCGGCATATAAGTTAAATAAGCAGGGTGATAATATACAGCGTTGACATTCTCCTTTCCAAATTTGGAACCAGTCTGTTGTTCCATGAACAGTTTTAACTGATGCTTCTTGATCTGCACACAGGTTTCTCAGAAATCAGGTATGGTGATCTGGTATTCCCATCCCTTTAACAATTTTCCACACTTTGTTTTTATCCACACAGTCAAAAGCTTTAGCATAGTCAATGAAGCACAAGTAGGTAGAACTCTCTTGCTTTCTCCATGATCCAACAGATGTTAGCAACTTGATCTCTGGTTCCTCTGCCTTTTCTAAATCCAGCTTGAACATCTGGGAGTTCTTGGTTCATGTACTGTTGAAGCCTCACCTGGAGAAATTTGAGCGTTACTGCTAGTGTGTCAAATGAGTACAATTGTGCAGTAGTTTGAGCATTCTTTGGCACTGCCTTTCTTTGGGATTGGAATGAAAACTGCCCTTTTCCAGTCCTGTGGCCACTGCTGAGCTTTCCAAATTTGCTGGCATATTGAGTGTGGCACTTTCACAGCATCATAGGATTAAAAATAGCTCAACTGAAATTCCATCACCTCCACTAGCTTTGTTCATAGTGATGCTTCCTAAGGTCCACTTGACTTTGCACTCCAGGATGTCTGGCTCTAGGTGAGTGATCACACCATCATGGTTATCTAGGTCATGAAGATCTTTTTTGTATAGTTCTTCTGTGATTCTTGCCATCTCTTCTCAATATCTTCTGCTTCTGTTAGGTCCATACCATATCTGTCCTTTATTGTGCTTATCTTTGTATGAAATGTTCCCTTGGTATCTCTAATTTTCTTGAAGAGATCTCTATGCTTTCCCATTCTATTGTTTTTCTCTATTTCTTTGGATTGATCACTGAGAAAGACTTTCTTATCTCTCCTTGCTATTCTTTGTAACTTTGCATTCAGATGGGTATATCTTTCTTTTTCTCCTTTGCCTTTCAATTCTCTTCTTTTCTCAGCTATTTGTAAGGCCTCCTCAACCATTTTGCTTTTTTGCATTTCTTTCACTTGAAAGAAATGGTTTTGATCACTGTCTCCTGTACAATGTTACGAACCTCCATCCATAGTTCTTCAGGCACTCTGTCTATCAGATCCAACCCTTGAATCTATTTCTCACTTCCACTGTATAATCATAAGGGATTTGATTTAGGTCATACCTGAATGGCCTACTAGTTTTCTCTACTTTCTTCAATTTAAGTCTGAATTTTTCAATAAGGAATTCATGATATGAGCAACATTCAGCTCTCAGTCTTGTTTTTGCTGACTGTACAGACCTACTTCATCTTTGGCTGCAAAGAATATATTCAGTCTGATTTCAGTATTGACCATCTGGTGATGTCCATATGTAGAATCATCTCTTGTGTTGTTGGAAGAGGGTGTTTGCTATGACCAGTGCATTCTCTTGGTAAAACTCTGTTAGCCTTTTCCCTACTTCATTTTGTACTCCAAGGCCAAACTTGCCTGTTACTCTAGGTATCTCTTCACTTCCTCCTTTTGCGTTCCAGTCCCCTATGATGAGAGGACATCTTTTTTTTGGTGTTAGTTCTAGAAGGTCTTGTAGGTCTTCATAGAACAGTTCAACTTCAGCTTCTTTGGCACTGGTAGCTGAGGCACAGACTTGGATTACTGTGATAATGAATGGTTTGCCTTGGAAAAGAACAGAGATCATTCTGTTGTTTTTGAGATTGCACCCAACTACTGCATTTGAGACTCCCTTGGACTGCAAGGAGATCCAACCAGTCGATCCTAAAGGACATCAGTTCTGGGTGTTCATTGGAAGGACTGATGTTGAAGCTGAAACTCCAATACTTTGGCCACCTGATGCGAAGAGCTGACTCATTGGAAAAGACCCTGATGCTGGAACGATTGAGGGCAGGAGGAAAAGGGGATGACAGAAGATGAGACGGTTGGATGGCATCACCAACTCAATGGACGTGGGTTTGGATGGACTCTGGGAGTTGGTGATGGACGGGAAAGCCTGGCGTGCTGTGGTTCATGGGATCGCAAAGAGTTGGACATGACCGAGCAACTGAACTGCACTGCATTTTGGACTCTTTTGTTGACTATGAGGGCTGCTCTATTTCTTCTAATGGATTCTTGCCCACAGTAGTAGACATAATGGTCATCTGAATTAAATTTGCCCATTCCAGTCCATTTTAGTTCATGGATTCCTAAAATGTCAATGTTCACTCTTGACATCTCCTGTTTAACAATTTCCGATTTACCTTGTGTCATGGACCTAATGTTTTAGGTTCCTATGCAATACTGTTCTTTATATCATCAGAGTTTGCTTTCACCACCAGACACATCCACATCCGGGCACTGTTTTCACTTTGGTTCAGCCTCTACATTCCTTCTGGAGCTATTTCTTCACTTTTCTCCAGTAGCATATTGGGCACCTTCTGACCTGGGGAGTTCACCTTGCAGTGTCATATCTTTTTGCCTTTTCATACTGTTAATCAACTAAACTTAAATGAAATTAAAATATAGAGGAAAAAAACTCAGAAACATTAACCATTTTTCATGATCATTGCTAGTAAATTACATCTCTCTGAATCCAAGCCCTGTATTCATTCCCTATTACAAGATGCCTTTTTCCTCCTTAAATATTAAATTCCATGGATGTTTTACCTTATCTCAGCCAAAACAAGCTCTTAAATCAACAACAAATCTTAAAGACTTAATCTGTTTCTAATGTAGAATTTACCTATGAAAATGACCTACTAGAATGTGAAGTCAAGTGGGCCTTAGGAAGCATCACCTGAACAAAGTTGGTGGAGGTGATGGAATTCCAGTTGAGCTATTCCAAATCCTAAAAGATGCTATGAAAGTGCTACACTCAATATGCCAGCAAATTTGGAAAGCTCAGCAGTGGCCACAGGACTGGAAAAGGTCAGTTTTCATTCCAATCCCAAAGAAAGGCAATGCCAAAGAATGCTCAAACTACCATACAATTGCACTCATCTCACATGCTAGCAAAGTAATGCTCAAAATTTTCCAAGCCAGACTTCAACAGTATGTGAACCGAGAACTTCCAGGTGTTTAAGCTGGATTTAGAAAAGGCAGAGGAACCAGAGATCAAATTGCCAACATCCACTGGATCATAGAAAAAGCAAGAGAGTTCCAGAAAAACATTTACTTCTGCTTTATTGACTACACCAAAGCCTTTGACTGTGTAGATAAAAACAAACTGTGGAAAATTCTTAAAGAGGAGGGAATACCAGACCACCTTACCTGCCCCCTGAGAAATCTGTATGCATGTCAAGAAGCAACAGTTAGAACCGGACATGGAACAACAGACTGGTTCCAAATTCGGAAAGGAGTACGTCAACGCTGTATATTGTCACCCTGCTTATTTAACTTATATGCAGAATACATCATGTGAAATGCTGGGCTGGATAAAGCATAAGCTGAAATCAAGATTTCCAGGAGAAATATCAATAACCTCAGATTCACAGATGACACCACCATTATGGCAGAAAGTGAAGAGGAACTAAAGAGCCTCTTGATGAAAGCAAAAGAGGAGAGTGAAAAAGCTGGCTTAAAACTCAAGATTCAGAAAACTAAGATCATTGGATCTGGTCCCATCACTTCATGGCAAATAGATGGGGAAACAATGGAAACAGTGACAGACTTTATTTTTTCGGGTTCCAGAATCACTGCAGAGGGTGACTGCAGTGATGAAATTAAAAGATGCTTGCTCCTTGGAAGAAAAGCTATGACAAACCTAGACAGCATATTAAAGAGCAGAGACATTACATTGCTGACAAAGGTCCATCTAGTCAAAGCTATGATTTTTCCAGTAGTCATGTACAGATGTGAGAGTTGGACCATAAAGAAGGCTGGGCACCTAAGAATTGATGCTTTTGAACTGTGGTTTTGGAGAGGACTCTTGAGAGTCTCTTGGATTGCAAGGAGATCAAGCCAGTCAATCCTAAAGGAAATCAGTCCTGAATATTTATTGGAAGGACTGATGCTGAAGCTGAAACTCCAATACTTTGGCTACCTGATACAAAGACCTGACTCATTGGAAAAGACCCTGATGCTGGGAAAGATTTAAGGCAGGAGAAGAAGGGGACAACAGAGGATGAGATGGTTGGATGGCATTACCAACTCAATGGACATGAGTCTGAGCAAGCTCTGGGAGTTGGTGATGAACAGGGAAGCCTGGAGTGCTGCAGTCAAAGAGTTGGACACGACTGAGCGACTGTAGTAGAATGATGAAGGTTATACACAGCAATCTAGATAAAAATTAAATCTTAATATGTGATTAACATACTCACTTTTGCCTTGGGACTGCAGATGATGTATTTTCCCTTTTTCTTTCATTTATTCTTGGCTGTCCTGGGTCTTCATTGCTGCATGGGCTTTCTCTAGTTGCACCAAGTGGGAGCTACTTTCTACTTGCAGTGTGCAGGCTTCTCATTGCAGTGGCTTCATCTGTTGCAGAGCACAGGCTCTAGGGTGTTCAGGCTTCAGTAGTTCCAGCTCCCGTGCTCCAAGGCACAGGCCCAGTAGTTGTGGTGTGAAGGCTTAGTTGTTCGAAGGCATGTGGGATCTTCCTGGATCAGGACTCAAACCTATGTCTCCTGCCCTGGCAGGCAGATTCTTTACCTCTGAGCCACCAGGAAAGTCCCACGCTATAACCTCTTAAGCCAACATTATACTTTTTTTTTTTTAATTACAGGAAACGTACATTTGTAAAAGATGTCATTTTGTTTCAAGTTAGCAAAGTACTGTAACTGAATGTAAAAATGTATCCTGATACCTTTGGCAGTGGGCCAATTTAGCCAGAACCAATAAACTCTTAAGATCATCATGGAAGATAAAGACATAAACCACATATTTGAGTTGAACAGACTTTAATCACTTAACAAATATGTGTTGGGTACATACCATGTGTCAGGCACCATGCAGGATTGCTGGGACATACAGTACACGGTACTAGACTCAATATTTGCCCTCTTATGAAACCTAGTGTTTAGCTGGGAAAACAGATATAAACAACATATATGCATATGCTGCTAAGTCGCGTCAGTCATGTCTGACTCTGCGACCCCATAGACGGCAGCCCAACAGGCTCCCCCGTCCCTGGGATTCTCCAGGCAAGAACACTGGAGTGGGTTGCCATTTCCTTCTCCAATGCATGAAAGTGAAAAATGAAAGTCAAGTTGCTCAGTCGTGTCCGACCCTTAGCGACCCCATAGACTGCAGCCTACCAGGCTCCTCCGTCCATGGGATTCTCCAGGCAAGAGTACTGGAGTGGGTTGCCATTGCCTTCTCCGATATATGCATATACAGATATATAATTGCAACTGTGCTTGCTATCTTTTCAGTCATCTATCACCAAGATAAATCTGCCTAACAAACTACCCCAGAACACATTTATTCTCATCTATCTGCAAATCTAGTATAAGTTAGCTATGCTAGGCTGGACTCCAGGTTCAGGTCCACTCCACGTTGTGAAGCCGTCTCAGGATGGGCAATGGTGAAAGCTCAAGAGATGCAGACAGAATGTGCAATGCCTTTAAGGCACACTCTCACTCCACCTATGTAACACATGGCCACGCCTAAGTTCAATGCATCAGGGGAACATACTTGAGGGAAAAATTGCAAAACCACATACCAAAGAGCATGGACATAGGGAGGGCAAGAACTGGGAACATAATGCAATTTGTCACCACATTCCAAGAAAGACAGATGCTATGACAACACCCAAACGAGAGATTAGACCCTGTGAGGGAGGTCAGGGGAGACTCCCCTAAGAAAGTGCAGACGGAACCGAAATCTGCAAGTAGAAATGAACTACGCGAAGGGGGAAGTGAGACTTCCAAGTCAAGAGAATGCGCATGTGCAGAGTCCTGATGGCCAAAGAAGACACAACCACTCAAGGCGTTAGGGAACTGCTTTGCCCAAGAGGAGAGGGAAGGACACAGGATGAGGTACCAAGGAGGCGGGAGGCCTGTGCTGCTTGGCAAGGGATTTGTCTTTATCCTTACAGCATAAAACCATTAAAAGATGTTAAGCAAGGAAGTGGCATAATCAGATTTTCCTCTTTACAAGATCACTCTCTCTCTGCAGCATAGAGACTATTTTGGTGGAACAATCAGGAGGCTATAGCAAAAGCCTAGGTAAGATACAAACATGCCTTGAACTAGAATGGTGCTGATGGAGACACAGAGACTGGAAAGTGCTCAAATGACATCATGTGGATGGAAAAGCCTACTATTCTCTCAAATCATCGCTGCCGAGGTCACTACCTACCTCTCTATGGCTAAGCCTGATGACTATTTCAAAGCCTCACTCAACTTCTCCTCTGCAGCATTTGACCCTGCTGACCAGCCCCTCCTATTTCAATTGTTCTATGAGCCTCCAACCCAGACTGTGCTCTCAACTCTAGACCTGTGTATTCAGCAGCCTCCTGGGCACTTGGACCTGGATGTCTCCATAGGCACCTCAAGCTCCATGTGTCCCAATTTCTTCTCCCCTTCATCTCCTCCACCCTGAAAACCCTGTTCCCCTCCAACTTCCCCATCTCCAAGCCTGCCACCACCATCTACCCAGTTATTCCATCAATAAACCCCATAGTGAGTTATATGTCTCCCAGGCCTCAACCCTCCACATCCACTCAAATACTGTCAAAAACTGCCTCCCAAAATCTCTCAGAAGCATCTTCTTGTCTTTCAAACTATCACTGCCCCAAGGTAAGTCTTACAGCCTTCTAATTCTCTCCTAAACTGTACCTCCAGCCCACTCTCTCTAGGACAATGCAAGTGATCTTTCTAAAATACAACCATGGGATTTCCCTGGTGGTACAGTAGTTAGGAATCCACCTACCAATGCAGGGACAGCAGTTTGATCCCTGGACTAGGAAGATCCCAGATACTCCAAAGCAACTAAGCCTACGCACCGCAACTACTGAGTCCACTCCCCAGAGCCCGCAAGCCAGCAGGGCCCCAGCGCCCAAGCGCTGCAGCAAGAGAAGCCACCTCAGTGAGAAGCCCACACACCGCAACAAAGAGTAGCCCCCTGCTCACTGCAACCAGACAAAAGCCTGCACACAGCAATGAAGACCCAAGGCAGCCGATAAAAAATAATAATAATAATCAGAAAGACTAAAGTTAAATAAAATACAAGCATGACCTTGCAACTCTCCTACCTAAAACCATTCAGTGGCAACCCCTCATCCTCAGAATAAAGCTCAAATTCCAGAGTTCACAGACCCCTTTGTGATCTGGCCCCTACCTTCCTTGTGTGCCTTGAATTCACTCATTTGTCCTGGGATTTGGACATGGTCCATGCTGTTCCCTCTGCCTAAAATACCCTTCACTTCCCAACAGCACCTTACTTGGCTTCTCTACTCACTAAAACATAAGCTTCATGAGGGTAAGGCCTCTGCCTGCTTTGCTCACTGCTGTTTGCCAACCATCAGCACAGAGCCTACCCCCATCAAGGGTTCCATAAAGCAAGTGAATGAATGAGTGGATTCTTCAGGTTCACCTAGATAACACCTCCTTCAGCGTGCCTTTCCTGATACCCTCCCCTCCTCCCAAGGCTGAATGCTTTTAGATGTCCTCAGAGGGACCTAAGCATTCCCCATGGTGACATCAGTTAACTCTTTACTTGGCCACACCCTCCATCCCCTGCCCCAACTGAAATGTAAGTTCCAAGCAAGTAAGGACTCAGGAAGAGCTCAATCTGTTACAGGAAGCAGCCCTCAGGACTCAAGTAAACGAGAAATGCCTGGAAGGAGGTCCCTGAAGGCATGCAACCAAAGAGAGATGCAAAAGAAGCCAGAAAAGAGGCTGAAGGTGAAAGCCTAGATATGAAAATACGTGCAAGCTTCAGGGGAACACAGGAGACATGCATAGGAGGAGGCGGGGGTAGTGAGGGCAACAGTGGAGAACTGCCATGATCAGGAGGGCTGATGTCAGTCACTGAAGCCCAGCAGCCCTGTATCTATTTCACCCAACACTGGGCACACAGCAGTAGCTTCTTTTTACACAGAAATCCATGCTGGCAGGACAGGATCTCCATACCTTATAATAATGCACCAATTTCCACTGAAACTCATATACATTACTGAAAAAAAAAAATGGTCTTTTTGGACACTTCTGTCATTTTGTTTCAAGGGCACAGACTACATTTAAATAAAACCTGACATGTACGTTAACACCTCTCATAATGGATAGGATTTCATCAAAATCAGTCAGGTCCCTCCAAAGGTATTACAGCCATTTGAATGTAAAATGCTAAGTATCGCAGTTGAAACAGAAACCTTCCTTAATTCAGTCAATTAAATATAGGAATGTGATAAGGATAAAGAATCTGCCTGCTACTGCAGGAGACACAGGTTTGATCCCTGTGTCGAGAAGATGCCCTGGAGGAGGAAATGGTAACCCACTCCAGTATGCTTGCCTGGGAAATCCTGGCAGGCTACAGTCCCCAGGGTTGCAAAAGAGTCGGACACTACTCTGTGACTAAACAACAACAACATGATACGGGACAAAGAAAAGCAACTCTAGAGGGGAACCCAAGTGAAATCAGATATTGAAACTAAAATAGTTAAAGGGTTGGAGATCCTCTGGTGACAGGCAAAAATACAGCCTGGTTGGGTCTTCAATCTACTGGTTGTTAACAGTACACAAAGCCACATCAGTCACAAGTCTGAACCAAGGACCTTTTGCCTGAGGTTCGGTTTCCAAAGCATCCACTCAGCACATTCAGATTCTTTAAATATGATGTTCCCTTTGCTATTTTTCTCCACCTGACTCGGGGCAGGCTGTCATGGGAAAGGCTGCCTTCCCCAAGGTGAAGGCAGGCGGCTCTGAGGGAGGTACCGCATACTGCGGCCGAAGGACCAACTGTGCTGTCCTCCGGCCCTTCAGAACAACGCTCTAAAAATCAAAGGGGTGGGACCTCCCTGGTGGCCCAATGGCTGAGGCTCTGCACTCCCAACGCAGGGCGGGCAGGTTCGACCCCTGCTTGGGGAACTAGGTCCTACATGCCTCAACGAAGACTGACGATCCTGCGTGCCACAACTAAGACTCGGCATAGCCAAATAAATAATTTGAGGGTTTAAAAAAAAAAAGAAATCAATTGGTTTCTTAAAGGGAGCATGGTTCAGAAACCAGAGAAAGGGGAAAGGGAGACAAACAGGAGAAAAGGGAAAGAAGGTCTCGGGAGAGTGATGGCAGTAACCCAGCTTCCCTGTGCATGAGAGGACAGGGGCGTCTCCTCTGCAGCAGCTGAAAGGGGCCACTGTGGATAAGATAAGTAATTAGAAAAGGAATAGTAATTACCACCAATGTGACAAGGAGGCCTGCATGACAGGGAGTTCTGTCAAAGCTCATAATTCTTGCAAATGAGCAGCACGCCCTGGGTGACATGAGTCCTCTCTTATGAATTATACACGTAGCTGCATGTAGTACACGCCGGGCACTGCTCCATCAGAAGGGACCGCTCGCAGTGGGGACAGCAAGACCCCAGGAGTTACACAGGCCTCCTGTCCCCAAGAGGAGAACGCAGAAATCCAGCCATCATGCCAGCCACAGCATGCGAAGACTTGGCTCAAGTGGGAGGCTCCTAGAGACACATGAGATAGCAGAGCCATGATGCACAGAGTTAGGGAGAACTTTGCAGAGATGAGACACTCAAATCATAAGTCTTGAAAATGTAGGTGTTTGACAGGTAGAGGAAACTGCTTTCCCAGGACAGCGGTACTGTGGGCTGAGTTGTGGTCCCCAAAATCCCTACGTTGAGATCCTAACCACCTCCTGGTGTGATACTTCAGAATGGGACTGTATTTGGAGGTGGGGTCTTTAAGACCTTTAACCAAAGGTCTTTAAGTTAAAATGAGGTCTTTAGGACAGACCCTAATCCTATATGATTGGTGTCCTCCGATAAAGAGGACACAGACACACACAGATGGAAGACCATGTAAAGACACAGAGAGAAAGCAGCCAAGGAGCCTCAGGAGAAATCAACCCTGCCGACGCCTTGACTCTGGACCTCTAGCCTCCAGAACTGTAAGAAAATAGATCCGTTGTATAAGCCACTTAGTCTGTGGTATTCCATTACAGCAGCCGTAACAGACTGATACAAGAGAGGACAACACAAAGACCAAGAACTGGGAAAACACAAGGTTGTCAGGCCCCTGGCCAGAACTTAGATAACGAGCAACGAAGCTAGGAAAGCCCCTGTAGGACGGGAAGCTGGCCTGGATTTCAAGCAGTGAAAGACTTCGATCAGACAGTGCCTCCAGACCATCCTTGCTCTGTCGACAAGATCTGGAGGGGAGAAGAAACGCGGGCAGCAGAGCAACTAGACACTTCAGCAATTCTTAAAAGGTTTGGGAATATGAACTGAGATTTGAACCCGGGATACTGGGAGGAAAGTGACCCACCAGTAACTGAGATAAAGGAGACAAGAACAAACGTGAGAAGGAGGCGGATGCCATCCATTTTGGATAAGCTGAATTCAGAAAACAAAGATCATGGCATCCTGTCCCATCACTTCATGGGAAATAAATGGGCAAACAGTGGAAACAGTGGCATACTTTATCTTTGGGGGGCTCCAAAATCACTGCAGATGGTGACTGCAGCCATGAAATTAAAAGACGCTTACTCCTTGGAAGAAAAGTTATGACCAACCTAGATAGCATATTGAAAAGCAGAGACATTACTTTGCCAACAAAGGTCCATCTAGTCAAGGCTATGGTTTTTTCAGTGGTCATGTATGGATGTGAGAGTTGGACTGTGAAGAAAGCTGAGCGCCAAAGAATTGATGCTTTTGAACTGTGGTGTTGGAGAAGACTCTTGAGAGTCCCTTGAACTGAAAGGAGATCCAACCAGTCCATCCTAAAGGAGATCAGTCCTGGGATTTCTTTGGAAGGAATGATGCTAAAGCTGAAACTCCAGTACTTTGGCCACCTCATGCGAAGAGTTGACTCATTGGAAAAGACTCTGATGCTGGGCGGGATTGGGGGCAGGAGGAGAAGGGGACGACAGAGGATGAGATGGCTGGATGGCATCACTGACTCGACAGACGTCAGTCTGAGTGAACTCCAGGAGCTGGTGATGGACAGGGAGGCCTGGCATGCTGCGATTCATGGGGTCGCAAAGAGTCGGACACAACTGAGCAACTGAACTGAACTGAACTGAACTGAACTGAACTGAGGTAGGAAGGTAGAGCACATTCCACCCCTCACCCTCGCCCTGCACTGATGACACATATTCCCTCCCTGAGCTTGGGTCCACACATGTGCAAACACATCTATTCCTATCTGGGGACCACGTTCACAAGCAGTGATTTTTTTTTTTTTTTTAATTAATCTATCATGAGGACATCACAACCAGTCAACTTAACCCTAACACAATGGTCTTGAAACATAAACCCAATAAGCAGGAACAAGCCTTGACTCACACCACTTTAAATTCAGATCCCCAGTAATTCCCAAAAGGCTGGGCTCCTATTTCCATTGTGACGGGCCAGATTTGAGAATTCTGAGGTTGTCAGAACATTCTAATGCTTGCAAATTGAGAAAGTTCAAGCGAGAGTCAACCACGTGGGAAAGCAGCAGGGTGGGGGTGGGCAGTTCTCAGAATGCTGTGGTCTTGGACCACTTAAGAAAAACATCATCAAAAATCACTTTCAACACCCACGGCTTCTTTCAGAAGGAGAAAAACATTAAAAAGCACTGCCTATTGGAAAAGAAAGTTGTATAAATCATTTTATTTCATGCTCCATCATTTACTCAGCACAGGCTTCAGTGACACCTCCCGATTAGGTTTAATTTTAAGCCAGCAAGAACACCACACACAGTATTGTCAAAGAAAGTTCCATTTCTCTCCAAGCCTGATGGGTGACTATTGTAATGTAAAACCCTGGGATTTAAATAACACAAGCGGATTCTATTATGAGAAGAAAGTTTATATTTCGGATTCGTTTTATTTCAAAGGAGCCCAGATACCAAACCATGAATTACCTGAAACAATGGGCTTCTATGATCAGCTTTTTGCCTGTTTCTTTAGAAAAAAGACTACCCTACTTGCCTAATGACCAGGACTTGGTGATCCAATTCTCTCTCAGAAGCAGTCCCAGCTTCTCAAAATTTATACTGTTTAGGGAAACTGGAAGACAGAGAAGACCCGGCTTACCCCAGAATGGCCCCTATTCTCTCATTAGGCCAATTCGCCAAGTTTCCAGGGTCCTCCCATTCCCCCTAGGCCTTGGCTCCCACAGACAGTGGTCAGACTACCCCCACTCTGTGGTCATTCCCAGACCACTTGAAGCTGGCAGGAGGATCAACTCCCCAGAAAACACAAAAATATAGCATTTAGGATCAGAATTTTAAAACCTAAGAGGCACAGCCTCCTGGATCTTCAGGCCCACACCCCCTAGGCACCCAACCAGAACTGCCCACTTCACCCTCCCACGAGGTTTCTTTCTGTCCAAGGATAATATGGAGCAGGGCACTTTGGGGTTCCTGAGCACAAAGCCCTTCCATGTCCCCCATTTCATTGATTATAGGAAACAGCCTTCATTCAGGCTTCATGACCCTCCCTGAGTTCCAATGGGCAGTTGCTAATTAGGGAGTAGATGCAAGACCAGGGAGAAACAAACAATCAAGAGAACCAGCAGTGCAGCCTCAGGGAAGGTCCTGATTCCCCATCAAAGGGTATACACAGCAATATCTTTGAGCTGTTTCACAGATACTGAAACCTCACTCCAGGTGGGAGAAGTTAGCTGTGAACAGTGGTGTGCTGCCCACAACTATGCAGACCCTGGGCCAGTTGGAACCTGAAGGTCGATAATGCTGACTCCTACCACCCGTCCACCAATCCGTCAGAAGAATGTCCACAAGCTGATCACTCCCTCTTTGAACCATTACCATAAAACTTTCCACTGTCCTCTCCAAGTAGGGACACACAGTTTTGAGGCAGAAGGCCACTGGGTCCCCCTTTGCCTAGCATAGTAAAAATAAAGCTATCCTCTTCTATCCACCCAAATTCTGTCTCCAAGATTTGATTTGGCTCCAACGTACAGAGAAGCTGAGCTTTAGGCATCAAGGACCCCATCAAACACATGGGGATCTTACCCTGATATCCCCAGAGGACTTTTACAGCCTCTTAAGAGAGATTTTTGAACACAACTGTGTGCCAGGTGCTATGCTCAAGATAAAGGAATGAGCTTCCACACTCAGTGAGCACAAGTCTGGTTGGCAGACAGCATTGTGAAGCAACATCTGTCCTGCAGTGAGACACACATGGCCAACGACAGACAATCGGGAACAATTTCTTATAGGAAATGACACCAGTACTTACACTCAGGGCCATTTCTCAAGACCACGTTTATCCAATGAATTGAGTACTGTGTCACACATACTCACACATTTAGAGGAGTCTTGCAATCCAACTGAAGGGAGCAGCCTCCCAGAAAATAAGATGCCTTACAAAGTGAAATGGTAGCACACTAGGGGCTTGGGCTATGTCCCACTCTGCATACTCTCCAAAAAGGTCTAAAGCGAACTGCCCTTGTGCCATGCTTACCTGACAGAGGGTCTCTGCTATCGTGGTCAGTCTGTTCCACAGCCAAGCACGGCTAGCTTTAAAAGCAAAAACAGTCACTGCCTTACTCCCTCTAAATAAGGCTTCACCCTGCCACCAGATTTTTCCTGCTCTGATCACAAAAATCCCTAATTTCAAAAAGAATTCATCATCTAACCACCCAGGAGAGATGGCAGTGCAGCGGAAGCAGCAGGCAACGTAACTGTACATCCTAAAGTCTATCACATGGGACGCAAGCGCTAAGGGATGCTCTTCAGTGTGGTCCCCAGACCAGGAGCATCAGCATCACCCAGACATACTGAATCTGAAGCTCAATGGGGTACAGCCCAAGAATCTGCCCTTCTAATGAACTCCCAGATGATGCTGATGGTCCAGGAATGCACGTTGAGAACCACTGCTCTAGGGGAAAATTCTCCTTGGCCATTGGTGAGATGACCATGATGACACAATTATAACACCAGTTGCCAAGGCTTACCAAGCAATAACCATAAGCCAGACACTATGCTAAACTAAGTTACAAGCATCATCCCATTTAATCCTATAACCAGCCTTCCACAAATGAATCAGAGCCACAGAATGATGAACAGTGTACTCAGTGTCACAGAAGCCAAAGCAGGGCTGAGATTTGAACCCAACCTCTCTGGAACTTCACCTTCAAGGGCAGCCTGCTCATCCACAGCCTAGAGATTCCAATGCAAGACTGGCATGGAAGGCTCTGAGAAATCCTGACACCAAGAAAGCATTTAACCTTGGATACTTGGCACTTCCAAACATGCACTGCCTGTCATCTCTTTGTAGAATGCCCCTTGCTATGACTCCTTCAGCTCTCTAGCACTGCCTGCTCCCATGGCACAGTGCTGACAGCCTCTGCAGCCATTCTCTGTAATTCCATCAGAGCATGTTATCCTGGTCCCAGCAAAAAAAACTTCACATTGGCCCCCCTTTGGTATACAATCCTGGTTCCCCTCACCTTGACATTCACCGCAGTTCACCTCCATCTTGGTATGTACCATTTGTATAGCCCCCCACTTGGTATACACCCCTCATTGGGTTCTCTCATGTGGTTTTACATTGAAGAACAAAGTCACAGCAAGAGGAAAGACCTGTAGCACTTCCAAACCTTCCCAAAATGTGAGATGGTCAAAAAGCTCCCCTTTGGCCCACCATGGAGAACAGAAGGTACAAACCCTAAAATTATCACACAGACCAGACCCCATGCTGGCTACACCCAACCTGACACCCAACCAACATGGCAGATCATACCCCCGGAGCCCTCAGTGCCCCAGCTCAAATCATTCAACTCTCACGTCTAGCCACACCCACTCCCCCTGCCTACCGTTAGGACCTCAGCTAGAGAGGGGAACTGGGGCCCAGACAAGGAACAGATGTGGGGCTTTGCTCTCACTCAGGGCAGAAGGCAGCTTCAAGATGTTTTTTCCCTCCTCAGCACCTCTTGTCAATGCCTGACCCTTGCCAAACTGCAGAGATCCCTGTTTGAAATTAAAAGTACACGCCACATGCACAGCTGACTCAATTTTTCCCTCCTGATTCAGCAGTGTACGGTAGGAATTTTCATCCCCACAAAGGAAACTGTCCAACAATCCAACTCACCAGGCATTTAATGAGCACCCACTATGTGTCTATGCTGATCACTAAAGGGGAGGAGGATGAAGTTAAAGAAATGGTCTCTTGCTATCTGGGAATTGTGTTACTTACAGGGCATTCATTTTCTCTCACCCTGCCTAGGATAGTGTTAATCTATCCTCACTGTGAAGTGGGGATAGCAAACCCCATCTCATAGTGCTCTTAGGAGGATTAAGTGAGACAAGAGTAGAAGGAATTCAGGAACATGAATATGAGACCCGCTTGCCTCCTTCTTTACCCAGTTTTGAGGAGACAGGAATTCATGTGATACCATATAATTTGGTGTCATGTTGGAAAGGGTGGGGTTGCAGAAAGTTGATTTGAGGTAAAATCAACTTTGTCAGAGGGGCCAGCTAGAGGCTACAGATGTTGAGCTGAGGGCTAAAGGCTGGACAGAGCTGCGTAGAGAAGACTCAGGGAAGGAGGAGGCAGGGAGCATTCTTGGTAAAGAGAATGGATCTGAACCTAGGGAATAAGGTGGGCAAGTGGGTGTGAGAGAGGGAACCAATCTGGCAGGATGGTCTTGGATCTTCTAGGGGAAAAGGGTGAAGTTAGGGATCTCTGAAAGGCCCAGCGAGGAAGTCTGGCTTGAGCCAGAAGCCAGAGTATCCAGGACAAGAAGCCAAGTTCTCTTTCCACGCAGCTTCACTAGCGGGAGGGCAACAGGCTCCCAAACAAGCCTGTGGGGAGACCCCCACCCCAGGCTCCATCTATGCCAGCCTTATTGCTCCTTTGGGGGAACCAAGGGTAGAAGGGGCAATCTCAGGACTCCCCACTCAATTTCCAACATCAAAGAAATTAGAAATAAACATTCAATATTCCAGGAACTGGTTTACATTAGAGTACATCACCATGGGGAGAAAAATCATGTAGTCATTTTAAAAGATTATCATGAATACTATAGAAACACTGGAAAAAAATGCTTTTGACATGTTAAGTGAAAAACAGCAGACCCCAAAGCAATATGTGTACCATTATCTAGAGCTGGGTGTGAGAGGGAGCACAGGCTTGGGACACACGGTACCCAGTTGTAGCACTGACGGCAACTCAGGAGCTGTGAGACCATAAGCAGGTTTCACCTGTTTTTATTTTTATTTAAGATAAAAGAGAGATAATAAAAATGACCCTACAGGGTAGCTAAAAGTTTTCAAATGCCTGGCACAGAGCAGAAGTTCAACTCCCCCCACCAACGCCCACCATGTATGCAGGGTGAACTGCAAGTCTCTGGATGAAATTAGGTACCTTTAACAGAAGGAAATAAAGTACCCTCGAGACTTACGATGAGCTTCTTGAAGGTGGAGACTGTGTCTTGCTCACTGCTGGTTCCCCAGACCTCAATAAAGGCAGGAGGAAGGAAATGGGATGATGGATCATTTGTTACCACCACTATCTGCAGTTGTTAAAAAGGCAGTTAGGAAATGCCCATCTCCAGCAGACACCAAGAACAAGATCATGATCAGGCCACTTCTCCTCTATGGCGCCAACTTCACTGCTCAAGCCAGAGAGCGTGTCTGGGCTCACAAACCAACCCAGCCTACTCAGGAGAAAAGCAGCATCTTTGTACCACTGATGTGCGCTGGGCCAGGGCGGGTGGCTCAGCAGGGAAGACCCCAGGCTTCAGAGATCCCCCCAGGCCTGGACTGAATCCTCTCCCGGTGTGGAAAAGCAGGGCAGGGCCTGGCCTGGACCTGCCAGTCTCCTCACCATCACCAGGCAGTGATTGCTCCTTCCCCTGGGAAGGATTTCCCCAACGTCATGTGCTCTGGAGGCAGACTATTTAAGGGGAGAAAGGGCACCACCTACACCACAGCCAGCCCAGCCAACTACCTGCTCTACACCCCACCACCTCTGACATCTCAAAGGTCTCCCCCAGCCCCTCTTCCGGAAGGCTGGAATGTCTTGAAGATCATCTCTGTCCCTTAGCTTTAGCTTTTGATGTTCACTAAAATGCAAATAAATGCACGGCAGAAGAACCCATTCTGTCAAACAGCCCTTAATATGAAAGGGTTCCCAAGCTGGTCCTCAGAATGTTTTGATGGTGGCAAAGGGAAGGCAGGAGGGACTTCTCTGGTGGTCCAGGGGTTAAGACTCTGCATTTTCAATGCGGGGGCCCTGAGTTCAACCCCTGGTCAGGGAACTAGACCCCCCATACCACAGCTAAGAGCTTGCATGCCACAACTAAAAACTCCGCAACGAAAAGCTGCAACGAAGGACCCTGTGTGCCACAACTAAGACCTGGTGCAATCAAACGAATAAAAATAATAATTAAAAAAAAGGAAGGAAGACAGTACTGGCATCTTGAGGGAACTGGAAGAAAATGTCCATCAAGGGGAGAAGTGTACTGAAGAACCAGGAGTTGGGGGGGTGAGGAGGGGGAGTGACTACAAGTCTTTTGGACTCCGGCATGTTGCCAAGGTCCAGGATAGGTGCCCTGCAGGTGACTAGCCATAGCACACAACTCTCAGGTTGCAAACCTCGCCTGAGGCTGCAAGTGCCGTTACCATGATGCCCAGGCCCCCAAGGCTGGACCCCTCACTCCAGCGCCCGTGTCCAGGGTCTTCCCTTGAACAAGCATGGAGACAACCCTCACCCCTCCACCAAAGTCCAGCATCGTTCTGCTACTCCTAAAAAGAGACAGTCACTGGCTCTCTCACCCCACCATCCTTCTGCATCACCCACCACTTGATACGTAGGGTCAGCACACCCTCAACACACACACAGGCAATCGGTTCAACATCTGCACACCCACATTACCCTACAGGGAGCCAAGAACAAGGCCAGACATAATCAGAGTCATCAGAAAGGAAAGCTGGGGAGACAGAAGGCAGCAGGCACTCTGGGTTCAGGCTCTGTCAACCCATTTCCAGCAAGGCCCTAAGAGCTGCCAAGGCCTTTGGTTGGGGTGGCGGTGGGGGTAGTGGGAGAGTTAAGGCAAATAACTGAAGGCATTTCAATTGATGATGTTCCCCCAGTGACTCACGGTTTCTTTATTGCAACATGCTCTCTATAAAAGCCATTTTCTTCTTGCAGGATCTGCTTGGGCAACATGTGATGTCATCATAAATCATCTCCCTCTTTCCCCCCCCTTTAAAATGTCAGCAGATTTCTTGGAGTTTCTAAAAAGCCCAGAGAGCCAGCACCATCTCCCAGTTTTGGCAGGGAAACGTGTTTTCTTTCCCAAGACGTCTGTCTTCACTTTTTCCCCTTGCTCTCCCGTAGGAGCCCTGTAGAGATAAAGCCTTGAAGAGTACAAAAAGTCACAGAAAGCATTTATGAAAAAAGCTTTCCTTTCTACCCTTTCCAAACGCAGGCTCTTTCTCTTGCTCCCTTTTTTTCCCTCTCATCCTATTTTGGTGCACTTCCAGGGGAAGTCAATGTATAGCGAGCACTTTTAAACAAGGTCTAATACAATCCATGCCTCCCAGACACGGATGCCATTAATCAGAACCAAGGCTTTGTGTGCGAGAGGCCACAGGCTGGATGGGCGCCACAGACCGATAATGCAGGCTGGCCCCTACCTACCCACCCCACCACACCCCACCGCACCGCACCGCACCGCACCCCACCCCACCCCACCGCACCCCACCTCTATTGGGGCTTGGCATTCATCCTCCCTACCCTACCCCCTCCCAAACCCCAGGCCCAACATTCCCCCAAAGACCTTCTGTGAAAGCCTCCACCCACAGGAGGAGAACTTTCCTTTCCTCCAAGTTCACTGGACCAAAAAGAAATAATTATCACTTTAACTGCATAACCTCAAAAGCAAAAGGAACATTCAACCCAACTCAAAGCCACAGAACTTGTAGGGCCATGGCAGGGGAGAGTCTCCTGCTGGTTCAGGTGTGTGTTTGGTCACAATGGGTGTCTTTTGAAGCTCATCTACCTACTGGAAGACTTCCTTCCAGAAGGATCTCTGTGGATAGAGACCAAGGCTGTCTTACCACCTATGTGTAATGATCACACAGGAAAGAAGGTGGTGCTGGATTCCTACGGGTCTTTTTTTACATCCTTGAGCCACAGCCAATAAATTGTCTCTCCATCTCTGCCCTAAAACTAATTACCTAAAGACAACTAGGAAAAATGGAATTTATGTGTGATGGAGAGTAACAACCATCTATGTAGAGTTCTCTGGGGCTATTATGAATGCCCCAAGCACCTTCCCATTCCTTCCTAAAAAACAAATCCTCATCCTGGTCCAACATGCCTGATGCTCTACAGTTACTCCTTGATGCATCAGGATTCATCACAGGTAACATGTGATACTCCCTGGGGATTTTTCACCCTGCTATCAGCTATCTGTACCTAAGTATGAGTAAGTGGCAGGCACCTTAGAAAGGAGAACAGACAACGGAGGTGCCAGACAGCCATATCGAATCCACGGAGGTAACGAACCTGCAACCTTGATGGCTGCTATAGAGTTGCCTCTGGTCCCCATAATTTATCCAAACACAGATGTGATGTCTTCCAGGAGCCCATCACATTATAGACTTGATGGAGCAGCCACTGTCTGTCTTCCCCTCCTCTTTCTCATTACCCTGACTAGTCACATTTCCCTATTAAGAAGGAAGAAGGCAAAAGGTAGCGGAACTCTTAGAGGGAAAAGAAAGAAGGAAAAACAGAGGCAGAAGTCTTTGCTTCACCCCCTCATGTACCTCAAGCACCCAGGATAGCACACCGTATAACATAAGCATTCAGTACACATTCACAGAATCCAGCACACACCCAAGAAATGGCAAGTGGGGAAGTCAACAACCTTGGTGAGCCAAACCTCAGCTCCAGCTGTTCCACCCTTCCTTGCTGTCACTCACACTGTCCCTTCTGCCAAGAATATCTTTCCTCGCCCTCCCAAATGGCTCATCCTGCTCATCTCTCCAGATACAGCGCAGACATACAGTGGTCCAGGAGCCCTTCCTCCACTACCCTCAGGATGGCTCAACTGCCCCTCCTCCACGTGGTCAGTGCCCTGCACAGCCTTCAGTATTTCATCACTTCAGTGGGTTGTAATCACCAATTCCACACTGTCTCCTCTATAGGGTTGTCAGTCCTCTTGATATCTTTAATGCCTAGCCTTCTAATTGGCACAGGGAAAGCATTCTGTAACTGAACAAATTGACTGAGCCATTGGAAGAAAAAACAGTCACCCAGTAAACCTAGTCACTTAAATTTTGTTTTCTGTTTGGTTTTTCACCTTGCTTTCCATTTCAGAGCAGATGTTTCCAGAGAGATCTACGTCTGGGTTTCCAAAATGCTAGAACAGGAGAAGGCACGAAGGGCGGGATGGTTTAGAAGTGGGAAAGACCCAGGCCCAGTATGAGAAGGGTTCATTCCACAGGAGTCAGGGGCATTCCCTGTCTCTGACAAAGGACCTTTATGGAGTCTGTCCACCAAGCTCGGCCACACCACCTGAAATGGGAAATACTGGGGAGGAGGTAGGGTAGGGTCCAGTCCCACCTCACCACGGCACTGCAACTGCCCTCACCTTCAGGAGGAAAGAGCTGAGGACTCTTTATCAGTCCCTGATGCCCACACGGCTGGCCAAGGCAGTCTGGGGCGGCTTCAACGGATGAAAATGAGACTGTCCATAAAGACATGGTAATGACTATAGAACAGTTGAGGGCTGAGGCCAAACGACCAGTTCCCATGGCACCTGGAAAATGTAGGGAGCTGCTGAAGGAACTTAACTACTCAAAGAAAAAAGATACCCAAGCAGGACCCCACCTCCCGGAACTGCTAGGAGCATCACTACAGACTCAGAGCAAGACGAGAGGGGAACAAAAACCTCTCCCCAAATAAAGCCCAATATATAAGGCAACCACCCTCCAGATCCTCTCCCATCAAATGCCTTATTAT
The DNA here is from genome assembly GCF_055505025.1 of Bos grunniens. Lineage (NCBI taxonomy): Eukaryota > Metazoa > Chordata > Mammalia > Artiodactyla > Bovidae > Bos > Bos grunniens. Next base: position 14,995,796 of record NC_141192.1, read on the forward strand.
TACCTTTTGCAGTCTTGCTTCTGGAAAGTTTCAAAGTCACCACCAACCAACCCTTCTCAATGCACAATGGCATTTAATAATTGCTCACGGTTCTCGCCTGGGAAGCCAGGCAAGCACCCACAATTCATTACACGTGTGACCTTTCGAGCCCTCAGCCCCCAAATGATTTTCACTCACTTTAATCTGACTCCGATTCAAAACAGATCTGCTGTCAGCAGCCTGAACTCCATAGCCCCGTAGATGGGCAGTGCCTACGGCTAATCTTTTAGTGCCTTAATCATAAAATGCAGCACTTCACCAGCTGTTTTTACCCAAACAGCCATGAAAGGGGGTGAGCAGGGTGTTAGAAATGATGAATTATGAACTCCAAAGTAGTATTTCATTAAGCAAGATCGAACGCTAAAACTTTAACTGTGCTCTCTGCTATCGAAAGGTCATTTTATAAAAACCTAAAGTAAGAGATTTTCGAAGGCTCTCTGGTTCACAGAGGAGCTCACCTCCCTGCGCCAGAGTGGCGGGGGAGGGGAGTAAGCACAGGAGTGGGGGTCAGTTTGAAATGTTTTTTAAACTGTGGCCACTTTAGATTTTTGCAACGTGATGCCAAGCACATTCAACAGGTCTACAAATGCACTGCATTAGCCTAAATTTAGTGGGTGTTAATTGAAATCAGAGCTGCAGTCGTTACCACCGACATGTTTCTAAATACTACCCAATAAATTTTTGTCTGTTTCAGATTCTCTGTGACAACCAGCAATGAAAAACCAAGAGCGGGCACGTAAAACGGTCTTCTTATGTACCTAGTCCCCCAGCACGCGGACAAAAAGATGTCTGTGCGGATCTGGCCTGTGTCTGCGCGCACAGACGTGTGTGTGGATAAACACAAGATCCATGTGCGTGCCTTGCCCATTTTTAGAAGGCAAATGGGGAGACATGTGTACAGACACACAAATATACTCTCTGTGCTCAGGCAACTTCTTTTTCGCTAATGCACCTCCATGGAAAGCAGCATGGGCCTCTCTCCATGTGACGAAAACTCTCATTTATCGCGAAGGGGGTTGGGGTGCAACTTATGGGCCTTCTTTTTATTCAGATGGGTTACTTCCCTTCCTTTCTCTCTGGCTTGCCTCACTCCCTTCAGGTAAGCCTTGTTTCAATTTAAAAAAAAAAAAAAAAATTAAAATTTCCTCCAGAACAGAGCATTTAAGGGTCAGCCAGGAAGAGGTCTGCAATACATAGAATTTGAAAGGAAGAAGGCAGGGGCCTGGGGGAAAGGAGAGAAGAGACTGGAAAAAGAGTGGCCGGCTTTCCTAAGGTTCTGAGGTTCCTCAGAAGAACAGCTGTCTCATCCTCCCAATTACCATTAGTTTGTTATTAGTTTACTTGCAAAGAAAAGAAGCGGCTTTGTGCTCTGAGTCATGACTGTAGTTCAAATGAAAAGAAAAGGGAGGCAAATGTCTGGTCCTCCAGCCCTATGTAATTTGCCCTTCTTTGATCCTCCAATGATAATTTGAGGACTTCCCCAGATCCCAATAGGATTGTCTGACTTTGCCTGGAGTCTATTCCATCTGAAAATAAACAATGCAGTCAGCATCCACGGCAGTGGGCCAGGAGGAACCTGGGAGACAAATGTTCACCAGAGACTACCACCACCAAAGGGCCAGGCTGCAGCCCAGAAGCAGATCCTCCTGCCATTTCTTTCCCTACATACACCCCATCGATCTGATTACTCAAATGAGTTATCAGCTAAGGAGCCCCATCACTCCACAGAGTAAACTCACTCTCATACACACATCCCCTCCCATAGTTTGGTACAGGCCTGATATGTAAACATACAACTTACATGTATGTTTATATATCACACACAAAAAGTGTACACTCAGGCCTGCTGCATGCCCCCAAAACACTACAAGGTGCACACAAAAACACACAAGTTCTGTCAACACACGCATAAGGTTCAATCCACGCCCTTCCTCAACCACACGACAGTGAGCCTATGTGCACAGTGCATGCACACAAGTGTGCCCACACACACACAGTGCTGACCCCTTCAGAGGAGACAGGGTACCTTGGCCTCAGAGTCCTGTCCCCCAGTCGCATACAGCTCGAGAAAACCCAATGAGTCTGGGCCTCCTCTGAAGGGGCTGGAAACATTTCTACAGAAAAAGAACTTTTTCATGTAGAAATTATTCAGACCAGTCCAGTTCATCCCAGCACTGAGGCCTTGCCCCTCCTCTGAACTCCACGCTGTCCACAGAAGCCCACCAGATAGTCTGTGAAAAGATGAACTGAACTCTTTGACATTCAAGCTGAGTCTACAAAACAGCAGGTTAGTGTCACCTAGGAATCTGTTAGAAATGCAGAGGCTCAGGCCCAAGGCCGGACCTACTAAATCAGACACTGTGTTGTAACAAGACTCTCAAGGATTTGTGTACACACCCAAGTTTGGGAAACATGCCTTAAGAGTCCAGCCTTTCTACAACCAGGACGTGCTCGGCTGAGATCATCCAGTCCTTACCAGCCCTAAATGCCCAGGGGGTCCCTAGCTCCTGCCGACAGAAGAGCAAGCAGGAGCATTCCTCCACCGTCAGACCTTGCACCTCCTCTCTCACCCTCTCTTACCAGCAATAACTTGCGTTAACAACACAGCCTCAGGTGTCCAGACTCGCTTGCATCTCTAAACCCACCAGGAGCTCTGTGAAACTAACAGTTTTCTCCCCACTAATTGTCTCATCACTCTACAACCGCTGCTTTTTATTTCATTATGCTTCTCATCAGTCTCAGATAGGAATATAACCGAAAAAGAAATTGGAGGGGAACAATTTCAATATTTCAAAACACATGCAAATCAATGCCCAGAATCCTACCTGGAGTGTTTTTATTGAGACAATTCTGCGCTTGTCTGAGAGATGACCTGATAATAAATAAATTCATATCTTGCAAAGGTAGACTCTCTCCCCACCTGATAAAGCTAATTACACCAGCACAACATAACATCCTCCTAAATGCCTGATAACCTCATCCTGTTACTCAGGAAATATTATTTTTAAATAGGTATGATAGATACAAACTGAAACACTCGGATTTCAATTCCAGTCCCAATTCCCGGATCCCCTCTCTGAGTAATTTAAGGACTTCCTCCAGATAGTTTTTCATATTCTTTTAACTGACATTTTATCTTTATACAGTATCTCACAGAATGAGCACGCACTAAGACAATGACAGCCAAGAAGGCCTGTCATTTCTCATTCCGACAAAGACAGATGTCTTACACTGGCTTATGCCAATAATAGATCCAACAAAAAACAAAAGAGACTACACCTGCCGCTGATGTAAAGGCACCAATTCACATTTGTGACACTCATTTGTCAATTAACAGATTTCTCCCATTGTTGACACACGAGACTTAAAAGATGTGGGCTCGAATGTGATGAATTAAAAAAGACAGATGAGTAAGCTATGAGCTGCAAAGTAATGCTATAATGTGCTTTAGATATGAATATCAACTGACACCCCTGACAGGCCATACAAGGTTTTATTTCATTTTGCACTGTATCTAGGCTTCATACTTTGTCTTCTTTGTTCGCTTTTCATCAAGCTCCTAACATCTCATTCTGACAGCCAGAGACATTTAAGGCACTTTCGTTTCAAATGCAAGTTAGCGTACTTGATTTGTCATTAAAATGCAAAACGATTGCCGTTGCAGGTAAGTGTAGGTATGCTTAAAAGGTTGGATCTGCAAAGGAAAAGCTGAAAACGGTTTGGGTTCCTGTCTCCACCTCCTTCACAAGCCTGGCCACCTCTGGGGGCCACCTGACACCCAGTTGAGAAAGACCTGCCCCGTGGGGGCCTGCGAAGCTTCCCTGCAGGGGCAGGAACAACATGTGGACTCAGAGGTGAGCTGGACTTCCCAGACACTAGGCAGATCCCAGATTTACTCACATCTGAACCAGTCTAAGCCCACGAAAAGCATTCGGCCTGTGAAGACAAAGCATGGACAGGCTTAGGTCAAGATGCTCTTCTTTCCCATTGAGCCCCCCTCCCAATCTGATGTCTCCCCACCTCCAACATGGAGAGAGAAATACACCCCAGACACTCCTGTGGGAGATGGATGAAGGGTCAGATAGGAGCTTCTGGGAAGAACTTATTTTTAATGACCTTTAGTACAGCTCAGTAATTTTACTCTTTTGGAAATTATATTAAGGAAATAGTGAAGACAATGAAACAGAAGATTTATAGGCAAAGCAGTTCATCCCAGCATTTCTTATTAACATTAAATGGTGGAAAACAATACATAAATATATGTCAACCAAAAAGAGAATGGCACGATCACAGTGCATCTGTGAAAAAATATTATGTAATCTCTGGAAAACCACATTATTCAAGAAAATGGAATCACAGGGTATAATGTTGAGAAAAAAAGGATACAAGTCTATACAACTGACCCTGGCACAATGCAGGTTTGAGCTGCACAGAGTCCACTTACACTTGGGTATTTTTTCAATAGCAAGAACTACAGCACTACACAGCACTACACCACAGGCGGAATCCCAGGATGCAGAGGAACTCTGGGTACAGTGAGTCAACTACAAGTTACACATGGATGAACCCTCACATTGTTCAAATGCCATGTGAATGAACAGCCTGAAACCCAATTTTGAAAAAAAAAAAAAAATTTTTTTTTTTTATGTCTTACATGCTCAAATGTTAATAGTGTTATATTTAATTTATATGCAGAGTACATCATGAGAAACGCTGGACTGGAAGAAACACAAGCTGGAATCAAGACTGCCGGCAGAAATATCAATAACCTCAGATATGCAGATGACACCACCCTTATGGCAGAAAGTGAAGAGGAACTCAAAAGCCTCTTGATGAAAGTGAAAGTGGAGAGTGAAAACGTTGGCTTAAAGCTCAACATTCAGAAAACGAAGATCATGGCATCTGGTCCCACCACTTCATGGGAAATAGTTGGGGAAACAGTGGACACAGTGTCAGACTTTATTTTTCTGGGCTCCAAAATCACTACAGATGGTGACTGCAGCCATGAAATTAAAAGACGCTTACTCCTTGGAAGGAAACTTATGACCAACCTAGATAGCATCTTCAAAAGCAGAGACATTACTTTGCCAACAAAGTCCATCTAGTCAAGGCTATGGTTTTTCCTGTGGTCGTGTATGGATGTGAGAGTTGGACTGTGAAGAAAGCTGAGTGCCGAAGAATTGATGCTTTTGAACTGTGGTGTTGGAGAAGACTCTTGAGAGTCCCTTGGACTGCAAGGAGATCCAACCAGTCCATTCTGAAGGAGATCAGCCCTGGGATTTCTTTGGAAGGAATGATGCTAAAGCTGAAACTCCAGTACTTTGGCCACCTCATGCGAAGAGTTGACTCATTGGAAAAGACTCTGATGCTGGGAGGGATTGAGGGCAAGAGGAGAAGGGGACGACAGAGGATGAGATGGCTGGATGGCATCACTGACTCGATGGACGTGAGTCTCAGTAAACTCTGGGAGTTGGTGATGGACAGGGAGGCCTGGCATGCTGCGATTCATGGGGTCGCAAAGAGTCGGACACGACTGAGAGACTGATCTGATCTGATCTGATACTGGGTCATCGTTCAGCTGTAAGCTTGTGGCTTTTTAAACTGTCCTTCTGTATATTTTCCCTGTATTTTTATAAAATGATTACTTTATAACCCGAAATAAAACTTGAAGAGCTAATTTTAGAAAGTAAACATTTCTTTGGCACAATTTCCTGTTCCCTAACCAACCCACCATTTACACTTTCTGGACCTCAAATTCCTCTGTTCAAAGAAAGTGTTAGACCAGTGGTTCTCAAACTGTGTTCCACAGAACCCTAGCATACCACAAGGGGCTTCTGAGTTACTTCAAATGACTAATTTGAATTCAACTTTTAAATCACTTTAACAATTTTTTCTAATTTAAGAGCGGTATGTTCTCTCAAGTACATTTGATACCAAATTTCAACACACTGCAGAACAGCATATTATCTTGTGCTGACAAATTAATTCATTTTATACAGATCTCCAAGTTTCTTCCTACAATTGTCTAGTTAAAAAATTTCCTGTTATTTGCAAGGTGAAATTTAAGGGGGAAAGAAAATTGTTACCATTTGCAACTACTTACTGAGTGAATTAGTATTTTGATCATGCATACTCTGAACCAAATGCAGGAATAATCTGAACACTGTGGCAACTATAAGATTGCATTCTGTCTCTCACCTCAATATCAAACCCAGGGTTCATCTGAGCAGCTCACTTTAAAAAATACTAAAACCATTTTACTTCATAACAGTCTATATAAATTTTTGTGGAACAAGGATCCTGCCACTAGAAAAATCATTCTTAAAAACCACTGGATTAAACCAACCTATCTCTGTCCCTGTCATGGTATGTGGGTCTATGAAGCACAGCACAGGTACCATGGGATGAGAGGAGGACTGTTATAAAGGCAGTCCAGGTCAATGCCGCTTCCACTGTTACTATATGACACTGCGGGAGGTACTTGATCAGTCTAAGCCTTGGTTTACTTGTAAACAGTTGTTTTTTTAATCATAAAGTTGGGAAGGTTCAGTGAGATAGAACAGTAAGCACTAAATAACTTAGCTGATGTTACATCATTGGTACTTGTGTATGTGGGAGGAAGAAATGGCTGAATAGTGGACAGCTCAACATGACACAGTTTGCAGACAAAACTGACAAAAATGCTTTTGTCCAGCCAACAGAAATTTCTTTGCTAAATCCAGAGCAGTTGCTCTCTAGATTGCCTGGCCCATGCTCCTTTCCTCACTTCCTCACCTTCTCTATCATCTGACTAGTTTATACTTCGGAAGCACAGTCTTCTCTTAATAGTAGATCAATCTCAGATCTCCACTTTTTATCTCCCTCAGCACTGTCTAAACATGCACCATCTAATGTTACAATTACTTCTGGGACAAGGCTTCTAAGAAGCCCTTTTTGTAAAAAAAAAAAAAAAAAAAAAAAGCTAACACAGAAACTGTTACAATAGAAGTGATCAATGCAGATCAGAAATAACAGACAAGGCAAACTTTTACTAAAAGAAGAAAATCAGATAGGATAAACTTAGGGATATGGAAAATAGTCACATGCTCCTGGCAAGGAAATACACCACAGGACTACGATCTCCCTTTTGATTTGTACAAGAGTCACAAATAGCACATGAACCCAAGTGAAATACTCTCCGAGATGATTCGGCTGAAGAAAACAGAAGTATCAAAAATGAAATTAACGACTCCAGGGATAATTGCTCTCTTGGTCCACAACCCACAGGAGCAAAACTCTCCTTACATTCAGTATTTCATTTGATCTTCACACCTCTGATAGGTGAGTACCATTAGCCCCTGTCTGGAAAGTCACAACACAGATTAAATGATTTGCTCAGTAGGTCACAGATCATCTGTGATGGAGTGAAGACTAATAGTTAGGTATCCTGTCTCACGATTTCACTGTTTTTCCACCAAATCAGCTCCAGCCAGAAGTCCCCTGACTTTGTGGTCTCCAACAAAGATGCTGAGCTTCAAACTAGCAAAATTTCAGTTTCTCATTCAAAATTTAAAAATTACAATGACAATAATGCATCATGCAATACATTATATGATGTTAACTTGTTGTGGTAATAATTTTGCAATATACACATGTATCAAGTCATTATGTTGTAGACTGTCACCTAATGCAATGTGATATCAATTATATGTCAATAAAACTGGGGAAAAAATGCACCATAGTTGTGTAGTATTTAGTAATCGACAAAGCATTTGCATCCATATAAGCGATCTCCTGTGCAACTCAGAGATTTCCTGAGGAAAAAAGTGAACAGTATGCTTTGCCTGTGACTGAGAAGAAAACAGAGACTCATGCTTCCTGAAAGGTTGTCTGGATGAACAGCAGCAGCAGTAGGACTCACACCTGAGAGGGATCCAAAAACTACGGAGGCTCAACCCTCAGCTGCTAAGCTGCTAAGTCACTTCAGTCGTGTCTGACTCTGTGCAACCCCAGAGACGGCAGCCCACCAGGCTCCCCCGTCCCTGGGACTCTCCAGGCAAGAACACTGGAGTGGGTTGCCATTTCCTTCTCCAGTGCATGAAAGTGGAAAGTGAAAAGTGAAAGTGAAGTCGCTCAGTTGTGTCCGACTCCTAGCGACCCCATGGACTGCAGCCCACCAGGCTCGTCCATCCATGGGATTTTCTAGGCAAGAGTACTAGAGTGGGGTGCCACTGTGAACCCTCAGAGCCCCCTTATTAGAGCACAGTGAGGTTTGCTCTATTTTTGTTGCTGTTGACCTTCCTAAAGGAACAGGGCAAGTTAACCCAACCCAATTTTCTAGACTTCTAAAATACTAGCATCTGATGTAAAGATTCACTGCCTAAAGGTTAACCTACCGTGAAATATGATAAGGTCAAATATAAGTTTGGGAAGAAAAACCAGCAACAATCTTGAAGCGAGAACACGGGGAGAGCTGTCCCCTGTTCATGGGCCTGGAAGACAATTTTCCGCTTCTCTACCATTTAGTTACCAACCTACACCAGCTCACCAGGCAAAGATCTCAAAGACAACAATCGATTGGAACTGTGGGAAACACAGTGGAATCCAGCACAATGTGGGAGCCAAGGAGGTAGGCTTCGTGGTTGTACAAAACTGCATTTAGACCTTGGCTCCTCCCCAACCAGCTGTGTACTGTGGGGAAAGTCCCTTAAATTCAGCACACTCACATTTCCTGACTTTAAACAGTGAAGAACACCTAGCTTGCCATGAGGACTTAAGAAGTAACCAGGCGAACTTACTTGTAAAGTAGAAAGAGAGACAGACACAGAGAACAAACGTAGGACACCAAAGAAGGGAAGGGGAAGTGGGATGAACTGGGAGATTGGGATTGACATGTATACACTGCTAAGTCACTTCAGTCGTGTCCAACTCTGTGCGACCCCATAGACAGCAGCCCACCAGGCTCCCCCGTCCCTGGGATTCTCCAGGCAAGAACACTGGAGTGGGTTGCCATTTCCTTCTCCAATGTATACACTGCTACATATAAAACAGGTAACTAATCAGAACCTATTGTATAGCACAGGGAACTCTACTCAATGCTCTTTGGTGACCTACATGGGAAGGAAATCCAAAAATGAGGGGATGTATGCATATGTGTGACTGATTGACTCTGCTGCACAGCAGAAACTAACACAGCATTGTAAAGCAACTCTACCCCAATAAGATTTTTAAAAAGAAAAAAAAAAAGGTAATCAGATGAAGCCATAGATGAATGGTAGTTATTGCTATCTTTTTAGACTAGTATCATGTTTTTAAACGTCCACTGTAACAAGTGAGGAATTCCCAGATCAGAAGGCGTCTTCCAATAGAGGGGCACCTGCCATGTGCAGGACCCTGCCCTGGGCACCCCTGAATGAGAAGCTGCTAACTCATTCTGGAAAAGCTCACACTCCATGGAGAGGCGGCAGAGTTACGACACAAGCCCCAAAGCATTCACAGAAATAATACCTTGCAAGCTCTCCCAGGGGAGAATGCCCCCCATGTGCCAGCCCTTCATAAACAATGACACAAGGAAAAACAATAATAAACATAATGATTTCTGAAAGATGAGGTTTCAAGCTGTGGTTCCAAGCCTTCTGGACAAGCTGCAGGACCTCGCTGGGTGTGAAGCAGTAGCCGTCATCTAGAAGAACTGCATTAAGCATTACTCTCCTAACAGGGTAACTGCCACGTATGCATGTCAGGGCCGACACTCAGGGCCCACTCAGCCAGGGAATGGGCTGCCCTCCACCAGCTCTCTATCCCACCGTCAACAAACTTCCCAACAGTGGATGCAGTAACTCTGCTTAAGTTCTCAAAGTTGCTGGTAGGTTTGGCTGTGGCCCTGCATTGTTCTAATAACTTCACCTGAATTAGTCTTCTCTCCACACTGAACATGAGAGCATTTGCCACGGGAAGTACCACATCTCTAAGTTCCAGGTGCTGGGGAACCTGGTATGCCCTGAATATTTACAGACCTGTAATGAGCAGAAGGGACTTCCTAAAAATAATGACCCAAGTCCTCAGCCCTTGCAAACATCTCCAGACAGCTCTGGGGAGCTCTTGCTATCCTGAGTAGGCCCTACCTCCACTCAGCTACATGACCATCTAGGTCATGGCTGTCAGAGCCATTCAAAGACCTTGGAAGTCACTTGGCCCTCAAGTGCATCCATGGAGGAATCCAGTCGTACATGGCAGCTAGAAAGGCCACTGCAACCGTACTGGCAGTCTCCAGAACATGTACCCCAGGCCTGACTTCCACCCACCAGCTAAAGAGGAAGAAGATAAGAAAAACCATCCACTATATCGTTAAATTTACCTCTACAGTCATTCTTCCGGGGTGTCACATAGTGGGCTGGAAAAAATGCAGTGTCCCGCAGAGGCAGGACACCGGACAGAATGACCTTCAGGAGTCACTGGTGGCCTCTGTTTTTCTATACCCCAGGTCAGCCTGACTTTCCCTACCTGAGCCCAGCCTCCAAGAACAGAATTCAGGGTGCTGGTTTGCTACATCCAATTACAACTGGAAGGAAGGTTAGCTTTCCGTGATATGATTTCAGCTCAGGCATTTGGGGAGAATTCACAAGAGCCACCAGGACAGACTCACGATTCAGCTGTCAGCACCGATGAAGACAGCCTGCCTTCCCAGGCCCACCCTCCGAGTCTTCATCACTGCCTGCTCTTGGGAGGTTTCGAATCCAGAGGAGGTGAGCTACCACGGTGATGTACTTAGAAAGGACAAGAAATTCATTCTGAAAAATAAGTCCCTGAAATAAAATTTGCACTCCACCAGGCAATTCCAATGCACCCCGAAGACTGACGGCCAAGCAGGCAAGTGCCCCCTCCTTCAGCTTCTCAAGGCGGACTGACAGGAAAGGCTCTTGACTTCATCCCCTCTTGCTTCCTGCCCCATCAACCCCACAAAAATGCTTTTCAGCAGATCCAATCATCAGAGCTGCTGCACAACAAATATAAAAACTAATTAGAATTTCTGAGGAACAAGGCACCTCAAAACTCACATGTTTAAACATCTAGATGGGAGTCTGCCTCGGTGAAACTAAAGAGTGTCTTGGAAAAATGGAGCTTTTGCAAACAGTGTTCTGTTTGAAAAGAATTCACCTAAATTATGCCCTGTGCTGTTATTTTTTAGCAGCACAAGGGCAAAAAAAGTTAGCTCCAATTAGGGCAACTTTAATTGTAAAATAATAAAAATGGAAAGAGGCTTCCTTTGCCACCATCCTACGTTCTTGCTCCACTCACATCTGCTGTACATCTGAGTTTGGAAAAGGAGAAAAGACGGAGTATAAAAACCAGCAGCTGAGTACAGACTACAGACAGCAACAACACTACAGATGCCCCCATTTTGACAGTGGTCAACAGCAAAAGGGTTTTTCTTCACCAATTTTCTCTCACCTCACTGCTTCTCAGAGGTGCTCACAGCTCTCTCTGGAGGTATACAATATCTGGAAATTATCTATTTTTGGTAAACAAAGCCACACAGAGAAATCATCAATTTCTCTTGAACACATACCAAACTAAATCATGCTCAAACTCCAAGTATCGCCCCCCACCTCTAACTGTGAAAGTCTTTTCTGCTCCAAAGGTCCATGCACTTACTAAAATAATTTGAGACTTCATCAGGAAGGCCATTATGCTGGCAAACATTAAATAATTCAAATGATTCCTTGTATATAAATATTTCACATCAGATATTGATTTCCGAATGAAGTGCACATGAAGAATGACCACACTAAGCAGTGTCCGAGTACATTCTGGTGTTCCAAAATACAGGCAGCATCTTAATGCAACAGAAAGACTGAATTCCACACAAAGTCACACATGATTACATGTACCATCTACATACAAATAAAACTGCTGCCTCTGAGTCCCATTCCTATCAGATTCAGAATGTATCCAGTGGAATCTTCAAAAAGAGCAAAGTAAAAGGCTTTGAAACACATTTTTAATTTATTAAACTGCTTCATTTTCAGGGGATTAACAGGGCTTTGATAAGGTTACAACTGATGCTGAATACTTGAACCGCCATGTCCTGACAACACTCAATTTTAACCTTGGGTGAGACCAAGGTGAGATTTTAAGCACTACCAACCTTTAAAAATCTCTGGCTGCTAATCCCCTTCCTGTATCAAAAAGTAGAGGGGAAAAATCTTGTTTCTAAAAGTTGCGAGGAAAAAAAAAAAGCAGGGCTGAGATGTGACCCCAAGCCTTACAACACGCACAGGTTTTCCCTGAGAGGCACAAACAGCAGTCTTGTTAAAAGAGGTGAGCGAAGAACAGAGACGCATGAACAACATCATTACCCAGGGCTCCGGGCAGCACAGAATAAACCAGCTCGAAACACACGCGCACTGAAACCCCACAACTTTCCAGGCAACCTCAGGAGTGCAACAGCCCAGGATCCCTGCCAACCCTGAAATGTGGAAAGGAGAAAGTGGGTCCTTGCTGGAGCCCCTCCCCTAGCCTCTCCAGAAACACTGGCCGATCCTTCCCTGTCCCTTCCCTGAGTACCCAAAGAAAACAGCATAACAAAAGCGAGTGGGTTTAAACCAAGTGAAATATGTCCACCTCCTCCTACCCCAAGCCAGCAGCACAAAACCGAGCAAATTAACACACACATATAATCCCCAAATGTATCCTCCAGGAAAGTACCACATCATTGATTGAGACAAGATTTCGTGCATGCACAACACATACACACACACACACACTCAAACTTTCTTTTACCAGGACAATAGCCGAGAAGAAAACACAACCCCTCAAGACTAAGCAAAAGCTAAATCCTGTCTCCCCTTAGCTGCAGCATTCGGCTGGATGTAGCTAAATTCACAAAATGTTCCCTTGGCATTTAAATTCTCTTTTTCTTTCCTTTTATTCTCCTTGTAAGCAGAGTTGGGGGGTGGGTGATGCATAATACGTCAAAAGACAAAGCAACTTCAAAACAAAATCAGTTATTTGTAAACAATCCTTGTGGGGATTTCTGCCCCTCCTCTCCCCCCACCCCAAGAAAAACAGCCCTGCCAGTTGTAATAGAAAGCCAAGTACAGATAAATCAATTAGCTTGCTAATTTCTCCCCTCTCATTTATTTAGCTCTGCACTGTATTTGTCGTAATTGACTACAATTATGTTAATTACTAACTCCAGTATAATTACTATATTTATTGTCATTGAGCATGCGATGTACCCACAGCAAAGCTGGCATTTGTCGGGCATCAAGAAACCAAACTGTCGAGAGGTGATTCTCGGCAAACTGGCGGATGTGGCTTTGGCAAATGAAAGGGCAAAAGAGATTTCATGCAATGTTAGTTTGAAAGCACCGGTTCATTAAGGATATTAATTTTCTGATAACTACACATTTAAGCATGACACACTCGCGCAGTATCTACAGGATTTCGCAATTATTAATGCGTGACAGTTTCAAATGCTAAGTGAATCAATTAAACAGCAGCATTCACAATTTGAGAAGAGATAACTGCTTCATAACTACCTAGGACTACAATTTTCACATGACAAAAAAGAGCCATTGAGGCGCCTTCAAAACCTGACAGGTCAAGAAAGAAGTTTGAAACAAAAGCACCTTACAACCATCATCTCTCCTCTTTACTTGTCAGATCAACTTTGCTAGTGTCTCCCCAGAAACGGCATCACATGCCAGCTGCCACAAGGTGATTTTTCATGTCTTGTCAAAGAAATCTTTTATTCTATTTGCTCTGCATTAACATGTTACATTTATTGATCAAGGGCCTGTTCCTCAGCCACAGCAGGGCACTGAGCTCTCCATGCCTACGGGGCTTTGATGTCCCGGTGACATTCGAGCCCGAATAATGCACATACTAAATGGATTTAATGCAGAAATGTGTTTGGGTCTGACAGTTACATTAATAACAGCCCCTCACACTGATAAATATGCAATTGCTACTATTAAGAGTTACCCAATTATGGGGAAAATATTTCTCTACCTTATAAATAAATCCATCAGGAGAAAAAAAAAAAAAGTTTTAACAATGGTGCATTTTCTTAAACCACTTCTCCAGCTGCAGAATACAGGCCGTGTGCGGGGGTTAACACCCCCTCTCCCCACCCTCCTCTCCAATTGTTTTTAGTAAGTCTTGCTTTATCTCAAAAATGGTTCAGGGATTTTAAAAAAAAAAAAAAGCTCTTTTGTCGGGTCTTCCCTGCTCTACCCGTCTCTTATTTCTTCAGAATCAGAGAAAAAGCAGACACCCAAGAGACTGAAAAATTGGGTTCTGTATAAACTCAGAGAGGAGCTTAAGGGAGGTGGTGCAAAGGTGGGGGGCACATAGCTGATTCCCATAATGATGGGTCTGGAGGAGGAGGTGTCTTTTTCTTTAAACTCTAAAAGGAAACCTGAGCATGTGTGTATGTCTCTCCCTCGTTTAAAACCCTGAGCGACCTTGTGCTGCAGCACTGATGAGGGTGAGAGTGCAAAGGCGAAGAGAAAGCAGCTGGGACAGAAGAGGGCTTTTATGGGGAAAGTCTCGGCCAGGGAGCATTTGTAGTTATCACATCCCTGCAACTAAACACAGACATCCAGCAAAAAAAAGCGTAATCGCTCCCCTTTCATCATAAAGGGGCAGGAACAGCTGAAATCACCAACACGGCAGTCCCTGAGGAGACAAGAGGAACAAGGCTTTTCACGAGGTGGGTGTGTGCATGCAAGTGAGTGTAAGTCCAAGCGCGCGTGCACACGCGCGTGCACACGCGCGTGCACACACACACACACACACCTTCTTTTCCCTCCAGAACCAAAAGTCATGTACACAGTCATCCGTCTCAAGGTTCTTCATCCCTAGGCTGCGACAGCAAAGCCACGGCAAATGCTAAGCCACTTCTTCCCCTGACAGTGGCCATGGCCATCTAAGGCACACCCAGGGTGGGAGGGAGGTGGTGGCGATAAAAGGGATGAGGTCTCTGGGAACCCTCAATTCCCAGCCGACCCAGGCCTCACAAGGTCTTTGTACATCAGGAAGGCTTGGGAGAAACTGGAGAGAGAAGGAAATGTAACAGACACAGCTCTAAGGCTTCTTTGGGCTCCAACCTGGAGCTGTAGGAGCCACTCTGATCCTGCTACTGTGAATTCTACAGGTCATTTGTGATTTTAAAAAACAAACCCCCCTCCAGGGGGGAAAAATGACTGCCCATCTTCAAAGAAAACACTGATTTAAATCACGAGAAGCAATCTAGAATAACTGTAAAGCTGAAGTCAAACCACAGGAGCCATTTAATCCCAGCTCTCCCATTTAACCATCAGTGTGGTCTGAGGGAGATTTCCTCCTTTATCTGGGCCTCAGTGGCTCCATATGTAAAAGGCCGGTGCAAAGACTGAATGAGCTGACACCCAGTAGGTGTTCTGCCCAGCCTTACGTAGCATGTAGCAAGTACTCCATGACACCGGTCCTGTGTTAATAAGAAAATAAACATAATGACTGGTATCACTTATTTGAGCCCTTGTCCCTGGACTCCTTTGCACAACCTAGCAAGTCACCTCTGGGTACTTATCTACGGGCCTGCTTTCTCTCATGAAGCAAGCTGTTCCCAAGCTCTCTCTGACAGGACCCAAAGGTCCTCCTCGACACAGTGCAGCCGGCATGGCAGAGGGAAGGCTCTTTTGTCCAAAGCTGTCTTACTTTGGCCTCACCCAAAGTAAGGTGAGGCCTTACTCCAGGCCTCACCCACTAAATGCTCACCCCATCAATGTGATAGAACCTCATGGTTTAGAAGATGCAAGACCAGTGAGTAGAGAGTCTGAAAGGGTTAAGCTCACCTGTCTCTCCCGGCACCTATTCCCTCAAATCACCACTGCCCCCAGCAGCCACCCTGATAGCACAGAGCAGCATCACCATGTGCATAATGATGACCTCAGAGCAGGGCAGGGCAGAGGGAGAGGGGGAGCAGCCAGTGGGGCCCGAGCTCCAAACAGCTTAGGGGGAGAAACTTTACCAAGAAAGGAAACCCAAGATTTTGGGTTTCTGATCCAGAGGTTAAGATGCCACACTTTCAGAGCAGGGGGTACAGATTCGATCCCTGGTCTGGGAACTAAGATCCCACATGCCACAATGTGAGGCTAAAAAAAATAAGAAAAAAATAAACACAAGATTCTGAAGGAGTTAAATGGGTGAAATGAGAAATAAAAGGCTTTCACTTAAAATGTCTAGGAATTTCTCATCCTGGAGGCAACCCTGTATGGAGACAAGGTTTATGAAAGCCCTTTCTAAACCACACTGCAAGTCATATTTGCACAGAGGAGCACCATGTCTAAGAAAGCTGAACCTCGGGAAAGCCCCATGTCCTCTCAGACAACTCTCACCAATTGCCCACCACTTCCCCAGCTTGGTCTTATACTCTATGGCTCAATACCCCCATTTTCTGGCCAATGGGTGGGAATCTGAAAATTTTGTGGGGAGAGAGGCAGGAAAGTACCATATAAACCTCTTTTGCAGTGGCCTGCTACCCCTCCCCTCACCATCTTCCCTCCCTCCCTGTTTGACTTGAAGCTGGTTTTGGTAATAACACAGTCACAAAGGGCTTCCCTGCTGGCTCAGAGAGTAAACAATCTGCCTGCAAGAGACACAGGAGATGCAGGTTTGATCCCTGGTTTGGGACGATCCCCTGGAGGAAGATATGGCAACCCACTCCAGGATTCTTGCCTGAAAAATCCCATGTACAGAGGTGCCTGGCAGGCTGCAGTCCTAAGGGTCACAAAGAGCTGGACACAACCGAGCAACTAAGCTTGCGTGCACAGTCACAAAGCTCACTTCAGAAAGTGCATAAGTCAAGAACTATAAGTCTTGCAGTCTTGCTACTGAGACATTAAATATTACCTGCCAGCTCGTTTTCCACTTCACCTTTTGACTGTATGTTCAGCTGGCAGTTAGAGACACTAGACTGGCCAATGATATTTTTAGAACCAAAAAAAAAAAAAAAAAAAGGCGGGGGTGGGGTGGGGTGGGTTACTTTTCATAGCATTGCCCAGCTCAGAGAGAACACGGCTTCTAATATGTAGACCCTGCCTCCTTTAATCACTCAAGGCTTATCAAGACCCTAGAACTATTGTGAAAATTCACCAACAGTTTCTCTTACTAAACCTCGTCTTTCCCATCATCATCTCTTCCTCTCAAGTCTCACCAGCAAGAGCTCTGTTGCCACCCCCACTCCAATATCAGTGAGCTCCCCAAGTAAGACCACTATATTTGGGATTTGAAAACAAATATGAACAAGGGCCCTGATGGCAAAGAAATTGGGTCTTTGATGAAGACCCAATACCAACAGAACATGCCCTTTGAGCTGTTCTCCTAAGAGTCTAGGCAGGGAACTCTCCCTTACTCATTCCTACTGTAATTTGAACAAAGGAATGCTTCTAGTTGGGAATGATGATAAATGTGTGTAAGATAAAGTGGGTTTAGCCTATGCAATGTCAGACAGTTGGCAAACCAAGGTATTTGTACCAGTTAGAAGAGGCTAGGCTATGCTGTATTAAATATTCTGTCTTATGACACAAATTTCTCATTTACAATCTATGTCCAACATAGATCAGCAATGGATTCTGGCCATTTATGGTCAGAACCCAAGACTGACAATCATAGCAAGCAGAAGAGAAAGTTGCAAATTATGTGCTGGCTCTTAAAGTTTCTGCCCATTGGTCATACCAAAGGATACAAAGGTGTGCAAACATACCACATGCAGAAAGAGGAAATCTTGAATGTTTGTGAGGAATCCCAATGACTATCAGAGAGTGAAATCGCCCTTATGGATAGTCAAGGGTGGGTTTTTAGCTTCACTACTGCCATATCTAAGAACAAACCCTGGCTATGCTTACTTAAGACCTATTAATTGTGTTAAGCACTTTATACACAGTTGGCTTCCCTGGTAACTCAGATGGTAAATAATCTGCCTGCAGTGCAGAAGACCCAGGTTCAATCGCTTGGTCAGGGAGATACCCTGGAGAAGGGAATGGCTACCCAGTCCAGTATTCCTGCCTGGAGAATTCCATGGACAGAGGAGCCAGGCGGCTACAGTCCATAGGTCGCAAAGACTCAGACATGACTGAGTGACTAAACCGCCACTTTATACAGTTACACATTCAATATTTTTCTAACTAGCCCAAGGGCAGTTAAACAACTAGTGACAGTCATAAGATTTCAAGACAGGATGGTCTGACCACGAAGCCTTGGTTCTTTTCACTACACTGCCCATTCTCCCAACTGGGAAGACTTCTGCCCACTTCTTCCCACTGGGAAGACTAACAGGCCCACTTCTGCCCAGCCGTTAGTAAATAGGCATTGATGTGGTGGTATGTTCATCCTCAAAGATCTGCCAGTGCACCCAGTGGCCACCTCTCTGCCTGGTGGGAAGAACAGAGCCACGATTTTACTGGAGCTGCCCAACTCCCCAGTCATCACTGTCATCCTTGACAAAGTCAGAGAAGCAGCAAGCTCTCACCTAAGACATCTCCTAAGCAATTCTCCCATCCAGTACATTTACCAGAGTGATGCTAAGTAAGATGCAACTGCCAATAATTTTTAAAATGTAAGCTTCCTGTTTCCATAGACCAATTAAGCCCTCTCAAGTTCATTGTCATATTGACACAGGTGTGTTTGTGTGCCATGGGAACTCTGCTCTGCCCACTGTGTTCACAAGCTCAGCGGGCAACCTACTCAGGGCCCATGGGAGAGAGAAACGGGCCACCAGAGAGAACACTGTCCTTTCCCAGTCCAGGGAGAAGCAAAATGAAAGCTGCAACAAGCTATTACCAAGTTCTCTTTTCCTTGATGAAGGAACCAGCACTGGTGACGGCAGAGGATTCTCTGTATCGATCAGAGAAGTAAAATATGAAACCTCAAAAGGAAAAAACAAGCAAGCAAAAAAAGAGTTAAAGGAAGAGTTTGGGACAATGGATATTCAAATATTCCTGGTAGCATAGATTGGTATCACCTCTCGGGGGTAACTTGCCATCTGCCATCAAGGCCTTCTGACTATTCTATCCCCAGGAATTTGCTCCAAACAACTAATCAGAGGTATTCATCAGTGAGTATCACAAGGCAATTTATAAGAGAGATTTAAACAGTAAAAATATGGAAACAATTTAACTGTCCAACAATAAGAAGTAAGTATTAGAAAGACTGATGCTTAAATTGAAGCTCCAATACTTTGGCCACCTGATGTGAAGAACTGACTCATGGGAAAAGACCCTGATGCCAGGAAAAATTAAAGGTGGGAGGAGAAAGGGATGACAGAGGATGAGATGGTTGGATGGCATCACCAACTCAATGGACATGAGTTTGAGCAAGCTCCAGGAGTTGGTGATGGACAGGGAAGCCTGGTGAGCTGCAGTCCATGGGGTCACAAAGAGTCGGACACAACTGAGCAACTGAACTGAAGAAATGAGAAACCATTAAAACATGTAATGCAGTATTTATTGAGATGGGAATATGCTTCCAACACAATGTAAGCAATAGCATCATTTAAAAGATATTTGGCATCATGAAACACCCAAGACAATAAAATGTTAACAGTGGAGCTTCCTGGGTGGTAAGATTATCAGCGAAAATTTGAAAGAGAGTTTCTCATACCCTTCTGGTTTTCCCAAGATTTCTATACCGATCATAACTTTATTACTTAGCAGATTGTCTTCAAAAAATAAAATCTAAAGTACACTCTCATGTAGATATAAACACTGGATGGATACGTGATCATTAACACATCCAAGTGCAAGGGACATAACTTCACTCCTCTTGGCTGTTACCTAATAAGCTTCCTAAACCTTCTGTGGCCATTACAGGGGAGATGGCAGGACCCTACCTACCCCTGGGAATCGTGTCCAGAGAGCTGGTCCCAGTTCGTTGTCTTTGTGGCTCACCTGGGTCTCATCTAGTCATAACAGGAAGAATGAGATCCAAGTTGAGAGAGTAGGTATGTCTGAGTCTTTTAAGGGAGCCGGAATTTTATTTGGACCTTTGTCTTGCTTCTCTTTCCAACCTGTCAGGGAACATACTTGGTTCAGGGACTTTCATCCTCCCAGGACAGAGTCACAGAAGGAACACAGCCTCAATTTCCAAGACTTTTTGCACAGAGAGGTAACCAGTCTACTACTGTACAACCCAATCGAGGGAGGGATGGATTCATAGCTAATGCAGGAGAGAAGACCCTGAGGTGTAATGGGAAGAAAAAAATAATGTTTCAGAGCTTATAAATCCATAACCACCCTCCCCTCCAGCATGAATGGGTAGCCATAGAGCAAATCAGCAGAAACATCACTTTCATGAACGAAATTAACAATGATGATGGTGAATGGCTTTGAATTAACAGCAAGACAACACAGAAGGATGTCCTGATCATGAGTGGTTAACTGAAGCCTAGTGCCTCTCTTTTAACTAACATCTTGGCAAGAAGTAATATGAATCTAGCCCCACGAGAAATTCTCATGTGAGTATATGCATGGACTAACTCTGGAGGATGACAAAGATCAACTACCAATAGTTACCAGCGCAGGTAGGAACCAGGAAGCAAAGGACATATATGTAAGGGAGAGTTTCTTTTCATTGGTTACAGGTTTGTTCCTTCTAAAAATTGTGCCATGTGTACTATTAAATATTTGTAAATGAATAAGCAGAACTCCTTGCCTAAAAACAAGCTTCAGTCTAAAGCACAAACAGATTACAGCTGATTCTGTAATTTATGGGAGTAGCAAAATTTGTATTAGCGGCTATGGCTCCATTTAAGGCAACACCCTGACATGACTCTCTGGATGAGATAAGGAAGCCTGCAGAGATGTCCTGTAAGAAGAAGGGGGGTGATCCTTCCAAATATAACAAAGTGAGAAGAATTTTGTGTTTCTGAGGGTAGCCCTGGAAAGAAGATAAGGGACATGGAAAGCAGAGAAAGTGGTTGGGAAAGAGGGGCACCTGGTCACATGCAGGAGACCTGATCCTGATGAGAGGAACAGCCAGGGAGAAACTCCCCAGGGCAAGGGAGTACCCAGAAGACTTCAGGAACAACACTATCCCAGCGTCTCCTGCTGCACGGAAAATTACCACCCTACCTCTCCCAGTACACTTTGAACTGGCATAATACACAGTAATGTTGTACTGAGCTTCAAGGGAGATGAAGCAGGTGTCAAGAGTGGGACCAGATAGGCTGCCAAGACGGAGAACAGAAGACAGAGCAGAGAGTTAGAACCGCGAGCTACGGTAAATCCAGGTGCAGAGCAAATATAGGGTGATATGCTCCCCACCAAATCCCGTGGAAATGACAAGATGGGGCTGGGAAGAAACCTTTTACAAAAGGTGGGACAGGGATCTGCAGTATTTCCTCTGGATATGATGATCCCTTCAGCCTGGTAGGAATCACATTCCCATTTGTGTGGTAGGTAAGTTTATGATCTTTCTCTTCCCTTCTCCCTTTCTCTCCCCAAAGAGGAATTAGACAAGCATCTAAACCATCTTTGAATTTTTATCCAACTGAAGGCAAAGGACCTGCGTAAACCTACATCTTCCTCTGACACCCAAGAGAAACAATGCCACCTCCCCTTATTTACCTAACCCCCAAGTTAGGTAAATAAAACCATCAAAGATGAGTCAATCTCACGATAACCACATCAAGTCAGAGTTACTCTTCCGCATTCTGGTCTGTAACTGCTTCCAGCTTACCCAAGTCCTCATATAAACACTTCCATGAGACCTCACCCCTCCATGGCTCATCCCTGCCCCAACCCAGCTTCAACTCACACATTGACCACAGCACAAGCAAGAACAGGTTCCTGACCAGATCTTTTGAGGGATCATTCCTCAAACTCGACACTTATAAAAACTCTTCTCCTCTCAACAAAAAGTTAACAAAAGTCTTAATTCCTCTTTTTTTTAACCTATCTCCTTCTCACAAAATTTTCCTGCCTCCAGGCCCCATCATTTCCTATGACAAATCCTTAAAGATCCAGCCTCTCAGAGCCAAGAACCCCTTCTCATCAGAGAGGCAGGGCCCCATAATGTGACAAAGACAGCTCTGTTTCCTCAGACCTGACAGCCTAGTCCCATGACCTGTGACTGCTCATACCCCCTCCCAGGGCCCAGCCTCCTCAAACCCACATCCGGGCTCCCAGCAGCAGGGCAGCCACTGCCTGAGTCAAGAGCCCCAAACACCCAGAGGCCAGTCACATGGGAAGAAGCCTCTGCCCAGGCCTACTCTGGGGAGCTGTTTAAGGTGCACACGTGTCTCAGGCACCATCAGTTGAGACTGTATTCTGTCCCCTTCTTGGGCAGGGGGGACAGACCAAATCTTTCATTTGTTCAGAGTCAGAGTTTATTTGGCACCCTCTTATCACTCTGTATTATTCTGTGACTTTTCTGTTTCCACATCTTCTCAGAAGCCCACAAACCCCTTGAGAGTCAGGGAGCACACTGCGCCCACTCCCTTCCAACACAATTTCTTGGATGCCCCTTCTGTGGAGACGATGCATCTCAGCACAGCCGTGAGCTCCTAAGCACCAGCCCATGAAGCTCTGCTAGCTTCACTTAAAGTCCCTTCCACCCTCTGGTGCCTTCAAGCCCCAAGCTTTGTCCATCTTCGCTGGAATCTGTAATGCCCGAGTGTCCTGCCTTGGAGAGAAGAGACTCCACACTGTGGAGGAAGTAAAGTACCGGAGCCCTGGGGTGGGACTCCAGCTCCTCATCTCTCCTTCCACCTGGAGACAGTCTGTTCCATCAAAGGATAGCACGGCTCTCAAGGAGACACTTAGGAGAAAGCTGTGAGCGGAGCCACCTCCTTAGGAAAAGCCACCACCCGGATCCCTGCCCATTTATCTCACTGATATTCCTAGAACCTCCCAGCACCTTCCCCCGAGTCCCCAGACCAGTCACAATTCAGAACCTTTCAGGAAGAAATAACTGTTTTCTCCATTGGAATAATATAGACAATCACACTTACCTTCTCTGCCAAGTCTGGATCAGTTGTTTGAGCTTCCCTCCCACCTACCCCATGCCAACAGCATTGGAATTACTTTGAAATACCATCTGGGAGAAATCATCATCACAAATATTTAAAGTTTCAATTCATAAAAAGGCAAAGAAGAAAAAAAAAAAAAGAAGAAGAACACACACACTCTACCTGGGATTCAGCAAATCTTTACGCGATGGGGTCATCCACAAAAGCATCCCTAAATGCCCCCAACTCACCTGCCGGTTCTCTCTCTCTTCCTCTCCAAGAGTTTTCTAGTATGACGCATGGGCATCGGGGAGGAAGGAAAAGAACAAAGTGACACTGACGGCCCCCTGGTAGGGACACATGTAAGCCAGAGGACACTCACTGTTTTGTGGGTGCAAGAGGGGAGCCAGAGACCTCGTGAAGCAGAGTCACACCTTTGGGGTCCCTTTGGAGACCTGGGCTGTCTGGCTTTTATCTGCAGGCCTTCACCATTGGGGCCTGGGTCTCCCAGGCCTGGTCTGTCTCATGAAGGTTACATACCTCAGAAGGTTAAAGCTCAGATCAAGCCTCTTTGCAAAGTGTCCACAGTCCCTGCCGAGGTGCTCTGGGATCTCTCTGCAGTCCTGGCCTATGTAGGACACCTGGAAATCAAAATGGAACAGAAACAATGTGGCCAACGGAAATCACCCAGCTGCTCACAGCCCTGCGCCACTGATCCGATGATTGCTTCCGCAACTTGAAACACGCGCTCTGCACACAAGAAGGCCCCATTTGCGGCTGTTTCCCTGATCAAGTCAGCTTCAGGACTTGGCTTCAGGGACTCTGCCAGCAGCTCCCCTTTCTTGGTACACTTAGCATGATGGAGACTAATCCCAGCACAAGGGAAATTGGACTGAAATTGGCCGGATTCAGATGTCCAAAAAAAAACCCCAACCTCAGAGCATGCTGATATAATCACAGCAATCAGCCTCCCACTCAGGGGCCTTCCCAACAGCTGCCCCTCGGCTCTCCTGCTCCCTCTCCTTGGCTGCCCCCCCACCAAATACCCTGTTATGCACATTACCTCACAAGACACAGCAGATGCACTCACCAGCATTCAACCTGCCGGGTGCTGGAACAAATAGGGCTGGACAACAAAACCTCCCCAGACCGCCAACCCCATCCTATTACCACCATGTACCCGAACTCTGAACACAGCCGACTCGAAGGCGACCGGGCAATGATGGGTGGCCGGAGCTTCCAAGACTCTGTCCTCCAGGGAGCCCCTGGCAATCAACCCCATTCTGCTGGCAGAGGTGTTCCCGTAAGCATTCTTTTACTTACTTTTATTATTATTATTTACCTAGTGTATGCCCAATATTAGGACGCTGAACTGAAATTTGATCCCAAAATTTCTGACTGGGAGGTCAGAGGGCTTTCTCACTGCTCCAAGCACTGAGTTTTTGAAACCTATTTTTACAGGTAGCAGTGAAGGCAGGACTGGCAACTAATTCCAAAACCAGTAAGACAAACCAGTGACCAGTCAGCAGTGGGCCACAATACACGATGCTTTCCCACAAAAGGAGCCCATCCTCAACCGCTCAGTAGAAATTCCAGCTCATTACAAGGCTACAGCCTTGATCCTTTTTGCCTTGCAAACTTTCGTTCTTCCACATACAGTCAAGACATCCTGGAATGAGAGGTGTCCTAGGGGTTGGAGGTAGGGGTGGAGGGGTTGTGATTCCTAATTGAGAATAAGAATATGGTGGCCATCTTGCATCTTCAGTATTACGTTAAAACGGTTAAAATTACTCTTGCCATCGTAGAACTATACAACTGCACTTTCATATGGCTCCACCTATAAAACAAGTCACACTGCACCCTGGCACTCTCAATTTTTCAAGTCATCTCTCAACCCTTTCCTATCCAATGGGGACCAATTGCCAACAATATAATATCCTGTGTTCACTATCCTTCAGTAACTTCATTACTAGAAGATTAAAATGGGGAGAAAAGACAGAAAAAAAATAGCTGATTCCAATAAAATAATTTTGACTCAGGAAGATACGGACTAAAAACTAAAGGGCTGTAAGTTCAATATGGTAACCTCTCCCTTCTGTACATAAGAGCCACCTATCTTCTCATGTAACAAATTAAGTCCTGCTTCCAAGCAGAGATTAAGGATTCTCCAGAGAGACTGGAGAATCTAGGGACTTCACTCAGCTGCTCACCATCAGCAGCTGCTTCTGCATTATATGTTCACACTGACCCCTAGGCCCATGGTGCTCACCTGAGAACCTATCCCTTTTACCCATCTTATACATATCAAAATCATTCAAGACCTCCATTATATATGCAGCAGAGAGGCTGAGCTTTCAGTGTGGAAACTGAGTTCTTTCCTCATAGGTTACAAAGGATTAAATTTAGCAGGGACTCGGTCAAAATCCCTCATGCTTTATATGAGGAAACTAAGACTCCAGAGGCCTGCCCTGAATAGAACCTCTTCTTAAGGACAGTCTGGACCACATTCTGCACCAGGAATAAGGACACCCAACATGGAGGCCATGGAATTCTTAAATATGCACATGACAATGTGGATATTCTTGATCAACAAATGCCAGATAGCTATCATCATGTTTTGGCCTCAAAATGAGTCTTCCTAGTTGAAAGATCTAGAACTACCTCATGATGCCATGTCAAAGGTCCCAGAAGAGCATTAGAGCCTGCAGAAAGAGGAATATTGGTTCCCTTTTATTTTCTGTAGAATTCCACTTCAGAGCAAACAAACATTAAGGAGAGTTACCACCATGAAGCATTCAACCACTCACAGCATGTCGGACAAAACTGCCATTAGCTTGTTTTATTCCATGATCTTCACATCACAGAGCGTCCCGGGTGGCTCAGCGGTAAAGAATCCGCCTGCCAAGCAGGAGAAATGGGTTTGATCCCTGGGTCGAGGAGAAGGAAATAGCAACCCACTCCAGTATTCTTGCCTGGGAAATCTGAGGAGCCTGTCAGGCTACAATCCATGGGGTCGCAGAAGTGTTGGAAATAACTGAAAGACTAAACAACATTACTGTATCCCAGGAGAACTAAACAAAGCACAACTTGCTCCTATTTCACAGAGATGAAGACCAAGTCTCCAAATTTACTAAGAACACCAACTTGATAAGCGATGTATATGTTTGGACCACCCTTACATTAAACTGGAAGCTTTTTGAGATGGGAGTTAAGTCAACCATGCTGAAGGGTTCAAATTGGCTGGAAAAGGCTTAAAAGCAGCAAGCAGTCACTGCCAGACACGGCAAACAACACCCATAATGAGAGGAGAGACTTATTTAAGTGCTCCTGAGTGGAAGACATTACATCTCAGGATGTCAGGAGACTTCTTGAAGCATGGGACCACCTAACATAAAACAGGAAACTAGAAGAGCCAGACCAAAAATAGTCTGCATCTTCACTAAACAAGAGAAGGGATGTAGAGGTTAACAGATTTAAAGGCCACCGAAGCAAGAGCCCACCCAAAATGAGAAGGCACTGCGTTCAGTCAATTATCTTGATTTTGAGTGAAATGAAGAACAAAGTTTCATACTTTTAGTTTGCCTATCGTATGTAATATGTGCCCCCAAGACTTCGATCGTGTGGAATTACAACAGAAAAAGACATCATTATCAGGGAAATGAAAACATATCAAGTTCAAGACCCCTATAGAGAGGAATACCAGAAAGAAAAATAATATCTTGGCAGGATCTCCACATGTACACACACTCAGCTCTCTGAGCAGAAGCTGCAGAAAATTACCAAACTGCAAGACACGGAAGGTTTGTCTTTGCAGTTGAGATAGTCTGGCTCACAGATTTTGAGGATGGGGGGAGTGTTGTCAATAGTCAGATTGAAAGGAGGTTATTTCAGGATGTCCGCCCCCACTTGGAGGTGAGCCATCCTTAATTTTAGATTTGCAGTACTGAAAGCTCCATGAATAGAAAGAACTCTGGTCATGAATCGGCATCCCCGTGCTGCTACTTAACTAGTTGCATTACCTTGGATGGGCCACAGTCTCATAGACTCTGTTTCTTCTTCTATACACTAAACACTAACCACCTCCAAAAGGTGTTAAGAATAATGTAACAACTCATATTTATTAAAAGCCTCCCACCTGGCTCTTAACTAGTCAGTTCAGTTCAGTTCAGCCACTCAGTCGTGTCCGACTTTTTGGGACCCCGTGAATCACAGCACGCCAGGCCTCCCTGTCCATCACTAACTCTCGCAGTCCACCCAAACCCATGTCCATTGAGTTGGTGATGCCATGCAACCATCTCATCCTCTGTCATCCCCTTCTCCTCCTGCCCTCAATCTTTCCCAGCATCAGGGTCTTTTCAAATGAGTCAGCTCTCCGCATCAGGTGGCCAAAGTACTGGAGTTTCAGCTTCAATATCAGTCCTTCCAATGAACACCCAGGACTGATCTCCTTTAGGATGGACTGGTTGGATCTCCTTGCAGTCCAAGGGACTCTCAAGAGTCTTCTCCAACACCACAGTTCAAAAGCATCAATTCTTCGGTGCTCAGCTTTCTTTATAGTGCAACTCTCACATCCATACATGACCAGTGGAAACACCACAGCCCGGACTAGACAGACCTTTGTTGACAAAGTAATGTCTCTACTTTTTAATATGCTGTCTAGGTTGGTCATAACTTTCCTTCCGAGGAGTAAACGTCTTCTAATTTCATGGCTGCAATCACCATCTGCAGTGATTTTGGGGCCCTGAAAAATAAATTCAGCCACTGTTTCCACTGTTTTCCCATCTATCTGCCATGAAGTGATGGGACCAGAAGCCATGCTGTTAGTTTTCTGAATGTTGAGGTTTAGGCCAACTTTTTCACTCTCCTCTTTCACTTTCATCAAGAGGCTCTTTAGTTCTTCACTTTCTGCCATAAGGGTGGTGTCATCTGCATATCTGAGGTTATTGATACTTTAACTAGTCAATCCTCATTAAATAAGCCCATGAGTCACATATTTTCCTCATTTTATGTATGTTACAGGGATGAAATGTTAACATATTTAAAGCCCACAGCTTTGTCCTTGGCACCTAGTGGCCACTAGGTAGGTAGTGAATCACACCAGTGTCCCTGTGGAAGGGGTTTTTTACTCCATGTCTCTCAGGTATGAGATTTCAGTATCCCAATTCCAAGTCTGCATTTGTGTCTGCAATTGTATTAATCCCATTACTATAATTGTCCTAAGCTGGTGGAGAAGGAAGACTGAAGCCTAAGTGCTGAATATAAATGATGCATTCATGCCAACAGAAAGCCAAATGGAGTCAGATCCATGTTGAAACATTGTACAGAGAAAAGTGGAGGGAGGACAGCAACATCCCCAAGCATGTGGTGTTACAGGTTTGTGCAACTCCTAAAACCCAGGGCCAGAGCCGCCAGGCCACAGCAGCATCGAAAGCAGTGACTGAGTTTCAGCAAACATCATCCATTTCATCATTTAATTTTATGGGTGTTATGGTTTTCGTTTTTACACTGAAGCCATCCCTTTTGGGGGTCTATGGCTTATAAATATGAACTTAGAAAAAGTTTTATCTGGTTTTATGATCGTATACTTAAGCAACATTGAAATAAAAACAGTAACAGTGTGGGCCCATGGGGAGTGGGTTTCCTCCCCCCACCCTTTAGAAGGATCCCAAGTTTGAGAAGGACCATGTGATACACATTCAAGGTGCTGTATCTTACAATGGCTGCAAAAGGCAGAACTTTAAAAAGACCTAACGCCCTGAGCCACCACTCAGATTCACTGACCTTGCAGGTTTAGAATACAGGGCACCTATGACACAAGGGCATTTCCCCCAACTTGCCTGCTGAGCTCTTCCCCTGGCAGCTCCCCAAGGGCCCAAAATGCCTCCCTCACAGGTCACTGCCCTTGGGCTGTTTGGGATGGGCTAAAATCAAGGGGCTCAAGAGAAAACAAAGAAATTGAGCTTTGGAAATAGAGGATGAGAAAGGGAAACATGGGAAGGTTGGCAGGCCCATGTCAAGTCTTCTGTGAAGCTGGAAGCAGCTATACCCAGAGACTCCTGGCTCTGAAATGCAGAGACCTAGGTTCTGAGGGTCAGGGACCCAGTTTGGGCAGAGGCCCTTTCCTCTAGCCCTTCCCACTGCAGCCTTATTAACTCCCAGAAAGTCCCTTTTCTCTGCAAGGTAAATAAGACACTTCATTTTAATATCTTTCCCAAGCTAGTACCTCCCTGGCCTGCTAACTGCTGAACTCTAAGAAGAGAGAAACATTCCCTAAGCCTAAAGTAATCTCAAAATCTAATTGTGCCTGACACTACCTGCCTCAAGCAATCCAAGGGGAGAGCTGCAAAACCTCAAAACCATTTCTCTAGGGCATCCGGGAAAAGCAGGGGAGGAGGAGGGCCGGCTCAATCAGAGCTTATAAGGGACACCTGGCTTCTCCAGCAAGTAAAAGGCACCTGGCCCCCCAGTAGTCGAGTCCAACCCTCCAGCAATGATTAAAAACAACTAAAGCGTCACTACAGGGCTGACAGCAAGTAAAGCTGGGTGTCTATCACCCCACGTGGAAACTAGAGTGTTGCCATCCGCAAGGACGCCCGTTAAAGAAGTCAGGTGCGAAATAAAACTGGAGCACTGTAGCCTTCTACCGGTCTTTGATAAGGGGTTTAGGGTTAGGAACAGGAGCCAGTCTGCAGCGAAGCCTTGCAACCCAGCGCCTGCACGGTGGCATCGTGAATCTCACTGTGTCTTTCAGAGGCTCCTACCTCCGTCGTTGGGAAGAAGAAAAAGAAAACTCTAAACCGACCATTTCTATTCTATAACCGTATTGGTGTAAAGACAAATGTATTAAAACGTTTCTTTTAACAAGGTTCTTTTTTTCCTTCTGATTATGAAAGAAATTACAACTTTTTTGTGGGCTCGAAAAAGTACCGTGGGTTGTGAGAGGTGCCCACTCCACCTGACGGAGAGGTCCGCAGGCTGGCCTCTGGTCACTGAGCGCTGGGGTTGGAGGGGTCCGGGCTACCTGAGGGTCTTCCCGCCCTCTCCTCCCGCGTCTGTGCTCCCCTCAGGCCTGCCTCACTCGGCTACTGCAGACGCGGCCCCGAGGTGGTGCACGGAGCACCCGTCTGACCTCTGGACGCCGCTCGCCCCAGAGCTCCCTCCTCAGACCGACCGTGCCCAGGAGGGGGCGGGGTGGCCCCAGCGGACTTACTTGAGTTCCACTGACCACAAGCCCGGCCATGGCGACGGGGCGGGCGCGCGGTACCGAGTGCCGAGCAGGAGCGCGGTGGCGGCGGCAGCCCGCGGCCGGCGCTTAGTTCCGCACTGGGCGGTCAGCTGACCCGGCGGAAACCCGAGGCGCGGACCGAGCGTCGGAACCTCGGCTCAGCTGTGCGCCCGCCGCCCGCCCGGGGCCGGGCCTCGCGCAGGTGAGCCTCAGCTACCGCCCCGCGCGCCGCAACAGGTGCCCGCCGCTCCTGCGCCCCACCCTCGGCGGGGGCGCGGGCGAACCGCCTGGCTTCTCGGCGCCCCACCCCGGGGGTCCCAGGACCCTATCGTTCAGGAGGGGTCAAGACAACAGGGATAGTCTCCCATTTCACGCCCAGAGCCCTGCCGCGTTGGTGGGGGCGAACTGGAGGATAGTGGAGTGGGGAGGCCTCCCATCACGAGCTCCCCATCTGAGCCGTTAGCCAGGAGCATGGAGAGCTAGGACTTTCCTCTGTGTCACAATCCGGATTACACAATTGTCCTCAACTGCAGGGAGGAGGGGCATCTGGGCCGAAACTCCTCTCCCCAACTTTGAGGGGATGAGGGAAGGGGAATAGTTAAGAGATTGAAAGGATACTTGATGGAGTTTCCGTTTGCATACGGAGCAGGAAGAAATTGAATTTTTTTGTAAGTAAAGCACTGGCTCAGCTAGTAGCACCCTACTTGACAGGAATACTCCCCAGGAAGAAGAGCCAAATGCTGTTCCCAAATTTATTCTCTAATCTCACAGGGAAATGTTAAATGTGAGGCTGCAAGTCATTGGAGGAGTCAGCTCCCCACACACATCTTCCCCGCATCTGGAGGTGAAGGGGGGCCTCTGCTGCCTCCTGTCTGGATAAAGTCAGGCCCTGTGGACACGCAAATGGATGTTCATGCCTGTCCTCCACTGAAAGGGCCCCAGTTTTCTCCATGCCTGTTTTTGCCTTCACACCTCATCACCAGGATGCACAAAGCTATTCAGTTCAGTCGCATTCAACTCTTTGTAACTTCATGGACTGCAGTATGCCAGGCTTCCCTGTCCATCACCAACTCCCGGAGCTTACTCAAACTCATGTTCATCGAGGCATTGATGCCACCCAACCATCTCATCCTCTGTGGTCCCCTTCTCTTCCCACCTTCAGTCTTTCCCAGCATCAGAGTCTTTTCAAATGAGTCAGTTCTTTGCATCAGGTGGCCAAAGTATTGGAGTTTCAGCTTCAGCTGAATATTGAGTGAATATTCAGGACTGATTTCCTTTACAATTGACTGGTTGGATCTCCTTGCAGTCCAAGGGACTCTTTAAGAGTCTTCTCCAACACCGCAGTTCAAAAGCATCAATTCTTCGGCACTCAGCTTTCTTTATGGTCCAACTCTCACATGCATACATGACTACTAGAAAAACCGTATCTTTGACTGAACAGACTTTTGCTGGCAAAAAAATTACCAGATTCCAGTTCAATTTCATGTATCACCCATCCCCTATTGCAACTGAGAGCCAGCCCAGCGGTAACTAGCCTTTCCACCCTGCTCCTTTCATACCAGTGGGCATAAGCACTATTTGAACAGAGAAGGGAAAACTGACTCCCAACACACCAGACTCCAGGTCTCATGAGCATTGCAAGTACCTCAGTTCAGTAGACTTATTGATGACTGTAGCTTCCCACCTCCATCAAAGAGGGTGTTCACAGGCCTTTTCATTGTTCCTGTTTTATCACTCCATAGATCTAAACCTTAGGTCTTAGAAAGCCCTAGTTGTGCAGTTGATGATGATGATTGCGATGGTGGTTCAGCATTTTGTGGCCATCACAGTTCTCTCTCCGGTGTGGCGCTAACGCACTATAACATGCATCTTTATTGTCAGCACTCTGATGAGTGGGGGTGACTTCAGAGGGTTGACCCGCCTGCTCTTTCTCTCTGTTGGAAGGAGCAGACACAGTAAAGTAGAGCTGTAAGAACACAGACTTGGTTGTGTTTACTTTGGGGGGCTCCAGGAAATGCTGCAACAAAAGGCCCCACTGGCCAAATAAGCAAGCTTGCCCTCCAGAGATAAGGGGGATCAAAGGGAATCTTCCGAGGCCTCCTGCCCTGGGCCAGCCCCTCCGGCTCCTCCCTCCTTCTCTGCTGGACGCACCCTCTCTGGTCCATTGTCCACTTTTGTCTGCCTTTCCTGCCTGAAAAAAGAGGAAGTGATACTCTGCCCTCCCCGGGGACCTTTCCCCTTGGCCTTCCTAAAAGGGCTTTGACCCAAAGGAGACAACATGTGGAAATAAACTGAAACCTACTCAGAAATGAAACTGGAACCCCACTCTTGCCTCCCACCAGGGGAAGGGTGCCTAAGGTCATTTCATCCATGCCCCTGCCTCCATACATGGCTATGTCTTCTGAGCACAGAAAGTCTGTTCTACAGACCCTATCCACCAATGACACCGAAGTCAGCAGGGGTCTTTGCCACTTTTCCAAACCCCCTCACTGCAGTTCCCTTCTCTACATAGCCCCAGCTATCATTCTAAAAGCTGGATTTGACCCTACCTGAAATCTTTCAATGACCTCCTCCCAGTCTAATAATACAGCCCCAAATCTTGAGCCCCAATCATCATACTTACGTCCCTCAAGACCTTTTATATCCCATCAACCTTTGCCTCTCCGGCCTCCTTTCCTCTGCTTGCCTTTTGGCTGTTGGTTTTGCCTCAAATGCCTCTCCAACCACTGTCTCCACTAAGTGAACACACTAGGAAGGCTATTTGACTCTGGGGAGAGAGCATTGGGAAATCACAAAGCACAAAGTTCAAGACAGCTCATGTTAAAGTGGGCTTTAATGTTAGAAATGTAAACTGATGACAATAGGGAGCTATTGAAAGTTATTCAGCAGAGTAAAAGTCTGTTTAACGTAGTGGAGGAGGGCTCCTCTAGGAACAGACTGGATTCACCTCTCCTTACTCCCCTCAGCTTTGGGAAGTCAGTCTTCAGAACAGAGGAACAAGGAGAAGGAGCGGGAGGGAGAGGAGAAGGAGAAAAATTATCTGTATCTCTGAACCAAGGAAGATCAGAAGAGTGAGCAGGGCAGGGACATTCTTCTACCTCATCACCTTCTTAACGAAAAAGGGAAATTTAATAGAAATGGCAAAAGGTAAGTTTCTTCAGGTAACATGGACCTCCCCTTGGGAGGGGAGAGAGCAAACTCATATACAGCTGGCCCAGAAGTGGGCAAATGATTCCTTCAGAACACAAGGAGTTTGCAGAAATCAACAGAGAGGCTGAGTCTTCTTGGGGTTTCTCCCTGCATAAAGCTCTTCCTTCCCTGCCCCAGGAGCACCAAGGGGAAGGGAAGGTTTATGCAGTCATCCGGGTTCATCCCATTCCTCAGCCAAGAGAGAGGGAGCTGAAGGACTCCCTGCCTCACCCATTTATTATCACAGCCCCTCTGCCCCAGTGTCCAAAGGCTAGGCCCCATGCCGGGCACTGGGGGCACTCATGACACAGACACACCCTCCAGGAAAGAGGTTCATACTCAGGCATTTAAGGTACTATGTCAACACGAAGTGCTGTAATTGGGGTCCTATTTTCTGAAACCAAAGGTGAGACATGTAGCCCAATTTGTTCAGTACACTCAAGACAGCCACAGGACAGAAAGTTCAAATCAAACCTGGGCTACATTCTGAAGTGTTAACATATGTATATGGAGAGTGAGAAGGCTCAACACATATAACGGGATACTTCCTTATTGCCCTCCATGAAGAGGGCGATATTTTATTCCTACTGTCATCTTTGTTATTATTATTATTCTTTGGCAGACGAGGCCTTTTCCCCTAGAGTCCTTCCTCCGTCACATTCCTGGGGACAGAAAGGAAAATCCTGTTTATTTCCAATCAAGGGAGTTGATTCTAGGGTCGGCCAGAACCAGAGAAACAGGAACTGATTCCTTAAATCTTCCAACTCCATGCATCAGCAGCTGAAAGAAAGACAGGGGCCAGTTAACAAAGTTTTATTCACATTCCTCCCTATCCTTAACTGAATTTCTGTTCGGCCTGGCCTCATTTCTTTCAGGCCCAGCCTCTGAGCAGGTTAAGATGGCTGCTGTAATTAATCACACCCCAGCCCCTAGTTCAGACTCGCCACATTCAGATTTCAATTAAAAAAAAAAAAAAGGCAGAATGTCTGCATACAAAATGCTCTTTGTTGCTGAAGCAGACTCATTTCAGTCTAAAAGGGGTTGGGGAAGTATAGGAGAGAGGGGAGTTTTCCAGGGCCCTCTTGGCAGTTTGTGCACACTAGTGAGGCGACTTGAGGATGATCTATACTTCAGAACACCTCTCTGCTTTCCCATTCTGAACAATTCATTTGTTTCATGTATATTAAATGTCATCATAATGCCTGGCATGAGTATTCATTGCACAGATATTAGTTTATTATTATTTACTAGTATCCTAATTATAATTACTATTATTTAATTCTCAGCACCTCCGATTTCCCTTCTCTTTAGATCTTAAAAGGTTCTGTTGTTGTCTCTCTACTGAAGTGCAAATATCCACCAGGAGCAGAGAAGGGAGCAGGTTTGGGGAAGGGGTGTGGGAAGGAGCTTCTGCTTTTCTTCTGTGATTTCTGTGACCTGCACTTACTACTTTTGTAATTAAAGACAAGATAGGAGGAGACCACCAGGGAAAAAAATAAGAATTTACAAATGAGACTGCTATCTGCTGATGTCTTAGCATTATTTTCACAAATCCTGAAGACAGCAGTGAAAAACAAATCATATTCCCCAATTTGCCTGGAACTTGCCAGACACTCCAGGTCCTTAGCTGAGCGCAAAAGAGAGTCATCCCTGATGTGGCGACAGGGGTTCAGATTCGGAAAGGGAAAGGAATCCTTGACCAGACGACACTCTTCAACTTTATACTGGCCAGTGGGGAAGAAGGGAGCAGGGTCTAAGGCCCAGTGACCCTTCCAGAATCCCAGCTTGGCTTGACGAGTTTCTGCCACTTAGAGGAAAAACCTCTCCCAACTTCAATTAATATATATAGAATTCACCAGAGAAAGACAAATATCATGCAATATTGCTTATATAGGGAATCTTTAGAAAGGATAAAAATGAACTTATTTACAAAACTGAAACAAAGTTACAGATATAGAAAATAAACTTACCGTCACTGGGAGGTAAGGAAGGGGGAGGGAAAAACTGGAAGATTGGGATGGATACATTCACACTACTATATATAAAATTATAACTAATAAGGACCTACTGTATAACACAGGCAATTCTACTCAGCATTCTGTAATGGCCTATATGGGAAAATAATCTTAAAAAGAGTGAACATATGTATTTGCATATGAGATTCACTTTGCTGTATACCTGAAACTGGGCTTCCCTGGCCGCTCAGTGGTAAAGAATCCACCTGTGAATGCAGAAGATGCAGTTTTGATCCCTGGGCCGGGAAGATCCCCTGCAGGAGGAAATGGCAACCCATTCCAATATTCTTGCCTAGGAAATCCCATGGATAGAGGAGCCTGGCAGGTTACAGTCCATAGGGTAGCAAGAGTTGGGACACGTCTAATCGACTAAACAACAAACACCACCTGAAGGTAACGTGACACTGTAAATCAATTACACCTCAGTAAAAAAATTTTTTTAAATTATGAGACGTCAGGCATGTCACTTTAAAAAAAGTATATGAACTCAGAAAATTAAGATTCTGATTCAGTAGGTGGTGCCCTAGCATCTCTTATGTTTCTCAGGTACTTCAAGCAGTGAGGACTTGTAATCATCCAAACTCACTGTGGCTTCAGACGTCATCTGCTCCAGCTACTGCTGTGGAAACCACGGCTGGGAGAGTGAAAGGAAACAGCCCAAGGTCACCCAGCCAATGAGCAGCAGACCCCAGGCCAGCGCTGTGATCTGCTGAACAAAATAACACAGAATTCCTCCTAAGTCCCAGTAAGAACAGGATAAAGAGACGGGAGGAGCGCCAGGAAGATGCCATTTCACATCTAATCACTTCTTGTCACGTTGTAACCATTTTCCTCATATGGAGCCCCACGCTGATGGATCAGAAATAACATTTTCAAAGTTATATCTGCAAGGAAATGGCTATTAATGTTCTTCCTCTCCTTTTAGAGTGCTGAGGAATACATATTAATTTTCTCTCTACTTATATTGCCTATTTGCAAATTGTATTCACTACCCAGTGCTCCAATTTGTCCTACCCATGAAGAGATTAGGATGAATAAATGTGTTCCTGGAAAGAAAAGAAAAGAAAGAATTTGTCACTGAGATTTATTTTTATAATTATTTACAGGGATTATTTTAGAATATATGGGGGCAATAATAATAATGTACATGCAAGGGTTCTGGCATAATTTACCAATACTAATTCTGCGTCTCTTCTCACTTCTTTGAAAGGAACCCCAGCTCTCTCTGCAGCTCTGAGCCAGGGGCCAGAGAGGTAGCAGCTACACCTGACCTCACCGGTGCTGAGGGTCAGATGAAGGGCTGGTCATGCCTTAGAGTGGCCAATGCCCTGGCCTAGGAGTCCTGGGTTCAAGACCTAGCTCTGTACCAGCCAGCTGGGAGCCCATGCAGAATCTTTCACTCCTAATAGCCTCAGTTTCCTTAAATGTAAACTAACAAATCTAAGAAACTATTTATTAGTAAAATAAAAATACAAGTTAAGTAGGACTTCTTGGTGGCTCAGTGGGTAAAGAATTCGCATGCAATGCAGGAGACCTGGGTTTAATCCCTGGGTTGGGAAGATCCCCTAGAAAAGGGAACGGCTCCCCTCTCCAGTATTCTGGCCTGAAGAATTCCATGGACTGTATAGTCCATAGGGTCACAAAGAGTCAGACACAATTGAGCAACCTGCGCACATCACACACATAAGTAGGTAAGTAGGTATAGCTCCCCAAAATAAGGAGAGAGAATGTCAACAAATTTCCTGAGCACCTACTACATGACAGGCACCAGGAGCAGAACAAGGACCAAGACAAAGACAGTCCTTACTCCCACGAGGTTTACATGAAAGACACAGGCAACAAGCAGATAAATAATGTAATTTCACGTATGTGAAATACATAATTTCAGGTAGCACTGACATCTGCTATAAAGACAAAAGTAGACAATGCAATAAAGAGTGGGGGCGGGGTGCTAATTTGGGGGGACACAAACTGCACAGCTTCAGATGGCTGTGGGGTGTTCTGGGGAGGCTTCTCTAAGGGGATCAACATTGGAGCCGAAGCCTGAATAGTAAGATGGGGCCAGCAATGAGAAGACTTGGTAGAAGGGTTTTCCAGGCAGAGGGAATAGCAAATGCAGAAGCTCTGCATGTTCTCCCAGTGCCGTGTTGTCGTGTTCTCACTTTGCTGTGCTTTCGTGGTGAACCTGGACTCGGGTGCTTCCAAGGGTAGAGTGTCACCCCAACCAGAAAGATGAGTACCCAAGACAGCCGCTGCAGGCTCTGGATGGCTCCTCAGCTTCAGAGCACAGGGGGGCTGAGGCTTCAGGATGTTGCAGCCAGAAGCAGAGACAGGCACAGGCACACAGAGCCCTACAGCCCTGTGGAGCACCTGCGGTCTTCCTGGAGAAGAGAACGCAGAAGGATCACTGACCCTGACAGATGACTACACCAGCACAGACTCTCACAGACACACAAAAGCACACACACACACACACACACAGACGTAAGTGCACTCACAAGAGACACACGCCAATGCTGCATTCATGGATTCCAGCTCGTGGCTGCGATCTGAGCCCTGAACCCCAATCTGAGACACACCTTGGTTGCCCATCTACTGCAAACTGGCAGGCAAAGAATACACTGTAGATTTTTGGTACTTATTTGTTTTAGTGTTTTTTTGTTTTTGTTTTTGTTTTTTTCTTTTTGGCCATACTGCATGGCATGCGGGATCTTGGTTCCGCAACCAGGGATCGAATCAGTGCCCCCTGCAGTAGAAGCATGGAGTCCTAACCACTGGACCACCAGGGAATTCCCAAATTATTGGTACTTGAACTCGGAGGGTTTATAGCTTATCCTGAGGTAATGGAAATTCATTCATTCAATTCATTTATTCAAAAATATTTATTGAGTGCTGGCTGTATGCTTGACACTAATGTCGGGACAAGGCAGTACAGAAGATAAGTTTATACTCTTGCAGAGCTTACTTTCAGTAGTAGTAGCGGTAGTGTTAGTCACTCAGTTGTGTCCAACTCTTTGCAATCTCATAGACTGTAGCCTGCCAGGCTCCTCTATCCATGGAATTCTCCAGGCAAGAATACTGGAGTGGATTGTCATTCCCTTCTCCAGAGGATCTTCCTGACCCAGGGATTGAACCTGGGGCCTGCTACGTTACAGGCAGATTGTTTACCATTTGAGCTACGGGGAAGACCTAAAGAGGTAGATATAAAAAAGAAAATACAGAATATGTCAGGTGGTGCTAAGTAAGAGAACAATACAGCAGAGAAAAGGGATAACAAGTACCAGGGGTAGGCGATCCAGTGGTTAAGACTTCACGCTTCCACTGCAGGGGGATGGGTTCGATCCCTGGTCAGGGAACTAAGATCCCACGTGCCACAAGGTACAACAAAAAAGAAAAGTGTTAGGGGTAGATAGGGTGATCAGAAGGCCCCAGTAAGAAAGTGGTATGTAGGCCAAGACTTGCCGGAAGTAAGGGAGAACCAGGTGGACATCTAGGAGAAAAATGTTCCAGGCAGCCAGAACAGCAAGTGCCAAGTCCCTGCCAAGCAGGCCTTGGCAGGTTTGGGAAACAGCAAACATGTCAGAGTGGCTGAAGTGGAGTGAGCAAGGGCAAAAATAACAGTAAATGAAATCGCAGGGCAGGGTTTAGGGTGGGGATGGGGGACAGATCATCTATCACCTGACAGAGTGAAGCTGGGACTTGGCCTTGCTCTCCAAGATGGGGATAAGGAGGCGTGAGCGGAGGACCCACATTTTGTAAGTATTGTTCTGGCTACTGTATTTAGAACGGACCAGGGAAGGGAAGGGCAGAAGCAGGGAAATCAAACAGCAGGCTATGGCAAGAATCCAGGAGACAAGAATCCCTAATACATCTTGAAGATGGCATGAACAGAATTTCCTGATGGATATGACACGGAGGGTATGAGAAACACAGGAGTCAAGGGTAAGTCCAAGATTTTGACCTGAGCAACTAGAAGGATGGAGCTGTCACACTGAAATGGATGAGCAAATTAAGGGAAGCAGGGAATCGGGATCACTTGACCTGAGAAGTTTGATACGACTTTGAGACAGACAAGTGGAAATGTCAAGGAGAAAGTTGAGCATATGAAAGTGAAGGAAACAGATCTGTACCAGAGTTAGAAATTTCAGAGTCCTCAGCTTTTAGATGTCATTTAAAGCCACAAGAGAGGAGAGAGATCTGAAGATTGGGCCCTAGAGTACTAACAGTTAGAAGTCAAGGAAAAGGGGAGGAACCACAGAGAGACTGAGAATGAGCAGCTGGAGAGTAAGGACAAACCAAAAGCAAGTCAGGCCCCAGAAGCCAAAGAAAGAAAGTGATCAAAGGGACGGAGTTCCAGCATAATGACCAATTCAGCCAAGGATCACCAGAGGCTGTTGAAAGCATCGGGTAAACAGGAAATTCACATGGTCTCAAAGTATCATTCCACAGATTGCCTATAAATTACAAAGGGAAGAATGTACCTTTACACTGAAGAGATCTGGCAGTCACCACCTACCCAAGAGTTCAAAGTTGGCATCCAGTGAGGAGACAACCTGACGATACAGACCTCTGATGTGATACAAGAGGAAGTACACACCACCCACATGCTGTTCTTGCCAAAATGTTTGGCCAGAATCTACTCATAGGAAGCAGGCAAATCAAAAAGTGGAACATTCTTTAAGACAACGGTTCTAACTTGGAGGGTATTATGCTTAGTGAAATAAGTCAGACAGAGAAACACAAATATTGTACCTTATCACTCACCTATGGAATCTAAAAAATAAAACAAACTAGTGAATATTTTTTAAAAAAGAAATAGAGTACAGATATAAAAGAACAAACTAGTGGTTACCAGTGGGGAGAGAGAAGCAGGGAGGTGGGGAAGATCAAGGTAGGGAATTCAGAGGAACAAACAACTATGTATAAAATAAGTAAGCTACAAGGATATATGTATAGCATAGAGAATACAGGCAAATTTTTAATAATTACAAATGGAACATAATCTTTAAATTTGTGAATTACTATATTGTACACTTGAGACTTATTATATTATAAATGAACTATATCTCAATTTTAAAAAGTAAAAAAAAAAAAAAGACCTTTGGACTAGACTGTCCAAAATGTCATATCGTGGGGCCAAAAGCGGGGCTGAGTGTTCTAGATTAAAATGCACTAATCTTGGGAGTACAGGGAGTTGTACATGGTTGTACATGACAACCAAGAGCAATGCATGATCTTTTACTGGCTATTGGAACTGGGGGGAAAAACTAAAAAGACATCTCAGATAATTGGAAATGCTTTAATTGGAACCTTTTAATGACATAACTGATTATATTAAATTAACATCATTTTTCTCAGGTGTGCTAATTGTACTGAAGTTTCATAAAAGAATGTTCTCTCCTTAAGAGATGTGAGCTGAAGAAATTAAGATAAACATCAAGATGCCTACAGCTTGCATATGATTTGGGATTGGAGGGAAACGTGTGTGTGTGTACGAGAGAGAGAAAATGATACATGTTACATGGTAACATTAAGAGCTGAAGAGTCTAGGTGAAGGCACTGGGCATTCATCATCCTGTTCTTAAATTTTTCATAAGTTTGCAATTTTTTGGTAAATAAAATATTGGAATAAAAGAAGGAGTGATTAACCTGTCCAGTGCTACTAAAGGTCAAGTAAATTGAGGACAGAGAATTCACCATTGGGTTTAACAACAGGGAGGTCACTGGTGACCTTGCAGACAGGAAGAGAGCAGAAGAAGTAGGCAAAGGCCAAATCATAAAGAGCTAAACAGACCCCACTGTGCACACAACAGGAGAAAAGTGGTCACGTTTGTGCTGGAGGACCACTGGTCTCACAGTAATGGGAAGGACAGATCAGGAGGGGGCGAGCAGGGACAGGAAAATGTCCTCACAGGCTCTGAAAGGACACTCCCACCCCCACAGAGCATGGCGGGGGCCTGATAGGAGAGACTGCAAAAAGTCTGCAGCCCAATTGCCAAGAGTTGATGTCTGTTTGGGAGTCAGGGGTGAGGGAGCCAAGACGGTGCCATTCACCAAAATAATGGGTTGAGAAGGGGCAGAGGGGTCTGATGCATTTAAAAGTCTACAAATTCATAAAGATACAGGCACCCCAATGCTCACAGCAGCATTATTCACAATAGACAAGACATGGAAACAACCGAAATGTCCATCACCAGAGGAGTGGATAAAGAAGATGTGATGTATATACACAATGGAATATTACTCAGCCATGAAAATGAATGAAATGATGCTATTTGCAGCAACATGGATGCAACTAGAGGGTATCATACTAAGTGAAGTAGGTGAGAGAAAGACAAATATCTCATGATATCACTTGTATGTGGAATCTAAAATAGGACACAACTGAACCTATCTATGGAACAGAAACAGACTCACAGACATAGAGAGCAGACCAGCGATTGCCAAGGCGGTGGGGGTTGGGGGGTGGTACAAAAGATTGAGGCTAGCGGATGAAAGCTTTTGCATATAGAATGGAAAAATAACAAGGTCCTACTGTATAAGACAGAGAATATATTCAGTATCATATGATAAATCTGGAAAAGAACATATCAAAAAAGAATGTATTATATATAACTGAATCACTTTACTGTACAGCAGTAATAACAATACTGTATATCAATCATACTTCAATTTTTAAAATAAGATAAAGTCTACACACAGTGTGCCCTCCTCTGAGGAAAGCAGGAGACAGGACATCCTAGAATCAACAGCAGCACAAGACAGTAATGTGAGCGCAGCACACTTGAGGACCTGGCGAGCCACTCCCATTGCACTCCATGCACCGCCGTCCGAGCCCAGCTCAGAGTGCTGGGGTGTGCTATGGTGTGACAGTGACCTGGCGGTACCTCTGTTGATAAAGTCTCCTCATCCTGGGGAATTCCTCTCCCCAAACCACTTCCAAGGGCTGCTCACCTTGTTGACAAGGATCTCCAATGTTCCAACCCTCGATGACTGCTTTGGGGTCTGAAACATCATTAAAAGGCTCTCCTGTGTGCTTGGCATTGATGCCTGCAACTTGATGTTGTTATGTGCATTGATTTCTGCCACTATCTTCCCAACTAGGTGGTCAGTTCTTTGACTGTAGGGAACCCAGTTATATTTCAAAATACTCTCAGCCTTGCCCAGAAGAGGTGATCTATAAACTGGGAAATAGAGAAGGAGAACAACAGAGGCAAGAAGACGATGAAGGCCAACACTTAACATGCCCCCTAATGGCTCACCGTGCTGACTCCCAGACACGGGGACCACTTCTACCGGTCTGAGTGAAGCCTCTAAGAGGCCACTGCTGCCAGCGCCCCCAGCTCCTAAGTCAGAACCTCTGGTAGGAAGCCTCCCAGAAACAGCCCACGGTTCTCTCTCCCAAAGCTGTTTGCAGTAAGTGACTCACCCAATTAAGAGCATCTACATAACAAAGCCTCACCGGGCTGCAGAGGTCATGCAGACTGTGAAGTGCGTCTTTAGTGCGTGCGTAGAAGGTTCACTAATTACCAGTCATTTCCACCCCTCAAGAGCCTGTCAGCCTTTGAGATGCAGGGGATAAAAGAATCCCCAAATTCCCACCCCACACCAATCACTCCTCTGTCTCCAACCCGCCCCTGCATTTCAAACCTGTGACTAATTAAGTACCAGGGATGGGCCTCTGCCCACCTGGCTCTGTGCCTGGAGGAAGGAAGGAGAGGAAAGAGGTTGCCTCTGATGGGGTGCAGGTTTTAGTAAAAGGAAACTGGAAGGGGCAAGGGAGCAAAGAGAGTTCTGACAGCGCTGCCTCCTCTCCGTTAAACGAACAGAACTTGTATCGTTTTACCTCTGTTTATAAAGGTGATAAGGGCTTCCCTCATAGATCAGTTGGTAAAGAATATACCCGCAATGCAGGAGATTCCGGTTCAATTCCTGGGTCAGGAAGATCCCCTGAAGAAGGGATAGGCTACCCACTCCAGTATTATTCAGCTTCCCTGGTGGTTCAGACGGTAAAGAATCTGCCTGTAATGTGGGAAACCTGGGTTCAATCCCTGGGTTGGGAAGATTCCCTGGAGGAGGACATGGCAACACACTCCTGTATTCTTGCCTGGAGAATCCCCATGGACAGAGGAGCCTGACGGGCTACAGTCCATGGGATCACAAAGAGTCAGACAGAGCTGAGCGACTCAGCACAGCACAGCATAACAGTGGTAAGTGTCTGCGGTAGAAACTACAGTAAGCAGGTAAGAAGAAAGCTAACTCACTCATAATTCCACCCCCTAAGGTATTGGTCACATAAACACCTTATAGCCTGCTTTCTAGATGACATGCATTTTAAATTTTTTATTTATTTACTTATTTTTGGCCACAGAGCATGTGGGATCTTAGTTCCCAAACCAGGGATTGAACCCTCACTCCCTGCAGTGGAAGGGTAGAGCCTTAACTGTCCTTAATTGGACAGCCAAGAAGTCCCTAGGTAACATACATTAGCCATGGGTGTGTGTATGCCCCTGCTCTTTCATAAATCAGCTTTTTCCATTTCATGAAATACCTCAAAAGGCTCTCTCAAAATGGGCATGTGAAAAGAAAGCTGTTGGAGATACTGACCTAGGCTACCAGAGAGACGTGTTTGGGCATCAGAGCATAAGAGGAAGCCAGTGCCAGAATTTCTGAAAGCTGAAGGAGGCCACTGTGAGGCAGGAAAGAGCTCTTACCTTTGGAACTCAAGCGACTTCCTCTCTACAAACCTTAGTTTCCTCATCTAGAAGATGAAAATAACACTGCGTGCTTTATAAGATTACTGTGATGATGTAAGGGAAATCATGGTTATGAGTCGGACACGACTGAGCGACTGAACTGAACTGATGCAAGTACTGGATATTTTATCCCTCATTTTAGTAAGTATTCATTTGTGGAGCTTCCCTGGTGGTCCAGTGGTTAAGACTGTGCTTCCAGAAAGGAAGCCATCTGGTTCAGCCCTAGAGGAGCTTAAAATCTAATTGGGAAGTTGAACACACACATACAAAAGATAAACGATATGAATAGCTTATAAAAGATATCATCAATAAGTAGACAATTAAGTGCCAGATGAGTGGCCCAGACAGTACTCCAGGAATTCAGAGGTAAGAAAGAACCCGGGGGATAATAGTAATAACCACTTTGAGCACTTTCTGTGTGCCAGGCACACACATGCATTGTTGCATTTCATTTACCCAGTGACTTAAGAGGTAGGTACCATTATTACATCCATTTTGCACAGGAGGAAACTGAAACCTCAGAGAGGTTAAGAACCCTGCCCCAAGTCACACATCTAGGAAGTGTGGCAGTGTGGAATCAAGCAGTGGACCCGGG
This sequence comes from Bos grunniens, assembly GCF_055505025.1. Lineage (NCBI taxonomy): Eukaryota > Metazoa > Chordata > Mammalia > Artiodactyla > Bovidae > Bos > Bos grunniens. Next base: position 15,040,587 of record NC_141192.1, read on the forward strand.
GCACCCACCACACTCAAGCACTATGATCTACTCCAATGGAGGTAGGGGAGGGGAAGCCGAATACTACAAAACAGAGCCTCAGAAGCAAAGATGAGACCAAGGAGGGTGTCCTGGTATGAGGGAGAAGATCCCACTCTGGCTGGATGGCCAGTCTGCGTGGGCAGTAGATGCTCTCACAGTAAGAAGGTGGAAGGGGAGGAGCTAAGGCATATGAAACTTTTTTCTTTTTTTTTTTTTTTTTGGCAGAACACAGGTCACCCAGGAGGGCTTGAGGCAACAGAAGGTCTGATTAAAGCAGTTTTGGGGAAGTGGGCCTGAGAGGAGACACTTCAGGAGGCTACTAGATGAAGGTGAGGTGGACTGAAGCAGAAGCACCTAGGGGCAGGGGGACCAGCATTCTCCCTAGAAAGGCCTTGTCCCTCAACTTTTTCATTTTCATGACATTTTGAGCCAATCTACATCAGTTTCCATAGCCTCCAGCCTCCTTTTGGCATGTTTACTGACTTATTTCACACTTCAGTTCTGCAAGAGATAGCTCATTCATTCATTCCAGAAGTGCTTGTGAAGCCCCCATGTCAAAGGGAAAATCAATCTGCACAACTTGATGGCTAGTTAGAAAGGGAAAGAGGCTGAAGATGCTGCTGATGATCCAGCAAAGCTAATCCTCACCAGACTCCCCAGTTTCCCCACCTCTCAAGCCTGGTGGAGGACAAGTCTCTGCACATCAGCCAGCTCCTCAGGCCACTGCTTCCACTTCTCACCCCCACACCCCACCATCCTTGCTGAAAAGGCCAGTCCCCCACCAGCAAATGGCAAAAAGGCTCCCTTTTCTTCTGAAGAAGCAGGGCAGGGAAACTGAAGACATGGCAAGGCCTTTGACTCTACAAGCAAAACTTGGGAGAATGTGGCAGAAGAGCCCCGTGGTAGAAAGAAGGCTCAGTAGAAAAGTTGGGGACAGTGAAAGAAAAAGCTCTGAAGATGTGTTAATGTAGCCAATATTTACTGAATATTGTTGATGTATATGGCAGACTCTGCAGAGAACACAAGTAGGGTGACATCATTCGTGCTTTTAAATAATAAAGGTAAGGGAGAAGAAATGGAAGAAGTAAAGTCAGAAATAGAAACAGAAGAAGAAACACTGAGCCCTGAGACATGAAGCATCCTGGCCAAAGTCAGGGATAGGGGAAAGGATGGAGGGAAAACCTCCTAACAAGCCATGGTTTTTCCAGTAGTCACGTATGGATACGAAAACTGGACCATAAAGAAGGCTCACCACCAAAGAATTGATGCTTTTGAACTGTGGTGTTGGGAGAAGACTCTTGAGAGTCCCTTGGACTGCAAGGAGATCACACCAGTCAATCCTAAAGGAAATCAATCCTGAATATTTATCGGAAGGACTGATGCTGAAGTTGAAGCTCCACTAACTTTGGCCACCTGATGCAAAGAGCCAACTCATTAGAAAAGACTGATGCTGGGAAAGATTGAAGGTAGGAGGAGAAGGGGACGACAGAGGATGAGGTGGTTGGAGGGCATCACCGACTCAATGGACATGAGTTTGAGCAAGCTGCAGGACATGGTGAAGGACAGGAAAGCCTGGCATGCTGCAGTCCATGGGGTCAAAAAAAGTCAGAGACAACTGAGTGGCTGAACAACAACACCTTCTATGAGTCTACCCTGTACTCAAACACAAGACCTCAAATGTTTCAGGCCACCACTTGCCCAAGGAAACGTAGCCCAGAGGTGTTCCCATGCCACTGGGCCATTGATTGCACTCCACAAACATCTTTTGAGCGCTGAAGTGCTAGGCACTTAGGCTACTGAACTCTGCTGAGAAGAATGAGAGTTGATTGTCACCTAAGGTGGTTGATTTGATAGTATCTCTGATGCCTTAGAAACTTTAATCAAACTCACTGAGTGCCACTGAGGCTTGTGGGGAGAGAAAACTAGAAGTGAAGGGGAGAAATTCTGCACATTCTCAAACCAGAAGGGGATAATCATTTTATTCTCACTGGGCTTTGGTAAGAGGTAAATAACGAAACACTGTGAGGCTCCATAGGACAGGGTAGAAGACCAAGCAGGCATCTCATAAAATCATCTGAACATTATGTTTTCTCACTCAATTCTGGCCTGACTGACTCTCATTACTGAACTTACCAGTTTTCTGTTGAAATTGTTGCCTGGCGAGGTTGTAGACATTCAGTCAGACTGCTTAGTGTTGGGGTCCTCACCAGTATCACCCGAGGAGCCCATGGGCACCTCTAAGAAGTAATCACCGTCATGGGGATTTAAGTTGGTGCAGCCACTATGAAAAAAAGAGTGTGGAGATTCCTCAAAAAACTAAAAATAGAACTTCATATGCCCCAGAAATCCCACTCTGGACATATATCTGGACTAAACAATAATTTAAAAAGACAGCCCTTGCAGCAAGGCCATTGGTGCTGCTGCCGCCCTGGTGTTTTTGAATCAGGAGAGTTGGGTCTGGGTCGGGGGGTGGGGGGAGGGGAGGGTCGACGGGCGGTCTCTGAGTCCTGGTCCAGTCACTACGGATTGTTTTTTCTTTGGCTGTGAGCTCTCGGGCCACACCTGCTCTCTCAGCTTCAAGGCAGAAGAGGATGGTACAGAGCTCCTGCTGGCTTTGACCATGCTCTGCCTCACTGAGAGAATAATGTGGTAGAAGCCATAGTGCAGAACCATGACCATGAGGAGATCAAAGTCCCTGTGGCCAACCTCAAGTCATCCTGCCAACCTATGTTCAGTGTGGATGACTTCCAGCTCCAACCACCCATAACCTTCTGCCTGATGTCAGGTTCTGGCCCCATGTGGATCACTGGGCGGCACCAGACTGTCACTACAAGCAATGATCTTCCTAAGGAAGAGAGCAAAGAGAAGGGGAGTGAGGAGGAGGCAGCTGAGTTATGCCCCATCCTGCCTGCTGTGAAGCAGAGGGGCAGGCTCTAACCCTCGCTGGTGAGCTAGCTGCCGGCCACATGCACCACACACCACATTCCTGTACAAGTTTCAAGAATTGTGTGACTTCTCCATTGAAGAGGATGGCTGGTGGTGGGGTGGGGTGGGGTGGGTGCGGCCTTGGTCTGGTGCTAGAAGACAGGGGGTCCCATTCTCCATAGGGCCTTGGTATTCTAATCACGTACCTCACCCGGGCTTCCCTTTTCTCCAGGAATGGGAGGAACTCTGAACTTCTAGCATCTCTCTCTTCACTTGCCTATGAGGTCAGAGGTCAGCATCTAAAGCTCAGGACTACACATTTTTAACATTTGTTACATTTTTGGATAAAGGTTGAAGTAAAGTGCGGAGTTTTTTTTGCAAAAAACAAAACAAACAAAAACACACACGTTTCTAGGCTCACAGCAGTACTAGTCACAATAGCCAAAGCATTGAAAAAACCAAAATATCCATCACAGGATAGATGAATAAATAAGATTTCATAAATATATATACATATATATACATACACACACACACACACACACACAATGGAATACTACTTGGCCATAAAAAAGAATGGAATTAAATCATTTGCAGCAACATAGGTACAACTAGAGATTATCATACTAAGTAAAGTCAGGGAGAGAAAAACAAATATTATATGATGTCACTTAGATATGGAATCTAAAATATGACATAAATTATCTATGAAACAATCACAAAAATAGAGAATAGACTTGGTTGCCAAGGAGGAGGAGGGGAGGGACAGGGATGGACTGGGAGTTTGGGATTAGCAGATACAAACTGTTACATTCAAAATGGATAAACAAGATCCTACTGTACAGCACAAGGAACTATAGCCAATCTCCTGGGATAAACCAAAATGGAAAAAGAATATTTTAAAAAGTAATGTATGTATGTGAATAACTGAGTGATTTAGCTGTACAGCAGAAATTAACACACCATTGTAAACCAACTATACTTCAATTTAAAAAAGATGGAAAGAGAGAAAAGAAGTAGTCACCATCAGATCTGTTTAGAAGTCATCCAAGAGCGAGGCTAGGGCAAACCAACATATATTATTGATTGTGAGTGATATAAACTGGCTCTAGCTAATTTAAGCAAGAAAAGAAACCTATCAAAAGGATATCAGGAAGCTTAGAAAATCAGTAAAAGGTCTAGAGACTCGGACTTGGGAAATGGTAGAGACGGGCTCAGAAACGGAGGATGTCACTGATCATACTACTACAACAGTCTGATTAGACACTGCCTGAGCAGCCGCCACTATCACAGTGGACACAGCAGCAACTGGCCAGTTGCTTCACTGCCTCCCTAAATGGTTAATGCCATTGCATTGGGTTCAGTGTTGCTTCTGAGGAGGGTTTATAACCCACCCTAAAACTTCCGCTCACCTCTTGAGGAGCCTCAGCTGCCAGGGACAGGGAGGAGGATGCGACCACTTCAGCTTCTGTAGTTGGAAACAGGTCCTTTATTCCAACAAGCAGGAAGCAGGATTCAGATGCTAGGCACAAAAAGGAGATAACACTAAGGGTGAGGGGTGTGACCAAACTTCACTCCCAAGTGACTGTGGAAACCCATACTTCAAGAACCTTTGAAGGCAAGTGTCTAACAGGCTTCTCAAACTGTTCTGGCCCACTGTGTGACATTCCAACGGTGGTACTGCTGTGCTGTGCTAAGTCGCTTCAGTCGTGTCATGTCTGACTCTTCGCAACCCCAAGGACTATAGCCCGCCAGGCTCCTCCGTTCACGGGACTCTCCAGGCAAGAATACTGGAGTGGGCTGTTGTGCCCTCCTCCAGAGGATCTTCCCAACCCAGGGATTGAACCCACATCTCTGAAGTCTCCTGCATTGGCAGACAGGTTCTTTACCACCAGTCCCACCTGGGAAGCCCCCAGTGGTGGTAACACCAAATGGAAATAAGGTTAGTCAGATGGGACAGGTAAATGATATGCCTGGCTGCAAATATTTTTTTTTTTAATTTCATTGACTTAAACAAATAGTGATTTTATTTTTCTAATGTAACAAAAGTTTTTTGGAACCAGGTGATTCCTAGAAATTGTTGTGTCCCAGAGACATCAGGATTAAGTCTCTCTCTGCTAGTCTCTTAGACTTTTCCTCATGGTCAAAGATGGCTGCTATGGTTCTGGATATTGTATCCAAACCCATGGAAGGAAGAAAGGAGAAAGAAAGGAAAGGGAAGGGTCACAACAACTGCATCATTTCCTTTGATCAAGAAAACAATGTTTTCCAAAGCTCCCCCTCCTACTTTGCCACTGCCTTACTTTTACTTGTGCGTCATTTGCCCAGACTGCGTCACATGACCATCCCTGGCTGTAAGAATTATCAGACAAAATGGAAACAAGATTGTCATGATTGGCTCCCACCAATTTTGCACCACTGCCTAGCCCAGGCACACTGCTACAATGTTAAGCTGAGGAAGAAGGAAGGAGGTGGATATTAGATAACTTAACTAAATTCTGGTATCAGATTTGGGCATTTTAGGGTCAGAAGTTGGACACATGAGCACAGAGAACAAGGGCCTTCCAGGAATAGAGGACAGAGGAGCTGAAAAACACAGAGCATGCAGAGAGAACATCAGACTTGACTGGGGTGTAGACAGCTGTACTTTTGATAATCTATCCTACAGAAGTAAAATAATGGATTTCAAGGATATAGACACAAAAAATATATTAGAGGAAAATTCTGTTAACAACCTACATGACCATCAGCAGGGAAGTGGCTGATTAAGTGAGGTATATCCACTCTGTGGAATACAGGGGGTCCTTGACTTCAATAGTTTGACTTAAGATTTTTTTCGACTTTACAGTGGTATGAAAGTGACAGGCAAACAGTAGAAACTATACTTTGAATTTTCAGTTTTGATTTTTTCCCGGGCTACTGATATGCACTATGATAGCTTCCTGATGCTGAATAGCAGCAGTGAGCTGCCACTCCCAGTCAGCCCCACGATCACAACGGGAAACACCTGATACAACTGTTCTGTACCTGTACAACCTTTCTTTCTTTCCACTTTCAGTACAGAATTCAATAAATTACATGAGATGCTCAACACTCTATTATAAAATAGACCTGTATTAGGTGATTTTGCCCAACTGTAGACTTACGAAAGTCTTCTGAGCATGTTTAAGGTAGGCTAGGCTGAACTATGTTGATAGATTGTAGTTGGTAATCTACCAACTACTAGGTTGGTAGATTAAGATACATTAAATGCATTTTCAACTGGATGATATGTTCAACTTTACCAGCTGAACTACCCGGAAAGCTAGGATGGGTTTATCAGCTAACTCCATCATAAGTCAAAGATTTGTACTATGCAGCTAAAAAAAGGAATAAATTAGCTCTCTATCTATAGACTCATTTTTTACTGAGAAAGAATGAACAAATTGCAGACAACTCTAGTATAATCATTTTTGTATAAACAAGCAATAACATAAGAGCCCCATACATTTGAGTGTAATTTATATGAGCGTGCTGAGCATGGTGCAGGGACAGAAGTTACACCCCAGGCTGTTAACACTGCATATCTCAGGAGACAGAGTGGGAAATGGAGAGGAGACGGGTGAGATCATGTTTTTCTTTACGTATCTTTGAGAGCTTTGCTGGTTGAAGTGAACATAGATTTCGTTTATAACTTTGAAATGCAACTTAATCAAAGCTGTTTAAAAGAAGTTTAGAACTAAATTACAAAGTGTCAAGTGTTACATGTGGACAGTGGAGAGTCACTGAAGATTTGGGGGCAAAGGAATGATGGGAGCAAGAAAATTAAGCTGGTAGGATGATGTATAATACATTAGGGGCAAGAGAGGCCAAGGATACACAGAATTAGAAGGTTTGTGCTATAGCAGCTTAGCCAGAAGATAATAATGGACTAATAATACAGGGCTAATAACACATAGCAATAATATGTAAAATGAGAAAAAGAAGGAGCCCAGGCTACAGCCTTAGGACATACATGCATGGAGGGTGGGAGCAGCAGTGATGGGGGAGGAATGTCTCCATTAAACTGTGTCAACCAACACATCATGCACTTTGAAAACCAAAATAAATAACTAGAAAACCATAGATATTGGTATATTTTCTTCCCCAACCTCCTTGATCATTGACTTGTTTATATTTACAATATAAAGACTCAGAATAGTCATTATTTTTCCGTAAGTTTGTGCTATCTCCATTATTAAACTGAAAAAACACACTGAGATATGAGACAACAAAGAATGCTTACTGGTAACCCCCAAAAGTGAAGTGAATCCCCAAAGTTATCGTTCATTCAGCACAGCTGATGGTACAAATTAGTGCCTTTTTCTTCATTCATTTCTTGAAAGGACAGCTCCAGTCCCTGCCCTGTCAAGTTACCATCCAGTGAAGAGGAGAGCCTCTCATCAGAAAATCCCATGTGGTAAGTGCAGTGAGCCAGGTGAAGAGGAGGGCAGAAGTTCACTCTAGATGGAAGAGAAAGCCTTAGCAAGGTCCTGAGGTGAGATGCTGTATGGCACCTCTGAGTAACCAAAATGCAGCCACGGGTGGCAAAAACTCAGAATGAGGGGCAGTAGGAGACAGGAGAAACCTAGTCTGCCTTTTAAAACAATTTTTAAAGATCACTCTGGCTGCTAAAGAGCTAGAAGAGAAACAAGCAGGGGAGCTCAAAGGTCCAGTTTCCCCATCAGACTGGGAGCTGTCCAGGAGTTGAGCTGAGCCCACTTTATTTATTCCTTTCTCCTCCTCTGGGTGGGCCCCTCCTGCTCAGCAAGGCCTCAGATGCAGGTGGATGCAGTTAACAACACAGCACACACTCCCCCACAAGGTAACTAAGCCCAGCAAGATTCCTCTAGGGTGATGAGTTGAGTTGCTGGGGGTCTGATGGAAAGAAGGGATGAGGATACAGATGAGATGCCCCGAGGCAAGGCCAATTTCTTCTCTCCATGCCTCAATTTCTTTATCTATAAAACAGGCCATTCATGGTACTTACCTCAGAGTTAATGTTAATTAGTGTCCGACAGAAAACAAAGGTTCTAACAGAGTTAGCTTTTGTTTTTAACCTTCCTGAAAGACAGATGGGACCCTATGGGCACGAAAATGTTTTCCCTGCTGTCTGAGGTATGACTGGTTTCAGATACCAGAGAATGTTCGAGAACCCCTGACCCAGTCAGGTCTTGGGACTACCAAAAGACCAAAGTTTGACAAAGTTTTACCTGAGAGTTTGGGCCAGGGTATGTGCTTGTAGTCCTTTGATTTAAAAATGCTTAGATACAACCTTAGGCAGGGGAAAGGACCTGTCCACTGTCCTGTGAGTCTCGGGTTGTGCGCCAAGGCGCTGGATCGCGCCGCGACAACCGCTGCCCAGCCGGCGGGGGTGGACCCGGGTGAGCCGGGGGCGGGCCGGCGACGCGGAGGGGTGGGACCGGCACTGCAGCCCGCGGCCCCGCCCCCGGCGGAAGTGCTGCTGGGCCCGCCCCGCCCACCGGAGGCTGATTCCCCTCGCCCTTCCCCCGACCCGCTCTGCCCAGCGCAGTTCGGCTCCTAGGGCGTGTAGGGCCGGGGCCCCACCACCAGTCCGAAGAGGAGGCCCCCGGGGCTGTGTATCTGGCTGTCCCGGGTGGTACGTTCTGTCCCTCTCACTCCCCCGCCCTCCCTTCCATTCCTGCGTTACCGGCGCGGCCGCAGGCGCCGCGGGGAACCGCACAGGTAAAGACCCGGCTAGCGAGGGCTCAGGTGTGGGTCCCTCCCAGGCTGGACGGGCAGGGGAGAGCTGACAGCACGTGCCCAGCTTTTTTTTTTTTTTTTAATCAGAGTGATTGTATTGATTGTGGGGCTCGGGGAGGGCGGACGCAGACCCCAGGAGCCCTACACAGCACCGGGGTGACAGAGGGGGCGGGACTGAAGCCCCCAGAGCTTGGGGGCCGTATCATTCGTGTCCCCGCGTCCTGCGCAGGCTCTGTTGTGTCTCAGAAGTGATGAGCTGGTTGGGTGGGGGCGGGTCGAGGCCGCGACACAGGACGGTTATTCCCCCACCCGCTCCCCGAGGTGACTGGGGTCTGACAGTCGCCCCGCTCGGGCGCGCAGTCTCAGGTTTGCGGAATGAAAATCAATAAAAACTGAAGCAATGGCAACGAACATGAAACACTTTGGTTGTTATTATTTGCGTTTGTTAAAAGTATTTTTTTTTAAACTTGCTTCTTGGAAAAGGTGGCTAGGATCAGAGCCTCGGAGACGGACTCAAAATGCCCCCTGGGCGCCCGGCAGGGGGAGGGATCCCAAGCCGCGCAAACTTCCCGGAGCTGCTGTGAGGGATCCAGAGGCGGTGGGGGAGCCCCCCAGGGCGCTGGGCTTCCGGATACGGCTTTCCTCTGCGCCTCATTGTCCGCACTTTAGGGCAATGGTGTGCACCCCCCATCCATTCGCTTCGCCCCGGTTCACCACCCCCACGCCCCGGGGGCCGCGCCTCCTCCCCTCCCCTGAGCTCTCCCCGGCGCTTTAAATAATGATATTTGCATGCAGGGAGCGATTCATAAATATGTCAGGGCCGGTGAAATATAGGCAACATTTCAAACTTTCTATTTAAAAAACATGAATTATGGCCGCGGAAAATGTGTTCCCATTTAAAGGCGATACGAAGTATTTGGTGTCTCGTCCCCGGGCCCATCCATCACGCAGACAATAAAGAGAGTTTTTCGCCCTGACACCCGCGATTTATGGGCGCCCTTCTCTGCCCTCATCACTCACCCGCCGCGGCCGGCCGGGCGACAGGCCCCGCGGAGAGACCGGCGGCCGCCCCCTCTCCCCCAGCGCGCGCAGTTTGCGCCCTCGTCAGCCCCCCAAGACTACCTCTCCCCAGGGGAAGCGCTGCTCTGGGAGGTCCACGGTTGATGGTCTGGGCAGCCAAGTGGGCAGCCCAGTGGGAGACAGAACCACACTCATCCTCTCATCTCCGCGCAAGGCTATCTCAAGGCTGGGATGAGCGGGCAGACGAGCGGCCCTGCGGGCTGGCTCTGCGTCCGGGCCTCGCCCGCCAACCGCGGCAGCGCGGGGGGAAGTTTGCAGTGCAGGCAGCAGGAGGTTATTTACGTGCGGTTTCGAGGTGAGGGGAAAGCGCTGGGCAGGGGACTCTCCAGGGGGGCTCATTCTGCCCGGGAGAAGGCGAGTTGGTCCCAAGCTTTCTTGAGCCCCGCTGGGCGGACGCTTGTGGGCAAAGCTTTCGGCAACTTTTACAAAGTCGCCTTCTCCCTGGTGCGATTCCCATAAACGCATCCTGAGCGTCCGCGGCACCTTGGAAACTATTTCTTTCGGGGCAGGGCCCGAGAAGTTGGCGAGAAATAAGGAAAGGGAGGCGCCTTCCTTCGCGTTTCGCCGGGGACCAAGCTCGGCCACCAGGTACCCTCTTTGCCCACCTCCCCACTTTGCGCTCGGACACACCCCTAAAGCGCGCTGTCGTCTCAAAGCGACCACCGAATCTCTGCTGCAAACTTGCTTTGAAGAAAGTTCGAGCTCCGTCTGCCGTGGAATTTGCTTTCAATTTTCGCCCCGGGCGGACTCGGCCCCGGCGGGTTTCCGAAGCACCGGCAGAAGGTGGGGGCTGCCGGGCACTGCCCACCGGGAGAGACTGCTAAGGCCGAGGGCGCTGATAGTCCAGCCTCCCTCGGAGGCCAGACCTGCAGCCTTCTGGGCACGAGGAGCCACCTCGCGTCCTGAGCTGGGCGGATGGGGCGTCTCCACACCCGGGAACCGGGAGCCGTTTCCTGCTGGATGCCTGAGAGCTGGATTTATTCTGATACACGCAGCGCACCCGCAGCCAGAGGAATTACGTCGATTCTAAAAATGACAAGGTTGAATTTATTAGATTAAGATTCATCTGTAAGTGCAGGGTGATGAAAATTATACAAACAGCTCCAAGTCCAGTGTGAACTGCAGGATTGCTTCCGGCTTCAAGGGCATGTAACATAACATCTGAATATTTAGATATGTAGAGGGATATAAAATAGTATTAAATTCTCGGTGTGTGCACATATAGTTAAATTGGGAAAATTCTGGAGCAAGTGTCATTTTACAGCCTCTGCTTGGGTGTAATCTGGGCTCGAGATAGCGCTTACGTCCAAATAACCACCCAGTGAATATATTCTACAGACAGAGCGAGTTCCGCATCGTCGAGGTGTGCCGCGGTATGTGTACCTCTTTATTTAAATATCTGCGGCGTGGCAGAAGTGATATAAATACATTTTTAAAAAGCAGGCGCGCAGATAATTGAGCCACTGCACGGATACAATATTTCTAGGTAAGGAAATAAATATTACTACTAGGTTGGCTGTGGAAAGTGTGCACAAATGGGGGGGGGGGCTTTCGGGAACGCGTGGTAGGGGCCACAGGTTCTGCAGCTACGGGCGCTCAGCAAGCTGAGGTGGGCTCTATTGGGATACCCGCTGCCTCGGACCTTGGGGCGACTACTGGGAGAGTCTCCGCCGGAACAGGCAACAATGCCGCACCTTGGGGGTTCTCCCAGATAACGCGTGAAGATTCCGAAGCACTGAAGCCAGCACTCCGGGTACCAGGGCCTCAGGTCCTGCGGGCAGCTCCTCCCCCTCGGACACTTCAAGCACACCTTAATTCTGGCTCCACCAGGCTCGAGCAGTGCGCATTTAGGCCTATCGGTTTGGAGTAAAAGCGAAGAATAGGGCGAGTCTCGCTTGGTTCCGAAGCACCTCAAAACTCGAAGTCAGAGGCCAAACGGAAGAAGGCCAAGATTTCACACCCTTATGGAATCCAAGCCGCGCCCGGCCCTTGAAAGGCCAGCTGAGGCTATAGAAGCAGTTATCTGGGCGTATTTACTTATGAAATGTTAGGCACCCCCTCACATACTCAGTACAGAGGCCCAGATGCCCCATAGGTCTCCCCTGCATGTTTGCAAAGCCCAAGCAACGCCACCAGCTAGGTCAGAGACATTGCAGCTGTTAAATTCCAACACCAAATGCTAATTCCAGAATAGGGAGCTTGCCACCCTCCACCCATCTCACCACCTGGTCTTTTTTCTTTTTTTTTTCCCTCACCCCTCCAAATACACCCAACCCTTAAACAGGCGCAGAGCTTCTGACAATCCCTGCTTGAGGAGAAATTAGAAGGACTTGGTACTGAATGCCTGGGAATTGCACACACTCCTGAGGCAACCCTGCCGCAGAGAAGTAACCCGGGCCCTGAGAATGCCCTGCTTCAGAGAGTGTGGTTGCGCTGAAGTGGTATATACCGTATACTGAGAGGAGGGAGAGAGAACAGGAGACATTCCCTGGCTAGTAGAACAAGTACAAATGAAGAGGGGGAAAAGGAAGAAAAGGCTGAGAGCCAAGAAAGAGGCAAAAGAGGAAACAAAAAAGACAAGGGGGTGGGGGAAGAATCAGAGGAGGTGAGCCAAGAAGAGTGCAGGCCTTGGTGAGGCCCAGGGACCAGGCCAGGCGCTGGCAACGGCAAGCCTGGTACCTCCCTGGCCCCAGAGGAGGCTAGTGCCGCCGAGGACCGTCCCCCACCAGCCCAGCGAATCTCGGCTCGGCTCCCAGTCCGGAGGGGCGGGCCTGGGTCCAGTGGCCTCCGCGCGCCCCTTCTCTCCCCACTCCCGGGGGACCACGAGGCGGGGCGGGACGGGGAACAGGGGGTGCCCCAAGGGGCGCGCGCCAGTCCAGGACTGTTTGGACGCTCTGGGCCAGGCTTTCCAGCTCGCCGGGCCTGACCTGTCAGGCGGATTATCTTCGAGGGAGATTAATAGGGGAGGCGGGCTGCAATAATAATCGTTTTGTTTGATGTGACAACTCTGATAGGCGTTGATTTACTTACAAACTGATAGGCTTTTAATTGAGCGCCTCCGCCGAGCCCGAGATGAAAGGGAAGCGGCGGTGAAAGGCGGCCCGCCTGCCCTCCGGCCTCAATACTGATTAGCCATCTCGACAGTGAATAGTTCAAGGCATTTTCAAACTTTTTTCCTCAGCTCTCTCTCTTTCCTTCTCCTCCCACCCCCTCCTCAAATATCTGCCAAGCCCACTCCTTTTTTAGAGAAAACAAATCATTTCCATTGTGTGCAAATAAAATCCACAGGACATCCACGCCAATCGCCGCTGGGGGTTGGAGGCATTAGGCCCAGCGCGGAGTCATTAATAACTCCCCTTACCCCCACGGCCTCACGGCCTTCGGGCATTTGACCTCCCCTTGGAGGTGCGCAGGTTCGGCTGCTGCAGCCTCCCGAAAACCCTGGGAGTGCAGACCCCCAGGCGCCCCCGTGCGCTCGGACCTTCGGAGTTCGATTTTTCGAAGAGCGAATGCGCGAAGACCAAGACCCGCGCGCGCGCGCTGCATCTTGCAGGCCTGAGAGCATGTGCGACCACACCGTGGCACGCCTATTCCAAGGGACACAGGGGCCACTCTCTGGTTCCCCCAGCTGCCGGGGGTAAAAAGAAAGCTGCTGGAATTCCAGGAGAGGGAAAGGACTGAGTCTGGAGACGGCTGGCTGGAGAGCTGGGGGGAGGGGGGAAGGGAGGTTCCCCCGCGGTCACCTCACCTCCATCTCTGGACGCCGCCCCCAGCATTCTGTGTCCGGGCCTCGCCGAGAGGCTGCGGCGACGCGGGGCCCATGGCTGGGCTCGCGGGGCTGGGAGATCTGGGCGACATTTCGACAACCACTAACCCAGTGACTCAGACACTAACAGAGCAGCAGGATACAGGCACCCTCAAAAGCTCTGCTCTGCAGACACAGAACCGTCCGGTTGTCAGAAACCGGCACCTGGGACTCGCTCCCCAAAGGTTATTTCAGACAGCCTTCACAACTTCGCGTGTGGCCGCGCCACAGTCTCATGGACTCACCTTCCTCCGTTGTCGCACCGGCAGACACTCCAAAGCCCCTTGAACGGAGGTGTGTTCTTACACCTAAACACATACACCGACAAACTCCTTTTATACACACCGCCTCACTCCCTGCTTCTCCCAAGTATCTTTAGTCAAGTTACCATCTCATGAAGTTTACCAATCTAAAGAATCAAGGGATAAAATTAAAACGCATAAAAAGAATGCCTACGAGAAATTCTAAAACTCACCCCTAGAAAGTTCTCGGTACCTGTGCGGAGTGGGAGACAGAGACAGAAATGAGGGAGGGAGGGATGGGGTGGTGAGAGTGGAGACCGCGAGCACGCCAAGGGCAGGTCCCAGACCCGACTTCGGCGCCGACGGGGCACGGACCGGGTGAGCGAGGGTGGAAACCGGGTCTCAAGGCCCGGCCCCCGCCCCCGCCCCCCCGCGCGGGTACAGACTGGCTCCCGGCTCCCCAGCGCTCCCAGCCCCACCATTTATCAAAGGACTTGACAACAAAAGAAGAGCCGGGGCGGAAAGGGGGGGTGGGGAGGGGAGAGTCAAAGTCTTCCAAGTCCTTCCGAGGAAAGGGATGTACCCTTCTCTCGCCCCCTTCCAGTTTCTGCGAGTTTCTGGAGGTCACCCCACCCCCTCGAATTCGCTCCGGACGCTACCAAAGCCCTGAAAACTCACACAGAGGCACAGGCATTCACACACACTTCTGCACTCAGATCCAGGTACACGGAGGCACGCAGAGCGCCTCCCCTCTGCCTTCCCAACAGCCCGAGTGACGGTGCAAATCGAGGGGAACGCGGCGGTCCCGCTCCGCTTCCCTGGAAGAGCCGGTTGTTCCCACAGGCAGCCGCCGCATCCCCCTCCCCACCCCACCCACCCTCTCTGTCTTGATTCTTCCCTCTGCTCTCCCCGCGCTGGTCAGTCCTGGCTCGGCATTTCAATAAATTCGAGCGAGCAGCCCAGAGTAACCCTGGCTACCAAGACTGCGGGGATGACAGGGGTGAGGGAGGGCTGGAGAGGGGGCCTGATTGAGCCTGGAACGTATCTGCCCCAAACACACACGCCAGGCCTCTTCTTCGCAGCCTCTCAGCCCTAGCCACGATGGGGGACGGGTGTCAAAGAACTGAGGCGGGGGTACCCCACCTCTGACCTCCAGAACTCAAGGCTACGTTGGTAATGTGGCTCTTAGAAAGAAGCCTCCGAGTTTGGAGTCAGGGCACTAGGGAGGAGGGAGAGAGGGCCAGCTGGCAGCCTGACGACTGCACTCAACGTACCCCGAAGGGACTACCATGGCTTGGGGGGTAAAAAAATCTCCCGTGTTGGACGTCGCCACCGCCTGTCTCGGATACCGAGAGCGCTCGGGACTCTGCGCGTGGCCCCAAAGGAACGGAATCCCCAGAGGTGGAAGGGTGTTATCTCTCTCTCCAGTACCTAGAGGATTGCGCACACCCCAGGCCAGCGCACCCTTCTCAGCGCCCTTGGCGCACCTGCGCACTTTACTCTCACTATTCATTTTCCTGACACTGAGCGCCTCTTTCTCTTCTTTCATTCTTTTTCTTAGAGCCCCCGCCTCTCATCCCAGGAGGCTGCCCCTCTTTCCCCCTCCTTCAGTTCCCCCTCAGTCTCTTCCTTCCTCTGCGTCTCTCTCTCCCTCTCCCTTTTTCCCTTCAAGTCGCACCCGCCTTGTAATCAGCAACAAAAGCTGACATAAATCACCGGCGGATTGACAAGAGCTGACAAATAACTGATTGATTGCGGTCGAGGAACATTGACAATTGATGGAGGGGTGGAGATGCCCAAAGAACTCGGGAGGGGGGGCGCGGGTAGAAGAAGAGAGGATGGTAGAGGAGAGTAAGAATTGGGGGGGGGGGGGCGCTGAGTGTGAAACAGAGGAAACATGTGACCCCCCTCCTGCCCCAATCTGCGCATCTCCGGGAGTCACGTGGCCGGGAAGGGCGGGGAACCTAGCTTAGAGCCGAGACTTGCCTCCACCGCCTCCGCTGCCCACCTAGCTTCTGGTTTCTCCGCCGCCGAATCCCGGGAAATCAAAGCGGGCGGGCGGACTTCCTCCAACACTCGCTCCCCACCTTTCCTTACCCAGGCGGCTGCACCGCAGATTTCAATTACTGAGGCGGGGGAGAGAATACTTGGGGGTGCGGACCTCCTTTGCGGCCCTGGAGTTGACAGTGCGGCCGTTGTCCAGACTCCTGCTGGTGCTCCTTCTGAACACCCTCAAACTGTTCCTTGCAAGCACCCTTCTTTTGGTTTCAGTTTATTCTCCAGCTGGGGAAAAGGAAGGACGACCAGGAAGAAAAGAGAGGGAGGCGGCAGATAGCAAACGTAGAATAAATGTCCAGCTCGTCCTCCGAGCGAAATCAAGGGAGGGGACACGCAGGGGGAGCGGCGCAGAGGGAGCTGCCCATTAAAACCAGCGCTGAGAGTCCTGGCGGCGGCGGCGGCGGCGGCGCGGGACGCGTCACATCCCCTTGACCCTCCAATCACCTCGGGCTCCCATTTGATTGGAAGGCGGCAAAGGCTTTAATCTCCCCCTCGGTGCAGCTGCTTTTGAAGTGAGTTTCCTCGCCAGAGCCCCGGTTGGACAGGCAGAGGCTCACATCGCGGAGAGCAGCGCCAGCGCCGGGCCGCGAGTGCGCAGCGCAGGGGCACAGCCCGAGGCCGACACGGCTATCCACCCGGCACTCCCGCAGTCGGGCCGGCTCCTCCCGCTCGGCCACGGCTCAGCTGCGGGCCACCCAGGATTATTCGCTTGTGGCTCCAGGCGCCAAGAAGGCGCGCTGGGCGCCGGTGACCGCCGCGCCAGCTCCACCTCCTCCTGCTGCTCCTGCTCCCCCGGCGAGAGCGCAGCCCGGAGCCCGCCCCGCGCCTCCTGGAGCCCTCCCCCCGCTGCTCCCATGCGCGCGGGTGGGTCATGAGCACAGCGCCCTCGCTTTCTGCCTTAAGAAGCAGTAAGCACAGCGGCGGCGGCGGCGGCGGCAGTGCGGACCCTGCCTGGACCAGCGCGCTCTCTGGAAATAGCTCCGGCCCCGGCCCAGGCTCGTCCCCGGCCGGCAGCACCAAGCCTTTTGTGCACGCCGTGCCCCCCTCTGACCCTCTCCGCCAGGCTAACCGCCTGCCCATCAAGGTGCTGAAGATGCTGACGGCACGGACTGGCCACATTTTGCACCCTGAGTACCTGCAGCCCCTGCCTTCCACTCCCGTCAGCCCCATAGAGGTAAGGACCCTATCCACGGATCGCGCTGGGACCACCACCCTGGCTGCCCCTCCACGGGATTTCTTTCTCTTGTGATCTGCAGGGGGTGAAGGTTGGGGGATCGGAGTGATTCAGCTCCGGGATGAGGGGAGAGGATCGTGCTCCCGCACCTTAAAACTAGGGCGGAAAGAGAGGAGGAGGTAGAATGGGGTGTGAATGCTAGGAACCAAGGCAATCAAAACTTGTTTCTCCCATTGGTGTTAAAGCACCTACCTCGACCCAGGCCCCCTCACTCTCAGGTCAGAAGACAGACGGGAGTCCAAAATGCGGTTCCAAAGTCCCGGTCCTCTGGTTCCCCAGAAGCTCGTATTTGTACACAGCCTCTAAGGCGCCAACGACCCGAGCCCTTACTCTGAAGCATTAGGGGTGGGGGTGGGGAGTACAGTTCTGGGTCAAAGAGTCAGAAACCAAAACATTTTTAGAGTTTGTTGGTTTTTTTTAATCCAGTTATCGCTTAGAGAGGACAGGAAAGATCCTGGTGGCGGGGGTGGGGTGGGGGTGCTGTGGCCTTTCTCAAGAAAGAGAATGTGTGTGTAGAAGGGGTGTCACCTAGACTTGCGCCTCGGGGCTGGAAGGATCTTTACGGGTCGTGGCGGAGGTGCGCTCGAAACCTAGAAGGCAGAATTCTAAAGGGTTTCCCCTTCTTTCTTTGTGCCCCCCCCCCCCACGTCTGACCCTGCAGCTCGATGCCAAGAAGAGCCCGCTGGCGCTGTTGGCCCAAACATGCTCGCAGATCGGGAAGCCCGACCCCTCGCCCTCGTCCAAACTCTCCTCAGTGGCCTCCAATGGGGGTGGCACGGGCGGTGCCGGCGGCGGCGCCGGGGGCGACAAGGACGCCAAGTCGGGCCCCCTCAAGCTGAGCGACATCGGCGTGGAAGACAAGTCGAGTTTCAAGCCGTACTCCAAACCCGGCTCGGATAAGAAAGAGCCGGGAGGCGGCGGCGGCGGCGGAGGAGGGGGCGGCGGGGGCGGCGGCGGGGGGGTTTCGGCGGAGAAGTCCGGATTCCGGGTACCGAGCGCCACCTGCCAGCCATTCACGCCCAGGACAGGCAGCCCAAGCTCCAGCGCCTCGGCCTGCTCGCCAGGAGGCATGCTGCCTTCGGCCGGGGGCGGCCCGGATGGCAAGGACGACAAGAAGGACCCCGAGGCGGGCGGCGGCGGTGGCGGCACCAAGGGCTCCGGGGGCTCCTCGGCCGAAGGGGGACCCACGGGGCTGGCGCACGGCCGGATTAGCTGTGGCGGCGGCATCAATGTGGACGTGAACCAGCACCCAGATGGGGGCCCCGGGGGCAAGGCTCTAGGTTCGGACTGCGGCGGCTCATCAGGCTCCGGCTCCGGCTCCGGCCCCAGTGCGCCCACCTCCTCCTCTGTGTTGGGCTCTGGGCTAGTGGCGCCCGTGTCGCCCTACAAGCCGGGCCAAACAGTGTTCCCTCTGCCTCCCGCGGGCATGACCTACCCAGGGAGCCTGGCTGGGGCCTACGCCGGCTACCCGCCCCAGTTCCTGCCACACGGCGTGGCGCTCGACCCCACCAAGCCTGGCAGCCTAGTTGGGGCTCAGCTGGCGGCGGCTGCAGCGGGCTCTCTGGGCTGCAGCAAGCCCGCCGGCTCAAGCCCCTTGGCCGGAGCGTCACCGCCGTCCGTGATGACAGCCAGTTTGTGCCGGGACCCGTACTGCCTCAGCTACCACTGCGCCAGTCACCTGGCTGGGGCGGCGGCAGCCAGCGCATCGTGCGCTCACGATCCGGCCGCGGCGGCCGCGGCTCTCAAGTCCGGATACCCGCTGGTGTACCCCACGCACCCGCTGCACGGCGTGCACTCATCGCTCACCGCGGCCGCGGCCGCCGGCGCCACACCGCCCTCTCTGGCCGGCCACCCCCTCTACCCCTACGGCTTCATGCTCCCTAACGACCCACTCCCCCACATCTGCAACTGGGTGTCGGCCAACGGGCCTTGCGACAAGCGCTTCGCTACGTCTGAAGAGCTGCTGAGCCACTTGCGGACCCACACGGCCTTCCCCGGGACAGACAAACTGCTGTCGGGCTACCCCAGCTCTTCGTCTCTGGCCAGCGCCGCAGCGGCCGCCATGGCTTGCCACATGCACATCCCCACGTCGGGCGCTCCGGGCAGCCCCGGGACGCTGGCGCTGCGCAGCCCCCACCACGCGCTGGGACTCAGCAGCCGCTACCACCCCTACTCCAAGAGCCCGCTCCCCACGCCCGGTGCCCCCGTGCCCGTGCCCGCCGCCACCGGACCGTACTACTCCCCCTATGCCCTCTACGGACAGAGACTGACCACGGCCTCGGCGCTGGGGTACCAGTGAGGGCGGTCTCGAGGGCTATCGAGGGAAAGAAAAGAACTGAGGGGTGGGGAGGAGCCGAGGGAGGGGCGGCAACAGGGCCGAGGCGACTGTCACCCGCGCGTGGGGATGACCCGGGCCAGGAAAGGAAAAAATATATATACTGTATCTATCTACCCGAAACAGCGACCGAGACCCGGTGGGAAAGTCCCCTTTCCCCCACCTCTCATCTCCCCACCCAAACTTTATAAAAGTTGAAAAAAAAATATCGTTTGACTTTTTATAGAAAAAGAAGGAAAAAATAATTGAAAAGTGTTCATCTGAGGACTGCATCGGTGGACACTGGTATTTATTTATGTTAGCTCCAAGCGGACCCGTGGTTCAAAAGTGCATTACTTAGTTTGAGCTCTGTAGGTAAAAAGGAAGAAGGGGGAAAAATTAAAACTTGAGGGTTAAAAATGTGGAAAACAAACCCTCCCATCCCTTGTAGATTATAAATAAATACAAAACCGCCACAGAACTAGAGGTCTTCTCTTTAATGTTACTTTAAAATTGCTATGATTGTATATTGTACGTTCTTATTTAATGTCTGATTGAAACACAAATTTACATGCATGTTTGTTACAAAAATGAAAAAAAAAACCAAAACAAGTCACAATTTGTCAGCTCTGATTTCAAATTGCAATTATTTTTAAGGTGTATACCATCAAAAGAGAATGGGTATTTTTTTGTATGTATTCTGGAAGAAAACAAAAAAAAAAAAAAGGAAAAACAATTCTATTCCAAAACCTCATTTGCCTTATTTTGTTCTTTAAAAGGAACACTTAACTATTTTTAATTTTTAAGTCCACCCGCTGAAAAGGGGACAAGGTTTACGTCATGTACTAAAATAATAGACAATGTATCGCTTTAAAGATTAAAATTCCGTATATTTGATGTATTAAAAGGTTTTACTTCTTCTTATCTTTTTTTTTTTTTTTTTTCCCCTTGGTTAAAGAGAAACAAGAGCATGGCAATTTGGCCACAGTGGGTTCCCTGGGCCTCACGGCTATTCCTTCTTCCCAGGACCGTGGTCGAAATTCCGATTGTTTAGTTGGAATTTTCAGGAAGAGGCAAAGGCTTCAGAAGGGCTGGCCTTGGAGGAAATATTTTTAAACGGGATTTCACAATTTGAAAAGATAAGTGTCCTTAGCTAGCGCTCATTTCGTTTTTTTTCTCCCAGTAGCTGGTTTGTTAAAAGTGCAAGAGGGGAAAGGGGATTTTAAAAAATTTCCCTCTTAAGATTTTGAGGAGTTTGGGTTTCGTTTTGTGCAGAGAGCGGCGCAGGTCCGGACTCGCCCGCCCAGCCTCGGCCCGGGGGAGGTGCCGCTGCCCGCAGTTCCTCTCTGCTTTCCTACCATCATCGGTTACGGGCGGGCAGCCGGGATCGATTGGCGGTCGGAGGACGCTTGGGAACCTGTTTCTAGGCCTGGGGAGGAGAGCGCGCTGGAGCCCTCTTGTCCCTCCGAGGAAAATGAGTTCGCTTTCCTTTTCTTCATCTGGCTGCCGAGGGCTAGAGGCGGCCACCAGCCGACCCCTCCAGCCAACCCCCTCCCCCCGGGGCTCCTTCCTCTCTCCCGAGTCGGGACCTGCGTCAGGCCAGCGCCGATGCTGCTTTTCCGAAACCCGATTTCTCTGCAGTCTACGCTCTATCCCAGTCTGCGCCGCAGGAGAAAGCGCCGGGGCCCGGGGCCCGGAAGCCCCTTCCAGTTCGACCCCGCAAGGGTCCCGGCGCCCATTGTCAGCCTCGCTGGGGCGACCTGGTGGACGCGGAGCGCCGTTCTGGGTCGTGAGCTCCGCTCGGCAAAGTCGCGGCGCGACCCTCGGTCCCGGCGGGATTCCCGCAGCGCGCACCGCTACCTTCTCCCCAGCTTGCGCGGCAGGACTGAGCTGCCTGAAGAGCCCCTGGAACCAGGCAGAAAAGAGGTCTAATCTTCGTGTGTGTGTGCGCGTGTGTGTTGGGGCGGGGTGGGAGTGAGGGGTCCAAGGCCCAGCCCCCACCCCGACCGCGATCACACACTCATACCCCTACACCAGGGCGCCAGTCCTGCTCTCTGCTTGTTGGGGCGCTCTCCCCGGCGGGTCCGCAGTTTGGTCCAGAGCGCACCTTTTCTGGGATCCTGGGACTTCGGAGTCGCGGCGCTGAGCGCGGACCCCGAACTCTCCTCTCCCCAGGGTCAGGCCGTTCTGGGTTCTCCCAGCCACCGGCCTCCCTCGGCGTCAGGCTCCCCCTGCTGCCTCGGGAAGCTCACCGCCGCTCAAAGGCCGCCCTCGGCCTCGGGCCTCGGTCAGTCAACCGCACGGCCCCCGCCGCCATTTGTTCGGGGGTTGGTGACTCAGATTTTTCCACCCTCCTCCCAGCATCAGCCTCACGCCTGAGGGGCCTTTTCCCGGGTTGTACGCAAAGCGGGCCCGGCGACCTCCGGGACGCCTCTCAGGCCTCCGCCTGGAGAAGACTTCGTAGAGGAAGACTCGGGCTCCGTGCCGCCTACCCGGAGGGGGCAGCCTCCAGCGCCTCCGAGCCGTCTGCCCGCAGCAAGTCCGGGACGCTGCAGCCCAGCTCCCACTCTGGTCCGGCTAAGAGAAGCTGGGCTGGGCCTGGCTGGGCCCGGCTTATCGAGAACCCCGGCCGATGGGGCTGCTTGTCACCTCCAGGCTCTCGGACACACACACTCACACTCAGGATAGGAGGACCTTCGAGGAGGTGGTGCGGCCCGAGCCCCGGGGACTCAAGTGCCCACGCTCGCGACGTAAAAGCCAGGCCCTTGTTCACCCATCACCAGCACCAGCCCCAAGCCCTTGGTCATTCCGACCCACACGCTTTGCCTTCCTTGGCCTCGCATCTTCCGACAGGGCCACCACGCCTCGCCAGCAGGGACCCACTTGGGCGGGAAGGGCCTAGAAATTCCCTAGCCCTGGAATTTCAGGCCTGGGACCGTCGGGGAGACAAACTAGGCCCTCTCGTGCCTTCACGCCCTCTCTTGGTACTTTAGTATAGTAACAAAAAGCAAACCCCAAACGCCTTAAAATTTTAATGAGACCTCCTTCCCGGAGAAGTTACTTAGAGGCAGCAAAATTCCGGAGCTGGGGCCGGGGATCGGGGATGGTCCCCCGACGTGTGCGACGGAGCTGAGTCATCCCAGGCACAGGGTTAGTAAGGAGAGGGTGCCAGTATGTACTGCAGGTCCAATCCAGGCGCGACCCCCTCAGGAAGAAGACGCCCCATCCTCACTGCGCGCCCCTGGCTCTCTCCCCCTGTCTGCTGAACTGCGGCGGGATGCGCCCGGCGGCTACCGCCAAAGCCAGAGCGGAGCGCAGTGTGTCCGCCAGGCGGCGCTGCGGAGCCCGGCGGAGCGGGCGAGAGACACGGAACCCTGGCCAGCGCACGGGACACAGGCTGCGTGATCAGACAGAGACCCCGCGCCTCCACGTTAGCACGGTTTTCCGAGCGGTGTCTGGTAGCTCCCTCCTGCTAGTTCCTCGCTCCTCTCCCGCTACGAACCATGTCCTCTGCGCTTCTCCACATGCTCTAGCTTCTGCTTTTGTGTTCCCCGTGCTCTTTCTCTACCCCAGAGGAGTTGCCCAGGTGTCCAGGGCCCCTCTCCAAGCCGGGGAGCTCCCATCGCCACCATCAAGGCTCTGACAGGTCACTTTGTCATAGTGAAGTGAATCTCACCCATTCATGCATCCATTCACTTCCATTCTCTGATTATTTCCTATGACCTAACCCCTCGCCAAGGGCTTCCCATCTCTTTATTCACCCCTGACACAGATGGAGAAACTAAGGCTAAATCCTGGAAGCCAATGGCAAGGCCAGCAGAGAAAGCCCAAGTCTTTCTCTCCATTCAACCCCTGCACCCATCTGTACCTCTGGCAGTGGCACTGAGAGGCCCTGATGTCTTTGTGCTGGGTGGTCTTTAAGCAGTGAGGAAAGGCAAATTAAAAAAAAAAAAAAAGCCCTTGTGCTTTGGAAAAGGTATAAAAATTGCCCAGAAGGCAAGGCCTGTCCCTGTGGGGCTACCTGATGGCCAGCTTCCTCTGCACGTATTGGCTTAGGGCTCCTCACCTCCCATGCCTAGAGGCCTGGTGATGCTCAGAGTGACTGTAAAATGCAGACTGACCTGCTCACGCTTATGTCCAGCCCATACTATCCTGTATTATCCCATTTAAACTTCACAGCAATTCCATGAGGTTGACAGAAGGTTTACCCCCATTTTACAGACGAGGAAACAGAGGCTCAGCAGGCAAAGGATACCAGCTAGTGAGTGATGGAGTCTAGGCAGAGGTTCTCACCTTGACTGCTGTCACCTGAGGCGATTTTAAAGTATAACAATGCCTGGGAGGCAGAGACTCTGATTCACCTGGGAGAGAGTGTGGTAGACAGAATTGTTTTTCTTTTTAAGTTCTTAGCATTTTGTTGTTGTTGTTATTTTTCTTTTTTTCCCCTGAACTTTTTGGCCACCCGGCACGTGGGATATTAGTTCTCTGACCAGGAATCAAACCTATGCCCCCTGCAGTGGAAGCATGGAGTCTTAACTGCTGGACTGCCAGGGCAGACCCTTATTTTACTTTTTACTATGGAGGCTTTGGACCATCCACAAAGGTAAAAGGAATGGTATACTAGAGCCCCACAAACCCATCACCCAGCCTCAACAGGTATCAGCTCATGACCAATCTCATTTCCTCTCTACTTCTCCTATTTGCCTGTCCCACATCATTAATTGGAAGTGAATACAGACATCTTATCATTTCACATTCTCAGGTGTTTGTCACTTCCTGCCAGGCTCCCAAGCTAGGGCTCATCCCCCTCTCAGCTGAGGCTTCAATTCAGTTAATGACCATTTCTATCAGACCCAGGGCCCTAGCACTTCACCTACCCTGTGCTGGGGCATCCCCCAAAGTCCTGGGGCTACTGATATCTCTGTCCTCAATGTGAACCCAGGGCTCACCCAGGGGTTGTCTGGGCTGTAGAAAGACTCCTGAGCCCCTGGTGAAGCAGCAGCACTGTGGGATACTCACAGTGCAAAGGGCGTCCGGAGAGTGGGAACAGCTTAAAGCCACATGGTACAGTGTGAAGAGCACAAATTTGGGGTCAGGCTGGTCTAAAATTGAACTCTTCACTCCACCCACCCCTGGCTCAAACTCTATGACTCAATTTATTTGAGCCTCAGTTGTCTCCTCTGTAAAGTGGGGATGAAAGTATTAGTTGCTCAGTCATGTCTGACTCTGCAACGCCATGGACTGCAGCCCGGCAGGCTTGTCTCTGTTCATGGGATTTTCTAGGCAAGGATACTGGAGTGGCTTGCCATTTCCTTCTCCAGGGGATCTTCCCAACCCAGGGATCGAATCTGGGTTTCCTGCATTGCAGGCAGATTCTTTACTGTCTGAGCTACCAACTGATGCCAACTTTATAGGGTTGTTGTGAGGCTTAAATGAAATAATTAATATGAAAATTCCCAATCTTCTGTCTGGCCCGTACTGGCTTTTAGTAAAGATAGATTTCTTTCCTTCTTCTCTTCCCAAAGTATAGTTTCATTATGATCAGCCCCCTCGTTCAAGAATTAACTGTGGATCCTTGTGGTTCAATGGTTCAAATTCTCACTCTACTATCTGGCCATCTGGCCATGGTTCATCTTCTGACCTGGCCTCTCTTTGCCTGTTCTACCTGTATCTCACCAGTCTTCACAGTCTAGACCCTCTGCCAGCCAGCTAGCCCCCAAGCCCCTTTGATGATGGTGCTCATCATACACTACTTCCCTGGAATGCCTTTCTCCCTCCCCATCCTTCCAAACTTTCTCAAGACCCATCTCTTCCAGGAAGCCCTCCGTGTTTCCCCCCGACCACACACTGATTTTTCCCTCAGCACTTAATGCAATGGCAGAGGGTGGACGAATAAAGGCCACCAGACTAGGGATGAGGACACTTGGGTTTGACTGGTGCCTCTTCGTGGTTGTATGACCATGGACAAGTCACTTATGGTCTCTGTGAAACTAGTCTCCGAAACTGATATTTGTCTACGCACATTTACCAACAACAATAATTTAATAAGCAGCATGCATTGCATGTCTACTTCCAGGCACTCATCTAGCCCTATTACTACTACTATCCTCCTTTTACAGGAGAGGAAATTGAGGATTAGAGGGACGTCACATGTCTGTGCTCCAGCACTGGGTCCTTAACCACAGTGCTGCACTGGGCTAGTTCCTGGGCCTGGAATCTTTGTCCTCGGCCTTCTTTTTCTAATTGCCAGTAACTCAACACTCCTATTTCAAATCTCAGGCAGTGTCACCTCCTCTGGGAAGTCCCCCAGGTCCCTCCACTGGATTCAGTGCCCTTTGCTCTCTTTGCTCCTGTAGCACCTGCCCATCCCATCATACTTTCTTTACATTTTGCTCCCAGCCTGAACTCTGAGGCACTGGAGAGGAGGGACTGTCTCCTCTTCTGGTTTCTAGCTGCGCCAGCTGGCTTGGTACCTGGAGCCTAGTAGATGCTCAATAAATGTTAGAGGGAAGGAAGGAAAGGGAGGGAAAGAAGAGACAGAGGGAGACAGAGGAAAACAAAAAGACAGAATGGAGGAAAGATGCAAAAGAACTGGGCTCGCTTGGGCAGGATGACTCTTCCAAAGACAGGAGGAGAAGCAGCAGCAGTGGCCTAGGGGGAAACTTCTGCTGTCTTTGCCCATGGCACAAAATGAGGCCCGGCAAGCTTCCACACATCAATTAGAAACTGTATTTGCTGACAATAATGAAGACCCTTAAAGAGTGGCTTGAAGGAGATAAATACTCTATTCTCCGAGTCTGGAGGTGGATGGTCCAAACTAAGAATGGCCCTCAGTCATCAGGGACCCAGGATCCTCTGCCTTCTTCAATGCCAGCTCAATCAGGAAGACTTCATCCTCATGTGGTCTCTGAGTTCAGGATGGTTGCTGGAGCTCAGCCATTATCACATTATTACAGTCAGCTGGAAGGAGGAGTGAGAAGAGGTAAAAAGGGTCCACCCCTTTTTAATGGGTCTTTCTGGAATCCACAGACAACTCCTCAGCTTATACCCCATTAGGAAAAACCTAGTCACGTGGCCATGCTTAGCTGCAAAGGATGCTGGGGAACGTAATGTTTACCTGGGCATGCTGCTGCCTCAAATAAAGTCAGGGTTCTGATACTCAAGGGAGTGAAAAGGGTGGGAACTGGGACAGGACATTAGACTCCCCTGCAGTCCACAGATGGGTTAACCTAGCACTGGAATCAGGAGACAGCTTTCTTGGTGGTGGCCTTCCAGGGGTCACTATTTGATGACTTGCTTCTTTAAACCACAGATCCTTCTTGATAAAGTGGGCAGGGGTGGTACTTATAAGCTCTCAGAAGTTGTCATTCTTGTTCCCTCTAGGTGTTTGGAGTTGTATACTGCAATGATTTAGAGTGGGATTTGTCAAAAAAGTAATTTTTATTCCTATAAAGATCTTTGGTTAGAGACCTGATCATTTTGGTCCTTCACCCCACACACAATACCAAGCTAAGAAGGAGGGATCATATTTGTTAAAAAAAAAAATCATCAAGGAAAACAAAAATCCCACAGGATGAAAGGGAGTAGCATTGTAAACTTACCCCCCACCTCCTTCCACGTTATTTGCAAAAATATAGTCTCCAACTCAGAGCAGAGGCAGTCCAGTGCTCATGCAACTTTGCACTAACTTTACCTTAACTAATTATAGTGTAACCACAGAAAGGTAAAAGAAACAAGACACAAACAAGCAAACGTTATTGCTGAATCATAGTGACACCCGAGTGAGTTCTAATCCTGCCTCCATACACCCAGACAGCGGTGGCCCTTGGGACAGGGTCCTGGGGAGTCAGGAGAGGGGGGCGGAGTAGGGAAGGCAAGAGGAGACTCCTAGGGCTGGAAAGGGTAAGGAAAAAGCAGGAACAGGTATCTGTGCATGTGAGCAGATTGGTTGCCCTGCTGCTGGAAGCTTCCTCGGCCTTAGGTCTCAAAAAGGGAGACATTTCAGGGTTCTGGGCTGACTTTGCGTGTCTCTCTCTGTTTGCCATTTTTCTTTCCCATGCTTCATAAACACCTCTCCCCAGCATTCTCCAAGGGCGATTCCTTTGGTATGGGAATTCTATACCCTCCACATCACTCGTTCTTAAGCCCTTTGTGGGTTGAGGGAAGGATGCAGAAACCACAACCTTTTTTGAAAATTCGATAAAAGCAATGGCCCCTCTCTATAGAAATAAGTACACATACTCAACATTGGAAAAATAATTTCAGGGGGCTCATGGACCTGCAGATTTTCAATCCTTGATCTTAAAGGAAATCCAAGATTTAAATAAAAAAAAAAAAAAAAAGAAAGAAACATGCCCTTGGGAAACACCCTGAGGGACTCTGGGCCTTCCTTTCTAAATTTTTCTCAACAAGGCTATATTCTAAATACTCTGTGGTGATTAACAACTTATGTCAACCTACCACAGGCCAGTGTTAACCTTTGCAACCTTCACAATAATTCTATGAAGTGGGCACCATCACTGGCTGCACTTTATGGTGAGGAAACGGAGGCACAGAGAGGTTAAAGTGACTTGCCCAAGACCGCACAGCCAGGCAGCAGCAGAGCTGAGACTGTGTTCTAGGCTGTTAGACTCCAGGGCCGTTAGTTTCATGCTGATCCCCACTGTGGGGTGGCCTTTACTTCCCTGTACGCTGAAGCCACACAAACTCGCCTGACCCTGATGCAGGTATCAGGCCCCACCCAGCAGCATGCCGGAATCGGCTCATACGGGCTCACAAGAGCCAGCTGTGCACATCTCTTCCCAAATCCCCATTCTGTGGTGGTATGTTGATAGCTTGAAATTGGCCATGGTGGGAATATTTACACCATAGCAATTCGCAAACACTGTAAGTGAAGGCTTTTTTTTTTCCAGAGAGAGCTGATTATTAAGCATTTATTAGCACATCACTGGACCCACACATTCTAGTCCCACTCCAACAGCTGCAACCTGTACATCCAACCACTCATTCCCCAGTCCATGGGAAGCAAGGATCCTCCTCCCAGTGAGGAGGATTTGGATGGGGTCTGCTTCCCCCAGGCTTAGTGCAGGGGGTAGTTAGGGAGAATGCAGCCTCCTCTTTGACCCCAGAGTAGGCAGGCTATCATCCAGTTGCCCTTCCCTGTCCTAGAACCTGGGCCTGGTCAGCTGGAGTCCAGATCCTTTACAGCATCTGGCAGCCCACCTGATATGGCAGGTGGGGGGCGGTGCTTGGCTGCCCAGAAGCTTCAGTGGCCTTCCCTGCCATTGGACCCTTAGTGACTACCACCAGCCAGCTCTGGTTTAACCCTTTCCCTTTGGGGTGAGCCACAGGCAGCTGGACCCTCCCTCCAGCCTCACTAGAAACCAGGCCTGCTCCCTCCTCTACCTTCTGGGAGCACCCAGCAAACTACCCAAGACTGCTGTGACAATGCGCACTCTCTAACTTTGGTCCATAGAGAAACCCCATCCAACAGCAAGGATTCCAGTGGGCCAGGCATAGGGTGGAGCCTTCCCTGGTGCCCTCTCACCAAGCAGAGTCTCAGGCCACAGGAAAGAAATGGATTATTATGATTATTATCATTTAGTGAGCATTTTCCTCATGCCAAGAGCTTTATATTTCTTTATATTATCTTTTTTTAATCCCTACAAGATCCCTAGGAGATAGTGCTATATTAATCCCCTGTTGGAAAACTGAGATTCAGAAAGGTTAGTTAACATGCCTGAAGTCACACAGCCAACAAGTGGTGAATGAAAATTCAAGGCCAAAGCTGTCTCACTCCAAAGCCCATGGCTTAAAACCTGTGTACTTCAACTGACAGGTTCTGCTTCCTTCCCCAGCCCCCAGGGAAATGTGGGAAGGGCAGCCCCTCTGGCCTCCCTTGGGATTCCCTGGGGACATCCCCAAGGGCAGAGGGAAGGCAACCTTGGTCACCTGTAGCAAAACCACTGCCCAGTCCAAGGTGTGGTCCACCAGACATAGAAAGCGAGTATTCACTGGCAAGCACATCGGGAGTCCCCGCTGCACACACGGCCTTCTCTCAGGCATGGAAGCAGAGGGAAGATGACTAGGATACGCCAGGTCTGCCCTCAGATAGCTTCCTGTCCAGTCTAGTGATTCACAGAAGATATTGCTGCCTTAAGGTGAGCTGTGACAAGGGCTATCTCACTGGAGGCATGGGGTTAAGTTCTACAGGAGGATGCAGAAATCTTCAGGGAGAAGGCAGCACTTGATCTGGGTTTGGACAATGACTAGGCGTTCAATGGGTGGAAAATGGGGGATCTTGGGAATCAGGAGAACGGATGAGCGAGATCAAAGGCATGGAGGCAGGACTGCCCATAAGGGTGTTGGCAGGGATGTGGTGGTGGCAAGGGGAGTGGGTGGGAACGTGGTGGGAACAGATGGTGTCCTGTGCTTCAGTAAGCAATGGGGAGACATCAGAGGTCTTTGTGCAGAGGAGTACTGTTACAGGATAGAACAATGAGACTGGAGGTATGGAGACTAAGACATCAGGTGGTTCAGACAGAAGAAGGTGAGAGATGAGAGCTGGGGGGCGGCTGCAGGACAGGTGAAGCCAGGACCATCCCAGGGCATGGCAAGGAGGCAGGATGGACTGGGCTCAGTGAAGGGCAGGGGTTGGAAAGGAGAGAGGAAAGGCACATGTGATCCTGAGGTCTTAGCCTATGGTATTGGGCTACACCGCTGTGAAAAAAAAAGAAGAGAGAAAGCCCCTCCCCCAAATACAGTGACTTAAATCAGATGGAGGTTTCTCTCAGCCTCTGTCATCTATGCTTGTGAGGCTGCTTCGCTCTGTGACGTCATTCAGGGGCCCAAGTGCCTTCCATCTTGGTGTTCCTTCATCCCCTCAGCTGTGCTCACTGGTGTGATTAGATATGGGTGCTATTCCGACCCAGGGGAAGGGGAGAGCGGGGAAGTCTGGGGCAAGCAGTGTCCTTCTGAACAAGTGAGGAAGACGTTGCTCATAGTCACCTGGCCAGCTGCAAAGGGAGGCTGTGCAATGTTATTTCTGCCCTGTGACCATGTGCAAGGAAGAAGAGGAGAACAGACCTGGGGTCAGAGGGCTCACCAGGAGTCACCACGTCTGGGTACCCGGAAAAAATTCCAAGGGGCAGCAGGCTTTAGCAGAGAATACACAGTGTAGACTTGTGTAGGTGAAGTTTCTCATGCCTGCAGGGGGTGGAAATGTAAGTTTGTGAGTAGTTAGCAGAAGAGAGAACTGAAATCTGAGGTGCAAGGCAAGAAGAAGAAAATTGGACTAAGCATGGAGCCTGAGACTCTTGAGGAAGTCCTGTGAGGAACAGTCCTGTTGCCAATAGCATTGGGTTAGCCAAAAATTCATTCGGGGCTTTCCATAAAATGTTACAAAAACCCCAAACACATATTTTGGCCAACCCAATAGTTGCTTTTATTTTTCCTTTAAAATTTTTTTTTAATTGAAGTGTAGTTGATGTTTAATATTATATTAGTTTCAGGTGTACTACATTTTGATTCACAGTTTTATAGACTATACTCCATTTAAAGCTATTACAAAATAATGTCTATATTTCCCTGTGCTCTATAACATACCCTTGTTGCTTATTTATTTTATCCATAGTAATTTGTGTCTCTTAATTCCATACCTTTATCTCACCCCTCCGAACTCCCCTCTCCTCAGGGGTTCAGTTCAGTTCAGTTCAGTCGCTCAGTCATGTCCGACTCTTTGCGACCCCATGAATCACAGCACGCCAGGCCTCCCTGTCCATCACCAACTCCCAGAGTTCACCCAGACTCACGTCCATCGAGTCAGTGATGCCATCCAGCCATCTCATCCTCTGTCGTCCCCTTCTCCTCCTGCCCCAAATCCCTCCCAGCATCAGAGTCTTTTCCAATGAGTCAACTCTTCACATCAGGTGGCCAAAGTACTGGAGTTTCAGCTTTAGCATCATTCCTTCCAAAGAAATCCCAGGGCTGGTCTCCTTCAGAATGGACTGGTTGGATCTCCTTACGGTCCAAGGGACTCTCAAGAGTCTTCTCCAACACCACAGTTCAAAAGCATCAATTCTTCAGCACTCAGCTTTCTTCACAGTCCAACTCTCACATCCATACATGACCACAGGAAAAACCATAGCCTTGACTAGATGGACCTTTGTTGGCAAAGTAATGTCTCTGCTTTTGAATATGCTATCTAGGTTGGTCATAACTTTCCTTCCAAGGAGGAAGCGTCTTTTAATTTCATGGCTGCAGTCACCATCTGCAGTGATTTTGGAGCCCCCAAAAATAAAGTCTGACACTGTTTCCACTGTTTCCCATCTATTTCCCATGAAGTGATGGGACCAGATGCCATGATCTTCATTTTCTGAATGTTGAGCTTTAAGCCAACTTTTTCACTCTCCACTTTCACTTTCATCAAGAGGCTTTTGAGTTCCTCTTCACTTTCTGCCATAAGGGTGGTGTCATCTGCATAACCTTGATTCCAGCTTGTGTTTCTTCCAGCCCAGCGTTTCTCATGATAACCACTAGTTTATTCTCTGTATCTGTGAGTCTGTTTCTGTTTTGTCCTGTACATTCATTTTATTTTTTTTAAGACTTCACATACAAGTAGTAGCACAGAGTATTTGTCTTTGACGCGTTCCACTAAGCAACATACTCCCTAAGCCCATCCACATTGCTGCAAATGGCAGACTTCCGCTCTTTCGCGGACTGAGTGATGTTTCATTGTGTGTATGTACCATCTTCTTCATCCATTCATCTGCTGATGAGCGCTTAGGATGCTTCCACATCTTTTGCCAACAGTATTTTCCAAAGACGGTGGCCACACATGCCGCCCCATGCATTTTTCTTATGCTATGAAGTTGTCACTCCTCCTTCAAGCGGTGGGGCTCGAGTTTCCTCCCCTTGAACCTGGGCAGGCCTGTGATGGGAGCAGAAGTGATACCATGTGACTGGGGCTGTCAGGACAGGTGATACCACTTCCTCTAGGGATGCTCAACCAAACGTCCACATGGACAGACTACATGTAGGTGTTGCGGCAACAGCCCAGCTGAGGTCTCAGCCCACAGGAGCGTCAACCACCAGCATGGAGTGATAAGACTCAGACGATTCCAGCCCCCAGCCTTCAGGCCACCTCAGGTGATCCCGACTGGAGCAGAGACAAGTCCTCCCCACAAAGCTCCACTCAAGCTGCCGATGAACCGAATAAATGTTATTGTTTTAAGCCACTACATTTTGGAGTCTTTTTCTTGTAACAATAGATAACTGATACATGTCAGACTCTCTTTTCCCACCCTAGGAGCCTACCCCAAACCTCACAGAAAAGGAATAACCCTGGGTTGACCTTGCCCATCCTCACACTTCTCTGTTTGTCTTCTGCTTGACCCTTCTCCTGCCATGACATGTCTGTCTATCTAGCCCCCAGCCTGCTGCTTTGACCAGCCTCGGGACCCCCAGCATGGCCTCCTCTCTGTCCCCTTTAGGCTGGGTCCCACTGTCCTCCCTACAAAGGACACTTCCAGGCTGCACCTTTTTTCTCTCCATCCCCAGAGGGCCAAGAAGACAGTCGGTGGCAGAGAAATGGTAGGGGAGCAGGAGGTCTTCAAACACAAGGGATGGGAAAGTCGCTGTGTTCCCTTTAATGTATTCACTTCCCCTTAGAATATCTGCATAAGGAACAAATGTCGAACTTGGAGAGACAGACGGATGAGGGTCACAGGGAAAACCTCTGTGGCCAAGAGTTAGACCCGGGGTATCAGGGATAAGAAGGTGGTTAGAAGCCCCACGTTCTGGGGGGATGAGAGACCTCAGGGGGACTTGGCTCCAGAGCCAGGATCCCCATCTAGGCAGCCGTGGCTGGGTGGGGCTTGGGAAGGAGGTGAGCACGGTTTCACAGCCAGAGCGTTATTGGGGCACCTTGTGAAATGCTCACCACAATCCAGTTAGTTAACCCATTCATCAGCTCACATAGTTACTGTGCCTATGTGTGTGTCCTTACGTTTTCCTTTAGGAGTTTCATGGCAACATAAAAGTCTTACATTTAAGTCTTTAGTTAATTTTTGCATATGTGTAAGATAAGAGTGAAAAAGTTGGCTTAAAGCTCAACATTCAGAAAACGAAGATCATGGCATCTGATCCCATCACTTCATGGCAAATAGATGGGGAAACAGTGGAAACAGTGTCAGACTTTATTTTGGGGGGCTCCAAAATCACTGCAGATGGTGACTGCAGCCATGAAATTAAAAGACGCTTCCTCCTTGGAAGGAAAGTTATGACCAACTTAGATAGCATATTCAAAAGCAGAGACATTACTTTGCCAACAAAGGTCCATCTAGTCAAGGCTATGGTTTTTCCTGTGGTCATGTATGGATGTGAGAATTGGACTGTGAAGAAAGCTGAGCGCTGAAGAATTGATGCTTTTGAACTGTGGTGTTGGAGAAGACTCTTGAGAGTCCCTTGGACTGCAAGGAGATCCAACCAGTCCATCCTAAAGGAGATCAGCCCTGGGATTTCTTTGGAAGGAATGATGCTAAAGCTGAAACTCCAATACTTTGGCCACCTGATGTGAAGAGTTGACTCATTGGAAAAGACTCTGATGCTGGGAGGGATTTGGGGCAGGAGGAGAAGGGGATGACAGAGGATGAGATGGCTGGATGGCATCACTGACTCGATGGACGTGAGTCAGGGTGAACTCCGGGTGTTGGTGATGGACAGGGAGGCCTGGCATGCTGCAGTTCATGGGGTTGCAGAGTCAGACACGACTGAGTGACTGAAGTGAACTGAACTGAAGATAAGAGCATGTTGATTTCTTGGGCATTTATCCTTGTGCCTTGCATCAAATTCTACACATCCCACATCTGTGGCCAGAGTCTGTTCTCTATGCACCTGGAGGGTTCAATACTAGGACTAATTCCTAACAGACCAAAGGTCCAGCCATTGATCAAGTAGCTGAAATGCTGATTGACTGATAGATCAATTAAACACTTGGCAGGTTGCCAAATCAATGAATGACAGACAGGTGGCAGCCAGGTTGTCTGAGGACTATGTTCGAACCTTATGTATCTTTGTCTCAACCAACACTTAGTACAGGGTTTGGCTCAGAATAAATGCTTAATAAATGGCAGCCGTATTAGTCCTATGGCTCATGTAGCTGCAAAAGAGGCTTGGAAATGCATTTTGTTAAAATCAATTATACATTAGGGTTCTAGGACAGGACAAAAGGAGAATGAAGACTGGAGGGCCATGTGTCATCTACTGTAAGGGGACAGTGATGAGCTCTGGTTAAGGGATGCAGGCATCTGAGGACCACATCTCAAGTTCAGAAGTGAATCTGCATGGAGCTTTGGAATAGGACCACCTCTTCTGCAGAACTTTCAGGGGTTCACAATCTTTCCCTTCGGCCCATAGCATCCTAGGGAGGTACTCAGCCAAAAAGCAGAGAGAAGCTACCTGTGCCCGTTGAAATGATTGCTTTTATTCCCAAAGACCTGACCTTCAGAAAGTATAGTTTTACATCTTTTGTGACCGCTCATCACAAAATCTGACTAAAGTTCCTATTTAAGACCTGATCTCAGCACTCCTGATTACTGTTGATCCTAATTAATTGCAGACAGGACCCATTCAAGGTCACAGGCTTCAATTCAGGAGTAAGAAGCAAAAGTCCTAAAAAGTCTCCGCCCTTGCCCCAATGGCCTCATTCTGAACAAAAGACGACATCGGCCTACAGGCAGTGTGCCAAGCTCCAGGGCCCGGGGTTCAAATTCCGCCTCTGCTCTGACCAGCTCTGTGACCTTAGGCACATTGTTTAACCTCCCACAGAGGCTCAGTTCTTCATCTGTAACATGGGATGAGAATAATAATCCCAACCCCACAGAGTGGTCTCTGTGGTGAGAATAGGACCTGGCATTTACTAAGAACTCAAAAACTCTCAGGTGTTATGAGAAATACAGTCATTCCAGCCTGTTTTCTGCCTCCCCAGCTTCTTGAGGGGTGTCTTTTCCATTTCGCGTGCCCCCTCCTTCTCCTACATGCACAGAGTAGAGAATCCCGCTACCAGGCCACTCTGGATGCAGAGCTGGTGTGAACAGGTCTGTGATTCTCTTCCGACCCAGATGCCCTCCACTCTTCCCTCTGCTTCAGCACACCCCACCCCAAAGTGCTGAGGTGGCCCTCTGCTGTGGGTGTGTGGTGCACAGGCCCACCCTGTCCACTCTGAAGAAGCATGGCAGGGTTGAGAATCTAACGCACAGACCCCCCACACACACCTTGCATCCAGGCCACCCCTCTCCCAGAGCAAAGGATAACAGGGTGAAAATGAAATTTGCTTAGGAGCATCCCTCCGATTCATTGAGCGTCACTTTTCTGTGTATTTACGGTAATCGCCCCTGCAACAAAAACAGTGACTTCACTGTCTAAATGATAAGCTAATTTGTTACAGCTAATTACTCAAGGACTTCTTTAATCTCAATTAAAAGATCCAAGAGGATTCCTGCCCCCTCTCATCCCAGTGTTCCTGAAGATGCCCCTAATGTATTCTGGATCACAGATTAGTGGGAAGCCAAGAATGGTCCGTGCTGGGCAGAACTGCTAAAATCCATCCCAGCCACGGGAAGCAGTGATTTATTGTGACATGGAATGTGGGACATTTCCCCAGCTTTTGTGATTGTGGTAATGAAGCTGTAAACCAAATAGCATGAAATGAGGCAAGGCCTTACAATTTAATCAGCTCGTAAACAGATCTACTGCATCAAGCAAATGACATTATTATCCATCCGAAGTAAATCATGCTAATCTCGGGAGATAAAATCAACATCGTTAATGGTCACATGTCATATTCATCAACACTAAACCATCCCCTTTGACAGATTAATCCTAACTACAGCTCCCAGGATGTATGGTAATAGGGCTTGTAGCATGCATTTCACTCTGCGCCAGGCTAACCAGCACTCTTAGGCTGCTATTACAAATAATTTTTTTATTGATTTACATATTTTAAAATGCATTTAAGGTGAGGCACCATTAAAAACCCTGTCACCCACCCATATTTCTTCCCTCCATTCCCAGACTTTATTAATAGGAACGGGAAGACAAATGCAGTAAGCCTTATAAATACTTTGTTTAGGACACTGTTAGGGGTAATTAAGATAGGGACTGGGGTTCTTTTTGCCGGGGGGTGGGGACAGGTGAGGAGCAAAGGGGGTGATGGGAAGCCCCCTCTGGTGGTTCAGGGATAAAGGGAAATTGAAGCTCCCTTTGCTTTCTGTTTTCCCCGGAGGAAGAAGGGAGATAAATTCTTTCCCAAGTCTGCTCCCAGAGCCTTCCCTCTCCCCCTGCTCTCACATCCCACCTCTATCCCGTCAACGCAGCCTTATGGTATGTGCATCTGTGCTGGCGTCTCGGGCATTGTATCCTGCCTGCTGACTCCAGACGCCACACGTGTTTATTTATCATGAGGCTGACCCAGGATGAATGCTCCTGGAAAAGTGTCCACTATTCAAAATGTCACTTCCCCTCAACAGGCCGTGCATTATATTGACAGGCGTACTTTCAGAGGCCCCTGAATGACAAGGATGGATGGAGGGCTGCCACAGCAGCTGGCACTGCCGCCCGGGCTGAGTGAGTGAGTCAGTGAGTGAATGAGTGAGTGGGTGAGCGGGTGAGTGAGTGAGTGGGTGACCAATACCCTCTCCATGACAGGAGATACAACATGGAGACTTTCACGGCTGCATCTCTCAGAAGCCAGCAGATAGCACCTCCCCTCTTCTTCCAGCCAACCTTCCAGTGGGCCCTTCTGAAGGGCTTCCTGTTCACCGGAAGAACCAGGAGTGGGTGGAGAGCAGGAAGAGGGCTTCTCCTGTCTCTGAGGGAAGAGAGTAGAGGTCCGAGGACCACCACCTCTGGCCACATAGACTTTGCATTGCACACAACGGCATTCCTGAGAACTGTTCACCTGAGGTCACCACTGAGTCAGGCCCACAACAGCCTGGAGGGAAATACAGGAAGCAGATGGATTTGAGAGGAAAATGTCCCAGAATCGAGCTACTAAACCCAGCTGAAGCGCTTCTCCTGAGGCACTGAAAGGGTCCCACCTCGGCTTGAGTGGACTGAGGTAAGCCTCAGACATGTCCAGATCCCTCAAAGTGGGCTTTGCACAGCCTTCCTCCCACCATGATTTCTTTCAGAGGTGGTGCTGACTGTGTTGACAGATGCAACTCAACCCTGCTGCTGCTGCTGCTGCTGCTGCTAAGTCGCTTCAGTCATGTCTGACCCTGTGCTACCACATAGATGGCAGCCACCAGGCTACCCCATCCCTGGGATTCTCCAGGCAAGAACACTGGAGTGGGTAATTCAACCCTGAACCACCCCCAACCCAGGGCTGTTTTATAAAATTGTATCTATCAATTAGACCAACTAATAAAATGGGGCTGAGTAGAAATTAACTTCAGGGCTTAGGTGGCACCAAGTTCAAGTGGCTGGAACCCACTGAGCTGTAAGAATCTCTAAAAGGCTTTTGTGTCCGGGGTTTTCCATGATTCTTACCGAGAAAAGAGAAGGTGCCTGCTCTGCTTACTAGGGGGCCTGGAGGTTAAGAAAAGGCCTTTCCCTCAGCTGCTTGAACGGAGTCAGTCAGCTGAGAGCAGCGGTCGGTAAACCTTAGTGTGAGTCAAAGCATCTAGGGGCAGATGGGTACAACCGCTGTACAGAATAGTACGAAGGTGCCTGGAAAACAAAAACTAAAAATAGAACTCCCATGCGATCCAACAATCCCAATCGGGGCATATATCCAGAGAAAACCATAATTCAAAAAGACATGTGCGCCCCTAAGTTCATGGCAGCACTGTTTACAGTAGCCAAGAGTGGACACAACCCAAACGTCCATCAACAGAAGAGCGGATAAAGAAGGTGTGGTGCATGCCCACAACGGAGTACTACTCAGCCACGAAAAAGCACGGAATGATGCCATTTGCAACAACATGGATGGCCCTAGAGATTATCATAAAGTGAACTCAGGCGAGAGAAAGACAGATATCACAGGACATCACTCATCCATGGATCTAATTTTGGAAAATGATACAAATGAACTTATTTACAAAGCAGAAAATAAGTTCTGTTTTATAAATATAGATAATGAAAACAAACTTATGTTTACCAAAGAGGGAACGTGGGCTGGGGGGAAAGATAAACTAGGAGCTTGGGATCAACATACACGCTACATACATAGAGTATACATATGTGTGTAGTGTGCATGTTTTATATATATTATATATACACACACATGTATATAACAGGTAACTAACAAGGACCTGCTGTACAGCACAGGGAACTCTACTCAATATTCTTCGATAACCTATATGGAGAAAGAAGCCGAAAAAGAATGAATATGTGTATGTATAACTGAATCAATTAGCTGTACACCTGAACTCACACAAAATTGTAAGTCAACTATAATCCAATAAAACTAAAAAGAAGCACCATCTGGGGGCTTTTTAAAACACAGATTGCTGGCCTCTGCCTCCTGAGTTTCTTATCCAGTAAGTCCTAAGTTAAGTCAAAGAATTTGCATTTCTAGCAAGTTCTCAGGTGCTACTGACGTTGCTGGCCCTGGGACCACACTTTGAAAACCAGGGTTTGTGGGCAGGAACACCCACACCAGGGATGGGCAGAGGGGGGGTGTTGGTGAGGAGCACTGGATAGCCAGGTACAGGTTGCAAGCCCAGAGGCGGGTCATGGCCGGGAAGCTGGGGTCACAAACAGGAAGTGAGGTTGGGAGTGGAACTTCCATGTCTCTGAGGGCCTTCCTGTTCCAGGTCTCTGTGACTCTGAGAGTGCAAGTGACAAAGTGGGCCTGACAAGCCAGAGTTCAGAACCACAGCAGTTAAGACCAAAGGCAGCAAGTGTCCTGGAGACCAGGGTTGAATTTTAGCTCAGGACCCAACTTGCTGTGTTTCCTGCAATCCATCCCTTTATACCTCTCTGGTCTTCGCCTCTCTTGCCTTCCCTGTGAAGAGGGAGTGATGCACTAGATTTCCTTCCAAATCTCTTTTGTGTCTGATAGGTGTGAGCCAGGTCAGTGTTTCCCAAAGAAAACTCAGTGGAACCCCACTCTCTTTGAAAAACGTGCTTTGTGGTCAGATAAGTATGGAAACGTTTTCAAAATATAAGCCCCCTCTTGGATTTATAAATTTATATTGACATATTAAAGACTCTTAAGAGTCCAGAAGTCAGGAAACAAGTTTTACTTTATTTAATCCAGCATTTCTCAAGTTTGTTTGACCACAAAACCCTTTTCCCACTTAACACCTATTAGCATCCATAACACGTATTAGCACTGGGGTTCTACAGAACACACTTTGGGAAACACTGGCCAATGCCGAGGGCTGAGATAAGAGGCGGATGATCAGCATCTTTTCCCCTTTGACCAAAGGCACAGCTACTGCCCCTTGGCTCCCAGCACCTTGATGCATTAGCATAACCAGCAAACATTCACAGAGTATCTGCTACCTGCTAGGGACTAAGGTGGACACTCAGCTAATAGACAGGTGGCTCCTGCCCTCAACACTCTCTAGATGGTGCAGCAGGGGAGAGCCTGGGTCCTGCTTTGGCCTGGCAAGAAACCTTAGAGATTCTAGCTAAGCTTGGGTCTTCTGTCCCTCATTTCCCATGGGCTGACATTGAGGTACCATTGCTTTCACCAGTATGTTTGTGCTTTTCAGTTTCAAGTGCCTGTAAACACATTCATTCATTCATTCATTCAACAGAATTATACTGAGCACTCATAGAATGCCAGATACCGTCATGGGCTATAGTAGAGAATGAAACAGGCAAAACGCCCCGTCCTCATGGAGTCTACACTCTAATAAAGATAAGCAATGAATAAATAAAATACAAGGCACATCAGATGGTAACAAGTGCTAAAGTGGAGAGGGGAGAGGCAATATGAAGGGAGTTTTGCTATTTTAAATGGGGATGGGGGTGTCAGGAAAGGTCTCACTGACTTTATGTAAGAACCTGAAGGTGTGAGAGACTGAGCCAGGGGAAAGAGCATTCCAGAGAGAGGGAGTGTGG
Source organism: Bos grunniens (assembly GCF_055505025.1). Taxonomy (NCBI): domain Eukaryota; kingdom Metazoa; phylum Chordata; class Mammalia; order Artiodactyla; family Bovidae; genus Bos; species Bos grunniens. The sequence goes on from NC_141192.1 coordinate 15,081,080, forward strand.
TATGTGCAAAGGCCCTGGGGTGGGAATATGCCTAGTGTGTTTGACACATAGCTAGGAGACAAACATGGCTGGAGAAAGTAAGAGAGGATGAAGAGCAGAAAAGGGTCAGAATGATGATGGGGCCAGCGTGCTAGATCCTAAGTGGGATGGGAAGCCTTTTGAGCAGAGAATATGACACACTAGGGCTTGTCTTTTTAAAATAACTTAACATGCATACAGTGTATGCAAAGTCTCTGCAGAGTGCCAAAGAAAGTGATGACAGGTCATGAAGCTAGAGGTTCCTGGTGAGGGTCATGTGGTCCTTCTGCTGATGGCCACACCTGTCCTGGTATGAAAGAGTAGGATGGGCATGGGGACAGAGGGAGGAAGGTATGGAGATGGGCAGGAAGCTCTGAAAGCCAACCTTTTCACATATGTATAATATTTCTACTTTGTGCCAAGCCCTGTTAGAGACCCAGTTACTTAGATCCTCTAAATGAACTCTGAATTAACCCTGTGAGGTGGGAAATTCCTATCCTTGTTTTGCATTTGAGAAACTTGTGAGTCAGAGGAGTGACTGACTAGCCAAGTCACACAGTTCACCAGTGGCAGAACCCAGGGCTCCCAAATTCTCTCATCCCAGTGCTCTTCCCTCAATCTCCCACTGTCTGCTGATGTGGAATGGTGTTTGGAGCCCCTTTGCTTTCTAAGGAAGCACTTTCCAGACAGGTAAGTGACCACAGACCTTAGTGTTGACCCCAGACATCCTATAGAGACAAAGTCTGCAAGGCGAGTATCTTAGATTGGAGACAGATGCTGAGATGAGGGAGAGCTACACACAGCAGGTTTATGGGGAAGTGCCACCTGTAGGGAAACTAGGAAGACAGGACTGGGATGAAGGGAAGTTCAGTCAGTTCAGTTGCTCAGTCGTGTCCGACTCTCTGCGACCCCATGAATCGCAGCATGCCAGGCCTCTGTCCATCACCAACTCCTGGAGTTCACTCAGACTCATGTCCATCGAGTCAGTGATGCCATCCAGCCATCTCATCCTCTGTCGTCCCCTTCTCCTCCTGCCCCCCATCCCTCCCAGCATCAGAGTCTTTTCCAATCAGTCAACTCTTCACATGAGGTGGCCAAAGTACTGGAGTTTCAGCTTTAGCATCATTCCTTCCAAAGAAATCCCAGGGCTGATCTCCTTGAGAATGGACTGGTTGGATCTCCTTGCAGTCCAAGGGACTCTCAAGAGTCTTCTCCAACACCACAGTTCAAAAGCATCAATTCTTCGGCACTCAGCCTTCTTCACAGTCCAACTCTCGCATCCATACATGACCACAGGAAAAACCATAGCCTTGACTAGAGGGACCTTTGTTGGCAAAGTAATGTCTCTGGGATGAAGGGAAAGCTGACACCAAATGTGACTGCAACAGAGACCTCAGCCCCCAAACACAGCAGAATGGTCCAGGGGCACCTGGGGATGCCTGTTGGGCACCTGATCCAAGCTAGGCCAATCACAGATGGCTCCGGGAGCAAGGGAGAGAAGCAAGAGAGAAGTCAGTCTGGCTCTGGGTGTTAAATCAAGGCATGAAACCTGGAAGCAGCCATATTCAGCCAACCAGACAGAGGAACAAAAAAAAAGATGTTTGGCAGTGAGAGAAAAGACTAAAGCAGTTGCCTAGAGAGAGAAGAGGGAGCTACCCTCTCCTGAAGCCCTGCAGGACTCCAGGACTTTCCTGATGCACCTCCCAGCCCTTAGACAGAGGCTGTGGACCAGGATGTTGATTCATCTTCTCTGAGAGGAAGCTCTGAGCTCCCTGGAGGCTGTCTCTGCACCACCAGCATCGGCCTTGATCCCCCCAGCATCCTCCCCTCTAATCCTCCCATTTCCCCATTTTCTACTCTTGAGAGTAAGATAGTCTCTCTGATCATTATTTTTCCTTTCCCTGTGTCTTTGTCCCTAAGTCTTTGAAAGTCAAAAGCAAGGATGAGCCTTTTTTTTTTTTTCTCTCTCTTTCTGCTGCCCCATCTCTTCCCTGAGGCACCCAGTATAGAACAAGCTACCTTGAAAAGAGAGGGGGTCAGGGAGAGACAAAGAGAAGGAAATAGCCAGAACTGTTAAAAATTAAGTAATAGTTCAAATATGTTATTTTACCATGAAACAACAACAATTTTTAAATGTGATTTTTTTTCAGAACCACACCAGCCTCTGGATTTTGCCATAAGCTCCAACCCAGGTAAGCATCAGTGCTCTGAGAGGTCAGAGTCGGGGTCATTCATCTTGTGTGCCAGAACAGACAGCCACTGTTTCCTTGAGAAAAATTCTTATCTTTCTTACAGATTCTCTTCTGGCTCACTGCCCAACAGAAGTAGGGTAGCCATTCATTCTGATAAGTCTTGATTAGGTTTCTTAATTTTCATAAAAGGTAGTCAATTTGACAATCCCTCAGGTTGACTTAAAATGTTGCTTTTTAAATTATTATTATTATAATAACTTAAAATATATATAAATACTGGTATTTCCCTAGTGGTTCAGTGGTTGGGAATCTGCCTGCCAATGCAGAGGACATGGGTTCGATCCCTAGTCCAGGAAGATGCCCACATACTGTGGGGGCAACTAAGCCTGAGAGCCACAACTACTAAAAGTTTTAAAGAAATATCTATTATAAAAATGTTACAGAAAGGATTAACTTAAAAGTAAAAGTCTTCTATAATCTTAGCTCCCCAAGATAACCACTTTTAGACATCTGATCTACATTTACCCAGATTTTCTCTTCCCTTCTTACTTTTTCAGTAACACTGATCTGCTTCATTCTTCTTAACAAAATTGCATCGTTTTCTCAACTTTTAAAAAATTATTTTTAAAACCCCCAAATAATACACGATGATAGTAAGGAGAAAATTATAATTCAAAAAGATACATGTACCCCAGTGTTCACTGCACCATTATATACAATAACCAAGACATAGACGCAACCTAAATGTCCCTGACAGAGGAATGGATAAAGAAGAGGTGGTACATATAAACAATGGAATATTATTCAGCCATTAAAAAGAACAAAATAATGCCACTCGCAGCAACATGGATGAACCTTGAGATGATGATACTAATTGAAGTAAGTCAGACAGAGGAAGACAAATATTGTATGACACACTCATATGTGGAATCTAATTTTTTTTAAATGATACAAATAAACTTATTTACAAAACAAAAATAGACCCACAGACATATAAAACAAATTTACAGTCACCAAAGCGGAAAGTGAGGAGGGGATAGGGACAAATTAGGAATTTGGGATTAACATATACACATTACCATTTATAAAATAAACAACAAAGACCTACTATATAGCATCAGAAACTATAATAAATGTTTTTAATAACCTATAAGGAAAGAGAATCTGAAAAAGAATATGTATATATACTATATATATGTGTGTGTGTGTGTGTGTATATATATATATATATGTTTAATTGATTCTTTGTGCTATACACCTTAAACACAACACTGTAAACCAACTATACTTAAGTTAAAAAAAAAAAAAGAAGGTGCTAAAGGGAAAAAAGCAGAGCTGCTATAAAGAAACACTATTCATGGAGAGTAATTTGGGGATGTGTGTATATGTTAATCCCTAATTCCTAATTTATCCCCATCCCCTCCCCACTTTCCGCTTTGGTAACAGTAAATTTGTTTTCTATGTCTGTGGGTCTATTTTTGTTTTGTAAATAAGTTCATTTGTATCATTTTTTAAAATTAGATTCCACATATGAGTGTGTCATATAATATTTGAGGCTGAGGTTAGTCCCTGCATTCCTGTAGTACCTACGTCTTATCCCTGAATAAAGGCAGCCAATGGTGAAGTGCACATTTAATCCTCCTCTCCTGGATCTCCCAGAGAGGTGACGTCACCAGATTATGGCCCCAGTTTCCAACACGGAGGTCTTCACAAGCCTTGCCCCTGCCTCGACCACCAGGATGCCATGAGGACATTGACCACTGGATGACCCACACAAGATCCATGCAAAAAAAGTCTTGTTTCTTCTAAGGAGCTGGTTTGCTTTTGCTTTTAGGACCACTTGACATTGATAATTAATCATGTTTCTTATTTTCCATTTTTGCTCTGGTGTCCACAAAGCCCAGAGCCCAATTTTAGTAATTACATAAAACTGGGTATGCATACCCGCTTGCCATTTTTTCCCCTCTCTTCTGTGTAGTCTCTTACATTTCTCCGAGCCCTTTAATTTTAAAAATCTTGATTTTTAATTTTTTAACTTCTTTTTCTCTTTTGCAGAGGTTTATTTTTGTTAGTACCCTAGAAAGTCACCTCATTTTTTTTTTAATTGCAGAATAAACCAGAGCATTAGAAAACCAATTTTGGACGATGCTTTTTTCTGACATACCCCTTTCTGTTCAAATGCCTGCTTTTCCCCTGCCATGTAGATGTGGAGAGGTTTGGAGGGTGCCATGGAGACCACAAAAGTGAGGTGAGGCAGCTGTGGGCTTGAAAGGAGAGATTTGTAGCCCAGATACATAGGCTCACAATTCACTACTGGGCTGTCTAGGTTCCCTTGAAATAAGATGTGGGGGTCTGCTACGTTGCTCAGCAGGACTTCCAAGTCTCGGAACTGCCTCTTGTCCTAGCGGCATCAGCTTGGAAAGCGACAGGGCAACTTGGGACTTGCAGTGCTTCCAGAATCGGACTCCAGGAGGACCCAGGGTCTCCCACTAGTATGGCGGAGAGACGGCAGTGCCTAGAACCCAATGGATTAGGTGCCATCCCGTCTCCTCACATGAGGAATGGCCATGATAAAATAATAACCGGGAACAGTAGGTGACCCAGTTTGAACAAAGAGGCTGAGGATCGATGCTCTACAGCCACTGTCTGCTTTGTGGGTTCCTTTTACTACAACATTATATATTATATGCAAATCACAGCACAAACTTAAGGCCGCTTTTCATGTCAAGCAGCCTCTTTGAGCCTATATGTTATATTTTACAGATCTTGGACAGTAACATTTTTCTTTTTAGTGCGAAGTTGCTTAAGGTTCATCTGAGACTCTTTTAAATTGCTGCTTTCAGAGAAATAACAATGTAAAATGACACGATGATGTATGGCTCCGTACGGCCCGCTGGGGCTGCGGCAGTCGCAAACGCCACTGAACCTCTGGGAATGAAGCGGTCTCCGGAGCGCCATTGTGCAATTGTCCTAACCGGATCATTTTTAATTAGTTGCAATTAATTTCAAGTGACAGCGTCCTGCACTACCAAGTCAGAGAGGCTCCAGCGCGTGGGTGGGGTTATTAGGAACAGACAGCTGGTAAGAGGGAAGCCAGAAGGAGGTCTCACTATAGAGCTTTTACCCCCAACAAGATTCCCCAGATTGGGGATGGAGGGATGATCGTTTCCTGAGCGGAGGGAGGGACGTCTTCCTAATGATGCAAATGTTCTGATGCTTTCTGGCCCATGTGGGGGCCCTGCTAGGTGGGCATTTATTACTCCCTGCACACATAGGCAAGCATGTTCTGGTGATTATCTCACTTCGGTAACCCCAAGTCATTCAGCCAGATAACTTCTGCCTTAGTGCAGCAGGAGCAGATGCTGAGATGAAGCTTTGGGCAGGTAGCTTATTTGGGAGGTGACCCCAGGAGTAGGGAAGTGAATCAGGAAGGGGAAGAAAAGGATAAGGGGTGACTTATAAAGCAAGTTAGTCCTGTGGGTACCTGGAGCTCACTCCCACTGGGGACATTCTGGGGGACAACCTAGAACTACATCTCAGAGCTGTTGCCACCCATGGGCTGGAGGAGCTAGGATATTTATACAATGATCCTGTTGGTCTCTGGTGGAGGGCTGCTTCTGAGCTGCTGCACACAAAAGGTGCGTCAGTGGCTGGAGAAAACTCTCAGACAAAGAACTGCAGATGCTGGAGCCAGAAGTCGGGCTCAGAGCACGCACGTGGTAAGGACAAGGGGGTGGGGTGGGCCCTGGCAGTGTCTGCTGTACCCTCTAGGACCCCTTGCAGGTCTAAAGTCACAGTTCCCTAGTACCCCTCGGAAACAATGCCCTCTACAGCATTTATACAGGGAGAAACAGGCAGAGAGGGTAAGTAGGGTAAGTGGACCATTGAACCTGGCAGAGAAGGTTCACGATGCCTGCCTTTCCCCACCCTGCCGCATTGAGGGACCCAGGCTCTTGTGAGCTGCCTGGGTTTCATTCCCTCCAGCCATCCTGGTACTTTCTCCCCTGAATCTAGGATTCAGCAACTCTCTCAATAGGACTGCTTCTAAGCAATGGCTCATACATAAGAGAGGAAACCAGAGAGAGTACCCCCCTCCTGAGTGCCACATTCTCCAATCCAATGTTTTGGGGGCACACAGTCACTCTTTGCCCCCTACTGAACTGAAGCTTTGGGACCAAGGGGCTAACCTCCACCTCTAATGCCGTTGCTAATCTAGACAGTGGTTAGAGAACCAAGGCCAAGGCACTTGACCTCCATGCCTTGACTTCTCTGACTTCCAGCTCCTCCCTTGGCTCCCCAGAGCCATACTTCATTGGTTCATCAGTAGGGAGGGAGGTGGGGCTAATGATGCTTGGCCCTGCTCTCAGGAGTAATAAGAACTATCACACACGTGTGTCAAACACTACATACACCATATGCTGTTCTAAACATTTTCATATTTCATGTTAACTACTTTTATCTTCACAACTCAGTAAAGTAATCCTGTAATGCAACAGGACCTTAACGGGCCTTCCCAGGACAGATTCCTGCTCCACCCCCATCCTCCCACCCCCGCCATGCCTCCTGTCTGTAGAGAAACTTTAGCCAAAGAATAAATTTAATCAGAGAAGTGAGAAAATGCAGAAATAAAGGAAAACAGTCAAACAAGACAAAATAATAATAGTTAACCACTAAACAAAGTCAAGGACTTCTCATTTCCCCTCAAGGGCTGTGGATAATATTCTGAGCCATATCCTTTAAGCTGTTTTGCAGATACGGAAACTCCCACCAGGTGGAAGAAGTTAACTACATGGTGACTGGGCTGCAGCCATGACATAAGCTGCTCCATCGTAAACCATTCCAAGAACGGGCCCCAAGGAAATGGGAACAAACTGACCCTGGAACTGCAGATTAACTGTACCCAAAACAGGCAAGATAATGCAGATCTACTGCATGACCGGTTTCAAGATGATTGTCGGAACTGTGTCATTCCACACCCTTAAGCTCCTCTTTTTTCTTTTTACACCATGGTTTGTTTTTATTTTTTAGTGTGCTAGGATGATTAATTACATTGATTGATTTTTAAAACTCTTTTATTGGAGTATAGTTGATCACTCCAGTGTTCTTGCCTGGAGAATCCCAGGGACAGCAGAGCCTGGTGGGCTGCTGTCTATGAGGTCGCACAGAGTCGGACACGACTGAATCGACTTAGCAGCAGTAGCAGCAGCAGTTGATTTACAATGTTAGTTTGAAGTTAGAGAAAGACAGTTTGTACGCAGAATCTTAAAAAAAGGATACAAATGAACTTACCTACAAAGCAGAAATAGTCACAGATGTAGGAAACAAACTTATGGCTACTGGAGGCTAAGGGTGGAGGGAAGGACAAACTGGAAGGTTGAGACTGATGTATACACACTACTATATATAAGAGAGAGACCTGGGGGACCTGGGTTCGATCCCTGGGTTGGGAAGACCCTTGGAGAAGGGAACAGCTACCCACTTCAGTATTCTGGCCTAGAGAATTCCATGAACTATCCATCCATGGGGTCACAAAGAGTCAGACACGACTGAGCAACTTTCACTTTCATATATAAGACAGATTAATTAATAAGGACCTACTGTATAGCACAGGAAACCCTACTCAATACTCTAATGGTCTATGTTGCTGCTGCTGCTAAGTCACTTCAGTCGTGTCTGACTCTGTGCAACCCCATAGATGGCAGCCTACCAGGCTCCCCCGTCCCTAGGATTCTCCAAGCAAGAACACTGGAGTGGGTTGCCATTTCCTTCTCCAATGCGTGAAAGTGAAAAGTGAAAGTGAAGTCGATCAGTTGTGTCCGACTCTTAGCGACCCCATGGATTGCAGCCCACCAGGCTCCTCTGTCCATGGGATTTTTCCAGGCAAGAGTACTGGAGTGGGGTGCCATTGCCTTCTCCCCTAATGGTCTATATGGGAAAATAATCTAAAAAAGAGTGGATGTGTATATATGTATAACTGATTCACTTTGCTGCACCCCTGAAACTCTTCTTTAAAAGCTCTTGACCCCTGATCAGTAATGGGGTGTTGACCTTTGGACACAAATCTACCTTCTCCCCAGGTTGCCAGCCTCCTGAATAAAGCAAACTTTCCTTTCCTATGAACTCTAGTCTCTTGAGTGTTGGCTTTTAAGTGGTGAGCAGTTGAGTTTGGTAACAATACCATTATGTCCATTTTATGGGCAATAAAACTGGGGCACAGGGAGGTTAGGTAACTTGCCTAAGGTCACCCAGCTACTCAACGATGGAGCCAGGATGTGAACTCAGGCAGTCTGAGTCCTAGAACTTCAGTGATGACATCAACTACATTAGGAATTCTGGACACCCTCTGCACTCCCAATTGAGTTCTGTCTCATGCTTCCCCTGAACTGAAATACCCACAAAAAAAAACCCTCTCTCTAAAGACTCAGACTGTGTGTGATCTAACCACTTCTCTTTTTATTCTTTTCTCTTTAAAAAAAAATGGAAGTGGGTTGTTGCATCCATTCAGGGGACCCCTAGAAATAACTGGAGACTCCGGCATTGCCTCCTTCCTTCCAGGGCCCGGGTTCATTGTCCACCTCGGGTGAGGACGCCAGGACACCGCTTACCTCCAGAGGAGCCAAGTTCCCCTTAATCACCCTTGACGACCCTGTCATCCATTAACTTATCTAAACCCTGTCTCTGTGCTTGACCAATCTTCCCATCTACAAAGGAAGCCTCTTTACCTGCATAAGTCGCTTTGAAGCTACTATCTCACCACGTCAGATATTTTTTTCAAGTCCTCAACATGTCCAATCTTTGAACTCCCGATACATTGTTTTCCAATGGTCCCAGAACTGGGGTGGCTTGTTTGTTTTTTCAGTGATTTCACACTAATTTTTTTTACCCTAATCAGCCTTTGGTGGTGTTAGTCGTAAAGAACCTGCCTTTCAATGCAGGTGACATAGAGGCATGGGTTTGATCCCTGGATCAGGAAGATCCCCTGGAGGAGGAAATGGCAACCCAGTTCAGTATTCTTGCCTGGAGAATGTGATGAACAGAGGATTCTGGCAGGCTACAGCACACAGGGTTGCAAAGAGTCGGACACGACTGAAGCAACTGCTGCTGCTGCTAAGTCACTTCAGTCGTGTCCAACTCTGTGTGACGCCATAGATGGCAGCCCACCAGGCTCCGCCGTCCCTGGGATTCTCCAGGCAAGAACACTGGAGTGGGTTGCCATTTCCTTCTCCAATGCATGAAAGTGAAAAGTGAAAGTGAAGTTGCTCAGTCGTGCCCGACTCTTAGCGACCCCATGGACTTCAGCCCACCAGGCTCCTCCGTCCATGGGATTTTCCAGGCAAGAGTACTGGAGTGGGGTGCCATTGCCTTCTCCAGAAGCAACTTAGCACACACACAAATCAGTCTTTACACTGACGAGACCTGTGACTTTTCTATTCTAGAGTCAAGGGTCTCTTACGCCGCATGACGGGGTTTTCTGGATTTTGTGTTTCTTGCAGCCAGATGTCCCTTTCTTGTGTTGACCCACAGGCGCCTTGTCTCCACCTGAGTTGAGCACTTCAGTCAGCAAGGCTCTTCTCTTCAGAGCCTGGGTAGGGCCATAAAGAGTAATCCCTTCAAGGTTGTATCTGGGGAGCTTACATGTTTATAGGAACACAGTTGACAAGATTGTTCAGGAGATGACAATCATGGAAAGAAGTGGAAAATAGATCTAACAAAGAACTTCATTTAGAAAGGCAGAAAAGCAGGCTTCAGTGGGACTGTGGGATTAAAGTGACCAGACAGGCTTCTTGGAGAAGTTGTCAAGGCTAGAATTCTCCCAACTGTAGCTCCCAGCCGATGAGACCCACAGCCTCCTTTTATTATCGGGTTTGTTGCGCCTCATTTACTACCCCAGGATGGAGAGCAGAGATAATATAACCAATCTATCCACATAATTTCAAAAAAATCAATGTATTGACCCAACTATAATATAAAGGAGAAATCAAAGTAAGTTACAATAAAAGAATACATATTTCAATATGTAAATGCTCAGCAACAATAAGGAAGTCAAATACTTACACCTAAACGTGAAACCACACGAGGGGATGGCTGTCAGTGCCTCTGGCCATGGAGAGGGGTGTGCTGGTGACTTAAGGGCCATGAGTACTGTGCCCACATGAACAACAGTTTCTGAAATGGTGACCAACGCTTGGTAAAGTTCAGTACAGAGATTCAGAACAGAAGACAAATTGTCCCCTCAGTTGTCATGGGAGTTCCATTCCTATAAAATTCAGAGTATATTAAAACCATGCAAAGATATTCTGTGTATATATGTAAAACAAAGCTGGATTTAGACTCACGTCATTGTAAACAACGTGTTCTTGCCTGGAGAATCCCAGGGACGGGGGAGCCTGGTGGGCTGCTGTCTATGGGGTCGCACAGAGTCGGACACGACTGAAGCGACTTAGCAGCAGCAGCATTGTAAACAAATTTTTCCACCAGGATCAATGTCACACCTAGGACCAACTGCCACTTGGACAGGTTGCGCACTGCACAATCATTTACTTCATCACACAAGCGAATACAGTTAGTCCCCTACATATGAATGAATTCTGTTCCAAGGGCACATTTGTAAGTCTAATTTGTCTGTAAGTCCAACAAAATTAGCCTAGGTACCCTAACTAACACAACGGTCTCTATATTACTGCACTGAAATAGGTTTATGATACTTTTCACACAAATATTTTTTAAAAGCCCAAAAAAATAAAAACACATTTAATCTTACAGTACAGTATCTTGAAAGGTATAGTTGGACAGGACAACAGCTGGCATACAGGGGCTGGCATCAAGAGAACAAGCAAGAAGAGTTACCGACTGGCGGAGGGGAAAACGGAGGGAGACGGTAGAGCTGAAAAAAGGTCATCAACAACAGGAGACGGAGGGCAATCTGCAATTTCTCTCATGCCCGACATTAACGGCACAGGTTCTGGTTCCTTACTGGATTCAATTCCATCTACCCTCTTGAAACAATGATCCGGTGATGTCTGGGTAGTAGCTTTTTTTTTCCTCCTCACTGATGACTCAGTGGCACTGGACTGCACTCCGAATGCCTGTGGCACTTCCATGCACCATTCCACGTCTGGGTCCCGCGTCTGGGTCCTAACAGTGCCTCCTCAAGTAAAGAAAGCCCCTTGCCATTCCCTGCATTGGGAACCTCTTTGGTTCTTCAGTGACGTCTTCCTCCTCTTGCCTCTCCTTGTCCTTTCTCTGGCCCTCCAATTCTATCAGGCCTTCACCAGTAAGCTCCATGGGATGCACAGCCACGGTACCATAAAGTACCGAAAAGCACAACCACTTATAGGGAGGCACGCGTGTGACCATGTACGCCAGAACTAACTACATGAACCAACTTACGGAATTGTCCACGCGAACACACGTTCATGTATTTGAAAGTTCACAACTTGAAAGTTGGTAAGTTGGGGACTTACTGTAGTGGCCCCTAGGGTTGCAGGGTCCACAGGTACTTGCTTGGAATATTTTCTTTTTTTTTAACAGAAAAATATGATATTTATTCACTCTAATGATAATGTTTAGTTCTCGTGAATTCTTTTTTTTTAATTTATTTATTTTAATTGGAGGCTAATTACTTCACAATACTGTAGTGGTTTTTGCCGTACATTGACATGAATCAGCCATACGTGTACATGTGTCCCCCATCCTGACCCTCCCCATCCCATCCCTCAGGGCCGTCCCGGTGCACCAGCCCTGAGTGCCCTGTCTCATGCATCGAACCTGGACTGTTAATCTATTTCACATATGGTAATATACATGATTCAATGCTATTCTCTCAACCCATCCCACCCTCGCCTTCTCTCCCAGAGTCCAAAAGTCTGTTCTTTATATCTGGGTCTCTTCTGCTGTCTCATATATAGGTATGAGACATCTTTCTAAATTCCATATATATGCATTAATATACTATATTGGTGTTTTTCTTTCTGACTTACTTCACTCTGTACAATAGGCTCCAGTTTTATCTGCCTCATTAGAACTGATTCAAGTGTATTCTTTTTAATGGCTGAGTAATACTCCATTGTGTATATGTACCACAGCTTTCTTATCCATTCATCTGCCAATGGACATCTAGGTTGCTTCCACATCCTTGCTATTGTAAATAGTGCTGTGATGAACACTGGGGTACACGTGTCTCTTTCAATTCTGGTTTCCTTGGAATGTATGCCCAGCAGTGGGATTGCTGGGTTGTATGGCAGTTCTATTTCCATTTTTTTAAGGAATCTCCACACTGTTCTCCATAGAGGCTGTACTAGTTTGCATTCCCACCAACAGTGTAAGAGGGTTCCCTTTTCTCCACACCCTCTCCAGCATTTATTGTTTGTAGACTTTTTGATAGCAGCCATTCTGACTGGTGTGAGATGGTACCTCATTGTAGTTTTGATTTGCATTTCTCTGATAAAGAGTGATGTTGAGCATCTTTTCATGTGCTTGTTAGCCATCTGTATGTTTTCTTTGGAGAAATGTCTGTTTAGTTCTTTGGCCCATTTTTTGATTGAGTCGTTTATTTTTCTGGTATTGAGCTGCATGAGCTCCTTGTATATTTTTGAGATTAATTCTCTATCAGTTGCTTCATTTGCTATTATTTTCTCCCATCCTGAAGGTTGTCTTTTCACCTTGCTTATAGTTTCCTTTGTTGTGCAAAAGGAATTTTTGAAGTTACATGGGATGAGGGTGAATTCTTCACTGCGTGAGACTGTCCTGAACATTGTGGTATACAGAAAGCACTCCTGGTTCCCTCCCCACATACTAAATGCCAACATTATTATCACAAATAACCCCCACAAATGCCCAAACTAGCCCCTGGGCAGCACTGCCCCACTAAGAACCACTACCTTAGAGGCATCGGCGGCTCCAGACTCTCCCACAGCTGGTGGTTCCCAGCCTCATCTTGATTTCTCTTTATTGCTTCCTTTCTTCATCCCTTTCTTCCCACCCCTGCCCCAGTCCAGCCTTTATGGCCTCACTTCTGGACCAGCAGAGACATCCGCCTGGGCTCCCTGTTTCTGAGCTCAGCCACTCCAGCCAGGGAACCTGACCAGCACTACAGAACAAAGACCCCTCTCTCTCTCACCCCCCTGCCCTCAGAGTCCAGCCCCACAGTGACAGTGCTTCTTGCTCTGATTCCATCTTTTCATAGTAATCTTTCCTCTACCCGCTCCCATTCTCCAAGCATTCTCCCCTCCATACTTTGCTCCCACCATTCCCCTTCTTGGGCAACCCCATCCTCCATATCACCTCCTCTCCATCTCTGCCCTTAGGCCCCAACTGATTCATTAGCCTTCCCAGAAGTGCAGAATCAGAAGCAATGTGCTCTCAGGCGTTTCATCTGTGACTTTTGCAGACCCATCACACCCTTGTAGAGTGTTCTTCTCCCTCTGTCACAACCAGAATCTCCCCCAGGGCATAGGCTTATCTCTCTTGGGACCTCTGCACTAGAGATCCAAGGGACTTGAGGTTGGTTGTGTGTAGGGCAGGGCTGGCCTAGGAGGGACATAGATTTAACCAACAGGCTGCTGGGGGCCTTTGGTCTCCTAAGTGGCAGCTGACTTGAAGAATGGTGGTTTCAGTGAATTTTTCAATGATGAGGTGGGCCCCATCGTATTGGGGCAGTGAAGACGGCTGTCATTAGAACAAGGAAGGATGATGGTGTGGTCTCCTGGGAGGAAGAGGAAATGATAGGAAGCCCTGAATTCACTCCATCTAGGGTGATTTCAGGGGTGAACTCCATCATTCCCTGGGGTGAAGAAAAGGTATCCATGGGTTTGTATGAGTTTGTGTGGTGTGTGTGTGTGTGTGTGTGTGTGTGTGTGCACTAGCTGCTGCCACTGTTGCTGCTGCTGTGTCTGGCAGGAAAGCAGACTATTTAAACCCTCAGTGTAGCTTCATCGAACCCAGGGGTGGGGACTTGCCCATGGCATAGGGCTGGAAAGTGGGGGGATTGTACAGGGAGGGCTCTGAGATTTTATTCTGGTCATTTTGAGTAAGACTAGATTGCAGGGGGCAGGAAAAAGGAGCCCCAACTCCCAGTTAAAGCTGAACAGTGGTCCCCAACAATCCCCGCACAGGGCCTGACTCTAATGTCTTCTGATGGGACAAATTGGTGAACACAATTATTAGCTGGGTGACATCAAAAGGCATTAATCTCTGGTTCCCGAGCAGGACCGGCGCCACATTAGAGCCTCGCACCCAGTCATTATTAAGACTTTAGCCCAAGGGTGTAATAAATGTTTTATGGCATGCAAACCAAGGTAATGGAATGCAAATCCCATAATATAGCCATACATTTATTTTCTAATGGAGCAAATGATGATGTATTTTATCTGAGAAGAGCTGCTGATAGGGTCTGCTTAGGAAATGTAAAGTTACCGACCCAAAGGGTGAGTGGGTGGCCCTACTGGGGTGGGGGCTTGGGCCGAGCGAGGGTGGGAGCCGTGCTGGGACTTCCCAACAGTGGTCAAGCTTTTGTGCACACGGACCATCTAGACAAGCCCATTGCTCTTAAACTCACACCCCCAGACACCCTCCTTTTGGGGAATACATCGAACATTCTGAGGCTTAATTACCTCCCCTCTGCAGTGAGCCCCTCACCTCCCTGGAGCCCCTACCCCCACCCGGAGCTGCATACCAATAAGCTATTCAGCTCATATTGGCTTTCCAAAAATATGGCCGCATTAAGGTGTGAAATGTTCATGGGATCGAGGGGTGCAGGGCTATTTCTCCAGTGGAGTTAGGACTTGGCACTGGTACTGTGTTTATTAGGAGGCCAACACTATTCAGCTACAGCCCTGAGGTTGGTGGGGAGGCCAGGCTGGCTACCCAGGGTAGCTGTGGCCTTGGGCAGGGCTTCAGGCGAGTGAGTCCCCAGGTCTTTCTGACTGCTACTGTTTCCGAAAGAACATTCTGAATAGTCAGCTTGACCAGAAAGAATATAGCATCCCTTCTGCAGTCAGGCAGAGGGCCTCTTCATTCCTAAGAATCTCCTTAGTGCTCTCTCTTGTCCAGTCTGGACGCAAATAGTACACACAGTCCCCGGCTGGACAAGGGCTCATGGGCCTAATACTGATAAGTAAGGGCCTGCTCTGTACCTAGATTTATGGGGACACCAAGAAGTTTAAGACCTGTCCCTGCCTTCAAGGTACTGATGATCTAACTAGGGAAAAGGACACGTGTCTGAAAAGAAATTAGCAGTCAGGATGCATAGGGTTTAAGAGTCCCCTGAGTGACATATGTGAGGGATACAAGTTCCCTTATAAGTTTTCTCAGGAAAAGGAAAAGATACCACCATTAAGAAGAAGGGGAGGGAAGTAAAAACCCCTGCCCGAGAGGAATCCTGATGGAGATCTGCTGTGCGCTAGAGGTGGTAACTGATGGACAGAGGAGCCTGGCTGGTGACAGTCCATGGGGTCAGATACAACTGAGCACCTTTCACTTTCAGAAGTGGTAAGGACCTCTCAAAGTGGAAAAAACAGGACTTGGGTCTTTACTGCAAAAAGCGCGTGTGTGTGTGCATGCGTGCACGTGAACACGTGTGTGTTCACTCAGTCATGTCTTTGCGACTCCATGGACTATAGCCCAGCCAGCTCCTCTGCCCATAGGATTTTTTAGGCAAGAACACTGGAGCAGATTGCCATTTCCTACTACAGGGGATCTTCCCAACCCAGGGATCGCACCTGATTCTCTTAGGTCTCCTGCACCAGCAGGTGGGTTCTTTACCACTGTGCCACCTGGAAGCCCAAAGAGCTCATAGTAGGTGTTCAATTCACATTGGCTTTTGAATGCCCTGAAAACAACGATTGTTCTCATTAGCGCTTCAATTCTTGGCAAGTACTTTTGATCTTCTAATATGCCCTTTGTTTTATAGAATAATATTAACACTAATAACAATTAATTGAGAAATTATATCAGGCCCTGTGCTAAGCACTTAATTATCTCACTGAATCTTAAAATGACTCGAAAAGGGAAGTACCTTTATGATTCCTTTCAAGGAATAATAATGAGGAAGCGAGTCTCAGAGTGGGACTTGCCCGAGGGAGTGAGGGCTGGGATGTAACCAGATCTCTCTGCCTCCATAGTTCATCCTATACAGTCTGCCCCTCCAGATCTAGGAAGCAGAGGTCAGAGGAATTAGGAACCATACTGAAGGACACACAGCAATTGGTGTGATCGAGGGAGGGCCTCTGGCTTCAGGCCATGCTGCCTTCTGCACTCCCGTGAGCAGCTCTTGGTTTCTGTGTGTGTGTTTTATCCCAGGAGTTGTCTCCCCAGGTCTACTGCCCAACCCTCTGTCTACCTCCAATCAGTCTGTGTCCCCTTAGGATGCACTGTCGCATCCTAGGATAAGTCAAATCATGGATAAACGTGACAAAATAAAGATAACAGTAAATCAGGTGTCCACGAGGATCTGAGCCCACCCATGATTTGAAAATTCTCCATTGACTTCTCTGTGCCTGAGCCTCTTCTCAAATATGGATGCCATATGTGAATAGCCCTTTGGCAGGATACTCAGGCTGGGATGAGCCTGCTCTTGGTCCTGTCCTGGTCTGGCCTACCAATGCCCCAGAACAGGCCTTTGTGGAATATTATCCTCCAAGGCCTAGAAAAGGGACCATGCCCACCTCTGGCAGGGGAGAAGGACAGTAGTATTCAGCTCTGAATTCTTCATGGGTCTCGAGACAGGTGTGGATGGTCAGCAACCTCAACAGGGCCAGGACTGGGGAGGAGATGAGAGGAGTCCAGGCTGCCAAATGAAGGAAGCATTCACTGTCAGAGTCACAGTAGCGCAGGCCTTTTTTTTTGGCCGTGCCACACAGCTTGTGGGATCTCATTTCCCTGACCAAGGATCACACCTGGGCCCCCAGCAGTGACAGTGCAGAGTCCTAACCACTGACCCATCATGGAATTCCTGAGCGCAGGCCTTTTTAAAAAGTGCCGTATGGTTATCTGCTCCACCCACTCTATTGCCGGGCTTGGCCCTGTAGTGCTATCACAAATGCAGATGTGCAAAGGAGCCTAGGTCTCCTAACCACTGAGCTGGGGGATGGACAGGCTGACTTCCAATTGGCCCCAGTATCTAAAAAGCCTGGGACTCGAGGACTGAACCAGCAACGGAAATTCTAAGGAAACTGACTTACACAAAATGTAAGCAGAGATAGAATTTCAGCCACTCACATGCTCACTTAACTGAAAGTTCAAGGGTTAAGCCTTAGATGAGGCTGGATCCAGTTACCCATCAACAATCTTTTTCTTTCTATCTCTCAGCTCTGCTTTCCTTGAAATTCTTCCTGGGCACAGTCTAGCTGGAGGCACACGGAGGGTCACTTGGACCGAGGATAATACACACACATGAGAACTGAAGCTGCTCATGGTGGTGCAGGGGGCAGTGTGACCTGAAGCTAAACACGCTCCTACAGGAAGGAGTAAAGGGATGGCTTCACTCTGAGGCTCAGGAAGCATCTACTGTGCAAGAGCAAGGTGACGGCTGGCCAACCCAATGGAAAAAAGTAATTTCTCCTTCCTGGTAGTTGTGTCAAGAGATTTTTATTAGCATGGCTCCCGTACCACGTCCATAACAGAACCAACCACTGTGGCCAGGGGGTTGATCTGCTCTGAGGATCTAGTTCTACTGAGCCCAGAGGACCCCAGACATCCAAGCCCATTTGAAACCATGGAGACTTAGTGGAAGTGATATGGGTTCCCCAAAGGAGAATCTGGCTGCTCTCAGAGGAGGGATGAATACTAAGCAGACAAACTTAAGAGCGATCAACTCAAGAGCTGGAGACTCTTCTAAAACCCCAGCCACACCCAGGCCTTCTCTGGGCAGCCCGGAACACCTGCTGCCCAAATCAGTGTCATTTGTGAGTATCTGCTAGAAGCTTTCTTTAGGCATGAAATGCTTCTTGCTCATCTTCGGCCACCTAACCCTCTCCCTGAAGGGACTGGTCAATGACATGTGCATTACAGTCACTCAGCAGGAATGTGCTGACATTATGAAAGAATGAATGAGGAACTGTGCTGGGGCTGGGCCCCAAACTTTTATTAACTGCGAGGTTAAAAGCTATCGAGGGTCAGGGGCACCGCAAAGGTGCAGAGGGAGTGAGTCAATTAACACCTGCCTTTTTATTTCCAAATCGAATTGTTGCATGAGGTTTGGGATGATGTAACCACTCGGCAGCGTCAGGACAGGATTTATGAGCTATGGTATGTGGAGCGATGGTTGGAGCAGGCAGCTGCTGAGAGGCTCTTACCCTGACTGCCCTTTCTTGGAAACCTCCCTAAATGATGGTTGGAAGGCATGACAGCATACGTTTGCTGTTATAAACCCATGCCCCTGTGCCCAGGGTGGATCTGAGTTGAGTCACTTTTTCCTAGGCTGGTTTAGGAGAGTATCCGGCTCAGGGATGGCTTTGGACTAGGAGGGGAAAGGAGCGGGAATGTTGAGAAGGGGAGCGGGGCGGGAGTGGGGGGCGGTAGAGAGGACAGGAGATTGACTCAGGCTCCCTGGAATGAGGACACGACCCCACGGAGCCTTCTTAGGTTGGTGTGCATTTGAGTAGGGAGTGGTGGTGGCCAACTAGAGAGTCCACGTGTTAATGTCCATTCATCATCTCCTATCTGAGATGAGCTGAGTTGGCCGCTGCTGGAAGTTTCTGGGAATGAGGCTGGTGTAGCCAGATTCACTGACCACTCCATGGCCTGCTGCAGGGCTTGGGATGGAAGGAAGAAGGCAGGCTTCCCTTCCAGCCCTTCCCACCAGTGCCTGGGTCCGAATGATGGATTTTCAACTGGGCCATTAAATGCTGATTAAAGTACTGGAAAAAAGAACAGGAAAGAAAAAAAAAAAAAAACAATATCGAGCGTTGTACATACATACACACTCCCACCCCGGCCCCCCTTCCCTTTTCTCAAGCTGCCTCGAAGTTCGTTCCAACCCTCCATTGGAAATGCTATAAAAGGCCAGGTTAATTAAGTCCTATATATTACCAGTGCAAACACTTCCAACTTTATTCCAGCAGCTTAGTGAGTGAGGAGGAGGCCAGGCAAGGTCCAGGCAGCTCAGGGTAATAAAACAGAAGACTCAATTACCTTGTACATTTGCAGTTTTTATAAAAATCATTTCAAGTTCTCCCAAGGAAAAGCACAGTGAGAGGGATCGGAATCTCGAAATCCAGAAGGAGGTCAGGGAACCAGGGATTTTAGAACAGTCAAGGGTAAGTCATCTTGTCCATCCCTCTACTTCTGGGCAGGGAGGCCCCCCCACCCTAAGGAGAAGCTCAAGTAAATTACAGAGGAAGGAGGGAGGGAAGGGGATGCCCCAATCAGCACTGAATGTCCACTGGGTCTGGAGGACAATGCTGGTGCTTTATGTAACTAACTCAGGTAGGTATTATCCCCATTTACAGAGAAGCAGACTGAGGCATCAAAGTAACCCCTTGGTACCCAAGACAGGCCCAACACCCAGCCTATGGTACTCTGATTCCTGACTCTCCCTGTAAGCTACCAGGACTTCTATCTGTACCGCATGGTGCAATGTTAAGAGAACAGTCTCTGCAGTTCGTGGATCTAGATTCAAATCTCAGTCCAACCACTGCCTAGCTGTGTGTCCTTGGGCAAATCACTTAACTTCTCCGAACCTTAGTAAGGAGTTTCCTCATCTGTGAAAACAATTTTAGTACCTTCTTCACAGCATTATTAATAGTATTAAATGAACAGTGTATAAAATGTTCAACCCAGAGCTTGGAGTATGACACATATTGGTTATTATTGTGATTATCATTATACGAGCTAAGCCCGAACTTGTCTTGACCAGCTCATTATATTTTTCAGAGTGATAGTTAGTGAACCAGTTATACTAGCCACATTCACATGCTAAAGAAAAGGGTTAAGGAGCTCTCTTAGCTTCTTGCTTTACACCACAGGGACCAAAAAGATTCTGCAACTTCTGAGTCTCACCAAAGGGCAGGAACCTCTTTCCTATTAAGAAACCACTTGTTTCACAAGGGCCACAAAATAAGAGCTATATATATAAGTAAAAAACAACTTATTATTTTCTTCAGAAAACAGAAACTGTTCAATATGTCTGCTCTTGCAGAAACAGGGGTATAAAATCTCAATTCAACAGCAGTCCCCAGAGGGAGAAATTATTCTCTGGGCTGTAGCCACAGTGACCCAGAGCAATGTTTCCCGGAAGGCTGGAGAAAGTTAAGCCCAAAGTTCTCTCCGCTTGATCAAATCTCTTGGGGCCTTACGGGATGCACCTGAGTGGGGGTGGGGCTGGGGCGGAACAGCTGGGCAGCCGGGGACCATGAGGGGAGGCAATGCCTGGCGTGTGGCGAACACCACGTGTGGACTGACTGAATGAAGTAAATCATGCGCACCTCTCAGCTCCTCCTGTGTGGAGAGTTTCCTCTTAAGCTGGGCCGGTGAAGTACAGTGTATTCTCCCAAAATGGCCACAGTAACATTTCCAGTCCCACCTGTCTTTCTAGAACCTTGACATTCTCTTATCAAGAAGTGGAATCTATTTCTCCTCCCCTTGAAACTGGGCTGGGCTTCATGGTTACTTAACAAAATGTTGCAGTCATGATATTGTATAACTAGCAGAGCTAGTCAAAAAAGCCAATATGCTTACACTTGGTTGTTTCATGGGAATCTAGCTACCATAATGTGAGGAAGCCAAAGCTATCTGCAGAGGCCTCATGAAGATATTCTGGCTGAGAGTCCCAGCTAAGGTCCCAGACAACAGCCAGCACCAGCCACCAGACACATGTGTGAGCAAGCCTTCAGATGACTCCAGCGCCGGTGGCTGAGTCACCTTCGGCCTTTGAAACTCCCACCTGAGGATCCCACATCACTGAGCAGAGATCAAGCACCCTTGCTGTATGCTATCTGAACTTCTGCTCCACAGAGTCTAAAAGCGTAACCAACAGTTGTTTCACACCACTACGTTTGGAGTAATTTTTAACCTAGCAATAGATAACCAGAATATCCATCTATGCCTTTCGATGCCAGGTTTAGTTCTGGGGGCTATTATGTAAGAGGGTCATTGACCCACTGAAGAAATTTCCATGCACTGAAGTCACAGTGGGAGGGACTTGGAACTCTAACCCAGATGTTGAAAGCTGGAGATGGGAGCTGGTATGTGGGGAGGGGAGAGGACTTAGTCATGACCTTCCTTTCCCTGAGGAAGGGGCAGGCTTGTCCTGGCAGCATGGCGGCCCAGTGGGAAAGGAGGGGACTTTGGAGTCAGATGGCCCCCACTAACTCTATGGCTTGGACAGGTCAGTCCACTTCTCTGAACCTCAGATGAAGATGATAATGTCTCTCTTGCAGTATGCTTGTGTGGATTAAATAAGATCAATAGAGCTGACTTGCTTGGCACACAGACCCTTAAAAAATATTCTCATGAAAGGTCCTTTGCTGCTGCTGCTGCTGCTAAGTCGCTTCAGTCATGTTCAACTCTGTGCAACCCCATAGACGGCAGCCCACCAGGCTCCCCCATCCCTGGGATTCTCCAGGTAAGAACACTGGAGTGGGTTGCCATTTCCTTCGCCAATGCATGAAAGTGAAAAGTGAAAGGGAAGTCACTCAGTCCTGTCCGACTCTTAGCGACCCCATGGACTGCAGCCTATCAGGCTCCTCTGTCTATGGGGTTCTCCAGGCAGGGGTACTGGAGTGGGTTGCCATTTCCTTCTCTGGAAAGGCCCTTTGGTTGCCCTCAAATCTGCAAATAAATAGGAGGTGTTTATGAAAAGATGCTGCAGGACATTTCTTCTGGGTTGAGTAAGGATTAAAACATAACTCACTTCTCTCAGGGTTTTAATGTATAGAAAACAGGTATAGGAAAGTGAATGTGGATTGAAGTCCCAGCTTTATTAATAGCAGCAAATGCCCAATAATTGCCACAGGAAGGGCTGCAGTTGGAGCCTGGTGTTTTCTCTGTGAGAAAATCTTCAATTAAGGATTCAGATTCTTTGCAAACAAAAGTCCAAGACCAGATGGCTTCACTGGGGAATTCTACCAAACAAACAAATCCTTCCCAAACTCTTCCAAAAGACTGAAGAGGAGAGAATATTCCCAAAGTCATTCTATGAAGCCACCCTCACCCTGTCACCAAAACCAAAGACACTACCAAAAAAGAAAACCACAGACCAATAACTTTGACAAACACAGATGCAAACATTCTCAACAAAATGTTAGCAAACCAAATCTAACGACATGTGAAAAAGATCATACACCATAATCAAGCTGGTCTCATCCCAGGGTCACAGGGATGGTTTAATATGTGCAAATCAATCAATGCAATACATCATATCAACAAAAGAAAAAAACACATGATCATCTCAATAGAAGCATAAAAAGCATTTGATAAAAGTCAACATCCATTCATGATAAAAACTCTTACCAAAGTGGATATAGAGGGAACATCTCTCAACATAATAAATGCTATTTATGACAAACCCACAGCCAATAAAACACTCAACAATGAAAACTGAATATGATTCAAAGAAATGAAAAGATATTCCATCCTCTTGGATTGGAAGAATTATTACTGTTAAAATGACCACACCACCCAAAGCAATTTGCAGATTTATTGTGACCCCTATCAAATTAGCCATGACATTTTTCATTGGACTAGGATGAATAATAATAAATAATCCTAAAATTTATATGGAACCATGAAAGACCCAGAATTATCAAAGCAATCCTGAGGGAAAAGAACAAAGCTGGAGGCATAACCCTCTCAGCTTCAGATAATACTACAAACCTACAGTAACCAAAAGAGTGTGGTAGGTTAATTCCCTGGTGGCCCAGCGGTTAAGACTCAGTGCTTTCACTGCCATGGCCTGGGGTTCAATGCCTGTTCAGGGAACTAAGATCCCAGAAGCCACAATGCATGGCCAAAACAGATAAATATTTTTTTTAGAAAAACTAAACAAAAAACTCAGCATGGTACTGGCACAAAAACAAACACACGGATCAGTGGAACAGAATACAGAGGCCCCCAAATAAACAAACACCTACGGTCAATTTATCTTCAACAAAGGAGGCAAGAATATACAATGGAAAAAAGACAGTCTCTTCAGCATATAGTGTGGGGAAAGTTGGACAGCTGCATATAGGTCCACGAAATTAGAACACACGCTCACACTGTACAAAAAAATAAACTCAAAATGGCTTACAGACAAGATGTAATATCATAAAACGCCTAGAAGAAAACACAGGCAAAACATTCTCTGACATAAAACATACTCATCTTTTCTTAGGTTAATCTCCCAAAGCAATATAAATAAAAGCAAAAACAAACAAATGGGACCTAATCAAACGTATAAGCCTTTGCACAATAAGGAAACACACACAAAGACACACAAAAAGACAACTACAGACTGGGAGCAAATATTTGCAAATGAGGCACTGACAAGGGTTTAATTTCCAAAATATATAAACAGCTCATACAAGTCAATAACAACAACAACAAAAAGAAAACAACCAAAATAAGGGCAGGAGACCTAAACAGACATTTCTCCAAAGAAGACACACAAATGGCCAACAGGCACATGAAAAGATGCTCAGTATCACTAATTATTAGAGAAATGCAACTCAAAACTACAACAACGTACTGCCTCACACCAGTCAGAATTTAAGAAATCTATAAATATCAAATACTGGAAAGGGTGGAGAAAAGGGAACTCTCCTACACTGTGGTGGGAATGTAAATCGGTGCAGCACTGTCGAAAAGTGTGGGGTTCCTGAAAACACTCAAGATAGAGCTGCAACATGATCCACATTTCCATTCCTGGGCATCTGTTCGGCAAAAGCTGTCATTCAGAAAGATACATGCACCCCGAGCTCGGAGCAGCACCATTTACAACAGCCGAGACATGAAAGCAACCAAAGGTGCAACAAAGGAGGATGGATAAAAAAGACATGGTATATGTGTATGTATCGTGGAATATTATTTAGCCATAAAGAAGAATGAAATAATAACATTCGCAACAACATGAGCAAGCCTAGAGATTATCATACTAAGTGAAGTAAGCCAAAAATAGAAAGACAAATACCATAGGATGTCACTTATATACAGAATCTAGAATATGACATGAATGAATCTATTTATGAAACAGATGCACAGACAGAAAACAAACATATGGTTACCAAAGGGGAAAGGGGGTGAGGGAGGGAGAAAATAGGAGTTTGGGATTAACAGATACACACCACCATAGATTAAACAGGTCAACACCAAGGCCCTACTGCAGAGCTCAGGGAACTATACTCCATATCCTGTGATAAAGCATAATGGAAAAGCATATGAAAAAGAATGTGTGTGTGTGTGTGTGTGTGTGACTGAATCATTTTGCTATGCACCAGAAACTAACACAGTGTAATACTGTAAATCAACTATACTTCAATTTTTTTAAAGGGTTCATATTCTTTCATAGTTATAGGATGATTTAGGCCTTCTATTGTCAGTTTGGGGCTTCCCTGGTGGCTCAGATGGTAAAGAATCTGCTTGCAATGCAGGAGACCTGGGTTCGATCCCCCTGGAGGAGGAAATGGCAACCCACTCCAGTATTCTTGCCTGGAGAATCCCGTGGACAGAGGAGCCTGGTGGGCTACAGTCCATGGGGGTTGCAAAGAGTCAGACACAACTGAGCAACTCACACACGACACACAGCAACATCGTCAGCTTTGGTCATTTGTGTTTTGCCAGGACTTTGTCCATTTTATCTAAATTTTCAAATGTACTTTCAAACAGAAGTTGTTCAGCTGCCTATTGAATCAGCCACTGAGTCCTCCCTTCTGTCAAGCCCTCAGAACTGTGCTGTGGGGTCACTGCATGTGCTCCTGTCCAGGGGTCACAGAGATAGTGTTTTTGCCTCCAGTGTAACGGCCTGTGAGTAAACTTGAGCCACACTTTCCTGGACCTCTCTCACCTCCCCAACTTTCCCCCTCCCCACACCCTACTGCCAGAGTGGTGAAGGCACTCTGAGCATCAACAAGTTAGAACTCCTACCTGTAACCCACCCAGAAAGTTCAAGGGAAAACCACATCCCCTCCCAGCCTAGGCTCCAGAAGACAGATCAAGCGTGCCCCTGATGATAAGGGCTTGGGGTTGACCGAGCCACCTCCCCCACCGCCTTCCAGTGCATCACTCCTTCAGCTTCCTCTCTCCTCACTGATGTCCTCAGCTGGGCAGGGACATCCATGACCTCACCTTGGCAATAGTCACACATGTCCCAACTCCCATCTCAGTTGCAAGTTTGTTTTCGCATGGAGGACAAGCAGCAGGTAGCGGGCTGGGACCTGGGGAGGAAAGAGGAGCTCATGGGGCAGCAAGGAGTTATCTGTTTATCCCAGAGTGACCTCATCTGTGCTGCTGCTAAAGTAGAAAATGGACAGGTGTCGCCTCAGCCATGGCTTCAGGGAGGTGTGACGGACGCTGCTATTCACCTTTCTCAGTGGGGCCCCCTTCCCTCTTGATAGTTTCAGAGAACCCACAAAGGATGGGACTGCTGGGTAGTGTTCCCGAGCCCTTGCCTCCTGGGGAGTCCCCAGCTTGTAGCCCCCAGCCTCCATCTGTCCTCGCCGTTGGGTCCTGCCTGCTACCATGCAGCCCCTTCCCCCAGAAAAGCAGCCATTCCTGAGTTCTCCAAGGGTGCTGCCCTGACAGCCTTAGCAACACTGTCCTCATATCTGCCTGCCCGCTGAGCAGAGGAGATGATACAAGCTGGGAGTCTCAGGGTCAAAGGTCCTGCAGACTCACCCAGGAGCTGGCTACTCGGGCAGTACAGGGAGCTGATGCTTCGAGGGATGAGTGGGTGCCCAGCTGGACACTGAAGAGGCTAAAGGAACATGATGGAAGACAGGAGAATGGGGGCACATGGTGCTGCTGGAGAAAAGCTGGCCCTGTGCATGGATAATTAGAACCGAACGTCAGTAAACAATGCCTTTTCCCCTCATTAAGGACAAATCTGTATGTATAATGTGCCTATTTTCTCTTTCATTAATTCATAAATGCCCGTCAGCCCTGGGTCTGATGTGTCTCCTCTCCTACGCAGACGGAGGGGCCCACCTCAGCACCCAGCTCCCGTGAGGGGAGAGACTGCGGGGGCGCTCCTGTGAGATGCCATAGATGCAGCTACGGTGGCTTCCAGAAGGGAGCAGAGAGAGGCCGTGAGGGCAGACCCCAGGCCAGCCCTTGCTGCCCCCTCTGAGGCCTCACTCATTCTCTTGATTGATTCGTCTGCCCTTGAGTAGCTTGAGAATGCTGACTCTTGGGAGCCCCTGAGAATGTGGCCAATCTTCAAGCACTCCTTAGGATGCCCAACAACAGGCTGGGACCAGAAATTCCAAAGATGAGACATCAATTCTGCCCTCATGAAACTCACAGTCCTACAGACAGAGCAGCCAGCACACATGTATATATTAAGGAATGGATGCTGGAAGGAAAGTTCACACAAAATGGAAATCGTCAGTGAAAGTTAGGGAGACACCCCAGATGTATGTCTCCTCAATCAGTCTGGAAACTTCCCTGGGAATTGATAACACGTCTCCATCAACAGGCGAGGTACTTCAGGGTATACTGACCACTTCCCCTCCCAACAGGGGAGTAAAAATCCTCTAGAGGCAGAAATGGTCTCTTCCACCAAACAGGAGATCCTAGAATTAGGAACCATTGCCCCATCAGATTAAAAACTCCCACGAGCGAAGGACCTGTCCAAGAGCAGGGATTGTCTCCCTGTCATTCTCACTCTAGCCTCCCAGGACTGTGAATAAATACAGCCTCCTTATATCACTCCCTCCCTCCTGGGACCCCCAAATGTGTCCTGAACTTGTGCCAGGACTTGAGGGGGTGGGGATGGTGCCAAAGCGAGAGATGACACAACCTCTATCCTCAGGAGCACCCACCAGCTTTTCCGTTTGTGTGGACACTAATCCATACAAACGGGGAGACAGGGGAAGGGGACTGAAGTGACCACTTATGGAGCACTCTCATGGTAGTCACGGGGCACACGTGTGACCTATTGTGTTATCCCACATAAGAGCTCACAAGCCCAGGAGGTGGGCACCATTTTCCCCATCCCACAAATGAAGAACTGAAGACCGAGAAAGGGAAAGGGATTCACTCAAGGTCACATAGCCCATCAGAGGTAGAACTGGGAATCAAACACTCTGTCTCTTTCCACCACAGCCAGCGTCACCCCAGATGAGTGCAAGAACCTCATGAGCAGGAGCGGTAAGAGGAGAAGAGGAAGAGCAGCGGGACTGGAGGAGCCAGGCCTGGGGACAGGAGCTTCTGGTGGACCTCAACTGCAGGAACGGCCTGGAGAGGCCCAGGCCACTGGGAGAGTCTCTGAGGGTCAAGCTGGGGGCAGTCCCATCTCTTAAACCCCTACCTTCCCTGAAGAGGGCATGTGGAGGAACCTCAAGCCTGGTGAGGAACCTTGCTCATAAGTCCAGTTATTCCTCAAAAATGTCATCTCCTGAGACTATTTTAACGTTAGACTGACCTCTGATGGACACGAGGTGGTTCTGCTGTCAGGACAGTATCGCACTCGGCATAATCATCAGTGTGGTTAGTCATTCTAAGGGGCTGGAAAGAACTCAAATATCCAGCCACCAGAGAATGGAAAAAAAGTCCATGTATGGAACACTCAGCAACAGTTAAAAGGAATGAAGCAGATCCCCCATATGGGCTTGACATGGCCAAATCTTCAAGACATATATTGTCGAGTGAGAAAAAACAACTCACATGTTGATATATTTACTGTGATATCACTTGCATTAAAAGAGAAGTCTCAAACAAGGTGCCTTCAGTGGCTATATACCATACTAAAGGGTCTGTAAAATACACATCAGGCTGGTAAACAGTGGTTATCACGGATTAAGAGGGTGGCTGTAACCAGGAGGGTAGGTGATCTAAGGGGATGCTGGCCTGCGCAGGGGGACCACTTGCCCAGAATGACCTCTGTTTCCTCTGTTGCTGGTTTAACTTATAACAGCGCTTCCTTTCACTCTCAAAGATGTTCAGTTTGGGTGATAAGTTAATTAATCTACTTATCTGTAGGGCTTAATTTTTTACAAAAAGAATGTATGAAGTAATCACTTGTGTCATTTCTAACAGTGCATCAGGAGAAGGTCAAGTCTTCATCTCCTTCTCCAGGGCCCCAGCCCTACTCCTCAGAGGTAAATACTGTTAACAGTTCTCACATCCTTCTCGAAACTGTAACTCTATATCTAACCACATAACCTTGGGAGCCAGTAGTAAAGAATCCACCCGCCAATGCAGGAGATTCAAGAGACAAGAGTTTGATTCCTGGGTTGGGAAAATCCCCTAGAGGAGGAAATGGCAACCCACTCTGGTATTCTTGCCTGGAAAATCTTAGGGATGGAGGAGCCAGGCGGGCTAAAATCCACGGGGTTACAAAGAGTTGGACATGACTGAGCACTCATGCACAAGCTTAAACCACAGAGAAAAAGACATACAGAATTATGCAGCACACTCTGTTCTGAAACATGCTTTTTTCACTCAATCAGGATATTGGGGAAAACTATCATTAGATTCTCAGGTCCCACCAACAGAGCTTCAGGTTCCATGGGTTGACAGTGGTGGCCATGGATGTGTATTTGACAACCTTTCTGCATGATTTTGATACCAATGGTCCATGGACTCCAGGCTAATCTTTGTCCATTAAACAATCATTCATCCATTCACTCAATAAACAATCATGGAACCTCACTCTGGATTTGGCCCTGGCTAAGCTTGGAATTCAGCAGAGAACATAACACATCCTTGCCCTCCAGGGTGCGGTCCCAGGCCTCCTTCGGGTGAGATTAGTCATCACCAACAGTGGGCTGAACTGGCTATGAGCACGGGCCGTAGGGTGAGACAAACCCAATCCTGGTACTTCCTCTTTCTGACCATGTGACCTTGGGAAAACTACTAAAGCCAATCTTTGCCTCAGTCATCTGGTCTGTAAAATGGACATCATAATCCCCAAATCACACGATGGGCACTTGATAAGTTGAAGCTACTATCATTCATTAAATTAATTATAAAGAATATATATCTATATATAATAAAATTCCTATAGCATTCTTGCCAAGAATGTTTAAACTAAATTATGAGGAAACAATCTGATAATCTGAACTCAGAAATATTCTAGAAAACTTGCCTATATTCTCCAAAAATGTCAGTGTCATGAAAACAGAGAGAGAATCTGTTTTAGATGAAAGAAGATGAAAGAGACATACAACTAAATGCAAATTGTGATCCATGCTTGGGTTATATACACACACGTGTGTGTGTATAATATCACTGGGATAATTGGAAGATATGAAAATCAACTGTATACTATATAATGATATTATAGGATAAGGCAATGACACCCCACTCCAGTACTCTTGCCTGGCAAATCCCATGGATGGAGGAACCTGGTAGGCTGCAGTCCATGGGGTTGCTACAGTCAGACACGACTAAGCGACTTCACTTTCACTTTTCACTTTCATGCACTGGAGAAGGAAATGGCAGCCCGCTCCAGTGTTCTTGCCTGGAGAATCCCAGGGACAGGGGAGCCTGGTGGGCTGCCGTCTATGGGGTCACACACAGTCGGACACGACTGAAGTGACTTAGCAGCAGCAGCAATGTTAAATTTCTTTATTGTGATAATTGCACCATGTAAATGATCTCATTCTCAGGATGTATACTGAAATACGTTGTGCTATCTGCAAATAACTCTCAAATGGTTCAGAAAATCTTATGTGTAGAGATGGGGGAGAAAAAACAAGACACAGAAAGGAAGACAGAAAGAGAAAGTGGAGAATATGTAGCAAAATGTTAACAATTGGTGTATCTAGATGAGTATATGGGTGATCCTATTCTATTATTCCAACTTACTTTGGAATGTAGATTTTACATTTTCCAAAGTAAACAATTTGGAAAAGTGAAATCTAGTGGTTTTAGAAAATGATATTCTAGCTAGTGGCTGACTGGGGAAGGAGGCAGGGACTAGTTGGGGAGCATGGCTGGGAGCTTCCTGACTTCTGTGAATGTCCTATTTCTTGAACTGAGTGAGTTCACATTTAGAGGATTCACTGGGCTGGGCACCTACGATTTCTCCTCTTTTTGTGAGTAGGTAATGTGCCAATAGATACAGTTTATTTAGAATCATCATCCTAATAGAGCATCCTTCCCAGCATCCTATCCTCTGCTCTGGGTCTGTAAATGCAAGATGGGTCCAGGCTGGAAGGAAGGCTGGGGCGGGGCCATTCTTCCTTGAGAGGAAGGACTCGAGTCCGATGACAGCCTGACCCTGCGGGGAGGGGGCAGGCTGCTTCCGGAGGTGCCCCAGCCTGCCCCTCTGGGCCATGCCCACTTCTGCTGCCAGCCCCTGTCGCAGGAAGGTGGCCTTGACTCCACACTTCTCAGGCCCCGTGTTCCCCTCTCTTGTCAGCCCTGTGGGCCCAGAAGGATGTGGGCTTAATGAGGCATCTCATCTTGTGTGAGAAGCGAGTCCAGGGGTCACATTTTCCTCTCCTTGCATTGTTCCCCATGTGCTTGACATGATCTGCTTCACTAGCTGGAGATGCAAATGTAGTCATGTCTCTGTGCTTTGCAGATTAATTGCTGGAGTCTTCATCGCCCTAAATTAACAGAAACAAGAACAACGGCTAACACTTACATGGAGCTCACTACATGCCAGATTCTAACTACTTTATGTATATAACTTATTTAATCTTACAACAACTCTCTGATAGGCAGAGTCATTGCTGTTTTCTCTTAATCCATCTTATAGATGGGGAAATTGTGGCACAGAGAATACATTTGCCAAGAAGGACTGACTGCATAATTAGCAGGGCCAAGTGCAAAATGAAAATGGAAGAGAGTACTTGTTCAAAAATTATTCAATATAAAAAAAAAGAATGAAACAATGCACAATATGGATGGACCTATACATTATCATCGGAGAAGGCAATGGCAACCCACTCCAGTGTTCTTGTCTGGAGAATCCCAGGGACGGCGGAGCCTGGTGGGCTGCTGTCTATGGGGTCACACAGAGTCGGACACGACTGAAGCGACTTAGCAGCAGCAGCAGCAGCATACATTATCATACTAAGGGAAGTAGACCAGATAAAGACAAATATCATATGATATGTGGAATCTTTAAAAAATGATACAAATGAACTTATTTACAAAACAGAAATAGACTCAGAGACACAGGAAAAAAACTTACATTACCAAAGTAGGGGTAATTTGGGGATTAACATATACACAGCACTATATATAAAATAGATAAGCAATAGGACCTACTGTATAGCACAAGAAACTATAATCAATATTTTGTAATAATTTACAAGAGAAAAGAACCTAAAAAGAATGTATATATATAGGAAATAGCAACTCACTCCAGTATTCTTGCCTGGGAAATCCTATGGACAGAGGGACCCAGCAGGTGACAGTCCATGAGATCCCAAAGAGTCAGAAACAACTTAGCAATTAAACAACAACAAATATATATATATGTATATGCTGCTGCTAAGTCGCTTCAGTCGTGCCCGACTCTGTCCGACCCCATAGACGGCAGCCCACCAGGCTCCCCCATCCCTAGGATTCTCCAGGCAAGAACACTGGAGTAGGTTGCCATTTCCTTCTCCAATGCATGAAAGTGAAAAGTCAAAGTGAAGTTGTTCAGTCGGGTCCAACTCTTAGCGACCCCATGGACTGCAGCCTACCAGGCTCCTCCGTCCATGGGATTCTCCAGGCAAGAATACTGGATGGGGTGCCATCGCCTTCTCAGTTATATATATATACATGTAACTGAATCACTTTGCTATACACTTGAAACTAACACAACATTGTAAATCAACTATACCTCAGTTTTGAAAAAGAAGCCAAAAACTAAAATATGGTTCATAGAATTTTTTTTTAATTTATTAAGACAGTCAAGACAGCAAGCATTAAGCCCAGCACGGGGCCTGTTTAAGGAAGGCCCCTATGAGACCGTACAGGTCTGCAACCCATGAGGTCAGGCCAGGGAAGTAGCAGAGTAGGAACTTGAACCCAACAGTCTGACTCCAGAGTCCACCCTCCTAACCACTGTGATATACTACCCCTCTGCCCTTAGGGTCCTTCTCCCCTTACCTTCCACAAGCTGCGCAGGAACTGGAGCCATGTACTCCGTGCACCAGGATGTGTCCAATGTCTGAAAGCCGGGCTTAGACGGAACAGAACAGTCTGCCCGGCCTGCTGCCACAAGGAGTCGCTATTGAAAACTGGTCCCGCGCAGTTCGCCATCTCCACATCCACAGTTCAGTCCTGACCCAGCCCTGGATACAGCAGGGCTCCACATTTGAACTTCAGGCTACAGCTCTTTTATCTCACACTCTTAAGTGCATCCACTGCTCCCACTGCACGACCTCAACCAGAAAGCCTGGGAGTCTCTGCCTTGTCAACTGCTGGGTGGGTACCAGCCTCCCTAACAAGCACCTAAGCCTGCTATTAGCTTGGTTCACCTATCCAGATTTTCCATTTCCTGATCCTGAGGTTCTCCTGTGGGACCCCTTCCATCCTTTCTTGCCAAAGGATCTCAGAGAGGCCCAATTCCGTTCATCAGAAAGGCTCCAGTAATCTTAAACCTCAAAAGGGAAAGGTCAGTCAGGGTCTCGACCTCAGTCCTCCCAAATGCAAATATCCTGCCTCTGTGATCAGCTCAGCAAAACCTTCTCAGAATCACATAATTCCTTTCTTCAGCCTTTTCCCAGAGCAATGTGCTTGCCTACTTTACAAAGCACTGCATAACAAGCAAAGAGCACTACTCATTTGCCAGAAAATCTAGTTTTGTCTTCCCAGGCACTCCACTACACAGAGTTTAACATGACTGGTGCATCAGTGTCACACCCAGATACTTTCTTAATAACATGGATGTCTAAAAACCATTGGAAAATGAGACTTTAAAGGCTGAAGGATAGGAGAGAGGGCAGAGCAGGTGGCCTGTGAGGACTATAACCTCCCTCATGAACACTGGCTAGTGAGTCCAGGAACATCTGGATTACTCTGGGTACCATGGGTATCTCTGTAGTTAAGCCTGCACCATCCAGAGTTCCCCTCTGTATTAGAAGCGGATTCAGCTACAGGTGACAGAATATCAACCAATAGTGGACTAAACTGAGATTATTTTCATCTGACAGAAATCTGGAGGTAGGCAAGTTACTGGCACTGGTTATCAGCTCATGGTGGTGTCAAAACACTTCTCTTGATCCTTCCCTCATAGAGGCTGATGGCTGCTGCAGCTCCAGCCCTTAAGTCTGCATTCAAGGCAAAAAGGAGAAAGGGCAAGAAGGGGCAGCACCAGCAGCAAGAAAGGAAAAGCCTTCCTAAGAGCCCACAGGTTTCAGCTCAATGCCCCATTGATCTGAGTTGTGTCCCATGCCTTTCCTGGCTACAAGGGAGTCTGGGAAAGTGAGCCGTTTGTCTGGGGCTAAGACACTGTCACCACAAGCAAAACTGGAGTGTCGCAGCAAAGAGGAAGATGCCGCATCTTCCCCCTACGGTCGTTCTAGGTGGCACAGGGCTCCACGGCACCTTCTCAAAAGCCCCAAATTCCTACCAAAGGAGCTCCTGCATCCCACGGTCCTCTCAATGCCCCAGGCAAGAAGGGCCCACCCAAGGAGCCGGGATTCTCCTGAGCAGGAGGCCTGCTGACTTCAGCCTTCTCCTTGGTGATTAATGGTGTTCAGCTCTGCGTCGGCGGGGCAGGGAGTGGGGTGGGGGAGGCGGCTAATTAGCTGTAGACTGATTAAGGACAAGGCAGGCAAAGTCCCAGACATGATAAACAGGAACTTTCCATCTTCCTCCCTCCCTTCCTTGTTGCCACCACTATCAACAGCAGAAGCCAGGCCCACGGTACCCCTCATGGCACACCTGGGTGGGAGGCCAGCAGATATCCAGCCACTGCTCACATTGCCCAGTGCCGACCAGGCAACACTGGGTCTTCCTTCAGGTCTCCTGCTCACCTCCAGCTTTTCCCCACCTCCTTGCTCTCAACTAGGTATGGTACCAGGCCGAGGATTTCTAAACCAGCCTCCATTCTAAAGAATCCACAACTGAGGGTTGTAGAAAGGCAGAAAGGGTGAGTTCACTATGACCTGGAGTCATGGGTCAGGGCTCCATGGAGGGGCTTTGGGTAGGTTTTCTGAGTGGAGCGGTCCTGGAGAAAGGGGAGGACACATGCACAGGAGTGGAGGTGAAATGAGCAGAACGCGCTCCTGGGGCAGCGAGGAATCTGGAGACAGGCCCGGAGCAGAACAAAGCCAGAGGCAGGAGGGAGATGAGTACACGGAGGGAGGAAGAGATTAGATACAGTGCAGCCCAGCTCTTCCAGTCTCAGCTCCTCCACAACACGTGATGTCCTCATGCCTGATGCCTGGAAGGGGAGCCCCAGGGGATCTGCGTCCCCACCTCTGGGTGTGATCCTGATCCTGGCCTGTACCTTTCACTTCAGAAAGCACCTGTAGGCTACCTTCATGCCACCATTGCCCAGCCAAACCACAGTGGAAAAGCTCTCTGACATGTGAGTCTTCTACCAGATAAGGCTGTGGTAAGAACAAAGGATACATTTCACCAACAGATAACAAGAGAAAGTCAGTGAGTGTGATTTCTCAAGTCCCTTCTGTTTCCCCAGGTGGAGACATCCTTCAAGAGGTGGCCAAGGCAAACCCCTATCTTCAGAGGCTTGGGAAGCACCCTACTCCCACCCTACTCTGTCTGGCTCACTCTTACCCATTCTTTGAGTCTCAACTCAAGTTCATTTCTTCCCCTGACCCCTCCAGGATCAGATTTTATGTATCTCCCATCATCAAGTGTAATACAGGACATTAATGCATTTGGATATTAATGCATTTGGGTGACTGTCTTTACTACTATAGATTCAATCAGCAAATATTCACTGAGCCATGAACTGTGCTAAGTTCTGGAGATACGATGAAATACAGACCTGCCCTCACGGAGCTTGTGGTCTCGGCATAAGTCTCAGCTGGTACCTAAGTGGGGATCCTAACTCCAGAAGTAAGACTCCTCCCAACCCAAATAAGACAATGCGACAACTCAAGCTCATTCTACTCATGGCCTCAGGCCCCTCCCATGAGGACCTTCATGTGTGGCTGCTCAGGCTGTCCATGACACGAGGGGGCTGGAGTGGATGCTGGTATGTGAATGTGAATGTGAAAGTTGCTCGGTCGTGTCCAACTCTTTGCGATACAGTTCATGAAATTCTCCAAGCCTGAATACTGGAGTGGGTAGCCTTTCCCTTCTCCAGGGGATCTTCCCAACCCAGGGATCAAACTAGGTCTCTCTGCAAGGTGTGCTGCTCATATTCCTCCTTCAGCTGCCGAGAGTGTTGCCCAGTAATGGTTGGCAACTGAGCCCCTCTCCAGGATTTGTCCTCAGCCAAAGAGAGGCATGTCATTCCCCAGAGTGACATCTGCTCTGCTGTCTGCTCATTTGAAATAACAAAGGCCTGCCCCCTTCCTTGCCTCAATCCAGGAGTTTCCAGTGGGGCTGTATTCCTTACGACCCAATCCTACTTCCCTCACCACTCACTCAGGGACTGTTCCTGAGACCACTCCCCAGGAAGATGCCTGCATGCAAATCTCAAGTCTCAGAGTCTGTTCCATGGGAACGTGAGAAAGAAACACGTTTGGGCAAAAATCCACCTTCATGTGTGACTGCGTCTGGTGGAAAGGACTCATTTTTTTCTCAACTGCACGAAGATGCTCCTGGCATGACTTAGCAGCAGCCCAGCCCAGCCTGAGAGCTGAACCAGGAGTGCAAACCAGTGCTGGAGGGCCTTGGCACAGTCCTGGGGAGGGAATTGGGCCTTGCTGCCAAGTGATTTAGAAGACTCTGGAGGAGAGTATATCTGTGGTAAGAAGCCCACCTGCTCCTGGAGTCTGATTCCAGCTGATTAAGAGGCACCCAGGGCAAGTATTTCTGCAAGACAGCTGGGAAATAAGCTGAGGGAAACTGTTAACCCGGGATTTTCAACAATGTGGAAGATGTCAGACCAGTCCCAAGTACCCTAACTCAGGCCCAGTGTGTGGGAACTCACCCAGGTGGGTGTGGGAGGAGGGCGGGAGAAGCGGGAAGGAATTAGACTTGCACAAACTTCATAATTGAAATCATTAATAGCAGTAAAATAAGTTGTCCACCCTACATGTAATTTGTAGTAATGTTTGGTTACTGAGATTAATTTCTGGTAATGAAATACTAATTAAACCATTTATTGAGTAATGTATTTGCTTGGCGGTGTTTTATGGGTGTTCGCTTATAAATATTTTAATTACTTTTGCTAAGTAATTAGAATTTACTAAATAATTTCCAAACTATTTATTAATTTCTAGCAATTCTCAGCCAACCAACAAGTTATTGTTTTACTTTATATCAGTAATTAAAGTCTGGGGTTTTTTCTTTTTTAGGACTTTGAGTGAAGAGAAAGAGTAATAAATACAGTTTGTTCTATCAAGGAAGTTGGGCATATTAAAGCAAAAAAAGGGGGAGACATAAAAATCACTTATAATGCAACATTACTCAAACACCATTAATAAGATAAACATATCTTTGCAGACTTTCCTTACAGGCACATGTTCCGTGCTTTTCAAAATTGAGGCTATACCAACTACATGATTTTTTGCCACCAAACTTCAAATTTTGTATCCTACTTACTATTCAACTAAAGAACCAAACCATTCCAAAGAGTTAAAGTCTCTAACAATTAAAAAGACTTTCTGAAAATGATATTTACTTTTTCTACCTCTATACAACCTACTATATGTCAAACACTATGCAAAGTAATTTATACACTGCTGCTGCTAAGTCACTTCAGTCGTGTCTGACTCTGTGCAACCCCATAGATGGAAGCCCACCAGGCTCTGCCGTCCCTGGGATTCTCCAGGCAAGAACACTGGAGTGGGTTGCCATTTCCTTCTCCAATGCATGAAAGTGAAAAGTGAAAGTGAAGTCGCTCAGTCGTGTCCGACTCTTCGAGACCCCATGGACCGCAGCCTATTATTGGTAGTAATAAACTACTCTGTGGCAGTAGTCAGTGTAAAATTGAGCTCCCCACATGATACAGTCTTAGTGTGAAGTCATCCTTAATAAAATAATGGTCTGAGAGGAAAAAAAAAAACAAAATAAATGAAACAAGCTCATGGTGAGTGTAGTTCTGGGATCTGCTTTTCTTGCTTGATTATCATAAACAGTTTTCCATTTCAATAAATACAGAGGAGCAGTAATATCTGTTTGCCTAGTTGTATAGTATTCCATGTCCCCAGTTATTATTTAATTATTTAATGCCTAATTGCTGGAAATTTTGGCTATTTTCAGTTTACTACTATAAAGTGTTAGTCACTTAGTCATGTCTGACTCTTTGCCATCATATGGACTGTAGCCTGCTTCTGTCCATGGAGTTCTCTAGGCAAGAGTACTAGGCTGGGTAGCCATTCCCTTCTCCAGGGGATCTTCTTGACCCAGGGATTGAACCTGGGTCTCCTTCATTACAGATAGATTCTTTACCACCTGAGCCACCAGGGAAGCTCCAGCACAGATTCACAAACACACAAATCTATACTTAATAAGATATATTACTTTAAGACTGTAGTTAAAAATCACTACAGTCGATTCATTATAACTCAGGTAACCTAGTTTAGTTCAAACTGTGTATATCCTGAGACTCCTGCATTGCAAGCAGATTCTTTACTGTCTGAGCCACCAGGGAAGTCCACTGCTATTGTAAACAAGCTTATAAATGAATGACAATATACACAGATCTGTGTGCGCTTGTCAACTATTTCTTCAGAACCATATTCCTAGGAGTGGAATTGATGGGTCAAATTGTAGGAACATTTTTAAGGCTTTTGATTCATGCTGCCCACACGCCTCAAGAAAAACTGAACAATTTATACTCCCATCAGTACAGCTGAAAGACCTTTCCCTGCATTATATGCAATTATTATTATTCTAAATCTCATGTCACTTCTTCTTGCTCTAAGCAGAGAGGTAGCCCAAGAAAGCATTCTGAATCTCAGCACCTCACAAACTGCCATTCCATTGGCTCAGGAGAAACACAGTTGGTTAAGGTCTTCTCATGAAGACCTGCACGCTATGTCATCATAGCTTAAGTAGCACCAAAATGTTTAAAATCACTCCCTACCACGCCATCCCCTCTCCCCCAGTCTCCTCCTTTCCACCCAGGACTTCCCTTCCCTGAAGCCATCAGCAGATGTGGCACAAAGGGCTTGCCTCACTGCTGGCAGATGCCCACAGAATAGGACTTCTCCCTTTATCTCTTGAAAAAATATCTGCCCACCAAAGTCAGTGCCTAAAACTCTACCATCAGTGGCACACACTAAGCAGCTCCCTAAACATTCAGAGGTTATCCTGGGTGACAATTTATGTTCCAATAAGTTTTCCAGAGGCTCTCCCATCTCTTCTCCAATGCTCCTCTCTCACTTGCTGCCAAGTCACATGGTCCTCTGGCCATCCCAAGTTCCCATCCTTAACCCTATCTCCCTCCTCAGACAGTCCCACCTTGAAAATTTTTTTTTAGTATGTGTGAGATGCAACCTCCTTCAAATAAACCCAAAAGTCTTCTTTTGGAGATATTTCAACAACTCTTTGAATAAAGGAGGGAGGCAAATTCAGGAGGGAAAGGTGAGCATGAACTGAGAGAAGGATCGATACAGAGATAAAAGGGGGGTCACCAACATTGCCCCCTCCCAAAACCAAACCACAAAATGGAGCATACACTCCAAAGAGTGGAGAGTTCCCACAGGCATATCACCATGGTGCCACCATGAATTATTTCCCTCTATTTTTTGCATCCGTTTCCTCTCTCTCCCTAGAACATATCACGTTCCAGGTACTTCTCCAGGCCCTCAAAAGTTGCTCAAAGGAAGGAAAGCTAAGGTGTGAAAAGCCCCCAGCATTGGCTGAACATTGGAATCACCCAGGGCTCTTTCAAAAATACTGATTAATATCTGTATCCCACCTCAAAAATTCTGATACAATTGGCCTGGTTTGATTTGGGCCTCAGAGTTTTAAATATATCACAGGTTGGGGCTTCCCTGGTGATCTAGTGGTTTAAGATTTCACCTTCCAATACAGAGAGTGTGGGTTTAATCCCTGGTCGGGGAGCTAAGATCCCACGTGACTCATGGTCAAAAAAATCAAAACATAAAACAGAAACAATATTGTAACAAATTCAATAAAGACTTAAACAAAGATGAGTTTGGACTTCATCTACTAGCCAGTGGAGCCTATTAAAGATTTGTAAATCACATAGCACAGTGGGAAACAACACTGATTGGAAAGAAGACCATGTCAAGTAAAAATAATAAGTGAATAACAATAGAGCAGCTTTTGGATTCCAGGCTCTTTTCTTAGACATATACTACATATTTTAAAAGTATATATGATATAAGAAATGCTAAGAAGCTCAGACAGGATAAATAAATAAATAAAACCATACTCACACCTCCAGCATATCAGAGTAAAGCTACCAAAATACAAAGGCAAAGAAAAACCTTAAAAAACAGAGGGAAAAAGAAATATTACCTTCAAAGTAGTAATAATAACAATAACTGGCTTCTCTATAAGAACAGTGGAGGCCAGAACAAGAAGGTGAGTAGGAAAGTACACTTATGTGTATACAAACTACTTTATGTATACTTGTTAAATCATCACAATAACCCTAGAAGGGAGCTACTGTTACTATCACCATTTTAAGTAATGAGAAAAGTGAGGCTTAAAAAACGTTAACACCTTGTTGAGGATCAGAGGACAAGTCAACTACAGAACTGAGATTTGAATCCCGGAGGTCTGGCTCCAAAATCCATGACCTTTGTTTTGCTTCTGGATATGGTAGATTAGCTTATTCAGACCAACCTCTTCACCAAAAGCAACTAGGAAAGCAAGTTTGAACAAAAAGAAAAATTACCAGGGCACTAAAGACTTGAGAGTCCGAGATAGCAAAGATAAACGAAGACCAATGTGTGAACCTGAATATTTGGGAACATTTTCCCCTGCAAGCATCTGCAAATTTGTAGACAAATGTGAGGGTCCCAGAAGCTGAGTAGATATTCGGCAGTCTCCTTGGACGAATTTAAAAAATGAATTCTGGGATGCCAAAAATAGGTAACTTAGAAAACATCTCCAGCTTTCAGTTGGGACATGTAACAAGTTATAGCCAAAAAGTAAGAGCTAACCTTACTTCTAGATTACATAAAGAGATAAGCCATCAGAAAAGCTGAAAACCAGATTTAAACTAGTTCAATCCACAAGTGGGCCTTAGGAAGCATTACTGCGAACAGAGTTAGTGGAGCTGATGGAATTCCAGCTGAGTTATTTAAAATCCTAAAAGATGATACTATTAAATAAGGTGCTGCATTCAATATGTCAGCAAATTTGGAAAACTCAGCAGTGGCCACAGGAAAGGAAAAGGTCTTTGGGATTCATTCCAGTCCCAAA
Organism: Bos grunniens; assembly: GCF_055505025.1. NCBI lineage: Eukaryota > Metazoa > Chordata > Mammalia > Artiodactyla > Bovidae > Bos > Bos grunniens. Next base: position 15,121,855 of record NC_141192.1, read on the forward strand.
GAAGGGCAATGCCAAAGAATGTTCAAATTAATGCACAGTTGTACTCATTTCACATGCTAGTAAGGTTATGCTCAAAATCCTTCAAGCTAAGCTTTAGCAGTACATGAACCAAGAACTTCCAGATGCACAAGATGGATTTAGAAAAGGCAGAGGAACCAAAGGTCAAATTGCCAACATCTGTTGGGTCATAGAGAAAGCAAGGGAATCCCAGAAAAAGATCTGTTTCATTGACTACACTAAAGCCTTTGACTGTGTGAAGCACAACAAACTGTAGAATATTCTTAAAGAGATGAGAGTACCAGATCACCTGACCTGTCTCCTGAGAAACCTGTATGCAGGTCAAGAAACAACAGTTAGAGCTGGACACGGAACCATGGACTGGGTCAAAATTGGGATGGGAGTACAACAAGGCTGTATATTGTCACCCTGCTTATTTAACGTCAACACAGAGTACATCATGTGAAATGCTGGACTGGATGAATCACAAACTGGAATCAAGATTGCAGGGAGAAATATCAATAACCTCAGATACGCAGATGACAACACTCTAATGGCAGAAAGTGAAGAGGAACTAAAGAGCCTCTTGATGAAGGTGAAAGAGGAGAGTGAAAAAGCTGGCTTAAAACTCAACATTCAAAAACTAAGATCATGGCATCCTATCCCATCACTTCATGGAAGACAGATGGGGAAAAAGTGTAAACAGTGACAGATTTTATTTTCTTGGGCTCCAAAATCACTGCAGACAGTGACTGCAGCTACGAAATTAAAAGATGCTTGCTACTTAGAAGAAAAGCTATGACAAGTTTAGACAGCATATTAAAAAGCAGAGACGTTACTTTGCTGACAAAGGTCCATATAGTCAAAGTTATGATTTTCCAGTAGTCATGTATGGATGTGAGAGCTGGACCATAAAGAAGGCTGTTGTTGTTCAGTCACTCCATCATGTCCAATTCTTTGTGACACCATGGACTCTAGCACACCAAGCGTCCCTGTCCATTACTATCTCCCAGGGTTTGCTCAAACTCTCGTCCACTAAGTTGGTGATGCCATCCAACCATCTCATCTTCTGTCACCCCCTGCTCCTCCTGCCCTCATTCTTTCCCAGCATCAGGGTCTTTTCCAATGAGTCAGCTCTTTGCATCAGGTGGCCGAAGTACTGGAGCATCAGCTTCAACATCCGTCTTTCTGAGGTAGAAATTGCTAGGCAGTCAGTGTAGGACTCTGAGACCTCGGTGTTGTTTTCAATAAACATCTCGCTCCATTAACCTAACGCTATACCCTTTGTCCCAAATTTCTGGAATGTGTCCTTGGTCTGATATTATCCAGGGAAGGGTAGTAATTAACTTCTATTTCATATGCCCAAAAGGAAAAAAAACGGTTATCATTAATCTTTAGCTCATACATCTGGTCCATTGTAAAATGGCCAGGGGTCATGAAAAAGGGTGATGACTTAATCCAAGGAGCAAGAGAAGCCATAAAGATGTTAAGTTAAACATTTTGACCTTTAAACGGATTAGTTAGAAATGACATAGTTTAAGGACAGGAGCCAACCAAAAATGTACAGAATACTGGTAAGGATATAAACTACTGTAAGTCCTGCCTTTGGGGAACTCTTTATCTTCTCTCAGTGCCTATGCTGAGAGCTTTATACTTTCCTTCTCTTCAATAAATCCTATTCACTTACTACCATGAGTGTCTGTGTGTTCGTGAAGTTCATTGTTCGGCTCTGCAAACAAGAACTCAGAGTCCCATTTCATTTCCAATGATATTCAGGGTTTATTTTCTTTAGGGTTGACTGGTTTGATCTCCTTGATTCCAAGGGACTCTCAAGAGTCTTCTCCAGCACCACAATTCAACCATTTAAATACCACCCCCAAAATGAAAGACTGTTATAAATCTAACAAATATGTGCAGGATCTCTGTGTTGAAAACTGCAAAATATTGATGAAAGAAAGCAAAGACCTAGATAAATAAAAAGATAATCTGTATTTATGGATTAGAAGAATCAAATTAATAAGATAACAATACCTTCCATTGACCTATAGATTCAATGAAATCCCAATCAAAATCTCTGTATACTCTTTTGAATCATGACTGACCAGTTGATTCTGAAATATATATGGCAAAGGCTCTAGAATTACCAAAACAGTTTTGAAAAGGAAGAACAATGTTGAAGGTATTAAACTACCTAATTGCAAAGCTTTAAAAAAAAGCAATGTTGTTGTTCAGTCGCTAAGTCATGTCCAATTCTTTGTGACCCCATGCACTGCAGCATGCCAGGCTTCCCTGTTCTTTAGCATTTCCCTCAGTTTGCTCAAACTCATGCCCATCGAGTCAGTGATGCCATCCAACCATCTCATCCTCTGTTGCCCCCTTCTTCTCTTGCCCTCAATCTTTCCCAGCATCAGGGTCTTTTCCAACGAGTCAGCTGTTCACTTCAGGTGACCAAAGTATTAGAGCTTCAAATTCAGCACCAGTCCTCCCAATGAATATCCAGAGTTGATTTCCTTTAATTGACTGATTTGATCCCCTTAGAGTTCAAGGGACTCTCAAGAGTTTTCTCCAGCACCACAGTTTGAAGGCATCAATTCTTTGGCACTCAGCCTTTTTTGCTGTCCAGCTCTGGCATCCATATATGACTACTGGAAAAACTATAGCTGTGACTAGATGGACCTTTGTTTGTAAAGTAATGTCTCTGCTTTTTAATGTGCTGTCTAGGTTTGTCACTGATTTTCTTCCAAGAAGCAAATGTCTTTTAATTTCATGGCTGCAGTCACCGTCTGCAGTGATTTTGGAGCCCAAGAAAATAAAGTCTCTCACTCTTTCCATTGTTTCCCCATCTATTTTCCATGACGTGATGGGACCAGGTGCCATAATCTCTGTTTTTTGAATGTTGAGTTTTAAGCCAGCTTTTAAACTCTCCTCTTTCACTTTCATCAGTAGGTTCTTTAGTTTTTCTTCGCTTTCTGCCATAAGGATGGTGTCATCTGCATATCTGAGGTTATTAATATTTCTCCCCACAGTTTTGATTACAGCTTGTGCTTCATCCAGGCTGGCATTTCACATGATGTGCTCTACATATAAGTTAAATAAGCAGGGTGACAACATACAGCCTTGATGTACCCCTTTCCCAATTTTGAATCAGTCTATTGTTCTATGTCCAGTTCTAACTGTTGCTTCAGGTTTCTCAGGAGGCAGGTAAGGTGGTCTGATATTACCAACTCTTTAAGAATATTCCAGTTTGTTGTGATCCACACAGTCTAAGGCTTTAGCGTAAACAATGAAGCTATAGTAATCAAGACAATGTGATATTAGCAAAGAGACAGACATATAGATCAATAGAACAAAACAATCTAAAGACAGATTCAACTGATTTTTGACAAAGGTCAAAGGCAATTTAATGGAGGAAGCCCGGAGAAAGTATAGTTATCTCCAAAAGTGGTGCTGGAATAACTATATGTCCTTATGGAAAAAGAAAAAGAAAGAACCTCAACCCATGCCTCACACCTTATATAAAAATTAACTCAAACACTCTTAAGTATATATGCAAGATAATTGAAAGTATGTGTTTACCTAAAAATTTCTATATGAATATTCATGGCAACATTATTCATAATAGCCAAAAACAATCCAAATGTTTGCTGAATGATGGATAAATAAATCTATGTATTCATACAATGCAACATTATTCAGCAATAAAAAGGAATGACATACCAATACTTGCTACAAAATGGATGAAACTTGAGAACAACAGGCTAAGTGAAAGAATCTATACAGGCGAAAAGTAGATTAGTAGCTGCCGAAGGCTGGGGGAGGGCCTTTGGCAGTGACTACTGGGGTTTCCTTTTTAAGATGATGAAATGCTCTGGAATTAGATAGTGGTGATGGTTGCATAACCTTGTGAATACACTATAAACCACTGAATTGTACATTTCCAAAGGGTGAATTTTATGGTATGCAAATTATATCTCAATAAAATAAAATGTTTTTTTTAATTAACTCAAAACGGGTCATAAACCTAAATGTATAACATGAAACTACAGAACTTCTCATATCTAGAAATACATGAGAAAATCTGCATAATCCTACATTAGGCGCTAGAAGCACAATCCACAAAAGCGTGATCCACAAAAAAAAGAAATAAAAAATAAATAAAATAAATAAATAAGCTCTTGCTTTGCACGATCTTGAGAAAGAAAAATGCAGCTGGAGAAATCAACATTCCTGACTCAGACTACACTACAAAGCTACAGTAATCAGACAGTATAGTAACGGCACAAAAACAGCAACACAGATCAATAGAACAAGACAGAAAACCCAGAGAAAAACCCACATACCTATGGGCTTCTTATCTTTGACAAAAGAGGCAAGAATATACAATGGAGAAAAGACAGCCCTTTCAATAAGTAGTGCTAGGAAAATTGGACAGAATAAAATTAGAACACTTCCTAACACCATACGTGAAAATAAACTCAAAATGGATTAAAGACCTAAATGTAAAGCCAGAAACTATAAAACTCTCAGAGAAAAATATAGGCAAAACACTCTTTAACATAAATCACAGAAATATCTTCTCTGACCCACCTCCAAAAGTAATGGAAATTAAAATAAAAATAAACAAGTGGGACCTAATTAAACTTGATTTGCTTTGGCACAGCAAAGGAAACTGTAAAAAGATGAAAAGACAGCCTCAGAATGGGAGAAAATAATTGCCAATGAAACAACTGACAAATGATTAATCTCCAAAATATACAAGCAACTTGTGCAGCTCAAAACTAGAAAAACAACATACCCAATTAAAAAGTGAAAGGAAGACACAAATGTCCAACAAATACATGAAAAGATACCCATCATCGCTCATTATTAGAGAAATGTAAATCAAAACTACAATGAGATATCATCTCACACCAGTCAGAATGGCCATCATCAAAATATCTACAGACAATAAATGCTGGAGAGGGTGCGGAGAAAAGGAAACTCTGTTGCACTGTTGGTAGGAATGTAAATTGGTAGAGCCACTATGAAGAATAGTATTTAGAGTCCTTAAAAAACTAGGAATAAAACTACCATGCTGCTACTGCTGCTAAGTCGCTTCAGTCATGTCCGACTCTGTGCGACCCCATAGACGGCAGCCCACCAGGCTCCCCCGTCCCTGGGATTCTCCAGGCAAGAACACCAGAGTGGGTTGCCATTTCCTTCTCCAATGCATGAAAGTGAAAAGTGAAAGTGAAGTCGCTCAGTCATGTTCGACTCTAGCGACCCCATGGACTGCAGCCCACCAGGCTCCTCCATCCATGGGATTTTCCAGGCAAAAGTACTGGAGTGGGGTACCATTGCCTTCTCTGAAAACTACCATATGACCCAGCAATTCTACTGCTTGGCATGTACCCTGAGCAAACCATAACTGAAAAAGACGAGTGCACCCCAATGTTAATAGCAGCACTATTTACAACAGCTAGGACATGGAAGTAACCTAGATGTTCATCAGCAGATGAATGTATAAAGAAGTACATATATACAATGGTATATTACTCAGTCATTAAAAGGAATGCATTTGAGTCAGTTCTAGTGAGGTAGATGAACCTGGAGCCTGTTACACAGAGTGAACTAAGTCAGAAAGAGAACAACAAATATTGTATACTAACACCTATATATGGAGTCTAGAAAGATGGTACTGATGAAATTATTTGCAGGACAGTAATGGACACACAGACATAGAGAACAGACTTACGGACATGGGGGCGGTGGGGAGGAACGAGAGGGTGGGACGTATGGAGACGGTAACATGGAAACATACAATAATCATATGTAAAATAGAGAATTTGCTGTACGACTCAGGGTACTCAAGTTGGGGCTCTGGAACAACCTAGAGGGATGGGATAGGAAGGGAGGTTCAAGAGGGAGGGGACATATTTATACCTATGGATGATTCATGTTGATATTTGGCAGAAACCAACACAATACTGTAAAGCAATTATCCTTCAATTAAAAATAAATTTAAAAAATTTTAAACTAGGATTAAAACTACCATATGACCCAGAAATCCTGCTACTGGGCATATACCTTGAGAAAACCATAACTGAAAACTACAAATGTACCCCAGTGATCATGAATGTGTTAGCAGTCAGTTGTGTCCGACTCTCTGCGATCCCATGGACTGTAACCCACAAGGCTCCTCTGTCCACGGAGTTCTCCACGCAAGACTACTAGAGTGGATTGCCATTTCCTTCTCCAGGCAATCTTCCCAACCAAGGGATCAAACCTGGGTCTCCTGCATTGAAGGCAGATTCTTTACTGTCTGAGCCACCAGGGAAGCCCCAGAGTTCATAGCACCACTATTTACAAAGCTAGGATATGGAAGCAACCCAGATGTCCATAGGCAGATAAATGGATAAAGAAGCTGTGGTACATATACACAATGGTATATGATTAAGCCATAAAAAGGAACATATTTGAGTTAGTTCTAGTGAGGTATATTGTCACCCTGCTTATTTAACTTCTATGCAGAGTACATCATGAGAAACACTTGGCTAGAAGAAACACAAGCTGGAATCAAGATTGCTGGGAGAAATATCAATAACCTCAGATATCTGTGCAGATGACACCGCCCTTATGGCAGAAAGTGAAGAGGAACTAAAAAGCCTTTCGATGAAAGTGAAAGAGGAGAGTGAAAAAGTTGGCTTAAAACTCAGAAAACATTAAACCATTAAACTTAAAACATTCAGAAAACTAAGATCATGCTATCTGGTCCCATCACTTCATGGCAAATAGATGGGGAAACAGTGGAAACAGTGTCAGACTTTATTTTTGGGAGGCTCCAAAATCACTGCAGATGGTGACTGCAGCCATGAAATTAAAAGACGCTTACTCCTTGGAAGAAAAGTTATGACCAACCTAGATAGAATATTGAAAAGCAGAGACATTACTTTGCCAACAAAGGTCCGTCTAGTCAAGGCTATGGTTTTTCCAGTGGTCATGTGTGGATGTAAGAGTTGGACTGTGAAGAAAGCTGAGCGCCAAAGAATTGATGCTTTTGAACTGTGGTGTTGGAGAAGACTCTTGAGAGTCCCTTGGACTACAAGGAGATCCAACCAGTCCATTCTGAAGGAGATCAGGCCTGGGATTTCTTTGGAAAGACTGATGCTAAAGCTGAAACTCCAGTACTTTGGCCACCTCATGCGAAGAGTTGACTCATTGGAAAAGACTCTGATGCTGGGAGGGATTGGGGGCAGGAGGAGAAGGGGATGACAGAGGATGAGATGGCTGGATGGCATCACTGACTTGATGGACGTGAGTCTGAGTGAACTCCGGGAGTTGGTGATGGACAGGGAGGTCTGGCATGCTGCGATTCATGGGGTCGCAAAGAGTCGGACACGACTGAGCGACTGAACTGAACTGAGTGAGGTAGAAGAACCTGTGCGTGTTGCATGGGGTTTCCCTGGTGGCTCAGATGATAAAAGAATCCACCTGCAATGCAGGAGACCTGGGTGCAATCCCTGGGTGGGAAGATCCCCTGGAGGAGGGCATGGCAACCCACTCCGGTACTCTTGCCTGGAGAAACCCCACGGACAGAGGAACCTGATGGGCTACAGTCCATGGGGTCACAAAGAGTTGGACACAATTAGATGAACCTAGAGCCTGTTATACAGAGTGAAATATGTCAGAAAGAGAAAAACAAATTTTGTATATTAACATATATATGGAATCTAGAAAAATGGTACTGATAAACCTATTTGCAGGGCAGCAACAGAGGCAGAAACATAAAGAACAGACTTTGGATACAGTAGGGGAAGGAGAGGGTGGGATGAATTAAGAGACTAGCACTGACATATTTACACTACCATATGTAAAATAGATAGCCACTGGGAAGCTGTTGTATGGGCACAGGGAGCTCAACCTGGTGGTTTGTGACAACCCAGAGGGGTGAGATGGGGTGGGGGAGTGAGGGAGAGGTTCAGGAGGGAAGGGACTTATGTGTACTTATGGCTGATTCACACTGTTGTATGGCAGAAGCCAACACAATATTGTAAAGCAATTATCCTCCAATTAAAAAAAAACAACACAAAAAACTCTTGCTTTCCAAAATACACTGTTAAGAGAATTCAAAAGCAAGCCATAGGCTCAAAATAAATATTTGCAAATTATATTTCTGACAAAGAGTTGTATACAGAATATATAAATAACTCTTAAAAACCCAACAATAAAAAGAAAAAACAAGCAACCTAATAGCTAACTTGCCAGAAGTCCCAAACACACACTTCACCAAAGAAGATAGATGGGTGGCTAACAAGCACATTAAAAGATGTTCAGCATAACCAGTCACTGCTGCTGCTGCTAAGTCGCTTCAGTCGTGTCCGCCTCTATGCGACCCCATAGACGGCAGCCCACCGGGCTCCCCCATCCCTGGGATTCTCCAGGCAAGAACACTGGAGTGGCTTGCCATTGCCTTCTCCGAACTAGTCACTAGGGATAACCAAATTAAAACCACCATGAGATACACTACATACCTATTAGACAGGCTAAAACTAAAAAGACTGACTGACTTGTTTGAATAATTTGGCAGCCAAATTTGAAAATTTGGCAGTTTCTTAAAAAATTAAACATACACATACCATTCGACCCAGCAATCCTACTCCTAGGTATTTATCCAAGAGAAATAAAAATGTATGCTTATGATAAATGAATGTTTATACAAGTTTTATTCATAATTATCCCAAACTGGACACAACCCAGATATCTTTCAGCTAGCAAATGGATAAACAAAATACAGGACACCTATACAATAGAATACTACTCAGCAGTAAAAAGAAACAATTTATTGATTCACACGATAACATGTATGAATCTTAAATGTATAGTCCTACGAAAGAAGTCAGACCTGGGAGGCTACATATATCTTCAGGGGTTGGAGTTGGGAACAGAGTTGACCACAGGGGAATTTAAGGGTGATTAACTGCTCTATACCAAGAGTTTTTGGTGGTGGCTCTGTGCCATTCTGAGAGTCACCAAATGACTCTGTGAATTTTATGGACAAAATCCATAAAACAGTACACACAAAAAATAAAGCTTACTATATGTAAACGTTTTTAAAAAATCAAGATATGGAGAGAACCCCAAGTGAAAGGCAAACTGTAAGAAATGAAAAAATGAATATTGTTTCTACAGAAAAATGATAATATCATGTAAGGTGTAAAATATATGTACAATTGAAATATATGAAAATAAAAGCATAAAAGTTGGAGGTGGAAAATAGAATTAAAGCATTCTAAAGCTTTTGCATGATATGGAAAGTGCTAAAAGTACTATTTTATATTCAACTTGAGTAAATCAAAGACGTATGTACAGTGCTCTAAGGAAACTATTAAAAATAATAATAAAAGAATTTACAAATAGCAAGACAATAGAGGGAAGAAATGGAATAATAAAAATATTTGTTTAATCTAAAGGAAGGCAAGAAATGAGAGAAAAAAGAAATACAGAATTCGTGGGATAAATACTGAATAAATAAAATGATAGATATAAACCCTAATACACTTGTAGTTACATTAACTATAACTAAGCAGCAGGCGGCCGCCCTTCCCCGGCCACGCACCCCTAGGAACTCGAGGGCAGGAACTTAGCTGCATTGTCCTGCCTCAGAGAACAAACTCATCTACTGTAGGCCTGGCCTGGGTTGCTGCCTTTGAAAGCAAGGGAAGGTCAGTACAATATCAAGCACAACTCAGCATGGACTTTCCAGAGAAGTCTTACTTCAACTTTATAAAGAACAAGAACAATATGGACTTCTGTAAGGGAGATTGAAGTCGCCTGAGTTTGAACGAAAGGATAGTGTGTGCCCAGCCTGTAGCTAACACCAAAGAGGCCAGGTGGCATTAGGTCTTGTATGAGCGACAGCCCTTTCCTGATAACTACGTGGATCGGAGGTTCCTCGAAGAGCTCTGGAAAAACATCTATGCCTAGAAATACCAATACTGGGCTGTGGTGTTTGAGTCCACTGTGGTGATACAGAAGCTGTGCAGTGTCTGTGTTTTTGTGGTTATCTGGTGGTATATGGATGAGGGTCTTCTGGCCCCTCAGTGGCTTTTTGGGACCGGCCTGGCTTCTTCACTGATTGGCTATGTTTTGTTTTATCTCACTGATGGAGATGAAGGACGGAAGAAGAGTGTGCGGACCCGGAGGGCTGACTTGAAGGGTGCCCAAGTCTTCACTACTTTCACATATGGCTTTTCACCAGTGCTGAAGACCCTGACAGAGTCTGTCAGCACTGACACCATCTATGCCCTGGCAGCCTTCATGCTGTTAGGTCACCTCATCTTCTTTGACTACGGCGCCAATGCTGCCATTGCATCCTGCACTCTGTTCTTGAACGTGGCCGTCTTTGCTTCCGTCTGCCTTGCCTCCCGCCTGCCCCGATCCCTCCATGCCTTCATCATGGCGATGTCTGCCATCCAGATTTTTGCCCTGTGGCCCATATTACAGAAGAAACTGAAGGCATGTATGCCCCGCAGCTATGTGGGGGTCACACTGCTCTTTGCATTCTCAGCCTTAGGAGGCCTGCCGTCCCTCAGTGCTGTGGGAGCCATACCCTTTGCCCTTCTGCTGGTCTCCATCTCATGTCTCTGCCCTTTCTACCTCATTCACTTGCAGCTTTTTAAAGAAAACTTTTATGGGCCTTGGGATGAGGCTGAAATCAAAGAAGGTTTGTCCAGGTTCCTCAGCTGAGTTGGGGACCTCCATTCCGTTACTAAGACAAACTGATAGACCAGCCTTCCAACCAGTAGAAGATTTGAAGGCAGGGTTCCATTCTGGAAGTGGCGCGCTGATGTGGGTGGGAGATCAGAGATCAAAAGAAAATGTTAATAAATGGCTTGGGCGGTGAAGGTGATAATCCTTTCTGTTATCTTATGGATGAAAAAGCTTCCTGGGGCCCTCGAATTATTGCCTCTCATTCTTCTCTGTAACAAATGAAGTGGTGTGGTTTCTATTTCTTAAAAAAATAACAATACACAATAAATAAATAAATATAACTAGGCAAGATAGCCCAATTAAAAAGCAAAATTTTCATATTATGTTAAATAAAACAATCGCAGATGTTGTTCATCAGAGTTGTTGTTTAGTTGCTAAGTCGTGTCCTACTTTTTTGTGACCTCATGTACTATAGCTCATGAGGCTCCTCTGTCCAGGGAATTTCCCAGGCAAGAAAACTGGAGTGGGTTGCTGTTCCCTTCTCCAGGGCACCTTCTTGACCCAGGAGTCAAACTCACGACTCCTGAATTGCAGATTCTTTACCACGGAGCCACCAGGGAAGCCCCTGTTTATAAGAGAGATGCTTTAAAAATAAAGATATATTTTATTAATAACATATTTCTCATAAGCTGTAGTATATCCATATTATAAAATACTCTCCAGCAACTTAAAATGTTATAGATGAATACTTGCCAAAGTGAAAATATTTTCATAACTATTATGACATGAATTTTAAAAATACTGATGAGTATAAATCATGTAAAATTATGTGTATAAAAAATTCTGGGAGGAAATTCATACAGATATTATTCATGGTTATTTCTGAGTTGTTGAGCTTCATTCTATTAGTATGTTATAATATTTTTATAACAAGCATGATTAATTTTCAAAAATTTTAATGTCATTAATAAAGAAAACTTTAAGCTGAGTTCATAAAAAAATAAAGATACAGAAAAAATTTTAAGTAAAAGACTAGGAGGGAGTCCTATGCAAATACTAACAAAAAGAGAGATGGTGTCACTAAGCTAAAATCAGACAAAATAGACTTAAAGGAAAAAAGCATCACAAGATATTAAGAGTGATATTCACAGTGATTAAAAGCACAATCAACCAAGAGGATTGAGTAATTCTAAATGTATATGCATGCAATAACAAAGCCTCAAAATATGTAAAACTGAAACTGACAGACCTAAAAGAAGAAACAGACATTTCTCAATCATAATGGATTATTTTAACATACCTCCCTTAATAATTCACAGCATATATCAAAGAAGATATAGATTTTTAAAAGAATATTTTTTAATTACTCTAAGTATCAGAGCTGACACATATACATATACAGATGATTAGGAGAGGCCAGTTTTTCTTTAAACTCCTTATTTTTATGTAATACAGAGTGATCCTGCATACCCTTTACCCAGTTTCTCTAAATAGTAACATCTTGCAAAACTGTACCATAACCAGGATATTCACAGAGATACAGCCAGGATATAGACCATTTCCATCCCTTATGCTACACTGTCATAGTCATACCCACTTCCTTCAAGCTCCTACCCCCACCTAAGCCCCTGGTAATCTCTAATCTGTTCTCCATTCTAAAATTTTCTCATTTCAAGAGCAGTACATAGATGCAATCATTTAGTATAGAGCCTTTAGGGTTTGGCTTTTTTTTCCCTTAGCTCAATTCTCTGAAGCTTCGTCCAGGTTGCTGTATCAATAGCTTGTTCCTTTTAATCACTGAGTGGTGCTCCATGGTATTGATGTGTCACAGTTGAATCCTTCTCCCACTGAAGGACATCTGAGTTGTGTCCTCTTATTACCTATTGTACATAAAGTGCTATAAAACACTTATGCAAGGGTTTCTGTGTACACATAACTTTTCATTTCTCATTAGTAATGACTTGTTTTCTAATCAGCGCACCATTTATTTCCTTTTTTTGTTACAGAGAAAACAGAAATATTTAAATGGAGATCAATCAGCAGAAACAAAAAACAAACCAAGCCAAAAAAGCAAGCAAACCAAAATGTTTCACACTTTGGAACTCAACCAAAAGCACACAACAACTAAGAAAAAGTTATTTATTAAAACTATCAATCCATGCATAAGAATACCACGAGTCTAGGGCTGTTCACACCCCATTCCCCTTCCCTCAGCTCTATCAGTGACCTGACAACCAGTAGCCTCACTACTGATGCTAGAGGGGGCACATTTTATTTATAGCATTGTCAGCTGACGAGATAATCCCAGCAGCAAGCAAACAGGGAGGCCCATCATCTTCATTAAGCTGAGGTTTTAGGGTTGGTGCAGACAAACAAATGACTAGTGGGCTAGCCAGGAATTTATCAAGAAGTTTCAGGAGTTAAGATAGCCATAAGGGACTTGACAATCTTCTCACATATCCTGGGTTGACCAGAGACTGTGCATGTACAGCAGAGACCAAAGAGGGCCAAAGATACCCATACATCAATGGTCAACAAAGCCTGTGCACACACGCAGAGATGTGAGGCAATATTAAGGGTGCCAACAAATTTGTAAAGGTTATCTTAGAAAGAAAGTAGAAAGTGAAAGGGGTATAAAAAGTAAAGATATAATAGACAAAACCTTTCTAAATGTATTTAAAATATTAATTTGCATATCCAAGAAGCTCAATAAATCCTAACCAGGATCAATACAAGAGGTTCAAAGTTGGATCCACATAGTCAAATTGTTAAAAGCCTAAGACAAAGAGAAAAGCTTGAAAGCAGCAGGCAAAAATCAACTCATCATGTACAAAAGAATAAAAATACACTTAACAGCTGATTTCTCATCACAAAAAATGAAGGTTAGAAAGCAGTGGATCAACATATGCAAAATACTGGAAGAAAAGAAAACTGTTTAATCAAGAATTCTGTATCCTGCTAAAATAATCCTGCAACCATAAAGGTAAAATAAAAGCATTTCTAGATAAACATATAGAATATTTGTTGCTACCATGTCTGTCCGCAAGAAATACTAACCAGGATAAAAGAAGGTGACCCAAATTAATAACATAAATCCACAGAAACAAAGACTGCCAAAAATGACAAATGCATGAGTATATATAAGAAAACCCTGTATATATATTTTCTATTTTTTCTTAATTTCTTTCAGAAAATACAAGATTGTAACAATAAATAACTCAGTACTGTTTACTTTATTAACACACACAGATGTAATAATACATATAACAATCATAGCACAAACAGGAGAATGAAAGATGTGTTAGAAAAAGTTTCTATATTTTACCAGAATTAAGACAGTAATATTCTGAAATAGACTGAAGTAAGTTAAAATGAATACTATCATCTCTAGAGCAACCACTGAGAAAATAACTTGAAGTAATACAGTAAGAAAACAAGATAGAAATTAAAATATTTTTAACTAAATATATAATTATTTAACATAAAATAGGGCAGTAAAGGAGGAACAATAAAACAAAAAAGATATGAAACAAATAGAAAAATGAGAGGTATAAATCCAGCCATATCAATTATTACATTAAAAGGGAATGAATTAGGAACCCCATTCAAAGGCAGAGATTATCAAACTGGATTTAAAAGGAAAAAGCCAGGACAAACCAAGTGCAGTAAACAAGACCACAGATTCAAAGACATAAATAGGTTAAAGTTAAAAGATGGGAAAATATATTTCAGGAAAATAATAATCATAAAAGAGCAGGAGTAGTTATATTAATATCAGACAAAATAGACTTTAAGACAAGAACTATCACTAGAGATAAAATGGGGAAATTTTATTATGATAAGTTAATATGAAGAAGTAATGATTATAAATGTATGTGCCCCTAACAAGAGAGCTCCAAAATACATAAATCAGAAACTGATGGAAGTGAAAGGAGAAACAGATATTTCAATAATAATAAACAGAGATTTCAACATCTCACTCTTAATAATTGATAGAACAACCAGATAAAAGGATATATAATAATTGAATAACTATCAATCAACTCGACCCAATTGACATTTTATATAACAGCCCCACCCAAAGACTGCAGAATAAACATTCTTTTCAACAGGATATGGAATATTCTTCAGCATAAACCATATGCATGGCCACAAAACAGTTCTCTATAACTTATAAAAGATTGCAATCATATAAAGTATGTTCTGTAATCAGAACAAGACTAAATCAGAAACCTAACAGAAAGAAATAGGGAAAAATGCCAAAAAAAAAAAAAAGTATATTAAACAACATCCTTAGAGAAAAAAATCCGGAGAAGGCAATGGTACCCCACTCCAGTACTCTTGCCTGGAAAAACGCATGGACGGAGGAGCCTGGAAGGCTGCAGTCCATGGGGTCGCTGAGCGTCGGACACAACTGAGCGACTTCACTTTCACTTTTCACTTTCATGCATTGGAGAAGGAAATGGCAACCCACTCCAGTGTGATTGCCTTGAGAATCCCAGGGACAGGGGAGCCTGGTGGGTTGTAGTCTATGGGGTCGCACAGAGTCGGACACGACTGAAGCGACTTAGCAGCAGCAACAGAGAAAAAAATCAGTGAAAGGAAAAGTAGAGAAAATCAATGAAGCCAAAAATTGGTTCTTTGAAAAAGTTAACTAAATTGGCAAACCCCTAGCCAAATTATCTAGAAGGTGAGAGAGTAAACAGAAAATACTCAAATCAAGAAAAAAGAAGTTATATACTTACTGATACTATAAAAATTAAAAGTTTATAAGAGAAAACATAAACAACTTTTACGTCATTAGGTTAGACAATTAAGATAAAATGGACACATTTCTAGAAGTACACAAATTACCAAAACTGACTCAAAAAGAATTGAAAATCTGAATAAAGTTACGATGAAAAATGAAACTGAGAGTAATTAAAAATGTTCCCACAAAGGAAAGTCTATACCCAGATGGAATTCGGTTCAGTTCAGTTGCTCAGTCATGTCCGACTCTTTGCGACCCCATGAATTGCAGCACGTCAAGGCCTCCCTGTCCATCACCAACTCCTGGAGTTCACTCAGACTCATGTCCATTGAGTCAGTGATACCATCCAGCCATCTCATCCTCTGTCGTCCCCTTCTCCTCCTGCCCCCAGTCCCTCCCAGCATCAGAGTCTTTTCCAAAGAGTCAACTCTTCGCATGAGGTGGCCAAAGTACTGGAGTTTCAGCTTTAGCATCAGTCCTTCCAAAGAACACCCAGGACTGATCTCCTTTAGAATGGACTGGTTGCATCTCCTTGCAGTCCAAGGGACTCTCAAGAGTCTTCTCCAACACCACAGTTCAAAAGCATCAATTCTTCGGCACTCAGCTTTCTTTACAGTCCAACTCTCACATCCATACATGACCACTGGAAAAAGCATAGCCTTGACTAGACTGACCTTTGTTGGCAAAGTAATGTCTCATAACTTTCCTTCCAAGGAGTAAGCGTCTTTTAATTTCATGGCTGCAGTCACCATCTGCACTGATTTTGGAGCCCCAAAAAATAAAGTCTGACACTGTTTCCACTGTTTCCCCATCTATTTGCCATGAAGTGATGGGACCAGATGCCACGATCTTAGTTTTCTGAATGTTGAGCTTTAAGCCAACTTTTTCACTCTCCTCTTTCACTTTCATCAAGAGGCTTTTGGGTTCCTCTTCACTTTCTGCCATAAGGGTGGTGTCATCTGCATATCTGAGGTTATTGATATTCCTCCCGGCAATCTTGATTTCAGCTTGTGCTTCTTCCAGCCCAGCGTTTCTCATGATGTACTCTGCTGGTTTTAAAAAAGGCAGAGGAACCAGAGATCAAATTGCCAACATCTGCTGGATCATGGAAAAAGGAAGAGAGTTCCAGAAAAACATCTATTTCCACTTTATTGACTATGCCAAAGCCTTTGACTGTGTGGATCACAATAAACTGTGGAAAATTCTGAAAGAGATGGGAATACCAGACTACCTGACCTGCCCCTTGAGAAACCTATATGCAGGTCAGGAAGCAACAGTTAGAACTGGACATGGAACTGCAGACTGGTTCCAAATAGGAAAAGCGTGGCCGAGAGGAGCTACTCCTCACCCAAAGTCAGGGGCGGCAGCCGGCCAGGAGGAGCTACCCCAGGCCCGAGGTCAGGGGTGGCGGCCGAGAGGAACAACCCCACGTCCAAGGAGCGGTGGCTGCGCAGGCGCAGGAGGGCCGAGAGGAGCTACTCCACGTTCAAGGTCAGGAGGGGAGGCTGTAAGGAGATACCCCTCCCCCAAGGTAAGGAGCAGTGGCTGCACTTTGCTGGAGCAGCTGTGAAGAGATACCCCATGTCCAAGGTAAGAGAAACCCAAGTAAGACGGTAGGTGTTGCGAGAGGCCTCAGAGGGCAGACACACAAACCATAATCACAGATGGAATTATTGGTAATCAAATATTAAATATTTAAAGGAGAAATAAAACCAGTCTTTTACAAATTCAGGAAACAGTGGAGGAGGGAATATTACTTCCTAGTTCATTCTATGAGGCTAGATTTACCCAGAAAGCAAAGCTAAAGATATCACAAAAAAGAAAATTAATATCCCTCATGAACAGAGACAATAGAATCCTTAACAAAATACTAGCAAACCAAATTCAGCAATGTATCAAAAGGATTAAACACCATTACTAAGTGGTATTTATCATGGGAATGTAAGGTTGGTTTAATATTTAAAGATTAATACAGTATATCATATTAAAAGAATAAAGGACAAACCTCATATAATAATTTCAAGGAGAAACAGACAATTTAACAGTAATAATTGGAAATTTCAATACCTCACTCAGTAGATGTAGAAAAAGCATTTGATAAAATTCAGGGCTAGTTCAAGATTTTTTTAAGTTACGCTGGGACAACTGGATATCCACACGCAAAACAAATGAACTTAGACTCTTACCTCATACCATAGACAAAAATTAACTTCAAATGAATCACAGTCAAAAAGTTAAACACAGAGTTAGCATATGACCTAGCGATCCTACTTACAATACACATCCAAGAAAACTGAAAACATATGTGCACACAAAAACGTGTACATAAATGTTGATAGCGGCATTATTCATAACTGCCAAAAAGTGGGGACAGCCCAAATGTCCATCAGTGAGAAATGAAAAGACAAAACGGTGCAAATCCATGTAAGCGGAATACTGTTTGGTCATAAAAAGGAAATAAGTTTTCATACATGCTGGAACATGGATGAATCTTTAAAAACATTTTCCTGAGTGGAAGAAACCAGACACAAAAGGCCTCATATCATATGATTCCATTTATATTGAATGTCTATAGTAGGCAAATCCAGAGAGACAAAATGTAGATTGGTGATTTCCAGAGACCAGGCGGAAGGAGGACTGGGGAGTGGCTGCTAATGGGTGTGTTTTTGTTTTTGTTTTTCAGGTGGTGAAATGTTCTGGAATATTAGGCAGTGATGATATTTACACAACTTTGTTAATATATGTAAAAACCACTGAATTTTACCTTTTTAAAGAATGAAATGTATGGCATGTGAGTAATGTCTCAAAAGACTTGTAACATATTTTTTAAAATGAATCATGGACCTAAATCTGCCTAGGACTAGGGCTGGAACCCAGTATTGACTGAAAATGGCCCAAGAGAATGGATTGGGGAGGGGATGATGGAAATGTTCTAAAACTGGATTGCGATCATAATTGCACAATTCTATTATTAAAGTTTACTAAAAATCATTACATTGTTCACTAATAATGGGTGATTTTATGGTATGTAAATTTTAACTCAATAAAGCTGTTCAAAAAACCCCATACCCAGTGAAAACCCACAAAATGTCATAGTAAACAGTGGACAAAAGTTGGGGTGAAAATTGCACTTAAAAATTAAACAAAGAAGGGGAACCAGTGGGAGGCAGTGGGTAGGTACTAGAGTACAGCATGTTCTATTTTCTGAGCTCTTTGTGGGTTACAGTTTGTGAAAGTTCATCGAGCTATATTCTAATGATATGTGCACATTTCTGTGCATGTATTATACCATAATAAAAAGGTTTAAAAAATGGGAGAGCTCATCGATGAGCCAGTTATCAGAAAAGTTGAGAGGCTCAGCTATACAGCTGTTCTTGGATCCCTAGATTTTTGTGTCTTTATTGCCACCTTCTAACACTAATCCCCATTACTAGAGCTAACCTAAATGAGTTTCTGCCTCCTGGGGAAAATCAAGAACACATGGGAAATGGATCTTAAAGGATGAGTAGGAGTTTGCCAGAGAAAGAATGCAAGGAAGAGGGGTAGACAGAGATAAACCCAAACAAAAGCAAATTGCTCTGAAAAAGTCTGGCATTCTTGCAGACCTAGAGAAGGCTCAAATGAAGGTTCATACCCAGAAGTGCAGGGTTCAGAGTTGAGGACAGGTGAGAGAAGAGGCGAGAGAGGTAAGCTAGGTGCAGAGGGAAAAGGGTCATCAATTCCCAGACAAGGCACTTGAAATAACTCCTGTGGGAGTCACAGCCAAGAGAGAATTCTAAGCAGGGGTCAGACTTGCTTTTCAGAGAACTCATGTTGGCTGGAGCAAGAAGAGTTCCTCTGAGTTCAGGAGCCATCTACTCGGTTGGTATGTACATTTCTTTGCATATTTGCGTCTATGCCTCTCTGCATTCTTCTCTTCCTTCTCTCTCTCTCCAGGCATTTTCATGTTTCTGCTCCATCTGAGTATTTCTTTCCTTTTTTTCCTCAACACATCACCCCTTGAAGATGTCCTTCAACTGTCTCCATCTTATCTGTACCCAGACACCTTTCAGAGTCCATCTCTGGGATTCATTTTCTCCAGAACACCACCCCCTACCCCAGGCTGAGGTCCTTCACAAACAAGCTCTTCAGGGCCTTCCCAATGTACCAGCAAGGCATCTAGAAGAAGGGCAAGGGCCTGAGCCACCCTCTACTGGGTCCAGAGTGGGGAAGTCCCCATGCCGGCACGGAACCAACGATCTGGGATCACTACACTCTCATCTCAGACATTCTGATACTGCTCACGTTGGGGATGGGGCCAATAGCTCCCAGCGCCCACTCAGCCTCCATCATGAAAGCCTACCACCCAGATGCTCAGACCTCTGACCTCCTGCTCTGCAGTGCTTCCTGGCATCTGCCCACCTTCCTCAGGGGCTGGACCAAGGGGTTAGGGGGGAACAGCCCCTCTCCCAAGCTGAGCCTGGGACTCCTCTCTGGGACAGTCCCCTCCCCTGGGACAAGAGGGTCAAGCTGCTCTTGGAGACATGACCTCAGAAATGTGCAGCAAGGGCCCAGGCCCAATCTATCACCACGGGGCTATAATTAGGTTTGTTAACATACAGTCGAGTGTAGTCTTGTTGACTAGGAACTTAATCACGTTACTATTGAGTTCCTGTACGCATTGCTCCGGGTGACTGTTTTACTTGTAGAGTTATAGCCAAGCCCAACGGGAGGAAATTAGCTTTGGACACAAGTTTGGAGGGGGGTTCTTTTTCCTCCTGACTTTGTCTCCCTCTCCCCACTTCCATGTGAAAATATTTAGCAAACAGTGACAATGATGAAAAACAGTAGGAAACAAAATGTTCTACATTAGTATAAAACATGAAAAATGCAGCAAGGACCCTTAGCGGTACAACATGTGTTATGCTGGCTGGCAGTCCATTAGCTCTGATAGACATTTCACTTACCTAAGTCAAATATAACAGTCTAGTATTCATTAATATAAGAAGGGGCTGTGGAATCAGAGCTACCATCTGGCTGGGCCGACAGAATAATCTACAACTCATGATTAGGTCTAAGGAGTGGGGTTTCACTTTAATCTTTCTCATTGCTCGAAATTTCCATCTGCGCAGTTCGGCACATCATTTTTCTTCAAGACAAATGTGCTGTTTTTCATGTTCCAAAATTAGATCAGAAGAAAACGATTAATCATGTCACGGCCTGGGAAAGGAAACAAAGCTCCGATATTCAGCTCTCCCCTCACCCCTCCCCACCCGCCGCTCCCCGGGCCCCGGACGGTTGCAAGTTTCCCTTTTTTTCCCCCAACCTCTGGGTTTTCAGCACAACTTTTGGAGACCCACCGCCAGCGGAGAGAAGGGTGGGACTGAAGGGAGAGGGCGCCGCCGGCTGGACTTGACCGGAGAGCAGGAGGCGAGCGGGGCGGGACCTGGGCCCCTAGTCGGGGTGCTCCTCGGCCCCCTTCCGGTGACCGCCAGGGGAGGGGGCGTTGTGCGGGTCTGCACCTATGGCCCCCGGGAGCCGCAGAGCCCGGGCGCTGGGCGCTGCCATGGACCCAGAGTGACAAAAAGGGCTGCGCGGCTGCCTCCCCTCTGCGTCCCCTCCCACGGCCGCCACAGCCCTGTCTGTCAGCCGGCTCGCAAGTCATAACAAATCCCTGGCGCGGAGCTGAAGCTGAGCATTTGCCGGAGCGTCATGGGGATGATGAATGACCCGCAGGCCTTTGAAGTGCTCTGCCAGTTCAGCTGGGTCCGCGGTGCTGACAGAGAAATATACACAACAGCGTAACCAATAATGAGAACATTAAACATTCCTGCGCCGTGACAGGCTGACAGAAAAACCCAGGCTCCCATCAATCATCGCGCAGATAGAACCTTGACAATTGGCCCCTCACTGATACCCGCGGTCACCTTGCCCTCTCCCCCGCTCGCCCTGGCCCTCTCCCTTCTTCCTCCCTCTGGTTTTCCTCTTTCTTTCCTTCCTGGCTCCCCCACCCCTCTTTTCCAGACTCTCTCGGAGCCTCTCCACCCTCCCTCCTTTTCCTCACAGTCCTCTGCCCTCGGGTGACTGCCTTCTGGGCCTCTCAGAGGTCAAGTGAGGTTTGAGTTACTTCCATTTGGTTAGGTCGCCCCTGCCTGAAATTAGGCAGAGATGCCACATCCTGGTGAGAAGTGTGAGATCTTCAAGTTTATATTTACAATCCGTGGCTTTTAGCCACATACAAATAACAATAATAAAATAATCACTATAAATAAAACCTCATTTGGAAATATTAAAAGTCTAAAGCAAGATCCTTAGAGAAAGCGAGGTGTGAGGCCCACATGAAGCCGGAGCTCCCTCCTTTGCAGGGGGAGGGTCTCTCTGGGTCTTTCCTGTGTGATTTTGGCCAGGAAACCTCTTTGTGCTGGCCTCTGCCTCTTTCCTTTCAACTGGGCTTATCTGACAGGATCTGATTTCTGATCTGTCTGAAAAGTTAAAAAAAAAAAAAACCAGCAGAGAAACACAAAGATCTCTTCCTTTTTCTCTGGCAGGAAGTGAAATCTCCCCAGATAAAGCATATTGGATGAACCTTCACCCCGCCACCTGACAGAGCTGCCCAACCTCTCAGCCACTCTCTGGACCCTCCAGGATTCCCAACAGAACTTGGTTTGGGTCACATTTCCTGGGCCAAGCCTCTACTCTCTCTGTGCGAAGGTGGGGCATCACCTCAGCCCACACATGCAGATTACCCCTAGCCAGGCCCACTCCCCACTGGCCAGCAGGGGCCCATGATGAGAAGTCAGGTTCCCAGTCCCACCATGAGAACATGGACAAGTCTCAAATTTTCCCAGACCTCTATTTCTTCATCCAAACATGGGCGAAGTCTCTGCTGCAGGGCTCTTTACCTTCTCCAGGTGCAAAGTTATTTTCCTCCTTTTATTCTTAGAAGGCTTTTTTGTTTTCATTTTGGCTTTTGGGGAGAGAAGACATTCTTGACCTTCCAAAAAGTCATGAAAAACTCCCTACAACCTCCACACACATATCCAGAGACGGTGAGCAACAGAGAGGATGGGTCACTTTATAGTCAGCCAAGGATCAAGGGTGTTATGAGGAGTCTGGCGGGGATTTGGGCGTGGAGGCAAGAAGGCCTGTAATAATTCAAATACATGTGCATATTAAGTCAAGTGAGTCAGTTCAGGTGTGAAGAAGAGAGCATCTATTGGGGAAACGTCTGCTCCACACTCTAGAGAAGCTTGTCCTTTCTTCTCTGCCCACCTGGAAAGGCCAGCTCTGTTCCCCCCACCTTTCTGCTTGTTCTGCTTACCTGGCGTACAGTGACCGTGCCCTCCTCGACTTCCTATAACCCCTGGCTCAGATGAGCATCTTGTCTGCTCAACTAGGCTTTAAGCTACTTGAGGGCTAGAATGGTGGTGCCATGCTCTGCTCTTCTCTGGGTCACCTGGGACCAGGATGAGGTCTTGTTCTGAAGTGCCCACTCACCCATAGCCCCCTTCTCTAAGGCACGGCTACAACTAGGTCTGCTCAAGAGGAAAACCTTGCAGGCATGTCTGCACCATATAAGCCTACCGTCTGCCACAGATGATCATTCCAGTAGTGAATGCTTATCCCTGCAACCAATCAGATTCTCTTTTCCTTGAAAATATGAATTCAGGTAGTGTTTGGGGCTGGAGCAACCATGATGAGCCATGGACATGCTGGGAGAAGTGGGGGAAATGCTGATCTTCAAAGTGAAGTAAGAGAATTAGGAGGTGGGCAAAAAGAAGCAGATGAGAAATCCCAGGTAGATCCAGAAGATGGCATAGCTTCAGTTTTTGACTGGCCCATCCCTGGCCCATGAGTCCTGGTTGCACTGCTTCTTGCCCTTGGATACCTGTGAGATAGCTGACCTCTGGGAAAGACGTGTGATCCAGGCCTGGCCATTCTATCCTATCATTCTGCCTATAAAGATTGGCCCAGGGATAGGCATGAGGCCTATGTCAGGCCAATCAGAGTCCTTCCCTGGCTCTTCATAGGTAAATTCTGAAAGAGAGATGTTCTCCATTCCTTTGGATTGAAAATAGTGAGACTAGGACCCCAGAGCTGCCAAGACTAGGCTGCCACTGCCTGGAAGAGGAAACCAGCTGACTGCAGGAGCGAATCAGAGGAGTAGGGCCCAAAAGACAAGTCTGATGACTTCTTCAGGTCCCTGGATCTAGTTAAGCCTGAAGCCCACTCTACCACTGACCTTCACAGCAGGGAAGTCAACACATTCCCTTTCTTGCTTTTACTAGGTTTAGATATGTTTTTGTCATTTGCAATCCAGAATTCTCATGCTGGTGTTCAGGGGATGTGTCAGTTCAAGAGGATTCAGGCTCAGAGGGTAAAGCATCTGCCAACAATGCAGGAGACCTGGGTTCGATCCCTGGGTTGGGAAGATCCCCTGGAGAAGGAAATGGCACCCCACTCCAGTACCCTTGCCTGAAAAATCCCATAGACTGAGGAGCCTGGTAGGCTACAGTCCATGGGGTCGCAAAGAGTCGGACACAACTGAGCGGCTTCACTTCACTTCACTCTTTTCTTTTTTAACATATTCGTCCATGAATAAAAATCTGCTGAGGCCCAGAACAAGGACGGGCTGCAGTGAGTCTTTTCTGATTTTTTTCCTCCCCCCAAGTCCTCCCTCTGACCTCAGCCCTCATGCCAGGCAGACAGCTCATTTTCAGGCCAGGCTCAAGCAACTTGCACTTCTGAACCCATCAGGATTGGCTCTGCCCTAACGCTGTGGAATGTTGGGCAGTCCACGTCCACCTGCCGGACAGGCATGCCTCCATACTAGCATAGCTTCTGCTTTGTTCTGGACAACACTTCTATCCGACCATGAACAAGAGTGGGCAGGGGGCCAATGCCTGGCCCATCCTAGAATCCTATCTGCTCAGCATGGTGATGGCTCCAGAGTTGAGTCCAGGTCCTGAGCCTGGACAACAGGATCCTTCTAAGGATTTTTTAACTAGACCACATACAGATAGCCTTCATCCTCCAGGGGCACTAATGTGAGACCACAGCTTTGGCAGCCATGCCCCTGCTAAGAGGAGAAGCTGGGTACAGATGATGACATCACCACAGAGAGCAGCAGGACCAGGGAGGGACCTTGAGGCCTGACTTTGCTGGGGACCCCCGTTCCCCTCATCACTGCCCTGCTCCAGACTTGGTGGGTTCAACCTACTCTGGAGAAGCCTCAAGTCAAAAGCCCAGAAGCTATCACAAGGCCAGACCCTGGTAAGTGGGGAACAGGATGGTAAGAAACAAGAATGGGAGACTGAGAAAGGAAATGGAGGCAAACCCAGGGTGGGGAGGAGTAGAAAGTGGGTGCCAGGGTGGTCTGGAGAGAAGGCAGGACAGAGGATGAGGGGCAAGGATGGGAGGGGCAGGGCATGCAGCCAAACTGGTAGATCCATCTGTCCCCCACGATCAGGGGACAGAGGCAGGGGACGGACAGAAAAAGAGAACATCCTGTTCACGTGTTCATAGACTGTGGGGACGTCACCTGGAGTAGGGAGCTGCATGGCATCAGGGAACCAGAGTCTCCAGGCACCAGGGCCAGGGAGCAGCAGCATGGGAGGCAGCAGGCAGGGGGGCAGCTACCCCACAGATGGTCACCACACAAGGAGAGGACCATGAGCCCCTCCTGCAAGGACCAGAAGCTGGCTGTGCATAAGGGCATTTCTGAATCGCTTGGGCAGAAGATAGACTGCATCAAGGATGCTTGGACTGGAGAACCCTGTGGCCTCTTTGGTGTCCTCCCAGCTGACCCACCCACAGAGTCCAGGCCACACCCCTTCAGCTGGAGCCTCCACACCTGAGAACAGGAGATTCCAGGAGCACACCTCACTCTCAGTGGTGGGAGCTTAAGGAATGAAAAGCAAGGTTTGCAGAGCTGCTACGGGCTGGGAGGCTCCAGCAGGGGAGGCCAGCTCCTAGGAAGGTCAGCTCCCAGGAAGGTGTGGGCAGCCCCTCTGTCTCAGCCCTGGCCCTCTATACAGGGGCCCTGGCAGCTGGGAGGTGGGTAGAGAGCACTCTTCCCTGCAAGAGAAAGAGAAAATGCAGGGGAAAGATGGCAGCAACACTGAGGAGGTATTGGGACTTCCTCTGTGTCAAGCCAGTGCCCAGCATTCAATGCGCAGCATCCTTTTCAATCCTCATACATCCTGTGAGTGGACACCACTGAGTACCCTCATCTCAAACAGAAGAAAACTAAGGCACAGAGATGCTAAGCAACTTGTCTAGGGTGACAGAGGTGGGAAGAAGTAGCTTTCTGACTCTGTTTGTCTAGCTCCAGAAATGGTGAAGAAAGAAAGAGGAAGTAGACGGAATGTCCTCCATACTCACATGGTTCACAGAGCAATATGTTTTGCACATATATCTACAGCCCTAGCCCACTGTATATATTTGATGGGAACTGCCTTATATTTATGAGAAAAACCTTTAAAAGTTTAATTTTATAGCTCTAGGCTCTTTATGAAAGTATTTTTATACCTAATCCTATGACTGTGGTAGCACCCAAGAGGCCACCCTATGCAAATGAGGACAAAGAGCTCAAGTCAGGATCCTTCAGAGGCAAAAACCAGGTCTAGAACTCAGGTCACTAGACTCTCTCTCTAGCATTCTCTGCACTTCAGTTGAATGCAGAGAAATTACCAGGAATTTACCATGAGCTACAGCATCATATCTTCCCCTTTTTCCTGGGTCCTTCCCTGTGGTGTGCTGTTACATCATCTCTTCAGGAAACAAAGAAACCAACCAAAACTTGGCTTGTAGTAATTGCCATTTTCCATACTGCAAACACTCCTACCATGGTCAATTTCAAGGTTCCAGTGTGATGTCCCTGAATAGCGCTGGGAGGACTCTAACACAGCACCGTCAAGGAACGTTTCCAGAGCATCTGGTGCTAACTGCAAGGACTTTCCAGTCAACCTTACAGTCTTCCTCCAATTTAGCCTGAAATCAGTGTGTCTGACATCCATGGAGGCCCAGAGTGAAAGGGTTGCTGATGACAGAAGAGGAAAATCTGTCCATAAGGACTTCTAATGCCCAAACAGACCAATGCACCAAAGTCATTAACTAGAAATGTAAATTGTCCAGAATGAATTAAGGAAAATACGTTGCCATGGTTTAGGGAATGGAATCTGGAACCAGATGGGTTCTGTTCAGTCCTAACTAGCTGTATGACCTTGGATAGGTAACTGAATCTATCCATAAAACCAGGATCGCAACAGGGCCAACCACATGAGGTTGTGGGGATTCAATGAGAAATGTGGACAGAAACATCTCAGTGCAGTGCCTGGCGCATAGTAAACACTAAACAGATGTTACTTTATGACTCAAGTCAGCTGCTATTATCATTTACATCTGCTAGAAAATAAACCACAGTCAATGAGAATGGATTGATCTAGTTGGACTAGAAGCTCCATGAGGGCAAGGACCTGGTCCATCATGATCTCTGCTGTAACCTCGGACATAGAACAACACCTGACATGTTTACTGAGGATGCACTTAATAAATATTAATTGCACGTTGAGTATAGCATCTAACGGTCCTTAAATATTTGTATTTCTTTAGCTCTGATTTTAATCACACTGTTTTTTTTGTTTTTTTCAGTGTCTCTTTTGCTGTCTCGTATACAGGGTTATTGTTACCATCTTTCTAAATTCCATATATATGCGTTAGTATACTGTATTGGTGTTTTTCTTTCTGGCTTACTTCACTCTGTATAATAGGCTCCAGTTTCATCCACCGCATTAGAACTGATTCAAATGTATTCTTTTTAATGGCTGAGTAATACTCCATTGTGTATATGTACCACAGCTTTCTTATCCATTCATCTGCTGATGGACATCTAGGTTGCTTCCATATCCTGGCTATTATAAACAGTGCTGCGATGAACACTGGGGTACACGTGTCTCTTTCAATTCTGGTTTCCTCAGTGAATCACACTGTTTTAAAACAACCATCAGTAACTCGGTTAATGTTTATGTTTAGTTTTTCTAAAAAGTCATTATATTTAAGAGTGGAAATAAGGGCCCACCTTCCCCTCCATTAACCACACCAACAGAAATCTGTTGGTTTGGATTACCATCCAGACACAAATCCATTTGGTTGCAGGACAACTAAATAAAGGCAAAGGGCTCAGGTGAAACCCTTTCCAGCGTCAGCCCTTCCACACGCCAGGTCCTGAAGTGACAGACACAGCTAATCCCTGCCTGGGTCCTGACCCTTGCCCCCACCATCCATCTGGCAGGCCCAAGGATGATGGGAGAATGTTCAGGACCTGGGTGGCGGCGGGACAGATTCTGTCTTTCACTTCTGCTCTGCTCTCTACCGTGCTCTCCTCCCCCATGCCCACACTCTGTCCCTTCCCCACTCTCCTGAGCAGACCCCAGCCTCCCCCTCCGCAGGCCTCCCTCCTCACCACTCTCAGCTTTCTCTCGCAGGTTCGTTTGTTAGGACATGAAAAATGGCTCTGTGGAATAAAGATGTTTCCCCTCTGATGAGCACATTTGCAGAAGGTATGTCAGAGATCCTGGGGCTGGGGTTGGGCGGCCTCTCAAGAAAGTTGTTTTTCCCCCTCTTCTTTCCCTCCCTCCCCCCTCTCCCTCAGCACCCTCCCCTCTTTGCTTACTTATTGGAAGAGTAATAAATATTGGGCCGACAGGCCCTTCTCACAGTTACAAAGCCTACCTGTAAGCGAGCTCAATAATTAGCAGTCTTGAAGATGATATATGACTTTCATTACCCTTTGGGACTGGAGAGTAAATGAGGACAGAGCTAATTGCCGTGCAAAGCAGTTTGGCATGAATGAGAAAAATGCAGGCCCTGTCTCCTGCCAAAAAAAGGGCCCTATTGCCGCTCTGATCTCAAGGCTGGTTTCTGCCGCAGGAGTTCACTCAGTGTCCATAAATCATGGGCTGCTTACAGCTGGGGCTGCCCTGAGTCGTCAGCGGGCTGTGCGCTGAGTGACAGATCCCAGCCGACTGCATTAGAACTTCAGCTCGCTCCTTTCTTCTCCTCCTCCTCGTCCACTTCCTCCTCCTCTCTGGCCTGACCAGAAAATTAAACCCAGACTCCTCAGCGAGGGGAGGCCTGGGTGAGGGGTGGCGGCTGCTGACTTGGTGAGGGTTCTGGATGCCCAGGCCCAGCTGCTCACTCCCCGCACACCGTCTCTCCCTTCTCCTAAGGTGCCCTGGACCCCAGGCCAGAGGAGGAGGGCTCTGTCCATCCTCCAGAGGAGGCAGGCCCCTCCCGCAATGCTCCAGGCTGAGCTTTTGTCCTTGGTTTGTCATGGAGACAAATGTGGCCTCCCTTTTGGCCGCTTGTCTCCCTCTCCCCCACCACCCTTTCAGGAAATGCTTCCCTTCCCTTAAAGGGGAAGGACGGACACAGCCACATGTGCCTCTGCAGCTGACAGATGTGCACAAGCCACTGAGGGCGGAGGGAGCCGAGGTGGGGCCCGCGGTGACAGGGGGCACACCTCCTAGAAATACTTTCTGCTCCAGCCCTCAGTCCCACCCCTTGGTCGCTCCTCAAGGAGCCCTGCTGCTGAGGGTCCAGGTGGAAGATGCTGAGCGGGCAAAGCACAAGGCCTGTCCCCCTCCGTTCACTTTCCTGGGGGAGAGGGAACGGGGGAGGGGGGGTCCCTCCCTTGTGGGCGGACACCGATTTCACAGTCAGAGTGGAGCTCCCTGGCTTTTCTAGGGCAGTCACATAATTAATTCTTAGTGTGGCCAAATTATATTTGACACTTAATTTAAAACTCAGGGTTCCATAATGCAAAACCCTCTCCTGGCAGGAAGGGTGACATACGCAGTGAGTGTGTGCACGAATTGACAGCCGGGGCTGGGGGAGTGGTTCCCTGTAACTCAGACAGGGGAGGAGGCTGACTTTTATTGATCAGCTACTTTACATCCAGGGATTCCAGGATTTCTGTCTTTCTTTTCTTCTCATTATTCCATTTATTTCCTCATTCTTTTCACAACAACCCTGTGAGGCAAGTGCTCCTTATTGTCTCCAAAGTACAGATAAGTAAACCGAGATCCAGCAAGGTTAATTCACCCAAGGTCATCCTTTTAGAAGAGAGGCCAGGCTCGGGTTCATGATCTTGAGAAGCTTTCACTTCTTTCTGCCATTCATTTCCTCCTTTAAGGATAGGGACCTGCTGAGTCACTCAGTCATGTCACACTGCAACGCTATGGACTGTAGTCCGCCAGGCTCCTCTGTCCGTGGGATTTTACAGGCAAAAATACTGGAGTAGGTTGCCACACCCTCCTCTGGAGGATCTTCCCGACCCAGGGATCAAACCTGCGTCTCTTACGTCTCCTGCACTGGCAGGCAGGTTCTTTACCACTGTACCACCTGTTTCAGTTCAACTCAGTTCAGTCGGTCAGTCATGTCCGACTCTTTGCAACCCCATGAACCGCAGCACGCCAGGCCTCCCTGTCCATCACCAACTGCCGGAGTTTACCCAAACTCATGTCCATTGAGTCAGTGATGCCATCTAACCAATTCAACCTCTGTCATCCCCTTCTCCTCCTGCCTTCAATCTTTCCCAGCATCAGAGTCTTTTCCAATGAGTCAGCTCTTCGCATCAGGTGGACAAAATATTGGAGTTTCATCTTCAACATCAGTCCTTCCAATGAACACCCAGGACTGATTTCCTTTAGGATGGACTGGTTGGATCTCCTTGCAGTCCAAGAGATTCTCAAGAGTCTTTTCCAACAGCACAGTTCAAAAGCATCAATTCTTTGGGGCTCAACTTTCTTTATAGTCCAACTCTCACATCCACACATGACTACTGGAAAAACCATAACTTTGACTAGACAGACCTTTGTTGACAAAGTAATGTCTCTGCTTTTGAATATGCTGTCTAGTTTAGTCATAACTTTCCTTCCAAGGAGTAAGCATCTTTTAATTTCATGGCTGCAGTCACCATCTTCAGTGATTTTGGAGCCCCCCAAAATAAAGTCTGACACTGTTTCCACTGTTTCCCCATCTATTTCCCATGAAGTGATGGGACCTGATGCCATGATCTTAGTTTTCTGAATGTTGAGTTTTAAGCCAACTTTTTCACTCTCCTCTTTCACTTTCATCAAGAGGCTCTTTAGTTCTTCTTCACTTTCTGCCATAAGGGTGGGATCATCTTCCTATCTAAGGTTATTGATATTTCTGCTGGCAATCTTGATTCCAGCTTGTGCTTCATCCAACCCAGCGTTTCTTATGATATACTCTGCATATAAGTTAAATAAGGAGGGTGACAATATATAGCCTTGACGTACTTCTTTTCCTATTTGGAACCAGTCTGTTGTTCCATGTCCAGTTCTAACTATTGCTTCCTGACCTGCATACAGGTTTCTGAAGAGGCAGGTCAGGTGGTTTGGTATTCCCATCTCTTTGAGAGTTTTCCATAGTTTATTGTGATCCACAGAGTCAAAGGCTTTGGCATAGTCAATAAAGCAGAAATAGATGTTTTTCTGGAACTCTCTGGCTTTTTCGATGATCCAGTGGATGTTGGCAATTTGATCTCTGGTTCCTCTGCCTTTTCTAAAACCAGCTTGAACATCTGGAAGTTCACAGTTCATGTATTGCTGAAGCCTGGCTTGGAGAACTTTGAGCATTACTTTACTAGCATCAGAGACGAGTGCAGTTGTGCGGTAGTTTGAGCATTCTTTGGCATTGCCTTTCTTTGGAACTGTAATGAAAACTGACCTTTTCCAGTCCTGTGGCTACTGCTGAGTTTTCCAAATTTGCTCACATATTGAGTGCAGCACTTTAACAGCAGCATCTTTTAGCTATTTGAAATAGCTCAACTGGAATTCCATCACCTCCACTAGCTTTGTTCGTAGTGATACTTCCTAAGGCCCACTTGACTTTACATTCCAGGATGTCTGACTCTAGGTAAGTGATCACACCATCGTGATTATCTGGGTCGCAAAGATCTTTTTTGTATAGGTCTTCTGTGTATTCTTGCCACCTCTTCTTAATATCTTTTGCTTCTGTTAGGTCCATACCATTTCTGTCCTTTATTGAGCCCATCTTTGCATGAAATGTTCCCTTGGTATCTCTAATTTTCTTGAAGAGATCTCTAGTCTTTCCCATTCTATTGTTTTTCCCTATTTCTTTGCATTGATCACTGAGAAATGCTTTCTTATCTCTCCTTGCTATTCTTGGGAACTCTGCATTCAAATGGGTATATCTTTCCTTTTCTCCTTTGCTTTTCACTTCTCTTCTTTTCACAGCTATTTGTAAGGCCTCCTCAGACAGCCATTTTGCTTTTTTGTATTTCTTTTTCTTGGAGATGGTCTTGATCCCTGTCGCCTGTACAATGTCATGAACCTCCGTCTATAGTTCATCAGGCATTCTGTCTCTCAGATCTAGTCCCTTAAATCTATTTCTCACTTCCACTGTATAATCATAAGGGATTTGATTTAGGTCATACCTGAATGGTCTAGTGGTTTTCCCCACTTTCTTCAATTTAAGTCTGAATTTGGCAATAAGGAGTTCATGATCTGAGCCACAGTCAGCTCCCGGTCTTGTTTTTGCTGACTGTAGACAGCTTCTCCATCTTTGGCTGCAAAGGATATAATCAATCTGATTTCGGTGTTGACCATCTGGTGATGTCCATGTGTAGAGTCTTCTCTTGTGTTGTTGGAAGAGGGTGTTTATGACCAGTTTGGGCTTCCCAAAACTCAGCCTCAGCTGCTTCACAGGGGTGGAAGTCAAGGCCAGACATTGGAGGCGTGACACTGAATGCTGGGCTATAGCAGCTTACACAAATATGGGTTAATTGTCTCTCATAACAGGAAGGCCAAGGCAGGTCATCCAGGACTGGTGCAGCTCAACAATGACTTCAAGAACCCAGAGACTCTTTCTATCTTCCTGTCCCACCATCCTTGCATTGTATTGATAGCTTCTCACCTTCTGGTTACAAAGTGGCTACTGTACCAGAAAGCATCATGTCTTCAGTTCAGGTAGGGTAAAGGGTTCAGTTCAGTTCAGTTCAGTCACTCAGTCCTGTCCGACTCTTTGCAATCCCATGAATCGCAGCACGCCAAGCTTCCCTGTCCATCACCAACTCCCGGAGTTCACTCAGACTCACGTCCATCGAGTCAGTGATGCCATCCAGCCATCTCATCCTCTGTCGTCCCCTTCTCCTCCTGCCCCCAATCCCTCCCAGCATCAGAGTCTTTTCCAATGAGTGAACTCTTGGCATGAGGCAGCCAAAGTACTGGAGTTTCAGCTTCAGCATCAGTCCTTCCAAAGAAATCCCAGGGCTGATCTCCTTCAGAATGGACTGGTTGGATCTCCTTGCAGTCCAAGGGACTCTCAAGAGTCTTCTCCAACACCACAGTTCAAAAGCATCAATTCTTCGGCGCTCAGCTTTCTTCATAGTCCAACTCTCACATCCATACATGACCACTGGAAAAACCATAGCCTTGACTAGACGGACCTTTGTTGGCAAAGTAATGTCTCTGCTTTTCAATACTGGACATGGAACAACAGACTGGTTCCAAATAGGAAAAGGAGTACATCAAGGTTGTATATTGTCACCCTGTTTATTTAACTTATATGCAGAGTACATCATGAGAAACGCTGGACTGGAAGAAACACAAGCTGGAATCAAGATTGCAGGGAGAAATATCAATAACCTCAGATATGCAGATGACACCACCCTTATGGCAGAAAGTGTAGAGGAACTCAAAAGCCTCTTGATGAAAGTGAAAGTGGAGAGTGAAAAAGTTGGCTTAAAGCTCAACATTCAGAAAACGAAGATCATGGCATCCGGGCCCATCACTTCATGGCAAATAGATGGGGAAACAGTGGAAACAGTTGTCAGACTTTATTTTTCTGGGCTCCAAAATCACCGCAGATGGTGACTGCAGCCATGAAATTAAAAGATGCTTACTCCTTGGGAGGAAAGTTATGACCAACCTAGATAGCATATTCAAAAGCAGAGACATTACTTTGCCAACAAAGGTTCATCTGGTCGAGGCTATGGTTTTTCCTGTGGTCATGTATGGATGTGAGAATTGGACTGTGAAGAAGGCTGAGCGCTGAAGAATTGATGCTTTTGAACTGTGGTGGTGGAGAAGACTCTTGAGAGTCCCTTGGACTGCAAGGAGATCTAACCAGTCCATTCTGAAGGAGATCAGCCCTGGGATTTCTTTGGAAGGAATGATGCTGAAGCTGAAACTCCAGTACTTTGGCCACCTCATGCGAAGAGTTGACTCATTGGAAAAGACCCTGATGCTGGGAGGGATTGGGGGCAGGAGGAGAAGGGGACGACAGAGGATGAGATGGCTGGATGGCATCACTGACTCAATGGTCGTGAGTCTGAGTGAACTCCAGGAGTTGGTGATGGACAGGGAGGCCTGGCATGCTGCAATTCATGGGTTCACAAAGAGTCGGACATGACTGAGCGACTGATCTGATCTGATCTGATCTAGGTTGGTCATAACTTTCCTTCCAAGGAGTAAGCATCTTTTAATTTTATGGCTGCAGTCACCATCTGCAGTGATTTTGGAGCCCAAAAAAATAAAGTCTGACACTGTTTCCCTGTTTCCCCATCTATTTCCCATGAAGTGATGGGACCAGATGCCATGATCTTCATTTTCTGAATGTTGAGTTTTAAGCCAACTTTTTCACTCTCCTCTTTCATCTTCATCAAGAGGCTTTTTAGTTCCTCTTAGTTTAGTTTTAGGGTAAAGGGTTAGAGAGAGGGAAAAAGGAATTATCTAGTCAAGCCTTTGTCTGCTCATTTGGGAAGAAGAGCCCTTCCTAGCAGACTTCGCCCACAGGAAGGTGGAGACCAGCATGCTGGAGACCAAGGGCACCAAAATGGAAGCCTTACCATCTTATTCATATATGTCACACTCTTGTTCGATATTATCTTTGACAGTCGAATTGATCTAGGCTATTATACAAAGGTTGTTCCCTTTTCACCTCTACCTGCAGCTGGGGCAGGACAGGGCCTCACCCCGACACTGCCCCAAGTCTGTGGCACCCATGGGAAAATTCTCATCACTGTTTCCTTATCCAACCAGGGGCAGATTCACTTGCTGGGAGCTGCCTCTGTCAGGAAGCAGGCAAGAGACAGGCAGCACCTAAACCAAGGCCATGGGGGTGGGAGGTGGGGTGGGGTTGCTACGCTCACAGTAACTAGCTCCCTGCCCTTCCCACTGGACTCCAAGGCCATTTCTGGGCTCCTGGCTGCTGCTGTCACCTGAAGATTTCTGATATCTCCCAAACCTTTCTCAAGAGGCTCCTCCACATGGATGGGAAGAAAGGTGGGAGGTTTCTGAGTCCTGTGGCCCCATCTCAGGCCCTCCAAGTACAAATCAGGTCATATCTCCCTTTCCTCCAGACCCCAGAGGCTTCTCATATCCTTGAGAATAAAGCTCAAACTCTTTACGTTGACCTGCAGTAGGGTGACCTGTGATCCCATCGTTATTATAAATAGCACCCTTTCGGTCTCCAATGTGTCCTAGTCTGGATGATAAATTACGTGGTCACCTTATCAAGCAGCAGGCTCTGCATGTTCCCTATCTCTGTCCCCAGACTCCTCTCCTCTGCTCCTTCTGGTTCACATACCTCCCTCCAGCCAGACAGAGGATTCCTTGAAGGGGCCAATGCCTTAGGACCCCACCGGGAACACACTGCTCCACTCCCTTCCCCTCTCAGTTCTACTCAGCTCTCAGGTCTCATTTGAGTGTTCCTTGTTCAGAGGGGTCTTCCTTTATCTATCCCCCCAGGGACTTTAGTTCTATCACACCAGTGCTGTTATTTTTCTTTATTGCTAGAATCACAGATTTGACGACACATTTGTTTAATATTTGGTTCTCCACTAGACTGTAAGTGGAGACCCTTGCATCTCCCAAACCTAGCAGAGGCTGTAGACCCACAGCTGTCAAATGAATGAATGAATGAATACACAATGTTTCTTCCAAATGCATACCTCCACCAAGTTCACTGTGATCATCTGCAGTGAGAAGTAATCTGGCACAATTTGAGCTTTCCAGCAACATAGCACGTCACTCTGAGCTGCTCGTCACAGGAGGAATTTAAACAAAGGCCATGGTAGAGTGAGAGAGACTGCACTGTAAGGCTTTCCCTGCGCTAGGTATTCCACCTCTGGCAGGATATCAGCCAGACTGCCGCCAAACCCACACCACGACCTACAATGTTTCTGTGAACATCTCGATGTCCCCTTATGGACCTGTGAGAAAATTTCCCTAGAATATAGATTTCTCAGGTCATCAGGGAGGAACCAGAGATCAAATTGCCAACATCCGCTGGATCATGGAAAAAGCAAGAGAGTTCCAGAAAAGCATCTATTTCTGCTTTATTGACTATGCCAAAGCCTTTGACTGTGTGGATCACAATAAACTGTGGAAAATTCTGAAAGAGATGGGAATACCAGAACACCTGACCTGCCTCTTGAGAAATTTGTATGCAGGTCAGGAAGCAGCAGTTAGAACTGGACATGGAACAACAGACTGGTTCCAAATAGGAAAAGGAGTACATCAAGGCTGTATATTGTCACCCTGTTTATTTAACTTATATGCAGAGTACATCGTGAAAAACGCTGGACTGGAAGAAACACAAGCTGGAATGAAGATTGCCGGGAGAAATATCAATAACCTCAGATATGCAGATGACACCACCCTTATGGCAGAAAGTGAAGAGGAACTCAAAAGCCTCTTGATGAAAGTGAAAGTGGAGAGTGAAAAAGTTGGCTTAAAGCTCAACATTCAGAAAACGAAGATCATGGCATCTGGTCCCATCACTTCATGGCAAATAGATGGGGAAACAGTGGAAACAGTTGTCAGACTTTATTTTTCTGGGCTCCAAAATCACCGCAGATGGTGACTGCAGCCATGAAATTAAAAGACGCTTACTCCTTGGGAGGAAAGTTATGACCAACCTAGATAGCATATTCAAAAGCAGAGACATTACTTTGCCAACAAAGGTTCATCTAGTCAAGGCTATGGTTTTTCCTGTGGTCATGTATGGATGTGAGAGTTGGACTGTGAAGAAGGCTGAGTGCCAAAGAATTGATGCTTTTGAACTGTGGTGTTGGAGAAGACTCTTGAGAGTCTCTTGGACTGCAAGGAGATCCAACCAGTCCATTCTGAAGGAGATCAGCCCTGGGATTTCTTTGGAAGGAATGATGCTAAAGCTGAAACTCCAGTACTTTGGCCACCTCATGCGAAGAGTTGACTCATTGGAAAAGACTCTGATGCTGGGAGGGACTTGGGGCAGGAGGAGAAGGGGACGACAGAGGATGAGATGGCTGGATGGCATCACTGACTCCATGGTCATGAGTCTGAGTGAACTCCGGGAGTTGGTGATGGACAGGGAGGCCTGGTGTGCTGCGATTCATGGGGTCGCAAAGAGTCGGACACAACTGAGCAATTGATTTGATCTGATCTGATACCTAATCCAATTAAGATTGCATTAAATCCCCCATTCTTCTTTTGGTCTGAACAAGTTCTAGAATTTTAGGACTGATTATCCATCTTGATAAGCAGGGCTCTGAACCAATTTTAATTTGATTTTTAAAAAATACACCTTCCTCTAGTGAGCAGTCATGTTTAAAAACAACTGGACCGTATGCTGATCTTTCACTTTTATCTGGTTTGTTTCACTTTTTCGATTTCATATTCAGTGCTCCCATTTCATTTAGCTTATCTTTTCCAATATCTCCATCTCCTTTTTTTTTTTTGATGTCCTTTCTCAAGGCTTTATCAAGCATAATAAAAAAGGTTTTGTATGCATATATATAAATAATATATAATATATACTTTAGAAAACTTACGAACTTTTGCCTAATTTAAAAATTTATGACATTTTAATTCTACTTGTTCGACTTAGTGTAAATAGAATGCTAGATTTCTAATTTTAAAAAGTAGATATGCAACAAGCAATGAAGGTTTACTGTACAGCATAGTGAGCTACAGTCAATATCTTGTAGTAACCTATAATGGAAAATAGTTTCAAAAATAACATGTGTATACATATAACTGAACCACCTCCCTGTGTACCTGAAACACTGGAAGTCAACTATATGTCAATAAAATATATATGTTAACAAAATGGAAAAAGCACACCTTTCTTCTATTCCAAGTGTCATGGGAATGTTGCTACCTGCCATAGACACAGTTTCATGTACTACTGTCCACCCTTAGATAGAAGGCCACAGAATGAGCTGGATGCTCTGGAGCTGGCCTGGGCAGTGTCAGCCCTTGTTTACCTCCTGACACAGGCGACACGAGCAGGAGAGGAATAGGAGACAGTCCTGGAAAAGACTGGATCTCCTGGAAGTGTGATGGTACAGGCTCTGCTGGAGGCCCATGGAAAAATCCAAAGAGCAAAACGTCAAGTCGTGCCCCTCCAAGGCCTGGGCTGGGCTGATAGCAAAAACCAGGCCCATTCTATGCTCAGAAAGCCCAGCATTTGAGCCAGAAACTACAGAAGGTTCAGCCTGGGGCCTACTGGGCTGCTGTGGACAGGGAAAGAAAGACAGGGCCCTAAATGAGCCCCAGCTGATTCAAAATAGGAAAACCACTCTACTTCCCAACCACACTACAAAAGGCAACATCTGTTTGCTTCATCTGCAGCCTGTCCTCAGGCCAGCCCAGGTCTCATGGACTCTGGTGTGGGACATCCAGAAATTTGGCAGAGTGATTGTTTGAAAAGCCTGGAGTTTCACCTGAGCAGACAAAAGGAGGGACTCTGTTCCAGAGGCCAGCCATAGACAGCTTCCCAGACTCCAACAGGATGCATGTCAGATGTGCAGATGGACGTACAGATGGATGTGCAGTTACAGATAACAGATATGCAACCACAGGCTCAGAGATGCTCGCCCTTTCTATAACTGACCCTTCTTCCAGTCAACCCCATGAGCCTCCTCAGTCTCCCCCAGAACTGCTGCCTGCCAGTCTGATGGCACTATTGCTAAAAGCCAAAGGGCACCAACACCCTCCTCTTCCAGCCACAGTAAAACAACAAGGACTGGATTTACCCTCCCTCCTGAGACAACTAAAGCACGGTACAGAGTATACGAGACAAATTTTGTGCCACTGAATATCCAACAGAGATGGGAAATCAATGAGGTGAGCCATGAACTTTCCCCAACTTACTGCCTTGAGAGATTTTCCAGGATGCCGCAAAGGGAGGGGGTGCCCCAGGCAGAGCTTAGTTAATGAGTTAAGGAGATGGAGCTATGATGGTCTCTGAGGAAACCAGAGCATCTGACATTTGCAGGATAGAGTTCTGGAGAGGGAAGGGCTGCACAGAGAGACAACCCCAGGGATAGGTGGCTCTCACTTCGATTCCCAGCAGAGTACTGAGTAGTGAATGGTATATAAGGATGTATATACCAAAGGCCAGGGGAAGAACTACCCAAAAAGATTAGAAGAACATAGATATCTTCTGTTTCCAACAGGCATTGGGTCAAACACTTAGAAGGGTCTTGCCTCAGTAGTGAGACAAGATTAATCCTAGATTAATATGATTCTGTTTCTATCTAACAAATCTTAAAAGCAAGACACAAAAAGATCAAATTGTTTCCAAGCATCCAGAACAAAGCCCAAGAAGACTTACAAGAATACAAAGCACCAACAAAGTAATATTCAAAATGCCTGGCATTCATCAAAAGTCACCAGATATGCAAAAAGAAAAAAAATAATAAAGTACAACCAATAAAAAGGAGAAAAATCAATCAGTAAAAATCTGGAACTGATATAAATATTAGAATTAGCAGACAAGAAAACCAAAACAGTTATTATAACTGTATCCATATTTAAAAGCTAGAATAAACAGCAAACATGTTAAGGAGAGACATGGAAGACACAAAAAAGACCTGATAAAATTAGCTTGTCATCGGCAAAGTGTGGAAAAACTCCAGCGGACTACTATGTATGTGGATGTTATACCTCATATATCCACAAAGAAAAGGTGAGGGGAAAGAAGAAATAATGGCCAAAAAATTTCACCAACCTAGTAAAGTTTACTCAAGAAGAAATAGATTTCCTGACTATTCCTGTATCTATTATAGATATTGAATTGGAATTTGTAGTTACAAACTTCCCAGGTCCAGAGACTTCACTGGTGCATTTTATCAAACATTTAAGTAAGAAAGAATACCAATTCTAATTTTACACACTCTTCCAGAAAACTGAAGAGCATAGAATACTTCTGAACTCATTTTATGAAACTAGCATGACTCTGATACCAAAGACTTTATAAAAAAAGAAAACGATTGACCAATATAACTTATAAAACTTGATACAAAAATTATCAACAAAATTTTAGTAAATCGGATCCACTGGTAAATAAAGAGTAACATATCATGACCAGGAAGGGTTTATACCCCAAAGATGCAAGGTTGATTTAACATCCAAAAATCAATTAATGTGATACATCATATTAAAAGAATGAAGGGGCTAAAAGCTAATTGCTTATCTCAACAGATGCAGAAAAAGAATCCGACAAAATCCAACACCCATTCAAGATGAAAATTTTCAGGCACCATAAATAAAAGGAAACATCTTTGACCTAATAAAGGACACTATCAAAAGTTCACAGCCAGCGTCATAATTAATGGTGAGAGACTGAATGGTTTTCCCTTAAGATCAGAAACAAAATAAAGCTGTTAGATTTTGTCACTCTAATTCAACACTGTGCTAGAGGTTCTAGACAATCCAATAAGGCCAAAAAAGCAAACTGTCTTTATTTGTATATGACAAGATGATTTATATAGAAAATCCATTGGAATTTACAAAAACTTACTAAAACTAATACATTAGTTTAAAAGATTACAGGACACAAGATTAATTTCAAAAACAATTATGCTTCTATACACTTATAATTAACAATTGGAAATCAAAATGAAAAAATATCTCATTTACAATAGCAAAAATATGAACTACCTAGGGATAAATCTAACAAAAGATGTGTAAGGCCTGTGTACTAGAAACTACAAACCATTCAGTTCAGTCGCTCAGTCATGTCTGACTCTTTGCAACCCCATGAACCACAGCACAGCAGGCCTCCCTGTCCATCACCAACTCCCGGAGTTTATCCAAACTCATGTCCATTGCTGAGGGAAAAATAAGGCCTAAATAGAGAGACATATCATATGTTCATAGGTCAGGATATGGTTAGGATATCACTTCTCCAAAAATTGATGTACAGGATCAAAGCCATCCCAATCAAAATCCTAGCAGATTTAAAAAAAAAATTGACAAGCTGATTCTAAAATCCATGTGGAATACAAAAGACTTAGAGTAGCCCAAACAACTTTGAAAAAGAACAAAGCTGGAACTCTATTACTACTTGATTTCAAGACCTATTATAAAGCCACAGTGATCAAGATAGTGTGATAGTGACATTGATATGGACAAATAGATCAATGGAACAGAAAAAGACCTACACATAAACAGATATGAATTAATTTTCAACAATGATGAAATGGCAATTTAGTGAATAAAAATAGTCTTTTCAACAAATGATGCTGAAACAACTGAATACGTAAATCACGTTCAATCTAGACCTCATACCATCTAAAAAAATTGGATTAATTAACACGTATCCTTCTGAAACTATTCCAAAAAATTGCAGAGGAAGGACCACTTCCCAACTCATTTCATGAAGCCACCATCACCCTGATACCAAACCCAGACAAAAATACCACACACACAGAAAGAAAAATATAGGCCAACATCACTGATGAACATAGACACAAAATCCTCATCAAAATACTAGCAAACTGAATGTAAAGGGAAGGGAAGTTGCTCAGTTGTGTCCGACTCTTGGCGACTCCATGGACTGTAGCCCACCAGGCTCCTCTGTCCATGGGATTCTCCAGGCAAGAGTATTGGAGTGGGTTGCCATTTTCTTCTCCAAGCAAACTGAATATAACAGTACATTAAAAGGATCATCACTATGATCAAGTGGGATTTATCCCAGGGATGCAAGGATTTTTTAATATCTGCAAATCAATCAGTATGATATATACCACATTAACAAACTGAAGGATAAAAATGATATGATCATCTCTATAGATGCAGAAAAGGCTTTTGACAAAATTTAACATCCATTTATGATAAAAACTTTCCAGAAAGTGGACATAGAGGGAATCTACCTCAACATAATACAGGATATATATGACAAACTCATAGCTAAGATCATGAGTGCCAAGTTGCTTCAGTTCAGTTCAGTTCAGTTCAGTCGCTCAGTCGTGTCCGACTCCTTGCGACTCCTTGGATCGCTGTATCCAACTCTTTGCAATCCCATGGACTGTAGTCCTCCAGGGTCCTCTGTCTGTGGAATTCTCCAGGCAAGAATACTAGAGTGTGTAGCCATGCCCTTCTCCAGGGGATCTTCCCGACCCAGGGACCAAAACTGGGTCTCCTGCATTGCAGGCAGATTCTTTACCATCGAGCCACTAGGGAAGCCCCAGCTAAGATCAAACTCAGTGATAAAAATCTGAAAGTATTTCCTCTAAGTTCAGGAACAAGACAAGGATGTTCACTCTCACCACTACATTCAACATAGTTTTAGAAGTCCTAGCCATAGCAATCAGAGAAGAAATAAAAGGAATACAAATTTAAAAAGAAGTAAAACTTCACTGTTTGCAGATGACATGTGACTATACATTAAAAATCCTAAAGATGTTACCAGAAAACTACTAGAGCTCAACAATGAATTTGGTAAACTTGCAGGATACAAATTAATATACATAAATCTGTTGTATCTCTATATACTAACAATGAAAGGTCAGAAAGAAAAATTAAAGAAACAACCCCATTTACCATTGCATCAAAAATAATAAAACAACTAGGAATAAGCCTACCTAAGGAGGCAAAAGACCAGTACTCCAAAAACTATAAGATGCTGATGAAACAAATCAACAGTGACACAAACGGAAAGATATACCATGCTCTTGAATTGAAAGAATCAATAGTGTCAAAATGACTATACTACCCAAGGCAATCTAAAGACTCAATCCAATTCCTATCAAATTACCAACTACATTTTTCATAGAACTAGAGCAAAAAAAAAAAAAGTTTAACCTTGTACGGAAACACAGAAGATTGTGAGTAGCCAAAGCAATCTTGAGAAAGAAAGACAGAGGATGGATGAATCAGGCTCCCTGACTTCAGACTATACTACAAAGCTACAGTCATCAAAACAGTATAGAACAAAAACAGAAATATAGATCAAAGGAACAGCACAGAAAGCCCAGAAACAAACCCATGCACATACAGTCAATTAATACGAAACAAAGGAGGCAAGAATATACAATGAAAAAAAGGCTTTCTTCAATAAATTATGCTGGGAAAACTAGACAGTTACAGATAAAATAATGAAATGAGAACATTCTCTAACATCATACACAGAAATAAACTCAAATAGATTAAAGACCTAAATGTAAGACTGGATACTAAAAATTTCCTAGAGGAAAATATGGGCAGAACACTCTTTGACATAAACTTCAGCAAGATTTTTTTGGATCCACTTCCTAGAGTAATGGAAATGAAAACAAAAATAAACAAATGGGACCTAATTAAACTTAAAAGCTTTTGCAGAGCAAAGGAAACCATAAACAAAACAAAAAGACAACCCAAAATACCAATATTTTCTCCAATGGTAGAAAATATTTGCAAACAATGCCACTGACAAGGAATTAATCTCCAAAATATACAAACAACTCATAAGCTCAATATTAAAAAAAAAATCAAGAAATAGGCAGAAAATCTAAAGACATCTCTCCAAAGAAAACATATATGTGGCCAAAAGGCACATGAAAAAATGCTCAACATCATTAATTATAGAGAAATGCAAACCAAAACTACAATGAGGTGCCACCTCACACAGTTCAGAATAGTCATCATCAGGAGGTCTATAAATAATAAATGCTAGGGAAGTAAAAGGAACTCTCCTACACTGTTGGTGGTAATATAAATTGCAGCCATTATGGAGAACAGTATGGAGGTTTCTTAAACTATACAGTTACCATATGAGCCAGCAATCCCATTCCTGGGCTTATATCTGGAGAAAAACAAATAATTCAAAAAGAAGCACCCTAATGTTTATTGCAGCACTATTTATAATAGCCAAGACATGAAAGCAACCTAAATGTTCATCAACAGATGAATGGATAAAGAAGATGTGGTACATGTATACAATGGAATATTATTCAGCTACAGAAAGTTTTTTCCAGTAGTCACGTATGGATGTGAGAGTTGGACCACAAAGAAGGCTGAGAACCAAGGAATTGACACTTCTGAACTGTGGTGTTGGAGAAGACTTTTGAGAGTCCCTTGGACTGCAAGGAGATCCAACCAGTCAATCCTAAAGGAAATCAATCCTGAATATTCATTGGAAGGACAGATGCTGAAGCTGAAGCTCCAATACTTTGGCCACCTGATGCAAAGGGCTACTCATTAGAAAAGATCCTGATGCTGGAAAAGATTGAAGGCAG
The DNA here is from genome assembly GCF_055505025.1 of Bos grunniens. Taxonomy (NCBI): domain Eukaryota; kingdom Metazoa; phylum Chordata; class Mammalia; order Artiodactyla; family Bovidae; genus Bos; species Bos grunniens. The sequence continues at coordinate 15,165,804 of NC_141192.1, forward strand.
GAGAAGAAGATAACAACAAAGGATGAGATGGTTGGATGGCATCACCAACTCAATGGACATGAGTTTGAGCAAGTTCTGGGAGATGGTGATGGACAGGGAGGCCTGGTGTGCTGCAGTCCATGGGGTCAAAGAAAGCCAGACATGACTGAGCAACTGAACTGAATAAAAAGAAAATGAAATAATGTCACCTAGAGACGATCACACTAAGTAAGCCAGACAGAGAAAGACATATCATATAATATTGCTTATATATGGAATCTAAAAAATAAAGGATACAAATAAAAACCTATTTACAAAACAGAAACAGACTCACAGACATAGAAAACAAACTTATGGCAGTGGTAATGAGAGGGAGGGGACATATGTATACTTATAGCTGATTGACATTGTTGTACAGCAGAAACCAATGCAGCATTGTCAAACAATTATCCTCCAATTAAAAATATTTTAAAAAAATACAGAAAGAAAATGAAGGGGCCAGAGGGATAAATTAGAGGAGTTTGGGATTAAAATAATACACACTACTACATATAAAATAGATAACCAACAAGGACCTACTATATAGCACAGGGAACTATACTATCATATAATGACCTATAATGGAAGATGATATTAAATATATATATGTAAAAAAAATCAAAATAGATCATGACTTACATGCAAAATCTAAAACTGTAAAAATTTCAGAAATTTTTTTGACCTTGGGTTGGGGAAAAATTTTTTAGATATGACATTGAAAACATAAGACATAAAGGAAAAAATAATAACTTGGACTTCAAAGTTCAATTTTTCTACTCTTTAAAGACACTATCAGGATAATAAAAAAGACAAGTCATAGACTGTGAAAAATGTTTTGAAATCACATATCTGATAGAGGTATTAAATCTAGAATATATAAAGAACTCTGAAAACTCAGTAATAAGAAAACAAACAACCCAATATGAAAAAAATCAGCAAAAGATCTGAACAGTTTCCCAAAGAAAAACATACATATATAAATGAGAAACAATGGTCAATGCTGCCAAGTCGCATCAGTCGTGTCCGACTCTGTGCAACCTCCTAGATGGAAGCCCACCAAGCTCCCCCGTCCCTGGGATTCTACAGGCAAGAATACTGGAGTGGGTTGCCATTTCCTTCTCCAATGCACTCATGCATGCATGCATGCTAAGTCGCTTCAGTCGTGTCCAACTCTGTGCAACCCCATAGGCGGCAGCCCACCAGGCTCCTCTGTCCCTGGGATTCTCCAGGCAAGAATACTGGAGTGGGTTGCCATTTCCTTCTCCACAATGGTCAATCAGATCAGATCAGATCAGATCAGATCAGTCGCTCAGTCGTGTCCGACTCTTTGCGACCCCATGAATCGCAGCATGCCAGGCCTCCCTGTCCATCACCAACTCCAGGAGTTCACTCAGACTCACGTCCATCGAGTCAGTGATGCCATCCAGCCATCTCATCCTCTGTCGTCTCCTTCTCCTCCTGCCTCCAATCCCTCCCAGCATCAGAGTCTTTTCCAATGAGTCAACTCTTCACATGAGGTGGTCAAAGTACTGGAGTTTCAGCTTTAGCATCATTCCTTCCAAAGAAATCCCAGGCCTGATCTCCTTCAGAATGGACTGGTTGGATCTCCTTGCAGTCCAAGGGACTCTCAAGAGTCTTCTCCAACACCACAGTTCAAAAGCATCAATTCTTTGGCACTCAGCCTTCTTCACAGTCCAACTCTCACATCCATACATGACCACAGGAAAAACCATAGCCTTGCCTAGACGGACCTTTGTTGGCAAAGTAACGTCTCTGCTTTTGAATATGCTATCTAGGTTGGTCAATAGGGAAATATAAATCAAAAACACAATGAGACACTACTACAAACCTATTAGTTTAAATTAAAAAGATTTGTCAAGTGTTGGTGAGGATATGAAGGAACAGGAACTCTCACATATTGCTGCTAGGAATGTAGAATGGTATGACCACTTGGAAAACAGTTTGACAGTCTCTTTAGATAGTTAAATATACACCTAGCGTTTCCACCCCACTCCCAGATATCTATCCAAGAGAAATGAAAGCATAGGTCCACAGAAAGACTTGTAGACAAATATTTATAGCAGCTTTATTTGTAATAGTCAAAACCTGGAAAACAGTCAAATATCCATCAGCAAATGAATGGACAAACAAGGGCTGTGAAAGAACAAAGTACCAAAGGGATATACACGCATGTTCATAGCAGTATTCACAATAGCAAAAAAGTCGAAGCAATCCAAATGTCCATTGATGGATGATTAAAGAAAATGTGGTATGTACATGCAGCCTTTATAAAGGAAGGAAATTCTGATGCACGCTGAAACATGGATAAACACTGAGAATATTATGCTAAGTAACATAAATCAGTCCCATTAAAAATTACTATATGACTCCATTGATATGAGGTACCAAGAGTTGTCAAATTCATAGAGACAGAGTATAGAATGGTAGTTGCAGGGGCTAGAGAGAGGTGAATGGAGAGTTACTGTTTAATGGGAACTGAGTTTCAGTTTTGCAATATAAAGAAATCTGTCAATGCATGGTAGTGATGGTTGCACAATAATGTGGATGTACTTAACACTCCCGAATTGTACACTTAGAGATGGCAAATTTTATGTTATGTGTACTTTGCCATGATTAAAATTTAATTTTTTTAAGTGCCAGGAAAATGAAGAGATTCCTTATACCTTGAAAGAATCCTAGACGGCTTCTTGGAGGAAGTGTCATTTGAGTTGGATCCAGGAAGGAGAGTGGGATTTACCTAGAGAACAGGAATTGGCCACCCCACACAGAGGACAGCTCAAACAAAGGCAGAGGGGCTGGAGTAGGCCAAAGGGTGAGGGATCACAAAGCCAGCCAGCAGCTGGAATCCAGGGTTGGAAGGACAAGGCTGAAAAGTAAGACGGGACCCACCCCACGAGGGCCTCCCAGCCTCTGTTAGAGAAGAGAGACATTTGTAAACATCAGCTCTGAGCCAGCCAGACCCACAGCACCGTGGCTCCATCAAGACGGCCATTCGGAAGGAAAAGACATGGGGTCGGCTCTGGACAGTCGTCGAAAAATAAACAAGTCCCTGGACATTCAGGAAACACTCTGCGAAGCTGTGTCCAGGCGGGGCTGTTTGCTTATTTGTGACTTTCCTGCTTTCCATCACCCTGTCAGCAGCCACCCTACCCCCATCCTGACCCTGACACCCAGCTGGCCTGGCCTCAGTCACTGGCTTCGGAAGAAAACAGGTCCCTGGGAGGGGAAGGAAGGCCAGAGGGGCAGCAAGAGTGCACATGTAGGGTCAGCAGTGAGTGTGTATGTCAGAGTGCATTTGCACACGAATTGGTAGCATTGTGAGTGGTGCAACATGTGTGTGTGTGTAACCATATGTGTCACAGCAGAATAGATGGGGGCCAGGGTGAAGCAGTGTGGAAACTCTAGGCCCAGATGTGTGTGTGTGTGTGTGTGTGTGTGTGTGTGCATGCACGCACGTGCGTGTGCCCAGTTTTATCCAACTCTCTGAAGTCCCATGGACGATAGCCACCAGGCTCCTCTGCCCATGAGATTCTCTAGGCAAGAATACTGGAGGGGGCTGCCATTTCCTCCTCCAGGAGATCTTCCCAACCCAGGGATCAAACCAGTGTCTCCTGTGTCTCCTGCATTGGCAGACAAATTCTTTACCACTAGCGCCACCTGGGAAGCCCTAGGCCCAGATGGGCAGGGTTCAAATCCAACTCACGCAAGTGACTGAGTCTCTTTGTGCCTCAGTTTCAACATCTGTTAAATAGAGAAAATAATATTACCTATCTTACAAGGTTGTGGTAATGACTGAAACAAATTCATGAATGAAAAGCACTTGATCAAATGGTGCCAGTAAAGTAAGATGTGTGATCACTCACTCAGTGGTGTCTGACTCTCTGCGACCCCATGGACTGTAGCCCTCCAGGCTTCTCTGTCCATGAGATTCTCCAGGTAAGAATACTGGAGTGGGCAGCCATGCCCTTCTCTAGGAGGTTTTCCCAACCCAGGGGTCGAACTCACATCTCCTGCGTGCCCTGCACTGCAAAAGGACCCTTTACCCACTGAGCCGCCTGGGAAGCCTCGTACACAGTAAGTGGCTAAAAAGTGCTAGCATAGACACGGGTGTGTGTGTGTGTGTGTGTGTGTGTGTGTATGCACACATATATACCAGCGTGTGTTGATGTGGGTTTTGAATATGGATATGTGAGCAGTTTTGCAGTGAGCAGGCATGAGTACTCTCGAGGGTGTACATACCAGGATTCAGGGAAAAGCAGCCACAACCAGTCAGAGGCTGGTGCCCTGGGTACCGCTTCCCCACCTGGCACCCAGCCCTGAAGAGCCCAGAACCAGCATCCGCACAGAGGCAAGCAAGGCCTATGGGCAGCTCCTTCTCCACAGCCCCTTGCCCTGGACAGCAGCCCCCACAACAGGCTGCCTTGGGCTGTTCATGCCTCCTTCATCTGTTCATTTCCTCAGGCTGCAGGCGTGGGGAGTTTTTGGGGTTTTTTTTCCTATCAAAGGCAACTGACCTCAAGAAGAAATCAAGCAAGGGTCAGCTACAAAATCAACTTAATCTGGAGGCTATTTTTCCTTGAAAAATACCAAAGGATCTCAACTCTTCTGCTTTTCAAATCAAGAATAATAAGTGGTGCCAATTCTTTAAAAAAATGTCCTCAACTTTATATTATATGAAACTGTTCATAAAGGGTAAAGCACTTTACAGATGTGAAGAATTCTTCTCTTCTAGAGGCACAGCACACCCCACCAGTGCAGGGGAGGGACTAAGTAGTAAGAGAGGGAAGAGAGAGAGGGAAGAAAACCCACAATGGCAGAGCTGAGAGTTCATCCAGGATGAGAACTTCTTCAACGATGAGAAAAGTGTGCCACCAACCACATCTCTCTGTTCTTGAACTGCCCTAACTTTCAAAGCTCTAGAGGTTAAATTCTAGATGGAAACAGTGGGCTTTGGAATCAGGCTGGCCTGGATTCAGATCCTAGCTCTGCTGTCACCAATAGGGCCACCAGGTTAAACGCCATGTCCCTGGAACTGTGAAACCCAGCGACCTTCTTTACCAGGTTTGTGAGTTGGGCTATAGTGAGGTGAAGGGTCAGAGAAGGCGATGGCACCCAACTCCAGTATTCTTGCCTGGAAAATCCCATGGACGGAGGAGCCTGGTAGGCTGCAGTCCATAGGGTTGCGAAGAGTTTGACGCGACTGAGCGACTTCACTTTCACTTTTCACTTTCACACATTGGAGAAGGAAATGGCAACCCACTCCAGTGTTCTCGCCTGGAGAATCCCAGGGACGGGGGAGCCTGGTGGGCTGCCGTCTATGGGGTCGCAGAGTCGGACATGACTGAAGCGACTTAGCAGCAGCAGCAGAGGTGAAGGGTGACCCCCAAAAGGATATGTCTATGTCCTTTCTGAGAACTGCTATTTCCTTATATGGCAAAAGATGTGAATAAGTTAAGGATCTTTAGAAGAGGAGCATTCCCTGTATTATCTAGGTGGGCCCTAAATCCAAGGCCAAGTGTCCTCATGAGAGAGAGGCACAGGGAGATTCAAGACAGACACAAAGAGAAGAAGGTGATGTGAAGGTGGAAGCTGAGATTGGAGGGAGAATAGTGATAGTTCTTTTCTCCAAGAATTTGAGGGTGAAATGATGAACATACAGCTAGTTATGGAACTTGGGGATCCTGCTGTAAGATTTGGGGTGATAATATGAACCCCACAGTTGTGACCCAGGAGTCACAGAGTGACAAAGATACAGGATCAGCAACACAGTGAGAACTCTGAGCTTCATGTCTGCCTTAGAGGCCTCAAGGTGTGGTTCTCAGTCTTCCTTACCTCCTGACTCCCGGCAACAGTTTAAAGCTACCCAGTTTCCTTGTCTCTCACTGTCTACCAATATCTATTCCCCACCATCTCTTCCTTTTAGTAACAGCAACGGTTGAGTGTCAGCTGGACACACAGCTGTCCAGCTAGAGACTTCACTTCCCGGACTCCCTTTCAGCGAGGCTTGTCCCTCCAGTCTTGACCGACGGGATACAACAAGAACCGTGTGCGTCCTCAGAAGCTTCTCACCCCTCCTCCTCCACTCCATCCTGAAATCTACAAGGTAAATTGGCAGAGTCCCTTTCACAGCCAGGCAGAGGAGGACAACTTCTAAAGGCACACCCCAACACTGGAGCCACTGGTCACATGAGCCTAAATGAATTTAATTAAGGTGAAATAAAATTTAAGACTCAGTTCCTCAGTCACTATAACCACAATAGACACATGTGGCCAGTGGCTACTGTATTGGACAGCACAGGTAGAGAACATCTCCATCATCACCAAAAATTCTACTGGACAGTGCTGTCACAGGGGATGGAGAGCAACACGACAGAAGGAACCTGAGTCTTGGACAATCCTGAGGAGCAGAGTCACCCTATAGCCCCCCTGCCCTGCTGCCTATCGTTTTCACATTTTTACAAGAGAGAAATAAGTCCTCTATCTTGATCTGTCAGTACAGCCAAACCAATATCCTGATACATACTTAAAAAAAAAAAAATCAACGCCTTTTCCATTTAAGTTAGCAGAGGTAATTTCTATTGCTTGTGACTAAGAACGACTGTTACCAAAATGAGCAAAACAAGAAATGTAGCGAGTTCCCTGATGCTCAGTGGTGAAGAATCAGCCTGCCAATGCAGGAGATACGGGTTCAATCCCTGGTCCAGGAAGATCCCACATGCCACAGAGCAACTAAGCTCGTGTGCTACAACCACTGAGCCTGTGATCTAGAGCCCAGGAGACGCAAATACTGAGCTCCTGTGCCACAGCTACTGAAGCCCACATTCCCTAGAGCCCATGCTCCACAAGAGAAGCCACCACAATGAGAAGCCTAGTGCAACAGGAGCATACTGCAGTGAGAGAGTAGCCAGCATAGCAAGGGAGACCCAGCACAGCCGAAAATAAAAAAATAAAATAAAAATATGATGTAAAAGAGGGGTTGCTGATATGGTCAGGGGGAGTAGCAAAGGCTTTCTTGAGCAAGTGCTGTTTACATTGAGACCTTGGCCACATGCTCTGTCCACAGCAGTGGGACCAGGTTGAGCTCTCTGAGTCACACGGTGCCCAAACCAAAACAGTACACAGGATATAAGAGCCCCAAAATCTAGGTTTATTCATCCACAGGAAACAGCTGATCCTAATTCTGAGGCAGGGAATGGACAAGATGAGCCACATCGTATCAACCAGCAAGGACCCTTCAAATACCACTAGCGCACTGCGCTAAGTTGCTTCAGTCGTGTCTGACTCTTTGCGGCCCTATGGACTATAGCCCGCCAGGCTCCTCTGTCCATGGGATTCTCCAGGCAAGAATACTGGAGTGGGTTGCCACGCCCTCCTCCAGGGGTTCTTCCCAACCCAGGGATCGAACTAGTGTCTCTTATTTCTCCTGCATTGGCAGGAGGGTTCTTTACCCTCCTAGCACCACCTAGGAAGCCCCCAAGACCACTAGAGTGGTGCCAAAAGGATTTGGAAGCCAAGTGAAGTGTTCACACCAGACAAAGATGAGACAAGCAAGGCATCAATAACAAAACTAACTGCAATGGATTGAAATTCACCAAATATGTCTCAATCTCCAGGTTCATAACGATGCTAAAAGCAAATAAACTCAAGAGGATGACGGGAAACTGACTCATTCTTTTAAAGACCAGTAGATAAAAGGACAAATCCAGCTTCACCCTGCTTTTCCTAGATGAGCTGTAGCACTGGGAAACCAGACAGTAGGTGAGAAGCTTCTCCCTGCTAACAAATGCAGAAGGAATATGACAGCTTGCGCGGCCCTTACAAATTTATGAACACAGACACTGAGCATCATACAAAGACAGACAACCAGACACGATGTGTCTCCTGATGGGATAATACACCACCACCACTGACGCAGCCTCGCCAAAACCAGAAATAAAAAACACAATGTGAATCTGATCAGACCTCAACTTTCAATTTACAGAAAATCCAGGGTCCAGAGGAGCTTATTAAACATACAATTGGAAAATCCATGCTGTAAGAATCTCTTCCAGTTTCTTCAACAAGCCAATTTCAAGAAAAACAAAAACAGAAGGAGAAACTTATGGATTAAAAAAGATTCAGATATATCAATTCATCACAATGTGCAGCTTATTTAGAGCCTGACTCTAATTTAAAAAAAAAAAAAAGACATTAATGAAGCATTTGGAAATTTGGATAGTGGCTGCATATTTGATGATCCTGAAGAATTACTACTTTTTTTTTTTTTTTACATATGATAATGTTATTTTCCGATGAAATTGCGTGATGTGTGGGATTTGCTACTCTATAATCTAGAAAGGGCAGAAGTGAATGGGGAGGTGAATGAAAAAAAAAATGGTCATGAGTTGATAAGCGTTTAAGTTGGATGATGGGTACACAGGAATTCATTATACTTTTCTCTTTTTGGATATTTAAAGTGTTCTGATTGACATTTTCTTAATCCTTTGGTAGCTTCATCTGTTTGAAATTTTCTAGAAGTATATATTTTAAAAAACAATTTGCTACACACAAAATCTCAGAGCATAAACTAAAACAGCTGGACTGAGGCAGACTGTAGTCTCTGCTATCTTCTCTGCCTCACCCAGAGCCACCTTGCCTGCCACCAACCGACCCACCAGGCCCAAGCCTGTCCCACGATGACTTTATCTCAAGGATCTCAGTAGCCTTCCCTACCACTGTGTCTTTTTGTTGTTGCTTTAGTAATCACTTTATTGAGATAAAATTCACAAAGCCCATGAGAATACTCATTGAAAGTATTCAATTCATTGGTTTTGGGTCGAGTCACAAAAATGTGCAGCTATCACCAAGTCATTTCAGAACATTCACAGCTTGTAACATACGGATCCCCAAAGTGCTTAATACCCTCAAGTCTCTGTTCTGTCTCTCCCAGAAGGTTTCTGCAACTTTCATGCCAGCTTTCCTGCCATGATACAAGTTCCCGTATCGTTTATCATTTACACACACACACACACATACACACACACAGTACCACCCCATCACAGAATGGTGGTCTTCCAAGCCCAGGCTCAGCAAGACAGGAGACCCGGAGGCATGAAGCTGTGAGCACCTGGGGTCAACAAGGAACCTTAAGTCATCCAGAGTTAAAAGAGGAAGCGAGAAATCCAGGGGGTGCTGAGGAAACTGGACCTGAGGGGGCCCCTAACACTGAAGCGGCTGTAGATGCCCCCATCCAGAAGGATGGGCGCCTCTCCCTCCGCCCCCCTCCCAGACAGGAAAGTCATCGCCACCCCTCTCCTGTCCTCCTGCCCCTCACCTGAGGCCTGCAAATCACACGAGCCACTAAGCCTATCCAGTCACAGCTTTCAAAGCCGTAGTTTCCTTTATTCGAAGACAAGAGACGTTTCCACTGTGGGCAGACAGGCCAGGAGCCCTTTCTCCTTCCTGTCCTCCCTTCCCAGGGAATCAATCTTCTTAAACTTTATCCTCCCAGAGACCATCTGGATGAAAACTGCTCAGGAAATTCAGTCGGGTACTAAGCCCAGTGCTCTCATCCATCTTGCCCTGTCAGAGCCCAGCATTTCAGTCTTAAAGAATTCTTACAGCTGGGGCCGCCACGGGCCTCCTGGCCACAGAAGCAAGCCCTGCCTGCACTCAGAGCCACACCTTCCAGACACGTGAAACTGTAAACTACTTTGCAGTTGTATCCAGCTCTCACCCTCCCTCTGGACCGTAGGTCTCACTCTGCTGTGTCACCCAATTGTAATATGCAGAGAAGTGATATGTTACAATGGGAAGAATTCACAGAGGCTCTGGGCTGGAACCTTTCTTTGTCTGCTGTGTGACCTTGGCAAAGTGGTCTAATCTCTCTGAGTCTCAGTATCCTCATCAGTAAAATTATGGTTAATAACATATGGTTGTCATGCCCTCCTCCAGGGGATCTTCCCAGGGACCAAACCCATGTCTCTTATGTCTCCTGCATTGGCAGGCAGGTTCCTTACCACTAGCATCACCTGGGAAGCCTACTTTAATTTTCTTCAAAGTCCTAAGTCTACCTAACATATTAGAGAGTAATGTGTTGCCTCTCCGCCCCACTGGAATGTAAGTTCAGTGAGAGCAGGGACTATGTCTGTTTTAGTCTCCACTGTATCTCCAGTGCTGGAACAGTGCCAGGCTCCTAAAAATCACTCAATAAACACTGAACCAATGGAGGAATAAATGGCTGAGTGCATGAACCAGTGCTCATCTCAGATGCTGGGGAAATAGGAGTTATTACTGTTGTTATTTGGAGGTGCTGAGAGAGGCATGAAGGGCCTGAACATTTGGGAAGAGGTGGACCTAAAGGGAGGACAGCTCAGATGTGACTCAAGCTACCTGCAGCCTGTCTGGAAGTCACACTCCACACACCATGACATCTAGCCAAGGCAGATATTGGTCCCCAAAGAACTCCTTGGCCTGAGAGGCCCTTGAGCCACACCCACTGCCTCCAGCATCTTCTGGGAGCTGGGTCAGGGGAGGTAGGGGATTAGGATGGGCCTGGTCCTGAGGATGGACAGCCCCTCCCACCCACACCTGGACAAGGTGGCCAGCTAGCCCTAGTGATGCGGTGGAGATGAGGCCCTGTCCCCATAGGCAACCCAAGCAGCAGAAGGGACTGGTCACCAGGACTGAGTGTGTGGTGGACACCCAGACCAGATGGGGACCAGGCCAGGCCCAGGCAAAGGAACCAGTGGACATGGTCATGAGTCTGTAGCCCTGAACTGTGCCCCCCAGGGTCTGGAGTTTCCCAGTTCAGAACAGGCTGGGCCTCAGAGTCATGGGAAAAAAACAGCAGATCTGTGTGGAAATCCCAGCTCCATCTCTTTAAACATGTGACTCATGTAACCTCTCTGAGCCTCAGTGTCCCCATCTGTCAAGTAGAAATAATCATATCCACATCAAGATGCTTAATAATAATAATGGTTATCAATCATTTGCCAGCACTTTGCTATGTGCTGGGGTGTTACATCATAGCCTTTGAGCCTCAAAACAGCCCTTTCTTTAGGCATTTCTACTCCTACTTTACAGAGGAGGAAACTGAAGTTCAGAGAGGGTAATAAACAGCCCAAAGGCACACAGCTGGGAAGAATCAGAGCTAAACCGCACCCAAATCTGCTGGTTGTAAAGCCGCATTTTAACCACCATCTAGAGCAGTGATCCCCCACCTGCAGGATCTAATGCTTCATGATCTGAGGTGGAGCTGACGTAATAATAGTAGAAATAAAGTACATAATAAATGTACTGCACTTGAATCATCCCCAAACTATCCGCCCACTCCCCATCCATGGAGAAACTGTCCTCCCCAAACTATCCGCCCACTCCCCATCCATGGAGAAACTGTCCTCCCCAAACTATCCGCCCACTCCCCATCCATGGAGAAACTGTCCTCCATGAAACCAGTCCCCTGTGCCAAAAACCACCAATCTAGAAGAGGCACTTGAGCCCCCAGCACGTGGCCAGGCACACAGATTCCCAATAAATGTGAGTTTTCTTCTCCTCCCTTGAGCCTCCAATCTGGAGGCAGGTGAGCCCAGCTGTGCGGACTGAAGGGGCAGGAAGCCATGTGGCTCTTAGCTGGGCTGAAGCAACAGCAATAGCCCCTACCTCACTCTCAGCCAAGCACAAGCAGCCCATTGGCTTCCTGCTTCCAGTGGGTTGCAGGAAACCCCTTCCCAACACCTCCTCCCCAGCCCGGGTAGGCTGGGGTCATCCCTACAGAGGAAGTTCAGCCAGGTCAGGCCTGCCCCTTTCCCACAGCCCCAGAGTCACCCTCCATAGCTTTTCACTCACCTCCAGGCCAAGAATCCCCCAAGGCCCCCACCCAGGGCCCATGGGGTTATGCTGCCATTGGTGTTGCTCCCTTGATAGGGGACAGCCTAGTTCACATATGACCCACACCAATAAATCAGGGAGGGGTGGGGCGGTAGGGAAATTCATAAATCCATATCAAACAGCCCCCAAATTATGACAGATGACATGGCAGTCATAAAATTGCACAAGCAAAACTCACCAAGTCATTAATTTCATGGCCGTAGAAAATAAACAGACACATTTTTTCGCGGCCCTAATAAATTTTTAAAAACTCAAAGAATGGTCCATCTGCTTCGAATAATTTTTAATTTCCTATTCTGTCTCATTCCCATTAGCTATTCCACTGAGATATTTGCTAAATTCTTTCATTTACCTCCTCCCATCTGTATTCAATTACCCTATTCCCAAATAGAGTGAGTTTTTGTTTCTCCTAAGCGCGGGACAAAATACCCCCGCCTGTACCTTAAAGCAAATGTTATGTGTGTTTTATTATCTGTTAGACCGTATGAGTCATTCTAACTCGATTGCTTGTGCGGAAAGGCTTGGAGAGCAATCTGATTTTGATGTTTTCTGGCTTGGGTGGAAAACACCTGCCCGATTCTCAAAGCTAATCTATTAACGTGGTAAATGCTGTAGCAGATGTTCCTGAGTGAGTGAGAGGCCACGCTGGGCTGTGACCAGGCTGAGTGTCGGGCACACAGTGGAGATCAGAGGCCAGCGACACCACTGGGGGCTGAGCTGTCACAGTTTCCAGCTGGCCCCTGGACTCTGGTTGCCTGGTGTCTCCCAACCGCCTCCCAGGGCTCTCAGAGGCCACTCGAAATGGAAAGACATTTCAAGGTCATCTGCGTCACCCCGGCCAGATCCATGTTTTTTATAGAAGCCTGAGGCCCAGAGAAGAGGTAAGACTGCTCAAATCACAGAGCATACTGAAAAAGAAAAAAATCCTTAGAGGCTCTAGTGGGTACGGGGAGCTGAGACGGGGAGAGAGGCAGAATTCTGTGAGCACCTTTTCCACCAGTGCCTTCCACCTGGAGAAACATCATTTAGGGTCTTTTCTGTCTATAAGTCTTTGCAAGTCATCTTTCCTCAATCTGAAGGAGCTGGGCCAGGCCTACGATAACAGATGGGAAAACTAGGAAGCAAGCTGAGGGGCCAAAGCCTTGTTGGGGCAGGAGGGAATGGGGGGAGGTTGGTTTCAACACAGTGATGCAGTAGAACCCACAAGCCCCAGGAACATGGATGTTCAGGTCACGCTACAGACATGGGGAGGATTTGGGCTTAAAACTCAACATAGCAGAAAACTGGAATCATGGCATCTGGTCCCATCACTTCATGTCAGATAGATGGGGCAACAATGGAAACAGTGAGAGACTCTATTTTCTTGGGCTCCAAAATCACTGTGGATAGAGACTGCAGCCATGAGGCTGGTAGGCACTTACTCCTTAGAGGAAAGGCTATGACAAACCTAGACAGCATATTAAAAAGCAGAGAAATTACTTTGCTGACAGGGGTCCATCTAGTCAAAGCTATGGTTTTTCCAGTAGTCACGTATGGATGTGGGATTTGTACCATGAGGAAGGCTCAGCACCGAAGAATTGATGCTTTTGAACTGTGGTGTTGGAGAAGACTCTTGAGAGTCCCTTGAACTGCAAGGAGATCCAACCAGTTTATCCTAAAGGAAATCAGTACTGAATGTTCATTGGCAGGACTGATGCTGTGCTGAAACTCCAATGCTTTGGCCGACTCACTGGCAAAGACCCCAGTGCTGGGAAAGATTGAGGGCAGGAGGAGAAGGGGACAATAGAGGATGAGATGGTTGGACTCAATGGACATGAGGTTGAATAAGTCCTGGGAGTTGGTGATGGACAGGGAAGCCTGGCGTGCTGCAGTCCATGGGGTGGCAAAGAGTCAGACATGACTGAGTGACTGAACGGAACTGAAAGCCGCATGGGGCACAATCCAGGTAGGTGCACTGTGAGTGTCCACAATCCCTGCAGGCCTCATTATCTCCATGGATGCTGGTGGCTTCTTACTATGGGCGCCTGCAACATTGCCTGAGACCTTTCTCTGGGCTGGGATCATGGTCAATAGATCCCCAGGACAGGACAAAGGTTCAGGGATTTGACACCTTCAGGAGCAGCCTTAACAATGATGAAGGGCAGTTGGTGTGTATCTACCCCAGCTTCCTTCCCTCTTGGATGTGACAATTCTGAAACAAGTCTATACCAGTGATTCTCAACCATTTGCCTCCCAGAGGACATTTGGCAACATCTTGGTTGGATGGTTGGAGACATTTTGGTTGGATGGTTGCCACTGGTATCTAGTGGGTAGAGGCCAGGATGCTGCTGAACATCCAACAATGCCCAGGAAAGCTCCCTATAATCAAGAATTATCCAGCCCAACAGTCTATAATGTCCCACAGAGTCGGACATGACTGAAGTGACTTAGCATGCATGCACGCACACGTCAGTAGTGCTGAAGTTGAGAACCCTTGTTCTCTGCTCTCTCATAAAGGTATCCAGTGGAATTGAGTCCCAGATGCCCACAGCAATGACCGGCTCCTTCAGACACACTCTGCTGACTTGTCTCCCCTCCCTGGACCCTTTCCCACTCCCCTTCCAGGACTTCCTGAGACCACCTCCCACACAACTGCTTTCACTCAAATCCTCAGCACGAGGTCTGCTGCTTGGGGCACCCAACTTAAGATCATCCATTACTACAGTCCTGAGGACAAGTGTGGAAGGGTCTTGAAGACTTGGGTTTCTATTTCAGTTATTTACACACTCAATACACACATCCAGTCCCAGTGACACCCATGCTGAATGTGACTTCTTGAGGACACACACATCGGGGCACACCAGACCAGCTTGGTCAGGAGTGTCCTTTGGCCCTACTCCTGTGTACCAACTGATTGGATATGCTCCCCTTGTAAAGAAATGGAAGACCTGAATACTGATTCAGCACAATCTCTGTCAGAAACCCAGCTGACTTCTTTGTAGAAATTGGCAGGCTGATTCATTGCAGGCAGACACTTTACCGCCTGAGCCACCGGGGAAGGCTTATAAAGGATCAGGGACAGCCAAAACAATCTTGAAAAAGAACAACAAAGTAGGAGGACTCATACTTGCTGAATTCAAAATTCGCTACAAAGTAACAGTAATCAAGACAGTGTGGTACTGCACAGGGCTAGATGTGTGGATCAAGGACCTAAAACCGAAAGTACAGATACACCCATGTATCTATGGTCGACTGACTTTTGACAACAGTGTAAAGGTCATTCAGTGGAAAAAGCATAGTCTTTTCAACAATGATGCCAGGACAACTTGATATCCACATGCAAAAGAATGAAGTTGAACCCTTACCTCACACCATAAACAAAAATTAACCCAAAATGGATCAAAGACCTAAATGTAGGTGCTAAAACTTTAAAACTCTTACAAGATAACACAGGGGCAAATCTCCATGATATTGGATTTGGCAAAGTATTCTTAGATATGACCCCAAAAGCATGAGCAAAATAAGAAAAAAAAAAAAAGATAGACTGAACTTATTAATAAAATTTAAAAACTTCTGTGCTTCAATGGACACTATCAATAAAGAGAAAATGCAACCCATAGAATGGTAAAAAATATTTCCAAATAATATATCTGGTAAGGGATTTACATTATTTGGTATTCATGAATTTAAAACTACTGATTTCTCCTTGTAAATTTAAATTGTATGCATTGACCCTCTATATCTGAAAAGATGACTTTTTGCCTCAAAGTCAATTAATATTTTGTCTGATAGTAATGTAACTATGCCAATTTTCTTTTGGTTTTGGTTTTAATTTTTCTAATAGTTTTTCACTCTTTCACTTACAATTTTTTTATCTGTCCTCATGTTTTACACATGTCTCTGGTTAGTATTTTTCTGATAGTTTTACTTGTAATTTTTTATATGTCTTAGACATGTTTCATGTGAGCAGCATTTGGTTATTCTGTTCTTTAATCTGATAGCACATGAATTTTAACTGGAGAGTTCAGTCTATTTATACTTACTGAGCTTACAAATATACTTGACCTTATTTCTATGATCTTGTTTTGTTTTTAATTTGTCCTGCTTCCTAAGAATTTATTTTCATCTTCTTTGTTGCATTATTTTGAATTAATTGAGGTTTTTTTTACTCATTCCATTTTTTCCCCCTTCCACTGTGTAGAGGATGGGCATTCTACTATTTTCTTATTGGTGACTCAGCATTTTGAAATTATTACCTAACTTAACTTAGTCTAAAGTTAATCAATATCTTACTCTTCTCTGAAATAATACAAAGTGCTTCAAAACCTTTAATTCCTTTTACTTAAAAGTCCAGGCATTTAGCTCCATCTCCTGTTTAACCCCATGGAACAGACACTGTTTTGGACAGTCAGTGTGTTTGTCTGTATTTACCCCTATTTTTACTATTTTTTCAATTCATCGTTATTTCTGGTATCTGAGACTTTTTTCCTCAGATCACTTTTCTTCTCGGGTTCATCCTTCAGAAACTCCTTGAGTAGGGATCTGTTGGTTATAAACTGTCTCAGTTTTAAGTGAACAGTTTTAAGTTTTACTGTGTCTTTTTGTGCAGTGGGACTTCCCAGGGGGCGCAGTGGTAAAGAATCCACCTGTCAATACAGGAGATGCAAGAGATGTGGGTTCTATCCTTGGGCCAGGGAGATCCCCTGGAGTAGGAAATGGCAACTCACTCCAGTATTCTTTCCTGGAAAATTCCATGGACAGAGGCGCCTGGCAGGCTACAGTCCATGGGACTGCAAAGAGTGAGACATGACTCGGTGACTGAGCATGCACACGCACACGTGCACACACACACGTGTTTATTAGAAATTGAAGATTTGTAGCAATTCTGAATCAAGCAAGTCCATTAGTACTGTTTTCTCTCACTGCATTTGCTCACTTCATCACTCTGCATCACATTTTGGTAATTCTCACAATATTTTAAATATTTTCCACTATTATATTTGCTGTGGTGATCTGTGACCAGGGATCTTTGATGTTACTACTACAACTCCCTGAAGGTTCAGAAGATGGTTGGCATTTTTTGGAGTGAACTCATGTTCACTCATGTGCAACTCTTTGTGATCCCATGGACTATAGCTTACCAGGCTACTCTGTCCATGGAATTTTCCAGGCAAGAGTACTGGAGTGGGTTGCCATTTCCTTCTCCCATGGATCAAACCCCAGTCTCCCATATTGCAGGCAGACGCTTTACCCTCTGAGCCATAAATATGTTTTAATTAAGGTATGTACATTTTTTTGACATAAAGCTAATGTACACTTAACAGACTATAGTTTAAACAAACAAAAAAAATTTTTTAGCTGCTCTGTGCTGCTTGTGGGATCTTAGTTCCCTGACCAGGGAAGGAGCCCAGGCCTTCCACAGTGAAAGTGCCAAATCCTAACCACTGGACCACCAGGGAATTCCCAAAGCATAACTTTTATATGCACTAGGAAAGCAAAAAGTTTGTATGACTTGCTTTATTAAGATATTTGCTTTATCTTCATGGTCTGAACTGAAACTGCAACTTCTTCAAGGTATGCCTGTAAGTGAAAATGTCCTTATTTCTACCCTTATTACTATTTTTTGCATTTTTGTTGATTCACATGCTATAAAATTCACCCTTTGAAAGTGTACAATTAAGTGGCTTTAGTGTATTTGTAAGGTTTAACAAACCTCACCCCTGGGGCTTCCCTAGTGGTCCTGTGGTTGAGAATCCATCTTCCAGTGCAAGGGATTCAAGTTCAATCCCTGGTCAGGGAACTAAGATCCCACATGCCATGGAGCAACTAAACCCAAGCGCCACAACTGGAGGAGCCCACGCATCACACTAAAAAGTACCCACAGCCAAAAAACAAAACAAACAAAAAATCACTACTATCTAATTCTAGAACATGTCATCACCCAAAAAGAAAGCCCATGCTCATCAGCTGTTGCTCCATATTCCCTTCCAGCCTCTGGCAACCACAGATCTACCTTCTGTCTCTATGAATGTGCCTATTCTGGACATTTTATACAAATGAAATCATAAAATTAGTGACCTTTTGCGTCTGGCTTCTTGCTTAGCATAATGTTTTCAAGTTTCACCCATGCTATTGCATGGATCAGAATTTCATTCCTTTTTATGGCAAGTAATACCCTATTGCATGGATATATCATGTTTTGCTTATCCACTCATGAAAAAGTGAAAGTGTTAGTCAGTCAGTTGTGTCTGACTCTTTGTGACCCCATGAACTGTAGCCTGCCAGGCTCCTCTCTCCATAGCATCCTCCAGGCAAGAATACTGGAGTGCATAGCCATTTGCTTCTCCAGGGGATCTTCCTGATCCAGGGATCAAACCTGAGATTCATGTATTGCAAGCACATTCTTACTGTCTGTGCCACCAGGTAAGCCCTTATCCATTCATAAACTGGTGTGTACTTAGATTATTTAGGTTGTTTCTGGAGAAGGAAATGGCAACCCGCTCCAGTGTTCTTGCCTGGAGAATCCCAGGGACGGTGGAGCCTGGTGGGCTGCTGTCTATGGGGTCGCACAGAGTCAAACACGACTGAAGTGACTTAGCAGCAGCAGTAGCAGCAGCAGGTTGTTTCCACTTTTTCACTCTTATAAATAACACTGCTATGAACATTTGTGTACAAGTTTTTATATGGACATATATGTCAATTCTCTTTAGTACATACCTAGGATCTGGATTTATTCTTAAAAGATAAATTATCTTTTAAGAAATTATTTCAGTCTTATTAGAGACTGGGGTATACAGTCCTTGGTTGGTGTGAATTTTCAAAGTCCTTTAAAGTCATTATTATTCTGTCTTTCATCGTTACTATTTATACTATTTTAACTAATAGACTTTTAGCCTAATTTCTTTTAATTACAGAAGCTGTGAATGACACAATTTTTTTTTCAATCCATTGGCCTCTGGATTTTGGGCCCAGCACATTCCCACTGTACCACTTTCTTATGGTACAATTTTTTTTTTTCTGTTGGATATTTTTAAGATCTCTACTTGCTTTTCATATTCTTTAATTAGTTTATGATGTATTTGTATATGGACTTCCATTTATTTACCTTGATAGTCTCTGGAATTGCTGAATCTGAAGATTCATGCTTTTCAATAATCTTAGAAAATTCTCAGCTACTACCTCTTTGAATATCACCTCTCTCCCATTATTCCTCTAATCACTTTCTAAAAATCTTATTAGACATATATTACATCCTTTCATTTCATCCTCCATGTCTCTTAACCTTCCTAACCTCTTTCATTTTTTCTTTCTGTGCTACATTATGATCTATCTTCCAGTTTCCTAATTCCCTCTCCAGCAGTGTCTATTCTATCTAGCTGTTCCACTGGGTTTTTAATTTCATATGTGATATATTTAAATTCCCAGAATCTTTGTTTGGTTCTTTTTCAATTTTTCCCAGTCATGTTTATCATCCCTTGATTCTTCCTTGTCTTTCTTGTGCCACAGAAGCTCAAGCTATAGACTGCCAATAAGGTAGATAATTAGTAGAAATTAGGTAGAAGTCCTCAAGGTGTGAGCAGTCTTATTTCCCTGGACTGAGGTTTCCATTTTGTTCCTGGCCTCTCAGTTCCCTTATTTTCTTAAAGGTTCTTCCATTAACAGAAAAGAATTTCAATTTTCAAAAATATTTTTCTAGCATCTTTAGATGATTTGTAGCTGATATATTTATATATATATACCTTTCATCATCGTATAGATTTTAAGTCCCTTTGTCCCTTTTCCAACATCCATGCTTTCAGAGACTATTAAGCACCTACTATGTGCCAAAAAGTGTGCTGGGAATTCAAGAGAGAGCAAGACAAGGCCCGAATCTGCTCTCACGGTTGCTTCTGGTCTATGGAGAAACTAGACACTTAACCAGGCAACTGTAGCCCACAGCTAATCAGACCTCTGATGGGGGAGGTGTTAGTAGACAAGGCCATGCTGATAGACATGGAGGCCAGGAACACTCTAATAATCACACTGATTCTCTTTAAATTAATATTCAACATTTATTTAAGGGGGAGGAATACCTTACAAAGCAACACTCAAGTTATTTTCCTACATTAGAAGGCATTAAGGTGACCTGCCTGCTGGTCCACTGGCTAAGACTCCAAGCTCCCCATGTAGGGACCCGGGTCCAATCCCTGGTCAGGGAATTAGATTCTGCATGGCACAACTAAGAGTTTGCATGCTGCAACTAAAAAAGATTCTGCACGTCCCAGCAAGCGACAAGGATCAAACATGCTACAACTAAGACCCAGCACAGCCAAATAAATAAATACTCAAAGGAAGGAAAAATCAACACTTTAACTTTAAAAAAAGAAAAGAAGGCATTAGAGAAGCTGTCTGTTATTATTCAAGCACATGATGTTGCTGGAACATCCGTCTTTTGTGAGGAGGATTTAGCACTTCCTGCAAGCTAATTAGGAAACTGATTATCTCAGCCACATACAGTAGCCTCCTAGAGGGATGTTCTGGTAAATTACATTTCCACTGATGTTTTAGTTGCTTTCCTAGCCATCCCTTCATTCTCATGTTCCGAGTAAATATTGCTACATAATGAATAGATTCAAAATAGTGGGTTTGGACTTTACTGGTATTCCAGTGGTGAAGAATCTGCCCGTCAATGCAAGGGACATGAGTTCAATCCCTGGTCTGGGAAGATTTCACATGCTGCCAGGGAAACTAGGCTCATGGACCACAACTACTGAGCCCTTGCTCTGGAGCCTGTGAGCTCCAGCTACTGAACCCACATGCCCTAGAGCCTGTGCTCAGCAATAGGGGAAGCCGCCACGATGAGAAGCCTGCGCACCGCAACAGAGAGCAGCCCCAGCTTGCCAAAACTAGTGGAAACCCACACACAGCTCCAAAGACCCAGCACAGCCAGAAACACATAAATTAATTTAAAAAAATAATAATGGCTTAAAATGATAACTATATGTCATGGTTGAATTATGCCCCCCCAAAAGAGATATATTAAATTCTCAACCTACTTCAGAAAGTCATCTTATTTGAGAAACAGAGTCATTACAGATGTAATTAGTCAAGATGAAGTAATACTGGAATACATGGAAGAGTTAAAAAAGTTAAAGTGTTAGTCACGCAGTCATGTCTGACTCTTTGCAACCCCACGGACTATAGCCCTCCAGGTTCCTCTGTCTATGGAATTCTCCAGGAATAAATACTGGGGTGGGTAGCCATTCCCTTCTCAGGGGACCTTCCTGACCCAGGGATGGAACCTGGGTTTCCCACATGGCACAGATCCTGTATGTCTGTGCCAAGAACCCCTAATCAAATGTGACAGTGTCCTTTATGTGGACACAGAGACACAGCAAGAACACAGTGTGAAGATGGAAGCAGCGGCCAGAGTGATGCATCCACAGGCCAAGAAAAGGAAGCACTGCCTACAACCCCCAGAAGCTAGGAGGAAGGCAGGAACGATTTGCCCTCAGAGCCCTCGGAAGGAACAAGCCAACACCTTGATTTCAGACCCTCGCCTCCAGTTTGTGGTCATTTGTAACCTACGCAGCTGTAGGAACCTCATATATGATCATTTCTTCTACTCATGGATCTGGAGGTTGCCTGCACTGCAGGCAGTTCTCACTCTGGGTCCATCATGCATCACAGGCAGGATGGCTGAGACTAGGGTCATGTCAAAGGCTTCCTCGAGCACATGTCTGACATCTGGGCAAGGGAGACTCAAACAGCTGGGGATGGATGAGTTGGGGGCCTTGAGGCACCTCTCTCAGGCTACGTGGTCTCTGCACATGACAGCCTCTGTAGAGATGGACTTCTTACAGGGCAGCTGTCAGCTCCCAGAGCAAGTTCCCAAGAGAATCTGGGAGATGCTACCTGGTCTCAGAAGTCAGAGAACATCGCCTCCATCACACTCTCTTCAAGGAGGGTCACTCAGGCTCAGGATGAGGGGACCCAGACCCCACTTCTTTATGAGAGGAGGGTCTAAGGACTCATAGACCCATTTTGAAGCCTCTGCACTAACTCAGTCATGGGCACATCCAACCTGAGGGAGACAGCACGGTCTGCTTCCCTGAACCCCCAGGAATGAGGAGTTAGCCACATGAGCAGGGCGTGAGGCAGGGAGAGGGGCCACTGTCTCCTGCCCAGGCCATGAGCCCCCAGCTGATGCCACAGCACCACCTCCTTCATCCTCACTCACAGCCTCCAGGCCTGGCAGAGCCCAGGGCTCACTCATTCAGTCAAGGCTCTGCACCAGGTTCTGGAGAACACACTCTGCCCAGAGAGCACCCAGGGCAAAGGTGACCCCCAGGCTCCTCGCTGCCCACACCCCCAGGAGCTCTATGTTCCTGACAGAGAACCTTCTTTTACTGCTGAGTCTGGGGCCATTTCTGTCCCTGCTTCCCCACTAATCCAGGGTAGACAGGAGGCCCCTCACAGAGGGCTCCCCTCAATACACACAGATCAACCCCCAAGGCTTGAGGGCTCAGTCTCAGAGTCTGGATCAGTGATTCTTCCCCCAGCTAACCCCAGCAGTGGCTCTCCAATTCCTTGTGTTCTGATGACTCTCTAAATTCTCTCCCCTACCCCACCCACCTTCTTGTTCAGGAGACAAAGGCATTTCTGGTATTGCTGCTAATCAAGAAGGCTTCTTTTCTGTCAAGGGAAATATCCAGCTTTCTGACCACTTAAAGTACTTGGTCTGAAACGCGCACACATACACACACACACACGCATAAATGCTACCTGCCTTTCTTCAAGAGGCCTCTGCTCTCCAGAAAAGGCGAAACAAAGGTTTACCTAAGGTTGCATCACCCTGCCTCCAGTCCTGCCTCCACCCTCAGAGCACCCTCCAAAGCATCAGACTGGTCTGTGTGGGGACAGAAGGGCCCACTGACTGAGCATCCATTATAGGTCAGTGCTGAGCCATTTGTCCCAGCGAGGGAGGTGTCCCAGTCCTCTCCATCACACAGTGAAGAGGCTGAAGCCGGTGGGGGGTGGGGCGGGGGGATGAGCTAGCCTGTGTCTGAGCTGAGGTTCACGGCTATGTTTGTCTCCAAGTTTATCTCTAAAACCTGTCATCCTTCTTTCTTCCTCTCCCCCTCCTCCTCCTCAACTTCTGCCTCTGTCTCCCTCTCCTTCCACCCCTCTGTCTATTTCTGTGTCTGAGCTTTCTTTCTTTCACTGTAACCCCACATCCAAGAGACTAGAACTGTTTAGAGGCCAGAATCATCTCCAGAATGGGTTCAGTCTTCCCCTTGTCCGTGGTACCAGAATCTGGCCACACTCCATTTGGCAAGGACAGTGGCTACCTGCCACCTCCTTCTCCCCACCCGACAAGGGACCTTTCCCGAATCTCTAAGCTGAGCCCTAGGGTGGATGCATAGAGAGAGAATGACCAAAGACCAGAATGACAAGGGAGATTATTCCCAGTGGCCAGACTATAGCGGGACACACACAGTGGAGACAGGAGTTACATTTTCATCAATTATCAAAATTCCTCCCAACCTGAATGCTCCAGCTGCCCTTTGCCAGCTGTGTGGCCTTAGCTATGTCACTTATCTGAGCCAATAATAATAATCCCTACTTTAGAAGATTGCTGTTATGATTCAATAAGATAAAGACTGTTGGTTTGTTTGGAAAACTTTGGGCTGCAAATAAAAGAAAATTCAACCAGGACTTGTTTGAGCAATAAAGATAATCATTTCATATACTGAGATTCTAGAGGCAGTTTTCAGGTTTTGTGCAATGATTCAGAAATGCCACTGAAAATCAGTTTCTTTCTATATTTCTGCTTCACTATCATTAGCTTTAAAAAAAAAAAAAAGTATTTATTTGGCTGCATTGGGTCTTAGTTTCAATATGTGGCATCTTCATCATGGCGCACGGGCTTAGTCGCCCTAGAGAATGTGAAATCTTAGTTCCCCGACCAGGGATCATCCCTTGCCCTGGAAGGTCGATTCTTAACCACCGGACCATCAGGGACGTCCTTCCTTAGCTTATTGTTTACATTTCATGTTGTTTCCTCATGACTGAAAGATAGCTGTTGCAGCTCCAGACATCACATACCATATTCAAAAAAGGGAAGAAGGGAAGGGGAATAATAATAAGCACTCCTGGGACTTCTCTGGTGGTCCAGAGGCTGAGAGTCCATGCTCCTTGCGTTCAGTCCCTGGTTAGGGAGCTAGATTCCCACATGCCACAACTAAAGATGCCACATGCCCCAACGAAGACTCAGGACAGCCAAGTAAGTGAGTATTTTTAAATAACAATAATAATATACACCCCTTCAGGAAATGGATTAAAGTGACCCAAGATCCCACCTTGAGACAGTCTGCCCTACAGCATCATCACTTAATATGAAACTCATTCTCATCTCAGATGCTTTTGCCTTTTGAAAAAGCCTTCAGAGAAAAGTCCCCCATAGTAGGACTCAGTGGGAGCCCCCAGTGGTGCCCATTTTACACCATACCAACCAGTCATCAGCTGCAGCCTGCCCAGGTCATGCTGCGTGGGCTGGCCTTAAGGCTCTCTTTCGGCTGAAGACTCGTCTCCAGCAAAGGGGCAGCTGGGAGTCATTAGCACCAACCTCCAGTAGCTGGGGGATGGGGAAACCAGTGGGTTAGAACAAAAACAAGCAGTCTCCTGCCCAGATTCCCGAGCCATCCCCAACATCCTCAGCCACAGAGCTCAGTGTGCAGGAGCAGAGGCCCACCCCTGCCACAACCTTACTTTCCTGGTTCATAAACTGGGTGTGCAGGACCAAAGGGTCCTTTCCAGCTCTGCATGTCCAAGCTCCTGTGATTCTACTTCCGCCTCACCCCACAGTTCCAACAAGGCAGTCCCCTTCCAGTGACGGATTCAGGTGACCCAAGGATCCCACCTTGAGAGAATCTGCCTGCAGCATGGTCATCTACATGACACTCATTCTCAAGGCTTCCCTGGTGGTCCGGTGGATAAGAATCCGCCTGCTAGTGTAGGGGAAATGAGTTCAATCCCTGGTCCAGGAGAATCCCTCATGCTGCGGGGCAACTAAGCCTGTGTGCCATGACTACTGAGTCTGCACTCTAGAGCCCACACTCCACAACGAGAGAAGCCACTGCAGTGAGGAGTCTGCACACTACAACTAGCCCCCACCCTCCACAATTACAGAAAAGCCCTTGAGCAGCAACGAAGACCCAGTGCAGCCAATAAATAAATAATTACAACAAAAAAAAATAAGGAAACTCATTCTCATTGCAAATGCTTTTACATTTTGAAGAAGCCTTCAGAGAAAAGTCTCAATGGTAGGACTCCATGGACATGTGGCACTGGCTTCCTGGCGCTTCAGGTCATATCACAGACCTTCAGAGCTGGAAGGAACATGAGAGAGGCTCCCCCAACCCCAGCTGTACAAGCAGGGAAACTGAGGCCCAGGGTGGAGAAGTGATTTCCTCACCGTTGCACAGCAGAGCCAGGGCCAAGCATTCTTGGCCCTGAGCCTCTTAGCACTCCAGGAGGAGTCCCCAGAATGGAAGGTTCTTTTTTGTGTATGGTGTTCTAATCTTATTCTCTTACCCTAACCCGCAAATGGATTCAAGACCTAAATGTAAGGCCGAACACTATAAAACTCTTAGAGGAAAACATAGGCAGGACACTCTTTGACATAAATCGCAGTAAGATCTTTTCTGACCCACCTCCTAGAATAATGAGAATAAAACCAAAAATAAATAAATAGGACCTAATTAAATTTAAAAGCTTTGGTACAGCACAGGAAACCATAAACAAGACAAAAAGACAACACTCATAATGGGAGAAAATATTTGCAAATGAAGCGACCGACAAAAGATTAATCTCCAAAATATACAAACAGTTCCTGCAGCTCAAAATCAAAAAACAACCCAATCAAAAAATGGGTGAAAGATGTAAATAGACACTTCTCCAAAGAAAATATACAAATGGCCAACAAACATACAAAAAGATGCTCAACATCACTAATTATTAGAGAAATGCAAATCAAAACTAAAATGAGATACCTCACACCAGTCAGAAGAGCCATCATCACAAAATCTGCAAACAATAAATGCTGGAGAGGGTGTGGAGGAAAGGGAACCCTCTGGTACTGCTGGTGGAAATGTAAATTGATACAGCCTCTATGGAGAACAGTTACGTAGGTTCCTTAAAAAACCAAAAACAGAACTATCGTGTGACCCAGCCATCCCACTAACGGGCATATACCCAGAGGAAAGTGTGATTCAAAATGATACACGTACCCCAATGTCCATAGCAGCACTATTTACAATAGCCAGGCCATGGGAACAAACGTCCATCAACAGAAGAAAGGATAACGATATATGCCATGGAATATTGCTCAGCCATAGAAAGAAATGAAATTGGGTCACCCGTGGAGATGTGGAGAGACCTCGTCATCACAGAGTGAAGTAAGTCAGAAAGAGAAAAACAAGTATCGTATATTAACGCATATATGTGGAATCTGAAAAAAAACTGGTATAGACAATCTTATTTACAAAGCAGAAATAGAAACACAGACAAAGAAAACAAACATGGATACCAAGGGGGAGAGTAGGGGTCGGATGGCTGGGACATGGGGATTGATACACACACTGTTGATGTGTGTTAGTCACTCAGTCCAACCCCATGAACTGTAGCCCACCGGGCTCCTCTGTCCATGGAGTTCTCCAGGCAAGAATACTGGACTGGGTAGCCATTCCCTTCTCCAATTCATTGTTGATACTCTGTATAAAACGGATAACTAATGAGAACCTCCTATTGTTTAGCTGCTAAGTCACGTCTGACTCTTTGCAACCCTATGGACTTCAGCACACCAGGCCTCCCTGTCCCTCACCACTCTAGAGCTCTGGAAACTTGACTCAGTGCTCTGTGGTAACCTAAATGGAAAGGAAATCCAAAAAAGGGGGGATATACATATACATATAGCTGATTCACTTTTCTGTATAGTGGAAACTAACAACACTGTAAAGCAAACTATACTCTGATAAAAAAAAATTTTTTTTAAACAAATAAGAAAGGAGGATTCAGACCCAGAAACGCAACTGTCTCAGGAGGGTTCTTCAGAAGCAGAGCCTGAGTCCGGCATTCCCATTCAGATGATTTATAGCAATGGGGGGCATGTAGGGTGGGAGTTGGTGGGGACAGGAAGAGGCTCTGAGGAACAGGGGAGTGAGGGAAGCCGGACAGGGGAGCAGTAAAAGCTAGGCCAGAACAGGGTCTCAGCTGGGGCTGAGCCACAGCCCGGCCCTCCAAGGGTTCTGGACCCTTAAAAGCATCAGCGTTCATCCTACCTTGAGGCTCGGGGTGGCCTTTGGCACCACATCAGCCGGTCATGGCCACAGTCTGTCCAGGTCGTGCAGAGAGGCCGGGCCTTCCAGAAACGGCTCTTGTTAGGCTGAGGTCCTATCTCCATGGAAGGGGCAGCTGGGAGTCATTAACAACAACTCTCTACAGCTGAGGGACGGGGAAACCAGAAAGTTAGGAAGGAAAAAAAGCAGATCTCCTCCCCAGATTCCTGATCCATTCCTGGCGTTCCCAGCCACAGAGCACAGCGTGCAGGAGCAGAGGCCTGTCCCTGTCATAACCTCATTTTCCCGGTTCATAAGATGGGTGTGCAGAACCAAAGGGTCCTTTCCGGCTCTGCATGTCTGAGCTTCTGTGATTCCACTTCCACCTCGCCCCACAGTTCCAACCAGACAGGCCCCCTGCCCCCCAGATTCCCCACTCGCCCAAGCAGTTGAACAGTGAGTGAGACCAAAGTAGGGCATCCACTCAATCAGGCCTGAACCCCACGAGGCAGGTAAAGGCAACAGTTTCTTGGCGTGTGTACGTCTCCAGCCTGCAGAGCGGGCCTGGGGAGTCAGTATTTCTTGAAATGTAAGTACCGAGACCACACTGAGTTGTCAGTGAATTCATTATCCCATTACGCAGACCTGAATTATTCAGCGCTCTTGAGGTTGCCTGAGGAACGTGCCCGAGCACAGTCGATGCAGCATTAGAGGGATGGATGGAGTCAGGCCCAGGGCATGGTTGGTGCCGGGGTGATGGATCTGCACCCAGAGAGGCTGCCAGGGCTTGCAGGCACAAAGCTGCTTGGCTGGCAGGACCTGGGCGCTGGGTGTTCCTGGGGCCTGGGAAGGGAATCATGACATACCCATAGTCCTCCTCACCACCTAGGAAACCGGCAGAGTGTATCTTCAGAGCCCTACCTGCTCCACAGGGCCCAGGGACAGAAGATCCAAGCTCCACCTCTTCCTGGCTGTGTTACCTCCAGCAGGTCATTCATCTCGTTGAGTTTTAGTTTCTTTATCTGTAAACAACACAGTGATGGTGCTGAGTCAATATCCAGTCTCTCTTTTAAGTTTAATGATAGAACTGATTTCTCAGTAAACATATTATCCTCTGGAATATAGACTACTTCCAGGCTCAAGTGTGGCCATGTGACTAAGTGCTGATCAGAAGGATGCGAGTACAATAACCTATAAAACTTTGAAGAAGTTTCCTTAAAGGAAGGAGGTTACATTTTGTCCCTTCCTTTTTCCTGAAAACTGGATGGAAGGTGTGATGGCTGGAGTTCAGGCAGTCATCCTGTTCAGTGAGAAGACACCACAAGATGAGGAAGACAGCACGGCGGAGGAAAGCCCGAGTCCCAGTTGACCCTGGAACCTCCTTGCCACCTCTAAGTTGCATCTACACAAAACAGAGATTAACTTCTCTTTTAGATTTTTCTGTCTCTCACAGCCAAATCCAACCCTACCTTGTTGGGCAAGTTCAGGGGTGAAATGAGACATTATAGGAAACTTGGCCACCTCAATAGGTATTTGGGCTTCCCTGGTGGCTCAGATGGTGAAGAATCTGCCTGCAACGTGGGAGACCTGGGTTCAGTCTCTGAGTTGGGAAGATCCCCTGGAGGAGGGCATGGCAACACACTCCACTATTCTGCTTGGAGACTCCTCATGGACAGAGGAGCCTGGTGGGCTATAGCCCATGGGGTTGCAAAAAGCCAGACACAACTGAGTGACTAGGCACAATAGGTATTTTCGTCTAGGATACTTCAGCGGTTAAAAACGATAAGCCCTGAAACCAGAGAACCTGGGTTCAAATCTCAACTCTACCTCTTACAAGCTGTGCAAATTTGGGGACGTTGCTTAACCTCCCTGTGCTTCATCTTTCTTATCTGCAAGATGGGGATAAAAATGGTACCTTCCCCCTTACAAAGTTTATGCGAGGATTAAGCAAGTTAATATGAAGTTAGGAGAAGTGACTGGCATACAGGGATTGCTATGTAAGTATCAGCAATTAGGATCTTTTTTTATACATCCAAGGGGATTCCCTGCATAACTCAGGGACCTGGGTCCCCAAAACATCTCCCAAAGCTTCATCTCAGTGTAGATTTTCCAGTCAAGGTGACTGTGTTCTCAGGGAAGCAATGCCAGAAATATTCTGAGATTCAACCATGACATAAACGGTTTGACCTTGGGCTGGGCAGCAGAGTCTGAGGTCCTGATTTGGAGCCCACAAGAGGAACTTCTGTTTGAAATCCAGATGAAATTCTTATTCAGGAAGAGAGAAAGAAAAACAAAAGCCCATTATGGGCTGTGTACTGAACAGGTGTCTCTCCTCTGTGAGCTTCTGGGGAGTGGATTAAACCAGCATCATGTGCCAGCAGCACAAAGACCAGTGTGGAATATGGGGGAAGCTCTCAGGACCTGAGGCAGCAGGGAGTGGTGAGGACTGGGGCAAGGGCACAGGACCCGTGGGGGATGGGGACAGGCACTACACAGCACCTGCCACTGCCCTGCAGCAACACGGGCCCAGTGTTGTCAAATCTGCTGCTCTTTCCAAAGAAACGGAAATCAAATCTGAATTCTATGTGAAGTTTCTGATTGTTTCATGTTGGCTCCATTCACAGAAACAAAATACTGATCAAGGCAAACAGAATATGTCTCCAGGCCAGCTCAGGGGCCACCAGAAGTCAACGAGCACTGAGAGGTCTCCATGCAATGCAGTTGGAATACTTGAGTCCCAGGCTCTGTGTCCGGGTGTCTTGGGGGAAGTGGGTATACGCTTGAGCATGGGGGTGGAAGAAAGGGGCTCGTCATCCCCAGGGAGGCAGGTGCCCCGACCCCTTGCCCCCTCCCCATCTGGGTTTAGGATGATGGCAGTGGGGGTGGGCAGAGGTGGGAGGTTGCCCTGTGACCTCAGGTAATACTCTGACTCCCACAGCTCCAGGTCCCTCCTCTGAGAAACAGACTGGGAAGTCTGAAGCTCAGGCATGAGGCAGTGACCCTGGTCCACCTGCCCCTGCTGAGGTCCTGCCCCTTGGGGGTCTCTGCATTCATGGCTTTGGGGATGCCCGGGGGTCCTTGGGATCTGTGTGTGGCTTGGACTGCTGACCCTGACTCTTTCCTCCCTCACCCTTTGCCACGTGACCTCACAGGGGCTGCCCCATGGAGGGCGTGGAGTACACACACTTGCCCCCCATGAGGAGCTTGGCCAAGTGACTTGCTGGGGCTGTGGGAGCATCAGCACAGCCGACTGAGGCAGAGGCTTTCAAAGCACCCGTGTGGTTGGCCTCTTGCACCTGTGCTATCCTCTGGGAAAGAGCATCTTCAGGTAGCTGCTTGTTGCAGAAAGAAGTGAAGTGAAAGTCACTCAGTTGTGTCCGACTCTTTGCAACCCCATGGACTACACAGTCCATGGAATTCTCCAGGCCAGAATACTGGAGTGGGTAGCCTTTCCATTCTCCAGGGAATATTCCCAACTCAGGTTTGGAACCCAGGTCTCCTGTATTGCAGGCGGATTCTTTACCAGCTGAACCACAAGGGAAGCCCAAGAATTCTGGAACGGGTAGCCTATCCCTTCTCCAGTGGA
Source organism: Bos grunniens (assembly GCF_055505025.1). Taxonomy (NCBI): domain Eukaryota; kingdom Metazoa; phylum Chordata; class Mammalia; order Artiodactyla; family Bovidae; genus Bos; species Bos grunniens. Next base: position 15,196,593 of record NC_141192.1, read on the forward strand.
TCTTCCCGACCCAGGAATTGAACCGGGGTCTCCTGCTTTGCAGGTGGATTCTTTACCAACTGAGCTATCAGAGAAGCCCTGTTGCAGAAAGATGTGGACCCAAAACCTGAAGCAGAAGCAGTCCAGATGACCCTCCAACCCAGGAGCTAGAAAAGCAGGTGGTCATTTTGGAAGTTGCTGAGACTTGGGGCTGGTGCACAGCCCTGCTGCAGCAGAAACCTGACCGCTATGCTGGGAGGTCGTGGGCTTCCCCAAGCCTGACCCTGGCTCTCCCCTGGTCCTCCACTCTCCTAGAAGCCCCTGCACCCCTGCATGTGTGCTAAGTTGCTCAATCGTGTCCAACTCTTCACGACCCTATGGACTGTGCCCGCCAAGCTCCTTCTGTCCATGGGATTCTCCAGGCAAGAATACTGGAGTGGGTTGCCATTTCCTTCCCCAAGGAAGCTTCCCGACCCAGGGATGGAACCAGCATCCTGTGTCTCCTGCACTGGCAGGCGGGTTCTTTACCACCATCACCACCGGGGATGCGCTGGCACCTATGGCCGTGACACAAAGAGATTCACTTTGGCATGGGAGACCCCAGGCCATACAGAACTGGAACCAATCCCCACATCCTAGGTGTGAGACCCCACATGGCCCCCGTCTATAGAGGGTGGGTGATCACGCCTACCTCGCGGGGGGATTAAGGAAGGGATGCCTGGTACTCGCACTTGCACTTGTCAGGTGAGAGAGGGATGGGGCAATCCCTGTGAGAAAACTCCCCCTGAGGAAAACGAGGCCTTACCTTTGCAGAGCATGATTTCGAGTTCAGTGCGGAATCTGTAAATCTATCCTGAAAAAAAAAAGCAAACGGTTATCTCAGCACCAACTGTCAACCACCCCTGGGCACAGACCATCCTGCTAGAGTGTCTGTATTAGTTAGGAAGACTTTGAAAGTCAAATAAAAGAATATATAGCTAAATCATTGCTTAAGCACAAAGGGCTCCATTTTCTCACATAACAAGGAGGCTGGAGGTAAGCAGCTGCTGCGTGGTGGTTCAATGTCTGGGCAATGTCTTTGAGGACCATTCAGCAACCTCATTGTTTTTATTTATTTATTTTAATCTTTAACTCTGTTGCCTCATGGTCACAAGATAGCTGCTACAGTTCCAAGCATTTCATCTTTACACAGCATGGGACCATTCTCATGAAAACCCCTCTGAGCAGAGGCTCCACCACAGCCACCCTGGGCAGGAACAGACACCTCCACCTCCGTCACACTTACTGTCACAGCATCACTCTCCTTCCAAGCACAGACTCACAAGCTACGTTTACATGAAAGTCCTGTGCAGTACATTTGATTGTGGGCACCAGGTCCCATGCCTGCAGGGGAGTCTGGGACATGTGTATTTGTCTTAATTTAGGGAAGAAAGGACTCACAACATAGGCCACCATTTCAAGGTGGAGAGAGAAGAGCTGCAGGGGGACTTTTCTTTGCTGTTTCTCAAAAGGACCGCATGAAGTCTTCACCACTGGGCGGCTCCTGAGGATCCGCTGAGGTGTCCGGCAAAAGCCGTGATGCCCAGGAATGGCTGTGATAGTGGCACCCCAGCCATCCCTCAAAGAGAAAGAAGCAGGTAACGCCATGAAACACATACCTGTCATCTACTGGGGACTCCCGGAGACACCCAAATGCCAGGACCTGGGCTGAACCCGTGACATCATATCACAGGTCAACCCCTGGCACGTGGTGGAAGCCTCTCAAGAGAGCTCAGTCAACTTCCCAGAGACACATGAGCTCTGGACTTGGGCCCAGTGGTGAGATGACAAACCCTTATGTGCAGCTGAGATGGAGACAGGTTCATATCCTGGCTCTGCCATTTATATGTCACCTGACTTCTGGGACCCTCAGTTTGCACATCTGGAAAATGGGGACAATGCTAACCACTTGAGAGGGTGGCTGTGAGAAACATGCCTACTGCCCATCCTGTCCATGCAGTAGCAGGGAATCCTTGGTATTTAAATACCTAACACCGTGGTTCTCAAGGAAGGAGGGAAGAGCGCTAAGTAGGGTATTTTAATTGTTACAGCAACTCTGAGAGGCTCGAGGGTGTGCTGAATTTTGCCACCCTCTCATCTCCACCACCACCATCACTCTCACAGTCGTCATCTTCAGCGGCAAGGAGGACTTTGCAGATGGAACTAGAGTCACTAACAAGCTCACCTTGAAATGGAGAGATTGTCCTGGATGAGCTGGATGGGTCCCAGGAATCACGTGAACCCTGAAAAGTAGTAAAGGAAGGCAGAATGAGCTGAAGCACCAGAAGTATTCAAGGTGCCTTTGCTGGCCTTGCGACGGAGGGGTTTTGTGAAAAGGAACTAAATTTGGCCAAGAACTGGAGACCTTGAAGGAGGGCCCAGAGCCCAAGCAGAGCTGTACCCACAGATGCCACCTTGCCTTCCACATGGTGAGACCCTGAGCAGAGGATCAGCCTGGCCTAGCCTGACTCCTGACCTACAGAACCACGAGATTAAAAATGGCATGCTTTTTTAAAGTCACTCAGCGTGTGATAGTTCATTACACAGCACAGAACACTAAGACAGAAGAGTCAAGCTCAATTTTCTAGCTGAGAAACTCTGAGCTCAGACACAAAGTGAGTGGTGGACCAATCAATGTTTGAACCCAAGTCCCTCTGACTCCAGAGCCCATGCTCTCACTTCCCATTCGGCCTGTCCAGGTGAGGAAACAGGCATAAGAAGCCAGGGCACTCCCAGCACTGGCTCTACAGCATTTCAACACAGAGGAGGTAGGAATAGAACATGCGGCCCCAGAGGCCCTTGACTCATGGTCTGTCTGCATCAGCCCACCCCACCCACCACAGCCCCCAGAGTCCATGGACTCACACAGACTCTGGGGGCTTTTGGAGTCACTGCCCCTCAAAGTCTTAGGTGAAAATCTTAGCATCACTCAGCCAGCTGCGGTTGGACTCCAGGCCACAAGCTTCTCTGTGAAGAGGAGGCCTAAAGACAGCAAGCCCCAGACAGAGGCCCACAGGCACCACCTCTGGGAGACCACAGCTGCTGGGGAAGAGCCCACGAGGGCAGGAAGAGGACTGAAGGGCCCACGGGTGGAAGGAGGATTCCTGGGGCAGGGTCATGGGACTGGGGGCCATCAGCCGGGCAGGGAGGCCTTTGCGGCCCCAACAGAATCCACTTCTGTGTCTTCATGTCTCCGATCTGTGTTCCAAATCAGAGGAAACAGTTGTCCTGTGGGCCAGATCAGACATGAAGATCAAAGATGTATTCAGTTCAGCTGACACGGAGCTTCAGAAAAAAAAAAATCTAACCCAAATGTTTCAGATTGTGAGGTTTCGCATTAAAAGCCAGATTTCCAACCTCTCTTGAAAAATCAGAAGCTCCGGCCACAACACACACTGCTTCCCACATGGCCGTGCTGGCTGGAGCTGAGTGGCCACCACACCTTCTGTCTGACGGGGCGTGAGTTCTGGAGCGCCACAGTCCCTACTGCCCCCTGCCGCCCTCCGCTTGCCTGCCTGCCTGACGCCTGAAGGTAACTGAATTTCCAATCCTTTAGGCCCAACTTGGTCCCATGACCTTACTCCTCTGCCCCTGCCCTGCCCAGTCCTGCAGGTCCCTAGGGGAAGGTGCCCAGCCTCTGTAATGTCAGCAAGGCTGGGAGATGGAGTGCAGGAGCCTCTTCCAGATCTGTCTTTGTGAACAGCTGTTTCCAGCGACCCAGTCTGGCTAAGAATTTTGCAGGGGTCAAACCCCTTGATTTCCTGGTGTGGACTGACAGCACATATGGGCACCCATCCTCCCTGCCCTCATGAGCCCATGGGCACCTTGGTGCTTAACGTGGCAGTTGCACTTGGCCAAAAGGGCAACTGAGAGAGGTAGAAAAGACCCTCCCCCTCCCTCACCCCTGGGGGCAGCTGCCCACATCCGTGTGGCCCTCTGGGGAGGCCCAGCTCCCACTGCCACCACTGGGGCCACCTCCAAGGAAAGTAATCGAAACCTGCCTTGTCTTTAGCCCCCGGCCTTTGAGGGAAAGGCACTGTAACAGTTTCAGAGGCAACTCATTTTTTGCTCCCCTCATTGTGAGCTGAGATACGGGCACTGTAATGGAAGAGACAAGAAATGAGTAGCGACTAGGGGAGGGAGGTGGAAAAATTAAATTTTGCGTGATCAGCAAGGTTTCAAACAATCGCTCGCCAACTGAAGTGGGTGCCACGTCTATAAGTCATTCTGTTTTATAGACCATTAGGGTCTCCAGAGAGAACCTGCATGGAGACCACTGCTTTTTGTTGAAATTAAAATGTCAGAGAAAAAGAAATAGAACAAAACAGGGAATCTGCAATTAATTACCAGGCCATAAAAATTCAATAATCAGGAGGCAGAGCAGCCGCAGGCCCAGAGGTATCAGAGCCAGCGTAACAAGAATGGAATACATTAATCTTTTCAAATTAGTTTTTTAATCTGACGGGGATATATGGTGACATGCCTCCCCTCCCTGGCTGCCCCCCACCTCCACAGGCTCCAGTCTGAAGCCAGGCTCGGGGATGGAGGCTCTGGTGTGAGCTGGGGGGTTGCCCAAACCCAGACCCCCAGACAGGAAGGAGAGTGAGGGTTTGCAGGCCAGGCCGAGCCCACAGCCCCAGTACCACCTGGTTTGGTGGAAGGGTCTCAGTGGAGGTGCCAGGAAAGCACTTCTTGGGAGTCTGGTTTCCTCTGGGTCAAAAGAGCTCACTGTGGGACCCCCCTCCCACCAGGGGGTCAGAGGGGTTAACAAATCAGGGCTGGGGGAGTAAGTGTGAAGTAGTCTCTCTGAGCTTTGGTTTTCTCCTCCAGAAAATGGGAATAATACTTTGGCCACCTTATGCGAAGAGCTGACTCACTTGAAAAGACCCTGATGCTGGGAAAGAGTGAGGGCAGGAGGAGAAGGGAATGACAGAGGATGAGATGGTTTGATGGCATCACCGACTCGATGGACATGGGATTGGGTGGACTCCGGGAGTTGGTGATGGACAGGGAGGCCTGGCGTGCTGCGGTTTATGGGGTCGCAAAGAGCTGGACACGACTGAGCGACTGAACTGAACTGAACCCACAAGGAGGCTGGATGATAGTGCCTGATGCTCAGTGAAACGCCCCTCGCTGTCCTGACAGGCAGTTCCGGCAGCCAGGAGCCAGAGGCTTCCCCAGCTCGGTGTTCAGAGAGCATTTATTTAGCACTTGCTGTGTGCTCAGCTGGGAGCGGGTGGTGGGGAGAGAACAGTGGCCGCAGTCCTTACCCTGGAGAATAGTCAGGTCAGAGAAACATTTATGGGGACAAGCAGAATGCAAAAGATCAAAAGGCAAGGGGAAACGCACTACCCTTCCCAGCAGGCCGCTTGCCTGGCGATGGGGAACTGGAGGGAACTGGGAGGAACTAGGAGGTCTGACTGGAACCCACCCAGCACCCAGACAACAGGCTCCTCCCGTAACCCCTCCTGGGGGGCCGCGGGCTGATTGGTTAAAGGATCAGCCCTTGGGTCTGCAAGGCGATCCCGCCCCCCACTCCTCGTGGTCTACCCGCGTGCCCGGGCTCCCACAGCTCAGGTCAGTTCTGGGCTCCGGGCCTCTTCAGTTCGCCCCGGTCTTCAGCCTCAGCCAAGCCGCCCCCGCACCAGCCCCCGAGCAAGCAGGTCTCTGAGCCTTGCTGGGCCGAGCCTCGCCTGGGAAGCTCCCTGCAGCGGAGCTTCAGTCTGCCCAGTGCGTTTTCTGAAGGGCTGGTGTCGGGGGACAGCCTTGGAGCAGCGGCCGATGGAATTTGACTCATTTAAATTGTAACACTTATAGCCCACTAAGTGCCAGGCTCTGTGTGAATCCTTCACCTGGATTTTTTCACTTCATTCCCCCACCCCCACCCCAGGGAGGTTGGGACTATTAAGAACCCCACTTTACAGAAGAGGAAATTGTGAAGCTGGGATTGCTCACCAGTTCCCTGTGTCCTGTGGTCTCTGAGCTCAGCGTCATGAACACAAGCCAGGACAGCTTCTCTCATTCGCCCACCCCGTTCGGCACACAGCCGGTGCTCTCCTCGCTATTCAGAGGCCAGTATCCCTGCATCCCTGCTGAACAGACCTGCAAGGGAGACTCACCTGCCCTCTGATGTCCCCTCTTCAAGATGTCTTCCCTCCAACCTGTGACCATAACCACGGCTGCCGTTTCTGGAGCACCTACTGTGTGCCAGGCTGTGTGCTCTAGTGTCATTAATGTTAAGATGATGGTCCCAGTTTTACACAAGGAAAAACAGAGGTTCAGAGAGACTGATGGGTCCGAGATCTCACACCCAAGTCCAGCTGGCACCCAGGATTCTAGCTAAGGATATTGTCTCAGCACCCCATCAACCAGACCTGCCCCAGGGCTCCTGAACCCCTCCTATGGTTGTGTACCCCCCAGACACACACTCCTCCAACCTGACATCCTTGGTGACCTCCCCCAAGAGGCCTCCTTTGATTCTCTCAGTCACTTCCAGGGCTCCTTTAATTTCTATTATTTTGTACCTGTTACTATCCTATTATACCGACAGTCTACTCACCCACTCACATATGCCCCAAGGGGTTCTCAGAAAAAAACGGTAGCGATGAGGAAAAAGCATAGCCAGAAAGTGAAAGTGAGTCGCTCAATCCGACTCCCTGAGACCTCATGAACTGTACCTGCCAGGCTCCTACATCCATGGGATTTTCCAGGCAAGATTACTGGAGTGGGTTGCCATTTCCTTCTCCAGGGGATCTTCCCAACCCAGGGATCGAAACCGGGTCTCCTGCACTGCAGGCACACTCTTTACTATCTGAGCCACTTCAAATTTTCCTCTGGGACTTAGGCCTCTAGACCTCTGGCGTCGGAGGAAGAAACCCAAACACCCGATGTAGTGCTTCCTCCCTGCCCGGCGCAGTTGCTGAAACGGCCACCAGATGACACCAGAACCCCTCGGGCGGGGGCTTGCAGTAAGGCCATGTGGCCGCCAGATGGTGGTCGAGACCGCGGCTCCGAGGACACTGCCCCGGCAAGGCGGAGCCGCGAAGGTCCGCGGGTCTTGCGGCGGTCCCAGTAGCCCCAGCGCAAGTAACCTGGACGCCAGCTGCCTCCGGCCCGCACCATGACCCAGCCAGTGCCCCGAATCTCTGTGCCCGCTGCGCTGGCCCTGGGCTCGGCCGCACTGGGCGCTGCTTTCGCCAGCGGCCTCTTCCTGGGTGAGTAGCGCCGGCTTTCGGTACCCTAGGCAAAGGCCTCGAGGGGAGGCGGGCGGGCGCAGAAGCGAGGCTGACTGCGGCTGAGGCTAACTAACCCCTGGCACTCGAGACCCAGGCCCTGACCCGGCACCACCCCTCCCCGGCAGGGAGATGGTTCCCTCCTTGGCGATCCCGCCAAGAGAAGCGCCTGCTGCCGCCTGAGGACAGCCCCCTGTGGCAGTATCTGCTGAGCCGTTCCATACGGGAGCACCCGGCGCTGCGGAGCCTGCGGCTGGTTAGCAGGGCCGAGAGTGGGACTGGGCGCCCAGCTTGGGCTGGGAGGCACCCACGTGGCCGTGTGACCTTGGACTGCGGCAGTGTCCCTTTCTGGGCTTCCGGGCTCCCTAGGCCGGGCACAGTGAGCGTTCGGAGGGTCCGCCCTTGAGCCACGCCCACAGCCACGCCCCTGGGACTATAAACTTGGGGCGCAGAGGGGTGACTAGCAGAGCTAGTGCGACCTTCTCCTTCCTCGACGCAGCTGACCCTGGAGCAGCCACAGGGGGATTCCATGATGACCCGCGAACAGGCCCAGCTCTTGGCCAACCTGGCTCGCCTCATCAAGGCTAAGAAGGCACTGGACCTGGGTAGGCACACGGCCGGGGACACCGGGGACTGGAGTCACCGGGCTGTCATCCTACTCTGGTCTGAGCCTGTCCGTGTCCATTTTCCCAGGCACTTTCACAGGCTACTCAGCCCTAGCGTTGGCCTTGGCCCTTCCCCCGGCTGGGTGCGTGGTGACCTGCGAGGTGGACGCAGGGCCCCCCGAGCTGGGGCGTCCCCTGTGGAGGCAGGTAAGTGTCCCACACCTGAGCCCTCGTCAGGTCCCTGGAGCCCAACCACTCCCAGCTCCAGGAGAAGGGACATGCTGACTCTGACCCCACTCCTGCAGGCTGAAGAGGAGCACAAAATCGACCTTCGGTTGAAGCCCGCCCTGGAGACCCTGGGTGAGCAACGGAGTGGAAAGGGCCTGGGCGCCATTTCCCTAATGGGACCACTCGGCGTGAGCCAGTGACCCGGTCCGCCAGGCGGGCTTGGGCGTGACAGCCCCCCGCCACCCAGTCCGCGGCCACACGCAGGGTGGCAGGCCAGCGCCCTCGAGTACCTGAATGGCCACAGCTCCTGGGCCGGCCTGGGCGGGGGCTGCTGGCTGCTAGGGCCTGCGGACTCAGCCACCTCTGCCCCTCCTCCCCCGCAAGACGAGCTCCTGGCCGCAGGTGAGGCCGGCACCTTTGACGTCGCTGTGGTGGACGCCGATAAGGAAAACTGTACCGCCTACTATGAGCGGTGTCTGCAGCTGCTGCGACCCGGAGGTGTCCTCGCTGTGCTCAGTGTAAGGGGCAGCCCCCGGGGGGTAGAAGAGACCCTCTTGGCCTGGGTCCATCTTTTCCTCAGGCTTCTCCTCGCCGTTGCTCCAAAGCCCTGCCCAGAACAGTCACTTAAGCTCCTCCCCCAGGGATTCCAACTGAGTTCCCGGGCTTTCCATTCTGCCCTGCTCAGGTCCGAGGTCTCCAGCTCTCGCCCCGCCTCCTGCTCAGGCTCCCCAGGCCCCGCCCCCACGATGCCCCGCCCCTCCACAGGTCCTGTGTCAAGGAGAGGTGTTGCAGCCTAAACCACAGGACAAGGCGGCCCAGTGTGTACGAAACCTGAACGAGCGCATTCTGCGGGATGCCAGGGTCCACATCAGCCTCCTGCCCCTGGGCGACGGCCTCACCTTAGCCTTCAAGATCTAGGGCTGGTCCCTAGTGAGTGGCATCAAGGGAGGGGCCCTGGGAACCCAGCCATTACACGCCTGCTTTGAATCTGACAATAAAGTGAGGCCTGGGACACGATCTTCTTGTGCTTCAGTGGTGCAGGGAGGGAAAGCCACTTCTTCGCCAAAAGGGAACCTTTGGCCATTCATCCCCTCCCTGGCATACTCCAGAGGACCCGCTGGCACTAGGGGGGCTGTGGCCTGACCACAGGAGCTTACAGCTGACTGGAGGCAAGATACTAAGTTTTAACTGACCCACCCACATGTAACTAACTGGTTAGAAACCCCAGATCCCTGTGGAGATTTACCTCCAGGGGACCGAAGGGCTGGAAGATTGGTAGAGGCCTCTTGGACTCCCTCTTTACATCTCTTCCTAAGAGAAGCAAACGAGTGAAGTTACTGTTCACTGAAGCTAGGACACTAGTGGAGAACAAACTGGCATCTGGCGGCAGGAAAGGGGCCTCGCACTGGGTACTGTTGTAGGCTACACCAATTCTGCTGGCCACGGGCCCACGTCCTCACAAAACCACCTGGCTTCACCTGTGCAGTGGAGGCCATAGTCACCACCACCTGGGACCAGGCCACTTGACTGAGGACCTCAGTGTTGACTGGAGTATATACATTTTGTCCTCCCCAGAAGTCCTGGGAACATGAGACATGGGATCAGTGGCCAGAGGTGTGAAGCAGACAGTCCAACAGGTAGGAAGCAATTTTTAACAAGTTCCCCAGAGGGAGACAAAGAGAATGTTAGGTTTTCTTTAAGCCTATGTAAGCTGAGGGTGGGGAGGGGAGGGGAGGTGCTTCACTCTTCTGGTTTAAACCTGTTTACACCTCCCCAGTCTGTAGGAAGATCTTACCTCTACACCAGAAATGAAGATCAGGCTCATATATGAAGTGTTCTTTCCACTAAAACTGCCTCAGGCTTCAGGCAGAAATAGTATCAGCCTAGAATACAATTAGGTTTTGCCACCACAGTAGCCCTGAAGTAGAAGGAAACCTGGAAGAGGCCAGAACCAAGGCCACAGGAGCCCCATGAGCTCACAGCTGACAACTTTCATAACCCTTTGGCGTCTCGGATATACCCTGCATTTCAGACAACCCTCAGGAACCTGGTTGAAAACCTGTTTCCCTCTCTCCCGATCATAAAAGCATACTAGGATGCACATGAGTGAACAGGTCCATTCTACTCTTAAGTACAGACACTTTCACACCTAGCTTGCAGACATCTTTTCTTGTTTTCCTTCTTTCCTAGCAACAGGTCCTGCATGACTCAAAATAGACTGGTTCAAATCCCAACTTACTGCCATTAAGTGTGTCTTATACAGTGGGGCACTCCAGCCAGTCCCTTAGGACAAACAGTAAAATCAGAGGGATCTTTGTGCCCCACGTTCCATCTGTGTGGACAGCTTATCTGGGTTTCTCTTACCGATTCTTCTTGACCTAGAAATTTTCAGCATGTATCGCTTTTGGATAATGAGTCCAAGTACTACATTTTCTTATTTGTTCTCTGTCTACAAACTATGCCACAGATCTAGTATTATGAATGTGTTGAACAAAACTCTTCTCTAACCTTCAATGATACTGTTCCAACTCTCCTCTCATCAAAACTCCCCCTTCCTACTTTTCCAACCAGAATCATCTGTTAATTGCTATCATTCAGTTCAAGTTCAGATTAAGGCCAATGGCCACCTAGCTTGAAGCCACTCTGCTCACAAACTTAGGCCCAAGCTTTTCAGTGTCTACCTGGAAAGAAATGAGTTAGACCTCTCACTGGGGCCCATACAGACTGTCTGGGTACTGACACTGTCTACTCCCTATTCCACTTCCCTATACCCAGTCCCATCCCACCTAACGAGGGCCTGGATCATTTCCATAGCAGTAGCCCAAAGGGGTATGGTGTGTATATACAACCTTCAGCACCATCCCTTCATTTCTCTTCATCACTTACTCACTAATCCTTTCTGGAGTTAATAAGGATCCAATGTAATTTTATACAAATTTACAAACTGAAGACATGAAGTCATCTATATTCTTATTTTACTGTAGTCTAAACATTTTATGGAGTTATTCTCGGGTCAGAGGACTCTGTGGCACATATTTATAAAAAGAGCAAAATAAATGCTCACTGGAAAAATAAAGTACTAGCTAGATATCCTACCAGGAATATTTGACCCTAGCTGCCAAGTTTTTAACTCTGCAAATACTTGGAGTCATTAATAACGTATACTCATTTTATTCATAATTTGTAATGTTTCAGGATACCAAAAGTAGTTCTAATGATGGTTGAATATAACAAAAAATTTTAACCTTAAGACATCCACTGATCCATCTCATTCAATGGCAATATTCAACGTTAAAAGGAGCATAAAAACAAACATGCACACAGCTGCACAGTTTTCATAAATGTCTATTTCATTATTGGTGGGTAGCGCATTTAACAGTTAAATACATTTAAATAATGTATAGGTGACTGCATGACTGCAGTATTGGTAACTAGATAGACAACCAATTGAACTAGAAACCAGCTAACAAGTAACTGTCTAAATATTTAAAATACAGCTCTTGTTTAGATCATCCTTTGTTTTGATCACCTTCGGGGGCTGGGGTGGGGGAAGCCTGCTGGTCACACTGGAAATATATTAAGGCCAAATCTTCTGATACCCATTTCCAGAGGTTTCTTGCAGCTGAATTAAGCCTCCAATTCCAGGGCAAGCCCAAGTTTGTGGCCTCCAGCATTAATGCTCTTCCCGTCTACCAGGGCAGACAGTGTAAGCTTCACACCTGTAAACAAAAGCAGACAACCATCATGTACCTGCAACACCTCATGGGAGTCAGCAGTCACCTCACAGCCTGTCACTTTTTCTCAGCTTGTCAGCTGACCTACAGTGCCAACCACCAGAGGGCACTTGGGATACCTGATAGACCAGGCAATTCATTTGGCACGATCCTGAGCAAGGAAAGCATCAAGTCACAGAGCATAAAAATGTTAATAAAGCTCAAACAGGAAAAAAAAAAACCAACTCAAAATAGCTCTAGAAAACACAATCATGTTCAATGCACTATCCAGACTAAAAGACAATTTGGACCCCAGGAAAGGAAAAGCTACAATTAAGACACATTCTGGGACAAGTAGGGAGATGTGCACATTGACTATATATTAGGTATTATTTTAAACTGTTCATTTCTTTACCTATGAAAACAGTGCTGTAGTTATGATGTCTTTAAAGCGATGCAGTTAAAAATGTCTTACTCTCATATGTATGCTAGGGCTGGTGTGTCTGTATGTTTGCAAAATATACATTTAATTTGTAAGAATATGTGGGTAAAAAAAAGAGACAAGGATTATGTATACAGACAAGGAGAGAGAACACACAGTAAATGTTAGTAACTGGTCAGTGTAGGGAAGACGAGTGTTCATGGCACCATTCTTTTCTTCAGGTTTCAGAGTAGTCAAAGTATGGGGGAAAGGCTGCAAGTGCTTCAGAACCTTGCTAATCAAATGCTGGTTCAAGAGCCAGTGACACCGGCATCACCTAAGAGCGTGTTAGAAAGACAGAACCCCATGCCCCAGATCTATGGATTCTAGTAAGATTCCCAAAGTGATTCAGGCACCTTATTAGAGAAGTACTGCTCTGGAAAACAAGCAAGGCTCCAATTATTATGTAAAGTAAATGAGACTCTAGAGATCAAACAACCAAAGCAATGAGTGAACAATGACTGGAGAAATAAAAATTACTACAAGGCATTTCAGGCACAAGTCAAGAAAGTAAGTAACCAGTCTTGTGCTATGAAGGACAATGTTGGCATGCTAAACCATTTAGGGAAATGTTGTCATAGCTACAACTTCCAAATAGCCCAGCATTAAACAAAAAAAAGAATAAAATATTATAGCAAAAGGTAAACATGTGTTCATTGTACTTCTGTCAATTCTTCAGTATGTCTGCAAGGTTTACAAAAGAAGCTAAGAAATGAAAACTGATTTTGAAAATACTATCAGAACAATCCTTAAAACTTACCAGGCCTCAGAGTCTGAGTATAGCCCACTCCAATTAAACTAGAGTTGTTGACTTTTGCCTAAGATAAAATGCAAAAACAAACGTAAGACAAATTTTTGAATGGAGAGACAAAGGCCCTAGGTATTTCCCTATCATGCAATCATGACATGTTCACTTTTCCATGTGAGATAATAGTTTAATATTGTATTAAGTTAAGCAAAAACCTTTTCATACTGTTCAAGGCAAGAATACTGAACTGGTTTGCCGTTCCCTTCTCCAGTGGACTACATTTTGTCAAAACTCTGCCATAACCTGTCCATCTTGGGTGGCCCTACATGGCATGGTTCATAGTTTTCTTGAGCTAGACAAGGCTGTTGTGGTCCATGTGATCAGTTTGACTAGTTTTCTGTGATTGTGGTTTTCATTCTGTCTGCCCTCTGATGGATAAGGATAAGAGGCTTATGGAAGCTTCCTGATAGGAGACTGACTGAGGGGGGAAACTGGGTTTTGTTCTGATGGGTGGGCCATGTTCAGTAAATCTTTAATCCAATTTTCTACTGATGGGCAGGGCTGCGTTCCCTCCCTGTTGCTTGACCGAGGCCAAACTATGGTGGAGGTGATGATGTGAGAGTTGGACTCTAAAGAAAGCTGAGTGCCGAAGAATTGATGCTTTTGAACTGTGGTGCTGGAGAAGACTCTTGAGCGTCCTAAGGACTGCAAGGAGATCCAACCAGTCCATCCTAAAGGAAATCAGTCCTGAATATTCAATGGAAGGACTGATGCTGAAGCTCCAATACTTCAGCCACCGATGTGAAGAACTGACTCATAGGGAAAGACCCTGATGCTGGGAAAGACTGAAGTCGGGAGAAGAGGACAACACAGGACGAGATGGTTGGATGGCATCACCAACGTGATGGACATGAGTTTCAGTAGGCTCCAGGAGTTGGTGATGGAGAGGGAAGCCTGGCGTGCTGCAGTCCATGGGGTTGCAAAGCCGGACACAACAAAGCAATTGAACTGAACTGAACTGAAGCAAAAATCAGGCCCCACTTAATTCTTATCTACTAAACTCAAATTGTCAGCAGGACACAAAACTCTTGCTATCTTTGAGGACCCTAAATTGTCTACAGAGCTCAAAATCCTAAGTACTTGCATAAAAATTGTTCTTGCTGAATCTAACACAACAAAACCACACCAGAATGTGAGTAATGGAAGTTTACCAGGCTAACTACACAACATGACATACACACCACCTTCACAATATGGCGTGTGTATAAATTTGTGACTATGACACACACCACTTTTAAGGGTCTTCCTTAAGAATCTAAACCATGCATGTTCTAAATCTCCGAATGATAAGCACTTCCTCTGAAGAAACAGACTGACTACAACTTCTTTACCTCACTTTCCTACACCTCTCATGAACAAACCTGGGTCCTGGCTGCATGTAACTAGACTGTGCTTCAGAAGATATTCTGACGGAGCACTGCTGACCAGTCCAGATCCCTACCCTCCCTGTACAATTCCACTATTTTAGGATTTTAGTCACAGACTTTCAAAGGCTACGAGGAATTCTGGAGAGCAAGACATGGTCAGAAGCTTCTAGCTCCATTCTCTCCCATTTCTAAGACCATTAAGCCACACCAGAGGCCTATGGCTGTAATGGGATCATCTCATCCCAATCTCCATGGCCTAGGCTGCCTAGGCAGGTACCTTTGCTCTTCAGCATTTTGAGCGCTATGGAAACAAAAAGGTAGCAACAAGCAGAGCTTGACATACAGGCAAAAATCACATAAACGACACTTGTGCTCACTTGGCGCTATAGCCAAGTCTTCACGAGCCTCCAATGACCACGTGAGTTAGTTATCTAAGGCAGAAATGCGCACAAGTAACCATCTTGCACCAAACGAATCAAGGGTGCTGAGTAGTTCAGTCACGTCCGACTGTTTGTGACCCTGTGAACTGCAGCCCGCCCAGCTCCTCAGTCCACGGAATTTTTCTAGGTAAGAATACTGGAGTGGGTTGCCCTTCCCTTCTTCAGAGGGTCTTCACAACCCAGGGGTCAAACTTGCGTCTCCTGCATTAGCAGGCGATTCTTTACCACTGCACCTCTTGGGAAGCCTGCCAAACAAATCAAGAGCCCAGACAATAAAACAGCTCCTACTATTTCAGGAATCAACCACAAAACTGATGGAGCATTATGCAAGGCTTCAAGGGTGATGCTTGATTATAGTAACAGCAGCACAACTTAGGTGGGATATGCTAAATACATTTCCAAATTAATCCTCAGAAGTCATTCACTGAAACACAAGTCCCAAGCTGCATTCTTCCCATTTTAGACTGAAAGTTGCATCTTCTGCTGGTATTGAACCTGTGAGGGTGCCAGAAACATACATTTGAAAAGAACAGCAATGCAGCTACCACAGCATAGTGTGGATCCTGAGGGTTTTACTGCTAAGGTGTAGTTAGAAACAGAGAAGGGGAAAATAAATGAATCACTGTTTTGCCAATAGGAAAAGCATTCTGGGTGCTTCTCATTCTCTCTGATAACAACTCTGCTAAGAAACAAGAATGGGGTTAAAACTTAATTACCTAAACTATTAAAACATATTGTCCCCAGGAATGAAGATCATTTTATGTAACAGAAGTAACTCTCATGAAGGTTTAATTCTCATTCCAGCAAAAACAGTGCCTGACCTGTAACCAACCAACACACAGAATAGTTACTGATCTGCCTGACATTGGAGCCGGTGCTCCATACCCTCAGACACTGCACTCCCTCCTACCACAATCCACTATGACTGAAGGAAGAAACAGCAGAAAATGTCCAAGGACAGGACTAGGGTGGCCATGCAACTCAATTAACCTGAGGTAAAGGGGAGGAAGTTTCTGTAGGACTTCCAGTGCTAACGCTGGGATAGTCCCAGGCAAAGCAAAATGAGCTACCTGGACACCCTAGACAGGAGGGAAACTGAAAGACTTGCATGTCCAGTCCTGGACTATCCTTACTTCCTTCCCTCCCTAGCAGTGGACTAAGTCCTTCTCCTCTCCAAGCTTTAGCTTCTTCACCTGCAAAACAGCATGTGTACCACTGGCTGCTGAGATCAAATCAGAAGATATTTTGTAAACCATTAAAGTCAGACACAAAGTAACGTAATACTATTAGTTCCCAGCAAGAATGAGAACTGCCCAGGGCCCAAAACATTGGCTTCCCTGGGCCTGGACAGGATTGGGGCTCACAGTTATCATCTATAGTATTTCAGTGGGCTTCCCAGGTGGCTCAGACGGTAAAGAATCTGCCTGCAATGCAGGAGTTCTGGGTTTAATTCCTGGGTCGGGAAGATGCCCTCGAGAAAGGAACGGCAACAGTATTCTTGCCTGGAGAATCCCATGGACAAAGGGCCTGACGGGCTACAGTCCACGGGGTCGAAGAGGGTCAGACACGAATGAGCGACCAACAGTTTCACTTTTCATACTACTTCAGTAGCTTGGAGGTTAATTAAAACACACTCCTGTGGCCTGGATAGCAAACATCTAACACTATCTCCACAGAACACCAGCATTCCAAGCTCTAATCTCAATCTGTGTATAAACTGTGGTTCACAATTACAATTTCCAACCACAGTTACAATTTTCAACACAATCTAATAGACCCAAAGATTAAGTCCCACAATGAAAATCCCATTCTAAGCCCACAAGAGTACTTACAGAAATGGAAGCAGTGGGATCCAGTTGATATTTAGCTGCAATTCCAAAGCGAGTGCAGTTGGTTCCTGATGTCCAAGCAAGGTTTACTGAAGTGTCAAGATCTTCACATACTTTCTGATAAATTGATCCTCCAAATTCTGTACCATCATTGCTATGAGATATTTTAAATTAGTCAATCTAGACCAGACGACGTAATAATGTCTAAGGCACATGGCTGACACTATAGCATTACATTTAAATAGAAGCCATTGCTTACATGGGTCTCTAGTGTTTCACTAAAAACTTTCAAGTTTTAAAAACATGAATTGGTCAAATAAATCATGGTATATCCATTCAGCAGAATTACCACGCAGCCACGAACAATCACTAAGAATACATAACACGAACAATCACTAAGAATACATAACGCTACAGGAAAATGATCGTGATACATGAACGTAGTGCAGAAGGTTATGAAACAGTCTTTCTGGCATGTATTTTATATACACACATATAAAAAGGTGAAACATCAAAGCATTAATAGTTAACAAAAATTATATATCTAGGTGGTGGGATTATGGACAATTCTGGTTTTCTTCTTTTACTTCTGTTACATACCAATGCATCATTTTTGTAAGGGAAAGAATTCTTTAAGTCCTTTCCACATATCCATTTACTTTGGGTTAAGAAAAAACTCTATACACTTTAGGCAATCCTGTCAAACGAGCACCTTACGCATCACAGACAATCACATGGAAGCACCAGTACAATCGGCAGAATCTTAGCTTTTTTCCCTGGCCACACTGTGCAGCTCGTGGCATCTCAGTTCCCCGCCCAGGGACTGAACTCAGGCCATGGCACTGAAAGCGCCAAATTCTAACCAGTAGACCACCAAGGAGAACCCGTCTTAGCCTCTTCCAAAACTCCCAAGCACATCAAGCCTCATGTGAAATGAACATTTACTTTACTCTCTCAGCAAAAAAATTCAGAGTAACATTTTTATACAGAGTAACATTTCTATACACTTCTGAGAGGGCACTCAAGAAATGCCCAAAGATGATCTTTTTTGGACATCAACACCACTCTGAGGTCCCACATCATAATATCCCAAAAAAGAAATACTCACACATTAGTGTGTAGCTGGAAGTCCCCAGTCCTGTAGCCCACTGCAAAGTTATTCCTTGTCAGCTTTGATTTGGCACTGTCAAAGGTCATCTGGTACCCAGCAAGCCAGCCCTCATAACCGAAGACAGCCGAACCATGGATTGCAGGCCCAGCAAAATCAAAGTCAACATCACAACCGAGGTTTATACATTCCCTCTTGTAAGAAGACTTGATTTTACCACTTTTCTTTCTAGAAAAAGAACAAACTGACTTAAAACTGATGCCAGTAAAAAAAGATTTATAGACAGAGGGTACAAAATAGATTTAAATCAATCTCACTATAATGGGGAGTAGAGACATACTTCATTGTTTTATTGAAGTTCACTTTATAGTGCTTCCCCACACACACGAAAATTAAGGGTTTACAGCAACCCTGCATCAAGCAAATCTGTTGGTGTTTTTTCCAACAGCATCTGTTCACTTTGTGCCTCTGTGTCACGTTTTGGTAATTCTCACATTTCAAACATTTTTATTATTACTATCTTTGTAACAGTGATCTGTGGTCACTGATCTTTTGATGTTACTACTGAAGGCTCAGACGAAGGTTGGCATTTTAAGTATTTTTTAATTAAGGTATCAGTTCAGTCACTCAGTCACGTCTGACTCTTTGCGACCCCATGGACTGCAGCATGCCAGGCTTTCTTCAAACTCAAGTCCATCAAGTCAGTGATGCCATCCAAATTAAGGTATGTATATTGTTTTTCCCCCAACATAATGCTATTTTACACTTACTAGTCAATATTCTAGTGTAAATGCAACTTTTATATGCACTGGGAAACTAGAAAATCTGGAAGACTTGCTTTTTCACAATATTCACTTTACTACGATGATCTGGAACCAAACTTCCAATATCTCTAAGGTATGCCTCCAAACAGGTAGCAAGATAATCATAAGAGGCTAAAAAAAGAAAAAAAAAAACCCCACAGCTCAATGAACTAAAAGCCAAAGGCACTTGGGGTGACTAGATTGCCACCACTATAGGAAGAATGCTTTGCAGAGCTGCTATCAGTCACAAAAACCTATTAAAAAAAAATGTTCATTCCAAGTTAGTGCCACAGTGATAAAAGGCAAATAGCTGAAGGCAAGCCAAGAACCATACTGCTCATGCTCCAAAGGCAAAAACAGAAACTTGCCAACACACGGCACCTGAATGTGTACCTTCCTTAAATACACCAAAGAAAGCTTTAAACTTAAAGCAGATAAAAATGCCCATGCTTACCCTGTGTTTGGTGAAAAGGTGGTATCAAATGTCAGTTTCAAACCTTGGCAAATCTATTTCAAGAGAAAAACAATTTTTTTTCAGTTTATTTCCTTTTTGAAACACAAAAATAAAATAATTAATACTAAAGCACATTTTCAAAATGTTACCTGGTCTTCAATAGCGATTTCTGTTCCCAGAGTGTTATCAGTGTTCCACTTTTCTGTGAAAGTCAGACCATACTCACACCATTTATATTTGGTCTCCAAGGTCCCAGTAACTTTACCAGTGTCTGTATTAGATGAACCAGATGTTGAGAATTCCTAACAAGACAATAAAAAAGTTCAGAAACTTTCTTGTAAGCCTACAATAATATACTTTCTAACTTACACAAATCCACTGAAACCCTTAGTAATTCACTAATACCTTTTTCTAGCTTCCCAAACACTCCTAACCCTCTGCTACTGAGTAAATACAAGAATGACAAACTAGCCTGTTAATTACTGACTACCATCTTGTTATTGCTGACATTTTCAACCAACGAATCAAAAGTTACTGGAATATGATTCTCAAGTGAACAACAAACTATAAAGTTTTTAAGGAAATTTCTGCTTAAGTGATTCTGAGTTTCAAAAAAAAAAAAAAAAATCAGTGCGGGGAGAGGGATAGTGAATGGGTATTTTAGAACTGCTTCCAATCTACCCAATATTCAATGAAACACTAAATAGGTCAGTATGGCTAATCATAGACTCCCTCCATTAAAATCAGTTTACACACAATTTACTATGAAATGGTCCCTGAAAACCCCTAAAAGGAAAAGCACTCCACTGAAAGAATCTATGACACAAAGTTTTTAATTCTTTGGTAACCTCAATATTCGGTTTTTCTGACATAGTCTTCTTCAGGTTCTACGTCTTTCCAATCATCTTTCACATTTTCAATAAAAAAAAAAAATTGGTGGCAGGAAATTCCTTGTAACTGGTTCATATCATCCATAATATGAACTATACTCTGTAGAACAGATAATCAGTAAAGAAAAATCTGTGCAGTGACTGATTTAAAATATATCACATAATCTTCTGTTTGTAGCAAATATAAATAACTTGCCAATCCCTAACTGTATACCAACTGAAAAGGAAGGTATAAAATGGAAAGAGCTTATCTGAAATTTAAAATCTGCTACAGATAATCCAGAAATCTAATCTTTATGAGCTCAGTATACAGGCAAGCAGTTGAACTCTTCCAAGATAAAATATTAAAATGCCTTGAGGGTTCTAATTTGACTACCAATGTTATACTCTATATGGGAAAGCCAAATTTAAAAATGGCTAATAAACTTTTTAGAGATAAGAAGAGAATTTCAACCTGAAATTGTGATACTTGCAGAATGCGGAAATATCCAAAACTGTATCCATAGGAGAAAAGACCAATCATCTTTCACTTACAAAACATCAATTGTGTAACTGCTGCTCTGCAGTGACACAGACTCAATTCCTTAGGTCATATATACTACATAAGAGTCTTACATACTATCTCCTGAAATTACATGCTTTCATCAATAGAAACTGAGTCAAAGCTTGGCACTCAATGCCCATAGTAAAATGCACCAGATTGTGTTAGCAAGAACACTGGATATAAAATTAGGAGTCCTGATATCAAGTTCTGGCTGGCAGTTACTAAATGAGTAACACTACGGAAGACACTTTTCCGGGTCTCAGTTATCACAACTTTAAAAAGTTTAAACCTCCTACCTCTGGAGGATTAAATGGGTCTGATTTTGTCAGTTTTGCATATTTTCATGTGCTCTACACAAAAGGATATTAAAAAGCAGAGACATTACTTTGTCAACAAAGGTCCGTCTGGTCAAGGCTATGGTTTTTCCAGTGCTCATGTATGGATGTGAGAGTTGGACGCTAAAGAAAGCTGAGTGCAGAAGAATTGATCCTTTTGAACTGTGGTGTTGGAGAAGACTCTTGAGAGCCCCTTGGATTGCAGGAGACCCAACCAGTCCATCCTAAAGATCAGTCCTGGGTGTTCACTGGAAGGACTGATGTTGAAGCTGAAACTCCCAATAGTTTGGCCACCTGATGTAATGAGCTGACTCATTTGAAAAGACCCTGATGCTGGGAAAGAGTGAGGGCAGGAGGAAAAGGGGACGACAGAGGATGAGATGGTTGGAGGGCATCATTGACTCAACTGACATGGGTTTGGGTGGACTCCGGGAGTTGGTGATGGACAGGGAGGCCTGGTGTGCTGCAGTTCATGGGGTCGCAAAGAGTCGGACACGACTGAACTGAACACAAAAGGAATGATTAAAACAATATAAAATATATGGAGCTGTGTTCTAACAGATACTTGAAATGTAAGTATGTATGAAATATCTATTCTTAACCCTGAGTGACAATGATTAATGATTCTTGAGGTCCCACCCAATAGCCCATAGACTGAGCTATGTCTATATGTATATTCATGCTGAGTACATGTCTAGGAGTGCTCAAGACATAAAATGAAGATCACACTATGATCTGGGACCAGAATTGGGTCAGATAACACCACCGGTAGAGCTTATATCTTTCACTCCTCATGAAGACACTTAGGCGTCTACATTCTGGGGTAACCTAGACATCTTTGCAATGCAGGTGAGAAAACAGAACCAGGCATTAATGGGACTACCTGGGGCCAGGTACCTATTTTAAGATCAGTATGTTTTTGAATTACATACATTAAATGTAAATTAAAACATACTGTATCTCATCAGGCTTCTCTAAACCCTTCATGTTCTTAAGTCTAATTTCATAAAATTCCTGTCCACAATAAGCCTTTCTTTTCAAACAAAGATTTTGATTTATCAAACAATCTAGTACTAGATATACTGCTCTGATTATTCCCCAGTTTAAAGTTGATTTTGTCCCTTCAGCCAGCAAGTAAAATTTTAAACACTAGAACTGAATCTTCTACTTTTTTTAAGAAGGGCTTTTGTGTTTCAGTAACTTGTTTAAAAGGGGCCAACAAGTTAGAAGAGTGAACACACACAAACACCAAGTCACTGCTTTCTGTAACCTGTTCCCCTGGGCTAGTAAGTCACTCACCCACACTGAATACTCAGGCTTCCTTTCTGACCAAAGAAACCAAACAGATGTGACCAATATAAAACCCCAGAAATCCAAATCTAGGCATTAAGAAACTACAAAATTATTAATTTACGTAAATACCAATTGCATACACTAAGGGAGTTAACTACAGAAAGAATTTATCTAAATAAATAACATTCAATATGCACACACTATACCCATCCCCTAAAGAATCTCAAAAAATTTTAGGAGAAAAAAAAATTGCACAAAATTTAATTTTACTTTACTCTCTTTGAGGGAGTTTGTTAAGCAGAATTAAGACATACAAATATCAAAATATTAACCTCTTTAAAAATACTCAAATTTAAGACTCTCTAAATTCACAAAATACAACTGGAAATTTCCCCCCAAGGAGGGCTGCTAGATTATGACCATTATATAAATAATCAGTACACCCAAATTAAGTTATTGAATATTTTTATGCCCAGGACTCTTTAGTATTTTTCCTTTTTTCAAAAGATATTTATTTATCTATTCATTTGCCTGTGTTGCGTCTCAGCTGCAGCATACAACATCCTCTTTTTGGTTACAGCATGCAGAATCCTTTAATTGTACCATGCGGGATCTAGTTCCCTGAACAGGGATCAAACCCAGGCCCCCTGCACTGCGAACATGAAGTTTCAGCCACTGGACCATCATGAAGTCCCCCTGAAGGCTTTTCAAAGGTATTAAATGGGCTACAAAAAAGTTTAACAAGTTTCCTACCTTCAAGCTTGCAATCTTACTGAGTAAACAGAATACCACAAGACTAAGTGTCTTTTCTGAATTTCTTGTGCATGGCTAAACACATGAAAATCAGAAATCATATCTAAAGCCAAAATAAATCAAGATAAAATTCTCTTAAAATGAAATTATCTTTTGCCTCTTCTTTAAAATAAAATGGGTAGACATCTTCCAGTTATGACTATTTTATGTGTTGAAGTTACATAAAAGTTTGTCAGAACTTATCAAATGCCCAACACTCACCACGCCGCTGCACGACTTTGTTTTCACATCCAGTTTCACCAACCCAAAACCTTCAAGTAGAAAGCAAAGAACAAAATGATTCTTTTGTACAAAAAGATGCATACCAATGGCTGACTCTACATTAAAAAAGTTCACATATTTACAGGAAGATAAATATGTGTTAATACACAGTATCTAAATGAAAACAATTTTAATTATTCTATAAACTAACATGCAAAGGACAGAACATCTCCAGGAAGCTCTGCCTAGTGTGTCAATGTGTATTTGGCACCCATCCTCAAAAAGGCTTTCAAATCATTTTTAACAAAGCATGTACTAAAGAAAGCTTTTCAAACCTAAATATCAGATCAGACAATCGATTCAATTTAAATACGAGAATTGTCAACAACTTATAATACAGGCATTTACAACATTTGTCCTAAAGGCATACTGCATTTTGGGATTAATAATCTAAACAACTTCAAAAAGAGCTAAAAGGATAGGGAGGGTGGGGTATGAAACAAAATCTTCAAGAAAATCCAAATTTATTTGAAAAACCCCATAATCCTTCAGAAGTCACCACCATAAAAGCCAAAAACAGTAAAAAAAAAAAAAACAACAAAAACAAACACATAATTCTAGTCAACCAAGGCCTAAACTGTATCATTGAAAGTAAATAAAAGCATAATTTTTTTTTTTCCCTTAAAGGTAAATTTCTTGAACTAAAGAATGAAAAAATGGAGAAAACTGGGATGGAGGGGGAATGTAGACTCTTACGGTACTCTTTCACCAGGAAAGTTATCTGAAGAAATTATTCATTTCACCAAGCAGTACAAACTTACACATTTTCTAGAATTTTTTAAACAGTTCTTACCAAATCCTTTGTTGAATATATCTCTGGCAGCTTTGCCAAGGTCAGCATATGATGGAGGAATACACATTGCTGGTGGAAAGAAACATTCCTGTGTTAATGTCCTTGTTCTCCCAGTCTGCCCAAAAACTAGCTTAGGACCCACTGCTATCATTAAATCCAAGCAGGCCAACTTGGTTTTTGAAATCACTAGAAGCTACAATAAAACGACAATAAAACTCCATAAGCGAGATATCAGCACCAAAGGCTTATTTCTAAAATGGATAATAACAGTTAAGTAACTATACAAACTTGGGAAACTCCCTCCAGACTTTCTACTCCTAAATTTTCAGTGTTTATAACCTCACTTCCTAGGAAGGGACTAGTACAAAAAATCGAACACATACACATATATACCTATACGTAAAGATGTATCTGCCAAAATTCACTGGAATGGGCCAATTTAACCAAATGAGTTAAAATAAAATACTAACACATGTCCCCTTCCCTCCCCCATTTATCCTTTAGTATCCACACTGAGGCCAAAGCAATATTCTAGAATGGAAAGAGAAAAGTAATTCACATTTGGGCAACCTAAACACTGGAACTTAAAAAAATGCAGCTATATATGTTTAACTCAAGCTTCTGCATCAACTAAACATCCAATACACTTTAAACATATTAATATGACACTCAAGTCCTCGGCCAATGCTATGAGGCTTAAGGGCAAGCAATCTGAGCTCGCCACACCAGCTCATTCATTCTACACAGCGCGTCCACGCCCTTAGGAGCACATGTAATGACCTTGCGCTCTCAGAAGGGTGGTTACTACTTCCTCTAAAAAAGTGACCGGCCCAATCCTCCAAAGGCTGAATCTGACAAATAACTTTTTGCTTCTGAGTTCATCAAATGCACGTCCAAAAACTGAAGGTGAATGGGGCCACAGACCAACTCCCCAGGCCTAGTCCCCCTACCCAAAATCCGTGCCACTCACACCCTCCTCCGCAGAGCCAGGGAAGTCAGACAGTGGACTGGCTACCGAAAGGGGTGAGTTTACAAGCCCTTGGAAAGCATACAAGGAAAGAAGCTGCGGTTTTCTGGTCAACAGGCTTCGGCTGCCGGGACACCGGCGCCCCACCCCGCAAAGAACCCCGCTCGACTTACGCCGCGCGCAGTTCTGTCCGTAGGTCGCCATGGCGAGGCCGTGGGGAGAGGTGATCTGAGGGAGGGACAAGAAGTGCGGTCAGCGGGGGTCAAAAGCGAATCAAGGGGCCAGAAGGGGGTCTCAGATATCGGGAAAAGGGGCCGCGGGGCAGCGCGGCCATCTTAGGGAGTCAGGGCCGACCCCGAGTCCGACTCAGGCGTCTTGCTTGGCCGCCAGGGCCTAGGCCCAGGGTCCGAGTGAGGCGGGCGTGGTGGTACCTGGTGGTCTCCGGGGGGGAAGGGAAGGCGCCGCTGCCGCTCCGCTAGCAGCTGAGGCCGTTCAGTTCGCTCGGCGTCGGGCTGCAGCTGCCGCGGCTGGAGGGCGAAGTGAAGGAGACACCGTTCCGCCCGCCGCAACCCTGTCCTCCCCCCGCCAGGACCCTGCCGCTGCCCCTGGGGCTGCCCGCCGCGCCTGTCCCCGCAGCACCGCCCCCTGCTCACTCCAACCTGCTCCGAAACGACCACGGGTCCCGAGCGCACCCGTTCCCCTGGGGTGGGCCGCCTCGGTCCCTCAGCGGGGGCCGGAAAAGTAAAAGCTGCCGGACCTTGGGTCAGGCAGCGACGAGGGCAGCCCCAGAGTCGAGGGGGCGGGGAACGGCGGAGGCAGCGCGGGGGGTAACGCGCGGCGGGGGATGGGGTGGAGGCCCCGCGCGCGCACGTCACGGGCAGGGCGGGGCGTCAGGCGCGTGCCTGCGCTGGGCTCGGCGCGACTGGGCGCGGCTGCATAGCCCCCGGTCACGTACATCTCTCCAACTCCCTTTCTCCCCTGTAGATCGCACACCCTGCAGAGCCAATCCCCAGTCTAGGAAGGAGTCAGCTGAGCACTACCTCTTTTACACTGTGCGTGTGCAGCGTGCGCTTCTGAAAAACCCTGTATGTCTCCTGGCCCAGGGAGAAAGGAGTGGAGCACAGGCGCACCTCCTGCTCCTCGGGCACTCCCTACTTCGTCCTGCCTCCCACCACGGTGTAATTGCCCTGCTGAGCAGGACTCGGCCTGAGGAGCTCTCTTGGGCTGCCCCTCCCTGAACAAACTTGAGCATGTGTCGGGGTGCCCCGCCTTGCCTCGATCCCCCGCCCCCACCCGGGCTAAGGCCCTAGGGTTCCTTTTCTGCCGCCTCTGTCCGGGTTAGAGGTAAGATTGCCTTACACGCTCAGAGCACTGAAGAGGTTTTAATGAGTCAATCCTGCTGGAAATTTTAGGAAACACGTTGACCAAGCATTAGAACGCTGCACACAAGTTCACTGGGTGTGCAAGAAGAGAACCAAGGGAATAAGAAAATGAGCCGTCTAATGCGATGTAAGTAGAGTCAGCTTAAGCTTCGGAATCTATTGCCAATATCAGCAATTTATCCCCTCTGTACCCCAGCTTCTCTTAAGTTTAAATGAGATGAAGTGGCCTTTAATAGCCATTAACAACCATAGACTATGAGCAAACCGTTTTTTCCTTCCTGGACTCTGGCTCTGAGAGTCACCTCTGCTCAAATGCTGCCAAGGTTCCATATCCTCCTAAACCAGGAAAAAAGGATAATTAGATAGGCTTCCACAATGCAAACCTGAATAAAAAGCTGCAGTCTGTGATTTCCCTCCCAGAGCAACCCCAGCCAGCAATCTTGCTTCGTCGTGGTTGGGATTACTCATTGTCAAGTGTTAGAAGAAGGTAAGAGTCTTTGCTGGTAAGAGTTGAAGCACTAGAAGAAGTGAAGTGAAGTGAAAGTTGTTCAGTCGTGTCCAACTCTTTACAGCCCTTGGACTGTATACTGCATGGAATTCCCCAGGCCAGAATACTGGAGTGGGTAGCCTTTTCCTTCTCCAGGGGATCTTCTCAACCCAGGGATTGAACCCAGGTCTCCCACATTGCAGGTGGATTCTTTACCAGCTGAGCCATAAGGGAAGCCCAAGCACCAGAAGCACTGGTTAATTCCTTCATTCAAGCACAAACAGGTTGGTCTGAAATCAGCCTGGTTCCACAAGGAATTGGTCTGCTCGGGCCATGTTTGATGCTACTGTGAGGCTCCTGGCAGAGAATGCCATCCCGTCACAACTGCAGCATAATACACCACCTCCCAGAAAAACCTAGACTCTGCTCAGATACCTTCGTTACTTGCAGTAGGGCTTATTCACTCTGTGAACTGTCTAGCATTTATAACCCCCAAAGAATTTCACTGAGCGACTGAACTGAACTGACTGAAATAATTTCACTGTGCCACAGAACATAGATCTGAGGCTTCACTCTCTACAACTCCAAGGAACGAACGTACATAGTACCTAATAACCAGGAGCAGAATCATGAAAATTTATTTCAAAGTTGTATTCAGTAAATATGTCTGAGTGCTTACATCCAAAGCCTTTTGGACCAAAGCATCAGGAGCAGCCACCACTTACAGAGCAACTACCTTGTGTCACTCACAAGGGAAGCAAAGTCCATTCAGACACAGCTCCTTCTCTCAAGGTACTTACAGTCCCTCATGTGGCAAGGTGTCAAGAACTGGGAAGAGTTCAAGATTTTCTCTGGGTGTAAGCTAGCAGGTTAGCCTGCCATAGTTTCACAGGTTCATAGATGCTGGTGAAAGACATGAAACTCGAAGATCAGACAAAGGACTTTATTACTTATGGCTCAGCATGCAGCATAAGGTCTGGGTTCACATCAGTTCCCCTTCCACAGAGGTGTTGCAAAGCACCCTAGGTAGAAACTGCATACCATGTGTTTGTGTCACAGTTGAGGAATTCTAAGCTTAGAAAACCTCCTGCTTTATCAGTTCAGTTCAGTCGCTCAGTCGTGTCTGACTCTTTGCGACCCCATGAATTGCAGCACACCAGGCGTCCCTGTCCATCACCAACTCCCGGAGTTCACCCAGACTCATGTCCATCGCATCAGTGATGCCATCCAGCCATCTCATCCTCTGTCGTCCCCTTCTCTTCCTGCCCCTAATCCCTCCCAGCATCAGAGTCTTTTCCAGTGAGTCAACTCTTCACATGAGGTGGCCAAAGTACTGGAGTTTCAGCTTTAGCATCATTCCTTCCAAAGAAATCCCAGGGCTAATCATCTTCAAGATGGACTGGTTGGATCTCCTTGCAGTCCAAGGGACTCTCAAGAGTCTTCTCCAACACCACAGTTCAAAAGCATCAATTCTTCGGCGCTCAGCCTTCTTCACAGTCCAACTCTCACATCCATACATGACCACAGGAAAAACCATAGCCTTGACTAGATGGACCTTTGTTGGCAAAGTAATGTCTCTGCTTTTGAATATGCTATCTAGGTAAGGAGCTGCTAACCTGCCCAACCTTTGTCCAAGACACATACATTACATTATTATACTTCAATGGAAATAAAATCTGCCTCTTGTCCCAGAAGTTACCCCTCTCCCCCAAGATTGTTTGCTATGCAAACATTCTTGAGAAGATAGTTTGAGATAAAAGCTGTCACTCATAAGACACACAGAAATAACATGGAAAATTGTCCTACAAATTAGGATGGAGAATTCAAAAGTTGCAAGCATGATGCTAAACACAAGCCAAGAGAACTATGGGCACAGTCAGGCTGAGGAGACTCTAGCACTAAAGTTTGAAAGTAGGACTTATCAAAAGTGGAAAGCCAACAAATCAAGGAAAGAAAAACAAATTCTAGAAAGAGGCTTATGCAAAGCCATACAGGAGTTTGAAATGGCAAGAATGGTTTGGAAACCACAAGTAATTAAGTAAAGCTGGAAAAACCTGTAGAAAAAGTTGCAGGATTAGTCTAAAGATACTGGCTGGAGGCGAATGCCTAAGGTCCTGAAAGCAGCAATTGAGGAGGAGCCTGGGGTGCCTGGGAGCAACAACTTTGACTTGAGCAGTTGTGAGGACAGTGGAGCCACGCACTGCTGGAAGGACTGTGGGAAAGAGGGACAGGTGTGAGGATCAAGAGGATGATTCCATTTCAAGTAAGTATGAGGAGCCAGGGACCAGCAACTCTAGAGTTTTCCTATCAGTTCACTTCAGTTGCTCAGTCGTGTCCAACTCTTTGCGACCCCATAAATCGCAGCACGCCAGGCCTCCCTGTCCATTACCAACTCCAGGAGTTCACCCAAACTTGTGTCCATCAAGTGGGTGATGCCATCCAGCCATCTCATCCTCTGTCGTCCCCTTCTTCTCCTGCCCCTAATCCCTCCCAGCATCAGAGTCTTTTCCAATGAGTCAACTCTTCGCATGAGGTGGCCAAAGTATTGGAGTTTCAGCTTTAGCATCAGTCCTTCCAAAGAACACCCAGGACTGATCTCCTTTAGAATGGAGTGGTTGGATCTCCTTGCAGTCCAAGGGACTCTCACGAGTCTTATCCAACACCACAGCTCAAAAGCATCAATTCTTTGGCGCTCAGCTTTCTTCACGGTCCAACTCTCACATCCATACATGACCACAGGAAAAACCATAGCCTTAACTAGATGGACCTTTGTTGGCAAAGTAATGTCTCTGCTTTTGAATATGCTATGTTGGTCATAACTTTTCTTCCAAGGAGTAAGCGTCTTTTAATTTCATGACTGCAGTCACCATCTGCACTGATTTTGGAGCCCCAAAAAATAAACTCTGACCCTGTTTCCACTGTTTGCCCATCTATTTCCCATGAAGTGATGGGACCAGATGCCATGATCTTAGTTTTCTGAATGTTGAGCTTTAAGCCAACTTTTTCACTCTCCTCTTTCACGTTCATCAAGAGGCTTTTTTGTTCTTCTTCACTTTCTGCCATAAGGGTGGTGTCATCTGCATATCTGAGGTTATTGATATTTTTCCCGGCAATCTTGATTCCAGCTTGTGCTTCTTCCAGCCCAGCGTTTCTCATGATGTACTCTGCATATAAGTTAAATAAGCAGGGGGACAATATACAGCCTTGACATACTCCTTTTCCTATTTGGAACCAGTCTGTTGTTCCATGTCCAGTTCTAACTGTTGCTTCCTGACCTACATATAGGTTTCTCAAGAGGCAGGTCAAGTGGTCTGGTATTCCCATCTCTTTCAGAATTTTCCACAGTTTATTTCCCTTATAAGCAGTTACAAAGCCCAGGAGAAAGGTCTTGGTAGAAGGCATTGGCATGAAAATTTTAGCTTTAATTATGATTCAGATATGCAGATGACACCACCCTTATGGCAGAAAGTGAAGAGGAACTAAAGAGTCTTTTGATGAACGTGAAAGAGAAGACTGAAAAAGTTGGCTTAAAACTCAACATTCAAAAAACTAAGATCATGGCATCCAGTTGCATCAGTTTATGCAAATAGATGGGGAAACAATGGAAGCAGTGAGGGACTTTGTTTTGGGGGGGCCCCAAAATCACTGCAGACGGTGACTGCAACCATGAAATTAAAAGACACTTGCTCCTTAGAAGAAAAGCTATGACCAACCTAGACAGCATATTAAAAAGCAGAGACGTTACCTTGCAACAAAGGTCTGTCTAGTCAAAGCTATGGTTTTTCCAGTGGTCATGTATGGACATGACATTTGGACCATAAAGAAGGATGAATGCCAAAGAATCGATGCTTTTGAACTGTGATGTTGGGAGAAGACTTGAGAGTCCCTTGGACAACAAGGAGATCCAACCAGTCAATTCTAAAGGAAATCAGTCCTAAATATTCATTGGAAGGACTGATGCTGAAGCTGAAACTCCAATACTTTGGCCACCTGATGTGAAGAACTGACTCATTTGAAAAGACCCTGATGCTGGGAAAGGTTGAAGGTGGGAGGAGAAGGGGACAACAGAGGATGAGATGGTTGGATGGCATCATCCAATTGGATGGATAGGAGTTTGAACCAAGCTCTGGGAGTTGGTGGATGGACAGGGAAGCCTGGCGTTCTGCAGTCCATGGAGTTGCAAAGAGTTGGACATGAGTGACTGAGCTGCACTGAATTGAGACAAAACCAGTGGAATCCTACAGTGTTTGTCCTTTCGTGTCTGCCTTATTCTCCTTTGCAGAGTATCTTCAAGGTTCACCATGTTTTAGCATATGTCAGAACCTTTCTCATTTCTAAGGCTAAATAATATTCCATTGTATGTATGAACTGACTGACTGAATTATAGGTGTGACTAAAGTCAGTAAGCAATGTGATAGGAATAAAGCTAGTAGAAATCTTAGGATAATTGGTTGTTTCAGGGAAAAGCTAATGAAGAAAACTGACAAAGACTGGCCTGGTTAAAAAAAAACTCAAGGGGAAATACTTTCTTGGAAGCCTCAATGGGAGAGGGAGTGCTGAGTAGTGTCACATCCTGAGGAGTGGTCAAGTGAGGTCAAGAATGACTGACCATTAGTTACTATTACTGTGTAACCAATCACCCCAAAACTTAATAGCTTCAAACAACAAGCATTTTAGTATCTGAAACTTCCCATGGGTTAAAAATTAAGCTTAGCTGAGTAGTTCTGGCTCAGAGTCTCCCGTGAGGTTCTAGCTGGGCCTAGTCATATGAAGGGCTGATTGTGCTAAAGGATTGGCTTCCAAGGTGGCTCCCTCATGTAGCTCTTGGTAAGAAGCCTCCATTCCTCACCACATGGCTCCTTCCATAGAGGGACTGCTTGAGTGTCTTCCTGACAAAGCCCCTGGTTCCTCTCAGAGCCAGTGATCCCAAAGAGAGACAAAAACCACAATTTGTTACATGATCCCACCTCAGAAATCACACTGTCACTTCTGCCTTATTCTATTTGTTAGAAGTGAGTTAACTAATACCAGTCCACCCTTAAGGCAAGAGAAATTAGTCTCTTCCTTTTGAAAGGAGTGTCAAAGCATTTGTGGATATATTTTAAACTATCATAGTCAACACTCTGGTCACATTACATTTCTTCTACACAGAAAATACACCAACTCCTTCCTAAAACCTCCCTCAGATCTCCACATTCACATCAGCAAGAGGCTTCTCTGGTATCGTTTCTTTAAGTACAGCGGTTCCAGTACAGTTTCCCTTAATCTGAAGATGTGTGAACTAAAGAGAAGCTGCCTACTCCCATAAATACACATATCCAACACACACAGAGTAGGTAAGGCACACAGAAACTGCTAAAGAAATCCCTGGTCAAAGCGGGGAAACAGGACATACAGTGGAGTCCACAGCAGTTCTGAAATCCCACCGGGCCAATCTTCAACGTTCCTTTATTATGACTCAGTCCTGTTCCTGACCGTGCCAGATGACGTCACATGGGGAGAGCCAGCCCTAGATATGCACTTTGTCTTTCTGCCCCACAGTGTGAGGGTATACCCTAGCCTATACATGCAAGCTCCATCCTCCCACACATAGCTCACTCCTTGACCATCTCATAGCAGTGTGTCACTGGCAGTTTAGTCCATGCTCAGGAGAAACAACTCTGAGGACAAAGCCCATGCAGGCCCCAGAAGCAGTCCTAGGGCTGTTTCAACAGGGAAAATTGAGATCTGTATTCAGAGTTTGGTCCAGATATGAAGAGGGTGAGCATGGCTTTGATGAGCATGTTTCCTTGGGCCTGCAGACTCCTCACCCTGGAGGAATAGGCACAATCTGAGAAGGTTAGAGTGTTGTTGTTCAGTTGCTAAGTCATGTTGGACTCTTTCTGACCCCATGGACTGCAGCATGCTAGGCTTCCCTGTCCTCCACCATCTCCTGGAGTTTGTTCAAACTCATGTCCATTGAGTCCGTGATGCTATCTAACCATCTCATCCTCTGCCACCCTCTTTTCCTTTTGCCTTCAATCTTTTGAAGGGTCTTTTCCTTTTCAGGTCTTTTCCAAAGAATTGGCTCTTCGCATCCAGTAGCCAAAGTATTGGAGCTTCAGCTTTAGCATCAGTCCTTCCAATGAATATTCAGGGTTAATTTCCTTTAGGATTGACTGGTTTGGGTTAGAGTGGAGACCCCTCAAGTATGAGGCTCAGGTTGCGGGATCCTCTTGCTCAGGTTTAAGGGATAGGCACTGGGAATCTTTATGCAATTGAAACACACATTTATTGAGGTGAGACAAGTGAAAGAGACAGAAAGAACCCTAAGCTGTGATTATGGTTAGAATATGGGATGTTGGAATATAAGATTTAGCAGTGGACTGGCCTGGGTGGTGAGCAGCCATGGAAGGATGAAGTGGAAGTGAAGTTCCCTGGAGTTGAAGGTGGTGAAGGACAGGTGAGGCTTGGTTGTTGGAGCCGCCTGCTCCCCACACACCCAATATGCAATGGTGGAAGAGGTCCAAGTTGCTGGCAGGGATACAGAAGTTACCAGGATGTTGCAAGGATAAGTAGTAGAGAGGAAAACTGAGTCAGGTCCCAAAGTCCTCAGGGAACACAGGAAGCTGGTCATAAAGGACGACCACAGTGAAGAATGGTAGAACCGTCAGCACGAATCTCAAAGGAGGTGATTTTATAATAGGGAGGAGGAATTAAGACTGTGGCCACGCTTCCTGTCCGCAGGCGCAGCCCTAGGATGTTGGACAACGTAGGGAAATGAGTAGTTCTTCGTGGGATACAGTATATCAGTGGGAAATGGTGGTTTTTGCTATGGTGAGCAGAGTGAACCTGAGGACTTAGGGTAGTTTGTTTACAATGGGAACAAGGTTCTAGAGGGCTCTGGGCGATGTGGGCGCAAGAGGGCCTAGAGAAGCTATTCCATGTTGAAGGTCAGGAAGGGCGGCGGTGAGGAGATACCCTTCATCCAAGGTAAGGAGCAGCGGCTGCGCTTTGCTGGAGCAGCCGTGAAGAGATACCCCACGCCCAAGGCAAGAGAAACCCAAGTAAGATGGTAGGTGTTGCAAGAGGGCATCAGAGGGCAGACACACTGAAACCATACTCACAGAAAACTAGCCAATCTAACCACACTAGGACCACAGCCTTGTCTAACTCAGTGAAACTAAGCCATGCCCGTGGGGCAACCTAAGATGGGCGGGTCATGGTAGAGAGATCTGACAGAATGTGGTCCACTGGAGAAGGGAATGGCAAAACACTTCAGTATTCTTGCCTTGAGAACCCCATGAACAGTATGAAAAGGCAAAATGATAGGATACTAAAAGAGGAACTCCCCAGGTCAGTAGGTGCCCAATATGCTACTGGAGATCAGTGGAGAAATAACTCCAGAAAGAATGAAGGGATGGAGCCAAAGCAAAAAGAATACCCAGCTGTGGATGTGACTGGTGATAGAAGCAAGGTCCAATGCTGTAAAGAGCAATATTGCATAGGAACCTGGAATGTCAGGTCCATGAATCAAGGCAAATTGGAAGTGTTCAAACAAGAGATGGCAAGAGTGAATGTCAACATTCTAGGAATCAGTGAACTAAAATGGACTGGAATGGGTGAATTTAACTCAGATGACCCTTATATCTACTACTGTGGGCAGGAATCCCTCAGAAGAAATCGAGTAGCCATCATGGTCAACAAAAGAGTCTGAAATGTAGTACTTGGATGCAGTCTCAAAAACGACAGAATGATCTCTTCGTTTCCAAGGCAAACCATTCAATATCATAGTAATCCAAGTCTATGCCCCAACCAGTAATGCTGAAGAAGCTGAAGTTGAACGGTTCTATGAAGACCTACAAGACCTTTTAGAACACCCAAAAAAGATGTCCTTTTCATTTTAGGGGACTGGAATGCAAAAGTAGGAAGTCAAGAAACACCTGGAGTAATAGGCAAATTTGGCCTTGGAATACGGAATGAAGCAGGACAAAGATTAATAGAGTTTTGCCAAGAAAATGCACTGGTCATAGCAAACACTCTCTTGAAGACTCTACACATGGACATCACCAGATGGTCAACACTGAAATCAGATTGATTATATTCTTTGCAGCCAAAGATGGAGAAGCTCTATACAGTAAACAAAAACAAGACCAGGAGCTGACTGTGGCTCAGATCATGAACTCCTTATTGCCAAATTCAGACTGAAATTGAAGAAAGTAGGGAAAACCACTAGACCATTCAGGTATGACCTAAATCAAATCCCTTATGACTATACAGTGAAAGTGAGAAATAGATTTAAGGGCCGAGCTCTGATAGATAGAGTGCCTGATGAACTATGGAATGAGGTTCATGACATTGTACAAGAGATAGGGATCAAGACCATCCCCATGGAAAAGAAATGCAAAAAAGCAAAATGGCTGTCTGGGGAGGCCTTACAAATAGCTGTGAAAAGAAGAGAAGTGAAAAGCAAAGGAGAAAAGGAAAGATATAAGCATCTGAATGCAGAATTCCAAAGAATAGCAAGGAGAGATAAGAAAGCCTTCCTCAGCGATCAATGCAAAGAAATAGAGGAAAACAACAGAATGGGAAAGACTAGAGATCTCTTCAAGAAAATTAGAGATACCAAGGGAACATTTCATGCAAAGATGGGCTTGATAAAGGACAGAAATGGTATGGACCTAACAGAAGCAGAAGATATTAAGAAGAGGTGGCAAGAATACACAGAAGAACTGTACAAAAAAGATCTTCATGACCCAGATAATCACGATGGTGTGATCACTCATCTAGAGCCAGACATCCTGGAATGTGAAGTCAAGTGGGCCTTAGAAAGCATCACTATGAACAAAGCTAGTGGAGGTGATGGAATTCCAGTTGAGCTATTTCAAATCCTGAAAGATGATGCTGTGAAAGTGCTGCACTCAATATGCCAGCAAATTTGGAAAACTCAGCAGTGGCCACAGGACTGGAAAAGGTCAGTTTTCATTCCAATCCCAAAGAAAGGCAGTGCCAAAGAATGCTCAAACTACTGCACAATTGTACTCATCTCACACGCTAGTAAAGTAATGCTCAAAATTCTCCAAGCCAGGCTTCAGCAATATCTGAACCATGAACTTCCTGATGTTCAAGCTGATTTTAGAAAAGGCAGAGGAACCAGAGATCAAATTGCCAACATCCGCTGGATCATGGAAAAAGCAAGAGAGTTCCAGAAAAGCATCTATTTCTGCTTTATTGACTATGCCAAACCTTTGACTATGTGGATCACAATAAACTGTGGAAAATTCTTCAAGAAGTGGGAATACCAGACCACCTGACCCCCTCTTGAGAAATCTGTATGCAGGTCAGGAAGCAACAGTTAGAACTGGACATGGAACAACAGACTGGTTCCAAATAGGAAAAAGAGTACATCAAGGTTGTATATTGTCACCCTGCTTATTTAATTTATATGCATAGTACATCATGAGAAGCGCTGGACTGGAAGAAACACAAGCTGGAGTCAAGATTGCCGGGAGAAATATCAATAACCTCAGATATGCAGATGACACCACCCTTATGGCAGAAAGTGAAGAGGAACTAAAAAGCCTCTTGATGAACGTGAAAGAGGAGAGTGAAAAAGTTGGCTTAAAACTCAACATTCAGAAAACAAAGATCATGGCATCCGGTCCCATCACTTCATGGGAAATAGATGGGGAAACAGTGGAAGCAGTGTCAGACTTTATTTTTGGGGGCTCCAAAATCACTGCAGATGGTGACTGCAGCCATGAAATTAAAAGACGCTTACTCCTTGGAAGGAAAGTTATGACCAACCTAGATAGCATATTCAAAAGCAGAGACATTACTTTGCCAACAAAGGTCCATCTAGTCAAGGCTATGGTTTTTCCAGTAGTCATGTATGGATGTGAGAGTTGGACTGTGAAGAAGGCTGAGCGCCAAAGAATTGATGCTTTTGAACTGTGGTGTTGGAGAAGACTCTTGAGAGTCCCTTGGACTGCAAGGAGATCCAACCAGTCCATTCTAAAGGAGATCAGCCCTGGGATTTCTTTGGAGGAAATGATGCTGAAGCTGAAACTCCAGTACTTTGGCCACCTCATGCGAAGAACTGACTCATTGGAAAAGCCTCTGATGCTGGAAGGGATTGGGGGCAGGAGGAGAAGGGGACGACAGAGGATGAGATGGCTGGATGGCATTACTGACTCGATGGACATGAGTCTGAGTGAACTCCGGGAGTTG
Source organism: Bos grunniens (assembly GCF_055505025.1). Lineage (NCBI taxonomy): Eukaryota > Metazoa > Chordata > Mammalia > Artiodactyla > Bovidae > Bos > Bos grunniens. Next base: position 15,233,653 of record NC_141192.1, read on the forward strand.
GTGATGGACAGGGAGGCCTGGCGTGCTGCGATTCATGGGGTCGCAAAGAGTCGGACATGACTGAGTGACTGAACTGAACTGGGTCATGGGGAGGCAGGAAAGGTAGCAGCGGGAGGACACACCAGGAAGTAGGAAGCACAGACAGGACTGAGATGAAAGCTAAGGAGAGCACAGATGAACAGAGGGACTTAAAATGCTTGGGGGACCCACAGCTGGGGGCAAGGGTCATCTTAGGATCAACTGGTCTCAAAAGTCAAGCCAGGACCTGTTGCACATAAAGGACAGTGTGCCTGGTTTTGTGCATGCAACACTGGGGCTGCCATTCTCAGGCACACTGAAATGTGAAAACCTCTGATCTACACTGTCCATCAAGTCCCAGCAGTCCCTAGGGAAAAGAAAAAAAGGGTTAGTTGCTCAGTCACATCCGACTCTTTCCAACCCCATGGACCGTAGCTCACCAGGCTCCTCTGTCCATGACATTCTCCAGGCAAGAATATTGCAATGGGTAGCCATTTCCTTCTCCAGGGGATCTTCCCAACCTAGGGACTGATCCCAGGTCTCCTGGATTGCAGGCAAGATTCTTTACCATCTGAGCCACCAGGGAAACCCTGAGGGGAAAAGAGGAGCATTCTAAAGCTCTCCAGACACATGCCCTGTGGATCCCATTCTGATTTAGTGTATAGTATAAAATGTGATGATTAAAACAGGTAGTAGAGTCATAGCTTAACAGTCAGGACACAATTAAGTGCAAATTTCATGCTGTTCCTCTCAACTGATATCCCAGTGTTCTGGGTTCTGGGTTGGTATGCTCCTGCTAAGCCACTTCAGTCGTGTCCGACTCTGTGCGACCCCACAGATGGCAGCCCACCAGGCTCCCCCATCCCTGGGATTCTCCAAGCAAGAACACTGGAGTGGGTTGCCATTTCCTTCTCCAATGCAGGAAAGTGAAAAGTGAAAGTGAAGTAGCTCAGTCGTGGCAGACTCTTCGCAACCCCATGGACTGCAGCCTACTAGGCTCCTCTGCCCATGGGATTTTTCAGGCAAGAGTGCTGGAGTGGGGTGCCATTGCCTTCTCTGTTGAGTTGGTATAGAGACTGATATAAAAGAACTTTGCTATTTGTCATCCAGTCAGCAATCTGGTCTTGACCAGAGTTCTAATTAGAGCCCTGAATAAACAGTTTAGTTTCTTGAAAAAGTTCACACCTTCCTCTATAAGAAAGTTTAGCCCAAAGTGACAGGAAAAATGCAGACTCCTGGTCAAGAAACTTCAGTGGCTCCCATTTATCTGTTGGATAAGGTCCCCCATATAAGGAACATGGACCATGATTCTACTCTTCATCGCAGTCATGTTTCCCTCCTGCTGCCTGTACTAATTCAAGTCACATATTCCCAAATCACAGTGCTTTTAGTAATATGGCCTTTGCTCTTCAGCCACCGGGAATGCTTCCTGTCCTCACCATTTTTGAGTTAAACCCTCTGAATCCTTTTAAAGCCCAACTCAAATGTATTCCCACCAGTTTTTCTTGACCTACCTGTTACACATTCATTTTCCTCCCTCTGAAATTCTATGGCATTGTTTATATTATGGCATAACACATTACATATTCCCCAATATTTTATTATGAAAATGTTCATACATGCAGGAAAGATGAAAGATTGTTCAGTGAACCCCAACATATCCACTACTTAGATTCTATAATTATCACTGTGCTATATTTGCTTTATCCTATATCTTTCCATCTATCCATTCACCAATCCATCTTACCTTTTTGATGCATTGCAAAGTCAGTTGCAGACATTAGTATACTTCACTCCTAAATCCTGTAGCATACCTACAATATTTGTGTTTTTCTTTAAAGTAAAATTTACCTACATATCATGTTTTTTAAAAAATATTCTGCCTCCTACCTTTCCTATCAAACTCTTTAATGGTGGGAACCATTTCTTACTTTATCCGCCCACCCAGTATCTAATAGTGACACTAGAAAGGATGCCAAAAGAAAGTGAAAGTGTAGTCGCTCAGTCGTGTCTGACTCTGTGACCCCATGGACTGTAGCCTGCCAGGCTCCTCCATCCATGGGATTTTCCAGGCAAGCCTACTGGAGTGGGTTGCCATTTTCTTCTCCAGGGGAATTTCCCCGACCCAGGATCAAACCAGGGTCTCCTGCATTGTGGGCAGACTCTTTACTGTCTGAGCCACCAGGGGGTCCCTAGAAAGGATAAACACAATCAAGATAATCACAGCTAACATATATCAAGCACTTCCTTTGTGCCAGGTATGTACTAAACACTTCATATGCTTTATTTAATTCTTAAAACAACCCTATGAACACAGGTACTATAAAGAGGCCTGTATACCTGTTACAAATGAGAAAAGCCTACAGAGGTTAGGTAACTAGCCCAGTACACACAGATAGCTTTAAGTGCTGGAGACAAAATTTAAACCCAGCTGTGAATCAGGGCACATGCTCTTAACCATTCACATTCCGTCCCCATTGTCAAAACCTTACCCCTTGCAGGAGATTAACCATATACATGGAATGTTCATAGAGCCCCCTGCTTTGGACCGGCCTTGTCATGGCCCATTAACAGAGATAGCTGTCTTCAAAAATTTTCCCTGGCGTGAGCTCCATAATGAAGGTAAAAGGGGAGAGGAAAGCTAGCTTGTCACTGGGTCACCAAAAATGTCTCATGACACATCCCACGGCTGTCTGTATCTACTGTGTGGCTGCCCTGTGTCTCTGGGGCTGGTGTGGGAGGCAGTGAAAGGAGGGTGAGGGAGAGTTCGGAGGCCTAGGAAAGTCACAAGGGCAGCTTGACTGGCTGCCGCCTGGACACTCAGTACAGAGGGAAACCAGACAATAGGCCATTATTTCTGGCTGTAGGAGGCTGGTCAGTTTGATACTGGGTGAACCCACCACCCCTTCCACCAATTTCAGTTCTCCTAGACCTTGGATTAGAAGTAAAGCAATTAGATTCCAAATGATTCACATGCTGTTTCTGGAGATGGGGCAATCCCAGGACGGGTTATGGCTGTAAGTAATCAGGGATGAACTTTGATGGTCACTCTTGTGCTCTAGTCACCACTGCCAGATAATACAACTTGAGTGCAGATTCCCTTCTTCAGACCCCTCTCTAAAGCAGCCCAGGTTAGATACAGGTTGAAGTCCTTCACCATATGGCCCATACCTAAGTAGGAAATCGCAGAGTTTTGTTGAATACTAATTACACAGAGCATTAATAGAATTTACATACACAGAGCTCTGTAGTCAAATAGGTTTGGGAACTGCTGTATTAAACCAAGGTTAACTCGTTTCTTCAAGTGGACCTTCACAGAGCTTTCAATTATTGTGCATGATGAGTCTCTGAAAGGAGAAAGGAATATGTTCCAGTTTTTTTTTCCAACAAGGATCTTGAGAACCTAGTGTTCCATTGAAAGTGTGCTATCTCAAATGCCATTCTTAACATAGCTACCCCTGAAACTTAACCAGTTTTTCTAAGGCTATCATGGCAGCCATGGAAATGCAACTGTTCACATCTGCTGCTGTGAGGAGCATGGCAGAGTCACTGCTCTGGCTCCAGTGAAGCCACACAAGCTGCTGCTGCTGACCAAGCATGACAGGGGTATTCATGCAGGTCCATCCCTGCAAGACACGGGACTCCTCTAACAAGATGCCCCTTTGGCCTTGCCGAAACTTCCTTAGAGGTGTATTGCCACCTGGAATTCTTCCTACCCTGTCTTCTTCCTGTATCAAAATCTGAAGCTGCTTCTGCTTTTTGTTCTTTGTCTGTCTCCGGCATATCCCTCAGCAAAACTCTTGTACTTTTAATTCCAACTTGGAATCTGCTGCTCAGAGAATGTAAACTGGCAAACCTATTTCAAACGTGTTTCTAAAGCCCTTCCAGATTCAGCTCCTCCTTGGAACCTCACATCACTTTCATGGCATCTGCTTTTTATGGTCTGCACTGAGAGGCCTCGTGATACAGAAAGGAGGCTCACAGCCTCTAGAAGACAGCATCCCAGGTTCAAATCCCAACTCTGCCACTTGCTAGTGGTATAGCCTTGAGGGATTTCTCCAACAAGCTGCCACTATTACGCCACTATTTCGCAAGGCTTGTAAGAATTAAATGAAAAATTCCACTCCAACCACTGAGCATATAGCAGGTACTCAACAGACTGAATGATAATAAGGGTTTATAGTCATTTGTGTTTTTTCTACTTTCCTTATCAGGTTTATAAAGTCTTGAGGGTGGACAGTGTAATCTTTAACTCCCCTTAAGAGCCTTATTCATAGTGAACTAAAAAATAAGCTGTTAAATTGAGTGGAAAGAAAATGATTCCTTGCAGAAAGAAAGGGGCATCTCAGGGAAAAGGGACAGAAGAGCCAATTAGGAAAGTCAACCAATGGTACAAGAAATGTAAATATTCACCATACATAGTACAGGTATAAGATAGGACATGTGTATATAATTTTATAAAAATATACATATGATATTCAAATATATAAAAGAATCATGCTTTCAGAAATAACTGCCTACAAGAGAGCCAGGAAGTCCAAAGGTGTGCTCCCAGGCTCTTGTGCATAGGTTAGCACTCTGAGCCCTGTAAACACAATCAGGAAGAGCTATTTTAGCAGTAAAAGCCTCATACCCAAGCTTAGTGCAACCAGGAAGAAACGGAAGAAAAGTGAAAGAAGGAAATTGCAAAGATCGATAATAATAAACACCATGTCAATGCATGGACACAGTTAGAACATAGAGAACCAGGGTGGGCTTTCCTGCCTAGTTCAGAGTACTGCCTTCTCATTCAGTACATGGTGTCAGGTCATGTTGGTGTTAGACCCTGACTTGGTAGGGGAAATTTCGCACAGCACAGCAGTGGTAGCCCCTCAAAGTAACCTGTTATGGGGTTGGTATGGGAGGAAGCTACTGGAATTCTTAGATCTTCTGCCTGTGTGCCCAACTGTGGTTCTGCATCTGGGGAGGGTCAGGAAAGGGCATAATCTGTCCCATGAGCTCACTGTTGCTCTTTGATGGGAGGGGAGGCCTTCACACTGGCCTCAGTTCTTCCTAAAACCTCATTGTGCTGTGCTGTGCTTAGTCCCTCAGTAGTGTCCGACTCTTTGTGACCCCATGGACTGTAGCCTGCCAGGCATCTCTGCCCATGGGGATTCTCTAGGCGAGAATACTGGAGTGGGTTGCCATGCCCCCCTCCAGGGAATCTTCCCAACCCAGGGATCGAACCCAGGTCTCCCGCATTGCAGGGAGATTCTTTACCATTTGAGCCACCAGGGAAGCCCCAAACCTCATTAATTCTTGAAACCCGACTCTAGTATACTTGAGCCAACAGTAGAAAAGCTGTAGGTAGCAGCCTAAGGGGTACAGGCCAGCACTAGTCGCCTCTTTCCTCCCCCAGGAGGCAAGTGTGTTCATGTGTAGCAAGGGTTCTTCCCTTCAAACAGGATGACCTCTATGGCCCATCTAAGGCCCCCCAGTGCCCCAGGAAAGTTCTACACATGATATGTATATAGAAGTAAGCAACTGGCAGGAAGGGGAGTCACCAGGAGGGGTGCCTGTTAAAAGAGTGAGGGCTGCTGCTTTTATACAGTTCCCTCACAAGAAGAAAACTATCAAGCTCATGCATTTCAAATCTAGAAGCCAAAGTGTACCAAGGACATCTCCTTCACTGCCTTCAAAACAGCACCCATTTTCTTTAAGCTTCCAGCAATTTTATGAGACAAGCTACAATGAAACTTTTTTTTCTTTTTTACCAAACACCATTTGAATGAATCACTCTGCCCTCTGCAGTGCCAAGGATTTCATGTATAGTTAATTCAGATTCACTAGGTCTAGCTGACAAGAGTTGGTTTGACTGATTCATAAAGCATATTAAAGGAAATTCAGTTTTATTACCTTTAGGAATCTAGTGGGATTATGCTAATAAGTTGCTCCTCAGTATAGGTCTTAAGGGAAATCTGTTTTAATGAACAAATGAGAATATTTTCTCATTCAGTCCATCAATTGTGTATATGGAAATATTTGAAATGCTTGCTCTTGCTTATATGGCAGGATTTCAGTTGAACAGATCCCGTGTTTATAAGTGGTATAAAATGAACTACACATGTTGGTATTCCTTCACAAATTAGTGCAGTCCCAATTAACAAAGCAATGAAACAAAGCTACTGTACTCAACACTCAGAAGGAACACTCAGTTTTCGTATCAGATATTCCTCCATATTCCTCTGGCTAGGGTAGGTGGTGGGGTGGGGGTGGTGGGGATCTCTATTCTTTCAGATTTTGTAACACACATTCCTTCTTCTCCCCCCTCCTTCCTCAAATGTTTATTAAGCAACCAGTATCTGTGAGACACTGTGCCAAAGACTAATTAGAAATCAACAATCTCACAGTCTAGAAAGAAAGACTACATGAACTAATGTTGTAAAGTGCTGCCTGTGCAAGAATTCCTCTATGAACAGAGGACGGTGGGGTTAAGAAGGGACCATCCTGCAAGCATCAGGAACAGTGGAAGGTGTGTGTGTGCGGCAGATAAGGAGGGGAAGGGCTCTGCATAGGGAAGGAATGCCCAGGCATGACCATGCAACATGGCATGTGCAGCAAACTGCAAATAATATGACAAGGATGGAAATTACCACAGATGGGATGTTAGGGGAGGAGGCAGCAGCAAGAGGGCTTTCCTAGCAAGGCCAGGCTGGAGAGGTCAGCTGAGGCCAGATCACAAGCTACCAGACACTGCTTGCTCAGGCTCTACCTCCTTCATGAAAATACAAGCGAGAAACGACGGACATAGACAGTCCAGATCAAGGGAGGGGCATGGGCTGGCTCAGTATTAGGTCCATATCACAACTGGAATATCATATTTAGGATGATGGGGGGCATCAATGAAATGGAAGGGTAAATCTGGACCCTATTGCTTCACCCTGTCACAGGCAGAAATTTAAACTTGTGATTTCTTAATTAAAAAATTTTGACAGCGTATGTGTTGGTTCTTTTCAGTTCAGTCGCTCAGTCGTGTCCGACTCTTTGCAACCCCACGAACCGCAGTACGCCAGGCCTCCCTGTTCATTACCAACTCCCGGAGTCCACCCAAACCCATGTCCACTGAGTCAGTGATGCCATCCAACCATCCCGTCCTCTGTCGTCCCCTTCTTCTCCGGCCTTCAGTCTTTCCCAGCATCAGGGTCTTTTCAAATGAGTCAGCTCTCTGCATGAGGTTGCCAAAGTATTGGAGTTTCAGCTTCAGCATCAGTCCCTCCAATGAACACCCAGGACTGATCTCCTTTAGAATGGACTGGTTGGATCTCCTTGCAGTCCAAGGTACTCTCAAGAATCTGCTACAACACCACAGTTCAAAAGCATCAATTCTTTGGTGCTCAGCTTTCTTTATAGTCCAACTCTCACATCCATACATGACCACTGGAAAAACTATAGCCTTGACTAGACGGACCTTTGTTGGCAAAGTAATGTCTCTGCTTTTGAATGTGCTATCTAGTTTGGTCATAACTTTCCTTCCAAGGAGCAAGCGTCTTTTAATTTCATGGCTGCAGTCACCATCTGCAGTGATTTTGGAGCCCAGAAAAATAAAGTCCGCCACTGTTTCCCCATCTATCTGCCATGAAATGATGGGACCAGATGCCATGATCTCCGTTTTCTGAATGTTGAGCTTTAAGCAAACTTTTTCACTCTTTCACTTTCATCAAGAGGCTCTTTAGTTCCTCTTCACTTTCTGCCATAAGGGTGGTGTCATCTGCATATCTGAGGTTATTGATATTTCTCCTGGCAATCTTGATTCCAGCTTGTGCTTCCTCCAGCCCAGTGTTTCTCATGATGTATTGTGCATATAAGTTAAATAAGCAGGTGACAATATACAGCCTTGATATACTCCTTTTCCTATTTGGAACCAGTCTGTTGTTCCATGTCCAATTCTAACTGTTGCTTCCTGACCTGTATACAGGTTTCTCAAGAGGCAGGTCAGGTGGTCTGGTATTCCCATCTCTTGAAGAATTTTCCACAGTTTATTGTGATCCACACAGTCAAAGGCTTTGGCATAGTCAATAAAGCAGAAATAGATGCTTTTCTGGAACTCTCTTGCTTTTTCCATGATCCAGCAGATGTTGGTAATTTGATCTCTGGTTCCTCTGCCTTTTCTAAAATCAGCTTGAACATCAGGAAGTTCACGGTTCACGTATTGCTGAAGCCTGGCTTGGAGAATTTTGAGCATTACTTTACTAGCGTGTGACATAAGTGCAATTGTGTAGTAGCTTGAGCATTCTTTGGCATTACCTTTGGGATTGGAATGAAAACTGACCTTTTCTAGTCCTGTGGCCACTGCTGAGTTTTCCAAATTTTCTGACATATTGAGTGTAGCACTTTTACAGCATCATCTTTTAGAATTTGAAATAGCTCAACTGGAATTCCATTGCCTCCACCAGCTTTGTTCCTCGTGATGCTTCCTAAGGCCCACCTGACTTTACATTCCAGGATGTCTGACTCTAGATGAGTGATCACACCTTCTTGATTATCTGGATTGTGAAGATCTTTTTTGTACAGTTCTTCTGTGTATTCTTGCCACCTCTTCTTAATATCTTCTGCTTCTGTTAGGTCCATACCATTTCTGTCCTTTATCAAGCACATCCTTGCATGAAATGTTCCCTTGGTATCTCTAATTTTCTTGAAGAGATCTCTAGTCTTTCCCATTCTGTTGTTTTCCTCTATTTCTTTGCATTGATCGCTGAGGAAGGCTTTCTTATCTCTCCTTGCTATTCTTTGGAACTCTGCATTCAAATGGGTCCTTTTAATTCCAGGCAAAACCAAGCAACAGTGCACCAGTGACTCACCAGTGAGATTTGCACTTAAAATACAACAGCCTCAGAGCCAAGACCAGCTTCGTGAAAACAGACTTCAGGACAGTATGGAACTGGGTATTGGCCAAGAAGCCTGGAAAAACACACTCTGAGCTGTTAAAGATGTAAAGCAAGGGCTTTCAAGACATAGAAGACCAATGGGAAGGGGCTTTAGAAATAAAATGTAAAGTATATGGGTTATCAACTGCCACAGAACAAACCATACGAAAACTTAGTGGCTTAAAACAGTTTATGTCTATGACCCTGGGCACTGACTGGTCAGTTCTTCCGGTCTCCCTTGGGCTTACTTACGCAGCTGCATGGGTGAGGTGGGGAGTGAACTCAGCTGGGACATCTTGGCCGGAGGGGCCTCTCTCACCTCACAAGATCTTTCATCCCAGGCTCCTTCGTGGCATGGCAGTTTCAAGTCAGCATCCCAAGAAGGTGAAAGTAGTAGCTTCCACAGTCACATAGCAAATCTACCACATTTTATTAGTGAAAGCAAGTCACAGACAGAGCACCTTCAAGGGCTAGGGAAACAGACTTTGTTTCTCGATGGATGAAACAGTGAAGTCACAGTACAAAAGCTTATGCATTCTACCATAGAGGACTTGGAGACATGGCAAAAACACCTGTATGATGTGGGGTGAGTGCAGAGGGCTGAAAAGCAAAGAAAACCTTCCCCAGACTCTGGACCATGCAGAGACAGAACACTGGAAAAACTGAGTGGCTGAGTGGACAAACTTCTGCAGATTCAACCAAAGCCTTCAGAGGGTGCGGTTGACAGCATAATCTAACAGAATGGCCAAATAGGGCCAGCAAGAGAGCCCTCTATCAATAGGGCTTACTGCTCTCCCACAGACCCTAACTCTCCAGTAGAACTCACTTTTAGGGAGGTTTGGTTCAAGAGTGGTAATTCGCCTAGTAATAGTATAACCTCAGGACATCCCTGATGGTGCAGTGGATAGGAATCTGCCTGCCAATACAGGCGACATGGGTTCGATCCCTAGTCTGGGGAGATTTCACATGTCACAGAGTAACTAAGCCCGTGTGCCATAAACACTGAGCTTGTGTGTGCTAAGACCCATGAGCCGCAACTACTGAGCCTGTGTGCCACAACTACTGAAGCCTGAGAACCTAGAGCCTGTGCTCTGCAACAGAAAAGGCCACCGGAATCAGAGGTCAGTGCACCACAGCTAGAGAGTAGCCTCCACTCTCTGCAATCAGAGAAAGCCATGAAATTAAAAGACGCTTGCTCCTTGGAAGAAAAGTTATGATCAACCTAGACAGCATCTAGTTAAATACCTTTGATAAGGTAATTGTCAAAGGTGGGTATCATTTTCCAGTTTCAAAGTACTTTCACAATATCAACTCCCTGGATCCTTATAATCATGATGATGAAGCTATCTTACACTTACGACGTTCCAAGTACTGTTTTATATCTTTTGCATGTATTAACTCATAAATACTCATAATAACCCTAGAGAGTAAGTACTGTCATCAACTGAAAACAGAGACAAAGAGGCTTAGGAACTTCCCAAGGTTAACACGGCTAATAATTAGAGGAGCCAAGACTTGAGTCAGAGCCCATGCCCTTAAACCACTGTACTATTCTGCCTTCCATTATATCAAAGGAGGAAACTGACTTTGAAAGTGGTTTGGTGACTTGCCTGAACTCACCCACAGTCCCACTACATCAAAACTAGAAAACTGTGTGAACAAAGTTCCTTCCCTTCTAAGTCAAGACCTATTACAGTGTGATAGCTGAGCTTATCAGCCATTTCTATTTTAAATAATTTTCCCAATGGCAAGGAATACAAAGGATGAGAGGTGGAGCCCAGAGTGGGAGGCCAAAGGCAGTACTAATTCTGAATCTACTCTAAAACATGCTACCCTATGGCTAGGGAAATGAAAGTGTAATGCATTTTATACACGTTGATATTTTCCTCGAGAAGACAATGGCTACCCTTACGTATAGTAGAGGAAGGATGAAGCTGTGAAAATGGGAACTCTTAGTAAACTGACCCTAGAAACTAGTTCCCAGGAAAAGGGGTTTGGCAAAGGGAGAGCCCAGGGAGTTATGCTTCCAGTGCCAAGGTACGAAGGCTCCAGGCAGTGTGCAGGGAGCGAGGACACAAACACATGACTTTGCTCTCAGATGTCATTCACCCCCACTCAACTACTGCCCAGGAAAAGACACTTCCTATCCCCAGTGCCTACATTAGAAGCCCAGTCTGTTGCTTTCCCTTTCAAGGCCTCCCTGAGAATGCAGTTACCAATTTCCAGAACCTATCAAATGGGCTATCCCCCTCTACCAAGCCCTGGTCCACTCCAAGGCTTAAGCCAACTTAACCCATCCCATCCCCTGGGATGCTGCAACTCAGAAACTCCTGGCTTAGAGTGGCAGGGTTGTGGTGAGGCTAGACTCTCTAGCTCTGGCCACTGAGAACAAACTATTTTATCAAGACTAGGTCTCTCTCATCTCCAAGTCTTATCATCATTGCAGATATTTTCCCCCCTAAGTGTCCTCCATGGACACTTAGGATTCAGAATATTGTCAATTGCTTTGTGAACTGGTACATTATCTGCTCCTGAATATCATGACATAATTGGGTTAGAAGATCTTTTTCTGGCCACCAGGGAAACAAGAGTTCAAGATGGAAAGGGGGAAGGATAAAAATGTCCCTGTTCATGGATGACAAGACTACCTATGTAAAAAATCCTAAGCAATCTACAAAAGAACTTCTAGAACTAATACGTGAGTTTGGCAAAGTCACAAGATACAAGATCAACATCCCTGAATTAAATGTGTTTTATATATATTAGTAATATACAATCAGAAACCAAAATTAAAAGATGAAATGGGGGGATAAAAAGCTAAATATGATACTTGGTGCTTCCCCAGTGGCTCAGCAGGTAAAGAATATGCCTGCAATGCAGGAGACACAGGACGTGATCCCTGGGTTGGGAAGATCCCCTGGAGGAGGAAATGGCAACCCACTCCAGTATTCTTGCCTGAAAAATCCCATGGAGAGAGGAGCCTGACAGGCTGCATTCCATGGAGTTGCCAAGAGTCGGACACCTAAGCAACCAAGCACAGAGATAATGCTTACAATGTTCAGTGAACTTTCACATCCACCTAAGAGGAGGGAATGAGGGAGCTTTGTGAATACCTGTATTCTCACCCCATCCAATCATGAAATGCTCTTAGGGAAGGGCACCCAGCTTTGAAAATAGGCTTTTTAGGTGATTGACTCCAAAACCAATTTGCATTGCCTGGGAACCTGCCAGAAATGCACATTCCCCCGATCAGTGGAATCAAACTCAGAAGGTAGGATCTAATGTGTTTTAACAATCTATTGTTCTTTGTTCCAGACCGCAACTTCCGTAGTTCATTCTGTGCCTGCGACAAAAGCACACAGGCTGCTGAAGTTTGTAGCGCCCTCTGCTGGTGCCCATCTGCAAAGGCCGACCTCTGAAGTAAAAACAAGGCGCTTGTAACTCTAGTTTGACAGCTTGTGAAGTTTTTCATTCACGCGAAAAGAAAAATCCTGTTTCCTATTACATCCACTGTGGCTTCATCCCACTGTAGCATTTCTGAGCTCAGAGTGCATTCTCCTATGGCTCTGCTGAAGTTTTCATTCCCTTCTGCACCCTTCATTCTTCTGTGCTCCAGATAAAGGATCCCAGAACTTGGTGAAACTGTCCCCAAGGCCAGGCAAGTCGCCCCATAAAGAAAAAGGTGGGTGGATGAGGACTTCCCTGCCTTAGCCCAAAGGCAATGTCACTTTCACTACAATGGCTGAGTGGGAGACAGATATAAGTCTCTCCCCTAAACAAAACCAAAACCTCTCAATGGCTTCCTATAACACTGGACGCAAAAATCTAGTTTGCACCAGGGCCTTTGAAGCCTTCATGATTAGAGCCCTGGCTACTTCTCTAAGTTCATTTCCAATCACCCTTTCACTTCTCACTCTTAAGCCAAACTGGCCTTATTGCTTGGAGAACATGCCAAGCCTGCCCCAGAGGCCGGCGCAGTTGCTGTTCCCTCCCTCCTAGATATCCGTATGGTCCTTCCTCATTTTCTTCATGCCTCTGTGCAAGTCACCTCTGCAGGCCTTTTAATGCCGTCAGACAACAAATGCTTCGTTTCTTTCATCGTGTTTGGGTGTGTGTGTGCGTGTGCGTCTGTGTGTGTGGGGGAGAGTGACAGAAAGACAACACTACTTTCGGCTACCTAGAAAGTCAATTCCCACCAGCCGAAGACCACCAGGAATACACGTTAGTCAAAGTTAATTTTCTAAATTAAACTCCCTGTAGCAACAGAGACTGAACAGCACGCAGAAGAGTGGGGAATCTCAGTGAAAGGGTTTTAGGAGGGACTTGTACAGGATTTGGGCTTGTGTTAGGTGATGTTACAGAGGGTTCAAGAAAACAAGAAGGGTGCTAGGTCAGATTGAGTGTTTGCAGAAAGCTGGAGCAATTCAGCATCTTAGTAACTAGTTTTCTTTTTCCCCTACACGAAGGGGACTCTTAGTTTCCCCTTGTGGGGATCTTAGTTTCTAACCAGGGATTGAACCCATACCCCCTACAGTAGGAGTGTGGTCTCTTAACCACTGCACCACTAGGGAGGTCCCTCGTAGTTACTAGTATTCATCAGGAAGGAGGGGTGTATTACTATTTTGTGGTGCACAGTGTTCATTCAGGCTGAATTATGACTGAAGAAGGCCCTTCATGCTCATGCAGAGTCCTCATCTGCTGTTGATGTTCTGTAACATTATATTCAGTGAAAGTGTTAGTTGTTCAGCCATGTCCGACTCTTTACGACCCCATGGACTGTAGCCCACCAAGCTCCTCTGTCTGTGGAATTCTCTAGGCAGAGCTGGAGTGGGTTGCGATTTCCTTCTCCAGGGGCTCTTCCTGACCCAGGGATCGAAGCCGGGTCTCCTGCATTGCAGGCAGATTCTTTACTGCCTGAGCCACCAGGGAATACCGTTGTAACTAAGCTAATTGACAGCTAACAGGGGTGCTTTTTTCTTTCTCATATATTTCATGGTCTGGAAAGTATGTGTCCTGAAGGCAAGGACTTTGTTTTGCTCAGCACTGAAGCACAGTGCTTAAACATTATTTGGCATATAGTAGATGTTCAATAAATGTTAGACAAATATTCTTTCAAAACATTTTCCATACGTCAGGCCCAACACACCTACAATGCAGCCCTATATCTGGGACAGGTAAATTTGAGTCCTTGGAATATCTCATAAGTGATAGTACAGCCAACAACAGCCGCTGGTGAGCAGACAAGTAATAAGTTATATTTTATAGAAATTTAAGACAAGGAGACCAACTGGGTCCTCTGGACTGTCCCTCAGACCAGATAGGACTTACCTTCCATCAGTTCTCAGGGAAGATCATTACCATGAAAAAACTCGCCAATGATAAAAGATGCCAAGTTAAATACTATGCTACAAATAAAACGGGAGAAACACTCAACTTAATGATCATCTTCATTTTCCCATCCAACACCTTATAGCCATATGTCCAATACTTTAACAAAATATAGGACAGAATCTGTGATTTAGTTAATCTTCCAGAAAGATTTGCATGTTAATAAAGTTGTCACCATTCTACCATTTCCTTATTATACTGTAATTTAAAAATAATTTTGCAGCTTGTTTACACAGAAAGGGAACTGAGGTACCATTTGGCAAAAATACAAAAGTTCAGTAGTGTTTTATTTTGGCAATGGTGTGGGTCAGTTTTATAAATACACTATGAATTACTGAAATACGCATTTTGTTTATTCCTAAAATGTGTAATTAGAATGTACATATAACATCCCATTACTTACATTAAAAATACCTGGTGCTCAGTTTTGAAAGATAGGCCCCAAAAAATGTAGAAGAAAACTGAAGAATATACTTGTTTTGCTCTACATCAGAAAGTTGGCTGGAAACTTGTGTTGATCAAAACTGAGCATTAAAATAAGAGATCATTTCTTTCCATTTAATCTCTTAAATACGTGTAATGTGCTGCTATGCTATAATAACTTCACCCCCTCCCTTGAAATGTTTTCTTTAAATCAGTGGGTTTGATGTATTCTGGATATTTATCTCCGTGTATTTTAGATATGTGTAGTTGCAAATAGCACCTGGAATTAGATGTCTATACATTCTTAATCTGGCTGAGTAAGCTTTACCAGTCTGCCCCCTTGCCTCATATATAAACTGAGGAAATGGGTCTGCTAATTCAGCTTCTAATTCCTTTGGTTCTGTGCAGCATTTTCAAATCCCTCTTTCTGAGGGAAATACCTGTTTGGGCAGCCAGCCCTTGCATTTTTTATACTTTGAATTTTGCATGCTTGCCTTAGTATTTCTGAATTGGTTTTTTAAAAGGTATAATGTGTTGATTTTCACTGAAATCATGGTTGTGTCACTACTTTTGTAAATTAACCTGAAACGTAACCTTCACGGTAACTGGAACGATATGCTTGTAGAAGTGTTTGTTCCCTTTTGCTTTTTATCCTCTGTGTACCTCCTTAATCCCCTACCAACCCTTATCTTGTATGAGAATAAGGTGTGTTGAAGACCTGAATGAAAATAATGGGACCTTTTATTCTCTAAATAGTGACATATTATCTTTAGCCACAGATTAAATATCAGACCTAAGAATAAAGATCCTTGGTACTTAAATAAATAAAATAAATTGCAACAATATCTTTTTGGATTCATCTCCTGGAGTAATGAAAATAAAAATGATCAAATAGGTCCTAATTAAACTTAAAAATCTTTTGCACAGCAAAGGAAACCATAAACAAAATGAAAAGACAACCCACAGAATGGGAGAAAATATCTGCAAACCAAGTGACCAACAAGGATTTAATCTCCAAAATATATAAACAGCTCATGCAGCTTGATGGCAAAAACACAAACAACCCAATAAAGAAATAAGCAGAAGAAATAAATAGGCTTTTCTCCAAAGACATACAGATGGCCAAAAAACACATGCAAAGATGCTCAACATCACTAGTTATCAGAGAAATGCAAATCAAAGCTTCAATGAGGTACCACCTTGCACTGTTCAGAATGGCTATCATCAAAAAGTCCACAAATAATAAATGCTGAAGATGTGGACAAAAGGAAACCCTTCTACACTGTTGGTGGGAATATAAATTGGTATAGCCACTATGAAGAACAGTATGGAGGTTCCTTAAAAAACGAAAAATAGAACTACCATATAATCCTGCAAGATTGCTGGGAGAAATATAATTATGCAGATGACACCACTCTTATTGCAGAAAGTGAAGAAAGTAAAGAGGAACTAAAAAGCCTCTTGATGAAAGTGAAAGAGGAGAGTGAAAAAGTTGGCTTAAAGCTCAACATTCAGAAAACCAAGATCATAGCATCTGGTCCTATCACTTCATGGGAAATAGATGGGGAAACAGTGGAAACAGTGTCAGACTTTATTTTTTGGGGCTCCAAAATCACTGCAGATGGTGATTGCAACCATGAAATTAAAAGACGCTTACTCCTTGGAAGGAAAGTTATGACCAACCTAGATAGGATATTCAAAAGCAGAGACATTAGTTTGCCAACAAAGGTCCGTCTAGTTAAGGCTATGGTTTTTCCAGTGGTCATGTATGGATGTGAGAGTTGGACTGTGAAGAAAGCTGAGCACCAATGAATTGATGCTTTTGAACTGTGGTGTTGGAGAAGATTCTTGAGAGTCCCTTGGACTGCAAGGAGACCCAACCAGTCCATCCTAAAGGAGATCAGTCTTAGATGTTCATTGGAAGGACTGATGCTAAAGCTGAAACTCCAATATTTTGGCCACCTCATACGAAGAGCTGACTCATTGGAAAAGACTCTGATGCTGGGAGGGATGGGGGGCAGGAGGAGAAGGGGACGACAGAGGATGAGATGGCTGGATGGCATCACCGACTCAATGCACATGAGTTTGAGTGAACTCTGGGAGTTGATGATGGACAGGGAGGCCTGGTGTGCTGTGATTCATGGGGTTGCAAAGAGTTGGACGTGACTGAGTGAGTGAACTGAACTGATACTCCAACTAAAAAAAAACTAGGTACAAGTATTCTCTTTAGATTGGGATACAAGGCTCTTACAATTGAAATATGAACAGGTAGGTCAAGGTGGTTTTGTATCTCTGGCTCTCTTGGGGAGCCCTGTGAACTGAGTACATATTAGCATTTAAATATCATGCTACTCCAGCAGAGGCCTTTCAGCTATCATCTGGTCTTATTTCTAAGTTACAGCTGAGGGTGATCACTGAGCTCCTCTGAGGCATTCTCTTATGACAGCACCATCCTCAAGTTTCCAGAGTTGGCTCCCACACCACTTAATGCCGGGCAGTTCAGCATTTCAATAGGTTAGGTGCATCGGCACCATTTTGGATACTAAGTGTATCATATCCTACATTCACATTACACCAGCCACAGCAGCGGGCAGCTCATTTGTTTGGTGTCTTGATCTTCCCTGACTGGGGACAAAGGCCTCCTACAAGCTATGCCCAGTCCTGGTTCCCCGACCTACCTTGGGGTCCCTCTGGCCTTTTGTCTCCAGTGATCTTCTGTGTACTTTCCATCATCCTTCCTCTCTCTTTTAGACTTATACTTCTGCTCTTTACCAACTCCTGCTTCAAAGAATTATTCATACCTGTCCAAACAATTTAGACCCTGGCAACAGGCATTCCTAATGCTTCCATTTAAAATAAAATCATATACCCTGTCAATAATTTCCAAACTTATTCTCAAATAAATCCAATTTTTTGCATCACAGTTAGAGCCCTCCAAACCTTTTATCACACCTAGTGGATTTATCCTTCAAGGAGGGTTCAGTTCAAGGTTCACAGGTTTAGTGATTTTTTCTTGGATCCTCAGTGCCCAGTGAGCCCTTCCTCTTTCAAGCTACTATTAAATGAAGACAGTAAACTCGTCTGCCTCAGTGGTTTCCAAACATTTACTTCCCTTATTCTCAACCCTTTTTTCAAGGGAAAGCCAACTAGGAAAGCCATATATGTAAAACACCAACTCTGGATGAAAATGGTACAGGCTTCAACTCCCTTCCAGTACCCCAGATGTTCACCCAGACAGTTTTAAAACTACTGCTCTATTCTGCCAATGAATGTTGTTAGTTCCATTTTTAGGTCATCCTAACCTAAGATTATTAACTCCCTAGAGTACAGGCCCTGTGTTACTGACCTAAATTCAAGTAATAGTTCAGTATGATATACCAGGTACTGAGTCATAAAGGCTTTAATACTTTCATAATGTGGCTCTTAACACAGCCTATGAGGTAGGCACGTCCCCCTACATTTTACACATAAGGTTAAGTGAAGCTGGAAGAAAAGGCCCAATTTAATCTGCAGCAGAGCTTCAACCCATACCTAGGTCCTCAGAGTCTAAATCCACCACATCTTCCATTCTACCAAGCTGCCTCTCAGTCTGTTTTGGACAATTCTTTTCCAGAGTCCCCAAGATACAAGCTGGTGCCAGCACCAGAGAGGCTACAATTAGTAGCGATCATGAAGACAAATTCAGTCATGAATTAATAAACTCACATGGTCTTCTGACAATACTTAGTATTCCCAGAGTTGGCTCACACACCACTTAATGCTGGGCAGTTCAGCATTTCAATAGGTTAGGTGCATTAGCACCAGACAGACCATTTTGGATACAAAGTATATTATATCCTACATTCACATTACACCAGCAACAGCAGTGGGCAGCTCATTTGTTTGGTGTTTCCACGGCTCTGAGTTGTTGAGCTACCCCTAACAACTATTTTCTCTTCTTTTCCTATTTATCATTATCTCCAAAGCTGATCCAACAAGATGATGGTACCTTCCTATAAAATCTACAATTAAAATAAACCCTAAACCGACAAACACAAACTTTAATGTGCCCAGGAAGAAACAGCTGTTTGCTTCCCTTTCCTCCTTCTCAACTTAATCTATAATTATTCTTAAACCATCAGTAATATCACTTTTCTTTCCCTAGTTTGCGGAAAAGAAAGGAGAAAGGGCACATGGCTTATCTAATAGACAACTAAGAAGTAGTACATGCCAGGGACTAGACAATACATTAGTATTTAAAGTTGCAGGACCCAATCATTTGCAAAAATAAAAAATTCACTTTATAAAACATAAAGCAGCTGCATTAATAATGCAAAGACATTTAAAGAAGAGACTACAATCCAATTTTCAAATGTTTTATTTTTAGTGTTTTTAAACATTTTAATACAACAAAGATATAAAATAATATATATTAGTTAAATCTGGATTTAATTTAGAATTGAGATATTTACTTATATACAATACTGTGCTTCAAGGTATGGCTACCACAGGAACTTTCACATCTTCAAGTAATACTAGTTTCTCTGCACATTGGGTGACATTTAGGTAGAATTCATAGAACAAAACATGCCCATTTTAGCCCAAGCTAATTTTGCTTCCCCCATTAAGTACCAGTCTCCACTTCTTTTGTTTCGTATCAGAAATACTTCAATTGTCCTAACAAGTCATAGATTCTTTGAATAAAAAATTATTAAAATTGAACATTTTAAAGATGGTATTACTAACTGGTAACAATGCTTCACTAGTTCAGACAACCTAGTAGTTCAGATTGAAACAGAGCTGAAATAACAGCAAAATTAACATAGTACTCCCTCTCCTTCCATATTAGGTACAAAACTTCTTTATGCATAAACATGGAGTACACAGAGAAAAAGTCCTTGGCTAATATAAGGTAGAACCATAGTCTAAAAAATTAACTTTGGGGGAAGCTGAATTATGGCTTATAGATTGCACAGATGTTTTAATTCAACTTAATGCAAAATAATAGGCCACATTTTAGTTACTTGAAGTTGGTGGTCTTTGCTGGGGGTGAGGAATAAGTGAGAGGGGCACCAAAACCTATTTCCATAGTAATTTCAGTCATTCAAAGCTATTAAAAGAGATGGAAAAATCCCTCAACCTCTTTCCTTTCTCACTGGTCACTTGTAGCAACAGTCTGACTTTTGATGTTACTAACAATTTCCTCTACAGCAGTACAGGGTAATTCAGATTAAACATTTCACAAATGCAAACTGTCACAGCCAAGTAAAGACGGCATTACAGTTGACATGCTTTGTTGGCTCTGAAACCCTCTAAATGAAACCAATACTGTTTAAGAAAGCCATGGGACTATTCTATAAAAGAGTTAGCCTATCTCAAATGCCTGCAAAGAACTGGCAAATGATTGTTACTATAATTACTTTTAGTAAGGGATAATTTAAGTCTACAAGAAGACAATCAAAGAATTAAATTTATTAAAGAGTTTAAAACAAGAATATGGTTAATGTTCTAAAACATTATGGAACAAGAATCCTCTAAAAAAAGTTTACTATGAAACTGACAATGAAATTGCTTTTTTACTGAATACAGTCAAAGCAGGTTAGTGTTATGAATATCACTTTGAATATATAAATAACACTTTCCAAACAGATGTCCTCAAAACATAGGGTCTCATATTAGCTATAAAAGGATTTGGCACCTCTGTCCTTATTAAGTAAGAATTTTAAGCAGGTACAGGGTAGGGAAGAATGCCACTTGCAGTGCCAGAGTTACATCATCAGCAGGTCTCTAGCGTGGAGTTCTGTGAACAGTCCACACTCCTTTAACTGATTGGCTCTGTGGCCGAGTTCACTACATTCTGATTTAAAGTGATACTAATAAACAGACCTAGCATATGGAAAGTGTATTTTTACCTAAGCAATTCTGGCTACAGAGGATTATGGAGAAGACAGGCATGTTGAAAATTCTGCAGCATAGCCAAAAAAGGTTTCTCCCAAATTATGTGGTGATAATAGCAAACTTGCCTTCTTCTAAACCTGATATTCTCTACAAACTTCAACTAACCTTCAGTAACACTGTCCTGCAAGGAATTTTAAAAAAAGAAAAAAAGGTAATGCTGCCCCTAAGAAGACAGAAATTGCATGGAAGACTTTCAGTATAACCTCCAGTTTGCATCCCTGAACAAAAAACTGCCTTGGTTCCCTCTATACCGAAGTCTCAGTGTTTAATGAGGTAAACCTCTTACATGTTTGAAACTGCATACAAGGTGAAAAATCTGTAGATCTAAGGCATGCAGTTTCTCTACCTAGCCACAGTCACAGTCAAAATGTAAATTCTACTTTCATTATGGTTTTAACAAAATTGTTACAAGAAAAAAAGATACAAAGACAAAATCTGGAAATTTCCAGACAAAACAATAAGTAACAAAAATATAAGTTTTATATTAAAAAAAGAAATGGAAAAAAATGTTGTCTCAAAGTTTTCCAAGGAAGAGACCTGGAGATGATTAATGTATGTAAACACTGCCTTGTAATAGTTATAACAATAAATTATAAATCTAGCTTACCTTTTCCTCAAAATGGATATGGTAAAAGGAAGGTTGGGAAGTTATTTTATACTCCTCATTGCAGTCTGCTGTTAGGCACTCTCAGTATCAATAGCTCTGCAAAGTTAGTTGTAATTTTTTTTTTCCTATTTTGTTCTAGAATAAAATCCATATGAAGGAAAGAAGACTGCTGTTAGGAAATTTACCATTAAGTAGTTATTCAACATTCTTGAATTAATGGTGCCACGGATTTTTTCCAAACATTTTTCCAAAAACCAAAATCAGTCCCTTCCTAGCTAAATTCAGGCTTCTTCTGTCATTTGGAAAAAGTGGATGTTATGTATCTTTTGAATTCAAGGGTCAAACTACTCTAACTGCATAGGAAACATCCTTCAACTTTCATGATAATGCACTTTCCTTGGATGAAATGTTGACATTTTCATCCCCAGAATGTAACAGAATCAACAATTTAAGGTATTATCAGATTCTAAAGTATGAGATTTAAAAGCATAATAAAACTAAATTATCTCATGACATTTTCTCAAGTGAAAAATAAAAAAACAATATTCAGAGAAGACCCAAACTGGGGTCACTCAGCACTAGCTGAAACTTGCTTGCATTATATCTGTTTACCGCCCAATCCACTCAGGCTCCTTTGTAACTTACAGGGGGTGGGAGTATGACTCAAAGTGCAAAAATAAAATATTTCACTATATAAACAGCATGTTTCTGCTAAGTGGCCTAATTTTAGACCTCAATATGCCAGCACCTTTTCTAACTCCTTGTTTTAAAACTGAATGCAAAACTACACTATTAATATTCCAAGTGGCTAAGCTCATGAGTTGGGGTTCAACTTCTAATTCTAGAACCATCCTACTATCAGAACTACTGTACAAAATCATTAAAAGTTAAAGTGACAGAGGTTATCACAGAGGTCAAATTACTTAAGGTACTAAATTTCTAGTGTTGTAAACAGCAACTAAGTTATATTACTCCTGACTGCCAAATTAAAGCTAAATAGAAAGAATGTATGTACACAATTGTATTTAAAAATAAAAAACAACAAAACCTTTTCATATCCAAATATGTCTGAGGCTGTCTGATGGTCAAGATGAGAAATTTCAAAAACCAAATAGTTATATTATGCCTGCAACCTGTTATAAATTTCAGACAAAAATTTGCATGCAAACATCCCCATTTAAGGACATAAGAACTTTATCTAACATCTGATAAAAACTCTCATTTTGCTCATTAAATAACATCATTAAAAAGCATAAAATTGGCCTGTCATCTATCCGGCTAACAGTCACAGCACAGTTATTCCAGGGACTTTCATCACTAAAATTAAGCCAATTTTATTTTTATGGATGCAGACATTTTTTCCCTCATGAATACTTACTGATGATCATACTAAACCCTTAGAACAAAAACAGAACTGAATCTTTTGTTAATTTTGGTGAAAAAAATGCCAGCATTATATTTGTACTTTGTCATCTTATATACAGCCTCTTTCATTCTCGTTTCAAGGATCCTGGTATCTTCAGTATACTTTTCTTACAGACAGTTCAGAAGGCAAAAATTAATTTGTCAGTAAAATGGATCACTTCCCAGAGTTGCATTTTTTTTAGAAAGACACAGAGATTAGTTCAAAGAACAAGTACTGCTCATTGGGTAGGGGTTTTTCCTCTGAAGAAAATAAGGAACCTAACAAATTATTAGTATTCTTCTCAATATTTCTTGCCTAGAGTCCTACTGGGGAATTTTTTTTTTTTCTTTTTACATCTTTCAACCAGCAAACTGCTTTAAGTTGATTAGCTTAAGTTCAATAGGCAAATAGTCAAAACGTAAAGCTAAGAGCCTGACTTCAATCATAATATAAAGTCTGCCTAAAGAGAAGGGGCAGAAAACATCTACTTAAACTTCTGTTGACAGACAGGTAAGGACTCTTGATTGTTCTTGTTGGCTTGCTATGGTCACAGCCTTGCTCAGGACAGAGAACTTTGTCAACATATAGGCAAAAAACCATTCAGGAACAACCTGGGGGAGAACACAAAGTTACTTTCAACAATGACTGCATCTTTAGTCATGAGCCCATTACAAAGATAGTCTTCATCCAATTAGTCTTTTCATTATTGCTGGTTTTGAAAATGGCCAGCAATATTCATTTGGGACTGTACCATTAACATTGCACTCAAAAAAAGAAAACATAGGAAACCAAATTCTTGCTCTCCTACTCTGCTGATATGCTCTCGTATTGGCTAGAGTATGGTAGTACAAAAAGAGTCTCGTTGTGATATAAAAGGCAATAAACACATCAATGGAATAATGTTCATGGGCAGCCAAAATGAAGAAGATTCCAAAGAGGTTGAGAACCCAGGATAAAGTGTGCAAGAAATTCCAGCTTCTTGGTGTATCTGAGAAAAGGACAGAAAGATCATTTTAAAATCATTTCTTCCAACATTTCTTCCAATGTTTCTCCGTCATGCGTTTCCTAGATCTGTTTTTCCCATTCTTCATAGAATTTAACACCCTTCCCACAGCCTCCTGTATAGCCAGTCATTTGCTATGTAGAGAAGCACTAAAGAAATACTTACATTCAGTGACAAAGAAATTCAGCATAGTTAGGACGACTGTGTGGCCACTGAACATGTAATCTCCACAAGTGTGAACGCCAGTTAGGGTCATACCAAAGCCACTCCAAATGGCAAAGGCCCGGTGTAATTTCTCCCATACACTGCCATATACCTATAAAGAAAGCTAAGAATTAGTGTTTCAAATGCTTAGGGCAATAGAGGCTCTTACAACTCCCACTGAAATTCAAAGACTGAATGACAGAGCTAAGCAAAATCAACCAGACTCCCACTGTAATTAACTGCAGACACCAATAATGGGTGGTCAAAGCTTGGCTATACTCAGAAATATTCTGGTAATTTAATGAAATCAATAGCCTCCCAGGTGGTGTAGTGGTGAAGAATCTGCCTGCCAATGCAGGAAATGCAAGAAACGCAGGTTTGATTCTGGGGCTGGGAAGATCCCCTGAAGTAGGAAATGCAACCCATTCCTCCAGTATTCTTGCCAGTAGAATCCCACGGACAGAGGAGCCTGGAAGGCTATAGTCCATGGGGTCGCAGAGTCAGATATGACCAAGCAACTGAGCACACATACAGTGAAATCAATGCAATTCAAACTTCTCTACTAGGACTTCCTTTACTATGAAAAGGTTGTTGTTTAGTCGCGCAGTCGTGTCTGACTCTCTGTAACCCCATGAACTGCAGCACACCAGGCTTCCCTGTCCTACACTATCGCCCAGAGGTTGCTCAAGCTCATGTCCATTGAGTTAATGATGCTATCCAACCATCTCACCTTCCCTTCTCCTTTTGCCTTCAATCTTTTCCAGAATCAGGGTCTTTTCCAATGAGTCAGCTCTTCGCATCAGGTGGCCAAAGTATTGGAGCTTCAGCTTTGACCAGTCCCTCCAATGAATATTCAGGACTGATTTCCTTGAGGATTCACTGGTTTGATCTTGAAGTCCAAGGGACACTCAAGTCTTCTCCAGCATCACAGTTCAAAAGCATCAGTTCTTCAGAGCTCAGCTTTCTTTATAGTCCAACTCTCACATCCATACATGACTATTGGAAAAACCATAGATTTGACTCTGGTTGGCAAAGTAACATATCAGCTTTTTAATATGCTGCCTAGATTTGTCATAGCTTTTCTTTCAAGAAGTAAGTGTCTTTTAATTTCATGGCTGCAGGCACCATCTGCAGTGATTTTAGAGGCCAAGAAAATAAAATATGCCACTGTTTCACTGTCTCCCCATCTATTTGCCATGAAGTGATGGGATGGGATGCCATGATCTTAGTTTTCTGAATGTTGGGTTTTAAGCCAGCTTTTTCACTCTTTCACATTCATCAAGAGGCTCGTTAGTCCCTTTTCATTTTCTGCCATTAGGGTGGTGTCATCTGCATATCTGAGGTTACTGATATTTCTCCCGGCAATCTTGATTCCAGCTGTGCTTCATCCAGTCCGGCATTTCACATGATGTACTCTGCATAGAAGTTAAATAAACAGGGTGACAATACATAGCCCTGATGTACTCCTTTCCTTATTTGGAACCAATCCGTTGTTCCATGTCCAGTTCTAATTGTTGCTTGTTGATCTGCATACAAGTTTCTCAGGAAGCAGGTAAGGTGGTCTGGTATTCCATCTCTTTAAGAATTTTCCAGTTTGTTATGATCCACACAGTCAAAGGCTTTGGAGTAGTCAATAAAGCAGAAGTAGGTGTTTTTCTGGAATTCAGTTGCTTTTTCTATGATCCAATGGAAATTAAAAGCTTACTACAGCACAAAAGCATTGCCAAGTTTTATACCCTATAACACAGTAGTATTTGCTTGCCTGTTCTTGCCAATAAGAAACAGGCTATGACAGAGATAATGGCTACCATTCAATATCCACTTTTCCTTCTTCAGTAGTAACAGTTCTAAAATCAATTAGAAGAGGTGATGAATTCAACTATAACACTGCATTTCTCATCATTCCTTGCAGCTAGGAGTGGCTAAGAGACTAAGTTTTGTACAGTAAGATGGAAAGTGGAAGTCTAGAAGATTTCTGGGAAGGCTACTTATCAATGAAAGAGACAACAGCTTGGAGGAAGTCTTCTTTACCTTTCCTTCTTCCAGCCTACAACTCAGACATGACAGTTAAAGCTCTGGCAGTCACCATGACTACAAAGTGTCCTTGAGGATGCAAGCCAAGTGTTAGGACAAGAGAGCAAAAGCCAGAAGAATCATGGATTTTTGATAACTCCATAAAATTATCAAACACCTGACGTGAAGTACCTATTTTCAGACTTCTCTTATGAGAGAGAATAAATCATTGCTTGTTTATTAAACTATAGCCACCATAAAGTTCCTGTTATTAGTAGCCAAATCTAATCCCAACCCCCACACATAAAACTTAAAAGAGCAATCCATTTTGAGGAAGAGTTTGAGCAATGGTCACTTTTTTTAAAAGGCATTTAACACATCAGATCAGATCAGTCGCTCAGTCGCGTCCGACTCTTTGTGACCCCATGAATCGCAGCAGGCCTCCCTTTCCATCACCAACTCCCGGAGTTCACTCAGACTCACGTTCATTGAGTCAGTGATGCCATCCAGCCATCTCATCCTCTGTCGTCCCCTTCTCCTCCTGCCCCCAATCCCTCCCAGCATCAGAGTCTTTTCCAATGAGTCAACTCTTTGCATGAGGTGGCCAAAGTACTGGAGTTTCGGCTTTAGCATCATTCCTTCCAAAGAAATCCCAGGGCTGATCTCGTTCAGAATGGACTGGTTGGATCTTCTTGCAGTCCAAGGGACTCTCAAGTCTTCCCCAACACCACAGTTCAAAAGCATCAATTCTTCGGCACACAGCCTTCTTCACAGTCTAACTCTCATATCCATACATGACCACAGGAAAAACCATAGCCTTGAGTAGACGGACCTTTGTTGGCAAAGTCATGTCTCTGCTTTTGAATATGCTATCTAGGTTGGTCATAACTTTCCTTTCAAGGAGTAAGCATCTTTTAATTTCATGGCTGCAGTCAAGATCTGTAGTGATTTTGGAGCCCAGAAAAATAAAGTCTGACACTGTTTCCACTGTTTCCCCATCTATTTCCCATGAAGTGATGGGACCAGATGCCATGATCTTCATTTTCTGAATGTTGAGCTTTAAGCCAACTTTTTCACTCTCCACTTTCACTTTCATCAAGAGGCTTTTGAGTTCCTCTTCACTTTCTGCCATAAGGGTGGTGTCATCTGCATATCTGAGGTTATTGACATTTCTCCCGGCAATCTTGATTCCAGCTTGTGCTTCTTCCAGTCCAGCGTTTCCCATGATGTACTCTGCATATAAGTTAAATAAACAGGGTGACAATATACAGCCTTGACGAACTCCTTTTCCTATTTGGAACCAGTCTGTTGTTCCATGTCCAGTTCAAACTGTTGCTTCCTGACTTGCAAACAAATTTCTCAAGAGGCGGATCAGGTGGTCTGGTATTCTCATCTCTTTCAGAATTTTCCACAGTTTATTGTGATCCACACAGTCAAAGGCTTTGGCATAGTCAATAAAGCAGAAATAGATGTTTTTCTGGAACTCTCTTGCTTTTTCGATGATCCAGCGGATGTTGACAATTTGATCTCTGGTTCCTCTGCCTTTTCTAAAATCAGCTTGAACATCAGGAAGTTCATGGTTCACGTATTGCTGAAGCCTGGCTTGGAGAATTTTGAGCATTACTTTACTAGTGTGTGAGATGAGTGCAACTGTGCAGTAGTTTGAGCATTCTTTGGCATTGCCTTTCTTTGGGATTGGAATGAAAACTGACCTTTTCTAGTCCTGTGGCCACTGCTGAGTTTTCCAAATTTGCTGGCATATTGAGTGCAGCACTTTCACAGCATCATCTTTCAGGATTTGGAATAGCTCAACTGGAATTCCATCACCTCCATTAGCTTTGTTCGTAGTGATGCTTTCTAAGGCCCACTTGACTTCACATTCCAGGATGTCTGGCTCTAGGTCAGTGATCACACCATCATGATTATCTGGGTCGTGAAGATCTTTTTTGTACAGTTCTTCTGTGTATTCTTGCCACCTCTTCTTAATATCTTCTGCTTCTGTTAGGTCCATACCATTTCTGTCCTTTATTAAGCCCATCTTTGCATGAAATGTTCCTTTGGTATGTCCGATTTTCTTGAAGAGATCCCTAGTCTTTCCCATTCTGTTGTTTTCCTCTATTTCTTTGCATTGATCGCTGAAGAAGGCTTTCTTATCTCTTCTTGCTATTCTTTGGAATTCTGCATTCAGATGTTTATATCTTTCCTTTTCTCCTTTGCTTTTTGCTTCTCTTCTTTTCACAGCTATTTGTAAGGCCTCCCCAGACAGCCATTTTGCTTTTTTGCATTTCTTTTCCATGGGGATGGTCTTGATCCCTGTCTCCTGTACAGTGTCACGAACCTCATTCCATAGTTCACCAGGCACTCTATCTATCAGATCTAGGCCCTTAAATCTATTTCTCACTTCCACTGTATAATCATAAGGGATTTGATTTAGGTCATATCTGAATGGTCTAATGGTTTTCCCTACTTTTTTCAATTTCAGTCTGAATTTGGCAATAAGGAGTTCATGATCTGAGCCACAGTCAGCTCCTGGTCTTGTTTTTGCTGACTGTATAGAGCTTCTCCATCTTTGGCTGCAAAGAATATAATCAATCTGATTTCAGTGTTGACCATCTGGTGATGTCCATGTGTAGAGTCTTCTCTTGTGTTGTTGGAAAAGGGTGTTTGTTATGACCAGTGCATTTTCTTGGCAAAACTCTATTAGTCTTTGCCCTGCTTCATTCCGTATTCCAAGGCCAAATTTGCCTGTTACTGCAGGTGTTTCTTGACTTCCTACTTTTGCATTCCAGTCCCCTATAATGAAAAGGACATCTTTTTTGGGTGTTAGTTCTAAAAGGTCTTGTAGGTCTTCATAGAACCGTTCAACTTCAGCTTCTTCAGCGTTACTGGTTGGGGCATAGACTTGGATTACTGTGATATTGAATGGTTTGCCTTGGAAACGACACATAATAACAATATAAAAAACTGCTGTAATTTTATTTGCATTTCTATGTGCAGCATGCTACTATATGCCCTTATGTTATTGCATTTAATTTCCACAAAAATTGTATGAACTGATAACTGTGTAGATTAGGAAACTGGCTTCAGAGAGGTCACACGGCTAATAAGTAATAAAGACATGAACAGAGGGAGTCCAGTTCTAGAGCCCTACATCTTAAAGATTCTATGGCCAATGAACAAGAGGAACAATCTCATTAGAATCGCCAATTCATTAGAAATCTCACCCGATTATACACTAACCAGTTTCCCCCTTCTGTCTCAGTTGATGGCAGGAGAGGGAGAGAAATTTATTATCAGAGAAAAGGAAAGGAGATACTAAAATATACATGGTTTGCTTATTTCCATGACCTCTAATGAGAATAGGGTTAGAGATGTTATGCAAGTGAGAGTAAAAAAATCAAGCAATGAAGAACAGATTGCTAGGAAGATATCTCAGCCAAAGACAGGAAACAAGTGATGCCAGTTAAAAAAAAAAAAAAAAGAAATTATTACACAATACTGTAAATCAACTATACTGCAATAAATTAAAAATACTATAGTACAAAAAAGAAAAGCAATTATTGCCCAATTACTTGTCTCCCTATCCTTTCCAATCATGAAATGCCCCAAATATCTTTCCAGAAAAATAAAAACTGAAACACAATAGAATGAATTGAGACATTTTGACGAGAAATTTGCTTTAACTGTTTCTTTCCTTTCCATCACTAAATTAGAAAAAAAACAGGCATGTTCTTGGTTCTGTCTCCAAACCCACTACTTTTGGGAATGAGATTTCAAGCAATTACTTTATTACAATGTAAAAGCCCTACGGAGTTCATTGTAAGGGATTTGACTGATAGATAATATTATCTTAACTTTCTAATTTTAATGACTGCTGCAAATACAGGTCAATAAATAGGTTATATTATAATTCAAAGCAATTAATAGTATTTAGGGCAGATCTGAATAGGTATACCCACATTAAGCTAACTGATAATGAAAAACTGTCATTAGAGACAGAAAAAGGGCTGTCCATACTGTAGAGGGATGGTATCTAATTTATTTTTGTAACACATGTTGCAGCCCTATGCATATATATCCTTTTCTTTAGGGGCTGACCCGCAATTAAATTCCTCAGCTACAGGGAATTCTCCTTTCACTGTAACAAGCTTACTTATTTTTTTTTTAAATCTCTTCTAATCGATTTGGGGGAAACTGTTCTATCTCTCCTTCACACTGTGCACAGAAATTCAGCAGATTTTCTAGCTAAAGAATGTCACTTGCTATCCAGTTGTACAAGAATTAAGTCATTAGCCACTGTAGTCCCTGACCCTCAACATACCCTGAAAGGACATCAGGACAGAGACCAGGAATGAGGTACTCTGTGTTCTGCGAAAACAGACAGAATAGGCCTTCAGTACCGGAGAAGGCAATGACAACCCACTCCAGTTCTCTTGCCCGGAAAATCCCATGGACGGAGGAGCCTCGTGGGCTGCAGTCCATGGGGTCGCTAAGAGTCGGACACGACTGAGCGACTTCACTTTCACTTTTCCCTTTCATGCATTGGAGAAGGAAATGGCAACCCACTCCAGTGTTCTTGCCTGGAGAATTCCAGGGACGGGGGAGCCTGGTGGGCTGCCGTCTATGGGGTCGCACAGAGTCGGACACGACTGAAGCGACTTAGCAGCAGCAGCAGGCCTTCAGGACAGTTTCTCCCCGCCCCCCCAAGGAGAAAATTTTATGAACACAATTTCTTGCACCCATACTTAAAAAAGCACTAAAATCACTGACTAAGACACCTGTTCCTCATGCCTAGCAGCAACTTTCTACCAAGATGTGTGGCTCGATCACTTTCTCCAAGATCACATATATGCTACCTGCTTCCCTTACTTCTTTAGCACAGTTCCTAAGAGGCTGGTCTCAAACTCAAAGCTCTCACACTGTGCATTTTTATTTCAGTCAAGAGATTAAAGATTGAAATTTAAAATATAAGACCATAAAAGTCTCAGACATCATCTTTCATTAATCAGAATGACAGTGACTTCAAAAATTGATAAAATGTAGTACTGGCAGTGTGATGGGAAAAGTGACATGCACGGTGTGGTGACAGCAGTAAAAAGTGGTCTTTCCTAGTGAAAATGTCAGCAATATGTATCACAATTGCTATGTCCTTTAATTTCATAACTCCACTTCCAGGAATTTATCTTAAGACTATTAAATAAGTGAAATAGCATGTTTATGACAGCATTATTTATAAAGAGTAAGATTTGAAAATAACCGAAATGCATGCCACTTGGACAGTGGTAAATCGTACAATGGAATACTCTGCAGCTATTAAAAAGATGAGGTACAGTTATATGTATTTTTTCAGAAAAAAAATAAACA
The DNA here is from genome assembly GCF_055505025.1 of Bos grunniens. Classification (NCBI taxonomy): domain Eukaryota; kingdom Metazoa; phylum Chordata; class Mammalia; order Artiodactyla; family Bovidae; genus Bos; species Bos grunniens. The sequence continues at coordinate 15,264,918 of NC_141192.1, forward strand.
ACACATTGTTAAGTAAAACATAAGCTGAAGTACAATGTCAGCAATATAATCCTATCTTTTGTTTAAAAAACAGCTATCTATACAATGTGCAATGTGCAAGCATGGTTAAAAATAGTCTGTGTGGCTATATAAACTTTTAACAGTATTATTTATGGGGTGGGGTGAAAGAAGAGGGAATTTTTAATTTACGTATTTTTATAAAATTTGAAATTTTACAATAAGTTTATGTAACTTGGTAACTAGAAGTACTTTCCCTTTTTGCGGGGGGAGGTGGGTGAAGAAGAAACAAAAGCATCTTTTACCTTAAAAAAATAAAAGATTTCCTTTACACTAAATCCTAAATGTCATTACCCCTTCCTCCTTTCTTACTGGTCAGTCTCTTTATACCTTGAGAAAGTTTATATACCATTCAGCTCAGGGCTATATTTTTAGTTCTTGATCTCCTTTAGCTGCTTAGTCTTCCTTCCTTGGCATTTCAGCTATTTATATTGCAGCGGCAGAACTGACACTTAATTTGTTTTACACTTTACAAACAACATTAAAATAACAAGAAACGTGTTAGTATATTATTAAAATATTTGGGAACACATAACTAAAGCATGGAGGCTTAAAAAAGAGGGCTAACAAATCCTTTTGTCCAAATTTAATGAGTCACAACAGCCAATTTTGTATACAAAGCACAAATGATCTTCAGGATTTAAAAAAATTTTCTTTAATAATTCATTACTTTGTTTTTTTTTTTGTTCCCATCTGTATAAGCTATCCTCTCTCAATTTAGCCAGAAGAGAAGGTATGTCTACAGTATACCAAAACAACCTATAAAGTATAAAACAAAAACAAAAAAAATCAGCCATTATTTAAATACATCTCTGAAAGAGCAAAGTTTAGAGTAGTGGGTACTATATTTTAAATGGAATATGGTTGAACTGCATTGCTTTTTTTAAAAAAATACTTTATTTTATTTGGCTGTGCCAGATCTTAGCTGTGGCATGGTGGGATCCAGTTCCCTGACCAGGGATCAAATTCGTGCCCCCTGCAGTGGAAGCAGAGGCTTAAACACTGCACCACCAAGGGAAGTCCCCACAACACTTTTTTTTTTTTTTGAGAGTTGAAGCAGTTTCTTTAATTTTATCGGAATCCAGGACACGACCAGAAAAACACCCGAAACTACATGGAGACAGAAGACGAGACACAAGACTCCTCCCAGCTCCCCAGATCTAGCATGGGGACGACGTGGGGTGAAGCGGCTGGGGCAGACCTTGAGCCCCAGTCCCACAACACTTTGTAAAGAGGAGTGATGAAGACAGTGAAAGGTCCGGAGTCATGTAATATGAGTAACTAAAGACGCTGAGGATGGTGGGAAAGGAAAAATGATAATTGAAAGCTACTTTTTTTCTGTACTTTTTTTCAGCTCTACAGCACTGAACTAGATAGGATCGATGGATAGAAGTAACAGGGAAGCAGATTCTGGCTTAAGACTTTTACCAAATTATTTCTACATGTTTATTACCGATACCAAAAATGCTAAAAAGCACATTTTATTAATAATATTTAAAGCAAAATCTACGCCTTAGTTCATACACACATCTAAGCCATCAACACACTAAGAGTAAGAGGGAAGAATGACAAAGAAGATAGCGGCTACCTTTCCAGTACACTGAAGGTGCTGTCCTGGCACGGAGAGGGAGGTCACAAACATGGTAAAGCAGCGAAGCAAGAAGACAGTGCCCATCAGACTACAAAGCCTTCGCAGAAGTATGGACCTGTGAACAGAGTGACCAAAAAGGAAGAAAGATCAGAAGAAAACAAACCAAAATATCCCCAGGCAACTAATGTTTACTTCGAGGGAGAACAAGCAGGAAAACCATTAGATTCTTTGAAGACAGAAATCTTAGAGACCATGTAAGAGAAGTGTCCAACAGGACCTTCCACAATGATAGAAATGTACTATTTCTGCACTAATAAACCATCTATATGTGGCTCTTGAGTATCTGAAACGTACAAGCGAGGAACTTAATTTTATTTCATTTTCACTAAATTAAATTTGAACAGCCACATGCAGCTCGCACCCACCATGTTGGACACTGCAGACCTAAGAGCGTCATTTTACTTTAAGAAAATATGACTAAGAAAAAGCAAAAGTTACACAAGAAAGAAGATAGTCCCTCGCCTGACACTTAGCTTAGTGTTAGTTAACATTACTCATATATTGTCATAACTTATTTACTTAATGAGAAGTAAAGTTAAATATGTGATTCTAGGGAATTTTTTTGCTCATTAATGACACTGTAAATTGGTTAATAACTAATTATATAATAAACTCTCTAATTTCTCTTAAATTTAAGCCATAAAACACTGTTTTTTAATACTAAGTTTTACATTAAGCACATCTCTAACAAAAACTTTAAAGTGCATGAAATCACTTGTACTGTTAATTTTTTTTAATGTCTTAAGCGAAAACAGATTAGAAGATTCTTAAGTACAGAGACTTTGCTTATACATTTTTTAAATGCTCCTCCCACCCACCCTCAAAAAAGTACTGAACACAAGGTTAGGTAAGTTTCAAACTGCAGTGTGTACACCTGGGATGGAGACCAGAAATCTGGATTTAATTTTTTTCACTTCAAATATACTTCTGCTTTATTGTCTTTCTCCTCTCCTCAAGGAACTAATTATCCATAAGTTACACCTTTTTCAGGCTATCCCCTCAGTATTCCAAAAAATTTAATCTATTTTCTATCTTTAAAAATATATTTTCTTCAAGTTATCTTCTGATTCATTAATCCCCTCTTCTGCTGGATTCAACCAGATGTCATACTCATTACTGAATTTTCAATTTCATGGATTTTAAAAAGTGTGTTTGCTTCTAGAGTTTCCATTTTATTCTGTTAAAATTATCTTGAACATAGTCAGCAGGGGCTTTCCTGGTGGCTTCCCTGCTGGCTCAGACGGTACAGAATCTGCCTGCAATGCAGGACACTGTTTGGTCCCTGGGTTGGGAAGATCCCCTGGAGAAGCGAATGGCAACCTACTCCAGTATTCTTGCCTGGGACATCCCATGGTCAGAGGAACTTGGCAGGCTACAGTCCATGGGGTCGCAAAGAGTTGGCGACTAGTGAGCTACTTATACTAGTCAGCAGAATTACTTTAAAATCTGTGTCTGGTACCTCCATTTTCTGGATCCACTGTGGGTCTATTCCATTATTTATTGTATCTCTTAAATTTTAATCATATTCTCTTACATACTTGTGTGCTTTTTTTTTATTATTTACTTGAGTGCCAGATATTGTATATAAAATTTTTTAGAGTTAAATTTATTGATAAGTCTATACTGTCTTCCCAAAGAGAGATCTGATATCTCTTTTGGCAAGTTGTTAAGGGATTTAACAATCTGGGGTCACTTTAATACAATTTTAGAAACTGAAATTATTTCAGATTAGGTTTCCGTCTCTGCAGGATCTGCTTCATTTCTGGTTCACTACTGAAGCTGTGGTACTATAATAAAGAAGAAAAGAAGATAAGAAAGAGAAGAACTAACACTGAATGGAGAGGGTCCCAACTCAAAGCAGAAGGATTCTACCATTTCTTACTTTTCTTAATAGGCCCTGCTCTCCAACATTTTGAGAAACCACAGGAGCCTAAATTGAACACACTATCATCCAGAGAAGAATTAAATTTGTTGAGAGTCAGTTAGCACTACTGACTTGAGAACAGTCTAGCCCATTCCAACATCCACAGCTTAATCTGGGAGTTCTCCTATCAGCCACTCAACTTTGTTACATACCTAAGGCTTAGTCTCCTTATCTCAGCTTTGGCAATACAACCAGTGTAACCCTGCTTTTTTCAAAGATGTGTATTCATTCCTCTGATTTTACATCATAGGTTATTTTTTCTTTGTTTTCTTCTTCACGTGTATGTGTGTTTGGGGATCTTTGGGATTTTTCTGTCTTCCTGCAAGCTCAGTGATGCAATAAAAATATCTTAACACAAGATTTATGGAGAATTTTCTTATCATATGGTGGAAAGTCCAGAGCAAAGGTTTCTGCCTTCTTTCTTCCAAGTTATCATTTTGTGAGGTTTTTAAAGAAGATAACAAAGAACCTGGGTTTTAACGAGAGCCCAGGTGATTCTAATGAAAGTGGCACAAAGACCACTTTGAGAAACACTTTGTTTGACTAAGTAAACATCAAAACTTGCATTTAGTTGCTGCACTTTGCCAAACCTACCAAGGTTTCCTATATAAACTCAACTCTTGTTTTGAAAGAGTGGATCAATTCAGATCTACAGGGTCTTGTGAGGCAAAGTTAAATCAGAAAGCAGCAGTGATACACGTGTTTTTAAACCACTTCTGGTTTTAAGCAATCTAGTTATAAATATTCCTGCAGAGTAAAAGAGAATGAAGTGCAATATGGCCTAAAAGTGTGACAACAGCAATCGTCAAACTTTCTTTTCACCTTCAAAGCAATGAAATAACTGCTGCTTAGGAGCAAAAGCCCATTGCTGTGGTTTACCTTAAGCACCTCCTGGTGAGGAGAAAGAATAAAAAATCAAGCAAATGTCCCTATTCTTCTTCAGTATCCAAAGACAACAGACAGAAGATCCACAAACTTTGTCAGTTCTTTAATTTTTTCTTTACTATGCCTTAATCCTTGTTGCTTATATATTTTATATTACAGTACTGTGGTGTGTATCTGTTAATTCCATACTCTTAATTTATTCTCACCCTTCCTTTCTCACACACATACTTCCCCTTTGCTAACCATAAGTTTGTTTTCTATGTCTGTGAGTCTGTTTTTCTGTTGTACATAAATCAATTTATATTGCTTTTTAGAGTTCACACTATGTCTTATTTTTTAAATAATTTCCCCTTTTTAATTATATAAGAAAGGAGCCTTCTCTTATGCTTCTCTTTCTTTTTTAATGAAAAAATTCTTCCCTTTATATTTCTTGTGAAAGTACAAAAGAAGCACCTTTCCTATTCAGCAATTTCCTATATTATCTATAGTAAACTACACTTGCTAGATGTGCATGATGTGCAAAATGATCTCTCTTTTTACTGGGCCTCCTTCAAGCAGAGAATAGTTTCTTCCACCCCAACATCTGCCAGAAGACTGTTCCCTGGAGGGGTCCCAACCCTTCTATAGACAGTGACATTTCCAATTTGCTTACAGAGAAAGGGAAGGCTAGACTTAGACTGTTAGTAGTTAGCCCATGGCTATATATCACCATCTTTCCCTGCAAAACATATTTGGAATATTACTAAATATATAGGTACTACCTCAGGTTGACTCTTTTGCCGATCAAACCCAAAATATTTTTCTGTACCAATAACTGTAATGTTATAATAACTAGAGAAGGAAATTAATAAGGAAACAGCAAAGGAAGAAACAAGGTTTGATGACCTTTACGTAAGATAGTCAAAACATTTTCAGTCTTGTAATTTTAAATAAGAGAGGTACCTGTGCTTGTGAAGAAGAAGAACCAGGAGCCAAATATAGCACAGAATCATGCCACATACTTCTGTCATGGCAAAGGCCCATGGAATTCTAGGAACGCTGGAAAGGAAGAAAGTTACATTTTTGGACTGACATGAAGTACATGTATGCAAATGGTGCCACCCTTTTCAATAAGATACTCTTCTAATAATGACCTTAAAAGTATTTTCTTGGGACTTCCCTGGTGGTCCAGTGGCTAAGACTCCGTGCTCCTAAGGCTGAGGACCAGGGTTCGGTTCCTGGTCAGGAAACTAGATCCCACATGCTGCAACTAAGATCTGGCTCAGCCAAATAAAGAAATATTAAAAGAAAAAAAAAAAAAAAGGTATTTTCTTTATCTGTTACTTCTTTTAGAAGATGGTATCTGGAAAACCTGAGGAAAAAAAAACTATTTCATAAAATAGTTTTATGAAACTATTTGAACCTCTTTTGTCTGTGATTCCCAGTTATGGTTCTCTGCAGAGAAGTTACAACTCTTTTCTCCTTCCCCATAGCATGACAGACCCAGATACAGGACTGCTCCCAAAAGGGAAGGGGGGAAAAGGCTCACTTCTTAAATGATATGCATTTCAGAATCCACACTGTCAGGACTTGAACTCAACTACTCTTTTTTTTGGTTGTTTGTTTAGTGTATTTTGTTTTCAAAGTAAATAGAATTTTTGTTTCGTTTTACTTCTTTTCTTGTCTCTCTCTGCCCTCCTTTGTTTTATATTTCTGTTTCTTCTGTCTTTTCCATTGATCTCTCTTTCCATACTAAATCTGCAGCGCCTGTGATTACCCACCAGTAAAAGACGTGTCACTTTTCTCAATTAAAAAGAAAGAAGGGGGTGGGGAGAAGAAGAGGAAGAAAAAGAACAAGGAAGAAAAATAAAGGAGGAGGAATGAGAAGTGTGGTGGAAGAAGACGACGGAAATGAATTACTCCAAATAGGTCATCACTGAATGATAAGATTATTGAGTTGTATTTTTATTCTTTGTTAATTTACACTAAAATTTTCCATACTATGGCACATTAATTTTATAACTAAGGAACTAAAGGTATTTTAAAAAAGAAAACATGAAATCTGGAAGATATTAACAGTCTACTCAAACCTTACTCAGAGTAACTGAAGAGAGAGAATCATCTTCATTCAGGGACTCATCTTTTACCTATTACCTCAAAAAAAAATTCCTCTTGTGTATTTTTAATCTGTTGTTGCCTTATTTATCTAGCATTATGGGGAAAAAGGTTATTTCACATAATACAAATTTTCAGATAAAAGATTCCTTTAAATGACTTCTAAAACCTTAAAACTTTTAAAACAATTTTTAAAAAGGTATATATGTAAATGGGCTTCCTTGGTGGCTAAGATAGTAAAGAATCCACCTGAAATGTAGGAGACCTGGGCTCGATCCCAGGGTAGGGAAGATCCCCTGGAGGAGGGCATGGCAACCCACTCCAGTATTCTTGGCTGGAGAATCCCCATGGACAGAGTAGCCTGGGGCTATAGTTCATGGAGTCCTAAAGAGTCAGACACAACCGAGCAACAAAGCACACAGTTTTTATGGTAAAAGTAAAAACTTTTACTGCCTCACCCTCAGCCTAAATGTAATTCTTGCTCCCCAAAGGCAATCACTTTCATTCTTGTGTTTTATTTGACATTGTATCTTCTGATAACACACACAAAAGCACATACAAATACACACACACACTCTCTCTCTCCCATGCTCTCAATATTATTTCATAATTCTGTTTCAAATAATTTTTGGCTTTTACTTAATGTAAAATTTTAAGTGTAGTTCACAATGGAGTATTACTCAGCCATTAAAAAGAATACATTTGAATCAGTTCTAATGAGGTGGATGAAACTGGAGCCTATTATACAGAGTGAAGTAAGCCAGAAGGAAAAACATAAATACAGTATACTAATGCATATATATGGAATTTAGAAAGATGGTAACAATAACCCGGTGTACGAGACAGCAAAAGAGACACTGATGTATAGAACAGTCTTATGGACTCTGTGGGAGAGGGAGAGGGTGGGAAGATTTGGGAGAATGGCAATGAAACATGTAAAATATCATGTAGGAAACGAGTTGCCAGTCCAGGTTCGATGCATGATGCTGGATGCTTGGGGCTGGTGCACTGGGACGGCCCAGAGGGATGGTATGGGGAGGGAGGAGGGAGGAGGGAGGAGGGTTCGGGATGGGGAACACATGTATACCTGTGGCGGATTCATTTTGATATTTGGCAAAACTAATACAATTATGTAAAGTTTAAAAATAAAATAAAATTAGAAAAAAAAATAAAAAAATAAAATTTTAAGTGTAGTTCATAGTTAAGATAATGGAATACAATCTCTCATAAAACTTTTTACAATTCTCTGGAGCTAGGAACTTCCTGTTCTGTTTCTTGGGTGCCTATCACCAATTCACCTCCAGACTATTCTATCAATATCAAGAAATTGAGAATTGAGATAGAGAAATCTATCCAAGAGCTCCTTCTTTGGAAAGCCTGCATTTTCTACTCCTTCTGCATGGTGTTTCTTAGAGTAAAACTTAACCCTCATCTTGGGAATTCTTTTCTATATTGGATACACTATTTCCTGAATCCCATGTCCTCCTCTGGAGAAGGCAATGGCACCCCAACTCCAGTACTTTTGCCTGGAAAATCCCGTGGACGGAGGAGCCTGGTGGGCTGCAGTCCATGGGGTCGCTAGAGTCGGACACGACTGAGTGACTTCACTTTCACTTTTCACTTTCATGCACTGGAGAAGGAAATGGCAACCCACTCCAGTGTTCTTGCCTGGAGAGTCCCAGGGACGGGGAAGCCTGGTGGGCGGCCGTCTCTGGGGTCGCACAGAGTCGGACACGACTGAAGTGACTTAGCAGCAATAGCAGCAGCATGTCCTCCTCTTTCTCAATTTACTTCTTAGTTTTGATGTAGTGTATCCTTGAATTATTTTCTCAGATGAGGGACTACAAGATGAACTTGTTTTTAATGTCAAATCTACTGAGGTTTAATTTAAAAATTCACCATTTTTAGCTATAGAGTTCCATGAGTCTTGACAAACATTCGGTCATGAATCACCACTACAATAAAGATAACGGAACACTTTCATCACTCCAAAAGCTTCTCGTGTCCCTTCACTGTCATCAGTCTCCTCCTTTACTTTCAGCTGTGCGGCCATCACTGATCTGACTTCTGATGCCTACAGGTTTGCCTTTTCTAGAATGGCATATAAAGGCAATCAAACAATGTTTGTCCAAACACCTTTTGTATCTGGCTATTTTCATGTAATATATTTCAGATTCATCCATGTAACTGTGTGTACAATTCTTTGTCCACAATTTCCTTATCCATTCACAAGCTATGGGTATTCTGGGCTATTTCCAGGTTTGGGTGATTATGAACAGGTCTTTGCATGGACATACGTTTTCATTTTTCTTGGGCAAATACCTAGGAATGACATCATTGAGTTCTATGTTAAGAATATGTTTAACTTCTTAAGAAACTATCAAGAGCTTCCCTGGTGGCTCAGTGGTAGAGAATCTGCCTGCCAGTGCAGGAGACGGGTTCAATCCCTGATCTGGGAAGATCCCACACGCTGTGGAGCTACTAAGTTCATGTGCCACAACTACCGAGCCTGTGCTCTGGAGCGGGGACCCCCAACTACTGAGCCCATGTGCCACAACCTATTAATACTGAAGTCAGTGCACCCTCCAGTATCTACAGTCCTTTTCTCTTCTGCAGGTTTTCCACGGAGAGGAATTTGTTCCCTTGCTTGGAGGATTGGGGCTGGTATGACTGGGGATGGGAAGTTAGTCTGGCTACTTAAGGAAGGGAGCTTGAAGTCTTGTGATCAGTCCATAGATTTATAGTTAATCACCTTGAAAATACAATGAAACACGCCCCTTTGTTCTCATCTGGGAATGGTGTCCCCGAGTCCAGAGACCCTCCCATCAACTATGTTCGAGAACAAACTACCTGTCTTCAGTTGCAGTAGAACAGGTCTTAAATAGATTTTTAACCAGTTCTCCCATATTTAGCTTCTATCTATACCCTGTCTTGAGAGATGCTTAATGCCTCTTGTTTTGAAAGTTTTTCTGGAGCACCGCAGTACCAATAAACTCACCTCTTAGGCGCTGCTAGTCCTTAATCTCACAATAGGCACTTAGCTTTCTACTTTACAAATTTTCATTATTATCACTGCTTCTGCCTTCATTGGATTATTGGGAACCACCATCTCTGCTTTTTCCTGTTTGTTTTTTAGTGAAGCATTGTAAGGAAATTGTCAAATGTGTTTTCAATATCTCAAATTTATTTTGATGTAATGTTTTCTAAAGTGCAGTATACATGTTTTTCCTTTTTTTTCGGGATATAATTTAATTTTCCTTCATAATTCAGAGTCATTACTATGAACACAGACTATTACACTGGACAAGGTAATGACCTCAGGGACTACTGAGAAATTAAAGGCAGTTAAGCCTGAGATTGATGTGGCTTTTCCATAATTTATGTGTGCTTTTTACAGTGCTTCTGTTTCCTCCCTTGTTATTATGGTTATTAGCTATCTCTCCTCACATGTAAGTGGGCCTGCCTCTAAAAGCATCTGTTTCCTAATTTTTTGTTTATGATGTGCTGAAGCTCTTGGAATTGTGTCAAGTAAGCTTGACACAACAAAGATCACTGTGAAAGTGATTAGGAATGTTCCCAAGGGAAAATCATAGAGTAATGGGGAAATGAGATCAGGAAGGCAAGGAAGCAAGGCAAGGGTGAAACATCAAGCAAACCTCTGTGGTAAACTCAGGCAAGGGCAACTTTGGCTCAGTTCTGTGGGGAACCTGGGAGACAGTGCAGGTCCAACCTAAAAGCTGTTCCTAACTTGGGCAAAGAGAAATGAAATACATATACCCAACCTCACATCATCGGTTAAGAGCTGCTGCTAAGGATGGAAAGTTCCAAGCATGTCTGGTTCTCTTTTTAAGCAGGCAAAGTGTATCCCAGCAGCCCAAGAGCAGTCCTCTAACAAAGACACACAACTGCTGGATGCTGGGAGTATAAATGTGCAAGAAAATGGAAAAGCAATCCAAGAGGATATGGAAGGAATGCTGACAGCTCCTGCTACTATTCTCCTGTGAATGAAGCTGATATTCAGGAGCATGAGGCTTTGTAGCTGGTGGCACTGTAGCATGTTAGGCAAAATTTGGTTTCAAATCCCCATTGCAAACTGAAAACATATGTCCATACACAACTCTGTATATGAATGTTCATAGCAGAAGTATCAATAGTAGCCAAAAAGTGAACCCAACTCAAACATTCATCAATTAATGAATGGATAAGCTAAATGCAGTATATCCATACAATGAAATAATATTCTGTAATAAAAAGGAATGGTGTACAGATGCATACTACTCATATGGAAGAATCTTAGAAACAGTATGCTAAATTAAAGAAGCCAGACACAAAGTAAGGCCACATGTTGTGTACGGCCATTATATGAAATGTCCACAAGAAATCCATAGAAAGTAGATCTGCTTGCCAGAGCCTAGAGGGAGAAGGGAAATGGGGTGGGACTGATAATATGACTTTATTTAGAGTGTTGAAAATGTTCTGGAAGTAGTGGTGATGGCTGCACAACTTTATAAATATACTAAAACCCACTCAATTGTACACTTTAAAATAAAATCCTCATGATCACTTCCCCTCTTTTTTCTCATTATGCCTTGTTATAGTCATCTACAGAACCTCAGCATTCATTCTCTGATTTGAGATTTGAGTTTTTGGTTCAATATCACTCCAAAGCTTCTTTTGTTGTGATATTTGTTCTTCTCACTCCTCTTTTTACTTTTCCTCCAACTTCTTCTTTGACTCCACTTCAGTGACCTACACCCACTGTTATAAATTGGATCTTGTCATCACCAAGATTATTCTTCACAGCTCAAGGTCAAGAATCCTATACTAACCAACATTTCTTGTTTTTCCATCTTACTCCTCCTAGTTCTCCAACTTTAATAATTCTGAGACCCAAAATCCATAGATCTTAATAACACTTCTTCTGTCCTTCACCTACTTCATATCCTCCCATACCTCCTTATCCACCTAAGTCAGTCATTATACTCACTCTCTTTCTTCTTCTTCCTTTACTGTACTGCCTAGCAAAGTTTTGACCCCACCAAAATCCAACTATCTACCTAGTCTATACCTGTATCTGTGCAGTTGAGTGGTGAAAAAACACGAAGTCAACCTATTAACTTCAAGCAGGCCCTTAGTGCTGCTGCTACATCACACAAGTCTATTCATTCATAGACGGCCATTTCACACTTATCCTTTCTCCTCAAACCTCTGACCTTCTCTCTCTTCTAAATCTGTTTTCAGAGAAGATAAAGACAATCAGCAGAGTACTTCCTCATGCTCTACCAACACAACTGGCAATCTTATATCTGTTTCCATATTTTCTATCCTCCCCTGTTATGAATGAATAGATCATGTCACTAAGAAAGACCTGCCTCACCCACCTACAAGATCCAACCCCTTGTTATCTACTTAAGGACATTACTCCATCAATTATACCCTCTCATATTCTTTCCCTTAAATTGGGTCATTCCCATCATCAGTACAACAGCCACGCTATACAATATGGTCCATCCAAAATAAAACCCTGGTGACTCCTCTCCAAGCTACAGCTCCATTTCTCTGCTGCCCTTACAGGAAAACTTTTAGGGGCCTGTAAGACTTGATTGTTTCCAGTTTCTCTCCTCCCATTTTCCTTCTCTCTCTCACATCATTTCTTTGCCCTTCCTCTTTTTTTAACTTTGAAAAATTCTGATAACAACAACAACAAAAAACTTTAAAGAATAAACACTTTATATTTTTTATTTAAATTTATTCATTGTTTACAATAACATTTCCCCACATTTGCTTTATTTCTCTCTTTCTTTACATACCTACACACACACACACATACTTTCTCTCTGAGACTAAATCTTTCCTGAAAAGTTGCAAACATTGTGACACTTCTTCTCTAAAACTTCAACATATATGTCCTAAGATCAAGGGTACCTTCTTTATAACCCAATACACTATTATACCCAGGAAACTGTAATACTTAGTGTTATATTGTATCATTTGATATGCAATCTATATTCAAATTTTCCTAATTATCCCTAAAATGTTCTTCCAGCAGTTTTTTTTTCTTGATCAAGGATCCAATTAAAGTTCATGTACTGTGTTTGGGTTTGGCTCTTCAACTTCTCTTATAATTCCCTTGAGGAACTTCTTGGTTTTGTTTATCACTATGGGTTCATAGATTCTTAGTATATTATAATTCATTACCATCATTATGCTTCTTGATGTTCTGACTGTCCTAATTTGATTAGTGGGAGCCCCTTAAAACCAGATCTTATGTTATTTTGATAGGTTTCCATTGGTTTCCACTTCCTTGCTTTATGGCATAAGATCTATTTCATGCTCATTTTATGCTTACCATGCTCCAAACTTAAAATCAGCCATTTCTCTAAGGAGTCCTGGTCTGTTCCTTTAGTAGAGGTTGGGATTTAGGAACCATGATCTGGATGCTCATGGTGCTTCATTGCTACTGAGTTTTTCTTACAAACCATTTCATCAGTTCACAGAAATCTTCCTCATTCTTTTCTATGATTAGATAATACTCTGTTGTGTAAGTATACCACAGTGTATTCAGCCAGTTTTCTGTGGATAAGCATTTACAGTATTTCCAATATTTATAATTTTTACACATAATGTCACAATGAATAACTTTGTACATATGCTGCTTCATATGTGTGGAGATACACCTTTGGGTATATTCCAGTCTCACATTCTCTCTTGAATCCACTACAATCAGGCTTTTGCCCTGGTCAGGGTCAACAGTCATTTAACCTCATCTTACTTGACCCCTCTGTAGCATCTGACACAGTTAATTATAAATTATTCCTGTCTTCTAAAAATACTTAAAAAACAAACAAACTTGGCTTCCAGAATACTCTCTTGCTCTCTCTGCCCTGACTTCCTCAGTCTTCTTTACTGATTTTGACTTACTCTTCTGACCTCTAGATATTATACTTATTCTTGGGATCAATCTTCAATCTTCTTCCTTTCCCTTCTAAACTCACCACCTAGGAGACATTAACCAATTATCACAGTTTTACTTATGCTCGTAACTCCCAAATTTCAGCCCAGACTCTCTGAACTCTAACTCATCTTCCCATCTCTTACTTGACATCTGATTTGGTGTAAAACATACCTCAAACATGACATGTCTAAAACCAAACCCTCACTTTTTTCTCCAAGAAGTTGGAAGTCTTTCCACAGTCTTCCCACCTCTATAAAGGGCAACTTCATCCTTCCAGATGCTCAAGTCAAAAATCTTGGAATAATCCTTGAATTCTCTCTTTTTCCTACACCTTACATGCAAATCCATCAGCAAATCTTGTTGCAAACACACACACATATATGTGTGTACCACTACTATCCTAATCCAACTCACCTCATCTTTGTCTAGATGAATTCCAATAACTGAACTAACCTCTGCTTTCCCATCCCTATCCTCATGCTGTTCTCAATGCAACAACCATTAGAGTGCCCTTTTAAAATGGGCATTAGATCACTCTGCTCTTATCCTAAATGCTTTTCAATGGCTTCCCTCTTCACTTAGAATGAAAGCTAAAGTCCTTACAATTGTCAACAAGTACACAGACAGTCTGGATTCCTGTCTGCTCTTAGATCTCATCTCCAACTGTTCTCCCCATCTCTCAATTGGTGTTCCTTAAACATGCTAAGCCTACTAACAATTCAGGACTTTTGCACCCTGCTGTTTCTTCTGCCTAGAGTACTCTTATCCACATGCTATCTTCTTTACTTCCTTAGGGTCTTCTGTTGGAAAAAATGCGTACGATAAAACAGGGAAGGAGATACAAGGATCTAACAGTTTCTTAAACAGCTTTCATTCTTTTTTTTTTTCTTTTAGCATCACCCTTTCTCAAAGCTCATAGTATCCAGAGCTTTGAGAAATCTGCAACTTAGATTGGGTTGTTTCTCAGTTTTCCTGATGGCTGCTTTAGAATTAGGTTACTTTAGCTCTGCTTGTTGCTACTCACCCATCTGCTTTCAAACATTCAAAAATGTACGGCTCTCTTCTCCTCTCTTATCTGCCCTTTCCTTGTGTTTATAATTTATGACCAACAAACAAACATAACTTCTTCACTATGCTTTTTGTCAGGGCTTGAGAGAGAATAAAACATGATATATGTGTCATTCTGCCACCTTAACGTGGACACTGTAATTCACTTCATTAAAAAAAAAACCCATATACTATAAGGCACTTTCAGAAGGGTACAATATTTTATAAAAACAAACAAGATAGCAATACAAACTAAAAAGACGTTTTAAAATCACAAATATAAAAAACTATAGTTTCAAGTTTTGTTCTATTCCTATTTTTCATTTAATATACTGTATTCTTTTTTATGCACTCAGTATTTATAAACCAACAGAATACTATCAACAATCAGTTTGTAGCATCTGTGATAATTCTAATTTATTTGATGACACAGGAGACTTCCCCACATTTTTAGAAAAGCAAAACCCTGTTCATCTTTAAAAAAAAAAAAAATAATAACCTAATTCCATCTATTACAAATAACATTCCAGGAAACCCTTTTAAAATATGAAGTGCCCAAGGAGCTATAACGTAAATATAGAAAATATTACAGCTATAACATAGAAAAATAGAAATATAACATGGAAAAATAAAATAAGGAGTGGTTCTTTCTACTCATCTAGACTTAAGGTCTAGTTTAAGGGAAAAAGGCAATTCCAAAGACTATCTTTACTATTACCAGATAAAGTAAATGGAAAGTATATATCAACCAAAGCAACAGTAATAACCTAATTGTCATGAATATATTATCACTGCTATTATAACTATCTTCTACAAATTTGGTAACTAGAAAGAAAACTTACCTGTCTAAGAATATATCTGGGAGTGGTGGATAGGTCTGCATGTCAGGCACTCGCTCGTGGACAATAACCATTATGAAAGATGTAAATCCAAATACTATGAAAACATATATACAACTCAGTATGGTCTTCCAATACTCTGGGTCCAGTCTTCGAATAGAATGTTTGTTTTTACCATTCACATACTGGTACTGATCAGAATTCAAATCAGTGATGGGTCCATCACAGTCATGTGAAGGCTCCCCATTACAGAGCCACTCTGCACTCTGAAGAGCACTGATAAATGGAGTCATGGGACTCATGGGACTGTCACTGTTGTAGCCCATCTCTTCTAAAACATCAATATGTATTTTCTGCAATTTTCGAACTGAGAGCATTAACCTTTTAATGTCCCCTAAGACTTTGATTTCCAGAGGAGGAGATCGGAGATCATATTCAGTCAATGTAAGCAATGTGATTCCATCAAGTCGGTGCTTGTTGCATAAAACATCCACATACTCAAAAAAGCCTTCATCCTTCAGCCAAACAGCTACATGCTTGGTAGTCCAGCGGCGAATGCAGAGTTGATTAGGAACAGCCATTTCTTCTTCAACTGTCTGTCAAGGGAAAATAGGAAAATAAACAAAAACTCAACATGCCCTAGCAACTTCTTTGAGGATTAAACACATAAATACACCAGAAACAGTTATTCATCCACACTGCTATATTGGCTTCTGGACAAGAAAAAAGAAATAAAATTATTCATTAATGAGTAGTTTTCAATAGATTTACATTCTAATAAGTTTATACACATAAATTCAGTAGCAGAGGAAAGCTAATAACCAAACAGTTTTATAAAATGTTTTTTTGGTAATATTTTACAAGTGGCTTTCCCATACCATAGCAGGCCATAACTTAATTAGAAAAAGACTACTGGTGAGAACAATTGAGAAAAATAACTCAACACTTTCATAAAATGAAATATACAGAAAGATGTGTCATATGTGAAAATAAATCAAATTTTAGAAATCTTCACGTTTGAGGGATAAATATCTCTCCTGCCTCTAAACTGCCTTGTCGTGGTGAAGCAGCGTGAATAACTCAGTGAAGCTATGAGTCATGCAATGCAGGGCCACCTGAGACAGATGGTCACAGTGAAGAATTCTGATAAAACGTGGTCCACTGGAGGAGGCAACGGCAAACCACTCCAGGATTCTTGCCATGAGAACCCCATAAACTGTATAAAAAGGCAAAAAGATATGACACCAAAAGATGAGCTCCCAGCTCAGAAGGAAGAGCGGAAGGCAATCACTAACAGCTCTGAACAGCCGGCTCAATGGAAAGACCCTGATGCTGGGAAGGACTGAAGGCAGGAGCAGAAGAGGGTGACAGGATGGAATGATTGGATGGCATCACTGATTCAATCGACATGAACTTGGGCAAACTCTGAGAGATGGTGAGGGACAGGGAGGCCTGGCGCACTATGGGGTCACAAACAGTTGGACACAATTTGGCAACTGATTGAACTGAACAGCAACTGATTCCAAAAAGAAACAAAACAAAACCAAAAACCCACAAAGGTAGATGGAAAACTAATTTCAGGAAACCCCTTAAGATGAGACATATTTCTATCTACTATACAAATAATTTCTACAATAGATATAAAATCTTTACCAGATATAAATATCTATAAATATCTTAATAGCTCATTTCTTCCTATACCTTGAATATTCCATTACAGAACTTATAAGGAATTTCCTTCTTAAAATATCATTGTGATTTAGTGATAAAACACTTCAATGCCCACAAATTTGAGGGGCTATATTTTATACTGCAATTATAGTAATTTTTTCTTTCTTTTTTTTGTGGCCACACCACACAGCTTGTGGGATCTTAGTTCCTGACCAGGGGCTGAATCTGAGTCCTCAGCAGTGAAAGTGCTGTGTCCTAACCACTGGACCTCCAAGGAATTCCCTATACTTCAATTATAAAAGGAATGTACCATTTCAAAAAATACTAATAATTTTTACTACTTTGCCCACACAGTTCTGTTTATGTTCTTTTTCTATTTTAAAGTGTTCAGTAACTTGGGCCTATATCAGGCTTCTAAACTTTTATCAGATACATGGGAGACAAAGGCTTACATGGAAAAACCTAAAGTACTTTCTCAACAACTAAAGTCAGTGGGTTTTCTGACATTTTCCAGATTACTAAAGACCACATTTTCTACTGAGATGATTTTTAAAAAACACAGTAGGTAAACTTTAAAGCATTAAAAAAGAAGAAGAAAGAATGACACAACAAATACTCACATGCCCACTACCCAGCTTGGGGAAAAAAAAAAAAATTAAACAGTTCCAATACATATGTTCCGTTTCTTAATTTGAATAGTAGTTATACACTGAATATTCATCAATCCGTACACTTATGAGCTATACTTTACATGTGTTAAACTTGATTTTAAAAGTTTTAAAAACTAAAACAAAACATCAATACCCTTCTCTCCTCCCAGATGTAGTAACTCCTGGTTTTAGTGCTTATCATTCCCTTATAAGCATTCATTTAGTGCTTATCATTCCCTCATAAGCATTTTTGGCTATGAAAACTTTCTATGCTTCCTTATGTGGAGGAAAAGTAAAAAGCTGCCATTTCTGCATTCTTCTAGCCAACACAAACTGTTGCCACAAATAATTACCTGAAAAAGGCAAATACTCAGCTACATAAGTACTTTTTACACCATCAAAAATATTCAGCCAACAAGAAACATGCTCATTAAATGTTTATATTTTGATTACTACAAAGCAAACCTAGTTTTTGGAAACCTTACATCAGTGTTTCCAAACAAAGCTTTTAACAGTATAAAGCCACAACAGCTTTCCAGTCTTAGTCTTTTTACCTATAATATAGCATCACCACCCCAAAGGACAGGGAATTATGATTTATTCACTTCAACTCATGGAATTTACACACATTGATGTATATAATTTTATATCACTTATTACATATATATAGCTCCATTTAAAATGATTTTTCTATATGTTAATACATATAGACAGCCAGATGGCTTCATCCTACATACTACATACATATCTTTTCCCCAAGGTATTCTCTGACTAAATTACTTCAACCCTGAATATCCAACAAGTGCATGCTATGAACTCTGCAACAATTACAATGTAAAAAGTATGAGAGGCTCATCTCATACAAAATAAGGCCAGATTCCTTCTGTCGTTTTATTTCTATTTCACTTTCTCATTTTTCTAACAGCTTACCACCAGTGGGTTCCAAATCACTCCCATCCTTTTAGCCTTGTTCTTCAGTAGAGTTTCATTTCATACACTGCTCAAAATGATCTCTCTCATATTTTTTTTTTTTTCTGTCTTGTATCACCTCCAATCTGGCTAACAATCTGTTCTTTATATCCTCAATTTAACTAACAAACAGGCTTTGATGCTGGTGTTTCAGCTGCTAGAAAATATGAGTTGTCGTACAAGAAAGCTCCCTAGAAGTCTTTGAACCTGCTGTGGCAATGCCCTAAAAGCATGACACATTGCCCTGCTGTACTTCATCAGGTCAGGGCACGCCCTTTAATTCTCTACTGCTACATACAGTTAGAGGCCCATATTTAGTTAACACTATGAACACCTGCACTAAAGAGGTATATTAGAAGATGATAAAAGGCTTCAGGACAACATAGTATTTTTGTTGTACCACAGGACCTACAGGGAACAGGAAACTTTTAATGAAGAATATGACAGCTATAGATTTCATACAAATATACAGAATGAAGAAATTAGTAAACATTTCAGAATACTTTCAGCTTTAATCAATAATTAATATGAATCAACTATCAGTTAAAGGGACTTCTGTTTCTGACCAAGATGCAGTAAGAGAAACCAGATTTACTTTTCCACCTGAAACAGCCAAAATATAGACAAAATATATGTAGAGAAAACCAGTTTCAAAACAGTGGGCACAAGACAGCAAGGAGACCCTTGAGAGGAGGAAACAAGGCGAGCCCTACTGCCCCTGCCATGAGTGAGCGGTGTAGGATATAATCTGGGTGAGGCCCAGCAGACTATGTGAGTGGCGATGGAAGTGAAAGTCTAGGGGAATCAAGGTGGTTAGTGTACACGGGATAGAATAATAGAGGGGAGAAAGACAGAGAACTTGATATAGACTGAATGCTTATATTCCTGTATTGAAATTCTGACTCCTAGTGGGATAGTATTAGAAGGTGATTAGGTCATTATGGCAGAATCCTCATGAACAGAATTAATGCCCTTATATACCCCAGAGAGCTCTCTCAGCTGTTCTGCCCTGTAAAGACACAGATAAAAGAAGACCACCTATGAAGCAGACCTCATAGACACCAAATCTGCTGGCAGTTTGATCGTGGATTCCTTGGCCTCCAGATCCATGAGAAATAGATGTGTTAAGGCACTCAGCCTACAGTAATTTTGTTATAACACTATACGTAGACTAAGATGGAACTCCAGAGATTTGCAAAGAATCTCCCTTGAACAGGCAGCTGAATGCTGATCAACACTTGTATGTGAGGAAACCAAACAAGACTGAAAAAAGAACCACCCAGAAAGATTAGAGGTGATAATAATGCCTAGTACTCACCCAAGATCACTAAAAGCACCTACCGCAAATAACCAGGCTGGAAAAAAAAAATCTCATGATTCATGGGGCACTAGGCAGAGTACACAGCAAGATCTTTCCATAGTAGAAAGGCAAAATTAACCCTAAAACAGGAGCTCTCAAGTGGGGGCAACTGGCACCCCAAAACATTTGGCAATTTCTAGAGATATTTTTGGTTGTCACAGCTAGGGGCTCATCTAAAGACTAGAGACTAGGGATACTGTTAAAACACTCTGCAATGCATAGGACAGTCCCTCACAACAAAGAATTGGTGCTGGTATGCAGAAATCCTGCCCTAAACCTAAACATGTCTCTGGTTCAGCCAAACATATCTTAAAAGCAGAATCAAAAGGATCAGAGTTGTTTTCAAGTAATTTAATTATATCCCTAAACAAAGCGGGAGAATATTAATAGGAATACAAAAGTATTCAGCACCCAACGGGTAAAATCACTATGTCTGGGAACCAATCAAAGATGACCAGGCATGCACAGAAGTAGGAAAACTCACCTACAACATGTAGAAAATCAATTGAAATTGACCCAGAACAGACAGATAATAAAATTATCAGACAAGGATGTTAACACAGATATGATAACTGTATTACATATGTTCAAAAAGTGAAATAGAGATATGGACACATAAGATCCAACTCAAACTTCTAGAAATGAAATTGCAAAGATATGTAATAAAAAACACATTGGATGGGATTAATAGCTGATTAGATACTATTGAGGCACAGTAAACTTGAAGACATAATATGAATTATTCAAAATCAAACACAGGAAAAAGAGAGCTTTTAAAAATGAAGAGAACATTATTCAGTCTTTAAAAGGAATCTTGAAGACCTTGTGCTAAATGAAGTAAGTCAGACACAAAAGGACAAATGTTGTATGATTCACTTTAGATGAGGTCAAATTCATAGAGACAGAAAGCAGATAGTAGTTTCCAGGGACTGAGCAATAGGAGACAAAGGGGAATTACTGTTTGATGGGTACAAAGTTTCCATTTGGGATGATGAAAAAGTTCTGGAAATGGATGATAGTAATGGGTGCACCACAAAGTAAATGTACTTAATGCCACTGAATTATGGACTTCAAAATGATTACAATATTTTGCTATGTATATTGTACCATGATTAAAAAAAAAGAAAAAGAAACAAAACGAAAAGAACATCAGTGAGAGGTGGGACAACTTCAAACCATCTAATAGATGCATTTATGTGGCCTGAAGGGAGGAGACAGGAGAGGACAGGAAGAAACATTTTGAAGTACCAATGGCCAGCATTTTTCAAAATCTGGTGAAAACTATAAACTCACACCCAAAAAGCTCAATAAACTTCAAACATTAGAACCACACAAAAAACTATACCACACCATAACATAATCAAATTACTCAAAATCAGCGATAATGAGAAAATCTTAAAAGTAAAAAGAGAAGATATATACATTACATACACAGGAACAAAGATAATGATAGCAGATTCCTCACAGGAAACAATGGAAGTTAGAAGACAGTGAAATAATGTCTTTAAAACAGCAAAAGGAAAAAAAAAAAAAAAACAACCTATAATTCTATGACCAGTAAAATGTTGTTAAAAAACAAAGGTAAAATAAATACTTTTTCAGACACACAAAAGCTAAATAATTTCATCTCCAGCAAACCTGAACCACCAGAAATGTGAAAAGGAAGTCCTTCACACAGAACAAAAATGCCATCATATGAAAATAAGAATCTATGCAAAGCATGGAAGAATATCAGAAATGGTAGATACATGGGGTAAATACCTAAGTAAAATACATGTCAACAATGGCACAGAAGTTGGGAGAAACAGACTACTAAAATAAAATTCTTCCAGAAAAGCAGGGAATATTTCTGAATTCATTCCATAAGGCCAGTATTATCCCGATACCAAAACCAGACATGACATTACAAAAAAATAAAACTATAGCCTGACAAGCCTTAAGAACATAGAAGGAAAAATCTGAAACATATCTCAGCAAATCAAATTCAGTAGTATTTTACAAGGATTCATATTTTATATACAAAAACATTCATATTTTACAGCAAGACAAGAAAAATTTAAACATAAAATTAAAAAAATTTTTTTTCTCTGCCTTTGGCCTCTTCCTTCACCACCAAGAACTGCATATCTGCATTATGCATCAACCAAACCTCCCCCATTGGCAGAAACACCTGCTCAGCCATAAAGTGCAACATTCTTCCAGCATCAATAAGACAACTCCTTAAAAGATAACATTCCTTCTTGATCTTGTTAAGAGGCCACAAGACTTTTAGATATGGAGTATTAAACTGTCAATAATATGTCATTTAATGTACAGCCCTCTGTCTCAAAAAAACAAACAAACAAACACAAAAACTCACATAACTATGCCTACACTTCTAATTGGTAGAACAGCTCTGAGAGTTTTCTGACATGCTGTTCTTGGGTTATAGTCTCCAGTTTGGCTCAAATAAAATTTTCCATTTCTTTCTTAGATCGACTGATTTTCATTGACATGCATCAATTCTTACCAAATTTGGTCTATAAATTCCATGCAGTCCCAATCAAAATCCCAACAAGTTTCTTTGTAGATACTGATAAACTTGATTTCAAAAGCTGATATGGAAATGCAAAGGACACAGAATAACCAAAACAAGCTTGAAAAAGAATAAGATTAGATAACTAATTACAAGACTCATTGACTCATTGGAAAAGACCCTGATGCTGGGAAAGATTGAAAGCAGGAGGAGAAGGGGACAACAGAGGATGAGATGGTTGGATGGCGTCACCGACTCCATGGACATGAGTTTGAGTAAGCTCCAGGAGTTGGTGATGGACAGGGAGGCCCGGCGTGCTGCAGTCCATGGGATCGCAGAGAGTCAGACATGACTGAGCCACTGAACTGAACTGAGTACTGGCATAAAAATAAATCAATGGAACAGAACAGAGAATTGAGAAACGGACCTACATATTTATGGATATATAATTTTCTACAGTTGTGCACAGGCAATTCAGTGGAGAAAGAATAGTCTTTTCATCAAATGCTAGATCAAATGAATATGTATATGCAAAACCAGTAATCCATACCTCTCACCACATATAAAAATTAACTTCAATGGATTATAGACCTAAGGTAAAATCTAAAACTAGAAAACTTCTAAAAGAAAATATATGAGAAAATCTTTTTGAATTTAGGTTAAGTAAAGATTTCTTAGATATGACAACAAAAACAAAATCCTTAAGAGAACAAGTTGATAAACTGGACTTCATTTGCCTAGCTAGGTGACTTAAGGACATAATTTTATGGTTTTTACTCTACAAATTTCTGCATTGTTTTGATCTGTTAAAGCATATACTTCTATAATAAAGACAGAAAAATATACAGAAGAACAATGTATCTGTTGAAGAACACTGAAATTATAATTTCAAAATTACACCTGCCTCAAGAACTACTTTTAATTTTTTAATTTATCTTTCATACATAGTATTTTCTATACATAAAATTTCTACAGAGAAATCATGCCACACGTAATACATTTTTACTTAACATTGTTGCATGAGTTCTGTTTAACGTCATCAAACTATCCTTTGAAAAGGACATTCCATTGTATGTCCATACAATAATCTGCCGATTTCCCAATGTTGGCAACTGTTCACAATTTTATTACTATTACAAACAGTACTGCAGTGTCTTCGGTTAGATTTCTAGAAGTAGAATAACAGAATCAAAAAATTCTGACATGTTATTTGGACACTAACTCCTAGGTAGTCATTAAAGCCTGATCCACATCAAAAAGCTTGACCCACATCAAAAAGCATGACGGTGCCTGTCCAAAATGTTAATGGGTACATAAAGGAAAGATCTCAACTTGAGAGACAACTTAAAAGAAGTTTATTTTGAAATCATGAGCAATTAAGAAATTAGTCATCAAAGGTCAATACAAGGCACTGAGAACACAGTCCACTCATGCAGAATCGTACCAACAGGCATTACTCAAACTTAGTTCCAACTCATAGATAATACATAAACTAAAGTATCTGACTGTTCTGTACAGATATCTTATCTTTTGGATGGACTCTGACAAATTTTTGAAACCTATTCAAAAATTCAATTTTCAGCATATCAACTTGTTCATTTACTAGCAAATTAATATTTCTCTCCAAATTTAGTTCACATTGATTAGAGATTTCAACAGCTTGACAGCAAAATAATTCATTATTTCCTATGATCTTATCTCCATACTTAACACAATGAAAACAGCTTTCATAAACACAAGAACTTTAAATCTGGTATTTCTTTTTTTTTTTAAGTCTTTATTAAATTTGTTACAATCTTGCTTATGTTTTTGCTTTTTTGGCCATGAGGCATGTGGGACCTTAAGCTTCCCCGCCAGGGATCAAACCTGCACCCAGTGCTTCGGAAGACTAAGTCTTAACCACTGGACCACCAGGGAAGTCCTCCCCAAATCTGGTATTTCTTAACAGAAGCATGGCTATTCATTAATCAATGAGTGGTATGCATTCACTGGAGTGATAAGCACTAAATTATTATCTTCACAATAATATAAATAACTCAGTTATGAATACTATATTAAAACTATAAATACTGTATATTAGGTGTAACAAACCAAGCACAATCAGTCCAGAACTACAAAAAGAGACAATGTCTATCAACAAACTCTCCCTATTCTGCCTCACTAAAGCTCTGTGTTTTGCCCTTCCCTATCTCTGTGACTGATCAGCTACAGGACAATCTGGCCACTGGAAATGATGACTTGACGCAAGGAGTATTACTATCTGTGAATCACCACTGACTCAGTGTCTGTGACAAATACGGTGAAATGGCACTCAGCATCCTTTCCAATCTCCCTCCAGTTGTTTTTTGTACTACAGAGGTTAAAAAACTAAAAATTATCCTCCAGGATCCCTTGCCACTAAGGTTCTAAATGTGAATTAAGTTTAGCCAACTATATCCTCTGACATGAGATGTGGAAAAGTGATGTTGAAAGCTGAGCTTCTCTGTACACCAGTGTTGAATCAAATCTCAGAGAAAGTTTTGGCTGAAGTAGAAAAGAACAGCTTTACTGCTTTCCCAGGCAAAATGGGAAACAGCAGGCAAATACCCTCAAAACCATCTGTCCCAACTTGGGGAAGACAAGAAGTTTTACAGTAATTGTCCAAGAGGGTGTGATCAGCTCCTAGACATTCTTTTGATAGGTTGATGGTGAGGTAAGTAGGAGTCAGCATCATGAACCTTCAGGTCCAACTGGTCTGGGGTCTACATGCTTGTGGACAGAATATCATTGTTAATCATTAACTTCTCCCACCTGGAGGGGGTTTCAGTATCTGCAAAACAGCTCAAAGATGGTGTCGTGTGTATCCTCTGATAGGGAAACAGGACCTTGCCCCAAGGCTGCTCTGGGCTGTTTGTTTCTCCCTGGTCTCCCATTCCTTTCCTAATTAAGAACTGCTTGAATCTACCCACTGGGACTCAGGGAAGGTGACGGAGGATGAATGAAGGCTGTTTCCTATAATCAAAGAAATGCGAGACACAGAAGGGCTTTGTGCCCAGGAACCCCACAGGGACCCCTGCACAGTATCAAAAGCAGAAAGTGAAGTAGGGGCCACATTTTTCTAAAGTTTGGTATCCGCAAGAAAGATTATGGAAATGTTGGGTGTGAGTGTGTATGTAATTCTCCAGTTTACAATCACTCACTTTTTGTCTGGAAGCAGCTGCAGTTGTAGAGCAGCAGTACTGGCTTTCCAATGCCTGCCATCACATATATGATGATACGTTTCTTCTGTGTGTGTTAAACTATACATACCTGAAATTTTATTGTTTCAATCATTTTTAAGCGCATAGCACTTAAATCTTCAGTGCATTTAAGTACATCTATATTGTTGTTCAATCATTAACCACCACTTATTTTTAAAACTTTTCCATCATGCAAAATGAAAACTCCCCATTGTTTCTTCCCGCATGCTCCTGTCAAACACCATTCTATTTTCTGTCTCTATTATTCTAGATACAACCAGTATCCAGAAAAACGTCTACTTCTGCTTTACTGACTACGTCAAAGCCTTTGACTGTGTGGGTCACAATAAACTTAAAATCCTTAAATTTTAAGAAAATTCCTGAAGAGATGGGAATACCAGACCACCTTATCTGCCCCCTGAGAAACCTGTATGCATTTCAAGAAGCAACAGTTAGAACCGGACATGGGAACAACGGACTGGTTCCAAATTGGGAAAGGAGTACATCAAGGCTGTATATACACCCTGCTTATGTAACTTCCATGCATAGTACATCATGAGAAATGCTGGGCTGGATGAAGCAGAAGCTGGAATCAAGATTGCTGAGAGAAATATCAATAACCTCAGATATGCAGATGACAACACCCTTATGGCAGAAAGTGAAGAACTAAAGAGCCTCTTGATGAAAGTGAAAGAGGAGAGTGAAAAAGTTGGCTTAAAGCTCAACATTCAGAAAACTAAGAACATGGCATCCAGTTCCATCACTTCATGGCAAACAGATGGGGAAACAATTGAAACAGTGACAGACTTTATTTTTGGGGGCTCCAAAATCACTGCAGATGGTGACTGCAGCCTTGAAATGAAAAGACAATCTTGCTCCTTGAAAGAAAAAGTACAACAAACCTGGACAGCATATTAAAAAGCAGAGACATTACTTTACCAACAAAGGTCCATCTAGTCAAAGCTATGGTTTTTCCAGTAGTCATGTATGGATGTGAGAATTGGACTGTAAAGAAAGCTGAGCACTGAGAATTGATGCTTTTGAACTGTGGTGTTGGGAGAAAACTCTTGAGAGTCCCTTGGACTGCAAGGAGGTCAAACCAATCCATTCGAAAGGAAATCAGTCCTGAATATTCCTTGGAAGGATGGATGCTGAAGCTGAAGCTCCAATACTTTGGCGACCTGATGCAAAGAACTGACTCAATGGAAAAGACTCTGATGCTGGGAAAGACTGAAGGCGGGAGGAGAAGGGGACGACAGAGGATGAGATGGTTGGATGGCATCACTGACTCGATGGACATGAGTTTGAGCAAGCTCCGGGAGTTGGTGGATGGACAGGGAAGCCTGGTGTGCTACAGTCCATGGGGTTGCAAAGAGTTGGACACGACTGAGAGACTGAGCTGCACTGAATTGAGACACAACCAGTGGAATCCTACAGTGTTTGTCCTTTCGTGTCTGCCTTATTCTCCTTTGCAGAGTATCTTCAAGGTTCACCATGTTTTAGCATATGTCAGAACCTTTCTCATTTCTAAGGCTAAATAATATTCCATTGTATGTATATATCACATTTTGTTTATTCATTCATCTATCAATGGACACTTGGGTGGCCTTTAGTTCTTGGCTATTGTGAATAACGCTGCTATAAACATGAGTGTATACAAATATCTGTTCAAGTCTTGCTTTCACCTCTTTTGAGTATACACCCAGATGTGGAATTGCTGGGTCATTTGAGTAATTGCTTAATTTTTTCAGGAATCATCATACCATTTTCAAAGCAGTTGCATCATTTTACATTCCCAAGAGCAACACACAAGTGTTTTAATTTTCCACACCCCTTACTAACACTTGCTTTTTTTTGATTTTTGGTTTTAATAATGGTCCTCCTAATGGGTATGAAGTGGTATCTCCTGTAATTTTGATCTGAGTCCCATTAATGACTAGGGATGTTAAGCATCTTTTTATTTGCTTTCTGGGCAATTGTATATATTCTTTAGACAAATGTCTATTCAAGTCTTTTGCTCGTTTTTGAATTGGTCTGTTATGGTTGTTGTTCAAATGGCGTGTTCTTTAACAGTTCCATACTGGCCTTCTGATACCCTAATATTTACCTTTGCTAACTGCGGCAAAGGTAGCACTCCGCTAGCAGGCTTGTTCAAATCTTGTTCTAGAAGTCATTCCTGGTGGTCCAGTGGCTAAGACTCTGCGCTCCCAGTGTAGGGGTCCAGGTTTGATCCCGGGTCAGGGAACTAGATCCCACAAGCTACAATTAAAGGGTCTGCATGCCACAACTAAAAGATCCTACATCGAGCAATTAAGATCTGGCACAGACAAAACGAAAAACAAAACAAAACAACAGAAGTCATTCTCAGCAGCCCAGTCCACAGACTAGTTTGTCTCTTATAACTGAACCCTGACTGAATATAATCATTTTAGCCCTTCAGTCTTTCAAGTTGTCATTTTTCAAAGCAAGTAAAGTACCCAAAGTTAAAGGCTTCAAACTAACTCATAAGGTCCACAATCTGGTAAAATTCTAGGTAAGGCAAATAACTTTATGCTGTTTCCTTTAATTTCCTGGTAAATTAATTAAGAAGGATATGGTTTTATCTGCTCTTCTTATTAAATTTATATACCATTATCCTTGGAATGAATGACATGTTTTATTACAATAGGCTATTCAACTATCTTTTCCTCAACCAAGAACACTATGTCAGTAGAAAAGGACTTTAGAGTAATAAAATGTCCCATTAAAAATGTAAATAAAGCAAATATTCATATCTGGCCATTTCATCTATTAGTTAGGTTCAACAATATCAAGAATAAGAAAAATACAAAAATACCACAGTAAAAATTAAAGAAAGGGGGAGAAAAAGGAAAATAAGAATGTATTTAGTAAACAACAAAAAAATATCTAATACCTAGGACAGCAAGAAAGTTTAGTGGGCTTTTGTTAGGTTATTTTTGTTTTATTTTTACAGAAGATAGTATGGATTACCAAGAACACTATTAAGGTCTGTGTGATTAGCGCATAATAGGTTCTCAATAAGTATTATTAAATGAATGTGCAAAAAAGTAGCAGTAATCAAAATAACTGAACTCAATTCCCAAAGCCTTTTTGAACAAGATCATTAAAAAAAATAAAACAAAATCCTGCTTTTAGATTGGTTATTTCATTGTTGCAAGTACACACTCTTAAAAAGATTAAAAATTTTCCTTTTATTTATGCCTAATTACAAAATTTTATTAAAAATTCTTCAGGACTTCAGAATAGTTTTAAATCAAGAAATTTAGAATGTCTAATTCCCCAGAGACAACCCCTGGTCACTAACTTGGTAAATTCACAAGGAACCAGGATCTGGTATCCAGTCTTGAAGCTTCAAAATATGACCTTGTCAGTACCTCTAAAGTTCATCAAAACCAAGGGAGACTAACAGCAAAATCACAACCAGAATGCCGACACTAGATAAGTGTCTAGAGCGAATGCTCAAACACCTTGTCTCAGACACAACCTTATAATTTGGATATATCTAGAAGGCTGATTTAGTAAGCAGAATGTTACTTGTAGAGTAAGTAATCAGAACAAGGAAAAACAGATGCTATTAAGCAAAATTTAATCCAGACTCTTATGAGACCTAAAGTACCATCTGTGCCACACAGAGAGTACCTATCTAGAAAAGGCTGTTTCTATCTCCCAGTTTGTTTGTCTCTCTTCTGCACAGTGCAGGATATAAAAAGCCAACTCTCTCTGACTCCTCCTCTGCCTATGCTCTAAGTAAACTACATATATGATGGCTTTCAACCCTGGCTGTATATGAGAATAATCTAAATTTTAAAAACATGTCTGTCCCAACAATCCCCATGCCCCACTACAGGACAAGTGAGTCGGAATCTCTCAGGATAGAGGAGCTTTACACCTATACATTTTTAAAAGTTCTGCAAGTGATTCTGATACATACCAAGAGTTTCAAAGCACTATGTTACATCACTCAAACTAATTCTGTTTGTTCTTCTACTTCTGGCTTGGATAACTAATCTTTGAGGTGACTGTGCACACCTCTTATACACTTTGAGGTGACTGTGCACACCTATTATACACTAGCTGATTTTATGTTGAGTTGTTGTCTCTCTTATAATCTGCATGATACAACTGAATAAAATATAAACATATACACGAGCTTCCCTGGTAGCTGAGCCGATAAAGAATCCACCTGCAATGTGGGAGACCTGGGTTCAATCGCTGGATTGGGAAGAATCCCTGGAGGAAGGCATGGCAACCCACTCCAGTATTCTTGCCTAGAGAACCCCCATGGACAGAGGAGCCTTGCGGGCTGCAATGCAGTCCATGGGGTTGCAAAGAGTTGGACACAACTGAGTGACTAAGCATAGCACAATGAGGCATCCAATCAGTGGTACAGGGATATGGTGGGCAAGATATTCAAGTACAAGGTATTTGACATCTGCACTTTCATGCACTGGAGAAGGAAATGGCAACCCACTCCAGTGTTCTTGCCTGGAGAATCCCAGGGACAGGGGAGCCTGGTGGGCTGCCATCTATGGGGTCGCACAGAGTCGGACACGACTGAAGTGACTTAGCAACAGCAGCAGCAGTGTTAATCCTTAAAAATAACATGCCCACCCTCTGTTCTGTCAAAAATCTGCATATAACCTCTAGCCAGCCCTCCAAATGGGCAGTTCCTTCACACCCATGGTTCTGCATCCAGGGATTTGATCAACTGCAGTTATTTACTATTGAAAAAAATTGACAAATAAGTGCCCCTGTACAATTCAAACCCTTGTTGCTCAAGGGTCAACTAACTATATACCTAACTCACTCCCTTTAATTCTAAACTCTTTTCAGTGTATTTTCAGGAAGTAATAACATATCTGTTAAATAGATCAGCTAACATTTAAGGCAGTTACAAAGTGCCAGCATGTTCTAAATACTTTACTAATATGCTCAAATAACCCTCTCAACAACCATATAAATAGATATTATCTTTCTCATCTTACAGATAACTGAAACAGAGAAACTTGTACTAGTACAAACAATACTCCAACCTAGACAATCTGATTTCAAAGTCCATCTGCTTATTCATTACACCACACCATCTCACAAGAGCTAAGGGTGCATGTAGTTTTGCAGAGCTTGATGCTTATAAATACTGAATATTTTCTAGTTATCAGCAGAAGAATTTATCAAAGGTCTTCAGTTACATCAAAGATTACATTAATGAGGCACTTCCCTGGCGGTCCAGTGCTTAATACTTTGCCTTCCAATTCAGGGGGTGCAGGTTCTATACCTAGTCAGTGAGCTAAGATCCCACAGGCCTCATGGCTAAAAAACCAAAACGGAAACAGAAGCAATTTTGCAATAAATTAAAAATAAAAAATGGCCCACATAAAAAAAAAACACTTAAAAAATGATTACAGTAATGAGACTGCCTGATGATGATGGCTTTCTGTGAATCACAAATTTTGCACTGTTCACTCCCAAACATTTACTGCCTGCTGCATAGAGCTGTCAGCTAGGACGGCACTGGGGACAGTCTTAAGATGCCCTCTTGTTACATTTGTTCATCAACTGGATATTCACTGTGCACCTGCTATCTGAAGGCATACTAGGCAATGTGGCATTGACCTAGACAAATCTGAAGCAGATCCTACCCTGAAAGATTTTACAGGTGGGTACTGAAGAAAGTCATTTCTTAAAAAGATAAAAGGAATTACAGCTGCTAGTTCTTTATATCTATTATCTCATTTAACCCTCTGAAGAATGCTAATAAAGTGCTTACTTAAGTAACTTGCTAAAAATAAAAAAGAGAATTGCCCCAACAAGTAATGCTGAAGAGGCTAAAGTTGAAGACCTACAAGACCTCTTAGAAATAACACCCAAAAAAGATGTCATTTTCATTATAGGGGACTGGAATGCAAAAGTAGGAAGTCAAGAAACACCTGCAGTAACAGGCAAATTTGGCCTTGGAATACGGAATGAAGCAGGGCAAAGACTAATAGAGTTTTGCCAAGAAAATGCACTGGTCATAACAAACACCCTCTTCCAACAACACAAGAGAAGACTCTACACATGGACATCACCAGATGGTCAACACTGAATCAGACTGATTATATTATTTGCAGCCAAAGATGGAGAAGCTCTATACAGTCAGCAAAAACAAGACCAGGAGCTGACTGTGGCTCAAATCATGAACTCCTTATTGCCAAATTCAGACTGAAATTGAAGAAAGTAGGGAAAACCACTAGACCATTCAGGTATGACCTAAATCAAATCCCTTATGATTATATAGTGGAAGTGAGAAATAGATTTAAGGGCCTGGATCTGATAGATAGAGTGCCGGATGGACTGAGGTTCGTGACATTGTACAGGAGACAGGGATCAAGACCATCCCCATGGAACAGAAATGCAAAAAGGCAAAACAGCTGTCTGGGGAAGCCTTACAAATAGCTGTGAAAAGAAGAGAAGCGAATAGCAAAGGAGAAAAGGAAAGATATAAGCATCTGAATGCAGAGTTCCAAAGAACAGCAAGAAGAGATAAGAAAGCCTTCTTCAGTGATCAATGCAAAGAAATAGAGGAAAACAACAGAATGGGGGAGACTAGAGATCTTCAAGAAAATTAGAGATACCAAAGGAACATTTCATGCAAAGATGGGCTCGATAAAGGACAGAAATGGTATGGACCTAACAGAAGCAGAAGATATTAAGGAGAGGTGGCAAGAATACACAGAAGAACTGTACAAAAAAGATCTTCACGACCCAGATAATCACGATGGTGTGATCACTCACCTAGAGCCAGACATCCTGGAATGTGAAGTCAAGTGGGCCTTAGAAAGCATCACTACGAACAAAGCTAGTGGAGGTGATGGAATTCCAGTTGAGCTATTTCAAATCCTGAAAGATGATGCTGTGAAAGTGCTGCACTCAATATGCCAGCAAATTTGGAAAACTCAGCAGTCGCCACAGGACTTGAAAAGGTCAGTTTTCATTCCAATCCCAAAGAAGGGCAATGCCAAAGAATGCTCAAACTACCACACAATTGCACTCATCTCACACACTGGTTAAGTAATGCTCAAAATTCTCCGAGCCAGGATTCAGCAATATGTGAACCATGAACTTCCTGATGTTCAAGCTGGTTTTAGGAAAGGCAGAGGAACCAGAGATCAAATTGCCAACATCCGCTGGGTCATGGAAAAAACAAGAGAGTTCCAGAAAAACATCTATTTCTGCTTTACTGACTATGCCAAAGCCTTTGACTGTGTGGATCACAATAAACTGGAAAATTCTTCAAGAGATGGGA
This sequence comes from Bos grunniens, assembly GCF_055505025.1. NCBI lineage: Eukaryota > Metazoa > Chordata > Mammalia > Artiodactyla > Bovidae > Bos > Bos grunniens. The sequence goes on from NC_141192.1 coordinate 15,298,059, forward strand.
ATACCAGACCACCTGACCTGCCTCTTGAGAAATCTGTATGCAGGTCAGGAAGCAACAGGACATAGAACAACAGACTGGTTCCAAGTAGGAACAGGAGTACGTCAAGGCTGTATATCGTCACCCTGCTTATTTAACTTATATGCAGAGTACATCATGAGAAACACTGGACTGGAAGAAACACAAGCTGCAGTCAAGATTGCCGGGAGAAATATCAATAACCTCAGATATGCAGATGACACCACCCTTATGGCAGAAGTGAAGAGGAACTAAAAACCCTCTTGATGAAAGTGAAAGAGGAGAGTGAAAAAGTTGGCTTAAAGCTCAACATTCAGAAAACGAAGATCATGGCGTCCGGTCCCATCATTTCATGGGAAATAGAGGGAGAAACAGTGGAAACAGGGTCAGACTTTATTTTTGGGGGCTCCAAAATCAGTGCAGATGGTGACTGCAGCCATGAAATTAAAAGACGCTTACTTCTTGGAAGGAAAGTTATGACCAACCTAGATAGCATATTCAAAAGCAGAGACATGACTTTGCCAACAAAGGTCCATCTAGTCAAGGCTATGGTTTTTCCAGTGGTCATGTATGGATGTGAGAGTTGGACTGTGAAGAAGGCTGAGCGCCGAAGAATTGATGCTTTTGAACTGTGGTGTTGGAGAAGATTCTTGAGAGTCCCTTGGACTGCAAGGAGATCCAGCCAGTCCATTCTGAAGGAGATCAGCCCTGGGATTTCTTTGGAAGGAATGATGCTAAAGCTGAAACTCCAGTACTTTGGCCACCTCATGCGAAGAGTTGACTCATTGGAAAAGACTCTGATGCTGGGAGGGATTGGGGGTAGGAGGAGAAGGGGACGACAGAGGATGAGATGCCTGGATGGCATCACTGACTTGATGGACGTGGGTCTGGGTGAACACCGGGAGTTGGTGATGGACAAGGAGGCCTGGCGTGCTGCGATTCATGGGGTCGCAGAGAGTTGGACACGACTGAGCGACTGAACTGAACTATTTCCTGTTGGTGAGATCACAGAAAAGTTCTTAGGAGTAACATTTGAGCTGAGATTTTAAAAACTGGGCAGAGATGGAGAAAACGTGCACCAGCAGAGAAAACTACAGGAGCAAATGTATTAAGACAGAAAACAATTGAGAACTGTTAGTATTCTTAGGGCACAGGGAATAGTAGTATAGTAAGTTGAAAATATATACTAGGGCCAGATAATGGAAACTTTGGTCAAATTGAGACTACTCCACAGATAATGCAGAACCACTAGAGATTGTTGGAAAAGAGGATGATATAATCAGAGTGTGCTTTAGAAAGAATACTTGTCAGAAGAGTGTAAAATGATTATGAGGGTTGAAGTTAGGATGAAAAGAAACAAAAATGAGCAAAAGATATGAAGAGGCATGTTATTAAAGAGGATATATGAATGGCAGATAAGCACATGAAAAGACGTTCAGCATCACTAGCTACTGGGGAAATGAAAATTAAGACTACGATGAGATATCACTATATACCTACTAGAATAGCTAAAATAAATTTTGAAAAAAATTCTGGCAGGAATGCAGAGAAACTGGATCTCTCACACACTGCTGGTGACAAAGTAAACTTATATAGCCATGCTGGAAAATAGTTTGGCAATTTCTTACAGAGCTGAACATAACTTCATCATATGACCTAGCAATTGTACTCTTGGGCACTTATCCCAGGCAAATGAAAACTTATGTCTACACAAAAACCTATACACAAGTGTCCCTAGCTTCATTACTTGTAATTGCTGAGTTTTTATAAATTATTTTTATACATAAAAACAAAATATACTACAATATATGAATAGTCAAACTGTGATACATCCATACTATGGAAAACACAGCAATAAAACCTTGAATACACACACTAGAAGGGGTCTCAAGGGCATCATGCTGAGCGAAAAAAGTCAATCTTAAAACCTCACATTCTGTATGATTTCATTTGTCCTCAAAATGACAAAATTATACTGGTATAAAACAGTACAGAGGTTAAATGTTATCTGTCAGAGGTTAGAGAGAGTTTGTTGAGGGATGGGGCTAACCCAAGGAAGATCTTCACAGTGATGAAGTATTCCCATATCTTGAGTAGATTAATGGTTACAGAAATCTGCTCAGGAAAAAATGACATACATATACACACACTGAGTCAATGTCAATTTCCTAGTCTTAATATAGTGCTATAATTATGCAAGATGTGGCCACTGAAAGTACATGGGGATTCCTCTGCACTGTTTACAGCTTCCTATGAATCTATAATTATTTCAAAATAAAAAATTTTTAAAAATTTTAAAGGAGAAAGTGTCCTAAAAAGCACACAGCATTTGTAGCATTTGCATATATTTAAAAATAAATAAAATACCAAGCTATCAATAGCTTGGTGGACTCTTTCTTTCTCTATATCAAATATTTCTAAATTTTATACAATAAGCATGTTGCAATACTTGATAATCAGGGGGGAAAAGTTCTTTTAAGAAAATAAAAAGCAATATCATTTCTCATTTGTTTGAAGCATATCACACAAACAGATATGACCTGAAAATTAAGAAAATAAATTCAACTCAATTATTAATGCAACCACATACACACATACTAAATAAAAGAAATAGCAAGAAGACCAAGATAATAAGAGATCTGAGTACAAACTGAGCTCCATTATCCATTAACAGTGTGACTTTGGAAGATGACTGAACCTTTGTGTTTCAACAGATCAAGATATTTCAAAAAGAATAATGAGAAATATTAAAATCATGTTTTGTGTCAGGATGAAAGAATTCTTACAATGTTAGAATTGGAAGTGACCTGCAAGATTTAGTACAATTTCTTAATTTACAGCTTAAGAAACCAGAGCTAGAGAGTTAAATATTTCAGACAGCTATTCCACCACAGAATCTGATATAAAAACCACAAAGCATAGTAGTTAAGAGTAGGGGGTCATGGGAGTTTCCTGGTTGTCTACTGGTTAGGACTCCAGGCTTTCACTACTGTGGCCCAGGATCAGTCCCTGGTCAGGTAAGTGGGGTCCTTTTTGTTTCTCCCCGAAAAGAAAAAAATGTACTGGCTCTGGAATCAAACTGCCTGGGTTCAAACTGTGGATTTACCATTCACAAGCTAAATGCTATGTGATCTTACAGAAGTTACTTAACATTTTTGGGAGTCACTATTTTCATACGTAAAATGAGAATACTAGTTCTTTACTCCACAGGCTTGTTGTAAAGAATACAAGGACTAATACAAGTAATGCATTTGTAGTAATGTGTGACAAAGAGAAATTCTCAGTAAATGTAAGCTGGTATTGCCCCCATCAACTCCGCCGTTTGCTGGTGTTGCCCTACACCTGAAATTAAATTAGGATCAGTCATCTATCAACTAATAATCAAACCCACTCTTAACTCTTGAAATCTTTTTGTTAATACAAAATCTTGAAATCTTTTGTTAATACAAAAGAAATGAGTATTTGAAAACAACCGTTAAAATTTTATAAAGGTTTTACTCAAGGTGGAATTATCTTTAAGGGAAACAATAGTGCAATTAAGCAACAAAAACTGAAACACAAAGCTGGAATAGTGATTCCAGCTAACCAATGCAGAATTCTATGTCAACATGAGTGTCTCAATCATTTATTTAATATCAAATTTAACTAAACAAAAATATTTCAACAAGAACATACCACTCACCAACGTATTTTAAAAGTATGTCATAGGTTGATGTAATTGATTATTGCTGACACCAAAAAAACTGCTATACTATGACAATTTGGGAATTCACTGGGAAAATTTCCTAAAGTGACAGGCACCAGTAAGTGGAAAGACACAAACCACTCCCCTGGTCTTAATTACACAAACACACAAGAGACCTAAATGGCTTCTAATTTATCATTATGCAGTTTTTTAGACATAATGAAGACATTATCAACAAAATAAAACCTTTACTTGTCATGTGTTCTACAGAACCAAAGTCTTTGTCCAGATGGTGATTATAGTGATTTAAATATACTGAATTTTTCTTACAGAATGAAATGCCATCTGAAGTTACACGGGCAGACCTAGAGATTATTATACCAAAGTAAGTCACATATATAAATGTCACATGATGCCACTTATATATATAACATAAAATATGAAACAAATGAACTTAATCTACAAAACAGAAACAGAGTCAGACAGAGAACTGACTGTGGTTGCCAAGGTGGAGGAGGGAGCAGCGGATATGGAAGGGATAAACAAAAAGGTCCTACTGTACAGCATAGGAAACTATATTCAATATTCTGTAATAAACCGCAATGGAATATATAAATATATAAATAAATAAGCAGGCTGGGTTTTTATTGTAGTTTCACTAGATTGTGTGTGTCTGTGTGCCTGCGTGTATGTGCATAAATATTCTAAAATACTGGAGTACAGCTGTCTGAAATAACTGTCCACTTTAAATATCATACACTGTCTTCAAAAACCACACATTGAGATACTAAGGGAATATTTCATGCAAAGATGGGCTCAATAAAGGACAGAAATGGTATGGACCTAACAGAAGCAGAAGATATTAAGAAGAGTGGCAAGAATACACAGAAGAACTGTACAAAAAAGATCTTCACGACCCAGATAATCATGATGGTGTGATCACTCACCTAGAGCCAGACATCCTGGAATGTGAAGTCAAGTGGGCCTTAGAAAGCAACACTATGAACAAAGCTAGTGGAGGTGATGGAATTCCAGTTGAGCTATTCCAAATCCTGAAAGATGATGCTGTGAAAGTGCTGCACTCAATATGCCAGCAAATTTGGAAAACTCAGCAGTGGCCACAGGACTGGAAAAAGTCAGTTTTCATTCTAATCCCAAAGAAGGGCAATGCCAAAGAATGCTCAAACTACCGCACAATTGCACTCATCTCACACGCTAGTAAAGTAATGCTCAAAATTCTCCAAGCCAGGCTTCAGCAATATGTCAACCGTGAACTTCCAGATGTTTAAGCTGGTTTTAGAAAAAGCAGAGGAACCAGAGATCAAATTGCCAACACCCACTGGATCATGGAAAAAGCAAGGGAGTTCCAGAAAAACATCTATTTCTGCTTTATTAATTATGCCAAAGCCTTTGACTGTGTGGATCACAATAAACTGGAAAATTCTTCAAGAGATGGGAATACCAGACCACCTGACCTGCCTCTTGAGAAATCTGTATGCAGGTCAGGAAGCAACAGGACATAGAACAACAGACTGGTTCCAAGTAGGAAAAGGAGTACGTCAAGGCTGTATATTGTCACCCTGCTTATTTAACTTATATGCAGAGTACATCATGAGAAACACTGGACTGGAAGAAACACAAGCTGGAGTCAAGATTGCCGGGAGAAATATCAATAACCTCAGATATGCAGATGACACCACCCTTATGGCAGAAAGTGAAGAGGAACTAAAAACCCTCTTGATGAAAGTGAAAGAAGAGAGTGAAAAAGTTGGCTTAAAGCTCAACATTCAGAAAACCAAGATCATGGCGTCCGGTCCCATCACTTCATGGGAAATAGATGGAGAAACAGTGGAAACAGTGTCAGACTTTATTTTTGGGGGCTCCAAAATCAGTGCAGATGGTGACTGCAGCCATGAAATTAAAAGACGCTTACTCCTTGGAAGGAAAGTTATGACCAACCTAGATAGCATATTCAAAAGCAGAGACATGACTTTGCCAACAAAGGTCCGTCTAGTCAAGGCTATGGTTTTTCCAGTGGTCATGTATGGATGTGAGAGTTGGACTGTGAAGAAGGCTGAGCGCTGAAGAATTGATGCTTTTGAACTGTGGTGTTGGAGAAGATTCTTGAGAGTCCCTTGGACTGCAAGGAGATCCAGCCAGTCCATTCTGAAGGAGATCAGCCCTGGGATTTCTTTGGAAGGAATGATGCTAAAGCTGAAACTCGAGTACTTTGGCCACCTCATGCGAAGAGTTGACTCATTGGAAAAGACTCTGATGCTGGGAGGGATTGGGGGCAGGAGGAGAAGGGGACATTGGAGGATGAGATGGCTGGATGGCATCACTGACTCGATGGACATGAGTCTGAGTGAACTCCGGGAGTTGGTGATGGACAGGGAGGCCTGGCGTGCTGCGATTCATGGGGTCGCAGAGAGTTGGACATGACTGAGCGAGTGAACTGAACTGAACTGAAAGGAATTTAAAACAATTGGTGAAATTTGGTTCATAAATATATGTGCTGTTTTAGGAAGTTATTCATGATTTGGTATCCAGTAAATTTTTTTAAAAATTACCATTTCCAAGTGATGTATAAAATCTAAAATATAATGCCCATCAGATCAGATCAGATCAGTCGCTCAGTCGTGTTCGACTCTTTGCAACCCCATGAATCACAGCACGCCAGGCCTCCCTGTCCATCACCAACTCCCGGAGTTCACTCAGACTCACATCCATCGAGTCAGTGATGTCATCCAGCCATCACATCCTCCGATGTCCCCTTCTCCTCCTGCCCCCAATCCCTCCCAGAATCAGAGTCTTTTCCAATGAGTCAACTCTTCGCATGAGGTGGCCAAAGTACTCGAGTTTCAGCTTTAGCATCGTTCCTTCCAAAGAAATCCCAGGGCTGATCTCCTTCAGAATGGACTGGCTGGATCTCCTTATAGTCCAAGGGACTCTCAAGAATCTTCTCCAACACCACAGTTCAAAAGCATCAATTCTTCGGCGCTCAGCCTTCTTCACAGTCCAACTCTCACATCCATACATGACCACTGGAAAAACCATAGCCTTGACTAGACGGACCTTTGTTGGCAAAGTAATGTCTCTGCTTTTGAATATGCTATCTAGGTTGGTCATAACTTTCCTTCCAAGGAGTAAGTGTCTTTTAATTTCATGGCTGCAGTCACCATCTGTAGTGATTTTGGAGCCCAGAAAAATAAAGTCTGACACTGTTTCCACTGTTTCTCCATCTATTTCCCATGAAGTGGTGGGACCGGATGCCATGATCTTGGTTTTCTGAATGTTGAGCTTTAAGCCAACTTTTTCACTCTCCACTTTCACTTTCATCAAGAGGCTTTTGAGTTCCTCTTCACTTTCTGCCATAAGGGTCCCAAGACAAAAAATGGGGAAGAGATTTTTTTTTTTAATTTTATGAAGTTAATGTTAATCTATTCTCCTTAAAGCAATTGTACATTACAGTTGCACTCACACTAAAATAAGCTTAAATCCAACTTTATCTAATAAAGTTTATTTAATATGCATAATAGAGACAAATTATACCAGTGTTCAGATCCATAAATCAGAGCATAAAAGTAATTTTTATGAAAGCAAACCAAAATGTAAGAGGACAAGATTTACTTTGGTCATTTAGCTCTCAGTTTATAGTATTTGGGACTATGCAGCTTTTTAAAAATCTCATTAAAATTTTTTAATCTTAAATTAGAAGACTTTCATTGAGCAAACAAAAAACTATTATTTTCTCTTTACAGTTATCAAAAGATGGTTTGTTTCTTAGTAAGCACCATTTCCAAGTATCTATGAATCTGCTATAATTACAAAACAGTTTCAAAGACCCAGAACCACTTACTACCATATTTGAAACACTAGCAGTAATTTTTAAAAATTTATTTATTCTTAATTGGAGGATAATTGCTTTACAATGTTGTGTCGGGTTCTGCCATGCATCATGTATCAGCCACAGGTGTACACACGTCCTCTCCCTCTTGAACCTCTTTCCTCATCTCCCCACTACGGTGTCACAGAGCACTGAATTTGGGCTCTCTGCGTCATACAGCAAATTCCCACTGGCTATCTATTTTACATATGGTGATATTGATGTCTCAGTGCTACCCTCCCGATTTCTCTCCTTTCCCCACTGTGTCCACAAGTCTGTTCACCATGTTGATGCTCCCACTGCCACCCTCCATAAAGGTTCATCAGTGCCGTCTTTCCAGATTCCATATATATATATACGCTGATACATGATAACTGTTTTTCTCTTTCTGACTTACTTCACTCTGTACTAGCAGTGATTTTTTTTTTTTTACCCTTCTGCTATATCCCACTCCTGGGCAGTAGAGTCTGGGGCAGCACGTCTGAAATATGTTAAATTGCCTCTTCAGTTACATCATCACTCTCTTGGCTGCACTTCAGCCCCAGACCATGCACTGTTATCTACTGTTATTAAAAAAGTTGTCATGTTTTTGTCAGAACACAAAAGTTTTCTGGCTCCAACTTGCATTTAAATTAAGACTTCTACTGTTAGGTTGCACCTAATTCTGTATCACAGTCGGAACTGTCTCAGTTCAATGAATAAGAATCTTATAGACAACACTGTGTAGGTTACATCCTCAGTTATAGTAAAAGTTTTTACACAACGGCTAAAATTTACTGGTAAGTTTGATGAAGAATACTTAACCTGGCTGCGTGCCAGAGCACACCAGTAAAGAAGTATATAAAATTCAGATTCTTATTCTACTCACTAAAATAATATTTGAGCAAGCTAGTAGTGGTTTGACAGACTGGTAAAGATTTTTAAATATGCTACACCTCTAAATCAAATCAGCATAATGGAAAATGAAAAACTGGCTCAAGACTTCACGCTCCATTACAATATTGTGCAAATACAATGGATTTGGCTCCAAAATTCAATGTATGATTCTGGGAATCTTTGACTTTCATACCAATTTACATTGATGCAACTGACATCAATTTAATTTAGTCTCAAAGTTCCACACTAAAACCAGCTTGCAGGCATCTCCAGAAACTCAGTAACACAGTTTAACTTACAGGAAGAACCTAAATTCACGGTTCTCACTTCATACTAGAATTTCTTACCTATCAAGAACTTTAAGAGAACAGAAAGAGGGTCAAGATAATAGACATATTACCACCTCTCTTGTCTCAGCCACAATTCAAAAGCTATACAAAAACTCACAATAAATATTCAAGACAAATATAAAAATAGGTTTCTGCCTCCACAACATTCTTCTAGGGTTCATATCATAAAGCACTATTTTATGGTGAAACTCTATGCTGAAACTACTATGACCAAGTTTTCTTGGTTTCTACTATCCCAAGCAAAAGCCAAGATACACTTACATTATGTTACATTCTGCAGTGCGGTGACTTTACTACTAATAGGGTGCAGAATTTAGTGAAGTAACAAAACATTTCAAATATAGAAGCCTGAAGTCAGGGAGATTAAGATCCACTAATGATGGTGCTATGTGTATGGTAGGAGAGGGTAAAGGTACATCACAAATCTATATCCACATCTGCAGATGGTAAATTACCAGACAATGAAAAAGGCAGCATATAAACACTGAAATGTTCTCAAAGGGTGCCTAAGTTAACCTCCTGATTTCTCAAAGCCAAGAGAAGCACAAACACATAAATAAGAATCACTGTCATGATAATGACCATGCTAAGTACATCCTACTATTAACACCATAGTATTGTATAAGGCCTATAGAATTTTTTAAGAATAACTAGTTAATATGGTTACTGTTACAAGACAAAATAATAATATTCACTAGAACATCTGTGATTCAACAGTTTCCTCAAAACAATGTTCAAATTTCAATTCTAAGAAAAATCATGAAAATGTCTCTAAATCATCTATGGCAAAGTTTTGAAAAAGCACTGAGGATCTAGTGATTAACAAAATAAAAATGCTTACGAGGAACTGTGAAGTGTGAAGAGTCTTTGCAGAATGGCCAAGATGCTACTGAAATCAAAAATGATTATCTAAATATATCTGCATGTTCTGCCATTGCAATCATAATGACTTATTTGGGAGTAATACATATTGTCTTGCCTAAGAGTAACTGCTCTACCATAAAAACGATTTTATTTACAACTAAGTGGCTGTGAAAATTGCCAAGGCTAAACAAAGACAAAATAACTATTAGGCACGTTAATATATTAACTGTACAACTTCATCTAAAAGTTCCTTTAATTCTGCACTAACATTAAGATGTAATCTCAAGAGTTCTTATACTTCAATTCAGTGCAGCAAATTTTTACATGCCAAGACTTTTATTTAGAGCTAAGTATGAAGATAAGATCTCTAGAGAATCTCAGTTTAGTGAGGGTAAACAAACAAATAAACAACAGTATATACACTTTCTCAACTATATTAATTTAAAGAAAAAGGAGCTAATTTTTTAACAATAGCTAAAAGCAAGGCTAAGAATTCATCTCTCCTTTGAAGAAATAATTATCAGTCCACTGAGCATTTGAAAATATGACATATAGTGTATACACATACACTAATTTAGTAACTAGCTGCAATAAGTAAATTATCATCTCATTAAGATTAAACTGTTAAGATACCCATTTAGACTAGAAATACTTGATTAAAACTTTGTTTTGAAATGCCAACAACTTTGTAAACCTGTAACTGCATAAAAAGTTATAAAACAACATATGAGACGTGGCTAGTCAAACACTTCACCAAACCATGTTATTTAACAATTACAAAAAAAAACACACAAAAAAGCCTATTTCAACCAAATATAGATATGGTAATCATCATTTTTCTGGCACAATCATGGTTTTGGTACTATGTCTTCCATACAGTAAAAGGCATCTGTGTACCCACCTATCTCAGTGCTGTTAACTGCCAGCTACAAGCATCCTCTATTCTTACTCTAGATAACTCTACTAAAAATATTATTTCTACAATATCTGCAAAGTATTGGTCCTGCAAATCTGTCAAGGGTACCCTTCCAGTTTTCAAGAGATAACTCCAATTCTGGAGTCATTGGAGAGAGAAAGGTCTGGCAGTCTCCTGGACTGTGATGTTTTCACACAGTTTTATCTACTTTTTTAGGTAGATAAAACCAGATACTTTTAACCCAGATACTTGCAGTGATCGTATTTTTACCTCGTGACCAGTATGTGTCAACTCAAATTGTCAACAGTGAAATCAGTGAGTACTGAGTATCTGCAAAATCTAAGTGTCCAAACTCGTTTTTTAGTTTTTTTTAATAAAGTATTAAAAATTTTTTTAAGATTACCTAAACTTGTCAGGTATTTAAGACAAAACAAATTTAAATAAAATACAAACGAAAAAAGAAACACGCTATCACTGTTAGAATAAATTCAAAAGATTTATCTTTATATTCAGAATCACTCCTTTCACTATCTTTTCCAAACATCACTTCGTTTTCACTACTTCTCCTAGTCTTTTGGGCAAATCAGTGTTAAAGAACACCCTTCTCACCCCAGATTCTGATAAGGACTCACTGTCCACAAACGAGAAAGCTCCATAATCCAAGTATATTACCCCAGAGATCTTCCATGCTATGAAAGACACCTGTGAAAACGCCAAAGCCCTAAATTAGAGCCCCCAAGGGCTCCTTTTCTGTCTTGACCCCATTTCTCTCTTTCTGGTCTTTAAGGCCAGACGACTTGCCACCTTAGAGCCCCTTCCTCTTCAAACCTAAATCCTTCCCCTAATTAGTACCAACCCCTTAGGTCAGCAATCTCGTCAGTCCCACCCCAGTTCCTTCTCTCTCGCCAAGTGGGAACATCGACCCTGGATCTCTTCCCACTGCCAAATCGCAGAGCATCTGCCCCTCCAGTCCTGCATTCCCTTGGGACCCTTCGGTCTTTCCCCCTCACTTCCACCCGGCTTTCCAAAACCTCCATGCCCTGCCTCTTCAAGGCCACATCTCCCTCAGCCTCCACACCCTCTCCCTCGCCCCTCGGCCTCTACTTACTCCTTAGTCTGGGGCCATCGTCACCCGCCTCAGGGCCTCGGCTCAACAACCTCCATTTCCCTCAGATTCCGTTCTAAAGGGGACTCTCCACGCTCCCTCAACCGTCTCCCACGGCCCCTGCGAATTCTGTCCATGGCACCCCCACCCGCCTCCATCCCCGACTCCTCCACTCACCCTTGCTGCACGCGCCCACCCCGAACTCCCCTCTCCTCCACCCCAGCTGCCGCTCACCTCCTTGTTCCGAATCGGGGTCCCCGGACCCGTCTCCGGGTCGGCGTCCGAGCCGCTGCCGGAGTCCGGTGCCCTCCGGGCCTCCCCGGAGAGAGACGCCTCAAGCGGTGGGGGCGGAGCCCGGGTAGGCGAGCCGGAGTGGAGGCTGGGGCGGTGGCGGCTGCGCGCAGGCATCGCCGCAGCCCGGCTCCGGCCGCGGTCTCATCCGCGCCGGCAGCTGCTCAAATCCGAACCGGAAATGCTTCGCGAGGCGGGGAAAATCGACGGGAGGCGGAGCCCTAGGGGGTGGAGCCAAAACCGGAAGAGGCTCGGGGTTCAAGATGGGCGTGAGGGGAGGATTGCGATCTGAAACGGCTGCAAGGAAACTCGAGAGAGATGCATTTGGTCCAAAGCTAACGAGATGAGAGATGAGGCGCTACTACAGGCGGGGCGGGGCCTATGGGATTAGTAAATTGGGGGCAAGAGGGGCTTTTCCCCAATTCCTTGGCAGGGAGCCAGCTCCTCTCCAAGAGCCAACCTCCAGTCATCATTATTACCGTTTATTGCCCCTTTACTCTCTGACTGTCCCTATGCCAAATGCCATATAAATATATCACTTAATCCTTGTTCCACCTCTGCAGGGTATCACAACAGAGAAGGGCCAAGCAACTTTGCCTCAGGTTAGGCAGTTAATATGTGCCGAAGCCAGTATTCCTACTGAAGTCTAACTTAAGAACCTATGCTCTTCTCGCTTTACTGTACTGCCCCACCCTGAAGGAAGCCCCCACCTCAGGCTTAGCAGTGGCATAAACCAAGTGTAAAACCGCCTTCGACCTGGGCTCCAGCCCCCTCTTCACCTTGCTTCCTCGGGCGGTGCAAGGCAGGTTTCAGTGGCTCTGATGGGAGTGGGGATAGATTTTGGGGTGGACATGAGTGCAGCCTGCTTCCATGGAATGCCCTGGTATGGCCTTTACCCTCAAACCAGACTCAAAGCCAGGTGCAACTGGGAGCCTCCCCACTACAGCTCCACCACAAAGCCTTCATGAAGGCATCTGAGAGTGGGCAAGACATCTCACTTCAGCCTACAAGGACCTCTGGCATAAGGACAAATACAGACCTTTCTCTGTTTTTGCTGTGAGGACAAAAGCCCTTATAGGCAGAGGAATCTCCCTCCCACCCAAAAATATTTTTGATGACAGCCCTTTCTTTGGGTCTTCAGAAGGTCGAGGGAAACATTCAACTCTCCCTTCTGCCTCTCTGGCACACATTTTAGCCTTCTCTTTTGAGAAATCAGCCATCTTCATAACAGAACTATTGTTCAAACTTTCCCCCACAAACCCTGTGGGCACCCTTTAGATGAGGTCCTCCAGGCCTCCTCTCCACATTTCTCAGACTCTGTACCTCAGGAAACTTCCCCTGAGTCCCATAATCCAGAAGCTCATCCAACAGTCATACAGTTTCCACTTAGTATGTGACCCACCCAGACCTGAAGAACTTTTCCCATCATGCATCCTTGGAGCCAACCACCTCCTGCACCTGGATCTCTACCTTAATGCAGTCCTCAGAACCAAATAGCCTTATACAGGACTCTAAATCTATTAACATCTACTATGTGTTGGACTCAGAGTATCTTTTGTTTCAGCTAATCCTTATAATTCTTACTTGAGAGATGAAGAAACTGAGGCTGAGAGGTAAAGTGACTTGCAGAGACATATCTGATTCTCTATTGTCAGGCAGTTTTAGGCTAGGAGGTGACTTGGGGAGGAAAACGTCCTGTTTTCTCTGGAGGCCCCTGTAATTTGCTGAGTCACTTGCTGCTGTCTCACCTGTCCCTGCCAGTCTCTAGGAAGGAGGAATGACACTGGAGAGGCAGAGAGGAGTGACCACAGAGACAGAGGGGTGGGTGGGCTGGCCCATGGCGGAAGCCTCGCTCCCACAGCTGAGGGGAGATGCCGAAGCCACGCCTTGCCCCAGCGTCCTGGAACTGGAGGAGCTCCTGAGGGCAGGGAAGGTTTCTTCCAGCCACGTGGATGAAGTTTGGCCCAACCTTTACATAGGAGATGCGTGAGTGGTAGTTGGCTGAAGGGACGTGGGGGTGAGGACAAGGAGAGACAGTTCTTGGGATCTTTACCAGAGATGGGGTGTTGGGGTGAGAGAAAGGGCAACTGGTTCTGCTCTGAGTTTCCCAAGCCAGCGACTTTCTCCAGGACCCCTTCGTGCTAGGAACAGTGCAGTGATCAGGTGCAGCCACCAGGGGGAGCAGGGACTTTTGCCTGCCTGAAAGAAGGGAGCTCCCAAAGGTTCCCAGAGTCTTCTGGCACATCAGGAAGAACTGGTGGGTCTTGGGGATGGGGTGGGGCAAAGGACCGGGAATCGTGGTGATTTGGGGTGAGAGATGGGGTGGGCAGAGAGCTCCCCTTTCCGGTTCCAGCCTTCCTCCTCTGGCCACAGACTGGGTGAGGAAGGCTGACTGGACGTGAATCAAGGAAGGTGTCACCTTTAAATATTTGCAGATTAGAAGCAGGTATGAGGTAGTGGCCAGGAAGAGCCGGATGTGCAGGGCCGGGCATGGGGCAAGAATGGAGGTGCAGCTGGGTCCTAGGGCTGAAGCAATCCTTTCCTTCCTGTCTTGGCCATGGCAGGGGTGGATTGCCTCAGGAAGCAAAGAGAGGCTAAAGCTACATCCCTGTACTACCAGCTCCCCTACTAGAAAGCTCCTGGGTGAGGCTGTGAGCCGTGAACCCCACAAGTTCCTCTGGCTCCTTCTGGACCCTAATGGATTCATCGCTCTGAAGCAGGGGACCAGACAACGCCTCCTTCCCAGACCTTATGGCTTCCCTTCCTCCCCTCCCTAGGGCCACAGCAAATAACCGCTTTGAGCTATGGAAGCTGGGCATTACCCACGTGCTGAATGCCGCCCACGGGGGCCTCTACTGTCAGGGCAGCCCTGACTTCTATGGCAGCAGTGTGAGCTACCTGGGGGTGCCAGCCCACGACCTTCCTGAGTTCGACATCAGTGTCTACTTCTCCTCTGCAGCTGACTTCATCCACCGTGCCCTTAGCACGCCTGGGGGTAGGACCTGGCATCTGAACCCATGCTCTACCCAGCTCAGTCATGGGGGGATGTCCAGTTTCCCCTTTAACATCAGTGCCCTCCCATCCCTAGTTTGTAAAAAGTCATCATGTTTTTAAAATCCTCTGCTCAGTGTCCCAGCACTTTATCCAGTAGCATTGCTCCACAGACAGGGAAAGGGAGGCCTTTTGAAGGCCTTTTGAAGTACAAGGTCATACCCCGAGTTAGGAGCAGCCCTGGGGCTGGAAGCCAGGTCTCCCAAACAATAAAACAGTTCTTTCTCTGCATCTCTCAGCCTTGGGAGATTGCCATCTGGTATCTAGATGTCTGGTTTCTGCCCCAAAGTACTTTCAAATGGAAAAAAAAAGTCTTCTAATACCTGGGTTGCAACAAAGGAGCCTGGGGAAGCTGCCTCGTGTTCATCCTGGGTGAGAGCTGTGCCCCTTGCTACGCGACCCTGGATGAGCCAGTGTTCCTCTCTATACCTCGGTTTCTCATCTGAGTCATGGGAAAGACAAGACTGTGGCTCATAGCACTTTTCAATCCAAAGCATCCTGACCTTCATTTTTCTTCACCCATTCATTCATCAACTATTTATTATCTTCTCTGTGACAGGCATGGAGCTAGATAAGGGGACACTAGATACTTGCCTTAAGCAAAGCAGGGTCCCTGGTGGAAAGACATTCAAAATGTTAAGTATTACATCTGAGCACTACTCAGGTGAGTGAGTAAAAGTGAAGAGCGATGGGAGCACAGGACAGGGTCCTGGATTCAGAGGATCAGGAAGTTGGGGGGAATTCCCTCTACAACAGTATTCATTGGGCCCCATGCAAAAAGGATGAGCTGCTTTGTGATCCAAGTGATACCATGAGTAGTCAGGAAGCCGTATCTCAGTGGAATCCTGACAAATGAGTAGTAGATGTTAGTCAGACTGAGAGAAGGGAAAGACTTTTACAAGTAGTTGAAAGAGCATGTGGGAAGGCTGGAGGCCAGGGACCGCGACAGCTTCAAGGGACTGCAAGTTACCCAGTGTTTCCAGAGCTGAGAGCTGGGGTGAGACAGCCTGCAGTGAGCTGCAAGGTCAGCAGGGCCAGCCCACAGAGAGTCCTAGAAGCCGTGTTGGGGTGTGTGTACCCCATCCCAAGGGTAGGCATAAGAGGTGCTGATATACCCACTTGACGGATTGGGAAATGGAGGCCCAGACATGTTGAGTGATTTGCAGAGGGTCACAGAATACACCCAAAGCAGAGCAAGGGAAGGAACTTGGGTCCCCACCTCAGCCACTGGGTGGGCTGGCTGGTGGGAAAGGGTCTTTCAGCAGGATGTCTTCCTCAGCCAAGGTCCTGGTGCACTGCGTGGTCGGGGTGAGCCGCTCCGCCACACTGGTCCTGGCCTACCTCATGCTGCGCCAGCAGCTCTCCCTGCGCCAGGCGGTGATCACCGTGAGGGAGCGCCGATGGGTCTTCCCCAACAGAGGTTTCCTTCACCAGCTCTGCCGGCTGGACCAGCAGCTGCGGGGTGCAGGCCGGAGCTGAGGGGCCAGGTGAGGGTTGGGCAGGGCGTGAGGGGCCAAGGCTGGGTGCAGTGACAAGTGAAAGGTCAGGTGAGGGCTGGGCAGAGGGCAAGGGTGCAACTAGAATAAGGGCTTGGGTGAGGCCTGGCAGAGGACGTGAATGAGAGCAGTTCAGAGGTTGTGTTTCAGGGTTGAGTGGGGCTGGAAGAGAGGGTTGAAAGGGGCTTGGCCCATTCCCATCCTAGGCCTGGCTCAGGCAGCTTGATCGCCAGTCCCTCCCCCTACTCCCAGCCCACCCACAGATTCTCCAGAGCCAGAGAAGATGGAAAGGCTGGGAAAGAAAGGGGTGGGAAGCATAAAATGGAAGAGGTGAGGCCTTCCAAACTGGTCCTGGTGCTGACCTGCCCTACCTCCTTGGCCAAAAGCCTGTGGGGTTCACCTGAACCCCACCAAGATAGGAGCACAGCTGGTCCTGTACCTGAGGGCTGTCTGGCCCTTCCCACACCCCTGCACGCCCTCCCCTCAGGTCTGGATCCCAGTCCTTGGTGAAACGTGTGGCTGCAGCTGTTGCTCCAGGTTTAGTTAATCATGTCAGCCCCGCGCATCCATTCCCACAATGGAGAAAGAGAACGTGCTCCTGCCGCTGGCCACAACCTCCTCACACAAGCCCTGCTTGATACAAAGTTCTCCTGTCGTCACGGCCTTCAGTTCTTTGCCTTGGACTCAGCACCCAGCTCTCTACCTTCATACCCCACCCAGTGTGATCTCAGATCTGCAGAAGGACCCTCCCTAACCTCCCTCCCTCTCTGATTCTGGGGACCCCATAGGACATAAAGCCTTCCTGAAGTCTATCCATTTACCTTCTGCCTCCTCCTGTTGCATGTTCAGTGCATCTGGAGCAAAAGCCCTCAGGCCTTAGGCTGCAGAAAAGGGACAGATCCCCTGTATCTCTGTATGTCCTCTGCCCAAGCCACCTCCCTCCTGCTAGAGGCCCCAGTCTCCCCAGCTGCCCAGTAGAAGGAGCTTGGCTCTCCCTACGCAGCAGCAATGGTGCATCTCAGGCTCCCAGCCCACAGATGGTTGCCAAGGTGCTGCTGTAATTTCTTTGGCATCAGCTCTGTGTTTTCTTCCTGCTCAACTGAGAGGAGGCAGGGGTGTCTCTTCCTGGGGATGGAGAGGCTGTGGGGCCCCCAGATTGTGAGGCAGCTGCAGAATGCCCACTGCCCTTCTTCTCCCACCATGCCCATGTTGGGGCTGTCCCTGTCTGGCTCCAACAGCTCATCTTCCTTATATTCCATCCCCACTGAGGGCCATCTGAGGGAAGGTTAAGCCTCCAGAAATGCTCTCCACTTCCCCTATCCCAACTCCAGCTCCTGCTACCCATACTGTTCCTTCCTTCATCTCTCCTCAACCCTGACTTTGGCTGTGCCCCACCACCCAGTGGCTCAGAAGGGCTGCCAGCTGGAAGTGGGACACTGTCCTGGGCTCTTCTGGGAGTTAGCAGAGTAGCAGCTTTCTCCTCCTGCCAGAGCCTCCCTGGGACATGAACGAATCTCCCCCCTGCCCACCACCGATAAGAGCTGCTTTTGTCTCCGAATGCATAACCAGCCTATGCATGGGGAGCACGTGAGCAATATCAACCCTTTCCCATGTGCTGTTAGGAGGATGAGCATCTTGGGGTTGGGAATTGGGGCAGGAAGGAGGTCTCGGTTAGTTCGAGGGTGAATGCCAGGAAAGAAAATAGGGGTTATAGCTGGGGTTGGGATTAGGCCTAAGGCAAAGCTGGGTGGGAAACTGTTGTGTGGGTTCTGCAGGTGTGGCAGCCGAGAGGGGGATGGGAAGAGCATCTTCCCATCTTGCTCATTTTAGGCAGGTTTTGGGAACTGGGACAACAGCACATCTCTGATCATGCGCAGTCACCCCACTTCCTCAGCCTGGGGCCTTAAATCCTCTGACCTCAGACCTCTGCATTCTTCTTTTCAGGCAGCTGGCTTTGGGGGAGTCACTTGGGCTATAGCCTTGCACAATTCCTGGGGCTACATCCACAAAATAGTCTGTGAAGCTGGGGTCCCCAAGAGTTGTGCAGTGAGCAACCTGTGTGACTGTACACAGTAGTCCTAGGGCTGAAGACTCAGCAGTGAGGGGGCTTTGGGGACAGGTCATCTCTCTTCAAGAGCCTTGGGCCTCAAACTTGCCTCTTCATCTCTTTTGGCACCCATAACCCACTTGATCTTACACAGGGGCTCAAGGCAGAAGCAGGTTTAGCTGGCAGCTCTTGTCCTTGCCCTGGTGAGTCCCGGCCAACCTGAGCCTCGGTTTACCTGCCTGTAACATGGAGTTCATTTCTCCTCCAGAGCTGGGCCTTACTCCCTGCTATGGGGCTCTGCCACTTTGCCCTGGCCCTGCTGGTGCTGCTGGAGGTTGTGGCCCACGTGGATACCCAGAAGATGGTAAGAGCCCAGTGCGGGGCCCGCCCTAGAGCCTGCAACTCCATCCACTTCCTCCTGCTGCCTGCACTCCCTCTCAGCCATGGCCTCCAGTTCTCACAGGTGGGAAGGGGCTGCCCTCTCAGCCAGGCCCTGAGGACTCCTCTCCCAGGGGCTTTAAGTTCCCCTAGGAGTGGGGGGACATGGGAGTGGAGGGGCGGTTCTAAGTGCTCCTGATAGCCTGTGGCCACAGCTGCCTCCATCAGCCCCCGCCAGGGCTCAGGGAGCCACAGTAAGGGCTGAGCCCAGCTTGCTGGAGCTCGGGCTTCAGAGACCCAGAGGAGGCGTGGCTGCAGGTAATCATCTGTGTGGCGGTCATCTGGGGGTGTGAGTGGAGAAGAGTACTGAAGCATGGGTATATGAGGAGGGTCTCTGAAGAGTGAGATTTCTTAACAGACCCAAATCCAAGGTGTCTAACTGAGCTGTCAGCCTTGGAAGGGACTTTAAAGGGATGGTGAGGTCTGCTCCAGGAGTGTCTTCTGGGGGAGGGAAGGGGTTCACAGAGAACAGGCTGGTTTCCAGACGCACGGTTTCTGACTGTAGGCCGGGCCTGTTCCAAAGACCTGCTCTGAGTGCCACTTAGATCTTTGTCTGTCTTTCTGCCCATATTTCCCTCAGCCTGATCTGGATCTTAGTCTGGGGCCAGTCCTATAACCTTTGGCTCCCAGCGAGGGGCCCCTGGGCCTGGGTTCTGGTGTCAGCGCTGCCAGCTGGGACATGATTTGGCTGTTCTCTTCCCCGCTCTCCCCCTTGGAGACGCCTTCTCGCTTTAACTTGCTGCCCATACTCCACGTGCTCCCCATGAAGACCAAAGAACCTTCCCAATAGGCTTATTCCATCTCCCTAACTCCTGCCCCACAATCCATGACCACATCCACACACGCCACAGGCAGACCCCCTTGCTAGACTGCCTCTGCTCCCAGCGGGGCCAGGTGCCTGGCTGGGCTTGGCAATGACCGTGCCAGGAGACCCGTGGGGGAGTGGGGAGTGGCAGGGGGAGGCCAGAGGAGGGGAGCAGCACATCATGCTTTATAATTAAACTCCAATCAAAAAATAGAAACAGCATCAAGTGTGCAGAGACAGGCGTCTGAAAGCTGGGAGCAAAAAGTGCCCGTCAGAGAAGACCACAGCCTGGGCCAAATACCCCCACAGGTGGGTAAGTGCCCCTACTCTGGGGGCTGCAGAGCATGCTGGGTAAAGAGGGCCAGGACACCTGTGCCTGTGCATGTCGGGGGTGGGAGAGGCAGCTGCACTGGATTAGCGGAGAGATTGGGTCGGAGATAGAGGCACAGATGAAGCCTAGTAATCAGATCAACCTGGGCTTGAATCCTGGCTCCTGTGCTTACTGGCTGTGTGACCTTGGGCATAGAGCTTAATCTTTCTGAGCCTTAGTTTCCTCATCTGTAAAAATGGGGATAGTAAATGTTATCTGCCTCATAAGGGTGCTGTGAGAATTCAGTGAGAAAAATTTAAGCCTTTAGCTCTGTCTGATACAAAGCGTATCCTTAGTTAGTGGTAAATACAATAACCATTACTGGATAGAGAAAGACAAATTAAGGAACACAAAGAGAGACCAAGCCTCACTGTCCCATGGGATATGACTGAGGCTTCAAAGGGTAAGAGTGATGATAATAAGAGTAAGATGCACCATTTATTCGGCATCTACCAGGAGGTGGACACTGGGGGAGGTGCCCTTAACACTTCCTTGTCTCATGGCATTCTCACAGCAGCTCCACTGAGAAAACTGGCTGAGAAGGCCACTCAGATCCCAGCTCCAGACCTGAGAACTTGGCCCAGGTCTGCCCTCCTCCAAGGCCAGCACGCAGGGCGCAGGGTCACAGGCAGCTCCCCACTGGCCGCCTGCCTGCCACCCTCCCCAAGGCTTCCTTCGCCAGACTTTTCACTTGTCCTGCCCTGAGCTCTCTGGCCCCACTTCTCCTGTGGCTACAGTCCCATGTGGTCTGCCTGGAGGGGGAGGAGAGAATGAGCAGGAGGGAAGACCGGGAGGGGGTGGATGGCAGACAGCTGCTCCCCTGCCCTGCAGAGGCCTGAGCCTTGGTCTGAGGCTGTGGCATGTCAGGTGGTGTGCTGGGGGGCTGTGTGGAAGCATGAGCTCCTGTGAGGGGGTGGAGACAGAGGCACCGGCGACAGCAACATAGAGGGGAGGAGGGGCACAAAGGCAGAAAACAGGTGTCTGAACTTGTAAACAGCAGCAACTCAAGAGCGGAAAGAGCACCGCCCACAGGGGCAGCTGCTCAGCTTAGGGGGAGACTCAGGAAGGAGGCAGAAGGGGCATCGGAGGGAGCGGGGTGCAGAGCCTATCCTTGCTGGACGTGGGGCCCACGTCTACAGCCACGTCACCCTGGACGCACCCGATCTTGTCTGGACATCGGGCCCAGGTTTCACCCAGCTGTGGCCAAGAAGATGCAGGAGGAGGGGTCAGGCAGGACTCTCAGTCTAGATCTGGGGATGGCAGAAACCAGGGCCTGCTGCAGCCACCAACTTCCCTTCTGTGGGTGTGCCCAGAGCTCTACGGATGAGTCGCTGGGTGGGGGCTGGGCCCTCGCAGGATAGAGCAGACACGTAGCGGGTATATCCATGAGCATTGGGTGTGAGGTCCAAGGTGAGGCCTAACAACGAGTACTCCTATGTTCAAGGAAAAGGCCCCCTTCTCCAGACCTGGGCCTAGACCCTGAGGAGGCTGAGGCTGGGCTGTGGCCTAGCAGCTCTCATCCCCAACCCCTCTGCTGGCTCCTCCATCTCCCAGGAGCCTCCAGGAGGATCAGGGACAAGTTCTGTCTCAGCAGGAGTTTGCCGGTCCCAGGCACAGCTGAGCTGCAAGACACCCACTGGACACTGGGTGGCGGCCTTACCCCACACCAAGCTCAGAGGCCTGCAGCTGCGCCCGCAAGGCTTCCCAAAGCCCCATCTCACCCCACCTGGGACTCCTGCTGCCCCAGCTGGTAGCTCCAGACCCATGTGGCTGTCGACCTCTCCGCACGCCAACAATATAGCCAACAATATACACTTCGCTCTTCCCTGTAGTTTCTGCAAACCCAGCCACTCCTCTCTCATTCTCAGATCAGACCTTCCAGATACTTCTTAAAGCAGGCAAGGCCAGTATCTTTAAGATAAGAAAGAGAAATCATGTCCCAGACAGGAGCTAAGACTTGCTCTTGACCTCAGAATGAGCTGTGGTTAGGCTCTCTGCACGCTTTCTAAAGTTCGTTTCCTACCACTTCACGTAGCCTCCCATCTCCCAGGGCCAAGAGCCTTTAACCCCAAAGAGACACCAAGCAGAGAGGGGTCCGGAGGTGTGGAAGGACTGCACTTCAGTCCGCAGGGGCCTGCGTCTGCTCTCAGGCCCCACCCCCACCGGTTCCAAGGGGAGGACCTGGAATTCTAGCCGCTTCACAGCATTTGTGTTCCAGGCGGAACCTGCCCCTGCCTCGTTCTGCTCACGTGCTGGGTCCTGTCCCTGCACCCACTCCCCCACTCCTGGCCCCAGACCATGCCGTAGGTAGGTGGCAGGCCACTCTGCCTGCCCTGAGAGGTCACAGTGGGATGAAAGGGAAAGCCGGGTCTTCGCTTCCGCCCTGCCCTCCCACTGCCCGCTGGGTGAGCCTGGCCAAGCCAGTGGCCTCCTGGGTGCCCATTTCTCTTCCTGGTCCTGGCACCGCCAACCACAGAACAAAGAAGTTCTTCCCAGTTTGTACCTTCCCTAGTTACTGGTTGAAGGGGCCAGGGCCAGTTAGCCAAGAGAGGCACTCCTTCCCAGCCCAGCACCAGGCCCAGGTTCTGGTGCCACTGACATCCCAGCTCTGCAGGGTCTCGGATTCCCTCAGCCAGCTGACTCCTGATACGAGCCACCCCACCGCGGTGAGGCCTGACCTGCAGCACTGGCCTGAGTCACAGGGGTAAGGAGGAAAATCCCAGGGCCTATAGGCAGACATGGAACAGCTACAGCAGGCTCCCCTGTAGAGAAAGATGGGTTAGCAACCACTCTGGAGTCCTCAAAGTGGGTAATGCGAAGGCTGGGGGATGGACCTGAAGGCATAAGAATGGGACTGAAACCCTAGCCTTGTTCCTTAGTGACCATACAACTTTGAGCATCACTTAACCAATTATTCTCTCTGACCTTCAGCTTCCTCCTATGTAAAATAGGGACTTTCCATGAATGAGGCCCCAGCGCCCAAAAGGCATCAGCGCATTCAGCAGGGAAGTGCCAACAAGGGTCAGTTCATAGCCCAGGCTCCTTAACTCCAGAGCTGGGCTCTGACCTTCAAGCACCTGAAGGTGGGAAGGGATGGGAGCCTGAGGACCAGCCCTGTAAGCAGCAGAAAAACGGGGCTTGAGATGAGCTGCCCGGTTGTCGGGGTCTAAGTGCCTTCTGTGGGCCACAGCCATCTGGAGTTCTCATCCTTACAAACTCCCAAGTAACCAGAGACATAAGGGGTGGGGTCTGCACTGGATTGCTGCTAAGTCACTTCAGTTGTGTCTGACTCTGTGCAACCCCATAGACGGCAGCCCACCAGGCTCCCCCGTCCCTGGGATTCTCCAGGCAAGAGTACTGGAGTGGGGTGCCATTGCCTTCTCCGACAGGGAGCTTTGAGGGGCCCTTGAACAAAGTTTCCAACACCAGGGGCCTCTGGAGAGAGTAGGGGAGAGGGCTTCCTGGCTCCACAGTGGTGACAAGGGGTTGGCTCCTGATTTCCTGTGGAAAGGGTCTAGGCCTCAGCCCCAGTCGAGCTGGTTAATAACCTCATCTGAGATAACTGAGGCCCTTCTGAAGCATCCCAGTGGCACCTGGGCAATGCACATGCCTGGGCCTCCATGTCAGCTGGACCCACCTGTGGGGAGCCTGCCCCTTGCCACTGCAGTGTCCACTCTGTTCTAGGATGGACTCGCTGCAGAAGCAGGACCTCCGGAGGCCCAAGATCCATGGGTCAGTCCGGGTGTCCCCCTACCAGCCACCCACGCTGGCCTCGCTGCAGCGCTTACTGTGGGTCCGTCGGGCTGCCATGTTGAACCACATCAATGAAGTCTGGCCCAACCTCTTCCTGGGAGACGCGTAAGTACGAGCCACGGTGGGGGCTGGGGGGAGCAGAAGGGGACCCTTGCCCGGAGCCTGTGAGGAGCAGAGTTGGCACCCTCTTTGCCTCCGACCATCTCTTTTCACATATTTATTTCCTTTTACACTGTTACTACTTTGGGGAACTAGAACATATCCAAGAAAGTGCACAAAGCCTCAGTTTCAGACCCCAGGTCAAGAAATAAGACATTACTTGTGCCCCGGAAGCCTCCACTGAACCCTTCTCGGCATAACCTTTTCCCCTGTAGATAACCACTGAGTACTGAAATAGTTATTTCCTTGCTTTTCTTTACAGTTTCACCACTTGTGTTAGTTTTGCCCAGCTTTTAAAGTGATAGGAATCGAGGCATGTTGGGTATTTTGTACCTGGCGTCATCTGCTCAAAATTGGGAGATGCCAGCAGTATGTGTAGCATACAGTTCATTGCTATATATTATTCATTTGCATGTAAATACCACAGTTTATCCATTCTGTTTGAATTGTTTCCACTTTGGGGCTATTATAAACAGAAATTCTAAAAGCATTCTAGTACATGTACCCTGGGAACCACACATGTTTCTCTAGGATATATATATAGACACAGTGTGCAATATGAGTCATTTTCCCTAAAAGTTGTCTTAAAATCTAGAACATATGGATGAATATATGTGGATGTTATAAGTTTTCTTTAATATTTAGAAAATATAGATCAATATCTTATTAACAATATGACAAATATGTATCTCCCCTACATGCACAGATAACCAGTTATAAAATCCTTGACTTAAAAAAAAAATGCATACACACATACATACATAAATGCTTTTTCACAGTTCTTTTTTTTACAAAAATGGTATCATTTTATAATCTCATTTTGTAATCTGCTTTATATAGGAAACTTTTTAAATGGAACCACACAACATACTTTAAATGCACTTTTAAGCGACATTCTATTTTGTTATCCTGTTCTTTTCATAGGTTCTCAGGATAGTACCAACACCTTTTCTTCCTCCCCTGCATCTATCTGCCACATTTTAGTGGGTGTGCGGTATTTCATTCAGCTGTATCAATAGTCAGTCTCCTCTTACAGGCTATTTAGTGATTCTCCCTGCCCCCCACTTTTTCTCTATCTTAAATGTCACTAGATACAGTTTACATTTGTCTGTGAGCACATTTGGAATTCTTTAAGTTCCTAGGAGGCTGGGGCAAGTGCGCGTTTTTGAGGCTTCTAATGCATGTGGCTGAACTGCCCTCCAGAAAAGTTGGCCTGAGTGAAATGGAGCCCCTTCATTTCTGAATCAGACCAGTTCACTGATTCCAGGTTCTACCCTTGGAAGAGGTCAGCAGAGGAGGCCAAGGGGTGAATTCCAGCACAGCCGGGGCAGACTCAGTGAGCTCTACCCCACCTCCTCCTGTGTCCCTCCAGGTACGCAGCCCGGGACAAGAACAAGTTGACCCAGCTGGGCATCACACATGTTGTGAATGTTGCCGCAGGCAAGTTTCAGGTGGACACAGGTGCCAAGTTCTACCGCGGAATGCCCTTGGAGTACTATGGCATCGAGGCTGATGACAACCCCTTCTTTGACCTCAGTGTCTACTTTCTGCCTGTTGCTCGATACATCCGAAGCGCCCTCAGTGTTCCCCAAGGTCAGCTGCTGGGGAAAGAATGGGAATGGAGAGGGGTGCAGGCGGGATCTGGGGTTATCTACTTTTCCAATACGTGGATGGTGGGATCCTTTAGCAACCCTCCCACCCCAGGGGGCTCACTACTAGCATTTAGTGAGCAGTCCCTTTGGGGGGAACCTCACCCTTGAGACTAACAATCATAGATATAACTAAGGTCCAGTGTGGTCATCAGGGTAACCATATCCCTCAGTAAGAGGCCAGGTGTTGGCAGAAGGTCCAAGACCTAGCAAGGGCTCTGGAGTGGGTTCCTCTATGCTGAGGCCTTGGTGTGGAGCTGCAGGGGCAGGGGAGAGGGAAGGATGGAGGACAGGGAGGTGGGTGGACACCCGCGAAATCTGATGCAAACCCAGGGGACTCCAGGAGTACTGACCCTCACCATGCTAGAGTTGCAAACGATGCCTGTGGCAAAGGAAGCACCCTGGAGCAGGAGAAGGGGATTCCAGCTGCTACCCTTAGCCCTGCCACTAACATGCTATATGACCTCGAGCGAGTCCCTTTCTTTTCGGGCCTGAGTAGTAAGGGATGCTGTGACAGCTGGGCAGAAGCATCTCCTACTCCCTCGGGGATGGGTGCCTGATGCCCAGCTGGGTCTCCCCACAGGCCGCGTGCTGGTACACTGTGCCATGGGGGTGAGCCGCTCTGCCACAGTTGTCCTGGCCTTCCTCATGATCTGCGAGAACATGACGCTGGTGGAGGCCATCCAGACAGTGCAGGCCCACCGCGATATCTGCCCCAACTCGGGCTTCCTCCGGCAGCTCCAGGTCCTGGACAACCGACTGGGGCGGGAGACGGGGCGGCTCTGACCTGGTGGGCAGCCTGGAATCCTGACCCTCTGGCCGGCACGGCCCACCTAACCAGCCTGCACCTGGGGGCCTTGTTTCCGGTGACCTTGAGATGTAAATAGCAAGTGGGGGCTTAGCTGAGGCAGAGGCAGGGAGAGCTGGTGATGACCTTTAGCAGGTGGATTTTCCCTGACCCAATCCAAAGATTCTTTATGCAAAAGAGAGTTCAGTCTGTCTCTATAATAAAAGGTTCATCATAATAAAGACTTCATCTTCTGGTGAGTTCATCTGCTGGTGAAGGTTCATCTTCTGGTGGTTTGTGGGGCAGTGGCTCACTCCTAGGATGGTCAGGAGGTTCCAGAAGGCTAGACAACCTATGATGGCAGTCTAGAGACAGAGTCTGAGTCCACTGTCTGAATAAAGACCAAAGTTTGAGGCATCACCATCCTTCACATGCCTGCCCTGTATCAAAACCGACTGTCAAAACGTGCTGTGCACACACATGCAGGTATCTCCTGAATCCAGTCAGGCTTTTCATCTTCAGTCTGCTTTCAAAAGCACTGACTGAAATCACAGAAGCCTAACAGAGGCATTAAACAAGAGGGTAGGAGACACGCCAAAATTCTTGGTGAAGGATGGTTATGATAGCGCAACACTGGCTTTGAGTTTCTTCTTGTGCCCTAATAAAATAAAACAGTGCAAAAAGCCCCCAATTCCTCACTGTACGTGAGGTGTTTATGAGGACTAGATGGGCTGGCTTTCCTTTGACCTCTCTGCCGGTTCCTATGGAGCTCTTGCCTCCTCCAGCTGACCCCTGCTGAATGGCAAGGTCTCTTTGAGAGTTCTGGCCTCTGCATCTTCTCTCCCTCTGTGTTTTCACTCCTTGGGGGAGGGGGAGGTCCTCTTGCTCCCACAGCCTCAGTTCACATCTCTAGGTGGATGACTCTCAGACCCCTGTGGTGGCCCAGTTTTCTTTTCTGAGCTCAAAAACCTCAGTATACTACTGGCCACCTTCATTTGAATACTGCACTTGAATTTCAAACTGAACTTTTCATCACCTGCCACCTGGACCCATTCCTCTTCCTAGTTCCCACTTTAGTGAAGGGTTCTGATGGACATTATCGCCCAAGCCAATGGTGGGTGTCACCCTGGACTCCTGCCTTTCTTCCAGTTGGCCTACCAACTCTATCTCCTCAAGCGAGCTCGGATCTGCTCATTTAGCTTCATCTTTGCCGACTACCCAAATTCAAGCCACCTCACCTCTCACCTGGCTTCCTGCTCAGCCCGACGGTCTCTCTGCCTCTAGCCTTGCCCCTCCCAATCCCCACGCAGGCCCCGGACATCTTACTAAAATGAAAATCTGATCAGATCACTCTAACACTTACAGCCCCTCAAAGACAGACAACTTGACAAAGTATAAAGATTCTTCATTTTCTGAGAACTTCTCACGTCTCCAGACATTTCTCTAATTCTGTTCCCATACATGCTGTGTAATTAAGAAATGCTAAATCCACCTGCACTTTCCAGAAATGTTCCACTCTCTTACCTCTTGGTGCTTTATACATGCTTCAGGTTACACCGCCTGAAAGCACATCCTCACACGTTTTCACTGGGGTCTCTTTGAGATGTCTCAGTTTAGATGTCACTTCTGGGGAGCCCCCTGGACCCTGCAAACCTCAGTGAAGTGTTCTCCCTCAAGCTACCAAAATGTCCATCTACCCCTTGTGTATCACCCATCATCTGAATTGTAAGTGCCCAGGGCTCTGTCATTCTTTTCCAGCTGGCAGCCTCTCAGCAGGCTTTCTCTGGGCTCAAGGACCCCAAGACTCCCACCCTCTCTGGCTGTAACCCTACCTTCAGGGAGGGTTCTGTGTTACTGTGCCCTCTCTACGGGGGCCACCAGGGGGAGTGGCTCCCCACCTGGCCCCAGGACTGGGCCTGCCTCCATAGGGGACCTCCTCTCCTCCCAGCACCACCTGCCACGACATCTCACCATTTGGTCACCCTGACACCCTCTTCCCAGCTCATCTTGTCTCCTTGGGCCACCTATGACGTCTCTCTTTGCTCTCCTGCCAAGGCTTTCTGGGGACAGCCCGACCCTCTCCTGGGGGCTTAAGGAGTCTGTATCCTTCGCTGCCATCTGCTCTATTTCCAGAGGGCAAGTCCTTTTCCTTTGTTGCAAATCAAAAAAAAGAGTCACCTCTGACTAAACCAGTAGACCTATTTCCAAGTCATGGTGCTCAACTCAGGGAGCTGAGCACAGGATGTGTTTTAGGACCCACTCACTCCTGCAATTTATGAACCGTACAAACATGTACCGCCCTCTCTGGGTCATAGAGACTTAATATCCCCATTTTACAGATGAACAAACTTAGGCTCAGAGAAGCTAAAATGAGGCTGGATGTTGCCTGCCAGATCCAGGATCTCTGGGTTCTAGCTGCGAAGGACAGGTGCTGCCCAGCAGCTCCCGTTCTCCTCCCCACAGCAGTGGTTCCTAGTCCCAGCTGGCTGCCTCAGGTGCTCTCTGGGCCTCTTCCAAAAGGTAAACACATGTCCCAGCAGAAGTCTGCGCCCAACCAGGCAGGATGGAGAACCTCTCGGCTTTTCCCTTGGGTTAGTGAGGCCTATAATTCTCCAGAGCAGACAAAGCTAATCCTTGCCCCATAGCCCAGCCTGCCCACCCCCAATTCCCTTGGATCCCCTTGCTCTGCCTGACAGCTCAGCCCTTGTTGCTATTTCCTGCTCATGCATGGTCAGCAGGATCCAAAATAGTGGCTCCAGAAACTAGTCTCTAAATCAACATCCGGGTCTATAACTGTGGGCAGCTGGCCCTTGCTGCCTGGGTGGAGTACCTTGAATCTGGAACAGAGCCGTAGCCTGGGCCTGGGGCGTTTGTTTCAGCAGGTTACCTTCTTGGGGCTCTAAGGGTTGGACTCAGATTCTGGACATATGGGGTGAAGAAGGCAGGGAAAGAAAAACATGCCCCAGAGCACCCGAGGAAACAGAGGTTGAGCTCCAGATTGGCACCTCCACCAGGAAGCCTTCCTGCTGCCACACTTGGCCCAGAAAGTCTGTGATAAAGCATCTGCTCCTCCTGTTCTATGGAGCAGGCTCGTGAAAGAAGTGAGGTGTTGTTAAGACCATGAACTTGGACTGTGGTTATATAAGAAGTTAACATTAGAGGAAGCTGCTTGAAGGGTAGCTAAGAAATAAAAAGTTTTTACAATTTGTTGACAAGTACTGAATGCTTTGTGTATGCCAGGTACTATGCTGAGTATATTAGATACATTACCTATCTTTTTTTTTCAGTTTCATCATCATGTTTTATTTCTTTAGGGAAAAAGCAGAAATTAAATATGGCAAAATGTTAAAATTTGACAATATTGAGTTGTGGGAGTACAGATATCTGGTTTTCCTTTTTTTGGTATTTTTAAACTATTTCCTAGTTAAAAAATATAAATTGACTAAACTTTTAAAATGAGAAACAACCGATTCTCTATATTTAAAACCCACCAGCAAATGGGTTTTAGGAAATATTCTGAATTTAAATGATGCTGTTATTATTTGCTTTGAAAAAAGTGAAAGTCACTCAGTCCATGGAATTCTTTAGGCCAGAATACTGGAGTGGGTAGCCTTTCCCTTCTCTAGGGGATCTTCCCAACCCAGGAATCGAACACATTGCAGGCGGATTCTTTACCAGCTGAGCCATAAGGAAAGGCCAAAACACTCGAGTGGATAGCCTATCCCTTCTCCAGCAGATCTTCCCAACCCAGGAGTCAAACCGGGGTATCCTGCACTGCAGGCAGATTCGTTACCAACTGGACTATTAGGGAAGCCCATTGTTTGTTTTAGGCCTAAAATACTGCAAATTCATGTTATCTTTTGAAAACCTTCAAGAGGCTTGATTATGGCTAATCTTGCATCAAGAAAAAAGGTAATCATGACCAGTTTATAGGGTTTAGATGAAATAACTATGATCAAAGGGAAGCTAGGCCAGTCAGTCAAACTATACAACGGACTCTTGAGGAACACAGGTTTGAACTGCTTAAGTCCATTTATAGACAGGTTGTTTCCAATAGTAAATACTTTAGTACCACACGATATATGGTGGGTTGAATCCACCAATGTAAATCAGTGATACAGATCTGGAGGAACCATGGAAACAGAGGAACTGTGTATTAGGAGAGCCAACTGTAATAAGTTATATACATGAATTTTCAACTCTGTGGGAGGGTCTGTGGCCCTAACCCCCTTGTTCAAAGGTCAACTATACATTTCATTTAATCCTCACAACCCTATGAGGTAAGTCCAATTATCACCCCATTTTACAGACAAGAACATCAATGCAGAGAGGTTAAGACAGATAGCAGCTAACTTTGAGCAGCTTAACCTGAGCATTAAGCAGGCTTGTGGCTCTGACCAACAAAGTTTATCTCTCAGAACACAAGTTGATGGGTGGAAGCGGCAGCAAGAAGGGAGGATGTAGGTCACTTCCCCTCTAGTTCCCAGGGCCAGAACCCAGTCATGTCACACCTGGGTGCAGAAGCGGCTGGGAAACGTGGTCTAGCAGGGTGCCCAAGAACAAAAGGAAACTGCAGATACTGGTGATCATGAGTAGGCGTTCCCAGAGCAGGCACTGATACGAGATACGGTGAAGTCGCTCAGTCGTGTCCGACTCTTTGTGACCCCATGGACTGTAGCCTATCAGGCTCCTCCGTCCATGGGATTTTCTAGGCAAGGGTGCTGGAGTGGATTGCCATTTCCTTCTCCAGGGGACCTTCCCAACCCAGGAATCGAACCCGGGTCTCCTGCATTGCAGGCAGACGCTTTAACATCTGAACCACCAGGGAAGCCCCCTGTGAGATATATATAATCAGTTAATTCTCATAAGCCATAGCAGTAGATACTATTTTTAATATTCCCATATTACAGATGTGAAAACTGAGGTTCAAAGAGAGTTTAAGCAAACTTTCTCAAGGTCACTTAGCTAGCAGTGGTAGAATCATACTACAAACTCAGTCAGCGAGCTATTTTCTTAAACACTTTCTGAGCCTTCGTTCTGCGTTGGTCTTTAGTGACTTGCTTGCCAATGGAATTTGGGGCAGAAGTGGTATGTTCTGGGACTTCTAAGGCTGGGTCGTAAGGTGCCTCACAAACTTCTGCCCGGAGCTCTAGGAACACTCTCTTTGGGAGCCCCAAGCTACCCCACAAGACGTCTGACTCCCCCAAGGCCATGAGGCTGGAGCAGCCATGTATAGGGGAACTGGTTGACCGGCTCTGCTGAGTCCAGCCTTCCAGCCGAGACCCCAGACCTTACAGTGACCTCCTCTTGGACCCTTCAGATCAGCACACTTGCCAACTGGATACCATTTGGAATAGGTGTCAGTGCCACGTGGAACAGAAGAACAGTCCACTTGACCCTGCCTGAATTAAGGACCCGCAAAATCATGAGATAAAACAAAATGCTCTCAAGCCACAAACGCTTGGGGTAGTTTGTTACATGTCAACAGGTCAACAGCAGCAGAGCCAGTCTGACCAGAAATCCCAGCTGTTAAGCGCTAAATCAGCCTCCGGAGGAACGGGTGAATGGAAAAAGGACAGAGCAGTCACATCAATCCACCCAGGTGCTGGGTGCATGAAGGCAGCGTCACAGTACAGGGAGGACAGATGACAGTGAAGCCCTGGCTTCTCTCTGCCAAGAGCCCCACTGGAGAGCAGAGGATGGTTAGAGGCCCGGGGGAATGCTGGTGGTAAAGGCTTTGGGGTGGACAAGGTGGGGAGGCTGCCAGGAATGGAACATCCCCCTCCTCTCTCAAGCTCTGTTCTAAGCTACAGCTACCTAACTTCCAGGCAAACGCACTCCTGCTGACTTCCTGGCCCCCAGGAGGCCCCTGTGGGTCTGCTGGCTTCTGGTTCACAGCCTGGCCTTGACACCTGCTTCCTCCACTTCCTCCCCAGGGCAGCTACAGTATGAACTCTGTAGTCCTGGGGCCTCAGGGAAACCTGGTTTGAGGAAAACTCAAAGGGAAATACCCCACCCTACCGCTAGCTGCCCTGCTCCCCCGTCCCTGGCAGGCAGGAGGAATGGGCTACCAGTGTTGTCCCTTTCCCCAGATCACTCAGTTCTTCTCAGGTTATGCCCCCAGGTTTCTGCACTAATCTCTTTATCCATGTTCCTTGAGCTCGCTGATGTCTGGTTAACCTGGCCCTCTCTCCTGGGGAGTTGCTAGAATCTCCCCTCCTCTGAGATTTCCTGCATCCCAGCCCCTACTTCAGAGCCTTCCATCAGCCCATCCCTCGAAACACTTACCCTTTTACAGCCCTGTGCAGGTATGACTCTGTCTCCTACACCCTCTAGAGCCACACTGGGGTTCCTGGGACCCATAACTAGGACTCCATCAGACTAGTTTTCAAGCCTCCCAGGGCTCTAGCTTAGTGCTGTTGACTGCTAGAGCCTCCTGATTCTGGAAGCAACTACGGCAGAGGGTTGCACGTTAAGCAGACATGAGAAAATACACATGTGTGTATAAAGAACTGAGGGCAGGTTAATTTCCCCAGGATCACAAGGGTGCTAGCGAGGCACGTCTTCACTTGACTGTTGAACTTGCAGGCAGGACTACAAAGGGGAAACTTGGGGTGAGGTGGAGGGGCTCTCATGGCCCCTCATAGACCATCTCACACAGACAGCACTCTGTACAGCCCATGAAAGATCCCCTCACATCAGTGCCTCGTTCCGAGGGACTCCTGGTGTCACACACTCTGTACCATATGACTCTACGGCTCTGCTGTCCTAGCCGTAGACGGTTGCACCAGGATGGGCACCTGGGCACAGCCTTCAATTCGTTCCCCATGTCCATCCTCCCCTTTTATTTTGGTGAAGAACCTCAATTGTTAGCTGGGTGGCAATGTACCCACCGAAGTGAAAGTGAAGTCGCTCAGTCATGTCCGACTCTTTGCCACCCCATGGACTGTATGTAGCCCACCAGGCTCCTCCGTCTGTGGGATTCTCCAGGCAAGAATTCTGGAGTTGGTTGCTATTTCCCTCTCCAGGAGATCTTCCCAACCCAGGGATCAAACCCGGGTCTCCTGCATTGCAGACAGACACTACCATCTGAGCCACCAAGTAAGCTCTACTTTGGCACCCAGCCAAAGTAGAATGTTTTTAACCCTCCCTAGTAGGTAACTTTGGCCAAGTGACTATGTTCTATTCAATAAGATGTAGCGAATTACTGTGTGGAACTTCTGATAAGTCTCCCTGAAGGGCAATGTGTGTTCCACTTAAGGGTGAGAATGGGATTGGCCTGGATCCCTCCTAGTCCTGGACTCCACTGCCTCCACACCCCCTTTACATGAGAGAGAAAGAAATGTTTGTCTTGGTTAAGCCCCTGTTTTTCAAGGCTCTGTTACTTGCAGCCAAGCTGGTCTTAACTGTTATTCTCCTGACCCTCAGGTAGTCAGAGGCCTGTGGACTGGTCTGATGTAAGAGGCTGCCATTGATGAAGAGCAGCTGACAGTTGATGAGATCCCACGTAAACCTGGTCACTGGAGTTATGGTGTATTCTGGGAGATACTCCCATTTTCCAGGAGATTCCTTGTTTTCCAGTGTGTTCTTACAATGAACCCCTGAGGTCACTGGAGAGTGAGTTTATCCTTGGGTCCCTGAAAGAACCTCAACTATTTCCTTCCTGAATTTTCATCAGATCCTTGGTATCCCCTGAAAAAAATGAGTTGGGCAGGACAATGGGTCAGTGGAGGCAGGTCTGTCGCAGAAACAGCCACTGCACAGGAGGAGCTAGCCTTACCCCTCTCACTCTCCGTCTGGCTTTGTGCCTCCCAAGAAGCAGCAATACATCTCCAGACAAGGAGATTATAACAGACACTGCCACTGCTGAGCTGAGTGGCCCGGGGTGGGAATGGGGCGGCAGGAAGAACAGGAGCCTTGGACACGGGTTTCCATTCAGACTCCATCCTTTAACCAGCTATGTGAGCCTGGACTGACAGTCAGCTGCTCTGAACCTCACATTCCTCAAGGGCAAAAGCAGGACAGATGCCACACTGCACAGGGCTCTTGTGATGATGGAAACAGGGGAGCAGCCCAGTGCCTGGCACACAGTAAGTCCTCCACAAAAGCTGGTGTTTCTTTCCTTCCTGCTGAGAAAGGCAGGAGCCTTGGGAAGGAATATCTGGATCTCCATCCTTCCTGGCTGGGGAAGGGAGGCCTGGTCACACAGGCCCCAAGAGAGATGCAGTTTTTTTTCCATTAGCTTCTCAGAACAGTGATGGGGCCCAGTGAGGTGGTCACCACCAGCCCATTTCTAAGAGGCCATCATCTGGATTTACTTTCTCATTCTTTTAAGTAACTTATATGATTTATACACTTTTGCCAAGGAGTTTTACACATATAAGAGACTCTGCATTCTATTACATATAAGTTTCTTAGATATTGTTGTAAACTTACATTAGGATATTAGACTGTAATGATAAATGCAGCCCTCTTAGCTAAAGCCCTCATTATCCAAACACTAGAATTTTTGCTTAATGAAAAGAGTTTTACAGGCTCTCCAGACCCCCAGTTCATCTTTATTCTGGTCCTTAACTTAGGGAAGAAGAGAGAAAAGTTAAATGCTTCCCACAGTCACACACACACACACACACACACACACACAGATGCCTGAAGCAGGCTTATGAGAAAAATCTGGAATGTCTTGGAGTTTTTTTTTTCTTCAAATTACAACTCAATAAAAATGCGCTCGTAAAAGTTCTAGATAAGCAACAGCTTTGCCAGCAGGATGGGGCTACCCACTTCCCAGGGAAGCCTGCCTGGTGTGATGGGCAGGGGACTGAGGGAGGGCAGGAAGCCAAAGTTGGTTGCTTTATGGTCTCCCCTGCCTTCTCCATACAGCACACACACAATGGGCTCCTCTGAGGAACTGGGAACAGCCCGTGCTATAGAGGAGGTGGGGGGCAGCCTCCCTCTTTATGAGAGGCCAGTCTGTCCAGCCAAGAGACCAGCAGGAGTAAAGCCTTATATCAGGCATAATATTTTGAAAATATTCAATGGCTGTGCTTTTATATCGTCTCCCCCATGAACAAGTTGCTTAGAAGTAGGGTTGCCAGATAAAATATAGGACACCAGTTAAATCTGAATTTCAGATAAACAACAAATAATTTTTTATTATAAATATGTCCCAAATATTGTAGAAGACATTTGTTCTCATTGTTTAGTCTCTTAAGTCATGTCTGACTCTTCTATGACCCCTGTGGACTGCAGCCCGCCAGGCTCCTCTGTACATGGGATTTCCCGGGCAAGAATACTGGAAGGGGTTGCCATTTCCTTCTCCAGATGATTTTCCCAATCCAGGGATCGAACCCAAGTCTTCTGCATTGGCAGTGGATTCTTTACCACTGGGCCACTAGGGAAGCCCACAGAGGAGATGCTTAAAATAAAAATGTATTTGTAAATCAGTCAACCCTACCTGGAAGTCACTTCACTTTTATAGCCCCTGACAAATGGGAAAAAGAGGCCAAATCCAGTAAGAGGAGGCCCAGAGGATTTTCCGGTGAGAAAGAAAAAGGCAGTGAGTGACTGGAGAGAACAAGTACTAGAGGAGGGGCAGGAGCGGTGACCTCCATTCTCTAAGACAGGGTCCCGGAGACGAAGTGAAAGGTATAGAGAGTGCCTTGCTCTTTACTTATTTTTTCTGGAAGGCGGACATTTTGCCTGACATGAGCAGCAGCCAGGCTCAAGGGGCCCCACAGCATCAAGGCTCCCTCCCCACCTTTATGGCTCTTGCAGCAAACCCTGATGTACTACCTCCACAATCCATATTACAATATATCCACAGTCTGGCTTGCACAGTAGAAGAGGATTCTGAGTTTGAGCTTTTAACTGGAAATCTGGGATGTTATTATTTAGCAAATTTAAGTGTCTGAAATTCCCAGCAGGTGGGGAGGGGGCTTGCAGGGAAGGTTAGAAGAGCTAAAGATAAATAGAGAGGCCTCAGTTCCTTTGCACATCCCAGAGGAAAGAAAAACAGCAACATGAGGACGGTGGCGCAGCCTCTCCTGCTGTTACCTTTCCCTCCACTTGTAGAACTCTGCCCAGCACATGAGAGGTGCTCTGGGAAGGGAGTGTGTGTCAATTTTCCACCCGCTCTAAGCCAGACTGACTGTGGCAGTGAGGGTCTCTTCAGGCCCTGGGCACACCTGATGCCCCTCGAGAACTGGCCTCAAGGACAAGTTTGAGACTGTGTGACCAGACACCAAAGTAGTGAAGTTGCTTATGAAAACACGAGCTTCTTTCCTAAGATTCATCAGCAACTTGTGCAGGGAAAAGTTACACCATCACAGTCAGAGAACCTTTATTAAAACAACAGCCCCACTATGTGCTAAGGCCTGTGTTAATTAAGTACTTCATATCATTTCATTTCACAACAAATACCTCAAAGTCAAAATCACCAGGTAGTTCTTTACAATCAGCCATCAAAACATACCAGGACTCTAACTTTTCAGGAACCCTGTCACTACCATCCTTGAGCCCGTAAGGCACCAGCATCTCTTCCCTGAACCACCAGAGCAGACCCCTCCCCGGTATAATACTTGTTCACCACATTCTATTCCCCACATACCGGTCAAAATGTTCTTAAAATGCACATCAAATCATGTATGCATCCTCCCTGGCATAAAACCCAAACTCCTTACAATGACAACAAGGCCCATGGTTACAGGCGCTCGTATGCCAACATTCTCATTCTTCTTCACTCTGGTGTAACCACACTAGCTGTTCAAAGCATTAGGGTCCAGGCTAGGTTACTGTGAGAGAGTCCAAAGCACAGTGACTTAAGTAACTGTTTATTTCTCTCTGGTGTCACTGTTCAAAGGTAGGTGGGCAGTCCAGATTGGTTAGGGGACTCAGCTCCAAGGGGTCATGCAGGGACCCCGGTGCCTTCCACCTCGCTGCTCTGCCAGCCCTGAGAGTGTTGTTCTCGTCTGCCTGGTGGAAGCTGGGTCACGGGCACATCTGTAGCCCATGGCTTTCTACTGCCTGGCTGCTTCAGCATCCCTGGCTTGTTCCCTTAACCCTACTCACACTCTGTATGCAGTCCCTTCATTGATATCTCTTTCTCTAAACTCTCCCTGGTGAATTCTGCCCCTTTTCAGCCTGTGACTAAAGGTCCACTGCACACAATGTGTCAGAGTCAACCCCTCCCTAAAACTCAGCTCAGTTCAGCTTATAGATATATGTGGTGGTGGTGGTTTAGTCGCTAAACTTGTCCGAATCTTTGTGACCCCATGGACTTTGTAGGCCCACTAGGCTCCTTCGCCCATGGAATTTCCAAGGCAGGAATACTGGAGTGGGTTGCCATTTCCTTCTCCAGGGCATCTTCCCAACCCAGGGGTCAAACTTGCGTCTCCTGCATTGCAGGCGGATTCTTTACTCACTGAGCCAGTGGGGGAGCCCCCATATATTAACATATGTCTACATGTGTATCTATGTGTATATATACGGGTGTGCGTATTTATATTTGTATATACATGTGTGTGCATATGTTTATATATTGATACATGGGTGTCTGTGTGTATTTTCCTATCCCAGACAATGCCCCCGAATCTAACTGGAATTGGCACAAGATACCTGTCATAACTACACTTTCGTGGGTTGGCACTGAACTGAAAACGTCGATGACAGTCTGGAGTAATAGCACTCTCTGTGCAGCGAGTGTTTGTTGAGTGCCTACTGGGTTCACGGATGACCGGTACATTACCACAGATGCTCCCACCTAGCCTTCTTCCCCCAGTGCCAAGGCTGGCCTTCTCGGAGCATCTGTACTGAGTTTCCCAGCTCTTCTGGGCAACCTCGGTCCCTTGTGCACCCCCATCACAGCCCTCGCCTCTCCTGCTGCTGGTGTGTGTTCAGAGGTTTCTGTTTTTCCGCTGGGCAATGAGCTCATCCAGGGCAGGCCCTGGTTTCCTGCTCCAAGGACAGGGCCTGGACTCAGAGTAGGGCATCACTTCAATAAATAAGTGAAGCACACAGGGGGCGTTTCAGCTCCCAACCTAATGGTTTATTAGGATTAAATGTTCATTTAATCCTCTCTAGGGGCTGCTGTCTCTGGGGTCCCACAGAGTCGGACATGACTGAAGCGACTTAGCAACGGTAGCAGCAGCAGGGGCCTCTTGAGAAACCTATATGCAGGTCAGGAAGCAACAGTTAGAACTGGACATGGAACAACAGAACTGGCTCCAAATAGGAAAAGGAGTATGTCAAGGCTGAATATTGTCACCCTGCTTATTTAACTTATATGCAGAGTATATCAGGAGAAACGCTGGACTGGAAGAAGCACAAGCTGGAATCAAGATTGCCGGGAGAAATATCAATAGCCTCAGATATGCAGATGACACCACCCTTATGGCAGAAAGTGAAGAGGAACTCAAAAGCCTCTTGATGAAAGTGAAAGTGGAGAGTGAAAAAGTTGGCTTAAAGCTCAACATTCAGAAAACGAAGATCATGGCATCTGGTCCCATCACTTCACGGGAAATAGATGGGGAAACAGTGGAAACAGTGTCGGATTTTATTTCTTGGGGCTCCAAAATCACTGCAGAGGATGACTGCAGCCATGAAATTAAAAGATGCTTACTCCTTGGAAGGAAAGTTACGACCAACCTAGACAGCATGTTGAAAAGCAGAGACATTACTTTGTCAACAAAGGTCCATCTAGTCAAAGCTATGGTTTTTCCAGTGGTCATGTATGGATGGGAGAGTTGGACTGTGAAGAAGGCTGAGCGCCAAAGAATTGATGCTTTTGAACTGTGGTGTTGGAGAAGGCTCTTGAGAGTCCCTTGGACTGTAAGGAGATCCAACCAGTCCATTCTGAAGGAGATCAGCCCTGGGATTTCTTTGGAAGGAATGATGCTAAAGCTGAAACTCCAGTACTTTGGCCACCTCATGCGAAGAGTTGACTCATTGGAAAAGCCTCTGATGCTGGGAGGGATTGGGGACAGGAGGAGAAGGGGACGACAGAGGATGAGATGGTTGGATGGCATCACTGACTCAATGGATGTGAATCTGAGTGAACTCCGGGAGTTGGTGATGGACAAGGAGGCCTGGCGTGCTGCGATTCACAGGGTCGCAAAGAGTCGGACACAACTTAGCGACTGAACTGAACTGAACTGAACTGAGGGGCTTCTTAACCTATCCAGTGGGAGATAAAAACAATTAACCAGAGTTGAGGGAGAATGAGAACAGCAATGGCTAGTGTATAATGTTTGCTTCATCCAAGCCAAGGGCTTCATATGCATCATTTTATTTAATCTGCATGGTAACCCCATAGGTAAACCGTGTTATTAGATACAATGTACAGGCTCAAGGAAGCAAAGGGACTTGTACCAGCTCAGAGTTGTGGCCGAGACAGGATTTGAATCCAAGTCCAAATGTTTCACAAGCACATGCCCTTTCCTCCTCCACTCTCCTGCCTCCCACACATGAATAATCACACTGTCAAGCCTCATCAATGTTACTTTGACACACTAACAGGCCGTGAAGAGGAAACAGTCATCTATCTGTAAAATAAACAAGTCCTGGCATGCAGACAGAGGTGCTAATAGAGACGCAATTTACCCATTTGCTGAGATCACTGACAGACTCAAGCAGGGCTCAAACAGCAGTCGTCTGGAAAAGGGGGGGTTGGGGGGGACCCTGACCTACAGCCCATGCCCTGGGTCCTCAGGGCTCCAGAGCCCCCCAGGAGGAGGCTGGCAGCAGGCACTCCCAGTATTTTGACAGCCAGGCAGATAAACAGAGGTATCAATTTCAGAGAAACATCCTCAGCTCTTAGGTCTTCTCTCCAAACACCAAGTCTTCACATCGCTAGGTCATCAAAGTCAAGAGTGACAACGCCACAGTACACATGGCCCTGCTGGCTGCCAGCAAGCTCCCCGGAGAGTCACAGAAGCCTTCAAGGCACCACACACCGGGGACAACCTGGGCTGGAAGGAGGTGGGTCAGGCCTGGATGGATGGAAACCCCCATTGTGATTCCCATCAGCACAAGGTCTTGTCTCACTCTCAGTGGCCCGGGCTGCCCAGTATGGGAGCCCCCGGCCCCTTGGGCTGTTGAGCACTTGAAATGTGACTGGTCCAAGATGAGATGTGTTATAAGTGTAAGATACTCAGATTTCAAAAATTTCATATAGAAAAAGGCATGTCAAATATCTCAATAATTTTCATACCAATTACATATCGACACTGTAATATTTGAGGTGTGGTTAAATAAAATACATTATTAAAATTAATTTCACCTGTTTCTTTCTACTCCTTAATGTGGCTACTAGAAAAAAAAATTTTTTGGCTGAGTTGCGAATAGGGATTGAACCCAGGGCCATGACAGTAAAAGAACCAAATACTAATCACTGGACCATGGGGAACTCCCCCTAGAAAATTTTAAGTTGCAAACATGGCTTTGCATTATATATCTTTTAAACAGTGCTGATCTGAAGAATAACATAAAAGGGACAATTCAAAGTGAACGAAGAAATTTTTATCAAAATGCAAATTAAATGAAAATAAAACATGGGAAACATCTCCACGTGTATTTTTAAAAGAGTTCTTTTTAAAAAAACATTCAAAGTTTCTATTAAAAGTAAAAAGGAATATATAATTGTTGGATATCAATGTTTTAAATCAAAACAATCTAAATAAACCCCCAAATCTTAACTCACTTCTCTGAAAGCTTTGTTAAATCTTATATAAACAACTGTTACAAAAACAAAATGACGGATGATTCTAGTAGTCAATGTAAAGAAGTGGCATTTCGCTTCACAGTACATCTAGACCTGCATATAATATATATGCTTTAAAGAAGTCTATGAATTGTTTAACACACCAAAATATCCCTCAGCTGTTGTGTGACTGTTGGGAATACCACACTAATGCCAGGTCACCTCCAGAGCCCTGGAGCAGAACGCAGACACCACGGGTGCTCAGCACCTCCAGGTCCGTGTGCTTGCTGAGCCGACGCCTGATTCAGCAGGATAAGCCGTCCCGCTTTCCCGGCTCCAGTCCTCTCTGGGACCCCGAGCTAGCAGTGACACAACCCACCAACCTTCAAGGAATTCAGACTCAGTCACTTCTCATTCCGAGGACACTGAGTAAGGGAAGGGCAAGCACATTCTCTGCGGCCTAAATGGCGTTAATCGCAAAAGCAGATGGAGTTACAGGTCACTAGGCGCCTGTGAGAAGAGCCAGACCCTGGGTGAATGAGTTGCCCACATCCTTTTTAATTTTTAAACTTACATGCAGCAAAGTTCACTCTGCCTTTTTACTGACAAATTCGTACGGTTGCATCATCACCACTATGACCAACACACAGAACGGTCACTGCGATCCCCAACATTCCTACCCAGGTTTGGCACTGGCAGCTTCTTGCTTGTTTTTAGCCATTCAAATGAGTGCTCAGCAGCATCTCAATACGTGTGTGTGTGTGTGTCTGTGTGTGTGTGTGTCTGTGTGTGTGTGTGTCTGTGTGTGTCTGTGTGTGTGTGTGTGTGTGTGTGTGTGTGTGACACAGAGAGAGAGACAGAGGTGGGGATCTCTAAGAAAGAAGCTCAGCGAAGGGCTCCTTCTTCCAGGGTCTGTGGATGATACTGTCTAGGGGAGTCAAAAAAAAAACTCTCTCAGATGGGTGACAGTGACTTATCCGGGAAAATGCCATGGTGGGCTTTTTGATAAGAAAGGGAGGCCCCTAGCTTATTCTGCTTGGGAGGCTGAGACTAAGAGGGAGCTGATGTGCTCAGCATAATCACTGGAGAGCAGGAATCTGGGAGGTTCCTGAGGGAGCTCTGGAGGAGAGAGGGAGAGGCCCAGGAGGGAAGGAAAGGAAAGCTGCGACAACTGTGCACACAGCGAGGAGCCTCGTGAACATGGCAGGCACAGGGACGGATGTCTCAAAAGGGAGACATTCCCTGGGAGTGGGGCCCAGCCAACAACTTCCTAAGACTGAGGAGCTCAGACATGGAATCTGGAATTGTCTCCTGCTCTGTGCTGTGGCCCCCTCTGCCACACGCAGTGGAGTTGGGTGGGTGGTGCTTTGGAGGAAGAACAGAAGAGCATGGAGTCGAGCTTGGGGTGAGGCTGGAGGAGAGGAAGGCGGCACGTGCCAGTGAGGTGGAGAGGCAAAAAGGCTGCGGGGACACTGCCCCAGAGAAACGAGAGCTGTCCTACCTGGACTCCTTCCAGAGGACAGCGGTCCTTGGAGATGCCGTGGAGGGCTCTGGGCGGGCTGCAGAACACAGGCCTCAGTCCGTTTGCCTTTCTTCTTAACACAAAAGAAGAAAGACCACTGTGGACAGCAGAGGACCTCGAGCCATCAGACTACACCCGTGTGCTGCTGAGATATGGCCTTGGCCCTCTGGGCTCCATCTGGGAGGGCACCCTCTCCCTGGGCTCTGGCTGGATTCAGCATCCGCATAAACTCTGGTGTCCACAGAGCACAGAACCCTCTGGATCTTTTCAACCCAGAAAAGTCAGGTAGTAGTCAAATATCACATACTAGTTTTCCTGCTGCTGCTGCTATAGCAAGCCACCTCAAACTGAGTGGCTCAAAGCAACACTGATCTTCATACAGTCCTGGAGTCAGAAGCCTGATGTGGGTCTCACTGGGCTACCTCAAGGCATGGGCAGAACTACATTCCTTGGGCAGATACTAAGGGAGAATCCATTGCCTTTTCCAGCTTCCAGAGGCTGTTCTTTAGTTTGTGGCCCCTTCCTCCATCTCCAAAGCTGGTAACAGGAAGCTGAGTCCTTCTCACAACGACTCAACTCCCTTCTTCAGCCTCTCTCCCCCACTTTGAAGAGACACTCTGATTACATCAGGCCCACCTGGGTGATACAGAGTACTCTCCCTATTCAAAGATCTCGTGATTGGCACTCTTAATTCCACCTGCAACCTTTATTCCCCTCTGCCTTGTAACATATTCACAGGTTCCAGGCATTAGGATGTGGACACCTTTGTGGGTGTGTGCATGAGTGTGACTGTGTGTGTATTCTGCCTACCATACCTTGCCACTGCGCATAAGTGGAATTCTGATCCAGAGTAGTGTCTACCTGTATGTGAAAATGGAGAAAGTAGAGGGAGATTCTGGGGGAAAGGAATTTGCTAATAAAATCACTTGAGTCAGAGAAGGCAGTGGCTTTGGGAGGAAACCTATGTCAAGTGCTGCCATATGTACGTTAAGTTCCTAAGAAGCTACAATGAAAACAACAGCTGTTTCTACAGATCACACTTTGCCTGCACTAGGGTGGCATGCTGTTGCACAGAATCCTGGTGGATTATCCTCGGAATCTTAAACAGTTAGAGACATCTCTGAGTCCAGCCGATGGTCACCTGGCTTGTTCCCATCCTGGCATAATGCTATGTGTGCTGTGTCCACACTAGGCAGATCCTGGAGCATTCACCCACAGCCTGAATTCTGCCCTGAGAGCTGTGCAGAGAAGGCGGTCTTTTCTCACAGGTGAGCCCTTCAGCTAACTAAAAGATGGAGCAGGTGTCCCCTACTACCACTACTCTTTTCTAATAAACTTTTCCCAGGGCTTCCTATAGTTTCTCATAATTAATTACGTGGTTTCCACTCTTCCCCACCCTTGTCACTCTCCTTTGGGCATCCTTTAATGTGTGAAGGATTGGCAACAGGTAGGGTGTGGGGAGAGAGTCACCAGTCTTCTGATCACAGCATTTAGGGGCTAGTCTAGTGGAGGTGATAATCCAGCAACACACATCAATCTTTCCTTGGCCATCCTTCTAGACAGTGTGAAATACTACCTTGCCCTGTTAATGGTTACCTATCTCTCTATCCATCCCAGATGTCTTTAGCTATTTGATTTTTGCCCGCTCAGCTCAGCCCTTAACTTGGGCTGGGTTTGGGACTGAGGCTGGGACTGGCCCCCCAGGCTCCCAGCTAGATGGAAACCTTTCTTCAGCCTCAGTTAGTTTCAGCATCTCTGACTTCTCCAGTTCTTAGGGCAATTGCAGAAGGGCCTCTGCCTCCAGCACGTGACAGCAGGGACATGTGGACCCTGACAGCTGGACCTCCTTAATACACCCTGTACGCTTAGATCCTGAGTACTCTGCCTTGTGCATATTCTCTGCACCAAGAAATCAATAAAAGCAAAATCTTTCTTAGCAGTTTCGCAATGAAAAATACTAGAAGAGATAATCGCTCTAAATGAAATTGGCAGTCATTAAACATGCGAATTGTGTTTTGGTTTGCTGAATACGAAGTTGTAGAGGGCAATATAATG
The DNA here is from genome assembly GCF_055505025.1 of Bos grunniens. Classification (NCBI taxonomy): domain Eukaryota; kingdom Metazoa; phylum Chordata; class Mammalia; order Artiodactyla; family Bovidae; genus Bos; species Bos grunniens. The sequence continues at coordinate 15,342,874 of NC_141192.1, forward strand.
ACCCCAACATAAGAAGACCCTACTAAGTGAAGGATGTAGAGAGACTGGGGACCCCCTATCCACTCCCCCTAATCCTTCACACACTGCTGCTGCTGCTAAGTCACTTCAGTCGTGTCCGACTCTGTATGAGCCCATAGATGGCAGCCCACCAGACTCCCCCGTCCCTGGGATTCTCAAGGCAAGAACACTGGAGTGGGTTGCCATTTCCTTCTCCAGTGCGTGAAAGTGAAAAGTGAAAGTGAAGTCGCTCAGTCGTGTCCGACTCTAGCAACCCCATGGACTGCAGCCTTCCAGGCTCCTCCATCCCTGGGATTTTCCAGGCAGGAGTACTGGAGTGGGGTGCCATTGCCTTCTCCGTCACACACTGAAGGATGCACAAAAAAGGGTGACAGGATGGGAAAGGATGGAAAATCAAGTCACTCATTAAAAGGAACTATAGGAAGCCTCGGAATGATTTTACCAAAAAAATAGAGGAGCCTGGACAGGACTATTCCCCGACCCCTGCAGCCCTAAAAAAGAGGACCATAGCAGTAGGGGTGGTGGTGGGGTCCCAGGAGCAAAGAAGGCTGGGCCAAAGAGATGGGAGGCTGAGAGAAGGAATCGCTAAGGAGAGAGATCTGGGAATGACTGTTGAATTGGGAATATTTTTGGCCTCCTAATACCATCCAGTATTTTTAAAATGTTTAGCATGTATCAGGCACTGGCTATATACTTTCCACACTGTATTTCATGTAACTCTCATTACAACATAAGAGGATGGCATTATGATTATTTTCCCCACTGAAGCCCAGACGCGGGTTGGACACCTGCCGAAGGTCTCACAAGAAGGGATACAATGCAAATGAACCCAAGCTCCCAGTTTCTCTGGAAGATGGATGTGGTTCACTGATCACCCTGCATGATGTGGCAACCATTCCATTCACTCCTCAGAGACAGCTCCACAAACTCCCAGAAAATACTGGAGTGAAGAGTTCTCCAGGCTGGAGGCCCCCTGCCCTTGCACAGGCACTGTGCCAGCTTGCAAAACACCCCCATTCCAGCTGCTCCAGGACAGAGCCCCAGGCAGGGCCCCGCAGGCACCTGGCCTCATCCATCCCAAGAAAACAAAGCCAGGAAATCCCCCTGCCTGTCCCCGCGTTAGTGGCCATGTGTCCCGCCTCCGTGGCTGGGTTGGGGACAAGCGTGTATGCTCCAGGTACAGGACTCCCAAAGTCAAGGGTTTCAGGTCACACTGGCAAATCATTTTGCAAGCAGATGCCACAGGTCTCCTCACAGACTGGGCAGCACACAAGGTCAGCGTCAGCAGATCTGACCCTAAAAATAGGCTCTTGGATGCCAGAGTGGCTGGGTGTGCGGCCGCCACACGCCCCACGGACCAGCGCCTCCTGACCCGGCCAGGACCCAGTGCGCACAGGTAAGGCCCTCTGGTGGGGAGACTGGCATCTCTTGGGTTCAGTCGAGTGTTCTTTGGGGTCCCGGGTGTGGGGATCAGAGGACCCCTTTCCACCTGGTCTCTGGAACAGCAGACACCAGCTGACATCTTCTCAGTTTGACAGGCTTCTTGCTCCGTCTTTCCCTAAAGACTCCCAAGAAATTTTCTCCACTTCCCTTCCTCTAAATCTAAGCTTCCAGTTCAATGACCATTTCTAAAGGATAATAGGGTGGGTTAAATCTCATCGGGCCCTTCTGAGGCACTGGATGCATTGCCTCACATATCATATTCCAGCAAGGTTCTGCATTTATCCATTTAGCCAGTAGAGGGGAAAAAAACCTCAGCAGGAGGTGTGGGGGAGGGAAATGGAGACACCCATGGTGACTCACATCAAGCGTGGGGCAGCACAAATTACAACTAAGTCCTCAAACCCTGTGGATGAGAACGCTTCCTGTGTCCTCGGTAATCCTAAACATCATTTGGACAGAGTGGTTATTTTTGAAGCTTTTTCCTGTCCTGGTGGGAGGGTGGGGTTGGGGATGATTGCTCTGGTAGAGACGGGGAGACTGGGTCACTGAGGGACTTGGCCTCTGGACCAAGACACCAGCGCCTATAGGCAGGAAGGTGGGACCATGTCCTGTATCTCAGACCAAGGCTCTCCCATTAGACCCTGGGCCCTTGTTCTGTGGCCCTAGTGGCCCCTCACGGGCCTGGACCCAAGAGTTGGGAGTGGGGGACTCTGAGTGTTGAGGAAATCTGAGAACATTCCAAGGGGAAACACTTCAAGTAAGATGAGGGAAGGTGCAAGGTGTGTGTGTGGAGAAGCCGCCCCACTAAAGGCCCAGCATCTGAGGGGCTCTGTACTCGGTCTGTGTTCTTATGCCCTGAACCTTCCATCGTGACCTCGTCTTTGTCTTCTTCACAACAGAAGCATTTTGTTCCCACCAAATGACATTTGCCAACAGCACTTAAAGGGCTTCTGAGCTGAATCCTGTACAGGGGAACAAGCTTGGGCCTGGAGCGGGAGGTGGGACGTGGGAGAGGGTCTGAGGAGTCAGGGGGAGGTCAGGGACTCTTCAGGGGCAAAAACAGATCCATGCTGGGGGGTTGGGGCGATGGCCCTCCACCATCTGACGAGCTGGAAGCCCTTGCTGGGGGCATGTCGGTCCTAGGGTGGCACTGGACTGGAGGGGACCCTGAGTCCTGACTGAGGGTGGATTTCCAGTGGCTGCTGACAGCCTCACAGGGGACAAGGGGCAGAGGGGACCCTGAGGCCGGGGGCTTAGTTGTGTTTCCTGTCACCCTGGTGACGCCCAGCTGAGTCCACTTGGGGAGGGGGCAGCTTGCCCTCCCTGGAGCCAGGGCTGGCCTTCTCCAGACACCGCAACCCTGTGAGTTGGCAAGGGGTCCTGGCTGGCCACATGTGAGGCGCAGCTCAGAGAGCCTGTCTTCTAGGTAGTCACATGGCCATGTACCTACTACTTGGACCGCAGCAGCCCGGGGAGGGATGTGCCTTGTCACCTTCACTTCAGATGAGCACACTGAGACACAAAGCCTTGGAGTAGCTTTTCCAGAATCACACAGCCCAGACCACAGCGAGGCCAGTGTGCCTCAGAGCCTGGCCACGTAGCCACTGTGCTCAGGTGGCCCTCCGTGAGGTGGGGGTGGGGGACACCTCACCCACTTCCCTCGTTGCCTGAACTCCCGCCTGCACAAGGCCACTCCAGGTCCTGGTGTCAGGAGGCAGAGCTCTGTGCGTCCCCTCCAGCCTGACTCCAGGGCAGGTGACCCTCCATGGTTCTGGACCCACCACTTCCACAGCAAATAGGGGATCAAGTCTCATCGCAGCCTGGCATGGGCACCAGATATTAACAAATTGGAGAGAGACCTTTCTCCTCCTCCCCAAAGCTCTGCTTTTATGTGAGCTTTTTTTTGCTCACCCATGAGCAAAGGAGCCCCATCACCCAGAGGAGGATGTTCAGACGTATTAATGCCCCATCCTGTGTGCCACGACTACCCCCCAAGAGACCTTTGGCCCCCAGCTCTACCCCTATTCCTAACGCTTTCTGGGCTCAGAACTTAGCTCCTAACACAGTGTTAGCAGCTGTAAGAGGTGGGAGCTTGGCCTACAGCCCTCACACGGCCTAAAGCCTCCTCTGCACAGCACAGAGAGGTGGACCCAGTGAGTGAGAGTGGTGCGGATGGCAAGTGGGTGGGGTGAGACCATGGTGAGAGCTGCACCCCCACAGTCTACCCCCACATCTTCCCCCATCATGAGGAAGCCTCACATTTTGAGGTGGCACATAATGGGAAGTGACCCTTGAAAGAGAGGGGCTAAAAGGCCAGCTCTTCCTGAATTCATGAGCTGTGTAACCGCCTGCAGTGTTTACACCACCACTGCTCGGTCAGAGGCTCTTGCGGTCCCTGTACCACAGCCTCCTCTCCCCTGCGGGGCTGGTCGTGGAGGTCAAGGCAACCCCGGCCGGCCCCCTTGTCTGGGAAGGAAGCTGCATGTGGCCCTCCAGCCTCCTCACGGTTTCCGGGAGGCCCAACTCTGCCAAACCAAGACTGAAAAAAATCAATTAGGAGTTCATAAATTACCACCCTGAAGCACTTTGAAACCATTTGAAGAGTTAATCAAACAAGTTAATGACATCAACCCCATCTTAGAAGGAATATTAAATTACCTCTTTAAATGAAGCCTTCTCTGTTTTTTTTAATAAAAGGATTTTACATTAATTCACATAATTGCCTCCTATTAACATATTTGCCAGAATCCAAAAGGAAAAGAAAAATCTGTTAAACTTGGGTTGTGTCTGATATATGAGGAATTAAATTATAGGCAACAAAAAATTCCTAGGGTTTTCACGTCCAGGTTTTAATATTTTAAAAATCCCACAACTTTTATTTCCTAGTTGGGATCATTTTCGCAGATTTAAGATGCATAAAGACAAGCATGACTTGCGGTAAATTAAAAACATGTATATTCATATACATATACTGCTGCCAAATTCTGCCCTTCCACGTACCCTGGTGGTAGGTATTACTCTCCTAATAGAGTAATTTTCCCAACCACAATAACATTTTTACTCTACCCATTCTTTCAAGGCATATTCCAAGCCCAACTTGGGTGGTGTCATGACTAACTTTCCCCAAGAGCCCAACGCATTTAGGAAGGTAAATATGTTATGTCCATAAATACAGGATACCTTCAAAGGAAGAGGATTCATTTTTAGAAGATTAAATTATAAACTGTTCTACTAGACCAGAAACTTGTAGAAGGCAGAGACCTCTCTGGCCCAGCCCAGGCCTGGCACTTAACAGGGGAATATGGTGGATTGTGGGGGTGAGCAGGGCCAGGCCTAACTTCTGAGGTGAAGTCAAAAAGCAGCCCTGATGCTAGCCGAATCAGCCTAACCAAGACCAGGCTCAGCAGAGTCAGAGAGTCCCAAGGGACGGGGATGGATGCTGCCCTCTCCACCTGAGGTCTGTCTCCAGTCCAAGGGAAGCCTGGGAAGCAAGCTTCCTTCAGAGGTAGATTTACCCCCAGAGAGTCAACACCCCACACTTGCACTGGCCTCTTCTAAGTCCCTGCACCTATTGGGTTTTCTTTTTCTTAAAGAAACTGTATACACTTCAGAACCCACAAAACTTGACTCACTTCTGGTTTTCCGGGAAGCACTGAAGGACCAGAATGACTCGGTGACGTGACCTAGGCCTGGCTCTGCCACCAGAGGGCTCACGAAGGCTACAGCCCTGCCACTGGGAAATTCACATAGCCTGGAAGGTGCTCGGTGCTGTGTGTCATGGCAGGAACTCCTGGTCAGGCCTTGTCCTGAGGCCACCTGTCTGTACCTTCAGTCCACAGGTTTAGAAAGTGCATGTACAACACCCAGAACAGTTCTCAAACAGAACCTTCACAGGCTTTCCCCCGCGCCATACACTCTCAAGTATTCTATGTTCATCACAAGAGACCTTAGAAAAGATGGCTCCTTAGAAAAAAGAATAAGCTCATATAATTTCATCATTCAAAATAAGCATATGCTTAGTGTTAATGTTTTGGTGAAATGTATTTTTGTACAAGAACAGAATCAGACTATACATGCTGCTTCACACACTTTGGTCTCTTCTCTCCACCAACACAAGCCTCTTCCCCTTTGATTTCTCAAAACCACAGCAAACACAGCAGTCTGTACCATCTAACAGGTTCACTGAAGTTTCAGGGTGACAACGAGAGGGCTGACAGAGCCAGTGGTTGTTTAGTCGCTGAGTCATGTCCAACTCTTTTGCGATCCCATAGACTGTAGCCTGCCAGGTTCCTCTGCCCCTGGCATCTCCCAGGCAAGAATACTGGAGTGAGGTGCCATTTCCTTCTCCAGGGGGTCTTCCTGACCCATGGATGAAACCCACGTCTCCAGCATTGGAGGAGGACTCTTTAGCACTGAGCCACTGGGAAGACTGATATAGTCAGTTGCTATTCAGTCACTCAGCCATGTCCGACTCTGCAACCACAGAGTTTAGCATGGGGATCCCTGTTCTGAGGAATCCTGTGGCTGTGTGCCCTGGATGCTCCTCACCTGGCTCCCAAGCCCTGCCTCCCACAGCCTACAGCAGTCCCCTCACACCCGCTCTGGGGATGTTCTAGAGGCTCAGAACTCCCCTTGCTTTCTTGTACAGAATAATTTAGCTTTTTGTTCACTCCATCACTTTCTGAAATATGCTTTAGGACTCACCTTTTCCCCATCAAAAGGATCCTTCAATGGTGTTTTTTGGTTAATCGGGAGGCCTGTTCTGTGGCTCTCACTCCTGGACATGGCTACCTGGCCAATCTCTGCAGGCTCAAGGGGGTCCACTTAGATACTCAAGTTTCCTGCTGAAATGAATGATGCTTCTTCCATCCTCCACCTTAGAAAGCAAAAGAATCCAGGTTAAGTGTTTGTTTTTGAAGCATCTTCACCCTCTTGTTACAGTTCCATTTTATCAAAGAAGGCAAAGCTCAGGAAGGATGAGACATGTAGATTCGAGTCCTCAGTGATTGCTGAGGCTGTGAGAGTACAGGAGGGCCACCAGCCAGTGAATGTGGGGAGAGAGGGACAGAGAGGTAGAGGAGCCCCAGGAAACAGCCAGGCCCTGGAGGCAAGTCAGATGAAGTGGAAATCATAAATCAAAAGTCACAAGTAGCTTCCAGCCCAGACTGTTCTATTTGGCCAGCACAGTGAAAAAATACAGATGTGGTTATTTCTTATAAAATATGATTATTTATAAAGAATCCCAAAATAGAAGACACACAAAAATATCTTTCTGAGTCCTGCTACTTGTTTACAGTATTTGGTGATTTTTTCCCTAGTTAAAAAAAAAAAAATATATATATATATATATATAAAATATAAAGTTTTTTTAATTGAAGTATACTTGATTTACAATATTGTTAGTTTTAGGTGTACAGTACCGTGATTCAGTTATATAAAAGAATATACATATATACATTTTTTTTTCAGATTCTTTCCCTTATAGATTATTATAAGACATAGAGCATAGTTTCCTGTGCTATATGGTAGGTCCCTGGTTATCTACTTTGTATAGAGTCATGTGCTTATGTTAATCCTAAATTCCATAAAAATTTTTTTTTACATAAAGTCAAATCATGGTGTCAAAATTATATTTCTAAATTCAGCTTTAGCCCTTCTTCACTGGCAAGGGAAACCTTTAATCAAACACAAGCTGTACCACTGAAAAATCTGACATGGAGTCAGGATTAACGAGGGATCCCAATTTTGATTATTCCTGGAAATAGTTTCTCAAAGCAAGGCTACTGTTTCACAGAGGGAAGCGGCGCTTGGGCCTCATAGGTCAAGTACCACTCAGTCTCTGCGTTCTCTGTTATCACAGTGTCTTTGAATGTTTTAAGATCACAGTGTCTTAAGAATGTTTTAAGATCAGGTATCTTAGTTGGGTTCCCTCCAAGGCCGACCCTAAAACCAGGGTTTGAGAACAAGTTGTTGTGAGGTGCTTCAATAAACAGGATCAGTGCAAAGACCAGAAAATACCCTCAATCAGGGAAATAAAGGGGCTTGAGGGACGAAGTCTTTTGTGTATAACGGAGCTGTCCACTGCAGTGATCCAAACTGAGGAATGGAACAGGACAAGACCAGTCTCTAGTGCAGCTGCCTACTGACTTAAATTTTTTACATCAGCTGATTTTGCACAAAACTCTGGCTTTCTGACTTTTCATAAAAATGACTATATGGGCTTGCATTCCCACATGGAATGGCAAGCTGCTGCCCCCTTCAGTGGGGCCGTTTGCTCGCACTGTGCCACAGTCCGCACCACTCCCTGATGCCTCCTCAGTTCAGTCCAGTTCAGTCGCTCAGTCGTGTCCGACTCTTTGCGACCCCATGAATCGCAGCACGCCAGGCCTCCCTGTCCATCACCATCTCCCGGAGTTCACTCAGACTCATGTCCATCGAGTCAGTGATGCCATCCAGCCATCTCATCCTCTGTCGTCCCCTTCTCCTCCTGCCCCGAATCCTTCCCAGCATCAGAGTCTTTTCCAGTGCTCCTACCTGAGGCCAATAGTTGGACTTTTGCTTGTTTTATTCTTTAACACCCAATGCACTTAACTCCTCTGTTATCTGCCTGGCCCCTCCAGGAAGGAGCCTGAGTCTATCATCCTTTGAGAAGAGGCAAGCTGATGCTGCAAATAAAGGCCAAGTAGCCATCAAGTTGACATTTGATTTCCTGGGACCAAACCTTTCAATATGAAGCTGTAACAGGAACCTGGAGGCCTCTCTTGACAACCTGCCCAGCTCTCATTATGACATTTAGCCTGTGATTGATATTGTATGTGTCATCGAGACCTTGGCAGTTAATCTTTAGGTCAAATCTATGGAAACCAAACAGAGCAGGTTTGTCTTCCCCTTCCACTTTGGCTGTGATCTGGGAAACAGACGCTCCTGGCCTCTATGAGATCCAGAGATTTGGGAGCCATGCAGAGAGATGCACACAAGCCGCCTTCAGGATTTGGAAAGATTACAGGTCTGTGGTTTCTGGACGGCTCTGTGCTTTGTTCTCTCCCCCCATTCAATCTACATGCTGGAGGATAATAGATCCCAGAGCTCCCTCTGCGTGCCAAGCTGCTCTGGGTAGACCACACCACTTCCGCTTCTGTCTGGAAATCCAGCCGAGGCTTTCAGCACGGGGATGGGGATGGCTTCCTCCACAGTATAATGAAGGAGGACCAGCCTCAGCAAGGGTGAGGTCAGCTTCAGTGATCAAAGGAGGCAGGCAGAGGGTTCAGAATGCAGTTACTTCAGCATCTCCCTAAAATCCCATCTTCTGAAGCCTACTTTGGTAGCAGTCAGGGTTCAAAATGGCTCAAACCTTCACATTTCAGTTCCCAGCTGTGACTCACTGTTAAACAGGAAGAGCTGGTGCCATGGACAAGCTGAGCTCCAGATCTCTCAAAATTAAAGCACCTCAGGCCTGCAGCAGGCAGAGTATGCTTACACTCTCAGGAGACTGGGTGCCTGTGCTGGTTCCTCCACAGACGTTTCCATCCATTCCTTGAAATAACGCCTCCCTGGTGACTGCAAATGCCAGCAGCCATGCCCCAGAGCAGAGATCGGGTCTGAGCAACTCCCTGCTGCAGGGGACTGTCCATCCTGTGTTCTGCTCCTCACTTACCTTCCGTCCTCCTCCAAATTAGCCCAAGGCTCCTTCCTGCCCCATCAACTCCACTAAGCCCCTAGCACAAGCCCCCAGTCTTATTCACTGCCCTCGGTCATCCATTCACTCCTTCCATTCACTCCCTAGGCCATTCCCTCATTCAATAAATACTTTCTGATCCCCTCTTACACGTCAGACACTGAGGCTGCAAACAACACAAAGGAGCATCTTCAGGGAACCTCGGTAAAAGGCTATCTAGCCCCTCTCTTGTCCCAGTCCCACATCCTTATTCGGGGCTAAAGACTTGGGTCTGCACTTCAATGAGAACAAGGAAAAGCATACTGAGCACCCTTCCTACCCTTCTATTGACTCAACAGCTCCTTGACTCTTGAACCACATACTTGGGCAATTATTATCAAACTTTAGTTAGCATGAGACTCACTTGGGAGTTTGTTAAAATACAGACTCCTAGACACCACCCTGGTTCAGGGTACAACTCATGAATCTGCAAGAGCCAGATGATTCTGTGGGAGGTAGCCTTTAGATCACACTTCCACAGACTCCAAAGAGAGGCCTCTGCAGCCCACTGCCCCCACCCCTCCACTCAGGGTCCTGCAGGAAAAAGTCACAGATCCTGACCTCCCATGATCACCAAAGACTGCTAGCCAGTGATCCTTTAATTCATCTACTGTCAACTTGGCTGAATCAAACTTCCCAGAGCAGTAGTTTCAGCCCCTTTCTTCTAAAAAAAAAAAAAAAAATTAATGTAAACTTTCATGCATACAGAGAGTAACAGTGACTACCTGCAGCCCTCATCCTTGGCAAATCCTTCCTCATCACACCTCTATCCATTCCCCTCACCCCATACACAATATATTACATTTTCCAGTGGTATTATTTTTGAAGCAAATCCCAGACATTATATCATTTCATCCGTGAACATTTCACTACATATTTCCAGAAGATCAGACCCCGAGGTATAATTTAACTGTCCTCTGAATCTCCTGCAAAGCAGTTGCTAGATCTAGCCTCTGAGGACTCTGATCAAAGATCCAGCTCTTCCTTTGGTGAAACGCCTTCTGTGGTGGTGGCGGTGTGTTTCTCCATCAGAAGGCCCATAGCGTCTGATCGTCACTTCTTAGGTCACAGCTGTCAGTGCTCAGCTCCTGCATCCATTAGCTCCTCAGGTGATGTAAAATGGTGCTTTCTTCCTTCTCTATTGAAGTTCTTCTATAAAAGAAAATTCCCCTCATCTACCCAGTAGTAGCGTTTGTATCAGAAAGGAACAACAAATGCTAGATTCTGTTTACTGACCTGTCTTCACAATGAGCTGGTTCCCTAGCATCTTCTAACAGTGAATGATTATTTTACGTATCATCACGACTTAAGTGCTTGACGTGTTTCTATCAGCTGCAGTTGTTTTTGTTATTCATGTTCAAACTGTCCCATTTTTGATAAGTGGGAGCCTCTCCGAGATGTGCTCTGGGTCCTTTCAATCGGATGCTACTGGTCTTTGACGTTCCCAGGGATTTTTTACATTTTTAAGTCCTTGGGGCCTGCCCCTCCTCATGCTGTATCCTCCACTCTGACCCCTGCCCTCTCAGCAATTAAAAAAATATATATTTATTCCTTCATTTATTTATTTTTGGCAGCGCTGGGTCCTCGTTGCTATGTGTGAACTTTAACTAGTTGTGGTGAGTGGGGGCTATTCTTCGTGGCAGTGCATGGGTTTCTCATTGTGGTGGCTTCTCTTGTTGCAGACCATGGGCTCTAGGGTACTCAGGCTTCAGTAGTTGGGGCTCGTGGGCTCAGTACAGGTTCAGTAGTTGTGGTGTATGGGCTCAGTTGCTCGCTGCATGTGGGATCTTCTGAGACCAGGGATCAAACCTGTGTCCCCTGTATTGGCAGGTGGATTCTTAACTGCTAGACCACCGGGTGAGCCCATGGCAATTATTTTTTTCTCAGAAGACTAAGATCACCTATTACAAACATCCTCAATTTACAGTGTTCCTCATCTCCAAAATGAAGATAATCACAGCACCTATTAATTCGGGTTGTTAAGATTAAATGAGTTAATAATTGTAAAGCACTTGGAATAGTGCCTGGCACACATTAAGTGCTACATAAGGATCTGTTAAATATATGAATAGCATTCCCTCCCCATTTCTCGTCCATGAGTTTCTCAGTGACTCCACCCCTTCTTCTTTCCCTACAGTTTCCCAGCACTGTGAGTACAACCTCCCTTCCCAGGCTGCCTGAGTGTATTGGTCACCCAGCCCACAGAACACACGGTGCCCAATTCCACGGAGATTCACTTCCTTGGGGACAATGGAAACTGTTCACACACATTCTATTCACAGAGGCTGACAAGCTCTACAAACATCCTGATCTGCAGACACAGCTTTCTAGCTTGGAATGTCTCTTCTGGATGACCACTAAATTAACACAACTGCCAGCCTCCTAGCTTGAGAGTGGCCAACGTTGTGTTCAACCTTCTAACAAGTTGACAAACCCTCACACAGCCAAGTTTCCTCCCACCCCAAGACTTCTGAAACCCTGGAAATGCCTGGCTGCCCAGACCTCATAGGTTCTGGATCCCCAGATGTGCCCTTTCCACTGGACGACAGCTCTCTGCAGACACTGAATACCGTGGGTCTGGAAGGCCAGGGACCTCCTGGGCCTTCTTGTTCATGCTCAAAATGGCCTCAGCCTGCAGACTCAAGTCACATAAAGGAAAGAGTAGGCACCAACAAAGGGGTAAAAATCTAAAAGAAAGATGGCAAAGAACAGGCTGCCTGCAGGGATTTCTTAGACCCAAAGTCTGTCCTGGGTCTGTACCATATGCCCATGTCAGAGGGCATGCAGCATGCTTGCTCTGCAGGGGACTGGAATGTCAGGGAAGTGTTAACTGCCATCATGACCTTCCTTGTTGACCTCCATAACCTAGGAAAAGGAAGGAGGATCAGAGCAAGCGGGGAGATTCCTGCCACATCTTCAGATTAGCTTTTACCCAACTCTGTCCCTGCTAACCCCAACCCTGATCCTCTCTCATGACCAGCTGCAGAAAGGAAAGAAAATCCCTTGGCTCCAAAATGACATCCGGAGAATCGAAGACAGGCCTCAAGAACGTCTACCCATCTGCCAAGAAGCTGCTGCCGAAGGTGGAGGAGGAGGGGGAGGCTGAGGATTACTGTACTCCTGGAGCCTTCGAGCTGGAGCGTCTCTTCTGGAAAGGCAGTCCCCAGTACACCCACGTCAACGAGGTCTGGCCCAAGCTCTACATCGGCGATGAGTAAGTGCCCAGATTCAGCCTCACGTTTGGTAGCCAGCCCTTCCCAGGTCACAGCCCTTGCTACCTTCCCACCAAGAGCTCTTGCTTTCCAGGTTGGTTCTGAGAGAACTCTTTATCAGTTCGGGCTAGGTTTATTTTCCTATTACAGAAAACTCAGAAAAGGGGCTTAAGTAAGATAGCGGTTGGTGTGTCTCACATAAAAGATGTGGAAAGGAAGGAGAGCTGGCATGGCAACTCCAGGGCCATCAGCAGCTCAGGCTCCCACGCCTGGGCCCCACCATCCCCCAGGTGTGGCTTCCTTCTTCAAGGTTGCTTCATGACCTGACATTGCTAGTAGGGCTCCTGTCACCAACTGTAGGATCCAGACCATGCGAAGGTAGAGGAAAAGGACATCTTCCCGAAGGGAAGTCCACCAAAGACTTCCCCTGCTCCTCGCTGCAAGAGAGGCTAAGAAATGTAGTCTTTTTTTAGCTGGGGATAAGACAAGCAAGAATAAAGTCAGTTCTCAGGTGGGTGGCATAAGAGCACATCACCCTCTGTATCAGGAAGTGTGATAGACCTCGCAAAGTTGAGGTTACTTCCCTTGCTTTAGATTTTTATAGCCACCATGCCCCACTCTTCAAAAAAATGGGAAGTGCCTACTGTAAATAATAATAGTGATAACAGTAATGTTGTTGTTGGTGGTGGTCATTAAAAGTCATGTCTGACTTTTTGCGACCCCATGCCAGGCTCCTCTGTTGATGGGATTTCCTAGGCAAGAATACTGCCGGAGTGGGTTGCCATTTCCTTCTCCAGGGGATGTTCCCAACCCAGGGATCAAACCTGTGTCTCCTGCACTGGCAGGAAGATTCTTTACCACTGAGCCAGAAGGAAAATAATAATAGTAAGACCTATCATTTACTGACTGTTCTGCGCCAGGCACTGGGCTACGCATCTTGCATGAGTGATCTGACTTTATTTTCACTACAGCCCAGTGAGAGGTCATCTCATTACTCCCATTTTAAAGATAAGGAAACCGAGGCACAGAGCAGCTAAATAATGGGCCCAAGGTCCACAGCTTGTTAAGTGGCTGAGAGCTGGATTCAAAAGCAGTTTTGCCTAACTCATAAGCTTTCATCCGGATTAGCGCTCCTGCTCCTCCCTCCACCCCCCAGGATTCCAGTTTACAACTCACCTCTCCAAGGAGTCAGATGGCATAGGACCCATTCATGTGTGATTTTCAATAACTGCTGCTTAAAAATGTCTAGTCATGGGATATCCAGAGGCAGCATCCCTCTTTTTTTCTTACTAATTTTAAATGGAAAAAGTTACAAAAAAATTTTATGCCCTTTTACACTAAATTAAACTAAACAGAGAGTTTTAAACACAAATTGCATAATCTCCCTTTGTCCTCTCTTAATTCTGCCCTGAGTAACCAGTATTAAGCTCACTTTATGTATATCATGGCAAACATAAGGAAACATACGCAAACACTTAAAGGATTTTTATTTCTTTTAAATAATTTTAGCAGGAAAAAAGGAATTAAATGATTCTGTACTTTCAGTGTTCCTTAGTATAGGTGTGCCATAATTTATCACATCATCTCTCAGTTGTGAACATTAGGGGAACCTGGGCTGTCCTAAATAGGGTCTCCATTGTTTACTTTTTAGAAAATAATAGCATTATTGAGATATAACTTACAGTCCGTAAAACTCGCCCTTTTAAAGTATACAGTTCAGTGGTTTTATTATTTCACAGAGCTGTGCAACCACTATCTAATTTCAAAGCATTTTCCTCACCTCAAAAGGAAACCCCAAACCCATTAAGTAATCACACTCCATTCCCCATATCCCCCCAGCCTGAGAAACCCCCAGCCTGCTCTCCCTTTCTATGAGTCTACCTAACCGGGAACTTCACGTGAACGGCCTTTCACGACTGGCTTCTTACGCTTAGCGTCCTGTTGTCAAGGTTCATCCAAGTTGAAGCATGTATTAGTATTTTTTTTTTTTCCTGCCAAATAATCTCTGTACTACTTTTGCAACTTTTTTTCACTGCATGGCTTGTGGGATCTTAGTTCCCCAATCAGGGACTGAATCTGAGGCCTTAGCAGTTAAGAATGGAATCCTAACCACTGGACCACCAGGGAAGTCCCTATTTCTGCAACTTTTATGTGAATCTAGAATTAGTTCAAAATAAAAAATGTATGCACACACTGTGACTCCAAATATCACTTTAAGAAATGAAACATACAGAAATAAGAGTACCAATACATAAGGATATATGGACAACAATGTTTAATACTGAAGTAGCAATAAAAGGTGTGTGTGGGGGATCTGAATATCTTCTAATATTATTAAATAAGTATAGTAAATATACTGTTTTCCTATTTTAAAGGTAATATAAACTCACTGTATAAAGTTATAGACATCTTTATTTCCCTAGGTATAATATGTTGACAAGTGAACTTTCTTCATAAGGGTGTATGGATTGAGATAATATATGGACATGAGTCTGAGCAAACTCTGGGAGACAGTGAAGGACAGGCAACCCTGGTGTGCTGCAGGGCGCAGAGTCAGACACGACTGAGTGACTGAGCAACAGCAACAACGTCAAATACTAGTGTGCTGTCAAGTACAGAGTAAGCGCTAAAAAAGACTAGCTTTAATAATAAGACAGTGATTAGTGTTAAAGAAAACTTTTGAATCTCCCAAAACAATCACTGAAGTCCACCACGCCAAAGCCATTCCTGTTAATACTGGAGTAATTTCCTCTTAGACTTTCTATATGCTATTTTTGGTTTAAAATAGTTGCAATCATATGGATTATTCATCTTATCTTTGTCTTTATTCCACACAGCATCATTCAAAAGCTTTCCCCTTATTATATACTTCTCATATACTTAATTATAATAACTATAATTATATATATCAGATGGACATAATTATCATTTATTTAACCACTTTTCCTACTGTTAGATATAGCAGTCATTTTCATGTTCTTGCTTTTATAAATAATGCTGCAGTGGACATCTTTAGGTATAAACATATTTTTAATATTTAAGATTATTTCCTTAGATTTGATCCTAAAACATGGCATAAATGGGGGAAGGACCAGATTGATCCCCAAGAAGCACCTCACTCTTTTGCCCTCCTCTCACCTCAAGAACAGAATGGCTGGGCATTTGCACAATGTTTGGGTCAAATACTGACTCCTATGTGGCCTCAGGCATGTCACTCACGCTTTCTGAACTTCGATTTCTTTACCTATAAGATGTGGGTTTTATGGTTTAATACATTGGATGCTGAGCGCAGTTTCCAGCACTGAGTGTGAACTATTAGAGTTCAGGCAGGTTCTGGAAACTAACCTCACAGTGTGAGAAGAAGGTAAAAAACAGTCATCACACTTTGCCACTAAGGGTCCCTGTGTGTCAAGGGCAGCCCTGGGATAGAAAATACCCCCAGTCACATTTCTCCCATGAGATGCTATCATAAACCCAAGGCCAGGTTGGAAGGAAGGTCCCTCCTAATGGGCCTCCTCCAGACAGCTCCCTCCACAGACACCGGCCCGGCCTTCCAGGGACCCGGGTGGCCAAAGGCCGGGGTGCGGGGGGGAGGGGGGGGCAGTGCCACATCAAAGCCCTACAAGCCTGTGGGTTCTAGAATTTCTAAAGCTTTTCTCATGCCTAGCTTATCCCAAGGGGATCACCAAATGGGATGCCTGGTGACTCTAAGCTCCCACTGCTTACCAGCCTGGGGAGGGCAGAGATGCGCCTCCCCCCGCCCCGCCCAATACCACCACAGCCTGGCAAGAAGAGGTCACAGATGGGAGAGCGATGTGGTTGATGTGAAGTGCGCTGACTCAGCGCTGGGGGTCAGTAGGCCCCCCTAGGCAGCCACCTTTTGGATGTCCTCATGGGGAAGTTTTCCTCCCTCAAGGGCTCAAGGCACAGCCACCCTCTCCCACGCCTTGGTAGGGGGTCTGAATCTCCAAGTAGGAACTGGAGGAACAGTGTGGAGTACAGCAAAAGCTGTCTAGTCCAGCGGGGATTGAGGCAGAGAGTTCAAGCCCCAGTGTGGGTGGCCACTCTGTGTGGCCTTTGGCAAAACAACTTATTGTTCTGGGACTCAGTTTCTTTATTTGTAAAATAAAGGGATAATTTCAAAGGTCCCTTCCAGCTCTGAAGTAAAATTCTTTAAGAAATGTCTTATTAAATAAATTAGGCTTTATTAGGCTCAAGCACATACTTGTTTTATTACTTTTAAGTCATTCAAATTAGATTCAAATTAGGTTAACCAAGTGTTGCCCTCCAGAGAACCAGGGACTGGCATCAATGATGAGATAAGAATAATTCATCACCTCTTATCAATCAGCAGTCCCTAAATGGGTGCTTCACAAGTGCTTCAGGACGCTTGAAAGCACTAAATTTCTGTAATTTAAATATTCTCACTTTAATCTCATTCACATCTTTCATTTGCTTAGCAAAATCTTTTTTTCTTTTTTCTCCCTGACAGTCAGCAGGAGGGCAAGTATCCTGGCTACAGTCAAAGTGACTGCAAATTCCCAGGCAGGACAGGCTCCCCACAGCAAGGCATCATTGAGAAATCTCTCCTCCCTCTCACAACAGAGGCAGTCCTGTGAGCCAGTGCCAGGGCTCTGTGAAGTTGCTCTGCTGCTTGAATGGCGAGGACTCTATTTTTATTAAAATTACAGTCGCCTCCAAGGTCTGCCTTTTAGGGCCATCGACAGCCAGCAGCCTCTCCCCATCAAGCCTGACTCTTCAAATGCCTGCACCTGCCCCACTCAGCCTGAGCTCGCTTGCCAAGGGGTCATTCTTTCTCCTCCTTTTTGCTCCCAAGCAGACCATCAGCCTTTGAAGCCAGAGGCATCTCGAAGGTTGGTTGGTCAAAGATGCTGGAGAGGGCTGTTAAGTCGCTAAGTTGTATCCGACTCTTTGTGACCCCATGAACTACCGCACACCAGGCTTCCCTGTCCTACACTATCTCCTGGAGTTTGCTCAAACTCACATCCATTGAGTCAATGATGCCATCCAACCATCTCAACCTCTGTCACCCCCTTCTCCTCTTGCCCTCAATCTTTCCCAGCATCAGGGTCTGAGGTGAAGGCAAAGCAGTGGCTGAGACAGTCCTCAGATCGAGACAGGACCTCTCACTGGTGTACCCGGACAGCTGCAACCTTTCCCCTCAAAAAGAAAGAAGCAATTCAGCCTTGAGGCACCAAGTAGAGCTAAAATTTGACTGTCTTTTTTTAGGGTGGGCCACGGCTAGACTAGGATGCAGTGAAAGCACAGCCAAGGTTGACAATTTAACATGCTGAATGTCACCTGCAAGAGCCAGAAAATCTGGACTCCGAGCCTCCGAGTACCAAAGGCAACTAAGCACAGCTGGGCACCAGCCATGGGCAAGGTGCTAGGGGAGAGGTGCCACAGGTCCTGCCCCCACTGGGCCTTCTCACACTGGGTGGCAGTATTTTAGCGAAGGCCCCCGGCAATGCCAACCATTTCCTTTCACGGTTAGCCGAATGCCTTGTCTGATCATTAATACAACGGGATGTCTTGAAACCAGGCCTTCTACACATTGTCTTTTCCCACTTAGCCTCAATCCTTGGAGGCCTAGAGCCTAGTGGGGTGGGGAAGATGATGGAGAGATTCCTAAGGAGTTAAAAACACGGAGACCACCTTAGGTCTTTGCGACAGTCAATCTCTCCTGAGAACTAAGGATAGAATGTCAATAAAAATCCTGGCATATATTTAAACACTAAGTGAATATATGACACATTCATTACTGAAAATTTACACAACACAGACAAAAGGAAGAACAGTAGAATTCCCTATAACCCCATTACCCAGAGCTAACCACCAATAAATTTCGTTGTACATCTTCCTGTTGCTTGCCACCTCCTCCTTGTTCAGAATTTATCTTTTAACCTTTCAAAGAAACTTGAATATCATCAACATCACTCAACTCTTCAAGAACCTTGCAAGGAAAGTACTGCCAATGTAATTGGTCCTCTTTAACAAATAAAGAAATCTGAGAGTCCCAGAGGTTCGTTGTTCTGGTTCATGCCGCAGTTTAAGCTTATAAACTACACCTGCGTGCCCTGTGCTTTCCGCAGGGCCTCGTAGCCCAACAGCTTCATCATCGGCAAGTAACAGAACACCCAGAAGACAGACCGCTAGTGAGTTCTGCCTTCATATCAGATGAATTGAAGGAGACCAAAAACTAGAATTGTGCCTGTTTTAAAATTCACCTGCGAGGAGTAGGCATGGCCAAGACTCCAGAGAAGAAGGTCACCATCAGGGTCATGCTCTCAAAATGACATGCCACCACAACTAGCAGTGTCACACTCACCAGTGTGTCTGTGCTGTGCTTAGTGGCTCAGTCGTGTCTGACTCTCTGCGACCCCATGGACTGTAGCCCGCCGGGCTCCTCTGTCCATGGAGATTCTCCAGGCAAGAATACTGGAGTGGGCTGCCGTGACCTCCTCCAGGGGATTTTCCCAACCCAGGGATCGAACCCAGGTCTCCCACATTGCAGGCAGATTCTTTACCAACTGAGCCACCAGAGAAGCCAGTGTGTGTCACAGGCATCAAAAAATGGCAGGATGTGGGCCATGGTGAACAGGCACCCACAGGTAGGCGTGGGGAGTCGGCAGGTCCTCACAGGTGAGGGTGTGGAGAACCTCCCCATCAGCAGTGGACGCTCATCAACGCCCGGGGCAGAATCCTGGCAACACAGGAGCAGCTGGTGGGCGGCTGGGGCAGACGTGTACATGCATGTGATGTCCCTCCTCCCCTCTGAGAACACACACCTGTGGGAAATGGGCTTCTGGGCGGGTGCTGAGGTATGCAGGACGGGAATCATAGGGCCTGGGGGTCTGAAAAGGCTGGATGCCAGGAGCTCTGTCCAAGGAGACTGTTCCTGTCACCCCTCAAGGTGGAAGGGGTGCTGGGTAAAGCAAGTTTCCTGGAGAAACTGCGAGGGGCTGGAAGGAGAAAGGGAGGGAAGGTCTCTGAGGAAACTGGACCTCAGGAGAAGAGAGTCCCTTCCTTAAGCCTCCAAACCAGATTCAGAATCCACATTTGAGGCCAGAGGTTCACAAGGCAGGGAGAAGTGCCAAAGAGAACTGGGTCAAAAACAGGGATATAACAATGTTCTTCAAAAGTGAAACTGTACAGGGGACCTCCCTGGTGACCCAGTGCTTAAAACTCTGCCCTTCCAATGAAGGGGGTGCTGGTTTGCTTCCTGATAGGGGAACTAAGATCCCACACTGCATAGCTAAAAAAATTAAAAAAATAAATAAATAAAACTGTACAAGTCCAACAAATGTAAGAGAACGTGTCCAATCGCATCACTAAATAAACAAAAACAAGACACCTTTTCTTGTCTATGAAATTAGCAATGAGCAAAAATCAGAATGTAAATTTGAACATGCTTTCTAGAAGATAATTTAGTAGCAAGTATCAGTTGTGTTCAAAACACTCATGCCCAGTGACCCAGCAACTCCACTTCAAAAAAACTGTCTCCCAAGGACACAGAGATGTGTTCAAAGATACAGCAAGTTGTTTGTTTATAGTTACTTATTATAATAACCACTACTCTCTCTCCAGGATAGAGACAGAGAGACAGACCAGAGAGAGAGAACACAAACCTCCAAAGCTAAGGACTTGAGGGAAAACTGAGGTTCATCTATGGGAGGGAATAGTGTGCAGCTACTGCAGGCTGTATGCTGACATAATATGATGTCTACAGTCTATCACCATGCAAAGTTTTTAAACTGTATGTGTGGTATTACCATTATCATAATATTACCATATTACCCCCAACCATTAAATAGAATATACAAATATATTCATGGAAAAACAACTGGAAGACCTTATTTCAAAAGGCAAATAGTCCTTATCTCTAAGGAGTAGAAATACATGTGTTTTTGTGTTGGGGGGAGCATATTTGTCTTCCATGTTCTACAGAGAACATGTGCTAGTTTTGCAGTTAGCTGACACTTTTAAAATGAACAGATTACCAACATCTAGGACTTTTCTTAAACAACCAGCAACTAAGGCTGCTGCATCACCTAGATTCTAGGAGTAATTTCTTAACCCTGGTGGGTTTTTTTTTTTTTTTTTTGAGCTTTTCTCCTTCAACGGAGGCACATTTCTTAGTCTTTCCCACATATCTGAGTAGATGGCCCTGAAAGTTAAGAAAATAAAACAACACAGTGGCAAGCGGCACCCTCCAATCATCCCAGCGACAGATGGGCTGGGTGTCTGGGCCAACTGGGGACCTGCCTCCAAACAGTTGCTGTCTACTAAGAGTCACTTTATGTATCTGCAAATCCCCTTACTGCCGTTGAGCCCTCACCTAGACTCTGAGTAAGTCAAGCTGGGGGAAGTCCTCAGAGGACACCACCCCCCATTCTGGGCCCAGAGAGCCACAGAGCCCAAAGACCTGCAATAGGCCTCAGGATACCCACCAGTTCTAATGCTCCCCATGAACCCCCTTCTCTCTTTCAGACACAGTCAAAAACCAGCTCTGGGAGGGAGGGGTGAATGTGGATGTGTCATGAAATAAGTCTTGTTGCATATCTACCTTGATCCTTGACCCCCAAAGGAGCAAAGTGCAAATTGCTATTTATTCAAACTGCCATTTGATTATGTTGAAACCCAGCTGCAGAACCCAGAGAGACCAGTCTTTATGGTGGGTAGGAACTTCCTGTCAAGGACAGTTAATTTTAATTTTTCCACTGAGCTCAACCTCAAAGTGAGGTTGATTGCTACTCGGCAAGATGGACTGCATTAGTGGAGGCTTTAACTGAGCACAGATCTACATCCCAAAAGCATAATGTTTGTTGTATACATACTTTGGGGCGAGGAGAAAAATGAAAAACAGACTTTTCTGAGGAAAAATTGAAAGCATAATGTGTTTCATAGTCAGCATGGCAGCCCCAAAAGCCAGCTGGGGGGCTCAGTGGAACTCCACACCTCCCTATGCCTCTGTCCCCATGGGCTGTTTGCACGTTTCTAAAAGCTCACTGTGGCTCCTCTCAAGACCAACAAAAAGCCCCAGGAAACCAGTGATAGATGCGGGACCCTTGGCATGTGTTTCTGCTGCATGGAGGTGCAGGGTGTTGGTCCATGCTGGCATTCAATATGCTCACTTCTGTCCAGATCCTCTTACCAATGGCCTTGAGATGAGCCCTCAGCTGGAGCACACTGCCACTTTTTGGTCTCTTATTGTTATGGTTCCAGACCTTGTCACCTCTTCCCTAAGCTGCAGAACTGGACTTTGCACTGTTGAGGGAGATGTCATCTCAAATCTCAGATGGGACCCACCCGCCTCAAACACAAAAAGCTCTTTCAAACGCAAAAAGCTCTTCTTAACCCCCAAAGGCACATTCTGACTTGTAAGCACTCCATGGTCAGATCCCACACTCCCTCTCCAGACCTTTCTCTCCTCTCCTCTCACATCTTATGCTCTGCCCAAACCAGTCCCTTCCTTCCTGCCCCTATTTCCAATCCATCAACAAGTCTGCTGTGACTCAGTCCAACCACCTTCCTCCCTTGACCACATGACTGTGACACCTCCAAAAGAGATCCCCACTTCTATTTTTTGCTTCCTTTCAATCCATCTCCATGCATCAGCCAGACCGATCTTTAAAAAGTAAACACCACTCACCCCTTCCTTAAACGCCTCTGTAGCATGTGGCATCCTACCATACCGAGCATAAAATCCAGACTCTCCCCATGACCTCCAGGGTCCATCGTGACCCAGCCCCCGCTTTCGGTTTTCTCTTGTGCCACTACCACCCTCGCGATTACAGCCACGCAAGTCTCCCTTCTGTTCTTGGCACTTGCTGTTGCCTCTGCCTGAAGAAAACACGTTCCTTCCCCCTCTTCCCTTGCCCAGGCCCCTATCACCTGGTTGTCTTAGTTTCAATGCCATCTCCCGGCAGGGACCTTCCCTGACCACCTTACCTAAAGCAGGACCACAGTGATTCTGCACAGCTTACTGCTATCTGAAATGGACCATTCATTTATTTGCTTTCCAGAGGGACCTTGACTACCTGCTCATTGCTGCAGCATCAGTACCCAGGACAGTGCTTGGCACACAGGAGATTCATTTCCTGAACGGCTTTAATTATCTCCAGCCTCCATCCCTTAGGTTGTACTATTTCTTTGGCTTGGCATGTCCTTGCCTCCCTCTTCTCCTCCATCACCAAGTATTGATTGATACCTACAGTAAGGCAGGCTCAAAACCCTCTTTCCAATCAAGTGTTTCCTAGCCCTTCAAGGAATGATAACTCCTGCTTCCTCTGTCCATGTTCCAAGGCCACCTACTTTAACAAGACTTTACTCTTTGTTCCTGAAAAATCTTGCCTAGAAAGATAAGGCTATAAACGAGAAAATAATCTCACTGTTGGCTTCAGGAACTTCCTAAAATCAGTTCCAACAGGCTGCTTAAACAACTCTCTCAGAACAGTGCTTCGCCCGATGAGGCAATGATTTACTCATCAAAGCAAAGAGTTCGTATAGTGTTCACCAATCTCCTGAACATCATGATCAAGAATTTTGCCATATCCTCACACTCGATGACCCATTCTCAACCATTCATTTGACCCTCACCCTTCAAACCCCAGAAATATCCAAGGGATCAGAGGAGGGGCTGCTTTAAGGGGTCTCCTGAGACTCTGTGGAGGTGGCCCTCTCCCTCGCACTTCTTCAGCTTGGCCTAATGAACTGGTTATCTGATGGCCTCAGAGGAGACCTGGCAGCTGACGGTCCACTCCTGCCACCCCTGGAGTGTCCAGCACCAAGTTCTTCTGTATTTGGTGAATGAAAGAGTGAATGGACAAATGAATAGGTTGCCCACTCTCTAACTTCTCTAAACTGCTGAACCAGAAATATAAAAAAGGCAAAGCGGCCAGGGGGTCAGCAAGAGCAGGGCTTACACAAGGGAAGTCCTTCATTTCAGTGGCCAGGCCTATTTAGAAGCTACAATTGATGGCAAAAACCCGTGGACTGAGCTCGAGTTTTCCCCAGATTTTGGCCAGGGCTCTGCCTACAAGCCTCTCTCTCGCGCACCTAGGACAACCGCGCTGGACCGCTATGGGCTGCAGAAGGCAGGCTTCACCCACGTGCTGAACGCTGCCCACGGCCGCTGGAACGTGGACACGGGGCCCGACTACTACCGCGACATGGCCATCGAGTACCATGGCGTCGAGGCTGATGACCTGCCCAGCTTTGACCTCAGCGTTTTCTTCTACCCAGCTGCCGCTTTCATTGACGCTGCCCTCCGCTATGATCACAGTAAGAGACCTTTGTCCGCCTGAGGTCCCACCCCCGCCCGCGGCCACCTCGAGGCCCCGCCCCCAGTCCACGGCCCCGCCCCTCACCCTGGTGGGAAGAGGCAGAAGAACGCTTAAAGTAAGCTCCCTTCTCAAATTCTGCCCTGCCAGGGTAGCTGGAAATGTCGGATTCCCTGGAGTCTCTAAGCCTCACTGAACGGTGCTGTTGTTGCTGGGGTTCGGCCTCGGTTGCCACTAATGGGAAGTCGGGAGGGCTCAGAGGAGAGGTCTTAGGCCTGAGTCTCTCTTCCCTAAGGCACAGCAGCCATCCTTTGAACGCCAGGGGTGGTTGGGAGCCCTCAAAGCTGGGGTGCTGCCAAGATGCTAACTGTGCCTGGGTCCAAACCAGACTAATAGCCAAGGGCCTCGATGCTAGAAAAACCTTAGGAAGCTAATCTGAGTGGAAGTATAGAGACTTCAAATTCTCCTGCTCTCGAGCCTAGCTCATACCTGCCTCTCCCATCCTCTCACCCCAGTCATATTCAGTCTAGTGAACTGTCCTGTGGAAAGCTGACAACCTCAGAAAGACAAATACCATATATCACTTACATGTGGAATCTAAAATATGACAAAAAATGAACCTATCTACAAAACAGACTCTTGGACATAGAGAACAGACTGATGGTTGCCAAGGGGGAGGGGAGGGGCTTGGTGGAGGGATGGAGTGGGAAGTCGGGATTAGCAGAAGGAAGCTTTTATATACAGAATGGATAAACAACCAGGCCCTACTGTATAGCACAACGAACTATATTCAATATCCTATGAGAAACCATAATGGAAAAGAATATTTAAAAAGACTATATATACATGTATAACTGAATCACTTTGCTGTACAGCAGAAATGAATGCAACACTGTAAATCAACTGTATTTCAATTTTTAAAACTAAAGGATGAGGCTTTCAAGAAAAAAATAAAAAGAAAGCTGACAACTTATTCTTTGTAAGTGCCAAACTATGAGAATCTGAGTTTTACGCTCATAATGTCCAAGTTTTTCAAGGTTAATTAATAACCATCTTTAAAAATCACGGTGCTAGTCCTTGTGCTCCAAATGCAGTTTTAGCTGCCCTAATCCAGGTAAAGGCTGCAAGGCTATTTTCGAGAGAAGGGCACAGTGTAGGTATGTATCCGGGTGAGATAATATTCCATGATGACTGCAGGTTGCATTTCAGTGGCATTCCATAGAGGTCAGAGGGGCTTCAAGTCCTTGACCTGTGCTCTGGCTTCAGCCCCATGTGTCACACACTGAATTATGGAGTCATCACATAATTCAGGATATACAGTTACTAAGTCTTTCTGGCCACAAGTAGTTACAATAAAGAGGCTCACTGACTGACCAACTAGCCTGCTGCAGAAGCTGCAACTTGCAGCTGGGCCAAGGCCACATCTGCTGGAGAGTCTCAGACCTTGTTTTTTATTTTGGTTCAGAAAGCAATGTCAGAGTGAAGGGGAAAAAACAAAACAACACACAGAGCTGCAGTGCTTGTCTTAGGGGATGCCTCATTTCAAAGTCATCCTTTTTATGAGTCTATTTATGGATCATCTTTCTGTGTTAGGCACATTCTGGGTTTCCAAGCAGGATCAAAAAGCAACTGGACTCTGACTCATCACCATAAGGTGAAATTTGCCTTACAGTATTTGAAGTTAACTGAAAACATATTTGACATTAAAAAACAAAAAGATTCAACCACCCGATCCTTCCGATTCTGTTTAATGTGCTCAACTTGCCGTTACTATATCTTCAACCATCCCCTTAATGGAAGGGGCCTGGCTTCGGAGAAGACAGGGCTGCTTTCAAATTCATGCTGCACAACTTACTAACAATGTGATTTCTAAGCCTTGGTTTCTCCATCCGGTGATGAAAATATTTACCTTGAAAGGTTATAATGAGGATCAGCAGTAACCCACAAACAGCACTTAGCCTAGAACCTGGCACACAGCAGGCTCTCAGATGTGTTTGATAAAGAAAGGTCGCGCACTGCGAAGCACATAACCACACCAGCACGTGCATATCATCATAATAAAGTTTCCAATCCCCAAAGGGGTAAAAAAAAAAAAAAGGAAAAAAGACATTCCAACTTTGAACTTCGGTGGCATGATACACGCATAGGACAGCTTGCCCAGTTCCTGACATGCCATTTTAGAGTCCGCCCCCACTCACCGCTCAATTAGGAAAGAATGGGCTGTGGGGTCATATGCTTATGCCTGGGCAGATCTCAGAGCATCGCTGTGGCTTGTGACAGGCAGACGGTGCGGCCAAAAGCATCATGCTAGCCAAGAAAGCATCAAGAGAGAAAAGCATATCCACAGGTCAGAGGACATGCAGGGAGTGTGAGCCTACACCAGCTGGCTGGGGGTGGGGAGCAGGACTGGACAGGACCCTGTTACCAGGTGGGAGGGCTGATTCCTTTCTCTGTGCCCTTTGTATCTGCATATCTAAAGACTTCCTCAAGCTGAGGGCTCAGACACCAACCCTTCAGGACCCAGGCAGATGCCATAAATGAATGCCGCTGGCTGTGCCGGAGGCCACGGGGTGCAGGGAGGGGTTCTTATGGTTAAGCCAAGAGCCCCGTATTCCCTCCACAGGGGACAGCTGCTACTCAGTCCCAGCCAGCGATCATCTTGTGAGAATCAGTGCTGATGTGGTAGATCTGACTTTACAGGAAAAGTTTCCAACCTGGATTTTAACATAAAATTGCTCAAATTTTAAGTGTTGGCAACACGTTGAAAATTTCTTAAAATGCTGCAAAGACCAAACAAAAGAAACCCAATGGCTGTCAGTTTGTACCCTGTGCCCTGAGTAGTCAGAGTAACAAAATAAAATGCTAGTTAGCATCAGCAGAGCCTCCATTAGTGAAGACAGTATGTGCTCGCTTGTATGGCACATGCGCAGGCTGCCTGGATGGGCCTTGTCACACCCTGGAAAACCACAGGATGCTCCTGTAGCATTTAGAGCCAGATGCACTCGTATGTTTCTTATTATACTCTTGCTGTAAGAGGTGTTGACGGACAGTCTGGCCAAAAGGCAAAGAAAGGCGTGTCTTTTTCCGTCTTTCCTGTTCTTCCTTGGCTAGTTCCAGCTTGCTGCATAGTTTCCCACACTGCCCCTCACAGTCAGTCTCTTTTTGAAAAGCAGAAAAGCATCCCTCGTGGTGCTGCGGAGCTGTACTTGTGGTCTGTAGTCAGCCTCACGGGGCCCACCCCATGTCTACCCTACCTTGATCTGACCGTGCTGAAATAACTCACCAAGCAACATCAGTCACTCCTGAAAAATCTTGGGAGATAATTGAGTTCAGTGTCTTGCCCTGAGAGCTAGGGAAACAGAGACCCAGAGAAGTCACATGACACAGTGAGGGTCACAGAGTTAATCAGAGGCCAATGGGCATCCCTTCTGTCACTCAGGCCTCACGGAAGAGTCCTTCGTCCCTATTTTCAGCATCTGGTGACTGCAGTATAAGGAGTCACCAAATATCATGAAAGGTGAGACATTCCAGCTGATTGCAGGATCTAAAACAACTGAATTATCATGCTTCATCAGAAAAAGAAGGACAAAATACTGCCACCGGAGCCCCATTGGGACTGCCTTCTCTGCTCTTGGCATGGCATCCTCAGAGCTAAGTTACTGTGGTTTTCATTTAATGAAATCTTCTGAGAAATCCCAGGGCAGATACCACGAGGTTCTAAAGATCAGATTTGAGTGTCACCACTCTCCTTTCTTTTTCTTAAACCAACAGTCCATAGGCTGCTTTTGAAGCCATCTTAAAATCTATTATGGATAAGGAAGGTATGAATAAATAAATGAAGTCTGCATTTGAGCAGGAGGCTGATTCTCTGGTGCTTCTGACTTTAACCAGACCAAGATTTTCAGGGTGTTTAAGAGTCTCCTAACCCACTGCAGCAAGAACAGGCCTGATGCCTGGCAGTTCTAAAACATGCCACATATCCTTTTTCTGAGGACTTCCATGGGTGCAGACCATTTTGGGAGGAGAACGAACTCTGCCTTTGCAGGTTCCAAGGTAGTTAGTGGGAGACAAAGGGCATACCCCTCAAACCGAGGGAATGGGATGGGATGAGCTGGTGATTAACAGGCTTGGCCTATATGACTGATTTGAGTGACCAAGGCCTACCTTCTGGTCACCAGTAAAAACGTGCCACTAGGTAAACAGTAGAGACGAGACAGCTGAACAGCATCAACAATGCAATGAATACGAACTTGGGCAAACTCTGGGAGATGTTAAGGGGCAGGGAGGCCTGGCATGCTGCAATCCATGGGGTCACAATGAGTCAGACATGACTAGGTGACTGAACAACGAGAGATTCTGGATTTGACTTTTCCTCATAAAACTGTGGGAATTCACCTTTTTCGTAAAAGGTCAAAGGAGGAATGCTTAATTGAAATCATTTCTCAAACATAAATTGTGGCCTATCAGTGGACTGAGAAATCAATTTAGAGGCTGTGACTAGTATTTCCTGAAAATTTCAAAAGATTAGGAAAGAACAGAAGCCATCAGCATGCCTGGCATGTGGCAGAAGTGCTAATTATTTTGTAAAACTCTTGTCTGATATACACATACCTGTGAGGCCCCTTTATAGCCTTTAATGTCTCTAGTGGCAGTGGCCTGGGCTTGAATCAGGTCCTGCCAGCTGTGTGACTAAGACACAGCACTTCTGTGCACTTCAGCTGCCTCCTTTGTAAAACAGGGGCACTGATTCTATCTACCTCATCAGGTTGTTGTGAGGACTGACTAAAATGTGCAAAGTGCTTGGAAGATCCGGGGTGGGCTAAGCCCATGTACGCGTTAGCTGTGAATTTTATGCCAGGGGGCAACGCGATGTAACACAGAAGTAGAAAATCACCGATCTAGAAAATGCCAACCCTGACAATGATCCCTTCCCTCAGGGTCCTAACCCTGGCTGGCATCTACCTCACAGAGAGCCGCCAGCTTTCTCTGGTGTGGGCCATGCTGGGAAAAGGCCAAATGCAGCCTTCCTCCCCTCGTTTCCCCAACTCTCCCGAGAGCAGGTTCTCACCATCCAACATTGGGCCCACAAGGGTGCTGCTTAGCAAGACACAGAACAGAGGGAGCAGTGCCCTGAGACACTGCGGACAGCTCCTCTACCCGAGGAGACCCACCAAGCTCACGAAGCTGACGGCACTAGCACCGCCATCGTAAAAGCAAACTCTTTGGCCCTTCCCCTCCTCCCATTTAACAGACTTCAGGCTCCCTGAAGACTTAATGAACTACAGCTTTCGTCTGTTTCAAGTCTTTAGTCATGACAGAAAGAATTACCCTTTTTGCCAGGAAAGGAAGAAACGCTTTAGTTATCAGCAGAGCTGGCAAGGGGCCAGGCAGCCTCTGGAACGGTCTGTGGGGATTAGAATGCCAGAGGTAGTCATTCCACTCCAGAAGCACAGTCATGCCCCTGGGCAGGGCCAGCGCCCCCAAACCCTACCCAGTGCTGAAGAAGCCAGCGCTGCTCTGGCCCTCTGGCCTTTCTAACCAAGGTGCACAAGGAAAAGGCGGCCACACTTGCAGCTCAGCTACCGGGACTGGAGGCCTGCTTGCTTAGCTTGTGCACACTCTTGGAAATGAATCACGATAAAATTAAGTTCTCTATGAGGCTCCTTCCGAATCAGCACTTTTGTGTGTGTGAGTGTGTGTATTCCATGAGGATGAGAGGGACACAGAGCCGTGTCCCCTCAGAAGTGTTCTTTGCCAAGCTCTTTGTATCTCCTGACGGTGCTCCACAAACCCAGTGACATCTGTGAACATCTTTCTCCTTGGTCATCCTTCCAGGCCTGGGGCCTGAGACTTAGGAACAGCTTTGGGGTCACACAGCTTAAGCTTGGCCCCAGCAAACAGATCCTAGAACCGCAGGAGAGGGCCACCACTGCACTGGGATGGTGGTATGGCTGTGCAGGGGACAGCCAGAGATGCTAATCGCATTGCTTTCTCTGTCGCCAGGGCACAGTAGCAAGGAGCCACCACACAGGAGGGTCTCAAGAACAAATTGCTTTGAACTGTTTCCAGCAGTGGCACCATCTTTCTGGGTGACCTCTGGCAGCCATTTTGCCTCCCTGAGGCTGTTTCCCCATCTGTAAAGCAGGGATGAGAATAATGAAACCTTGAAGGTTGTATTAAGGATGAAATGAGATAAAGCATGTTGATGCGCTCTGTGGGCTCTACTCTAGAGCACTGCCAAACGGAGGCCTGAAGGATGGAACGCTGCTTCTCATGGTGGCTTCTCATCAGGCCCAGCTGTTGCCATTGATGGTGACCAAAGGGAGCTTTTTTCTAGTGGAAATTCTTCTAGATCTCCAGTTTTCAAATTTTACAGTCTCAGATCTCTTCCACACTCCTAAAAATTACTGAAGGCCTCAAAGAGCTGTCATTTATGTAGGTTAGATCTATCAATCTTTATTAGAAATAAAAACTGAAAATTTTGAGAATATTCGTTAAAAAATAATAAAGTAAACCAACTGCATAAAACAATTTTTTAATGAAAAGATTACATTTTCCAAAATAAAGTTAGGGAGACTTGTGGGATTATTTTACATTTTTGCAGATCTTTTTGATGTCAGACTTGAGAGAATCCAAGTGGGTTCTTATATCTGCTTCTGCACACAATCTGTTGTGATACAGTGTCTTGATGGAAGTATATGAAGAAAACCCAGCCTCACTGAGATATGTAGTTGGAGAAAGAAGGGATACCTTAATAGCCTTTTCAGAAAACTGTGGATTTTCTTCTTTGATATTACACCAAAACTTGACAAATGATAGCTTCTTAAAAGGCGAGTTGTGATCTGGGATTTGAAACCATATCTATAAATGTCATACTCTGTTACATGAGAATCCATTGGTCTGTCTTGAACTCTGAATGAATTTTTTTACCCATCATGATTCTGTAATCTCTCATTGGTCCCACAGAAAGTCTTGTTCACTGAGTTAGGCAGATCTTTGAAATGTTGACATTTTTCATTGTACATTGTCAAAAGACACATTTGTTAATATCACTGCTGATCTTAACAGAAAAATCCTGAGAGTATTGTGAAACTGTCAATCTCACAGTGGTAGATACAAGTGTTCCCCAAATTCTACTTTTTGCTTGAAAGCTTGCTTTTTATCACTGGCAACAGATACTGTCAATTGTTTTTTTTTGATGTGACAGGCTCACTTCGTTCACTTCTGATAAAAAGTCTGCCAAACGCCCAAGTTTGAATTACCATAGTTTTTCTGTCATTCATTCTTTTAAGTAAAAATGGTATTTCATCAAACACCATAAGCTGAATTAGCAAAATTCAGCTTGCAACTCAATCTCTCATAAGCTTTTCCTTGCGATAACAACTGTACTTTGGTTTGCAGCCTAAGTGCTTTATATGTATATCCCATTTCATCACACAGAATATTAAGAAGTGTAACCAAGGGCTGAAATTTGATAAAATTAATTTTTACTGCTTCATCAAGGATATTCTTAAGGGAAGTTGGCTTGTTTTTCCCCCACGAGTGCCTGGTGGTGAACACAACGATTACTAGTCTAGTTCGGTGCCTCTGCCGTGATTCACACTAAGGGACCAGCAATTCCTCCTCCCTGCCTTTGCACCATCATTGCAAAAGTCAAAGCAGTGAATGGGGCAAATATCACTATAGTACTATTGTGAAAATAGTGTTAACTCTATAGATCTCCGCAGAGTATCCTAGGAACCCCCAGGGTCTTAAATCATGCTTAAAGAACCACTGATCTAGATGACGAGTTCATCATCTAGACTGTAAGAATAGTCATCCTGTGGTTGTACTACATGACACGGTAAAATTATTTTTGAAAAATCTTATCTTGTGAATTTTACTGACTTGATTTTGCTCACAGCTGACCTGAGGTTGTGGCCTCTTTCGACAGTTGAGGAAGCTGAGGCTCCACAGGCTGAGTGGCTAACCCCAAATCCAGGTAGTTAGGAGCAGAACTGAGTCTGGAACCCAGGCCTGCAGGAGAATAGGCTAGGGTTCTGTAGGCAGACTGGGTCATGTGGATGCTCACAGATACCATGGCAAGCAGACCATGCCCTCTGTCTCGTAGGACTGTGGGTAACTTTCTCCTTACTGAGGTTAAGTGCATCAGGACTGCAAATGGTGCAGAAAGCCTGACTTTCTCCACAATCCACCTGCAGTCATGGAAGGGATGGAGTGCATCTGCTTAAAGTGGATTATGGTTCATCCATACAGAGGAACTCTGTGCAGCCACAAGAAAAAATAACAAAGAGAGAACTCTTCAGAGGCTGATATACAAAGATCTCCAAGACACACTGTTAAATGGAAGAAGCAAGGTACGGAAAAGTGTGTAAAACTGGCTACCTTCTGGGCAAGGAAAGACGAGAAAAAAGTATGTTTTTGCTATGTATAGGCACAGATACTTCTCCATAAGAAGTGGTAATACATGTCACTTTGGGGAACTGAGGAGCTGGGTGGGAGGGAGACTTTTCAATGGGCACCGTATTATACATTTTGAAATCTGAACTCTACTGGCTGCCCTATTCAAAATAAGCACTAAGAAAATATATTATAAACATGAAGAAATTTCAAGTGAGCACTAAAAAAAAAAATCATAAAATTTTTACTCCTGCACGCTGATGGAGCTTTCACTTGGAGGCGCTTTGGCAGGTAGGAAGCATCAACTTCAACCCCTCCTCCTCCTCACCGAGGCAACGATAACATCTGTGGGCCTTTGATTTGCGCCAAGCAGTATACCAAGTGCTTTAAGCAAATGCCTTTACAAGGACACTAATGAAGATACTGATGGTATTCCCACTCTACAAATGGGGAAGCTGGGGCTCCCAGACACTCAGTAAGTTGCCCAGGGTCCTACAATATGGGAGAGGGATCAGGATTTGAGCGGGTTCCACCTGAGCCCCACACGTACGCTCCAACCTCCAGGCCACCCTGCCTCTCCAATGTGGGTCTTTCTTCTCCCCTCTCCATTTCAGATAAGATCCTGGTTCACTGCGTCATGGGCCGCAGCCGGTCGGCGACTCTGGTCCTGGCCTACCTGATGATCCACAGGAACATGACCCTGGTGGACGCCATCCAACAAGTGGCCAAGAACCGCTGCGTCCTACCCAACCGGGGCTTTCTGAAGCAGCTCCGGGAACTGGACAGGCAGCTGGTGCAGCAGAGGCGACAGGCCCAGCAGGGTAAGGACGCCGAGAAGTGTGAGCAGGAGCCGTAGGGCCCCCTCGCGGGGCCAGCTGGACGTTTGGGAACGGAGAGGGAAGGCTGGAAACAGCTTTGCCTCGTGACTTCTTTTGTCGCAGAGAAGGGACATGAAACCAAAGCTTGACTCCTTCCAAACAATCCTAAACTTCCCGGGGGCTGGTGAACAGGGGGGCATTCACAGTGGGCTCCGGGACGAGCCCGGCGCCTGGCTTCACTGCAAAATGGCGCGGACCGGCTTCCCGGCACAATTGGTTACAGGTGAGCGCGCAGGCGCCGTTCTTGTTTTCTTTTTTTTGTAAGATGGAAGCAGAGAAGAGTACTTAAAAATCTGTTGACATTGTGCTGTGATTAAACATTTGGCTTTGTCTGAAAGTCACATTCTTAAAAATATAATTTTAAAATATAACTTTATTTTCTAACCACAGAAAAAGTGCCTGGGAGAGCTGTGTTAAACGGTCTGCTCCTGGGGTGGGGAGGTGCGGGCGACAGGGATTTCCCTAACGGCCGCTGCTGCGTCTTCTTTTCGATAGACTCCACATGCTCAGGTCACCATCCGGAGACGCTGCTCTCTGCAAGTTGTAGACAGCAATTTATCTGGGAGGGGTGGGGAGTGGGGGTCCTGAGACCCTGCACAGAGGACCCCTCTTGGCTTCCCCGCCTTCCTCAGGGAGCCAGGGCAGTTCAGAAAGTTTGTCAGTCGTGTCGGACTCTTTGTGACCCCATGGACTGTAGCCCGCCAGGCTCCTCTGTCCATGGAATTCTCCAGGCAAGAATGCTGGAGTGGGTTGCCATTCTCTTGTCCAGGGGATCTTACCGACCCAGGGATCGAACCTGGTTCTCCTGCATTTCAGGCAGATTCTTTTATCGACTGAGCCACCAGGGAAACCAATAATTTTGAAAAGAGACTTTGGGGGACTGGAAATCTTTCATTTTGATTCTAGTCCAAGCAACACGAGCTTGTTTTCAGTCCCCGTATAAAATATTCACAACTGTGTTTGCCCTGGAATGTGCGAACCAGGCAGCCTTGTGAGCCTGCTCCCCACCCCCATGCCCCACTAATCCAATCACCACGATCACGATTCCATTCTTGAGGAGAAAGCAGCAGCAGGAACAAAGCTGGGGGAGATGTCTTCTAGAACTAGAAACTGGATACCAGACAGAACCCAGAGAATGATGCTGATGCCAGTAGTCAAAGAACAGAAAACCTGAAATGATAATGGCCTACGGGGAAAACAGGAAAATGAACCCACTGGGAGCTCAGCAGCTTTGTAAAGCCACCCGAGGGTCACCCCGTGACTTTAGGGGTGCTGCCCTGCTTTTGTGAGCCCTCGTAGGGCTCCCTGGGATTGCCCGTGATCTGCTCTGGGGTCACCTTGGCCCATAATGGATCCTCATAATGACTCAGATTTGGGTGAGGGAAGCCCTATACACAGGCTCTTGGAAAAGAGGTGTGGACCAAAAGGGATTCCAGTGGCCCCTACTTAAACTTTCCCATTACAAGATCACAATAGCTCTTCTACATTCAGTTCTTATCTCCTAGGTCTGACCATTTCTGGTCCAGGAAGAAATATTTCCATTTTAATGAGATGTTACTTTTATACACCATCGTGAAGTATTTATGAAGCCGTATGTGGGAAGGATAGGTCCATTGGCTGCTGGTGTCCCTCAGAGGGTTCTTGTGGTGTTTTCTCTCCACCTTCCCACATGTTCCCACCTTTGTGGGGCTATGAGTCCTGTCGAGCAAAGCAGAAGTAGATCACTTTGAAGTTAAAGTCTGGCCTCTTTAAGATAGGAGCCAGGGGTAGAGGAAAGGAAGAACAGAAGTTTTTGCAAAAGCGTTTAAATTCTTCAGAAATGATATATTCATTTGGTCAACAAGTATTTGAGAACCTACCGCATGCTAAAAGTTGGGTTAGGAGGCCAGTGCAGAAATGTCTGCTGTAACGACATGGGATGAGGGAAGCAGGTACTGAGGGAGAGATGCAGTGGGGATGAGGCAGGGGAAAACCCGCTTTAGACCTGAGAAGATGGGGTGAGACTTCAAGGAGAGCACTTTCCAAATGAGGACGGAACATTCTAGGCTGAGGAACAGCACAGGTGAAGTGGCACTGAGGTGGCAAAGAAGTATGTTTCTACCCAGTGGGAGTGTGTTTCAGTAACTGCCCATCAGTGAAGCTGGGGCTTGTGGGTGAGACAGGAGATGGATACAGAACAGTAGAGACACTGTATTTTATTCCAAGTGCACAGAATAACCACAATCAGTTTTTAAGCAGGGGAATGGTTTGATCTATGTTTTAAGAAGATCACTCTGGAAAGAAAAAAAATCACCCTGGCTGAAATATAGAGAATCCATTGTAGGGAGGTGAGGCAACCAGTAAGAGGGTGTTGAACTGTTGACAGGAAAGAGGAAGATGGTCTGGACTAAGATAGCACCAGGCGACTAGCATTCAAGATTATTTTAGAATTATCCTGGAGAACAGACAAAGCCTGCTTTAAGGGACAGGACTGGAAAGTAGTGATTTGGTTTCTTGGTGGTGCCTTAATACTGAGATGGGGTTGACCAGGGCAGAAATGGGGGAAGGAGGGGCTAGAGATCACCAGTTACATCATGTCTAAGACATACAAAAGATGACCCATGATTTCACCTTCAATCTACAGAGAGAGCTCAGAGGAAGATCCACTGTTAGCAATATAATCCTGGGTGCTATCTGCATAGAGGTGGTGTTTGAAGTCATTGTACTGGGTGAGATAATGAGAGAAAACAGAGGAAGCCCTAGTGCCTGAATGCCTGGGTGTTGGAGGAGGGAGAATAGGGAAGATGGAGAAGGGAGAAAACCAGGAGTGCACTGCAAAGAAACTGAAGCTCCTGCTTCATAATGTAACTACTTGTACTGTAAACCAGTATTGCTTGTAACAACAAAGTAACCTATATTTGTATAGCACCCAACAGTTTTAAAAGCATTACGTATGAGTTAGCTAAGCCTTTAAATCAGAGAGCTGACAAGTTATGGCCTTCTCTCAGAGTAAAGTGTTCTAGAAAAAGAGACTATGATTTGGAGAGAATCAAATTCGTTTCTGCTCACAGATTTCAGTTCAGTGTGTTTGGACAATTAGTTAGCTTGTTTGCCCCATTTCCTGCAAAGGATGGATATTTGTGACTTTTTTTCTTGTGATATTGTGAGTCATTTTTTCTAAAATGGAATGTTGGCAAGGAAAGCCAATGCCTTCACACCTGGGTAGGCACCACCTGCGCCAGTAAAAAGGCCAGGCTGGCAACTGACAATCACTTGTTAAAAAATTCTTCTAAATGAAAGAACACATTACTGGGTCTAGAAGGTATGGCCTGTTCATGGGTCTCAACCTAATAATGACTCTGTTTCTCCTGATGAATCCAAGTTCCTGTTTTCTGGGCTCCCTGGTGTCACATTTAAGGCTGAGCTGATTTCTCTAAGTGAGAGTAGGCAAGTGCAGAGCAGGCTCAGATCAGCAGCTTCTCTCCCACCAACCCTTTCCATCTGTGATGAATGTTAGGACTTGGGGCCCGCAGAGGGGCTCCCACTCCTGGCTGTGCTGCAGTCCCTGGGGAGCCTGTAGGACACCAGGAGTCCCCAGTACCGTTCTTAAATTCTGGTGCGGCAGGTCTGAGGCAGTGACTGGGACTTCTCCTCAAGCTCCCTGGAGGACTGTGAGGCAGGCAGAGTGTGGTAAGCCCAGGCGCCACACAAACCATAGGGTGCGGTTACAAGCCATTGCAATATGTGGAACAGAGGACAATCTCAGTCCCCAAAGAACCTTATTTAACACAAGAGAAGAGACTAAATATGAGATGGTTTCCAGGTGGGGCCTGTGGAAGGTTCTGCAGAGTTCCGCGTCAGCTGGTTAGCAAATCCCCCCAAGCCCTCTACCCCTCCTAGGGGCAGACTCTTGCCTGAGGTGTGGATCCACCAGGTTGCTAAGATCCTCGGCAGCTCTAGAACCGATGCCAACAGTTGATTCCAACAACAGCACACCATCACTTCCTGCTCTGAAGGAGGAGGAGAAGTTTCCTTTCCTACCAGAAAAGCACCTTAAACGTTCTCTTCTCCCCTTGGTGACAACAGCCTTTGCAGAAGTGTCTTCTTGGAAGCCCTCCCTCCAGCTACTACAGATGTTCCCCCACTTGCTATACAGTTTTGGGGAGGAGGAATCAAAAGATAAAATCTTGACACTAAGCCCAGACTGCTTCATAACTGTGGGAGAAAAATGGTAAGGGTGAGTGAGTGCACGAGGCAAAGCCCTTCATCGGGGCCCGCGACCCCGGGCTGTGTGCACTGTCCTCCTTCCCACACGGGGGTCGAGTCAAGCATTCGTTTCTAGGCTTGTCACTTAATCACCAAATGTTTTAACAGTCAGACAGGGCTTTCTCTGAATGCCATGTTTGTGAACAATGACGTTTTCCCCCCTAAACTTTAGATTCTAAAAATAACATCCAATCACTCATTCATGACAGAGCAAAACTTGCATGCTTATTCAAGAAAATGATATTTCAAACATTCAAGTCCAAATTGGGTGCTTTTGTTGTTGTTGTTATTACTGTTTATAAAAATGAAGTTTGCTACCAATGGACTAGGCCCTAAGGGGATTTTATACAGACTGTACAAACGAGGCAGCTGGATATTTGGGCAGCATCCCTTTGCAAATGAAGATCAAAGTCAAAAAGAAAAAAACAAATTCACTTTATTTTAAAGACAATGATTGGCATACAGAAGGTATGCACTAGCATAAAATAAACTTTCATGAAAAGCATTAAAATCCATTATAAATTAATTTATTAAATAGGTATTTGGTATATGTGATGGTTTTATTAGATATTACTCTTATTTATTGCCAACCCCTCCCACAAAGTCAAAACAAATCAGAAAATCTCTTAACTCCGATTTACACTAAATAATTTATTTTCCCAAAATGTGAATGTGATCTGAGATGTGACACATGATATACAGTTCAATTGGTCATTCTCTATCAATCATAATATGACAGGACACAAGAGGCTAAAAATGGCTCATCATAATTTATTTTATGTTAAAATGTACAGCTTTTTTTGTTTTGTTTTTGTTTTTTTTTTTTGAAGTGACCGACTAAAAAGAGAACAGATAAATACAAGAGTGTCGCTGGCTCCTATTTTATACAAGGATTACGCCTCTCCTGCTTGGCCCTTACAGTCACCCTGTACAGGTACAAAGGCTACAAAAAAGGAAGCGATATAAACAGACACAAATAACTTTTTTTTGCTTTTTTTACATGCGATTTGTAAGCTTAGTTTGAGCTATTCACAAGCTACTTCTCTATTTTTCCTTAAAAAATAACTCCAATATTTTATAAAGATAGAAAAATCTACAGATGGAATGAAAATGTAAAGTTAGAGGCATTTCCATAAAATAGCAACTTTACACCAAATTCACTATTTTTTTAAATCCTGCCAAGTATTTGGACATATATGAAATGTTTCAAAACTTGACAGATAAACACTGAGATATGCTTCATTCAATAAACAGAAGTCTGCATTTATAAAACAGAAAGCTGCCTTTTTTTCCCCAAAGAAATCTGTCACCAAAATGGAAAAGGGTCTCAACTTTACACCAAACATTTAGCAATAAAACCCTTTTGACTAACCAAATGGGAATAGCTTTTATAGCTCTTTACAGTTTTATAATTAACAAAAATATAGTTTTTTTTTTTAAACCCTCAAATTAGGGCACCCTAATCAAGGCAAAAAACTTAAGAAATGGCTTACTGTTAGCACAACACTCGTACAGTACTACCAAATGCACTGTCACTAACAAAGACATTAGCGGCATGCTGAAGTGTCACCTCAACGAAATATACAAGAACTGAAAACGGTCAAGGCATTTACATGGAGTGGACAGGGGAGAAAAAAAAACGCTCTAGGTTCAGTATTAAAACAGATAATTTGGGGTGGGGCGGGGCTTGATATCCACATTGTTTAATGGAAGCAGTCACAGCGAGTGGCTGCCTCCATATGTAGTCCAAAGAGAGGCCTTCCTTTGCAGAGAATTTCATATAAAAGTAACAGAAACAAAGGTACCAAAAAAGAAAAAGGAAAAAAAAAAAGATAAAAAGAAAAACAACTTTATAAGGCTTTCTGCTGCATACAGCTTTTTTTTTTTTTTTAATAATAAATGGTGCCAACAAATGTTTTTGCATTCACACCAATTGCTGGTTTTGAAATCGTACTCTTAGAAGGTATTTGTGCAGATCAATCCGAGAGATGCCCAGGGGTTTTGTGACAGCCCATGTTGCCTACCGTCTCATGTAGGACCCATTGAGAGACTGTTTGGACATGCCTGTGTTCATGTAGCCATGGTGTCCGGGGGCCGTGTACATCATGTTACTGTGGGGCGGGGTCTGCATTGGCTGCTGGGCATATGGCTGGGTCCCCATCATGCCCATCTGCATCTGCATAGGGTACTGGGGCGTCTGATTCATGTAGCCATGATTGCTGTGGTAGCCACTATTCATCATCGGCTGGGACATGCTGTACCCGTTCATGGCATTGAGGGTGTTCATGTTCATGTTCACAGAGTTGACATTGTAGGCTGGGGATGGCATCAGGTTCACACTCATGTTCATGCCCCTCTGCATCGTTAAAGTCCGTGCAGGACCTTGCATGGCTACAGTCTGGGAGCGCCCATAGATTTGCGACTGATGGGTGGCAGCGGCTGGTGACAGAGATGCCGATTTGGTTCTCATGGAGACGTGGCCCTTGCTGGCAATCTGGGTTTGCAGTCTTTGGCTGTGGGAGATGCCAATATTTGATGCAGCCATGTTCCGTTGCAACAGAGGTGGTGGCAGATTCATTGGAGGAGGAGTCAGGTTGGGGGGTGGGGTCATGGTAGCTTGTGCTTGGGGTCCCCCAGGGACGGAGTGTGGAGACTGAGAAAGCTGAACAAGCCCTGTGTTACTTAATGGTGTGGACAAAGAGGCACTGTTTGCATAGGAAGTTACAGCAGCGGAATGGCTGTAAGGCAATGAATGATCAATAAGTGTATTAGTTAACTGCTGTAGTTTGGCAAGGCTGAAGGTGGCTGACGGCTGTGGGTAATGCCCAGCCCCAAAATCACTCTGACCCATCCGTTCATATAAGCCAAGGTTGGCATTGCCAGTCTCGGGGATCTCAGCCAGCTGCATGGGCGGCGTGAAGTTAGCGGCCATGCTGCACTGTGCCAGCTGCTGGCTGCTGCTTGGGGGCCTCTCCACCACACAGCCTTGAGGAGACTTGACGCTGCAGGTCGGGGGGGAGCTGATGCTGCTCTGCTGCAGCATGCTGCAGCTCCCGCTGATGTTGGACATCTGCTGGGTGACAGCACAGCTGCTCTGTGTCAGACTGCTGGAGGTGAGGTTGCTGTAGGAGCAGCTGTTCTGTGAAGAGCCATTTCCACAAATGCTGCCACCCATGGTAGAATCATAGCTGCTCGGGTTTTCGTAGTTCTCGGTTGTGCTCTCAATACTGCCCAGGTCACTAAACCCGCTGTCCACAACTTGCTGCGAATGATCCGAAACGGACGGGACGTCCATCATTGGACTGGTTTCCATGTTCTGCAGAGACGGCACTGAGATGGCACTTTGATCTGGGCTGATTTGGGCATAGCTGTTTTCCAGGGCAGGGACGCTTGGGCTACTGACAGAACGTACTGACTGGCCAGGGTGGGAATGGACGGATGAAACTGGGCTGCTGTGGTCTGACTGCTGGCAGTCATCTAGAGTGGCGGAGATCTGCGGGCTTTGGTCTGCGTGGGTGTAGTTCTGTAGGCTTCTACAGGCCTCTTGAGTCTCGGCGC
The DNA here is from genome assembly GCF_055505025.1 of Bos grunniens. Taxonomy (NCBI): domain Eukaryota; kingdom Metazoa; phylum Chordata; class Mammalia; order Artiodactyla; family Bovidae; genus Bos; species Bos grunniens. The sequence continues at coordinate 15,383,645 of NC_141192.1, forward strand.
AATCCTGAAAGGTGTCATCCTGTTCACTGTTCTCCTGGGTCAAGGACTGAACCGCCTGGACGGTCTCAGAGTCTATTTCCAAGGTGGCTGTGTTTCCCTCTTTGAACTCAGAATCTACTTCTTCACTGTTCTTTTGGTCCTGCTTCTGTGCCTGCTCTCCTGGGGGTTCCTCATCAGACTCAGGGGCAGTTTCAGTGGCTCCAGCAAGCTCCTTAGGTTCACTATTACACGAAGCTGGGAGGTCAACACCACAGTCCATTAGGACCTCTGGGTTTGAATGACTAGGCTGGACACTAAGGTCTAAAAAAGCCTCCTGGTTTTCCAGTACTTCTTTGAAGGCTTCTCTTGGGTGTTCTTCCTTCTCCACTTCAGCAGACTCCATGTGACTGTCATCCTCATCATCGGCATCATGCCCCTCGTTGTGAGATGGCTCTTCCTCCTCTTCCTCCTCCTCTTCATGATCATCCAAACGCACAGGGTCTTCTTTGTCCATGCAGACTTCTGGCTCCTCTTTTTCCTGACTCTTGGCACCACTGGGGTCTTTTTCTACATTTCCTTCCTCTTCCTCTTCTTCTTCCTCCTCCTCTTCCTCCTCAGGTTTGAGTACATCGTCTTCAGGTTTTCCAGCCGGTGATTTATTTGGACTTACAGGTGCACACGTCTCCTCCCTTCCGTTTTCGTCCCGAGGCAGCAGGGGTTCCACGGCTTCCTTGAGCCCCTCCTCAGTCCTGGTGGAAGAGGGGCTGGGTTTGTCTGCTGGAGTCTCCTTCTGTTCTTCTACTGTTACCTGGTCATCAGGCTCCATGGGTGTTTCTGGCGGGGTGTACAAGTTCAGTTTAAATCCAGTCTTCCTCTCTTTGCTTGGCCTCCACTTAGACAGACCACGCTTTGTTCCTTTTGGCCACTGTTTGCACTTCAGAGGTTCGGGATTGTCTCTACTGGCTTCTTTCAAGTTATTTGCACCATCATCCATATTGTCTTAGCGAGGAGACAGAAAGGGGGAGGAAGGAGAATAAAATCTTAGAAAGCATCACCATAAACAATTTGAATTCATTCTTCTAAATAATTTATCAAATACTGATTTTCGATTTAGCACTTTAAGCTTTGATGCTAAAGATATAATAAAACCTGATACAGAATAATATTGTGGTTAAAAAAAAAAACAACTGAGGGAATAACCTAGGTCTGGAAAATAATTCATGCTGCACACACCGTACACCTACCCACCCCCCCGACATAACCCATTCTTTACAGAAGGTTGTGCTTTTTTATAGGAAGCACATGAATAATAATGTGCTTATATTATTATATAAGCAACTATAATAAGTTTATTTCAGTTTAACAAACAAAATATTCTCTAACACAAAAGCCTGGAATTCCACAATGTGAAAAGAATCATTTTGAATATTTGCAAATTAGGAAATGCAGGTGAAAGAGGTTAAAGTTAGCTCATATCCCAATCACCACTAAACTGGAGAAAGGAATAGAAGCCTAGCTCCCATATTTATCCTGAGAAAGTGAACTTCTGCTTGTGGACATTTACTGGTTTGAAATGATCTCAGATGAAATTATTTTCTTTGATTTGAATATTCTCTCTGGCATAAAAATAAACTATGTACCTCTGAAACAAATGAATAACTAAATAACCAAAACATAAACACATTTCTAATCTACTCCAGGATCATTTCTGCCTGACACACACTATAATGTAATTACCGTGAAATTATTGAACATTTAAAATACAAGTATTCTTTTTATCACTAATTCTATCCACACTGCATTTTGGATCCATGTGCAAATGTGTATGGTTTGAATATTAAATAAGAAACAAACCATAACTGTCAGGTTCATTTTAGCTCAGCTAATCTTATTTTTACTGTTAGTTGTATGTATGTATGAATATAAATATATTTCTATAAAATAAATATATATATATATTTATATAAACATAAGCAAGCAAACAAGTAAATATATGAATAAATACAAACATAAAACACACAAGTCTTAATATCTTTATAAAATTAATGATCATATCGATCTCCTGCATGCATGCTCAGCTGCTTCAGTCGTGTCTGACTCTTCGTGACCCCTTAGACTGTAGCCCACCAGGCTCCTCTGTCCATGGGACTCTCCAGACGAGAATACTGGAGTGGGCTGCCATGGCCCCCTCCAGGGGATCTTCCCAACCCAGGGATCGAACCCGTGTCTCTTACACCCCCTGCACTGGCAGGCAGGTTCTTTACCACTAGCACTACATGGGAAGCCCCACTGATCTCCTGGAGGGTTCACTTTAAAGAAGCAGCTTCATAAAGAGAAACAGTCTTATTAGAAACACTGTTTTGGAGAATAAAACAAGATCTAATTAATAACCAGTGAGGAACAGAGATCCCTTTTGCCAGAATGGAGTGGTTTCTAATCCAATCAGCGCAGAGCAGGGTAAACACTGAGCTCACCTATTAATAAAAGGATTACACGTAAACTTACCTGTCTGTATTACATTCAAGCTGGCTAACTGAAAAGACGTGTACTATAGACTGATCCTTCAGAAGTGCAAAGTACAATACCCAGTTAACAGACCTCTCATGATGTTCAAATGGCTTCACTTCTATTTGCACAAACAGGGAACAGGCACACCAGTGACTCTGGACTCCAATTCTCACTCCACATGCTACTAGATCTACTAGCCTTTTTAGGAAAACTCTGCTAATCAGAAGATGAAATTTCTAATAACTATTTTTTAAGAAAGAAGATCCTGAAAGGAATCAGGTATAATACAGCCACTTGGAATTTGTTAAGGCAAGTGGCACAAAGGAGAGAATGAAGGCAGTGATGATTCATGTATAGACTCCTGAGAACACAGCTAAAAAGTGGAATAAGGTTCAAATTCCATGCTAAAAAATGACTAATGAACAGGCTCGGTTCCTCCATACCCAGAGTGAGATGTCATTGCCTCCGCAAAACAGGTATGTAGCAATAGCATTGTTGTTAATTCAGAAAGTCAAGGAGCTGCCTGCTCATGTTCTTAAAATTGTGGCTTTTCAAAGGCAAGAGTGATAACCTGTGGTTTCCAGGAAAGTGAGATGGCCTGTTCTCTAGACTAAAATAAAGTAAGGTTTTGAATAGAGTCATTTCAACTGGAGAGTAGAAAGAATGTCCCACAAATCCTCATCATTCAGCTGGGAGCTCAAGTTCCCAGCCCAACAGGCAAGGGATGGTTTCTTTTAAATAGGGCATCAAAGAAGAGTCAATAATGTTTCTTTTTTTTAGAAGATGGGGTGGGATGTCTCTGCAACAGCAACTGTTAAACAGTAATTTGAAAGGAAAGATAATTTCCTGATTTACACATTATCCTATATTATCAAAGCTAATGGTGATGGTGTGGGTAGGTTTAGATGATTCTTGATAAGAACATCTCCGAAGACACCATTGATTATGATTCATCATCAATTTACTAACATTTGTTTTCCAGGGAAAAACATTCAGTGCTCACATCAATAATAATAATAATATATACTCTGATTTCAGAAGTATTAAATGTCAAAAAAAGTACATATTAGAATCAAGGAAGTGCAATGTGTTTCTTATTGACAGACTTCTAAGTTTTTGAGGATAAGCCAATTTCTGGAAAGTAAGATGAACCCACCTAGAGGGATGTTCTGGCCTTAGAAGTTGTTTAACATAAAATCCAATTCCAGGAAGAAGGGATAGAACCTTTTATGAATGAGAAAGGACAGATGAGCACTTATTTCTGGTGGGTCGGTATCACCTCAGAGATGCCTTTGGGTAGAATTCAGGTGCCTGGTTTTTGGCAATAACAGACAGAAATTCACAAGGGTAAGGTTTTTATAATTCCTCCACTTACTTCTACAAGGGTCAGTATTCTTAAAGCAATGATTGTCTTTTCCTTCCTCTTCCTCTGTCTGTCTTTTCTTCCCAGGCTGATGTTGGAATGCTTTTCTCAGCACTGGCTTCCTGCCATCCTCCTCCACTTCAATCTCACAGGTAGGCTCCAGCTGTGGCATTGGCCTCTCTTCATCTGAGTTGTCAAAGGGCTCATTCAGTACTTCTGTCGTCTCAGAAATGGTCTCAGTTGTTACACTGCTGTTGATCCTCCTGCGTTTACGACCCCTTTTCTTCTTTAGTACAAAAGGCCTCTGAAATTAATTCCAAACATAATACATCAGAGCTCATGAGAAATTACACTGCTGAGTCGATATGCGGCAAACATGTACTGAATGCGTGTCTGAGACTTACACGTAAAGACTTCTGTAATGCCTTTGTACTTAACCTTCCATTTGATGTTTAACATCCCTCTCGGGCGCCTACTACACAGACAAGTGTTTTCCAAATAAAACAGTTGTTTACTCAAACAGATGCTTTGAGAGGGAACATCCTAGCAGCTGCACTGTGGATTTTTAAAAGCTAAGGTTTGCTTTTCTGGCATATTATTTTCGAGTAGTACCTGCTGGCTTCAAAATCCTATACGTTATAGTGATTAAATCATCATGGACATCAGCGTCTCTATGAGTGTTTCAACAGTCAACTAGCCACTGGGTCACTCATTGTAACATTGGATAACTGTTCAAGGAGCACCTACTACGAGCATGGCACTGTAAGACACACGACGGTACACAAGACTAGCGCCTCATTCCCCATCTCACAGGAATTCAGGAACAATGAAAAGGAAAGAAGAAAGAGTACTTGAAGAAAGAATTACTCTGCAGACAACATTAGAGTCATGTACTGGTGGCCTGCAAGGATGAGGGCAGCTGATAATTTTACAAAATATTTTAACATGGACGGCATCTAAAGAAAATGTAAAGACATGTGGAATGTATCTTACTTATGTAAGATATAACAATTTTTTCTAATTGCATTAGAGGTTGGCACAAATGACTTTCCATAATTGAAAACATAAAATATTTTTTCCAAGAAAGATGTACTCAATGATACAAAATCCAAGTATAAGAATAACAGGTAGATTTGCTGCTAAGATGTAATCTGTCAATAATGGGTCTGAAAAATTACTGAAAGTACATTGCAAAGACGAGTACAAAATGCTTGATTAAAACTCAAACTCTAGGTAAACTATATCCAAGAATTACTGAGTCTCACATTTTTAACTGTCCGGATGTTCACTGAAGTGCACATATAAATTTTGATAGTCATATTCTGTATCTTAGTATTTATGATTATTAATCCCTTCAGTCAGCCTGCACTCTCTAATCCATTAGAATTTTCCCAAACGTGGGTTTAGCCAATATGCAGAACTGGTTTTCTTTAGGTTGAGTCCTTTTGTGTGATGGTAGGCACTTAACACGCCATGGATAATTCTGGGTTTTGTTATTTTTGAAGCAAACTTCTTTTGTTATATACATAATACATGGATACATGTTCCTTGTAGAAACCAAAATATGATTCAGAAGCCTAAAGTCCACTCTGTGGGATGCTCTTCTTGTGCCTGCCCCAGCTGCCCTTCCACTTAAACACAGTCAGGTTCAGACGATGGAGCACCAACCACCCTGGGAGTCAGAACAGCAGGGGCTTTGACAGAAGCCACACAGCGGGGCCTTGGGGCAGAGCCTTAACTTGCATTCTCACTATTAGAATATCCTACACTATCTGGCCCCTTTGCGTGTCGCAGAGAGACACTGAAGACAAAGACAGCAGATCTGGGTTGAGCAGTTACCTAAAGACAAAATCAATTTTCTAACTTCTGCACCGGGAATGTGTACCTATAGAAACCACCAGGCTACTACGACTGGAGACTTGTCAAGAATCTGTACTTGCACAAATCCAAAATACCAGCATTAAACTTATGGGCTTAAAATACCTTCTGACAATTCTATGCCAAGGACAAGAGAAGGAAATAGCATCAGGAGCACTGGGCTTGGAGTCTGAGCATTTGTCTGGTTCTGGCTCCATCTCTAATGATTTGTGCGACCTTGGACAAGTCTCCTATCCTCTCTAGGCCTTGAGGTTTTCATCAAAATTGACTGGAGAGTGGTTAAGTGCTCCCCTGGGCCCTTTCCTGTTCCCACAACCTGATTTACTCCAGTCCCGCAAACCAGCAGGTGGCAGTAACTACCAGACTAGCAAGCCGCCTGTCCCTGGTTTCCTGTCACAGCACCATCAAACCACAAAGAGTAAACACAATCATGACTGTAAGATAAAGGCTGAGGATATATGATCGGTGGGACTGGATACAAATAAACTACATCTAAAGAATGGAGAGTGAAACAAATACTAATAGAATATTTGCGATGACAAATAAGATTTGATTGAAACTGACTCACAAGACAGAAAATCTAAACAGACACATACCTTTCTCTTTATGGCAACTGACTGTGGTTTAGTCAATCTTGGAGGAGAGCTTTGGATATTTTCTTCCTCTTCCTCTTCTTCCTCTTCCTCCTCCTCCTCTTCTTCCTCCTCCTCCTCTTCCTCTTCCTCTTCTTCCTCCTCCTCTTCTTCACTGCTCTCTTTAGACAGCTCCATCAGCTGCCCTCGCTCCCCTGCCACTGGCCGGCTCTCCGGGGAATGCAAATATTTATTTTTCGATTGTACTTTTGCAGGTGATTGCCTACTGTTAGCTCTAGATGACAGGATTTCTTGCTCCTCTTTTTCCCAGCAGCTAGCTTGTTCCATTAGCCGCTCGGCCTAAAGGGGAGGTAAAAATGGCGGGTCAGTGTGAGGGCAGTTATACAGTCAGAGCCTTTAAGGATCAAAGGCAAAGGATCTCTAAGTCGTTTCTGATCAGGATAATCAGCCAGTCAAGCAGCATTCCAGCTGCATCATCTCAGAACTCTTTTGCATCAGTTAGGATAACAAATCAAAGAAGATTGGGTTTCATGGGATATTTAGCAGTATTAATGATGCAGCGAATTGATTTGAGTCCTTATCACTACATTACATGCTCACTGGCATGGAGCACTTTAAGCAAATTCATAAACACAATGAATCGATTGACACTGCAGTCTTGGAGCTCAGCACCAAATTTGATCTGATTACATGCTGTCAGTAGTGAAAAATGCTGCTTTGTGATCAATGATAAACGTTTCATTTTTCATACTCAATAAAATTATCATGTCTTACCATGCAACCTCACTTAGGATAAATTAGTGCCATATCATTTCACAAGCTCTCTCTACATAACCAAGCTTTTGACAATGATGTTAATGACCTTAGCTTAAAAATGCTACAAGATTGAAATTACACAACTTAGGTTGATGAACCCAAATTACCTCTTTTTCGGCTTCTCGTTCTTCTTCAGAAACTGCAGCATTAGAAATTAAGATTGGGGTCCACCTCAGACTCTCTGGATCAAGTTCATTGGTCCGGGAACAGGTTTTCAACTTTTCCATGTGGCCTAATATCAACTTTTCCCGTCTAATGATGACAAATCTGTAATGTGAGGAGGCAGAAAAAAGTGCAATCAAAAGCTGAAATTTCATTTCACCTTCCGATACTGATCTCTGCTAGCACTAACATTACCTGGGTTACAAAAAACCAGAAAGCTCATCAATGAAAATGTGGAGCAAACTGAAATTTGACTAGCAAAGAAGTGTCACTGCCTGTTTTCTTTTTAGGAGAAAAGTTTTTGTAATATTGTTGGGGAACCTCTAATATTTAACTAGAATGAATCTGCCTAACTTTAGGGACGCTTTCTGGGGTAAGATGGTTACGAGGCAGCTGGGTCGCCCAGGACACGGGTGCTCACCGGCCATCTCTCTTGTCAATCATGTGGAGGTGCTGCAGAGTGGTGGCGATGTCATGGGGGCACATGCCCGTAGCTCTGCTGATGGCTTTGATGCTGATGTGCCGCTCGTGGTGCTGGTAGAGATATTCTAAGATGACACTCTTCCAGTAGGCCAGGTAGGAGAGACGGCCTAGATCGGAGAGTGGCTTTTCAGGAGACCCTGCTTGGCCTTCTCTTCGAGAAAGCAAATAGCCTAGGGCAGACAAAGCAAAAGTCGACCTCACTGTGGTGTTCTCAGACACTGGAGCAGGGGCCACTCAAAATAATGTAAGACTTACACTGTAAGTAGCAACAGGGTACATCACATCACAACATATCACACAGGAACATCACATCGGAGAAGTGCATTCATTTCATGTATAGTCTCTTCCCAGTTATATTACCGTGGATCTGACATCCACGAGGCTTATGCCCCCGAATCCTTTACAGCAGCCCTGTAAGTCAGTTCATTTAGCTGATGGCAGCGTTTCAGGCATACGTTGTGGCATACTTAACGAATTTAAAGTTGAACACATTACTTTTGATAAGTCTCAACGTCCAAGTCCCCTGGCTTCAGATCCTTTCAAAAACTAAATGTCAGGCACTTACTCAGAAATCCTGTCAAGGGACCACCCCGAACATTAATGGGGGGGTTATTTTCCACAGGAAGAACCAAATGACCCTTTAACAGCTGGGTCTTAATAAAAGACAAGGGCCTCTGTTGACTGAGATTCTGTATTGCTTGTTACATTTAACTAGCGGCGGATCTAAAGCTTTGTTTCAGGACTAATAAAAGAACGTCTTTCAAGTCAACTGCTGCAACTCCTATCAGCTCCACTAGCTCTATTTTCACCTCTTTCATGGAAATTAATTTATAATCCAACCGTTGCTCCTACAAATTAAAACAAAACAACCTCCTTAAAACAAACTGTTTCATGTACACGCAGAAAAGCCTGAGCTTGGTAGGCTTTTGAACACGTACCCGACAGCATTACCGTGAAGGTTCCTTGGCAAAGGAACTTTAAAATGAGAAAAAACTTTAAACCCACTTGAAGGTAATGAATGAAAGCTGGCGGCTGTCTCGGTAATTAAGAGCCACTTACTGAGTAGAGAAGAAATGTTATAAACTAATGATGTCTACCTTGCTCTAATTATCTATTGCAACAGCCTCACCTTCATGAACTTCCTACATTTAAACAAACATCAACTACATACAGTAGGTGGCAGCAATTACAAAATCATGCTGCTTTGTAAACCACCCAAATCTTCAGCGTTTTTCTTCTTTATCTACATTTCCAAAATGGCTGCATTTTCAAGAATTTTCTCAATTTTGGATTTTTTGTTAAAAGGAGAAAGCAATGTCTCTGGTGCATTTTCCTGCCTCTCAGAATCACTGTAAATAATGCAGAAATATACAACAAGAAATCCAGCCTTACCCTAGAAGGGTATAACCACAGCATTTTGCATTTTGATGGTTTTAATCTGAACGCCATTATGAAGATCAGGCACATATTTAACTTTAGGTTTTGCTGAAGTCTTTTGACTTGTCTCTTTAACTCATGTTTAAGTGCAAAGTATTTGACTGAATGCAAACAAGCACCATGAAATCTGACGGTCAAAGCACTGCCGACATGTCAGTTGGCTGCACACAGAGGCTTTCTACAGCGGTGTGCCAGGAATGCTAACAGGGATGGCCACTGTGCTGAACCCAGCCCGGATTATGCCCTGTCAGTGTGCAGAAGCGCTGTCACCAGAATACAAAGGGTACCCGAACCTCAGGACACAGATTACTGGCACATCTGTCACCTGCCTCCTAAGTGCTGGTACATGCTGAGAAATTTACTGGGTCAGCTGGAGGTCCCAGCTCTGTACCTCCGGGGTGGATGGGAGTCGGGGAGGGTGGGGGAAAAGAACCATAGTATCGTGCACATGGAACAATCCATTTTTGTCCACAGGATCCCACAATTAAGTCTGAGGCAGTGACTGTGAAGTTCCCTAGCCCCTCACTGGTTCTCATCTGAACCCCACAGTTGGGAACAGTAAGCACCCCCACCCCGAAGCCCAGCAGACAGATTTCCGTACCACCAAAGTTGCGCCCTCCCAACCTTATGTCCCCTCTGCAATGAGCAACCTTATCCAGGAAGCACATATATTTCTTTGTTCTGTCTTCTCTTCCCATGAGTGCTTTGTTGGGCTAAAGGGAAGCAGCCAGAATTCCCCCCAAAGACAGCTGACACAACTTTTCATGCTTTCACACCCTGAGAGAGTAGCACACACCTTCTCAGGGCCTCAGACCAGACGGGTTAGGCAACCTGGGGCCTTGGAGAACATCCAGGCACAGGCCTTTCAGCACTCGCTGCTCCCACTGTGTTCAGTGGCTGTCTCCCCGGGACGCTCCCTTGGACATAGTCTGTGATCTGTGACTGAGCCCCGCCAAGAACGTGTATACCAAGCCCACTGGACGTTCATAGAGAACACCTCTGTGCCGTGCTAGCAAAGGCTGCAAAGGCTACCCACACCTGCCAGCAAGTGCTACTTTCCCCGGTGTGGGAGAGAAAAAACTGCAAGCCCAAACTCCAACCAGAACACACCAAGCAGGTTTCCAGGGATGATGGCCCCACCACACTACAGACCACACAATGCCACTGTCCAAAGACATCGCAGCACTGCCTGCAGTCTTCCCTTCTCCTCTCTGACTCATGAGCCCCTCCAGGAGCTTACAGCCGTGGAAGGAACTTATACTTGTGCTAAGAGCCATCTGTAAGTTCACAAAGTCTTTTCTCCTGAAGGAGAAATTTTGGTTTAAACGGAATCCATTTCAACAAACAAATGACCAAGGACAAATTTCGGATTCCTTGGTAGTAAAGTCAAGTCATTGGTAATATGTTAAAATATACACAACAGTTTAGCAGGAAAAGTTGCCGTGTCTTTTGCACTCCATTTGTGCACAAGGCTGAAGTAATACATATTTAAACTTTACCTGCAGCAGGCACTTTCCCTCAAAAAAGCTGTAGCTGGTGGCACTTTATGACTCTGACCTTCATAACATGGAATGGTTTAAATCATGAATTTCTTGCCATCTTGTGTTTCCTTCTACTTTTTCTAGGCTCCTCAAATTAGCATCACTATAGAGCCCAATGACAATAATTTTTAGTAAGAACAGTTACTTATTAAGTGATTATGGCGATGTGGTGGTGAAGTTACAGCTCTTAAGTTTAACTTACCAAAAAGATTCCAAATAATTGATCTAAGATGAAGGGAAATAAAAAGCACTTATCTTGGAAGCCGGTATATTATCCTGAAGCATCTGAAACAAGTACAATACACCCCTGGTGAATAGATTCCTGTGGTGCTCTAATGCCTTTCTTCAACTCAGAATACTTTGAATCAGAAAACCTGAACTACCCCTGGGGAAACCTGGCTGTTCAGACTGGAAACAAAGTGATGTTTGGAGGACAAATCCCAGTAGCTGCAGTATAATTAATCGCTGGTGAAATTATTCCCTGTAAATTGTGAGCCAGAGGTGCTGGTGAAAAGCGCTTAACTCTGTGAGCAGGAGACTTGTACTTTAAAGCTGACTGGCCAACACCCCTCACCCACATCAACTATCTTGAGGAAGCTAGCTTCTTATTTGCTTCACTGGAACTACTTACCCAAGAGAAAGTGAGGTCTAAGTTTCAGTGTATGAACCACGCACTAAATTCAAAAGATTATCAAGGTATTTGCTTAAAGGGAAAGGAAAAATAACGCGAGGTCTGCAAAGAAGTAAGTGTTTCTAAGCTGTATTGCATGGGACCCAAATTCACCTCACCTCTGTTGAGGCTGACCTACCTGTAGTAAGATAAGCAATCCTCATGTTAACTAGCTCTGATCCCCAGTGTTTGAAGAGGTTAATTCTCTCCTAAGGGCAGGGGAAAAAAAGTGGTAGAGAGTTGCCTTCCTGTAGGTAGAGAGTTACCACATTAGGATAAGGAGGGAACAATCTAAGGTCAAGATTTGTTTCTGCAGCCTAAATTCCCAAATTAACTGCACTCCCAGCATATTAAGCGCAAGGTTAACCCTTGATTAGTATGACACACTCCTTTTCTTTTAAATCAGTAATGAAGTTAATAAGAATGTAGACTAAACCAGAGTGGAGTAATGTTTTCCAGCAAGGGGGTGGGCACGGGTAAGGATTTTCCTCTCCAAGGCAGCCACGCTCACCCTTGCACATCTTTATGTTCTACCACCTGGAGCCAAACCATATGAACTTCCTCAAAGACAAAAGGGCAGACTTTGGCAAAGTATTTCCAACTCCCATCTATTTGGATTATATGGGTCTGGAGTAACCAGTTGCTTTTAGGGGAAAATAATCTTTAAGGATTACAAAGTTTTCATCAGACACCTGTTTAGCTCAGCAAACCCCACTAAAGGGTTCCTATCAATAGAGAGCATTGGGTTTGCAAACTTGGGAACTGACACCAGGCCAGGGATTTATGGCTGCTCTGGATCAGAGGAAATCCAGTGGCTCTAACCATGGATCTCATGATTGTGGACAGAAATTCACTGGTCCACACTCGGAAATTCACTGGTCCACACTCATCTATTACTGGTTTCTGGGGTTAAGCAGCTCTGTGACCAAATGGACAAATGGCATGTTATCAGTTTGAACAGTAGAGATAAATCAGTTTGACAGGCTACTTGTCTCCTCAGTGAAATTTTGTGGTGATTCTGCAATTAGTAAAGAAGGAGGCTGAACCTTAGCCTTCTCACTGTTTGAAGAGGAGTATTCTAAATGGCCTGTGATCTGGATCTGCCTGAATCCTTAACTGCGCAGATGTGTCCTTGGCGAAATTGGAAATTTTTAATTTTAAAGATATTCTGTATTTTAAGAGATTGGTTTTGAAGACATGGAAGTTTACGGCAATATTCCCATAATTTTATGGCTTGAATAAACACTGCTTGACCTCTCAGTCTACAGCCTAAAGACCAGTGGTTTTCAGAGTGTGGTCCCCCAGACCAACAGTATCAGCAATCACCTGGCAACTTGTTAGGGAGGTAAATCCTCAGCCTATTCGTCAGAACTTTTGGCGGCAGGACCCAGCACCTGTGCTTTAACAGGCCCTCCAGGTGATTCTGATGCACAGACGTTTGAGGAGCACTGGAATAGACTCTGCTATAAGGCTGCTGGCTTTGATGAGGATGTTACAATGGCCCTGTGCAGTAGGAGGGCCAATGAAAAGACAGTGGCTGAAGAACCTCGGTGAGAAGACCTCACCCAGCTCCTCGGTGGTGGAGAATCTCGAAAGCCCCACCAGACGGAAATTCAGCCAGGGTCACTGAGTTGGAGAGTGGCTTTGTCTGTAGCTTCTATGACTATGCTTCCCAACCTTCACTGTGCAAACAATCCCCTTCTTGTTACAACTGGATTCTGATTCAGTACGTCTGGAGTGGGGCTTGAAAGTCTGCATTTCTAACAAGTTCCTATACCATGAACCATGCTTGAATAGCAAGGGTTTATATATGAAGTCAGTGATTCTCAAAGGTTTGGGTCTCAGGACCTCTTTACATTAAAAACAAATGGTTTAAGAGCTTCTGTTTATAAGGGCTACATATATTAATTTTAGAAAAAAAAATTGACAAATATTTATTTAAACCCCATAAACCCATTATGTGTTGACATCATTTTCTAAAATACAAAAATAAAATAAAATAAAAAGTGAGAAGAGTAGCAGCACTGTTTAACATTTTTGCAAAACTCTTCTACAACTAGCTTAAGAGAAAACAGCTAGATTCTCCTATCTGTTTTGGTATTCAATCTGTTGTGGTATCACAGGTCATGAAATTCTCGACAACTCCACTGTCCACTCATGGGGGAATGAGAGTGAGAAGGACAAACAGTGTCTTAGTATAACTTTGAAAACACTTATGACCTTGCGGACTCCCTAAAAAGGGCTTCCGAGATCCCCAGCAGTCCCTGGACCATACTTTGAAACCATCTGCATTAAATAAAAAATGAGAAGAATTTGTAAAGATGGGCAACAAGGCCACAAGTATGATAAATCGATACGACACTTACTGAACACAGTATGACAGATCATAAGAGGCACTACAGGTTGGTTAAGGGCAAGGGTCCTAGAGCAAGACTGCCTGTGATGGAATCCAGAGTCCGCGTGTAACAGCTGTGTGGCCTTGGGCAAGTTATTTAATCCCTCTGTGCTTCAGGTCCCTCATCCATAAAGTGTGGAGAGTAATCAGTCATACCTGTCACCTAGGGTTGTCATAATAATTAAATGAATGGATACAAAGCACGTAGAACCGTGCTTGGCATATTACAGAAAATAAGTGTTATGTGTTATCATTATTATTCAACATAGTGAATGAAAGAAATCTCAACCTGGTCATTTGATCACTGCTTATCCTTATTGTAGGGGAAAGAAAGAAAATTGGGACAGAAGGAGGCAGCGAACAGCTCCCTTTCCTTTTTCCTACTTTTGCTTGAGGCAGCTGAAAACCATTCCATTCACTCCACTGCCCCATCCCCATCTAACCACCCAAACATAAATTAAATTAGAGGAAGAAGCTATGATTTAAAAAAAAAAAAAAAAAAAGGCAAACATATTCTGCCTCAGGAACGATCTCAAGAAACTGGCGACTAAAAGCTCCCAGCAAGCACATTTCTGTGCCTCCAAATTCCCTTTGGTCCTCAAGTCTTTAACTTCAAGGACTACCCTTAGGAAACAGCAAGCGCATCAAACCACAGTAACAATGATGGCTGGAGGGCTTCAGCAAGAACCTGGAGATGGTCCCAAGACAGATGAAACAAAACCCAAATGTTCCAGAAGACTCAAGTGTGTCCCTGGGAACATGGGTTGAGCCAGTGAAACCCAGAGAATGGAGACAGCAAGTCTTTGGAGAGGGAAGGCTGGCTGCCCTGGGTCACACGCCAGTCTGTTTCTCTAAGGTGCCCCTTATGATCTCCCTTTTCAAAGATCCCACAGGCTCTTCCGCAGACTGCGCTGATGCTGGGCTCTTCCTCAGTCATGTGGTGGGGCCACTGGTCTTTTTTACTGAACACCCCTGTCTTGCTTTCAAGACTACATGGAAGAGGAGTGGTATTCCTTCAAGCCATGCCCCCACCCCCACCGCCACCCTGGGGAATGTGTATGTGGGGCCTGACACCCCTGCTGCTTCAGGGGTGTGCGTGTGTATAACCATACAGACCGTACTAGAATTTACCAGATGCGTTCCATGAGTCTGTGAGTGGGTGTGGCCTCTCAAAGTGGGTGGTCATTCTCTGCATATACAAACTCACAAACTCATAAATAGGACATCAGGAGGCAGGAACTCTCCTCCCTCTGTGGCACCCTTGTGTTGGAGAAGGTGCCCACCTGTGAATGAGTTACCAAGTTGGGGATGACCAGGGCCAGACCCTTGTGAGACAGCCACAGGGTAAAAATGAGTCAATGGTTTTTTAATAACTGATTTAATTGAGTGACACTGTCTCTTTATTTCTCCTTTTTCTATCTTGTGGTCTTGCCCAAAGGTTATCAACCCTGATTGCACATTAGAATCACTCAACCTTTTAAAAGCTCCAGATGTCCATATTTCATCCAATCACAACTCTTGCCTCTCAAGCTAGGCTGGTCTCAGAAGTGTTAGGGTTTATATTAGGCAAAGGATCTTGGGGACTACTCCTCGGCCAGAATGTTAGAGGTGGTATACCAATCCCACTTCTCTATTTCTGTCTTACCCCACAAAGGGCTGTGGTGGTAGCAGTGGTGCCTAATGAGAGATCCAAGAAGAAGATGAATCCTGGGGGAAACAGAGACACCTGAGAGTTAACGGCAGAGAGGAGAAGAGGGTCAGTTGGCAGAGAACTCTGTGACAGACTTCACAGAAGCTTCACCAATTTAAACATTTAACTGAGAAATACTTGTTTACGTATGCCATGTTACCACACCATCAAGGTCCTGGTCTGGTGTATTAGAAAAATATAATTTTTCTAGGAAGGTGATCATGTACGAAATAGATTCAGTCTCCCAAATTTCTTATTAGGAAGATGAGGCACCTCTGACAAAGAACAAAATGATCAATTTGTCACTATCACTTACTCCCAAACTAAAATCATTTGCGGAAGGCAAGAATTAAAAAAAAAACAACTTTCCTTAAATATATCTGGGAAGTAACTAGTTTTTTTTATGAGGCCCTCGCCTATTGCAAATTAAGTTAAGCTCTGACTCATCACTCAGAGGCACCCTTGGTTAGATAATAGTAATACAGTACTGGTACCATGACATCTGAGGTGACAGAAATTAGAAAAACATGTCAGAAGAATGCCCTCCTTTGGGACCTTTTGTGGGTTTCCACAGTTCAAACCACTTTTAAATTCTGGAAAGTTTTGGGAAAAACAAATTTACCAAAAAAAATTTTAAGATGAAGTAATCTGACATTTAAAAACTATGCCCTTTCTTGTAAATAGGCAAAAGTCCACACTAGAGATTCAATCTGAAAAACTATTTCAAAAACTAAATTTCTTCCAAGTTGAAACTTGGATACAATTTTTATATCAAACTTGCAAAATCCTGGTAACAAAAATTTAACTTTGAACAGTTACAACATTTTAATCACTGCATTAAACCCATACACATTTCAAATAAAGCATCTGCTCAGAGCATGTAAGAGTATATATTCACAATGCTGCACCTGGGTGACCGTTCTCTGTAAAACATTACAACTGAACTCTTCTTTAAAAACGGGAGCTTCTTTTGACCACTGAGCTTCAGTGGAGGGTGGCTGACAAAGTTATTCTAATAGTCTGGTCTAATCCTACCCGGCCAACCAAGGGAGAGCATTTAAACCAGCATGGACACTGGCCACTGATCTCAAACCACATTTGGGAGACAAGACAGACAGAAGAGCAACTTGCCTTTCCATTGTTTCCTCTCCCACAACTGCCCCACAATACTTTGTGTGTGTGTTTCCCAGTTATAATTTTCAAAAACCGAACAAAGTATGTTGTAATTCCAATCATGAGTGACGAGCTTTCCGCACAGCAGATGTAAGAATATAGCAAGACTGAAAAAAGGAAAAAGTGGGAAGCAAAATCTAAAATTTCTCTTTGTTTTTAAAGTACATTTCAAAAAGGGTCTGTCTTTGAGACAACTTTCTAAAACCAAAGCATGGCCTATCACCCCAGCTGACTTAGACAAACAGTGCTATTTCACTGGTCTATAGAAGTCGGAAACTTCTCTTTTCACTTGTTATTTATCTCCTCTAAGCTTTCAAACAGGATTGGAAGTAAAAAGCCTCTGGCAATAAAAGGTGGTCTCCCCAGCGGGTTACAGATGAGCCCATTTTGACAGAAGTGCAGCTTCCTGCACCTGCAGGCTGGATGGGGCAGGAAGCTAGGCTGGGATGAGGTATTCAGTCAAGTCACTGGCTGCTTTGCCGGTGGACTTGGAAGTTTCTAGCCTTTAATCCTATAGGGATCTTAAAGTCCAGCTGGCTACAGTTAGATGTTAGCTGCTGGAAAAACAAAAAACTATGAAGCATCATCACTAGCGGTATGAAAAGACATCAGTGACTACCCCTTCAGTTAGTAGGTGATTATCTCTCAAAGTCTACTTTTTAGATTGGCTCCCTAATTCAAGAAGTACTTAACAGCTGAGACTCCAGTAACAATATATTAATATTGGTGGTTTAGTTGCTAAGTCGTGTGTGACTCTTGTGATCCCATGGACTATAGCATGCCAGGCTCTTTTGTTCATGGGATTCTCCAGGCAAGAATACTGGAGTGGGTTGCCATTTTCTTCTCCAGGGGATCTTCCAACCCAGGAACTGAACCCAGGTCTCATGCATTGCAGCCAGATTCTTTACTGACTGAGCTATGAGGGAACTGTGCTAATATTATTATACTGTTATTATATACATACAGGCTTACAGGTTTAATACTAGTTAATACTGTAGGAAATGCTGTGCTAACAATATATTAATATTAGCACAGTTTTTGCCACAGTATTACTAGTATTAAACCTGTAAGCCCTTATATTCTGTGGTCTCTGGTAATCAAAGAATGTCCATCCAACTTTCAAAAGGTTGGGATTGTTTAACAGTGCGTTCAGCAGTGGAATGCCCACTGTGTTCTAGGCACTTTTCTAGTTAGGTTGTGGACAAACACTACATTTTCCAAATTTAATAAGGAAAAAAGCTCTGGGAATTTAATTTGTTAACCAGTATGTAATGGTTGAACACAAGAACCACAAACTACGTAAATAGGAATTCAAATAGATATGTTAACAGCTAAAGTTCATTTTTAAGAATCAATTCAATATGCTACATGCAAGCAATCAATTACACTGCCATCATTATTTACAAATCAAAGTATAATGCGGATACTCATGGGGGTATATGCAACTAGGTGGAAGTGTGTGATTATGGACGAACAGGCCGAAACTGTAAATTATGTAACTGTCTCTTGTAATTACTCTGCTTGAGAACCAAAAGAAACTTCCTGTATAATTTTGCTGGAGAATGGGGATCGAGATACAGAATTGCTTTTTAGCTGGTTTTAACCCTTCAACAGCTATTTAATTATGTGTGATGAGGTCAAAGAAAGTTTATGCTTAATTTATGAAAAGTCGGCAGGGAGGTATTTCAAAGTAATCCTCTGAAAAGCTCCAGATTATTCATGAAAACTCATGATTTCTCTTCCTCTTCAAGAGAGATTTATCTAAATTATCTGGTAAAATAAACAACATTTAAAACAAATTCACAGGTGTCATTCAATTTATTTCCTCTCTAAAAACATTCATTATGGTCTGTAAATTCTTAATTGGATGCAACTGAAACTTGCAGGGGTAGAAGGCTGTCAGAGTCCTCATACGGCTCTTCTGCTTTGGTAGGGAAAAAAAAAAATCTCATTAGCTTCCTTAAATTCATGGGGAAAAGCGCCAATACTGGGCAAACCACAGGGAAGGACTTCTAATCTACAGAGAGTCATCTGTTTCTTTAGAAGGAGGAAGCCTGCTTTTGCAACAAATAATCAGCAGAATCTATTCTCATTTTAAGACATTCTAGCCTTTTTCCTTACCTTTCTTAAAAATCTAACTTTTAAACATCTTTTCTCTTCTGTAAGCACTGTTTCTAGTGCCTAAAAATCTGCCCCAAATATCAGAATGCTGAACACTCAGCATTCTTGGTGGAAGGGCAATTTCCTACACTTACAAAGTCTGCCAGTATTGCTTTCCCTCATTTTGGATCAAAAAAAGAAAAAAAGGGTGGGGGGCTTTCCTAGTGGCTCAGTGGTAAAGAATCTGCCTGCCCATCAGTGCAGGAGACCCAAGTTTGTTCCCTGATCCTGGAAGATCCCACATGCTGTGGTCCCTAAGCCCGTGTGGCACAATGACTGAGCCTGTGCTCTGCAAGAGAAGCCACTGCACCCCAACTGGAGAAAGCCTGCGTGTAGCAACGAAGACCCAGTGCAGCCAAAGATCAAACACAAAAAAGTAAATAAAATAAACAAATTAAGTTATTAAAAGAAAAAAAGAACAAGAAAAGAAGAGAGGGAAGGTGGGGGGATGGAGGAAAGAAAGAAGGAAGGAAGGGAGGGAAGAGAAAAGGAAAAACAATCCCGATGCTGCAGTGTCTCTTCTTTATCTCTTTGGTCTTTCCATTCCATATTCTCTCCTTAGTTCACCCCTATTCTGCACAGCCGTTCCTTGCCTGCATCCTCTATTTTATCACCTGGGTTAACATATAGCCCTTCATTTATGTTTCTCTAGTTTTAAGAGCAGAAGCATAATTTACAGGAATGCTGGTTTTCTAACGGACTTAACATTTGAGAGGCTACGATTCTAGTAAATTTCAGGATACTTCCTTCACATAAAAATGATTCTGCATAGCACTGAAATATATACATTACAATGTGTAAAATAGATAGCTAGTGGGAAGGCGCCGTATAACACAGGGAGCTCAGTCTGGTGCTCTGTGACAACCTAGAGAGGTGGGATGGGAGGGAAACACAGGAGGAGGGGATATGGTAGACTTACGGCTGTAAGTGTACTCACATTGCTGTACAGTGGAAACCATCACAACATTGCAAAGCAATTATCCTCCAATTAAAAATAAAAAATAAATGATCCTGCAAAGTCTGACATAAAGGTGATGCCAGTATACCAAATACACTTGTGTGTGCTAAGTCGCTTCAGTCGTGTCCGACTTTTTGTAACCCCATGGACTGCAGTCAGGCTCCTCTGTCATGGAGATTCTCCAGGCAAGAATACTGAAGTGGGTTGCCGTGCCCTTATCCAGGGGACCTTCCTGACCCAGGGATTGAACCCACATCTCTTATGTCTCTCGCACTGGCAGGTTCTTTACAGGGGCGCCACCTGGGAATCCCCTTATGTTCATGTAAAAGTCTAAGCTCTAAAACAGATAACACAGGACGTGATCTCCTATTTCAAGAACGTCACTTTCTTTAAAAAAGAAACAAAAACAAAAAAAAGCAAAAATTAAACACAGAGACGTATTAAATAAATATATACAGCTTAATAGATTATCATAAGGCAACTGCCCTTATAACCGACTCCCAGGATCAAGAAGCAGAAGCTTGCCAGCTAGCCCCCTACAAACCTCCCGCCTGTCCCGTCCTATTTACCCTTCTTTTCTTCTTCATAAGTAACCGCAGTCATGACTAATAGTAATCTCTTGTGTTTCTTATACTTTTATCACCAAAACATCCCCCTCAAGGACATATGCAAATATATTGTGTATAGTGAGGTCAACTTGCATTATATTTTCCTCAAGATTTCAGCAACTTTTTTCAATACCTTCTACTATATAATCACACTGCATATTTTTTTCAATGTGGACAAATGCATAACTGAATTATTCTTAATCCACCAAACTATTTTAAAGCACTTTATAAACATTAATGTAAAACAATTTTGTTGGAAAAAAGGAACTCCTCTATGGTGTTAGCTCAAAGCAGGACTCAATGTGAATAAGTATTAAACAAGGTTTTTATATTGGTAAACATGAAAATGTAGCACTAATATTAGAGTAGAACCACATGGAACACAAATCCATGAGGGAGAAAAAAAATCAGGTTTCTAACTAGTATTTTCCTAACAGAATTCTAAACAAATGTAAGAAAATTGCTTAACCCAAAACAAATTGATATAAAAAAAAAATTTCTGCTTAACAATCAACTGAAATTTTAAATATATTATTTAGAAATTTCCTGGAGAGAGGATGTTTACAATATTCTACTTCAAACATACTACTACAAGCTGCAAAACATGTTTACAAAGAATAGTTTCCTTGAAACCAAAACCAGGTATAGCACTAATTTCAACCAACTGGAACAAAATCTTTCTTGCTCTTGGTTTAATAATGAAAAAATGCTTCCCCTGCATATATCTTAGCTGGGAAAATGGAAACGGAAGTTGGAAGCATTTCCTCCTCTGCAGTGATGCAGCCCAAGTGTGCTTTGCACACACAGCATACACTGGGTGGGTGGGTGGGGAGCATCCTTAGTGAGCCCATTTCCTGTGAGCAAGAACTAGATCATTTATCCTGATGTTTTCATCACCAAGGCCAACCCCGGCAGAGTCTGTGCAAAGCGTGCTGGCTGAAGGAAAGGATGAAGGGATCAATGAATGAAAAATTAAAAAGAAGCAAAAAACCAAAGATGGAGAGGAGATCTGAGATCTGGCTGGGTCAGTCGGACAGGTGCTGTCACTGACATGGAGAAGAGGACACACTACATTTGGGCATTCATTATTTCTCTCCCTCAGCAAACTTTTTGTGGGCTCACCTATGAGTGTGACACTGTGCTCGTGGGTTGGGGTAAAGCAGTAAACAAGTCCTGGCCCCGGTGATGGTGCTGCCGGTGAAGTGAAAGTCGCTCAGTCATGTCCCACTCTTTGCAACCCCATGGACTATACAGTCAATGGAATTCTCCAGACCTGGATACTGGAGTGGGTAGCCTTTCCCTTCTCCAGGGGATCTTCCCAACCCAGGGATCGAACCCAGGTCTCCCGCATTGGAGGCGGATTCTTTACCAGCTGAGTCACAAGGGAAGCCCAAGAATGCTGGAGTGGGTAGCCTATCCGTTCTCCAGTAGATCTTCCTGACCCAGGAATTGAACTAGGGTCTCCTGCATTGTAGGCAGATTTTTACCAACTAAGCTATCAGGGAAGCCCTGACGGTGTTGCCAACTTCCCTTTATTCTTGAAGGCTAGGTTTTTCTCATATGAACACCTGGAATGGAGCTTGCCCAGTAATGGGATTCAAAACTACTTGCTGCAAATGCTGGCCAGTGTAAACAATTGAAACAGGCAAAAGACTTGTTAAAAAAAAATCCACCTGCATGCCAAAACTTGAAACATTCTCAGCTATGTAAGGCAAAATGGTAGCTGCAGGTCGTATGTTTCATATTTACAATGTTTTCATTGATGCATGAATACAAACTATTCTATAAGAGCTATTTATTTGCTCTTATTTATGACAAGCTTAGTTTAAAAAAAGATACATAAATAAATTGTTAGCTGCACTGCCTCATGCAACTCATTTCAATACCTTCAGCAACAGTCACTCTGAATAAATCACTGAAGAGCTCAATTTTCAACCTTGATGTTATCTTTAGCATATTAAAATATACTGTACTTCAGCCCAGCGTAATAAAGCAGTCATGACAAAGGCTTCTAGTACAACATATTATAATGAGAAAATAAGGAAAAATAGCCATTTCCCTTATTATATTATAAACTAGAATCCTATTAAAAGATATGTCATCATTATATTTGATTACACAGGTCAAAACATGTCTTCCAAAACCCAGCCAAAGTCTGAGGATACAGCTGCTGGTTCTATCTTCCAACAAGTGTCATGGTGGAGGTGGGGGGAGCAGCTCCTATCTTAGAAAAGGCCATAAAGGACTTGAGCACCATTTCAAAAGCATAATTTATTATTCCTTAATGGTTGCTCAGCCTGCGCTCACCATGGGAGGAGAGCTGCTGGGAAAGCTCTGCAACGAAAGAAACTTCCGTGACAGTTTCTTAGGACTAAAGTTGGAATTCTCCTTCCAAAATAAATGCATGAAGAAACAAATTATCTGATGAAGGCAGGAAAAGATAAATATCTCTTTGACCAACTGTGTGTAAATGTGCATTTTGTCACAGCTCTCAATTCTCTGCTCAAGGTTTATAGTAGATAACGGACAGCTTCCTTTCTGATGCAACTTATATGATCCTAAGACAGAGGCTGCCCTTGAACAAAAATACCAGACCTCAGCAGAAGGCAGGGTGTACAATCATCTGGAAGAGAGCAAACCACACCTAATTAATTATGTTCTAATAAGATAAAATTCTTCGTCCTAAGAATCACATGTGAGAAGAGAAAGTATATTAAGAAAGTTCTTCCTGAGGTAATTCATTTAACATTTATTCAATAAATAATAAAGACCTGATCAGTGCCAGGGGCTTCTCTGATGGCTCAGCAGTAAAGAACACCTCCCAATGCAGGAGATGTGAGTTCGATCCCTGGGTTAGGAAGAGCCCCTGGAAGAAGGCATGGCAACCCACTCCAGTATTCTTTCCTGGAAAGTTCCATGGACAGAGGAGCCTGGTGGGCTGTAGTCCATGGGGATGCAAAAGACTTGGACATGACTGAGCAGTGCCAGGCTCTTCTAGGGGTGAGATGACAGAAGAGAACAAAGGCTCTACCTCCATGATGGACAATAAACCATGAATATATAAAAGACATACGCAACTTTCTAAATGACTTTGCACTTACTCAGCCTAGAGCACTTTTTTTTTTTAATAGTCAGTGCCATTGAAAAAAAAGAAAAACGATTAAATAAAAATCACAAAAGTAGGTAAATAGCACATGTCAAACATACAGCTCCTTCATTCAATTTGCTTAACTCCTCACAGGCGGTCAGAGTGTTTCATCAGATCATGTACCTAAGACACACTGCCATGGTCTCTTAAAACATCTTTGATGCTTGGCTTGTGGGGCTCACAAATAGGGGAAAGTGAAATATTTATCCTGTAGCCTACCCAACAGAGTTTATGCCCCCAGGGAGTGCTGCATGGCCTCCAGCCAACAGGGAGAAGATAATACTCACATGCCTGCCAGGGTGAAAGGATGAGGCTGCTCAGGGTGAGGTGACTAGCACTAGAGCTATGGAGCCTGCAACATCTCTGGCTAGCTGGACCAGTTCCTGGGTCACTCGTTGGAAAGTGTAGTCCTAAGTTGACCACAATGGCGCAGAGATGCCCAGAGACCCTCACTAGAGCAGTGGTGTCTCCCCAGGGCCTGCCACGCTAAGTATCCAGCTCTTGGGGAGAACCTGTTTGTCCTGATATGGTACTCAACTTGGCTTCAGAGAGAAGCTAGTGACTCCCGTCCAGTCCTGGTTCTTTAGAATTTACTAACAGGTAAAATGTGGCACATTGGAACCCAACCAACTAGATTCCTAACTTAAAACTCCTATTTTCTACAGGAAACAGGCCACTCAGTATCAGAAATTTTGTTCTAAAAAAAGCATGCAATTTTCAGGTAGGATGAAGTTACTCTAAATTTTTGTTTAATAGTTTTCTTAAGTTTTACTTAAATTGTGTTCTGAAAAGTTTGTAAGTGGTAGCTCTTTTAAAGTAATCTATTGAAGGCTGACTGTTCAAACTGAAAGTTGCTAGCTGGTAACCAGAAATACTATCAGATGTATCCCGGTATTTAGATATATAACATTTAAGCTAGTGGCTAGCATCTAAGATACAGGGGAAGACGTTGTCTCTTTGAGAGAGGTAACATGGTTAACATCACCAACATCATGTGAACTTTCAACATCACAATATTGTAGGTAGAGATGCAGCATGTGACTTTCTAATTCTGCCTGATGGACCTAGAAAGGCAGAGTAGTAGGGAGAGAAGGTGCTTTCTGTCTAGGTGGTGCTTCCTCAAGAAATCAGCCAAGAGCTATAAAGAGGCTAAAGGAAAGACAAGACTGGGACTGGACTCTCTGAACTACCTACGAGATCTCTGTCATAGAACCAGATCAGGGAAAGAAAGAGGCATGGAAGTTAATCTGTTAATTCTCAGTGAGGATGAAACTAGATATTAAATGGTGTCCAGAAGCATCCTTTCTTAAAAGTTTATTGTATTTCTTATTTTCCTTAAATCCAGGTGTGTGGACTCCTTAAGAATGAGACTTAAATCCACATCTCATTCTTAAGAAAAGTGAACAAGTACAAGGACACTGCTAACCACACTGGTGACACGACCAAGTTCATAACTTGTAGGCACAAAACTGGGTCATTTGCACACATCTTCTAGCAGCACACACTAAAGACAGATTGAGTTTGTAAATAGTATACATTCCTCATGAAAGTTGAGGGGAAACCTCTCGACACACAAGATCATAGAAAAGATCAGCAAAGGTGATTTCTGGAAATAAGTACCTAACTCATTCCATCATTCATATTTCCTTGCATATTTCATTATGAATTTCATACAGAGCAATTTCTGTTCCATGAAGGACAACCCTGATACATCATACAGTATTTTAATACTCAGTGGAAAAAGCCAAGAATCGAAGTTGCTTACAAACTTTTGTGATTAGCCTACAAATAAACAGTTGTTTTTAAAATGACTGACTGAAGGTAAAGTTAACTGATAATTTATGTAACTGAAAAGCTTGTCATCTGTATACTAGTCTCAAGAAAACTGTAGATTTAAGTTTGTAGACTCCTGGACCCAACTGTCATCTACTCTTTATAGCTCCCTCCCCTAAGAGTAAGTCAAGTCTGAAACAAAGAAGAAAAAGTTAATATAAGATTTAGAATTCTTATGATTCAAATGAGTATGCTTGATTATTTTAAATTAGGAAAGAATACTGAATTTCATCAAATGCCTTTTCTCGTTTGTACTGAACAACCCCTCTGGTTATCCTTTGTTTTCTCATTGGTTTTTCTCCATCAGTGCTCCAGTCTCTCTAAGCTTAAAAACAAAAAAACCTACAGCCCTTGATAATTAAGCTTTTTTAATTTACTTCTTTAAATTTCACTTATACCACAGTCCTCAAAAGTATACTTTTTACACCTTATCTTAGCCTTCTTCTATGGGGTACCTCAGGAGTGATCTTAGACAAGTTTCCTAGTGTCTCTGTGCCATCAAAAGAGAGAGAACTGTGACCACCTTCTGAGGGTATCTGCAAGGATTAAGTGAGTCTGTGTAATTTGGGTTACAGTACCTCATATATGGCTTTCCAGGTGGTGCTAGTGGTAAAGAACCCACCTGCCAATTCAGGAGACTTAAGAGATGCAGGTTCAATCCTGGCCGGGAAGAGCCCGTGCAGGAGGGCATGGCAGCCCACTTCAGTGTTCTTGCCTGGAGAATCCCATGGACAGAGGAGCCTGGCAGGCTACAGTCCATGGGGTCACAGAGAGTCGGATACAACTGAGGCGACTCAGTATGCGCCTGACACACAGTAAGTGCTTTAGAAACGTCAGCTATGACGATGGATGCTGTTGTTGAAATGCTGACCTCTTTTGGCTTACTTTTCCTACTTCTGGACCCTTGACAATGAGGCTAAAAGCACACATCTCAACATGTGATGTGAGGACAGACTCCTATGACGGTGACTGACACATATTAGACACTTAATGTCAGCGCTGTTGCTGCCATCAATGATTTTTCCTCTTCTGCACATTTTGTGTTCATGACTTCTGCTCACTTTCCCATTAGGGTTTATGTTTTAACACTATCAAAACCTTTACTTTTATATTTGTTTAAATACTACAGATAACAAAACTTCACCTGGTATATTTGTTGCAAACATCTTTCCTATTATGTTTGCTTTTAAATATTAATATTTTCCCATATAGAAGTTTTACTTTATTATACAGTGAAGTCTGTCTATTTTTTGTGTGTGATTTCTTTCATTCTCTTAATGCTTAGGATGTCCATGACCATCTAAAGACCAGATAAATAATTAGATATCCTTTCTTTTACTTTCTAAATGTTCTTTCTGTTGTTAATCTCTAAGTCTTTAATCTACCTGGAGTTTCTTTTGTTGTACCCTAAATATCTAACAGGATTCTGTACATGCTCACACTTTTGAATATGCTCTTTCCTCACCCTGAATGTTTTCACTTTAACTTCTCATGCCCGAGCTCTCAATATCTATTGTAGAAACATACTGTCCAACAACTGATGTCTCCTCAGTGAACTTAATTAACCACCCAGCAAGAGCTGTGTCTTCATTTCTCTTGCTTGTGTTTAGCTGAATGTAGGGTTTCCCAATCAACAAGGTTGAATGAAAAGGTAAGAAATGAATCTTCTCTCATCCTTCTTCATCATCCAGTTTAGAATCAGATAAATGCGTTTACACAAACACACAAGTACGTGCTTTCGCCAGCCTGTTTCACCACTCCCTGGCACAATGTTCTGCAACCTACTGCTGAATCAGCTGTTTTCCCTGGGTCTCTCCTGGGTCAGCACAGGAGCCTGGGTTTTGCATCCTGCTCCCCAGGCAGGGTGTTGGCTCTGCGGGCCTAAGTAAAAGACAGTGCGTCACTGCCCACCCATTGCCCCACCAAGCACAGTCCTAACAACTGAAAGTGTATACAGCAGATTATCACTGCTCCATAAGTATCTGTACCAAAAGAAACAATGAAAGGATAAACAGAAACTAATAAGATTGGTGACCTGAAGGAAAGGCTCAGGAATGGGACTGAGGAAGGAGTAACACTTCTTTGAGTATACCCTTTCATTCAGTTTCAACTTTGAAAATCATGTTCTTCTATATTCTTAACATTTGAAAACAGTTGTACTCAGGTAAAGCCATGAAGAACTATATACAGTTACTGACCTCTCATTAGAAGGTCTGTTTTATACAGTGATGTGATTAGCAATCCTAAAATGATTTAATGTGTATTCTAGGACTAAGCACATTAATAAATAATACTGTAGGTAATGGAAATCAGGTTTCTCACTACGAGAGAGCTGCAAACACAATAATACGGAAGGATAGACGAAAACTCTGCAGAGGTGTTGATCTGAATGCAAGGCTCAGTGAACTCATAACAGGGATGTGTGTGTGTATACATACACACACATAAACATACCTCTCTTCTTTCCTGGTTCTTCCTCCTTGAGAGGCCTTAGAAGCAATGACACCCAGTAGCAGTATGGACACCTAAGTGCTCAGATCTTGGTTTTTACACTGTTTTTCACCATAAAGAGTTAAAGACTTTTTAAATAGAAATGTGTGATTCCAGGGCTGGGTCAGAGAGAGAGTAAGATGAATCTGGCACATCATGTTTGTTGTACCAGAAAGTAAGGAAGGATCAGACGTGTCAGAAGGACACAGGCGCCAGTCTGAAGCAGTTCGCACAGAATAAATCTGGGGCAATCTGAATATCAAAATAAATAATGGCAGCTACAGGTTATAATCCATAGAATAAAATAAAAATTCATTAAGTAATCCATAATTATATAAATTAAAGGATAATGAGATAAATGAAGTGATTATTTAACTAAAAAAATTAATAAAGGAAGCTCTGGGCTTCCTTGGCTGCTCAGCTGGTAAAGAATCTGCTCGCAGTGCAGGAGACCTGGGTTTGATCCCTGGGTTGGGAAGAAGGGAACAGCTACCCATTCCAGTATTCTGACCTGGAGAATTCCATGGACCATATAGTCCATGGAAGAGTCACAAAGGAAGGGCCACAAAGAGTCAGACACAACTGAGCAACTTTCACTTTCACTCACTTTCCTTACAGCAAATATCAACAAGTAAGTAGATGATACATTGGGACTTTAAAAATCATTATCTGGTAACTACAAAAGTAATAACTGTTTTAGATAAGAATCATAAATAAACACTAAAAGTAGTAGGTAAAAATTGGATGAGAAACAGGATATTTACTTAATTCCAAAGTATTTCTTACTAGGGTATTACTGATTACAAAGGGAAAAGTGTTATTCTATAGTGAAGAAATCTGAAAGGCATCATCCTACACCAGTAATGGGACAAAGAAATGATCATGTGATCCTGCTGGGAGGTGCTCGGGAGGACCCAGCGTCACTTCTGTGTCTTCCTGCCAAAACATCGAGAACTCCAATCTACTCATGAGGAAACATTTCAAACGAGCCCAAACTGAGGGACAATGTGTAAAAAAATGGTTTGTATACTTCAAAAATGTCAAGGTAAGAACAAAACAAAACAAAAAATGACTAAGGTGTTATTCCAAATAACTCAAGATATATAATAACTCAACATGCGATCCTGGACTGGGGAAAAAAAATTTTTTCCCCCCTGGAAAGGACATAAGTGAAAACTGGCAACATTTGAAATTTGAACAAGATAGGTAGATTAGATAACAGATAATGCTGAATCAACATTAATTTCTTGGTTTTGATAATTTATGGTTTTGTATGAGAGCATTTTTTTCTTTTTTTAAAGAACACACTGAAATGGTAAGGGTAAAAGTGCAACAGGTCTGTAATTTACTCTCAAATGATTCTGGAAAAGAAATACAGAATGACAGAGGGGATGGAGGGAGCAAGAGGAAGACTGAGAACAATAAAGCAAATGTGACAGAATGTCAGTATCTGGGGGTCTGGGGTGGAGTAGATGGGAACTTTCCTCTGAGTCTGAGAGTACTTCAAAATTGAAGGGAGAGCAGTAAGCTGGAAACGCACGGCTGGGGGGCTCTGGCAGCAGGGACAGGGCACGGCCTGGCAGAGACACGCTACTGCCTCACCCTGGGAGACCTGGAAGCAGGAATCACAGAAGTTTTGAGGGAAGGGGGCTTCTCTGGAGTTGTGAGATGCCTGGTGTGGATGGAGAGTTGTATGTATATGTGTGTGGACACAGAGAAGGGGAGGACTTTGAAATTCTCTAACTGAGGGAGAGAGGGAAATCTTAGAAAGCAGGAGAGAAAGAGAAATAGAGTATCAGCTTCAACCCATGACAAGTCACTCCTTCTGCTATCCACTTCTGACTGAAGTTTTGGGCAGAGTTACAAACCTATGAGTTGGCTTTGAGCAGACTGGGAGTAGGTGCCCTTAGTCACTTGGGCCAATCTGCAGATGACCTCTGGGCAAGCCCTGCTCTGACACATCCCAGACAAGCTGTCCTAGGAAGACACACACAGTAACGTTATTCCAAGGACAGCATTTGGTCCTGGGATGACCATGCCATCTGTTGAGAGCAGTGTTCAGAGCTTTAGAGTCACAGTTCTTTATATTCACTCATCATTTTGTGCCCATGTCTATAATTCTGTGTGCCAGTGGGCAGCTGGGCAGTGAACAGCTTTCTTTCTACTGGTGTCTTGTTTTAGCTTCCTGAACCAGTAGTTATTATAAACCAAATAGAGATTTCATGCCTTACAACCTTCTTTAAATTACTGAAAATACCTGCCCAGACCACAAGACCCTCAGGCTCATGTACAAGTAGAGATAAAATAAATTTAACCCTTAAAAGGTTCCTTAAAAAAAAACAGAGCAGATTTAAGATAATCTGTAACTCTGGTTATCTGTTTTGCCCTGAGTTCTGAATTATAAGGTCGATAAGGATTATGCGAGGTCATGGGGTTTATCTCCTCCTTCTGCAAAAGACTGGATCTAATCATCACAGAAAGATATTTATCTACTATTATTCTAAGTAACTCCAAACGAGGAGAGGCTATCAATTTTGGCAGCAGCCTACTCTATCTTCTTTAAAACGTGTGCAGCCAAGGAATTATTTTTTGGTTTTAAATTGAATTTGTTTGGTTTATACTAGTCCCCATTTTCTTTGAGCGCTATAAAATTCTTCCCCTGATCTCCTCTTCTCTGAAGAAACAGCACCAATCCCCTTTCAGCTTTATTCAAATCACTCACCATACTTCTTAACCCACTCCAGTGCAGTGATGCCAAGGGTACATGAAAGAGAAAATCTAAAATGACACCTTTTAGCACTGCATTGCCTGGCTGCACCCTAATGGATGGCATTCATCATGATGGCTTTGAGCCATCCAGATAGATTCCACTGTGTTCCCTAGTTGTTTTAAAGAACAGAGTAGACTCTAATACAGTTTTCACTAAAATGGTTAACATACAGATTTGGCATGTGTTCCTGGGTTGTTATTTTATGCAGAAGGCCTCTGTACCAGACCATGCTGAACAAATAAGTGGCTACTATATTTAGAGACCTGCATTTTTACCTGGTAAGTACCAGTCCCTTTTAAACTTTAGGTAGACAATCATCATGGGCAGTGACCATATCACTTTGGAGATTCCATTCAAATGAGCAAAAATACATCTAATGCAGAATACTGAGTGCTCTGCCCTGCTGAATATAAAGAAGGTATCCAAGGAGCTTACAGCAAGCTGGAAGCATGACACTTGTATCAAATAATTACTACAAAAGAATGAATTGAATCTAAGTGCTACACTGCGGAGATATAAAGCCAAGAAAAAAACAGGATGTAATTCTGGGAGATGGGATCAAAAAGAAGAGGCTGGAGGCTCAAAAGGGAGTAGATATGTGTGTATACTTACAGCTGATTTAGTGGTTGTGTAGAAGAAACTAACACAACATTGTAAAGCAATTATCCTCCAATTAAGAAAAAAATAAAAAGGAGGTTCTTGAGCCAGTTCTTAACAATGGGTAGGATTTTGAATAGACTGAGGCTAGAAAAGGAGGAAGTGGTCATTTAAGGAAGGCCCAGCAGAGACAATGGAAATATGGGAACCTGCTCAAAGTATTTGAGGAAATGGAGGTTAATATACAACATAATACATGAAAAAGCCCCAAAGAGAGGCTGGAACTAGCTGTTGGAAGATCACGAATACTGAACTAAGTAGCCTGCCTTACTCTGTAAGCATGCAAATGCTATCCAAAATTCAAGGCTCAAACGGCTGCGAGGCATACCCAAAATTATTAGGGACAACTTGTGAACAGTGGCCACAAAAAGCTCCAAAATAAAACAACTGGATTTGCCTGTAGAACACATTACAACTGGGGCTGTAAAATAAAATGGTGAACTTCTGGTAAGACGACCTTTCGTGGGATAACTAGATCAAGAAAGAAGAGTAAGACTAAGGTAATGAATTAATGACTAGAAATATCATCTGAAAATATAAAAATAATCAATTAAAATACTTCAAAGAAGAATACCATCTTTCAATGTCAATAAATTATACAAATCAGCCCAACACTGCTATATAGTTATTTTTTACACCCAAAATTTCATATTTCAACATCTAATAATATAGATTTAGACTCAACATGTCACTCCGTGGTTTTCCTTGAGTATATTTACATTTTGGTTTTGCATCTGATGTACCTTATGAAGATAACATGATTTGCTGTGTTTTCCTTCTTTCAGTTTAACTCTGGTAATGAAGAAGCACACAGTTCCTAGCGACAGATTTTCACATGGTCAGAAGTGATTACTATCATAAGATACCTGGTCTTCCTGTTACCCGGATAGTTTGAATAAAATCTCCAAATGCAGCCTTAATACTGTATTTACACATCCAATCTAATATAAACAAAGGAGGAAATAAACAACCAACTTTCTTTAAACATTATTTTATGCATACTTTAAAGTAGTATTCCGATTTTCATCGAGGAGACTCAGCAGATACAATGTGTATAAAAAGTATTACTTGGGCAACCTCTAAATACAAACATTTCCATAGTAATTTCCCTAACAGACAAGGGAAATAAACAAAACAAGATATTTATTTCTACTAGAGAGGCTCCAAGGATAGGCTACCTATAGAATTGTTTTTCTAAACAGAAAAATCCCTGTTTCTGCTCTGTACTGCACAAGATTATAGGCAGAATTTCAGAAAGCTGAAAATCCTTTTAAATAACACTTCCTCTGGCTTTAATCACAAATAATTGCCTCTTTTGGTGCTAATGAGCATGAGCCTCACAGAATGGAATGTAATTCTGCCGGTTCATTCAGGGTAATGGCTTTGTGAGCTGGTGACACTGCTAGAGATGGGGTCTCAATTTCCTAGAGTACAATAGTGAGCAGCAATACATTTTTCACTTGAGGAAGATTTTCTAACCTATGTAAATATAAGTAGAAAACCCATTATCTGTTGATAAAAACAACAAAGTAGGTTAAATAAAGTTTTAAGTACTGCTCTCCTTTAATAGCCATCAGCTCCCTGGATCATGAAAGTAAATACAGTACTTCACTTACTGAAATCAATGAGAAACCGTCCAAATCCTTGCCTTTGGTGCTGGGGCATGATCATTATGCAGGAGACATTATACTTCTGCTGGCAAAGTTTTTCCTGAGGGGAGGAGAAACAGATCAAGTATGTCAGAGCGCTGCTAAAGCGGGCAATTCCCTGCACCTGCCGCTGTCCATATACCACGGTCCACTGAGGTGAGCCGACGTGTTGGGTCAGGATCAAGCAGAATAATGCGACCATCTTAATCAATCAAACTATCAGCCAAAAACAAACTGCGCACTCCAGGCATGCCTCTCAATTACGTCTTTATTCTTGAAAGTCAGCACCATGAAATATGAATAAAGAATCCAAGGAAATGTGAGTCAAATGAAACAGCACAGTATGGAAGAAAGGTTTTCTATGCTCAAGCAACCTGGGAGATGGGCAGAGGGGGTGGGGGAAGATCCAGAGAGTCACCCAGCGGGATCAGTTAAGAGCACCTTGCTAAAGGCCACAGTGAAACTAAAACAGTGTCTGTGTGGGAAGACTTGCACAATACATTTCTCTTATGAATAAACAGTCAAAGTAAAACGCTGGAGAAATAATCTATATTTCAAAGAAGGACAACAAAACAAAAAAGACAACAACAAGAAGAAATCCCCAAGCCTCCAAACCAAAGTGAGGCCAACATATTACCAACAGTCTGAAACCAGGAGGAAGACTGGAGAGAATATAGTGGAAATGGTTCTTGTAGTTCAGGGAAAATTTGCAATGTTCATGGGCTATGGCATCAGAGCAGCAACATTTTCTTCACAGTACATAGAAGCCGCCAAAACCTACACAGAGAAGACCTGGAAAAGGCTTTTGAGGTTGTGAATGCTCTGGCCAACTATAAACCACAAATTAGATTAACCACAAATGGTACTAACCACATCAAAGAATTACTTTGGAACACCCAGATCTTTAATGAACCTATTTGAAAGATCACAGGAAATGGTGGAGGAAAAAACACTACAGGGCAGCATTAAAGATTTCTTTGTGAAAAAGATGTGCTCCCAACTTTTGCACATTTGGTGCTGTCTGTGGAGTCTCCAAGAAATGACAAGTAAGAAATCCTGTATGTCAATTTTCCTAAGAAACCGGACGGTCCCATCACTGGATGTGTGCACCCACGGCAAGGATTCACATAATTAGTCTGTTTTGCAAAGTCAGACAAATGGGTCACTGTATCTAAAATGAGGGGTACTCTGAGCTAAAGGATTCATCCTTGACACAAGTCTTTTCTCTATTCCAAACTATTTTTACCTGTACGGCATTTTTGGAAATCTAACCCCAAAGTGGTCCTTTCCCCTCATCCTTGCCCCCTGCCTTTAAACACATGTTACCACAGCTAAACTCTAAACAACTGCTCCCTCTTTCCTTCCTGTTTTGAGTCATCATGCTTAGAAAGATATATGCATGTAATGATTTACACTCAACTTTTCTAGGTCATCTCAGCCATCCTTTGGCTATAACATCTAGAATTTGGTTTAATCTCAAAGGGCCACAGTCCTTTAAACTCCAACCGAGATGTTAGAATATGGCTTAATTTGCATCTAGTCTTTTAGCATGGCTGTTTTTTAGATTTTCTTTTACTGCACTTGCAAAGGATATTTTAATATTCCAAGTATGGTAAGAAATGACAGCAGTTGCTGCCATACTATAAAAGAAACAGTGACAAAATGAAAAAAGTTTAGCTTGTTCTAAGTAAAATGTTTGGCGAAGAAAATGGCAACCCACTCCAGTATTGTTGCCTAGAAAATTCCATGGACAGCAGAGCCTGGCACCCTATAGTTCATGGGGTTGAAAAGAGTCAGACTGACCATGCACGCAAATAAAAATGTTGGGTGCCCTGTGACAAAGAGGACTCAAACCCCAAGAGTTACTGTGAACCAAAGACCTAGAGGTCAATTCAACATAAGGCAGAACAATGTCAATGGGCATCACTATTTGTTTTAAAATGCAGATAGATTTAAAGAAACACCATTTTCAAACAGAAAGGACAGTCATGACCATTATTCTTTTTAATTCTTTGGAGAAAAAATTAAAAATTCTTTTAAATTCTTTGGACACATCTATACAGAAGGTAAAATGTTCTATAAATTATATAAATTTCCTAGCTATTGCTTTCCTTTGTATTAATTCTCTATCATCTGTAACCTATTAAATTTAACAGTCTTCTTTTTCATTTTAGAAAACACATGGATTTTTACCAAACACATGGATTAAAATGGTGAGGCCGTTTCCCATGAGTGCTGTCACTTATTCCTGTTTCTGTTTATGGTCTCTGGGTTGTTTCTTAAATTTAGAAAAACTTCTATATGCAAAGTTTTGACCTTCCATGAAAACGACAATTCCATTAGGTGTTCCATTATGCAATAGTAGATTAATTAAAATTCACTTATCACCTAATATGTAAACATATATCATAAAATAAATAAGCTATAGGATTTGGAGCATTTATATTCTGCCCTAGAAATCTTATAATTACCATTCTGGCATATTAAACTATTTCCTAAGTACCTAAGAAAATTTAAGGTTAGCCTGATAAATATCTCCAAACTCAGATTCCTTTTATTGCATACAAGTTAATGTATCTCAGAAGCCTTTGAACAGAAGAATGTGAGATAATTGCTCTGAACCACGTGAAAAAGACAAACTATGGCCACTCAATATGTCAAGGGCTCCCCTATATTAATAGCTGGAGATCCTTAGGCTTTCTAAAGAGGAGGCTACTTCAGATCTTAAAACAATAGCACAGAGAGTAACAGACGAAAGAGTAAAACCAGCCATTATATCAGCTTAACTGTCCAAATGCCAATGTTCCAACTCACTGAGATACTGAAGACCACAGAGGGAATGCAACAAGGAGAAAAGAGAATTATCTTTTAAATGCTACATTATACTGAAACCTTCATGTTGATACCACTTAGGAGGAAAGGGGCACTAAGCTTAAAATTTAGAAAATGAAAGATGCTAGGTGGTCTGCAAGGCAGCAATTATAACATTACGTGAATGCTGACAGTCAACACAGCCAACAGTGCTGAGGTCTTTTACACACTTCCTAGGCACAATGCTCATGGTTTTTGTGTGCGTGTTTTTCTTAATGAGCTCTGAATAAGAATCTGAGCTTTTCAGAAACATGTCATTTATTCAAATTAGAGTCATAAAAAGGCCCTGTTTGAAGAATTGGACTCTACCAAAAACATTCTGAAAAAGAAAATGAAGGTCATACTGGCTCTTGTTTTACCTTAGAGAAGTATCCAACCAGATGACAGCCCTTTTCATCATTTTTTGTAAGGACATAAAAAAGGAATGGCTCGACATCATAATACAATGTTTTGTGGTCCAGGAAGAGCTTGGCTAACAAGCAAAGGTTTTGGCAATAAATTTTGCTCATATTCCCATCAACCTAGCAAAGAGAAACAGACAACATTATTTAACATAAAAATACCACTCAATATAAAACTGTTTCTTTTATATGGTATTTTGGAAAGCATATACTTATTTTTTCAAATCCCAAACTAAACAATTAACACACTCCATTAACCAAGAAAGTTCACCAGAAAATAGCTGTCATTTGGCAAATCAGAATTCCACCTTTTCTCTTAAATTGGGGTAAATTTAAGGCAGCTTAAATTTCTCTTTACACTTCCTGAAGAAAGGCCACACATTGCTAACAAAGGAGTAATTTTTATTTACTATTTATTACAACTAAAAAAATGAGTAGGCATGCCTTCTCTATTTGAACCAAGTAAACCTGAATTAAAGAAACGTAAACCAATCAAAATGCTGCTTGAGTCGGTTAAACTTTATGTTGTTTCCAAAGGGCTTCACATAAAAATAAAACAAACTATATTATTCTGATTCCTCAGAGACGTGGATGCACAAAAGAGGCTTCCATTTTGGTTTTATCCCAAGCATCATTTTAAATATAATTGGAAAAGATAAAATTTCTATGTTGGGAATACTTACAGAGAAAGTGAGATGAATTTTAACCTACAGTGAGTACCATGATTACAGTCTACTTCTCTTCAAAATAAAAGAATCAAGCTGTGACACTGATGGTTACAGACAGGAGGCGAGGCATAGATGCCAATTTCGTTGATCAAATGTAGTTACTTGTTGAAAACAGAAAGCACAGCAGATTCAAGAAGAATTTCCCTAGCACTTTTCTTACGGGAAATGGATATTTGCTAACCAGAGCTCTTGGACAATGAACTTGATCATTCTTGAGTCTCCTGTGGACCACACCAGTTCTCATAATGCACAGATTATTTTTAGACTTCATATAACCATTTCCCTTGGATGATACCTAGGTCCCACACATGGCAACATGATCAAATATGGGCAACAGGCACAGAGGATACAATTCTCTCTTTAATTAAAGTAAGTTTTTGGGAGTATGGTCCTTTTGGAAATGGTAGTATATTACAAAAAGGAAAGACAGAGATGTATGTATCCCTGAACCAGAAAAATAGAGAGATGACAACGCTGAAAAGTCTTACCAGTTGTGAAAAGTCTAAAATGACGTGCTTTCAAGAGGGATATAGAAAAGATAGGAAAGTAGTAATCTGTGATTATTATTCATTTATTTTATAAGTTACTAAGGATACTGCAAAGACAAAAGTTTCCCACATGCTATACTCTTAGTATTATTTCAGATTCTAAAATAGGGACCTTGGCACTTATCCAATCCAATTCCTTCAATTATTTTTATGAATAAAAAATTTACAGATCTGCTTCTGATTTTTCCCTTCTTATCTATGTATGGTCCCAAAGTACCTACCCTGAATTAGAGCATTCTCATTAGCCTAACAAGATTGATTCTCTTACCCCGAGAAGACTTTTCCTGGATTTATGAGAGGTTCACCCCCTCTGGCAGAGTTATGCTGATTTATTTAACAATTACTTAAAGCCAACAATGTGTTCTGTCCTTTGAGAAACAATGAGACACTGATTTTCATTTTATTTTGGTTAGAAGAAAGCTTCCAAGGCATCAAGGAAGGAGCCAACAGTTAAGTTGAACTTGTGACATTCATTAATTAAGCTTCAACTGAGAACAGCTCTGTTGTCTCAACTGGTTGGGGCTGGCCTGTTAGCATCCCAGGATGAACAACAGGACAGCAACGGGCATCTGCCTCTCCCTTTAGCCCAGTGGTTCTCACTGTGGGTGATTTTGTCCTTCAAGAGACATTGGCTGTCTGGATATTCTGACTGGAGGGGGTTTGGTGCTACTGGCATTTAGTGGGTACAGGCCAGGGATGCTGCTAAACATCCTACAATGCCCGCTATACCAAAGAATCGTCCAGCCCAAAACGTAAACAGCCCCCAGGGTGAGAAACCTTGTGCCTCCCGTTTAGTAAGGACTAACACATCAAATCTTCCCAGCAACAAAACCCTTCTCCCTTCAAGCTTGCCAAGAGAGCCTGATTTAACCAGGAGGAGGGGCTTCAGAAAGATCATAAGACACAATACACGTGTTTCTCTGGTGAGTCTTGGGAAAAAGCAATGGGCCCAAGACTGTCTGAGACAGGGAGCCTGATCCAAGAGAGAAACCTAGGCATGACCCTCCCCTACATTAAATTCAATGCAAGACATTACAGACCAGAATTATAGAGAAATGTGGGGGTAGAATAATAAATTTCTAATCTGAACAACTCCGAAAAAGAGAACCCTAAAGTAAAACTATTTTGGAGAAAGAGGAGCTCATATCTGCTGTGCAGGGAAGGCTTGTTCTGAGCACTCAGGAATGAACTCAATGACTGAGATGTGTAACAGAAAGGATAATAAGGCAGGGTGATGGAAGTGGTCAACCAGAGTAAGAGAACTGAGAAGGCCTGTGAATAGGCAATAATAGCAAAGAAAGGCATGGACTCTTCAAGGAACAAGTGACTCAGCTAAGCTGGATCCCTGAAACTGACAACAAAACATGATCAAACAATGAAACGATATACCGGCAAAGATCTTCTGCTACTAAATCACTTCTGAAAACACAACATGTCTTCAAGAACACACAATAACAGACACATG
The DNA here is from genome assembly GCF_055505025.1 of Bos grunniens. Lineage (NCBI taxonomy): Eukaryota > Metazoa > Chordata > Mammalia > Artiodactyla > Bovidae > Bos > Bos grunniens. Next base: position 15,422,619 of record NC_141192.1, read on the forward strand.
GCCACACGGGCTTCCTGTGAACAGCAGAGTTCTCCAGGGGTGGCCACCTACCCAGACTGGGAAGGGAGGGAGTCCCAACATCTGCTGAGGTCTCACCAAAAGGATTATCCACCCTGCCAAGAAGTGGATGGAAACACAGGTGGTTGTGTATTGAGGAGATATGTACAGCTGCTCAATTCCCTGGAAGAGTGAGCACCTGCCAGACACTGGCTGGAGCTGCTGAACAAAGCTAATTTCTCCTGCCAAAGAGAGTAGAATTTACAAAGAGCTAAGGAGATCATAAATTCACTGGTGAATATATCTGGTGCAGACAGGGATTTGGGAGAAGACAAAAAAGTTAATGTGATGAAGTAGGAATTCATCATCAATCTCAAAGGTTGCTTAACATGGTTAGAAAAACACTTCAAAATATGGAGATATTTGAAAAAGCAGTCTGAATTTCAGTGTCAAAATTGAATAAACATTGTACCTTCTATGAACAAATCAGTACATAGTCAACAATTAGAAGCACTAGGTTTCTAATGCTGAGTTTTTTATTTACACATGCTTACCTCAAATACTGAAAGGTCTTTCCTTCGGTAAATTTCATTTGCTGGAGGATGAAACCATCCACATTTCTTTGAGTGTCTTAATAAAATATTTTTACTTTTCATATATTTAAGACAGAATTCACACAGGTAAAGCTTTGGTAATCTGTTGAAATTTTAAAACCAAAGAATATAATCTGATTGGTTATTCCTTTCAGGGGGAAATATTAAACATTGTTCAATTCTCTCTAAGCCACACAAAGGCGGTATAATAGTATCTGAAAGAAGTAGTTTAAAAAGGAAAAAGAAAGCCAGTAGTAGACAGAACGTACAAACTTCACATTATTTTTTCAATCTGATAGTATTTGCTGTCTTTACTGTGCAAAAAATCATTTCTTTCCTTAGAAATGTCCTACAGAAAAAAGGTTTTCAGACTTGGAACTATGACTCTAAAAACAATGGCATCCTGTCATCCATGTATATTTTTCAAATTTCACACTTAATGTCATGATTTCAATATTACATATAATCAGTGGTGTGTAATGATAACAAATCTTTTCAGAGAGAAGTGAACTCATTATTTTTAAAGTGATCTGTGTACTTATAAGACAGGGAAGTCCTAGAATTTAGCTGTCTCCATTTCTTATGGATGAGGTAACTTTAAGGTTACTATCAGTTATACACAATCTAAAGCACTAAATGCAGTCAAGTCAAATGACCTTATCTGTTCCTACCAATTCCACTGACTCTGAGTAACATTAGACAATCAGCTTTCTCACGTCTGCTGAGTTTTTCTCCTCCTTAGAAATGATACCATTTTGTTAACCAGTGCCCTGCGGTGCTTAGGTGGACACTACTTGTATTTAAAAGAGAATGCCTGGAAGCATTCTCAAGGGCTTTGGGATATAAACATGGGGAGAAGGGTTTTGGGGAGAACTAGACAGACTCATCATGGAAATCTCAAATCTTGGATTCATATACAAAATGTATCCAAAGCTCTCAGAACAACATGACTTATGATTATCCATACATATAAAAGCTCATTGGTGTTTGGTGTTTTTCAAAAACTGTTTAGGAACACGGAGCTGAGCAATATAAACTGGGAGCAGAAACCAAAACCCCTGACTCTTAGTCTCCCACTTAACTTCTAGAAATCCTCCCCATTTTCTCCAGTTAGATGACTGGGCAGATGCCCATGAGAAAGAGAAAAGGGTGATATCTATTCTAGAAGAAAAGTAAATTTGTGATTACCAAACTTTGCAGGCTAAAGCATTTGAGAAGATACTAATGAAGTATGCCCTGACATACCTGAAGGAAAAAAAAAAATCTGTTCACAAAACACCCATTTTTAGATACATTAATTCAAGACAATTTCACAGCTAATCTTAGTTCAGGACAAAAGAAAATCCTAGTACCATTATTTTGTCTTCATTTTTAGCAAGTTAGTCACAGATGGCTCTAAAAGTCAAGCCTCTGAAGGCTACCCACTCCCACCTATTTTCTTCCACATTCCCTTCTCTTGCTACCCATGCTAAGAGCTAAGCCGCTTTAGTTGTGTCTGACTCTCGCGACCCTGTGGACTGTAGCTCGCCAAGCTCCTCTGTCCATGGGATTCTCCAGACAAGAATACTGGAGTGGGTTGCCAATTCCTCCTCCAGGTCTTTTGTTCTAATTTACGTTAAAAAAAAAAAGAATACTTGACAATAAAATGCCAGAAATCACGAGATAAAACTAACAGGCCTAATTAGGAAAATGCAAAAGGCAACCAAGAAGAAACTACCAAATACTTTACAATGGCTACATTTTTTTTTTCTTGATTTGGTTTCTTACACAAACAATATTTCCCCAGTTAATCAAGAGCGAAAAAAAAATGGACTGGAAGTTTAAAGACGAAATTTACAACAATGGTGTAACTAAGGAGCATACGGTGTTTATCGAGAACAATGACTGCTATAAGGTGCTGACAAACGTAATAGTTTTGGAAACACCTGAAATTGACACTCAAAATTTACGTCTTAAAAAATCACCTAATTTCAGTTTTAGAGGGCTCCTTCCTACGTGTGAGACGTCAAGGCTGCACACCCGCCAGGCTTATTCCATTACCTTGCATATTCCTGTGGGTAAGGCGAGGAGTACCAGGTTTGGATTTCATATTTCCCAAATTCTATTACAGAAGGGTACCGGCCACAGTCTTCTACTCCACTTTCACACTCTATCTTCTGTCAGAAAGAAAACAAAATAGAAGTCTCAGAAGAGGATTTCTTCACTTACACTTTGGCTCTTTCACCAATGGATATGAAAATCTACCAACGCTAACCATAATTGTGAATTTTCATGTTGTTGAAAAAAACATTATAGGCCCTTGTGAAACAACAGTCAACTTTGTATCATATTCATATATAAACACTCTTAAGAAACAGTATTACCAATATAGGAAAAAAGTGAGTACCTGTTAAAACATACAAATGTCTATGAACAGTCAATAATCTGCTATAGTGTATTAAATCTGAGGAAATTCTAAGATGATGCAGCTATTACACACTGTCACACTGTTAACAGTTCCTATTTCTCCACCAAGTAACATTTACCCCAACTGTAATTAAATAACCAATTTGAAGTCTGCAGTCTGACACCCATCTCCTTTTACACTCATGCAGGAGGTTAGAACTTTGCCTGCCTGATTCATCGGGACATTCCCAGAATCTAGCTCAGTGCCTGACACAGCCAAGACATGTTCTTGAATGGAAAAGCCAGGGTTACTGGGTTGGATAGAACAGGCTTTAGGTTTAGCAGTAACTTTCAGGTAATTTCTTGCTGTTCATCATGTTTAAATATGAATGCCAGATACAATCTCCCAAAGTGGTAATATTTAAGGACTTCAAATCTCAGTGACTGGGGGGCGGGGGTGGCTCGGTGGGTGGTGGTGAGGGTATGGGATATATTTTATCTTAGCCAAAGGGAAAAACACTACAAAGAATGCAGAATGAGGAATGGAAATATCCAATGGCCCCTCAAGGAGAAATAAGCACAAATATTTAGTCCAAGTGGTTTCTACTAAAACTTCAAGTTTTAGTTCAAAGAACCTTCAGACAGACCCCTACTCCCCACAAAAGGAAGTGAGGTAGAGCAGGTAATTGATCCATAAATATCGTGCCCTGAGAATGTGATCTTGTTCAGCTGCTAAATCGTGTCTGACTCTTTGTGACCCAATGGACTGCAGCATGCAAGGGTTTCCTGTCTTTCACTATCTCCTGGAGTTTGCTCAAATTTATGTCCACTGAGTCAGTGATGCTATCTAACCATCTCATCTTAGGCCGCCCTCATCTACTTTTACCTTCAATTTTTCTCAGCATCAGTCTTTTCCAATGAGTCGGCTGCTAAATGTGGTCTACTAACAGAAAAACTCACAATCCATAATAAATTTGTTTCTGACAAGTCCAATAGCCCTTCCTTTCAACGTTTTGGTGAAAATAAGCTAAGTAGAGTTACTATCTTAGGGAAATCATTTAAAAGAAATTACTGGATATTGAAAATAAAAGTAATTACAACTGATCATGCAACATAATATTGTCTTCACCAATACCCAGGAGTTAAAATCAGGAGACGTTTTTCGTATTGTTGGCCGTCTGAGCGGGAAGAAGCACCGGTCAATTTAAAAGTGATTTCTTCTTTCACTGAGCTATTTAAAAGGGCTATTTTCTTAATTTGAGCAAGAATAATCAGAAATCTATTCCTTTACCCCTAGAAAGTGAAAGTGAAGTCGCTCAGTCGTGTCTGACTCTTTGGGACCCCATGGACTCTAGCCTGCCAGGCTCCTCTGTCCATGTGATTCTCCAGGCAAGAATACGGGAGTGGGTTGCCATTTCCTTCTCCAGGGGATCTTCCCAACCCAGGGATCGAACCTGGGTCTCCTGCACTGCAGGCAGATGCTTTATCCGCTGAGCCACCAGGAGCATTTTTCAAAATCTGCCTCAACAACTGCTACTCTGGCCTATTTTGTGAGACTAGCTGAGCCATTACCAACTTGTGAGAGTGAAGACAACTCAAAGACAGAACTTTTGAATGTACAGTTAACAGAAATGATAGTAGCAGTTAAAGAACCACAAAGGATTTTGAAGGGGATTCTTTATAAAATCAAGGCAGTTAATTTCACAACAGTCAGATACAAAAGTCATATATTATCTTAGTTTCTGGAATGCAGTGTCCTGGCCTTACCTCCCAAGACAGTTCCTGGGCCTGCTTGAAAACATCCAAATCCTCTTCAGTAACGGTATCCTTGTTTCCAATCACATTTATATCTGTACTTTCCTGTTTGATGCTTATTTTGATTTCCGTATCTGTCATTTAAAACCAGCAGAAAGTGTATTTACTGACTTGCATCATGAATAACCACCATATAATTACCAAAATGGTACCAAATTAGCACAGTGGGCAAATAGGGAATTTTATTTTTTTTAAAGCTTTATAAGCTTTTACGTCTAAGCGCTACTCATAGATCCAGCAGTACCTTTTCCCTGCCGTACCCAAATTATTTGAATTATCACTGTCATCTTCTTATAGCTTCAGTAAACAAACGCAGGAAAGTAAGAGCAATACAAAGCAAAATCACAGTTTTCAACCAAGATTAGAAGGCATATCAATGTCTAGGTATAGAATTCCCATGATCATGTTTGAGACAATAAAATCTATCATTCTGTCCCAATGACACAGTTTGGCTTTTGTTTTATATAAAGGATACCAAATGTAACGGGCCAATTTGTTAAATGAAATCATGAAATCAGTTTTCTCCCTGAGGTGAATACACACACAGACACACTCACATCCAAAAAAGCACACATCACAGAATCACAGATCAGGCTCTGTTGAGAAGGAAGCAGGATGAACTTTGTCATGAGAAAGCAATGGACAGAGGGAAACGAGGAGCCGACGTCCGCGCTGCCGGAAGCGCGGACAGCACGAGGCCACACAGCGCTGTGGCTGGAGAGGTGGCGCGGGGAGGAGCGTGGCGGAAGCGCGACAGGGGCTGCTCATGCGGGACCACAGCGCCATAAGCAACGCTATGACGGCATCTGGGGGGGCCCTAGTGTCACTACAAATGGAAGGAAATCACCAGAGTGGGAGAGTATTAGTTGAAAAAACAATGTTTTGGAGGTTTAGTCAGCATTAGAAAAAGGTCAAAGTTTCACTGCTTCTGTATGAAAGTGAAGTTGAGAACAAGAGAAATAGCTAAGACCTATGTGACAAATAGGAATTGATTGATTCTTTTTTTTCCGGGGGTTGGGGAGAAAGGGACGGGACGCAGGTTTGGTTGGAGCTTTGACCTTTTGCTTACCATCATCCTGATCAGGTTTAATCCTTCCGTCTGTCAAGCTCCCCTTCCCTGGTGAGGGGGTCCCCATCTGAGGGGTCACTTTATATTTTAACCTGCCTAGCATCCTGTGCTTTTTAAGGAAAGTTGTTCGCTTGAAGTGAGCAATTGCTTTAAAAATACGCCCTCTAGCCATCCCCCAGCTAGAGGAGGAGGAGTGAGAAATAAACCTACTTCTAACATCTCTTTTTCCAAAGAAATGGGCTTTAGACTTTGCTGTGAGAGGGAATTCGGTTTTACGACGCATACGTTTAGGCGGTGCATAACTTGGGTGTCCCTTTTGGCGAGACTGTCCCTGAGTGGTATAGATATGAGAGAGTCCGTCAAAGAGTGCCTTCAGCTGGCTGTTATTAGTAAGACTGCTAAAGGAGGGCACGCTGGACTGGCTGGAGGAACTCTGAGGAGAGGTAGAAGGAACAGAAGTGCTGGACTTTTGTGAGCTGGGGCTCTGACCAGAGATGGGGGTCGGGGGTGGGAGTGAAGAAAGTGGAGGCTTTAGCTTTTGTGTGGTACCTGGAGCCAACACATGAGAAGTGCATGGCTGTTTCTGAGAGACCTTTTTCCTTGGACGATAGTGCTTTGAAAAGTCTATTATTTCACCTCGTGATCTGCGACCATCAGGTGATGGTGTAAAAAACTTAGTAAGGCCATCAATGAGCCCTTTGGTTTTCTTGTTAACTTTAAGTGTAGAGGCAGAAATGTAGGTGGAGGTGGTGGTGATTTTGGTGGTGGCACCAGGCCGAGTGGGGTCTGTAACAGCCAATCTGCTGCTTGAGTCCTTCCCAGATGCAGCATGACCGGATGAAGGTGTGGTACAGACTTTAGTCTTTTGACCCCTACCAGGTGACCCCCTTCCTGTGAATGCATTCATGGATCCTTCATCACTGGTTACAGACCTAGGCAAAAATTTAGAGAATAGTATCAGCATTTAATAATAAAATTATAAAGGTATCTAACACAAGTTTATAGCAACTAGATGCAGTCAAAGGGCTTAAACTTAAAAAACTGAATTGTGACCCTAAAGCCCTGCTTGTGTGTGTGCCTTCACTGAGGTGCTTTTCTCTGTTGCAGCCACTACGCTAGCAAGTCATGATTCTGCCAGGGCCTGTCCAACAGGTACTGGAAGAATCATGTGGACCCAAGGGGATTATAAGTAAGAAAATTTTTGAGGAGATTAAAAGATCACCCAATGGTTTCATTATAATTAAATAAAAAAATGTTACCCCTTGTGTCATGATACATAATTGTGATTTTCTGAAATGCCTTTAAAAAAAAAAGTATTAAAGGAAAGAAGTCATAAGTATTATCTAGAAGTGCAAGAAGAAACTTATATAATCTCTAGTTAGAAGCAATTTTAACTCCAATGGAAAATTTATAGAAACAGAATTTAGTTATTAACTATAAATTAATTTTTTTTTTTAAAGTAAACATTAAAAAAATACCCTCTTCCTCTTAGAATTTTATGCTTAGGATGATAAGATAACCAATAATACTCTCTAAGTAGAGGAGACAATTAATTGCAGCATAAAATATTGCTGAAAAAAGGACAACAATAGCAAAAAACTGAAGAAATGGTTAAAGAAAAGCTACAGCGGGTCAGACATGACATGGAAAGTCTGGTGGAGAAGCAGCACATTTACCATGGTCATTATCAGACACCTGGCATCAGAATCTTTACACACTGGTTCTGACTGCTATTTCAGTTCCTGTGATGCTGGTTCTGCTCATACAGCTGTGTGCTCAATGGAGACTGGAGGTCACTCTGCTAGCACAGCTGCCTACAGGAACGGCAGCTGCCTGCCTTCGCCTCAGGCTAGGGCTTGGAAAGCCACCCGTTTTGCAGCAGAATTTTATACAACAGAAACATGTGCATGTGAATTATGGCAGTGCTGGGGCCCGAGAACGGACCTTAAAAATTATCAGTTGAGCTGACGGCTAGTAATGAAGAAATGGAAGCCTGAAAATGATATGATCTTAAATTATAAAAATATCTTAAGTAATTACAAAAAGAAGAGCATAGTTTAGTGGTTATCCTGTACATAGAGATTTGATGAACAATTTCAGCGGTCGCCCTAAAGGGGAGGCTGGCGTAGGTCTATGGAGCAAGCTACTAAGGCCCATCTGAAGCAGCTCAACCGCCAAGAGCTTCGCCCAACGCCACCGAGTCAGCCAAATCAGGTTAGAGCTGGAGATCTCGAGTGTCACACTGAGAGTCACCAGTAAACAACTCATCCAGGATAAAACGTTTTGCATCAGAATGTTACATTTGGACTGTATCTGGAATCGATTGCCCAGAAAGGATAATATGCTTATAAAGCATGTAAAAAGGAAAACTCCCCAGACTGTCTTAAAAATTCCTAAGCTCAAAGGACAATTTTGGACAAACAAAAAGTTAGGATTGGTGCCAGATGTAATTTTCAGCTGTGTCCTTTGTTTAGAAAGTTTATATCCTAATTCAGTTTTTTAAATTGGGCCCTGAGGATACAGTCCCATTTCAAGAACAATGCTTAACGCTGGATGAACGCAAAAACACGTAATTCCTACTTCAAGTGATGCTAATATGAAAGATTTTATTCATGAATATGTTTCATGTTTGCCTCTACAAATTAACACAAATTCCACATTAGAATGGCCACCAGTTAGAAGATTTTCATAAAGTTTCACAAAACACTCTAGAAAGGAGCATGCATTTTCTACTTCTCCTTTGGGAGATAGAAGTGCAGGAGGATCCTGTTTTCCTGAGACCAGGTAATAATAAAATGAATTGCTCCAGATAAAACTAAGGGAGAGGGGAGAGTAAGCAAGTAAGACACCTGGTGTTTGTTCACTGTGTGTAGAGTTCCTGTTCATTTCTACATTGCAATGACCCTTTCACTAAGCCCAAAGAGAAAGGCAATGGTCTTACAGACAGCTGCTTCAGATATGCAAGTCTACAGATTTCATTTCTAAACACCTTACCTAATGCTGATATTCAGTTCTATATTCTACATGGGTTAAAAAAACAAACACACTCATTACAACTCTTTTCTCTACTTCTCCAGTAATTCCAGCTAAATGTTCTATTTGGCTTTAATGGCAACCACATGGGCACAGGCTAGAGGAAATGGGGCTAACATAGCATTGGGTTGGCCAAAAAGTATATCGTTTGGATCTTCCCTAAGATGGTATGCAATAACCCGAATGAATTTTTTGGCCAATACAATAGGACTGCATGCTACTGCAAATATATTATTTTGTCTATATGTTTGTATACATGTGCACATACCAAATGGTCCTGTCTAACTCTCTGGAGGCAAACATTAGGACAGTCATTTGCAGATTTCTCAGAAGCTTCTATTTCATAAAAGGGATCTTAAAAAGTTGTAATACTACATTAGCACCAGAAACGAGTATTTTTCTAAAATGTTATCTGGGGTAACAAAAGAGAGTCATTATAGATGTGAACAAATCCCTCTCTTGTTTTAAAAATTCCTATAAAAATATTTATATAATTAAGCTCTTTTAATGCTCAGCCAGTAATAAAGTAGGCACAATGAGTGTTTCCAATTCTTATATTCTGCTTCTGTCCTGCTGCTTGAAAAATGTCACTAAGCATCACAGATACTGGCAACAGAAGACCTCAAAATGCCAACTGTAATTTTAAATGTTATTTTCAAAAAGATTTCTACAGCTTATGCAAAAGAAGAAATATTCCTCATCCCTTGAGTTTGTAAAAATGATGCTAAAAAGTTAATGGGATCTAAGGGGGTTACAATCAACTGTATTTTAAAGCACAACATAAAAGATTTTTTTTGATAAGATCTCAACCTACAACAATCGTTGCTTTAATTTATTTTTCGGTCGTCCAATGGGTTTTGCATATCGTCGTTTTATTTGTGCAGCTTTCTCATGAAGTAGTTTTCTTCCCTTTTTCTTTGGTCTGCAGACTTGGCAAATCCACATCCCTGAATTAATATATATATGAGAAAAATATTTTAATGTTTCATTTTAGGAGAGAGATGAAATATAAAGTGCAGCTGTAATAAGCTGCCCAAGGATGCCTGTACGCAGAACTTTACCCTAGAAGGTGGATCGTTCCCTTTTGTCATTCTGCTCAGGAAGCTGTCACTAAAGGTCAGTTTTCCCAGGGTCAAGGTGATGAGAGCAGAGGGCTGACCCATCTGAGAAGTCTTCCAATAAGGTTTTGCCCAACATGTCACCAAGCCTCCCTCCACCACGTACACACACGTGAAAACCCAGTCTTGTCAGATATTATATATTTTTGGATTTAAGGGAGACATTTTTAAGTCAATCGGAACATTTTTAAGTCAACTGGAACTTCTAGGAAAAAAATACTTGTTTTATCATCTCTTTTTGGGAATTTTCTATACTAAATAAGTTATAATTCTAACATATAGTTTTTAAAGTGAAAACTTAAAACGTTTAAGTACTGTGGAGCTACAATAATTTGAAGTGTGGCATATGGAAGCAGGTCAATGGATAAGAACTAAAAGGCCAGAACAACGGAGAGGTTTAGCATATCATAATAGTCATATTTCAAATCAGTGGGGAAAGGATGAAATGATTCAGAAAGGGGTGCTAGAACAAATAGAAGTCTATCTGGAAGGAAAATAATTACTTCCTATCTTTTATAAACACAAATTCTAGGCAGATGAACATTATGTGACAAAATTAAATGTTATAAGCACCAGGAAAAATACATGGCTATTTTACATAATTTAAGCACGACTGACACTTAAGACTGAAGCCATAAAGAAAAGATTCATGGATTTGACTACATGAAAATATAAAGAGCTTCTGCAAGTCAGTAAGAAAAAGGTGAAAACCCCTAATAGAAAAATGATTAATGGATAAAAACAGGTGCTTTACAAGATGATATACAAACAGCCAATAACCAAACACAAAAAAATGTTCAATTTCACTAAAGAAAATAATTATCAGACATATTTTTTCTATTCTCTAACTGGTAAAAATTTTAAACAGTAACACTGTATTACATTGAATCTAAGCTATTTATGACTACAAGATGCATCTGATTTCAAAGATGTTAAAATGTTTTTTAAAAATGTGTGTCTTAGATTCAATGAAATATAGTAATGGTGAGTGTTGATGATCATACAGGGAAACAGGTATTCTCATACACTGCTGGCTGGCCTGAAAACTAACATGACCTTTCATGGACATAGCCTTCAATCCAGAAATTCCTCCCTGAGGAATTTATCTTAAGGCAATAATTGTTGATGAAAAAATTGGAAATATTTGTAATATTCACTAGATGAAATTGGTTAAATTTTTTTTTTTAAATATGGGGTTGCAAAATCAGTTATGTTCAGGAACCACCCAGGTATAATATATGTGACTGAAGCAAGCTGGAATGTAAAGCAACAGGTAGCAGTGAGACTGAGGCAGAATGGAGTGCTGGCAAATTCAAATTCAAAAATCTTTAAATATAGTACCAGATCTTCTGTTACACAGTTAAGAGAAGTCTCAATAAAACATTTCTGTGGCCCACAGTCATCATGTTTATAATCTCGGCTCTATATACTACGGAATTCTACACATTCATTAAAAACTATCTTTGGGAGAATATTTAATGATGTGGGAATATGAGAATCTATTGTTAAGAGGGAAAAACCATAAACATGTACAGAATTTTCCATTTCTTTTTAAAAGGGTGGGTGGGGCAGGGAAGGAATTTCTAATTGATTATTCTTTCCATTCCTTTTTGTCAATCGGTATTTTCTAAATTTTTCGCAATGAAAATGTATAAACTTTGTAATAAGAAGGCAGAGTTATTTATAACGTTCAATATACTATCATATGAGAAAAAGAAGGCTAAACTTGGCTGACTACTCAATAAACAGAGAAGAAAATCCATATTCTATATGGATATACCCATGTAAGATGGTTCAGATCTTCATGTTCAAGATTATCAACGAATGGCCAAGAAAATGGTAATGGCTCCTGTTATAGGACTTTTTTGGGGTCATCATTATCACCATCATCGAGAACAAGTAATGTTTTACCTCTGAACACTCTACTGAACAACATGGAGAAAACTCTAAACTTTTAACCGACCTAGTCTAAATTTATTCTAATGGGGAGTGGTTTTAAGAGAAGAATCATCTTTTTAGTTGGGTGTCCGAATTACAGTATTTATTATATACATTACCCCCAAATTATAAACTTTTACACTTCTCTGCTCACAACCTGTACTAAACCCACAAGTATAAGGAAGGTGGGAGGGATGAAAAAATGCTTAAAGAACCTATATACTCCTGAGCTGTCAGACATTAGGACTAGGCTAATGTGTACCTAATAAAGCACATTTTTTAATAGGTTTAAAGGTTCACCTTTTGGCATTCTGGAAAGTGGGGGATCACAGCACTCCATATGGAATCCTCTATCACAGGAGTCACAGAAAAGCATATTATCCTGTAATGTAGCATATTAGAGACTAATTGAGACTGAAATCAACTGTAAAAGGCCACAAATTCTTTTGTTATCTGGTTAACAATAATAAAATAAGATAAAGCGGCACCACGATCCCTACTGAAATTTGGTATCACACGCACCTAAACACTTAAAAAGAAAATAGCAGCGATCTACAAAAATGAAAGGCCTTAACACTGAAAGCTAACAATTTACCTGGAGATGGATATTGAGAGCCATACTTACTGCATTTTTGCCTTGGATTCTGCATGCACTGCACGTCTTGCATTCGATGCACTGCCACCTTAAGGCCTTTACATTTGTTGTTAATTCAGGACAAAATTTCAAACAGGATGGGTGCCCTATAAGAATAAAAAAAATAAACTGCTTTATGGGAATGGTGCCGTCGATTCTTTTAACTCACTAATATTTAATAGACAGTGACGATGTCAGCCAAAGAACCTTAGGAACTTGAAAATATGAAAAAAATCAAAGATTCCAAATTATATTTTCCCTTCTGCCCTTCCCCCTAGCACCGATATGTGACAGAGTAACTGTACAAATGTTTTCCCTAAGAGAAACTTGGAAAATGTATACCAATTCTAATCACAAGTCTTGGAGAACTTGAAGATAATGTATGCTCAGATCATGTTCTCATACCTGTGCCTTCTGTTAAATCTCTTGCCCTTGCCCTCTTCATCAACCACCATCTACCCCAAAGCTTTCTGGCCTGCTGGCCTGTGAGCAGAGTGCTGAAGTTCAAATGATTCCTACTTTCTGTGTGTAATGAAATCATAAAACATAAAACAACAGTTAACTAAATAAAAACCTGACGCTGCTTAACATAATACAATGAACAAATGCAAAAAAAGAAAAAAACTCAGGAGTATACAAAGACTACCCCATTGCTGGGATATACAAAGAAGGCACCACTGCCATCTTGCCCCGGGTTCCTGAATTTAAAATCTGTAAGTGGGAGTTGTTGTTTAAGTCGCTAAGTCACGTCTGACTCTTTGCGACCCCACTGACTGTAGCTCACCAGTCTCCTCTGTCTATGGGATTTTCCAGGCAAGAATACTGGAGTGGGTTGCCATTTCCTTCTCCAGGGGATCTTTCCAACCCAGGGATCGAACCTGGGTGTCCTGCTTGGCAGGCAGATTCTTTACCACTGAGTCATCTGGGAAGCTCTGGAAGCAGGAATAGAAACAGTGAATTTGGGAGTTAAGAAGTTGCAAAGTCCAGGCTACACAGAACACGCCAAGAAGCACACCCTTAGCAAGTGTCCCACATTTTTCTGAGAGTTCGGCTTTTCCACCCTGTTTTGGACACACTTTTCATCTAGCAGCTCTCACCTCACACAGGAAAACTAGAGACCCCAAGGGATAGCACCACTTAAGAAAGTCAGCCAGGCTACACTGAGTAATAGATCTCTCTGAAAGGTTTGGGGAGTGTGAGTCCAGACTCTGGAAGTTTAAAATCTGATGGTCTTTTATCACATAAACCTGAGACCTCCAAATTTGATTTTAGTTTTCTAAATCTGGTCTTAAAATAGTACAGATGTTAGTAAGTCCCATGTGAAAGAACTTATAACCAAGCTGCAAAAGAAACCTGAGGGGTAAAAAAAAAAAAAAAAAAAAGCAGATTCCGCAATTTCAAAACTGTTTTATAATTTCCTGACTTTGGCAGGCTCATTGTTTAAATATGTATTTTGGGTTGCTGCCAAAAAGGTCCTCCTTCCTAAAGCTTAACAGGTGCTTCATAAAATTCTACCCACCAGGAGATTTGGCTTTTTGAAGTAAAAACATTCAAAAGCAATCATCAATACTGTTAATAAAAGCACACTATTCCTGAGCTAAAAAAAACACAACAACAACAAAAACCTAAACATCTGTATTTAAGATGTTGAGCAAATAAAATGTTGTCATAGGATTATGACCTCAGGCAGTAGACACCCAGCAGATGCATTTAACCTATGACACTTTTCTTTTACAAGGGCTTCTCTCATTCAAATGAATGTGGGGGGAGGGCGTTTATGTATATATACATGTATCAATCACCTCTTTCTGCTCAGGAACAGCAAACAAAGACAGCTCGCTTTTCGACTTTAAGAAGTATACTCTGAAGAGGGAGGGGAAGGTCTACTTTGATCAGGGTTTTCCCGCCCCCACTTATATAGTGAGGGGTAAAAACTCAAGTTTTAAAGAACAGCAATTTAAATTCCACCCTTAAAATGGGTCCCATCAGCTTAAAAGTATACCATTTACTTCTCTTTTTTCTCCCTTTTTATTACTTCCTGTAAGTCATACATCACTAGCACATATGACCTCAATTTCATGCACTAAATTTTTCTCTACATTAAAATCTGCTTTTGTACTTTGTAGCTTAATATCCAGCAACTAAGGTAATTCACATCATATTATAGCTTACTATTTTTTTCTCACAGATATCCTATAAAAATAATTTTTAATAATTAATTATACTTTTGAAAGTTAATGGATTTCAGCCACTTTCAATCAAGAGCAAGGAATATTCTTCTTCTTATTGCTTCCTCTCACTTTAAATAATATTATATTGCAACTACTACCATTTAAGCTACCCTATCAAATTCTAAAATCTTCAGTCTATCTTTCCTTTAGGCAACAATCTTACCTTTATTTAGCTCAAGAGAACTGGCCATAGATCCCTTCCAGCTCTAAATTTCTATGATTCTGTAAAGGATGCTGAGGGATGAAGAAATATTTCCATTTTATTTTCTTACTGCCAACTTTACACAAAAGACTGTAACTGAGTCTTGATACGCTAGTACACAATCTATAGTAATTACAAAAAGGACAACCATGCTATTGATAATTCAATTCCTTACCTCCCATTCTAGCCATTCTGTAAACTCAACAATCCCCTCTAAAATTTGGGTTCTCTCTGCTGACACAATTCATGGTGGTTTACACACACACACACACACACACACACACACACACACACACACACACTCATTCTTATACCAGTAGATTTTAAGCACTGATAACTTACAACAGTTTTATCCAGCGAAACCAAAGGAGTACTGTTTAAAATTAAACAAGTACCAATGAGACCACAAGTCGGTAGAAGTGATTTTTGAGTCAAGTATTATGGGAGTAAAAAACCATGGGCTCTGTAGTAGACTGAACAATGCCCTCCAAATATGTCTATTTGTAATCCCTAAAACGTACAAATATATTAACCGACATGGCAAAAGGGGCTTTGCAGATGTGACCAACGGTACAGGCCTTGAGATGGGAGATCATCCTGAATTATCTGTGTAATTATTCCAATCTAATCACAAGTACTTAAAAGCAGAGAACCCTCCAGCTTGGTTAGTAACATGAGACAAAAGGAGGAGGAGAGGTTCAACACAGGAGAAGGACTGCACCCAGCGGGGAGTGGGAGGCACACAAGCCAAGGAGTACAGGTGCCCACTAGAAGCAGGGAATCCGGTTATGTGACAGCAAGAAATGGGGACACTGGTCCTGCATATGCAAGGAACTGAATTCTGTTCACAGCTGTATGGTAATTTGTTATAGCAGCAATGGAAAAACTATGAAAGACTCAAGACATTGGGTCCCTCACATCAGTTATCTGACCAACTACCTGTCCACTGAAGACCCGATGAGGGAAAGGACAGACATTTCAGATCACATGGTCCAGCAGGTGGTTGTTTTGGGAGGAGGGAGCAGTGTAAGGTTCATAAGCTGTTTTGGATATTATCTCTGAGGAGCCCATGAAGTGTCAAGGAGAGGAGTCCTGGAGGTAGGCTGGCTTGGAGATGTGGGCAAGTCTAGCAAGAGATTAGAGGAAGGCCTTCCTAAAAAGACACCAAAAGGATGAGTGAGATCAGAGGGGAGCAGAGGCGGGCAGGGTGGGAGAGAGCAGCATGTGCAGAGTGACAGGAGAACACGGGGACGAACATGGGGACATTTAAGAAGAGGAAAGAAGTTTGATATAACCTCTACATAACCTCATATAGTTATAGGTTATATGACAGGGATGGTGATGTGCAAAGGGGTCAACAGGAGCCCAATCCAGAAGAGTGTTTTGGGCTTGGATTTTTCCTAAGGTTAACTGGTGGACACTAAAAATTCTGTGATTAGATTTATGGTTTTAAAAAGTAATTTATATTAAAAAAAAAAGTAATTTATGCTGAAGTATGCAAAATGGATGAGGAGAAAGAATATGAAGAGGAAAGCTAGCTTATTATCATAGCAGCTCTGAGCGGGTCTGGTGAAGGCTGTGGATATACTGAGGACGTAGAATAAATACTGGGATGTACAATCAATGCATTTTTGGTAATTTCTTGCTGTGAGAGAATAGGACAGAGGAGGGCTTCTAGAACTGAATGCGTAGCTGGTGGTGTGTCGTTTGCTGAAATGGGAAATCCCCGAGGAGAAGCAGGATGTCGTTTGTTTGCTAAGATTTCTGTCTTTGCTAGAGTGGTGGTGGTTGTTTTGGGAGGAGGGAGCAGTGTAAGGTTCATAAGCTGTTTTGGATATTATCTCTGAGGAGCCCATGAAGTGTCAAGGAGAGGAGTCCTGGAGGTGCTTATATCTAAGGGTCTGGAACCCAGGAGAAGCTATGAACCAAAGTGAGGAAACACAGGGCCAAGGACGAAAGGCTGAAGAAACTCGGAGGTGATGAAGAGAGGCCAGGGAGCTCACAAAAGATCTGGAAGAACTGAACTGATAGAGAGAAAGCACAGAGAATATGAAATCACAGAAGTCAAAAGATGAGAACGTTTCATGGAAAAAGATTCTCAACAACTCAAATATGACTGAGAGGAGTATTTGGTGTAGATTGAAAGATGTCCACTAGACTTTTTTTTTTTTTTTGCCAGGCCTCTGGACAGCATGCAGGATATCTTAGTTCCTCCAAAAGAGATTAACTTGTGCCCCCTGCAGTGGAAACTCAGAGACTTAGCTACTTTTTTGCCAGGGAAGTCCCTAGAGTTTTAAAAAAACTTAGAAGGCACCTTTAGAGTTTGCTACATGGAGGTCACTGTTAATCATACCAGCAGAATTTTAGTGAAATAACAGGTCGGAAGCAAGGCTTCTGCTTCCTGTTACTCTGCATGGACTGCCAATCCAGCTGTGGGCTTGTGGAGAGGGGGGCTTCCTCCTCCATCCCTCCTTCCTCTTGGAGTCCATCTCGAGGTTTCTTCCTAGTTAAGGGGCTTCTTCCAAACCCAGTTTTCAATCTGTGTATAGTCGGTGTGAAACTGGACAACTAACTAACCAATCCCTGGGGTATTTTCTCACAGTAACATCAAGAAGCTAGTGACTACATATATGTGTATATTGCACCAACCAGCTCCCTGGGAGCAGAAGGCAGGCAAGTTTTACTCAGGGTTAACACTAATAAAACAAACCCAGGACAGACTTCAGGGCTCCTGAGGACAGACTGGTACGCGACTCCACGTCTCCGGCTTCCTTCACTGTACAAAGGTAATCTTCCTGCTCTCCAGCTGCATCTCAGCAGCCATGCTGTCTCCAGTGTCAATGAGCTTCCACTTAGAATGATGCTGTAATTTTGAACTGTGCACTTATCTTAGATTTGCTAATTTGAAAACACACATGCACAGAACTCATCTGTAAGTAAGATTTAACCACCCAGCAATCTGAGCAGCAGACACAAAATTTCATTTGGTATAATATCTAATACTTATGTGAAGCTAATTAAAGATAATTTGGTCTTAATGAGGCAAAGAGAATATAACAGTGTTAATTTCAAAGTAGGCTGATCCATGAAAGTCAAGTAAAATCACTTCTTAGTCTCAGCATTTCCATAGACCTGAAGACTATGTGATGAGTCCCACATTCCTATTAGTGCTTCGAACAGCCCTTTGGTGTTTTTGTGTGATGATTTATAGATAGTGATGATCTTCATAGCATTATCTCACTGGATCCTCACAACAGCCCTGTGGATGCAGGATACAGACTTCACCCTCCAAACCTCACAGATGTGTACAGCTACGTACGGTTCCATAGCCAGCAAGTAAAGAGGACTGCAGCGCTGCATCTGGGGCTCCTTGCACTATTTACCTCCCTTCACAGTTTTACTACCTGCAAACTTGAATAATTTTTTTTCAACAGTTTTAGCAGAAAAAACACAGTTAAAGAAAATACTGCCCATTTGCAGCACTGAGCCATCTTAAAAATACAGAAATTTCTAATTGGCTTTACTTTATGATGTAAGCAGAAGGAAACACTTATTACCCAGGTCTGTGAAGTCTAAGCAGTCTAAATGTGACATCATATAAATGATACTTCAGATAGAAAGAGGTGACTAAAAACCAACAGGCACATGTGGGAAACACATTTAAAAGCAATCCTTATGGGCTGTTATCTATATTTCCTTTTTTTATTTTGTTTTACAAGGCTATGGTTTTGTTTTGTTTTTCACAGAAACGTCTTACATTAGGGATTCCTTTGATCATTACAAGCAGTCTCAATCCGATCCCAGAACCAATGGACTCTAGAGTATGAGATAGTGGTCATTTCTGTAAGGCCAACCAGGGCTACCAGCCACTCTGTAATTCCCACTTCTGAAACTGAACTGGACCATGACACCAGGGCTCCCACCATTACTGGGGGCCACTGCTGAGCCAGGCCAAGCTATTTGATTCTTTTTTCCCTATAATCACTGACATGTCACAACAGAGCACTGTAACTACAAAATCTCCCCAAGCTTTCTAAGAAGAACCATATTTTTCTTTTAGTCCTTCTATTTAAAGACTGCTGCTGCTGCTAAGTTGCTTCAGTCGTGTCCAACTCTGTGTGACCCTATGGATGGCAGCCCACCAGGCTCCCCCGTCCCTGGGATTCTCCAGGCAAGAACACTGGAGTGGGTTGCCATTGCCTTCTCCAGGGTCTTTTTAAATGAGTCAGTTCTTTGCATCAGGGGGCCAAAGTATCAGAGTTTCAGCTTCAACATCAGTCTTTCCAATGAATATTCAGGATTGATTTCCTTTAGGATGGACTGGTTGGATCTCCCTGCAGTCCAAGGGACTCTCAAGAGTCTTCTCCAACATCACAGTTCAAAAGTATCAATTCTTCAGTGCTCAGCTTTCTTTATAGTCCAACTCTCACATCCATACATGACTACTGGAAAAACCATAGCCTTGACTAGACGGACCTCTGTTGGAAAAGTAATGTCTCTGCTTTTTAATATGCTGTCTAGGTTGGTCATAAGTTTTCTTCCAAGGAGCAAGTATCTTTTAATTTCATGGCTGCAGTCACCATCTGCAGTAATTTTGGAGACCAAGAAAATAAAGTCTGTCACTGTTTCCATTGTTTCCCCATCTATTTGCCATGAAGTGATGGGCCCAGAAGCCATGATCTTAGTTTTCTGAATGTTGAGTTTTAAGCCAACTTTTCCACTGTCCTCTTTCACTTTCATCAAGAGGCTTTTCGAGTTCCTCTTCACTTTCTGCCATAAGGGTGGTGTTATCTTCATATCTGAGGTTACTGATATTTCTCCTGGCAATCTTGATTCCAGCTTGTGCTTCTTCCAGCCCAGAGTTTTTCATGATACACTCTGCATAGAAGTTAAATAAGCAGGGTGACAATATACAGCCTTGATGTACTCCTTTCCCAATTTGGAACCAGTCTGTTGTTCCACGTCTAGTTCTAACTGTTGCTTCTTGACCTGCATACAGATTTCTCAGGAGGCAGGTCAGGTGGTCTGGTATTCCCATCTTCTGAAGAATTTTCCAGTTTGTTGTGATCCACACAGTCAAAGGCTTTGGTGTAGTCAATAAAGCAGAAGTAGATGTTTTTCTGGAACTCTCTTGCTTTTTCAATGATCCAACAGATGTTGGCAATTTGATCTCTGGTTCCTCTGCCTTTTCTAAATCCAGCTTGAACATCTGGAAGTTCACGGTTCACGTACCGTTTAGGCCTGGCTTGGAGAATTTTGAGCATTACAAGGGAAGATTAAGTGAACCTAACACTAGAGCCAGATCACATAGGGGAGTCCAGAGAAGCACACTGAACCATACATCCTCTATCCTAAAAAAAGGGACCTGACGATCCCAGGTCTTGAATTTCTACCATGACCCACATCTCAACTCCAAAGCTTCTAGCTCATGCTGTGTGTGTGTGTGGCGGGGTGCTCACAAAATGACTCTGGATATAAGTCTTTTAGACAGCATCCTCAATCCATTCTTCCCCATGTGTTAAAAGAGAAAACGAGACCATTTTTGAAAAAAGAAAACCCAACACTACACCTATATACTCTGGAAAAGTAAGAAACTTTAGGAGTAAAAATATTTCAGTCACCTCTAACTAAAAAGGAACTCAAACCTCTCTTTTGGCAGGCTTCAATCTGGGAAAGATGAAGGGAGATTGGTTACATCAGAAAATCTAAGATGTACCTGTTTAGAATTACGCCTTTATACCCTGTGAAAGAAGCCTTGACGTTATGATCTGGAAGATAATGATCTCTTATCAACTTAAGTAAGTGTATCACTAGAGGGAAGGAAATATATGAAGGGAACTTTTCTTTCCAGATTTAAGTACGACTTTAATCTGTCTAGGTGCCCAGACAAATAGACACTGAAGAAATAAAACAGTTAAGAGTGTTTTTAAAGTACCACCTTAAAAAATCACAAAGGGTAAACCTTAGACAAGAGAACACTACTACTACTAAACACTACTACTAAATTGACCAGGCGGTTACACAAAACAATAATTCATTCAGAATGAGCCTCGTGGGAAAACCCAAAAGGTAACTGCAGAGTCAGAACTGATGAGTGAGGCACTAGCTCACCAGGATAAAACAAGGAGAGTGAAGGATTGAGATTTATTAATCCGAACATCCAGATAATGTTTCCATGCCCTTTTGCCACCAGCCACGATATGATGGCAGGTGGAAGAGTTTTAATGAATCCGTAAAGCCCATCAAAAAGACTGTCAGAAAGCATTGCTCAAGCAGAGTTTGAAATGTCTTATTTCTCCGAGTCAAGTCCTGAGAGCTGGAGAACCATTTAGGATCTATCAAGTTAAACCTTCATAGGAGGAGGAAGAATCATTACACAGCAGTGTCATTCTTCAGTGTGAAACATTTCCTCCATCCAACCATCACGCAGCTGTCATAAACAATAAGATCTTAAATTTCCTGCAGCAATCAAGGAAAACAATTTGATCCGCCAAAAATAAAAAAAGACCAACAACTGCTGATGTGTAGAGTACACTTACCAGAGTGCAGACCATGTGTTAGGTTATTTACTTGTGTTCTCTTCTTTAGCTTCCACACAACCCAAGATATAAGATGCTATCATTATCTCTATGTTTCCAATAAGGGAACTGAGGCTGAGGATGGTTAACTCATTCGAAGTAAAGGGGCTATGGCCAGCTTTCTAGTTTGGTCTTAACCACTATACTATATTATTGACTTGCTAAACAAGAGAATGCTATTGTGTTTTGCAGATTTGTTGATGTTTTTAAAGAATTAACTATAACTAGAGCAATACTTGGGTGTTAATTTTAAAATAACATTTTTTCAGGGAAAAGTTTCAGTAGGCTAGGAGAAGAAAATTTAAAGATTAATACAGAGGTTGACTTTTAAAAGTTCAGTAACTGCCACTCTGCTGAGTTGTGTATGTGTGTGTATACACACATACATATAACCATATATATCTCTAGGCAACTTAAGAAGGAAGGCTGGCTGGTAAGACAAATTCTTTTTAATTATCTTTCTTGCCAAGCCTTGCAGCCTGTGGGATCTTGAGTCTGAACCCTGCCTCCGCAGTGAAGTGCAGTCTTAACCACTGCACCACCAAGTAAATTCCAAGACAAATTCTTTTAGTATAAGCATAATGTGACTTAATTTCCATTACAAAAGTGGAAATGTGCGCTTAAAGTCCTATGCTGAGAAAAAGAGGTGACAGCAATCTTGAAAGCTTTTTGGATATTGCAATGTACCAATGACCCAGTCCTCTCCAGTATTCTTGCCTGGAGAGTTCCATGGACAGAGTAGCCTGGCGGGCGGGGTTGCAAAAAGTCCGATACAACTGAGCAACTAACCATATCCCTACCCAGTAGCTCCTTGATTTCAGTATCACTTTCTGAGTAGACCACTCTTTTCCTAGCTTACTCTGGGCAATTTGAGTTTCTTTTATGCCTGATGATTTCTGGATTGTTATCAGTGCAGTTGCCAGAATCCTGTGCATCCCCTTCAGTCTGCCACACAGAGCTGGGCTGTAATATTATATTTCACCAGTAGGTGTCAGGACCTGAAACACTATATGCTGTTGCTCCTGCTAAGTTGCTTCAGTCGTGTCCGACTCTGTGCGACCCCATAGACGGCAGCCCACCAGGCTCCCCCATCCCTGGGATTCTCCAGGCAAGAACACTGGAGTGGGTTGCCATTCCCTTTTCCAACGCATGAAAGTGAAAAGTGAAAGTGAAGTCGCTCAGTTGTGTCCGACCCTCAGTGACCCCATGGACTGCAGCCTTCCAGGCTCCTCTGTCTGTGGGATTTTCCAGGCAAGAGTACCGGAGTGGGGTGCCATTGCCTTCTCCGAAACACTATATATTTCTACTCAAATGTATTAAATTGAGACTTCAGGTTATAAAAACAAGTGATTCTAGCTGCAATCAACTTGAAAATTTAGAATTTTCTACCCTGAATTTACCTTCAAGGTAGAATATTCCACGTTGAATTACCAATGCTGGCACGAAATCTAAGGTTAATTTAAAATATGAATACATAGTATTTTATAAACGTATATAACACTGTTTATATCAGTGAGAATATACTCACTTCCCCCCAACCTGTATTTACTTTTTAAATTTAAAGCTTACACTATTATCAAATAATTGCTTTAAATAACAAGTATTTTTGGATAGAGAAATTGCACGTAGCTATAATAGGGAGTCACTTTACACACACACAAAAAATAACAACTTACCACTACTGCCACAATCTGCACAAGAGAGAAGTTCTTCTGGTTTCTTTTCACGATTTGATTCCTTTGTCCCCAGACAGAAGCTACATATTGGAATGGGATCGGCACGGGGCTATGAAAAAATTAAAATGAAAAAACACTTAGCTTTCCACTTCAAAAGCGTCTTACATATTTCTTTACCAAAGAAAGAATAGGGTATTCATATCAATATTTTCTGATAATTAAAAAAACCCTCAAATTATTTGATAGTGAAGTACTGCCTGAATAATACATTTAAGTGTAATGCATAAGACTCAGAAATAATTTTTATTAAGCCAATGAAATTTAAAACCTTTATATATATTATGTATTACCTTCCTGAAATGAACATTAAGAATTCATTTGAAGTCTCAAATCGTTTCCATAATCTATATGCCTACAATAAATTGATTCATCTATTCAGTATTACAGTCTATGAATATCATCTAGTCAGACCAGATTGCTTAAATTTCATCAAGTGTTTTAGTACAGGTTACTATTATCCATCAATTAAACATATGACATAAAATACTGGCATGTTAAAAGGTGACATAATAACAGCCTTAGAACTAAAGAAGGGGTTTTCCACGGTGATTCAGTGATTAGGACTCTGCATTTCCACTGCAGGGGGCATGGGTTGGATCCCTGGTCTGGGAACTAATATTTTGCATGCTCCGTGGCATGGCCAAAAAAATGTTAAGAACTTTAAAATTCTGTAGGATCGTTTAAGATGATCAAAAGACCATTAACAAGGCTTTTCTGACACCAACGTCTTCAAAAGTAAACCATACCATGCCACACAAAATGGATAAACTCTCAATCTCTGACATTCCCCTTCAATAAAAGAAACAAAACATTTGTCTAATCCCTAGCACCCCTTTAACTCTCACAAAGGAAACTGCTTTTAACAATGTATAAATCTGCATACATTTTAGTGCCTTCATTGTTATTTATGACTACCAGCAACGCTAGTGTTCCCATCCATACGAAGAGCTGACTGTGCCTACAGGTCTGGTCACATTATTTTGCACAGCCACACGGTATGAGAACTAAAATTTTACTGCATATTCCAAGCGTCACACGTTGTCTGCTAGCCATCAGAATGTAACTCTAACGCATTTATATTTGAATCTCGTGAATCAAAAATTTAAGGCAAGAAAGCTTAGTATAATCACAAATATTTTTTATTTAAATGTAAATTAAAAACAAGATTTTGCTAGGCCTAACTTTCCAAATATACATCAGTGTAGAATAAACCTCATTTGTTCAGCCACTCTATTCCAAAAGCCTGATGCACATAGGCACTCAAAATGTTTTTTGCTAACTATATAAAAATATATGTGAATAAATGAAAGAAATATATGCTAGTTTAAAAAACCTTATTCTAAAATAATATTTCAAATAGTAACAGTGATTCCAACAAACATCTTGGTTCAATGTGGCATGTCATCAAAAACCAGAAATCATCTCATGACCAAGCATTTGCAAACTGTTCAATACGACTGTTAATTTCATCTTACAATATAAACTTTCATTGTCTTGCCCTTATTTTCAGTTTAATTTGTTCTTTTAATATGCACAGGCTTTACTTTCTGAGGTAACTATGCAAATATATTTTTGTAGCCCCAGTTCAAAAGCAGAGAATAAAACTCTGTTCTAGAAAAACCAAAAAAGACAAGCTACAACAAATTGGTCACTGACTCCTGCCACCATTTTTTAAATGCCAGATAATCAGCACTGCATAATTATGGATCCATAGTTATTACTTGCAAATGCTCAACTGCAGTACCTTGGGAACACTTTTGTTCCTTTAAATAGCAATTAAAAGAACAATCTGGTTTTCAAGTGACAACATTCCCCTGATAGATTCCAGCTAAAACCCAGTCCTTATACTAATGGGATTCCTACTTTCATTTGATATAACAATGCTCGAGCCATTGCTGCCATCCTTGCAGTGATAAATAATTTACAAAATGTCACATATCATTCATGCAATGAAACAAATCCAAATCTGCAATCCTATTTTTCTTTTCCAGATGAATTTTTCACTGTAAGAAGACATGGCCATCAGCCAGCATTCATGTTCATTTTCGTCTTTAACTAAAGGTAACACAAAGGACAAAGGTTGCTAGTAGTTCATGGCCAGAAAGACCGATGGTTCACACTCTGCTCAATAATAGAAAGCACAGATGATATCATTTCACGCCACATTCAAGCAAGCCCCACCATGCTGATGTATGCTCACAACCATTCATTTTAGGGATAACTATCTCACAATACTCTATAAAACCACTGCATTATACAGAAATGTCTGCTCTGCTGAATTATTGATAATTCAAAGCACTTTTTGCTAACCTCAGTATAGCCGAGTCTAATTAACTTTAAAAAATTGTCACTTGTATGAAATGAAACTTTTACAGTAAGGCATGTAAATTGGGTCATGGGATTATTATGATTCACTATTCTCAATCCGACTACATATAAACTGTTTCAAAAAATAATCCCTGGTAATAGATTAAAATGAATTGCAATCAGAAACAGGTCTGAATAAATGGCAGCTCAATTCCACTACAGACAAATCATGTTTAAGAGGTCTGAAAATGGAACCAAACATCTTCCAGTTCTGAATTCCTTCCTTTGAAATTTCAAAAAGGCATCTTACCTGTTGATCATATTTTCTTATCAACATGCATGAATATTTCAATCTCATCGGGAGAGCAAACACTCATGGAAAGGTATAAACTCTGCAAGCTGCTGGGGACCATTTCTTCCTCACTTCCCACATGATGGTCCTGGGGCAGCTGCTAGGCCAGAGGCCACTCATACACTAGCTCATTTAATCACTTTAACAATCCTGCCAGGAATGTATATTATTATGCCCATCATAGGAAAGAACTTGAGGCTCTAAGGAGTGAGGTAACTCTCCTAAAGTCACACAGGTTCAAGTGTGGAGCTGGGATTCAGACACAAATCTGCCTTCAGTAAAGCCCATTTTCTCCCCTTTATTACCTCCCCTCCTTGTCTCTCCTCTATCAAGAAAAACAAATGTTTAAAAATTATTTTTTCCATTGACGGTAATAATTCTCATGTGCTCATAATCTCTGCCATCCAATTTCTCCCATGACCAAATAGCATGCTTTTAAAATTATTTAAAAAGCAACGTTTAATATGCTACAGATTATTTATTATGGGGAAACAGAAAAACTGGGAAAATGGTACATTTACAATGGAAAAATATGGTAGACACCCCCTTAATCAAGCAATCAAACCTAGCAGCCATTATGGGACAAACTGACATCCGGTGCCTTCCAAGCGTGGCGCTGAAGGACTCAGCACTGCCTGTGCAGTATTCTTGCTGGGAACATTTAGTCTGACTCATCATAAGGAGATAATCAGGCAAATCCAAAGTCAGGGACACGATGTAAAACAACTAGCCTGGGACACTTCAAAAAATGCCAATGTC
The DNA here is from genome assembly GCF_055505025.1 of Bos grunniens. Taxonomy (NCBI): domain Eukaryota; kingdom Metazoa; phylum Chordata; class Mammalia; order Artiodactyla; family Bovidae; genus Bos; species Bos grunniens. The sequence goes on from NC_141192.1 coordinate 15,449,366, forward strand.
ATGTAAGACCCCAAAAAAGGGCAGAACCAATTTAGGCAACTAAAGTGTCAGGAAAATGAAATATATAATTTGTGATCTTCACTTGCTTTTCAAAATTTTCAAAAATAGCCATGACCATAAAGAACATTATTTGGATTAGTAGGGTAATATGCTAATAGACAATACACAAACCAGACTCTGACTGATTATACAGGAGCTGTTCTTAGGAGTTATGTGCTGAAATATTTTGGAGTAAAGTGTCATGATGTCTACCACTTGAGCTCAAAAGATGCAGGGGAAAAACCCCTATGTGTATTAGTGTGTTTGTGTGCAGAGAGGGAGAGAGCTAATGCGGCAAATGTTAATGGTTGGTGAATCTACATAAAGGTAGGAGGGTGTCCATGACATGATTCTTTCAATTTTTTCAATTATCCATTCAATGTTTACAGTTTTCCAAGCAAAAGGCTAGGAAGGCACTTATTAAAAAAAAAAAAAGACCTAAAATGAGTTATTATATAGTTGGATTACAGCATTTATAAAATAAAATAACTCAATCCAATTACTGCTTCATAGGAAATGCAGAGGACAGAGGAAGGTATCAGTCTACATAGCAGAGGGATGCGAGTACCAAAACTCTTGAGGACAAATGACCCAGTTTCTTCAACAAATAAATTAAAAGGGAGACAGAATGAGTGAGAGAGGAAGAGACAGAGAAACAGATTTGAAAGAAGAAACAACAGACTAACAGAAATTTAAAAGGCTTATCAGCCAATTATAATGTATAGTCCTTATCTTGATCATGATTCAAATATATTGTAAAACAAAATGCAATGGCCTATTGAAGGAACTGGGGCTAGTTCGCTGGGAAGAGGCTGTTGGGAAGGGACAGTGCATGTGATCTTTCTGGGGGAGGGGTTAGGTTTGTTCTCCATGCTTCCCATGCCCCAACCCTCCAACAACAAAATGATTTTTTTTCTTTGCTTCTTTATTTTTCACATTGTGGTAAAATATATATATATATATATATATATATATATATATATATAAATACATATAACATACAATTTATCATCTTAACCATTTTAAAGTATACAGTTCAGTGGCATTAAGTATGTTGTACCACCAACATACTGATCTCTAGGACTTTTCCATTTTCCCAAGCTGACACTCTGTTCCCATTAAATACTAACTCCCTATTCTCCTCTGCTGCTGCTAAGTCACTTCAGTCGTGTCCGACTCTGGGTGACCCCATAGACGGCAGCCCACCAGGTTCCCCCGTCCCTGGGATTCTCCAGGCAAGAACACTGGAGTGGGTTGCCATTTCCTTCTCCAATGCATGAAAGTGAAAAGTGAAAGTGAAGTCGCTCAGTCGTGTCCGACCCTCAGCGACCCCATGGACTGCAGCCTACCAGGCTCCTCTGTCCGTGGGATTTTCCAGGCAGGAATACTGGAGTGGGGTGCCATTGCCTTTCTCCTCTAGCCCCAGGCAAATGCCGTTCTGCTTTCTGTCTCCATGAGTTTGAGTAATCTAAGGACCTCATATAAATGGAACCATACGGTCTTCATAATCAGAAGAGGCCATGAGAGGCTGGGTGGACTCTATCAGGATGTCAAGGACACCAGGGTGAAAAAAGGAGTCTCCCACAAGTTGGGATCTGGGACCTTTTCAAAGATCCTTTCCAGATCAAATAGTTAAATGGTTCCGTAGCTAGATAATTTCAAAGGCCCTTCCCAGCTGAGCTCTAATTTTTTTATTGATTCTATTATACTTTAAAAGACATTTTAAGAGTCTTCAGGAACCCTCAATATAAAAATAAAATAGTATTTTCTGAGGAAACATTTTTAAATTCAAGACAACTCATTTTAGGTAAGTTTTATATTTGTTTATGGTTACTTTTATTTCTGCCCTGAAGGGGAAAAAAAAAAAAAAAAGATGCTTGCTAGTCTTGTTAGTCAAAGTAACTGTCAAAAAAAAAAGGTCATGCACAGATGGAGGCAAGAGCACCCAGGCTTACCTCCTCGTTCTGACAATGACACCAAAGGGGGTTTTGTCTCCACAGTCACCATTCACAGTGATCAGGGACATAGTCCTCTCTTTCCATAATCCCTTATGGATTCTTCTCCTGGAGTCATCTACAAAATTTCTTGAATCTACTTCTAAAACAGGGCTTCCCTGGTAGTTCAGCTGGTAAAGAATTCTCCTGCAATTCAGGAGACCTGGGTTCGATCCCTGGGTTGGGAAGATGCCCTGGAGAAGGGAACGGCAACCAACTCCAGTATTCTGGCATGGAGAATTCCATGGACGATTCCACAGGGTGGCAGAGTCGGACACAACCGAGCGACTTTCACTTTCACTTATAAAACATCATTTTAGTAATGCCAAGTGCTGGAAACAATTCCGCACTTCTCATTCATATATTCACACTTGTATCATGAAAAGACCTGAATTTATTTTCTGTTCTCTGAGTCTCAGCTTCCCCCATTTTAAAAAGAGCGCAATAGAGTCCATGTTGTCTTGATCCAGGATTGCTAAAGTTCCCATGTGAGTGAGTGTGTGAAGTACTTTGTAGGCTACAAAGTTCTGTTCAAACATTGTTATAATTATTGCAAAATTCACTCAGGCTATAAAAACAAACAGGGTAAACAAACAACTTCAAGTCCTTAATAAACATCAGTGCAAATAATTTGATCTGGAGTCTAGAATTACTCTATAAAAGGTGGATGTTGGGAGGCTCTGAGCCCCATGATAAGTATTCATCTTAAAGGGTTTTCTGGGTTTTGTTTTTAATGAGTTAATCAGAGAGTACAGGAACAGGGTAGAAATCGCCTCAACTGAGAGTGAAGAGGCCTGGAGCCGATTTAATAAAAGGAAAGCTCAGAGGGAAAGGAAAGAAAAAGACGTCAAAGGAAGAAAAGCACAAACAAACATAAAATCTTAAACAAATAATACCATGAAGGCAAACAAAGATGAATATAAATCTTGTGCACCCCAGTATCAAATGGTTCATCTTTGGAGAAAGTTCTCTACACTTCAGCTCAGACAACTCAATTCAAAATTTCACAACAAGCCGTATGAAAGGGCTGTTTTAAGGCTGCTGTATTTATCTCTTTAATTTGTACCCTCTTATCGTTTCACGCTGAAATCTGAAGTCAAGGTACTGCTTTCCTGTTTCCTGGTTTTCTCAAGTGTCTCACTTGTGCTGAACACGAACCCTGTGAAACAGGCCTGGTGACTCCTGTCTGTCTCTGTGTCACAGGTGAGTTAAATGCTCCCTCTGGTCACAAAGCTATTAAGACATGGCGTCTTGCTGACTCTAAGCTCTTCGCTCTTTCTGCTTCCCATGGCTGGTCCTTCATTTCCTTTGGAGGTGGATTTAGGTACCACCTTATCAGAAGGGCTGTCCCTGACAACTCTCTCCAAAGGGCGCTCCAGCAGCGCCTCTGGATCCTCCGTGCTTTGCTTTATTTTTCTGCCCAGTGTACATCACTATCTGACATATGCTGGATCGTCTGTCTGTTTCGTTTCACTTAGTAAACATTAAAAGAGCAGAGATTTGTTGCTATTGCTCCAGCCTCAAAATACATTTATGGAATAAATGAAAGAACAAACGAAAAGACTGCTTTTTGGTTCAGACTGACTTCTCTGATTTAACAGGCCCTATGTACTGACTACTGTTCTTTATTTTAATGTATATTTTTAATGACTTTAATATGAAGCAACGACTGGTGGCAAAGTGAGTGCCATAAGGTCTAATCTGACTGCTTTTTTCCTATTCTGATCTTTTACAGTGACTGATACTTATGTTTGGACATAATACTTCCGTGGGTCTAATCTGACAAGATAGAAAATTTTAAAAATCAGCTGGGAGGAAAACTGCCTCATCACTCCCACAAATATTAACTATTGGGGCTCCCTCACTATAGATTGTATGCAAGATAGATCTGGGGCCACACTCAGGTGCTACTACCTAACACACAAAAAAGAAGTCAAGAAAGATGAATACACCGTGGTCAGAGTAACAGAATTATAAAAAAGCATTAATCTGTTCAATCTATTTAAAAAAAGTATTTTACAAGCCTTGGTGTTTTATTATTGGTAATGAATTACTTCCCACAAAACGTACAAGTGACAGCACTGGGACAACGGAGGATGACATTGTTCATGTTTTTGGGTAACATACTTCCTCTTTTTTTATTTTTTGGCTGCTTCAGCACTCTACTTGCCGCTTATCTAATAAAGAGCTAGACTTCATTTCTCACCACTTAACACACTTACTCAACTGATATCTGTCTGAACAGATCAAGCCCACTCCTAATGAGGATACAGATCATGCACATTCAGGATTTTTTCCTTTATAGTGATCGGCTTAAGTCGTGGTCTTGGGAAACAGCATATTTCAGAGTATAACTCTGACAGTTTTTCCGTGATCATTGAAATCATCTTATTTTTTAAGAGTGTTATTTTGTCCCCCTCGGTGGTCAGTGCAGCCACCCCTCTGCAAGAAGAAGGTTTGGTGACCACGCACCCTCAGAGTGGCACCGGGGCTACTGCAGATCCTTGGGGCACAACAGAGCTCTGTTCACATGTCCAGCGCCATCTTCTCTACGCTCACATACCCTTTTGCTTTATTCTAAGGCCATTCTTGCATTTAAGTCATGAATCTTAACCTGAGCAGATGCCTAAATAATTTCTTTCGGAAGATAATTGGAGATATACTTATTACAAGACTTTTCATAGGCAACAGTTTTTCCCATAATTTTCCTCTGGCCATAGAGGTTTTATTATATCACCTCCCTTGCTCATTATGCTTCTCTGTGGGTGATTGGTTCTGTGAGGGAGCACTACATCATCCTCACTGGCTCTGGATTGAGTTTCTGTATTACTCAGGGCAAAAGGATTTATTATGGCTAATGTATGGAGATCTTGAATGTGACTGCTGTATTTCACCTCCTTGTCACAGTCAAGGGAGTTCTCTGTATTTTAAGAGTGACAACAAGCAAATTAAATCTAATAAAATAAAAATATTTAAAAGCATCCCTACACATATCCATAAATACATCACCTCTTTTTTCACTTAAGGAATAACGTAGAAACAGAAACAACATCAATGACCACATACCATGAAATTTCCACAATCAAAGGCAGAGTCATAAGTATAAAATAATAAAAAGCTTAGCCACAGAGGAATAAAAAGAGGAGAGAGGGGAAGACTTTCTAAGAATATCAGTCACAATAGCTATCAATTGTGTGGAGGTAACTGAAATGCTCACACCATATCCTGCAGTCTAGAACTTGTTCTAATTAGGCAGGTGTGCCATTTATAAGAGTGCTGATTAAGGAAAGTGATTCTATTGGAAGGAAACAAATCTGATCCTGAACACAGCATTTAACAATAGCATCTCATTTGTTCTTTTTTTCCCCCCCTAGCCAGGGGTGGGCTTGCCTGGAGAATCCCAGGGACGGGGGAGCCTGGTGGGCTGCCGTCTCTGGGGTTGCACAGAGTCGGACACGACTGAAGCGACTTAGCAGCAGCAGCCAGGGTGGGAGTGGGTGGGGGGTGTAATGAGGCCTACAAATGGGGGAGGGGTAGGATAAAGAAACAACTGCCTTTCCCAGGGTTTTTAATTTCTTATCTGGACAGGGACTTGGTTTTTAAGATTTCATCTGAACGTCCCTCCTACACCTCTACCATTAAAAACTGCAGATACTCCATTTATCTTCTCAAGAGGGATCAAAGTCTGACTCAACACAGCTGGAAATTCAACACATGGTTATAGGAAGTCAGCTTAGGATTTACAAACTACTATTTTCAGTGAGTATGTCACAATATTAGCAATATAATATAAACCCTACCCTAGATTTTGAAAAATGGAATTTTAAAATCAATTCATAGTCAAGTGTCACAAATCTTTCAGATTTCTTTTCTTTCCTTTCTTTTTTTTTTTTTTTTTTCTGGAGCAGTTTTAAGTTCACAGCAAAATTCAGAGGAAGGTACAGAAATTTCCCATATATCCCCTTGCCCCCACATATGCATAGTGTCCCCCATTATCAGCATCCCCCACCAGGCTCATACATTTGTTACAACTGATGACCCTACATTCACGCATTATTAGCACCCAGAGCCCACAGTTTACATAAGGGTTCTTTCTTGGTGCTGTACATTCTATGGAGTTGGACAAATTTAAGATGACATGTATCTACCCTTATATTAATAGTATCATACAGAGTATTTTTCACTGCCTAAAAAAAAATCCTCCTGTTCTGCCTATTCATCTTTCCCACCCCCCTCTAATCCTGTTAACCACTAATCTTTTCTTTACTATATTACATAGTTGGAATCATAGGATTGGTTTCCTCAGTTGCCCCAAGGAACCCATTTTAATCTGGTGCCTACATCCAAGGCCACCTAGGCATGATGTGAAGGTAAACATTCTCATTACCAGTTTCACCAACAGAAACCTGCATCATCTGCTCAGAAATATAGGCAACAGAAAGTGAAAGTGAAGTCGCTCAGTCATGTCCGACTCTCTGCGACCCCACGGACTGTAGCCTAACAGGCTCCTCTGTCCATGGGATTTTCCAGGCAATAGTACTGGAGTGGATTGCCATTTCCTTCTCCAGGGGATCTTCCCAACCCAGGGATTGAACCCGAGTCTCCCACATTGTAGACAGACGCTTTACCATCTGAGCCACCAGGGAAGTCCTAATATAGGCAACTGAACTGACTGTAATCAGGTACAAACAGGGAAGCAGAGTGAAAAGATGAGGCACAGGTAGATGGATATTAACATGGTAGCTGGTCACCTTCTCAATAATATTATCACACCACCAACTCCAACAATGTTCTGCCTCCACAGAGATTTATGTGGCAGCTGAAATGCTATGCACTATTCAACATGTTTTCATTTCTCTTTGGAGTTACATGTTTTCATGTCTTTTTAGGAGTTAAACTGCTGGGTAAAATGGTAAGTATATGTTTACCTTTATAAGAAACTGTCAAGAGTGGTTTCTGAAGTGAATTGCCCCATTTTACACTCCTGGTTGCACTTTGGTTTTGCCAGTCTTTTTAATTTTAACCATTTTAGAGAGTGTGTAAGAGTATCTCATTGTGGTTTTAATTTGCATAAACCTGATGGCTTGTGCTCAATGGCCATTCACACATCTTCCTTTGTACAATTTCTATCAGACTGTCTACCTGTCATCATGGTCTACTGCAATATATTGCCAAACCTTCTCCCAATTAAAAACCTGTTGCCCCAGCTATTGAAATGCAACCAGCAGGCAGCTGTCAGCTGTCACTCCCTTCAGGGACTGCTTCAGTTGCAGAGTCACGTCACCAAAGGATACCCTCCTTCCTGCAGTGGCCCATATCCAAGAACTACACAAAAAGTCAGCCATGGCTGTTATTGAGCTGCATCGCTGCTCAATCCTCTCCTCTGCCCAATGCTGCTTCACTGCAATTCCTCCCACAAGCATAGGTATTACTAAAGGCTTCCCTTAATAAATATCCTACCATAAAACTTTATCTCAGTGTCTGATTCCTAAGGAACACACCCTATAACATCTGTTTTTAAAATGGGTTGTTTGTCTCATTACTGAGTTGCAAGATATATGTTCTAGATACAACTCCTTTATATAAAGGGCTTCCCTGGTGGCTCAGATGGTAATGAATCTGCCAGCAATGCAGGAGACTGGGTTTGATCCTTGGGTGGGGAAGATCCCCTGGAGAAGGAAAGAGCAACCCACTCTAGTACTCTTGCTGGAGAATTCCATGGATAGAAGAGCCTGAGCCTAGCGGGCTACAGTCCATGGGGTCACAAAGAGTTGGACACAACTGAAGGGGCTAACACTTACTTATATATAAAAAATACATGTACTTTGAATATTTTCTCTAATTCTGTGGCTTATCTCTTCATTTTCCTAACAATTCTTTTTTTTTTTTTAGAAACAGCAGTTTTTCATTTTTATGAGGTCCTATTTACCATTTTTTCTACTTTTCATGTCCACTCTAAAAAATCTTTGCCTAATCCAAAGTTACAAAGCCTTTATCATATATTTTCATCTAGTTGCATGGCATTCATTTATAAATTAAGTCTATGATGCATTTTTACTTAATTTCTGTGTATGGAGTGAAGTAAGGGTCAAGATTCACTTTTTTCCATATGTATATCCAGCGATTCCAGGATAATTTGTAGAGATTTTCTTCTTCCCATTGAATTAGTCCTTCAACTTTGGTCTTCTTTTTCAAAATTTGTTTTGGTTATTCTAAGTTCTTTGTATCACCATTTCAGTTTTTCAACCAACTTATCAAATTCTAGAACAAAGCTTGCTTTATCGTGATTGTGTTGACTAGGTAGACTAGTTTGGGGAGTGCTGACTCTGTAACATTACTGAGTCCTCCAATCCATGAGCAGGTATATTTCTCCACTTACTTAGGTCTTCTTTCCTTTCTTTCAATAATGGTTATACTTTACAGGGTGCATATTTTGCTAAATTCATCCCTATATACTTTCATATTGTTTGATGCTATTATAAATGGTACTTCAATTTCTGAATGTTCACTGCTACCAAAGAGAAATAAAATTGTGTTACCTCCTACTTTCTGAAAGAATTAATCTAACATTTGTATTGCTAAATATTTTGTAGACTTCACCATTAAAGTTATCTGTTGTCTGACATTTACAGAGTTTCCTTTGTACCACAGTTTTGATTTCAATTTCTTCAACAGATATAGAGCTATTCAGAGTTGCCACTTTGTCTGTATGTATCAGCTGTGGTGATTTGGGCATTCAAGGAATTTTCTCATGTAATCTAAGCTGCCCAATTTATTGGCATAAAATTGCTCATAATGTTCCATTATTATTCTTTTTATATCTTCAAGTGATATCCTCTCTTCCATTCCTGCTATCAATAATTTGTTTTCCCTTTATTTTTTGATTGTTCTACCTAGAGGTTTCTGAATTGTATTGATGTTTTCAAAGAATCAGCTTTTGATCTCCCCTATTTACTTTCAAGTTCTTTATATGCAGGAAAATGTTGATTCTTATGCAGAAACCTGATTTGTTATTATCACTATCATTTTTATTCTAATACAACATATAGAGTCATGCGGTTATTCAGAGTGCCAGTCCCTTTTCCTTGGGATGTAGAGCAGAGAGCCCATTCTACTCTGAGAGGCAGGGGGGAGGGAGGAGGTAACAGCTAATGCTTTGGCAGAAGAGGAATCCTATCAATAATTGCTCTCTATTCAGGGGTTCTTAAATAGGTGTGAACATTGGGATCACCTATGTAGTTTTAAAAAAAATGTACATGCCTAAGCCACACACATGGATTTTGATTAAATAGGCAACTCAGACATTTTGATTTTTTAAAAACTTCAGAGATTCTGTTGATACCCCAGGTCGAGAATCATAGCTCTGAATGAATAGGACATCAGGCAGTTTATGCTACGAAGAGTCTGAGAAGTACAAGAGTATACACAGAACTGAGAGGCTACTAAGAATTCACTGGCTACTCTTAATTCCTGTGTGTCTGAGGGAAGATGACTGAGTTTATGGACATGAAGATGCTTTAAAAGTGAAGTAAAAAAAATTGTAAGTGTTGAATGGCTTCAGTTTCTTCAATACAAGGGCCATTTTGTCGATTTAAAGTTGTGTGTGTGTGTGTGTGTATTTTTTAAATTTAAACAGTAGAAAGACATATCGAATGGGAAATAAGTCTCCATCCTACATTTAATCTCTGGACACTCAAATCCCCTTTCACAAGGTAAAGTGAGATACCTTCATCTTACAAAAATTAAAAGTTGAGGTACATGAAACCCGTTTCATTCCAATAGATATAGAGGTTATTATTCTTTTGCTTCCACAAAAATGTACATATGTGCATTTGCGTGTGCAAATATACCTGTGGAATAAACGCCTAGATGTGAGACTGCTGGGTCACAGAATGCAGGCATTTTTAACAGCATAAAGTTGTGCCACTCTATCACTCCTACCTAACACTTTAGCAACATTTTTCCTTGACAATAGTTGAAAACCATACCATATTTTAACTTAAATTTGTTCTTCAAATTAACTTTAAACAATAGATTGAAAGGTCATATTTTAAGTAAAAAAACTAGCAATTTCTTTTACTCCCTAGTATGTGATAATACATAGAGCTGTTCCTCCACAACCATCCATGATTCATAGTTAATTAAAGACCAATGTTCTTATATATCTTCACAACATTTACACAGAGGAAACAAACCAGAGGGAGACGTACTGGCCAAAGGACAGTAAGGACAACACGTGGAACTCTACTCTCCTACCCACTGGTCTTTTAGGATCGGCACAGTAAGAACACCGTCTTCACATTAAAAAGGTAAATGAAGCATGATTATAAGGTGACTGCACTGTGTATGTATATATTTAAGAAAATAAGGGATGCATACTAATTTTTGAGACCATGAGTTAAAAGGAGACTTTGTCAAGTAAGTTTGACAGATCACTGGAACTTACAGAGCCAAAGAAATTTGCTACCAGCCCATAAAATTTCAGTGCTTCTTTCCATGGTCCATGTCACAACAAAAAACAATCTAAAATCAGTGAGCACAGACTCAACTACAGAAGTACAGTATCAGTACTGGCAGGCATGGTTTTTCTTCCTCCCTTCTTCCCTTCTTTCTAATGAACAGCCTGTCTGTTTTGAGGGCCTGGCTCACGTGATGCTGCTTGGTGGTGCACTGCTGGTAGTCATCTCTAAGTCATTCAGATGATTTTGAGAATGTTGGGGAGAGGCTGGGAAATGATGGAGATAAATACTTTTCAATCTTTAATAGACAGTCTTCCTAGGTAGTGCAGCGGTAAAGAATCTGCCTGCCAATGCTGGAGACTCAAGAGACGCAGGTTCGACCTCAGGGTTGGGAAGATCCCCTGGAGCAGGAAATGGCAACCCACTCCAGTATTCTTGCCTGGAAAATTTCATGGACAGAGGAGTCTGGCAGGCTACAGTTCATGGGGTCGCAAAGAGTCAGACACAACTGAGCACGCATGCATAAAACACCTGGAGATCTTGTTAAAATGCAGGTTCTGATTCATTAATTCTGGAGTGGGGTCAGAGTCTAAATTTCAAAGAAGCTCTCCTGCGACACTAAGCTGCTGATCTGTGGTCCACACCTTTGAGCAATAAGAATATAGATACTTTTAAAGAGTAACCCCCACGTTAGTCATATTCAACTTTGGGATATGTTTTACCATTTCAATATGAGGATTCACTGAAGAGCAGAACCCTGGAGTTAATGCCCTGCCAGAGCAACTATTTTATTAGGCATAGTAACACAGTCTTTGGCGTGGTAGCAGTTGTAGCAGCAGGAGCAGGAATAACAGTAATTAGCAGCAGCAAGCATTTGAAAAGCACTAATAACAGATATTCAGGTAAGCGCTTAATCAATCATTAAAATACCAGAAGGTAGGCACTATTATCTCTACACTACAGATCAGAAAACAGAAGTTAACTTTCCCTACAGTTGGGCTCCAGGATCACTGCAGTCTCCAGTTATCAAGTTCACCATCACTGTGTTCTTAGTAATGAATGTCATCATTTCTCAAGCTGACACATGGGAAAGGGCAATTGTTTAAAGGCCTTATTTTCTAGCTCCTGTAAAGTCCAGCTTAGATAAACAAACAGATCATTGTAACTGATCAGCCTGGGTCAAGGTCAGGAAGAATTTAAAACTGATTTGACACTACAGACAATCTACCCTTAGATAATCAAGACTGGCTGTGAGTTCAGAGGCCAAAGAGACGATAATGTTGTTGTTTTAAATCTTCTGGCTTCATTTGCTAACTAAGGTGTGACAGAGTGGAACAGCTTGCTTTTGAAGTTATCCAAAGACTAACACTGGTTACAATATGAATTCCAGCATATTTGGCTTCGAAGCTACATTTTACGCTTTTTAAAAAGAGATCAAGCTAAATATACAGTTCTCAGTCAAAAAAGCTCTGTAGAGTAACCCGATCTGAGCAGGGGCACTTTAACTCACTGCCAAATAAAAAAGCATGATCGCCTTATTCCACACACAAATACCGTTCTAGGATAGGCCAATTAATCATGAATATAACTTTTCAGACATTACATAATTTCACATAGACTTGCTCCTAATGCCTGCCAAGGAAAACAGCAATTTGTATCACCAGGAATAAATCTACATTTGAAAAGAAATGAAAGTTACAAATATTAAACTGTGTAACTCTGGTCGCCTCTTTCATGCCACCCTTCCTCATAAGTTCTCAATTATTTTATTTTATAAAACTGGCATTAAAAGACAACCTAAAATGATGTAAGCTTTAAAATTACATAAATGAAAATAGAGAAATTCAAGTAATTTTTACATCTACAAGAGTAGCAACCTCGAAGATATGATAAATATTAATAGCACTATGCAAAGTCATGTGCCCACTGCATACTTCTGGGTCCTTCAATATTATACAAAAAAACACTGGTATATTAAATCATTTACTATTAGTTTTAAGAAATTTAAGTTTCATATCTAAAATGATTTCTATTTTCTAAACAAATGTTTCACTGATACATCTCTGGTAAATTAGGAATAAATGACTAATCTGACAGCAATCCAACAGTATCTACATTCAATATTTTCAAATATAAACAATCAACATAAGCCTGGTAATTATTCTATTTGGAAAATATACCCATCAGCCCAGGATTAGTTTCAGTATGTTTATAAATTTCATTAACAGAATATTACAAGTAGGAAAACTAGGAAAACAAAAGCAATTAATTATCCTCATGCTAAATGACTGCTGTACCGAAGATGCATCAGACTTTAAAGGGATATGTGTAATCTCATGACAGACTTATCTGAAGCATTTCCTTCCACAGTCATTTTTAAAAAGAATGCTCTCCTTCACACTATTCTTTTTTAAAAAAACTAATTTCTCTTTCATTTACTTAAGGTTGGGGTGGACTAGCTTTTGAAACTTCCCTAAGAAAAATCAGTTGCCTTAATCATTATCACTCAAAAGCAAACAAGTGCCTACACATGCATGTGGGACTCTGTTGCGTATGAACTCTGGTGCTTTTTTAAACAAAGACCAAACCACTAACGCCTTCAGGAGGTCTGCAGAAACAAATGCTGTAGTGCACTTCCCCACCTCTATTGAAACCCTTGCCTCACCAGCCAAGATTTTGTTCAACTTACTGTGTTTCGTATTTTATAATACGTAATTTTCATTTTCTAAAAGAGAAATGATATTCTGAATGTTTTTCTAAACTATGTAACTATGCAAGTGAATGCAGATGTGTGCACACATATGCATATATGTATATACACATATATATACATACTGTGTAGATATACAGATATATTAATAGGGTGTGTTCTTCATTCTCTTCCCCTGTTAAAAAAAATAAAAGCTAATATTTATTGCATGCAAACCTGCCAGATACTGTGTGAGGTATTTACATTATTTCAACAAACTCAGCGAGGTGTTCTTATGGTTCCAAACTTATTAAGGAGGAAACTGCAGCCCAGAAAGGTTAAATAATGGACCCCAAGGAGTCCACAGCTGCAAGCGGCAGAGCTCAGATTCCGTGTTAGGAGGCCGACCTCAGAGCCTGCCTTCTTCTCCCCTGAGTGAGTCTCTAAATTAGGAACAGTAACTAGAGCAGGATGGGATACACACGTAAGTCAAGGGCAAGGGTCATTCTGGAAGTGGGAAGCAAGAGGTAAGTTTATAACAGGGATGGATATTAGAGAAAGAAGCCATGCAAGGTCTTTTATTGTCAGAGGAGATGAAGAGGAGACCATTGGCAATTCTCTACTTAATTCAAAATGACTTTTACAGAAGATTGGCTTTCAGGAGTTATTTAGAACTGAAGGAAAAAGGACAGTTTGTTGAGGAGAGAATCTAAGAAAATGATCGTGCTTGGGAGACTGTTCAGAAGACTAGTAATGAGTTCACAGAGAAGGTGCTACCTAGAGGAACTGAAACGAATGGAGAGAGAAGGCCAGGGACCTGAGCAGCAGATGAGGGAAATGAGATAATCCAGAGCTTGCTAGAGACTGGCTTTGATGCATGGGGCAAACAGCCAGAGGAGATGCAAAAGGAAATGAGAAGCCCCTGTAAAGATTTAAGGAAGGGGCTGGCGTGGTCAGGAAATTCACCCGGCGGGAGGTAACAGTCCATTCTAGGAACTTGGAGGAGAAGGCCAGGAGAGAATGACAGGCCTAGAAGCTCCTGAGTTCAGTGGATTTCATGATGATTTCATAAAGACGGGTGTTATTCTGGACAAGTCTGTATGTTGAGGAAGGAAAGTCAGCCAGAAATTGCTCTCTAAATTTAATAAAGTTTTCAGAAAAAAACTGCCAAGGCAGAAAACTTCCCAGTGATTCTGCCAGTACAGCTAATTGCTTAGCAATTACTGGCTATGAGCATCACAGAAACTGTAGACATTTTTAAACCCTTACGCTATGAGGAACTATGTCTCAAAGCCCTTGAAATTTTCATTAGTATTTGGGTGTCCTCTGAGCAAATTCTCTACCCATGTCACCAGAAAAAAAAAAAGATAATTTCCCAGAGAAAATTGTTATGCTGTCTCCTCCATTAAGCCAGAGTTATCCTCAGCTAAGATGTACATATGAATAATTTATACTCACCTGGAATGGTTAACATATGAGCGTACTGTTCCAAAGATACAGCTGGTTTCTTTAACAGCCCAGATCATAGACATTCCTCACAGTCCTTCTCATTTAGTTAAAGGATAAAATACAAACATTTATGGGAGAAAAACAACTTTAGTAGCTTATTGATTTAGCTCTAGGAGTATTTTCACAACTGAGTCCTTTTTAACAGCATACAACCAGGGGCATATGTCTAATCAATACTGAACATCTACCTTGCAGTTGGGGCTCATGAATTAATCAGAATCTACTCCAACTCAAACCGCCAGACAAAAACAGCAGTGACCTCCATCTCTTTGAACACCCAAACAATGTTATCATTTACTATCATGACAACAAACTTGAACCCTAACCACAAGCACCAAAACTAGTGTCTCTACTCATGAGTTATTTATTTGTAGGGTATCTCTTTTTCCAGAGAATTAATAGCAGGAATTCAGGTTGTCCCATGAAACACTTCCTATATGTATGTGCCGCCACATCATGTAATACTACAAACCAAAAGCTGAGAAAGCACCTGATAAACCCCACACCACGCAGCAAAATTAGGGAGTGTGGGGAATCTGCATCTCTCACTTGGATTTAATGATCTATTGTTAGGCCAAGAAACCTGTTTCCCTGATCAGCATGTGAAACAATAGAGGATAAAATGGTGTGTAAGCAGAAAGTCTTCCCTTGTAAGCTGCAAATTACCTAAAGGTTTTATTTCTAATTATGGTCATATAATTGCAGACACTTTAAGGAGAAGAGCCTGTTTGTTCTCCCTGGTGTGAGCAACTCTGATCCAGGCTCTCCTGAAGCCAGCAGCCAAGTGGCAGTGGCACAGGTCCAGGAGTCCTGGAGAAGGACAGACAGACAGCTATTCTAAAAAAGAGCTCCTGATGTCACCCAGCAATGAGACGTGAGAGCCTGATAACGCTCCCATCCTCACTCAGGTGTTACGTGTATAAAGTGAAAGGGCTCACAACATTAAGTAGATATTTTTTCACTGGGTAGTGGACAGCACCATGCTTGATCTCCCATTCTCTCATTTTCTGACCAGGCCTTCCCAAGGCCTTCCTTCTTAGCATAAATTGGCTTCCCCTAAGAATTAGTTCTCCATTTGGTTTGGTTAAGAAAATAATCATATTTCATTAAATTTTCAAAACTTGTTACAGAAGATTTCTGAAAGCCTGTTGACACACACTGTAGTAAAGAAATTGAAGGCCTAGAATCTGGAATAGACTCCCTGCGTTTGAGCCCCAGCTCTCCCGTTTTCTGGTTGTGTGAACGTAGCCAAGAATTTGACTCCTCCTTTAGGTTCTACATCTGTAAAATGGGAATAACAAAAGTTGCATGAATTAACGAGACCACATGTATAAAGTACTACCGCATGTAGTGACTGCTTGGAAGACACTGAGTTGCTGTTGTATTTGGTATAGGCATTTTGGACACTCAACATTTTTTCAGCACCTGCTTCTTATTTCAGTTGTACAAGAGCACAGAGTCTCTATCCACTGTGCCATAGAAAATTCAAAGAAGGAGAACATATGACCTGTGCTTTTGGAAGGTTTACAAATTACAGGGAAAAAAGCATACACGCACGATTCAAGAACATGTTTCAGACAACATAATCCCACAGACACATGTGTTTCTTGCTTTCTTCAACAGTATGTTCTGTGGAAGGTTGGCAAGTCACATTCTAAAAGGCCACTTCCTCCACCGCCTTTAAAGGAAAGGTATGGTGAACACTTGAAAATCAAACATCTCAACAACTGTCACATCAATTATTTCTCAATAAAACTACAGAGAGGATGTCCAGGGGAAGAAGTGTCCTATTTTATTGGTTCATATGGCTAAAGAAATATTTGAGCACTTAGTATATATACAGAATACTGTATTTGATACCAAAATTCAAAGTGTTCAAAGTTTTATTTCACTGAAGCTATATAGATAATATACAAATTATCAACAAAAGCATAAAAGTTGGGTAGAGTCAATCCACAGGGCTTCTACAGGGGGCTGAATTTTGATGCAAAATTTCAAATGGAGGGTGGGAGATAGACACAAATAGTAGAGGCTAATGGCAGCAGACTTGGGTGGAAAGGAGAGAGGTGGCAGCTGTAATGATGAAAATACACAAGGATTCATGCAGGAATGAATGACAGGAAAAAAAAGAATGTCCTTTAGATGGAGATCCAATTTGGCAAGAGCCTCAAATTAAAAAGAAACAAAGCTCTCCCTCACTGACCACCACATCACAGCCACCCCAGTCCAGAGCTCTTGATTTCCCCACAAAATGGTCAACACCAGTGGCTAATAAGCTATTTTCTAGGACACCCATGCCCTTTTGCTTCCACCTGTTGAGGTCTGTGCTTAATTGTGTTTGTTTTCAAATTTGTTTATGTCAGTTATGCCTGTTACTATAATTAAGCACCTTAATTAAACAGTTATCCAATACCCAATAAACTAGCTATACAAAGAGAGCTGTAGTCTCTATGGACACTTTGTTGAATGTTTTTAGACAGATCTGACTAATAGTGAAAAAAATTATTACAAGACTTAGAGGAAATTACAACGAGAAGAACTCTGCATTCTAATTACTTCACAAGTGCATCTAGGGAAACTGAGACTGAAAGTTGTGGAGAAAAAAGATGGGAAACTCCAACCTATCCCCAAAGACAAGACTGGGAGCTCCACAAAACAAATGGCAAGTATATATACGATACATACTTTATTGTAAGTTAAAATATTAATAAAATGTTGCCACATATATACTGATACAGTTTTTTGTTTCCTACTTTTAACTACCTTTTTGGGTTAATTGGTCAATTCTTATCACATCAAATAAGAAAGCTTCTACTATAATGAAGTCAAGTGGACCACACAATCACACTTGAATTAAAGTTATCAAAAAACTGCACCTGCAAATAGATGGGAAAAATCCTATTCAAATACATAAGTTTTTGTATCTATACTCACTATATCGCATCTGTGTGAGTCAAAAGAACAGGTAAATGAAGTACTGCTGCTACTACAGCTAAGTTGCTTCAGTCGTGTCCGACTCTGTGCAACCCCATAGACGGCAGCCCACCAGGCTCCCCCGTCCCTGGGATTCCCCAAATGAAGTACAAATGTCGTTAAATATTTTGCCTACAAAACTTCAATCTGAATATTGAATTTAAATATATATTTGCATTTGTAAATCTGACCTTAATACATTTTAATTTTATTTAATGTAAAATACTTTATTTCTAATACAAAAGAAGTCTAAATAGATATTAAGTATTCTCAAAGTACCTTAAAATAATCTAGTAAGGATAAATGCTGCAAGGATCATCAGTCTCTGCAAAGCAATCATTTTTCAAATAATATAATGTGCTATTGACTGATGTTAAGATCTAAATAATATAAAGAATGGTAGATACCTCCTGCTTGCACTCATTTTCTTCTTCAATGGGTTAAAATACAGGTAAGAACCAGCCTAGGATTATTAAAAAGAATTATTTAATTTACTGTGAATTATTTTGAATACACAATTACCACCAATAGATCTGAAACTAGCAGGCCAGGAGGAGCCACATATACTTCCCCATTAATTACTCAGAGCATATTAATCATGATTGCAAAGAATTTGCCCAACTGATAGCTCCTTGGTTTTTTCTGACATGACCATTTCACAGATAATTAGACCATAAAACCACTAAATAGGGATTGTGTCTTGGACTACGTCCTGTACACAATGATGAATACACTGGTGGCGCTCAGTCAATGTATGACTAATGATAACACTGCCATTCGTTTATTTTTCAAATACTTTATGTTCACTGAAAAATATTTATCACAGGATTTCACTGTATGCAAGAGCATCTGTAACACAGGGTAGAAACGGAATGTTTTCAAAACAGAGCGCCTGGAAACATTAGCCAGAACTCAGGCGGCCAGTATTTTGGGATTTTTTTTGGCAGGCGCATAAAACAGATCAGACATTCTGGTTGAAAACTAAATCCCCCAGCAATAGACAGAAGAAACCAATTTCATTCAAGATAAATGATCTTTTTTCAAATTCCATTAAGAGGAAGAATCTCTGTTTGGGAGAGATAGGCATAAAATCATGAAAGACACACATCCAGATACATTAGATGAGGCCCAAAGCACCACCACCCCTCGTACGGCACAGCATTTTCCCATTGCAGAGCCTCACAAGCTTTGCAAATTTTTATTTCATCAATTATAAATCACTAAACAAACCCTGACAATAATGAGAATGTGGCTTGGACAGAAACAGTCTGAACATTTCTAACTCAAGTTCTACCACACAAGAAAAGAGAAATGTATTCAGCAAGGGAAAACAAAGGTTCTTGGCTAAAAGCTCAACTCACCATCTTGTACTTATCAAAGTCATCTTAAGAGGCATTATTCCAGGGTTACACTACCGCTGTTTAAAAACTGAAAAATGTACATGCACTGGCCCAAGGTCAGTGTTCAACAAATACTTGTTGACTTGACGTCTTAATTTTTCAAGAAAAAGACTATGGAAATTTTAAAAATTATGTATAAAAACTAAAGATTCCTGTCTCCAAAAAGACATGTTCATACGTCAAATGACATAAAGGAGCTAAAAACTCAAGGTTCAGGATAAAACCTAGGCTCTCTAAATCAGTGATTCAAAATGTTCTTCCTGACAGAATTAAAAATATTACTAATATTTATTTCTTCTAAAGTAGTGAATTTTACTAAATAATATCTATTTTTCATCTCTTCTTGCACACATTGCACTTAAAGCTGAAATCAACCATACACTATTACACTTGATTACTACTCAAAATATCAAGTATTCTGCTTCACATGCATAATCTTATCCATTCAATCATACCACTAGTTTCTTGGGAGAAGGTCTTATAGTTTTATATCCTCTTTGGGGCCTAATGCACCATTAGCATATAAGACTTTTTAAAAATTACTTATCTATCAAGTAAGTGACAATCTAATCAGGGAAAGAGAAAGCAAACTCTTGCTTCTGACATAAACAATGGACATTTGCTTTATTCAAATATCCTGATTCATAAAGTAGGATTAACAATTTCACAAATTTTGAGCAGAGTAAAAAATTTGATATTACAGCCACACAATTATCTTTCTTTGAGTTTTGCCTTGTATACTCTTGCATTATTACATTACCCTTGATGAAACAGAACTGCCAGCTAAAAGAAACGTCCAAATAATAAAATGCCAGGTAGACCAACTGTTTTTCCTAGAGCATTCTTTGTTGATGAATTCAGATGCCTGACTCATGATCTGGGTTAGCTTGCGTAAGCCTGTGGCGTCCTCCTGAATTAAGGGTGGCTTGGAGGGTCTCTCTACCTGCCAGCACTGAAAAGCAGTGCATGACAACTTGGTCTGCATACTTCGTGGCTGGAGAGCACAGCGTCCAAGGGCAAAGATGGCTGTGGAAGCCACCAAACAGTCTCCTGGCAGCACTGCTGTGAACAGCGAAGGACACCAGCAAAGGTGACTGGGTAGGAAAAACAACATCCATTCCATGCCAGCAGGAGACAGACACCTTCTGAATCAGGGTGAGGGGTGAGGAGCTGGGGAGATGGGCTTTGAGAGAACCCACAGCTCTTTGCGGCGTCCCCCTCCTCCTAACCCCACCAGTGAGTAATCCAGCCTATCACCACTTGCTGACATTCAGAATCAGAAAGGATCTTAAATTATCTGTTTCTTAAAAAGGAGATTTTCAATTTCCCTAGCAAGTCTGTCAGAGCCAAAAAAAAAAAGGTTTCTTATGGCAGACTTTAGTCAGGCAAGGAGGGGTGTCTCCTGCTGAGCTGCTGGCTCCCCAGTTCAGATTTCCTGAATCATTCAGGCTCTCCTGAGAGGCTTCTTTATACCCATGGAAACAGCGAGGTCTCACTCCACGGGGATCTGCTTCAGGCAGCCCCTTGCCGCTTGACAGATACGACGCCTGATTCATTAGCAGTCAGTACTAGTGGAATGGGGGTGGGGGGGTGGGGGTTGAAGCGACGTACAGGAGCCTGAAAGGGGCCTTGTCAAGGACCTCTGCTCGGCCAACACACTAATTGGTAGAGAATAGTTTATTACGTTAACATCTAGGTCAAACCTAGAACACTGGCGTCCTCAGTAAGATGTTGTAATTACATTTCTGGAATGCGTATTCTAAGGAACAACAGCAGTGTAGTGATAATTACTGTTGATGATGATGATTCCACTGCCTTACATTCACTCAACATGCCTGCCTCCTTCCTCATTACTACATTTAATCCTCACAACCTTGTGTGAGAAAAGCAAGAACAAACAGCTCAAAATGAAGGAGCGAGGCACGGAGCGGACTGGACTAGAGGTCACTCCTTCCTGAACCAAAACAAGGTCTTCGGGGTACAGTGAGGAAGGTGCGGAAGCAGAGTCATTAGTTAAACAAACCTCTGCCCGACGCCTCTGTGGGAAGCAGCGGGCCAAGCTCTAGGATTTCAGATAAATATTGCACGGTCTTAAAGGAGTTGTGAGATGACAGGGAAGGAACAAGGTGGCATTTAGGCTGGGTCTGGAAGGGTAAGTGCCTGCCATTACTGAAGAAGACTGGAACACACATGTGAAGATGTTCAGAGGCATGGACCCAAGAAAGAACTTGGGTCAAGTTAACCCTTTTTTTTTTCCAAAAGGGACTTTCTTGGTGGTCCAGTGGCTTGCAATGCAGGGTAACTGGGTTCGATCCCTGGTCAGGGAACTAGATCCCATACGCTACAACTCAGACTGTAACTAAGACTCAGTACAGCCAAGTAAACATTAAAAAAAAAAAAAAAGCCATCATAAAATAAATAAGTAGTTTACATTTTCTCTTACATACAATGGTATTTCCCCCCAATGTTTTTTTTTCAAAAACACATTTTATTTCGACTAGTCTAAAACCTCAAGTACAGTGAGTCCCTTACATACAAACCTTCAACTTGCAAACTTTCAAAGATGCAAACATGCATTCACATGTCCAGTCATGTCAGCCAGTTCACCTGTCTGACATACACCGTCACGTGCATGACCCTCCATAAGCGGCTGTGCTGTGAGTACTTTACTGCACAGTACTGTATAGTGTATAGTCGTACAGTAGCCTCATGTCAAGCCCAGGATGCCTGGAAGCAAGCATAAAAGCAGCACTGATGTGGCCGGTACTGTTACCAGCCCCCGGATGCCAGCTGTTGCACTGTACTATTATGCTTTTCAAGGTACTGTACTGTAAGATTAAAAATGTTTTGATTTTTGTGTATGAATTGTATGAAAAATATTATAAACCTATGATACTATAGTACCATCAATACATAACCAACTGTGCTAGTTGGGTACCTGGGCTAACTCTGTAGGATGTATGAACAAATTGGACTTAAGAACATGATCTCAGATTGGAACTTGTTTATATGTAGGAGACTTACTGGTATTCATTCAATGTCAAAACCAAATTCAACATTCATTTATTGAGTCTTCACAATATACATATTAGGTGCCCAGTTCCACGCTCACTGTGCCTCGTGCTTGCCATCACAACTGCATGGTTATCTACACAATCACTGGTTTGCTGTCTCCCATCCCTGGACCCCGCCACGGGCTGTGAACCCCACATGGCACAACTGCATCTGTTCTGCTTACTATGTGCCTCCAGCACACACGCCATTACATGTCTGGCAGCCAGTGAGCACTCAGAACATTCTCCCAATGAATGAATGATGTATACTGGGCACTGTGTTATAAAAGAATTCCCACCCCACAGAATACAGACACCTAAAAATTAATGGCAACACTATGCAATGAGTGTTAAGAGGTATTATTAAAGAGCTTTGAAAACACAGACAAAGGAGCAAATAATCGAGTTCATATATCCTCCTACACGTCACCCTGTATAAACAGCTTCTACCCTTAATAATTTGCTTTTATAACAAATACTCATCCAACAGAAACTATGTTATTCTGTGAAGGAAATTTAAGCAATAAAAGTGACTCCATTTCCAGGTATAGGTTTCACAAAATGCTTTATTCTCTGCCAACCACTGTGATTACCAGTGCCTTCGTGAAGATTATGAAAAAGAAATGTTATTATATAGAAAGACTGGAACAAGACTAACCTCTAGACCTACCGAGGAAATCCTCTTCATTGAAAATTTTCAGTGGGAGAGAGGGGGCGGCTTGGGGAGAGAGGAGGTATAGAATGATTATCTCACAATATTAGGCCTTTAGCTTTCAGATGTTAAAACATAGTTTATGCCCCAAAGGCTCAATTAAAACAAAGTTGGAAAAAAAAAAATTCAATAGAGCAAACTGACAGATTTCATCATCTGATTTCATCACAGAGCAGTGAGAAGCATTTAACTGGCCTATGCAGAGATAGAAGAGCAGTTCTCTTGGCTGGAAGGCACTGAATCCAACACTGTTTTTCTTTCCTCCTCCTTTTTTTTTTGGCAAAAGGAAAAATGTCCAATCATCATAGTAGAGAGCAAGTCACAGAATTTCTAATTTTAAAAAGGCAATTTCATGGTTAAGAAGTAATGGTTTGATGGTAATGAATACCTTTTCATTTTTAAAACCTGACTATGAGAACATCCAACTAAGACACTTATTTCCAAGGATAACGTCTCTTCCTTTCAAAGTTAAAACTCTTAATATTTACTCAGCTTGGAACATGTTTTTTAGTCATTCCCATTCTTTGAATCTCTGCCTAAAACAAGCTTACGTTTGGAGACACCACTCCCATTGATGTTTATAAGAATGTCTTGCTATTAACCTCTGACCCAATTAGTCACCAAATTGGCAGAATACACTGCTATTTGGAAACCAATAGCTTATGAAGGAAGTTTAAAAAAATCTGCAAAATGAGCTATATTATGACTACTTTATTTATAGTTTTTAAGAAGTATTCCAGGAAATCTACAGTAACAAATCCGGAATAAAGGCAAGCACAGGTCCTTTGTGTGCAACAGGGCAGGGAGTTGTGGCTATTTTAAACAAAAATAAATTTAAAATGTGAAGGTACAGTGCACTCTGTACTTTCGTTGTTTTTCCCCTTTCCTTTCCTGCCACTGTCTCTCTGCATCTCAGTAAAAGAAAACTTCATCTTTCTAGTTACTCAGGCCAATAATTTTGAGGTCTCCTTTTTTCCTAACACTGTATATCGAAATCCATCTACAAATTCTGTTGGCTCTGCTTCAAACTATATCCAGCTGCTTATCACTACTCTCCACCATCACTCCAGTCTAAGCCATCACAGCTCCTGCTTGGTTTGCAGCCCTGCCTTCCTAGCCGGCCTCCCTAGGGCCGTCCCAAAGTTTCTTCTCAGCACAGCTGCCAGAACATCTGGTTAAAACTAAATCGCTCAGATCATGGCCTTCTTTGCTTAAAACCTTGCAAGGACTCCCCTCTCAGAAAAGCCAGAGGCTTACATTGGTTCCTGAGGCCTGGCATAAGCTGGGGTCTTTCTTCCCCTCTGTCATCCCTAACTACTCTCCTCCTCCACTCCAGTCACACTGGCCTCCCTTCTGTTTCCCAAATAGGTCAGAACACACTCCCAAGAGCAGGGTCTTTGTACTTGCTATTGCCTTTGTCTAGAACACTCCGTCTCCATGCACGGCATGCTCTGCACATCCTTCAGAATCAAATGTCACTTTCTCAGGGAGGTCTTTCCTAATCAAACTAATTAAAATAGCAATCTTGCCTCCCATTCCTGTCACTCACTAACTCTGCTTTATTTATCTCCACAGTACTCATCACCATGTGACGTGCTATGTATCTACTTGTTTATTATCTGTCTCTTCCCATTAGAATGTAAAATGAATTTCATGAGGGCAGAGGACTGTCTGTTTTGTTCCTTGCTGTATCCTCAACGCCTACAACAGAGCCTGACATACAGCAGGTGCTCAGGAAATACTGGTTGATTTAATGGATAAATTAAAATGCCAGACTTCTCCTTCTTCCACGCCTTCTCCTTCTCCATGCTACTTCTAGTAATACAATTATTTGCCCATGATTTAGCATTAAAATTGTTCTGAGTTCATTTCTCAAAGATTCGTTTTAAATATAACTCTTATTAACCTACCTGAGGATATACCCAATAAATAAACAGGAACTTAAGCAACCAGCTTATTCACCTTCTAGCTAAACATTGGAGACTCCAATCTTTCCAATAACCTCTGCCTGCTTCTAAAAGTCTACACTTCTTCTGTGGCAGAGTACAATTTAGACGTGTTTTCCAATCTTTAGTCACTCCCAGACCATCCTCAGCAATTCTGCTTCATCTACACATCAACTGTGCTATTATTTTCTTAACAATGTTTTTAACTTGGCTCACTTATTCTTTAAACAAAACGAATGTAAGAAGAATCTCATCTTAAGCAGTAACAACTATGAAAAGAGAAGTCTGAAGCAGGTTCTGTCCCACTAATGTGTATAAAAATAAAAGTAATGACTATAGGAATGAAGGGTTTGTCCACGGTTCACCACCAGTGGTACAAACCATACTCCAGGATTCACTGATACAAGCCAAAAACTTTATACCGAGGCAATATCTTTAGGAAGAAACAGACACACACACACACACCCACACACACACAC
Organism: Bos grunniens; assembly: GCF_055505025.1. Classification (NCBI taxonomy): domain Eukaryota; kingdom Metazoa; phylum Chordata; class Mammalia; order Artiodactyla; family Bovidae; genus Bos; species Bos grunniens. Next base: position 15,474,619 of record NC_141192.1, read on the forward strand.
CCACACACACACACCCACACACACCCACACACACACCCACATGCTCCCCTTTGCTTTACACCATCTAAGTTAAGAATTCAAGTCCCAAAAGAATCAGATTATCTATAGATTCCAAATATATCATGAAGAAATGTCTAAATTCCTAGTCAGATTGATTCAGACCATCAAAGCTAAGCTCCTAAAGGGAAATCTATTCAACTATCTGTTGGGTCCTTTTCTAAGATGGTATCTGCTAAAATGCTCCGGTAAAGAGCAAACTTGTATGTTTTTCTAGTTAAGTTGTGTTTTTTTTTTTGAACACCCAGTCTGCCTGCATGCCTGTCTGTCTTTTTCCTTCCTACCTAACTTCCTTCCTTGTTTTCTTTTAGAAGTGGGTGGTTGGGGTAAAAAGACCTGGGAGACATTTCCTAAACTTGATGATTTCTTCCTACCAGCAATTTCACAGTTTATTTCTAGTGCTTTATCAAATTTGACTTCTAAAGATTACTTTTCTACTTTAGAGATTGATGGTAAGAAATTTCTGATTGAGAACAATGATCTTTAACAAACTGAAAGGCCATTCTTATATTCGAACACATTTTAAAATGCCAGTAGTAGTCTAAACTTGCTTCAGACAGCCCATACAATCACAAGGGTTTATTTTAAGAAAAAGACTTAGATGGACATATCCACGGAAGCTAATACGAATGTGCTGTTCTTCCAACAAAAAGGTTACTGACCCATCAGTGGGAGTTGTCTTTTCTGGCAGAGATGACAGATTTGCCTTGTCTTATCTACACCCCCTGCTCTGTCCCCATAATGAGCCACGGCACACATGTGCACGACAGCTGGCAACGGGAGTCGGGGTCTGTGGCCATGGGCCAGGGCAAAGCTTACCAACCCACTCAGAGCCCGGACCTATGACCCGGGTCTCATTAGCACCTTGCTCCAAGCAACTGAGCTGCCACAAAAATCAACAGTGGCTTAAGCCATTTTGTTTACACGTGAAACAAATCAGGTCAGTCTGACAACCAGTAGTTCAAGCAGCCACTAGAGAATTGCCAAAAGTACAGAAGAACCAACGGTGAGGGGGAATTAAAAGGGTCTTGCTGTCCTGCTTTTGCCCTCCACCTTCCAAAGGAAGGATAAATTTGGAAGGGAAGTGAGAATATAATAGGCAAGTCCATTTGTCATACACTAGGTATTCAGTGCATGTTAATAAAAGATAATAAAAGAAGAAAAGCACATCTACAACTTCCTAGGTTATGCCCCTTCTTAGTGGTTAGGACATACTTGAAAGATGCACAAAAAAGAGCAAAAGACAGTTTGTACTTGAGAACTGCACACCTAAAAAATCTATACTCAAAAAATACTTAGATTACAGTAATCCATTTACATTAGGAAACCATTTATCTTAAGGAAAAATGAAAGAAACAAAAATCCACAGCAAATCAAGCTCAAAAGAAATCATTACATAAATATTTTCATTACCAAAATTTTGGATTTCTAAAACATCTAAACAATCTTTCCTTTGATAAGACATACAAATTAAAACTAAAGAACGCTCCCTGGGCACCAGTTTGTGCCAGGGTTTTATCAGCTGGTTTAATTGGGGTTATCCCACCTTGGGATGGAAAAGCAGGGGAGAAGAGAAAAATCAAAGCTATTTTTAAATTATAATAAATCACTCTTTGAGGAACAAAAGCAGTCTTATGAACAAAAAGGAGAAAACACAGGAGGTTGGAAAACTGCCCTTTAATAAGCCAATCAACCAAGTTGTAAAGAACTATCTATCTACTTACCATTATATTAAATGCTATGTGAGATAGATAAGAAATATTAGGCAAAGTCTTATCCACAAAGCTTACGATCTGGTTAAAAATCCAGGATAAATAAATATTAAAAAAACGAACAATCCAACTAAAATCCTGAACTGCATAGCTGAGGCAGTAAATGCTGGAGGCACTCTTCCGGTGATGGGCGAATAGGCAGTTCATATCAAACTTTCTGTAAAGATAATGTAAAAAGCTGGATAACAAATACATCTTCATAGAAGCACCAAAGAGCTAACCAGATAGGGTTAGATTTGGTGAGAACTGGATGCCAGAGAGATAAGCCCAACACTCAAGAGCTGCATTTGTCCTCCACTTTTTTTTTTTTTTTAACCTATTCAGGAAGAGAGGCTGAGGTGAAACTGTGGTGGCCTCTGGGGCCTAAGAAGTTGGGGTCTTTAGTAGTCCGACCCTTACTGTAAGTTGGGCCACGCATAAGTGGGGAAGGGAAACATAAGTAACCAGCCTACATATGGATCTGCAGTCCAATTTACAGTGGCTCAGTGGTAAAGAATACACCTGCTAATACAGGAAACTCAGGATCGATCCCTGGGTTGGGAAGATCCCCTTAAAGAATGAACAACAACCTATTCCAGTATTCTTGCCTAAAGAATTCCATGGACAGAGGAGCCTGGCAGGCTACAGTCCATGGGGTCACAAAGAGTCAGATACAAGTGAAGAACTGAACACACACATTACAACGTCTGAACTGTGACCCTGGGTTGAGGAGGCCTCAGCCTAAGGCATTAAGGCAGGGCACATGAAAATTCTAGGCCTCAAATTATTTCTATAAAAATGTTTTTTCAAAAACAGTATCCAACATATAATCAAGCACATGGAGAGATAAGACACTGTACGTCAGAACTACCTGAAACATTAAAGGACAGGATCAGACCCGCAGAAATACCAGATATAGGCACACTTTGCTTTATTGTACTTCACAGATATTGCCTTTTCTACAAATTGAAGATTTGGGGCAGACTTGCACTAAGCAAGTCTATCATAACCAATTTTCCGATAGCATTTCCCCACCTTGTGTTTCTATGTCACATTTTGATAATTCTTGTAATATTTCTAACTTTTTCATTACTATTGTTATATTAAGGTGACTGGTGATCTTTGAGGTTACTAATATGCTTGCTGAAGGCTCAGATGAATGGTTAGCATTTTTTGGCAATAAAATATTTTTATTCAAGATATGTGCATCAGTTTTTTATATACACAATGCTAAGGTACACTTAACAGACCACTGTATAGTGTAAACCTAACTCTTATAAGCACTAGGAAACCGAATAATTTGTGTGACTCCTTTATTTCAATATTCATTTTACTGTGGTGTTACAGAACCGAACCTGCAATACCTCTGAGGTCTGCCGATACTGAAAATACAAGCTAAGATTAAAAAACAATTACATTATTATAGTCAAAGAGACAAAAACCAAGCTTAAAGATTTGGCAGGGGACCATCAACTAAAAAATGTGACAAATGTGAAAAATAACTAAAAAATTCTATAACTGAAAGACAGTAACTGAAATCAGGAATTCAGTGAATAAGTTTATTGGTAGATTAGATACAGTTGAAGAGAGAACTAGTAAACTGCAATTGAGAAGAAAATTCAAGTATGGCTCAGAAAAAAAGATGAAAAATAAAGAAGAGAAATAAAAGAAAAATCTTTTATTTTTCAAAAGATGAAAAACATAGAAAAATACTGTATGTCCTGTATGCATAGGGCATACAGTGAGAAATTATAACATGTATTTTATTAAAAACCTGAAAAGAGGGAGGAAGGTTCAAGAGGGAGGAAGATTCAAGAGGGAGGGGCCACACGTATAGCTACAGTTGATTCATGTTGATGTACGGCAGAAACCATCACAATATTGCCATTATCTTCCAATTAAAAATAAACTTTTTTTTAAAAAAGAGAAAGATCTTAAACAGATTGTTCTAGGACTAAAGAAAAAAAAGAAAGCTGACACGAGAGAATAAGGAGGATGAAGCAGGAACAGTAAAAAAATAATGGCTGAGAATTTATATGAACTGAGATACCTAGTAAAGTAAAAGTAAAGTAAAAAGTCGCTCAGTCGTGTCCGACTCTTTGCAACCCCGTGGACTAGAGCCTATCAGGCTCCTCCGTCCATGGGATTCTCCAGGTAAGGATACTGGAGTGGGTTGCCATTTCCTTCTCCAGGGGAGAAGTTACTGCTGCTGCTAAAGATACCTAGTAGACCACATAAAAAGATATGAGTATCTAGACATACCACAGCAAAACTTCACAGATAAAATTTGAAGAAAATAGATTAAAATGCAGATTCCTTGGTTTAACAAATGAAGTCATAAGACAATGGACTATCTTCCACACGTTCAAAGAAAATCATTGTTGGTGTTCAGTTGCTAAGTCGCGTCTGATTCTTTGCGACTCCACGGACTGCAGCACCCTAGGCTTCCCTGTCCTTCACCATGTCAAAGAAAACAACAACCCAGAATTCTACACGTAGCAAAAATAATCAAGAAAGAATGCAAAATAAAGATAAAATTATTTGTGCCGGCAAACTTGAACTCAACAAAACTCTTTTTCTCTTACATGACCCAGTCACATGGTTATTCGTTGCTTTAACCCGCTGCATTACACACAGGAGGCAGGAGACGAACGCTTGACGAACGGCACTGCCGTGTCAGTTCATGTATTACAACAAAACCCACTAAGATGCACTGAAACAAGGACAGGAATTCTCCTGTTTTCTCTGCTGTTATATCCCTCACCTAAAAGAATGTCTGTCATGTAACAGGTGCTTAAAGACATTATAAAATAAATTCATAATATTGACAGAATTTTTAGAAGACTTTAGATTCCATTGTAAGAGTTGAAAATGTTTCCTTTGTTCAGACAATACAAAAATTAGAAACACTGATTACAAATTAAAAGCTTATAAGTATGGTTAACTTGAAACTTTTTTTAAAAAGCCAAACTTACCTCATAAATATGAGACTATATCTACATAATTAAAAAGCAATGAAAAAAGATAGTTCTTAACTGTTACTAGTTTCATCTCTCACTATGTTCTCTACATACCTTACGCTCCATATTTCAATTAAGTGATGTGCCAGTCTATGCAGTCACGATTTTGTCTGTTATGCATTCACGCCAATAATGTTGTCTCTGTCCATAATGTCCTTCTCTTCCATGCCAGTTCTCCAAAAAGAAAAATTCTCTCATTCTTTAACAACCAGATCAAATGTCATTTCTTCAGAAAAGGCCGCCTCAACACTGTCACCCAATGAGCCAGTATGAACTCTCCCCCCTCCATTCAGACGAAACAAAGGCTTTTTACAGAAGGTATTATATGCTACATTGTGCTCAGCACTTGCGTATACACTGTCTACCTTGAGAGCTAGAAGGGAAGGGCCATGTCTTCTCCATTCTTTTATCTTTCTAGCCCCAAGCACCAACCTTAGTGTCTAGGACATAGTGAGTATCCAAAACTGTTTGCTAAGGAGACTGAAAGAAAGAACAGGAAAGTATAACAGACTGGAGAAGACAAAGAAGAAACAACAGCTAAAGGCAACGTAGGATCCTGCACTGGATCTGAGACAAGGAAATTCAGTAGGTGGAAAACTGGTAAAATTAAAATAAGGTCTATTCAGTTTAGTTCAGTCGCTCAGTCGTGTCTGACTCTTCGCGACCCCATGAATCGCAGCACGCCAGGCCTCCCTGTCCATCACCAACTCCCGGAGTTCACTCAGACACGTCCATCGAGTCGGTGATGCCATCCAGCTGTCTCATCCTTTGTCGTCCCCTTTTCTCCCTGCCCCCAATCCCTCCCAGCATCGGAGTCTTTTCCGATGAGAAAACTCTTCGCATGAGGTGGCCAAAGTACTGGAGTTTCAGCTTTAGCATCATTCCTTCCAAAGAAATCCCAGGGCTGATCTCCTTCAGAATGGACTGGTTGGGTCTCCCTGCAGTCCAAGGGACTCTCAAGAGTCTTCTCCAACACCACAGTTCAAAAGCATCAATTATTCGGCGCTCAGCCCTCTTCACAGTCCAACTCTCACATCCATACATGACCACAGGAAAAACCATAGCCTTGATTAGACAGACCTTTTTTGGCAAAGTAATGTCTCTGCTTTTTAATAAGGTCTATAGGGTAGTTTAATAGTGTTGTATTAATACATTTCTGGCTTTGATAATCATACTACAGCAATGTAATTGGTAAACATTAGGGGGGCTAAAGAGTATATATAAACTACACTATTTTCATAATTTTTCTGTATTATTTATTCAAAATAATTTTTTAAAGTGCTTGCTGGATTGAGTTGTTTTCTCAAATGATAGAAATGTCACAAAGAAATGTTCAGTTTTATACAAAGTGTTCAGCCATACAATGTAAATAAAAATAATGAAATAGGTCAAAGGAACCATTACCAGATATATACTATCTGAATTTTTACCCAAAATAAATTCATAAACAGTGTGTCAAGTATAACTAAAAAAAAAAAAAAAACCCAAGCAAATAAAGTATATGAGAACTACAAAGCAAATTTAATAGACCTGAAATTTGTCTATGGCCAGCACAGTCAATCGGAGAAGGCAATGGCACCCCACTCCAGTACTCTTGCCTGGAAAATCCCACGGACGGAGGAGCCTGGTAGGTGGCAGGCCATGGGGTAGCACAGAGTTGGACACGACTGAGCGACTTCACTTTCACTTTTCACTTTCATGCATCGGAGGAGGAAATGGCAACCCACTCCAGTGCTCTTGCCTGGAGAATCCCAGGGACGGGGGAGCCTGGTGGGCTGCCATCTATGGGGTCACACAGAGTCGGACACGACTGAAGTGACTTAGCAGCAGCTTAGCAGCAGCACAGTCAATAAAGATACAGCCTCTATAAGCACTCTCCGGGTAAGATGTAACGTAGTGATACACAGAATATGGAAATCATTATACATGAAATCCAGTACTACTGTGCAGATGTTTCATTCTGATTCATCACTGCACAAGAAACGAAGCTCTAGATAAAGCACTGTGCCATGCTACAGAATACAACAGAAGAATATGTCCTGAATAAAAACTGCTGAGATGGTAGAAATACGAGTCTGAGAGGTCAGTTTAACGTAGAGAAAAAAGCGAATTATCAAAGAAGCACCAATTCAATAGAACACGTAGAACTATAGATGTAAGTGAAAATGCAAACAGATCTACGAGACAGATTACCATCAAGGCATTATGATACCTCTCAGGGTCACAACAACGGCAACACCACTATAAAAAATATAGATTTTTTAAAAACAACCATTGCAAGCAATGTAAGTGAATTTTAAATCGTCTTCGGAATATTGACAACAGTGGCAACAAGCAGCAATATTGAAGTGGCGGATTTGAATTGATCTACCAGCACTTGTAACCTTTAAATTGTTTCAATTTAAGACAAAGGTAACCAGTTAATTCTTTATCTGAAAGACTGGTGATAAAGAACAGAAACAGTCTTTCATTCTCTAGATAATTCATTGCAACTTAGTATGTGCCAGGCACTGGGGTAGTATTGGAGACACAGAAAGATCCAGTCCCTGACTTATTGGGGTTTACAATGAGACCACTAATAAATGTGATGATGTTATATTAGTGAGAACGAGGAAGCACTGGACGCTCAGAGCCTAGTCAAGGAAGGCCTCCCAGATACATTCCAGTTACACTGACACTGAAGACTAAAGGATGAGGGAGAGCCAGCTAGACAAAGGAAGTGAAGGCAGGAAGTGGGGTTCTTGGTGGATGAGGCACCTTATGGGAAAAGTCTAGAAAACACATGGAGCATGGCAGATGAGGGAAGTGAGGAAAATGAACAATGCTAGAGTACACGGCAGGATGGGGTAGTATATGCATTTATCAGCCTGTATAGCATGATTCTCAAGATCACAGAGAAACTTATAAGGATGCTTTTCAAAGCTACATATAGTAATGGTTTATTATTATGATTATCACTACTTTTGCCAAAGAACAGGTTTTAATAAAAAGCTTTATCTCAAAAGATACATTCTTTGCTTCTAAGGGAACTGGACAAGCTTGAAAACAAAGCAGACTATATCAGGGGGAAAAAAAAAATCCATTTGCATTGAGGGTACACTGGAATCATAACCTAACTATGCAGGCCTTTTAAATTGCTGAATTCAAAATAAAAATGGCTCATTATTAAAGAAATTCCTAATTTCTTGAGCCAGTTACTTTGAAAAAGTTACCAAGTTTGGCTGAAGTTCCTTATTCAGAAGATCCTAAAATTTTCTAGAAGAAATAAACTGCTTTAACCTTGGCAGTAAACAATAACTAAATGTGATAAATATGAAATTAACCAAATCCGAATTAGTTCTACACATCTAATACCAAGAAAATTATGTTGAAAGCTACCCACATAACAATTCTTCAATTTAAGAAGAACTCATTTAAATAATAAACCTGATTGAATTTTATTTCTCATTTTTTGGTGAGAACAGCATCTGTTTTCTGTCACAGGTCTTTTAATTTCTGGATTAACTAATTATATGTTGAGAAAGCGCAGTGACATACTACATGAAGAAAATGCTACAGACTTGCTAATAAAATAACACTTAAAGCTCACGTTGGGCTTGAGGGCAGGTCTACTGTATTGGTTTAAGTAGCAGGTGACTCAGGCACCGGGTGTGGGTCTCTGCTGGGGAAGGCCTGGGTGACCCCCACAGGTCAGCTTGCTTTCTGTCTCCAAATGTAGATCTATCCGCTGGCCTCGAGCATACATGTTTTCTTCATCTATGTGCACTTTCTCAAAGGAGCAAATTTCTAAAATACAAGTTCTTGCTTGACTAATGTTGAATAATGTGCTTCTGTAGCAAGATCCAAGTCTAATTCAATCCTTGTGAAATTCCAGAAGCAATTAACATTATGAGAATATTTTGAAATCTAGTTTGAAGTTTATGTATGGGGTGCTTGATTTCAGATTTCACTAACAAAAGTTATCTGCAGAGTTCCCACTGAATAGCTTGTGACACCAAACTTCTTCCACCGATTACTTGCCTACCCCTTCCCTCTCTTCACATCCCCAAATGCAAGTAACACTTCACATGATACTTACTTATCTCTAGGATTATCATATAACTACCATTTACGGTTAGATTCTTTTTTTTGCACTTGACTGAACAACCCAATCAATAGCAACAAGAACACTCTGTTGTCAAAAGCAGATGCTGCTCCAGCTGCTGGCTCCCCTGGGGCTGATGCTGGGGTACCATGTTTGGAAAGCCCTGCCAGACTGGCCCCATGTGCCATGATCACTCTGCTCCACCACACAGACACAGACATCAGGTAGAGCACTAACTCATATAGGTCATTAATGAATTTGACTGTAATTAGGCAATGTTATAAACCAATATTTATAGCCTCTTTTGTAATTCTGAAAGCCTAAAAACTAGACACGGCTGTCCATATTATAAACTGCACCCATAGTGGTTATAACTGAAATTAAGGAGGGAAAAATAAGAGAAAGCAAATGGTCATATAATATATAACCTTTCTATTATACAGGCAGTGCTAAATACAAGATACATGACTGAGCAATGTTAACAGACTTACAATATAGGAAATTATACATCTGAATGGCTACTTAATAGAAAATCTACTGAAAGTTAGGATTTGTCCTCCAACTCTATCTATCCCCTTCAACCTTTAACTATCACATAAATATATGCAAAACAGTTGAGTAACTTGCCCAAACAGCTTAGAAATTACGATATTTGAAGGCTGAACTCATTAGCTACTGAAGACACAATTAGAAGGAAACCAGTTTAGAAACCCAAAGGGGATATAATTTTAGAAAATGGAATCTGCTTTTTAAAAAGTAATCACAAACACTTACTGTTTTTTCCCCAGATTACAGACATACACAGTCATTCAAGAAAATGTATCAAAATATTTTTTAAGGAAAGGTAATTTGGAATGGATATAAGAATCACAAATACTACAAAATAATGATTTAAAAATCATGATGAGAAGAAAGACAGGGAAGGCATCAAGGGAAAATGACATGGTTCTATAAAAATGGCACAGAACAGCAGGGGGACTAAATTCTAAAGTGAGTGAAGACAGTTAAAAATTACGCTCAATCAACTTTAAAAAATTTGTTCATACATACACACAAGTCACACACACACACATATAGGCTGCCATGTAAGAGCTTGAATCCCGGAGGAACGCAAACAGTGTTTATCAACTATCTTCACACATTATACTCTGCTAGGCTATTCAGAGTAATCAAATAAAAATAAAGTTGCTTTGAAGATTTTAGAGGAAGGATGTTTTACATAATAAAGTGCCTATTCTCAAAATATTTTTTAAAAAACATATTCTTTCAGGAATGAAGACAAATACCCAAGATTCTCTAGCAAGAATCAAAGAAGAGGATCTTGAAAATGGCAAAGAATACGCTAGACACGACTGTCGGCTCAAGCCCAAGATTAGGGAAGAAATGCTAAGAGAGGACCTAGCTTCTGTATGTACGTGTATTTACTCCCTGCCTTCATCCATAAAATGTAAGTCTGGATATCTGTTTTATACAAGTTCAAGTTTCCAACCTTCAGTAAACTTCCTCTTAAAGCTGAGATGACTTACCAGTGAGGCAGCAGACCTACTGTCCATTAAGTTTTTAAAGTCAGGGAGAACGGCTGAGATGCCAGAAGTCTGAATATGAGCAAACGCCAACAACAACAATAAAGTTAAGGAAGAAAATTCAGAAAGTAACAGGCAAGCAGATACTATACTCCCCCTGAGCAAAAACTTTAGAAAAAATTAAACAGCTTATTTCTAAGTACCCAGAAATGAAGTATTTTTAGACCCCAAGGTGGAGTCACTTGGGCACTAAACCTCAAAAACTAAGTTCACGTCTCCTCTTTTTAAAATATTTATTTATTTATTTAGTTTTTGGCTGTGCTGGGTCTTCATGGCTGCAAGGGCCTTTCTCTAGTTGCAGAGAGAGGGGATACTCTCTAGTTGCAGCATGCAGGCTTCTCACTGTGGACAGCTTCTCTCGTTGCTGAGCACAGGCTCAAGGGCATGCAGGCATCAGCAGCTGCAGCACATGGACTCAGTAATTGTGGTTCCCAGGCTCTGAAGCCCAGGCTCAATAGTTGTGACGCACGGGCTTCGTTGCTTGGAGGCATGTGGGATCTTCCTACACCAGGATGGAGCCAGTGTCTCCTGCACTGGCAGGCGGATTCTTTACCACTGAGCCACCAGGGAAGCCCCCAATTCATCCGTTAATAAGGCTGCTGGACACTTAGTCAGAGGAAAATGCCACAGACCCAAAACCAAAACAAAACAAAAGGCAGGTAATAAATTCTTTTCATGTTATAACTACGGACAGAGAGAAAAACAAGGTAAGGTAGTTAGGCGAATTCACTAATTTACTGAAAAACTAGAGTTTAACCAAAGTAGACAGATTACTAAAGCAACAACAATGGGATGTATCCCTTTACCTCATCTTACTCAATAAATATATGACCTCACGAAAGCAGTTTTTTGAATGCTGAGTTTTAAGCCAACGTTTTCATTCTCTTCAGGCTCGATCAAAATCACTGTGGACAGTGACTGCAGCCATGAAATTAAAAGACATTTGCTCCTTGGAAGAAAAGCTGTAACAAAGTTAGACAATGTATTAAAAAGCAGAGACTTCACTTTGCTGACAAAGGTCTGTACAGTCAAGGCTATGGTTTTTCTAATAGTCATGTATGAATGTGAGAGTTGAACCATAAAGAAGGCTGAGTGCCGAAGAATGGATGCTTTCGAACTGTGGTGCTGGAGAAGACTCTTGAGAGTCCCTTGGACAGCTAGGAGATCCAACCAGTCCATCCAAAGGAAATCAATGCTGAGTATTCATTGGAAGGACTGATCCTGAAGCTGAAGCTCCAATACTTTGGCCACCTAATGTGGGGAGCCGACACATTGAAAAAGACCCCGATAGTGAGAAAGGCTGAGGGCAGGAGGAGAAGGGGGAGACAGAGAATGAGATGGATGGATGGCATCACCGACTTAATGAACATGAGCAAACTCGAGGAGATAGAGAAAGGACAGCAGGGAAGCCTAGTGTGCTGCAGTTCATGGAGCAAAGAGTCGGACACGACTGAGGGACTGAACAACAAAGAAGAAAGTAGCAGTAAAATAGAACGTTAGGGGAAAGAAGAGACAGCTGAACACAACAGCACAATAACCTCCTCCCTTCAAGCAGTTTGGGATCTAAGTGCTTCAGGGTGGGGCTTGGAAGCCAGGCAATCTGCTCATCTTTAAAGTATGACAACTGCTCTACTCCTCTGAAACAAGAACAGGTAAAGAACAACAAGCATTCACAAAATGTGCACCAAAAACTTGGGGAAAGAAATTTAAGACTGCTGTAGAACTCAAGCTAGTCCAAGCAAATCAGAAAGCATCTCTGGCCACAGAACTCTTTCCTCAGAAGGCCAGTATCCACCCAGAGCCCTAGAGAACTGAGGGGAAAGACATGCGGCCACGGTGGGGAGGAGTTGAGCCACGGCTTTATGCACAACGTGAGGAGATTATCCAGGAAGGATGTGGGAGTCCAGTTCTGGTTTAACGCTAACCCAAATCTGAGAAGTGCAGCCTGGTATCTAGCCAATAAAGAACTAAACAGGGAATAATTCTGCACAATCAAGAGGATAAACTCCAAAACTGATTTGAGGGAACAGGCCTGGCCTCATTTACATACTAACAAGGCCAAGAGGGCCACCTCTTATTTCACTTTTCAGATTTCTTGTGTCCCCACTACTGACTACTGGGCTTCCCAGGGAGCACTAGTGGTAAGGAATCTGCCTGCCAGTGTGGGACATGCAAGAGACATGGGTTTGTTCCCTGGGTGGGGAAGATCCCCCAGAGAAGGAAATGACAACCTGCTCGAGTATTCTCACCTGGAAAATTCCGTGGACAGAGGACCCTGGCGAGCTACAGTCCATTAGGTTACAGAGTCGAACATGACTGAGTGACTGAGCCCAGCACAAATGACTACCACCCCCTAACCTCATCGTATACATACTGTGGATATTGTGATTTAAAAACCTTGGTTCAGAGTCCAAAAAAGGAGAGCAGTTGGGGGAGAATTTGCAGTTGATTTGGGGAAGACGATACAAAGCAGAATCTGAGTTGCTGTGGGTTAAAACCCTGAGGTCTACCAGAGGAAGGATATACATAAATCACAAAAAATATGTAAAAAGGAACTACGAACTTATATTAAGGATTTAAGTGACAGAAAGTTATTTAAACTAGAAGAATATATAAACAAAACCAAACAGAGTCAGGAGGAATACACTGGGTTGATCCATATAAAATCGCTATTTTCACAGATCCAAAAAAGTGCAGTGTCAGCAATTTTATAAGGTTCGCATGTACTTTGCATCGAAAAATTCACGGAAACTGCACTGGAGAGCACCAGAATGAAGAGGAATTTCAGACCCAATATTAAGGAAGCACCTCTGACAAACAGAGCAACCAGTGTGCAAACAGAACAGGGTAATCCCCTCTCAAGAGGTTTCTGTATTAAGTTGCTTCTAAGATCCCTTCTCTTGCCCACTTAGTCTAAGCAATTTCTGGTGGATTCATTTCCATCTGTAGTAAGAGTCGAGAAGACAGGTGACTATGAAACAAATGTATCCTGAAAAGAAAATGGGACAAGAGAAGTTCAGGAAGGCAACAGTGACCATTTCCAACCCATTCAGCCCCCTCTCTGCAGAACCCAGGGATCATCCTGCTTTGACCACAGTGAGATCTCAGCCAACATCTTCAGGCAGGGGAAAAAATGAGTCCTATAAACAAATGCTATAAATTTAAAAGAAGGTTTAGGACCAGGAAAAAGCAGTAAAGAGATCTGGAAAGGAAGGCTTCACTGATGCAAAGAGACTTGACCTGCAGAACTGTGACTTAGGTAGCTTGGGACACAGAGCAGAGAGCACACCAGGGGCTGAAGCCCAAGAAGCAGTCCAGCAGAGCTGGACGGAACGTATGTAAGTGAGCAGAGAGTCTGGGGTGATGAGTTCAAGAAAGGGGGTTGCGGCCAAGACTAGGGACACGGACCATCTTGATTGCCAAGCTCAGGCTGGCACTGTAAGTCTAAGTATGGTTTACAGACAAAACGTAAGACTGAAGTCATAAGTGAAGGGACAGTTCATGTCTTCATGCACAAGTTGTAAGTATTACAATGTTAGGGACTCAGACAAAGAAAAAAGCAAAGCTATGTTTTGATTTCAGTACTGCTTCATTTTTCCGTTATTCAGGTCAGATTCTGCTACATTTTGTTCTTAATGGTTTATAAACTGTATTCAAAATGCCTTATTATTTTTATTACAACAATTTTTTTACACTCTACGATCACAAATGTTATTAGTCCATGTTCACCTAGCAATTCCTCTCTAATGAAAACACCTACCTTGGCTCAAATGTGAGAAAAGCAGTAAACATTTTGGGGGCATTTACTGGCTAGGCAGTGGTGGCATTTCAAGGGGCTGGATGGAAGGAGTAGTCCACCCAGGGTGCAGGCAATAATGGGGTATCTTGTCTGCAGAGAATTTAAAAACAGTAATAAACTGACTAAAGTCAGTCTGATTTTTATTATCACTCTGCACTGGCAATTCTAAACCATTCTAGCCCTCCCTGCTGGGACTGATGGCTCCCATCTCAGCCATCTCTCCTGGGCCCACCACCAGTACTAGCGCTCAGCATCATAGGAAGTGTTTTACATGAACTCTCTTTTACCCCTCATTTTACAGACAGGGAAAGAGAGGCTCGGGAGACAGAGGTAAATAGAGAATGAGGGTTTACCCCAGGCAGCCTGATTCCCAGGGCTGCATGTTTAACCTACAAACTACTCCACTCAGGGAAAAATGAGCAAAACAGCAGAAATCCCCAGTTCAGCTCAGCTGAGAGTCAATAGCCGAGTCTCAATGTCGTGTTTCATTAGCCTGCCGCCTACCTTTTCATCAGTGAATCAACAACTGACTGCCTATAGCTCAGAGAACACTTCTTACTTACTAATTCATTGCCCATTTCTGGACTTTTCCCCAGAGAGCAAGGTAGGTTAACTGCCATATTCCTGGCCACTGTGGCCTGAGGCAAATATCTCTCAGAACAGATGGGCAGTGGTAAAAACCTGCCTCATGAAAACACATTCTGGACTCCTTAGCATTCATTTTAATGAACAAAGACATCTATGTTTAGGTACCGTCAAAATCCTCGTAATACAATTTTATCTTAATTGCTTTAATTTTAGACTCTGCCTTTTACCAGGAGTCCTCATAGTGAGAGAATGTAGAATAGAAATAACAAACAATACTCTGGCATTTCTTCAATGGTTAATAATTTAATTGTGCAAACAACTCATTTCCTCTCCCCAGTTTCTCCATCTGTTACGTAGAATGTTAAGTTATAGTCCTCAAAAGTTTGATGAGGGGACTTCCTTGGTGGTCCAGTGGTTAGGATTCGGTGTTTTTTCACTGTCGTGGCCTGGGTTCAATCCCTGGTTGGAGAACTAAGATCCCGAGAACGTGGCCACAAAACAAAACTGTTTGATGAGGGCAGAATTCCCCTAATAATATAAAATCTTCAGGTCATAAAACTACAAAGAGAAGTCACTGTTGTCAGGATCTTGGCAATTATAGTGAAGACATTTCCCTTCATTCCATTCCTCAATTACTGAAGGGAAAAGATTAATTAATCTGCTTTATAAATTTAAACTTAAAAATCAATACATACTGAATATGAGTAGAACTATGTAGCAGCTTTATGCAAAACAGCTTCCAAGCCAAGACTTCCAAACACTGGATGTATTAACACAGCTAAAGAAGAAGGAACCAGAGATCAAACTGCCAACATCCGCTGGATCACTGAAGAAGCAAGAAAGTTCCAGAAAAACATCTATTCCTGCTTTATTGACTATGCCAAAGCCTTTGACTGTGTGGATCACAACAAATTAGAAAATTTTTTGAGAGATGGGAATACCAGATCACCTGACCTGCCTCCTAAGAAATCTGTATGCAGGTCAGGAAGCAACAATTAGAACTAGACATGGAACAACAGACTGGTTCCAAATAGGAAAAGGAGTACATCAAGGCTACATACTGTCACCCTGCTTATTTAACTTATATGCAGAGTACATCATGAGAAACGCTGGGCTGGATGAAGCACAAGCTGGAATCAAGACTGCTGGGAGAAACATTAATAACCTCAGATATGCAGATGACACCACCCTTATGACAGAAAGTGAAGAAGAACTAAAGAGCCTCTTGATGAAAGTGAAAGACGAGAGTGAAAAAGTTGGCTTAAAGCTCAACATTCAGAAAACAAAGATCAAGGCATCCGGTGCCATCACTTCATGGCAAATAGATGGAGAAACAGTAGAAACAGTGTCAGACTTTATTTTTTGGGGGCTCCAAAATCACTGCAGATGGTGACTGCAGTCATGAAATTAAAAGACGCTTGCTCCTCAGAAGAAAAGTTATGACCAACCTAGATAGCATATTCAAAAGCAGAGACATGAGTTTGCCAACCAAGGCCAGTCTAGTTAAGGCTATGGTTTTCCCAGTAGTCATGTATGGATGTGAGAGCTGGACTTATAAAGAAAGCTGAGCGCTTAAGAGTTGATGCTTTTGAACTGTGGTCTTGGAGAAGACTCTTGAGCATCCCTTGGACTGCAAGGAGATCCAACCAGTCAATCCTAAAGGAGATCAGTCCTGAATGTTCATTAGAAGGACTGATGTTGAAGCTGAAACTCCAATACTCTGGCCATCTGATGCGACGAGCTGACTCATTTGAAAAGTCCTTGATGCTGGGAAAGATTGAAGGCAGGAGGATATGGGGACGACAGAGGGATGAGATGGTTGGATGGCATCACTGACTCAATGAGCGTGAGTCTGAGTAAACTCCAGGAGTTGGTGATGGACAGGGAGGCCTGGCGTGCTGCAGTCCATGGAGTTGCA
Source organism: Bos grunniens (assembly GCF_055505025.1). Lineage (NCBI taxonomy): Eukaryota > Metazoa > Chordata > Mammalia > Artiodactyla > Bovidae > Bos > Bos grunniens. The sequence continues at coordinate 15,491,419 of NC_141192.1, forward strand.
AACAGTCGGACACGACTGAGCAACTGAACTGAAAGAAGGTGACGGAAACAAGAAGCCAGTCAGCAGTGGACACTGAGACTAAAGCAGTGGTAGGCGGGATTCTAGGACGGCCTCTGGGTGTATACAACCTCTGTAATTCCCTCCCCTTGGCAGGACCATGGATATTATGGGTTCTCCCCAGCCCCCAAAGATTAGGTTATGTGACCAAGGTAAGGAAATTCTGGAGATATAATTAAGGTCCCAAATCCACTGATCCTCAAGTCCATCAAGACAGAGATCATCTAAGGTGAGCCTGACTTAATTAGACTGAGTTTTTTCAAATAATCAGAGATTGGAAGTCTATAAGAGATTCTCAAAGGATCTTGAAAAAGCACAAAACTATGTTGTGGAGAAGGGTCATATGGAAGAGCAGCCTCTAGAAGCAAAGGCCCTCAACCCTAGGACCATAAAGACCTGAACTCCGCCCACATCCAGTGAGCTTAGATGAGGAACTCAACTTTCAGAAGAGATCATGGCCCCAGCCAACATCTTTATTGTGGCCTGGTGAGACCCTGAGCCAAGGACCCAACTAATCCATGCCTGGACTCCTGACCCTAGAAACTGTGAGATAACAAATGTTGTTTTAAGCTGTTAAATTACAGTGATTTGTTAACAGAGTAATTGAAAACTAATAGAGTGAGTCTCCAGATAAGCTGGCAGCATTCATTCAAACACTGTCCAGGACACTGGCATCCCTGCTATGAGACAGAAAAACTAAAATCATCTAGCTCTTCAGGCTAGATGTCATGCCCACTGATACAAGCTTGGCTTCCTACACAGGTCTGCTTTCAGGGAGATAACAGAAACCAACTACCCCCAGGATAATTACTTCTTAGGCAAATAAACATATATACTGGCCCCCAAACTTTATACATCAGTTCTTCAGCTAGGCAAATGTGAGTCTGTGTGACAGAGAGCTCTGTCCTTGATATCCAGAGAAAATAAAAATAAAATCTGACTAAGCTAAGAATTAGCAAGACTCTGGGTTATATTAGTTCTCTATTGCTACAAACAGTGGAGTAAGCAACACCCATTTATTAGTTCATGGTTCTGTAGGTCAAAAGTCCAAGCAGGCTGACTGGACTGGGTTCTCTGCTTAAGGTATCACAGAGTCAAAACGAAGGCGTTGATCAGGCTCTTATCTTGAGCCTCTGGGGAATAACCCACTTCCAAGCTAACTTAGATTGCTGGTGGAATTCAGTCCCTATTGGTTGTAGAACTGAGGTCCCCGTTTCTTTGCTAGCTGTCAGCTGGGAGCCACACTCAGCCTCTAGAAGCAACGCACATTCTGAGGCATATATTCCCTTCCATCTTCAAAGCCAGCAAAACACAATCAAATCCTACTCAAGCCTCAAATCTCTCTCTCTCCCCATTATCCAGAGAGCAAGCTCTGCTATTAACAGGCTCTTCTGATTACATTAGCCCACATGGACACGGCCCACTTTCATCGTCCAAGGCAATATAACTGTGGGCGTGCCAGCTCAACACATTCACAGGTTACACCCACGCTCAAAGCGGAGGGGCTTGTTCAAAGGCCAAAGGTCATCGGGGGGCATTCTTAGCACTCTGCCTACCATACTGGACCACAGCAAACCCAACAAGACAATGAATGCCATCCTGGAAGGCATCCTGAAAAAGAACCAGCTAGCTTTCTACAGAAGACACATATACTACAAGGACTGTCAAAATTTCCACTAGTTTTAAAGCAATTAGTATTTCCCTGTTCCTTTTCTATAAACTCAGCATATTAGCATATATACACACACATATTTTTTATTTCTCTGAGCTGGACACTTATCAATGTATTTAGAGCATATACAGAAATTATTTCATAAAACAAAGCAAAAGACACCAAATACTGGACATTTATTTCATATGAGTCACTATGTTAAACCCAGTGAAAGCTGGAAATACATAAAAGTTAACTCCTCTCGAAGGGACTGATAAATAACGCAAGTCAAAGAAAAGATAGTATGAAATGATTAAGGATGCCACACTTAATATTAGTCAGATGTCCAAGAATAACAAAGTCACACCAAACTGCATGGCTTTTAATACAAGTCTCATAGCCCGAGTATACCTACAAACGTCACTGGTGACAGCAGTACATACGAAGGCTTTTAAAATATTACTAATATGGTTCCAAGTTTGGGGAGGGTGTTTAATGTGTATATAATTTTTATGCACAAATAAGAAAACATACGAGAGGAAATATACCAAAGTGATTAGCTATTCGAATAGCGGGAATCACAGGAGATTTTAATTGCATTTTGATTAATTTTAATTTTTCTCATTTTTTTCCCAATAAGCATGTAAGAACACTCTTATAACCAGCATATATATATACATATATATGCACATTTATATTGGGAAACTCATGGTATTTGGTCCAAACATTCTTTCAAGCCAAAACCATTTGCTGTACATGTTCCAGATAACACAGTGGCTTTGACATAGCATCCCACTATGTGGAATCTGAATAAAGAAACAAACTTGTTAATGACAGAAACCACATCAGTAAGGATATAAAAAGGTAAAACTACTAAGGACCACTACAAACCGGTGGCGTGAGAGAAAAGAAACGGTAAGTAAACAGAAGCTATGAGGTAGAGGACAAGGTGGAAGGAGAGTGAGGGAACCAGCAGAGGAGAGTGGAGAGAGGAGCTAGAGACTTGCTGTGGAAGGCAGAGACAGAGACCAGAGGGAAGAGAGAATGAATGAATGGCTGGGCAGGGAAGACAGGAGATGGAAGGACAAACAGACAGACAAAGAGCCAGAGCTGGCATGTGCTTCTCCTAGGGCTCCTCTGATTTCTGAGAATTTTCCAGCCCCCTTGGTTGGAATCATTCTTAACAAATGATTTTTCGTTGTTTTCAACCAAAATGAGCCCGACTAAAATTACATTAAAAACATTACTTCTGTAAGGCTAAAAATTAAAACAAAAGACGAAGTCTTAAAGGTCTTCTAAAAGGCAATTTCTTAATTCAGACATTTTGTTTCTTCAAATCTAGCTCCTCCCCAAAGCTGGTGAGAACCTGGTAATCTCTGACCCTCCCCACCCTCAGCACTCACAAACAGAACAATCCCAGCCAGAAAAGGATTTGCCTATTAGCCCCGCTATCTCCACCAAGACAGCAGCCTTATTAAATTACAACTGTTTGAACAAGGTCAAGCACTCAGAGTTTAATTCAAAGTGTTTCCAGGTATAATGCTGTCAGGTCAACTTAAACAAGCCAACAGAGGCTTGGAGCCTGATTAAATATTAAAACAGAATCTTTCACATCTGTTTTTACCCAAGGATGAAATTACTGTACATCACTTCCACCAGCTCATTAATACACTATACACACATCTTGCCTCAAAGGTTACAGGAATATCAATGCTTCAGAGGCCTGCAGTGAAGCCTGCCCACACAGCCAGAAGTGAGGTCACCATATACTTTACAGGACGTCAATATTTCTTTATAAAATGTGAGAGATAATCAGTTAGACACAGACACATTTTAAATTAAAGGATGAAAATCTCCATGAAGTTAAGCCAGTTGCTTTTGATCTGAACCTTTTAGTCATTCATTCAGTTGGCTTTGATAGGTAACCTAATAGCACAGGTTGAACAAAAATTCTGATTCCATAGTAATTATTTTATAAAATGGAGGGCTGTCACATCCAAATAGATGGCCATGGTGATTACCTTTTGCAACTTATAAAAGCACAAATATAAAAGGTACATATAGATATTTCAAAGCACAAACACTTGGGACACTCAGAATATATGTTTCCATGGGGTATTAGCTAAGAGTAGTTGAGGATTTGAAAGCTTTAGAAACCACTGTAACAGGGACACCCGGACCAACCGTCTAGAATTACTCAGAGTACTCCTCTGTGTTTAATACCGACCTGAACCCAGAGAACAATTTAAGAACTGTTTTACAGTCCTATGTCACAGACGATGGGTTATTATTGATATTTGCGCTGCTGTGCACACATTCCCCACTCTCTCCTCTTCCTCTAGTGCATCACCCCCTTTCTTCTGGCGAACCCACTTCCACTTCTGGTCCTGGAGAACTGCCAATCATAGTGTCCTCACCCCCAACTCACAGGGATGATTCTCAAAACCATAGTGCCCAGGCATCTGGTGACAACAGCTGGTCTAAGGGGTGGACACATGCCTTAGGAAGGCCGTTTCTATATATGTGTTGGGAGAGAGAAGTCTCTGGAGTCTGGAACCACTTACCTGGCAGGAGGTACGGGCGGCCATTTCCCCGTCGCCAAGGGGAGGGCCTATAGGCACAGTGAGCCCATACACAGGGGGCAGAGCTACGGATGCACACAAACAGCCCTGACCACATCCTCCGAGCGAGGGCCGTCAACTGAGCCTAATCCACCTCCACTTTCTGTTTTGAACATTAGATGTCTCTAGATAACATTAACATTAGGTTAATGCCAGATTTATCTGTGTTTAGATATTAGCAATAAGATAACAGGAAAAACGTTATTCTAACCAAAATGCAGCTAAGCTCACATTTCCGTGAGGCCATCCTACTGATCCTTCTTTTTTCTGAAGTTCTATACAACTTCAATTTCTACAACATTACCTTGAGATTTTTATCTTGAACTGTTTTCTTACTGTCCCACCTGTGTAATTAATTTAAAGTTTTAAATCTCTCGTTGCTACATATTGAAAAGAATACAAAGGCTGCTTAGGTCTAAGATATTTGAAGTTAGACTAGGATAAGGATGATAAATTCTAGCTATGTGATATGCATTTGACCAAAAATAACGACGCTGGTATTGATGTGTGACTTGGTGAGTCTGTTTCATTGCAACACTGTCACACCTCATATACTCAGGGTTTTTTTTTTGTTTTCTTTTTTCCAAGAGAACAGATGATCACTCATTTACACAGCAGTGGAGGTCAACTTCACACCTAAAGGAGAGTGGTGACAATGAACAAACCCCGAGTGATAAAATCTTCACAATCCACCTTATGTGCTTCAGGCTAAGAGGCATTCAAGAACCATTCACTGGATTACAGAGTTTTAAAAAATCCATTTAGAAAGGTGATATATTATCTAGTCTTTCATAGAAATAGTGGCTGCTTCCATAAATATATGAAAAAATATTTTCTTTCTTTGGACTAACTGACTAAAAATAAAGGAATTATTGGGAGATGAAAAATTAAAAAAAATCATTTTTTTCCCCAAAGATATAATTACATTGGAAAAATAAAGTGACTATCAGCAGAGACCTGCTTAATGCTTCTTTTTTCCTGCCATTTCACAGTATTAAATAGCATTTCTGTGGGAAAACCATGGGACAGGGGCCAGGAGACACAAGCTGGAGTTCTTGCTCTGTCACTGACTGGCCATGTAAAGATAAAACAGATAGGACTTCCCTGGTGGTCCAGTGGTTAAGACTCCACCTGCCAATGCAGGAGACAGGGGCTCAACCCCTGGGGTCCAGGAAGATCCCACATGCCACGGGGCAACTAAGCCCGTGTGCCACGACTACTGAAGCCTGCATGCCTGGAGCCCATGCTCCCCAAAAGAGAAGCCACCACAGTAAGTGCACGCACCACAACGGGGGGGTGGACCCCACTCGCCCCAGCTAAAGAAAGCCCGCACGCAGCAACGAAGATCCAGCACAGCCATCAAGAAACATAATTTTTTTAAAAGATAAGACAGATACAGCATAAAACTTCTCTTGAACCTGTTTTCTTAGTTGCACGAGGAGAATGATATCTGCCTTACCCACCATCTAAACGGGCAGTAAAAATCCAATGAGATGAAATTTAAAAAATAAATAGTATCACCTGAAAGGAATTCACAAATGTAAGCTGCTGTCTAGAGAAAATAAATTACTTAGTATCATGTGCTATGTGCAAACATGATGCTAATCCTCTTCCAACTTATAAATGAGAAAACAAAGCTCAGAGAGGTTAATCCTAACTTGCGAAAAGTTATGGAGCGGGAAGAAGAAACAGGTCTGTCCACAGCCCAGGCCCCGTTCTTTCCATCACAACCCTGCCTCCAGTTACTAAGAACAGGAAAGCTACATACCTTGACTGGAAAGGACCCAAATTCTAGGTGATTTTGCCTAGTTTACAAATGCATTTCATATGTTTTGAGAGGATGAACATTTTGTAAGAAGCACTTTGTTCTTTTTTACTAAACAAACATGCAGTTTATTATTGACAAAGAAAAGGTCTAACAAATACACATAAGCATCTATTGCATTTTGCTGAACAAAGTAATTTAAAAGTGTCTGTCTTGGTATAGTTAAAATTCTAATTTAATATGGCAAAAATATCTACAACTGAATTATACTTAATTTCCTATGGAGTTTTCAAGTTCTAAAACATAATAGCTCCCAAATTTTCAATTTTCAAAGCCAAAAAAACAACACAGATCCCTGCTTATAGTGTTCATTTACTGAATGTAAGCCATGAGGAATACATCTAAATTTTTAATAGAATGTTTTATAGAAAAGCTGAAATTTTTTGACTAGTAATTTAAATCATGATGCAAGCTAAAATCATTTAAAAATCAAGACCGTCTTGGATGAAGTTCACTGCTAAGACACAAAAATAGATGTTGGTCTCATCTCTTACATTCTGGAGGATGTAAGCAGCATGCCTTGCGAAAAGGTAACAGAAAAAAGAAAGTCTCCAAGTAGTGATGACCTAATGGATTTTCACTGCCCATGAGCTTATTGGAAGTAAAAGGAACTGACCAGCTTATTGCAGCTGAAGATGAGAGACCTCTGTCCATGGGCCACCAGAGTGGGGAGGGGAGTTTCGATACCATGGCTACTGCTCTCGGTTCTGACAGGTGGGGGTGAGGGGCAGGGGAGCGGACGGGCTCACAGGGGTGCATGCCAGAGTGTGTGTCTGTGCCTGGGCTTGTTTCAAGGGTGGAGAAGGAGGCAGCGAAACCAGAAGGTTAGGTTGCAGGATTACAATAAAAGCATTTGAGGACTTACAAAGAAAAGGCTTTTTGAAATCTTAAACCATTAAACACCAGTCGTGAATAAAACACAAAGTAATTTAAGAGAAAATAGAATTCCAATATGCACAATCTTATACCACACACAAACTCACATTTGAACGATATAATTGAGCAGAGTAAACCACACTAAATGTAAAATCAATAAAGTCTTTTTCGATTGTTGAGCCCCTACCCCCACCACTACCACCAAAGAAAAGACGCAAAGGAATTTAATGGAAGGAAATTAATCATAATACTCTGGAATCTACAGTGAAATAATTTGGGCATTAGTTCAGTTTACTTGAAATAAGATTTAAAGCAGCACATTTGAAAGAAGCAGAATTCATTAAGCAACCTCTCAAAAGGATCATTTCCTCTAATTATTGCTTTTATAACAGAAGACAAAAGCAATCCAATGTAAGTTCATAAAATCTACAATTAGCTGCCAAAATTTTACCAGATAAAATTAGAAGAGAAAGGATACTTAGACACAAAATTGGCAAAAAGTTCTGCTACTTCTAAAAAGGCATTTGTTCTCTCTAGCCATAATCATTAAACACGCCAAACACTATGGGCTAGATATTGTGGCAGGTCCACGGGAATGAGGACTAAAGAGACAAGAACAAGCTGGGCGCTTTAGAAGTTTACACTGCTTGATTGGAGCGGGCAAAGTATAAAAACCCTCATAATACCTCCAGATAACCTAGACTGTATAAGAGACTCGGGTGTGATCCCTGGGTTGGGAAGACCGCTGGAAGAGGGCTTGGCAACCCACACCAGTATTCTTGCCATGGGAGAATCCCCATGGACAGAGGGACCTGGCGGCTACAGTCCACAGGGCCGCAGAGAGTCAGACAGGACTGAAGCAACTTAGCACGTCGGAGAAGCTGCTGGTTGACTGGCTGAGTCTTAAAGGAGCATGAAAAGGTAGAACACGAGGTAAAATAAGGCTCGCCTTACACCGTACAAAAGAAACCCGTGTGTGTGAAGGGCACAGACGAAAGGATGAGACGGTATTTTTGAGGCGTCTTTGGACAGAAGAGGAGTGGAGAGAATAAGGAGGAATGATGAGGGAGTGCACAAAGCTGGAAAGGCTGATGCCAACCGGATTATGGGAGAAGAGCATTTTAGTCAAATGACGGAATTAATTCAAGTTTCGTGCACTACTCAATAGGCCTACTGGGAAAATGCTGAAGATCTGATCAAAGTCTGTCATATTATTTCCTAAACTTTTCAGTATTTCAAAATATTTAATCATTATGATCAATGTTTTAACTGCAAAAAAAAAAAAAATACAGTTAAAGGACAGAGTGAAAAGGCAACCTATGAGATAGGAGAAAACATCTTCAAATCTTATATCTGATGAGAGGGCCACATCCAGAATATATTAAGAACTGCTACAACTCAATGATCCAAAGCGAATATTCAGATTCAAAACTGGACAAAAACCTTGAACAAACATTTCTTCAAAGAAGATATGCAAACGGCCAACAAGTGTAAGAAAAGATACTCAGCGTCACTAATCATAAAAGAAATGCCAAGAGCACCTCATGTCCATCAGGACGGGCACTATCAAAAGAAAAGGAAATAACCAGTGCTGATGAAGACGTGGATAAATCGGAACTCCAGTGACCTGTGGTGGGAATCTAAAATGGTGCAGCCACTAGGAAAAATGGTACAAAGTTCCTCAAAAAATTAAAAATAGAACTTCCATGTGATCTAGCAATTCCACTCCTGGGAACATAGTCAAAAGAATTCAAAACAGGATCTCAAAGAGACACCTGCATACCCATGTTCACCACAGCACTAGTCACAACAGTCAGGAGGCGGAACCAACCCAAATGACCATCAGCGGATGAATGAGTCAAGAAAAGGTGGTGTATACATCAAACGGAATATCATTGTCTTTAAAAAGGAAGGAAATCTTGTCGTATGCATCAATACAGATGAACCTTGAGGATATTATGCTAAGTGAAAACAGTCAGTCACAAAAAGATAAATATTACATGATTATTCCACTTACATGAGGTATCTAAAATAAGCTCTTAGAAAGCACAAAGGTGGCTGCCGTGGGTTTTGAGGAAGGGGGAAAAGGGGCAGGGGAATAGTGTTTAATAGTATAGACTTGCAGTTTTACAAGATGAAAAAGTTCTAGAGATCTGTTACATGACAACGTGCACATATTAACACTACTGAACTATGCACTTTAAAAATATACTGTACTGTGTACTTTACACTTAAAAATGGTTGGGATGGTAAATTTTAATGTTTTTCACACACTTTAAAAATAAATAATAGCAAAAACACTCCAAAAAAGCAATGAAAAGTTGCAGAGTTTCAGGCTACTTCATAAGGGGTCCCAAATGCCATCACAGGGCCATGACTTGTACTAGCTATAAAATTAGTTAGCAAGTTTACAATGCTCAGTTTATAGTGAAATTTCACCTTTCTCAGTTGACAAAGTAACTGTTGGCAAACTGTACACCTGAAATCTGCAGGACACAAAATAAGTGAAAGTGCACTTAATTATAAAGCCCAGCTCTAATCTACTGGTGCTGAGAATGTTGACTGTATCATCACGAAAGGAGTTTTTCCAAGTTCAGTAACTTAGAACTATATATTTGTAGTTACGAGTTTAAAAAAGAAATTATCTTAAATACAGTCAAACTTTCGGGTACTAAAAAGTCCAGTCTAATCCATATCAAAGCTAATTTCATCTAATGTGAAGCTCTTCCCCTAAGACCAGCAGAGAGGAAAGTGTGGGGAGCCAGAGAATGAAAAGAGGCAAATGGCAGAAAAAGGAAAAGGAAATGCCCATCTATTCGTCTGTGGTCCTCTGGCCTGTAAAACACCTGCCAATTGCTAGAGCCCAAATGCCAGATCTCTCCAGTGAGACCCCGTCTCTGGATCCTCCTTCCCGCTGAGGCAGGCAAGGGGCCCTCTGGCTCGTCTCTCCCAGCTCCTGCCCGTGGTTCATCCACAGCCTCTTTCTGCTGGGGTCCCACACCAGTCAGCACATGCAGGGAAGTTCTTTCACGAAGACTCAGTGGTGGCCTCCAAGCAGACCTCCTAGCCGGCAGGAAGTGTCTGGCATTTGCTGCCCCCTCTCCACACACTGCTCCCCCAACTCCCCACCCAAGGCAGCTCCAGCCACACAGCTAGTTCCAGGTGAGAGGAAGACCCCAGCCTCTGTTCACAGACACCTCCAAACTCCAGGAGAGGCATGCCACACTCCCTCAGGAGTTCTTCCTTAGGACTTCATCCTAAATCCACAGCAGCACCTGGCTGGTGACTGTGATTCAATAAAATGTCAATCTCCTTTAGCCATCATCCCAGTCTTTCTGTTATTCTCTTGAGAGAATGACACCCAGAGCGAAATCTTCCTTTCCCTCAAGGAAAAGCATTCTCTCCTCCTAGGAGTTCCGTGCATGTAACTCATTTCCAGTCTTCCTGACAGAGGCTGGGTTGCAGGATGGAGGGTGTAACAGTTGCTAGACCTATTTAGACACCCCTTTACAAGTCCCATGATAGATGCTTCTAGAATCTCTCTTGAGACTATATGGGTGCCTACCACCTATCGGTTACAGCTCTGGACCTTGGCCAGAATTTTAGGCAAAAGAAAAACTCCCATTTAATACACTACCATATATATTTCCTTACTAATAGGATAAAAAATGAGAAGGGCTATATCAAATTGAGGTACTCAGTTATCAGGTATTCAAGGTACTACCATGAAGTCGAAAATTCCTCCAAGAAGAGTTTAAAATTCAACTCTATTAAATATTCAAATAACTGCACCGATAAGCACTGCTGCACAGAAAAAGAAATCAACCCTGCTGAACCCAAAATATTGGCAGGCAGGCAGTGTCATGACACAATAGCTTGAATGGTCTGTCACCCAGTGCTCATTGTCATGTAACTTTCGATCGTGTGCACATAAGCAGGGTTGAGGTATCAGTGTGAAATGTACAACAGTAAAAGCTAAGCCCACCTGTATCAACACTGATGTGTACAATGAGGACTAAACACGAAGATGAAATCCTGGCCATGTTAGTAGCTCTGCTGCCATTATTAAGGTCCCTGCATTTTACACCATTCTCTCCAGTTTCAAGCTCCAGGGTGAAAGCAGTCAGCAGGCTGAGCCTAAGGAGTGAGCCCACTCCTATAACTCCTAAGAGGCAAGACCAGGAAACGCGCATTTGACCTGCACCAGCTTCCATAGCAGAAGGCAGGCCCTCCCCATGGCACACCAGTGGGCAAACCACAGTGGACGCCAAGTGTCTGTTATAGACACTCCTTATCTTCTTCCTTAAAGAACCAGAATATAGGTCAAAACAACACTGACAATGACAAACAATTTTATTTCTGCAAGTCCACATTACATGCTAATAGCATTCCGACTAAAAAATAATTTATAAAAGCATATCACTACCACAGTCTGCCATCATCAGTCAGAGTCAACCAAAAATGAAAGCTCCCAGAAGGGCTAAAATCATTAATGCAACACTGATGACAAAGATGCCAGGAGATTATTTAATTTTTTATGTCAGATCATGTTAATTGTCATGTTTAAATTTGTAAATTGCTGCTTGTTAAACTATCCATTTACTAAAGTAATAAATAATGCATGTTGTGACATATCAGTGAAATTATTATTTTTAAAAACATCACAGACACAGATGAATAACCATTTCAGTGCAACTCCTTGTACCATTAAGGGGAAAACAAGAGGATTTGATAAGTTATATACTGTGGCAGAAAAAGCAAGAATTGTTACTGTATTTTCCTACTCCAAACTGACCCTCCACATTTCAGACTAGGTCCTCCACATTGCAGATACGATCAATTCAGCTCAGCAAGGTACCTGGGGAGCCAAAACCAGAAAAATGCCTGGAGGCTTCCTGCCAAAGACAGCCCTCGAAGCAGCAGTACCAGCTAATGTCGAGGTTAAGCTGGCAACGGAAGCAGGGCTGAGTTCAAAAGAAAGGCTGTAAAGAATTGGCAGGACCGGAAGAGCTGTTCTGAATCACGTCACAGCAAAGGGACAGGGATCACAGCTTTCCCTAAACAATGTTCCCAGTAAATCTTTCATGTTCAATTCCACCTCTTCATACGGGGCTCGGTTCCTCACTTTCACTGAATGGAGATAAATGCTAGGATCTCTTATGATCTCCTGGGAAAGAGATGTGGTTATTTGCAAATGCTGGAAGGCAGAGAGTAAAAACAAAGTTTATAGAACACATGTAATTTTAAAATTCAACCATGTGCACGAGGGAAAAAAACCCCAAAACCCCTGTGCTCTACACACAAGATCTGAATATTTATATTAAAAAAAAAAAAAACCTCAAAAACTAAATCGGAAATGACCACTTTAAAAAAAATTAACCAATGATGATACAAAAATATTTAATACTCTGTAACCAAAGGATTCAATGTAAAATATGTGCCTACTGAATCAAAGTTAAACTTCTAAACTTGGCCTTCTTAGCTCCTCATGGCCCAGCTGTAACCTACCTTTTAAAATCTTACTTCCTCCTGCGTCCCTTTTATCTACCTTTTCCATCTACCTATTTACATGCCTGTACCAGCAAGCGGTACTGCTCCCAGTTCCTCATATTCTCCTCTGTGCCCTTGTTCACAGCAATGAGCCCTTCTCCCCTTCCTCCCGCATCACTCCTTAAAAGTCAAGGGGTTCAAATTCCACTCTTCCTCCAGTGACTACCCCAATGACATCTTGGCCAAGAAATCTTCCTGGGTTTCCCAGGGAGTGCTCTTCCCTTCCTCTGGCTCCCAGAGCCCCAGCTGACCTCTTACAAGAAACTACACTCTGTACCTTTTTAACAGTCATTTAGTTTACAGGGGGCTTCCCTTGTGGCTCAGCTGGTAAAGAATCCGCCTGTAATGTGGAAGACCTGGGTTCGATCCCTGGGTTGGGAAGATCCCCTGAAGAAGGGAAAGGCTACCCACTCCAGTATTCTGGCCTGGAGAATTCCAGGGACCATACAGTCCACGGGGTCGCAAAAAGTCGGACATGACTGAGCGACTTTCACTTAGTTTACAGCATTAGCACTAAAGTCTGTGTTTACCTTCACAACGTAGCTCTAACTTTATGGGGAGAAACCCACACTATGCGCTGCGTACAAAGATCTCCTGCTCAGGCCTCCAGAACAGGGCAGACCCCACCCCCAACCTACGGTTCCTGTCTGCCTTGTTACCCGCCTCAGGTATTAAAGCTCATTTACTCCTCTGGCTCTTCATCACCAGGACTTGGTTCTCCACCCAGACAATGCACTTTCTTTCAGAAGCACTGAGTTTAACGCTTTGTCGTTTGACCTGTTTCCTGCTTCACCGTACCATTACCTTAATCAAACAGTGGAAGGGACACCACTGACAAGGCCTGTCCCACGGAACCCCTAGTTAGCAGATGAATAACCCCACGGTTCTTAGCCCTGGCTAACCTGGTACCACCTTGTAGACTGAGCCCTTCAACCTTTCACACTGACAGGAAAGGCGACAATGCCGGCTGGCCCTGGGCCGAGCGCCTGCTCCACGCTTCTCTTGGACCTCAGTACTCAATTCTCTCCCACTGCCTCTTCACAGCTCCTTACCTTCTTAATGAGGCTGAACAATCTCTCAGCCATGCAAGCCTTACAGTCTCGGATGAGCTGAGTATCAAATATAAGATAGGGAAAAATGACTCAGATGACACAGATAACTAGGCAGCTCTATCTCCCCATATATATAGACGCACTGATTTAAAAAATGTTAAAATGTGAAAAACATGCTTTGGAATCCATGAAATACATTTAGAACAGAAATGAATTTATTTTGTACATAGATTTCATATGCATAATACATAAAGAATCTATGAAATACAATACATATAGAAATAGATCTAGTTCTGAGGTTTTTTTTTTAACATAATGTGGTAATTTTGTAATTTATTTTTCTCACTAAGAATGTATTTGGGAGAGCTTACCATACCAGCTGCATACAGATGCACTACCACACTGTTACTAGGCGTGGCATAATATTCTATACGCTGGCTATACCACTGTGCATTTAGCTTTTCCAGTATTTCACCACTGCTCACACAGAGAGAATAAGTGTGTGCCCTTGTATACAGTACTAGACACAAAATTACTGAATCAAAGGTATATGACTTTATTTTCATAGACACTGTCAAACTGCCTTCCAAAAACACCTGAACAATTTATATACTCACTATATATAAAGTACATCCATTTTTTTCTGTCACCAAAACAGAATATTATTAATCTTTTTAACTTCTGTCAATATAACAGGAAAAAAAATATCTGATTGTTCTGCAGAAGGTTTCTCATACGCTCTACATTTATCCTTTGTCTATTACACATGGTCTATTTTCTCCTAGTCTCCTACTTGTCCTTTAATTATGCTTGTGATTTTGTCTTTGGTGATACAGAGGTTTCAAATCTTTGCAAATCCAATTTACTCATCATTTCCCATCTGTACCTGAGTTTACTTACATATAGGAAATATTTTCTTCTAACAGTAACTCATTCTTTGCAATTCTGCTGGGTTCTGGCCTGGCAGTGCTTACGGGGAGAAGGCGTACACTCCCACGACCCAAACACTGGAAAATTTCCACAGCTATCCTGAGCCCACCTCTGAAATGGGCAGGTGCCAGCCAGTGGGCACCAGGAAGGACTAGCCAGTTCCCTTCCTTAATGTCTGAGGCAGAAGCCTAACCTATTCCAGGCTTGTGTGCCAAACCAGTCAGCCTGACTCCTGACCCAAGGCCAGAGACCAAGGCCCAGACACACAGAGGCGAGCATCCCACTCTCCGTGGCTGAGTTTCTGAACCACGAGTGTCTGGACACCTTACGTGAAGACTGCCAACCCAAGCCCACACACACACACCCACACCCACCACAGCCTCAGAGGTAACCGACTGTGACAGGGACGTGGCACTGCATCCCTGACCTGGCAAAAACAAACCCAGAGTGAGTGTGTGCCCACAGCAGGTAGCTCTGGTGACTGGATCCTGACAGGCCCAGCTGCCAAGACACAGTCTGTGTGACAGGGGCTCCTGTCCCCAGGGGAAAAACCTGGCCCTTCTCCCTCCACATCTGCACCATGAGATCAGATCACTAACTCCAGCTCGCCACTGTTTACACGGCCTCCCTCTCAGCCTATGACCTACTGCTCCCTGCCTGCCTGAGCGTTACCCTTCAGGCCCTCATGACTCACCCAACTGCCAGAAAGAGGGCCCAGGACAGTTAGGTTCCGAGCTCCCTGCCTCCCGAGCAGTGCCTAGTGGCTCACTGGGAAGACGCAGGGTTGCGGAGGGCCACAGATTGGTGGGAACACACACCCCTCTGCTCTAAATTCATGATTAATTTAGCTAAAATCACAGAACTTAATGGACAAGTGAGGTGGGTACACAGAGCAGGAGCAGATGCAGCCTGTTTTCCTGTGGCTTTTCCTTTGCCCCTGGGTTTCCAACTAGGAGCACAGCCAACTGAACTCAGGATCTTGTCAGTTGAAAGGGAAAAAAGCTGAGTTCTTGCTGCAAGTTTTTTAAAAATCTGGCTTACTTACACTCTCTATACTTCTGTTTAAGGGAATATTTATATACATTAAATAATCCTGGCTGTTGAGCCGAACTTGGCATTTATTAAGAATCCCTCCTCAAAGAGGTGAGGAGAAATGCGTGTGCAGAGGTGGGGTGGGGGTGTGGGGGGATTCATGCCCAGTATCTCTCCCTCCAGCTTTCCAGAGTCTTGGGAAAGTCCATCTTTCAGAAACGCTGAAGACCTGAGGGGCCTGCTCAAACACATCTGGAACTCAGCAGAGGTTCTCACAGTGTACACCTGGAGAAATCCCAGTCCCACCTCAACCCTCTCTCATTCCAGATTAATCTTGGATGTTGGGATCTTAATGCTCCCAAATGTAAACAGTTCCTTCTTGGGCTATTACAGCCCCAGCCAGGCTGCAAAGCCCTGAAGTCGAATCCTGACTTCAACAGTCTGATGATAATACCCTACTTGGCTTGGCATTCTGGGCTCCTGTGGACAGAGCTCACCCCCTCAGCTTATCAAAACCTCCCCAGTAAGACTCAAATAGAAAGCTCCTTGAGGGGACCACCTAAGTTTAATTCACTCCTAAGGCCTCCACGTTTAGTATAGTTCTTTACACACAGGAAATATTTTCTAAATATTTGTTCAATTAATTACATTGGAGTTATTTTTGGACTCATTTGCTTTCTCAAAGAAGTTCATTTCTAATATATTTAAGTCTGATAAACTTACTCCTTTGTTAAATAAGGCTTTCCCTATGGCTAACAGCAGCGCTGTTTCAGTTCAGTTCAGTCACTCAGTCGTGTCTGACTCTTAGCAATCCCATGGACTTCAGCCTAACAGGCTCCTCCGCCCATGGGATTTTCCAGGCAAGAGTACTGGAGTGGGGTGCCATTGCCTTCTCTGCAGCACCACTCTAGATGCAATATAAATCTTGAAAAACTGAACAATTCTTAGCTTGCATCCAATAAGTATCAGATCATCAAACTGCCATGATTAAATTAAAAATATACTGCTCCTTTAATTAAATCAACAGAAGGAAACACTCACTGATCAGCAGAGCTTTTATAATAATAGATTTGTCTCATGACAATGAAAAATTTAAACACAGCATAGTTCTCATCTATCTCTGGTTGCCAAAAGTAGTTTGCTAGGCAGAGGGCAATGCATACTTTAAGTTACATGTCTCCTCTGTCTGGCCAGATAAAATTTCTGGTTAATGGTCGTTTAAGGAACTAATTTTTATATAACCCTTAATGTCTTGGGCCAAGTATGAAAACACTTAGAAATTTTTTCAACCCAGGGATTTTACTACGTGTACATACAAAACCTCTAAGAGTTCAGAATCTGCAACTAGGAGAAAGGTTGCCATGAATATGTTAAGTATGTAAATTAGAACAAAGGAAGCCTCTTCTATGTGGCCAATCTCCCACCCCTTCCCACTAAATGTCACTTTCCTTAACAGATAAAATACACACATGGGGAGTGAGAGAAAAGTGATCTTCTGCAGACTTCTAGGAACACTGAGACTTCAAGGTAAAAGATCCAGAAAGCAAGCTACATCACTTTGACAGAAAAGTTTTTCCCACGGTGAAATCAGTAAGAGGGACAATAAATAAACAACGGAAAAAAAAAAAATCAAAACCACGGTGGACAGTGGACAGACAAAAGAGGCCTGAAGGTAAAGACAAGATAACAACTTACCAAGGACAGTCAAGGTATAAAACGGCACGTTAGAGTCTGAATTTTACACATTTTGAGTGTATATTTGTGACATTCTTACTGGGCTGTCCACCACCCTGTCTAAGAAATTGAGCCTTACCTACTACCCAAGGTCATTCATTTACCACTTCTTACTGAGATGTACTCTACCTTAAGGACCAGTCAAGTGGGTCACAAACAATTTGACTGTCTTCAGGTCAGTTTTCTGCTAAGGCCAATGATTTCCAACTAACTGAAATACATCCCTAAAATTCTGCCAGGAGGGCAGCAGGAGGCATGATGGGCAGGCAACGGACGGGGAGCTTTTAACTTGCATCTCCCTTTTCCTGCTGCCGCACCTCACAGTCCTAAAATGGGGACCATCTTTTTATGCCTGACTCCTTTGCCCTTAAAAGAGCTGTTTATCATCATGAAACAAAACTGTATTTTTTCCTTTGGAAATATACATGTTCTGTGACGGGACAGGAAACACTTAAGACCGTGATGGGTAGAACCATACTGGGCTCACAGTACTGATCTTGACTTTACTGGAAATTTTTAAGAGATTAAAATTTTACCCAGGTAAGAGAGAAACAGATGAGAAACAACTTAATCTCCCATTTTATACATCCATTATTTCAATTCCATTGCTGACTGTCTGTAAACTTTTTACAAACTCTCAGAAACTCAAGCAAAAACAGTGCATGAGTCACTCTCCCAATAGTGTATAAATGATGAGGAATATGTTACTATATGCACACTATCATTCACTGAAATTTTTAGTTAGCTGTTTTTAATAAAGAAAATCCACAAGATTCTGGTACTGATTTCTTAAAATTCAGAAGGAGGTAAATAAAAGAAAGCACTAATATATCAACTCTCAGAAACCAGGTTTAAAATGTTTAAAACATTAAAAAAAACTAATGTTTTAACCTCGATTTACCAGATATTAGGGAAGAAATTAACTTTTTTAAACAAAGATAATTTTTTAAAGTAAGCAATCTTATAAAATGTTTATCTAACCAAATCCTGGCATTCTGGCTACAGCATCTCTATTGACATACCTAAAAAACCACAAATTACTATGAAATTGGTCTGGAAACATGTGGCCCATGGAGAAAAAGTGTTTAACAAAGAAAGGTTTCTCTCTAAATTACATTAGTATTCACAGAGCGGAACAGCTTGTTACAGATGCATGGCATTAGCCTCACGTTCAGTAATACCTTTACTAATAAGAGAATATATCCAAATATCACACTTCTTTTTTATAAAACGTAATTATCAGCGGCTAGAATTGAGAGCCCAGGGATGAGTTCCAGGATGTCAGATAAGAAGATGGCTGCAGAATGAAATTATCATTAAATATTAACTAAAAGTCAAACATGCAAGAAAATATAAAATATGCATCAGACAGTTTGAGGAAGAGGTTGAGGAAAAAAGAGAGTAAGCCAGATTACTTTAACAGCAAGAGGAGAAATATGAGGAATTTCTATTTGAACAGGAAAGGGATGACAGCAGAGGAAATCTTGAAGGAGGGGCAGGGCTCCAGGCCCTAAGTGAGGTGAAGGGGAGGATTCTGGAAGCCCATCCACATCCAGATCTGGGTCTCAGCATCAGGGAAAGGAGAGGGGAGGGTCTTTCCAATCATACCCTTCCCCCTGTAGACCACCCACCAAGGGCCTGTCTACATTAAGACTGCCTTCAAGGTCAACCTCAGCAGGAAGCCTAGGAGGGCTTTTGGCATCTAAAGCTCCACCCCTACAGTGTGTTGGCCTGCAGCATAGAGTTTAACATGTAAATGATGCCTGAAATAACATATACTTGTTTTCAGTATAATCAGTCAATCAAAAGTATCAGTGAAAGATATCAAATTATTATGTTTTGACAGAAGGACAGAAGATGGAGTCTGGGATGTCTGAAGCTGGCCAGAAGGGAAGGCAGGGAGCTAAGGGCAGTGGAAATGCCAGAAGAGTGAGGGACGTGCAGCTACAGGCCAGCACTTCACTTTACACAAGTTGATCTCAGGAAAGCCTCACGATAAGCCTACAGATGAAGTGGAGAGAGCCAATGAGGGGAATCCTAATCTACCCCCAATCTTGGAAAACTAATGCTATCTAATGAGAGTCAAACAATAAGTTATACACAGTATCCTGAAAGAATCAGAGTAAGATTTGCCTGAAGACCCAACAATTCTACTCCTGGGTTTATTCTAAGAGAATATAGGTGTGTTTCGGGCTTCCCTGGTGGCTCAGCAGTGAAGAATCTGCCTGCCAAAGTAGGAGACATAAGAGATGCAGGTTCAATCCCTGGATAGGGAAGATCCCCTAAAGGAGGGCATGGCAACCCACTCTAGTATTCTCGCCTGGAGAATTCTGTGGACAGAGGACCCTGGAGGGCTATATATAGTCCACAGGGTCTCAAAGAGTCGGACACGACTGACGCGACTTTGCACACATGCACATAGATAGATCTATTTCGAAAGATCTGAAAACATGTGTCCACCCAAAAACTTGTACACAAATGTTCGTAGCGGTAAATAGCCAGAAAGTAGAAACAGCCTAAATATCTACCAACTTATAAATGGATAAACAAAATATGACATATCCATATAGTGGAATGTTATTCAGCAATTAAAAGGAATGAATCACTGCTTCATGCTACAACATGAATGAACTTGAAAATATTACGCTAAGTGAAAGAGGCCAGACACAAAAGAGGCCACAAACTGTATGATTCCATTCAAATGCAGGGTCCAAAACAGACAAATTCCAAACAGCCAGTACACAGACTAGAAGCTGCCAGGGGCTGAGGTGACTGCAAGTGGGTACAGGTTTCCTTTTGTAATGAAAATGTTCTGAAATTAGGTAGTGGTAAAGGTTGCATGGCTTTGTGAATATACTAATAAAACCACTGAACAGTATACTTTTAAAAGGGTGAATTTTAGGATATATAAATTATATCTCAATTTTTCAAAAAAACATTTGCTTGAAGACAATAAAATATCCAAAGACTGTCTATCAGAAGGGGAGACTTGTCAGCAACAGAAGCTCAGAAAGGGTGAAAAAACAAAATTGCCGTGTCCAGAGAAGAAGCTTCACCTGCAGAGAGACCAGGAACTTGGTCTGTTCCCGTTAAAAAGGCTTTTTTTTTTTTGCCACTTGTGGCTTGTGGGATCTTAATTCCCTGACCAGGGATCTAATCTGGGCCCTCAGCAGTGAAAGTGCACAGTCCTAACCACGAGACCACAGGGAATTCCTTCAGTTCAGTTCAGTTAGTCATGTCCAACTCTTTGTGACTGCATGGACTAGAGCATAGCAGGCTTCCCCATCCATCACCAACTCCCAGAGCTTGCTCAAATGCATGTCCATCGAGTTGGTGATGCCATCCAACTATCTCATCCTCTGTCATCCCCTTCTCCTCCCGCCTTCAATCTTTCCCAGCATCAGGGTCTTTTCAAATGAGTTAGCTCTTCGCATTAGGTGGCCAAAGTACTGGAGCTTCAGCTTCAGCATCAGTCCTTCCAATGAACATTTAGGGCTGATTTCCATTAGGATTGACTGGTTGGATCTCCCTGCAGTCCAAGGGACTCTCCAGAGTCTTCTCCAACACCACAGTTCAAAAGCATCAATTCTTCGGCGCTCAGTTTTCTTTATAGTCCAACTCTCACATCCATACATGACTACTGGAAAAACCATAGCTTCGACTAGATGGACCTTTGTTAGCAGAGTAATGTCTCTGCTTTTTAATATGCTGTCTAGATTGGTCATAGCTTTTCTTCCAAGGAGCAAGTGTCTTTAATTTCATGGCTGCAGTCACCATGTGCAGTGATTTTGGAGTCCAAGAAAATAAAATCTGTCACTGTTTCCAATGTTTTCCCATCAATTTGCCATGAAGTGATGGGACCGGATGCCATGATCTTTGTTTTCTGAATGTTGAGTTTTAAGCCAACTTTTTCACTGTCCTCTTTCACTTTCATCAGGGAATTCCTTAGAAAGGCTTTTCTGAACAGCATTAGCACTACAGAATTCACCCCAGGCTGGAGTGAACAAAGCCCCCCTGGAGTTGAGCAACACTGCAGCCCAAAGACCCTTTGTCAAAAGCTCAGATGTACTAAGCAGCTTCTGCTTCCAGTATGCTCCATGGATCCAATATCACTTATTTCTTGCTGTACATCATTATTATTTAATAATCTGATAATTATTTTGTATAATTTACAATTAAATATACTATTAAATTAGTATTAAAATTAAATTATTAAGCTGCCTTTCAATCTTTGTAAGCCCAGCCAAGGTGATTTTATCTTCAAGAGATAACTCACTTCTGTATTTTTAGACCCAAGAGAATATGGTAAGACTACGGCGACAACCACCCTGGTTTTCCTAGGACTGTCCAGGCTATATAGTACTGAAAGCTCTGCATCCCAGGAAATTTCTCAGTCCCAGGCAAACCAGGATAGTTGGTCACCCTAAATAAGACCCTGAAGTGAGTAACTACACCAAGACAATGTCACCCTATCAAGGGCAGATACTGTACAGAATGACTGACACAAACTCATTCTCACCACCTTTTTCTTTACCTTCAAACCAGAGAGACTGCAAAGTTAAACTTGTGACCTCCCAGAGCACTTGCAGCTTGTGACGACCATGCGACTTAGCTCGAGGCAACGAAGTACAAGCACAGGCCCCTGTGGTGGACAAGATGCCCCATTTCCTGAACAGAAAGGAAAAGCCTCCCCAGGAGAAAGCTTGTGCTGCTGCACCTGGCCCTTTCCCTCTTCTCCCTGGTGGAACACAGCAGTGGTGACTACACATAAAGAAGCTACACTGTGAGAACGAGAGGAGTGTGAGGAAGGCCTCAGTGCTAAGGATGGAAAGCAGAAAGATGCAAAGGTGGAATCAAGGCTTCTTGGCAGCCTTGGAGTGCCCACCTTGGCTGCTGCAAGAGACAAAA
Source organism: Bos grunniens (assembly GCF_055505025.1). Classification (NCBI taxonomy): domain Eukaryota; kingdom Metazoa; phylum Chordata; class Mammalia; order Artiodactyla; family Bovidae; genus Bos; species Bos grunniens. The sequence goes on from NC_141192.1 coordinate 15,513,655, forward strand.
ACCCCCTGCCTGTTCAACCTCCACTGAAGCTCTTGACTCTCTACTATCCAATGTCCCTTACCTACAGTATCTGTGAAACTTCTTGAGAAAGAGTCATCAGGCTACTCCAGGTTTAAAGGAAATCATGAGAAACAATATTAAAAAGTGAATTGTTCTCATTTTTATACCAGGTATATATATTTTATTAAAAAAAAAAAAGCTCAGGGATGGAGTACAGCATGGATCAGACCTGGGATAGGGGTATTTGCTGGTTTGCTGTGTATACAACTAGGAAATGTTTTAAAGCTGAAAGGTTAATAGTTTGTTTCATAGTCAGGAAAGAGGCATGAAGGTCAAATCTACAATATCAAAATGGCCTCTTCAAAATGTCATATAGTTTTCTTGGAAATATTCCATTTTGAATCAACAAATGTTTTTTAACTTTTAAAGCTTCAATAGATACTTAATCTTTCTGCTTCACGGATGAGCAGACTAAGGCTCAGAGATAAAAAGTGAAAGGCCCACATTCACAGTTAGGAGGCAGAGGAGCCAGGACCTAGCACCAGCCCAAAGACTTCCAGCCTCTGACCCAGGGCTGTCAGGGCTGGAGAGGGTGCTTTGAAAGATGCACCAGTTTGCCTAAATGAGGAGAGGACAAGATGAGGCTCCACATGGTGGCACATAAAACTTCACCACAGTTTCTTTAAAAAAAAAAAAGGGTATAAACAAGTCTAAGTTTATTATAAAGAGGCTTTACTCTCTATATAAAGATTTATATATTAACGTATATGTGTGTCTATTAGATAATAAAGTATCTTGTGGATCAAAGTAGTCGAGATATCTATAATACAATTATTAAAAATAAAATGAAAAAAAAATTTGCTGATCAGGGAGAAAACGAAAAGTAAAATTGCTCAAAATACCTAATAAAATGAAGACCAGGCCCCCTTCCTGGACTGATCCTTGAATGTCAGTATTCCCGGAGACCCGCCCTCTCCTCAGCAACCACTGCTCCCCACTCTTCTCACTCATCCCACACAATAGACTAGAGACGTCTCAGTACTTTGGTGTGTCCTCTCGGACACTGCTCCACACCCGAGACCACGCTTCTCCTTGACCTCAGTTGCACACTATTCTCTGCCTCCACTCTCTCTGCCCGACAATCAACCTGTCACACTTCACCGGTCATGTATCTGAAATACAAATCTCTCCTCCTCCGCTTAAAAGCCTACTGACAGAATAAAATCCAAGTTTCTTCACTGGACACAGCTCTACCATCCTCTCAGCCTCATCCTCCCTCACACTCCCCCTCCTCCGAGCCATACACTCTGTTCGGCCATCTGCTGTTTATCCGTCTCCCAAACGTGCATTCTGGATTACACCTCCAAAGTTCTGGGTTCACTATGCCCTGTGCCTAGAATGCCATCCCCACTTCGGGGCTGTCTGGGGCACTCTGACACTAAATCTCAACCTAAAATTTCCTTCCTCTGCAAACCCTTGCCTAGAAAAACAAGTTTCTCTCCTTCTTCATGCCCAGCCCACTTACTTAGAACACAGCATCAGCATGAACGTTAGTTCATAACTAGTTCTTTAGTGAGTAACCAATGCACCCAACTAGAGGCTCCCTGGTTGGCCAGTACATACTATACCCATAATAGGTAGCCAGGAAACAGACAGAAATATTTCATGGGTCACTGACAAAGAGTGAAGCCCATTTATCCTTGAGTTTCTTAAGGAAAAGAGTAGTGTCTTAATCATTTCTGTATCCCTAACACTGGCAAATCTGAGATGCCCAATAACTATGTGCTGAACTCGCCATCATGGCTCCTTACAAATAACGCCACTGAGTTGTGATTTAAAGCCATCCCTTTCTGTGAACTGAGAAATGTCTACTCAGACAGAGGTGTCATTCAGAGAAACTTCATTTTGACAGATGTATTTTTTATTTGTTTTACACTTTTGTACAACCAGCATGCATTATTTTTATAATTGGGTATTTCCCTTTGAGGGGAGAGGAAAGAGTGGGCAGAGAGACTGTCAATGTTATTACTCACTGTTGATTATATAGGATTAGAATCCAAAAACATATTATCCTTAAGTTCAGAAAAGGCTGGAGAAATGTTCTCTCTTCATAGCTCTATGCTTTTGACAGTGAGAATCTTAAAAACCATGCTTCTCTTTCCCCTTAGTGTTCAGAATGTTTAGAACTAACTTATTCAATCTAGACATAGGATTTATCTAGTCTTTCATCTTATTTCTGTTACTTTAGAAAAGAAGATTCATATATTAAATATATTTTAATCACCTAAGTCACCTAAAATCATTTTTTGGTTCCAGGCATAGTATAACCACCATATATAAAGGTGAAATTTGGCAGAGCCACTTTCAGCAGCATCAAAGCCATAGTAAAGCTTTGGAAAAAAGTACATATCTCTCAAATCTTGGCAAAATAATTCCCCCCTTTTCTAAATTATTTCAATGAATTCTAAAGAGCTTATTCACTTCAAATGGGATCTTAAAACCACCACATATTTAAGCATCATTAAAAATCTAGTGTAAAGTATTACACTGCCCACATTGACACATAAAACCTTAGCACTACATTATTCTTTCTGCTCCCAGAAACCCTTGTAGTTGGCTTACTTTTGCCATGGACTACAAGGCCTCCTTAAATGAGAAATAATTCTCTACAATATTTAACAAAGCAATAACTCCTCAAAATAAAACTCTGCCTTAGTATTTGGAGATGCCTAAGAAATAGTACCATGAAAAGCACACACACACAAGCAAAGATCAGCTTTTGATAAACAAGTCTTTGCATGAGAAACAGTAACATCGGTCACCAAAAAAGAACACTTCTATGTATCTCCCACATTCCATACATAACAGAGGAGACATGATCCTAAGAAGTCAAAGCATATTTTTTTACTGCCATAGTGAAAAAATGGGAGATACATTTACATTTTCAGAGCTGTTCAAAGAGTGCACAAAGTTGACATGAAGTTGCAACTGCAAATATTTGTTCTTTTCTTGGTTTAAAACTTCCATGATGATAAAAACTCTGTATAAAGAGCCACTAATTAAAAAGGAATCTATTTGTCTTATAGGATGCTTGAATTTGTATGTTTATTTGTGATGAATAAAATGGTACACACTAGAGAGCAATGGGAATTAGAATTTTTAATTTTATTGGTTTAACGAGTTCCTCCTGAGATTTCATTTGTCAAATCTAAGAAGCTCCTTTACACAATAATTTGTTTGACAAGGTAGCAGTATGGTATAAATTAATATCTCCCCTGACCTTGAAAGTAAAGAAGGACAGAGACTTCCCTGGCAGTTCAGTGGTTAAGACTGTGCTTCCAAGGCAGGGAGCGCAGGTTTGATTTCTGGTCAGGGAAAATCCCATGGATGGAGGAGCCTGGTAGGCTGCAGTCCATGGGGTCGCTAAGATTCCGATACGACTGAGAGACTTCACTTTCACTTTTCACTTTCATGCTTTGGAGAAGGAAATGGCAACCCACTCCAGTGTTCTTGCCTGGAGAATCCCAGGGATGGGGGAGCCTGGTGGGCTGCCGTCTATGGGGTCTCACAGAGTTGGATACGACTAAAGTGACTTAGCAGTAGCAGTAGCAGGGAACTAAGATCCCACTAAGATACTGCATGACACAGCCAAAAAACAAAAAACAAAGGAAGGATAATGTGTGGTGAAGAAACAGCAAATTAAATGTCTGAGAAAAAGACAATTTTCTATTACTTAATCGAGTAAGAAGGTTCCCTCATTGTGCAAGACTCCTTAAATATCTCAGAGAACTAGCTAAACCAAACTGATTATGGCACAGCACACACAGCCATTTCTGCTACTACTTACCTCTATGCTAACCTGGAATATAGACCTTAAAACTGATTTCTTGTAATAAGCACCACTGCAACAAAAAACTAGGAGTTACTGAGTTCTTATTGTGTGGCAGGGACTGTTTGAAACACTGTGTGCATTTCCTAATTTAATTTACCAAACAGATCTGTGAAATGAGTACTATTCTCCCTAATTTATCAAATAAAAAAATTAAAAACATGTATCTCACACAGAGAAGTAACGTCTCAGAATAAATAAATTCACTTACTGCTAGTAAGTCCAGGGCTCAAAAAAGCAGGGAATCAGCTGTTACATAAATTGATATTGGGCCCTTCCCCCTCCCTCCATAAAACATCTTCTCCAGGTGCTCACAGAGCTTTTCCTCCACCTTTCTCTTAACTGTCCTTGGGCTCTGTCCCCAGGCCTCTGCTCTTCTGATCCACACTCCCAGCTCACCCACCCCAGGCCTACCCAACCCCGCAGCCTGACCCCGGGAAGCTCATCCAATCTCAGTCCTTTTAATATCAGCTATATACTAATGGCTCTCAAATTCTCCAGTTCAGACTCTGACCTAAGACTTTGACCATCCAACTGACCACCCTGGGTCTCCACTTGTTTGTCCAACAGGCCTCTGAAACTCATGGCCAGGAACAGAACTACTGAATTACTTTCCTCTACAATCGTATTTCTACATCAGCCTCTAGTCTTCCTTACCAGTAAATGGCTCCATCATCCACCTAGATTTATCCCTGTATCCCTTCCCTCTACATCCTATATCCAATCCATTATTTGGTCCTGTTAGCTTTTTTTTTTTTTTTTAATTTTATTGAGGTATAGCTGATTTACAATGTTGTATTAATTTCTGTTGGACCACAAAGTGATTCAATTATACATATATACGTGTGTGTATGTGTATATATACACCCATATATATATATGTGCTAAGTCACTTCGGTCATATCTGACTCTTTGCCACCCTATGGACCAAAGTGCGCCAGTCTCCTCTGTCCTTGGGATTCTCCAGGCAAGGATACTGGAGTGAACTGCTATTCTCTATACACACACACACACACACACACACACACACACACACATACACACACACCCTTAAAGGAGTACTGGGACCTCAACTTAAAACCCCTGAACTTGGTGACCTCAAAGGCCACCTGCTACTTTAAAATGTTATTTTCTAGTTGAAGAACTACTCAATGGTTTTACTACGCTAGGGCTTCCCTGGTGGCTCAGACCGTAAAGAATCTGTTTGCAATGCAGGAGACCCTAGTTCAATTATCCCTGGATTGGGAAGATCCCCTGGAGAGGGAAATGGCAAACTACTCCAGTAATCTTGCCTGGGAAATCCCACGGACAGACGAACCTGGCGGGCTACAGTCTATGGGGCCGAAAGTTGGACATGACTTAGTGAGTAAACCACCACCACCATTATATACGTGTTATATATTTCCTTTCCATTATGGTTTATCACAGGATACTGAATACAGATGCCTGTGCTATACAGCGAACAGGTCCTGTTGGCTTCGTCTCCAAAAAAAATATCCTAAATCTCACTTCCTCCCTTTCCACTCTCCCTTGATGCCCTCGCCACTGCTCTGTCCCGCCAACACCCTTGGCTTGTTTCCAGCTCAGGACCTTGGCCTGGGCTATTGCTTCTGCTTGGGTCACTCTTCCCTGAAGCAGAGCTGCACCTTCAGTTTCACCTGGGTTTGAACTCAAATGTCACCTTCTCAGAGAGACCTTCCTAGATCAGTCCTCCTAAACCTTTAGAGCACCGATCACTCACAAAACTGAAGGAATCTTAAAGTTTCACTTGGTAACGTGTTTAAAGATAAGCTCCTTGAGGGCCAGAGCTGTTCTGCTCATTGCTGTTGCCTAGAACAACAGCCTGGCACACGGCAGGCACTCAATATTTGTAGACTCCAAGACTGGAAGGGGAGGATGACTATGAAGTCCACAAAAAACACACTGACTTAAAGCCCATCAATCATTAAGAAAATAAACACAGGACAGCCAACAGTAGCCACCCAAGTGAGTTTATCTTCTGCTTTCTTATTCCCATGGGGATTGTAAGACCTGTTTACAATGATCCTGTGCATGGTGCTTCAATTTTCAACGGTAACTCCAAGTAAATAACATATTTTATATCATGATGAGAATACACATATGTACATATTTAACTAAAACTGAAGTTTCATGAAACATTACGTATCCTTTCCACACAGGACATGCTACAACGTTTCTTTTTTACTGTTTTTTATTTTTATTTTTTAATTTTTTTTAATTTTATTTTATTTTTAAACTTTACATAATTGTATTAGTTTTGCCAAATATCAAAATGAATCCACCACAGGTATACATGTGTTCTAAAGCTGCTAACAACTACAACATCAATTTCACAACCAATGGATGGGATAGGATTCAGTTTGAAGAACATTTTTAACTCACGCCTGTATTTTGTTTCTTCTGGGTAAAGAGAGTAAAATTTCTGCCTACATCTGGCAACTTCAAATGAGCCACTTCACAGCCCTGAGCCTCACCTCACCTGTAAAATAAATCACTATGTTAACTACTCATAAAGTGGCTGCCTTCAGTAGAATGGATTGGGGTGAGAGTACTTTGGGAAGAAGATTCTTTTGGAACTCAATCTGTTCCCCTAAGGAGACAATTTCAACCTCCTGCTCTTCCCCAGGCCACCACATCCACTCCATCAGCAAGTTCCAATAATTCTAGCTCCAGTTCACATTTCAAATCTGTCCTCTTCTCTCCATCCCACTGTGACACCGCAATCAACGTCTCCATCATCCCAACAGCCTCCTTCTGGACTTGTCTACCCCTACTCTGCTGCTAAGTCACTTCAGTCGTGTTCGACTCTGTGCGACCCCATAGTTGGCAGCCCACCAGGCTCCCCACCCCTGGGATTTTCCAGGCAAGAACACTGAAGTAGGTGATCCCCTGTAATTCCTCTCATACACAGCAGCCTCAGAGACCTTTAAAGTTTTGTTTCGGGAAAAAAAAAAAAACTTCAAACCCACAGAAAAGTTGCAAGGATATTACAATAAACAGCCATACGTCCTCTAACATATTTGTCACCTTCTATTCCTCCCTGAACTATTTGAGAATAAGCTGCAAAGACCAAGACTCTTCACTCTTCTTAAGAACAAGGACACTCTTTTCATAACCACAAGGAGTTACCAAATTTAGGAAACTTAATATTGATACAACACTATTATCTAATATGCAGTTTGTATTCAAATTCTGCCATTTATCCCAGCACTGTCCTTTAGAGTTAACATTTCCTACCTCCCCCACCTCAATCCAGGATTGCACATTTCATGTAGGTGTCAGGTCTCTGGATAATTTTAAAAACATAAGTCAGATTCTGTTGTTCCCCAACTTTAAACTCCCTGCTGATCTGTTTCTCTCGGTTACAGCCACACAAGCTGCCCTTTTCTTTCCCTTCCCTCCTGGAGCCCCTCAGCTCTTTCCACAGCCGACCCCTCCTCATCTTTTCATCTCTCCCCAGGAACTTCCAGGGCACAGTGTCTACAGACACATCCTTGGTTTTCCTCTGTCTCACTTCACTCTTGATTACCTTCCTGTCACTTAACAGTCCGTATATACCTTGTTGGCTTATTTGCTTATCAGCACCTAATTCTGTGAAAGGAGAACAGTGTTTGGCTCAGAGTAGGCACTCAATAAATATTTTTGAGTGAATAAATGAAAGAATAAACAAACGGCTCTTTAAAAAGAGTGGCCTTGTCAAGACCTCACTGTGTAAGATCGCACACAGGAAGGGACAACTCAGTGAGACCACTTCCCCTCTGAAGGGACAGTAATAGCTTGTGGGCCCAGCCGGGGGCAGTCAGCGTGAATGCACACTCTCAGGGAAGCACTGTGAAGGTTTCTAAGATCAATGGTGACAAGAGGGGTTAGCGGGCCAGCACAAGGTGGTTTCGAGTGTGAGAAAGATCCACGTCTTCAGCTTGAAAGGGGAAGGCCACAATATTTTAGAGACAGGGCTGGCTCTGGAGTCAGAAGACGGGGTTAGCTTCCCATCTGTGTGGCCGTAACTCTCTCTGGGCCTCAATTTCCTCAAATGTTTAGTAAGGATAATGCCTCGCTCTTAGCCCACGTGGGAGCAGAGGGTCCTGCAGGTCCTTTGAAACAAAGGGAAACAGGCTCCTGAATAGAGGTGAGGAGCAGTGAACCAGGGCGCACAGCTGAGCAACAGTGAGTGCTCACTTCTGAACCGCAGCCTAAGTGAAATGCCAGCACCGTATCTGGCAGAGTAGGCTCTCAATAGTTCCCTTCTCGCTCTTGTTCAGCCCTATTTGGACCCAGAGGAGAGAGCAGCTCAAAATATGCGAGCATTCAGATACCAACAGAACCTAGAACAAAAGCTGCTTCTGGGCACAGGGGCCCCACCCTCCCTGTGGCGGGAGCAGAGGCTGCATGACCACTTGGGAGGATTCTGCAGAAGAGACTCAAAAGTGGGCTCAGCCCCATGACCCACAAGGTCTTTTTCAACCTCAAGAGTCTGTGATTTCTTAATTGAATTAAGTATGCCCCTGTGGTAGGCAGCATGGATGTTATCAATTTAAGCTTTAGTCTCACTCTCCAAGGAATTGACAATCAGCCTAGAATGTCAGCGCCCACAGAACTGACGAGTTACAGACAGTGCCAAGGAGCAGGATGGACAATAAGGACCACAGTGCTACAGCGGCCCAGAGGAGACCAGGAGACTGGCCGTGAAGAGGTGAAAAGTCTGCTAGGATGCGAAGGCCGGTGCATAACGTAAGGCTATTTAAGGGCTGTATTCTCCGTTAATGAATTCAGTGGTAGTTTTCCTCTTGTGGTGCTGGCTCTGGCCTTAGCTTGACACGTGTAGCCGTGTACCGACACGTCCAGAACAGGAGGCATGTACATCTGATTGTTGGTTTAACATCCAGCACAGGTACCAGAGCATGTGGCTATTTGGCAAATATTCGGCTATGTGGGGTGAGGTGGCATAGGGTGGTGGGAAGAAGACAGGAAGGGCTGAAGCATCCTCTATGGGACCTAAAGAGCAGGCTGAGCCTGCAGGAGAAACAAGAGGGCCCTGGTAGTAGGCTGTGCCCGGAACACAGCCCCCAGAACCAGGGAGGGTGGTGGCTGGGAGATGGATTCCAGTCTGTCTGTTGTCCAGACACTCTAAAGGTCAACCTTCTACCCTAAACTCAAAACTGGTTTTTAAAATGTCAGAGATCGACAATGAACTGTTTTTATTTGACTCTTTCAACTTTTTTCCAGTTGCAGGAGTCTACGGATTACTTTGCCATGATTTTTAAATTACCAAGCAGTTGGCTTGCTTATACATTTCGAGTATCTGATTTATTTTTGACCATCCTAATAATCACTATATATCCCACAGAGTTATGTATAACATACAGAGTCTCTTCTTTTTTTAAAAAAATTTATTTTATTGAAGTATAGTTGGCTTACAATGATGTGTTAACTTCTACTGTATAGCAAAGTGATTCATTATACACATATATTCTTTTCATATCCTTTTCCATTATGGTTCATCACAGGATACTGAATATAGTTCCCTGTGCTATACAGTAGCAGAGTCTCTTCTAACAAAATTCTAGCCTCAGACGTCGACAGATCATGTCTTTTGTACTATAAACACCTGCACTGTTTAATTTGTTCCATTAGCTCACAAGTGTTTCACAGAAGAGAAGTGGCGATTAAAATCATCGCTTTCAAAAGACAATTCATGTTTAAAGAAGCAAAGTGAAAATGAAAAGATCAAATGGATCTATTTGAAATGAGCTGATATGTAACTGTGAGATTCAGTGGTCATCAATAAATAAAGAGACTGCTGCTTGCCCCTCATTATAGATTAAGATATGGAATAGCCCAAGTGAGAAGCTACTCAACTCTAAAATGTAAACCATAGGCTGCAATTCCAATGACCCACCCTGAGGACTTCTGCTTTTAGGTCTCATTTCTTAAATCTCTGTTTGCTATCTCAGACACAGACAGGATCAGAAAACATACGACACATCTCCTGATCATCCTAAACACACTCTGCCACAACTCTCCAAGTCTGGTGAAAATCTGTCCAACTGTTTTTGGACAGACTCTGTGTTCCTGCAATGGAGTAAAAGACAAACAAAAATTTAATATTAGCTAATAAATAATATAACTCCTTGCGCTCACTCAACAGAGGTGAACAAAGAAAAAAGGCCTCCATCTTCATGGAGCTCTTCCACCTAGGGGGACAACTGAAGTTAAATAATAACCAGACAAATAAATATGCAGTTGTAGGCTGTAATAAGTGCTGATAAGATAAAGTATCGGGTACTTTGCTGGAATTACTTAAGGGACTTCATTTGGATGGGAGGTTCAAAGAGATTAGGAAAAATCTTTTAAAAGAATCACATTTAAAATGGAAAAATTTATGAATTAATAGTATTTTTTTAAAAAAAGCAGAATATACAGCTATGGATATGATTTGACTATAGTTATATAAAAGGGCATGCATAGAGACAAATCTGGAAGAGAAATACAAAATAAAATGGTTATGTGAGGGTGGCAATGTTAAGGACAGTGTTCACATTTCAAAATTTTCCTTTAATGTTGCTTTATTATTTTCAGCATAATTAAGATAAGCACAGACAGAATCTAAAGCCCTAAAGAAGTTTCTGCCTACTCTAAGGCTTGACCAAAAATCTGTGGCTTAGATCTTCATTAAAATAGCAGCATGGCAAGAGAGAGGACAAACCCAGGAGGCTGAGAGCCCTGGACCACTAAGGCCCAGGCACTAATGAACTGCGTGACACTGGACGAGCTACCCTTCCTGGGAGGCTGTTTCATCATCTCTTGAGACGGAACTAATGAGATCTACCTCATAAAGCTGATGAGCGGATAAAAGAAAAGAGCATATGTAAAGGACCAAGTCCAAAGCCTAGCACACAGTATGTGTTTAATAAATGTTGATAGACATCATGATCACTACTAGCATATAAATCCAAATGAAAAAGTGGGCTTTGAATCAAAAGTCTCCCAGGCCTAACAGATGACCAAACTAGAGAAATCAGATGACTCATCAATCATTGTTAAATGACTTCTCTCTGACAACAAGGAAATCAACTAGTGGCCAGTCACTTTCTCTGAGGCCCCCTACGCTGTACTCTGAGTAAAGCCAAAAAGATGAGTCCAAGAAAAACTTTCCTAAAGATGAAATGAGCCACACAATTTTGGCAATTTACTAAAAACAATTTAGAACCCCTTTATTAAAAATAAAGCCTCCTGAAACAGTTTCCAGAAACTGAGACTAGAATTCATATAAAAATATGGCAGATTCAAAACAAAATAGCCCTACAAAAATTATACAGCCGGAATCTGCCAAAAGATGATATCACGAAGGCATGCTTTTGGTTTCCAGGATATCTGTGAAAATAAACTAAAAAGACAACAACTCCATTAGTCTACCAAGCATTTTCAAACACAGACTCTGCCCTAAAACTAGAATGCTTCTAACATCAAATATTATGATAGGATAATTTTTCCAACTTAAAACATTAGGTTACAAAAATGCACTCAACCAAACACTCAATAAATCACTGCTTTAAATCATTTAGTTAACTGAGCAAGAAGCAAAAACGTTTTTGTTCATTTGCTTCCGTCAGAATAGAAAACAGTGTCAAAGGAGGAAGAAGGCTTTCGCTCCTGCTTTGCTGAATACCTGGATTAGACTGACCACCCTTTAAGATAGCCTTTGTGTGCTTCCAAACCCAAACCAAGCCACACAGAGCAGCTGCTCACTGACCAACTGGTCTGCAGAATTCAATGAATGACAAAAGGTTACCTTAATTCAATAAGATAATCGGCACACATTTACCCACCACCCAGAGTCTAACCATCTGCAAGGCGGCAGAGCCAAATGCCTATAAAACAACTGGCCGTATGCAGACATGTCCTCATGTCCCTCATGTCAACGATGTTTCTCTCTTAGCAACAGCTACAAAGAAGCTGAACTTTCAGAAAAATTTCAAGATTTCATGATCCAACAACTTGTTAGTAAGTTATTTTGAGTGCCACTGAGATTTCCAGGCCAGATGGGTAATATGTTTTATTCAATTGAGTCTTGTGCTGGGATAACAAAATGTGAGACAGACACGATCTGGGTCCTTTCACTGTTCAAGAGGCAAAGCGACCTAGTGGCTTCCAAATAACAGCAGGGACAATGTAGCAGGAAAGAAAAAAATAAAGAGAGAAAGGAAAACAAAAAGATCAAAACCCCAGGAAAACCCCAACGACAAGAGCAACTTCAGAGCAAGAAACCACTAACTATTTAGACTGCAGAATCTGACATCTGCCTTTTAGGCCAAGATGCCATTCAGCTAGACATGCATCTGTAGTGATCAAAACTACCAAATAATAATGATGTTGATGATGATTCAACACAGAAGGTTTAAAAACAAAGACATAATAGGAACTATAAACAGTATACAAGTTTATTTTCTTTCTAACACACTACACTAAAATCAATGGATGCAGCATTTCTCAAAGTGTAGGATTCAAGATGCTTTGAGGTGAGATTCAAGATAATTTGAAGCAATCTACATCACCCAGAATAAGAAAACCGTTGTTCCCTTTGCAATTTTCTCTCATACCTTCTTATTAAGCCAAGAAGAAAGTCTCAGTTTGGTGCTAATACATATTTAACACCTCTCTAACATTTGCTAAATCTTTGAGAGGCCAGCCTGGGCTCCCGGCAGATAACAGTATACAAATATATTTTTAATTAAAAATTTTTAAATAATAACTTTCACAACTATCTTCTGTTTATGATATAGAATACATATTTTCCACTTACAGTAATGAAAAGTTTCCTTTTGCAGTAGATCAAAGTAAAGAAAATAAGGCCATTTAATTTTTAACAAGTACTATTCAGTTCAGTCACTTAGTCTTGTCCGAATCTGCAACCCCACAGACAGCGAGTACTGTAATTATATTTATTTTTCCAAATTTACATTTTTTTAAAATTTCAAGCCTATAGAAGAGTATAAGTACAATGAATGCTTGTATGCCCTTCACCTAAACTCACCAATTGTTAAGATTTTGCCTCATAGCTCTATCTACATCTTCTATCTATCTAAACATACACATGTGTGTGTAAATGTCAGTCGCTCAGTCGTGTCAGACTCTTTGCAAACCATGGACTGCAGGCCACCAGGCTCCTCTGTCCATGGAATTCTCCCCGCAAGAATACTGAAGTGTGGAGCCATTCCCTTTGCCAGGGGATCTTCACCACCCAGGGATCAAGCCCGGGCCGGGGCTCCTGCATTACAGGCAGATTCTGTACCGTCTGAGCCACCGGGGAACCACACATACTTTTGTTATGGTTGTTGATGAACCACTTGAAAGTCAGCTGCACCAGCATGACACTTTATCATTAAATACTACAGAAGGTATTACCTAACTCATAAGGAGATAATCTTAGATGACCAAAATACCATTATCACATGAAGAACATTACCAGTTATGCCTTAATTTCCCTTAAGTGTACGTGTTAGACACTCAGTCGTGTCCGACTCTTTGCTTCCCCATTGACTATAGCCCACCAGGCTCCTCTAGTCCATGGGATTCTCTAGGCAAGAATACTGGAGTGGGTTGCTATTTCCTTCTCCAGGAAATTTCCCATAAAATCTGGCCCAAATTCAAACATAACTAATTATCCCCCAATTTCTGGTACAGAATTCATGCATGGCATTTGGTTGTTATCCCTTTAGTAGGGCAATAAGAAAGAAAATATTAAGAAAATAATTAATAGATGGTATATGAAACTGGCAAAAATTGTAATGGAGACACAACTTGGATTTGTGAAAACACTGAACTAACCAAAACCCTGAGAATAGAGGATAGGTAATCTAAATAATTAATAAAGAAAAAAAAAACTTAACCTCTGCTATTAAACTAAACTTACAGAATGCAAAGCTATAAGGAAAACACTTAATACCTACTCTTTTTTGATTAGGCCTTGAAAAAGGACAGTCAAAAGATCACTGTCAGAAGAGAGAGGTATACGCCAGAATGTGCTTCATTAAAAATTTCAAAGCTACAAATAAAATAATTAAAAAATTTTTCTCAGAGTTTATACATGTCCAAAATAACTAGCTCATCTCTTTTACTGAATAGGCACCAAGTCAGGTGCTCCAATGCATTATCTCATTAAATCATAATCAACATTTCTACAAAAAAAAATAGACATGTTGATTCCAATTTAGTGGTAAAAATATTTAAATTGTTTTAGTAAAAACTATTACATTATGGTTTGTTACAACAAAGATGTGGCTATATCATGCATTACAATTTATTATATCATAGCTTCTAAAACCCAATATTGTGTTATAACTCTTCCTCAAGCCCCCATGTGCACTCCCTCTCCCTCTCTCTCTGTCTCTCTCTCTCTCTCACACATACAATATTGAATACTGTCCTCTAATACAAGCTTAACAAAAAGGCACAAGGAAATACCTTACTAATAAGGATGCTTCTTTATGGAACAGACATGTTTCTAAAATGTGTGAGTGAACTTACTAAGACTGAAAATTTTAAACATGCCAGGAAATTTTGCTATTAAAATGAATGTCACTCTTTAAACAAATAACACACTATGAACATTTGCAATTCATACTCAGAAAGCAAGAATGGTCAATATTAGAAAATCAGTTATTATAATTCATCATATTAAAGATCAAAGAAAAATCACTATCTCCATAAATGCTGAAAAGATACTGAATAAAATAAAAAAATCTATACCTGATAAATTTCTTTATCAAGATAAATACATAAGACAGTATCATACTTGAGAGATAATGAAGTATTCCCCCAAAACATATCCACTGTCACCAGTATTTTTTAACATCATTAAGGAAGTACTAAAGCTGATAAAAATAAATAAATAAATAAATAAAGCTGATAAAAACAGACTATAGAAAAATTTCAGATATAGAAATTAGCAAGGAGGAAATAGAATTTAAATGATCATTATTTGCCAATACAGCATTACTTGGCCAGAAAACCCAAGATAATAACTAAAAACTATTATGAACAAAAAGAGAACTCAGTAAGGTGGCTAAATACAAAATTAATACATAAAAATCAATAGCTATCTTGTATTTAAAAAATAAAAAACTATCTTGTATTTTAAAAAGAGTCAATTAGAAAGGGTAACAAGTTTCTATTTACAATAGCACCCTAAAAATAGCATATCCAGGAATTAATTTAACAGAAACTTAAAATCCTTCAGTACACATTGCTCATACTCAGTCTACACACTTACATTCACATACAGGACCTTAAATGGATGATAATGGTTATATTACAAAAATATTTATAAACAAAATGTGTTTGGATTTGCTTCAAAATAATTCAGCCGTGGAGGGGCTAGGGACAATGTGTAGGAATATAAATGAAACCTGAGTAGTCATGAGGAATTAGTGTCATGGTAATGCGTGAGCATTGCTCTTGATTTTTCATATGCTTTAAATTTTCCACAATAAAGAAAACTTGAAGTAATAAAACATATCAAAAAATGGAAGATACATCTGTTCTTTGGTAGAAGCTTTAGTATTATTATAAGAATGCCATTCTATACCCTAAAAGCTCCAATAAAATTACAAGAGCTTTTGAAAACTAAACAGCTCATTCTAAATTATACGTGGAGAACTTCCTGGCAGTCCTGTAGTTAAGAATCTACATTTTCAATGCAGGGGGTGCAGGTTCGATCCCTGGTTGGGGAACTAAGGGCCCACAAGCCGTGTGGCACAACCAAATAGAAAACAATAATAATAAATAAAGTCTATGTGGAAAAATAAGCACAACTAACTGTGAAAATTCTGAAAAGGAGAATAAGGGAGCACTAGTTAAGAAAGAGAGAAAGAACAAGTGTTGGTCAGAATGTGGAGAAACTGGAACTCTCAAAACATTGCTGGTAGAAATGTAAAATGATGCAGCCACTGTGGAAAGCAACTAGGGAGTTCCTCAAAAAATTAAACACAGTATTATCGTGCTGCTGCTGCTGCTAAGTCGCTTCAGTCATGTCCCACTCTGTGCGACCCCATAGACAGCAGCCCACCAGGCTCCCCTGTCCCTGCGATTCTCCAGGCAAGAACACTGGAGTGGGTTGCCATTTCCTTCTCCAATGCATGAAAGTGAAAAGTGAAAGTGAAGTCGCTCAGTCGTGTCCAACTCTTAGCGACCCCGTGGACTGCAGCCTACCAGGCTCCTCCGTCCATGGGATTTTCCAGGCAAGAGTACTGGAGTGGGGTGCCATCGCCTTTTCCGGTATGACTCAACAATTCCACACCTAGGTATATATCCAAAAGAAGACAGAACACAGATTCAAATACTTTTATTCAAGTCTTCATGGCAGGACTGTTTATGCTATACAAGAGGTACACCTTAGATTCAAAGATATAAATAATTAGAAAGTAAAAGAAAGGAAGACGATAAACCACGAAAATAATAACCAGACAAAGGTGAAGTGGTTATATTACTATCAGAAAAAAATGTTTTAACATAAATATTGTTACTGAAAGAAAATAAGGATACTGTATAATGATGAAAGGGTCAATGTATCAAGAAAATATAACAATTTTAAACATGTATACACACACACCTGACAACAGAGCCTGACAATACACTCAGTAGTAGGTAAAACTGGTAATAATGAAAGAAGCAGACAATTCAACAGTAACAGTTGGAGTCCTCAATATTATACTTTCAATAATAAAATAATCAAGCAGAAGATCAGCAAGGAAACAAGTCTTGAACAGAACTACAAACCAAGCAGACCTAACAGATAATCTACAGATGTCATCACACAACAATAGCGGAATACACATTCCTCTCAAGAGCATACAGAACATTTTTCAGGACAGATCGTATGTTAGGCATAAATATAAAAGGACTGAAATCATATAAATTGTATTCTCTGATCACAATGGAACAAAACAGAAATCTTAACAACAGAGGTAAATTTAGGAAATTCACAGCCAAGTATAAACGTTTGGGCGATACTGAATGGCAGTGGGATAGTTGGGAAGATCCAATGCCAGGCCAGGAGACAGTCTGATGGGCGCCAGCTCAGGCATGCCCAAGAGCAAACTCACTCTCTTCCAACCGTGGCAGGTTGAACACAGCAAGGGTCTCTGACAAATGCACTTCATGTCATTAAAAACAATAGCTAATTGGGTAAAATACATTCTTTTCTGACCCCTCAGTTTCACAAAATAATCATAAGCAATTAGTGAAATACAGGCTGACATAATAGGCTAGCTAAGGCGCTCTAGAGATGTGCAGAATTTAGACAGCAAATGATTTCCAGGGATATGCACTCCATAAGTCTTTGAAAATGGGAATACTGTACTGTAGAGACCACTTGCCTTTTGCCTCCTCTGTCCTCCCCTACATTCCAAAGCAAAATTGGAAGACAATTCGGCTAAATGAGGTTAAGTGAAATAAATGTTACAAAGTTAACTGAATCAAAATTGTCAAAGGTAAAAATGAAGCTGAGTATTAAGAGAGATCTAGCTTTCTGACAGATAAAAAGTTATGATGTGATTTTTTTAAGGTATCATAAATTAGTGGAGAAAGTAAGAATTTTATTATATGATCCTGGAACAATGTCAGCTATTAAAAACAACACAACAACAAGAGACTCTTACACCATTTACCAAAATTAAAACTGCACATGATTTTAAGGATTTAAGTATAAAGACAAAAAACTAGAAGGAAAAAACAGTAAATGTCTCTCTGAACTCAGGATGGAGAATTTTCTAAACAAAACAAAACAAAACAGGGCTTCCCTAGTGACTCAGTGGTAAAGAACCACCAGCCAGTGCAGGGGACACGGGTTCGATATCTGGTCCTGGAAGGTCCCACATGCTGAGGAGCATCTAAGCGCATGCGCTACGACTACTGAGCCTGTGCTCTGAAGCCTGGGAGCTGCAGCTCCTGAAGCCCGCCTGCCCTGGAGCCTACGCTCTGCAACAGAAGCCACCGCAGTGAGAAGCCCGTGCACCCAGCCAGACAGCGGCCCCGCTCACGGCAACTAGAGAAAAGCCCGCAGAGCAACCAAGACCCAGCACGGTCATGAATAAACAAATCTTTACTTATTTAAAAAAGACAACAAAAATCACCAAAATTGATAACAGTATACTTCAAGGCACAACTAAATAATATTTGCACACTGAATACAATTACTTAAGCAAAAATGATGACCTAATCATACTGAGATGAGAAGGGCAATGGGAAAGGGAAGGGTGTATGAGAACTTTATCCTTATTTCCCCTGGCAAGAAGTCAAGAGAAAATGTCTAAAACTGAAATTCAAGAAACAGCATTATAAGAATGCTGTTTAAAAACAAAGAACTCTAACTTCCAGAAGAAATGACTAAATATGGTTGAAGAGTTGAAGATGGTTGCCTCCAGGCACAGGAATGAAGGATGGATGACCACAACACTACAGCTACTGAGCAATGACCGCTAAACAAAAACGTGCAAGTCATTCGTAATCACAGAAATACAAAGTAAAGTAAGAGAGACCCACTCTTCCGTCTACCACATGGGCAGAACAGAAAGTAAGGATGAGGCCGTGACTTCCCTGGTGGTCCAGTGGCTGGGATTCTGCAACTCCCAACGCAGGGGGCCGGGGTTTGATCCCTGGTCCAGGAACTAAATCCCACATGCCACAAGTAAGACTCGGTGCAGCCAAATAAATAAATAAGGGTGAAGAAGCAAGTCTGAGCAAGCTCTGGGAGTTGGGGATGGACAGGGAAGCCTGGCGTGCTGCAGTCCATGGGTGCAGTGTGTGCAGTGTCTGCAAAGAGTCGGACACAACTGAGCCCCTGAACTGAACTAAAGAAGCAAGTGGATGCCCAAGGACTCTCTACTCTGCCCAAGAGTGTAAACTGGTACTACCTTTTGAAACGTTTTTTACCATATATTTCACAAGTCATAGAAGAAGAATTAATGTTTATGCCCCAGTATACTCCTCTAATAATCTATCCCATGAGAAATAATTACCCATGCGTACACAAATTTTTAGTAGCAGGATTAGTTGTAATAGTAAAAAAGTTAGGAACATCTTAAATGTTAAGCAACAAAGACATACGAAATACTACCAGTCTTTTAAGGTCACACTTCAAAGAATTAATATGGGGAAAGGTTCACAACATATTTTAAATGTAGAAAGCAAGATACAAAATTATACAGCTAACATCTTTTTATTTAAATAGAACAAATACACAGGTAGGGGAAAAAAGACTGGAAGGAAATACAAACTTTTAATGCTAGTTATCTTTGGAGTGAAATTTACATAGTATTTATCATCCCTGAACTTTTCTGTATTCTCAAAACCTGTACAATAAACATGTACAGGTTTATTGTACATGTACATTACCCTAGAAAATATACTCTTTTTCTTATTATTTAAATAACAAGAAATGAGGGGAAAAACAACAAAGAAACGTAAATTGTAGCCACTGGTGGCCTGCGTGACTACAGCGAGTCTCCAGTAGGAAAGGAGGCCTTCCTTATGAGGTGATAAGAGCATCACTTCTGCTTCAAAGCAGCGAGGCCACGGGCAACTGTGCCTCCCGTAGCGCTAGACTCTGTTCAGCTGCCCTTTCTAGTGCAGCAAAACTACCCCTATGCAGTCTATGCTTTTATCGTCCCCATTTGTCAGCTGGGAAAACCAAGACAAAGGCTACTCGCCCAGTGGAAAAGTCGGGATTTGAACCAAAGCATTCTGCCCCCAGAGCTTCTTTTTCCTAAGACTTCTTTCTCACATGATGTCTAAGATCTCTTTTAGCAACAGTGGGGGCCCTGTCCAATTAACATATTTAGATTGTTTCCTCAACCACAAAGTAGTCCCTGTTTGCTCATCTATAAAAGAAGAAAGTTAGCCCCAGGCAGTGATTTCTAAACTTTTCCTGCACACTGGCATCCCTCCAGAGATTGTTAAAAAGTTCTCGTGCCTGCCTCCCACCCAGACATGGTGTGTTAACAGGTGGGATGAGGTCTGGGCATGGAATTTTTAAAAGTTCTTCCAATGATTCAAACATGCAGCAAAGTTGGGAAACCACTGGTCTAAAGTCAAGTGACCTGCTGAATTCAGGAGGGGAGAGATGAGAGGCTTCAAAAAATACTCATAAAACATGTAAGCCTAACATTCTGTATACAATTTCAGAAGTTCACAACCCCTAAAAGGAATACTGGGACATCAACTTAAAACCTCTGAACTTGGCGACCTCGAAGGCCACCTGCTACTCTAAAATGTTATTCTCTAGTTGAAGAACTACACAATGGTTTTAATAAATTAGGGCTTCCCTGGTGGCTCAGACAGTAAAGAATCTGCTTGCAATGTAGGAGACTCAGGTTTGATTCCTGGGTCAGGAAGATTCCCTGGAGAAGTGAATAGCTAGCCACTCCTGTAATCTTGCCTGGAAAATCCCATGGACAAAACAGCCCAGTGGACTCCAGTCCATGGAGTCACGAAGAGTGAGACATGACTCAGCGACTAACACTTTACTAATTCATAACTCAGACAAGGAATGAAAATGATGATTTGAGGCTTTCTGTTCTAAAGCACAAACCCAAAGTCAATTAGTCAATGGCTTCCCTTGGGATGAGTATTTGGGAGACATGAGGAAAGGACTTAGCAGTATAACCCGACATTAGCACTATCCAAGCTGTGTTTAACCAAATGTAAAGATTTCTAGACAAGTGAACAGCTACTGTAAGGAGTGAGGAGAAAGAGGACGGCCCATTATCAAACCATCTTGAGAAACCGTAGGCTAAGCAAGTCAAATTCCAGAATCTCTCAGGAACTTTAAAACTCAGAACATTATTAGCATCTTTATCATCTTAAAGAGTACCATTTCCTTCTACCTCAGGATGTTTGGGAAAAGCTACATTAGATGAGGTCACACTACAAATTTTAAGTCTTTTCAGTGACTCCTATTATAAACACTTAAAAGGCATTTAGAGGTCCAGGTTTATAAGAACTTAATGCATACTCGTTTCAATACCCTTTCTTTAAAAGAAGTTTTCTTCTAGAGGAAAATATAAGGGAGTATAGCATAAGGATTCGGAGAAGGCAATGGCACCCCACTCTGGTACTCATGCCTGGAAAATCCCATGGATGGAGGAGCCTGGTGGGCTGCAGTCCATGGGGTTGCTAAGAGTCAGACAAGACTGAGCGACTTCACTTTCACTTTTCACTTTCATGCATTGGAGAAGGAAATGGCAACCCACTCCAGTGTTCTTGCCTGGAGAATCCCAGGGACGGGGGAGCCTGGTGGGCTGCCGTCTATGGGGTCGCACAGAGTGGGACACGACTGAAACGACTTAGCAGCAGCAGCATAACAATTAAGCGTACAGACTGTGGAGCCAAGACTCCTGGACCTGAATCCTGGCTCCACTTCGCCACACAACAGACATGAGACTTTGGGCAAGTCCTTTAACCTCACGTGCTTCAGTCCCCTCCCTTATAAGAAGGCAAAGAAGTACTACATCACAGGCAAGTACGTAAAGCACTTTAAGTAGTGTCTGACTCACAGTAAGCAGTATATAAACGTTGGCTGCTATTACTCATTCCTGAAGAAAATAAATTTTCAATCACTGTGAAAATGAAGATCACCGCACTGGTCGTTTGAAAAGGTACCGCACAGCTGTATGTTTATGAATGTTTCAACTGGTAATTCTAACTACAATTTGAATACAGCTTATACTATGTAAGTTGTATAGCACTTAGTACAGAGCTTTATACGTTACAAGAATTCAATAGGCATCTGCTGGTTCCATCCAAGTAAGTGAGAAGACTAGAAGGTGTGAAGTGGCTATACTCCAAGTCGTATGCCAGGCTGAAACACTAGCTCTGACACTTCCTGTGTCCTCTTGGGCAAGGAAACATCTCTGGACTGTGTTTCTTCATTTGTAAAATTCCATCAATAACAGGACTTATCTCTCAGGGTTCATGTAAAGTTATTTTGTATATATTAAATACTTAGAAATTTACCTGGTACCTAGCAAGTACTGAGTATCAATATTTCATACTAATATCTTCTTGCATGTTTTCTGTACAGCCTTCAAATCTGAGCTGTTTATTATGCTATTTTACAAGGCACAAGTACCAAGTTTTAACCACATTCTTTTGCTTTTGTTGTGTATCACAGACAGAACTTGGAACTGAAATAGTCAAGGCACAAACAACGTATTTTAGGAGAGTCAAGGCACTTAACTGCAAGATACACGGTGATGTTCTACTATGTCAGATTGTAAAACAACCTAGAAAGCGGTGGTCTTGATGATAACTATTTATTTCATCTTGCTCTGAAATTTTTAGAAGCTGGAAAAACACATATAATTTGCCCCTGATCAGTGTTCTGCAAACTGCCTATAGCTTGTGTTCCTACCCTAACAAGATTTATTGCTAACCAACATGCTATGCTAAATTGAAATCAAGACATTACACAATTTTCCAATAAAGAGATGATTTTATATAAGTTGGTATAAATGCTCTGTGAGGAAGTACTTGTTGGCATCTTGTTGTATTTCAGTAGCTGGTGGAAAATAAGTTGGAAAGGAGGTTTACAGAGGGCCAGAGCCCATCAGATGAGATTATCTTTTTTTATCAGCTCTAGGAAGCACATTTACAGGCGGATAACAAACAGTTTTTCTTTAACAACCGAAAAGGTCAGTATTACCAGGGCATGCCAGCTAATTGCAGCTACTGCAGAAGATTCTACTGAAACACTATGGAATGAAAGGAAAGGAAGGTTCAATGCCTTTGTCAATCTTGCTGTGATTTTTTTTCCTCCTCAGTTTTTACTAAGAACTGAAAGAACATAATAGACATTCACCTGAATATTTTTCTTTTTTCCCCCCAACTTTATTGAGGTATAACTGACATATAACATTGTGACCAAGATATTATTCTTTTTTAAATAAGTCAGTTTCTTTATCAGCCTATTTAAGAGTTCTATGAGGATTCAGATTTAAACAATAGACATAAAACTCTTCAGATGTTACTTAGTCTTCAAAATATCACCAAAGAGTCCCCCACATTATATACGCAATATATTTTCCTGCACTCTGTATTTAAATGAAAGAGCCTTATCTACAACTTTAAATGTACTGTGTTAGAAAACATTTTGGATATCCAGACTCCTATTGGTAAAAACTCCCAAGCTATTACTGCCAAACCCATTCTTCAGTTCTTCGACTCAGAAATAAAGAGACGCTAAGTGGAAGTGGGGGTACTTAGCGGGGGCAGCCCCTGTTCCTGCCCTCATGGAAATGATTCAGGATGTACCATCAGACCTAGAACTCAAGCCGTCTGCCTCCCAGCCTTCACTCCTTTCTAAGCAGACTTAAACCATGCTATTACCCTAGAGCACCACAATCTTCAAAGATCCGCAACCTCTTATGTAAAAGTTGATTTAGGTGAGGATATTGAATCCACTGTGTGGCAGGCAGAATAATGCCACCCCCTCTCCCAAGAGCCATTTCCTAATGCCAAGAACTTGTCAATCTGTCACCTTACACGGCAAAATGACCTTTATGGCTGTGATTAAGTTAAAGACTTTGAGATGGGGAGATTATCCTGGATTATCTAAGTGGCCCCAATCTAACCACATGAATCCCTGAAAAGCTGCCCAGGCTGCTGGTCGAGGAAAGATGTGACTATGGTGAAATGGTCAGAGTGATGAGATGCTGCTGACTCTGAAGGTGAAGGGAGAGGCCATTAGTCAGGAAATGCAAGCAGCCTGTAGAATCGGGAAATGGTGAAGGAACGGATTCTCCCCCAGAGCCCCAAGAAAGGAACACAGAACCACTGACACCCTGACTGCAATCCTATGGGACCCATGTTGGGCTTCCAACCAAAAGAACTGTAAGACAATAAATTTGCAGTGTTTCAAAATACTAAATTTGTGGTGATCTGTCACAGCAAGTAACAGAAAACTAATATACACTGGATGAAAGGTTATTCACATGGTCTCAGAGGATCACGAGATACTGTACAAATTATTCATTACAAAAGGAAAAAGGTGCCTTGATAAAGAGAGGTCTGGCAGACACCACCTTAAGCAACTAATCAAATAAGCACTGCCAGTAATAAGACCACCTTAAAAGATGTGACCAGAAACAGGAAATATACAACATGACCTACGTAGTATTCTTACCAAAAATACTGACTCTGAACTTAATCATAAGGACATAATCAGACTAATTAACA
The DNA here is from genome assembly GCF_055505025.1 of Bos grunniens. Lineage (NCBI taxonomy): Eukaryota > Metazoa > Chordata > Mammalia > Artiodactyla > Bovidae > Bos > Bos grunniens. Next base: position 15,537,797 of record NC_141192.1, read on the forward strand.
GTAATTGTGGGACATTCTACAAAAATAACTGGGCGAAACTGTTGAAAAATGTCACTGACGGGAGAAGTAAATAAAGATGGAAAACGGGTCCCTATTAAAGGAGACATGATAACCAAGTGTGATGCAAGATGCTTAACTGGATTCCAACTCAAAAACAAAAGCTATAAACGACACTTTGGGGCCATCTGAAGCAATACATGGGGTCGCAAAGAGTCAGATACGACTGAGCGACTGAACTGAACTGAACTGAAGCTGTGACTGTCTATTAAATGTAATACTCTTGTTTCACTGTTGAATTTCTACATGAGATAATACCATTGTGGATACACTGGAGAATGTTCCTTGATATATAATTGTAATTATAATTTAACATCATATTTGCTACTATTTTCAAATAGTTCAGCCATAAGTATGAATATGTGTGTATACACACACACACACACAATAGGGGAAAGAGAGAAAGAACAAATGTGGGAAAATGTTAACAAGTGGTGAGTCTAGAGGAAAGAAATACAGCACTTATTGTATTACTCTTGCAACTTATCTACAGTATTGCAATTTCATAAATTACAAAGTTAAGGGGGAGACGTCTTCCTGGCTCCCACTGAGTGCAAGTGATGCGTGCTCAGGCATGTCCTTACTCTGTGTGACCCTATGGACTGCAGCCCGCCAGGCTCCTCTGCCCATGGGATTCTCCAGGCAAGAATACTGGAGTGGGCTGCCATTTCCTCCTCCAGGGGATCTTCCTGCCCCAGGGACTGAACTGGGTCTCTTGCTTCTCCCAACTTGGCAGGCAGGTTTTTTATCATTGAGCCACCTGAGAAGCAGCAGGCTGCCTACACTGCCTACCTTCCCCAGCCTCCTCATGCCTGGCCAGCACTGTAGCTGGAATAGCTCACATTCTTCAAACTGCAGACTCTTCCACTAGCACATGTCGCGTTCTGCTGCTCCACTCACATCCCAAGGCTCAACAGCTGCAGCTGGATTTCGATGTAAGGTAGAAGCTCCTACATGGTATTAGAATACCAGTTTGGGAAACAAGTTGATCAAATACCAAACTGGAATCATCACTGCAGGTCCTTAAAACTGGATTTTAGTTTGCGAATTCTCTGCTTCTCTTACTACTGTTTCTCTTACCCAGTATTACCCTTACTCTCCGTTTCTTGAAATTCATATTCTCATTTATGATCCAAGACGGTCACAGGCATGGCAGTCAACCATGGACAAAACTCAGGACTGGTGACATCAGAAAGTACTACAGACACATTCAAGTGTCGCCTCTGGCTCGCAGCCCACATCGCTGTGAGCATCACAGACAGCCCAGACAAGGCTCACCTCCTTCCTGCAGGCCTCACTGCTTTCCATATGGCAGCTTACCAACATCAAAGAAGATGCAAGACATTATCTAAATTTACCAGGCTAGTCCCTTTCCATCCCTTGAACTGTGGAAGAGTCACTGATATCTCAATTACCAATTCTGCGATACCCTTTTCGGCATGCTAAGATTCCGTAATGCTGAAACAGAAGAGCGGGGAAGGGTGTCCTGGACTAACAGATGGAGGAGTAAGAACAAAAGACCTCAGACCTCCCTGACAGGAGGAACAAGAGCTAAAATGTTTGTACACCTACTGTAATAGCACAGAGGGACAAAAACTGAACTTGTAAATAAAATTAAGTTGCTCTTCTGAAACGCCTGTCTAACTACAGACAGGAAAAGGCCCAGCATGGTTTCTATGTATGCTTACACTGGTTTTAATAGAAAGGACACAATCAAGCCAAAACAAACATCTGTTAACCAGTTAAGTTTGTTAATGAAACAAAATTGCAGCTGGTTTTATCAAAGATCAAAAGTGAAGCAAATTACAGAAAGGATGTATGAACAAAGCTGGTTTCTAAAAAATAATGGCTAAAGAATTCTAAACCCACTTGTCAAATTAACACAAATCCTTCCTGGATTTTGCTTAGACCGCTGATTAGTATTTATTTTGTATCTTTGAAGAAACCAGCCTCACAGTTTAGTATCCTTCACTCTAAAATTTTGCGTGTATAGTCCATTTTGCAGAGTTTTCAATATATTATATTTCACCAAAGAAAAAAAAGTTACACTATAATTAATACTCTGCTAATTAAAAGGTTCATTTATAAAAGGAAAAACAACAGTATACCGTCTGCAACTCCTAGAGACTTCTCTGGGAAAGCAGTCTAGTCCAGAGTATAAGCCTGGTAACAGTGACTAGCATTTCACAAGGCTCACCGCCAGGCCTCCTCCTTTTACTTATATAAACTCCCCATCACCACCTGAAGACAGTGAGATAAGGGAACCCACACACAAACAAAAACACACTTTCCTCATGGCCCTGCTAACTCAAAACGTCACAAATTACATGGATGACTCATTTGTGAACTTTAATTCAGTGAGCTAATTGATGTTTCGCAGAAGGCAATGGCAACCCACTCCAGTAATTGATGTTTATGTACTTAGAAACATTAATAGATTGGAGAAATCAAAGTACTTAAGTATGCTGATTCACATTTGAAATGCTGGTGTAACCAGAGAACTATTAAACTGTAGTTTCATTAAACTGTAGTTTAATGTATAGGCCAGAAAAATTAAGTTTATAAGTTTATAAACAATACCCGAAGTCATGAATTTTCCAATCAAAATTTGCTATTACAGTGATAAAACAATCATATGTATTCTTTTTATATTACCATGTACAAAGATAAAATATATAAAAAGAATGTAAACTTTTGTTCTGAGATACATTAAAATGTACTATTTATTAAATAAAGTTTGAAAGGAAAGGATGAATAAATATCTCTGCCATCCAAGATACAGTCAGAATAAATCAGCAAACAGCACTTAACTGTTAAACAATGTCAAAGCTATAAAAATCTAGATTTTTCTTAGCACTGAAAGAAATATAGCTGTTATAATCCAAATAGGTAAAAGGAATACAACAGTAAATTCCTGAAAGCTGCTCAAAACATCCAAAATTAGTCAAGAAACTACAAAACTACACCCTTAGCATCCTCAATGCTTGAAAGAAAATATCATTAGGAAATCAGAAAATACTCTTCTCTGTATCATGTCAAGGTCAGGAAAAGGCAGCTACAATATCAAACATATCTAAGATCCAAAGAGTTAAAAGGAGTATTTCACACTCATTTTAAGAGTCCAAAATCCTCTAAAGTTTCTATTTTACCTGAAATGTATTTCATTAGAAGTGTACACAAGTCCCACCTAGATACAAGCTCAAAAGTGGAACACACTGTCACCCCTGCGAGTAAGAAAGACACAGGTGTTCTTCATTCCGTCCTTCTCTTGACCTGGCTAACTAGTCTCAGACAATTCCTGGGCGCTCAACGTCCCCTCAGTAACCAGTACTATCTGCTCACAAAAGCAGCTCATGTTATTCCGCAGAACTTCTGAAGCTTAAACACAGGAACAGCATAGCAATCCTCTGCCCTCCCTGACCTGGGAAAGAACATATGGATTCCCCTAGTCGTTCACACGACAGAACAGCTCTCTGTCTGCCTTCAGTCATTCCAAAACTGACTTTGATCCATTCCAATTCCAAAATTCAGGTTACATGGAAGAGTATATTTTGGTGTATTTAGGGCTTTTTCCAACTTTCAGTTGAATGCACACAGCTAAGCACTCTGAGAAATGTGACATCTGCAGTACAAAGCACACCAATTCAAAGGACTGAGAAGGACAACAGAGAGGACGTTTGGACTCCATGATTAGCAGATAAAAGATACGCACATTTCCGTCAAAAAGATCCAGAGTTGTCTGCAGCCATGGACAATTCTACAGCTGAGAAACTTCTGGAAGCCTGCCACATCAAAGAACAATATGGACTAGTGAATGGTCCTTCACAAAGTACAGGCGATTGAAAAAATCCCAGAGAGGGAGGAGGGGGGCAGGGAGAAAACTGAAGAAAAGAAAAAATTAAGTTATTTAAATTATGGCATTTACACAACACAGGAAATTGATGTAGGATATACATTAACCTTCTGTTTATGAAAACTCAAAAAAAAAGGAAACAGATCTAATATGGAGTCAGATTTGTTCTTCCCTATTACACTTCCTTTAAAAAAAAAATTATTCTATTTAAGGAACTATTTCATAGTAATAACCAATAACCATAAATAAAATATCTCCCTAAAAGGAGTGAGGGACAAATAGAATAAACAACTGAACAGGCCAAGAGCACAAACAGTGATTTTTTAATATAGTTTTATCTCTCAGCCCCATTTCTGATCATCTGTGCTCCTTCTGAAACTCATTCTTTTTTTTTTCTTTTTGACAGTATCACTGGTGTGGTAATTATGTTTGAAGCTTTTTCATAGTATTATAATACAGGTATTTCATTTCTTCAAGAAAAAAACATCAAAAGCCCTACCTGATATTAGAAGTGTCTCCCTTTCCAACTACAGCTGCCAAAAATGAGAGCTCCTATTATAATAATATGTACTGCACTAGAAACATACCAAGATTTGACACTTAATAAATTTTAGGAAGATATTACCAATAAAGTGAAATACTGAGGAATCTGTTTAAAACTGAACCAAACTGATTTTATTAAAATGCTAAAGCCCAAAAAGAATACATTTGAATCAGTTCTAATGAGGTGGATGAAACTGGAGCCTATTATACAGAGTGAAGTAAGCCAGAAAGAAAAACACCAATACAGTATACTACCGCATATATATGGAATTTAGAAAGATGGTGACAATAACCCTGTATACGAGACAGCAAAAGAGACACTGACGTATAGAACAGTCTTTTGGACTCTGTGGGAGAGGGAGAGGGTGGGATGATTTGGGAGAATGGCATTGAAACATGTATAATATCATATATGAAACGAGTCGCCAGTCCAGGTTCGATGCACGATACTGGATGCTTGGGGCTGGTGCACTGGGACGACCCAGAGGAATGGTACGGGGAGGGAAGAGGGAGGAGGGTTCAGGATGGGGAACACGTGTATACCTGTGGCGGATTTATGTTGATATATGGCAAAACCAATACAATATGGTAAAGTTAAAAAAAAAAATGCTAAAGCCCAAATGTTCAAATAGAATCTTAATGCTACAGAATGCATACTGATAACTAAAGTCTCTCTTAGCATATTTGACTTTTCCAAAGTCCTCATAATCTGACCTAATTGAGCTTTACCATTTTTAATGAGAAACTCTAACACTATCCTTTAGGAGTTCCCTCATCAAGTCAAAGATAAACTTTTATCTTCAGTGGTTTAATTCGTTTCCATATCACCTCACCAAAGAGAGCTTTCTTAAATAAATACGAAGAAGTTATGCTAAGAAGCCAGTATGGTAATATCCAATTTGAATTCTAGACTATCAGAAGACGTGCAATTACATTTTAGAAAGGAAGGAGCCCTTCTATTTTAACTTGCATTGTATTCCTCCTAGCAGTCATGCATAGGAATGATGATGATGTTAAATCTAATTAGACACAGATTTACTATTTTCCCTACTGCTTTTTCATACTGCTAATATTATAAACAGTACCTGCTTTAAAAACTGTAATAAGCTCATTGCGGTTACCAAATTTAAAATGCCAAAAATCTATTAGTTGGGGGGAAAACTGCTTCAAAGCATTTGAGGAATTAAAAGAGATACTTTTATTGTTAATGAAAGCCACACCTGTTGACCAGTATACAGCCCAGTGGTAAAGAAGTCTAGAGTCAGATTGTCTCAGAATCTTGGCTGCACCGTTCACCAGCTCTGTAAGTGACTTTGGATAAACTGCTTAGGTTTTGAGCCTCAGTTTTTCATCTATAAAAGGATAATAATCTATGGCCCTCACAGTTATTGTGATAATGAGGCAATAAATGTAAAGCACCTGGAATAGTGCCAGCATTTAACACTTAAGAAATGTTATTACTTTCACTATTTTTATTTTCTTTTTTACAATTAAATGAAACTAGAGTAACTAGAGTAACAGCTTCTTAAAAGGTACTGGTCGGCTAAATTGTCATTGAATGACTTCATCTCTGTATAGTGGCCATTTATATCATAAATGTCCTCCCACACTGTGAATTCTTCAGACTTCTAGCAGAAGAACAATGATAATTTGCCTTTCAAATATATTAGAGCAAGTCCTATATACATGAAGCTATAGGAGAACTAGTCTACATACAGATCCAAGTTCAACAGCTGAAGCAAAAACAATGGAAAGGTAACAATTAATATATATATATACACACATACACATATATAGGTTTTTGTATAACAAACTCAAAAATATTTTCTACAGTATAAAAATGTTCACATTGGCTCTTTGACACTTTAGATCCCTTTGAGAATCTGATAAAAATTACAGACCCTGACCCTAGGAAAACATGTGGATACAAACGACTGTTCTATTTAAGGGGATTTGTTAGCTTACCTACCCCAAACTCATTCATGGACCCAGGATAAGAATTTCTATTACACTGACTTGGAAAGTTTACAGGGTTTTAAACTATTTACCCCTTGTAATCTCAAAGGGCAATATATTCTAATGTAGTTCTTATTACATTTTTCAAGGAAAAATGCCATTGTAATATACAATGGAAGCAATACAGTACGTTCTGGCCAAAGTGACTTGATCTGATTTTCATTTATGTTTATTTGTCCTCTTTTAAGAATTAGATTATGATTACTCAATACAATTCCCAATTTCATCAAATAAAAATTACAGGACACATTTTCTCAGCATTCCTTGTTATAGGATGATGCTAACTGGACAATTTAAAGAATAGCATCACAGAAAGAGCAGGAACAATTTGCATGCTAAGCAATAAATCACTCTGTTCTCAATTCTAGACCCCTCTGGACAGGAGTCTTAGACTAAAAATACTTTTGTATAGATGCTGTATGAAAAAAATATGATAAGAATGGCAAAAATAACGATGAGCAAGGTTAAAGAGAAGGAGAGGAAAGGGACTGTGGAAAACCTGTAATGATTCCTCTACCACAAGTTAAGATATTCCCCTGGATCACAAAATTATTAAAACATGCTGTTAAATTGCCTAAAGCTGCCTGAATTAGTCCATGTACCTGATAATTATAAAGCTTTAATATATTAATGCCTTAGAGTAATGCATATATTTTTAAAACAAAGACATCCAAAACCATCAAGAAATGGCTCTACATTCCCTTAAGGAATTTCCTTATGGCATAAGCTTTTATAAAAATATTTAATGAGAAACAGAAGTGCTCAATGTGGCTGTGTCAGAAACAGAAATTAGGATTTAAGTCACTTGCTGTATTTTCTTGAAACAATTGTTATTAAAAAGAAAATTTCATAGGTTTACTTATTTCTTTCTTTATGCCCACATTCTCTCACAAAGAACTGGGGGTTGGTTACACAAACACAAATACCACCCAAGGATAAAATAAATGTTGAGGAAAATTAATAAAATAAAAATACAGTTAAAAAATAAATGCTAGGGTTTAGATTAGTCCATGGAAAAGCAAATCACCTGGTCCCACTTAGTTTGCAAGAGCTGAGCCTCTATCAGCTTAACGCAATGAGGGAAGCAGGGGCTATCTCAAGGGCAACAGTATCCAAAGAGGAAAAACAAGTCCTCAGGAGAACAGCTTTTCCTGACACTGCTTCTATCACTTCTGAAAATGCAGTTTGCTCATACAACCACCACCCTGTCTATCAACAATGGCTAACAGTTTACAAGACGTAAAGTTATTAATAACTGGCATCAATACATCCACTCCCTCAAGGGATAGACAGATAAACTGGAGGGCTGAAACCATTATAAACAATTTGTTGCTGCTCTATTTTGGGTTTACTTTGGGTGGTAACTTCAATAGCTTTGAAATAAAATAAAGGATAACCCTACATAACCAGACTTTAAATTGCAGCAGTAATTTTAGGAGAAATCTGCCATAAATGTATAACTATCCTAGAAATAACAGAAAGCCCAGAGAAACCAAAGATTATAAGAAAGATACAGATGAGACAAAATAAACATTCACTTTCACCAGATGAGAAAAGTGAACAAGTAATAAATGACTTTAAATTGAAACAGGCAGGATTTAGGTCACATACTGTAACAGTTCCAGTAATGCACAAGCTATCTGTATTAAAATAATTAATCTTAAAGATTCTTCTTCTCGGAAACAACAATAAAGAGGAAGATAAATCAATTATACCTCATAAAGCTAAAAAAAAAATAAGTAATAATTTAAAGAGAGAAAACCATGCAATGGCCTTTCTTGGATTTTTGAAATAAATATACGATCCTGCCTTGAGTAAAGAGCGAAGTTATCTATCCTGGGCCCTTTAAGCCCCCACGGATTAGCAATTAAGAGTTTAAAAAACAAATCACATAATCATCATATTAAATTCTTAGTCAACCAATGAGGAAGCCCTCAACACCTTGTAGAACAATAGAGAGCGATTTCTATTGTAAAATAAGTATATCTCTTAAAATATAAAAGACTGCGCAGAGGCAAAACATTTGATTTTATCACACTTAACTCAGAACTTGCGTCTGTGTAAAACTTAACTGAAACCGTACAAGTCAAATGGGCAATACTTAGAAAGTACTGACATTTCGTCTGCACTTACCTGATCTTTCTCGTGGGGTAGAAGGCTGACAGGTGGGAGCGAAGATGGGAAAGCACTGGGGTACTTGGGAGCCCCTTTGCCATCTAAGCCTCCGTAATTGACCCTGTACTGCGGTCCGTCTTTCAGTAACCTCCCATTGTTCACTGCGCGTTTGGCCCCCAGTCGCAGCCGCTGCTGAAAGGCTGGGTTGGTGGTGGTGCTTGTGAGATCACTTTGACTTCTGAGATACTTCTCAATGTTCTTCAGGGAGGAGCCATTTGGCTCCTCCAGTCCTTCAATTGCTCTCCTTAGAAGTTTATTCCAATCCACGTTGCGCAGATCATTGCATGATCCTCTAGACCCCTTGGTTGACTTAGGAAAAGTGCCTGGTTTAACTGATGAAAAGCGCCCAGGGTTGTCTGGGTCCTTGTAGGAGGCAAGGCCTTTGTTGGTGACTTTGAGAACTGAGCCATCCTGAACGCTGAGTTCCAGCTGTTCAGAGACTGTCTTCTTATCCAACCCATGGGAAGTGCTGACGGCATGGCAGATTCTCTCTTCAGAGGGCCTTTGCTTTTGCTTTTTTATTTTCTGTATAGCTTCAAGAATCCACTCTGTATAAAGTGGGTTTGCAAGTTTTACCATGGTTGACAAATGACTTCAGTACAAAAGTTACCCATAGAGGTTCTCCTTGTATTTAACAGAACTTGCACATTTAGAAGTCACTTACAATTCAACAAATGGGCAGACTATTCCAGACCATATTAAGCAACATCTCACAAATATCCATCCTTTAGAGATTAAAAAGAGGATGAACAGGCAAAGTTGATAGTTGTCTTATTCGACCAATAGGAAAAACTGCATTCAGGTGAAGAACATCTTTAACCAGGAAATCAAAACCTTAAAAGATAAAAAAGAAGGAAAAACTCTTAATAATGAAACTTCTAAAAATAAAGTAAAAGACTTTTTCAGATGCAAAATGTCCACAGAAATAATGACAAGCAGGTATTATGTAACAAAGCCACAATGATTATATTTTCCAACCAGAAATTGGGTCACAGTCTGAAAAGGAATTTCTTTTAGGATTTTTCATTTGTTATTTATATGAGTAGTTTATGGGGCATTTAAGAGATCATATCTAAGTTATCAATATATATTTAATGGATAACCTTCACTGAAACTAATAAAATTACATGTTAGTGGTTCAAGATATGTATCTACCATAAACATAAAATCAACACCAAAATAAATCTATGGTGCAAAAAATCTGATGGTGGGGATCTTCCTGGTGGTTCAGTGGCTAAGACTCTGTGCTCCCAATGCAGGTGGCCGGGGTTTGATGCCGGGTCAGCGAACTAGATACCACACGCTGCAACTAAAGATCCCAAATGCCACAGCTAAGACCCATCACAGCCAAAAAACTAAATATTTTTTTCTAAAAAAGGAAAAAACTCTGATGGGAGTACATTAAACGTAAAAAGAATCTTAAACTTAAAAAAAAGAAGCAATAGTCCTGACTCTTCTATTTCAGCTAAACATTCTACATATTTCTCAAGTCTCACACATAAGAAAATTTCCCACTAAGCCTCTGCTACAGAACCATGTTCCCCCAGCCCTTTGAAGAGGTTCTGTAACACTCTCTCATCCACAGGTTGCAAGAAAACTGAAATTAATGTGGTAACATAACCCGTCACCTTTTGAATAATGGAGCCCTCTAGGTGTCTCTACCCGCTTAGCTCATTACACTGCTCAATTCAAGCAAGATTTGTACACATCCTATTCCAGGTAGACACTGACACTGCTTTCTGAGACCCTCCTGATATACACAAAAATCCCCTAGATCTCCAATCTGGGATTGAGAACACCTGCCAAGAGCACCAGCCAAAGCACCCTGGTCTGAGAGTTGAGTCAGAACTGGGCTCTAATCTTGCTCTTCACAGATAAAATCCACATCTTAAAACTCTTTCAAACAGCTTGAAGTTTTCAGAGTGTGCTCACATATAACTTGTAATCTGCAGGATGACTGTATGGATAACCTGATGCTGGGGGAAAGGTGGAACACAGGATAATAGTCAGTGGTAGACTCCAGGCTCACAGGCCCTTATTCTATACTGAAGTCCGTTCCGCCTTCACCTGAGCCTCAACTGCTTGTTCCAGCTATTCTTCCTCTGCAACTAAGACTAGTAGTTCACATGCTGGCCCTACCCATGTCAAGCAGAAAAACCCTGGGTAAACGACTTAAGTTTCTGTCACTTTACCTGCAGAGCAATAATAGTATATCCCTCCAGGACTGTTGAGAGAATTAAGTGAACACATTATCTAATACACAGCACAGAACCGCTATCATCATTTCCACTTAATACAATGCCTACACACTCTGAAAAACGACTCATAAAATTATAAAGTTATCTCTGATTGTTTATTTATATTTAATGTACCTCAAAGAGTACAATGAGCTTCCCTTGTGGCTCAGCTGGTAAAGAATCTGCCTGCAATGCAGGAGACCTGGGTTCGATCCCTGCGTTAGGAAGATCCCCTGGAGAAGGGAAAGGCTACCCACTCCAGTATTCTGGCCTGGAGAATTCCATGGACTGTATAGTCCATGGGGGTGCAAAGAGTTGGTAAAACAATAAAAACAAAATAAAAATGAAATAAAATAAACATTTTAAAAAGGGTAAAATAATGTTTTTCCAAAAAATTTAAGCAGATACACTGAAGAATTTAACATTTGCTTTCAAAGATTCTGTTGCTAAAAAACTGGACCACTGAACTATACTAGCTTGAAAGTGGCAGTTTCAAAAAGGATTTGTCCTTTTTGCAATTAGTATATTATAGTTTCACTCTGTTCTTCTCCATTCAGATTTAGCAACTTCAGACTAAAGAGATCTTATAGGTCATCCAATCCAACTTCTAGTTAAACAGTAAAAGATCCCTTGTTCAATTCCCCAACAGACGGGCCATAAAGTCTCAAAATACTTTCAGTGACTGAGGATTTGTCACTTCTTAAGACAGCTCATGCCACTGTTGGGCAGCTCTAACTGTAATATATCTCTTGCTCACAGGAGCCAAAATCTTTCTTCCCATAACTTCCACCCACTAGTTCTAGTTCCCCTGGAACAAACTCAAGAAATTCTTTAATACTACGCTCCTTCATATATTTGAAAACACAATGAGCCTTCATATATTTGAAAACAAGTATCTTTTGAAAACCACTACAATCAAACCCCATTATACTTCCACTTGCACCTTGGACCACTCATATCCCGATTCCTTAACATGCCCACACATTACAGGTTTCCAAGCACCTCCTTCTCATGCTCACTCATTACTTAGGCTAATGCTCATCTTAAAATCTGGCAGTCCAGGCATTATCCAATTATACCAGGGTTACATAAACTTTCTTACCAGCACTGCCACACAACTGGTTCATGCCAAGCATGCAGTCCAACTAAAAATCTCAGATATTCTTTTAAAAAAACTGTTAAGCTGAGGATTTTCATTCTCTATCCCATACAAATTTAATACATGCTCAGATTTTTACACTTATCACAGTTCATCTTATTGGTTTGAGTCTATCTTCCAACTTGTTAAAAACTGTTTTGAATCCTGATTCTGTCATCTATGTCATCTGCAAATCTAATAAGCACTCCCCTTTGTGTCATTACATAAATCATTGACAAAAATGTTAGACTTGGAACACAGCGTGTTTAAGAATGAAATCACTGGCTTTCATCCTGCAACCACTTTCAGGACAGAACACAGGAATCATTCTGCTTTAGCAAGTTTAGAACAGGAAGCTGATCTTTCCAAAGTAAAATGGTTCAGGGCAAAATTTCATTAGAAGACATTTCACCGTGTCCAAGTAATTATTTCATCTTTCATCATTTATTCAGGATGAATCAACTAATTTAATTTGATTGCACAAAATACAACTGCAGGAAGCAGGAAAAGAGGTCACAGAAAAGTATCTAATATTGCAAAGTTGCTTTCAGGCATTTTGGTTACACAGGCCAATGAACATACATTAAAACAAAATACATTTCATAACTAATACTCAAAATACACCTTCATGACAAGCTATTACCACAATCCTAACCCACAATCAAAAGAACTGTTCATCTCCATGACCAACACATTTCAACCAGACTGACACTTTTACATTTGAAAAATACAATGAAAAAAAAGGCAAAATACCAGAATTGGAACTCCAAGTGTTTTAACAGTCCATGACAAAAAAGAAGATTGTCCAGATCGTCAGGCAAATCTGCCAAAAGAAAAAAATGTAAATGTTAATTCGGGCATTAGGACACCCCTTAAATTCAGCAACCATCTCTGGATCTCCAGGCTACTCAATCCAAACAGACACAGTGAGTTTATTGATACACCCTATTTGGTGGTAAGTTAGCTCTCTTTGACAAGAAGCCCCATGACAAGTACCTCAGGAAGTAAACTTTCAGGCTTCTTCAAAGCTAGACCTGACCTCCAAATTTTAAAAAATTTGGATTTTTTAAAAATTAAAAAAAAATCAGGTTTGCGATAGAGACTAAGAAAGAATTTCATCATTAAAAAAAAAAAAAACAAACAACTTGCTATTACTCAAGTAGTCAGGCAGGTATAACATTTTGTCTGGATGGAAAAAAAAAATAGTCAAACATTGTTTAAAGGTCAATATTAACTTTCCAGGCAACATTCGCTATTTACCCCAAGGGTCATCTGGTATCTAAGTACTGGGAGCTATCACGATACGGCCAACAGCTGCAACTAAGAGAAAGGTACACCAGTTTCCACAGTATGTCAGCACAGGACACATTTCAGGCGGTGGTGGTTAGTCGCTAAGTTGTGTCTGAATCTTGCAAACCCAGGGACCACAGACCGCCAGGCTCCTCCGTCCATGGAATTCTCTAGGCAAGAATACTGGAGTGGATTGCCACTTCCTTCTCCAGGGGATCTTCCCAACCCAGGGATCAAAACCAAGTCTCCTGCGCCGCAGGTGGTCTCTTTCATCGCCACGAGGGAAACAAAAAATAAATGTGAAACAACCTATGACAGGCTGTACTTGGATACCGTGCAGACCAACCAAGCAACCTTAGAGCCTCCTTCTCCCCTCCCCTAGCCACAGACACACACCTTACTCCTCAATTTAATCTCAAAATTAGCTCTCCTCTGACACCAACCAACCGAGTTAATTAGGCAGAAGCAGATGTAACCCCGCAGCTCTTTGCTACAAGCTGAATCAGTGTTAAAAACATACACACACAGCTAAGAAAGGAACAAAATCATAAGTCTCTTAACTGTAGCCAATTCTCAACTAAACACATGTATATTATCCACTTTGTATATTATCCACTGCAAATTTTTTAATCTTAGGCTGGTTTGTTTCTGACATCCCAATGGCCCCACTGTAAATTGGTATATGTTAAGAGAATAGATTGAAAACCAATTTAATTTTAGTCTAAGCAATATTTAACTAGAAAGACAAATCCAAGGCCAAAAAAAATGCATAATTCATTAAAAAGCCAGTTAGAAATGCTTTCCACCCCCTGCCTCCCCTGATTCAGAATTATCCACACCATTTCTTCCAAAGCCCTAGGATTGGTCCCACAGGTAGACAGCTCATGCTATCACAAGTATGACCCTAAAAACTGTTATGCTGTTTTCATTTTTTTCTATAAAAGCTTGAAAGTTGGACTAAAAGGCTATCAAAACCAAGAATGAGTCATTCCAAATTAATTCTGGGGACTCATGCTACATCAAAATTAAATTACTCTATTTTCTAAGGTTTTGAATCACTATTTTTAACTACAAAGTAACATGAGTAAATTATATGGTTGTATCATACAGTTTTTAATAAAACACTATTTACATCATTCATTACAAACTATTCTAAACAAATCTAGAGAAATGCTTCGTCCAACACTGAGCTTTTGGCTTCATTAGTATTATAAAAATATCAACACTATTCAGAAATACTCATGTCAGCATAAGAAGAGTCAAAATACCCTGCATCATAAAGTCTACGTGAAGCCTCCTCTAAGCTTTTACTAAGGCTGTGTGTTGTTTCAAAATCAATGTCATAACACTCGAGTCATGAGATTGCGGATGAGCCAAAAGCAGTGGTAGAAAAAAATAAAGATTAATAGTAGAGTTTACTCTTCTGTCATACTGACAAAAGTTATTTTTAGCTCTCCCACTTTTATAGGCTCCTGGATTTTTTCATAGCCTATTATGTAACTGAGTAAGGATCCACAAATCTTAACAATATCGTCTGAAAAAGAATATAGACTGTTTAAGGGAAGGGAACTTAACTTCTTTTCTTCTATAACCACCCAGCACAGACTACTAGCACAGTTGCTCCAAAGAGCATTCAGTGAACACACTTCTGGGACATCAGACCTCATCCATACAGTAATACCGGTTTAACGTTCAAATCCTGCGTGCAATTACTTCTCAAAATTAATGCTCAAGACCCAAAATATGTGAACTGGGAGGTGAGGTTATAAACACTACCAAAGAACAACCAGCAAATTTAGTGAGATACTGTTCTGCATGTGCAGCCCTATGGTAGATGCTGTGGGGATAAGAAGCAATTCAGCACAACTTGGTAGTTCTTCAAAAAAATTAAACATAAAATTACTGTATGAGGTCACAATTTTACTTCCAGATACACACCCCAAGGAACTGAGAACAGGGACTTAGATAAGCACAAGTACACTCATGTTCACGACAGCACTATTCCCAACAGCCAAAAAAGGTGGAAACAGGTCAATGTCCATCAACAGATAAATGGGTGAAAAAATATGGTATATCCGTACACTAGAATAGTATGCAATCATAGTAAGAAATGATGCAGTGGGGGCTTCCCTGGTGATCCAGTGGTTGACAGTCTGTCTTCCAATGCAGGGGACATAGGTTCGATCCCTGGTCTGGGATGATCCCACAGGCTGAGGGGCAACTAGGCCCAGGTACCGTAACTACTGAACCTGCACTGGAGAGCCCCTGAGCCACAACTACTGAAGCCCACAGACCTTGAGCCACTGCTCTGCAACAAGAGAAGCCATGGCAATGAGAAGCCTGAGCACTGCAACCAAGAGGAGCCCCGACTCACTGCAACTAGAGAAAGCCTGTGTGAAACAACGAAGAAAAGTAGCAGAGCCAAAAATAAAATTAAACAAACCTTTAAAAAAAGAAAAAGTGATGAAGTAGTGATACATGCTACAACATAGACAAACCTCAAAAATATGTTGTGAAAGAAGCCAGACACAAAAGGTTACATATCATTTAACCCCATTAATAAGAAACTCCTAGAATAGATAAAGCTAGAAACAGAACATAGATTGGTGGGACCTGGGCAGGGATGGGGGAGATGGTGAGGAGAAACTAATTAATGGGTAAAAGTGAAAAGTAGTGAAAGTCACTCAGTTGTGTCAGATTCTTTGCGACCCCCATAGGCTGTAGCCTGCCAGGCTCCTCTGTCCATGGAATTCTCCAGGCAAGAATACTGAATTGGGTAGCTACTCCTTCTCCAGGGGATCTTCCCAACCAGGTGTCAAACCCGGGTCTCCCACACTGCAGGCAAATTCTTTACCATCTGAGCCAACAGGGAAGCCTGGCATAAGGGGTAAGTAAAGTAAAGTTGCTCAGTCGTGTCCGACTCTTTGCGACCCCATGGACTGTAGACTACCAGGCTCCTCTGTCCATGGGACTTTGCAGGCAAGAGTACTGGAGTGGACTGCCATTGCCTTCTCCAGGCTTAAGGGGTAAGAGACTTTATTTTGGAGTGATGACAATGTTTTGGAAACTGCATAGAGGTCATGGTCACATAACACTGTGACTATACTAAATGTCACTGACTTGTTCACTTTAAAATGCTTTTATGTTATATGAATTTCACCAATTTTTTTTTTTTTAAGAAATAGAGCAATAAACTATAATAATAGCAACCACTGTCTGACACCTACTGTGAGCCAGGCTCTTTACATAGATTATCACGTGCATACGTATGTCAGGTCGCTTCAGTCGTGTCGACTCTTTGAGACCCCATGGACTATAGTCTGCCAGGCTCCTCTGCCCATGGGGATTCTCCAGGCAAGAATACTGGAGTGGGTTGCCATGCCTTCCTCCAAAGGATCTTCCCAACCCAGGGGTTGAACCCCTATCTCCTGCAGCTCATGCACCGCAGGTGGATTCTTTACCGCTGAGCCACCGGGGCAAGCCATAGATTACATAATTATCAAGTAAACCTCAAAACCACCCTGTAAGGTAGCATTGTTGCCCACATTTTGCACAAGAAAAACAGATTCCTGACTGTCAAGACCTCAGACCAGTAAGTCATGAAAGATTTTAATTCAGATGCTAAACGCTTTCCTGTCTCTCCATTGGCTTTCAAACTAGGCTCCTTGGCGCTCTTGTGAGAAAGTGCCTGGGCTTTCAGAACCACCTGCAGATGCCCTTGTGGGTTACACACTAGGGCCACCATAATCCCTGCACCAAACAAAGCATCTCTGCCTTAACTATTCTATATTTAATGGGCTTCTCTATAATATTCACTTCAAAGAAAGGGCTCCTCTAAATACAGAAGGAACAAAGTCTGAAAACAACCGTGACTAGTGACTATTCCTCAGTAGTATGGACGGGAGAACATCCCTTGGATGGATGGGACTTAAACTGGACCCTGAAAGGCAGAACTTAGATGAACTGCCTGTTCTCTCCACAGATACCTCCTCAGAAGCCCTACATCACTTTGTCTAACAGGAAACTTTTAGCTTTCTTATCACTTGATATTTCTAATCCGTATTTTGCTTACCTCATCTCCCCTACTAGACTGCAAAATTCTGAAGAACAGGACTCATGTTTGATTCATCGTGGCATGCCCCAAGATTTCCAAGGACCACAACTTGAACGTAAGAGGGGTTCAATGCCTATTTGTGAAATGGATGCACCAGTGAATGAATGAAGGGAAATCTAGGAGAAGGCAGAGAACAAGAACGAGCTGTCAGAATAGAGGGACACTGAGTCCATGTGCATGCCTGGAGAGGGGACGTGTTGACTAGGAGGAAGAAATAAAGTTGGACGTGACGAAAACCAGGCTGAGGCATGCGAACACGACAGATGAAGTAACAGAAAGCCAGAACAGGAGTAGCAACATAAGGTAGAGTGGAATGCAAGCGCGTGTGTGCACGCACACACACACACCCCCACACACACAAATGTGCTGAACGTGTGAATAATTCTGGCTATGGTATCCATCCAGTGTACTTTGAAGGGAAGGATGACTGAAGGAACAAACAAAAGTAATCAGTATGTCATCTCCCCAAATATCAATCTTGTTCAACTTATATTTATGAGCTTAACTCAGCAGCAAGCCCAGAGTAGGCATTCCATAAATGTTAGTTGAATTGAATATTTAATTCCCACCTTTTTAGAATAATACTAAGTCCTTTCTCACTACTCATTAGCATAGAGTTTTCAATTCAAAAGCTAATAATGTTTTCCAAGGATTTCTAAGAGGCTAAATCACCATGAAAATTATAATTTCAACTAATACATATTATATTAATTGGAAGTTTAATTTTTCATGTCATGCTCTCCTAGTTGACAGTATCCTTGTTATGTCATTAAACTATAATTGTGTAAATCTGCTTCAACAAACAATAACTGAACCATCAATAAACTATTATGTCTTCCATAATCCCTAGCAAAGATTAGTTTCAACATCATCATCATAAATTAGTAGAGACTCGTCCCAAATCTCCTGGTGAAGCCTATGAATTCTGTTTGCATAGTCATCCCTAAATTTAAGTGCTCAATAGTTTCAGTCTCTAAACTTTAATTACACTGTCAGGAACCTCACAGGAAATTTGATCCCCGTCTCTAAAACAGGATTTTAGAGACAAGATGAAAAGTCATTCGAAGTCATCAGGCCTTTGGAGCCAGGGTACACTGATTAGTAAGTAATAATGATATCATAACTAAGCACTTTCACTTAAGAAATAATCAACTGAATTGAGTGACTTTTTTTCCTGAAATTTAAAAATTCCTATTCAATTCTAACCTCAAGTTAGCTTTAGTTGGGTTTTAATGACAAAGGCAAAAAAAATGTATTTGGGAAAAAAATCTGACATCTTAAATTTAAAAGATTATTTTGAAAATACACATCATTTCAGAATTCTGCATTAACTTTATCACACAGTTCCTTAAAACAAATTAAAGCTGCTCTCTGAGAATCTCAAGAAAATTTCAGATCTATTTTTAAATAGGAATACAAGTACATACAGACATTTGCATACAATTTCAAGGGCTTCCAGAATCTCTACTGCTCATCCAAGGACCTCTAAAGGTCCACTCACTAACTTAACTTACTTTAACACACAGAGAGGTTGATAGTTTTGTCCAGTTTCACAATAATTATCTCTATATGTGCTTAAAGTAAAACATGTTATATTGGAAAAAAAGAAAGTTATTATCATTGGTTTTGGATACTGTCAAACAGGCTCATGAAATCTTATTCAACAAGGCAATGTGCTATGATGGGATGGATCTAGAGAGTTCAGGAATCAAGTCCCCACTTTGTCAGCTACCTAAGCTGTGGGATATAGGGCACGTTACTGAGTCGATCTAAGTCTCAGTTTTCTCACCTGTAAAAATGAGAAAAATGTAGTTTTGTAGACCTGTAAAGAGGAATAACTGAGATAACAAATATGAAAGAACCGAGGCGGAGGACACATAGCAGGAACACAATAAAATACTAGCTCATAAAAGGAAAAAGGGCAATGCAGTCAGCTAGAGACCTGTAAAATCTCATCTAGCTGAACTTCTGTCTATATGACCATTTTCTCCTATGCGATAGGGAAAGTCAGCACCTGCCTTAGTTATAGTTACAGTCAAGAAAAATTCAAGACAGAGAATAGAAAAAAGTGAAGAAGAGCAAAAAGAGATTTGAAATGGTGAGGATGGGGTCAAGAAACGTGTATTTTCCTCATGATCATACATCTTTTAAGGTCAGTAAAGATTTAGAAGATAAAATTGATAGGAGAATATCTACTTAACCTGAGGGCAGGAAAAGTCTTAAAACAAGACACAAAAAGCACTAACCATAAAGAAAATACCATTAAATTTGACTCCATTAAAATTAAGAAGTTCTGTTCATTAAAAGACACCACAAAGAGTGAAAAGGCAAGCCAGAGAATGAAGGAAGGCATTTGCAACACACACAAAGGACAGAGTTTCATATTTAGAGCAAGAACTACTAAATAGCTATAAAAAGACACAAGGACCAATTTACAAAAGGGGGAAGGGGTGCAGGGACAGACTTGAACAGGAACTTTACAAATGAGGACATCCAAGTAGCCAATAAATAAATGAAAAGCTGTTCAACCTCCTTACTAATAAGGTAGAGGCAAAGTGTACCAGATTGGCTGAGCTGAAAAACTAACAAGAGTAAGTCAAGTTGGTGAAGAGTAAGAAGCCAGGGAGCTCAGATATACATACAGATACACAGATATACTGGAGGAAGTATAACCCGGTACAACTCTGGAAAATAGTCAAACTGGTACCTAGTAAAGTTGCAGACAAGTATACCCCATGACTAGGGCAAACATACAGATCATCATCCAAATTCAGAGACTTCTGAGAATTAAAGGTGTTATACTAATTCCAGGAGGAGGAAATGGCAACCCACTCCAGTATTCTTAGACAGAGGAGCCTGGGGTCGCAGAGTAGGACACGACTGAGCATTATACAACTAACACCAGGACAATAGGAATAAGCAGCATTAACATTCACGCTGCCTATGAAGCAGTTTATTCGCAGATGCACACCTCAGTCGGAGACTGTGCACACTCATACCAGGTGATGAGCATGGGAACGCTGGCAGGGAACATTAGTTCACAACTTCCCCACACCAGAAACAACTCAAATATCCAGCAAGAGTGGAACTGATGAGGCTTCCCTGGTGGCTCCTGGCCGTGGTAGAGAGTCTGCCTGCCAATGCAGGAAACACAGGTTCGATCCCTGGTCCTGGCAGACCCCACATGCCAGACAGCAACTACACTCACATGTGGCAACTATGGAGCCTGTGCTCTAGAGCCCGGGAACCACAACTGCTGAGCCCCTGCAGCCTGCAGTCTGTGCTCTGCAACAAGAAAAGTAACTGTAGTGAGAAGCCCACGTACAAAAGCCACCATTAACCACAAACTACAGAAAACCCACGAGCAGCCAAAAATAAAAATAAAGAAATAAAATTATTTTTAAAATGGCCACTTGGACATATTACAGCCTTTCAAAAAAAAGAGCGGAACCGATGATAGAAAAATTGTGGAAGATTACGGGAGTCCCATGAAAAGCTGCTTAACGGCGTTCTGGAAAAGCAAATTAAAGCACTACCCAGAAGAAATCTCCATTGCTCACACTTCTCCCATTCACTAGTCATTCACTATTCTACAGGCGAAGACTGATCACTGTAGCTCACACATACCTGCTTCCATAAAACAATTCCTTTTCTCTCACTTGATACAAATACAGGGATCTGTATACAAGAACACTGAAACTACTGTGTAGAGAACTAAGAGATGAAAAGTCACTCGTTAGGAACCCTGGCATTTAAAAACTGTACCAGTTGGCTAAGCCTTCTTCTGACTGGTATTCAACAGTCCATGAAAGTTTCTGAAGTACATTATTTATCCAACTTCCTAAACTACCTTCCAATATTCACCTTATTTTAACTTTCCCTCCCCTGATGCCTTATATCTGACAGTTCCCACCTTATGTGCACAAGCAGTGAGAGAGAGAAACATTTGGTGTAACAGCTATGATGTAACATTCACTCTACTCAAGAGGCCTGGGCTTGACCGGTAGGCAAAATTTCAACTGACCCTGTCATCACCACCAGCCAGTCATTCTCCTAAGTTCCTCCTTTAATGTTAAACCCTCCCTCTGTCTTTATCTTCTCTTTTTAACTATCACTTCACCATCTCAATCTTTGACCTTAAGTTCAAGTTCTCAGGTAAGAATCTTATCCTTTATTGAAAAATGCATTATCCTTTCCTTCTGGGGAAAAAAAAAAATCCTGCCCAAATTCATTTTGATAAATGTGTGAAGAATTTATGAATAAAAAAGAATGGAGTGTTTCACTTCAAGATTATCTGAGAAAATCAATGTACTTTACTCACAGTCATACAACACACACACACACACACACACACCTTTTTTGGAGTACCACAGAACTAGAACACTATCTTGGTGTAAGTTATTCCCATTAGCTACTCCCACCTCCTGTCCATATATGGAGGAGTGTTCATATGCTCTTCTTCACTTTGAATTTCCAGGTACCTCCACCCAAATCTTGGTTCACTGGTTCTCTTTTCCTATTTTGCACATTTGTCACCTAGCCCCTCCTCTGCCTTTGCCCTTTGTCTCCTACCACTCCCTGCACTCAGACCAAAGTACTTAAAAATTCAAAAATATGCAAACACAAGGAGCCTCTTTCTGAGACAGACATCCAGTTCCCCCTTTGCTGACTCCAGCTCAAGTTACACCCAAGAAATCCAAAGTGTGTGCCAAGTTGCGTACCCATGGGTTGTAGGCCACCAACTCCTCTGTCCATGGAATTTCCCTTCCAGGCAAGAATACTGGAGTGGGATGCCCTTTCCTACTCCAAGGGATCTTTCAGACCCAGGGATTAAACCTGTCCCCCACCCTCCTGCACTGACAGGTGAATTATTTACCACTGAGCCACCTGGGAAGCCTCTAACAACCCTGTCTCCCACACTAACATCTCTGCCCATATGCCTTCCCGACTCAATCCAAATCACATTCGCCCAGTCCCACCTACCTTTCTTCACACCTGTCACCTTTTCCCACCTCCTGAACCCCCTGACTCCTAAGAGACTTTCTGTTAGATATATTTTGCGTAAGGGTCACCTCGGGGCAAAATATATCTAATAATTTAGAATATATCTAAATTCTAAGTAGGCTCCCTTGGAATTTAAGTTTGCTCTTCTGTCTTCCGGAGACTCTCTAAAGAATATCCGTTTCCCACCCCTCCATGTTTTTTCCAAGCTTCTATACCCCAAAGCTAGCAAACCTTTCTATTCATGCCGATTCACCCAGATACCTCCTTCCCCCCATAGTAAATGTACCTAACCCCCGTTTCCTCAATACTTCCTCCAAACCAGTATCTACTCTGCACCGCTTTCTCAACACTACTCCATATCCACCACACCCAAATCCATTCTTACTCTGCCTCCCCCCAACCCCCATATCTACAAGTTCACCCTTCTGCACCGTTTCACTTGCCCCTCGGTCCTCCTTCCACATCTCCCAATTCTGCACTCTCCTCACCCTCCCTGATGCACCTGCTTGCACACCTCGTTTCCCCTCACACCCACCCCCTCCCTGGGAGTGCACTTCCCAGACACTCACTGGCCCCCTACCGTTCCTAGTAGGTCCCTCCCACTCAGAAAACCCCTACGAGCCCTCGCCTTCCGACCACCCGAACCCCGCCCCCATCCCGATATCGCTCCGCCCCTCTACCCTCGAGCCCCGCCCCTTGCCCTGGAGGTCCCGCTGAGGGGCGGGGCCTGTCCCTCCTCCCCTTTCCCCCGCCCCCTACCGTCACGCTCAGGGGCAGCCTGACCCCGAACGGCCCCGCGGTGACCCTCGCGCAGAGGCCTGTGGGAGGGGCGTCACAAGCCCCCTATTTCCCCCCTCCCGCCCCCCTCCCGCCCAGTCTCCTCCCCCTGGGAACGCGCGGGGTGGGTGACAGACCTGGCCGCGCGCCACCGCCACAGCGCCTGCCGGGGGCGCTGCCGCTGCCTGAGAAAAAAGCCGCGGCTGCCGCCAGGAGGAGGTGCCGTTGCCTCCGCCACCGCTGCCGCCGCCGCCAGGGGTAGGAGCTAAGCCGCCGCCATTTTGTGTCCCCCTGTTGTTGTCGTTGACATGAATCCGACATGACACTGATTACAGCCCAATGGAGTCTCATTAAACCCGAGCCACGGTCCCGCCCTAGTGCTGCTCCATTGGACTAGACCGCAGACACTTAGGGCCACCCGTTGGCCTAGGAGTCTGTCCATCACCCACACACTAACCACTCTGCAGCCCATTGGGGCAGGATCCTGCCGGTCATCTCGCCTCCGCATAGGCACACCCCTCGACCCATCAGCCCCCCCTCCGGTACCACCCCGGGGGAGGGCTCACTGCCAGTACCAATCAACAGACCGCCTGGCCCGCCCCTTCTGGGCACCTATTGGTCCAGCCCTTTTTCTCTCGCCAGACACCACGCAACCTCTACTTCCATCTACCCGCCCCCTCTACCTCTAGAAAGGGATTGGGTC
Source organism: Bos grunniens (assembly GCF_055505025.1). Taxonomy (NCBI): domain Eukaryota; kingdom Metazoa; phylum Chordata; class Mammalia; order Artiodactyla; family Bovidae; genus Bos; species Bos grunniens. Next base: position 15,561,704 of record NC_141192.1, read on the forward strand.
TACTCGCAGGAGAGGTACTTGGCCTTATTGGCTGCAGACGACGCCAATCAGAGGGCCTTTTCCCTTTCCCCTCCCCCACTCAACCCCGAACCCCCTAGCCCGCAGCTAAAGTTTGTGTGAGAGCTGATCGCTGGCGGCGGCCGCAGGATTTAGGGGTGGGAGCGGGCGGGCGCGCGCGGGCGGGCACGCGAAGTTAAAATTCGAGGTTCTCAGTCGCCAGCTCCTGCGGTGGAGCGCGCGGACGGGCGCGCCGCCTGGAGCGTTCCATCCCGCCCCCTCCTCCACCTTCTCCCGTCCTGTCCCGGGCGACTACTCGCCCGCCCCCTGGCTTGCATCCTTACCCCCCACGCACCCCTACCCTGCAAGCCGAGGCTGGGTGCAGGCAGTATGATGTCGCTGCAGCCTCCTCGCCATCCCATGCCGAGGGGGAGCAAGCCCTTACCCGCCGGGCGTGCAGCCCCCGGCTCCACACTCGCCCGTGTCTGCAAGCACGTGCACCGTTCGCCGCTGCCTCCAGCCACCCCGGTCCTGGGCTAACCTCGCCTGCAGCCCGGCCAATCGTTTGCTGCCCTTTGTTGCTGCAGCCCGGGTCTCCCCGCTGTCTTCCTCAGCCTCCGCCTCGTCCTTTGCCAGCCGCCCGGGTCCGCAGCGCCGCGCTCCCCCCGCCCGGGACCCACCGCCGCCGCCTCCTTCTCCTCCTCCGCCTCCTCCTCCTCCTCGGCTCCGGGCTGCAGCGCACAGAGCCCGAGGCAGCGCCGCCCAGCCCCGCTCCCCCCGCGCCGCCAGCTAGCCCGCCCGGCCCGGCCGGGGGCGCAGCCTGGACCCCGCCCGCCCCAGTCCCCGCCCCGGGGGTACCTGCCTCCGCCCTGGGGGGCTCCGCTTGCCGCCCTCGGGGGAGGGCGGGGATGCCGGTGTCCGCGGGAGGATGGGGACGCCTGGGCCGTTTGGGGCGGGGAGTGTGCCCGCCTGGGCTGGGACTAAGAGGTGCGGTCCTCGCCAAAGCGCCCCCCCTCCCCGCCCCGCCGCCGTGGGCCCCAAACTTCGTCCTCTGCTGGGTCTTGTACCCTGGGCGGTCGCGGCAGTTTTGGGGTGGGGGATGCTTCGGGAGCTGTGTCTACCCTGATCAGGAGGAAGAGGGAGCAGTGACATTCAGCGACTGCGGACAGGGCACGGCGGCAGCATCCTTGGGTGGGAGTGGGGATGTCAGACGCCGCTGGAGGGGGAAGCTGCCCCTCGATGCCCTCTCCCGGTCTGCGAGGAGCTGGAGAGCTCTGAGCTGCGTTCCCAGTGCTTTCTTGGGCGATGCAGCCGGGTGGCAGAGGGGCTAGGGGCGGGGGGAGACGGCTGGAGGGGGGGCCCTTCCCCCTCTCTTCTAGCCAGCGCTCGAAGGAAGGCTGATGGCGAAGTTCGGTTTTCCAGGCTTCCCCTGGGCCCCCCGAGTTCCTGAGGCCCACAAGAGGGAGGCTGGAGGCTCATCTGGCCGCCCAGGCGAGGCCACTTTGACGCTGCCCACATGCCTCCCAGCGCCGTCCAGACTCTGAAGAGAGACTCCCTCGTTCTTCCCGGAGACCGGTGGGATGCTGACAGGGGAGACTTCAGAAAATAGTCAAAAGTAGCCTTGAGAAATGGCTCCTACAGAGTTTGAGTACGAAGTTTCCCTTCCGAGGCGCCATTGCTTCGTGAGGGGAGGAGAACTATGACTTTGTAAAAGAACCAAGTTTCAGGCATGGTGGCCTAGATGGCAAACCACCTGTTGACTCAAGTCTGCCCCAGGGCGATCTTGGGCCCTGACAGGGTGACACCTGGTACCAGGGAGAGGAATCCCCAGGCTTCCTGCCCTGGTTGACTCTAGCATCCTCATGGCAGTGACACTGCAGCAGCAGCAGCATCTTCAACTTCACATAGCAACCACTGTGTAAGCTAGGTGGGTACTTTGTTAGAGCAACTTCTCTCAAACAAACAAAAGCAGCAGCACAGCGCAGTCATCGATTGCAGAGCTAAAACACACTTCACTTTTTAAGATGGTTTGCTTCTCTAGGGTGTGAGCAGCCCCTACTTACATGCTTCTTGGCAGCAAGGTGAGAAAAGAACTAAGACAAAGGGTGCAGAATTGGATGAAAGGACAGAAGAGGGGAGAGGGGGAGCAGAAGAGTTGTAATACTACCCTCAAAACTGTCACCCGTTCCATTATAAATCCCTTTTATAGGTGTTTTATTACTTGGTTGTTAGTTTTTAAAACACAAACCTCTTTAGATTAAATCTTGGCATTCACCGGCTCAGCTTGGGGAAACAAAACACAGGGAAAGCTCTGGGCTTGGCTACTTTTGAGTTACATTACTGATAAAACAAACAAACAGCAGGTTGGGTTTCCTTGTAGCCTCTCCTACCTCTTTTATTTAATATCTTCAGTAGCTGGCTCAAGGTGAATTTTTACAAGCCATTAGTTTATAATTCAGTCTAGTTCATTTAGGTATTTCAAAGAGAAGGACATTTATAAGGTATGCTTTTTTTTTTTTTTTTTATAATGCAGGTGTTGGGATTTTTATTCTCCAAGAAATTACTAAGTAAATCTAAGAATCCTGGCACACACTTCGGCCTTTATGTTCTGTTTTGTTGTTGTTTTTTTTCCCGTGGTCTGCCCAGATGCACTTTATTTTGTAACTTAGATTTGAGCCTCCCAGCCTGCATTTTATCTCAAGCAATAAAAATAAACCATGTCTTAATTAAAAACAAGTTTCAAAACTCCATATCTATACAAACTAAAGTATGCTAAAGAAGCAACCAAAGACAATTAAAGCCAAAAGTCCGCATTTAAGATGTCTTCAGCCAATGAATCGTGGGAGATTTATGAGCATCTAACACTTGTTATCACTAATGAGTTAGCCAGATGCATTTCCAGTGCATCAAGACCTGAACAGACACTTTAGATAGAAAAGGGTCTCATTTGCCTAAACTTGTGCTCCTGTAACCCCAGGACCTGGCAAACGCAGAAGATGGAACTATCTTTATCCAACAAATTGATGTGTTTTTTTTTTTGAGGTTCTTTTCTTAATACAGTTCTCTAACAGGGCATGGCAAGGAAAGGGACAGTGTTGCTTTCCCAATGATACTCCCCTCTAAGCTTACTGGTCCTTTTTGAGAAATCCTGGCTCTTCAGGTAAGTGGGACTGGAAAGGATAACAGAGTCACAGTCAGAGATACATACTTAATGCTTCCTCTAAACCTCTCTTTATCTATAGTATCTCAAAGCCTCAGCTGAGCTAAACAGCTCAATTAATAACTTAATCTAGAAATAACTTGAAAACCAAGCCCAGCGCAAAATTTGCAAGCTGACTGGACTGAAGGATTATGAATCCAGGGGCCCATCTGATGAGTCCTCCCTCTTCCCCAAAAGAGTTGCCAGTGGGCACCACTGACCAGAACTGCTCAATGTGGTCCACAGATCAGCAGCATCAGAATGATCTGGGAATGAGTGCTTAAAACACAGATTGTTTGGCCTAACCCCAGATTCTGATTCAGTAGGTCTACAGTGAGTCTCCCAAATCTACATTTTTAGCCCATGACTTGGCTTGAAGCTTATGATCCCTGATTTGACAACCACTGGCCTAGGCTGAATCCTTGTCTTTCCCAACTGCAAAGTAATGTATCTTTTGTGAGCTTCTTAGCCAGAAGGTTATAGTCCCTAGTATACTGAGATGATTCCATGGTCTGACCTATCTGTCCTTCAGTCCTGAGTAAGAGTGAAAAAGAATGCAGAATAGCTTCAGGAGCTGAAGGGAACTGAAGGGCTTGATCTTTGGGGTTTGTTTACTTGCTCTGAAGCAAGTCAAACAAACACTCTGATAAGGGATCATATCCACAGATGCACCAACAAAGCCTTATGAAAGAAACCGAGGAAGGGAGGCAGCAGGCAGAGACCCTGAGCTGATCTGTCTGGGCCAAAGCTCAGGATGAAGTCTATTTACACTCAATTAGTCACTTAAAAAAACAACAGTCTCCACTGTCCTTCCACCTGCCACTGGGACTGGAAACTGTATCCCCACAAGGTCACAGTGTCTGGTTATGTCAGTCAAGGGCAAAGGGGGTGAGGGGCAATCAGTCAAACCATTAGTTTTAAATAGGCTAGCAAATTTAAGCTATAGGTGTGTATAAAAAGTCTGCATTGTTTTAAATACCAATATTTTGTACTCTTACCCCATTAGTTCCAGCTTAAAAACTTTTAGTGTCATTTAAAAGCATTCTGAACCAAGTCTACACTCCTTAGTCTACCTCTAAGGCTATGCACATCTGCACCCAACCATTATCTCATCTCCGGCTTCTCCCATCCCCACACACTCCTCCGTGCCCAGCACACACTGTTCCCTCCGCAGTCATGCCTGCCCTCTCTACCTTATCTGATGAAGACCTTGAAAAAAAGATACCTCCAAATCCCCGCTTGGCTGCTGCCTCTTCTGTGAAGTTTCCCTGGTCTTTGTAGGTAGCCCACAGGACTTGAAGCTAACCGGGAGCAATCCAGCTGTGGCGCTTTTGAGTGCTCTGTTATTGTTTGTCAAATTACGGAATAAAAGCACTTACACTCTGTTGTCACATTTTGCCAGTTTGTTGTCCTAATGAGCTTTTCTATTACATGGTCCGGATTTTTCATCTGTAAAACTGCCCTAGAGCCTGACCCATAGAAGCTACTTAACAACCACCACACACACCTGTGGTTCCCATCCCTGGCTGCACATTAGAATCAGCCGAAGGAACTTTTGAATCAGCCTAGCACCAAGTCCCACCTGAGGACACCTAAGACTGTTTGGGGTGGGCCTGTTTATTAGCATTAGTATTTAAGCACCCTGTGCAGTCAACAGTTCAGAACCATTGTTTTATATTTATCAGGAGGATGCCTCAGCATCAAGTGAGAAATTCTGAAGACAAGAGGATGGTGAAAGATTATAAAATTAGCTAAATGTTGATGAGAGGACAGAGGACTCAGGATCTTTTTGGTTTTGTTTTGAGACTTAAGAGAGTATTAATGAAGACTCAGTTTTTAGCACCAGGCTATAAAAAAGAAAAATGAAACAATACCAAGATTTAATTTAATGATTCCCAGTCCTTTGAATTTTAAATTTGGGGAAAATGACAAAGCTGCCAACTTATAATTTTGATAATAAGGACATTTTTTAAAAGACCTAATGGCCATACACTGTCTGCATTACTGGGGCTTCCCAGACAGAACTAGTGGTAACGAACCCGTGTGACATAAGGAGACTAGGCTTTGATCCCTGGGTCGGGAAGATCCCCTGGAGAATAAAATGGCAACCCACTCCAGTATTCTTGCCTGGACAATCCCTTGGACAGAGGAGCCTGCTGGGCTACAGTCCATAAGGTCACAAAGAGTCAGACACAACTGAATTGACTTAGCATGCATGTACACATCTGCATCACAACAAACTGTGGAAAATTCTTCAAGAGATGGGAATACCAGACCACCTGACCTGCCTCCTGAGAAATCTGTATGCAGGTCAAAACGCAACAGTTAGAACTCGACATGGAACAACAGACTGGTTCCAAATCGGGAAAGGAGTACATCAAGGCTGTATATTGTTACCCTGCTTATTTAACTTATACGCAGAGTCCATCATGAGAAATGCTGGACTGGATGAAGCACAAGCTGGAATCAAGATTGCCAGGAGAAATATCAATAACCTCAGATATGTAGGTGACACCACCCTTATGGCAGAAAGTGAAGAAGAACTAAAGAGCCTCTTGATGAAAGTGAAAGAGGAGAGTGAAAAAGTTGGCTTAAAACTCAACATTCAGAAAAATAAGATCATGGCATCTGGTCCCATCACTTCATGGCAAATAGATGGGGAAACAGTGGAAACAGTGACAGACTTTATTTTGGGGGCTCCAAAATTACTGCAGATAGTGACTGCAGCCGTGAAATTAAAAGACACTTGCTCCTTGGAAGAAAAGCTATGACCAATCTAGATAGCATATTCAAAAGCAGAGATATTACTTTGTCAACAAAGGTCCAGCTAGTCAAAGCTATGGTTTTTCCAGTAGTCATGTATGGATATGAGAGTTGGACTATAAAGAAAGCTGAGCGCTGAAGAATTGATGCTTTTGAACTCTGGTGTTGGAGAAGACTCTTGAGAGTCCCTTGGACAGCAAGGATATCCCACCAGTCCATCCTAAAGGAAATCAGTCCTGAATATTCATTGGAAGGACTGATGCTGAAGCTGAAACTCCAATACTTTGGCCACCTGATGCGAAGAACTGACTCATTTGAAAAGACCCTGATGCTGGGAGAGATTGAAGGCAAGAGAAAGGGACAACAGAGGATGAGATGGTTGGATGGCATCACCAGCTCAGTGGACATGAGTTTGAGTAAACTCCAGGAGTTGGTGACGGACAGGGAGGCCTGGCGTGCTGCAGTCCATGGGGTCACAAAGAGTTGGACACAACTGAGCGACTGAACTGATGCATCTGCATTATTACAAAAAAGAAAGAACTTTCTGAATAAAGGATAGTCCCACCCATGAAATGAAAGTGGATGACTATATCAACATGTACATTTTCTTTCTTCCTCTTTTTCTCCATTTCAATGCAGACTTTGAAACTTTACTTCTGAATCTGGCTACCTGACCAGAGTGCATTCAGGAATCACTGGACTATTTTACACTTTACCAGGGGCAAAAAGTATAGATCATATTTGATCTAATCATCAACAATTTTCTCCAACATGCCCAACTCAATGTGCTCAACTAACTGAAGATGGTTTTCTCTTATTCTATATTTAATACAGAAAGAAAATATACAGCTCAGAGAGAGAGTGGCAAAGGAATATGGAAGAGAGCACCAAAATAAAAGTAGGTACCAGATTTGTATCCATCTCTGTCAGCAACTAATGTGTGTCCTTGGACAAATCCAGAGTGGCAACATCTTGAAATTCATCTCTGCTCTTACTAATTTATTATTGGCTTACCTGATTCCCAAAAGGTCATTGTTTTTGTAAATAAAGTTTCTAAAGAACTGATGAAAGAGTGAAACTTCTGAATATGTTTTTTCTTACCGCATCTTTTAATTATAACATATTTATACATATTGTCATAGAAAGTGTGGATAATAAAGAAAAAGGGGAGAAAAGTAAACAGAAATTAGTTGTAAGTCCTGACACCGAAAGATAATATGTTGGCAAGTATTCTAACTTTTTACTTCAATCAATATTTCTATTGTGGCTGAAGTTTGGGATAAATTTTTCAGCTAAGGAAACTGAAAAGTAACTTACTAGCACTAACCAGAATATTCCAACTTCTCAGACAGCTTGTGTGTATGATATCTGTGTGATAATCACTCCAATTTTTTGATAGAATTGCAGACAGAGGGCCTGAATGAGCCTTTCCAACTATAAGGTTCTCAATGCAGTCCACATCCCATCATTCAAGTTAGCAAGTCAAAAACATTTTAAAGGCAGTCGAGAAGGTCAGCCTGGTGAGCAGTTTAATCTGCTTTACACCTTTCCCAGGATTAGTAATAAAACTGCTTGTGGGAGACCATGGTTGAGAGCTTGCTTGTTCATAACAACCTTGGCCAGAAACTTCAGGGTTGGGATTGGGTTCATTTGTATAGTTCCCAAATTGCCCTGTACATGGTATTAATAAATGATGTTGAGTAAAATAAAAAGTTAAGGATCTGTTATCTATTTGCTTATCTTATAAAATTCATTTGCTTATCTTATAAAATTCATTTAGCAGACTGTAAACTTCCTAAGCTTAAATATTTTCTGTATACGGTCATATACATCATGTGTGCACGCTCCATTGTTTCAGTCGTGTCTGGCTCTTTGTGACCCTATGGACTGTAGCCCACCAGGCTCCTCAGTCTATGGGATTCTCCAGGCAAGGATACTGGAGTAGGTTGCCCATGCCCTCCTCCAGAGGATCTTCCCAACCCAGGAATTAAACATGCATCTCCTGCAATGCAGGCAGATTCTTTACCCACTGAGCCACCTGAGAAGTCCCATATACTTCTTCACAGGCATTCATTCAACATATGAAGGTTGGATGAATACATTCCCTAACCACTGTAAAACTGAGTTTTCTAAAACCATTTTTTCTAAATTATGTATGTTTGTTGGAGAGTTTTTAAACATTAACATTTTTTAAACATTAACATTAATGTTTTTAAACATTTAACATTTCAGCGTTTGATCAATGGGTATGTTTTATTTATTATATACTACATTTGGTTATATATATATATATATATATACACACACACACACACACACACACACGGGCTTCCCAGGTGGCTCAGTGGTAAAGAATCTGCCTGCCAATGCAGGAGGCTCAAGAGACGTGGGTTCAACCCCTGTGTCAGGAAGATCCCCTGGAGTAGGAAATGGCAACCCGCTCCAGTATTCTTACCTAGAAAAATCCATAGACAGAGGAGCCTGGTGGGTTACATACAGTCCATAAGGTTGCAAAGAGTCAGACATGACTTACGACATATATATATATGTCAGATCAGATCAGATCAGTCACTCAGTCGTGTCCGACTCTCTGCGACCCCATGAATTGCAGCACACCAGGCCTCCCTGTCCATCACCAACTCCCAGAGTTCACTCAGACTCACGTCCATCGAGTCAGTGATGCCATCCAGCCATCTCATCCTCTGTCGTCTCCTTCTCCTCTTGCCCCCAATCTCTCCCAGCATCAGAGTCTTTTCCAATGAGTCAACTCTTTGCATGAGGTGGCCAAAGTACTGGAGTTTCAGCTTTAGCATCATTCCTTCCAAAGAAATCCCAGGGCTGATCTCCTTCAGAATGGACTGGTTGGATCTCCTTGCAGTCCAAGGGACACTCAAGAGTCTTCTCCAACACCACAGTTCAAAAGCATCAATTCTTCGGCGCTCAGCCTTCTTCACAGTCCAACTCTCACATCCATACATGACCACAGGAAAAACCATAGCCTTGACTAGATGAACCTTTGTTGGCAAAGTAATGTCTCTGCTTTTGAATATGCTATCTAGGTTGGTCATAACTTTCCTTCCAAGGAGTAAGCGTCTTTTAATTTCATGGCTGCAGTATATACATATATACGTACACACACACAGACATACACATACATACACACAGGTATATATATACTTATATATATATACATACATATACACACAGACTTGAAACCACACCCATCTCAGTTTCTAAGACCAAGAAGACCATACTTTGAGGAAATCCTCCTATTCCCACAACTACTTTAGCTACCCACTTCTGCAGTTTGTGACCTATTATAGTGCTCCATGCGGCTGACTTCAGTAGCCCATGTGACTTGGCATATCTACTAGCTGGGACTGATATCTTCCTTTTTTTCCATTGCGCCACACATCTAATGATAATCTTTAGTAAAGAGTCTATAATGGCTCCTGACTCTGCTTCCTAAATCTTAATTGATGATCTAAAATAACAACTCCAAGTTCAGTTTATTTGTAGTTTGTAGTATCTAATCTATGGCAAGGCAGAGAGATTACTGTTCACCAAGTATTCCCTACGTTCCCCTATATTTCATAGCCTTCCTTTCAATTTGGTTAGATCATGTGGCTAGTTTCAGCCAATGGACTCTGAGCAGAAGTGGTATGTATTACTTCTGGGTCAAGGAAGTTAAGAACCAGGGTAGTGGTTCTCCATTGCCTCTCTTTCCTTGCTGAAGCATCTCAGAAGCCATGTGTTCCAGACAAGAAGCTACAAGTTGGCAGAGCCACTATCAGCCTGGACCCCTGAGTAACTAAATGGAGAAGACTCCCCAGATCCCACAATTGGGTTTAGTGTGTAACAGGAGAAATAAATTTTGTTGTGTTAAGCCAAAGAGATATGTGTTGAAGTGTGTCTATTACAGCAAGCAGTAGAGTTGCAGAACCTAAATTAATGTATTTCCTAAGTGCAGTACTTTACAAATACCTTTTTAAAAATCTTAGTGTCATTGAGGTAAAAACACTTCCCTCCTCACTAATTATCCTTTTTCTCCAAGCACCCCAGCTGACTGCCCATTGACCAGGGTTGTGATGGATATTCAGATATATCATATTATGTTGGATTTCCCCCAGAATGCTTTAGTGAAAGTGTCGATGAGATGAAGGGACTGAAACAGTGGATCCAGGACTTCCCTGGTGCTCCAGTGGCTAAGACTTTGGGCTCTCAGTGCAAGAGCCCCAAGTACCTTCCCTGATCAGGGAACTAGGTGCCGCATGCTGCAACTAAGACCCAGGGCAGCCAAATCAATAAATGGATATATTTATTTAAATCTTAAAGATACAATGCTTTTTTTTTTTTTTTTAAAGGATGTGTTTCTCCATGTAAATAAAAACTATGGAAAGTCTGGGGCGGTCGTGTCGTTCTCAGGCTAGAATCTACTGTATTTCTGAACACAGTAGAAACACTAAGTTGGAATCACTTTACTACTTTAGCATGGCTTTGTTGGCTACCAAATAACTAATTTTGTCACCACTGTAAGTTGAATTTTTTTAAATATGGGTGTTTCTTGGAAAAACTGCTGCTTCTTAAGAGAAAGACATTCTGCCCCAGTCCACTCCGCATCCTTTTTTGCAGTCTCTCAGCCTAGTCTTGAGCTCTAAGAAATGACAAATGATACAGGAGCTGATTTGCAAGGTGGCTAGGAGAAGTGCATTTTGTTCCTGTCAGTTAAAGAAGGGGGACTCATGTTGGGCATGGTATTGTGTAATTCTGTGGCTCCACTCAAAACCTCTTAGGATAAACAGCGTGGGAACACGGGATGCTGAAGTGGACTGCGGGAACATGTTGGCTGAGCATGGCTTTTAAGTGCTTGGCCTAACAATATTATTAATAACAGCTACCACTTACAGAGTACTTACAGGGCTAAGTGATTTCCCTGAATTGGCTCATTTGATCCTCACAAAAATCCTCTTTAAATACTGCTATTATCCCCCATTTTACAGACTAGGAAACTGTGGCCTTGAGGTGCTGAGTGGCTGTGTGGAGGTCAGAAATCCCTTTACCTGTCCCTTGATGGAGTATGAACTCAAAGCCGGGCCTCCAGCCACTGCTCCATAGGAGTGGCCCTGTGAGGCTGTCTAGGAGTCCAGGCAGCCACTGAGCAACCTGCCCTCCTAGCACTGCCAGCTCAGCGCCTGTGCAACAGAGGCAACCCCTGAGGTGCACACGACCTCACCCAGGCACCCAGGCCCAAGGCTCTTGGCCAGAGAGGAAACTGGCTCCACCAAGAAAGGGAAGGCACGGGAAGGCTGCAGGCCAGGAAGGCGAAGCAGCCTCTGGGGCAGAAAGAAGGATTCCTGGCACTCGATGGAGAGGAGAAAGTGACAGAGAAGAACCTCCAGATTAGGTCTCCAGGAGTCCAGAGGCCGAACCACTTCCAGGCTGTGAGAACATAGGAATACCACTTTCTGGTATGCCAAAGCCTCTCACTTAATTTCAACAAGAATATTTTTTAGAGAGAGGAGAAACGAGTGAGGATACTAAGCTCCTAACAGGTGGGTGCTGAGGCAGGGACTCCGGGGCGCAAACCCGTGTCCGTGGCGCTGTCCCCCACCAGCTACTGGGAGACACTCTGCACCTTCATCATTCCACATCCCACAGTGCCATCTACGTCACTCCGCTGTCACAGCCAAGCCTGGGGTGGCTGGATACAAAGTAACTCCGGAGAGACCTCCCTGAGCAGGGGCTGGGCTCAAAGGGATGGAGCATCAGCTGCTAAACTAACTAAAGTTGCTAAACTAGCCCGGTGGTTGTTTTGTCTTTTAGTGTGAATTCACCAACAGGTTGTGGATGCCTCTGCAGCATGTGAGCGAGTCTCTTTCTGAAAGAATTCACCTTGCTGAAGGGCTGATGTCTGGCAGAGAAAACTCACAGGGCTCAGCTGGCTTTGACAGGAGCCTTCCCTTCCCTGCTCGGTTGCCTCCCGGAACCCCACACCACATGCCCCCACCTACCCCAGAAGAGCCAGCCAGGCAGGGCCTGGGGCTGGCATGGCCTCTGCAGTCCAGGATCCTGAGCCCAGACTTCCCTCCTGACCCTCCCTGGTGGACATGACCCCAGTGGCCTGTACAGATGGAAGCAGGGAAATCAGCCAGAAGGTTCTGGAAACTGGCAGGCTCCCTCCCGGACAACCTCTGCTCCGTTCTGAAAATGTGCCTGCCTCTGGCGGGGTCCAGCCTGAGCGTCATCACCAGCCTGGCATCAGCCATCATGTAGAAAGGGTCATTTCAGGGAGGATGATCCCAGATAACTGTTACTCTAGCAGAAAGCAATTAACATGTGGATGGGACATTATCCTACGTCCTATGGGTTTGTTTAAGCATCACATCCAACTCCTTGCTGCCACCTTTCTCAATATGAATGTACTTAGTTTCTGCCATGGTCATCCCATCCTCCTCGACTTGGATCTCCAGTGTAAAGCCAAGGACATGGGAGCAGGCATAACCCATCCGGTTGCCTGGGCGGTTGCTTTAGCCAAAATGAGCCAGTGTTCTTACGGAGACTAGATAGGAATTTATGTGATACATTTTTAAAGAAAGTTTGATATATTTTAAAGAATATATAGTCCAACATGAATACTTTAACAAATGACAAAAGGCTTCCCTGGCTCAGTGGTAAAAAATTCACCTGCCCATGCAGGGGGACACAGGTTCAATCCCAGGTCCAGGAAGATCCCACATGCCAAGAGCAATTAAGCCCATGTGCTGCAACCACTGAGCCTGTGCCCTAGAGCCCACGCTGTGCAACTAGAGAAACCACTGCAACAAGTAGCCCATGCACCGCAACTGGAGAGTAGCTCCTGCTCAGCACGGATAGAGAAAAGCCCGCACAGCAAGGTAAACCCGGCAGAGCCAAAAATAAATAAACAAACCTGTTTTAATGAGGAAAAGTATAAATAGCTAATAGGCATATAGAAAATGTCCAGACCTCCTAGTTATTGAAGATGTGTGAGACCCTATTTTTCCCTTTCCAAATAAGCAAAATGAAAGCATGGAGTCCCCCGACACTGGCCTGGGTGTGATAAGTGTGACACTCTCTCTGGGAGCATAAACTGACGTGAAGTTTCTGGAAAATATCTGACAGCGTTTATCAAGAGCCTTAACAATGCTCCGTGCAGATGAGCGGACTCTAAAGCAGGGCTGTGGGAGCCAAGCAAGTGTGAGTCCTGATCCCACCATTCCAGCTGTGTGCCCACGGACAAGCCACTTTGCCTCCTTTACGCTTGTTTTTTCCAGTATGAGAACAACGGGCGCTTCTCCCTGCCTCACAGGGCTGTTGTGAGGCCGAAGGGAAAAAACAGAGGGCTTAATACACAGGGATGCCGCAGTGGCTGTTATTCTAAATTCTCTTTGAGCCAGTAATCCGGACTGTCCCAAAGAAATAATCTGACATGTAGGCAAAGATTCATGTACAAAACATGTCTATCCAGTATTATTTTTTTTTTGCCCTTCCTTGCAACCCCAGCATGTGGGGTTCCCCGACCAGGATCAAATCCATGACCCCATGCAGAGGAAGGGCACAGTCTTAACCACTGGATTGTCAGGGAAGTCCCTCCAGGATTGTTTATGATCATAAAAACAGGGACACAATGCATCCAGCATTAGGGGAAACGTTAAGAAAGTTATGGTCCAGACATGTGGCTTCAGATAGAAACTCAGCTGATAGCGTATGATACGCCTGGCTCTGTACCTTGCTTTTTTTCACTCAACTGTTAACATTCCGCAAATTCTGTGTCTGTAGGGTAAGTGCCTAGCATTGGGATTATTGAATCAAAAGATGTGTATTTAAAAATGTACACTTATGGCCAACTTGCCGCACAGAGGTTCCAACGCACTCTTGGACAAAGATATCAGAAGGGCTGTTTCTGAAGCTCTCATCAGTGTTGTCAACCTGCGTTCTTGGCCAAGGTGAAAGTGGTATTCTATTGAAATTTCAATTTGCATTTCTTTTATTGTGAGTGAGGTTGAGCACCTTTTCATATGTTTAACAGCCATTTGTGTTTCCTTTTCACTGAATTGTCTGCTTTTGGCCTCACTTTCTATTGAGTAGTAGGTCTCTTTTTTTTTCTTCATTTAGCCCTTCAGTTGAAACATATGCAAATTTTCTCCTCTGGTTTATCACTTAGCTTTTAATTTTTTGTGTGGTTTTTGCCATTCAGCTTTAAAATAAAAAACATATTGTCAAGGTTCTAGGAAATTGCTCTTTCTGTGCTGTGACACGCTGTATTGTCCTAATCCATTGACTCTTCTTGCTCTTTTTGAGCTCCTTGAGGGCTGGGACTGCGAATATCTGCTTCATCACTCGAACCCCTGATAAGCACCCAAAAGAACCTGTTCAGTGATTGTGGTTACACTTAGTGAGTAAGTGCCAAACAGCTGTGCCTCCTAGGTAAATCTGCATAGTACACAAGGGAAAAATATTCTCCTGCCCTATCCACTTCTGCCACAAAACAGTCATGGTCAACTTGTAACAAAATGTGTGAATTTCAAGGTATTACCCCAGCCTCTCTGGTGGCTCAGACGGTCAAGAGCCTGCCTGCAATGCAGGAGATCAGGGTTCAATCCCTGCATCGGGAAGATCCCCCGGAGAAGGAAATTGCAAGCCACTCCAGCATTCTTGCCTAGAAAATCCCATGGACAGAAGAGCCTGACGAGCTCCAGTCCAAGGGGTCCCAAAGAGTGGGACACAACTGAGCAATTAACACTTTACTTCACCTCAGCCTCAGATGTTGGCAGCCTCAATATTCAAGGTCACACTGAGAGTTGACCAGTCCACCCAGCCTCCCACCTGGCCCAGCCCCAGCCCACCATCCAAGTGGGACACAGCCCCTCAGGGACTCACTGTGCTGTGGCTCCCAGATGAGTGGGCTGGGGCTGGGGGTGGAGGCAAGTGCTCCCCTACAGGGCCTGAGGCAGCTTCAGAAGACTCTCTACTCTTCTCAGGGACCTAGGAGGAAAAGCAGAATTCCTTTCCAACAGCAAAGAACAGGACCGCCCAGACTGTGCTATGCAAATGATTGACTCCAATCCATAGAAAATTCAGAGCATTCCTGGGCTGACAAGGAAGAATCAAGAAAATTCAACATTAAAAAAAAAAAGGAAAAAGAAGAGTGTACAGAACAACTGTCCACTTTTGGCAGAGGTGGGTCAGGTTGCTGTCAGGGTTTCATTCACTGCTTGCTGTTCAGGGGCAATATTGGGCAGAGGCAGAAAGTTGCACCTTGGCCCCACTGATTTTATTTTGCAGCTCAGCCACTGGTATTGTTTTTTTCTAACAGCTATAATCCAAGAGCAAGGGGCATCGAAGGGCTGTGTTCAGGCATCCAATTCTGCTTTACTCAAATGGTTAGCCTCTTCTTCCCAGAAAGCCTGATGGAGCCACTCTAAATAATGATCTCTACCATACCAGAAATATTGGAAATATCTTTCTATCTTTACATACCCTAAAGGCTTTTTTGGGCAGGTGGCGTGTCGGGTGCAAAGGTGGCAAGAAGAAGCACCTGAAGCAGCCCAAAAAGCAAGCCAAGAGATGGACGAGATGAGGCATGCAAGCAGAAACAGGAGGAGCAGCTACTGCTGCTGCTGCTAAGTTGCTTCAGTCGTGTCCAACTCTGTGCGACCCCATAGACAGCAGCCCACCAGGCTCCCCCGTCCCTGGGATTCTCCAGGCAAGAACACTGGAGTGGGTTGCCATTTCCTTCTCCAATGCATGAAAGTGAAAAGTGAAAGTGAAGTCGTTCAGTCGTGTCGGACTCTTTGCGACCCCATGGACTGCAGCCCATCAGTCTCCTCCGTCCATGGGATTTTCCAGGCAAGAGTACTGGAGTGGGGTGCCATTGCCTTCTCCAAACTAAAGGAGCTAAAAGCCAAAGTCTCAGAGAAAGGCCCCCTGGCCACAGGTGGAATCAAGAAATCTGGCAGAAAGTAAGCTGTTCCTTATGCCTGAGGCAATGATGATTCTTAGTCCCATTCCTGTTTAAATATCTGGATTGCCTGCCATAACATCTATTGCCATCTATAGCTAGAATGAAGTGTTGTCTTGGAATCTATTGTATACTTAAGAGTAAACTTGTGTGGAAAAAAAAAAAAGAAGGCTTTTTTATTTTTATTTTTTTGGCCATATGGCACAGCTTACGGGATCTTAGTTCCCCAATCGGGGATTGAACCCAGACCCTGAACAGTGACAGCAAAGAGCACTAACTACTGGACAGCCAGGGAATTCCCAAGACTTTTTAATTTTTAACTTCTTATTTTGAAAAAAAAAAAAAGTAAAATTTACAGAAATGTTGCAAAAACATTTCAGTGAGCTCCCAAACCCTCCTTATCTATTTTCACCAATTGTTCTTATTTTTGCTACATTTGCTTTACCATTCTTGATGCAATATATTAGGGGGTTTTCCCTTGTGGTTCATCTGGTAAAGAACCTGCCTGCAATGTAGGAGACCTGGGCTCAATCCCTGGGTTAGGAAGATCCCCTGGAGATGGGAAAAGCTACCCACTCTAGTATTCTGGCCTGGAGAATTCAGTCCATGGGGCTGCAAAGAGTCAGACACGACTGAGCGACTTTCACTATTCACTATACACTATATACCATTATTATCTTTTTTTAAATTATCTTTTAAATGAACTATTTGAAAGCAAATTGTAGACTTTTACCCCTAAACATTTTCATCTTTGCTGTTAACAGTGAAGACATCCTCTTATAATCACAATACAGTTATTAAATTCAGAAAACTTAACATTGTTAAATTACTGATATCTAATCTGCAGTGAAACTCCAATACTTTGGCCACTTGATGCAAAGAACTGACTCATTGGAAAAGACCCTGATGCTGGAAAAGATTGAAGGAAGGAGGAGAAGGGGACGACAGAGGATGAGATGGTTGGATGGCATCACCGACTCAATGGTCATGAGTTTGAGTAAGCTCCGGGAGTTGGTGATGGACAGGGAGGCCTGGCGTGCTGCAGTCCATGGGGTTGCAAGGAGTAGGACACGACTGAACGACTGAACTGAACTGACCGGAATCTGTAGTCCACACTCAGATTTCACTGAGATTTCACTGAACTGACCGGAATCTGTAGTCCACACTCAGATTTTACTCAGCAACGTCTGACTCTTTGTGATCTCATGGACTGTAGCCCACCAGGCCCCTCTGTCCATGGAATTTTCCAGGCAAAAGTACTGGAGTGGGCTGCTACTGCATCCTCCAGGGGATGTTCCCAACCCAGGGATTGAACCCGTGTCTCCTGAGTCTCCTGCATGGCAGGCGAATTCTTTACCACTGAACCACCAAAGAAGTCCCTCAAATTTTGCTAATTGTCCACATAAAGCCTCCAACAGCTCCTTCTTTACCAGACCAGGATCCAATCTTGATTGCATTTAGTTTTTCTCTCTTAATTTCTTTTAATATAGATGAGTTCCTCCACCTAGATTTTATGATCTTGATGTTTTCAAAGATTGCTGGCCAGCTGCTTTGTAGAATTTCCTTTAGTTTGGGTTTTCTGATGTTTCTCTATGGTTAATTTCAGTTTATACATTTTTTATAAAAATATTTTTAAATGCTCATGATTCTTGTATATTATAACCAAATTATCAAATGAGTCATATTTTGAAGCAAGTTTTTTCATTATAGTTCATATTCACTTGTGGCTAACTTCTTAAAACATTATTTCTTATATTTTTGAACTATCTCCTTTTGGTAATTTTAAACATGGTAATTTTTTTGTTGTTGTTTGCATTTAGTATTTGTTCTTTTGAACACAGATCAGAGAGTCTCTCTTGCTGGTTCATTCTCTGTCAGTTTTGTTTTTTATATCTGTTTATAGTAGGGATACTGACATTTTATTTTGAAATAGAAGTCATTCCTCCCATACCATACCATGCACGCATGCATACGTGTGTGCTAAGTCGCTTCAGTTGTGTCTGACTCTTTGTGAGCCTATG
Organism: Bos grunniens; assembly: GCF_055505025.1. Classification (NCBI taxonomy): domain Eukaryota; kingdom Metazoa; phylum Chordata; class Mammalia; order Artiodactyla; family Bovidae; genus Bos; species Bos grunniens. The sequence goes on from NC_141192.1 coordinate 15,579,663, forward strand.
GACCATGGCCCACCAGGCTCCCTGTCCTGGGATTCTCCAGACAGGAATACTGGAGTAGGTTACCATGCCTTCCTCCAGGGTATCTCCCCAACCCAGGGATCAAACCAGCGTCTCTTCTGTCTCCTGCATTGGGAGGTGGGTTCTTTACCACTAGCGCCATCTGGGAAGCCCATACCACACCATAAGTCTCTCTTATTCTCCTTTGTATCCCTTTATCTAGCAATAATACCTGGTACCACTCAGGAAACCTCTGGGAAACACTGGTTGGATGAATTTAGTGGCTACATACTGAATTTTCTGAATCCAAGTCCTATACAAAAAATAATTTTGGTTTCTATTAATTACTGTACACATTGAGAAGTACAGGAATTCAAGTATTACAGTTTAACAAAAATGTCTTCTACTAATGATTTAAGTGTCTCAATCTTAGTATGAGCCCAAAGTCCACCATCTTTGGCTGAAATTCTGCTTGAGTCCTGGTACATTTGAGGAGGGGGTGGGGGTTGAGAGTACTCGTGGTCTGAAGGCAGGCTCTGGGGAAAAGCCTCTTTATAGAAATGAATGCAGAGGCAGGCTGGAGGCTTTCAGGCTCTCCTCAAGGGCACCAAATCTTGAATGTAGAGAATTTGACTTAGTTACTCCTTGGTCTGAACCTTATAACTTGTAGTATGGTCCAGCTACCTTAACCTGAAGTTCAACACACCTGCCATTGAGAATCTGCCCACTTCTCCAGGCTCAGGCTCTCCCTCTGCCACGTTCCTCTGTCAGTAACATGCTGTCTCCACCTCCTCCCTGGAGTTTTGATACTTGGTTAATAGAAGGAAAGAGGCTCAACTTAGAATCCTATAAATTTATATCATAATGAAATAGTTTAAATTTATCAATTTGGCAAAGACAAGACAGATTAATTATATGTAAGAAAATGACAAAATAAGTACTTTTATATACTTTTCATATTTTACAGCATGTTTAAACTTAAGCAACTCAACTTCTGGGATTCTTTCCTATAAACATACTTGCACAAGTGCAGAAATAAATATGTAAAAGCATGCTCACTGTAACCTTTTTGTAACAATGAAAAGATGGAAACTGCTCTCTCAACTGTCCACCCATAGGGGCTGGTTAAATAGATTACAGCAAAGCATATAGTATAATATAATCTGATTGTTAGAAAGAATAAGATGGATCTACATGATCTAATATGGAACCTGTCAAAAATATATTGTTGAATGGAAAAACAATTTGCAAAGCAGATTAAATATGGTTATTTATATTGTATAATATATTCACAGCAAAAAAAAAAAAAAATCTGAAAACGTTCACCAAACTGTGAACAATGATTATTATCTGAGGAATGTGGGATTTTGGAAGGCTGTCACATTCTTTGTACATTTGTGATGTTTCAAATTTTTATAAGAAATATTATTTGAAAATCAGGAAAGAAAATAAAGAATTGAAAACCTCACAAACCAAAAAAAAAAGGTAGTGTGTGGGGAGCTGGAGGAGGTCCAGATGCAACAAAACTGATCATTTGCTGACAACTGAGGCAGGTCTATAGGGGTTCCTTGTACTTTTGCATGTGTTAGAATATTCCATAATAAAAAGAAAAAAAGGAAAATAAACACCCCAAATCCTAGGACAGGCAGGTGAAGAGGAAGCACAGCCTGTGTCAGTTGGAAAAGGATAGAGTTCCACAGAGTTCATTAAACACCTGTGTTTACATTTCAGTAGGTAGAGAACGAGATATTGTTAACTTTTTTAAAGTATGAAAACTGATTTTAGATAGATTACTTGGTATAATTTGGTTGGAGGAGAGAAGCATTACAGGTAAGGAGACAGACTAGTCATAGAAATCACTTTGCTACAGTTCACTTTGCTACAGCAATAAGGTAGAAAGGAAGGGTCTGTTAGAGGTGCGATGGAGGCTGCATGAAAAGTCATGGTGACTGCTGAGGAGTGGGGAGGTGAGAGAGGAGTGCCACGTAACATCTCCGTCCTTCTTCAGAGCCCCTGGGATGCTGCTGGGGCCAACAGACCCAGACAGAGATCAATTTCCTAAGCGCCAGCTTTCATCCACTTCCCCATCAGGGAAACTGCCCAACCTCTGCAGGGGCCTTTTAGCCAGCTCTTGCCTGGCTCAAGCGTGACTGGAACAACTGGCCTCGAACTTGATTCCACTATTTCCTCTCCATTTCTCCCAACACCACCTTCCACTTCTTATAGGGCTCCCTAATGGAGAAGGCAATGGCACCCCACTCCAGTACTCTTGCCTGGAAAATCCCATGGATGGAGGAGCCTGGTGGGCTGCAGTCCATGGGGTCGCTGAGGGTCGGACATGACTAAGCGACTTCACTTTCACTTTTCACTTTCATGCATTGGAGAAGGAAATGGCAACCCACTCCAGTGTTCTTGCCTGGAGAATCCCAGGGACGGGGGAGCCTGGTGGGCTGCCGACTATGGGGTCGCACAGAGTCGGACACAACTGAAGTGACTTAGCAGCAGCAGCAGCAATGGGCTATGCATGCATGTGTGGGCTAAGTCGCTTCAGGTTCTTTATCACCAGGGCCATCTGAGAAGCCCCTAATGGGCTATAGGAGTTAGCTGAAGGATTTGTTTTCTAATGTTCATTTATTCATCTAATGTTCATTTATCCACTATCTTTAAGTAGGGGGCTTCCCAGGTGGCACTAATGGTAAAGAAACTGCCTGCCAATGCAGGAGACTTAGAGATGCAGGTTCGATCCCTGGGTCAGGAAGATCCCCTGGAGGAGGAAATGGCAACCCACTCTAGTATTCTTGCCTGGAGAATTCCATGGAGAGAGAAGTCTGGCAGGCTACAGTCCATAGGGTCACACACAGTCAGACATGACTGAAGTGACTTAGCACGAACATACATCTTTAAGCAGCAACGAGACCAAGAGCGGAGCACACACAGTAATGAACAGAGAAGACGTCACTGGTCTCCTGGTGCCTACAGTTCATTCTTCCACCATCACATAAGTAGCTTGTTTGCTCTCTCCTTTAACTATTTATTATTATTGCAGTAAAATACATACAACATAAATTTTACTATTCTAACCACTTTTGAGCATACAGCTTTGTGGCATTAATTACATTCATATCTTTCAAGACTGATATTCTATACCTATTAAATAGTAACTTTTTATTCTACCCCTCCCCCCGGCCCCCAGCAACCACTGTTCTACTTTCTGAATCAAAAAATTTGATTATGGGAGGTACCTCGTATAAGTGGAATTAAACAACATTTGTCTTTTTATGTCTGGCTTATTTCACTTAGCATACTGTCCTTAAGTTTCAACCACACTACAGCATGTATCAGAAACTCCCTCCTTCTAAAGGCTGAATTAACATTCCATTGTACATATATACCACAATTTCTTGAACTGCTTCCACCTTTTGACTGTAGTGAAAATGCTGCTATGAACATGGGTATACAAACATTTCTTTAAATCCCTGCTTTCAAGTTGTTGGATATATACCTAGAAGAGGAATTGCTGGATCAAATGGTAATTCTATTTTTTAATTTTTTGAGGGACTGCCATATTGTTTTCCATAGCAACTACACCATTCTCACCAACAGGCCAGCACAAGAGTTTCAGTTTCTCACATTTTTACCCACACTTGTCATGTCATTTTCTTGTTTGTTTTTAGTAGCCATCCTAATAGGTATGAAGTGGTAGAAAGGGTTTTAAAATACAAAAAAATTTTTTAAACTAATATTGCTCAAGCATATTATTTTCAAGTCAAAGGTTATTTTCCTCTCCTATTAAGCCACCTTAATCAGAGATAGAAAACTCTGAGAAGGACCAGCAGTTGTAGAACCTTTTTTCCAGGGGTCTAATTCTGCTATTCCGAAAGCAAGACAGCTGGAAGGTTCAATTCACTCAGTACAGGGCTGTCCTTCAGCTTAGTTCCCTCATCTACATAACAGGAATAATAAAAGTATCCACCTCATGGAGTTATTATGGAGAGGCAATGAGTTAATTAATATAAAGCATTTAAAACAGGATTTGACATATTGTAAGCTCTGTACAAACACCTATTAAATAAAATAATAAAAAGTTTTCCAGTTTTGTGGATCCTTTGGAGGTGCTGTCTATTACACTGGAAAGAAACATGAACTGACCAAGCCTTTACCGAAAGCCTGTGTCTAGGATTGTTCTGGCCACTGGGAAGGGACATGGGAGATGCCCCAGGACTCCCTAGGCCTGTGGCTACTCAGTAAGAACAGTTTCTGAACTTCAAGTTTCAGCTTCTCCAGAATTAAACACACAACAGCTCAGTTTGCCCACCACATCTGGGTACTGTCCTGGGCATTTTCTATGCCATTTCTAATTTTTCCAACAACTTCATAAAGTAGGGATTATTAGTACCAGTTTACATATAATGAAATTAAGGCTCTGAGAGGTTAAGTGACTTGCCACCATGATGGGGAACATGGTGGGAGCTGAGTCTAGGAGGGAGGCAGGGCCAGTTCATCCCAGAGCTTGAGACCTCCAGGGCTAAAGAAGATTCATCTTTTACTTAGCCCTTCCACATGCCAGGTCCAGGTCAAGTCTTCATACATGAGACTCATCATGACACTCACCATTCATGGAAGAATTCTTCCAGGGAGATATTTTTATAAAGAGGAATCTGAGGCAGAGAGTGGCTAAGTCATTGGTTAGCAAAAACTGGGTTCACTGCAAAGTTTTCAGATACCTGGAAGGGTGGCTAAGCACTGCCAGAGGTGTTCAAAAGGAGACTTTCTGCATCAAAATCACCTGGACTGCATATCAAAAATGCATATCCCTGGGCCCCACTCCAGGCCAATCAAATAAAACTCTGCCTAGGATTTGGAAGTTTCAGTAAAGCTTTCCCTGGAGCCTGGAAATAAGAATACAATTGCCCACAGAGAGTTAAACCATGAAATCAGCATTTAAGAATCCAGGCAAGATATGCCAAGTCACCTCTGAGGGGACATATCAATCTTCCCTTTCCCTCTTAACACCAACCAGACTGACTGTATTAACAAATATAAAGGAATAATGAACAGGAGAAAATATCATGACCTCGGCATAGAGAAGCACTTCTTAAACAAGATGCAAAAAACATGAGCCTTGAAAGAAAAGAACTCAGATATTCAACTGTCTAAAAATTAAAAACTTCTGTACAACAAAAGATGTCATAAAAAAAAAGTAAAGACAAGTCAGAAAAGGGGAGAAGATATTTGCATTACATATAATCAACAACAGATTGTGTATAATCAACAAAAGATTAGTATCTAGAACATATAAAAAATCTTTAAAAAATCAATTTAAAAAGAGGGAGGAATATCTCTGTAGAATAGTGATCAAAGGACATGAACAGGCAATTAGAAGAAAAGCCTAAACCACAAATAAACATGTGAAAAGGTGTTCAATTTTACCAGGGATAGGGAAATGCAAATTAAAACCACAAAGAGATATTTCACGGACTGGTGAGGCTGTGCAGCAACTGAAATTTCTACATACACTGGGAGCCAGTGTAAAATGGGATGTGCTCTTTGCAGAGCAGACTGGCAATAGCTAATAATATTTAAGAAGAAAATACCCCCGCAATCCAGTAATTCCCTTCCTAGAAAAATTCTCCCACATGTGCTCTAAGGGACAGATTTTTAAATTTCCACTGTGGCATTTTGTATAATAAAAAAGGAGGTAGAGAATTCCCTGGTGGTATAGTAGTTAGGACTTCATGCTCTCACTGCTGAGGCCCTGGGTTCAATCCCTGGTTGGGAAGCTAAAATCCCCACAAGCCATGCAGTGCAGTCAAAAAAAAAAAAAAGGGCAGTGGGGGCGGGCGTGGGGGGGAGAGAGAAAAACAGAGACAGTTTAAATGTTCATTGTTAACCTAAAACAAAAAAATAGCCAATTATTTTTTACCAGCAAAATGGGTTTATTTAGGAGCAGCTAAGAACTGTAATTCAGGACATGCAACTATGGGGAACTATATGCAAGTCCAGTAAGGCAAAGGAGAGGAAACTTACAGAGGAGAAGGAAAAGTTGGGAGGGGATGTTAAAAACAACAAGTTAATTGGAGGAAACAAATTTGAGGGAGGGTGGCTTTTCATTGGCTGAGTTATGACAGTCTCTCATTGGCTGAGCTGTTGCCAGGCAAGGAGAAAATCTTTATTCTTCCTGCTGCTGCTGCTGCTGCTGTCGCTTCAGTCGTGTCCGACTCTGTGCGACCCAATGGACTGCAGCCTACCAGGCTTCTCCGTCCATGGGATTCTCCAGGCAAGAACATTGGAGTGGGTTGCCATTTCCTTCTCCAATGCATGAAAGTGGAAAGTGAAAGTGAAGTTGCTCAATCGTGTCCGACTCTTAGCGACCCCATGGACTGCAGCCTCCCAGGCTCCTCCATCCATGGGATTTTCCAGCTGGCACTAGTAAAGTCATGCTACTTTCTGCTGGAGACACAAGGTGTATTTCTCCCTGATGGGATTTGTGTTGACTTGAGTGATACGTGTGTGAGAGGTCCTCTTCCTGACCTCCTGACCCGATAAATACCCAGGTGGGTAATATGGTAGTTCTATTTTTTTATTTTTTTGAGGAAATTCCATACTGTTTTCTATTGTAACTGCATCAATTTACATTCACATCAACACTGCACAAGAATTCCCTTTTCTCTACATCCTTGCTAACACTTTTTATCTTTTTCACAAAAGCCATTCTAACAGGTGTGAGATGATATTGTATTGTGGCTTTGGTTTGCATTTCCCTGATGACAAGGGATATTGAACACTTTTTCCTGTATCTTTTGGCCATCTGTTTATCTTCTTTGTAAAAATGCCTGTTCAGAGCCTCTGCCCATTTAAAAAATTATATTGTTTGTTTTTCTTGCTATTGAGTTGTATGAATTCTCTATATATTTTGGATATTAGCTGCTTATGAGAGACATGATTTGCAAATATTTTCTTCCACTCAATAGGTGACCTTTTCATTTTGCTGGTGGTTTCCTTCGCTGCTCAGCAGCTTTTTATTTTGATGTGGTCTCACTTTTTGATTTCTGCTTTTGTTGGTTTTTGCTTTTAGTATCAAATCAAAAAATAAATCACTAAGACAATAGCAACGAGCCTGTTTTCTAGTAGTTTTATGCTTTCAGGTTTATATTTAAGCCTTTAATCCATTTTGAGTTAATTCTTGTGGATGGTGTAAGGTAGTGGTCTAGTTTCATTCTTTTCATGTGGCTGTCTGGTTTTCAGTTCTTAAAAGAGATCGTCCTTTCCCCATTGTATATTCTTGTCTCCTTTCTTGTAAATTAACCGACTGTAATATGTATGGGCTTATTTCTAGGTATTATGTTACATTGATCTATGTGTTGTTGTTTTTAATGCCAATACTATACTGTTTTGATTGCTATAGCGTTGTAAATACAGTTTGAAATCAGGGAATATGATACCTTCAGCTTCGTTCTTCTTTCTCAAGGTTGTTTTGGCTATTTGGGGTCTTTAGAATTGTTCTGGCTCCATGAAAAATGCCATTGAAATTTTGATAGGGATTGTACTGAATCTGTAGATTGCTTTGGTAATAAGGATAATTTAACTATTAATTGTTTCAATCCATGACCATGGAACGTCTTTCCATTTATTTGTGTCTTCAATTTCTTTTCTCAGTGTCTTATAGTTTATAGTTTACAAGACTTTTACCTCCTTACGTATATTTATTGCTAGGTATTTTATTCTTTTTTGAAGCAATTATAAGTGGGATTATTTTCTTAATTTCTCTAATTGCTTATTATTATTGTTGTTTTTGACTGCCCCCATGGAGCATGTGGGATCTTAGTTCCCTTGCCAGGGATTGAACCTACACCCCCTGCACTGGAAGCATGAAGTCTAACCACTGGGGCTGAGGAAAGTCCCCTGATTACTTGTTATCAGTGCATGGAAATGCAACCTGTTTCTGTTTTTTGGGTTTCTTTGGCCACACCACACAGCTTTTGGGATGTTAGTTCCCTAACCAGGCCCTTGACAGTGGAAGTGCAGAGTCTCAACCCCTGGACCACTAGGGAACTCCTGATTTCTGTATATTGATTTTGTATCTTGCAACTTTACTGAATTCATTTATTAGTTTTAACTTTTTTTGGTGGAGTCCTTGGGGTTTTCTATTTGTAGCATTATGTCATCTGTAAGTAGTGACAGTTTTACTTCTTCCTTTCCAATTTGGAAGACTTTTATTTCTTTTTCTTGCCTGATTTCTGTGGCTAGGACTTCCAATGCCATGTTGAATAAAAGTAGTGAGGATGGGCATCCTTGGCTTGTTCTTGATATTAGAGAAAAAGCATTCAGCTTTTTACCACTGAGTATAATGTAAGATATAGGTTTGTCATATATGGCTTTGCCTATGTTGAGCTATGCTCCCTCTATACTCACTGTGTTGAGAGTTTTTATCATGAATGGATGTTGAATTTTGTTAAATGCTTTCTGTTCATCTATTGATATGATCATATGATTTTTATCCTTCATTTTGTTAATGTGGTGTGCCATATTGATTGATTTATGGATGTCAAATCATCCTTAAACCCTTGGAATAAATGGTACTTATCATGGTATATGATCTTCTTTAAAAGTATTTTTTTTCCTTATTAAAAAAAATTTCTTTGACTGTGCTGGGTGGCATGTGGGATCTTAGTTCTTAGACAAAGGAACAAACTTGTGCCCCCTGAAGTGGAAGTATGGAGTCCTAACCACTGGACCACCAGGGAATTCTCTTTTTAAAAAGTCTTCATTTTATTTATTTTCAAATTAATTTGATCCTTTTAATTATTGTTGAATTTGGCTTATTGATATTCTGTTGAGAATTTTTCCATTCTATATTCACCAGAGATAGTGATCTGTAGTTTTCCTTTCTTGTCTTTGGTTTTGGTATTTTTCTCATTTCTTAAGGTGAAAGGTTAGGTTATTAATTTGAGATCTTTCTTCTTATTAATATAGGAACTTAAAGCCGTACATTTCCTCCAAAGCACTGCTTTCATTGCATTCCATAAGTTTTGGTATATTGGGCTTTCATTTTTATTCATCTCAAAGTATTTTGTAATTTCCCCTGTGACTTCCTTGACCTACTTGTTGTTCAAGAGAATATTTATATTTTCCACATATTTGTGAATTTCCTAAATTTCCTTCCGCTATGGATTTGTACTTTCATTTCATTGTGAAATGAAAATATGATCAGAAGCATATTTGTATGATTTCAAGCCTTTCAAATTTATTGAAAAAAATTTTATGGCCTAACATATGATCTAATACTGGAAAATATTCCATGAGCACTTGAGAAGAAAGTGTATTCTGCTATTGTTAAAGTATTTTATAGATGTGTGCAAGTTCATTTATAGTGTTGTTCAGGTCTTCATTTTACTTGATCTTCTACCTACTCTTTTCATTATAGAAAATAGGATATTAAATTCATCAACTGTAATGACTGAATTGTCTATTTTTCAATTATGACTATTTTGCTTTATGAGTTTTGGGGCTCTGATAGGTGTATATTTATAATTATTATGTCTCCTTTATATATTGGTCATTTTTTAATTATGTAATCTGCTTTGACTTTAGTAACAATTTTTATTATAAAGTCCACTTTGTCTGACAACTATATGGACATTTCAGCTCTCTTTTGGTTACTGTTTGCATGGTATGTCTTTTTCCATCCTTTTTCTTTTAACTTATCTGCACCTTTGAATCTAAAGTGTATCTCTGGTAGACAGTACATAGTTAGTTCTTTACTCTTTTGGAAAATCTTGGCCTACTGAGTGGAGTATCTAGTCCATCTACATTCAACTACCTTATAAGGTAAGCCTTGGGCTTTCCAGGTGGCTCAGTGGTAAAGAATCCACCCGCCAATGTAGGAGACTCAGGAGATGCAGGTTTGATCCCTGGGTTGGGAAGATCCCCTGGAGGAGGAACTGGCAATCCACTCCAGTATTCTTACCTGGAAAATTCCATGGACAGAGGATCCTGGCAGTCCATGGATTTGCAAAGAGTTTGACATGACTGAACAACTAAATGAGCACAATCCCACACAGGTAAGATTTACACCAGTCATTGCTATTTGTTGACTATATGTCTTATTATCATTATTTTTTATTTCTCTATTTCTCCATTACAGTCTTCTTTTCTGTTCAGTAGACATTTTCTAATGTTCCATTTTAATTTCATTTCTTCTACTATTTTTTTTGAATTATTTTCTTAGTGGTTTCCTGAAGACTGAAGATGTTTCACATCTTGAAACAATCCAGTTTGGAACTGTTCCAAGTTAATTTCAAAATTATACAAAACTTTGTTTCTACATAGCTCCAATTCCTCCCCTTCCTTTATGCTATGATTGTCAAGCAAATACATCTTTCTATAATATATGACCGTCAACATATATTTTGAATCTTTCACAATTAGTTTATAATTAGTGCTTATGTAGTTGTCTTTTAAATCAGATTGGAGAGAAAAATGGTTACAAACAAACTATACATATATACTGTCTTTCATACATACTTATTTAGTTACCTCTTCCAATGCTCTTTATTTCTTCATGTGGATTCAAAGTATCCTCTGGTGTTCTTTCATTTCAGCCTGAAGAACTCCTATTAGTATTTTCCATTAGATAGGTGTGCTACTGACAGATTCTATCAGTTTTTGTTTATCTGAGAATGTCATGCTACTGCTAAGTTGTGTCAGTCTTGTCCGACTCTGTGCAGCCCCAGAGATGGCAGCCCACCAGCCTCCCCCGTCCCTGGGATTCTCCAGGCAAGGAGACTGGAGTGGGTTGCCATTTCCTTCTCCAATGCATGAAAGTGAAAAGTGAAAGTGAAGTTCCTCAGTTGTGTCCGACTCTCAGAGACCCCATGGACTGTGCCTTCCAGGCTCCTCTGTCCATGGCATTTCCCAGGCAAGAGCACTGGAGTGGGGTGCCATTGCCTTCTCTGAGAATGTCATAATTTCACCTTAATTTTTTTTGCTATTTTAATCTAACATTGTATTTTTTCTTACTGTGGCAATATATACAGAACATAAAATTTATTATTTTAACCATTTTAAAGTGTACATTCTGTGGCATTAAGTATCTTTACATTATTGTGCAACTATAACCACCATCCATCTCCAGAACTTTTTCATCTTCCCCAGTTGAAACTCTGTGTCCTTTAAACACTAACTCCTCAATCCCTCTTACCCAGCCCCTAGAGAGCACCACCATTCAACTCTGTCTATGAATTTGCCTACTGTATGTACCTAATATAAGTAAAATCATACAGTGTTCTTCTGTGTCCAGTTTATCTCAGCATAATGCCTTCAAGGTTCTTCCACAGTGTGTGTCAGAATTTCATCTGTCTGTATACTACATTTTGTTGTCCATTTATCTGTTGATAGGGGCTTTCCTTGTGGTTCAGATGGTAAAGAATCCGCCTGCAATGCGGGAGACCTGGATTCGATCCCTAGGTTGGGAAGATCCCCTAGAGAAGGGATAGGCTATCCACTCCAGTATTCTGGCCTAGAGAAGTTCATGGGGTCGCAAAGCCTCAGACACGACTGAGCGACTTTCACAGCTGTTGACAGACATCTGGTTTGTTTCCACCTTCTGGCTCTTATGATTAATACTACTTGAACATTGGTATACAAATATCTTGAGTTCTCTCTAATGTTTGAAGGATAATTTTGCTGGATATGCAATTCTTGACTGACAGTTTTTTCTTTTAGAACATTGACTATGTGTTCCCACTACTCTTTGGCCTCCATGGTTTCTGAAGAGATGTTAACTGTTGATTTTATTGAGGGCCTTTTGTATGTGACTGTGTATTTTCTATCATGCTATTTTCCAGGTTCGCTCTTTATTTTTTGTTTTCAACTGTTTATTATGAGTCTAGATTTGAACCTCCTTGAATTTATCCTATTTTGATTTTGTAGAGCTCTTGGTTATGTAGATTATTGAATTTTTTCTCAAACTTTGGAACTTTTGAGCCACTATTTCTTCAAATATTCGTTCTGCCCATTTCTCTCTCTCTTCTTCTTGGAATATCCTTATGCATATGTTGATATAATTGAAGGTTTCCTACAGGTCTCTGAGATTCTGTTCTTTTTCTCCATCATTTTTCTTTCTGTTCCTTAGGTTGGATAATTTCAATTGACCTATCTTCAAGTTCTCTGATTCTTTTTTTTTTTTAATAACAACTTTATTGAGATATAATTTACATATCACACAGTTAACCCAAAGTATACAATTCAGTGGTTTTTAGTATATTCACAGAGTTCTACAACAATTACCATAATTAATTTTAGAATCTTTTTTATCACTGAAAAATAAATCCTGTACACATTAGCAGTCACCTGTCATTTACTCCAAAGCCTCCAGCCATGGGCAACCACAAATCTATTGTCTTTCTCTGTATATTTTCGTACTGTGAACATTCCATGTCTTCAATTTAAAGGGTTTTGAACAATGGATTTGGCATTGTCACCATACCCAGCCCACCCCCTGCCTGAGTTGATTCGAGTTTTCCTTAATTCCCCCATCACAGAGATACAGGTTTTCTGCCCCTTCCTTTTCCTCTTCCTTTATCTGCTTTCCTATTCTTCTCATCCATTCCTTGACTTCTTTTTCCTCTTTGCTTCTCCTCCCTTATTCCTCCTCTTTGCTCCACACTTTAATTCCACTTCCCTACTCTCTCCCTTGCTCCTCCCACATCTGCTCTAGTGAGGCAACATGACTTAGTGAATATGCTCAGGTTCTGGCAGCAAGAAGATCTAAGTTTGAATCCCAGCACTGCTGTGTGAGTTTGAGGATGACTATTTGCTCACCTGTAAGATGAATTTCGGAGAAGGTAATGGCACCCCACTCCAGTACTCTTGTCTGGAAAATCCCATGGACAGAGGAGCCTGGTAGGCTGCAGTCCATGGGGTCGCTAAGAGTCGGACACGACTGAGCGACTTCACTTTCACTTTTCACTTTCATGCATTGGAGAAGGAAATGGCAACCCACTCCAGTGTTCTTGCCTGGAGAATCCCAGGGACGGGGGAGCCTGGCGGGCTGCCGTCTATGGGGTCGCACAGAGTTGGACATGACTGAAGTGACTTAGCAGCAATAGCAGCAGCAGCAAGATAAATTTAATAACAAGGAACTAGCAGTGTTGTGGTAAGGAATAAATGAAATAATATATGCAAAGAGTATTACATGCTAAAGGCTCTATATTGAAACATTATCTTTGTTCATTAATATAATATTATACACCATTATTTTTGCTATGAATATATTATCGTTCTTTTTCTCACTGTTAAATATTTGTATAATTTACTATCCATTGTTTTAAAGCATCTAATTCTTCTGTTACTTAGCCTTGATCCTTTTTTCTCACTTAATGGCATATGGTCCCTGTCTCTTTATTTTTAATTTATTTTTTAAAATATTTATATTTACTTGGCTGCACAGGTATCATTTAGGCATATGGGATCTTTTAGTTGTGGCATGTGGGATCCAGTTCCCTGACCAGGCATTGAACCAGAGCCCCCTTATGTTGGGAGCACGAGTCTTAGCCTTTGGACCACCAGGGAAGCCCCCCACTGTCTCTCTGTTTGTATCCCCTCTAATGTGGAGCTCCTTCAGGACAGACCATTTGTTGTTCACCATCAGATGCCAGTGAACAGTGTCCAGACATGAAAAGCACCTAAAAAACACTTGCTAAAAGCCAAATGAATGAATGAAAGAAACTCTTCCCACTCTGGGACAAAAGGACATATCCAGAAGGTCCACGATTTCTGTTTTTGTTCTTGTTTCCCAGACCTCACAATGGGGCATCAGTGTCTCTGTTTTACTATTAGCTAAGGGCTGAGCATGCCATTATTTACTAGAAGTTTAATTTAAATGAACTTGCTGCTTTACTGAAATGTAGCCAAAAGGAAACTTTTATGCCAATATCATAAGCTGAAAAGCCAGTATCACTTGTCTTTGTTCATTAACATACACATTTGAATTGTTCCAAAGTAAAAAAAAAAAGAAATTCTTAAAGAACTATTTCAAACAAATAAAACAACCCCCCTAAAAACAGATTCCTTTCTGTATCCCCTAAAGTGATCTTGGGGACCATATTTTGGGAAATATTACTTTTCATGAAGCATTTTTCCACATCCAACACACTGGCCATTTACATGACATATGAGAATTTCTGATTTTTTCCTGTCCTCCTTCCCCAGGGTTGAAATGCTATATCCTATGAAAAATGACGTTTTTTTTCATTTCACCTAATTTGAATTTATTGGGGTCAACTCAGGATGGTACAGTGGAGCCACCAGGCTTTGCTGCCAGATACGCGTTCTGCTGCCCTTGGGGGCTTGGCCCTTGATTGTTCTTATTTCACTGCACTCCTCTGTTGCTCACCCCTGGGTGAAGTTGCCATGACCTGCCTCTGAGCACATGAGATTTTTAAGATTTCTAAATCTGATTACCCAAAAAGATCTAGATAAGGACTCAGATGAATACTTGGGCTCACTGGGGGGAACATTCATTATTATGTACCATGCCATTGTTTCCAATTAGCCCTGGATTTGTGTTTTATGTTATGGAACATAAAGTATCTCTAAACATGCTAAGAGAATTTTTTCTTGTAAAATATCCTTCATAATTATATCATTGCTGCTGATTTATAATTTCCATTATGCACAAGTTTGCTGAGAGGTTCATAACTCGGCTTTAGTTTCCATAAAGTGCCTTTTTGGCAGGTGGATTGTTGAATTGGATGCAAATCCTATCTCTATATTAAGTGAAAACTTGTTAAGTCACTTTATTTAGATCAAGGAGAGATTTTGATCTGTTTTTGGAGAGGGTACAGACACTTTTTGATCTCTCCACTTCTGACAGTTATAGAAGGCTGTTTTACAAGGAGAAACTCAGGAGGTTTGCGTTCATCCACAGGAATAAGTAATGCTGAACACTGGAAGGCCCTCCTCCTTCTGGGATGCAGAGGAGCAGAACTGCTGGGCCACAGGGAGCTTAGCACCTGTTCTCCTGTGCTCTGCCAGGGAAGAGATGAAGCCTGCCTGTAACTGTGTCCTCTACCTGGGGTCCTGCCCTTCATTCTGCCCCCACTCCCTGGCCCTGGTCACCATAGTTCAGTTCTGGCATGGAATGGCCACAGCATCATTAGTTCTCGCCTCTTGCATAATTTGTTTGGAAAATCTCTGAGGTCTTTGTGAGAGGGACAGGGCCTCTGGCCAATCAAAGTGTCTGGTTACTCTGCCAGTGTCCCAAACTGGCAAGTGACTATGGCAAATAAAACAGTCACTAATCATGAAATATAAAATCTAAACATTCCATCCAGGGAATCCCCCAGAAGTCCAGTGGTTAGGAATCCATGCTCTCACTGCCGAGGGCCCAGGTTCAATCCCTGGTTAGGGAACTAAGATCCCATAAGCCATGAGACATGATTTAAAAAAAAAAAAAAAAAACAAATAAATAAAAAAATTAAAATTCCTTCCAGACTTTGAAAGACTACGAGCCAGAAAGTTTTTTTTTTTTTTTAGGGGGCCAGTGATGTCAATGATAAAAGTGGTTTTCTGCTTTCCTCATGTAGGTCTTAAGTGGGTGAGAAGGGGAGGGTGGCTCTGACACCTTCTATTTGCATCTGTCCTTTTGAGCACTTTTGTTCCTGGTGACAGCAGCTCAGTGACCACACAAAAGAGCAGAGATACTGCCTGTGATCTGAGTCGTACACCTGTGCTCACATTTTGGTGTTTACACAGAGTAATTTCTATGAAGAAGAATTCGCACATTCCTCATTAACACACTAGTGATTCCTTCTCCCAACTCTAGATGCCAATGACCCATGTTTCAGGAGGCTGTGTTTACCTGGGCTGGTGCCTTTTGTCATTCTGTTTCATCTTCCTGGAAAATCCACTCCCTGTTTCAACTGCACATCTCAGACACCGTCTTTTTCAGGTTGGTTTTCCATCTCTCCCTACTTTAAACACCCATAGCACTCTGTGAGTCTCTTGTAGCGCTTCCCTGACTCTGATACTGGGGTTCTGTGTGGCCTGCGGTCTCTCCCCACTGGGCTGCTGTGTGCACCCTGCAAACAGGACCCGTGTCCTCTCACATCCTGTATCGCAACCCCCATCTCCTCCCCCAGAAGGCTGAGTACATTATTTGTTGAATTAAGCCAAATTGCATCTATCTTTGTTTTCCTGTTTTCTATTTTTTCCCTCCATTTGAAACCTTAGCTTCAGTCGTCACTAGTTCCTGGATATACCTTCTCTTTCTCCTCTTCTACCTCTTCATTTGTTGAGCATTTAATCTTGTACCTTCTAAGTGTCAGGCACTGGGCTAGGCACTGGGGGGTGCAGAGGAGACAGTGTTACAGTGAACAAAACACTGTTTCAGGCGCCAAGGAGCCCTGGTCCAAGGAGAGGGATGGGGGCGTGCAGAGGCAGACTTCAAGAGGGCTGAAGGTGCAATGGAGAGAAGCCAGGGAGGGTTTCTCAGGGTGCCATGTCTAAGCTGAGACCCTCTGGCATGCTCATGTATTCCCTCTGCCTGGACATACCCTTTAACCCCGGGACCAAATCCATATGGCTGCCCTCCTCTCCATACCCTTGTCCTGGACGTGCCCTCCTGGTCCTCTGACATCTTGATGTCTCTTTTCATTGTCTGAGGCCATTGGCATTTGTCCTTGACATTTTCCCCTCATTCTTCCTGGCTTGGTTCTCAGCTCAATGCAGATGACTTTGAACCTATGTCTCTCAGCCTGCTGGATCCAGCCCTCTGGAAATTCTGCTTTCTCAAACTTTGGCACATTTAGAACATGGTATTTTCCTTTTGAATCCCAGTTCCTGAGACATTCAGAGGTTTTGGGCTGGAGCTGGGGAGAATGCAGGCTTTTTTTTTTTTTTTTTTTGTCTTTTTACATAACCTGCTACAAAGTTTGCCCTCGTCATGTTCTCCCTCTTAGACGTTCTTAGTGGTAGCAGAAGTACAATGGCTGGGCTCAAGCATTGAATTATGAGTATGAGACCCTTCCAAGATGTTATGTGACTGGTAATGTTTCTGACAACAGCTGTTTTCCCAGACCGGGCCCTAGAATGAGGACATGTGGGGCAGTAGCCCCAGCCAGCTCATGATAGACCTGTAGATGGAGTGGAAATAACCTTGTTGTTATAAACTACTGAGATTTGGGTTGTTGGCAACATACCTTATCCTGACTAGCACCCTGCTATGTGGAGTGAAGTCATATTTAGCACCTTTTCTATTTCAAGCATGCATTTGGGTTTTATAATAGCTCCCATATCCATGTCCACAAACTGTGTAGATGAAATTCCCTAAAGCAATAAGTTTCTCTTTAAACAATGGTTGAAAATATATACACATTGATGTCACTTGTTTTATACAATCCCTAGCTCAGTTGGTAAAGAATCCACCTGCACTGCAGGAGATCCTGGTTCAATTCCTGGGTCGGGAAGATCCCTGGAGAAGGGATAGGCTACCCACTCCAGCGTTCTTGGACTTCCCTTGTGGCTCAGCTGGTGAAGAATCTGCCTGCAATGCAGGAGACCTGGGTTTGATCCCTGGGTTGGGAAGATCCCCTGGAGAAGGGAAAGGCTACTCACTCCAGTATTCTGACCTGGAGAATTCCACGGACAGTCCATGGAGTGGCAAAGACTCTGACATGACTGAGCAACTTTCACTAACCTGTGTGAGGGGCTTCCCAGGTGGCACTAGTGGTAAAGAACCCGCCTGCCAATGCAGGAGACAAAGAGATATGGGTCCGATCCCTGGGTTGGGAAGATCCTCTGAAGGAGGGCATGGCAACCCACTCCAGTATTCTTGCCTGGAGAATCCCATGGACAGAGGAGCCTGGAGAGCTACAGTCTATAGGGTCAAAGAGAATCAGACATGACTGAAGCAATTTAGCACAAAAGCACACAACCTATGTGAAATCAGAACAGGTTCCACACTTAATGAGTAAATGCATTAGGCAGGAGCCACACTTACTGTCGAGTTTGCCTTAAACTGCAGCTGTCTCTGCTGTCACACCACACACTGCATCCCATGCGCTGTTCTGAGTCTGCATCCATAGCACACGGAACCGGGCGGCAGCCTCGGGCTTTTTCGTGTCTGCTGTCACTCACTTTGACAAGTCAGAAGTGGCGTTTCCACCGGTGTCAGCCCCTGCAATCTCTCTCATTCCTGTCCCAACCTGCCACCGGGTCCAACCTGCCACCAGAGTTCCAAGTCAGAAGAGCTCCTAATGGTCACACCTCTCAAACTCCAAGACAGAGAAAGGGAAACCAGGTGGGCCCACTTCTAAGTGGCAGAGGACAGACACCTCGATTCCAGCCAAGGTCCGTCCTTGCAGATCCTGTTCCCTCAGCCCTGGAGACTGCTTCCTTTGCCTGAGGCCGGGTGGCTGACATCCCATCTTCAGGGCTAGTCTTCCTACTGCGTAACCCAGCCCCTGAGATTTAAAACTGCAACCAGCTCCTCTCACCTCTCTTAACTCTGCATCTTCCTCGCCTAACATCTTGCTCCATAGCACTTAGTTCCTTACAACATCCATCAGTCAGTCCAGTCGCTCAGTCATGTCTGATGCAGTCACCATTTACTAATTATTGTGTTTATTCTTTTTGTTCCTCCACAAAAGCACTGACATTTTTGTCTTTTGGGGGGAGGGTCAGTCTTAATTCGAAGTAAACAGAATAGTGGCTGGCACACAAAAAAAGATGCTTACTGAATATTTGTTGACTGAATGAACAGGGTAGAGCCAGGTACCTGTGATTTTGACAGGATCCCTGAGTGAGTCCAAGCAGAGTAGGGTAGAGAACTACTGTCCCATAGACCCTAGTTCACTGCTGATGTGTAGTAGTTCTTGCTCTTTTCTTGACAAGGACCTAAGTGGCCAAACACGTTCTGGCTTATTCCTGCTTGTCAAGGACAGCATTCCTCCCACAGCTTTGGCAGAGCAAGGAAAGACGGTGCTATGGGAGCCCGTGATGACTGCTTTTCCCAGTGCTTGTATTCTAAACGGACACATACCGAAAAAGAACAGATCATGGTGACACAGAATAACTCTTAGTGACTAGTAAGTTTGGAATGAAAGTAGAGAATGCATTTTTTTCTCCTAGTTAAATTTTTGGAGCAGAGGTCTCCCTGGCTTCCTGAGGCTGTCAGGAGAGCTCCTGATGCCTGTTGTAGTATTGCTCTTGTCCCAAGCATCTGAGTAGCGACAAGGAGACACAGTGCCATGACATCATCTGTCCTTTGCAAGAGAAGACACGTCATAGTTGGCAAGCACGTAGACTCTATTTATAAAAACACTTTACTTAGATATGATTGCCATGTAAAAAAAGCTGTACCTACTGATGTATACAACTCAGTGAGTTTGGAGATAAATATACACCCCTAAAACCATCACAACAATCTAAGCCATAGGCATATTCATCACTTCCCAAAGTTTCCTCTCACCCCCCTTATTTTTTTATTATTATTATTTTTGTGGTAAGAACACTTAATGTAAGATCTATCCTCTCAGCAGTTTTTGAGTAAAATATTGTCAGCAGCAGGCACTGTGTTGTGTGGATTTCCAGAACTTATCTTCATAACTGAAACTTTGTAACCTTTGACCATCGCTTCCCTATTTACCCCTCTTTCCAGCCCCTGGCAAACACCGTTTGACTCTGTGCTGGCTTAGATGGTAGAGAACCCAGCTGCAATGCAGGAGACCCAGGTTCAATCCCTAGGTCAGGAAGATCCCCTGGAGAAGGGAATGGCTACCCACTCCAGTGTTCTTGCCTGGAGAAGTCCATGGACAGAGGAGCCTGGCGGGCTACAGAGCAGGGGTCACAAAGAGTTGGACACGACTGAGTGACTAACACTTTAACTTCTACGAGTTTGGCCTTCTTAGATTTCACGTATAAGTGATACTATATGGTATTTGTCTTCCTCTGTTGGGATTATTGGAGAAGGCAATGGCAACCCACTCCAGTACTCTTGCCTGGAAAATCCCGTAGTTGGAGGAGCCTGGTGGGCTGCAGTCCCTGGGGTCGCCAAGAGTCAGACATGACTGAGCAACTTCACTTTGACTTTTCACTTTCATGCATTGGAGAAGGAAATGGCAACCCACTCCAGTGTTCTTGCCTGGAGAATCCCAGGGACGGGGGAGCCTAGTGGGCTGCCGTCTATGGGGTCGCACAGAGTCGGACACGACTAAAGCGACTCAGCAGCAGCAGCAGTTGGGCTTATTTCACTTACCATAATGTTGTCATAAATGGCTCCCTTTCTTTCTTTTTTAAAGGGTGAATAATATTCCTTCAGCTGTATATACCACATTTACTAATCTATTCCTCCATTGATGGACATTTAGATTGGTTTCATATCTTGGCTCTCGTGAATAATGTCGTAATGAACGTGAAAGTGCAGGTATCTCTGAGATGCACATAGACTCTGAAGAAAACTTTAAATTCTTTTTAATGTTTTTAAAGAGTACCATTTGTTCATATTTTGGGGTCTGATTTGTACTAGTCTTGTGTATTTTTAATCTGTTTTCCACATTCATTCCTTGTGTGTGTGTGTCCTTAGTTACTCATTTGTGCCCGACTCTTCACAATCCCATGGACTGTAACCCGCCAGGCTCCTCTGTCCATGGGGATTCTCCAGGCAAGAACACTGGAGTGGGTTTCCATGCCCTCCTCCAAGGGATCTTCCCAACCTAGGGATTGAACCCAGATATAGGCGGAATCATCTCTACCATCTGAACCACCAGGAAAGCCCAAGAATACTGGAATGGGTAGCCTATCCCTTCTCCAGAGGATCTTCCTGACCCAGGAATCGAACTGGTGTCTCTGGCATTGCAGGTGGATTCTTTACCAGCTGAGCTACTAGGGAAGCCCATATTCATTCCTTATTTTTTCTTTAATCAATAGACAATTTTTTAGAGCAGTTTTAGATTTATACTAAATTCAGCAGATAGTAGGGAAAGTTCCCATATATGCTCTTCCAGCACACACAGTTTCCCTTATAATTAGCCTCTTGCATTAATGTGGTATACTTGCTAAAACTGATAAATCAGTATTGATACATTATTATAAACTGAAGTGCATAAATTACATTAAGGTTCACGCTTTATGTCGTATATTTTCTATGGGTTTTGACAAATGCATAATATCATGCATCTACTATTATGCTATCATAGAGAATAATTTTACTGCCTTAAGAATCTCCTGTGCCCCACTCATTTCTTTTCTCCCTTCCATCCCCAAACTCCCAGCCACCACTGATCTTTTTACTGTCTCTATGTGTGGCAATGAAGCTACTCAGTTGTGTTCGACTCTTTTGTGACCCCAGAACTGTAGCCTGCCAGGCTCCTCCATCCATGGGCTTTTCCAGGCAAGAATACTGGAGGGGTTTGCCATTTCCTTCTCCAGGGAATCTTCCTGACCTAGGGATTGAACCCGGGTCTCCCACACTGCGGGCAGACTCTATCATCTGAGCCACCAGGGAAGTCCCTACTGTCTCTACAGTTTTGCCTTTCTCGTAATGTCAAATAACTGGAATCATATACTGTGGTGCCGTCTCCAACTGGCTTCCCTTACTTAGCATTCTGTATCTCAGGTTGTTTCATGCTTTTTTTTTGAGGCTTGATCAGTCATTTCTTTTTATCACTGAATACTATTCCATTTTACAGATTACTGTAATTTATCTGCTCACCTTTTGAAGGATACCTTGGTTGCTTTCAGCTTTTAGCAATTATGAATAGAGTTGCTATAAACATTCATGTGCATAGTCTTACCATACTATCCAGCAGTCACACTCCAAGGTATTTAACCTCATGAGTTAAAAACTAATTTCTGCAGATTTCTGTGCAGACATTAGTTTTTTGTTTTTTTTTTAATAGTCAAATCTTTATTTAAAAATCCACTCTGCCAACTTAGCGTTTTCCACCAACTCAAGGAGCAGAAACCTTCACAGGCTTCACAATTTTTTGCTTAGGTGCTGCCTTTGTGGGAGGCTTTGCAGCAGCCATCGCTGTCTTTTTAGATGCTTGCTTAGCCTTTTTTGCTTCCTTGGCAGCCCTGATAACGTGTTTTCGTTGAGCCTTCCTAACTTCAGGTTTCTGATTCCTCTTGGCCATTATATCAGCAAGAGAAGCACCAGTTATGGCCCTTTGGAATTTGACTGCACGGCGAGTTCTTTTTTTTTTTAATTTCTTCCGACTGTCCCTTTCTGTGTTTTCTTCTGTAGAGGACAGTCCAGTTGATCTGACGAGGATTCCTCTTGGAAAGGAATGCCGACTCACATTTTGCATTAAGAAACTGGAAAACCTTCCCGTCGGTCCGGGCGTAGCGCCTCCCGTGTCCTGGGTAGGTCTTGTACCCGCTGAGACTGCACAGCTCGACCTTCATGGCTGCAGTGGTGGGCCAGACATTAGTTTTTAACTCCTGAGGTTAAATACCTTGGAGTGTGACTGCTGGATAGTATGGTGAGACTATGTTTAGCTTTGTAAGAAAATGTCAAACTGTATTCCCAAGTGGCTATACCATTTTGCATTCCCACCAACAATGAATCACAGTTCTTGTTTCCCCACCTCCTTGCTAGCATAGCATTTAACACTGTCTGTTCTTTGGATTTTGGTCATTTTTAAAGGTGTGGAGTTAATTTGCACTCTCTAGTGACATGATATTAAGCATCTTTTCACATGCTTATTTATCATTTGCATAACTTATTTGGTGAGGATCTGTTCAGATCCTTTGATCATTTTTAAACTCAGTTGTTTGTTTTCTTATTGTTGAGTTTTAAGAGCTCTTTGCATATTCTGGATATAATCCCATTCTAGGTATGCATTTTAAAGCTGTTAAAATGTAACAACTTTATTGAGATATAATTTGCAAACTTTACAATTCAACCTTTTAAAGTGTGTAATTTAATTGTTTAATATATTTAGAATTGTGCAAACATAACCACAACCAATTTTAGAACATTATCACCTCAAGAAAAAACCCATGACTATTAGCAGTCACTCCCCATTTCCCCCCAACACCTCTACCCTTAGGCAACCACTGCTTTACTTTCTGTTTCTGTAGAGTTGCCTATTCTGGACATTGCATGTAAATAAAATCATATAATAGGTGATGTTCTGTGAATGGCCTCTCTTATTTAGCATAATTTTTAAGGTTCATCTGTGTTATAGCTTTTATCAATACTTTACTTCTTTATATGGCTGAATAATATTCAATTGTATGTGTGTATCATATTTTGTTTATCATTCATCAGTTGATGGATATTTAGGTTTTTCCCACTTTTTGACTATTATGAATAAAATTGCTGTGGACATTTGTATACAACTTTTTGTGTGGACATATGTTTTCATCTCTCTTGAATATATACCTAAGAGTGTAACTTCTGGATCATATATGGTAACACTGTGTTTAACTTTCTGAGGAAATGCCAACTGTTTTCCAAAATGGCAGCACAATTTAATGTACCACTATCAACATGTGAAGATTTCCATTTCTCCATATTCTTGTCAACACTTATTACTGCCCATCTTTTTATTAAGGTCATCTTAGCGAGTGTGAAGTGGTATCTCACTGTGATTTTGATTTGCATTTCCTAATGACTAATGATGTTGAGTATCTTTTCATGTATTTATTCACCATTTGTATGTCTTTTCTGGAGAATTATTCTCTGTCCATTTTTAAGCTGAGTTGTTTTTCTTTTTGTTATTTAGCTATAAGAGTTATTTATATATTCTGGAAACTAGACCATTATCAGATCTACAACTTGGAAACATTTTTTCTCACTTGCTGCATTGTCTTCTTACTTTCTCTTTGAATCACAAAAGTTTTTAATTTTGAAGAAGTCTAATTTGTCAATTTTCCTTTTGTTGCTTGTGCCTAACCCAAAGTCTTAAAGATTAACACCTATGTTTTATTATCAGAGATTTATAGTTTTAAACTTTACATTTAGGTCAGTGATCAATTTTGAGTTAATTTTTACACGTGGTGCATGAGAGGAAGGGGTTCCGTTTCATTCTTTTAGATGTGAATATCCAGTAACCCCAGGGTCATCTGTTGAAATGACAGCATGTAGACTCTTAATGAAAAAGCGAATGTTACATTCGAAAGAGGCAGAAGAAAACGTAGCCAGTTCTTCTGACTTCATGTTTTCCTTTGGGGCCACCAAAGTGATGGTGAGTCACTCTGGTGATGAATAGTCACTCTGAAGTCAAGTGCTATGGTGGCCATGACCAACTGACCCCATCTTTCAAGGCTCATCTCCTCTATTTCACACCAATTTCCTTCATCTTCTGGCGCACTTAGAACAGAACAGAATCTCCATGAAAGGTCCTGATAGGTCTAGCCTGACCCAGTCTTTGAGTATTTCTCATGGAATCCTGGATCAACTGCTGCCCTCTCTCTGTTTAGATACCTCCTAGTAAGAGGAAACTCACTAGTTTCTAAGTTACAAAGTGCAACTGGTGGATGGCTTGATAATGATAATAATAGCAACACCAACACCAACAACTATTTTTTTAAGCCCTTTAATTTTGATGATACATCATAGTTTAATTCTTCTAACAACCACTCTCTTGTTTTCCTGTTGCAGCAACCCTGGAAGCAATGTTTGGAAATGGTGGAGCGATAAGGTGAGAGGTGTCTGAATGCCTAAATTCACTGCAGGGCAAATAGCTACTTTGGCCTGCATTTAACCTTGCGTGAGCAAGATACAAACTTCATGTTAGGCCTCTGAGACTTCAAGGTTGGTTTGTTCTTGTAGTGTAGACTAATCCCATCCTGAGCGTTAAAGCTGAGTACTGTAACTGCTTCCATTTATTTTCCTCTTGATAAGAGTTCTGCCTTCTAGGGTTATACAGGTGTACACAAGCATATGCCACGTAATCTCAGTTTCTGATACTTGCCATGTTGTTTTATTTGTTATTGTCTCCTGTGTGCTGATCTCATGGCACTGATTAGTTATAATCTCCTTAGCAGGTCAGAGATTATGTTTTATATTTCTTCTTTATCCTGGCTGCTCTAGACACAAAATTAGTGCTAAAGCAGTGCTAGTTAACTGTTGAATCTATATTACCCATGAAAAACTATTTATATTTACTCTGGCTTTTAAAGGTTAATATTAATTAGACTTTTAAATTCAGTTGAAGGCTTTATTCTATTTATAAGTCTAGCACATTTTAGTGATTACTTTAAAAATAATAATTTGGCCCCATTTATAGATTCCATTAAATACTTTGAACTATTTAAAACAGCATTTATAAATGTAATATACTCTATTTCCTTTTAAAAGTATTTCAATTATTTAACTGATAAACCCTTCCAAGTACCTAAGCAATTTTTATAAATCTAATAAATTAAACAAATAGATATGGTGAACTTAATTCTTCTGAAATGTTTCACTACTATATATAAACTTGGTAATATTTCTACTTAAAAATTATAAATCTAATCAATTACCTGATTACACATTTTTAATACAAACACAAATTTATAGAAAGTTTGAAAGTACAATTTAAAGAACTTTTTTCCAAACCATTTGAGAGTAAGTTGCCAATCTGATGCCCCATCACTTCTGAATATTTAGTGTGTGTTTTTCTACAAACAAGGACATTCTCCTGTGTAACACAACAGAGCCATTAAAATCAGGAAATGAACACTAATATATTCACCATTAACTCCTCAGACTTCAAAAGAATTTTGTCCATAGTCCTAATGATGTCCTTTATAGCACACAAATCAAACTCAGAATCATGTGTTCACTGCTAGCCCTAGAATCATTTCTTCCTCCAAGAAGCCATGGAAAAAGTAGTGTTTAGAAGCCAGGTTCTGGGCCTTAGGCAAGCTCTGTGCCACTGGGGTGATGCTGCTCTGGGTCCTTGCAGTAGATAGAAATAGAGGGAATTCTAGCTTCCATTACATTTAATATGTTTCTCTATTTGACTCATACCTAAGTACACAATTAATCTTTCCCACCTGGGCTACCTCTTCTGTTCTCTGCTGAGATTCTGACGCTCTACCCTGAGCTTCTCCTACAGGGCTCCCCACTCATCCTGCTGGGGCTCTGATGCTCTGCCTTGGGCCGCTGCAGCCCCTCACTCTTTCTGAAAGCACGACCAATTCTCGTTCGAGGTAGCTGTGCCCTATAACGTTGGCACAAACACTGAATTAGTGAACCAGTCTTCAGGGAAATACAGAATTAGGTTCCCGAGAGCCTCTGGTCATAATGGGTTGTCACCTGATCCATACATACCTAGTTTTATGTGTATTTCTGTTTAAAGTACTTTATTTAATAGATACTGTTGATTCACTAACATTGAACTCACAACCAATGGCACTATAATCCACTCCTGCATGAAATTTATCTTCATGTTTTCTCTGTGAGGCACATCAGAGCCTTCTTGCTCTCAGGAAGAGTGGACAGCACTTCAGCACTACACTTGAGGAACCGACCATTTTAAAAAGAGAAAACAGCAACCAAAGGGGTAAAAATGGAAGAAGTTGGCACTTAATACAACCAGAAAGGACACTTATTTAGAGTTGAAGCTGAAACGAGGAGGCATCACACTAGCTTGTTCAGCCTCAGCTGAGAAGGTGAGCTTGTGGTGACTCAGACTTTTCACCTTTGTAACCACTCGCCCAGGCTCACAGGAGCCAGCTGCACAAGCACTTCCCAACCCCACATTCTGAGCCTCCACCAAGTAGTTTGAAATTGACCATGGTGAGTGTATTTACACCACAGAAATCTGCAAATGCTACAAGCCAGGGCTTTTTTTTGAGAACTGGTTGTTAAGCTTTAACCATCACACCATGGCTGGAACCCCATTTATAGCTGCTATACCGATAACTTCAAAACCCCAAAAGGGACAACTCATGTAGCCAGAGACCCTTCCATCCCCTACTCACAAAAGTCTCCAACCCTTCTATCACTTGTGCGGATACTGCCTTTCTTTGTCTCTAAAGAGTGGTCTCCAACCTTTTTGGTACCAGGGACCGACTTTGTGGAAGGCAATCTTTCTAGGGACTGGGGATGGGGGGGATGGTTTCAGGATACTTCAAATGCATTATGCTTATAGTGCACTTTATTCTAATCTAATGCTGTTGCTGATCTGACCAGAGGTACTGACTGGTCCACGGTCCAGAGGTTGGGGACCCTGTCTTAAAATATGTAACTTTTGGAATTCCCTGGTGGTCTAGTGGTTAGGGTGGCTTCCCTGGTGGCTCAGATGGTAAAGAATCCGCCTGTAATGTAGGAGACCCTGGTTCGATTCCTGGGTCGGGAAGATCCCTGGAGAAGGGATGGGCTACCCACTCCTGTATTCTTGGGCTTTCCTGGCGGCTCAGCTGGTAAAGAATCTGCCTGCAATGCGGGAGACCTGGGTTCAATTCCTGGGTTGGAAAGATCCCCAGTATTCTTGCCTGGAGAATTTCCATGGATTCTCCTCCCCCAGAGGGGCCTGGTGGGCTACACTCCATGGGGTTGCAAAGAGTCAGACATGATTGAGTGACTAAGCACAGCACAGCACAGCCAGTGCTTAGGACTTCACGCTTCCCACTTCAGGGGGCACGGGTTTGATCTCTGTCCGGGAACTAAGATCCTATATACCACACGGTTTGGGGAAAAAAAAAAAAAGTAACCTCAACTCTAAAGATTTACTTTGATGGATTCCCGTCTTCTTTCACCTTCCTAGGACTGTGCAACTCTTACAACAACGGAAATAAAATCTGATTGAGTCTAGGCCATTTTTCTCAGCTTTGTCCCATTCAGTCATGACCTTCAGGTCATTCTACTTCCCCACCCCCCTTTCCCCAGCATCCAGCCCGAAATCCTCATGTTATAAACTTTCCTCATTTCTTTTTTCCTGTTTAGGATCCAGATGAAGGCTCCTTTTGCATACAAGCCCCCTGGCTTGACAGCTTGGAGCACAGGCAGCCCCTCCCCCATCTGCAGGTCTCCTTAAGCAGAGTGAGCCAGTTCCCTTAACACCTGGCACCAGCATGTGGACAAAGAACTCATGCTGTTGTGCTGAGCCTGGTGACTTAGGCTGTAAAACTGTAGTCCAAGTTGTTAAACCCAGATTCAGGTAGACAGCCAAACAGGGCCAAGGCTGCCCTGAATCTGGGTTTTGGCAGACAGAGCAGTTTCCCCATCTGTGGAGCCTTAGTGTGGCCTTTCTCTCTAGGAGGCAATGCCAGTATAATTTATTGGGCCATAATTGTTGAAAGGAACAGTCCTTCAGGCCATTCATTCAGGCCAAAAATGTTTCTTTATTGAGCATTCTCAGTGTTCTCAGCCTTGTGCTATGTGGGGCGTGCATGCGTGTGTGTGTGTGTTGAGGGGAGACTCACAAAAAAAGGCCAAGATCCAGTCCCTCTTCTGTAGCTTACCAGTCAAGCAACAACAGAAAGCAGAACATGCTAAGGCCAGGTAAGTGGTAGAAACAGTAAATGCTAAAGAATTTAAAACAAGAACTTCTCACAGTAGACTTGAATTTCACAGGGTTTTAAGGATGAATGGGATTTAGTCAGTGAATGGCAAGGTGAGGGCTTCTTACCTGGGAGATGAGCTCATAGAATGAGTACAAAAGGTCCTGGGACACATCCAGGGAGTGGCAAGTTGTAGGCAGAGAGTTCCTAAGGTGAAGGCCCCTGGGGAAGTTCTCCCGATGGAAGAGCTGAAGCTGTGGGCAGACAGGAGGTGGGAGAGAACCTTAAATCACAGGCAAAGGAGTGTGAACTCCATTCTGCAAGAAAGAGGAAACGTTGACAGTTTTCAAGGAGAGGAACAGCATGATCTGGTGTGTGTCATATGGAGGCAAAATTGAGATTTCAACTCTCACCATTGGAGCTATTTTCTCTAAGAGGAGCTTTAGCAATATGCCAAGGTTTCCAGGCTGAGGGGGTCACGAGTGAAGGACAAAGGCTGAAGATATTTCCAACTTCCAACTGTGCTCACTGGGTTGTTCTTCCTGTCCAGTCACTACCTATAGAATGTGTCAGATATAATAATGTGATTCATATCAATAACAAAGTACTAAGTATATAACTGTAAAAGTAATAAATGTAGGTAAAATTCATTGAACAATTCCTATGTGCTAGACCCTGAGCTAAGCATCCTATAGGTATGATTTTGTAAAGTACTCATGTTAACTCGCTTTAGTAGACACTATCATCCTCATTTTACTTAGAGAAAACTAAAGCACAGAGAAGTGAAGGAATTTGCCCAACGTCACACAGCCAGGAAGTAGACGGGGAAAGATGAGATCCCAGCAGTGCCTGGACTCTGCCTACACTGTACGTATTCACTTCTGAAATGAAACACTTCCTCTATGGAGCAGTCCCCAGGGTATCTGGGCAAGATGGCAAGTGAGGGCTGGATATCAATCCAGGTAGATGACTTAATAAGTGGCTGAAGGACCAGGTTCAGAGGGGGCTGGGGAATGAATTCAGAATGCCTCAGAGGGTAGTTTCTAGTGATGTCACAGCCTCTAACTGTTCAATTACTTTAGTGTGGAATTAATTGATTGCAAACTGATGGCCCACAGGACACTTGTTCTATAGATACTTTTATCCCATATGCTGGTAAAAAATAGTCTGTGTTTTGAAATCAGTAGATTAAAAAAAAAAAAAATCCAGAATTCCAGATTTTAAAAGAAGCTGGTGATCAGGTCATAGTGTATTTGCATTCCTGTAGAGCAACAGTCAGCTGAAGTAAGTAGTAGCTGCTCCTCTGCCAAGGGACTCTTGTTCCCCTGTTCACAGAGCCCACATCACTCAGGGTGTACACTTAAAACCAGCCCCATTGATCCACTTCTGGGCCTCTACAGGTATTTGACTTTTGAAGTCGTGATGACAGATGCTTTCCCAAATTATCACAGATGAAGTGAAAGTGAGAGGCATAGCAAGAAAATGGACAAAAACATCAAGATCCAGAAAGACCTAGTTAACAGATGTGCATCTTTAATAGAGATAAACGTCTTGTAATTTTCTATTACAAGATAAACCTTTAATAGAGATAAATGTCTTGGAATTTTCTATTAAAGTGACTGCATTAGTAGGGACACAGAGATATGGCTTAACAGTAGTAAGTTTAAGAAAAGCCCCACAAGTTTTAGCTGATGAAAGCCTCAATGTGAATCAATAGTATAATGTGAGTACCAAAAAAGGCTGTGATTTTAGGCTATGTTAATAAAAGTATAGGACAAATATTTGGCTTCCCTGTAACAGGGATTAGATGTACTGCATAGCCTCCCAGGAAGAGTATGAATTAATTTCACAGAGTAGAGCCTAAGTGAGGAATGACATTGGCGGAGTGTTAGGAAGCTGCTCAAAGCCACTCAGAAACAGAAGAGCTGTTCAGGGGCTAGTGTGTTCTCTGGAAACTGGAGTGTTCAAGCATGAACAGAATGACCACTGGGTAAAAAATGGGGCAGCAAGAGAACCATCAGAGGATGGTGGGTCTTAAAAAAAAAATCTCAGGTCCATTTTGATGCTCAACATTCCATGGTTCCAGGTACTAGATGTCTTTTTAAAGAAAGGAAAACGAGTATTAAGCTATTTGTGCCATTTCATATGTGGGTGGGTACTAGTTTAGAAGAAAGCACTGGTTAACTGTGAAAGCATATGGCAGTATCTCTGAGAGCCAAGCAGGCCCTGCCCTAATCTCATCCCCTGAGGTCTTCAGATTAAGTTGGGCTGAAGGTGGCATTTTGTTCCATCACCTGGGTTTGTGGGATGGCTGAACTTGCAATGGAGACATGACACACACTGAGGAGAAACAGAGGTTTTGAAGAATTGACAGCTGCCACGTACAACAGTTTGCCAGTCATTGAGGGGCACGGGTCGGGGTGGGGGAGCTGCACAGTCTCAAACCAAATCTGGAAGTCTGCTCTCTGACAACACTTTGTAACCGCTGGGCTAGCAATGAGCCTGTAGTATCCAATACACATAATCAGCACACAGGAGGTGATGCTCTACAGTGGAAAAGAACACAGGTCCTGGCGTCAGACAGCCTGGGTTCAAAGCAGGATGCAGGTTACTCATGTGTAAAAGGATAATAACACCTATGTACCGGATGATTTATATGTATATGTGTGTGTGTGTATACATATAATGTGTGTCTGTATTTAGTAGATGATCAACAGAAAATGACCAAGGACTTATTTTTCTTTACAGGTATTTTTAAGACCAGACTTGTTTTTCTTTTTTCATTCTATTGTGGGTTTTTGCCTGTGAAGCAGCTTAGACTGTAGCAACTTTGGCACTTTGAAAAAACACATGTTGAGGAGACTGGATGGAGGGATTAGAAGATGTGAGTGCACATTATGGGTAGGATCAACCCCCCACCCACATGCAGAGAGCACTGGCAATCTTAGTAAGAAAGCCCTTATTCGCCACCCAACTCAGTTATCTCCTGTAAGAGGCACCCCAGGAGGAATTTCTGTCACCGGCTCCTCAGAGTGTCACCTTTGGGTCCTCAAACATGCCAAGCATATCTCTAGCCAGGACTTTTTTCTTGCTGTTTCTTGTGCCTGAAACTCTTGCCTCAGATATGTGTGTGACTCAACCTTCATTCAAATACTGCCTTGTCAGAGGAAACTTGTCTAAGCAGTCTATCTAGGATAGCATCTTTCCCCTTGTCCTGATTTATCTTTCTTACCCTGAAAACCACATGATACATGATGTAATTATTTATTATTGTTCCTGTCTCACTAAGTGTGTGCTCCACGAGAGCAGGGAGCCCATCCCCGGGACCTGGAACTTGTTGGTATATATTAGGTCTCGAGGAACATTTTTTGGGTCGTGTGGTTTACAATGGCTTCCTCGATAGCTTTATTGCTTCCCAGAAAAAGTCTACCCTAAACCACCCTGAGATCACTCTGAGTAATGGATCTGTAGCCAAATAGCAATTCCTACACAGAGAACACTAACCACTTGGCGCTGGGACCGGCCTGTTTTGTGCTTGGCTCTTCTACCTTTTGCTTCTCTGCTGCTGCTAAGGCT
This sequence comes from Bos grunniens, assembly GCF_055505025.1. NCBI lineage: Eukaryota > Metazoa > Chordata > Mammalia > Artiodactyla > Bovidae > Bos > Bos grunniens. The sequence continues at coordinate 15,611,679 of NC_141192.1, forward strand.
AAACAGTAATGGGCAGAGACCGAGAACAGGAGCAGGGGCCCCTAAAAGAATGAGACACTGATTCCCATAATGGGGGACAGGACCAAGTGCCCTGCTTTTATAGAGCCACACAGAATAATCCTTGCTAATAGGCAGGACTTACCATCCTCTCTTTCAATTGTCCAACTGTCTAGCACCACAGAGCTGGCAAAGCTGTTTATAGATAGGCTTTGATACCCTATCCACAAAGTCGGTCCCTGGTGCCAAAAAGGTTGGAGACCACTCTTTAGAGACAAAGAAAGGCAGTATCCGCACATGTGATAGAAGGGTTGGAGACTTTTGTGAGTAGGGGCTGGAGTCTATTTTGACTGCACCACTGAAGGTAAGACTTGAGTGTGTCTCATCAATATGCAGCCACTGCAGTTCACTCACATGGAAGATCATGTTTACTCCTCTGGCCCTCTACAGGGCTGAGTCCATGGAAGCAATTCTTCATCAGCAGTTCCCATTCTATCTAAACTTGTATTTCAAAGCTGTGTTTGGCATAGAGATAAACTTAACTGGTTTGAAGGGTGGCTTTGTGTGTTGGCATTTGGCCTTGCTGGGCAGTGGGAGCTTTTGAGCTGACAATTCAAACAGCTATCTTCTGATGGAAAGTGGTCACATGGATAGGGCTGTGGGTCAAATGAAGAAACATTTTTGGATTAATATGAATGGAATTTTTTTTTTGCATGACGTTGATTTTAAAAATCTGATAAAAAAGCAGCTCACAGGGTGGGGGAGTGAGGGCTGAAAAATAACATTTGGACTTTAAGATAATTAACTCAGCACTCAGCTATCTTATGTATCCTCCATTTGTCCTTCACAACTTGCAGCCTGTGCCACACGGCAAGCATTTCTCCTTGTCACTAGGGCTTGCCGGCTCGGGCACAGAGAACGGAGTGCGTCCCCCCTGGAAACTCCTTTCCTTCAGGATGCGGGGTGATGGAAATGTGGTGAAAATATGTGTTTGGTGAGTCAGTGCATTTACTGCCCATTTACTGAACCAGAAAAATGGCTGAGGCCCAGACAGGAGACAGGCGGAGATCATAACCTTTTATTAAGGACCTTCCGGCAGGTTATAAACCAACTCTGGAGAAAGCATACACACCTGTTTCCATCTTTGTGACTCACTCAGTAAGATGGTGGGTCCAAGAGTCATTCTCCTGGCCCTAGAAAGTGCCTGGCACAGGATACTCAATAATGGTTGCTTAAAAGAATTAAATGACCACAAAACAGAATTTCAGAAATGGAGGGACTTCAGAGATCGAGTCCAAGAACCTGATTTCATAGAGAAGTGTGTGAAGAGCTGAAATAATCTGCCTAAGATCCCATAAGGCTGACAGCTACCAACAATCAGGGCTTTTGGTTCCTTGCCAGACCTTTTTCCACTAGAAAAACAAACATTTCAGAGCTGGAAGTGGTCTTGGCACTCGTGAAATTGCTTTATGTTTTGTGTGTCTGTGTGTAAATGTGAGTATGTTCTGGGTCACAACTGATTTCTTTCAGCTTGTGGTATAAAAAAAGAAAAAAAGGAAGTTGTCTTTCTAATGCTCTCATTTTACAGATGAGAAGACTGAGGTCCACAGTCAGGACTCTGGGGTTCTCCTGAGTCAAAGTGCCAGGCTCTCCAGAGCTTAGCCAAAGTGCCTGTTGGGAGGAGAGACTATGTCACCCGATCACAGTAAAACACTCCACGAGGACCTTGAGCTTGTGGCAGTGCTTATTAGCACAGTCAGTGCTCAGAAAGTGTTGAATGAGAATAGTACTAAGGGTATTTTGAGGTGGGCCATGTAAAGAACAGTTACAACATTACAATGTCAAAATACACTTTAGCAGAACACTTACATCTAAATGTGTTTCCAACTATCCAGGCTGTGTACATTTATTTCAATATGCTGTTGCTGTTCAAAATCCTTCTGAAAGCTTTCCTTTGGCATTTCCTCCTGAGTTCTTGAAGTCCTATAAAACCAAGGTCCCATTACTTTAGAGCCACATCTTCTTTTTGACCTAAACACAACTTTTCCAGTAAAATTTCCTGTCATGTTCATCATATTTATTCAAAGATGTTTATTACATGTCTTTTGTAGGCCCGTATTACTGACTTCAACTCTGTATGAGCAGAGCATATTCACTGAATGCCAGGCATTGTGTTTATAAGTACATTTTATAAATGATTCATTTGATCTCCCTCAACAACTTTAAAGGGTCAGTATAGAAACTGAGGCTTAGAGAGAGAAAACCGTCCCATAACACAAAGCTGGGAAGAGATGGATTTACATCCAGGTCTGACTTTAGAGTTCAATGGCTTCAACATTCTGGTATTTACCAAGTTAGAATGTACTCTTCAACATAATTTTTAAGGGCTCTGTGGTATTCCATTGTACACATGGACTGATGTACCAAAACAGCCTTCTTCTGTAGAACATTTCTATTATCTCCATTAATAACTTTTTAAAAATTCTTTGATGAATATCCCTGGATATAGATCTTTACACGTGTCCCTTGATCTTTTCTTCAGAAGAAAATTCTAGATACATGTTTTTAAGGCTTTTTAACTGCCTTCTGCAGTATATGAGGTCATTGCTTCCCAGTAGCTATACTATTTTCATTACTGTCAATTTGGGATATATAAAAAGATAACTTCATATGTTTATTAGTGAGGAAAACATTTCTTTTTTTCATTTGTATTCTACTTTTATGAATTGCCTTTTGTTGCATTTTTTAAAAATTGAGATATATGTCTTTTCCCTTCTGTTTTGCACGTTTTTTTCTTTTTTTAATGATTTCATTTGTTTTTGGTTGCACTAAGTCTTTGTTGCTACACGCAGCCTTTCTGCAGTTGTGGAGTGCAGGCTTATCCTTGTGGTGACTTCTCTCGTAGAGCACAGGCTTCAGTAGCTGTGGCACAGGGCGTGGTGGCCTCACAGCCTGTGGGATCTTCCTGGAGCAGGGATCAAACCTGTGTCTCCGGCTTTGGTAGGTGGATTCTTTACCACTGAGCCACCAGCGAAGCCCTGCAAGAGTTTTTAAAATTAAGGACATTTAGCCTTTGTCTACATTTCATAGTGCCAACATTTTATCCTTGTTTGTGGTTTAGCTTTTCATTCTTTTAAATTAAATCTGTTTCAAACTTTTATGCAGGCACATCTACGTACCTTTGATGATTTTTGCTTTGAAAAACATTTATGACTCAAAATTATATAAGCACTTTCTATATTTTCTAGTTATTTTCTTTAAGGTATTCTAAAAAGTAACTCATATTTGAAAATTTATATTGATGATTGGTATGCAGTGGAAACTCTAGCTTAATTTTTCCAAAGAGAAACCAACTATCCCAGAACTCTTTGCTTGAATAATATTTTCCCCCTCTGATTTTTAAATTGATATATCTCATTGTATTAAAGTATAGAGCATAATGATTCAGATTTGTAAATACTGCAAAATGATCACCACAATGAGTCTAGTTAACATCCATCACCATAGGTACAGATTTTTTTTTCTTCTGAAGAGAACTTTTAAGATTTACTCTCTTAGCAACTTTCAAGTATGTAATACAGAATTATCAACTATAGTCAACATGCTGTACGTTACATCCCCATGACTTACTTATTTTATAAATTGAAGTTTATAAAGATCCGTCTAGTCAAAGCTATGGTTTTTCCAGTAGTCATGTATGGATGTGAGAGCTGGACTATAAAGAAAGCTGAGTGTCAAAGAATTGATGCTTTTGAACTGTGGTGTTGGAGAAGACTTGAGAATCCCTTGGACTGCAAGGAGATCCAACCAGTCAATCCTAAGGGAAATCAGTCCTGAGTGTTCATCGGGAGGACTGATGCTGAAGCTGAAACTCCAATACTTTGGCCACCTGATGCAAAGAGCTGACTCATTTGAAAAGACCCTGATGCTGGGAAAGATTGAAGGCGGGAGGAGAAGGGGACAACAGAGGATGAAATGGTTGGATGGCATTACCGACTCAATGGACATGAGCTTGAGTCAGCTCCGGGAGTTGGTGATGGACAGGGAAGCCTGGCATGTTGCAGTCCATGGGGCTGCAAAGAGTTGGACACGACCGAGTGACTGAACTGATGACTGATGATACCTTTTAACCTTCTTAACCAATTTTACCCACTGCCACTCTACCTCTGATTTAAATGCTATTTTTATCATATACTAAACACATGTATATACTAATACTTACGTCTGTTTCATGGCTTTAATTTTACTGATCTGTCTAGTCTATGCCAAATCTTGCTTCATAACGAATTTAAGAATTAAAAAAGTAAAATATCAGTTTAAGGTGTACAACTTGTTGATATGATATTCGTATATGGTAGAAAATTATCACAATCAAGGTAACTGACATAGTCGTCACTTCACATAGTTACTTTTTTCTTTCCTCTTCTCTTTCATTTTTGTGGTAAGAAAACCTAAGATCTACCCTCTTAGCAATTTCAAGTGTAAAATACAGTACAGTAACTACAGCCACATTGTTATTCGTGTATTTATCTTTTTCAATGTACCTTGGTAAAGTTTTGTTCTTTCCTTCAGGTAGATCATCATACATTTAAAAATTTTTTTTAAGTTTATTCCCAGTGATATATATATACATGTACATACATGCAAATATATATGCACACATATATCCAGGGATACCTTGGAGATACTATGCATTCAGTTCCAGACCACTGTCATAAAGTGGAAGTCACAATAAATGAGCGACATGAATTTTTTTGGTTTTCTGGTACATATAAAATTACATTTACATACTATAGCCTATTAAATATACAATAGTATCATGTATAAAAAGTACGTATCTTTATTAAAAATACTTTACTGTTAAAAAGTGCTATCATCTGATCCTTGCGTGAGTAGTAATCTTCGCTGGTGGGGGGTCTTGCCTTGATGCTGATGGCTGCTGACTGATCAGGGTGGTGGTTACTAAAGGCTGGTGTGGCTGTGGAAATTTCTTAAAATAAGGCAACAACAAATTTTGTCACCTCACTGGACTCTTCCCTTCACAAATAATTTTCTATAGCATATGTGCCATTTGGTAGCATTTTACCCACAGTAGAACTTCTTTCAAAACTGAAGTCAATCTTCTCAAGCCCTGCTGTTGTTGTATCAAGTTTATGTAATAGTCTAAATCCTTTGTTATCATTTCAAGTTTTATCCATTAAGGTTTTATCATGAGGTTGCAGCAATTCAGTCTCATCTTTAGGCTCTACTTCTGATTCTAGTTCTCTTGCTATTTTCATCTGCAGTTACTTCTTTTATTGAAGTCTTGAACCCCTCAAAGTCATCCATGAGCAAACCAAATCCTCTGAAACTCCTGTTAACGTTGATATTTTGACTTCTTCCCATGAATCACAATGCTTTTAATGGAATCTGAAATGGTGAATCCTTTCCAGAAGGTTTTCAGTTGACTTTGTCCACATCCATCAGAGGAATCATTATCTACTGCAGCTATAGCCTTACAAAATGTATTTCTTAAATAATAAGACTTGAAAAGTCAATTACTCATTGATCCAAGGACTGCAGAATGGATGTTGTGTTAGCAGTCATGAAAACAACACTAATCTCTTTGTACATCTCCATCAGAGCTCTTGGGTGATCAGGTGCATTGTCAGTGAGCAACAGTATTTTGAAAGGAATCATTTTTTCTGAGTAGTAGGTCTCAGGAATAGACTTAAAATATTCAGTAAACCATGTTGTAAACAGATGTGCTATCATCCAGGCTTTGTCTTCCACTTACAGAGCACAGGTAGAGTAGACTTAGCATCATTCCTCAAGGGCCCTAGGACTTTCAGAATGCCAGATGAGCACTGGCTTCAACTGAATGACACCAGCTGCACTAGCTCCTAACAAGAGCCTGTCCTTTGAAGATTTGAAGCCAAGCATTGACTTCTCCTCCCTAGCTATGAAAGTCCTAGGTAGCATCTTCTTCCAATAAAAGGCTGTTTCATCTATACTGAAAATCTGTGGTTTAGTTTACCCACCTTCATGAATTATCTTAGCTACATCTGCTGGCTAACTTGCTGCAGCTTCTATATCAGGACTTTCTGCCTCACTTTGAATTAATGCTTTTATGTTACAGAGATGGCCTCTTTCCTCAAACCTCAAGAACCAGCCTCTCCTAGTTTCAAACTTCTCTTCTGCAGCTTCCTCATCTCTCCCAGCCTGCACAGAATTGAAGAGAGTTAGAGTCTTGCTCTGAATTAGGCTTCGGTTTAAGAGAATGTTGTGGCTGGTTTGATTTTCTATCCAGATCACTAAAACATTCTCTGTATCATCAATAGGCTGTTTTTCTTTCTTATTATTTGTTTTCTCCGGAGTAGCACTTTTAATTTCCTTCAGGAATTTTTCCTTTGCATTCACAACTTGGCTAACGTTTGGCTAAAGAGGCTGAGCTTTCAAGCTGTCTCAGCTCTTGACATGCCATCCTTACTAAGCTTAATCCTTTGATTTAAACTGAGAGAGGTGACTCTTCCCTTCATTTGAACAGTTAAGAGGCAATTTTAGGGTTAGTAATTGGCCAAATTTCAATACTGCTGTGTCTCAGAAAAATCCAAGAGGAGGGAGAGAGACGGGGGAATGGCCAATTGGTGGAGCAGTCAGAACACACAAAACATTTATCAATGAAGTTCAGCATTTTACATGGGTGTGTTTGTAGCATTCCCCCAAACAATTACAACAGTAACATTCAAGATCACTGATCACACATCACCATAACAAACATAATAATAAGGAAAAAGTTTGAGATATTGTAAGAATTACCAAAATGTGATGGAATAAAGTAAATTGCAATAAAACAAGGAATACATTTTTATGTATTTATGTAAATTATGTATTTATGTAAGTTTTAATATTTATATGTATACATTTTATGTATTTATATAAAATTTCTGTAATTGCTACTTGAATGGGATATGTATCTTCTCATTTTATTTTCAAATGGATTATTGACAGCGAATACTAATTTAGTCTTTCAACAAATACTGTGTGCTAGGCACAGTGCTACATACCAAGATTATACTAGCACATGGTCTATGTACAGTATTTATAAATTGTGAAGTATTGATCACCATCCTTGCATTTCTGGGTGATGATGGTAGGATGGAATGGAATGTTATGGAATGCTTGGTGATGGAATGTTATTTTAATATATTGTACTAACGGATTAGATTTGGCAGTATTCCATTTGGAATATATGTTTATAAATTCCATATAAGTAGCTTAAGTCAGACTAGTCTGATCTGGCGTGTGTGTGTGTGTGTATTTTAACTTCATAAAATAAGTTGAGAATCTTGCTTTATTTCTATAGCTTATATAGCACTGGAATTAAGTGTTTCATTCTTACTCCTTGACAATCACATTAAATCATAAAGTTCAAAGTAGAAGATTAGAACTGAGATAAGGCACTGGTTTCTTGAATCTCAGACATTTGAAAGAATCTATAAAATTGGGCGAGAACAGAGATTTGTACAACAATAATTCAGATGACAAGAAATGTATTTCTTGTTTTGGTTTGGTCCCCAAATGGGATAACAGTGGTCTTGTATGTTTACTTCCTGAAAGAGCTAATTTTTTTCATCCAGGGAAGACACCAAATATGCTCTCATCCTACAGCTGTTCATACTCTCTGCCAGTAAACACGTGACTGATGCTTTGGGACACGAGTGATCGATTTGCTATGTATGAGGTGAATAGAAAATTCCGGTGATGAACCTAGGGTCAAAAAGCAGCATGATCGTTGTTTCTTTCTCAAAGAATCTCTCAACATCATATACAAATTAGAGTCACACTTCTTGTCTTCATTTTCTGAGTCCTTGTGAATTTGTACAATTGTAGTCAAATCTATCAGGCCAGTTCCATCCCTGCTGCAGAATCCAATACACAACCAGGCACTGAGCCCCAAACCCTGATTCTGAGATATAATATCAGTTCAGTTCAGTCGCTCAGTCATGTCCGACTCTTTGCGACCCCATGGACTGCAGCACACCAGGCTTCCCTGTCCAGCATCAACACCCAGAGTTTACTCAAATTCATGTCCATCGAGTCAGTGATGCCATCCAACCATCTCATCCTCTGTCATCCCCTTCTCCTCCCGCCTTCAATCTTTCCCAGCATCAGGGTCTTTAAAATGAGTCAGTTCTTCAGATCAGGTGGCCAAAGTATTGGAGTTTCAGCTTCAATATCAGTCCTTCCAATGAATATTTAGGACTGATTTCCTTTGGATGAACTGGTTTAATCTCCTTGCAGTCCAAGGGACTCTCAAGAGTCTTCTCCAACATCACACTTCAAAAGCATCAATTCTTCGGTGCTCAGCTTTCTTTATAGTTCAGCTTTTACATCCATACATGACTACTGGAAAAACCATACCTTTGACTAGACGGACCTTTGTCAGCAATGTTTCTGCTTTTTAATATGCTGTCTAGGTTGGTCATAACTTTTCTTCCAAGGAGCAAGTGTCTTTTAATTTCACAGCTATAACCACCATCTGCAGTGACTTTGGAGCCAAAAAAATAAAGTCAGCCATTGTTTCCACTGTTTCCCCATCAATTTGCCATGAAGTGATGGGACCGGATGCTATGATCTTAGTTTTCTGAATGTTGAGTTTTATGCCAACTTTTTCACTCTCCTCTTTCACTTTCATCAAGAGGCTCTTTAGTTCTTCTTCATTTTCTGCCATAAGGGTGGTGTCATCTGCATGTCTGAAGTTATTGATATTTCTCCCAGCAATCTTGATTCCAGCTTGTGGTTCATCCAGCCCGGCATTTCTCATGATGTAAGTTAAATAAGCAGGGTGACAATATACAGCCTTGACGTACTCCTTTCCCGATTTGGAAACAGTCTGTTGTTCCATGTCCAGTGTTAACTGTTGCTTCTTGACCTGCATACAGATTTCTCAGAAGGCAGGTCAGGTGGTCTGGTATTCCCATCTCTTGAAGAATTTTCCAGTTTGTTGTGATCCACACAGTCAAAGGCTTTGGCATAGTCAATAAAGCAGATGTTTTTCTGGAAGTCTCATGCTTGTTCGATGAATCAGCCGATGTTGGCAATTTGATCTCTGGTTCCTCCGCCTTTTCTAAATCCAGCTTTATAATATAATCCTGCTCATAATGTTCTTCTTTATATCCCTGAATGTGTTTTCCAGTTTTTTAATTTATGAGCCTTCTTACCTTACCTGAGAACCTTTGCAGCACTGGGGTTCTGAAATCCTTTCTAATAGCTATTGTATTCATTTTCTATGGTCATGTAGCAAACTGCCACAAACGTAAAACGAGCTCCATTTATCATCTTACTGTTCTGTAGTCAGAAGTCTGGTAGGCTTGGCAACGTACGTGCCTCCAGATCTCAAAATGTCAAAAATCAAGGTGTTCACAGGGCTTTGTTCCTTTCTGGAGACTCTGGGTAAGAATCCACTAGCACGTTCACTTTGGTTGCTAGTGAAATATGGTTCCATGTTTGTAGGGCTGAGGTCTAGTTTACTGTCTGGCTGATAGCCTGGAGCCCCCTCAGCCCCTTAAGTTTTCTGATATTTCTTGTCACGTTGCTTCTACATCTTCAAAGCCAGCAATGATGCACTGAGTCTCCACGCTTCAAGTCTGTCTGACTTTTCTTTCTGTTCTCTGCTTGTAAAGGCTCATGTGATTAGACTGGGCTCACCCAGATCAAAGAGAATAATCTCTTTATTTTAAAGTTTGTAACCTTAGTCACATCTGCAATGCCCTTTTACCATTTTATATAATATACTCATATGTTCTAGGGATTAGGGCGTAGGCATCTTTGTGGGATTATTATGTTTATCAAAGTTTTTTTTTTCATCTCTTTATTTTCTACACAGGATATTTTGGAATCATCATGTCCCTTGAAGAAGACAATTCCACCCTTTTGGAAAAAATAAAACTACTGCCCACATCATGCCCCAAACTCACAATAGACATCATGCTTTCAGCTTATTATCATAAAGCTGTTTGATTCTGGCATCAGGCTCATTTGGTGGATTTAATATTTGAGATCACCAAATATTGACACACCATTAAGTGGCACTTGATTAGAAAGCTCGCTGCTGTCTAAATTTTTCCAAGGCCGTGATCTGCAAGATGCAGAGGAAACTCTGATGTAGATGGTGGGCAGAGTTGGGGATGGCATTCTTAGTGATGACAGGAAAATCCTTAAAGGCACAAATTATCCAAGACATGAATGTAATTTATATATGCAAGCTGATTTTAGATAATTTAATTATTGCTTAGCAAATGTAAATGGAGTATTTAAAATCTTTCACACATATTTAAAAAAAAATCCTGCAGTCAAAAAATTCCCTCTAATATATTTTTATTACCTATAGCATTTGTTCTACGTTAACAATTGAGTAAATATTCATGGAAAACTTCATATGTAGGGTAGTCATATAATGAGCACCACTATGCTCTCCTATCTACCTTTGGCCCATACTTTGCACCAAGCTGTGTTTCTCTGAAACAGCACTGTCCAACAGAAATAGAATGCCAGCCATATATGTAATTTTTCACAGCTTTTTTTGAGACATAATTTACATACCATAAAGTTCACATGTTAAAGCAGATGATTTAATGTTTTTCAGTATATTTATAGAGTTGTGCAATCATCACATAATCTAATTTTAGAACTTTTTCATCATGTCCAACAGAAAAGTTGTACCCATAAGCAGTCACTTCCCATTCTCCCCTACACAGAGGCCTAGTCCACTGTTAATCTACTTTCAGTCTCCAGAGAATTTCCTATTCTTGACTTTCCATACAGATGGGATCATACAGTATGTGGTGCTCTGTGATGGCTCTTGCACTTAGTATAATATTTTTAAGGTTCATTAATATTGTAGCATCCATCAGTACTTGATCCCTTTTTATGGCTGAATAATATTCCAGTGTGTTATTATAGCATATTTGTTTATCCATTGATCAGCATATGGACATCTGAGTTGCTTCTGATTTGGGGCTATTTTGAATATGCTGCTATGGAGCATTCTTTATGTAGAATGTGGATATGTAGAAGTGAAATTGCTGACTACAGATAACTCCATGCTGTGTCAAAAATGGCTGTATCATTTTATATTATCAACACATATGCAATTTAGAAAAGTTTTATTGAGGTATAATTGATATACAATGAAATGTACTAATATGAAGTATATAATTTGGTAAGTTTTGACATGTATATATCTGTAAAGTCATAACCATAATCAAGATAATGGTCATAAGCCATCACTCCAAAATTTGCCTCATGCCTCTTTGAAATGCATTTCCCCCATCCTTCCACACTCCATGACCCTGTTATTCCCAAGCAGACACTGATCTGCTTTCTGTCACTATGGTTTAGCTTACAATTTCTAGAATTTTACATAAATGGAATCACCTTTCAACAGGCTTTTTGCAGCATAAGTATTTCAAGCTTCATGTGTTGAACAGATCAATGATTCATTCTTTTTTATTGATGAATAGCATATATATATTTATATATATTAATTTGTCCACTCATTACTGATGGATATTTGGGTTATTTCCAGTTTTTGTTGGTGTTCAGTTGCTAAATCATGTCCAACTCTTTGTGACCTCATGGACTGTAGCATGCCAGGCTTTGCTGTTCTTTGCTATTTCCAAGAATTTGCTCAAACTTATGTCCATGGAGTTGATGATGCTATCTAACCATCTCATCCTTTGTCACGCACTTCTCCTCCTTAGGGCTATTACACATAAAGCTGCTATGAACATTCATGTATAAGACTTTGTATGGACATATGTTGTATTTTAGGGGGGAAAATACCTAAAAGTAATATTTGGATTATGTGGTAGTTACATATCTAACATTTTAAGAAACTTCCAAACTTCTTTCCAAAATGGTTAGATTTTATATGATTCAATGTGACTTTCTTTGAGCTTACCCTACTTAAGATGGCTGATTTAAAATCCTTGTCAAGTTTAATGTCTGGCTTCTTCAGGAACAGTTATATTATATTGACTGCTTTTTCTTCCATGTATGGGCCATACTTCCTTATTTCTTGCATCCCTTGGGGTACAAGAAATGGGACTCAGGCAAGTTAAAATGCCACAAAGCTTACTGTTTTTATCAGGATGCTACTGTTTTTCTTAAAAAAAAAAAAAAAATGCTTCCCAAGCTGCTTCAAGCTTTTGATTACCATCCAGAGTTCTGAAAAAGTTGATTCTGACAGTCTTTGCCAGTTTATAGTTGCACTTTTAGAGGTGAAAGCTTTAGGTGTTTCTTACTCTATTATTTTCACTGATGTCACTCCTCTAAATTTTAAAGATCTGGTTTACTTTATACTTGCAACCCTACTCTTCCAATCAGCCACATTTCAAGTACTCAATACCTACATATGGCCAATAGCCAACATGTTGGACAGTGTAGGTTTATAAGAAAATTTCTAAGCAGAGTTATTTAAAGGAATATAAATGAAAAGTAAGGTCTTTAATTGCTTTTTTATACTTTGCCATGAAACGGTTTTCATGGCAAGGTAGGGACCCAATGAACCACAGGTTGCAAATAATAATAGCTACCACTACTTAAGCACTTTACTTAGTGCACGCAACACTTTAAGATGTACATGTATTAACACTTTCATTCTTTATAATAACCTAATGGAGTAGATATTATTGTGCTTTAAGAATGCAGAAAGCAAAACATTAAGAAGTTAAACAACTTACCCAAAGTCTCAAGTTAAAAGGTGGTAGAGCCCAGGTGCAAACCTTGAAAGTCTGGTTTAAAGTTCATGCTGTTAGCTACTACTCCATGCTACTTAGCAGACCTTAAAGGAGGAATTCAGAGAAAAATTATTTTGGCCAAAAGAGGATAGGATGGGGAGGAAATAGTACTATATAGAATATTTAAAAATTAAGAAATTCTAATAGACACTTATAAAAAAACATATTCATTGAGGGCTATAATATATCTGTACCTAACCTATTACTTGATATTTAGTAGGCCCCACTCCAGTACTCTTGCCTGGAAAATCCCATGGACGGAGGAGCCTGGTAGGCTGCAGTCCATGGGGTCGCTAAGAGTCGGACACGACTGAGTGACTTCACTTTGACTTTTCACTTTCATGCATTGAAGAAGGAAATGGCAACCCACTCCAGTGTTCTTGCCTGGAGAATCCCAGGGACGGAGGAGCCTGGTAGGAGGCCGTCTATGGGGTTGCACAGAGTCGGACACGACTGAAGCAACTTAGCAGCAGCAGCAGCAGCAGATACTAGATACTTTTTACATGAATTTAAAAAAGTATGAATACTTAGTGAATATTTGTTGAATAAATGAGTTATTGTTGCATATACATACATTACACTAGGTTTTCACAAATGGCTCACTCCAAGTCATTTTTAAAGGAGAGACACTGAAGCTCAGAGTTGTGGAATCACTCCCCCTCTCTCACTAGCTAGTCAGTGCAGGGATTAGACTAGAGATCAGTCCTCAAATTCCAGATCTTCTACCCTCGACCTTTTTCTGAGTTCAAAAAGGATCAGAGTTACAAAGGATAAAAGCTTATTCCATATCACATGATCAGGTTTCATTTATGTGCATGCAGATTTTGTGACTGGGGAGGGGGAGAGAAGGTATTTCAACTGTGGCAATCTGGATACTCTTTTCACTTGCCTACTTAGTAGTCTTTGAAGAAGGGAGCTAAAAAGAAAGGCAGGGAGAGTTCAATTATGGAAAACGTGAGCAGAAGTATAACTGAAGGAGGAAACAGACAGAACAGGCTCCATCTTGAAAGCTGGACTCCGTCTTGGGCTGGACTGGGCACTTTGAGCTATATGCCCAGTATCTGTGGAAACGACATACCAACTGGAAAACCAGGCCCCCTGGATGGAAGAGCCCCAGGGCTTGTACCTAGACTCTCTGTTGCCTAAAAGAATACCCTAATTATCTGTGTAACCAAATAGAATCATACATTCTATTATGCTTATTGGGGTATGACCACAGGCCTATTGATAATTGTCCACTGTTAACTACCTAGGCTTAAGGCATATGAATCAGGGATTAACTTTGATCATATCTTTCTTTTCCTTTGTTCACACTAGTTTCAGGGAATTTAGGGAGGTGGGTTTGGGCACGTACACTTAGGGTATATAAGGTTTTCAGAAAAACTGGTCAGGGTCCTTGGCTAAGAGGAGACTTTCCTTGGGCCCGCCGGTGGAATAAACTGCACTCCACTATCTGCACTGTCCTTCTGAGTGAGTTTGTTTCCCAGAACGCGTGGCTACAACATAACCAGATAGTAACAATTAATAGTTGTTGTAGTAGCGGATATCCTTGGTGACCCTGCCATCTCTAAGCTCTGACTCACTGCAGAGATCTGGAGAACTGAGAAAGGCCTTCCTTGAGCAAACATTTATTAAGCATGTACTGTGTGGCAGTGGATAGTTCTACCTTGCTGCTAAGTCGCTTCAGTCGTGTCCGACTCTGTGCGACCCCACAGACGGCAGCCCACCAGGCTCCCCCGTCCCTGGGATTCTCCAGGCAAGAACACTGCAGTGGGTTGCCATTTCCTTCTCCAATGCAGGAAAGTGAAAAGTGAAAGTGAAGTTGCTCAGTCATGTCTGACTCCCAGCGACCCCATGGACTGCAGCCTACCAGGCTCCTCTGTCCATGGGATTTTCCAGACAAGAGTACTGGAGTGGGGTGCCATTGCCTTAGAAGAAGACATATACACCAATAAAAATCGTATGATACATTGTGATTGTATAAACTACAATAAGGAAATCTGCAATGTACTTTGAGAGGAAAAAAAGGATGGAGCAGGAACTAATTGCCTGGGAGGTTTACAGAGAACTTTTTAAAGGACACACTTATTCCAGGAGTGGAAAGGCTGAATCGAAGAATAGGTGTGTTTACCTTTATACGAAACTTCCATGCCTTTTGCCAAAGTGGTTGCTCCATTCTGCACTCTCACTGGCAGTCGGGCTTCACATCCTCTCCAACATTTGGTGTTGTCATTTAAACTTTTGACTTCTGAGGTTGGATTCTTACACGAGTAGTTGTAATGGGAAAACAACAATCTGCATAGAGGCAAGAGTGCAGTTATAAGGCATATTTGGGCTCAGGTGAAGGGTTATAAAGAGGGATGGCGGTGGGAAGGCTGTTAAAGTGATTAAGGGGTGGATGGCCAATGACCAGACCACGGAGTGTGACTGTTTCTTCTTAGGAAGGCAACCCCCGTGGTGAGAGAGGACTGACTAATGGCCAATAAAGGGGAAGAACTAGAGTTGGGCAAATTAGTTAGAGATGATGAAAGTCTAAACCACACCTGAGAGCAGGAGGAGGTGAGGAAGAGCTTTAGGAGAGGTAGAACCGACAGAACTTGGTGATCAGTTAGATCAATGGGCAAGGAAGGGGAAAGTTGGGAATTACTTCTATTAATGGAGATAGAAAAAGTAGAAGTAGACTGGGCTGGGGAGCTCAAGAGAAGGGGAGCTCTGTTTTGATAATCAACTTGCCTGCAGAATATCCCAAGGGGCTGACCTATATAGGTTTTGAGCCTAAAGCTCGGAAGGCGGTCGGGGTTAGAAACAGAGATTTGAGAGTAATTAGATGATAGGTGAATTCGTGGCAGTCAAATTGAACACCTAGGAGGAGCTTATAGTGACAAAAGGCTTGTGGGGGTGGAGGCACCTTGACACAAGAAAAGGACAGAGGTGTTCTGAAAGCACGCTAAGAAGAGGAGGTGAAGGAGGCAAGATAATGAGGAAAAAGTGGCTGGGTGAAAGCTAAGGGGATAAGAAGTCAAGAGAGCATGGTCCTCCAAGTCAGATGCTAAGATGAGGTAGGATGAGGACTGAAAACTGGCTGTTAGGTCTGACTATTAGGAATTTTCTGGTTATCAGGAGAAGGGATGCTACAGAGAAGGTAGGGGCAGATTGCAGTGGGTTTAGGAGTCTGGGTGGGAAGAGGTCTGGTTGGTGTTTACAGAGGTACTTTGTGAATATTCCAATAGCTAGGTGGGTTAGGGAATGAGGAGAGGGTGTTCCATACTCAGAAGAGGAGCTTGGAGGTTGCAAAAAGCCCCAAGAAACCTTGCAGCAGCCCAAGGATTGGCTAATTTTGTCAGAGAATTCATGTGAAACTTACATTTTGAAGTAAATAATATGTGGTTTTGCATCATGTGCTGTTTTACCTTCTTCATGAAATGTTGCTATCAATCATATTTAATCAGCAAGGCAGAAACAATCCAAGTGCCCATCAACAGATGATTGTCATCTGTGTATTCCATACATAATGGGATATTATTACTCATCCATAAAAGAATGAACTATCGCCATTATATCAACATGGATGGACCTAAAGAATATTATACTTAGTGAAATAAGTGACACAGAAAAAAATGAATATTACATGACACCACTTACATGTGAGTCCAAAAAGTAATGATAATACAAATGATATTCCAAACAGAAACAGACTCACAGTTATAGGAAGCTAATTTATGGTTACCAAAGATTAAAGGTAAGGGGAGAGAAAATGAAGACTATGGGATTAACGGATACAAACTGCATAAAATAGATAGGCAGCAAAGATTTACTGTATAACACTGGGAATTATATTTGATGTCTTGTAATAATCTATAATGGAAAATAATCTGAAAAAACATATAACTGACTCACTTTGTTGTATACATGAAACTAATACAATATTGTAAATCAGCTATACTTATTTAACTGATTTTCCTATTTAAGGAAAATCCTATATTTTTTTGAACATTAGGACAAATTTCAACCATAAGGAAACATTGAAAAGTATTATACAGCAAACATCCACTTCCTTCTATATTCTACAACTAATATTTTGCTATATTTGACTTATCACTTATTTACCCATTTATCTTATTACTTGATGCACTTCACTGTAAGTCAGACATTAATACACTTCATATCTATCAGTATGCACATCATTAACTAGAGTTCAAAATTAGCTTAGTTTGTGTGTGAGAGTTTCAAAAACCACACAGCTTAAGTGGGACATTCCCTGAGTTTCGACAAATGAATATACCTGTGTAACCCCTATTATCGGAGTAGGCAATGGCACCCCACTCCAGTACTCTTGCTTGGAAAATCCCATGGACGGAGGAGCCTGGTAGGCTGCAGTCCATGGGGTCACTAAGAGTCGGACACGACTGAGCGCCTTCACTTTCACTTTTCACTTTCATGCACTGGAGAAGGAAATGGCAACCCACTCCAGTGTTCTTGCCTGGAGAATTTCAGGGACGGGGGAGCCTGGTGGGCAGCCGTCTATGGGGTTGCACAGAGTCGGACACGACTGAAGTAACTTAGCATAGCAAACCCTATTATGACATCACTGTCAGCTTAGAAAGTCCCCTCATTTCCCTTCCCAGTCAGTTTCCACTTCTCCCCTCTCCCACAAAGCAGCTCTTGTTCTGAACTTTCGCGCTGCAGGTTGGTTTTACCTGTTGTAGAACTTCATACACAGGGAACCTTACAGTATGCACTCTTTTTCGTATCTGGTTTCTTTCACCCAGTAAAATTTTTTGAGATTGATTCATATTGTTTTATCAGCAGTTTCCTTCTTTTGCTGAGTATTATTCCACTGTTTGACTACACCACCATTTTTATCTCTTCTCTTGCTGTTGGGCAACTAACCCAGTTTCCAGCTTTTGGCAACAATGAATAAAAATTCTACAAATATTCTAATACAAGTCTTTATGCAGACATATGCTTTCACTTCTCTCATATAAATACCAGGAGTAGAATGGCTGCAGCAAAGAAGAGGCGCATTTAACTTTTAAGTTTCTTAAAACTTACCCGTTTTTTCCCAAAGTGGTTGTTTCATTTTACACTCTCACTGGCAATGTTGCTTCACATCCTCTCCAACATTTGGTGCTGTCATTTAAATTTTAGTCATTTTAATGCAGTAGTTATCTTACTGAGGTTTTAATGTTTATTTGTCTCATGACTAATGATGTTGAATACTCATATACTTAATGACTATTCACGTATTTTCTTTCATGTTTGTCTTTTCATTATTGAATTAGTTTTTTAGTATATTCTGGATATAAGTTGTTAGATATATGTTGTATTTTATCCTAGCCTATAGCTTGTTTATTCATATTCTTAATGGTATCTTGATGAGCGATAGGATTAAGTTTTTTTGAATGTATCAGTATCTTTTTTTCATGGTTAGTGCTTTCAAAGTCCTCAACAAGAAACTTTTGCCTATCCCCAAGCTGTGGAAATATTATTTCCTTATAGAAGTGTAATAGTTTTAGCTTTTATTACAGCTGTGATTCATTTTTAATTTTTATGTATGGTGTAAGGTAAAGGGTCAAAGGTTCATTTTTTTTACCCCATAAAGGTATCAAGTTGTAATAGCATTGTATATTGAAAAGATTTTCCTTCTCTCATTCAGTTGCTTTGGTGCTTTTGTAAAATATCAAACCACATATTCAAATTTATTTTACTATTGATAAAATTGTCTCATTCTCCTATTAACACTCTCTTACTCACTATTCTCCTCATTTTGAATTGAGAAAACCAAGGCTTAGGGCAGTTCAAGAACTTGACCAAGGGGACACAAAGTGAAGGACTTCTGGAACTACTCAGTTCAGTTCAGTTCAGTTCAGTTGCTCAGTCGTGTCAGACTCTTTGCAACCCCAGGAATCGCAGCATGCCAGGCCTCCCTGTCTATCACCAACTCCCGGAGTTCACTCAAACTCACGTCCATCGCGTCGGTGATGCCATCCAGCCATCTCATCCTCTGTTGTCCCGTTCTCCTCCTGCCCCCAATCCCTCCCAGCATCAGAGTCTTTTCCAACTAGTCAACTCTTTGCACGAGGTGGCCAAAGTACTGGAGTTTCAGCTTTAGCATCAGTCCTTCCAAAGAACACCCAGGACTGATCTCCTTTACAATGGACTGGTTGGATCTCAGTCCAAGGGACTCTCAAGAGTCTTCTCCAACACCACAGTTCAAAAGCATCAATTCTTCGGCATTCAGCTTTCTTCACAGTCCAACTCTCACATCCATACATGACTACTGGAAAAACCAAAGCCTTGACTAGAAGGACCTTTTGAATCATAAAGAAACTGTTCACATTTTAAACCTACTATAGCCAGTGAAAATATTATTAAATGGACACTTTTTCTGAGGGTAATGGAGTAACAAAAATGAGTAAGTGCATGTTTTTATATTTCAATACAGGTGGTATTTTCAGACTGCTAGCCAAACACATGCTTCTTTTGTAGGCTTGTGTCTATCTAAAATGATCTAGGACTACCCGGGTGGTCCAGTGGTTAAGACTCTGTGCTTCCACTGCAGGGGGCTCAGATTTGATCCCCGGTTGTAGAAGTGCCTCGTGCTGCGTGGTGTGGAAAAAAAAAAAACACTGCCCCCAAGCCCCCAAATAATTATGCCCCTAAAAACCCAGAAAAAATAAAACAAAATCCCCCCCAAACTCATAAAAACCCAATCTATAATATGCATCCTTTTTTTTTTTTAGAAAAGATACAGAATTATAACAGTTGCTTTACATAACTGAGTAAGAACAATAGCTTTTAGCAAAGGTTGCTTGGACTTTAAGATAAAGAATGTATTTCTTTCACCCTGATCTAAAATCAGAATTACTCTTCCGTGATTCACAGAAACAATACTTAAAGGTATATGCCATGAAGATAGATATGAAAATGAGTTGTTGTTGAGTTGCTAAGTCTTGTCTGACTCTGAGACCCCATGGACTGCAGCACACCAGGCTCCTCTGTCCTCCACTGTCTCCTGGAGTTTGTTCAAATTCATATCCATTGAGTCATTGATGTTATCTAACCATCTCATCCTCTGACACCCTCTTTTGCCTTCAATAAAAACTAGAAGAAAACTCAATAGCCACTCTTGTTTTTCTCTTTCTCTCCTCTTCTGCTATACTAATACTTGGGCACCCAGCCTGTTTCCAAATGTTTGGTATTGTTTTCTTTTCCACATCATGGCAGCAGTTTTCAGGCAAACTTGATCACCTGCTGAGACTAGGCCAGCCTCAATAATCTAATTCTCTTACGCAAAGAAATGCATGTGAGTCCGTTCTAATGAGGTGGATGAACCTACAGCTTATTATATAGCGTGAAGTAAGTCAGAAAGAGAAAGAAAAATACCACAGATGGTACTGACAGTCCTACATACATGACAGCAAAGGAGACAGAGACATAAAGAACAGACTTTAGGATTCAGTGGGAGAAGAGGATGGGATGATTGGAGAGAATAGCATTGAAACATATACATTAGCCTATGTAAAATACATAACCAGTGTGAGTTTGATGTATGAAGCAGGGCACCCAAAGCTGCTGGGTGGTCTGCGACAACCTGGAGGGATAAGGTGAGGAAGGAGGTGGGAGGGGAGTTTAGAATGGAGGGGACACACGTATAACTATGGCCCATTCTTATTGATGTATAGCAAAAATCATCATACTATTGTAAAGTAATTATCCCCAATTAAAGTAAGTACATGTATTTTTTAATCTAATTTTCCAGATCACCTAGGTTCACCCCTGAGGCATGGGTTTCCTATGCCCACCCAATTCACCCAACTGTAACAAGCAAATGAATGGCTTGTAAAGACCATCTTTTCCCAGATTCAGGAAAGCAGCCTTGTTAAAACCATTCATACATAATATCCTTTAGGAATGTCACAACCAAAGCATTTATATTTTCATAATTATTGGTTTGACCAAAAAGTTTGTTTGGGATTTTTCTGTAACATCATACAAAAATCCCAAATGAACATTCTAGCCAACCCAATACATAAAATGAGAGTCACTCAACTATTTGAAGCCAACCTGAGACCAGAACCCATGTTTTCTTGACAACTTCACTATCCCTTCCCCCATTCCCAGTCCTGTATGTCTTCCCTCAGCTATCTGTTAAATCAAGATGTTATAAAGGGGAACTAGGTTAGCTATTCATCATTCCAAGATAGAAAAATTTAGCCAAGAGAAGAGGATGCCTGACAGCCAGTTAAGAGGCAGTTTTCTTGAGACCTGGTCAGCAAGGCTAGCAATTATTTTTCCCTTGTCCTTTAATAAAACAGAAAACTAAAAAAAGTATGCCATAAATCCAAGAAAAAAAAACACACATCCCAATGACTATTTTGCTAATACAAGAAAGTTATGTGATCTGTGTGCATGTTAATCACTACCAGAAAGCATGCTTCTGGAACCTCTTAAAAATAGTGACTGTCATAAAAGTCTAGCCAGTGAGTGGTACTTATCAATAACCTTGGGGTAAAGGACTTTCTTATCAAAAAAAGAATAGGAAAGGTTTATCAGTGTCAGAACTACTGATCTAAGAGGAAGACATTCTGTAGTAGTTTTAATATGATAAAGATACTCTAACACTCAAAAACTAATTGTCCTTGAGAGACAAAGTTAGAGGACTTTGATTTCAAAACTTACTCAAAGCTCCAGTAATCAAGACAGTCCCGATTGGCATAAGGATAATATACAGACATACAGACTAATGGAACTCAGAGTCCAGAAATAAAACCTTATATTTATGGCCAATAATTTTTGACAAGGGTGCCAAGACCATACGATTAAAGTGAAAGTAAAAGTGTTAGTTGCTCCGTTGTGTCTGACTCTTTGTGACCCCATGGACTGTAGCCCATCAGGCTCCTCTGTCCATGGAATTCTCCAGGCAAGAACGCTGGAGTGTTCTTTCTCCGGGGGATCTTCCCGACCCAGGCATCAAACCTGGGTCTCCTGCATTGCAGGCGGATTCTTTATCATCAGGGAAACCCCAAGACAATACAATAGTGGAGAAACTAGTCACTTCTAACAAGGTATAGGGACAACTGCATATCCAGAAGCAAGATAATTAGACCTCCCAACTCAAATATATGCAAAAACTATAAAACTCTTAGAGGAGAATATAGATGTTAATTGTTCATGACCTTGGATTAGGCAATGGTTTCTCAGACATGAAACCAAAAGCACAATTGACCAAAAAAAAAAAAAAGAGAAACTGGCTTTCATACAAATTAAAAACATCTGGGGAATTCCCTAGCGGTCCAGTGATTAGGACTCCATGCTTTCACTGCCAAGGGCACGGGTTCAATCCCTAATCAGGGAATTAAGATCCCTCAAGCCATACGCGTGTGCACGTTCGTGTCTGACTCTTTGTGACCCCATGGACTGTAGCCAACTAGGATCCTCTGTCCAAGGGATTTGCCAGGGAAGAATAGTGGAGTGGGTTACCATTTCCTCCTCAAGGGAATCTTCCTGACCCAGGGATCAAACCCACGTTTCTTGTGTCTCCTGCATTGGCAAGAGGATTTTTTTACCACTAGTACCACCTGAGAAGCCCAATCACAAGCTGCAGAGCCCAGCCAAAAGGAAAAAAAAAAAACAACTATGCTTTACAACCCAAGCGGTGGAAGACAATATTTGTAAATCACATGACTGATAATATACAGAACGTACAAAGAATGCTTACAACTCAACAATAAAAGGACAAACCACTCAATTTAAAAATGAACAGTACAGTCCAGGTTTGATGCACAATACTGGATGCTTGGGCCTGGTGCACTGGGACGACCCAGAGGGATGGTACGGGGAGGGAGAAGGGAGGAGGGTTCAGGATGGGGAACATGTGTATACCTGTGGCAGATGCATTTTGATATATGGCAAAACCAATACAATATTGTAAAGTTAAAAAATAAAATAAATTAAGACAAAAAAAGAAAAATGGGCAATAACTTTGAATAGACATTTCTCCAAAGAAAGAAATCCAAATGGTCAGTAAATACAATATCATTAATAAATAGGAAAATACAGATTAAAAACACAATGAGATATCACTTTATACCCTCCAAGATGGCTATAATCAAACAAGAGTAGCAAGTGTTGGCAAGGGTGTGAAAAAGTTGAAACTCACAAACCTTTTCAGTGAGAATGCAAGATGAGGCAGTCCTTTTGGAAAGGTCTGGCAATTTCCCAAAAAGTTAACCATAGGATTACCATGTGATCCAGCAATTCCACTTCTGGTATATACCCCCAAAGAATTGAAAACATACATCCATATAAAAAACTTGGACATGAATGTTAATGAGAGCATGATTCATAATAGCCCCAAAGGGTTAACTGGGTCATTAACAACTGAAATGTCCATCAACATGAATGGATAAACAAAATATGGCATATGTATTCAAAGAAATATTATTTGGCAATAAAAAGAAGTACTGAAAATACCATAGGATAAGTAAACTTTGAAAACATGCTAAGTGAAAGAAGCCCGACACAAAAGAAAACATTATTATATGACTCCATTTTTATGAACATCAAGAATAGGCACATCTAGAGAGACAGGAAATAGATTAGTGGTTATCAAGAGGATGGGGATTGAATTGGGAAGAAAAGGGTTTCCTTTTGGGGTGATGAAAATGTTCTTGATTTAGATATTGGTGATAGCTATACAACTTTGTGGATATACGAAAACCTACTGAATTGTATACTTTAAAATAAAAAATTTTATGGCCTATGAATTTTATCTCAACAATGATAAAAAAGATTAGCACAGGAGACCTAAAAGTCTTCTTAAACATAAAACAAAAACCTGAACATTTTTCTATGAATTCGGTTTTATAACTATGATTTTCTTCTTCTTCAGTGACAATAATCATAACAATAGTAGGTTCTTATTAGACTTGTAACAAGCATTTTGTACCTAGTATCTCCTCTTGAATCATCTCAATGACCTCATACATAGGGGTTATGATTCCATTTTATAGAAAGGAAATTGACGTTCAAGAGGCTAAGCTCTTATCAAGGTAAGTAAGTCTGACTCTAGAGGTTCCATTTTTTTAAGATTTTTTGGGGGGTGGGGGGTATGCTACCCAGCATGTAGGATCTTAATTCCCTGACCAGGGACTGAAGCTGTGCCTCCTGGAGCAGAAATATGAAGTCCTTACCACTGGTCTGCCAGGGCATTCCCCATAAGTTATATCATACCATTCCGTCTTCCTGAAAACAGTGGCTTACTGGTCTCCAATACTAAGTTATTTTTTGATGTGTTATGTTGTTTTTTCTATCTCCATAAACAGATCAGCTATTTCAGGACCCAGGATTAGACAGTTATCTTTCTTCCTTAGTTTGCTGAGTACAGGACAAAGACAGAAAAAAAGCCCTTTATGACAAGTTTTTATTTGTATCAAATACAGAGTACCATAAGTAAATATAAGATTATGACTTGAATATTGTAATATAGCTTATAATTTGGCAAATTAATTATCCAAAATTTATTACATGTTTGAGTACACACTGATGAACTTGCATAACTTGCAAAGATAAATATTTCTGCACCTTATTTAACCATTTGTCATGTATATATGTGGTACATATATGAACACATGTGTGTATATGTGTATAAACACACTTCTGAATTAAATATATTTGTATAAAAGCTAAAGATTTATGTATTATCTTTAATTCCTTTAAAAAATCTATTATATTAAATTGCATCTGCATTCAAAGCAGAAATGTAAAAAAATGATCACTTTGCTTAGTACACATGAATTTACAATGCAATGGAAAATGAAACAAAAATCAATTGAAATACTATATTTCTGTTTAATTGACATTTACCTGGCACTATCAGACTATGGAAATAAACCTCCTACTTTAGGTTGTTGAGAGAACAAAGATTCTATTGTGCATTACTGTACCCCCTAAATTAAGAATCAACATTATTATAGTAGGAAAGGTGGCATTTCATTTTCTTTTTTATTAATATGGGAATTCTCAGGAAACAATCAGGGCAGTGTCTGTACTCCTGGGATGCAGTTTCATGCTTTTCCATCAGTGGAAGTCTGGCTTCTCAGGAAAGGTGCAGCCAGTCCTCCTAATTATGACACTTGCAGCATAGTGGCCAGCACGGACGCATTCAGTGAGAGGCTTGTCAGAGACCAGCTGAGACAGAAAACCTGGAACACAGACAGAAGGGAGAAACATGAGTACTGTGTAATAGCATCAGAAATGTCATATGGTCAGAACAAAATATGGTCTACATACCTATGCCTTTCTTTAGTCTTGATAGTGAAGTGTCAAACCTCCGGGGTTAGAGGGTTCTTCCCTAAGAATTCTTTTAAAGAGCTCAAGTTGGGACGTAACAACCCATCATCAAGTCAGTCTAGTCTTTCTAGGCATAAACGCTCATGCTTTCCTTTAACTTTGACAATAAAAGGTTGTAAGAAAGAATTACTGGCCAAATAGTATTATCTTTGGTCTTTATAGCTGAGAAATTATGAGCTCTAAATAGGTTTAGAGCAGAGCTCTAAAACCTCTGCCTATCTCTCTAAATTCCTTCTGTATTGCTGTTATTCCTAGAGAACTGTTATTTGGGAAAAACTCTCTCATCTGGATATCTCTCCAAGAACAAATCTGAGAGTTGAAAAGTTATGAAGGACCTTTTATATACCTTTTTCACTCCCAGAAGTATCAGAGAAATAATATGTAGAGTCAAGCACCATGGATCAGTTTGACATTAAAATAAATATGATTAAATAACAATGCTGAGGCCTTTTGCTTCCAATCAAGATGAAATAAAAGAATCAGATTTACCCTTTCTTCAGAAACAACTTTAAAAACAAAGTATATGAAACTAAGTTTTTCAAATATAGTACATCAGTCACAAAAGATACATGAAAGAAGGGAAACAAATGAGGAAAACTACCAGGCCATGATTCATGGAAGGAAAACCCAGGCAGAGCCTGACAGTTACCGAGTTAAGAAGATGGAAATAGGAATCAAAGTACGATAAACATTTACACAGACTGAGAAGGAAAAAAAAAGAGGAGAGACATAAATGGTCACTACTGATAATAAGAGACATCATATCACCATAGCATCTACGCACGCTAAAAGGATAAGGAAACGTTATTAACAACTTAATGCCAACAAAGTGTTATAGAACTATAAGGTGTTCAGATTTGACAAGTAAGACAAACTTCTGGAGATACACAATCTATCAAAGCTCACTCAGGAAGAAACAGATAATCTGAATAGCCTTGTGTTTATTAAACATTTAATTTTAAAATTAAAAAGCTTCCCATAAAGAAAATTCCAGTTCAGATGGTGTCACTGCTGAATTCTACCAAACATTTAAAGAAGAAAAATAATGCCAATGTTATACAAACTCTAGAAAACTAAAAAGGATATTTTCTGACTCACTCTTTGAGGCCAGCTTTACTCTGATAGTATAATCAGAAAAGATGCAAATATTTTAGCAAATCCAATCCAACAGTATATTTAAAAAGATAGTAATTCATGATAAGGTGAAATGCAAGGTTGGTTTAACTTTCAAAAATCAATCAATGTAATCTACCATATTAATCAGGAAAATCATAAGGTCATCTTCATAGATGCTGAAAAAGCATTTGATGAAACCCAAGATGGATTTCTAAAAAAAACTTTCAACAAACTAGTAACAGAAGGGAACTTCTATGAAAACCTTGCAGTTAATATAATTCTTAATAGAGGATGATGAAGTGTTTCTCCCCTTAGAATTGAGAACAAGGAAAGAATGTTTGTTCTTAAACGTTGTAATGTAGACTCTAGCCCGTGCATTAAGGCAAACAAAAGAAAGAAAAGGCATCAAAATTGAAAATGAGGTAGAACTGTCTTCATTTGCAGATGGCATGACCACCTATATCTATGGTTCTCAACAGTGGCAATTCTGCCTCCTGGAGAACATGTGGCAATGTCATATTTGTGCCAGAGGGTGCTAATGGCAACTAGAGGGTAGAGCCCAGGGATGCTGCTAAATATCCTATGATGTCAATAATACCCAAACTGAGAAATCCTAGTCTATCTAAAAATTCCTATGGAATCTAGAAAAAAGTTAACTTGAACTACTAAGTTAGTTTAGTGAAGTTGCAGGATGTAAGTAAGATTCCTATACAAAAATCAACTGAATTTTTGTACTAGTAATGTGTGTATATATAGCAATTGTACATGCCAGCAATGAACAGTTAGAAATTGATATTAAAAATACTCTTCACCATACTACCAAACATGTGAAATACCTAAATCTGACAAAAGCTGTGTAAGACCTCAACACTGAAAATGACAAAATAATGCTGAGAAAACAACCCAAAACAAACAAAAAACAATGCTGAGAGATAAAAAACAAGCTAAGTAAGATGAAGAGCTATAAACTATTCAGAGAACAGAAGACTCAATATTGCTATCACCTCTACTGATTCAATGTAATATCAACCAAAATTCCAGCAAGCTTTTCTAAAAGAAACTGACAAGCTGATTCTAAAATTTATGTGGAAATGCAAAGAATTTAGACTAATTAAAACAGAACTCTGAAAACAAGAGTACTTGATTTAAAAATTTACTATAGAACTAAAATAATTTAGACACTGTGGTACAGGCATTAAAATGGACAAATAAATCAGTGAAACTGAACAGACAATCCAGAAATAAACTTACTTCTATATGGTCAACTGATTTTTATAAAGGTATTAAGCAATTCAATGGAGAAAGGATAATCTTTCTTTTTTTCCATGTTATTATAATAGACTTCTTTTTAAACAAATGTTCTTAGAAGAGCTGGATGGGCCATATGTGAAAACATAAAAAACACATACACTACTACCCTTCTTCACACCAACCACAAAATTAACTTGAAATGGATCATAGGTCTAAATGCAAGAGCTAAAACTATAAAACTGAAAAGAAAACTTATGAGAAAATCTTTGTGATTTTGAACTTGCCAAAGATCTTAGGACATAAAAAGTGTAAACTTTTATGAAAGAAAAAATAATTTTGACTTTGCTAAATTAAACACTTTTACACAAACATTTTAGTGAAGAAGATAAACATGTCAAACAAGCACAGGAAAAGATGTTCAACATTATTATCTGTTAGAAAAATGCTAATTAAAGCCACCATGAAATACCACTGCCCATCCCTAGAAAGGCTAAAATGAAAGAAGACTGACAAAGCAAGTGTTGGCAAGAGCACAGATGAACTGAAACGCTCCAGTACCGATCGCCTGTGCGTGTGCTCAGTCATTCAGTTGCGTCCGACTCTTTGTGACCCCATGGACTGCAGCCCGCCAGGCTCCTCTGTCCATGGGATTCTCCAGGCAAGAATACTGGAGTGGGTAGCCATTTCCTCCTCCAGGGGATCTTCCCAACCCAGGGACTGAACCTGAGTTTCCTGCGTCTCCTGCACTGGCAGGCAAATTCTTTACCTCAGAGACACCGGAAAGCCCAAAATACGGATTATGAGACTATAAAGTAAGACTCTTTTTGAAAACAGTTATCGGTGTCTTAAAACATACACCTATCAAAAGACTCAGTCTTTCTATTTCTGGGTATTTAACCATGGTTTGTATTTGAATGTTCAGACCAGCTTCATTTGGCATAGCCCCAAATTGGAAGCAATCCAAATAGTACGGACGCAGTAAATGTGTCCACAGTGATGGTCCATGGGTGTATACATATGTCAGCATTTGTAAAACTGTACACTTTAAACATGTGCAGTTTATTGTATGTCAATTATACTGCAATAAAACTACATAAAAAATTGTTGTGGTTACAAATACCATAGTCAACAACAGAAAAACCTGGGGCTACTTCCCCTCTAAGGAAAACCCAAGATGCTATAGCAGTACTCTACGCAGAAGAACAGATGATAATGAGGAACTGTTCTGTAGCCAGACTTTTAGGCCTCATCGGCCCTGGGCAGCTGAGGGGTTAAGGTTAATTTAAAAGCTGTGGTATAGTGACCTGTAGAGAGCATTATAAGAGATTTATGTTCTTTCTCTTCTACCATTCTGACCACACAGGCTTCTCCCTTGTCAGATTTGGGGAATGCTGTATCCAATAAAATAAATAAATACGCCCAACCAAAGAATAATTAATTTGGTTAATGGAGTGATGTATTTTGAAGACATTTGCTTAGAATGTGAAATCATTCTCTCAAGAGGTTTAGTAAGAGTATTTTATCATTGAGTTTTCAGGTAACAGTCAAAGGTCAATATTAACTTTCAGCCAAACTGTGAGACTAAACGGTTCAGCCCACACAGTGAATGGAGCAGATGCCAAATTCAGTCAGATCGGCTTACAATGGAAACACGTCTATTAGAAGACTTATAAGGAACATCTGTTTTCCTCATTCCTCCTGGTATGTTCTTTCTGAGAAAAAGAAAGCTTGTGTTTATGAAATATTTTTGAGAAGCATAAGTACCAGCATCCTCTTTATAATAGAAGAGCTAGTTGATGATTGAAGTGAAGTCCCCTGAAGAGACATTTGCTTTGACAAGTGGAAAACCTGGATGGAGAAAAAAAGCTTAGACCTTTGCCCTGAGTGAATATCAGTTCTTTAACAAACTATTTTTAATTCTAACTGAGATGAACTACAGATGTTATATAATCAGTTATAAGTTGAACCTTCATAAAGTAGCTGATATGAGTCTTCACAAGTTGTACAAAATAGTTTAAAAAAATAAAGAAGCTTATATTTAAAGAATCATAGGAAATTATTTCATAATAAGAAACATTCCCAAGATACCTTTTTTATTGCATAAAATATACATAACCTCAAAGTTACCATTTCAACCATTTTAAAGTGTACAATTCAAGGCATTAAGTTTATTTGCAGTGTAGTGTAACCATCATTTCTATCAATTTCCAGAATATTTTCATTATTCCAACAGAAACTATACTTTTATTAAACTCTCCATTCCCTCCCACCCCTGGCCTTTTGTATCTGCCTTAGTTTGCTTAGCATAATGTTTTTCAGTACAATTTTTTTAAGTTTAGATTTTTATTGTTAGCTGGCCTAAAATGTATTTTTTAAAAACTACATTTGGAAATAATTTCGAATTCAGAAAACTTGCCAAAAGAAAGAAAACTTGCAAACAATGCCAATAGTATCCATACATCCTTTACCTGGATGTACTTACTGTCAACATTTTGCTCTTTTTGGGCCCATCTTCTCTTTTTTATACAAATTTCTCCACTGAACTAATTGAGAAGAAGTGGCATTTGTCATGCCCTTTACCTTTAAATCTATCTATGCATCTTTCCTGAGAATAAGGCTAGTCTCATGGATAACCATAGTCATCGACTTCAGTAGTACTGTTAGAATACTGTTATCTAATTGCCTGTTCATATTCCAGTTTTGTCAATGACCCATTAATACCCTTCATAGCATTTTTCTTCCATCTAGGATAGAATTTAGTCTAGGATTTGTCATCTTTTTAGTTTCCTTTATCTTGAACATTTCCTTCGACTTTTGTGACAAGGACATTTTTGAAGAATACAGTCTTCCCCTACTCCGTATTTAATAGAGTAATGCTCATTTTGGTTTGTCTGATATTTCTTCATGATTAAATTCAGATTATGCATTCCTGGCCAGAATACTAGAAAAATTATGTTGTGTGCTTCTCAAGGGTATCACATTTAGGAACACATTGTGTCTGGCTGCTATTCACTGGTGATAATTTTGATCACCTGATCAAGATGTCCTACTTCTCCACTGTATAGTTATATTTTTCCCTTGCATCTAACAAGGAGTCTGCTGGTAGACACTTTAATACCATGCAAATATTCTGCTCCCTATAAAGAATCCCAATCCCTTCTCCCAAATTTAGTATTCACTCATAATTCCTAACTGAAGCAACTTAAACCATGATGATTTTCTAACTCCAGCACTCCCTTCACATTTACCTGTCAGCTTTCAACATTCTATATGTAAGAGCTTATCTCTTATCTCATTTACTATTTTTCATCTATTTATATATCAATAAGGAGGCACAGACTTTTATTTTTTAATCAATAGTTTATAATTCAATACAGTTCTATATGGTGCTCAAAATGTCCCAGTTTTTACCAGTGGGAGCACCTACAAGCTGGCTCAGGTGCCCTTGGATATGCCCTCATAGTATCTTTGAGTACTTCCTTACTTTTTGGAATTATATTCTTGGCTCATCTTAAACCCACCCTATCTCAGCCTTAGAACCTGCCATTTTCCCAAGGATACCTATTTCCTATTAGGGTAAAATGGTATTAGAGACCACAGTGTGGGAGGTAGGTGCATTCTTTGCTTCTAGACCCTGACAGCAAATGAAGCTAGGAAGTATGTATTTATACACATGTACAGATACACATACACATACATACATACACATTTATGTACGTATTATGTGTACACACATAAATGTGTATGTATGTATATACATGTGTACACAGACCTATTTTAGATATTGAATTGACACCAATACTTTCAGTTCCAATCCATCCTTATAGCGCTCTTTCTTACCTTTCTCCAGTCCATTATTATGATTCTGTACTTTTTTCCATAGTGAAAACCCTAGCTTTCAACAATATCAAAATATTTATTGGCTCAGTTTTATACTATCTCCAAAATAGCTTCAAATTGCTTCACTACTAATTTTACAAAACCCCAAATCTATTAAAAACAGTTTAGAATTGGTTTGCTGTTCTCCAATGTGCTCAAATACTGTGTTCAGTACGCTCTTTACATTGGTTCTCCTTTTTACTCCACTTCAGAATTGACAGGTTGTTGCTGAACCACGAAAGACACCGGGACTCTTGGCCTCCAGAGAAGAATTTAATCCGGGGCCAGAGACGAGGCTTGATCGCTCAGAGCTTTTGTGTAATAAAGTTGTATTAAAGTATAAAAGATAGAGAAAGCTTCTGACATAGACATCAGAAGGGGGCAGAAAGAGTACCCCCTCACTAGTGTTAGCAATGGAGTTATATACTTTTAATTAGCTATTACAGTGAATCAAAAGAATGTCTGGAGGTTGTAAAGACCTTACTAGACCCACTCCCATAATTTACATTTTAAGATAACAGGATTAGCCTGAAGGTTTTTTCCAGAAACTGTCCTCAAGCAGGATACATTATTGTTATATAATCCTAAGGAATGTAGAGGGAAAAAATGTTTGTCCTTTCCTCCTCCTTGAGAATTCCAGACCCCTCTCTCCTTGGGAACCCCCAAACTTCTTATCAGCCTGCCTAGGAACTGACTCTTTCAGAATGGTTCACTTACTTAAGACCGAAAAAAATGTGGGGGTCACGATTTCAATTTTCATCCCTCACTTTCATCCTTATTAACTTAATATTTCTTTAAACATATGTAGAATATTAAAAATTCTAAAAAAGGTATGCTCAGAGAAGTGTCACTTTCTTTTACCCTATGTTCTCACCATTGGAGGTACCCAATTTCACTGTTTTTTGGTTTGTCTTCATGAGAAATGCTGGACTGGATGAAGCACAAGCTGGAATCAAGATTTCCAGGAGAAATATCAATAACCTCAGATATGCACATGACACCACCCTTATGGCAGAAAGTGAAGAAGAGCAAAAGAACCTCTTGATGAAAGTGAAAGAGGAGAGTGAAAAAGTTGGCTTAAAGCTCAGCATTCAGAAAACTAAGATCATGGCATCCGGTCCCATCACTTCATGGCAAATAGATGGGGAAACAGTGGAAACAGTGGCTGACTTTATTTTTTTGGCTCCAAAATCACTGCAGATGGTGGCTGCACCCATGAAATTAAAAGACGCTTACTTTTTGGAAGAAAAGTTATGACTAACCTAGACAGCATGTTAAAAAGCAGAGACATTACTTTGCTGACAAAGGTCCGTCTAGTCAAAGCTATGGTTTTTCCAGTAGTAATGTATGGATGCAAGAGCTGGACTATAAAGAAAGATGAGTCTCAAAGAATTGATGCTTTTGAACTGTGGTGTTGGAGAAGACTCTTAAGTCCCTTGGACAGCAAGGAGATCCAACCAGTCCATCCTAAAGGAAATCAATCCTGAATATTCATTGTGGAAGGAGTGATGCTGAGGCTGAAACTCCAGTACTTTGGCTACCTGATGCGAAGAACAAAGGACTCATTTGAAAAGACCCTGATGCTGGGAGAGACTGAAGGCGGGAGAAGGGGACGACAGAGGATAAGATGGTTGGATGGCATCACCAACTCAATGGACATGAGTTTGAGTAAACTCTAGGAGTTGGTGATGGACAGGGAGGCCTGTTGTGCTGCAATCCATGGGGTCGCAAAGAGTTGGACATGAATGAGCAACTGAATTGAACTCCTGTATTTATTTTTGTACAAGTAAGCAGATAATCTGTGCATTTTATTTCCTCTTTTTTTATTACAAAAGGAGTGGCACAGAATATATGCCCTTTTTTCACTTAAAATATCTCCTGACATCACTGCATACTAATACATAAGAGATTTTCCCCATTCTTTTTTACAGCTGCATAGCAGCTTATTGTATGGATACACCACAGTTCATTCACTCCATCTCCTATGTGTGAATGTTCACCAGTTTTTAATGCTTTGAAATTACAAATAATTCTGTAATGAATAACATTTTGCATGTGTGCTTTTGTGCTATTGGGTGTGTGTGTGTGTATCTTTTGGGTAAATTTCTAGAAGTGGCATTTTTGGGGTTGAAGGATAAATACGTAAGTAGTTTTGTTAGATACTGCCAAATTCCCCTTCCTTGGGGTTAAACCTTTTGCATTTCCACTAGTAATGTTTATGAGCACATGTTTCCCCACAACCTCAATAACAGAGTACACTGTCAAACTTTTGATTTTTTGCCAATCTGATGGGTTAGAAACATATCTCAATGTAACTTTAATTTGCATCTCTCTTACTATGGGTGAGATTGAAGACCTTGTTCTATGTTTAAAAAACTAACCTCTTTCTGTGAATTGTTTTTTCTGATCTTTTGCTTATTTTTCTGTAGAATTTTTGGCTCTCCCACCCCAGTTTTTTAAAGTTCTCTGTATTTTTAGGATATTATTTCAATAAAGTATTTTTAGGTAGGAAAAATACAATATGCTGTGAGTATATACAAATACTGTGCCAGCAGGTAAACAAAGTGCTTATTCATGTTTCATTCACTGAATGTGATGAATTACAAAGACTGCAGCTAGCAGACACTACAGCAGATAAATATGGCTTGCAGATAAATTAAAAAAGAATTTTGTACTGTTTCAGTAAAGACTCTGGGCCAAAGAAGAAGTAAAATTTTAAATAACTGACTTGGCATGGGTGTTCAATATGAAAAAGTACTTTAGAAGCTCTTTGTGGGGAGGCCATTAGCTTATGGTCCTTGTCAGTATATCATGTTAAAAACGAATGGTAAGGCTCTGTGTATATGCCTCGCAAAACAACCATGAGAACAGGAACAGGAGGCATACAACTGGTGAACGAGAAACAGCAGTACAGGTTTCCAAATCAAGAACTCACATGCTGAGGCAGTGGTTGTCCCTTTTAACTTGAGTGCCTTCTCTCTGTGACTCTTAACCTCTCTTTGATCCTTTCATGGATAGGCTTACTCCAGGGCCTCTCCCACTTTTGGTCACGTCATGGACCTTAGGTCTCGGGCTGCTGAGGCACAGTAACTGAAGGCTTCTCACTGACACTGAATTTGGTTTCTAGGGCTCTGAATCTTGGAGCAATCACAGACCCAGAGTTCTCAGAATAAACCTCTGTCCATTAACAACCAGAATGGTTTACTATCTTCTGGTTAATTTCATGTGGACTTTTCTTTTACTGCTGTTAAAGAGAGTGGTCAATTTTAGCATTCAATCAGCATGAATTCAGTGTCTGAGATGAGACCTGACACATAATTTAAACTGTGCTGAAAGGAGTACTAAGTTTTTTTTCTCAAAGCACAGAGAGGCGTGATGGCTAGTGTGGGCAAAAGGCAATGAGATTTCCTAGCTCAAGTTGTCCATTCCATGTAGTTACTGTAGAAAACATACAACATGTAGAATTTTCTTAGTGTCATCCACAGAAAACAGAAATACTGTCAGTAATTATGAAAGTCTTAAAGACACGTAGCAGCCAGGAAAATTTTAGAAGGAAATGAATGAAATCTACAAGTCAGTATTTTCCTTTTCATATATAGTTCCTTTACTAATATTTTTCGTGGTGGCTGGAACTAAAAACCCAGTAGACTCCATTACTGTTCATTCAACATTCACAGTAAAAACACAAGTTAGGTTTTCTGATTATCATCACATATGGCTATATGGTTTATGTAAAAAAAAAAAAAAAAAAATCCAACAATTTGAAGAGGTGACCAGTTAAATCCATGCGACGGAATTATAGAAAGCAGTTAACTAAAATGAGTTAGATCTTCATTAAGCTGCTATGAGACAATTTCCAAGATAAAAGTAAATGAAAACTCAAGTAAGCCCTGTATACTCTCATTTGATGAAAACTAGGATATGTATACATATACAAACTTGCACAAACACAGAATATTTATGGATGGATTCAATAAATACCAGCAACCAAAGCTACCTCACAGAGGGGAATTAGAGGCCTGGGGTGGAAGCAATGCTTACCTTTCATTACATATAAATATAGTACTTCTATGATATATATACATTTCCTTTTTGTGCTGTTGTATTTTCTACTGCTTACAGGTATTATTTCTGTAATAAAAACTTTATTAGAAACATTTTCCCATATCTTTAAATATTCTTAGAGACCATGCATTTTAAATGTAGATGCAGTATAATTTACTTAATCCTATTATTGGATATTGCTGGGAGGGATTGGGGGCAGGAGGAGAAGGGGACGACAGAGGATGAGATGGCTGGATGGCATCACTGACTCGATGGATGTGAGTCTGAGTGAACTCCGGGAGTTGGTGATGGACAGGGAGGCCTGGCGTGCTGCAATTCATGGGGTCGCAGAGAGTCAGACATGACTGAATGACTGAACTGAACTGGACTGATTACTGGATATTTAGGTGTATTTCTAATTTTTTTTACTACTATAAATAACATTGTAGTAAGTATCTTTATAACATTTTAGTAACACTTATTGTGCACAATTTAAAATTTTAATTTTCTTAGGATATATTTCTTGAAAGGTAATTAATTTTTAAAATTTATTTATTTATTTAGATGCATCAGATCTTGGTATATGTGGGATCCAGTTCCTTGACCAGGGATAGAACCCAGGCCCTCTGCACTGGGAGCTCAGAATCTTAGTCACTAGACCACCAGGGGAGCCCCAAAGGTAATTAATTTTAAGGCTTTTTATTCATATTGCCAAACTCCTTTTCAAAATGATGTTATTAATGTATATACCCAACAGCATTCTTGCTATAAAAAATCTGTTTGATAATTTAAAAAGTGAAAGGCCG
The DNA here is from genome assembly GCF_055505025.1 of Bos grunniens. Taxonomy (NCBI): domain Eukaryota; kingdom Metazoa; phylum Chordata; class Mammalia; order Artiodactyla; family Bovidae; genus Bos; species Bos grunniens. The sequence goes on from NC_141192.1 coordinate 15,647,908, forward strand.
AATTTTGTTTTAACTTACAGTTCTTTGTTTATTAGGGAGGTTGAAAACTTTTTTTGCTCATATGCTTACTAGCCATTTGTAGTGCTTCTTTTTATGAGCCGTCTGATGACAGCTTTTACTTGTTCTCCTACCAGAGTATTTCTCTTCTATTATTGATTTCTAAAAGACATTCTTCCAGTTTGTCTCCTACTTATGTTGAGAGTACTTCCTGTTATTTTGTCACTCGCCTTTTATTTCTATTGCTACATCGATATATTTATCTTTTAATAGTTTTTTTCACTGAATTTGGGTTGAGACAGGTCTTCATACCATGAGTTCAGATAAATATCAGCTCATATTTTCTTTTAGTTCACTTATGGTCATTCAATTATTTACTCCATTTAGAAATTGAGTGTCATGATTGGTAGTAACCAACTTTCATTTTTCCCAGAGTTACATTTTTGTTCCACCACCATATTTTAAGTAATCCATCTTGTTCCAAACATTTTCAAACATTTTATTTTGAAATAATTTTAGGTTTACATAAGAGTTGCAAAGATAGTAGAGTACATCTGTACTCATTCTGATTTTATTAAATTCCTACATGTGTTTCCCTCCATTTTTACTCTTTGGTCAGATCTTTGCAATGTATTTTAGAAACATGTTTATTCAAAACAGTAAAAAAGCAAAATTCTTATATGTCTGAAGAATTATGATCATTTCCAGATTTCGGAGATGATTTTTACTTCCTGTTTCCTTTTATTTCCTAAATATTCTATAGTAAGTAATATTACTTTTATAATCAGAAAAAAATCAATAAACATTTTAAAGGATAACATGGAACATTTAATTATTCAGAAAATGTTTATGAACAACTCATTCAAGAATTTCAGCTAAGTGATGTTTTATTCTGATAGTTTTCCATTCATGCTTTTAGAATTTATTAATAATTGTAGCCACTTGGGAACAGCTTTCTGTAAAGTAAATCAGTATGAGTGTTAAGTACAATGAAATTGGTCATTATTCTCAGAAGGATTTCTCAAGAACTAAAGATCTTCACTACCTTCTATATTCTCAGGTTTAGGGAAACACAGGCAGTGTTAGAGGAGGCACCTTAGAGAGTTTTTGAGGCAACCTTAGTACAGTATTTCTTCCCCACATGAAGACTGCATTTGTAGATGGCATATGCCAAATACATCAGTCTGCATCTTTTGAAATGGAAATTCAGGGACCAATGCTTCCTTAGCAGGGATTCTGGGAGAATTCCTGCCAGAATTAAGCAGAAAGGTTCACTGTACTTGGATAGAGTGGTCATTATGTGATATCAATCAGTTCAGTTCAGTTCAGTCGCTCAGTCCGGTCCGACTCTTTGCGACCCCATGAATCGCAGCACGCCAGGCCTCCCTGTCCAGCATCAACACCAGGAGTTCACTCAGACTCACGTCCATCGAGTCGGTGATGCCATCCAGCCATCTCATCCTCTGTCGTCCCTTTCTCCTCCTGCCCCCAACCCCTCCCAGCATCAGAGTCATTTCCAGTGAGTCAACTCTTCGCATGAGGTGGCCAAAGTACTAGAGTTTCAGCTTCAGCATCAATAGAATAAGCTTTTTTAGTACAAATGGTGAGATCACTGGCCATAGGATACTGGCCTTAGAATCTCAGAGCACTGTAACTGATAAAGTTGGGAGACTTAAGGCACACACACAAACTGAAGATACTAGTAAAATGAGGTGGGTGGGAGAAAGGTCTTTCCATTCTGGCCTTTTTTTTTTTTTTAATTTAAAACTCAACAGTAAGTACAGGGCTCCTATATACACTCTCATTGCTACATCCCTTATTTCCCCTATCATTAACGTCTTGCATTAGTGTGGTATGCTGTTAACAATTAATGAACCGATAATGACTTACTGAAGTACATGGTTTATATTAGGGTTCACTTTATGTTGTTCATTCTATAGGATTCAAAGACATATTAAAAAAGAAAATGTCTAATGATTTGTTACACACCATTACAATACTACATAGCATAGTTTCACTGCTCAAAAAACCCCTGTACTCTATCTATTCATACCTCTCACTCCCTCCTCACGCCTTGACAATCACTGATGTCTTTACTCTCTTCATAGTCTTATCCTCTCAGTAAAGGATTCATACAATCTGTAGCCCTTTCAAATTGGCTTCTTTCATTTAGTGTGGTATGTCTGAGTTTCTTTTGTGTCCTCCTCATGGCTTGACAGCTTGTTTCTTTTTATGACTGAATAATATTCCATGGAATGGATATACTACAGTTTATTTATCCAGTCATCTACTGAAGGACATCTTGACTGTTTATAAGTTTTGTCAATTATGAATAAAGTGCTATAAACATTCGTGTGCAGGTTTTTATGTAGGTATAAGTTTTCCATTCGTTTGGGCAACCAAGGAGCACAATTGTTAGATCTTACAGTAAGAGTGTGTTTTTTAAGAAAATGCCAAACCGTTTTCCAAAGTGGCTGTACCATTTTGCAATCCTATCAGCAATGAATGAATGAAGAGTTTCTGGTGCTGTACATCCTCACCACATAGTCTGCACGTACAAACTCAAGATGCTGCTTAATGATATGGGTGAAAGAACGTCTTTTTTCATTAAAAAATAAATCTTAATACTTACTTAAAACTAAAAACCTCTCAAAACATGAAAGTATATGCCTTATGTCCTATAATCACTTATCTATTTCACTGCTCACAGTAAACTTACTATATTTTATGTATGTTGTCTTCAAAGCCACATGATTCATTTTAGACACTGATGGTATTCTCCACAGCTTTGGTTCAGATCCTTGAGGACTAGGTCAATGAGCTAATGAATCATTTGCATTCTAGATATTTATAATACTATGCTTTCTCTACTATCTTCATCGCTCATCCCACCCCAACTCATCATCAATGTTCTTTATACATGAGTAATATTGAACTACACACTGTATGGTAGTGATGAGTTAATCACATAGTTATTAAGAGATAATATGGGAATAGTAACATAAGTTATCATGTAATTACCTTTGTTCTCAGAGGCATTACCATGTAATTAAAGCAAACCTGATAATAATATTTTACAGCAACTAAGAGTGCTGAATTTTATATTCTCCCTGTCCTTTTCTTTGTGAAAATTTTGCTGTCATTTCTAGGTCAATTTGATTTTCAATATTTGGTTATTTTCCATCTTTCTTAGGTATCTACACTTCAGTGATGATTTTATGTGCTCTCTTAGACTGGTCTGCTATACCTTCTAAACCAATGGTTATCAGATATATGCTTCCACACGGCAAATGAGACAGTCAACTTAAAAGCTGTACTTTTATTTTTATTACCCATGCCTGCTCTAAGAGAGGGAATAAGCTATAAATTAAAACACTGACTAATGTGAATCCTCAATTTATTAGACTCATGCCACTATCACGCTAACACTCATATACTTATACAAACTTGTATAAGAAGCAAATGAAAATAAAAACCTAGAATGCTATCAAAAGTATTTTGATTGATTCAATCAACCAACAGCTACTGAATACCTGCCATTACTAGGTAAGGTGCTAGACATCAAAGGATTCAAAGATGGATAAAACAGTGTTAATCCTTGAGGATTTTACAGTTTTTAGGAAAGCCATATAAATACTTTAAAAATAATCCTGGCAGAAGTGAGTAACATGAATTCACTAGGAAAGAGAGTGCTGGCAGAGAGATCACATAGGCATCTCCTTCAGTATTCTGGGAGTGTTTCTCTAAGTGCTGTTCCTATACCAGCAGCTTTAGCGTAACCTAATCCCCATCCCAGACGTTATCAAATCAGAAACTCTGAGGACAGGACCCAGCAACTTATCTTTTAACAAGTCTTCCATGGGTTTCTGAATTCTAATGCACGCTCAAGTTTGAGAACCACAGGTCTAAAGTGACAGATAATAAGGGTAGGAAGGAGAATAAACAGTGATTTGATGTGGGTGCTGATGAAAGTTAAAAAGTTAAGAACAATTCTGTGGCTTAAAGCTTAGGTAACTGCGTAGAAAATGAAACAAGGGTTATGCCCCAGGCATACGTATGTATGCTCAGTGTACGTCAAACGCTCTTCATCGGAGTCTCATTGCTACTCCTGTGGAGAAGCTGCATTTCACAACACTTTCAGTAAGAAATAGCAGTAAAGATCCTAGGTAGGACATGACAAAGGCACTGTTATTGGAGACACTGGACATCCCAACTAGGCACTTTAGCAAATCAAATTTAGACATCTACTGGGTAACTTGAGTACACTCTGTGAAATCTTCCTGGGAGCCTCTGGCTTGTATGCTATTGCCTATTAACACCAGGAACTGATGTTCAGGATTATGATCCTGAGAATCAGTTTTCATATTCTGGCACTAGAGGTAAAGAACCTGCCTGCCAATGCAGGAGATGTAAGAGACGGAGGGTTCAACCCCTGGGTTGGGAAGGAAGATCCCCTGGAGGAGAAATGGCAACCCACTCCAGTATTCTTGCCTGGATATTCGCATGGACAGAGGAGCCTGGCGGGCTATAGTCTCTGGGGTTGCAAAGAGTAGTATACAACTGAGCATCCACACATTTATAATAGCAAAGTTCAATCTTTTTTTTTTGCTTTTTCACTTTTATTTATTTTTTAAAAACTTTAAAATTTTGTATTGTGGTATGGCCAATTAACAATGTTGTGATAGTTTCCCGTGCACAGTGAGAGGACTCAGCCACACATATACACGTATCCATCCTCCCTCCAACTCCCCTCCCATCCAGGCTGCCAACAAACAGAGCACAGTTCCATGTGCTACACAGAGGTCCCTGAAGGTTACCCATTTTAAATATACCAGTGTGTACATGTCCATTCCACATTCCCTAACTATCCCTTCCCCCTGGCAACCGTAAGTTCATTCTCTAAGTCTGTGAGTCTGTTTCTGTTTTGTAAGTTAAGTTCATTTCTATCATTTCTTTTTAGATTCCACATATAAGGGATGCCATATAATATTTCTCCTTCTCTATTGGACTTACTTCACTCAGTATTCACTCAGTATGACAATCTCTAGGTCTATCCATGTTGCTGCACATGGCCTTATTTTACTCTTTTTACTGGCTGAGTAATATTCCATTGTACATCTTCTTTATCTAACCTTCTATCAGTGGTCATTTAAGTAGCACAGTTTAATCTTAGGTGAAGGTGCCCTGATACTAAAGTATGGTCTAACCTGCTATTTCCTGACTCATTCCTTTTCTGACAAAATCCCTCAATAGCCAAGTTCTTAGATATACTAAGTTTATTTGATGTAGGAGGTAAGTTGGTTCTAACTATGTGTGTGATTAACTGACTTTATATCATACAGTGAATATTTACTGTCTATTCTCTGCCAGGTACTGTGGTGGATCCTGAGGATACATTGGAGAATAAGACACATAGAGACCCTATTCTCTTAAAGCTTGTATTTTAATGGGGGAGATTTTTTAAGAAGCAATAAGTCAGTGAGTAAGTTAATAAGTAAGATAATTCCAGAGAATGTTAAGTGCTATTAGGAAAATGACTATGTGCAGCAGTACAGAAGAGTGAATGGAGCCATGTCAGACAGAATGATTAGAGAAAACTGTTAAGCTGAGACTGAGGATGGCAAAGACACTGCCATGCAAAGTAGGGAAGAGCATTCCAGGCCAAGGGAATTCCAAGTACAAAGTGTCTAAGGCCTGAAAGAAGGCTTGCATAGCTAGAGCATGCAAGCAAAGGTGAAATTTATGCAGATTTTCTTCAGAATGTTTTTTTAAAAGTGCAAAACCCTTTAAAATGTTTACTAGTTGTATTAGTTTCCTTACAAACTAGGTGACCTAACATATCAGACATTTATTCTCTCATGGTTGTTGTGGCCAGATGTCCAAAATCAAGGGCCCATGATCCCTCCAAAGGCTCTAGAGGAAAATCTCCCCTTGCCTCTTCCAGCTTTGGGTGGCTATTGGTATTCCTTGGGTTATGGCCACATCTCCCTGTCTGCTCTGTCCTCACAGTAACTTCTGCTCTGTGTATTTAATCCCCCTATGCCTCTTTCTTATAAGGACATTTTTGTTGTAATTTCAAGCCCACTGAGGTAATCCAGGATAATTTCATATGAAGAGCCTAAACTTAATTACATCTGTAAGACCCTTTTGCCAAATAAGGTAACATTCCAAGGTTCTGGGGATTAAGATATGGACATATCTTTATGGAGGTGACCTTTAGCCCACTACAGTCTGCCTTCTGGACCCCAAAATTTATGTCTGTCCCCTGTGCAAAATATATTCACCCTACCCTAATATTCCCCAAAGTCTCAAACCTAAAGTTTAAACTCTCGTCCAAACATCATCAGTTCAAAAGTCCCAAATCTCATCTAGATCATCTAAATCAGCAACAGGTCAAACCCTGGGGTAAAATTCCTTTGCATCTGTGAATCAGAGAAACAAGACATCAACAGGGCTCCTGCTTTCCAAATGCAGTGGTGGGATAGGCGTATGATAATAGTTATAGACATTCCTATTCCAGAAGGAAGAAAATGGAACAGATATAGAAAGGAGTTCCTTGTCTTGACGATTTTCAGAATTTGGCCAGGCAGAATTCCCTCCCCTGGTGGCTCAGATGGTAAATGCCAAAGACCTAGGTTTGATCCCTGGGTTGGGATGATCTTCTAGAGGAGGGCATGGCAACCCACTCTAGTATTCTTGCCTGGAGAATCCCATCGACAGAGGAGCCTGGAGAGCTACAGTGCATGGGGTCACAAAGAGTTGGACATGACTGAGAGACTAAGCACATGGGAAGCTACTGTAGTAAGTAAAAAACAGGCCTGAGTTAAAGTGGTAGATCTGATAAAGCAGAAAAACAGATGGATTTGAGATGAGTTGATATGAGATATATCCTTAAAACTGAGTCAAAAGAACTCACTGAAGGTTTGAACAGAGGGAAAGGAAAATATTGAGTATGATCCCTAGATTTCTAGCTTAAGATATAAGGTGTTTGATGTTCCATGTGTTGTGTGATAGATGGATCATGCTGTAGGGAACATTTTCAGAACTCTAAGTACGAGAAAAAGGGTAAAGACAAGGCATGTATGTACACGCAGCCCTTTAAAGGCTCCATCCATCACCCTTTTAAGAAAAACTGCTTAGGGAGGGAGGAGGGAGGAGGGTTCAGGATGGGGAACACATGTATACCTGTGGCGGATTCATTTTGATATTTGGCAAAACTAATACAATTATGTAAAGTTTAAAAATAAAATAAAATTAGAAAAAAAAAAAAAAGAAAAGAAAAACTGCTTCACCTTCAGCATTGTTGAGGTGGTCAGTTGATGTATTTTGAGCATACAAATCAACCCCTGGATCAAGGCCAGGACATCTGACCCAAGATATTCTTCCAGTGTCCTATTTATGAATGGCACAAGAAGTAAATTGAGCTAACCTGGTGTTCTCTTTGAGGAGCCAGAATGGAAAAAAAAGAAAGACCAAGAAGGAAGAAGCAGAGATACAGTGAAGCTGAGTAACATTAGTGCATAAGCACTGGAGTAAAGATCCATGAATTTCTGCTGTTGAGGTCTCTAGAACTGTTGGGTTCTAGAATCATCATCTGGCTCCATTCTCAGCAAAAACCTGTCCAGTCATGGTTCTTGCTTGAGATTCCTTTTATGACAGGTAACACTTAATGAGTCCTTACTAAGTATTATGTATTGTGCTTTGTAAATATTGTTACATTCAACCTTTACAATAACCCAAATGAGAGTTACTTTGTCCTCTGTTCATAGATGCGAAAACTGAGGCTCAGAGATGTCAAGTAACTAGTTCCACAACTAGTTAATGGCAGAACCAGGACTCAAATCCACATCTTTTGACCCACTGTCTTAACCACTATGTTATAATGTCTCCTTTAATGCTAATGTGCTTCCTTAAAAAACAATCCTTATTCTGAGCTAGATGAAATGGGTTTCTGTTCCTTTGACCAAAGGAGTCAGATGAAGCCAAAGTATGGCTGCCCTACTAGATCCTGCACCACTCCCTGCTTCCATGACAACAAGCTTCCTCATATAGCTATCATTCTCTAGAAACGAAGAGAACAAAATTAATTACTGTATTGTAGGGATTTTAAAATATAAAAAACAGAATGATATATTATAATCATAAATCTATATCCTTTCCTTTTCCTCTGTCTTTGACTACTTCAACATAGAATAAAGATGGAAATACAGCTGTGAAAAATCAATTTCTTCCTCTACCCTCTGAAAAATTAAAAGAAGCAGCTCTAGTGGTGCCCAGTTACATAACAAAATTTTACAATCTGCTACTTCAAGGTTTAAAAGTTTAACTCAGGGTAGAATTTGGCTTATAACTATATAGCATTTCAAAGGCAAAGAAAATGCTTCAATATCTTTCACTGTTTTTTTGACAGAGTCTGTTACTCCTAGGCTTTAGAAATGGTCATTCCTTAGATATCATCATTTTAATGAGTCATTTAGGTAAGCTGGGCAGTAGTGCAAGAAAGCATGAGTTTCTTATAAGGCAGCAAATAAATGACTGTAGATGATGGGGAAAAGACTAATTAAAAAAATCTATAATGGTAAAACTTATTTTTGATAAATTTTCAGTTTATGTTCATCATCCTAGGTATAATTCATTTCAACTGTGACTTTTTCTAGTCATTTGCAAGGAGGCAAGTAAAGTATTTATATGACCACCTTTTATCAAATTCAATAGCTCATATAGTTTTTATAGAAGGTAAGTAACTTCTTAATCTGACTCTTGTCTTTTTCACAGTTGTGCAATCAACTTTTATCTTCAAGATAATGACTTACAGCAAGCTAGAATATTTTAGATTCTTCTTTAATGAAGGAAGGTATTAAGAAACAAGGGTGGCATTTACAGTTTTATGCGTCCAGGTCATGCTGCACTACAAAACCATTTAGGTTTACTAAAGATGCTAACTGGGTAATTTTTTTCCTTAATAGGATGTGTTTTAATTACTTTCTAATTGCTTTACTGTTTCTTTAAAATTGATTTTTCAGAAAGACCACGTATGTCTGTTGATATGAGTACAGATCACTGTCTCCTTACATTGTGTTCTAATGTTAGCTTAAATTACAAGAATGAAAAAAAGTCTGAAAAACCCTTAGCCATTAAATTTATATATTTAACAAGTCACGACCTTGAAATCTTGCTCTATCTGAAAGCACCATTAAAAATGCTTGATTATTATTACTAGAGGAAATTTTAAATAAAAGTTAATTAAGCTACAAAACTCCCAGGCGGTTAACTGATTTTAGGGGCTAAATTTCTGGTACTTCTAATTATCCTCTGATGGCTTTACTTAGTGTCTCACAACCATGACAGATGACAATGAAAACCTGCAGTGAAATTCATCCACCCTGACACTGTGCTAAGCACCAGCTTCTCCCTCTCCAAGTAAAATCAATACTCTGTTTGAGTAAACACATTTACAGCTTTATTAGGATGTCTTGCTTGTTCTGTAACAGCTACTTGAAGCTGTGGTAACAAATCGACTCAACTCAGTTAAACCTAGAGAGCTGGGTAAGAGGCCCATCGATAAGGTTGTTATAAAAATAAACTGCAGGAGATCAGAAAGCTGGAGCAAACAGTCTGGCAAATGTCAATATTTTCCCTTACAGAGGATGACAAAAACAGTGAGATCATGTGGAAAGCCTTTTTTTTCCCCTTAAAAATGTCTCTTGTTTCAAATGGATGAAGCATTTCTACCTTTTGTGCACAACTCTTCCGAATGAAATTTTTACCTCCTAATTCCCATGTGCATTTGAATAGAAAGCTGATGTAAATACTTGATATTTCTTCTGCCTTTTCAGAATCTTTATTTTCCTTTATATTAAGTGGCTTATTTTGGTCTTCATTGACTTTATAAAATAACCTTATTCAAGTTATCTGGAATACCCATGGTGATTCAGTCTTACCTTCTTTTTATTAATGAAACAAAACTATCACCAAAATTTGGGAATTCACAGCGTTCACTCTTGCCATAGCATCTGAGACCTGATGTTCTACCTTCCAAATTAGGTCTTCCAAATTAACGTATTTAACAAGAGCAAACACTGTTAGCTATAGACAGATGACACAACCTCCTGATGAGTGGCAGTACATAAAAATGTCTGCTACCTATTAGGAGCAAGCCTCCACAGTGGCTACAGCTCTACCAAACAAGAACTCATATACCCTCTTTTAGATGTTCACAGGTTGCTCAAAGAACTAACATATGGCAGGAAATTCCCACTTCAATTTGGCTGGCTTAGACTACCCAGATGTGACAAAGTAATGGTTTCCCCCTGCTGAAAAAGCCTGAGACAGAAGCTTTTTTTTTTTTCCTTTCATTTTCTATGTAGTTTAGTTAGTAAAATTTTGTTTTGACTTCATATTGACTACCAGCTAGTCATGAACTTAAACAACTTGTGACTCATATGTTAAAAAACACAGATTTTTCTGGAAAAAGGAAATCAACAAACATTAAGTTTTGAAATAACTTAAAAAGCTACTGTGCCTGTCAGGGTAAGGTCTGACCTAGCAGATATTTGCATAATGAAAACCAAAGCCTAAGTGGTGTCAGATGGTGTAGTGACTGACATGGACAGGAAGTCAATTCAGAGCGAAGGTTCCTTTATGATAGCTCAGCACAATATGCTCTCCCACACAAAGACAGCGACTGAGCAGTATGGTATAATACACAGGCAGTGATCAGTGCTGTAACAATGAGGATAACTTATTTCCTCTCTCTGGTATCTGAAAATGGAAACTTGTCAAACTCTATTAACATGGTGTGGGATATTACATTTGAATTATAAAAAAAAAAAATCCCAAACCAAGAAAACCTTTCAGTGCTCCTAATTCAGAAAATAAGCTCCTAAAGAGTACCAGAAAGCAGTATGTTTTACTTGTATGGATAAGGTGCCCTTACACCCCAACCCCTTTCAAAATACTGCTGTAATGATCATTACTCCTTATGGAACAAAAACGTACACGATGAGATTAGAATCTGAATTCTAAACCTAACCTGTGAGCTCTTGATGTGGTTCCAAAAATAAAAGTTTAGCACATGCTTCTCTTTATTGTGAAAGCTTTAACATCTTGGATACCCACACACCAAAAACAAAAAAAAACCTACATCAAAGGCTTCTATCCATTTGGGGTATTGACTCTTGACCTATATATTTCCAAAAGGCGTACTTAACTGACAACTTTCATTTGGCTTATGAACATATGTAATTACTGGATCATGAATTAATGAATTAGGAGATCTAGCTTCTAGTATTGCATATTTGCAATTAACTCCCTTTCTTTGGTCTCACTTTCCTCATCCATCAAATGGGGGCTTTTTAACAGATCATGTTAGGTTTTCATAACTAACATCAACCCATTCAAGGGAACTCTTTTATGAACTGCTAAATAAAATGTGGATAAGGTCATATGGGGGATTTGTTTAACCTAATTTCATTTTGATTCAGATAAGACCTCATTTGAACATGGTTTCACTATTGAAAACAGTTTGAAAACCTGAAAACCAGGAAACATGATTTAAAAAAATACTCTCTTTCAGCACTAACATCTTAAGCAATAATAATTAAAAACAAAAAGGCACATCAGGACAAAGTCATAGCTGTGGGAATAAGGAGATGATAGTAAGATTATTTATGCTTCAATTCATATGCAAGATAAGTAATTTTGTTACTATTTAACTCAATTCAAAAACCTGTGTTTGATCAACTGACAATTCTTCACAGCAGGGTGGTTTTAAAATTCTAAGAGCACTTGATGACAGAGACTGGTTTTAATTTGCCATTTATTTCATGGGCTAGAAATAAAAGGTACATATCTTAACTTCATAAAACGTCAATGTAAACTAGATAATTAAATGAAAAATAAATTAAGATCCTGTGTTCATACCCCAGGTTTGGGAACTCATATCTGATGGGATAATAGCTGTGAATTTAGTGATCATGTCGATAAATTTTTGTTTTATTCAGACTTCTGTTGACAGTAAACAGCCATCTGACAACAGAGGTTAGACTTCATACAAGTTTTCATATAGTTTGGATGTTGTTTCTAATAATTTATTTGATTATACTAATAACAAAGCCAATAAAGGCACATGGTAACAAATCCAAACATTCCTGAGACAAGATTTCCAATTGAATTATTTAGCTTTGTGAAAACTTACTATACTGCTCCTACCTTTTTTTTCATTTTGCTATTGACTGATGAAATTTCTGTCGACTGGCCCCAGTCTACAGACTAGTGGTTAGAAAGGCACTTTGGATATCTCTCCTCATTTGGAGGGGAAGACGAGGATATACTAATGGAATTGAGTATAACAAAACGATCAGAGTTAAGAACTTTGCAGTCAAACTTTAAGTTCGAATCCTGGCTTTCACTGTGACCTTGGGCAAATTACTTAATCTCTCGAACCTCTGAGACTAGAGGAACTCCCAGTTGAGCCTGGGCCCAGCTGTCAATTCACAGATTTGTGGAGCTAAATAAATGGTTGTTTTTCAGGTCACTAAGTTTTGAGGGTGGTGTGTCACACAGCAAAACCTAAATGATACTGGCTGTATGAATCAGACAGATAAGGTAGGTAACACTGACCAAATCCATATAATAGCAGCATAAACTGCTGCTGGATTCAAATTAGTTCTATTTGACTCACAAACGTTAAAAGTTGGAAAACTTACACACATAAATTTTGTCATGTCACTTCTAAGAAAATCAACTTCAGAAAGTTTTGCTTAGGATATTTCTTCTGCCCTTTTCCACCAAATGAAATCTTATAAATACCAACGCTGTTTCCTTAGAATAAGCATTTCTCAATAGCCTTCAAACACAGGAAATGTAAGGTTGATCTTTGGGCTTCCCAGGAGACTCAGTGTAAAGAATCCACCTGCAATGCAGGAGACGTGGGTTTGATTCCTGGGTCATAAAAGATACCCTGGAGAAGGAAATGGCAATCCACTCCAGTATTCCTGCCTAGGAAATCCCACAGAGAGAGGAGACTGCCAGATTCTTTTTGGAGTCACAAAAGAGTTGGACATGACTTAGCAACTAAACAATAACAAGGTTCATATGTAAGTTTCAGGATCTGATAGCCTACACGGCTCAGCCTGTCTCTAAATTATCCAAATGGAAGACAAAGTCCTTTGGATTCCATTATCTATTAACAATTGCTTCTAGATGGAGGCCATCCAAGATACTATATCTTTGAGGGAACATTTCTAATGGTGAGAAATTTCAGACTTTATCCTAAAATCATCCTGTATCCCATGTGAATGAAAGTTATTTCTCTTTTTTGTTAAGGCTTGAGGATCATCTTTACCTCTTTAGACAAACAAAGGCTTAAATAATCTTTGGCAAGGTTCATGAAATTTGGTCCTGGTCCAATGTCAGCTTATTGAAATCTCTAGATGTGAAACATCAGCATAGCATGTCATGAAGAATCCTAGGACTGTGCAAGGTGTGAATCTCTTTTCCCTTCCCCCTTGCATGAACTTGAGCTGATGTCTGTGTTGTGTGTCAAATTCCTAATGACCAAGTCTGGTGTGCTGCCATCAGGGCATCACAAAGAGTCAGAGACGACTGAGCAACTGTACAACAACAAATGGCCAAGTGTATTCTATTCCTCATTTAATGGTTTTAAGGGAAACTGCTTAAGAAATTGAACACTAAAGACATCCTGCTAGAGATAAAAGACAGAGAAGGGATTGTTGTTGCTGTGGGACATGGTAGGAATATGCAGCAATCTTCTCGGTTACCATGCACAAGTAAATCTTCTGCATTCAGTGCGTCATATGAAGGTTTTGGTTTTTGAATAAAGAAGTGTGAGAAATGATATATTCAACATGTACCAAGCTATTTTCTAGTCCTCTGAGTTGATAGCAAAGGAAGGGGGTTGTGCAGGAAAAAAAAAATCATAAGAATTCTGCATCACTTCTTTGTGTAGCATAATGAAGCAGCAGTTTAGAAAAATGGGAGAGTAAGCTATTAATACAAATGTTTGGGAACAAAAGGCAAGGTGAGAATAGAAAATACAAACATAATTTAGATTCCCTATGGTTTTTAGAAATATAGACAGGTGCTACTTGAAAAGGAAGTAGTATCTCTGCTCTAGAAACTTAAATCATTTAAAAAAAAAAACCATCTTTTCTGAACATAAGTTAGAAAGTGAAGTTAATGCTCCTGTTTATTAGATGAGAAATAGGATAATTATTTACAGTGTGATTGCTAAGTAGCTTTAAAAGTTATTTGCATATTATAGGTAATATCTTTTAGGAAAATTCATTTTCCCTGCAAAAGCTGTCATGGGAATTTGAAAATAAAAATATTAAAGGCAGCACAGTTACTCTACTATCATTCCGAATAAACTGTTCTAAGCTATATATGGCTTTTAACCATTATTTAATGAAGCTTTTTAAATCCTAAGAATGCTGGCCCTTGAGTGAGGTCTCTAGTCTTTTATCTGAGAGTTATATTAATATATATGTGCCTGGGAATAATCTGTCAAAGGTGTACTCAGTCTAAAAACGATTAGCAAATCTAGTCCATATTCCTACAGCTGCCATGAAACATGACTAAATCATATTAGATTAACACAAGCTGGTATTGATAGCCCACTGGGAACATATTGATTAGGTCCCCTTTCATGGTATTTGTTATGATTTTTCTTCTCAGTTTCATTTACTGGGAAGACACAGGGGAAGGGATTTCACTGGGAACAATGACAGTGCCTGTCACAAAATGTTCTCAATGTTTCCATTTGTTACTATGGCAGTGACAAAGAGGGTTCCAAATGAAAAGGCAGACCTGCTGTGACAAAGCACAGCAGGACAACAGGAAGAAATTTTCTACTGACCTGGGAAATTAGGAAATCATACTTAGAGATTATAGAATTGTCTCCATTTCCAAGGGTACAATTGTAGTGCTTGGGCTTTTGAGGGAGAATGTGAAAAGGGCAGTTCCATCAGGGCTGGCTAGTGACACATAAGAAAAGTGCTTAAGATCTACAAACAGAACAAGGAGGTATGCTTGTAGAGGTCAGAGGTATTTGTCACTGTCACTAAACCCTTAAGATGGAACTATGAATTTAATTTATGTACATTTGGGGTAGTCATTTTAAAATTATACATCAATGATGTAGTCATGTCCCTTTTATGTGGCTAATAAGAATACATGGCACTCTGGTATTGTGATATGCAATATCACCACATGGTAGGTGAAGTCATCATTTATCTAAGAACTTAAATTTGGGACTGGAATACAGTTATGCAAATTCACAAAAGAAAGAAATGCTTTTAAGCCAGCAAAACTTGAAAGTAATAGGAGGAATATTTTAACCATCTAAAGATAAAATGTGTCAATCAGAAAGGAGGTATATTAATCAGGCAATAAAGCACAAAAAAGAAACTACATAACACACGCAAATGTTGCCACTGCCTCTCCATTCATGTTCAAGCCAAAGGAGTATGCTTTCCCAGGTACAGAGATGGAAGTAGGGGATTTTAACCAATGGATTTTTTACTTTTCAAACTAACAGACCATCTCTATTGTAAGACAGATGCATCAGCCTGGTGCTGTTAAACAGTTGGTTCATATAACTCCCTCCATTCAGATTCCACGCTGGCCAAGCAAGTTTATGATCTGTCTTTCAGTACCTCTGTAGCGCCATCAATTCCACTGCTTAGCAAGAAGTTCCCGGTTCAAACTCACGGGGGATTCCAGTCCTTTGATTCTCTTCCCTTTCTCCTCTTTCTTTTCTGCAACAATCTTACCCTAGAGTTCTCAGAATCCCATCAGATAACAAGAGCTCCTGTTCAATAAATGAAGTCATCGATGCAGACGACAGGAAAATTCTCTTCGGCAAAACCAATTATTATTAGTAAGGCTGGTCTGTGGTTCTGAGTCCTAATGATGAGAATTCCCTAAACGTTTACAGAAGCAGAACAGTTCACACTGCCTATCTCTGCTAATTTCTAGCTATGAGACTTTGGGCAAGTTACCCAACCCTTCTGTTTCTCAGCTTTATTATCAGTAAAATGGGGTTAAATATGACTTATCCAGGAGCTTTTATGAACATTAAATGAGTTGATACACGTAAAGTGCATAGGATATCGACTGGCTTGGGGCACTACGTGTCACTTATTGCTATTACTGTATTGCTTGACTTAAGTAAACAGAATGTGCTGAACTAGCCAACATTAGTATTCTTTGTTAAGTGAAGTGAACCCGCTCAGTCGCGTCCGGCTCTTTGCGACCCCGTGGACTGTATCCCGCCAGGCTCCTCTATCCATGGGATTCTCCAGGCAAGAATACTGGAGTGGGTTGCCATTTCCTTCTCCAGGGGATCTTCCCAACCCAGGGATCAAACCCGAGTCTCCCACATGGCAGGCCGATGCTTTATCCTCTGAGCCACCAGGGAACACTTATTAAAATTCTTATTAAAGAATTCAGGGAATTTAATAACTCTTATTAAAATTCAGGAAATTCTTTGTTAAAATAACATTATTTATCTCATTGCATGACTCAGTCTTTCAGGATCTGATTATCTTGTGAAGCAATGAGAGTAGGTTAAATGAAAAAATGGATACCTAATTGAGATATGCAGATGACATGATCCTTATGGCAGAAAGTGAAGAACTAAAGAACCTCTTGATGAAAGTGAAAGAGGAGAGTGAAAAAGTTGGCTTAAAGCTCAACATTCAGAAACGAAGATCATGGCATCTGTTCCCATAACTTCATGGGAAATAGATAGAAACAGTGGAAACAGTGGCTGACTTTATTTTTGGGGGATCCAAAATCACTGCAGATGGTGACTGCAGCCATGAAATTAAAAGACGCTTACTCCTTGGAAGGAAAGTTATGACCAACCTAGATAGCATATTCAAAAGCACAGACATTACTTTGCCGACAATGGTCTGTTTAGTCAAGGCTATGGTTTTTCCAGTAGTCACGTATGGATGTGAGAGTTGGACTATAAAGAAAGCTGAGTGCAGAAGAATTGATGCTTTTGAACTGTGGTATTGGAGAAGACTCTTGAGAGTCCCTTGGACTGCAAGGAGATCCAACCAGTCTATCCTAAAGGAGATCAGTCCTGGGTGTTCATTGGAAGGATTGATGTTGAAGCTAAAACTCCAATACTTTGGCCACCTGATGCGAAGAGCTGACTCATTGGAAAAGACCCTGGTGCCGGGAAAGATTGAAGGCAGGAGGAGAAGGGGACGACAGAAGATGAGATGGCTGGATGGACATGAGTTTGAGTAAACTCTAGGAGTTGGTGATGGACAGGGAGGCCTGTTGTGCTGTAATCCATGGGGTCGCAAAGAGTTGGACATGAATGAGCAACTGAACTGAACTGAATTGAGGTTTTATCAGTAAAGTTCTGCCTAGTTTCAGCCTGCCTTCCACTTTCTCTATACTGATTTCAACAATCTGTAGTGAAATCCAGGGTATGATGAAAGTGAATCAAGCGAGGAAGCTGCCAACATATTACAAAAGAGGTTGGCAAACCATAGCCTAAGGGTCTGACCCAGCCTGTGGTCTGCTTTTTTACAGTTGGAGAGAGAAGAAAGGTTTTCACAGTTTTAGAGTACTGTAAAAAATGAAAAAACAAAACAAGAAACAAGCCAGAAAACAAATGAGAAGAATATGCGATATAGCCTGTATATGGTTTGCAAAGCCTAACATATTTACTACCTGGCCCTTTAGGAAAAAAAGTTTGCAGGTCCCTGTTCCACACTCTTTCCTTTTTATTTACCTCACTGTACCCCAACCATAAGTATATACTGAGCTTGAGTAAGAAAAACAAGATAAACAGGCTGAAAATCCTCGAAGAGCCCAAGTGCTTTGATGATATAGTTTATTTATCACTCTAACCATAATACAAATGGGTACTGGCTGTTCCTACTTTCCTATCCTAAGAATGACTTTTCTCTTCCTCAGGAAGTCTACATATTCCTACCTTGTACTGGAAACATTATAGGAGGTTAGGGGTCTATGGAGAAGGCAATGGCAACCCACTCCAGTACTCTTGCCTGGGAAGTCCCATGGATGGAGGAGCCTGGTGGGCTGCAGTCCATGGCGTCACCAAGAGTCGGATGCGATTGAGCAACTTCACTTTTCACTTTCATGCATTGGAGAAGGAAATGGCAACCCACTCCAGTGTTCTTGCCTGGAGAATCCCAGGGACGGGGGAGCCTGGTGGGCTGCTGTCTATGGGGTCACACAAGAGTCGGACACTACTGAAGCAACTTAGCAGCAGCAGCAGCAGCAAGGGTCTATAATGGAATTGCTGTTGCAAGGCTAGGAAACCCAGGTCTGAGGATCAGAAGTAGTGGCTAATTAGGCCAGCATCATCATATCATCATCATTATATTTATGGTGGCCTCAGGAAGTACCAAACTAAATAGCAAAGAAAGAGAATTCTAACTGTTTTAAGTATTTTTAAATGCTTAAATAATACACACAAAAGTTATAAGTTTATAAGTTTCTGTACTAAGATTACTGGTTTAACCAATTTTTAACCAGGAAATCAATAGTGTCTCCTTAAGATATTACAGAATTTGAACCAATTCTGGATAAGGTGTTTTTAGGTTACATGGTATTAGATTTTACATGGTATTAGACCTCTGAAGCAGCATGGAATAGAAAAAACAGCTGCAAAATACTCTAATCAATGGTGAAAACTTTCAGAGCAAAGAAATAAAAGATACATGAATGACAGCAAAGTAGCACAGTATTTGTTGAATGCACATGTACTCTTTCCAAAGAACAGGGCATGGTGAATGCTACCAGTATTATGGTTAAGTTTAAGACTAGTAATGAAAAGTTTCAAAGAAGGAAACATGAAAAATTCATGCTAGTGAAATAGAATATTAAAATAAAAGAATATAAATATTTTAAACAATACTAAGTTAAAACCGTTACATAATCTCAAATAAGTTTCCCACAATTCAAATTATACTCCAAGGAAAAAAGGACAAGGGTCAGTTCCATTTACCTTTCTTTCTTTGATGTTATGAGAACTAAAGATCAGGAGGGACTCTTCTGGGCTATCATTCAGGAATCTAAAGCTTTCTAGAGATCTTAACCTAGCTTAACTACACTTAGCTAGAAGGAGTTCAGAACTTATGAATCAGATTTTACATCAACCTAAGTCAGGAAGCCAAGTGAAAAGGAAGTTGCTCAGCTGTGTCTGACCCTTTGCAACCCCATGGACTGTAGCCTGCCAGGCTCCTCTGTCCATGGGATTTTTCATGCAAGAATACTGGAGTGGAGTGTCATTTTCTTCTCCAGGGGAATCTTCCCGACCCAGGGATCAAACTGGGGTTTCCTGCATTGCAGGCAGACCCTTTACTGTCTGAGACACCAGGGAATCCCTAAGTCAGGAAGCCAAGACTCTGCCAATTTTCTTGATTTTATTTTTGACTACTCACTCCAAAAAAGACTTAGCTCTTATAAACATCCAACCATTGTTTTAGAAACAGATGATACAATCAAAGGATATAATCCAAAGACATCATTCTTAGTTATTAGCATACTATTAATATTCACAACTTGTTTTAAAGAACAACAATGTGTTAACATTTCAGCTAGAAGGGCTATGAATATACTATGTACTATACTTGATGCAGCTTGTTTACGCAATATTCTGACAGACACAATTAATCTTGTGAAAATGACTGGGCTATAGCCTAACAGTAAATTACCTTTAAGCCCAAAATATGTATTTTTCTATAGTAATATACCCTTCATAAAAATTATAGAAGCATATGGAAAAAATACCAGGAGTTAATTCTTTAAAAGAAGAAATTAAAAGTTATTAAATTAAAAAATCTTGGCCATGTGGCAAAGATAGGGTTAAAGGAAATGTTTAACTTATAAGTAAGAATCATATAAATGAGTCTGTACCTCCAACAAATGCATCTCCAGCTCCATTGGTATCAACAATTTCTGTCTGGTCTTGATCCAAGACAGCAAAAGCGGTGACTTCACTTTCTGCAATTAGAGCCAAAGCAAGGCAGAATGACTTCTCTTTGTAATACTCAATATACAAAGTAACCCAGGAAAGCTTAAAGCTCCTACATCATTCAAAGAGAGAGATGGAACACGAGGTCCATATTCTGTACACGAGCACTTGGGAACCAAGGTGAAAAGCCAGCTGTAAGCAATGTGCTTCTGGTAATTTTCAGCACACAGATGCCATGTGTTTTGTTAAGAGTTATACTGAGAGCGGTTCACATTTTTGAGGAACGATTGCAAATGGCAGCAGCACCTTTTTGGACGGAAAAAATACTTGAACAGAAGCTATGAACTAAAGGAAGTGCTTTTAAGTACTATATCATGGGTCTCTAACAAAACATCAAGCCTGGCCTACAATCCTGCCAGTGAAATCCTATTGTTCAGTCCCTTGGTCATGTCCGACTCTTTGGAACACCATGGACTACAGCCTGCTAGACTTCTCTGTCCATGGGGTTTTCCAGGCAAGAACATTGGAGTGGGTTGCCATTTTCTTCTCCAGGAGATCTTCCCGGACCAGGGATTGAACCCTCAAACCCTCATCTCTTGCAATGGTAGGCAGATTTTCTAGCACTGAGCCACCAGCAGAGCCCCGGCAGTGAAATCTTGGATATAGTTAAAGAGCTATAAATTTAGAAAATAGAAATAATGAATCTTGGGTGTTTCTGTATAGAAAATCACAATGGCACAATAAAAATATAACTACTGTTCTGAATAATACTTCATGCCAATGGCAAGGATTACTGATATTAGTTGGTTTATTACAAATAACCTAATCTGGTTACTTTTTACAAAAGAGCCACTATTTCCTCCAAACTATCAGTCAAACAACAAAAGGAAAAGCTACCTCTGCCTGGGCAGAACAAAAGGGGCAGTGCAATGAGCTCTTGTCTTACAGCAGTCTGGACTAGGGCTTGGTTGTTTTGACTACAGAGTAACCGAATACACGACTTTAATCCTGGCAGATGACAGTGGAATGACATTACCGTAGTCTCCCTTATCCACAGTTTTGCTTTTTGTGGTTTTAGTTACCAGCGGTCAGCTGAAGTCTAATGGAAAATTCCAGAAATAAACAAGTCATAAATTTTAAGTTCCATATCATTTTGAGAACTGTCCCAATTTATGCTGCCCTGGATGTGAATCATCCCTTTGTGTGATGTATGCCTCCCATATATCATTCAATAGCCCCCTCGGTTACCAGATTGACTGTCACTGTACTGCAGAGGTTATGTTTAAGTAACTCTTATTTTACTTATCAGTGGCCAAGAGTAGCGATGCTGGAGATTTGAATATGCCAAAAAGAAGCCATGAAGTGCTTCGTTTAAGTGAAAAGGTTTCTAAGATCTACAGTAAGAATGAATCTTCTATCTGTGAAATTGTGAAGAAGGAAAAAGAAAATCTATGCTAGATTTGATGTTGCACCTCGAACTACAAAAGTTACGGACATGACTGAGTGACTGATCACACCCACACCCAAAGGAAGGTTACACAGATTCAGGAACAGATCTAGACTGAAAAATATAAAAATTACTGGAGAGGCTGAGTCTGCTGATGAAGAAGTTACTGCCACATTCCTGACAGTGTTAGAACTGATTAAGGAGAAAGGATACCATAAACGCAAGTCTTCAGTGGCAATGAAACTGGGCTCTTCTGGAAGAAGATGCCCAATAGAAGCTACATTCATAACAGTGCAAAGAAGGTACCAGGGTATAAAACATGGAAGGACAGATGAACTCTGACTATGTGGCAACACTGCAGGGCATGTGATAAAGTCCAGAGTAATATGTGGAGTGTGCAGGACAAAGAACTCACTTGCTCTCAAAAACTGTCAAAAAGCAGGGGTGACAGTCGCCTCATTTATTGGATGGTTTTTTTACTCATGTTTCATCCCACAAGTGAAAAAATATTTACAAGAGGAAAGGTTGGAACTTAAAGTCCTATTAATAATGGATAATGCACCTAGTCAACCTGAACTGTTATAAACATGAAAATGCTGAAGCTAGAAGTTTACAACTTCAAATACAACTTCACTGCTTCAACCCCTTGACCAGGGCATCATTCAGTTTGTCAAGGCCACATATACCTTCCTGGTATTTGATAATATTCGATCAGCAATTGATGCAGACTCCAATCTAGACACAATGCCATACTGGAAATCATTCACTATTACGGATACAATAATATTCATCAAAGCTGCAGTGGATTAATTAAATTAGAAATTGTAAAGGCCTGCAGTCATGAGTGATTTTAAAGGCTTCCTGGGAATCAACAGAAAAGTTAGGAAAATCATTTACACAGTAAGAAGGATTTGCCAAAATGCTTGATGAAGCAGCAGAACACATAGAAAACTATGGAGAAAGAAGTGTTACTAGATGAGAAACTGTAAGAAGTTGTTGAGTCATCAACAGAGAAAGAGAAAGATTACAAAGAAGAGAGTGAAACAGAACCAGCAATTCAGATGATACCAAAATTTGCTAAAGTCTTTGAGATTACACAGACTTTAAAGGATAAAATTAGGGAACAAGATTCTTGGATGGAATGCAGTATTAAGTGTTACCCTTATTATTACTGAAGGATTCAACCACGGCAGCAAAACTTTGATATGTTAAAAAGAGACAACTTCCAATTACCACGTTCTTCTAAAAGATTTCAGTGAAACAAACACAAACAAAAACAAATACCCTTCAACTATCAAGGATCCCCAATGATGGACATCGTCTGCTGTTGACACCCAACCATTGACATCATGGCTTGATATCTTCCTTCTGATGTTATCATCAGAAGGTCAATGTTAGCTTAATAATACATCACAGTATGTGTCATTCATCTCACCTCATTTCATCACACAGGCACTGAATCATTTCCTGTCATCATAAGAGGGGTGAAGACCGTACAATAAGATAACTTTGAGAAAGAGAAAGAGACCACATTCATATAATTTTTTTGTTTTTGGTTGTGCTGTGAGGCTTATGGGATCTTATTTCTCCAACAAGGGATCTAATGTGGGTTCCCTGCAGTGGAAGCATGGAGTCCTAATCACTAGACCACCAGGCAATTCCCATACCATAATTTTTATTACAGATTATTAACTATTATATTTTATTATTAGTCATCGTTGTAAATCTCTTACTATGCCTAATTTATAAATTAAACTTTATCATAGTTACGTATGCACAGGGACAAAAAACATAGTATATATAGGGTCTGCTACTATGCAGGTTCAGGAATCCAATTTGTTGGAACATACCCCCTGCAGGTACGGGAAGCTACTGCATTTGTGATGAAATCTGGCCTTGAGGACATTTGTAAAAGACTGAATAGTGCTTTTTATTGGTGTCTGGAACTTCTCAAACCACAAATTTGCATCCTTTCTGGTGACAGATGTGGCCAAAAATCTGTAACCTTCAATCTCACCTAAGATGAACAAGGAGAGAAAAGGAGATCTTGGAAACTTAAAGGTCTTAATGAAGAACTTAAGACTTTCAAAAAGCATGTTCTGCCTGCTTTTTGCTACCTGCTACTAATGGATACTTTCAGCAAGAGATAAACAATGTTAAGATAATGAGAAAAAGATCCTCCTGGAAAGACTGATACTCCAGAAGAGGACTCATTCACTTAGTGATCCCTATGACTATAGATGCTAAGAAGACTTCATGTTAGACGTATCTATCTAAAAACTCTAAGTACTACCTTTCCACACTTTATAACACGAGACATACATGAAGTTGACAAGGTTTTGATTAATTGGAAGTTAAGGCATAAATATCCAGGATTAAATTTCCTAGGGAGTATGTAGTATAGACTGCTATACAGGCCAAAAAAAGAGATATAAGTAGAGTTTATTGGAAATAATTAGGAAAGGAAAGGGCGACAGTCTGGTTTATGGAAAGGTCTGTACCATAAATATTTATAAAGAAATCTGATTTTATTACTTCCAAGTACAAGTCCTACTATAAAGGGAATTAACAATTATAAACTAGAACGAATAGGCACTAAACAAGTAAAACGAGCTAAGTTAATGACACCATTACAATTTATAATAGGGTTACATTATGTAATAATATAACATGTCTATAAAACATTTTAGGTAATATAAGAATTAATATAAGAATTAATTACTGGATTAGAGATTTGAAAATAATTATCAATAAATGGTAAGTAAGCCACAATTAGATATAATTCCTTGATTTCCTATTTAAATAAGTTATTGATTTTTAATTGGATAAATCTTTATGAATAAAACCTAATTCACAATGGAAGAGTTTATCTGAATTATGTTCTTAAGAATCACGACTTTTGGTCTACATTAGCAAAAATTCTAAGTGAATGAAATTTTACTATACTTTTTCTGGATGTATGTGTAGATTCTTAAAATCTTTTATCCTTAGGTGTCATGTGAAGTTCAATTTCCTAAAACAAAGTAGAAATATTTTCTACTTTTTGTACTTATTAATAGAAATAAATATGTAAGAATATTAAGAATGTATAGAGCGCTGTCATAAATTGGTATAGACGTAGTCCAGGCTCTATTATCTGCTGCACCGTGTGTGCTCAGTTGCTCAGCTATGTCCAACTCTTTGCGATTCCACAGAGTATACAGCCCACCAGGCTCCTCTGTCCATGGGATTTTCTTGGCAAGAAAAATGGAGTGGGTTCCATTTCCTCCTCTAGGAGATCGTCTCGACCCAAGCATTGAACCTGCATCTCCTGCACTGGTAGGTAGATTCTTCACCACTGAGCCACCTGGGAATCTTTTATCTGCTGCATACGGAGAGCTATATTATGAGAACTCTTTTCAAAATAATAACCCCCCAAATTCCAAGACCTTGAATGGTGTTTCAAATTATTGAAAGGGGATTAAGCAATGTTCAATAATATTCAATTATATTTTCAGTAAATTCTTATTTTGAAAGACAATGACCTAAGCTGTTTTAGACAGCTATTTTTTTTAAAAATCCACAAACTAAGTAAATGGTTTTTTGCCAGCATGATCTATTTCATAGCCATCTAGTCAATTTATTGCATGAAAATACAAAGTATTTAACTAAATCCAAAGACCCATTTATATGCATGGGCATTATTCAGCTAATGAGGCCCAAGAAACTCACATTACTCTACCTGGGACCTAGTTTTCAAAGGTGTGAAATGGGTCTGGAGTAGCTGTGGGAAAAGTAGTAAAAACAGCCGTTTGCCTTAGTTATAGAAAAATGACACTGTTAGTTCTGATCAAGTACGAGCTTAAGTGCTACTGTCTCTCAATTCCTCCCAATTTTTTTTTATAAAGTGAGAAGAGAAGGGGCTGGGAATTATTATTATTTTTAATTGATTTATTTTTAATTGAAGGATAATTGCTTTACAGAATTATGTTGTTTTCTGTCAAACCTCAACATGAATGAGCCATAAGTATAGATAAATCCACTCTCTTTTGAACCAACCTTCCATCTCCCTCCCCATCCCATGGGAATTATTATTATTCCTATTTTCCAGACTTCTACAGTACCACAAAATCATGTGCTTCCCTAAACAGACAGGAAACAAACACTAACAATTCAGTTGATACCAGATTTGTTTAGCGTCAGTGTCATTTATTAGATAAGACCTTAGGGTATTTTCACTCAGAACAATCAAATTTAACATACTTAAAATACAAAGCAATAAAAATCAAACATTCTCTGGACAGTTTATACAAGCAGATAATTTACTCCTCACTTTACTGTGACATATGCCTTACTTCTCAAGCACTTAAGAGGCCAGTCTGGCTAGAATCAACTATAATGTTAAGTCATTTATACTAGAGATGGTAGTTCATACAAATGCCAAAATAGCTAACTCAAAAATAATAATACAAATTCAGTCACTCAATGCCACGCAACCAGACTAAATGTTCCTGTAGCTTTACCACTACAAAATGAACTATATATTTTAGCCCTATACACAAAGTGCCAAGACAGTTAATATCCTTAGGAAATTTTGTTCAAGGAATATTAAAATGCAATGTGTTGTCACTGTATCACAAATGTCACCTCTAAGTTGTAGTGAAGATAAACTGAAAAAGACAGAAAGCAGGATAAGAAGTAGACAGGCAGATGGTTTTCAGCCATAAAGTAGACTGTAGTCAGTCGCCACTTTTGCCACTGCCTCTTGATGAGCATTACCAGTCATGGAAAAAACTGATGGCAAAAATTTCACCAGAAAGTGATAAGCACTACTGTTTAAACATCTGAACTTCTAAGATTCTTTGCTTGTTTTTTATTAACCTTTTTTTTTTGGTGGGTGGGTGGGGGGCTGTGGAGATAATTTGAAACTGGGCTTCCCTGGTGGCTCAGTGGTAAAGAATCCATGATGTGGATTTGAATCCTGGGTTGGGAAGATTCCGTGGAGAAGGAAATGGCAACCCACTCCACTGTTCTTGTTTGGAAAATTCCATGGAAAAAAGAGCCTGTCGGGTTAGTGTCCATGAGTTGTAAAGAATCAGACATGACTTAGCGACTAAAAGACAATTTTAAACTAGCAGAAAAGTTTGAAGAGAAATACAGAGAATGTTTATTCAGATCTATCAGTTTTACATTTTGTCAAAATTTATCAATCCTCTGATACGTATGTATATACACATACATACATATTTTTATTTATTCTTTCAGGTCATTTGAGCATAACTTGCATATATCATGTCCTTTATTCCTTAGTAATTCAGTGTGTATTTCCTAAGAACAAATATATCCTTTAAGGTAACCATGGTATGGTTGATAAATTTAAAAATTTAATATTGTTATTTCCTCTAATCTATATTCCATAATTGAATTTTATTAACTGTCCTAATAGGCTTTTTTTTTTTTTGGGCTGTTCCAGGTCTTAGGTGCAGCACTCAGGATCTTTACTTGTGGCATGCAGACTCTTAGCTGTGGCATGTGGGATCTAGTTCCCTGAGGAGGGATCAAGTCTGGGCCCCTGGCCTTGGGAGCATAGTGTCTTAGTCACTGGACCACCAGGGAAGTCCCTTAATGTTTTTTATAGCACTTTTTTTAAATTCTATAAGATGCAGTCCAGAACCACACAATGCTTTTAGTTATGAGTTTTTTTTTTTTTTTAATTTAACCTTTCAATTTTTACTACAGATAATATATAACCTATAGACCCCAAATATTAATCTGTGAAAAGAAAGACATGGTATACATTCCACTCCCTAGTCTCTCCCATTTCCCGTTTCTAGTCCTACTATTTTCCAATCTGGTTATCACTGTTATTACTTCCCTGTATATCTTTCCATAATTTCTCTACGTACACACAAGCAAAATACATAGTTATTTTTCTTCTTTTTATTTTAAACAACAACAACAAAAGAATAACACTATGCAGCCTGCCCTGGACTGTGTTTTTTCACTAGGTGATCTTTCTATGTTGGTAAGCAGACAATGTCCCCATTATTTTTTATGGCTGCATAATAGTCCATTAAATGGACATACTATACTTTACAAACAGTCCTTTACTGATGGACTGTTAGGCTGTTTTCAATCTTCAGTTATCACAATGTTTCAAAGCACTAATGCTTTTAAGTAGACTCTAAATCTAATTATTTGACTTAATAGCCAACTCAATAATATCATTCCTACTTTATACTGGGAACTGACACAAGGAAATTAAGTTGTTAAACAAACAGCATGAAATATGCCTGTGTCACAGAATAGGAAAAAAAGAGAATCTAGGAAATATTTAATTTTTCTTTTCACTGTGATACACAAACCAGGATATGAGCAAAGACACCCTGCTCAGACTGCTCTAATAAACAGGATAATGAAACAGATGACAAATTCTGCTAATAATACAGATTTATAGAACACTCCTAATTAACAGGGACTTTTGGGGGAATGAAGAACTCTGGGCTAATTTAATTTTCTGATTAAAGAAAAAGCAGAAAGTCTCTTTAGTTGGAAATCTTTCTAAATGTACTAATATAATAACATACCATGACATCCCTGCTTTAATTAGTTTAGTTTATTGAACTCAAATGAAAATTTTCTTTGATAATAGAGAATCTTATAGCACATGTTAATGTTATTATTCTGAACATCAATCCTTATTGTAGTTCCAAACGTATAAGTGCTTTCATGAAAGGCAGAATAAATGGAATGATGGCAAGTACACTGCATTAGGACTCAAAGGGTCCACTGTTTGAGTCTGGTTTTGGCTCAGCTACTTTACTCAACAAATACTTATTAAGAGCTTATCATCTGTCAGGACCTTTGTTAGAGAGGGAGAATACAGATGTGAATAGGACAAATAAAATCCGTGCTCTCACAGGATCTACATTCTAGTCAGGATAGATAATATATAAATAACACAAAAATGAAGAAGATAATTTGAAATACCAATAAATTACATTAAGGAAACAAACAGGATGAAAAAGTATGACTGGGGAAGAGAGTTAATTTAGATGGGTGCTACTTTCTCACTGAGGAGGTGATGTTTGAATTGAGACTACAGTAGCAAGAAGTAGCCACATCAGGGGTAGAATACTCAATATAGAGGACCTGGGCTATAAAAAGCTTGGTTACCCTCCATGTGTGGTATTTTGTTATATCAGCTCAAATGGACTGAAATATACATATTAAATGATAATTATCATATTAAATATCACATACACATTAAAATATGATAAATGTAGAAGTTGTCATTTTACACCGGGAGAAGAAAGTTTGTTCAACAAATTGTGATGCAACTATTTAGTAACATTCTGGAAAAAATACAAACTTGTAGAATTATTTTTCTATACCCCATAGTTCATATATAAGTTCCCTACCTGAAGTGTGCTTTATCTACCTTTGATTGGAGAAGCCCACTTATCCTTAAAATTTTAATTCAAGACCCCCCCCCACCTTCCCCTTCTCTCTCTTGCTGAGCAACTCATCCTTATAATTAGGTGAGATTGATCAAGACAGGCATCCATGACAAGGGGGCTTGGAGCCATAGTGGGCCAAAGTGATATTAGAGGTGAAGTAGAGATGAAGAGGCGGTGATCAAGACCATGTCCAAGAGAAAGAAATGTAAAAACAAAAACTGGTTGATTGAGGAGGCCTTACAAATAGCTGAGAAATGAAGAGAAGCGAAAGGAAGGCAAAGGAGAACAGGAAAGATATACCCATTTGAATACAGAGTTGCAAAGATTAGAAAGAGAGATAAGGAAGACTTCCTTGGTAATCAATGCAAAGAAATAGAGGAAAACAATAGAATGGGAAAGACTAGAGATCTCTTCAAGAAAATTAGAGATA
The DNA here is from genome assembly GCF_055505025.1 of Bos grunniens. Lineage (NCBI taxonomy): Eukaryota > Metazoa > Chordata > Mammalia > Artiodactyla > Bovidae > Bos > Bos grunniens. The sequence goes on from NC_141192.1 coordinate 15,677,208, forward strand.
CCAAGGGAATATTTCATGCAAAGATGGGCATAATAAAGGACAGAAACAGTATGGACCTAGCAGAAGCAGAAGATACTAAGAAGAGGTGGCAAGAATACACAGAAGAACTATAAAATGGAGAAGGCAATGACACCCCACTCCAGTACTTTTGCCTAGAAAATCCCATGGACGGAGGAGCCTGGTAGGCTGCAATCCATGGGGTCGTTAGAGTCGGACACAACTGAACGACTTCACTTTCACTTTTTGCTTTCATGCATTGGAGAAGGAAATGGCAACCCGCTCCAGTGTTCTTGCCTGGAGAATCCCAGGGACGAGGGAGCCTGGTGGGCTGCCGTCTATGGGGTTGCACAGAGTCGGACACGACTGAAGCGACTTAGCAGCAGCAGCAGCACCAGCAGAGATCTCTTCAAGAAAATTAGAGATACCAAGGTAATATTTCATGCAAAGATGGGCATAATAAAGGACAGAAACGGTATGGACCTAGCAGAAGCAGAAGATATTAAGAAGAGGTGGCAAGAATACACAGAAGAACTATAAAAAGATCTCAGTGACCCGGATAACCACGATGGTGTGATCACTCACCTAGAGCCAGATCCTGGAGTCTGAAGTTAAGTGGGCCTTAGGAAGCATCACTATGAACAGAGTTAGTGGAGGAGATGCAATTCCAGTTGAGGTATTTCAAATCCTAAAAAATGATGCTGTGAAAAGTGCTGCATTCAATATGCCAGCAAATTTGGAAAACTCAGCAGTGGCCACAGGACTCGAAAAGGTCAGTTTTCATTCCAATCCCAAAGAAAGGCAATACCAGAGAATGTTCAAACTACTGTACAATTGCACTCATCTCACATACTATCAAGTAATGCTCAAAATTCTTTAAGAGGCTTCAACAGTACGTGAACTGTGAACTTCCAGATGTTCAAGCTGGATTTAGAAAAGGCAGAGGAACCAGAGATCAAATTGCCAACATCCATTAGATCCCAGAAAAAGCAAGAGAGTTCCAGAAAAACATCTACTTTTACTTTATTGACTATCCCAAAGCCTTTGACTGTGTGGATCACAACAAATGATGGAAAATTCTTAAGGAGATGGAATTACCAGACCACCTGACCTACCTCCTGAGAAATCTGTATGCAGATCAAGAAGCAACAGTTAGAACTGGACATGGAACAACAGACTGCTTCCAAATCAGGAAAGGAGTATGTCAAGGCTGTATATTGTCACCCTGCTTATTTAATTTATATGCAGAGTAAGCCAGGGTGGATGAAACACATGATGGAATCAAGATTGCTGGGAGAAATATCAGTAACATCAGAAACACAGATGACGCCTCCCTTATGGCAGAAAGCTAAGAGAAACTAAAGAGCCTCTTGATGAAAGTGAAAGAGGAGACTGAAAGAGCTGGCTTAAAACTCAACATTCAAAAAACGAAAATCATGGCATTCGGTCCCATCACTTCTTAGCAAATAGATGGGGAAACAATGGAAACTGTGACAGACTTTATTTCTTTGGTCTCCAAAATCACTGCAGATGGTGACTGCAGCCATGAAATCAAATGAGCTCGCTCCTTGGAAGAAAAGCTACGACCAACCTAGACAGCATATTCAAAAGCAGAGACATTACTTTGCCAACAAAAGTCCAGATAGTCAAAGCTATGGTTTTTCCAGGAGTCATCTATGGATGTCAGAGTTGGACTATAAAGGAAGCTGAGTGCTGAAGAATTGATGCTTTTGAACTGTGGTATTGGAGAAGACCCTTGAGAGTCCCTTGGAATGCAGGGAGATCAAACCAGTCAATCCTAAAGGAAATCAGTCCTGAATATTTATTGGAAGGACTGATGCTGAAGCTGAAGCTCCAATACTCTGGCCACCTGATGTGAAGAACTGATTCACTGGAAAAGACCTCAATGCTGGGAAAGACTGAGACAGGAGGAGAAGGGGATGACAGAGGATGAGATGGTCGGATGGCATCACCTACTTGATGGACATGAGTTTGAGCAAGCTCCGGGAGTCGGTGATGGACACGGAAGCCTGGTGTGCTGCAGTCCGTGGGATCACAAAGAGTTGGACATGACTGAGTAACTGAACTGAACTGAGTAGTGTTATGGAAAAAATTGAGCAATCAAACATTGATGGCTTTCTCCCTCCCTCCATCCTTCCTGTCCTTCTTTTCTTGTGGTTTAGTCCTAATCACTGCAGTAGGGGGATATAAGATACTACTGGTATTCTAAATGGACCCCTTTCTAAAACCATGTATTTCTTCCTGAGTATAACAGTAAAGATTTTCAAATGGATATGGATGTACAAAGCTATTCTCCATTATCAATGAAGATGTTACTGATACCATTACTTCTAATCATGGGCTTTCTATTGGTAAGATTTCTTTTTGAATTGCTGGTGGTGGCAATGGTAATGTTGTTAAGTTTGCAAAGGAAAAGCTGTATCAGATATGAGGGAACCAATGGCTCCCTTTTTATCCTATGGATTAAGAAATCTTAGAGCAAGAAAGCATTAACAAAATATCACTAATGTTTAGTGCAATCTGGTTTGCAGGGATGATAATGCTTTAAGGTAATGTCATAGGTTTAAAAGGAAACAAAAAAAATTAAAGTCTATTCTATACAATAAAATTAAACTTCCTCAAAGTATGGAGTGAATTTCAGAGGGCTCCCTGACAAATACTGATAAAAGTTATGAGTTCTATTTACTGTCCAATAAACTAAATTGGATTCACAGATCACTTGACTACTTGGAGTACAGCGATAAACACTAGTAAACAACAATTTTGTCCAATTTAAACAGAACACTTTTCTTTATTGAGGCATTTACCAATCTCTCTTGCACTTAAAAGTAGATTAAAATGTATAAACGTATGGTTAATTACCTGTTTGAAGAAAACCTCTCAATTACAATATTTTATATTGCTCTTTAAGCTTGGTTGTACTCCTCACTACTCTTTATGAACAGAATTTGTAGCATCAGATTTTTGAAAAGTTGCAGGAATAGTTTAAGGATCATACTCATACCTATAAGTAGATTAAAAAGAATGGCACAACCCTATTAAAAAATGATAAAGACCCTCTTTCCAAACAGGCTTGTGTCTGTCATCTAATACTGAGCCGATTACTGCTAATGCCTCTTAGAACTGGTTCTACTAATAATCCTTAGTTGCTGCTTCCATTTTCCTGTCCAAAGTGTCATTCTAAATGTCTATTACTCTTCTGAAGTCACCAAATAATTTTCACCATGAGAGGATAGAACAGAAGCCATTAGGTGTCAGGTCTTTATACTTTGCTAGTTATGTTAAACTACTAGATAGTTCTTCAAATGATACAAAAAAACCCCCCAAAACCCAGCATCTTTGTTTCTGAGACTGGAAGAAGATGAGAGATAATTCAATTTAAGAAAACCATCTTGTACAGCTGCAGCGGATACTACTGATACTCTAGTTTATGTAAATGGCACCTGCTAGACTTGGTCTGTTTACAGCCCACAATACCACTTATACTTCCTCAGATGACCCAGAGACAAGATACAAATTGGACAGGCTGTAGATGTCAGTGCTGCAAGGCTGGTGTCCTTAATTGTGTGGGGTGTGACTTCTTGACATTGGTTATATCTGGACAAAAGAAATTTAGGCCTTGCTATTAACAACAACAACAAAAAGTCTCTGTTTTAATACTGACAAATTGCACTAGTATTCCCAAAGAAATAAAGAAGCATCAATAGGCCAGGTATGAATTTATTCACCTATTTTAATAGCACATTTTAGTTAATGTTAAGTAAATGTTCTCTGTGAGCAACATTTGCATCAGCAGTTTAGTTTTTATTTTACCATAGTGGTAGCTGATAAGGAAAGGGAAAAGCCTTTATGTTTCGCATGAAGCACATTCTGAAAGCTTAGAATTTGAGCATCTGTGGCTACGGTTCACATTTTCTGGTAGTGATGGCAATACCCTTAATATGCTGAGAGTGAAGGGAACACATACTGGATCATATAGGTGCCTTCTACCTACATCCAGGTACCCTGGTTTGAAAGGTATGCAGACAGAAACATCTTTAACACCTTCAGGGAAAGTCATGGGCACACGTTTTCACATTCTTTACAGAATAAATGCCATTAAGAAATATGAAAATGTGAAGAGCTTCCCTAGAAGTCCAGTGGTTAGGAATCTACCTGCTAATGTATGGCACACACAGGTTCAACCCCTTGTTGGAAAGATCCTGTGTGCCATGAGGCATCTAAGCCCAAGACCTGCAACTACAGAAGCCCATGCAGCCTAGAGCCTGTGCTCCGCAACAGGAGAAGCCACCACAGTGAGAAGCCCACACACTGCAGCTAGAGAGTAGCCCCCACCTGCTACAACTTGGGAAAGCTCATGCACAGCAATGAAGACTCCAGCAGAGACAACAGTAATTTCTTTAAAAAGAAAGAAAATGTGAACATTTTATCTAACATATTCCAAGTCTATGAAGTCACTCTAGACATCATATAACAAGTCTTTCTTGATTATATGTTTATACATTTAGTGGGAAGAAATGGAGATAATTATTGAAATGTAGCAGAAACCCATTATTAGGTACATAATAAATATTTGGTGATTGACTAATGGTAGAATTAAAAGACTTCTAAGCTAGCAAACAAATACATTTTCTCATAAAATAATTTTTAGATACTATTTTAATAAAATAGAGGAAACTTCTGTATTTCTCAAATATTTTCTTAGTGGGTACAACAGGGATTACAATTAACATTCTAAATATATAACAATCTAATCTGAATTGAAACCAAATTAGTTTCAACAACACACAAAACCTATGCTTCCATATTGTTCCTTTTCCCTATTATGATGGTGCTACAGTTGCATCTTATGCAGATGTGTCCATTAACATATATTTATAATTACTGTTAAATGTAGTTTTTAAGTCATGTATGAAACAAAAGAGGAGTTAGAAACTCAAAACACAAGAACACTGGCTATTCACCTATGTAATTACCTTTACTGGAATTATTTCTTTACATGGCTTTGAGTACTGTCCAGGATCCTTTCATTTCAGCCTGAAGGATTTCTTATAGGGCAGGTCTACCATTAATGACATCCACTGGATCATCGAAAAAGCAAGAGAGTTCCAGAAAAACATCTACTTACGCTTTACTGACTACACTAAAGCCTTTGACTATGTGGATCACAACAAATGATAGAAAATTCTTAAGGAGATGGAATTACCAGACCACCTGACCGGCCTGTTGAGAAATCTGTATGCAGGTCAAGAAGCAACAGTTAGAACTGGACATGGAACAACAGACTGGTTCCAAATCAGGAAAGGAGTACGTCAAGGCTGTATATTGTCACCCTGCTTATTTAACTTACATGCAGAGTACATCATGAGAAATGCCGGGCTGGATGAAGCACAAGCTGGAATCAAGATTGCTGGGAGAAATATCAATAACCTCAGATATGAAGATGACACCACCCTTATGGCAGAAAGTGAAAAGGAACTAAAAAGTCTCTTGATGAAAGTGAAAGAGGAGAGTGAAAAAGTTGGCTTTAAATTCCACATTTAGAAAACTAAGATCATGCCATCCAGTCCCATCACTTCATGGCAAACAGATGGGCAACAATGGAAACAGTGACAGTCTTTATTTTTTTGGTCTCCAAAATCACTACAGATGGTGACTGCAGCCATGAAATCAAAAGACACTTGCTCCTTGGAAGAAAAGCTATAACAAGTCTAGACAGCATATTAAAAAGCAGAGACATTACTTTGCTAACAAAGGTCTGTCTAGTCAAAGCTTTGGTTTTTCCAGTAGTCATGTATGTATGTGAGAGTTGGACAATAAAGAAAGCTGAGCGCCGAAGAATTGATGCTTTTGAACTGTGATGTTGGAGAAGACTCTTGAGAGTCCCTTGGACTGCAAGGAGATCCAACCAGTTAATCCTAAAGGAAATCAGTCCTGAATATTCAGTGGAAGGACTGATGCTGAAATTGAAACTCCAATACTTTGGCCACCTGATGCAAGGACTCACTGGAAAAGACCCTAATGCTGGGAAAGATTGAAGGCGGGAGGAGAAGGGGACGACGAAGGTTGAGATGGTTGGCTGGCATCACCGACTTGATGGACAGGAGTTTGAGTAAGCTCCGGGAGTTGGTGATGGACAGGGAAGCCTGGTGTGCTGCAGTTCGTGGGGTCACAAAGAGTCAGACACAACTGAGCAACTGAACTGACTGACTGACCAGTAATGAACTCCTCTAGCTTTTGTTAACTGGAAATATCTTAATTTCTCCCTCATTTTTGATGTACTATTTTAACAGATATAAAACTCCAGTATATATAAGCCCTTGTTTTCAGATGGTGAATTACAAATTACCAAAAAAGCTAACCCACCAAGTAGATTTTCCATGATTCACACTGCCTTTTAATTTACTGAAGGTCCAGGAAGATAAAATTGTAGTGTGGGCAAAGATCAATGTTGAACTCAAGCTAGGAAAGCTTTTCAGAAATTGGTTGCTGATTGTACTTTGATAATTAAATACACAAACCTATGATCCTTTTAGGCTCACCTAATTAGTATCAAATGAGTTTACTTAATTATAGTTGTAAATTAAATGCACAGGGTTTGCCTCATCTCAAATAATTACATGTGCATTGTAATGTGAATTATGGAACATTAATTTTTAGTTTATCGATTACTCCCTAAACAGAGACCAGGACTCATTATGATAGAGTTATTATCATAGCAGTTTTGATAAATAGCCCCTAGAAAAGGTTCTGAATAATGTTTGCATATAAGTTCTTTAAAGGAAAGGTGTGCAAGTGTCAGAATTGGCACTACATATTTACACAAAGCCCCAGCATAGACAGATGTTTTCCCTGAGGTATTTTAAGTGAGAGACATATATATATGGATATGCATGTGTATATATATATATATGCATGCGTATAAAATCTCCACTCTCATTCTTCAGAGCTAGAACTTTTTCAAAGTTTATAGCAGAGGTTGTAACTACTTAAAACTTAAAAAAAAAAAAAAGTTTCTAGGCATAATGTTATGTAATTACAGGTCAAAGCATTACCTCCAGCACATCCGTTCTTGGAATCCCTCAGGTGGAGGAAATGATAGGTCAACTGTCATGTTAAGAAAGCTTCAGTTATGTTCACTATACCCAGACCAACCAAAAAATGGGACAAAAACTCTATATATTCTACTCTGTGGATACTTCACTATAGCAATTTTTTTTTCTTGGAGAAAATATTCTAAATATTGAAATGTTTCAGACCTAATTTCATGAATAGGCTTCTGGTTTTCCTCATACACAAAATAAATCTAAGTAAAAATATGAGATTTTCTTGTTTAAAAGATATAAACTTTTCAGACCAGTCCCTTGCCTGACTTACTTCAAATGTACCTCTTATTTTTCACATTTTCCTGCTCGTGTTTTATTATGAGACAACTCCCACTGACCACACCAATAACTGTTACCGGACTTATATTATTTCCTCTCATTTTTCTTGGCTATTTTGCAGTGTGTGCCAAAAGAAACTCCCTGCTTCCGCAGAGCTTGAAGAATGCACTTGGTTGCTTGCTACAAACACTCAAATTTTGCTCATTAGGGATAGTGATGTTATATGGCTTCAAAAAGCAACAAAGGCGAAGACTAAACAGATATGTCAAGTCTTCCTCTGCATTTACAATTTCTAACTTTGGCCACCATAGTTTTTTTCTCAGTATACTTGTAGTTTTCTGCCATTTCTCCCTTTAAGTATAGAGACTGAGAGGAAGACCTCAGCATAATAATTCTGTTTTAATTCAGCCCAATTTTGGCCTAAAGCAAACATCTAATTACTTGTGATTAATTCTAAAGAACATAACCTACTTTCATGTTCAATGGATCTATGTTAGAATCTAACTAGTGGCTTCTCCTCATTTTTCACTGCCTTTCAGTCTTTTCTGTGTTAACTTAATCCCCAAAGTGACTGAAAAATCATAAACTGCCATTCTCCTACTGCACAAATTATCTATATTATACAACTCACATTTCAAAGGACTTACATTATTAGTCTTGAATTGTGTGTTCAAATTCAGATTGAATTCAGACCTCTCTGTGATAAATGACAAGATGCATGAGGGTTGCCTATGTAATCTAGGCAACCATAATTATACAATTATTGATGAAGTTCCTGTTGATAAACAATGCAAACATTAGGAAATACTATTTTGCAATTAAATGGTGAAGAAAGCTGTTTATTGCCTTCCATTCTCTCCACTGTTAATAAGATTGAAGTTGCAGATGTTCTTGTATGCTGCATTGATGTTAAATGGTGCATGATGCTCTAGGTGGTTCCCATAACCTTGCTTTGTCTACTATGAACTGACTCAATTGATATGATAATAGAGAAAAGAGCTGGGCTGAACTGGCACAATTTGCATAGCCTTGAAATTTGCGATCGTTGGACAGCCAACTGCTCCTAAAAGTTCTTATTCAGTTGTCATTGACAACAATGTGTTAGACAAATAATATTTTGGAATTAATCACTCAGGTGGGGACATCAGTTTACTGAAGCTTTTATCCCATCAAGCAAGTTACTCATCAAGGCATTTCTAGAGCTAATGACAGGGGATTTTATGATAGTCCTTGGGATCATTTACTATTAGATTTAACACAAAGAAAGCAGACATCATTCAGGGTGTCACAAAACAGTAGAAGCACTTACAGCTTTTTGACACAGGAATTATATCTCATAAAGCCTGTATTTTCATCTCATTATTAAATAAATGTTATATTTTAGAGTAAGGAATAATAAAATCCTGATGCTGCTCAATACTTTCCTCATTTAAAAAAATTATATGAGAACCCATACAAATATAGTAGCAATTGGTCTGATGCATGAAAATAAAAGGACACGTTCAGTTCAGTTCAGTTCAGTGTTAGAGAACCTCAAACACTGAAGAAAATCCCAATACATCACAAAAACATTTTGAATAGTAATAGGAGAACAACTAGAGAAACACTGTAACTATAAAAGAGGACTGAGAATCTCTGAGTTTAGAATTTAAGAGCATACATGATGAATGAAAAGATAAGAGACAGTACATATATCTTTGGTGGGTGGACAATGAAACAATCAAGAAGAGAGAAGATGTGCAAATAAATGGGGAAAATGTTATTTAAAGAATAAAAAAAAAAACATAAAAATAAAAATCCTAGGAAAGCTAGGATGAAAAATTTAGTGCTAATGAAGGTATAATTCAAAACAAGAGAACAACTGGGCTATGCTGTAATACCGAGAGGTCAATATGAAAGATTTAACTCCCTGAAAAACAAATTCCATTATCACTACTGGGAAAAGAGGTGGGGTGAAGGAAGTTAGAGAACACCAGATGAAAGAAACTGTGCACACACAGAATTATGTTTTAAAGAAGGGCAATGCAAGTGGCTTTTAAAACAAACCCCACTCTCTACTTTAATTTAAGGTTTAAAGAATAGCATGTTCTGACTTTTTTGTTGTTAGTGTAATTTATGATAAATTTAGGATATAACCCCAAATTACAATAAGACCATTAGTTTTATCTCAAGAAGACTAGACTATATTTCAAGAAGACTAGAATATAAACCCAGGACGGAAAACGGGTCCACGGATACATCGTATTCACTGCTCCTCCTTACTGGGCTCATTCCTGGGGGGAACTATTATACGTTCTGTAATAAGGACTGTACTTCCTACCTGATTATTATCAGGCCACATGACTTGCTTCAGCTAATGCAATGTGAGGGGAGATGATGCAAGAGATGTAGCAACTACTGTGTAGTATTTCATCATGCCTTTACCCCTCTAATGCAAATAACATGTCCCTGATTGGGACTGCCCTTCCGTGTTGATCCCAGACAGGAGAAAACGTGGAGGAGGGCCTCAGCTACCAAGTGAAGAAAAAGAATGCAAGAGAAAAAGAAATATCTATTATTGAATGTCATTAAGATTCTGAGGGTTATTTGTTAGTAGGCTGCTGCCTTAGCCTAACCTGGCTAATAAATATATATATAAAAAGGGTAGCACTGCATTATTAATCTTAACATTTCAAAATTATGAGATGAAGACTATAGAATAACTGCTTATTTGAATTTGATAACACCTTCACTGTGTCTGAAATGAAATGCAATATCAGATTAAACATTCAACATGTGTTCTAAAGAGCATCTGGATAAATGTGGTACAGACGGTAAAATGTGTCTATGAGGATGCCCTTTCACGGTTATCTCTGCTCCCTAACAGTTTCTCTAGCAACCTAGAAGAATAGAGAAATATTAGTATGAGTTTAAGCAGGTTTTAGGGGCTTCTGATAGTAAGAGATTAAGCAATTTGGACCAACCATCCCATGAAGAAGAATTAGAATGGGCAAAAAATATCCTTAAAATGTGCTTGAAGGTACTGATGCCCTAACAAAAGAGTGAAGAATTACCAGGGTAGGACATAAGGGATAATAGAGCCCAGAGAGGTGAGTCTGATGTTTGATATTGCTGGAGGACAAAACTTGGAATCTAGACCCTATAAAGTGAGATGGCCCTCCAAAGAACTGCAGGTTTAGGGTATACAGGAGGTAGACAGGCCTAAGCAATGGACTGTGGTTTATACTCCAATCATCTAAATACCTAAACTTAGATCAAGATGCTTCTAGTATGCCAGTGGACTCGTGCTTGCCAAAAGAAAACACGAATTAGCCTATACCTCAAATTATTTCCACAAAGAATTTTCCAAATACAAAGTCTCAAACACAATAAAAAATAGTAATATAAGAAAAGCAAGAAATTAAAACCACCAGAAATTATACAACAGAAAGTAGCCCCAAGTGGTCCAGATAATGAACCCATCAAACAGAAACTCTGAAATGACTGTACTTACTGATTATAAGTTAAAAACTGAAGATTTTAGCAGAGGACTATAAAGTATGAAAAACAGATAAGAATTTCATTGGTTTAAACAAAAACTGAAAATAAGAATTCAATGAATACTATTTAAAAGAAACTCAGATGCAGCTTACAAAAGAATCAGTGAACTGGAAGATAGGTCAGAAGAAAATATCCAGGATGAGACACAGTGAAGATAGGTAAGATGGATTCTACATAGCTACTGAAAGTGAAATTAGAACCAATGCAGAGATTTATAAGAAAGTAAATTTCTGTTTAACAGAAAGAAGAATTTTCTAACAATTTAGGGTTTATAAAACCAAAATGAACAATCTGCTAGGCAGTGCATGTTTTAGAAAGGATTCTTGAATTGAGTTGGGAATGAAATAAGGTGCTTCCTATGCCCTTCTAAAGACCTTAGGATTTTATAAGAATTCAGAGAAAAAGTACAATATAATCCTATATATATAAAATTATGTACTGTAGGCATGCAAGCACTCAGTAAAAAGATGTCTGAAAGGATAAGCACTACATTCTTAACATCTGTTGGCTGAATGGGGAAATTTCAGTTGACATTTTATGTATGAAAATATGCTGAGATTGTTATTAGTAACTGGGAGATACACTTTTGGGTTCTCGGACATATACAATACTTTTAAAGATTGAGGACCCCAAATGCCATTTGTTTATGTAAGTTATATTTATCAATACTTACTGTATTAGAAATTTTAAAAGAGGGTGGAAAAGTTTATTAATATACCTATTAAGTTTTAACATATTTTTATAAAAATAATATATTCCAAATAAAAATATTATTGAAAACTTGCATTTTTGCTAATCGCTTTAATGTCTGATTTAATAAAAGACAGCAGGGTTTTCATATCTACTTCAGTATTAAATCTGTTGCTGTATTACACATTATGCACTCTCTGGAAAACTCTACTGAAATTGAGTCATAAAGACAATGTCTTAGTATTATTGTGAAACAGTTCTGCCTTCATGGAAGACACTCTGAGAGTGTCCTGGATACCTCCAATGGGTTCACACCTTGAAAACTGCTGTATCAAAGTAACGGCTATAGATGTTCCTATGCTGGGATGGTACAACTGCTCATTCTGGACAAGCTGTAACTCAAAGAATATGTCAGTTCTGCTGTGCTCACAGCTGTGTTTAGTGGGATAGGCCAGTAAAGAGTTCATGCTCTGCAGCTTAGAAAGTAAAAGATCCCAAGTGTTTAGATGAAAGCAAGCTGGCTGAGAAGAATGTTTTAGACTTCCCTAGGAGAAGGCATGGAGAAGGCAATGGCACCCCACTCCAGTACTTTTGCCTGGAAAATCCCGTGGACGGAGGAGTCTGGTGGGCTGCAGTCCATGGGGTGGGTCGCTGGAGTCGGACACAACTGAGCGACTTCACTTTCACTTTTCACTTTCATGCATTGGAGAAGGAAATGGCAACTCACTCCAGTGTTCTTGCCTGGAGAATCCCAGGGAGGGGAAGCCTGGTGGGCTGCCATCTCTGGGGTTGCACAGAGTCAGACACAACTGAAGCGACTTGGCAGGAGAAGGCAATGGCAACCCACTCCAATACTCTTGCCTGGAAAATCCCATGGACGGAGGAACCTAGTAGGCTGCAGTCCGTGGGATCGCACAGAGTCAGACACGACTGAAGCGACTTAGCAGCAGCAGCAGGCAGATAAAGTATCACTGTACTGATCCCTTTATATAATAATAGGCCTGAGTTAATTAACCCAACCTATGATTTCTTTGTTGTTACAGCAAACAAAAGTATACAGTTTGCTATAAATGCTAGACAAAGTATACTGGATGAGGCCTAACGTGGGAGAACTAACAAAGGTCTCCAAAGTGATCATACTCTGATTTCCATGTTGGAATCCTGGTAACCTAAGACTGAGATATATAAGCCCAACACAAGATAGATGGAAATCTGAAGCCTGCCTAGCATGGCAGTTGGCCTTTTCTAGAAAAGTGCACACACACACACGGTCTGAAGTATACACTACCATGAAAGGACTGATTTAGCCTATTTTATAAGAAACGATATTAACAGGCTGTTGAACTTCTCTCCTACTAGGTTGACAGTTTTGAGGATTTTAAAGAATCTAGTCACAAGTATTATAGATACCATTTCTTCCTTAGTTGGGAATCACAGGGCTCCTCTACTCCAGATAATTTACTATAATAGTTTGATGACAAGGTATTTTATCCTTTTCTTCCAAGCTGTTAAACACTGACTTTGAAATATCGTTTTATTTACTTATTTTTATCTTAGTTTCCCAACCAGGGAATGAAACCAGGACATGGCAGTGAAAGCCTGGAATTCTAACCACCAGGCCACCAGGGAACTCTCTGAAATACCATTTATGTTTCAGTAACCTTAAAAGTAAAAAATCTGAGAGAATGGTCCCTCTGATACAAGGTTTATGTTGTAGCCCCCTAAGAATTCTTTTAATACTTACATTACACTAATAAATAGAGCAGGGCTTCCCTGGTGGTCTAGTGTTAAGGATCTGCCTGGCAATGCAGGGGAAGATGCCACACGCTATGGAGCAACTAAGCCCTCGCACCACAACTACTGAGTCAGTGCACTAGAGCCGGACAGCTGCAGCTGCTGAGCTCCTGTGCCTAGAGCCCGCGCTCTGCAACAAGAAAGGCCAGCTCAGTGAGAAGCCTGCACACCGCAATTCGAGAACGGTTCCCACTCAGCACAACCTGGGAAAACCCGCATGTAGCAATGAGGACCCGGAGCAGCCAAAAATATATAAATCTTAAGACAAAATCTAGACCAGAGGTTGTCCAACTCTGGCTTATGGGCCAGATCTAGCTATTTCCATTTGATTATGTATTGTTATATAGGGATACTTTCAAACTAGAGGCAGAGTTAAACAGCCTCAACTGAGATCATATATCTTGACCCTGTACAGAAAGGTTGCTGACTCCTGATCTAGACATATAGACCATTAGAGCAATCTGGACACAGAGACCATTAGAATTGAAAGATACAGTAGAGATTTTCTCGTCAGTCCTTTCATTTCATAGTTGAATAAAATAAAACCCAGAAAATAAAAAAAGCAGCGCACTGAGCACACAGAAGACGAGTGGAAGCTTCCTGGCACATGGAATTCCCACTTTGCTATTTTCTAGCCTACTCATTCCACACTAGGAATGCTCTGCCTAAATCAAGAGTCCTGCCGAGTCTCTTAAAAGCCACATATGGTCTTGGCACAGAAATTGTTTTTTTAACACCTGGGTAACCAGGCTGTGTAGGTCCCAGGAGCACAGCAGTGCCCTTAGCATCAGCTCTAGCTAACCCCTGAGGAGTCAGATCTGAGACAGAGCTACTTTCAGGGCCCTGCCTCATTAGTCCCTGCTGCCACCAATCTAGCTCAGAGAAAATTGATCCTTCCCTCATGTCTGCTGAACCAAGGCCAGTCTTGGGGAAAGAGGTTTTGTTCATCGAGGATTTGTTAATTAAGTCATCACTGTACTAATGAAACCCCAGAGCTTCAGACACTAGTAGTCTATATTACTTTAGGGTAACTAAATTTGTATACTTAATTAAAAGGCTTGTGTTCTTTTAAAAACAACATAATTTTAAAAATATATAGAAATAAGATATGGAAAACACACAGTACTTATCATCTTACCCCCACCTCCAACATAATCACTTTTGCTGTTTTGACTGTAGTGGCAGGGAATTTAATATTCTGATTTTTGTATACTATTGAAAAGTCCTCAAATTTTAAGTAATGATGTTTCACAAAATGAACAAACACTTTGCATTGTTCATCTAACACAATATGTAAGGATAGTCTAAAATTGCAGTATCATTTTTAATGGTAGCCTTAAGTAAATAACATACTTTATCCATTCCATCAAGTTTTGTTTAATTTTTACTATTATGCATAAAAATGATATAACTGTTTTCACATATAGTCTTATTTTGATTAAATTTTAAGAACTGAAAATACTGTATTAAAGGATATGAATATTTTCACTTATTTGTATTTTAGTAACATTATATAGGCATCTGATTGACTACACCCCCAAGCATCAAATACCAATTCTTTTAAAAGATCCTCTTATATCACATATCCTCAGTTGATCTTTTATCAGAGTCCTTATGTACTCTAATACATCTATGTTCTACCAATAGAATTAACCTTTAAAAACTAGAGTTCAAAGAAAGAAAAAAAGAAAAACCAACCAACCAACCTAGAGTTCACATTAGTCTCAACCACAATTAGGATGATGGACTTTCCTGGTGGCTCAGAGGGTAAAGAATCTTCTTGCAATCCCTGGGTTGGGAAGATCCCCTAGAGAAGAAAATAGCTACCCATTCCAGTATTCTTGCCTGGAGAATTCCAGGGACAGACGAGCCTGGTGGGTTACAGTCCATGGAGTGGCAAAGAATCAGACATGACTGAATGACTAACACTTTCACTTTTCACAGCTAGTATGACACTGGGAGAAAGCCATTAATAGTTCAGTTTTTTTTTTTTTTAAAGCTCATTAATAAAAGCAAAAGTGTATAAAGGTAAGAAAAGTATTTAAAGTATTTATTATGATCTGGGGCACTTGAGACATCGATCTTTCTGCATCTCTCATAAGGAAAAACTACTCAAACTAAGGTGGTACTGATGTATTATAAAACCTACTTGAAGGACAATTTAAATATCCAGTCCACAGAAATACATTCTCAAAAAAAAGAAATTATCCAGAATCAGCCGCTAGGCTTCCTCTGCCCGTGGAATTCTCCAGGCAAGAATACTGGAGTGGGTTGCCATTCCCTTCTCCAGGGGATCTTCCCGACCCAGGGATTGAATCTGGGTCTCCTGCATTGCAGGCAGATTCTTTACCACCTGAGCCACCTGGGGAGCCTCAGCACAGATTCACAAACACACAAATCTATACTTAATAAAGCATATTATCTTAAGACTCTAGTTAAAAAATTACCACACTCAATTCATTATAATTCAGGTAACCTAGATTAGTTCAAATTGTGTATATCCACTTAAAAATGACTAGATCTTTTAAAATATGAATAATGGTGCTGCTGCTGCTGCTGCTGCTGTGTCGCTTCAGTCGTGTCCGACTCCGTGCGACCCCATAGACGGCAGCCCACCAGGCTCCCCCATCCCTGGGACTCTCCAGGCAAGAACACTGGAGTGGGTTGCCATTTCCTTCTCCAATGCAGGAAAGTGAAAAGTGAAAGGGAAGTCGCTCAGTCGTGTCCGACTCCTAGTGACCCCATGGACTGTAGCCTACCAGGCTCTTTCGTCCATGGGATTTCCCAGGCAAGAGTACTGGAGTGGGGTGCCATTGCCTTCTCCGGAATAACAGTGCAGGATCCCAAATATTATATCCGACCATTCTAAGATTAATTTCTTTTAATAACAGCTGCACTAAGCTATGATTTGAGACATACTGAAACCTATGGCTCGGAACCCTCTACTGGAGTTTTTGTACAAGGACAAATGTTTCCTAGAGCAAAAAAATTCAAAGAAACACTAAGAAACTAAAAATGCATGCATGCATAGCTGGGGCAAATTATGAACAATATACAAAAAAGCCAAGTCCCAGTTGGTACTTCTGAGGTACCAGAGCAAAAGCAGGGTAGTGCACGTGATCCCTGCCCACAGCACCACCAAGGGGCTGGGTAGACCACTTAAGCCACCCCTTGAGCCCCAGCCACTGCCCCTACCCTCACTCCATTAACAGGACCAGCTCACCCCCACATTGGGCATTGGGGAGAGATAAAGGGAACTTGTTTTCATTCCCTGTGCTGCGGTATGAGTCCTAGTAAATCTTGGCCTGAATTTCTCCTCTGACCTCTTATCAATTTCTATTGATTAAAGAGTCCAAGAACCTAGGTAGGTAACAGATTGACATCCAGTAAACTGCACATATTAAAGTGTATAATTTGTTAAGTATGTAGTATATATATCCATGAAACTATCACCACAATCAAGACAATCAACATATCTATTACTTTCACAATTACCCCTTGTGTTTTTTAATAAGCTTCTATCTCTTTCTGCCCCCTAGTTCTCAAACACTCATAATGGATCCATAGTATCAAAGTTTGATTTGGATTTTTAATCAATTATTGTGTAATTTTTCAGGTAATACTGACTGTAGTCAGTGGATTGTGTCTTCAAAAATGGATGTGTAACCTGAACAATAGAGGTTCTTTGTAGGAAAATTTCTGAGCTACAGATTCATTGGACCAACAGCAGATTCGAGCATCTGCTAAATGCCAGTCTTCTGTGGAGACTGCCAGCCTTGTCATATATTAACACATAATTATAGATCTAGCATTAGCTGATAATTGGTGGTTCTTGAAACAACAGTATTTTAAAACAAATGAAAGAGGAATTAATTTGATAATTTAGATCCAAACCTTTGGAACATTTGTAACAGTTCTGTTTCTCATTTAGTTACCCTATTTCTTTTCTTCTGAGTTAAGAAAAATTCAGGTAAATTTTCTTTTATTTTACATATTGTAATTTTGAAAAAAAAACTATGCCAATGGTCAATAATCAATTCTAGGTTGTTTGTTGGCTTTAAAAACCTATGATGAGTGTATGATATTCAGAATTTCACCGATGAAACACATTTAGTGTTCAAACATACATAAAAAAAATACTCTCTGGGTATTTCAGGTACACTCAGATGAAAAATATCTATAGGCTGCATAATTCTTAACATGGAGTTCCCATTTGTATTATCATTCTTCTAGTTACTCATACTCTTCTTAGGGTAATTTTTGCCTACTTACGTTGTCATGGCACCTTTTGCCCTTGGCCATGGAATCCTTCCTTTGTCTTTCTAGCTCCTCGTGCCTGTGGCTTCGCCTGGACACACAGACATACTCTGCCACGTCCTCAGTGCAAGATGCTCTCCTCTTCTTTACTTAGGCTTTTGCTCGCCAAACTGCAAATACTCACCTAATGTTTACTCTTGTATAAAACATGTATTAGACTCTTCCATATAATTTGTTGATTCCTCATCCTGTGTCCTTAACCCCTTAAGCATTC
Source organism: Bos grunniens (assembly GCF_055505025.1). Taxonomy (NCBI): domain Eukaryota; kingdom Metazoa; phylum Chordata; class Mammalia; order Artiodactyla; family Bovidae; genus Bos; species Bos grunniens. Next base: position 15,695,166 of record NC_141192.1, read on the forward strand.
ATCTGTTAAAACTCTGATTACAACAAACTGTGATTATTTCTCTATACTTCTATTTCATATATTGTGAGTTCCCTACCCAGTGCCTGGAACATAGTAGGTCCTCAATCCCTGTATATGGAATAAATAAATTTTATTACCTTCTTTCTCATTAAATTTCCACCATTCTAGTTCAAATGCTTATAGGTACACATCTGAATCGTTGCTTCCAAACAAGTCTGCCTGATTATAACCTCTCTCTCCTCCATTTGATCTTATACACTAGCATGAAATTATATCACCTAAACTACTGTTCTTATCACATGAGTCCTCTGCTCAAAACTCTTTTAACAGCTTCTTACATCCTTTGAAGTTGGAGCCATCTAACTGCAACCTAAAGTTAAATATTTTTTTTCTCTGTCATCTATTAATTTTCCTTACAAAATCTTTACACTAGACAGATAGGAAATACTTGTTTTCTCTGAAACATTCTGTAATAACTGTGTTTGCTACATTATTCTTTAACAACTAGGTTTTCCACTGATTGTACCCCATTTGAAAGTAAACTTTTTATTGAAGTATAACACATATTTAAAAGGGGTATAAACTGTAAGCCTGAGGCCGGAAGTACTGACTCTAAGACTAAACGGAGACAGAGAGGCTTCCAGGCAACCCTAACAAATACAGCTTGCAGGCAACACACTAATTGAATGCAGTCATACAAGTGACTACTGTCAAGACCAGTAGAAGAATTGCTCACTTGAGCCTATTCTTGATTACAGAATCATTAATAAAACTTTTTTTTAAGCTACTAACTTGTCGGGTGGTATGTTATGTGGAAACATTCCCTTCGTGAAATTACTAATCCCCTCCAAAGATAACCTGACTTCTATCTCCAATGACTTGAAGATTTTCCATTCTCGTTTGACCCTCAACACTTCTGATGAGAAACCTGCAATTATTCATTGAATGTTTCCTCTGTATGTAATGTGCTATTTTGCTTTAGCAACTTTCTCTCTTTATCGTTTGTTTTCAGTAGTTTTATAATATGTTTAGTTTTGATTTTCTGTGTATTTATTGTTTGTGGTATACATTGAGCTTTCCAAATCCTTAAATTCATGGTTTTAATCATGATTATGAAACGTTCAACTATTATTCAATCAAACATTTCTCCTGCCCCATTTTCTCTCTCCTTTCCTTCTGGGATTTTAAATACACATACACTAGGCCCTTTGATATTGTCCCACAGGTTACAGAAACTCTGTTCATTCTGTTTCAGTCTTTTTTTCTCTCTGTTCCTCAGACTTGATAATTTCAATAGATCTGTATTCAAGTTTGCTAGCTCTTTTATCATCTCTAAATTGCTCAGAGCAGGTAGTGAATTTTTAATTTCGGAAGCTGTACTTTCAGTTCCAGAATTTCTATTTTTAAAAGCTTCTATATCTCTGCTGAGATTTTTCTAATTAGTTCATTCATATGAGCATATTTTACATCTTGGAGTATACAGTTAAAACAACTGCTTTAAAACTCCTGTCTGCTAATTCCACATCCGTGTCATTTCAGAGCTTGTCTCCATTGATTGTTTTTGCTCTTCAGCGTGAATGTTTCCTTGTAATCTGAGATTATATCCTGAATACTGTGCACGGGATGTGAAACAGAGGTTGGGCAATCTATAACCAGAGGGACAGTCATTTACTTTTCTAAATAAAGTTTTAGTGGAATGCAGCCAAGTCCATTTGTTTACAGATTTTCTATGGACAGTTTTGCATTACAATGGCATAGTTGAGTAGTTTCAACTAAGACCACAAGGCAAGGCCTACAACTCTATAAAATATTTACTCCTGCGCCCTTTAAAAATAGTTGGTTGACCTCTATTGTAAAGACTGGTCATTTACGTATCTTTGAAAAGGATTAATTTTTTTTTTTTTTTAAGTAAGCAGTTGGTGGTGGTGGTTTAGTCGCTAAGTCCTGTACAACTCTTGCAACCCCATGGACAAGAGCCTATCAGGCTCCTCTGTCCATGGGATTCTCTAGGCAAGAACACTGGGGTGGATTGTCATTTCCTTCTCCAGGGGATCTTCCCGACCCAGGAATGGAACCTGGGTCTCCTGCATTACAGGCAGATTCTTTACCAAGCTATGAGGGAAGCCCATAATTATTATTACCCTATTTTTTAAATGAATGTACGGAAAGGACAAGACTTTAGTCCCCAACTTGTGGCACTAAAGCAGCGGCAGAAAGCAGGAAATGGGTGTGGCTGTGTGTCCACTAAGTAAGCAGTTAAACTTAGCTAAACTCAAATTCTAAACTCCTGGTTCCAGCAATGGACAATAACAGAAATTGTCATTCAGTTCTTTTAGCTTTGGTTGAGCTCCTGGAACTTCTCTGTATATGTGTAATTCAGGGGTCATACAAATCTCTTCCTTCTCCACAACTGCAGGACCTTTATGCAGAGTTTCAGGCTACTTTTCTATGGTTCTTTCCTTTCAGGAATTTCTTTGCTCACTTTCTACCTGATGTAGTCACCCCAAACTCTTTATCTGCTCCAGAAGTCTGTAAGACTGCATGTATTCTCTTTCAGTTTCCACCTGATTTTCACTGTTTTCCAGTATCTCTCAGTAATTTTTTTTAAAGAATATTTATTTATTTATTGGTTGTACTAGTCTTTGTGGTTGAATCAAGTTTTTTCTTAGTTGTGGTGATGAGGGGATACTCTCTAGTTTTGGTGTATGGGCTTCTCACTATGGTGACTCCTCTTGCTGCTGAGCACTCTAGGGCACATGGGTTTCATTCGTTGTGGCTCAAGTGTTGTAATAGTGGCTCCCAGGCTGTACAGCACAGGCTCAATAGTTATGATGAACGAGCTTAGATGCTCTGCAGCATGTGGGAATCTTCCCAGACCGGAGGTCAAACCCACATCTCCTGAAATGGAAGGTGGATTCTTCACCACTAAGTCGCCAGAGAACACCCTGGTATTTTCTTTTCTAATATTTTTCCAGAGTTACAATTGCTACCTGAGAAAGGATTGGTTTGATAGGAGCTATTCCTATCTACTCTTTTGAGTCTGACTACAATTGGTAGGACCTCTGTGAAGTAGTATGGAGCAATATCCAAGTTATATACTTCAGTGATAAAAGCAAAGTGCAAACGAGTATCAACAGTATGCCACCTTTCACATGAAAAGAAAAGGAAATAATAACATTCATGTATCTGTTCCTTTGGGCATAAAGAAGTATAAAAATGAAATGTTCATCAACCAATGAATGAATAAATAAAATGTGGTATCTTCCCGACTCAGGGATCGAACCCAGATCTCCCGCATTGCAGGCAGACGCTTTAACCTCTGAGCTACCAGGGAAGCCCATATTTATACAGAGGTACATTGAATAGCACCCCCCCAAAATTCACATTCATTTGGAATCTCAGGCTATAACCTTATTTGGAAATAACATGTTTGCTGATTATTTAAAATAAGATCATACTAGACTAGAGTCGGAGAAGGCAATGGCACTCCACTCCAGTACTCTTGCCTGGAAAATCCCATGGATGGAGGAGCCTGGTGGGCTGCAGTCCACAGGGTCGCTAAGAGTTGGACACGACTGAGCGACTTCACTTTCACTTTTCACTTGCATGCATTGGAGAAGGAGATGGCAACCCACTCCAGTGTTCTTGCCTGGAGAATCCCAGGGACGGGGAGCCTGGTGGGCTGCTGTCTATGGGGTCGTGCAGAGTCGGACACGACTGAAGTGACTTAGCAGCAGCAGTAGCAGACTAGAGTAGGTCCAAAATTCAGTGACTGAAGTCCTTATAATAAGAGTGAAGTGAAGTGAAGTGAAAGTTGTTCAGTCATGTCCAAATCTTTGCGCCATGGACTATACAATCCACGGAATTCTCCAAGCCAGAATACTGGAGTGGGTAGCCTTTACCTTCTCCAGGGGATCTTCCCAACCCAGGGATCGAACCTAGGTCTCTTGCATTGCGGGTGGATTCTTTTTTTAAAATTAATTTTTTAGAACTGAAGGATAATTGCCTTATAGAATTTTGTTGTTTTCTGTCAAACCTCAACATGAATCAGCCATAGGTATACATATACCCCTCCTTTTTGAACCTTCCTCCCATCTGCAGGTGGATTCTTTACCAGCTGAGCCACAAGGGAAGCCCAATAAGAGATGAAGATGCAGAGAAATACATACAATAAGTACACGTGAAGACAGAGGCAAAGACTGGAGTGATTCAGCTACAAGCCAAGGAATGTTAGCAATGTTGAAGATTAATTGCCAAGAGCTACCTGAAGCTAGAAAGAGGCAAGAAAAGATTTTTCCCTATAGTCTTTGAACGTGGCCCAACTAATATCTCTACGGCTCTATATACTGATATCTGGAGACTTCTAAGTTTCAGAACTATAAGAAAATAAATGTCTGTTGTTTAAGCCATCCAGTTTATGGTAATTTGTTATGGCAGTCCTAGGAAACTAACATGTCATGCAATGCAATATTATATGGCAATAAAAAGGAATGAAGTTCCTTTAGAAAATTAAGGAAATGAAGCTCTACTTTTAGAATTTTAGAGATACCAAGGGAACATTTCATGCAAACATGGGCACAATAAAGGATAGAAATGGTATAGACCTAGCAGAAGCTGAAGATATTAAGAAGAGGTGGAAAGAATACATGGAAGAACTATACAAAAAAGATCTTAGTGACCCAGATAATTGCAATGGTGTGATCACTCACCTAGAGCCAGACATCCTGGAATGTGAAGTCAAGTGGGCCTTGGGACGCATCATTATGAGCAAAGCTAGTGGAGCTGATGGAATTCCAGCTGAGTTGTTTCAAATCCTAAAAGATGACGCTCTGGAAGGACTGCACTCAATATGCCAACAAATTTGGAAAACTCAGCAGTGGCCACAGGACTGGAAAAGGTCAGTTTTCATTCCAATTCCAAAGAAAGGCAATGCCAAAGAATGCTCAAACTACTGCATAGTTGTACTCATCCCACACTCTAGGAAAGTAATGCTCAAAATTCTCCAAGATAGGCTTCAACAGTACATGAACTGAGAACTTCCAGATGCTCAAGCTGGTTTTAGAAACGGCAGAGGAACCAGAGATCAAACTGTCAACATCTGCTGGATCACAGAAAAAACAAGAGAATTCCGGGAAAGTATCTACTCTGCTTCACTGACTATGCTAAAGCCTTTGACTGTGTGGATCACAACTGTGAAAAATCCTTCAAGAAATGGGAACACGAGACCACCTGACCTGCGTCCTGAGAAATCTGTATGCAGGTCAAGAAGCAACAGTTAGAACTGGACATGGAACAATAAGCTGGTTCCAAATTGGGAAAGGAGGACCAGAAGGCTGTATACTGTCACCCTGCTTATTTAACTTATACGCATGGTACATCATGCGAAATGCTGGACTGGACAAAGCACAAGCTGGAATCAAGATTGCCAGGAGAAATATCAATAATCTCAGATATGCAGATGACACCACACTTAAGGAAGAAAGCAAAGAAGAACTAAAGAGCCTCTTGATGAAAGTGAAACAGGGTTGAAAAAGTTGGCCAAACACTCAACGTTCAAAAAACAAAGATCATGACATCCAGTTCCATCACTTCATAGCAAACAGATGGGGAAACAATGGAAACAGTGACAGACGTTATTTTCTTAGACTCCAAAATCACTGCAGATGGTGACTGCAGCCATGAAATTAAAAGATGCTTGCTCCCTGGAAGAAAAGCTATGACCAACCTAGACAGCATATTAAAAAGCAGAGACATTACTTTGCCAACAGAGGTCTGTCTAGTCAAAGCTATGATTTTTCTAGTAGTCATGTGTGGATGTGAGAGTTGGACCATAAAGAAAGCCGAGCGCCAAAAAATTGATGCTTTTGAACTTTGGTATCAGAGAAGAGTCTTGAGAGTCCCCTTGAGTGCAAGGAGATCCAATCAGTCAATCCTAAAGGAAATCAGTCCTTAACATTAATTGGAAGGACTGATGCTGAAGCTAAAGCTCCAATACTTTGGCCACCTGATGTGAAGAACTGACTCATTGGAAAAGACCCCGATGCTGGGAAAGATTGAAGGCAAGAGGAGAAGGGGACGACAGAGGATGAGATGGTCGGATGGGATCACTGACTTGATAGACATGAGTTTGAGGAAGCTCCGGGAGCTGGTGACGGACACGGATGACTGGTGTGCTGCATTCCATGAGGTCACAAAGAGCTGGACATGACTGAGTGACTGGACTGAAAAAGGAATACTGATAGATGATAGTACATGGATAAACCTCTAAAATACCATACTAAATGAAAGAGGACTGATATAAAAGGGAATGTATTGTTTGAAAGTATTATATATTGAGAATATAAATTTAAAAATTTACAGAAAAATATATTGTGTATATCTTTCCATGTTAATAAAAACACCTTCATTACTAAATCAATTTCTGCCATATGGATGTATTAATAAATTAAAAAACTCATAAGACAAAAGGCATAGATAGAGAGACAGGTTAGTGGTTGCCTAGGGCTGAAAGAGAGAGGAACTTAGGAAAAATGGTATGTTTTGGGGTGAAGAAAACTGATTGTAAATAATATTAAAAGTTGACTGTAGTGATGATTGCACAACTTTATGAATATATCCCCAAGACAAAATTACACATTTTAAATGAGTAAATGGTATGGTATGTGAATTCTATCTCAATAAACTATTAGGAAAAAAAGATGAAATACAGGAAGAATAGTCAGAAACTAAAGAGCTCTGCTGCCTACTGGTGGGTACAAAAAGTATGAAAGAGAGTGAAAACTGGAATGTGGAAAAAAGGATGAGTGGGGAGAGATACTTCACTGAGTATGTAGTCATGGTAACTTTCAATATATCAAAAAAAAAAAAGTTAACATGAACCAGGATGTGCAGGGAAGTCTCCAGTGTTGGACTGAAGTAGACAATACCAATATGAACCCATATTTTAAAAATACATATACACAGATATAGAAGTAGATCAGATCAGATCAGATCAGTCGCTCAGTCGTGTCCAACTCTTTGCGACCCCATGAATCACAGCACACCAGGCCTCCCTGTCCATCACCAACTCCCGGAGTTCACTCAGACTCGTGACCATCGAGTCAGTGATGCCATCCAGCCATCTCATCCTCTGTCGTCCCCTTCTCCTTCTGCCCCCAATCCCTCCCAGCATCAGAGTCTTTTCCAGTGAGTCAACTCTTCGCATGAGGTGGCCAAAGTACTGGAGTTTCAGCTTTAGCATCATTCCTTCCAAAGAAATCCCAGGGCTGATCTCCTTCAGAATGGACTGGTTGGATCTCCTTGCAGTCCAAGGGACTCTCAAGAGTCTTCTCCAACACTACAGTTCAAAAGCATCAATTCTTCAGCACTCAGCCTTCTTCACAGTCCAACTCTCACATCCATACATGACCACAGGAAAAACCATAGCCTTGACTAGACGGACCTTTGTTGGCAAAGTAATGTCTCTGCTTTTGAAGATGCTATCTAGGTTGGTCATAACTTTCCTTGCAAGGAGTAAGCGTCTTTTAATTTCATGGCTGCAGTCACCATCTGTAGTGATTTTGGAGCCCAGAAAAATAAAGTCTGACACTGTTTCCACTGTTTCTCCATCTATTTCCCATGAAGTGGTGGGACCGGATGCCATGATCTTCGTTTTCTGAATGGTGAGCTTTAAGCCAACTTTTTCACTCTCCACTTTCACTTTCATTAAGAGGCTTTTGAGTTCCTCTTCACTTTCTGCCAGAAGGGTGGTGTCATCTGCATAGCTGAGGTTATTGATATTTCTCCCGGCAATCTTGATTCCAGCTTGTGTTTCTTCCAGTCCAGCGTTTCTCATGATGTACTCTGCATATAAGTTAAATAAACAGGGTGACAATATACAGCCTTGACGAACTCCTTTTCCTATTTGGAACCAGTCTGTTGTTCCATGTCCAGTTCTAACTGTTGCTTCCTGACCTGCATACAAATTTCTCAAGAGGCAGGTCAGGTGGTCTGGTATTCCCATCTCTTTCAGAATTTTCCACAGTTTATTGTGATCCACATAGTTAAAGGCTTTGGCATAGTCAATAAAGCAGAAATAGATGTTTTTCTGGAACTCTCTTGCTTTTTCCATGATCCAGCAGATGTTGGCAATTTGATCTCTGGTTCCTCTGCCTTTTCTAAAACCAGCTTGAACATCAGGAAGTTCATGGTTCACATATTGCTGAAGCGTGTTTATATATTCACACAGTTTTTAATCTTACCACAGAAATCTAAAAATAGAGACAATCCAGTAGAAATGAGAATGGCCAGTGCCAATAAAAAGATCAAAGGCTTCTTAGAGAAATGGCTGATCCCATGGTTAGGGCTAAGTACAAGATGATCTTGGAATATCTTGTGTGAGAACATAAGGAAATAAAGAAATGATAGGAGCATGTTGAAAGGGCACAAGAGACAACCTGGAGGTGCTTCCATTGGCCAAATCTAGAACTATCTGAGCAACAAATAATGATACTAATGAATGTGCATCCACAGAATAAAATAAATATCTGTAAGCCCATGCTGATATAAATAAGTAAATGAATAAACAAATGGAGAGAAGAGAAAGCTCCTTCTGATGACAGAATTCCAATTAATAAATATATGACAAATAATAAAAATTAAAAAATCATTATTTGGCTGATACTATAGTAATCATTATTACTAATCAATCAATGAATGTTAAAATTTGAGGGCAAAAGTATAATGGGGGGAGGGGAGATGAAAGACACAATCTCAAAGTATCATCCCACAAAATACTTTGTTGATTAAGAACAGAAAAACATTAATTTACAATGGAGAAATGTGAGAGGCACCATCTTACGTAAGTAATCAATGTTAATGTCACCACCAATGAGGCAAACGCGTATCATATGCCTCCTGATATGATGTACTGAGGAGAGCAAAATATTATCTGTGTGGTATTCTTGCCTAAATATGCGTAATGTGAATTTTATCTTGAGGAAACAGTCAAACTCAAATTGAGACATTCTACAAAATAGCTGGGCAGTACTTTTTAAGAGTGTCAAAGTCACAAAAGACAAAAGAAAGACTGTAAAACTATGCCAGACTGTAAGAGAATAAGAGGAATTGACTAATGACTAATGCAATGTGGGATCCTGGATTGTATCCTATGCCAGAAAAAGAACATTACTGATAATTGGCAACATATGAATAAGGCCTGTAGCTTTATTAATACTATTAAATCAGTATTAGTTTCCTGGTTTTGATCATTTTACTATAATTACACGAAATATTAAAGTTTAGGAAAGCCGGGTAATTAATATATGGAAGATATCTATTATTTTTAACAATTTTGCTGCAGAAATTGAGAAGTTAAAAACTTAAGACCAATGCTGTTACAATCATCCTTGTGTATAAATCTTTGTGCACATGCTAAATTATTCCACAGAATTACTTCTTATAAGTAAAGATACTGAGTCAAAGGTATACATTTTTTAAAGATTTTTGATATGTATTTCCAAGCTATCTTCCAGGAAAGTTGTACAAAATTTCTCCCACCAGCTGCTGCTGCTGCTAAGTCACTTCAGTCGTGTCTGACTCTGTGCGACCCCATAGACCGCAACCCACCAGGCTCCTCTGTCCCTGAGATTCTCCAGGCAAGAACACTGGAGTGGGTCTCAATTACTTTTCAAATTTCTAAGATGTACCAGATGATCTCTAAGATCATCTCTAGTTCTTATTTGCATCAAAATCTTATTTACATTCCACAAGTTAGTTTACATGTTCCCTTTAGAATATACTGTTTCCATGATCACTAGTATAAAATGAATTCATGCTTGCATTATTTCTACAGTGTATTTTTGGGTAAAATTCATATAATCCTTTCTTATTCTGTTTTCTAGTATATATCTCACCTGCCTTACTCAAGAATAAGGTCTGCCATAAAGGCCGTTTATCTTTGTTTCCAACATTACCTCAGCACAGTAGGTTACACACAGCAGTGGTTCCCTTTAGCACTGTAATAGTTCAACAGGTTCCAAGTTGCTTTCTGCCATGACATGTTCAGACAGCTATCTGCTGACATTTTAAGTCCTGATTTTGCTTGCATGAGGTCCTTCTTCATTTTGCTCTACTTATATCTTTGCTAGTTTTTTGTAGTTTAGGTTGCATTTGCAGAGCTGGGTACCAAGTTTCAGCTAATTCTAATAAGGGTAGGATACTTGTCAAGAGTAGAACATGGACTAACAGACATTCAGATGTAAGCTGTGGTGGCCCAACTGTGACCACAAATCTTTTGTTCTATCTTAATAAGTTGTCTTCTGCATCAGTCAATCCTAAGAACTAAACTGAGATTCGGTCTAGATTCCCTATCTTTAGCCCTGAGTATTAGCCTTCCTAACACTCTAGTCTCTATCTTCTAAATCTAGATGGCTTTCACTCCAAGGTGTTTGCTAGGAATTTTAATATGTGCCAGCTCCTGGGAACCTTCCATTTTAGAAGACCAATGCAGCTTTTATTGGAGAAGGAACTGGCAATCCACTCCAGCATTCTTGCCTGGAGAATCCCATGGTTAGAGAAGCCTGGTGAGCTTTCAGTCCATGGGGTCTGAACTGGAGTCTCCATCTCCGAAGAGTCGGAGATGACTTAGCAACTAAACCAGAAGCTTTTATATAAAAATAAACCTCTGTGAATGACACTGATTGACTCCTGAGAAACAGTTCTTCCATTTTCCTGCTACCATTCCCAGCTCATATAATATCTTAGTGGATTCATACTAGAATTCCTCAGGCTGTTGTACTCCTGTGGAGACTATACCCAAACTGACTTGACACCAGATTTGCTATCAACTTGTGTAACCAGGACATCTTTTTTAAACATCTGCCTCATCTGGGTTAAGTATTTTTTAGTTCTTACTGACTTGGCTTTCCTGAGTTTCCTATGTAACTGATCTACTGTGCCTCCTTCTTGGATCATTAATCAACTTCCCATAATTTAACTTACAACAGTTTTGGCTTGTGAATTACAAAAACAGCACAAGAGGTCAATGCCCAGAACTCTCTGGTTGGCATAACTCATCTGGAGAAAAATAATCATCCAAACAGTATCTACTTAATATTTCTGTTTTCCTCTGTTACATAAAATTCAGAATAACTTGATAGACAAAGCTATGCTTTGAAGCTGAATTCAGACTACCATATACACGGGAACACATGGAAAGCTGAGTTGCAAACAGATCCCAGATTAAATGTCAGTACTGTCAGTGGTGACAAATGCCTCCATGCTTTACAGATAAGCTTACAAGTGGCATGCTGGATTGGGTTCTTGCTATCATGTGTCAAAGAAACCTATTGACTTTCTTTATGATCCACTTCTTAAGTTGATATACCAATGAATATCAAGAAGTTTACTACAGCCAACTGTTCCATTAAGGTTGAAAACACACACACACACACACACACACACACACACACACACCTCCTTCTCTCCCTCTCCTCTTTCTCTCCTTCCTCCCCCTGCCCCGCCCACCCAATAGTTTTCTGTACTTACAAAACATCCAACCAAACTTGAATATAGAGATTCTTTATAGAGTAGTATAATATAAGAATAGAGATTGATGAACCTGAGGTCATTTCAAAAGAAATCTTTTAAAATTACTCCCTGTGTCAAATTTTCAAAGTAGCTAGAGTCCAGGTTCTAAAAAGTTTAAATCTCTATGGATTTGCTATGAGGGCTTAAGTCTAAATGTGTCAACAGATTGCAGAATAGTTGACTGGAAAACTGTTTATTTGATCCTAACAAATTACACTTTTGATCTTTCAAATAATCACACTACAATTTCTAATTTATGGTAAAATCTACTGCAAGATATGGAAAGTGAAGGCCATGGTTTACTTTCTAGAGCTCATGAGCACATTCAGTACAAATAGCAGTTTAGATTGAAATAGGAACCTTGCTAAGGGAACTATATAATTGTCCCAGGGAACTACACTTTTTTTTTTTTTTAATGGGTACGGCCCGGCGCGAGATTCATCCCTACATTCTTCAGAAAGAAGGCCCTTTGCCTGGGATGCCATCTCAGCTTTAGGAAAAACCAGGCATAAAAAGTGCTCGGAACTACACTTTTTGCCTAGACCTCCATCCACTGTTCCTCACCTAACTTCTTAAGACCTACACATCCTCCTCTAGGTATCTAAACACCATCAAGAGGGAGTAAGAATTTTAAAATAATTCCTTCATTAAAATGTGAGTCTCAGAAAGAAATGTTCTACAGAAAATTCAGTGACAAAGATTTATCTGAAAAGTTTCAAAAAAATCTTCTTTGAATCATAGAATATACATTATACATCATATAAATGTAGACTCTTCAGTGAAGACATATTCCTACAGGCCTACATTTTAGGTGTCTCTACCATTCAGTTCTTTTCCTAAAAAAAAAAAAAAAAAATTTAAGTGGTTATTTATGGCTATGTTGGGTCTTTGCTGCTGTGCATGGGCTTTTTTCTAGTTGTGGCGAGTGGGGTCTACTCTGTAATTGAGGTGAATGGGATCCTCATTGCTGCGGCTGCTCTTGTTGTAGAACATGGGCTCTAGGCAAGCAGGCTTCATTAGCTGTGGCACATGGGCTTACTTGCCCTGCAGTGTGGACTCTTCCCAGGCTAAGGATCAAACCTATGTCCTCTATATATCAAGGTGGATTCTCAACTACTGGACCACCAGGGAGGTCCTACCATTCAGTTCTTAAAACCCTTAAACCAAGAATATCTCCTGGAAATGGAGACATTTCTCAAATGCTACCTGCTGCTTCTATGTGGGTTTAAAAATGGGAAACATATAGCTTATCTTATTTTAAACACTATTTTGACCTTCTATATCCAACTTACAGTAATTATTATTATCAGAATTTCCATCATTTTATTAACAGAGACAGTATCGCCTAATTCAGTATAAATTGCAAATTTTATTAATGGGTTACTTATATTTTCCCTCTAATTTAAGGGAAAAATGCTTAATAAAAACCAGGCCAGCAGCAATTCTTTTTGAGAGCACTTTAGTATAAACTTTCTTCATGACTGAATTCATTAGCCTCTTGCATTAGTCTTTGTTTATCATCTTTAAACCAAGCCAATCTTTATTAATTTTCTCAGTTTATATATAGCTCCTTTTCTCTACGATTTTTCTAACCCTATCAAATCTGTCTCAGTCTAACCCCATGGGATTGTTCATCACTAATACGTTTTAGAGGGATTATCGCAGCTTTTATTCTTTGGCATTTAATTAAAAAAAAAAAAAAAGGATCTTCATCTTTAGTATTTGTTGATCCCTCTGAAACAGAGCTTTATAAACAAATGTAAGTATAGTTCCTTTCTTTTACTGAATTATGATAAACTGACCACAAAATGTTTCTCAGCCCAAATCTCTTTCTTCTCAGTATGTACTTTAAGCACTTAATCATGTCCTGTGCAGTACAGCATTCAAAGGCCTATTACAACTTACCATTTCATGCTTACCCACAACCCATCTCCATGATATGTAACTTTCTTTGTGATACATCATACCCTTTAAGGCCTCTTTGCCTTTTGATCTTAGTGCTCCATTAACTTAAATTCTTTTGTAATATCAACTTGCCAAAACTGTAAGTATTCTTCAAAGCCTAATTCAAACACCACTTCCTCTGTGAAACTTATAAATTTCTTCATTCTTTATCCTATAAAAATCTGCTCATAAAAGTTGTATACAACTTCTCATGTTGTATTAGTGGGCTGTGTCTCTTCTAGATTCCAAGAAAAGGAGATTTTGTCTTATTTTATCTCTATAACTACAAGTTTTGACATATAGAAGGCATTCAGTAAAATAACCTTGACTTGAATTCGTTTGTACTGCTACTTTACTGTTTTAATCTATCGGTATCTTGCCCCTCCAACTTGTTCTTCTTGGAGTTAGATTCTCAAGACTTAAATTCTATATTATCCGGCATATTCTTAGCACATGATTTGTGAGTTGGAAAAAATGTCAGAAATAACATAAATCCAAAACATCAACCAATGTAGTAATTCATTTAACTAACTACTTTCGTTTAAATATCTATAATGACTTCCATGACCACATTGACTGGTTTACCCAGGATAGTCCTATTACAATTAATAGTACCCCCTTCCATTTCCAAAAGTATGTAAGTTTTGAAGACAAGTTTTACGGTTATTCAAATAATGAAAAACTATTTCCTCACAAGTACTGGACAGCTGAACAAGCCCTAATTATTATACGTTTTGAATTCTGAACCATGTGAATGTACTGCTTCCTCACAAGGCATTTAAAACATTTTTCCCTTTGTTATAGGTGAGTATGGGTGAAATTCTAGGAAATCATTAAGAGTACAGCCAAAATGCATTACAATGAGTAAATCATATGAACTAGGAGTCCCTACCTTTGGAATCTACTGCCTGATGGTCTGAGGTAGAGCTGAAGTGATAACAATAGAGATAAAGGATACAATAAATGTATAGTGCTTGAAACTAACACAACATTGTAAAGCAACTGTCCTCCAATTAAAAATAAATTTTTAAAAAGGGTTCATCTAAATTTTAATATATGGAAATTAAAATTTATGTCAAAGAATATTAATAATTAAGGTTGTAGAAAATTAAAAAAAAAAAGGACTGCGCTTCAATCATCCCTAAACCCCCACCCCGCCCCTGGCCATGGAAAACCTGTCTTCCATGAAACTAGTTCCTGGTGCCAAAAAGGTTGGGGATTGCTGATATTAAGTGCAAAATAATGAGACAAAAAAATAGGCCACTTTCTTGGGACAAGAAAAGCTCTAAATATAGGAACTTAAAATAGTTTGATAGAAACAGGGAAAAGCTAAATAAACTTTATGGACCAAGATTAAACAAAGGGGGAAAAGTCCTCAGGAATACTGGCTGCTGTAGGGCTACTTTAAAAATCAATGATGCAAAAATGATGTGAGCTTCTTAAGACATTTAATTGGGATAAACTGTCTGATCCTAATAATAGGAACAAGGCAACAGTTAAGTCTGCATTTAAATAAATTTTTCATATTAAATGTAAAAACACTTTATTCCTTTTAACTGAGGAAAAATTTAGCTGTTCAATTATCTGAATTATACTTATCTGCTACCCTTCCAAAGATCTTTATCTGAGCCAAAAACTTGCATGTGGTGTTTAAGCCAAAATAAAATTTTGCCGCCAAATTATAATGTTCTGAAAACTGAATTTTGGTGTCTAACTGAACTGCAGAAAAATAACTTACTGGGTATAATCAATAATTACTCTGAAAAATATTTGGTAATATACTTCTTAGGTAAATATCCATTTGTATACTTTCAAGAGCTTTAAATTATAGAAATTGATTATATATAGTCTTAAAACACAACGGATACATTCTCTAAGAATTATTTAAGCTAACGTCTATCTATCTAGGGCTTCCCAAGTGACTCTAAGGTAAAGAATCCGCCTGCCAATGCAGGAGACACAAAAGACATGGGTTCAATCCCTGGGTCAGGAAATGACAACCCACTCCAGTATTACTGTCTGAAAAATTCCAAGGACAGAGGAGCCTGGTAGGCTACAGTCCACAGGGTTGTAAAGAGTCGTACATGATAGAGTGACTGAGCTCACTATCTATCTATCAGTGTGTAGCTAAACATACCCATTCACATACATGAAATGCATTTATATGTACACACTCTTTTTCATCAGAATGTTTTCTAGCTCTAAGAGGTTCTAACTAAAGAGTATTGGAGGGTATTTGGGAGAAACTCTAAAAAACACAGTATGGACTAGTTCATACACAGATGCTTTCTTAGATTAAGGGGCCCCTGGGTGTATTCCTACATGAAGATTTATTGCTATTGATCTTACAGTTAAGTGTGTAATGGGGAAGGAGACAGTGATCATTTAAATAAACATTCTGAGGTACACTGTGAGCCAGGGTTTTTCCAAACCGGGTGCTATCCATATTTTGGGTCAGATAATTCTTTGTTGTAAGTTGCTATCCTGTGAATTAAAGGATATATAGTGGAGAAGGCAATGGCACCCCACTCCAGTACTTTTGCCTGGAAAATCCCATGGACGGAGGAGCCTGGTAGGCTGCAGTCCATGGGGTCGATACAGTCAGACACGACTGAGCGACTTCACTTTCACTTTTCACTTTCATGCATTGGAGAAGGAAATGGTAACCCACTCCAGTGTTCTTGCCTGGAGAATCCCAGGGACGGGGAAGCCTGGTGGGCTGCCGTCTATGGGGTCACACAGAGCTGGACACGACTGAAGCGACTTAGCAGCAGCAGCAGCAGCAGCAGTGGCATCTCTGGCCTCTATCCATTAGATACTAGTAGAATTCCCTAACCCTCCTCTACCTATTCCACTGTGACAACCAAAAGGAAAGAGAACAACTGCTCCAAGTTGAGAACCACTGCTGTAATAAATACATGAGGCACCACAGTACAGAATAGATTACACAAGATTAAGAATCAAAAGGTTAGGTTCTAATCCAGCTGTTTTTGCCTCTAACTTTAGTGTCATGGGGAAATTACCTAATCTAGCAGTTTTCAAAGTGGATTATGGAGTGCAGTATTACCAAATCAGCTAACAACCTTACATAACAAATAGATCAGCCCTCTTAACTTTCCAGGACCATATACTTTTCGAATTTATAATAAAAAGATATTTTTTAAGGACATTAGGTTCTATTGCTATTGCTTGTAACAAACCAACTCATACATCATAAACAACTAGAACAGTTGAAAAAAATTTTTTTTAATTTTTAAATAAATGAAGGTATGAGAGCTGCCAAAGTAGCCAAGACTTGATGGGACAGGACCTCTGAGAAAAGAGAACCTTAAAGAGCTATCTTGATGTGCTAAAAGTTGACTTTCTCCTTCAGGGCCTGGCAATTCTTGGTTCTGGTGAATGGCTGAGATTCTGGGGAACTGGCTTATGCTAAAAGGGATTCCCCTTAGCTCAGCTGGTAAAGAATCTGCCTGCAATGCAGGAGACCCCTGTTTGATTCGTGGGTTGGGAAGATCCCCTGAAGAAGGAGTTCAGTTCAGTTGCTGAGACATGTCTGATTCTCTGCTATGGACTGCTATGGACTCCACAGGCTTCCCTGTCCATCACCAACTCCCGGAGCTTGCTTAAACTCATGTCCTTTGAGTCAGTGATGCCATATGACCATCTCATCCTCTGTCATCCCCTTCTCTTCTCGCCTTCAACCTTTCCCAGCATCAGGGTCTTTTCCCAAGGGTCAGTCCTTTGCATCAGGTGGCGAAAGTGTTGGGGCTTTGGCTTCAGCATCAGTCCTTCCAATGAATATTTAGGACTGATTTCCTTTAGGGTTGACTGATTGGATCTCTTTGCAGTCCAAGGGTCTCTCAAGAATCTTCTCCAACACCACAGTTCAAAAACATCAATTCTTCAGTGCTCAGGTTTTTTATGGTCCAACTCTCACATCCATACATGACTACTAGAAAAACCAAAGCTTTCACTAGACGGACCTTTATTGGCAAAGTAATGTCTCTGCTTTTTAATATGCTGTCTAGGTTTGTCATAGCTTTTCTTCCAAGGAGCAAGTGTCTTTTGATTTCATGGCTGCAGTCACCATCTGCAGTAATTCTGGAGACCAAGAATATAAAGTCTGTCACTATTTCCATTGTTTTCTCATCTATTTGCTATGAAGTGATGGAACCAGATGCCATGATCTTAGTTTCCTGAATGCTGAGTTTTAAGCCAGCTTTTTCACTCTCCTCTTTTACTTTCATCAAAATGCTCTTTAGTTCCTCTTCACTTTCTGCCATAAGGGTGGTATCATCTGCATATCTGAGGTTATTGATATTTCTCCTGGCAATCTTGATTCCAGCTTGTGCTTCATCCAGCCCAGCATTTCACAAGATGTATTCTGCATATAAGTTAAATAAACACGGTGACAATATACAGCCTTAAAGTACTCCTTTCCCAATTTGGAACCAGTCCATTGTTCCATTTCTAGTTCTAACTGTTGCTTCTTGACCTGTATACAGGTTTCTCAGGAGGCAGGTCAGGCGGTGTGGTATTCTCATCTCTTGAAGAACTTTCCACAGTTTATGGAAATGGCTATCTAATCCAGTATTCTTGCCTAGAGAGTCCCCATGGACAGAGAAGCCTGGCAGACTACAGTCCACAGGGTCGCAGAGTCAGACACAACTGAGCGACTAAGTGCACAAGAGGCAACAGAGCCAATGGAGTTTCTGGCCATCTGCAGGCCTGGTGAGACTACCTGGAGTGAAGGCAATCTGAATTGAAGTGTCATGATCATGAAGGGGAATACAGTGGAGTAAGACTGGTACTCAGGGGTTTTCTCCTTTGAGGTATCTGCCAAATTTGTAAGGCAGCAGGACAAGAGGTCAACAGATTAAGTAGAAGATCTCTAAAAGGCAGAGTAATGTTTTTGGTAGTTATATGGTGCCAAAGAGAACCTACTGGAGAGTAGGGATCCTAGCAAATACCCCAGGATTTTTGGAGACCTGAAGAATTTCAGGAGTCGGGTGGGGGGTCGGGGGGGGTGGGGACAGAAATAGATTGAGCCTTATAAAAACTGCAACAAACCCTTGTGTTGGTTCACTTTCTGATCTAGCTTTACTCTAGCTGCCTTCTACAAAAAGACAGTATCACCAACAGAAATGCTATAATTTATTAAGGATAAAAGAAACAGATCTACAGATAACTGAGATAAAGCTTTTGGACATGCAGTTTACTTTTACTATAATTAACATGTTTGAAAAATTAATGACAAGGTAGAGGATAACATTATAAAACTAAGATAAATAAAAAAGAAATAATTTAGAAAAAGAAGAATGTGATTACTGAAATAAGGAAATCAACAGATACGTTGAAATGCAGATAGGAGAAAGCAAAAGAGATAGGATTCGTGAACTAAATGCTAGGTCACTGCAAAACACACAAGCTGAAGCCTGAGGGAAGAAAAAGGATAAAAGATACAAAAAAGGTAAAAAAGACATATGGGACACAATGAAAAAGGCCCAAGATATGTGATTGGTCTCTAATTGGAAAGACAAGAATGCAGTATCTAAGAGATAATTACTGAGAATTTCCCCAAAGTGTTAAGCAACATTAAGAAGATGATCCAGAGTCAAAGATGAAAGAAGCACTAAAAATCCCAACAGGATAAATACAAAACCAAATACAAAATTAAAGTCAAAGAACTGGTGGTTCAGATGGTAAAGCGTTTGCCTGCAATGCGGGAGACCTGGGTTCGATTCCTGGGTTGGGAAGATCCCCTGGAGAAGGCAATGGCAATCCACTCCAGCACTCTTGCCTGGAAAATCCCATGGACGGAGGAGCCTGATAGGCTACAGTCCATGGGGTCGCAAAGAGTCAGACACGACTGAGCGACTTCACTTTCACTTTCACTATAGAGAACAAACTTATGCTTGCCAAGGGGGAAGGATCAAAGTCAGAGATAGTCAGGGAGTTTAGAACTGACGTGTAAACAATGCTAGATTTAAAATGGATAACCAACAAGGTCCTACTGTATAGCACAGAAAACTCAGCTCAGTGCTGTGTGGCTACCTGGGTGGGAGTATAGTTTGGAGGAGAATGCTGCTGCTGCTGCTAAGTCACTTCAGTCGTGTCCAACTCTGTGTGATCCCATAGACGGCAGCCACCAGGCTCCCCCATCCCTGGGATTCTCTAGGCAAGAACACTGGAGTGGGTTGCCATTTCCTTTTCCAATGCAGGAAAGTGAAAAGTGAAAGTGAAGTCGCTCAGTCATGTCTGACTCTTCGCGACCCCATGGACTGCAGCCTACCAGGCTCCTCCATCCATGGGATTTTCCAGGCAAGAGTACTGGAGTGGGGTGCCATTGCCTTCTCCTGGAGGAGAATGGATACATGTAATATGTATCACTGAGTCCCTTTGCTGTACACCTGAAACTATCAGAGTATTGCTAATTACCTATACTCAATACAAGATAAAAAGTCAAAAAACAAACAAACCTAAGTTAAGGTCAAAGAGAAATCCCAAAAAGCATTAAGAGAAAATGAAAATATGTTCAAAGGACCAAGAATAAGACTAATTGTGGCTTCTCAACAAAGACAAAAGAATCCAGAAGATAATGGAAGGTGATTATTAAAGAGCTCAAGTAATATAACCCAGTATATCGAGTTCCATAAAATAGAAACATTTTCAAGCAAAAACCAAAAGAATTCACACACTAAGTGAAACACTAAAAGGGGGGCTGTTTAGGCAGAAGAAAAATTATGTAATAATTTGTAAATACTTAGATGAAAACATAGAAATGCAAAAGGGAAAGAAAAAAATGGAAGGAGTATATTCAACTGCAAAAGATAACAGTATTTTGTCACTACAAGGCATTAAGATATATGCAGAATTAAAATGAATGAAAACAATAATACAAAAGATTAAAAGGTTTAGATGGATTTAAAACGTTCTAAGATCCTACTATTTTTTTTTTTTTGTATGAGAAGTGGCAAAAGTTATGGTTTATATTTGACTTTAATAGGTCAAGGATAGATTCTGTAATCTTTAGGGTACACATTAAAGATATACCACTGGCAAACATATAGAGATAGAAATGAGAATTAAAAACACCTGATTAATCCAAAAGATGCAGGAAAGGACAGAAAAAAGAAAACAAATATGAGAAAATAGAACATGAATCCAATTATATGAGTTATTTATATTTAATATAAAGATTCCAAAAGATAAAGATTGTCAGAATTGCAAAACAACAAAAAACTATATGCCAACTGCAAAAAAATCTTAAATTAAGACCAAAGAAAGGTAGAAAGTAAAGGAATAGACATACACCAATGCAAATAATAACGCACAGAAAGTTGGCATATTTACACTAATAACAGATACCACAGACATTGAGGCAAGAGGCATTGTTAGAAGTAAAGAGGGACATCTCAAGATGATAAAACATTCAATTTATCATGAAGATAAAAGAATTCTAAACTTATATACAGGACTTCCCTGGTGGTCTACTAGTTCAGAATTTACCTCCCAATGTAGGGGACATGGGTTTGATCCCTGCCCTGGGAGACCCCACAAGCCTCAGAGCAACTGAGCCCACAAAGTCTGCATGCCTAAAGCCCATGCTCTGCAAGAGAAGCCACCACAATGAGAAGTTTGTGTTCCACAGTGAAGACCAGCTCTCGTTCACCGCAACTAGAGAAAGTTCATGTATAGCAAAGAAGACCCAGCGCAGTAGAAAATAAATAAATATATAGTAAACAAAATAACTTATGTGCATGTAATAGGATACCTTCAAAATACATAAATCAAAATTTGATAGCACCAAAAGGAGAAATACACAAATTCAACTCAGAGTAGGACTGTTTAATAAACCTCTCTTCATAACTGATAAAACAAGCAGACAAAAATAAACAAGAATATAAATGGTCTGAACTACAAACTTGACAAACGTGACCTAACTGTATATATAAGGCAATATATAAGAATATCAGCATTTACATCTTTTTAATGCCCAAAGAATATGTATAAAATTAACCGTATGGCATGCAGTAAAAACAAAATTACAACAAATTTTGAAGAACTAAAATCATCCAACATATCTGATCACAATAAAATTAAACAAAGTCATAAACAAAAAGATAATTAGGAAATCTCCAGATATTCAGAAATTAAGCAAAACTTTCTAAATAGCTTAAGGATTTAAATTTCAAAGATGAAAATTAAACTAGATAATTGAGAAAAATCAATGAAGACAGACTTGATTCTTTGTAAGAATAATAATAATTGATCAACCCTGTGGAGGCCATCAAAATGTGCCTCTCAGATCTGCCATGGGCCATAACTGACCGATGGAACTAGCTATGTTCTGAATCCATCACTGCTTTCATGCTGGGTCCATGCTTCCCAACAGCAGGGGACTGAGCACAGCAGGAAGGCAGTGGAGTTTTTGTTTTTTTTTTTGCTGTCGCTTCATTTATTTATTTTTTGGCTGTGCTGGGTCTTTGTTGTTGTATGGGCTTTTCTCTAGTTTCAGTGAACAGAGTCTACCCTCTAGTTGGGTCGTGCAGGCTTCTCACTGCTGTAGCTTCTCCTGTATAGAGCACAGGATCTTAAGCATGCAGGCTCTGGGTTGTGGCATGCGGGCTCAGCAGCTGTGGCTCCCAGGCTCTAGAGCACAGGCTCAGCAGTTGTGCCACATGGGCTTAGTTGCTTCATGGCACGTGGGATCTTCCTGGACCAGGGACTGAACCCAAGTCTCCGGAACTTGGCAGGCAGATTCTTTACCATTGAGTCACCAGGGAATCTCTAGAATCCTATTCTTGAGAGGTGGGACTCCGTTCGACAGCCTGGCTTGATGAGCAACTATGGATTGAGGAATCCTCACTGATGCTGTCAAAACTTTACTGTATTACAACCTAAGCCTCTTCCTACTTTCCTTCTTTCCTACCTACTTTCCTTCTCTCTAACACAGGGAACAGACCTGCATCAGAATTTGACAGGTCTCTTTGCCCCCTCTGACTGCCATCTTATTATCCTTCACAGGTGTTTCCTTCAATAAATCTTTTGATGTTTAACTTCATCTTTTCAAAAATGTAAACAATTAATTATCTGTGGCTGGCTGGGTCTTTGTTGCTGCCCACCAGCTTCCTTTAGTTGAGGCGAATAGGGGCTATTCTCTAGTTGCGGTGTGCAGGCTTCTGTTTACAGCGTCTTCTCTTGTTGATGAGCACAGGCTCCAGGGCACGCAGGCATCAGCAGTTGTAGCATGCCGGCTCAGGAGCTACTGTTCATGGTCTCTAGACCACAGGCTCAGTAGTTGTGGCACATGGGCTTAGCTGCTCTGAGGCATGTGGGATCCTCCTGGACCAGGAATCTAATCTGTGTCTTCTGCATTGGCAGGTGGACTCTTAACCACTGGATAACTAGGCAAGTCTCTCTAATTTCATCTTGGCATCTACTTCTTGGAAAATCCTAACTAAAGTAAACTTCTAGGAAGTGATCAAGGAAAAGAGCAGAAATTTAATTCCAAGATCAAGAATTTTAAAAACATTATAAATCCTATAGTAAGCAGGAAGGTGAGAGAATAGTATGAATGATTTTATGCTAATAGATTTTAATATTTAGATGAAGAAAATTCCTAGAAAAAGCACAATTTATCAAAACTAGCATAGAAAGAAATGGAAGCTACACATTCTGATTCAATGAAAGAAGCTGAATCTGCAATGAAAAGTCATCCAACAAAGTACTTCCTAGGCCAGGACATTTTGAAGGGTGAATTCTTTATAATATTTACATAAAACTAACATCAGTGTAATAAAACTCCTTTAGAACAGAAAAAGGCGCTTATCTAATTCATTTTATAAGATCATCATAATGTTCCTACCCAAAGTAACAAAATGTTACAAGAAAGGAAAATTATAAGGCAAACTCTCTCTAAGCAACACTGCAAAAATCAGAAACAAAACATAATTAGATCAAATCCAATGATCTAATAGAAGAATATCACAATTATATTGGGATTATCTCAAGAATGCGAAGGTGGTTTTACCACTCCAAAACCAAGCTATAATTCACACATTAAAAGGAAAAAAAAAAAGAAAGAAATCATACAGCAATCTTAATAGATCAGGACAGTTATTGGATAAAATGCAACATTCCTTCATGAATAAAAAATAGTCTTAACAACAATAAAATTCTTAGTAAACTATTACTGGAAGGAAACTTCCTTAATCTGATAAAGAATATCGACAAAGAGAATATAGCAAATATCATTTTTGATGAAGTGCTGAAATGAGACTTCACCTGTTAGAAATGAGACAAAAATGCTCAAAATAACTATTTCAACTGTATTTATATTTGATATGCTGTACTGTGCTAGATAATACAGTTGATAAAAAGTCTGAAAGAAAGCAAACATCTGTGGGACTTCCCTGGTAGCTCATTGATAAATAATTCACTTGCCAATGCAGGAGACACTGGCTCAATCACTGACAGGAGAAGATCCCCCACGCTGCGGAACAACTGAACCTGTGTCCTAGAGTCTGTGCTCCATGACACGAGAAGCCACCGCACTGAGGAGCCCACACATCATAACTAGAGAGTAGCTCCCGCTTGATACAACTAGAGAAAGCCCATATAGCCAAAAAAAAAAAAAAAAGTAAATATTTGGGAAAGAAGCAAAATTGTAAATCTCTAAATATTCACAGATGATATCGTTATATATATAGAAAATCCTACAGAACCAACAGATACATTACTAAAATGAAAACAAGGTCACTATAAAAAAAATCTATACATCAATAAAAAACAAGTAGAAGCTGAAATCTAAAAGGATGTCATTTAAAGAGGGGAAGCAACTTAGCAGCAGCACCAGCAGCACTAAAAGACAAAAAACCTGGAATCTTACAAAGATAGATATTATAAGATGATTACACTGAAAATAACAAACATTTTGAGAACAATTAAAAACCACTTAAAATATCAGAGGGAAATACTCTATGGATTAGAAAACACAATATTATAAAGGTATCAATTCTCTCTAGCTGAAATGCAGATTCAATAAAATCTCAAAAAAAATTCTATTAAGAATTTGACACAAAAAATAAAACTTGAGAGGAGGTGATAATAAACAGATTCTGGAATTTATGTGGAAATGCAAAGGACCAAGAAGAACCAAGAGAGTCCTGAAGAACAAAGTTAGAAAGCTGATAATAATCAGATAATAAAGGTGATTATATAAACTAAGTAAATGACAATGTAAACCAGTATAAGAATAAAGAGACAATGGAATAGAATAGTCAAGAAAAAGAATCACAGATACAAGATCATCTGAAATATGACAAAGGTATCAATTTAGTGCAGTTAGGAAGACGATGATGGGTCAACTGGTTATTCATATGGGAAAAATGAATGAATCATGCCTTCTGGATCACATCATATACAAAAACTAGCTCTAATTCTAGATGGACTGTGGATCTACATGAAAACTTTTTTTAAAACAAAACATTAGGAAAAAATAACAGGAAAATATGAAGACATGAGCTTGGCATATGTAAAGATTTTCCTCAAAAAAACAGCAAAGTTTATTTACCACAGAAGAAAACACTATAAATTTGACTATATTAAAATTAAAGGCTTTTCTAAGATACTTGCATCCTAAGGTTCACTGCAGCACTATTTACAACAGCCAGGACATGGAAGCAACCTAAATGTTCATCCAAAGAAGAATGGATAAAGAAGATCTGGTATACATACATATATATATATATATAATGGAATATTACTCAGAGTAGTCATAAAAAAAGAATGAAATAATGCCATTTGCAGCAACACAGATGAACCTAGAGAGTGTCATACTGAATGAAGTCAGAGAAAGAAGGACAAATATCATATGATATTGCTTACACGTAGCATCTAAAAAAAAAGCGTACAAATGAACTTATCTACAAAACAGAAATACAGTTACACATGTAGGAAACAAAACTTGGTTACCGGGGGAAAGGGCAGGGAAGATAAATTAGGAAATTGTGATTGGTATAACACACTACTATATATAAAATAGATAACTAATAAAGATCTAACTGTAATTGAACTCGATTCAATGCTCTTTAATGGCCTTTATGGTAAAAGAATCTTAAAAAGAGTGATATATGTATATGTATAACTGAGTCACTTTGCTGTACAGCAGAAACTAACACTACAGTGTTAATCAGCTATACTCCATTAAAAATTACATTAGTTTCAGGTGTACAACAAAATGATTTGATATTTACATACATTGTGCTACAGGAAATAAGAATACAAAATAGAATTTTACAGTAAATAAATAAAGGCTTTTCTAACCAAAGACTTGCATGTTGACTGTAAGAATTATAATCAATAAGACAATCAAATAAGCACAAAAACTTAAAAGAACTTCACAAAACTAGATATTCAAATGTTAATAAGCAGACGAAAATGTGCCCCACCTCATTACAATAGGAAAATTTTAATTAAAAGCACAATGACATACTAGTATATACTCACCAGAATGACAAAACTAAAAAGATGGATAGTATCAAATGCTGGTGAAAATGTGAGGGGGAAAAGTCATTCTATATAAATTAGTACCGTCAGTTTGGAAAATTCTGAATTGTTAACTATGGTAGTGGTTACATAAACATATGCATTTGTCAAAACACAGAAAGTGACACTATAAGGAGTAAATTTTTTACTTATTTAAAAAACAATTATCCTTCAGTTAAAAAATAAATTAAAAAAAAACCCAGATATGAAAGGAAATCAAAGTAGAATACAAACTCTAATAAATATAACTATTACAAATGAATAATGTAACCATATTGAAGTGGATGGAATAATAAGAACTAACTTAGAGTTACTTTTGGATAACACCATCTTGACTGCAGGGAGATCAAACCAGTCAATCCTGAAGGACATCAGTCCTGAATATTCAATGGAAGGACTGATGCTGAAACTGCTATATTTTGGTCACCTGAAGCAAAGAGCTGACTCATTGGAAAAGACCATGATGCTGGGAAAGATCGAGGGCAGGAGAAGGGGATGACAGAGGATACGATGGTTGGATGGTATCACTGACTCAATTGACATGGTTTGAACAAACTCCGGGAGTTGGGGATGGACAGGAAGGCCTGGCGTGCTACAGTCCATGGGGTCACAAAGAGTCGGACACGACTGAATGACTGAACTGAACTGAACTGACTAGATACCACAGGGTCAAAGACAAAAATAACTGTAAACTAACACTGTATGTCAAGGATATGTTTCACACAAGGGTATGGGAAAGCAATTAAAAACTACTTTGTTGTTTAGTTGCTAAGTTGAGTCCAATTGTTTTGTGACCCCATGGGCTGTAGACTGCTAGGCTCCTCTCTCTATGGGATTCCCCAGGCAAGAATACTAGAGTGGGTGGTCATTTCCTTCCCCAGAGGCTCTTCCTGACCCAAGGATTGAATATGCATCTCCTATATTGGCAGGCAGGCTCCTTACCACTGCGCCACCAGGGAAGCTCAAAAACTACTTTAGGATGAAAAAAATAGTAAGTATAGCTTATATAACAAAACCAGAAATTTCAATATCAGAGTGAGAAGTTATAAATAAGGAAAGGAAGACGGTCAGAAAGAACTTTATTGTGCCAACAATAAAATGGAATCAAAGGTATCAGTCTGAACTCATGGAATTTAAATATATACATGGATAGAGAAATAAATATAAACAGGTGTAGAGTCATGGGTCAGAGAAGGCAATGGCACCCTATTCCAGTACTCTTGCCTGGAAAATCCCATGGACAGAGGAGCCTGGTAGGCTGCAGTCCATGAGGTCGCCAAGACTCGGACACGACTGAGCGACTTCACTTTGACAGGACTGAAGCGACTTAGCAGCAGCAGCAGCAGCCAATCTATTTGTAAGAGGGCCTAGAAGCAATGATTCTTAAGTAGCAATGAGCATATCTAGTACCCAGATTTGGGTTTCTAAAAACATGTGCTAGTAAAAGGAGCCGGGGTTATTTGAAGAAGTAGTTGAACATCTTATGTTGTGAAAAAGGAAGGTAGTGCTTAAAAAAGTATGGGGACAGAGCAGGATAAAAAGCCTATATATTGGGTGATTCTATTTTAAAAAGAAGCAAAACAAATTGTGAGCAGTAGAAGTGAAAATAATGGGTAAATTTGGTGGGGGTAATGATTTAGGAGGGGAGTACAAGGTGTGGGTTCTAAAGCGCTAGAAGGGTTCTTCTACTTGATTTGATGGTCACTGGCATAGGTATGAAAATCGTAGGTATGATGTGCCAACATAATGAAAATCTGAACCAGTTGTGTATCCGTACTATATTTCAAAACAAACCATATAATCTATTTTATATTTTGATTACAGTGGCTGTTCCATGTTAATTGGTAAAATATATGTGCATTCTACCATATGTAATCTATACCTTAATAAATCTGATTAAAGGTCCTTTAAAAATAAATTCTATGATGAGGAGAACATTTGCCTAGTGTAGGCTGTCTTCCATTTTGCTTTCTAGCTTTGATAGAAAGGTGGGTGTTCAAAGAAGTCTCATTTCTTGACAAGCCTGAGATCACTAAACCATACAAACCATGCCCCAAAGATAATACTTTGTCAGGAACAAGACAGTTTCACATATGTCATTTTAAATTATTTTGAACCTCTGGATTAAAGAACTTTGTCTTTTGTGGTTACAAAACATTTTAAATGGAACATGAATTAATAAGTTACCTTTTTACGTTAATAGTTAAGAAAAATACATATTGTGTAAAACCTTATCTGGTAAGAACTTTTTCCTAAGAATGCCATGCATAGATGTTCGGAAAGAATGCTACTTAATTTGTTCCATCCACATCATTACCAGTACCTATGCCAATAAGAACAAGATTTAAAATTGGTTTGGCTGTAGTGGAGAACATTTTCAAAGTGATTTATAATAATCTTTTATAGCAGTAGCAGTTGTGATGATGTGCTGACATTATTCTTTCAGCTGCTGAGATTGTTTTTCCTTTAGAGTTCGCATTTTCTTTTGCACACCTTCTGTGCTTTATGCCTACCAGAATTGCAAATCACACTGAGCTTTTCTTAGAGAGTAATAGACAGCCTTGAGTGTTTTCAAAGAACATGAAAACTTAACTAGCAAATGGGGTGACAAGTTTAAGGACTCAAGAACATGAAAACAAAAAACTTCAATAACCCCATTTACTCATAAGAAAATGACAAAAGACACTATGATGTGTCTATCCTAAATTACGAACTTCCCAGAGGCAGGAGACTATTTAAAGTAGTATGTATATAGATTGCTTTTTATTGTGGATGAGTCCTTGTTACTTTGTGATTTATTGAGAAGGAGAAGGATTCAACAAGGCCTGACTTATTGAGGCATCAGATGCTTAGCTGCTAAAAGATTTTGTTTCCATTATCCCACAGGATCATAGAACTTGAAGCAACGTTATCAAATCACCTAATCCAGTGGCTCTCAAAGTGAGAGAAGAGGATAGTAGCATTGCTATATCACCTAAGGGGCTTCCCTGGTGGCTAAAACAAAAAAGAATCCGCCTGCAATGCTGGAGATCTGTTTAAGATTCCCTGGGTCAGGAAAATCCCCTGGAGAAGGGAATGGCTATTCTAGTATTCTTGTCTGGAGAATTTCATGATCAGAGGAGCCTGGCAGGCTACAGCCCATGGGGTTGCAGAGTCGGACTTGACTGAGTGACTAAGTGCACACACATTATCACCTAAGGGAGTTTTTTCAACAAATTCACAACCTTGCACTTCTCTTCCCCCAGACTCTATCACCTCCATTCTTATACATCTTCTTGAGGATATATATTCTAACTCCTCACAGGGATGTATCAGGTTGAGGGGAAGGTGTTTTTATGAAGGGAGGGCAATATTTACCAAAAGCCCATTAGGTGATTCTAATATAACAGCACCAGTTTTCCAATTGAGAACCTCTGACCTAGTCTGTTTTTTTCTTTTAGGGCACAATTACAATTCAAACAGATCAGAAAGCACTCTGGAAGTATTCAGAAAAGTCTACAGCTTATTCTTCAGTGTCCCTATTTTATTGTCTCATAACAGCTACTGTGTAAAATGTGTTATTTTCAATTCAGAACAAAAGTCCTATTGCTTCTTCCAATTTTCTATGATATATTTAGTACAGAAACTTGGAAAATCTTAAACTTGCTATGAAGATATAAATATGTATATATGTGCATATATGTACATATTTATACATGTGTATGTAGAAAATCTTTTTTTCCACTACAATCCTTATTTTAGTAAGATTATATTTATGTTAATATTTGAAGACCTTATTAGCAGCTGCTTTGCGGTAGGTAATCTTCAGTCTTAGTTTTTCTAAAGTTTATAGACACAGAAATGATTTCCCTAACCTGACTCCCATGTTGCCAACAGGTTCATTCAACATTTATTAAAAGGATCAAAATGGATAGAATCAACTTTTCTTTCCTGCCTTCATCCCTAGTCTCTTGCTCATTATTTTCCAGTCCCTCTCCAATCCCCTCACTCCCCAAAAAGCTCAGAACTCAATTAGCCTGCAAGCAATGAACCAATGATTACTATGTGACAAAACCTCTGGGCTGGAAGGATAGAGGATGGATTCCCAAATGAAATAGAAGTGACCAAAAACAAAACAAAACAAAAAAAGGAGTAAGTGGAAAAGTCTTTAGATTCACAAGCAATTTATGGAAGAGGAATTCAAAGAATTACATTTATAATATAAGAGAAAACAGTTTATTGACTCTATCTCAAAAGGAGAAAGGTCTCCAGAATTAAATACCAAGAAACTAATTTTGTTACATTATTGCTAAATGCCACAAACTTAGCAATGATCATTTAAAAGTACTCTACAGCACAAGGTTTAAGGAACCATGATTCCTAATTAGTGTTTTAATAAGTGTGTCAGCATTGCCTTGTAACATTCTGGAATGTCACTTACAGTAAATTAAGGGATACTTTCTTTCCCCATCTTCCATTAGTATTTTAATGCTAGGAGGTGGGAAAAAGCTGATCCATATTCAAGAGGGAAGGAGGAAAAACAATAACAAATTGGCATCTCTTCTGTGAATTGCCCCACAGGCCAAGCATTTTTATGTTCTTAATCATTATTAAATGACTTAACATGACACCCAGAGCCTGGCAAATGATTGCATCCTGACATAAGAACGAATTACAAATGAAATGAAAGATCAAGCCGTATTAGAGGATTGCCTCTGGGAAATGAAAATCTTTAATTCTCTTTTATTATTGACATTTATTTGGCTGCCATGAATAACAACACAGCAAAGAGATTCAGCTATGCTTCTGCATTGAATAGCTTATCCCAGGGCTCAAAACTGCATTAACATTTATCATGTTTGCTTTTGTAGCTGACACCACTGAACAGATTCTCTATCCATCTTGTATTTATCATGCATTGCAGATATAGTGCATCCTCTAATTTAAGTTCATTTTCATAGAGTAGGAACAGCAAAGATTAGCCAGTGTCTTTCCTCAAATAAATTCCTGCTGGTAAGCATCCCTAAGCATGGTTTAATAGATTTAATAAAGAACAAAATGAGTTGACAAGGAAATTCAGTCATAGGAAGGGGAGGCTAATTTTAAAGGTTTCAATTTTGGGAAAATTGTGCAAATTCACAATGAGGAAGACACTTGTACAATATGTAGATCTGGAATATATAAAGCCTTAAAATAAATGTCTCCATAAAGAGCAACAAATTGCATGTTTTGAATCTGAAGGCAGTATACCAGTTCCTGTAAGATAAAAAAATCTGCATGTTTTTCACTTTTCCAAAAAGAGTTCATTGCTAAGACAGGAAGAGGCCACATGGTATAGGAAGACAGCAATCCAGGTAGTTATTATTAATGCAGGGCTATCTTTTCATGACCCTTTTCTCCCTTGTACACATTTACAACATAGCTTTTCCTGTCACAACAATTAAAGATTATATACTACCTGGTGCCTTTGCTTACATGATCCTCTTTGACTGGACTGCCCTCCTTTCTTTAAGTTTCTCCCAAAATTTAAGACTTAGCAAGGATATCAATGTGTCTTAGGAAAGGTCCTTAATAACTCTGAATTTTGTCTGAAAAATTTTTTTTTTACTTTTCTTTCTGTTTCATTTACTTTTAATTATGGAGACTTTAAAACATATGAAGAAGTGGAAGTAATAACATAATAACCATCCCCCATATATCCATCACCCAGCTGCCACAATTATTAACTCATGACAAACCTATTTCTATAACAGTTATAAAATAGATGGCTGAGTAAAAACAGAAATGAGGTTTTCTTCTTGAAGTTTAAAAATAAGAAAGTAACTTATTTCTGAATTCTACTTGCTCATAATCAGATAAGTTTATTTTATTCAAGCATGATACTTGGTAAGTAAAATTTATTTATTTATCTATTTTCAGGAAAGACATTTCTAGACTGACAATATCTCCAAAATTTCAAAACAAATAAACAAAATCAAAGTGGATTTACTCAACTGAATTTTAATAAATATAAGTTCTTGAAAGATTTTTTTACTGGGAGAAGACAGCTGTATTTATTAAAATAAACAATAAAAGGTACATTTTTACAGACATAGAACAAACAGTCCTCAAATTTGCAAAGGACCACAAACTACCCTGAATAGCAAAGCAATCTGGAGAGAAAGAATGAGGCTAGAGGCATCACACTTCCCGATCTCAAATGACATTACAAAGGTAGAGTAGTCACAGCAGTACAGTTCTGCAGAACAAGACACACACACAGGCCAACGGAACAGAACGGAGCCCAGAGACAAACATGCGCATAAAGTCAATTCATTTATGACAAAAGAGCCAAGAGGACACAAGAGGGAAAAGATAGTTTCTTCACAATAAGTGGTATTGGGAAAACCAGACAGCCATAGGCAAAAAGAATGAGACTGGACCACCATCGTGCAACATACATAAGCATCACCTTAAGGTGAATGAAAGACTGGAAGCCAAGACTTGAAATCAAACAACTGTTAGAGGGAAACAAAGAGAGTAAGCCCTTGACATTGGTCTTGATGATGAATTTTTGGATTTGACACCAAAAGCAAAGGCTAAAATAACAATAATAAGTGGGAGTTAAAACTAAAAAACCTCCTATATAGCAAAGGCAACTATTAACAAAGTAAAACGCAACCTACAGAATGGGAGGAAATATCTCCAAGTCATATACCTCATAAGGGGTTAACATCCAAAATACATAAAGAACTCATACAACTCAACAGCAAAAGAGCAAACAATCCAATTTAAAAAGGGACAGAGGATCTGAACATACAGTTTTTCAAAAGAAGACAACAGATGGCCAATAAGTACACGAAAAAGGTACTAAAAATAACTACTCATCAGGAAAATACACATCATGCTTGGGGCTGGTGCACTGGGACGGCCCAGAGGGATGGTATGGGGAGGGAGGAGGGAGGAGGGTTCGGGATGGGGAACACATGTATACCTGTGGCGGATTCATTTTGATATTTGGCAAAACTAATACAATTATGTAAAGTTTAAAAATAAAATAAAATTAGAAAAAAAAATAAATAAATAAAACACTTTAAGAAATTAAAAAAAAAAAATTATAATGAGGTATCATCTCAGACCTGTTAGAATGGCTAAACTACCATAAAGATAGGAAATACCTGTTGGCAAGAATGTGGATAAAAAGGCACCTTTTTGTACTGTTAGTGGAAATGTAAATTGGTGCCGCTGCTATGAAAAACAGTATGGAGGCCCTTCAAAAATAAGTAGAACTACCATAAGACTCAGCAGTTCTACTTCTGCGTCATGAACGAAACAAAAACACTAACCCAAAGAGATATCTGCACCCCCATGTTCGCTATAGTGTTATTTATAATAGCCAAGACATGGAAAACACCTATGTGTCCACTGATAGACATTTAGGATGGACAGACTTCAGAATGGATAAAAATAATGTGGTATATATACATCAGCTCACGCATGTGTGCACACACACGGTGAAATATTATTTAGCCACAAAAAAGGAAATGCTAGTATTTGAAACAATATGAATGAAACTTGAGTACTCTACACTAAGCAAAGTAAGTCAGACAGACAAAAACTGCATGATCTCACTTATATGTAGAATTAAAAAAATAATAATAAAAAACTCCAAGTCACAGATACAGAGAACAGATTGGTGGATGCCAGCAGCAGGAGTTGGAGGAGGGGGTGACAGTGCGTAAAGTACATGGAGGAGATTTTAAAAAGAAAAATGTACACTGCTTTGAGTAATTTATAATAGAAAGTATATAACATTTTAAAATAATGATTAATCTCCATAATACCGGGTTTTCCCCACAGCTTCCCCACGTACCTGTAGCCAGTATGGTGTCCTCTCTCCCTTGGGTGAAAATCACAATTCGCTGCCTCTTTGAGTTGACTTTTGGCAGAGCCTGTGTCTTTCTGGCTATTTCTTTAATGTCTTCAGTCTATTAATAGAAAGGAGGAAAAATATGCTCATAACCAATACAATAAACTAAAATTTTATAGTAGATTAAGGATTTAGTTTCTCATGCTCAAAATAAGAGAGACTTGATCATAGAATTACATAAAAATTTTAACTACATACAGAAGTAAACAGAATAGTACAACAATCTTCAAGGAACCTATCATCAAGCTGCAATGATTTGAAATTTATGATGAATCTTATTTCTATTTATCTACCTACCTTTCATATTATTCTTAAGGAAATCTCAAATACTATATAATGCCACGTGTAAAATGCTTTATTATGTATTTCTAAAAGGTAATGATTCAAACATAACCATCTATTATATTAAATTTTTAATTAATGATAATTCTTTAATATCAACAGAAGTCAGTTTTCAAATTTCCAATTAATGAGAGATTTGTAAAAAAGAGTATTACTGAATTATTTTAGAGGCTTACAGAGAGAGCATAATTATGCTGATTCTGGAAATAATGCAGTTAATATAATAAATTTTTCAAAGAACTAAAATGAGATGCTAACCATTTTCTAGAGACTTAGCTTTTTAAAAGATAAAGTTTAAAAAAGTACAAATTAGTTCTAGAAACCCTCACGCTGTTTTTCATGATCACACAGGCTGCAAAGTTTTACATCATAAATGTTCTGTCTTGAAATCTAATTCTTGAGCTATGGGTTAGATTTTTAGAATCATGTTTTCAACTTTTTTGAATTAAAAAATGTATTTTCATTAGCTTTTTAAAAAACTAATTTATTTTTCTGGTTACGCTGGGTCTTCATTGCTGCGTGCACGCTTTCTCTAGCTGCAGTAAGCAGGGGCCATCCTCTAGCTGTGGTGTGCAGACTTCTCACTGCGGTGGCTTCTCTTGCTGTGCAGCACAGATCTAGGCACACGGCTTCAGGAGTTGTGGCTCCTGGGCCTAGAGCTTGCAGGCTCCAGTACTCGTGGCAGGTAGGCCCAGCAGTTGTGGCACGTGGGCTCAGTAGTTGCAGTGAACAGGCTTAGCTGTTCCTCGGCTTGTGGCATCTTCCAGGACCAGGGGCTGAACCTGTGTCTCCTGCATTGGCAGGCAGATTTCTTATCCACTGTACCACCAGGGAAGTCCTCAACAATTTTAGATAATTTAAAAACCCATGTTTGAATTCAGAGGGCTGCTAAAATTGTGCAGGGTCTGGAGTTTGTTGGTAGCTTCTTCTATCACTGTGCAAAGTTTAAAAAAGGTATGGAGAGAGAAATATATACCAGAGTGGAAATATATCTAATAAAAGAAATTAATTAGGATATATAGGACAGAAAAATTTAGGTAGGCAAAGCAGAAAAGTCACAGTGGCTACAGACAACATCAGAAACCATTATGTTTTTAAAGGTATGACAATCTTTGGTGAAATATTTGTATGCTGTTTAGTCACAAAATACTTAAGATTCTGGATGATATATGAATCTAAGCTTCTCCTAAACCTAACATCATGATTCCTGAGGACTGCTATTTCTGAAAAAAAAAAAAAAAAAAAATTGTCTTTTGTGGTTGGACAATGCTGCTGACCTTTTAAACATGCTGACTATTTCACTTTTGTTTGCTTATTTTAGAAAAGAACTATGCCTGAAACTCTGATAAGATGAGAAAAGAAATTCCCTCAGTTTGAGGGGAAAGACTATTAAAAATGACCAGTAACATTTGAAAGTGAAGTTGCTCAGTCGTATCCAACTCTTTGTGACCCCACGGACTGTAGTCTACCAGGCTCCTCTGTCCATGGGATTTTCCAGGCAAGAATACTGGAGTGGGTTGCCATTTCCTTCTCCAGAAGATTTTCCCAACCCAGGGACTGAACCTGGGTCTCCCGCATTGTAGGCAGACACTTTACCGTCTGAGCCACCAGGGAAGTCTATCCCCCCAAATGACAATGTCTTATAATAATAATGCTTCTAATAAATATATACATTAAAATTACATATAGTATTCAAATCTCTTTACTACAGACATATTTCACTAATATAAGATTTTTGCTTATGATTGAGTACAGTTCATTTTTAGTGAAGATAGGAGGCAAACTCCAGAAAGATTCACTTTACCACCTTAGGAGTAGAATTTTATGCATGTACTGGATGGTTTTTAAGTAGAGATCCTTCTTAAAAATGGTATAAGGAATAAATTAAGAGTGAGATTTGGTTGCCTTATACCAACCCTGTGAAAAAAGAGAATGTTTTGTGGGAGTTTTGGTAACCTAATCAAAGCAACATTTTTAACCTGCCTCAAGTTAAACCTTATAAAAACAGCAATTCAAGATTGAAACAAACTTTTCAGATATAAAAGATAAATTTTCACAGAAAGAATAAGCTTTATTCTATTTGTATCCATATCTATACCTTCATTGTGCACCAAATCAAAGTATCCCACACTAAGCTTTGAGGAGTCATTGTTTTGCCCTCAACAGATGATTCCCATCTAGTATAAAAGCTTTTCTTAAAACTTCAATTTTGTCTTCCTAACAACATATATTTCGAGTTCTGTAAAACTTGAAAACATGAACCTCTTCCTTATCTCCTGGTAGTTCTTTCTCCCATATATCTGCTCTAACGTATCTTAACAGAATGATGAAATTACAAGGGATTTTAGAGTATGACACAACTGGATTTACTAATTTTGATGTTGTTGTTCAGTTGCTCTGTCGTGTCTGACTCTTTGCAACCCCACAAGCTGCAGCACGCCAGGCCTCCCTGTCCAACACTCCCGGAGCCTACCCAAACTCATGTCCAATGAGTCAGTGATGCCTCAACCATCAGTGAGATCCAACCATCTCATCCTCTGTTGTCCCCTTCTACTCCTGCCCTCAATCTTTCCCAGCATCAGGGTCTTTTCAAATGAATCAGCCCTTTGCATCCGGTAGCCAAAGTACTGGAGTTTCAGCATCAACATCAGACCTTCCAATGAACATTGACTATAGGAAAAACCATAGCTTTGATTATATGGACCTTTGTCAGCAAAGTAATGTCTCTGCTTTTTAATATGCTGTCTAGGTTGGTCATAGCTTTTCTTCCTATTTGTGTGACCTCAAATAGTAAATTTTTATACACAGAAGATCTGTATAAAAAAGATCTTAATGAACTGGATTACTACAATGGTGTGGTTAGTCACCCAGAGCCAGACATTCTGGAGTGTGAAGTCAAGTGGGCCTTAAGAAGCACTGCTGTTAATAGAGCTAGTGGATGCGATGAAATTCCAGCAGAACAATTCAAATCCCTAAAGGATGATGCCATCAAGGTTCTGCATTCATTATGTCAGCAAATCTGGAAGACCCAGCAGTGGCCCCAGGACTGGAAAAGGTCAATTCTTATCCCAATCCCCAAGAAGGGTAGTACCAAATAAGATGCTAAACACTGGACAGTTGTACTCATCTCCCATGCTAGTAAGGTCATGCTTAAAATCTTGCATGCTAGGCTTCAGCATTATGTGAACCAAGACCTTCCAGATGTCCAAGCTGGGTTTAGAAAAGGAAGAGAAACTAGAGATCAAATTGCTAACATTTGCTGGATTATAGAGAAAGCACGGGAATTTCAGAAAAACATCTATCTCTGTTTCACTGACTATGCTAAAGCCTTTGACTGTGTGGATCATGATAAACTGTGGAAGGCTCCTAGAGAGAGAGGAATACCAGATCATCTTACCTGTCTCCTGAGAAAACTGTATGTGGGCCAAGAAGCAACAGTTAGAACCCTTTACAGAACAAGTGATTGGTTCACGATTGAGAAAGGAGTACGACAGGGCTGTCTGCTGTCACCCTGTCTGTTTAACCTATGCACTGAGCACATCACGAGATATGCCAGGCTGCATGAGTTACAAGCTGGAATCAAGATAGGCAGGGGGAAACATCAGCAACCTTAGACATGCAGATGATACCACTCTAATGGCAGAAAATGAAGAGAAACTAAAGAGTCTCTTAATGAGGGTGAAGGAGGAGAGTGAAAGAGCAAGCTTAAGACTAAATATTAAAAAACTAAGATCATGCATGGCATCCAGCCCCCCTTACTACATGGCAAATAGAAGGGGAAAACACAGAAGTAGTGACAGATTTCCTCTTCTGGGGCTCCAAAATCACTGTGGATGGTGACTGCAGCCATGAAATCAGAAGACGATTGCTTCTTGGCAGGAAAGTGATGACAAACCTAGACAGTGTGTTGAAAAGCAGAGGCATTATACTGCCGACAAAGGTTTGTATAGTCAAGGCTATGGTCCTCCCAGGGGTCATGTACAGTTTTGAGGGCTGGACCATAAAGAAAGTAGAATGCCAAAGAACTGATGCTTTTGAACAGTGCTGCTGGAGAAGACTCCTGAAAGTCCCTTGGACAGCAAGGAGATCAAACCAGTCAATCTTAAGGGAGCTCAACCCTGAATACTCACTAGAAGGACTGAAGCTGAAGCTGCAGTATTTTGGTCATCTGACGCAAACAGATAACTCAGTGGAAAAGTCCCTGAATGCTAGGGAAGATTGAGGACAGAAGGAGGAGAGGCTATCAGAGGATGAGACAGGCTGGATGGCATCACCGACTCAATGGACATGAGTTTGAGTAAACTCTGGGACTTGGTGATGGAGAGGGAGGCCTGGCATGCTGCAGTCCACGCAGTTGCAAAGAGTTGGACATGACAGGGCAACTGAACAGAAAAGCAGGTAAATATACCTCTCTGAAACTCCATTTTCTTATCTACAAAACTAAGACAATAGTAATTGTCTTAAAAGATGTTGAGAGTGAAGTATGCTAAAATTGGTGGGCAAAAGTCTGAAGAGAAACAGGGTATTTGCTTAGTCTTATAGTATCTCCCTCTAAACTTATTCATTACAGAAGGAAAAATAGAAATGCTAATAGTGAAGAAGGTTGACAGACATCCCTTTACCCCAGGGATCAACTTTAGTGATGCTTAAATTAGTGGGTAAAATGGGATATCTACACAGGTATCACCCCCAAGATATTTTATCAACTACAATGGGAAAATACTTAACTTCATAGAGCATAAATACCACCTTAACCTAGTGATCACAGTTAACATCACCAACAGTAAGACATTGGGATATCATGTATATCCCTGTTATGATGCACTGATAAGGGCACAATGCTGCTGCTGCTGCTAAGTCGCTTCAGTCGTGTCCGACTCTGTGTGACCCCACAGACGGCAGCCCACCAGGCTCTGCCCTCCCTGGGATTCTCCAAGCAAGAACACTGGAGTGGGTTGCCATTTCCTTCTCCAACGCATGAAAGTGAAATCGCTCAGTTGTGTCCGACTCTTTGCAACCCCATGAACCGCAGCACACCGGGCTTCCCTGTCCATCACCAACTCCCGGAGTCCACCCAAACCCATGTCCATCGAGTTGGTGATGCCTTCCTACCATCTCATCTTCTGTCACCCTCTTCTCCTCCTGCCCTCAATCTCTCCCAGCATCAGGGTCTTTTAAAATGAGTCAGCTCTTTGCATCAGGTGGCCAGAGTATTGGAGTTTTAGCTTCAATATCAGTCCTTCCAGTGAACACCCAGGACTGATCTCCTTTAGGATGGACTGGTTGGATCTCCTTGCAGTCCAAGGGACTCTCAAGAGTCTTCTCCAACACCACAGTTCAAAAGCATCAATTCTTCGACGCTCAGCTTTCTTTATATTCCAACTCTCACATCCATACATGACTACTAGAAAAACCATAGCTTTGACTAGGTGGACCTTTGTTGGCAAAGTAATGTCTCTGCTTTTTAATATGCTATCTAGGTTGGTCATGAATTTCTTCCAAGGAGCAAGTGTCTTTTAATTTAATGGCTACAGTCACCATCTGCAGTGATTTTGGAGCCCCCCAAATAGTCTTCCACTGTTTCCCCATATATTTTTGCCATGAAGTGACGAGACCAGATGCCATGATCTTAGTTTTCTGAATGTTGGACAAACCTAAATTGAGGGACATTCTACAAAATGACTGACAGGCAGTCTTCAAAAGCATGAAGATCATGAACAACAAGGAATGCGTGAGAAATTGTCTGATAAGAAGAGACTAAGAAGACAAATATATGCAATGTGTGACCCTGGACTAGATTGTGGAAGAGAAAAAAAGAAATTAGAGGAAAAACTGGTGAAATGAGAATAAATTCTATAGTTCAGTTACTAACACTGTACTAATGTTGACTTCCAGGTTTTGATCATTATACCTTGGTTCTGTAAGATGTTTACATTAGGGGAAGCTAAGTGAAGGTATCCAGAAATTCTCTGCACTATTTTTGCAAATTTTCTGAATCTAAAATTGTTTCAAAATAGAAAGTTTAAATAGTTTTGTGTGTGTGTGTATGAGGAGGAAAAATAAGGTAAGTGAAAGAGCTGAATGTAGTATTTAGCACATGCCAAGTACTTAATAAATATTAATGTATTTCCTATATTTACTGTCATTTAAATATGCTCCAAAACTGTCAAATCCTAAGTTGCCTGAAAATCCCTAGAAAGGACCTCAAGAAATTTTTTTTTTGGCTGTGGTGGGTCTTCAGTGCTGCCCATAGGCTTTCTCTAGTTGTAGCAAGTGGGCTCATATTTGTAACACATTTAGTTGCTTAGTTGCTCAGCAATAGGTAGGAACTTCCTGGACCAGGGATCGAACCAGTGTTCTTGCATTTCCAAGAGGTGGATTCTTAACCACTGGCCCACCAGGGAAGCCCTCTGAAGAGTTCTGAGTATTGAGAATTCAATTATGTTATCCAGTAAGGGAGGAGAAAGAGAAAAAAGGAAGAAAAAGTAGAAGGAAGCTCACAATTTAAATATGAGCCATGTATAAACAGCTATGAGCACTCTAAAATACTCATTACCTCTTAACCAGTCTAGACAGTATGTATTATTACTATGTCCCTATTTTATAGATGCAGAAAGCAAGAGCCATGTATATAGCTCTAAAATATTCATTAAATCTTAACTACTCTAGGAAATAGGTGCTATTACTATATCCCCATTTTATAGATGAGGAAATTGAGTCACAGAGAGGTTAAGTAACTTCCCAAGGTCATAAACATACTAAGAAGTGGAGCCAGGACTAGCATCCACAAAGTCTTGATTCCAACACTCTTCCCTGTTATCCACAGATCATACTGCGTCTATGAATTCTGGTTATGTGATTTCTGTTGTGATCACAAAACTAAAGCATTTTCACGTTAAATAATTATATGGAACAGTCACAAGTCACTGCTGATCCTGCATTTAAACATGATATTTTTCTTAATTATTCTGGTTTGTATTTTACCCTAGTGAATTTCAACTTCTGAATTTCCAGATATTTCTCATTTTCCAAGGTCATTTGAAAATCTGATTTCCTCCTCCAATATGTTAGACTGTGAGAAAGAAGTTTAGTTTATAAAGATTACCAGATTCAAGACAGCTGAGCTCAGATTCTGATTCCATTATCTGTTAGCTATGTGACTCTGAACATGTTATGTAGTTTATTTTTTTTCTGTTCAACTGATATGGCAATACATGCCCTACCTACCCCTCCAAGGTTTGTATGAATATTAAATGTATTAATGATATGTTAGAAAATGTTTTGTAAACTTTGAATCATTTCATAAATGTCAAATTATGCTTTTATTGTCATTGGTGGTCACACACTTTAAATTTAGCATTGTTTTCCAAATTAATATATTGTCTTCATTCCATTTTTAACAAGCTGATGATACAAATGTAAAAGAATACTGTCACCACCTATCTACTCCTATAGAAAAGCAAATATGGTGTTCATACATATCGCCCCATTTAATCACACATATTCTGCTTCGTGTAATAATCAGGGTGGTCATACGATGTGTCAGTCTCCATCCTGTCTCATACCACTTCCTCGCCACTCATTCCATTGCAGGTGCACTGGCCTCCTGTCACCACCTGGAGTGCACAGTACATTATGCTCTCTTGTGTCTAAAGTCCTGCGAACTCTTGTTCCCTCTGTCTGGTTTGTTTCCCTGTTGCTTGTTTTGCTTTTTTCTGTCATAGCTAGATATTTGTGTTTTTTAGTTTTACTTCCTCAGAGAGTCACTCCAATGATCAGAGTATCTAAAATAGGAGACTCCCACCTTTTCCTTTACCGTACACTTTCATTATTTCTATCTTGTTTTCAGGGTCTATCGAAGTGCTAGGCACAAAGTAAGTGCTCAGCAAGTATTTGTTGAATGAGTAAGTGATTAAATCAAGAGAATCACGACTATTATATCTCTTTCTGTTAACTGAGTGCTTTTTTAACTGTTATCACTTGGGACTCAGTCACTTAGGGAAGCAGCACTGTACTCTATCAACAAACATGATCTAATTTAGTGTCTCATTTCCAG
The DNA here is from genome assembly GCF_055505025.1 of Bos grunniens. Lineage (NCBI taxonomy): Eukaryota > Metazoa > Chordata > Mammalia > Artiodactyla > Bovidae > Bos > Bos grunniens. Next base: position 15,737,513 of record NC_141192.1, read on the forward strand.
AAACTCTTGGCGATCGTTCACTGTGCATTCTTTCTATTTGTGAGGAACACAGGAACATTAGAAAAATCTTGGAGAACTTTTGGTAATCAATACCTTCTGAAACTCTCTGTGGACTTACTATCCAGTGCTAATCAATGGAAGTTTCTGTGAGGATGTCATGATCTACATCTGTCCAATATGGTAGTTACTATCTACATAGGCATGCACTTGAGATGTGCCTACAGACTAAGGAACTGAACTCGTAATTTTATTAAATTTAAATAGCCACACATGCCTTGTGGATGCCTATTGGATAGCACTTTCAATACTTTCTTCTCTCAGTGGTATAAGATGATAGAGCTGTCATTGGTCAGAGAAAGACTACAAGCCTGGAAGTCTCTGGGCAGAGTCATGGGCTGCAGGGAAGTGGGAAAATGGAAAAGGATTGCTTTATTTCCTCTACGGTTAGAAGTATTATATTTTAGAGCTCTAAAATAAGAAAATTAAAATTTGCTGCTTGGAGTAAAACCGAGTAACTGATACAGTAGAAAAGGTGTGAATTCTCTTCATCGTTTGGCATATACTCTATTGCACTGAGAATGAGAACACAAAGAATAGTTTTATTTAGGTTTTGGAGGTATGTTCTTCACTTTAATTTAAATCAATTTTCAATAGTGCTTTTAAGAGGTTTCATAATGAAACATATTGCTAAGTGCCTCATTTCTATTTAGGTTCTAAAAATACAAACCTTTAATCGGTTCAACTTAAGATAAGGTTGGTTTAAAAACACACTGCAGTCTGAACCGATTTTTCAAAATAATAAAAGGCCCCGTGAAACTTTTTACACCAAGAATTGTCATTTTAAATTCTTAGCAGGTCTATCATTTAAATCAGGCACTATGCAATTTTCCCTCAGCCTACATATATATATATATATATATTCGTCTCTCTTCTGCTTTGTGCTCTGGCCAGTTCCAGTTTTTATCTCATTCTCCAGTGTACTCCTAAGCTGCTGCTTCTTACTGAAAATTGCCCAATTCACTTTAAAGATTAAAGATTTTTTTCTTAAAGAAAGATTATCTGAAATTTGCAGAGAAGCTAACCAGAATATCATAAACAATGTCACTGAGGATATTTCCTGATGATAAACACTGGTTATTTTTAGAGGCATTTGGACTGGTCTCTTAGCAGACAGATCACTAGTGGCAACACTCGGTGGCTTTGGGAACTGATTGGGATTTATAACAGAAAATGAAGGTAGGACTTACGGGAAGAAAAAGTGCCCACCTTTCCTTGCTCTTTAATTTTTTCACTTCTCTCCTCTCATTCACGTCCCAAATTAAGAGGTAAAATTAAAGTTGGGAGGAAATAGATACAGATTTTGTCTAGTTTGTCACAAGACTTGAAAGCACTGACACATTCCCACAGACATTAAACTGTTAAATGATTTATTCTTGTTTGAGTCTTTAAAAATACTGAGATTCAAATCTATGCTTTCATATTACTATCTAACCAACGAAGGAAACTTCAATGACATTTTAAAATCATTCAGTTTCTCTAGATAGCATTCAGTACAAGGATTATATTCTATTAAAAATACCGACTTCGGGGTATTCTAATCAAGGCTCTTACAGATTCTGAAATACTTATAGTATTTTAGGGAACCCATGAAGGGATACATCAAGACACTGTATGCTTTATACAATCTAACACATCATTGTCAAATTACCAACTGAGTTTTGCTATGTCAGGAGGTAATAAGGTATACTATTATAATCATCACTTTGTTCATATGTTGTAATCAGTTATGGCAGATTTATGGTAAAAAGAAACAACTTTAGAGTCAATAAGTAAGAACTAATGGAAAGGTTAATATGGTGCTGGTTAGTAGAAAATAGAAAAGTAGCTTGTTGCTAAGACTGAATTTAAACCAGGCATATTCAAAGCATGTAGCTCAAAGGGACAATAAAACTATGAATTAGTAAGGTTTAATAAATTATTAAAATTATTATCAGGTACTACAGAATCATTTGTTATACAACATGTTACATTTCTAAAAGTGGTTATTTTTTAGAACTGAAATACATTTCTAAATGTTAGCACATAAAATAGGACACAAATTTATACTCTATATATGTTTTATTTGAATAATTTTTATGTAACAACAGAGAATATAAATTGTTAATACTGAAATTTAGAATCAGTGAAACTTTTAAAACATGACTTAAAATATTTACTTATAGTTTCATGATCAAAACATTTGTCTTTCTAAATTGAACATTCCCCTCATTACATTTAGCCCTCTACAGCAATTGCCAGTTTGGGAAATTACAAAGGGAAACTTAAATTAGATAAAAATTACTTGGAAATCTTTATTGCTTCTTCATGTGACTCAACCTTATATTCATGAGAATATGTTAAAATAAAAACAGGAAACTCCCAAGAAACGATGATAGTTTCCATTAATTGAGCACTATGAGGCAGCTTCCTGCCTTGATAGTTTTTATATAGGACTTTGAGAGCAGAATACTTATACCACATGCTCACTATCTTCCCCCAAGAAAAAGAAGCACCTTGGTTGTCAAGTCCTACGACATGGATAACATACACATGTATCACTTTGTTGCTTAATAACGAATCTGTCTTTAGTACATTTAAATAACATTTCCTTCACAATTTTATAAAACACCTTTCTCTAAAGAGTTCAAAGTGAGCTTACTAATATATCCAGTCAATGCTCACAGTTTCTGTACATGGTAGACAATACTGAGTATGCAAATAAGGAAAGAGTTTCTATATATTCCAGATCTAGTCAGGTTAAATTTAAAAAAACTTACATCCATCAAACATTCCAAGTTGCTATATAGAACATAATATTCTACAGAGTTCTGGCTAAATAAATATGATAGTCATAAAAATCACACACTCAGTTAATCTCTGTCAGTTAACCTGGGTTTAGATTAGTCAGTGTGTCCCAACAATCCATTGGAAGGTAGATACTACATATGTAAACACATGGTCTTGGCTATTAATTTTGCCAACAACAACTATATGGAGTTTGGAATCTCAACAGGATAATATTTCTATAAGGAAAACAGAATTCATTATCTGAAAATTAAATCAATTATCAATTTTGTGTTTCAGAAAATGTATATGTTTTATGCTATCAAAGAAAAGAGGAAAAAGAAAAAAAAGATTCAAACAGGAAGTTCATATGAGAAGGATTTAAACTAGTCAGTTCCTAACAACAGTTAAGTATAACCTTTGGAAATTAATTTACATAATGATAATCTACATGTGGTAAGGTTGAAATTATTTAAATGACATTATATTTCACTATTTAGTGTTGCTCCACCACTGCTTTAGCAGTGAATTCTTATGAAATGTAATGCAGCTAATGAGGTAGCTTTTTAACTGAACAAACTGACAGGCCCCATATCTGCAGAGGCAGCTTGAAACCGTGCCCAACCTCTTGGCTTCCCAAGAGGCTTTTCAAAATTCAATAAATAACATCTGTAGGCGATGTTGGGTGCAGACCTAGCAGAGTGCGTCATAACACTGTGCTGGCAGAACAAAGAAACCATGACGACTGCCAAGTTTCCATGGCAACTGCTGCGAGGCTCTGAGAGTATAATAGCACATCAATCACTGTCCAAAAGAACTTCATTATCAGCTAGAAAAAACCTTTAGGATCTGTTTAGTGTGCAATTGTGGGTTAACTCACCTCAAAGCCTTGCTCTCTAGCAAAAGTGGCAGCTTCCTGAAATAAAAAAAAGAACAGTTAATTATAAAGTGCTAGGTAATGAAGAAATAATCCATTTTGAAACTCATTCAAACAGTCTTCTTTTTACACAATTATCTCAATATACTCACATAGTTCAATTTTTATTCTTACACGGAAAAAAAAGATTTCCTTTTTCCTTGGCATAAAAAAAAGGCAGCAAATGTCAACACACTTCACAAGCTGAAATAAAGAAGATGTACTACATATTTTTACTGTAGCTGTCACCATGAGTTCAGATGTTTTGACCCCGACAAAGAAAATCATTTGAAACCTAAGGAAGATGCTGATGGTTATGTTTTTAATTAAAACAATACCTTTCAGAAAACTCTTCTGTAAGAAGAATGTTTGCTAATAAATGTATAGATTAGATTCAGAAAACCCACCTTTTGTAATCTCTGATGAAATTTATTCAGGCAAAGGTTATCAATGGATGCTCAATTCATTAGGTTAAAGAATGATGGGGAACTGCTTATTTCATGGAATCGAAGTATCAAAGATCATATGCTGGTCACGAGGAGCAAAGTATAACTTTACAGCGGAAGAATCAAGCAGTCATCACTTTAACCCAGTGATCAATCTTATTACCTAATATTCTGATCACCAAATAGTCTGTGGCTTCTGTCATAATGTAGTATAAGGTACAGAGCACCATCTATAAAGTTTTTAACATGAATTAATCAAAACTTTATTCAATAACTTGTAGTCTACAGGAAATATATAGAGGATAGAAGAACAAGTTAAATGATACACTGAGAAGGCTAATAAACAAATCCATAAGGTAGGACATTAGACAGGACAAGTACCTTGGTCTTTGTAGTAAGTCAACATCATGATAAAATGTACAGGAGTAATGTACAGATTTTAATCGGAAACTGTTTTGAACACACCAGTTATAAAATACATTTTGGGTAAGTTTGATTATGAAATGGAAATCAAATAATATTAGGAATTATCAACTTGATATGAAAAAATCCTAGATTTTCAGGTGTATCCTGAAGTATCCTGGGATAAAATGGCATGGTATATGTAATTTATTTTAGAAAACTTAAAAACAAAAAAAAGAAAGTGAAGCAAAAATGGCAAAATATTAATGTATCTAAATGTATTCAGTATTACTATCTTTTGCCTGTTTGAAAATTTGTGTAATAAAATGCCTACCCCCTCATTTCTCTCTGATTTAAGATGACAGGGTAACAAACGCTGAATATTTTTTAAAATTTAGTTAAAAATTTTTAAACAATGTTTTTCTAGATATTAAATATATCTTAAGGGCATAATCTGATGAACATTATTATATAATCTAATGCCCTTATAATAGGCTATCAAATGACAAAACCACATCTGTGTAACCAAATCCTTTCCTTTTCTTCACTCCCTGCTTTGTGCATATATTTTCATTTTAGTACTGATACAGAAAATGGAGGCAATATTACTTTTCAATTCCACTTCCCTCTTGAAGATGGAAAAAAAAAACTGCAGACAACTGTCAAGAGTCTCTACATCTTAACTTACATTCCTCCAAAATTATCTTTGCCAAGAGATATTAATAGAAGGATGGGATGTGAGCCTGAGTAGTGAGCAGATCCAACTTAACTAAAATGACTGCTGCACCAAACCATGTAAGGCAGAAACTACAGTTAATGTCTCCAGCACAAATCTGGGTACTATCTACATGTTAAGGAAAACACAGAGAAAAGAAGTATGTATGCACTTATCGTCCAATATACTAATACCATGTAAGTTTAAAGAACCACTCTGAGGGTCTGAGAAGATTGAAAAATACTATTACAATCAAACACTGAAGTTAATAGAAAGTGATAAGCTGAAAGTACAATTCCTTAGGCTGTTCACTAGAGAAGCATCAAACTGATTGAGTTAACCTTAGTTGATACAGATAAAAAAATTAAATCATGATCTTGACAACTGGTGTAAGGATGGTTAGCCTTCTTGACAATTTACTTACACCAGAATCTTGTATACCAGACAGTCAATAATATTTACTAGCTTGGATGTCAAGGAAAAGGATAGGGTTCAAAAGATAGCAATGTAGAATTTTTCCAAGTTGTCCAACTCAAGAATTAACCAAGCTAATTCTTATATGAAAAAAACAATAAAATAGCTTTGTGAGAACTACTTATTTATATGGAGCTTTATCAGAGGCATGAAAGAAACCTAAAGGACTGTAAGACAAAGTTAATATGACAAGTCTGTACAACTAAAATTGTACTAAGACATAAAGACTCAAAAGTCACATACAGTAGATGTTGCCTTTTTAATGTCCAGTTTTGCTCCCCAAAGTAAGACGCAATAGACTGTGATCTGTTATGGTACAATAGAACTGACTAATTGCAAGAAGGCACATTTACCAATGTCAGATCATTATTCTTCAACGAAACTGAGCCCTAGGACTCTTCCACATCTGTAAACTATTCCAAGCACTAACGTATTTCTGACTGAGGAAGGACATGCTGAAGAAGTCTATTCAATTTTCTATCTTAGCGCCCCCTCACACAGGTTTGCAGAGCTGTGCCCTATCACTGAAAAGCTAAGCACTTGTTCTATAGCTTAAAAAGATCTTATCTCCTGACTTCCTCCCACCTTCCTTTGATCTTGGGTTGGTGCCCCCAGTCAATCCATTAGTAAAGGCAGCTGGCTCACATCACTGCAGACTTTCCCACAGCTAACCTCTGATCTGAAGGTGTCTGTAGATACAACGATGGAACAACATTTATTTTTCCCTCACAGCAAAACAAATAAAACAACACAGAGGAACAGTTTGACCCAGTAAGAATCTGAAGGAGAATTTTAGTCCTAAGATTCACTGCATGGAGGGATAAAAAGAAAAGGCATTAGGTCAGAAATCAGGGAAGAAAAAAGGCATAAAGGGTGGGCAGAACAGTAAGGCAGGTTCCAAATATCAGGGGTAATTCCAAGTGAACTGATCACACTAAACTGAAAAGGACTTTTTAGCGTGCCTTCGCAGTAAAAGTGAGAAAAGAAAACAAGCAAGTCCCCATCTGTGCTGCCCCAGGGCGCCACGTACTGAGTTTCACAAATCTAATGAAGCAGTCAGGTTAAAATCCAACCGCAGAGTGGATGTGACATGTGGAGAACAGCTAGGGTTAGAATAGAGGAGCATGGCGGTTCCTAATGCAGGTGATTATCCATGTGATAATCATTATATTTACAGGCTTTCCATTTTAGATCTGACATCAAAAATCACAAAGGAGGAGGGATTAAGGAAATAAACAACCGACACAGAGGCTTTCCTGCTCCCCTGAGAGTGTAGCACTTTCATTCATGCATGACAAGCAACAAAAGCAAAACGAAACAGGCCAGGAAAGAGTATTTCTGAGAAGGCTGGATTTCACATTAACACTACTTTCCATTTTGATAACTTTCACTATTATTCAGTTTCTCACACAGGTCACAATTTCAAAATCAGTTCCCATTGTTGTCTAAGCTATAATACAGTATCATTTTTGGTTTACAATGAATGATACTCACATATGTCTTTTTACAACAACAAAGTCATTTTTTTCCTTCCTGGAATTGAGTGTTGTGAATAAAATGACATATAATTAAAGTCTTAGGCTCTCATCTACACCACGCTATTTAGGATTTGCAGTAGGCTCCCTGCTTCACCGACCAGGCTAAAAGGATGAAACAACCACCAAGTACAGGTTTTGAGCAGAGGTTTAAAAAATAAAGCTGAAATTCATGGTTAATGAAAACTATGGAATACTTACATGAAGAACTATTTAAAGGGATTAGCAAACCACTATTAAAAAGCACCGTTCTCAGGGTATATAGGAAAGGAAGGAACAACTCCAGTGTGTGTCTGTGTGTATGAAAATACAACAATTTCCTTTATATCTAAGAAGAAAACTATTTTCTTTGCATTTTGCCTGATAACACCTTGATTTTAATTTATGTAGAATTATCTGTAGTCACTGTAAAACTAAAACCATAAGTAGGCCATATTGTTATTCTAATTATTTGTTACTAGTTACATTGAAATACAAATGATTTCTGTATTATTGGCCTTATATCCTGAGACTTTGCCAAATTAACTTATTGCTTGTAGGAACTATCCTTTTCCTTCAGGGAAACAAGATGTTCCTACTACCCAAACCACAAAGTTATTTTAAGAATTTAGCAACATGCCTTAAAATCCTCTCTCCATGCCTTAAAATCCTCTCTCTTTCCTCCAGGGCAATCTGAAGGGTGTAACTACTAACTACCCACCACTATCTTAGCTCATAACCCTTGCTCTCCTACTTCTGGCTCTACATTTCAAGGCACTGAACACATCTCGAGCTATTATCTGCTTGCTTATGTTACCACTCTGTTTTTTGATATTGGACACGAGGGATCTTGGGTGTTGACTGAAACTAACTTAGGACCAAAGAAAGATAACTTCTGACTATCCACAGAAGGCAGCTCATCCATTCAAAACAAGCTATTTTGCTGCTCCAATGCAAACAGGAAGCAGAAAACTCACTGGAGTTTGCATGGTCTTCACTCAAGTCATAGGAGTCCAACCAGAGCTCTGGGAAAAGCCAAGGGAGAATGGAACCACCAAACAGTTCTGCTATTTTGTTTGTTCATCTCTCCATCCAACTAGTATTTACCCTGCAAGGATAGTTTTAGGCTAACAGATATTATAATGCTAGAGATACATCAGTGTTACAGCTGTTATACACCTTATTAGACTTTGACTTGCAATATTTGAAACAATACTGTAAATCCTAAATGGTATGGTGTACATGAGAGTCTAAGATGGAATGATATCTATGTCTGTCTCTATATAAATCTATGTATAAAAATCTCTGCATATAAAGAATATTCATATATTTTTATACAATTATATGTATGAAGCCTTTTTTGAAGGCTTTAAATGCAAGATAGTACTGGTCAGGAAGCAGTTACAGCCAAATGGAAAGAGTAGTTGGCTTAGAAGACCTACACTAAGGTTGTCATTTTATAGCTCATTTGATATGTAATCTTGGGCAAGTCACTCAGTATATATTAGTAAAACTGAGGCCAACAAAACTGACTGGATTATTACTAGGAATAAGGAAAATATTTAATGTGAACTATAAAATCATATCACCTATGAAATTCAAGCTTTTGGTAAAATCTTAGGAAAATTTAAGCAAATGAATTTCAGAGCATCCAGAGTACATTCCATGATTTGTCCTATCTGTGGATCATATGTGTATGTAGCAGGAAGCCTCTAAATTGGTTGCCTACTGTGTAGGTCCCTAACTGGTGGTATTCAAGTCCTTGTAAAATTTCCTCCCCTATGTGTGTTGTCTGGACCAAGAGACTCACTTTTAACAAATACCTGACCAAAAGTGATGGGATGTCTTGTTTGTTCGTTCTCTTGCTCACACGCTCTCTCTCAGCTCTCGCTCTAGGGGAAATAAGCCGCCATGATGTGAGTTCCCCCATGGAGCGGCCCATAACTAACCATCAGAGAGGACCTAGGGCTTGCTAACAGCCACGTGAATGAGCTTGGAAGTGAATCCTCCCCAAGCAGTGATAGGAATACAGCCCTGGCTGACATCCTGACTTCAGCCTTGTAAGAGACTGAATTGAGAGGCACCAAACTAAGCTGTGCCCAGTTTCTCTATCCACATCTTATACATGAGGAACCTAAGCCTCTAAGAGGTTAACTAACATGGTCCAATTCAGAAAATCTCTCTATTCAGATTATGCTAATCCTTAAAAAAATCCTCGCAAAAGTCAAACCAAACAAGCAGGGCTAACAGATCAATCACAGGTGAGAAAATAAAGGAAAGATAATTTAGAAACATATTATCTAAATGGTTTTCTATACTTGATTGTGATGAACCATTTCTTAGTTGTAGCAGTGATACACCTCTGAGTCATGCTGACATTTAATGATAAAGAACTATCTGCTGTTTATTTTTTTTCCCTAAGTCAGCTCAGTTAAGTTGCTCAGTCATGTCTGACTCTTTGTGACCCCATGGACTGTAGCACTATGAAGACTTATATTACTTAAATCCTAAAAGATGATGCTGTAAAGTGCTGCACTCAATATGTCAACAAGTTTGAAAAACTCAGCAGTGACCACAGGATTGGAAAAGGTCAGTTTCCATTCCAATCCCAAAGAAGGGCAAAGCCAAAGAATGTTCAAACTACTGCACAGTTGTACTCCTCTCACATGCTAGCAAAGTAATGCTCAAAATTCTCCAAGCCAGGCTTCAAAAATACATTAACTGTGAACTTCCAGATGTTCAAGCTGGATTTAGAAAAGGCAGATGAACCAGAGATCAAATTGCCAACATCTGCTGGATCATGGAAAAGCAAGAGAGTTGCAGAAAAAAAAAAAATCTACTTCTGCTTTATTTATTACTCTCAAGCCTTTGACTGTATAGATCACAACAAACTGGAAAATTCTTCAAGACATGGGAATACCAGACCACCTTACCTGCCTCCTGAGAAATCTGTATGCAGGTCAAGAAGCAACAGTTAAAACCAGACATGGAACGACAGACTTGTTTCAAGATGGGAAAGGAGTACGTCAAGGCCGTATATTGTCCCCCTGCTTATTTAACTTATACGCAGAGTACATCATGTGAAATGCTGGGCTGGATGAAGCACATGCTTGAGTCAAGACTGCTGGGAGAAAAGTCAATAACCTCAGATATGCAGATGATACCACATTTATGGCAGAAAGCGAAGAAGAACTAAAGAGCCTCTTGATGAAAGTGAAAGAGGAGAGTGAAAAAGCTGGCTTAAAACTTAACATTCAAAAAATAATAGGCTTATGGCATCTGGTCCCATCACTTCATGGCAAATAGATGGGGAAACGACGGAAAGAGTGACAGACTTAATTTTCTTGGTCTTCAAAATCACTGCAGATGGTGATTGCAGCCATGAAATTAAAAGACACTTGCTCCTTGGAAGAAAAGCTATGACCAACCTAGACCGCATATTAAAAGGCAGAGACATTTCTTAGGCAACGAACACCCCAGCTATGGTTCTTTCAGTAGTCATGTATGGATGTGAGAGTTGGACTATAAAGAAAGTTGAACATCAAAGAATTGATGCTTTTGAACTGTGGTGTTGGAGAAGACTCTTGAGAGTCCCTTGGATTGCAAGGAGATCAAATCAGTCAATCCTAAGGGAAATCAATCCTGAATGTTCATTGGAAGGACTGATGCTAAAGCTGAAACTCTAGTACTTTGGCCACCTGATGTAAAGAACTGACTCATTTGAAAAGACCCTGATGCTGGGAAAGACTGAAGGTGAGAGGAGAAGGGGACAACAAAGGTTGAGATGGTTCGATGGCATCACCAACTCAATGGACGTGAGTTTGAGCAAGCTCTAGGAGTTGGCAATGGACAGGGAAGCCTGGTGTGCTGCAGTCCATGGGGTCCCAAAGAGTCGGACACAACTGAGCGACTGAACAGAACTAACTGATACTGCTTAAGCCTCTAAATATTTCTTCATGCTATCCTTCACACTGTGAGTTACTTTTACCTTATACTATTTACAAAATGTACTTTGTACTTATTTATAAAAATATTTACATATTTTCCTATGAGACTGCATTAATGGTATACTACTTTTAATATTAAATTATTTGTGAAGAGTAAAAGTTTTAACTTGTAAATAAACAAAGGCTGGAGAATATTTTTAAGTAAATATAAATCTGAGAAACCCCTTTTAAAATGTTTCATTCATGAAAATATCTGTACTGGTTTTTCAAAGAACATACAACTTCTGGGAGATTTTCAACCTGTGCTCTGGCATTTATTACCATATGCTTCCTGCCTGCAGAATGCTGAATAGAAATATTATTTAACATTTATTGAGTGTCAAAAACTCTGTGGGGCGATGTATAAGCTATAAAGACAAGCATGGCCCCTATCCAATGATAAAAATTAAACAGTGTATAAAGTATACCTTCATAAACATGACTGAAAAAAATTACTTAGCTGAATTATAAGCCAAATAAATTAGGTTCAGTTTAGAACATACTTAATCCTTTCACAAAATGATTTACTAGGTGATGTGTCTGTTTTACCACGGAAAGCTGTTCATCACTCCCACTGTTATGCATATTTAATGATGGTAGGTAAAGGAAAGCAAGTTTAGGAAATGTATTTCATCAAAATTTGATTGACTAGCTATTTGGGCTAACTTGTAGAATAATCCAAGTCTTTCAGCTGCTAAAAAAAAAAAGGAGAGGTGATAGGATAAGAAAACGATTAGGGGAGTAGGCCTCTTATTGGGTGTTTTATTTCCATTTCTAGTGAGATACCACGTGCGAGGCATAATGAAGACACTCTACAGGTGTCAATTATTTTCCTTATTTCATTTGATCCTCATAAAAATCCCATAAAATAGGTATTTTTCTCCTTTCATAAATAAAATCTGAAGGTTCAGAGACATTAAAGTACATATCCAATACCAAATAAAATGTATTCATAATAGCTGGCATCTGGATCTGATGATTTCTGAATGGTTTGTGCTGGTCCGCTACTGATGAACTCTTTTAGCTGTTTTATGTCTTTACCTCATTTTCATTTCTGAAAGATATTTTTGCAGGGTATAGAATTTGAGATTGACAATTTTTCTCTGAGTTTCAGCTTGTACTGTTTCAGATGCATTCTTTTTTTTTCGTTCTGGGCTCTAGAACACAGAGTCAATAGTTGTGGCACGTGGTTAGTTGCTCTGCAGCAGGTGGGATCTTCATGAATCAGGGATCAGACCCATGTCTCCTGCATCAGCAGGCAGATCATCCCTGAGCGACCAGGGAAGCCCTCAGATGCATTCTTATCTTTGTTTCTCTGTATCGAATGTATCTTTAAATATCTGTTTTAAGATTTTTTATCACTGATTTTATGCAATGTGATTATAATGTTCCTTGGTGTAGTTTTTTTCCTTGTTTCTTTTGTGGTTTGTTGAGCTTCTTTGATTTCTGGGTTTATAGTATTCTTCAAATATGGAACACTTTCACTCTTTTTTACTTCAAGTATCTTTTTGTTTCTCCTCTCCAGGACTCCAAATATATATGTTAGGTCACTTGAACTTGAGCAATCCCTGTATTATGCTATTAGTAGAATACTTATAAGTTTTAAAACAGACATTTTTCTTCTTTACTGCATTACCAGTGAAGAACTGAAGGGCTATGGAGACCAGGCTACAGCTTGTTAACCTTAAGATAAGTAAAATGTATCTTTAGACAGATCTTACTTCCCTCATTTACTGGAAAAAGAAAAAAATCTAAAACTTAAATCACTTACATTAATAAAAAACAGTAAAAGACAAGATAAATAATTAATTCTTACAAGTTTAGATACATGTTTATGTGGGGAAATGAGAAAGGTATTACTGATCAGTGTTAAAAATTAGATCAAAAAAGGAAAGGAAGACCTTAGGATGGGGAGAGATTGGCATTTTTATTAAGTATCTTTTATATAATTCTTTTCTCTCATATGTGCACCAATATCCTTTATTTTTTCTATATTTCATGCATTAAGCTTCTTAAAGTTCCTAAGCTTCCTATCACACCTTCCTAAGGTCAAGGTGTGATAATCACTGCTACATAGATTCCACCCTCTATGGCCACCCTAATGACCCTAACAGCAGAACCTATCATAAAAGCTCCTCTATTCTTTGAGTCTCTTGGTCTTTTGAGGGAGAAGAGGAAACAATCAGAAATCATAATAACATTCACAATCCAAAATATTACTGATTAACTTAAAAAGAAACTTATAGGACCACATTGTGACTTAATAACATAACAAAAAATAGTTAAAAAACAAACAAAAAAACCCATCTAATTAGCTGCTGAGAAGTATCTAATATCCTACCTCTGGTTGGGGATGGCGGTCAGGGGTGGAAAAGGTAGTTCTTCCTCAGGTCATAATTTTTAAACTACGGATATGTATATAACACATTCCATCCAAGTATCACCAAAACCCAGTATTATTTTCATTTTTGCCAGGTGACTCACAATAATTATGCAGAAAGTATACAGAAGCACTATGCCTTAGAAACAAGTCTAATATAGACAAAATTAGAATTTTCATAATGGCCACTGGGAAGAACAAGGTTAGGCATGGTGGTAACAATCAATACAGGTCTCTCAAGGAAAAGAAAAAAGAAAGCGAAGAACACACCACCACCAACAAAAAAAACCCACAACAAAAATGAAACTACATAGAAGTCAAAGGAAAAAAAGTCAGGCTATTAAAAAAATAATTACAGAAAGATGATAGGAAACACCCAACATAATATGTATCTCCATAAATATTTAACTGAAAGCATAACTCCCCTACCCTTCCTCTAGGATAAATAGGTTTAAAAAGATACTTTTGAAAAGCCAGTATTGCATTTGATAGTGAAATGGGAGACAATCATCTTAAGTCTACAAATTAGAACCAAGAGATATTTATCTACCTTGAAAACCTTTCTTTTTTTTCCTTTTGGGCCACCCCATGTGTGATGGAACCTGTTGTCCCCTGCAGTGGAAGTGAGGAGTCCTAACCACTGAACTGCCAGGGAATTCCCTTCCCCCACCTCCTCCTCGCAACCCTTTTGTCAGAATTTGAGACAACACATTTAATCCAAGTGCTTGCCTATGTGCTTAGGAGTCTCTGTAACAAAGTATGAGTTTTCATTAGATACCAACAACACACTGGGAAATGAAGGTAATTCAGCACAGAGGTAGTGACAACGTAGGGCATTTTTATTGTACTGAACATTATAAAGTGATGGGCTGACAAATGGGATTTTTGTTAAAAGTATTTTTGACTTACTGTACATAGTATTATAAATCGGCTTCTACCTATATCCATTTCAGAAACTTTTCCCATTGGTCACCAATCCTGGCTTTCTCCTTCACCTTTCTGAATAGGACTTGATCCCTTTTCTAGAGTGGTGAAGGATTTCTCCATAGTGTAAAAGTTAGGAATACTTATTTTAAGAAATATTTGTTTTCTATTTTAAGAACAGCCATTTCCTTCTGTTTCTTCAGAAACATAATTTTAATCCCTGTCCAAATTTCTTTGCATCACCAATTAGTCTTCATTTCCTGAATAAATATTTTCCCTCTTTCTAGTCTTTGGTCAGTCTTCCCACTTACTCCTACATATTTAAGCCCTCTTGCTTGCATTTTTCCAATTTTATTGGATAATTTAACAGATGAAAAACTGAAATTCTTTTTTTTTTTTTGATGCTTTAGAGTGTGAATTTTTCCACCCTCTCCGAGAAACATCCCTCCCTACTTTTCTGTTACATATATATCATCTTTCCCTTTCTCTCTCACCTTCCCTGTTGCTTATCTTCAAATTCATTAACTTCCCTAAACGTAGTCTTACCTAGAAATTCAACTATCAACTTTTCAATCTTTCCTCTCTTCACATTTTTTAGGGGTAATTTCCTTTATTCCTTTCTTTTGGTATCATCCTCAGATATACTTCCTCACTTCGAGAGTCCCTTTGACATTTTCTTTCTCTTCACATTTGACAGCTTCCAAGTTCTGCCAAGTACATTTTATAAGCACAATGCCTATACAGTCTTGTCATTCTTACCCACAGAAACCTAGGTCAGGCCTGTATTATCTCTTGCCTAGATTGCTGCTATAGTCTCTTAAATGCATATTTGAATGCATCCTTAAACCCAATCATTAGATCCACCTTCCTAAATATCAACTCTAATTAGCCTTTGTTCAAAAAGCTACCTACTGCTTCCTGTACTTTAACTGATAAAAGTTCCAAAGCCTGACTTTCAAAGGTCCTCCATAAAGTGTCCCTACTTTTTCTTTCTAGCCTGATCTTTTACTATTCCCTTGTACATGTACCAGATGCCACTCAAACTAGAATACTTGTTATTCTCTGAACATGCCTCAGGCTTTTTTGCCTTCATGCTACTTTGCACATGTAGGCACTAAATGAATTAGAATACCCTTCAACCACCCTTGTCAAAATCCTACCAATCCCTCCAGGGTTAGTTCAACCATCTTCTCCTTAATGGAAGCCTTCTTGAATTGTTCATGGTCTTTCCTTCCCATCTCCAGAAGTGGCTTTCTGCACTGCAGAAGAGTTTTGCTAAAATTGTAAAGGTTTCTTTTTTTGGCAGTTATGTACAGACTGGAAATAGTTATTTGTATAGACAGCTTATCTATCTTACTAGATTATAAATTCTTAGCACAGAAACTTCTTTATTTTATCTCCTCAAAACATCTAGTATATTGCTCTGCCCAGAACAGATAGTAAATCTTTGTTGATTTACCAAATGATAAGGACAAAGCACTCACCTACATTAAGCAAAGAAGAACTACCTCTACATTAAATCAATGACTTGATTTGTTGTGCTTCATACTTCTGTTTTAGAGATCTTGGTGCTCTGTATATTTCTCTGTTATTTCTTACGCTGCTTTACAATTTATTTACCTGGTGTATTTTCTCCTCTAGCTTATGAGTTTCTTAAGAACTAATTTTTATATCGTATCTTAGAATTATGCCTCACACAGAGTATGAATTAAATAAATGAGAGCTGGAATGAGTTAAGCTGTTTTAAAAGAAACATATTTTAAAAGGTAAAAGATCTTTCTACTCATGTATATTGAGCTTATCTGGAATGAAATCTAAGATTTGGCCAGCAAATTGCTGGCCTTATGTGTTCCGTGACAGTATTCATTTAATCGGTATATCGTGCTATTTCTGCAGTTGTCCTGCTCTGGGAAGTTACCATTAAGGATTTTGGCACTTGTCTCTTTCCAAGTATGACACAAATAATCACGGAAATAGTTTTTCCTGGAAGAATGGTTAACTCTGAAATATTAAACTATGTTTTCAAAGATAGGCACAGTCTAGACGTCACTGCCAGATAGAGGATATCAAAGGGTCTAATACAGCTCAACAAAGATAAGCACCAATATTTATAATGGAAGTAGCAAGAACAGCTACAAAGAAAACCAACAAAAATAACTAAACAAAATCCACAAAACAACCTCTTCCATACAGATTAAATAACAGGGATAAATAGCAAGTCTCAACTCAGGTCTGAGGACTTGATAAGTTATCTACTAGGTGGTTTTATGATAAGCTACTATTTTACTTTGCTGACATATGTGATAATTAGAGAATTTATAGCACATGGGATAGAAATAGAAGTCTAAATGAGCTTACAACCAGCAACAACCCATTATGGTGGATTCACAACTTTAAAATGGTATTTTTTTCCTTTAGTAAATGAATGCTAATACATCCAATGTAATACATATCATTTTTCACTGTCAGTGCACATATCATTATAGATAACACCCCATTCATGTGCAGTTCAAGACCTAATGTTAAATTTTCTGATTTCAAAAGAAGAGAAACTGATCTTCATAAATTGATCTTATGTGTTAAGTTTTCCAAGTGTTAGCTGCTTAATCATGTCCAATTCTTTGCGACCCTATGAACTGTATGTAGCCCACCAGGCTCCTCTGTCCCTGGAATTCTCCAGACAAGAATACTGGAGTGGGGAGCTCTTCTTTTCTCTAGAGGATCTTCCCTTCCTAGGGATCAAGCCAGGTCTCCCACATTGCAGGTGGATTCTTATCCATCTGAGCCACCAGGGATGCCCAAGATTTCCAAGAACAAGATCTAATTTATATAGTGAACCTTTGGAAACAGAAGCTAGAAGCAATGATAACATACCTAAAAACTTCATTGTGAAAGGAATGATCTGAGTTACACTTCTAATTAACAGGCACTATACCTCACAAAAAAGGAAAGTCAATTCTTCACTAGACAGAGCAGATTAGACATGGTTTGGACACAACAGGGGCCTGCCTGAGATGTGCTCACCAACTCAGAAGAGTCTGGTAATTAGGCAATATTGGATTAGCCGTTGCAAAATGAAGGCAAGGAGCACATTGCTATATCTCTCACTTCCACTTCAAACAGAGTAATTCACTATATCACTGCCATGGTTAACATTCACTTGGACAACCAACACTAAACAGTAGATTTATTATTATAGAGATTTTCAGTTATCAATAACTTCTCTTCCTACTCTGATACCTTTACATTCAATTCAGTTCAGTCGCTCAGTCATGTCCGACTCTTTGCGACCCCATGAATCGCAGCATGCCAGGCCTCCCAGTTCATCACCAACTCCCGGAGTTCACTCAAACTCATGTCCACAAGTTGGTGATGTCATCCAGCCATCTCATCCTCTGTCGTCCTCTTCTCCTCCCGCCCCCAATCCCTCCCAGCATCAGGGTCTTTTCAAATGAGGCAACTGTTCGCATGAGGTGGCCAAAGTACTGGAGTTTCAGCTTTACCATCAGTCCTTCCAATGAACACCCAGGACCGATCTCCTTTAGAATGGACTGGTCGGATCTCCTTGCAGTCCAAGGGACTCTCAAGAGTCTTCTCCAACACCACAGTTCAAAAGCATCAATTCTTCAGCACTCAGCTTTCTTCACAGTCCAACTCTCTCATCCATACATGACCACTGGAAAAACCACAGCCTTGACTAGACAGACCTTTGCTGGCAAAGTAATGTCTCTGCTTTTGAATATGCTATCTAGGTTCGTCATAACTTCCCTTCCAAGGAGTAAGTGTCTTTTAATTTCATGGCTGCAATCACCATCTGCAGTGATTTTGGAGCCCCCCAAAATAAAGTCTGACACTGTTTCCACTGTTTCCCCATCTATTTCCCATGAAGTGATGGGACCAGATGCCATGATCTTCGTTTTCTGAATGTTGAGTTTTAAGCCAACTTTTTCACTCTCCTCTTTCACCTTCAAGAGGCTTTTTAGTTCCTCTTCACTTTCTGCCATAAGGGTGGTGTCATCTGCATATCTGAGGTTATTGATATTTCTCCCGGCAGTTTTGATTCCAGCTTGTGCTTCTTCCAGCCCAGTGTTTCTCATGATGTACTCTGCATAGAAGTTAAATAAGCAGGGTGACAATATTCAGACTTAACGTAATCCTTTTCCTATTTGGAACCAGTCTGTTGTTCCATGTCCAGTTCTAACTGTTGCTTCCTGACCTGCATATAGGTTTCTCAAGAGGCAGGTCAGGTGGTCTGGTATTCCCATCTCTTTCAGAATTTTCCACAGTTTATTGTGATCCAGGCAGTCAAAGGCTTTGGCATAGTCAACAAAGCAGAAATAGATGTTTTTCTGGAACTCTCTTGCTTTTTCCATGATCCAGCAGATGTTGACAATTTGGTCTCTGGTTCCTCTGCCTTTTCTAAAACCAGCTTGAACATCTGGAAGTTCACGGTTCACGTGTTGCTGAAGCCTGGCTTGGAGAATTCTGAGCATTACTTTACTAGCATGTGAGACGAGTGCAATTATGTGGTAGTTTGAGCATTCTTTGGCATTGCCTTTCTTTGGGATTGGAATGAAAACTGACCTTTCCAGTCCTGTGGCCACTGCTGAGTTTTCCAAATTTGCTGGCATACTGAGTGCAGCACTTTCACAGCATCATCTTTCAGGATTTGAAATAGCTCAACTGGAATTCCATCACCTCCACTAGCTTTGTTCGTAGTGTGTTTTCTAAGGCCCACTTGACTTCACATTCCAGGATGTCTGGCTCTAGCTGAGTGATCACACAATCGTGATTATCTTGGTCGTGAAGATCTTTTTTGTACAGTTCTTCTGTGTATTCTTGCCACCTCTTCTTAATATCTTCTGCTTCTGTTAGGTCCATACCATTTCTGTCCTTTATCAAGCCCATATTTGCATGAAATGTTCCCTTGGTATCTCTAACTTTCTTGAAGAGATCTTTAGTCTTTCCCATTCTGTTGTTTTCCTCTATTTGCATGATCGCTGAGGAAGGCTTTCTTATCTCTCCTTGCTATTCTCTGGAACTCTGCATTCAGATGCTTAAATCTTTCCTTTTCTCCTTTGCTTTTCGCTTCTCTTCTTTTCACAGCTATTTGTAAGGCCTCCTCAGACAGCCATTTTGCTTTTTTGCATTTCTTTTCCATGGGGATGGTCTTGATCCCTGTCTCCTGTACAATGGTCAGGAACCTCCGTCCATAGTTCATCAGGCACTCTATCTATCAGATCCAGTCCCTTAAATCTATTTTTCACTTCCACTGTATAATCATAAGGGATCTGATTTAGATCATAGCTGAATGGTCTAGTGGTTTTCCCTACTTTCTTCAATTACCCTCTGCTAATTAATAGGTAGACAGTAATTTATTTTTCTTCTTTGAAAGGATGGCAAGAAAAGTCAAGATTCACAAAAAAGCAACGGTACATTCTTAAGAAGCAAACTACATAAACTGCATATATGAAAAAATACTAAAATCAAGTTCTATAAAATCAAGTTCTATTTAAGGCTTTTCAGGAGCATCCTAAATTCCTCAGTGTATTATCACGCACAGCATCTGAAAACATAGCTGCCACAGAACATGGCATAATTTTATGTGTAACTGCATAAGAAAAAAAGCCCTCATGTTAGTCCCTCCAAAGCAAAATATAAACATTGTATATTTTACAGTTTTTGCATAAAATGTGAAATTTGGTGACTGTAATAGGCTTAGAACAGGCATTTCATAACAGGTATTTTGTATCTCCAGCCTCTATGTAATCACCATGACAATGTTAGTCAGATACTATTGATTGCTGGATAGGCATGGGAGTTGTTGGACTTCTCTTGGTTCTAACGACCTGGACAGATTTTTGACTACCTATTGTAGGAATATAGGGAGGGTAGCAATCCCTATCTTTCATAAGAAATTTAGCAACCCTATCTTTCATAAGAATTTTTAGGTACTTTTTATTTCCAAAGTTATAAGGCACTGTGCAAGAATATGAGGATTCTGTGCAAGAATTAGGAAGGATAGGAGGGTACAGAAAATGACAGGTGTGTCCTGTCAGCAGCAAGTGGTCCAATTTGGGTGGATCAGAAGGTATGAATACAGGACTCGAAAGCACTAAGATTTGAAAGGTAGATTTACACTGTAATGAGTTAGTAGACTGGATTTAATTCATTTAACTATGTGGTAGACAGATGGAGGAGGTGAGAGATATTATAGTTTCTGAGTGGATAGGCACCCTAATTAGGACTACACTTTAGAAAGAGTGATTTACCTAGTGTCAATATACAGACTGGATATAAAAGGGAAGACAGGAGAAGATTTTTAGATGGCAGATCAGAGAACAGGTGATGAATACAAAATAATGTAACTCAAAGAGTAAAGTATAGAAATGACAAGTTACAAAATATACACAATATAATAAATTTTGGGCAAATCTTTTTATTTAGGCTTTCCTTCCAAGTTACATAAAATAATGAAATAAAATCAAAGAATCCTGGACTTGGAATCAAGAAACTTGGATTCTAGTTCTTTCTTTGTCTTACTTTGCCTCTAGTGTGACTGTGGGCAAGGCAAACTCTCTGTTTCCTCATCTTGAGGATAAGAGGCTTAATACTTTCTAAAGTCTATCTAAGTCTAAAATTCAATTACTATACAAATGAGTTTTTGGAAGGTCCCTAAGAACTACAGAAAGCCTATTAGAGAAAGCTCCTTAAGCAGAAGGTCCAGAAACTCTACCAAGAAATGACTGGACTAAATCAGTGAGATTTAAATATCTGTCAGTTTTTACTGCTTATATCTTTTTGCTAAAGGTAAAGCAACATTTTATAAGACAATGTGGGGCTTCCCTGATAGCTCAGTTGCTAAAGAATCCGCCTGCAATGCAGGAGAACCTGGTTTGATTCCTGGATTGGGAAGATCCGCTGGAGAAGGGAAAAAGCTACCCAGTCCAGTATTCTGGCGTGGAGAACTCCATGGATTATATGGGGTCACAGAGTTGGACAGGACTGAGTGACTTTCACTTTTGGAGAAGGTAATGGC
Source organism: Bos grunniens (assembly GCF_055505025.1). Taxonomy (NCBI): domain Eukaryota; kingdom Metazoa; phylum Chordata; class Mammalia; order Artiodactyla; family Bovidae; genus Bos; species Bos grunniens. The sequence goes on from NC_141192.1 coordinate 15,759,132, forward strand.
AACCCACTCCAGTATTCTTGCCTGGAGAATTCCATGGTCAGAGGAACCAGGCATGCTACAGTCCATGGACTCAAGAGTCAGACACGACTTAGTGACCAAACCACCAGAAGGCAGTAAAAGATTCATTCCTTCTTTCTGAAAGCCAAAATTCAAGACACCTTTTGCCTTATTCATGTATATGAAAACAAACTCTTGCCAAGAGAAACAAATTGCAAAATACAGAGGTTGGAAAATGTGAATCATCACTGGTATTAAAATCAACATTTAATAATTATGTTGCAGTTTCAAATGACTGCTGAATCCCACTAGGTTTAAACATAAATTTAATAAGAATTTATGACTGCATGAATGGCATTTAAATGTATTCAGAAGTAGAAACAAGAACCATCTGATAGAGAAGTGATGGTGGTTAAAATGAAAAGAAGGTGAAAGTAAAGACATAAGGAGGCCAGGTGAAGGAGAGTAAGGATGTAGAAATAGGCTGCAAGTGAATGTACACTGTAGTACACTGAGGCAAATGCTTACAAATTTATCTTTTGTACTATGCATTTTCATACTGTATGGATTCTGAGTTAACACTACAATAAAAGATGGGACACCTGTCATTTAAAAAGCAGAAATTATTTTAGCAGAACTTTATGCCAAGTTCTTAAGGATTTTTAGAACATATGGAAATATGCACCACATGACTGAAAATAACAATTTGGCCTTTATTTCACATCCAATTTGGATTTTAGTTAACCGTTTTCTAAAGTTTTTATCTTATTTTTAATCATATTCATTAATCTGAAAAACAGAATTACAAGTGGTGCCTTATTAAGACAAGATTTATGCTTTATTGTTGATATGATCACTTGTTTAAAAATCGCCAGTCTCATAATCAGCAATCTTGAATTGTTAAAATATTTAACTCTCTCCTTCAGTTAGCTGGGAATAGTATAGAACTCAACAAGCCCATAGAAAGGATACAGTAATGTTCCTGGAGTTAGGCTATATTCTAAGACCCATCATTTGACTTTCCAGGCTCTAATCTGCCCCCTCTTCTTTTTGAACTCCTCTACTTTCACCTGATCTTGGGGCTCCCAGGGATTTAAAACCATATTTTAAAAAATTCAGGGCCTCACAAGGACCTTTTCTCTCCATGCTACCAATACTCAGCAATTTTCTAAGGATCCTCGGGCACAAAATAGGGAAGGGAAAGAGTAAAAAGTCAATCTTGAAGGGTCAACAGAAAATATCCAACAGAGAAAATTAAATATAAGCTACTAAAGCTACCAACCTTAGCCAAAACTTTCATGCAGAGGAAGCAGCAGAGCCGCTGAACTTCCATAGCTAACGGCTAGGGATCTCAGCAGAGCCGATGTGGACAGAAGATAGAGGGTGGAGATTGGTGGTAATTCCCTGAGTACTATACTTTGTGTAAGAACTCTGGGTAGGTGAAGGAAAGCACCCCAATAATGATGTGTGCTTAATATCCCAGGAAAGCAATTTAAAATTGCACTAAATTTAAGGAAAATAAGATTCAAGCGACAACTTTTTGGGTGGAGACAAATGTGAAATTAAGGAGTAAGAATAAAACAAACACAGAAAAGCCTACATCCAATACAAAATAATGTTTATATAACCAAGAACATGAAGGTATAGTACATAAAAATTGAGAAATATATATACCAAAATGGTGAGAAAATTCAAAGAGCTTTAAAAAAATTAGAAGGGTTTGTTGGAGAAAAAGGATTTCTCTGCTAGACCCTGAAAGATCATCCTGAGAAGAAAAACAAAGTAAAAGCATAAAAATATGAAGTATTATAGAATTGTAAGAAAATCACAGGATGGGGCACATGGTCCAATAAAGAGAACAGATGAAATACCATTAACTTTCCTAGGCTTGAGAACGTTTTCAGGTTTTGAAAATTAAAGGTAGAATGTTATCCAGTGTTTCCTTTTTTTCAAGAGGCTTTCCTCCAAATTTTGATGGGCTCATTGAACTTAATATTAATAGCATTTTCTGGGAGATTTCTGATTTTGGCTTTTGACTCTAAGCAAACAAATGTGAGAAGCCAAAGCTGTAGAAACAGAGAGATGCCTGGGGAAGTTGATAAGTGAAATAGATTGCTTTTCTGGAAATACTTGTTAGGAAATTATTACACAACAGCATCCACTAAAGTGGTAGCTTTCAAGGTTTCTTGACAGCAACCACAATAAAATATTCACTTTACTTTGTAACATGCCACACACAGACACAGGTATACATGTATTTACATAAATGTACATTCTTATATCTTTATACTTACTCCATTCAGAACTGGTAATTTTGTCCCATAAAGTGAAACTAAGAATATCATTTACAGAGTAACATGGGCCTTTGGAACTCAGACTTAAAAGTTCCTTGAGGGCATTTTATATTGATTAGAGCATAATAAGTGCTCAGTATACTCATCCATCCTTTCACTTACCACTATGTACCAGGAACTAATAGCAACTCAAAATACAGAAGAAACTATTAAGCAGGATCTAACTAAGATTTGGTGGTGTGAATGAAGAAGGAATCTTTAAAGAATGAATAATTTAGTGGGTGAATAAAAGTTAATACTACAGGTCAAGGCAGAGGGAAAAGAACATGAAAGAAGTCTGAGACAAGAAGAGAAATAGGTCAACAGTTTTTAAAACTGCAAATAGGCCACCGTGACAGGAGATTGGTTAGTGGAAAGATGGTGTGATGGATTCTGAATTTTGTTCATGAAAAAAAAAAAACAAAAAACCAAATCCTCAAAACACAACAGAACCAAACAAAGAAAAAATGGTATCTGTTGAATATAAAACCAAATACAGAAATCAAATTTAGTTTTGCCTTTGACCTGGTTTGCAAGAACAGCTTTAAAGTTATAGAGCATAAAATATAATTCAAGTGTACTTGACACAAAGAAGGCTGATTTAATTTCTTGCCAAAGCAGGCATTTATTGAAAACACATGTACCACACTAAAAAGGATCCTAAAATTTTATGTGCCACATTTGATAAGAGATTTAATTTATATTCTGGAATTTAGCTAGAAGCCTGGATTAGTGATGCAGCAACATAATAAGGACTTCAATTTTTTTTAGTTATGTTGTATTCACTTGGTCACTGGCAGTTTCAATTAGTTCAAACCAATATACCGATCTCAAAACAAAGGTTAAAGGTCAGGAACAATGAGACTAAGAGCATGAAATGAAAGAATCAGCCTGCCAATGCAGGAGGCTCAGGAGATGTGGGTTCCATCCCTGGGTTGGGAAGATTCACCTGGAAAAGGAAATGGCTACCCATTACAGTATTCTTGCATGGGAAATCCATGGACAGAGGCGCCTGGTGGGCTACAGTCCATGGAGTCCCAAAGAATCGGACATGTATGAGTGACTAACACACACACACACACATCAGGAAGTGGCCAAATTAAAAAACAAAAACCATGAATCACGTCTCTATACTTTCCCAGTACAGATACTTTCCATAATTAATGCTGGTGTTTCCTGTATCATTTTCCTACTAGACTATCCATCTTGCTCACCACTGCATCAAGAGAAGTGTTAGGCACATAGCAGTCATTTACATATTTTTGAATTAATATACGGTCTTTACGGACCTTAAATGGGAGGTTATGCAAGTACTCAAGAACATCATATATACACTGCTAGGTCGCTTCAGTCATGTCTGACTCTGTAAGACCCCAGAGACGGCAGCCCACCCGTCCCTGTGATTCTCCAGGCAAGAACACTGCAGTGGGTTGCCATTTCCTTCTCCAATGCATGAAAGTGAAAAGTGAAAGTGAACTCGCACAAGTCGTGTCCAACTCCTAGCGACCCCATGGACTGCAGCCCACCAGGCTCCTCCGTCCATGGGATTTTCCAGGCAGGAGTACTGGAGTGGGGTGCCATTGCCTTCTCCATCATATATACACAATTAAGCACACAAAAAAAACTCAAAACCAAATTTCAGTTAAACTTTAATTATACACCATAATATCAAAGGGCAAACTAGGGATCCAGTATAAAAAATTACAAGGAAAAGGTAGCAGGCAAGGCAATGGAGAAATATTAAAACTGTGTCACTAATCCTTATGAGAGCACTTAAAACATGTTTTTAATCCTCCAAAGAGGACAAAATTCATTCTCATAAAAGCCATCTCTACAAATTTCATTAAATATCCAGATTTTAAGTTGTATACTCAAAGAAACATATATATAAGTACCAAGATCTCTCATATATAATAATATTACAAACTGACAATTGAACTAAAAATGGAGTATTTTCAGTGCTCTATCTACACTCTTAGATGAATCTTGCAGGGCTTTAGGTGAAAGACTAACTCAACTAAAATATATCCCTAAATGAGATGTTTCAAGTATTAAAACAAAATTAAATTTCACAGTCTTTCTGGGCCTTAGATTTTACACCTGCAAAATGAAGGGATAGACTGATTACTTCTTAAGGAGATCTATTTTAAGACTACCAACAAAGGTTAGTTTCTGAGTGTGAATGGTGCTAATGTAAATGATTCTTGAGGTTACCAGTTGTAGGGGAACTATTATTTTTGTGAATTACAGCCAAGATAACAATGATTGCTTAATTATGTCTAAATGATTCTGATGGCTGACACGACTGAAGGGACTTAGCAGCAGCAGCAGCAGCAGCAGCAGCAGCAGGGGCACATCATCTTGCTTAGGCTGAACTATTTTTCCCAGTTATTCAACCAAGCACTAATCTATCTGCTGCTGGGATGGAATTTTGCAGATGAAATTAGAGTCCCTAATCAGTTAAAGTAAATCCCAAGTGGGACATAATCAGTGAGCCCTACAAAAGAGAGCTTGTTGTTTAGTCACTAACTTGTGTCTGACTCTTTTGCGACTGCATGGACTGTAGCCTATCAGGCTCCTCTGTCCATGGGACTTCCCAGGCAAAAATATTGGAGAGGTTGCTAATTCCTTCTCCAGGGGATCTTCCCGACCCAGAGATCAAACCCACATCTCTGGTATTGGTAGGCAGACTCTTTATCACTGAGCCCCCAGGAAACCCAAAAGAGAGCCTAGGCTTTCCCTAAACAGAGACTCTATCCCACATACACCCGTAGGATTTTAACCTGCTCATCATCTTCTGTTCTTGAGTAGACTTTAAACTTTAGTCAGCCTTCAGAACTGTATAAGCCAATTCTTTGTAAGAAATCCATATTATCTATATGGTTCTACTGGTTCTGCTCCTCTGCTTCAATTTTGATTCATATAATGACATCACATAATGATGCTGTATAAGCTACAAAGAGTGAACACTTTAAAATATTTTAACTGTTCCCATCAATTTCAATGAAATGTGTAGATATGAGGAGTAGACACATATACAATGTGCAGATAAAGGGTGTATTCAGATGTCACTCCAAGGTGTACAAAGGTAAACAAACCTAGACTCTCATGGTTCATCTTCTCCCCAGACTTTTAATTTTTTCATTGTCTCTCTCCTTCCCTATCCAAAACTAAGATGAGGAGAGGATTAAAATTTATTCACACTGAAGTATTAATATGTGACAACACTTGGTATTTAAAATTTCCACAAGGTACGTCTACTTTAATAAAAGTGAAAGCTTCAACACAAAGGAGTATCTGGCAAATGGTGAAATAAGCAAGCAAATAAGGATATTCTCCAACACATATAAATTCACAAACTCTCAAATGACCACGTATTCTGTCTATCTATAAACTGGCTACCTCCAGGTATCTTTTTTTTAATGATTTATTCATTTTGTGATTCTAGAAATGATCACAGCCAAACCTTTCACACCAGTAACATTTTCTTACCATATATTACTTCTACAGAAGAAACTTATACTTTTTATCATTCTGTATTATTTTGGTTTGGGTAGGGAGTCTTTGTATATTATCGGGCAATTATCATTTTATTATTTAACTTTTGATGTACTTATGCCATATATTCCAAAGAGATCATGAGCTTCTTGAAGAGAGGGTTACAACTCAGACTTAAAAAAAAAAACACACAAAACACAAACCAACTAGTGTTTTTTCTTTTAAGAGTGTAGCAATAAATCAATAAGTATTTATTAATTTGATAATTTGCAGAGTACTATGCAAAATAAGGATAATTGTGGTTTGTCTCTTATCTAAAGGAATTTTTTTCCTGTTTATGAGAAATGCTAGTACTCATGTTTTCATAATAAGACCATAACTTGGAAAGACATACATGTTTTAGCCACAAAACTAAGAGTAAACATAAAGACACATAAGAGACAAAATCAAATTTCAGAAAAGGACAAATCATTTGTTCCATATAGGTTTTTACTTTGGCTTTTACATGTTACATGTTACCTTAACTTTAAGGCAATATTCAGAAATGATTAGTAATAATTCTTCAGAATTTGATTATGTTACAAGTTACTCTGCTTTACCACAATATTTAGAAGAAGCTGCTAGTCATTCTAGAGACTGTGGTCTATTGCTAGCCTAAAACCTCACTGCTGGAAGTATGAGGATATTCCTTGATTGTGCATGCAGTACTGACCAATTGTTTCCAGACACTTGGTATGCGATAGGACTCGAATGATTAGATTCTGAAAATAAGTGAATAAAATGGATACTTTAGACCCAGATGAATACAATACTAAAATTTAAAGGTTATAAGCTAAAAAGGAAAACCAACAAATGTGATTACATACAAATGAAAAATTTCCATATATAAGCAAGCACCAAAAATAAAGTGAAAAGACAAGCTGTGAGAAATATTTACAAGTCAGGAATGTATTAGGTATTATTTCCCTAAAAAACAAAGCGGGGGGGGGGGGGGGCACGTGGATAAACACTGTAGTAAAAAACGCATCATTCAAAAGCAAGCTGAGCAAAGAATTTGAGAGATGACAGATTAAAATAGAAATGGCTCTCAAACTTATGAACTTCAACAGTAACTCCAGAAATGCAAATTAAAACAATGAGATGTCACTTTAAGTTGATCCTTTTGGCCAACCTTAAAAACACACTTAAATTCGGAATATGATTTGGCAGAAACTCTCAGGAGGGCAACTGGAAAAATTTAATATAACTAAAAATCATTGGCAATTCTACTTCTAGAGATTGGTCCTATAGAAAAACGCACACTTAAGTACACAGACATATATTCACTACAACACTATAACAACAACAAAAAAATAGAAAACACCCCACCAGCCTTCAATAGGAAAACAAACTATAGTGTATGCATACAATAACATGAGTACTATAAAAAAAATACCAAAGAGAAATCAGTACTAACAGGAAAAGAGGTCTATGTATTTTGTTAGGCAAAAAGCTTTAAAGCAGAATTACAGTGCAACCTCATTAAAATGAATATTAAAAATACTTTTCAAGATAAAATAATTTGGAAGGGATACCTAAAATTAACAACAGAGATTATCTCACGAGATGTGGTGGGATTGTGACAGAGTTTCCTTTTGGCATTATCTAGTTTTGTAAAACCCAATTTCTAAACAATGAGTAAGCAAAAAGAAAGTTCAATATAACCATGACATCCTCAGTCATTTGTTCTACCTTGTTGTATACTATTTGGGTATCTGATACATAAAGTTTATGTAATACTAAATCACATTTTTTAAATTACAAGGGGGATGAAAGGGCAAACGCAAATATACCCTCAACATATATCCCATCAGTAATAGGTAGTCAAATATTGATATATATATGCTTATTTAGCTTTTTTTTGGGGGGGGGGAGAAGGCAATGGCACCCCACTCCAGTACTCTTGCCTGGAAAATCCCATGGACGGAGGAGCCTGGTAGGCTGCAGTCCATGGGGTCGATAAGAGTCGGACACGACTGAGCGACTTCACTTTCATGCACTGCAGGAGCAAATGGCAACCCACTCCAGTGTTCTTGCCTGGAGAATCCCAGGGACGGCGGGGCCTGGTGGGCTGTTGTCTATGGGGTCGCACAGAGTTGGACACGACTGAAGTGACTCAGCAGCAGCAGCAGCATTTAGCTTTTTTAATTGACTAATTTGTGTCTGAAGATCAATGATTCACCTGCTACAAACTTCAGTCAAGAATATAAGGTAAAATAGGTGGAAAATTAAGCACTACGTTCCTCTGTTATTTATGTGCTGTGTTCAGTTGCTTTAGTCATGTCCTACCCTTTGCGGTCCCATCAACCGTAGCCTGCCAGGGTCCTCTATCCATGGGATTCTCCAGGCAAGAATAATGGACTAAGGTTGCCATGCCCTCCCCTAGGGGATCTTCCCAACCCAGGGATCAAACCTGCATCTCCTGTGTCTCCTGATTCTTTACCTGCTGAGCCATCAGGGGAGCCTCTACTATCTTATATTATAGCTATTTCTAGTAGTTTCAACAAAGAACTTTACAAGTTTTTAATTCATACTTCCAGTGAAATAGGTGTAATGCAGCTGGCAGCTCATGTAGAAATTCATTTTCTTATTTTGTACGTGTTAGAGGTTGTTACAGAGCAGCACCATTCTCTAATGTGTCATAGTTCTTGGGACTGTTGAAAATAAATATCTGGTAAGATCCAGAGTAACAGGCATGTGCTCCTATTTTATTTCTGAGGTCTGACAGCCTTCTACATACTCTAAAGAATGCAAGAGTAGGGGAGAAGTGGGGACCTGACAGCATCAATCACGAAATCTAAAGTCCTTTTTTTACAGATACACTGCGGTGTAACCTACACTTAAATCTCACAGAGCAATTAATGGTCCTAAAAGGGAACTAACTGCATGCCTCCAGCTGTGCCTGGCATCCTTCTCTTCTCAAATTCTAAAACAGACTCCATTTTTTTAAACTTAGTACATAAAAGAAGACAGTGGGAGAAAAGCTAAGATTGGATAAGGACTGGTCAATAAGACTGAAAAATGTTTCCATGAATGCTATATACATGCCCCTCGGTCAAATCTTCTGAGTAGTAGTGATGCTCCATAGAAGACACTTGGTTAAATATACAATAGCAGAGTCCCTGCTGGTCAAAGCTAGTGAAGCTGTTCTTTTAGTTCAGTGGCAAAGAATACAAACTATATAGTACAAGAGAGGTTGGAGACTTGAAATACTCTCCTGCCAACTGCTTTTTACTTTGAAAGATTTCTAAATCAGTGATAAGCTATCTGCACTGAGAAGGGAATGGAATATCCTCTAGTTGTATATGCAGTCCTTATGTACAAAATAAGCATGGTTCATATGGCATATTGCTGTTCTCTATTTTAGAACTAGCACAGGAACCATGTGATGTGTTCATTGCTATGGTAACTACATTTCAGTGGCGAACAGAGCAAACAGGCATGTAAAACATGTATAAGTTGTCAATATGTAAGTAATTGCTGCCCTGGAGCTGCAATAACTTAAATTCCCTTGTTGCATGACTTATCAGAATAAAACTCTACACCTTCTATTTTTTTTTTAAATCACATTTAATAAGTGTTCACTCTCTCTAATGCCTGCTCCGTTCAAGAAAACAAATGAATATTGTCTTTCATCCTAGGGTTTTAGTTGCTTCATAAAGAACTACTGATATAACTATTGCTACCACTATTACAGATCTAGGCTTCTAAAAAACAAGTGCAACGTCCTATGTGATTTAAGGCTGGATGAAGTCTCAGTCTTGGTCAACAGGAAAAATGCTCCGACTATCTTCTCTAGGGTTTTGAGTCTACTGTTAGGACCAGCTAGGTCAAGTTTATAGTTGATTATAGGGGAAGAAATCTCTGATTTGGCACCAGTGTTATTTAAATCTTCCAAGTGCTTTCTTACCAGAGCAATCTAGAAAAAAAGATCATCCAAAGATTTTGACTACTTTTAGAACAGTCTTATTGTCCTGTATTTTAATGAGATATTTATAATATTGTATACTTAATTTTAAACTTTCTGTATGATGTCACTTAGGAATGTAAACCTTAACAAGTTTCTCTGACAATTCTCTCTCCCTCACCCTTTCCCTTCCTCCCTTCCTCTCTTTCAATCCATCATTCTGACTTTGTGGTGTTTTTGCTCAGTCCCTAAGTCATGTCTGATTCTTTGTGACCCCATGAACTGTAGCACGCCAGGCTTTCCTGTCCTTCACTATCTCTTGGAGTTTGCGCAAATTCATGTCCATTGAGTCAGTGATGCTATCTAAGCATCTTATCCTCTGCTGCCCTCTTCTTTTGCCTTCAATCTTTCCCAGCATTAGGATCTTTTCCAATGAGCCGGCTCTTCACATCTAGTGGCCCAAGTACTGGAGTTTCAGCTTCAGTCCTATTAATAAATATTCAGGGTTGATTTCCTTTAGGATTGACTGATTTGATCTCCTTACACTCCAAGGGACTCTCAAGAGTCTTCCTCAGCACCACAGTTCAAAAGCATAAGTTCTTCAGCACTCAGCCTTCTTTATGGTCCAACTCTCACATCCATACATGACTACAGGAAAAACTACAGCTTTAACTATACAGACCTTTGTCAGCAAAATGAGGTCTTTGCTTTTTAACATTTTGTCTATATTTGTCATAGCTTTTCTTTCAGGGAGCAAGTGTCCTTTAATTTCATGGCTGCAGTCACCATCCACAGTGATCCTGGAACTCAAGAAAATAAAATCTGTCACTGCTTCTACTTTTCCCCTTTCTATTTGCCATGAAGTGATGGGACTAGATGCCACGATCTTAGTTTGCTGAATGTTGAGTTTTAAGCCACCTTTTTCTTTCTTCTCTTTCACCTTAATCAAGAGTCTCTATAGTTTCTCTTCACTTTCTGTCATTGAAGTGGTATACTGTGCATATCTGAGGTTGTTGATATTTCTTCCAGCAATCTTGATTCCAACTTGTGATTCATCCAGCCCAGCATTTTGCATGATATACTTTGCATAAAAAATAAACAAGGTGACAATTATACAGCCTTGTTATACTCCTTTTCCCATTGTGAAGCGGTTCCATTCAAGGTTCTAACTGTTGCTTCTTGACCTGCATACAGGTTTCTCAGGAGATAGGTAAGGTGGTCTGGTATTTCCAATTTATCAGCTTGCTGTGATCCACACAAAGGCTTTCACATAGTCAATGAAGCAGAAGTAGGTGTTTTTCTGGAAATCCCTTGCTTTCTCTATGATCCAATGAATGTTGGCAATTTGGTCTCTAGTTCCTCTGCCTTTACTAAACCCAGCTTGTACATCTAGAAATTCTCAGTTAACATACTGCTGAAGCCTCGCCTGAAGGATTTTGAGCATAACCTTACTAGCACAAGAAATGAATGCAATCGTCCAGCAGTTTGAACATTCTTTGGCATTGCCTTTTTGAGGACTGGAATGAAAACTGATCTTTTCCAGTTCTATGACCATTGTTGAGTTTTCTAAATTTGCTGGCACATTAAGTGCAGCAGTTTAATAGCATCACCTTTTAGGATTTTAAGTGCTCAGCTGGAATTCTATCACCTCCCCGAGCTTTCTTTGTAGTAAGGCTTCCTAAGTCCCACTTGACTTCACACTCCAGGATGTCTGACTCCAGGTGAGTGACCATACCATCATGGTTATCTGGGTCATTAAGACCTTTTTTGTATGGTTCTTCTGTGTATTCTTGCCTCCTCTTCTTAATCTCTTCTGCCTCTGTTAGGTCCTTACAGTTTCTGTCCTTTATCATGTCTATTCTTGCATGATATATTCCCTTAGTCTCTCAATTTTCCTGAAAAGATCTCTAGTCTTTCCCACTCTATTATTTTCCTCTACTTCTTGCATTATTCAAAGGCCTTCTTATCTCTCCTTCCTATTCTGGAACTCTGCATTCAGTTGAGTATATATTTCCCTTTCTCCATTGTTTTTTGCTTCTCTTCTTTCCCCAGCTATTTGTAAAGCCTCCTCAGATAACCACTTTGACTTCTTGCCTTTTTCTTTGGAATGGTTTTGGTCACTGCCTCCTGTACAATGTTACGAAGTTCCACCCAAAGTTCTTCAGATACTCTGTCTACCAGATTTAATCCCTTGAATCTATTAGTCACCTCCACTGTACAATCATAAAGGCTTTGATTTAGATCATATCTGGAGAGCCTAGCAGTTTTCCCTACTTTCATCAACTTAAGCCAAAATTTTGCAATAAGGAGCTCATGATCTGAGCCATAGTCAGCTCCAGGTCTTATTTTTTCCTGACTGTATACAGCTTCTCCATTTTTAGCTACAAAAAATACAATCAATCTGATTTTGGTATTGGCCATTGTGTGATGTCCATGTGTATAGTCATTTGTTGTGTTGTTGGAAAGGATGTTTGCTATGACCAAAGTGTTCTCTTGGAAAAACCCTGTTAGCCTTTGCTCTGCTTCATTTTGGACTCCAAGGCCAAACTGGTCTATTTTTTCAGGTATCTTCTTACTTTTGCAGTCCTATCCCCTGTGATGGAAAGGATGTCTTTCTTTGGTTTATGAGACAGCTAAAGGGATCTCACACCAATGACTTAAATTATGCTTTTATATAATACACACTTCGGGGTTCTTTTATAAAGAATCATATTCTGTGGGAAATAAAACACTGCTAAATAAACAAATACTAATACCAAGATGGACTTCTGAAAAAACCCATCAGAACTGTTTACTATTCATAGTAAATGACAATGTTATAAGCTTAACCACATCTTATAACTTGCCATTAACTTAGACCTGGAGGTTGTTATTTTTTTTTAATTGTAATAAACTTAGAAACTATAGTATAATTTTATTGGAACTTGGAGAAAAAATACAGGTTAAATAAAGCAGGTTATATTTATAATCAATACATTTTATACATACAACTATCATACATAAATTAAGTTGGAAAGACAATAAACTTGTGCATAAAAGAGTAATCCACTTTCTGCTATATCAGCAATAGCAATGTTTTCTTCAAACTCATTGGTTCAGTTGCACCATACAGAGCATACTGATCTTCAGACACCAAGAAATGTCTCGAAGATCCACTTCATTCTACTGTGTTAAAACTTTCTACTCTGCAGCTATTGGTATAAGTATATAATTCATATTCTACTATAAAAATGCAAATCATATAGCTTACTATACTTACAGAAATAGAAAGTATTTCTAATGGTATCTGTATTTCCAAGTCATAATTTCAACTTTGTTAGAAGTTTTACATATATGTGAAGTCACTCATGATTTTGCTGATTTAACTACTACTACAGATTGTAGTTAAAGGATGAGAAAGAGGGTTAAGAAAAAGGGACCAATTTTTTTTTCAACAATATTATATAGCAACATAAATTAATAAATTTTAGCTACATATAGCAACATGGATGAATATCAGAACCATTTTACTGAATGAAAAGAAAATTCAGGAGACTACATTTATATCATTTCTATAAAAATAAAACAGAACAACAATATATTGTATAAATATATACATATGTATACATACACATATATATTCCAGATAATGTAGAAGTCAAAATATAGGCAGTAGCTTTGGAGGAGACTGAAAAGAGTTTTAAATGTATCAGATGAGGAAAGAAGCAGAGGCATTTACTTGTAAGATATACGTTCTATACATTCTTTGATAGATATTAATTATTTATAATGAGAAAAAAGGAAAAGAATAAGAAAAGAAAAAGAGTAAACTGATGTATAATTACTCTTTTATGGGCAGCACATCACAGTTCACGTTTTACCACAAGCAAGCATTAGAGAACAGAGTGTAGGAGGCTACCACAGGAAAGCAACCTGTTTCACTAAATAGAAGACCATACTCAATAAGACAAATAATTCATGCTTTTTCATAGAGAATATTTATCCTATTTGCTTATATAACCTGTCATATGTAAGCATATGTAAAATAGCATTAAAAAGAACTGTTTCTTTTTTCAGAAACAGTTGGGCATTTACTTTTCCTGTTAAAAAATGATGAGACTTATTATGAGAGATGCTTGCTTGGCTTGCAATTGGCTGTCATTTATAGCACTTTGTATTTTCTTGTAATTGAGTTATAGTTTGCAAACAACAAGATGTACCCGTCTTAAATGTTCACTCAAAACAAGATATAGAACATTTCCATAATCCTAAAAAGGTCTCTGCTGCCCTATACCAGTCAATATATACTTACTGATTTATATCAGATAGCTTTTGCTTATTTGGATGGATTAATACAGAGCACAAATATTATATTATGGATCTTACTTCTTTGAGATTTATCCCTGTGGTGGGGGGAGGAGTAACAGTAGTTTATTCCTTTTTATTGTTGAGTAATATATTACTGTATGAATATATCACATTTTGTTGAAAAATTATCCTTCTGATGGTCACCTATTTTCTGTTATAATATTTTTCTGCAAGTCATTTTGTGGACATATATTTTTGCTCTCCTTAGGTAAGTAACTTGCTGGGTAATAGGGTAGACGTATGGTTAAGATTATATATATATATATAAACCCTTCCAAGTAGTTTCTTAAATTTGCGATACTACCAGCAAAGAATGAGAGCTCCAATTGTTCTACATCCTTTCCAACACTTGGTAGTTCTTTTAATTTCAATCACTAAAGTTGGTGGGGAATGGTATCTCATTGTGCTGTTGATTTACATTTCCCTAACGATTAATGATGTTGAGCCTCTTTTCAGATCCTTATTGGCCATTACATTATTTCCCTTTGTGAGGTGTCTATGTCTTTTGTCCACTTTTTTCCTCTATTGTGTTTTTCTTATTTGTAGAAGTTCTTTATATATACTATATACAAACCTTGTCAGATACATGAATTGTAAATGCTTCCGGGAACTTGCAGTTGGCCTATTCATTATATTTATGGTGTCATTTAAAAAAGAAAAAGCAGCTTTATTAGGATATCAACTTAATTGTAAAAGTCACACATTTTCAGAGAACAGTTCAATGGTTTTTGCAAACATTTGCAAACATCACAATTCAGATTTAGAACACTTTCATTAGCCCCAAGAGATATTTCCACCTCCATTTACAGTCAATCTCTTTTCCACCCCTAGTTTACTATTTGAACTGCTTTAGGCATAGAAGACATTTTCAGTTAATGAGCCATTTAAAAAATGTAAGTAAAAATAAAGAACAAAATGTCTTTATTTCAAATAAATTTAAAATAATAGCTCCTAGCAGTGACTTATGAAAACAATTCGTATTAGGTTTGTCTAACATTACCACCTAACTAAATCTTTTCAATCAATGTAAAAAATTAGTGGAAAGGGCTAAGGTATCTCACTATTTAACGAGGATAAATGTGGCATATTTCATAGTTGGCTAGGAATTAAAGAGTAGGGGAGGAAACCAAGTTTTTTCTAACCATTAAAAAGACCCTAAAATATGTATGCAACATATATCTGAATCTGTAAGCCTAAGGTATGGATACTTACTAAGTAATAGGCAGAAGATCAGAACAAATAAGGATTCAAAATGTCTTCTAGCTTTAGTTAAATGTAGGTTTCTCTACTTTTCATATTCTTTACAGTGTGGAAAAAAATTACACATAACCATATTTCCTTCCACTAGCCTTCCCTGCCAAACTTCTCATAATTCTTAAGTCCACTTTGTACTTTATCTTTTCCCTTTCATTAATGACGTCTTTTGATGAAAAGACCTTAATTTTAATGATTCCAACTTATCTTTCTTCCTTGTTAGCACTTTAGCACTTGGTGTCTTTCATCAGGCATGGCCTATTAAGACCATATTTTCCTGAGTTCTTCTGGAAGCTTTACTGTTCTATATTTATTTACAATCCATATACAACGGATTTTCGGTGTAAGGTAGGAATCAAAGTTAACTTTGTTTTACCTGAACATTCAGGAGATCGCCAGCACCATTCTTTCCTCTCAAGTTGCCAGTGGTGCCTTTTTGTAAATTAGGTGACTGTACATGTGTGGGTCTATTTCTGAACCCTATCCTTTGTCTATTAGCTTATCCTTAAGTCAACTCCACACTATCTTAAACATTTTATATAGGACTGTGTAGACAAAATGAAAACTTTACCTAAAATCACTATGTAACAGGAACTAACATAGTCTTGTATGTCAATTATACTTCAAAAACAAACATACAGAGAAATACATAGAAAAAGAGACTAGATTTGCATTTACAGAGGCAGGTGGCATGGTGGGTGGGGACAGAGGGAAAATGGGATGAAGGAAGTCAAAAGGTACTATAAACTTATACTTATAATATAAATAAGAACTAGGGATGTAATGTACAGATAAATACAATGAACATTGTGGTATGCTATACACAAAAGTTGTTAAGAAAGTAATTCCTAAGAGTTCTCATCAGGAAATTTTTTTTCTATTTATTTAATTTCATATCTATATGATGATGAAAGTTCACTAAACTTACTATGATAATCATTTCATGATGTATATAGGTCAAATCATTATGCTGTACACCCTCAGTTCAGTTCCGTTCAGTCTCTCAGTCATGTCTGACTCTTTGTGACCCTGTGGACTGCAGTACGCCAGGCTTCCCTGTCCATCACCAACTCCTTGAGCTTGCTCAAACTCACGGCTGTAGAGTCGGTGATGCCATCCAACCATCTCATCTTCTGTCGTCCCCTTCTCCTCCTGCCCTCAATCGTTCCCAGCATCAGGGTCTTTTCAAATGAGTCAGCTCTTCGCATCAGGTGGCCAAAGTATTGGAGCTTCAACTTCAGCATCAGTCCTTCCAATGCATATTCAGGATGGATTTCCTTTAGGATGAACTGGTTTGATCTCCTTACAGTCCAAGGGACTCTCAAGAGTCTTCTCCAAGATCACACTTCAAAAGCATCAATTCTTTGGTGCTCAGCTTTCTTTATAGTCCAACTCTCACATCCATACACGACCACTGGAAAAAACATAGCTTTGACTAGATGGGTCTTTGACGGCAAAGTAATGTCTCTGCTTTTTAAAATGCTGTCTAGGTTGGTCACAGCTTTTCTTCCAAGGAGCAAGCGTCTTCTAATTTCATGGCTGCAATCACTCTGCAGTGATTCTGGAGCCCCAAAAGATAAAGTCTGTCACTGTTTCCATTGTTTACCCATCAATCTGCCATGAAGTGATGGAACCAGATGCTATGATTTTACTTTTCTGAATGTTGAGTTTTAAGCCAGCTTTTTCACTCTCCTCTTTCATCAAGAGGCTCTTTAGTTCTTCTTCACTTTCTGCCATGAGGGTGGTGTCATCTGCATATCAGAGGTTATTTTTTTTTAAAGGCTTAAAATGTATTTTAATAAGTTCATGTTGCATTATTTCATTTCTCAGAAAAACTTCAAAGGTATTAGGGACAAATCAAACATGATACACCAATAAAAAATGCACAGCATAACTACCTAAGATAGGCAAAGCTGAGAGCTACCGTCTGACACTCAGCATACAGCAGCCCTGTTCTCAAGATTGTACTAGGCCTATCCAGAAAGCTGTGAATGGCAACATCACAGACACAAAAGGGCCATTTCTGGGTTGTCCTTACCCAAGAAAAAGATGGAGGCAAGTTTAACACAAGATTTTTTAAAGATACACTAAATGAAAATCTCTAAAAGAAAATGTCTTCCTTGGGACATGAAAGGGTAATATATGGGACATAACAGAACCGTATGTATGTTGTATGTCACCTCTGTGGACATGTGCCTGAATTCCCACCTGGGAGTGATTAGAACAGTGGGGCCAAGGTCACTGGGGGATGTTTGGTTTTTGTGGTATATGTGGCAGGATCTCTGGGGTGAGACATTGCACTAAGTCGTGTCCGACTCTTGCGACCCCATGGACTGTAGCCTGCCAGGCTCCTCTGTCTATGGGATTCTCCAGGCAAGAATACTGGAGTGGGTTGCCATTTCCTTCTCCGTATCTGAGGTTATTGATATTTCTCCCGGCAATCTTGATTTCAGCTTGTGCTTCATCCAACCCGGCATTTCTCATGATGTACCCTGCATAAAAGTTAAATAAGCAGGGTGACAATATACAGCCTTGACGTACTCCTTTCCAGATTTGGAACCAGTCTGTTGTTCCATGTCCAGTTCTAACTGTTGCTTCTTGGCCTGAATACAAATTTTTCTGGAGGCAGGTCAGGTGGTCTGGAATTCCCATCTCTTTAAGAATTTTCCACAGTTTGTTGTGATCCACACAGTCTAAGGCTTTGGCACAGTCAATAAGGCAGAAGTAGATGTTTTTCTGGAACGCTCTTGCATGAACCAGAGGATGTTGGCAATTTGATTTCTGGTTCCTCTGCCTTTTCTAAATTCAGTTTGAACATCTGGAAGTTCACGGTTCACGTACTGTTGAAGCCTGGCTTGGAGAATTTTGTACACCCTAAACTTATATAATTCTGCACGTCAATTCTATCTCAATAAAAATAGATAAGTTTACTTAAAAAGCAATTCAATTACATTTGAGTATAACTCATTATAAACTAAGGTTCAAATGTATATTAATAAGCAACAAGATGCAAATTAAAAAGAGTAATATTGCTATTGAAAGTGAAAAGTGAAAGTTGCTCTGTTGTGTCTGACTCTTTGTGACCCATGGACTGTAGCGCACCAAGCTCCTTGTTCCATGGGATTCTCCAGGCAAGCATACTGGAGTGGTAACTTTTCTCTTCCCCAGGGGATCTTCCCGACCCAAGGACTGAACTCGGGCCTCCTGCATTGCATGTAGAATCTTTACGATCTGAGCCATGAGGGAAGCCCAACATTGCTGTTAGTATTTTCCAAATCAATCCACATTTACTCTATCCCTATACCAATCTATTGAACACAACATACTTCTGTCAAAGCATGATCTAATAATGTTACTATCACTGCCTTAAAACCTCTAATATTTTTCTGTTGTTGATGCAAGGTGGTAAGACCTGGGGAGTGGGGAGCAGTTACTAAGTCTATTGCAATAATCCAGGAAGTGATAAGAGCATTATGAACTAGGAAGAAGTTAGAAGAGGTGGTATCAGGTAATTAGACTTTCAATATAGACTGACCGTAGATTCAAACACAACTATTTTGATTAAGGCGACAATGGATACCAAAGCTCCTTGACTGCAAACCACTGGATAGATACCTCTGACCTAAAATTTCCACTTCAGATTTATAAACTAAGAATGACAACTAGACATAAACGTCCTCAAAGAATCCAGAAATAGTCTCAATCTTAATGTACATGGCATATCTATGGCTATTAAAAGCTCCATTATAACTTCAATGAGTTAACATATAAATATACCTATTATAGGTATAAATTATACCTCTTTGTGACAGCCCAAAGAGAGTTCTATAAACTCAGGGGGAAAATTAATGAATGAAGGAAAACTTCATAGAATAAATTACATCAATCCCTCGAGATACAACATGTCCCTCGAGACACAATGTAGAGACAACTCTACATTCATCATGGTCAGGTATTTAAGAACACACCCTTATTTTATATGAATTCAGAACAAAGTACTTTCTCTCCATAATATTTAAGTCTGTACTTATAAATTAAGAAGTACTTTAATAATGTCTGTCACTCCCACTAGACTATAAAATCCTTAAGGGTAGGGACCATATCTGTTCTTATTCAACTAAGTATCCCTAATATTGGATATGTAGTAGACACTTAATAAATCACTATGAAATAAATGAATAAAAAAGGGAGGAAGTTAAAAAATTTTTGTGAGGTTTTCCAGCATCATGGAAATTTGATCCTCATCAACTTAGTTGTAACAGGTAACTCTTGTTTAAAAAAGAAAAAAAAGAGTCCCAGTTGTATTCATAGTGAAAATTCATTTATTCATTCAGAAAATACTGAGTATCTACAGTGTGCAGATACTGTTTAACGGGTTGGAAATACAGCAATGAATGAGACACAAAGCTTTCATCCTTGTGGAGCATACTCCATTCTTGCATTCATTCAGTGGCTTTCTGAAGCCATTTTTTCTGTGTAAAACATCTTTACTCTATACCATGAAGGTTTCCTGAACATTCAATCTTCTGATATGCTTGCCAGGTAAAATACTAGATTACCAGTTAAATTTGAATTTCATATATGCAATTAATTATTTTTTAGTTTAATTATATCTCTAACATTGTGAATTCCATCTGAAATTCAAATTTAAACGGACATCTTGCATTTTCTAAGCTGTTTCTCGCAATCTTGTTAATTGGTAATTTTCCCCCTTTCCAAATTTCCATTCTAACTATGTTCAGGATCACAGAGTTTAACACTCAATCATTGTCTTCTGTAGGAATTTTGTTTTGTTGCTACATGTTATAAGCACTTAAAAAATACTTGATAGATGAAGAAGACAGAAACGAAAATTACACTGAAAATTCATTTACAGAGATGTTCTTCAGAATGGTACTTGCAATACTGAAACAATCAGAAACAGTAAAAACGTTCAACAATACAAGATTAATGAAAATAAATGACATTATACAGCAACCTAAAATGATAACTGAAAGAACAATTAATGACACTGGAAAATAATGAAAGTTTAATGCTAAGCGGAAAAGGAGAAATAAAGTTACAATAATGGAAGTAATTTCAATTCGTTAAAACTTTGCATATGCCCAACAGTTTGCTACATTCTTTACAAACGCCAATATCATGACAGGAAACACTAAGGAACTGTTTCAGATGAAAGGAAACCAAAGACATAGGACAAATAAAGGTAAGGCACAATCTTGAACTGGGTCTTGGAGTAGGGAAACAAAATTACTAGAAAGAACATTCCTGGAAGACAAGAAAAATCTGAATATACGCCGAGTATCATATGCAAAAAGAGAAGACGCTCAAAGCTTATGGGAAAAATTTATTTGTATTCTTCTTACAACTTTTCTTAAATTTGAAAATCATTTCAAAATAAAAACTTTAGGGACTTCCATGTGGTCCAGTGGTTAAGATTCTCTGTTCACAATGCAGTGGGTCTGGGCTAGATCCCTGGTCAGGACCCTAGATGGCACATACCTCAACTAAGAGTCTGCATACCATAATAAGATCCTGAATGCTGCAACTAAAAGATGCCACATGCCACAATGAAGACTGAAGATCCTGAGTGCCACAACTAAGACCCAGTGCAGGCAAATAAAAAGTAAAAAAATTTTTAAGCTAAAAAATATGTATGAAAAAAACACTGTGAGGAAACACACAAAAATTGTTTAGAATAAGTAATGCTGAAATGAAAGTTAATTTATCTTTGACTGTTTCTACATTTTATTCTCTATATGAGCATGCATTATTATTATAGTTGGAAAAGAGTTAAAAATCACTTAAAAGGTGGTCTGATAAAATATATAGTCCATGACTTGTTAATTTGTCTTATTTATCGACTTTCAGGATAAAAATTTATTTTTAACATATTAAAAAAAGATCATTACAAAATAAATTAGAAGACTGAACACATTCATTTCTAAGAATGAAGGTTCCCAAAAAGTATCCGATCATCTGGAAGTTTGTCCATATTCTCTCCCACTTCTATTTCTACTCTTCTCTCTACTATCCAAGATGTTCTATTTTCTTACAACACAGCTTTTCTTAATTTTTAAAAGCTCTACTATAAAACTAATCTAGGCATGAGTAATCTTTTTAGAAATGTTCCCTGGACTTGTTACCTATTATACAAAGAGATAAAGGGACTATGATAACTAAATCAATGACATCATGGGAGTAATGTTCTGATTGTTTATAACAAAAGAAAAAGAAAATACAGAACTCAGTATAAATCTGAGAATAGCTAGACAAATAGAGATAAAAATATTTAAAAATTTTTTATTTGGAGTAATAAAGTTTGGTTAAGTTCTACAGTACAGCAAAATGGATCAGCTATGCTGCTGCTGCTGCTGCTGCTGCTAAGTCGCTTCAGTCGTGTCTGACCCTGTGCGACCCCATAGACGGCAGCCCACCAGGCTCCCCTGTCCCTGGGATTCTCCAGGCAAGAACACTGGAGTGGGTTGCCATTTCCTTCTCCAATGCATGAGAGTGAAAAGTAAAAGTGAAATTGCTCAGTCGTGTCTGACTCTTTGCGACCCCATGGATTGCAGCCTATCAGGCTCCTCCGTCCATGGGATTTTCCAGGCAACTGTACTGGAGTGGGTTGCCATTGCCTATACTTATACATATATTCCCTCTTTTTTGGATTTCCTTCCCATTTGGGTCACCAAAGAGCAGCTATACAGTAGGTCCTCATTAGTTATTTACTTTATACATAGTATCAACAGTGCGTATATGTTAACCCTAATCTCCCAATTCACCCACACCCCCTCTCCTCCTTGGTGTGGGGTGAATTGGGATCCTCTACAATTCCCTAGGGCTTCCCTTGTGGCTCAGCTGGGAAAGAATCTGTCTGCAATGAGGGAGACCTGGGTTCTATTCCTGGGTTGGGAAGATCCCCTGGAGACGGGAAAGGCTACCCACTCCAGTATTATGGCCTGGAGAATTCCATGGACTGTATACGCCATGGGGTTGCAAAGAGTCAGACTCGACTGAGCAACCTTCACTTTCACAGTTCCCTACTTCTGTGTCTCTATCTCTTCCTATGCTCTTGCCATACAGATATTAATATACTAAAATCACAATTTAAAAGGCCCCTTCTAAATCTTCCCCTCTCCTAAAGTTTCCACTTCTTTCATTTGTTATTTGAAAACTAGTGCTAAGTACCATTCAGTTGTGACAACATTGCTTCATAGGTTTGTATCTTTTCACCTATTTTATAGCTGGTCTAAATTGTTCTGAGCAACAAACAGAAGTTCTACTGATTTATTTTGTGGTATTCCTTGTAGTGCATTTTAGGGTTCAATATATCAAGAAATGTAGACTCTGACTTTACATAACAAATGTGAAATTTGATTAGGAAGGAGTAAACTGAATTTATCTCCAAGCCAGAACTGCCCCCTTGAAAGAGGTAGATACTGAAGAGGTCATTTTTAAACTAATACCATGCTGAGAGAAAGAAAACTTATGTTTCCCTGTGCTATAAAAAATTAATTTTGTACAAATTATCAACCCTATTTGGCTTGATGTTGTAATAAAAGAACTTTACTTGTCAAATTAAATATTCCACCTTAATATGACTAATTAGTACTAATATGAATAAATTAGTACTAATATCCACTCTATTAACATATGTCTCCACACTTAATATTTAGTTTCATTCAGGTCAATTACTGAAAATACACATTGCTTCTTAAAAGGCATTTTTCATTATAGTTCAAAAGGAATAGTAACATTTATAACAACAGTCAAGGGGGATACCATATCTATTTGGCTTAAAAATATCTAACATCAATCCTATGAGCGTCATATTTTTGAAAAAACATTAGGACACTCTTCCAAAGAAAAAGAATTAAAAGTTGGAGGAGCCAATCATTTCCTGAGTATAGAAAAAGATGATACGTTTAAATCTTGTTTCTTAGGGAGCAAAATCTGACAAGAGGGAGCTGAAGTTTCAGTTCCCTTGTCTCCCTTCTCTACACTATGAACTGAAACCAGAGAGTAACAAGAGGGCTGACAAAATGCTTCTGGTGGAAACTATGGTCCCCTGGGCTTGTGAAGTTAGTACAGGGTTACCACAAAACTGAGGCTCTTAAAACTATTCATATGAACTGGGACCCCTAAGCCAAACCTGAATTTCATATTGTGAAAACATACTGCAGATTCTTATTTTCAAAAAGTTGAGAGAAAAAGGATGGTGATAAGCAAGTGACTGTGTAATAGCACTGCTGACATTCTAAAAGGATTTTACAATACAGATGTAGAACACAGTGCCTGATACAGAATATTCTCTTAATAAATAGTGGTCAAATTGAAGGACAATATTTAATTACCTAAAAATAGTTTAAATGTGTCAAATATAGCCTAAAATAGCTAAAAGTTTAGTTTGGGGGATTCATATTTATGACCAATTCTTAAATTCTAAATCTTCCTAAGATCAAAAGTAATGATTAAAACAAAACAAACAAACAAAAAAAAACAGCGGTTACTAAGCAGGAAAATCGTATTTAAAAAGACAACCATTTTATACAATTTGCAAAGATTTAAACTCCCAGCAACGGGGGAAAAAAAACCTCACCCATTCATTTATTAAATGTTTAGTAAACGCATATTATTTGTTAGGTGGTAGTACTATAATAATGAACAGAAGTCTACTGTGAATGAATATATTAGCATAAAAGAAAATAAACATGTAATTACTAAACTATGCAAGTGTTAAGAAAAATGTGTTATAATTACACATAAAATATCACTAAATCAAATTTTTAAAATGACTAAGTGAATTGGGATGGAGGAGAAGAGGAGGAGAAGGTAAGGGAAGTAATGCAAGTTTTAATGGATAATTAGAAGTTTGCCAGAAAGAATTAGAGACATTAAAGATAAAGAAAGAAGGACTGAAAGATGAAAAAACATGAAGGCAAAAATTAAATGGTGCACTCTGGAAAATCTGAGCAGTTAGGAAGTTCAGGAGAAAGAGGGATTTGCAGGAGAAAAGAAAATAAAGATAAAACTATTAATATATAATGAGGATTCATTCATATTCATTGAATGATTTTACACAAGCAAAAATGAGATGTAAGTCTTTAAAGTTCATATCTTAAGAAATGATCATTTTTTAATTTACTGGATTATTTTTATTGTGCTAAAATAATAGGCTGATAGGTGCTGAGTCAATTATAGTCTTAATTCAGTTTAATTCTTGCAGCAACCAACTTTTTGAAATAAGGCTAAACTCTGACCCTTCTAATGAATTCTATTTGATGGCAGTGCCTTAAAAATAGTCAATAACCAAACATTAAAATAACTCCATTAGAAACAACATTCATGTATACAGCTGTTGTGAGTGAAAAGTATTCCAAATGTGGACATTAAACATAACCATTTTAAAAACATCAAAGCTAGGAAATTACTGTTGATAACATACTATAGAACCTATTAAAAATTCCCCAATTATCCTCTTAATGTCAAACAAGAAAGCTACAGAAAAAATTTAAGCTGAGTCAAAAAACAGACATTTTAAAAATTCTAAAAATAGCTGTAGGCTCCTTTATATGTCATATAAATTTAGCTTTTATTTACAAGTCAGTCAGTTTCATTATAATTTTAGTCATAAGAAAATATTAAAATTCATTAAGCAAAAGTTTAAATATTGTCATTGCCTTTATATCATGGCATACCAGACAAATAATACTATAATAGTGCCACATTTATAGAACAGTAATTAAAACATTCTTTGGCATTGCCTTACTTCCAAGCCAGGCTTCAACAATACGTGAACCGTGAACTTCCAGATGTTTAAGCTGGTTGTAGAAAAGACAGAGGAACCAGAGATCAAATTGCCAACATCTGCTGGATCATCAAAAAAGCAAGAGAGCTCCAGAAAAACATCGATTTCTGCTTTATTGACTATGCCAAAGCCTTTGACTGTGTGGATCACAATAAACTGGAAAATTCTGAAAGAGATGGGAATACCAGACCACCTGACCTACCTCTTGAGAAATCTGTATGCAGGCGAGGAAGCAACAGTTAGAACTGGACATGGAACAAGACTGGTTCCAAATCTGGAAAGGAGTACGTCAAGGCTGAATACTGTCACCCTGCTTATTTAACTTATATGCAGAGTACATCATGAGAAACACTGTGCTGGAAGTAGCACAAGCTGGAATCAAGATTTCCGGGAGAAATAACAATAACCTCAGATATGCAGATGACACCCTCCTTATGGCAGAAAGTGAAGAGGAACTAAAAAGCCTCTTGATGAAAGTGAAAAGAGGAGAGTAAAAAAGTTGGTTTAAAGCTCAACATTCAGAAAACGAAGATCATGGCATCTGGTCCCATCACTTCATGGGAAATAGATGGGGAAACAGTGGAAACAGTATCAGACTTTATTTTGGGGGGCTTCAAAATCACTGCAGATGGTGATTGCAGCAATGAAATTAAAAGACGCTTACTCCTTGGAAGAAAAGTTATGACCAACCTAGATAGCATATTGAAAAGCAGAGATATTACTTTGCCAACAAGTCTGTCTAGCTAAGGCTATGGTTTTTCCAGTGGTCATGTATGGATGTGAAAGTTGAACTGTGAAGAAAGCTGAGCGCTGAAGAATTGATGCTTTTGAACTGTGGTGCTGGAGAAGACTCTTGAGAGTCCCTTGGACTGCAAGGAGATCCAATCAGTCCATCCTAAAGGAGACCAGTCCTGGGTGTTCATTGGAAGGACCGACACTGAGGCTGAAACTCCAATAACTTTGGCCACCTCATGTGAAGACTTGACTCATTGGAAAAGACCCTGATGCTGGGAGGGATTGGGGGCAGGAGGAGAAGGGGATGACAGAGGATGAGATGGCCAGATGGCATCACCGACTCGATGCACATGAGTTTGGATGAACTCCAGGAGTTGGTGATGGACAGGGAGGCCTGGCGTGCTGCGATTCATGGGGTCTCAAAGAGTCAGACATGAATGAATGACTGAAATGAACTGAACTAAAAAATTCAAATAAAAAGTAACTGAAATCCTGAGTAACACAGAAAAGCATTACTGCCTAAAATATGATCATCTCCACAGCAATTCAAACCATTTCAAATCACAGAATTTTTTTTTTTTTTTAACAAATGATGAGTTTAGGAATGATTAAAAGACCTTTCATCCTTACAGAGGCAATGTAGTTTGGTGATGAGAGGGAAATGAAGGGAGGAGGTATTTGGTGGGAATCAGAAGAGAAAAAGAGGAAAGGAAGGAAAAGATGCACAGAACTTACAGTTAAATAACTTTTGGCTCTTTCCAAATCCTTTCCACAGCCTATCTTTACAACATGTCACTGACATTAGAAGACTCCCTTGTGCTGTAGTAAATCTCATTTTTTTTCCAGGTGAGTAAAATACATCAGAAAGACCCTGAGTAGCAAGTTAAATCTAGAAACTGAGCAGCATTGCAATGCCACAGCATCATCTTAATTGAAATTTCATTATCCTTAACAGAAAATAAATCAGAATCTTATAAGAGCACCATACGTTTTAATTTTTATGAAGGGGTTATGTATCTTCTCTGAAACATCATTTCCTATTTGCCTGGACTGACCTTATAATAACCTTAGATTTTGTCTGTATCATAGGCTCCTCTCACTTTCTTTGCTTATACTGATAGAAAAGAGACAGGAATGGAAAAACCTATACAAACAGTCAGAGGAAGGTGACTTCCATGTTTCCTTGGAAGAAACTAGACACTTTTGTATACTTAAAAGGGTAGGATTACCATTTTAGATACAGCCTTATTTCCCATATTCATGTTGGAAATACCTTAATATGAGGAAAGAAAAGACCATCTCTTACATTGTCAGAATATGGATCTGGTGACAACCTGGCTCTCTGAAAGTGTTTGGAAATCATGTTATCTTAAAGAATTAATTTGATAAAAAGATACAAGAACTCAGAAAGGAATTCTTTGAGGATAAAATGTGCACAGACTTGAGAGAGAAAGGAAATTTTCCCCCAAATTAAAAATAATACCTTTATAAAGATAGTCTTCTAACCAAACAGAGACTACATGGATGACGATGTATGCCTGTATAGCACTTACTATATTTGGTGCACATAATTTAAAGATTTACACAGATTTTCACATTGAAATTGCAAATGACGTCTTTGCATAGACACTGACAGAATACTTCAGATAAGATAGAGTTTACCAAAAATTATTTACAATTAAAACTATTTCTGTTTTCCAATTCTTATTTTTTATAACGTAATTTAAAAAAGAATAAAAAAAAAAAAGAATCAATGGCTTTTAGAAAGATTGTTGTTGTTTAGTCGCTAAGTCATGTCTGACTGTTTGTGACCTCATGGACTATGCCTGCAAGGCTCCTCTTGTCCATAGGATTTCCCAGGCAAGATTACTGGAGTGGGTAGCCATTTCCTTCTCCAGGGGATCTTTGTGACGCAGGGATCAAATCTGTGTCTCCTATATTGGCAGGTGGATTTTTTTTTTAAACCAGTGAGCCACCAGGGAAGCCCATTAGAAAGATAAAGAAGAATTTAACGGTGTAAACAATAAATGTCAATAAAGGTCCCCTTCCTTTCCAGGCAAAAAGAAGAAAAAGTTAGCCTATTCCACCTAGTTTAGTAAAAAAATGATCAGGATTTAAGCTTAGAAAACATGGATTGAAATAACAAAAGCCAATTTTACATTTCTTTCAGTGTCCTGATGCATCAAGTAGCATTCCTGTTTTTGGCTGCACATCACTGACGTAAGATGATTTAAGAGCTAGTAAGCCACAACAAAAACTACAACAAAAAAGTGCAGAGCTGTATTTATTATTTTATAATTCATTGATTGATAAAATATTTTTTTAAGTTAAATCATCACTTACAAAAGAGAGTCATTTCAATTTTCCTGGTCAGCACTAGAGATTTTTAATATACTGAATCCTCTGTAGGATCCATAGGTTTAAAATGAATTTCCCTGTAAGAAAATGTACAGTGTGGGAATATTGCCAGCAAAAGGATGGATGAAACCGAGTAACACATAATCTTTATAAATAGAAATCATCTGTGAGATTCAAAACACTAGGTCTATGAGGAGGAGTTTTATCTAAAATGTAGCATTCTTAATATCTATGAAATAATGTAACTGAATTCTTCTGCCCAATTTTCTACCTGTATTTCATTATTTAAACTCTATCTTAAAGCACACTGTACCAGTAATGTGACGTTTCACTGTGGAATTAAGTGGTAACTCTTGACAAAGCAGTTATTATCATGAGATAATTGACCTTATTTGAGAGTTAAGTATCCTGAAGCAAAGTTGAGGGTACTTAATCCTGGCAGGTTAATTATCCAGTGATTACAGAGACTTGAAAGGTATTATTCTTAAGAACCATTTGCAAGATGACACTATTCAAAAAAAAAAAAACAAAAAAACCTTAATTTAATAAAAATGAAAACAAGAAGAAAAATCAAATTCTTTAGTCATGTACTGCTAGATAATGACTACAAAGCAGACTGCATTAGCAGGCATCAATGAATATAATTACCTGCATGCAGAATGTCCTTCATTAAGCTGATTACATGTGACTCTAGGTAACAAATGGTTGTGGCTGAAGGGAAATGCTTTAAACTTTGAAGATGTCAGAAACAAATTAAAATACAAACATTTAAGTAATTTATATATTAAAACTATCTTAACAACAACAACCAATAAATTCAGGTGTGCAGTTTAAAAGTACAAAATGCAATTCAACAGATTATCAATATTTTTAATTGAGGTATCATAGAAATTTATCACTATGAATTTCTAAAAGTAAATCACACAAATCAAAATTACAATGAGATAATGAGATGCTACATTACACCAATAGGATGCTACTGCAAAAAAAGAAAAAAAAAAAAAAAAAGGAAAATAACAAGTGCTAGCAAGGTTGTAGAGAAACAATAACCCTTGTGCATTGCTGGTGGGTATAAAACAGTGTACCTGCTGGGGAAAACAATTTGGTGGTTCCTCAAAAAGTTAAAAGGAGAATTATTAGCATATGACCTAGAAATTCCACTTCCACTTATCCAAAAAGCATGAAAGCAAGGACTTGAACAAATACTTGTTTACCAGCATTCACAGCAGTATTATTAACAAAAGTCAAAAGGTAAAAACAAACTGAATATCCATCAACAGATGAATAAACAGACAAAGGGGAAACTCTGATACAACACTGATGAACTTTGAAAATATGTTAAATGAAATAAGCTGGAGAGACAACTATGGTATGATCCCACTTTTTGAGCTACCTAGAGTAGTCAAATTCATAGAGAAAGTAGAAATGTGATAACCCAGCACTGGCAGAAAAGAGGAATTAGCAGTTATTGTTTAATGAGTACAAAGCTACTGTACTGGAAAGATGAAAAAGTTCTGTGACTGGATAGTGACGATGATTGCACAACACTGTCAGTGTACTTAAATGAATTATACACTCAAAAATAGTAAATTTGTTATGTACTTTTTTACCATGATAGAAGAAAGAAAAAAAGTCACATCAGTTAATACTTTATACTTTCTTTTTATCATATTAATGGAGCACTGGTATTCCTGTGAACACTTGTACTTTGTTTCAGAATGAGCTCAACCGAATATTTTCAGATATCCCTTAGAGAAGAATATTCTTTTCCCAGGGCATATCAGACAGAGAAAAGAAATAGTAGAAGTAAAAGAAGGGGGAAAATCTAGCTTATAAAACATTATAGTCAAGCCTATTAACAATGAAAAAGACTATTGAAAGTTAATGTTTGGGACTGAAATATTCTAGATTTCAGAACAAGGACCTGCTGATTTATAACAAAACTGGTCAGTGTTACTGAATATCAGAATGATTCATTAGAAAATGAATCCATGGTTTTTGAAAAAAACATTCTTAGGTTATAAGGAAAATTTTAAAAGATCATCTAGTATTTCTATATAAATCCCTCACTTTACCTATCAGGAGAGGAAAGGAACAGTGGTTGGCTAATAAATCAGCAAATTGACTAAATTTAAAATTTTTAATTGAAAAAATCTATCGACATTTTCTTAATACATATAAAGATACATCATTTGTTAATATTTACAGTAGGGTCAAGGATTTCAGTGTATATATGCTGACTGATACTCCAGAGTCTATCCTACAGAATCAGATCCACAATTCTTAGTTCATGAATTCCACTTTCAGTTTCTTTAAAGCAGAATCAAAACTTGAAGACTTCTATGAAACACCCCTGAGTGCAGATATTTATGGGTTCTTCATCCTTTACTCTTTCAAACTTTGTGTGCTCACACCTAATTCAAGAAGCTTTTTAAAAATTATTATTAATTTAGTGTTGGCGCCACAGGCTCTGTTTTGTGTGCAGGGTTTCTCTAGATCTGGTATGGGCTTCTCTTGTTTCAGAGCAAAGGTCAGAGGTATACGAGCTTCAGTAGTTGCAGCGAGTGAGCTCAGTAGTTGTGGCACATGGGCTTAGTTGCCCCGTGGCTTAGGGAATCTTCCTAGACCAGCAATCAAACATTGGCAGGTGGATTAACTATTGGACCACCAGGGAAGTCCTCAAGAACAATTTTTTAAAGGAATTTGTCTTTATTGAGTTTTGTACCTGAACTTAATTCATTAAATTAATTCACATTTCAAAACATGAACTCCTTATTGCCAAATTCAGACTTAAATTGAAGAAAGTGGGAAAAACTACTAGACCATTCAGGTATGACCTAAATCAAATCCCTTATGACTATACAGTGGAAGTGAGAAATAGATTTAAGGGACTAGATCTGATAGACAGAGTGCCTGATGAACTATGGACGGAGGTTCGTGACACTGTATAGGAGACAGGAATCAAGACCATCCCCAAGGAAAAGCAACATGGCTTTCTGAGGATGCCTTACAAATAGCTGTGAGAAGAAGAGAAGCGAAAAGCAAAGGAGAAAAGGAAAGATACACCCATTTGAATGTAGAGTTCCAAAGAATAGCAAGGAGAGATAAGAAAGCCCTCCTCAGCGATCAATGAAAACAATAGAATAGGAAAGACTAGAGATCTCTTTAAGAAAATGAGAGATACCAAGGGAACATTCCATTCAAAGACGGGCTCAATAATATTTAACTTATATGGAGACTACATCACGAGAAATGTGGGGCTGGAGGAAGCACAGTGGCTGACTTTATTTTTTGGGCTCCAAAATCACTGCAGATGGTGATTGCAGCCATGAAATTAAAAGACGTTTATTCTTTGGAAGGAAAGTTATGACCAACCTAGATAGCATATTAAAAAGCAGAGACATTACTTTGCATACAAAGGTCCGTCTAGTCAAGGCTATGGTTTTTCCAGTAGTCACGTACTGATGTGAGAGTTGGACTATAAAGAAAGCTGAGCACCAAAGAATTGATGCTTTTGAACTGTGGTGTTAGAGAAGACTCTTGAGAGTCCCTTGGACTGCAAGGAGATCCAACTAGTCCATCCTAAAGGAGGTCAGCCCGGGGTGTTCACTGGAAGGACTGATGCTGAGGCTGAAACTCCAATACTTTGGCCAGCTCATGCGAAGAGCTGACTCATTGGAAAAGACCCTGATGCTGGGAGGGATTGGGGGCAGGAGGGGAAGGGGACGACAGAGGATGAGATGGCTGGATGGCATCACCGACTCGATGGACATGAGTTTGAGTAGACTCTGGGAGTTGGTAATGGACAGGGAGGCCTGGCGTGCTGCAATTCATGAGGTCGCAAAGAGTCAGACACGACTGAGCAACTGAACTGAACTGAACTGAACTGTATTTTATAACTGCATAAAAATAAAATTATTCAAGTCAGTCAATCAAATAATTGCAGTAAAAAGGCTTAGGAACAAATAAATTGACTCTCGATCAGAAAAAAAAAAATTTGTAGGAAAAAAAAGCTGGTCGATCAGAAAATAGTCTAAATAGCTTAACATTTTTTCCTTATTCACTTGGTACTACTTATGATGTTTTAACAATGGAACAGAGGGTGCATGTTTTTCAAGAAAGTTAAGTGAAACTTGAGAGGCAGAATAGTAGTACTCCAAAGGACACCTTCAACAGTACATAACAAAACCTCAGTACAGTTGACCCTTGAACAAGACTGTTTGAACTGTGGAGGGTTCCATACAGGGGCAGATTCTTTTCAGTAGTAAATACTGGACCACTACTCGATCTGCCTTTGCTTGGAACCTTGGGTGGGGAGCCAACCATAAACTATAAGCAGAATTTTTATTGCCTTTACAGTTGGCACCCCTAACCTTTGTGTTTTTCAGAGGTCAATGGTACTTACTATGAATCAAGCCAAAACTTCCCGTGCATTAGAAAACCAGCCACAGTACTGATGTGCAAATTAAATGATGATTATTGTGGATGCCCAATGTAATTTTAAAGTATTATTTAATGATAAAGTATGATAATTTAAAATAATCTGTCAAAATTAAAAGTCAGGACTATCAAAATACTCCTCCTCTGACTTGATACTGCCCTTGAAATACAAGGGATCTTTCATAGAAATAAAAGAAATTTGGTATGTGGTGAACCAAACAAAAAATTGGCAATTCATTTTTTAGGGGAGATACCTCAACTTCCTTCACCTATTTCATGTCTTCATTTTAACACTGATTCTTTAGAGCTTTTTATTTGAATAACTCAAGGTTAATTTTCTCCATTTTTAAACTTATGTAAACAGAATCACACAGTACATATATTTTCAAAACAGCTGTATAAGATATAATTCAAATATAATTATCTGCACAAATTAAAGTATCTAATGTTTTGACACAAGCGTGAAGTCCTGAAACCACAACCACAATCAAGATAAGGAATAAATTCATCACGTCCATTTGTGATCACTGCCTCACAGCATAACTCCTTCCCAAGCAACCATGAATCTACAAATTTTGAATTTTCTAGAATTTAAATGGAATCATACAGAATGTAGTTTTTGTCTGGCAGCTCATCTTTCACTCAGCATAAATATTCAGATTGTGTTGGTGTATGTATATTCATCTGTGTTGGTGTATGTATAAATACATTTCTTTTATAGAGTAGTATTCTACTGCATAGATATATCACAATTTATCTAGTCACCAGTTAATGAACACTATGTTGCTTCCAGACTGAATATAATAAAAATTCCTATAAGCATTTGTGTATGTGTCTGTATGCATATATATTTTCACTTCTCCTGGGTGTATACCAAGGAATAATACAGCTAGGTCAAATGGTGGGTATATATCTAACTTTATAAGACACCATTTTTTCAAAGGAGTTGTACCGCTTTACATTTTCATCAGCAGTATCTGACAGTTCAACTAGCTCGTGCAAATATTTGGCATGGTCAAACTTTTTAATGTTGAACACTTGAATAGCTACTGTATGCTGTATTCAGTTGTATTTTGTATGGCTTGAAGCTTACTTTTTTGGGTGTGGATATTCAAGTGGTATAGTATAAATTGTTAAAAAGACTGTTCTCTACAGAATGGCTTCTGAAATTTTGAAAAAAAAATCAATTGTTGGTCTAATGGATCTATCTGCCTATCTTTATTCTATTTTAGCATTTTTATCAAGGAGTATTTATTTTGATACAGTTTCTTTTAAAATTATTTTTAATTGAAGGATAATTACTTTACAATATTGCTTTGCTTTCTGTCATACATCAATATGAATCAGCTATAGATATACATATGTTCCCTCCCTCTTGATGAAAGTGAAAGAGGAGAGTGAAAAAGCTAAAACTCAACATTCAAAAAACTAAGATCATGGCATCCAGTTCTATCACTTCATGGCAAATAGATGGGGAAACAATGGAAACAGTGATAGACTTTATTCGCTTGGGTTCCAAAATCACTGCAGATGATGACTGAAATTAAAAGATGCTTACTCCTTGGAAGAAAAGCTATGACCAACCTAGACAGCATATTAAAAAGCAGAGATATTACTTTGCCGATAAAGGTCCATCTAGTCAGAGCTATGGTTTTTCCAGTAGTCATGGATGGATGTGAGAGTTGGACTAAAAAGAAAGTTGAGTGCTGAGGGACTGATGCTTCTGAACTGTGGTGTTGGAGAAGATGCTTGAAAGTCCCTTGGACTGCAAGGAGATCAAACCAGTCCATCCTAAAGGAAATCAGTCCTGAATATTCATTGAAGGACTAATGCTGAAGCTCAAACTCCAATACTTTGGCCACCTGATGGGAAGAACTGACTTACAGGAAAAGACCCTGATGCTGGGAAGACTGAAGGCAGGAGGAGAAGCGGACAACAGAGGATGAGTTGGTTGGATGGCATCAGCAACTCAATGGACATGAGTTTGAGCAAGCTCCAGGAGCTGGTGATGGACAGGGAAGCCTGGTGTGCTGCAGTCGATGGGGTCGCAAAGACTCAGACATGACTGAACAACTGAACTGAACTGAACCTCCCTCTAGAATCTATCTCCCACTTCCCACCCAGCCCACCTTTCTAGATTGTCACAGAGCACTAGTTTGAGCTCCCAGAGTCATACAGCAAATTCCAACTGGCTAACTATATTACTGCGATTCATGGGGTTGGAAAGAGTCAGACACAACTGAGCGACTGAACTGAACTGAACTATATTACACGTGGTAGTGTGTATGTTTTCATGCTACTCTCTCCATTTGTCATACCTTCTCCTTTCCCTTCTAGCGTCCAGAAGTCTGTTCTCTATGTCTGTAGCTCCACTGCTGCCCTGCAAATAGGTTTGTCAGTACCATCTTATGCATTCCAGATATATGCATTAATAAACGATATTTGTTTTTCTCTTTCTGACTTACTTTATATGATAGGCTCTAGGTTCATCCACCTCATTAGAACTGACTCAAATGCATATCAGTCTCATCTTATGCATTCCAGATATATGCATTAATAAATGATATTTGTTTTTCTCTTTCTGACTTACTTTACTCTATATGATAGGCTCTAGGTTCATCCAGCTCATTAGAACTGACTCAAATGCATTCCTTTCTATGGCTGGGTAATATTCCTATATACACACACACACACACACACACATATTCCTATATATATATATATATATACATACACCACAGTTTCCTTATCCATTCATTTGTTGATGGATATCTAGGTTGCTTCCATGACCTAGCTATTGTAAACAGTGCTGCAATGAACACTGAAATACATGTGTGTTTTTCCAGTTATGATTTTCTCAGGGTATATGCCCATAGTGGGACTGTTAGATCATATGGTAGTTTTATTCCCAGTTTTTTAAGGAATCTCCATATTGTCATCCACAGAGGCTGTATCAATATACTTCCCACCAACAGTTTAAGAAGGTTCCCTTTTTTCCACATCCTCTCTAGCATTTACTGTCTGTAGATTTTTTAATAAAGGAAATTCTGACTGATGTGAGGTGGTATCTAATTGTAGTTTTGATTTGCATTTCTCTAATCATAAGAAATGTTGAGCATCTTTTCATGTGTTTATTAGCCTTCTCTATGTCTCTGGAGAAATGTCTGTTTAAGTGTTCTGCCTACTTTTTGATTGAGTAGTCTATTTTCTGGTATTGAGTTGTATGAGCTGCTTGTATATTTTGGGGATCTTTACTCAGTTGTTTCATTTGCTATTATTTACTCCCATTCTGAGGGTTGTCTTTTCACCTTGTTTATAGCTTCCTTTGTTGTGCAAAAGCTTTTAAATTTAATTAGGTCCCACTTGTTTATTTGTTTTTATTTCCATAATTCTAGGAGGTGGGTCACAGAGGATCCTGCTGCGATTTATGTCATACGGTGTTCTGCCTATGTTTTCCTCTAAGAGTTTTATAGTTTCTGGTCTAAAACTTAAGTCTTTAATCCATTTCAAGTTTATTTTCGTGTACACTGTTAGGAAGTGTTCTAATTTCATTGTTGCACATATAGCTATCCAGATAAAAACCATGTGATAATCTTAACAGATGCAGAAAAAGCTTTCAGCAAAATTCAGCACCTATTTATGATTAAAAACTCTTCAAAAATGGGCAGAGGGCGAGTTACCTCAACACAATAAAGGCAATGTATGATAAACCCACAGCAAACATTATTCTCAATGGTGAAACACTAAAAGCTTTTCCTCTAAGATCAGGAACAAGACAGTGATCCTGAACAGTGTCCACTCTTGCCACTATTATTCAACATAGTTTTGGAAGTTCTAGCCAAGACAATCAGAGAAGAAAAATAAATAAAAGGAACCCAGACTGGGAAAGAAGAAGTAAAACTCTGTTGGCAGATGACACGATATGACTATACATAGAAAAACCTAAAGATAATGTTCAGAAAAGTCGTGGGATACAAAATCAATACACAGAAATCACTTGCATTCCCATAGACTAATAATAAAAAATCAGGAGAAATTAAGGAATCAATTCCATTTACCACTGCAACAAAAAAGAATAAAATACCTAGGAATAAACCTGCCTAAAGAGACAAAAGAGCTGTATGCAGATAACTGTAAGACACTGATGAAAGAAACCAAAGATGATATAAACAAATGGAGAGGTATCCAAGTATCCATGTTCTTCCAATATTGATTGGAAGAATCAATATTATGAAAATGATAATACTACCAAAAGGAATCTACAGATTCAATGCAATCCCTATTAAATTACCAATGGCATTTTTCACAGATTTAGAACAAAAAATTACAATTCATAGGGAAACACAAAAGATCCCAAATAGCCAAAGCAAGCTTGAGAAAGAATGGAGCTAGAAGAATCAACCTTCCTAACTTCAGACTATACTACAAAGCTACAGTCAATACAGTATGGTACTGGAACAAAAACAGAAAGACAGACCAAACCCACACACCTATGGGCACCTTGTCTTTGACAAAGGAGGCAAGAATATACAATGGAGGGAAGATAATCTCTTCGATAAGGGGTGCTAGGAACCTGCCTATCTTTAGGCAGGTGACACACTGCATTGACAGCTTTCTAAGTCCTGACGCCATGTAGCACAGGTCCTCTGACTTTTTTTCAATCCTGTGTGACTATTCAGTCCAATGTTTTTCCACATTAATTTTAGAATAAGCTTGTTGACATCTACAAAACAAACAAAAAAACCTGTTGGGATTTTAAATTAAATTATGTTGAATCCATAGACCAATTTGAGAACTGACATCTTCACAATTGACTCTTAAAATCCACAAACAGGCCTTCTCTCTCCACTTACTTAGCTCTTTAATTTTTCTGAACAATATTTGGTAGTAACTGGTACACAAGTGTTGCACATCTTTTAATTTATCCCAGAGTATGTTATACATCTTTTTGGTAATGAAAATAGTGATTTAAAATTTCTG
Organism: Bos grunniens; assembly: GCF_055505025.1. Classification (NCBI taxonomy): domain Eukaryota; kingdom Metazoa; phylum Chordata; class Mammalia; order Artiodactyla; family Bovidae; genus Bos; species Bos grunniens. The sequence goes on from NC_141192.1 coordinate 15,796,831, forward strand.
AGTGTTTGGTGTTACTATATAAAAATACAAGTGCTATTTGTGTGTTTATCTTATATCCCACAACCTTGCTGAACTCATTTTTATTTCTAATATCTTTGTAGATTTAATAGGATTTCTATAAAGCAACCATTATGTTTAATAATAGAGATAATTTTTCTTCATTCTTTCTAATCTGGATATTTTTCATATGTTGTTAACATTGGCTAAAACATATATGACAATGCTGAATAGAAGTGGAGAGAGCGAACATCCTTGCTTTGTCCCTGATATTAGAGAAAAGTACTCAGTTTTTAATCATTTAAGTATGATGTTAGCTGTATATTTTTTGTGAATGTTTCATATTGGGTTGAAGAAGGTCCCTTCTAAGTACTATGAGGGCTTTTTATCAGGGATGGATGTTGGATTTTGACATCTTCTTTTATGTATCTACTAAGATGGTAATGCTTTTTATTTTTACTAAGTTGAACTATATTGATCAGTAAATCAACTGAATATTCCTGGTCACAATGAAGTATCCTTTTTTTGTATTATTGGATTGGGTTTTCTAAAATTGGGGTGGGGTGGCAATGTCAAAATCCAACATCCATTCTAGAAAAAAGCCCTCAGTATTCTGAAATATGAATAGAAGGAAACTTCATACCAATACAGGGGACCATATGCATGTTGGGATAATATTGTTATAAGGGACAAAAGAAGACACATTCTAGACTAATTTTGCCCCAGAGATGTTCTAAGTACTCTATCTGAAGCCCATGAATTATGATAAGAGTCTCAATTCTAGCTAGTACAATAAGGATGGTTACAGGCTGTCTGTGCACTCTGAAGATTATGCCCAAAGATCTTCTCAAGTGTTGGTTTTTTCCCTCATCCTTCATTAGTTTCCTCATGGCTGATCAGTACTCAGCTCAAAGACTTGGGTGGGACTCCGCAAATCTCCTGTGTTCTTTGTCTATGTAGCTCTTTCCCTTCAGGTACTGTGAACTGCAAACTAGCTGGCTAGCTGTTAGACTTCCCAAACTTGCAGCTCCATTTTCTCAACTGAAAGAGACTGTTGAATTCTACGTGGGTTCTCCTCTGCAATGAACTGGGAACCCTCTTCAAGTGGTAAGCTGGGTTAATCAAAGGGCACACATCCTATGAAAGAAAAAAATGGCACTAGGTAGAAAATAAGGGCCAAGTGTATTTAGTTTTGGCTAGGTATTGGCATTTTGAGGATTTATATTAAACACAGTAGATTTGGGGGAGAGGTTTGAGGGATAAAGAGGTGGGGGGAAGGACAGAGCAATCCTGAATGTATACGCTGAGAAATATATTTCACACTTCATTGCAATTTATAAGTTAAATGCCCCCTTTTTTCCCTAGAGAACTGAAAATAGTTTATTATTACTAGAATATTTGAGGAAAACAAAGAAAGATGAGATCAAAGAGATAAATCTTATAATACCATATTTTTTATAATCAAATATGATATCATTTTTATTTATCCTTATTAAATTTCATCACTTAACTGGTATTTCTAATCTATTAAAATTGTCAGAAGTCTCATTTTGACATTTAATTTATTTGATAATTTATTAACATGTTCCATTATTTGCATTCTCTATATCTACATTATCCACAAACACAAGTTTACCTGAATCATTTATAGTGAAGCACATCAGTATTAATTTGTCAGAAGAATTTTTTGAGACTGGTTCAATAATTATCAAATATATCAAATTGCCCTATATCCAATATTCATTATTCTATAATCCATATTATGACAAATCATCTCAAATATACTATATATGTATATCACTGCTTATTGGACTGTCATACAAGTACTACATATCTAGTGAAATGAATTCATATGAATAACAATCATATCAGAAAAGTTAAAGTCATCCTGACATGATTTGGAGTTCTGTTGTTGTGTTGTTTGGTTGTTGTGTTTGGCCCTTTGCGACCCCATGGACTATAGCCTGCCAGGCTCAGGATTTTCCAGGCAAGAATACTGGAGTGGGTTGCCATTTCCTTTTCCAGGGAATCTTCCCAACCCAGGCGGAGAAGGCAACGGCACCCCACTCCAGAACTTTTGCCTAGAAAATCCCATGGACGGAGGAGCCTGGTAGGCTGCAGTCCATGGGGTCGCTAGAGTCGGACACGACTGAGAGACTTCACTTTCACTTTTCACTTTCATGCATTGGAGGAGGAAATGGCAGCCCACTCCAGTGTTCTTGCCTGGAGAATCCCAGGGATGGGCAAGCCTGGTGGGCTACCATCTATGGGGTCGCACAGAGTCGGACACGACTGAAGTGACTTAGCAGTAGCAGTCCCAACCCAGGAATCAAACCTGCATCTCCTGCATTGCAGGCAGATTCTTTACTACTGAGCAACCAGGGAAGCCCTTTTTGAGCCATGTAGTAGCTTGTAATTTGACTACTTCCTCTTCTAGGTAAGGAAAAATAATTTCCCTAATAAGCTATACTAAGTTCTAGTCAAACTTTAAAGTTTACTGATTTGTAGAATCAATTTTTAAAACTGTGATAAAATGTACATAAGGTAGTAAACTTTTACCATTTTAACAATTTTAAGTGTTAAATTAACTGACATTATATTCACAATGTTCTGCAATCATTTCTACTATCCATTTCCAGAAGTTTTCTGTCATCCCAAACAGAAGCTTTGTACTCATTAAATAATAACTCCTAATTCCCTTTTCCCCTCAGTGCCTGGTAACCACTGTTTTGCTATCTCTCTCTGAGTTTTTCTATTTTAAATACTTCATTTCAGAGGAATTCTTATAGGAAAATCCAATATGTGTCTGCTTGTATAGGTAGGGCTAATTTCACTTAACATAAGTGTCTTCAAGGTTCATTCAGATTTTATCATGTATCAGGTAAAAGATTTTATTTAATTTATTCTGTATTTTACCAAAATCCATTCCTTTTAAAGACTGAATAATATTCCACTGTATTTAATATATCACATTTATCTATTCAACCACTGAAAAACATTTGCTTTGCTTCCAACTTGTGGCTACTGTGAACAATGCTGATAAACACTGGTGTAAAAGCATTTGAATCCCTGCTTTGAAGTTTTTTTTTTTTTTTTAATACTTATAAGTGGAATTGTTGGATCATATGGTAATAGTAAAAACAAAGAATATGGCATCTGGTCCCATCACTTCATGGCAAATAGATAGGGAAACAATGCAAACAGTGACAGGCTACTTTTTTGGGCTCCAAAATCACTGTGGATGGTGACTGCAGTCATGTAATGAAAAGACATTTGCTCGCCAGAAGAAAAGCAATGACAAACCTAGACAGCATATTAAAAAGCAGAGACAGTGCTTTGCCTACTTCGCCTACAAAGGTCAATCTAGTCAAAGATATGGTTTTTTCAGTAGTCATGTATGGATGTGATAGCTGGACAATAAAAAAGGCTGAGCGCTGAAGAACTGATGCCTTCGAACTATGATGCTGGAGAAGATTTTTGAGAGTCCCCTGGACAGCAAGAAGATCAAACCAGTCAATCCTAAAGGAAATCAACCCTGAACATTCATTAGAAGGACTGATGCTGAAGCTGAAGCTCCAATACTTTGGCCACTTGATGCAAAGAGCCAAGTCATTGGAAAAGACCCTGATGCTGGGAAAGATTGAAGGCAGGAGGAGGGGATGACCGAGGTTGAGATGGTTGGATGGCATCACCGACTCAATGGACATGAGTCTGAGCAAACTCCAGGAGCTGGTGAAGGACAGGGAAGCCTGGCATACTGTAGTCCATGAGGTCACAAAGAATTGGACATGACTGAGTGACTAAACAACAACAATGGTAATAATTCCCTGTTTAACTTTTTGAGGAGCATCGAATTGCTTTTCACAGCAGCTGCATCATTTACATTCCCAGCAACCATGCACAAGGGTTTCCATTTCTCAACATTCTTGGCAATACTTGTTATTTTCCATTTTTTGACAATAGCCATCCAAAAGGGTACCAAGTAGTATCTCATTTTGGTTTCATATGCATTTCTCTAGTGATCATTGATGGTGAGCATCTTTTCATGTGTGCTTATTGCCAGTCTGTATGTCTTCTATGAAGAAATGTTTAAGTCCTTTGATCATTTTTAAACTGGATTGTTTCCTGTGTCGAGATATATTTGAGTTGTTGAGATATACATTAATCCCTTATCAGATGTATTTATTTTCTTCCATCCATGTGTTGTCTTTCACTTTCTTGATAGTGTCCTTTGATGCAAAAAGGTTTTTAATTTTAATGAAGTCCAATTACTTTTTTTGTTGATTGCACTTTTGAAGTTTTTTTAAACAATAAAGAACATTTTTATATTATCAGCATTTTCTGCAAAACTAATCATTCTTAGGCCTCTATTCTTTTCTATTCTCCTATATCTCAGCCAAACTTTCAGCACTGCTCCTTCATTCTGTAAATGCGTTCCATCATTTTTACATATGTTTTACAAATGTGAGCTCTTATTAAACAGCTTTCTGTATGTTCTCCAAGCTTTTTATTCTTGTTAAGGCTCTTCTTTATTTTCCTTTTAATTAAGGTCATTTGAGATTTTAAAGTCATAACTGAATTTTTGCTGGTATTCAACCCTCTCAAGTTTTACTTTCCAAATCTCATTCTTTAGAATGACATTTATCTTTTTTAAAAGTTTTAAAGTTTGTCTTCTTAAAGTCTAAGTATTGCCATTCTACTGTTTCTGACTATAAAGGACTCTGGATTCAAGTATCAACTTCTCCCAAGCACTCTCAGACTGCTATACTAATGACCAACTCGTTAACATTATTTAAAGAGTCTAGAATAGCACTTTTCTTAAGAGCTTCCTGTACCTAGAAAATAACATTGACAATACGGAAAATCTGAAACATAGATTTCAGTCAAATGAGACCTCTAGCAGATACCTAGGAGATCAAGGTTTTTACCACTATTTTTTCCCATTATGTCAGTTTGTTGGTCGTTAAGAATGTAGCATGTCCTTCAATTGGTTAAGGGCCCTTAGAAGATATCCACACCATATGATTTCCACACCAATAACCCACAAGTTACTTCCAGGTCAAATTTTATGTTATTCTAGGCAGACAATATAGTTATTTTATTTAGATATAAAATTGGTGAATATAATCAAACTAAGTTAGAATCATAGAATCTGAATCAGAATGGACTTCTGAGGTAATTCACACAACTTCACACATTCATAAAAGGAAGATATAGCAAACGTCTCCTTTTTTTCTATTTCAAGGATTTTTATAGTCCACAAGTATTTATGGATTTTTATAGTCTACAGGTAAGACAGAAGGTATGAATATTAAATAAGAAAAAAATTTTGTTTTTCACTAAAGTTTGAATGAAAGAAATTATAATCTCGATTAAACACATTTAACTACAAATTACAATATACAACCATATAGTCATAATTTATTAAACTGACTCAAGACCTTGAAAATGTACTTAACTTCATAAAACATTTATTTTAACTAGATATCACGTATCTTAATCCATGAAAATTTCAAACAAAAACATTATTTTACAGTTCAGAAAACAGTTTATGTTAAGGGCTAAGGATTAGGGGAAGGCTTGACCGACAAAGATGATGAAAATGTTTTTTATCTTTCTTATGCTTACAAGTCACATAACAGGTATACATTTGCAAGAGCTCACAGAAATGTTATAGGAGCTCATAGGAGTGAATGTTACCATGTGTAAATTATCAACCTGAACAACCAAATTTTTTAAAAGACTAATTGTTTATTATGTAAGGAATTAGTATATTCTAAAGGAAATACTGAAAATAATGAACTATATTGGACCAAACTGAGGCCATTTTACTGTGTAATTCTCAAGTGTACTTATGCAGTTATTTAAGTTTTTATTTATGTATTTCTAAACACATACACAAACAGAAACCAAAAGCAAGGTACTTTTATCTAAAAAAATTACTCACCATCTCGTTTCCAAAAAGTATGTCAACAAAAGGCATAACTTTCATCAATGATTCCTTGTAGAACTGACTAATAAATGGTGCAGACAGATTCAAAGTGAAAATTCTGTTGTTTTCAGAAGCATGGTGAGCCACTTTTAAAACCGACTCTGGAGAAACTGTGAGGAAAAAACCCTGGGTAAAGAAAAAAAGGAGAAATTAGAAATGCTATCTCCACAGAATCATTCTCAGTGAGAATACAAGTAAATCTATACAAAATACAGATGAATCACAAGCTGGAATCAAGACTGCCAGGAGAAATACCAACAACCTCACATATGCAGATGCTATCACTCTGATGGCAGAAAAGTGAAGAGGAAATTAAAAAGCCTCTTGATGAGGGTGAAAGAGGAGAGTGAAAAAGTTGGCTTAAAACTCAACATTCAAAAAACTTAGATCATGGCATCTGGCCCCATCATTTCATAGCAAGTAACAGATTTTTTGCCCTGGGCTCCAAAATCACTGTGGACGGTGACTGCAGCCTTGAAATTAAAAGACGCTCCTTGGAAGGAAAGTTATGACAAACCTGGACAGCATATTAAAAACAAGAGACATCACTTTGTCAACAAAAGTCTGTATAGTTCAAGCTATGGTTTTTTCAGTACTCATGAATAGATCTGAGAATTGGACCACAGACAAGGCTGAGCGCCAAAGAATTGATGCTTTCAAATTGTGGTGCTGGAGAAGACTCGTGAGAGTCCCATAAAATGCAAGGAGATCAAATCAGTCAATCCTAAAGGTAATTAATTTTGAATATTCATTGGAAGGACTAATGTTGAAGCTGAAGCTTGAATACTTTGGCCACCTTACGTGAAGAGCTGATTCACTGGAAAAGACCCTGATGCTGGGAAAGATTGAAGGCAAAAGGAGAAAGGATTGGCAGAGGATGAAATGGTTACACAGCATTAACAACTCAGTGGACATTAATCTAAGCAAACTCCACAAGACAGTGAAGGACAGGGGAGCCTGGCATGCTGCAGCCCACGGGGGTCACAAAGAATTGGACATGACTGAGCAACTTAACAACACCAACAACATACATAATACAAAAGCCTCTACAAGTGAAAGTGAAAGTGAGAGTTGCTCAGTCATGTCTGACTATTTGCAACTCCACAGACTATACAGTCCTGGAATTCTCCAGGCCAGACTACTGGAATGGGTAGATGTTCCCTTCAATAGCAGATCTTCGCAACCCAGGGATTGAACCCAGGTCTCCCTTATTGCTGGCAGATATTTTTTTACCATCTGAGCCACAAGGGAAGCACAGCCTCTACAATGTAAACCTTAAAAATGCAATTATAAAATGCAAAGCAGGAAACTATAGCATTTGATCAGGAGAAAAGTTTATCATATGAGTAGTGTATGCTTAATATGTGCCATTTCATTAGAGAAGAAGAGTTACCTTAAGTTACAAAAGAGCTATTGAAATGCTCACTTATAATGAGAGACTAACGACATCCCTCTTGCAAACTCAAAAAGTTTAAAGAGAAAATAAGATTTTGAACATTAAAAAATCAACTTTCTGGCAGAAGTCATGTGTACTGGGGTATATTTTTGAAGGGTATCTCTCCCTTAAAAATCTTGAAGTATTTAGAAAGAACTTTATAATTATCTCTTACTAAAGTATTGCTAATAAAATTATAAGAAATATGTTCTCCAATCAAAATAACATAAAATTTTCTCATCATTTAAAATTCTAATCCATTAATTCTTTACCAATATTCAACTCTTTAGAAAGGTAACATCATTTATTATTAGGTAATATCATTTAATCTTTTCATCTTCATTTTTTAACCAAATACCATGTCACTTGCGAACTATGAGCATTCAAGCTGCTTTGCTATTTTTGTCACTTGGAGAATTAAGATGAACAGTGTATATAGCATCTTGTCTCCATAGTAATATGGATGTATTTGCTCTTTAGTCTTTCATTTAATGAGGAGAGTTTAAAACTCTCCCCTCCTCCTAATTCTCCCCAAACTGTTTTAGCATGAAATAAAAACCTCCCAGAGTTAGCACTCTGCCAGCTGTGGATTAACCACAGACAGCCATAGAATGGTCTACATAAATAGTAACCTGGTCAAATAATTAGGCTTCTCACCAACTTCAGACTGAAAATTTGATCTGTGCTAAAATACATCTGATTGTAATTTAAGGTACAGAACAGTATGCCCCTGGAGTTTAAATTTGGCCTCATTCCAAATGTGTGTATGTTGTATATGTGTTAACTTTAAAATGCAACATAAGAGCATGTGATGTGGACAGCAGAATTTCCATTTTGTCAATTTTACAAAGAATATACAAAAAAAGGGTCAGTTTTTAATTGAGGCAAATTCACAATTTAAATTAATTCCATTTTTTGAATTGTTTCTTGTTTCTCTTTAAGTAAATATTTAGTATTTGAGCAATTATGGATTTGTGCTCTGTTAGAGTGCAAAGACCTAAAACTGATGCCAACCATAATTTTTCTTTCTTGATTTATATCCATTGCTAAGCCACATGTTTCAGAGTATAGTATCACCAAAAATAAAAACAGTGCCAGTATAAATTTTTTTTTCAAGTAACAGGTCTGTAATAAAAACAGACCAATAATTTAGAGAGCTATAGTTTAGAAAAACACTCTATAGAATCAACAAAACTCTTGTAATATCCTAATTAGGAATTTCAGTCAGCACAACAGTTAGCCCTGCTACTCTTTGGCCATAAGAACAATGAAAAGCAAAGCAGATCCTAACTCTTAGAGACTGGCTAATATTAATCAGAACTGAGGGTGAAGTGAGACAATTTTATCCATTAAAATGAAAACTGAAGCAGAACAAAAAGGCAGGAGGAAAAGGAATGGGGAAGGCCCAAGGCAGAGCCAAAGAACCTTTTTTTTTTAATCAGAGGCAGATATAAAATTTGGAAATCCCAAGTATGCAGATTTGTCAGTCAGCCACTCTGAGGATTTCTCAGGGTAGCTTAAATATGGGGGAGTGTAAAGAACTGAAGTGTTTAAAATACTAAAAGAAAATAAACTGCTCATTTAAAATCACATCAAAAATAATATACCCACAACTAAACTTAACCAAGGAGGTGAAAGAGCTATACTCTGAAAACTATAAATCACTGATGAAGGAAAATGAAAGATAATACACATACAATAAAGGAAAGATATTCCATGTTCATGGAATAGAAGAATTAAAAAGATTAAAATGTCCATATCACTAAAACCAATCTATAGATTCATTGTAATCTCCATCAGACAACTCAAAGCATCTTCTACAGAGCAAGAACAAATAATCCTAAAATTTATACGGAATTATAAAAGATCCCAAATTGGCAAAGCAATCTTGAGAAAGAAGAAGAGAGCTGGAAGAATCTTGTTCCCCGACTTCAGACTATACGACAAAGCTACAGTCATCAAAACTGTATAGTACTGGCACAGAAAGAGAAACATAGATCAACAGAAAGGAATAGAGGGCCCAAAAGAAACTCATGCATTACGTTTAATTAATCTATGAGAAAGGAGGCAAGGATAAACAACGGAGAAAAGACAGTCTTTTCAATGACTGGTGCTGACAAAACTGGACAGCTACGTGTAGAAGAAAGAAATTAGTACATACTCAAACATCATATACAAAAATAAACTCGGAATGTATTAAAGACCTAAAACCTAAATGTAAGACTGGATGCCATAAAACTCCTAGAGAACAACAGAGGTGAAATACTCTTTGACAGATATTATTGCAATTTGGGGGGAATCTGTCTCCTAAAGCAAAGGAAATAAAAGCAAAACTAAACAAATGGAATTTAATTAAACTTAAAAGCTTTTGTACTGCAAAGGAAACCATCAACAAAATAAAAACACAATCTACGGAATGAGAGAAGTTTGTAAATAATTGACCAATAAAGGGTTAATATCTGAAATGCTATATAAATAGCCTATATACCTCAATATCAAAAATATAAGCAATCCAATTTTAAAAATGGGCAGAAGATCTGAGTAGACATTTCTAAAGAAGATATACAGATGACCAATAGGCACATGAAAAGATTCTTAATCATTAGAGAAATGCAAATCAGAGCCACAGTGAGATATCATGTCACATCTGTCAAAAGGGCTGTCATCAAAAGGTCTATAAATAATAGATATTTGCAAAAATATGGAGTAAAAGAACAATTGAACATTGTTGGTGGGAATGGAAATTAGTACTGGCACTACATAAAACAGTATAGAGGTTCCTCAAAAAATTAAAAATAGAACTACCATATGATCCTGCCATTCCAGTGCTAAATATATATTCAAAGAAACCAAAAACACTAATTCAAAACAATAAAAACACTCCAAAGTTCAAAGCAGCTAAAAGCAACTAAATGTCCATCAAAAGATGAATGGATAAAGATTACTCAGCCATAAACAGGAATGAAATTCTGCCACTTGCAACCATGTGGACAGACCGAGAGTGTATTATACTTCATGAAATAGGTCAGACAGAGAAAGACAGATACTTTTTATTATCACATATGAATGTAATAATCATAGATATAAAAAGACAACTGTGGTTACCAGAAGTGGGGCAGGGCAAGATGGCAATATGGGATTAAGAGATATAACCTATTACGTATAAAATAAATAGGCTGTAAATATATGCACTGTACATGACAGGAAAATGAGCCATCATTTTCTAATAATTTAAATGAAATATAAATCTATTAAAAAATAGAATCAGTATGTTGTACATCTGAAACTAATGTAATATTGTAAATCAACTATAGTTCAATTAACAAAATAAAATACATAGAATATAAAATCATTGTAGTAACTTAATGATGAGGAAAGGTTGCTAAAAATCACTATATTATTCCTGCTGATGGGAGTGCAACTGACACTTTTCCAAGAAAATAAACTGAAAATATTACGAAATATAAAATTCATATTCTTTGATGCAATAATTCTAAGAGTCTACCTCAAGTAAATAATTCAAAATATGGAAAATATTCATTTAGGAACACATCAGTATACTATACATGTGACTTAAACATAAATATTCAGTAATAGAGGAATAAGTAGTCAAGTAAGAATTGGCATATACACCCATTCTAAATTTGGCTATGGATCACTTAAAATGTGGCTAGTGCAACTGAAGAATTGAATTTCAAATTTTATTTAATTTTAATTTAAATATAAGAAGCCACATGTCGATAATGAGCACATGAAATGTGGTTAGTGTGACTGTGGAACTGAATTTCTGATTTAATTTTTTTGAAATTTCAAAATGGAAGGAAGGAAAAATATTCTTCTATTAAACACATTTTTATTGTTTTGGTACGGTTACATTTCATTTTGACCATTGACAATTTAGTGACTGTGCTGTGTTACAAATGTAAAACAGATACCAATTTCAAAGAAAAAAAGATTAAAAATATAATTAATAATTTTATATGAATATGTGTTGAAATGATAATTATTTTAGATATTTGAAGTTAAATATATTGTTAACATTAATTTACTTGTTTCTTTTTACATTTTCAAGGTCTCTACTAGAAAATTTTAAATTATGTGGGTTTTATTGTATTTCCACTAGATAATGCTATTCTAGAGAATACTTTGAAGATATTAAAAAGGAAAATTATGAAGCAAAGCGGCAAAGTGGAAAATGTTTATGCCACACAAGTGTTAAATGAAACAGAAGCTATACAAGCAGTATATGCAAAATATGGTTATAAACTATATTATATCAATAGGAAAAGAATCTACTAGGGAATACTCCAAAAGCAGATATGGTCAAATTTCAGTAGAAAAATTATGGGTGCTTTTCATGTTTTTATTTTTGAAATTTTGGTGAAGTGGTTTGATCATTCTCTTTAAAAGAGGGACCTCCCTGGTGGTCCAGTGGTTAACAATCTGCCTGACAATGCAGGGGACAAAGGTTTGATTTCTGGTCCAGGAAGATCCACAAGCCATGGAAGAGCTAAGCCCCTGAGCCACAATGACTGAACCTGCGCAGTCAGAAGCCACAGCTACTGAAACTGCACCTGCCCCCGCCGGGCCCCCGCCCCAGGCCTGTGCTCCACACCAAGAAAAGCCACTGCAGTAACAAGCCTGCTCACAGCAACTAGAATAGCTCCCCCTCGCCGCAATGAACGTCTTCACGTACCAATGAAGACCCAGCGCAGCCAAAAATAAATAAATAAATATTTTTAAAAATAAGAATATACCATAACATAAAAATATTTGGACAACTAGAAGCCCTACCAAATGCAGACTAGCACTGATGAGGGATGGCTGAGAGTACCAGATGCTGTATCTCAAGATGTACGACTGTTGTCTGTTTTAAAGAACATAATTAGTCTGTTTTCCACACCATAACGAAAGTGCCATAGTAACACTAGTCAAGACTAGTTGAGAGAATGAATAAATAAGAAGCCAAAAAAAAAAAAATACAAAAATCATACAGCGTGTTTTCTTCCTTTTAATGGGTCCTATGTGTTCTGCAAACCTCTTGGAGTATAAAATGTATTTCCTTGTAGGATCAAGTATGAATTATTACAAAGCATAGTTGCTATATGATTGTAAGAAAAATACTGACTTCGACCAACATTAGGATAATGTATAAACTGTTTACAATTACAATGCTATGATATGCACTACTTATAGCAACAACAGGAAAAGAATCACTAAAAGAAGAAAGTCAGAAAAAATATACTAGTGATGCTGTAACGCTTATTTTACCATTGACTAAATGTAACCCAACAATGGAACAGGATAATTCACCTAGTTCTTCCCGCCTTTTGGCTCCTTTGGGAAGCATAAATAAAATCACTCATCCCACAAATACATTAATCTTTTTCAGGATTAAAAAAACATGAACAGGTGAAAAGATGTCAGGTTTTCTTCCATACGAAATAAACACCTCCAAAAGCATGTAATAGGAGGAAGCAATAGTAGAAAGAACATGGATTTCAGGGAGATACATGCAAGGATATTTAACACAGCTTTGCTGAAAGTAAAAGGAAATGTGAAGCATTCTGAAAGTCCCTTTCTAGGGAAAAAGACACAGAAAATATGGTGAATACATACTATTATACAAAGATATAAAGTAATATACTAGAAACATATGCATCAGATTGTGTATAGTTCATCCTTTTATATATTGTGTACAATAAACACACACGTGCACACACGTAAAACATGATGATTCATTTTTCAAGCATGCAAGACACATATCAAACACATTGGAGTATCCATAGAGTGAAGAAGAATTAGGAGAGATCAGGAATGATAGGGAAAAATAAACTAACAAAAAAGAAGACATACTTAAGAAAAATAATAATAATTTGTCAAAATCTGAGATGGATTCACTCAATGCTCAGAGCCAGAGGTTAAATGAACTAGTATTCAGGTATGACTTAAATCAAATCCCTTATGATTATACAGTGGAAGCGAGAAACAGATTTAAGGGACTAATGTGATAGACAGAGTGCCTGATGAACTAGGGACGAAGGTTCATGACATTGTACAGGAGACAGGGATCAAGACCATCCCTATGGAAAATAAAAGCAAAAAAGCAAAATGGCTGTCTGGGGAGGGCTTACAAATAGTTGTGAAAAGAAGAGAAGCAAAAAGCAAAGAGAAAAGGAAAGATATAAACATCCGAATGCAGAGTTCCAAAGAATAGCAAGGAGAGATAAGAAAGCCTTCCTCAGCTATCATGCAAATAAATAGAGGAAAACAACAGAATGGAAAAGACTAGAGATCTCTTAAGAAAACTAGAGATACCAAGGGAACACTTCATGCAAATACGGGCTCAATAAAGGACAGAAATGGTATGAACTTAACAGAAGCAGAAGATATTAAGAAGAGGTGGCAAGAATACACAGAACTGTACAAAAAAGATCTTCATGACCAAGATAATCATGATGCTGTGATCACTCACCTAGAGTCAGACATCCTGGAATGTGAAGTCAAGTGGGCCTTAGAAAGCATCACTACAAACAAAGCTAGTGGAGGTGATGGAATTCCAGTTGAGCTATTTCAAATCCTGAAAGATGATGTTGTGAAAGTGCTGCACTCAATATGCCAGCAAATTTGGAAAACTCGGCAGTGGCCACAGGACTGGAAAAGGTCAGTTTTCATTCCAATCCCAAAGAAAGGCAATGCCAAAGAATGCTCAAAATACAGCACAATTGCACTCATCTCACACTCTAGCAAAGTAATGCTCAAAATGCTCCAAGCCAGGCTTCTACAGTACGTGAACCGTGAACTTCCAGATGTTCAAGCTGGTTTTAGAAAAGGCAGAGGAATGAGAGATCAAACTGCCAACATCCGCTGGATCATGGAAAAAGCAAGAGAGTTCCAGAAAAACATCTATTTCTCCTTTATTGACTATGCCAAAGCCTTTGACTGTGTGGATCACAATAAACTGAGGAAAATTCTGAAAGAGATGGGCATACCAGACCACCTGACCTGCTTCTTGAGAAACCTGTATGCAGGTCAGGAAGCAACAGTTAGAACTGGACATGGAACAATAGACTGGTTCCAAATAGGAAAAGGAGTACGTCAAGGCTGTATATCGTCACCCTGTTTATTTAACTTATATGCAGAGTACATCATGAGAAACGCTAGACTGGAAGAAGCACAAGCTGGAATCAAGACTGCCGGGAGAAATATCAATAACTTCAGATATGCAGATGATACCACCCTTATGGCAGAAAATGAAGAAGAACTAAAGAGCCTTTTGACGAAAGTGAAAGAGGACAGTGAAAAAGTTGGCTTAAAGCTCAACATTCAGAAAATGAAGATCATGGCATCCAGTCCCATCACTTCATGGCAAATAGATGGGGAAACGGGAAACAGTGTCAGACTTTATTTTTCTGGGCTCCAAAATCACTGCAGATGGTGACTGCAGCCATGAAATCAAAAGACGCTTACTCCTTGGAAGGAAAGTCATGACCAACCTAGATAGCATATTAAAAAGCAGAGACATGACTTTGCCAACAAGGGTCCATCTAGTCAAGGCTATGGTTTTTCAGTGGCCTTGTATGGATGTGAGTGTTGGACTGTGAAGAAAGCTGAGCACCGAAGAATTGATGCTTTTGAACTCTGGTGTTGGAGAAGACTCGAGTGTCCCTTGGACTGCAAGGAGATCCTACCACTCCATCTTAAAGGAGATCAGTCCTGTGTGTTCATTGGAAGGACTGAGGCTGAAGCTGAAACTCCAATACTCTGGCCACCCCATGCAAAGAGTTGACTCATTGGAAAAGACTCTGATGCTGGGAGGGATTGGGGGCAGGAGGAGAAGGGGACGACAGAGGATGAGATGGCTGGATGGCATCATTGACTCGATGGACGTGAGTCTGAGTGAACTCTGGGAGTTGGTGATGGACAGGGAGGCCTGGCGTGCTGCGATTCATGGGGCTGCAAAGAGTCGGACATGACTGAGCGATTGAACTGAACTGAACTGATACTTAAACAGTTTGCCAGTCTTAGTACTTCTTATGTAACCTGAGCTATGTAACTTCCCTAGGTTTTTATCTATAAAATGGGAATACTAATGCCTATTAAGGTTGTTGTGAAAATTAAATGAATGCTTCATATAATGCCTGGCTTGAAGCATGCACTCCACACATATTAACATTTTATTAATATTATTTCTGCAGTAATATCAAGAGCGTTACAAAGTTTTGTTTTTCTATTAATATTGAGTTCTATTTTATAGCTCTTAGTTATAATGCTGCTCAAAAATATGCTTTTAAACTTGAATATAGAGCTCGGTATTTCCTTTGAAATACAAATACATAAAACAAAATCCATCATTCCCTTTCCAAAAGCTCCTTGCCTCCTATCTCTCCTTGATTTAATCATCCTATATCCTGCTGACAGATTAATCACCCCAATCAGTCTTCTTTTACTAGCAAATTAAATCCAAATGTCTCACACCCCAGCATTCAAAGCTCTCCACAATAATATTCCAACTTGCAGAGTATATTAGCTGTAACCTTTACTACTCTACAAGGTATGTCCTTCCTTCACTCATATAGAATGAATTGCTTCCCCCAAAATAAATCTTCTTAGTCATTATGGTTTTGTTTGTTTAAAATATCCACCCCCTCTACCTGTTGGACTTTTACCCCTCCATCAAGGTCCATTTTAAATTGAACATTCATCCCACAAAGTCATACTGCATTCCTACCAACAGATATACTCTTTCTTCTTTGAACCTCCATAATATATACTATAAAATAAATAACCAAGACTATTTATTTTACTTAATAATTTAAGCAATTTATATTTGTCTTACCTAACTTGATTGTAAAGTTAAGGTTAAAAGTACTTTTTATTACTGGAAGAAACACAAGCTGGAATCAAGATTGCTGGGAGAAATATCAATAACCTCAGATATGCAGATGACACCACCCTTATGGCAGAAAGTGAAGAGGAACTCAAAAGCCTCTTGATGAAAGTGAAAGTGGAGAGTGAAAAAGTTGGCTTAAAGCTCAACATTCAGAAAACGAAGATCATGGCATCCGGTCCCATTACTTCTTAGAAAATAGATGGGGAAACAGTGGAAACAGTGTCAGACTTTATTTTTCTGGGCTCCAAAATCACTACAGATGGTGACTGCAGCCATGAAATTAAAAGACGCTTACTCCTTAGAAGGAAAGTTATGACGAACCTAGATAGCATATTCAAAAGCAGAGACATGACTTTGCCAACAAAGGTCCGTCTAGTCAAGGCTATGGTTTTTCCTGTGGTCATGTATGGATGTGAGAGTTGGACTGTGAAGAAGGCTGAGCGCTGAAGAATTGATGCTTTTGAACTGTGGTGTTGGAGAAGACTCTTGCAAGTCCCTTGGACTGCAAGGAGATCCAACCAGTCCATCCTAAAAGAGATCAGTCCTGGATGTTCATTGGAAGGACTGATGATGAAGCTGAAACTCCAATATTTTGGCCACCTGATGCAAAGAGCTGACTCTTTTGAAAAGACCCTGATGCTGGGAAAGATTGAGGGCAGGAGGAGACAGGGATGCCAGAGGATGAGATGGTTGGATGGCATCACCGACTCGATGGACGTGGGTTTGGGTCCACGTCCAACTCCGGGAGTTGGTGATGGACAGGGAAGCCTGGCGTGCTGTGATTCATGGGGTTGCAAAGAGTCGGACACGACTGAGGAACTGAACTGAACTGATGGGGGTTTTTGACTACATGGGATGATGGCACCATTACATTCCCACACTGATCAAGGGTAAACTCTGTATTTTCTGGTGTCTTCCCCTGAAATAAGAACATATAACTATTTTCTGAGGTAAGCACTAAATCAAGGCTAGTTACCTACCTACATATGAGTATAAAACTCAGTTTTAAAGGACATAAGTTATGTTGTGTTAGCAGTTGCTGCTCTGTCTATACCCTTTAGTCCCACTCAGTATTTCTCCCTAGGTGCCTCTGAGGATAATGGCTGTAAACAGAGCCTTTGGCCACCATAAGGTAGGCAGGAACATTTAGTTTTTATACCGTGAATATTCTTCTGTGTTGGAAAAATAAAAATTGTCAGTGGTAAAAAGCTAACAAAAATTTAATAGTTTTGAATTTTTAAAAATGAATCATAATAATGATAGAACCATTGGGTTCACAAACCAGGCAACGGTGGACTAGCATTAAAATACAGGGTGCCTTCTTTTAGGTACTGCAGAAAATAACCCTCTTTTAACTCAAGCTCTGGTCTGCTTTTTGGGAAATTACTAAAACAAACACCTGCTATGAAGCTATGTTTCTTTGTTGTTATTTTAATGCGTAAGTAACAAGTGGAGTAGTATTTCACCTAAAATATTTAACCTGATAAAAGATAATAAAGCAGCAAGTCCCACTTTTAAAAAAGTGGCTGGACTAGAAATTCAGACATTTCAAACTCTGGTCTATGTTTTGGACAAGCTACATGTAAATATTTGAGTGAGAGTCCTAATGAACTTCAGTTTCTTCATGACAGGAGAATGGGTAGATGATCTTGAGAAGCCCGTCCATGTCAAAAATTCTGGAATTCAGTTAGGTTTCAAGTTACCCCATTTTTCTCCTAATTGAGGTGAAATTTACATAAAATAAAACTAACCATTTTAAGGTGACCAATTTAATGTCATCTGGTATGTTCATAGTGTTGTACAACCATCACCTATATATAGTTTCAAAACATTTTCATCACTTCCAAAAAGAAATCCCATACCCGTTAAGAAGTAACCCTACATTGCCCCTCAGTTCAGTTCAGCTCAGTCGTGTCCAACTCTATGCGACCCCATGGCCTGTAGCACACCAGGCTTCCCTGTCCATCACCAACTCCTAGAGCTTATTGAAACTCATGTCCATCGAGCTGGTAATGCCATCCAACCATCTCATCCTCTGTCATCCCCTTCTCCTCCTGTCTTCAATCTTTCCCAGTTTTAGGATCTTTTCCAGTGAGTCAGCTCTTCACAGCCCCTAGCTGCAGGCAACTACCAATCTATTTTCTGTTTTTCTGAATTTACCTATTCTGGATATTTCAAAAAATGGAATCATACATTATGTGATCTTTTATGCCCAGCTTCTTTTACTTAGCATAACATATAGGAAGTTTACTCATAGTATAGAATGAATTTAGTACACTGATTCCTTTTATTGCCAAATAATACCATATTGCATGGATATAATACATTGTGTTTATATATTTATAGACATTTTTCTTGTTTTCATACCTGATTTTAAAATACCTTTGGAAGCATTAAATACCATAAAAAACATGTACATATGAAAAGTGTGTTTTAAAAAACATTTGAAGGGATAGTCTGAAGGAGTCCCTTTCATCCAGAAACTGATAGGTCTCAGTGAGCTAGAAATGTAACTTATTATAACTGCTGATTCATGTAACTAATTAATTGAGGGTTTAATGAAAAATTAAAAATTCTATCTAAGATTAAATTTTACGAAACACATATATCAGGCTCTGAAACACAAATACTAGAGAACACAAGTGATCTGTAAGAACCTATGGTGAGACGATCGTTCCTTTTGGTTATATTTTGTCTTGAAGTGATCCTCTGTTGTTACTTTAATGCAATGCAAACTAGTGATTTCTCCCCATTACTTCTGGACACAGTTGTTGTAAATCTGAGTTTAGAAATGATGAAGATGAAACTACGTGAAAATAAACAACCGCTTGCTTATTTCTATAAAAGTGCTTTATAAATGGAAAATGACTAAGCTGAAAGCTATTGCTTTATCATTCTAAGTGGTCGGTGTTTCTATTTTTGATAAAAGCCAAATTTCAACCCATCTTCTGTGACATGGCAAAGAGCTAAACTGTCAGTAAATGCACTTATATTGACCCTGACATTTTCTGCTTAGGTGTCTCCAGCACGTCAATAGGAGAAGACCACTTTTAGACTTGAATAATTGCTTTATAGCTGAAGCCAACTCAGATTGCTGCTGGATTGGTATCTATCCACTCATAACAGTAGTACAAGTCATCAGAAAGGTGTGGAAAGCCCATGTTGCTAGATATGACAGCTTCATCACATCAGAAGCTTTGTATATTATTTAAATATTATTTTACATATTATATTATACATTACTTGTCTTGGCTGTTATCAAGTTACACGATCTGACATAATTTTTAAAATAAGAAAACTGACTAAAATGCATTTTTAACAGACATAGGACAGTAATTCTCAAAGTGCAATTCCTGAATCAGCAGCTTCATTATCAGCTGGAACTTCCTAAAAAATGCAAATTCTGAGTCCTAACCTAGACCTATCGAAAGAGAAACCGTGGGATGGATGCAGCAAACTGTGTTTTCACAAGGCCCCTTGTGACTTTGGTGCATGTTAAAATACAAAAACCACCGCTCTGGAATAATGAAATACCTACTCATTGTTCTTAAGACTTCTACTCCATCACAGAGAAACTCAAAATCTTTATGAAGATTGGAGAAAGGGAGATTGCAGCAAAATATAAAACTTGGCCGTAGTGAAATAAAGTTATGCTTTTTTGTTCCAAGAGGTAACTATTATATCTAGATTAAGAAGATATCATAATTAGCTTCCCTGCAGCTGTGGCATAGGGCTGAACACACACTGGGCTGCAGCTATGGCACTGGGCTGAACTCAAATTACATCTGAGTAATTTCCCATGGAAATACGGTTCTATAGTTAGAAAGATTTGATCTATAAACCCATTCTGCAGATGTGGAAACTACAGTCCAGAGAGGTTGCTCTACTTCCCTAAGGTCATACAAATAATCAAGTGAGGAGGTGCTTGCACTCCAGTCTACTGACTCGTACATCTGCTTACTTGTTTATATGCTCCACAGTCACACTCCATAATTAATGAAGCAACTTTGAGAAAAAGGGTGAGGGAAAATATCACTTAAAACAGGTTAAGATTGAGGGAAAAAGAAATACATGGCACAGGAGTCTTGAATTGGCTTGAATTGGCTCTGAACTGGGTTCTAAGTTTCTTGAGAGCCAAAGCTAAAAGTAAGACACTCGCTTACCTGGCTTTCATTCTTGAAGAGATGAAAAATGCTACTTTCGTATAAGAACTGAGAGAGTCAATTCCTAGGCAGGTTGATAAGAAGTCTGGGGATCCCTGAGGAGAAAGAGGTCTGGGGCTCTTGAAGCGGAGATAGGGGTCTGGGGTTTTCAAGGAGGAGGAAAGAACAAACTTGGGTTTTTTTTTTTTTTTTTCCCTCTACATTCCTTGGTCTTAAGTCACATAAAACAGTTTTTTCTTTAAGCCTGGAACTGATGATTAGACAACAAACAACTCAGTTTAAATTCTGTACTAAGGATTATATAACAACAATGTATCCTGCTTGAAGACAGTTTCTCCTTTCTAAAAACCTTCTGGCTAATCCTGTTATTTTAAAATGTAAATTATGAAAAAAATAAAAAAATAAAATGTAAATTATGGGAATGGGTCTCGTAAGATCTTTACAAACTTTAGACATTTTTTTAACATCTGCTGGATCATAGAAAAAGCAAGAGAGTTCCAGAAAAACATCTACTTCTGCTTCATTGACTACGCTAAAGCTTTTGACTGTGTGGATGACAACAAACTGTGGAAAACTCTTTAAAGAGATGGGAATACCAGACCACCTTACGTGCTTCCTGAGAAATCGGTATGCAGGTCAAGAAGCAACAGAACCAGATGTGGAACAACGGACTGGTCCCAAATTGGGAAAGGTGTACGTCAAGGCTGTATATTGTCACCCTGTTTATTCAATTTATATGCAGAGTACATCATGAAAAATACTGGGCTGGATAAAGCACAAGCTGGAATCAAGATTGCCAGGAGAAATACCAGTAACCTCAGCTATGTAGATGATACAACCCTTACAGCAGAAAGCGAAGAGGAACTAAAGAGCATTTTGATGAAGTGAAAGAGGAGAGTGAAAAAGCTGGTTTAAAACTCAACATTTAAAAAATGAAGATCATGGCATCAGGTCCCATACTTTCATGGCAAATAGATGGGGAATCAATGGAAACAGTGACAGACTTTATTTTCTTGGGCTCCAACATCACTGCAGATGGTGACTGCAGCCATGAAATTAAAAGATGCTTCCTCCTCAGAAGAAAAACTATGACAAACCTAGAAAGCATATTAAAAAGCAGAGCCATTACTTTGCCAACAAAGGTCTGTACAGTCAAAGCTATGGTTTTTCCATTAGTCATGTACGGATGTGAGAGTTGGACCATAAAGAAAGCTGAGTGTTGAAGAACTGATGCTTTTGAACTGTGTTAGACAAGATTCTTTAGCCCCTGGGACTACAAGGAGATCAAACCAGTCAATTGTAAAGGAGATCAACCCTGAATATTCATTGGAAAGCCTGATGCTGAAGTTGAAGCTCCAATACTTTGGCCACCTGATACAAAGTGTCAACTCATTAGAAAAGACCCTGATGCTGGGAAAGACTGAAGACAGGAGGAGAAGGGGATGACAGAGAATGAGATTGTTGGATGCATCACTGACTCAGTGGACATGAGTTTGAGCTCCGGGACAGGGTGAAGGACAGGGAAGCCTGGTGTGCTGCAGTCCATGGGGTCGCAGAGTCAGACACGGCTGAGCAACTGAACAACAGCAATCTTTAGGATTTATATGAAGTAAATGCTAATATAAGGAGATGTACATTACTGTTCTATAACATAATTTGCTCAAATAACATTTCTTCAGAGGTCTTCATCAACTATTGTACAAAGTATTACAAACTCCTCAGCCTTGTCATTTCTGCCTGGCTTAATGCATTTATTTTTAAACATACTATCCATCACTATGTAACATTATATTATATACGTCTTTACTTTCTTTCTTTCTTCTACTGGAATGATATATATATGAGAGCAATAACATCTGCTCTGTTCATTACTGCATCCCTAGAAGACTTCACATACAGAGATAAAAATATTTTAAATCCTTTTTGAATGAAGGAGTCTAGAACTTCACGTGAAGACAAGCAGGGAAGAAGAGATGGTATATAAAATTAAAACAAATTAATTTGAGAAATGCCAGGTAGTTGAAGCAGTAGTTTCCATGTAAGTCTTGTCTCCCTCTGAAATATTACAGTGCCAGCATAGAAAAATAAATCTACCCAAACAACATGTCCTTAGCATAAGATGAGAAAAACAATGCCTAAAGTAGAAAATAACTGCAAATAAAAGAAGGATCACCATATACCACTGCAAGATTTTCTTATATTCATGCCCACCTCCATTCTACCATGAGGCCTTGTGGAGAGCAAAGGTAGTTTGACAAAAAATATTGGCTAACAAGAAAGCTGGTAACTGGGACTAAGGTCAACATAAAACCACTGTCAGAAAGATGACCTCCATCCTAAATATGAAAGTATTTAATAGGTGTCCAGGTAGATCAGAGGAGGAATTTAAAAGCACAGAAATGTGAAGGGCCATTCTATGAAATGAATAATTTCTAAGTGAGGAAAAAAGGTAAAAAAAAAAAAAAAAAGAAGAAGTCCCTTTGCCAACTGAGTCATGAAAAGAATAAGAATCAAAGGGGTAAATTTTTAGAGTTTTGAAAGACAGCACAAAGTAGGGAAATTCATAATCCCTAATCCCGTCTGAAACAAATCCACTGAAAACAACTCCTGTCTCTCCCAGTGCCTCCACAAATTTACTAACAAATTTGCACTTTGACCTACTGATGGAAGAGGGCACTATTATACCAAGAGTTATTTAAAGGACCATAATAACATACTCACTCTCTCTCTCTCTCTCTGAATAAGAGACAGAGGGACAAATAGCAAACTGTTAGTAACAGATAGTAACAAACTCCAGGAGATGGTGAGGGACAGGGAGGCCTGGCACGCCGCAGTCCATAGGGTCTCAAAGAGTCAGACACTACTAGTGACTGAACATCAACAACGATAGCTGCTGCTGCTGCTGCTAAGTCACTTCAGTCATGTCCGACTCTGTGAAACCCCATGGACGGCAGCCCACCAGGCTCCCCCGTCCCTGGGATTCTCCAGGCAAGAACACTGGAGTGGGTTGCCATTTTCTTCTCCAGTGCATAAAAGTGAAAAGTCAAAGTGAAGTCACTCAGTTGTGTCCAACTCCTAGTGACTCCATGGACTGCAGCCTACCAGGCTCCTCTGTCCGTGGGATTTTCCAGGCAAGAGTACTGGAGTGGGGTGCCATTGCCTTCTTGGCAACAGATAGCTAGGAAACATCAAAAGTGAAAATCAACATGTATCAACCAAGGGAAGTGAAAGTAGAAGTCGCTCTGTCATGTTCAACTCTTTGCAACCCCAAGGACTGAAGACCACCAGGCTCCTGTGTCCATGGAATACTCCAGGAAAGAATACTGGAGTGGGCTGCCATGCCCTTCTCCAAGGGATCTTCCCGACCCAGGGCCAGGTCTCCTGCATTGCAGGCAGATTCTTTTGTTTGAGCTACCTGGGAAGCCCCTATCAACCAAGGAAAGCTCCACAAAGGAAAACCAACCATGAATCAAAAGAAAATAATTTAGTACCACAAAAGGAATTAATTATACTCAAGAAAGCATTTGAAGATATGAAAACCTACCATGTAACTGAAATTTAAAAACTAATAAAAATTAAGAAAACAAGAAAAGAGAGTGGACTGAACTCAATAATGAAGACAAAAGACAAAGACAGGTTGCTTAAGAAAGAATAAACTCAAATGAAAATGTAATAAGGGACACTAAAAAAGGAAAAAATACGGAATATTAAGAGAATGATAATGAAATAAGTAAAAAGAGAAAAAATAATGGAAAAAGAAGACAGAAAAAGGAGTAATAACATTCACACTGTTTGAATCCCTAAAAAAAAGTACTAGTAAATGGAATTAATTTTTAAAACTATAATCCCAGGAAACTTCTGAAAAATAAGACAGATCTAAATCTAAACATGGAAAGAGTCCATCAGATATCTGGGCAAGTTAGTAACACAAGAACAACCTAGAGATATATCAGAGCAAAACCACTAAATTTCAAGAATAAAGACAAACTCCTCCAAACATCTAGTCAAATAATGTATAAAAGGCAAAATAATTAGAGTGGTATCAAACTTTTCAAAAACAACACATAAAGCAAGGCAACACTAGAACGGTAAACTTCAGAAATCTCAATGAGTCAATCAAAGATTTTTATGTCCAATTAAGGTATCCCTTAAATATATTAAGACTACAGAAAAACTGTTTCAACACAGAATTTAGGGTATTGTGTACTCACGAGTATTTCTGAAGAATTTTTTACAGTTTTAAAATGGGGCTAAACATTAAAAAAATATATACAGGTACATCTGTGACTAAAATAAAAATAAAGATGAAAGACTAATGTACAAATTTTACATTGGGAGAAAGTAGAAATAATGTAACTAACAAAGGAAAGAAAAGACAAACACAGAAGGAAATATATAAGCTCAAAATAGGTGACAGATGAGAGTTAAAGGGTATCAATAAAACCAGATAAACCAGATAGTAAAAGGTTAAATAAGACTTATAAAAGAAGATAAGAAATTGTGGAAGTATAAAGGTAATCACTAAAACAAAAGTATAAATAAACTCAGTAAACACACACAAAGTATTTAATTTTTAATTTAAAAACCCATAATTTTGTTTTTTTCATAGGCAAAACTTACTAACTGAACTGAGTGATCATTCAAAAGTCATTTCTTCTCTCAAAGCAGGACTACACATACTCAAGGAACAATAAATGTCACCATTTCTGATGATTAATAGTAAGTGATCAATAAATGCATATGCAAATAAGATAGATCATTATTTTTGGCAAATGTTAATAGTATGTTATTATTTTAATCTGGAAATGCTGCCAAAATTAATGCCATACTTTTGCCCTGATCAAATAGAATATTATCTATCTTCAACCATAAAATATTATTGATTCTTTTTTCTCCTTCACTTTGAGGATGCTGTACTAAGAAGGAGTGAATTAGGCTAAGGGATCTCATGATATTACAGTTAAAAATCATACCCAGAGGTTGTTCGATTCAGCTTGAGTTATGCATATGGATACTTTGATATTTAAATATGACCTTCTGTCTCATTTCTTTATCCTCCTAAAAAACCTGAAATCTGCTTCATTCTTTGGAGAATCACTTTCAATAAAATAACAAACAATTTACCCAATTAAATTGTAAAAGTAAGATACCCAAGGGAGAAAGAATGCATTTGCTTGAGTCTATGGAGATGTAGCATCTAGCAATCCAGAGGCTCTCATGACTTAAACAGAATTGGTTTGCTTGATCCTAGTAGTCAGTGGAGGCTTCTGGATTTCAACATAGAAAGCTTTATCAATATTACTGATTCTTAAATACTTATTTATATGAAGTAGATTATTTAAAATTCAGACACTAAGGAAATTTTCATTTATTATAATCATTTCCAATTATTCACAGACTTTAATGAGAGAAAATGGAAAGATATGGAGTTGGTTTTAAGATAGCAATTCTGATGCCAGAGTGTAGACATTTCTAATGTACATTCTTTGCCAAAAACTACCTCAAAATAATATAGAGGAGAAACTAAAACAAAACACCTTTGTAAATAAAGGTAGAAGAACCTATCACAGGTTACAATATCTGAAGGCAGAAAGCATAAAGAAAAGTAGTACCTAGGTGAGCAGAGTACAGAAAGCTACAGTATAAATGCTGGCAGATATATTAGTAAGAAACAAACTACTTCATCCAAAGAACCCTGTGAAGTTCAAAAAGTGGTAGAACCACGTATCTAGTGGGGCTGAAAAATTGGGGAAATGACTTAAGAGTTGTACTTTCAGATTCCCATTCACATCCCACAGAACCACACATTCCCTTGCCTCTGAAGGATAATGGAGAAAGAACTATGAAAGAACTACAAGGGCTCAGATTCAGGAACTCCCAAGTAGAGAGGAAGACAGGATTCAGAATGAAGTGCTAGGCTGAAAATGGGCCAAGGTGAAGGTGATTATGTGAAAATTTACATACTACAAATTGTCAGTCCTTAAGACACTTTCCCTGACTAGCATTCAGGTTCAAGTTCACTTGAACAGAAAACTGGAGGATCAACATTACACTGGAGAAGCTATGAATTGTTATTGTTGTTTAGTCTCTAAATCATGTCCAGCTCTTTTGTGACTCCATGCACTGTAGCCCACTAGGCTCCTCTGTCCATGGGATTTCCCAGGCAAGAACACTGGAGTGGGTTGCCGTTTCTGTCTCCAGGGGATCTTCCAGACCCAGGGATGAACTCCTACCTCCTGCATTGCAGGCAGGTTCTTTATCACTGAGACACTGTGCTGGCACAAGCTACCTTTCCCATGACAAAGTGGTCTTTTACTCAAATACTCTAAGATCAAAATGTCTCACTTGTGTAAAGTCTAATGAGATATTTAGCACATCATTCCTAAATATAAATGGACAACCAGCATGACCAGATATTTGAGAAGAGTCTCCAACAAAAAGTGAAGCTATAAAAAAGGAATTCAAACGAACAGAGAAAATGCTGCGGGTGGGGTGGGTGGAGGGGATTGAGAGAAAAATAATGAGAATAGTAGACGGACATTCCAGGAAGCCAAATTTCTATCACATATTCCAAAAAAAAAAAAGAATAGAAAAATTGAAGGAAGGAAATTACATAGAACAGCATTTACATTTGCATTTTAAAGTGCACCAAAACTTTCTTATTGTCTAGATTTCCAGGAATCAGTGAGTTAATACAAGGAACTAAAAGAGACCTCTGTCATTATAACATTGTTAGGGAATTTTTAAAAATCAAAGATAAAGATAGATTATAAATGCTTGTAGAGAAAAACCAGATCACAAACAATGGCTTACAAAATAAATGAACTTAAACTTCTCAAAAGCAACATCTGAGTGTAGAATATAATAGAGCAAATATTTCAACATTAGAAATGAAATATTCTTTCTAGAATTCCATATGCAGCCAAACTATTAATCTAGCATGAGAGTAAATGGTAAAGACTGAAGTATTTAGGTTCCAAATATTTATCTCCCTTGTATTTTTCTCAGAAGATTAACAGAGGATGTGTACCTTTCAAATAAGGATTTAACTAAAGAAGAACTCATGAGATTCTAGAAACTAAGGATTCAACACAGATCAGAGATGAAAGGAATTTCAGGATAATAGTGAAGAAAAGGTAAAAAGCTTGAAGCAAAGAAATGAAGGGCCTCAGAAGTGAGGTCTTCAGGAATAGAAAAAAAAAAAAAAGACTACTTTCTTTAAAATACAAAGACTATAGCGTAAAAAGGAGGGGGGTCATATATTTTAAGGGAAATCTTTGAATGTAAAAATGTTTTTAAAGGCAAGAAGGCAAAATCCTAGTAACTGCTGAATCTTAGTAATGGGTAGATGTGGCTACATTACATTATTTTTGCAATTTTGTGTCTTTGAAGACTTCTGTAATAAAATAAAAATTTAAGGAAATGGAATATAGCAAATTAAATCACATTTTATTTACTTAACAAAAACTCACTATGTATCTTCTGTCTACAAGGCACTGTGGACAAAAGGCTGATCTTTGTCTCAAGTTAGAACTATGAAGACTTTTATAAATAGCTTTGTAAACAGACATCTTTTCCTCATGTTCATTTTAAGCAATTTAATATTTAATTAAAAAAAACTTACTACTAGAATTCTATAGGGTTATTATTTTGAGTGACTAAATGTGTCATATTTTTGAAATAGACATTACATTCCATAGAATTACATAATTCATATAAATAAGTAAAATTTAATCACAGATCTATGGGTGCAAATATGGTTGAATAGCTGATATCTCAGTGTGTACAACACTACTTCCATCCTGGGAAGCTATCTGTGAGTTAATAAAAGAAAAATCAACAGAATTTTCAACCTGGAGGGAGCACTAAAAATTACTGAGTTCAATCCTAACAGTTGAAAATTAAGACAATTAAGACAAAGATGAACTGATGCCCAAGGACAAAACAAAAGCAAAAAACTTCGTTATTAGGCAGAAATGAATGTATTGACTGAAATCTTTGAACTTTTGGATCATTTCAATTAGAAGATTGACAGTAAGACACTAGATCAGAGTTTTTTCCTTGTTATTTAGTACTAATATAGCACTACGAAAATAATTTTAATTATTAGGCACTGAAGCTTTGTCCTAATTCAGCAACATACGCTGGAGATCATATACTACATAGGGATATAATATCTCTGCTGCTGCTGCTGCTGCTGCTACTAAGTAACTTTAGTTGTGCCCAACTCTTCCTGACCCCATAGACGGCAGCCCACCAGGCTCCCCTGTCCCTGGGATTCTCTAGGCAAGAACACTGGAGTGGGTTGCCATTTCCTTCTCCAATGCATGAAAGTGAAAAGTGAAAGTCAAGTCGCTCAGTCTTGTCCGACTCCTAGCGACCCCATGGACTGCAGCCTACCAGGCTCCTCCGTCCATGGGATTTTCCAAGCAAGAGTACTGGAGTGGGGTGCCATTGCCTTCTCCTATAATATCTCTGGTACCATCTAAATATACAGAGAGAATGTAAAAAGACAAAGGACTGCATTTTCAATTGCAATTTTTTTCAGTATAATTAAGTTTGTGGCTTTTTGTAAATCTCTGACGATATTTTATGTGTTAACATAGTTTTATGCTATCATTAATTATGTAATATATACCATATGTTGAACTTTTTCAAAATTACTATAAAAGTATCTTTTCAGAAACACATTGATAAAATCAATATTGAAATGAATTCATAAAGATTTTATTTTGTCAAACATTTTTATCTAATTTGGAAAATCTTTTCTAACACAATTAAAAATGCTTATTTTCCTCCTTATTGATATATTTTCCAAATATAGGTGCTATGAATTTTAAAGAAACAGAATGAATTTTTTTTTAAGTAGTAAGGATTCTTATTGTCAAAAAATACAAACATAACAGAAGACACAAATAAATTAATTATTCTGATCATTGTAGACTCCAGGGCATCCCTGCAGGAAGGTCAGCTCAGCTCCTTGTGTAGATACAGTACTCTCCAAAGCAAATGACAGAAGGAATGGGAGACGGTGTTCAAGACAATGGTTGTAAATGTACCCAGTGAAGAGAAATGGTGGTTTCCCTAATTAATGGAAGGAATTTTTAAGTACAGAGATTATGACTGGAAAAACAATTCATTTTCAGAATAATTGGTTAAATGCTCCATCATGTTGAAAAATATGGGTTAAAATTTTATTGTAACAAGGCAACATTAATGTGGGCCATTGTAATCCAACAAACTTATAGAAACTCAAATCATTTTACATGATTCTTAAAGGAATTTCTAAGAGCAATTCAAACCCCAGTATATTATTCCAATTTACACAAGACTTTTTCTCCCTGACTTTTGGTGGTTTCAGTATGTTATATATATTAGCTGTGTGTTAGGCCTAAAAAAACAAACTATGAATTCCATTTTGACAAGTAAACTGGAAATAGTTTTAATTCTGAGTCTGTATTTAGTAACTATGCACAGAACTTAGGTTGATCCAACTGGAGGATAATCAGAAAATTATCCTCTCTTGTTCTAACTGTGGTGGAATAATAGCAGCATTTTCAGGATTATATATATATATATATCCCTGTTTCAAAGTATGACTTAGGAAACAGAATGCTATCAAAAATAAGATGGATATAGAAAATGAAGTCTTAAAATCAGAATTTAATTCAAATCTAAACATTCTGAAGATTATTTTCCTATATAAATACACACATACACATTCAAATCCACTGGAGGTACTACATGTATCTGTGCCCTTCCCCAAGTCATTATCCCAGCTCGCAGTGTCTCCTTTCCCCATTTCTCTAATCTCTATCCAAAAATCATGAGCTTTCTTTACGGATGCCAATTTGTTAAATTTCTCTGAGTAGTATTACTGTGACACTTAAAAACACTCTGCAAAGTATATTCTTACCTGTCTCTTGAGCTGAAAGCTATGCTTTATATCGTAGAACTCAGTACCTGATTGAAAACATGACTAAACAAATAAGCAATGCTCTATATGAACTTCTAATATAAAATGTAAAATTACCTTCTCTTTGAGTCAAACTACTGCACTGTGAACTCCTCAATGGCAGTCCAGTCTTAACAGTCTTACTCACATTTTCTTAGAAAAGGGCCGGGTTATAACAAACACAACAACAGCAGGAGCAACAGCAGCAGGGACACTTTTTAAAATACTTGTATGTGCTCCAAATAGATTAACTCATTTAATCATTACTAAAACCCTAAGATATAGGTATTCTTATTTCCCTATTTGATACCTGAGAAGACTAAGGCATAGATATGTTAAATGACTCATCAAGATCATGTAGTTGGTAAGTTGTAAAATCAGTATAAACCTGGATAATCATAGAGATTAGCTACTTTACTACAACACCTAAATGTTGAATACAATCTGATGGTCAAAGCTAAACAATGAATCCGTTAGATAACTTAAATGACTATAATGTTTTAAAAGGTCAGTTTTCATTAGCATTCAGATGTGAAATAAAAGGGCTTCCCTGGTGGCTCAGAGGTTAAAGCGTCTGCCTGGAATGTGGGAGAGCCAGGTTTGATCCCTGAGTCAGGAAGATCCCCTGGAGAAGGAAATGGCAACCCACTCCAGTACTCTTGCCTGGAGAATCCCATGGAGGCAGGAGCAACATTTTTTGGATTTCTCCATTCCCAGTATATAAAGTTTAGAAAATTATTTTTTAAAAGTTATCAAAAGGGAAAAAACTCTGCCATAGAAACTTGATTTCTAAAAAAGTAACTCATAAAAGTTAAAAAAGCATATTTAGTGTATTAATTTATTATTATAATTGCTACCATTTTTTAAAATGTGTTTTTTCCCCTGCAGAGTATTCTTCAATTTTCCTGTTTGAAAAAATAACAAACTGGGATTTCTTCAGTAGTCCAGTCCTTAGGAATCTGCACTTCCAATGTAAGGGGTGCAGGTACCATACCTGGTTGGGGAACTAAGACTCCACAAGCTGCATGTTGCAGCCTCAGGCAAAAAGCTCAACAAACTTGTAGAAAAAGTTGAAAGAAAAGTGCAATGAACACTCCTAGAGCATCTATATTTACAAACGGGAACATACTCCACAAACGACTTTTTCCCCCCTTGAACTGCTGGAAAATAATTCCAAACATCACGATCCTTAAGTCCTTCAGTATTTCTCTCCATAAAGATCAAAAACATTTTACTATATAAATATAAGATATAAGTGATATAATATTATCTAACACACAGTTCATAAAAAATATTAGAATATTTTTTAATCATTTCAAAAATGCTCTTTGCAGCAAGTTCCTTTCCTCTACTGAAAAATTTTGGATTCAGGTTCAATCAAGCG
The DNA here is from genome assembly GCF_055505025.1 of Bos grunniens. Classification (NCBI taxonomy): domain Eukaryota; kingdom Metazoa; phylum Chordata; class Mammalia; order Artiodactyla; family Bovidae; genus Bos; species Bos grunniens. The sequence goes on from NC_141192.1 coordinate 15,828,650, forward strand.
CTGTATTTGCTTGTCAAGTCTCTTCACTGTCCCTAATTCTGAAAGTATTCTCCCACCCTCTCCCCTTTGTCTTTAATGACAGTGACATATCTGAGATGCCAGGTCACTGTCTTATAGAATGTTCCACAGTCAAGACTGGTCTGATATTTCAGTGTTTTCAGTTCAGTTCAGTTGCTCAGTCATCTCCAACTTTTTGCGAACCCATGGACTGCAGCACGCCAGGCTTCCCAGTCCATCTCCAACCACTGGAGCTTGCTCAAGCTCACGTCCATTGAGTCGGTGATGTCATCCAACCATCTCATCCTCTGTCCCCTTTTCCTCCCACCTTCAATCTTTCCCGGCATCAGGGTCTTTTCCAATGAGTCAGTTCTTAGCATCAGGAGGCCTAAAATTGGAGTTTCAGTTTCAGCATAAGTCCCTCTAATGAATATTCAGGATTGATTTCCTATAGGATGGACTGGTTGGATCTCCTTGCAGTCCACGGACTCTTAAGAGTCTTCTCCAACACCACAGTTCAAAAGCATCAATTCTTTGGTGCTCAGCTTTCTTTATACTCCAACTCTCACGTCCATACATGACTACTGGAAAAAACATAGCATTGACAAGATGGACCTATGTCACCAAAGTAATGTCTCTGCTTTTTAATATGCCTTCTAGGTTGGTTGTAACTTTTCTTCCAAGGAGCAAGCGTCTTTTAATTTCATGGCTGCAGTAACCATCTGCAGTGATTTTGGAGCCCAAGAAAATAAAAGTCTGTTACAGTTTTTATTGTTTCCCCATCTATTTGCCATGAAGTGATGGGACTGGATGCCATGATCTTAGTTTTTTTAATGCTGAGTTTTATGACAGCTTTTTCACTATCCTCTTTCACTTTATCATGAGGCTCTTCAGTTCTTCTTCACTTTTTGCCATAAGGGTGGTATCATTTCTGTATGTGACATAATCTGATATTTCTCCTGTCAATTTTGATTCCAGCTTATGCTTCATCCAGCCCTGCATTTCGCATGACGTACTCTGCAAAAATTTAAATAAGTAGGGTGACATTGTAGAGCCTTGACATACATCGTTCCCAGTTTGGAACCAGTCTGTTGTTTCATGTCCAGTTTTAACTGCTGCTTCTTGACCTGCATACAGATTCTCAGGAGGCAGGTAAGGTGGTCTGATATTCCCATCTCTTGGAGAATTTTCCACAGTTTGTTGTGATCCACACAGTCAAAGGCTTTGGAGTAATCAGTAAACCAGAAGTACATGTTTTTCTGGAATTCCTGCAGTTTTTCTATAATCCAACAGATGATGGCAATTTAATCTCTGGTTCCTCTGCCTTTTCTAAATTCAACTTGAATACCTGGAAGTTCACAGTTCACGTACTGTTGAAGCCTGTCTTGGAGAATCTCGAGTATTACTTTGCTAGCGTGTGAGATGAATGTAATCGTGTGGTAGTTTGAACATTCTTTGGCATTGCCTTTCTTTAGTATTGGAATGAAAATTGATCTTTTCCAGTCCTGTGGCCACTGCTGAGTTTTCCAGATTTGCTGGCATATTGAGTGCAGCACTTTAACAGCATCATCTTTGAAGATTTGAAATAGCTCAACTGTAATTCCATCACCTCCACTAGCTTTGTTAGTAGTGATGATTCAGTGTTTTAAAGGTGATGTAAATAGGTGATGCTTTGTATTTCTCACTGTATGCCTTGGGAAACACACTAAGTTATTATTAAAGATGCTATATTGAATCACTTGGTTGGGCTAACTTCCTAAGTTTAATATGAGGTTATCTTATTAAATGATAAGATTACAGTGTGAAGTCACTCGATCATCTCTTGACTCTTTGCAACCCCATGGACTGCACTCCATCAGGCTCCTCTGTCCATGGCCTCTATCATTGGAATTCTCCTGGCAACAATACTGGAGTGGACAGCTATTGCGATCTCCAGGGGATCTTTCTGACGGAGTATCCTGAATTGCATGCAGATTCTTTACCATCTGAGCCACCAGAGAAGCCCTGGCATATATATTCAGGAAGCACTGATTATATATAATGACTAAAAATTCTGCTTGGTTAAAAATATATGATTGTTAGATAAACAAAGTAATATGTTGACTGTGAAAGACAATTTTCTGTTAGAGCTTCAATGTACTCTTTAAACTATTCTATTTCATCCAAATTTATCTTTGGAACTTCCCTTACTTTCATTATTGAAGACCCGATAAACCTCTTCACCTTGGGACACTGCTCAATACAGTGAAGTCTTTCCCAAAAGATCTGACAGGAAGCTAAACACAATACTGATAAATATGTAATTTATTTATCTTACATTAGATAAAATTTATCAAGAGCAAATACTGCCTTTAGCATGTACAAAAACTAGGTTCTACTCATTTAATTACTATAACAGGACTTATGATAAAATAGAGCTATCCCTTTTTGAATATTTTTTAAAACATTAATCATTTGAGGGTTTTGAATTTTCATTATGCTACAATAATCAGTGTTTATATAGTGTTACCCTGCTTATTCAACTTATATGCAGAGTACATCATGAGAAATGCTGGGCTGGATGAAAAAAAAAGCTGAAAGTAAGACTGCAGGAAGAAATATCAATAACCTCATATATGCAGATGACACCACCCTTATGGCAGAAAAAGAAGAACTAAAGAGCCTCTTGATGAAAGTAAAAGATCAGAGTGAAAAAAATTCACTTTTAAAACACAACATACAGAAAACTAAGATTATAGCATCTGGCCCTATCACTTCATGGCAAATAGATGGAGAAACAATGGAAACAGTGGCAGACTTTACTTTCTTTGGCGCCAAAATCACAGCAGATGGTGACTGCAGCCATGAAATTAGAAAACACTTGCTCCTTGGAAGAAACGCTATGACCAACCTAGACAGCATATTAAAAAGCAGAGACATTACTTTGCCGACAAAGACCCATCTAGTCAAAGCTATGGTTTTTCCAATAGTCACGTATGGATGTGAGAGTTGGACTATAAAGAAAGCTGAGCGCCGAAGAATTGATGCTTTTGAACTGTGGTGTTGGAGAAGACTCTTGAGAGTCCCTTGGACAGCAAGGATATCCAACCAGTGCATCCTAAAGGAAATCAGTCCTGAATATTCATTGGAAGCACTGATGCTGAAGCTGAAACTCCAATAGTTTGGCCACTTGCTGCAAAGAACTGACTCATTAGAAAAGACCTCGATGCTGGGAAAGATCGAAGGTGGGAAGAGAAGGGGATGACGAAGGTTGAGATGGTTGGATGGCATCATCGACTAAATGAACATGAGTTTGAAAAAGCTCCGGGAGTTGGTGATGGACAGGGAAGCCTGGCGTGCTGCAGTCCATGGGTTTGCAGAGAGTCCCATATGACTGAGAAACTGAACTGAACTGAATCAGTGTTTACAAAACTACTTTATGAATACAAGGCAATAATAGGCTTTTCTTAAACCATGAAAACTAATCGTGAATAAAAATCCAAATGGATTAGGAGTATCATATAACAACAACAACAACAAAATTACCCAATGGCAACCATAACAAAAGAGGCTATTTGGTAAGCTTAAATATAATAAATAGGATATCCAAATTTGTGAAACATGAATTACATGAATTCTTACCAAAAAAGAAAAATTTTCATGGTTTCTGAGAAACATAATAAAAAGTACCCATTATCAATACCAAAATGTGCTGGGAGGATTATATTTGTTACTTCTGTCACCAAAATCCTGAGAGGGAAATTTTAGTATTTTATATTACAGATAAAGAAAATCAGACTAACAATGATTAAATAACTGCCTTCACACAAATAGCTAAGTTAATACATGACTGAACTGCGACCTAAACTCAGATCATATTTCAAAGGCCATAATTCATATCACTCAATTTTCCAAGGAAACAGATTTTGATTAAAAGAATATGTACATACTTATGATAAAATCTTAAACATTTATTGAAAGTTTTTACCACATTTATTGCAACATTTACCACATTAATAAAAATGAAAGACTCTTATCTGTTGGTGTGCTTTCAGATTTTGTACTCTATTCCATTATCATCACAGCAATATCAAAATTACTATAACTTTACATCCAAAATTAACTTCTGCCATTTTGTTAATTTTTAAGAGTCCCGGATACTATAAATCCTTTGAATTTCCAGAAGCATTTAAGAATCAGTTTGTCAATTTACACACAGATACATTCCGTGTGCTAGGGTTTCTACTAGAATTGCATTGAATCTACAAATGAGTTTGAGAACTGACAATACTGAATCTTTATAATACAGATTTTTAATGCAAAAACAATGTTAAAAATGTACCTTAGTTTATTTAACTTTTCTTTTAGTTCAGATTAGATTGTTCGCTCAGTCGTGTCCGACTCTTTGCAACTCCATGGACTGCAGCACGCCAGACCTCCCTGTCCATCACCAACTCCTGGAGTTTACTCAAACTCATGTTCATTGAGTGAGTGATGCCATCCAACCATCTCATCCTCTGTCGTCCCCTTCTCCTCCCGCCTTCAATCTTTTCAAGCATCAGGGTCTTTTCAAATGAGTCAGTTCTTCGTAGCAAGTGGCCAAAGTATTGGGAGTTTCAGCTTCTGCATTAGTCCTTCCAATAAAACACCCACACTGATCTGCTTTAGGATGGACTGGTTGGATCTCCTTGCAGTCCAAGGGACTCTCAAGAGTCTTCTCCAACACCACAGTTCAAAAGCATCAATTCTTCGGCGCTCAGCTTTCTTTATAGTTCAACTCTCACATCCATACATGACTACTGGAAAAAACATAGCCTTGACTAGATGGACCTTTGTTGGCAAAGTAATGACTCTGCTTTTTAATATGCTGATTAGGTTGGTCATAACTTCTTTCCCAAGAAGTAAGCATCTTTCAATTTCATGGCTGCAGTCACCATCTGCAGTGATTCTGGAGCCTAAAAAAATAAAGTCTGACACTGTTTCCACTGTTTCTCCATCTATTTCCCATGAAGTGATGGGACTGGATGCCATATTCTTTGTTTCCTGCATGTTGAGCTTTAAGCCAACTTTTTCACTCTCCTCTTTCACTTTCATCAAGAGGCTCTTTAGTTTTTCACTTTCTGCCATAAAGGTGGTGTCATCTGCATATCTGAGGTTACTGATATTTCTCCCGGCAATGTTGATTCCAGCTTGTGCTTCTTAAAGCTCAGCATTTCTCATGATGTACTCTGCATATAAGTTAAATAAGCAGAGTGACAATATACAGCCTTGACGTACTCCTTCTCCTATTTGGAACCAGTCTGTTGTTCCATGTCCAGTCCTAACTGTTGCTTCCTGACCTGCATACAGATTTCTCAAGAGGCAGGTCAGGTGGTCTGTTACTCCCATCTCTCTTTCAGAATTTTCCAGTTTATTGTGATCCTCACGTTCAAAGGCTTTGACATAGTCAATAAAGCAGAAATACATGTTTTTCTGAACTCTCTTGCTTTTTCCATGATCCAGCAGATGTTGGCAATTTGATTCTGTTTCCTCTCTGCCTTTTCTAAAACAAGCTTGAACATCTGGAAGTTCACAGTTCACGTATTGCTGAAGCCTGTCTTGGAGAATTTTAAGCATTACTTTACTAGCGTGTGAGATGAGTGTAACTGTGCTGTACTTTGAGCATTCTTTGGCAATGCCTTTCTTTGGGACTGGAATGAAAACTGACCTTCATCTTATTAATTCAAACTAGTGGAGGTGATGGAATTCCAGTTGAGCTATTTGAAATCCTGAAAGATAATGTTGTGAACGTGCTGTACTCAATATGCCAGCAAATTTGGAAAACTCAGCAGTGGCCACAGGACTGGAAAAGGTCAGTCTTCATTCCAATCCCAAAGAAAGGCAATGCCAAAGAAAGCTCAAACTACCACACAATTGCACTCATCTTATATGCCAGTAAAGTAATGCTCAAAATTCTCCAAGCCAGGCTTCAGCAATACGTGAACTGTGAACTTCCAGTTGTTTAAGCTGGTTTTAGAAAAGGCAGAGGAACCAGAGATCAAATCGCCAACATCCACTGGATCATGGAAAAAGCAAGAGAGTTTCAGAAAAATATCTATTTCTGCTTTATTGACTGTGCCAAAGCCTTTGACTGTGTGAATCACAATAAACTGTGGAAAATTCTGAAACAGATGGGAATACCAGATCACCTGACCTGCCTCTTGAGAAACTTGTATGCAGGTCAGGAAGCAACAGTTAGAACTGGACATGGAACAACAGACTGGTTCCAAATAGGAAAAGGAGTACATCAAGGCTGTATATTGTCACCCTGCTTATTTAACTTATATGCAGAGTTATCATGAGAAAAGCTGGGCTGGAGGAAGCACAAGCTGGAATCAAGATTGCTGGGAGAAAGATCAATAACCTCAGATATGCAGATGACACCACAGTTATGCAGAAAGTAAAGAGGAACTAAAAAGCCTCTTGATGAAAGTGAAAGTGGAGAGTGAAAAAGTTGGCTTAAAACTCAACATTCAGAAAACGAAGATCATGGCATCTGGTCCCATCACTTCATGGGAAATAGATGGGGAAACAGTGGAAACAGTGTCAGACTTTATTTTTGGGGGTTCCAAAATCACTGCAGATGGTGACTGCAGCCATGAAATTAAAAGACGCTTACTTTTGGAAGAAAAGTTATGACAAACCTAGATAGCATATTCAAAAGCAAAGACATTACTTTGCCAACAAAGGTCTGTCTTGTCAAGGCTATGGTTTTTCCAGTGGTCATGTATGGAGTGAGAGTTGGACTGTGAAGAAAGCTGAGTGCTGAATTGATGCTTTTAACTGTGGTGTTGGAGAAGACTCTTGAGAGTCCCTTGGACTTCAAGGAGATCCAACCAGTCCATTCTGAAGATCAGCCCTGGGATTTCTTTGGAAGGAATGATGCTAAAGCTGAAACTCCAGTACTTTGGCCACCTCATGTGAAGAGCTGACTCATTGGAAAAGACTCTGATGCTCGGAGGCATTGCGGGCAGGAGGAGAAGGGGACGACAGAGGCTGAGACGGTTAGATGGCATCACTGACTTAATGGACATGGGTCTGGGTGGGCCCCGGCAGCTGGTGATGGACAGTGAGTCCTGGCGTGCTGCAACTCATGGGGTCACAAAGAGTAGGACATGACTGAGTGACTGAACTGAACTGAACTGATACTGTGTAGGATCGCCCAAGACAGATGGGTCACGGTGGAGAGCTCTGACAAAACGTGGTCTACTGCAAAGGGAATGGCAAACCACTTCAGCATTCTTGCCTTGAGAACCCCATGAACAGTATGAAAAGGCAAAAAGATATGACACTGAAAGATGAACTCCCCAGGTCCGTAGGTGCCCAATATGCTACCAGAGCAGAATGAGAAATAGCTCCAGAAGGGGCTGAGTCAAAGAGTAAATAGTACCCAGTTGTGGATGTGTCTGGTGGTGAAACTAAAGTCCAATGGTGCAAAGAACAATACTGCATAGGAACCCGGAACGTTAGGTCCATGAATTAAGGTAAATTGGAAGTGGTCAAATAAGAGATGGCAAGAGTGAACACTGGCATTTTAGGAATCAGTAAACTAAAAGGATAGGAATGAGCAAATCTAATTCACATGACCATTTTATCTAGTACAGTGGGCAAGAGTCCCTTGGAAGAAATGGAGTAGCCCTCACAGTCAACAAAAGAGTCTGAAATGCAGTACTTGGGTACAATCTCAAAAACAACGGAATGATATCAGTTCACTTCCAAGGCAAATCATGCAAATTCACAGTAATCCAAGTCTATGCCCCAACCACTAATGCTGAAGAAGCTGAACGCTTCTGTGAAGACCCACATGACCTTCTAGAACAAACACCAAAAAAAGATGTCTTTATCATCATAGAGGACTGTAATGCAAAGGCAGGAAGGCAAGAGGTACCTGGAGTAAAAGGCAAGTTTGGCTTTGGAGTACAAAATGAAGCAGGGCAAAGGCTAACAGAGTTTTGCCAAGAGAATGCATGGTCACAGCTAACACCCTCTTTCAATAACTCTACACATGGACAACACCAGACAGTCAATACTAAATTCAACTGGTTATATTCTTTGCAGTCAAAGATGGAGACACTCTATACAGTCAGCAAAAGCAAGACCAGGAGCTAACTGTGGCTCAGATAACGAACTCATTGCAAAATTCAGAGTGAAACTAAAGAAAATAGGGAAAACCATTAGGTCATTCACCTATGACCTAACTCAAATCCCTTATGATTATACTCAAAATTCTCCAATCAAGGCTTCAACAGTAATGCTCAAAGTTCTCCAAGTGAGGCTTCAACAGTACGTGAACCAAGAACTTCTAAATGTTCAAACTGGATTGAGAAAAGGCAGAGGAAACAGAGCTCAAAAGGCAACATCTGGTGGACCAAGAAAAACCAAGAGAGTTCCAGAAAAACATCTACTTCTGCTTTATTGACTATGCCAAAGGTTTTGACTGTGTGGATCACAACAAATAGTGGACAATTCTTCAAGAGATGGGAATAACAGACCACCTGACCTGCCTCCTGAGAAATCTGTATGCAGGTTAAGAAGCAACAGTTAGAACCTGACACAGAACAACAGACTGGTTCCAAATTGGGAAAGGAGGACATCAAGGCAGTGTATTGTCACCCTGCTTATTTAACTTATACTCAGAGTATATCATGAAAAATGCCATGCTGGATGAAGCACAAGCTGGAATCAAGACTCCTGGGAGAAATATCAACAATCTCAGATATTCAGATGATACCACCTTTATGGCAGAAAGTGAAGAGGAACTGAAGGGCCTTTGATGAAAATCAAAGAGGAGAGTGAAAAAGTTGGCTTAAAACTCAACATTCAGAAAACAAAGATCATGGCATCTGGTCCCATCACCTCTTGGTAAACAGATGGGGAAACAATGGAAACAGTGACAGACTTTATTTTCTTTGGCTCCAAAATCACTGCAGATAGGGACTGCAGCCACCTTGCTCCTTGGAAGAAAAGCTATGACAAACCTAGACAGCATATTAAAAAGTAGAGACATTATCTTGCTGACAAAAGTTAGTTGCAACAAAGCTATCATTTTTCCAGTAGTCATGTATGGATGTAAGAATTGGACTATAAAAAAGCTGAGCACCAAAGAATTGATGCTTTTGAACTGTGGTATTGGAGAAGACTCTTGAGAGTCCCTTGGACTGCAGGGAGCTCCAACCAGTCAATCCTAAAGGAAATCAGTCTTGAATATTCATTGGAAGCTCTGCTATTGAAGCTCCAATACTTTGGCCACCTGATACAAAGAACTGAGTCATAGAAAAGACCCTGATGCTGGGAAGATTAAAGGCAGGAGCAGGAGAGGACGACAGAGGATGAGATAGTTGGATGGCATCACCAACTCGATGGCCATGAGTTTGAGCAAGCTCCAGGTGTTGGTGATGGACAGGGAACCCTGGTGTGTTACAGTCCACAGGGTCGCAAAGAGTCAGACATGACTGAGTGACTGAAGTCAACTACGATTATGTAGTGGAAGTGACAAAAAGATTCAAGGGATTAGATCTGATAGACAGAGTGCCTAAAGAACTATGAACAGAGGTTCATAACATTGTACAGGAGGCAATGATCAAAATCATCCCCAAGAAAAACAAATGTAAGAAAGAAAATGGGTGTCTGAGGAGGCCTTATAAACAGCTGAGAAAAGAGAAATCAAAGGGAAAGGAGAAAAGGAAAGATATACCCATCTGAATGCAGAGTTCCAAAGAATAGCAAGGAGAGATAAGAAAGCCTTCTAAATGAAAAATGCAAAAAAAAAAAAGAGGAAAGCAATAAAATTGGAAAGACTACAGATCTCTTCAAGAAAATTAGAAATACCAAAGGAACATTTCATGCAAAGATGGGCGAAATAAAGGACAGAAACTATATGGACCTAACAGAAGCAGACAATGTTAACAAGAGGTGGCAAGAGTACACAGAAGAAGTATACAAAAAAGATCTTAATGACCCAGATAAGTACAATGGTGTGATCACTCACCTAGAGCCAAACATCCTGGAGTGTGAAGTCAAGTGGGTCTCAGGAAGCATCACTACAAAGCTAGTGAAGGTGACAGAATTTCTGCTATTTCAGAATTTGAACAATTTCAAATCCTGAAAGATGATGCCGTCAAAGTGCTTCTCTCAGTATGTCAGCAAATTTGGAAATCTCAGCAGTGGGCACAGGACTGGAAAAGGTCAGTGTTTATTCCAATGCCAAAAAAGGCAATGTGATAGAATGTTCAAACCACCATGAAATATTACTCATATCACATGCTAGCAAGGTAATGCTCAAAATCCTTCAAACTAGGCATTAACAGTATGTGAACTGAGAAATTCCAGATGGACAAGTTAGATTTAGAAAAGTCAGATGAACCAGAGATCAGATTGCTAACACATGCTGGATCATAGAAAAAGCAAGAAAATTCCAGAAAAACATCTACTATTACTTCAATGACTATGCTAATGCCTTTGATTGTGTGGATCACAACAAATTGTGGAAAATCCTTAGAGAAAATTCCTCATTTTACCTGCCTCCTGAGAAACCTGTATGCAGGTCAAGAAGCAATAGCAGAACCAGACATGGAAGAACAAACTGGTTCAAAATTGGGAAAGGACTATGCCAAGGCTGTATACTGTCACCCTGCTTATTTAATTTATATGCAGAGTACATCACACAAAATGTGAGGCTGGATGAAACACAAGCTGGAGTCAAGATTGCCAGGAGAAATATCAACAGCCTCAGATACACATATAACACCACTCTAATAGCAGAAAGCAAAGAGGAATTAAAGAGCCTCTTTATGAAGGTAAAAGAGGAGAGTGAAAAACCTGGCTTAAAACTCAACATTTAAAGAACTAAGATCATGCTATCCAGTCCTATCACATCATGGCAAACAGATGGGGGAACAAGGCAAATAGTGACAGCCTTTATTTTCTTGGGCTCCAAAATCACTGCAGATGGTGACTGCAGCCATGAAATCAAAAGATGCTTGCTCCCTGGAGGAAAAGTTATGACGAATCTGGACAGCATATTAAAAAGAAGGGACAATACTTTGCCGACAAAGGTCCATATAGTCAAAGCTATGGTTTTTCTAGTAGTCATGTATGGATGTGAGATTTGGACCATAAAGAAGGCTGAGAATGAAAGAATTGATGGTTTTGCATTGTAGTGCTGGAGATGACTCTTGAGAGTCCCCTGGACAGCAGGGAGATCAAACCAGTCAATTATAAAGGAAATCAACCCTGACTGATGCTGAAGCTGAAGCTCCAATACTTTCGCCACATATGAAAAGAGCTGGCTCATTAGAAAAGACCCTTGTATTGGGAAAGATTGAAGGCAGGAGGAGGAAGAGGGGACGACAGAGGACAAGATGGTTGGATGGCATCACCAACTCAATGGACACGAGTTTGCGCAAACTCTGGGAAATGATGAAGGATAGGGAAGCCTGGCATGCTATAGTCCCTGGGGTCGCTAAGAGTCGAACACGACTGAGCGACTGAACAAGTAATGAACACTGACAGAGACTCTTGGAATTCAGTAGTGATCAAGTCAGACCAAATCTCTTCATTATTGTTATTTTCATTCTATGGGATGGAGACAGACAACAAATAAATAAGAAATACATACACCAGACCATAGAGTAATGAAACTGCATAATGTAAAAGAGAGTTACCAATGAAGAAGGAATACATCTATGTGAGTATGTGGATACTTCAAAGCATCATCGAAAGATGTAAGATAATGAAGCAATGACCATACTCTCCTCAAGGAAAGAAAGTCTAGCTAAGAATTTTATTTGTGACTAAATTAACATGTAAGTAAAACTGAAATGACAACTTTTTTGAACATAAAAGAATTAGAGGAATATAATGTCTATGTGATTTTCTGAAGAAGTTGCTGAGAATAAACTTTTGCAAACCAGAGATGACTACTATTAATAAAAGTCTGGCAATGAATGTTGACTCTTTTTAACTATTAAGAAAAAAACAAAAAATTTGGGTGGATGAGTGGTTTTGGTTATAGAACAGAATGTAAATGTTATAAAACCTCTTTATGGATGCTTTCTCTCTCCGTAATTGAGAGTGAATGGTGAGAGACAGTGTATTAACTAAGATTTCCTCTTCTTTCATAGTCAGGGGTCAAGGAGCTTCTGAAAAGCTGATGAACCATGCAACTGTAGTCTACATTTGCTTAAAAATACAAAAGGGGGATGGGAACACTGTAAGAAAAGAGATTGAGGAATTTCTAAGAATCAACAGTTAATATCTTAAAAAAATTAGTTTATGTGATGTTACAGATTACAAGGGAATCATCAGAAGAAAAATATAAGCCTAAAAATTTATGGAAAACAAACACATACAAAATAAACCAGAGTGCAGGCACGGGGTTTAGGGGGAAGAAGAGACCACAGGAAAGATTTAAAACAAAAACAAAACAAATAACCTCAGAAACAGAAAGAATATAAACTGACAGAACTCATTTATAAAATAACTATTTTACATAATAAATATGACTGATTTCACACTACAAGAGTAAATCTTAAATGCATTTTGCCAATGTTGTTGTTTAGTCATCAAGGTTGTGTCTGACTCATTGAGACACCTGCTAGGCTCCTCTGTCCATGCGATTTCCCAGGCAAGAATATTGGAGTGGGTTGCATTTCCTCCACCAGGGGATCATCCCAACCCAAAGATCGAACTTGCATCTCCAGCTTGGCAGAAGGATTTTTAACCACTGAGTCACCTGGGAAGCCCAAAATGTAGTATAAAAATGCGATAAGTATGTACAGTGGAATACTGTGTGTTAAGTTGCTTCAGTTGCGTCCAACTCTTTGTGACCCTATGGACTGTACCCTGTCCGGCTTCTCTATCCATGGGATTCTCCAGGTAAGAATACTGGAGTGGGTTGCCATGCTCCCTCCAGGGGACCTTCCCAACCCAAGGATCAAATCAGTGTCTCTTCCGTCCCCTGCATTGGCAGGTAGGTTTTTTACCACTAGCACCACCAGTGGAATACTATTCAGCCTTAAAAAAGAATAGAGTCTTATCATATGGTGCAGCATGGGAAACTTTGAGGATATTATTCTAAGAGAAATAAGCTAATAACAGCAACATAAAAATACAGCATGATTCCACTCATACCTGGTATCTAAAATGGTCAAATTCTTAGAAATAGGAAGTAGCATGATAGTTGCCAGGAGCTGGGAGAAGAGAAGCTGTTGCTTAATGGATAGAGTTTCAGTCTTGCAAGATGAAAGAGTTCTAGAAATCTGTTTCACAAGAATGTGCTTACAGTTAGTACTACAGCACCATACACATAAAAATGGTTAAGAAGATAAATTTTGTTAGGTGTTTTTGAACACACACATACAAGTCAAAAAAGCTAGATGATAAACACACACACCTTATTTGGATTATGATTTGAATAAAACAATTATACAATGAAAATTATTTTTACTGAGATGATATGAAAATTTTAGCATGGACTAGATATTAGAACACACTAGGGATTACTGTTAATGTTAAGATATGAGTGTAGGTAATGGGAATAGAGGAGTTCATTGTGCCATTTCATATCTGTGTATGATTTTAATTTTTCCATAATAAAATATTTAAATAATTACACTTTTTAGAGCTGAAAACAACTTTATAGATAATCCTATTCACCTTCCAATTTTATTAGTAGTACAGGTCTAGAAAGTTTATTAAACTTGCACATTATATAAACTAGTGACAAAACTATGATTAATATTTGAAACACAATTTGCCATCTAATGCTCTCTCTAGTATACAATACTGACTCCTTCATAAAAGCTCTATCAAATGAACACAGAATATATATTATACGTTTCAATGACAGCCTCTACAGCTAGCTAAAATACTGAGAATTGTCCCATTAACAATTATCACTAAAAACTCACATGACAGTATGTCATATTTGAGAGTATTGTTAAACATTCCTTTGAAGATTTGGAGAACACAAGTTTATTAAAACTCTGAAATTCAAGGAACTTTGGTTCATTTTTTTTGAGTTCCTTACCTCAACAACATCAAAAACAGCCCAAAGCTGAACCTAAGAATGGGTGGCTTCAAAAATAAGAATGGCAGTAAGTCAGTTAAGGTACAGCCTTTGACTTGAGAAGGTGAGAGCAGGCTCTTTTTAATGAGGTATAACAACTATACAGCTACCCACTTTCCTAATGGTCTTTTAATCCCACTAGCTATACCAACACCCACTCCCTCTCCCCAATCAGAATAACTGACCACTTGGGAACCCTGAATAGAAACAGTACTGAATGGAAAAGGGCAGTTGGAAAGAGAAGTATAGTTCTACTTTAACAGAGTAATAAAATACAAAAAGTTAAGAGGAGGAAATTGCCCATAGAGTATAGTGCAAACTAATGAGGAAATGTGGTATAATACAGGACCTGGGTTTAAGAACCAGCTGTCATTGTCAACAGATCTAATCTCTGTCTAGTGCCATAAAGAACAACAGTGATCAATTAAGACTTCAGACTCATACGAAAGTAACTTTTTATATAAACTGTGATGCCAGGTTATCAATAAGATCAGCTGATGTTTAATATATAGTTTTAAACAAAAATAATAAAATTAATACTGTCCTTACTAAGGTGTTTTGTCAGGAAAACTGCTTAAAATAGAGAAAAACAAAATAGATTTCTTTTCCCTTATCTATCTTCTGATTTTTGCTTTATGTATCTTTGTTTCTTTCTTTGGTGTCTAATGGTTTATGATGTCTATCTTCTCTGTGAATTGTACCTTATTAAAAATATTAATCTCTGTGTCATTAAAATGAATTTTAAAAAAACCCCATAAAATAGAAAGTGAAAAATTGTCCATAATCCCACTTCTTAGAGATAACAATAAATGGCTTTACTAGTAATTCTCAACTACTACAAAAGAAAAAAAGATTTAATATATTATTACTCTATAACTTTTATTGTAATGTAGTACTCAATGTAATATGCCAAAATTTTTTATTTTATTCTTTTGGATTCTGAGTTATCTATGACTGACAATCTGGACTGTGGAATCAAAGACAGAAGGCAAGTCCTGGAGATACAGATAATTCATAATTTTTAGTTAATATTTGTTGCGGCTTTATGTACTATCAACTCAAAAAAGAAGTGTCCAGAATGGAAGTTTATAGTTTTTCACTGTACAAAGTCTATAGTATGCTCGTAGCTCACACTTTCTTTGATTCATTAAAATAGTGATATAGGGACAGAAGGTTATTCAAAAGGTAAAGAAAGAAGAAAGAAAAGAAAGTGTTAGTCATTTAGTCTTGTCAGACTCTTTTTGACCTCATGGACTGTAGCCCTCCTCCTCCTCTGGAATTTTCCAGGCAGGAATACTGGAGTGGGTAGCCATTCCCTTCCCCAGGGGATCTTCCTGACCCAGGGATGGAACCCAGGTCTCCTGAATTGCAGGCAGATTCTTTACTGTCTGAGCCACCAGGGAAGCCCGTTCAAAAGGTAAAGGGACCAGTAAAAACATCTATGAATTTTAATTTAATGCTAAAAGATTAATGTCCTTTCTTCAGTGAAGTTTACTTTCACTGAAATAGTATTTATAATAGATAAAATATGTTTTTAAAAGAGATGGGTAATACTATGCTGGATCAATAACTAACAAAAAGGAAAACTTTGACTTCTATCTTTTCCTTCTACATTTTCCAAAAATATCTAAAATTTAAAAAATACAAACAAAATCATATACATTCACTTATCTTACCTTGGTAAGATCTCCAATTTTAAAAATTAATTTCTTTTCTTTATCTACATTTGTTAAACTGGATTGAGGATTTCATTTGTTGCATGTAAATACTACTAAATCACTAAATGTCTCATGTAACAGATAATAAATGAAGACATGACATTTCAACTAATGAAGCAAAGCCATTTATCTTGAAATTTTCTTGCTACAGAAAGAGGAACCTTTAAACATGGCCTTAAGTTTGCAAAAATCAGCAAGTTTAATCTATCCACTTTCTTTTGACCTTTACACTCAACCTCAAAAAAAATGTTCAGCAACATAAATTCGATCTCAAAAGGCTGCTGCAGATCTCATTTTCTGCTGTTTTTCCATTAGGTATTTATGGGACTTGCTAGTGTTACAAGGGACTAGTAAAACGCCAAAGTAATCCTGCAGTTCCTGTGTATGAATTCAGCTTTTCCCTTTGAGATGGTAACTTTTTTGCCTCTTGCCAAGACCTTTTCAGAATCGAATATAAAACTAAGCCTATAGGTATAATGTGCTTTTTTAAGAGGTAGGATGGATGAGTTGGGACAAGGCATGGGGAAAGAACATTAACTAGGTTTAACAGTTCAACTATTGAAATAAAATAGTTTTTAAGCCATTAAGGTAGCTTGTTACACATCTGTACTAATTGAACTTACAACATGATCACACAAGATAGAAACTGAATCCAATGATTCTGAAGTTTGAAGATCTCAGCTGTGTGCACGCCCTCTCTTAACTGCACAGGAAGCCAGCTGCTTCCATTTATGAACTGTATTGAACACATGTGCTCTAGTATACCCATGACATAACGTGTAACACTATACTTTCAAACAAGTTTGCCAAGAAGGGGGAGGGTGTACAAATACGTTAGTAAGACAAAAGACATTATATATACTTATTTTTTAAATGTTAGTAAGAAAAGAAAAGAAAAGAACTTCAAGTTGTATTTCCATTAGGGTGCCTCATATTGCATCATAAAATAGAAACAACAGAATCAATAAACTAAAAAAGACCAATTTCTTCATCGTAAATATACAAATTTATCAAGGTCTAAGTCTAAACTAAGTTTGAGACAAAATGAAATATTAAATGACCTATCACTCATTCACTGTGGACAAGGGACTATATTAATCACAGGCCACTGGGCTATGAGACTAAAACTTCCCATAGTTTGTGTAAAATGGAACCAAATTCTTCCCAATTCCCTTATCTCAGTTAATGGAATTTCCATCTTTTATCATGTAAATAATATATATAATACTTCCTTCTTTCTCTCATATCTTACTTCCAATCCAATAGCATATTCTATTACATCTACCTGCAAACTATACTCAGAACCTGACCACATCTCACCACTTCCATTGCCAGCATCCAAGTTCATGCCACCTTATCTCTTTCCTGTATAACTGCAAAGCCCTCCAAATTAATCTCCCAATGTCTATCTTTGTCCCACTCAGTTTCTTGTCCACAAAGCAGCCAGAATAATGCTACACTAAAATAAAGTCAGGTTATGTTGCTCTTCCACACAAAAGCCTCTAAAGACATTTTATTCGTTGAAAGTAAAACAAAAATAAACTCTTTACTATGGTGTGTAAAGTCGTTCTCAATACGCCCCTCAAATCTTTGCCTCTGTAACTACATCTTCTACTTCTTTTCCCATTGCTTACTCCACTCCAGCTGTATTAGTCTCCTTGCTTCTGAAATATGCTATGCTCCTCACTCCTCTCAAGTATACTGTAGATATACTTGGTATCCATTTCTTGTGTCTAGATTGTTTTTATCCCTAAGATGTATGTGACTGGCTCATTGAACTTCTTCAAACTTTATTTAAATTCTACCTTCTTGGGTGAGGCTTTCTCTAATGGGGCCATTTGAAAGTACAAACACTCTCTGCAGACCCAACACTCCTTTTCCATTTTATTTTCCTCTATACTTCTTATTACCATCTAATACACTATATATTTTGTTTGAAGTCTTTATACACTAAAATGTAAGCTCCTTGGGGACAGCAATCTTTATTTGTTTTGGTCACAGCTGTATTTTCAGCACCGAGAAAAAGTGGCAGATACATAGTAACTCAGTATTAGGAATGAAGTAAACATATAAAACAATATTTAAATTTAACTACATTTGTCATGGTAAGGTATCTTTTGAAATTATTTCATGTACCTCTTAAAGACAAATGATTCAAAGTTCATGAAATATTCTCTCAAGGTATGACAGAAACAATTTAAAACAAAACTATAATATAATATCATTCCATAAATTGTTTACAGATTCTTACTTACATAGAGCTAAGAAAATATTTATGTACTGCTGTTAAAAAAGTGAAACTTTCTAAAACTGAACACAAAGGACTCAGGAGAAGCTGTCACATATAAAATATATCCTAGGTATATTCCTGAAAATTTTCTTGCTAGTCATTTTTAGTACAAACTCTCTATAACTTTGGAAGCATGCAAATAACTCTTATATACAAGAATCTTTGGGTATCTATAAGAATACATCAATTCAGAGTAATCATAACAGTAACAGTACTTTCTAATTATGTAAAGACCATGAAGTGTTGCTCATGATTTTTCTCTTATATTTAGGATCTATATGTTGGCAAGTAAGAATCTAAGAACATTCTCTTGAGTTTTTTAAGTATTTCACTTACACTTTACCGAATTCTTTGAGGATTAAGGTGGTTGAGAAGGATGTAAAAAAGATAAGACCATGATTAAAAGGTACTGGTAAAGAAAAAAACAGAATAAACACAATGTCATAAGCTGCAAAACAGAGACTTACTTGCAGTTTTCTAATAACCATAGGAAAAGGAAAAATACACTGAAAAACTGAAAATACTGAAAAGACTAGGAAATCTGTATAGAGGTTCCTTGTTTCAAAAATAAGACAACAACATCACTTAAGGTAGAAATTTCTCAAGGATTTCTTAGAAATATACTTTTCCACGTTCATGATATTTCCAGGAGAAATATCAATAACCTCAGGTATGCAGATGACACCACCCGTATGGCAGGAGGTGAAGAACTAAAGAGCCTCTTGATGAAAGTGAAAGAGGACAGTGAAAAAGTTGGCTTAAAACTCAACATTCAGAAAACGAAGATCATGGCATTCAGTGCCATTACTTCATGGCAAATAGATGGGGTAACAATGGAAACCATGACAGACTATTTTCTTGGGCTCCAAAATCACTGGAGATGGTGACTGTAGCCATGAAATTAAAAGACACTTGCTCCTTGGAAGAAAAGCTATGACCAACCTAGACAGCATATTAAGAAGCAGAGACATTACTTTACCAACAAAGGTCCATCCAGTCAAAGCTATGGTTTTTCAGTAGTCATGTATGGATGTGAATTGGACTATAAAGAAAGCTGAGCGCCAAAGAACTGATGCTTTTGAACTGTGGTGTTGGAAAAGGCTCTTGAGAGTCCCTTGGACTGCAAGGAGATTCCAATCAGTCACTTGTAAAGGAAATCAGTTCTTAATATTCATTGGAAGGACTGATGCTGAAGCTGAAACTCCAATACTTTGGCCAACTGACGTGAAGAACTGACTCACTGGAAAAGGCCCTGATGCTGGGAAAGATTGAAGGCAGGAGAAGGGGATGACAGAGGATGAGATGGTTGGATGACATCACCAACTCGATAGACATGAGTTTGAGAAAGCTCCAGGAGATGGTGAAGGACAGGGAAACCTGGCCTGCTGCAGTCCATGGGGTCACAAAGAGTGGGACATGACTGAGTGACTGAACTAAACCGAACTCATGTTTATTTACGAAATCTGAGTCATCACTTTCTTGGAATCCAGAAGACACTTTGAGACTATCACAAATTCTTAAATCTGTGAATTATGAGGAAGTTAATTAAAAATACTAAATTTTGTGTTTCAGTCATCTTTCTTTAATGTGTATCTCTAAACTTAATCAGTTTCTATCTTTATAGTAATCTACTCTTCTCATTTAAAGGTAAGTTTTCAGAAAGAATCCAAATTCTCATTAGTTCAGAGGGGCAACTGACATTTGATAAGCTCTAGGGAAGAAAATATGTCACATGGATGCTAGATAGTTTACTAGATTCATTCACGACCTAAAATCGTGGCAAATGTGAGTCAAATTATGAAAGCTAAATTTGTGATGAAAGGGCAAGAACTATCTTGTTCTTTCATTTTGAAGTAGATGACACACTCAAATATGACTGAACTGTAAGGCTCTACTTGGTAGCCAAAACACAAAAATTACTTTGATTTTTGAAACTAGATATGAACTATACATTATTTAATAAATTACTTCCCAAAACTTCAGAAGTTAGTTTTAGAAGAAATTGTGGTCTCTGCATATTTTTTAAAAATTATTTTTCTTATACTTTTTTTCTCTATAGATCAATCTACAGAATTATAGAAAAGTTCTTCAAATGTACTCTTAAAGAGATTTTATTTTTCTTGGGAGTACCATGATAAAATAGGTTTTTTTAATCTTAATATGCTGTATAACGTCATTTTTCAAAACTTAAAATTTTTGTCATGTCCCCATGTCAGTAATATAGGTAATTTTATCCAATATCAATAATACCATATAATATAAAGCCATGTTTTAAATTTGGGAGTGCTTAGGACATCGAGTTCTGATATAAAAACAAAACAAATAAACCAAAAAGACATACAATGAAGAAATTAGACTCTTCTCAAAACCTGTAGAACATTTGTATAAGATTTAAAACAGACATACGCTTTTAGAGTCAAGAACTTTTAAACACAACAGTTAATCCACATAATAATTCAACAAGCAAGATAGGTTCAAAGTTCTAACAGATACCATATGCAACCTGTAATAAAACCCAAGTTAAGATATTTTCAAGCAACAGGATAGTTTTATTTTCCATTTGGGCTATTTTTAGTTAATGGGCTATGATACAGCACTATAAAATGCTGTAATTATTGTGTAATAAAACTCTAGTACAGATAAGATATTTTACTATTAGTTAGGAAGCCATGATTTGGGGAACAATATTGCAAAAATATTTTTCTATATTTACTATAGAAGATAGTGCATAATGAATTTACCACTAATTGTAAAATGTCATGAAGTCTAGTTAAAAATAAATCTAGCTAAGAAAGTAGATGAAACAGCAGGAGGTTATATTTAGCCAAGAAAATGTGTGAGTTCCAAACCATCCTATTATATTGCATACCTGCTATATGTAAAGCTTTGTGTCAGGCATAAAGGGGATATGTGTTTGGAAGATGTTATACTATTGCAATATGAATTACCGAAAAAACTAGTACTCAGGGAAAGATCAGAGATGTATCTAAAATAGTTCATATTTTAAATTGGAAGGAAACAGTTAAATGATGTGCAAATAGTACTGTCAGGATATTTTTCCTTTCCAAAATAAAGAATCAAAATCTTTGTTCTGACAATCAGAACAATGGAGGACTACATAAACCATTCAGACTAGGAACGTGAGAAAAGTTTTAAAATGGAATTAATGTGCAGATAAAATTAGATGTTAGCTGACTAAAATAAGAAGTATATTTATTGTTTTTTTCTAGGAGCTTTTGAGACAAAGAAACAAGTGTCTGGTAACTGAATTCAGAAAAGTTGGGAACTTAAATGGCATTATTAAAAGGAAATATCATTTTCTATTTCTGGCTTCTCAAGTTTAGAGTTGGTTTACTCTAAGGATTTATTTTAAGTATTTCTTACCTTAATCACATAAGATATTCTGTAAATTTAAAGACAGAAAACTGGCAACCCCCTACCAGCAGTATTTCAATATTACAACAGAGTCTTTTATTAGAATCTCAGTACTCCTAATTCATTCATCTGCTAGACAGAACTTCCTGGCTAACAGTCCATTGTGATGACATAATTTCTGACAAAGGCATTCTCAGTAAAATAGAGACTACCAGGAGTAATCATTACAGTTTTAGTTTAAATATTTTCTCAAGGTATTTGTAATCCATGGAATAAAAGGAACACTTCACTAGAACGTTCACATCATATTATGTTACCCTGAAGTAACAACTTCACAGAGAAAAAGATACAACAAACAAAACTCTTTCAGATTTCACCTTTGTTAGGAACAATTTTGCTTATACTAGTCACTGGCATAGAGTGTTTAAACTGTATATGGCAGGGATAAGGCAAATAGAATAATCTGGCACTACAGATGAAATGGAATAAATTACACTGAATATAAAATCATAACTGAAGTTTTAAGAAAAATAAACCATCCTTGAATAGAAATCTCTTCATTATTAGAATTATACAAAACCTATTGGGGTTCATGTACATTTAAAAAAACTACAATCTTTTTACACGCATGCATCACTTTTTTTTCAATAGCAACAATAGTACATGTGTTAGGTAATAAATGAGTCAAATCAACAACAAATTAGACATACTAATACCTGAAATTTCACAACTATAGAATAGCAGACTCATAAGCACAACAAATGAAATAAGCTCCACCCTTCCCATTTGCAACAATCAAAATGAGTTTGTGTACATGTGAATATTAGAATTATACAGTTTATGTCAAAAGGACCTTTTGGTACACAGGTATCACAAGGCTTTGTTTTTTCCATTAAAAAAAAAAAACAAAACCTGCTTTATCTGGAAGAATAATGTTCGAAGAGCACTTAATACCAGGTGTTCTTTCACAGTATTTTCCCCCTGGGGTAGGGGAACAGTTAGATAGCCAGAGAAACAGATTCCAAACCCAAATCTCTTCCCACTCCAGTACTCTTGCCTGGAAAATTACATGGACTGATGAGCCTGGTAGGCTACAGTCCACGGGGTCACAAAGAGTCGGACACGACTGAGCGACTTCACTTTCAACACATGGAAACTAAGCTAGGGGAAAAACAAATCTGCCTCATTTTAGCTGTGAAAATGTTTGACTCTTGGGTATAGAGAGCTGATTTTTTGTATTGGTATTTTCCAGATAGTGTCCTGCTGAACCCTAGTGTCTCCTGATATGTAAAAACATGTTCTGTGAAAAAAGGGTTTTGTTTCACAGTAAAGAAATCTGTTCAATTTTTGCCTATCTTTACATTTATTTTCCCAGCAATTTGGAAATGAAACTCTTCTTTCATTTAGGAAAAACTGCTTTTCACTATATGTTAAGGTAGGGTATATATGTGTATGTTTAAAGAAAAAAATCTTTTAATCAAGTTTCCTTTATCATTTCTTGATATTTCTCATGTTAAATCCTAACTAATCTAAAGAATTCTATGGTTAGGGAAGAACCACCAGGTGGTCTGTAGGCTGGTCCCAGAAGAAAGGTAGATGAGTATTCAGAAAGAAATATGAAGGAAAAAAAAGCTATTTAGTTAATTGCTTTGGGAGCTGAGACAAATGGGAGCTGATAGTACAGGTGTGGTAAATGGAACAGCCTGTACCAATCTGAAACTAGATGACCTCATTAGATGTACGGTACAAAAAAATTTCAATGCCAAGCTGATGATACACACCTTTCTTTTGGAATAGGTCTCAACGTACTCACTCCTGAATGACAGAAAAGAGCACAAACTTAAAAACTGGGATGTGGTGGAAACATGAGGAATCTGAGGGATAAATCATAAACTAAAAATTATTGGTCATCATTTTTAAAAATTATGAGAATTCTGTATTGAAATGTTTACAAACAACATTTACTCCCAATTTTATAGCCAAGAAAATGTGACATACTCCTGATATTTTTCAAGCCAGTTTGAAAGACAAGGTCTTAAGCTGATCAAAAGAACAAGTTTCTAAATAAACAATCTGTTTTTCTAGGAAAATAATGATCTGGGCCAGTGTTTCAAATATCAGTCCATAAATTCAACAGATATTTACTGGCTATGTGCTAACTACTGTTTAAAGGGCCACAAAACATTGCCACCCTTCTCATCACAAAGGTTTTTTAGTCCTCAAAAATATCAAGCATGCTGTACTGTCCATTCTATCTGCCTGGAACATTCAGATATATACATGATCTTCCCCTCAAATAATTTCTGTCTCAAGTAAACATCCTCTCCTTAAAGAGATCATCCAAGAATATCATGTTTAAAAGAGTACACTACCAATCCCTACCTATCAAGTGCTAATCAATTTCCCTAATTTATTCTTTTATAAAATACTTATTGTCATGTGACTTCCATAAACTATTATTACCACCTGATATATATATAATATGCTATATGTGTTGGGCCCTACCCTCTTTCCCTGCCTCTCTGGAATGAAATATTACTGAAAGCAAAAATTTGTATATACATATGTATATACAAATATATACATGGTATCTAGCACATAGTATGGACTCATTTAATATTTGTTAAAAGTGTAAATATTGTTAGGATAACAAAAGTACATTAAATGGAACTGATGAAGGAAGTGATGATTGAGACAAAATCTGATGGAACTATAGAGTTAACTAGGTAATGGAAGGTAAGAATATAAGAACTGTTTTATCAGAAAAGAATAAAACCTGAAACAAGTCCAGTGTGGCTGAAACTCAGAACACTGTTTGAAAACAGGCAAGAGAGCTAGGTAGAAATCAGCCAAGGAAAGGCCTCTTTTGGATGTCAAAAAGATGCTTAAATTCTTGGTTAAAGAGATATGCAGCTAAAATTAAAAATAAATAAATAAAAACCTTGGGGAAAAAAGAGATTTGCTTAGAGGAAGAGGGAGATAATAGTTTTGTGCATCTTAGAGTCATGCCACTGCAATGCAAAGTAACAAATCATTTCAGAAATATTCCTTTAATTTAGATTAAGCAACATTTTTTAAAAAAGAAAGTTAAATATTTCCTATGATACACTAATGAAATTCACCTATGAATAATGAAATCAAACCTGAAGCTTCTGATCATATTGTTCAAATTAACAAATCACTTTATTTCTTGTAAAAATGAGAATGTCAACTCTCTGAAGTGTTCCTGATCAGCCAAGAAATAAATTTTATCTACTCGATATAACTTGACCATAAATCCAAGAGTTAACTACATTTTCTAAATCATGAGCTTCCTTTGTACACAGTTCTACTTCAATGAAGTATAAAGAACAGGTTGTTGGGTTTTTTTTTTAAATACAAAAACACTACTTGAAAAATATATTTCTTTTAACAACTCTTTGATTTTCTTTTTGTTGGGATTCAAATTCTCTCCTTGGTATAGCTTTAATTTTGGAATAAACCTGTATAAAATTTAACATAAAGTCTGAAAAATAATAAAAACATCTTCATAGTAATATTTGGAGAAGGCAAAGGCAACCCATGCCAGTACTCTTGCCTGGAAAATCCCATGGACGGAGGAGCCTGGTAGGCTGCAGTCCATGGGGTCGCAAAGAGTCGGACAGGACTGAGCCACTTCACTTTCACTTTTCACTTTCATGCACTGGAGAAGGAAATGGCAACCCACTCCAGTGTTCTTGCCTGGAGAATCCCAGGGATGGCGGAGCCTGGTGGGCTGCCGTCTATGGGGTTGCACAGAGTTGGACACGACTGAAGCAACTTAGCAGCAGCTGCAGCAGCAGCAGCAGCAGCATAACAATATTTGCCAAGTGTTTCCTGTGGGCCACACAATGTTCTAACAACCTACACATAATTATTTTATCCTTATGAGATATGTATTATTTTGAAGTGAAGAATATGATGTTTAGAAGTTAACTTGCCCAAGAGAACACAGCTAGTAATCAGTGATACTTGGATTTATATCCTGATAGTTTAACTTCAAGGCATACTTTCTCAACCAAAATAATATATTCTTACCTTAGCATGAAGTTCCTATTAAGTGTCTATTATTTTTACACATATTTTCAAGTTAAAAAATGGAAAACATAAAGAATGTCTCTATAAATGAATATGATATTTCAAATACTGATAGCAATACTTTGACTTTTCCAAGTTACCTGAGATACACTCTAGTGATGGTTTCTTTACATTAATCAAGTATACTAACAAAACAAATCGAATCAAGTAATGTAATTGAAACTTTGCTACTGACAGATACTACTTTTTGCCACACTGCATGATAATGTGGGAACTTGGTTCCCCAACCAGGCATCCAGGGATCAAATCTGCATCTCTTACAGTAGAAGTGCAGAGTCTTAACCAATGGACCACCATGGAACTGTCGAAAACAACAACTCAATAAATAATCTTTTAAATGGAGGAGGAATAAAGAAATGATACCAATGATTCCTAATATTACAAATGAAGTAAAAAGATTTTAATTTAATCAATCCAATAAGAGCATTCCTTAAGACTCAGGTGGTCTTCAACATTTCTTACTTCTGATGTATTCAAAAAAGGTCCATTCACTGCAAAGGTTAAGGAGCAAACACAGGCAACTACTAGCTATGAGAAAATTTTAAGATATTAATATAGCTCTAATTTTGAAACAAACTTGCCTCATTGAAAAACAAAAGTTTGAAATATATGTATGTATATATATATACACACACACACATATATATGCTTTTGCTTTTAGCAGTTACTAAATAATTTTGACCTCCAATTCCTGTCATTGTTCTCCAGATTCATGCTTCTATTATGAATATCCATATACTTAAACAACTATTTCAAAACAAAAAATTTCATTAGTCCTTTAAAATTGTTAATTAAAATACTGTTATTGAATTACAAGTTTATAAATTGTTGCTTTTTATGAAATCTATCAATGAAATGGTTGTTTCAAATCTTTTTTTTAGGGTTTTATATGTTGGAAAGGGGAGAGAAATGAGAAGGAAAGGAAATAACTATAAAATGATGAAGTAATTTTGAAAAGCAAAATCACTGAAAGGCCACTAATAATTTCAAGTGAAATGCTATATAAAAGCTTTTAAATGCCTTAAATTTGTGAAAAACTACCCAGGAGATCAACAAATTCACATCAATGAGCTGCATTATACTAATAAGAGACCCTTGGCCTCTAGCCAGAGAGAACAAACAAAATGAACCATTCTCACATGGCTGCAAATTATCCAAAAGGAAGAGAAAGAGACAGAGTCAAAGTAACATGTTTGTATGGTGGGAAAAAGATCAAAAATTGATCAGTCCAAGCTGAGGTAATTAGAACCATAGTCAACGAGATGGGGTGCATGTTCTTAGTCCTATAGAAATGAATCTTAAATGCTGAACAAATTAGCTATTCAGTATTTGGATTCTTGCTTTAAAAAAAAATTCATAAAACATCTGGATGGTACCAGGTGTTCAAACTTTTAAAAATTAGTAACTTCTTGACCCTGTAAGAAATTATCTCGTTTGTGTGATTTTCAGAAAGATTTATAAAATTTGATTTTTAGTTAAACTTATCTCTGTTAGCATGAAACTAATCACCTGCTCCTATGTTGAACTATGGTTTGCACAAAAAGAAAAATAACTGCAAAGTGAAGACAATTTAAAAATCAGTGTATCTATCTGATAAAGTATCTTTACATACCTATAAAGCATAAAGCTTACATAACTTTTTCTAAATTCTATTATAGTAAAAACCTCCATACCTATCACCATCATCGTTGTAAACTTGAGAGGTTATAGTAACCAAAAACAAGTTGAGAAAAATTCCTAATAAGTCTACGGCAACAGGCAAACCAGAAATGTGTCCACTGTTTGTTCAAAATAAATTCTTTTAATTTAAGAGCTATTCTAATCATCATTAAGTGTATCTGGTAAACTCAAACGTTTATTTTAAAAACTTGTGGCCAGTCATCAGATAAACTGGAGTTAACATGAATATGGTCACCCACAATCAGCTGGCCAGGAAACAGAGTTCTTAAAAACCTCTGGAAAGAATTCTTATTACTACTATTCTGTAGCAAAATCAAGCTCTCATTTATAAATTTCCCAAAATACATCTGAAGTATTTTATTTCTATATCTATTTATAAATTCATGGTTTTATAGTGTTGAAATAAAAACAGAGGTTATATGCCTAATCTCATTTCTTCCTACCACATTCATGTGTGTTGATCAATTAACTACAGACCAACTTCAAACACTGTTTTAGAAACAGCAAATCATTAACAGCTATAAAGCAAGCAGCACCACAAAGCTTTACAACATAAATTCAGTACTTTAGAAGCTGTCAATAAGTAGAAGGAATGACTAGCTCCACATTTCAGCTAATGATATAACCAAATACAGATAAAATTATAGGTTAATCTGAAAGTTTTAAATTCATTTATCTAAAATATATTTTTCATATTTTGTCAACCAAGTCCATTTCCTCAGTTGCAAATTTACTAAAACAAATAGTATTAACTCAAGTTAAGGTGTAGCTTTCTTTTAATTATACACAGGTTAATTTTTGTGAAACATATGTCTATACTCTGAATTATAGCTGATACACCGTTAATAAGCAAAACAGGCAATTGAGACGTTTAATCAACGTATTGGTTCTGATCAAGTACTTTCAAGTTCCTTTCCCAACAATGCCACTTACAGGAATAAGTAAGCAAATAATCTCTAAAATAATTCATTTTTATACATTGAGTTATATTATTATTCTTTAAAGAATACAGTATTTAGTTTTCTTTTTACTTCCATTCTTCCTGGCATTTACTCCTTCATTTTAGGATGGCTTGATCAATCCTTTATTTCTTCATAAAATGAAAAATAATTACATCCATTTGTGTCAAATTCGTGATATCCAGTATAGATGGAATGAAAAACTCAAATAGTCACTTTAGTAGCTTTGCTATATATTAGGCCCCCACTCTCACCTTTTTTTTGAATTGCTAGAAAAAACAGATCAGGTCATTTGTTAAGAAAGAACTGCATATCTAGATGTCACCTCAGAAAAACAGGTTTCATTTCTAAATTTCTGGTCATATTTCAACAAATAGATATTATATTCATTTTTCATCATTAGCATTTTTGTATATATCTATGATCATGTGATAAAAGCCACCAGTATTTGCCAAGGAAGAACACAGGTAGCAAATTATTCCACTGGATAACAGACACTGCTTTTATTGTCTCTTTGGGAAAAGGTGGAAAAGTAAATATACTGTTTTGCATTTTGTTACCTAGTTTTCAGACAAGTTTACTGAGTAAAATAAACAATAAAGCAATGTTTCACATTCTAGCAATAAAACCACTAAAAAGCCATCAGAGTAAGAAATTCTTTGATCCCTACTGTTTCCCACAAGAGACTCTCTATAATATCCAAATGACTAGATATTACAAAATGAGGATAAACTCAAAAGAAAATCATTAAATAAATGGAATTAGTATTTTACTTTTTCCACAAGATCCCGGTAAAAAATAAATTTAAATAGCAGTGGAGCTGTACTTCTTAAAAATTTTAAAAGCACAAAAAAGTGAAAAGATGTCCAACTGTTTTTTCCTTTGACATTTTTCTGATACTTGGTTAGAAGTGAGAACAAAATGGGAAATAAAACAGTTTCTAGGTACTAACAGGTAACTTTCTGCCTCTTGATGAAGGTGAAAGAGGAAAGTGAAAAAGCTGGCTTAAAACTCAACATTCAAACAACTATGATCATAGCATCCGGTATCATCACTTATGGCAAACAGATGAGGAAAAAGTGGAAAGAGTGACAGATTTCATTTTTGGGGGCTCCAAAATCACTGTGGATGGTAACTGCAGCCATGAAATTAAGAGGCCTACTCCTTGGAAGAAAGCTATGACCACCTAGACAACATATTAAAAAGCAAGGACATCACTTTGCTGACAAAAGTCTGTCTAGTCAAAGCTATGGTTTTTCCATTAGTCATGTATGGATGTCAGAGTTGGATCATTAAGAAGGTTGAGTGCTGAAGAATTGATGCTTTTGAACTGTGGTGCTGCAGAAGACTCTTGCAAGTACCTTGGACTGCAAGGAGATCAAATTAGTCAATCCCAAAGGAAACCAACCTGAATATATACTGGAAAGACTGACGCTGAAGCTAAAGCTCCAATACTTTGGCCAAAGAGCCAACTCACTGGAAAAGACCCTGATGCCGGGAAAGATTGAGGACAGGAAAAGAAAAGGGTGACAGAGGATGAGGTGGTTGGATGTCATCACTGAGGCAGTGGACATGAGTCTGAGCAAACTCCAGGAGATAGTGAAGGACAGGGAAGCCTGGTGTTCTGCAGTCCATGGGGTTGCAGAGTCAGATATGACTTGGCAATTGAACAATAGATGACCGATTTGTTATAGGAAAGTAAAAGTGAAAGTCGCTCAATTGTGTCCAACTTTTTGTGACCCCACGGACTGTAGCCCGCTAGGCTCCTCTGTCCATGGAATTCTCAGGGAAGAATACCAGAGTAGGTTGCTATTCCCTTCTCCAGGTGAACTTTCTGGCCTAGGGATCGAACCCAGGTCTCCTGCACTGCAGGTGAATTTCACACCATCTGAGGCACCAGAGAAGCTCTATAGGAAAGTAAAAAGATAGCACAGTTAATTAATTTTTAAACCATTTAGGGGAAGTTTAAAGGTGGCCTGGTGGTTATGATTATAGACTTCTACTGTTTTGGGCTGAGTACAGTCCCTGGTCAGAAGCAGAGGGATGCAGCAAAAATAGAAAACTTTAAGCCATTTATACAATAAACCTTTAATCCCCACACAAACAGTTTTCCTTTATATTCAACTGCTTTCTCATTACACAGAAAAGCATTGAAAGATATCAACCAGAGAAACTTTATAATACTTTAAAGACAAAACAAACTTGAAATATATAAAAGCACAAACACTGAGAATATGTTTATTACTTCTTATTCAATTACATTATATACTTTAAACATAAAAAAGTCCACATAATACACAAAAATAAAGAGGAAATACCTTGAATTTGCTATTTCTTTCACCAAAATTTATCCTCTATGATGGTTTTTTTAATGAGATCAACTTGGCTAGGCTACAGATTCCAGTTTTTCATTCAAACGTTAATCTAGGTGTTGCTGTGAAGGTATTTTTCTGATGTAATTAAAACCCCTAATCAGTTAACATCTCATAAGGATATATTCTGGATTATCTGGAAGGGCTGGACTGAATCAGTTGAAAGGCCTCAAAAACATAGCCAAACGTTTCCCTCACAGAATAAATTCCACCTATGGAAGATAGCTTCAGCCCATGCCCATGGAGTTCTAGCCTGGTGGTGATCATTCTGGTTGCCTGTCCTGTAGTTTTTTGACTGCCTAGCCAGTTTCTACAAGGATAAAGGTCGAGTCCTTGAAATTTCTCTCTCGATCTCTGTATGCATGTGTATCAAATGTATCTATTGGTTCTCTTTCTCTGGTTGAACCCAGACTGATGAAAATCTCATTCCAAATCACACAATTATTATACTCAGACATTTTCAAAGAATGTGTGTCTCTGCTTTTCAACTGAAAAAATGGGCATTTTATCAATTAAGGAAACCAATATACATTATTGAAAGTGAGTATATAAAATACACAAGTCTGAACTGCGCTGAATGTGTCTAACAATTCTTGGCTTAAACATCAACTTTCAATGAAAGGGGCCTAATCATAGAGAAAAACTGAAGAGGAGTTCTAAATTGTCAATGAAAACTTTATTTTATGAACAGAGCACTTCACTTGGCACTGAGGTGTGTTACAAGGAAGGAGAGGACACAGTTTTAACATAAAACCTGCTTAACACCTGGGGTAAGACAAGAAGCCTAGAAAATTTATACAGAAGAGGAAGTGGCATATAATGAAACTTATCATATGCCTGATAAATGCTGCCTCACTTAATGCTTATAATCTAATGAACTAAACATTATCATTTCTATTTCCAGATAGGAAAGCTGAGGTTGAGTTGTCCAAGGTCATATAACTAACAGGTGACAGAATTAGAATTTGAATACAAGCCTATCTAACTCTAGGAGATCCAACTTTTTCTTCTGCACTACAGACTCTTAGAAGGAAATGATTATTAACAGCATTATGAATCATTCATTGGGCAGTTAACATGCGTTAGGCCATTTTATTAAGCATTTTTATATATTTCTTTTTTCTTTGTTTCTTTCTTTCTTTTTAGGCCATGCTGCCTTGAGGGATTGTATTTCCCTGACATGACCCGGGCTTTAGTCAGTAAGTGTGAAGTCTTAACTACTGGACTGCCAGGAAATTCCCATGTATTTATTAACTTTTGACAGCTTTTTGAGCGAAGTGCTAACATCACCTCCATTTTATTTATTTATTTATTTTTCACCTCCATTTTAAAGATGAGGGAACTAAAGCTGGAAATTGACAGAGTAGTAGGATATTAGCCAAATCTTAAAGTGCATCTTCATTCAGCATCCTAGTATTAATGAGTAGCCTGTAGCCAATTTCTCCTACAATCTTCTGGCGAATACGGAAACAGAAAGATGTTTAAATAAAGTTAGCAAATAGTATAGCTAATAAGTTAATATTCATTATGAACATAATAATAGATGTCTGATAGAAATTATTACTGGAAGGGCAGATGATGTGAAATGCTTTCACTAAAGCATTAAGGAAACAAAAACAACACCCCAAAGCTTTCTCAACACAAATGAGGAACATGAGGTGTTTTGAGAGCAATCACTTATACTTTTGGCTTATAAAAATCAAGGTAAAAGTATGCTTAAAATCATTGTAGTATATAAAATAGAGAAAATAATAGTTGATGAAACAGGTTTAAAAATATCTCAACGTATTTCCAAGCTCTAAAAGCAACAAGAAACTGAAGAAAAGCTGAAGCTTTTTCTTCTGTATTTCATTCATTTTACATATTTGGGAACCACTAGCATAAATGGTTAAAAACAAATGGACAATTATCTAATGTCTCACAAGTATTCTTCCAAATTAGTCTTATACCACATTTCTCCTAAAAAGATTTCATGGTCCCCAAATGCTTATACTTTTAACCATGAAATATAAGGTCCTTCCAACTTTTATATTTTCTACCATACTCCATTTTTCTACCACAACCTCCTACCCATTCTTCCATATACAACCTATCTTAGCATTTCACAATCTCTTCCAGAGGAGAGGTTAACAAGCTCTCTTTGGGAAAAAGGCTTGAGTGGCAAACGAATTTTAAGAGCTGCATAGCTCCCTCTTACAAATTCAAAATGAACATTAGCATATTAAGGAGGGGGGAAGGTTGGAAGGATTTCTGAGAAATAACTTACAAAAAGGTTATACAATTAGTGGCAGGATGCCCCCCCTCCCCAATTTCAAGTAATTAATGAGTAAGGAGATAAATTATCAATCTTAAATCAGTATAAAAGAAAAAGTTAAAGCCCTTCAAAGTATGTACCATCCATTTTATGGTTCATCTGGCAGAACCTATTTCCAAATTCTTTACTGGGTTTTGCTAATCTACTATTTAAATGTAATAATAATAATAAAATATTTATGCTGTATGCTTTAATTAATTCAAAATCACTATTGAGATAACAAAGCAAATCTTTTATGTATTTTTATTTAAACAGCTCTTTTTGAAAAGGTAGAAGTTTTAAAAATGATAGTTCAATGACTCAACTGCAATTCCTTTGAGAGAGGAGAGCAGTTATAACTCTTTCATTTATACTTGACATTTTCCATTACCCTTTCTTAGAATTCTCAGTAAACAATTACTTGCACTCACTTTATGATTTAGGTATAAAGCTCAACAGCCACTTCCTCTAAATAAGGAAACCAAGGTTAAGAGAGGTTAAATGCCTCAGAGCAGATCAGAGGTGGGACTAGCTATGTGACTGTGGGGTTCTCAGGAAATAATTTACTCTTTCCTTCAAGCAGGTGTAAACACACTAGAGCATGTGATATTACAGACATTCCAAGTAGCTTCTTTTATATTTCAACCACTTTTGTTCACTCAAAGACACTTAAAATATGGAATAATAGTGGACAAATACATAAAAGAATGAATAGAAAAGCATGTTTAAACTTATATATGAATTAGTAGTACTACCAACAGCATCTTACTCTTTATTAAATTTTAAAAATATAATTGCCACTTAGCTATAAACTGGAAAATTCTTCATCTGAGGAATGAATAATAAGAAACATGAGGTGTTAATAATGAAATTAAATGTAGATACATTAATGATATTCACACTTGTTATTAAGATATTAATCACTCTATGGGGCAGCTGATTTTAATGGAAGGTTTTTTCAACAGAGGCTATGTATTACATCTGTAATTTTCATGTGATAATAGGGAGAGAAAAAAACTTTTTTGGGGCAAGTGTATAAAAATTAAATGTGCATGCAATGAACTAATTCTTTAGAAAAATACTGAACAACACATTTACATCACTTTTTACTTTTATTTTTTGAAATTAGTAACTATGCCATTGAAGAAACTAATTCTACCAGGATATTTATTCTCAATGTCTTATTACTTCTTTTCTAATCCATATCTTTAATATTCTGTGTGTATATGCCCTTATAAGCAGAAGTTATGAAAATTATTATACTCTCACACAAAATGGATCTTGTGATTTCTGGTGGGAAATAAAGCAGTCAGACAAATGAACCAATACAGGAAAAATGTCGTATTTTTCATGAAAAGTAATGGATCAGGATTAATGACCATTACCTCTTTCTCTTTTTGCTGAAAAAAAAAGGATGTAAATCCCTTAACTCTGAATTTCGAAGGAATAACTTCTTTTAAAAGTTCCGAGGTGGCGCTAGTGGTAAAGAATTCACCTGCCAATGCAGAAGATGCAAGAGATGTGGGTTCGATTCCTGGGTTGGGAGGATTCCCTGGAGAAGGAAATGGCAACCCACTCCAATATTCTTGCCTGGAAAATTCCATGGACACAGGAGCCTGGGGGCAGAGGAGCTACAGGCCATGGGGTCACAAAGAGTCAGATACAATTGAGCACACAAACATCAGTTAAATGGAGATTTCCTTGTGGCTCAGACTGTAAACAGTCTTCCTGCAATTCTGGAGACCTAGTTTTGATCCCTGGGTAGGAATGATCCCCCAGAGAAAGCAATGGCTACCTACTCCAGTATACGCGCCTGGAGAATTCCAAAGAGGAGCCTGGCAGGCTGCAGTCCATGGGGTCACAAAGAATCAGACACGTCTGAGCAATTAACACAACACAACAAAATCAGTTATATGACGGGGATGAAACAGAAGACCCATGAGTTTATTTAACTCCCAAACATGTGTTCATCACAAAACAGACAAATATTTCCCAGTAAAAGTGTAAAACCTCAGAGCCAGGATTTATCCTCAGGAAAGAGGCTTTTCTTCCTCCTCTTTCACTGCCTACCTAAATAATGCTTTAAATTAGTTATATTAAGTATTTATGAAATATTGTGGGGAATTAACCAGCTTTTGCACAGGGTGATAATTCCTGTGGTGAAATGCATTTTAAGCTCTAAACAACAAAATTACAAATATACTTTGGCTATACTGATCATTTGCTCACATTGGATAATCTGGCAAATGACTGACGAAGGGCCAAAGAGATCATCATATTAACAGTCAGGTCACCTGCACATGCCTGAAATGGAGAGGCAAGTGACAGATGTTCTACGAAGTTCTGATATGAACTCTTTCCTCAATGGATTACCAATATTTGACTCATTCTAAGTACTACAGTCTACTTAACCAATGGGACTACAGAGAATAAATAAATTAACACCACCATGGTTTTGATGAATAAATATAATAACAATAATACTTTTACATTATACATTTCTTCAACGTGCCCCTCTCTAATTCTATGCCTTTAATACAACAAACAAGTATACTTCTAAGTACGAATGTTTTAGGTACTTTGTTCTTAGGTGTGCCAACAGGTCTAAGTAGTCTAAACATTCTTAACATCATGTTTTGTTTTACATTTTACTTTTTAAATCATAGCTTTATTGAGATCTAACTCACAGACCAGACAATGCACACATTTAAAGTACACAATCCAGTGGTTTTAGTACAGTAACAGAGATGTACACTCATCATCACAGTCAATTTTAGAATGCTTCTGTAACCTCCGAAAGAAAGCCTGTACCCAGGAGTCAGTCTCCATCATCCATCACTATCTCCCCAATCCCCATAGTTCCCCTCCACATCCTGCCAGGCAGCTACCAACCTAAATTCTGTCTCTTATCAAATTCTGGAATTCTCATATAAGTGCAATTATGCATCTATGGCATTTTGTAAATTGCTTCTTTCACTTAGAATAATATTTTTAAGGTCTCCGTCCATGGGGTCACTAAGAGTCGGGCACAACTGAGCGACTTCACTTTCACTTTTCACTTTCATGCATTGGAGAAGGAAATTGCAACTCACTCCAGTATTCTTGCCTGGAGAATCCCAGGGACAGAGGAGCCTAGTGGGCTGCTGTCTATGGGGTTGCACAGAGTTGGACACGACTGAAGCGACTTAGCAGCAGCAGCAGCATGTTGTAGCATGTGCCAATATTTGATCCTCTTTATTGCTAAATAATATTCCCTGGTAGCTCAGCTGGGTAAAGAATCCGCCTGCAATGCAGGAGACCCCGGTTTGATTCTGGGTTGGGAAGATCCCCTAGAGAAGGGAAAGACTATTCACTTCAGTATTCTTGGGCTTTCCTGGTGGCTCAGCTGATAAAGAATGCACCTGCAATGTAGAAGACCTGGGTTGGGAAGATCCCTTGTAGAAGGCAACGGCTACCCACTCCAGTATTCTGGCCTGGAGAATTCCATGAACTGTAATCCATGGGGTCACACAGAGTCAGACACAACTGAGCAACTTTCACTTTCACTCCAGTGTATAAATTCAAAGATTATAATACATTTATCAGTTTATGGACATGAATTATTTCTAATTTTTGACTATTATGAATAATGCTGCTACAAACATTTGTGTACAAATTTTTACATAGACAAAAGTTTTGATTTCTCCAGGGTATATATCTGGAGTGGAATTGCTGAGTCATATGGTCACTCTATGTTTAGCCTTTTAAGGAACTGGCACACTCCCAGCAGTATTTCATGAAGTTCCACTTTCTCCACATCCTTGTCAACACTTGATGATCTACCATTTTGATTATGAAAATGCTGCGGAGTGTGAAGATGAATCTCATTGTGGTTTTGATTGACATTTCTCTGATCCTTAATAAAGCTGAACACTTTTTCATGTTCTTATAAAAACCTCTGCTTTGAGTATATGTACGTGTATGTGTTTTCAGAAAGTAGACGTAAGGCCTTGAGTTTACAGAGCTATAGATTAGTATAAGCTGATGGAATTATACTTGTTACTTTTCACAGATTAGCTAGGGGGACCCTCACATATACTAAGTAAGCATTTGTCAATTTATACTGCCAGATCTCATTCTTCCTAAAAAAACTGGTAGTCCAATAAAGACAGCACCCATGTTTTCTACATCTTTGTACCTGTCACATTACTTAACAGAATACACACAGTAGGCAGACTCAATGAATAATGCTTCAATTACTAAATTTAACATGACATCTCATACTAATTTCTCAAAATCCTCTAAGATAGAATGGATAGTATTCAAACTCCTTTTGAAATATGATAATCACAGATAATTGTACTTCGAATTAATGAGACAACAACAAAACTCCAAATTCCCTAATCACAAGTTTAATGCTCAGTGTATCTCGGATTGGGCCAGAAATTCTTCACATTCAGATGATCTACATTTTAAACTATTCATTTCAACAACAAAGCAATGTCTGTATTTTGGTTTATGAGCATGAATAGATAGTTCACTTATTTTAAACAAAATGAACATAAAACTAGGTATCATCTCATTAGAATATGGTAAAGCTTTAGCAATTTTCTCATTAACTATGAAATAGGTGGTAAGTAGATTCTTTGTTCCTGTCAGGTATAAAAGGCAGGATCAGGAAATGACTGTCTACTTCTATAAATCTATAATGAGGCCATGAGTTCCAGTCCCAAATCTACCACTTACTAGTTGGGTGATCTTGAGCAAACTATTTAACCTCTTTTAACTTCAGGTTCCGTATTTTCCAAGTGAAGTGTGACAGATGCTCAGTCATGTCCAACTCTTTGTGGCCCCATGGACTGACTGTATAGTCCTTTGAATTCTCCAGGCTAGGATACTGGAGTGGGTAGCCGTTCCCTTCTCCAGGGGATCTTCCCAACCCAGGGATCAAACCCAGGTCTCCCACATTGCTTGCAGATTCTTTACCGCTGAGCCACCAGGGAAGCCGCATTTTCCAAATAGGTAACAGAATTTAAAACAGAGAAGTATCAAGGGGAGTAAATATGTAATGTATTACTGTGTAGTAAGATGTGTTAAAATAAGCTATTATTATTCAAGAAAACATTGTAAATATGTCCAATGTGGAATCAGTTTTGAAACAAAATACATTCTTCAACCTATAACAAAGTACTAGGATTAATCTAAACATCTTAGCCCAGTGGGTAGGTGGCAGAAATGGGAAAAAGACGAACTTTTACTTTTTGAATTACCTATTATTTGCCTGCTTTATATACTCAACGTCCATAATAACACAAGTAAACAAATAACTTTGACTATTAAACAGAATATGTTGTTATGAGGAAAGTATTTATATAAGTTGATAGAAGACTTTATATGACCTAATAACACGAATTACTAATACCAAATATAAATGGTTATAGGAAATTATACATGTCTATATACTAAAATTAAGTCATATTGATTCGTTTAGAGAAGCTGTGGTTATTTCAAATTGGGACATTAATTTGAACACTAAGAAAAAATGTTCTAACGTTTAATTTTATGTGATGCCCTTAATATGTTGTCTTGATTTACTGTGTATTACACACTTTATAAACATGAAAACTGTATTTGCTGAATTAAGTAAACAATTTCAATATGAAGGAGAATTTTCTCTTTTGGAAGCCAAGACAGATTATAATCCATTAATATATCTTTCAACAAAAAGGATGAAATCTTCCACTGGTTAGGCTGATAAACTCTTTCGTGTCAAAACTAAGCCTCTTTATCATGATAACCCAGAATAATGGTCGGCTGCTCTAGGCACTTTATCTACTTTACAGATGAAAAATCAGCTCTACTTTCATGGAATTAGATTAATGCCATAACAGGAAATACTTCTAGGCCTGAACTTGCTTCATG
This sequence comes from Bos grunniens, assembly GCF_055505025.1. Taxonomy (NCBI): domain Eukaryota; kingdom Metazoa; phylum Chordata; class Mammalia; order Artiodactyla; family Bovidae; genus Bos; species Bos grunniens. The sequence continues at coordinate 15,867,437 of NC_141192.1, forward strand.
CCTTCAAAGCTGCCTGTAAATTTAAAGTACTTCCTGAACTCAAAAGATAAGACAGGAGAAGGAAAAAGAAAAACAGTACAGTGACCCTTTTACTGAAGGAAAATATTGCTTCCTGAAAAAGCTGTTGAAAGCTGCTTGCTACGGGCATTATGCTCTAGAAAGCCTAGGGCAAGGTGGTTTTAGTTGAACATGGGGATTCTGGGCATATATCAGACAGCTGCTATAAATCTGTTCTTTCTATAATCCTTTTTGATAAATTTTAAGTCATCTTGGGAAAAGCCAAAGTAATAACTTTCTCAGCTTTTAGTAAATTCAAAATTACTCACTATTTTACATATAACATTTTATAAAGGATTACAGTTTAACACACTTGGAAAATGCTGACCCTAAGCTCTAGAATTAAAATTTTGGTTCAGAATGTGTGCCAAAGGCAGCAAATTTATCTGACACCTAATTGGGCAGTCTAACCTAACAACAAGAAAAAAACAAGAGGCGTTCTGTGGAACATATAAAAGGGTTCTTTAAAAGGTGATCACGATAGAAAGTTGAGAGTTTTTATTCAAAAGACTCATACTTAGGGAGAAAAGAACACTGACCAAAGGCACCATAGGCATGTGAACATGCCACATGAAACCGAAGACACATCAGTAATATAAATGATTATATGATCTAAAAAAGGGAGAAAGGAGGGAATAGACCCACTATAAAACAACAAAGAAACTCAAAAGAGATACAGTATCTGTTGTATCTCTTTTATATATTTATATATATATCAGTTCAGTTCAGTCGTTCAGTCATGTCCAACTCTTTGTGACCCGATGGACTACAGCACGCCAGGCCTCCCTGTCTATCACCAACTCCTGGAGTTCACCCAAACTCATATTCATTGAGTTGGTGATGCCATCCAAACATCTCATCCTCTGTCGTCCCCTTCTGCTCCCACCTTCAATCTTTCCCAGCATCAGGGTCTTTTCAAATGAGTCAATTTTTTGCATCACGTGGACAAAGTTTTGGAGTTTCAGCTTCAACATCAGTCCTTCCAATGAACACCCAGGACTGTTCTCCTTTAGGATGGACTGGTTGGATCTCCTTGCAGTCCAAGGGACTCTCAAGAGTCTTCTCCAACACCACAGTTCAAAAGCATCAATTCTTCGGCACTCAGCCTTCTTCACAGTCCAACTCTCACATCCATACATGACCACAGGAAAAACCATAGCTTTGACTAGACAAACCTTTGGTGGCAAACTAATGTCTCTGCTTTTTAATATGCTATCTAGGTTGGTCATATCTTTCCTTCCAAGGAGTAAGCGTCTTTTAATTTCATGGCTGCAATCACCATCTGCAGTGATGTTGGAGCCCAAAAAAATAAAGTCTGATACTGTTTCCACTGTTTCCCCATCTATTTCCCATGAAGTGATGCATACTGAATATAAATTAAATACTCAACACTGTGCTAGCCGCCAGAGTTAATGTGGTTATTAAGACAGGCAAGAACTTTGTTTACCTTCTCATCTAGTTAGGATCTTAGGAGAAATAAAGATAATTACCAACTGAGATGACTCAAAAAAGGTAACAAATATGATTATATAATGAATGGGGAATATGTTACATGTATGTAATAACAAAGGCAGGAAGAAGCAGCAGAAGCAATCTTACACAGGTAACCAGAAAGTGTCTTGCTAAAAGAATGCTATCTGAGTTGAAAGCTGAAGAGTATGCATGAGTCGGCTCTTAGAAAACGTGACTCAAGAGCAGGGATCCCCAATCTCTGGGCTGCAGACTGGCACCTTCATCAGATCAGAGGCAGCATTAAATTAGAAATAAAGAGCACAGTACATGTAATATGCCTGAATCATCCAGAAACCATCCACCTAACCTCTGATCCAAAGAAAACTTGTCTTCCACAAAATCAGTCCCTAAAGCCAAAAACGTTAGGGAACACTGGCCAAGAGTATTCTAGAGAGAAGGAATAGGAGGGAAGGACTTGAAGAAGACAAGAGTTTAGGTGTTTAAGAAATGGTCAATGAGGGAGGAATGGAATAAGATGATATGACCGTTAAGAGAAAGCAATAAAACATGTAGGATCTTATATATCATTGCATAAAGCTCAGACTTTATTCTATAAGCAACTGGCAACTATGCAAGGAACTTAAGCAGTAAATGACTTATACTGATGTGCATTTTAGAAAGATAACTCATATTATTCTGTGGAGAATGGTTTAGAAAGAGTTAAAAGGTAAAACCGGGGAGACCAGTTGTTGCAGTAGGCCTACAGTAAAAAAATAAAATACTAAAGTTTTATAATAGAAAGGTAGTTGCAGATACAAGAAAAACAGATGCATTCCTGATAAACTTTAAAGACAGATACTTCTTGAAGGAAAGGGAATAAACAAGGATGACTTTTAGGATTTGGCCAGAGAACATTGAGCCAAACCTTATAGTGATGCCATGCACAGAAATGTTTTAGATGAAAGGGAGAAACAAGATCAACGGTGTTTCAAGACTACCACTGGCATATATCGACTAACCATTGGGTATTGCTGCTGCTGCTGCTAAGTTGCTTCAGTCATGTCCGACTCTGTGTAACCCCACAGACGCACCTCACCAGGCTCCCCCGTCCCTAGGATTGTCCAGGCAAGAACACTGGAGAGGGTTGCCATTTCCTTCTCCAATGCATGCAGTGGGTATTACACTTGGAAATTAGAATACGCCAAAAAAATTCATTTGGAAATCACAACTCTCTATGAAAGGTATTTATAGCCATGAGTATGGCTAAGTCTAACTATGAAGATAATATATAAGATAAATGAGAAAATTTCAGAATGTATCAAACTTTTAAATATAATGGCCCCAATTTTCCCTCTCTTTACTGATTAAACATCATTTTCATTGCTAATGGGCTCTTTTCCTGTTTTTCACTTTATTAGTATTTTCAGATAATATTATCTATTCTGATTACTTTTTAAAACAAGTAGGTTTTAGGTTTAAGTCTGTATTATTTTCTATTTCATTAACTTCTAATTTATGTTTATCATATCCTTTTCCTCTCCCTACACCCCCCTTACTGGATGCCTTAAAATTCTCTACATGAGAAATCACATCCTATCTTCAAATACAATGTCTTTAGTCCATTCAGACTGCTATAAGAAAAAACCAAAGACTGAGTGGCTTGGAAAAAACCAAATGTATTTCTTACATTTCTGGAATTTGGGAAGAAGATGAAGTGTTTGATGAGGGCGTGCTTCCTGTTTCATAGATGGGCATCTTTTCATTATGTCCTTACATGGCAGAAAGGGCAAGGGATCCCTCTGGTGCCTCTTTTTTTAAGTGCACTAATATCATCTGTGAGGGCTCTGTCCTCATGGCCCAATCACCTCTTAAAAACCATACCTCTAAATACATTGAGGATTAAATTATTAGCAATCAACATATGAATTCTGAAGGGACACAAATAGTCTACAGCAGATAGTTTTACTTTCTCTTCTAGCTGTCCATTATTTTTCCTGCTTAATTGATTTGATTAGTACTTCTAGTACAACATAGAACAGAAATTTGCTTAGTCCTACATTGATAAGATTTGCACCCATTTTTTTCCCTGAAAGTTTTATAATTTCCTTTTTACATTAAAGCCTGTGACCCATTTTGACTTGATTTTTATATAAGGTATGAGGATTTTTGTATAAGGCTCATTTTTGGACCTACGAATGTCCTATTTCGGCTGCAATGTTTTGAAAAGACTATCCTTCCTCAAATGAACTGATTTTATGCTTTTGTCAAAAATCAGTTGAACATACTTATATGGGTCTTTTAATAACTTTAAATTATAACTTTTGTGACTTTCTCCTTGGTTGCTCTAAAACTTAGAATATACATCTTAATTATATCTACCTCAGATTCACATTAACTTAATTCTAGTAAGATATAGAACTTTATTTTTGTACATCTCTATTTACTCCTCTCTCTTATGCTATTATTATTACATATTAAGCCTATATGTATGTGACAAACCCAGGAATGCATTTTTATATGTATTATTTTATATAATTTTATGTCTTTCAGAGAAGAAAGGAGAGCTAGTAGGTACTAGAGTGGGTTGCCATGCCCTCCTACAGGGGATCTTCCCAACCCAGGGATCGAACCCAGGTCTCCTGCATTGTAGGTGGATTCTTTACCATCTGTATTCTGGTCTCTAAATCTTATTGGTGTTCCCTTTTATGTGATGACTATTTTTTCCCTTGCTTTTTTCACAATTTCTTTTCTGTACTTGTTTTTCAACATTTTGACTATTACATATCTTTGCATTTATACCACCTGACATTCAGTGAAATTCTGAGACATGTAGATTAATGTTTTTCAACAAATTTAGGAAGTTTTCAGTCATTATTTCTTCAAAAATCTTTTCCTATTTTCAAACATGATAGTAATTATTAGTATAAAACTAGGCATCACAATATTTCTATTCTCTGCTCCTGCTGCTGCTAATTCGCTTCAGTCGTGTCTGACCCTGTGCGACCCCATAGACGGCAGCCCACCAGGCTCCCCCGTCCCTGGGATTCTCCAGGCAAGAACACTGGAGTGGGTTGCCATTTCCTTCTCCAATGCATGAAAGTGAAAAGTGAAAGTGAAGTCGCTCAGTCGTACCCGACTCTTAGCGACCCCATGGACTGCAGCCTATCAGGCTCCTCCATCCATGGGATTTTCCAGGCAAGGGTACTGGAGTTGGGTGTCATTCCTTCTCTGATTTCTATTCTCTAACCATGTGATAATGGATAAGGCATCTGAACTTTTTTCCTTTCAGGTGAAGAGCCAGTTATTCATAAACTAAATTCATTATACCATTTATTTATAATACCGGAGTGGGTAGACATTCCCGTCTCCAGGGGATCTACCCAACCCAGGGATCAAACCTGGTCTCCTGCATTGCAGGCACATTGTTTACCATCTGAGCCACTAGGGAAGCCTCAAGGAACCTGAATTTTTTTCTCCATTTTCTTCCATGTAAAAAGGAATGAATTATAAAAATTATACTCTGCCTAACTCACTGGATTCCCGTGAGGACCAAAATAAACACCTAATAAAAACAACACACAAAATATTAAATAAGTATAAAATTTCCTCCAACAATAAAGCCTTCATCTATATGCCTTTGATTTCATTCCATCTATTAGTTATAATTCTTCCATTTCCATCATCAGACTTCTATCATATCTTATTCAGATAATATACAAACTCAGATCTATTATGTCTTTAAACAAACTTTTATTCTCATCCAACACTCTTTATGTAATCTGTCTACTATCACTATCTCTCCGGTGGAGTCCATATCAAACTCTTCGTGGTGAAAGCCAAGTTGGATTTTTAAGCCACTCCAATATGAACTCTAATATGGCACTACTGTGTAAGACTTGGGAGAAGGCAATGGCACCCCACTCCAGGACTTTTGCCTGGAAAATCCTATGGACGGAGAAGCCTGGTAGGCTGCAGTCCATGGGGTCGCTAAGAGTCAGATACAACTGAGCGACTTCACTTTTCACTTTCATGCATTGGAGAAGGAAATGGCAACCCACTCTGGTGTTCTTGCCTGGAGAATCCCAGGGACGGGGGAGCCTGGTGGGCTGCCGTCTATGGGGTGGCACAGAGTCGGACATGACTGAAGTGACTTAGCAGTAGCAAACTGAAGTAACACTGCTGACTAATGTTCTTGTAACTAATGTCTCTTAGTCCAGGTCAGGTTAATGTAGATAATGTAGACAATCTATTCAAACAAAGATACTGTATATGAAATCTTGAGACATGGAGAAAACAATTATATTCACAGAACTGATAAAGAAAGATCATGAATTTATACAGCTACATCTTTATCTGAAAGAGTAAAAATCCATTCTGAAGGAGATCAGCCCTGGGATTTCTTTGGAAGGAATGATGCTGAAGCTGCAACTCCAGGACTTTGGCCACCTCATGCAGAGTTGACTCATTGGAAAAGACTCTGATGCTGGGAGGGATTGGGGGCAGAGGAGAAGGGGACGACAGAGGATGAGATGGCTGGATGGCATCACTGACTGGATGGACGTGAGTCTGAGTGAACTCCGGGGGTTGGTGATGGACAGGGAGGCCTGGTGTGCTGCGATTCATGGGGTCGCAGAGTCAGACACGACTGAGCGACTGAACTGAACTGAACTCAACATTTTGCTTGTTAAATGCACTACTGTCCTTGACAATTCTGGATAAATGATATATCACTAAACAAAGTTTCAGCAATACTAACTGCAATTGCCACAAGGGAAGCCCTCAAAGCCAACTGATGTCTCTTACTCCAGGTGAGGTTGATGTAGTCAGTAAAGTTTTCATCCTACTACATTCCTATCTATTCAGAAATATTCAGTAATATTTCATTGCTTTAGCACAGCATGATAAATCACCAATTTCAAATTTTACCACTAATTTATACTAATAATCAATTTTGAGAAGTCAACAATTACCTTAACATACTTAGCAAGTGTAAAAATCAGTAAACAGTTAATGAATAACTAACAAGTGATTTTAAAAAATCATTCCCTATACTTAATAAGATTATATCCTTTTATATTACTATTCACCTTTTATTAAAACCACTCCATAACCAATGCTATTTTCACATGTCTAATAATACTGCTGCTGGTTTACTTTTGAATGAACTACATTCTAGCCTCCTGCTGTTACTGAGAAATGCATTAAAGCAGGTCACGTGGTTTTTCCCCTCATGTCAACAAATGATGGCTCAATTAGGGAGATAAGTATCTACAGCCCTCAGCAGAATCTTCAGTCCATTCTCAGCAGTTTAGAAAAGCACTCTGGTTAGCATTAGAGCTAAGAAAAGGAACACTTATAATTCTTTAAGCATTCAATTAAATTTTTAAGTTCAAGAGTGGCTACTGAATGTTTCCAAACACAAACAGTATGGAAGCAGACTTTCATCATGAATGAGTACTCTAAAATCTGTGTGTATGTAAATTTTTTAATGAAATGAGACTATGACATTTCTGATACACTGTTTGCAGTATAAACAATTATGGATGATCCAAATTGCTCATTTTCTCATCAACAGAATATGTCAGGTTGCTAATAATGGGCAGTATTTGCTTCCACGGAACGAAAGGACTTCAAATTAAACGACATATAGAGATATTCCTGACTTACTTTGTAAAGCCTTTCAGGAATGCAGAGTAGAAAAGAGAATCAGGGAGCTGAAAAGGTCCCAGAGTAGTCAAATACCTAAATTATTTAATATTTATTTCCTCTTTTCTAAAAATTCTACGTAACTAGATTTTTCATACTTGCCCTAAAAAATTAGAAATACATTCATGAAAGGGGGATGGTTAAGGATGATTCATTGCTACAAAAGTAGCAAGTCAAGAAACACCTGGAGTAACAGGCAAATTTGGCCTTGGAATACAGAAAGAAGCAGGGCAAAGGCTAATAGAGTTTTGCCAAGAGAATGCACTGGTCATAGCAAACACCTTCTTCCAACAACACAAGAGAAGACTCTACACATGGACATCATTAGATGGTCAACATCGAAATCAGATTGATTATATTCTTGGCAGCCAAAGATGGATAAGCTCTATATAGTCAGCAAAAACAAGACCAGGAGCTGACTGTAGCTCAGACCATGAATTCCCTATTGCCGAATTCAGACTGAAATTGAAGAAAGTAGGGAAAACCACTAGACCATTCAGGTATGACCTAAATCAAATCCCTTATGACTATACAGTGGAAGTGAGAAATAGATTTAAGGGACTAGATCTGATAGATAGAGTGCCTAATGAACTATGGACTGAGGTTTATGACATTGTACAGGAGACAGGGATCAAGACCATCCCTATGGAAAAGAAATGCAAAAAAGCAAAATGGCTGTCTGGGAAGGCCTTACAAATAGCTGTGAAAAGAAGAGAAGCAAAAAGCAAAGGAGAAAAGGAAAGATATAAGCATCTGAATGCAAAATTCCAAAGAACAGCAAGAAGAGATAAGAAAGCCTTCCTCAGTGATCAATGCAAAGAAATAGAGGAAAAGAACAGAATGGGAAATACTAGAGATCTCTTCAAGAAAATTAGAGGTACCACGGGAACATTTCATGCAAAGATGGGCTCGAGAAAGGGCAGAAATGGTAGGGACCTAACAGAAGCAGAAGATATTAAGAAGAGGTGGCAAGAATACACAGAAGAACTGTATGAAAAAGATCTTCATGACCCAGATAATCACGATGGTGTGATCACTGACCTAGAGCCAGACATCCTGGAATGTGAAGTCAAGTGGGCCTTAGAAAGCATCACTATGAACAAAGCTAGCAGAGGTAAACTTAATACAAAGTATCTATATAGAAAAGCAGAATATATTAAGAAGAGGTGGCAAAAATACACAGAAGAACTATGCAAAAAAGATCTTCATGACCCAGATAACCACGATGGTGTGATCCTTCAACTAGAGCCAGACATCCTGGAATGCAATGTCAAGAAGGCCTTAGGAAGTATCACTACAAACAGAGCTAGTGGAGGCGAAGGAATTCCAGTTGAGCTATTTCAAATCCTAGAAGATGATACTGTGAAAGTGCTGCATTCAATATGCCAGCAAATTTGGAAAACTCAGCTGTGGCCACAGGACTAGAAAAGGTCAGTTTTCTTTCCAATCCCAAAGAAAGGCAATGGCAAAGAATGTTCAAACTACTGAACAATTGCACTCATCTCAACATGCTAGCAAAGTAATGCTCAGAATTCTCCAAGCCAGGCTTTAACAGTACGTGAAATGTGAACTTCCAGATGTTCAAACTGGATTTAGAAAAGGCAGAGGAACCAGAGATCAAATTTCCAGTATCTGTTAGATCACAGAAAAAGCAACAGAGTTTCAGAAAAATGTCTACTTCTGCTTTATTGACCGTGTTTCACAACAAACAGTGGAAATTATTCAAGAGATGGGAATACCAGACCACCTGACCTACCTCCTGAGAAATCTATATGAAGTCAAGAAGCAACTGTTAGGACTGGACATGGAAAAACAGATTGATTCCAAATAGGGTAAGGAGTACGTCAAGGCTGCATACTGTCACTGTACTTATTTATCTTATATACAGAGTACATCGTGAGAAATGCCGGGCTGAATGAAACACAAGCTGGAATCAAGATTGCCAGGAGAAATATCAGTAATCTGAGCTATGCAGATGACATCACCCTATGGCAGAAAGCGAAGAAGAACTAAAGAGCCTCTTGATGAAAGTGAAATAGGAGAGTGAAAAAGTTGGCTTAAATCTCAACATAAGATCATGGCATCAGGTCCCATCACTTCATGGCAAACAGATGGGGAAACAATGGAAACAGTAACAGACTTTATCTTTTTGGGCTCCAAAATCACTGGAGATGGTGACTGCAGCCATGAAATTAAAAGACACTTGCTCCTTGGAAGAAAATTTATGACCAACCTAGACAGCATATTAAAAAGCAGAGACATTACTTTGTCAACAAAGGTCCACCTAGTCAAAGCTATGGCTTTTTCCAGTAGTCATGTATAGATGTGAGAGTTGGACTATAAAGAAAGCTGAGCACTGAAGAATTGATGCTTTTGAACTGTGGTGTTGGAGAAGACTCTTGAGAGTCCCTTGGACTGCAAGGAGATCCAATCAGTTAATCCTAAAGGAAATCAGTCCTGAATACTCATTGGAAGGACCGATGCTGAAGCTGAAACTCCCAATACTTTGTCCACATGATGCGAAGAATTGCCTCATTTGAAAAGACCCTGATGCTGGCAAAGATTGAAGGTGGGAGGAGAAGGGAACGACAGCAGATAAGATGGTTGGATGGCATCACCAACACAATGGACATGAGCTTGAGCAAGCTCTGGGAGTTGGAGATGGACAGGGAAGCCTGGCATGTTGCAGTCCATGGGGTCGCAAAGAGTCGGACACGACTGAGCGACTGAACTGAACTGAAAATACACAGCTGCTTGGAGCCACTTAAAAGCACACAACAAACCCATATAACAATAGATACTGCATATGAAATCTTGAGACATGGAGAAAACAATTATATTCACAGAACTGATAAAAAAGATCGTGAATTTATACAGCTACAGCTTTATCTGAAAGAGTAAAATTTTAAAGATGCTCTTACTCAGTATTTCGTTTGTTAAGATGTAATACTATCCTTGACAATTCTGGATAAACGATATATCACTAAACTAAGTTTCAGCAATACTCATTGCAATACTAAATTTATACAAATAAAAAACATGTTTATTGTTTATCACTATTGCCGTTACAATGATACCTGTAAATAAGGAATATTCATACCACCTTTTAGTAAACCATAACAAGATCAGAGAAGCAATATAGATTGTTTCAATATATTAACAAATCTATAGAAAGGTTATGTTGAAGTTAGGAGTTGTGTTAGTGCTGACAGGTCATAAAAGAGAGAGAAAGGCAAATGTTAATACTACCTATTCAACAAGAGCTCAGGAACTATGGACAATGGACTTCACATTTTCAGGTCCTAATGAAGAGATGAAGTTATCATGTGCACATGCTACTAAAGACTGAAAGTCTCTTTCTTCTGATTCTATGTCATCACAGAGAAAATATTGAGCTCTAAATACAAATTTATCTATGGCTAGAGAATATGCAGGTTCAGTTCAGTTCAGTCGCTCAGTCATGTCCGATTCTTTGCAACCCCATGGACTGCAGCACACCAGGCCTCCCTGTCCATCACAAACTCCCGGAGCCCCAAAAAATAAAGTCTGACACTGTTTCCACTGTTTCCCCATCTATTTCCCACGAAGTGATGGGACCAGATGCCATGATCTTTGTTTTCTGAATGTTGAGCTTTAAGCCAACTTTTTCACTCTCCATATTCACTTTCATCAAGAGGCTCTTTAGTTCTTCTTCACTTTCTGCCATAAGGGTGGTGTCATCTGCACATCTGAGGTTATTGAGATTTCTCCTGGTAATCTTGATTCCAGCATGTGATTCATCTAGCCCAGAATTTCTCATGATGTACTCTGCATATAAGTTAAATAGCAGGGTGATAATATACAGCCTTGATGTACTCTTTTTCCTATTTGGAACCAGTCTGTTGCTCCACGTCTGGTTCCAACTATTGCATCTTGACCTGATTTCTCAAGAGGCAGGTCAGATGATCTGGTATTTCCATCTCTTTCAGAATTTTTCACATTTTATTGTGATGCACACAGTGCAAGGCTTCGGCACAGTCAGTAAACTGAATCATCCTTCCCTCCTCTCTCTCTCTCATATCCAATAATCAATCTATCAAAAATATATCCAGAATCTGACCCATCTTAAACAGCTCCACCACTAGTGCAAGCCACCATCATGTATTTGCCAAATATTATTGTAAAAGCCTGCTTATTGTTCTCCCTGGCTCAAGTTTCATCTATTTTCCTTAGGAGTTACAATGAGTTTTCAAATATAATACAGAATATGCCACTCCTTTACTCAAACTCTTTTAATAGTTGCCTGTTTCATCTTAGGAAAATTTAAAACCTTACATATCTTATAGATTTGACTCATAGCTGCCTTTCAGAGTTCATCTGCTTTCATTCTCTTTGTGGTGTGTCTCAATGTCCTCCTTTGCTGTGCTGTAAATACTATAGGCATATTCCTTCCTCAAAGCCTCTTAACTGCTCCCCTCTGCTAGAAATGTGCTTTCCTCAAATAGCTACATGGCATTTTTCCTTAATTCCTTCAGGCCTCTTCTCAATGTCACCTTGCTGCTGCTGCTACATCGCTTCAGTCGTGTCTGACTCTGTGCAACCCCATAGACGGCAGCCCACCAGGCTCCCCCGTCCCTGGGATTCTCCAGACAAGAACATTGGAGTGGGTTGCCATTTCCTTCTCCCAATGTCACCTTACCAGCAAGTTATTGTCTATTCGGTTTACTAAGAGATATGAAGGGATGGATAAAGCTTAGAAGTAGCTAAGAAAAATACAAATATAAACAAATGTTTATAGAAACTTTTTTATAATAGCATCAAACCTGGTGGGCTGCAGTCCATGGGGTCGCTAAGAGTCGGACACGACTGAGTGACTTCACTTTCATGCACTGGAGAAGGAAATGGCAACCCACTCCAGTGTTCTTGTCTGGAGAATCCCAGGGATGTGGGAGCCTGGTGGGCTGCCATCTATGGGGTCACACAGAGTCGGACATGACTGAAGCAATGTAGCAGCAGCAGGAGAAGCCACTTAGAGGTCTTCCAATGAGTAAACAAACTTTGGCATTTTGTACCAAACTATGTATTAATAAAAGAGAATGAACTATTGATATATGCCAACAATCTAGATAACTCTCTACAGGATTCTGCTGAGTGAAAAAAGCCAATTTGAAAAGTGAAATACTGTATGATTACATTTATACATTCTTGAAATGTCAGAATTACAGAGAAAGGTTTGTGGTTGCCAGGGTTAAGGGGGTATGTGAAGGGGTTGGGATAGAAGCTAAGTGGGTGTGGCTATAGAGAGACAACATCAATGGTATATAATAAATGTCTACGTCCCTACAATTCTGTATGCTGAAGCCCTGATTCTCAGTGCAATGTTTCTGAGGTAAGGCTTTTCAAGGTAATTAAGTCATGAGAATGGAAGCCTCATGAGAAGGATTAGTGCCTTTCTAAGAATAGACAAGAGAGACAGTCCCTTCTCTACAGCAATGTAAGGCTACAGCAAGAAGGTAGCCATCTGCAAGTCAGAAAAAGACCTTCATCAGAACTCAACCATGCTATGCTGTCACTCTGATCTTAGACTTTCCAGCCTATAGAACTGTGAGAAATCAAATCCTATTTTTAAGCCACCCAGTCTGCAGCACTTTCATATAGCAGCCTAAACTAAGACCATGAGAGATTCTTGTGATGGATCTGTTTGGTACCCGGATTATATTACCATCAGTATGTTGGTTGTGCTATTGCAGTATAGTGTTTTGGGGGAACTGTGTAAAGGTATATGAGATCTCTTTATATTATTTGTTACAATGACATAGGAATTTTCAGTGATCTCAAAAGTTTTATTTTTTTAAAAAAAGAGGGTTGGACACAGGAGCCTATACAATGTGTTCAAATTCAAGGTTGGTCATATGCTAGCTGTGAGACCTGGAGTAAGTTAAGTAACATCCCCATGTTTCTGTTTCTTCAACCATTAAATGGAGGTGATAACAGTGGCAATATTCACAAGGTTAATTAAGGGAAATTAACTAAAATACATAAAGATCTTAGAATGGTATGTGTCACTACACAATGGTATGTGTCACTACACAAATGTGATCCATTATTAACAATTCTTCAGAGAACATTTTCTGCTATATTGTCTATTATAAATACAATTCTTATTCACAGTTATGTTCTAAGTGCCTAAAACACCGTCCAGCACATGATAAGCACTTAACAAATGAATGGTCCTGAGAGATATATTTGCTTCCAGTGCACGGATAAAATCACTCTTCTGAATATCCAAGTTTGAGAATATCACATGTCAAAACTTTCTTTTTATATTTGTATAATTTGTATAATTGATTATGGATGACCACAAAAATTCTCCTCTGCATTAGAGAATTTCTCCTCCTTTCTTTCTCATGAAATCTGCCTTGGCTTAAAATCCATTTGTATTATATCGATCTTGATTGAAAGAGCTGATGGATATATTGTTAATCTCTTCCTTCTCTATCTCTATAATATTACAGATATGAATAATGATTAATAAGGCCACTAGTCTTATAAGTTTATAGGTTTCTTCTAATAACTCTAATGATGTCTTTTATGCATACAAAAATTGATTGGAATTAATGGAAAGAATTGAGATACTTTGCTACAAGTTGTATGTATTAACCATAGAGCCAGCCTTCTGTAAATGTAGATGCAGAAATACCTTGATATTAATACCTTGATATGACAAATACCTTGATAGGACTGACTGTTCCATACCATTTTATATAAGGGATTTTAGCATCCAAGGATTTTGATGTCCTTGGAGGGGGATATAGTTCCTGAACCAATTCCCCACAGATACTGATTATGTATCTATAATATATAGATACTAATTATATATTAACTATAATTATGTATAAGTAGGTTAAATCTCAAAGAGATTCTAGGCATCATAATTTAATGCTTTAAGAAGCATAAAGTCAGTGTAATAAGATATTTCACAGTTAACACAAAATCAGTTTCTTAGTTAAAAAGTTTGAATAATATTCACTAAAAAGATTGGCTAATTGTCAGTTGGGACTGTACACTATCTGAGTCCAATTTAAGATGGTTTTCTCAATTTCTTCTCAGTAACCAAAGAATTTTGTTGTTGTTAAGTTCCTAAGTTTTGTCCAACTCTTTGAACTGCAGCATGTCAGGATCCTCTGTCCTCTCCTAGCTCCCGAGTTTGCTCAAATTTATGTCCGGTTAGTTGGTGATGCTATCAAATTTATGTCTTGTTAGCTGGTGATGCTATCAAACTCATCTCCTTCTTCGCCTACCCTTTCTCCTTTTGCCTTCAATCTCCTTTTGCCAGCATCAGGGTCTTTTCCAAAGAGCTGGCTCTTCGCACCAGGTAGCCAAGTACTGGAGCTTCAGCTCCAGCATCAATCCTTCCAATGAATATTCAGGGTTGTTTTCCTTTAGGACTGACTGGTTTGATCTCCTCGTAGTCCAAGGGACTCTCACAAGTCTTCTTCAGCATCACAATTTGAAAGTATCAGTTTATTGGCACCCAGCTTTCTTTATGGTCCACCTCTCATATGCATACACGACTACTAGAAAAACCACAGCTTTGACTATATGGGCCTTTCCCGGCAAAATAATACCTCTGATTTTTAATATACTATGTAGGTTTGTCATAGAGTTTATATGAATTTTCAGTTGGAAATAATTTCAAATGTAGAAAAATTCCAAAAATAAAAATTGTACAAAAACCCCATATACCTATGCTTTTTACTCAGGTTCCCCTGTTAACATTTTTATTTTATTTGCTTTATTTATTTGCACTTGTTAGTATTGTCTTTCTCTATTTGTGTGCATTTTCTAATGTTTCCTGGTTATTATGTTGAGATAATGCACTCTAGACAGCATATTGCATAGGCGACATTGTGTCCTCTACATTGGCCATCTGACTCTCATTGGTGATAATTTTCATCACTAGGGCTTGACATCTCCGATGCATTACTGCAATTTCTTTTCAACCCTACAACTAATAAGCATTCTTTGGGAGCTACTTTAAGACCATGCAAATATCCTCCTCCTCATCAACCTGTTGCCTCTACTGATAATTTTTACTTGCTCTAATTTTTACCCTGGAAGCTGCAAAACAATGTCAGGTTTGTTTTCAGTTTTGCTTTTTTCCAACTCCACGACACCGGCCACATCTGCCATTCAACCTGCAGCATTCTACTGTAAGCAAGATACCTTCTTTTTCTTGTTTTCTTTCTTTTTCTTCCTCCCTCCCACCTATGATTGGCATAATCTCACAAAATTCTTTTTTCCCAATGGTTCATAATTCATTATGGTATTTAATTATTTTGATGCTCAAATTGTCCCAAATTTGGCCAATGGGAGACCTTCCAGCTCTTTCCTATATAGTTAAGATAAACCATCCATCATTATTTTGAATGCTTCCTTTGTGACGTTATACTTGGCCCTGGAACCTGCCATTTCAACAAGGAGTCCTGAATTTTTTTTTTAAGTGGTGCCGTGGGTTGAACTGTGCCCCACAATAAGATATGTTTAAGGTCTAACTGCTGGTATTGCTTGTGAATGCAGGCTTACTTGGAAATAAGAGTTTTTGCAGATATAACCAAGAGGAGACTACCCCCCATGGGACCTAAGCCAATGACTGGTGTCCTTATAAGAAAAAAGAAATCTGGACATAGAGAAAATGCATGCGACAATGGAGGCAGAGACTAGAGCTATGTTGCCACAGGGCAAGGAACTTCAAGGATCACAGGCAACCACTAGGAGCTACAAGAAAGGCATGGCAGAGATTCCCCTTCGGCGCCTCTAAGATCAAGACTTAACCAAACCCTGCCAGCACATTGATTCTGAACTTCTAGTCTCCTGACTTGTGAGAGAATAAATTTCTGTTGTTTTAAGTTTCTGGTAATTTCTTACAGCAGCCCTAGGAAGCTAAAAGAATGAGATATGGTGCTAGTTGTGTCATTACTACCTGAGCAACTTTCTTCCTTTGTCCACTTGGCAAGAGCACTAGGGCATAAATGTGTATATATTCACATAAACAAATATATAAGTACACACACACACATAAGTCACTTATACACAGGAATGTAGATATTTACACAGACACCTCCAATCCAATCCATTCCCACAGCATTCTTTTCTGTCTTCTCTTATTCTGTACTTGTATGTCCATTTTTCCACAGTGAAAATACAGGCTCCAAACAATATTAACTAAATTACTCATTCACTCAAAATAATTTCAGCATTAGCTTGCTCAAACCACCAAAATAAACAAACAGAATAAAGAAAAAAGTTCAAGATTTGTATGCAGTACTGTTTGCCTCTCCCATTCTGCCCCAAACTGAGGATGCTGCTGCTGCTGCTGTTGCTGCTAAGTCACTTCAGTCGTGTCTGACTCTGTGCGACCCCGTAGACGGCAGCCCACCAGGCTCCTCGGTCCTATCATCCAATATTGTGTTAATAAATTACTTGAATTATTCCTCCCTTCTTTCTTCTTTACCTTTCAGTATACAGTATTCATTTGACTTCTGATAACCAATTATGTTCATTTGTTTTAGTATGCTTAGTTTTAGATCTGCTATCTCACTGATATCATTTTTCTTTAACCTGTTGAATACACAGCAGTGGTTCAGTTGCTGTCATGTCCAACTTTTGTAACCTCATGGGCTGCAGACCACCAGGCTCCTCTGTCCATGGGATTTCCCAGGCAAGAATACCAGAGTGGGTTGCCATTTCCTCTTCCAGAGATTCTTCCCAACCCAGGGATCGAACCCGTGTCTCCTGCATTGCAGGCAGATGTTTTACTGCAGAGCCATCAGAGAAGCCCTTTGAATAGGCAGGATATTAACACAATTTGAAACTATACCAAAAAATAAACTCCAAGAAGTGTCATGTGAGACCCATATCTCTTCCACCACACTTTCTGCCACATATGGATTACTGATTTTATTGTGTTCTGCTTTACCCTTCCTGCATATATGCATGTTTTATTTTCCCTTTTTCTTACACAAAAAAATAACACTACATGTGCTCTTTTGTGCTTTCATTTTGTATCTTATTTCCTGGATATCAATTCATTTCTATTTATAAAAAAGCTGCATTGTACTCTATAGTGTGCATGTACCACGGTTTATTCAATCAATCTCCTATGATTGGTCATTTACATACATTCTAATACTTTTACAATTATAAATACTGAAATAAATAATCTTCGCAAATTATTTTAACATACCATAAGGCCTGGATTCCCAGTTTAACTAATTCATATTTGTGAAGATGTTTTTCTTTACTCTTGTGTAATGGGGTATGGGCATCTTGTGGAGGAATTTTTAATGACATGAGCAAACATTCCTTAAACATTAAGAAATAAAAATCATATTATGAAACAAGATATAGTATGATGCAAATTATATATAAAAACTCAAAGGGACACATGTATGTACAAAAAGATAAATGTGTAATGGGATTATGGGTGTTTTAATATTCTTTGCTGTACTTTTTGTATGTCTCAAGTTTAATGTAATTGTCATGCATTATGTTTATAATACAAAAAAAACAATAAATTATATTTGCAAACAAGAAGTTCTATTTTTGGTAGTCAAACTGACTTTAGGTACCATAATAACAAAGCCCTTTTGCTGAAAACAACAAATGATGAGTTAAAAATCAAAAGAAAAGAATCTTTTTTGTTTTGAAATGCATTGCTAGGTTGACACAGAACACTCAGAAAGCTAAAACAAAGTAAAAATGGAAATCCAGGGAGGTAAGCAAACAGCCAAATGTCTTTCATTCTAGAGACATGTCAAATTCCATGAATTGAGCTTTACTTTTTACAGCCATGTGCAGAGTTGGCAGCAGTACCCTGGAAATGACTTGTGGGAGCAAACTGTACATATCTCTTCCCAAATTCATGCTCACTGACCTCACATTGGTAGTCTGAAATTAGTTGTAACATAAAACTGAAAAATACTGCAAATCAAGACTTTTTTTTCCCTCTAGATAGCAAGTTTTAAAATCCTTACCAGCACACTACTGAACCTAAGGTTTAGAAAAGAAATCTTAGGTAAACTGAAGATAGGGAGACTACAGATCTCAACATAAAGCTGAAACTCTAAAGAGTTGCACACTTTGAGTGTAAGAGTGAAACAGAAGTAAGCCTATCCCAGAGAAAGAGGCAGCAAGGAAATATGCTTGTTTCAAACTTGCTGATGGGTGAAGGTAAAAATATCTTTCCTGAAAATTTAACCACAAGCCCACCCTCATAGAAGTTTAAAGGTCTAGAACTCATACTACCTATGCAGCCCACAAAACTTTAAGCCTAAAATTTATCTGAATGTGTCTCCATGTTGACTGTATTCCTAGGGTTTTGGCAGATTCCCATGCAAATCCTCTCTCTGGAAACTCACCTTCATCTCAGCCTCAAAAATACTACAAATAATGAATGTGAGCTCACACATAAAACATAAGGGAGTCTGAGCAAGAGCCAGAAGAAACAAAAACAACAAAATCAGAACTGCAAAAGATTTAACTATTAGGCTAGGCACAAAATAAAAAGTTTAATATATTTTAAAAAATAAAAGAAAGAAGTATAAACAGGAGAAAGGAGTCAGAGTTTACCAAAATGATGAAACAAGAAGCAAATCTGAAACAAATAAAAATGAAAAATAAAGTTATGTATACTAAAATTATGGAAAATTAGTATCCATACTAAAGTTATGGATACTAAAGGAGAGGCAAAACAGAATACTAGACACTATTGAAGACATAATCAGAAACATCAGAAAATACATCATAATCCGGAAAGTAGCAAAGACAAGACAGGGAAATTATGCAAGTGATGAAAGGTTTTGCGAATAAGTGATCAGGGATACAAATATGGTTAAATTATCAAGCCCACAGGAATAATATTCATAAAACTCAAGATAATGGTTACCTTGGGGCTGGAGAGAGACAGGGGATCATAAGGATCAAATAGAGATTTAAAGATACTGACAAATTTCTGTTTCCTAAGATGGGTGATAGGTATACAGGTTAATTTTTATATAAAGTTTTATTGGGGAATAATTTTAGATATATAGGGAAACTTCAAACATAGTTAAGAGTTTCCAGATGCTCTTATTCCAGTTTGCCCTAATGTTAACATTACCATGGTATATCTGTCCAAAGAAAGAAACCAACCTGTTGTACTACTATTAACTAAAGTCCACACCTAATTCATTTTCCTTTTCTGTTCTGGTTCCAATCCAAGAAACCACTCTGTGCTTAGTTGTTATATCTCTTTAGTTTCCTCTTATCAGTGGCACATTCTTAGTCTTTCCTGATTTCTTCAATCTTAAAGGTTCTGAGGAGTACTCGATGGTATTTCTTAAAAGTTTCCATCAGTTGAGATTAGTCTGATGTTCTCATGATTGGATGGGGGTGGAAGAATACAAGATACTACAAGTTTATTTTCCCTGTTCCAGTCACAGAATCAGCCATTTCTCCAAGGAACCCTGGGTTCTTTCAGTGGAGAATAGTATTTTTCAACACAGGTCTGGGTGCTGAGTATGTCTGTTGCTTGGGGTATCACTGCTTCTAAGCTTTCTTAGTTGACAGATCTAGGAAATATATGTATGTACACTAACTCATGTACACACGTGTATCTGTAATTATTTCTATATATTAAGCTGAACAAGAATTCATACTATTATCTCCAACTCTAACTCAGTACCAAGAGTTTATTCTAGTTTCCCTCCGACCCCGGGTTATCTTGTATATCTTTAACATCTCTCTCCGACAGTGAGAAACCTGAACCCCACCATCCATCATCTATTTCAATAGTTGTCCAACTCCAGTATATATACAAAGTGGGCTCAGAATTACTAACTCATACGCCTGTAAGAAACAAATCTGCAACTACAGTGCTTCTATAGCGCTCCTTTGTATGTAACTTAACGTTTTCCAGTCAGGACACCATTTCCCAAGTTACTTATGTCAGCTCCTTTTTTCTGTACCCTTCCAGTAAGGTAATATTATATATCTGGAACACAGATTCATCTCTCAAAGTCTGTCCTAATTCTAGGATTCCTTACATTAAAAAATATTTTCACCTTAATTCCTTGTGATGTACAGTTCTCTGGGCTTTAATAAACGCATAGCATCATGTACCTACCACTACAGTACCATCCAAGAACAGTTCTATCACGACAAAAATTCATCTCCATGTCTTCTGTAGTCAATGATTTTCTTTGCCCGACATTTATAATTTTAATATCTCCATAATTAAAAATCAAAGTATAAGAATTAAAACTGATGATTCTTCACAGAATAAAACACAAAAGTGTGAGGAAAGGCCATGCTTAAACGTTATGGGGGAGTGTTTACATTGTATCACTTTAGAGTTCTAGACTGGAGAAGAGACATGAGATCAACTTTGACATTTTTCATGGTTGGGAGCTGGGGTCTAGTCCCAAGCACCTATTTTATACGTTTATAAAGTATTCTCCAGGGAAAGACTCTGTAAGCTTTGCTCATACAAATGTTTAGTATTGAACTGTAAATGGTTAACTAGAGAGATATTAAAACCAACCAACCAACCAACACCACAACTACAGTGTAGGGACAATAAACTAGAAAGCCATCCCACAGACTATTCAAATTTGGTATATCAATCATGTGAATATTCGATTTTAGTAGATTTCAGAAGGATAGCTCAAGTAGACTGACAGTTAAGAGAAAAATAATAATAAAAATCTTCAACTTGTTTATTTGTATCCTCTCTTAAAAAAATCATGCAGTACAGGAGTTTCCATTTAATTTACATTTAGGTACTTAGTTAAGTTAGTATAGATTTCGTATACATTTGATTTCATATACAAACTGTATATGAATCATGACCCCAAAGGCACTGTTATCTGGAGATATGATTAACTATATAGGTCTAAGCAGCACAAGTCACTTGCTGGCAGTGTTATCATCAAAGACTTTTTAGCTTTCTCCCCCTGGTGGTAATGTATGCATTAACACTTTAAATAATATTTGGATAGACTCTTAATGCTTTATGTTTATGGCTGCTACAGTCAATTATAGGTAGCCAATTTTAGGATAAGAGTGGATTTAAATGAAATAGAAACAGATCTCAAAACTCTTCTAAAGGAAGCACTTTTCTCCTATACTTCCTCTTTTGCCCCCCCAAAATGCAATTACAACCATTACATCATTGTAAATTACATGCTGGAGTTATCTCAGTAGGTATCTGCCAAATGTAAAACTTACAGAAGGTATTCAATGTAATAATAATACTTTATCATTTTAATTACAAACTCTTAAAAAAAAACTCCCTAAAGTGTACCAATTGGGGTGGTCCAAATTAACAGTAACTTAGTAGCTCAAGGGTAGTAAAAATAGATTGAACTACCAAATTTTATCATACTTATAGCAGCTGTCTTCCTGCCTCTAGGAAGCTAAGTATTTAACAAAGCAGACAGCTTGGCACTGGCATCTGATTAGCAGTGTGTGTATTGTCAGATAGAATGTGCTTGGCTCTTTTGTTTCAGGGTTTGATTAGAAATCTGGAGAGCAGTGGCATCATGTAACTTTATTCTTAAGGTTGTAAAAGGTAAATAAACTGTGATGCTTCATCTGTACATGAAAGACTGATCAATGTCATTCTGGTAATATACTTTATCAAATTCTAGAAAATGTAAAGGAATTCTTTGTCTATATATAAATACATCAAACATTTATTCAAATAGGCAGATCTTAAAATCTTTTTAGTTAAATATTTTATATATTAAAAATAGTTTTACAAGAGGGTCTTTGAAGCATAATGAGTCCTATAATTAAAATACTGTTGGTGGAGAGGAGGATTAGTCATTTTAAGCACATAAATACAAGATTCTATTCCTAAAATTATCAACAGTATAAATGAAGATTCATAAAATTTTTTTAAATGCCTATAAACATCTTTATTGGGAAAATAACGCTTTCTTGAAAGAATAATATTGTTTTGATGCAGATACCCACACATTAAACTATAAAAGGGTGACTCTCATTACCTTCTCCCCACAAATTTCTTTGAAAATTTATTACAAATGATTGTGCTTATTGGCAGAGTTCAAAATCAGTAGAGTCTATGCAAACAATCTACTTCAATGAGAAGTACATTCTTTTACTCTATCAAATCCTTCAGAGGTAATCGGACTAGATGTTTTATTCAACAGGGCTGAAGAAAATTGTTCTACAATAGGTTAATTCAAAATGGCAGCATAGAAAATGCATCTGTCAGTGGGGATCAAATTACAGGGCAAGCTCCTCTCAATGCTTAGAAAAACAAGTCTGCAGTTCTACAGATTATGTGCCTGTGTGTGTTTAAAGGGGTGGGAAAGGAGCTAAATATCTGAGCTAACCTCCAATTAAAGTCAATCATAAAAACAGCCAATTTAATGAGTGCGGATTTCTTTGGGTAATTATAACACCAACCACTTTTTTCTCTTTTAAATCTGTAATTCTGCCTTCTTGTTATTGCTTGCTTTGTCATTAATCGCCTCAGGACCTTGATTTCCTAGCAACAGACTGCCACCAAACATTTGGCTCCTGTTCAACATTTTCTTTGTGAAAAATGGCACTGCTGTTGCCGCCTGGGCTGCTGCAGCTAGACTGGCTGTGTAAGTGCTCTAATAATGTATTCTACTGGAAAAAAAAAAAATCACATGATATGGGGTGCAGTGACTGAGCTCAGTTAATTACTGAGCTGGGAAGTTTATCTACAATCAAAAAGCTGTTGAGGAGAAGGAGGATATAAGGATTTAAAAGGTGCTCCTTCTATTATCAATAATTTGCAGGTGAAAATTTACAAAGAAATATTTTATTCTTGAGTTGACAGGTTTCTGTTTAAGTTTATTTAGGAAAGGGTACACAAAAGGCCAATGTCCCTCAAATGCTGCTTGGCAAATTCTTTCTCCACAAAACGTGTGTTTTGTGAGTCCCAAACACACAAAAGAATCATAGAACAGTTTGCTGCAGTTTTAAAAAGGAAATTAATCTATGTATCTGTCAGTTGTTTCCCTTCTACTTAAGGCAAAAATCATATGTATACGTAAATATACTATGAGATGAGAGAATGAGGTTTTCATTCACAATATGAACACTAGACATGATAAAAACAGAAAAAGATGATACTGTGTTTTGATATATTCTATACCTAAATAACTATTGTATAATCCATGATAAGAGAAAAAAAGATGCTTATCATTATTTTTGAAGCAATTCAATTAGAACTGAAAGAAACCAAACCTCATAATTGGAAACCCAGGAAAAACGTAGCTATTTTCTCATTTTTTACTTGGTAGATTTATCAAGACTCTCCATGCCTTAGAAATACTACTGCCTCCAGAATGATAGTTATGGAAATTAACATGGCATGTCAGATATGGTTCGCTGCAACCTTGCTTTAGTTCTTAGAAACATGGCTTTATAGGACTGGAGTGTTTCAGGATTGCTGTCAGGATACGATAATTTAATAAACCCAAGGGTACACTAAGTATTATGGAAGCATCTGTGAAACTAGTAAGTTAGTGGACATGATCGATTCTCACCCATGTCTACATACTGTATTAAAAAAACCTTCCCACAAAGCATAGTCCCAATTTGGCTCATATGAGGAAGCAAAAATGTTGTGGTCTATCTGAAAACATCACAATGGCCACTTTGGCAGACTGAATGAATTAAAGATATTTGAATAATTTTATAGAATTCTGTTCTTCTATCACTGGCACTAAACTACATCATTTCACCACTGGGCACGATTCTCCATTTTAACACCTTTTTACAAAATCTAATTCTTGAATGATATAAGAAAACAAGCATATAGACACGACTAGAGAAGCTTTAGAAATCCAGAATGGACATTTTTAATATGGAACTATAACTGGAATTTTATATCACTTCATTCACTATTTACTAAACAGGGGTTACTGACCTGGGCTCCATTAATTAGGAAAAAGTCTTCTTATATCCATGAACTATCAAAAACTCTACAAAAATTTTATGAGTAAATGTATCTTTCTGGAATGGTTCAAAACTCAGAAAAAATGAAAATTTACTATACTAAGCAGATACATCTGCCTGAGAAATGCTGGTCTACATTTTTAAGCGAAATAATATTTTAAAGATTTAATTTAGTTTATTATCACTATCAAATTAAATAAATATTAACCTTAGAAGAAACTACATATCTGTAAAAATATTTATTTTTGTAGGATGAATAATGGAATATATGGGACTCTTTTAGTTTGTATATATATGTCTTTCTGAAAAGACTGAGCCAAGATATTTTTGGTGGGTTACTATATATTCATATTTTATTTTGATTGTGACTACTTCTGTCATGTTCCTTAAACTTAACAATAACAATATAAGTTGGTCCTATATTATTTATAGAATGAAGTAAGAAATAATAATTTGAAAAATAAATACATAAAAGACTAGTCAGGACAGCAGGGTTAAACAGAGGTGAGAGATTAGACAAAATTTGTGTTTGGGCTAAAGGTATTTATAGGGGAAGATGTGAGATAGAAAAGTGTTCAAGGGTTTATCAAAATTTAAACAAAAACTTGTGCCAGTAATCTGTACATGAGGAATGCAATTTGGAAGAGTATTAATCTATCTTTTAAAACATCTTCAATTATTTAGGATTTGCTAATGCTCCTAATTATATTAGGACAAAGTCAGTGAAAAAGTTAATATGAATATACCAAGGCATAGGGAGAAAACACACGATAGACATAAGAAGTTAGAGTCAAATGAGCCCTGTTACGTAGTTTAGACGGAGAAGGCAACGGCACCCCACTCCATTACCTTGCCTGGGAAATCCCATGGACGGAGGAGCCTGGTAAGCTGCAGTCCATGGGGTTGCTAAGACTCGGATACGACTGAGCGACTTGACTTTCACTTTCCACTTTCATGCATTGGAGAAGGAAATGGCAACCCACTCCAGTGTTCTTGCCTGGAGAATCCCAGGAAGGGGGAGCCTGGTGGCCTGCTGACTATGGGGTCGCACAGAGTCGGACACGACTGAATTGACTTAGCAGCAGCAGCAGCATGTAGTTTAGAAACCTATACTGATCTGAAATTATACTGATCTGAAATTGGATGATAGCAAATATGAATCTAATAGGTCTAAGTAAGTACTGAAAAGGAAGAAAACTTTTCTCATGTTTTCATCCCACTTTACCAAATATAGTTTTTAAAGCTTCACCTACTACACATCATCTACTCAGATCAGGAAAAAAAAAAAAAAATTAAGTGCTATTGTAAAGAACTGACTCCAAAACATTTAATATTATATTTAGAACAAATAAATGAGCACAAAAGATTAAAAGCCACTCTTTATAGAGTATCTGGCAAAGGAGAAATAGGTAAAAGGAAGAAAACAAAGAAGACTTATTATGACTTCTACTATGTGTGTTAAAGAACAAAGAAATAAATTCATCATCTAATTAGGAAAATTATATAATTTATAGCCATAATACTTGAATCATACAAACAATTATAGAATATGGATATAAAATTGAATACTGAAACCATGGAGAGTAACTGCGAACGGGTACAAAGTTTCTTTTTGTGGTGACGTTAAAGTTTTAAATTATAGTGATGGCTGCAGAACTCTGAATATATCAAAACTAACAATCACCGAACTGTACACTTTAAACAGGTGAACTTTACAGGATATAAATATCTCAAAAAAGCTGCTATAAAGAGATTAAGTTTTATTTATCCATTGTAGAAGAACAGACACAGCAGAACATACGGCTTAAATCATATTAAGCTAGAAAGAATGTACAATAAAATATGTTAGAAAAAAGATATACATCTACAGATACTAGACTGTTTATGTCCAATTTATATACAATATCAAAGACGTGACAACTAGCATGTAAAAATGTATACTGTCATCACAATGCTTGTAAATTTCCCCTCTTAAACATGTTTATTAAAGAGATTTAATAAACATTTTCTCAAGCAATTGCTGATTGACCTGAAATATAAACTGAAGCAGAAACACTTCAGCAGATGGTTTATTAATTCATTTGGGGTTCTGTAAAAGAACCTACTGTCTAAACAATTAATTGTTATACATATGGTAGCTCGGTGATAACAAATCCACCTGCCAATGCAGGAGACGCATGAGACACAGGTTTGATCCCTAGGTTGGGAAGATCCCCTAAAAGAGGAAAGGGCAACCCATTCCAGTATTCTTCCTGAGAAAATCCCATGGAAAGAGGAGCCTGGCAGGCTACAGTTGCAGGGATCACAAACAGTTGAACATGACTGAGTGCACACACACCCACATATAAGAACCTACTGTCTTAACAATTAACTGCTATACATATGTTTATTTTCTTACCTTCTAAGGCAATTAGCACACAGTGTGCTTTCCAACATCACATAAAATTCCAAGACTTAATTATAAAGCCACAAGTTTTAAACACAAATACTTTCAATCTTTATCTTTCTATCTTTAGAGTCCAAAGCTTCTTTAATCAATACTATCTTACCTCTACTAAGCAAGTAAAAAGATTATTCTGTTTAGTTGAAGATAACTTTACTTTAATATTCCATATATTCATCCCCCTACTATAGAGTTTTACTTTTGATGCCTGCTAAAAATGAAACTCAAGAAAAATTATAGGCATATAGGAGTAAACTGGCATTTCAGGTGGTGCTATTGAAACCACCTGTCAATACAAGAGACATAAGAGGTGCAGGTTCAATCTCTGGGTCGGGAACATCCTCTGGAGGAGGGCATGGCAATCCACTCCAGTTTTCTTGCCTGGAGAATCCCATGGACAGAGGAGCCTGGCGGGCTACAGTCCATAGGGTCACACAGAGTCGGATACAACTGAAGCGACTTAGCACAGTACAGGAGTAAATTGCTCAACTTGAAGAAAATATCTCTATATATTTTTCACAAAGTATTAGTCTAAGAAGTGATACTGTTAGAGTTTAACTTGCCAGAAAAAAATTCTAGACAAACTGAAAACAAATACAAATAGAATTTCTAAAAATCACATTCTCATTTGAAAAATGTTCTAGTATGAATCAAAGATTCTCTCTAATAAGGAAGAAGCAAGAACAGTAATCATTTGTGTGACTCACTGGACAGATAGAACATTCAGAAAATTTTCTCAGCTTAAAAACTGAACTCCAATGCTAATGTTTAAGAAGCAAAAGAATTAACAGTCTTTTTCTTTCTGTCTATCCTGTATCCAAGTTAAAGATGGATGTCTTTTACCACACAGTTGGGAGTTTTACTTGAAGAGATGTCAAATTGGTCCATAAAACTCTAAACTCCTGAATGACACAGATTCATGTGTACAGCATCCCCCTTATATGTGGAGAATACATTCCAAGAATGTCAAGGTATACTCGAAATTGCCAATAGTACTAAACACTTTATAGACTACATTTTTCTCAGCATCACTATTCTTGCACTTTGGGGCCATTATGAAATACGGGTTATTTGAACACAAGCACTGCGATACTGCAACAGCTGACCTAATAACTGAGATGGCTACTAAATTACTAACAGGCAAGTAGTGTACAGTGCCGATGTGATGGACAAAGGACAGAGCAAGACAGCGCAAGACTTCATCATCCTACGCAGAATGGTGCACAATTTAAATTTATAAATTGTTATTTCCAGAATTTTCCATTTACTATTTTCAGGCCAAAGATGATCATGGGTAACTGAAAGCACAAAAAGGAGAACCACAGATAAGGGTTGGGGGTGAGGTGGGGGGGACTACTATACTAAATGTCAGAAATTATACACAAACGTGTAATACTCCAGATAAGACAGGGGAAAATGTTTCTTATTTTATATTTTGACTTTATAAATGTTAATAGTTAATGTCACCTATGAGGACATTGTAAAAAAAACTTTTAAAGCTTAAAAAGTCATAGTTACTTCCTAATGAAGTCAGTGAAACAAAACAGAACAGTATAGTCAAAACCTTTCAATATAAAAATTCAGGAATAGGACTTCCCTGGTGGCACAATGGATAAGAGTTTCCCTGCCAATTCAGGTAACACAGGTTCAATCCCTGCTCTGGGAAGAGCACACATGCCATAAAGCAACCAAGTCCGTGCGCCACAACTACCGAGCCCACACCCTGGGGCCCAGGAGCCGCAACTACTAAAGCCCGAGCAGCTAGAGCCTGTGCTCCACAAGAAAAGCTCGAAAACTGCCACTAGAGAAAGCCTGTGTAAAGCAACGAAGACTCAGCTCAACTTAAAATTGAATTCAGAAAATTTTTAAAGTTTCTAAAAAAAATGCAGGAGTAAAACCAAATGATGGTGTTTAATTTGACCAATGCAATGGGAGTTTCAATACATAAGCACTGAAAAACTGCGTTTAGAACACCGATAAGATGAAAAGAGATAGTTCAACCATCCCAACTCCTTAACTAATGATCTCAGAAGATTATGACAAAGATTAATAAATTTCAAAAATGCTTTGACTTCATTCATAGCTAAATGTTTTATAAACAGCTTATTAAGTGACTTATTAAATCAATTCTTGCATACAAAATAGCTTAAATTCTTTTAAAAAATACATTTATTTATTCTATCAAAGTTCATTCAGTATATTAGCACATTTTTCAGAAGATGATATTACAAAGGCTTTTTCTATAGTATAATAAGTGTATGCTAACGAGTTTAAGTGTCCATACTTGAGCAAAATTTTTCTATTTTCACCTATCCAGATATTTTGGGGGAAGGAATATAAATCTCACATATATATATATAAAATATATTACTATATATTAAACTAATAGGTGTCTTTCATTCCTTTGTACATTAATTTCTATTAGGTTACAATTACAACACAAATTCATTCCTTTTCATTAGAATCTCTCTCAAATTTTTTCACAACATTACAATATTAGATGACGCTAAATAGAGTATAATCAAAATGTCTTTAAAATTCTAATCATGTTATACTAAGTGTATTTTTTTTAGCAAATGTTATCTGAAGAAAACCAAATCCTGAAAAAAAAAACAGCAATTATCTTATTCCATTATACATTCATTCTAATTTGCTATTCAACATGCACAGAAAAAATTTCTAATATGTAAAATCTCAAAATTATGATCTCCTAGACTACATTTTTTATAATTTATCACACTTCATTTTTTTTTGAAATTACAGCATTATTTATTTTATTAAATTTTGAACACATAATTTAAAATTTTGTTTCTTTCATATATTTGTTTCTTCCCGTAGAGCTGATTAACAAGGAAGAATTTTAATACTATCTTCTTTTTTTTTTTTAGGTTTAATTTTATTTTTAAACTTTACATAATTGCACTAGTTTTGCCAAATATCAAAATGAATCCTTCATTTTAATGACTTTAGTTATTGCTTTCACAATATCAACAAAGATATTTAATTGTAACTGAGTCCAAGTAACAGTTCTATTAAGATAAATTATTACTAATGGCGTTATTAAGAATTTTAGTAGAAAACGCAACCAGGCCGAACGAAGTTACGACCTAAATAATTGTCACTGAATACTAGTTGTCCATTATGTGCAAAAGATCCTATTTCTTACCATGTATTAACTCTATTCCTTTTCTCTAAGCATGTACACTTCTTCAAACCATGTTTCCTCCAATCATCCATAATCATATCTCCCATCATTCTAGAAGCAAACCTTCAGATCAGATCAGATCAGTCGCTCAGTTGTGTCCGACTCTTTGCGACCCCATGAATCACAGCACGCCAGGCCTCCCTGTCCATCACCAACTCCCGGAGTTCACTCAGACTCAAGTCCATTGAGTCAGTGATGCCATCCAGCCATCTCATCCTCTGTCGTCCCCTTCTCCTTCTGCCCCCAATCCCTCCCAGCACCAGAGTCTTTTCCAATGAGTCAACTCTTCGCATGAGGTGGCCAAAGTACTGGAGTTTCAGCTTTAGCATCATTCCTTCCAAAGAAATCCCAGGGCTGATCTCCTTCAGAATGGACTGGTTGGATCTCCTTGCAGTCCAAGGGACTCTCAAGAGTCACCTTACTAACACTTAAAACCTTACCTTCACAAAAAATATATTACCCAAAATGGTAAGACTGTAGGCTGTAAAAGATCTATGATAAGCCATTAAAACTGAAAACATCGCAGAAAGAGGAAAATATGCACAGGAGTCAAAGGATAATTCAAATTACTGGCCCTGCATTCTCAAACAATCACTGACAAACTATGATTCACTGTTTTTTTTTCATTTATAGTGCTTCATTTTCAATCAGTAAAAAAGAACACACACACGAGGTGACTCAGTTTACACGAAGTTAAGTAACATGGCACTGGAAGCTTTTGTTAACCTATTTCTTAAATATCACTTTGATCTCTAAAGTTAAAAATTCTCCCTGTATAAGCCTAAACTTGCAAGCTGATTAGTGTTTTACAATGTATTTGACATACAGAAACTTTTTCTCATTAAGAAGTCTTCAGAAATAATGCATAAACTTCTATGCAAAATCCCACTGTACTCACAATGCAAGCCAAAACACTACTAAGAATTGACTGAAAATGTTAGAAAAATTACCGTAACATCTTAATTACACATGGATGACAGTTATATATTAGCTAAGAACTTTTACATTTTTAAATAATAAAATACACAGCTAGAGAATTTTACAAAATCTAGAACAATAACTTACAGAGTTTCCTAGGCTGAATGAACCTTAAAATTGTTCAAATTCATAAAGAAGCTTAGGTAATCTTGCAGAAAAATAAAAGTCATCTAAAAAAAGGAAAAACAAAGCCAGGAGATTTCTAATTCTAACCAAGATGAAAACAATGAGAAATGGATTTATAGTCCCATCTTAAACAACTATAATAATGAGCAAAACATATCAAACAACAACTTTGAGAAACTGGACAACAATCATATGACAGACAAGATCAAGTGATCTCTACAATTTTTAAACTTAATTACTAGAGATAATTTCCAGGTTGCAGTCAAGGCAGAGAGAACCTAAACAGAGTCCACTAGTCTGCAATCAGAAGACAGCCATTTGAAGAAAGAGGTACAAAATGAGAACTTGAGATCTGCAAGGCTTTCCCATCAAGTCTTTAGCATATGTGCATGAAGAAAAAACCCAATGTCAAGGTAAGAACCAGAAAAAAACACGACAGAACTTGCAGACAAGAGTATTAAAACCCGTATTATAATTATATCCCATAAGTTTAGAAATGGAGGTAATTTCTAAAATTTCATACCTTTTACTCAGGTAAAAAGTATGAACATGTAGAGTAAACAGAGCAGGAGTTAAAAAGGCCCATTATCAAACTTACAAAGGGAAAACTACAATGTCTGAGATAAAAAATACATTGGGTGGAGAGAACAAGATGGTGGAGGAGTAGACAGATGTGAAGTACATCTCTCTCCACAGATACATCAGGAATACACCTTCCAATACAGAAGTACATGTGGAACACCAGCTGAGAGCAGACAGGAGTACCTCACCAGCGGAAAAGAATATATGGAACCATGTAAAACTCAGCAGGACAAAGGAACTAGAGGGGAAAACACGGGTGTTACTAGGACTGGACGTGCCCTCAGTGGGTGGAGGAACTGAAGCAGGGGTCCAATCCCCACATCAGGGCAACTGTCTGAGTCAGAAGAGAAACATTTAAGGCTGAGAGTGAAAAAGATTATCTGCAGCCTAAATGGAATGAGAATCAGACAGTCCTTGCCACAGCCACATGTATCCCAGACAGGGACACAGGTCCCCTAGAAGGTGAAGCAGCTGGGAGCCGGAGCTTAGGGATTGTGGATGCAGCAATCCCAAGGCAAGGGCTGCTGTTGACTGTGGACAGATGGACCGAGGAGACATGAGGGAGGAGACTGAGGTAGGAAATGCCTGCGGATGAAAGCCAGGCAGCCATGGAAGCAAGGCAATACTGCTGAGTGACACACAGTGGGTAGAGCCACCACCAGAGCCTCTCTCTCCCCACAC
Source organism: Bos grunniens (assembly GCF_055505025.1). Taxonomy (NCBI): domain Eukaryota; kingdom Metazoa; phylum Chordata; class Mammalia; order Artiodactyla; family Bovidae; genus Bos; species Bos grunniens. The sequence continues at coordinate 15,899,647 of NC_141192.1, forward strand.
GCCAGCATTGGCATCTGAACAACAGAGAGGCTGGCCCATCACGGGCCTGACACACTGAACTACAGAGCAGGAGCCCCCCTTTAAGTGCCTGATGTGCCGATCTACAGAGTGGGACCCCAGCCATGGGGGCCCCTCTATCTGCCTGATGCACTGAACAACAGATAAGGACCCCAGGTAGGGGAGCCCTCTAAGTGCCTGAACAGGCAGAGCTATGGAGAAAGACTAGCCAAAGAGATCTTCTGATCGTCAGCTACCAGAGGTTCAAAAAAAGGCTGATAGGGCCGTAACTCCAGAGGCTGAGGTACTCCGTGTCCCTGCACACTTGGAGCCACCAGGGTCCCCATGACCCAAGCAGCTGCACCACCTTCATGTTCAACCCTCACTGGGCAGAGCCACCACAGGCAAAAATAAATGTCTTGCTTCTATGCACACAGGGTCACTTTGGTCGTGTCCAACTCTTTGCGACCCTCTGGACTGTGGCCTGTCAGGCTTCTCTATCGGAGGGGTTCTCCAGGCAAGAACACTGGAGTGTATTGGCCAGTACTGGTTGTCATACCCTTCAGGAGCACTGTATTTCCTGCCGCCCTAACCGCCAACTCCTCTGAGTACCTGGTGCTGCCAGAACCCCTGCGACCCAAGCAGCTGCACCTCCTCCACACCTGGCCCTCACTGGGGCAGACCCAAGTCCTCCAGGGCAGCCTCGGGAGCAAATCCCAGTGGACAACCCACATGCAGAGGTGGAAATAAAACCACAACTGAAACCCAGGGCAATATGGCTAAGGAAGAAGACCCAAAACCTTCCCACCAGCTGTACAAGCTACAGATTAAATCCACATGATCAACTAGGCAGACTCTGTGTCTACGGAATATATAAAAGAAGACTGAGAGCTCTCACACACACAAAAAAAACACACTAGCTCTGATAGCTGTGGACATTGGAGGCAAGAATACACAGGAGTAGGACCAGATTAGAATCTGAGCTGCCCCCACAGCAGGTCCAGAGACCAGCACAGTGTTGGAGGGTATCCTAGGGAAGTGAGGTGGGCTGTGACTCCCAGTGAGGCAAAGGACTCTGACAGCAGTGACTCAAGAAAAATTTGTTATTCTTATATTCTGACTTGTTCTGTAGTGTCTTTTGGATTTTTTTTTTTCCTTCACTGCTGCCCACTTCCACTGTAGTTGTCGATTTTAAGGGCACTATGAAGTCTATTAAGCTTTGAGTTTTTTTTTTTTTTTTCCCCCAATCACACTTTTTATTGTTGTTATAAACCTCTGCCTCTGCATTGGGCTTTTGCAGTTCTGTGGAGTTTTCCTTTTTTTTCCTTTTCTTTTAATTTTTTAAAACCTATTATTATTTTTTCTACATTCAGTCCTTTGTCTGCTTTTCCTACTGTTCTTTTCCCCTTGCAGTTAATCTTTAATGTATATAAATCTTCATGTACCTCTATTTAGCTTTGCATATCTATTCTTTCTTTTCTTTCCTTTCCTCTCAACATATTTGCTAGTTTTGCTTTCATTGCTTTATTCCCCAGTCAGCACCTTGCTTTAGTTCTGTTTTCCAGTTTGTGCTTTAGCTAGTTTTTGTTATTAACTAACAGATATAATTTTTGGTTTCCTTTCTTTGCTGGGTCAATCTATTGTACTTTATTTTTGTAGGACTCTTTTGATTTTGCTTATGGATGGATATATATATGTGTATATTCCATTATTTTAATTATTATTATTTGCCTGATTTCGTAACCATCATTTGTCTGGGGATCATCTTTGGTTTCTCGTTTTGGGGTATGTGTTTTAATCTCACTTAATGCCATAACAAACCACTTGTAGAATCTTTGCTCCTGACCAGAGATCAAGCCCTGAGCCTTTGGAGTGGGAACACTGACTCCAAGGCCTGAGACTACCAGAGAACTAACTCTAGGGAGTATCAAGTAGTGAGAACTCCCACAAAGGAAACCACCTGAATACAAGACCCAGCATCTCACAACCACCAGTAGCACCCTGTGCAGGACACCTCATCCAAACAACAAACAAAATGAAAATACAAACCCAATCATCAGCAGACAGGATTACCATGTCACCTAGCCTTGCCCATCAGAGGAGAAACAAAGAAAAAAACTCAGCATAAATCTTACCCTATGTGAAGCTTAAGCAAGCCACTGCAACATCCTTAGTGGGGCAGAAAGCAAAAAAAGAAAGAATTCAACCTTGAAGCCTGCAAAACAGAGACCTCAAACACAGTACATCTAAAAAAATAATAATAATAATGAAAAGGCAGAGAAATACTACACAAACGAAGGAACAAACCAGAAACACAGACGTCCAAATAAATGAAGACAAAATACACAAACTACCTGAAAAAGAATTCAGAATAGAATAATGATAGTAAAGATGATTAAAAACCTTGAAAACAGAATGGAGAAAACACAAAAATAAATTAACAAAAACCTAGAAGAATTAAAGGATAAACATACAGAGACAACACAATTACTGAAATTAAATTACTCTAGAAGAAATCAATAGCAGAATATCTGAAACAGAAGAACGAGTCAGTGAGCTGGAAGATAAAACGGTGGAAATAACTTCTGAAGAGCAGAAAAAATTATGAAGAATGAAAAAAACTGAGGACAGTCTCAGAGACCTCTGGGACAACCTCAAACTCACCAACATTTGAACTATAGTAGTCCCAGACGAAGAAGAGAAAAAGAAAGGGTATGAGAAATTTTTTGAAGAGATTGTAGTTGAAAACATCCCAAACATGGAAAAGGAACTAGTCAATCAAGTCTAAGAGGCACAAAGAGTCCCATACAGGATAAACGCAAGGAGAAACATGATAAGACACACACTAATCAAACTAACAAAGATTAAACACAAAGAAAGGACATTAAAAGCAGCAAGGGAAAAGCAACAAGAAACATACAAGGGAAACCCCATACATTTAACAGCTGATCTTTCAGCAGAAACTCTGCAGGCCAGAAGGAATGGCAGGATATATTTAAAGTGCTAAAAGGGGAAAATCTACAACCAAAATTACTCTACAGGCAAGGATCTCATTCAAAACTGATGGAGAAATCAGAAGCTTTACAGACAAGCAAAAGTTAAAAGAATTCAATACCACCAAACCAGCTTTACAACAAATATTAAAGGGACTTATATAGTCAAGAAATACAAGAGGAGAAAAAGATATACAAAATCAACCCCCAGACAATTAAGAAAATGGTAACAGGAACATATATATGTATAATTACTTTAAATGTAAATGGATTAAATGCTCCAACTAAAAGAAACAGATTAGCTGAATGGATCAAAAACAAGACCCATATATATGCTGTCTACAAGAAACCCATTTCGGGCTTAAAGACAGATATAGACTGAAAGTGAGAGGATGGAAAAATATATCCCATGCAAATCGAAAGCAAAAGAAAGCTGGAGTAGCAATCCTTATATCAACAAAACAGACCTTAAAATAAATATTACAAGAGATAAGGAAGGACACCACCTAATGATCAAGAGATCAATCCAAGAGGAAGACATAACAATTGTAAATATCTATGCACCCAACACAGGAGCACCTCTATACATAACACAAACACTAACACACAAAAAAGGAGAAATTGACAGTAACACAATAATAGTAGGAGACTTTAACACCCCACTCACACAAATAGATAGATCATCAAAACAGAAAATGAATAAGGAAACACAAGTCTTAAATGATACACATGAGATGGATCTCATGGCTATCTTCAGGACATTCCATCCATATGCAAAAGAATACACCGTCTTCTCAAGTGGACATGGAACATTCTCCATGATAGACCACATCTTGGGTCACAAATCAAACCTCAGTAAATTTAGGAAAATTGAAATTATACGAAGCATCTTTTCTGACCACAGGCTATGAGACTAGACATCAATTACGAGAAAAAAACTGCAAAAAACACAAACATATGGAGATTAAACAATATGTTTCTAAATAACCAACACGTCATGGAAGAAATCAAAGGGGAAATAAAAAAAATTCTAGAAACAAATGACAATGAAAACATGACAACTCAAAACCTCTGGGATGCAGCAAAAGCAGTTATAAAAGGGAAGTTCATAGCAATACAAGCCTATCTCAAGAAACTGAATAGACAGCCTAACTTTACAACTAAAACAACTGGAAAAAGAAGTCCAAAAAAAAAAAAAAAATAGCAGAAGGAAAGAAATCATAAAGATCAGAGCAGAAATAAGTAAAAAAGAAATGAAAGAAATGATAGCAAAGATTAATAAAACTAAAAGCAGGTACTGTGAAAGATACACAAAATTGACAAACCTCTAGCCACACTCATCAAGAAAGAAAGAGAGAAGACTCAAATCAACAAAATTAGAAATAAAAAAGGAGAAGTTACAACAGACAATGCAAATATACAAAGGATTATAAGAGACTATTACAAACAACTATATGGCAATAAAATAGATAACTTGGAAGAAATGGATAGATTCTTAAAAAAGTTCCATCTCCCAAGGCTGAACCAGGAAGAAACAGAAATTATGAACAACTAAATTACAAGCATTGAAATTGAAGCTGCGATCAAAAATCTCCCCAAAAATGAAAGCCCAGGACCAGATGGCTTCACAGGAGAATTCTATCAATAATTTAGAGATGAGCTAATGCCTATCCTTCTAAAACTCTTTCAAAAAATTGCAGAGGAACATTCCCAAACTCATTCTATGAGGCCACCATCACCCTGATATTGAAACCAGACAAACACTACAAAAAATAAGAAAACTACAGGCCAATATCACTGATTAACATAGAAGCAAAAATCCTCAACAAAATTTTAGCAAACAATTCAGTTCCTTTCAGTTCAGTCACTCAGTCATGTCCGACACTTTGTGACCCCATGGACTACAGCACTCCAGGCTTCCCTGTCCATCACCAGCTACTGGAGCTTGCTCAAACTCATGCCCATTGAGTCAGTGATACCATCCAATCATCTCATCCCCTGCCATCCCCTTCCCCTCTGCCTTCAATCTTTCCCAACATCAGGGGATTTTCAAATGAGTCAGTTCTTCACATCAGGTGGCCAAAGTATTGGAGTTTTAGCTTCAGCATCAGTCCTTCCAATGAATATTCAGGACAGATCTCCTTTAGGATGGACTGGTTTTGGAGACTCTTGGAGAAGTCCAACACCACACTTCAAAAGCATCAATTCTTTGGCACTCACCCTTCTTTAGTCCAATTCTCACATCTATACATGACTACTGGGAAAACCATAGCTTTGACTATATGGATCTTTGTTGGTAAAGTAATGTCTCTGCTTTTTAATATGTTGTCTAGGTTGATCATAGCTCTTTTTCTTCCCAAGGTGCAAGTGCCTTTTAACTTCACGGTTGCAATCACCACCTGCAGTGATTTTGGAGCCCCCAAAGCTAAAGTCTCTGTTTCCATTATTTCCCCATCTATTTGCCATGAAGTGATGTGACCAGATGCCATGATCTTAGTTTTCTGAGTGCTGAGTTTTGAGTTCAGTTCAGTCGCTCAGTTGTGTCCAACTCTTTTCAAACCCATGATCTGCAGCACACCAGGCCTCCCTGTCCATCACCAACTCCCAGAGTACACCCAAACCCATTTCCATTGAGTCGATGATGCCATCCACCATCTCATCCTCTGTCGTCCCCTTCTCCTCCTGCCCTCAATCTTTCCCATAATCAGGGTCTTTTCAAATGAGTCAGCTCTTCGCATCAGGTGGCCAAAGTATTGGAGTTTCAGCCTCAACATCAGTCCTTCCAATGAACACCCAGGACTGATCTCCTTTAGGATGGACTGGCTGGATCTCCTTGCAGTCCAAGGGACTCTCAAGAGTCTTCTCCAACACCACACTTCAAAAGCATCAATTCTTCGGCGCTCAGCTTTCTTCATAGTCCAGCTCTCACATCCATACATGACCACTGGAAAAACCATAGCCTTGACTAGACGGACTTTTGTTGACAAAGTAATGTCTCTGCTTTTTAATATGCTGTCTAGGTCAGTCATAACTTTCCTTCCAAGGAGTAAGCGTCTTTTAATTTCACGGCTGCAGTCACCATCTGCAGTGATTTTGGAGCCAAAAAAAATAAAGTCAGTCACTGTTTCCACTGTTTCCCATCTATCTGCCATGAAGTGATGGGACCAGATGCCATGATCTTAGTTTTCTGAATGTTGAGCTCTAAGCCAACTTTTCACTCTCCTCTTTCACTTTCATCAAGAGGCTCTGTAGTTCTTCTTCACTTTCTGCCATAAGGGTGGTATCATCTGCATATCTGAGGTTATTGATATTTCTCCCAGCAATCTTGATTCCAGCCTGTGCTTCATCCAGCCCAGTGTTTCTCATGATGCACTCTGCATATAAGTTAAATAAGCAGGGTGACAATATACAGCCTTGATGTACTCCTTTCCTGATTTGGAACCACTCTGTTGTTCAATGTCCAGTTCTAACTGTTGCTTCCTGACCTGCATACAGATTTCTCAGGAGGCAGGTCAGGTGGTCTGGTATTCCTATCTCTTTCAGAATTTTCCACAGTTTGTGGTGATCCACACAGTCAAAGGCTTTGGCATAGTCAATAAAGCAGAAGTAGATGTTTTCCTCGAACTCTCTTGCTTTTTTGATGATCCAGCAGATGTTGGCAATTTGATCTCTGGTTCCTGCGCCTTTTCTAAAACCAGCTTGAACATCTGGAAGTTCACGGTTCACGTACTATTGAAGCCTGACTTGGAGAATTTTGAGCATTACTTTACTAGCATGTGAGATGAGTGCCATTGTGTGGCAGTTTGGACATTCTTTGGCATTGCCCATCTTTGGGATTGGAATAAAGACTGACCTTTACCAGTCCTGTGGCCACTCCTGAATTTTTCAGATTTGCTGGCATATTGAGTGCAGCAGTTTCACAGCATCATCCTTTAGGATTTGAAATAGCTCAACTGGAATTCTATCACCTTCACTAGCTTTACTTGTAGTGATGCTCCCTAAGGTCCACTTGACTTTGCATTCCAGGATGTCTGGCTCTAGGTGAGTGATCACACCATCGTGGTTATCTGGGTCATTAAGATCTTTTTTGTATGGTTCTTCTGTGTATTCTTGCCTCCTTTTCTTAATACCATCTGCTTCTGTTAGGTCCATACCATTTCTGTCCTTTATCGAGCCCATCTTTGCATGAAATGTTCCCGTGGTATCTCTAATTTTCTTGAAGAGATCTCTATTCTTCCCCATTCTATTGTTTTCCTCTATTTCTTGACGTTGATCTCTGAGGAAGGCACTCTTATCTTTCCTTGCTATTGTTTTGAACTCTGCTTTCAAATGGGTATATCTTTCCCTTTCTCCTTTGCCTTTAGCTTCTCTTAAACAGAATTCAACAAAACTGAATTAGTTTACTGCCTTGAGAGAGTTCCCAGCCCACTAAGTTGAGGAGATAGAGCTGAGAATCAAGGAAGACCAGAGCAGGCAGACATCAGAGGCCAGATATCCTAGAAGAAAAAGCTTTACAGAGAATCCCAGAAATGTGCAGAGGGTTTGCTTTTGAACATTCACCAGACCAGAGCCCAAGAAAGAATGATCTAAAAGTATTACAGGTAAAAAGATTATACAATAGTTAGGCACACAGACCTCTGGAAATGGTATTTATTTCCATCATCTAGAGCAAAAAAACTCATAATTAACAGGGCACTGCACCAAGTATAGATAAATCTTGCTTCAGTCATAGGGATTATTTAGCCTTAGAACAGGGTTTCTTAAACCCTGGCTGTACTGATGTTTACCACTGGATAATCCTTTGTTGTGTGGTTCTGTCCCATGTATTGCAGGATGTTTAGCAACATTACTGTCCTGTACCTACTAGTAGCAATCCTTAGTCATCACAATAAGAAACTGCAAGTGTCCTAATACAGAAGTACTCCGAGACCCAGTAGGAGGTGATGGATGTTGAGGCAAAGAACATATTTAAAGAAATAATGGCTGAAAACATTTCAAACGTAATAAAAACCATAAATCCACAGCTCTAAGAAGTTAATCCCCAAGCACAATAAACATGAAAAGAAAACTAAAACTAAAAACTGAAGCACAATAATCAACTGATCAAAATCAGCAATAAACAGGAAATCTCTAAGAGGAGACAGAATCAGGGGTGTGTGGCATGTGACATCCAGAGAATCAAATTTTAGAATATCAGATTTCTCATCTAAATAGCGCAAGTGACAAGACAGTACAGCACCATTTTCAGAGTACTAAAAGACAAAAACCTGTCAAACTAGAATTACATACCTGGCAAAAGTTTCTTTTAAAATGAAGGTGAAATAAAGACTTTTCAAGCATAAAAAAACAGAACGAATCCATCATCAACAGACCAAAACACATGTAATGCTAAAAAATGGTTTTCAGTCAGAAGGAAAATCATACCAGGTGGAAATCTGATTCTAAACAAAAGAAATGAAGAGCTCTAGAAATGGCAATTAAACGAACATATATACATTTATTATTTAAATCACTTTAAAAGATATTTGATGATTTCAACAAATATGTTATAGTGTTTATCACATGTAAAACTATAATATGGCTGTGTATGGTAAGCGAATAATGTATTAATAAAGCTGTTTTCAAAAATAAACACAAAATTAGAAAATAAAATGTGTTACAGTAATAGCATGAAGACTAGGAAGGATGAAACTGAAGTGTACTACTGCAAGGTTCTTATACCATGTGTGATGCCATACAGCATTATCTGAAGGCAGATTACAATGTTTTAAATATATATAACATCTGAATCAATTGCTAAAATAACAACAACAGAAAGTTAGAGATATTAAGCCAACAATGGAGATAAAAATACTAGATTAACCCAAAAAACAGGAGAAAAGAGAAAACAGACATTAAAGAACAGATGGGTCAAATATCAAGATGAAAAACTCAAATCTAACCATATAATAATTATATTAAATGGGAATGGTATAAGCATTCCAATCAAAAAGTAGACCTTGTTAGGATGGACAAAAAATAAGACTCAGTAGCATGTTGCCTATAAGAGATCCCCTTTAAAGAGACAAATAAGTTACAAGTAAAAGAGTGGGAAAAGATATACCATAATATCAACAGTCAAAAGAAAGTTATATTCGTTATACTAATATTAGACAGAGTAGAACTGAGGACAAAGTATATTATGAGAGATAAATATTTCAAAATGATAAATGAGTCAAATAATCAACCACATCCATTTATGCCCCTAATAAAAGAGTTTCAAAATATATGAAGAAAAATCAGAATTGCAAGGAGGAATACAAAAACACATAATGGTAGTAGGAGGAAGATCCTTGGAAAATCTCTATATTTAGAAAAAAAACAACACATTTCTAAATAATCCATGAGTCATATACAAAAGCCAAAGAGAAAGTAGAAAGTATTACAAACTAAATGAAAATGAAAACATATCAAGATTTGTGAGAGACAGTCAAATGAATGCTTTGAGAGAATTTTACAGCACTAAATGTCTATAGTAGAAGAGAAAAGTCTCCAATAAATTATTCTTCCAAAGCTGGAAGCGGGGTGGAACAGAATGAAGGAAGAGGAGTAAATGAGTGGCAAATGAAATTCAAAGTAAACAGAAAAAAAGAAAGTAATAGTAAAGAACAGAAATAAAAACCAACCTGACCTTACACTTCCCATAAGAAATGTTAAGGGACAATGAAGAAATGTCCACAAGGCACTTTGTTTCATGAAATATTACACCAAACAAGGTGTCATTCACATATAAAAACAACATGAAAATAAGCTCAAGAAGAGAGTTCTTAGTCTTTCATTGGTTGGGAAATGTTTAATGAATGCAGCCAATTGAGGGACAGTCAAAGTAAACAATAAAGGAATGAGGTAAATGGAGTAAAGAAATGGATGGTAATCACTTAGATCATTTAAACACAGAATAAGTCTGTAACAATTATGGTTATAGAACAAAATGTAAATTTTTAAATATTTAAAATATAAAAATAATTATAAAAAACCAAGAAGGAAGATGAAATAAAGCACTAATTTGCTGACTTTTCACAGCACATTAATATTGCTTAAAAAGAAAACACATGGTTTACAAAATTAATGGCTCCAATCTCATCTTTTTCATAAACCTTTCCTCCTAAATATCACAGTCTTAGAGGGCGACTGTAACAATATTTCTTTCAATAAACAGACATGTCAATCTGATTCTAAGGTAAAGAGCAACTAAGGTTTATGTTTTAAAAAATCAATTAGCTACTAATATAACCAAGAATTCCTAAATATCTACTAAGAATTTGGTTTAAACATGGAAAATTTGAGTTTATATACCATAAGTGGGACAGTTTACACTAAAAGAGAATACTGGTGTATGCATATTCTATACTTCAATTTTTTATAAGACAAGTTTTTGCTTTCAATTATAGATTCAATGCATTATGTGACAAAGAAAATGAGGAAAAGTTTTAAATTTTCTTAATGCTTCTGACCATTAATAATTCATGGAAAAGTGAGGAAAAAGTCAAGTATGTAGATTTAGATTATTTTGTATAATGCAGACAGACATTTTACTTATGGAAATATGCTGGATATACTGAACCGCTTCTTTAGATCAAGAACCTTTTGTATTTAAAAGAGCTCCCACAATTTCAACTTGTTGAACCTCCAAAGTTTACGATGATGATGTGAGATGACTACAAACCCCTTTAGAACCTGAAAGTGTTAGAAAGCCCATTTGATTTCTTGAAATAAGTACAGATATATCTATCAACTCAATCTAAATTTGCAGTTTTCTAAGACTAGACCGGATACTCTGAACACAAAGGAAATTAAATATTTAAAAGAACAGCTGAAAGTCTGTAGAAATAACATTACATTTCTGAAGAAATATCACAGATTTTAATGAATAATAATTATCTTCTTAGTTGTTAAGCAGGATAAATATTTGTTGAATGTTCACCAAGAATATATAGCATTCTAAGTATCCAGTATGAATCTACTATTTCCAGAACTATTTAAATAGCCAACTCTGAACAAACAATAGATTTACCTGGCAGTGTGAAAGAGCATTCTTTCACGAAATTGCTGACACAGAAACTAAGAGATAACAGCTACAAACAGATCAATCAACTGCAATCTGTTTTGATACTTGTTTCTGGCTGAATACACCACACAAGTCTCAAAAGTAATTCAATTGTATTATTTAGACCAAAACTGATCGCTCTACACTTTATAAAAAACTGTACTCGAATAACTAGTTAACACTACTAAAAAAATTCCATCTACCCAAAGTTGGCTAGATGTATTACAGTGTATAATTGCTAGAATTATTTGTTGGTTGCAAATAGGTCTATACTGCTACAAAAATTTCATTCATACAAAATTGGCTAGATGTGTTATATGGGCATAATCATTAAAATTATGAGTTGTTTCCAAGTTAGCTCATAACTTGAGGTCCAATTAATATATTGACATACCAAGAATTATAACTGTCAGGGTAAAAATATTTTGTATCATTATATATTGCCAAATTTTAGTCAGTAAATATAGCATAAATAACAACAAATTTTAAACCATGTGCTCTTTGACTTTCAAAGACAAGATGGTTTAAGATAATGCATAGACCCCCTTACAGCTATACTACAAACACTTGCTACCAAGACATTAATGAAAAAATGAGACAATTTTGAGAAATAAAACAGAAGATAACACAGAAAATTTTTTAAATTTTGAGATGGTTTTCTTACATAATAGCAGAATACATAATGTGACTTTCCTCTATATAATCCTCTCAATGTAAGCATTTACTTGACAGCTATAAAAGGGACAGGATTTGCTATACAGAAGAATCAATACCAACCTTGTAAAGCCTACAGCAGAGCACATAAACATGCTGTAGGAGACATTAACACTAGACTGAAAGAAATAATTATATTTTCAATAAACATGTTCTTATTGGATAATCAATTTTTTACACATCTTACCAGCTGTTTCACAGCTCAGGTAGTAAATGGCAGCAGCTGTTATATCAAAACCATATATGCATATGAAGTACTTATAATTTTCAGAGGTATCTACTTATTTTTCATCAGTCACATTTAACTCCTATTAAATAAAAACAAGATTTTCACAGGGTGATTAATTCAGGAGAATTTTTATTACAGTCTTATTTTAGAAATGAATTCTTAACCAATTATTTTTATGTCAGAAGACTTAATAATTGAAATTACATGCTGCCCTTATTCTGATATTTAACAGATTTGTCATGATCAATGTCTCTGAAATATTAAATTAAAAGGTGTCATGGTAATTACTATGGAATAAATACTAATTAAGATTTTTTAGGCAAATAAGCTCTAACTGTTTGCAGTGAACAATTATATTACTAACATTTTCCCACACAACGCATGCATCATTCATATGCAGCCTATAAATACAACTGGCTAATTTCCAGAATTACTTCCTTAACATTTAATACAGAATTTGACACTTGGTTAAAAACATCTATATGTAATGTATCCAAAAGGAGGTACACTTAAAGGTAAATAATTCAGATTATGTTACCACAGAATGATCATATTTCTGTTCTTAATTTTTAATAGTGAGCCCAAAATATGCTTTGAGATGGGTATATAATTTGCAGGATGAGACAATTATTTTTAAATGTACATCAACAAACAACTATAATTTATAGTAAAAATATGTACCAGAAATTTGAATTAGTCAAATACTTACTGCTATATAATAAACTCTTGCTTTGTCTACCAACATCCAGTTTTTCTCCATATCAAGATGTTTTTCCTTTTTGTAACAGTTGGCAGCAGCAAGATTAGCTACAAGTGATCTAAAACAACAAAATGTAAGTAGGCTTTTACTTACAGTCTTATTACTTATTTACTTAATTATAATAGTTAATTATAGAGTTAACTATTTTTGAAACTTTTGTTTTCATTTTAATTCTTTTTTAATTTGTTTAACACCAAAAACATTTTGTATTGAAGTATAGCCAATTAACAACGTTGGGACAGTTAGAGGTGAACAGAGAAGGGACTCTGCCACACATACACATGTATCCACTCTCCTCCAAAACCCCCTCCCATCCAGCCTGACACGTAACACTGAGCAGAGTTTCATGTGCTATACAATAGGTTTGTGTAATTATCCATTTTAAATATAGCAGTATATACACGACCTTTCCAAAGTCCTTAACTATTCCTGGACTATCCCATGGAACCCCCACTCCACCCCACAACCATGAGTTCATTTTGTAAGTCTGTGAGTCTTTTTTTGTTTTGTAAGTAAGTTCACTTGTATCATTTCTTTTTAGATTGCACATGTAAGGGATGTCATGTGATATATGTCCTTCTCTGTCTGAAATACTTCACTATGACTTTCATTTTAATTCTTAATTCTTCAAACTGCTGTATATTGATTTTACTAATGTTAATTTTGTTTTAAAAATTTTGTAAGACATCTTGGTTACCTTGATAAAAACACAGACATTAATCTAAATATCTGGTATTTCGAGAAACTAGCATTTAAGCTTCCTTTTGATACTAAAATGATAAAATTATCTACCCTCTACATTTTAATAGTTCAAAACGCAGGTAAGAAATAGCTACTATATAGTGATACAGAAAAAATACATATGCAACGAAAACCTTCAGTTTTCAAGTATCAACAGAATATCCATTGATATTTAATGCTTTAAAAGCCAAGCATGAGATTAATTTTGTAAAACACACATATATATGTAGACCATATTTACTATGAGAAATTAATTTGCAATTCATTACATTTTATGCACTATAATAGATTTAAATTACTTTTTATAGTTTAAAACTCCCTGTGCTGGTCCAGTTTTGAAGCTGAAAAATCTAACCACAATACTACACTTAAAATTCTGCTGCCAAGTATCACATACAACTTTTTATTATTGTCCAACAATTAAACTTAACACAATAATTGTTTACATTATAGACAAAAATACTTTTCCTTTCCTACTGATCCAGAAATAAGAAAAAACAACTTGCCAATTTTTCCAACTTTTTTTGGTAACAGTTGTGATTAAAAAAACAAAAAGAAACCCACAAATATATCATCACTTAAGATTTTGATAACATGGTTAGATTCTCTTTTGAAAAAATCAATTATCTTCAAAAACATATTTCTACTCACCCATATGCCAACTGAGTGACTAACTGAAGGATACATTCTGTTTATGTTCAATTGGATTAATGAAAATAAGCATGACGTGCATCAATACATGCATATACAAAATAACTATATTATAAATTAAGAATAACCACTCAATCTATAAAATATATTTTAGAAATCATGACTCCTGCAAAATTTTGGCATAAAATGCTTACTAAATAAAAGCAAATACTTTTAGTATGAGCTACTAAACTCTATTCTGATAATAAAACTACTCTTCAATAGAAAACTAGTCCTCCAAAAGAAAATACACGTATTCTTACTATCCAAGTGTATCTGGTTCAGAGTTTGGAGAAAAAGAACCTGGGTAAGAAAAATACTGCCTTAATCTGAGTTTGGGATAGTAGAAGTAAGAGTTTCTAGCTCTATTTAAAAGTTTATCCAAATTTATTAAGTTCTACAACTTGGAAAATGAGTTAGATTGCAAAGGTTTCCCTCGGTTTCTGACTTCCAATATTACCTAAATAATACTGATAATGCAATTCATATGAGTATATAAATTAAGCTGCTGACATCTGGAAAACCTTGTATTATCACAAATACTCTTTAAAAACCCACCAGGCCTGCACTCCAGTTGCCCACAGTGGTAACTCACTCATTAACACCCTGTTGACTCTTCTCCCATCTGGTGAGCTTTCTTTGCCCCCTCATCTGTGCTCCCTTGTACCCTTTCCCAAATACTCTACCTGCACCAAAAGCCTTGTCTCAGGGTCTAATCTATTAGGGTCTGTTCCCAAAACTTCTCAAACTGAGGTACAGATGTAGCTATCTCTTTCCCCTTGGATGATATTATCATCCATGAGCATGAAATCTAGAATTCTGGTGGCACAAAAAAAAAAAATAACAACATATAAAAACAATTTAGCAATTTTACTGTAGCTTGAGTGGTAAAACAGGCAAAAGCTGATCCATTTCTCACTAACAGGAACTCTCTGCACCTGCCTACTAAAGGTAATTTTAGAAAAACTGAAAAGAGGAAAGGTCTAATTAAGTATATCTCAATATCTCAACAATTGATGGTTTTATTTATTACAAATACTATTTTTTGTTGGTAGGAGAACTTTAATACTTTTCTGTAACTTTATTTTTAAAAATGGCTTTGGTACCATAACTATTTCTGAAAGTTTTATTTTAGCTATTTCATGACTACTGTGTAGAATATTGTCAAGTTTTTAATACATGTTTGCGAAGTCAAAAGTGTGCAAAAATAAATGAGGTAAAAAGAGGGAATGGAGCAAGGGGAGGAGAGATAAGGTAGGAAATAAGGAAAAGAAGACAAGAGGCAAGAAAGAAGAAAAAGGGAGACAAGAAATGGGGGAGGACATACTGCATTTCTAGCTATAAGGTATGTGAAGTATCGAGTGAATTGTTATTTTAAAAGAGATCACCTTTGTGGATTCTAACAATAACAAAAAAAATCATTTTTTTCTTTTCCAATGGAGGAAAAAAGCTTGTGCTGATAAGCAACATGGTAATGTTGATGTTAGCAAAGCATGAAGGTACAGAAGATACACCCCGATATAACTGCAAAAGGCACGGAAAGAAGCAATGCCTGGCAGGCTCTGACAGACAGCATTCAAGTTCATAGAAAGAAAAATCTTCTGATAAGCAAAGCTGTTTAGAAATGTAATGGCTTGTTTTTTGAGTAGTACACTACCCATGACTGAAGTTGTTCAGTATGGACAGATAACTATTTGCCAGAACTGCCTTAGATGATGTAATCCATAAGAGACTGCATATAATGTAATATTTTATACATGATAAAATACATAAAAATATTTTTATATATATTAAAATATATATGCGCAAATATTTATTTTAACATTTCAATCTCAGGATATGTTGAAAAGGACATTCTTCTTAATGTCAGGTTGGCAAGAACCTAGCTATAAAACATTGAATAAAACGTGCTTCATTCTTAACTCTAATTCTCTGGTGGCTCAGCTGGTAAAGAATCTGACTACAATGCAGGAGACCTGGTTAAATTCCTGGGTCAGGTAGATTCCCCAGAGAAAGGAATGGCAACCCACTCTAGTATAATTGCCTGGAGAATTCCATGGACAGAGGCGCCTGGTGGGCTATAGTCCATGGGGTCTCAAAGAGTCGGACACAACTGAGCAACTAACACACACACACATAAAAAGCACAGGCAAGAACACATGATCTCCAAATTTCCATTTCATTATATTTCATGGAGACAATAGCAGGTTCAAGAAAGGAAAAAAAAAAAACTTAAGGAAAAGTGATATAAGGAAGAAGGGTTTATTAAGTATTAAAACCATTATAAACACGAAGTCTAAATTCCAAACTCAGATTTGAACTCAGATTTTACCGGCGGTTAAACAGTCAATTGGTACAGAGCTCGCCTTCAGAGAACACTGACCTGTTGCCACCGGTGATGCATGCAGCACAAGTTCCTGTTGGCTGCTCATTCTGTTCATAGTAATGAGCATCCACGTGGGCTTCAGCAGCTTTTTTCTTCAGGATCTCCCCAAATTTATCTATCCCAATGCATCCAAAAAATGTTGCTGCTTTGTGTGGCTGCTGAATCATCCACTGAAAAATGGAAACATAAATAATTTTAATGGGTCAGAAAAATGGAACACATAGTTCAGTATTCTGCCATGGGTGGTGGCATAAAATGGTTTCTTTGTGAGCAGCTGTTGCTGTTATGAACAGAATTCTATTCTTGTATCACCACTTATGATAACAAATTTGATATAACAACTAGAGAAAATCTTAATATACTTCTTTCAAGGAAAGAAACAGAGCAGAGCAATTGATTAAGAACTCAGAATCAAAGTCATATAGAATGTTAGGTTACTAATTAGTCTTAATACAGAAAAATAATACCAAGTCCAATATAAGTAATGAAGCATTGTCATTAAAGTCCAGAATCTATAATGAATACCATGTGGGTTCAAATCTTGCCTTTGCCACTAATTAGCCCACCAGGCTCTGCCGTCCCTGGGATTCTCCAGGCAAGAACACTGGAGTGGGCTGTCATTTCCTTCTCCAATGCATGAAAGTGAAAAGTGAAAGTGAAGTCGCTCAGTCGTGTCTGACTCTTCCCGACCCCATGGGCTGAAGCCTACCAGGCTCCTCCTTCTATGGGATTTTCCAGGCAAAAGTACTGGAGTGGGTTGCCATTGCCTTCTCCAAATTAGCTGAATAAGTAATAGCATATCACTTAATATTTCTATGCTTCACTGTCCTCATCTATAAGTGGCAAATAATTATATCTCATAAGGTTGCTGGAGATTAAACTAAGTAATTTAATGTATATGTATTGTTGGACAAGGTACACAGCATACAGTATATGATGTATAGCTGTTGGTGTCTCTGTTATATATGTAATTCATATATGTGTGTGTATACATATATATATATACACAAATATAAATGCGAAACTATGTTCAGGTCTAGTAAGTTGCTTTAAAGACAACTTACTTATTCAGAACTAAAGAGTATTACAAATTCTAATTCATTAGTCTCATAAACTTTATTTGCTATAAATTAATGACAATGTCTTTTAAAATGAATACTTTCTCTTGACTTGTTATCTTTTCCAATTAGGCTACAACTCCTGAGGTGTTTAACACTTGTATTAGTTACAACAGTCATTTTGTTACTGTAAACATTTATTTTGTTTCTACAACTTCTTAGCTAACTACTCAATACACAAAGTCAAGATGTCAAAATCATACCATATTCCCAAATATTTGGAGGAGAAAAGAAATGCATGTATCAATATATTTAGTGTAAAACGGATGAGGAAAGTAAAAAAAGATAAAGAAGAGAAATCTGTAAGATAAAGATACACTAACTGTCTAATGATTTAGCAGTCTAATTCTACATATAGGGATTTATCCTGAAGATCAGTTCAGTTCAGTTCAGTCACTCAGTCGTGTCCGACTCTTTGCAACCCCATGAATTGCAGCACACCAGGCCTCCCTGTCCATCACCAACTCCTGGAGTTCACTCAGACTCATGTCCATCAAGTCGGTGATGCCATCCAGCCATCTCATCCTCTGTCGTCCCCTTCTCCTCCAGCCCACCATCCCTCCCAGCATCAGAGTCTTTTCCAATGAGTCAGCTCTTTGCATGAGGTGGCCAAAGTACTGGAGTTTCAGCTTTAGCATCATTCCTTCCAAAGAAATCCCAGGGCTGATCTCCTTCAGAATGGACTGGTTGGATCTCCTTGCAGTCCAAGGGACTCTCAAGAGTCTTCTCCAACACCACAGTTCAAAAGCATCAATTCTTCGGCGCTCAGCTTTCTTCACAGTCCAACTCTCACATCCATACATGACCACTGGAAAAACCATAGCCTTGACCAGACGGATCTTTGTTGGCAAAGTAATGTCTCTGCTTTTGAATGTGCTGTCTAGGTTGGTCATGACTTTCCTTCCAAGGAGTAAGCGTCTTTTAATTTCATGGCTGCAGTCACCATCTGCAGTGATTTTGGAGCCCCAAAAAATAAAGTCTGCCACTGTTTCCCCATCTATTTCCCATGAAGTGATGGGACAAGATGCCATGAGGATACATGTCCACAAATACAAAACAACATATGCCTAAGTATTCTTTGAGACATTATTTGTTATGAAAAATTACTGGGGAAAAAATGTCCCTCCACAGAAGGCTGGTTTAATAAAATATAATAAATTCAATCAATGGAATATAAAAATAAAAAAAAAAAAGACAAGCAAAAGTATTTGAAATACAACAAATATTTAAACGCAATGTGTAATCCTTACTGGACGCTGGATTGAAAATAAAATCAAACAGCTATAAAATTATTAGAATAATCACTGAAATTGGAATATGTATAATATATCAGAAAACAGTATTGTATAAATTCTAAATTTCTGAAGTAGAGAATAAATAATGGCTCAGAAAAAATATATATATTTATGTAAAAAAAGAGAAAGTGAAAGCTAAAATGCTAAAAGTTGTTATATCTATATAATAGGTACAAAGAAATTCCTTTTACTTCTCTTTATACTTTTTTGTGAAAAACCAAGACAGCATATTAAAAAACAGAGACATCACTTTGTTAACAAAGGTCCGAACTGTCAAAGCTATGGTTTTTTGAGGAGTCATGTGCGCGTGTGAGAGCTGGACTATGAAGAAGGCTGAGTGCCAAAGATTCGGTGCTTTCAAACTGTCCTGCTGGAAAAGACTCTTGAGAGGCCTGTGGACTGCAAGGAGATCAAACCAGTCAATCCTAAAGGAAATCAATGCTGAATATTCATTGGAAAGACTGATGCTGATGCTGAAGCTGAAAGTTGATACTTTGGCCACCTGATGTGAAGAGTTGACTTATTGGAAAAGACCCTGATGCTGGGAAAGACTGAAGGCAAAAGGAGAAGGGCGCAGCAGAGGATGAGATGGTTACATAGCATCACTGACTCAATGGACATGAATTTGAGAAAACTCTGGGAGACGGTGAAGAACAGGGGAGCCTGGGATGCAACAGTCCATGAGGTTGCAAAGAGCTTAATATGACTTAGTGACTGAACAACAAATATTTTTCTGTAAGTTAGAAAATTTTTGAACTTAAAGGAAGGGACAAAGATATTATGACTAAATCAGTCATTAAATTTAAAAATAATAATTTAAAATTAACTTATTCAAACTTTGATGATATCAATTTATTAAAATACGTCAACCTCATGAAGCATTTTAATATCTTAAAATGCATCAATAGCCATACCTAATAGATTTTAAACCACTCTTAGGTAAATTATAAATTTAACAACAGAAAATACCTGTGGGGTTTTTTTAATAATTTACTTTTACTCATGTAGAAGCATGAATGAATGATCAACCATGTTTGCTTTAGGTAGTGAGATAAAAAAGGGAAAGTCAATAGCAAATTTTACTCTGATCATTTAAATAACTTAAAATGTCATTAAAACATCAATGATAGTAATCACAATTATAAGCAAATTTCATATGTTAAAAACTAGTCTGAAAAAAGGGGCTATATCACTTCACTATGGAGGTTAAATCTGATTTATAATTCTTCCCTAATCAGAATTTAAATAAATTGAAATGTTTCCATTTCAAATCAATATTACTTTAACCTTCAAAACAAAAAGAATGAACAAATAATAGAACTATTCAGCAGGTTATGTTATAATTCCACTATTGAATATTTCATCATAAGCAACTGGCTAATATTCTGGTAATATCTGATATCAGCATACTGACAAAGAAAAGAACTTTACTCTTGGATCAGTTATTTCCACTTAGAAGTTAGCCAATCTAAAATGAGAGTTTAGTAAGCCAAAGTAGACACATAAAAGAAACAGAAGCCATGCTCACTGCTAGAAAGTATTTAGTAAACTACCTGAATAAGTCAAGATGTTATAATCAAGTAAGTTGGAAAAGATTAAAAAATCAATTCTTAAACATTTAATACATGTATACTAGAGAATAAAATGATGAAAATAACAGTCCCTAAAACAAAGTCAAAATCATTACATTCTCAGTGTTTCTACAAGAGATTCAACCTTCAGTCATAACTTGATTCAATCATTACTGCTTTTTTAAGGGCAAAATAAACTGCCCCCATTTTTTGTTCCTGTAAGTACAGTACATCATTAAACACATATCTTTAATTTCCAACCTAGCTCTGAGGGAGAAGCACGGTTCAGAATTACCCTTGTACTATAATTAACTAAAAAGAAAATCAAAAGGGGAAAACTATACAATTTTAAAACAGTGGCCAACAGGAAGAGCTGCACTGCAATCTTTGATAGAAAAGACTCAAGGCAAGCCCTGACATCATGCAGTCTCTCTGCCAGTAAGCAATTTACAGACTATGGTGCAGGGAGGAAGAAGACAAACACAACCTGGCATTCTCACTGAAATGAGCAGACAGAGGCTCAAGGAGAGTCAAGAGACTAGAAATTTTGCAAAAGAGTTTCAAAGAGGAATGAGCTGAAATCCATGTAGAGTAATTACTGAGACTTTGGCTGGGGACCAATCTGTGCATGTTTAAGGAATATCTGAGATCACAAAGAATGTCATATAAATGCTTTAGGATTAAAAAGTGACTTTATCAAGGTCTCAGGAGTCAGTTCAGTCCAGTCATTCAGTCGTGTACGACTCCTTGCAACACCATGGACTGCAGCACGCCAGGCTTCCCTGTCCATCACCAACTCCCAGAGCTTACTCAAACTCATGCCCATTGAATTGGTGATGGAATCCAACCATTTCATCCTCTGTTGTCCCCTTTTCCTCCCACCTTCAATCTTTCCCAGGATCAGGGTCTTTTCAAATGTCAGTTCTTCACATCATGTGACCAAAGTATTGGAGTTTCAGCTTCAGCATCAGTCCTTCCAGTGAATATTTAGGACTGATTTCCTTTAGGATTGACTGGTTTGATCTCCTTGATGTCCAAGGGACTCTCAAGAGTCTTCTCCAACACCACAGTTCAAAAGCATCAATTTTCGGCACTCAGCTTTCTTTATAGTCCAACTCTCACATCCATACGTGACTACTGGAAAAACCATAGCTTTGACTAGATGGACCCTTTGTTGGCAAAGTAACGTCTCTGCTTTTTAATATGCTGTCTAGATTGGTCATAGTTTTTCTTCCAAGGAGCAAGGGTCTCTCAATTTCATGGCTGCAGTCACCATCTGCAGTGATTTTGGAAATCAAGAAAATAAAATTTCTCACTGTTTCCAGTTTCCCCATCTATTTGCTATGAAGTGACAGGACCCGATGACATGATCTTCATTTTTTCAATCTTGATTTTTAAGCCAACTTTTTCACTCTCCTCTTTCACTTTCATCAAAAGGCTTTTTAGTTCTTTTTCACTTTCTGTCATAAGGGTGGTGTCATGTGCATATCTGAGGTTATTGATATTTCTCCTGGCAATCTTGATTCCAGCTTGTGTTTCATCCAGCCCAGCATTCTCATTAAGTATTCTGCCTATAAGTTAAATAAGCAGGGTGACAATATACAGCCTTGACATACTCCTTTCCCGATCTGGAACCAGTCTGTTGTTCCACGTCCAGTTCTAACTGTTGCTTCTTGGCCTACCTCTCAAGAGGCAGGTCAGGTGGTCTAGTATTCCCATCTCTTTAAGAATTTTCTACAGTTTGTTGTGATCCACACAGTCAAAGGATTTGGTGTAGTCAATAAAGCAGAAGTAGATGTCTTTCTGGAACTCTTACTTTTTCAATGATCCAGTGGATATTTGCAATTTGATCTCTGATTTCTCTGCCATTTCTAAATCCAGGTTGAATATGTGGAAGTTCACGGTTCACATACTGTTGAAGCCTGGCTTGGAGAAGCCTGACTTGGGAGTCAAGATCATTATAAAAAAAAAAAAATCTAATGTGATTCTATATACTACCAAGGAACAGCTGAAATTTAAAATTAAGAAAACAATGTAATCTACAATAATATAAAAAAATGAAACATACTGGGATAAATTTAAGAAAACGTGCAAAATCTATACAGAGAACACTATATATGTTTGCTAAAGGGGAAAAATACCTATATAAATAGAGTGCTATATAATATGTGTATGGATTAGGAAAAAATATGTATACACACACACACACACATTTTTGGCCATGCTGTGTGGTTTGTGGGGCCTTAGTTTCCTAACCAATAGACTGAATCTGGTCACTCAGCAGTGTTGAGTCTTACCACTGGACTGCCATGGAATTCCCCAAAACTCAATACTTGTTAAAAAAACAATTCTCCATTAACAGATTCAGAGAGCCATTGCAAATCCTAATCAAAATCTCAATATGAGGATTTCCCTGGCGGTCCAATGGTTAAGAATCTCCCTGCCAGTGCAAGGGACAGGGGTTCAATCCCTGGTCCTGAAAGATTTCACACGTTGCAGGGCAACTAAACCCATGTGCAGCAACTAACGACGCTGCCTGCCACAAGTACTGAAGCTTGCTTGCCCTAGAGCCATACACCCCAACAAGAGGAGACATGGCAGTGAGAAGCCCGCACACGGCAACTGAAGAGCGCCCCACTCTCTGCAATCAGAGAAAGCGTGTGGGCAGCCCTGAAGACCCAGCACAGCCATGAACAAATAAATAAAAACAAACAAAAAACTCAATAGAATTTTTAAGGATATATCAAAAAGCTGGTTCTATCAATAGGAAAAGGAGAAGTAACTAGAACAGTCAAAGGTTAGGAGGTAGGCAGTGTGACAGAAATTAACAGTGATTTAAATTCCAATGTCTTCACATACAAAATGTGGATAATATAACCTGTGATCTTATAAGGATGCTTTAAGAATTAGAAATAGGCTTAAAAAACATGCACTTTAGTTCTGGAAATGATATGAAATAGCTCTTACTATACTGTAAGTAACTACACCTAACAGGAGAACCAGAAAGTCATCACTGTTAACTTTAAATAAACACATGAATTAGTTGAATACAATTTTGAAAGCAATAGTAAAGATACCATGTTACCAGGAAACACCCAGGAGAAAGATTAATTGCAGCTGAGAGGATCAGAAGAGCCTCCCAGGGATGAGTGGTGACATGATCAACTAGTCTGAAGGATAGGTATAATTTTCAAAAATAGCTATAAACTGGAAAGAAAACAGAAGCATAGAGCACATGCCTCCTTTACTGTGTTAGGAAAAAGAAGTTTTATTTATTAAGTAGTTAGTTCTAAACAACATAGTATTTATTTCATAACAATTCAGTCCCTGTTGAGCACTACAAAATTCTCAAACCTTGGAATCAGACTGGTCACCACCACACTCATTTCCTGTCTCACAGTGATTTTTGAGCAGTGCTTTTTTTTTTTCCCCAATCACAGAAACCCAATTTTACAAAGTTTATGACACCACCAAAAGAAAGATTGCAATCCAATTTTAAAATGGAAGTATCTGAAGCAAGTGGTTTGTACTATGTCTAATAGATATCACTGTTTCCCTAGAAAATTTAAAATATACTGTGGAACCAAACTGTGTCCACACAGATGAGACCTTGCACACAGTTTGAGAAATAAGAATGGTGTTAATAAAAATAATGAGAAAGAAATAAAGGAAAATAAACATTTGTCAATTAGAAATATAATTACAGAGCATTATGTGTGAGGATGGTGTTATCTGCATATCTGAGGTTATGTCATCTGCATATCAGATACGGAGATGACACCACCCTTATGGCAGAAAGAGAAGAGGAACTAAAGAGCTTCTTGATGAAGGTGAAAGGGGAGAGTGAAAAAGTTGGCTTAAAGCTCAACATTCAGATCATGGCCTCTGGTGCCATCACTTCATGGCAAATAGATGGGGAAACAATGCAAACAGTGACAGCCTTTATTTTCTTAGGCTCCCAAATCACTGCAGATGGTGACTGCAATCATGAAATTAAGACACTTGGCTCCTTGGAAGAAAAGCTATTAAAAAGCATATTAAAAAGTAGAGACATTATTTTGCCAACAAAGGTCCGTCTGCTCAAAGCTATGATTTTTCCAGTAGTCAGTTACGGATGTGAGAGTTGGACCATAAAGAAGGCTGAGTGCCAAAGAATTGATGATTTTGAACTGTGTTGTTGGAGAAGACTCTTGAGAGTCCCTTGGACAGCAAGAAGATCAAACCAGTCAATCCTAAAGGAAATCAGTGTTGAATATCATTGGAAAGACTGATGCTGAAGCTGAAGCTCCAATACTTTGGCTACCTGATACGAAGAGCCGACTCATTGGAAAAGACCTTGATGCTGGAAAAGATCGAAGGCAGGAGGAGAAGGAGACAACAGAGGACGAGATGGTTGGATGGCATCACTGCTTCAATGGACATGAGTCTGAGTAAGCTCCGGGAGATGGTGAAGGACAGGGAAGCCTGGAGTGCTGCAGTCCATGGGGTTAGTCACAAAGAGCTGGACATGAGCGAGCAACTGAACAACAACAAGTATGTGAGGAAAGAGACTGATGAGAGCAAATATCTAGGTGAGATCATTAAATGCCACTTTAAGAAGTTTAGGCAACATTCTATAGGTAGAGGGTGCACAGGAGGGATTTTTAGCAAAAATGAGAGGATAAGAGATGATATCTCATCAGGTAAGAAATCAGGAGGAGGAAATTTACAACTGGATTTAAATAGGAGCTGAATAAATGACATATTAAGCTTCACATCAAGAGACTTAAACAAGACATGCAAAGATTTCTATTAACTTCACCTATCAGATGAATTTTCTCTTTGTCACCTAAATGTAATATTTAGGACAATATAAACGACAGTGATGCTCAAGAACCAGTCACTTCTAAAATAATGCTACTTTAATTCAATCCATGAAGAACGATGAAGAACAACACCTAGATACTAAAATACTTGCAAGATAAGCCTAAAGATAAAAAATTTTGTAAGAGAAAACCCAATGAGGCATTTCAAGAAAACCATAAAGCACAACTATTAGAAATTAAACATCAAAACTGGGAAATAACAGCAACAAAGCAGATTGCAAAGGGTGATGAGGAAATCAAATTGAGGTAGTTGGTTAGGAAAACTGCATATATCACAAAGCTTAAAGGATTGATTCTCTGAGATGACTGCTATGCTACCAAGTGAGTCAGGGTGAAACAAAATTTTCATAAATATTATCAAGAATCCATTCTTCTTCAATGACTAATACTATTCTCCTGTCCTGCCAAAGCTGCTTCATTTGCACCTACTGGTATATAACCCATTAGTAAAAACTGATTCCCAATAATCCTACTATTATCCCCCAAATAGGTTTTTAGTTATTTCTGTTGTTGCTGCTAAGTCACTTCAGTCCTGTCCGACTCTGTGTGACCCCATAGACGGCAGCCCACCAGGCTCCCCCGTCCCTGGGATTCTCCAGGCAAGAATATTGGAGTGGATTGCCATTTCCTTCTCCAACGCATGAAAGTGAAAAGTGAAAGTGAAGTCACTCAGTCATATCCAACTCTTAGTGACCCCATGGACTGCAGCCTACCAGGCTCCTCTGTCCATAGGATTTTCCAGGCAAGAGTACTGGAGTGGGGTGCCATTGCCTTCTCCAATTTCTGTTGTTAAATATGTGTTAACATCTATTTCTCTGAAGAGATTTTGGGAAACTTTGGCCTACTAGAAAAATCAAACAAACAAGCAAACTTTAGACTCAGACCTACGTAAGTTCATTTAGTCACGTGATGATAAATTATATACTTTATGAAAAATTATATTTCTTGTAGAATTATTATGAGAATTTAATAAGATAATGAAAGTAAAGTGCCTAAAGCAGTACCTATTGAAGAGTACTAGTGAGGACAATAACAGTACACTGAGATATAATAAAAATAAATTTTAGTGTAACTTCATTTAGCTCATTTGACAACTATTTCTGATCAATGAACACCTGCTGAACATTACTGTAGTAAATAATAGATAAAGAAACAATTCTCTTTTTAGTAGACTTGTTTTCGTTTTCCGATCCCCGAGTATTAACCAGCCTGGAATCTACTCTTCCGATCCTATCCATTTTTATATATATAAAGTGTGACAGCGAGTGAGCGAGTGAGCAAGAGAGAATAAGAACGTGACTGCAGCACATAGGAGTAGCATGTATGTTAGGCTTTGTGGAGTGACCAAAGAAGATATCCTAAGGGTAATTTAAGAACTTGAATCCAAACGGAAATTTGTAGGAAATAAGGGACATGTGGGTATGGGTCGGATAGTTAATTTTCAGCAGCAGAAGAATGACAAACAGGCTCAGAAGCAAAACAGAGACTACTGAAATTAAAGAACTAAAAATAAATTCAGTATTCCTAAAAGGAATTTTGTGTAAATGCAGTAAATGAAGATAAATCAGCAAAGGTCTTAGAATCAAAATGCTTATAATCTACTCTTTAAAATTGTATTCTAAAGATACACTATTTTCTAAAGCACACAATAAATGTAAACTGGATAAGTCCATTTGGAGATATCATTAATAATAAACCATTAGTATGGGTTAAAGGTTTAACAGAAGATGGAGTATAACTTTGGCACAGAATAAAATTTTAACTATTCTTTTAATCACTACTATTGTAATTATTATATGGGTATCAATAAGACTATTATTTCTAAGGTGAATTGTTAAATACTGAGATTATTAGAAAGGAGTTTGAATTTTATTTTCTAATGAAATTTGTGGCCTATCTGAGGTCCATGGGCTTCAATCAGGTCAAGGTATACATGAGAGAAAGCAGGGAATCCATGAACTCTCTGAAATATAAGGAAATTCTGATACATTTTTCAGAAGATAGGATTCACAAATTTCATTAGATTCTTAAAAGGGATTAGACCACCCACACCAGAGAGGACGGAGGGGGAAGAGGAATGGTGTAGGGAGAACACAGATATAGCTAAGGTAGATGCCTTTTTCTTTTCAAACATAAGGGTAAGAAGGCTATAGGACAGCAACAAATGAACCAAGAAAACCACTGATCCAAAACTATTCATCTAAATTTTCAAAAACATTTTTAAACAATTTATATTATTTGAAAATTGTTACTCAATTTCTTCACTTATCAAAAATAAGTAGCCCAGATTTATTTCCAAAAGACTCTAAAATCAGATGATAAAAAGATAACACAGGACCTGAATACAGTGCTGTAACAGGATTCAGGTTTTTATTCAACAAAGGTCTTTGGGAAATAAGATTTCTACCAAACAGATAATTTATACTCTATTTCTATGTTCTCCCAAGATTTTAAAAATTAGGCCTACCTTTCTTTTATTTTCTTGCCATGCACAATTAAGTCTTACTTTTAAGTCAAAATAGAGATGTCTTACAAGGAGAAATTTGATTTGTTAAAAAAAAAAATCTTACAGAAAAAGTCTTCAGAAAGAGAATTCAATATAACATTTCCATGACATTACCTGAACTTGTTATATTCCCTTACAAAGTGAAATGATGTTGTAAATATATGTAGCCAATACACTGAGGGGGTTTAAGACACACTACTCCAAGTTATGGCATAGTGGCTAAAGGAATTTGAAAAAAAAGGCAGAAGCAGGAAAATGATCACTCTTACCATCCCTTTCCTCTCCTGAAACAGGTCATACAACCTTCATGTGTGAAGCGCCCTCCCTGTATCTGAAGGAAAAGAGCACCTTTATCTCCAAAGACAAAGGGACACTGAGAAGACTCCTAATAAAAAGACCTTGCTACATTTCCTCAAGTTAACACTTGCTCACACTCTCTGACCTATTGTATTTCTGCAAGATTTCCCTTTCTTCATTAAAGCTACCTACACAGGTCAAACTGTTTGCTTGGATCTTCATTGCCTTAAGAAAGCTCTCACGTCACATACAATTTATATTAAATAAATTTGTATGTTTTGTCAGTTTGACTTTCAAACCTAGCCAGGGACCCTATGAGAGTCAAGGAAAATTTTTCATCTCCTACAATTGCCAAGAAACTTCAAAGTAATGGAGATAGTAGCAACAGCTGCTCTAGTTTAAAGGACATTTTATTTATCTATATTTTCTACCATAATTTAAAAATGATGTCTAAAATCAGTTTAATTTTCCCCATATAGTCTAAATACTTTCCTCTGACAACCTAAGAAAAAACTGCAATCAAAAAAAAAAACCTCAGCTAAAAAGCACTATAATTAACGGACAATGTTGTTCAGTCGCTCAGTCATGTCCGACTCTTTGCAACCCCATAGACTGCAGCACGCAAGGCTTCCTTTTAGAAACAAAAATATAATTGAGGGTTAAATTAGTGGGCCCTTACTTTATGTTAGACAATATGCTAATACTTTACCTACTTATGTAATCTCAGCTAATCTGAACTACCAAGCACGATATAGATACTTACTATTCCAATTTCACAGATGAGGAAAATAGGTCAGTGGCAAGTTCCAGTCTGGATTATTTTAGAAGGTGTACTCTCAATCACTACTCTAGATATAAGAAAGAAAGTGAACTAAAGAAAATTTTACTGGGAAGAGTGTCATCAGTTCTCAGACATGCAGCCAGCTTTGAAAAGAGTAACCTTGAATAAGTAACTTAATCTCTCTAGCTTTCACTGTTCCCAATCGTAAAAGTCAGCAAATCATGATGCTTTTCTAAGATATCCATCACTTCAAACTACAAAAAATATATATATATTCAGTATATGAAACAAGAAAAAAAATCACCACAGAAGCTAACTGTGGCCAATTAAAACTGGGACAGAAAGGTGAGGAGAATAATAAACTTTTGGAGAAAAACCACTGAGGGTCTTTAAAGGTAAAAATGTCACTCAGATGTATTCGTGCAGAAATTCTACAAAATCTTCAGAGAAACAATCCAAATAATAACCAAAGAGCAAAAGAAGAATTGAGAAAAATCCTCCTCCTTTACGATTTCTAGCATACATGTTATAGAAAGAAAAATCCCTCAAGGCAGTAAACATCTGCCCATCAACGCTTATCAGAAGCAACATCAAAAACATGAGGCAAAGGTCAAGTCAAAGTTTATTGACAGTGATGAACTACGACAGCCTCGATTAAATTACCCCTTCTTTCAAGGTGTGTGTGATCAAAGCAGCAAAGATATTTTCACTCAGTCACATAACAAGCTATTTGTTGAGATTGAAACATCTGGTCAATATCTCCAAACACTGCAATTTCATGCACAGTTAGCATTAGGGCACATTTCTTCTCCTCTTCTTACAGGGTCCATAAGGGTGGCACATATGGCTGATCATTTCATTCGAAAAGGATTCAATTCAAGGCATTACACACAATCGTCTGTGCTTTATGGTGTTTTAAGTCTACCTGCCATCGTTTTCCATCATCACTGCTCACTGCGGTTCTCTTCGACTATAAAAGCCTGCCAATATGACAGAGCACTTAAAGCTTAACAGCCTTCCTCCACTGGAGTTAGAAAGCATTTAAGGCAAAGGAATATATAAAGTGGCAGGTCATTTTCTATTGTCAAAAACTCCCAATATATTAAACTATTTACCATTTAAGCAAAGATACAGTACAGGTTAGAAAAGTAATTTTTAATGTCAAATTAAATGCTTAACTTTCTGTATGACAGATCCATGAAAGTATACTGTTTTGGTATAGTTTTAACTCATAATAAATTACTTTAAAACAATATTATAGGACTATTTTATTAATTTTAGTAGGGGATTTCAGAATTTTTTTTACAACTTGCCAAAGAGCAATTCTATACTAAGAGAATAGGGATGCTACAATTTTATCGGTTCCCTACGTTGAAAATTTTCCACTTGAAATTCATCCATTTGTTGTCATGGTAACAGGGGGGCCTTCCTTATATACTTACAGTAGTAAACCTGAACTCACACCATAAAGTTCTCTTTTATCCTTTTCTTCCTTTAAGATAAGGGCTTCAAGGGGCAAAAGGGGTGGGGGTAGGAAACATCTTTAAAGCTACTATTCACATTCCTTTCACACATCATTGTAACAAGCAGTGTAACTAAATGACTACAGCTATCTTCTGAAACATAAGGATTTGCCTAATTTTAATAACAAAATGAATTTCAAGGAAAAACTTTCTTCTAGTGATAAAGAATTATGTATGATTACCTTACAATTAGCAATATGCAATGGCTGATTAAACAAGGAGAGCAGCAAAATAACAAGCCAATAAAAATCTAAGTTAGGTGTAATGTTCAGGGCTGGTAACTCTGGCATATAAAGTAAATATTTTGGTTGTTCATTTGTGCATTAATCAGTCAATCCAACCTGAAGTACTTACTGAATGAGTCTATGGGGCAGACACCAGACTAGTACTGAAACACAAAGTTAAACAAGTTAGAATCAGTTCTTACCTCAGGGAGATACCAAAGAAAAGAAAAGAAAAGAAAACAAACAAATGCAAAGCAAATAAAACAAAAACACTGAACAGAGAAATAACTCTAAGAAATGCCAAAAAGGAACAAAACAAATGGCTGAGAAGGAGAAAGGCATGGGAGAGAGAAGCAAGGAAATAATTTACCTTAAAATGGGCCTGCCTAAGGAACAAGTTGAGACATAAAATACGTAAGTACGCTAAATAGGCAAAAAGTGAGGTAGGGGATGGGGACCCTTCCAAACAGGAAAAGAAGCAAGTGCAAAACTTCTAAGGCACAGAAGTTGGCATATATTCAAGAAACTGAAGAAAAAATTGTTTATAGTAGCTAAGTTTTGACACATATGTAGGTTCCAGATAATGCACACCTTATTGGCTATGATAAAGACAATAAATTTTATACAGAGTGCAACAGAATGTCACTGAAGTGTTTTAAACAACAAAGCAAAATTATTGAATTTAAATGAGAATCAATATTACTATTACATATAAAGGATTTTTAAACCATAGATAAACAGACAGGCAATAAAGATATCAGTTGTGTGTCCATGCTCAGTCAGTAAGTCGTGCCCGACTCCTTGAGACCCCATGGATTGTAGCCAGCCAGGCTCCTCTCTCCATGGGATTTTCAGGCAAGAATACGGCAGTCAGCTGCCATTTCCTGCATCTCCGGCATTGGCACGTGGATTCTACACCACCGAGCCACCTGGGAAGCCTAAAAGATATTAGTTAGGATGGTATAATTCACGTCCTGCATCCAGCCCTTTGGAAAAGCTAATTGCTTCTATTCTCATTTTATTTCCAAATTTTAACTACTTTTTTCCCCCCCCCAAGAACTTTTAGTTGATTTCACTGCTACCACTCATCCAAGTTACCATAATCTCTTGCCTGAACTGTTGCAAAACTTTGCTGATGTCTTTGCCTCCTTTCTTGACAGCCTCCTTTTAAAACGTACATCAGCAAATGTCATTCCTTTGCTTAAAACCCTGTAATGCTCTTCGGATCACTCAGTAAGAAGCCAAACTTCTTATATTAGTCTGTGAGGCCATACAGGTTCAAGCCAATCTTCTGTACCTCCTATTCCCTCTCTAACCTCATCTTCTGTTACTCTTCATATCCTGCTGCAACCACAATGAACTCCTTGCAGGATTCTGAAACATGCCAAGCATGCTCTCCCTTAGCAACTACTGACACTCTACTAGACTGGACTTTTCCAGTGAGCCAGATTTCCCAGTGATTCCCTCATCTAAAAATTCTTTACACAAATCTAAACAAAACAATTCCACACACACTCTATTTATAAAACATTCCTTTTGTTCCAACATTCCCAATACTCTCCCAATTCTCTTTACTTTTAATTATTTGCTTTTATAAAATTTAATAAACAGAAATCTCAGTTAAAATAAGAGTGTGGAGACCAGTAGGAGGAACTGGTCCTTTTCTTGCCTGGCAAGAGGTCAGCCAATGAGAAACTGTTATCACTCAGTCAATGAAAAGTCACTTATTTTGACCTCTCAGTTCCCCCAATGGGCTCTTCTTTTACTAAAAACTCCCAATTTATTTTCACTTCCTTAAGAGTCCTCCCTAGGGGCTGAATGGTAAAGAATCTGCCCGCCAATGGAGACATGTGTTCGATCCTTGATACGGGAGGATCCCACAGGTCTCAGAGCAACTAAACGTATGTACCACAGCAACTGGGGCCGTGTTCTGCAGGCTGGGAGCAGAAACTACTGAAGACTGCAGCGCCCTAGAGCCTGAGCTCTGCAGCAACAAGAGAAGCCACCTCAGTAAGAAGCCTGCGCAGAGCAACTAGGAAAAAACCTGCACACCAATGAAGACTGAGAACAGGCAAAAACACAAATAAATAAAAGAGTCCTCCCCTCCTTCCTTTGTAGGGACCTGCATAAGGCTTGTCATGGTTGCAGATCCCCAGTTACGATAGTTTGTTGATCCTGAATCAACACATTTTTCCTAAAGAAAAGTTTTTAAGGTCAACACCTAACACATTACATTATTTGTATGTCTTCCTCCCACTAAAATAAGTTACATGGAGGTTGTTGTGGCTGCTTCGTTGCTAAGTACAACTGCTTGCAACTCCATAACCTGCAGCACACCAGGCTTCCCTGTCCTTCACTCTCTCACAATAGACATGAGTTTGAGTTAGTCAGTCAGTGATGTCATCCAACCATCTCATCCTCTGTCACCCGCTTCTCATCTTGCCCCTAATCTTTTCCAGCATCTGGGTCTTTTCCAATGAGTCTGCTCTTCGCTTCATGCAAAGAGCATGGAGTTGCAAGGAGTTGTAACTCACTGAAAAGTACATGGAGGTAGAATTTTTATTTGTTCTGCTCATCAGTGCATCCTTAGAAATTGACACATAGTAGATATTCAATTTTCAAGGAGAAAATAAGAGAAACCAAGGGAAAATTTCATGCAAAGATAAACACAATAAAGGACAGAAATGGTATGGACGTAACAGAGCAGAAGGTATTAATAAGAGGTGGCAAGAATACACAGGAGAACTCTACAAGCAAGGTCTTAATAACCCAGATAAACATGATGGTGTAGTCACTCACC
Organism: Bos grunniens; assembly: GCF_055505025.1. Classification (NCBI taxonomy): domain Eukaryota; kingdom Metazoa; phylum Chordata; class Mammalia; order Artiodactyla; family Bovidae; genus Bos; species Bos grunniens. Next base: position 15,933,223 of record NC_141192.1, read on the forward strand.
TAGAGTGAGATATCCTGGAGTATGAAGTGAAGTGGGCCTTAGGAAGCATTACTACAAACAAAACCAGTGGAGGCGATGAAATTCCAGCTGAGCTACTTCATATCCTAAGAGACTATGCTGCTGAAGTCCTGTACTCAATACACCGGCAAATTTGGAAAACTTAGCACGGGGACATGACTGGAAAAGTTCAATTTTCATTCCAATTCCAAAGAAGGAAAACGCCAAAGAATGTTCACACTACTGTACAATGGTGCACATTTCAAATGCTAGCAAGGTTATGCTCAAAACCCTTCAAGCTAGGCTTCAACAATACATGACCTGAAAACTTTCAGAAATACAAGCTGGATATAATTGGTTTATGTTGTAATTATCCCCTTTGTCAAGAGAATTGGTTTGAGGGACTTCTTCAGCTTTCACATTTGCATGTTACAATGTGCCATGTCTTGAGTAGTACATGAGTAATAAAAAAATAAAAATGGAAACAAAAAAAAAAAAAGAAAAGAAAAGAAAAGGCAAGGAACTAGAGATCAAATTGCCAACATCCACTGGATCATAGAAAAAGCAAGGGAATTCCAGAAAAAATTTTACTTCTGCTTTACTAACTATGCTAAAGCTTTTGACTATGTGGATTACAACAAACTGTGGAAAATTCTTCAAGAGACGGGAATACCAGACCATCTTACCTGCTTCCTGAGAAACCTGTATACAGGTCAAAAAGCAAAAGTTAGAACCGGACATGGAACAACAGACTGGTTCCAAATTAGGAAAGGAGTATGTCAAGGCTGTACATTGTCACCCTGCTTATTTAACTTATATGCAGAGTATATCATGTGAAATGCCAGGCTGAATGAAGCACAAGCTGAAATCATGATTGCTGGGAGAAATACCAATAACCTCAGATATACAGATGACACCATCCTAATAGCAGCCATGAAATTAGAAGATGCTTGCTCCTTGGGAGAAAAACTATGACAAACCTAGACTGCCTTTAAAATGTATTATTTCACAACTGTAACTGGTACAAACACAGAAAGAAATCAGTGGGGGATAAAAAAGAGTTTCAATTCAGACTCATGTACCGATGGCAACACAGTATAGGCTACAGATGATATTTCACTGAGTTGGGGGAAAAGGGGATTATTCAGTACACTGATCTAGGATAAGAATACAGCCTTTGGGGGTAGGAGTGATTCCTTCCCCTTACACTTAAACCAAAAACATGTAAAAAATAAATAAATAAAACCAGAAAATTAGAAAATCCAGCGACTTCCAAAATAACTTTAAGACAAAGGCAGATTTCCTTAAGGCAAGAACACCAAATACTATAAAGGAAAAATCTGATAGCTGTGACTTGATTTAAAGTTAAAATCATTATAGAGAAGCAAAGAAGTGTGTGCATGCCGAAAGGGTAGAGAGAGGTCAGTATCTTTAATGTACAAGGCACTCTCAAAAATAAGTACGAAAAAAATATGCAAGGTTGTGATAAGGATGGTGCTTCATAGAGTAATGCTCATACATATAAGGACTCCCCTGGTGGCTCAGTGGTAAAGAATCCACCTGCCAATGCAGGAGACACAGGAGATGCAGGTTCAATCCCTGGATCAGGAAGATCCCCTGGAGAAGGAAATGGCAACCCACTCCAGTATTCTTGCCTGGGAAATCTCATGGACAGAGGAGCCTAGAGGGCTACAGTTCATGCGGTCATGAAAGAGTTGGACACAACTTAGCAAACTAAACGAGAACAACACTACCAGTGTTCTATCAGTATGTTCAATTTCTGTTTCTCAATTTGATACCTTGGGCTTCCCAAGTGGCACTAGTAATAAAGGATCTGCCAGCCAATGCAAGACACACATGAGACGTGGGTTCAATCTCTGCTGGGTCAGGAAGATCCTCTAGAGTAGAAAATGGCAACCCACTCCAGTATTTCTGCCTGTAAAATGCCATGGACAGAGGAGCCTGGCAGGCTACAGTCCATGGCACCACAAAGAGTCAGACACGATATAAGCAATAATACACGTTCCTTTCATTTAAGTAAAGAACACTAGCAGTCTGTACAGAATAAGAATAAGCAGCACTCTGAAAAAAACAAAAGAACTCTTCACTGGCTTTCAAATCTGCATTAAGGAGGCCACTGTTGATGTTGATAAAATTTCCTGTTCCTAGTGAGGAGGCCATACGTCTTTGAAGAAGGTACTCTTGACATTCTCAACATACTGCTGAAGTACTTAGGCAGTTCTAGCCCCTTTTGACTGACTCTAATACGAGACTTTAGCTTTGAGCCTGTCTATCCAGTGAGTCTTAGTGGTAACAACTATATCATAGTCCCAAGTGCAGATGTGAATCAAAGGACAGTTTTTCAGGCATATATATATTTCTGATAGACCTACATTTTATCCCACCTGTACCTACACTTACAATGAAATATTCAATAGCAATGAACAATAAACGGTATTTTTTGCACAGTAACATCAGATAATTACAGAGTAGCACAAGATAATTAAAATAGACAGAATGGGGGGGGGGGGCGGGGGAAGATTTACATGCAGAGATTGCAAGGAGACTCATTCAGATCAGATCAGATCTGATCAGATCAGTCGCTCAGTCGTATCCGACTCTTTGCAATTCCATGAATCGCAGCACGCCAGGCCTCCCTGTTCATTAAGAACTCCCGGAGTTCACTCAGACTCACGGCCATCGAGTCAGTGATGCCATCCAGCCATCTCATCCTCTGTTGTCCCCTTCTCCTCCTGCCCCCAATCCCTCCCAGCATCAGAGTCTTTTCCAATGAGTCAACTCTTCGATGAGGTGGCCAAAGTACTGGAGTTTCAGCTTTAGCATCATGCCTTCCAAAGAAATCCCAAGGCTGATCTCCTTCAGAATGGACTGGTTGGATCTCCTCGCAGTCCAAGGGACTCTCCAGAGTCTTCTCCAACACCACAGTTCAAAAGCATCAATTCTTCGGCGCTCAGCCTTCTTCACAGTCCAACTCTCACATCCATACATGACCACAGGAAAAACCATAGCCTTGACTACACGAACCTTTGTTGGCAAAGTCATGTCTCTGCTTTTGAATATGCTATCTAGGTTGGTCATAACTTTCCTTCTAAGGAGTAAGCGTCTTTTAATTTCATGGCTGCAGTCACCATCTGTAGTGATTTTGGAGTCCAGAAAAATAAAGTCTGACACTGTTTCCACTGTTTTCCCATCGATTTCCCATGAAGTGATAGGACCAGATGCCATGATCTTCGTTTTCTGAATGTTGAGCTTTTAGCCAACTTTTTCACTCTCCACTTTCACTTTCATCAAGAGGCTTTTGAGTTCCTCTTCACTTTCTGCCATGAGGGTGGTGTCATCTGCATATCTGAGGTTATTGATATTTCTCCCGGCAATCTTGATTCCAGCTTGTGTTTCTTCCAGTCCAGCGTTTCTCATGATGTACTCTGCATATAAGTTAAATAAACAGGGTGACAATATACAGCCTTGACGTACTCCTTTTCCTATTTGGAACCAGTCTGTTGTTCCATGTCCAGTTCTAACTGTTGCTTCCTGACCTGCATACAAGTTTCTCAAGAGGCAGATCAGGTGGTCTGGTATTCCCATCTCTTTCAGAATTTTCCACAGTTTATTGTGATCTACACAGTCAAAGGCTTTGGCATAGTCAATAAAGATTAGTAGCTGAATTATATCATCATCAAAATAAAAATATTATTGGGCACCTGCCATGGAATTATACACTTATTAATTCAATAAACTTCTATCAAGCTCTTATTATATCGAAAGTACTCTGTGAGGGAACACAATCTCAAATTAAGACCTTGAAGAGTTCAAGTCCAGTGGAAGAGGCAGCATGGAAACAGAAACAATGAGTGTTATAAAAGATGTAGACACAAAATATTCTGAGAGAAGCAAGAAGTTTGGGGAGTAATGAGAAAGTCAAACAGAAAATGACAAATAAGCTGGTTCTTGAAGGCTGAAGATCTTATCAATTTGAGAACAAGAGAAATAAAGTAAGTTATACACAAGAGAAACATATGGGCAAAAACAGAGGGAAACTATGTCCATGGCTTACTCAGGGGATTAGTAAAACATGGGTTCTATAACAGCATACTTTATAAAGGACCAGCAATCCACAACACGGAAAAGCAGGCTGCAATCACTGAGCTACATGACAAAAATGTATTTTAGTAAGACGATTTTGGCAACAGTATCCAGGAAACTAACCAAAAAATATTGAGAGACAATTCACCATGGGTCTATCATGTCTCTGTAGGTCGTATCAGATTTTGTTTTCTCTTTTTAAGGATGTTAATATAACAAAGTCTTCAAAGATAAAGATAGTGGCTTTATGTCAGGGTAAAGGCTGGGCGAGTTTCAGGGAACATATTTAAAGATTGTGATTTCTTAAATTCAGGATTCTTCAATTGTGATGCAAGCTCTGTGAACACAGCTTCTCCTCCACATTGCCTCTCAGTGACTGAGGAATCAAACAGAACTAATGAGAATAGAAACTTAATGCTGCCTGCATTGTTATAAGTAAAAAGAAAAAGAAAAAATCCTTTGTCTCTGAGCCAGGAGCTTCTCGGCCTCTGTTAACAACTAAGAAGCTGTGGCAGACCAATTTGCTAGCCTGCAAGAGGTATAAAATCCAAGACATTTCACAGTTATTGACAAAAAGAAGAGGATGATCAGGAACAGGATACAGAAAGACCGATTAGCTTGCTATGCAGTACTGAAGAAGAGAGACAAGGATCTATTCTCAAGAATTCTAAGGAAAGCAGGACACAGATATAAAGAAGGGTTCTTCTGGAGGCCAAACGGATAAGACGGGGGACTGATTTTGAGTTCACGTGTGCTAAGTCACTGAAGTCATGTCTGACTCTTTGTGACCCTATGCACTTGTAGTACTCCAGACTCCCCTGTCCATGGGATTCTCCAAGCAAGAATACTGGGGTGATTGCCTTGCCCACCCCTCCAGGAAATTTCCTGACTCCGATCAAACCCAGATCTCTTATGTCTCCTGCATTAGCAGGCGGGTTCTTTACCATTAGCGCCACCTGGGAAGCCGTGAAGGCCTGTTTAGTTATGGCAAATGAAGGACAGGGTATGTTGAAACTGACTATAAAGTCTCTAAGTGGATGACTGAGTGGGGATTACATTACTAATAGAGAAAAACTATATGCAGAGTACATCATGAGAAACGCTGGGCTAGAAGCACAAGCTGGAATCAAGATTGCCGGGAGAAATATCAATAACCTCATATGCAGATATGCAGAGGACACTACCCTTATGGCAGAAAGTGAAGAGGAACTCAAAAGCCTCTTGATGAAAGTCAAAGAGGAGAGTGAAAAAGTTGGTTTAAAGCTCAACATTCAGAAAACGAAGATCATGGCATTTGGTCTGATCACTTCATGGCAAAAAGATGGGAAAACAGTGGAAACAGTATCAGACTTTATTTTTCTTCTGGGCTCCAAAATCACTGCAGATGGTGATTGCAGCCATGAAATTAAAAGACACTTACTGCTTGGAAGGAAAGTTATAACCGACCTACACGGCACATTCAAAAGCAGAGACATTACTTTGCCAACAAAGGTCCATCTAGTCAAGGCTATGGTTTTTCCTGTGGTCATGTATGGATGTGAGAGTTGGACTGTGAAGAAAGCTGAGTGCCGAAGAATTGATGCTTTTGAACTGTGGTGTTGGAGAAGACTCTGGAGAGTCCCCTGGACTGCAAGGAGATCCAACCAGTCCATTCTAAAGGAGATCAGTCCTGGGTGTTCATTGGAAGGACTGATGCTGAGGCTGAAACTCCAATACTTTGGCCACCTCATGAGAAGAGTTGGCTCATTAGAAAAGACCCTGATGCTGGGAGGGATTGGGGGCAGAAGGAGAAGGGGACGACAGAGGATGAGATGGCTGGATGGCATCACGGATTCAATGCACGTGAGTTGGGTGAACTCCAGGATTTGGTGATGGACAGGGAGGCCTGGCATGCTGCAATTCATGGGGCCGCAAAGAGTTGAATACCACTGAGCGACTGAACTGAACTGAACTGATATAAGAATATAGGATGAAGTACTATGTGAGAAAACTAGAAAAAGGTGAATTTAAACATTTGGAATTAGGAGAACATTCTTGTAGAATATCTACTGGTATATTGGAAAAACCAGTTTCTAGTACCACAAAAGGTCACGAATACTGAAAAAGCATTGAAAATGAGCTATTCTTGAAACAGTCTGCAGACCCTTGGAAGACCCTAAAAACATGACAGGGTATTCACAAAGTCAATTCAAGTTTCAGACTATATGAAGATATTATTTGCATTCTTCACTATGCTGACATTTGCTTTTAAAGTGCAAACTGCAAATGACGGGTAAACTCTTGGTATCTAAGATAAATAAAGGAAGTGGAGCCATAGCACAGTAGTCACTGAATTCTTCACAACCTTGTGCTCATATTAAAAAGATACCAATTTATTAAATGAACAGCATGGGTAATATATTCAATAATGTAATACCTCTGTATGGTGACAGATGTTAACTAGTCTTATCACAGTGATCCTTTTGTAATGCACAGAAACACTGAATCACCAAGCTGAGCACCAGGAACTAACATAGTGTTATGTTGTTCAAAAACAAACAAACAAACTCATAGAAAAAAAAAACATCACATCTGTGATTATTACAGGTGGGGGAGTGGTAGAAGGAATTGGATGAAGGCAGTCACAGGCACAAACTTGCAGTTATAACATAAATAAGAGTATTAAGGATTTAACGTACAACATAATTAACAGTGCTATTTTTTATATATAAAAGTTAAGAAAATAAATCCCAAGAGTTCTCATCGCAAGAAAACATTATTTTTTTTCTTTTTGCATTTAGATGAGATGATGTTCCCTGAACATTTTGCAATAATCATTTCATGATGTCTGCGAACCAAATCACTATGATGCACACATTAAACTTATGCAGCGCTGGAAGTCAATTATATTTCAATAAAATTGGAAGGAATTGTTTTCTTTTTTAAATGATACCAATTTAAGAATTTTTTGAAGCAGCAAAAGTTATCATTGTTATTAAGCACTAGCCTTTAAATACACATCTTTTAAATGCACTGTTTAAGAAACTGGAAAAGTATGAATGAATAAAATGGTTTCCTAAGGAAAAACTCTTGTGATGTTGAGTTTCTACACGAACTAAATTGCTTTCTTTAGGAAAGACTACTTTGAATTTAAATAATGATGGACAAATGACAGTTACTAAAACTTGAGTATTTGGCAGATAAATTCTTAAAAATGAAAAAAAGTCAGCCTGTCACATAAAAAAATTAACTCTCAGGATTTATTCTTAATAATGAAATTTGAGCTTTCAACTGAAAATTATAATTGTATAAATCACATATTCACCACTGTGAGATTCCCAATACATAAAAGACTGTTTTCTCGAAACTGTGAGTGATACTGACAAATGAGAGACATTTTAAAACATTTGAAAAATCTGGATAATTTAATGAATAAAAACTATGCAAATGAATAATTCACCATAGTAAAAGTCACACGTGCGAAGAATTTCTATACAAAGAGTTAAAACGACTGATGGATACATATATCTTTTAACACACTATCTTTGTTGATATACAGTCAACACATATATAATTTATATTTAATGTGAACAATTCAATAGAATTTGGTATATTCAGAGCGGTGCAAGGATCACCACATCAATCTCAGAACATTTTCAACACCCTAAAAAGAATCCCACATCACTTAGTCACCATACCCCTAAACCCCCATTCCCACAAATCCTAGGAAACAACCAGTGTATTTTCTGTCACTATAAATATGCATATTTAGGACATCTCACAGAAATGGAATCATAAAGTATGTAGACTTTTGTGAGCAGCTTTTTACGCTTAACACAATGTTTTCAAGATTCAGCCACATTGTAGCATGAATAAGTATTTCATTTCTTTTTATTGACAATATACTATGGTACAGATATTTCACATCTTGTTTATTTATTCCTCAATTGGTGGACATGTGGTTTTCTCCCACTTTTTTGCTATTATGAATAACACTGCTATGAATATGCATGTACAACTCTTTATGTAAAGATATATTTCCATCTCTCTTGGGTATATACCCGGAAATGTTGAGTCATATGATAATTCTATCTTTAGTCTTTTGAGGAACTGAGAGACTCTATGCCAAGTAAGCTTCACAATTTTGTAATCCTACCAGCTCAACATCCTCATCACAATTTTTATATATGCTGTGAGACAGGGTACGAGTTCATTTTACTGTATGTACCTTCTGCAGCATCATTTGTTGAAAAGGCCATTCTTTCTCTGTTTGATTCTCTGGATATTCTTGTCAGAAATCAATTAATCGTAAAGGGATAAATTTCTTTCTGGACTCTAAAATCTGTGCAAACTAGATTGGATGAAGATACAAACATAATTCACTGGAGAAAGAAGAGTTTTTAAGCAAATAGAGCTAGACCAGTTCGGTTCGGTTCAGTCGTTCAGTCGTGTCCGACTCTTTGCGACCCCATGAATCGCAGCACGCCAGGCCTCCCTGTCCATCATCAATTCCCAGAGTTCACTCAAACTCATGTCCATCAAGTCGGTGATGCCATCCAGCCATCTCATCCTCTGTCGTCCCCTTTTCCTCCTGCCCCCAATCCCTCCCAGGATCAGTCTTTTCCAATGAGTCAACTCTTCTCATGAGGTGACCAAAGTACTGGAGTTTCAGCTTTAGCATCAGTCCTTCCAATGAACACCCAGGAGTGATCTCCTTCAGAATGGACTGGTTGGATCTCCTTGCAGTCCAGGGGACTCTCCAGAGTCTTCTCCAGCACCACAGTTCAAAAGCATCAATTCTTCGGCACTCAGCTTTCTTCACAGTCCAACTTTCACATCCATACATGACTACTGGAAAAACCATAGCCTTGACTAAACTGACCTTTGTTGGCAAAGTAATGCCTCTGTTTTTGAATATGCTATCTAGGTTGGTAATAACTTTCCTTCCAAGGAGTAAGTGTCTTTTAATTTCATGGCTGCAATCACCATCTGCAGTGATTTTGGAGCCCCAAAAAATAAAGTTTGACACTGTTTCCACTGTTTTCCCATCTATTTGCCACGAAGTGATCGGACCAGATGTCATCATCTTCGTTTTCTGAATGTTGAGCTTTTAGCCAACTTTTTCACTCTCCTCCTTCACTTTCATCAGGAGGCTTTTTAGTTCCTCTTCACTTTCTGCCATGAGGGTGGTGTCATCTGCACATCTGAGGTTACTGACATTTCTCCCTGCAATCTTGATTCCAGCTTGTGCTTCTTCCAGCCCAGCGTTTCTCATAATGTACTCTGCATGTAGTTTAAATAAGCAGGGTGACAATATACAGCCTTGACATATTCCTTTTCCTATTTGGAACCAGTTTGTTGTTTCATGTCCAGATCTAACTGTTGCTTCCTGACCTGCATATAGGTTTCTCAAGAGGTAGGTCAGGTTGTCTGGTATTCCCATCTCTTGAAGAATTTTCCACAGTTTATTGCAATCCACACAGTCAAAGGCTTTGGCATAGTCAGTAAAGCAGAAACAGATGTTTTTCTGGAACTCTCTTGCTTTTTCGAAGATCCAGCGGATGTTGGCAATTTGATCTCTGGTTCCTCTGCCTTTTCTAAAACCAGCTTGAACATCTGGAAGTTCATGGTTCACGTATTGCTGAAGCCTGGCTTGGAGAATGTTGAGCATTACTTTACTAGCATGTGAGATGAGTGCAATTGTGTGTTAGTTTGAGCATTCTTTGGCATTGCCTTTCTTTGGGATTAGAATGAAAACTGACCTTTTCCAGTCCTGTGGCCACTGCTGAGTTTTCCAAATTTGCTGGCATACTGAGTGCGCACTTTCACAGCATCAACTTTCAGGATTTGAAATAGCTCAACTGGAATTCCATCACGTCCATTAGCTTTGTTCGTAGTGATGCTTTCTAAGGCCCACTTGACTTCACATTCTAGGACGTCTGGCTCTAGGTGAGTGATCACACCATCGTGATTATCTGGGTCGTGAAGATCTGTTTTGCACAGTTCTTCTATGTATTCTTGCCACCTCTTCTTAATATCTCCTGCTTTTGTTAGGTCCATATCATTTCTGTCCTTTATCGAGCCCATCTTTGCATGAAATGTTCCCTTGGTATCTGTAATTTTCATGATGAGATCTCTAGTCTTTCCCATTCTGTTGTTTTCCTGTATTTCTTTACCTTGATTACTGAGGAAGGCTTTCTTATCTCTCCTTGCTATTCTTTGGAACTCAGCATTCAGATGCTTATATCTTTCCTTTTCTCCTTTGCTTTTCGCTTCTCTTCTTCTCACAGCTATTTGTAAGGCCTTCCCAGACAGCCAATGCTTTTTTGCATTTCTTTTCCACGGGGATGGTCTTGATCCCTGTCTCCTGTAGAGTGTTATGAACCTTCGTCCATAGTTCATCAGGCACTCTGTCTATCAGATCTAGGCCCTTAAATCTATTTCTCACTTTCACTGTATAATCAGAATTACTAGACAGTTACATACAAAAATTTCCATCCATTCCTCACCTGTAAAGAAAAATACTTCAGAACGGATTATAGATCTAAATGTAAAATCCCTTACCAATGGATTCTTAAATATACAGCTTTAATATAAAACTGACATTCTATAAATGCTAGTGGTATTATAATTTTTTACCATTGGAAAATTAGCATTCCATACACAGATAATAGTATATCATAATGACTATAATTTTCCCCTATTGCTGAATGTTTACCTTGTTTTCAGTCTACTTTATTATAAAAACTGCCTTAATATATTTACATATTCCTTATTTAAATATCTAACTACTACTATAGGATACCAAAACTAGGAATTGCTGCATCAAAGATTATGTGCATATAAAATGTTTTAAAATGCTGCCAAATTGCTCCACAATAAGGTATACCTAGTTTTCACTCCCATACAAAAGTGTATAAAAGTATCCTTTGCTTTTCAATCTCCCCACACTGAATTCTGATCAAATTATTTACAACTAAGTGATACACAAATCTGGTGACTTCTATTTAAACTTGCATTTTTATTGCTAACTGGGTTGAGGTTTACTTATTAGCAATTCATATTTCTTCTTATATGAACTGAATTACTCATCATATCCTTTGTTTACTTTTTCAGTTTGGCTTTGCTTTTCTTAGTGCTGCCAAAATTCTAAGAATTGTTTAAGACTTTAGGAACATTAATTCTTTGACTGATAAATGTTGCAAATATTTTCATTTCATCTTTGTTTATTACGTATTTCACCTACCACTTTTTGAATTTAATGTACTTTAAGACTTACAGATTAGAAACAACAGTGAGAAACTGACAGAGAAAGATAAGCCAGTAAAGGGTACAGATAGCTCAAAGTTAACATGAACGAAGAAAGAGTGCTATTTATTTGTCTTGAAAGCCAATGTAAGAAAGTTTTAAAACTGAGGAAGTAATGAACAAATGAAATAACCCTGAGTGGGTCAATTAGAATTCATATTTTTAAATGGTCTCTGGTTTCAGCCATTATATTATTAGTGATTTCTGTAAAAAAAATAAATAAATAATGTTTCCAAAGAGAGATAAAGGTTAAAATCTTAAAAGTGGGAGGTAAAGCAGTGGTGATAATGAATATAAAGTCTTCTACCTAGACTAGGGGTAGTGAAGGGAAGGTGGAAAGGTAACAATTTGCAGTTTCAGAGAATGAGAAAAAAAAAGGAATAGAACCTAAAAATTAAAATTATATAAACAGGTTTGAAGACAATAAGGAGAGAATGTGAAAAAGTTGAAACCTGATGATTTCTGTTATATGTATTGAGAAGGATATGTAGTAACTTGCTGAGAATAGGGTAATATGTTAAAAGAGATTAAGAGAGATCTAAACAAACAGGAGGGCTTCTCTTGTGGCTAAGCTGGTAAAGAATCTGCCTGCAGTGCCGGGAGACCTGGGTTTGATCCCTGGTTGGAAAGATCCCCTGGAGAAGGGAAAGGCTACCCACTCCAGTATTCTGGCCTGGAGAATTCCACAGATTGTAAAGTCCATGGGGTTGCAAAGAGTCGGACACAGCTTAGCAACTTTCACTTTTACTTCAAACAAACATGAAGGGAATAACAGTTGGGAGTAGAAACTCAAATTACTGTGGATACAGACATGTCTGAGTCCTTTAAAATGCCTAGAAAATGCTTGCATATGGACAAACTCAATGAATACGTATAAAATATGACCAGATTTTGGATAACTAAAAAATATACATGCTTCAAGAAATTTAGTTTTTATATGACTTTTTAATAGAAAAATTTTATATAAATCAGTATACACTAATATGATAATTATACAGTGACATGATTTCCAAAGAAGAACATATAATTCTATTTGATTTAATTTCTACAGAATCAGATTAAAACTTTCATACTAATGGTTGGCAAACTGATGAAGTGGCACCTATTAAAATTTATATTTGTAGTATATGACCAAAAATTTGTAAATATCACTAAAAATGGAATTTTTATCAAGACATATAATATTTTCATACATACATAACCACAGAATTTAAAATCTTATGATGTAAAGTATAACAAACTTTCAGTCAAATTATATCTAAACTATATCATTTGCAAAATAAAATCAAAAGTAAAAAGTACTAAAATTGCTATTTAATGTTAAAGCTTATATTTAAACAGAGTTAGAATAAAGACTTTAAATGTATTCAGCTCCTAAACATACACTGAAAATGATATTTTTATTTAATAAACTAACAGTGAGAAGAAATTAGGTAAGGATTACATAGGAACTCACCCGTATTACTCTAAAATTTTTCTGTAAATCTAAAATTATTCCAAATGAGAAGTCCACTCTCCTACTACGGTGGGAATGTAACCTAGTGCAGTGACATGGAGAACAGTATAGAGGTTCATTAAAAAAATTAAAACAGAGCTACGGTGTGATCTAGCAATCCTACTCCTGGGCATACATTTGAAGTAAACCATGGTTCAAAATGATACACAGATAATGTTCATTGCACTGCCATTTACAATATCCAAGACCAGAGAGCAACCTAAAAGTCTATCAACAGATGAAAGGATAAAGAAGATATGATACTTACATACAATATAATATACTCAGCCATGAAAAAGAATGAAATTATGCCATTTGCAGCAAAATGGATGAACCTGGAGATTACCATACTAAGTGTAGTAAGTCAGACATCAGAAGACAAATATCATACGATACACTTAATATGAACAATCTTAAAAAATGATACAAACTTATTTACAAAACAGAAACAGAATCACAGACTTAAGAGAACAAACTTATGCTTAGGTAGGGGAAAGACGAGGATAGGGATAGATTAGATTGGGAATTTGGGGTTGAAATACGCACACTACTACATTTCAAATAGATAACCAATAAGGATCAGTCCTGAATATTCATTGGAAGCACTGATGTTGAAGCTGAAACTCCAATACTTTGGCCACCTGATGCGACAACCTGACTCATTTAAAAAGACCCTAATGCTGGGAAAGACTGAAGGCAGGAGGAGAAGGGGACGACAGAGGATGAGATAGTTGGATGGCATCACCAACTCAATGTACACGGGTTTGAGTAAACTTCAGGAGTTGGTGATGGACAGGGAGGCCAGACATGCTGCAGTCCATGGGGTCGCAAAGAGTGGATACAACTGAGTGACTGAAATGAACTGAAGGAACTACTATATAGCAAAGGTAACTCTGCTCAAATATTCTGTAATAACCTAAGAGAGAAAAGAACTTGAAAAAAATAGATATATGTACATGTAGAACTGAATCACTTTGCTGTACACCTGAAACTAACACTGTAAATCAATTAAGTCCAATAAAAAATAATTTCTATAAAAGTTTATTTTAAAAAACTAAATATAAAATTACTTTTTAAAATTTTTACCTTGAAATAATTTTATACTTAAAGAAAACTTACAGAAATAATGCAAAGAATTCTTATATACCCTTCATGTTATATTAATATACTATAATAAAATTAATATTATATAACAATAATAAAATTATCACAATCATAATATTGCTTTCTTCTTTTGAAGTCATTATTCTGCAAATCAAAAAAATCTACTCTGTGTCCAAAACTAATTATTTTTTGGCAAAATTTTGACATGGTTTGTTGACTTTCAACTCAAGTAATAAATAAAAAGATACATTTCGATTCGAAAGCAGGATAAAAAATAAGAGTAGTGTTTTCATTTAGCAATTGCAGTTGACCCTTGAACAACACAGGTTGGAACAGCATCAGATCAGATCAGATCAGTTGCTCAGTCGTGTCCGACTCTTTGCGACCCCATGAATCGCAGCACGCCAGGCCTCCCTGTCCATCACCAACTCCCGGAGTTCACTCAGACTCACGTCCATCGAGTCAGTGATGCCATCCAGCCATCTCATCCTCGGTCGTCCCCTTCTCCTCTTGCCCCCAATCCCTCCCAGCATCAGAGTCTTTTCCAATGAGTCAACTCTTCACATGAGGTGGCCAAAGTACTGGAGTTTCAGCTTTAGCATCATTCCTTCCAAAGAAATCCCAGGGCTGATCTCCTTCAGGATGGACTGGTTGGATCTCCTCACAGTCCAAGGGACTCTCCAGAGTCTTCTCCAACACCACAGTTCAAAAGCATCAATTCTTCGGCGCTCAGCCTTCTTCACAGTCCAACTCTCACATCCATACATGACCACAGGAAAAACCATAGCCTTGACTAGACGAACCTTTGTTGGCAAAGTAATGTCTCTGCTTTTGAATATGCTATCTAGGTTGGTCATAACTTTCCTTCCAAGGAGTAAGTGTCTTTTAATTTCATGGCTGCAGTGACCATCTGTACTGATTTTGGAGCCCGGAAAAATAAAGTCTGCCACTGTTTCCACTGTTTCCCCATCTATTTCCCATGAAGTGGTGGGACCAGATGCCATGATCTTCGTTTTCTGAATGTTGAGCTTTAAGCCAACTTTTTCACTCTCCACTTTCACTTTCATCAAGAGGCTTTTGAGTTCCTCTTCACTTTCTGCCATAAGGGTGGTGTGATCTGCACATCTGAGGTTATTGATATTTCTCCCAGCAATCTTGATTCCAGTTTGTGTTTCTTCCAGTTCAGCGTTTCTCATGATGTACTCTGTATATAAGTTAAATAAACAGGGTGACAATATACAGCCTTGAAGAACTCCTTTTCCTATTTGGAACCAGTCTGTTGTTCCATGTCCAGTTTTTTTCAATAATAAATACTATAGTACTGCACTATAGTTTTTAATATAGGATGATTAAAGTCATCCAAATTTAATTCAGATGACCATTATATCTACTACAGTGGCCAAGAATCCCTTAGAAGAAATGGAGTAGCTCTCATTGTCAACAAAAGTGTCCAAAATGCAGTACTTGGGTGTAGTTTCAAAAACAACAGAATGATCTCTGTTCATTTCCAAGGCAAATCATTCCACATCACAGTAATCCAAGTCTATGCCCCAACTACTAATGCCAAAGAAGCAGAAGTTGAATGGTTCTATGAAGACCTACAAGACCTTCTAGAACTAACACCCAAAACATATGTCATCATAAGGGACTGGAATCCCAAAGTAGGAAGTCAAGAGCCTGGAATAACAGGAAAGTTTAGCCTTGGAATACAAAATGAAGCAGGGCATAGGATAACAGAATTTTGCCAAGAGACCACACTGGTCATAGCAAACACCCTCTTCCAACAACACAAGAGACAACTATACACACCAGATGGTCAATACCAAAATCAGAGTGATTATATACTTTGCAGCTGAAGATGCAGAAGCTCTATACAGTCTTCAAAAATAAGACTGGGAGCTGACTGTGGCTAAGATCATGAACTCTTATTGGCAAATCCAGATTTAAATTGAAGAAAGTAGGGAAAACCACTAGACCATTCAGGTATGCTGCTACTGCTGCTGCTAAGTTGCTTCCGTTGTGTCCGACTCTGTGCTACCCCATAGACAGCAGCCCACCAGGCTCCTCTGTCCCTGGGATTCTCCAGGCAAGAACACTGGAGTGGGTTACCATTTCCTTCTCCAATGCATGAAAGCGAAAAGTGAAAGTGAAGTCGCTCAGTCAGGCCCAACTCTTAGTGACCCCATGGACTGCAGCCTACCAGGCTCCTCTGTCCCTGGGATTCTCCAGGCAAGAACACTGGAGTGGGTTGCCATTTCCTTCTCCAATGCATGAAAGTGAAAAGTGAAAGTGAAGTCGCTCAGTCATGTCCAACTCTTAGTGACCCCATGGACAGCAGCCCACCAGGCTCCTCTGTCCCTGGGATTCTCCAGGCAAGAACACTGGAGTGGGTTGCCATTTCCTTCTCCAATGCATCAAAGTGAAAAGTGAAAGTGAAGTCGCTCAGTCATGCCCAACTCTTAGTGACCCCATGGACTGCAGCCTACCAGGCTCCTCTGTCCATGGGATTTTCCAGGCAAGAGTACTCGAGTGGGGTGCCATTGCCTTCTCCGATTCAGGTATGATCTAAATCAAATCTCTTACAAATATACAGTGGAAGTGAGAAATAGATTCAAGGGATTAGATTTGATAAAAGTTCCTGAAGAACGATGGATGGAGTTTCGTGACATTGTACAGGAGGCAGTGATCAAGACTATCTCCAAGAAAAAGAAATGCAAAAAGGCAAAATGGTTGTCTGAGGAGGCCTTACAAATAGCTAAGAAAAGAAGAGAAGTGAAGCAAAGGAAGAAAGAAAGATATACCCATATGAATGCAGAGTTTCGAACAATAGCAAGGAGAGATAAGAAAGCCTTCCTCAGTGATCAATGCCAAGAAATAGAGGAAAACAAGAGAATGGGAAAGACTAGAGATCTCTTCAAGAAAATTAGAGATACTAAAGGAACATTTCATGCAAAAATGGGCTCAATAAAGAACAGAAATGGTATGGACCTAACAGAAGCAGATGATATTAAGAAGAGTTGGCAAGAATACACAGAAGAACTATACCAAAAAGATCTTCAGGACCCAGATAACAACAATGGTGTGATCACTCACCTACAGCCAGACATCCTGGAGTGTGAAGTCTAGTGGGCCTTAGACAAAGCTAGTGGAGGTGATGGAATTCCAGCTGAGCTATTTTCAAATCTTAAAGGATGCTGCTGTCAAAGTGCTGTACTCAATATGCCAGCAAATTTGGAAAATTCGGCAGTGGCCACAGGACTAGAAAAGGTCAGTCTTCATTCCAATCCCAAAGAAAGGCAACATCAAAGAATGTTCTAACTACTGCACAATTGCACTCACCTCACACACTAGCAAAGTAATGCTCAAAATTCTCCAAGCGAGGCTTCAACAGTATGTGAACTGAGAACTTTGTGATGTTCAAGCTGGTTTAGAAGAGGCACAGAAACCAGAGATCAAATTGCCAACATCCACTAGATCACATAAAAAGCAAGAGAGTTCCAGAAAAACATCTACTTATGCTTCATTGACCTTACCAAAGCCTTTGACTGTGACAATCAGAACAAACTGTAGAAAATTCTTCAAGAGTTAGGAATACTACACCATATTACCTGTCCCCTGAGAAATCTGTACGCAGGTCAAGCAGTAACAGTTACAACCGAACATTTAACAATGGACTGGATCCAAATTGGGAAAGGAGCACAACACGGCTATACACTGTCATCCTGCTTATTTAACTTATATGCAGACTGTGTATCATGTGACATGTCAGACTGGATGATGCACAAGCTGGAATCAAGACTGCAGGGAGAAATGACCAATAACTCCAGATATGCAGAAGACACCACGCTTATGGCAGTAAGTGAAGATGAACTAAAGACACTCTTCATGAAAGAAAAAGACGAGAGTGAAAAAGCTGGCTTAAAACTCAACATGCAAAAAACCTAAGATCATCCAGTCACATCCAGTCACATGGCATCCAGTCACATCATGGCAAATAGATGGGGAAATACTGGCTGACTTTATTTTGGGGGCTCCAAAATCACTGCAGATGGTGACTGCGGCCATGAAATTAAAAGATGCTTACTCCTTGGAAGGAAAGTTGTGACCAACCTAGATAGCATATTCAAAAGCAGAGACGTTACTTTGCCAACAAAGGTCAATCTGGTTGAAGCTATGATTTTTCCAGTAATCGTCTATGAATGTGAGAGTTGGACTATAAAGAAAACTGAACGCCAAAGAATTGATGCTTTTGAACTGTGGTTTTGGAAAAGACTCTTGAGAGTCCCTTGAACTGCAAGGAGATCCAATCAGTCCGTCCCAAAGGAAGTCAGTTCTGAATATTCATTGGAAGGACTGATGCTGAAGCAGAAACTCCAATACTTTGGCTACCTGATTCGAACAACTGCCTCACTGGAAAAGACCTGGATGCTGGGAAAGACTGAAGGCAGGAGGAGAAGGGGATGACACAGGATGAGATGGTCGAATGGCATCACTGACTCAATGGACATGAGTTTAAGCAAGTTCTGGGAGTTGGTGGTGGACAGGGAAGCCTGGCATGCTACAGTCCATGGGGTTGCAAAGAGTCAGACATGACCAAGCAACTCAACTGCACTGAACTGATAGTACTACACAATCCACTGTTGGTACACATCCAGGGTAATGGAGAGTGAACTATAAGGTTACAGGTGAAGGGTTGGCAAGCCTAACCCCTAAATGTTCAGGGTCAACTATTCATCAACTTTCTAAAATGTATTCCTAAGCTAGAACTCAGTATCCTCCAAGTGGATGAATAATGACGTATTCACATAAATTATATAACACTTTAACACTAATCTTCATTAGAATTTCTAAAAAGAAAAGCTACCATTTCCAAAAATACTACAGAAAGCCAAGTGTGGGTTTGGAGACCAGGAATTTGAAATAGGACCCATGCATATAGTAGTGCTGTGTTTTGCATTCAACAATCTCAATACCAAGGAATAGACTGGCAGATACTAAGTTAGACTGACCTAGGCTGGTGGCTAAGCACGGTAAATTAAAAGAACACAAAAAGCGAGAGAACATGTTTACATAAGTTTGAGAGAAAATTAAGCGTACTTAAATGCATTAAGGGCAATGAAATGCCAGATTTGGGGGGCAGTGACATGTAGAGGTACAAGGGCTAGGAAAATTCTATATCATCACAGAAAATGAGTCATAGATCTCATATATAGAACTGTAAGGGATGACGATTTACAATACTGACATAATAAAGAATTATTTAATAAGAATCAAGTTCAACAAACTCTAAAAGGGGAAGATGCATGGTTTATACCAGTGAAATGATCCCTTACCTACTGGTTGGGAAACTGTAGACAGATCTTTACAAGTTACAAGAAAATTCATTTAAATGCCTTTAGACTTCAAAAATACAAAAAGAAAATATTAAAATGTGTATTTTTCCTGCTTCTGTTTGATCAATAGGAAATATACAATTTTAAAAATGATTGCCAAAAGAGGGGAAATGTTAAAATTTTCTTGAAAAGGTATGTTAGGACAGCATCACCATTTCACAACATTTTACACTGTTTTTCAAATAATGCCTAGTGTTATTACCTTGAACTGAAAGTACTAAGATATTCATAAAAATTTTTATTTCTTCAAAAAAGTAAGGTATGTGATTTGAAAGTACTTAAAAAGTTAAAAAAAATATTCTAAAACAATGTTATTAAGAAATACTAATTATTCAATACATGCCTGCTGACTCAATATAGAAGGATATGAAGCATATGTACAAAATCATGCTGGGACTGAATATCGTCATTATTCTGAGGAGAGCAAGGAAAAAAAAAACTAACAGTGTTAAGTGATGTAGAATATTCACTTAAATATGAATGGAATTTTTACTAAAATACAGAGAATAGTACCTCATAGTGGTTTTGATTTGCAGCACTGTTTATAATAGCCAGGACATGGAAGCAACCTAGATGTCCATCAGCAGATGAATGGATAAGAAAGCTGTGGTACATATACACAATGGAGTATTACTCAGCCATTAAAAAGAATTCATTTGAATCCGTTCTAATGAGATGGATGAAACTGGAGCCTATTATACAGAGTGAAGTAAGCCAGAAAGAAAAACACCAATACAGTATACTAACACATATATATGGAATTTAGAAAGATGGTAACAATAACCCTGTATATGAGACAGCAAAAGAGACACTGATGTATAGAACAGTCTTATGGACTCTGTGGGAGAGGGAGAGGGTGGGAAGATTTGGGAGAATGGCAGTGAAACATGTATACTATCATGTATGAAACGAGTTGCCAGTCCAGGTTCGACACACAATAGTGGATGCTCGGGGCTGGTGCACTGGGACAACCCAGAGGGATGGTATGGGGAGGTAGGAGGGAGGAGGGTTCAGGATGGGGAACACATGTATACCTGTGGCGGATTCATTTCGATATTTGGCAAAACCAATAAAATATTGTAAAGTTTAAAAATAAAATAAAATTTAAAAAAATAAATAAATAAATTTAAAAAATAATAATAAATTAAAAAAAAATTAAGCTCAACATTTCTAAAGAGGAAATAGAGTCCTTCTAAGTGTTCATTTGAAAACCTGATTCAGCTGCAACTTCCCAAATATGATATTTCTTTGGTGAATCAAACACTTCAAAATTTTGAAGAAAAAGAATTCAGTGAGTATTGAAGGAAAAAAATCTATTGGACTATTATGTTCAATGCTGATTTTTCAATAAACAACTATGTTTATTGAAAAAAATTGATAAATAAAAAAATAAAATACAGAGACTACATAGAAGAACTATACAAAAAAGATCTTTATAACCCAGATAACCAGGATGTGTGATCACTCACCTACAGCCAGACATTCTGGACTGCAAAGTCAAGTGGGCCTTAGGAAGCATCACTACAAACAAAGCTAGTGGAGGTGATGGAATTCCAGTTGAGCTGGAATTCAAAACGATGATGCTGTGAAAGTGCTGCACTCAATATGCCAGCAAATTTGGAAAACTCAGCAGTGGCCACAGAACTAGAAAAGGTCAGTTTTCATTCCAATCCCAAAGAAAGGCAATGACAGACAATGTCCAAACTACCATACAATTGCAGTCATCTCACACGCCAGCAAAGTAATGCTCAAAATTCTCCAAGCAAGGTTTCAACAGTATGTGTGTGAATCAAGAACTTCCGATGCTCAAGCTGGATTTAGAAAAGGCACAGGAACCAGAGATCAAATTGCCAACATCCAATGGATCATAGAAAAAGCAAGAGAGTTTGAGAAAAACATCTACTTCTGCTTTATGGACTATGCCAAAACCTTTGACTGTGTGGACAACAAGAAACTCTGTAAAATTCTTCAAGAGATGGGAATACCAGACCACCTTACATGTCTCATGATAAATCTATATACAGGTCAAGAAGCACCAGTTAGACCGGACATGGAACAACTGAAGCTCCAATAGTTTGGTCACCTGATGTGAAGAGCTAACTCATTGGAAAAGACCCTGATGCTAGGAAAGATTGAAGGCAGGAGGAGAAGGGGACAACAGTGGATGAGATGGATGGATGGCATCACTGACCTGATGGACATGAGTTTGAGCAAGCACCAGGAGATGGTGATGAGCAAGGTAGCCTGGCGTGCTGCAGTCCATGGATTTGCAAAGAATTGGACACAACTGAGCAAATGAACTGACTGACTGATCAAAAATGCCCCATTTATCACATAAGTTAAGGACTTAGTTAACAAATGATCATGGGACACTTAATAACAAAAAATACAGTACAAAATATAGGCAACTACTACTTAAAGAATTATAATTCTTCATTAAGTTAACTTTTAACAACTAGAATCCCAGGAGTCAAATGATACCAAAAATTACCAATTAACAGACATCAAAAAAAGTCTATTATTCAGAGAAGCGGTTTCTAGGCAAAGTGGAAAAAAAATGGAATATTTTTTTCCAAATAATTTATTGCCCATTTCTAAGAAATAATTGGTACATGCTGATAATTCCCTGAGAGCTAAGAAACACACCTTATTAAAAGATGTAATTAAACAAAAACCACAAACCAAAAAACACAAAACAAACAAAAAGATGTAATTAGTCTCCAGAAATTACATGCACTGACAGAGAACAGACACTCAAATTAAGCTTGTAGAGTAAGCCCTTTAGATAAAGCAGAAAAATGTTGTGTGTAAAAACCTTTCATTTAGAAAGTGCATGCGAGTGCAAAGTCACATCAGTCGTGTCTCTCTCTTTGTGACGCTATGGACCATAGCTCATCAGGCTCCTCTGTCCATGGGATTCTCCAGGCAAGAATACTGGAGTAGGGTGCCATTACCTTCTTCAAGGGATCTTCCTCCCCGAATCTGCATCCCTAAGGTCTCCTGCATTGGCAGGTGGATTTTTTACCACTAGCACCACCTATGAAGCCCTTGGAAAGTAGATTTCAGGTTTGTTTCATCTTTGAAAAATTTGGGGGTAACATAAAAAACATTAACGGATATACGTTCTCTCTTGTAAAACCCAATCTCTTTCATACATTTAGCTTTATGGCTAAACCTTCCAGTTCTCTCAGAATATAAGTTAAAATAAATATACGATCTTTAAAAATGGGGATGTTAGAAATCTAATCTCAAACATTCAGAAAGTTAAGGGAAACTGCCTATCTTTGGAGTGGTGGTGGTAGATAAAACTTCAGATTATAATTTTTCCTTGCCAAACTGAAAAGTAACAATTGCTAATATATAACTTCCATTGTGGATTCACTTTTCATCATGATCTGTTGCTTGAAAAGCAAACACTATGATTTAAAATACTAGACAATCAGTAAAGGTACCCTCAACAGTTTAGCATATCTCCATGATAATAAATACAAGCTTATTTTCAAATTACCTCAAAATTACTCCATATGGTCTTCAAAAATATTAATCAAAGATTCTTATATTCACATAAGCATGACTGCAAAAAACACACTTATACCTTATATTTACATTTATACCTGATTGTCAACTGGAACATTAACCTGGTATATGTTTATTACGTACTCACAAGAAAGCAAACAATATTTTTTAAAAAGAGAAAGTAGTCAACAACAGAGAATATAAGGTATTCTTATATTTCGTAACTGCCTTTTCGTAACTGCTCATTAAGGTATGAAGAAGTGCTAGGTGGAAATATTCTATATTGAAATTTTTAAAAAGTCAAAGCACAAGCTGGAATCAAGATTGCTGGGAGAAATATCAGTCACCTCAGATATGCAGATGACACCACCCTTATGGCAGAAAGTGAAGAGGAACTAAAAAGCCTTTTGATGAAAGTGAAAGAGGAGAGTGAAAAAGTTGGCTTAAAGCTCAACATTCAGAAAACTAATGGCATCTGGTCCCATCACTTCATGGCAAATATATGGGGAAACAGTGGAAACAGTGGCAGACTTTATTTTTGGGGGCTTCAAAATCACTGCAGACGGTGATTGCAGCCAGGAAACTAAAAAATGCTTACTCCTTAGAAGGAAAGCTATGACCAACCTAGATAGCATACTGAAAAGCAGAGACATTACTTTGCCAACAAAGGTTCGTCTAGTCAAGGCTATGGTTTTTCTAGTGGTCATGTATGGATGTGAGAGTTGGACTGTGAAGAAAGCTGACTGCTGAAAAATTGATGCTTTTGAATCAATCGATGCTGTGGTGTTGGAGAAGACTCTTGAGAGTCCCTTGGACTGCAAGGAGATCCAACCAGTCCATTCGGAAGGAGATCAGTCCTGGGTGTTCTTTGGAAGGAATGATACTGAAGCGGAAACTCTAGTACTTTGGCCACCTCATGCAAAGAGCTGACTCATTGGAAAAGACTCTGATGCTGGGAGGGATTGGGGGCAGGAGGAGAAGGGGACGACAGAGGATGAGATGGCTGGATGGCATCACTGACTCGATGGACGTGAGTTTGAGTGAACTCCGGGAGTTGGTGATGGACGGGGAGGCCTGGTGTGCTGCAATTCATGGGGTCGCAAAGAGTCTGACACGACTGAGTGACTGAACTGGATATTTTAGTATTAAGATTAAAAAACAACTTGCTGCATTTTAAGGACAGAGAGTCCAGAAATGCTGGTAATATTCAAGCAACTATTTAAAATGATAACGTGATAAGTTGCTCAGTCGTTTTTGATTCTTTGTGAGGCATAAACTATAGCCTGCCAGGCTCCTCCCTCAATGGAATTCTCCAGGTAAGAATATTGGATTGGGTGGGCCATTCTCTTCTCCAGGGGATCTTTCCCACCCAGGGATAAAACTGGGGTCCCCTGCATTGCTGGCAGATTCTTTATCATTTCAGCCACCAGGGAAGTCCCATTTAAAATGAGACCATAATAATAAAGAACTTCTAAGGTCAAAATGTAAACTCTTCTTTGATGATCATTAAATCCAGAAATATCTTGGATCTGATCATTTAAAAGGTATTTCTGATTCAAAAACAAAAGACAATCAGCCTAATAATTACCCCAAAGAAAATATATAAATGTGTAACAAGTGCATAAAAAGATGTTCAATACCATTAGTCATTAGGGAAATAACAGTGATGAAATACCACTGTATGTACAAGATTGGTTATAATTTTAAAGAAAAGAAGGAAAAAAAAAAGGGTGAGGGGATAAATTCTGGCAAGGATCTGTACAAACTGGAACCCTTAATATATTTCTGGTGAGAATGTATATTGTTGTTGCCACTGTGGAAAGAGTTTGGTAGTTCCTCCAGAAGCGCAGATTTACCATACGAACCATCAATTAAATCCCTGCAGGTATATACTCAAATGAATAAAAAAGAGGGATTCAAACTCTGTGGACAACCCAAATATTCATGAACTCATGAATAGATAACAGGACACAGCCATATAATGGAATTATTATTCAGTTACAGAAAGGAATCAAGTGCTAATACATACGACAATCTACATGAATCACAAAAATATTATTACCTATAAGTAAAAGAAGCCAAATAAAAAAGGTCATATAAAGCAATGATTTCATTTACATGAAACATTCAGAAACGGCAAATCCATTGTAACAGATAACCTATCTGTGGGTGTCAGGGGCTGACAGGAGGGAGTGAGGAACAACTGCTTTCATTCTAGGGGTTCCATTTGGAGTGATGAAACACATCCTAGAACTAGACACAGAGTATGCTTGCACAGTGTCGTGAATTAAGTAAATTCTACTGAATTGCACACTTTAAATGATTCATTTTATGTTATGTGGATTTTACTTCAGTGAAAAAAGAACACACAAAAAAAGGAAAGACTCTTTATCCTGTTAACGTTACCCACTGAGGCATTCTAAAGAAGCAACATCACAAAATTTGTCTTTTAGTAGGGTTTTCAGCAGCTCTGTAGAACACAAATTGGTGGAGAGACAAATAGCTGTAGCGAGAACAGAGGGAAATCATCCTATAATTGAGAAAAGAACAAACTAGAGTAAGGAAGGAAGGAGTATCAGAGAATAATAGAGGGGAACAGTGAAACCCAGGGGAGACTTTTCAAGACTGTCAAGCAGATAAAGGAGAGGAAATCACAAACAGTGCCTGTGACACTCCAGCTGAGTGTCAGAATATGTCAGAAAACGAACTGGAAGTCATCTGTTAAGGGGCTGTAAGAACCCAAGAGAAAACAGTGGGTAAAGATTTAAAGGAGAAGGAAAGAAACACTGCAAGAATTAAAAGAAGAAGATCCAGCTATGGAAAAGGAGGGAGAGGAACCAGAAAGGAAGAAAACCTGAGGAACAGGTATCACAGAAGCGAAGCCAGAGAGGAAAAAAGCTTCAAACTGGTGGTAGAGTCAACACTGATAAATGAGTCAAATGAGATGAGAACTATAAAGTGTTCAGTGGATTGGATGACCAAATCATAATCAGTGGCTCCTACTACCTGAGTTTCAGAGAAGTGGTAAGAATAATGAAGAGATAAAGAAGTATAGACTACATTTTCAAATATTTCAACTGAAAAGGAAACTAGATAGATAAGGATTTTGGAGAGAGATTTTCTTATTGGGATGGGAGAGAAATTAAGCACATTTATAACAAAGATAGTGAAGACCAGGGAGGGGATAAGATTTGAAGGTAGACTCAAGGGTGAGAAGAAAAGCACAAATGAAGGATGTTAGATATAAAATGAAAGTGGAATAACTAATTCTCAAATATTAGATAGAAACAATGAAATAAAGATATGGATGCAGTTAAGCATGACTACACAACAAGACACTGAAAACACTTCTTGAAAGCCAAAACAGTTGCTCAGTTGAGAAGCTGGGAAGGTATCTCCTGGTAGAGGGATAAGAGACTGGGTAGATGTGAGGATATGAAAAAATTATTAACATAAAATCTAGAGAAAAAGAGAACGCTAAAAGCAAATTAAAGAACTGAAAAGAAGTTTCACCACCTACACTGTTGCTGAGAATATAAATTGGTGCAGCCACTTACACATAATGGGGAACATTACAAAGGTTCCTTAAAAAACTAAGAATAGAGTTGCCATATAATCCTGCAATCCTACTCCTGGGAATATATCTAGGAAAACTCTTACTTAAACACCGTGATGTTCACAGCAGCGCTATTTAGAGTAACTAAGAGTGGCTCAGTCATTCAAGAACTCGCCCGCAATGCAGGAGACCCGCATTCGATCCCTGGGTTGGACGATTCCCTGCAGAAGGGAATGGCTACTCACTCCAGTTTTCTTGCCTAAACAATTTCATGGACAGAGGAGCCTGGCGAGTTACAATCCACGGGGTTGCAAAGAGTTGGACATGAGTGAGCCACTAACAAGATGTGGAAGTAACCTAAATGTCCAGGAAGTAAGTCAGATAGAGGAAAGCAAATATTACATGATGTCACTTATTTGTGGAATTTTAAAAGACGATACAAGTGAACTTACTTACAAAACAGAAATAGATACACAGACATAGAAAATAAGCTTATGGTCACCAACAGGATAAATCAAGAGTTTGGAATTAACTTCTATACACAACTACATAGAAAACAAGCAAACAACAAGGATCTATTGTACAACACAGAGAACAATATCCAGGATGCTGTGATAAACCATAATGGAAAAGAATCTAAAAAAGAATAAATATATATAATAAATAAGTTTTATATATATAATCACTTTGATGTACACCTGAAACTAACACAACATTGTAAATTAATAACTCAATTAAAAAAAGGAAAGAAAAGATATTTCAGGGTGCAACTTAGTTTGGAAAACTGAGTTATTCTGCCTATTTACAAAGAGTAT
Source organism: Bos grunniens (assembly GCF_055505025.1). Taxonomy (NCBI): domain Eukaryota; kingdom Metazoa; phylum Chordata; class Mammalia; order Artiodactyla; family Bovidae; genus Bos; species Bos grunniens. The sequence goes on from NC_141192.1 coordinate 15,960,490, forward strand.
GGTTTTATACAAATTTCTACTCATCACTGGAATCAAGATTGCTGGGTGAAATATCAATAACCTCAGATATGCAGATGATACTACTCTAAAGGCAGAAAGTGAAGAGAAACTCTTAATAAAGAGCCTCTTGATGAGGGTAATAGAGGAGAGTTAAAAAGCTGGCTTGAAACTCAATATTAAACAAACTAAGACCATGGCATCCGGTCCCATCATTTCATGGCAAACAGAAGAAGAAAAAGTGCAAGTAGTGACAGTTTTTCTTTTCTTGAGCTCCAAAATCACTACAGGTGGTGACTGCAGCCATGAAATTAAAAGACACTTGGTAAGGCAAATGGGCTTCGGCGGCTCCTTGGCAGGTGGCAGCAGTGGCCGTATCGCTTCCTCCTGGCCTTGTTAATGTCGGGGCCAGGCCTTGTTAATGACGCCCTAGAGCCCGGCCTTTCCTGGGGTAGGGGTGGGAGGGGACGGGGTGGGGACCAGACATGTCAGACATGTCAGAGGTGACTCGAAGTCTGCTGCAGTGCTGGGGCACCAATTTTAGGAGAGGCAGAAGATCTGAAGAAGCTAGAACCAATCCTAAAGAATATTCTTACATATAATAAAGAACTCCCATTTGATGTTCAGCCTGTCCCTTTAAGAAGAACTTTAGCACCTGGTGCAGAAGAGAATTCGGAATTTGAAGATGAAGAAGAGGGTGGTGCTGGAGCAGGGTCTCCTGATTTCTTTCCTGCCAGAGCTCCCAGTACTTAATTACCAAGGCTGCCATCAGAACCAGGAACGACATTACTACCAGAATTGAGAAAACTGGCCTAAAAGATGCCAGGCAATGCACTGATCCCTATATCACAGTTAGGGTAAAAGACCTGAATGGCACAAATTTAACTCCTGTGCAAGATACTCCTGTGGCTTCAAGAACAGGAGATACATATGCTCATTTTAATGTAGACATTGAGCTCCAGAAGCATGTTGAAAAATTAACCAAAGGTGCAGCTATTTTCTTTTAATTCAAACACTACAAGCCTAAAGAAAGGTTTACCAGCACCGAGTGTTTTGCTTTCATGGAGATGGCTGAAATTAAACCTGGGCCAACTGTAACAGAACTATACAAGAAACCCACTGACTTTAAAAGAAAGAAATTGCAATTATTGTCCAAGAAACCATTTTATCTTCATCTGCATCAAACTTTCCACAAGGAATGATCCTGACATGAGCACCCTGGAACTTCTGTGAATCTCACCACTCCATAGAATCCATCATAGCTCTGTGTAGCATACGAACCCCTCAATAGGCAGGAAGCAAGCCGGACACAGGTTGACAGACCAGAGTGAGTTCATTACAAGCTTTAGCACAGAATTCAAAGTCCAGCATCACTGACGAAACAGACTCCTTTGGATACAGCTTTATTGTAGATCTTGAAACATTTTCACTTTCTTATTAATTGCGCAATTAATAGTCTCTTTTCTAATCTACGACTACTCCCACCCTGCTTCCTGGAACAACACTGTTGTGGGTGGGATGTTCTTGTCTTCGAACGTAATATAGCAGTAAGAATGTGCTAGAATGTCCATTTCTGCTCCAATATGCTCTTTAGCAAACTTGGGGTTGATGTGGGGAGGAGAGCATGAGACTGCGTTAGAGGAAATGGGACCAATTATGCTGCCCAAGGTCAGTTTGGAAGTTTATAGCCTGCTCCTTAGAGACAGCCTCAATTCACCCCGATCTCATGGCTTTCCTGCCTAGAAATCATGTGCCTTGGCCAGTCTCCCACATGGGAGTATTTGCAGGTTGTAGCTGGGATTTTTCCAGATGACCAGATTGTTCTTCTGAAAGTGACCATATTTTTACTCATGTTGATTAGCTTTTTTCCTATATCATATTGTTACTCTTTCTGATAGTGATTCTAGAGTTAATGATGAAAGCATCTCAGAATAATTACAAATTCTTAGTGGAGTTATAATGTCTTCTAAATCATGTAATCTAAAAATAATTTGAGTCAGATGCTAATGAGATATTGCAGGAATAACTGCTATTTTTCTGACAACTGATTATGAAACCTTAAAACCTGCATACCTCTTCTACAGTGATGAGTATGCAAATCTGGAGATATTCTATTTTTTTTAATATAGGTGGATAGTATTGCAATTTATTTCCTATTTAGATATACTGACATTCATCCATATGGTAATATACAAGTCATTAGATTATTATAATATGACTATTTACATTCTTTTGACTTAATAATGGAGCCCAGATAAAACTTTCATAGTACATACACAGTGGATATTTTACACAGAACAAGAAGATTTGGGGTGGATGTTCTGTGGGTCAGACGTGGAGCCCACATGTTTAATATTCATTGTTTTAAATGACCAATGCTAGAATGCACAAAATGCAGTGCCAGTACGTGGCCTATTTTTAAATGAGTGTAACAAGCCTTACCTTGGACAACAGGTATCTCCTCACGGTAAGGAGCAGTGGCTGCATTTTGCTGGAGCAGCCTTGAAGAGATACCCCACGTCCAAGGTAAGAGAAATCCAAGTAAGACGGTAGGTGTTGCGAGAGGGCATCAGAGGGCAGACACACTGAAACCATAATCACAGAAAACTAGTCAATCTAATCACACGGACCACAGCCTTGTCTAACTCAATGAAACTAACCCATGCCCTGTGGGGCCACCCAAGACGGATGGGTCATGGTGGAGAGATCTGACAGAATGTGGTCCCCTGGAGAAGGGAATGGCAAACCACTTCAGTATTCTTGTTTTGAGAACCCCATGAAGAGTACGAAAAGGAAAAATGATAGGATACTGAAAGAGGAACTCCCAAGGTCGGTAGGAGCCCAACATGCTACTGGAGATAAATGGAGAAATAACTCCAGAAAGAATGAAGGGATGGAGCCAAAGCAAAACAATACCCAGCTGTGGATATGACTGGTGATAGAAGCAAGGTCCAATGCTGTAAAGAGCAATATCACATAGGAACCTGGAATGTCAGGTCCATGAATCAAGGCAAATTGGAAGTGGTCAAACGGAGATGGCAAGAGGGAATGTCGACATTCTAGGAATCAGTGAACTAAAATGGACCAGAACAGGTGAATTTAACTCAGATGACCATTATATCTACTACTGTGGGCAGGAATCCCTTAGAAGAAATGGAGTAGCCATCATAGTCAACAAAAGAGTCTGAAATGCAGTACTTGGATGCAATCTCAAAAACAACAGAATGATCTTTGTTCGTTTCCAAGGCAAACCATGCAATATCACGGTAAACCAACTCTATACCCCGACCAGTAAGGCTGAAGAAGCTGAAGTTGAACAGTTCTATGAAGACCTACAAGACCTTCTAGAACTAACACCCAAAAAAGATGTCCTTTTCATTATAGGGGACAGGAATATAAAACTAGGAAGTCAATAAACATCTAGAGTAACAGGCAAATTTGGTCTTGGAGTACAGAATGAAGCAGGGCAAAGGCTAATAGAGTTCTGCCAAGAGAATCCACTGGTCACAGGACACACCCACTTCCAACAACACAAGAGAAGACTCTACACATGGACATCACCAGACGGTCAACACGGAAATCAGGTTGATTATATTCTTTGCAGCCAAAGATGGAAAAGCTCTATACAGTCAGCAAAAGGAAGACCGGGAGTGACTGTGGCTCAGATCATGAACTCCTTATTGCCAAATTCAGACTTAAATTGAAGAAAGTGGGGAAAACCACTAGACCTTTCAGGTATGACCTAAATCAAATCCCTTATGAATATACAGTGGAAGTGAGAAACAGATTTAAGGGACTAGATCTGATAGAGTGCCTGATGAACTATGGACGGAGGTTCGTGACACTGTATACAAGACAGGAATCAAGACGATCCCCAAGAAAAAAAATGCAAAAAAGCAAAATGGCTGTCTGAGGAGGCCTTACAAATAGCTGTGAGAAGAAGAGAAGCGAAAAGCAAAGGAGAAAAGGAAAAATATAAGCATCTGAATGCAGAGTTTCAAAGACTAGTAAGGAGAGATGAGAAAGCCTTCCTCAGCAATCAATGCAAAGAAATAGAGGAAAACAATAGAATGGGAAAGACTGGAGATCTCTTCAAGAAAATGAGAGATACCAAGGGAACATTTCATGCAAAGATGGGCTCGATAGAGGACAGAAATGGTATGGACCTAACAGAAGCAGAAGATATTAAGAAGAGGTGGCAAGAATACACAGAACTGTACAAAAAAGATCTTCATGACACAGATAATCACGATGGTGTGATCATTCACACTCACCTAGAGCCAGACATCCTGGAATGTGAAGTCAAGTGGGCCTTAGAGCATCATTACAAACAAAGCTAGTGGAGGTGATGGAATTCCAGTTGAGCTATTTCAAATCCTGAAAGATGATGGATTCTTTACCACTGACCCACCAGAGAAGCTCCCGTGACAAGCCCAGATAGCATATTAAAAAACAAAGATACCACTTTATCAACAAAGCATGTGAGATGAGTGCAATTGTGCAGTAGTTTGAGCATTCTTTGGTATTGCCTTTCTTTGGGATCAGATCTGATCTGATGCTAATGCTAAATCTAGGGATTTTTCTAAAATGTTCTATAACTTACATTACAAATGATTCCTCAAAACACAGGATTAAAAATACCCAAAATATCACATAAGGAGTGTCACTTAAAATCAATATTTGTGGATATTCAGTTCAGTTCAGTTCAGTCGCTCAGTCATGTCCGACTCTCTGCGACCCCATGAATTGCAGCACGCCAGGCCTCCCTGTCCATCACCAACTCCTGGAGTTCACTCAGACTCACATCCATCGAGTCAGTGATGCCATCCAGCCATCTCATCCTCTGTTGTCCCCTTCTCCTCCTGCCCCCAATCCCTCCCAGCATCAGAGTCTTTTCCAATGAGTCAACTCTTCACATGAAGTGGCCAAAGTACTGGAGTTTCAGCTTTAGCATCATTCCTTCCAAAGAAATCCCAGGGTAATTCTACAACAAGTATAAAGATACTCTCTAATTTTTTTTTTTGGCCAGCTTCATGGCATGCAGGATCTCAGTTGTTCAAGCAGGGATCAAAACCATGTCCCCTTCATTGGAAGCATGGAGTCCTAACCACTGGCCTGCCAGGAAATTTCCACAACTTTTATTCAAGGTCATTGTGCTTTTACTTTTCAATGTGTTCTAATTACACAAAACCTATATTGTTATAAAAAGAATTTCATCCTGAGATATTCCAGCCACAGCCTATCACATTTTTTAGTGTAACGTATGGGGATGAGAAGGAAAACATTCAGACTGCTCATGAGTCAAAGGTGAAAAGTGAAAGTAAAAGTCATTCCATCGTGTCCGACTCTTTGTGACCCCATGGACTACACAATTGGTGGAATTCTCCAGGCCAGAATACTGGAGTGGGCAGCCTTTCCCTTCTCCAAGGGATCTTCCCAACCCAGGGATCGAACCTAGGTCTCCCATACTGCAGGCAGATTCTTTACCAGCTGAGCCACAAGGGAAGCCCAAGAATACTGGAGTGGGTGGCCTATCCCTTCTCCAGCGGATCTTCCCGACCCAGGAATCAAACTGGGGTCTCCTGAACTGCAGGCGGATTCTTTACCAACTGAGCTATCAGAGGGAGAGTCAAAGGTAAAAGAATGCAAATGTGATATAAAATATGTATTTGTCTCCTTTCATCAAATTCTAGCCACTAGCACAATATTTTCTGGTTATATTATCTACCTATAAAAAATGCCTCAGTTCAAAATACAAGTCTGCTACTTACTAACCATGAGACCCTGCACTACTTCTATAAAGAGCCATTAACTCAAAAACTATCAAGGGTCTCCTATTTAACTGTAGGTACATGGTAACAAAGTAGTCAGCCAGTGTTTGCCTGTTCATCTCTTTCTCCCTTTTTCTATATCCAAGCATGTGCATGCATGCATACTCACACACACACACTACGACAGAAGGACATGAGACCTCCAGATCGAGGCAAAAATGGCAGCAAAAGAAATATCTTAGTGCTGCCTTTTTGAGCACCAGTCCTCAGGGGACAGTGCAGTAAGGACAGGATGCTACTAGTGCCAGCGAAGTGCATCAGAGGACAGTAATTCCAAAATTTAGAAACCGATCTACATGCGGCAGCTGTTCCAAAGTGAAAGATTATTCATTACTATAGTATTACAGACAGTCCTTGACTTAGGATGGCTTGGTCTACAATTTTTGGACATTATGATGGTGGGAAAGCTATACTCATGCCTGGTAGTCCAGTGATTAGACTCCACGCTTCAATCTCTGGTCAGGGAACAAAAATCCCACATATGGCCGTGGACAAAAAGAGAAAGAAACTACTATGAATTCTGAATTTTCCCCAGGCTAGCAATGTTGTTCAGTCACTCAGTAATGTCCGACTCTTTGCAACCCCATTAACTGCAGCACACCAGGCTACCCTGCCCATCACCATCTCCCAGAGCTTGCTCCAACTCATGTCCATTGAGTCAGTGATGCCATCCAACCATCTCATCCTCTGTCATCCCCTTCTCTTTCTGCCTTCAGTCTTTCCCAGCATCTGGGTCTTTTCTAATGAGTTGGAACCTTGCATCAGGTGGCCAAAGTTTTGGAGCTTCAGCTTCATCATCAGTCCTTCCAATGAATATTCAGGGCTGGATTTCCTTTAGAATTGACTGGTTTGATCTCCTTGCAGTCCAAGGGACTCTCAAGAGTCTTCTCCAACACCACAGTTCAAAAGCATCAATTCGGCTCTCAGCCTTCTTCATTGTCCAACTGTCACATCCATACACGACTACTGGAAAAACCATAGCTTTGACTAGACGGACCTTTGTCAGCAAAGTAATGTTTCTGCTTTATAATATGCTGTCTAGGTTTGTCATTGCTTTTCTTCCAAGGAACAAGCATCTTTTGATTTCATGGCTGCCGTCACCGTATGCAGGGATTTTGGAGCCCAAGAAAATAAAGTTTGTCACTGTTTCCATTGTTTCCCTATCTATTTGCCATGAAGCGATGGGAGCAGATGCCATGATCTTAGGTTTTTTGAATGTTGAGTTTTTAAGCCAGGGTTTTCACTCTCCTCTTTCACCTTCATCAAGAGGCTCTTTAACTCCTCTTTGTTTTCTGTCATAAGGGTGGTGTCATCTGCATATCTGAGGTTACTGATATTTCTCCTGGAAATCTTGATTCCAGCTTCTGATTCATACAGCCCAGCATTTCTCAGTAAGTTGTATAATAACTCTCTCTAGATGCTGGGCAACTGCAAGTTGAGTGAAGTTTTAGTTACTTACTGCAGTGTTCTGCTTGGACTTAAAAAAATGCATTACAAATGCATATCGTAAACATAATCACAAAAAATGGAAGCAGTGGATGAAAAACGAGAAGCAATAACATACCTAGTAACTCACCTACAAATAGATCTTTCCCGTCAATATAATAGTTGCTTTTACTTAGATTAAAAAACAATATAAAATAAAATGGAGCAATGCCATGAAATTCAGGAGCTATATGGACCACAGAAATCAAGTCTAAAATAATTATCTATTTTATAATTATCTAGCTGATCCTGTTCACAGCACCAGTTGTCTTGCTGTTCACACTGAGCACACTGTTCACTGAACCCAGGGTAGGTGAGGCAGGAGCTAAGAGGCTGGAAGAAGACTCGAGGAGACGCAGGAACTGCTGCTGTGCTTAGTTGCTCAGTAGTGTCCGGCTCTTTGAGATCACATGGACTATAGCCCGCCAGGCTCCTCTGTCCATGGGCATTATTCAGGCATAAATACTGGAGTGGGTTGCCATATCCTCCTCCAGGGGATCTAACCAACCCAGGGATTGAACCCAGCTCTATTACATTGCAGGAGGATTCCACACCATCTGAGCCACCACTGAAGCCCAAGAATACTGGAGTGGGTACCCTATCCCTTCTCCAGGGGATCTTCCCAACCCGGGAATCATACCAGTGTCTCCTGCACTGCAGGCAGATTCTGTACCAGCTGAGCTACCAGGGAAGCCCAGGAACTACAGACACGTTTATTCTCACCTGGCTGGCACAGCAGCCATAACACAGCCTCTCTCCTGGCTGATGCAGCAGCTATAACATAACCATAACATAATTATAACATAGCAAAAACATAGTCCCATATAACATATCTACGATGTAGCTCCAATGTAGCCATGATGCAGCAGCAGCCAGGGCTTTCATGGTGAAGCTCATGTAGGCATATGGCACAAAGCCCCCATGACCAAGCGAGTACCTCGTGATACACATGTGCAGTGTTATAAATGACCTCAGCTGTTACACAGCTGTGCAAAGTCAGTGTTTACAGAATATGGGGCGAGAGGGCGTGAGAGCGTGGGGCAACAGAGCCTGACTGGCACCATCTTGTTAATTTCCCCACAATAATCATATCTAATTAATTATGAAGTATTATTAAATTATTAAATAGTTGAATCACTTGCCCAAGATCACTCAGCTACTTGCTGGCAGAGCATGGAGTAGATTTTCTACTTTGTGAGTTCCCATCAGGCCTTTGACTGTTTCTATCATCCCAGATATTTATAACGTTTTCCATAAGACTATACAAATAATGTCTTCAGCTCTAAATAGCCATAAAAGAGTTAAAGTTCATCATGTTTTTGATACGATATGACATTCATTTAAAAACAATAATTCTTTTCATACCTACTTTAGGACTCCATGGATAATTATCAAAGCATACTAAGGATAAAGGAACTGTGTTATAGGGGTATCTTTACTATTTATAAAGGAATTGTATTGAGGCCCAGAGATGCAATTTATCCAGCTAAAAAAACTCACATAGGCACTAGAATATTTCTGTGAGAGTCAATGAAGCTGTGCATGTGATTCATTTCAGGGCAGCATAGGATTTGCTGAACGGATAAGAATATAGAAATTACCAGCTTGCCTCTGGCAGTAAACTTACTCCAGATGCTCAAGAGAATGATGAGTTCATTTTTTCCTATTCCCATATGAAACTTCTGCTTAACAGTGGTAATCAGTAGAAAAACTAAAAAAGCCACAGGTTTACTTGCCTGCATTACAAGTCTTACACTAATTTGTTAAATACATATTTTGACCACTATTTTAAAGTGAGGATTTTTTGAAAAAGGAAAACTTTTTCAATGTAGAATGATTAACAGTGTTTATAAAATCTTACTTCTTCTCCATACATAAAAATTTTTATGTATGTAATCCAGAAAAACTATTTTTTTAATCCCTAAGGAACTCTATACACAAAATTAGACATTTCAAAAACAAGATTGCTTCTTTAAAACATTATGAAACACTTTTATAATTTGTATTTAAGTGATTTTAGTGTTCTCAGTTTTTAAGAACTTTTTTTAAAGGAAAAAAAATGTAAGAAATGTATCTCAGAAGCAACTGATTAGAGACTGGAAATCAGTGAAAATTTAGACTAGCTTCCAGTAACTACAAGCTAATTAAACAATTACATTGGATTAGGCCAATCCATGTTAAATTACACACTATTATGACTTAAAAGCATTTATCAATATGCAACAAACTGTCAATATAAAAATTTAAACTATCAGAGAAAAATCTAAATGATACATAAATTCAACTAAAAATATATTTAACATTATAGTATTTCTCCATGCCAGAAGATCACATTATAAGATATAACTATTCAATATAATAAAAATCCAGTGTTTAGGAAACTTCAAATCACTATTTTTTAATTCATTTCATGACATGAAAATAAGGGAAATGAATTTACAACTCGAAAAATAACAGAACTTTCAAAATACAATGAAACTTAATATTATTAAATATTTCTTTGATGGCCTTAGTAAAAACAAGCTGAATTTTATAGAAAAAGTAGGAAACAATTTGTGGACTAGTATACTGATTCATGGAAATAAAATAATGAGACAAATCTCACATTTTCATATCAATAGTTCTGATACTTTTATATAAAAATATTTATGTTTGTCTAGAAGAACCACACCTTACATCAAAAGCTACAAACAGATTGAATGTAAAATGGTGGGAAGTGATGTATCATGCAAATATCCAGAAGAGACCTGAAATGGCTATTGTAATGAAAAAACAGACATAAAAATTAATTAGGTAACTCAGATAAGATGGGTAATATAATGAATAGAATGACCACAAACTACTGAAACTGACTCACGAATAAACACGTAATCTTTAAAAACCAATACAACTAGTGAAGTAATTAGTAATCAAAAACTACCCACAAACGAAAAAGATCAGATGACTTCACCACTGAATTCTAACAAATATTTAAAGAAGAATTTTAAAATTCTCCACAGATTCTTCCAAAAAACAGAAAAAAAAGACAAACCCCAATTCATTTTATAGAGCAGTATTACCACGATACCAAACCACAGACAGAAATAAGGTAATTACAGACCAATACGTCTTATGAATATAATGTAAAAATCCTCAGTAAAACATTAGCAAAAACAAATCCAGCAATGTATAAAAATGAATTATATAATATATCCAATGAGATTTAATCCCAGGAATGCAAGATTGGCTTAACATCTCAAAACCAACTAATGTTATATATCATATCAACAGTATAGAAAACAAAACTCATATGCTTATGACAACAAACGCAGAAAAGACACCTGGCAAATCTAACACTCTTTCAAGTTTAACAGATTCAACAAACTAGTAATAGACAGGAACTTCTTGAATATGATAAAGAACATTTAAGAAAAATACACAGTAAACATCACTGTGAATGACAGGATACTTGGCCCTCAGACAAGGAACAACACAAGGATGTTTACTCTCATCACTTCAACATTATACTAGATCCCTGCTTATTTAGCTTATATGCAGAGTGCCTCATTTGAAATCCCAGGCTGGATGAAGCACAAGCTGGAATCAAGATTGCTGGGAGAAACAGCAACAATCTCAGATACGCAGATGATACCACTTTAATGACAGAAAGTGAAGAGGAACTAACAAGCCTCTTGATGAAGGAGAAAGAAAAGAGTAAAAAAGCTGGCTTAAAACTCAACATTCAAAAAACAAAGATCATGGCATCTGGTCCTATCACTTCATGGCAAACAGATGGGGAAAATGTGGAAACAGTGTCAGATTTCATTTTCTTGAGCTCCAAAATCAGTACGGATGGTGACTGCAGCCACAAAATTAAAAGATGCTTGCACCTCGGAAGAATAACTATGACAAACCTAGACAGTGTATGAAAAAGTAGAGACATCACTTTGTCAACAAAGGTCTGTACAGTCAAAGCTATGGTTTTTCCAATAGTCATGTATGGATGTGAGAGCTGGACCATGAAGAAGGCTGAGTGTCGAAGAACTGACGCTTTCAAACTGTGGTGCTGGAGAAGACCCCTCAGGGTCCCTTGGACAGCAAGGAGATCAATCCAGTCACTCCTATAGGAAATCAATCCTGAATATTCATTGGAAAGACTGACATTGAAGCTGAAGCTTCAATACTTTGGCCACCTGATGTGAACAGCTGACTAATTGGAAAAGACCCTGATGCTGGGAAAAACTGAGGGCAAGAGGAGAAGCGGGCAACAGAGGATGAAATGGTTGGATGACATCACTGTATTCAATGGACAAGAGCAAACTCAGGGAGATAGTAAAGGACAGAGAAGACTGGGGTGCTGCAGTTCATAGGGTCACAGGAGTCAGACACAACTTAGCCACTAAACAACAACAACAAAGAGGCACTAGTCAAGGCAAGTAGGCAAAAGAAACAAATAAACAAATGGGTTCCAAACTGGAAAGGAAGAAGGAAAAGTATTTGTACTGTGTTGACCAAAAAGTTTGTTTGGGTTTTTCTGTACAATGTTATGGAACACTCAAATGAACTTTTTGGCCAAACTAATAGATAACATATTTAGTACATTGAAAACCGTAGGGAATTCACTGAAAAATATAAGAACTTAGTTCAGAAATATTAGAAATGAGTTCAGAAAAGCTACGGGAAATAAGATCAAAATTTAAATAATGAATTCTATCTCTATACACTTGCAATGAACAACCGAAAAATGAAATTTAAAAAGTAATTCAATTTACAATAACACCAAAATGAAAAAATATGGACGTCCTTGGTGGTCCAGTCATTAAGAATCTGCTGGTCAATGCAGGGAACACGGGTTTCATCTCTCTGCTGGGAAATTCCCACATGCTTGGGAGTAACTAGGCCCATGAGCCCAATAATGAGCCTGTGCTCTAGATCCCTCGGGGCACAACTACCGAGCCCACAAGCAGAAACTACTCAAGCCCACGCGCCTAGAGCCTGTGCTCCACAACAAGAGAACTACCACAATGAAAAGCCCAGGCACTGCAGTGAGAGCAGCCCCCACTTGCCGCGGCCAGAGAAAGCTTGCACACAGCAATGAAGACCCAGCACAGCCAAAAACAAATTATTTTTTTAAATAAAATATATTTGGAAATACTTTCTTTTAACGTGAAAAACTTCTGAAAACTATAAAACACTGTTGAAAGAATTTAAAGATCTAAACAAATGAAAAAACATCCCACTTTTTCAGAGTCAGAAGACTTCACACAGTTAATATGGCCAGCAATACCCACATTGATCCTAATCAGAGTCCAAGCTGTATTTTTTGTAGAAATGTGCAAGCTGACTCCAAAATTCATGTGGAAAACACATGAAGGAGAACCAGAGAGTGATAGCTGAAGAGTATGGGGTTTCTTTTTGAAGTAATAAAAAGGTACCAAAATTGACACTGGTGGTGGCCACACATATTTGTGAATATAGGGAAAACCATGGAACTGTACCCTTTCAATGATTAAAAGTCTGGCAGACGAACTATACCTCAATAAAATTATTTTTTTGAAGCAGCATGAGAACAAAGGTTTAAAAAGTTAAAGCACAGTTTTAAAAGTACCAAAGAGTGGTAAAATTTGTGCTAAGTACATATTTTACTGTTCTGAGTCTTTTAAAATTTGAAAATACCCATATAGCAACAATTAACTATAACAGCAAAAACTGAGCGTGCTAGTCTTGCATTTTTCATAAGTAAACAACTGTCAAACAATTTTCAATAAAATGACAGTCAAATAAATACATATACAAAACCCCAAGAATAGTTACTTGTGTTATGTAAGGAGCTGCATGACATGGGGAACTATTAGGAGAGCTAACACATGGTGGATTTTCCAACAAGTCAGTCCAAACATATATAAAACTCTGAAGAGGCCACAAATAGCAAAACAAAACCAGAGACAGCAAGAAGCAAAAGTAATAATTTTGGAAATTATTTCAATGTACACAATATAGTATGGCAAGTGTAAGAAATCTTGGGAAAAGGATGATAAAAATTAAAATTTAAATGTTAAAAAAACAACATTAGGACATTGCATCAAATATACTTGTGTTAGTATACTATAAAAGGAAGAAAAAAACTGTAACTTCGGATATCACAAAGGTCATATGTGTGCATGCTAAGTCACTTCAGTCGTGTCCAACTCTTTGCAACCGTTTGGACTACAGCCCACCAGGGTTCTCTCTCCATGTGATTCTCCAGGCAAGAATACTGGAGTAGGTTGCCATGACCTCCTCCAGGGGTTCTCCTCAACCCAGGGATAGAACCCACATCTCTTATGTTCCCTGCATTTTCAGGCAGGTTCTTTACCAGTGGTGCCACCTGGGAACTGTACCTTTGGATATCACAAAGGCCAGAGCACAAGAAAATGAGGACAAATGTTCATCATTCAGGCCAGTCATAAAATTTTTCTTATTTTAAATTTCTGACATAAAGGATAATGGTGTATGTCTAATGAATAGTTTATTAAGAAATATTTCTTATGGAAGAAGGTTGTACTGTTTTTTTAAAAAAGCATTTGAAAGACAGTGTCCAATGTTCTGCATATCACATTAATCCTGGTATAATTAGCAAATGGACAATTAAAATGCTCTTACAAAAATCTGACAGTGTATTTTAATTTTTCAAAATTATATACAATACTTAAAATTCATAATACATAACATGTAATAAAAGTGATTAAAACAGTAAGAAAGCACATGAGTAGAAAAAAATTCTCCCACAAATAGTAATTTCTTAGTTTTCCTCCCCTGGCTGCCAGTTTTATATATTTTCTTCCAGAATTTCCAGTGTTATGTTTATTTATTTCTTGACTCTATTTTGATCCCCTGGTCTTTAATCTATTGTATCTAGATATACATAATAAAACTATATATTCTAGACTTCCCAGAATAATCCATATTTCTACTCACTTTATCAAAACAAATGGTACATAGGCCCTCATTTTCATAAAAGATGAAAATGCTTAGTTTTGAATAGTAATAGAGTTCCCAAGGAGAAGGCAATGGCACCCCACTCCAGTACTCTTGCCTGGAAACTCCCATGGACGGAGGAGCCTGGTAGGCTGTAGTCCATGGGGTCGCGAAGAGTCGGACACGACTGAGCGACTTCAATTTTACTTTTCACCTTCATGCACTGGAGAAGGAAATGGCAACCCACGCCAATGTTCTTGCCTGGAAAATCCCAGGGATGGGGGAGCCTGGTGGGCTGCCGTCTATGGGGTTGCACAGAGTCAGACATGACTGAAGCGACTTAGCAGCAGCAGCAGCAGAGTTCCCAAACTAGGAACCAGAATACATCTTCTGAAACCTGGTTCAAACAATATTTTTAGAATGAAAAGTCACTAGGTGCAGAAATAAAAACTATCGTACTTGTCAAAGTGTCAAAAAGTGTATGAGAATATAGGGAAATAACCAAGTTTTTCCTCATATAATATAAGCAGTGCAAAATTCTGACACACGATGAAACACTGAAAACATTTCCTTAGATAATTAACCATTATCATATACCTTTTTCTTTTCATCATACCAAAAAACACTATTTATTTTCTGGTCAGTAGATTTGAATCCTAAAATTATACTTAATAAATATAAATTGACAAATACTTTTTTTAATCATAGATAATTTATAGTAATAGAATATGTTAATATCAGCTCAAATAGTTTAAATTTCCTCATATGCAGGTGAAAAATGGTCCTCCAAAACGGAAGGGAATTTCATCAAGTCGTTTAGAAATAACATTGAAATAAAAAAGAGAGCAGACAAGACTTACTGTTGACCTCTGGGTTCCTTCAATATAGAAGTATTATAAAGGAAGAGGAAGTTAGCATTGATATAGTAAAGAAACTTTCACTTTAATATATCATTTTTTCAGAAAAAGGGAAAGTCTGCAAAATCTGAAAAAGTGATTTATCTTCAGGTGAATAAAATGAACAGCAATTGATCTTACACTCAGGGAGTGATATTTCTTCTACCACTTACAAATACATCTCTGTTAAGTATCACTAGAATAGGTTGGGTGCTCTCATCTTTTCAATAATTTATTAATATGTTTTAAGATTTAGGATGTACTCCAAAATTTTATACCAAATGACACTGTTGGTTGATTAACTTTCCCATTATTTGATCACTCTGTACATATGTAAAATGAATTTGACTTGGCATAGAAGCATATATCTGAGTAGAAACAAAGATTTTGAAAGAAGAGTGTCAGAGTAAGAAAGACTTCCACAAGAAAGTCACATTTAAGCTGAGATTCAAGAAATGGGCACACACAGGTCAAAAAAACCCAAAAAGAATGTTACAAGTAGGAAAGATTATAGATTTATATCAATGAGATGAGTGACCAAAGGTTTTAATTTACAACCTAGAATTCTTAAGAAATCATGAGTGTTCTCTAATTTAGTCTATGAAGTAGATCATTTAAAAATGAAATTATTTTATTTATATTTGCAACCTTGAAATTCTGTGAAAAGGTTTAAAACAGACAAGGAAACACTTGATAAAATTAAATTTCATACAATTAGTTTCATAGTCTTTTAAGCCCTAACTTAAAAAACACTTTAAATTACATACTATGGGATTACTCTGTAATGAAGAATCAGCTTACAAGATGTAAATGAATGTCAATAAATAAAACATACCGAGTAACCAAATACTAATTTCAGATTCACAAGAAATTGCAAAAAATAGTATAGAAGGCTCCTACATTACCTTCACCCAGTTTTCCCTAAAGATGATGTATTATATAACCATAGCTCATTTTCAAATCCAGGAACTTGACATTGGTACAATCCTAAACTACAGATCCAATTAAGATTTCACTAGGTTTCACACGCATTCTTGTTTGTGTATGTGTACAGTTTACAAAATCTTAATGGTGTACAGATTTGTACAACTACCACAATCAAGATATAGAACCGTTCCATCACCACCAAGACAGCTTTTTGTGAAGATTCTTTCTATTTACACTGTCTTTCACCTTCATCCCTAAACCTCTGACAACCATTTTAATATATTTCAAAACTACATATATTTTTAATTCCAAGGATATTATATAATTAGAATCACATAGAATATAACCATTTGCAACTGGCTTTTGACCTTCAGTGTGACCCCCCTTGAAATCCATGCAAATTGTTGTCTGACTGCTACTGCTACTACTAAGTCACTTTAGTCGTGTCCGACTCTGTGTGACCCCATAGACAGCAGCCCACCAGGCTCCCCCGTCCCTGGGATTCTCCAGGCAAGAACACTGGAGTGGGTTGCCATTTCCTTCTCCAAGGCATGAAAGTGAAAAGTGAAAGTGAAGTCCCTCAGTCATGTCTGACTCTTAGCGACCCTATGGACTGCAGCCTACCAGGCTTCTCCATCCATGGGATTTTCCAGGCAAGAGTACTGGAGTGGGGTGCCATTGCCTTCTCCGATTGTTGTCTGAAGCAATATTTTACTCTTTTTTAAAGCTGAGTAGTATTTCATCGTACAGATGTATCACAATTTAGCCATTCATTTGATAAAAGTTATTTGGATTGCTTCCAGTTTGGGGCAATAACAAAGTGCTATGAATACAGTGTAGGAAGCCTTTGCAGGAACTTAAGTTTCATTTCTCTATGACAAATGCTCAGGAATATGACTGCTGAGTCATGAAAATGTATGTTCAATTTTAAAAGAAATGTCAAGCTGTTTCCAGAGTGGCTGTGTCATTCTATATTCCCACCAGCAATGTATGAGAGAGCCAGTTCTTCTGTATTCTCATCAGGATTTGTTACTGTCATCACTTAAAAATGTTAGCTAATTAAAGATGTGCAATGCTTCACATGTTTTTAACTTGCACTCTTCTGATAGCTAAAGATAATGAAAATGTATTATACACTTATTTGCCATTTTAACAGATTTTAAGATGGAATAAACAATAATATTTCCAAGTGTGTAGTTAATAAGGTCTCTCACATAAGTAAATAGTATGACAAGGATAATTAAACAAAACTTAATGAAGCTTTATGAATAAAAAGTGGAGACAGACACTTAAGTACAGAAAGTGTAATCTAATTTATTTAGGAAATATCACTATAGGGATGATCTGATTGAAGTTATTTATTACGATAACCCAGAAAAGGGACTTAGAAGTCATAGAGCATGCATAGGACACAGATGCTATCAGTGTCCCTGCGTGTTCTTTGAACCTAACAGTTTACTCTGGCTCAAGGCTTCTAAATGCCACAAGCTTCCTCTCTGCCCCAGAGGGATCTTCTCCTGAACTGATGAAAGCTACTGTGCCCATGTGGGCACTAGGCAGGTGCACAGTCTTCTAAACCACACAACACAATCAGTAACAGGAAATATACTTGCATTTTCCGTGAGTTAATTCTGAAAATGATATCAACACTGCTGCTGCTGCTAAGTCGCTTCAGTCGTGTCCAACTCTGTGCGACCCCATAGATGGCAGCCCACCAGGCTCCCCCATCCCTGGGATTCTCCAGGCAAGAACACTGGAGTGGGTTGCCATTGCCTTCTCCAATGCATGAAAGTGAAAAGTGAAAGTGAAGTCGCTCCGTCGTGTCCGATCCTCAGCGACCCCATGGACTGCAGCCTTCCAGGCTCCTCCATCCATGGGATTTCCCAGGCAACAGTACTGGAGTGGGGTGCCATTGCCTTCTCCAATATCAACACTGATTATTCCTAAAGTTTCCCCACAGGATAAAGCCCCAGTATCCTATTGTGATAGTAGGCTTAATGACTTTTTATGAGCTGCTCTGTCTTCCCTGAATCACCTCCTGCCACCCTTTCGAGAGACACCTGCATGTCCCAAATTGGCATTTTAAAATTCTTGTCCTAGGTTCTGCTGCTAGGAGAACCTATAAAAATTAAACCACCTATGAAAACAAAAAAAGTCTCACTAAAAATAAAAATATTTTTCAAAAGTAGTGACAACTAGCAACATGTATAAGTTTTCCCTTTTCTATTTAATTTTTCTACTTACTACTATTAACTACAGTCACTATTACAAAATTCTCTTCAACTGTAAGTTAACAACACTTTGGATATTGAAAACAATTTCTAACATGTACATTAATCAAAATTCAATAGTGAAAATTTATAGATGTTTATGACTATAAATGGGCTTCCCCAATGGTTCAGCGGTTAAAAGAATCTGCCTGCAATGCAGGAGACGTGGGTTTGATCCCTAGGTTGGGAAGATGCCCTGGAGCCGGGCATGGAAGTCCACTCCAGTATTCTTGCCAGGAGAATCCCATGGACAAAGGAGTCTGGCGGGCTACAGTTCACAGGGTCACACAGAGCTGGACACGACCAAAGTGACTGAGCATGCCTGCACATGAATATAAATGGGAAACAATTTCAACCTGTGAAATGTAATAATTTCAACTTTTAGATTCAACTTAATATGATTATAGAGACCACAGAAAACAAATACATCAAGGGTTACTATAAAGCTACAGAAATCACCACAGCATATTGGAAACAGAGTAAGACATGTAGATCAATGGGACAGAACATACAGTACAGAAAAACAACCACAGAATTGATTTTGAAAAAAGTACAAAGGCAATTACAGTGATTTAAAAAGATTTCAGCAAAGGGTAATGGTTGGAACAAGTGGATACCTATATGCCAAAGTGAGGATTAAAAAGAAACATTGCTACCTATCTCATTCTACAAACACAAAAACTCAAATGGAATACAGACCTAAATGTAACAATTAAACAATGAAATTTCTAGAAGAAAATATAGAAGAATATCGTTCTGACCCTCAACTAGGGTCAAAAAATGAACATGATTTATTTTTTTTAAAAAAAGATCTGAATATTGCTCTAAAGAAGGTATACAGATAGTTAAAAAAAAAAAAAAAAGAATAATATGCTCAAAATCGTTAGGAAGTATAAATAAAACAATGAGAAACTACTTTACCCCTGTTACAGTGGATAAATAACAAAAGCCAACAATACCAAGTACTGGCAAGAATGTGAAGCCACTAAATCTCTTAATATACTGCTGGTGGGAATGTAAAATGATAACAGCCACTTTGACAGTTTCTTATGAAGCATGTGATCCAGCAATTCCACTTCTAGCGAAATGAAAACGTTTGCTAATAAAGAATATATACAGAAATGTTTATAGCAGTTTATCAGGAATCACCAAAACTGGAAACAATCTAAGTATTCCTCCATTAGGGATAGATATACAAGCTGCAGTACATCAACATGATGGAATATTACTCAGTCACAAAAGAAACAAACTACTCATACTCAACAAAAGGCATGATAATCTCTGATGTACTTGCGCCAACTAAAGCAAAGAAAATTCAACAGTTATGGACTAAATGCAGCCATGAAATTTAAAAACTCTTGTTCCTTGGAAGAAAAGCTATGACAAAGCTATACAGCATGTTAAAAAACAAACACATTACTTTGCCAACAAAGGTCCATCCAGTCAAAGGTATGGTTTTTCCAGTGGTCATGTATGAATGTAAGAGGTGGACCACAAAGAAGGTTGAGGGCCAAAAAATTGATGCTTTTGAACTGTGGAGTTGGAGAAGGCTTTTTAAAGTCCCTTGAACAGCAAGGAGATCAAACCAGTCAATCTTAAAGGAAATCAGCCCTGAATATTAATTGGAAGGACTGAGGCTAAAGCTGAAACTCCAATACTTTGGCCACCTGATTAGAAGAACTGACTCATTGGAAAAGACCCTGATGATGGCAAAGATTGAAGGCGGGAGGAGAAGGAGACAACAGAGGATGAGATGGTTGGACAGCATCACCAACTCGATGGACATGAGTTTGAGCAAGCTCCAGGAGTTGGTGAAGGACAGGGAAGCCTGGCATGCTACAGTCCATGGGGTCACAAAGAGTCAGACATGACTGAGCGACTGAACTGAACTGATGGACTAAATGATTCCATTTATATGCGTCAGGAACTCAAGTGAGTTGAAGAAAGATGGTCTGTCAGATATCAGCGTAGTTGATTAAGACAAGCCAGGAATTACCTGGTGATCCAGGTGATTAACAGGGCTTCCCTGGTGGCTCAGCAGTAAAGAATCTGCCTGCTAAGTAGGAGACACAAGTTTGATCCTGAGGTCAGGAACGTCCCCTGGAGACACAAATGGCAACCCACTCCAGTATTCTTGCCTAGGAAATCCCACGGACAAGGCCTGGCAGTTACAGTCCACGGGGTCAAAAAGATTCAGACACCACACAGCAACTGAGCATGCACGCACACCAGTGGTTTGGATTCTATCTTTCAAGGCTGAGAGCAAGGGTTTAATTCCTGGTTAGGGAACTAAGAACCCATAAGCTGTGCACCAAAAATTAAAAAAAGACAACAAATCAAACTGAAACTAATTAAGTCTTTCATCACTTACAGTGATACTACAAGAAAGAGACTACTTTGCAGCAACACGGATGGACCTAGAGATTGTCATACTGAGTGAAGTAAGTCAGAGAAAGACAAATACATGATACAGATTATATACAGAATATATATTTTCTGTATATATTTTGTTCTTCTTATAGAAGAACAAAAAAAGGTACAAATGAACTTATCTACAAAACAGAAATAGAGTTACAGATGTAGAAAATAAACTTATGGTTACCAGGGGGCAAAGGGGAGGAGGGATAAATTGGAGGATTAGGATTGACATATAAACACAAGTATATATAAAATAGATAACTAATAAGGACCTACTGAGAACTCTACTCAATACTATATAATGACCTACATGGGAATGGGAATAGATTCTAAAAAAGTGTGGATAAATGTATATGTGTAACATTCACTTTGCTTTACACCTGAAACAATATTGTAAACAATTACACTCTGATGAAAATTAAAGAAAAAAAAAAAGAGGTTAAATTGTAGAAAGTGTCAGCTCCCTACTGCTCCATATGTTCCCCCCAAAGACCAGTACACTGATCAAAGATCAGGTGAATCTTAACCAACGTGGGGGTTGCTTCACTTCCAAGATCAGATCAGATCAGTCGCTCAGTCGTGTCCGACTCTTTGCGACCCCATGAATCGCAGCACGCCAGTCCTCCTTGTCCATCACCAACTCCCGGAGTTCACTCAGACTCACGTCCATCGAGTCGGTGATGCCATCCAGCCATCTCATCCTCTGTCGTCCCCTTCTCCTTCTGCCCCCAATCCCTCCCAGCATCAGAGTCTTTTCCAATGAGTCAACTCTTCGCATGAGGTGGCCAAAGTACTGGAGTTTCAGCTTTAGCATCAGTCCTTCCAAAGAAATCCCAAGGCTGATCTCCTTCCGAATGGACTGGTTGGATCTCCTTGCAGTCCAAGGGACTCTCAAGAGTCTTCTCCAACACCACAGTTCAAAAGCATCAATTCTTCGGCGCTCAGCCTTCTTCACAGTCCAACTCTCACATCCATACATGACCACAGGAAAAACCATAGCCTTGACTAGACGGACCTTTGCTGGAAAAGTAATGTCTCTGCTTTTGAATATGCTATCTAGGTTGGTCATAACTTTCCTTCCAAGGAGAGTCTGCAAAAAAAGGCTCCAGTAGTTTTAAGACCTTGGGTCTGGAATAAGATGGAAGGAGGGCCAGGTGTAGAAAAGTATTGAGTACTAAGTCACAGAACAGAAAGGTGTCTTCAAAATTCTTTAACTTCCCTAATAAGAAGGTCTTCACATAGAAATATAAGCCAGGTCTCAATGAAAGCCCCAGTCAAGTTTCCAAACGAAGGTACTTGGCCTAGGAATACTGACATGTGTAAGAATGAGCATGGTTGGCCATGTGGGACGAGTCCTTGACTGCAACTCCCTTCAGAGACAGTTGATTGGCTTTGTACCAAGTGAGGAGTAGGGAGGGCAGCTTTCCCATTTAAAGCCCACCATATAAAACCTTTGTCGATCTCTATGACACCTTGAAAAATCACACATGGGTTTTCAGCCAGGAGCTGGATCTCTCAATATGAAACACTGTAAAAGGTTAAACTATAAAAACAGAAAACTATGAGATATGGGATTTGATTTTATCATGTTTTAAAAGCTAATTAGAAAAAAAAAAAAGTCTGGTACTAATTCATTGACAGAAGACATGAGACTCCTGAGTCAAAGGGAAAGACTTTATTTTACTCAAGGCAAGGCATTCAAATATAGGCATATTTGCACTATTTCCCCTTGCTCCAAGTCCTATGGAGGTAATAGGATATGGTTCAGAGAGATGCTATATATGCTCTGGGTTTCCACTGGCAGGTGAGGAACATAAAGCTTGGGGACTCTACCAATTTTATAGCAAACAGTAACTAAGTCTGCTCTTTGTCTGGCAAGAGACAGTTACCTCATGTCTTAAGTCCACCAGCTGTATAAATAATACTGAGAAATGTCCCAGGAAAGAGAGCAATCAGAGCCTTATGGTCTTGGCACACCAGCCAAGGAGGTCTATATCTGCC
Source organism: Bos grunniens (assembly GCF_055505025.1). NCBI lineage: Eukaryota > Metazoa > Chordata > Mammalia > Artiodactyla > Bovidae > Bos > Bos grunniens. Next base: position 15,983,251 of record NC_141192.1, read on the forward strand.
AACAAAAACAGAGCACTGATTGCTAGGAGCTGAGGTGGGGAAAAGGTTGACTACAATAGAGCAAAGGGGACATTTGGGGTAGGTGAACTAAAATATATCTTGTACCCTGGTACTGGCTACATGACTGTGTGCATATGTCAGAACTGACACAACCGTACATTAAAAAGTCAATTTTATTGCATGTACTTTACACCTAATTTTTACACCTAAAATTTTACTTGTTACACCTAAAATTTTCTAATGGTTAAAAATATTAAGGGAAAAGAAAAGGTAAATCTTTTTTTTTTTTTTTAAAAAGGAAAGATATCTAGCACCTTGTGGTAACATCCCCAATGTCCTTCTCTCCATATGTCTTCTTTCCATTGTCAACTACTTAACAACGTTTCCAGCATTCATTTAATTAATTAAAACTTTTAGATATATTTAAATCACCTCCTCAGACATATTAAATCAGAACTCATAGTTTCTAAATCTCTTGTTGGCTTTTACAATAATTTGAGAAAGAAACGAGCTTAAATGTGTAAAATAAATTAAAAACAAATATAGTTCACTGCTGTCCTTCAGCTTTGTAAATTAAGATACCCAAAATACAATAACATTTAGCAACCTTCCCTTCACCCTCCCTACCACCAATATTAACTGACAAATGGAATAAATTTTCAAAATCATTACACTGCCATTGTTCATGTTTTTCTTATTGACCAGTGATCTAAACATTCATTTTAGTTAAGGAGGTTTTTAATAGAATGTAACATCTGTTTTATGTTACATGCGAGACAGCAGAGTTCTTCCTCTCTGACTGGATTATTAATGCTCATGCCTTCTATGGAGTTATTCTCTTCATCTGCATCCCCACACTAGCTCTCTAAAGTGCAACATGCCCCCTGATGTAATACATTTTCCTGCTAACTGTATAATACTGTAGATACCATAACTTTAATGCGACATGCTGGTATTTCTTTTTTAAACCACAAATGCATTTCTTATTCTCAATCACAAATTTAAATTTCCTGTATATTCCCAGCCCACCAGCCATTTTTTGTTTAAAATTGCTGAATAAAAATAGATGAATTCAATTTTTTGACTTGTCATCTCATTTTTTATAGACCTCTCTCCAACTCTGAGAATGGAAAAGTAAAAAGACATTTCTTTTTATCCTTTTATTATTAAATCAACTTAAGCTTAAAACACTGCAAACTGCTACTCCGGAGAGTGACGTAAGTCCAGAACACATGTAAAATTATTTAATATAATGTTTGCATTAAATCCAAGACAAGTATCTTTAATAAAGGCATTCTCATCTCTATAATTATTTTAACATGAATATATTTTTGCTTTTATTTCAAAAGCCCTCAAATTTGACATACATTCCTCATCTTATTTCTGAGGTTTACACCAAGATTTGAGACCATCCTAACATTTCACTGATTAAAATGAAAATAAAATATGCCAAATGGAGTTACTGTATTTCTATGACCTTCAGTTTTTCTTGTACAGTATTTTGTTCTTTATGAATGAAATTCTGACAAAGTTGAGACAAACCACATAACTACTAATGATTCTCAATTAGTTCTTTAGTTCATTTCCCTTGCCTAATTCTAAGAAAACTACATGTGGTTTAAACCACTGGTATTTCTTGCTTTCTGCCAATACACAAACCTTCCTTTTTTGTGTGTTGAAAACACTTCCATGAATAATTATAATAGTCTCCAAAGAGACCAGATGGTAATAAACTCTAGAGCAGATTTGGAAACTAACCATAAATTTACCTTTTCATAGTCTCACCATCATAATATAGCTCTTTGTGCTAACCACTAAAAGAAAAATACTGGTGATAGAAACAATATGAGTATATTTTAAACTTAAATAAAAAGATACACAGTAATGTTAAGATCATTCAAAACTACATATACCTCTCATTTTATATTGCTATCATAAACAATTTTTAAGAGAGCATCAGCTTAATAGAGTATGGCATTAATAATCCCATTATATAGCATTTTTTTACATTAGCAAATTATTATTAAAGTAAAATTCAAGAAATATGATCCAGCTAAAGGCAACAAATGATTTCAAAGTTAAAGAAATAGAAATATAGGCTAATGTTACATAGAATTACCACTGATTTTTATTCCATTATTCTTCTGGGAAATTAAATTATTCTGGCCTGGCTACTTTGATTGAAGTAAAATTACTTAAATAATCATTTATCAATGTATTTAGAGTATCATATTTCTGAGAAATAAAAATCAAGTATGGTTTTCAAAACTAGAAGCATGATTTAAAACTTGGAAAACACATCAATAAGATTGAAATTTAGGCATTTCCCTGCATCTGTAAAGAACAAAAATTAGCCCATGAATAGCTTATTTTTGTACTTCTTGATGTAAGCAACAATAGTAAATTATAATAATAGTAGTATTTTCTGTACGCATTGTAATATTCCTATCTGTAATGTCTCTGATATTAAATTATTCTTATAGCTCAAAGTAATGAATATATAAAGTCACACAACAATGGGAGTAGAGAGAAAACAAAGAGAAATAAAAATAAGGGCAGAAAAAAAGAATGTTTAAATAAAAACAGGAAATATCAAAGAATATTGGTGGCAAAGAGATTGCAGAAAACAAAAATAAAGACCAATGTCTGTCCAAAAGCTGTATTATCTTTTAGTTTGCTATTGTAAATGAGGTTTAGTTTATAGCATTGTTTATATAAGCACCTCAACATTTTACTTTTAAATGCAGCTAATGTATTAGTTCTTTGTTGACAACAGTATTTACTTCATTCTATTGAGGTTTTACACAAAAGACACAATAAACGTGCGTGTGTGCTTAGTCGCTCAGTCGTGTCTGACTCTCTAACGCCATGGACTGTAGTCCGCCAGGCTCCTCGGTCATCATTCTCCAAGTAAGGATACTGGAATGCGTAGCCATTCCCTTCTCCAGGGGATATTCCTGACCCAGGGATGGAACCCATGACTTCTGCACTGCATGTGGATTCTTAAGAGTCTGAGCCACCAGGGAATTCCCTCAACAAAAGTAGTGCTAAATTATTTTTCCATTTTATCTACAAAATATGATACTGTCATTAGAAATAAAAGAGGCAGACTGTACTAAGGAAACATATACCTGTTTTCTTTAATGGAAGTTGTTTCAGCATCTCCAGAGAAGATCCTATTTTTCCTTTGTTTTATTACTATGGGTCCAAATTATAGATTTTGTCACAATGAACCATCCTTGCATTCCCAGAATTAATCCTATTTCTCAGTTTGGTCACTGACAATTATTAACATGGTACTAAATTTAAACTGAAATTTACTTCCAAATATTGTACTTGAGGCTTTTCTTCACAATAGTCATAAATAGTATTAATCTACACTTTTAGTTTTATGTCTGCTTCTTTCTTTTTCTTTCTGCTTTCCTTGTTGGGTTATGGTATCAATGTGAGACAGGCTTGAAAGAAAAGAATCTATAAGGTTTTTTCGCCTACACTGCTCAATGGTTTATCTTCAAATAATCTACTCTTCACAAGTCTGGTATATTGTCTAAGCAAAATTATCTGGGATTTTCACACTTGTGGAGAGAAAGCTTGTTGATAATCTGTATTTCTCATATGAGCATTATACCACTCAGATTTTTTTCTTTTTAGAATGAGTTTTGGTGATTTATTTCTCTCAGAAAATAGTTTACTCCATCCAAGTAATTCATGTCATCCAGAGAAATGGAAATGTAAACTTTCAATGAGATCTTCTTTTTATATAGCATATTGATAAAGAAGATCCCAATTATACTCTGAATGGTAAGGATGTACTAAAACAAACATGTTCATTCAGTTCTGATGGAAATAAAAATTGGTAAAATGTTTATGTGGACAAATTTGCTTATTTGCATAAAAATTTACCATGTCTATACTCTTTCAGTCAGCAATTCTATTTCTAAAACTAAATTATAAAGACATACAAATGGAAAACAACATGTATATTAAGGCACTCCTAAAGCATCTCTATAAACCATTTAAATGTCAAGAAGTAGTAATTAATCAAATTATAATACTATCACAGAATGGACCATTATAGCCATTAAAAAGAACCAGCCAGATTTATTTCATACTGATATGGAACGATCTCCAAGATATACTATTAAGAAAAAAATTGAAAATACAAAACTGTATATATAGTATAACACATGAAGAAAATACACATTGACAGATATGCACATAGTTGTAAAAGAATAACATATTTCTAGAAGGATACAAGAAATCTGTTATAGGAATCACATCTAATTAAATGAGCTGGGTGAGCAGAGTATGGGAACAGGAAGAAAACCTACTTTTCACTACATAGTCTTGTACATGTAAAAATTTGGACTCGGTGACTCTTGGTTATCTGTTGCTACCAAACACAGTGGCTTAAAATAAGAAACATAACCTTATGAAGTTTTTAATGGGTCAGGAATTTGGGAGTAGCTTAACAGAGGAGTTGTGGCTCAGAGTATCTCATTAGGTTATGGTGACTGGGGCTGGCTCCTGCACATGGCTAGCATGTTGGTGCTCCTTGGTGGTGGAAACTTTAGTTCCTTCCCATGTGGACCTCTCCACTGACTGATTAAGTATCCTCATGACATACCAGTTGACTTTATTACTATGGGCATCCAAAAGAAAATAATGTGGAAGCAATAATACCTTTAAGGGCCTAGCCTCAGAAATAGCACATCATCAATGCCATACATTCTATTTGTTAGAAACTAGTTACTAAGTTTGGCCCATATTTAGGAACAGGGAAATTAGACCCCACCTTTTAAATATAAGAATGTCAAAGAACTTGAGAGCGATACTTTTAAAAAGCCGAAACATACATATTGCATTTTGGGAAATACAAATAGAAGATTAGAAAATTAAATAAAAAGATGCCTATAACTGTGTAAGACAAGTTTTCTTTTTTGGCCCTGTCTTATGGCTTTGTGGGATCTTAGTTCACTGCTGCTGCTAAGTCGCTTCAGTCGTGTCTGACTCTGTGTGACCCCATAGACGGCAGCCCACTAGGCTCCTCTGTCCCTGGGATTCTCCAGGCAAGAACACTGGAGTGGGTTGCCACTCCCTTCTCCAGTGCATGAAAGTGAAAAGTGAAAGTGAAGTCGCTCAGCCGTGTCCCACTCTTAGCAACCCCATGGACTGCAGCCCACCAGGCTCCTCTGTCCATGGGAGTTTCCAGGCAAGAGTACTGGAGTGGGCTGCCATCGCCTTCTCCCTTAGTTCACTGACTAACCTGGGCCCTCAGCAGTGAAAGCACGAAGTCCGAACCACCAGACTGCCAGGGAATTTCTGACAAACTTTTATCATTTACCTAAAGAATGACAGAGAGAACTGGAATTTAATTTTTATGAGATAACAACACATATCTCAATCTTTACATTTGTATCTAAAATAAGAAACAGCAATTGAATGTATAACTAAAGGACTATTTTGAAAATGGCTCTGAACAGTGCCAATATGTCAGTGTGTACCACTTATTCATACAAATATGTTATGAAAACACTGAAAAATTAAATCACATAATCTTTAATGATGATACTGAAGTTTAAGAACATCTGTGAAATGATTTTATGTGCCAGCACCTTATTGAGTAGTACATACTCTTCTTATATTTTACATTTCACCCTCACAAAGCCAAGTGTACAGTGTGCTTTTACAGTGGACAAATGAGCCAACAGAGGCACAGGAAAGAGTGAAATTCAGTCAGTTGCGTCTGACTCTTTGCGACTCTATGGACTGTAGCCCGCCAGGCTCCTCACTTCACGGAATTCACCAGGCAAGAACACTGAAGTGGGTTGCTATTTCCTTTTCCTGGGAATTTCCCCAACCCAGGGATTGCGCCCAGGTCTCCTGAATTGCAGGCAGATTTTTTACTGTTTGACCACAGGGAAACCCTAGTGGTCCATAAATATTCTTTACCATTTGAGCCCAGCAGGAAGCCTTGTTTGGATGACTTGCCCAACGTCATCCAAACAAGTTTGTCATGTCATCTAAATATATATATGGTTACCAGAACTAAGCACCATATTCAAGAAATACACTGTTCGTAGTCCATTTTCCTTCATTTTCAATATTCTTTTTACATTACTCTCCCTAACATTGTGTTTTGGTCATTCTATAAACCTACATGACACAAACTGAATTTCCCTTAAAAACAAAGCAAACGTTTTCTTCTCCAAGTTCTCCAATTGTAAGAACTATATAAACACACACACCGACTCACATACAACTGGAAAGAAAAAAAAAATTGTCATTTTTTTTCTTTTCTTTACATTTCAATTTTCTAACATGAGTTCTAAGTTTAACAAAGCCATTTGAAAAAATGTTAAGGAGCCCTTAAGGGGGTGAGGATAAAGCATCAACCTGCTACAGCTTCCTATATGAAAGGTGTAATTATACACAGAAGAGCCCAATGGCTGAGCTTGCTACTCCACTTACTACATAGTCAATGCAAAAGTATGAGCCCTCTCAAGTCAGCTATGTACATGTCCCAAGCCATGTACTTGCAGTCACTGCTGCTATAAAATTAAACCTCAACCCTTAGGTGCTTAAAGGAGATGGCTAAAAATTGATAGTTTCTGCTTTTAAAATAACTGCAACACTAACTACATTATTAGTGACTATGATCTTTCACATTTAGTGTAATCTTCCACAGGGTAGGATTAAATCTGTAAGTTTAGGGAAGGAAAAATGAACGATTTTAAATAATTTAAAGTTGTATTCTATATACTTAGAGGTTTAAAATCTTTCACCATTTAAGATAAATGATATATTTATGTAAATGCTTCACATTTACATAGTAGCAAAGTAGTAATAAAAAGTAGTTTAGTTCCCCAGTATTTTTAGATAACTCTTAGGGTTCAAAGATTACTTTCAAATGTGAATTGCATTAGTGTACCCAATGAACATTTCATTCAATTTTTAACACAAGAGAAAGTGATGACTTTACATAAAGTGCGAATACCTAGTGCTCCATAAGTAGGAAAACTTACTTTTCTGAACTTAACTGAAAATAACCTGATCTATACAAGGAACTATTATTTAATTGCTCATATTTGCATAAACTGTATGCCATATTCATAAAGCATAATACTTGGTATTGCTTTCATAAAATCAAACCTAAGCTCATTTTGTCAGATCGCAAATTTTTTAATTATAAAAATGTTATTTTTCTGTTACATATTGTTAAATCACTTCTAAATACACAAAGATTAAACAGCAAAGCTCATCAATTGAACTATACACCACCTGCAATCAAACTGCCACTCTTACCAAGAACAGAGCTTCTCAATGGTCAGCTAACTTCCAACCAACCATCCAATCTTCTTCCTGCTTATTTGAAAGCTGCTAATTTTCATGCAGAGACTTTATGAAAAGTTGGAAATTATAGCTCATGATAGAATGGACAGCAATTACTACCAAGTAAGATCTATGAAAATGAGTTCAAGGATTGTATCACTGCATACTGGATTCTAAATGCTTTACATGGGAGGGATTCAGGTAGGAGAATAGAATGAAATAGGGTTCCTTAGGTCAATTCTTCATTTATCTCACCAACCCCTGTGTATACATGCATACATATTTATCTTTACGGCCAACCATACAAGTGTCTAATTTTAAAAAGAGAAAATATTCCTTATCTTATTTACCTTGCACTTATTTCAAATTCCATTAACAAAAAACTCAGGCCTTTCATTTCTTAATAATATATTGTTGCTGTTGTTTAGTTGCAAAGTCATGGTCAACTCTTTTGCGACCCCATAGACTGCACCCTGCCAGGCTTCTCTAACAATGAGATTTCCCAGGCAAGAATAGTGGAGTGGGTTGCCATTTCCTTCTCTAGGGGATCTTGCAGACCCAGGGATTGAACCCATGTCTCCTGCTTGGCAGGCAGATTCTTATCACTGAACCACCTGGGAAGCCCAATATAAATATTAAACAGATACATAATCAAATAATTTTATAAATCAATGTTAATACAATGTCCTGAAAATGTCAAAGAAGGAATGAGTATCTTGACTGGTACAGGAATAAAATTAGAAAATAGGAAGTTATTGGCTCTTAATGGATGGCAACAATGCCTCTGAGGGGGAAAACAAAAGAAACAAGTGGGGAGTGGGGAGTTCAGAGTGTGTCGTCACCTAAAAAGCAGCAATGCACAAGGTAGGTCCTAGGAAACAAACAGTTTAGTTCACTCTTTTTTATGTTTTAGCTGTGCCACTCAGCTTGCAGAATCTTAGTTGCCCAATCAAGGACTGAACCCAGGCCCCAGAAGTGAAAGTACCAAGACCTAACAACTGGACAGCCAGGGAATTCACTTAGCTCACTTTCTTACAGTAAAGATGAGTATCAAGCAAATAAACAGAACCTGGAAAGTACTATCACAGATTCTCAATTTAACAATTCATTATTATACACTGTAAAGTTGACAGTGAACTACAATACACAGACTATATATGAAGAATGAAGAACAATTTCCTAAGATTTAATATGAACTCTAAAGATTTTAACAGATGATTCATTTACAAATTCAAAAATTTTATCAATAAGCTATTATATTCAAAAGCCTATTCATATAGTACTGTTAAAATAAAAACACTGTCTTAAGAATTTTCTTTTACACACTCTGAATTTCTTCTGGTGGAAATAAGAACATTTTGCAATTATACTCAACTAAGACTTTTAAAAACTTCTTTTCCTACACTTAACTTTGGATATTATCAGCTAAACTGAGGGCTTAAAGGGGAACCCTAAATGAGCATGTCTTAGAAATGCTTTAAAATTCCTTATTTACATAGCATAAAATGTGTTAAGCAAAATTCAGACCTTTGATTTAACTCTCAGAAGTTAGCTTATTTGCCCACTAACATAAGTAAAAATCATGACATTATTTTATTAGGTATGGTGAATATCTTATGGTATCATGTATTCAAAAAGACTATAAACATCCTGAATACCAACTTAGATAAGGGTATTTTAGGGTCCCACATTTTACTCTATCATATCTATTATTAATGTGATAAATCACCATCACATTACATCTGTGAGTCCTTCAAATCAAAAATAGTTACGTAAAAGCTAAGCTTGTTTTTTTTTTTTAATTTATTTACTAGTTTTATTTGGCTTTGCCAGGTCTTAGTTGGAGCAGATGGAATCTAGTTCCCCAACCAAGGATTGAACTTGAACCCTTTGCATAGCCACTGGACCACCAGGGAAGTCCCAAAGCTAAGCTTTTTGATCACTTACTACGCATCAGGCACCTTGCTAGGTAATTTATGCCTATTATTACATTTAATTTTCTTAATAAACTATAAAGTTATGATGTTTTGAGTTATCATATCATTTCACTTGTGAAGAAACTAATGCTCAAAGAGTTGAAGGCCACTCAATATGAAAGTGAATAACCAGGTCTAAAATAAAGATCTTTGCCTCTGAAGATTATACTATTATAAACTTTATTTATATTGCAGTCAAAACATTTCAATGCATGACATTAAAAGAAAAAAATTAATAATTAGATTAAAATAAATATTTATGCTTGTAAAGATGCTACGTTTTCAGCCTGTCCAAAAAAAAAACAAACTAAATAAAATTAGCACAAACCAGAGAATCGAGCACTAAAGAAAAATAAGTTTTCTCATATAGGGTTATGTCTCTTAATCACTTCCATCACTCAAAGTTTGTTCACTGAAGTCTTTTAAGTCACACAGATTGCTGGAGATACTAAGGACACAGAGCAAGGAATAAAACAAAGTGCCTGCCCTCATAATGCTTATATTTTAAAGAATACACAATAGTAACAGAAGAAAAATATTACAATAATAAATTGTAGTAACAGGCTAAAAAGGAAAAATAATTATGCTATCAACTCAACAATTATTCTTTTCTAATATTTATTTACTTACTTTATCTTTGGCTGTGCTGGGCCTTCGTTGCTACCAATGGACTTTCTTTAGTTGTGGTGAGAAAGGGTTACTCTCTACTTGCAGTGTGTGGGCTTCTCACTGCGGTGGCTTCTTTTGTGGCTCCAGGGTACAGGCTCAGTAGCTGTGGCACACAGGCTTAGCTGACCAGCCTCATATGGAATCTTCCTAGACCAGGGATCCAACTCATTGGATCCAACTCATTGGATTCCCTGCATTGGCAGGTGGATTCTTTACCACCAAAGAACTTGTCAACAGCTCTTCTTAATAAAATTTGTGAAAATATAAAGATTAGAATTATTCTTCCCTAACATTAATTATAGGCTTCGCAGGTGGCTCAGTGGTAAAGAATCCATCCGTCAAGCAGGAGACGCGGGTTGAATCCCTGGGTTGAGAAGATAGCCCGGAGCAGGAAGTGGCAACCCCCTCCACTGTTCTTGCCTGGGAAATCACATGGACAAAGCTAATCCCAAGGTGGGCTACAGTTCATGGATTTGCAGAGTAGGACAAGACTAAATAGCAGCAGCAACATGAAGTACACATCATATTATCACCTTTTCAGGAGTTTATAATTATATATTATATATAGCAATAATTATTATCTATAAAAATAAAAAATTAAAATCAATAGAGATGAAAACTGAAATGTCACCCCATCATCGTCGTATTTATAGACTTATTCCCTGGACCACATGTATCTCCAGTCCTGAATTCTCCTTAAAATAAACTGCAACATCTTACCTGTACACTAATTAACAATGAGTTAAATAAAATTGTTGGCATGTGTTTATTTTATATCTGAGAGTCATGATTTTCCCTTCTAAGAATGTTAGCCTGTAAGAGTACTACGATTATTCCCATTTTACAGAAAAGGAAACCGAAACTTGAAAAGGTCAGGTAACTAGTCCAAGTTTACACTTCTCCAGCTTTCTTTACTGCACAAAACATCACTAAGCCCCCCACCACTACGCAATATTAAGCTAAAAACTTACTATCTTGTTTTTCACTTTTACAAAATACCTTATCACCAAAAGTACCAAAGAAAACAGAAATACTCTAGAAAAGCTTGTCTTAAAATACACGGCAGTTGACAGTACCACTGTACCATTTAATCGGCAAAGACCGTCTTCACTATCCAACTAATCAAACAAAAAGTCTGGTGGTCCAGTGGTTAAGAATCCACCCGCCCATGCAGGGGATACAGGCTTAATCCCTGCTTCGCAAAGATCTCACATGTTACATGGCAACTACGCCCCTGCCCCACAACTAATGAACCACTGCTCGGTCTTACCACCACAACTACTGCAGCCTGTGTGCCTAGAGCCCATGCTCAGCAATAAGAGACACCACAGTGAGAAGTCTGCACACCCACTTGCTACAACTAGACAAAGTCTGCACACAGCAACGAAGATCTAGTGCAGTCAAAAATAAATAAATAAGTCTTAAAAAAAAAAAAAACCTTCCCTATTAAAAAAAAAAAAAAGTCTAGGCACTCACCTGTACACCAGAAGAGGTCCCAACTTTGTTTTTCAGTTCCAAAAAATTAATTAATTAATCAACAAGATACTTATTTAAATGTAATTACAAATAGAATAACAGGAAACAGAATCAAGGCAAAAAATTTTATCCCCTGGATGAAATAGTCCTGCTATTTCCAGTTTTCCTTACTGAAGCACTTGCTGCTTTACTATTAGGCAGGAGAAACACAACATCAAACTGTAACCATGTTTAATTTCATACCACGGGACAACGCACCACATTAAGGTCCATACGTGTAAAAGGTACACTTTTTTTTTTTTTTTAAGTGCATGCTTTACGATATGTAGGTATAGATTTATACTATACAACCTCAGAGCACACCAAAACTACTGAGACAAAACCAAAGGCATGTTTTACTAATGGTGGCAAAAGAATCCCTAAACACAGTCATAAATTAAGTCCTAAAGGACAAAAAATACAGAAAGAAGGAAAGAGAAAAAGAGGATGGGGAGCTAAGGAAGAAAGAGAAAATATCGGGTTTTGCTTTACATTAAAGAATCTAACAACATAGAAGGATGTCACAAACACATGAAAAATATCATTTAGGAAAACAAAACACTACTTTTTTCACCTCAGTTTACTACAACAGTCATTCACAGTCTAATTCAACAAAGAAAAAGATTACCAAAGAAGCAAGATATTAATTCATACTTAATTTTTTCAATTGCAAGGAGAAATTCACAATATAAAGAGTCAACTTTATTTTGTAAGATTCAAGTTAAAATTATTAAAATAGGCACTAAAAGAAACCTTCTTTTTAGGGACATAAAAGTTTGACAAGATTCTGTGTTGCATCACCATCTGCCACATTCTGCTCTGATATTTATAAATATAGTTGTGCTATTGATGTTTCTACAACTGCTCCAGGTGTAAGGCATTAGAAGGGAGAACTCTCTTTGATCACTCCAATGTCATTTCTTCTCTTTAGATCTAAGCAGTCTAGACTGTTCCCAGATTCCCAGAGATATATCTACTAAAATGCCTTTTAATCTCTAAATAGTTTATTCCAGTGAAATTGGTCAGAAAATGAAATAATCAGAATACTATTTATTCATATAGGAAAGCCACATAGACTTGTTTCTTTAAAAGAAAAAAAAGTCTACAAAAATAAAGATGAGGATCTCGATTTTCATCAATTTTTATTTCTAAACGCTGTTGTTACTAAAACACAAGCCCGTGTGCCCAACACACACTGAGTCCAAACAATACTAAATGTCAGAATGTGGAACAAAGAAAGGTTTACTGAGGGCCATGCAAAGAGATGGGTGCTTCATGCCTTAAAAACCCAAACTCAGGATTTCTCTGCTGGTCCAGTGGTTAAGAGTCCGCCTGCCAGTGCAGGAGACCCTGGATCAACCCCTAGTCGAAAAGATCCCACGTGCACTGGTGCAACACAGCCTGCACTCTAGAGCCGGTGAGCTGCAGTTACCGAAATCCGAAACCCACACCCATGCTCCACAACGAGAGAAGTTACTGCAAGAGAAGTCTGCACACTGCAACAAGAGAAAGCCCACATGCAGGAATGAAGATGTAGCACAGCCAAAAATAAATATAAATAAACAATTTTTAAAAATAAAACAAAAAAAAACCCCAAAACCCAAACTCCCCAAAAGCTTTCAGCAAAGCCCTTTTCTATGAAAAGTGAGGAAGAGTTTAGGTTAGTCCTAAACTTCTTGGTAGTAGGTCATGGTCAGGTAATGACATTCTTTTAAATCTCCACCAAAGAAACATTATTCTATGTTTTGACAAGAAAGGACCAGACCCCAAGGCACAACTTTGACCCTCTGAGATCAGGTCCTGGCTAAGAGGCGGCAGCTCTCAGTTGGTGGCTCCCTCAGGGCAGGGTTGTCAAACCCTGCCCAGCTGACATCACTGGGAGAGACAGGTGCCCAGGACCCAACTGGCCCTCAGGCTCCACAGGCCACCCACACAGAAGAGGCAGGTTCTGTAAACTGTTACATAGGCAGATGGCAGCTCCCATTAGGTGGCAGAGGCAGAGACTGGGGAGAGGTTCACTGCCGCCTCAAGGCCTGCGCCCGGCCAGTAGTGGAGCCCTGCAGGACAGAGCCTTCAGCCTGTTCCCTGGGCACCCCAGCTCACTCACTGACCTGATGCTGGATGAGCTAAAGAGCCCTGGGGAGAGGGCCAGGGTAAACTCTTATCGTACTCTCTGACTGGGGACCACCACTCTGTTGATCATAAGGTGAATGGGCCCACTAATGGTCCCTCAGTGATAGTTAATCACCTGGGGGAGGGAACCACTGCAGCACTGACCAGTGGGTGAACAGGACCACTAACAGTTCAAGGTAACCACAGCCTGGTAACAACATGCCAGGAAAACCTGCTGTGTGTTAAGGGCTGTGCATAGCTGTGCTCTATTATGCTATGACCTAATTGGAAATGTTACAAGGTTCTTAAAATACCAAGCCTACAATTCTGGGTTGAACATGTTTCTATTCAATCCAATATTAACTGTAAACTTTATAAAAAATGTTTTTAGGTATTCAATATATAAAGAGTTTGGGAAAGCTTTAAAACAATTCTGAAAAGTGAAAGATTAAGTGATATTTGTATGAAAAAAAATGTACCCTTCCTAATACACACCCCTCATAGTCATACTGTATAAAACATAAAAATACTGAGAGAAAAAAGATTTCTCTCAAAAATTAAAACACACACACACAGCTTGGTTAAAATTTCAATACAAAGGCTTAACTAACTGGGAGAAAGATGAGAAATACAAAGACTAAAAAGTCAATAATCAGAAAACCATGTGAAGAACTAGAAGGATATAAGAATTCAAGAAAAGATCAAGCGAAATGTTTAATGCTTATGTGAAGAAGAGAATCAAATCTATCACTGATGGATTTATATCTATGATTAAGGAAGAAAATTTATAATCAGAAACATATTATACTTTCTAAAGAAAAATGTAGGAGAGAGGGCTATTTGACAAGGAACATATAGAAATTTAGTAGTTTTCAATAAATGATTTAAACTACAGCAAAGAAAGAAGCACTATTTGATGCCCAAGATCTTTGCTTCAAATGAGAAAGAAAAATATATTTAGGAAAATGACAGTTATTAAAGTAATAAGAAAATGATTACCCTTTATTATTGAAGAAAGAATTATAAAAATCCATATAGCCTTAACATTTCAGGGGATGAAAGAGAGAATTAATTGATTCCAAAGACATTATATTCCAGGTAACAAAGACTGAGAAGGCACTTAAAATATCTGACTAGATACCCAGAATATATCCAAAATGACAAAATTTTAACAAGTATAGAACATTAGAAAAATCAGTAAATCAATTTGTGAGAGCACTTCCCTAGTGGTACAGTGGATAAAAATCCGCCTGCCAATGCAGGGGACATGGGTTCGATCCCTAGTCTGGGAAGATTCCATATCCTGTAGAGCAGCTAAGCCCATGTGCCACAACCACCAAGCCCACAGTCTAGAGAACCTCAATTTCTGAAGCTGCAAGCCACAACTAATGAAGCCCATGAACCTAGAACCTGTGCTCCAACAACAAGAGAAGTTACTGCAATGAGGAGCCCTCGCACTGCAACAAAGAGCAGCCCCTGCTTACTGCCATCGGAGAAAGCCTGCGCTCAGCAACAGACACCCAGTGCAACCAAACATAAAAAATAAACAATCTTTAAAAAATGTACAGGAAGCTTAAAAACAGTGGATTTATATAACTTAAAAACCATACAGGAATACCACATGTATCTGGTCATCAGACTTCTGAAAAATTCAGTAAGTCCGAAAAAATATAAACTGTCAAGAAGCAAAAAGATATCCAAACAAGAAAAACTGCTGTCCCTAAGAAGCATGAAAGAAAGAGCTGGTTTACTCAGAGCTGTATTTAAAATGATGGCTACTTGATTCTCTGACAACCTCCAACTCTTCCCAAATTGAAGCAGACTGTAAGAAGTAGACAACATGTGAAGTGCAGCATACGAACAAGTCAAAACTAAAGTTCACTAAGGAGGAGAGAAAAATCTCCAGTAAGGAGAGCAATCAGATGTTTCCAGTTAGAACATCTGAGTTCTAGTGCTGACCTGCTTTGTTAACCACTATGACATTTTATCTATGTTATTTAATTAGAATCTTATCATTAAAACAGAAACCACATGTTTTTTTCTGTCTCATAGGCTGTCTTGAGGATCTAAAGGTTGAGCAAGTATACAACACTGGTATACAATAAAGATTGCAAAGAAACAATAGTTTACAAAAACCAATAGCTCCAGTATAAGAACAGAAATCAATAGACCATTGGCCTTAACAGTGACCAACTTTTTAGAATTCCAGCCCAGGAACAAATATATCAGACTTTTATATATGTAAATATATGTATTTTATATATATGTATATTTGTTATATACATATATATACACATATATATGTATGTATATATATATACATATGTATATATATACGTATGTATATAATGGCAAAACAATAATTAGGGAGCAATTGATGAGACAGGCAGCTCCAAACTCTAAGAAGTATTAGGGGAAAAAAACAACCATCAAGAATACCAAGATATTATGTATTATAGGAATCACAGAAAAGAGGAAAGAGCAGAAGAAAATAACTGAAGACATAATGGTCAAAAACATCCTAAATTGATGAAATACATGCACCTATACATCAAAGAAGCTCAACAATGAAAGAGATCCGTACCAAGATTTGACTAAACTATCAAAAGACAAAGAATCTTAAAAGCAGAGAGAGGCAATTTGTCAAGAATAAAGGGTCCTCAATAATTGTAAAAGCTGATTTCTCATCAGAAACCATGGAGACTAGAAGGCAATGATACGACATATTTCAAGTAATGAACTGTCAACCAAGAATTCTACACAGAGCTAAACTATCCTTTAAGCGTAAAGCACAGTGCGCTCCCTGGGGGCCTGCTGGTTACGATTCCAGGCTTTCACTGTTGTGGCCCAGTTTCAATCCCTGATCAGGGAACTAAGGTCCCTCAAGCCACATGGTGCAACTAATAACTAAATAAATAAGAATAAAGGATAAATTAAGACATTCACAGATTAAAAACCAAAGTGGAAAGAAGCTGCTGATAGTAGACCTGCCCTATAAGAAATGCTGAAAGGAGTCATTCACACTGAAGTAAAAGCACATCAGGTAGTATTGGGTTGTCCAAAAAGTTTGCTCATGTTCTTCTGTAAGATGTTATGGAAATAACATACAACAATAACTTAAAAAAACATATCAAGAAATAAAAAAAAATGATGAAGGTAATTACACAGGCAAATATAAAAACCAGTATTACTATACTTTTGGTCTGCAACTCCTCCTATAGGATTTAAAAGGTAAGTGAATTAAATAGTGACTATAAATCTATGTTAACGAGCACACAATGTATAAAGATATAATCAGTGACAATAATGTAAAGATGGAGGATAGAGATATAAAGGGGCAAAGTGTTCATACTATTGAAACTAAGTTGATACTATTTAAACTAGGTTGTTATAAGTTTAGAATGAAACTCTAATTCCCCAAAGTAACCACCAAGGAAATAACTAAAACAAATATAGAAAAGGAAAGAAGATGGGAATCAAAATGGTACACTACCAAAAAAGATACATAACAAATGAGGACTTGTCCTGAACTGTCTTTCCAAAATTCATATGTTGAAGCCCTAACCTCCAAGATTTCAAAATGCAACTGTACTTGGAGGTTAGGGCTTTAAAGATGTCATTAAGTTAAAATGAGACATTTATTATAGGCCCTAATCTGCAAGGAGATCGAACCAGTCCATCCTAAAGGAGATCAGTGCTGGGTGTTCATTGGAAGGACTGATGTTGAAGCTGAAACTCCAATACTCTGGCCACCTGATGCGAAGAGTTGACTCATTGGAAAAGACCCTGATGCTGGGAAAGACTGAGGGCAGGAGGAGAAGGGGACAACAGAGGATGAGATGGTTGGATGGCATCACCGACTTGATGGACATGGGTTTGGGTAGACTCCGGGAGTTGGTGATGGACAGGGAGGCCTGGCGTGCTGCGGATCATGGGGTCGCAAAGAGTTGGACACGACTGAGCAACTGAACTGAACTGAATCTAATCTGACTAGTGTCTTTTTGTAAGAATTAATAGAAACACACAGAGACACAAGGGGTATGCACAGAGGGGCAAATATGTGAAAAGGCAGCAAGAGAAGAAAGGACCCAAAAGAAACCAAGGAGCCAACACCTTGACCTTAAACTTCTAAGCTTCCCTGATCTGTGAGAAAGTTAAATTCTTTTTTTAAGCTGCCCAATCCATGATGTTATTATGGCAGCCAGAGCAAACCACCATAGTATTTAATTGAAATTGTATACTTTTCTTAACTCTTTATTAGATATTTAAATTTTAATAGGCCATACTGTATATTCTTAATGTACATAAATGTAAGATTTTTAAAAAGAAGAGTTAAGTATACTTGAATTGAACAGATATTAACAAAATTTAGAAAAAAATTACAATAACCTGTTCCATTTTGTCCCATAAAACAAAAGAATATTTCAAATTTCTGTTTCCAATAATACTTCTCTGAACTGATTCAAAAACCATTAGAACATCTCCTTTAATGTGTGATAAAACTGGGTACAGTTAAATGTAAATTTCACTCTGACTTACAGCTCTACTGTTATCAAGGCCACATTCGTGATGTCCATCCAACATGATGACATGAAACTAAATATTCTTTGAACAAAAGCATCTGAACATGTAATACTTTAGATTTTACTTATTAGCAATAACAGACATTGAGATGTATAAGAATCCATTTCTAGCTCTGCAAAATATTTATCTACCTTGAATCTAAATGCTTGTTTTAGCATTCCAAATGTTTATTCAATCATATCCTTTGCATCGATAGATTCATTACATATACTATCCATGCCTAAGATGAACATTATTTCAAAACACTTCAAAACACAATGGTCATTGCAGTTTGGGCTGTCAAGCTGGATTCCAAGTAAGTCACAGTTTTAGTAAAGTCATTGAGAAAGTCCTATTTAAGCTAGCTGCCCTTTCAAAGTGACCTTCTATCCCTCTTGAGATAAAAAGCAGTCCTATCACACAACAATGAGTCATTTGTTTGTTGTATGAGTTTTTCTTAGCCTCTTTATGGCCTCTTCAAGTATCATCAAACACTTGTGGAGAAATGGCATATAAATTTTTGTTTTACTGTAATCTTTCTCTGCATTCTCTTCAATGTACATCAGACAAGGACATTCTTCTTGTATCACATCTTTAAAATATTATACTGCAGGACATATTTTCTAGGTCCAGCAATAATTATAGCCATCTTTTAGGCACATGTTCAAGGAGGCAATCCTCTTCCATTTTTTTAAAGTCAAAAATCACATTAAGTGCATCGGTACACTTAAAAAACTGAAAAGTGACCAAACGTCCTCTATGAAAGTACCAATCTCATAGGTAAGCAAATCACATCACTTTTTTGTATACAACATGTGTAGGATATTTAGAAGATAAAATCTTTTTATTTTCATTAGTAAGTTTACAATGAACAGAATCTGTTAAAATTTAAATTTGCACTGTCTGTCAAATATGCAGATAAGAAAAGTCTAAAAAGTATATTTGGGCATGATATCAACAATATTATGATATCTTAATTTGTTTTATGCTGCCTGCAGTTTGATTAAAATCTTCAAAACATGTTTTAACAAATTAAATTATCTAAGAGCTAATGGAAACATTTTCCTGTTGACATGATTTGTCACATCACTTATATCAAAGTGTGATTGCTGATAAGATCTGACAGAATGAGTTCTACATCGTCAAATGTTAACCTTTACTCTCCATAGGACTTTCAGTTCTTCTTTAATAGCTGTGATGATTATTCCAAGTAACTTTGCCTTTCAATGTTTCAGCATATCTTTAATATAGCTACCATGCAAGCTGTTGTTGTTAAACTACTGAATAAGGAGAAATCGACCTAAACCTGGTGTTGTGTGGTGAAATTACCTTAAAGCCCTGGTAGACTTCAAGTACTTTATAAGCAAGCTATACCACAGGACACAGAACAGAAAGGGCCTCCTGACCAAATTAAGATGTTGAAATCATAGATGCATCCATCTAAAATACACACTAAGAAGCAAGGGAAAGTGTTGGAGTAGGTTAATGCTCACGTGCAAACAAGGGTAAGGACCACACCACCTGAATGTTCACACATTATCTGCCTTTAACCTCATCTGACGGATGATAATGGTATAGGTAGGAGAACAGGGCCACAGTTTGAGCAACGGGGCCTAGAGATGGGAGTCCTTGGCAGATATTATAAAACAAGGAAACTAAATCTTAGGAAATAACCTGAGTAGTCATGGCTTTATTTCCCTTTCCGAAGTTATATACCTGTGAGGCCAGAAATAAGGACATAGTAAGTTTCACTAATGAGTGATCTTTCAAGGGCAGGTGTAACTGTCAGCCTAGTATTATATGATCATAATATGGTTTTTCCATCCCTTTCTAGCTGTAAGTAACACTGTTTGTTATAGCATAGCATTTTATTACCTCTTCGGCAGTCTTACAGGTTACAAACTTAGTTGCTATTTATATTTAACAAATCATATCAATATTGCCTGTTTCTCAAGCTACTTGTTTACTACTTATATTTGGCAGTCCAGTGGTTAAGACACTGTGCTTCCACTGCAGGAGACAAGGGTTTGATCCCTGGTTGGAAACTAAGATCCCAAATGGTGCACGGCACGGGCAAGGGAAAAAAAAAAAAACCTGTTTTACCTCAATCTTAAAAGCTATCAGTTTACTATCTATGAATTTCATCTATCTTTATTTTTCCTATCTTTACAGAAGAACTGAATTATTTTCAAAATACCCATTACAAAAGATCACACAGGAAACACATATTACACATGGTATGTACTAACAAAATCTATATAGAATTCAATGGTTTATGAGTACTTTGATGAGGACTGAATTCCTATCATAGAGCTCGGCCCTATTTTAGATCTACAGTTCACAGGACCTGGAAGACATTCAGTTAGCATAGTTACACTAAACTGGTATTTGTTGCCCAGTATTTGTTTCTCAGTCACCTAGAATAATAGAGAAAATGGAAGAGCAATCCAGTTGTTCTCTGAAGTGAAGGAGAACACAAATGGATAAGAAAAGAAGACGAAAGCCCAAAACCAACGAATCAAATGCACTAACAGAAAACAAAGTCTGAAACCTGTCCTGATGGGACATCTCTAGCTAGACTTTTTAAACAGCTTACAGTTCAACCTCATTCATTCATCACATTAGATTCAAGCAAGGCTTTATCAAAACCGTTCACGTTAAGGTTCTAAATACTGTATCAAATTTTACTTAAACTTTAGAAGACACAGCTTATACCAGCTACTACCAAGCACAATGATTAGCACATAGCAGATGCCAATAAATATTTACTTTACATATAAAGCAATCAATTATTTCCATTAATGACTGCCATGGAAAATCTGAAGAATTCTCCTTCTAAAGAAAAGTACTTCTATAGGAACATTTTTCAAACCTCTCTGGCTACCCCAAAGATAAATTATAATTGGGCAATTATGTAGCTGAATCATCAATCAGAAGGAAAGGAAAAGCACTCTCAAAATATTAGGGGAAATAAAAAGCCAAATAACATGTTTAACTGAAGACTAGATTGAAACAGTATTTTTAAGTGGATGAGAGCCACAAATCTGGTTGTTCTGTCCATGGATGCGTAAGTTTAGTCTGTTAACTAAGTAAAATGGGGGGAGGGGGAGAAGCCCTGCAACTCTGGTGGTTTCCAAACTTTCCCTTAAAAAGCAGTATAACTTTTTAACATGTTCATTATCTCATTAATCCTTATGACTTTCATTTGAGATATGCATTAAACTCCACATTTACAGATGAAAGGCTCATAAAAGTTGCTCATGGTTTCACAGCCAGTAAAGCAACAAAGTTTGAACTCAAACCCAGTTTAATGGATTCCCATAGCCACAAGAGCAAGCCTACGTTCTTGTTGCCTCAGTGATTGTTAAATAAGCAAAGGAAATATAAAACTTGAATAAAGTTGATACTACACCCTACAGAAGCATTTCTAGAATCTATTTTTCAATTTATTTTTAAAAACGGTAAAACAGACATACACAAAATTTATCTTTTTAAATAATTTTTAAGCATACAGTGCAATGGCATTAGATATATTCACACTGTTGTACAACCACACTATTCACCTCTAAACTCTTCATCTTGTAAAACTGAAACTCTATGCCCAGTAAGCAATAACTCTTCATTTCCTCTTCCTATAACCCCTAGAAACTACGTTCTACTTACCATCTCTATGCATTTGACTAATTTGGGTACCTTATATAGGTGGAATCATCAATATTAATACTCCTGTGACTAAGTTATTTCACATACTGTATACACTCAAGATTCATTCATATTATAGTATGTGTCAGAATTTCCTTACTTTTTAAGACTGAAAAATATACCACTGTATGCATGCACCACATTCTGTTTAGCCATTCATTCATTCACTAAAGGACATGTGGGTTGCTTCCACTTTTTAGCTATTGTGAATAATTCTGTCATGAACACACATGTACATATATGTCAATACCCTGCTTTTAATTCTTTTGGGTATATAACCTGTCTCAGTGTGCTCTGCCTGATGTAACAAAATATCATAGACCAGATGGCCTGAACAATAGAAAACTTTTTCTGGAGGCTTGGAAATCTAAGATTAAGATACAGTTGATGTGGCAGCCTGAGAAGACTAATAAAAACACCTAAGTACAAAAAGTAAACTGTCTTTTTTCTGTTAACCTGAAATCACAAAATGACTACTGGAATGTTAAACAAACAAACAAACAAAATCCACTGATAAACACAAAAGATCTCATCTCCTCAGGCCACTGAACACAGTATTTTACAACCTAAAATATTTTAACACTTTAAATGATCAAATGATTAAATTTGAGCTTTGACAGTATGCAGGATAACTACAGTAAATATCTAAATTTAATAAAAGTTCAATCTTTGACAATTCTCCACTTCTTCAGCCCATAATTAAAATTGCAAGGGAAAGCATTAATCAATTAAAAAAAAAATCAAAATGACCTGAATCCATGAGAGTTAACACTTGTGACTGCAGTTAGAGGGATTCTGAGCTAGTTTACAAATCGCAGAGGTAAGAACAGAGATTTATAAAGCTCTTCCTGTTCTTCATAATTGGAACTTTAAATAGAACACTAACATTACCACTTAAAATTAGGTTACACTGGTAACTTGAAAGAGTACATGTCAAAATAAGTTTGTCCAGTTACCCACTGGAAGATGTATATAGATACAGACACAGATGCATAAACTTATACATAAATATACACAAATATATAGATATATATGTATTTATATATACTACAAGAAAACTTATAGTATCCATAAGAACATCCATTCTAAGAACTATAAGAAAGCCATCAAGTTTAATTATATTAAAAAAAACTAAGAACTTTGGCAGAGTAAAAGATGTGAAAAGTCATTAAAGTATAAATGACAAATAAAAAATACTTCCAATTCCAAAAAAGGAATACTATTTATAAAATATGCAGACCTTCTACAAATCAATAACATGAAACATGATAAAATATAACCAAAGGATTCCACAAGTAATTAAGAAATATATACAAACAATAAACATTTAAAACCAACAAAAATATTCTATAGCAAACATATAGATTAAAATACTTATGAACAATGACCAAAAGTATCAAATCATTTTAAGCCAATTTCTTTTACCACCTTTAAAATAATCAACTAACCTGGGCCACTTTAATTGAATTCTGGGTAGAGCCACCAGCATGATATTCAACTTTGAATTTTTTTACAAGTTCATCAAACCTAGAAGGAAATCACAGTAGAAAAAAGTTAGCATTTGTCAGTTGTCACAATGCAAATTTTTCTGATTAGAAGCTCATTAAATTACATTTAGTGAAATTTTTGAATTACATAATTATGTTGAATAAATGAATTAAAATGCTATATGAAAACAACTTTCCTAAATTTCCATACTTAACTAATTGTTTTCCACAAGTGTACAATTATGAGACTTTAAAATACATAGGGTGACCATAATTAGACATTAAAAACAAGGTAAAAATAAGAATTTGTAAGTTATTAAATATTTATAAGCAATGAATATTTTCCTACTTTAAATGAACTCTAAAATTCTTACAAATGTATGCCCTAATAAGTTCAAAAATTTTAAATATCATAAAGGCTACTGTTTTAAAACTTAAAGAATTACAAAACTACATGGAGTTGCATGATTCTTAGGAAAATTGCTTGGTGACAGTTTCTGTATCTGCCAAATAGAGAGGGAGAGAGAGATGATCTAAAGCTTTCATACTTCATTACTTTGGCATCTGATAAAGGAAGATATATATACTAACTACACATAGTACTTTTCATACAAGGTGATGCCTGTAAATCCCTAGTATTACACTCAAAGGGCTAAGTAAACTGATTAAAATGTCTCAAATTACATGGTGTTTAATAATCTAGATGACAAGTCAATATTCCCTACTACACATTTCTAACATGTTGGATGCTGTGGGAGATAACCAAAGGGCATAGGCATAAACTTTATTTTAAAGGATTTATATGTTTTGGAGGGACAAGGATGAATATGCATGAAAAAAGAGAAAATTTAAAAATACCAAGTTATCCACAAACAAAATGTATGCAATACAGATAGCAAGGGTTACAGAAGATCAAAGAAGAGAGACTGGGATATGAATACAGTATTCAGGAAAGATACCGGTCCTAGTGCTATTTTCACAACTTTAAAATTTTAAGCTCAGAAGGAGGTTTTTTACTCAAATGAAACCTTTCACACAACTTCAAAATGCAAAAAGGGATAAATAGAGAGATGGTTACATTAGGAATAGGGAAAACAGAGTTACTATACCCACTTCTATACTTCCAATTGCCTTCAAATCCCATCTATAAAACCCTGAGATGTCAATAAACACAACTGGCAAAGCCCAAACTGTGGACAAGGTGGCTCGGTGGTAAAGAATCCACCTGACAATGCAGGAGACACAGGAGATGCATGTTCGATCCCTGGGTGAGGAAGGGATTTCTTACCTATAAGAAATGGCAACTCACTCCAGTATTCTAGCCTGGGAAATTCCATGGAGAGAGGAGGCTGGTGGTCACAGGAGCCAGACGTGAGGAGCACACACTAGAAAGTTTTCACAACAGTACCTGTATACCTCTAAGAAGAACTTACAAAAAACAATCTTAAAGACCCAGATAAGCACAATAGTGTGCTCACTGATCTAGAGCCAGACATCCTGGAGTGCCAAGTCAAGTGGGCCTTAGGAAGCATCATTACAAACAAAGCTAGTGGAGGTGACAGAATTCCAGCTAAGCTATTTCAAATCCTAAAAGATGATGGTGTTAAAGTGCTGCAGTCAAAATGCCAGAAAATTTGGAAAACTCAGCAGTGGCCTCAGGACTGGAAAAAGTCAGTTTTCATTCCAATCCCAAAGAAAGGCAACGCCAAAGAATATCCAAACAACTGTACAAGTGCACTCATCTCACACCCCAGCAAAGTAATGCTGAAAATTCTCCAAGCGAGGCTTCAGCAGTATGTGAACTGGGAATTTCCAGATGTTCAAGATGGATGTAGAAAAGGCAGAGAAACCAGATTATCAATTGCCAACATCCACTGGATCATAGAAACTGCAAGAGAATTCCAGAAAAATATCTACTTCTGCTTCACTGACTACACTAAAGTCTTTGACTCTATGGATGACAACAAACTGTGGAAAATTCTTAGATGTGGGAATACCAGACCACTTGACCTGTCTCCTGACTTCCCTGGTGGCTCAGATGGTAAAGTGTCTGCCTACAATGAGGGAGACCTGCGTTCAATCCCTGGGTCGGGAAGATCCTCTGGAGAAGGAACTGGCAACCCACTCCAGTACTCTTGCCTGGAAAATTCTATGGATGGAAGAGCCTGGTAGGCTACAGTCCGTGGGGTCGCAAAGAGTCAGACACGACTGAGTGACTTCACCTTACCTTATCTTTTTGACCTGCCTCCTGAGAAATCTGTATGGAGGCCAAGAAGCAACAGTTAGAACTGGACATGGAACAGAGTGGTTCCAAATAGGGAAAGGAGTACATCAAGGCTGTATAGTGTCACCTTGATTATATAACTTATATGGAGACTTCATCATGTGAAATGCCGGCTGGATGAAGCACAAGCTGAAATCAAGACTGCAGAGAGAAATATCAATAACCTCAGATATGCAGATGACACCACCCTTATGGTAGAAAGGGAAGAGAAACTAAAGAACCTCTTGATGAAAGTGAAACAGGAGAGTGAAAAGGCCTGCTTAAAACTCAACATTCAGAAAACAAGGATCATGGCATTGGGTCCCATCACTTCATGGCAAATAGACAGAGAGACAATGCAAATAGTGAGAGACTTTATTTTGGGGGGCCACAAAAGCACAGCAGATGGTGACTGCAGCCATGAAATTAAAAGATGCTTACTCCTGGGAAGAAAAGCTATGACCAACCTAGACAGCATATTAAAAAGCAGAGACATTACTTTAAAGACAAAATTCAATCTAGTCAAAGTTATGGTTTTTTCAGTAGTCATGTATGGATGTGAGAGTTGAACCATAAAGAAGGCTGAGCACCAAAGAATTAATGCTTTTGAACTGTGGTGTTGGAGAAGACTCTTGAGGGTCCCTTGGACTGCAAGGAGATCAAACCAATCAATCCTAAAGGAAATCAACCCTGAATATTCACTGGAAGCTAGAGGTTAAGCTCCAATAGTCAGCCACCTGATGCAAAGAACCAACTCACTGGAAAAGACCCTGATGCTGGGTAAGATTGAAGGCAGGAGGAGAAGGGGAAGTCAAAGGATGAGATGGTTGGATGGCATCACCAACTCAATGGACATAAGTTTGAGCAAGCTCCGGGAGTCGGTAATGGACAGGGAAGCCTGGCGTGCTGTAGTCCACAGGGTTGCAAAGAGTCGGACGTGACTGAGCAACTGAACTGAATGGAATAATACTAATCTATTGGAAGGACTGATGCTAAAGCTGAAACTCCAATACTTTGGCCACCTCATGTGAAGAGTTGACTCACTGGAAAAGACCCTGATGCTGGGAGGGACTGGGGGCAGGAAGAGAAGGGACGACAGAGGATGAGATGGCTGGATGGCATCACCGACTCGATGGACATGAGTTTGAGTAAACTCCAGGAGTTGGTGACGGACAGGGAGGCCTGGAGTGCTGCAATTCATGGGGTCGCAAAGAGTCAGACACGACTGAGTGACTGAACTGAACTGAACTGAACTGAATACTTACAGGACAGAAGAAAAAGTACATAGTCCCAGATGCAGATACGTGGGAGTTGTGGTAGTCTAGGAAATGTTCTCTTCGAATTACTTTCTAAACTATATATCAGCTAAGAATGATACTGGAGATTGGAAGAGAAAGGAAGAATCAGTGGACAAAATAAACATTAAGTGATTAATTGCTCTATCTGTCTGAGGTCATTCCACTTTCAAAAGCCAAGTTATCTAAATATCAGAACCTGTGAATGTAACCTTATTTGGGAAAAAAAAAAAAGTGGGGGGTCTTGCAGGAAGTAAAGATTTGGGGATCTTGAGGAGGTAAAATCCTCCCTCTTGAATTACTCAGCTAAGTCTCAGACCCCAATGCCAGTTCTTCTTACAATGGACAAAAGAGAAGACAGAGGTGAGGATGGAGACAGAGATTGGACAAATGTGGCCAAGAGCCAAGGAATGCCAGCATCCATGAAAAGTTGGAAGAGACAAACATTCTCCACTTCAGAAGGAGTACAACTATGCTAACACCTTGATTTCAGACTTCTGCTTCCCAAGAACTTTAAGAGAATAAATTTCTGTTGAAGGCCACCCCAGTTTGTTGTTGCTACAGCAACACCATCCTTTCTCACTCTCTCAAGAATCTTTCCTTAAGTTATGTCTTACCTACTCCATCATTAGTTTCTTCCTTCCAACAACAAAGAATCAGATATAATATTTTGGTAATAACTGGGGGGTAGACTTAGTACAGACACTAAAACCACAGTAGACCAACAACAATCTGTACTGTTTACTTTGTTTTTGTTATCAATTCCCCCAGCACCATCCAAAGGAACTTTCTGTTCATAGTGAAAAGTTCTGTATCTGTGCATCCAGTCTGGCAGCCACTAGCTAGCTACTGCATGCTTGGAAGGTAGGCAGTGTGACTGATGTTTTATTTCAAATAAAAATTTAAATTTCATTTAACTTTATTAACTTACACTTGAACATCTATAGCCTCAAGGCTAGCGGCTACCTTCTAGACTATTATGGTTTAAAAAGAATACCAGCTTTTCAAGATGCTCTAGAGAAAAAGGATTACAAGACCAAATAAGCATAGGAAATTGTGTATTCTATTCTCATCTTGAAGATTCATATTGTATATCAGCATATTAAAAGCACTGAGATATCTGAAACAAAGAAACATGTTTTATTTATTGAACATACAGGATCTTAGAACCCTCTGAGGTTCTAGGGTTAGTTTCCATAGCTAACATTTATGTAATATTTACTACATAAATATTAGTACATAAAATTAGTACAAAAAAAAATATTTACTACATAAATAATATTTACTACATAAATATACAGAATCAACTGTTTTAAAATTTTACCCAAATCATTTTTTTATTTTTTTATTTTATTTTTTTTTTATATTTTACATGTTTCAATGCCATTCTCCCAAATCTTCCCACCCTCTCCCTCTCCCACAGAGTCCATAAGACTGTTCTATACATCAGTGTCTCTTTTGCTGTCTCGTATACAGAGTTATTGTTACCATCTTTCTAAATTCCATATATATGCGTTAGTATACTGTATTTATGTTTTTCCTTCTGGCTTACTTCACTCTGTATAATAGAGTGAAGTATTTTTTTAAATGCTCAATACAAGTTTATAACATGGGTACTACCATTAGCTCCTATTTTTTTTCAATTTCTTTTCAACAAATACCTACATGCTACAGTATGCAGTATTTCAAATTTTGGTCTGATAAATCCTGATGAATTCTGATAGACAAGGTACGTCCATTTCAAAATGTTTAATTTTTCATTTTGATTTTTTACTGTGTGTACGCACTGATTCTCAGTTCAATTCAGTTCAGTCACTCAGTCATGTCCGACTCTTTGCGACCCCATGAATCACAGCATGCCAGGCCTCCCTGTCCACCACCAACTCCCGGAGTTCACCCAAACTCATGTCCATCGAGTCAGTGATGCCATCCAACCATCTCATCTTCTGTGGTCCCCTTCTCCTCCTGCCCCCAATCCCTCCCAGCATCAGGGTCTTTTCCAATGAGTCAACTCTTCACATGAGGTAGCCAAAGTATTGGAGTTTCAGCTTCAGCATCAGTCCTTCCAATGAACACCCAGGACTGATCTCCTTTAGGATGGACTGATTGGATCTCCTTGCACTGATTCTACTAAATAGTTGAACATTCTTCAACATTCAGTCTACTTCTTCAAAGTAGACTTATACTACTGACACTTTCCATATATTTCAATTGAGAAATATTAAGTAACCAAAATATATGTACAATATAACCCAAGAAAATTACAATATGTATGTGTATCCTGCAAGCAAAATTACCCAATATATATGTGTACTAAAAAGGACCTAGAAGATTACAACCAAGGTGTTAAGAGTGGTTTACTCCAAAGTAGAAGCAATTACAGACCTTATATACTTTTTTTTTATTGTGTAATAAGCATAGAAACTGTTCGTAATAAAAACATTTAAAAATCTACTTCATCTTATAATGGAAGAAAATAGCAGTTTTTCCATACAACAATACAAATAGAACTATATACAAATCAAAACACAGAGCAGAGAAGTGAGTGGTTCTGAATGAAAGAGGCAGGGGAAGAGTAACATCTGAAGTGGAATTTGACAGATATGGGAGAAAAAATATTCAGGGCTAAGGATAAAACAAAACTCTAACATATTCAGGGAAATAAGTTATACACAGACTAAAATGTAGGTAAAAATCAAAGTAGTAAAAACTGACAGAAGCGAACTCTCTCTGCCAGACTAATAAGCTTCAGTACTAGTCAGTAGGCAACTAGGAATTATTAAAATCTATTTACTGATAGTGTGAAAGGTAGATTTTATTTTTAAATGATAATAGCACTCCTCTAAGAACAAGGTAGATTAAAGGGAGGCAGACTGGGACTTTCCTGGGGATCCAGTGGCTAAGACTCCACACTCTCAATGCAGGGGGCCTAGATTCAATCCCTGGCTCAGGGAACTAGACCCCACACACAACTGCACAGCCAAATAAACAAAATATTTTTTAAAAAGAGTGGAGAGGGAAAATCACATCTTTTGAGGGCAAAAAAAAAAAAGAACAAAGAGTGAGAGAGAAAGAGAGACAGGCACATCGCAAGCCTTTGGAAAAGTTCGTAAGTCCGATGCTGAGACAAGGGGC
This sequence comes from Bos grunniens, assembly GCF_055505025.1. NCBI lineage: Eukaryota > Metazoa > Chordata > Mammalia > Artiodactyla > Bovidae > Bos > Bos grunniens. Next base: position 16,013,300 of record NC_141192.1, read on the forward strand.
TAGAGGGAAGTGATCAAGCTAAGGAATCATTTCCGAAGTTGAAGACATCACATGTGATAAATAACTGGAAGTAAAAGATGTGTCAGAGGGAAAACAATCCTGAGACTTCTACTTTGGATTACCAGTTGGATGGTGTTAAGAAAGGAAATACAAGAAAGAAGAAAAATCATATGGAAAAAAGGGAACTCCTAAGTATGTGATTATCAAACCTAGAAAGATTTCTGTTTAGGGAGCTAACTGCACAGAGGAAAAATTTATTTTCTTTCATCTCTTGCATGGATTGGGCACATCTTCTCTACACAATTTTCTAGTTGATACAAAATCTCCTGATTTTATATGAATGTTCCACATTGTCTATGACAAAACTATAAATGCACTCAGTGGAAAATGCCAGGAAAAGAAGGACTGTATATCTTTAATGAAAGAACAAAAAAGTTAAGCTAAAATATTAATAAGCCTCAAAACCATGATTAAAATTGTATAGGGAAATAATCAATTATACAAAAACCCTAAATATTTTCTAGGTTATTTAGAAATAACAGAGTTTATGATACCTTTACTTTTGATGGAGAACTTCAATATATTTCAGAATGTGATTTTTTTTTCTATAGGAGCGATGTGTCTATTTCTGTACTTTATAGATACATTCTTACTTTTTCCTTTCTTTGAGCTTCTTTGTCTGAATGCAGTGAGTGTATCAAACACCTCAATAAAAAACAGAATTGAAATTAACAGCTGATCCATGTCATAATGAAACTATTTTCATTAAAGAAAATTTTAAATAAAAATTGATGTCACTGGGATATAATTCAGAATTTCTCAAAGACTAACCTTATGGAAAAAACAAGAATGCAATATACCATATACTGCTAAAGAATTTTAATACTTGTGTACAGTATTAAGCTGATGGTGTACAGGAGAACTTAAATTTTCAGTAACACTCTCAGCTCTCATATCACATATTATTAAATACTTCATAAATATGCTATCTATATATATATGCTTTGTTTTTGAGAAGAAAAGCAAAAAAACAATAGAGTAGAGAGAAGACTTCAAATACTAACATGGCAGGCAGAGATGTGACTAAATACTAGTCTTTTAATCCTGGTTTAATATTAAACCATACCTCAGAGTGGTAATACGCACAGAAAAGTTATCATAAGAAAATGATCAACCATGAAAATTTTAAGTCTATTAAAAGATAACAGAGACTTCTGATAAAAATAATACTGATGATCATAAGCATGCTACTAGCAGGAGCAAAGAGCTTCTAATTTTGGAACAGCTGGGCAATGACTAAATGACCAAAGTAAACATAGTCAACCAAACATAATTCATCCTTTAGTATAAAAGCTCTTTTGGCATTGAGGTCAAGCCAAGTATTAATGGAAAAGAATGTAGGAGAGTATACTACAAAGAGATTCACCTTTTCAAAAACAGTGATTACTATATTAACTACAACATGGCTAGCAGAGCTGCCACGATCGCCCTGAGAAATATCAATAACCTCAGACACAGATGACACCACCCTTATGGCAGAAAGTGAAGAGGAACTAAAGAGCCTTTTGATGAAGGTGAAAGAAGAGAGTGAAAAAGTTGGCTTAGAGCTCAACATTCAAAAAAAGAAGATCATGGCATCCAGTCCCATCACTTCATGGCAAATAGATGGGGAAACAATAGAAACAGTGAGAGACTTTATTTTCTTGGGCTCCAAAATCACTGCAGAGGATGACTAAAGCTATGAAATTAAAAGACGCTTGCTCCTAGGAAGAAAAGCTATGACCAACCTAGACAGCATATTAAAAACCAGAGACATTACTTTGCTGCGGGGAGCGAGCTCCGCCTCTGGCAAAGGTCATGAGGAAGGAGGCTTGGCATACGCAAAGGCGGGATCAAGCCTCAGGAGTCTCCCTGGAAATTCTCGAGCAATCTACCCCCAAAACCAGAGTCTGCCTACTTTCTGCTTTGTGCTTTCACCTACACCTCTGACTTTATGGGGGGCTGTCCCCCACTACCTCTCTCTGAAAAAAGAGTTAGCTTACAGCTCCAGTTAATAATTCCTGGGTGTGACAGTGTTTAACCTACAAACTCCTTTGGAAATCCTCTAGCCTGCCTGAATAGGTTTTTCCGGCCACATGTGATTGTTCAGAGCCTCCCAACTGTGAGAGGCAGGAGATGTTCTAAACTGTCTAAATACAGATTCCTTTGAGCAGTTAAAAGATTGATTAGAAATTGTATTGGTGAAGGGATTTTCACTTGTTGGGCCAATGTTTGCTGCTAAGTTTCCATATCCCTTACCTGCTGTGTCCCTGGCAGTGTATTGATTAATATAATTGGTGTAAGTAGTAGCTTTAATGTTTGTAACCTGGGACCCTTGAGTTAATTCTTTTTCTTGTTGTAGCCCACCACACCTTTGCTCTGTAGGAATGCAACTTTATCTAATGCTTTTGGAGGGTGGCTCCTGACCAATCACCTTTAGAGAAAAATAAGTTTTCTGAAGAAAAGGTCTTAAAATGTTAACAGGCCTCCGGGCCAGAAGATGATGCAAATCACCTAACTTTTGCATATGCTAAGTTTGCAGGAAGAAAGCCTGGCTTGCTGCCTGACTCTACCCCTTCCCCCATTATCCTCTATGCATAACTTAAGGTATAAAAACTACTTTGGAAAATAAAGTACGGGCCTTGTTCACCGAAACTTGGTCTCACCATGTCGTTCTTTCTCTTACCTTCTGGCTGAATTATTCAGCCTCTTTTCTACACTGAATTTCCTCACTGAGCTATCCTTATCTCAGCCTCTTTTCTCCACTGAATTTTCCTACTGAGCTATCCTCATTCTATTACTCTTTATATCCTTAATTAACATTTAATTAAGCAATTGTTTCCTGATCTTCGCCTACGCCGTCTCTCCTTCGAATACCCTGGATCAGCCGGGGCTGGTCCCCGGCAACTTTGCCAATAACAGTCCATCTAGTCAAAGCTATGGTTTTTCCAGTAGTCATGTACGGATGTGAGAGTTGGACCATAAAGAAGGCTGAGCATCGAACAATTGATGCTTCTGAACTGTGGTGTTGGAGAAGACTCTTCAAAGTCCCTTGGACTGCAAGGCGATCCAACCAGTCAATCCTAAAAAAAATCAGTCCTGAATATTCACTGGAAGGACTGATGTTGAAGCTAAAAGTCCAATACTTTGGCCACCTGATGTGATGAGCCAACTCATTAGAAAAGACCCTGATGCTGGGAAAGATTGAAGGCAGGAGAAGGGAATGACAGAGGATGAGATGGCTAGATGGCATCACTAACTCAACGGACCTATGGTTGAGAAAGCTCTGGAAGATGATGAAGGACAGGGAAGCCTGGCGTGCTGTAGTCCGTGGGGTCACAAAGAGTCAGAAATAACTGAGTGACTGAAAAACAACAACTACAACACGGTCAGATAAGACTATGGAGAAGTCAACAACTGAAAAGTTTAATGGAAGAGAAATATGGTGCTATCTTTAAGACAGTATCTAGATTTTGCTGCTTATTATTATACTAAACTGTTCATTTCATAAAATTTCCAACTAGTATCCACTTTACAAAGTCGGAATGAGGAACAAACACTAAATGATTTTTCAATGAGTTTTAAGAAATAAACACAAGCAGAGTCTAACTGAGAAAGTTAAGCACTCAAGAATAAAGAATAACAACCACACAAAAGTAAAAATCAGGAGTGTAAAGGTTAAGGAGAATAGTATTTATCGGAGGATGATAATAAAACAATGTATATATACACTAAACCTTAGAAAAAACAATCATAAGACTCTTAATTCCACTGACAGTGATTCACACATAAGGATATGAATGATAAACTAAGTTTTATCCCTTATAACCTGGGGCTCAAATATAATCTAGTTCAAATTTTTAAGATTCAAAGAAAGTTTTAGAATGTAGGGCATTTTTAATTCCTATCTTTACTCAGTTTTTAGGTTAAGAAATTTCTTTCAAATAAACCTCTTTTTTAACCCTAAATAAATTACCCTACCAGCGATGTAAACTGGTAAGACAAATGGGAAAGACACAAATGTGAGACTTTTAAAGAAAAACTTTAGAAATATGAACTTATTTCCTGACATTCCTGAAAAAAGTGATTTACCAATCTAGATATTTTTCATATTACATAACATTAATCCCTGACAAGTTTGGAAACCTATACTCAGTCTGAATATGTCATTGTGAGGCTAGTGACTAAGGATGCTAAAGCGTTGTTTAGCATTTCTGACTTAAACATTAACTGACCCACCATTTCAAAGATATTGTTATAAAAATACTCATCAGCATTTATTATAAATATTAACTCTGAGAAGTATATACTTTTCAGGATTGACTGCATCTGCTCTTGAACTCTGTTCTCCACATCTTTCCCTTCTTTTTAATAGGCTCTTTAAGGTCCTCCACCCTCCAACCTTTTTCTCCAGAGGTAAAGATATACAGGAGTAGTTAGAGCTCTATTGGAACCTGATGTTTCTTCCAGTATTTACAAGAAATTTCAATTCTTAGTATGATCTGTCGTCTAGCAATTCTGAATTGCAGGTTATGTGATTCTATTTACGTGCCTTGTTTTAAGAAGACCAAGGAAATTCACTTTCATTATCCTCCAAGTCCAGTTAAATGATTTTTGATTAATTTCTCTTAGTAAGTGGCAGACTCAGGACTAAGAGATCCATCCAAAAATTAAGAAAACATTAAAAGCATATAAAGTAAAAATAAGATAATTTAGAATAAAATACACCTTATTGGCTTGAACCTAAGAACAGAAAAATTACACATTAACATTTAAGGAGCTATTTCTGTAACTTAATTTCTTCTCTCCTGTTGTGTTTTTTTTTTTTTCCTTATCATTCTTTTTATTTTTATGACTCTTTAGAAGGATTTTCTGCATGCATCTTGAAATCATAAGGAAAATTTCACATATACCCTATAACTTAGGATCAATCATTCTTAAACCTCCTTAAAAAAGTTCTTGTAAGTAAAATAAAAGAAATATCAACAGGAAAATGTCCACAAAACCATCCTTTATAATTTCTAGTTCTATCTTAGGGCAATTGCTTCCCACTTTCACAGCAACTAAAGTAAAGTCTCTTTTATCCCAGTCTTGGAAGGAAAAAGAGTGAGCTCAGAAGATAAAGAAGACCTCAGATTGTGCTAACATCACAGCATAGAAACCAAACATTAAAAATTTCGAAAACTTCATAAAGAAGACATATGAAGGATAAGATACATGTAAAATCTTTATAGTAAAACTCAAAATATTTAACTTCCTTAAGAAAGCATTCATAACTGCCAAGTAGGGTTCTGATGAAGTTCCTTTCCTAAACTTCTCATCTAAACAAATAATAAATGAAAAAACATCACTAATTCTAAACAGGTTATACTTATTAAGACCAAATGTTAATAGAATAACACAGTGGGGAAAAATCCATAGGCCAGTAGAAAGATTCAAAGCTTTGAAATCTTTTACCACAAATGTTTAGTGAGGTTCAAAAAAATCCACTTAAATGTCAGTTTGATAAAAGCCAAAAGAACATTTCCCACATGTGTTTATATTTAAGCATATTTTTAAAAGATGGAAAAAGTAACAGTCATTCAAAACCAGGGTTAAGTTAGCTCATGAGGATCGTAATTTAAAGGTATTTCTCTAACCTCTAATTTTATTTTCCTTGATAAGAAAGCAGTTTTAAGCATGCATTGCTTAGGTAAGTCTTTATTCAATTCTAAAACGTTTAAAAGTTTTAATTATTCCCATTTATAACTCTGAAGATGAATGAAGATGTCTGCACGAGAAATAACTGTTGAAAAGTACTTTGTATAGAAGATGATTAAGATAAAATGAATTATTCCTAAATACAGATGCACAGCATACACATTATGTATCCCCTCCTTATAAAAATATACAAGGAAACTTCACTAAACCAGTGTACAAGTTTCATTAAATAGTAAAACTGTTTGACATTTACTTTTAAACTATGCAAGAAAAAGTCATATATAAGAAAAAGAGAAATACTGTAAGATAGTGTTTCTCAAAATGAGACAAACAGTCTCCTGATAAACTTAAGAGTGTCACCCATATGTCCACAGAAAGTTCCAAAACACAAAATACTCTTTTTCATCCATTACTGCTTTGTTATTTCTATCACAGAATACATGGTTTATAATGGGGCCTTAGTTTCTTTAATACAAACACTTCATAAACATATGTAACAGATATGGATATGGACAGTATTTAAGCAACAAATTAATCATTTTTCTCTATCCAACTATAAAAAGTGTCATTTATCAGAAACACTCAAACATTCAGATTTCTTATCAAAACATAACACATAGAAATTTTGATTCTGAGTCATAAATAGCATTTCTACTGACAACAACTAGTAAAGTCATACATATTATAAATCACTAAAGGTACAAGAGATCTTTGGAAGCAACAATCACCAAATGAATAAATTTCTATGGAGGTGAGAACTGTTTAGAGTTGGCCAGAACCAGCAGCTGTTTGTCTGACCTGTCCAAATTTGTACTCACCAGCTTTAGGCCAGAGAGACAAAATTTGACAATTCAGGAACCACAAACATAGAGCTGGTTTGTCCCATAACACATTTGCTGAATTCTGAAAATGAAATGCAAACTAAGGAGGTTAACCAAAATCACCTGAAAACCAGGAAGTCTGCCCAGTCTGGCCGTGCTTACAAAACAAAGGCCAAGAGCAAAGGAACTAAAAATATGTTAGGCAAGAAATGAACTCCACAGGAAGAGGGGAGAATAAAAACTAAAGATAGACACTCTTCTACTGGGAAGCAGGAGAGGATGTGTGGCTATCCTGGTTCTATCTCGAAGCTGAAAATTCAAACTTTGGGTTTAGCAGAACAATGGTATGGGGGTGGAAGGGAGGGGGATTAAAAAAAAAAGTTGGATAATTTTATTCATTACATAGTACTAAGTGATAAAATTGGAAACTTAAGAGTCTAAAACAAAATATCAGTTTCCTAATGTAAACCGGTACAGCCATTACGGAGAACAGCATGGAAGTTCCTGAAAAAACTCAAAATAGAGTTACCATACAATACTACAATCCCATTCCTGGGCATAATTCTGGAGAAAACTTTTATTAAAAAAGGTTATATATAATACACAATGGAATATTACACAGCCATGAAAAAGAATGAAATAAGGTTATTTGCAGTAACATGGATATACCTAAAGATTATCATACTAAGTGAAGTATGCCAGATGCACAAATATCATATGCTATTCTTTTATAAGAAATCTAAAAAAAAAGATACAAATGAACTTATTTACAAAACAGAAATAGACTCACAGACACAGAAAACAAATTTAGGGTTACCAAAAGGGAAAGGGGAGAGGGGATAAATTAGGAGGTTGGTATTATCATATATAAACTATTACATATATAATAGATAACTAACAAAAAGCCCTACTGTATAGCACAGGGAACTATACTCAACATTTTGTAATAACCTATAATAGAAAAGAATTTGGGAAAGAATATATGTATAAATCACTGCTCTGCATAGGTGAAACTAACCTAACATTGTAGATCAACTATACTCAAATTTTAGAAAATATATATATATTTCAAATGTCAGTCTCCTACTCGAGATATTTGTCAAATTTTGAACATGTACTGGGAAGAAAGCTAAAGAATTAAACTAAAAACCTCTGAGAGACGTTCTGGTGGACTGTTTCATAGCTGAGACAAAGACCCCAGGGGTCTAAATTAAGAATCTTAGAGAGTCAAGCTCTAGAAACAGAGGCAAGCAGTGTAGACCAAGTCTATTAAAACCAAAAATCAACTCTGACCTAGATTTAATTCTTAACCTTGTTACAGTGATCAGCTCTCCTTTCACTTCACATCAGCCTCATAAACAAATGGGTGAACAGTCTGGTAGAATACACAATCTGAAGGGTCAACAGCTCTTATATAAAGTGAACAGCAAACAGTGAACAACTGATAGTTATGCAAAGAGGCAAAGTAATTTGATTGACAACTAAAAATGAAAAAAACAATAAAGAAGTTTCAAAATGATTTAAATACTGGAAATAAGAAAAGAGACTTTATAGTAACTATAATATTTTCAAGGAATTAAAGGAAAGAATGCATAAACTAGAAACACTGGAGAATTTAGAGGATTAGAATTATAAAAAAGAGTAAACATTTAGAACTGAACAATTTGATATATGTGAGTTTAAGAATTTATTGTTCAAATAACTATAAGTTTGAATATAAATTCAAGCTGAGAATATTTTCTCTGTATCTTCCTATTACTTAGCCCAAGACAAGTCTGAGTCTGAGGCAGAACTGGGAAAATAAAGCCCCAGATCTGTGGCTAGGAGACCAGAAAGGAGAACTCCAGAAAACAAAAACTACTAGAACTCTTTAAGTATCTAGAAAAAAAGGAACGACTCAGCAAAGAAATAAAAGATATAAAGAAGATCAAATAAACATTCAATAAGTGAAAATTTAAAATTCACTAGATGGACTCAACAACCCCACTCCAGTACTTTTGCCTAGAAAATCCCATGGACGGAGGAGCCTAGTAGGCTGCAGTCCATGGGGTCGCTAGAGTTGGACAGGACTGAGCGACTTCCCTTTCACTTTTCACTTTCGTGCATTGGAGAAGGGATTGGCAACCCACTCCAGTGTTCTTGCCTGGAGAATCCCAGGGACGGGAAGCCTGGTGGGCTGCTGTCTATGGGGTCACACAGAGTCAGACACGACTGAAGCGACTTAGCAGCAGCAGCAGCAGTAGTAGATGGACTCAACAGAAAAATTAAAACTCACTATACTTGAAGACCAATCAATACAGTCTGAACAATAGAGAGAAAAATGATTTTTTTTTAAATGAGAAAATACTCAGATACCTATGAAATACTACTAGAAGATCTAGCATTTATGCTATCAAAGAATCAAAGGGAGAGAAAAATGCAGTGCAGAAAAAAATTTGAAGAAATAGCACCTTAAAACTTCCCAAATTTGATTAAAGACACATTCTTATAGGCTTAAGAAGCTAAAAAAAATCCAAAGAAATCTATGCCTAGACAAATGAGAAGAACCCGGAGGGTGGAACCAGATGGAATATCAGTATTTAAAAGGAAAAGATTTAAAAGGGAGGAAGAAGTGGGGAGGGCAGATATCAACCTATAGTTGAAATTCCTTACCAAGAACACAAAAGACAAGTCTGATACCAATATGGTCAAATTAGGATTTTACATAGCAAGTGATCAAGATAGACAGATTCCTTAAGTAAAGGCTCTGGTATAGACAGATCTGGCTTTAATTTCATATTCATCTAATTGTCTGAGATGGGGCAAGTAATTTATATTCTCCAAGATTAAGTTTCCTCATGCGTAATGGCAACCTACTCCAGTGTTCTTGCCTGGAGAATCCCAGGGACGGGCGGGGGAGCCTGGTGGGCTGCCATCTATGGGGTCGCACAGAGTCGGACACGACTGAAGCGACTTAGCAGCAGCAGCAGCAGCACGCGTAAAGCATGGTATTAGAGACTGTTTTGCATTCTGCAGTATTTAAACATAGTGCCCGACAGATACTGGGCACACACAAGCGCGCACGCACGCCAAAAAAAAGAAGGGGGATAAGTGGATGGATGACCTATGGAAGGATTAAAAGAGTCTTTTTGCTGCTGCTGGTGTTGAATTTTTAAGAAGGTACAGACTGCCAATTTGTACACATTTTAACAAAATTAAGTTTTTCTTGAATATTTGTAGGAAGAACTTGACATTGATGGCAATTTTGCCTATGTCACAGATACCTCCTAGACATGAGGTGGAAAATTAAATCAGAAGAACTAAAACAAATGAGAATGTAGAACATTGTTACGAGAGAAATTTAAGTGTAAGACATAAACTTTAGGTTAATATTTATATATGATGCTACCTGGTAAGAAAAAAATTTGTTTATTTATAAACAGTAGAGATCAGATAAGGTGCTCCTACTTGCTTCCTTTACAACATGTTTAAGATGACAAAAGTGTGTGTGTTTGTATGTAGTACACTACTGTACTCATTTATTAACCCCTTATTATCTTTCAATTTGTACAAATCATGGTTACTTTGTCCTGACGTGAGCAATATGCCACTGCCTTGAATACAGTAAGCACTCAATAAATGTTACCAACTATTTTTATAACTGGAGAAATACTTTAGTTGCTGATTTCGTACAGAATATGCAATTTGGCTATCCTCTAGAAAGAAAAAAAAAAAGAATTAAATGATTGACATCATTAAAAAAAAATTCAAACTTCCCAACATTTTGGATAAACACTTGAAACAAAACATCCTCAAGCTCTACTAAATGCTGCAGCTATAAAAAACAAAAACTAACCACATAACAGTGTTGATTGAAAAGCACATACAACAGACCAATATTATTTTTTACATGATTGTTAATGCAATTCCCAGTTTGATAATTAAATTTTAAAGGAAGGATTCTAAAAAGTTATCAGTAATAGAAGTTTTATCTTATCCATGTCTTTGCAGCACAAGACGTTAAAACCAGTATGAAAAGTGTTTGGAGACTGAGGAGATGTTTTCTTTCATCTTCTGAGTACTACAAACAGAGATTCCAATAAAGAAAACCGCAAGTTTGCTGAAGTTTAAAACATCTGGGGTATATCTTAAGATATTCATTTTAAGAGCTTCACGTTAAAGAACAGCCTGAAGGGGAGATGATAAATCTGCTCTAAAAGTGGAAGTGTGTTTTTAATCCCATTGAATATAAACAGACTTTAAAAAAAGAGAGAGAGAGAAAAGAAAAAAGAAACTATAATTTGGAAGCAAAGTACCAAGGGACAAAAATGCTCCATAAAAGAAAACTTTAAAAACAAACACTAGTGCTCAAATATAAAATACATAGGACTTACTTGTAAGAGAATATACTAATTTTAGAGGGATCAGAGACCAGAAAGTAACTATCAATAATCCTTTGTAATTGCTAACAAATATATTGGGTGAAGGGTTCAGATAACAAATATTTCCTTTGGTCAAAGATGGCAACTCTCATGAGATAACAATAAACTCTCAGAAGATTATGGTAAGGAATAAATGGGTTAATTTCTATTAAAATCCTGAAGGTGCATTTTTCTTTTGCATGAAGTTAAGCTGTTAATGTAAAAGCCTGTTTCATAAGCAATTATTTACCAAAATACATATTATAAAATGCATCAAGGCATGTTATATGGGATCTTAAAATATGTACTGCTCACAGAATTTAAACTAAAACTGTCCATGAAGCTTATTAACTTGAAAGTACTCATATTGTTCTTTAAGTCAACTGCCAAAAATAGATAAATAAAATAAAACACTGGACTCAGTACAACGTAGACGTCCTCTACTGACATAATTTACAGGTGAATTTCATTTCCAACACTTCAAAGATTGAAATTATATTAACAGGCAATAAACTGTCCCAAATTTGAACATTTTTAGTATTTTCTAAAGGCAAGAACTCTAAAATGAGAATAAAGGACAATCGATGCATAACTGGTTTCTAACTAGAAATATATTTTTCCTTCAGGAGGAGAGTGGCTTCAGAAAACTTTCTCTGTAAAGAGAAAAACACATAATAACAGTATTATTGAGGTAGTTATAAAATAAGAGAGAGAACAAATTTCCAAAAAACTTTTGGCAATTCAAGTCTACTATTAGTAGTAGAACATAATTCTTTCGGGGGGAATAACATTTCATTTAATGGTGTTCAAAATTACTGTTCACCATCATCAAAAATGATTGCAAATGTTCATCTGCTAACACTGATCTATATGAGATTTTACATATTTCAACTTTGAAAATGTCTTTTCACACAGATATACTGCCAAATACCGATATCAATCCACAAGCATATGATTTTAATTGAGTATATTCATCACTTATAAGGCATTTATAGAATTCTATTACAAAAGTCTCTTGGTATTTGCCTTTTAGCATGTCACTATAGATCAATCACTTCTAACTTAAGGTTAGGTAGAGGCTCCTCAATCGCACTGTTAGAAGATTTTGAAATAAGGAAGCTTCTTTGCACCTCCATCAAGGTCTGAAAAATACTGTTGGAACTATAGTTCCAGCCTGGAAAATATGTCTGCTGTCTGTGTGTGAATGGAGATATCACTCCTTGCTTTACCTTCTGACAGAATGACATATATAAAGCAAATTGACATTACTTGTGATTCAAGCTGCCGTGTGTGTGTGTGTGTGTGTGTGTGTGTGTGTGTGTTAGTTGCTCAGTTGTGTCTGACTCTTGTGGACTACAGCCTGCCAGGCTCCTCTGTCCAAGGAATTCTCCAGGCAAGAAGACTAGAGTGGGTTGCCATTCTCTTGTCCAGGTCAAGCTGCCTTAGTTGCTGTCAAATGATTACCATGGTCTAAGTTTCACATGTAAGAGTTGGTTTGCCTCATAATTAGAAATATTATCAATTAAATCAGTAAGAAGCAATATGAAGATTGAAGCAAAAGGTAATGTTCAAGCCATTCAATATTTCAAGAGTAGTAAAAGGAGTGTGTTCCTGTCTAGAAAACTTTTAATCTTGACTGCAAGCTCAAAAAATTGCAATGATCAAACTTATGGGTGCTAGGTTATGTCAAACAGCTCAAATTTCTTACAAAAACTACAACCAGTTCTTTATGAGATCAAATTATGTTCACTATTATTTCTGGCTCAATAATAAATGGCAGTTACAAACGTTTTCCACAATTCTGTAATCATAAAAATTGAGAATAACCATAGGCTTTAAAAACTTTACATTTTCACAAACTTTGTAAATTAGTCTACCTTTTTTTCTGCTCCACATATATTTTTATCACCATCACTTGTAACATATCTTTCGATTCTACTTCAGACTACACTGAAATAGTGTTGTCAACTTCATTGAAAATAATCTTGCCTGAAGTTGTTCTACAAACACTTCTTAGGGAGACTAATTAATTCTTCAGTCACTTGAAACTCAGCATTGCCTCTTTGAATACACAACTGAACAGTGTCAGTAAACATCTGTTGACTCATCAAGAGTCAGGAAAACCACTCAAAATCATTATCCTTTTTTACATTTGACTACTGATGTTGCTACCAATGTCCTCAATTCTTAACACAATTATTGTCATCAAAAGGCTAATAATCAAACAAATTTATTTTTTCTGAACACATTTCTTTACTGCAATAAAACACAGTTTAATTAAATAAGCTCACCATTGGTAACTGGCTCTCTTTGCCTAGCTAACAAATGAGCCACTCCAAACCTTACTTTGAGAGCCAGCTCATTTTCACCTTTTTTATACTTGTGGGGAAAAAAATCTGCTATGATGAAATTTTTTAAAATTTCTAATTTTTATGAGAGTTGCTTTCCTGCATTTGGAATACTGTAATACTTAGGCTGGTAAGGGTGACATATATTATATATTCTTTTAATAGAACATAATAAACCCAATGTTTTATCATCTAATTTAATAAAATAATTCACAGTCCACACTCCCTTAAAACCGTAAGTTTCAAAGTCCCCTTTTTTCTCCTTTTCTTGTTTTGTCATAATGGGATATGCAACAGTTACAAAAAAAAAAAAAATGTTATGGTACAGAAATACGTGTGACACTTGAAACACTACTGAATCACAGCTGCATCACTGAGCTGTGCAGTGTGCCAAGTAACAGTGTGAATGAAGCAATGAGAATGCCACATCGAATCTCTGCCGCAACTATTCAAGTCAGCCACAGCGGCGGGAAGGCAGCCACAGAAAATACAGAAATAAATGTTTATGATATCTCTTAATAAACTTTAATTATGCACACTAAAATTTGAACTTTATAAAAGCTTCCTGTCATATAATATTCCCCCTCAGTCATTAAAAATATAAAAACCATTCTTAGCTTATGGATCATACAAAAACAGGTGAAGGGACAGGTGTGGTCCCCAGGCTTTACCAATCCTTGTTTCAGAGAAATAATTTATTCACTTGAGCTCAGTTCACTCTTCTGTAACATGAAAATTAAATAATGACTGTCCCATCCATCTACCACATATGCAACCATGACCAGGTTCAGAAAATGTAAAAGAAATGAATATTTGTGTGTGAACTAATTCTATTTTGCATTCACAAAATACTGTCTGTACAACATTCAGTGTATTATGATGGGCAGCGTGGAGCACATAAAGAGCATGTAACATGGTCCGTATCATCTATTTTCAATGAATTTATAATATGAGTGAAAAATTACAAAATAACTAAGAGAAATGCTGAATATCCTGTGTTAAATAAATACCAGATGAAGTCAGTTCAATTCCACAGACATAAAACAAACACTTAGCATTTACCTTACACAGGATACACAGCTAGGCAATACAGAAATTCACTATGCACACACAAAACCCACACTTCACCCTCAAACTCTTTAACAAGATACATTTTTCAGCAAACAGTCTTTCACAGAGTTTGTTCCATAACAACCAGCACCTTCAAACTACCTCCCTTCAGTGGTTTCACAGCTTTACATTGCATAGCTACAATCTAATCTATAGAATAAACATATACTAACAGATGTTTTCCAGGATTTTTTTTTTTTTTGGTTTTACAGGTAATATGAGAACAAATATACGTATGGATACATAAAAGTCAAAGGGCATTTAAAATTTTGATAAATAATATAAATTGTTCCTTTAAAAGGTTGTGGCAATTTATATCCGACCATAGTATGCAAGTACCCATTTCCCATATCCTTGCCAATAAATTATGTACGAATTTTCACAACGCATTTACTTTGAATTCCTCTTAGGAGAGAGGATGAACATCCTTACATATGTTTAAGTGCCACTGATATTAAATTTTCTGTCCGTTATCTGCTCACAGACATTGCTCATTATTAATATGTAATTGTTGCTCTTTTCATGTTGACTTCTAGAAGCTCTTAACATATTAAAGAACTTGGACTTGAACTCTGATTTAATTGGCAATTATTTTGATCAGTTCGTGAACTGTCTTCTGACTTTAGGCAAACATTTTGTCATATATTTTAAAAAATTATTTCTTATGGTCAAGTGTCCATTCTAGAATACAAAACAAACAAAAAGCCTGCAAACTAAACCTAAAGAAAACAACAAAGAGGTAAAATAAGTAGATACAGAAAACAAATAGGGCAACAACAAAGACGAAGCTGGCTCTTTGAAAAGGTTTATGAAACTGATAAACCCTTAGAAGCAACAAACAACCATTAGCAGAAATGCAGAAGGGTACATTTTGTAATCCACAGATGACATACAAATTAAGAGATCACAGGAAGACATTACGAACATGGGTTGTATAAACAACACATTTAACTATTTAGACAAAATGTATGAATACTTATAAACACAAATCTTACCAAAGGTGGCATAAGAATAAATAGAAAACTATAAAAAGTCCTTTATCTATTTTTAATGGAATATTCCCACAAAGAAAACTCCAAGTTGAGAAAGCATTATCACTGAATGCTACAGAACATTTAAGAATGAAATAACACTGACTGTAGTCAAAATCACAGAGCACAAAAAGAGAAGAACACCAAAAGGGAGTATCCACATTAAAATGAAGAACATTTATTCACAAAAAGATACCTTTAAAGAGTGAAAAGGCAAGTCTCAAAATCACAGAAGGCATTTGCCAACCAAAAAGAGCCATAACATAAATATATAAAAAATTCCTATGAATCAATCAAATATTAACCACCACCCAATGAAAACTGGGAAAAGACCTTAAACATGCAGCAGTTCACAAACAAGTATACACACATACAGTAAATAAACAAATAAGAAAATGCTCAACTTATTATTGATTATGGTCAAGGAAATACAATTAAAACTGTAACGAAATACCACTACTTACACAACCCTCTGGCTAAAACAAAAGTTTTAAAGACTGAAAATAACAGTAGAAAAACTGGAATTCTCAGTCCTGCTAATGGAAATACAAAACTTTGGAAATCTTTTTGTCAGTATCTAGTAAAAATTAAGACAAGCATACTCAGTGACCCAATGCTACACATAATTCCAAAAGAAATGTGTGTACATTAACGCTAGAAGATATATACAAGAATGTTCACCACTAGCATTGTTTATAACAGAGCCAAACTAGAAACAACACAAATATTTATCAACAGTAGAATACAAAAGTAAATTGAGATTGATTTATACAGTGGAATAGCACAGAGAAAAGAAAATGAATGAAGCAGTACTACCAGAATTGATGTGGATAAATCACACAAATAAAGATGAGCCAGAATGGTATGAGAAAGAAAAATACACACCGTACGATTCCATTTATTTAAAGTTCAAAAACAGCAAAGCTAATCTCTGTGTTGTAAGTCAGGACAGTGGATACTTTTCGGGAACAAAGAGCTGGGACAGGAGTGCTTCTAGGCTGCTAGCCAAGTTCTATTTCTAGAACTGGATGGCAGTTAAACCAAGTATGTTTACTCAGATAATTCCTTTAGCTGGACACTTGTGATTTGTACACTTTTCTATGTGTGTTATATTTCAATTCATAAAAAGTTAGTAAAAGAAGAATAAACGTTGAGTTTTGCAAATGTGTTTTTAGCCATCTATGAAAAAAAAATATAAAATTTCTCCAAAAATCTACTAATATGGTTCATTAGTTTGGTTCACTAAAAAGATTAAAACCACAGTAAAATTAAACAGGAGAATTTTAACATAAAGAATTAACTATGATAAAAGAGTAACTAAAAGATATAAGAATGCCCATATGATATTCAAGGGGAAGGAAAAACATGTAAAGAATCAGACTTCATTTGACAAGGTGTGGTTCAGCCACCAGATAGCACGGTGCATTGGTTTAGCTGGTCTGGAGCTGATGAGCAAATAATAGTAACCTCTGGGAAGCAGCTAGGGAAAAACCATGGTAAACCGTATTCAAAGGTTCCCTAATTCTGAATGATCCTTTCATTTTAGAATAAACCCCACTTGTGCTAGTCTCTTTACAATCTGAGCTACTAGGAAAGAACCTCCACTTGTGCTAGTCTCTTGGTATGTAGTTCTATTCTGTTTATGTTGCTGCTAATTTATCATTTGCAGTTTCCCAGGTGCCTCAGTGGTAAAGAACCTACCTGCCAAGGAGGAGATACAAATTCGATCCCTGGGTCAGGAAGATCCCCTGGAGGACGAAATAGCAAACCACTCTAGTGTTCTTGAGAGGATAATCCCATGGACAGAGGAGCTTGATGGGCTACAGTCCATGGGGTCACAAAGAGAGACAGCTTAGCAACTAAAATAACAATTTATCATTTATGGTTCTTGGGAAAACTCAGCAGTGGCCACAGACCTGGAAAAGGTCAGTTTTCATTCCAATCCCAATGAAAGGCAATGCCAAAGAATGCTCAAACTACGGCACAATTGCACTCATCTCACACGCTAGTAAAGTAATGCTCAAAATTCTCCAAGCCAGGTTTCAGCAATATGCGAACCGTGAACTTCCTGATGTTCAAGCTGGTTTTAGAAAAGGCAGAGGAATCAGAGATCAAATTGCCAACATCCGCTGGATTATAGAAAAAGCAAGAGAGTTCCAGAAAAACATCTATTTCTGCTTTATTGACTATGCCAAAGCCTTTGACTGTGTGGGTCACAATAAACTGTGGAAAATTCTGAAAGAGATGGGAATACCAGACCACCTGATCTGCCTCTTGAGAAATTTGTATGCAGGTCAGGAAGCAACAGTTAGAACTGGACATGGAACAACAGACAGGTTCCAAATAGGAAAAGGAGTTCGTCAAGGCTGTATATTGTCACCCTGTTTATTTAACTTATATGCAGAGTACATCATGAGAAACGCTGGACTGGAAGAAACACAAGCTGGAATCAAGACTGCCGGGAGACATATCAATAATTTCAGATATGCAGATGACACCACCCTTATGGCAGAAAGTGAATAGGAACTCAAAAGCCTCTTGATGAAAGTCAAAGTGGAGAGTGAAAAAGTTGGCTTAAAGCTCAACATTCAGAAAACAAAGATCATGGCATCCGGTCCCACCACTTCATGGGAAATAGATGGGGAAACAGTGGAAACAGTGTCAGACTTTATTTTTCTGGGCTCCAAAATCACTGCAGATGATGACTGCAGCCATGAAATTAAAAGACGCTTACTCCTTGGAAGGAAGGTTATGACCAACCTAGATAGCATATTCAAAAGCAGAGACATTACTTTGCCAGCAAAGGTTCGTCTAGTCAAGACTGTGGTTTTTCCTGTGGTCATGTATGCATGTGAGACTTGGACTGTGAAGAAGGCTGAGCGCTGAAAAATTGATGCTTTTGAACTGTGGTGTTGGAGAAGACTCTTGAGAGTCCCTTGGACTGCAAGGAGATCCAACCAGTCCATTCTGAAGGAGATCAGCCCTGGGATTTCTTTGGAAGGAATGATGCTAAAGCTGAAACTCCAGTACTTTGGCCACCTCATGTGAAGAGTTGACTCATTGGAAAGGACTCTGATGCTGGGAGGGATTGCGGAGGAGAAGGGGACAACAGGGGATGAGATGGCTGGATGGCATCACTGACTCGATGGACGTGAGTCTGAGTGAACTCCGGGAGTTGGTGATGGACAGGGAGGCCTGGTGTGCTGCAATTCGTGGGGTCGCAAAGAGTCAGACACGACTGAGCGACTGATCTGATCTGATCTGATCTGATAAAGAAAAGTATAAAAAATATTTTTGTGTATTAATTCTATAATCTCCTACCAAGTTCAGTTCAGTTGCTCAGTCATGTACAACTCTTTGCAATCCCATGGACTGCAGCACTCCAAGCTTCCCTATCCATCATCAACTCCCAGAGTTTACTCAAACTCATGTCCATTGAGTCAGTGATGCCATCCAACCATTTCATCTTCTGTCGTCCTCTTCTCCTCCTCCCTTCAATCTTTCCCACCATCAGGGGCTTTTCAAATGAGTCACTTCTTTGCATCAGGTGGCCAAAGTATTGGAGTTTCAGCTTCAACATCAGTCCTTCCAATGAATATTCAGGACTGATTTCCTTTAGGATGGACCAGTTGGATATCCCTGCAGTCCAAGGGACTCTCAAGAGTCTTCTCCAACACCACAGTTCAAAAAGCATCAATTCTTCAGCACTCAGTTTTCTTTATAGTCCAACTTTCACATCCATACATGACTACTGGAAAACCCATAGCCTTGACTAGATGGATCTTTGTTGGCAAAGTAACGTCTCTCCTTTTTAGTATGCTGTCTAGGTTGCTTATAACTTTTCTTCCAAGGAGCAAGCGTCTTTTAATTTCATGGCTGCAGTCACCATCTGCAATGATTTTTGGAGCCCCCAAAAATAAAAATCTGTCACTGCTTCCACTGTTTCCCCATCTATTTGCCATGAAGTGATGAGACTGGATGCCATGATCTTAGTTTTCTGAATGCTGAGCTTTAAGCCAACATTTTCACTCTCCTCTTTCACTTTCATCAAGAGGCTCTTCAGTTCTTCTTTGCTTTCTGCCATAAGGGTGGTATCATACGCATATCTGAAGTTACTTGTATTTCTCCCGGCAATCTTGATTCCAGCTTGTGTTTCTTCCAGTCCAGCATTTCTCATGATGTACTCTGCATATAAGTTAAATAAGCAGAGTGACAATATACAGCCTTGACGTACTCCTTTTTGATTTGGAACCAGTCTGTTGTTCCATGTCCAGTTCTAACTGTTGCTTCCTGATCTGCATACAGATTTCTCAGGAGGCAGGTCAGGTGCTCTGGTATTCCCATCTCTTGAAGAATTTTCCAGAGTTTGTTGTGATCCACACATCAAAGGCTTTGACATAGTCAGTAAAGCAGAAGTAGATGTTTTCTGGAACTCTTGCTTTTTCGATGACCCAGCGGATGTTGGCAATTTGATCTCTGATTCCTCTGCCTTTTCTAAATCCAGCTTTAACATCGGGAATTTCATGGTTCGCATATTGCTAAAGCCTGGCTTGGAGAATTTTGAGCATTACTTTATTAGCATGTGAGATGAGTGCAATTGCACGGTAGTTTGAACATTCTTTGGCATTGCCTTTCTTTGGGATTGGAATGAAAATGACCTTTTCCAGTCCTGCGGCTACTGCTGAGTTTTCCAAATTTCCTGGCATACTGAGTGTAGCACTTTCACAGCATCATCTTTTAGGATTTGAAATAGCTCAATTGAAATTCCATCACCTCCACTAAGTAAATTCTTACCAAGTAAATGTTTCTAAATATTTGTTTGTTGGTATTTTTTGAGTTTTACAAAAACAGAGTCATTTCACCTACAAACTATAGTTTCCTTTCTTTTTGATTTCTATACCTTATTTTTTATCAGAGCATCATGATCTGACTTGATGTTTTTAAAAATTCAACACATCCTGCCCTGCTAAGAATATAATGAAGGTGAGAAGGGTAGAAAAAGCAAAACTGATAGAGGCTACTGCAGTAACCAAGGCAAAGAATGATGGTGGCCTAAAGCAAGGGACATATGACAATTGTGGTATCAACGGTTAAAAACTGACTAGACTCAGGATGTATTTCAAAGTGGTCCAGTAAGATTTGCAAAGTATTGGATATGTGCCATCAGAAAAAGATAAGAATCAAGAATAATGCAGTCCCAAAAAAATGGAAAAAGTTGTCATAAAGTGAAAAAAAGAAGGCTATAGGTGGCACAGGTTTTGGAGAAAGATTAAGAGTTCGATTTTGGATATGCTGAGTTTAGGATACGAGCTATGCCACAAGACATTCTACTTCACTGCAAAGAAATGATCCATGAGATCCAGAAAAAAGTATAGAGACTTTACAGCAGTTGCCATCTTTCCAGTTTCTTTTCAGGTAGAAACTGTCCTATAGCTTGACTGCCATGTACAGGGTTGTACATATCAAAAACCAAAATGCAGGCTTTACTAAGGCAGAACCAAAAGATAAGCTCTTCTTTATCCCATGCTATCTCCTTTCACTCCTGCAAGAAAAGTCATGAGAAACAAAATATTCCACAGATGAGAAAATTAAAGTATGCAAATATTGTGACATGCATAACATAAAGGTAACCAAAATTAGAATCAGTATCTTCCATATCCTTTGCTACTCTCTCAAGGAGTTTCTAATATTGCAAAGCTGTCATACTAAACCAAATATGAGGTAACAAAGAAAACTATAAAAATTTAGCACATATCAAAAATCCTAATGACCTTTTTTTTCAGAAATAAAGAAACATACCTTAAAAATTCATGTGGGATCTTAAGTGAACCCAAACAGCCAAAACAGTCTTGAAGAGAACAAAGATAAAGGACTCGTATTTCCTGATTTCAAAACTTCCTACAAAACTACAATTATCAAATAGTATGAACTCGCTTAAAGACAGAAATATAGACCAACAGAATACAATAAACAGTCCAGAAATGAATTCTTGCATATATGGTCAATGATTTTTGACAAGAATGCCTACATCATTTAATGAACAAAAGAACAGTCTTTTCAACCAATTGTGCTAGGAAAACTGGATATCTACATGCAACACAATGAAGTTGGACATTCATCTAACTCTCCGCTGTTGCTGCTGCTGCTAAATCACTTCAGTCGTGTCCGACTCTGTGTGACCCCATAGACGGCAGCCCACTAGGCTCCTCTGTCCCTGGGATTCTCCAGGCAAGAACACTGGAGTGGGTTGCCATTTCCTTCTCTAATGCATGAAAGTGAAAAGTGAAAGTGAAGTCGATCAGTCACGCCCAACTCTTAGTGACCCCATGGACTGGAGCCCACCAGGCTCCTCCATCCATGGGATTTTCCAGGCAAGAGTCCTGGAGTGGGGTGTCATTGCCTTCTCCATCTAACTCTCTCTATATATGTAACTAACTCAAAATTGATCAAAGACCTAAATTTAAGAACTAAAACTGTGAAGTCTTAGAAGAAAACACAGGGAAAAACTTTGATGATAGTGTATCAGGCAATGACTTCTTGGATATGACACTGAAAGAGCAGGCAAAAATAGACAGACTTCATGAAAATGAAAAACTTTTGTGCGTCAAAAGAAAATATCAACAGAAGAAAAAGACAACCCACAAAATGGGAAGAAATATTTGCAACTCATGTATCTGATAAAAGATTAAGACCTAGAATTTATACAGAACTCCTAATAAGGAAAACCAAACAGCATGATTCAAAAATGGGCAAAGGACCTGAATAAATGATTCTCAAAAAAAAAAAAAAGACCAAAAAGCACAAGAAAAGATGTTCAACATCAGTATCATTAGATACATGCAAATCAGAATTATACTACCTCAAACTTACTATTAGGAAATATTATTAGCAATTATTATTATTATTAGGAAAGCTACTATCAAAAAAAAAGAAAATAGTAACTGTTTGACCAGAACAGAGAGAAGTTGGAGCCCTTGTACACTTGTTGGTGGGAATGTAAAATGGTACAGACACACAGTGGAAAACAGTATAGGATTTCACAAAAAATAAAAGCAGAATTACAATATATTTCATCAATTCTACTTCTGGGTATGTATTTTTGTTCTGTCTTTATGACCAAAACAACTGATACCAAAGAGATATTTGCACATCCATTTTCATTGCAGCATTATTTATAACAGCTAAAATGTGGAAATAATTCAAGTATCCATCAATAGATAATGCATAAGCAAAATGTGAAATATAAGCACAATGGACTATCTGATACTACAATGTAATTAAATCTCAAGAACAAGAAAGAAGCCAGTCATAAAAAAAATATATACTATATAATTCCATTTCTATGAGGTACTTAGAGGTAATCAAAACCATAGAGTCAAAAAGTAGAATGGTAGTTGCCAGAGGCTAGGGAAAGGGAAAAACAGGAGTTAATGGGCATATGTTTAATGGGCATAGAGACTCAATTTTATAAGATGAAATGGATGGTGGTAATGACTGAACAACTATATTCAACACCACTGTACACTTAAAAATGGCTAAGATGGCAAATTTTATATTATATGCATTTTACCACAATTTTTAAGTGTGGAAAAAACTAAGCAGATATAAGATTTGAAAAAAAAATAAGTACATCAATAATCACAATAGTTTCCTCAATTACTAACAAGTACTTGTTTGACCACTGTAATATATCCTGTATATCAAAGAATTTCAGAGCTAATCTGGCTTCCCATGTGCCTATAACTGATAATAATCTATATAACGCTTTGGTAAAAAGGAAAAAAAACACACCTTTCTTTCTGCTATATGGAACATCAGGATTATTTTTTATTTTTATCAGCTGAAGATAATAATGAGCAAAATGCTTATATATTCTTTAGCTTATATCTTACATATGGACAATAAAATGTATTACAAAACATTTTCCATTTTAAGTTTGTAATTTGGCAGAAAATCTCCCACAGGGTTTAACTCATTATTATTATTTGCTACAGACTCTTCCTAAAAGCAAGAGACCGCCCATTTTCTCCAGATGACTCATTAACTAAAGGCAAAGTAGAATGAAGTGTTCCAACTTGAAATACCAACAGCTAAATATAACCTCTTCAACACTGGAAAATTCAGTGCCTCTCCTTAGTCTATAAGGGCAATCTTAAAGGGTCACCTTAACAAAACACATTTAGCACATTAGTTGATCAGCAAGAAGAAAAACCTGAAACAATGTGAAGTGTCTTTTTTTAAAAAAGCATTCAGCAAAAATGGAGAAAACACTGCAAATTACCAAAAAAAAAAGGGAAAAAGACATTCTTTAAGTAAAACAGTTAACTTCTTTCATAAAAGCACTTTTAACACCTCAGAATATGAATACTAATGCCACAAATACTAAAATTTATAAGCAGGTCCCTAGGGTAAATTCAAAGGCTTTTTCACAAATTAAACAAATGAGATTCCAGTCATGGTTATTTCATTTGAAATTACTCTTCTGAGGACAAATAATGAAACACACCATAAATCTTACAAAACTATGAAACCAAATTATTTTTCTGGATATTTGTTTTACATATAAAATAAAATAAAAATGTAAAAACAGTATCTGCAATTACTAATCAAGAGTACTGATAACTTTTCAAACAAACAAGAAGGAAAGCTAGCAGAAGACCATAACACACACAGTAAGTCAAAGTAAGAAAAGAAAAGTCTAACAAACGGAAGCAAAATCCTGAAGGTAACTCTTGGAGAAAACTGAAGAAAAATCTGACAGCTTTTGACTCCGTAAATTTAGTCATTCCTAAGGCCCAACTTGTACCCATATACTTTTGTGTGTATGCAGTTTTAGCGACTTAAGTTGCTAAGTTCCTTTTCTAGACTAAGCTAGTGCTAGTTAAGTTTCCTGTCACATGTAGCCAAGAACCCTAATAGAATGTAAAAGTATCAAGAAAGAGTAAACTACTAACTGCCCATGTATTTACAGAAATGCGTCAATTTTCACATGTATGATGACATATATATATTCCATCTTCTCTCCTTCTTCCAGGAAGGAGAACTTTATTTCCTTTATTTTAGGTGAAGGGGAGAGTTGTTTTTTTTTTTTTAAGCATCAAAATAAAATTCACTACAGCAGAAAACTTCAGAGTCATCTTTTTTGAAAAGCACCAATGTAAGAAAGTAAGTAGATAGTAACTTCCCTGAAGTACTCCTCTCTTTCAAAACTGTAGTACCATTTTTTTTCTCCCAGCTTTACTGAGATACAAACGACAAACAGCACTGTATAAATTTAAGGTGCATAGCATAAGGAATTGACACAATAAGTTAGTAACTATCTTCTCATATAGATACGAATTAAAAAAATATTTTTTCTTGTGATGAAAACTCTTAGGATATACTCTCTTAATAACTTCCATATGTAACATATAGCAGTTTTAATTATATTAATCATATTATACATTATACCCTTAGTACTTATTTATCTTATAACTAGAAGTTTATATTTTTTGGCTATTTTTATCCAATTCTCCCTCTCCAACATCCTCTTCCTATACCCACCTGCAATAAATCTGATCTCTTTTTCTGCTTGTTCATTTGTTTTTTTACAGTACAAGTAACCTACAACACTACATTAATTCCTGATACACAACACAGTGATTCAACATTTCTATACATTAAAAATTATCACTCCAGTAAGTTTAGTTACCATCTTTTATAATATTATTATATTATATATTGGCTATGTTACATATTATATTATTATTGGCTATGTTCCCCATACTGTAAATATCAGCCCCATGATTTATTTTTTTTAAGTGGAAGTTCATAGTGCCATTTTCACAGAAAAATTAGTTGAAAGAAAATACAAAATGGCAACATAAGTACTCTATTCATGTGGAATTACTGACGATCTTTATATTTTTGTTGTATTTTTACGTATTTTCCAAATTCTCAACAATCAGAAAGAATCATTACTGTTTAAGAGTATATTTTATGTAATTTTAACTTTCATCATGGTTCAATTGACATTTTTACTTAGGCTTAATCTTCACACAGCTTTGACAAATAGTATTTAGTTCAATTCAACAAGTATATCAAATGCCTACTATGTGTAAAGCAGAGTGTCATAAAAAAGTAGCTATAAGACTTCGGTGAATGTACATGTATTGAGAGACAGGGAGAATGAGTATGTGTGTATCTGTGTATGTACGTGTGTGAAGCATGTTTGAGTTGTAATAAAGTTTAATCCAGAAATTAATCCACAACGTTAGGACTCAATTCAACAATGAAGTGTAAACTGGTTCATTCTGATATTTTCATTTTCTACATATTGATATAATTTTCAAAGTACCCCCCACCTCATCACTTGTGATGCTTACAAAACATTACTTGCTTTTCATATAAATAAACTCTTAAATAGTTTAAGGCCAACTAACTTCTATGAGTATTAATAAAGAAAAGTAAAGTAACACTGTTGCCCATTTTAGATCCTACTTTCTACTACACTAGTTATCAAGGTTCCATTCTAGACGTATGTAAGGAGATAGATGTTAATACAGCTCATCTTCACTGTATTTTAATAATGTATAAATTTTGGTAAAAAAAAAAAAAAAACAAAAAACAATGAGACCTTCAGGTAAATGTCTTTGTAGTTAAATTTTAAAAGTTTGCTTCTATATATTACGGTCACTGTTTTTTTAAACCATAATATTGATTTATATGATCACAAGTAAAAAAAAGTCTGCTTCCAGTACTGGAGAAAATGAAAACTGGAAGTTCATAAGTTGTTTAAATTCAAGAAATTCAACTAGATGGACAAGTCCCAGAACTTCTATTGGAGCCCCCACACCCCACAGGAACCACAGTATCACTGGGCCCTAGATATTTAGTTAAGGCTTGATAAATGAAAGGGTCTCAATGGTCACAGTTGTTCAGATGTTTAAAGAACACACTCCAATAAAAAAAACTAGAAGGCTATTTAGGAAGCAGCTTACACAAATATTTATTCAGAGCCTATTAATGCCTTAAGCATGTCTACATTACATACTATATATTATTAACATGCTTTATCTTAGACTGACACAACCGCTCTCCCACACTGAATATAACCTGAGAAATCACTCCTCTCAGTTTTTACATCAAGTCTGTTGATTTCAGCTTCCAAACAGGCTTTAAATTCCACCTCTATTCCCTTCAATCTCATTGGGACATGCAGGGCGCAGGGCCTCCATATTTAGTATTTAGGATATTCCAACAGTCTGACATGTCTTTACGATTGCAGAAAGGCCTTCCTTCAATCCATTCTCACACTGTTTAATCAATTAACTCTCCTATTTAAAATTATTCCCATCACCTACTGAAAACAAATCTAAACGTTTTAGCAGGGTATTTAAACATATATAAACCAGGTTGCATTTAACATCTTTTATCTGCTAACTCACTCTCAGGTCCCTCACTCATGTCCTATGTTTCAGTCATACTGTGGTGTATCCATAAAATGCTTTCTCAAGTCTCTGCATGTTTTTTGCAAAAGCTGTTCACAATACAACCATGCCACCCACACACCTTCCTATTTATCAGTTTCTTTATCTAACTTCATACTAACATCATCATCTCTATTGCAGTCAATCTTAATCGTTGATCTTCTAATCCTTTTAACCAACATATCCCACCTCAAAGCTCTCAGAGGTAATTTTTCAAGTACTTATCATAACATTTATCACGTGTTTATTACTCAGAGTTCACTGGGACTCAGTTTGCTCATCTACAGAGTGACTAACAGTATCTACACTGAAGGACTATTATAAAGACAAGTTCAAGAAGTAGCTGGCACTTAATAAAAGTTCCACTAAATGATAGATGTACTGTGACATTAATATTTCTTTCAAAGGCAAACACCTTAGCCTTATTCCAGCAACTAATATTGCATGGCCAAAAAAAAAAAAGTGACTGTACATTTGCAAAGTGAGTTAAATCCATGTTTCAGGGAGTTCCCTGGCAGTCCAGTGGTTAGGACTCAGCACTTTCACTGCTGGTACCTGGGTTCAATCCCTGGTTGGGGAACTAAGATTCCACAAGCCATAGTGCAGCTCCAAAAAAAACAAACCAACCAACCAAATAAACAAAACCATGTTTCAAAAAGACAGTTCCTGTAGCACTACAGATTACAGAATTAAGGAATTTCTGCAATAGACACTTTAGGACCTCAGAAGAAGAGAATCATTTTTAAGGTGTTTTCAAAATCAAATAAACATGCCACTGAGACATAGACGATTCGGCACCTCAAATGAGAATTACTACTGAAGGGACGGCCTCCTTGGTGGCTCGGCAATGAAGAATCTCCCTGCCAATGCAGATTCCCTGGATCCCCTGAAGAAGCAAATGGCAACCCACTCCAGTACTCTTGCCTGGGAAATCCCATGGACAGAGGAGCCTGGTGGGCCACAGTGCATGGGGTCCCAAAGAGTCAGACACAACTTAGCAACTAAACAAAACAACAACTGATGGGTGACTCGTAATTTAGGGGGAAAGGGTTAGATGAATATCTAATCTCTCATATATTGTTGAGAGAGAAAAAGTGGAAAGCAAGAACCACTGCAGAAATAAAACCAGAGATGACAGGGCTACAGTACTTAATCCAAGAGACGATATGGGCAATAAACATGAAAGTAGCAAAGAAGGAGAAATTTTAGATCCATTTCAGATGGTAATAAGAACAGTTTGCTAGTGCTGAACAACAACTTGCTAACAACAAGTAGTGAATAACTTGCTTACGAAGGCTTAAGCAGTAGGATCAAAGATGGCTGAAAATGTACAGTATGACAAAATAAGTTAATTGTGATTAAAAAAAAAAACGTCAAAAAACAAGGCATAAAATTAAATTAACAAAGGTTTAGATACTGGCTTGGTCAAAGGGAACAGAAAGTTGAAGATCATGGTAAGAGGTAGTTGAACTAACTGTCCATGCCACTCAGGCTAGATAAAGAGAATAAGGTGAAAATATGAAGAAGCTAAAAAGGAAAACACAGATTATTTTGTATAAAACAGTTCTGGGGATTGAGCAGGTTCAGAATGTGAAAAGAGGGTTGCTCAAGTGAAATGAACATAAAGGTAGTTATAACAGAGGAGTTTAATGAACTGTGTGACTGCTACTCATGCACAGCAGAACTAAGAAGACAGTAAGAAAGAGAATATTTGTAAAACAGATACCAACGTCTTTAAAGAATTTAAAAAAAAAAAATAAATGAAGAATAAGGATGGGGAACAAATGTATACCTGTGGCAGATTCATTTCGATATTTGGCAAAACTAATACAATATTGTAAAGTTTAAAAATAAAATAAAATTAAAAAAAAAAAAAGAATGAAGGAGTCTAAAAAGGTGACGCAGATCAGAACCCCAAAAGCTTCCCTTTGCGTTATTCACTTAAAATGTTAAATAAAGCTTCTTCCTGCTTCCTCTAACCTATCACTGCCTTCCAGAAGAAGTCCCTATTTTCTAATTTTTTTCAATAGATATTTGACAGTTTGTCACAATCAGAAAAGTTCATTCTACATCAGGTGGCTAACATATACTATAAAACAGAAACAGAGCAAAAAAAAAAATTGACTTTACACTAAAAATGTTTACTTAATAATCTTATACTAGTAAATATCAATGAACAATTATTCATTCTACAGGTTTTATTAAGACTATGACTTAAATGAAAAGAAGAAAAAACTTGCCACGTTTATTTGATAAAGCTGTGAACACTTTTGTAAAAATACATGTTTTCTAAGAAACTTCAGCTGTTCTTACCACCACACTGTATCAAAGGCTATTCTTATCACTATGTACAGCTTTAAAAGGGGCTTCCCGGGTGGCACTAGTGGTACAGAACCCGCCTGCCAATGCACGAGACGTAGAGACCCAGGTTCGATACTTGAGTCGGGAAGATCCCCTGGAGGGGGAAACGGCAAACCACTCCAGTATTCTTGCCTGGAGAACCCTCATGGACAGAGGATCCTGGCAGGCCACAGTCCATGGGGTCACAAAGAGTCAGACATGACTGAAGTGACTTAGCACATAGCACAGCTTTAAAAACAACAAAGCAATTTATTATTAAGGTGGTAAAATCCAACAAAGGAATAAAACTAAATCTTACGACCCTTAAAAGCTTAAGGTACTTATTACAATTTATGGCTATTCATAATATTCATAATATTTTAGTACATTTTAAATGATCCAACTACAGTGTCTTTTCATAAGTACACTGGTATCACCATGCAGTTTTAACCCATATGCTTAAACCTCCTTCACAGTTTACAGGAACAAAGGAGTTTTGATTCACAAACAATGCCCTGCAGTCAAATACACTCATGAGGTATTAATTTACAACTTCATCTGTGATCAGTTAAACTGCATGTGAAATCTTAAACATCCTTAAAAAGCTCACCACAAATAGTTCAATAAGAGATTTTTTGGTAACATTACTTTAACAAAAAACATGTAGGATTAAATTCTATTGTAAAATAAAACCAAATGCCACTTGCTTTTAAGGATAAGTCACTAACAAAACAATCCTTTAGACCGTCACCTTTTGCATTTAAGTATTAATTAAAAATGTAACACCAGTATCAAAAACATAGAATCCCAAAGCTTTGGCAAGGCAAATCACAATTTTTTTTTTAATTTCATGAAGAAAAATGTACATATTTCAACAAATAAGTTGTTCCTTTAATCAGTCCTAGGAGCCAGATTTATTAAAATGTCATGTCAACCTGAATCACACCAAAACAAAAGAATAAAATTACCAGTTTTACCAAATAACTAAAATGTCAGAGTTACACAAGCTATGGGCAAAAATAGTAATAATGAAAGAATACAATATAAATTCCCAATTTGGCTTGTTTTAGTGGGGGGGGGGGGCGGGCTACTAACTTCTCAGAAACCTGCAGTTTTAACATTTATGTAATTTGAACTTTAGAATGTTTATTTATTTAGGATTTTTTTTTCTAACTTGCTAAGAATAATGGTTAGTTTGATTACTTTTAAAGACAATTAGAAGAATTACCATCTCACATTAAAAGTACCAGAACTAGAGCAGTGCTCCAGAGTTAGTTAATTTATGACTCAACATCATCATCACTGACATCGGTTGTTTTCATGTTTTCTCCACGCCATCCTCAGCAGGATGACTTTTGTCCTTTAATGCCCCAAGATAGCTGCAATAGTTGTAAGTATCATTTTATCTAAGGTCCAAAGGAGAAAGGCTATCTCTTTCTTATGTATCATAAAAATAAGAAAAGAAAAACCTCCCAAATAAATTTCAAGTGTCATTGGCCAGTCATTACTAAATCAATCAAAAGGAATGAAATAATGATGATTAGCTTAGACTAATTCAAATTCAGTCACTGAAGGTAAAGAAGAACCTAGTCTCCCATAAAGTACATGGGCCTTTGATAAGTGATAAAAACTGAAGTATCAAGTGAACTCTATAAAATGTGAAGAATCAAATTACACTATTTTCATACATTACATATAATATACAATTGTCATTATTTCCTTTACATACTTCAAATGAACATTATATGTAACAATGTGGAAAATCCTTTTATATACCTCTTAAAAATCTCAATCCTGATAAATGAATATCTCACTAGAAAACTATATAATGCAATAGTTTTCCATCTAAATTAGTAGACCAAAATAAGAAAAAGCAGCAATTCAAAACATGTGTCATACATTCAGAAAAAAGAAAAAGGAACTGTATACTTAGATAAACTTCTGATTCATTCTGAACGCCACTAAAACTATTCTCAAGGACAAAAATTCCAGAAAAGAAAACAATGGTGGCAAAATTTTGGACACTATAAAACAGAATGGACCCAAGGAGCTCAACAGACCCAAGGAAGTTAAATCAAATAGCAGTGGAGAAAGGTAGAAGGAAACTGAAGGTTATCAAATTTACACTGCCATACTCCCAGAAGGCATCAAACTAGATAGCATTGGGAATCTCTATGAATCAGAGTGAAGCTAGCGCATAAAAGTCTGCTTAAGATCCCTCCCTGTACTTTATGGGACTTCCCTAGTGGCTCAGACGGTAAAGCGTCTGTCTACAATGCGGGAGACCCAGGTTCGATCCCTGGGTCAGGAAGATCCCCTGGAGAAGGAAATGGCAATCCACTCCAGTACTATTGCCTGGAAAATCCCATGGACAGAGGAGCCCGGTAGGCTACAGCCCATGGGGTCGCAAAGAGTCGGACAGGACTGAGCAACTTCACTTTCACTTTCTGTACTTTACATATCAGGGCAAATGTCCTTTTTTTCTCGGCCATGAAGAAGATTAGAGGTCCGTTTTCTAAAACGGATAAGAGTGCTATAAAAGTATACTGAAAACGTAAGGAGGATTAACCAAAAGTTGATACACTAAACTTTCGGACCTCTAATTTTCTTCTCCTTCTTCACTCCAGAACCAGGAAGTTGGGGAAAAAACCTTCCTATAACTGACCTAGTATAAGAAATGATCTCATTAACATCAAATGGAATTCTATTACAAAACAGCACAGCAGATCATTTATCAGTGATCAACTCTTATCCATGCACAGTTATCATCTTTCAATTTTCCACTCTTAAAATAAGCAAAGAGGCTAATATTACAAGACATCTGAAACTCTCTGTTGTGAAAGACAGAAGTCAAAACAAAATTAATCGCAAACTTGGAGGAAAGGGAGACATACATTAGAAAAAAACCTTGATATGAAACCTATCTTATTAAAATCCTTAGAAAGATAAGATACTGCATCCATGAGACATGAACAGATGCTACTAAAAAAAAAATGTAGCAGAATAAGAACCTTTTGAAATTAAAAATATGACAGTAAAAACCAAAATTCCTCAAAAAGGGAGAATAAAATTTTAAATTAGAAGAGAAAATTTAGAGGACCTATCCAAGATGTCCAATATCCCAATAACTGGGGTATTGAAGAGAAGAAAGACAAATAGGAAGAAATCATATAAATGACTAAAGAACATTATTCAGAACTCCAAGAAAGGGACTTCCCTGGTGGTCTAGTGGCTAAGACTGTGCTCCCAATGCAGGTGGCCTCGGTTCTAACCCTGGTCAGGGTACTAGATTCCACATGCAGCAACTAAAGGTCCCAAATGCCACAACTAAGACCCAGCACAGACAAATATAAATGTTAAAAAAAAAGAAAAGACTCCAGGACAAGACCCATATCAGAAGAATCCCACCACCAATGTGTGCAGCAAAACATATAAAAAGAGACTCACAAAATAAGCCTAAAGGCTTTTTTGCAGGGGGGAAAAAAAGTGTTTCGAACAAAGGATAAAGAATCAGAATTCATCAGAGCAACACTAGAAAGCTAGAAGATAATGGAGCATTATTGCCTTGAAAATACAAAGGTGATTTTGGCAAAAAATACACTGCTGAGATTTAGAATACTTTGTACCAAAAATGTTTGCTTCAAGTAGCTGGTTATACAACAGCCAGTACTCCAAGAAAGGACTAAGAGTACTCAAATCTCAACAACTCTAAATATTTCAATTCTATACAGAGAACAAGAAAAATGGAGCTGTGGTTTAATTAAGGATGCTCGCAAGTCTGTTAGAAACTTCTGACTAGAACTTTAATGTTCATGGAACATTCTCTTCCTCCTATTGGAAATCATGCAACATCAAGGATAATGAAAACGGCACCTTATTTTTAGTAAAAGTAGGAGACAAATATAGGCAGTGCACGCTTAGTTGATCAGTCATGTCTGACTCTTTGAGACCCCGTGGCCTATAACCTACCAGGCTCCTCTATTCATGGGATTTCCCGGGCAAGAATACTAGAGTGGATTGCCATTTACTTCTCCAGAGGATCTTCCCCACCCAGGGGTCAAGCTCACATCTCCTGTGTCTCCTGCATTGCAGGCAGATTCTTTACCCCCTAAGCCACTGGAGAAGCTCTAATAGAGTCAGTAGGTACTACAAACTAATAAGAAAAGGCTAGAGTAATCAATGATGGTATAGAACAACTATAAATACACGTGGTAAGCTGTCAAAAGCAGCTGTCATGCAGTAGGAAGAAAAGCACAAAATGTGGCAAGACCGTTCACTGGTGGAAATGAGTTTGTGAAAATATACTTTTTGAAGGTGGAGGAGTACCGTGAAAGGCAGAACATACCACTCTAATGTGCTAAGTTAGAAATAAGACAAGAAAGTCTATTATCACCATTTACCATCATATTGGAATACTAGTCAACATCGCTAGCAAAATGAAAGAAATTGGAGCTATAAATATTGGAATATGTTATTGCATAGTTTAATAAAGTGCATAGTTTAAAAATTGAAAAAAGCAGTAGAAAACTTATGAACAATAAGAGAATGTGGTAAGAGACATGGGTTAAAAAATTAATACATATAAAAGTCCCCATAATCAAAGCTACAGTTTTTCCAGTAGTCATGTATGGATGTAAGAGTTGGACCATAAAGAATGCCGGAGAATTGATGCTGTTGAACTGTGGTGTTGGAGAAGACTCTTGAGAGTCCCTTGGACTGCAAAGAGATCAAACCAGTCAATCCTAAAGGAAACCAATCCTGAATATTCATTAAAAGGACTGATGCTGAAAATGAAGCTCCAATACTTTGGTGACCTGATGCAAAGAGCTGCAACATTAGAAAAGGCCCTGATGCTGGGAAAGACTGAAGGCAGGAAGAGAAAGGGATGACAGAGGAGATGGTTGGATGGCATCACTGATTCAATGGACATGAGTTTGAGCAAGCTCCAGGAGATGGTAAAGGACAGGAAAGCCTGACATGCTGCAGGCTATGGGGTCACAAAGAGCTAGACACGAGTTAGCAACTGAACAACAACATCTTAAGTGCAGTGTTCTGTAAGTAAATGTCAATTAGATCATAAAGCATAAGGACATCTAATGCTCTGAAGAGTATGGAACAACTAAATAACCAGCTATGAAAAAAAAGGATATACTGATCAAATGTAGAGTCCACAACCCATACTACATATGAGGATAAATAACAAATCGATCAAAACTTGAGTAAAATACTGAATTAAGAAGTCTTAAAAGAAATAGTAAGATCAATAATATAATAAAAATAAAATTAGAAAAACAAAAAAAATCTAAATTATAATCTTGTAAAAATGTCTATAACACAAATCTACACAGTTTATAGTTCCTAACATATAAAAAGCTCCCAGAAATCAGTAAAAAGATCAACTACTCACCAAAAAAGGAAGTGTGGTGTAGAATATATGAAAAATGTTACATAGTAACAGAGAAGCAAATGGTTTTGAAATAAGAGCCTCAACTTCACTCATTATAAAACACACACAAATTAGAAGTAGGCTGAAAACCCTTTTTTAGAGATTAAATTGAGGGAAAACATCCAAAGTTTAACAGCTCTGTTAGTGAGACTCCAGGTTAAAGACACTTCTTTTTTAAAGGCAAGAAAAGAGGAAAAAAAGACAAGCAAGACAAATTTTAAAAGTCACAATTATATGCTAAAGGAGAAAGATGTTAAGGTAAAGAAAAAGTTCAACTAATGGCTGTTATAAAAGATACATCAAAAGCATAAGGACATCTAATGTTCTGAAAGGAAGAAAAGGATATACTGATCAAATGTTAATGAAAAGAAGTTTAATTGTAACCGTTGTCAGATAAACATTAAAAGTAAAAGAAACCAATTAGGACAGAAAGGATCACTAATAATGATTTTTTTAAAGCTACGTGTATAAGAAGAACAGTAATTCTAAAAGTACATGCATCTAATAAAATATATATTAAACAAAAATAAAATAATCTGAAATTTACTAATCTTACATTGCAACAGATTTCTACACACCTCTCTACATTATTGATCAGGCAAGCATATACACACGAGTGGATAATACAATGAATGACATATAGAACACATGGATTTTTTTCATCCAACAATTAGAGAGTGCATATCAAGTACACATAAAAAATTACAAAAGTAATTGTATACTGAGTAAATGTATACATAAGATAAATTACAAAAATTTCTAAGAGCAAATATCATACGTAACTTTTTAACTACACTTTGGAATTAAAAAACAAACAGATAACTTCTTTAAAGTCCATATTTCAAATTTTTAAAAAGAATTTCCAATTAAAGAATAAAAAAGAAATTGCTAAGGGAAATTTAAAATACTTATAGACGAATGATAGTTAAAACACTATCTCAAAGTCTACATGATACCACACAAAAAGTGTTCTGAGAAAAACCATATAGCTTGATTGTAAGTCTTAGAAAAAAAATCTGTAAATTAATGAGTGAAGTGTTCACATGAACACACTCTTAGTTCATATTACGATATTAGGAAAGTAACAATAGATAACCAAAAGAAAGGAAATAAAGAGTACAAATTAAGGAAACAGAAAGCAAAGTACGACAAAGATCAATTTAGAAAATACATACACACAAAAAGAAAAACCCAAAAGAGAGAAAATACACATATATATAACTACAGAAACAACAGAGATTAAGCAGATACAAGTTTGTGGCCAAGAGCAAGCAAGCAAATGGGACCACTGCCCTACAACTCCAAGTAACTGAACTCAGCCAACATCTTGAATGAGCATGGAAGCATTCATCCCTAGAGTCCCCAGAAAGGATGCAGTCCTGCCAATATTTTGATTTGAGTCTGGTGAAAACTGAAGCAGAGAAGCAGTTCAGTGTGACACATGGTATCTACTTCTGACTTATAGAACTATGAAATAATAAACAGGTGTTGCTCTAAGCTGCTATATTTGTGTCAATTTGTATGGAAGCAACAGAAAACTAATATACCTTCCTTGCAGTTAAGTACTGCTCTCGAGGTTTTACTATTCCAGGATCTCCTCATCTTCTTCACTACTACAGTCCAATTTTATAAAAGTATCTATTTTGCCCACCTGATGCAAAAAGCCAACTCACTGGAAAAGACCCTGATGCTGGGAAAGACTAAAGGCAGGAGAAGAAGGGGACCATAGAGGATGAGATGGTTGGATGGCATCACCTACTCGATGGACATGAGTTTGAGCAAGCTCCAGGAGATGGTGAAGAACAGGGAAGCTTGGTGTGCTGCAGTCCATGGGGTTACAAAGAGCTGGACATGACTGAGCGACTGAGTGACAACAACCACCATCAGCTTCCGTCTACAGTAAATAACCACTGGAAGCTTCTCTATGATGCTGGTACCCTCATCGCCATCACACTTCCTGATTACATTATTGATAAACAGCAGCTCTAACATACCGACTTCAATTAACATGGGCCATCACTTTTCCCGAGCTTCTAAGAGCCATTGCAGCAGCAAATGAGAACCAGCTCCAATGGCTTCTGCCAGGGTGCTATACTGCTGTGTCATTAGAGAATGTTCCCCAGTCAACAAAGCTCTGGCTCAGTTGTTAGCCAAAATTAGAAGTTCACAATATTTAGTCTGAACCTGAATCCCAAAAAACTAAAAAGAAAGCCTTTCCTTCTTAATTCTTGGATAAAAAAATGACCTGTAGCTTTCAATCTGGCTTTAAAAATAGGATGAAAGCTGTAGACCCTCTCAGAATGATACACACACACACACATATGCACACGCACACAAATTTGCATAAATTTTATGAAAAATTCAAGGACGAGACCCATAGACCTCCCTGTTACAACTAGAATTCTCTAAAACCAGACACTGAAAGAGTTTGGGATGCAAGATGTTTACTAGAGATCATTCCTGTGAAAGGAAGGAGGGGAAAGCAGAATTGCAAGGCAGAAGTCAAATTACAATACAGACCTCATAAAACCTCAGGCAACCTGGCAGGGATCTCTGGAGGTAGTTACTTATCAGGGTTTTCTCAGTGTGAACAAAAAGGCTGGGCTTTTACACCTCTGCCTTGCTCAGGTGCAGGATGAGAGCTGCCCTGGAAAGGGTTGAACCTTAGGCAGGAGGTTTTCTGCACCAGAAGCTGACCTTGAACAAGCTGACAGCTGAAAGCTTTCTGATTACCTTCTTCTCCCCCTGAAGGGTGTGGCTGCACAACTCCATGTCCACCACACTTCCACTTAGGAACCCATTTCATCCATTCTCAAAATCCCCTCCCCTCTTCCACTTTACTCCCTTCTTCTCTTTTCTACTTCTTCTAATTATATTTGTGTGCTTGCTTAAGGTGAAAGCACAAGCAGAGATCTGCACTATGAACACCTTACAGAAGGGACACTATACATTGTGGGCAGACGGAAATTGCATATGGGTAGAAGGAGCAACAGGAGGCCCTACTGACCTAAGTTTATCTGTAAATTGTTGGGAAAGGCTGTAAATGAACTACGTAATTACATGGGAATAGTTGACAAAATGATCTAACAGCAAACTTCTGAAAGTGGAAAACTTTTCCACCAAATCCAACTAGAATTAAACACAGGATGGCTTATAATTTATTCATCACAACAAGGAGCAGTAAAATATCACAACTTGGAGGTTATAAGATTAAGCATTTATAATAATATCTTTTAAATTATAATGAGAATTGGGAAACAAGATATTTTTAAATGATTTCATCTTAAATCACTTAAATATAACCTTCCTTCATACAACAATATTTAAGGTCCTACTATGTACCAGCCACTCCTAGGGGCAGGATATAGAAATCAATTGGGCACAGATCCTGCCTTCAAGGAGCTTATATTCTAGACAGATAATAAACAAGAAAATAAAGTACCTCAGATATTGGGAAGTGCAAAGAGAAATCTCATTTAAACTGAGATCTGAAAGAAACCCAAAAGAACTATACAGAAGAGTATTCCGGAAAAAGGAAACAGATGCAAGGCCCCGATATAGGAATCAGCAGCTGTTCAAGAAACAAGACAAAGATCAGCGTCCTTGAAGCATTGTGAGCAAGGGCGCTTTTACATGAGGTTAAGTGTTAGTCGCTCAGTCGTGTCTTTGCAACCCAAGGACTGGAGCCCACCAGGCTCCTCCTCTGTCCATGGGATTTTCTAGACAAGAATACTGGAGTGGGTTACATGAGGTAAGAGTTATACTCAAAGTGTCTCTGTCAGGACCAACCATTCTTCCTGCCACTTAATCTGCTGCTAGTTGTTAAAAGAATTATATAAATACTTGAGACTGAAAGCTGATAAGCTGGCACTTTCAGATCTTCCCACAAACCAATGCTGCTTGCCACATTTGTTCTACTCTCCTTGTATTATAAAAAGATCAAATCTACATTTTCATAGAAATTGAAGAGAAGAAACAGAAATGAAGAATGAAAAATTTCGCACATCTCTTAACAAGGAAAATTAATTTTACATGTAACATTAAGTAATGTAAAAGATATTAGCAACACTTCCCTTTTATGCAAAAATCTACATATATTTTGACTGAGTTACATTAAAGATAGTAAACAAATCATCTATACTTCATAACATAAGTGTATTCTGAATAATTAAGGTTTCCCTGCATGTTAATTCTTCACAAATAATTTAGTATCAATGGATTTACAGTGTAGTTGAGTCCCACTCAGGAAAAGCAAGTATTTATTTGGACATATCAAAGGGAAGCTTAAGCTAATAGGACAATGCCAAGTAGCTCTGTCATAACAAGTAATTGGTTTTGATAAACAATAACTATTAAAACAAATGATATACTTAAAAGAAAACTGCCTTAAAACATACTTGATAAAAATGGAGAACAGAAATACTTTGTCTTTAAGCAAGAAAACATGAATGTTTAAACTGTTTAATACGTAGTATTAGAGCTAAAATTTCCAACATTAGAAATTACAATTACTGCAAGATACTAACCAACGTGCGGTTTGTCTCCATGCCTCAGCTGAACAACTGCCAACTGGAAGGTATCAAAATCCCCCACAACTTGATATTGGGGTGAATATAAGTTATACTAAGAAAGTTCTCTATATAGAAGCCTGTATATGTAAGTAGGTTAAATCCCCTTTGTTTCTCAATCACACATGACCAGTCCCTATATGAGTCCTTTCAAATAGAAAAATACATTGTTATCCTCTATTCCTAACTTGCTCATCCATGTATTTTATTTGCTTCTTTCTCCAAAATAGTCCTGGTCTGTCCACATAAAAATTAGTCATGAAATAATTTCTCTCTTCTTGATGATTTCTGCACAAGTATCCTAAGAAACCTTTTAGCAGCTATAACATCCACAATAGCTACCTTGCCATTTAACTGAGTATCAAATAAATTTAAAGAGCCTTAACCCTAAAGGACTATTCCTGGCTGCTACAAATTTGATCAACAGCTTTTACACACTGTGTTAAGACTTAAAATTCTCAAACTCCTGGTCTTTTAACATAAGATCAATAGATATCTGATACTAACTCTTAAACTTTACTGTAAATTAAGAAGAATTTCTACCAACACCTCACAGCGATTGTTTCCAAGTGTGTAGGCTAGGAGTTCTCAACATATGGTCCATGGACCACAAGGGACCCTACAATTCTTTCAGAGAATCCGCATGCAAAATTATTTTCATTTTATAATCTATTCTTGCATGATTATATAGCAAAGTTTTGCATAGGCTACATAACATAATGATATGACTCTGGTTAGCTAATGAAATGAATGATTATATGTTTGTGTTCCATTTTGTTTTGAGAAGTTTGTTTTTTAAGGTAATAGATCTAGGATGTTAACATGGACATTTTCACAAATTAATTTGTTCTTGCCACTTCCATTATACACTCTTAACTAGCTATACATGCTATAATCTTGGTGTAAGTCCATATTTCATTCATATACTTCAATCAAAACAATATACTGCAACAGACTGAATGGTGACAGTAAGAATCCACCTGCTTCTACTAATTCAGACATTAAAAAAATTAGCAAAAATGTAAAACATAAAAAGTAAAACAATATAAATCTTTTTATATTATGTTCTGTTTTAGAAAATATCATTTTTCACAAAAATATGTTACTTATATTGATATACAATGGGTTTATTACAGCTATCTTTAAATGTTTAAATAAAAATTTTAAATGTCCTCATGTTAATTTCTGATACAGTAAAATATCAAGAAATATAACCAAGAAGCAAGAACTCACTGTGACAAAGAAATAATACTTTGCACATATTTAATCACCAACTTTGTTTTCAAAATAATTTGTTATTGTACAAATCAATTTTTCACCATTTTCAATCTAAAAAATTTTCTGTACTTTTAATTATCATCAAATTAATATCTCTCATTAGCATTTTGTTTTTTAATTGTTTTTACATATACATAATACAGTGCTTTA
Organism: Bos grunniens; assembly: GCF_055505025.1. Taxonomy (NCBI): domain Eukaryota; kingdom Metazoa; phylum Chordata; class Mammalia; order Artiodactyla; family Bovidae; genus Bos; species Bos grunniens. Next base: position 16,053,999 of record NC_141192.1, read on the forward strand.
AAAAATAAATTGGAATTAAAACAAACAATAATGAACACAATAACCAACAATAAAAGATGGGCCACATGAGTTTTCAATATCTTTTGGTCTGATGTAGCTTTATTTTTGGTTACAAAATTTTATACAGTTAAATATTTTTATATTTGCTATCAATACTGTCAATTCTGTATAAAAGATACCAGTACTGTACTATATTACAAAGAACACAATTAATTCTATGTCAGCACTATCATGAGTTTTATGTATATTGCTAGAAATGTAGGTTCCCAAATAGCTAATGTTTAAATAGTTTAAAAACCATTATGAAGGTTCTTTTCTTGAGACTACACACCAGTTAACCTAAATGGATTATAAAAGTTAAGGCTGGTGAAAAAATATTATGATAAATGTAAGTAATATTTTCAAATAAAGATTAATGGTAGTTGAAAAATTAATGTTACATTTAAAAATACATTTCTGAATACTGTACGCAGCAATGAAGTACCTTAATTAAAAAACAAGTTTAAACCATAATCATTCATCTTTGTCTCTTGTTGCCAACTTCTTTCTATTCTTCAAACACATGAAACAGTTTATATTATTTCCCCAAACAATAAAACCATTTATCACAATTTAACTATATTTATTGCTGTCTTTAAAGATAATTTATATTTCCCAGCATAGATTAATTACAAAAGTCTTCATAAGCTAAATCTATACATTCAATAGAATATAAAGGTACAGGTAAGTCATGACTAGGACACTGTCTATCAATTACCATTTTAATCACTGAAGGTGCTAATCAATAAATTACATTGAGTTTAGAAATTTATCAATAAAAGTTACTACACTTGCAATACTTACTGACTACAGACTACTATGAGACAAGACAAGCCAGAAACCCAAAAGTTTCTAGCTTAGGCCATGCTTAGAGGTGAACTAACATTTCTAATATATCTAACATATGCCAGGCATTCGGCTAAGTATTCCACACTTATTGTATTTCATCATCACAATAACCACAGCAATAGGTGTCATATTCCCCCTGACAATGACGAAATGGATTCTGAGAAGTTGCACAACTAAGTTATAGCATAAACAGAATTAGAGTCAAAACAAACTCTAGCAAAATAAAATCAAAAGAATGAAAGCAGTTTTAAGTCCAGTTTCTTAAAGGAATCACTATCATTTTTATAACCATTCTTTATTCCTATAACAATCTTCAAATCTGCTTTTGAGAAACTACCCCTCCGAAACTCTTAATCTCTAAATTTCCAGGAGAGCTAATTCTACCCCCAGTTGCAGGAGTAGACAGGCAGCCCAAGACGAGCCAAACAGACCTAACATGATTTAATGCCAAAACTCTTCTTGGAGAGATTAGATGCAAATAAAAAAGAAAAAATTAGAAGGATATAAACCTGCTGCAGCCTACCCTACCTCCAGGAGATGAGAGCCTATTTGCAAAAGAAGCTAAAACCAAGAGAAACACAGTTAACAGCTGAAGAGGACCCAAAGATGTTATTTAAGTCACTGGATCAAGCTTTACCTGAAATCGGCCATGTCATATCTTTTTAATTATGTGACCCAATAAATTTCCATTTGCTTAAGCCAGTCTAAATTAGAGGTTTCTGTCACTTGTTCAATGCACATATCAATAAAAAGTGGTATGTATCATTCATAAAAGCCAAATAATGCATTTAATTATTCTCAATCTGGAATCTTAAAGGAAATTAACAGGAATCTTTTAAAAAATCAACAGGAATTAAATTATTTTCAGTATTTTAGAAAGTTTAATGGAGTCATAATCCGATCTGAGGTAAGGTCACTAAAACTTAACACCAAGTTCCTTCTGAGTTTATCATCTCAAATGAAAACTTGTTATCTAGTTTCACCATGAATTCTAAATAGACATACATTTTTATATATAATCTTTAATTTAAAATTAGAAAGAAAAATGGATTGTCCATCAAATAAACTATTTAAAAAGTAACAAACTACTTCAAAACAGAAACATTTTCACAATGATCACTTGAGAAGAAAATCAAGAACTATCACATTACTTTGAAACGTACTCTTAAAAAAACAATTCACATCTTTAGTTCAGTTCAGTCGCTCAGTCACGTCCGACTCTTTGTGACCCCATGGACTGCAGCACACCAGGCCTCCGTATCCATCACCAACTCCCCAAGTTTACTCAAACTCATGCCCATTGAGTCGGATTCCTGACTTTCTTTTACCCTGAGGCTGTTCAGCCTCCAGTGACATCAAATAAACAGTCTAGACTAATGGCACCACCTAGCGCCCTGCACCGGTCACATCTGAGACTCACTGTCTTTCTACTTCCTTCACAGCACAGGCACGTCTCCTACTGTTTTTCTGTATTCAATAATATTTTCAAAATCCATTCCTCTGTACATTCCTTTGTACAAAATCCATTCCTTTATTCATATGTACATACATGTTGTCTTAAGTCTCCCGTCATTCCTCTCTCAACAACTGTCTTGTTACTTTTGGAACAACTGTTTAGAATGCCCCTCACCTTTGCCAGGCACTTAGTCCTTAATGCAGGTCATCATCACAAAGACTTTAGAAAAATTACTACTCTGAGTATCCCATTCACGTACCCAAGATCACAAATTATTGGACAGGCTAAGACTCCAAAACCCATTTGCTTAATTACTACTCATACTGCTTTTTCTTCTTTTTCCATACTATGGCCAAACCACAAACCCAATTTATAAAATTGGGAGTGAGTGATTCAGTTGCATACTAAAAGAAAACAAAAAAAAGCTATATTGCAAAAGAAAATAAAAGTGAATATTAATTTTAAAAAATTTAACCTACCACTTGAAAGTGTCTAGAAGTACTGACTTTCCAAATGTTATCCATTTTTTTCAATTCTTCAAAAATGCAGGGCTAAGAATGAAACGTAATTAAAACCCAGAAATGGACTCACACATATACAGAAAACTCAATATATGACATTGGACTGTTCAAAAAATTATACCAAAATAACTGGTTATCCATTTATGAAAAATTCAGTCTCAAACTCTACCTCACACCATACACAAAACTTACATTCAATTGGATGAAAGATCAAACTCTGTAGGGCACATATAGAAATTCTTTGACTTGGAGGTAGAAGAAATTTCTTAAAGCAAAAGAGCATAAAGTATACAAGAAAAAGATTGATAAATTTAGTTAACATCAAATTACAAAACTTACATGAAACAAAAGACACCACAAAGATAAGTCACACACAGGACACAGATACATGTAAATGAATGCAATCAAAGAGTTAGTATCCATAAAATATAAAAAACTACAGTCACTTAAAATATCACAGCAGAAAAAAAAAAGTGAGCAAATGACACTAACAGGCAATCACAAAATAGGCAAATAAACATGTAGGAAAACATGCTCAACTTCACCATTTTTTAAATGTCAGTGAAAACCATACTGAGACACATTTCACACTTATCGGAGTAAAAATAAATTAAAATTTCTATTGACACCAATTCTTAGCATGACAGTTGAGAAAGGGAATACTCAGATGCTGATGGCAAGAACAATTCAGCAATATCTAGTAAAGTATAAGATGCGCATGACTGACAATTCCACACACAGGTATAAATCTGAGTCAGTGCTGTCATACAGAGCTTTCTGGGAAAAGGGATATGTTTTGTATCTATAATATCCAGTACATTAGCTGCTAGCTAAATATGGTTTCTGAGCACTTGAAATGTGGCTAGTTTAACTGAGGAACTTAATTAAATTTACTCAATTTTAATTAAACATCAACATGCTACTGCAGCAGACAGTACATCTGAAGAGAATATTCCACATGTACATACATAAATACAAGAATTTTAATTGCAGCAAAGTTTCTAAAACTGAAAAACTTCTAAGTCCTCAACCGGAGTATAAACTGTGACACACTCATACGGTACTACATAGAAGAAAATAAATATTTATTTTATAACATTTATGTCCATGAAATTTAAATGCATTATATAACATATAAGGCTTTCCTGGTGGCTCAGCAGTGAAAAAAAAATTCATCCTGTAGTGCAGGAGACACAGGTTTGATCTCTGGGTTGGGAAGATCCCCTTGAGAAGGAAATGGCCAACCCACAACAGAAATGCCATGGACAGAGCAGCCTGAGGGGCTATAGTCCACTGGGGTTGCAAAAGAGTCGGACATGACTAAGTGACTAAATGCATAATACAACATATAAATAATATTTAAAAATATAAATCTCAAAAAGTAATACTGCACAAAAAACCATGAAAGACAGACACAGTAAAACAGCATTTACATAATGTTTTACAACCTTCTAATCAATTCACTCATATTGTGCATGAATACACGTGTTCACATTAAACATAAGAGATATATTATAGCTTAAAAACATGAAGAACAATTAAAAATTCCCATGACTTGGGATAACAGGGAGAATGGGACTGCAGAGTGGTACATACGAAGTCCTAACTATACCCGTCTGTTTGGTTCGCTCTCCCCACCACACTAAAACCTTCAACAAATATAGCACAGTTTTAATATATTGGGTACATGGGTGTATGTTTCAGTACTGTTCAATTCTTCTATATACTTAAGATATTTTATAAGGAAAATATAAAGAAAATCCATGATACAAACTATACAACACAACCACTTGAAAAGTGTGACAGTTCCTGTTTAATTGCTTCCCATCTCATTTAGCTTACTAACATTCATCACTGAACACAGTGAAATCAAATTTGTGAAGGCCTCAAACAGTTGTATTTTCATGATGAAGCATCGTCTTTTACTAAAAATGTTCTCTATGTCCTAGTTAAATCAGTAAAAAGGCAAGGCTTCTCTTTTTCTTATGACTTTTTGACTTCTTACTCAATTCCCTTGTGCAGTATTTGTAGAAATCAAGTATTTCAGCATGAAAACAAAACAAAAAGCTCTCCTATATAAGAATTACCCTTGGGATAATTCATAGATTCCTGAACCAGGCCATTTAGCCATGAGGTCAACTATAACATATGTTTTAAATAACATTTAATCTACTTTGTTGAATGTCTTATTAAATGTTTATGTTTTGCAATAGTTGAGAAACTCATAAGGATCACATATTAGGTCTTTCTTCCAAGACACTGTTCTCTCCTAGCTTTAAAAATCAAAAGCTAAGAAATGTACTTATGAAAATAGAAACAAGCAAACATGACATTCCACTTTAAAGTAAGCCTGTGTTTGAATTCTAAAGTTTTTTTGAATTATTCAATCCTTCTATTGTTAAGAAGTACAAAGTACATGTTTTATGGTTAGACTCCAACCAATCCCTAGGACTGTATGTTCCATGAGATCAAATATAGTGTCACTGTAAGTGACTGAATGAATAAACGAATACTCAATGAATCCAACTATCTGTTATCAGTATCAAAATGTCCCCTATTTATTTGTTATGATTCATGACTACGTAGGACAAAAGAAAGTGAAGAACTGAAAATAAACATGCTTGAAAAAGCAATTCCAAATGTTGGAGCTTCACACCAGAATGTCAGTAGAACCACGAAATTTCTTCTCACAGCTTTCTGCCACCCACCTTCCTTCTCTCAGAGGAAACGATGAAAAACAGTATTAAAGCCCAATCCCAATTTTAAGGTGAAAATCTCATGTCTTCTGAAGGCGTTCTGCTTTGCTTGGTACATTTACATTTGGGAACAACCCCTCTGTCTGAAAAATGACAAAGCCAGGACAAAGGCAAAATACATGCTTAAAAGTGGCCAATAAAACTGTCCTCAATATCAAAGAAAATTTATTAGAACTGCTGTCATATTTTCCTCTATTGCATTGGTTGCATGTGTAAATAAACACCATTATGCTCTATCATAAGTAAATGATACTTTTGTGAAAGACAATTTGGCATCTTTGAAGAGTTAGAATGTGCATCCCTTTAAGCTGTTGTTGTTGTTCAGTCACCCAGTCGCATCCGACTCTTTGCAACACCATGGAATGTAGTACACCAGGCCTCCCTGTCCCTCACCATCTCGTGAAGTTTGCCCAAGTTCATGTCTATTGCATTGGTGATGCCGCCTAGTCATCTCATCTTCTGATGCCCTCTTCTCCTGCCCTCAATCTTTCCCAGCATCAGGAAAGATGATACTTTCCCATCCAATGAGTCAACTCTTCACATCAGATGACCAAAATATTGGAGCTTCAGCTTCAGCATCAGTCCTTCCAGTGAGTACTCAGGGTTGATTTCCTTTAAGATTGACTGGTTCAATCTCTTTGCTGTCCAAGGGCCTCTCAGGAGTCTTCTCCAGCACCACAATTTGAAAGCATCAATTTTTTGGCACTCTGCCTTCTTTACAGTCCAACTTTCACAGTCGTATGTGACCACTGGGAAGACCATAGTCGTGACAATACAGACCTTTGTTAACAGAGAAATGTTTCTGCTTTTCAAAATACTGTCTAGGTCTATTATAGCTTTCCTGCCAAGGAGCAACCATCTTCTGATTTCATGCCTGCAGTCACCATCCACAGTGATTTTAGAGACCAAGAAGGGCATATTTGTCACTATTTCCATTTTTCCCCCTTCTATTTGCCATGAAATAATGGGGTTAGATGCCATGATCCTAGTTTTTTTAATATTTAGTTTTAAGTCAGCTTTTTCTCTCTCCTCCTTGACCCTCATCAAGAGGTTCTTTGGTTCCTCTTTGCTTTCTCCCACTAGAGTGATATCATCTGCATATCTAAGGTAGATGTTTCTCCTGCCTATTTTGATTCTGGTTTGTAACTCATCCAGCCCAGCATTTTTCATGACATGCTCAGTGTGTGGGTTAAATAAACAGGGTGACAACTGACAGCCCTGTCATACTCCTTTCTCAATTCTGAACAAATCAGTTGTTCCCTATAGGGTTCCAACTGTTGCTTCTTGACCCGCATATGGGTTTCTCAGGAGACAAGTTAGACGGTCTGGTATTCCCATCTCTTTAAAGAGCTTTCCACAACTTGTTATGACCCACACAGTCAAAGGCGTTAGCTTTGACTTTAAGTTACAGCTTACTAAAACTGGCACAATTGCGTAAAGACAACGTGCAAAAAGATAACAGACATACTTTGGCAATGAAAAACTCAAAGTGTTTATTAATAGAAAGCTGGTTAATAAAGATAATTTACAGTTCATACAGAGAAAGAACAGAGAAAATGGTAATGAGAAAATTGCCAAAAATGTTTAACAAAAATGGCAAGAGGAACATTAAAGTCTCTGGATGATAAGGTTTCATCACATGCTCCTAAGAAAAACCGCATAAAGACATTTCCGAATACTAGAGGGAAAGAAAAAAATTCTATCAAAATGTTTCCAAAGAGAAAAAACAGATTACATATAACACTCATGGGTAACAATAGCTACCAATGAAGCAAGGCCTTCAAATTCTTGAAAAAATTGAAAATTTTTGAATAATTTAAAATAACTGAAAAATTATTTTCAATCTACAGTTCCATTCCTTAGATCGTTGAAATACTATCTAAGGTGAAGAAAGAATGAAGATATTTAAGACTTCCAAGTACTCAAAAATTTCACTTTTCAACACATTTTTCTTCAGCAATCTTTGAATGATATGCTTCAGTAAAATATGAGAATAAACTTCAGTAAAATGAGGAAATAAACTAATAAAGGAGAAAACAGCCCCAAAAGAAAATAATCCAAAAGAAAAGTCAGAGGATCAGGATCAGGGCTGTGAAACATTTAAAAAAGACCGAAGCAGAACATTAAGTTGAGAGAAAGCTCTAGAAAAAAAAAAAAAAAATGAGCTTTTAGACCTATACTTAAACTCTGGAAAAAAATTGAGCAGGGCCTAAGAGATTTGTTGAAACATAGGGAGAAATAAGCAAATTAACCCACAGAAAACTAAGTAACTGAATAAGCAAAGCAATAAATCATAGAGGAGGGGGAAAGGACAAATATTTGTTTAAGTAAATGGCTGTAATATAGTGCATTATGTTATTCAATGCTTACATGATCATTATAATGTAAACATTAAGTATAGACTGTTCACAGATTTACCCAAAATTATTATATTTTTTTAAACTAGAGAAGAAAGAAGTAGGTGTGTTTTATGATTTGACTCACAAATCAACATTAAAAAGTCAATAATTATAGCCAAAATTGGTCAGTCAAGAAAAGCTGAACAACCATATTATTTAGAAATAAAGTGGTATCATAAGAAAGAAACTATCAATAATAGCATTAAATAGTGGTTACTTCTAGAAAACTGAGGGGCAGAAAACTGCTGTATTTTATTGTAAACCTGGCACTAATCAGTCTTTTACCTACATGCAACAATTATTTTAATACAAAAACATTCTTAGTATTATCAACTTTGATATTGTTAAAAGAAGTTGAAAGAAAGCAGGGAACAGCCATACAATGTAACATTCTTATTGTTATCTGAAATACAAAGTAATCAATTTAAGAGCTGAAACAGCTAGGGAAACACAGAGATTGTATGAGATAAAGATTCACCCCATCACAGAAGAATATAGAGCAGAAATACCAAGAAATAATACACAATCCCTACTATAGGTAAAGATAACCACAATAAGCAGTCAAAACAGATTGAGTTAAAAGTAGTTGCCTTTAGGGGAGTGGGAAGGGGAAACGTGGGATATGATTTCTCTTGTTTTTCATTATAAGACCATCTGTTCTATCTGAATTCTAACCATGTGCATATATTAACTTGGAGTTTTTTTAAAGTGGTCCTGAGATATAATGGATCAAAGGCCCATGGGATTCCCTGAAACTTGCTACCAAAAATAACTTTCTCAAAAGGGTAAAATGCATTTAACATAGTCTTCATAACCTAGAAACCCCCATCTATATAACATTCTTACAAAGAAATAATTTATTGGAAAGAAAGGTGGGCAGGGCAAGGAGTATTCCCTAATATGAACATGCAAAGAATGAGTAATGAAATGTAATCTGAATCATTTAATTCAATGAGCAGTTAATTGAGAAAAGTTATTACACTGAGTTTATAACTCATTCCTAAGACTTCTGAAGCACACTTAAGTCACTACCTCAACAAGAATAAAACCATAACAAAAGATTACTTTACTAAAGATTTAAGTTAATTACATTAAATTATCTTATTTCTTTAATATAATTCTAGAAACAATAATTATAGCACATGTTTACACATTTAAAACCAGCTACTAATAAATATTTTGTGTGGGCCATGACATGAAAAAGCTGAAAACCAACGAATTAAGGTATACTCTTGTATTACATATACATATAATATATATATAGATAAAACCATGGTACAGAAAGTAAGTTAGTAACGTTAAAAATTTAAAGGACAGAATATAAAACAAGTATATTGTTAATATCTGACACTATTTATATAATCACCCTGACAGCACTCAACAAGGAACATAAATGGCAGCTGCATGCTTTCACTGTTAAAGTGATAAACCACTTAGTTTAGCAGATATGTGAATTATTTGACATTATGATCCTTCACTTTTTCCCAGCTAAATAAAATACTTTAAATTTTGATTACTTGTAAATCTGTTGTATTAGGTCTGAAACCAATTAATGATGTGCCATACCGTGCTAAGAGGAATTAAATTAGTGTATAATTGATTAGTGTATAATTGAAGAAGTTGTAGATTTACCAACTTTAATTAGAATGACTTACTACAGATAATTTACACTATAATAAAGAAAACAGAAGAAGTTCATCAAAACCTTAAATTATTATTACAGATACAGTATCACAGATTTGAAAGGGCTATATGCTAATATCTAGTACTTTGAAAGTAAAGCATTTTAGCCCAAATTCTTTAAAAGGAGAAAATTGATTATTAACCTTTAGCCTAGATTTTTCAAATAAATACTGTATTTATGGTAATCTACTGTAATAGGTGATGCTAATTTATGTGGGTCAATGAAAGTGTATCAATAATACTTTGTCTACCTATAATCCTAAATAACACTAAAAAGAAAACATATAAAAATATTTAAATGTTTCCTTTAACTCCTTTAAAGGGTATTCAAGTAAGAGAAAATCTCTTGTCTTTACCTAAAAATAAACAAAAACAAATTTACCAGCAAAGAAGCAAATAAGGAGAAAGAGTATCTCAGCAACAAAACAGTTCTGCAGTTCTCTCAATACCCATGTGGGTGGTAACTACAGCCCCCAAAGTTCCACACATAAATTGCTAATTCCCCTGAGTTTAAAGCCATGGTAATTAGGTTCATTATCTTACATGCTAATGACACAGAGATAATAAGTTTTCAGTGAATAATTCATATACTACCAGCTCTCACTGTGATGCTCATTACTAATAGTTTATTTACAGTACAAGTTACATTGCATTTTTTTTCTATAGTTTAAATGTATTGCCTAAATAAGCAGGAATAATTTAGTATGGAAATCTAATTTACTATCAGTAAATGATGACAATCCTAAGCTTATATTAATGTTATATTATCCCCTTCTATTATATTAGCTTGCACATTTTAAAATAAAATTTTTACTCAGTATTCATTATTGGGATAACCAAAATACCACAAAAATGTGCTACATAAACATTAAGTTACATATATCTATATGATTATCCTAATTAATTTTATAATGATGATTATCTAAAATGATTACATGATGTCAATAAAGTGTGAACTGCTTTAGTAACTCTCATGCTGTGTTCTGCTTAGTTGCTCAGTCGTGTCTCACTCTTTCGCAACCGCGTGGACGGTAGCCCACGAAGGCTCCGTGGTCCATGGAATTCCCAGGCAAGAAGTGGAATGGGTTGCCATTTCCTTCTCCAGGGATCTTCCTGACACACAGATTGAATCTGAGTCTCCTGTATTGGCAGGCTGATTCTTTACCACTGAAATGTTACCACTTTACCATCACAAAATGTACATGTAGATTATTTTGGCACTCTGAATATCAAAGTACAAATAAACCCCGTAAGTTTCCAATTATGTAAATACTTACTGGAAAATAATATGTAGTGTAAAATTAACGCTGTGACATAAAATTGCAGTTATCTTCACTTTTTACCTAGTTTGTAATGGATTTATATCACATTAACTATATTTATGTTAAAAATTAAAGATAACATCATTTTAATCTCTTTTAAATGACTTTTCTTATAGACACAATAACTCACAGTCTACATATATCATGAAAACGTTTACATTGCCACATATATGAATTATTGTGATTTAAATATCTCTAAATCAGATAGGAAAATTTTCTTTACCTATTTTTATACTTCTTTGACTCCTCAAATAATTTTATTTATAAGCTAAGACTGCTTTAATATACAGGATGTGCATCAGTGAAGAGAGGTCAGGTTAGGATCAGGTAACAACTGCAAAATCTCAGTGGCTTAAGACAATCAGGTCCTTTCCTCACTTTTACTAGACGTTCATGGGTCTTCTAAAGGCTCCACCTCATGTCTATTCATTTCACTAACCAATATGATGGAGCAATCACAATCTCAAATCCTGCCAGTCATCACAATTAACAGAAAGAGAGCTCTGAAATGACCTGCACTGGTAATTAAATGCTCCACCCAAAAAAAACACATTTCACTTCTGCTCATAACTCATTAGATCAATTATCTGAGAAAGATAAATCTTCAAAAAGTTTAAATTTCAGAAGAAAAATTTTTTTTCTTAAAGACATCTAATTCACTAAGTAGGCTACGAAGATAGGTTAGATAATGTTCATAAAGATTTCTGAAAACAAAGAGAAATCCAATTTTTTTGGTATTAATTTATTATCAAATCTAAACAATCAGCTCCAGCCAAAACAGTCAAAACTACAACCAGGATAGTAGCAACTACCCTTTCAAAACTACAAACCTGAAAACATCACCAACTTAGATTACTCTAATTTTCTCAGACTCACTCCCCTACCCCATGAACTGACCCCTGCCTGCTTTTCTGTCCTGTCAGAATACCCAATACAAGTTACAAAATGCTCCAGGGAGACAAAATTAGTACAAATGTTGCACTCAGTCTTCCCTGCCTTTTCACAGGCTATCTATGTCAGAGGGCTCTCTTTCACCTCTACTTGATGAAATCTTACTCTTCTTTCAACTAAGCTTAACCCCTCCATTATGAAGCTTTGCCTGACTGATAAAACAACCAAAGACTCTGTACTCCCTTAAACACTCCCTTAATTTCACATCTCCACTCTGACTGTTCATTGGCTACCCAGTAGACTGTTATTGTTGTTCAGTCGTTAAGTCATGTACAACTCTTTGAGACCCCATGGACGGAGGCATGCCAGGCTCCTCTATCCTCCACCATCTCCCAGAGTCTGCTAAAATTCATGTCCTTTAAGTCGGTGATGCTATCAAACCATCTTATCCTCCGTTGCCCCCTCTCCTTCTGTCCTCAATCTTTCCCAGCATCACAGTTTTTCCCAATGAGTCAGCTCTTCACATCAGGTGGCCAAAATATTGCAGCTTCAGCTTCAACATCAGTCCTTCCAATGAACAGTCAGGGTTGATTTCCTTTACGCTGGACTGGTTTGATCTCTTTGTAGGCCAAGGGACTCTCAAGAGTCTTCTTCAGTACCACAACTGGAAAGGCTCAATTCTTTGGCACTCAGCCCTCTTTGTGGTTCAACTCTCGCATCTGTACATGACTACTGAAAAACCATAGCTTTGACTATATGGAACTTTGTTGGCAAAGTAATGTCTCTGCTTTTTAATGTGCTGTCTAGGTTTGTCATATTTCTCCTTCCAAGGAGCAAGCATCTTTAATTTCTTGGCCACAGTCATCAACCTCAGTGATTTTGGAGTCTAATAAAATAAAATCTGTAACTGTTTCCAGTTTTTCCCCTTCTACTTAATGATCTTAGTTTTTTGAATGTCAAGTTTCAAGCCAGCTTTTTCACTCTTCTCTTTCACCCTCATCAAGAGGTTCTTTAATTCTTCTTCACTTTCTGCCATTAGAGTGGTTATTATTTGCATATCTGAGGTTGTTGATATTTCTGCTGGCAATCTTGATTCCAGCTTGTGCTTCATCCAGCCCAGCATTTCACATGATGTAGACTACATGCAAGATAAATAAGCAAAATGAGGATATACAGCCTTGATGTACTCCTTTCCCAATTTTGAACCCTCAGTTGTTTCACGTAAAATTCTAACTGCTGCTTCTTGACCCACATATATGGTTCTCAGGAGATAGGTTATGTGGCCTGCTACTCCCGCCTTTTTCAGAATTTTCCAGTTTGTTGTGATCCACACAGTCAAAAACTTTACTGTAGTCAGTGAAGCAGAAGTAGATGTTATTCTAGAACTCCCTTGCTTTCTCCGTGATTCAACAAATGTTGGCAATTTGATCTCTGATTCTTCTTCCTTTTCTAAACCCAGTTTGTACATCTGAAAGTCCTCGGTTCGTGTACTGCTGAAGCCTAGCTAGAAGGATTTTGAACATAACCTTACTAGCATATGAAGTGAGAATAGCTGTACAGTAGTTTGAACATTCTTTGGCACTGCCCTCGTTTGGGATTGGAACGAAAACTGAACTTTCCAGTCCTATGGCCACTGCTGAGTTCGTCAAATTTGCTAACATATTTAGCACCTACTAGAGTAGAAACCGGAGAAGGCAATGGCACCCCACTCCAGTACTCTTGCCTGGAAAATCCCATGGACGGAGGAGCCTGGTAGGCTGCAGTCCATGGGGTCAGGAAGAGTCGGACACGACTGAGCGACTTCACTTTCACTTTTCACTTTTATGCACTGGAGAAGGAAATGGCAACCCACTCCAGTGTTCTTGCCTGGAGAATCCCAGGGACGGGGGAGCCTGGTGGGCGGCCGTCTATGGGGTCGCACAGAGTTGGACACGACTGAAGCCACTTAGCAGCAGCAGCAGACTAGGAACACTGCAAAAAGAAGACAGTCTTATCTACCTCTGAATCCCTTGCAATTGACATCATAGGTGATTAATAAAAAAATAAATGTCCAGAAAAATAACTACCATTCTATAGTGACAAATGAATGGTCTTAAAGAAAAGCAGAATGTTTTGATAAATGAAGAATACTGTTTTGATAGTTCATGGAGATGCAATTGCAAAAGCAAGTCATCATTTAGTGGCCAAACTCATCACAAAAGCAATGACACACAGTCACTGAACATTTTTCTACTTTTAGCATTGAAGAGACACGGGGGAAGATGCATTTTTTTAAAAAGCTGATACATTAATAGCTATATCTTTTTATAATGATATACTACTAAACTACCTAAAATCTGTACTAATACAAAATATCAAGAAACCTCTCAATTTTAGTATGGCATAAATTTCATGAAATAACTGGATAAGAACTCCATCAACTTATGTCAGATACATGTGGGAAGATAATTTAATCTAAGATTTTTACATTGCAGCAATATTAAACTCTCATACAACTAGCTCACTGTGACAGCGCATGAGTGGCCGAGAGGAGCTACCCCAGGTCCAAGCTCGGGGTGCTGGCCAAGATGAGCTACCCCACGTCCAACGTAAGGAGTGGTGGATGCGCTTTGCTGGAGCAGCTGTGAAAAGATGGCCCACGTCCAAGGAAAGAGAAACCCAATTTAGACAGTAAGCGCTGAGAGAGGGCATCAGAGGGCAGACAGACTGAAACCACAATCACAGACACTAGACAATTGGATCACATGGACCACAGCCTCATCTAACTAAATGAAACTAAACCATGCCCATGGGGCCACCCAAGACGGGCGGGTCATGGTGGAGAGGTCTGACAGAATGTGGTCCACCAGAGAAGGCAATGGCAAACCACTTCGGTGTTCTTGCCTTGAGAACCCCATGAACAGTATGAAAAGGCAAAGAGATAGGACACTGAAAGAGGAAATCCCCAGGTCAGTAGGTGCCCAGTATGCTACTGGAGATCAGTGGAGAAATAACTCCAGAGAGAATAAAGAGATGGAGCCAAAGCAAAAACAGCAACCAGTTGTAGATGGGACTGGTGAGAGAAGCAAGGTCCGATGCTGTAAAGAGCAATATCACATAGGAACCTGGAATGTCAGGTCCATGAATCAAGGCAAACTAGAAGTGGTCAAACAGGAGATGCCAAGAGTGAACGTTGACATTCTAGGAATCAGCGAACTAAAATGGACTGGAACGGGTGAATTTAACTCAGATGACCATTATATCTACTACTATGGGCAGGAATCCCTGAGAAGAAATGGAGTTGCCATCATAGTCAACAAAAGAGTCCGAAATGCAGTACTTGGATGCAATCTCAAACCTGACAGAATGATCTTTGTTTGTTTCCAAGGCAAACCATGCAATATCACGGTAAACCAAGTCTATGCCCCAACCAGTAACGCTGAAGAAGCTGAAGTTGAACAGTTCTAGGAAGACCTACAAGACCTTCTAGAACTAACACCCAAAAAAGATGTCCTTTTCATTATAGGGGACAGGAATATAAAACTAGGAAGTCAAGAAACACCTGGAATAACAGGCAAATTTGGTCTTGGAGTACAGAATGAAGCAGGGCAAAGGCTAATAGAGTTTTGCCAAGAGAATGCACTGGTCATAGCAAACACCCTCTTCCAACAACACAAGAGAAGACTCTACACATGGACATCACCAGATGGTCAACATGGAAATCAGATTGATTATATTCTTTGCAGCCAAAGATGGAGAAACTCTATACAGTCATAAAAGCAAGACCGGGAGTGACTGTGGCTCAGATCATGAACTCCTTATTGCCAAATTCAGACTTAAATTGAAGAAAGTGGGGAAAACCACTAGACCATTCAGGTATGACCTAAATCAAATCCCTTATGAGTATACAGTGGAAGTGAGAAATAGATTTAAGGGACTAGATCTGATAGACAGAGTGCCTGATAAACTATGGACGGAGGTTCGTGACACTGTATAGGAGACAGGAATCAAGACAACCCCCAAGGAAAAAAAATGCAAAAAAGCAAAATGGCTGTCTGAGGAGGCCTTACAAATAGCTGTGAGAAGAAGAGAAGCGAAAAGCAAAGGAGAAAAGGAAAAATATAAGCATCTTATATTTTTAGCATCTTATATAGCAGAGTTCCAAAGAATAGCAAGGAGAGATGAGAAAGCCTTCCTCAGCAATCAATGCAAAGAAATAGAGGAAAACAATCGAATGGGAAAGACTGGAGATCTCTTCAAGAAAATGAGAGATATCAAGGGAACATTTCATGCACAGATGCGCTCGATAAAGGACAGAAATGGTATGGATCTAACAGAAGCAGAAGATAGTAAGAAAAGGTGGCAAGAATACACAGAAGAACTGTACAAAAAAGGTCTTCACAACACAGATAATCACAATGGTGTGATCATTCACACTCACCTAGAGCCAGACATCCTGGAATGTGAAGTCAAGTGGGCCTTAGAGCATCATTACAAACAAAGCTAGTGGAGGTGATGGAATTCCAGTTGAGCTATTTCAAATCCTAAAAGATGATGCTGTGAAAGTGCTGCACTCAGTATGCCAGCAAATTTGGAAAACTCAGCACTGGCCACAAGACTGGAAAAGGTCAGTTTTCATTCCAATCCCAAAGAAAGGCAATGCCAAAGAATGCTCAAACTACCACACAATTGCACTCATCTCACATGCTAGTAAAGTAATGCTCAAAATTCTCCAAGCCAGGCTTCAGCAATATGTGAATCGTGAACTTCCAGATGTTCAAGCTGGTTGTAGAAAAGGCAGAGGAACCAGAGATCAAATTGCCAATATCCGCTGGATCATCAAAAAAGCAACAGAGTTTCAGAAAAACATCTATTTCTGCTTCATTGACTATACCAAAGCCTTTGACTGTGTGGATCACAATAAACTGTGGAAAATTCTGAAGGAGATGGGAATACCAAACCATCTGACCTGCCTCTTGAGAAACTATATGCAGGTCAGGAAGCAACAGTTAGAACTGGACATGGAACAACAGACTGGTTCCAAATAGGAAAAGGAGTATGTCAAGGCTGTATATGTCATCCTGCTTATTTAACTTATATGCAGAGTACATCATGAGAATGTTCCTGGGTGGAGGAAGCACAAGCTGGAATCAAGATTGCTGGGAGAAATATCAATAACCTCATATATGCAGATGACACCACCCTTATGGCAGAAAGTGAACAAGAACTAAAGAGCCTCTTGATGAAAGTGAAAGAGGAGAATGAAAAAGTTGGCTTAAAACTCAACATTCAGAAAACGAAGATCATGGCATCCGGTCCCATCACTTCATGGCAAATAGATGGGGAAACAGTGGAAACAGTGTCAGACTTTATTTTTCTGTGCTCCAAAATCACTGCAGATGGTGACTGCAGCCATGAAATTAAAAGACGCTTACTCCTTGGAAGGAAAGTTATAACCAACCTAAACAGCATATTAAAAAGCAGAGACATTACTTTGTCAACAAAGGTCCACCTAGTCAAGGCTATGGTTTTCCCAGTGGTCATGTATGGATATGAGAGTTGGAGTATAAAGAAAGCTGAGTGCCGAAGAATTGATGCTTTTGAACTGTGGTGTTGGAGAAGACTCTTGAGAGTCCCTTGGACTGCAAGGAGATCCAACCAGTCCATCCTAAAGGAGATCAGTGTGGGTGTTCAATGGAAGGACTGATGTTGAAGCTGAAACTCCAATACTCTGGCCACCTAATGCGAAGAGCTGACTCATTTGAAAAGACCCTAATGCTGGGAAAGATTGAGGGCAGGAGGAGAAGGGGACGACAGAGGATGAGATGGTTGGATGGCATCACCGACTCAATGGACATGGGTTTGGGTGGACTCCGGCAGTTGGTGATGGGACAGGGTGGCCTGGTGTGCTGCGGTTCATGGGGTCACAAATAGAAGGACACGACTGAGCAATTGAACTGAACTGAACAACTAGGTCAAATACATTTACTGAATTATAAAATGCAGCATTGGCAAGAGGAAAACAGGAGTCTCTTGAAAGAGAAGAGGTGGGGTGGGGCCAATGGAGACAGAAAGAAGTGTGTGAACTTAGAGCATTTTGAAAGAATGAGTAGGCAAAACATGCTGTTGGACTGGAGGTGGGGAATGAGAGAGAGTGTAGTGCCATGGATAGTTTCCAGTTTTCTGCCCTGGAATTATCTATCAAAGTGAGGCAGACTGTGGGAGGAACAGGTTTGGACATGTTAAATTTCAGATGACTGGGTTTATTACAAAGGCATTATTCAGAGGTGGCTCAGCCATCTGATGTGATAAAGTCCAATGCAATCAAGAGAAATAATTCACCCAATTGCTTTGGCAACACTTAACAGCTTTATAAAGGTTTAGTTACTTATTTGTAGAACAGGACCTAAAAGAGTCTTGTTCACTTTTTTGAGTTGTAGTTGGTTTCATTTTATGAGTGACAATATATGCTAGAGAAGCATTTGATACTTTGGAGTTTCATAAAGATAACAGGTATAATACTCATGAATATCAAAGGTCTACTAGAGATATAATACACAAAATATTCAGGACAAATTACTAGAATAATTTCCAGTGAAACTTTATGGAAAATGTAAAAAAGAAAAACAAAAACTTTTAAATAAAGTGATCAGCATAAATTAAAATTTTATAAATTTACAGGAATTATAAGTGATGGAGCAGCATATATGCTTGGAAAAGAATAGCTATTCTTACAAACTACTAGGCTACTAAAACAAAGAGTTGGTTGGACTCATTATTTTATGTAGTAAAGCTTTAACACACAAATTCCATCAAATCTCATGGGTAAAATGTAATAAAATCTGTTAATGTAATGAAAGGAGGCTCATGAATAGCTGACTTTCTAAAATATTTTGTTTAGAGATTAGAACTAACCGTACCCACTTAGAATTATATTTGAAGAGCGCTAATTAACTGTTGAGAAAGAAAATACTAAGAGAAGATGGTATGAAATGAAGGAAGAAGATATCCTTTTCTAAAGTGAATAAAAATCTTTTCAGGCAAGTACTTTTGAAAACTTGGGGGACAAAACAGGTATCTTTGATTATTTTCAATACACTTAGAAAAATAAATGTCAAACTATAGGGAACAAGTAATGATATATTTTAATACAACAGAAATACCCATGGATAGCAAAAGGCATTGTTCCCTTACTGAAAAGAATATTAATGCAAACAAGTTTGAATTAAATTGATGTATTATAAATTCTTACTTCTCTGTGTAAAACATTTCATGATTAATTTTTGAGTAAGAAATTTTAAACTTAAAAGAAAAACATTTAGAGAACAGATTCATTTTTTAATCCTTGAATCAAACATTACATTAAATTTGGTGCTCAAACAGCATGAATTATTATAGAGTAGGACCAAAAAGACATTTCTATTTCTACGTAGAAAGAGCATATTACCACTGACAAAAATCTATTAGTATGAACAAAAATTTCAACTTGACAATTAAAAACACTAGAAAACAACAGGTTCAACAGTGTGCCATTTAAACACTGCTCTTCTACGAAGTGAACTGAAAGCGATTTATGAATAGGAAAGAACACCCGTAATAAAAACTTCCAAAACTGTATAAATATTTCCAAAACAAAACATTTATAAATATTCATTTTTCACTACTCATTCTGTAGATTTTAAAATCATATTGTCATTAACTTTTTATATTTATTATATTTAGTAACAATAAATAGTGAGTTTCAGTTGTAAGAACATGTGTCTACATGCATGCACTGAAATATAAAATGTGTTTCTTGTTCCAAGCTGTAATTCACAGTATTTTGATAAGTACTACCCTAAATAAACTATTGCATATGTACAAGAGGAGTCTCATATAAGATAATTTACAAAAATACTGTTCATAATTACAAAACAAACAGAAATGACATAAACATCCATTAACAGGTGAATGGAAAAATAAAGTGATATATGTTCATGCAATCGAACACAAGTTAACAATGAAAATCAATGAACTATATGTATCAACAACAATCAATCAGAGAAACATACAAAAATGCATTAACTTTATACAGTTTCCAAACAAGTAAAACTAAAGAACATACTATTTAGGAATATACATTTAGAAGAAAACCATTCAGAAAAGGAACTGTAAAAACAAACCCCACTCTCAAAAGAAAAACTCTACCTTCAGGAGAACGGCTACCTCTGTAGGGAATTTGAGAGAATAAAATCCTTAGGGAGTACATAGGGATTCTCAAAGCTATTAAAAATATTTTATTTCTAAAATTGGGATGGGTTTGTGACTGTTAGTTTCATTAGTAGGCTTCACAAGATTATATATATATATATTATTTTTATGTGAGTGATTTGATATTTTTATGCACCATACAAAATTCTTACAGTATTATTGACTGTATTCCCTCTGCTGTACTGTTGCTGTTCAGTCGCTCAGTAGTGTCTGACTCTCTGAAACCCCCTGGACTGCAGCATGCCAGGCTTCCCTGTCCATCACCAACTCCCAGAGTTTGCTCAAACTATGTCCATTCAGTCAGTGATGCCATCCAACCATCTCATCCTCCGTTGTCTCCTTCTCCTCCTGCCCTCATTCTTTCCCAGCATCAAGGTCTTTCCCAATGAGTCAGCTCTAAACATCAGGTGACCAAAGTATCGGAGCTTCAGCTTCAGCATGAGTTCTTCTAATGAATATTCAGGGTTGATTTCCTTTAGGATTGACTAGTTGGATCTCCTTGCAGTCTAAGGGACTCTCAAGAGTCTTCGCCAGCACCACAGTTCGGAAGCATCAATTCTTCGGTGCTGAGCCTTCATTATGGCCTAACACTCACATCCATACATGACTACTGGAAAAACCGTAACTCTGACTATTGCTGCTGCTTAGTCGCTTCAGTCATGTCCGACTCTGTGCAACCCCACAGACTGCAGTCCTCCAGGCTCCTCCGTCCATGGGACTCTCCAGGCAAGAACACTGGAGAGGGTTGCCATTTCCATCTTCAACCTTTGACTAGACAGACTTTTTGTCCACAAAGTGATGTCTCTGCTATTTAATATGCTCTCTAGGTTTGTCATAGCTTTCCTTCCAAGGAGCAAGTAAGTGTCTTAATTTCATGGCTGCAATCACCATTCTGCTGGATTTAAAAGGCAAGAGGAACCAGAGATCAAATTGCCAACATCTGCTGGATCACTGAAAAAGCAAGAGAGTTTCAGAAAAACATCTATTTCTGCTTTATTGACTACGTCAAAGCCTTTAACTGTGTGGATCACAAAAAATTGGGCAAAAATTCTTAGAGATGGGAATACCAGAGCACCTGACCTGCCTCCTGAGAAATCTGTATGCAGGTCTAGAAGCAACAGTTAGAACTGGACATGG
This sequence comes from Bos grunniens, assembly GCF_055505025.1. Lineage (NCBI taxonomy): Eukaryota > Metazoa > Chordata > Mammalia > Artiodactyla > Bovidae > Bos > Bos grunniens. The sequence continues at coordinate 16,075,281 of NC_141192.1, forward strand.
AACACGGACTGGTTCAAAGTTGGGAAAGGAGGACGTCAAGGCTATATATTGTCACCCTGCTTATTTAACTTATATGCAGAGTACATCATGCAAAATGCAGGGCTGGATGGAGCACAAGCTGATATCAAAATTGCTGGGAAAAGTATCAAAAACATCCGATATCCAGATGACATCACCCTTATGGCAGAAAGTGAAGAAGAACTAAAGAGCCTCTTGGTGAAAGTGAAAGAGGAGAGTGAAAAAGTTGGCTTAAAACTCAACATTCAGAAAACTAAGATCATGGCATCCGGGCCCATCACTTCATGGAAAATAGATGGGGAGACAGGGGAAACAGTGGAAACAGTGAAAGACTTTATTTTTGGAGGCTCCAAAATCACTGCAGATGGTGACTGCAACCATGAAATTAAAAAACGCTTGCTCCTTGGAAGAAAAGCTATATCCAACCTAGACAGCATATTAAAAAACAGAGACATTACTTTGCCAGCAAAGGTCCATCTATTCAAAGCTATGGTTTTTCCAGTAGTCATGTGCAGATGTGAGAGTTGGACTATAAGAAAGCTGAGCACCAAAGAACTGATGTTTTTGAACTGTGGTGTTAGAGAAGACTCTTGAGAGTCTCTTGGATTGCAAGGAAATCCAACTAGTCCATCCTAAAGGAAATCAGTCCTAAATATTCATTGGAAGGACTGATGTTGAAGCTGAAATGCCAATACTCTGGCCACCTGATGCGAAGAGCTGACTCATTGGAAAAGCCCCTGATTCTGGGAAAGATTGAAGGTGGGAGGAGAAGGGGACAACAGGGGATGAGATGGGTTGGATGGCATCACCGAATCAATGGACATGAGTTTGAGAAAGCTCCAGGAGTTGGTGATGGACAGGGAAGCCTGGTCTGCTACAGTCCATAGCATCACAAAGAGTTAGACACAACTGAGCGACTGAACTGAGTCACCGTCTGCAGTGATTTTTGGGACCCAAGAAAACAATCTGTCACTGTTTCCATCGTTTCCCCATCTACTTGCCATGAAGTGATCGGACCAGATGCCATGATCTTAGTTTTCTAAATGTTGAGTTTAAGCATCCTTTTACTCTCTATTATATCCCTATGACATTTATTTTATAACCAGTAGTCTATACCTCTTAATCCTCTTCACCTATTTCACTCATACCCTCATGCTGCTGCCAGTTCTGGCAACCACCAGTTTGTTCTCTGTATCTATGAGCCTGTTTCTCTTTGGTTATTATTTATTCATTTGTTTTGCATTTTGCATTCCACATATAAGTGAAAACACACAGTATGTGTCTCTCACTGTCTGACTTACACATATTATTTTGTTTATATCAAATACTTTTTAGGAAAATGTTTGAAAAATATATACCAAGTTATTGGTATTGGTTATCTCATGGATAAGAAATTCTGAGGGCCTTCTGTTTTCTATATATATTTAGGAATCACTTTGATCTTGCACAAGGAACATGCAATTGGCTAATATCTGAAATCGAAAAATAAATTTTTATAACTTTATAACTGTAACTTAAAACAATTAAAAAATAATAAATAGAATGAGAGAGTCTCCTGCATTCTCCAGACACTTTCTGCACTCTCCAGACAGAAAGATGTTAAGTCTAGTTATACTAGTATTTTTCAAATGTATAAAAATCCTTTCACATACATGTTCAGGACAAATGCATTTAAATAGATTTTATAAAATTACATAATTTATGTAATACAAAAGTGACCTAAAAGCCCAGATATTTTAGGAAAATTATACTTAAAAATAATGATTATAGTAGCTCTTTATATATTTAGACATACAGAAATAGTGACAAAGTATGTGCAAGTGAATATACTACAGTAAAATTTTTTTCATGTTAATATTTACTATTTCCAGTAGAGATGAAAGAATCAAAATAGTCTCTATCTTCAAGTAATATACAATTTTTAGGATGTGACAAATGAAAACAGCTTAAATATAATGTAAAAAAAAAACATTATCATGCTGTGGAAATGCAGGAGAGATTAGCATGATGGAAGGAGGTGGATAGAGGAAAGACTTGTAATCTTTTAAGGAACTGTGAATTTTCAAGGAAAAACAGATATGAGTCTACAGGGAGAGGAAGAACTTCCCAGACAGAAAATTATATATACACACTACAGTCGGGGCACAATCAAACTGCAAATAGAGTACCTGAGGCTAACCAGAATATGAATAAATAAGCCTGAATAAATAAGAGGTTAAGGAAGAAACCAGATAGAGGATTCCAAATCATCTGAAGACTGTCCTGTTGATCTTGAATCACTGATCCTATCCCAACAAAGTTCATCGTTCCTTCTTGAAAGCTGGCTCTATATTTAATACAAATCCCTTTATTATTTCCTTAAGCATACCATATAATTATCTTACTGCTGTCTGTTTAAATTAAAGTCAATCACAGTTCTCTGATTACGTCATCGGAATTATTGCCACTTTTGCATGCTCCTAATCTACCCCATTCAGAAATCACCTTCTCCTTAGCCGCCTTCCCCAAGAGAAGCCACTATTTGATGCCTGCTATACCTTCAATTTTACAAGCTGCTTTCTTCATTCATTATAAACTCCAGGAGGTCAGGAACTGGGTCTTTTTACAGACTATGCTAAGGACAGGACCTCTAGAAGACTTAAACATATTAACAGTCACCATAAAGAACCTGAAAATTGAAGCCAGCACAGAGAAAACAGAGCTTGGGTTCCCGGTTACTATTAAGCTCTTACACCAATATGGACTAGCTAACTTCTAGATATCTTTTACATAAAAGAAAAATGAAGTTCTATCTTGTTTACGTCACTGTGATTTTGGGCTTTCCAGTACATGCAAACGCAATTCTAATTGACATAACATGTGATGTCATGTTTTGGTGCTGCAAACCAACAAGTCCTAAATTGTGTTCAGCATTTTCGCACATGGTTTCCCCGGTGGCTCAGTAGTAAAGAATCTGCTTGCCAATGCAAGAGACTCAGGTTTGAGCCCTGGGTTAGGAAGATCCCCTGGAGAAGGAAATGGCATCCCACTCTAGTATTCTTGCCTGGAAAATCCCATGGACAGAGGAGTATGGCAGACTATATAGTCCATGGGGTCACAAGAGTTGGACATGACTTAGCGACTACACAACAATTTTCACACATTATTTTAGAATTTGCCTTTCTGGAGGTATTGTCTTCCAATCTCAACTGGGAACTGCAACTCAATTCTGACACCAACCACTCAGAGTTAGGGCAGACCCCACAAGTTAAAAGACACTTCACAGCAGGATTCCCTCTCATCAGATGCCACACACACTTCTGACTGACAGCCTACAAATTTGGGGGTTACCATTACCCTTTCAGGTTGAATATTTCACAACAAGACTCACACTATTCAAGGAAAGCAGCATACTCACAGTTATCCTATAATTGATAACACTCAAACAGTCAAATGAAGAGACATAATAAGGTCTGTAAGGATCTCAGAGAGCTTCCATGTCCTCTGCCTCTGTGGAAGCAAAGCTGGACACATTCCTGGAACCTACTTTGTTTACAAACAAGGAAGTTCCATTGAGCTTCAATGTCCAGAGTTGGGATTTCATTTACAATGAATGATTAAATCATTGGCCACATGACTGAACACAACCTACGAGCCCCCTCCCCAGAGCTGGGCTGGCTCTAAGTCCTTACCCTGTAATCACATGATCTGCTCTTTCTGGGTGACCAGTGCACCCCCACATGAGGTTTTCTAGGAGCCCACCCTTAGTCACTAGCATAATGATAGCCATAGTACAGTGATTCAAGCAGCTCGTGAGTAACAACAATATTTCCATCACTTGGGAAATTCCAAGGGTTTCAGTTGCTCTGTACCAGGAACCCAGGACAAAAAAACAAACAAATTCTTTATTATACAACAGAGAGTGATTCTGTCTATTCTTCATTAGCTGCCGCACGGTAGTGGCCTTCTTTCCATTCCGCAAATCTCTCCCATTCCAATTCCTGAAGACCATTAGCAAAGACAGCATCGTCAAGGCTGCCACTGCCATGCACCGGAAATAATCTGATAAAATGTTAAGGGAAAACATTGTCATTCAAACCCACTATAGCTATTAAAACCCCAATTCCCTGTGTTCATTTCAAACTTTTTACCTCTATCTTACTCTGCCATAATAATGAAACATGGTACTTGCTTAACTGTCATTTGACTTTATTGTTTCAACACTTCTACAAAACAAATCTTAGCTTTTGTTTCCTATGAGAAATGGATCCATGCTTTGTGGGCCAAAATCTTATAACAAGGGGAATTCTTTTTAAGAAATAAAATACAAAATTAGGTATGAAGTAAACATTTAATTAGAATGTGAAAATAAATTACAACAAATCACACACTTTAAAAAACTAATGCCAAAAACATCAAAAATTTCAGAAAGAATGGCATATTTTTATTCATTACCTGACCCACCTCTCTAATACTCATATTTCCTACATTTCTGGCTGCATGATCTATTGTCCCTTCATACAACACTTTTGTAATATCAAGAAAATAGAAAGACAATTATTTCCGCCAGTCTATCTGATCAATGATTACAATTAATAATTTAAGAAAGTTTATATCATTTTTACAACATATTACCAGTAAGGTCATGTGCATTGTTAGAACTGTCAGATTGAGGAAAACTCCTATTAAGTTTCTTTCATATACATGCTCTCAGATTTGGAAATTTTTTCCAGACAAGCTTCTGACTCCATATATTAATACTGAAATCATATTCCCCTTCCTTTGTCTAGATAATTCTGGTACCACAAAGAACATATTCATATTACTCTAAGACCCTTGGCCCTGCATCTATGTATCAGTGGAAAGTAAGAATGTTCCTAGAAGTCATCCCTATGTCAGAATGACTAGTAATAACTAAAGTATACACAGAAAAACTTCAAAGGGCGCTTCCCTGGTGCTCCAGTAGTTAACAATCAACCTTGCAGTGCATGGGACACCAGTTCGACCCCTGGCCTGGGAAGATCCCACACGCCGCAGAGCCATGAAACACACATGCCACAACTACCAGGCCCGCGCTCTCGAGTCGGGCAGCTGCACATGTGAACGCGTCTCCTACTAAACTTCCCCTTAACTAGATCCCAGCTCAGTGAGGGTACCACTGAATAGATAGCAGGAAGTTCAAAATGAAAGAGACAACGTTTCTAACTGTTTAAATACCTAACTTTTGCAAATTTTACCCCCCTCCAAAAAAAACTATGAAACATATTGCTTGGGATCCTCTCAGGGCCTTGGAAGGGCCTGTATATACCCTGAAACAAGTTAGCTGACTACAAAGTAAAGCTAACTCCATTCCCTACCCTAATTTGAAGGCCTATTTTCTATTCCTTTTAACTACAGAAATTGTTAGGATAAACAGGCTTATTTCCTCAATGACACTTTCCTACTTTAACCTATAACATCTATTCTCCAGAATATAATCATCATGAGAAACACTGGACTGGAACAAACACAAACTGGAATCAAGATTTCCGGGAGAAATACCAATAACCTCAGATATGCAGATGACACCACCCTTATGGCAGAAAGTGAACAAGAACTAAAGAGCCTCTTGATGAAAGTGGAAGAGGAGAGTGAAAAAGTTGGCTTAAAGCTCAACATTCAGAAAACGAAGATCATGGAATCTGGTCCCATCACTTCATGGGAAATAGATGGGGAAACAGTGGAAACAGTGTCAGACTTTATTTTTTGGGGCTCCAAAATCACTGCAGATGGTGACTGCAGCCATGAAATTAAAAGACGCTTACTCCTTGGAAGGAAAGTTATGTCCAACCTAGACAGCATATTCAAAAGCAGAGACATTACTTTGCCAACAAAGGTCAGTTTAGTCAAGGCTATTGTTTTTCCTGTGGTCATGTATGGATGTGAGAGTTGGACTGTGAAGAAAGCTGAGTGCCGAAGAATTGATGCTTTTGAAGTGTGGTGTTGGAGAAGACTCTTGAGAGTCCCTTGGACTGCAAGGAAATCCAACCAGTCCATTCGGAAGATCAGCCCTGGGATTTCTTTGGAAGGAATGATGCTAAAACTGAAACTCCAGTACTTTGGCCACCTCATGCGAAGAGTTGACTCATTGGAAAAGACTCTGATGCTGGGAGGGATTGGGGGCAGGAGGAGAAGGGGACGACGGAGGATGAGATGGCTGAATGGCATCACTGACTCGATGGACATGAGTCTCAGTGAACTCTGGGAGTTGGTGATAGACAGGGAGGCCTGGCGTGCTGCGATTCATGGGGTCGCAAAGAGTCGGACACGACTGAGCGACGGAACTGAACTGACTGATAGATTCTACCTCAATTAGATTAGGCACATTTGCCAATAAAACTGTCTACTAGTCCTGTTTTAATTGCACCTTAATAGTAATGCAAGTCTTACAATGCTTTCTGTTGTACTTCAGATCAAGAGTAAATAATCTGACCCCAGTTAGGTTTCTTTCAGTGGAAATTATGGAAAAAAAAAAATTCCGATCCAAAATGGCCTAATAAATCTTATTTTTTTTTCCACACAGCCTACGAGACTTACTCTAATTTCACGTAATACTTAGTCCTGAGATAGAGTAGTTTTAGGGCTGGGCAGTCTAGCAGCTCAACAAAATCATTAAGGATCCAGGTTCTCTCCATCTTTTCACTCTGCCATACAGTGGGGTTTTTTTGTTTAATTTTATACTCAACTAGCCCTCAAATAGTTACAAAATAAATCCCACAATTCCAAGTACCCACATAGATGAGATAACATCCAAAAATAAGTGGGGAAAAAACTTTCTCCGAAGCCCCTCATCAAGCATACCCTCTCATTGGCCAGATATGTAGTCACACACCCATATCTTAACTAATTACTAGCAACAGAAGAGCGAGAGAGAGACAAACATGACTGGCCTAGACTGATATGATTTTTCTCAAGTCACAGAGTAGAGGGGTGAGCCCATCCCCCCACACACACACATACAGAGATCTGCCACAAGGACAACAGCAGTAATGAATGGCTGCTGGGTAAGCTTTTTATTAAGTAAATTGGACAGCTAATCTTGACATTAATTACAGATTTTAGCTATGACATATATTTGATTATAGGGCAGGGCTAGATAATGTCTTTAGATCTATTACAGCTCTCATGTTCTACAAAACAGACAATTAGCATAGTGGTTAAGAGCCTGAATTTTAAAGTCAGACTAACCTGGATTTCAATACCCAACCCTTCACTTATTTATTCTTGACCAACAAATCATCTCTTCTGAAAATCCATACAGTATAATATTTAATCATGCTGCCATGAGAATTAATAGGATGATGAACATAAAATGTTTAACGTTTCAGCTAAGCTTCACAGGAGCACTCAACTTTAACTCACTCGATAAATCTTAACTAATATTATTAGTCTGTAACATACATAATTATCATTATGATTTCTGCACCATTAATTTAGAACTTGTGATAACAAAAACATTGCTTATTTCCAAACCATAAAAATAACTGATCCCACCTGCCATATTTTATAAATCACAAACTGAGAATTTAAGAGATTCAATGACATACCTACAGCTAACCCTCTCTCTCCTACTTCTCCTATCTCTGTTACAGGCATTTCCTCAACTTACAACGTAAATGCCTCCAACACTCCTCTTAGGTTTACTTCTCCAAATTTAACATTACAAAAACAAATTTATTACATCCCCCAAACCATGTTGCTTTCCCTTTCAAATTTAATAGCACCATCATTTATCTATACACATGACAAAGACAAAAATTCAAAATCTTCCTGGATGTCCTCTCTCCTTATCCACTACTAAATTCTGTCAGTTCAACCTCTGAAGTATATTTCAAATGTTCTAAAGTCACTGCTGCTGCTAAGTCACTACTACTACCCTATAAGAGACCCTCATTATCTCATTCATATCTAATATGAGGAGTTTTAAAACTAGTACAACTGTTTCCAGTCTCACCTTTGCTCTACTTCATCCTATACAGTATTCTATCAATTATCTTTGTAAAATATAGTCTAATCATGCTTGCCAGCTTTAAAGCCTTCCACAGGTCCCAAACAGCTCTCTATTTTACCGAACAACTTAGCCTAGTATATAAGTCTATTATATGTATAATGCTTTTGAACTGTGGTACTGAAGAAGACTCTTGAAAGTCCCTTGGACTGCCAGGAGATTAAACCAGTCAACCCTAAAGGAAATCAACCCTGATATTCAGTGGAAAGATGGTTTCTGGAGTTGAAGCTCTAACATTTTGGCTACCTGATGCAAAGAATCAACTCATTAGAAAAGATCCTGATGCTGCTGCTGCTGCTGCTAAGTCGCTTCAGTCGTGTCCGACTCTGTGCAACCCCATAGACGGCAGCTCACCAGGCTCCCCCGTCCCTGGGATTCTCCAGGCAAGAATACTGGAGTGGGTTGCCATTGCCTTCTCCAATGCATGAAAGTGAGAAGTGAAAGTGAAGTCGCTCAGTCGTGTCTGATTCTTAGCAACCTCATGGACTGCAGCCTACCAGGCTCCTCTGTCCTGATGTTAGGAAAGATTAAAGGCAAAAGGAGAAGCAGGCGGCAGAGGATGTAATGGTTACATACATCACCGACTTAAATGGATGTGAATTTGAGCAAACTCCGGTAGACAGTGGAAGACAGAGAAGCCTGGCAAGCTAAAGTCCACGGAGTCAAAAAGAATTGGACGCGACTTAGCAACCGGACAACATAAGACCTCTCATAATTTGGCTCCGACCTACATGTGTAGCTTCTTCTGTTACCTCTCCTTCCATAACATACCTAGAGTTATAAACAGTACAAAATAGTTTATCATTCTCTGCATGAAACTTGCTCATTCATGTTCTGTGCATTCATGGACATCCCTCTATTGGGCTGGGTACAAGCCAAAGAATGTTACTCACCATCTGGTTCTAAAGAATCAAATCCCTAGCCAATGAAGTGACCTTTGACACACCCTGAAAGGATTTTTCACGTCGATGGACGTGAGTCTGAGTGAACTCCAGGAGTTGGTGATGGGCAGGGAAGCCTGGCGTGCTGTGATTCATGGGGTTGCAAAGAGTCGGACACGACTAAGCAACTGAACTGAACTGAAAGGATTTTAGCATGGAGATCAGGAATGAGGCACTCTGTACTCTGGGAAAAACTGGCAGAACAGGTCTTCAGCTGGTTAGATATTTTAAGGAGAAAATTCTATGAGTCCAATTTCTTGCATATTTTCATACCTAGAACAGCACTAAAATCATTAACAAAGACATCTGTTCCTTGTGACTGGCAGTAACCTTCTGTTTAGATGTGTGCTTAGTTGCATATACCCCCTTGATCAAAATCACATATATTCAGTATAATGACCTTCCCCAGGACCTCTTCGCAGCAGTTCCTCAGAGCTATCTGAGACTGTCTCCAGGGCTACAGTCTTCAGTGAGTCCCAGATAAAGAGAACGCATAGCTCTCACATCATGGGCTGTTGTTCCTGTGTGTTTTGTTTTTCAGTCAACAAGGGTAACTCCTCCTTTGTTCATACTGGTTCCTCTGCTCCCAAATAATTTCTAACCATCCTCAAGGCCTAGCTCAAATATCAGTCTTCGAATTAGGTTCTTGTATCCCTCATAGCTAGAGGAATGTACTACTCCTTAAGGATTTTATACATAATTCAGTCATAGCATTTATCACCAGCTATTAGCTGTCTGTAATCCTCGAGAGACTGAGTTTTTTTCAGGGCAGTTATATCTTACTCATCTCTACATTTCTGGTATATACAATAAACAGTTAATAACAAGCATTAACTGGATGAAAAGCTAAACAGTGTCTGAATAAGAACTCAAATCATTAGACTCCACGTTCTAAGCTTTTTTACTTTATGTTTTACTAGAAATATTTATTGAATAAGAAATGTAATGTTCAAATCTGTCTTTCCCATCAGACTATAAACTCTATGAGTAAAGAAAAATTATCATCTGATACGGTATCCAATGTCTGAAGTAGGCTTTACACACTGTAGGAGATTAATTAATGCTAATTAAATGAATAAACACATGAATTAATTAATAAATAGAAGAAAACCTCAGCATTCTTGAATAATGGGGAGATTAATTTGTACAATGACAATTTGACCAAGAAGTCCTTGCACTCAGTTCTGCTAGAATTTCTTAACTATTTAAATATCAAATACAACAATCTTATTTACACAGTGTAACAGAGGGCAAGATTCCACAGTGCCACAAATTTTATTTTGAAGAGAGAATACAGTCTACCTATCAACCAAAAACTATTTCTCCAACTTGGCTCATTTCTCTCATTCACTTCCTACCTGAGCCCTGTAGTTGCCAGGTCTTCAATAAATGTGTGACGAATAAATCAATCACTGTGTACGTCTGCATGTGCGAGTGCGTGCATGTACAACAAGACATTATAAAATCTCAGATCATTTTTGAAAGTATTAAGAATACACATGTTATACAGAGAAAGATACATGCATAGACAGAAAGACAGACACCCACTCACAAATGAAAATAAAGTCGAATATTTTGCTATAATCCATTTATTAATACTTCTAATAATAGTAAGAATATGTCTTTTCCTCTAGTATAACCCCCCCCCAAAAAAAGAGTTAAAAATATTAGACTCAGATCCCTCCCAGGCCAACACTGTTAAATTAAGAATATGTTTTAATGCTGCCATCATTTTGATTATACTACAAAGCAGCCTATAACTTATAAAACCAGCAAATTGAAAGAATTTCACAAAAATACTGATTATAGAATAGTTTATTTTGTAGTGATACTTGGAACAGATATGGAAAAAATGGTAATAAGAGGCAGAAAATATTTGTGATCATAATAATAAAACAAAACATATCTCAAAGTATCTTCAATTCAAAGTACATCTTCAAAATTGCTTTCATCTTCCTTTCTAATGTTTATCATTCCTTTCGCTTCTAAACTTCTGGTACCAATCTCTCATCTTTTCAAATGGCTTGTAATAAAAGGAACAAACAAAACACACAGTCCTTCAAGGAGAATCGATTATACCGCTCATGGCAACACCACAGCTCCATGAAGTTTACTGACTAGTTAATAATATAAAAGTAAAATACATCTGCTAAGCCAATTACCTTTCTAAAATAAATTCTTATCATTTAACAAGGTATTTTCAACAAGTATATGCAAACACATAATAACAGAAAGAATCTTATGAAAGATCATCTAATTCAATTAACCTTAACTTCTCAATTCATTTGCCAACATTCCCACCACGCAATCTGGTCCACAATTTAACACCTCCTGACACAGGGCACATAGTACCTCCAAAAGAAACTGATTATATTTCTGTACTTCTTTACTACTAAAGAGTTTTCCTTTATCCAGCTAAAATGATCCAGTCTGTGTCAACTACCCATTGGTTCTTCTATACTTGAGGTTTTACAAATAAATCAATAAACCTAATATTTCCAAATGAAGAAAGTCCTTCAAATGACGAGGGCTATCATATATATCTCCTGATCCTCTCTCTTCAAGCTAAAGCTACCCAGGTTTTCCACCCATCTTCATGGTATGAATTTAAATTTCTTCAACAATTAAAAAAAAAAAGAGAGAATGTTTTACAATTCACTCTTTCAAGCATGAAATTCAACATAAGAATAATGCATATCCACCAAAAGAGAATGTGGAATTATTATCCTTTTAATTTTTCAAACCTAAGAAGAGAATACCTCGTTATTCTACGAGTAGACTGCCATAAATGTCAAGGGAAGCTTGTAACCTACGTTTTATTGTGGATGAATGGCGAACAAACAAGAGTAGTAAAAGACTCTCTAAAACACAAGAGGCTACCTCTTTGACCTCAATTTTATTTTTTTGACACTAAGGCTACACTTTTTCATCTATCAATTCCCTTTTCTTTCTAGAAAGTTCATACTTTATAGCAAAGTCATATTAGAAATTTAATGTAAGAAAAATTTTTATTGTAGCTAAAAAATCAGGTCAATATTCCCAATTTACTCATAGACTTAATAAAATCAGTTAAAATATCAAACTACAAAACAGTTTAAGAAACTCAAGAGTTGGTATTAGGTTGGAAAATATCTAAATAGCAAAACAGCTAATAAAATAAATCAAGGCAGTCAGAAATCAGTGACATAAGTATCAGCTAAGCCAAAAACTGGTTGAGTATACTTGATTAAACTACTTCACCTCTCTAGAACACAGAGTACTCTCATCTGTGAAATGAAGATGAAAAATTAGGATCAGAAGTGCTCATAAACTTTGATCTCAGAACCTCTTTATACTTAAAAAAAAAAAGTACTGAATACTTCAAAGAGCTTTTATATCTATCCCTGGTTACCATATTAGAAAATTTTTAAGATTATTAAATTTTATTAATTTATTGCCTTTAATAATAGAAGCATTAAATACCAAAACAAATAACATTTTATGGGGGAAAAAAACTATTTCCAAACGAAAAATCTTTAAGTGACATGAGTTACACTGTTTATTATTTTTGCAAATCTCTTTAATGTCTGGCTTAATAGAAGACAGCTACATCCTCATATGCTTATGCATTCAATCAATATCACATATCATGTAACCTCTGGAAAACTACTTACATTCATGAGAGAGTATGAAAAAGCAAGCAATATCTTACTATCATTTTGAAAATAGCTCTACCTTCATGAACCCCTGGAAAAGGTATTACGAACTTCTCCTCAACAAAGAGGCCCTGAACCACACTTGGAGCACTATCAGACTAGACCATTTCTAATTCTCAAGATCCACATGAAACTAGACTGATGACAAGATTTGATATTTATTAAAAAAAAAAAAAAAAAACCTGAAAATACATTATCTTCACCATGATAGAATGTATCACTAATATCATTTTAAGAGAGTTCAATGAGATGGTCCTTTTAAAACCAACTATAAAAAGTCATATAAGAAAAGATGTTGAAGATTAAAAATAATGCAACAGAGTATACTATTATTATGGAAATCACTACACAGAGGAAATAAAATACAAAGGGAGTTATTATATTATGATGATTCACAATCTTCAGGTTGTAATATCAACTACATTAATATAATCATGATTAAACTATTCATTTGCAAAGTCTAAAAATACAAGAAAATCTACCATCTATATTTCCTAGCCTAAAGAGCTAAGTTTCATTCACTGACTCTGAAGTTGAAGGGGTTCAGAACAAGTCTCCCCAAAGATGTGTCACTTGAGCATTTGGATTATTTTGAGCTGGAGACAATCAATGCCCAAAAGACTCAAGAAGAGCTTTTTACCTCTCCCTTAAGTACCTAAAAAACATTCAGATAAGGGGCGTGGCTCAGAGACACAGCTACCAGAGATAATAGTTTATCTGAATGGACTATCTGTAGGACATACAATTACCAAACATCTGCTCTTCTTATTGTCCTGTGAAATACCCTCCTCCCCTTTAAAGCCCCAGGCCCCCATCCCATTCCTTACCTCAAGAAGGCCTCAACTGCCAGGCTTGCCCTTGGGTTTCATATTTTATGGGGATCCCATACATAAGTAATTAAGTTTGGGGTTTTTTTTCCTGTAATCTTTCAACAATTGAATTACCAGACCAGCCAAAATAACCTAGAAAGGTATAGGAAAAAATTTTCCCTTCCTACAAAGTAATACAGGTATCTTTCCACAGAAGAAAGTAAAATATAAGAAATAAATGCAAGTTTAACCTCTAATTTCACATAGGCAAACAGAATCATTGTTGGCACAATCCTTTGGCAAATCCTTCTAACAGGACCTATATACCTTTATGTTTCAATCTCAAGGCCAGACACAAATATGGAGTGATAGTAAAACCAGAAAAAGTAAAGTATATTAAAATCCTAGAAATGCTCACTGATCTTTCCTATGTCACTGAAAAGTATATTTCATTAGCTAGCCATTTTATCTACAATGGATAGTCAGTCATTCAACTGCAGTATCTAAATGACTAGTGTGCCACACGGTTGCTTTCTTGTAATATACAAATTAACTTGGATCATTGTTATCCCTTATAAAACTAATGAATTCAAACCTAATCCTCTCTTCTCGATCTGAGAATATTTAAGAATATATAAAATAATCAAAAGGTTTGCCTTACTTGTCAATAACTATGTAACTCAGTTGGGCAGTAATACTATTTACTTCAAAACAAAAAGAAAACTGAAATATAAATTTTGTTTTCATGCTTATGGAGTTATGACAGTTGATAGCATCACATTATGTAAAACTTAAGAATATCTACTTAATATAAAATAAAATTTAAAAAAAAAGTAAAAAAAAAATAAATAAAAGGTGCTAAAACACAGAAGGCCAATAAAAGAAACAAAGAGAAACCAAAAAAAAAAAAAAAAGAATATCTACTTAATATTTTTACACTAAATAGAAAGTTCTCTGCCATATTAACTGTAGCAATGGTCTATAACTCTATTAAAACACATTACTATAACTTATATATGTAAACTTATTCTATATTCTATAAGCTTACAATACTTGAATACTTCTCTTCACTGAGCACTGAGATCTTCCACTTTTTAAAAATTTCTATATTCATCTTTCCTTTTCCCCCACAAACAAAACAGGCGAAATAGCACCATCTGGTGGATATCACCTTAGTTTTAAAATAAATTTCTACATTTACCTTATTAACTCTATTTTGGGAAAACTGCACAACAATAGGGACTCATTATAAAGTACTATAAATGAATAATAAACAGTGGCTTGATTAGCAAGCAAAAGTATACTTGAAAACTGAAATGAGATAATAGCATTGTTTTAATTACTAAGAAGTTAACCATTATTCTCAGGCCATTAAGGATAACATCTCCTCAGAACCTTTGGGTCTTTGTTTAAAAAGAAGGAAATGTCAATTTGTAATATAAAAATAATTTTATTTTTGATATAATCAATTCAGTTCAGTCGCTCGGTCGTGTCCGACTCTTTGCAGCCCCATGGACTGCAAAACACCAGGCTTCCCTGTCCATCACTACTCCTGCAGCTTGCTCAGACTCATGTCCATCAAGCTGGTGATGCCATCCAATCATCCTCTGTCGTCCCCTTCTTCCTCCTGCCTTCAATCTTTCCCAGCATCAGGGTCTTTTCCGATGAGTCGGTTCTTCGCATCAGGTGGCCAAACTATTGTAGTTTCAGCTTCAACATCAACGAATTTTCAGGACTGATTTCCTTGAGGATAGACTGGTTGGATCTCTTTGCAGTCCAAGGGATTCTCAAGAGTCTTCTCCAACACCACAGTTCAAAAGCATCAATTCTTCGGCACTCAGCTTTCTTTATACTCCAACTCTCACATCCATACATGACTACTGGAAAAACCACAGCTTTGACTAAACAGACCTTTGATATAATACATGTATACTAAATGAAGAGGATGAGATATGAGATACGAGATATGAGGATGAGATATGAGATAATCTTCAGAAAAAATAGGGAATTTGTTGGCAGTACAGTGGTTGGAACTCCAAGCTCTTGCTGCTGAGAGCCCAGGTTCAACTGTTGGTCAAAGAACTAAAGTCCCACAAGTTGCACACCACAGCCAAAAAAAAAAAAGTATAAAAAAGAGAAGATAGTGCTCTGTGTTGTTTGTATTTATACTATGGTTCCCCACCCCACCCCCCACCCTGAACATGCTACAAGGTTTGTGGGATCTTAGTTCCCAGAGAATGAACCCAGGCCATAGGCAGTAAAAGCACAGAGTCCTAACCACTGGACCACCGGAGAATTCCCAGTGTTGATTTTTTTTTTTTAATAAGTTTATCTAAATAATCAACTAAATTAGTAAGGCTGATCTCAAGGCTGATTAACAATAAAACCTTTCTGAATACTAAGTACTGTGCTGGATAATGGTCAAAACATAAACTACATCATAATTTTATGAGGTAATGGTAACAACTATGGAAAGGAAAATAAACTAAAGACAAAAACCAGGACATTAATTATAGGCTTTCAAGGGTGAAATGGAGAATGAGAACAGGATCAAAATATTAAAAAGTCCCGAAAAAGGTAGCATATTTCTTGAGGCACTTTTTTATCTAAAAAGATAAAAATTGCGTGTTACATTTTTTCAGTAATTATTGGTTAACACACACACACAGTTTAACAAGAAAAAGGAACTACTGGTTACACAAAGTTAAGCACTATATACACAGTGGAAAGGAAACACAAACACACTGAAACATAAACCCATTTTCTCATGAGACTTACAATGCAGCTATCATTCTCCCCACTGACTAAGCATCCTGCAGATGCAGCAATTTTTCTCCCTTTTAGTTATGCTGTTGTTTCCTAACGTAAAGGAATTTAACATCTCAATTTATACAGCTTTTATATTAAAGATACCCCGACCAGTATTAACTTGAACTTAAATACAAAAAACTTAAAGCAAAGCTCATCTTTGTTCCTTCCACTAAAATGATAAGAAACTTCCAAGGACATTTTTGGTACAAAATATCCATAATACACTGAAGTCTTTAAAGCAACAGAAATATTGAGCTGAACTATACCACCACACAAAGCCTGAGGAGGAAGACAGGAAAGAAGAAATTCTCTCTCTGTCTCTCTCAGCCCCCAACACACATACTCACATATCCACACACAACTAACTCTACCCTCTTCCTTCCCCTCTCCCTACCTTTCTCTCCATCTTCCCCCTTCCCCACTTCCTGACCTTTACTTGACAACAAATAAGGTGGAAGGATGAAATCAGCATGGGAATAAAATTATGCTCTAGAAATGTTCTGATAATTAATTCTATTTTTAAAAGGATTAAACTACAGACCAATCTTTTTCATATTTTCCTACAACATTCAAAACAAAGAAATCAGAATAATTTTATGCTGTTTAAAAATCCTTCTATAAATAAAAATTAAGAATACTATCATTCTGGATATCATGCTTAAAAAACTAACACTGTTTGCCTAAAATTCCTAAAGCATCATTTTCTTGAAAGACAAAAACAAGCAATTGGACCTTAAGGGAGCTTAAAGCAGAAGAAAGCTCTCGGCAGGTGATAGAACTAACGGGGGAAAGCCAGTTTCAGATCAACTGCTTCTGAGTCATGCGCTGCTGCTGCTGCTCAGTCCCTCGGTCTTGTCCCACTCTTTCCGACCCTGGGTACTGCAGCATATCGGGCTTCCCTATCCTTTCTCATCTCCCAGAGCGGGCTCAAACTCACATCCACGATGTCATCGAACCATCAGTTATGCCAACCAACCTTCTCATCCTCTGTAGTCCCCTTCTCCTCCTGCCTTAAATCTTTCCCAGAATCAGGGTATTTTCTAATGCATTGGCTCTTCTCATTAGCTGGTCAAAGTATTGTAGCTTCAGCATCAGTCCTTTCAATGAATGTTCAGTGTTGATTTCCTTTAGGATTGACTGGTTTGATCTCCTTGCAGTCCAAGGGACTCTCAAGAATCTTCTCCAACACCACAGTTCAAAGGCACTAATTCTTCAGTGCTCAGCTTTCTTTATGGCCCAACTCTCACATCCATACATGACCACTGGAAAAACCATAGCTTTGACTATATGGACCTTTGTCCACAAAGTAATGTCTCTGCTTTTCAATATACTGTCTAGGTTTGTCATTGCTTTTCTTCCAAGGAGCAAGCGTCTTTTAATTTCCTGGCTGTAGTCACCATCGACAGCCATTTTGGAGCCCAAGAAAATAGTCTGTCACGGTTTCCATTGTTTCCCTAGTCTGTTTGCCACAAAGTGATAGGGCCAGATGCCATGATCTTCATTTTCTGATGTCGAGGTTTAAGCCAACTTTTCCACTCTCCTCTTTTCGCCTTCATCAAGAGGCTCTTTAATTCCTCTTTGCTTGCTGAAATTAGTGTGCTGTTATCAGCATATCTGAGGTTATTGATATTTCTCCCGGCAATCTTGATTCCAGCTTGTGCTTCATCCAGCCTAATATTTCGCATGATGTGCTCTGCATATAAGTTAAATAAGCAGGGTGACAATATACAGCCTTGACATACTCCTTTCCCAACTTGGAACCAGTCTGTTATTCTGTGTCCAGTTCTAACTGTCCCTTCTTGGTCTGCAAACAGGTTTCTTAGGAGGCAGGTAACATGGTCTGGTATTTCCATCTCTTTAAGAATTTTCCACAGTTTGTTGTCATCTACACAGTCAAAGGCTTTAGCATAGTCAATGAAGCAGAAGTAGATGTTTTCCCGCAATTCTCTAGCTTTTTCTATGATTGAACAACATTGGCAATTTGATCCCTGGTTCCTCTGCCTTATCTTAATCCAATCTGTATATATGGAAGTTGTCCTTTCACACACTGCTGAGGCCTACCTTGAAGGATTTTGAGCATTTCTTTGCTAGCATGTATTCCCTGGTGGCTCAGATGGTAAAGAGTTTGTCTGCAGTATGGGAGACCTGGGTTCAATCCCTGGATCAGGAAGATGCCCTGGAGAAGGAAATGGCCAATCACTCCAGTTATCCTTGCTGGAAAATCCCATGGACAGAGGAACCTGGCAGGCTACAGCCCATAGGGTCGCAAAGAGTCAGACACAATTGAGCAACTTCACGTTCACTTTTCACTTTGCGGTAGTTTGAACATTCTTTGGCAGTAGGCAGAGAGCAATTCATCCAATAGCCAACAGAGAACTATTAATGTGCCTTAATAACATGGTCAAACTAGATGGGACAAACTAGTCTCTTAGAAAGGTGGACAATCAATAGGACAGGAAAAAAAAAAAATACTGCAACAAACATTAAACAAAGAATGTGAGCTGAAGATAAAGGGTGAGAACAAGGCAGGTGGTCCTAAGGTGCTACTGTAACATTCTAAGAAGAATTATGAAAAAAAAGAATATAGACGGTTAAAAGTTGCTAAGAGAGTAGCTGGCTAAGAGAGTAGATCTTAAAACTTCTCACCACAGGAAAAAAATTTGCACCTGTGTTGGTGATGGATGTTAACTAGATGTGATCATTTTACAATATACACATGTATCTTCAAAATCCGGTGATAAACCATTAAGGAAACGGACGTTAAAAAAGTATATATATACATATATAACTGAATCACTCTGCTGTACAACAGAAATTAACATTGTATATCAACTATATAATTAATTTTAAAAATATACATATATTGAATCATTATGTTGTACAGCTGAAACTAATACAGTGCTATATCAATTATATCTCAAGTTTTTTAAAAGATCATGAAGAGTATTGCTATATCAATAAAATAGTTCAATTATACTCTTTCAAATAATTCTGTTATCAAATTCAGTGAAGCTCAATAAATATAAAAAAATAAAAATCACCCCTGATGTTTTTTGTGCCACCATAATGTACACCTGTGTTTCTATAAACTATATTATACTTTAACAGAATAAATACGCTCAAAATTAACAAAAAGTGTTCAAAGATAATTAACTTACAAAATTGTTTAAAAGCCGATTCATGCATCATCCTAATAACGTCCCTAGCTTTAAAGTTGACATCAAATTTGCCCATTTTTCCAAATTCATTTTGGAAGCTAGACACATTCACTTTGCCCTCATTCTAGTGGGGAAAACTTCCCTGAAGAGACAATTATACAACTCAATATTTAAATTTAAAATAATCTGAAGGAGAAAGGAGAAAAAGTAGAGGTTAAAGAAGTATCCACATTTCAACAAAGGAAAATTGGTGGTAGGATTTGATAATAAAGGATTTTCCCACAAGAACATAAGTTTATGAAAACTATGTATGTATTTCCTGCAAGTCTTTGGATTTTTTTTTTGTTGAATTCAATTTGAAAAGAAATGAATCCTTCTAGCGTGCAGAAATTTTGTTTGTGCCCTTTCTGCAAGACCCCTCCCCCCAAATTTCCCTTAATGACCATTTTCTTATCCAATTTAACACTGAAAAAGCTCTTTTAAAAAAGATAATTTAGAATATGATATATGGAAACCAGTTATACTTGCAGAAAATTTTTTTTTCAAAATCTTCCATCAGGTTTTTTCCTATCTCCTCTGGTCTTATCCCACACAGACCCTACAGACCTAGAAATCAAAAGTATCTCTGGCTTTCACAAATTAAATAAACATTAAAGTAGTAGGAATATTTGGGAAAGATGGTTTCCCTTTGTACTTGCTACTAAAATTTAGTATATACAAAGTGAGACTTTTCATAAAGGTAACATTTTCACACATACACACACACACACACACACACACCAAAAAAAAAACAAAACACTTAGAAGTGATTAGAACATAAAGCACAAGTTTTAAAGGAAAATTTTAAAATGTATTCTGGATAATGTTTCAATCATTTTGCAAAATGAAATAGCCAAGTTGCAATCTGAATGAAGTTCTACAGAGGGAGCTAGCATCACAAGGAAAAAAATTTATAATACACAGAACTTCAAGAAAAGACCTACTCAGTTAGAAATATTAGATTTCTATTCATCAACATAAACTTGGATTATACTCTAAGGGTTTTATACCTTGGCCATCAGCCAACTCCGCAAAAAACCACAATATTATCTACAAAGTATGGTATTTCTCTGGTAAATCACATTAAACTAATGAAATATAGCATCCACCACAACCAGAGTGTGTAGAGTAAATGTTTGTTTTAAATAACATCATTCTTCTAAAGAATTTCTTTAAATACTCTTTTTCTTAAGTCACTGAACTTAGGCAACGAAAAGGCAATTAAAAAAAAAACTGAAATCAAATTGGAGCCTACCCTTTTCTACTATAGAACAAGTAATAGAGTCTCACCAAGCTTTAGTTTCCTGTAAAATGGGAATGACTGTATCTACCTCATAGGGTTGTTGTGAAGATTAAATTAGCACGTAACAGTTAATTGAAATAACTGCTCTCATCCCTTACTCATGTTATTCAATTTTTCAATATTTTCTAAAAAGAAATCATTATAGATACTAGAGAAAATATTAATTATAGTCAGTAGTTTTCAAGAGCTACATTAGCTGCTAACAGACATTAAAACTTCCCCGAAACTTCTAAATTCATATCATTTCCAAATAGTCTGACTCAGTTCTTTAGGGAACTATACACTGTGTCAGCATAATCCTTTCATTATTTTTCAAGTTGATATCTGTCATAGCTTCACTCTCAAAATATTCTTGTCTGCCATAGACCAAGAAGAAAAAACAATTCGACACAGTAGTTTCTACTCTCTAAGACCCAGGTTGACCCTAGTAAGTATTTACCCAATTGATATCACATAGTAAAATGATGTCAAGTAAGTTCAGTCAGTTGAGTTCAGTCGCTCAGTCATGTCAACTCTCTGTGACCCCATGGACTGCAACACACCAGGCCTCCCTGTCCATCACCAATTCCCAGAGTTTACTCAAACTCATGTCCATTGAGTTAGTGATGCCATCCAACCATTTCATCCTCTGCGTCCCCATCTCACACCTTCAATCTTTCCCAGCATCAGGGTCTTTTCAAATGAGTCAATTCTTTGCATCAGATGGCCAAAGTATTGCAGTTTCAAGTTTCAGCGTCAGTCCTTCCAATGAACACCCAGGACTGATCTCCTTTAGGATGGACTGGTTGGATCGCCTTGCAGTCCAAGGGACTCTCAAGAGTCTTCTCCAATACCACAGTTCAAAAGTATCAGTTCTTCGGTGCTCAGCTTTCTTTATAGTCCAACTCTCAAATCCATACATGATTTCTGGAAAAACCACAGCTTTGACTAGATGGATCTTTGTTGGCAAAGTAATGTCTCTGCTTTTGAATATGCTGTCTAGGTTGGTCATAACTTTTCTTCCAAGGAGCAAGTGTCTTTTAATTTTATGGCTGCAGATGGTGACATCTGCAGTGATTTTGGTGCCCAAAGAAATAGAGTCTCTCACTGTTTCCATTGTTTCCCCATCTATTTGCCATGAAGTGATGGGACCAGATGCCATGACCTTAGTTTTCTGAATGTTGAGTTTTAAGCTAGCTTCTTCACTCTCCTCTTCCACTTTCATCAAGAGGCTCTTTAGTTCTTCTTCACTTTCTGCCATAAGAGTGATGTCATCTGCATATCTGAGGTTATTGTTATTTCTCCCGGCAATCTTGATTCCAGCTTGTGCTTCATCCAGCCCAGCATTTTGTATGATGTACTCTGCATATAAATTAAATAAGCAGGGTGACAATACACAGCCTTGACGTACTCCTTTTCCTATTTGGAACAGTTCCTACATGGAGCTGTTGTTCCATGTCCATTTCCAACTGCTGCTTCCTGACCTGCATACAGATTTCTCAGCAGGCAGGTCAGGTGGTACGGTATTCCATCTCTTTCAGAATTTTCCACAATTTATTGTGAGCCACACAGTCAAAGGCTTTGGCATAGTCAATAAAGCAGGAATAGATGTTTTTCTGGAACTCTCTTGCTTTTTCCATGATACAGTGGATGTTGGCAATTTGATCTCTGATTCCCCTGCCTTTTCTAAAACCAGCTTGAACATCAGGAAGTTCACGGTTCACGTATTGCTGAAGCCTGGCTTGGAGAATTTTGAGCATTACTTTCCTAGCATGGGAGATGAGTGCAACTGTGCGGTAGTTTGAGCATTCTTTGGCATTGCCTTTCTTTGGGACTGGAATGAAGACTGACCTTTTCCAGTCCTGTGGCCACTGTTGAGTCTTCCAAATTTGCTGGCACACTGAGTGCAGCACTTTCACAGCATCATCATTTAGGATTTGAAATAGCTCAACTGGAATTTCATCACCTCCACTAGCTTTGTTTGTAGTGAAGCTTCCTAAGGCCTACTTGACTTCACATTCCAAGATGTCTGGCTCTAGGTGAGTGATCACACCATCGTGATTATCTGGGTCATGAAGATCTTTTTTGTATAGTTTTTCTGTGTATTCTTGTCATCTCTTCTTAATATCTTCAGCTTCTGTTAGGTCCATACCATTTGTGTCTTTTATTGTGCCCATTTGCATGAAATGTTCCCTTGGCATCTCTAATTTTCTTAAAGAGATCTTTAGTCTTCCCCATTCTATTGGTTTTCTCTATTTCTTTGCATTGATCGCTGAGGAAGACTTTCTCATCTCTCCTTGCTTTTCTCTGAAACTCTGCATTCAAATGGGTATACCTTTCCTTTTCTCCTTTGCCTTTCGTTTCTCTTCTTTTTTCAGCTATTTGTAAGACCTCCTCAGACAACCATTTTGCCTTTTTGTATTTCTTTTTCTTGGCAATGGTCTTCATCACCACCTCCTGTACAATGTCACGAACCTCCGTCCATAGTTCTTCAGGCACTTTATCAGATCTAATCCCTTGAATCTATTTGTCACTTCCACTGTATAACTGTAAGGGATATGACTTAGGTCAAACCTGAATGATGGTATTCCCTACTTTCTTCAATTTAAGTCTGAATTTGGCAATAAGGAGTTCATGGTCTGAGCTACAGTCAGCTGCTGGTCTTGTTTTTTGCTGACTGCATAGGCCTTTTCCATCTTTGGCTGCAAAGAATATAATCAATCTGATTTCATTATTGACCATCTGGTGATGTCCATGTGTAGAGTCTTCTCTTGTGTTGTTGGAAGAAGGTGTATGCTATGACCAGTGCGTTCTCTTGGCAAAACTCTATGAGCCTTTGCCCTGCTTCTTTCTGTACTCCAAGACCAAATTTGCCTATTACTCCAGATGTTACTTGACTTTCCACTTTTGATTTCCAGTCCCCTATAATGAAAAGGACACCTTTTGGGGGGTGTCAGTTCTAGAAGGTCTTGTAGGTCTTCATAGAACCATTCAACTTCAGCTTCTTCATCATTATTGGTAGGGACACAGACTTAGATAATTGTGATATTGAATGGTTTGCCTTGGAAACGAACAGAGACCATTCTGTCGTTTTTGAGACTGCATCCAATTATTGCATTTCGGACTCTTTTGTTGACTATGATGGCTACTCCTTTTCTTCTAAGGGATTCTTGCTCACAGTAGTAAATACAATGGTCATCTGAGTTAAATGCATCCATTCCAGTTCATTTTAGTTCTCTTATTCCTAAAATGTCAATGTTCACTCTTGCCATCTCCTGTTTCACCACTTTCAATTTGCCTTGATTTGTGGACCTAACATTCCAGGTTCCTATGCAATATTGCTCTTTACAGCATCGTATTTTACCTCAAGTAAATTATTTGCAACAAAACATCAATGAACTTAACTTGAACTAAAAAGCTCTGGACAAAGTTTTAGGTATCTTATCCTTCCCCACTAAAAAAACAAAGAGGTATAAAGGAAAAAAAGACTATTACCATTTTTTTCTGAACTATTTTATACTAAAACTCAGAAACTATATTCAGAGGAATTACAAAACAGACTAAAAGAGAAGTAGTTAAAGAAACTATTTGCTTAATGGATAATAATGAAATAGCAAAGCACTAATCTTAGTCCAGTCCATTCTCTTGGCAAAACTCTATTAGTATTTGCCCTGCTTCATTCTGTATACCAAGGCCAAATTTGCCTGTTACCCAAGGTGTTCCTTGACTTTCTACTTTTGCATTCCAGTCCCCTGCTGCAATTCATAGGGTCGCAAAGAGCCTGACATGACTGACCGACTGAACTGAATTGAATCTTAGCCCGCAATGACATGTGAAAGACAGCTAAGCTTCCCTAAGAGCAGAAGCTAGTTCAAGAGTATTTTTATGAACATTATCATACTCAAAAAAACCTACTTCACAACTAACGTTTATGGTCCCTTATAGTTCAAAAAGTTTTTCACATACATGTGGCAGCTGTGCTCAATCATGTCCAACTCTTTGTGACCCCATGGACTGTAGCCCACCAGGCTCCAGTATATATTTCACATATATAATTTCATCTAATCCGCATTAAACCTAACAAGATAAAGCAAAAGTATCTTTATTTTACAAATGAAGATGTTATATTCAGGAGATGAGGTGATTAACCCAAGAATGGTAGCGTACCAACTAAACTACATTTCCCAGAATTCTTTTCCCTGTGTGGTTTTAAGTTGGGATTAACTACAAGAGATATTTATGTACAATTTGGGAGGTACAAGTGAAACATCAGCCGTTTCACTCCAAAGGCAGCTACTGGTTTAGAGGTAGTGAAGACAGAAAGGTATGGGTAGAATTCCAACTTATTTTTATTTATCCCCACTCCACCTCCAGCTCACCTTCCCAACCAAGCCCAAACTCATCACCAAATCCTCTACTGAAAATACACTGAAGTAGTAGCTTCAGAGAGCCAACAATGCACCAACTCTTCACAGTTCACTCCAACAGCTGGGCGTGCCTAGTTGCTTCTTGAAAGCTCCAATTCCTTAACCTACACACCACGACTGGTCTGTGATTTTTCTCTAATCCTTTTTGGCCCTTTATTTCCCTAGTTTTCCTCACAATGAACAAGGTTTACTCCCTATAATAGGTTTCTTATTACTCATAGCAGAACTGAGTCTTAACTGATACACCAAGGTTACAATCTGTAGCAAAACATATGTTAACCCTGTTTCTTCTAACACTAAGTCTAGAGCACCATATATTTCATCAAAACAAAAGGCGGCAATTTAGGATAAATCCTTTGAGGCTTTAAGGTTTCACCACTAATAACATACATTTTTCATTCATCTAGCATATACGCATGAATATATGACCAAGTCTAATACTAAAATTATCTCATAAAGGAAGAACTCATAAAGGAGCTCTCCTTTATGATAGGGCTAATAATTTTCTTTTAAACAATAAAACATT
Source organism: Bos grunniens (assembly GCF_055505025.1). Lineage (NCBI taxonomy): Eukaryota > Metazoa > Chordata > Mammalia > Artiodactyla > Bovidae > Bos > Bos grunniens. The sequence goes on from NC_141192.1 coordinate 16,101,013, forward strand.
TACACAAACATTTCAAAAGTTTCATAATCCAAGTATAACAACAGATAAGAAGAAACTATGAAATTCTAGAATTCTAAACTGATAACACAGTCAAAAATTCACCAGAAGGGTGAACTCAGGTCACAGATTAGTTTAGAATCATTTTTTCAGTTCAGTTCAGTCGCTCAGTTGTGTCCAACTCTTTGCGACCCCATGAACCATAGCACCTCAGGCCTCCCTGTCCATCACCAACTGCCGGAGTCCACCCAAACCCATGTCCATTGAGTCGGTGATGCCATCCAACCATCTCATCCTCTGTCATCCCCTTCTCCTCCTCCCTTCACTCTTTCCCAGCACCAGGGTCTTTTCAAATGAGTCAGCTCTTCGCATCAGGTGGCCAAAGTACTGGAGTTTCAGCTTCAGCATCAGTCCTTCCATTGAACACCCAGGACTGATCTCCTTTAGGATGGACTGGTTAGATCTCCTTGCAGTCCAAGGGACTCTCAAGAGTCTTCTCCAACACCACAGTTCAAAAGCATCAATTCTTCGGCACTCAGCTTTCTTTATAGTCCAACTCTCACATCCATACATGACCACTGGAAAAACCATAGCCTTGACTAGACAGACCTTTGTTGACAAAGTAATGTTTCTGCTTTTTAATATGCTGTCTAGGTTAGTCATAACTTTCCTTCCAAGGAGTAAGCTGTAACTGGAGAAGGAAATGGCAAACCACTTCAGTATTCTTGCTTTGAGAACCCCATGAACAGTATGAACCATTTGTAGTTGCCTGAAATAATTTCAATCAATGCTAGTTTGGGATTCTTACAAAAGTCACCTGATTAGTTTAAAAAAAAAAAAAAGGGAACAAAGAATCTGAAATTACATTTAGTAATTCCTAGAGGCACAGCTTCAGAAGCACACATGATAATGTTATTATATGGCACCTTTTAAAGATCAACTTAAAAAGCAATATAGTGAACAGTTACTGTACAAAGATCATGACTATACATTAAAAAATCAATTAAAAAATATTTCCCAAACAACAACACAAAATGTTTCCCATGTAAGAGGCATTGGTAGCTTAGAATAAAATGTCCTATGAAAGTATTATACATGAAATTAAACAACTTGGATCAAAGAAGACTGCTGTGTTCTAGAGAAAACAGTTCCAGTGGTGATTAGATTATGAAAATTCTGGATATTCAAACAAATAACAAGTAAAAAAGGAAAAATAATTTTAATATCATTTCACTTTATATGTGATTATAATATGTATATAACGAAACTAAATTACAAGTACAAATTTGACATTTTGTAAACTTCTCTAAAAGTTTTTAGAATTGAGTTGGCCAAAAAGCTTTGTATTATACCCTCTCCTTGGAAGAATAAGTGCCTTGTATTTGGAATTCAGATACACGTAGCATTTATTTGATTAACTGTCCTCAACTCACTCAGTGAGTCTGAGGTAGTTCATAAAGCCATAATACTGTAAAATTAATTAGCCATTGAGCCTTGATACAGTTGAGTTCATTATAATCAGTGAATCTGCCAATGAGTATCAACCCCATTTATTAAAAAAAAAAATCATATTCTCAAGGAGCTGCTTGGTGTGATAAAAAAGCAATTAATTGGGAATCAGGAGATTTGGATTCTGGTCCAGTGCTGTAATTAAAGGGCAGGGTAACCCAATTCTAGGGCTCATTTCTAGAATCTTGCATTCTATAATGTAAAAGATATAAAACATTAACCATGTAACCTCATTGCTGGTCCTAGATGTTCTTTATTTCAGTTTTGACTTTTCACTTCCCAGGCTTTCTTTTATCTCTTTGGTATTTGCAATGAACAAAATCTATCAACTTTATAGGCAAACATTCTTATATTACTCTTACAAAACAATCCTGATATTTTCAAAGAATTACTAAGTCACACCATTAATAATAATGAATTTAGGAACATATCAGACAGATGCTATTGATTGTCTCCAAGGGCTCTGAACATGTTTTCAAACGTGCCACTTAAATACTTAAAAATCTTCCCTACTGGTTAATAAACTGGGCATTGTTAACAACTCTAAGAAATTCTGATGTTTTGACACTGAATCAAAGATTAAGGTCTAACAGTGTCTTTCCCCAGTGCCTCAGACAGTAAAGAGTCTGCCTGCAATGCAGGAGACCCAGGTTCCATCCCTAGGTGGGGAAGATTCCCCTGGAGAAGGAAATGGCAACCCATTCCAGTATTCTTGCCTGGAAAATCCAGGGATGGAGGATATAGTCCATGGGAGGCTATAGTCCATGGGGTCACGAAGAGTCGGACACGACTGAGCGATTTCACTTTCTTTCCAATACTTCTACTTCATACCTCTTACGTAATTCATTCATTTTCTCCCATTTCATCATAACCCTAAACTGATAAAAACTTAAATATATTATACTTATTGCAAGACAAAAATTTTTTAATTCAAGGACTAATTCTAACAAATTAATACAATTTTCAACACAAAAAAACAGTCAATAAGGAGAATTCATTCAGTAACAATAAGTAAAATATGCTCCATATCTAGAAGAGCATGAACTGTTCTAGAGGTAAAGGTAAAAATTCACCCTTTATCTTGGCAACTATATTTAAAAGCCAAGTAAATAAATGTGAATCTCTCTAAAAAGAGGCTTTCCCCATGCTTTATGGAGTACAGGAAACTGAAAAACAATTCTCAGATATCAAGTTACTTCTGTATGTGCTAAATAGCATGAATTCTTTTGAATTTATTTATATTTGCCTTTGAAATTTATCTCTTACTCAAGCCAATTTTTATCTTTCCTTATCTGAATCTTTATGATCTGATCTCAATATTCTGTTCAATGTAATATAGATTTATATATTCATAAATAAAAACAAGAGTTCTATTTCCTATAACTGTAGATGTCCAACAGTAAGAGAATGCACTATTACAAAGTCTCCAATTACAAAACTTTTAAAATGTGAACTATTAACTGGGGAGTAAGTCTACATTGATCAATGTTTCACTTTAAACACTGCCTAGCATAGCAATTGGTAAGTAGGTGAAAAAAGACTTATTCAATGAAATAGTGATATTTTTCTCATTTATTTTAAGTATCTCCACCTAGAAAACTAAAACTCTAGAAGACTGAGGAAAATCTGTAGAAGACTAATGAAACCAATTCATTATTGGATCACATACAGTGCAAAGTATAAATTCTATAGTTGTGGATTAATCAGATCCCAAATTTAATTTCTTGGCCTTCCCCACTTAAAAATCACCTCTTAGCATCTTCAGTACACAGAAAAACAGCAACTTGAGAAAAGCCATTATGCTTAAAACAAACAAGTGTCACTTTCGTTGCTGACCAATCTTCCCTGTTTTCGTGCATGTCAGTCTTCCCCAAAGAAGGAAATAACAAGTACACGTGACTAAATGTATATGGAGTCTGAATTATGACATCTTGGGTACTAAGAATATTTTAAGTAAAAGCATACTTAATATTTACCACAAAGTAATATCAAAATAATGTTATTATACTCTCCTATTGGCATATAAGGAATTAATGTAGACTTTCAATAGGTCAGTTAATTTAATGTTGCATTTTTACAACTTAAATCAAGATTTTCAGCAGATTATAATCAAAAAGCAAATAATACTGTTTTATAGGAATAAAGCATGGAATTATTAATTTGGATAATTTTATTTGTTTTATAGCTACACCTCTTATGATATTTTTAAAAGCTTGGTCTTAAACATAAAGAGATCTCAGCTATTTTAAGTATAAAATACAAATGAAATTATTTATAAGCAGCTTTCATGAAGGGCTGCTGCTGAGTTTTTTTAAATTAATATTCTGTTCTGACAGTGGCATACCCAACTGAAAGTTTTCTTAGGTGTACAGGTCAAAAACTACAGAGAACCAGCAGTCAAAAGAATTAAGATAATCAACCAATGTCAAATCAATCAAGCATGCACTAACAAATGTAAGATTGTTGTTGCATAAGCACTAGTTATTAAGAAAGAAGACTTCATGTTGCACTAAAAAAAAAAATTAAGTTGTGTCATTTCAGCCTTTAGACCCTCATTTTTATGTTTCCTAACTTAGATCACCAATTATGATCATAAAGTTGAAAAAGTTCATCCTGAAACAGATAATATATTTAATAACCAATTTAAATTTACGGAATTTATCACTTTCATTCTTTTTTCTGGTTACAGAATTAACACAACCCGTTAGAGAAGATTTAAAACACACATAAAAGGACAAGGAAAAAACCCAAAAGTCACCCACAACCGTACCACCCTCAGTCCTACTATTCTACCACAGTTCTCTTCTATGATATCTGTAAGCAAGCTTTTTCAATTACTTAATCATTGTGATATTAAATATTTTCCTAAAAACATGTTAACAACTGCATAATATTCTATACAGTTAACTATTTAACTGCACTGGAAAAAGAGAATAAGTCATTTAAGATTAATCCAAGAGTATGGCACTTGCCTTTTAAAACAGTTGAAAAATTTGTGTTTTCTGTAAAATGTGTATATATTATTTAAATCCTAGTAAGATTCTAGACTCCTTTCCGACATCTTTTTTAAATTTAAATAAAGAAAGTAAAGCAAAGAGTAACCTAGAAAACATGCAATTTTTTAATGCTAAATAGTGACAAAAGAAAAGGTCTAATCAAAAAATCTGCTTCAATCAATAAAGCAACTGTATTTTCCTGTCATATCATACAATTTTTTGTAGAGTATTTGCATTAAATTAATCTTTCATCACACTACACACCTTGAAGAGTTTCTCTACTAATTATGACAAATTTGAGCTAAATACCTACCTCTCTTTTCCAGTCTCTGGAATGGCCTAATAATACTCATTTTAACCACGGCTGGCAAAGATTAGGAATATACCTAATTTTCCTACACAGCTAATTATGGAGAAATGGTAGAAAAATAGTAACTCCAATATACTTTTAGTGATAAATGTTAACTTACAAAAATAATTATTATGTAATATATTCAAAGAGAAATAATCTACAAGAAGAATGCAAATACAGAAGATTTTCCATTGCGAGAAGAAAAAATCATCTATCCAAATTTAACACATTCAAGGGGAAAATATAATGTGAAACCCTCAATCTTTTGTTTCTAAATTCAGTCATAAAGAGTGGTATTAAAATTCATGTAGCCTAAAGTCACTGAGAACTACAACGCACTGCTGAGAATTAAAGAAGAATTAAACACTGTTAAGATGTCACTTTTCTCTGAAATAGATTCAACACCCCCATGATAATCCCAAAAGGTCTCTGTGAGGAAACTGATAAGCTGATTCTAAAATAAAAGCCAATGTAAAGGATCTAGTATATTCAAAGTAATCTCATAAACAAAGCTGAAGGACTTACAGCAACTGACTTCAATATTCACTATACTGTGTTACTGGCATAGAGTGACAAGTAAATCAACAGAACAGAATAAATCCATATTTCTAAGGTTATTTGATTTTCAGCAAGGGCATCAAAGCAATTCAGTAGACAAGTAAAGTCTATTCAGCAAATGGTGCTGAAGTAACTAGATATCCATCCAGGTAAAGAAAAATGAACCTCAACATCTACCTCACATCATAGACAAATATTAACACATAACAGATCACAGACCTAAACAAAAGAAGCTCAAATCACAGTTTTTAAAGAAAAATATAAGAGTATCATCATAAATTGAGGGCAGGCAAAAGTTTTTTAGAGGAACATAGAAAGCAATAATCATAAAGGCAAAAACTGATAAATTAGACTTTATAAAAATTTAAAACTTCCTTACCAAAAGAAACTATTAAGGGGAAAAGGTATGCCTGGGACTGCTGACATAGACTGGTACCCAGACTATATACAGAATTTCAACAACTCATCAATAAAAAGACAAAACAATCCAATGTTTTTCATCAGCAAAAGATTTTACAGATTCTTCACCAAAGAAAATACATATGGCCAATTAGCAAATGAAAAAATGCTCAATATCAATTGTCACCATGGAAATGAAAATTAAACCACAATGAAATGCAACTACATATCCACCAAAATACCTAAAATTAGCAAGACCATCAAACACCAAATGTTGATGAGGATGAAGAGCAACTAGAACTCTCACATATCGCTGTCAGGAATGTAAAACAGTCCTGCTTCAGAAGAAAATCTAGTCGTTCCTTATAGAACCAAATATAATGTTACCCTATATCCTAGTGACTCAGCAGCAAATCTACTCGAGTAATTTTCCATGAGAAATAAAAACATGTTCACCAAAAGACTTGTACAAAAATATTAACAGCAACTTTATTCATAGCAGCCAAAATAAAAGTAAACAGCCTAGATGTCCACCAATAAGAAAGCAGATAAACCATGGAATGTTAATATGCAATAAAAACAAATTAATTCATACAACATGAAAGAAGCTAAAAACATACTGAGTGAAAGAAGCACTATATAAAACAGAACAGACATATGACTCCATTAGTAAGAAATTTCAGAACAGGAAAACCTTAATCTATAGTTGAAAAAGAATCATAATATTCCTTTCGGAGGGTAGGAGCAGAGAGTGACTACAAAGAGGAAGAGGGGAAGAATTTTCGGGGGTGGTGATAATGTTCTTCATAGAGAACTGGGTCACGAACATTCATGTATCTGTCAAAACTCAGCAAATGTACAGTGAAGATTTGTGTGTTTCAATATATGAATATTTTTACATGTAAATACAAAAAACTTTAAAAGACTGAACTCTAGGTGACGGTATGCATGTTGAAATACTTATGGGGAAACATACTGATGTCTGCAATTTACTTTTGAGATATATTAAAAAAGCAGATGAATTCATGGATGGACAAAAGAATGGACAGGTAAAAAAGTAAGTAGAGTAAAATGTCAATGATAAAATCTAGGTGGTGAGTATATGGTTAATTATATACTGTACATTTTTCATAATAAAGTCAAAGAAAAACATCAGTTTATCCTTGAGGGTCAACTATATCATAGATGGCTAGAGAAATTGTAAATGAATGACATTAATGTGGGTTACATATTAAATAATATCAAAATATTTACACTATTGCAGTTTTCTGGTATTTTTAATATTGGTCATAGTACTGGAGTAGGTAGCCTTGTCCCTTCTCCAGGGGATCTTCCCAACCAGAAATCGAATCAGGGTCTCCTGCACTGCAGGCGGATTCTTTACTAGTTGAGCTACCAGGAAAGCCCCAAAGAACTTCTAGGTTGACCACCTAATTCCCAAACCAAAAAAGCTCTGCTATAAGACCTATAAATAACAAGCAATCAACCAATGGTACAGTTACAATCATGTACCCTCATTCACAATTTCTAGTTATAAAGAAAAAAATTATATAAAACTCCTTGACAATAAATTTGAGAACCCACTTGGAGATCATAATTAAATGAATTATAACTAAATGAATCATAATTAAATGAATTTTATAACAAATATAAAAACACTGGTAAAAGGCTAATATTAACAATGGGATATACCAACATTAAGAACTCTTAGAGAAATCCTTTCCCTACACATTGAGCCTACCATTTTATGATTAATATGATGGAAGGCTAACATAATAATGAGATATATCAATTGTAAGAACTCTTAAAGAAATCCTTTCCCTGCACACCGAGCCTACCGTTTGATGATTAACACTTTTCTACAATCTCTTCAATAAGAGAAAAGGAAGAAAATAATTTGGAAAAGATCCAGGACACAGTTTTTTTAAGCAGTTAAAAGTACTCAGAAAAATCATTACTTAATCTTGGGAAGAAAGTAAGAGTCTTGGAAAGTACTTAATCTACAGAAAGTTATTCTCCATACACATGGGTACAAATGAAGATTTCATTTAAACTAAACAGCAAGGGACTTGAATTAGATGTCAAACATCAAGGAAACAACCAAGAAGTCTGTAAAATTCACCAATGTATTTATAAACAGGATAGAACCTTAACTATCACTGAGAGTAAATGTGGTCTGCACAACACTGTAAGTCAACTATACTTCAATTCTAAAAACATATAATAATAATACTAATAATGTTAAGTCCAACCTAAAGGTACAGTAAGCCTCAAACTCTTAGCTCTACATTATTACTTGATATTAAATACTTGCATGATAATTAATGTTATCAGAACTTTCTTATTGCATGATGGAGAAAAAAAGGTAGACTACTAGAAAAGAGAACCATATAATTTTTTTTTTAGCTTCCATCCTGGAACAATCCTATGATATTGAAAAATAAGAGATGAATTTTTAAAACTACCAAGTCTGTAATTTTTAGCTAAAAACCTCACAGTTCCTGTAACACAGTAATTTTTTTTAGATACTACCATAGGGCAGAAAAACAGCAACAGAGATATTCCAAAATCATGTATACAGTTACTTTACCTGAAAGAGAGAATCCTATGAATACCAAAAATTTTTAAAGAAACAAAGTTATATTCACATCTACAATTTTAAAGTGTTTTTTTAACCTTGTGCTAAACAAGCTTAAGCATTTACTTTTTCGTAAGGTGACAAAATCATGTCTCCACCTTAAGCACAGGGTGGAAGTCAACTGAGCAAGAGTCAAAATTAACAATGACAATTTAATACTTTATCTGGGGAAAGAAACAAAACAACTTATTTCCCAATATGCCCTTAGTCCAGATGATGGGATCAGTTCAGTTCAGTCGCTCAATCGTATCCAACTCTTTGCAGCTGCATGAATCTCAGCACACCAGGCCTCCCTGTCCATCACCAACTCCCGGAGTTCACCCAAACTCATGTGCATCGAGTCAGTGATGCCATCCAGCCATCTCATCCTCTGTCGTCCCCTTCTCCTCCTGCCCCCAATCCCTCCCAGCATCAGGGTCTTTTCCAATGAGTCAACTATTCTCATGAGGTGGCCAAAGTATTGGAGTTTCAGCCTCAGCATCAGTCCTTCCAATGAACACCCAGGACTGGTCTCCTTTAGGATGGACTGGTTGGATCTCCTTGCAGTCCAAGGGACTTGCAAGATGATGGGATACAATAGTATTAAAACATATTATAATGTGCATGTGGTAACAACTTTGTTAACCTTATGTAGTATAAATTATCCTAATCCTACTAGGATTAAGAACATACTACTAGTTACATCTTTAGATTTTAAAACCTCATGGAATTTTAAAAATCAGATTGTTTACACATCTAATCCACAGACAGAGTCTAAATTATGGATAGCCTAGGGTTTAATGCACTTACAGTTCCTTATGTTTCTCTTCAGCCAAAATCTGGTCATTAGGTTTAAGAGAATATCTGTAACACAGAAACAAAAATATACTGGTAAAATAAACATATGAGTACGTTTGCCTCATGGACATCTGACTGTAGTCTCTACATACAGCCAGTTGAACCCAAGCAAATAAACACTACTACACTGATAACAGGTCTCTATCTTAATTGAGAAAACATGTGTGAGTTCTTTGATGCTCTATTAGTCACTTCCACCAACACCACCTCAGTAAGGAAAGGGAGATGTACTTGACCATGCTTTTAAAAAATGAGGTATCTTCAATATTCTTCTGTAGTGACTCATCCATAATGTTACATTTATCCAGCAGTACAAAATTCAAGAAACTACTCCAAGGTTAAGATTTAATAGTTCACAAAACAATACAAAGTTATTCTTTCATTAAATATATAGTAGGGCTAAGAGTCGGACACGACTCAGCGACTTCACTTTCCCTTTTTACTTTCATGCATTGGAGAAGGAAATGGCAACCCACTCCAGTGTTCTTGCCTGGAGAATCCCAGGGATGGGGGAGCCCTGGTGGGCCGTCGTCTATGGGGTAGCACAGAGTTGGACATGACTGAAGCGACTTAGCAGCAGCAGCAGCAGCAGGGACTTCCCTGGTGATCCAGTGGTTAAGACTCCACGCTTTCAAAGCAGGGGGAGTGTGGGTTCTTACTCTGGTCTGGGAACTAAAATCCCATATGCCATATTGTACGGCCAAGAGAGGGAAAAAGGCAATATACAGTAAACATTTATTATATACCAGACTATGTACTAAGTAATGTAACACAGGAGGAAAAATAAGCTTTGGAATTCTTAACTAAACCATTAACTAGCTTAGTGACCATAGGCAATTGTTTCAACTATAAGTTTCCCTGACTATAAAATAGAGGCTACCATAAATATAAGAACAGGGATATTCCAATATCATATAGTTCATACTACTAAAGGTCACAGAAATAGGCAAACAACAAAGGACAGGTCTGCAATTTCCACTTGTACTCATCCTTTTCCTAAAACTAACTGTCTGACAGCAGAGAGGTCATCTAAATCTCCTTTCTTGCCTCCCCTTCCACAAGTGCCTTTATTCACTTTATAAAAAGAATGGCACACATCTTTTCCATCCTGAATGTAACCATACTGCAATGCCTATGTATAAAAATCTCTGAAGTATTAAACAAGGAATGATTCATAATACTTGGTCTTCAAGGCCTTCTTAAAGTACTACAAACTGACTTTATGGCTTCCTGTTTTACACACTATTACAGTAAACAATGAAGACAGAAATTTAAACTGAGGAATTGGGATAGAATGTTCTATTTTCAGATATATTCAGAAGTTGATTACAATTTTCATTTTAAAAGTTCATCATTTCTAGCCCATGTTCATCATCAGAGAACACATTCCTTTTCAAGTAGAGTTCTGTGAAGCAAAGCTAAGAGAATTTCTAAAAAGGAACAAGAAAGACAAAGTCAATTTATTTCTTCCAAGCAACACTCTTTAAACAAGTCTTCTTGCCTTACATTTATCTACCAAGGATTAAGATTCAAAGATGGTTGTTACAGGAACATGAATCAAATCAATTTATTTGAATTGAAAAAATGAAGTCAGACTTCTTACATCATGAAAGTAAATCTCATTGGTGTGACAATGAAAGAACAGTTTTGCCAAAAAGGTTTCAAGATAGACAATGGCTTTAAACTGAATAAATGGTTTTGGTTAAAACGTGTTTAAGTCATCTGATAAAAACATCTTACCAAAGAAATATCCTTTGACATAGGTATATTGAAGTTAACAAGATTTAGCTTTTCTCAATACCGCCTGAACAATGCCTATGAATAAAATACCAACATATAATTACTACTTAATATAATTACATTAAGAAGCTTTAATAAAGCCTTTTTGGTATACTTCCCAGAATTTCAAGTCTTTAATGACTCTAATGACTCTGGCAAGTCAGGTGATTTCTATTCTTTGCTTCCAACAAAACTGAAAAAGGTCTTAATCAAATTATCAGCTGATAGATAAATAAAAATAATTCTGATGATAAATCATTTGACGTTAGAAAAGTTCAAATAATTGAGTAAAAATTTCTGAAACAAAACTGTCCATTACCATTCAATTAATTATATAAACAGAGTACTCAGAATTTAGATCTCTAAAAGAAAAAAAGGGGGGAAATAAAACTAATGCTGAACATTGTCTTACTGTAGCACTGGGTATTATTTATCCACAAAAGGTTCAATTAATTGAAAAAAATTAAAGATCAGCTTCATCCATCTCATTAAAAGATGCATTTCCAAAAACTTCTCATTTTCTTGTTTAATACTGATTTAACATTTAATACATTTACATTGTTTTATTAATTGTATGCTAATTAAAATAACTAGAAAAAATATTTTAAACTTGACTTCATACATATAGTTGTTCAAAGACATACGACAGGGTGATCAATATGCAAGAAAGCCTTGCATGCATAAAAATACATTGCCTTCATAATGTATACATAATATATTATGTGCAAAACATAATCCATGCATAAAAAACACATCACAAAAGGATGAAACCTGGTGGGAAAAGTATAATAAAAATACAAATTTAAACAGAGAAAGGAATATAAATTTTTTAATGTTAAGAAAGAAGTTGTTTGTATCTTTTTATAAATGTATAATGAATGGTAGGTATCAAACTACTATGGTATTTAAGACTCCAGTAAAAGAATGATTTACCAGTTTTATTTAACATTAAAATATAAAAATCATAAATACTTAAATGACTGAGGAAGTACTTACTTATCAAAACATTTTCATGGAAGTTAAAAAGTTTGAAACCAGTGGATTTGATGATATCTCTCAGCAAAGTGCTTGATATATACAAAATAGGAACTCAATCAATATAACTTTCCTTTTTTTTTTTAACATGTATCGTGTACTTAACAATGCTGTGGCACAGCATTAAACACCTTTAATATTAGCTCCTTTTTTAGGGGGCCATACCACGAGGCCAGTAGGATCTTAGTTTGCTGACCAGGGATTGAAGCTGTGTCCCCTGAAATGGAAGTAGGGAGTCCCAACTATTACAGCACCAGGGAATTCCCTTACGTTCCTTCTCTAGATAGTGAAAGAGAAATAACAAACATGTCTTGCCCTTATGTGTGTGCTAGTCACTCAGTCGTGTCCAACTCTTTGTGACCCCATGGACTATAACCCACCAGGCACCTCTGTCCATGGGATTTTCCAGGCAAGAATACTGGAGTGGGTTGCCATTCCCTTCTCCAGGGGATCTTCCCAACCAAGGCATCAAACCCAGGTCTCCTGCACTGCAGGCAGATTCTTTAGCCTCTGAGCTACCAGGGAAGCCTGTCTTGCCCTTGGGATCTCACAATTCAGTAGACAAATCAGAATAAAAGTAACCACTCATAGTGTCATAAGTATTGATATTACAATACAGTTAAGTACAGTATAGAAGAGGGAGTACTGTCTCTTTTGTAAGAGTCAAAAAAAAGGACATCTTTTATCTGTTGCCCAACTTTCTCTTCCTCTCCCATTTCATCTCTTCTGTGCTCCTTTCCCATAAAAAACCTTTCCTCCTTTTAAAGAATTGTGGTGCTGGAGAAGACTCTTGAGAGTTCCTTGGACAGCAAGATCAAATCACTCAATCCTAAAGGAAATCAACCCTGAATATTCATTGGAAGGACTGATGCTGAAGCTGAAGCTCCAAAACTTCGGACACTTGATGCAAAGAACCAACTCACTGGAAAAGACCCTGATGCTGAGAAAGATTGAGGGCAGGAGGAAAAAGCGGAGACAGAGAAGGAAATGGTTAGACGGCATCATTGACACAATGGATATGAATCTGAGCAAACTCCAAGAGATAGTGAAAGACAGAGGCCTAGCGCACTGCTAGCGCACTGCAATCCATGGAGTCAGACACAACTTAGCGACTGAACAACAACTTTTAAAGTCTCAGGGTAAGAATTTAAAGAGAATAGTGAAGGTAGCCCATAAAAAAGATCCATATTATAGGCAAGAAGAAGCCAAGGACAGCTTAACTGTGATCAAATCACCCAAAAGACATTCTACTTTGCAGATTCAAGTACATCTTCAGGTCCTCAACAATAAATTTACAAGATCCATTATTTTTCTTTTTTTATCTTTTAAATTATGAAAGTATGATAACACATCTACAGGAGACTTGGAAAGTACAGAACAAAGTTACATGTAGTTCCACTATATATTACAATTATTTTCTTAAGTAGATAAATCTTAATTTAGTTGAAATTTCAGTATCAAACTCTCAAAAACTAACAGAATGAATACATAGAAAAGTAGAAGGATAAGTAAATCTGAAAAGTACTATGAACCAAGCCAAAATAATTAAGATTTATATAATTTTCACACAACAGTATGATAAAAATTCTAGTTTCCACAGACTATAAATCAGGAGACACTGGAACATACCCAGGGACATAAAATAAGGTACAAAAATTTCATGGTCTAATATAGTCTATTCGGTTATCATGAGGAATTATGTTAGAAATCAAAGATATCTGAAAAGAACCCACATATTTTTAAGTACAATGTAGCATTCACCAAGAGAGACCTTTGATTATCTACTGAAAGCCTCAATAAAGTTAAAAGACTGAAAAAACACAGAGGGTTACTACAGAGAAGAAAGCATTTAAATGAGAAATTAATGTCAAAATGCAAGATCCATTTTAAACTATTCTACTGGCAGATTAGCTCTCTAATCCCAAACTTTAAAATGTTCAGTCTCTCCTTAGTATTTCTTTCTCGGATACGATTTTCCCCTGCCCCAAGCCAGGTAACTTTCCATCAGATCTCAATAACCTTTATTTTTCTTTGTCTTTGCTGGTTTAGTCAGTTTTATCTTCCTTATTTCTTCCTTGACTCTTGCACCCTCCTTCTTAAGAACCTGACCTACCACCAAGAGCAAGCCAAACTGCAGGGTTTGAGGACACAGTTATATACTTAAAACACTGCCTCAAATTCATTTTGGAAGGTAAGATATAAATTACAATTATAAATGTAAAAGTAAATATGCCATCAGGTCCACAATCCTTACTAATAAAATGGAGCTACTTCTCAATGAAACATTTAATGTTAATATTTGCTTTTAAAATGTCTGTTTAAATGTGGGACTAAATTAAATGCAGTTCTCTTTTTCATTTAGTGGATCTTGTTCTGCCAACCTAACTTCTGTTGGCAGAACAAAAGATACACAGATTTTTTAATCTCTTATTACATTTAACTTATTCTCTGAATATTCAATGTTTTAAATTAATAAACTTGAAAGGGAAAATTCAGCTTAGTAAGAAGAAGAAAGGAGAGCTATACTTGAACTTTCTACTCTGTCTTCTCCAGAATAATACAACACATAAACTATTTTTCACTTGAGTTTTGTTTCCTAAAGACATGATTAAACAAATGTTCTGCTTTTATATCATTTGTTAGATTCAAACATGAACATAGTTCCTAAAAAAGCCAGAGACAGCATAAGGGTACTGTGGTATTTCTCAACCTTTTTTCTACCTGAATTTACCAGAGGGAAAAGACATACACTCCAGTCATCAGGAGATGAAGAAGCAGGAGAGAACACAGGCAAGGGCCCTCTCTATCTTGCCTGTGGTCTCCACAAAGTCTGAGTCTTCTGTATGAGACTGAAACAAATATTATTCATTCAAATATGTTATTTCCCTGAAGATTAGCATAACTTAGAACTTAAGGCTCAGAAAGGTCTTTGAAGAGATTGTTAAGCCCCAAAACACCTCGGTCATAAATGAAATGCCCTACCAATGTCAGATAGTTAATGCCAAGCTAAGACTTGCTATACAGAAGGATGTTAATAACTAGTCCATAAATATTTGCAACTAAGATTGCCTTCTTGAGAATCAAACAAGTAAAATTCTAGAAATCTACAAATATTACCATATAAACCAAAGAACCTTAATGGTATCCTGCAAAGTTCTATAAAGTTGACAGAATCAATCAGATAGTGTGGATAGAGCAAGATTTTAAACTTAACATGCTTAAATGGTTCTTGCAACTGAAAACTAAAGGTTGATTAAAACATATTAAGGGAATTCCCTGGCAGTCTAGTGGTTAGGACTTCATGTTCTCACTGCCTGGGGTCTGGGTTCAATCTTTGGTTGGGGGACTAAGATCCCTCCAAGGTGTGCACTTTGGCCAAAAAAAAAAAAAAAAGAAATGTTAGAAAGCACAGAGAACTATATTCAATATCCTATGAGAAACCATAATGGAAAGATTATTTTTAAAAAACGACCCAGCAATTCCCCTGCTGGGCATACACACCGAGGAAACCAGAATTGAAAGAGACACGTGTACCCCAGTGTTCATCGCAGCACTGTTTATAATAGCCAGGACATGGAAGCAACCTAGATGTCCATCAGCAGATGAATGGATAAGAAAGCTGTGGTACATATACACAATGGAGTATTACTCAGCCATTAAAAAGAATACATTTGAATCAGTTCTAATGAGGTGGATGAAACTGGAGCCTATTATACAGAGTGAAGTAAGCCAGAAAGAAAAACACCAATACAATATACTAATGCATATATATGGAATTTAGAAAGATGGTAACGACAACCCTATATGCGAGACAGCAAAAGAGACACAGATGTATAGAACAGTCTTTGGGATTCTGGGGGGGCGGGGGGAGGGGATGATTTGGGAGAATGGCATTAAAACATGTGTAATATCATATAAGAAACGAATCGCCAGTCTAGATTCGATGCAGGATACAGGAAGCTTGGGGCTGGTGCACTGGATGACCCAGCGGGATGGTATGGGGAGGGAGGTGGGAGGGGGGTTCAGGATGGGGAACACATGTACACCCGTGGCGGATGCATGTTGATATATGGCAAAACCAATACAATATTGTAAAGTAAAAAAAAAAAAAAGAATATTAAAAAAAAAAGAAAACTTGAAAATAGGCAAGTACTTAGGTCACAGATATTGTTCTGAGCCCTGAGGATACAGTGATGTACAAAACCAGACGTAGTTATTACGTATAGAGATTATAACTATTCTCATGACATTACAGTCTCTTGAGGAGGTAATTATAAATATACAAATCATTCCAATAAATGAAAAAGTTAAAAAAAATAAAAAAATAAATTTTGTTCTAAAAAAATAAATAAAAATTAAAAACCAATGTATATATATGTACTATTGAATCACTTTGTTGTACCGCAGTAATTAACATAACATTGTAAATTAACTATATTTCAACTTAAAAAAATACAAAAAAGACCCATACTAGAAAGAAAAAGGGGATCAAAAGTGTTAATCTACTAACCAGTAAGGCTGAAATTTAAGAGGCTTGTAGAGAAGGAAATTAAGAGTAAACCACGGAGTTAGAATGCAAAAAATAGCAAAGTTATAATGTTTGTGAAAATAATACTTTAAATTCTCATTAGAAAACTAGATGAGGATTAAAATTCAGCTAGATGAATTCTACCAAAAATTTACAGAAAGGCTAACACCTATCCTACTCAAACTCTTCCAGAAAATTGCAGAGGAAGGTGAACTTCCAAACTCATTCTATGAGGCCACCATCACCAAAACCAAACAAAGATGCTACAAAAAAAAGAAAACTACAGGCCAGTATCACTGATGAACATAGATGCAAAAATCCTTAACAAAATTCTAGCAAACAGAATCCAACAACATATTAATAAGATCATACATCATGACCAAGGCAGCTTTATCCCAGGGATGCAAGGATTCTTCAACATTTGCAAATCAATCAATGTGATACACCACATTAACAAATTGAAAGATAAAAACCATATGATTATCACAATAGATGCAGAGAAAGCCTTTGACAAAATTCAACATCCATTTATGATAAAAACCCTCCAGAAAGCAGGCATAGAAGGCATATGCCTCAACATAATAAAAGCCATATATGATAAACCCACAGCAAACATTATCCTCAATGGTGAAAAATTGAAAGCATTTCCCCTAAAGTCAGGAACAAGACAAGGGTACCCACTCTCACCACTACTATTCAACATAGTTCTGGAAGTTTTAGCCACAGCAATCAGAGAAGAAAAAGGAATCCAGATTGGAAAAGAAGTAAAACTCTTCACTGTCTGCAGATGACATGATCCTCTACATAGAAAACCCTAAAGACTCCATCAGAAAATCACTAGAGCTAATCAATGAACATAGTAAAGTTTCAGGATATAAAATTAACACACAGAAATCCTTTGCATTCCTTTACACTAACAATGAGAGAACAGAAAGAGAAATTAAGGAAATAATTCCATTCACCATTGCAATGAAAAGAATAAAATACTTAGGAATAAATCTACCTAAAGAAACAAAAGACCTATATATAGAAAACTATAAAACACTGATGAAAGAAATCAAAGATGACACAAATAGATGGACAAATACACCATGTTCATGGATCAGAAGAATCAATATAGTGAAAATGAATATACTACCCAAAGCAATCTATAGATTCAATGCAATCCCTATCTAAAACTAGAACAAATAATTTCACAATTTGTATGGACATACAAAAAAACCTCAAATAGCCAAAGCAATCTTGAGAAAGAAGAATGGAATTGGAAGAATCAACCTGCCTGACTTCAGACTATACTACAAAGCTAGTCATCAAGACAGTATGGTACTGGCACAAAGACAGAAAAATAGATCAATGGAACAAAATAGAAAGCCCAGAGATAAATCCACACACCTATGGACACCTTATCTTTGACAAAGGAGGCAAGAATATACAGTGGAGAAAAGACAATCTCTTTAACAAGTGGTGCTGGGAAAACTGGTCAACCACTTGTAAAAGGATGAAACTAGAACACTTTCTAACACCATACACAAAAATAAACTCAAAATAGATTAAAGATCTAAACATAAGACCAGAAACTATAAAACTGCTAGAGGAAAACATAGGCAAAACACTCTCCGACATACATCACAGCAGGATCCTCTATGACCCACCTCCCAGAGTAATGGAAATAAAAGCAAAAATAAACATATGGGACCTAATTAAACTTAAAAGCTTTTGCACAACAAAGGAAACTATAAGCAAGGTGAAAAGGCAGCCTTCAGAATGGGAGAAAATAATAGCAAACAAAGCAACTGACAAAGAATTAATCTCAAAAATATACAAACAGCTCCTTCAGGTCAATTCCAGAAAAATAAACGACCCAATCAAAAAATGGGCCAAACAACTAAACAGACATTTCTCCAAAGAAGACATACAGATGGCTAACAAACACATGAAAAGATGCTCAACATCACTCATTATCAGAGAAATGCAAATCAAAACCACAATGAGGTACCATCTCATACCAGTCAGAATGGCTGCTATCAAAAAGTCTACAAACAATAATTGCTGGAGAGGGTGCAGAGAAAATCGACCCCTCTTACATTGTTGGTGGGAATGCAAACTAGTACAGCCACTATGGAGAACAGTGTGGAGATTCCTTAAAAAACTGGAAATAGAGATGCCATATGGCCCAGTAATCCCACTGCTGGGCATACACACCGAGCAAACCGGAATTGAAAGAGACATGTGTACCCCAATGTTCATCTCAGCACTGTTTATAATAGCCAGGACATGGAAGCAACCTAGATGTCCATCAGCAGACAAATGGATAAGAAAGCTGTGGTACATATACACAATGAAATATTACGCAGCTATTAAAAAGAATGCATACGAATCAGTTCTAATGAGGTGGATGAAACTGGAGCCTATTATACAGAATGAAGTAAGTTAGAAAGAAAAACATCAAAACAGTATATTAACTCATATATACGGAATTTAGAAAGATGATAACGATTACCCTATATGCAAGATTGCAAAAGAGACAGAGATGTAAAGAACAGACTTTTGGACTCTGTGGGAGAAGGCGAGGGTGGGATGATTTGAGAGAATAGCACTGAAACATGTATATTATCATATGTGAAATGGATCACCAGTTCAGGTTCAATGCATGAGACAGGGTGCTTTAGGGCTGGGGCACTGGGATGACGCTGAGGGATGGGATGGGGAGGGATGTGGGAGGGGGGTTCAGGATGGGGAACACATGTACACCCATGGCTGATTCATGTCAATGTATGGCAAAAACCACTACAATACTGTAAAGTAATTAGCCTCCAATTAAAATAAATTTATTTTTTTAATAAATAAATAAAATTCAGCTAGAGAAAACAGGAGGAAAAATAATAAAGCTACATTTAAGCCTCAACACAGAAATATACTCTTTGTATTTTAAAAACATCACTGATAATTATTCATAATGACTAGCTAGATATTTTCATTAAAGGAAATTTTTAACATTTGGTACTTGTAAGATATCACCACGTGGCTCTTGAACCACTTCAACAAAGCTAGCCAACTTTGTATCACACTTTCAATATACTTCTAAGTACATTTTAATCTGGCTTCTGTCCCTCTGTATCATTCCATTGTGATTTACTTAGCTGAGGTCACCATTGATATTGTACTGCTAAATCCAGTGGACTCCCTGTAGGTTTTATATTACCAATCTGTTACATCTGATACTATTCACTACTCTGTCATACAAGCTCACTATTCTTTGTGAGACCTGGTCTTAGTTCTCCCAAGAAAAGTTCGCCACCTCCTTCTGTAACTCATCTACCCATTCCATTAAATGCTTTATCCTCCACCCCACTTCTCTTTTTATTTCATGTCTTTCGTGTAGAAAGGCTTATCTATTAGCTGCTTTAAACACTACCTATGGGAGAAGGAAATGACAATCCACTCCAGTATTCTTGCCTGGGAAATATCATGGACAGAGGAGCCTGGTGGGCTACAGTCCACAGGGTCACCAAGAGTGGGAGACGACTAAAGTGACATAGATGCAGGCTCTAGCTGTGCCTCTCTCATGGGACTTAGGCCTTCTGACCAGTATTAAAATAATTTTTGGAGGTATCAAAAAAAATTAACACTGCCTATATAATGATGGTGGTATTGGTGGTGATAATGAGGATGATAATGGTAATAACAGGTAACATTTATTGAATGGCATTAGGTCAAAGTACAATTAAATATAATCTTTATTTATTATATGTCTCTCCCACCGTGAATCCTCTACCAACCAGACACATAAATCACAGATGCTCCTAAATATGCCCATCTAGATAACACATATTTATCTCATCCATGAACAAACCTGAACCCAATCTCTTCATCACCTCTAACATGTCCTTCCTCCCATACTCCCTAATTCAGTTATAAATAACAACATCTAGTCATTCACCAAAACTAAACATTGGAACATCACTCCTGACTCCTTTGCTCTTTTCATTAAATCAATCAAATCTTACCTTTATAACACTGTATTATTGAACTTTCTCCTGACCATTTTCTAACTATAATGATTGGCAGGCAGATTCTTTACCACTGTGCCATCTTACCTTACCTTATACTTAACCAAATTCTGTAACGCTACAGTAATGAGTTGATTTCTTTCTACATTTGTTTCCTCGATTACACTACTAGCTGCTTAAAGGAAAGAAATTTATTTGGCAAAAGCTGACCACAAAGTAGATGCTCCAAAAAATATGTACTGAGTTCAAATCAACTGCTAAAAATGAACCTATGCTTAGGTAAGTCTTAAGAGTACCATTTTCCTCAATATTCAAAATCAGGTCTAAATACCAGAGAAGCCACAAGGAATACCATCTTATAATATCTGGGTCAAAATGAGGTCTTCATAAATGAGTCTGTGTTCATTTAGCATCAGTATTTTAGGTCTTATTTGAAGACGCTCCAGAGCAACTCACAATCAGTTACTTAATATGAAATAATATAAAGATTCAGAATCAAATATCAGTTTATTTCAAATTCTAAGAATATAGAATTCATTTTTTTTTAAATCAAAATGGCCAAGATCATCTTTCTTTTAATGAAAAGCAAAGGTAACTAGGCTAAAGGAAATATTCAAAATTCAGCAGCATTTCCAAATACCAGCAATAATCTAAAAAAGTGAATGGATTTCCCTGGTGGTCAAGTGGTTAAGAATCTGCCTGCCAGTGCAGGGGACATAGGTTCGATACCTGGTCAGGAATATTCCACATGCCACAGAGTAATGAAGCCTCCGAGCTGCAACTACTGAGGTCACGCACCAGATGAAGCCCATGAGCTCGCATGCTCTGCGACAAGAGAAGCCCCCGCAGTGAGAGCCTGCAGACACAACTAGAGAGCAGCCCCGCCTGCTGCAGCCAGAGAAAGCCCGCACGCAGCGAGAAGACCCAGCACGGCCAAAGATATATACATAACTTTTTTTAAAAAAAGACTCAGTATAAAGCTTTACTAGCAAAACAACTACAGGGCTATATAAGCTCAAGGACAGAAAGAAAAAACACTGAGAAGCTAGAAACCAAACTATAGATAAATTTTAAAATCGGCACTGCAGATCAGTGCGTAAAGGTAGACTATTCACAATACAATAATATAATATTTGATTCCAATAAAGATTGGAAAACTTTTAAAAACCAGATCCTTACCTCACATCATATACAAAAATCAATTTAGGATCAATTAAAGACCTAAATATACAAAGCAAAATGATATGACTTGCGGAAGAAAATATTGCAAAATAGCTATATATAGATTTAACTACAAAAATGTCAGAGCATCTCACAATTAGTTTTAAACAAAACAATGATAGCTTTTAACCTTATATACAGTCTTACTTGACACTCCAAATGTTTCACCTTCCAACTAATATACACTCATTTATCGAAGTAATTCATCATAAATTACACAATGATTCACCTATAAATTCTGACACTAAATAATCAGCAGTGAAATTTATGACCAACCCTTATTACTCATAGTATTTTTAGAGCAAACATTAAGTAATACCTTTCATTTTTGTTTACATTAATCAAGATTTACCTAAGGTTCATATCATTATTAAGGATTTATATCCATGAGAGAAACGTATTTCCTGAACTACTCTAGCTTCCCTTTTTAAAACTATTTTCATTGCAAATGATGATTTTTATTTCCAAGTACCATTTCATTAATTCTCTCATTTCTCTTACTTCTGTGGGTATTTATCTGGTGTCAGGGAAAATTAAGGCAAATCTGTCTTACAAATTCCTTCCCTCTGTTTTCCATCTCTATTTATACATTCCTTTTCCTTTACTCTCCATAATTACACCAATATCCATCTGGAAGTATTTATATGTTCCGTATTTCCTCCTCTCCTCACACCCACTGTGTCTCTTCAAGATGCTGGAGAAGATTATTTTCAATAGTCTACTTCCTATAACAAGTGTTCCTACTTAATTTCAGTTATAATATTTACATCAAATAATTACATCAAAACTAACTTAATTTTGCTTTTCTTTTAATTAGATAAAGATTCTAGTTTTTTCTTACTCAAGGGAACACCAGCTTTATAATCTTCAAGAACAGAAACTCTAGAAGAAATTTAATTTTTGAATATCAAATAATTATCTAGTTGATATTTCCAAATCATGGCAATGCTTGCTCTATTCTGGAAACAGGTCAATTGGAGGCAACATATCATCCTCCCAACACAGAACTTCATTGTTTTCAAACCTCAGCCAAAAAGAGAATTCTGGAGTCTTTCTGTTTTTGTTGTTGTTTCTTTTTTTTTGGCTTTTTTAAAAATTAATTTATTTCTTTTAATTGGAGGCTAATTATTTTACAATACAAAGAAATTATTAATATACTGATAAACTAATTAAAACTGAACGTTAACAATGTTTAGAGCAAATAACACACATTTTTCTCATCTACACTATATCTATAATTAAAGGAAAACAGAATCACTCCAAAAATCTGGATGTATAATTGAGTTTTTCAATTTCAAATTAATACTTCCAGAGTAAGATAGCAGAAAATATAGAATACAGGTTTACAATTAAAACAAGCATGTATTTCAAATTACTGCACAATGCCTGATACATTTTTGGTCATGAACAAATGTCTTAAGCTCTGTTATTTTTTATGAGGATAACTACCTCATGAAGTTGTCATGATGACGAAACTAATATTATATAAAAAATGTACCTAATACACAATGAATAAATGCTTCATGGTCAAATAATAATTGTCAAAAATAAATGTATTCTTATTTTTCTCCTTACCCTTGAAATTTTTTCAGATGGATTCTCCATGGCCCTTCTTTAGATCCAACCTTTGTGTACACCAGTCCAAAGTACAAAGACCACTGGAATATGATGGGTTCTTGTTCTTTAAAAAACTGCGCCGAAAAACTTGACAACATAGCACATGAAAAATGTATCTTCACTGAAATATATGTGAAGAAAATACCAATTCCCTCATTAGGTTTCAACACTGAACACAAAAGTCCACTTTAAAAAAGGCCTTTCATAAAATATTTCTCAGTCAGATGTTATCTACCAAGTTGCCTAACATATATCCAGCTCTGTGCTAAGAGTCATGTAAGAAAAAGGTATCGTGCAGTTCCTTTGCACCAAGAGCTGAGCGCATACAGAAAAAATTTACTAAGATACTTTTCTTAATTGTCTCTCTCCCCAGCAATGTTTATAAATGCTGCATGTGAGGCATATGCTATAGGTATTTAATTATAAACCTATACAACAGAAAAAATATTGAGCTTCCTCTCAAGAAATGAGAAAGCAGAAGACAGTAATGAGAGTCAAGAAAGTCAAAGGAAATCATAAATTAAAGGAAAAAAACCTCTCATTAAATTAAAACCACCACTTGTTTGACAAATTGTAAGTTGAGATCATCACATAAATTATACAAACTGCTAAACAGTTAAAGCAAAAGATAAGATCAGCAATCAAGAAAAGAATTGAATTAAAAGTAAATAAGAAATTGATTTTTATTAATCCAGAGATTGCTCTGACAAAGAAACCAGGCTTACTCATTTTGAATCCCCCAAATCGGGTATGTAGTTGTTAATTCTTAGTTTATACAACAGGTTTAAATTACCGATAATTTAATAATCTAATTAAAAAATAAAGGTAGTGAGTGTGGCATTGTAGAAAAAGAAACAAACAGGGTCAGGACATACAGATTCCATCTCAGGCTTGCACTGCTAACTATAATCAACAGCAAAAGCAGTAACTTCACTGAGACTGTTCCTTTGTTGTAAAATGAATAAAGAGATTTAAATTATCTCCAAAGTCCAGTTTGTCTCAAAATTCCTGTGATTGTATATGTCCTGCTACAGTACATACAATAACAGTGAAATACACACAGTCATACCCCTGGAACTTCCACTTAAATATGGCAGAAAGATTATCTACTCTTCCATCTAAGACTGTTAAAATGATGACAAAGGCACAGACACGCAAAAAAGCAAACATCTATGGGATCAAAAATAATATAAAAGAAGTAACTAAGCAGTACTGGCCAAAAGGTTTCCACAAATTTTCAGAAAAAGGAAAACAGATGAGGAACTCAGCAGTGCTAAAGAAACAAAAATCTCAGTTACAACTGAAAGAAGCTGCTTATGATAAGCAAGCCTAGTCCATCTGCAGAAACCCTAATCTCAGAAGATACACATAAGAAATGGAGCCACAAGTAAGGGAATGAACTACTACCATCACCATCACAACCTACAATTCCTGAAATAGAGATAAATTACCAGTTTATTCCCTCAAGAAACCAAAAAGAAGCATCTCTGAATGAACGACAAAAGGCAAAGCAGAGGAAGTAAAGAGGGACAGGTGAAACTGCCGACTTAATTACGGTACCCCTCTCACTGGCCAACTCAGAAAAAAGCAGCCAGGCTGAAACTTTCAGAAAGCAAAATTCAACACTTTTCTGGAAAGAAACTGAACAGATTCTTTAGACTTCCAGATATTAACATTAAGGGTCACACACACACCCTCAGAAAAATAGGCTTTTAGCATAACCAAGCCTTTGGTAGAGCCCAACATGAAAGGGACAGAGTAAAGGGACAAAGCAGTTAAGCAGTTAATCCTATTAGAGGATCGTAAGTAAAGAAAAAAGTATGGGAGACCCCTGTAAGTTACTGATCACTCAGTAAAGCGGGTTTGCTTAAGCACAAAGCTAAGCAAGCTTGATTAGCAACAGAAGCACGAAACATGCCCCCAGACAATAAAACACTGGTGGCATGAGATCCACATTCTGCCCAGTGAGCTCATTAAATTAATGATCCCTAGGGCAAAGTCTCTGCACATATAAAACAATAATTTATGGAAGGGTGACATGTCAAAGTGAAAGACCCTCACTGTACTGAGACCTGAAATAATTTTTCCATAGTGCCATGACAGTCCTGGCTTGACCATGTAGGGACAAGAAAACGCCTCCACCTGACCGAAAGGAGCTGATGATGGAAGCATGATGTGTACTCAAGAATGTGGAAGGGACTTCCCTGGTGGTCCAGTGGTTAAGAATCTGCCTGCCAATTCAGGGGACACAGGTTTGACCACTGGGCCAGCACGATCTCATATGCTGTAGAGCAACTAAGCCCATAAGCCACAACTATGGGAAGCCCGTATGGTCCAGGGCCCACACAGGGCGCACGTGCCACAGCTACTGAGCCCGTGTGTCTAGAGCCCACGCTCTGCAACAGCAAGCCTCTGCCATGAGAAGGCCTCACACCACAACAAAGGGCAGCCCCCACTCGCCACAACTAGAGAAAAGACCATGGGAAGCAACGAAGAGCCAAAAATAAATAAATAATTTAAAAAAAAAAAAAAAGAATGAGGAAAAAGGTGATCTTTCCCCCTCCCACTTTTTCTTTGATTATAAAACTGTAGCCCACGAAGTTCTTAGAACATGATACCATCTCACTTGCCCACTTGTAAACTTCACAAGCATCCTATTCCAATAAATCACTTGTATCTACCACCTTGCCTCTCATTGAAGTTGTTCTGCACTGAGACATAAAGAACTGGAGCTCCAACTCCAGAAAAATAAATGACCCAATCAAAAAATGGGCCAAAGAACTAAACAGACATTTCTCCAAAGAAGACATACAGAGGGCTAACAAACACATGAAAAGATGCTCAACATCACTCATTATCAGAGAAAAGCAAATCAAAATCACTATGAGGTACCATTTCACGCCAATCAGAATGGCTGCGATCCAAAAGTCTACAAGCAATAAATGCTGGAGAGGGTGTGGAGAAAAGGGAACCCTCTTACACTGTTGGTGGGAATACAAACTAGTACAGCCACTATGGAGAACAGTGTGGAGATTCCTTAAAAAACTGGAAATAGAACTGCCTTATGACCCAGCAATCCCACTACTGGGCATACACACTGAGGAAACCAGAAGGGAAAGAGACACGTGTACCCCAATGTTCATCGCAGCACTGTTTATAATAGCCAGGACATGGAAGCAACCTAGATGTCCATCAGCAGATGAATGGATAAGAAAGCTATGGTACATATACACAATGGAGTATTACTCAGCCATTAAAAAGAATACATTTGAATCAGTTCTAATGAGGTGGATGAAACTGGAGCCTATTATACAGAGTGAAGTAAGCCAGAAAGAAAAACATCAATACAGTATACTAACGCATATATATGGAATTTAGAAAGATGGTAACAATAACCCTGTGTACGAGACAGCAAAAGAGACACTGATGTATAGAACAGTCTTATGGACTCTGTGGGAGAGGGAGAGGGTGGGAAGATTTGGGAGAATGGCAGTGAAACATGTATAATATCATGTATGAAACGAGTTGCCAGTCCAGGTTCAATGCACGATACTGGATGCTTGGGGCTGGTGCACTGGGACAACCCAGAGGGATGGTATGGGGAGGGAGGAGGGAGGAGGGTTCAGGATGGGGAACACATGTATACCTGTGGCGGATTCATTTCGATATTTGGCAAAACTAATACAATATTGTAAAGTTTAAAAATAAAATAAAATTAAAAAAAAAAAAAAGAACTGGAGCTCCTTGGAGGCCCCCAAAACACCACCTGGCAGTTTCGAACCCACACATATCAACACGCCAATGTGGTTTTGAATGTGGGATATGGGTGTGTGCATGTGTGTGGGTTTGGAAAAAAATTTTTTTGCTTTATTTATTGGTGCTCTTTGCCTATGTAACAAATTCACCCAAAAACTGGCAGGTTAAAACACAAGTCATTATCCCACACAGTTTCTGAGGGTCAGGAATCCAGGAGTAGTTTAGTTGAGTTTTTCTGGTTCAAGGTCTCTCACATGGTTGCAGTCAAGCTGTCAGCCAGAATGGCAATCATCTCAGGGCTTAAAAGAGAATGGAGAATCCACTTCTGAGGCTCACGCACATCACATGATTGTTGGCAAGTCTCAGTTCCTCACTAGTTATGTCGAGTTCCTCAGAGACAGAGGAAGTAGCCTCCATCTCCAGCCATTTGAGCCCCTCATAAGATGTCTGAATGTATGAGAGAGAGAGAGAGAGAGAGAACACTGGAGCACAAACAAGAAAGCACTCACAATGGAAGACAATTTTTACAATTGACTACTGAAGCTTGTAACATGGTACAAGAAGCGGTGACCAGAACCATCCCTAAGAAAAAGAAACGCAACAAGGCAAAATGCTTGTCTGAGGAGGCCTCAGACAACCAAAGGAGAAAAGGAAAGATACACCCATCTGAATACAGAGTTCCAAAGAACAGCAGGAGAGATAAGAAAGCCTTAAGTGAAGAAAACAAAGAAATAGAAGAAAACAACAAAATGGGAAAGACTAAAGAGCTCTTCAAGGCAATTAGAGATACTGAGGGAATATTCCATGCAAATATGGGCACAATAAAGGACAGAAACAGTATGAACCTAACAAGAGCATAAGATATTAAGAAGAGATGGTGAGATTACACAGAAAAACTGCACAAAAAAGGTCTTAATGACTCAGATTACCACAATGGTGTCATCACTCACCTAGAGCCACACATCCTGGAGTGTGAAGTCAAGTGGGCCTTAGGAAGCATCCTACAAAGCTAGCGGAGGTGATGGAATTCCAGCTGAGCTATTTCCAATCCTGAAAGATGATGCTGTGAAAATACTGCACTCAATATGCCAGCAAATTTGGAAAATTCAGCAGTGGCCACAGGACTAGAAAATGTCAGGCTTCATTCCAATCCCAAAGAAAGGCAACACCAAAGAATGTTCTAACTACTGTGCAATTGCACTCATCTCACACACTAGCACAAGTAATGCTCAAAATTCTCCAAGCCAGGCTTCAACAGTACGTGAACCACGAGGTTCCAGATGTTCAAGCTGGATTCAGAAAAGGCAGAGGAACCAGAGATCAAATTGCCAACATCCACTGGATCATCGAAAAAGCAAGAGAGTTCCAGAAAAACATCTACTTCAGCTTTATGAACTATGCCAAAGCCTTTGACTATATGGATCACAACAAACAGTGGAAAATTCTGAAAGAGATGGGAATACCAGACCACCTGACCTGCCTCATGAGAAATCTGTATGCAAGTCAAGAAGCAACAGTTAGAACTGGACATGGAACAACAAACGGGTTCCAAATTGGGAAAGGAGTACGTCAAGACTGTACACTGTCTCCCTGCTTATTTAACTTATATGCAGAGGACATCACACGAAATGATACGCTGGATGAAGCACAAGCTGGAATCAAGACAGCTGGGAGAAATATGAATAACTTCAGATACACCACCCTTATAGCAGAAAAGTGAAGAAGAACTAAAGAACCTCTTGATGAAAATGAAAGAGGAGAGTGAAAAAGTTGGATTAAAACTCAACATTCAAAAAAAAAAAAAAAGCATCCAGTCCCATCACTTTCTGGCAACTAGATGGGGAAACAATGGAAACAGACTTTATTTTGGGGGGCTCCAAAATCACTGCAGATGGTGACTGCAGTCATGAAATTAAAAGACGCTTAAAAGACCTAGGAATTAAAAGACCTAGGAGGCATATTAAAAAGTAGAGACATTACTTTGCCAACAAAGTCAAAGCTATGGTTTTTCCAGTAGTCATGTATGAATGTGAGAACTGGACCATAAAGAAGGCTGAGCATCGAAGCATTGATGCTTTTGAACTGTGGTGTTGGAGAAGACTCTGGAGAGTCCCCTGGACAGCAAGGAGATCCAACCAGTCCGTCCTCAAGGAAATCAGTCCTGAATATTCACTGGAAGGACTGATACTGAAGCTGAAACTCTAGTACTTTGGCCATCTGATGTGAAGAGTTGACTCACTGGAAAAGACCCTGAGGGTGGGAAAGATTGAAGGGAGGAGGAGAAGGGGACGACAGAGGATGAGATGGTTGGATGGCATCACCAACTCGATGGACATCTGTGTGACCATGCTCTGGGAATTGGTGATAAACAGGGAAGCCTGGCATGCTGCAGTCCACGGGGTCACAAAGAGTCAGACACAACTAAGCGACTGAACTGAACTACGTCAAGGCTATATACTGTCACCCTGCTTATTTAATTTATATGCCGAGTGGTGGTGGTGGCTCAGTCACTAAGTCATGTCCCACTCTTATGACCCCAAGGACTGTAGCCTGCCAGGCTTCTCTGTCCATGGGATTCTCCAGGCCAGAATACTGGAGGTTGTTGCCATTTCCTTCTCCAGGGGAATCTTCCCTACCCAGGGATCAAACCCAGGTCTCCTGCATTGCAGGCAGATTCTTTACCAACTGAGCTACAAAGGAAGCCCTATATGCAGAGCACATCATGCTAAATGCCAGGCTGGATGAAACTAAAGCTAGAATCAAGATAGACAGAAGAAATGCCAATAACATCAGATATGCAGATGACACTACCCTAATGGCAGAAAGTGAGGAGGAACTAAAGAGCCTCTTGATGAAGGTGAAGGAGATTGAGAAAGCTGACTTAAAACTCAACATTCAGAAAACTAAGGTCATGGCATTCGGTCCCATCACTTCACGGCAAACAGAAGGGGAAACAATGGAAACGGTGACAGACTTTATTTTCTTGGGCTCCAAAACCACTATGGACAGTGACTGCAGCCATGAAATTAAAGGACGCCTGCACCCTGGAAGAAAAGCCATGACAAACCTAGACAGCGTATTCAAAAGCTGAGACATCATTTTGCCGACAAAGGTCTGTATAGTCAAAGCTATAGTTTTTGCAGTAGTCATGTACAGATATGAGAGGTGGATCATAAAGAAGGATGAGCAACGAAGAACTGCTTTCGAACTGCAGTGCTAGAGAAGACTCTTGGGAGTCCCTTGAACAACAAGGAAATCAACCCGGAATATTCACCAGAAGAACTGATACTGAAGCTGAAGCTCCAATACTTTGGCCACCTGATGCAAAGAACTGACTCATTGGACAAGACCCTGATGCTGGGAAAGATTGAGGGCAGGAGGAGAAGGGGACAACAGAGGATGAGATGGTTGGATGGCATCACTGACTCAATGAACATGAGTTTGAGCAAGCTCTGGGAGATGGTGAAGGACAGGGAAGCCTGGCATGCTGCAGTTCATGGGGTCACAAAGAGTCAGACATGACTGAGTGACTGAATAACTTTGAAGAAGCATATCATCACCTCTGCCATATGCCACTGGTTACATGGATCAGCCATGGTGCAATGCGGGAGAAGGGAACTATTCAAGGGAAAGCCAGGAAGGGAGGATCATCAGGAGCTATTTTGGAGGCTGGCTATCACAGTCTGCCTTCCGGCCCCCAACGATCCCCGCTTCCTAGTCTTCAAACCCATATGCAGTGCCCTCCCACATTATACCAGGTTTGGTTAGTATGACCAACAGCAAGCTTCTGGAAAAAATGATAAGATGTTGCTTCGAAGAACAGGTTTTAAAATAGACGGAAGATTCCATCTAGGAAAAATGACTATTACTCTCTCTCAAATCACTGGCAATAGGGCAAACAGCTGCTACGTTTTTAGGACACTCAGAGGTTTATGAGTGAGGAGCTCTTAAGAAACTGAGGCAAGCCATACAAATGAGCTTGGAAACCACAGTTGAGCCTTGAAATGATCACATACGCACATACACAGAAGAAACCAATAAAGAAGATGACATGAAGGCCAACAGACTGACTACAACTTAATCAGGGACCCTAACCAGAACCCCCCAGCAATGCCACACGCTCAAATTCACACCCTCATATACTATGTGAAACAATAAATCTTTGTTATTTTAAGCAGTCAAGTTCTGTGGTAATGTATTACATACCAATAGATAACTCTTATTATACAACAGTAAATAACTTCATTAAAGCTTCAAAAAAAAAATCATAGAAACAATTAAGGATTTTACAAAAATATAAATAAAAGTATCCACCCTAGCCAACCTACCCTCCTACGGCTGCCCACGTTTAGAACATATCCTTCCGGACTTTTTCTTATTCTTTTGCAAATAAACAAAATAAACTTCTTTAATGTCTCACCCTTAAATAAGAACAGACAGCCAACAATCACCTACAGCCAACAATCACCTAATATTGGAGGAAACTCTCCACTGTGAAGACCACAATAAGCAATTAGAAAAGAGCAATCTACAGGAACAAAGATGAAGTAGGAAAGAAAAGTGAAACATTCAAGACCAAACAAAACCAAGTCTAATTAATATGCTTAGAAAGACAAGGCAAAAACGCATCCATAACACAAGAACAAAATGTTATATAACGATAATTTGCTAACACCAAGGTCAAAAAAAAAAAATTCTCAAAGCTTCCACAGAGAAAAAACTGGTGATATAAAGAGATCCACTGGTGCTGAAAGACAATGGCACATGCCTTCAAAATTCTCAAAGAAATCTCTATACTAACCAGTCAACAAGGTGTGAGGGGAAAAATATTTAAAAGGTCAGACAAATACAAATATTAAAAAATCCTATTGTACAGGTATTCCTGCAGTTTTTCTCTGAAGGAGAGGTTATACATACACACACACACAGAGGAAACCAATAAAGAAGATATGAGATGAAGGAAACAAGAGATCGAAAAGGAGAAAGTCAAAAGGAAGTTCCAGGAAGACTGCTATTTGAAAGGAGAAAAAAAAGAGACAAGTCTAGCAACACAACCAGTTCAGTCTGGACCACAAAGATGGAGAACTGAGGAATGGACGTCACCAGGGAAAAGAGGTTGACACACTTACTGATTCTGAGAAGGAGGGATAAGGGGAAAAGCGGTTCACAGGACCAAGACAGACTTAACAGAGTGTCTACTGAAACTCTGTGTTCAGAAAACAATGCAAATGAACACATGATGCAATAATAAATCACTGAAAGAAAACCAAAAAGTTTTGTAAGTAATCACAGTATGCAATTTTGTTCACAATGATTACTGATTTATTTTTATTGATTTTTTCTTGGAGTATGGTTGATTTACAGTGTTGTTTTACATTCTGCTATACAATAAAGTGAGTCAGTTACACATATACCTACTCTTTTTTAGATTCTATTGCCATAGAGGTCATTACAAAGTATTGAGTACAGTTTCCTGTGCTATATGGTAGGCTCTTATTAGTTATCTATTTTACATATAGCAGTGGGTATAGATCAATCCCAATCTCCCAACTCATCTCTCCCATTTTCCTCCTTGGTAATCATAAACTTGCCTTCTACTTCTGTGACTCAATTTCTGATTTGTAAATAGGCTCACTTTGTACCATTTTTCAGCTTTATTTTAATGTAATATAGTAAAATGGGGAATATGAAATAGAGGAAATGATATAAGTGAAACAGAGCTAAATCCTTAGCTATCATAACAGAGACAATACACAATATCTAAAATTGACAAACCAAGAAATAGCTAGAGATACAGACCTCAGGAAGCCCTAAGCTTAGGGTATGCTTGAGACTTTAACCTTCAATTCACCTATTCTCCCAGGAAACATTCAGGAATGCACAGGGGTTTTGACAAGTAACTAGAACCTGGTCAGCAAGGAGGTAAGAATTAATCATCAGAGACTATCCAACAATTAAAAAAAAAAGAAAAAGAACATAAAAAGTCTGTTAAGAATGGCAAAAGCTAAGTTCTCAGAAGCTCAGAAGGAATCCTCTCCACATTCACTCAATAACAAGATTTGGACATCTACTCTCCTAGCAACTTGAAGACCAAGGGTGCCCCTCCACACAGACTGCTACTGTATCCTCTACTCCAGAATCCATCTCAATGGAAACATGTTCTTGTATCTTTTCCTGACTTTAAAGGAACTTTTATCCTTTGCCTCTCCAATCAACCATCCTTATGAAAAGTCACATAAAACAGTATTAGCACATTATTTAGAAACAGGCAGATACCTGGGGGAAAAAAAAGATAAAATGGTTTCTTCTGGAAAAACAGCACTTATGCAGAAGGGAAGAGGGGATATGGAAGATGCAGCAAAGAACTGACTTTTTCCTTAAAAATCTTCAGCACTAGTTTACTTTTTAACTAGTACTAGTTTTACAATGATAAGCTTTTTTAAATTGAAAAGCCCAAATACTTTTTAAAAAATCAAAATCACAAATATACTTTATCAAAAGACTTTTAACAGGTACCTCATTTTTATAATGTAAGATACTGATAAGTCCATATTTAATTCATTTATCATAGTACCTAGCAAATTATTCCTGGATTATTTATTTTTACACAGTACAAATATAAAACACTCATCTAAACATGGTCTAAAACATAAGTTAAACAGTCTTTTAATGATATTCTGAGATGATAAGGAACACATTCAAGTGTATTTCGGAAGAAGTGGTCAGGGATATAAGAAAGGAAATGCTCCATTTTTTATGATTTGGGTTCGAGAACTTGTTTTTTATCTCCAAGTACTGATTTCAAAAGTCAAGGTTAAATTAAACAACCCGCCCCCACCAAAAAAAAGACTTCAACTGGCCATTTAGAATCAGCTGCTAGTGGAACAAAGAAGCTATTTGAGTTGCCAAGAGTGTCAGCACACAGCTGCCAGATCATAATCATTCTGATCATATTTGCATGAACCTTAAAAAAGACAGTATAGAGTGAAAAAAAAGCCAATTACCTAAGACTACACATAGTATTATCCCATAAACACAAATATATATATATATATAACATCTATGTAATAATGTAACTCAGATATATATATATCTGAGTTACATTATTACATAGATGTTCAGGCACATGTTCATCAAAACAATTTAAGACTGGTTACACATGTCATAAAATTTCACATTTTTTACTTTCACTTTGTATTTTTATTTGCTATTAGAATTATTTTTAAAACAGTGACAATCAATTAGTTGATTTCCTGAATAAAACATCTCACGAAGCAAAGGAGCTCTACCTTCAAACTCCTGAAGTTCATGTTCAGTTGACTCTATTTTGTTTTACTTATAAAGCTTTCCTGATACGTAACTGACATACATCTTACATATTTAAAGCATTCAATTTGGTAAGTTTTGAGACATGTATATATACTCATGGAATCATTATACATTTAAGATAATAAACACACTCCTAAAAGCTCCCTCATGTCTCTTTGTAATCTCTCCTTCCTGTCCTCCAGCACACCCCAGCACATGCACGTGAAACCAACAATCTGCCTTGTGTCACTATAAACTGAATTCCCGATAATTTCAGTATAAACGGAATCATACAGTATTCTTTTTTGTCTAGCTTCTTTCAATGAAAACAATTTTTCTAAGTTTCATCCAAACAATATTCCTTTTTAATTTCTGACTAATATTACACTGCATGGGTAAACAATCTGTTTAACGATTCACCTGTTGACATTTAGGTAACTTCCAAGTCCTAGCTATTAAAAACAAAGTTACCATGAACATTAGTGAACACATCTTTGTGTGGATACATACTCTCACTTTCTCTTGGGTAAATATCTAAGAATGAAATGGCTGGACTGGGTAAATATCTAAGAATGAAATGACTGGATCAAATAGATGTGTGTTTAACTTTTTAGACTGAAATTCAGTGCAGCATTTTAATATTTCCATGAGAAGAAAGCTGCAGTTCCTTCATTAACTAGCCAACATTTGGTATGCTCAGTTTTAAAATTTTAGCCACTCTAACAAAAGTGTGGATATAAGTATTTCACTGTATCATTAATTTACATTTCCCTAATAATGAAAGAGACTGAGTACCTATTCATGTGGTTATTTGCCGCCCATATACCTTTGCTGAATGTTCAAATTTCTTGTCCATTTTTATTAGGCTGTTTCTTTTCTGACTGAGCTTTAAGAGTTCATTACATATTCTTACTGGTAGCTCTTTATCAGACATATGCTTTGCAAACATTTTCTCCAAACCTACGGTTTGTCCTTTCATTCTTCTAACAGTATCTTCCCAATAGTAAAAATTTTCATTTTGAAAAAGTCCAGCTCATCACTTTTTTCTTTAATAGAACAGACTTCTGGTGTTCTGTATATAAGAAATTCTTGTTTAAATCACAGTCACGAAGATTTCCTGCTACATTATCCTAAAGAAGTGTTATACTTTTAGGCCTGAAATTTAGCTCTATCAGTTAATTTTAAATATGGTACAAAATACAATTTCCTTTTTATGCATGTTGATATTCAATTGTTCCAGCACTACCTGTTGAAAAGACAATCCTTTCTCCACTGAACTGACTTGCACCTTTGTCAAAAATCAGTCATCCATTTATGTGTGAGGCTATTTCTGGACATTCTATTCTATGCAATCAAACTTTACACTGACATCACTGCTTGATTACTATAACTTTAAAATAATTCTCGAAATCAGGCAGTAGCTTTTATGAAGATTCCATCAGTTATTCTACATAAATGATCATGCCTTTTGGAAATAAAAATAGCTTATTTCTTCCTTTGCAAGCTGGATGTCTTTTACTTCATCTTGACTGACTGCTCTGAATAGAATCTCCAGGACCACTGTATACATTCTGAAGTGGTAAGGGCCAAAATCCTTGAATTGTCTCTGATCTTAGGGAAAAGTATAAAGACTTTCCCATTAGAAATTATGTTATGAGGCTTTACTCTAACCAAACTTTTATGAGAAATAAATAAGATCCCTTCTATTCTAAGAATCCTATACAAAACTGTATCAGGAATAGATAGTGGTTTTGGCAAATGGTTTTTCTGTCTATTGAGATGATTACATTATTTTTCTTTTTCTATTGTTAATATAGTTAAGCACTCTAATTACATTCCAAATATTAAACCTACCCTATACTCTAAGCACACTATTTCATTCTGCAAAAAGGAATAAATACAGTGAGACTGTGTAAGTATGGATAAGTGATTTTCAATCTTCACTACCACTTTGTCTTCAAAGATGGTAATGTAATTATAGATAGCTAACAGAATGAAAACATATCAATCTTAATATTAAAATAAAAATATAATTAAACAGAATTTATAAAGCTAAAAGTTAGAGCAGTAGTCAGGAGTTAAAGTAGAAAGTTAACAAAACTTAGAAAGTAGAGGAGAAGAAACAGAGGAAAGAACAGGGGCACTGGTAAATTCACTGTATATAGGGAGAAGTCAAGGGCTTCCATTGAAAGTTGATACAAGAAAATTTTTCATGTATGAATATTATGTCATTAAAAAGTACAAGGTAACCAGAAGTAAACCTATTAATATAAGTGTATGCAGGAGTGTTTCTGATTAGCAGAGTGTATTTTAAAATTTGTATCTGAATGTCTTACGATAAGACACATTCTCCAGTTTGTCCTTGGCTCCCTAACCTACTTCCTATTACACTGCAATAAGCCAAATTCACACAATTATAAACCTTGCCTGATCCTGTGACACTTGAGTTTCTACAGATAAAGAGTTAATCTCCAAGACATTAAAAAACAGAATTTGCTAAAAATGGTTATTCCTCAAAATCAACTGTATTCTACATATCAGCAATGAACAAAATTGAAATTAAGAAAATGATTCCATTTACAATCCCCAATCAGGAATTGAACCTGTGACCCCGGAAGAGAAAGCATGGAGTCTTAACCACTGGACATCTGGGGAAGTCCTAGGATGGCTATAATTTTAAAAAGGGAAAAGACCAAGTTTTGGTGAGCATATGGTTCTTCAAAGAACTAAACACAGAATTACCATGTGACTTAGCAATTCCACTCCAATATATAAACCCAAAAGAAATGAAAATATCTATTCTTACAAAAACTTGTACACAAATATTCACAGCAGGTTTCCTCATAATAGTCAAAAGACAAAACAATCTAAGTGTCCATCAACCAATGTCTACATCAACTGATGAATGCATAAACTGTGGTATATACAAACAACACAGTATTATTCTGCCTTAAGGAATAAAGCACTGATACATGCTACAACATGGAAGAACCTTGAAAAACATGTTAAGTAAAATAAGCCAGACAGAAAAGGCCACTAATTGCATGCTTCCATTTATATGAAATAAAATATCCAGAATAGGCAAATCCATGGAAACAAACTAAACTGGTAGACTGGGGCAAGCTGGGGAGGGCAGGTGGGAATACTGATATGACCGCTTACTGGATACAAGTTTCTTTTGACCTGATGAAATGTCCTTGGTTTAGATTGTGGTGACAGTTGTACAACACTGCCAATGTACTAGTAGTCACTGAATTGTACACCTTAAAATAGTTAAAATTATGAATTTAATTTTAAGTAAATTTTGCATCAATAATATTTTCTACAAGTGGTTGTCCCTGGGCATAGAACTTGGGGTGTTTAAGAGAAAGGGGATATTAATTTCTCATTATTAAGTCTTTTTTAGTACTTAACTTTTCCCTCGTACCAAATGACCACAGATAAATAAACATAAAATGATTTCTCAGCTAAACTAACAATATCAAAAGTTACTATTGGGGGAAATAGGGAAGATTCATAGTGTTTGAATTATGTTCTACATATTCTTTTTCTCTCTAATCCTATTCCTTCTCCCATACGGTATGGTACCATTACTGATTTAGTTTGTTGACAGTTAACTTTAAAATGTGGAAATTAAATCATATACTTCTTCCTTGCAAAGAATAACAGAATCAACTTCAAGTGAAAGTTGCAACAGGAATGAACAAAAGTACCAAAGTTTTCCCAGGGAAAATTGTGGTCAATTACTCAATAATAATGATATTGCACCTGCCATTATCAGGATTAAATTTCCTGAATTTTCCTTCAACTGAAGATGTTAAACAGCAAATTCAACTCTAACATTTTCAGTTTTTACTTAGATGTATGTTTTACATAGTAAATATGAAGAGCTCAATACTTACTTATCAAGGAAATCCTTATCCACTACAGCAGAGATGTCAAGAAGAGGATTTCCCATTCCAAAGAGAATATTTTCACTAAAAAAAAAAACAAACAAAATACAAGCAAAAGTTAGAAATATCTCTGAAAGTAAGGTGATGTATAAAATGCACACAAATATAAAAATATCTTCACTTTACCCTGAAAATAAACCTAACATACTAGATTATTAAACCTTTGATTTGCCTATTACATACATGTAGAACAAACTTTAGCGGTAGCACAAAGCCATTCAGAAAGGACAATGACTTTTAAATTGGTCCAAATAAAACCTAACAAAAGAAGAAACCAGATCATGTGATTTTTTTCCACAGTATTTAATAGCTAATGACTAAAGCTAATTAAATTCTATGTTCTTTTTTTCAAGGTTTAATAAAGTTTTATATATTCAACAAACTTGATGAATACTTAACTCTATCTATGAAGTGAAGTGAAATGAAGTCGCTCAGTCATATCCGACTCTTTGCAACCCCATGGACTGTAGCCTACCAGGCTCCTCAGTCCCTGGGATTTTCCAGGCAAGAGTACTGGAGTGGGTTGCCATTTCCTTCTCCAGGGGATCTTCCTGACCCAGGGATCAAACCTGGGTCTCCCGCATTGTAGGCAGACGCTTTACCGTCTGCGCTTAACTAATGAAAGTTTATTACAGAGCACAGAGCAAGTCCTGGAAAAATTCAAGCAACAGGCTTACCTCTGAAAAACTGTGAATGCCTAGAGTGGGACCTTTGTGTCATAGACAGTGTAATTTTCAATTACATTTAACAGACTTTGAGCAAGTCTGTTTTCCATAGTACTACAGTATCGCTCAAAACTAAGGGAAAGATAGAACCCTGAGAACCACAAGCAATACCAACTGACAGCAAGAAATGGACTAGAGGCATAGCTGGGTCAGCCTCGATGAGGGGCATTCTTCTAGTTACTGCAATAAAACTCACCCCTGCATAATTTCCCACTGGCATCTAGTTTGCTCAAGCTCTTTTCCAGTTGCTTCCAAACCAGTTACCATCCTCACCACTTGGAGATTATCATTAATACCAATAGGACTGATACACCAAAGTTTCCTTAGGAGAACAAAGTACAGCCTACACTTACAGTCTAAAATGATTTAGAAGACTAAAGTAAAATCACAGATTGGGCAACTATGGTTGAATATGCAGTAAGGGGAAATCTGTCCCTTTTTCTATTTAAAGAAAGCTGATGAGGGAGGGATAAAAGACAATGAATTTATTTATTCACATTGGCATTTATAATCAAAAGTCTAATAAAGAAATTAAATGCTTAGAAAATGAAGGATCAACAGGCAGACACAGTAAAATGTGACCATCATTTCATTAGGAACTTCTCTGCCTAATTTGTGTATTATTGAGCTTCCCTGGTGGCTCAGATGGTAAAGCGCCTGCCTGCAATGAGGGAGACCAGGGTTCAATCCCTGGGTCAGGAAGATCCCCTGGAGAAGGAAATGGCAACCCACTCCAGTATTCTTGCCTGGACAATAAAAACCCTTCACTTCACTTCAGTTCACTCAGTCATGTCCGATTCTTTCTGAACCCATGGACTACAGCACGCCAGGCCTCCCTGTCCATCACCAACTCCCAAACTTTACTCAAACTCATGTCCACTGAGTCTGTGATGCCATCCAACCATCTCATCCTCTGTCGCCCCCTTCTCCTCCTGCCTTCAATCTTTCCCAGAATCAGGGTCTTTTCCAATTAGTCAGTTCTTTGCATCAGATGACCAAAGTACTGGAGTTTCAGCTTCCGCATCAGTCCTTCCAGTGAATTTTCAGGACCGATTTCCTTGAGGATGGACTGGTTGGATCTCCTTGCTGTCCAGGGGACTCTCAAGAGTCTTCTCCAACACCACAGTTCAAAAGCATCAATTCTTGGGCACTCATCTTTCTTTATATTCCAACTCTCACATCCATACATGACTCCTGGAAAAAACATAGCTTTGACTGCATGGACCTATGCTGGCAAAGTAATGTCTCTGCTTTTTAATATGCTGTTTAGGTTGGTCATAGCTTTTCTTCCAAGGAGCAAGCATCTTTTAATTTCCTGGCTGCAGTCACCATCTGCAGTGATTTTGGAGCCCAAATAAATAAAGTCTGACACTGTTTCCACTGTTTCCCCATCTATTTCCCATGAAATGATGGGACCAGATTCCATGATCTTCGTTTTCTGAATGTTGAGTTTTAAGCCAACTTTTTCACTCTCCTCTTTCACTTTCATCAAGAGACTCTTTAATTCTCCTTCACTTTCCACCATAAGGGTGGTGTCATCTGCATATCTGAGGTTATTGATATTTCTCCTGGCAATCTTGATTCCAGCTTGTGCTTCTTCCAGCCCAGCATTTCTCATGATGTACTCTGCATGTAAGTTAAATAAGCAGGGTGACAATATACAGCCTTGATGTACTCCTTTCCCTATTTGGAACCAGTCTGTTGTTCCATGTCCAGTTCTAACTGTTGCTTCTTGACCTGCACACAGATTTCTCAGGAGGCAGGTCAGCTGCTCTGGTATTCCCATCTCTTTCAGAATTTTTCACACTTTATTGTGATCCACACAGTCAAAGGCTTTGGCATAGTCAATGAAGCAGAAGTACATGTTTTTCTGGAACTCTCTTGCTTTTTTGCTCTGCCTTTTCTAAATACAGCTTGAACATCTGGAAGTTCACGGTTCATGTATTGCTGAAGCATGCCTTGGAGAATTTTGAGCATTACTTTACTAGCGTGTGAGATGAGTGCAATTGTGTGGTAGTTTGAGCATTCTTTGGCATTGCCTTTCTTTGGGACTGGAATGAAGACTGACTTTTTCCAGTCCTATGGCCACTGTTGAGTTTTCCAAATTTGCTGGCATATTGAGTGCAGCACTTTCACAGCATCATGTTTTAGGATTTGAAATAGCTCAACTGGAATTCCATCACCTCCAGTAGCTTTGTCTGTAGTGATGCTTCCTAAGGCCCACTTGACTTTGCATTCCAGGATGTCTGGCTCTAGGTGAGTGATCACACCATCGTGACTATCTGAGTCATGAAGATCTTTTCTGTACAGTTCTTCAGTGTATTCTTGCCACCTCTTCTTAATATCTTCTGCTTCTGTTAGGCCCATACCATTTCTGTCCTTTACTGTGCCCATTTTTGCATGAAAATTTCCCTTAGTATCTCTAATATTCTTGGAGATCTCTTATTTATTTAAAAAAAAAAAGCACAGGGAAAATATTATTGAGCTGCTTGGCTGTTTCTTTTTATTCACACTTTCTAAGTGTTTAGTTCAATATAGACAGTAATGTAACCACCGTAAAAATTAAAACACAAAACATTTCCATCATCACAAAAAAATATCCTCCTGTCCCCATATCAGTCTCTCCACTCCCAACTGGTTCCCTCCTGGTTTTAAGAAATATAACAGTGATACTTCTTTTTAAGAAGTCAGTCCTTTGCATATCTCCTGCACTCTCAAAATGGTTTATTACACCCTACTCGAAAATTTAGTAGAAATAATATTATCAAATTAATGCAACCTCTCTAGGCCCATGGCTTCTACAGTCAAAGAATTATGGTGGGAAATGAGAACAATGAATCACAATAACCATGTTTAAACTCATTTCTAAATCTATTTATCCAACAAAACCTTTGCTTATGAACAAAAATGGATAAGAATATGTGAAATGTTGATCTTAGAGCTCCCTGTATAAAGGACAAAAGGGGAAGAACTTAAATACCAATTACTGTTCCTTACTGCAAGAATTATATAGCATAGGCCCTGATGAGAGATGCTGTCAAGCTGGCCTAGTTGGAACCCACTGCAGCAAGCACGGCTAATATAAGAGGTAACAGACAAAAGAATTTAAAATAACACATAAAAGGTGTCTTCATACAGTAAGTTAAGTAAAAACTATACAATTATTTCCAAAAGCAAATGAGTTTAGACTACTCACATCATTTTCCTCTCCATCACTGTATATAACTGAGAAGCTATTAAACAACTTCATTGTAATATGACAGATCAACTCTGTTAAAAACACTAATGCTGGATGATCAGTAACTCAGTTTGGCGGTGGAAGCGTTTTTCTCCTAGACCTGCCCGAGGACTTATATATCACCTGTGATAAATGCCGTATCGTGTAAGGTGCTCCTAAAATTAAAATTGGGTGCAGTTCAGAAAAAAAAAAAAAACACTAATGCTTTAAAATGGCTAATTTCCTAAATACACACTAGTATCCAGGCCAGTAAATACTGTACCACCCTTCTCAAATAATGAAAATACTATTTAAGTAAGCATTTATTTTTATCTTTTCCTATTAGATGTTAACAAGATGGACTGGTCTGTAGCCAAAAACTATCTGACTCATACTAGGACTATTATTTTGTTAGCAATTTAAATGTTAGCAATGTCTTTTTCCTGGAATGGATGCTAGGATGAAAGATTCTGAATGACTGGTTTTGTTGGGGTTTTTTTTTAGTCAGTAATTTTACATGTCTCATAATTCAGATGCCATCCAACACAAACCTATAATTATTATTGTTAGACAACCCACAAGTTTTATGCACTAACACAGATATGAAAGTAAAAGATACTCATAAAACTTTGTCTACTCTATTGATACATTATTATTGATTAGCTCTTTGGTCAGCAAAAATATTTAGTTACACTATGCTGCCAGAATAAATACTAATGATGAGTATCCTTAACTATTACAGCCATCGTCCTCTCTTTAAATTCAGAAGCCTCATCTTCATAGGTGATTCTTCTCTCTCCATCAATAAGCACTATTCTTAGTAATAACTGCATGTTCTTAGCTTTCGCCAACAGTTTACCTGCCAGGAGCCCCCACAACATCCCACTGGCACTGCCTTTAACTAGGCCCTCTAGGCCATCTGCTGCTGCTACTGCTAAGTCACTTCAGTCGTGTCCGACTCTGTGTGACCCCATAGACGGCAGCCCACCAGGCTCTCTAGACCCTGCCTAAATTTCTACACTGCTGCTATTTTTTTAGCCACAATAAATCCGATACAGTATCACCAGAACTATATTATTTAAACAAATCCAGATGTTCAAGCTGGTTTTAGAAAAGGTAGAAGAACCAGAGATCAAATTGCCAACATCGGCTGGATCATCAAAAAAGCAAGAGAGTTCCAGAAAAACATCTATTTCTGCTTTACTGACTATGCCAAAGCCTTTGACTCTGTGGATTACAATAAACTGTGGAAAATTCTGAAAGAGATGGGAATACCAGACCACCTGACCTGCCTCTTGAGAAACCTATATGCAGGACAGGAAGCAATAGTTAGAACTGGACATGGAACAACAGACTGGTTCCAAATAGGAAAAGGAGTACGTCAAGGCTGTATATTGTCACCCTGCTTATTTAACTAAAATGCTGGACTGGAAGAAACACAAGCTGGAATCAAGATTGCTGGGAGAAATATCAATAACCTCAGATATGCAGATGACACCACCCTTATGGCAGAAAGTGAAGAGGAACTAAAAAGCCTCTTGATGAAAGTGAAAGAGGAGAGTGAAAAAGTTGGCTTAAAGCTCAACATTCAGAAAACGAAGATCATGGAATCTGGTCCCATCACTTCATGGAAAATAGACAGTGGAAACAGTGTCAGACTTTATTTATTTGGGCTCCAAAATCACTGCAGATGGTGACTGCAGCCATGAAATTAAAAGACGCTTACTCCTTGGAAGGAAAGTTATGACCAACCTAGATAGCATATTCGTATACATTACTTTGCCAATAAAGGTCCGTCTAGTCAAAGCTATGGTTTTTCCAGTGGTCATGTATGGATGTGAGAGTTGGACTGTGAAGAAAGCTGAGCGCTGAAGAATTGATGCTTTTGAACTGTGGTGTTGGAGAAGACTCTTTAGAGTCCCTTGGACTGCAAGGAGGTCCAACCGGTCCATCCTAAAGGAGATCAATCCTGGGTGTTCATTGGAAGGACTGATGCTGAAGCTGAAACTCCAATACTTTGGCCACCTCATGTGAAGAGTTGACTCATTGCAAAAGACCCTGATGCTGGGAAAGATTGGGGGC
This sequence comes from Bos grunniens, assembly GCF_055505025.1. Lineage (NCBI taxonomy): Eukaryota > Metazoa > Chordata > Mammalia > Artiodactyla > Bovidae > Bos > Bos grunniens. Next base: position 16,145,530 of record NC_141192.1, read on the forward strand.
AGGAGGAGAAGGGGACGACAGAGGATGAGATGGCTGGATGGCATCACCGATTCAATGGACATGAATTTGGATGAACTCCGGGAGTTGTTGATGAACAGGGAGGCCTGGCGTGCTGTGATTCATGGGGTCGCAAAGAGTGGGACACAACTGAGCGACTGAACTGAACTGATCTTAGAGGCAGCAGTGAGTAGTCGCAAGAAGTAAGATCTTAGTTCCCTAACCAGGAATTGACCCTGTGTACCCTGGATGAAAACCAGGAATCCTAGCCACCAGATCAGCAAGGGATAGAGGTTAGAAGCAAATTTTCCCTGGCTCTTACCCCCACTGAGAAATTCGTTTCTCATGAAGGCAAAAACTGTACAAGCAGGTACAAAGTTTCTTATTAGAGCACAGCACCATAACAAGTGGGTGAGCACACAGAGAAACAGTTAAGATAGGAGCAAGGCAAAAATACACACCCAAGGGAAACGGTGTGGGCGTCCCCCCTAAAGAGGAGGAGGGCAGTAGAGAGGTAGTTAAATCATTCATACAGGGCAGTTCTTCTGGGTATTTGTTTACCTTTGGCCAATTACATGGTTTCTTTTTCCACACCTGACTTACTCTAGGACCCTCCCCAACATGCATGTGCAAATATTTTTCAAAATACATTCCAGCCCAGAGGCCTATAGGGTGGCCTTGGCGTCACATATTACAGAGTGACAAACTCCTCCTTTTGACCCCCAAAGGAGCCTTTCTGTGCACGTGCAATGTATCCCTTGCCCCAAGGATGGGAAATATATGACCTCTTGATCTTTTACACAAACAAGGTTTAGCCCCTTTCTGTTTCTGACTGTTGTTATCTTAAAGTGTCCTCAGGAGACAAAGCCTGGCTATTTTACTCTATTTCTGTTGTTATTTGTATTCTGAAGTGCAAACAGGAGACTGACTGTAAATATCTAACCTGGAGCCCACCCACCTCCTGTCTCAAGAAATGCAAACAGAAGGCTAATTGTAAACGTCTGGACTGTAGCTCATCTTTTTTTGCCCCAAGAAATGTATACAGGAGGCCAGTTTAAATGCCTAGCCTGGAGCCCATCTTGTAATACTACTTCTACTGGTAATAGTAAAAAATTGGAAGCAACCCAAATGTCCTTCAACAGGTAACTAGGTAAACAAACTGTGGTACACCCGTACAATGGGCTAATATTCAGCATTAAAAAGAAATGAACTATGATACAACCTAGATGGATTTCAAACACACTGTTGTGAGTGACCATTTAGGGATAACACAAAGGAGTTTCTTTTGGTGACAGAACAGTTTAGTACGCTAATTGTGTTAATATGGAATCTGTACATGATAAAATTTCACGGAACTATACACCGCCACCACGCCAGTAAAATGCAGTGTAAGCAAAGACTGGTGATATTCTAAAAACATTCACAGTTGACTTAATAGTACTATACGTGCCAAGCCGCTTCAGTTGTGTCTGACTCTTTGTGACCCCATGGACCGTAGCCTGCCAAGCTCCTCTGTCCGTGGGATTCTCCAGGCAAGAATACTGGAGTGGGTTGCCACTGCCTCCTCCAGGGGCTCTTCCCAACCCAGGGAACGAACCCGCATCTCTATCTCCTAGAACTGGCAGGTGGGTTCTTTACCACTAGCGCCACCCGGTAAAGTACTATACCAATATTAACTTCCTGGTTTTGGTACTATACTATGGTTATTTAAGATTTATTACTGGCGGAAGTTGGGTGAAGGGTCATAGGAACTCTCTGTACTCTTCTTGCAACTTCCTGTGAGTCAAAAAAGAAAAAAAGAAAATCGTAAAGTATTCAAAAGAAAAATATATTAAAATGTTTAAAAAACAATTAGGGTGACATCATCAAGAATGGTAGAATAAGGGCCTCCAAGAATCCTCTCTTCTATAAAAGCAACAAGAACAGTAAGCAAAAAAAAAAAAAAAAGTCAAAATCAACACTTTCAGAGCTCCAAAGGCTTGCAACATCTGAGGAGCATTTTTCAAAGGGAAAAAAAAGGCTGAATCTCTGCAAAAACAGCAAGCTTTGTGGCACTCTAACTTGCCCAATTCCCATCCCCCTCCCAGCTCCATGGCAGCCTTAAAAGCAAGAGCCCCAAAAACACAGTGGAAAGCAAGAGTCTATCAGCCACTGGAGGAATTGGAACAGAACTGGAGCTCTTTCAAAGCCCCATTTTCAGAGACCGTTATTATCGAGCTTTTGAGTAACCAGCAGTTACCCGAAAAACCCCTACTCCTAACACTTCTCATCATTTGACCTGACTCACAGTTTCCCCAGTGCTCACATCCTTTTCCCCAGGGGCATTTGTCAAAAACAATCATCTGCAACTGTTTAACACTCCAGCCATCTGAAGCAGTTGGGAGCAAACCAAAAAGCTTAAAAGTAAAAGTGTGGACGTGAGATGTCCATAGGGGTTTTGAAAAGTTCTGAATATTCCTGAGAATCTAGGAGACCACGTACATGTGCCCTGGCCTGTGTGCATGCTCATGAAAGACTTGAAAAGGCACTAAGCAATCATCTCTGAACATGGGGCTCTGCACAAGCAGGAAATAAAGGCTATGGCAGCACTGTAAGCCTGGCTAAGCATTGAAGTTACACCTTATCAAGCACAGACAGCCTCTCAGCAAACATTGGGAGAAAATAATAAGTATTGGAAAGAACACAGAAAAACTGTAATCCACACTGCTGGTGGAGATGTAAAATGATGCTGCCAGCTTGAAACAACGTTTGGCAGTTCCTCAAAAGAAAAAACAAATGTAAAATTCCCCGGTGGCGCTAGTGGTAAAGAACTCGCCTACCAACACAGGAGACATAAGAGATGTGGGTTGGATCCCTGGCTCAGGAAGATTCCTTGGAGAAGGAAATGGCAACCCACTGCAATATTCTCGCCTGGGAAATCCCATGGACAGAAGAGTCTGGCAGGCTATAGTTCACGGGTTTGCAAGAGTTGGATATAACTTAGTGATTAAACAAAATAACCATATGACCCAGTATAAGTATATACTCAGGAGAAATGAAAACACGTGACATCACAAAAACTTGGACATAAATGTTTATTGTATCATTACCCTAATGGTCAAAAAGTGGAAATAAAAATACCTATCCACTGGCAAATGGATAAACAAAATGTGGTCTATACATACAATGGAATATTATTCAGCCATAAGAAGGAATGAAATACTGATACCTGTAGCAACATAGGATGAACTCTGAAAATAATATGCTCAGTGAAGGAAGCCAGGCACAAAACCCCAAATACATGATTCCACTCATGAAATGACCAGAGAATGACAAATTCACAAAGTAGATTAGTAATTGCCAGGATAGGGGCAGAGGAAATAGAGAGTGACTGCTAACAGGGACGAGGCTTCACCTGTGCCCTGTGCTCAGTCACTATGTTGTGTCCAGCTCTTTTTGACCCCAAGGAATGCTGCCTACCAGGCTCCTCTGCCCATGGGATTTTCCAGACATGAATACTAAAGTGGGTTGGCATTTTCCTCCTCCAGGGGACCTTCCCGATCCAGATATCAAACCCACATCTCCTGTATCTCCTGAACTGCAGACAGATTCTTCATCCACTGAGCCATCAAGGAAGCCTGAGACTTCATTTGGAGATGATGAAAATATTCTGCAATTAGATAGTGGTGATGGATGCACAACACTATGAATATCCTAAAACCACTGAGTTGTACAGTTTAAAATGGCAGATTTTGTGGCATGTGAATTATGTATCACAGTAGTCATGTATGGATGTGAGAGCTGGATCATCAAGTAAGCTGAGCACCGAAGAATTGATGCTTTTGAACTGTGGTGTTGGAGAAGACTTTGGAGAGTCCCTTGGGACTGCAAGGAGATCCAACCAGTCAATCCTAAAGGAAATCAGTCCTGAATATTCACTGGAAGAACTGATGCTGAAGCTGAAGCTCCAATACTTCAGCCACCTGATGCAAAGAACTGACTCACTGGAAAAAGACCCTGATGAAGGGAAAGACCTTCTGAAGGCAAGTGGAGAAGGGGAGACAGAGGATGAGACGGTTGGATGGCATCATAGACTTAATGGACATGAGTTTAAGCAGGCTCTGGGAGTTGGTGATGGACAGGGAAGCCTGCACACTGCAATCCACAGGGTCACAAAGAGTTGGACACAACTGAGCAACTGAACTGAAATGAATAACGCAGTAAATAAAACAAGCAAACTAATTGGCATTTATAGAACAATACACCCCAACAACTGCAATATTCATTTACTGAATAAATGATGTACAGAACAACTACACTGAAAATCTCAAAATATTGCTGAGTGAAATTAAAGACTTTAAAAACACATGTAACATTCAGCAAAACAGGCTACAGGTAAGACCATAAAAATCTCAGGAGGTATCAAAGGGCTGAAACTTAACAATGTATTTTTTCTCTATACATAAAAAGGGGGCTTCCCAGGTAGCTCAGTGGTAAAGAATCACCTGCCAATGCAGGAGCTACAGGAGACATGGGATGGATCCCTGGGTTGGGAAGATCCCCTGGAGGAGGAAATGGCAACCCACTCCAGTATTCTACCTGGGATAATCCCATGGACAGAGGAGCCTGGTGAGGTCACAAAGAGTCAGACTCAACTAAGCACGCATGCCCACATATACAAAATACAGATATATGCTTATAAAGTATAAACAATATATTTTCTGTATCATGGAATTAAATAGAAAATCAACTTTTAAAAATAACTGTAAAACCCCCAAATATTTAGAAATTAGACAATAAACCTTTAAAATCTGTATATGAGAGAAATCACAACAGAAATTAGAAAATTACTTGAACTGATCACGCATGTCAAAATTTTATGTTGAAGTTAAAAGAAGTACTGAGAGGGAAACATTTATATATATGAAACATTTTATATATGAAATGCACATATTAGAAAACAAGAAAAGTTTAAAATGAATGGTCTGAATTTCTAACTCAAAAGAAAATGGAAAAGGAGTAAATTAGGTCCAAAAGAATAGAAGCAAGAAAATAAAAATATGACAGCAAAAAATAAACAAAATAGAAAATGTAGTACCAAAACAGAAGCTCAACAAAACTCAAATCTGGTGTTTTGAAAAGATTAATACAATTGGTAAACCCCTAACAAGACTGAGCCCAAAAAGTTAAAAAAGAAAAAAAGAGGAGGAGGCGGAATACCAATATCAGGAATGAAAAAGGGGACATAAAACAGTTCCCGCAAGCAGTAACAGAATACTATGAGTAATTCTATAACAATCCAGCAATTTAAAACAGATTTCTTTAAAAATTCAAAACTGACACAGGGAAAAATGGTAAATCTTAATAACCATTTATCATATCTTTAAATATTCTAGGCCCAGATGGCTTTACTGCTGAAAGCTATCAAAAATTTAAAGAAACAACACCAACCTTATAAAGCTACAATAATTAAGTCAATGTAGTATTGGCATAACACGATACAAACAGACCAACAGATCAGAATAGAGAGTCTGAGAAAAGTCTTATACCTATCGAATCTATTGACTGAGAATCCTTTTAAGGAAACCTTTACACTGTAGCAAAAAAATTAGCTTAACATGGATCACAGACCTAAATGTGAAGGCTGAAACTATAAGGCTTCTAGAAGAAAACATAAGGGAATAGTTTCATAACCTTGAGATAGAAAAGGAAAGATCTCTAAGAACCTAAAAGGTAATAAACATAAAATAAAAGGAATCAAATCAATGAATTCAATATTACATTTTAAAACTTCTGCTCCCAAAAGACACTGTTACAAAAATGGAAAGACATGGCTCAGAGAGAAAATATTTGCTAAACATGAAGGTATATATGCTTATGTGTAAAATCTGACAAATAACTTTTATCTAAAATACCAAAAGAATTAACAAACCAGCAACAAAAAAGACAACCTATACTTACAAATATGGGTAAAAGACCTGAACTGACAGTTCAAAAGAAAAGATAAGCAAATGGCCTATAGTCACATTATTAGCCACCAGTGAACTATTAACTACAATGAAATAGAATTATATACCCACCAGAATGGCTAAAATCCAAAATGCCAAACATTTTGGTATTTGGAAAGGACAGAAAAGGAGTAAAGGATGGAAAAGGAGTAAGTGACATCAAAAATGTCAAGAATGCGGAATAACTGGAACTCTTATAATACAGAATGTTGAATGTATTCCATTTTCTATTTTGGAAAACAGTGGTGGTTTCTGAAGTTAAACACACATCTACCCTAGAACACAGCAATTCCACACCTGGGCATTTACCCACGTCCACACAAAGGCGTATACAGGAAGGTTCACGAAGCGTCACTTAGGGTAACCAAACCCTGGAAACAAGCCAAAGTCCATCAGCAGAACTGTTATAATGTTCATATCATGGAATCTTAGCTGTGAAAAGAAGCAAACTACTAAAACGCATGTCAAAATGCATGAATCTCAAAACTGTCACTGAGCAAAAGTAATCAGACACAAACAGTACTTACCCTATGATTTTATTTATATGAAGTTTAAGAATACACAAAACTAATCTTTACTAATAGAAGCCAGAAAACAATTGCCTGGATGGGGCAGGAGAAAGAGACTGATTGAAAAGAGGCAAGAAAAAACTTTCTGGGAGATGAACATGTTTTGTTAAGTTGATCTGGGTGGTGTTTTACAAATACTTTTCTTTCCCCCAAAAAATTCAGTGAACTTAGGATCTGTGATTTTACTATATATGAATTACATTGTTGGCATTTTTTAAAAAGTAAACAAACTAGGAAAGTCTTTGTTTCCCTTAGGCTATGGAAGCCAGTCCTTCATTTAAGGCTGTCCATATTAGCATGCTGTCTTGCACACTCAAGGAAAAAAATCTCTTCCCTCTGCCCAGCATCATCTATTTTTTTCTTCCCCTTCATCCCCAAAATCCTCAACCATACATATATCTCTAAGTATTATCTCCCTACTCCCCATGACAGCTAACACTTCCAAAAGACTGCTATGAAATAGTAAGGTTCCCTAAAGTAGATAAAATTATTCATTTTAAATTCAATTTTCAGAAGCACATGTGTGAGATACTAATGACTGCTGCTGCTGCTGCTGCTGCTAAGTCACTTCAGTCGTGTTCGACTCTGTGCAACTCCACAGACGGCAGCCCACCAGGCTCCCCCGTCCCTGGGATTCTCCAGGCAAGAACACTGGAGTGGGTTGCCATTTCCTTCTCCAATGTAGGAAAGTGAAAAGTGAAAGAGAAGTCGCTTAGTCGTGTCCAACTCTTAGCAACCCCATGGACTATAGCCGACCAGGCTCCTCCATCCATGGGATTCTCCAGGCAAGAGTACTGGAGTGGGGTGCCATTGCCTTCTCCAATACTAATGACTAACACACAGCAATTTAAAGCTTACAATGCATTTTTATGTATGTTATTGCCTTTAAATCCTCACAAAAACCCTATAGTATAGGTTTTGCTATTATCTGTGTTTATGGAAGCCTGGCAGGGCTACAGTCCATGGGGTCGTCAGAGTCAGACATGACTTAGCAACTAAACCACCACCACTGTTAAAGAGAATAAGAAGCTTGGCAAAGTTTCATAACCTGTCAAAGGTCACACAACAAGTAAATGATACCTAACTTCAAATCACATACTTTCTTGTTTAATATGCTACTCTGAGACAGTAAGAATTCTGTTAATAAAAGTGTCTGACCGATGAAAAATATCCAAATCTAGCCAAAATAAGCTAATATTCCATTATCTTATGGTCCTATGTCAAATAACATTTCAACAACCCAAATCTACTACCACAAAATTACTACAGTGTGTAAGTAAGTGACCAGATAACTTATTATCCAAGTGGGACACTTCTGAGAATAAAGGAAGAGCTATTAATAATTATGCTAGGATAACAGGCATGATCCAGGACTGTCTTGGGCAAACTGAGACATATGGTCATTCTATTTATAAGCTAGCTGTGCTATGTGAAATTAAGGATTCAGACTTACATTTTATTACAGTATTTTTTAAAGTGACAATTTTAAAACCAAGTAGAAGAGGTAAATAGTCATGAGCATTAACCAATGTTACAAGAAAGGGTTAACATTTCAAACTGTCTAGACAATCATTCTGGTTCCATTTCATCTTTGACAGTTCTGCTTAATGTAGCAATACTGTGGCTGGAAAGATTTGGAGTTAGAAAACCTTGTATGCCTTTTCAAATAAAGATGACCTATTTATAAATATGAGTATTAACAGCTGACAACACTGCAGTTCTCCAAGGAAAGGATTCCTGCTTTAGTTCTTCAAAATATTTCATAAATGAAACAATTTCATTTTATTTTAAAAAGCTCATTAGCTTCACTAAGAAGCCTCATGGAATAAAAAAGTTTGTGTAGGAATATAAAATTTATAATTCTTATAAAAGACACAAGCCCTGAAATGAGTTTGAAAAACTTTAAATATTCTAAAGAAACCAATTCAACAAAGTAACACACTTCAATCTCAGCCAGAATTTAGTCTCCATATGAATGTTCTCCATCTGAGTGGCTTGGCAGATCCTACTAGACGTACCTCAAAGTCTTGAGTGTTACGAGAAAAATACCCCAGTACTCCACCCACAGCCCACATAAATTTTCCAATGTAGGCTTAACCCACAGAAGTGGTTACAGAATTATCATGTAGGCCATAGTCATGTCTAGTCCCAGAATAGTCCTAAACCAAATCTGACCTGTCTGGGCAGGCCAAAGAATAGGTTCCTCAGCTCTACAGCAAACACTCTCCCTGACTCCCTACCTCATTTGCCCAATCTTCCATGGCACAAACTCAAGCTGTAAGCAATTTTCAAAACCAGACCAGACATTCATGTTGGAAAAACAAGGCAATATTCATAGGACTATTTTGAAATACTGTTGGCTTAGTACTTATAAAAAGTGCATAAAGTAGAAGTCAGGAGACCTAAATTCCCTCTTACGTTCTATTGCTACCAAACTAGGACATAGCTCTTCATTTGGGCCTGAAGGTCCAGTACCAAGAAAGAAAGAGTAAAGTGCTCTCTACGATTCTCTTATACTCCTAACATTCTACATTTTCTTGTGTGTCCTGAATTTTAACCCAAGCATCAACTTTCCTGTTAGGCCAATTAAAAATGACAAAAGCATCAGTTTATCAAATATGTTCCATCATTTCTCAGGTGAAGACCAGCTGGAATCTGATATATCGGGATGGCCAAAAACTTTGGGGTTTTCGTTAGCCATCTTACAGAAAACACCAAATGAACTTTTTGGCCAAGCCAATACACACTCTGATAATTGGTTTAAGAGACTGCAAACTTGGACTCTTCATTAGTAATGGTGTAGCAGAGTAGAACATAAACAATAAAAGTCAGAGTCAAATTCTCCAGCCAAAGTTATTCAAAAATCATAAGCTTTTTTTAAAATTCTTTTTATGTAAATATTTGGGAATTCATAACAGTGGGATGCTGCACTGGAAAGGGCACTGAATCAGGTATCTAGAGATCTGGGATCTAGTTCAAGACATGCAACTACTTGTTATGAGCCCAAACAAATCACAGTATCTCTTGCCTTCAGATTCTTCGACTCTAAAATGAGAGAATTAGGTAAGTCCACTTCCTATTTAAAAATCTAAGATTTAAACATTTTCCGATGACATCATTCTCTAAGGAGACCAAATTGCATTCAACAATGTTCCATTTACAAAATGCCTTAAAATATAAAAAAGTTTCGTATCTCCTCAAGAACACTGTGGAATACATATCTGTATTACCATCACAACAGGCCCCATGCTGTGAAGATTAACACTCTGGTCTCTGAATCCAGCGATCTAAGTTCAAATCTCAGTGGAACCAGAGATTTGTTTGAGGGCTTCCCCAATGACTCAGCTAAAGAATTCGCCTGCAGTGCACGAGACGTCAAGATGGGGGTTCAATCCCTGGGTGGGGAAGATCCCCTAGAGATGGAAATGGCAACCCACTCCAGTATGCTTGCCCAGAAAATCTCACGGACAGAGGAGCCTGGCGGGCTCAGAGAGTCACAAAGGGTCACAAAGAGGTGGACACGCCTGAGTGACTGAGCATGAGCACACATTACCATCACTATTTCATAAAACCAATGTTCAGAGAAAAAGAAAAAGATCACTAAATCAGCAAAATACTGTCAGTTAGAACCCAGGTATATTGACCACTGGCCCTCACTGGTTTCCATTTCTATATTCTGTCATAGTCACTGTGAAGAGTCACATATTACTATATTTACCAGCAATTACTTTAAGTGTGGTGTAAAAACAGCACTGGACATAACGTCAGCTCGGTGACCTTGATCATTCTCCTCATCAGTAAAAGCAAGTCAGCAGTCCCCATCCTCTGGGCTACTGTCAAACTGAGTACAAAATGGGAACGCACGTAACATCATAAATGTGAAAATTAATAAACATAAATGTGAAAGGTATCATAAAATTGCATTAAATGTTGTATTCTTTGGGAACCAGCTGGTATCTGTAGGATTACCAACCCATTTAGAACTGTCACCACATATACAAAGTTGCTTCAACTTCAGCAGTCCCCACACCTACTCTTAAACCTAAGTTATTAAGTTCTTTGGAGGACTGTGGGAAAGCAAGAAAGTTACTATAGTTGTCCCTCACAATACTTAACAATTTTTGTTCCCAGAAGCAGTTTTTATCTTTATTTTCTGTATATAATTTTGTAGTTTTCTAGGCTGCGCCATGTGGATGCAGTACCTTGGTTCCTAAGTTCAAATCCATGCCCCCTGCACTGGGAACACAGAGTCTTAACCACTGGACTGCCAGGAAAGTTCTAGAAACAGTCCTTTCAGGAAATTTAAGTAGTATGTTGTTTTTATAAAGGTATCTTGCAGAGCACTAGATTATGGATATCTGGATTCCGTTCCTAACTCTGTCACTAACTGATTTTACTCAAGGCACTCAACTTTTCTTAGCCTCAGGTATAAATGTGGCAACTGGTTTTAGGTAATATCTAAAAATCTTTGAGTAATGTCACTATAGCTGAAGACTATACAAAATGTAGACTAATTATCTGAAGATACAAGCATAAATGTAACTATTATTAGTTATCTACCCTTCCAGGAGTCAAATAAGACTAGCATTAACCTTTAAATCAATCTTTCTGGGACTTGCCTGGTGGTCCAGTGGTTAAGAATCTGCCTTCCAATGCAAGGGACATGGGTTTGATCCCTGGTTGGAGAGCTAAAATCCCACGTGCCTCAGGGCAACTAAGCCTGCCACTACTGAGCCTGTGCTCTCTGGAGCCTGAGCACCACTCAGAAAAGCCCATACACTCTCAATTAAGACCAGAGGCAGCCAAAAATATATGTTTAAAAAAAAAAAATCAAGTCTTTTTAATACAACCACCATTCAACTTCTACATTAAAAAACACATCCTATTGTCACTAGCCAAGCAGCAGAAGTTTTAGATTTGGGTGCTTCTCCACCAAGAAGTAGCAAGGATTATGATGATGGATTAAAATTAAGTCTACACAAGAGACCCTTAACATAGCAAGTATTTGCCCCACACTCTTAATTAGTAGCAGACTGAAATGATGGGATTTGAAAGTGCAAATGGGGAGATGGAGCATAAACTAGGTTTAACAGCATAATCCTAATTCACCCTAAATACTGTTAGCATTAAAAGCTAAATTTATACATCCCAATATAATTTACTGTGAAATCTTTCCATGTGGATCTCCACATTTCAGTGTGTGTGTGTGCTCAGTTGTGTCAGACTCTTGGCAACCCCATGGACTATATAGCCCACCAGGCTCCTCTGTCCTTGGAATTTTCCAGGAAGGAATACTGGAGTGGCTTGCCATTTCCTCCTCCAGATGTTCTGGACACAAGGATCAAACTTGCATCTCCTGGGTCTCCTGCATTAAGAGGCAGATTCTTTACAATGAGCCACCTGGGAAGCCCCCACATTTCAGTACTGTATTTCCATCCTCCTTCTGCGTAATTAGGTAAGTACTCTGAGTTTACATAGAATTATGCAATTTAAGAGAAACTGCATCCAAGTTCAACAGTTACATCCTAAATTACCTGAGGGTTAGGTTCTAAAGTAATTTCTAAAATACTGTGTAGTCAAAATCACCAGTGACAAACCATTAAATCACCAGGACTTAGGCTGCTAGAAGCTTGCAGAGCAAAATTTAATTTCATTTATTCTCTTCACATTTGTGCTGGGGCCTCCCTTTCTCTGGGACAATGAAGGTCAAAAAGTGAAAAGTCACTTAGTCGTGTGGGACTCTGCGACCCCATGGACTATACAGTCCATGGAATTCTCCAGACCAGAATACTGGAGTGGGTAGCCATTCCCTTCTCCAGGGGATCTTCCCAACCCAGGGAGAGAAACTAGGTCTCCCACGTTGCAGGTGGATTCCTTCCCAGCTGAGCCACCAGCGAAGCCCATGAAGGCCAAGGTCTACTTTAAAAGAGGCTGTTCAGAACACTGGGTAAATAAGGCAATTTATCTCTCTCTCTTTTAGATTTATCTCTTTTTATAAATAGTTGCATTAGCATAAGGTAACCATTTGGTCAATGCTACCCACAGGCACTGGACCGGGCCATTAACAATAAAGAACCTTCCAAACTCTGGAAGAGCAACTGAGGTGAAGTTTTTCGTTTATTGCTCTCATTGTATACTATGAAACTCATTCTGCTGGAACTCAGATAAAAGTAGGTAAACAGATGGTACCTTGGGAACCAGAGTACTAATTCCAGTCATAAGCAAACATTGTGAGGACAATTTCAAAACTTGGGGGCAATCTACCTGCATCGAAGGGCCAACACTGCAGGTCTGCACTGGGCTACCAACGAAGTTGTCAGAAGGCAAGACACGCGGGCAAGGACACGCCCGGTGCACGTCACACTTCCCCAGGCCTCAGGCCATTCGGGGGGTGGGGGGAAGACAGCTACATTTTCATAAGAAATCCACTAGACTCATCAGCAAGCTTCAAATCCTGGAATCTGGGCGAGAGTCACCTCAGCTCTGCGGCTACTCAAAGGTCTCCGCCACGTGCCTCAGCCCCCAAAACTTCTGAGGAAGGCATAAATGACCAAATGAAAAGTGCAGAAAGCCTCCACATGAGGGGGACTGGTGGCACCGGGAGGCTCCAGAACACCCAAGAGAAGGGGCGGGCGGCAGTTCTCAGCAGCCGAGAGGCTAATGCCTACCTAGCGCGCAATTCAGGCTGCCGCCCAGATTAATTACCTGATGGCCGTCATAGCTTCACCTTTCAGCCCCAAGCGACAGCGCTCGCGTCCGATGCTCTGCGTTCGCACGGGTGGCAGCAGCAGGTACCACAGCCACGGCTTCTGGGCTCAAGCACTCCGCGACCCGGGAGCGCGTCCTCACACACCCCGCGCGCGGGCCGCCCCCGCCTAGCCGGTCGCTCACGCTGATTGGCCGCGCCCGGAAGGGGCGGGCGCTCCGCCCCGGGCTGCCGGCCCAAGGACCTAGCCAGGGCGCCGCCGGCCACGGCAAGCCGCCTGTGCGTCTCGTGCCGGCATGCGGGCTAGCGGGCTGGCTAGCGGGCTCGGTGGCCATCTTGAGTCCTGGTAACTGCCTACCCCCACTCCCGGCTTACGGTGCACGAGGTTGGGTGCCCGCCTCAAAAATGGCCGCCCCGAAAGGCAACCGGTTTATCAGTCACATGGCGCGGTCTACCTCGGCCAGCCCAGGTCGCTCTAACAGGGCTTGGGACGGGGGCGATGTCAGGGCAGTCTTCGGAGAGGGGGTTTAACAGCCTAAAAACCCATCTGCAGAAAAACCGCAACCGCCTGGCAACCTCAGTCCGGGGAGAGTCGATCGCGTGGCAATAGCAGCACGATGTGTTAAATTAGAACTCGCAGCCTTCTAAGAGTCAAGTGCCGAGTATGGTGGTCCCCAAACGTTTTGGACTTTAAAAAGTTAGGACAGCTTATAAGGAAGTGTCCAGGGTCTCAGTGTAAACTTGCGAATCAGAACCTAGAAAAGTGAGGCCCGTACAATGGTATTTTTAGCAAGTTCCCGGGTTATCCAGGTACACGTGTAACTTTTAAAACCTCCAGGCCAAACTAGCCCAGACTATCCTGCTTGACACACTAATTGTCAGACGTCCTCCCTTTCCTGAAAAGGATGCAGCGCTCTGAAGCAAGCATCTAGTCATAGAAAACTGGAAGAACCTTGACTCTTGGCGCTAACTTTGCGATTTAGCGGGGGTAAAAGAACTTAAAACTGAGTCTGAACCGCTAATAAAAGACAGTAAATCAATTCCACCTGCAGGAAGGACTGACATGGGGGCGTTAGAAAATAAACGTTTTATGATCTAAATAGCTTTTGTTTATTCCCTCTTTATTCTGTGTACAAATATTTATATAAACAGACAGACCATAACCTCCGGTGGCATTCATTTACTAAGCATTTTGGATGGGGTTCAATTCCATAATCTGAAATCAGTTACATTAGAAACACCCTAACACGTAACATTGAAATGTGCATTCTGTGACTGAAGGAACTAAATATTTATTTCCTTTTAATTAGTTTAAATTTTAAAACCAAAAGCAAAGTAAAACATTATTCCATTAAACACAGTATTTTTCACTGCATACGTTTCAAGGTAGAAAATTTAGCATCCAAATTGAGACACTGCACAGATAAATATGTACTTTTTCAAGACAGTACAAAAAAATACAGAATATCTCAAGTCTTTATATATATATCTTGACTACATGTTAAAATAGTACTTTGCTACACTGGGTTAAATAAAACCTATTAAGATTAAACTGTTTACTTTTTAATGTGGCTAGAAGTTTAATTTTGTCTTACATTACATGTCTACCTGACAGTGCTGTTCTGCTAAGCCAGCCTTGCTTTTCTTACCTACCATTGTCCCTGTGACAGAATAATTATGTTCACAAAATGAAATTAGTAGATCAATTTACACAAATCTGTGGTTTCTTACAATCTAAAATATAAGTATTCCAAAAGATTTCAAGTCTTCTTCAAAAATGCTTTTAACATTATTTTCTTTAATTTGGAAAATGCCTATCTAGAAGGAAGCCCTGCACTATAAATCTGAAGTGTTCAGTCCATGAGTAAAGGCTATTAAAAACAAGAGTCTTGGCTGATTGAGACTTTGACCAAATGTCCACAAGCAGAACCAGCCAGTTGTTGCTCAGGAAGTGAATCAAAGCAGCAGCAGGATAGCAATTTGAAGCAGTGGAGACATTGACTAATTCAACAGTTTGCCTTCTCCACTAATGGAAAATGTTAATAGATAACCCGCATGAGTCGGACACAAGTTAGCGACTGAACAACAACCGTAACCCGGATGAACTAAAGTAAAACCAGGAATAATACTCAGAACAAACTTCAAAATCTCCATGCAACTTTTAATATGGGATGCACTATGGTGCTTTTCAGACTTTAATACATATCACTTGAGAGATCTTATTATTAAGGATTCAGCAAGCTCTGTGGTCAAGATTTTGCATTTCCTTAAGTTCCCAGATGTTGCCAGTTGCTTCTCCTGTGGGCCATGCTAAGTAGCAAGGCTGTAAAGGAAAGTAGCAAGATTATAAAGGTAGCAAGACAGAAGTGACTTGGAACCCCTACATGACTTCCTGCATGAGTTTACACATTACATGCTTTTCATGGCATTGAGAAGATCAAAACTTAATTCATTCTAGTAAAGTGTCTAATAGAGTCCTTAGCACAAGACATGATTACTACTTTGTTATTACCACACTTGTTAAAATTATATCTGAGAAGCATGATACGAAAGCTAACCTGAACTTGGCCCTGTGAAAAATAAATGAACTTTTACTCATGCTTTTGTTGACACTTACTTTTGATTTTTAATAATAAAGGTAAAGAAAAAAAGGTGGTACACAAAAAAGCTAGATTTGAAACCCTGCTTTTAAACAAATATATTGTATGTTATTAAGGGATGATAAAAGTCTGCTATGTTCAAATATTCAATAAAATTGAAGTCATATCAAATTCAAAGATTTCTTTTTAAAAAACCCAACTTTTGAGAAGTGATACTTTGCATCTAACAATCAATAATTTTGTTTTGTTTGTACTCATAACCAGTCAACACAACTTTTAAAAAGTGTATTATTTAAAATGTACTTAGATAATAGTTCATTTTGGCAGGTATAAATATAAAAATGTTATTTCAGTAAAAAGGGTTCATGTGTGATCGTTCTTTTAGAGTCAATCAGGTAGAGATAAAATACATGTTTTTCCAGATAAAGGCAGCAGCTTTTTTCATTCATAGCATGTTCCTTTCCTCAGCTTTTCATGCTCCTTTCCTAATCTTTCCCTACCCTCTCTTCCACCCAGTTTTTTTCAACCATACACATAACAAATACACACACGGTTAGCTATTGAGTAACTACTAAAAAACTTTTGATCAATTTTCTAAGCAATTTATTTCAATCCTATTCAATTTATTTCCCTATTCAATCCCTATTTTCCGAATAGGGAAAAGCAGTCAATTGGAATTTTTAACTTCCACTAACCTTCTTCCAATTTAACTAGTTGAATCAAGATCAGTGAGTCAGAATAATTTACTCATAGAAAGATAGATAAGCAAACATTCTATTTATCTAATCATGTGGTTAGTTTGCCACTAAAAGCACGTAGATAGCGAACCCCCAAATAGTTCAATAAATACATTTATGGATACCATAACAAATATGTAGACTTACCATTTCAACAAATGCTTCCAACCCCAAAACAATAGCAAAGTTCTCTTCAAACACAACCAGTTTGTTGTTAAGGGTTCAATAACAAGTATTTCCATATAATGGTACATTTCTAGAAAGCTCTGTGGCAATACATGTCACCAATTCCATGTTTTAGGCAACTATCATAAATAAAATAGAGCAAATGTGAACAAGGATTTGTATACTATTTATTTCACATTAACAGTAGCAAAAATTTATTACATCCCTAACTAAGCAAAAATAGAATGCCTGCGTGCTAAGTCGCTTCAGTTCTGTCCAACTCTTTGTGACCCTGTGGCCTATAGCCTGCCAGGTTCCTCTGTCTATGGGATTCTCCAGGCAAGAATACTGGAGTGGGCTGTCATGCCCTCCACGAGGGGATCTTCCAGACCCAAGAATGGAACCTGTGTTTCTTACACCTCCTGCCTTGGCAGGCAGGTTCTTTACCACTAGCACCACCTGGGAAGCACAGGAATGAGGAGGTGGGAATTCTAAGCCTAGGCCTACCAAAAAAAAAGTATGCCTTTTGACCATTAGTTTCCTTATCTGAAATGCAAGGTCATCTGTTACAGTCAACATCTCAGGGCCCTTTCAGTTCTTACTGGAAAGTGGGGGAAAAAAAAAAAACTGTCCACTTGTGACTCAATACAAATTGAGTAGATTTTTTTTAAGAGGTGGTCAGTTTTAATGAAAATAGAACGTATACAGTTTTACTTAGCTTTCATTATAGTCAAGGTTATTCAAAGAAACATTGCTAAATGTATTACCTCAAAAGATATAAGAGGTTCACTATTTTTATTTCCTTTAAATTATTGTCCGTAGATTCTAATGTCACATTTCACTTTACCATGACATATTCAAACAGAACCTAATCTTTAAATGGAAACTGACAATTTCCCAGGAGAGTTTGAAGAATATAATAACATTTGATTGATTGAACTTTATTTAGTAAGAATTCTTAGCAAAACTCCCTCCCAAGAACACCCACACAGTGCTTCTTTATTTTCAGTGAACCACAAATCTCTAAAAGTCAAAGAAAACTTCCAACCTAAAAGTATAGGACAACACAGCTTCCCAATTATTTATGCTGCCAAGAATATATATTTAAACTACATAATTGAATACAGCACTATCATTTCATAAAAGGGCATTTTAACATAAAAATGTAAAAAGGCCATCACAGAATAAACAGTGCTACTCAAAAGTATTGCTGGTAATCTTATGAAGTATAGTTTCTATGTAAAAGATTTTTTCTTATTTTTATTTTACCATAAATCTGGTACTTCACAAACAAGCTTTTAGGACTGACTCACTCGGAAATTTCCTAGTGGTCCAGAGGTTAGGACTCCATGCTTTCACCACTGAGGTCAGGGGTTCAACCCCTAGTCAGAGAATTAAGACCCCACAATCCAAGGCATAGCCAAAAAAAGGGGGAAGGAGATCAATCACTCATTAGCTCAACAAATATTTACTGAGTTCTACTCTACTACTCAAAACACTGGAGACTAAGCAACGGCCAAGAATATGTACTGCCCTTAAAGAACTTACATTCTAGTGAGGGGATATGGATGAATAATCAAATAAATAAGATCATTAAATGCTCATAAGTGCTATTCAGAGAATTAAAACCAGCAAATCAACACAGAGAAAGGCTCATTTAGAGTCAGCGAAGGCCTCCAGTAGGAAGAAACTGAATAGCAAAGAATAGCAAAGTGGGGAAGGGATTCCAGACAGATATGACTAAAATAACTGGAAGGCCAGTGTGAAAAAGGGCAAGGAAGAGAGGAAAGGCTGTAGTCAGAGAAGAAGCAGGCTGTCTTAGCTTTGATGAGCCTAAGAAGTTTAGATTTTGTTATAAGCAAGACAGGAATTAAGTTTTGAACACTTAATTAAGTTTTAAACAGAGGAATGACATGATCTGATATTGTTTTAAAAGAGAATGTGGTTACAGTGCAGAGAATAGATCACAGGAGCATGAAGGCAGAAAGACTAAATTAAAAGCCTGTGACAGGGATTTCCCTCGTGGTTCAGTGGCTAAGACTCTGTGTTCACAATGCAGGGGGCTCAGGCTCAATCCCTGATTGGGGAACTAGATCCCCCATGCCACAACTAAGACCTGATGCAACCAAATAAATAACCTATTACAGTATTAAAGATGACAAATAATTCTGATCTGAACCACAAAAATAGTGGTGGACATAGAAGTAAATGGACATTTTGGAGGTAGAATGACAGGACTTGCAAAATACAGGGGAGTAAGGAAAATAAAGGAATCAAGAGTAACTCCTAGATTTTAGACAACATTGGGTAAATTTGGGCTAAATTGAGTAAATGGTGCTGCTATTACCAAGATAAATGGAAAAGGCAAGAATCAAGTTCAAGGGACAAGTTCTAGTAGTGGTCAGGGATAGAAATAAAAACTTGGGAAACAGATTTTTCTTTCTAGTCGTTCTTACTCTGTAGTGCCTACTGTTTTCTATTAATAGACTAAATAGTTGTCCACAATTGTATATGCAGTTTCATTTGAACAACACCCTAAGAGGGGAACCATTCTACCTTAGCAGTCACCTGCTAGCAATCACTGTCTAAGTTGCTAAGTCGTGTCCAATTCTTGCAACCCCATGGACTGTGGCTTGCCAGGCTCCTCTGTCCATGGCATTCTCCAGGCAAGAATACTGGAGTGGGTTGCCATTCCCTTCTCCAAGGGATCTTTCCAACCCAGGGATGGAATCCAGGTCTCCTGCATTGCAGGCAGATTCTTTAACCTCTGAGCTACCAGGGAAGCCAGCAGCCACTAAATATGTATATAAGAAAAATAATAGGTACAACTTGCATGCATGTGTGCTCAGTCACATCCAACTCTTTGAGACCCTATGGACTGCAGCCCATCAAGCTTCTCTGTCCATGGAATTCTCCAGGCAAGAATACTGGAGTGGACTGCCATGCCCTTCTCCAAGGTACAACTTAATGAGTGGTTAGTATGTGCCAGGAACCACGCTATATATATCTTTCAAGTACTATCTCATTTGAATTTACAACAACCGTAATAGAAGACATTTTATTATCACCATTTACACTTGAAGAAACTGAAACTCAAAGTGGTTAAAGAATTTGCTGAAAGTCACACATTACAGAGCAGAAATGCAAACTCTGGTAGTATAACTCCAGAACTGGGACTAGTTACCACTATACAGTGTCTGATCAGAGTAAATCCAAGATAGACTGACGTAAGTCTGAGACTTTTACAAATATCCAAGTTTCAGACCACTATACTGTGACTTCAACCCATGCAATATAATAGTCCAGAAAGAGCTTTCTTATTAGCTGGAGCATCACAGGAAATACTTTCAGAAGTTGCTTCTTTTTTTTCCATGTGTACTTATTCATAGTTAAATCTAAGCAGACAATGAATCTGCCATTTTTATCTTTAATTTGGCCAAGACTCCTAATTGCCACCAAGAATCATCTCTTAGACCTCTTCATTTTTTAAATTTCAATCACAATTTCATTTCTGTCAAAATCACAACACTGATTTTTGACAAAGAAAAATATCTTTTTTACCACTCTGCAAGAATTCAGAGGCACACAATGAGTACAAGGGTTCAGTTTACTATAAAACTAAGAAAATACCCCATCTCAGCCATTCGTCTTGTGCAAATCAAATTTAGGCTTTAGGAAAATTACAAATTATTTCTTAGCAAGATCTTTCAAGACTCAGAAATTGAAACCACAAATGTCCATAAAAGACTCCTCTGTAAGAAAAAAATTTTTTTATATATTCATGCTGTCCTTGGGTATGTCCTCTAACTAACCGGTGCCTATCATTCTCTAAATAAGAGTAAAAAATATGCAGCTTTATCCAAAGAGTTCTAAGGAACAGTAGTTTCTATTGAGTTTTTTAGAAATGATTAAACTGGTCTCTTATTTAGTAGTCCCAGTGTTTTGGGGCTTTTTTTTCCCCCTAAGAGGTATTCTAACAACGGTAACCAGCAATCTCATAGTTTCCACTAATGAGGACTAATCTAGATCTGAAGGCCCTGTCTTCAACCCTACTACATGGGCAGAGGGCCATCTTCTCCCACAGTCTATAGGACAGGACACAGACTGGCATTGGTTCTCATCAGCCTAAAGACTGACCTCAAGGAAACAGTGCAACCCCTCCTTGTGGAAACAGGGCAGACTGCTTTCCTGCAATAACGAAGCATTTAAAATTGAAACACGTGGAAGTTTTATACAGCAGTGATGGCGGTGGAGGCGGTAATGATAGTGGTCTCATTGTTATTGGGAAACCAGGGAGGGGGAGATGTGCCCACCAAAACTGTTGTATTGGGGAAAATGTAATCTTTGAAGTGTCTTCTCTTAGTTGGCACAACAGACATTCTAACTCAAGTGTAATTAAAACTATATACGTATAAATACAGCACACACACCATAGCACTCTTTGGAGTACTTTCAATGGACATACTTCACCCAGTGGTTATTTGATGTGATCACGTAGTCTCAAATGAAAGGGAAGGACCACTAGCTTTTGCAGTGGGTTGCTGTACAGATTTTCTAATGTTTCACTGCATCTGAGAGAATCAGGCATAAGAAACCTTAAGAATAAATTATTTTATTGCCTCAATAGTTATAAAAGTTCATAGAGAACTGCAATGTGATAGAACTACTATCATCAGGGTTTGACACATGTTTACATACACAAAGTATGTACATATGTATGTATGTACATATGTATGTATGTACATATGTACATACATAGGTATGTATGTATGTGTGTATATATAACATTATTTCAAAAGGGTAAAGCATCTGTCTGCAATGCAGGAGACCCGGGTTCAATTTCTGGGTTGGGAAGATCCTCTGGAGAAGGAAATGGCAACCCACTCCAGTACTCTTGCTTGGAAAATCCCATGGACGGAGAAGCCTGGTAGGCTACAGTCCATGGGGTCGCGAAGAGTCAGACACGACTGAGCGATTTCCCTTTCTTTCTTTCAAGCATCTATAACATATCACTTTGCCAGGGGTTGAGATAAGACATTTATCTTCACAAGCCTATTTACAAGCTTAAAATATACCTAAGTACTCCCACTCTCATTTCATTTGAGGGTGGGTTTTAGTATTTATTTTTAAATACTGGCATTTAAATGCACAGAATTTCATTCTAAATTATCATTTTCCGCATTCTCCTCCTTTATTACTTTGAAGGAAATCTTGATTGTCTTCATGTCTTTCTTGGTAGGAAAGAATAGCCTGGGGTAGAGGAACATTTAAAATGAATGTGGTTTATCTGAAAAACAAGACATTTGTCTGCAGACAGAGGCGAAAAAACAATTACTCTCCAGTGTAACTTGTCAAATAACCAGCCCAACCCATTCCCAAAAAGCCAGGGGTTAAACTCAAACACTGCTTCAAGATCTGGGATTCTAAATAGCCAAGGGTACGGTAAGATAAATCCCTTATATTTATATCCTAAGAGACTGCTATTAATATTCCAAATATAGGCAGATACGCTAACATGGACATTTCTTCAAATCCCTACAGCTCTTAGAGAGGAGGATGGAGGGAAGTGAGAGGGAGTTTGGGATGGACATGTACACACTGCTAGATTTAAAACAGATAAACAACAATGACCTATGCACAGCATATGGAACTCTGCTTAGTGTTAGGTGGCAGCCTAGATGGGAGGGGAGTTTCAAGGAGAATGGATACATGTGTACGTATGACTGAGCCCCTTTGCTGTTCACCTGAAACCAACACAACACTGTTAATTGGCTATACCCCAATACAGAATAAAAAGTATATATACAAAAATCTCTACAATTCTATCATAGGGAATAGTCCTATTCTAGAAAGTCTGTATCAGCTAAAAATACATCACAAAATTTACATTTTACAAAAATGAATATATTTTTTGCAGGTAAAATGGACACCTAACATTGTATTAGCTTCAGATGATTCGGTATTTGTATATATTGCAAATAATCACCACAATGTCTAGTTAACATCCATAACCATACACAAAGATTTTTTTTTTCTTGTGATAACAACCTTTAGATTTATAACAAAAACATTTAATGGTTTTGTTTTCTTTACTGTGGGGTGGAATGGGGGTTGATGGGAACAGATTTCGCACTTTCCAGATTTTGACAAAAGCATAACAGCTCCAGATTGACTATATGTGAAGGGAAGAAGTAATTAAATCCAAATGGAATCTCCAAACATTATAAGAAGGCAGTTCTTTTTAGGTAGCATTAGGTAACAAACTTAAGACTCCACAGAAATGGTTAGACCTTAAATTATTTCTCCAAAAACCTAAAACTCACTATATACCATGGGAAAATAATATACATATTTAAACTCCGCACTTCGAAACCAAAAGTTAACACATTTTCCAATGTTATTTGTGCAAGTGGAGGGGTAGGAGAGTAGATTATTGAAATGAATCATCATTCAAAGGACAGAAGCAGAATTAAAAGCTTAGATAGACAAATTCGGTCAAGCTTTAGCCATAAAGGACTGCCAGCTCCTGCCTTGGTCTCTTGGAGACCTGAGCTGCTCTCAAGGAGGTCCAACTACCAGGATGAAGAAACCACAGGGAGAGGCACTCAAACTACACAGACAAAGAGGAATCCAGCCAAGATTTCCAGTCACCTCTACCAAAACAGACCAGACCTATTATCAGCTGCTGCTGCTAAGTCACTTCAGTCATGTCCGACTCTGTGCGACCCCATAGATGGAAGCCCACCAGATCCCCCGTCCCTGGGATTCTCCAGGCAAGAACACTGGAGTGGGTTGCCATTTCCTTCTCCAATGCATGAAAGTGAAAAGTGAAAGTGAAGTCGCTCAGTCGTGTCTGACTCTGTGCGACCCCATGGACTTCAGCCTACCAGGCTCCTCCATCCATGGGATTTTCCAGGCAAGGGTACTGGAGTGGGGTGCCATTGCCTTCTCCATATTATCAGCTAAATACTTTCAAGTGATCCTAGCCAATACCACATGGAACAGAAGAATTAACCAGCTACTCCTGACCCATAAAACCATTAACTCTAATAAAATGGCTGCTCTTTTAAGCCACTAAATTTTAGGACAGAAAAATCAAACTCACTGTGAAAATACATTTTGCACTGCAACTAATACTCCATAAATACACATAACAGAAATACTTCACAAAGCAGTATTTATCCTTACCATATTCAGTGCACTGGCACTTTCTATTTTTCTTTTATAAAATACCACTTTTTCTACACCCAAATTGATTCATGATCTAGTTTGAAAAGCTTTTTAATCTAGACTACTCACTTCACAGGTGTATACACAAACCTAGACAGAAACCTTAATAGGACCCAAGTGCTCTGATTAATAATGCAAAGCTCTTTTTCCTTATATCATCCTAAGAGACCACAGGTACTATAGTTCATAACAAGAAGTTTCTCATAAACTCACATACACTCTTCAGAGCTGAGTGAAAAGCTGAAAAGCAGAGATGTCTGATGTTGGAAGTGATGCAGAAATCAGAAATAGCTAAGAGGGACTGAGTCCTTTTTTTAAATCACTTCCTTTTACTTCCCCTCTTCTTTTCACAGATCTGCATTTTCTTACTCCTACTTCCTTCTTCCTACGGTTATCAAGCATTATAAAATTGAGCTGTTAAGTATCAGTCGAATTTAATGAAATGTTATAGTCATATCCTTAAAAGTAGGCTAACTGAACATTTTACCATTTCTTTAAAAATGTTGCTTTTTTTCTGTTTGAGGTCGAAGACTAATTGTGGCTGCAGGCCTTTTCTAATGAAAAAGAATTCTCACCACTGCCATCTCAGATTTGGTAGAATATTTTTAGAAAATTTTAAATTATTAATAATATTAAGATTAATTCATAGATTTTTAGATTACTAGTAATAGTTTCACATATAATTTAGGAGTATTTTTGAAGCAAAGGGCTTGCTTATTTTTTTTAATCCCATAAATCACTATTGATTCCTGCTGTATTGTTTATATAATACCTGAATATTTGAGCTAATTACTAAACGTTAAGACAGATTCAGGTTTGAACCCTATCTCTGCCATTTATTGTATAATCTTGAGCATATTAAATTCTGTGGACAGTAATGGTTATTCCATATTATTATAATAATTAATAATGCTAAGTCATAACATTCAAATCGTCAATATCAGAGAAAAGTACAAAATTTCCAAGGTAAATAAAAACTTATCAGAAATTGTTCTCTTAGTTGGAACATTTTAACTCTCAAAACATAAGCAAAATTGGCTTATGCCAAGCAAAAAAGGCTTTTAATGGAAAACACAACCTGCTCAAAACTGAAGTTCAATGAGTTAATCCACTGCAAAGCTTACAATTAAGTATATCCCACAAGTTTATTTTAGGGGGTGAGGAGGGCTGGACACTTACATATGTGAATAACAGAACTTGAAAGACAAAAATCTAAACAAGGTTACTAAACAGAAAACAGAATTTCCTTAAATAGTGTGCTTATCTCTCACATACAGAATTTATTCTGACAAGTTCTCAATTTCTGTCTTCAGAGTGTAATACACACACCAAGAAATGTGAATCACATGTCCTGAGTGTGAAATGAGAGCTTACTACTTAGGGACGCTTAACCTCCCTGGGTCTATTTCCTCAGCAGAAGGTAGTTACCTGGTGGCCTTGTGAGGATCTAAGTGAAAGTTATTGACGTATTCATATGTTATTTTTATCTTTAAAAAAAAAACTGATGCTTCATTTCCTGTTCTAGAAAGTAGGACAATGAGAAATTATAAGATTTGGCATCAAATTTCATTTCAGATACTTAATAGCTATGTTACATGACTCATATTTAACCTACTGGGCTTCAATTCTCTAAACACAAGGTAAATATGAGACTGATTTTAAGTACCTCCCCAGGCACTGACAATCTAAAGGGTCTAAAACATGTTCAGAGTTTTCAAAAAATTCACGTGAAATTGTAAATTATCATTTCAAAACCACATCTAATACTGAGATTTGCAGGAAACTTCAACTCTATGAGATCCTACCCTACCTTAGGGTTTGCACACCTAGACATCTCTTCCCACCCCTGTTCCTACTCCTACTCACACCAGCATTCCCTGGCCTTCTTTGGAAATACCAAAATAGCTCCTAAAAGGGAAAGCCTAAGAAAGCCTGCTTTAACCTGTTTTATGAGTAAAAAGAAGCAACATCTTGTTCAACAAGAGAGCATTTAAAGAGCTTTGAATCTGACATGATAGTCACAGGATACTAACAAGTCTTCTCAGGAATGTAGCTTATTCAGGCTTCACATAGAAGTGAAGTCGAAGGTCTAGTAAGCTCTGCATAAGAAAAACAATTTCTGAAAAACTCTATTTTAGGAGGAACCCAAGACTTCCTCAGCCATGACTACAAAATAAGAAAATGTTCAAATCTCTAATGCGGTTAACTTCAAAGACAACACATTTGAACTGTTTGTTTAAAAAGATAAACAAATTGTTTAACTTACTTAACTCAGAAACTTAACATGGGTTTCCAAACTTTAGCTCAAGGGCTCAAAGGGTAAAACTATTTTCTTTGCTACATCAAGCTTAAAGGAATTTGAGAACCCTAAGACATCTGAATTTGATTATTTTGCTCTATTTCAATAGTTTTCAAGTGACCCCTCTTGGATGAGTCAATAGAGACAAGTTTCTTAAAAAGACCATTTTGCGATATCACTTACTGGTTACATAGTACATTGTTACACAGTATGTTATGAAATCAAGAACCAATACTGCTAACCTTCAGTGCTTTTGGAGTTCATTACAATGCAAATAATCTCACTAAATGTGGACTTGCAAACCCATAGGGAAAAGACTGACCATTCTGATAGGTCACTGAGTTCTTTGTAAATTCACTCTTTCAGAAAATTCATTTCTCCACCAAATAAGCAGTGGTACTATATTTATTTTAAGAAAGAAAACACTGACAACATGGCCTTAATAATACGTTTCTATTAATATAGTGTTGTTGGTTGGTTGATTGTGTGTGCTTAGTTGTATCCAACTCTTTGCAATCCTATGGACTGTAGCCTACCAGGCTCCTCTGTCCATGGAATTTTCCAAGCAAAAATACTGGAATGGATTGCCATTTCCTCCTCCAGAGGATCTTCTGGACCCAGGGATCGAACCCGAGTCCCTTGCATCTTCTGCACTGGCAGGCAGATTCTTTACCAACTGTGCCACCTGGGAAGCCATTAATACAGGAGAAATATATTTCTTTTGAGGTAATTTTCCCTATGGACAAATGCATGAGATGATTATTACAGTCAAAGCTTATTATAGTCATCAGAAAGAACAGAAATGCAGTCTAGAGTGCATCTCTTGGCCTCTGTCCTCCAGCACTGGATTTATTTCACACACAAGCTCACTCCCCATGACAATAAAAAACAAAGGTCCAAGAACCATGAAACATTTTCATTAAGAGTTCTGTCAACTCTTCTGAACAGATAACAATTTACAGTCAATATATGATTCCATTTTGCACCACTGAATACTACAAAGCTTCAAACCTCTTTAAAGAGTTAATTAATTCATTGAACAAAAATTTAGGGCCTATGTTGCAATGAAGTAATTAGTTATAAAGCATTGAGAGTTGTTCAACTAGTTTCCTGACTTCAAGTAGCAGTAGACAAGATGAAACACGCACACACTGCGCACTGCAATGATACGAAGCATAAAGCACCAAGCAGCAGACAGAGCCGTTCCCAGGCCTGGCGATTAGGAAAATTTTATAAGGGAGATAGACTTTGTCTGGACCTTGAGGAATGAGGTTTCCAGTGGCAGCAGGAGACAGGAGAGGATTGTTTGTTCATTTTTGTAAATATTTTCTTTAAGTGCCATAATGAATTTTTCTCTTGCTGAGAGAATGACACCACCTCCTGCACCCTTCAAGTTCCTGGTAGAGCTGTTGATTATAGTGTCTTCCTCAACATCCATACACTCCCCAACATATATAAACACACGCACACAGGAAAAAGAGTAAGAGTACCTCCAAGGCTGGCCAAAATCCCCACCTCTGAGACGCTAATTGGTTCAATGGTGGGTATGTAACCCAGGCAGGGCCAATCAGAATATTCTCAAAACCGTTAAACAGATGTGGAAAGTCTTGCCTTTGGGCTCATGAGATTGTGGGCTTAGGGATGAAAAATGCTGTCTTTCTTACTACATTTAAGATGGCCTGTGTGAGAAATAAATTCAATACCAGAGGATAATAGAAGCTAAGGATGCATTCCTAGAATGAGTCATATTTGGCTAGACTTCCCATTCTTTGAGTCAACTGAGTCTCTTAGAGAATTAGAAATGGTTCTACTATGGATACACCAAAGTCCAGCCTGAGCCTCTAGACGGCAAAAAAGCCAAGTAACTACTTCAATATCATTTCCAATAATCGCTAATTTTGTGAGTGATCAGTGATCACATAGGCTACTTCCAGACCTATAATCTTGTATTTGCAGCTAACACAGAAAAATAGCTGGGTTTACTAATGACTAAGTGCGGCTTGCTGACAAAATTGTGAGAGCCTGTTAATAAGTAAGCAAACTGGGTTTCTTACATAATTGCTGTACACAATTTCTTATTCTACAGAAGGTGCTGAAATCGGCATGCATGCGATGAAAGCCAAATTCCAAGTGGAAATTTAGATGTTCTTATGTTGAAAACTAATTATTGTTTTCTAAATGGAAACATTTTTAAAGAAATCATGTGAGGGCACAAGTACAAACAAAAACACCAGAAGTAAAACATAGAAGAGAGGGCAACAACTTTAAATCTGCTTTGGAAAATATTCAAAAGGTATCATCTTCAAGTAGTATGTGAAACTTGAGTTCATGAGACCACTTCCAGTGAAATACGCCTTCTAAATCTTGAAATTCAAAAACCTGAAGTCTTTACCTTAGTCAGTTACTATCAGAAACGGAAAAAAAACCTAAGAACTCAATGACATAACCAGCACAAGTACTATGGAAAAACTAGCCAAATAAGACCTTTGAAACAAGCATTGACTTAGAATTATCAACATGTAGAATGGGGACTGCAGGAATATTTTAGCAAGTGATTCTGATGAGAAACTGTTGTTTCCTCACAATCAGTTCAGTTCAGTTCAGTCGCTCAGTCGTGTCCGACTCTTTGCGACCCCATGAATCGCAGCACGCCAGGCCTCCCTGTCCATCACCAACTCCCAGAGTTCACTCAGACTCACGTCCATCGAGTCGGTGATGCCATCTAGCAATCTCATCCTCTGTCATCCCCTTTTCCTCCTGCCCCCAATCCCTCCCAGCATCAGAGTCTTTTCCAATGAGTCAACTCTTTGCACGAGGTGGCCAAAGTACTGGAGTTTCAGCTTTAGCATCAGTCCTTCCAAAGAAATCCCAGGGCTGATCTCCTTCAGAATGGACTGGTTGGATCTCCTTGCAGTCCAAGGGACTCTCAAGAGTCTTCTCCAACACCACAGTTCAAAAGCATCAATTCTTCGGTGCTCAGCTTTCTTCACAGTCCAACTCTCACATCCATACATGACCACTGGAAAAACCATAGCCTTGACTAGACGGACCTTTGTTGGAAAAGTAATGTCTCTGCTTTTCAATATGCTATCTAGGTTGGTCATAACTTTCCTTCCAAGGAGTAAGCGTCTTTTAAAATCATGGCTGCAGTCACCATCTGCAGTGATTTTGGAACCCTAAAAAATAAAGTCTGACACTGTTTCCACTGTTTCCCCATCTATTTCCCATGAAGCGATGGGACCAGATGCCATGATCTTCATTTTCTGAATGTTGAGCTTTAAGCCAACCTTTTCACTCTCCTCTTTCACTTTCATCAAGAGGCTTTTTAGTTCCTCTTCACTTTCTGCTGTAAGGGTGTTGTCATCTGCATATCTAAGGTTATTGATATTTCTCCCGGCAATCTTGATTCCAGCTTGTGCTTCTTCCAGCCCAGCGTTTCTCATGATGTACTCTGCATAGTAAACTTTAAAAAACTGAATTTTTAAAACAGAGTTTGATGAGATGGTTGGATGGTATCACTGACTTAATGGACCTGAGTGAGCAGACTCCAGGAAATAGTGAAGGACAAGGAAGCCTGGTGTTCTGCAGTCTATGAGGTCGCAAAATCAGACACAGTTTTGCGACTGAACAACAACAAAAAATTGAGTATTTAAATTTTTCAAAAGGCCCTCAATCCTTTTATTGAATCCTTGGGGCAAGGTATGTTTTAGGGCCAGAATTTTATGAGATTCACAAGTTTGTGAATTTTAGGAAGGTAACACACTCTATGTACTATATTTTGTAAACTGCCCGGGAAGGTTTCATGCAGCATGCCATTAACAAGCAGATATATCTACAGCAAAACACACACATTTGTGTCAACAAATAAATACTGTAGGGAGCCTCACACCCGTTCAAGTTTTGCTGGCAAATTAATTCTATCTCAAACCTTTTTTTTTTAATTTCTAGTTTTCAGAGCTTTGGGGATTTCAGAAATAAAGATGAAAAGACTATAACCTATACGAAAATCTTAACGCTTATTTTACAAAGTTTCAGATTTACTTAGTATCCCAGAGGTCCATTCTATAATGATGATACTCAGCCACTCAGCACTTGACCAAAATATGTATTCAGTATACATCAAGTTCCTCCAGCTTAAAATCAAGTCCTAATATATATGTTCAATTTAGAACAGTTGGAAAATACAAAAAAATAAAAAATAATAAACAAAAATAACCCACTATTTGAATGTAAACTGGTATAGCCAGTAGGCAGAACAGCATGGAGGTTCCTCAAAAAATTAAAAATAGAGTTACCACATGATCCAGCAATTCCAATCCTGGGCACATATCCAGACAAAACTGTAATTCAAAAAGACACATGCACCCCTATGTTCATAGCAGCACGATTTAAAATAGTGAAGGCATGGAAACCAAAATGTCCATTGAGAGAAGAATGGATAAATTAGATGTGGTGTGTGTAATATTACTCAGCCATTAAAAAGAACGAAATAATGCCATTTTCAGCTACATGGATGCCTAGAGATTATCATACTAAGTGAAGTAAGTCAGAAAGAGAAAGACAAATACCATATGATGTCACTTAAACGCATCTGGAATACCCTTTCAACCTGAGGGCTTTGATCTTTCTTAAATTCTGGAAAATTCTCAGTCATCATTTCTTCTAATATGATTTAGGGAAATTAAAATGGAGGCAGTCTGGTTCAGGCTTCAGAAGTAAGGGAGCAGACCTCTGACCAACTTCTGATCTTGCCTGGACTTCCTGCCTGTAATCGCACAATTGCTACCACCAAGTCAAGTGGCCTGTGATTATAAGCAGGAGCCTCCAAAACTGCAATTGAAGTCTCACCTATGGGGTCGACACACCGCCCAGGACCCTATTCCCCACTAGGACTCTAGACTGCTGTTACTCAGGACTTCCCAGTGCTGTTCAAGTCTGGATGTAGAATTTGGCCAACGTGGTGATGCATATGCTACTGCCTCTATTGTTCCTGTTTCTTTTCTTTTAATGACTATATGGACTTTCCAGGTGGCTCTAGTGATAAAGAAATGACTATATGTTGAGATTAAGTCAAATAATCCTGTGTTAAATATTGAAATTATTTACTGTGTAACTAGTGGTTTATTAATGAATCCTTCAATCCTAAATTGAAAGAAAACTTTCAGCAAAACAACATTGCCTCTCCACTATTCACACTCTTTCCTCTTTTCGGAACTCCTAATTAGACATTAGTTGATGCCTCAATTTTTACACATATGTATGTATTGCCAGGGAGAACTTCCAAATGTACAAGCTGGGTTTAGAAAAGGTAGACGAATCAGAGATCAAATTGCCAATTTGTTGGATTATAGAGAAAACAAGGGAATTCCAGAAAAACATCTTCTGCTTCATCAACTACACTAAAGTCTTTGACTGTGTGGATCTCAACTAACTGTGGAAAATTCTTAAAGAGATGGGAATACCAGACCACTTTACCTGTCTCCTGAGAAACTTGCATGCAGGTCAAGAAGCAACAGTTAGAACCTGACATGGAACAATGGACTGGTTCAAAATTGGGAAAGGAGTATGACAAGGCTGTATATTGTCACCCTGTTTATTTAACTTACATGTGGAGCACATCAAATGAAATGTCGGGCTGAATAAATCACAAGTTGGAATCAAGATTTCCAGGAGAAATATAAAAAGCCTCAGATATGTAGATGATACCACTCTAATGGCAGAAAGTGAAATGGAACTAAAGAGTCTCTGGATGAGTGTGAAAGAGGAGAGTGAAACAGCTGGTTTGAAACTAAACATTCAAAAAACTAAGATCATGGCATCTGGTCCCATCACTTGCTGGCAAATACATAGGGAAACAATGCAAACAGTGACAGACTTTCTTTTCTTCGGCTCCAAAATCACTGCGGATGGTGCCTGCAGCCATGAAATTAAAAGACCTTTGCTCCTTGGAAGAAAAGCCATTACAAAACTATATAGCATATTAAAAAGCCGAGACATCACTTTGCCAACAAAGGTCAGAATAGTCAAAGCTATGGTTTTTCCAGTAGTCATTTACAGATGTGAGAGTTAGACCATAAAGAAGGCTGAAAACCAAAAAATTGATGCTTCTGAATTGTGGTGCTGGAGAAAACTCTTGAGAGTCCCTTGGACTGCAAGAAGATCAAACCAGTCAATCCAAAAGGAGATCAACCCTGAATATTCACTGGAAGGACTGATGCTGAAGCTGAAGCTCCAACATTTTGACCACCTGATGCAAAGAGCTGACTCAGTGGAAAAGACCCTGATGTTGGGAAAGATTGAAGGCAAAAGGAGAAGGGGGTGGTAGAGGATGAAATGGTTAGACAGCATCACCAACTCAATGGACATAAATTTGAGCAAACTCCAGGAGATAGTGAAAGACAGGGATGCTGGCATGCTGCAGTCCATGGGACTGCAAAGGGTCAGATACGACTTAATGACCGAACGTAACACACACGTGTATATATACATATAATATATATATTCTCTTGATTTTTCTTGATTTCTCTGTACTACAACTGGGAGAATTACTCAGTACTATCTTCCAACTCATTAATTTTCATTTTAAATGTGTTTGAACTGGAGTTTAACCAACTTTTGTTAATTTCAGTAACTATTTTTTATTTTACATAGCCATTTACTTCATATTTACTATTTTTTATTTATAACATGTTTTAAATAACTATTATTTCTTTTATCTTTTTAAGGATCTTTAAAAATACTTAAAATCAGTCTGAAATTGCTCTAACAATCCAGTAGATTTTAAGGGAGTTTATCTCCTGGTAGTTGTGTTTATTTTCTAAGTAATGGTCTTCCTTATCTGTTTGCAGGCTCAGACTTTCCCTTCCTTTTTCCAATGGTTTTGAGGTAAGCTACCCCTCTTCTTTGCCAACAAAGGTCCATCTAGTCAAGGCTATGGTTTTTCCAGTGGTCATGTATGCATGTGAAAGTTCGACTGTGAAGAAAGCTGAGAGCCGAAGAATTGATGCTTTTGAACTATGGTGTTAGAGAAGACTCTTGAGAGTCCCTTGGACTGCAAGGAGATCCAACCAGTCCATTCTTCTTCATTCTGATGAAGATCCATCAGTCCTGGGTGTTCTTTGGAAGGAATGATGTTAAAGCTGAAACTCCAGTACTTTGGCCACCTCATGCAAAGAGTTGACTCATTGGAGAAGACTCTGATTCTAGGAGGGATTGGAGGCAGGAGGAGAAGGGGACGACAGAGGATGAGATGGCTGGATGGCATCACCGACTCGATGGACATGAGTTTGAGTAAACTCTGAGAGTTGGTGATGGACAGGGAGGCCTGGCGTGCTGCAATTCATGGGATCGCAAAGAGTCGGACACGACTGCGTGACTGAACTGAACTGAACTGAACCCCTCTTCTAGATTCATGACCTCCAAGTCTGGTGCTCTTGTACCAGTTGATAATGGAGAAATTACAGTTCCCAACTTTAAGCCATCTGGCAGCTCAGCCACTTCTGTGTCACCACTTCAGATTCACAGCTTTTTAAAGCAACAGCCAGGAACAGAGGCTTTCAGCCTTCTTTTCAGTCAGCCCCAATCCAGCTACAAGATTCACTCAGGGTATCTGACTCCAGCTCCCCTGCACAAAGTTATTTCCACTTGCTCCTGAACCCAGAATCTAAATGCATGTTTCCTTTTCATTTCAGTCCCTGGAGATGTTTATCTTGTTCTTGAGTATACCTGGATCTTTTCTTTTTCTGCTTAAATGTGTAACTGCAGTTTGGAACAGGGTAGGGAGCCAAAAGCAGGATAAACACTACCACAACAGCAGTAGCTAACATTTACTGCAGACATACTATGAGCCAACTTTATATTTATTTTTTAATGAAATCCTCTCAACAATCTTTTATGGTAAGTACTTTTATTATATCCATTTAAAAGGTGAGAAAACAGAGGAATGGGGCCATTAAACAATCTTACCAAGATTACCAGCTAATAAAGACCAAGGACCAAAGGTCTGATTCCAGAGACCATGCTCTTAACTACGCCTCTGCTGGCTTCCATTCTGACCAGAATGCTCGACAATTTTGATTTAACTCTGAATATTTTGCATACAGACAGGATTTTATTGTCTGGAAGGGAAGCCAAGCCATATTCCAGGTAGAAAGTAGCATACTGGCTTCATGTTTTATTTAGTGTTATTCAGTCTAGGCCTATACCTAATACCAGAAACTTAGTTTTCAATGCCTTTTTACCAAAAGTCTTTCCGACTTTGCCTGGGCTCCACACATTTCATGTTTATCTCTAGACACCTAGGACCATCCATGGAGGCTTTCCTCTGACTCTGCCTTTTCACCACCCTCACTCTGCCCTAATTTATAATGCCTAGGAAAGGACTTTATTAAGGCATTCATACAAAGTACCTCCAAGAGTTCCATTTTTCATTTTCCTTCATAGTCAAAAGCTTTAATATTAAAGGATTAAATTTGTAATGTAAGCAACATGCAATGTCACCTAAAAAGAGCCAAACTCGATTTTAGGCTGCACTGTTAAAAGCAGAAGATCTAAAAAAGTAAAACTCAGTAGTCTCACTCTACGCTGTGCTGATAATTCACTCAAACATTAACTGAATAGCTCCCAAGGACCAGGCACTGAGCGACACACTACGGACACATGATCAATCATCCTTTCTCTTTTCTACTATGCGTACATTTTCCACATTTAATCCTCACCACAGGCCACCCCGGGAACAGTATGCTCCATTTATAAAAATCACATTTCAGAGAATTTTCTGAAATTAAAAAAAAAAAAGTGTTTATTGTTGCTTTGTCATCCAAAATACTTACAGACTTTTCTGAGGTTTAATACACAATTTTAAAACAGAGAGATTAGTGAAGTAAAAGACAGAAGGAAAGACTAAAAGGAGCCCATAGAAGACAAATGGTTAGGCAACAATAACTTGAGAAAAGTTCAGCATTTGCTGACTGGAGAAGTGCTGTTTGTTTCCTTTTTAATCAAGATTAAAATTATATATAATTTATATGCATAAGTTATATAAAAGTCATGACCTAGAACAATGTGTAATTGTTAAACCACGACCCAGAACAATGTATAATTACTAACATCAGAAAGAGTTACAATGGCTCTTCAGATTCAGCCTTTCCTAACATCAACTTCAGAGCTTACAAGTATTTTCTATGATGAATAAATCGAGCTATTCTTAATGAAGCTTAGGTAGAACTTGAGACTGGTGAGAAAGTCAATACAAAGTCTAAGCAAAATAAAGTCTTAAACTTGAGTTGTGGCAGCAGGATGGAAAAGAAAAGGAATTTATCAGACATAATTGAAGAAGACCAACTTTGATAACCATATACAGAGGGAAAATGAACCACGTATCTAGGCTCCAAACTTTGGAATAAGAGAAGTTAGTGGCGCCATTAACATACATACAGACCATGGAAAAAGGTGCAGATTTAGGACAACAGGTGAATTTAGCTTGATATGTATGACTTTCAAGTGTCAGCAAGACACTCCGAAGGAGATATTCAGCAGTTCAAATTAGGTCTGGGGGCTGAAGGACATAAGATAAAAAGATCACACAGGTGAAAGTGTTCAGTACAAAACCGTGACCCCTTTATACCTTCCAGCTTTAGTCAGACCAAACAGATGCAGTTCCCCAGCAGAGGCAGCTCTCTCCCATTTCTACCTCCAAACAAACTTTTCTTTAAAGCCAGACACCCTATTTTCCACCTGGTTAGCTCTCTGTCACCTTTTGGAATACGCAGGTGTCATTTTCCCACCAAGAAGATGGTACCGGTTCTTTGCTCTCTCACTTCGTGTACCTAGTTTTCAGCACCATGCCTAAAATAACAGGCACTTGAAAGACTAAAAGAATACACTTGGCATGTGCTCAAAAAGCCTGGGAAGAAACTCTATCCTCTCAGAGGTGACCGCTCAAGAAATGAACTTGGATGACATTCCCAAAAGAGAGAAAAGAAAGTGGTCCTAAATACAGGGAATCATCATGGAACATCTTTATCAAGGGAACAGTTCCCCAAAATGCTTCTGGACTTCTTTCAGGCCTACATACACCACTGTAACACAAGGCTCATTCACAGGTTGCTGGGAAGATTAAATGAGATAGCATATATAAAGCACCTAGTGTGCCTGGCACTCAATTAATGTTCCCTTCTGTTCCTTGACCCAGTGTGAAAACATGATA
This sequence comes from Bos grunniens, assembly GCF_055505025.1. NCBI lineage: Eukaryota > Metazoa > Chordata > Mammalia > Artiodactyla > Bovidae > Bos > Bos grunniens. The sequence continues at coordinate 16,182,027 of NC_141192.1, forward strand.
AAGCTAGCTTATTTCCAACTTCAGTAACCCTAAAAAGCCAAGAAAAATATTTTTTGAGAAAGGGAAACTAGACTTGTCAGATGCTCTCTCTAGAGCAGAGTTTTTACAACCTCCACATTATTGTCACTTTTCCCTGGATAATTTTTTGTTTTGGGGACTTCCTGTATAAGAGGAGAAGGGGGTAACAGAGGATAAGATAGTTGGATAATATCACCAACTCAATGGACATGAGTTTGAAAAAACTCTGGGAGATAGTGAGGGACAGGGAAGCCTGGTGTGCTGCAGTCCATGGGGTCATGAAGAGTTAGACACGACTTGGTGACTGAACAACAGACTTTATAAGCCATCCTCTTAAAAGTTAACCAAAACTGGTAGCTAACCTCTTAAATGTCAAGCAAGTCATCATAAATAATGCACACAATCTAACCACTCAGTACATTATCACAGAGATCCTTAAAGACAAATGAATATAACGAAAGTACAAACAGCCAATCACAAAAGGTCTTCACACAAAATGAAAAGATTTATTCCAGTACTCAAGTGTCTAATCCTACCTTCATGTCTACACATAGTAAAGACTTACAAGTTTTAGGTAGACAGACACTGATGACCTGTAAAATAACATTATACACGTTTAAGAATTATTAAGTATCATATGCTCATGTATTGCAACAACAAAAAATTATACACACTAACCAAAAAACAAAACAAGAAAAAACAAAAGCTGAGTTAACAGTTCACTAGGGCTTTTGATCAAAATGTGAAGTCAATAAAGTTGACCTCGATAAAGTTACTTCTCTATACCTGTTTCCTCCTTGGTAAAATGGACATATAGTGTCTACCTTGAAGAGTTGTTGAGGGATTGAATTGAGTTAAAATAGGTAAAATGCTGAAACAATACATATTAAACATTATTTTTTATGATTATTTTTAAGGCTGCATGTCAGAGAGAAGCATATCTTGGGTGACTGTATAAAAGCAGGCACGGTGAAGTCAGATAACAATGAACTTGCACCCAGATTCTTTGCGTTCAAACTTCAGTTCCTTTACTGTTTCATCTAGGCTTCCATTTTCTCATCTGTAGAAGAGGAAAGCACTTTGAAAATGGAGGTGCATAAGAGAAAAATCTAAAGGCTGCATCTTTAGTAGGATAGGAGGGGAAAAAGTTGGAGCTGTCTTCAATTTGGTAGAGGAAACTTTGTTAAGAAGGTGCTTTTCAAGGAAAGCATATGCCTTTGTTGCAGGAAGGGGGACCCCTTCCAGGGCCCAAAAGTGGGCTCTTGTCTAACACTCAGAAATGAATTATCTGAGGAGACACACATGCTGACAAAGCAAGGGACTTTATTGGAAAGGGACGCCTGCCGGAGAGCAGTAGGTTAACAGAACCCAGGAGAACTGCTCTGCTGTGTTTCTTGAAGTCTGAAGTTTTATGGTGATGGGATTAGTTTCCGGGTTGTCTTTGGCCAATCTTTCTCATTCAGGGTCCTTCCTCCCTGGTGGAACAGGCATTGCTTAGCCAAGATGGATGTCAGTGAGAAAGATTCTGGGAGATGGTTGGACAAGTGGTGTCTCCTTTTGACCCTTCCCAAATTCATCTGGTTAAAGGTGGCTTGTTAATTCCGTGTTCCTTACCACGACCTCCTATGGTAAAATAACTCACGGCAAACGGTTACTACATTGCCTGGCCAGAGTGGGCGGTTTCAGTCAGTTTGCTTCTCCAAACAACTCAAATCCAGGTAGGTCTGACTCAAAAGCCTTTGCTTTAGTCTGTAGTTTGAAAGCTTAAAACGAAAACAGAACATCCTGAGTCGTGGCGGGGGAGGGGGGGGGGGGAGTTTATTTTCTTTATATAAGGTAGGCACACTAACACTTTGGCCCTTTGAAGGTAATATGAATATATTAAAGGTACTGGCAGGGATTTCGTCACCATCCATTGAAAACAGCGTGAACAGACCACGGGACTCCTAAGTGATCTTTTCAAACATGAAAGATTAGTTCTTTCAAAAGTGAAGAAGGATCATGTTGGAAGAAACGAAATTTGTATAATCAGGAGTGTCCCAATAGTTTTAAATCAGTTTTATATATCTAGCTTTACATAGAAAACCCACTGCCTTCCAAGGAGCATTTCAAAATCATCAAGAAACGTGCATATTGTAAGTAAAAGTTGCAACATCAAATCATATGTTAGGTGTAGAACTATCTCCACTGCTGCCAAAAGTGCAAAGAAGAAAAATTAACCTTTCCTAACCATTTTGGCAAATGCCATCCCCACATCCCCGACCCCACTCCCGGAAAGCCTCGGAGGCGGGGTCTTGGTTCCTGGTAGAGGATTTGCAAAGGTACCAGCATTCAGATCCACCTAAGTACTAAAAGGAAGGTCAAAGCGCCCTTCCGCGACCTTTACGAAAAATACCCCAAATTTCTGTCTTTGCCTCAGGGTAGGCCAGTCGCTGGGCATTCTCCTCATCATCCCCCAGGGAAGAGGAAGTGGCCGCGATTGACTCGGCTCAGATCGGGTCCGGTCCGGTCCTCCCGGGTCTCACAGCCAAGCGGGGGCGGGCTCCCACGTGGCGCCCGCAGCCTACCCAAAGCCGGCTCCGCACCCCGGCCGGCGCTCTGATTGGTCAAGGGCGGCGGAGCGTCTCCGGAGCCTGAGGCGACTGGGCCAAACTGGGCGGACAGCGGGCAAAGGGTCGCAGCCAGGCGGGCAACTACCAGAGCTACCCGTCCCGTGCGTTGGCCCCATACCGGGGGTTGAGGTTACCACCCAGCGCCTCGGTCGCGCAACCCTACGTGGCCCCTGGCTAGCGGCAGCTCGTGGCCCTCCACCCTATGTCAGGTAGGGCTCACCTCAGCGCCGGAGGCTCTTCCACCTTCAGCTTTTTGGGCTTTGGCTCCTCCTCTGCCGCTGCCATCTTCGCGCTCCCACCTCACTTACGCTCCGGGGCTCGCCCCACCCCTTCGGCTCCCTCTCCCCGCCCCCTCGCCGCATCACCGCCTCCTTGTCACTAAACCCCGCCCCCTTTGGCTCCTCCCAGTTTGTGCCTCTCCCAGCCCTAGTCTTTTGGCCCTACCTCTTGGCCTTACCCATTGGCTAGTACACAGCTCTTCCAGACCCCGCGCGCTCGACTCCAGGGACACCCCAGACTGGTTTAGGCTGCAGATGAGCGCCTGAGTCCAAAAGAGGTGAAAGCTCTCATTCTTCTAGACCTGGATGATTCAGAAGATGATATCCTAAAATTCAAAAGACGTCTTCTCATTCAGCGTCTTCCCGCTCGTTTACTCTTCCTAAAACTATTGGTTATATTGACGCTGTTAGTCAGGCAATCTACTGGGCATCCCAACTGCAGGGTCCTCACGGCTTTCTCAGCTGTCTCAGCTTCGGTCCGGAGAGGACCCCGCGTCTAATCACTGACAGGCCCAGGAGCCGGGGTGAGTGTGAGGGGCGGGGGAGGGGGGGTGGTCTACGGACAGGGGACATCACGAAAGCTGGGAAGTAGACTGACTAGTTAGACCTCCGCTTCCAGCCAGGGGTGTGGAAGCGCCTCCGGTGCTGTGGACCGGAGCCGCGCCTTCCTCCCGGCCTTCCGGTCTTTCTTGCCAGCTAGGCCGGAAGGGAACGGTACACCTACAGCCCAGTGTTCTCAGGCCTCAAGCTCAAGAGGTTCAGGCTCATTGGGGTCGCTTGTCGTGCTTCGGCGCGGCAAAAAGGTCTTGTCACGCACGGAGAGCTGGAGTACCGACAACTCGGACCTCAACCCCAGGCTTCTACTTTGGAGGACAAAATCCCTAACTGACGCGAGCGGGCGTCCTGTTAGAGGGTGGCACCTGGATGAGCCTCGGTGAATACGGTGAGAAGGGTGTTGCAGTTCTTCAAAAATGAGTTAATAGGAATTTAAACTGAGGAGGTGACAGTTGGATTTGGATTGAAGTTGGAGCTCAATTAAGAAGTTGATAGCGTAGTAGTAGTTACTCAGTCGTGTCCGACTCTTTGCGACCCCACGGACCCCGCCAGTCTCCTCTGTCCATGGGATTTTCCAGGCAAGAATACTGGAGTGGATTGCCATTCCCTTCTCCGGAGGATCTTCCTGATCCAGGAATCGAACCATGGTCTCCTGCATTGCAGGAGAACTCTTAACTCTTTGAGCTACAGGGAAGACTTGTTGATACTTGTTTCAAATTAGTAGTCTTCCTGAGAAGGGTTTCCCAAGTGGCTCAGTGGTAAAGAATCTGCCTGTCAATGATGGAGACCTGGGTTCGATCCCTGGATTAGGAAGAAATGGCACCCCACCATTATTCTTGCCTGAGAAATCCCACGGACAGAGGAGGCTGGTGGGCTACAATTCCATGAGGTCTCAAAAGAGTCGGACACGACTTAGCGACTAAACAACAACACGTGAGAAAGGAGGAATTTTGTAGGACTTGGGCTATATCCATTTTGAGACAGTAGTTTAGATGGAGATGAAAGGTTGAAAAAAAACTTTCCAGGTGAAAACCAAAACAGGTGAAGTTTCATCTAATTTTGGTAATAAGTGTTTGTTTTGTTTGGCAGACACTTAACAGTGACATGAAATGCTGCAAAGATCAAAGGAGGAAGTTGAAGTCTGAGAATAGGTTGTTGGAGTTGATGATTAAGAAGTCATTGGGTCATTTGCAAGAACTGCTTTAATAAGAGTCAGTTATTGAGAGGAGAGACTGCAAGTGTAGACTAATGCTTCTTCATGTGGTGCATGAAGAGAAAAATTGTTTGCAAGCTCCCTAAAAGGTTTGGGGTTTGCTTTAAAGGATACAAGGCACTTTATGAGCAAGTAACTCATGTACAAGATTAAAGATTGAAGAAAGAAGAAGACCTTGGAAGAGAGGAGAGGGGATGGGATCAGAATTAGAGTGAAAGGATTACTGTTGGAAAGGACAGAGGACACTTTCAGTTGAACCATAGGAAAAGTAGAGGATTGAGATGAGAGAAAAATTATTGGAATCCTAATATGCCTTTAGTTGGGAAGCTCTCTTGGCAACAAGATTAGCTTTTCTTACTGAATCTTAGGATTTTACAAGTTTTACGTAATTTTACAATTATGTTGACTGTTTTTCTAAATAGTCAACATACTAGACTATTGGAGTTCCCTGCAGACTAGATATATTTAAGTAGCTCAGTAATATTTTAATTCACACACAACAAATGGTATTTGTAGAGAGGAGAAATTCACTTTCTCAACAAATGACCTTCTCTCCTCTTGCACAGAAAAAATAGAAGCCATCATCTTGCAACCAGGTATACAAATCTGCTTTCCTTCTGTTTAAAGAGGGAAAAGTGCCCCTTCTCCTTAGGAAAGACACATGCTTTCACCAAGTTTCCCAGTGCCATCCTCCCCTAGCTTCTCAGAGTCCTCTTTTTCTTTTTTTTTTAACTTATTCCCGCTCTCCCATCATCAGCCTCCCTTCTACTTACATTTTTCCTTTAGCATTTAAAAATATCCTTCCTTAACTTTATGAACTATTCCCCTTTATTTTCTTGCCTTCTCCTTCACAGCTATAGTTCTTGACTGTATCATCTAGTCTTCTTATCTCTGTTTTTCCCACTTCTTGCTATGTCCTTCTCAGCCCACTGTAGTATATCTTTTTGCCAGCATTCCACTGAGCTACAGTGAAACTTCTTTCACTGAGATCACCAATAGCCTCTAAATTGTACATTCTCATCAGGGACAAAATTTGCTTCTTATGAGGAAAAAAAAATCATACTTTCTATGTATAAAGCACAGATATGGTACATAAAGAGATATACAGAAATATTCTGTGATTTTAATAATTTTATGGAGGAGGGGTATGAATGAATGGGGCTCTGAAAAGGCCTCTTCAGATGCAATAATGAAAAGAAAGTTGAGGAACACTGTAAAATAACAGATATTTTAAGTTTCTCTTATAGCTTGACCTCTTTGTGCCATTTAAAGTGTTTACCACTCCATTGTTCTGGAAACACACTGACTGACATACTCTAGTTACTTAAAAAACTCTGCTCCCTTTTTTTTTTCTTATCCATCTTCAGCCACATTTTCTCATTCTTTTTGTAGGCTGACTTGATCCATATGCTTCTCAAATGTTGAAGTTCCTTCTATAGGTTCTCTTCTACTATATACGTTCTCTCTTTGCAGTTTTACTCTCCTTTTGTTATAATTTCCATTAATAAAAAATCATGGTTACAGTACTCACAAATCTATCTCCAGTTTGGCTTCCCTCTGAAGCACCAGACCTCTGTATACAGTGGTGTTTTGAATATATCCATTGGGGTCAAATATATCCAGAATTGGGTCAGATTATATAGGACCAGAACTAAATTCCTTTTCCCTCTCATGTCCCCTGCCCCGTCTCTACCCCCAAAACTTTGCTCAACCCTAAATGTTTCTCTTACCTTTTCATTTTGCTTCATCTGTATTGTCAGCACTCTAGATAGGCCCCCACATAAGTCATCTCTCAGCTAATGTCACAATATTCAATTGCCCAATTATCCAATTTCTATAGTGCGATCTTTCTTAAAACTATAAATTGGATTACATGAATCCCTTGCATAAAACCATTTAAAAAATGACTTTTTGCATTGCACTGGGGACAAAGTGAACCAATATCTGCTTTTCTCCATTTTTATCTCACCACCGCCATCCACCTTCTGAAGTTGCTAAATTTGTACTGGGTTTCTTTATCTTATGTTCTTTCTCACCTTGAAGCCTTGTGGATTTTTATAGCACAGTATTTCCCCTGTTATCTTACTGTATTAAATTGTTTGTTTTCTTTGCTGAACTCTAAATGCTTTGAGTTCAGAGACTCTGTTTTGTTCAACTTGTATCCCCATTGCTTAATATAGAAAACATACAAAACTTTGTTGAATGAACAATGGTCAGAATATTGGTTAAAAATCAGAATGACTAAAATATTTTCTGGTTTCATTCTCTCACCTTAGATACACGCCCTTCTGTGCCTCCATTCTGTTATATACAGAAGGAATACATTTTCTTTTTTAGTCACTCTCTTCCAAGGGTATTTTGACTATTGTGATTGCATTGTTTGTGAGTCATCAGGCTGCATGTGTTCAACATTCAGTAAAGAGGGTTTATGAAATATTTAAGCTGCAACTGAAGCTCTGATGGAACTGCCTCTAAACACAGTTTCTTAAGTGGCTTTAATATAAGCTGGGAGAATTCTGTTTTCTGACTCTGAAGTCACTGGAACAAAAGGATAGTTGTGGTAGCTTTCCCAGAAAGTTTATTAAAATAATGGAAGAAGTAACTGCGGCTACTCAAAGGGTAAGTAGCTAAAGAAACACCTTAATTTACACAGCTGCATGCAGTATTTGTTTTTTGCACTAGGCCCTTGGTCTTAATATGGATAGAAGAAATAAGCTCTCTTTCCCTATAGTAGAAGGTTAAGATCGGTTTTAAAGCTGCGCACTTTGAAAGCTGCAGGTACTATGCTTCCATCTCAGCGCTCAGGACAACAGCAGTAAATCCAGATGGTGGTTTGACTTACTCTATTCTTCTGAGACCTGGACGGTGCCAATAAAAACAGCTTTGGTGGAAACTTTTCCTGGAAAGAATTTTTCACCAGCTTAAGACGACAAGTAGGAATTGGCCCTTCAAATAAAGAAACTACGAAGTCACTTATTCAACAGCAGCTTTTTTAGGGTATATTGTAAGAGTAAAGTAGCAAAGATCCATGCGAACTATACTTTCTTTAGGATAAATAGGTGAAGATAACTGTCAGCTCTCTCAAACATAATGTCTGCTGTACGTAATTTATTAGAATACATTTGGCTTCTAACTAAACAAGAAACATATCCTTCAACTCATTCTCTTAAATTTTAAGTTCAAACAGCACATTTGCTGTCCAGTCCAATATGATAACCATTAGCTCCGTGTAGTTATTTAAATTTGATTAAAATTAAAACTTCAGTACATCAGTTGCATTAGCCACATTTCAAGTGTTCACATGTGACCAGTGGCTGCTATATGAGACAGCAGAAGTAGAGAACATGGCCATCAGTACAGGAAATATTACTGGACACTACTGCAGTAGAGTGTGTTCATGATAATTAGCTTCTGGGAGGCAAGTAAGAACAGGAGCTCAAGATTCAACTGGATGTGGGTTTGAATCCTAGCTCTGATACTTACTATATGACCTTAGATAATTATCATAATTATCATTTCCAGACATTCTTGTCTAATCTGAAAAATGGGGATAAGTATTTATAGCGTTGATTATGAGGATTAAAGAAGATAATGTAAGTAAAGTGCCTAGGATAGTGCCTGGCCCACAGTAAGTATTCAGTTTTAGATATTATTAATTCATTCATCTTTAATGAGTAAAACACTTTGAAGCTGAAAATTAGTTATTGTGAAAGATGCTATATTCCATAGATGGCTCGCCTGAAGTCCTCAAGCCTGGGTCTCATTGCGTTCATTACAAAAGTTCCACTTTAATCCGTACTTTATATTTCAGGTGAAAATTTTATTCCACAAAAGGTATATAATGCAACTTTAATCGCAGATCTTATTTCTGGATAGCCCTGTTCCTTTTTTTTTTTTAACATATCAGAGAGCAGAGGTAATAGTTAAAAATCAGTAGGTTCTGAATAGTAAGTCTCTGTATCCCAGTGGTGCTATTTTAACACTCAAATGGAAACTGACACAAAGCAAACTTACTAAACAAGACATCTGACTAGATAAAGTGGAAAATTTTAGCAGGTTCCAGATATTTATCTGGAAATGGCTACCCACTCCAGTATTCTTGCCTGGGAAACCCTGTGGATTGAGGAGACTGACAGACTATAGTCCATTGGGTCGCAAAGAGTCAGGCATGACTGGGTTGACTGAGTATGGGTATTAATCTGGAAAAATTTAGTAGGTCCAAAGCCTTAGCTGTCAGGGTTTATTGCTGCCAACTCAATCAAGGTTGACTACTTGGCTAAGTAGAGATGCATTTGAACAAAGAAACATTTTCTAATAAATAGGAAGCCTAAACCATTAACAGCACCCATATTTATTAATACAGTAATTACTAAAGCACATCTTATTAATTAGTATTATTTAAATTAGTAACTATTGAGCATGCACCACATGGGAAGAGAAAATTATCAGATAAGTCTTTAAATGTCAACTGCTTTCATTAAGTAAATGACTTCCTCTGAAAAGAACTGGTCAGGTTGTCATCGTTTTCCCTGTCGATAGAATTGAATTCATTCTGAAAACTCTTCCTTTCCTCTTTGCAGTTTGTCTTCATGCTTAGAAACTATATTAATAGATTTTACATTCTTTCTCCTTAGGCTACATTTATCATTCAGCACTGTAATTTTGAATGAATGGACCTCTAAGACTAAGTTATTGATACTGATATTATTCATATAAAAGAAAGCGAGTTAACGTAATTAGATATTTGTCCAGTGTCTCCCACATTACAAGGACAATAAACTCTTTATTTGAAGTATAACTAACACTCAGAAAAGTATTCAAGCTTTTAACAAAAAACCCAAAAAATTAACACAGAATGAACACAACTTGTAACCATCATCTAGATCAAGAAATAAACATTACCAGTACCTTAGAAGGCCAACCCTGTGCCTCACTTAAGTCACCACCCGCATTCTCCTTCATAATAGAAACCGTTTGATTTTTCTTAACTATAGTTTTGTCTGTTCTAGAACTTAATATAAATACTGCATGTATCCTTTTGTGTCTGGCTTTGTTCAGTATTGTATTTGTAAGATTTGTCCATATTTGTTTCATGTAGCAATAATTCATTCATTTTCATTGCTGTTTCATTTTAATATATTAATTTATTTTCCCATTTACTATTAATAACCAGTAATAGTCTTCACTACTACAGTATATTGTTATGCATGTTTTTTGTGTACATTTGTACATATTTCTGTCAATCCACCTGGGGGTAGACTTCTGTGTTGCAGAGTATTAAAGAATACTTTGTGTTAATTGAAATAATTTAAATTAAAACTTAACCTTTTTTAAGGTAAGTTTTTAAGGGCTTCCCTGGTGGCTCAGAGGGTAAAGCACCTGCCTACAATGCTGGAGACCTGGGTTCGATCCCTGGGTCGGGAAGATCCCCTGGAGAAGGAAGTGGCAACCCACTCCAGTACTCTTGCCTGGAGAATCCCATGGACGGAGAAGCCTGGTAGGCTACAGTCCATGGGGTCGCAAAGAGTCGGATATGGCTGAGCAACTTCACTTCACTTCATCTTTTTTAATACTAAAAACTAAAGTGCACAGTATTCTAAAAATGTGAAGTTTAGTAGCTTTTAGTATAGTCACAAAGTTGTGCAACCATCATTTCTAATTCCAGAAGATTTTTATCACCTCAAAAAGAAATGCAAAACCAGTAATTCCCCATTCTTCTCCCTCTACCCAACCCCTGGCAATGGCTAATCTACTTTGTCTCTATAGATCTGCCTGTTCTAGACATTTCATACAAATGGAATCATACAATCTATGGTCTTTTGTATCTGGTTAGCATAATGTTTAAAGATCCATTCTGTTGTAGCATGCACTGGTACATCACTCTTTTTTATGGCTAAATAATATTTTATTTCAGATATTTATCAGTATTATTTATCCATTAATTGGTTAATGAATCCATTCATCAATTGATATACATTTGAATTATTTCCACTCTTTGGCTGTTATAAATAATGTTGCTACAACCATTTGTGTAAAAGTTTTTGTATGGGCATATGTTTCCAGTTTTCTTGAGTATGTTGCTGCTAAGTCACTTTAGTCGTGTCCAACTCTGTGACCCCATAGACGGCAGCCCACCAGGCTCCCACATCCCTGGGATTCTCCAGGCAAGAACACTGGAGTGGGTTGCCATTTCCTTCTCCATTCTTGAGTATAAAGGAGTACAATTGTAGGGTCATTTGGTAACTCTGTCTTTAACTTTTTGAAGAACTCAACACTGTTTCCGCACATAGCTGCAGTGTTTCGTTTTCTTGCTTAGTTGTCATGGCTACAACCTCCAGTACCATGTTGAAAAGAAGTAGTGAAAATGGAGTATTGTTTGTTCTTTATATTAAGGGAAAGCTTTTGGTCTTTAAGCATTAAATGGTAGCTATAGGATTTTCACAGATGCTCATTATCAGGCTGAGGAAGTTTCTTTCTGTTGCTAGTTTAAATGCTTTTATCTCAAAGGTGGTTGGATTTTGTCAAATGATACTCTGCACCTCTTGAAATAATTGTATTTTTGTCTTTTATTTTATGAGAATTGTATATTGATTGATTTTCACATGTTGAACCAACCTTGCATTCTCGAATAAATCCCACTTGGTCAGGATTATAACCTTTTTAAATGTTGCTAGATTCAGTTTGCTAGTATTTTATTGAAAATTTTTAATTTTCAATTGTCTGTCTACAGATGTTGGTCTGTAGTTTCTTGTATTGCCTTGGTCTGGTTTTGGTGTCCAGATAATACGAAGATACTTTTCTTTGATATATACTAAATTTAAACATTTTCCTCCCACAGAAAATGATCCACAGTCTGTTTCTCATAAACTGTTCCGGTGACATATTTCTAGAGAAGCACTGGAAGAGCGTTGTGAGCCAGTCTGTCTGTGATTATTTCTTTGAAGCTCAAGAGAAAGCTGCTGATGTTGAAAATGTACCACCTGTTATTTCAACACCTCACCACTACCTCATCAGTATCTACCGGGATAAGCTCTTCTTTGTCTCTGTCATACAGACTGAAGTACCACCTCTCTTTGTAATTGAGTTCCTACATCGAGTTGCTGACACTTTTCAGGTTGGTTATTCATCAAGTCTTTTGAATTTGGATTATTCAAGTTAGTTCGAGGTGGGACATAATTATATTCTTTAATTTTGATGTACAGTCTGTTTCCCTCTCTCTCTGTCCCTCTTCTTTCTAACTAAGCATATGTTCATAAAATGTAAACCTTTTTAATAGGGCATACAAGTAGCACACACGGCTGCCCCTATTTTATGAGAACAGAACAATCTCATGGTCACAGAAACTGTATTTTTTTTAATGTATTATAAATTATGTCATCAGGAAATAATAGTGCCCTCGACATGCAATTCTTTGAATGGCACCAAAGTTTTTATAGGTTATGAAATCTTGCATTACTTAAATTTTATTTTTTTTCTTATCTTGTTTAATGTACCAGTAGTTTAAAACTAATCTGTGTTTTTTGGAGTACCTAATCAGGGAAAATGAAGTTTATAGTTCTTATTCTGTTTTAACATTTCAGTGTACTTTCTGGCATAATTTGTAGTAGGAATTCAGTTCAATCTAAAAATATTAAGAAAATATTGATATAGTATATAGAATTATAGAGGGCTTTTTTCCCTCTGGTTTACATATTTTCAACATCTTAAACAGTGAATTATGCTACTGTAAATATACCCTTTATAATAGAATAAAAAATATTTAGCAAACCTTTTTCGTGCCTTCCATCGTGCAATACTATGTATATTTTATTAGGACTACTTTGGTGAGTGTTCGGAGGCTGCAATTAAGGATAATGTGGTCATAGTATATGAGCTCTTGGAAGAAATGTTGGACAATGGATTTCCACTGGCTACTGAATCTAACATCTTGAAAGAATTGATTAAACCACCAACAATTCTGCGTTCTGTCGTCAACTCTATTACAGGTAAGGTAAAACAGTCTATTAGGAACTGAGCCATTAAAACTTCATAAACAATTCATTTTTGCTTGTGATCTGGCAGATTATTAAGGTAGTCCATTTTGGCCAGAATTATAGTTAGTGGTAATGTTAAAATGGATATATCAGTATATTTCTTTTCATGAAAAGAACCTATATCTTAAATGATAAGAGTTTTTGGTTATTACTCTTTTGTTATAAGTTTTGCTTCAAGACTACAGCAATATTATTGCTATTGTTTAACACTGAATAGTAACACTGAATAAATTATCCCAGTTAACCATAAGCCAGTGTACTGGCTGCTGTTAACTGTTGTAGTAATCACTTTGTAATATATATATACCAAATAATTATGTTGTATACCTTAAACTAATACAGTGTTATATGTCAATTATATCTCAGTAAAGCTGGGGAAAAAAACAAAAAATAAAATTTAAAAAGTAGCATTTTAAAACTGGCATTACCCTGTGTCAGTCGCTAAGTTGCGTCCAACTCTGCAGCCTTATGGACTGTAGCCCTCTAGTCTCCTCAGTCCATGGGATTTACCAAGCAAGAATAGTGGAGTGGGTTGCCATTTCCTTCTCCAAGGGATCTTCCCAACCCAGGAATTGAACCCATGCTGCCTGCATCTCCTGCATTGGCAGGCGGATTCTTTACCACTGCATACCACACAATTATTAGAGTATAGAAAGTTTAAGACTCTGCACCATAGAGTATATCTTACCTCCTTCAAGTCTTTATTTTACATATATAAAAGATGTATTAAAGAGAGAAAATTAATGTATTTGTGAGATTTTATGCATTATGGGCCTTGTACTTGTGTTGCAAACTTCTAATTTTGCTTTAGTTCATAAGTATAGCTAGAAATTAGAGCTATTCAGATGACAATATTGTTTTGAAAGTATCAAAGTCTTCTAGAGAAAAATTTCTATGAACTGTTATATGCCACTCCATGTATGTACTCCATATATACTCCATGTATACTGTCCACCATTGCAAACTCCTTTCCAAGTGCACTGACCTAAAAAATGGGTAAACAAGGTCTATAAGAATGTGGTCTTTCCATTATTCATCCTAATCCTCAAGAATAAGTATCAGGAGAAATTTAAGGAAAGATAAGACGAGATTTCTTTGCTCCTAAAATGTAAACTCTGGATGAGAAACTGAGGGAAAAAAATAAACATATAAATAACAGTGTAAGATTCTGAAATACAATTCCATAACTTTGTAGACAGTGTCGTGACATTAGAGGGTACACATCATGTGCTGTTAAATGAAAAAAAGAGGGGGTGTGGAATACCTTGGTGGGCCAGTGGTTAGGGGTCGGTGCTTTCACTGCTGGGACCTGGGTTCATTCCGTGGTTGGAGAACTAAGATCCCACAAGCTATGCAGCACTGCCAAGAAAGAAAACACACACACACACACACACACAACCATAACAGGTTGCCCATAATTATAAATAAGTTCAGTTCAGTTCAGTTGCTCAGTCGTGTCCGACTCTTTGCGACCCCATGAATCGCAGCACGCCAGGCCTCCCTGTCCATCACCAACTCCCGGAGTTCACTCAGACTCACGTCCATCAAGTCAGTGATGCCATCCAGCCATCTCATCCTCTGTCGTCCCCTTCTCCTCCTGCCCCCAATCCCTCCCAACATCAGAGTCTTTTCCAATGAGTCAACTCTTCGCATGAGGTGGCCAAAGTACTGGAGTTTCAGCTTCAGCATCATTCCCTCCAAAGAAATCCCAGGGCTGATCTCCTTTAGAATGGACTGGTTGGATCTCCTTGCAGTCCAAGGGACTCTCAAGAGTCTTCTCCAACACCACAGTTCAAAAGCATCAATTCTTCGGCACTCAGCTTTCTTCCCAGTCCAACTGTCACATCCATACATGACCACAGGAAAAACCATAGCCTTGACTAGACGGACCTTTGTTGGCAAAGCAATGAATGTCTCTGCTTTTGAATATGCTATCTAGGTTGGTCATAACTTTCCTTCCAAGGAGTAAGCGTCTTTTAATTTCTTGGCTGCAGTCACCATCTGCAGTGATTTTGGAATCCTAAAAAAATAAAGTCTGACACTGTTTCCACTGTTTCCCCATCTATTTCCCATGAAGTGATGGGACCAGATGCCATGATCTTCATTTTCTGAATGCTGAGCTTTAAGCCAACTTTTTCACTCTCCATTTTCACTTTCATCAAGAGGCTTTTTAGTTCCTGTTCACTTTCTGCCATAAGGGTGGTGTCATCTGCATATCTGAGGTTATTGATATTTCTCCCAGCAATCTTGATTCCAGCTTGTATAAATAAATATTCCCACCAAAAAAATTTTAAAGTTTATAATACACAATAAAGATCAAGAGAGTGGTTCAGTGGGTGAAGTAATCTCTCTTGAACTGTAGTGGGTGGTCCTAGGGCAGGGACCTGGAGAATCAAAAGAATTTAGGAAGGGAGGGGAGGAATAAGAACATTCTTCATAGATAGAACCATATGAGAAAAAACACACAGTGGAAAAATCTTGAATTGTGTTAACCTGTTTAATAGAAGCAGAGCTGTTTTTCAGTTGAGTCATGAAATAAAAAGTTAAGTTGAGGAAGTCCTTGAATTCTAGGCTAAATATTTAGCTTTTATCATAAAACCAGTGGGATAGCATTTCAAGGTTTTGAGAAGGAAGATTAAAGCAGTATTTTTTAGAAAATTCTGGAAAGCAGCAGGGTTGGAGACAGGCTCATCGGCATAATCACACTACAAAGTTGTATGTGTGATTGGACTGCAACTACAAGCAAACATGGGTTTGAACGGCAAGAGTCCACTTAAGTCCAGATTTTTTTCAATAAATACATGTTATAGTACTACACAGTCCACGCAGTTGGCTGAATCTGTTAATGCAGAACCACGTTTTGAGAAGGCCAACTGTAAAATCATATATGGATTTTCATCTGCACAGGAATCAGCACCCCTACACCCTGTGTTGTTCAAGGGTCAATTATATATTTTAAAGTGAAATCAGAAAGAAAGCAAAATTATCAAAATAGAAGAAAAATAATAGATGCAACCTGCTTTGAGGGAGATTGTGTGTATGTGTGTGTGTCGCTAAGTCATGTCTGACTCTCTGCGACCCATGGACCGTAACCCACCAGGCCCCAGGCTCCTCTGTCCATGGAATTTTCCAGGCAAGAACACTGGAGTGGGTTGCCATTACCTTCTCCAGAGGGAAATGTTTGAAGAAATATATATACCAAAATGTTAATAGTAGCTATATTTCTATAATAGGAAGATAGTTTTTAGCAACTTTTCTTAATTTTTCACATGTCATTGTTGTTGTTAAACATGTACTACTTTTGAATTGGAAATGTAAATTAACCAGAATGTTAAAGTGTCGCAGCTCAAGGGTGTATGTTTTGGACAACCAGACTTATTTTAAGATATATGTCAGTTTACCAGGAAATTAGCCAGACTTTGAATATTTTCCATATCACATATGGGTATGCCGTATGAATGTGCTGACCTTAAAATGTTAAAAGGCCAGAGTATGTTCTTCATCCAGTTACTCCACATCCAGTTACTCTCCACATGAGAGACCTGTTTGGCAGCATCTCATGTATAATTTAAGCTGGATACCAAATGGCCTACTTATCACTCTGCATTCTCAGTACAAACATTTAATCAGCAAAGGGTTTTGAAACATCTAGCCTGTTTTCATTACTGGCAGCAGGAGGAGATTCTGTTGTTAAGCCACTGGAATTAGGTTAGGTTACTGTAACACACAGGAAGCAAAAGATAAGTAAATGAATTTAACCTGGTTTGGCAGACACACACAGGACCAGGTGGCCGATTTCTGTCTTCTAGAAATTTGATCATGTTGGTATGGATATGTCTCTGACAATTCTGTAAACCATTTACACTCAGTGGAGAAAAACCCAAACACTGAACAAGCAGCTAAACTATTTGAGGTTTTTTTTCTGCTAATAGCTTTTCTGGTGACCATTTTATCTGTTAGCTTTGCTTTCTGTTTTTCTGATTTCTAGGCAGTAGCAATGTTGGGGACACACTCCCCACTGGGCAGCTGTCCAACATTCCATGGCGCCGCGCAGGAGTAAAGTACACAAACAATGAAGCCTATTTTGATGTGGTTGAAGAAATAGATGCAATTATAGATAAATCAGGTAATTGTGTGCGTATTTTCTTATCGGGGAAAAACCATTCAGGTGACATAAGCTGAATAGAAAACTGATATCCCCTGGCAGTATCATTTACCGGAAAGGCATTCGTTTTCAAATCTGTTTATTTTGCCCAGAGGTTACATACAATTTTCATAACCACTAGTTGAGAAATGCCAAACGTTTGTAAATCAGAGAGTAAGTCAGCTTACTTTAAGCCAATTACCGTATATTTATTTACCTTGCCATTCATCCAGCCTAATATGTGATGTGTATCTACTACGCACCACACCTTTTACAACCACATTGTGTGCAGTCCTTCTAGTAAAGGCCCCAGACTAAAGAACAGTACTGTATTAGAATCGTAGTATTTTACTAAAAATATCTAGTCCAGCTCTCACATGTTATGTGGGGGAGACTGAGACTTAGAAGAGTTAAATAATCTGTTAAAGGTCACATAGCTAGTTGGTATGTCAAAATGACTTACTGTGAATTACAGACACTATCTCTACAGGGAGTTTCATTCTTATTATAAAAATTCCATTGTATGGAACAGTTGCTCTACTGTTAAAGAATAATGGTTCCTACTTCTTAACATTTCATTAGAAACTTGGCTAATTTTATTTAAAATATTTGAACTTCGAAAAAAAATGTTCAAACCAACATTATTTACAGTTGCCAAGATGTGGAAGCAGCTTAAGTGTTCATCAACAGATAAATGGATAAAGAAGATGTGTATATATACACAATGGAAAATTACTCAGCATAAAAAAGAATGAAATTTTGCCATTTGCACAACATGGATGAACTTGAAGAACATTATGCTAAATGAAATAAGCCAGATAAAGAAAGATAAATACTATATATCACTTATATGTGGAATCTAAAAAAATACAACAAACGAATGAATTTAACAAAAAAAAAAGCAGACTCACAGATACAGAGGACAGATTAGTGTTTACCAGCGTGGAGTGGGGCAATAAAGGGGTGGGAGAATGGGAGGTACAATCAGCTGGGGTAAGATAGGCTCACAAGTATCTGTAAAGCACAGGGAATATAGCCAATGTTTATAATAACTAAATGGAAAATAACCTTTAAAAATTGAATAATTTTTTTTAATTTTAAAAATCAGTGGGAAAAAAGTATTTTAACTTCACATCCAGCAGTCTTACGAGGCTAACTCTATAAAGATAAGGATGGGTTTCATTTTCCTTAGAATCATCATATTCCAACCAGAGATAGGAACAGGCCATGGCACTCAGTAAAGAAGTTGTCTGAACTGGTGTAATGGATCCTCTGTCCAATAACCTTTTAATAGATGTGCAAAGCTTCAGTATGTCTGACACCTGGGAGATATTTCCATTACTTCATATATAGTGATAGCTCTAGTAAAGTAGAGCTATTTTACTAGAATACATGCATATTCCAGTGATACCTTTATTATTCCTTTAGGATCTACGGTCTTTGCAGAAATTCAGGGGGTCATTGATGCTTGCATTAAGCTCTCTGGAATGCCTGACCTTTCCCTTTCTTTCATGGTAAGTTTTTTTCTGTTTTGTAACTCCTTCATGCCTACTATATATGAAGTACTAAATGAAATGATAAATACTGATACATGTTTCTTTTAGATCGCAGTGGATTATGTAAGAAATATTCCTAGCACAGCTTCCAAAGACAGTAGCTTACATGATGAGCACTGCCTTTATGGATAGGCTGCGGAGAGGGCTTTGCCTCTGAGTATATTAGAAGTAGCTTAAATGTCTGGCTGGCTTCTGCAGATCTGTGGTGCAGCTTTTACTGAATTGTTATATGCTTTGTTGATGTGAAAAGGCATTGATCTTTCATCATTTTAGATTCAGCATGCTACACCACTGAGAACTACAAAGAGAACTGAGCTCTGAGGCTGTCTCTGCCTCTAACTTGCCCTGACCTTGAGCTTTCTTTGAACCTCAGTTTTTTCATCTCTGAAGTGGAAATGAAACCACTCACATTTTCTACCTCATGGGAATTACTGGAATTGAATTACTGAAATTCAAATAATAATGTATATAAAATATTTGTACACTTGAAAGCATTGTGAAACGATAAGACTGTGTTGATATGGTCATGATAATAAACTTACATGACTGCTTTATCTTAAGGAAGCATATTTCTCAGATCTCATAATATATCTGACTGGAGTTGTCCTGTTCATTACACTTTATGAATATGGTTGTCTTCTCTTTTCCATGGCAGAATCCAAGGCTTCTGGATGATGTCAGCTTCCACCCCTGCATTCGGTTCAAGCGTTGGGAATCTGAAAGAGTTTTGTCATTTATTCCTCCAGATGGAAACTTCCGACTCATATCATACCGTGTCAGCTCACAAAAGTATGTTGTTGCATCAACCATAATCTTCTGTCATCTATCAGTGTGCTGTGTAGAACTCACTTTTTCCCTGTTTCATTCTAACAGTTGGTTACTTCAATTCACCATTGCTCCCTTTAGCCATCGCTCACCAGGAGACCCAGAACAAACTGGTGAAAATACATGTGGAAAATATAATTAGTATGGTTTGAATCTTAAGAGTATAGAGTAATAGTAAATATATACCTGAGAGCAAGCATTTGGGACCATGCATAACCTGGATGAAACCATGAACCCATGCCATAATCTTACTATGATCTGTGGACATTATGGCTGATAGAAGGACATAGACTTACCTGTAGCTCTCCAGGACATCCCTCAACTAACTGGCTTGAAGTCACTCTTCTCTGCACTGAGGTTTAAATGAATGATTTAGCATCCTGGGTTGTAGCTGGTTTGTCCCTTGAAAACATCAGAAAGTATTTGGACAACATCAAAACAGAACTTAAAAGCAGAGGAATTTTTTCTTGGCTCTTACCACAGAGAAACTGATATATTTAGTTTGTGTAATTCTAAATTATCTTTCTCTGGGATCTTAATTCATTTCTTGAAACCAGGACTGTTTGTGCCAATTGTTGATGCTGTAATTTTATATCTTGATTTGTATACTTACTGCTCAGAAATTGTATAATTTCTAGCACAGTGGTTCCACAACACTGTGCTATATTCAACTGCCCTGGCTCAGATACTGAACCTGCAGTTCTGCAGGTATTAGATATTGTATACTAGGGTTTTCATGCCACCTCCACAGCTCACACTATTAATTATATGTTTTTTGTGGTTGTGTCTTTCTTTCTCTTTTTAGTCTAGTGGCAATACCAGTGTATGTGAAACATAGCATCAGTTTCAAGGAGAACAGTTCTTGTGGTAGATTTGATATTACAATTGGACCAAAGCAGAACATGGGGAAAACTATTGAAGGAATCACAGTGACAGTTCACATGCCAAAAGTTGTGTTGAATATGAACCTGACACCAACACAAGGCAGCTATACATTTGATCCAGTTACCAAGGTACAGTCACCTAAAATCAGGAGTGAGCAAGTGTTTCTGCAATCCTCATTTTGTGATCTGGGGACATGGGAGGACAGAGGGAAGGGTCTAATATCTTGGTTGAAATTAAAGCTCTTAACAACCTAGAATGCAGACTGTGCTGTGCTCTGCCACAGGAGAGAATCCTGCATCTGCTGCTAAGTCGATGAACAGAAAAGTGAGACATTCCTTCTTCCTTCAGAGTCTGCCTTTTCTTATCCATTGATAATCCAGAGGTTCACTCACTCTTCAATGAGGAAGATGTAAAAACTTTTTAAAAAGAGAAAAGCATTATGTGCATATAATAATCTATTAATGGTTAATAGATATTACAACATATCAATTGTTAAGAAGTTAAGACCTTTCTCTTCCTTTTTAATTTTAAAGCATTATTTCATACTCTTCCACAGAGGATGCTCACTAGGAAAGTTGCCTTCTCACCCTCCATACATTTGCCTCTAGCAGAGGGAGTTCAGAGAAACTGTAAAAGATGATTTTTCTCTCTGCTTCCTGCTTGGGTAAAAGAATATGATTCTTTTCCTCAGTAGAGTCATTGAGCTGCATAGTAAGTGAAGTCTTTTTTTATTTAACTATAAAATCATTGAATGTTAAAGATCATCTAATCTAGTCCTAAGGAGTCAAAGAATCTCCCCAGAGACCACACAGGGCTGAGAAATTAAGCAGGAGCTCCAGATCCCTGGCCTTCACCCCAGCTTCAACCGTAACAGCTTTACTTTCTCATCTGTTACTGAGCTTCCTCACTCAGTAACTTCAAATAAGTATTTCATTTGAACAAAGGGTTCCATCACTAAAAGTTTAAAAGCACTAATTTAGGCCCATCTTCTCATTTTACAGAAAACTAAACTTAAGCCCAGAGAGAAACAGTAAAGATGGCATAGTGGAAAGGGTGTTGATACAAGATAGCCTTAGGTTCAAATCCCAGCCTTTCCTCTAAGTGACCTTCAGCAATGCATCTGACTCTAGCTTTAGTTTCTTTGTTAAAATTAGACAGAGTTTTACATCATAGACTTCTGAGACAGCGTGTGAATAGTGCTGAGCAGAGTATTATATCCAAAAGTAGATGCTCAGCAAATGCACCTACTTCTTTTTTCACTCTCCATTCAGAGTCACAGAACTAACTAGTGGTAAAACTCAGTGGAAATCCCAGGTCTCTTATTCCAAGACACTGTGCTTTATTTTGTACAGAAGTTTATTGTCTTTGAACATTTGTCTTTAATAAATAGTTCCAAAAAATAAATAGTTCAGAATGTTTTTGGTTTTTTCCTTTTTAAGGTACTAACGTGGGATGTGGGGAAAATCACTCCACAAAAGCTCCCCAGTCTTAAAGGACTGGTAAATTTACAGTCTGGGGCACCCAAGCCAGAAGAGAATCCAAGCCTCAACATACAGTTCAAGATCCAACAGCTTGCTATTTCAGGTAAGGAGAAATCTGATGTGTGTAAGGGTAACTGAGTTTTGCTGAGGTCAGCTGCTAGGAGCTTAGAAGAGTAACTGACATCCCGTCTCTACAAAGAGCAACAACTCCAGTATGCCTCTCACTCTCCTTGATTTATGAGAGTGATTTTGGAGAGCACCTTATTTCACATACCTTCCCTTCACCCCTACCCTCATTCAAGCACAAAGAAAGAAATCATTTATACTCAGAGTAGAATTATCCTTAAAAGACATTGCTTGTCCATATGGGAATCTGAACTAAAATCATACCCTCCTAGTACTTGAATCTGTGAATGCTAGAAGGAACATTGCTTCCAGATCTTGAAACGGACACTGGCTAATGTCAGATTTACTGTATAGTAAATTCTGTTTCGTAAGCAAATATTGTATTGGTTGATGTGACCAGGATTGTAATTTGTGCCTTTCCTTCCGTGTTCTTTTTGACACAGGCTTAAAAGTAAACCGCTTGGACATGTACGGGGAGAAATATAAGCCATTTAAAGGAGTCAAATACGTCACAAAAGCTGGAAAGTTCCAAGTGAGGACATGAGAAGAGGCCAGAATTCCTGAAGATGTATTTGTTTTCCAGGTGTCATCACAGTGTATTACTATTAGGTACCAATTGGGTGGGAATACATATTCTAGTTAGAGCATTTGTGTCAAGCCACACACCGCTAACAAAGTTGCTTAGTTATCGATGTAGGGTTCTTAAGGAACTTTAAGCTAAGGAAACTTCTGAATGACTTAGCTTATTTGTACCTTGCCACTTAGGAAAATTTTAGAGGTGATTTCCTCCATAGGAAGGCACCAGCTAGAGGCTGCACATTTTAACAGTCAAGGCAGAAGTCTACAATGATAACCTCTCCCCTAAAACAAGTGAACTGGTCTCAGCCAGCAGACGCTGTCTTAGTCTGAAATGTGATGTATCAAGTGGAGCGGAATGTCATATTCGATCGTAGCCATCCCCAATCATCTGTCCCAACAGAGGAATAATTCCTCCCACCCAAGAAGTTTACAAAGAACTGCCTCTTCGAGTGTTTGCCTTATTCAGCTTTTCACTTGTGCCATTAAGCAAGCACTGTAGCAAAAGCCACTCCACATGGCCCTGGCAGGGAGCACTGCTGCTCCGTGCTCCATTCTCACTGTACTTGGTATTGTATTTTTTATAAATGAGATTTTTATGTAAAGCTGATTTTGGTTTATGGGGACCTTGCTGCAGTAAGTACAAGCTCAGTTTTGTGCCACTTAGTTCATCTGTTAGCACAGTAGAAGTCATTTGTATCAAAGGGGCAAATGCTTTAAGGTAATAAAAGGGAACACTACTTCTACTTCTGCTTTTAGGAAGTTATTGCAAGCACAAGCATTGGAGATTTTGAACAAACTAACGTAGTAAAAGAGAAACTTAAGTGAACCTTTGCTGTCTTCATGTTTTATAAAGCTTGTCTAATACGACTTATAACCAATTAGCCTAAAGCCCTCATGCCCTAGTTCAGATAAAGGAAGAAAATGTTCCTGCCTCAATACTGTCAAATTATTTTTTTTTTTTAATCTTTTATCTTTTTTTCTTCCTGTTCTTAATGGTTTCAATTTGCCTACATTATTTGCTTTCAGGGGGACTCCCTTTGCATAGTGCTACCCAAGGCTATAGTCAAAAGATTCCTCTCTGAAACTATTGTTGAAACTGTCACTGGAGTACTTAAATATCTCTACTCTACTGACCAAGTAGGTGAAAGTACATATAAAATGAGGCAGAAACAAAATCCTCAGTAACACTCATAAACCTGTATTGATCTTTATGGTTGGCAAGTCAGCCCACAGTTATCATTTAACTTGGCTGACTTGGAAGTCCTTGCCCACTTATTTTGGTTCATTAGACGTGAAGAATAGAGAAAGTTAAGATCTAAGTGCTTGTTCTTGCTATTAGTTTTCTCCCTGTAACTCCATTCGTTTTGTTCTTCTCAACTTATAATTCCCTTTCCCATATGCTAACAATAGCCCTTACACTCACCCCATTCTTGTCAAGGGCTGGTGGTTGGTGCTGATGCAGGGAGCCCACTGCACAGCAGCGTTCTCTGCCTGCCTATGGCACCAAGCCTGCCTTTCATCTAATATGAAACATCACGTTTTGCAATTTCTAGGACAACCAGTATCAGCTTGGCAGCTAAAATTAAGATCTTGCCAAATGTGTATTCCCTTTGCATAAGGTTGGTTACCCAGTTCAGTTGCTTTTCATTTTTAATGTCTTCCTTTTCAGAGTTCATACCTCAAAAGAGCGATCGGTACATTTGCTTTTCTTTCTGTAGAATCCCTCATCTCAACCATCCATATATGGACTAATTTTCTTTCTCTGCTACCCTCCCATATCCCAGCAGATTGTATGCCAAGAGTCCCTTGCCTCTAGTAATGTCTGCTAAAACTTCCAAGGAGACTGTTTCCTTTTGCAATTAAATTATTGTATTTATTAATTTGATGGAATCCAGTAAGTCCTTTCTCTAGCTCTGGCTACACTGTCAATAAAAAGATGAAAACAACAAGTTGATTTTTTTAGCTTGACTGTTAATTGAGCATTCTCAGATAGGCATGCCTCAGTGTTCAAGCAGGCTGAAAATGAAAGTCCCTCCGTCGTGTCTGACTCTTTGCAACCCCATGGTATACAGTCCATGGAATTCTCCAGGCCAGAGTACTGGAGTGGGTAGCCTTTCCCTTCTCCAGGGGATCTTCCCTACCCAGGGATCAAACCCAGGTCTCCCACATTGCAGGCGGATTCTTTAGCAGCTGAGCCATGATCCCATTTTACTCGGCATCATCACACAAGGTGTGAGGGTTGCAGCAGAACACTTCCAAATGCTCCTCTCTTGACTGATTATGTTAATAGCCCTGTATCTAAGATTCACCCTTCTAGCCACAGACTGAACAAGAAGTGATGGAGCTCCTCTCCCTACCACCACCTGCTGATGACTAAGATCCATGAATACTTAATCGTAATGAAGTATTTTTCAAGCATAGAATTCCAGATAGACTCTTGTTCTAACTTCTTAAGGGAGTATAACCCAAAAGCTTATTTTCTGCATAAAGGAGTCACCATCATTTTATTCAAAGGGAGTTCATGTGATGAGTTTTCCTTAAGTGCCACTGTAGAAGAATCCGTGGAAGATAGCAATCCTGTAGTCCTTTGAGTCATCTGACTTGAGAATAATGATAATGCAGGAAGAAGGCCGCACCAGTGAACATATGGTGAGTAGCAAAAATGAGGCCATGACTACTGTTTCCAGATACTGCTGAGCTAATTCAGTAGCCTTGGGCATTTCCCTGTGAGTTGAATACCCAGAATCTGCCTCCCCTAGTCGGCAGCTTTTCTAAGTTAAAGCAGTGATAAATGTAGTCAGCGGTATTCTCCCTCTTTAGTGATATTTAGATCTAAAAAATCAATCAAAAATACTGATGTCCCAGCTCCACCTTAAGAACCTGTTCCTACTCTTTGAGCTTCCTCAGGAAGAGGAAAGCTATCTCTGCCTCACAGCCCTGTTTGGATCCCTGGACTTTGGACTATGACATGTAGACTCGCAATATGCCTGCACATGTAACAGCTTTAGCTTCTTAGGGGATAGTGATGGCCTCCTCGGAGAGCTGGACTCTTCTAAGACAGACTCCGTCAACCAGGGGATGGTCTGTACCATCTGCCTGCTTTCCTCTTACTGTTGCTGCTGCTAGGTCACTTCAGTCGTGTCCGACTCTGTGCGACCCCATAGACGGCATCTCACCAGGCTCCCCCATCCCTGGGATTCTCCAGGCAAGAACACTGGAGTGGGTTGCCATTCCCTTCTCCAATGCGTGAAAGTGAAAAGTGAAAGTGAAGTCACTCAGTCATGTCCAACTCTTCGCGACCCCATGGACTGCAGCCTACCAGGCTCCTCTGTCCATGGGATTTTCCAGGCAAGAGTACTGGAGTGGGGTGCCATTGCCTTCTCCGCCTCTTACTGTTAGCCTTTGTCAGTTCTGCTCCTTCTAGTGTATAATCCCCAGAGTTGTCCTTTATTACACAGAACTTGTGAAGTAAATGTATTACCACTGGTTTCTACTTCTTCCAGTACAATACTGGGTTAAATAAAAATCTTTAGTTTCTTCATTTTTGAGGATTAGCTTCACTTGCTGTTCTTCAGAATAAAACTGAAGCCTGATCTAAAAGTTCTTGCTGAAACTAAGCCTGTGTGCCATAACTGTGAGAGCCCATGCCCTAGTGCACTAGCCACAACCACTGAAGCCTGCGCACTCCAGAGCCTGTGCTCCCCAGCAAGAGAAGGACCGCAGTGGCCTGCTCACCGCAACCAGAGAAAACCCTCGTGCAGCAACGAAGACCCAGCACAGCCAAAAGATAAATCGATTGGTTTTAAGTTCTTGCTGAAATAACGTACCCATCATTTAAAGCTTTATACAAATGTACTTTATTGTTTTAAACAGAAGAGGCAGAAAATATTTGCATATAACAAATCCTAGCTTATAAATGTAGTTTTTCAGTGGTGATATCTCTAATCAGCATTCAGGGATTGTTTGTTTGTTTGTGTCACTGTGTCTTGAGCACTGATATTAGAGAAAAGCACATTGGCGTAAAGTGTAAACCAGCGTCTCAACACTGGAAGAACTTGGAGAGCAAACATGATTTTTCTTACTTCCTCTAAGTAGTCTTAGTAAAACAAAAGGTGATCTTTGGCATAGATTCATACTTTAAAGGCATTAATATTGCATTTATATCAGTTAAGCAACTATACAAAGATGCTGAGGGCCTTGAAAATCATCAGTTAAAAGGTAATAGAGGAAGCCTGAGTGTACAGTACCAACTTAAGACAAGTTTTACACATTCGATGTTAGGATCTAACACACATTTGAGGTGGGGAGACATTCAGGCAAGGGTCTTACTCCTTTACTCATCCAGTTCTGGCTTTGGGAAGAAATACAGTTTCATGTGCTGGGGAATGCTTAGACAGCAGTGAAAAGTACAGGAAAGGAAAAGCTCCCTTCTCTCACTTTGCTAATAGGAACCTTACGGTGATAATTAAATATTATACCTATTACTCCCTTGAACAGCTGTACTTGGGAGGGAGGGGAGGTTGCCAGGGACTTGGTTGGTGTTGGCTGAGGGAGGTAGGAATTTCTGAGGACTGTTTCCCATTGACTCATCCCCCAGAGTGCCAGAATTCCAGTCTGCAAGTACCACCTCCCTTAGGTAGGAAGCATCCTTCAGACAGGATTGCCTTTGCATTAAACACTGCTGGGGGCAAGCACCAATTCTCAGGACTGAATTTCAAAAGGATAAAAAGGATCTTCCAAAGTTACAAAACAAACATTTATCTTTAAAATCTTGTCTAGGAAGGGTTTGAGGGAAGAATACAAAAGCCAGGACAGGAGACATGATTCAGTTAAAAATAAAATGCAGCATTTCAGCTCAGAAAGAACAGTAAGAGCTAAGAATGAATGAATAAGGCCTCAGCGTAGACCTCTGCAGGCAGTGACAAAGCGTGGAGTGGCCCCGCCAGGAGGGTGGGCAGAGCCACGCCCCGGCTACTCTGCCTCTCCAGTGGCAGAGAGCACCAGGGCACACAGTGTGTTCTGGGGATGCTGCCTTGGCGGGCCAAGGCAGGGTGTGGGACGGAAAGGTTCCCTAGCACAGACACTGCTCTGGGGTGAGGTAAAGACAGAACCACATGATACAGTGATTTCCTCCTGACAAAGTGAAATTTGGCTGTGTACTGTGGGAAACTAGAAGGATTGAACTAGGGAAAGGAAGGAAGTGAGTTCAGGCCCCACAAGCTGGGGCTCCCCAGAGGCCACCTTCCCCTGCAGCAGTGAAGCTCACATCTGAAAAAGACCCAGGAAGCACAGCCAGGAGAGGCAGGCAGGGTCAGCAGCAACATGGAAAGCCCAAAATGTTGGAGGCACAGTGATTTCCTTAACTGACTTGCCTGGGCCCTGGGTCTTGGGAGCCTAGTGGAAAAAATGAGGGGGTGGAGGCGGAAAGGGAGCTGTCCTCTAGGGAACAAGGGCAGAGCAGGGTGTCAGGCTAGTGTTCACTCTTGGATTTTGAGCTTATGTGAAGTCCATGGGCTAGAAACCCAGTCTGCCTATTGGGATAGAGTGTGCATAAGTAAAGCCGTGTTTGAGAATACAGGCCTTATACGGAGACACATTTCAGTGTCCATAACAAGAGTATAAATGTTTTCTAATTTGTATGTCAGGCCAGGATGGTGGCTTTCAACCCCCCAGCAATCTTGGGTGGCTCCTGGGACCACATCATTTTCGTTCTGTGCAGCAGGGGCTTGCTTCTGTGTTAGCCAGGTTCAACCAGGTGTCTACTGGTACCAGGGAGTCTTTCTAACCCAGCGCAGAGTAAACCCAGCATCTGTTCGAATTTTGATTGAAGCTGCTTCTGCTTCTCGAACAGTCTCCTTCACAGACTGCATGAGGTTCTGGGCATTGTGAACCAGCATCTCTGTGGCCTGCAAGGAAAGAGGAGCTCTCCATTACTCAGAGTCCCTGATGGAGCCCTGCCTCTGAAACAGGCTTAAGCCAGGAACGGAATGCGGTTTACCCTACCTGCGCCTGGCGTCACTGGTGGTTTATAGCTGGATCGCCAAAAAGAACCCCAAACTGGACCATCAATGATTGTGGACTGCACTCTCAGATGGCATCTAGTGTACACTCCTTTGCCGATGTTTGAACAAGCCCCTGCCTTGGGCTCCCCCTCTGCCTAGAATGCTCTTCCCTCAGGTATCCCAATGGCTCACTTCTCACCTCCTTCAGATCTCTCTGCCCAGTTATCACCTTATTGAGGCTTTTCCTGCTCACCTTATTTTAAGTCACAAACCACCTTCCCAACTCCCAGTGTGCCTCACCCTCGAGTTCTGTGTTCATTTTTCTCTACAGAACTCGTCATCGCTAGCTGATAAACTATATGTTTTATCTAGGTGGTTCATCTGATGTTTTATCTAATTTTATCTAAAATTTAAGTAACATGAGGGAAGCAATTTTGTCAGTTTTGTTCTCTACTGTATTTTGGTGTTATGTCAGTGCCTGTCACACGAGGCATTTCATATATATTTAATGAATGAATGAAAAAGTAATCAAGTAAACCAACCACCTTATAAATCCATGAAAATCTAAGTAAGTCTTCTAAACATAAAAAATACAGGACTGAGATCACATTAGTAACTTATCAATCTACTAACCCAGTAGTTTTTTTAATTCTGATATGTTTTTGAGCTATAGATCCTTTGTGAGATTAATGAAGGCTGTGGATTCTCCCCAGAAAAAAAAGCTCAGATGCACAAAATTTGTGAATGTGATATCAGAGGGTTTATGGGCTCTGAGAGGCATAACTATGGACTAGAAGTCCCAATCAGTTAATCTTTTCACTTGGTCAATAAAGAGGCTGAGGCCCAGAAAGATTCAGAGACTTGCCAGCCAAACTCACACAGCAGTCAGGATGAGGCCTCCAATTTCTACCTTGCAGTCCTGTGTCTCTTCCGTTCTACCACATTGTCAGTTTCTTTTTCTACTAGAATAATGGAACATAGTAGACACTCCCAAGATACATTTTTGTTGGTTAACTGATTAAATGATAAGGTTGGAAATTCTTGAGTCTTCCCCTTCCTTCCTTGTCTTTTCTATTTCCTTTCCTTGGGGCAGAAGAGATCACCTGACAGGAAATAGCCGAGTGCCCAAACCCTGCCTAGAATACACGGAAGTTACAGGTGAAGATCCAGTTTGCGTGGTTTAGGGGACGAGAGGGTTAAGGTGAGAGCTAGTGAACTAAAACATGGTAGTTAAGGCAGCACTGTTGACCCCAAGAGAAGTAGCCTCCTTGCCTCCTCTCAAGTGCTCCTTCCCTGTCTCCTGGCCCAGACTTCTCCAAGGAGAGGGACTGTGTCTTTTGTTAACTCCTCTACATAGCACGTTATGCAGTGCCGCATACATATTCCAATGTATGATAAGCCTTGTCTGGGCAGTTCAACAAAAGATGTGCTATCTTCCATAAGAAGAAATTGGAAGTCTGGCTCACAGCACAGCCTATTGGAGGGAGTTTAGGAGAGGAAGAGGTGTTCAAATGATGGCTTTCTGAAAGACCTGAGCCACATTTCCAGGAGGCAGGGAAGAGAACAAACTGGGATTGCCAAAATACATACAAGAAACACTTTAAGCAAACATTCCCACCATCTTTATTTCAATATCTGTCAAAAAAAAACAAAAGAGAAGCACCTCCTTTGAGATTTCATTTCCACCTCACCACAGGCCTAACCACCTCATGCCCCTGAAAAGACAGTGCTGTTCATCCTCCCTGAGGTACTTATAATCCAGAGGGCAAGGAAGCAGGAATTCTCCAGCCGAAAAGGTCCAGTGGGCAGGACTGAACACACCCTAGAGGCCTCTAAAGAGCCAAGCCTATTCCAGGGAGAAAAAGAACTGAGTGGAGTCCTAACTGCTGCTGATTCACTCAACCTCCCTAACCCTCAATTTCTTATTTGTAAAATGACAGAAGTTGCACAAGAGCTTTTCACTTTCCTTTCCAAATTTCTGATGCATCTCTCCAACACAGATGCCCTTTTGAGAGAGCTGAAGACTCCATACCATGTACTGAATACTCATTCCTCAAGGCTGAATTAAATCACCCTAAAGGGGCACAGAAGCTGCTGGTGAGAAATCAGAAGCAGCAGGTACGTACCTGCTCGGACTCCTCGTCGCTTATGTTGGTCCGACCCAGCATGGTGGCCTTCACCGTGGACAGGATTTTGAGCTGGGTGCTTATGGTTGGGATTCGCTCGCATACCTAAAAGAGAAAACTCAATTGAGTATGTTTCTATGTTTTTCTTGCCTGCAAGCTCCTTGAGGGCGAGACTTATCCACCTCTTACTCTCAGTGGCTGGCATGCAGAAGGCATTCAATGTATCAGCAGCAGAATTCCATTTGTTTTCCCCCTAGAATCAGTCTAGTCTCTTTGTCCAAAAATGGAAGCATTAAAATTCTTTCATTTGATTCAGAAATACACTTTTCCAACTCTGTCTTTCCCAAACTCACATGCATATTTCCCCTTTCTGCTATTTCTTTCATGAGGTGCCTCTTCCTCCTTGCTCACCCGGATTTCTCTCTCCTGCTTTTCTCCCTACCCCTGCCACTGCCCTCCTCCCCCCCTCCCCCAACACACACACACATACACACACTTTTCCTGAGTACCTGTAAAAGGTTGGTTCTAATCCGCTTATCTGTGCACTGCTTGGCAACCTCCTTGGCCAACCGAGTCACCTCATCTGAGGCCTTGGCGATGTCCTTGGCACACTGAATCAGTGCCCGCTTGGTGCCGCTGCCCCCTCTGACCAGTCGAGACATCTCAGCCATCAACAGAGCCATGCGCTTGGCTGCTGCAATGATGTCATTGCCCTGGAGAGACGCGAGACACAGAGTGAGCTCAGCCCATACTCTGGCCAAGTTAGGGAGCGAAGTAGAAGCAGAGAAGAGGGGAGGGAGCCTGCTGCTCTAGCAGCCCTCTGGGAGGTGAGAAGAGAATACACAGGCTATTCTTGAGTGAAACGGACAGCAGAGGAGAAGTAAAGAGAAGAGTAAGCCAGGGCACTCACCCTAGCATTCAGTGAGAGTGAGAGAGACAGAGAGAGATCACTGGACCGAAAAAAGGAGGACTTGGATATTAATCTGAAAGGGCAACATGTGAGCCCCAGGCATAGCACTAAACAAGCACATCAGCATCTCCAGGTTAATCATGTCAATAAAATGGGAGTGGGCCCAAGGAATGGGTTAAACAGGCATTTTCCTCTCTGTGGGGGGAAAGCAGTACAGTTGGCCTGAAGGGAAAAATACAGATGAGCCTTTCCAGATGCTGAAATCATCCTCTTCAACCTGACCCTTCTTACAAATAGCGGCCAAGGATTGCCGCTGCTGAACTAGAATTTAAACCAAGTAACTACTATTAGCCTTGGTGAAAAAAAAATTTTTCTGACCTAAACAGCTCCTTCCCTCTGTTTACTGCCTCTTGTTTGTACTGTCAGCCTAAAGGAGCATGTTATTTTCATTCTTCATGTTTAAAAAGACCAAAAATCAATTCTTCAGTCCCCTCAGCTAAGTGGCTTCAATTAAAGAAACTTTCAGCTAAGAGGATGCTGGGGGAGGCTTTGGGAAAATAAAAATCATGTGTCAAGCTGTAACTGGAACTCCGGCAACTAATAGCAGCTTATCTTAGATTTGGCATTTTGGTTCATTATAACCCTCATGGGTCATAATGTACAAGTAATTTACTTTATGCCTTCAAAAGGCTCATCTTTTGGCTGATAGCAAGCAAAAATAATAAATGCAGTGTTCAAAACTACCTAAAAGGCCAGGCCCTCTGCATTTCTCCCCTCATGCTTTCCAGTTTCTAGACAATGCAGTGAGGCATACACAAACCATGCCACGGCAGGGTGCTCTGTGAGAGGCATCCACAGGCACCAGGAAGTGGCTGATTATTTACACGAGGGGGTGCGTAACCTCCCAGGCAGTCGTCGAGGCCAGAGAGAACACAGTTTGGGAAGAACTCATGAGAACAGGAGTATGTTAGACAAGGTTGGCTAGGCCCACCTCTTCCACTGCAGACCTGGGATCATTCCAGGATTTCATGACCTTGGTTAGAGGATAGTGTTGTGCCAGGGTTAGTTATTTATCACCCATCACTCCTCAAAACCTTTCTTCTTGCAACATGCCACCTTCAAAGGGGAAAATGTAATGATCCCCATCCTCTACTCCCTAAGGCCAGAGCTCTGTTGGTTCCTGTCCTGCAGCCTTGAGCCCTCTCTCTTCCCCACTCCCACACCCTGGCCCACTGAAACCCCTGATCAAGCAGTCAGTGAAGCTCCCTTCCCTGTGGGTACCCCTTAAGGCCAGCATCTGCCACGCAGCCAAGTGCAGGACAGCAAGCAGTCCTTCCCAGAAACCCTGCCATGTAAAGCTGCTTCTCACCCTGATCAACTCTGCCGGAGCCATCAGTGAGAGGTCAGCGGAGAGGAGCTGGGGATGGGGGGCAGGCAAAGCCCAATGATCAGGCCGGATGACCTCTTAATGGTCTATAGTGGTTCCTGACCTGAAAGTCATTGAGAGACGCATCCACAGCTTCCCAAGGGATTTAAGGTTCCAATGTCGGCCA
Organism: Bos grunniens; assembly: GCF_055505025.1. Classification (NCBI taxonomy): domain Eukaryota; kingdom Metazoa; phylum Chordata; class Mammalia; order Artiodactyla; family Bovidae; genus Bos; species Bos grunniens. The sequence goes on from NC_141192.1 coordinate 16,214,923, forward strand.
CAAGGTCAATAAGAAAAGGAATCCTTTCAAAAAGTGACCCTATCTCTCTCTAACCCCTAAACATGAATGCAATCCAATTAATCTGGCATTCGCAGACCTATGAAACTTGTGAAGCCAGTCCTAACAACAAGGTGCAAACAGACAGATGCCCACCCGGCCCAGACTCACAGGACCCGCACAGATCATGAGTGATGCAATGTGTCAAGGCTGCACATGGCCGGATGCATAGGGAGCAGCCCCACTGGGGGGCGCTCATCAGTACCTTACTAGACCACTTGGTAGCTTCCCGATGCAATGACTGAGCCGCGGCCAGAATGGGCTGGTTGACCGGCTGATTGGATGGCATTAACAGCAGCTCAGGTTCGTAATCGTCTTCCATGTCAGGGGGGACAGGGAACCCAACAGCATCAGCCGCCTCTGCCTCAGCTACAACACTTATACCCACCTTAGCGGCTGGGTTACCCGGCTTGGTCGATGGCAGGAAGGATGAGAAACAGGGACAGTGTTAGTAAGAGCAGTAGGGCTTGGGAAACTGAGCTTCAGCTGATTTAGTAACCCAAGCTCGCCTAGGATGGGAAAGAAAATGGATTCCCTCCAGGAGTCCGATGAGCCAAGCTCTGCAGAAAGGGAATTCTCAGCCTCCAGCACCAATCTGCTCATAGCAAGGGAAAGAGGCTTGCTTACTCCAGTAGCAAAGGTTTCCAGAGACATATTTATACAAAGAAAGAAAGTGGCATTCCTTTTTAATACACTTACTACCAAAGAGTAATTCTCGGGTCAGAACATTTTTGAGAAGCCAAACAAACAATCAATAGTAGCTTATTAACTTTAAAAGGAATTCAGAGGGGAAAAGTAAATGCGGCCACACAAGTTGCTTTGAACAGAACAAAGTGAAAACCTGCTGACTCATATGGACACTGTTCTACAGTTTCCTGGACACAGAAGGTATCTTGGGTCAGCTCTACCAGACACAAAATTTTTTTTTCTTGCTGGGGTTAAGAGTCCCAGAATCTAAAATAATAAACTGGAAGCAACAGATATCAAATCAGGAAAGAGGAAAGGAAAACACAACGCTGAGTGAAGCGGGCTTATCAAATACCCCATAGTCACCCAGCTAGAAGTAGCCTCGAGAAGACACCTCATCTAGCATCCACCTTAGGGAAAACATACTTCAGAGCAGTTGTCCCTATCTGAGGTCCTCAGAGACAACGCTTCACAATCTCACTTTGCATCCATCACTAGAACTGCCTCCTCAAGCTACTCTTTGGGTACAACCTAAATCTCTCCAATTGCACTCAGCCCAAACTCAGTTTACACAGTCCACAGATAATTAATGCATGGCCTTGTCAACTGACCAAGGCTGAGTTCAGAGGAGCTCTAAGTTGATGCCCATGAGAGAATGGGACCTGTGTGTGTTGGGGGAGACAATTAATTTAATACCAGGGATGGGATTCTGAAAGCCCAGGGAGGAAGCAGGGAGATCAGATGCTAAAAATAGGTTGAGGGGGAAAGAAAATGAAAGGAACTGCCCCCAGTGAAGCCAAACCACTGATATAAAGAATGGCAAAAAAAAAGAATGACAAACACGGGTTCTTTATATCAAACATCTCAGAGTATGTAATCTCAGATTACAAACATCTCTAACCAAGAGAAAGTAAGAGTTTGTGTCAAATTTAATTTGAGGTTGCTATAACTCCTAAAAATCTTAATCCGCACAGGAAGCCTGCCTCCAAAAAATGACTAATAACTTGGAGGACTCAGCGCCAACATGTGGTGTAGGTACCTTCTAAATCCTTTCACCTAAACTGTCTCAACCAGGACTCATCCCCATTCCTTAGAGGTAAGGCCAGCCCACTCCTGAGTGGGGTTCAGAGTCCCAGAGTGTACAAAGACAGACTGATAGAAACAAACACACCCCACTCCTCACCTCCCTAAACACACATGGTTCAAGTAACTACTGACTTCACACAGCTTGAAGTCAGCAACCCCCAGAGGCAAACCAGCAGACACAGTCAGATTTAAGGACTTCTGGTGACAAATGGCAGAGTGGGGTAAACATCTAGGCCAGTGCTGTCCACCCCTCAAGGTTTATGTTTATCTTTACAATTCATGTATATTTTGTGTTCCTATGAACAATGTACTTGGGTTTATTGTAATGAAATTTAAATTTTCTTTAGGAAATTCCCTGGCGGTCCAGTGGTTAGGACATAGTGCTTTCACTGTTGGGGACTGGGTTCGATTCCTGGTCAGGGAACTAAGAGCTCACAGGCCATGAGGTATGGCCAAATAAATAAATAAATTTTCTTTAAAATCTTTACGTAAAACCAACCTTCACTGTCACCCCCACTCAACTCCCCCACATGCACTGGGACTCTGCTAACGGTCCCAGGGGTATGCATGCCCCTGTTGGAGAGATATGATTGTAAGTAAGTCCACAGGTCAAGACCAACACCAGCAAGGTCACCATTCCTTCTGTGAAGCTGGACTCACAGCTAACAGTTCAGAAAAATACAGAGTTAAAAAAACCAAGGGCAAATTCCCAGCCTGAAAAAAACCCAAGATCAGATGCATGTGCGGGAGGTCCCTTGGGAACTACATTCAATACAAGAGCTTGAGATGACGGAGAGTGTAAAAAGAAAAAGAGGAAAATAGATGTTGGGAATAAAGATGTAGGGTCATAGTAGAAACACAACTGACTTAAAACTAACAAATAAATTTAACTCTTATCTAGAAAGGTTACCACTCACTTTTCATCATTTAGAGCCAAATAGGGGCTTCCCAAGTGACTCAGTGGTAAAGAATCCACCTGCTAATGCAGGAGACACAAGAGACACAGACTTGATCCCTGGGTGGAGAAGATCCCCTGGAAGAGAAAATAGCAACCCACTCCAGTATTCTCGCCTGGAAAATTGAAAGGGCAGAGGAGCCTGGCAAGCTACAGTCCATGGGACTGCAAAGAGTCAGACACAACCGATATGCACGCAGGCAAAAGTTATTCATGGGGCATGACTGCTATAGCATCCAAATGTTCACCAACCACCTTAACATTTACACTTCCAGATCTGTTGGAGTTAGCCTGAAGCTGTCTTGAATTGAAGGGTAAGATGATTCTGATAACAGGACAAAGGACAAAGCTTTTAAGATACCAAATATCTGCTTCTATGAGAAAAGAGAAGGAAAATGAAAATATTTCATATAGCTATAGCAGAGCCCACAGAAGACTGTGCCATGTTTAGAGTGTGGATAATTACCAAGAGAGCATCTAAAAACATTCAGTGACCCCAAGAAAGAAGAGAAAGTTCTTAGAGACTAAATGTCCACCATCAGGGGAGCTGATACTCCAGAGGAAAGAGGAAAGGAACCTTCGTCTCAAACCACAGGTGTCCTAGCTCTCACTTGAGCTGCTAGAAGGAGAAACCATCAAGTACCAGAAACATCTCACTAAATCACAAGAAAGAAGAGGATCCTGCTCCTGGCAGCAACACAAACCAAAGCAGAGAGAGGGTGATTTTCCAAAAAGACTTCCTGGGCTGTGTGTCGGCTCTTCATCCTTTCTCAGCAAGAAGAGCGTCACTACTTACCTTGCTGGACCACTTGCGAGCTTCATCGTGGAGCTGCCTGGCAGCCATCATCATTGGCTGGTTAATCACCTCCCCGGCTTTCTGCTCAGGGAATTCTTCATCCTTCTCCTCCGGTGGTGGGGGCCTGGGTGGAGGGACCTCACCCTCAGGCAGAGGTGGTTTGGGAGGAGCAAGCTCATCTGTCAGCTAAGAAAGAATTGCTAGGTTATAAGTAAAGTCCTAGGAACTATCCCACTAGAATCCTTTCCTTTCCTCTAAAAAGCATCCCCAGCATATACCCTGAGAAAACCATAATTGAAAAAGACACATGTTCCCCAATGTTCACTGCAGCACTATTTACAAATAGCTGGTTCATAGAAGCAACTTAGGTGTCCATCGACAGATGAATGGATAAAGAAGCTGTGGTACATACACAATGGAATATTACTCAGCCATAAAAAAGAACACATTTGAGTCAGTTCTAACGAGGTGGATGAACCCAGAGCATTATCATACAGAGTGAAGTAAATCAGAAAGAGAAAAACAAATATCATATATTAACACATATATATGGAATCTAGGAAGACAGTAATGAAGAACCTCTTTGCAAGGCAGCGGTGGAGATGCAGACACAGAGAACAGACTGTGGACCCTGGGAGGTCGGGACGTGTGGACACGGGATGAATGGAGAGAGTTGCATGGAAATATACACACTACCATATGTAAAGTGGATAGCCATGGAAATTTGCTGTATGCCTCAGGGAACTGAAACTGGGGCTGTGACAACCTAGAGGGGTGGGATGGGGTGGGAGGTAGGAAGGAAGTTCAAGATGGAGGGGATATATGTATACCTATGGCTTATTCATGTTGATGTATGGCAGAAACCAAAACAATACTGTAAAGCAATTATTCTTCAATTAAAAATGAACAAGTTTTTTTTTTTTTTCTTAAATAAAAAAAAAGTATCCCCAGAAAAGTCACCCACATTCACAATCATCCACACTGAGCACGAGGGCCACCTGCTTCAGTCTCAACAGAAGCATATTTTCCTCCTTTTTTCTTCACAAAAAACTAGCAGCTACTGTCTTGGACATATCCCAGGGAGGCATGCATGGCAATACCGAGCCAAAGAGCCTCAAAGAAGATCTAAATTCTGGTCTTAACTTCGGACCAGAGTTCAGGGGCAGCTGCATAAGCATGGAACTTCTCCCCAGGGCCTTGGGTTCCTCATTTACCAATGAGGAGTGCCTAGACCAAATGACTTCTAAGTTCTTGATTCCAAATGTCAGGACTCTGTTGATCCCGTAAGAATCCATTCCCCAGAAGAGCCATCTCCTGACTCTAACCACCCACCCACAGTCCATCAAATGGAAAGAATCAAGTCAAAAAAGAAGTGTTGGTGGCTAGGGAAGCACTGGTCATTAGCTCTGGGCACAATCACTCAAATTTGTCCTCAACAAACTCAGAAACTTAAATACGGGAAAGCAAATTTGGGACATTAAATATGGGAAAGTAAATCAGGACATTAAATCAAATTATTGCCTTGATAAGCTATTCCTAAGGACAAGCTATTTCCAATACAGCTATTTTCCCACTCCTCACCAACCTACCCCACTAACTCATCACTCATCACATTCACACTGACCATAGCCAGCTCCTCTGCTCCAGTCACTCCCCATCAAAGCAGACCAACACCACAGACTCTCCACTTACCCAGCACACCCAATGCATAGGCACTGGGTTAGGACTCCTCTAGATTCAAGAATGAAAGCTGAGTTGTGCCTTTGAGATTCAAGTAAAATAAAACAAAGCCACCTAGTGACAGCGGCTCCGGAGCAGACTACCTCTCTGCCACTACAGTCCCAACACCCTGCTGCTCAGTTCTCCCCATGTATCTGGATTTACTTACTCGGAGCTGTTCAAGGTCTGGTGGAGGAGGCGGGAAGTCAGGCTCCTGTGGTTGGAAGGCTTCTCTGACCTTGGCCACAGCTCCTAGGATCCGGTATCCTGAGTCCAGGAAGCTCTTTTGCAGTCCTAAACACAGACACCCTCACTTTCAGTTGGGTAGGTCAGTACCCTGGAGCACTGTCTGTCCAGAAGAACTGGTTTTCAGTAACAAAAGCTGGGTGTGAAGCTGCCAGTAAGTGGCACAGGCAGTGACTGAAAGGGAAGGGAGGTAAGAGCAAGGCAGATGCCCTGAGTCCTGCAAACAGTCAGAAGCAGCACAAACCAGCTGTTCCCTGTAGTGCTCAGGGGACCTTCTTGCCTGGACAGCTGACAAGCACTCGGGACACTCCTGGGCAGGAACACTTTGGGATCAGGTGGTGCTCATCACCTCTCATGATAAAGCAGTCAAGAGATAAGCAGCCCCACTCAGAACAGGGGAGATGTCACTTTCAGATGGGGCAGACTTTCCCTGGAGTACTTCTCACCTTTCTCCCTCCCTACTCCTTTGCTCCATTTGGCATTCAGCATATTAGCCCTTACACTGAGCTGCTGCTACTGTATCCAGTCACCCAGAATTAAAGAATTTACTCAAACTATTTCTGTTGTTTAGTCACTAAGTTGTGTCCAATTCTTTCACAACCCAATGGACGGTAGCGCGCCAGGCTCCTCTGTCCGTGGGATTTTACAGGCAAGAATACTGGGGCAGTTTGCCATTCCCTTCTCCAGAGGATCTTCCCAATCCAGGGATTGAACCCATGTCTCCTGTATTGGCAGGCAGATTCTTTACCACTGAGTGTCACCTGGGAAGCCGCTCAAACTATTAGAAACTCCAATTAGGAAACTGAGCACGTCTTTAGTGATGGTGGGTTGGGAAAACGAGGTAGACTTTGCCTGGGCTAGGGATGAAGAGGGCAGCCCCTTCTTCCCACTCTCTCACACTGAGTGGGTCCTACTCAGAGAAGAGGCTAGAATCACTGGAGGTTCACAGAAGGAAGGAATTCAGATGGTTCCTACCAGAAAGGAGTGACACATCTTCAGCAGCAAAGAAAACATGACCAAAATTCAGCTAATGAAAACCCAAATTCTTTGGTGTAGGATCAAGATAATCACCTAGGAGACCCACAGGTCAACTCAGGTCCTCCAAATTTGACAGAAATAAAGAATGTTGTCTAGAGAAAAAGCATTTTAAGAAAAGCAGAAGTTATGCAAGTGATATAAGTTAAATGGTTGATAAATTGGTTATTATGCATCTTTTGAGAAATTTCCAAAATAATGATTCAATAGGAGAAGGAGCTATTTAGTCAGACTACATGAAGAAAGTGCAGAGAAGCTGCTCCAGAGAAACTAACTTATGATAACCCTGCCAACACTTCAGGAAATATTCTGTCCAACATATTTTGAACAGAAAAAGATTAATCTAGCATTCTCAAACTAGCAGGCTATAGTTTTTCCTCCAAGACTTTGCATGTGGGCATTTTGGGGTGCATCTTCTTTTCCCTCCCTATCAGCTGCCTGAATTAACCTCTCAGGTGAGGTGAACCACACCATGCATTGCTTACCAGGGTCAGAAATGTTTCCTGCCACGGCCTTTGCATCCACCACCATTGGGGAGATGGTTTTGCTCAATTCATCAGAGGCAGCTTTCACAGCCTCACGGAATTTGGGATCCTCAGAGTTCTCCACCTCCCTCTTAGCCACCAGCAGGATTCGGTTGGCCCGACGAGCAATGCTGGTTGCCCCGGCGACCAGCATCTGAGGCTGAATGTTGGCCATGGCAACTTTACACTTGTCCAGGTCTTTTTTAATTGCTTCTTCGGAAGCATCCAACAGAGATTTAGTGTCAATGGCTTCGTCCACCAGCCCTGTCCAGAGAATAGAAATGGAATTTAGTTTCTATTTTACAAGAATAGAGACTCCAAAACCCTGATGCCCACTCACGTGAACGGACAACACTCATAATTCTCACCTTCAGCTCAAAGTCCTTCTTACACAATCAAAAGCACCACTGGAGGGGGGTCGGCGGGGGAGTAAGAATGTAGCCCAGGAGGCCAAACAGATTCAGAGCATTTTTACCAACCGTGGTCCCAGCCTTCTTATATCTACCACAGACACCCAGAAACGCTTTCACATCAGGAGGAAACCAGAATTGTGTCTGAAACCTTCGCTGCATCAGCACCACATTATCTGTTAAGAATGTTTTCTCCTCCCGTCTCACTCCCCAGCCATCTGTTGCTTGTTGGCAGCTTGTGGTGCCCAAGATGAGCCACGCAGTGGATTCCAGTAACCTTAACAGCCTGTTTCTTGTTTCTGTTACCTGTCTTCATATGCCCAAGGAGCTCCACTTTCATCACTGGCTGCTATGGACCCCTGTCCCAGCAGGTCGTGCAGGGAAGCTGGAGCGCCTACCTTCCTCATCTCTTCCTCTCCCATCCCTCCCTCCACAGAGAATGAAGAAGACTCAGAGATGCCACTTCTACTGCACAGACACAGGTCTGTTGGTTGTTGGTGTCTCCTTTTTAAAAAAGAAAAAACTACGTAGTCGATAAGTTGGAGGAAATTCTGAGACAAGTTGTATTAAATGGTAGCTATTGTGGTTCCTTGAAATGTGAACCCGTTGAAAATGACAGGGACACTTACTGTATCCACAAACACTGCCTCTCAGCCTCTGAAACCAAACCCCAGCTCAGACAGAGACAAGGCACTATTCAGAGAAGATAGGAACTGTAACAATAAACATCACACTGGGAGGGCGGCATTAAAATCAAAGGGGCTCAAAGAGTCTCTCTTTGGACAAAGTTGCAAGGCTTGAATGAGAAGCCACCGCTGCTCAGAGGCCTTAATCAGGGCCAAGTACACTGTCAGGCACATGACAGTCCCTTTATCCAATTACAGCTTAGTAACATAACCGGTCCTGCCTGAGTTTCTCAGAACTTGTTTCTCATGGATTAGACAGCAAGATTTTTGCACACAACGCTACCTGTCATTTTTTCAACATTATCGATCCACTGGTTCTTCATGGTCTCAAAATGTTCATAAGCAGCTTGATTTCCAGGATTCCTAAGTAAGATGCGAGCGGCTGAGACCACCTGGGAATAACAAAGCAACCTTGAAACACCAAGAGCACCTTCCCTCTCAAACACAAGCCTTGAGTGAAGCTTCCCCCTCTTCACCTGCAGGTGGCACTCTAAGGCCAAAAGTCGGCGAGTCTCCTTTAACGCCAAACACTTTAGTCTTGGTCTGATAAGCAGCTCAGCTAATAAAGTAACATAGTAAAGGAGTGTTTGCTTGATACTTCCAAACATACACAAAACAGACAAATACTTAAGCCCTCCATGTCCTTCCATCTAAAAAAGTACCATTTAAAAAGATACTATTAACAGATTTATGAATATTTACTAAAAACAACTGTCTATAGTTAACAAAGTACTTTCACATCCATTATCAGGCTGAATCCTCACAACAAGCCTGTGAGAGAGACAGGACAGTAATTTCTCCATTTCACAGCTGCAAAAACCAAGACACAGAAAATTGAAGTCACTTGCTCAAGAGCTCTTAGCTAGTCAGTTACAGCTCTAGAGGAAGGAACTAACATTTACTGAGTATTTGATAAATTATAGGCTGTATAACATATAAACATCTGAATTTTCAAAGCAATCCACTAGGAAAGAGTTCCCTCTGTTTACATATGAGGAAAGGATTCAAGTCCAGATCTGTCTCCAAAGTCCTGGTTCTTTTTACAGTTGGTGTGTTAAGCCTAATGCTGTGTTTCTGTTTTTTAGGAATCTCGGTTTTATACAGAAATTCTGTATTTTATTCTTCATGTTTTATGGAACTTTTTCACGAAAGTTAGATACACTCATGTTTTACGGACATGTTTGATTTTTCAAGAGACTCTAACTTTTAACATGCCACATGGATAAAAGCTGAACAATGAAGGGACATGCTAAATGTCCCCTGTCTCTGCTTACAAGCTCCCACCACATCTAGTATCACAAATCTGTAAAGCCAAGACAGTTTCTAATGTATCACAGGCATTTAAGAAATATATGCTGAGTAAATAAGTGAAAAAATAATAAAGTTTCTATAATTCAACTGAAAGAAAAAAAATGCACAAACATCACACTAAATGACATTGAACTGATTTTTTTTAAAGAACATCTATCATGTACTAGAATTTTAATTCCTGTCCGATTTGTTTTCTTTTGTTCCCACTCTTCCAATATTCTGTTCACAGTCTGGTATATCTTGGTTATATAATTAAAGAGAAAAGAAAACTAAGTATAAAACAACTAAAAATGTTTAAATAGCCTCAAAGAGACGTATGGAAAGGCATAAACTCTAAAATCAAAACCAACTAACCTCTCAAGATTATCAAATTTTTCTCTAATTCTGTATGGGAGGGGGGTACTTTACTAGTTTCTTCTACTTTCAAAACTAATCATATCATTGTAAAAAAAATTCAAACAATATAAAAATGATTTTATTGACACTAAGGGTAAATGTGGGGTTTCTTCATGATATTTTATAATAATAAGTGTTCAAAAATGTATAGAAACTCTTCTGTAGTTAACCTCCTTTACTCACTACGGTGTGAACTTACATGATAAAAAGGGAGCGAAACTCACCTGGGGTGTAAGTTCTCGGGCTGTCTTCACTGAGGCCTGAATGCCTTCCACTGTTGATTTATTAGCAGTTCCAACAGCAGCCGCCTTCTCTGCTGTGGCCCCAAGCCTTCCTGAATGGTTTTCAAAGTTAGCTGCCCTCTCATCAAATACCTTGAGGAAAAAAAACAAAGATATTAAGTAATTTTATTTCAATAAAACAGGTCAGACAGCCTAAGGGAAAAGTCTCTCTTTTTAAGTAGAGGCAGCAACTGCTTGAGCAAAGACTTCAGCAGATGACATCAAACCCCAGCTAATAAGACAACAGTCACACACTGAGTCCTGGCCTTGCCATATCTCCTCAGAGATTTGGTCATTAGCTCCACATGTATGCAGACACACACACATCCTTGAATTTCAGTTCAACTAATGCTTACCAAGTGCAAACAAGACATACAGAGCCATGTGGTCTACAAGAAGAAGTTCACAGCATCCAAAGACTTAATCCCCCTTTCCCAAGGCTTATCCTCTAGTTTGAAGAGGTCAGAAAAACCTACTCCAGGTTGGTGGCTGAATGCGTTAAAGATCAAGACTATCCACAGAGTCCTAACCAGAGCCCATCCTCGGGCAGCTCCCCTCACATATCCCGTTACCATTAATGTTGTAAAAGTTCTGCCCCTGACCTCCGTAGGAAAAACGATAGCTGGTGCTCACACCCAGGCCTGACACAAGGGAAATTCGCCTGATTTCCATCACCCAAAGCCAAACTATCCACTGAATTGTTCATTCAGTTCACACATCTGCTTCAGCAGGGATATTTTTCAAAGTCGCATACCTCGAAAGGGACAACTGAACTTAAGAGGACAGGAGTTCCTCTGTCATTTGTCTGAATAACATTATGAGCACTGACGCTCAGCAGCAGTCCTGGGTGACGTTTATACACAGAGCACGTCAGGACTGCCGAGCAGAGTCTACCCTCCTCTTTACCTCCTCCAGAAGGTCTACCTGCCTGTACTTGGAGTCAAGTTCTGGCTCCTAGCAGACACTCTCTAAAGGTCTCTTGGCCCAAAAACAGGCTCCTCATTGCCAGGGTTCTATGTTTACCTGACTCAAGTCTCTTCTCCATCCTGGCCTCTTCTCTGATTCAGCCATTAACGGGTTCTTGCCATTTTTAAAGCTCAGAATCTCTTCCTAAATCTCTGATCTCCTGGTCCTCTTCTCCTGGCCTCCATCCTTGTTTCTTTCCTTGTCTGGTCTCCCTACTCTGAATACACAAGGCTTTTGCTGACTTTGTCGACCATCTCAACCCCAGACCATGTCCGCTGCTCCCTTTGACTTAATCTACTGCTTAGCTTGATTTTCTTGTCATGCAACCAAAATTTACTAAGCACTTACTATGTACCAGGCTCTGGAACAGGTGCTGAAGATACAAAGATGAGTAAGACATTATTTCTGCATCTCAAGGAGCTCACATCCTAGCAGGGTTTAAAAGGCCCATAAACAGATGCCTATAATAGTTGTGTGCTATCTGCAATAATAAATTTAGGCATTGATACTTAGGAGGAAAAAGGCACATAACCTATCCAGAAAGAAAAGGATACTAGAATAAAGGATAAATAGAAATTAGCCAAAAGAGATGATGGGGAAGATAACTAGGTAGAGACAGAGAGAGAACAAAGACACAGAGAAAAGAAAGGACAGAGTAGGCAGGAAACTATAAGCAAAGAGGTATTTATTGCTGGGACATGAACTGAGAAGCAGGGCTTTGTGCAAAACAAGGGTAAGGAGAGTATTAGAAGCCAGATCACAGAGCCCTGGCTTTCTCCTATGCGAAAAGGAAGGACCACTGAAAGGTTTAAGCAGGAAAATATCAGGCTCAGACCTTTAACTTTATTTGTGCCTTAGTGACCAATTCAAAGACCAGTTACAGCTGCATAGTCACTCAGGCAGCAAGGGACAAGGATCAGAATTACAGCTGTGGCAACATGAAGAGAAATTAGAATTCAAGACATATTTGTGAGATCAAATTAGCTTGTCTTACTTTACTGATGACGAGAAGAGTCAGTGGCAACTCACAAATTTCCAATAGGAAGAAGACAGGACAATACATGCTGTGGTACCCAGCAGTATCTAGGTAGAGATTACCAACAGAGTTTGCCTACTCATCCGACACCAAGAGATGTCTGGAATGAAAAAATAGCAAATTACCCCAGCCTAAGTGGACCATGAGCTGAACTGCCCAGGAATCAAGGCCACAGAACGAAAATGGGGGTCATTAGCAAATAAGAATAACACAAACCTCTGCCCACCTGTTCTACACTGTCTTGGGTGCCTGACCCAACTCCTCCTTCACTGCCAGTACTACAGAGTCTAGAAAACCAAATACTTGCTTTCCTAGATTCCTTTGCAGTCAGGTAGCCTTGTGACAGAGAAGGCAATGGCACCCCACTCCAGTGCTCTTGCCTGGAAAGTCCCATGGACGGAGGAGCATGGAGGGCTGTAGTCCATGGGGTCACTGAGGGTCGGACACGACTGAGCAACTTCACTTTCACTTTTCACTTTCATGCATTGGAGAAGGAAATGGCAACCCACTCCAGTGTTCTTGCCTGGAGAATTCCAGGGACGGGGGAGCCTGGTGGGCTGCCGTCTATGGGGTCGCACAGAGTCGGACACGACTAAAGTGACTTAGCAGTAGCGGTAGCAGCCTTGTGACAGAGTTCCAGTCAATGAGACATACACGAAAGTCTCCTGGAGGATTTCTGGGAGTGTTTACTTTCATTTATTCAGTGCCAATGATGTGCCAAGAATTGTGCCAAGAAATGGGAATAAAGTAATAACAAAACAAAATCCCTGCCCACATGGAGCTTTCATGCTAACATGAGGGAAACATACAAAGAAAAATGAGGTAAATATGCAAATGTTGATAAACACAAAGGAGAAACAGGATGTGGAGATAAGGAAATTCCTTGGGCTGGGGCTGCGCTCTTAGGTGGTGACCCCAAAGTGATGTTTCAGTAGAAAGCTGAAGAAAGTGAGTGAACAGTGTTTGCAGTTATCTGTGGGAGGACCAGAGAAGACAAGAGCAAGGGCTTCAAGATTAGAACATATAAACATAAACAAGGAATACTGGGAATACCACACAAGAAGGTCAACGCAGAGACAGGAGCATGAGAGGGATGAGAGGTACCAGATGAGGTCAGAGAAGTAGATGGGGGACCATCTCAGATGCAGTGGTGTGACAAAGATGCTGGTATCAACTCACACAAACTCATAAAAGCCAGAAGTGCCCATCTCTTCCCAATTCTGCTTACAGTGACTTCACACTGAACCAGTCATCACGGGAGTATTTACATCATGAAAGTCAACAAACTTTACAAATCAGAGTCTTTTGGGTTTTGTTTTGTTTTCTCCTCGAGAGCTGGTCTACCAGCACATCACTGGCCTTACTGTTCATTGTAAGTACTCTGGCTTCACTCTGGGACAGAGAGGAGTAATCTGAAGGGTTTGAGTAAAAGAATGACATCAAATGACTTAAAAGAAGTGTCCTGACTTCAGTGTCAAGAATAGTGTCCTAAGGACACACTGAAGGGACAGCTATGACTAGAGGGACTGTTATGGCGGTTACGACTGGGGTGTCCCCCTTCCTCATTTCTTACTGCCTTGAACATAATAATGCCCAGGGCTGCATCAGCCATCTCTATCAGGAAAGATCATGAAAATCACAGAGATGCCAGCTTTCAGGGTGTCAAGCTGCTGAATCAATGCCAAGGCTACCTAGCTCCCTGTTTCTTATTATATGATAAAAATAAAACCCATTGTTTTCATCTCTGATAGTCAGGTCTTCCCCTACTTGCAAGTGAAGACATGTCCTAAAGAGATTTCTAGCTGAAATACGTGGTGACTGAAATAAGAAGTGGCAAGGCCTTCCTTCCCTTTTGTACTCTTCATCCACAATTTCCCAACCACCCCTGATGTACACTGTAGTCACATTTTACCTTCACACATGCACACACACACACACGGATGGCCAACAGAAGAAATGGAAGCCCTCGGACACCCACCTCTTCCCTATTGGGTGCATCAGGAGGAGCAGTGGCTGCCACTGCCAACAGCTTGATGGGAGTCGTGGTATCACTGAAAACATCTGACACCTCCTGAGTCATGGCCTCCTGCATCCGGGCTTTCAGATCCTTAAAAACATTGTTTACAAATGAAATTTTCCATAAATATCCAAAAAGCACATCGGCCACTGTCCTCTCTTCCCACTCGATGTGCCACTGTCCTCTCTTCCCACTCATTCCTTCAGTGTTTCTTTCAATGTTATCAACTGTGAGTATCAACTGTGTACAAAGCACTGAGCTAGCATAAAACAGGTATAAGAAGTGAATCTTGCCCTCTAAGCAATTAAGGACATAACTCACATTGCCCTAGAGACTGTTCCACCCAAGCAAGAAATCTTACTTCATTTCTTGATGGCCTCTAAGAAATAATACTAAGAACCAGAGGGTTGAGCCCAAAGACCATGAGATGAGATAATCCCTCACCAGTCCCAATGCTGGAGCGGCCTGACATGATCTCAGTAACTGTAAGATACTGTGGATACAGTGCCAAATTTCTAAGTAATTTCTTATATTTAGAGGAAAGAAATCAATAATGGATTTTTTTGGATACATGATATTTCAAATAAATTTCAAGAAAAACTCAATAACCAATGTATGTATCCATTTTCCAACATGGATCTAAAGAAGACAATTCTCAGAAGTCATGAAAAAAACTCCTTTTTATAATTCACATTTAGTCCAATCTAAGGTTTTTCTTTGTTTGTTTTTTAGTTGCACCATAAGGCATATGGAACTTCTCTGACCAGGGGGATGAGGGATTGAACCCATGACCCTTGCAATGGAAGTGTGGAGTCTTAACCACTGGACCACCAGGGAAGTTCCAATCCAAGTCTTAGAATAGATTTATACTCAAAAAAGTTTCAGTCACCTCCACTGTTTCTCAAAGTGGGAGGCATGCAATGGCTGGTGATATCTAAGAAGATTTTAGATGTTATACAGAAAAATGTTTTTATTGTAATAACTGTTTCTTTTACAGAATATTAGAAAAAATATAACTAGCTCATCAAGCTCCTGACTTCAAAATTATTATAAACTTTTCTTTTAAATAAGTTTAAAAAAGGAGTCCATTTTAAGAAAAAAAGCTGGCTGACTAAACAAGTGTAAGTGATACATGGTAGAGCAGATATGAAAGAGCTCTTGTATTTCTTGGGAAACAACAATTTTAATTGCTATCACACACTGATAAGCTTTTTCCTAATAAACTCTGGATTTTCTTATATTCTTGATCACATCTTTTTCACTTTCCCTAGACTCAGGAAATTATGTATTTTTAAAACTCTCTCCCTCCCTAGTTTTTCAATTATAGTTAAGCATAAGAAATGCAATGATACATGCTCCCGAGCTCTACCTTTAAGGAGTCTTGGAGCTGAGATGCAAGAGCTCTCGCCTGAGGGCTCTCCCCTTCCCCTCTGGCAGCCAGGTCAGCCAGCTGGGCTGTCAGCTGGTCCACTCGGTCACACTTTGCAAGAAGATCCTGGCGATAAGGCCCCATCATGACATTAGCCAGACGATGCCCTTCGGCCACAAGCCCTCGGATGGCAGCTTGACCTGTACCAGGAGAGAAAACATGGACACTCACATGGATATGGAGAAGCCAATCACTGTGCCATTCTGGTAAGGGTTTTTTTTTTTAATAGTAACATTTAGTGGTGTGTTTTTTTTCCCCCCAGTAAAAAGACAAAACATTTGAGAAATATAAAAAATGTAAAAAAATATAAACCACCCATAATCCCATCTCTCGGAGACTAATATATTTGAACATTTCCTTCCAGTTTTTTTTTTAATGCATTGCATGCTCCTCTATATACATACATATATTTCTCTTTTATAAATCTGGGATAAACTATACATTAACTTTTATCCTGTGCTTCTTTTTATTTAACATGAGCATTTTTCTACATCATTAAAAATTATTTAATGATGTAGATCTAAAATTTATGTAATATTTTATAATATGAACCTAATTGTTGGCAATTTACTTATTAAATATTTATGTTGTTTATATACATTCTTGTAACTCCTTAGAAATATCTCTAATTATTACTTAAAATAAATTCCTATAAGTCAAATTGCTGAGTCAATGGGTATGAACTTTTTTTTAAAGCTCTTGCCATACAATTCCAAATTGCCATTCAGAAAATTTGTACCAATTTATTCCTCCACCAGTAAATTATACATCTGCCTGATTAGCCAACACTGGATTAATTAAAATAATTAAATTTTTTCCAATGAATGCAGCAAATGAAATAAATATATCTTTCAGCTTCAACAGGCTTGCTATCATAATTTGACCTAAATTCTTATAGTTCCATTCCTAAAATCTCTCAAAAATCAAAATTTTAGGTTATCAATTCTACAGGTGATTATGTGATGCAGGAGACTTCACAACTGAAAATAACCTTGGAAGTTAAGTACCTTTTATTTCGTTTTAAGAATTATATTTAACTGTCAACTTTCTAAGGACTGTAATAACAGAAAGAAATATAATAGAATGAAAGTATACATAAACTGGAAACAATTAGCTCAAAGTTTCAATTGCAACATGAGGACTTTTCTATTTGCCTGCAACAAAATCATTTATTTGCTAATACTTTTGATTAAATCAAAGAAATACTACTGGCTACATTTAGAGATGGAGTCATACTGTGGAATGACTTACTCACCAGTGACTAAAGAGCCCCTCAGTACCTAATCACAGATGACACAGGATCTCTAGCAACAACTTGCTTATCTTCACTGAAATAAGTTTAATGAGGGCTAAGTGCACTAATAGCCTTACCAACTCCCCGGTCATCCACAGTAGGATTATCAATCCACCGCTGCGCTTGCTCAATCTTGCCTTCAAGGTGGACCGCTGCTTTGGCAGGTCTGCTGTTGGCTACGGCCCTGTTTGTTTTAGTCTGTAAGTTCTGTAGGGCTGTGGCCACCTGTTTGGCTAATGCTCGGGCCTCTGGGGAATCTCCTTTACCTCTGCAGAGAGAAAAATAGTCACTCTGTCACACCAAGATACTCTTTACATCGAGATGACTCAATTGATAACAGTAATGCTAATGAAATGACAAATTGCTAATGATTATTATTGACTTGAAAGGAAAGGGATTTATCTATTTGGCCCTTAAATAAATTAATACTATAAATTCTGATTGTTTTTCCTAGTTAAGATAGTTTAATATGAGTTTGGTCATTCTGGCTCAACCAAGCTCAACCATTTGGTAAGCTGAGCTCAGTCAGTCATCAATAGATTAGGTGATCCTTCCCTCCAGCCTGCCACCTCAAGAGTATGACTCATTTTATAGCTCAAGTCCAGTAGGTCATAGAAAAGTAAACCAGGAGAAGTGTACCTGTCTCACTGATAAAACCGCAAATATTAGCCTACCTGACAGAATGACTAATTTAGATACCATCTTAAGAGCTCCTTTATGATTCTAAATTTTTATACTTTCTCCATTTTTGTAAAGCTGGACAAAAAAGGTAACTGCCCTGTCAGGAAGTTTTATATAAATACATATATTAGATATATATTGTAAGTAATGATGGCATGTGACCAAACACGAAGGTCTGCTGTTATCATAGTCATCATTAATTCTCTCTTCATTAAGAAACATTAATGAGTGCTTGCTATGTATATGGACTTGTGTTTAGATCCCGAGAACACAGTTTCCTACTCTGTGTATTTTTATATCTAGTAAAAATGTAAGCAGACTGTACTAACAAGCTAATATTAATAAACAGATACCTAAATTTGTAGATATTGTATTTTGCGTGTGTGGGTGCTCAGTCGCTCCAGTCGTGTCTGACTCTTTGAGACCCTATGGACTGTAGCCCACCAGGCTCCTCTCTCCTTGGGATTCTCCAGGCAAGAATACTAGAGTGGATTGCCTTGCCATACTCCAGGGCATCTTCCTGACCCAGAGATCGAACCCGCATCTCTTATGTCTCCTGCATTGATAGGTGGGTTCTTTACCACTAGCACTACCTGGGAAACCCATTGTATTTTACAATTGTCTAGTTATACATTTTCCCACCTACATAATTTAAGACTTGGGGTATAAAGCAGTGACCCCCCAATTGACTGAGCTTGATACCAAATCAAATCTCAGCTATTACATAAGCTGCTCTCTATCACCACAACCTCCTGCCTAAAAATTATGTCCACCCTGCTCTCACTCATTTCTATTTCATGGTCTGAGGCCGGAGTTTGCTTTCTTAGCCAATATTGCTCTCTTAGCCAGTGTAAGATTTGAAAGAACTCTAAAGTAGCTCTTTGGGAAAAAGGTAGGCACTCTCCCATGGAAGAACAGGAACTGAAACATACAAGTTAAATGAAACACAGAAAAACAGGAACTGAAGCATTCAAATATCTTAAATCTCTCAAGATACTGGACTATCGTTATCCCTGGAGAAGTGGCTAGAGGACTGAGGCAGGAGAGAGAATCACCTCTTAACTTCTGCCACTGTACGCTTTCTTAATGTTCTTTTAGCATGTGATGCGGTTGCTTTCTTTAAGACAGAAAAATATCTTCCAAAAGGAGAAAGCAACACCTTTTTTCAATATAATCAAAGTAGGTGCTAAGAAGGCCTTATCTGTTTCAATGATTTAAAAAAAAAAAATCTTCAAAAGAAGCTGTGGTGAGAATATCATATTTAAGGATCTTTTATAATTGCTACATAAAAAATACACTGCTTAGGAAGGAAGAAAATATTTTCTTATGTCTCCTCAATCCCACCCCCCACACACCCCTATCTTTTCACAGCTAGCCACAAGTTATTTTCCTCATATGTCTGGGAAACAGAAAAGTCACAAATATGGTGTAGCAGGATGTCCTAAGAAATTTAAAAAACAGATCCCAAAAAAGGTGTTCTTGGTATCCTAAATTAATTAATTAATTTAAAACCATCTGCCCTTACCATGTCACACAGAATCAATGAGAATACAGGAGAAGAGCATCATATGTGCATTTAACCTATAAAATTCAACTACATATGTGCTAAGGGGGAAAAAGGGAGGAGTTAAAGCATAATTTAATTGATTAAATACATACTGTCTTCGTAGATCTCCTAATTTAGAAGTCAGAGCAGATATTTCTCCAAGAGAACGCAGAATGTCATCTCTCTCTTTAGGATCATCACATAATTCTGCTATTTTCCGAGCTTCAGCCAAAGCCCCTCGAATCTGTTCTTCTCCTTCTGGTCCACCATTTGGATCTGCAAGCCAATTCTACACACAGAAATGAAAAAGAAGCACACTGTGATTTACTCATAAACCAATTTTATTCAACTTAACAAGGGCGTCAGAAATATTTCAAAAGTAATCACAAGGCATATCAGCAATAATGCTAGTTAGTCCTTATTATTTTACATTGGTTCTTGCTAAGGTAAAATCAAATCAATCCATCTTGTTAAAAACTGACTTTTTTTGTTCTCATCAGGATAAAATATCTTTATGAGTTTTATCTTATCTTTGAATTAATCATACCTTATTAATTCTTCAGTTTCTTAAGCATTTTTCTTCATGAAATACTTGAAAATCATTTTACAGTAGAGTAGTATCAAAAACTTTTAACCCTTTAACATTGCTATGACCAAATACAGTTGTGAATTCTGAGATGAAGAACAGGTTTAACATACTGTAATCTCCATCAGGAACTAGGAGAATGGTACTCAGAACACTTATTTTTAACTAACTGAAGTATTCAAAATTAAGATCTCCATTTCAAAATATAGATAAACATTAGTGTTAAGCCTGTGGTAGTAGGAAACATGTTAACAATGACAACTGCTGGGAATCAGTCACCACTTAGAAACACCCATTATCCACCCACAGAAAATCGGGGGGAGGGAGATATAGGATATTTATGGAACACTTCTCTTTGTCTTTTATTTCTCACCCCTCCTGAAAATCACCATCACTACCTGAGCAGCATCAATCTTCTTTGCAATGCTCTGCTTTGAGTTGGTCATGGCTTCCAGCTTGCGGGCTGCATTTTCCACTTTTGCTGTGAGCACATCCAGACCCTGAGACACTTGCTGGGCTTTCTGCATGGCCACCGGTGAGGCTCCTTGTCCTCTACTCAAACAGACAGATGTGTTACTGTTGTACCCTCTCAAAATCTTAATGGCAAAATAATACTAAAAGCATAGTATATATCATTTTGCTAACGTATTTGTCCTTTTTCCTTTTCTCCACTAAATCTGGGATAACACAAGGAAACAGAGAGAAACAAAGCAAAACATCCAAACTATCTTAAAACCAGTAGCAGCGACTTTTCTGGCAGTTCAGTGGTTAAGACTCTGAGTTTCCACTGCAACAAGCATGAGTTCGATCCCTGGTTGAAGTATTAAGACCCTACATGTCGTGCAGCATGGTCAAAACAAAACAAAAAAGAAAACAACGATATCATACAGAAGCTTTAAGGAACTGAATAACTGCTATAAGACTAGACCTGCAAATTTTGATAATTATAATTTTCCTCTTGGTGGTGATTACATAACCAAACCTAATCTTTAGAGGGGCAAATGCACTTGTGATCTTATTGCTGTGGAGGGTTTGTTACCATAGTAGGTATGCTTTAGAAATAAACAGCCCATTAGATTGTCTTATTTATGGGCAAATGGCAGCCCACTCCAGTACTCCTGCCTGGAAAATCCCATGGACGGAGGAGCCTCGTAGGCTGCAGTCCATGGGGTCGCTAAGAGTCGGACACAACTGTGCGACTTCACTTTCACTTTCACATATATTGAAAATGTTTCGGGAGGCAGCGTGCATAGTGTTACTGAAAGCACACCGTACCAGGACCAAGGAGATCTGCGTTCAGATCCTGGCTCCTGTACCTGTGGGACCTTATGATGTATAACTTCTTTGGGCTTCAGTTTTCTAACTTAGAAAATGAAGAGTGGGTAGGTAAAAATACTTGCCCTGCTTATCAAACAGAGTGGTGCCAAACAAAAAGTAACAGTTGAAAACAGTTTGGCAATAAACCAATACACATATATAACTATTATTACTACAGAATTGTCATTATCATAATCTAATGGTAATCTTAAATATCTACCTTCCATCCCTATGCATCCTGTACGTATCAGAAGTAGTTAGTACTGAGGGAAAGGGGCACAGAGTGACAAGTTCTCACCAAGTTCCTAAAGAACTAGTTTCTTCATTTTCCTTTCTCAGAAGTGGTATGCTACTACTACAAAAAATGATGCGAGTTACTAGAAACTTGTTTGCCCTTTGTAAGAGACTTCCCAAGTCATAAGAAAGTAAGATATGGCATCTTTTTATATCCATAATTTTTAGTCCACCCAGCCTGGTAAATTCAATGATAGCGAGCGACAACTCCATCATTTGGTCCAATAGCATGGCTGATCATAACCTGAGCTTCTGATTTTAGGATAATCTCCAAAAATCTTTGCTTCCTTTAATGATAGTATGGATTATGGACTTATCATTCATCTATCTAACCTCTTTTTTAAACTTATGTTTCTCATGTATACCAATATTTGAGGTAGTGAACTCAATAATATTTATTGCCAATAATATTTGTATATAAATATATATACAAGTTTTACTTATGCTTGACACCTCCGTTTTATGGCAAAGGAGTCTGAGACTTTTGGAAAGATACTTTTTATGTTTTAACTTGCTTTTTTCTTTCAAATCTAAGAATTCATGATGAGGAACCTTGTTTGTGTAAGAGTCCAACTGTGAAAAAGTAAAAATATTTACGGGCTACATAATTTTTCATTCAAAAGAAAAAGCTTATTGAGTCCCATGGAGAGGAAAATATACATTAACAATCCTAGGTGACTGAATAAAAGAATACTAAAGAGGAAACTGTTACTGAGTTTCAGCCACTAAACTGTTAGAAAGTTAGGCATATCCAAGAAAGGATAACAGGGAGACAGCTTTGCAATCTTTCATTGTGAAAGGAGATTGCAGGCACCAGTGTGAAGCAGACTCACTGGGGCTCCTCACTGCTTCAACCTTTTCTCTTTATAGATTTATGGTCGATCCTGTACAGCAACTACCTCGTTCTCTTGTTCAGATTCATCTTTCTCTAAATACATACAACTGTGTACTTGAGAATTCCAACTGAAAGCTGTCTACCACACTGTGAAAAGGCTGCAGACAAAAGAGGCGGCAGAGAGAAATTAGAAGAGCCAAGAGAAATTAGAAGAGCCAAGAATCTTGTCAAAAAGGCATTGGCATTTCTCCGAATGGGAACAGAACTTCTTTTTGTCCTTTCTGTAAAGTTTCTGTCAGGCTCATGACAGAGGAGACTGCTTCACAGTAGGAGAAAAGGCCCACTGCACTCAATGAGATCACATTTATTTATGCAGTTTCTTCCTTCCTTCAAGGTAAAGACTCTTCCCTGAAGCCTACGGAGCTTCCAGGGCTACAGTGAATCCATGAGCTTCTGGCAATTACACATGATATTGTATACACATGTTTATATGCATCTTTTTTAGGTAGAGATTGATAGTCTTCATCAAATTATAAAAATGACCTGGGTCCAAAACAG
Source organism: Bos grunniens (assembly GCF_055505025.1). NCBI lineage: Eukaryota > Metazoa > Chordata > Mammalia > Artiodactyla > Bovidae > Bos > Bos grunniens. The sequence goes on from NC_141192.1 coordinate 16,237,671, forward strand.
GTTAGGAACCAATCCTTAAGAACTGTATTTAGGACTTCCCTGGTCGTCCAGTGGTTAAGACTCTGTAATGCAGGGGACGCAGGTTCAATCCCTGATTGGGAAACGAAGATCCCACATGCCACATGGCATGGCCAAAGGAAAAAAAGAACTATATTCTGAATTCCATTATGTTAATACATTTGAGGCCATGTGTAATGGTGTGCAACACATCAAGGAGTGTTCCTGAGGTCTTAGTTTGTAGGTAATTCCAATTACCTTGAGATGTGTCATGACAATCTTGAAGCAAAATTAAACTCTATCTATATCTCAACTTTCTCAATATCCATAGCATAACATTTCATAAAAATTGAAGATCTTTTAAAACTTCATTAACTATATGTATGAGTTCCAAACAAACCTATTATACTGACTTTTCTTACCAGCAAACTAAATACAGTTTGGGGAAATGGAGTTGCGATTCTAAAAGCCAAAACTTGAAGTGGTTAAGAGATAGATAAAAGAATTATAAAACTAAATGAATAATGATTAAATAGAAACTCAATAGAGCCTAGATATGACCAACACAGAAGATAATCTATTTAACTGATTTTTTAAATGATATGTGAAATAACTCCAATTTGTGTTTCTTTTTCTCTCCATCATCCTTCATAAAAGACATCTATCCACTATACCTTGTTTTTCATAAGCCTATGACTAGAAACTAAAAAAACAGATTTCTATTTCAACTTCAACTTTACTACAAGGCATCTACATATTTTAAAAGTTCATCAGAAGGAAAATTCACTCCAATTCCAACATAGAATGTAATACCTTCGTTATCTATTAGCCAAAGAGAACTCAGTAAAATTCACAGAAACTTGCTTCTGAATCACTTCAGCAGAAGCAAGATCCCATTTGTTACCACCAGCGCTCTGGTAAGAGCAAAGGAACTTTACCTGGCTCGGAGGTCAGCCACTTGGTCAGTCATCTGCCCCAGCATTTTGCAGGTTCCCAGGATCTCCCTGCGTTCTTTGCCTGCACAGAGTTCACCAACTTTTCCAGCTTCATCTAAGATCTGCCTGATGGCCTGTTCACCAGCATCACCTAAAACAAAGAGATATTCAAGGGAGTGCCCTGGTGCCCTAGTGGTTAGGATGTTGGGCTTTCACTGCCATGGCCTGAGTTCAATTCCTGGCTGGGGAACTGAGACCCCACAAGCCAGGGGCAGCCAGAAAAAAAGAGAGAGAGAGAGATTCAATATCTACATTACAGATCTATTAATTATTTAGAGAGGATGCTTTACAAGTCATTTCATTCATGACGGAATGGATGGTTTTAAATGACTAGTGAATAGAAGGCAATACATCTCATAGTTAACAGCCAAGCAGTGCCCTTAAACCGTAGGGTGAGGTTTCAACCACAGAGACTGCAGAAAAAGATCCTTGGAACCATAAACAGCTGGAGATAATAAGCAGCTTGTGGTAAGCATATGGATGAGATGAAAGTAGGCTCTAACAATTTAATAGTACTTAACACCTCCAAACTCTATTAGGCTTTATACATTCATTCAAATATTAATCTAAAACTGAATAAATAATAGATTAGAAAATCCATAAAGCCTAGCTCAATAACCTATTTGGGTCTTATCTTTATACAAGTCAACTTTGCTTCCCAATTCTTATTAGCATCATCATTTCATCTGCTTAATTAAGTATTCTGTTGGCATAAATGGAAATCTGCCCAATGGGAACTAGAAGAAAAGAGCTTTTTTGCAAAATAATTACCTTTCTGATTCAGGGAAAGGGTGAACCAATAATCTGGCAAAGAATGCCCAGTTCACTTTGGTTTATTCCTCTGTGATGAGAGGTAATTAATTCATGCCCTTCATCCTTTAGAGGACCAGAAATGCTTCAATTAGTCAAAACTATCAGAGAGTGGCATATGCCCTAAATGTTGCAGTAGTTATCTCAGAATTATGAGATTATGGAGTAAATTCTTTTTTTTTTTTTCCTCCCCATTTTCTTTCTGCCTGGTTTAAGTTTTTTTATGTATCTATCAGAAAAGTAAAACCAGAGGGTTACCTGGGGAGGCATTGGGATCACGGAGCCAACCTTTAGCCTGGTTCAGTTTGGAGTCTATGGAGGCCAATGCTCTCTTCATGGCTTCAGTGTCCTTTTGAAGAAAACTATCAATTATTTTCTTTGCAAAAACTGAGATACCATGATACAAAGTAAGACAGAGAAGAAGTTACACCATTAACATACAATAGCTACAGTAGTCCTACAACAGCCTTAAAAATATTCTCATCACACCATAACGCTTATTTCTGTCAAAATGCAACATCTGGCATGCAAATCTTCAGTTAATTCTATTTTCTGGTCTCCCTATTACCAAACTATGAAAACTGGTAAAACTGCTCAAGTCAAAGCAGTTTAATATCATCAGCAGGAAAAAGCCCTTTTGTCACATGCCTCATTATCAGCCTTTCTACTAGTCAACGTTCATACACTGCAGCCCTGCCAAAGCCTTCCTGGCTTCACAGAAGCCTCATTAGGATGTGGTGCCACAAATCACAGTTTCTCTTACATCTTGTTTTGAAATATACACATTGGATGATATTTCACCATGTTTAATTAACCCGAGGAACCTGAAATTACTGGTTAGAAGAAAACTGAAAATTTTAATCTAGCAATTTAGTTTTAATTCCACAAATAAACCACTGAATGTATCACAGGAAAGAAATACATTCAGCCTTCTCTGCCACTCCTCATCCGTAGTTCCCTCACCACCCCTAACCTGGAAGAAGAGGCAGGACAGAATAAGGGGGTCTCAGTCTATTGTTTACAATCAGGATTCATAGTGACTAGCATAAAACCTCCCAGGATATAGCATGAGAAGTCTAAACAGACTAATCACTTTTAAAATGTACACATATTTTAATAGGGTTTTTTAAGCAAATAAAAATACAGAAAACAATATAACAAATATGTATGAACCCATTCTCACAACTGAATGGCCATCTCTTAAGTCTCTAACACCTTAAAAGTCAGTCTCTCTCTCTTTTATTAACACTCAGGGAACCGGCTATTACAGAGTCCATCCATCAAAGTACAGAGTTGCCCTCTGAAACTCTGCTAAGTCGCTTCAGTCGTGTCCGACTCTGTGCGACCCCATAGACGGCAGCCCACCAGGCTCCCCCGTCCCTGGGATTCTCCAGGCAAGAACACTGGAGTGGGTTGCCATTTCCTTCTCTAATGCAGGCAAGTGAAAAGAGAAAGTGAAGTCGCTCAGTCGTGCCCAACCCTCAGCGACCCCATGGACTGCAGCCTACCAGGCTCCTCCACCCATGGGATTTTCCAGGCAAGAGTACTGGAGTGGGGTGCCATTGCCTTCTCCAACTCTAGGGAATGTCTTAAATCCCCACCTTTTTTCAATTTCCACTGTCCTAAATCGGGGTTCTTAAAGGTGTGGTGCCACCAGTTTTCCACTGGGGGGCACTAGGAGCATCCCCACTTTACATGCAAACAAAACCCAGCACTAGCACCAGTCAGTACAGGGAGCATTCATAATTAGGCTTAGAGTTTCAGCAGAACTGACCCCAGCTTTTCCGAAGTACTCAGTCAAATTATAGAACTCACAGCTTTGGATTCCCTCTTTCCCCATCTAAACAGATACAGACTGTTCTCCTGTTATAAATTTGTCTACCTCAGGCTCTAAATAACAAATTCTCCTCCACAGCAACTAAAAAGAAGTGAACTAAATCACTGAAAAAATGGAAATAAAATATTTTTATTACTGAGGTGTATGAAATTATGATAGCTATCTATCAATAAAAGACTGAGTCATAGGAGGATCTATTTTAAAATCCATTTGTATTTATGCAAGTAGACAAGTGGCGTTTAAGTGCTTTGATTCTCATGTATTTGTTCCTCCTCCATCTTGTTCTAATCACTCTGTACAGCAAACCTTGCCTTCAAAAGTCAACTTTAGTTCAATTCCAAATTGGCAAGGCCCAAATTATTATCATTTTAAAGAAAGTCTCAGGCAATACTCAACCTCAGAGCTGGATAGCCTTCAGGGTCTAATACAAGTTACAGGACTTTGTCTAGATACAGAGTTTTTAAAAATTCACAATCCCTCACCTAGGAAATACTGTGCACACGCTGAAGAGGAGAAACTGAAGTCATGTAAAAATACTTAATTTAAAATCTCTTAATAACCATTTCTCTAATACACATATATATTCAGTGAAAAATTCAATAGATATTTATTATATTTCAAAATCTAAATTTAAGAAGAAACAAAGATCAGAAATTTTCTAGTGTCTACTCTAGCATTAATAGCTATTAGTTGGGAAACTAACCTTAATTGAGCATTTCTTGCATCTTAGGTTCTACTTTAGCCATTTTTTCCCTCATTGCTTCATTTAACTTCAATTTTAAATTAAGGGGCTCAGTTCTAGAAGCCCCATTTGATCTCAAATCTCATTATTTTCTGTTAGATGAAATTCAAGAATTTTTTTCTCTTTTACCAAAGAGAGTTGTCAAAGATTCCACTAACCTTTTACAGTAGTCAGCAAATCTTTTGCTTTGCCAATTTTGGATTGATTAATACTGCCACTGCCCAGAAAATTAGCTCTATAAATCAAATTCATAATTCTTACTAACCTAAATGACTGCTTTTACTCACCACTGCCCAAAAATGATTTGAAACACAATAGAAAAACCGGTTTTGCTCAGCATTCAGTATCCTCAAAAATCACTGTTTTTTCTCTCCCTAATAGAGCATGGCTACTACACTTCAAGGAAAGAATCTGACTCTAAGGATGTGACTAATTTGGTCCTGAGGAGATGTGACAATATGAAGAAGTTAACATTATTTCTTATAATTACTATCATTTTCTCCTGAAAAGAATCAATGGCAAATATGCAATGAAGATGCATTTTTAAACTGGGAAATTCAATTAGTTAGCAAAACTTTAACAGAATAAATTTTAGACAATTTTGGAGATTTAAAACAGTCAATGGGAGGGCCACATTAAATTCTTTCTGGAATAAGTTGTAAATAATCATTTAAACACAATACATTTAAATGTCATATCTATTGGGTTGACCAAAAAGTTTGTTCGAGTCCCCAACAACCTTTTTGACCAACCACATTAAAAGCAAAAATGTCTATAGGAACATACATTTTGGTGTCCTAAGAATGTCATAAGAATTTCTTTTGAAGGGGATTGTTTATTATGGAAGTAACAGAATTCTGACATAAGCAACAATAGAAGTATACTAACACTAGATATAATATAAACAAATTCAACTACAAATCAAATTCATTTTTGAGACATTTTTGAGAAGCAATTTTGAGACATTTATAAAGGATGAAAATAACCATAACTCTGTGGCCAACTACATTATGTACCACAGAGCTTTTAGTTAAACCTTGCCATGTAGGTCTAAGTACCCAGAGTACACTCTGGGTATGAAATAGAAGAGAAAAAAACTGCACCTTCACTAAGTACTTTTCTCTATAATATCTCAAATTTGGGAAAGAGAAAAGTCTTCACCAACCTCTTCTCTGTTTGTTGTTGTTGTTGGGTTTTGTTTTGTTTTGTTTAGTGAATACAAAAAAGATCAGATATAGTTGTGCAGCTCTGGGGACAGCTAGCAGGGTTCTGGCCCTTCCTGCTCTGGTTCCTTTTATTGTAAAACTCTCAGGAGTTCAGGTTTTAAATGAAAAGAAACACAGTTCCTTGAAACTCTGCCACACATACTGAAAGTCAGAAGGTCAACCTAAAAGACTCCTTTTTCCATGCTTTTCCAGGAACTGAAATACTTCTGAAATTTAATACAGAGTTAGACCTAAAGAACACTGAATAATATTAATACCAAGAACCACTGAGTTCCTCCCACAAACAGTCAAGAGGACGTGTGGTAGGAAAAGTGAGCTCCTGCAATCCCATGCTCTTGAAAATTTTAAATATGGGACTAAGGACCCCTCTCATTCACTGCCCAACCTACTCTCCTTTTTCCACTAACACCTTCTGTCCCCACCCTTCCCACTCCATTCCACTTCTGACCACATTTCTAACTCCAAATCCATATTTTAAACAAAGATGTTTTTGGAAAGTTAAATTGGACAGTAACACAAAATCTTGTAACTACATTTAACCATGGAGAGAAAGTTGTCTAGCCCTGAATCTCCAGGCAAGCCTCCCAGGCACCAGTTCCTCATCTCTAAGAATACCTTCTCAGTGCTACAAGTCCGCACCACCTATGTGCACACAATCTGTTGTATCAACTAAAAGATCACTTGGATCAGAAGGGAAATGTCAGTTTAACGTGGTGGGCTTTGCTCCTTTGGTTGGGGGAGAGGGTAAGATATATAAACGCTTAAATTAACTATTTGTCTCAGACTCTAAGAGATAAATCCTTTGTTGTGTTAGCTGCATACTAGAATACTAATATTGTATCACATTAAAAGACTCATAAAAACCTCATATGTAACCTTATTTTTTCAAAATTGAAATAAAAACCAACACTTAAACCCCAATGGTCTGCAGTAAGGGAAAGTATTATAGGATCACATGTTCTAAGCAGTATTTCCTTCTTTGGTACTCTAATCTGCACAAAGACATCTGAGTCACTCACTACATTTACCCACCACCAACCTAGGCCCACAGTGGGAGGAGATACACCACAGGGACAAATTCTGAATAACTGACTCAGGGTGCAGTAACAGGAACACCTCATAGGGTTCAAAAATTCTCAGTAACGAAACATTTTTAAAATTTTTCTCACTTCCTCTTTATTCTCAACATGCGTCAAAATACAAGTAATATAAACACCAAAAAAAGATTAATATATATTGCTAAATTTACAAAGGGTAAAATGTGAATCCTGTTCAATCCCTAAACTTTTTTGTCGCATAATGTATACTCAGAAAAAATGCTAAACTAGTTTTTAATAATCATTATAAGATGATTATTGACTTCGGGGGGGGATTTTTATTTTCAAAATAAAAGGAAGGGTTTAAAGTCAAAGTACTTTTAAATTTGTAAATCTGCCATCTGAATGTAGGTATAAAACATAAAATAGTCAGCTATTGCACTGCCTCTTTAAAATCTTAATTTATTCGGCAAAACGCACTTTTACCAAGCATTTTTTCCACTTACTTTCTTCCCCCACTTTTCTAGAGGAATCATCACTTTCCAGGAGAAAACTGCACCAATGGGGAGGCATGAAACAAGTATGGTAAGACAAAGTTAATTCTTTATAGGTAGGGCGTGAGAGGAGGTAAAAATATTTCATGTATTAAACAGAATGGGAACCCAGGGGTCACAGACAGACACACGGTCTGATTAATTCACTGCTTACAGGTGAGCAATGAAAGATGCATAACGCTACTGAACTGAAAAATAACTAAAATCCTAGTTACTGACTTCCATTTTCAGGGTAAAATTTTTTTCTAAATATTCTTGCAACTAATAAAAACAATTACTCTTAGGGGGTAAGGGAGATAGAGTGGAAAGGGATTGGGATGAGAGTTAGCTATGTCATATATATCTTTTTATAGCATTTTGATTTTTGAATCAGGTAAATGCATAACAAAAGCAAAAAGAAGTTAAAAAATAAATATTCATTGCTCATTCTGATGTCATTTTGTACTTAAGTTTCTTTTGGCTGGGCTAATTTTATTTATTTCCTTTAATTCTGATAGTTTTACAGTATCCTAACAGTCTGATTCCTTCCAGATCAGCATAAAACTGAGACGGCTATTAGACTGTGACACAGTGGGGACCAGGTCTATTTCCCTTGTATATGCCCCCAAGTGCCTAATCTTCCTCCTGAAAACCTCAACTGACCACAGTTTTGGTTTTGGTCTTTAAAGAAGCAGCTCTCAAATTTTCACAAAGTAAAGCTCAGTGACTTATTCTAATTGATGGATGACTTTCCCCCTCTGAAAATAGAAACATGATGGTTGCAGTGCCTGCTCCTCATTTTTTACTATTTCTCATCTGCTAGAAGCAAAGGGAAGAGAATAGGGAAAGAGATTAGGTTAGGGGAACATGAGGTCATAGAGAACGATGGCTGATTCACAGCTCCGACAGCAGAACATGCAGTGAGCCAGGGACTGAAGTTAGGAAAAACTTTAGGTACACCCGACTTTTTCCTTTTGATTCTGCAGGCTTGGATTACTGTGAAGGACAGGTGCCTCACTGAGACTCTCTAACCTACTTATTTTCATTATGGCTTAAAACCTCAATGATGCATCTCCAAAAGCCAAGTTCCAGAGCCTGCAAAGGAAACTGGCACGAGAGGCAAATACAGAGATGGCATCAGCTGGAAGTTTCCTTTGCTAAGAGCAGGATCCACAGATAACTTAGGGGTCACCCACATGGGGAAATCTGCCCCTCAAAAGAAGTCAGTGGGAATGACCAGGTCAAAGCAGTTCCCAGGAGCCTGCTCAAAGAGAGGAATTGTTCAGTTGCTCAGTCGTGTCCGACTCTTTGATGGGCCATGGATTATGGCCCATCAGGCTCCTCTGTCCATGAGATTTCCCAGGCAAGAATATTGGAGTGGACTGCCATTTCTTCAGGAGATCCTCCATCTCCAGGAGATCTTCCCAACCCAGGGACTGAACCCACATCTCCTGCACTGGCAGGGGGATTCTTTACCACTGAGCCATCAGGGAAGTCTCCAAAGAGAGGAAAGCACCCACCAAATACAGAAAGCCTTACATCCTATATTAATGTCTTTCCTCTTGCTTCCCCCCAAAAAACAGCTTCTTTTGAGCTAAACAGTCTGCCCAGCACAGCCCCGAGTCCCATATTAAGTCACATTCTGACGCATAATCGAGCACAGTGTTACACACCGGCACACGGGATAAGGCATGGCACACAGCACAAGAAAACCTCACAGACATGCTTTTTCTCTTTTTAAGCAAGAAAGAACTAAAGGGCAAGAGAAAGCTTACCTTCTAAACGTGAGAAAAAGAATAAAACAAACAAGAGAACAAAAAAAAGATGCATAAAGAAGTCATAACAGGGAAGTGAAAGTTGTCAAACATGCAAAAGCAAAATTAAGTAAAATATCAAAGACTTTATATGATTTTACCATATGGATTTAAAATATAGTCTCAGGACTTGTTCAATAATTTCATGCCTCTGAAAACAAATCCATGGTTAAGATAATCTAACTAATTTCTCCTACACATTTAGTTTAACTTCCTGGGCAATAAAAGAGACAGAATTGGTAATTCTAGGCCCAGCTTTGACCTTAACTTTTAGGTGTCCTAGAGGACAAACAGAGCCCTACTGGACACCCAGGGGAAATCATACAAAATCCCTTCTGCAGTCTGCTACCAGCCTGCTGGGTGGCCCTGGAAATACCATTTGGGCCCACACGGTAGGGGAAGCTGGGTCCTAGAGACAGTGGGTTCCCCCCACTGCCTGATCTTGGGCTCCTATAAGAGAAGTGTCTCTGTTTCCAATCACTAAACAGGGAGAAGCAGGCCAGAGCAGCACCTCAAACCCCTGCTGCTGGGGTCTAGGAGGAATCCACCAGCCCTTGTAGAGTCCAACAGGAAATTATAGACCAAGGAGAAAGGGACCCCTCAAACTAAAAGACAATGTGAAAACTAATATTTCAGTGAAGCTTTTTTAGGGAGAATGGAATGATAAAGGGACACACCTAGAAATGCCTACATTTTCCTTTGTAGATTTCTCTGGGTCAAAAGCTGATTAAGAAAAGTTTCCCATAAAATTCAGCCGTAGGCATATTCTGTATCTTGCTTAGTAACCTAGCAATAACCACCCACATGAAAGGCAGGGCTCCTACCCAGGGGAGTATACACCACAGCAGAACTCCTCCACCAACTCAATAAATGAGACTCCAGTTTGAAAGAAAAGCTACACATCTCAGCTTTTAACCAACATTCACCACATACCTATTTATTTGCTCTATCTGAAAACAAAGGAAAAGTGCAGAACCAGCAAGTAATTCATGAAATAAAGAAGAAATCACTTTCATAATATCTAAGTAGTCTTATGCTGCACGAAATTACAAGATAAAATGTGAGACAATCACACCCCTAAGAGGGGAGAATTGGGGATGTTGCTTATTTCTTCCCCAATAACACTTACCTTGCTGGCCCAGGCATCTTCGTCCCAGGAAGTGAGTTGTAATACACGAATAATCTCATTAATTTCAGCGCTCATCTTTTCTACAGTAAAATTGCGATTTTTCAAAGCTTCTTCAATTCCTTGGTTTTTGGAATTTTTAGTTGTTACAAAAATCTTCATAGCTGTAAAAATAAACAAAAGATCAGAAACTAAGTTTGGAATGTAATCTTGCTGTATTACAATAGTCACACAAGATGCTTCACACTTTGAACATGTTTTGGGCTTCTAAGGTCTTAAAAAGAATATGAAAATAAACGCTACAAGTCTGCTATTAAAATTCCAATATCAGCAAACTTCACTGTAAAGAAAACTGAAGTTACAAAACATCACCACATCATGATCAGGGAACTAATTTAACATGCATGTACTGAAGATCCAGAGTCAAAATATCCACTATTTCTAAATCAGTTGCCATCCCAGGCCTAACACTGGTCCCATCTAACACAAACCTAATGGGACAAGATAAAAACTGTCAGTTAAACTGTAACCAAAGTATGCTGCTGCCTCAATCCTAGTGGAAGATCCCAGTGTTGAGTTATCTTCCATAATTTCTCTTAACATATAGGAATGACTATCTAACCCCTACAAGTAAAGAAGAAAATAATAACGAAACATTGGAAAAGAAAATATCTTCTCATAAACTAATAAAATTATAAAAACAAAGATTAATCAACATTTTATTGAGTTACCCAAATTAGAAAGAAATATTTTTCCCAAAAGCCTTCCTGCCACATAGAACAGTTGGCCTCAAAAAACATATTTTTGAGAAGACTATAAGACTCTATTTACAATTTTTTATTTTCAAGTTTATATAAGGGCTTTCTGAACTCTTATACTCACATCTCCTATTTTAATCACTACCTGAAAAATGACAAAGCAGGAAGGCAGTAGCTGGGGAATTACAGTGACATGCCTTAAAAGATTCTGAAAATAAAGAAACCCTCTTAGAGTTAAACCAACTAACATATAACCTGACTAAGAAAATTTACATAAACCACGAGATATGTGATACATACTAGAGATATCTGATACATACGAGACTCTTAATAAGCACAATTCTCTTTTGCTAGTTGAGAGAGCAGCCATCATGTTTGCATTTCTGGGCTCTGCCCAATGGGTAGGTGATCCTAGTTGGTATAGACCATCAGCTCTTCAACATAGAGAAGAGCTAGGAAAGGATTATGGACTCACTTCTCTACTATATAGTGTTCTAGATCTATTCCAGCTCCTAATTTTTTTTCCCAAGTACAAATAAAGGGGTCAAGATCCATACATCCAAAACTAGAGTTCCTAGAGAAGAAAAGGAGCCTGATAGAACTTCAAGAGAACAGTAGTAGGCAATAGGAGAGCAGTTTCACACAAAGAGCACGAGGAGAGCATTAAAGAAAATGAATCCTGGCTCTTAGCTAACCAGCTGCATTTTTACCCAGGCTGAAGGACATGCAACTAAACAGAAAAGAAAATGAACACCAGAGTTTAGAACATATAAACACTTTTTTTTTTTTCTTCTGTAAGATAAAGTACAGACAGAAAATACCTGAAATGAGAACTGGCAGCAACTCTTTCACAGTGTTCATTGAGTTCACCAACATCACTCGATGCTCCTGATGAGTCAGTTCCTGCTGCCTCTCGTCAATCATTTTGGCCATCTTAGTCATTCCTGGGGCACAGGAAATAAATTGTACAGGGTGAGTAGTGAAATAATTCAGAGTCAGGCTTTCTGAACCTATATCCACTATGAATTACTATGAAAGTCCAAACTGCCCACTTATTTAAACATACATACTATCACTGAACTCTCTCATTTATGACATTGAGTTTTGCAGAACAGTTCTAACTTAAGACAAATGTATTCTTCTCATTAAAATTAATTTAATAAATATAAATCCTAAATGTGACATACTTTCCACACATTTGACATACATTCACAAATATGTTTAAACTGTTGAAATTAATAAATATATATTTGAAAAAAAACAATTCGCAAGTGGTGAGCGGGGGAATACCTTGCCTGGCTTCCATATCAGTTTTCATGCCATGTACCTGGCCACTGAGCCTATATGTATAAGAACCTCATGTGAGCCTACTACAGGCACGCCTCAAAGACACTGTAGATTCAGTTCCAAACCACTGCAACAAAGTGAATATCACAATAAAGTGAGACATAGGAATGTTTGGGTTTCCCAGGGAATATAAAAGTTATATCTCCACTATACTGTAGTCTATTAAGTGTGCAGTAACACTGTCTAAAAACACAAAGTACATACCCTAATTTAAAAATTATTGCTAAAAAATGCCAACTATCATCTAAGCTTTCAATGAATCATGATCTTTTCAACAGTAACATCAAAGATCAGTGATCACAGGTCACCATAACTAATAATAATGAAAAAATTTGAAATATTGTGAGAATTACCAAAATATGACACAGAGACATGAAGTAGAAAAATGGCACCAGTAACTTGCTTCAGATAGGGTTGCCATAAACCTTCAATTCGTAAGAATGCAGTATGTGTGAAACACAAGAAAGTGAAGCACAATAAAATGACGCGTGTCTGTACTGAGAATCTAGCAGCTGAAAAAAATGTTAAGAATTACAATAACATGTTTTGTTTTCATCTATAAATTTTTCTCTACTTTCCAATTTGCCCAAAATAAGGATGGGGTCTCAATTTCATAATTAAAAACAAACAAAAATGCTATAAATGTAATTATGGTGATGACAGCATTTGAAACAATCTGGTATTTCAGAGTTAGCCTGCTAGAAACTTTTGTTTACTTTGGTTATTATTCAAGGGTGCTATGTGAGTCTCTAATACTTTGATTTTCAAACTGCTCTTAGAATTTCTTAACTAGTTTCACAGATTCTCAAGGGGTACCCAAAGGGAGATGGAAAGGTGGGGATACCCCTGCTTGATCCACACAAGCTCCATTTTTGTCTTTCATATGTTGAGATTTTACATTAGATTTCATCTGAAGAAATAAGATTTCTTCATAGTTATGAACAAGTTTAAAGGGTACTTCTCTAAAGGCATTTCTCAGTGATCTTCAATGATAGCTCAGAGAAATTCTTAATTGCCATTAAATGTACAGAATGACTGCACTGGAACCTCCAGAAAATGCTATTAATTAAATATCATTTTATGTCAGAAAAAAGAATTTTATAAAATGATATGTGATCCTTAAAACTAACAAATTAAACATCTAATATGTCTTATCATTAGTCTCATTTATACTTCAAGGAGCCTCAAGTTCATGTTATATGTCTATAACACCAAAAGCTGGTATCTGTTCATGTATTTTGAATATTTAATTCTCAGATGACTACACAATCAGAGATTTAGCTACAGAAGCTCTTCTCTCCTTCTAGGTCTGATTATATTATGCAGTCTTGAGCAAGGGCATGAATCCATAATAGCAGGCGGGCTAATTAGCAAGCTAAGAGGTCACAGAGAGCTCAGGCCAGCTGGCAGACAGTGAAGGAATGCTGTACAATGTGGAATGAAGAGGTCAGGATTCAGGGTGGCCTTAAGCATTGCAGTAATAGAAAAGTATTTCCTACATTCTCCAGCAACATTTGCAATGTCTAGTTCAGTTCATTAGACAGAGCCAGGATTTGCAGAAAGCAGATTCAGCTTTCAGAGACAATGATTTCTCTTCAGTAGAAGCACAGAGTCAGCTCCATTAAGAGAGCAGAGATAACTAAAAACCCAAAGCATCATTACCTACCTTCCACAAAAAAAGCAGGGAGGAGTGCCCCTTTCCTCTTGATCAACCAAGAACAATTCATAGAACATTGTATTATAAAAGTAGCATATGACTAACCTGGTCCAAGATTCTTCGTGTAAGTGACCAAATCTTCCATAGTTTCTACCACCTCTGCCACTGTAAGATATTCCAAAATTCCTTTGCAAACTCTAATAATTTTACGAACCTGAAAATATATTTCATAGTATTCAATCAATTGTGTTAACGATAAGTAGAAAACACAGTGATTCAGATGTGTAGCTAGTCAACGTTTTCTCATCCTAAACAATCCTCAGTCCTCCATTATTATCTTTACGACTGGGCTTTTTGTCAGGAAGAGGTCTGCTTGGGCCTCGGGGTGCCTTACCTCAGCCTCGTCGAAGGTGAGGAGCAGGTCTGATGTGCCAGAGAGGATGCCCCTTGATCCATCAATTAGATAATCTCGAGCAGGCACTGAGTAAGGGTCTGACTGCAGCATCTGGGCTGCTTGGACAAGCTTGGTGCAAGCATTCTCCACCCTGTGGGGAGGGACACGGAGTTAACTCACTGGCAGAACCAAGCAGGAGAATATCACATGCAAATTCTATGGATGTCAATGGAGATAAATCCACATTTTTTTTCCTATATGGAAAATAGACAAGAGTTTCCAGCTTTTAAAATTGGCAATTAAGGGCAGCACATTCATTCACTCACTGCATTAAGCCTTTGTTCTTCATTATTTCCTGACTACAAAACATAACAAAAAGAAATTCTGGACCTTTTACTTTAGGGGGCTGTATCTCTGTAACTCCTTCGTTTCCTTACTATTCACCCTATACACGCTGCCCTTAAAAAACACTGACAACAGTTTCAGATTCGACATCTGGAAACAAAATACCAAAACACTGCGCTAAATGAAAAAAATAATAATCAGACGAACCAAAGGAATAGGAGGCAACGCAAAGAAAAACCATGAGGTAATGTACAAATTTTTCATTCATCTAGTCAAATGGATTTGTTTGACAAACTAGACTGTTTGAAAACAGCCTTATAAAACAGTGGTGTTAATTAAAATGTCACTGGCGTTCAGTTCAGTTCAGTTGCTCAGTCATGTCTGACTCTTTGCAACCCCATGAATCGCAGCACGCCAGGCCTCCCTGTCCATCACCAACTCCCGGAGTTCACTCAGATTCATGTCCATCGAGTCAGTGATGCCATCCAACCATCTCATCCTCTGTCGTCCCCTTCTCCTCCTGCCCACAATCCCTCCCAGCATCAGAGTCTTTTCCAATGAGTCAACTCTTTGCATGAGGTGGCCAAAGTACTGGAGTTTCAGCTTCAGCATCATTCCCTCCAAAGAAATCCCAGGGCTGATCTCCTTCAGAATGGACTGGTTGGATCTCCTTGCAGTCCAAGGGACTCTCAAGAGTCTTCTCCAACACCACAGTTCAAAAGCATCAATTCTTCAGCACTCAGGTTTCTTCACAGTCCAACTCTCACATCCATACATGACCACTGGAAAAACCATAGCCTTGACTAGATGGACCTTTGTTGGCAAAGTAATGTCTCTGCTTTTGAATATGCTATCTAGGTTGGTCATAACCGTCACTGGCATTAATAACCAGTAGTTAATAGTTTAATATAATTTAGTTTAATAGCATGGATGACCTGATCAGTGAAGTCAGGTGTCTTTTGGAGGTGGGAGATCATTTTAAAAGGGAATCCAAAATGCATAAAGCAAATATTCACCTTGATCCTCTTGTACTACTAATATGTATTCATTTACTGAACTATTCTTCTACATAGAGGTGAAAAGGACCTACCAGATCACTTCCTCTAATTTCATACTCAATAAACGCATTATGTTATCACAGAGTAACTTATAAACACATGCAATAAATTACTTTAAAATATTAAGCCAAAATTACACATTTTTATTTGAAAACACAAAAAAAAAAGTCCCACACAAATAAAAGCCCACTCCACAGGCAGTTGTGAGGATCAAATGAAATAATATAAAAGTCCACAAGTACAAGGCAGTCTTGCACTGTTAATAAATAGAATTAAAACAACATATCAATTTCAACCACGTAAAAAGCATTGGGCTATGGACACTGTAAGTATGTATATAAAGATGCAAAAAACACTAACTCTCAAGAAGCATACTCTGGTAAGTCACAAACATCAGAGCCATAAGGCACCACATTATAAATATCAGCAAAGAGCAAGACCTCACTGACGTGGCTTTTGATCAACAATGTTAGATGACTGGTTATATTTAGTTAAATTTTTTTAATTAAAATTAACATTTAATTTTAAATTATATATATATATACCTATACATATGAAAAAAACATACACATATATAAAACCCTAAGGCATACAGTGAAAATTTTTCTTCCCTCCACTATCTCCTAGGCATTCAAATGCCATCTCCTTGCAACCAATGTTACCCATTTCCTCTGTATTCTTCAATAAAAAAGATACTTTATGCACAAAGAAACAAAAACACAGACTTCCATTTTTTTAATATAAATAGGATCATATTATGCATACTCTCTGCATTCTGATTTTTTCACTTAATTTAACTTGGAGATGTTCTAATAGAAGTATCCAAAGAACCTCCCTATTCTTTTAAACAGTTCCATAAGTCCATAATTTACTAGACTGCTGCAATGAACCACCTTGAATAAACATCTTTTCTGTTGTTCCTGCTGTGCAGCTTCCAAGGTATTAGTCTCCTGACCAGGGATTGAATTTGGGCTCAGAAAAAGAAATGCAAAAAAGCAAAATGGCTGTCTGAGGAGGCGTTACAAATAGCTGTGAAAAGAAGAGAAGTGAAAAGCAAAGGAGAAAAGGAAAGATATACCCATTTGAATGCAGAGTTCCAAAGAATAGCAAGGAGAGATAAGAAACCTTCCTCAGGGATCAATGCAAAGAAATAGACGAAAACAACAGAATGGGAAAGACTAGAGATCTCTTCAAGAAAATTAGTGATATCAAGGGAGCATTTCATACAAAGATGGGCTCAATAAAGGACAGAAATGTTATAGACCTAACAGAAGCAGAAGATTAAGAAGAGGTGGCACGAATACACAGAAGAACTGTACAAAAAAATATCTTCATGACCCAGATAATCACGATGGTATAATCCCTCACACTCACCTAGAGTCAGACATCCTGGAATGTGAAGTCAAGTGGGCCTTAGGAAGCATCACTACGAACAAAGCTAGTGGAGGTGATGGCATTCCAGTTGAGCTATTTCAAATCCTGAAAGATGATGCTGTGAAAGTGCTGCACTCAATATGCCAGCAAATTTGGAAAACAGCAGTGGCCACAGGACTGGAAAAGGTCAGTTTTCATTCCAATCCCAAAGAAAGGCAATGCCAAACAATGCTCAAACTACCACACAATTGCACTCATCTCACACGCTAGTAAAATAATGCTCAAAATTCTCCAAGCCAGGCTTCAGCAATACGTGAACTGTGAACTTCCAGATGTTCAAGCTGGTTTTAGAAAAGGCAGAGGAACCAGATATCAAATTGTCAATATCTGCTGGATCATCAAAAAAGCAAGTTTCAGAAAAAACATCTATTTCTGCTTTATTGATTATGCCAAAGCCTTTGACTGTGTGGATCACAATAAACTGGAAAATTCTGAAGGAGATGGGAATACCAGACTATCTGACCTGCCTCTTGAGAAACCTGTATGCAGGTCAGGAAGGAATAGTTAGAACTGGACATGGAACAACAGACTGGTTCCAAATAGGAAAAGGAGTACCGTCAAGGCTGTATATTGTCACCCTGCTTCTTTAACTTATATGCAGAGTACATCGTGAGAAATGCTGGGCTGGAGGAAGCACAAGTGGGAATCAAGATTGCCGGGAGAAGTATTAATAACCTCAGATATGCAGATGACTCCACCCTTATGGTGGAGAGTGAAGAACTAAAGAGCCTCTTGATGAAAGTGAAAGAGGACAGTGAAAAAGTTGGCTTAAAGCTCAACATTCAGAAAACTAAGATCATGGCATCCGGTCCCGTCACCACATGGCAAATAGATGGGGAACAGTTTCTGACTTTATTTTTCTGGGCTCCAAAATCACTGCAGATGGTCACTGCAGCCGTGAAATTAAGACGCTTACTCCTTGGAAGGAAAGTTATGACCAATCTAGATAGCATATTCAAAAGCAGAAACATTACTTTGCCAACAAAGGTCCATCCAGTCAAGGCTATGATTTTTCCAGTAGTCATGTATGGATGTTAAGAGTTGGACTATAAAGAAAGCTGAGTGCTGAAGAATTGATGCTTTTGAACTGTGGCATTAGAGAAGACCCTTGAGAGTCCCTTGGACTGCAAGGAGATCCAACCAGTCCATCCTAAAGGAGATCAGTCCTGGGTGTTCATTGAAAGGACTGATGTTGAAGCTGAAACTCCAATACTTTGGCCACCTGATGCGAAGAGCTGACTCATTTGAAAAGACCCTGATGCTGGGAAAGATTGAGGGCAGGGGGAAAAGGGGATGACAGAGGATGAGATGGTTGGATGGCATCACCGACTCAATGGACATGGGTTTGGGTGGACTCTGGGAGTTGGTGATAGACAGGGAGGCCTGGCGTGCTATGGTTTATGGGGTCACAAAGAGTTGGAGACAACTGAGCAACTGAACTGAACTGAACGAAAACCAAGTACTAACTCACTGGATCACTAGGGATTTCATCATTTTTAAATGTATATATCTGTAGGACAGTATCTAGAAATTGAACTGCTGAGTCATATGTGTGGACATTAATAGTTTTGACAAACATTGCTATATTGCCATCCACAGAAATTATCAATTTACATTTCCACCACAATGGATAAGAATACCTGCTTCCTCACAGTCTCAACAACTCAATGTATAATCAAACTTAGGTATCTTCACCAATATGACAGCCCAAAATTGATAAATCTCAATAGTTTGAGATGATACTTATATAACATACAATTAGTAATTTTAAAGGGTATAATTTTCTATGTGCTTGAAAAGAATAAGTTTGCTCTTAATTTTTAGGTGAATTATATATTCATTAACTTAAGCTTGTTAACTGTGCTGTTCAAATCTTCTATATGTTTGCTGATTTTTTTTGGTCTGTTTTATCTATCAATTACTGAGTGACAAAAAATCCGACCAGAACAACAGATTTGTCCATATCCCCTTGAAGTTGTTTTTGTTTTACTGAAGCTAACTTACTAGGTACATATAAATTTGCAATTATTATATCTTTCTTATAATTTGAACCTATAAATCATGAGGTGACACCTCTCTATATCTCCAGTAATGTTTTTTGCTGATATTAACATTGTAAACCAGCTTGCTTTGACTATTGTATTCGATTGGATATAACTTTAACTCTCTGTATCCTTATATTTTCAGATCAAAGGTGGCTCAGTGGTAAAAAAATCCACCTGCCAATGCAGGAGACAGAGGAGACTTGGGTTTGATTCCCAGGTCAGGAAGATTTTTCCCTGGAGGAGGAAATGGCAACCCACTCCAGTATTCTTGCCTGGAAAATTCCATGGTCAGAGGAGCCTCGTGGGGTACAGTCCAAGGGTTGCAAGGAGTCAGACACAACTGAGCACATACACACACATCCTTATATTTTAGATGTGTCTTTATGAGTCTGCTAGTGACAAAATGTATTCATTTTGGTTTGTTTGAAAATGCCTAAAAAAAAAAAGAAAGAAAAAGAAAATGCCTACTTTGTCTTCATTCTTCAAAGACTATTTCAGTAGTACAGAATTCTGATTGATTACTATTTTATCAACACATTGAAGGTATTATCTCACTATGATCTGAAAAAAGAACCAAAAAGAGATGTAATAGAAGTAGAGGTTGGAGTGACATGGGGCTATAAGTCAAGGAATTCGGACAGTGTCTAGTGGCTGGAAAAGGCAAGGAAATGAATCCTTTCCTTAAATCTCCAGAAGGAACCAACTCTGCTAGCCTATTTTGGACTTTAGACCTCCACAACTATAAAATAAAGCATTGCATTGTGTTTGTTGTGAGAGTAACAGGACACTGGCATCCAGTTGAAATTCACTAGGCGTACAGAAACACATGAAAATACTACCTATTATGAACAGAAAAAATAATCATTCAAAACCAACCCAGAAATGACAGATGACAGAATCAGTAGACAAGAAGGTTAAAATAGTTACTATGTGTTTCATATGCTCAAAAGCTAAAGGAAAGACTGAGTAGATAAATGAAAATTATATATTAAAAAAAATACTCAAATAGATCAACTAGAGATGTGTCTGAGATACAAAACCATGCTGGATAGATTACTACTAGATAAGATATAGCACGAAGATTTTTTTTTCTTTTTTCTTTTTTGCACGAAGATTATTGAAACTGAAGTCATAGCAATGAAAATTATTTAAAATAGGAGAAAACAAAACTTAAAAGAAAATGAGCAGAGCATCTATGAGTTGTGGCACAATTCCAAGCAGCCTATATGTGTGTGACTGAAGTCCCCGTAAGAGAGAAAAAGGGACAGGAAAAAAATTTGAAGAAAAAATAGCTACAAATTTTTCAAATTTAATGAAAAGAATAAAGCACAAGGTTCAAAAAGCTTCATAAACCTCAAACACAAAAAACATCAGAGGACTCACAACAAGCTACATCGTAAGAAATTGCTTAAAACCAATAATGAAGAGAAAATATTAAAAGCAGCCAGAGAAAAATGAGACACTTTATATTACAGAGAAACAAAGATAAGAATAACAACAGACTTCTCATTGGAAACAATACAAGCCAGAGAAGAGTGGAGCAAAGCACTGAAAGAACTTTGGGTGGATACAAAGAAAATATTTCAAAAATTAAGGCAAAATAAGGACTTTTCCAGCTATGCAAAAGTTAAAAGAATTCATCACCCAGCAGACATGAACTATAAACAAAGTTAAAGGAAGTCCTTCAGGAAGAAAATTATAACAGATAGAAGTTTGGATTTACAGAAATAAATGAAGAGCACAAAATGGCAACTATGTGCATAAATATAAAAGCACATTTTTTTCTTATTTTTAAATCTTTAAAAGATAATTGACTGGGTAAAGCAAGAACTTTCTAAGACACGAAGTTTAAAAAAAGTAAATCTGATTTGCTAGTTAGACAATGAGGACTGGTTTTTGCCAATATTGTGGCAAATGTTTTCCACAAATTAGAGTTAAATTAACATGGAAACATTTGAGATGTGTACAAAATACATAATATGGCAGAAAACACATACTTTGCAACTAAACTTATGATTTTAAAATATTTAAATTAAAATAATTAAATATTTAATTAAATAAATATTTAAATTTATTTCTAATTTAAATTTGGAATATTCAAAGTATTCAAAGTATCTCAAAAATCCTTTAGGAATAGTCAGGCTTCCTCTATGGCTCAGCTGGTAAAGAATTCCGCCTGTAATGCAGGAGACCTGGGTTTGATCCCTGGGTTGGGAAGATCCCTCGGAGAAGGGAAAGTCTACCCACTCCAGTATTCTGGCCTGGAGAGTTCCATGGACTGTATAGTCCATGGGGTCGCAGAACTGGACACGACTGAGCGACTTTCACTTTAGGAATAGTCAGATGCTTACTAAAGACCACTAGTTGAAGAGCACTGGCCATCTGCTTCAAGGTTTCTTTGTTTGTTTTTTTAACAGCCATTCCTTCTAGCTGAAACGCCTCTTTCTCTCTCCTCTCTTTTGCTTGACTAACCCCTATGTATTCTCTTAGGTGCTGCTTTTTTTTTTTTGAGCTTTCAAACTTTTATTTTATATACAAAGAGCTAGTATTGTTTCTGCATATGGTACATGTGCTGGATGATCCATTACAGGGAGTTCATTTAGGCCAAGTTAAAGAAGCTCATGTCCTTCAAGTACTGGCTGCACATCTTCAGTTCATTATTTCCAGATCAGACCCCGCTGGTTTGAGTAGACCAGCAAGAGTGAGAACCCTGGCCAAATTTTCTCAAATGGCTCCAGTAGAGCTGCTGGTGACCCACATTGCTTTCTCGGTGGCAACAAAGCAAAAGGAATAAGAGAGCACACACGTGTGCTCTTCAAAATTTGAGGACACAGTTGACCCAGAAGGCAGTGTTGACAAATGACTAGATGCTGCTTTTAAACGACTCTTCTTTCAGAAAACCTAGGCAAATCTATATAATACTATATAATATGTGTCACTTATATAATATATAAGTGACACTATATAATATAAGTGTCTCTCTTATGTGTTCACGAGACAAACCCTCCTGGCTTTGTTTT
This sequence comes from Bos grunniens, assembly GCF_055505025.1. Taxonomy (NCBI): domain Eukaryota; kingdom Metazoa; phylum Chordata; class Mammalia; order Artiodactyla; family Bovidae; genus Bos; species Bos grunniens. The sequence goes on from NC_141192.1 coordinate 16,259,846, forward strand.
TCCTATCTCCCACAAGAGTGTAAGTTCAGCAAGATCAAGGACCTTACTACTACTACTACTACTACTACTACTACTAAGTTGCTTCAGTTGTGTCCAACTCTGTGCAACCCCATAGACGGCAGCCCACCAGGCTCTCCCGTCCCTGGGATTCTCCAGGCAAGAATACTGGAGTGGGTTGCCATTTCCTTCTCCAATGCATGAAAGTGAAAAGCGAAAGTGAAGTCACTCAGTCATGTCCGACTCTTAGCGACCCTATGGACTGCAGCCCACCAGGCTCCTCCATCCATGGGATTTTCCAGGCAAGAGTGCTGGAGTAGGGTGCCATTGTCAGCAAGATCAAGGACCTTATCTTTCCTGTATTCACAGGGTACAATCCCTGACACATAAGAAATATTCAGTAAATACTCAATAAACACTTGTTGAATGAAAGAATGGATTTTTTTCAAGTACAGGATATCATGAAATCATCTGGCCATCAAAATCATTAACTTTAAAAGGTCACAAACTTATTTCTAGGTTAACTGAACCTTGATGAAATTATAGCAAACATAAACACTACAGAATGCAACTACTGCACTGCACTATTTGAAAAGATAGTTTCTGCACAAGTGTTTCAAATTTGGAGAAAGCAAAATATAAATGAAAGGAATAACCATCATGGAGAAAGGAAACAGGAAAAAGAAAAGATGAAATGGAAAAGCTTTACAGGAATCAATTTGATTCTCCACTAATGGTTCCCTTGTGTGGTAAAATGATAGGGCCAAAACAGACACTGCATCCTTTCCTTCTACCTACAATAAGACATCCGATCTGTACATTAAAATTTAATGAGATTCATAAAGCCAAACAAATCCCACCATGACTAACCAGTAGGCAGAAACAGGAAGGAGTCTGTCTTGTCTATGGAAAGTAAGATTTTACTTAAACATTCAACCTGCCTGGCTTCTTAAAGTGATCTGCTTTTTAATACAAATCTTTTTTTAAAAGCATGTTAGAGAATGACAGTAGGGATAAAGTCTATTTCTTAAATAATTATAAAATTTAAAAAAATAAATCTTGACTATATATTAATCATAATGAGTTAGCTACTTTGAACCAATTAGCTAACACATTTTAAGGTTTCTCTCTGCCTTTGAGTCTTCAATCTAAATTAGTAGAAAGCTCTTCTGCTTTAGATCAATGAACCAATGACAGCCTCACAGGACCCACTCATAACCCTCAAGTCCATTCTTCATAAAATTACTACATGATATAACACCATATCATTTAAGAGATGGAAAGGTTCCAAACTATTCAGTTTCATGTGATTTCAATTATCACTAATCAAGATGTTTTAACTTATGCTGAATTTTTTTAAGAAAAATAAGAGAAAAACAGATTTAGAGACTATAAAGATTCACTGCCACAAGACATTTTTAAAGATTCTTCTAGACTGCATCCAGAAGTGAGTTCAGTTCAGTTCACTGGCTCAGTCGTGTCCAACTCTTTGCGACCCCATGGACCGCACCATGCCAGTTTACTCAAACTCATGTCCATTGAGCTGCTGATGCCATACAACCATCTCATCTTCGGTCATCCCCTTCTCCTCAAGCCTTCAATCCTTCCCACAATCAGGATCTTTTCAAATGAGTCAGTTTTTTTGCATCAGGTGGCCAAATTATTGGAGTTTCAGCTTCAGCATCAGTCCTTCCAATGAATATTCAGGACTGATCTCCTTTAGAATGGACTGGTTGGATCTCCTTGCTGTCCAAGGGACTCTCAAGAGTCTTCTCCAACACCACAGTTCAAAAGCATCAATTCTTTGGCACTCAGCCTTCTTCACAGTCCAACTCTCACATCCATACATGACCACTGGAAAAACCATAGCCTTGACTAGACGGACCTTTGTTGGCAAAGTAATGTCTCTGCTTTTGAATATGCTGTCTAGGTTGGTCATAACTTTTCTTCCAAGGAGCAAGTGTCTTTTAATTTCAAGGCTGCAGTCATCATCTACAGTGATTTTGGAGCCGCCGAAAATAAAGTCTGTCACTGTTTCCACTGTTTCCTATCTATTTGACATGAAGTGATGGGACTGGATGCCATGATCTTCACTTTTCTGAATGTTGAGTTTTAAGCCAACTTTTTCAGTCTCCTCTTTCACCTTCATCAAGAGGCTCTTTAGTTCTTCTTTGCTTTCTGCCATAAGGGTGGTGTCATCTGCATATCTGAGGTTACTGATATTTCTCCCAGCAATCTTGATTCCAGCTTGTGCTTCATCCAGCCTGGCATTTCACATGATGTATTCTGCATATAAGATAAATAAGCAGGGTGACAATATACAGCCTTGACGTACTCCTTTTCCTATTTGGAACCAGTCTGTTGTTCCATGTCCAGTTCTAACTGTTGCTTCTTGACCTGCATACAGGTTTCTCAGGAGGCAGGTCAGGTGGTCTGGTATTCCCGTCTCTTGAAGAATTTTCGACATTTTGTTGTGATCCACACAGTTAAAGGCTTTGACATAGTCAATAAAGCAGAAATAAATGTTTTTCTGAAACTCTCTTGCTTTTTTCAATGATCCAATGGATGCTGGCAATTTGATTTCTGGTTCCTCTTCCTTTTCCAAATCCAACTTAAACATCTGAAATTTCACAGTTCATGTACTGTTGAAGCTTGCCTTGGAGAATTTTGAGCATTACTTTGCTAGCATGTGAGGTGAGTGCAACTGTGTGGTAGTTTGAGCATTCTTTGACATTGCCTTTCTTAGGGATTAGAATGAAGACTGACCTTTTCCAGCTCTGTGGCTACTGCTGAGTTTTCCAAATCTGCTGGCATATTGAGTGCAGCACTTTCACAGCATCATCAAAGAAGTGAGTTATAATCTTAAATTCCTTTAGTTTAATTCTTTCATATATTTGTTCATCTAACATATTGAGGACCTACTACATGCTACATGAGTCCTAGAACTAAACTGGAAGGAAGGTGCGCTACACAGCTTGCAGAATCTTAGTTTCCCAACCAGGGACTGAACCCAGGCCACAGCATTGAAAGCATCAAGTCCTAACCACTATACTGCTAGGGAACTCCCTAGACTTTTTTTTTTTAAGTCCCTATTTTTAAGGGGTTACCACCTTGGTAAGACGAGGCATATATATAAACAAATAATTAGTATTTAGAAGTATGCCCAACACATGCTGAGGGGATACAAAAGTAGAAGTAGTCTTCTTTCTTAACTGAGAGATTACAAGAGTTGTGATAGAAAAGGTGCTTCTGCCCTCAGAAGCTCAGCACTACTTATAATGACAATTCTCCTAGTAGCATCTCTTTGAGTTCTTTTTTCCATGGAATCATATTCTCCCCATCTCCTTCTCTCCCTCCCTGTCTTTCTTTCTCTGTGTGTGTGTGCCTCTCTCACTCTCTCACAGGGACACAGTCAAGTGTCCTTTCTGTGAACAATAATAAACATTTGCAGTAGACCCGCTTTGACTAGGGAAGGGCAGTTAACTACTACAAAGGACGGGTAAATCCCTCGCCCTGAAGCCAAATAATCTCAATCTACTCTGTCAAAATCAATTATCATATCCCAGCTCACTGATTTAAATGAGGAAGGGAGAGAAAGAGAGCTGGAAAAAATAATATAAGCACGCCTTGGAGATATCGAGGGTTTGGTTCCAGACCACTGAAATAAAGCAAATATCACAATAAAGCGAGACACACAAATGTTTTGCTTTTCCAGCACATATAAAAGTTATGTTTATATTCTATTGTAGTCTATTAAGTATGCAATAGCATGATTCCCAGAAGAAAAACTACATACTTTAATTTTAAAATACATATCACTTAAAAAAAAATGCTAACCACCATCTGACAATGCAGGGTTCCCATAAACCTTTGTGAAAAACACAGTATCTGCAAAGCACAATGAAGTTAAATGCAATAAAACAAGGTATGCCTCCCTAAAGGAGAGAGTCTTATGGGCCTATTTAGACATATATTGCTCCATAACTTTAAACCAGAAAGCTCTCTAAAACACTCAGCAAGTTAAACTTTCACCCCACCCCTAAAACACATGTTGAGGGGTGGTGGAAACTATCCCATATCAAATTCACTATTTGAATAAAACCTAACCTTAGACAGTACAGTCACTTAGGTTATAAACACTATTACAAAAAATGTGTTCTGTTTGCTAAAGACTGCAGTGCTGTGGAGCAGAACACCTGAAAATATGATTTCATGGAAGTCGGATTAGCCTGGAGCACATCCAAGGAAGCAGGTGTTTACATCTTGGGACCTGTCCTCTCAAGAGAGAGAGAGCTGGTCAGATCACAAGCACATCCGATCACTTGAAGCACAGACAACACTTGGTAGATGGGAAGGAAACAGGTGGGAGGAAGAAAGAACACAATCAGCTAGTGATGAGGTTTCCGCCACTGTAGCCATGGCACCCAACATGACCATTTCCAACCAGGCGGACCCTGGCATAATGACCTCACAGGCAAAATCGACTGGCCAGGCTCTTCCTGCTGTCTTCTTAATGCATGTTCAGACCTCCCCTCCCTTCTTATCTGGGCAGGGTCTCTCGGAGATCATGAAAGGGCCAGGTCACTTCCATTTGAGAAACCCATCAAAGAAATGCCAAAACAAGGTTATAAACATAGTAGAATATTTAAGTCTTTACATTGAGAAATTTTAATTGCATGATAAAGATTTTCTTTTAAGACTGCCTTTTTTCCTCTGGGACTATATACATGGTATCATTTGAAGAAAATATTGAAGCCCAGGCCCTTCACAAATATAAGGCCTGGGTGAGAGGCCAGGGGTTGAGGGTAAGGGGTAAGCACTCAAATATCCTCTGCTTTCCTAAATTTAGAACCTAACCCAAGATCAGTAAAAACGATTGCTGATGCCTCAAAGATTCCGCCTTTCCTAGGTATTCAAGCATTTAAACTGTTAACCTGACAAATGAGCTCTAATGAAATTCCAGGCATAAACAACTGAGAGTACAGTCCTTCTAGTTCCCCTCAAACAGGAAGAATGGCCTGTAGTCAACCCAGTCTATCCTCATCTCTTTTGTGCATATACATAAAATCTTTAAGAAATGATAATAATATATATACAGATTTCAAAAGACTCTGGGAGATATGAGAAAATATTCTTTTATATACTCGCCATTTGGCACAAATTTTACTTTAAAATAGCAAAAGCTAGACTCATTCTGTGGCAACCCAGGACAAACCAATATGCTTTGCTCCTGGCATTGCCATTTTGAGAAAGGTCAGGGAGCCTTAGCCATTAGTCATCCAGAAACCTGAGTGAAGGCCACAAGCAGTTACAGTTTTTAGGAGGGAGTCAGGAACACTGAGTTCAATGATAAACTCTAATCTAGCTCAAGTAGCAAATGCCCAGCACCAACTGACCCACGTGTACGCTGCATGGTAACACACTGTTCCAACCCTGGGCTCCTAGATTTGAAGATCCTACAGGGCTTATCCACAAATCATTCCTTTCCTGACCTAACTCAGTGACAGTAATTTTGACTAAAATTAAAAACCACAATGAGTCATGAGTCATACTGAAAAAATTCAAAACCCTTTAAGGGCAACACCAAACTGTTTTTGCTAGAACATGTACATTGAGATAACAGAGCTAAAACACACATAAACATCAAAGGCTCACTAAATTCTTTTATTTCATATGATATTAGAAGCTATGCAGCCAGTTTCAACTTCCCCTTCAAACAAAACCAAAGCCCAGAGATAACTGAAAGAGAAGCAGCGTGGTGGGGATGAGAAGGTTTGAAGTGTCACTGCTGCCCAAGTTACATCCTCCTCAAGTTTTGGTGGCAGGTTATTTGAAAGACAGTGTGAGTCACAACCTTTTGTATCCTTTAAAGCCTGAATGACTAGTCCTAGTCTTTCTCCCCATCTTCTTTCACCTCCTGTTCAAATCTAGCATCTGTGAAGGAAGAGGGGATTCAGAGCCTACAAGGTTCAATCAAGAACACTGCTATTTACAGGTCCATCAGCTCCTCTGGTCTTTCTTCCATCTCATGCTAGGGTTACGGCAGAAACAGATAAACATAGAAATAAGTGTGTCTTACAGATACTGCTGCTGCTGCTGCTGCTAAGTCACTTCAGTCGTGTCCGACTCTGTGCGACCCCACAGACGGCAGCCCACCAGGCTCCCCCGTCCCTGGCATTCTCCAGGCAAGAACACTGGAGTGGGTTGCCATTTCCTTCTCCAGTGCATGAAAGTGAAAATTGAAAGTGAAGTCGCTCAGTCCTGTTCGACTCTTAGCGACCCCATGGACTGCAGCCCACCAGGCTCCTCCGTCCATGGGATTTGCCAGGCAAGAGTACTGGAGTGGGGTGCCATTGCCTTCTCCATTACAGATACTAGTAGTTTTCAAATGTATGTTGATGTTGTCACGATAAGTAAAATCAAAATCTACTTTAAAACATTATAAATTCATTGTAACCTTTATTCTTATATATTCTTAATTAACTCGTAATAGTTTACCATTATTACTTGAAGGTCTTATGCTGAAAAAAAGTTAACAATCACTATTCTACACCAGTATGTAATGACTGCTAATGTAATGACACAGCAGAAGTGTAAATACCTAAACACAAATGAAGTGGAATAGACACCATAAGAGATTCCTAGGTGGTTCAGTGGTAAAGAACCAGCCTGATAATGCAGGAGAATCCAGTGGGTTCAATCCCTGGATTGAGAAGATCCCTTTGAGGAGGAAATGGCAATCCACTCCAGTATTCTTGCTGGGATAATCCTGTGGACAGAGGAGCTTGGCAGTTTACAGTCCACGGGGTTGCAAAGAGCCAGACACAACTGAGCACAGACACAATAAGAAAATATTTTTACTTATGAAAAAAACTTACAAAATCTAAGATGTGGTTTAAAAAAGAAAAAATCTGGAAATAAAAGTCAACAGTAGGCTTAACATCAAGCAACAGTCATTCTTAAGAAAGGCTAGTAACAAAATAATGAACATAATTTAGGACCCAGAGAATCATAAGCTTGTAACGACTAAATAATACTGCTTTGAAACATATAAAGTTAAAATTGACAATTATGAGGAAAACTGACAAATCTACAATTATTGTAGATTTCAACAGACCTTAATCATAAACAATTTATGATCTATAGTAAGACTATATAACAAGTCAGATCAATAATATTTATATGTTGGTCTAATTGATAAAAAGAGAACTCTACACCCAAGCAGAAGAGAATACACTTTCTTTTTAAACACACACAGTATACTTACCAACAGTGACCACTTATTATGTCACAGAATTTCCAAGAATCAATAATACATCTTGACTGCTGGTCATAAAGCAATTAAATCAGAAATATTAACAATCAAAAGATACAGACATATCTCATTTTACTGTGCTTCAATTCACTGCATTTAGCAGATACTGTGTTTTTTACAAATTGGAGGTTTGTGGCAGCTCTGTGTTGAACAAAACTGTAGGCACCATTTTTTCAACATCATTTGCTTACTTTATGTCTCTGTGTCACATTTTGATAATTCTAACAATATTTCAAGATTTTTCATCATTATTATATTTGTTATGGTGAACTTTGATGTTATTACTGTAATTGCTTTGGCATTTTTTAGTAATAAGATTTTTTAAATTGAGGTATGTACATTGCTTTTTTTAAGACATAATGTTATTGCACAATTAACAGACTATAGTGTAAATGACTTTTATATACACTGGGAAAAAAAATTCATGTGACTTGCTTTATTGCAAATACTGCAATAATCTGGAACTGAACCTACAATATCTCTGAAGTATGCCTGTAGCAAAAGGAATTTTTAAATGTACTACTAAATAATACACATAGGTAAGAGGAATTCACATCAAAACTACAAAATATTTAGGGCTGAACTACTATATGTAAGTGGGCTTCCCTTGTGGCTCAGCTGGTCAAGAATCCACCTGCAATGCAGGAGACGTGGGTTCAATCCCTGGGTTGGGAACACCCCCTGGAGAAGGGAAAGGCTACCCACTCCAGTGTTCTTGCCTGGAGAATCCCAGGGACGGGGGAGCCTGGTGGGCTGCCATCTATTGCATCGCAGAGTTGGACACGACTGAAGCAACTTAGCAGCAGCAGCAGCAGCGTAAGTACCTATAAGCTGTTTACAAGCTTGTAGTCAGACTTAGAGCAAAACTGAGAGCTCAAAATATATTTATTAAAAACAAGAAATACTGAACATAAAAGAAATATTGAAAATAAGATATTCATATAATAAACTTAACTAAACAATGAATATAAGAGCAGAATTTAATGAAACAGATTTTGGAAAAAAATAATAAAATATAAATCCCCCCATAAGAGTGATAAGAAAAAAAGCAGAAGTCAACAATACTGAACAAAAAAGGAGAGATGAAATGGATAATTTCTTAGAAAAGAATCAGATTGCTAAAGCTAACTCAAAATGAATTTAATAAAACCTGAATTAGATAATAAAAGGAATCTGAAAGAGTAATCGAATTTCTTCTTCCTCTAAAGGACACCAGACCCAGAGAAAGTTTTAGAAACAAGTTTTGCCAAACTTTCAAGGATAGACAATCCTTTTGTTACATAAAATGTTTCAAAGACTAGAAATCTTATTTTATGAGATCAAAATAACCTTGATAACAAAACAGGGTAAGAAACAGAATAACAAAAGAAAATTATAGATCAAGACCCCTCAGGAACTAAGAAGCAAAGCCTTTTAAAAATATTAAAGTTGAATTTAGCACTGCATTTTCTTTTCTAAATCACAATCACATAGTGTTTGTCTCAGAAATGCACAGGTGGGATAATTCCCTGGGGGCCCAATGATTAGGCCTTCATACTTTGACTGCTGGGGCCTAGGTTTGATTCCTGGCCGGGGAACTAAGATCCAGCAAGCTATGCAGAGTGGCCAAAAAAGAAAAAGAAATGCATATACAGGTCACCATCAGAAAAGCTGATATTTATGGAGTAGACCAAAGACCATCTTACAGAGTAAAGGATAAAAACCACATGATTATCTGAGCAGATACAGAAAAAGTATTCAATAAAAACAAGCAATCATGACTTTTATTTTTAAAAAAAGGTCTTACTACAGGAGAATAAATTAGAGGAGACTCTTCTATGAAAAAAGCTTAAAAAGTAACTGAGTTTATTTGGAGAAAATGATTGAGAAAAAAAGATCGAGAAGTTCAAGAAGGAAGCTAATAATCAGGAAAAAATTTTTTCAGGTATTTTTACATATATTATCTCACTCATTTAAGCCTCACAGTAACTAATATGTTATGAGAAGAGATTCTTACAAGGAAGGGCAAAAAACATTCTTAGCATGCTAGATTGAGTACAAGCCTGGGAGTCAGATAGTCTAGGGTTTGAATCTTAACTCTGCCATTTATGTACTGTGTAACTTTCAACAAATTACTGTGAACTACTGAGTCTCAGCTTCCTCATCTGCAAGATGAGGTGCATTAAACAACAAAAGAAAGTACCAGCTCATAAAAGGTATTCAAGAAATAGAGCTATTTTTTTTTCAATTTGTTAATGTCGGAATTTTATTTATTTTCCATAGCTAAAATGTATTTACATTATTTATACATGCATTTCAAAGGCATTTTACTTTGTAGCACAGAAAATACACAAAACAATTATCCTCCAGGTATAGTTTCTGAATATTATTTTATAAATAAATCTTGTCTCATTTATATGCATATTGTCCATAACAGAAATAGAGCTATTTTTATAAGGTTCTCTTGCATCTACTAAGAAAAGAACAATAAAGATTTTAAGTAGATGGGGAAAAAAGCGCTAATTTTGCGAACGTCTTAATTTGAGAATGGACCTTTATAGCAATAGTGAAGGTAATAAGTAAGGGAATTTTAGTCGCTAATTACTTTTAGTGTTTCTGTTTATATTTGCAGGGTAGTGTTGGGGTAGCCAATGGCCTCAATTCATCTATATAATAAAGCAGTTGGATTATATAATCTCTATGATTTTTTTTAATTTTAAAATATTATGACTTTAACTTCTATATAGGTTAAGAACTGTGTGTGCAGTACATCACAAATTACATCCGTAAAATTCCTCCTTTGGAAATACTTAAGAAAACTGTAAATAGTTATCCTCAGAGTTGTATAAAGTTAGTTAAAAAACAAAAGGAGGCTGCGCGAGCTCCTCGCCTGTGCCCAGGCGGCGTCACGGCTCAGGACCACCATGTTCCGCAAGGTGGGGTGGCTGGTCCTGTACAGCCTTGCAGTGTTGCTGCTCAGCTGCCTGTTCTTACTGATTAAAAAAAAAAAAAAAAAAAAGGAAAATGTGAAAGTCACTCAGTCGTGTCTGACTCTCTGTGACCCCATGAACTATAGCCTGCCAGGCTCCTCTGTCCATGATTCATGATTCTGCAGGCAAGAATACTAGAGTGTGTAGTCATTCCCTTTTCCAGGGGATCTTCCTGACCCAGGGATCCAATCAGGGTCTCCTGCATTGCAGGCAGATTCTTTACCATCTCAGCCACTAGGAGAGCCCATAAAGTTATTACTGCCTAAAAAAGAGAGGGGTGGACTACATGACTTCTTGGAAGTCAGATTATGAAAAGAACACACACTTGGACACCACAAGACCATCAACAGGAAACATGCTCTTCCATTTACATGAGCAAACTTAGGTGAGTTAATGTTTATCAAACCTAGACAGCAAAAGAGACACTGATGTATAGATCAGTCTTATGGACTCTGTGGGAGAAGGAGAGGGTGGAGAAATTTGGGAGAATGGCATTGAAACATGTATAATATCATGTATGAAACGAGTCGCCAGTCCAGGTTCAATGCACGATACTGGATGCTTGGGGCTGGTGCACTGGGACGACCCACAGGGAGGGTATGGGGAGGGAGGAGGGAGGGGGGTTCAGGATGGGGAACACAGGTATACCTGTGGCGGATTCATTTCGATATTTGGCAAAACTAATACAATATTGTAAAATTTAAAAATAAAATAAAATTTTAAAAAATGTTTATCAAACCTTAGTTTTCTTATCTATAAAATGAATGTATTAATACTTTGAAGTTGGTGTTCTCAGAATTACATGAGAAAATAAAAATACGTAAGTACCTCACCCAATAATACATAATAAATGTGAGTCCCCTTGGCCCCTTGAGTTTTCCTCAATCATGTTACTATGACTAGTCTGTTGGCAATGGAAACCAAAGTATTGCATGTTTCAAGTATTACTTGTTTACCTCTTAATTATTAAGGTATACAAAGTAAAATGAGGGTTAAATCCCTGCCAACATGTTTAGAACTCTCCCACAAGTTAATAAAATACTCAGAGTTCATTACTGAGAAGACTCAAAATTTCAATCATTTTTGTTTGAGAAAGTCTATGAAAAACAAGTAGTACTCAACTATGTTTAATATGGCAAGTTCAAAGGTGAACTATTTAAAGTCTAAATGCTTGCTCTAGGTCAAAGGTGCAACAAATCAGCTGGCAGATGCTACTTGGTCAGCTATGTTAAGTGACAAAAATCTCTTAAAGCAGCAATGGAAAGGATCACAAAAACACTTGGAAAAAAAAATTAGAATCACACCTTAGCCCCAGAGAAGCAAAGTGCATTGAGTATTAATCAAAGAATTAATACTTTAAAAAGATGTGCTGGCCACTTTCACCAAGAAGAGTGTTTGAAAATTCAGATTTCGTCACAAATTATTCAGAGTGTTCAAGATCAAAGCAATGAAAAAAGCTAATTATGAGGGCTTGTGATCTAAAAATACAGCACTACTACTTTTGGTCAGAAGAGACCTAAATTAAGTGTAAGCATGTTTAAATCCTTTAGAAATTTCTTTGTACATGAATATCAGTCAAGATAAAATTATATCAAATACAGACTATAATTGTGCTTACCTAATAAAGTTTAAGGGTCAAAACAAGACAATTTCCTAGGAAATATGATTAATGGCCATTCTGTACATTTCCAATACCACATACACCCTTTTACAAAGTATTTTAGGAACATTCTTTTATTTGATAGGCATAAACATTACAATATGTTTCAAAAATAGTCCAAACTAGTGACTCAATCCAAGTTTTGATGATTTCAAGCAGACTGTGCAGAACAGCCCTGAGACAGAGTGGCGACACCTCCCAGCTCTAAATGAAACTGTCATCTGCCTGCCAACAGACAAAATGCACTGTGCCCTTTTAAATAAGTTCATACCGCAAGACTACCTCACAGGTAACACTTTTGGACATGCTCAGACACTTTTGGACGTGCTCAGACACTGAACACCCCTGGGTAAGAGTCAAGAACTGCCTTCCTTATCCATTTCTGCTCCATTGCAGAAATAAGAATGAAATTCCACTGTATACCACAACAGCAATTTTTCTGAGGCAAATAAAATAGTTTGACATAAACATTTTTTTACCTACAAGAAATCAACCTGAAGCAAATCCATGCTGACAGAAAATGAATCTGGTCGTTTTGACATACAGTTTACTCTCCTTCACTAACACCTACCTATTATTCACCTTGTATCGGCTATGAATCTTCCTGAAAAACTGCCTTCATTTTGTCATTCTACTTACTGTTCAAGAAGTGCAAAGTTTCCCTGCACCCAACTCCAAATTCCCCTACCTGGCCTCCAAGGGCTGCATCATGTGGCCCAGCTACCCAAGCTCAGTTCCCATCACTCCCACTGTGACTTCCTTTCCTCACAGCCCCCATGACTGACTCATGCTATTCATTCCACCTGGAGTATTTTCCTTTCTCACCACACCTGTCCCCATTTCCAGTATGCTCCTTTTTCCCTCCCGCTATCCACCCAAGTCCCACTTCCTACATGAAACGTCTTCCTACTATTTCTACCTAAAATGATAGCACTCCTCAGAACTTCTATTACAGTTGAATCAGTCTGTTTTACACCTCTTCAATTTGAAACTTCTTAAAGCATTTTCTCAAAAACCTCTTTGCAGGGACTTTCCTAGTGGTTCAGTGATTAGGAATCCACCTTCTAATGCAGAAGATACAGGTTTGATCCCTGGTCAGGGAACTAAGATCCTGCATGTCTCAGGGCAACAAAGCCCATGGTCAGCAACTGGAGAGCCCTCATACCACCAACTAGAGAAAGTCCATGTGCTGCAACAAAGACCCAGTACAGCCAAAATAAATAAATATTAAAAAAGGAAATAATACAATACTGTAAAGTTTAAAAATAAAATAAAAAAATAATAATAAGAGAGCAGGAAAAAAAAAAAAGGAAATAAAAAATCTCTTTGTAATAGCAGGTCACCTTATTCACTCCATGATACACAGAAGAATAAAACTCTCATATATGACCTACCCTCTTGGGTATACCTGGAATTATGCACAGTTTTCAGCCACAATATCTATATTTCCACTAATTTCTCCCCCACTAAAGAAAGCATAATAAAAAGCTGGTGAACATATTATACTTCAATAAAAGGTAAAAGGAAAAAACTGAAACCTAGTGAGTTGGAATGAGAGGGATGTTATTATATATGTGATCTTGAATATGATCAATTTACACTGAAAAAAAAACCAAGCGCTTGTAAACTTTGGCACTTTATCACTATTACTAAATAATTTGTAATACATCTTACCAGTGATCATTCATAATAAGAATGATACAAACTGCTATTCTATGTAGGACTTAGCACACGACACACATAAAAAGTCATCAGTAAATACTCAATTAACCAATTAGTGTGTCTAGCCCATTAATCAATCAATTGCACATAAATATTATCGCTGCTGCCACTGCCTGATAACAGTGATTGATGACAATGACACAAAATAAAACATGGAGTACAGCAGCTGACTCTCCTGCTGCCAGACTCTAAGGGAACAAATGACTTCTTATAGGGTGAGTCTAAGCAATATTTTAACAGTATAGCATGACCATGGCACTGCTGAAGTCCATGAAGATCACACTGTCTATGGCAACCATCATGCAACCCTACACCTCTTGTGCAACAGCGTGGCTATTAATGCAATCTTCGGTAAAATTAGTAAATTGTAAACTCTATCTGCCAGTGCAGTCAGGGATCAGATAACTTTTGCTCCACCCAAGAACAAGTCTTCGTGTGACAAAGCAAATCTTGTTATATATTAAAATGGCCTTCAGTTTTATAATAACAAATTGCCAATCATTAGAAGTCCCTTATCCATAGTTACAACCCAAATGTATAATCTTTAGCTGATACTAAAACATTCTGTAACATTCCAGCATGCCCCCTTAATTGCCAGTCACACAATTAGACTATGATTTTAAGATCCCCTCAAAACCTGATAAAATCAAAGAATCTGAAAATGACATCTTTCCCTTTAAAAATCTCTACATCTACATCAGATTGCTTAGGTATAAATCCATCTATAGATCACCAGTCTTCTGTTTTCTTTAGCCCTGACATTTTAACAATCTAGAAGAGACTGATCTAAGAATAAATTTTTTAACTTATTTTTTAGTGTTCCCAAAGCAGACACTATTTAGAAACGCTTGTGAAAGTGGAGGCAGAGGAAGCACCAGTCTATCATGCCCTGGAAACTTCCAAACATCAACCAAACAGCCCAAAAGAATGTCCTACTCAACAGTTCCAAGGATGTCATTAATTGCTTCCATCTGTTTCCCTCTCTGTCCCCTCCCCATCCTAGTCAAGGCATCTACTAAAGCTATTTTTTGCTTCATTTTGCATTCCAAAGAAAAGTATAAAGAGGCCTGATGTTTTAAACCAAAGAATATTTATTTTTCTCCATATCTGGTTGATAACCACAGTCATATTATTTCTGTACTCCAGGTTATTTTCAGGTAACATTTCAGAGAGTGGCATATTAAGACATGTACTTTTAAAAAACTGCTCAGTAATTACTTCAGTTGGTCATAACACAATGTTTTCTTCTGACTCCTCAAGGAAACCAGGGATTTCCCCCCATAGTATGATAAAGGTTAAAACCTCTAAATGGTTTCATCCATTGATGATCCTTTCCTAAATCAATGGTTTCATTAAATGTTACACAAAGACAACTTCTAATTCGTCATTTATTCCACATTTACTGGTTAGAATTCCCCTCATCAATTAGGGCTATTAGGTTACTGTGAAATAAAGTACACATAGGAGAGAAAGGATAGTTATAATTTTTTTTCTCTTTTGATGAGAACTTTTAAGATCTGCTCTCAGGAACTTTCAAATATACAATACAGTATTGTTAACTATATTCACCATGCTCTACGTTGTATCTCCATGACTTATTTATTTTATAACTAGAAGTCAGTGCTTTTTGACACATCCCTCCACCTCCCCACCTCTGACAACCACCCATCTGTTCTCTTTACCTACGAATTCATTTTTCAAAATATTCCACATATAAATCATACAATATTTGTCTTTCTTTGACTTATTTCACTTAGCATAAGCCCTCAGGGTCCATCCATGTTGTTACAAACAGCAGACTTTTCTTCTTTTCTATGGCTGAATAATATATATTTCACATCTTCTATATCAATTCACCCATTGATGAATACTTAGATTGTTTCCATATCTTGACTATGTAAAAGATGCTGCAATGAACAAGGGGTGCAGATAGATTTTCAAGATGAGTAATTTTGTTTCCTTAACATAAATACCCAGAAGTTGAATTGCTGGATAATGTGATAGTTCTATTTTCAATTTTTTGAGGAAGCTCTTAACTCTTTTCTTTAAATTTTCCATTACCAGAGTAAGGGGCTGGGGACCTAGTTACCACCAAGGGTGATCAACGAAGTTTTGCTTTGTTTTAAAGTTACCTACTCTTTTGAGAATGTCATCACAACTAGGGTACTCCTTAATTTTTCTAAGTCCCCAAGGAAGCCTGTGAGACAGCACACAGTGTATTTCAAAAGTTTATCTCTGGAAGTGAAGTGTGAACTGTTAGTTGCTCAGTCATGCCCGACTCTTTGCAACCCCATGGACTGCAGCCCGCCAAGCTCCTCTGTCCATGGGATTTTCCAGGCAAAGATACTGGAGTGAGTTGCCATTTCCTTCTCCAGGGGATCTTTCCGACCCAGGGATTGAACCTGGGTCTCCTACACTACAGGCAGATTCTTTACAGACTGAGTTCTGGGAACAAGCAGAAATCAGTTTCCTAAAGAAATTCATTTACCAATCAAATGATATTCAAAGACTTGAATGTGAAGGGTTAAAAGTAACTTTTTATAGGTTCATCAAGTCTAACTTACCAGATATTGAATTTCCCTATACACTATCTCATCAAGCTCTGTACCTTCCAGGGGGTGAGGGATAAATGGGTATAAGCTAGAGTTGTGTTTTTATTATAAACTAAATACAAGTTTAATTATAATACATTTAACTGCCAGCATTGGACTCTTAATTATTACCATGATGATGAAATGGCACATAAAGTAGGCTCATACTGGTCAGACCCGGAAGAAACCTAGGAGGCCACCAAGTCCAAGGAAGGCAAGTTTGAAAAGATACTCCCACAAAACAGACTGCAAAAAACAGATGCTTCTGGTACCTTACTTCCTAACACATGAACATTCTGCAGAATTAACAAAAACATAGTTCTGTAGAAGCACCCACTCAAGTAAGTTAGAAATAAGGCACCAATATGGGTGAAATTTTGCATCTGTTCAATGAAAATAATAAAGCATAAGGGAGATAAAAATAAAGGAACACTTTTTGCTTTATTTTGAATTGTGATATATTATATAGATACAGAAAATTGCAAAAGCCTATGTATAATTACAAAATAACCACTCATGTAACTGAACAGTTAAATCAAGAAATGGAACATTATTAACACTTTAGAAGCCCCTGCATTTCTCTCCCTCATATAGCCCTCCTTTTTCATTCTCAAAACACTACTACTCAGACTTCTGTGTTCATTATTTCCTTGTTCACCTTTATCTTTTTACCTTACAGGCATCCTTAAACAACACAATCTATTTCTACATGGTTTTGAACTTTAAATAGATGGAATCTACCTACATATTATGAGATGGTTAGATGGCATCACCAACTCAACAGACATGAATTTGCGCAAACTCTGGAAGACGTGAAAGACAGAGAAGCCTGGCATGCTGCAATTCATGAGGTCGTCAAAAGTCAGACAGGACTTAGCGACTGAACAACAACAACCTATATATCTCTGTCTCTATCATTCACTTCCCTAATTATTTTTGAGATTCATTCATTCTTTTTTTTAATTCATAAAATTGACCATTTTAAAATGAGATATTCTCATTACTTTTTACTACTAATATTCAACGGATGACTATACCATGATTGTTTTTATCCATTCCAATGTAGATAGACAAATGATATCATGAACAATGTTGATATCAGTATTCTTGTATATAGATCCTAGTGTACCAGGGTATAAGTTTCTTTAGGGAACATACTGGGAGGCAGTGAAACTGCCTATCTTCTGCTTTACTAATGACACATTGTTTCTCAAAGTGGTTGTACCAATTTACATTCCCAACAGCAGCATAGGGGTGTTCCAGTTACTCCACATCCACACCAACAACGGACAACATCAGACTTCTTAATTTAGGAGCTTATAATAGAACAATTTGTACTTTTCTGGTGACTAATGACATAGAGCACTTTCTCATCGGTTTAGTGGCTATTTGGATTTCCTTTCGTTTGAATTGCCTATTCAAATTCTTTGCCTCTTTTGTTTTTTAACCGAATAGTCATCTTATTCTTAATGACTTGTAGAGGTTCTTTTTTTTTTTTTTTTTTGTCTTATGCATCAGCCTTTACTTTTACTTAGGACTTGACTGTCATAAAGAAGCTTTAACTAATCAAAAGTTAGTAACTCTGCTTACTTTAGATAGGATCGGTCAAAATGCTTAGAAATTTAAATTTAAAATGCTACTGAAATATGTTACAATATTTTTTTTAAGTTTATATCTACAGTTATTGCTGAGCAAAAGTATTCAGTACATAATCCAGACTCATGCATGCTAAAATCAGAATGTTTCTAAATCATTTCCACTCTGAAAAACAAAATTCAGAAGTCATAGTTTGATTAAAAATTATGTCAAAAATGTTTAACACCAATGAATAAAATCAACAGTAGAAAACTTGAGTGTTGAAAAATGAAAAACTGAAACTTCAACTGTTACCAGAGCTTTATATATTTTAAAATTTCCTTCTACGATCACTATTTTTCCTTTCCTAACAAAAAGACTATTCTGCTTAGCAATAGAAGAATGTTTAATTACTTACTTAATAAATGCTGGTGGCATATCTCTCTTCAAAATCTGATCCTCAGTGGTTTGAACAGTCTCTTTTCCAACCTACAGGGAAAAAAAGATTCACAATTCAATTATAAATTCTCAGACTTTTAAAACTATTACTTAAACATATGGGAAAAATCACAAATAATCTATCATTTAAGCTTCTGGATTCGAAGATAATTTCTAGTTTTATTTTTAAATTATCAGGATTGATCCTGTATTTCCTTCCGTAATATACTTGGATAACAATATGGAGTGCAAACATAAAATATAATCCTTTCTCTAGAGTAATTAATTTGAAGGCACCATTGAGCACACTGAGTGAAAAAAAGAAATTCATCATTGAGAATATGTATGTGTGTATTTATTTATGTTTAATCATAAACTGCCACATCTCTCAAAGACTACACGAAGTACATGAATCCAGTTAGGTAGGTTAAAATGTCTATTCAGAAAATAATTGACATTACTGGAACTGGGAAAATATATCAAGCAATTATAACTCTGAAACTAGAACCAAATATATGAAAATACACAGCTTAACTAGTAATCAACATGATGTTTTCCCTAATCATCAGTTCAGTGGCTCAGTAGTGTCCAACTCTTTGCAAGCCCATGGACTGCAGCACGCCAGGCTTCCCTGTCCATCACCAACTCCCGGAGCTTACTCAAACTCATGTCCATCGAGCCAATGATGCCATCCAACCATCTCATCCTCTGTCATTCCCTTCTCCTCCCACTTTCAATCTTCCCCAGCATCAGGGTCTTTTTCAAGGAGTCAGTTCTTTCCATCAGGAGGCCAAAGTATTGGAGTTTCAGCTTCAGCATCAGTCCTTCCAATGAACATTTGGGATTGATTGGTTTGATCTCCTTGCAATCCAAGGGACTCTCAAGAGTCTTCTCCAACACCACAGTTCAAAAGCATCAATTCTTTGGTGCTCAGCTTTCTTTATAGTCCAACTCTCACATCCATACATGACTACTGGAAAAACCATAGCTTTGACTATTTTGAAAAACCAATTTTGACTATTGGAAGCTTTCTTGGTAAACTAATGCCTCTGCATTTTAATATGCTGTCTATTAAATTGCATAGCTTTTAATAGACAATAGGTTGGTCATAGCTTTTCTTTCAAGGAGCAAGCGTCTTTTGATTTCATGGCTGCAGTCATCATCTGCAGTGATTTTAGAGCTCAAGAAAATAAAGTCTGTCACTGTTTCCATTGTTTCCCCATCTATTTGCCATTAAACAATGGGACTGGATGCAATGATCTTAGTTTTCTGAATGTTGAGCTTTAAGCCAACTTTTGCACTCTCCTCTTTCACTTTCATTAAAAAGCTCTTTAGTTCTTCTTCGCTTTCTGCCATAAGTGTGGTGTCATCTGCATATTAGATGTTATTGATATTTCTCCTGGCAATCTTGATTCCAGCTGGTGCTTCTTCCAGCCTGGCATTTCACATGAGGTACTCTGCATATAAGTTAAATAAGGAGGGTGACAAAATACAGCTTTGACATACTCCTTGCCAGATTTGGAACCAGTCTGTTGTTCCATGTCCAATTCTAATTGTTGCTTCTTGACCTGCATACAGATTTCTCAAGAGGCAGGTCAGGTGGTCTGGTATTTCCATCTCTTGAAGAATTTTCCACAGTTTGTTGTGATCCACACAGTCATAGAGCAACTTGAAATCATATATAATGCTACATGCTGTAATGGAATAGATAGTTTTATCCCCTGCTGGTGGCAATGTAAAGTGGTACATTCTCTTTGGAAAAGCATTTGCTAATATGTGTTAAGCGAAAAGCAAAGGAGAAAAGGAAAGATATTCCCATTTGAATGCAGAGTTCCAAAGAATAGCAAGGAGAGATTAGAAAGCCTTCCTCAGCGATCAATGCAAAGAAAAAGAGGAAAACAACAGAATGGGAAAGACTAGAGACCTCTTCAAGAAAATTAGAGATATCAAGAGAAGATTTCATGCAAAGATGGTCTCGATAAAGGACAGAAATGGTATGGACCTAACAGAAGCAGAAGATATTAAGGAGAGGTGGCAAGAATACACAGAAGAACTGTACAAAAAAGATCTTCATGACCCAGATAATCATGATGATGTGATCACTCACCTATAGCCAGATATTCTGGAATGTGAAGTCAAGTGGGCCTTAGAGAGCATCACTACGAACAAAGCTAGTGGAGGTGATGGAATTCCAGCTGAGCTATTACAAATCCTGAAAGATGATGCCGTGAAAGTGCTGTACTCAATATGCCAGCAAATTTGGAAAATTCAGCAGTGGCCACAGGACTAGAGAAGGTCAGTTTTCATTCCAATCCCAAAGAAAGGCAATGCCACAGAATGCTCAAACTACTGCATGATTGCACTCATCTCATACGGTAGTAAGCAATGCTCAAAATTCTCCAAGCCAGGCTTCAGCAATATGTGAACCGTGAACTTCCTGATGTTTAAGCTGGTTTTAGAAAAGGCAGAGGAACCAGAGATCATGCCAATATCCGCTGGATCATTGAAAAAGCAAAAGAGTTCCAGAAAAACATCTATTTCTGCTTTATTGACTATGCCAAAGCCTTTGACTGTGTGGATCACAATAAACTGTGGAAAATTCTGAAGGACATGGGAATACCAGACCACCTGACCTGCCTCTTGAGAAACCTATATGCAGATCAGGAAGCAACAGTTAGAACTGGACATGGAACAACAGACTGGTTCCAAATAGGAAAAGGAGTACGTCAAGGCTGTATATTGTCACCCTGCTTATTTAACTTATATGCAGAGTACATCATGAGAAATGCTGGGCTGGAAGAAGCACAAGCTGGAATCAAGATTGCTGGGAGAAATATCAGTAACCTCAGATATGCAGATGACACCACCCTTATGGCAGAAAGTGAAGAGGAACTAAAAACCTTTTGATGAAAGTGAAAGAGGAGAGTGAAAAAGTTGGCTTAAAGTTCAACATTCAGAAAACGAAGATCATGGCATCTGGTCCCATCACTTCATGGGAAATAGATGAGGAAACAGTGGAAACAATGTCAGACTTTATTTTTTGGGGCTCCAAAATCAACGTAGATGGTGATTGCAGGCATGAAATTAAAAGATGCTTACTCCTTGAAAGGAAAGTTATGACCAACATAGATAGCATATTCAAAAGCAGAGACATTACTTTGCCAACAAAGGTCCGTCTAGTCAAGGCTATAGTTTTTCCATTAGTCACGTATTGATGTGAGAGTTGGACTACAAAGAAAGCTGAGCGCCGAAGAATTGATGCTTTTGAACTGTGTTTTTGGAGAAGACTCTTGAGAGTCCCTTGGAATGCAAGGAGATCCAACCAGTCCATCCTAAGGGAAGTCAGTCCTGGGTATTCAATGGAAGGACTGATGCTGCAGCTGAAACTCCAATATTTTGGGCACCTGATGCAAAGAGTTGATTCATTGGAAAAGACCCTGATGCTGGGAGGAACTGGGAGCAGGAGAAGAAGGGGATGACAGAGGATGAGATGGCATTACCAACTCGACGGACAGGAGTTTGGGTAAACTCCGGAAGTTGATGATGGACAGGAAGGCCTGGCGTGCTGCAATTCATGGGGTTGCAAAGAATTGGACACGGCTGAGCGACTGAACTGAACTGAATATGTGTTAAGAAACGAAACTGTTCTATCTAAGAATTCCAGTTATGAGAATATACCCTATAAGCAATAATACCAAGTGTGGTAATCACAATATTTCTAAAAATATTCACTATCGTGCTAGTTAAAAAAGCAAAAACATTTTTAAAAAACTTATCCAACAATGAGGAACAGTTAATTAAATTAAGATATATCTTTAGACTTAGTACTATGCAGCCATTAAAACAATGGTTATAAAGACTCAGCACTATGGGAAAATGTTTATGATGTTATAATTCATTCAAAAGGATAAATAAAAAATAATAAGTACACTATGATTAAAACAAACCCCTAAATCATTATTATAAGGCCAAAACCCTGAAAGAATATAAAACAAAATGTGTTTATTAATGCTTGCAAAATTTTGAGTGAATCTGTATCTGTATACTCTGTCTTCTAATTTTCTGAAATGTGAATATAAAATTTTTATCTTTTAAAAAGTAATATTAACATATTACTCTGGGTTACTTAGGTGCAGTTATTTCCTATCAAATGATTTTAGTAATTATCTGTCATTTTATACTAAAATCTTTCCAAAAAGTAATGGTTAAAATTTTTTTTTTAATTTAAAATACTGTCACATTAACCAGATTGTGTGTATCTTTATATGTTTTTACTATACTACAAATGGTATGTATACTTACCCTTTCTTCAAAATCATTCCTATGTAGGGCTTGGATGTCAATTTTTCTTTAACTATATCATATTACAAAGTAATATAGAAGAAGCAAACTTTTATATAAGGGGTAGTGAAATTTACCCTATTATCAATATAAAACTATTTAGGAGTGTTAAATCACAAATATGAACCAGATTTCAATGCAGAAATTTATGAAATTTTTAAAACCCAGAATGGAAATTTTCTCAATCCTATTATTTAACTTTTTATTGAGTTTTAAGAAGAAAAACTAGTTTAAAAAATCCCAAATGCACAGTAAAGCAGCTACAATAAATAATACAATAAATAATTCTCAAGAATTACCAGTCAGGCATGAGTTAATGAATACAAGTTTTTTTCTCTCAAGTTAATAGCTCAGAAAAAAGCAAGACACATATACCACTGTGTAATAGCCAGTGCTTTTGTAGACAATAGACAGTCTGTATCATAATAAAAGCCTTTCAGATCAGCAGCTAGTTCTCTAGAGTTTCTCAGATCAAAACATGACAGAATATTTCCAGATGTATTGTTCACCAGAGTTTCCAACAAAACTTAGCCATTCAAAAAGCTGTAGGCCATGACTTCATGAAGGAAAAGATGAAGTTCAGGAAAAAAGTCACTAGTTCATTCTAAGCATAAAGGGCTTAGAAAGATACTCACACTTAGATAAATGACAATCCCTTTTATCTTACACACCATGTGTACACATACAGAGCGAGAGCTAGAGAGAGACAAGAGCAGAGAAAGAGTGAGCAAACTGGGGGAGTGGGGGGAGTTCCTCTTATATCTCCTCTGGAAAGTATTGAGATATTCAACATTATTAACATATACTGAATGCAACTGCATGTGCAGTCACTGTCTAGGTACTTTACACAAAGCAGAAGTAAAAATAAAGTTTACTGCCCTCATGGAAGTTATATCCTAGTGGGAGTAGACAGAGATAGCACAAAACTAAACACAGAAATAAACAACAACAACAAAAAATCATGCCAGGTATTAGTAAAGATGATGCTATGAAGATTATGTGGTTGGAGTGAAAAGAGAAAGAAAGTGTAAAGTGAAAGTGTTAGTAGCTCAGTTGTGTCCAACTTTTTGCAACCCCATAGACTACAGTCCACCAGGTTCTTCTGTCCATGGAATTCTCCAGGCAAGAATACTGGAGTGGGTAGCTGGGAGCCACAGAGAGGACAAAGTAACACTGGAGCTGAGACTCTGAAGCTGAAGAAGAACTACATATGCAGGAGCTGGGAAAGAATAATCCAGAGGGAGAAGCAAGAAAATGACCCAATGCAGGAAAGTTTGGGTATACCCAAAGAGCCCTAAACAGGCCAGAGTGGCTAAAGCTCAGTGAGGAGGGGTGTGGTGATAAGGCTGGGTTTTCAGAAGAAGGCAGGCGGGTTAGATCACAAACAGCTTTTTAAGGTCAGGTTAAGATATTTGGAATCTTTTCTAAGTACAAGAAGCCGGAGAGCTAAACAACAGACTGACTTGATCTGATTTCTTTTTTAAGCTTTGGCTGCACTGGATGGAATCTTCCCAATCCAGGGATCAAACCCGTGTCTCTTGCACTGGCAGGTACATTCTTATCCACTGGGCAACCAGGGAAGTCCTGATTTTTTTTTAAGGTCATTTTGCCTGTTATAAGGAAAAGTGATCTTTGCAGGCAAGAGGAAGCAGAAGGACCAGTTAGGAGGCTACTATAGTCATCCAGAGGAATGACAGCAGTGACTTAAGACATGAAAGTAGAAATGGAGAATTCATTTTCTTCGAGGAAGAGTTAATGGGACTTGCTCTTGGAATGGGTGAAGTAGGAATTAGGGAGTGGACTGAGAGAAAAAAAATTTGAAATGACACGTAGGTCAATTAAGTAAAATGTCTTCAAAGGCAGCAATGCCAGAAGGCTGATATATAGCAAAGATTTAAGATAAAAAGATAAAACAATCATGAATATACCAGGCAAAACAATGAAATAGTTTTTCAAATAGCAAGTATTCTGACCCCAGTAGAGGTAATTACTAACGAATGAATCCTATTGGGACTTCTCTGGTGGTCCGGTAGCTAAGACTCTGAGCTCCCAATGCAG
Source organism: Bos grunniens (assembly GCF_055505025.1). Classification (NCBI taxonomy): domain Eukaryota; kingdom Metazoa; phylum Chordata; class Mammalia; order Artiodactyla; family Bovidae; genus Bos; species Bos grunniens. The sequence continues at coordinate 16,284,512 of NC_141192.1, forward strand.
GTGGCCTGAGTTCAATCCCTGGTCAGGGAACTAGATCCCACATGCCACAGCTAAAGAACCCACATGCTTCAGTGAAGACAGAAATCACACATGCTGCAACTAAGACCTGGCAAAGCCAAATAAATAAATAAATTTTTTTTAAAAAATGAATTCTATTAAAATATTTTGTCTCTTTTGTAAAGATAAAGGTACAGGAAGAAGAGAAATAGACAATAAAAACATACTCAAGGGCTACTTATTTAAAAGCTATTTTTAAGTACTGAAGTGATGGGTACTAAATCTGATTATTTTAAGCTGCATTCATAACCGCAGTAATAGTATCCATAATTGCTCTGATCTTCAATACACTCAGCCTATAATTAGGTTACATACAATGAATGGCTATTTTTAAGGTACACATAAAACATGTTTATGTAGAATGAATGCCATTTCACTTGGGGAATTGATTTTTGGCAATGCTGTCCAATAGAACTTTCCGTTACAATGGAAATGCTCTATTTATGTTCTATTTAATTTGTGCCACCCAATACAGCAGCCATTAACCAAGTGTGGCTACTGAGCACTTGAAATATGGCTAGTGTAAGTGAGGAACTGAATTATTACTTTTATTTCACTTTCATTAAATTTAACCTTTTTTATTAAGACTTTTTCATTGGAATATAATTGCTTTACAATGTTTTGTTCCAAACTGGGAAAGGAGTACATCAAGGCTGTATATTATCACCCTGCTTATTTAACTTATATGCAGAGTATAAGAGTACCTCAGAGTACATTTCACAGAGTACCTCATGTGAAATGCCAGGCTGGATGAAGCACAAGCTGGAATCAAGATTGCCAGGAGAAATATCAATAACCTCAGATACACAGATGACACCACACTTACGGCAGAAAGTGAAGAAGAACTAAACAGCCTCTTGATGAAAGTGAAAGAGGAGAGTGAAAAAGTTGGCTTAAAACTCAACATTCAGAAAACTAAGATCGTGGCATCTGGTTCCATCACTTCATGGCAAATAGATGGGGAAACAATGGAAACAGTGACAGACTTTTATTTTCTTAGGCTCCAAAATCACTGCAGATGGTGATTGCAGCCTCCAAAATCACTGCAGATGGTGACTGCAGCCATGAAATTAAAAGATGCTTGCTCCTTGGAAGAAAAGTTATGACCAACCTAGATAGCATCTTAAAAAGCAGAGACATTCTTTTGCCAGCAAAGGTCCATCTAGTCAAAACTATGGTTTTTCCAGCAATAATGTATGGATGTAAGAGTTGGACTATAAAGAAAGCTGAGCGCCAAAGAATTGATGCTTTTGAACTGTGGTGTTGGAGAAGACTCTTGAGAGTCCCTTGGATTGCAAGGAGATCAAACGAGTCAATCCTAAAGGCATCAGTCTGAATATTCATTGGATGAAGGACTGATCCTGAAGATGAAACTCCAATACTTTGGCCACCTGATGTGAAGAACTGACTCATTTGAAAAGACCCTGATGCTGGGAAAGATTGAAGGCAGGAGGAGAAGGCGACGACAGAGGATGAGATGGTTGGATGGCATCACCCACTCGATAGACATAAGTTTGAGCAAACTCTGGGAGTTGGTGATGGACAGGGAAGCCTGGCGTGCTGCAGTCCATGGGGTCTCAAAGAGTCAGACACGACTGAAGGACTGAACTGAAACTTGTGTTAGTTTCTGTTGTACAATGAAGTGAATCAGCTCTGTGTATACATACATACAACTCCCACTTGGACCTCCTTCCCACTCCACGCCACCCATCTAGGTCATTGCAGAGCACCAAGCTGAGCTCCCTAGGCTATGCAGGGAGCTATCTATTTTACACATGGTAACGCTTTACATCTGGGATGAATTGGGAGATATGACTATTTTTTAAACAGTCATTTTAGGTTTACAACAAAATTAAGGAAAAGATATAGAGATTTCCCATACACTCCCTGCCCCCATACCCTCCCTGCCCCCATACCAATTCAATTCATTTCAGTCACTCAATCATGTCCGACTCTTTGCGACCCCATGGACACCAGGCTTCCCTGTCCATCACCAACTCCCAGAGCCTACCCAAACTCATGTCTATTGCGTCAGTGATGCCCCAACTATCTCATCCTCTGTCGCCCCCATACCAATAGCCTCCCCTATTATCAACACCCCCCACCAAAATGGTACATTTGTTAAAACTGATGAGTCTACAATTGACACATCATAATCACCCCAAATTCATAGCTTACATTACACTCTTCTCTTGGTGTTACACATTCTATGAATTTAGACACATGTATATTGACAGGTATCCATCATCATGGTATCAAGCAGGATATTGCCCTAAAAATCCTGTGTTCTGCGTTTTCATCCCTCTTTCCACCCAAAACCCCTGGAAAATACTGACCTTTTTACTGTTTCTACAGTTTTGCCTTTTCTTTTGAACATCATATAGTTAGACTCACATGGCATGTAACCTTTTCAAACTGTCTTCTTTCATTTAATGTGAATTTATGGTAGCTGTGGCTAGCAGCTACCATACTGGACAACTTCAGTCTATGGAACTTGCACTGTTTTCTAAACTGGTCTTCCTGCCTCCAGACTTCCTTAATTCACTCTTCATACATCTGGTAGGTAAATGTTGCTTTTTGCCTTTGCTACTTGGTGTCTTCACAGAAGAAGCGAGCTGGGCCTGGAGAGACAGCAGTTGCCAGGTGGAGGAGAGAGGGATCAGACAGACCAAGCACAAAGAAGAGCACAGGCCAAGGCTCAGAAGTGTTTGAGCACACGGTTAACTAGACAAGAAAAACAGGCTGGAAATGAAAGGCTAACTGGAGTCAGCCTGGGAAGGGCTTTGTATGCCAAAGTGAAGGCAGAGAGGAGTATGTAACTTAACCTGCCCATTTATTCAAAGGCTGTCATCCTTTGTACTAGATCTGGATCTTTTCAATTCGGTGTTCCATCACTTTATCAAGTATCAAGTCAAGAACTTCAAAGAAGCCAGTTTCTAAAGATATGCAGGACCATAAAGGTATCTCCTATATGTAAACAGCTGACAAAAGTCTACGGAGGAGAGCCAGAGACAAAACTTCCTGTTTTTAAGCCATCAACCAGGAGATAATACTTTTCCTTCTCTCTCCCCACACTATCAAAACAGAAACAGTTTCTACAGGAGGCATTTTTTCCAAATAAAAAGAATAGAACAATTCAGAAAGGGATTCACAAAATGCCCTTTGTTAACTAGCAAGAATCTTCACGGCTCATAGGAAAACATTATTCCTGGAGATCAACGTTAATATGGGGAAGCGTATGATTTCCTAATACAGACTACAACTGAGCAAACAGGAGGGTCAGTGGTAATCTTGACAAATGCTTCTTGAACCTGTGCAGTACCAGGTCATCATAATTCTTGACAAGTTATGTCAAATGTTTGCTACATACATGTTAAGAGCACATGTGTGGGAATTTGGTGATTTGATTTCTAGTTACAGCTTTTCCCAGGCAAGAATACTGGAGTAGATTACCATTCCCTACTGCAAATAAATGACTATGTGACCTCAAATAAATCATTAAATTACTCAATTATTTCTTCCATACTACATGATCTCTTTAAGTGTCTCCCTACTTGTCTACTGTGTGCTGACCAAACTCTCTTTTAGCTCTCTGAGGTAGAAAATCTATTTTCTCTACCTTATGATCTCATTTTCTACCTCAAATTCTTTGAAGGTATAAAACGATTAATAAATACAAAATGTAATAGCTCTCATTTCCTACACATATTATACGTATGTTTTATGACTGTGAGATGCCTAAAGTAGATGCCTGATTTTTTTAACCTTAAAATAAGCCTTATTCCCTCTGGAAAAAAAAGACCTGTATGGTAAGGGTTTTTTTTTTTTTTTTAAATGAATAAAAAAGAATGACATATAAGGTCTTAGTTTTATATTATAGTCTTAAATTCTGAGCAGGTTTTTCAGGTCAGCATTCAACAACAACCCTTTCAAAGTAATCCAGCTTTACAGTAAATACATTTTATGGCTTCCAAACTGCATTCCTTTGCTTAAACTCAGATTTTTGGTTCTATTCAATGCTAAAATAATTTCTTTTATTTTCTTCTTCAGAGAACCGCGTCTAACTCTTGAGGCCCAATTCCACTTCATTCAATGAATAGGCAGTAAGTGCCAACTATGTGTCTGCTAGGTGGTGAAAGAGAATGAGATAAGAAATAAAGCATCCTTAGACATATAAACTGAAATAATGGTAGTGAATGAGTAAAAGACCTGGGGGCATTTTTAGGGGCTTGGCAGGAAGCCTTGTTTCTTTTGAAGAGCTCTTACTTTGTTCCATAGTTAATTTAAATATCTTTTGTTCATTCTGTGACTTTAGTGCCAAGTTACTTGCAAGAAGCCTTTTGTCTTCAGCTGTTGTTATACTCTTTTATCACTATTTATCTCAATTTGGTTCAATAATAGAGATATGGTTTCTTTTTAGCAAAAAAAAAAAAAAAAGCTTGGCTGATTCAAGTCACTTCCCAGACTAAAAAGTATGTTAATGCAGATGTCTCCCTTAGCGAGACTAAGTGTAAGAAAACTGGAAGACAAAACACAGCAAGTTGGACTTGTGTTAGTGATTTGTACTGTACAAGCGGTAACTATAGAGCATTATATTAAAATGGTGGCAGGGAGATGGTAATCAACAGAAGTTGCTAATGTATTTAGACAAGAAGATACAAATGATGAAAACGTAACCCTGACTTACAGTTAAGGTGACAGTGGGCCGAGCCAAGGTATGAGGTCAACTGACGGACCTATTGATTGTGACCAGACAAGGGAATATGCATTCATCTGCCTTTTAGCTTGGCTCAGTATGAGGCTGATCAATCTATTATTTGGAACAGCCATTCTGATAGGTTGTTGTTGTTGCTGAGTCACTAACAAAATGAAAAAGCTGATATGACACCAGAACAACGACATTTCCGATTCTTTGAGACCCCATGGACTGTAGCCCACCAGGTTCCTCTGCCCATGGGATTTCCCAGGCAAGAATACTGAGGTGGGTTGCCATTTTCTTTTCCAGGGGATCTTCCCAACCCAGGGATCGAACCTGCATCTCCTGCTTGGCAGGTGGATTCTCAACTACTAAGCCACCTGGGAAGCCCATTCTGATACATAGCCATGTCCAATACTATCTGTGGGTCATACAAGGGTAGTAAAAATGTATGTGTTTCAATATCAGCAACACTTTTGATTGTTTTCCTACAATGGTTGGTGACGGACTTGTGATCCATCCACTCGCTCACTGGTTCCTTTTGTATCATTCAAAGATGACACACCAGGGACTTCCCTGGTGGTCCAGTGGTCAAAACTCCACGCTTGCAATACAGGGACTGGGAATGCAATCCCTAGTCAGGGAACTAAAATCCCACATGCTGCCCGGAGTGGCTAAAAAATAAAAGCAGAAGCAGGGTTTAAAAAAAAATGACACACCAGAGCCAAATGTCTATGTATTTAGTTTTAAAATTTATTTTTGGCTACACTGGGTTTTCCATGCTGTGTACAGGCTTCCTCTAGTTGCACTGAGGGGGACTACTCTCCAGTTGCGCAGGCTTGTCATTGCGGTGCCATCTCCTGTTGTAGAAAGCATGGGCTTTGTAGTTGTGGTACAGGGACTTAGTTGCCATGCGGCATATGGAATCTTCCCAGACCATGGATCTGGATTCCTAACCACTGAACCAACAGGCAAGTCTCAGAACCAAGTTTTTAAAAAGCCACATATACCAGAAAAATTAGGACTCTTTAACCTACTGTGATTTCTAACTCATTCATTTAATCAAGCACTTACTGAGAACTTCATACATAATAGCCATGCACAACACTGAGTGTGATGGGAACCAAAAAAATAAGTGAGACGCAGGCCTTGCCCTTCACAGACAAGACAAATGCTTAAATAAATCATTGTAAGACAAGATAATGCTCTAACAGAGTTACATCCAAGCTTCACAGAGGAAAAGAAACTCTAAGAAGGCCAATAAGAGTTCTCCAGGAGTGATGGGACTTGGGGAAGAAAGAAGAGGTTTCCAATGACGGAGAAGCATATGTGAAATTATGGCCAGTTCAGGGGACATAGACCTACCCAGCTGGAACAAAGGGTATTGGGTGGAGAAAAGGTATAGAGAGTAGGAAGCTGGAGGAAAAAAAATGCCACATCAGGGAGGGCCCTATGTGCAATGTACTTAGACTTCACTCTCTAAAGCAGTGGGAAATTATTTTATGGTTCTAAGGAAAAGACATATTAGGTTTATATTTCAACAAGAAAAACTCAGGAGAAACAATGGACCAGAGGGAGAAAAACTAGAAATACAAGTTCATTTGTTAATTCATTTATTCAATCAAATATTTATATAACATACCATGTGCCAAGTATTAAGACAGTGATGAAGAAAATACACATGGCCCCTGACCTCAGGGAGCTTAGAGTCTCAGTAAAAGATAAACTAAAAGTGAACTAAAGCAGCAGCAGTACAGATGGATATGAGGGCAGATGTAAGAAATCCATCTAAATCCATCTACATGACACTCAGTCCAAATAGAGGGCAACGGACATGCCCAGACTTCTGAATCAAGTGACTTGGTAATGTCAGGGGAAGCACACTGACAAACTGCCCATCCTGGCCAGGCACCATGGTAAACATTCACATGAGTTATTTTATGACAGGAGGTCTCAGAACACGGAACTAATAAGCCACCACCAAACAGAAGAATTTGGGAAAGGTCAAAAGGAGAACCACATGTTTGACCACCTCCCAAAATCCTTCTTGCTGGCATCCATCTTGGCTAAGCAATGTGTGCGCCACCAGGAAGGCCTCTAAGTCAGAATGATTGGCCAAAGACGACTAGGAAACTAATCCTATCACCATAAAAACCGAGGCTGCGAGCCACGCGGCAGAGCAGTTCTCCTGGGTTCCCTTACCCTACTGCTCTCCAGCCGGGTGCCCCTTCCCAATAAAATCTCTTGCTTTGTCAGCTCATGTGTCTCCTTGGACAATTCACTTCCAAGTGTTAGACAAGAGCCCACTTTTGGGCCCTGGAGGGGTCCCCCTTCCTGCAACAGTCATACCTGTAACGGAGGACGACAGCCAGCTCCAAGACAGAAACTAATTCTTATCTATGGGATGTTCAGACGCAGATAAGCAAATGTTCAAGGAGAAATCATAGAGATGATTCCTCAGTTTAATTAACTGGGTTGAAGAAATAGGTTGTGGCTGGTGGAATCAGCTGATGAAAAGAGCTGAGAAGGGAATGTGTGAGTGCAGGGTCAGGGAATGGTAGAATTGTGTCATGAAAATCAAAGGGATAGAGTTTCAAGAAAGTGAAAAATAGTGTCAACTCTAGAGAAAGGTTAATGGTTTCCAGTACATTTACAGAGTTGTACAACCATCACCTGTATATTGTCACCCTGCTTATTCAACTTACATGCAGAATACATCATGTGAAATGCCAGGCTGGATGAAGCACAAGCTGGAAGCAAGATTGCCAGGAGAAATACCAATAACATCAGATATGCAGATGACACCACCCTAATGGCAGAAAGTGAAGAGGAACTAAAGAGCCTCTTGATGAAGGTGAAAGAGGAGACTGAAAAAGTTGGCTTAAAACTTAACATTCAGAAAACTAAGATACGGCATCTGGTTCCACCACTTCATGGCAAATAAATGGGAAAATCACTATGAACAGTGACAGCAGCCATGAAATTAAAAGACACTTGCTCCTTGGAAGAAAAGCTATGACAAATCTAAACAGCATATTAAAAAGTAGAGATATCACTTTGCCAACAAAGGTCCAGATAGTCAAAGCTATCGTCTTTCCAGTAGTCATATATGAATGTGAGAGTTGAACCATAAAGAAGGCTGAATGCCGAAGAATCGATGCTTTCAAACTGTGGTGCTGGAGAAGACTCCTGAGAGTCCCTTGGACAGCAAGGAGATCAAACCAGTCAATACTAAAGGAAATCAGTCCTGAATATTCACTGGATGCTGAAGCTGAAGCTCCAATTCTTTGGCCACCTAATGCGAAGAGCTGACTCACTGGAAAAGACTCTGATGCTGGTAAAGATTGAGGGCAGGAGCAGAAGGGGGCGACAGAGGATGAGATGCTTGGATGGCATCATCAACTCAATGGACATGAGTTTGAGCAAACTCAGAAGACAGTAAAAGACAGCAAAGCCTGACATGCTGCAGTCCATGGGGTCGCAAAGAGTTTGACAAGACTGAACAACCCAACCATCACCACAATCAATTTTTGAACATTTTCATCACCCCAAAAAGAAACTGATTAGCAGTCCCCCCTTCATTTATCCCCAACCCTTTCCCACCTCCATCTAGCCTTAAGCAACCAGTAATCTACTTTCTGTCTCTATAGATTTATCTAGTGTAGGTATTTTATATAAATGAAGTCATACAATACGTGGTCTTTACTGAATGGCTTCTTTCACATTGTAGCATGTATCAGTACTTCATTGTTTTTCATTGACAAATAGTTTTCCATTGTATAGTTATACTACATTTTTATTATCACTCATCAGCTGATGGACATCTGTATTATTTCTACTGTAGCTATTATGAACAATGCTACTATGAACATTAGTGTAAATGTTTTTGTGTGGACATATGTTTTCATTTCTCTTGAGTAGATACCTAGATGTAGAATTAATTGCTAGATCATTCCCACAAGCAATGTATGAGAGTTCAAATTTCTCTACATCCTTGGCAACATTTGTTATCATTTGCCTTTCTTATTACTATAGCCATTCTAGTACAGTGGTGTTATGACCAACCTAGATAGCATATTGAAAAGCAGAGACATTACTTTGCCAACAAAGGTCCGTCTAGTCAAGGCTATGGTTTTTCCTGTGGTCATGTATGGATGTGAGTGTTGGACTGTGAAGAAGACTGAGTGCCGAAGAATTGATGCTTTTGAACTGTGGTGTTGGAGAAGACTCTTGAGAGTCTCTTGGACTGCAAGGAGATCCAACCAGTCCATTCTGAAGGAGATCAGCCCTGAGATTTCTTTGGAAGGAATGATGCTAAAGCTGAAACTCCAGTACTTTGGCCACCTCATGCGAAGAGTTGACTCATTTGGAAAAGACTCTGGTGCTGGGAGGGATTGGGGGCAGGAGGAGAAGGGGACGACAGAGGATGAGATGGCTGGATGGCATCACTGACTCGATGGACGTGAGTCTGAGTGAACTCTGGGAGTTGGTGATGGACAGGGAGGCCTGGCGTGCTGCGATTCATGGGGTCGCAAAGAGTCAGACACGACTGAGCGACTGAACTGAACTGAATGGCTAATCATGTTGAACAACACTACATGTCCTTACTGACCATATACATATCTTCTTTGAAGAAATGTATATTTAAACCCATTATTCAGGGGAATTCCCTGGCTGTCTGTTGGTTAGGACTTTGCATTTTCACTGCCAAGGACAGGGAACTAAGACTCCACAAGCCAAGTTGTACAACCAGTAAATAAATAAAAATAATAAATTCTTAACTCATATTTTAATTGGTTGATATGTCTTTTGCAAATACTTCCTCCCAGTCTGTGAGTCTTCTTTTCACTTTCTTGATAGTGTCTTTTGCAACACAAAAGCTTTTTAATTTTGATGAAGTTTAATTTATCTTTTTCTTTTGTTTTTTGTGCTTTTGATAAAGTATCTTAGGTTTTGACTAACCAAGGTCAAAAAGACTTATTCCTCTTTATTTTTTTATTTATAATTTAAGCTCTTATATTTAGGTCCATTATTTGTTTGGTATTAATATTTGTGTAAGATGTAGGGAAAGTGTTATTTATTTTGTTTAAATAGGAGTAAATCAAGCATGTTGACAGAGTGAAAAAAAAGAGGCAGGAAGCAAGACTCTGGTTATGAAGCAAGGTTCCTGAAAAGGTAGGGATAGACTCTGAAGAGCAGGTAGAAACCAGCCTTTATCAGAAAGCCACCTCTTTCTCAAGAGACAAGAAGAGTACTGGGGGAAATGAGTGGAGACAAGACAACTGAAACTATGGAGTCTATGAGCTGCGTGTTCTTCTTAGGAATTTACAAGGCATGTCAGTATATTAAAGGATCTTAAATAACCTTCAGTCAGAGGAAATCTGCTTCATTTTGTTTAACCCACATTTTCCAAATTCATTTGACCAAGAATTATTTCTTTCTTAATACCTATTAGCCTATGGCGGAACTAGGATTTGTAGGATACTCAGGGAAACTGTTCTAAGCTAGAAGTTGCAAACTAGCGGCCTTTGTGCAGAATTTGAGTCTGCACAAATCACAGAAGGGTGATTTTTGTTTGGTCCTTAAAAAAAAAAAATAAAACTTCACAAAGATTCAAATTTCTGACATCTCTTAAAATATCAAAAGCTTTGGCCATATGAGATCTGAATCTCAGTAAGAAAACAATGTGTAGGAACCCCAAATGTCCCATATGGGGAGTATACTTTCTGCATCACTCCCTAAAATGTTAACAACCAGACCATTTCACTCATTTCTGTCACTCTCTGGTCCCTGTGGATATCAGAGTTTTTCACTCCTATACTAGGCAACCCTCTCAGTATCTACACAGAGTTAAAAGTTCCTAAAGCCACTCTTAGAAATTCCTTATCCAACTCTTCTCTAAATATTTTCTAAAAGTGCTCTTATGAGAGCTATGAGAAAGACTGAGAAGTATTTATATCAGGAATGACAAAATGGGAGTGCATGGGACAAGTGCAACCCACAGACCTATTTTATTGATTATCAGGAAAATCTGGAGACATTAGGCCCTGTTTCTAGGTGGCAACAATAAGCTGAAGATAATAACAGTATTCTTCAATCAGGGCCTGTACTTTCCAGTTGGCCACAGTCTCTACCACTCCCTGGTGTCCTATAACTCCCCTGATTCACTCATTTTCTACTTGACTCTGCAGGTATTTGAGTTTGCGGCACCTGATATAACAAAAAGACTCCATTTTAATTAGCACAGTACACAAGGCAAGCTCCCCAATATCAGGAGAATCATGTAAAATTTTACCATGCCTCAGATATTTCACTAATAATGAAACACCTCAGTCACTCCCCAATATATATCCACTTCAAAAAACAAAAGAAAATGACTGGAAGGAATTACATCATGGAGAGTAGAACTTCAGATGATTTTTATTTTCTTCTCAATCCTTTTCCATACTTTTCAGATTTTTTTTTTAAATGAGTATGCAATGCTTTCATATCAGAAAAACATAAATTAAATTTTTAAAACATGTCAACAATACTCTTGGTATGAAACAATCCATAAAGTAATGAAACAACACCAGCACCTAAAAGGTTCAAATTTTGACCAACTGCCCAAAACTTAAATGTGCATTAATAAGAATACAACCGAACAGGTTAAAGAGCAGGTGAACTACATCAGTGGCAAATTCTAACGGCAAACAAGCTCACCTGATGCAACATGCTTTCCTTAGAACTCGGGTTAAGCTGCCTTGGCAGCAGTTGCTTGTTTTAACACAACATGAGATTGAGTGTATCAATTAGGCTAGATAAATGTTAGTAGAGCAGCCTTGCTCACTAGATCTCTTATTTATGAAGATACTGTGGACAGTCTTCCAATTCGCAAATACTGCATTCTCTCCCTCAACTCCAGATTCTTCTGTGGACACAACCATGGACATCTGCGCACTGGGCGGCCACCAATTTCTTAATAACAAGAAAGCAGGTCATCAGCACAGATAACTTTCCACCACCCACTTTCTCCCACAATTAATTCAAAAAGATCCTTCATTCTTTTCATTATTTATTCGACATATCTATAAACTAGTCCTCTATGGCTCTATTAAGGTGACTAGCTCCATGGATTAAAAACATGTAAAAAAAAAAAGGAAAGCTAAATATTGCTAAGAGAAATTAGGTCAACTCTACCACCTATCCTATGTATCTCAAATAAGATTATAAGGAAACAATACGTACGAATGTGCTTTGTACACTATGGAAGTGTTACAAATGCAGGCTGTCTCTGTGCCATAAATGTTTAATCCCTTAAAGTATCCTAGAGGCCCCATCAGCATCAAAACAGTCTTTAAGACTTTCCTGGTGGTCCAATGGTTAAGAATCCGCCTGCCAATGCCAGGGACATGGGTTCAATCCCTAGTCTGGGACGATCTCACATGCCATGTGACAACGAAGCCCAGGCGCCACAACTACTGAGCCTGAGTACCCAGGGTCCCTGCTCTGCAAACAGGGAGGCCACCACAATGAGAAGCCCTCGCACCTCAATGAAGAGTAGCCCCTGCTCACCGCAACGAGAGAAAAGCCCACACAGCAACAAAGACCCAACACAGCCAAAAAAAATAAATTACTCTTCAGGAAAAAAACAAAACAAAAAACAGTGTGTATTTTCCTCACTGCCCTCTAACTAAATCTGCTTTTCCCAAGCATTCCACAGAATACACTCTTATTTTTCCTGTTTTTCTACTTTAATAGCTAGAATTGCAAATGTGTTTTTTTCTTAACAGATTTAGTTCATTTGTAATACTGTCCCTACGGAAAAACACTGTCTTCAAACCAATTTGTAAACGAATTTTGAAACATTACCCGTTTTTATGTTGGAAAACGGGGACCAAGGGCCCATCCTAGACAGTAACATGGAGAGGTAGGAAAAGAACTGGGGCTTTTGAATGAATCTTCAAAGTTTTAGCTGCTTAGTCATGTCTGACTCTTTGCGACCCTGTGAACTATAGCCCACCAGGCTTCTCTGTCCATGGAATTCTCCAGGCAAGAATACTGGACTGGGTAGCCATTCCTTTTTCCAGGGGATCTTCCTGACCCAGGGATAAAACCCAGATCCCCTGCATTGCAGGCAGATTCTTTACCACTGAGCCACCAGGGAAACTGTTGAAACTAGTTCTGTATCCTGGGGCAAGGAATAATCTCTTTGAGCCTGAATCTCTTTATCAGTAAAAGGGAAAAAGTAAAATGTCTCTCATGGCTGAAGGATGTAGCAATACACATGTAAATCACCTAATATATACGCATCTGTCATGGCCTGGAAAGATAACAGATACTAAATAAATATTAGTCCCTTTTTCTTTCCCTCTGCCATTGCAGTACTCATTTGTGACTTCCATTTTATCCTTAAAAAAATTATTTTTTAATTAAGAACATTCTACAAGTCAGGAGCCCTTTACTACTTCGTTAAATCCTTTTAAACAACCCTATGAGGGAGGTACCACTGCTATCTCATTTCACAGATGAAGAACAGAGGCACGGAGAGATTAACTGACTTGCCTAAAATCACTCAGTTGCGCAGTTCAGTTCAGTTGCTCAGTTGTGTCCGACTCTTTTGAGACCCCATGAACTACAGCACACCAGGCCCCTCTGTCCGTCACCAACTCCCTGAGTTTACTCAAACTCATGTCCATTGAGTCGGTGATGCCATCCAGCCATCTCATCCTCTGTCATCCCCTTCTCCTCCTGCCTTCAATCATTCCCAGCATCAAGGTCTTTTCAAATGAATCCGTTCTTCACATCAGGTGGCCAAAGTATTGGAGTTTCAGCTTCAGCATCAGTCCTTCCAATGAATATTCAGGACTGATTTCCTTTAGGATGGACTGGTTGGATATCCTTGCTGTCCAAGACTCTCAAGAGTCTTCTCCAACATCGCAGTTCAAAAGCATCAATTCTTCGGCCCTCAGCTTTCTTTAGAGTCTAACTCTCACATCCATACTTAACCACTGGAAAAACCATAGCTTTGACTAGATGGACCTTTGTTGGCAAAGTTATGTCTCTGCTTTTTAATATGCTGTCTAGGTTGGTCATAACTTTTCTTCCAAGGAGCAAGCATATTTTAATTTCATGCCAGCACTCACCATCTGCAGTGATTCTGGAGCCAAAAAAAATAGTCTGCCACTGAGTTTCCACTGTTTCCCCATCTATTTGCCATGAAGTGATGGGACTAGATGCTATGATTTTAATTTTCTGAATGTTGAGTTTTAAGCCAACTTTTTCACTCTCCTGTTTCACTTTCATCAAGAGGCTCTTTAGTTCTTCTTTGCTTTCTGCCATAAATGTGGTGTCATCTGCATATCTGAGGTTATTGATATTTCTCTCAGCAATCTTGATTCCAGCTTGTGCTTCATCCAATCCAGCATTTCTCATGATGTACTCTGCATATAAGTTAAATAAACAGTTGTGTCCTACTCTTTGAGACCCCATGGACTACAGCCCACCAGGCTCCTCTGTCCATGGAATTCTCCAGGCAAGACTACTAGAGTGGGTAGCCATTCCCTTCTCCAGGGGATCTTCCCAACCCAGGGATCAAACCTGGGTCTCCTGCATTGCAGGCAGATTCTTTACCATCTGAGCCACCAGGGAAGCTGGCTTAAAACTCAACATTCAAAAAACAAAGATCATGGCATCTCGTCCCATCACTTAATGGCAAATAGATGGGGAAACAGTGGAAGCAGTGACAGACTTTGTTTTTTGGGGATCATCACTGCAGAGGGTGACTGCAGCCATGAAATTAAAAGATGCTTGCTCCTTGGAAGAAAAGCTACGACCAACCTGAGCAGCATATTAAAAATCAGAAACATCACTTTGCCAACAAAGGTCCATATAGTCAAAGTCATGGTTTTTCTAGTAGTCATGTACAGATGTCAGAGTTGGACCGTATGGAAGGCTGAGCACCGAAGAATTGATGCTTTTGAATTGTGGTGCTGGAGAAGACTCTTGAGAGTCCCTTGGACAGCAAGATCAAACCAGTCAATCTTAAAGGTAATCAACCTTGAATATTCATTGGAAGGACTGATGTTGAAGCTGAAGCTCCAATACTTTGACCACCTGATGTGAAGAAGACACACTGGGAAAGACCCTGATGCTGGGAAAGATTGAGGGCAGGAGCAGAAGGGGGCGATAGAGGATGAGATGGTTGGATGGCATCACTGACTCAATGGACATGAGTTTGAGCAAACTCTGGGAGATAGTGAAAGACAGGGAAGCCTGGCACGCTGCAGTCCACAGAGTCGCAAATACCATTATTCTGTGTTTTTCAAAAATGTGGAAGACACATTCAATGATGTCTCAAGTTTTCTGCTGTAATTCTGCATGATTTTACAATTCTTTGGAACTTTCAGATGGCAAGAGGGACAAGAAAAACTTCAAGCTCACAACAGGCAAATATAAACCATCAAGATGAAGTTTAAACAACTGATGTTGTTTGATTTTCCTTCCCAGAAGTTGGAAGATTTACACAGCAAACAGGGGTCAAGGTCATTAGGGCTTCAGTTGCTTAAGCTTCTTAACTGTTACTTGCTTAGAGATGATCAACTGAGTCAACCTGGCTACAACTAGCTTTCAAATTTGAATCAGAAATGATCAACAATATAGCCCTTTAAAACACACACACACACACACACACAGTACAGTCAAACTTGAAGTAGTAACCCAAAGGCAAAAATAAGTATTGTTACTACTGTTGGGAACCATCCTGCTTGGTAACTGGAAATTATTCAGTCACTTTACAGTATAGTAATTTAATTTGGCTCTAGGCTGCAAAGACACTCTGATCCATTCAATTAAGGCCATAAGTAAAACTATTCTATTTCTTACCTCAAGCTACAAACACGCTTCTTACAAGCAACCAGAACTGGAAATTCAATGTTTTGTAATATTAATGTGTCAAATGGTTAAGGCTCCCAATATAATGCTTATAGGAAAAACTCCTGTGTTATAGTACCTATAAAACCCCCAAAGTTTTACCTTTAGGCTTTTCTTAATGTTTTTATTTTTCTTCTCAACTATTATAAATATAACTTAGTGAGATTATATATGGGCTGAGCACACTTAGTTTTAAACTTGTTGAAAAGTGAAATAAACTGGCCCAAGATGTATAGATAGAAAAAAGTTATCAACCATCTACAGCAATACTAGTCATGTCTATGCCTTTTGCAGATTGCATTTCATCACTGTTCTTCATATAACAGTAACAAATTAGACAAAGCCTTGGTCTAATCAGTCTAATCAAAAAGACTTTGACAAGAATATTAAAGTCAATTTCCTTTTGCTTCATTTGCTTCCTAATACAAACTATCTATACTGCAGCCTAGATATCTATCTGTTCAGCAGTTGCCACAGACAACTAAACCCATTAGGAAGTTCTGGCGCTATCATCTTAGGAAACTTATTCCCAGTTGGGCAAAAGGAAGAAATAGAACTGAGAGAATTACACTACGATGAGAGTCCATTCATCCATCTAGTTTGTTTTTTTTTTTTTTTTTAACAAAACTAAAAACAATGCTGGCAATACACCTAAACATTAAATTACAATCTTCTTCTCTTCAGTCCTTACTAAACATCAAGTATTCTCCTAATGGTTCATTACAGGGCAATAAATGTCTATATTTAGTTCATAAATGGAAGTCATCCCAAATTGAGAGTTCGTATGGAAAGCATGACAGAAGAAAATCCCTGGAGATTGAAAGAGAACATGGAAGGTTTTTATTGTTGAATTTGTGTGTTTTCCTACCTTAGCAGAAAGTTTCTATAAGCCTATGGCTGTGCTTAGTCGCTCAGTCATGTCCAACTCTTTGAGACCCCATGGACTGTATGTACCCTACCAGGCTCCTCTGTCCCTGGGGATTCTCCAGGCAAGAATACGAGTGGGTTTGCATAACCTACTCCAGGGGATCTTCCCAACCCAGGGATCAAACCCAGGTCTCCCACATTGCAGGCAGATTCTTTACTATCTGAGCCACCAGGGAAGCCCTGTTGCTGCTGCTAAGTCACTTCAGTCGTGTCCAACTCTGCGTGACCCCATAGACGTCAGCCCACCAGGCTCTCCTGCCCCTGGGATTCTCCAGGCAAGAACACTGGAGTGGGTTGCCATTTCCTTCTCCAATGCATTAAAGTGAAAAAGTGAAAGTGAAGTCGCTCAGTCGTGTCCAACTCTTAGCGACCCCATGGACTGCAGCCTACAAGGCTCCTCCATTCATGGGATTTTCCAGGCAAGAGTACTGAAGCCCTAGTAATCAACAAATATACTAAAGGCTTAAATAATCATCACACAGTTAGATAATCCTCCTTAGGACAAACCCAAGTTCTCTTCCCAGGGTGTATATACTTCATTAATAGCCAGGTGAATATGGTGTAGGTAAATTCCCTATGAACTCTTCTATATAGCTGATCCCATCAAAAATACTACTCAGTTCTGTTTCATTTTTTCTCTTTCTTTTTTAATAGAAGAGAAGTAAATTAGAGATCTTGAAAGTGCCTCTGGATCTTGACATTTTTAGATTGGTTCATTACGTCCTCAGAATTTTGTGTGTAAGGCAATGTGCTGGTGACACTTCCTCAGGTGACATACAGATGCACTGTTACTAAGTTTATGGCCTGGAAGAGCATCAGAACTAAATGACTCTGGTGAGTTCTATCGGGGAGCTATAACTTAGTATTACTGGGGGTAGGTGGACAGAGAGCTCAACCAGTTGCTGAGATAAGGGCAATCTTCAGTATTTGAGATGAGCTTTAAGGTATGAATGGATAAAATCTCTGGAGGGAAGAAGGCATCTTGGAAGGAAATTCAGCATATGCATAGAAGCGGAGGTGACACAAACTGGAGTTTGTTCATGAACAGCCAGCAGTCTCAGCAGGCTGGTACAGACTTCATGGAAGGGTACCATGGGAAAACAGGGCCAGCAGTGACTCTGATCATGGCTTTCCCACTGCCAAAGGGACCTTGCTTTAGACATACTGTTGACTGCGTCTGAGAATATACTTTCTCATTTTTAAAATGAAGAGTTGGAGCAGAATATCTCTGAGGTCTTATTTCCAACTTTATAAATCTATGACTCTAGGTCAAGGGTTGGCAATTTTTTCCATGAAGGGCCAGAGAGTAAATATTTTAGGCTCTGTGGGTCATATGGCACAGCACTTCTGTGCCAGCACTTCTCACCACTACTGCAGTGTGAAAGCAGTCATAGAAAACATGTAAATAAGTGTGCAAGGCTGTGTTCCAATACAGTTTTATTTATGGATATTAAAATTTCAATTTTATATAAATTCATGCGTCACAAAATATTCTTCTTCTTCTGACTTTTCAAATACTTCAAAATTAAACACTATTCTTAGCTCCTGGGCAGTATAAAATTTGGCCCACAGGCTGTAATTTGCTAGTTTCTCTACTCCATAAAGAAATATGAACAAAAGGGGGTAAAGTGTAATAACCATCAAGAGCTAGAATAAGATAGACAAGATTGTACTATAATTATAAGTGATAAATAGTACTAAACAGCAACATATTGCAATATATGAACATATAAAATATATTTCTTTGATAAGAAACATTGTATGCCTAAAATTTTAACAATGTTATATGTCAAATATATTCAATTTTTAAAAAGAGCTGGAAAAAGGAATTTAGATGAATTTAGAAAACAATGGGAGGAGGTGCCGGTTTCTGGACAAGAAAGTGTTGAGATCAGAGTTGATCCTAGAATCTTTACTTGCCAGTAATAGATGAGAGTGAGAAATTAGTAGACAACTCTCAAGAACAGGTAATATTAAAGCCTAATCTAGGCAAGTAGCTTTAAGAAAAGGGGGGTGGGGAGATGATATGGAAGGATCAACAAAACACTACTTTTAAAAATGATGAGGAAAAGGTTCATTTCACAAACATAATAAAAGAGGTCAATTTCCAGGGACGGGGAAAAAGGTTATTTTTGCATTCCCATTCCTCAGTGCCTGCAGTCGAGTTCATGACTGAGGAATTTGCCTTTCTGTGGAAGCTTTCAAACAAACAACCCAAATTAGAATTTCCAGTTCCAAGATAAAAGTTCTCGGGTAAAATGTAGCTTTTATGTTTTGGTTTTAGAGATCCAATAGATACAGCAGTTATAAAGGTGATTTTATTTATTTATGGCTCCTTTCACTCCAGATATTTTTCAGCAGCCTTCTCAAATTAGGAAAGAGTATTCATCCAGTGTACATAGATATATCATTGCCCTCAGAATTTAAAAATCACCCTGCTGATTGTGACTCAGAATTTATATCTATCTTTGTTTGCTCTGACAGAGGAAAATATTGCACTGCTACAAATACAACCAATTCAACATTCTAGGTTCCATCAAGTGTGAGCAATCAGAGTCAATGGGAACACTACATGTTTCTAGAACTCAAATTTGGAAGCTGGGTGGAGTTGGAAGAAGAGGGGTGCAAACAGGCACGCACACAGTATAGCAGCTCTAATTCATGGTGGTATTTAATAGGAAACATGGCCATGCCTCGTGGAAACATAGCAAAATTAGAGACTAATTTCAACTAAGCAACCTAAACAGAGCTTCATGGAGAAGGTGACATCAACACTGGACCCCTTCTAAACAGGAGAGGAAGAATAATTCCAGGCAGTGAGAATAATGCAAACAATAATGATACAAAGATGTGGGAAAATACTTGCTTATCTCTTTTTTTTTTACTTCAAAAGTTGTACATGTTTACTGTTAAAAGACAAACATGAATTAGGGTAAGAAAAACAAAAAATTTTAACCTGAAATCCCACGACTCAATCCCACCACATTTTAGTATATGCTCTTCCATATATAAAATAATACAAAATGGGATCATTCTAAACATATCTGTCTGCTGTTTTGTGCATAACATCTTAGCATACAAATCTTTCCATGCCATCTTGGAATACACATTGGAGTAATTAAAAACCATTGGCATACCTGAGTTCAAGGGTAAGTATAGTCAGTCCTTCCTTTACAGACCTTTCTTTGAGCTTCCAATTTCAATTAGATCTTTTCTTTCTGTCTTCTCTAGAGTTTTCCTGCTTCCACATGAGATCAAAAAAGTGTGGATACAACTTGCTGTGTCAATAAAATTGTTGACTTCTTTGAAATTTGATAAGGATTCTAGTTATTCTGTCATGCAGTTCAAAGTGATTTTATTTGCATAATTAAAACTGGCCCTGCCACTTACTAGCTCAAGGTTCTATGAGCCTTAGTTATCCCACCTATAAAATGGGAATGATAAGCACACAGTATAAATAAAATAATTGAGGATACGTAAAATAGTTTTAAAAACATTTGTTTTACTGACATATTGTTGAGAATACTATGAATCCAAATGTAAATTACATAATAAAGACGCTCTCTCTAGAATGTCCCCTCTTTATCTGCATCCCTCCCGCTGCTTGAAGGCAACCTTAACCATTTTTAATGGGTGGCTCTCCAACTCCTGTGTCTCACTTGCTGATCTATCTCCTCACCACTACCAGGGATGTCTTACTAAAGCTCAAAACTATCCATGTTAAACGTCAGCTTAAAATCCCTCCACTGCCTAAACATCCAGGGCTTAGAATGTTCATGAAACAGAGTTCATGAACATAATATAACACGAAAATAATTCCTTTCTAAAAATTATCCTATAAATGTACCTGCACACATATAAAATGACATATCTATGTCATTCACTGCCACACTGCCTGAATTAGTAAAAGATCATAAGTAACTTAAGGTATTTCCACAAGGGTCTAGTTAAATAAACTGTGTTACAACCATCAGTGAATCATCATGTAACTATCAAAAGAAGAGAAAGCTTGGATGGAGCAAGTTAAAAGGATATACTATTCAATACAGAAAATATTCCCCATATCTTATAATAACTGTAAATGGACTATAACCATTAAAAATTGTGAATTACTCTACTGTATCTATAACACTATATCTATAACATATAATATTGTACATCAACTATACTTCAATTTCAAAAAAAAAGGAAGATAGGACTTTTTTGGTGGACCAGTGGTTAGAACTCTGTACTTCCACTGCAGGGGCCTGGGGTTCGATCCCTGGTCAGGGAAATAAGACCGCTCATGCCACGTGGTATGGCCCAGAAAGAAAAAAAATGTAATTTAAAAAAAGAGAAAGTTCTACATAAACTGATAAGAAATGTTCTTCTAAACAGGTTGCTGCTGCTGCTGCTGCTAAGTCGCTTCAGTCGTGTCCGACTCTGTGCGACCCCATAAACGGCAGCCCACCAGGCTCCCCCGTCCCTGGGATTCTCCAGGCAAGAACACTGGAGTGGGTTGCCATTTCTTTCTCCAGTGCATGAAAGTGAAAAGTGAAAGTGAAGTCGCTCTGTCGTGCCCAACTCTTAGCAACCCCGTGGACTGCAGCCTTCCAGGCTCCTCTGTCCATGGGATTTTCCAGGCAAGAGTACTGGAGTAGGGTGCCATTGCCTTCTCCATCTAAACAGGTTAAGGGGGGAAAAATCAAGGAACAAAACAAGGTAATAGGTCACCATTTGTATAAGAGGAATACAACTGCCTGAATATGCATAACTATCTCTAGAAGCACACTCAAGACATTTGGTCTCCTTTATCCATTAGTTTCCTCTGAGGAGGAAACCAAGGTGGCTGGAATTCAAGGGTGGGACGGAGACAATTCACTATTTTAAATTCTGAACCAGGGTAAAATTTTCACTTATTCAAAAATTGAAGGTTTGTTCAGTGATTATGGCATGTAAGTCCCTTCACAAACTAGCACAATCTACCTTAACAGTATCATCACTAAAGCTTCCCCACTCCCTACGGCACACTCACACTCTTCTATCTTTTCATTCTCTCTGCTCAGAAGGCATTCCAGGTTTTCTCTGGCTGGAGCACTCTCTCATGCTTCAAACACTGCTTCTCTGTAACACAGAATGAACTTCCCCTCTTGTCTTCTTTCCACGTTACTCTTTAAAAGGTCCTTCAGACTTTGATTACAAGTTTGCTCCCTTATATTAGAAGTTGGGTTTGCAGTCCCCCATGAGTTCGTCAGTTTATACCCCTCGGGGACAGAATCCAGACCTCAGAAAGCATTAAAAGTGTGATGAAATAGCAGCATTACTTGCCTTAGCCAAACGCTGGAAGCCAAATGTGATGAAATGGAATATTATTCAGCCTTAAAAAGGAAGGAAATTTTGATACTTACTACAACATGGATGAAATCCAAAGATACATTGCTAAGTGAAATATGCCACTCACAAAAGAACAAATACTGTTCTTACAGTATGATTATACTTACATAAGGTACCTAGAGAAGTCAAATTAAGTGGGATGGATAGTGGAATTGCACTTACCAAAGAAAGAAATGGGGAGTTAGGGTTTAATGGGTACAAAGTTCCAACTGAGAAAAATAAAAGATTCTGGAAATCATGGTGATGGCTAAAGAAAAATGTGAATGTACTTAATGCCACAAAACGATATACTTAAAAATAGTTAATACAGTAAATTTTATGTATATTTTACTACAATAAAAACTTTTTAAAAGAGGGAAAAAAAAAAAAACGAATCAGTGACTTCAACAGTAATGATTTCCTGGCATTTCAACAGATTTTATAAGTGCCTTTCTACTCTCATAATTCCTTACACTCCAAGATGTTTTTCATCAAACAAAATGAAAATAAAAGCAATCTTTTTAAAAAAGTATGATGAAAGAACAAGAGACTACCAATACTGACCAGATTTGAAAAAGATACAATTCTAAAAATGAAAAATACTGCCATTTAAATTAAAAACTCAAAAAAAAATTAAAAACTCAATGGCTGAATTAAATGGCATATTAGACCCAGTTGAATGAGAACGAACAAACTGGAAGAGCTGAAGAAATAACGAAATGGAAAATATAAGCAGTTCAGATATACAGAGGATAGAGTGAGAAAATCTCTACGCTTCCAAAGGGTGAGAACAAAATGAAGAAAGGCAAAAATTCAAAGAGATGATAGTTAAGAATTTTCTAGCATTGATAAAAGAAACTGACCCTCAAAATCAGGGAGCCCAAAAAATCCCAAGAAAGATAAATAAGGACTTTAAAACTCACTAAGGAAAAAAATCATCATCTGGAGCAAAATAACAATTAGACTGATGGCAGATGTGAACGCAGAAAACACTGGAATAATATTTTCAAGGTGCTGGA
The DNA here is from genome assembly GCF_055505025.1 of Bos grunniens. NCBI lineage: Eukaryota > Metazoa > Chordata > Mammalia > Artiodactyla > Bovidae > Bos > Bos grunniens. The sequence continues at coordinate 16,307,474 of NC_141192.1, forward strand.
GAAAAATTACTACTGGCCTATTTTTGTATATCCAATGAAATTATCTTTCAAAAAACAGATGGCAAAATAAAAGATATTTTCAGATAAAAGAACTAGAGTGTGTACTGCCCAAAGACCCACCTAAAGATATTAGTAAAGGAGAGACTTCAGGAAGAAGGGAGATTTGTTCACTGTTTCTCTTATATCACAAAGAAAACGGTGAACACATAGGTAAATGAGGGGGAAAGCAACAGTATAAGAGAACAACAGTGTCTAATTTACGGGGTGAAAAAAATCAAGAGAGAAACAAAATCTCATACAACCATATATAAGGGGACAGTGGGATTACAAATACTTTGCCATTTTATTCAAGTAAACAGTAAAGGTGCCAATTAATTTAAGATTTTGAAGCTAAATATGCATGTTAAAAGAAAACCACTGAAACATTAGAAATAATAGTTTTTTCTAACTCACTATTTCTTCTGGCGGGGGACGGGGGCGGGGGGGAGAGAAGGGCTGTGCTGGGTCTTTGGTGTGGCACAGGGGCTCGGTAGTTGCAGCACACTGGCTTAACTGTCCCAGGGCATGTAGGATCCTAGTTTTCCAACCAGGGATCAAACCCACATCCTCTGCATTGGAAGGTGGATTCTTACTCACCAGGGAAGTCCACCTATTACTCTTATATTGATGGGACATTTGAAGAGATTCTATCCTTCCTTTCAAGCTAGAGATACTAACCTTTTCCAGTATCCAGCATAACATGTAGTCATTAAATATTTGTTAAATCAATTTGGCTGTTCCAGAACAAGATGAATTCTATCTCACAAATGCATGATAGTTTTCAACCCCACCTGTAAGAGCCAATTCCATTTATTTTAGTGACTACCCCTTCAGTGTTTTTCTTTTTTAGAAAATAGGACAATGAATGCTTGGAATACAGCTCAAATCCTAAGTCTCAATTTTTGCTTTTAAATTGGGGTGGGTACCCTCACTATTGCTCCAAATAAAGGGGATATCGATCATAAATTTAGATGTCTGATTTAAATCGCAACAAACTGGCAATCAAAGGCTCAGGCACCTAAACTGTGAGATATATTTTCCCCACAGTTGATAAAACTGTATATTCCACAACATATGGAATTCTATGGAAAGCTTTCACTGGCACTTTGCCTTGTTCAGTGAAAGTTAGGAGTTAGACATTAAAAAAAAAAAATCAACATTGCCTTTTCATTAGACTAACATTTAAAATATAACTTAAAAATCATGTGAAAATATATTAATATATCTAACACTCACTGAGCTCTTACCTGTCAGGCATAGTTCTAAACATTTTTATGAACTCATTAATCTTCACAATACTACACTCTAAGTCAGATACTAATATTAGCTTTGTTTTACAGAAGAGGACTATGAGAAACAGAAATTAAATACTTTCTCCAATGTTATATATGTTGTAGGTGTCAATCAATAGCAGGATTTAAACCTTAAGTGTTTACTCTTAACCATTATATTCTAGGCTGAATTACCTTGTGTGCGTGCATGCATGCTAAGTCACTTCAGTCATGTCTGACTCTTTGTGACCCTATGGACTATAGCCCACCAGGCTCCTCTGTCCATGGGATTCTCAAGGCAAGAATACTGGAGTGGGTTGCCATACCCTTCTCCAGGGGAGTACCTTATATCTATATCTGATTTTGGTATTTGCTAACTCATACTAGATGCACATTGCCAAAGCTGTTCATTTACAAAGCATCAAAACTAATAGAGAATCCCAAACCCACGCTATATTTTTATTTACATTTACATACCCTGCATGATTCTGTGCTGAAAAGGATTATCCCCATCTGCACTCCAGGACTCTATGCCTAGAATTTATTCATTCAGGAAACATGAATTGGATGATCCTACTGCATGCAATACCCCATGCTAAGCAATGATTTACAGCTGCTTTCCAAATTGACAGCTAAATTTTGCCAAGATTCACCCACGCATGATATACATTTTTCCAAAGAAGCATAGAACAGTCTAGGGGTAGGGAAGCAGCAAGTGGTCTTCCCTCTTGTTCATTCAACAATCATTCCTTAAGACTCTTCTATGTGTCAAGCACTTCAATGGGTGCTGGAAATTCAGGGGCAAACATAGCAGAGCCAGTATTTGCCCATGGGACTCTAGAGGGAAAAAGATGTTAAAGAAGTAATCATCACACAAATAATGACTTATAATTATAAAAAGCACAATAAAGAAAAAAATAATCATATGATAGAGTGACCTAACATAGTTTTGAAGGCAGAGTCAAGGAGGTCAACCTTTGACTTTTTAGAGTCAACCCTAAAAAGCTGATATTTAATATGGATTAACAGAAATGATCCAAGTAAAGAACAGCTTTACTTCGAAATCCAAGTAAAGAGTAGCTCAGGCAGAGGGAACAGCCCATGTGATAGCCCACAAGCAGCACCCAGCTTTGAGGAAATGAATACCCACTGTGCCTAGAGAATCACAGGAAGAGGGAAGCTGAAGCCAATGATCAGAATTCTTTTCCTAACTGGGGGCACACCACCTGAGCGTTCTGCTGCTAGACCACTCATACTTTCTCCATGGCTCCAAGGAATAAAAACTATTGTTATCAACACACAACCCTTTAAGTAAATAATTTAAATTCCACAATAATTTGATGCATGGAGAGAATGTGGATAAGCTAAATCTTTTATAAGATCATAAATTTCACCTGTGTTTTAACAACTTGAGGCCACAGACCATATCTGAGTGTTGGACCATAAAGAAGGCTGAATGCCAAAGAATGGATGCTTTTGAATTGTGGCACAGGAGATAACTCTTGAGAGTCCCTTGGACAGCAAGATGAAACTAGTCAATCCTAAAGGAAATCAACCCTGAATATTCACTGGAAGGACTGATGCTGAAGCTGAAGCTCCAATACTTTGGCCATCTGATGTGAAGAGCCGACTCATTAGAAAAGACCCTGATGCTGGGAAAGATTTGAGGGCAGAAGGAGAAAGGGGACAACTGAGAATAAGATGGTTGGATGGCATTACTGACTCAATGGACATGAATTTGAGCAAACTCTGGGAAATAGTGAAGGACAGGGAAGCCTGGCATACTGTGGTCCATGAGGTGACAATGAGTTGGACACAACTTAGTGACTGCATGACAACAAATCATTCAGAACACCAGGCAATGTGCATAGTAGAGTCTGATAACTAATTTTGCTGTTGAGTGACAGCCACACAATAAGAAAATCGAGTGTTACTAGAAATTTACCGGCACATTCAGATATCCTTATCTATTTGAATTAAATGAATAAAAACGTGTTGTCCACCTTACAGATAAAAGATGATCCAGTTCTCCAAGGATGGGGTGGGGACAGAGAGAAGGCTGGAAATACAGGGAAGCTAGATAAGTTGCTAGTTGGTCCCTCAACTTTCAAATCTAAGAACAAATACACCATTTTTCTTTCTTCACAGAAAGCCTACCTATGGGAATAAGTTAAGCTTATTTCAAAAGAAGGAATGACTTTGGCTTGGACTGTGGCCAACTGCAATGAAATTCAGCCACTTTCCCCTTAAAAATCATTCAACTGGAAATCTTATCAGTGGGAAATTCTCTAAGGGCCAAGAGTCTATTTTCTGCAACTTAACAATACTTGTAAAACATTTTTAGTTCTAAGATTCACTTCTTCTCATCCTCTATACATACACACATCCCACATTCATACCAATCCAAAAAGCTGACTTCTGATAGAAGTTACAGTTTTTGGAATCTAAAGTTCCAATTATGTAACCAACACAATATAATATTTATGAATCTGTTTTTCCAGTGGTCATGTATGGATGTGAGAGTTGGACTGTGAAGAAAGCTGAGTGCCAAAGAATTGATGCTTTTGAACTGTGGTGTTGGAGAAGACTCTTGAGAGTCCCTTGGACTGCAAGGAGATCCAACCAGTCCATTCTGAAGGAGATGAGCCCTGGGATTTCTTTGGAAGGAATGATGCTAAAGCTGAAACTCCAGTACTTTGGCCACCTCATGCGAAGAGTTGACTCATTGGAAAAGACTCTGATGCTGGGAGGGATTGGGGGCAGGAGGAGAAGGGGACGACAGAGGATGAGATGGCTGGATGGCATCACCGACTCGATGGCCGTGAGTCTGAGTGAACTCCGGGAGTTGGTGATGGACAGGGAGGCCTGGTGTGCTGCGATTCATGGGCTTGCAAAGACTCGGACACGACTGAGCGACTGAACTGAACTGAACTGAACTGAACTGAAGGGCAGAAGAGAATACCAAGTCATCCAATGGAGGCAAGAGATAGTGAGCTATCTTTATCATCATGAATAAACCTAGGATGACTAGCGGCTACAGTGAATATCAAAGCACAACACATTTATCACAGGAATACTATGAGCACAAGATGGGATAAGTGTGCATGTGCATGTGCACTCAGTCATGTCTGACGCTGTGCTACCCTATGGACTGTATGGACAGAGGATCCACCAGGCTCCTCTGTCCATGGGATTTTCCAGGCAAGAATATTGGGACCGGTTGCCATTTTCTCTTCCAGGGGAACTTCCAGACCCAGAGATCAAACTCCAGTCTCCTGCACCAGCAGGCAGATCCTTTACCACTGCACCACCTGGGATACCACGATAAGGACAATGCTGGGAATATCAAGAAGAATATAACCAGTCTTTGCCCTCCAGAAACCAGCAGTCTTAGAGGGAGACAGCCTAGGGGAGTAGGGAGAGAGATAGTAACAAGCACACAATCAATCAAATCAATTATCCAAAGATTGATGACCCAGCATATAAGAACAGAAGATCTACAAAGTTTTACCAAGGGACTGGAAAGAAAGCAAGCACTCCCTAACTGCCTATATCTAATTATACAAGTCCTCTTTTATTCATTACTCTATCATACCTTATCCCTTTGTGTACATAAAATGCACAAACTTATTCAATGTAAAGACCCCATATCTTTAAAGAGGATGTTGAGATTAGAAGTTCTTTCCGGACCCAGCCCATTATTTTGAACTTATTTCATTCGTCACTCACTTAAAGAGCTGTTGCTGCTGCTGCTGCTAAGTCGCTTCAGTAGCGTCCAACTCTGTGCGACCCCATAGACGGCAGCCCACCAGGCTCCCCCGTCCCTGGGATTCTCCAGGCAAGAACACTGGAGTGGGTTGCCATTTCCTTCTCCAATGCATGAAAGTGAAAAGTGAAAGTGAAGTCGCTCAGTTGTGTCCGACTCTTAGCGACCCCATGGACTACAGCCTACCAGGCTCCTCCATCCATGGGATTTTCCAGACAGGAGTACTGGAGTGGGGTGCCATTGTCTTCTCCGAAAGAGCTGTTAGCTAAGTATTATGGCTCCCCAAACAGCACATAGCAGTGAAAATCCTGGATAGTTATAACAGACTGGGTTTCCTTGCTTTTGTTTGCAAATTTTTGAGCAGTAAAGTGAATTAAATGGTTTGGGAGGAGGGGTGTTAGTGGTGGAAAAGGATAAGAACTGGTGCATCTATATATAGTTAAGTTTGTATTTATATCTGTGGAAACAAATGGGTTTGGACTAGAGGAAAAAGACTGGAAAAGGCTGAGAAACACTGTAAGAAGACTGTGACTATAGATTTTTATAAATTTCAACAATAAAAAGTATAATACTGTTGTAACAAGAAAAACTGTTCTTTTTGAAAGACTATATGAAGGTTCAGCATGACAAAAAATAATTATTGATAGTATACTATTCACTAGTATTATTTTAAATGAAAGATAAAACAGTTTAACTATGATAAAAATACAAATGAACAAAAATCCTCTACTTATATATTTATTTCAACTTCCTTCCCTAATTAACTTCTTTTGTAAATTATTAAGGAAAAACAAGTAAGATAGCCTTCCTCTCATAACCATTCCCAACAGAAACTGAATAAGAAAATTACAGAAAAAAAATCAGAGGAGTAGTCACCTAGATAACTCAAAACATATGTTATCTGAACTTAACTGTGTGGCCCAATATACCCAAATGTATACTGTAAGGATTCTACAGGTCCAGACAAGTAACAGAAAGACAGATGAAAGCCTCCAATGGGAGGTCCTTCCTCACATATATAAACTTTCATCTCTGGGTGTTTCAGAGTCTTATTACAGATTTGAACTTTACCCCTTAAAGCTCACTCTGAAATATTTATACTACATAGCACTGAAGGCTGTTGGAGCTTAAAAAAGCCAAGGCTAAAGTTTGTTTTCTTCTTTTAGTCCTTTCTATTTGGGAAGATTTAAAAGCAGACTGGCCTGAAAGCAACATGAACTGACAGAATAACCCTTCTCAGCAAGAGTCCTGAGCATGGAGCATTATCCTAGAGAGAAAACTTGCTGGGATACCAACTGATCTCTGACATTTGCTCTTTCCATACAGCTACTTCTTTTGATACTGCTCTAATGCTGGTTTATTATGTAAAAATATACCCCACCGTCGTGACCATGACATAAGGTTCACTGAAAAAGTTGGGCCGCAGATCAGCCAAAACACAAAAAAGAACCAGATCAACTTTCTGAAATCTTTGTCTTCTGCCATATCGTTCAAGGAAATAAAAATCTTTTAATGAGGCATTGATGACTCATGGTATGATACTGCACTGTAACTAGCAGAGCTCCAAACACTATATCAACCCCTGGACTAAACTGTTAAATTTTAAAAAGACAAAACAATTCAAAAAGAATGCAAAATCTCAATGCCACTTTCAGACAGGAGGCAACATATTCGCACATTATGAATTTAGTAAGTGGCCTGCATAGTTGAAATGACTCTGAAACAGAGAACCACAACCCAAAATAGCCTAACACTTTTGTTATCTCAAACAATGGGCAGTTAGCCATTCATTCCTCCCTCTCAGTATACATTCTACTTGTTTCAGATGAGGCCTATTATAAATTTGAAGAGACTGTTCAAATTCAGTACACCAGATGTTTAAAAGCTGGGGATGGAAGATATTTGCCACACAAAAATTTCTATTATAATATTTTGTGCATAAAAAATGAATGATATGTATTCAGTATTTTTTAAGTTATATTTCATACCTATTACCAACTTGACACTGGAAATAAAGAAGCAAACACACAGACATGGTCCCTGCCATTGAGAAACCTTCAACCCAGTGAAGACAAATACTGACCAAGTATGATGGCTGTCAAAAGAGAAAAACAATACCCGCTATGCTAGCTGTATACTGTATTAAGATGTTCCCATCCTACCCTCTTTCAAGGTGTGCCAGCAAGACCAGGAAGTTGTCAGAAAGCTTTTAAAATAATGACCCTCTCAGTTGTGATACATATAAAACATAAGTATTATAGATATATATGTGTGTGTGTGTAAAAATAACCAGTAATTAAGTATATAAAATTACCAGACTACTCTTTTAACAAATATACAAGAAATATTAAAATCCAAATTAGTCCCATATCCATAAAAGCAGTTGCCTTAAAGCTGTCCTTACTCCTGACAAGGGCAAAAGGAGTCAGTTTAGGATACTGTGGTTGACAGCACAGGACTTTAACTTTTATTTTGTCCATAAAATATAAAATAACTTTTATTTTGTCCATGAAATATGAAATAACTTTTATTGTGTCCACTGTTATACCAGTGCTATTTATAAAACAGCTTTAGAAAAGCCCAACTTTCTACAGTGTCAGTATATATATAAACAAATACTTAAACTGGGGCTCCACTAAAATTATAAACATAGTTGTAGAAACAGAGTCTCCAAAACTCTTCCATTCTCTCAGTCATGAGCAGATTTAAGTCCCATTTGTATATCTCTTTTGATCTGTTCCAAATGAAACTTCATAATTCCCCAAAGAACCCACAAGCCTACTTTAAATACTATTTAAATATAAAGAAATCCTACAAACCTACTTTAAATACTATTTAGTTATAATAGACTTCAAGCTAAGCAGCTAAATACACTAGAAAAAGTCTTTATCTTTTACAGACATAAATACTTTTGTACTATCTGTATCTATTTTTTTTTAAGCTGCAGAATTAAATGTCGCTGTGAAACAGAACACTACCTTCACATCATTTTTTTAATATAGGCCCTTCATACAGGCCATGCCAAAGGCAGGCTTTAAACAGATAATCTTGCCAGATCCAGGACAAGTGGACACAGCAAAGTAAAGTGAAAAAAGCAGAGGGTCCAGAGTGAGAGAAACAGAGTTCGAGTCCAAGCTCCACTACTAAGCAGCTGTGCCACTGCAGGCAGGTTACGTAACTGATTTACAGTATCTTCATCTGTAAAATTGGGAACATAGCAATATCTACCTTAAAGGATTGCTATGAGATTATATATATGTTTATATGAAAGCATTTTATAAACTATAAAGAATTATATATTCTTATTATTTACCTTAATTTTTCCTTAATATAGGAATGAATATTTCCATTTTAAAAATTAGAAAATACAGAATATTAAGAGAAAGATCACCCATAGCCCTGTCACCCAAACATTGCTATCTATTTTAAATGAAGTGAGTCCAACATCAACCAAAAGAAATTAAAGTAGGAATAATTTCAGATGTTAATACAGATAACGTATTAACAACAAAATAAACTGCTGATTTCTTTTTAAGAACAGAACAGTCTTTCCCATTTATCAGTTTAAAGACAATGCTGCTATTTGTCCCAGAGCTGGTCCCAACAGGGTATGATATATGGGTGAGGCTCATAAAAGTCAAAGCCACAAAACTCCCAAAATAAATATTTCATGAGCCCCAGGAGTAATTACAACACATGCCCTCAGATGCAATGGAGAAGGCAAAGTGTATGAACCCCATTAACAAAACTGGCATGACTTTACGGTCACAAAGACTCAGATTTCTATGGGCCACTTCAATGGGAAAAAAGAAAAATTTATATACCATGCTACAACACAGACAGCCAAAGACGTCTGAATTTTTCACATTGCTTTTATTTTTTTTTTCACATTGCTTTTAGAACTTGTACCCCTCCTCTATTTTTCCTTTCCCACCCTTCTTTCTCCTAGGTCCCCTCTTTGTTTTATTACTGCATTAGAATCACTCTCTGTGTTTAAAATGGCCTTATTTTATACAATGGAATATTATTCAGCAACAAAAAGGAATGAATTTCTGACACATACTACACCACAGATGAAAACATTATGCTAAGTGAAAAGTCAGACACAAGAGGCCACATATTTTACGATTCCATTTACATGAAATGTCCAAAATGTGCAAATCCATAAAGACCGAAAGCAAATTGATGGTTGCCTAAGGCTGGAGTATTAGGGGATGGGAGAAAATCAGTGAATGTAATGGGTATGAAGTTTCCTTCTGAGGGAACAAAAATGTCCTAAAATTAGACTCTGGAGATGTTGTACAATTCTATAAATACACTGAGAAACAGGGAATTGTACACTTTAAATGAGTGAATTGTATGGTATGTAAATTATATATCAACAAGCTGTTTTTTTTTAAATGATCTTATTCACTAGAAAAAAGACATGTAAATAATCTCATCCTACCCTCTCTCTAAGGGTGGAGTAAAAGTGATGACTCAATTGTGATGATACATATATCAAGTGACCAGACTACTTTTACTTAACAAATAACATGAAAAATTGCAAATCCAAATGTTTTGCTTAATGATTCCCTAAGTCAAAACTTGGTCCTCCCTCAGATTCTCAGTAATTCTGACTCTGTTCAGGTAGTCCTTTCTACCTATAATGCCTTTCTTAAGCTAAGCTAAGCTAAGTCACTTCAGTCGTGTCCGACTCTGTGCAACCCCAGAGATGGCAGCCCACCAGGCTCCCCCATCCCCGGGATTACCACATCCTTAAATGTTCAAATACCATCTTCTTTAAGGCCAGTTCAGAGGTTACCTTCTCCATAAAGTCTTCCCCATGTTCTCAAGAAAAGTGACCTCATCTTCCTCTGAACTTCCATACATCACTTTCTCTGGGCCACTTATGACTTTCAATCCAATATTATACTTACTCTGGCCAACATAATACTTACTGCTTTGATGTTAAAAGGGGGTTCTCAATAAATACCGATCTGATAAGTGGATGACCACTGCTTAACAATGCAGAATTTCATCATCATTGGGTATATTTTCATTTTGGAAATATTCAAAAGTCACTTTAGACTCAAAAATAGTAGTAAGGTTAAGCAATACCCACTTCAGACAAAATTTTCTTGACCAAAATAAAACAAATTTATTTGTATATATATAATCTGTTAAAAAAAAAAAAAATCCCAAAGAGAAACATTGGAATAGGGATATAGCCTCCCAAGGTAACTGAAAGAAATGTGAATTGCATACATTTTGGAATACTTGTTCAAAAATCAGATTCATTAGAGGAACATCACATTTCTTCCCTGAGAGTTCTATAATCAGGCTCTACTAATTCTTCTTCCACTGTATTTCTAAAATAGTCCTATTTCCTGCTCCATTTTGCCTGCCAAACCCAAAGTCCTCTCATTTTCTTCATGACCAACAAATTTTTAGTCTCCTAATTTATCTGCCTTCCCATAGTTCCTTCTTTCCTTCAACAATATCAAGCCATCCCATGTGCCAATGTTAAGGGTAGGAACTGGGGAGCACATACATATCATATGAGACACAATCTAGTTAGGAACTTGACACATGTACACAATTCATCACAATATTCAGTAGCATATACTGAATATACATATACAAGGGCCACAACAGTCACCCAGAATTCCGAGCAATGGGTAAATCCTCTGGGCTCCCCAGAACACAATCTATACAGTTTCCCTCACACACTCTTATCCTCTCCCTTCCATTCTTTTTCATTTTATTGGACTTGTGTTAAACTGCCCATACAGCATGCACCAACTTCAGCTCCAGTTTCTCTCCAGCTTGCCTCCCTGAGCAAGTCAAGACAATCTACTTGCTGTAACCTGGAAGTGACTTAATCACAAGTACTTTTGTTCACCACTGACTATCAACACAATCCTCCTCACTTTCTCTCTGCTAACTCCTATCAAATTTCTTCTTTTGTAATGTATTGGAAAGTATGTAATAATTTTGTTTTTAGCTTATCACTGCCCTCGTTTCTTCTGTTTGTCTCACAGAATCTATTACAATGTTTACTAAGGGACTGTATCACAGCCATCTATGGAGCTTCTTAAAAACACAAAGACCTTGACCCAACCTCCTCAGTAAGTCTGGGATGGGAACTGGACATCTTTATTTCTAAAAAGCCCCACTGGTGATTCTAATGCACATTTCAACCTGAAAACCTGATTTATTAAAATGTTCCCTATACAACAGACATTCAATTCTTATTAATTCATGCACTGAAGCTCATAAATAACTTTTCTCTAAATAGCCTAGCCAGATATCAGCCCCTAGACTACACCAGCTCTGTTCCAAGTGCAACATGTGGTTTTAAGATTTCATTTCCTGAAGTACTCCTTGGAGGGACACTATTACCTTGTCTCTTTACATTGTTTCCTATTTGTTGAAAAATGGAGGCCTGGAATGCAGCCATGTTAGACAACACTACATAAGAATGCACTCTGGAGCCTTAGATTAAAATAAGTTATAAAAAAAATAAGAACAATGTAGAACTAGAGATTTTGAGTGAACACAGTATTCTTCCTGAGTACAGTCTAACTAAATACAGGGAAAACAGATGGGGAATTTGGTCAGTAGTGTCTTCTAGTTACCAGTCTCCTGAACTGGGCCCCTGAAGACTGAGGAAGACTTTCAGCAGCTGAAGTGCCTTGAAGTGCTCTAATCAGATAAGGAGCCCAAGCCGCACCCAGACTCACAGTGGCCTCGCAGCCTCCTAACTACCCTGACACACTCTATTTACACAGCTCGGTGGGGAAGCCTTAGGAACTTTTTCCGAAGTTGCTTCTCACAGGCAGCAGCCTTCTGAGTCACCCACCCAGGGTGGGAAAGAAAAGTGTGATATTAGCCAGCGGGGTGTTAGGAGACTGGGCACCTCTTTTCCATTTCAGAAGCGGGCTCTGCCTCCTCCAGGAACCACCTCAGTTACGAGTCACCGCTGTGGGCGACAGGGGTCTGCGGAGCCACTTAGCCATCCAGGAAAGTTGTGGCTTGGGGAGGAGACGCCCCGTTCTTTTCTCCGGCAGGGGCCGCAGATCCCAGATTCCACAGGCCTCTCCCGGCAGCTCCATCTTGCTTCCTGTCAGGAGGAGGGGCCGAGGAGGAGGGCCCCCGGGTCTGGAAAGGCCCCAAGGGGAGGAAGTCGTGTGACAGCAGGTAAAGCCAGGTGGAAATCTCCACAGGAGTTGGGGGAGGGGGCGGTAATGAAAAGCAGCGGGGTTAAGCGAAAGGGGGAAAGGGATTGGTGCCCACGAATTACTGCATAAAGAAGTCACCCGGCGTTTGTGAGTGCCAGAGGTGTGAGCAGAAGTAGACTCCTCAGGAAGGGAGGAGACAGACATGAGGGGTCAGTAAGACAAGTGGACAAAAGGACCGGACCCGCGGAGCTCTCGGAAGGGGTGGTGGGTGAGGCAGGTTTCAAGGTGAGGGGCAGAAGTATCAGAAGGGAGAACAACGTGGCTCCTATTTAAGAATCCCTGGAAGGAGAGGCAGGGAGTCAGTAGAGGAACCCGCCAGCCCAGAGGCCAGGCTGGGGAGGCCTAAAAAGGAGCTGAGAGCAAGGCTGTCAACGGGAGGGGCGACAGCCAGCTTAAGGAAAGGGGCTATCAGACAACCTAACACCTAGCATTTACTGAGCGGTTACTACAGGTCATAAGCTGGGCTAAGCACTTTATAAATACCACCTCACTGAATGTTCACAAGAAATCCGCAAGGCAGGCATTATTAGGATTGTCCCCATTTTATAGATGAGGAGACTGAAGCTCAGAGAGGCCCGAGGGCTCGCTCAAGGTCAGAGAGCGGGGGAGTCAATATTCAAACCTGAGGCGATCTGGCTCCCGAGTCCACGCGCAAACTCACAGGCAGTGACCGGGAACCGTGAGGCGAGCCAGGACCCCAGGAACGTCTCCCGCCCCCGATCCCCATCCCAGGCCCAGCGCACTCACCCGAACGAGGTTGCTGACCGCCGCCTGCACGGCGGCCACAGGCGCGGTGAGGTCAGGGATGGCTTTGCCGTCCACCTCGCCTTCCTCGTGCATAATCACCAGGTGCGAGATCTGCTGCGCCACCGGCTCCAGAATGCTCTCAATCGTGCGCGTATGAAACACCGGCATCGCGGCGGCGAGCGGGGCGGCGAACCGCGGGCTACAGAGAACTGAGAACCAGGGGCCGGGGACCCGCACGGAGACGGACTCGGAGCAGCGACTACAGAGTCGGGGCTTCCCTCAGTGTAACCAGCCTCACGGGCGCTCCGCCCGCTCCCGCCGCCGCGCCCAATGGAAGCGCCGCTCAGACCCAGGACTCCACTCCTATTGGTCCCTCTTTGATATGCTCCGCCCCCGCAACCGCGCCGCCAAGACCCCGCCCCGCCCCCATTCCCAAGGGAGGGGCCTGGGATTGGGGCTGCGCCGCAGGGATTGCGACCGGATTCCCGAGCCCTAACGCCGGGCGCTCCTTATAAGGGCATGGTGGGAGCGGAGCGAGCGGCTGGAGCCGGGGGCCCCGCCCCCGAGGCCGCCTCCCGCTTCGGCTCTGCAGAACTCCGCCCCTCTGCAGAATCACCTCAGTGGGGCGGGGTCTCCTCACCTCTGGCGGCGCTGGAGTCTGAGGAGACCCGAGAGCCATTAGTCTGTTCCCTGCTCCCCAAGTTTTCCCTTCACACGACGCCCTAAAAATACTCTTTCCACTTCCTCTCCGTAATGCTTTCAAACAGCAGAGGTGCCCAGAGGAACATGTGTCCCATTCATTCACACATAGCGCAGGCACACACACACACACACACACTTCACCCACTCCCATCCTCAGAGATAGTCACTGTTAACAGTTCGGTGTGCAGGATTTACACCTTTGCTTTAGCCCTGTCTACTCACTATCTTGTACATATATATTTTCTGAGTAAGTGGCATTAAACATTTTCCAGGAATTTGATTTTTTTTTCCCCTTAAATAAAATCCCCTTGGTTATCTCTATCTTGGTAAATACAAGTCTAGGTGGATCTCATTCTTTTGATGGCTGCATGATATTCCATTGCATGAAATCAGTTTCCTAGTAATGGACATTTTGATTTTTCCCTATTCAACAGTTCTGCATGAATATAATGGTTCTTGCTTCTGTATTGTTATTTTTTAGTCACTAAGTCATGTTTGACTCTTTTGCCACCCCATGGACTTCCAGGCTCCTCTGTCCATGGGATTTCCTAGGCAATAATACTGGAGTGAGTTGCCATTTCCTTCTCCAGGGCATTTACCAACCCAGGGATCAAACCCACATCTGCATTGGCAGGCAGATTCTTTACCACTGAGCCACCAGAGAAGCCCCTCGATGTATTTAAGGAGAACCTAGAAATGAAGTGAAAAATGCAAAAATCCATACATTTTGATAGATAAGACCAAATTGCCTAATCTTCTCACAGCATGCTGTGTAGAAGACATCTTCTAAATGTCTTCCTCACCTCAAAATCTCTTGCCTAAGCTTCCCCATTCCAAGATGAAACACTTTCATTGATACCTCCAAGCAGAAGATGCTCAAGTCAAAGGCAAGTGTTTTTCAAGGACCTGCATTTTGCAAGAGGCTAAACTAGTGTGTGTTTCACTGTGCAATTCTTGTTTTTGCCTAGTAGTATACATCTTGTTTCTACCTTGTGTTACTAAGTCCTCTACTTTTCCTTCTCATAGTAGCTCTACGTTTTTGTTACTGCTTTCATGTCCTTATAGGCAATGGATTTCTCTATTTTAAGCTAACATTTATTTGTTATTTTCTAAGTTCTACAAGGAGATCTAACCAGTCCATCCTAAAGGAGATCAGTCCTGGGTGTTCACTGGAAGGTCTGATGTTGAAGCTGAAACTCCAATACTTTGGCCACCTGATGCGAAGAGCTGACTCATTTGAAAAGACCCTGATGCTGGGAAAGATTGAGGGCAGGAGCAGAAGGGGATGACAGAGGATGAGATGGCTGGATGGCATCACTGACTCACTGGACATGAGTCTGGGTAGGCTCTGGGAGTTGGTGATGGACAGGGAGTCCTGGCGTGCTGCAGTTCATGGGGTCGCAAAGAGTCAGACAGACTGAGTGACTGAACTGAACTGAACTGAACTGAAGTTCTAAGAAACTTAGAATTTGATACTTTGTAATTTCTAAGATCACACACAGGACCAGCTACTAAAGTTGTGGGGCTCAGTGCAAAATAAAAATGTGGATCAAAAAGCAGGAAAAAGTGCAGGTAAAGATGCTAAAATGTAAAGCTTACTCCTTTCTTTGGTGGTCTCTCTCTCAACCTGTCATAGTATTTTTATCTGCTATTTAATGTCACACTTCCTGGGCAGGGGTATACCTTTGGCATAAATTCAGATCCCCCCATAGGAAGTTGGGGGCCCATGCAACCTACTGGCTGCCTGAAGCCCCCACCTGCTAGCTGCTGGACTAACATGCTATTCCCAGCGAAGGACAAGGAGGCCAAGTCAAGCATCTCCCCTTCCCATAGGCCTGCCTCCTAAACTCACAGTAATTGGGTGACCTCCAAAGGTATCACAACCTCCACACTGAGACCCTCTCTGTAATGAAAAAGAAAGGCAAGAAGCTCACCCCCACTGAGTTAAGTGCAAAGAAATGCTGCGGCATCGATATTAAATAGCTTAGGTTGAGAATAGCCACCCACTTGCCTAACCCTAGATACTATTGGTGGAACACACAGAGCCCTGCCCAAGGCAGAGTAAGGCAGAGTAGTAGGTAATAGTCACTAAATTGGGCAGGGGAGCCTGACTGGGGTCTAGGGGCCGTCGTCTAGACCACCAAGGGATGTGGTGGAAGGGAGGACCATGCAGTAGCTGAGGGCCAGCGTCTAGACCATCCAAGGGATGTGGTGGAAGGGAGGACCATGCAGTAGCTGAGGCTCCTAGCCCCTGGTGTCTGTTCCAGTTGTCCCAATGGACTTCTCTGCTAAAGTACAAACTCAAAGATAAAATTATTAAGAATCAAGACAGTGACTGCAAAGCATGTGGCCCCAAATATGAAGTTCTGAATATAGGGCGCTGTGTAACTACACTGATTGTGTACCCATGAACCTGGCCCTAGTTACATAGCTGGTAACCTACATCTGACCATGACTGACTTAATTATTAAACAGCTCCCTAGGAACTCCCATTCCTTATGGAGCCTCGTATCAAATCTATTAAAACTGTTATCTAGTCCTACCACAGTTGGGCTTCCCTGGTGGCTCAGACAGTAAAGAATCTGCCTACAATGTGGGAGACCTAGGTTCTATCCCTGGGTCAGGAAGAACCCCTGGAGAAGGGAATGGCAACCCACTCCACTATTCTTGCCTGGAGAATTCCATGGACAGAAGTCTGGTGGGCACAGTCCATGGGGTCCCAAAGAGTCAGACACGACTGAGCAACTAACACACACCACAGCTACCAAAGCTATTTTCCTGTTTGTTATTTCACGTTAGTAATAGCAATATTTGGATGATGAAACTGTATATGATTTGTTATCTGTAATCCTCCTTTTGCCTCCATTCTGCTGATTGTATACTTATGTGCAATTTAACATGTTCTTCTGTTCTGTGAACTTCCTGCAAGTTAGCAGTGAGATTCAGAGGCTTGGTCACGCAGTAGTCAACTGGAACATATCATCCCTGCCTACAATCTTGTCATCCAGGATCCTCCTGACTGATCAAACTAAAATACCATACTGCACAGCCAGTCCATGTGTTCCCCTCCATCCACATCCATATCTACTTTTCTCCCCTTCCTCTCCCACAATTCACATGTTCCTTCTAAAATCTTCCATGACACCTGTTAACACATGTTAACATCCATGCCTCCACAGACTGAGCTCAAACCAACATGACTGACTTCTGCTTTCCCATCCAGACCCACAGTCAGGTGGGTTAAGCAATGGAAAGAGCACAAACTTGGAAGTCATCCAGAGCTCAAGCCATAGTGCCAGCTTTACTACTTGATTGAAATAGAACTGTGGTGGGTGGCTTTTCCTCTCTCTGCCTGAATTTCTTTCTTTATAAAAGTGAAATAATACCACCCTCATAAAGCTGATATAAGGATTAGTGAATAAATTTGTGTCAAGCACCAAGGAGACCTCAGTAAAAGGAAGCTATTATTATTGGAGCAGTCACAAACAGACATTCTAATATCCAAGAATCTGTTGTGCAGTTTCTCTTTTGAGTTTTGCCTGCTTTTCTTCCCCATATAGAAAGTTCTCTCTGCTTGTCTATGTCTTATGGAGCTTCCCTATAACTAAGAGGGTTAGCCTGCAATGCAGGAGACCCAAGTTCAATCCCTGGGTTGGGAAGATCCTCTAGAGAAGGAAATGGCAACCCACTCCAGTATTCTTGCCTGGAGAATCCCATGGACAGAGATGGCCTGGCAGGCTGCAGTCCATGGTGTCGCAAGAGTTGGACATGACTTAGCATCTAAACCACCACCAAGTAAAATTCCAAGATGTTCCCCTAGATTTATGGCCCCTGGTATAATCCCTGGTACAATGACTATAATAGGTTTTACTTACATGATTGACATTATATAATACAGCTGAATTTAAGATAGGAAGGTTTTCCAGGCAGGCCTCGCCTAATTACATTAACCCCCTTAAAGCAGAGGGCTTTCTCCAGCTGATCACGGAGAGGAAGTTAAAAATTAGAAGCACAAGAAGGATTTGACAAGCTATTGCTGCATTAAAGATACAAGAGGCCACATATCAAGGAATGTAGGCAGCTTCTAAAAGCTAAGCCTGGCCCTGGCTGACACACAGCAGGGAAATACAGACCTCATTCGCACAGCCACAAGGAACTGAATTCTGCCAACAAGAAGAATGATCTCAGTAACAGATTTACCCCAGAGCTTCCAGATGAGAACTCAGTCCAGTTGGCACCTTGATTATAGCCTTGTGATGCTGAGCAGAGAACTCAGCCACACACACAGGACTTCTAACCTATACAATTTTGAGATAATAAGTGGGTGTTGTGGGATAATTTGTTACATAGCAATAGAATAACTAATATACTTGTCTTCAAGGCCCACATCTAGTTTTCTCTCTTTGACTTCTTTCAAAGCCTGAACTGTTTACACAATCCTTCCTCCTTCATAGCACGTATCACAATTGTCCTTCTATTAGATGACCATTTTACGTTTATCTCCCATCTCTCTATGACAGAGGTTGCTAGATGTCTCCCAATGTCTGTTTTCCTCTTCTTCTACAACAACAGAACCCTAGATTTATAGCTAGGCACTTAGCCACATGGTTTCAAATTGACACTTGGCAAGTTACAAAGTTACAAAGCTTCAGTTTTCTCATCTCTAAAAGAGGATAAAATGTTTTCAATCTTATTGAATAGAAAGGATTAGCACCTAATAGCCAATCAAATGGAGAAGGCAATGGCACCCCACTCCAGTACTCTTGCCTGGAAAATCCCATGGATGGAGGAGCCTGGTACGCTGCAGTCCATGGGGTTGCTAAGAGTCGGACTCGACTGAGCGACTTCACTTTCACTTTTCACTTTCATGCCTTGGAGAAGGAAATGGCAACCCACCCCAGTGTTCTTGCCTGGAGAGTCCCAGGGTTGGGAGAGCCTCCTAGGCTGCCGTCTATGGAGTCGCACAGAGCCGGACACGACTGAAGTGACTTAGCAGCAGCAGCGGCCAATCAAAAAGTGTTGCCAGAGAGAAAGGTCAATTCATAGCCTGCACTAGACTAAGAACTGAGGAACACTGGGCTGGAGGAAGCACAAGCTAGAATTAAGATTGCTGAGAGAAATATCAGTAACCTCAGAAATGCAGATGACACCACCCTTATGGTAGAAAGTGAAGAAGAACTAAAAAGCCTCTTGATGAAAGTGAAAGAGGAGAGTGAAAAGTTGGCTTAAAGCTCAACATTCAGAAAACTAAGATCTTGGCATCCGGTCCCATCACTTCATGGCAAATAGATGGGGAAACAATGGAGACAGTGGCTGACTTTATTTTGGGGGGCTCCAGAATCACTGCAGGTGGTGACTGCAGCCATGAAATTAAAAGATGCTTACTCCTTGGAAGGAAAGTTATGACCAACCTAGACAGCATATGAAAAGCAGAGACAATGACCCACCTCCCAGAATATTGGAAATAAAAGCAAAAATAAACAAATAGGACCTAATTAAACTTAAAAGCTTCTGCACAACAAAGGAAACTATAAGCAAGGTGAAAAGACAGGCTTCAGAATGGGAGAAAATAATAGCAAATGAAGCAACTGACAAACAACTAATCTCAAAAATATACAAGCAACTCCTACAGCTCAATTCCAGAAAAATAAATGACCCAATCAAAAAATGGGCCAAAGAACTAAATAGACATTTCTCCAAAGAAGACATACAGATGGCTAACAAACACATGAAAAGATGCTCAACATCACTTATTATTAGAGAAATGCAAATCAAAACCACTATGAGGTACTATTTCACGCCAGTCAGAATGGCTGCAATCCAAAAGTCTACAAGCAATAAATACTGGAGAGGGTGTAGAGAAAAGGGACCCTTCTTACACTGTTGGTGGGAATGCAAACTAGTACAGCCACTATGGAGAACAGTGTGGAGATTCCTTAAAAAACTGGAAATAGAACTGCCTTATGACCCAGCAACCCCACTACTGGGCATACACACTGAGGAAACCAGAATCGAAAGAGACACGTGTACCCCAATGTTCATCACAGCACTGTTTATAATAGCCAGGACATGGAAGCAACCTAGATGTCCATCAGCAGATGAATGGATAAGAAAGCTATGGTACATATACACAATGGAGTATTACTCAGCCATTAAAAAGAATACATTTGAATCAGTTCTAATGAGGTGGCTGAAACTGGAACCTATTATACAGAGTGAAGTAAGCCAGAAAGAAAAACACCAATACAGTATATCGGAGGAGCCTGGTAGGCTGCAGCCCATGGGGTCCCTAAGAGTCAGACATGACTGAGTGACTTCACTTTCAGTTTCCACTTTCATGCATTTGAGAAGGAAATGGCAACCCACTCCAGTGTTCTTGCCTGGAGAATCCCATGGACAGAGAAGCCTGGTAGGCTGCAGTCCGTGGGGTCGCACAGAGTCGGACACGACTGAAGCGACTTGGCAGCAGCAACGCATATATATGGAATTTAGAAAGATGGTAACAATAACCCTGTATACTAGATAGCAAAAGAGACACTGATGTATAGAACAGTCTTTTGGACTCTGTGGGAGAGGGAGATGGGGGGATGATTTGGGAGAATGGCATTGAAACATGTATAATATCATATATAAAACGAGTTGCCAGTCCAGGTTCGATGCATGATGCTGGATGCTTGGGGCTGGTGCTCTGGGACGACCCAGAGGGATGGTACGGGGACGGAGGAGGGAGGGGGGTTCAGGATGGGGAACACGTGTATACCTGTGGCAGATTCATGTTGATATATGGCAAAACCAATACAATATTGTAAAGTTAAAAAATACAATAAAATAATAATAAAAAATAAAAAGCAGAGACATTACTTTGTCAACAAAGGTCCATCTAGTCAAGGCTATAGTTTTTCCTGTGGTCATGTATGGATGTGAGAGTTGAACTGTGAAGAAAGCTGAGCGCTGAAGAATTGATGCTTTTGAACTGTGGTGTTGGAGAAGACTCTTGAGAGTCCCTTGCCCTGCAAGGGGATCCAACCAGTCCATTCTAAAGGAGATCAGTTCTGAGTGTTCATTGGAAGGACTGATGTTGAAGCTGAAACTCCAATACTTTGGCCACCTGATGCGAAGAGCTGATTCATTTGAAAAGACCCTGATGCTGGGAAAGATTAAGGGCAGGAGAAGAAGGGCATGACAGAGGATGAAATGTTTGGATGGCATCACCAACTCGATGGACATGGGTTTGGGTGGACTCTGGGAGTTGGAGATGGACAGGGAGGCCTGGCGTACTGTGGTTCATGGGGTTGCAAAGAATCAGACATGATTGAGCGACTGAACTGAATTGAGACTAAGAACCATCATGAGAGTAAGTCAAAAATAATGTGGAAACGAGCATATGATCAAGTTCCAAGCAAGAGGAAATCAAATCTGGCCTCAAAGGAAGAATAATATTTGGTTAGGCAGGCAAGACACAGATATTCCAGAATGAGCAAGACCTGGAATGGAGCATGCTCCAAGACAGTGATTATATTAGTCAGAAGGAAGTAAATGTTCATACAACTCAAAGATAAAGATAAAAAGGTAAATTTCCACAAGATTATAACATACAGAGGTTAAGGACTCTGTGGCATTTGCTCGTGGTTGTGGCTAGCTCAACATCACTGTTTGCCATGTAATTAGTCCGAAGACCACTAATGATAGGGAACATTGTAAGATATGTAAAAATTTAGCATCGACAGTGGCTGTTTTACACAGTGTCCATGACATGGGAAACTTTAGTTTCTTTTAAGTCTATAACAGTTCTCTGAGGTAAGTGGAAAACAAGAAGTACACATCCTCTTTTTTTACACAGACTGGGAAATTGACAAATAATAGCAACTGTCAGTATGAGCACAATTTATAGAAACTTTAATCAGGGATAGAGAGACTTCTGTATTCAGTTGGGATGCTCAGTTTTGCTCCATGTTTTTGTGTTCTCCTTCTGATGAGGTTTTGGACTGCTGTATGTTGGTCATGTGTCTAAGGATTTGCTTACACCTTCTCAGTACACTCCAGTGCACTTCACGCCCACATGGGTGAATCTACAACTCACACGTAGACACACACACAGCGTTCCCCCAGCTCACCACAGATGTACCTTCTCTCTCTAGAACACATTACCAAGCCCTTCCCCAGGCCATCCCCACATACGAACCACACAGTGGCTCAGTCAGTAGTCCTTCCTTCCTTCCCTTCCCCAAATGCTGCATGTACACACCACCCCACCCGCCATCCCCACCCAAAACCACAACCACTTCCACCATCATTTTGAAAAAAATGTGGTTCTTTTTCTTTTTTTATTCCGAGCTTTGAGGTATAATTAGCAAATAAAAACTATTTATTTATTTATTTACTTACATAAAGCATATGGTATCATATATGTATATTTACATTTATAGTATAAACTGTGATGTTTTGATATACAGATATATTGTGAAATGATTACCACAATCAAGCTAATTAACATATGCATCATCTCATTTATTGATCATTAGCATTTTCCATGAGTGTTGAGAATACTTAAAGATCTACTCTCAGAAAATTTCAAGTATACAATATGTTATTATTAACTATAGTTAATAGGCTGTACATTAGGTCTCCAGAACTTATTCATCTTATAATTGAAAGTTTGTATACTTTTACCAGTATCTCCCCATTTCTCCCATTCCTTCCAGCCCTTCCCATAGTAAGTACCCTCTACCCTCTGTTTCTATGAGTTTGACTTTTTTAGATTCCACATGTAAATGAGATCATGCAGTATTTATCTTTCTGTGTCTGGCTTATTTCACTTAGCATAATGTCTTCCAGTTTCATCCATGTTGTTGCACATGGCAAAGTTTCCTTCTTTTTAAATGCTGAATAATATTCCACTGCATACATACACCACATTTTCTTTATTGTTGGGTGAACACTTAGATTCTTTACATGCCTTGGCTATTGTGAATAATTCTGCAATGAACGTGGGAGTGAAGATACCTCTTCAAGAACTAGATTTTGTTTCCTTTGGATATATTCCCAGAATTAGGATTGCATTTTCCAAAGAAGACATCCAAAAAGGTGCTCAGTATCACTATTCATCAGGGAAATGAAAATCAAAACAGCGTTAAGGTATCACCTCATATGTGTTAGAATGGCTCCTATCAAAAAGTAAAAAAATAGAGTGACATTGAAACATATACATTACCATATGTAAAATAGATAGCCAGTGGGAATTTGCTGTATGACATAGGGAGTTCAACCCGATGCTCTATGACAACCTAGAGGGGTGGGATGAGGTGGGAGGTAGGAGGAAGGTTCAAGAGCAAGAGTATATACGTATACCAACAGCTGATTCGTGCTGATGTATGGCAGAAACCAACACAACAGGATAAAGTAATTATCCTCCAATTAAAAATAAATGCATTATTTTTTTTAAAGGTGGGGTGAAAAATAAAAAAATAGCAAGTGTTGGTAAGGATGTGGAGAGAAGTCAATCCTTATACACTTTTGGGAGTGTAAATTGGTACAGCCACTATGGAAATCAGTATTGACGTCCTCAAAAATTAAAAATAGAGGGACTTCCCTGGTGGTCCAGTGGTTAAGGCTTCATCTTCCAATGCAGGAGGTACAGGTTCGACCCCTGGTCTGGAAGCTGAGATCCCACATGCCTCACAGCCAAAAACCCAAAAAACCCATAAAACAAAAGTAATACTGAAACAAATTCAATAAAGATTTTTTAAAAATTAAAAATAGAACTACCATATGATCCTGTTCTTTCTTGACCAATCTTTTAAAAATTCAATGTGAATTGAAATCTTTTTCCAGTTTTACACATTTTTTAAGTTTTCTCACTTTTTTATCGCATTTCAACCTTTTTCATTGTGTGACAAAGCTACAAAGAAGGTTATTAAATATTATGTAGAATTATAGCTCCCAGAGATAACTACTAATAACATTTAAAAGATACCCTTTTAGCCTTTGTTTCCTGTTCTCACATATTTTGTGTGTGTTCAATTTTTTTATCGTACAAAATTTTGTCTGAGATAATTTACATACTACAAAATTCACTCTTTTAAAATATAGTGTTCCAGGAAGCCCAGCCTGGCTGTGCTCCGCGATGACCTAGAGGGGGTGGGATGGGGAAGGGGAGAGAGGCTCAAGAGGGAGGTGATGTATGTATAATTATGACTGATTTGTATTGTCGTATGACAGACATCAACAGAATGTTGTAAAGCAATTTCTCCCAATTAAAAACAAATTTTAAAAAAGTAAAAATAAATTATGGTGTTCAATTTTTATTCTTGATGTTTTCACCTGAACATTATTATGCCAAGAACTATGCCTATGACATTGAGTATTCATCAAACCTTGATTTTTTTGTAGTTGTTTTATAGACATATTACATTTAAAGTGTACAAGAACCATAAATTATTTAATCAACTTCTTATTTTTGGAGAGTTAAGTTGTCTCTTGTCTCCAACTCTTTATTATTGTAAACAGTGCTTTAAAAAATAGCCTTGGATTTTTATTTTTATAGGCATTGAATTGTTGCTTTAACATCTTTGCCACTTATGAGATGAACAAATATCTATGCCTATTGGTTGCCTACTCAATAGGCATTTTCTCTTTCATCCTTAACTTGTAGAATCTTTTAATTTGGAGCAATATATCAGTTATCTATCACTACATATAAATTACTCCAAAACAATAATGTTTTATTCTTCCTCTTGTTTTCTGTGGCTCAGGAATTTGGAGGTAGCTTGGCTGGGAAGTTGTAGCTCAGAGTCTCTCATAAATTGCAGTCAGATAGTAGCTATAGCTGGGGTCATCTCAAAAGCTTCTTCATTCATAGGTCTGATAACTGGACTAGGAAGACTCAAAGAGCTTGGGGGCTTAAATGATGGACCCATCAGGCATCTCTTTCTATTTCTGTGTGATCCCTCCCATGGTCTCTCAAGCATGATGACTTCAGGATAGCCAGACTTCAGAACTCCAAAGGCACATCTCCCAAGAAATCAAGAGCTATGCAGAAGCTGTATTACCTTTTCTAACCTAGCCTTGCAGGTACCTAATATCACTTTCCACATGAATCATACATGAGTCTGCCCAGATTCCATGAAGGGAACATAGACTCACTTCTTGATGGAGAAGTATTCCATTTAAAAAGAACATTTGAAAACTATTATCTGCCAAAGAAGGCAAATATGCTCAGAGAAGGTGGGCCCCTCCCCAAACCTAAGGGATGAACCATGCTTTGTCTGAACCAACTATGATAACCCCAGTATTTGTTGTTAATATAAAAGACAGTGCTAGAGACTTCCCTGGCAGTCCAGTGGTTAAGACTCAATGCAGGGAGCTCAGGTTCAATCCCTGGTCAGGTAACTAAGATCCCATATGCTTTGCAGCATGCTCCTACCAAGAAAAAGACACTACCTGTTGCTTATCCCAAATTAATTTTCCTCTTCCTCCTATCAGAACTCAGCTAAGGATACAAAAATACTCAGACTTTCTTGCAACTAGAATAGCCAAGTGATCGATTCTGTTCAATGAAACAAAACTCAGAGATCTAAAAAATCTTTTGCTTTTCTGAGGTAGATACAAGCCTCTTTCTGATGCACAGGAACACCACTCCCTTAATGGGCACAAGTCAATCACTATAGTCTCTCCACCTGTTCATAGAGATTGGTTCAAGAATAAGCAATTGATCCAATTTGGTCCATTTTGAGAAAGAGGTATGACTCCCAGGTATAGGAGCTACCAAAGACATGCTTTCTTTTCCCTCAAGGTATGGTGTAAAAATGGAAGCATATGCAGCCATTTCACTTCCATGATGGGAGAATCTAGAACTCTGAGGAACACCATAAAGAGCTTGAATTTGAAGGCAACAATGTGGAGAAAAGAGAGAACTATGTCTTCAGTGAAACTTTTTATTTTGGACTCAATTCTCCCCTGAAGCCAGACTGCCCTGAGGATTTTTCAGTTACTGAATATATTGATCAAGATTCTCCTAAGAAACAGAGCTAATAGGGACCAAAGAGATTTATTAAAAGGAGTTGATTTATCGTGGAGGAAGAAAAGTCCCAAGATCTACCAGTTGAATTGGCAATCTGGAGACCCAGGAAAGTGATTAAGTTCTAGTCCAAGTCCAAAAGCTTGAGAACCAGAGGAGCCAATGATATAATTCCTGTCAAGGGCTGACTGGCTCAAACTCAGAAAAAGCCCATGTTTCAGGCAGGGAAAAAATTCCTATCCCAGTTGGAAGGCAAGCAGGAAGAATTTCCTGTTTCCAGGGTGGTTACCCTTTTTGTTCTATTCAGGCTTTTAATTGATCAGATGACGCCCACTCACATTGGGGAAGGCAGTCTGTTTGACTTAGTCTACCAATTTAAATGTTAATCTCATCCAGAAACACTCTCACAGAAACACCCAGAATAATGTTCAACCAAATATCTGGGCACCTCATGGTCCAGTCTAGATGGCACAAAATTAACCAGCACACTGAGGAAACCAATCTTGTGGTTTAAGTCAGTTTGATGTAGTTTCCTTTTCTTTCTTTCTTTTTAGTTTTTTGGCTGTAGATCCCCATAAGGGATTGAATCTGTGCCCACTGCAATGGAAGCACGGAGTCTTAACCACTGGACCGCCAGGAAAGTCCTTGATTTGGGTCTTCTATCACTTGCAATCAAAAGAGGCGAACTCGATATAGGCACCTATTGTGTGCCAGACTGTGTCTGGTGCACAGAAGTAGCGACTAAGACAGAGCTTATAGTAGAGCAATGTGTGTAGGAAAGTCGTGCGTGTGTGCTAAGTCGCTTCAGTCACGTCTGACTCTTTGTGACTCTATGGACTGTAGCCTATCAGGCTCCTCTCTTCATGGAGATTCTCTAGGCAAGAACACTGGAGTGGGTTTCCATGACCAGGGATTGAACTTGTGTCTCCTGCAGCTCCCTCATTTCAGGTGGATTCTTAACTGCTGAGCCCCTGGGGAAGTCCAGGAAGGCTATTGCTTTAAAACAAATTGTTATTAAAGCATAACATCCAAGTAATTGAAGCCTGGTTGATATTTTGAATGCAGTCTCACAAAAGACTCCAAAACAGAACCACCTAGATAAGCTGTTTCTAAATCCTGGACCCAGAAAAATTTATGTGAGATAATCATTTTTTTGTTGTTTTATGCCATTAAGAGTTTAGGTAATTTGATACACAGAAATAGATATCAAGTACACCCCTCCCCCAGAAGTCTTCACTAATCTGATTTCTATCATCATCGTAGATTAGTGTTGCTTGTTCTTAATGTTTATACAAATGGACTCACACAATATGTATTCTTTTTGTGCCTGGCTTCTTCAACCCATTGTTATACCTGTGAGATTCATCCAAACACATCCAGCAGTAGTCCGTTCTTTATTACATGGTATTTCATTTCATAAATATACCAAAATCTATCCTTTCTGCTATTGGTGGACATTTGATTTTTTAACCAAAATTTGGTCATATATGAATAAAACTTCTGTGAACACTCATATGTCTTTTGATCAGACAGATACACTCATTTTTCTTGGAAGCCATTTTTTCATGTAGTATTTCTTGCTTCTTCTAACTTTCCTGACCAACAGCCTGATCTGGTACTTTACTTGTTAATTTGTCCTGCTGTTATTTTGAAAATGACTATAAACTCAATCATACCTTTTAAACAGCTCCAAATAACCCTTAATTTGTACATTTTAAGTACTTATAATGGTAAAGGAATAATCAGAGGACAATGTTTTTTTAGCTGTGCAAATGAGTTCTTCATATCTTATTCATTCCCATGGGTTTTCTTAACCCATCAAGTGGAACTTTCAGTCCTAGATTTTTATGCAGAGAACTTCTTTCAGCAATGTTTTTTGCAGATCCCAAATTAACCCTAGTGAGTTAAGCCACCGCATAGCAAAAGTGCTGGTTAGCTAATTTCTGCATGTGCCAGTAGCTCTCAAACTTTTGGGTCTCAGGACCTCTATACATTCCTAAAAATTGTTGAGGACCGCAAAGATTTTTTTGTTTATGTGACTACATTTATCAATATTTACTGCTTTAAAGAAATTATCAAACTTTCATATATTTATTTAGTCATTTTTAAATAAACCCACCATATGTTAACATAAAAAACATATTTTTACTGTTAAATTATTGTGAAAAGTAATGTGGACACTCTGGAACTGTTTCAGAGACTCAAAGGGATCCCTACACTACACCTTGAGCCACTGGTCCATGCTGATGAGTTCCTTGTCCATACTGTAGCAATCATCTCTTATTTTTGACTTCCCAGCATCACAGTCATCTTTATTTGGTGACAAAACCCTTTTTTCCTAAAGAGATCCTATTTAAGATGGTCCAAATGAGGCTGAACACACCACTTTTCCAACTCAGTGATACACATGTGACTTCTGATTGGCCAAAGACTCTTGGAAACTATCGTGCTAAACTATTAGATAATTTCTCTCTCTCTCCCCCACAACCTGCCCACATTGTGAATCATAGCTTGACAACAGCTTTCTTTCCCATTACTTCGAGAGCTGGAAAGACCGAATCCTTGATGACATCATTTGAATCACTAAAGCAAGCCATGATTGAAAAACCTCTCCTTCCTCCTCTCAGTTGGGTCAGCCAGTTCACTTAAATTAGGTTTCTATCACTGACAACTGAAAGATCCGTAATTAAAACACACAGATAACGTTTGCACGTCAATTGTAATCTTCAGTATTTAAGTATTACATGAGAATTTCAAGCATTGTGGTAGGACAACAGCCAAAATTTTCAGGGGCATGGAGTCTTCCAGATATCTAGGTCAGTAGTTCTAAAATATGACTACACCTTGAAATCAACAAAGGGAGCTTCTTCAAAATACAAATTTCTAGGCTCTGCCCAGAATACTCTGACTCAGTAGTTCTATAGTAGGGGCCAAAGAATCTGTATTGTTAATAAGATCCCTCAGTGATCCCAACACAATGAGTCCCAGATCTGGCATTTGCTAAAAACTAACCTAGGAAGCTACCCACTCCATCTGTAAGAACAATACTTGCTACAGTGTGGAGTTCTATGTGCCTATAAATAAAACCTCTTTGGCTGGTACAGGAATGCCATGATTTTCAGAAATTCATTTAAGAGAAAGCCTGAAATTTATAAATTTGGTAAAATGTTCACACACAGCATAGCACCCCCATGCTTCCCATTATTGCCTTTTCTTGCTTCTTTTCTAAGTAGCATTTGGTCAAAGCAGAAGGAAAGTTCAGGAAACTTGACTAGGGCTCTAAAAGTAAAATCCAATTCGTTTCTCACAGATTTTGTATCTTAACTTTAGATGCCACTGTCTCTTCAAGTCCAAAGGTAATAAGTTATATGGTTATTGCTAAGCTGAGGAATCAGGAAAGAGCAGTAAGTTCAAAAGCTATAGGAAGAAAAAGCAAAAGAGTATTTTATCATGTTGTTTGGAACTGAATCTCATCAGCTTAAGCAAATGATACTTATTAGCCTAAGAAATTGAGACATAGGGAAGACCAAAGGTAGAAAAATCTAGATTGGGCTCTGCATCTTACCCTCTGTGAGCTGTAATATTTAACACTCAATATGTTTCTTATCCTTCTAATGTACAAAACGTTTTGCTTTGGCATATTCCTCTCCTTCTTCATATGACTGGCATGCATGCTCAGTTGTTCAGTTATGTCTGACTCTTTTCGGCCCTTTGGATTGTAGACTGCCAAGCCCCTCTGTCCATGGGATTCTCCAGGCAAGAATACTGGAGTGGGTTGCCATGCCCTCCTCTGGGGGATCTTCCTGACCCAGGGATCAAACCTGCATCTCCTGCATCTCCTGCAATACAGGCGAATTCTTTACCACTGAGCCATTGGGGAAGCCTTCTTCATGTGATCGGGTGAGGCTCCTAATTACAGTTATCCCTTTTCTCTAACATTTTTCCTTCACCATTACCAAAGTAGAGTGACTATGACCCAGGATTGGCCAATCATAATATCCCACCTCTTTGGTAACAGTCAACCATTCAAGAATAGACACACTATCCTGGCAGAGTCAATCAGAATCCTTCCCTGAAATTGACATATAAGAGAAATGGACAGAGAGAGAGAGAGAAATTCTCCATTGGACTTACTGAACTTGAAAGATGTGAAATCGGAGTTGAAGACAGCGTCCCCAGAGGTCTATGTAAAGTAGAAAAAAATAAATAAAAAATAAGGCCAAACCATGGAGAGAAGCAGAGCACAAAGACAAGGAAAGAAGAAAAACTTGTCCCATTGTTTGAGCCCCTGAAGCCAGTTATGGATTATGCTTAAAGCCAGAGGCTGCTCTAAACCGCTCCAATGTAAGGACCAATAAATTCCCTTTGGCTTTAGCTCAGTTAAGTTAGGATTCTCTCATCAGCAGTCAGAAGAGCCCTGGTTAACATACCCTGCTATTCCCCAGTCTTGTCTGTGTCCTTAGCCTGAGAAAAAGGAGGAAACAGTATACCAAATGATTTGCACCAGTTTGAGAAGATAAAGGTATTCAATTCACTCGAAGAGAAGAGGTCTTTTTTCCCTTTTCCTACCACTCCCAATACACACCCTTCAGCATCAGGCACATATTTAATATTTTTATTTGGGGGCTCGTTTTGAGGACAGCACAGTATTATAGTTTGGAGTACTGTGAATAACTATATTACTATCTTTTCTAAGCAAACTCTTTTTTTCTTTACAGTAATCTATACAAATGTTGCTTTTTTTTAAAGAAATTTTATTTTTATTTTGCCATGTTTTGTAAATACTGTTATAATCAGCACATTTTAGAGACCCCT
Source organism: Bos grunniens (assembly GCF_055505025.1). Taxonomy (NCBI): domain Eukaryota; kingdom Metazoa; phylum Chordata; class Mammalia; order Artiodactyla; family Bovidae; genus Bos; species Bos grunniens. The sequence goes on from NC_141192.1 coordinate 16,338,053, forward strand.
GATTTGGCAATTTTTAAATGGAAATCAGTGAGAGAGTGTAAGCCACCTAGCAAAATTCCTAAAATGCTATTTATTTTCCTAAGCAAGGGGGACTTGTGCTATCCTTTATGTGCTCAGAAGTGATTTCTCCAGAAATTAAAGTAGATTTGTAAATAAAGCAACCCTGGAGCATGGCATTTTATAGAATGACAGAGAATCTTGGATAGTAGGTGGAAAATAAGTAGCATTAATTGTAGGCCTGTTAAGAAACCCTTACTTTATCTATCTAAGTAACCCAAATGCTTGAGCTTCATCAGCCTAAGTTTACAAATTTAAGCCGTGTGTCCATTAATACTAAAACAAATACTCAATACTCATTCATTGCCAAGAAGTCACCTTTTCAATATGACCTGGTGAGAAGGACTATCTATTGAGGGGTCAGGATTAGATCTGTAGGACTTTGTGACTTTGGTCTCCTTACCTCATGGTCTCTCTCAGGGACCTTGACCAGATCATCAAGGCAGGGGACACCTGTGTGCTCCCTGCTCTACTGCCACAGTTCTCTCCATGGGTATCCACAGTCTGGCATCAGGAAACGGGTGTTGCTCTGCTCTTAGCTACCTCTCTCACAGGTGGTGGTTCTTAGGAGTCAAATGCATTTAAATAAACAACCCCAGAAAAGGCATATGTTGCATAGATAGAAGATTATCTCACAGAATCAAAGTTAGGAGGTACAGCCTACCCTCGTCAGCCACAGAAAAAAGGAGTATGGAGTAGCCGAGTACAGTGGCAGAAATCTATCTCTATATTTTCCTGGGCTCCTGCTTCATTCCCCCCTCTCTGTACTGACTCTCTTTCCTTTTTCATCCACAGTATGAAAAATGACTGTCCCAGCTCTCAGGGTTCCTTCCCCATTTTCTCTCAGACATTTTTCTTAATACATTTCTTTCACATCTAATACCATCTGAGAGGGCCTGGAATAACACATCCAGCATCAATACATTCTAGATTATTCTGTCTTAAAAACTACTGTGTGAAAGTCTGTCACCGTACAATTCCTCCTCTGACCTGAGCTCAAGTTACACCCACAGTTCCTCCTACAGTTCTCAGGGTTCCCTCATAAAAAACAACTGGGAAAAAATTACACTGTTCTCCAAGAATGAGGAATAATTTGTAAACAAAGGGCAGCCTACATAGAAGAAAGGAGAGGTTCCCCATCAAGGTTGCTAAAATTATACTCTATTTACATTATCAAACACATAATTTCTTTATGGAAAACCACTATATTTGCGTTCTGTTACTGTTTTCAATTTTTTCCCCAAGACCAGTGGATGGCTAGTTTGTGTACATTTGCATAGTTTCAAGACAACGTGGCAACTTTTCCAGAAAAAAAAGGGCAGTGGATTCTCAATGTGTATCCAAATCTTCACGTCTTACTAGGAAGGAATTGCTTGTAAATTTTAAGTTACAGTGTCCATTCTGCTTTTCAAATGTCAAAATCCAGTCTCTATCAAGACAATCCATTGCATACGTATTGTCTCAGTTAATCCTAAAACAGTTATGTCTTCATCTCCATTTTACAGAAGAGGAAATCATTTCAGAGAAATTAGGGGATTTACCTAAGATTTCTCCACTAAGTCTTAGAGACAGAAATTAAACCCAGCTCCTTCTAGCTCACAATCTCATGTCTTTCCACTGCTTTCAGAGATGCCATTACAAATCTTGTTTGCTGGGACTTCAGTGATGGTCTAGTGGCTAAGACTCTTGTGTTTCCAAAGCAGGGGGCTCAGGTTAGATCCTTGACACCTCATCTAAAAGTGTTGAATGCTGCAACTAAGACAGGGTTCACCAAAATAAATACTTTTTAAAAAATCTTGTTTGCTAAAGCCTTTATTAATTATAATATATGAAGACTTAAGCAAATTTAATTGTATTTTTTTGTTGTTTAACAAAATGAGTAATCTGTGAACTGCATAGTCAAAATGGTTGAATATACATAAATATTTGCTTAAACTTCTGGCACATTGTGGAGGAACGCCTTTTTTTCTCCCTCTTACCCTTCATTGATGGAGGAGCCTGGCAGGCTACAGTCCATGGGGTGGCAGAGTCAAACCTGACTGAGCAACTTCACTTTCACTCCCCTTCATTGGGGCCAACCTTTGCACTGGTATCCAGTAAGGGGCAGAGGTTGGCATGTCTGGGGTTAAGGAAATAAATAAATATCGATTTTTCACTGGGAAAGGAATTACAACTGTGAAAACTGAGAAATCTAGACTATACCCTAGAACGGTGCGTAAAAATTGGAGATGCTGGTATCATGGCCTGATTAGACAGACAAATATAGTTGTATGTGAGCGGGTGTGTATGTGTGTGTGTGTGTTGTTTGTTTGCTGGCAAATTCTAGAAGCAATGGCATTCCAATAACAGTGAGCATATTTAGATCTTGGTTTCTAGATACCGTTCTCCACTAAAAAGAAACAGGGCTCTTAATTAAATGGCTGACTCCAGAACTGGAGCAGGGAAAACACAAGGTATGTTAGTAACATTTCAGGACAATAGAAAGTAAAGATATCCCCAAAGAATGATGGGAACATGTCTACAAGTTATCAGTTTGAAGGAGCTCTCACTGGCAAAGTCTGGAACAATTGGAGTATTAAAGCAAAGTAATAATAACAGATTGCAGCCCTATGAGTGAAAGAGAAATCATGAGTCTCTACTGATATCAATTAATTAGGAGAAAGGAAAACTCTACTCCATCTGATAAATCTAGAAGGAAATGATAGGATTAGAAAACCCTCATTTTGTGACCATCTGAATAATAATTTATTCAAGTTGGGAGTCATTAATGGATGCTAAAACTGGTGAAATTTTTATAAGAAACAATAGAGTCACATGATCCCAAAGTTTTTGCTACAAAATAATTGTTCATTACTTTATAATGGAAAATCTGGTAGTTACCATCTTCACTAAGTGATAAAAGTTAACATCCCCAGTAACGGAACAAACTGACACCATGTGCCTCCTCATATGATGCCCAGAGACCAGCACAGCCTCACTTCTGTGACATTCCTGCTAAATAGAATAAGTTATAAAGAAACATTAGACAAACCCCCATATTTGTAGAACATTCTCAAAACAATTACCTTGGACTCTTCGAAACTCTCAAGATCATGAAATAAAACTGAGAATCTATTCCAGATTGAAGAAAACTAAAGAAACATGGCAACTAAAGCCAACATGCGACCCTATATTAGATCTTAGATTGGATCCTGGACCTGTAAGAGACATTATTGAGACATTCAGTTCAATTCAGTTCAGTCACTCAGTCATGTCTGACTCTTTGTGACCCCATGGACTGCAGCACACCAGGTTTCCCTGTCCATCACCAACTCCTGGAGCTTACTCAAGCTCATGTCATTGAGTCAGTGATGCCATCCAACCATCCCATCCTCTGTCATCCCCTTCTCCTCCTGCCTTCAGTCTTTCCCAGCATCAGGGTCTTTTCCAATGAGTCAGTTCTTCACATCAGGTGACCAAAGTATTGGAGTTTCAGCTTCAGCATCAGTCCTTCCAATGAATATTCAGGACTGATTTCCTTTGGGATGGACTGGTTTGATCTCCTTGCAGTCCAAGGGACTCTCAAGAGTCTTCTTCAACACCACAATTCAAAAGCATCAATTCTTCAGTGCTCAGCTTTCTTTATAGTCCAGCTGTCACATCCATACATGACTACTGGAAAAACCATAGCTTTGACTAGACGGACCTTTGTTGGCAAAACAATGTCTCTGCTTTTTACACTTGATCTTAGCCAAAAGGCTGAGAAGCTATGTCTCCGTTTTTTAATATGCTGTTTAGGTTGGTCATAGCTTTTCTTCCAAGGAGCAAGCGTCTTTTAATTCCATGGCTGCAGTTACCATCTGCAGTGATTTTGGAGCCCAAAGAAATAAATTCTCTCACTGTTTTCATCGTTTCTCCGTCTATTTGCCATTGAGACAATAGGGGATGTTTAAATTGGGTCCATAGATTACATGATATTGTTGGATCAATGTTAATTTCATGATTTTGATTGTTGTACTGTATCCTTACACTCAAGATATACAAACTGAGATGTTAAAGCATAATATAGCACATTGTGTCTACTACTCCTTCTCAAATGATTCAGAAATAATAAGCAGAGAACCAGGGTGAAAGGTATATGGAAGATCTGTGTACTATTTTGCAACTTTCCTTTTTTGGTAAATTTGAAATTATTTCCAAATTAAAAGTTTTTAAAGTGAAAAACTGTGATAGTTTATTCCCTGACTAGCTCTAAGAACATCAAAGCCCACAAACACTTGTGGGATTAGGAGGCTTAGGGAAAACAAAACAGAAATATTCATTTCAGTTATTTATGGCTGCATAATAAACCACACCAAAATTCAATGGCTTCACTGTATGATCTGTCATTATTCTGTGGATTGATTGGTGCCAGCTGGGCAGTTCTGCTCCATGAGGTGTCAGATGGGACTGCCATTATTTGGGGGATGCTTGAGGCTGGAACATCCAAGACAGCACAGTCACATGTCTGGTTCCTTGGTGATGATGGTTGGAAGGCTGGACATGGACTGCTGGGATGGTTGGGCCTCTTTCTCCATTCAGTCTCAGGGTCTCTCCCTTTCTACATGGCCTTTCTAAGTCACTTCTCTAAGTGACCTCTCCAGTGGGGAGCCAGATTTCTTGCATGGCAGTTCAAGACTCTTCAAAAGTGCAAAAGCAAGAATTGCAAAGTATTCTGAAAGCTTATGTCTAGAACTAGTCATCGCTTTCACTGTACCGGTTAAAACAAAAACAAAACAAAGTGGGGAAATATTCAAATATACTATATAAGGATACGAGCTTTCATGTACTCATCACCTGGCTTCAAATTTTTGTATCGAAATCAAATTTAAATTATTAGTAATTGGGACTTCGCTGGTAGTCTAGTGGTTAAGAATCCACCTGCCAATGCAGGGGACACAGGTCCATCCTTGGTCTGGGAAGATGCCACATGTTGTGGGGCAACCAAGCTTATGTGCCACAACTACTGAAGCCTGATCGCCCTAGAACCTGTGCTCTGCAGCAAAAGAAGCCACCACAATGAGAAGCCAGTGCAGCGCAACAAAGAGTAGCCCCACCGTGACGCAGCTAGAGAAAGCCTGAGGGTAGCAACAAAGACCCAGAACAGCCAAAAGTAAATTTTTTAAAAATTTATTAGCAGTTTTAAAAAATGAATTACAGGGTCAGTCCAGATTCTATGTGGGAGAGGACTACACAAAAGCATGAATGCTGCTGCTAAGTCGCTTCAGTCGTGTCCGACTCTGTGTGACCCCATAGACGGCAGCCCACCAGGCTCCCCCGTCCCTGGGATTCTCCAGGCAAGAACACTGGAGTGGGTTGCCATTTCCTTCTCCAGTGCATGAAAGTGAAAAGTGAAAGTGAAGTCGCTCAGTCGTGTCCGACTCGTCCGACTCTTAGCGACCCCATGGACTGCAGCCCTCCAGGCTCCTCTGTCCATGGGATTTTTCCAGGCAAGAGTACTGGAGTGGGGTGCCACTGCCTTCTCCCAAAAGCATGAATAGCAAGAGTTATATCAGGATCTGTCTTTGGGGCTTAGCTGCCACACCATCACGGTTCATATACCAGCCATTCTGCCAAAAATGTGTTACATTTTAAAATCATGTTAAATAAGTATGTAGTCTGTTGAAAGCCAAATAAGATAAGAACCAAAGTAGTATAGATTAAAGCTGAGACATACTCTAGATTCTTGTACAAGTAGCCTCTTCTTCCTTCTACGTGACCAGTATGTAAGTTGTGGTTGCTTCTTGTGGTTTTTAAAATTTTGCTTTCTCTTCTCATTATAACCTTGACATATCTGAACAGCAAACTAATGACCTTGATTTATGAAGGTGTTCTTGATTAAAATTTTATTAATTATTTAAATTTCAAGGACAGGTTAAAATAATCAAATGGATTTTGATTATAATTCACTATCATGAGTGAAGTTTTAGCAGCTTTAATGAAATATAATTTAGGGCTTCTCTGGTGGCTCAGATAAACAATCCACCAGCCAATGCAGGAGACACAGGTTCAACCCCTGATCCAGGAAGATCCAACATGCTGCAGAGTAACTAAGCCCTTGCACCTCAGCTACTGAGCCTGTGCAGCAGAGCCTGAGAGCCTAACTACTGAAACTTGAGCACCCTAGAACCTGTGCTCCACGACAAGAGGGGCCACCACAATGAGAAACTCACGCACCGCAACGAGAGAGAAGCCCAGACTCACTGCACCTAGGGAAAAGCCCACACAGCAACAAAGACCCAGCACAGCCAGAAAAAAAATAATAAACATTTTTAAAAAGCTACTTTCATTATTTAAAAAAAGAAACATAATTTAAATATTATAAAATTTATATATTTAAACTATACAATTCAACAGTTTCTAGTATGTTTGCAGAGTTGTGTAACCATCGCCACAATCAATTTTGGAATATTTTCATGACCCCCAAAAGAAACTTGCTACCTGTTTTTAGTCACTCCCCATTCAACCGTTCCCACCCACAGTTGTAGGCACCACTAACCTACTTTCCATTCCTACTGAGTTACCTGTTCTAGACAGTTTCTATAAATCAAATTTTACAATATGTAATCCTTTGTGACTTAGTCCTTTCAATTAGCATAATGTTTTCAAGTTTTACCCTTGTAGCACGTATCAGTATTTCGTTCCTTTTTATTGCTGAATAATATTCCACTGTTTGAGTACATCACATTTTCTTTATCAATCAGCAGTTCATGGGCATTTGAATTGTTTCCACCTTGGGGCTGTTATAAATAATGCTGCTATGAACATTCACATTTTTGTGCTATGAACATTTTTGTGTGAATCTGGTTTTTCATTTTGGGGGAGTTGATATCTGGGCCTGTGAATATTGTGATGTATTTTATAATACATTTAATTAATTTTACACAATTATATATAGTTAATTATATTTAATTACATTTATATGTTTAATTGGTTTTATATATTATATGATATACCTGGATCTATATACCTGGATTTGAATGAGAAAGCTAAAGGTTATTTTCCAGTTATTAAATTTCATCTTTCTAATATATGGTAAACTGAAAATAACAGTTAATTTGGAGGAAGAGGATTGGAGAAGTTAACGAGAACTTCACTCAATGTATAAAGGAACTTAGCTTAGATATTGAGGTATATAATTGCCTGGTTTAAAATCATGATTCTACCACTTGGAAGATGTGTGACCTTCAATAAGGTACTGAACCTCTCTTTAGTTTCTTTGTCTGAAAATGGAGGAAAATATGCCTCATAAGATGGTTGTGAGGATTAAAGTAGATAACTGTAAACCTAGTGTTTTACACTTTTAATATGACCATGCATTGCATTTGAAGTTTTAAAAGCAATTTTAAAATGTGTGAAGTCAATCTTAATTTTGTGTGTTTACTAATTTAAATACACTGATATTACCAGATCATGTTTCAAGCTGGAAAATAGAGATTCGATACTACTTACTTGGTATCTGCATTTTAGATTCACTGAGGAAATGGAAACTAATGACATAAGGTCTGAACTGTGCTTTAGTTAACTCTTTTCCATTTTACAAATCAAAGAGGGAGAATTTCTTGAGCAAAACAATAAAAATTCATGGAGATGGGGTGCCATTTTTACCAAAATTGATCCTGAAACACATACTATTAAATTTCCTAGGCTACAAAGAATTACCTTTATTATTCCATCAATCACTTGAATCTTTGAAACAAAGCAATTATAACTACTTTTGCTGACCCCTAAGGCTTTTTGTTTTAATGCAAAAGAATTATGTTAATAATCTAGCATCTTGCCAAAGATCCTTTCTCATCTCCCTATAGCTGATTTGAGCGTTCCATTTTAATTCGTTGCCTGTGGAATTAGTAATCATATGATTTCTCTAGTGACTTCAATCTTAAATAATAATATCCCTCTAATAAGGCTTATTCTATTTATAGGGCTTACAGAGAAATTAGATTTTTAAGAAAAAACAGTAGCAATACTAGAAGCCATTTTCTGGCCTATTTTCTGCTGTTTATACATGTTTCCAGCCAGAAGACTAGAAATACAGAATGCAGAACTTGTGAAGTCCTCATCCTGTTCCTCCTATCCATGCTTGGACTCATAAGAGATCACTCCCTAGGATCTCCAAACAGGACACCAGGTTCATTTTCTAGAGCTTAGGAGACCTGTAGCCTCTTAACCAACCAATCTGGAAGTACCTACAAGATAACAAGTACTGTGCTATCTTTGTGTGTGTGTGTGTGTGTGTGTGTGTGTGTGCGCGCGCACATGTGTATAACAGCTTTATTGAGTTTATGCTTTGGAGAAGGAAATGGCAACCCACTCCAGTATTCTTACCTGGAAAATCTCAGGGACAGAGGAGCCTGGTGGGCTACAGTCCATGGGGTCACAAAGAATTGGATACAACTTAGCGACTGAGCACTTATATGCTATACAATTCACTCATTTAAAGAGTACAAGTCAGTGGTTTTTACTTTATTCACAGAGTTGTGCAACTACCACACCAATTTTAGAACATTCTCATCACCCCACATAGAAACCCCATACCAATTAACAGTACTCCTGTTTTTGCCCCAGCTCTAAGGCAACCACTAATCTATTTTCTGTCTCTATGGATTTACCTTTTCTAGAAATTTCTTACAAATGGCATCGTATGGTATGTGGTCTTAAATAGGAATACTATTCCATTGTATAGATGTACCACATTTTGTTTATTCATCAGTTGATGAGAGTTTGGATTGTTTCTACTTAGCTATTGTGAATAATGCTGCTGTGAACATTCACATGCAAGTTTTTGTGTGAACATATATTTTTATTTTTATTGGGTATATACCTAGGAATGGAATTACTGGATCATATGGTATCTCTATGTTTAACCTTTTGAGAAACTGCCAGACTGTTTTACAAAGTATACCATTTTACATCAAGACTGTCTTAAGAGCTACTTGGTCTGGGGCTAATATTTTTTCCATTTGGATATGGAATTGGGAACAGGTCTTTGCTGTTCAGGTAAGAAACTTCTGTCAAAGATACTAACCATAGAATGGTCTGGATTTACCAATCTAAAAGATTATGTGTTTTTTAAAAGTTCTTAAAATAAGATTTTTGGGGGCTCCAAAATCACTGCAGATGGTGACTGCAGCCATGAAATTAAAAGACACTTACTCCTTGGAAGGAGTTATGACCAACCTAGATAGCATATTCAAAAGCAGAGACATTACTTTGCCAACAAAGGTCCATCTAGTCAAGGCTATGATTTTTCCTGTGGTCATGTATGGATGTGAGAGTTGGACTGTGAAGAAGGCTGAGCGCCAAAGAATTGATGCTTTTGAACTGTGGTGTTGGAGAAGACTCTTGAGAGTCCCTTGGACTGCAAGGAGATCCAACCAGTCCATTCTGAAGAGGATCAGCCCTGGGATTTCTTTGGAAGGAATGATGCTAAAGCTGAAACTCCAGTACTTTGGCCACCTAATGCGAAGAGTTGACTTATTGGAAAAGACTCTGATGCTGGGAGGGATTGGGAGCAAGAGGAGAAGGGGAAGACAGAGGATGAGATGGCTGGATGGCATCACTGACTCGATGGCCGTGAGTCTGAGTGAACTCCGGGAGTTGGTGATGGACAGGGAGGCCTGGCGTGCTGCGATTCATGGGGTCGCAAAAAGTCGGACACGACTGAGCGACTGAACTGAACTGAAAATAAGATGATTAGCATTCCTCTGTCTGGGAAAAAAAAAAAAAGAATGGTCTTATTTATCAGACTTCCAGAATACTATAGACTCTCATGGAGCACTTGCTTCTTCTCACCTTAAGAGGTTGACAAGGCTTCATGGCAGGTGGACAAGGCATAGTGGTGTAAATTAAAGGCATTGCAAAATTAAATGTCCCCAGTGTCTCAAGGGAATTCTTTATAGCATTTACAATAACATCCCTGGTTATGGAAGTTCATATGGGCTAATAATATATTTTCACTGTAGTCACTCACACCTTACCACAAATTATTTTAATAATCACATTTCCCTCCTAATCCCTAATTAAGTACTAAATCAAACTAAGGTGTTTCTGATAGTAGAGGAGGTACTAGAGAAAGGATGGAAAAGGAGGACAGTTGATTCCTGAACAACATGGTTTGAGATGCACAGGTCCTCTTATTCACAGATTTTTTTCAATAGTCAAAACTACAGTACTATAGGATCCGTGATTGATTGAATACAAGAATGGGACACTGAGGATACAGAGGAACCGAATACACAGAGAGCTAACTATACCCAGATTTTTGACTGCGTGGAGGGTCAGTGACCCTAACCTCTGAGTTGCTCAAGGGTCAACTGTAATTTTAAAACCTAAAAAGGGGAATTGGGAACATACTATGCACATTCTGTTTATTTATTTACTCCTCATAACAACTCTGTAAGATAAGCACCATTACTTTTGCTTTTAAAGAAAAGTTGAGCAAATTTATAAGGTCACAAAGATTCTGTGTGAGGAGCTAGGGTTTTAAACTCAGATCTATCTGATTCCAAAGAATCAGAGCATCCTCTTTCTATTCTGAATAAAAGGTAGACACAAGCAGGACTTGTGCGCTGGGAAAGAGGGAGTGAGGAGAGCAGAGCTGTGCCCAAACCAAACTTTGCCTTCTCTACAAATCTATTTTGTGTCCCTGCCACACCACTTGCTGGCAACACCCCCGGCCCCCATTGGCTCAGCTGTACAGTACTGCTAATGAGCCCTAAGTGCTTTCCGGCTTAGTGGAGCTACTGTATTTGACTAACTTAAGACTCCAGCCACTGCGGCTGCCGGGGCCACACACTCTCCAGCAAAACTTCCTTATTTGGAAAAGTCTTCGATCCTCTTTGGGCAGAAAGAATACAATCTCACATTTAAGAAAAACAAAATGCTTTGACCTGAATCAGAAGGGGTACATGAAAACACTAAAACACAGAGAAATGCAAAAAAAAAAAAAAAGTATATTTCTAAACGATTTTTTCAGGTGGAAGGTGGGAGTGGTATGAGGGTGAGAATACTTCATCAGAGAGTTAAAAGAACATTCACAAATTCCTTTTTATTTCCAGAAGTTATTCCAGTTAGTCATGTTTTAAATCTCAGTTATATGAAATTTGGGCTTCCCTCACGGCTCAGACTGTACAGAATCTGCCTGCAATGCAGGAGATCAGGTTCAATTCCTGGGTCAGGAAGATTCCCTGGAGAAGGGAATGGCTGCCAACTCCAGTATTCTTGCCTGGAGAATCCCAAGGACAGAGAAGCCTGGTAGACTACAAGTCCATGGGGTCGCAAAGAGTTGGACATGACTGAGCAACTAACATATGAAATTTAGCATACTTTTTAGTGGAGTTAAGAAAAAAGTGCATTTTGAAATTGTTAATTTATGTCAGGAGGGACCTGAGTGGCAGGAGACTACTTTTTCAGAAGCAATGGTTTAGCATTGCTTTTTACACCCTGGGTAGAGGTTATATTTGAAAAGGCAGGACAGATATTTGTAGATATGGGCCAGTGAGATCAACCTGAGTATTGGCTCTTGTCATCCCTAGAAAGACAAAAAGAGGAGACTTAAGTCTCAACTCTGCCACTAACCTGCTGGGTGAAAGCGAAAGTGAAAGTTGCTCAGTCATGTCCGACTCTTTGCAACCCCATGGACGGTAATTCTCCAGGCCAGAATACTGGAGTGGGTAGCCTTTCCCTTCTCCAGGGGATCTTCCCAACCCAGGGATTGAAACTTGGGCAACTTAATCAACCTCTCAGATTAGACCTCAGTTTGCTCTTCTCCAAAGAGGAGTTGGACTAAGTGACTTCCAACAGCCTTTCTAGAATTGTCTTTCTGTTTATGGCTTCCATAATTGAGAAAAGGGCTTTTCTAGGCTAAAATATGCTATGAAAATCATGGTTTCCAATGCTGTCTAGACCCACCCCTCATTTCCTAACTTCCTTCTTGGTACTCTTACCCCCTCAGCCCTTCTGAAGCTCAGGGCCTTAGTTGCTTCCTGGCTTCTGGGAGGAACCTCCCAAAGGGCCCATTGGTATGCAAAGCACAATAAACTGGATGTTATCCTCAATGCTTATGAAATCTTATCTATCCCATGTTCCATTCCCCCAAAGTCTGCTTTCAACCACCTGGCCCTCAGCGATGATGGATTAAATCAGATAAAATAACCCTCATGGATATTTGCTAACATGTAACCCCACTCACAAATATACCTTAAAAGTAATCAGAATATAATCTCTCCCCATAGAGGTCCTCATTTCTGCATTATTTATTTATGTGGAAGGGGAGTATTGATGGAAGGGTCTTCCTGTACCCCTCAAATTTCGTGAAGGTTGGATTGTGCCTTCTCTGATCAGTGACACTTGGGAAAGTTGTTTTATCTTGGCAGGAATATGGTAAACTCGAGATGGAGATTTTGTTTTTCTCTGCGTTAATCTGCAGCTAATGCCAGTGAACATTATCCTTGTTTAATTACATTCACTAACCAACTGACACAACTTCCCCTGGGAAGAAGCTTATCCGACTCTGACTCATGCTTTACAGCATGTTGGATCTGAGGAAATGGATAATATACGCCCCGCTGGCTTTGGAATTTTAAACAGAAACCCACATGCCGCCAAGTCTCCGGCTTACTCCCAAATATGGGAGAATGTGTGCCCCAGCGTGGTTGCAGAAGGCATGCTCAGTGTGACAAAAGGCAAACTTCACGGTGTATGCTGAGCACCAGGCCAGATGTGAAGGGCCAGAGCCAGCATCCACTTAGCAGAAAATGAAAAGCCTTAGGAAAGGGGAGAGAGGCTACCACAGCTAAGGACTATCTCCGGTCTAGAGTTATCTTGATGATATCATGGCAGTGGCTATCTTATTAAAAGTAAGATGAATCCTGAGCTTCAGGGACTAATGAAGAGCATCTTCAAGGAGCTAACCTTTTAGGGCAATTTTCACAGACACAGCCTGTCAAACCAGGAGATAAAATCATACCAACCTTGTGCTGAGCTAGCTAGGTTACCCTGGACCCAGATATGGCAAGAAACCCTCTGCTAGCCAGTGTGTCTCAGGGTTCTATGAGAATCAGAGATGTTGCCAAAGTAGAGCTAACTGGAGCAGTTTGTCTCCAGTTATGTCTTTATGTCTGACCTGAGAGAGCAGGGGGCAGTGTCCCAGAACAGAAAGAGATGGCTCCTCAGCTAGAGTCCAAAGAAGAGGCTCACACTCCCTCCTCCACATCCGAGCCCCACCCTCCTGCCCAGATCCCTACTGCATCTGCACATGCCCTCTTACTCTCTTCCCCTAACAGCTATACAGCTATCTTTTACTTCTCTTAAAAAAAAAGTTTTTTTTTACAGCTTTTATTTTAAAAATATGTTTGTTGAAAAAATTTTCAAATAGTATAGAAATGTAACACCCAATGGCTTAGTGGGTAAAGAATCGCCTGCAATGCAAGAGACACAGCCCACATGGGTTTGATTCCCGGGAGGGGAAGATTCCCCTGGAGGAGGAAATGGCAACCCCCCCCAGTATTCTTGCCTGGAGAATCCCATGGACAGAGGAGCCTGGCGGGTTACTGTCTTTGGGATCACAGAGTCAGACATGACTGAGCGACTAACACATACAGAGAAAATACTCCATAAATGGGAGCTGTTGTTGTGATCATCTGTGTGTTAGTCACATCATTTTGTTCAAACTTCATAATATCCCTATGAAGTAGGTTTATTTTCATTCCCTTTTACAGGTAAGAAGATTCAAGTTCATACAGGAGAAGTAACTTGCTCAAACTTACAATGCTAGTACACAGCAAGGCAGAGATTTGAACCCTAGTGTTTTCTCTCTGAAGGTTGTGGTTTAAAGGACTTCCTTGGTAGCTCAGCGGTAAAGAACCTGCCTGCAATACAGGTGATGCAGGAGACCCAGGTTCAATCCTTGGGTCGGGAAGATCCCCGGAGGAGGGCATGGCAACCCACTCCAGTATACTTACTGGGGAAGATCCTATGGACAGAGGAGCCTGGCAGGCTAAGGTCTATGAGGTGGCAAAGAGTCAGAGTAAGCATGCACTCATGCTGCCTTAAAAAGTATAAAGAAAAAAAAAAAAAAGTATAAAGAAGAGATATATCATCCTCACACCAGGACTCAAAAGACAACCTCTGCTGTTGTACTTCCAGACTTCTCTTTATATACATGTTCATAGTATTTAATATGATTTTAAGAAAATAAAGTCTGATGCTGGTTAGGCTTCTAGAAAGAGGGAGAATGAGTCACCTACTGTAATTGATCCAGATTTCTCTTGCCCTTAAAAAGCTCTAGCTCAGGGAACGTTGGCTGAGTCCCAAGCCTTCTGCTGGTGTCTGAGAGGCTCAGATATCTTCCTGGGAGTGTCACGCCAAGCATACAGTAGGCACTCAATTAATTTTCTCCAGGTATTGTTAGGGACAAATGCTTCTGGGATCCTTGGCCTCTGCTCCAGTGTAGGTATTTAGGAGCTGTGGGTTGCTTCCCTCTCCAGATGGTGCTGGTGCTAGTGTGCGAGATGAACAAAGAAAGAGCTGCCCCAGTGAGTCTAGAAGTACAGACATGTCACAAATCTGTACAGCAAAATGACAGCTACCACGCTGGACGACTAAAGCCCTTGCTGAACTTGTCATCCTGATTTGTCTCATGACGACTAATGAAGAAAGAAGCTTTGGGGACAGACATAGTCACAGGTGAAGCTGAATGTGTGTTGTTGGACTAGAGGGAGCAGAGTGGAGCCTGGATTCAGTGGCATTTCTGAAATTTGTAGTCACTTTTATCATTTGGCCCAGCCTGGCTTCGCGGGATGAAGAGTCACCTCCTAGTCAATGAAGGGACTGACTTCAGGGGGAGCAGTGACATTTCCCTGTTTGGTCCCAAGACCTTAGGTTAGTAAGCAGAGCAGATGCTTGTCACATCAGGGCAGGCCATGGCCAAAGCTAGTCAAGAATTTAGGAAACCTGTCTTTCCTTCCCACTTTCCCCTAACAAGTATCATCCCTTCCACATACACAATCACACACATTCTCTTTAAAAAAAAACTTATAAAGAAATGGATTTTATGTTGTGGAAATTTTACCTCATTTTTTTAAATGATACCAACCCAGATTAAATATTCTATTTTCTCTCTTCATTCCTGTGTCTACATATTCATCAGGGTTTCTTTTTCTTTTTCCATCTGAGCACATTGTGGAATTTGATCTATTCAACTTGTGATATAACAAAAGTAGTTATCTTTAGTTCCCTAAGCCAGGGACTACTAATTCTTAAAAATTTTTGTGGAAGTATAACTTGTATACAGAAATGTGCACAAATCATTAACATACAGCTCTATAAATTCTCAAAAGGCAAATACTGCTATGTATCCAAAACCTAAATGAAGAAACAGAACATCTCAGAAGCCTCAGAACACCTCAGAAGCCCCCTTTTGACCCATTCCAGTCACTAATGGCTCAAGGCCAATCCCTATTCATAGATTAAAGGTATCTGTTAATTTTTCTTATTTTCTAACTCGACATAAATGGAATTAGAAGTATGAATTCTTTATGTCTGGTTTCTTCCACTTAATGTTATATTTATGATATTCATCCTTATTGTCGTATGCAGGTTATTATTCTCATTGTTGGATAGTGGATTATGTAAGTCCATCATGAACTATTTATCTATTCTATTACTGGTGGACATTTGAATTGTTCCTGTTCTTCAGCTATTACAAATAGTGCCGCTCTGAATATTTTTGTATGTGTCTTTTGGTGAACATATGTATTTCTAGAAATGTAATTGCTAATCATAGGGTACACATATGTTCAACTTTGGCAGATATTGCCAAACAATTTTCCAAAGTATTGATAGCTGTACTGATTTACACCCCCATGAGCAATGAACGCAGCTCCAGTTGCTCATAGTTTCACTAGCACTTACTGTTGTCCATCTTCTTCATTTTAGCCATTCTGGTGGATGTGTACGGATATCATGTTGCACTTTTCATTTGCGTTTTCCTACTGGTTAGTGAATCGAGTCTTTTTTCATAGATTTATTAGCCATTTGAATATTTTAGGGACTCAAAAGATTTTTCCTGGTTATTAAAGTAATATGGGTTAATTGAAGAAGGTCTGGCAAACACAGAAAGGAATCATGGTAAATTTGTACTATGTCCATCTAGCTAAATGTTTAAACTATGTTTTTCAGAATTGCTTTCCTTGTCTGGTTCTGGGCCAGGATTAGCCACAAAAACATTTGTATAAGCTCAGAAGATCTGTGTAGAATCAGGTGCTGTTGTAATTCACACACATTCTCACATCTGCTGGCTCACCTTGTTAGCCACAGGTAGCAATTAGGCCCACAGTTCCTTCAGTTCCCACTAAATCTCATGTGAAGCTTTTTCAACTCCTGGGCCCAGTGTGTGTTTAGCTCCATGACAAAGGACCCAATAAGAGATTGACAGAGCTTCCAATTCACCCTTGTGAGCACCATATATATTTTTTCTTCCAAGTTTGCTTTGCCTTTGCTCTCCCACAGTTCACATCTAGCTACACTTCCTGACCACCTGCCCTCCTAACTTCAGGCCCAGCACCAGAAGCATACTCTACAGTCACACTCAAGCTGTTTAACCAGCTCCCATAATTGCAAAATGTCAAGTCATTATAATAAACTCATTCTATGACATTCTTAGTAGCGTCTCTGATTAAACACTGGCTGATACAGATATTAATAAAAAAACTAAATCCACCTGTAATCCCACACCCAGGGAGGACCTCTGTCAACATCTCACTGTGTGTTCTTCTTGCCTGGAATATTTTAACTGAAGAGAACAAACACCAGAGAGGTTAAGGATTGCTCAGGGTTAGGCTAGCTGATGGCTTAGCCTGGCCTTGAGAAGGCTGTTTTTGTCCCTGCTAATTTGGTGTTGCTTCCACTGCATCTCAGAACCCCTTGAAAGTGTTAGTCGCCCAGTCATGTCTGACTCTTTGTGACCATGGACTGTAGCCCACTAGGCTCCTCTGTCCATGGAATTCTCCAGGCAAGAATACTGGAGTGGGTTGCCATGTCCTTCTCCAGGGGATCTTCCTGACCCAGGGATCAAACCTGGGTCCCCTGCATTACAGGCAGATTCTTTATCAGAACCCATTAATAACCACTTACTCTTCCAGCTTTCCTAGGGGCCTCCTAGCTCTGAGCACAAACTCTGGGCCTGTGAGAGCAGCTTTTGAACACATTTTCCTGTGTTTTGAAGCCACCTGCTTTTATAGTTTCCCCATTTTGTTCCGATTGCAGGAGTTCTACCTTCCTGTTCCTCTTAAGAAAAAAAAAAAAAAGCAGTCTTCTAAGACTAGTCATTCTGTGTCATCTCCATCTGGAGAACTGACCGAGAAGTGATGGCCACCAGGGGGCCAGAGAGAGCCCAAAGGCCTTCCGCATCTGCCAAACACAGCTCCCCAGACGTCAGTTAGAGATGTAGTTCTTTAATTTAAGCATTACTATCTTGAGTTCTCTTTTAAAACATAAGCACTCCTGAGAGAGGGTGAACCTGAAATCCTTAATTCTTCAGAATGAATTATTTCCCAGATGGTGTATATTGGTGTCATAAAAGCTTTGGTGAAGAACAGGCTGGTCAGAGGAGAGCCAAGGGAATGAGAAGTCAAAGACAAACCTTGCCTCCTTTGCAGTTTGTCCAAGAGCCTCCTGGGCTCTAAGTTCTACAAGAACAAGAGTCAACAGGACTTTCCTGCTCAAGCCTGAAGCTTGGGCCTGCACTTTACTCCTTACCCGGAGGGTGGACTCACCAACAGGACAGATTTGCTTCCCTGAGGAGAACAGAACCAGAGAGAAGCAACTAGAGGCAAAGAGCAACTCAGAAACTAATGATGATGAGAAGAAACTGGCGACACCCTCTCTCCCATCGTGGCAGTTTTGCCTGGCTGGTTTCTTAAACAGGAACAAAAAGGGGATGTTGTGGTAAAGGTCTCTTGCTTTGTTTTGTTTTCTCTTCCAACGGCTATAGATACTGTTGGCCTCTTTCCCTGTTTGCGCATGTCACCACCCTCCCAAGTAGAGGGGACAGTTATCCCATAGGTTGACTGCTAAGCTGAGACCCCCCAGGCTGGTAGGGAGGCCCCGGTCCAAAATGCAGGAGTGCTCAGGGGTAACTTTATCCTGCCAGAGCTAAACAAGGAACTGAGTGTTTAGAATAACTTCAAGAAAGTCGTAGGCGTTTCCTCTGTCAGGGAAACAAGAAACCACAGTGAGATAATGGATAGCTATATTCAGGTCACAGATTATCAGCTGCCACTGCTGCTTCCTGTTCAGAACTCGATGAAGCTTCTTTCTAGTCACTAGAGCTTCATGGGTTCTGCAAGCATGACAACATTGAGTGTTGTTAGGGCTTGGGAGCGCTGCCTGGGGATCTCACACAATCCAGTGGTGTAACTGTTTTTTGAGGGGTGAGGCATCAGAGCCCTGTTCCCTTTTGGGTAATGGCAGTAAGTGGTGGATGAGGAAGCAACAGTGAGAATAACTTTTGCCAAACTCTTAGTTTTTTTCCAGGCTCTTGGACTCAGAGAGTTTGGGGCATCATCTCATTCCACTTTTAAAACCACCTTAAGCAAAGAAGAGTTAGCAAGGATGTGAAATTAGACCTTTGTACACTGTTGGTGGTAATGCAAAATGGTACAGCCACTAATGGGAAGCAGTGTCAAAATTTCTCAACATTTAAAAAGAGAACTGCTGTATGATCTAGCAATCCCACTCCTGGGTAGCTATCTAAAAGAATTAAAATCAGTATCTTGAAGAGATATTAGCACTCCCATGCTCACCATAACACTGTTCATAGTAGTCAAGTTGTGAAAACAATCTCAATGTCTATTAAAGGATAAAGGGATTAGGAATATGTAGTATATATATATACAATGAAATATTATTAAGCCTTAAAAAAAGGAAATCCTAAAAATATGTTACAACATGGTGGAGCCTTGAGGACATTGTACCAGTGGTACCCAACCTTTTTGCTACCAGGGACTGGCCTCGTGGAAGACAACTTTTCCATGGACCAAGGGCGGGGAGGGGTTTGGTCTTGGGATGATTCAAGTGCTTTACATTTACTGTGTTCCGATGAGAATCTAATGCCACCACTGATCTGACAGGAGGCAGAGCTCAGCCAGTAATGGGGAGTGGGCGTGACAAGCAATGGGGAGTGACTGTAAATACAGATGAAACTTCACTTTCTCATCCACCACTCACCTCACCTCCTGCTGTGCAGCCCAGGTCCTAACTGGCCACAGGCCAGGGTCCTTGGGGATTGGGGACCCCTACATTATACTAAATGAAATAAGTCAGTTACAGAAGGACAAATACTATATGATTTTACTTATATAAGGAATTTAAATAGTCAAACTCATAGAAGCCAAAAGCAGAACATTGGTTGCCAAGGGAGAGAGAGAAATGAAGAGTTGCTAATCAATAGGTTTAAAGCTTCAGTAATACAAAATGAATAAATTCTAGATCTGTTGTATAGTGTTGTGACTGTAACTATATTGTACTTTACACTTAAAAACCTCTTAAGAGAGTAGATCTCATATTAAGTGCTCTAATCACAGTAAAATGAAAATGTAAGAACCACCTTGTGAGAGAAGTACTATTATTATCCCCATTTTGTGGTTGAGACAAGGGAGTCATAAATAAAGTTAACTAACTTGCCCAGAAGCCACAGTGGTAGAACTGGGAACTAGAATCAGGACTTAAATTCTCTGTCTCTGTCGTCTGTCTCTTTCTCACATACACACATGCACAGAATACTTTATTACACTGTCACTTATATATACTTAACATGCATACACCTATGCGGCCGCCACCCAGATCAAGATTAAAACACTTCCATCCCTCTCAAACTTTCCCTCATGTCGCTTTCCAGCAAATACCCATGCCCCATAAATTTCAAGTAACCAGTAATCTGACTTCTATTCTCATAGATTTGATTTATCTATTCTTGAACTCATATGACTGAAATTATGCTCTTGTATCTGGCTTCTTTTGCTCAACATAGTATGTCTAGGGCTTGTCCACATTGCCATTTATATCAGCAGTTCCTTCCTTTTTATTGCTGAATAGCATATGATTTCATGAATATACCATTCAATTTATTTATCCACCCACTTGTTGATGAACATTTACATTGTTTCTAGTTTTAGGGCATTTTGAATAATACTGTCATGAACATTTTTCTTAGGTAGGAATGTATTTAATTTTATTAAATAACTGCCAAATCATTAGTTGCTCCACATTCTTGTCAACACATGGAATTGTCAATCTTTTCATTTTGCCATTAGAGTAAATGTGAGAATTAGCTCTTTCTGATTCCAGAGCTGATACAGCATCATCAAGCTCTGGATCTGAGCTACTGCTACATCCATGACTCTCTGGCTTCAGTGGGAACAGGAGGCCTACGTACCACTTTCTTACATGCTGGCAGCAAGAATGGAAAGTGGCTCCCCAGGACAGCTAGGTTCCAGGAAGCTGCCTCCTCCATCATTTCTAAGGGGTACCCAGCAACTTCAAGACTGAGTGTACATATGTCCTTTTCCAGGAAAATCCCTCTAGAAAGCTCTCCTATGGCTTCTAGTACAAGGGTGTGCCAAGTGTGTGGCCACTGTGGTCAGAGCCTACTATGAGGTCGGCCCTGTTCTTCTTTGCTAACAAACTGGAGTGGTTCAAGCCAGAACATCAGAAGGCTCTCAAGGATAGGACCTGGACCAGGAAGCCCTGTAGCCTGAACCATGAAAGCCCTAGAACTATGCTGCAGCTTGGCCTCCTACCCTAATGTGGCCTTGGGCATGTCATTTCTGTGACACAGTTTACTCAACTATTAAATGGGACAACAATGCCAGCTCTATAGCTCACACAATTTCTTCAAAGGCTTCTTATTTTTCCGAGGGTGTCTTTCTCTGGCCCGTCTTCTCCCCATGTCCCCTGTGTTTCCACCATGCTGATCCATTTAATATTCATGAGCAGGATAGCCTCTTAGACTTCTCTAGATTTTTATAAAAGGTGTTTTCATGCAAGGTATTCTTTTTCTGTGGAATACCCTTCCTCACCTTGTCCAACTGGCAAACACCTCCTCATTCTTTAAGATTCAGCATAAGCAGCATATCCTCTCTGAAGCCCTCTCTGGTCATTCTATGGCTCTCCTGGCAGATGGGGGCCTGCCTAATACTTGGCATTATATATCCTCTCACATCACATTGCTTTTTTAAAAATTAATTAATTAATTTCACTGCTCCAGGTCTTAATTATGGCATGTGGGATCTAGTTCCCTGACCAAGCATCAGACCCTAGCTCTCTATATTTGGAGCACAGTCTTGGCCACTGAACCACCATGGAAGTCCCCGCATTGCTTTCTTGTGAGTCTTCTCCACTAAACCATGAGCTCCGTAAGAAGAAAATGTTTTAGGGAATTTCCTGGCGGTTCAGTGGTTGGGGCTCCATGCTCTCACTATGGAGGACCTGGGTTTGATTCCTGGTCAGAGAACTAAAATCCCACAACTCAGATAAGAATCTGCCTGCCAATTCAGGGGACACAGGTCCAATCCCTGGTCTGGAAAGATTCCACGTGCCAAGGAACAACTAAGCCCGAGTGCCACAGCTACTGAAGCCTGCACACACAGAGCCCGTGCTCCACCACAAAAGAAGCACCACAGTGAGAAGTCTGTGCACCCGACTAGAGAGTAGCCCCCATTCTCTACAACTAGAGAAAGCCCATGTACAGCAACAAAGACCCAGCACAGCCATAAATAAAGAAATAAATACAGCAGTGTGTATATGTCCAAAAAATCCCACAGCCCAGTTTAAAAATGGGCAAAGGATTTGAATAG
This sequence comes from Bos grunniens, assembly GCF_055505025.1. Lineage (NCBI taxonomy): Eukaryota > Metazoa > Chordata > Mammalia > Artiodactyla > Bovidae > Bos > Bos grunniens. The sequence continues at coordinate 16,359,985 of NC_141192.1, forward strand.
ACATTTCCCTGAAGGAGACATACAAATGATCAATAAGAACATGAAAAGCTACTCAACATCATTAATTATTAGGGAAGTATAAATCAAAGCTAAAAAATGACATACTACTTCCCCCTACTAGAATGGCCAAATGAAAAGAAGAAGAAGAAAAATTTCTAGCACTGGGTCAAGCTGATAGTGCTTGCTCAGTAAATATTTTCTGAATGAATGAATAGGAAGTATGGAATAGTAAAAAAAAAAAAAAAAAAGAACTTAACCCTTCATTATATATGTATACATATAGATATAGAGAGAAATAGATACAAATTGCAAAATATTCAACCAATAGAAGTAGAACTCAGGGATAGCTCTGTAAGCAGTTTTGCTCTGAGACCCTTTTCTATACACACACAAAATTTTCCCAGGTTTTCTGCCTCTGTGTTTTACTTATTATATCATGAGCACCCTTTGGTAATTTTTTAAAAATATTATTCAAATAGAGATTGAAAGAACAAGTCAGATTTGGTAAATAGATCAGGGAGAGGAACTTAAAGACTGAGTTTTGTTTTCCATTCAGCCCACTGAAAATCCTAAAAATTCCCTTATTCATTCATTCCTTCATTCATTTTAATTACAAAACTCACATCTGTGCACTGTAACATTCAGACAATGCAGAAATGTGTAAATAAAAACACAAATGTCTTCCATATATGTGAGTACACAATTTTTAAAAATAAAAGACTGTACTATATCTGTTCCGTAGCTAGCATTTTCCACCTAATAGCTCATGGGCATCTTTCTACATCAGTAAATATGTATCTACCCACCATTTTTCATGCCTGCATAGTATTCCATTAAATGATGTACCATAATTTAGATATTTTATACCTTCTGCTAATACAATATATCTGTTCAGTAAATACTCATTGAGCACCAGTGGGAAAGATTAAGTAACACTGTGGACCTTGTGATGACAGGTTTATCCCAGGATACTGCGGGACATACAGACTAAAAGCCCTGTATTTGACAGCACCACTCACAGCATCAAGGGTGTATCTGGGAAGTGTGACTTGAAAAGGCCAGCTGCCCAGCTGCCTCTTCCTCCCACACAGGCCTTGCATTTCATTGGCTAGAACAAGGAGGATCCAGAAGCCCCAGAGGGAGCTTCTGGAACATGAGCTGAATGGAACAAGCACTGTTTGCTTTAGATGAAGAAATTGGTTTTACAGAAAAAAAACAGGAAATTTCTTTCATACTTTAAGGCCTAAAATAGAATAAATATGCTGGGATGTGCAGGGATTTGGGGAATTTGGTTAACTTTGTGAAGTAATTTGATGTGCATATTGAATCTCTACGTGAGCTGTTACACACTTCTCAAAAAAGCTCGTGTTGAATGTTCATGTAATTATAGAATGGAGGGATGAAAGCACCTCTAAGCATTGCTGGTTTCAAGCATATAGGAAATGAAAGCTTCCTGCTCTGTTAGGGAGACTGATCAGGCAGCCTAGAAGACCAAGCATGGCCTGGTCCAGCCTTATTCTCAGCCTCACTTCCAGATTTTCTCCCCAACACTGGCCATGGTGTTCCTCGAACTTAGCCCGCTATCCACCTCAAGGCCTCCACATAGGACTTCACCTTTTCTGGAAGGCTCCTTCTCCCTCAATTGTCTCCCAGACCCTCACTCTTCCTCAGTTCAGTTCAGTTCAGTCACTCAGTCGTGTCCGACTCTTTGCGACCCCATGAATTGCAGCACGCCAAGCCTCCCTGTCCATCACAAACTCCCGGAGTTCACTCAGACTCACGGCCATTGAGTCAATGACGCCATCCAGCCATCTCATCCTCTGTCGTCCCCTTCTCCTCCTGCCCCCAATCCCTCCCAGCATCAGAGTCCTTTCCAATGAGTCAACCTTCGCATGAGGTGGCCAAAGTACTGGAGTTTCAGCTTTAGCATCATTCCTTCCAAAGAAATCCCAGGGCTGATCTCCTTCAGAATGGACTGGTTGGATCTTCTTGCAGTCCAGGGACTCTCAAGAGTCTTCTCCAACACCACAGTTCAAAAGCATCAATTCTTCGGTGCTCAGCTTTCTTCACAGTCCAACTCTCACATCCATACATGACCACAGGAAAAACCATAGCCTTGACTAGACGAACCTTTGTTGGCAAAGTAATGTCTCTGCTTTTCTCACTCTTCCTAGTGTATTCCTATTTATCTTTTAATTCTCAGCTTGATGACGCCTGTCTCTGAACCCTCAGTATAAAGTAGATTCCTCCATCTATATTCTCCAGCAGCCTTTTCTTTTCCTTCGGAGAAGTTACAATTGCAGTAATATATTGGTTTGTGTGGTGGTTTGTTTAGTGACAAGAGTCCTCTACTAGAAACTGTATCTGTTTTAATTCATAGCTGAATTCCTAGGGTCTGATACAAAATAATACCCAATAAATACTTGTTGAATGAACAAATGCTTTTAGAAGGAAATCTCTTCCAACATTGTAAATGTGTGATTCACATTTACATGGAAAATATTTCTCCCACAGAAATAGCAAGATTGCGCAAGATATATGTGCAAATGTTGGTGTGGATGTATTTGTACTAGCAGAGGCTTAGAAAATGCTTACAGCATGGTTGTTCTTGCTGTTGCTGTTTGGTTGCTACAGTATGGCACAACATTCAGTGGAATACTATGTAACCACTCAAAGGAATGACAAATATGTACATTTACTGATATGAAACATGTCAAGGAAGACATGAATAGGTGGAGCACAAAGGATTTTTAGGGCAGTGAAATTACTCTGTATGATATGAAAAACATGAAGACATGTGTACATAATGACATGTGTACACATCATTGTACATTTGTCAAAACCCACAGGCTCATTGATTGTAACAGATGTGCCACTCTGGTGAGGGGTGTTAATACTGGGGGAGGCTGTGTGTGGATGGGGCTAGGGAGCATATGGGAAATCTCTGTACCTTCCACTCAATTTCATTGTGAATTTAAACCTTTTGTTTAAACAGTCTATTTTTGAAAAAGTTCCTGAGCCATATATGGGGATATTTCTTTTTTATTTACACATTTATGCTTTCTGAATTTTATTACAGTGCACATATATTGATTACTTTTGTAATTAAAAAAAATACTAAAGATCAGAAAAGAAAGAAAGAAACACTATCAGTCTATACATACAGTCCACACTCTGCATCTCCGTGTCCAGCAACAGGCAGAATGTGAGCATGCTCAGAGCTCTCTGACCACCAATATGCATCAGTGCTCCTCCCTAAACACTGGCAGAACCACACATTTTCACTGACAGCCTCATAGAAGGAGAAGGCTGCTCATCTGCTGGAGATTTGCTCAAACCAGGCCCTGGGAGAGGAGGGGCCTGGGACCTAGTAGGGGTTGGAATCTATGCAAGACATGCAAGGAAGTTTCTGAGTCAGACCCAGATGAGGTTTTTTTTCTCATAATTATGGCATTTATGTAAAATATATAATACAATATATTATATTGTATTTATATTATATTTGTAATTATATTTGTATTATATAATATGTAAAATATACAATACAAAAAAGTATAAAGAAAAAAATCAATAAGCTATACCATCCACATCCTAGTTATAATATGATCTAGAGGTAATAATAATTGGAGAAGGAAATGGCAACCCACTCCAGTGTTCTTGCCTGGAGAATCCCAGGGACGGGGGAGCTGGTAGGCTACAGTCCATGGGGTTGCACAGAGTTGGATACGACTGAAGTGACTTAGCAGCAGCAGAGGTAATAATATTTTGGTGTAAATTCTTCCAAATTTTAAAATTCATACACATATAAACACGTATGCGTGTTGTTATAGTGTTGTGCTCAGTTGCTCAGTCGTGTCCAACTCTTTGGGACCCCCTGGACTGTAGCCCACCAGGCTCCTCTGTCCGCGGAATTTTCCAGGCGTGAAACTGGAGTAGGTTGCCGTCTCCTACTCCAAGGAATCTTCCCAACCCAGGAACTGAACCTGCATCTCCTGCATTGGCAGGCAGATTCTTTAGCACTGCGCCACCTGGGAAGCCCCAGGTGATATGATGCATGCACGCATCTTCGATGTAATATATACCTGATTGATATATTTACTTATTTCCATTTCCTTTTAAGTGTCCTTGGACTGGAGCTTTAACTTTGAAAAAAAACTTTTTATTTCGGAAAAATTTTAGATTTACAGAAAATTTGCAAAGACAGAATTCCTGTCTAAACTTCACTCAGCTTGCCCTAATCCCTTATAGACACCTAACAATGGTCCATTTGTCAAAACTAAGAAATTAACACTAGTACTATACTATTAACCTAAATTCAGACATTCAGATTTTATGAGTTTTTGCACTTCCGTCCTTTTTATGTCCAAGGATAGTACATTGCATTGGGACAAAAAAGTTTTCACAAATTTCACCTGCTTCTTAAGTCTGCTCGTTTTCTTTCCCCACATATATCACTAACCCGGGGTCACAGTGCCTGCCTTCATTTTTCTATCATCTTGCTTTCAGGCCAGACATTTGCTGTCCTTTTGTTCTTCTCAGTTGACTGCCTTTAAGGAACTCAGATATGAGATCTCTGGAAGGACTCCTTTAGTAAAGCAAATCCTGCTCACTCTGAGCAGGTTGATTCCAGGAACCAGAGAATTCCCATCAGGAGACATGTCACCCAAGATAAGATTAGATCCATCGTGTCTCACTTCCCTCCATGTACATCTTCCCTTTCCACTGTAATTTCATCCCATGACTTCCTTGGGCATGGCACTTGGGGGCCTAAGCCTTTACCTGCCTTCTCATTCATATAATTCCTGGGTCACCTTAAAGTGTCTCTAAGATGCCTGAAGAATTTTGTAACAATCTTTGCGGTCTTTCATTTGAACTGTCTATCCAAACTTTATACAACCAGCAACTATCGTTAGGGAAAGCTCCAGATGCACCTTATTTTTGACAGTCTGTATGAAAAGTTTTGACAGTAATTTTTTTTTTTTTTTTGTCTCTGGAACAGAAAGTTGGACAAATCTCTTCAGCTGATGGTACATCATTTCATCATTAGTAGGTAAGTGCCTCTCTGTTGGAGAAGGCAATGGCAGCCCACTCCAGTACTCTTGCCTGGAAAATCCCATAGATGGAGGAGCCTGGTAGGCTGCAGTCCATGGGGTCGCTAAGAGTTGGACTCAGCTGAGCGACTTCACTTTCACTTTCATGCATTGGAGAAGGAAATGGCAACCCACTCCAGTGTTCTTGCCTGGAGAATCCCAGGGATGGGGGAGCCTGGTAGGCTGCCATCTATGGGGTCGCACAGGGTCGGACACAACTGAAGTGACTTAGCAGTAGCAGCAGCAGCCTCTTTTTTATTTATTTATTTTTCCTATTCATTCCCCTAACCATTTATTTTTCTCCCCACCCCATAAGGGGCACTTACTATAATATGTGTAATGTATATCCTCTGGTATATAGGTATTCCTAAAAGATACATAGTGCTCTTTTATGGAGAGAGATGACTTCAGTCTATGTGAATGATACTGTACCATAGATTTTACTGTATTTCTTCTTTACATGACTCATGTTTTTAAGATTGCTGTGTGACTCTAGGTACCTCTGGTTCATTGCGTCTGGTGTCTACACAGGGCACCCACACATTTCACTGCTCCATCTTTCCAGTGATGACACCCAGGTTTGCCTCCATAAACAATTCCCTGACAAATACACTTGCTTATGTTCCATTACGGGCTTGTGTGAGAGTTTTGGGGGAGCAATGTACCCAAGAGTGGGATCTCTGGCTCTTAGGTCATTGCGTATTTAAACTGATGGAAAAGAGTCAGATGGCTTCTAGAATGGTCTACAAGTTTATACTCCACCAGCATTTCCCTTTTTCCCACATTCTTGCCAACACTTGGTAAGTGATACATGACTTGCCTAATTTTTGCTAATCTAATGACAAAGTGATATTATGTTTTAATTTGCTTCATTCAGAATGCTTCTAATGTTGAACATCTCTTTACACACTTGCTAGCTTTTCTAATTTCCCTTCTATGATTTTCTAGTCTGTCCATTGCTTACTTTTCCACTGGATGTCTGGTCTCTTTTCTTGTTAATCTTTGGGAGTTTTCTGTACGTTGGAGATAGTAATCCTGAGTCTGAACAGATCTGACTCCTAGATACAGACTACTCTAGAAATGGGCTTGTTTTCAGTTATTCCAGATATGCTCTTCCTCTTTACTGTCCATAGATAAAAAACCAACCACCCTGTTGTGGTTGAACCATCATCTATGTCCTGTGAAATCCACAACCCTGATAAGGCCCTGTGCCATCGAGCAGCCCAGGCTGACCTGGGCATGTGAGTTGAGGAGGGGCGTCATTTCAGGAACCTCTTAACTTCCCCATGGCCTTGAGGGGTTAGCTCTGCAGCAGCTCTCCCCAGCCCTGTGCATGTGTGTGCCAAGTCACTTGAGTTGTATCCAACTCTCTGTGACCCTATGGACTGCAACCTGCCAGGCTTTTCTGTCCGTGGGATTCTCCAGGCAGGAATACTGGAGTGGGTTGCCATCCCCTCCTCCAGGGGATCTTTCCCACCCAGGGATCAAACCTGAGTCTCTTACGTCTACCTGCACTGGAGGGTGGGTTCTTTACTGCTAGAGTCACCTGGCAAGCTCCCTAGGCGGCCCTGGATAATAAACAAAACAAGAGAAAGAGGAAAGAGGGGGAGGCTGCTACCACTAGCAACTTAAGGGCCCAAAGTTCACACATAAGTGTTCTCAGGCCAGATGAAACTAAGCAGCTTTGTCTGCAGTATAAAGTTTCCATATACACTGTTAAATGGGAAAGAGAGCAAAGGGGGAAGCAAGCTATCGAGATATAAACTGCTTTCCTCATGATGACAACAACCTCTGTCTGTTTGAAGTGAGCCTTTGCCAGACCTAAAAGACTCTGTTTTCTCAATAACCCAATACCAGCTTCTGACACTAGCCACGGCAGCTGCAATAAGCTGTGGGCTCCCGTGTGCTATTTTTATTCCCAGTACTCACTGGGACTCACTTGGTCACCAGCAGGTTCAAAGAAGCGATCGGAGGCCTGAATGTTACCATCTACCTCCCAGGAATAAATGCCATGTGCCTAAGATGAAGCATTTTCATTAACTGCCTGGGTAAGGCTACTGCTTGCCCTCAAAACAAGGTCCTTTAGTAAAAGCTTCATCAGAGAACTCAGCTGTGGCAAGAGGCCTCCGGAGGACTTCCTGTTCTCTCTCTTTGAATCAGAGAGGTCATGACCCAACCCTGCTGCAGAGAGGAGAATGGGTGCCCTTTTCAGAGAGGCCAGGCCCTTTTCAGAGAGGCCAAGCCCTTTGTGGTCACTATATGGAGTCAGGGCTCAGAAGAGGAGAAACTGAGTCATGAATCCCCACTCAGCAATACAGCATTTCTCTCCCTGGGCTCAGCCATCTTGCCGTCATACCTAAACTTGCCTCCCATCCTCAGCACCGCTAACAGAACAACCCGTTCCAGCAAAGCATGGTACAAACAACCTCAAAGTCTTCGGATCTTATCTTCTTTGAGTTCCTTCTGACACCAATGTCCTTACACTGCCCACCAGAGCATCCCACCCAACTTCCCAACCAGGGTTCTGAGTGCCATCCCATCCTTGGTCGCCTTTCAGCCCCAGCCCAGCAGAGGTCGCTAGAGTGATGCAGATGAAGCCAGAGTTGGCAGGAGCTGTCAAAGGAGAGCCCAGGAGCTGGCAGAATATCCTGTCCTCTAGAAGCTGAATCCCAGCACACAGCTGGGAAGGCACCCTCAGCCTCCTGCCTGGGGCTCCCCTCATCCTTCTCAAAGGTGAAGATAGCACCAGATTATTTCCATTTTCTTATTTTAAAATGTTTACTACTTCCATTTTTATGGCTCCTGATATGTTTTTTAATTGCCAAAAACAGTTACTAAATTGTAACCTATTTCAAATGTTTATACTTAGCAAATTAAAGCTTATGACCCTCACCCCCCTGGACACACACACACACACACACACACATACATACGAATATATAATGTAGCATGTGCTTAGTTGCTCAGTCATGTCCAACTCTTGGCGACCAGACTCCTCTGTCGTGGGGATTCTCCAGGCAAGAATATTGGGGTAGGTTGCCATGCCCTCCTCCAGCGGATCTTCCCAACCCAGGGATCGAACCCAGGTCTCCCTCATTGCAGGCAGACTCTTTACCGTCTAAGCCACCAGGGAAGCCAGTGGTGCAGTTGACAAACCATATGAAAATAATAATAGTTTATACCACTCCTGGAGATAGTGAAGGACAGGGAAACCCGGAGTGCTATAGTTCATGGGGTCACAAAGAGTTGGACACGACTTAGCAACCGAACAGCAATAAGAAGAAAAGTCTATTCATCAAAACTAAGAAATTAACATTTGTACTATACTTGTAACCTAAATTCAGACATTATTCAGATTTTAAGAGCTTTTGTATTTTTTCTGGCCCAGGTGGTTGGTCTGGTAATGGGACAAGTTTGGGATGCATGTTTTCTGCTAATCTCGGTGAATGAGGCTCCTCGTTGGATATGCAACCACACACATTTAAGGTCTGTATTTGAGACCCTTCACAAATGTGAGGCCCTAGCTAAATGGCCCTCTGATTCACTGCCCCCTCTCCACCTCCAACCACCATGGACCAAGCCATAGCGAAATATTACACTAAGTGCAGAGTAGATAAAAGAGGAAGGTGAGGAGGGCTCAAGAGTTACTGGTCCCCCTCCTCCAGCTCCCAACCTTCACCCTCAGTGGAGAAATGCTCTCAGTTGGCTGGAGGAACATAGCTGGCTAAGGAGGGGAAGGCTTCTCTGTATCAGGCTGTCCCATTCCAAAGTCTCTACTCTGGTCCACTATTCCCTCCCCTTAGGCCCCAGAGCCTTTTCCTGTGTTTGTGTTGTTTTTGTCAGAGCAGGAAGTCTTCCTGGAAATCTTCCAGAAATCCAACATCCTCCTCCTTACCCAGGGGACACTGGCCTTAGGCGTGCACCCTACTCTAGCCACCCCACCTTAGCTCTGGGCTGGGACGTGATGCCAGAGCAACGGGAAGCCTTCTTCCCAAAGACCCAGCATCAGCCCTGGGCCTGCCTTTCTCCCTCAGCAACACTCAGAACAATAACTCCTTGCAGTAGAAAAGAACAATCAGGGAGAGAAAAAAAGTGACATGTTTTAAGGAAATGAGGAAAATGTGAAAGAGTGTTAAGAGGCAAACTCGAGGCTGTGTTTCCACAGTGCTGTTCTTCCTCACGCTCTTTTTTTCCACCCGGGGCCTGAAGGTTGAGCACCATGACTCTCTGACCAGATCTGCTATGTCTGGTCGGAGCTTCGTCTTTTCATCTCTTCCTCCTCATTCAGTTATGAGAATCCCCATCTCATCCAGTTGTCCCCAGAGAAGATGACTAATGTGAGTACCCAGTGAGACGGCAGTGTGTCCCCTCCCCTGGGAAGGTTGCAACGTAGACCGATAGCTTGAGTGTCCTCCAGAGTCTGTGGATCCTGTTCCTGCAGGATGCCCCTGGAAAACAGGGATTCTGTGGTCAAATATGTTTGGAGTAGGGGGGCTTCATATACAGGTTCACAATCTTTTATCCATAATGTTGAAGTCTAAAAAGTCCTGAAAAATAAATGTTTTTTCATACTCAGGGACAGAACATGACCTAAATTGATATGTAACTTTTCAGATTCTTTATTTAACCTACTTAGTGTGAATATCCATATGTTTTGTTGCAGAAATATGTGATTACAGGGCCTCTCCCATTCTGCTGGGGATGCTATAGGATAAATCATATATTCACCGCATTACCGTATTGAAATCTGAAAAATTTGGAATTCGAATATATCTCATCCCAAGGGTTTGGGGTACAGGATTGTGAAGTGTATAAATGTCCTTATTGGATCTTTATCCTGAACATAATATATCGAGGGGTCTGAGAAACCTTGTTTTAGACAAGAAACTAAGACTACAGAGCATTCCCTAAACTTATTTGGCTACAAACTCTTTTTTCCACTTAATATAAGTTAATGCAGAATTTTTGTGTGGATGCTTTGATATACACAGGATGTTTATAAGAACTTAACTCTCTAAGAATGGACTTTCAGATGTAGGAAAAGGTGGATCTTCCTGAGCGCTCTTAGAACCTAGACCCTGGGGATGATTTTACCTCACTCAGCACTACAACTATGGGCAAGATGAAAAATTATAATGGGAAGACAGAGGCAAGGCTTTGATGATTCACATAGGCCTGGAACAGAGATAAGGCCTGCTGGAAAGTCCAGTAATTAACAGGACAGATACCTCTGTCAAGAGTCAAACCACAGAGTCAGACAAGAACCAGGAGGGAAACAGTTAAGAGTTCAGCTAAAGGTCAGAAGGGGCTTCCCAAGTGGTGCTAGTGGTAAAGAACTCGCCTGCCAATGCAAGAGACGCAAGAGACATGGGTACGATCCCTGGAATATTCCCTGGAGGAATATTCCCTGGAGTAGGAAATGGCAACCCACTCCAGTATTCTTGCTTGGACAACCCCACGAACAGAGGAGCCTGGTGGGCTCAGTCCATAGGGTTGCACAGTCAGATACAACTGAAGCGATTTAGCACACAAAGATCAGAAACCAAGAGATATGCAGGATCAGGAGACCAAGTACCCATCATGAAATATCCTGGAAACTAAGGCAATATTTTGCCTCATCCTCTGAGCTTTTACAAGCCTCCTATAAAGATCCACTTTATAAGAGTGTGAAGTTTACAGGTAGAAAGACGAGTGGGCTCCCAGCCAGTGTGTTAAGTCGGTGAGCAGGCAGCTAATCCACTTAATGTCCTCTCTTGACTGAGGTGGAAGGGATACTTGTAAGAGTATCAGATTCAGGCAATAAGGTTTGCAATATTCTTCTTGTGTCTCTGTTCTCTTGGCTGCTGCTTGTTATCTTTTGCTAAAATTATGCATTGACCAAAAATGCTGGGCTCCAGTACCATGTGTTGGCAGGACCAGAGCTGGGAGCCCTGGCCTGTCACAATAGGTGACATAGGGGTCGCATGGAGTCCATGGGGTGGCAGAGTCGGACATGACTAAGCGACTAACACATACAGCTGTGTGCTTAAACATCTATACTATTTCCTGTGTGACTCTGTAATATTTCCCACTGCATTTAACCTTTCTGAGCCTCAGTTTCCTCACTCATAAAATAGAGGAAAAAATGATAGTAAATATCTTAGGCTTGTTGCAAGGATTAAATGAAGAAGCTTACTTAAAAAGATTATAGTACCCCAGCACAAAAGAGCATTCCAACTCTTCTATAGGTTATTATTAACCCCTGTCCCTCGGTGTTCCATCCCTGCATACAAAGTGACCACTAACTCATCTTAAAACTCACTTATAAAACACATCATGATCTGACTTTACCTCTCCAACTTTATTTCTCCAACACCTCCTCCAAACTCAACATTCCAGACCTATCGAGTGCTTGCAATTCCGGGGATGTAATCAAGTTTCTTTTTGTGGCCCCTACAGTCTTTGTACCTGTGTTGTTCCCTATGCCTCTCTTTCTCTCTTCTCCCCTGGCTAACTCCTAGGTGCTCTGAGTTTCAGCTTGGACAGCACCAGGTCCAAGAAGGCTTCCTCTCCCCAAGTCTGGGCAAAGAAACCTTCTTTGCACCTTCCCCATCATCACGCTTCTGACACTGCATGGTCAATGCCTGTCTCAATCGCTCTCCCAGCTGGAATCTCTGTGAAGCAAGGAACGCTGTATTGCTCTCTGCAGCATCTCCAGAACCTAGTACAGTGCCTGACATCCAACAGGGATGCCATAATGTTTATCCAGTCAATGACTAACATTGTGAATTATTTTAGCACTAATATGGAAAAGGATCCTCTTTTTTCTCTTCTTTCTTGGGTTATCAAGTATTCTTTCTGTTTGAATGGGGAATACTTGCAAATGGAACAAAATTTAAAAGTTATCAAAGGAGAGTAAGAGAAGAGTAAGGCTCCCTTTCCTGTTGCCCAATCACCCACTTTCCCTTCCTAGAGACAACTACAATAGCAGCTACAGAGATGTCCAATGATGCATTTTAAACAGAGCCTTCGTAATTTAACGCTGTCAGGACTCCAACTTAGGCAATCAGCCAGAGTCCTCCTCATTTCCTAAATCCCACTTTACATACTCAAGACAACTGACTCACTGAAAGCAGGAAACAAACTATAGAAGGTGAGAAAATCTGGTAGATCCCAGCATGACCACCACCCTCAAATCTCCTGAACTGCACTGATGTGCACACACACACACACACCCACACACACACAGCCATGCGTACGCGCAGGGTAAATGCAGACGTATGGGCTGCTCTAGGGGACTGCCCTGGTGTGGTCACCTACAAAACCCAACCCTCTCCCTCACTATCTTGAGACATCTGAGTGAGGGGGAGGGCCAAGCCCAGCTTCAGGCTTCCTCCTCTCTCCCCAGTAAGAGGAAGCAAAGTTCAATGCTTAGTCACTTCCCATTGGGTTGGGCTTTACCTGGGGGTCTGAGTCACACACAGGTGCCAGAGAGGGAAGGCGCTGCCCCACACGACACATCCGCCTGCTCAGGAAGGAGAGTAGCCGCTGGGGGTTTCAAGGACCACCGCAAGCCTGATCATGGATGTTAAGAGCCCCTGATGCTCTGTGAAGGACTTCACAGTCCCAGGCCAGGGGCAAGGCCTTAGGGTAGAGAATTAACAATCCAGGGCTCCTTTGCTTATCTGAGTAACAGGCACTTAGTGGGCCCTCAACAAATGTCATTTCCCTTCTCCTTTCTCTGAATTGAGGGGAAAGTCTAGGGCCTGAGGAACACCAATGAGCATGTTCGACTGGCCAAACATCTCAGTCAGCCAGATATGACCAACCCAACCCTGGGAGAGGCTGGACTCCAAACTGGGCACCCTCACCTCTGCTTGACTTTCACTGTCCCTGAAGCAACTGTTTGCACTCCCATTAAGCTGTGCAAACTATAAAAGGTTAAATAGTGACCTCCCAAAGAGGTCAACATTCTAATCTCTGGGACTTATGAATATGTTACCTTACATGGCAAATGAGACTTTGCAGGTATGATTAAACTGAGATGAGGAGATGTTCCTGAATTATCCATGTAGACCCAATTAGTCACAAAGGTCCTTAGAGAGAAACAATGACCAGAGTGAGAGGAAGGGATGTAATGAAGGAAGCAGAGGTCAGAGTGATATGGGACCATGAGCCAAAGAACGTTGGCAGCCTTTAGAAACTGGAAAAGACAAGGAAATAGATTCTGTCTAGACCCTTCGATCCTGCTGGTTCATTTTGGACTTTTGACCTCTAGAACTATAATACATTTGTATTATTCTAAGGTACTAAGTTTGCGGTCTTTGTTATAGCAAAAATTGGCAACTAACGTAGATTTTGGTACCAGAAGTAGGGTACTGATGTAACAAATACTAAGAGGCTTTGGAGTTGGGCAGTAGGCAATGAAAGGAAGCATTTTTAGAGGTAGGATAGGAAAAGCCTAGGTTGGGACTTCCCTGGTGATCCAATGGTTAAGAATCCACCTTATAACTTAGGGATGTGGGTTCAAACCCTGGTTGGGGAACTAAGATTCCACATGCCTCAGGGCAAATAACCCTGCATGCCACAACTACTGAACCTCCCATGATGCAATGAAGATCTGATGCAGTCAAATAAATAAATTTTTTTTAAAAGAGTCTAGTTGTCTTGAATAGCCTGTTAGTAGAGCTATGGATGTTAAAAACTCTACTGGTGACGGATAAGAAGGAAGTGAAGAGCAGATTTTAAAAAATTATATTGTTTTAGATAATATTTAAATCATAAACACAATATTGGTGAAAATATAGACGTTGAAGGTATAGTGAGGGCCTGGAAGTGAGGAATATTTAACTGGAAACTGGGGAGGAGGGGCTTTTGTTATATAATGACAGAAAACTTAGCTGAATTGTATCCTAAACTTTTATAGAAAGCAGAATTTGTGAAAAATGAACTTGAGTATTTAGCTTAGAAGACTTCCAAGCAAAATGTTGAAGGTACATCCTGGTTTATGTTTGATCTTTGTAATAAAATATGAGAGGAAAGAGGGAAATTGAGGGAAGAACTCTAAATAAAAAGGAACCAGGACTTAGTGTTTGGGTAGTTCTCTTATCTAGATTGGAAAAGATGTTAAAAAATTAGCATATTCACTGTCAGGAAAGAATACTCTAGATCAGATCATTTTAGTCACTCAGTCGTGTCCAACTCTTTGCGACCCCATGAATCGCAGCACGCCAGGCCTCCCTGTCCATCACCAACTCCCGGAGTTCACTCAGACTCACGTCCATCGAGTCAGTGATGCCATCCAGCCATCTCATCCTCTGTCGTCCCCTTCTCCTCTTGCCCCCAATCCCTCCCAGCATCAGAGTCTTTTCCAATGAGTCAACTCTTGGCATGAGGTGGCCAAAGTACTGGAGTTTCAGCTTTAGCATCATTCCTTCCAAAGAAATCCCAAGGCTGATCTCCTTCAGAATGGACTGGTTGGATCTTCTTGCAGTCCAAGGGACTCTCAAGAGTCTTCTCCAACACCACAGTTCAAAAGCATCAATTCTTCGGCGCTCAGCCTTCTTCACAGTCCAACTCTCACATCCATACATGACCACAGGAAAAACCATAGCCTTGACTAGATGAACCTTTGTTGGCAAAGTAATGTCTCTGCTTTTGAATATGCTTTCTAGGTTGGTCATAACTTTCCTTCCAAGGAGTAAGCGTCTTTTAATTTCATGGCTGCAGTCACCATCTGTAGTGATTTTGGAGCCCAGAAAAATAAAGTCTGACACTGTTTCCACTGTTTCCCCATCTATTTCGCATGAAGTGATGGGACCGTATGCCATGATCTTCGTTTTCTGAATGTTGAGCTTTAAGCCAACTTTTTCACTCTCCACTTTCACTTTCATCAAGAGGCTTTTGAGTTCCTCTTCACTTTCTGCCATAAGGGTGGTGTCATCTGCATATCTGAGGTTATTGATATTTCTCCCGGCAATCTTGATTCCAGCTTGTGTTTCTTCCAGTCCAGCGTTTCTCATGATGTACTCTGCATATAAGTTAAATAAGCAGGGTGACAATATACAGCCTTGACAAACTCCTTTTCCTATTTGGAACCAGTCTGTTGTTCCATGTCCAGTTCTAACTGTTGCTTCCTGACCTGCATACAAATTTCTCAAGAGACAGATCAGGTGGAGATACCCCACGCCCCAAGCCCGAGGCCAGGGGCAGCGGGCGGGAGGAGCTACCCCATGCCCCTAAGCCCGAGGCCAGGGGCAGCAGGCAGCAGGAGCAACCCCACGCCTGAGGCCAGGGGCAGTGTCCGGGAGGACCAACCCCACATCCAAGGAGCCATGGCTGTGCAGGAGCAGGAGGGCCTAGAGGAGCTATCCCACGTTGAAGGTCAGGAAGGGCAGCGGTGGGGAGATACCCCTCGTCCAAGATAAGGAGCAATGGCTGTGCTTTGCTGGAGCAGCCGTGAAGAGATACCCCCACACCCAAGGTAAGAGAAACCCAAGTAAGACGGTAGGTGTTGCAAGAGGGCATCAGAGGGCAAACACACTGAAACCATACTCACAGAAAACTAGTCAATCTAATCACACTAGGACCACAGCCTTGTCTAACTCAATGAAACTAAGCCATGCCCATGGGCAACCCAAGATGGGCGGGTCATGGTGGAGAGGTCTGACAGAATGTGGTCCACTGGAGAAGGGAATGGCAAACCACTTCAGTATTCTTGCCTTGAGAACCCCATGAACAGTATGAAAAGGCAAAATGATAGGATACTGAAAGAGAAACTCCCCAGGTCAGTAGGTGCCCAATATGCTACTGGAGATCAGTGGAGAAATAACTCCAGAAAGAATGAAGGGATGGAGCCAAAGCAAAAACAATACCCAGCTGTGGATGTGACTGGTGATAGAAGCAAGGTCCGATGCTGTAAAGAGCAATATTGCATAGGAACCTGGAATGTCAGGTCCATGAATCAAGGCAAATTGGAAGTGGTCAAACAAGAGACGGCAAGAGTGAATGTCGACATTCTAGGAATCAGCGAACTGAAATGGACTGGAATGGGTGAATTTAACTCAGATGACCATTATATCTACTACTGCGGGCAGGAATCCCTCAGAAAAAATGGAGTAGCCATCATGGTCAACAAAAGACTTCGAAATGCAGTACTTGGATGCAATCTCAAAAATGACAGGATGATCTCTGTTCGTTTCCAAGGCAAACCATTCAATATCACAGTAATCCAAGGCTATGCCCCAACCAGTAACGCTGAAGAAGCTGAATGGTTCTATGAAGACCTACAAGACCTTTTAGAATTAACACCCAAAAAAGATGTCCTTTTCATTATAGGGGACTGGAATGCAAAAGTAGGAAGTCAAGAAACACCTGGAGTAACAGGAAAATTTGGCCTTGGAATACGGAATGAAGCAGGGCAAAGACTAATAGAGTTTTGCCAAGAAAATGCACTGGTCGTAACAAACACCCTCTTCCAACAACACAAGAGAAGACTCTATACATGGACATCACCAGATGGTCAACACCGAAATCAGACTGATTATATTCTTTGTAGCCAAAGATGGAGAAGCTCTATACACTCAGCAAAAACAAGACCAGGAGCTGACTGTGGCTCAGACCATGAACTCCTTATTGCCAAATTCAGACTTAAATTGAAGAAAGTAGGGAAAACCACTAGGCCATTCAGGTATGACCTAAATCAAATCTCTTATGATTATACAGTGGAAGTGAGAAATAGATTTAAGGGCCTAGATCTGATAGATAGAGTGCCTGATGAATTATGGAATGAGGTTTGTGACATTGTACAGGAGACAGGGATCAAGACCATCCCCATGGAAAAGAAATGCAAAAAAGCAAAATGGCTGTCTGGGGAGGCCTTACAAATAGCTATGAAAAGAAGAGAAGCAAAAAGCAAAGGAGAAAAGGAAAGATACAAACATCTGAATGCAGAGTTCCAAAGAATAGCAAGAAAAGATAAGAAAGCCTTCTTCAGCGATCAGTGCAAAGAAATAGAGGAAAACAACAGAATGGGAAAGACTAGGGATCTCTTCAAGAAAATCAGACATACCAAAGGAACATTTCATGCAAAGATGGGCTCGATAAAGGACAGAAATGGTATGGACCTAACAGAAGCAGAAGATATTAAGAAGAGATGGCAAGAATACACAGAAGAACTGTACAAAAAAGATCTTCATGACCCAGATAATCATGCTGGTGTGATCACTGACCTAGAGCCAGACATCCTGGAATGTGAAGTCAAGTGGGCCTTAGGAAGCATCACTACGAACAAAGCTAGTGGAGGTGATGGAATTCCAGTTGAGCTATTCCAAATCCTGAAAGATGATGCCGTGAAAGTGCTGCACTCAATATGCCAGCAAATTTGGAAAACTCAGCAGTGGCCACAGGACTGGAAAAGGTCAGTTTTCATTCCAATCCCAAAGAAAGGCAATGCCAAAGAATGCTCAAACTACCGCACAATTGCACTCATCTCACACGCTAGTAAAGTAATGCTCAAAATTCTCCAAGCCAGGCTTCAGCAATATGTGAACCGTGAATTTCCTGATGTTTAAGCTGGTTTTAGAAAAGGCAGAGGAACCAGAGATCAAATTGCCAACATCCTCTGGATCATGGAAAAAGCAAGAGAGTTCCAGAAAAGCATCTATTTCTGCTTTATTGACTATGCCAAAGCCTTTGACTGTGTGCATCACAATAAACTGTGCAAAATTCTGAAAGAGATGGGAATACCAGACCACCTGATCTGCCTCTTGAGAATACTCTAGAAAGAAAGTCAAAGTTGTGGCTGGGAAACCTTTCGGTAATGCAAAAAGTCAGCGTATTTACTAATACAAAGTGCTCTTAAAATGGATTGGGCATGTTACTCATTGGATCCCCACAACCATCTCAGCAGAATCCAGAAACAGAGAAGGGATCATCTAGAAAAATCTGTGGAGGAACTTCTTATCTAATGGAGAGAATGTTTACGATATATGTGGAAGACCCACAAGACTCTTGAGAATTTTATACTAGCAGAAACACTGCTAGTTTGGACTGAAAGTGACAGGGAGAAAACAAAATTAAAGATTGTCAGACTCCTAACATTCTACAGGTAGGAAATAGGGTGATAAAATTTCTTGCTGGGAATATATTATCCTCCAAGTAAAAGGAAGAATGACTTTGAGAGAGGAGGAGCAAGCCCAGAGGAGAGAGCTTTTAGCCACAGACGCTTATTCCCAGGCCTTGAAACCTAAAGGGAGTTTGTCTAGCAATATTTTGAAATTTCTTGGAACCAGTGACTTCTTTTTTCCTTCCATTTTCTCCCCTTTTGAATGAGAATATCTATAACTATTATCGTATACCTATTCCTAGCAGCAGATAACTTGTTTCTTGAGTTTCAGTGGCTCAGAGATAGAGAGAAAATGGGCCTTAGAATTGATTATATTCAGTGCCTCACTCATACTGTTGCAGAAACCAGCACTCCAGAAACCAAGCACCACACTCGGAGAGTTGGAGAACTCAGGTTTATTACACCAGTGGGCCCAGAGGAGTTAACACTCCAAGCTCTGAGCCCCAAACAAAGGGATTACAGAGTTTTTATAGACAGACTGTAATGGGCAACACCAGCTGTTAATAGGCTGGTTTAAACTAAGGGGTTTTGAGCGCGTGGGAATAGCAGTCAAGATGGGGAGGGGCATGCCTGGCTTGGACAGGCATGATTAAGCAGGTTTGCAGGGGCCGGGCAATTGCAAAGAGCAGGACAAGGGTGAGTGAGATAAACTCCATTTCCTAGTATTGCAAGTCCCCACTTTCTGAGACTACATGATTTAGACTTTGCAAAGGGCAAGCTGAGTTACGGAGGCAGAAGAAGGAGTTTATGTAAAATTTTAACTTTTCCTCTTCATTCCCCCCTTTTGATGCTTCTATCACCCATTGTAGAAAGCATCATCTCATGTTTCTAGTAGTACACTCAGAGCTCCCCATCGTTTAGGGGGCTGTTTTGAACTATTATCATTTGTAACTTTATGGATTCAATCCTAGAGGTTATGAACTGAGTAATTGCATTGAGAATACAAGGGCCAAACAAGAGCATCACAAAGAGCATGAAGAGAGGACCTGTTAAACGGAAAAATCACGATTCCCAGCTCCAGATATTGTTCCAGTTACCCCAGGAATTAGTTTCTCTCTCCTTTTTGGAGAAGGAAATGGCAACCCACTCCAGTATTCTTGCCTGGAGAACCCCAGGGAGAGAGGAGCCTGGTGGGCTACTGTCTATGGGTTCGCACAGAATCGGACACAACTGAAGCAACTTAGCATGCATGCTTGCATTGGAGAAGGAAATGGCAACCCACTCCAGTATTCTTGCCTGGAGTATCCCAGGGACGGGGGAGCCTGGTGGGCTGCCGTCTATGGGGTCGCACAGAGTCGGACACGACTAAAGCGACTTAGCAGCAGCAACAGCTCTCTTTATTATTTGTTCCCTTAGCTGTTGGGCCATGTCCCTGACTATTTTTGATTGTTTTACATAAAAGCAGCATTCTTCATTCAAGAAGAGGCAGAGTCCTCCCTTTTCAGCTGTCAGTAGGTCTAGCCGTCTCGTATTTTGTAAAACTACTTCATCCAGGGAGTCTAGTTGGTCCTATAAGGCCACTAAAGATTTGGCCAATCTCTCAATGTCATCTGTGAAGTGTTTGGATAGTGTATGGTAAAAGGTGGTTGATGAAGAAATTCCTCCTATTCCAATATCTATCCCAGCCGTGATTCCCAGACCAGCTAGTAGGGGTATAAGCTGGATGGCTCTTTTTTGACCATGTATGTGCTGCCAAAGGTACTGTGAGAGTCTGGTTGTTAGGGACAATATTCATATGGGGAGTGAGGAAAGCTAAGGTGCAGATACTCATCTAATTGACAGGTAGACATAAGTAAGCATCTGTCCCACAAACAAAGAAAAAACCTTGATGGTGGCGGCACCATCTGTCACAGCAAGGCACACCAAAAGGCTGCAAAGCAGCCTGCACATAACAGATAACTGAACACTAGCAAAAGGTTTTCTCCCCATCTTTGGGTTGTCACGGCTATAGCAACTGAGACTCTCAGGGAGGGGGTTCAGCTATACTGTGGAGCAGTTTAGTTAGTAGGGAGGATCGATCATAAGAGACATCTAATAAGAATGAGCCTTCCCACTACAGTGAGATAACAGACAGTTAACCACAGCTTCTGACCCAAATCCCAGTCCTGGCGTGCGACTGAAGTTAGTCCTGTAGCGAAGAGCACAGAAATAATAGCAATCAGGGATAGAGTCCAGGGTTGACAGTGAAAATCCATTGATATTTTGATAGCTGGATCCTCCAGCCTCCACCACGCCGTTGACCAGCCAGCTGCCAGAATGTGGCTGGAACAAGGCTGAAGAATCCTCAAGCTTCTGCAGGGCATGGACTAGTCAGCTTCCAGAGTGACTAGAGCAAGGCTCAGCGTCCTTCATGGGTGAGGGCCATTGTTTTTGGAAGCAGACCTTGAGGGGGTTTTGGGGATCCCAAACTGCTTTCCAGGTGTCCTCATTATAGGAAGCTGCTGCCTTCTTGACTCTGGTGTGGTGGATCCAAGGGATGACACCTATAATTTTAACAGCAGTAGGGATTGCCAGGAAGACTGCGTGATGACCTGTCCAAACTGGCTGAAGTGGTTCCTTTTTCCAGTCTTTAACCCATACCTCATCTCCTGGCTGATAGGGATGAACCCAATTGCCCAGTGGAATGGGTGTCCTTTCTCGGGTTTCTTGGGTGATATGGCGGAAGACTTTCCCAGAGCCTGGAGGTGTTGGGAAATCTACGGGTCAGCTAGTTGTTCGTGGCGTCCCTTGAGTTTTTTATCACTGGGGGTGGTCTCCCGTATAAGATCTCAAAGGGAGAACAGCATGAGGACCTCGGGGTGTGAGGGCAATGAGAATTCACAGAATAAGGCAGCTTGTTCTAGCATTGCTGGGCATTGGCCGGGGGATATTCTTGTCGTACTACTACTTAGAGAAACAAACTTAACAAGAAAGTTAAAGATATTTGGCCCAAAGATTAATACAAGTAGGAAAGCTGCTGAGGGGCTAGCCAGGAGAACCAGGTCCAGACATATAGCTAGCAGTTATTAGTAAGGTCACAAGCAAAAATTTAAGTCAAGAAGTTTCACTGGGTGTAGCCCAGTATACCCCAGGTCACCTGCCTCAGTTAAATGATTATAGCCAAGTGTTAATCTCCTGGTTGTACATCATGGAACATCTGGCCTTTATCCAAAGACTAGTTACTGAGATAAGCTTTGGAAACAATCTTAGAGTGTCCTTTTTAATAACTTAATTAAACCTTTTAGCAATATAACATAACAAGGATCTATCTCAGAAGTGAGTCTTAATAAGCACAGTCTAGTTCAGTTCAGTTCAATTGCTCAGTCATGTCCGACTCTTTGTGACCCCATGAACCGCAGGACTCCACGCCTCTCTGTCCATCACCAACTCCTGGAGTTTACTGAAACTCATGTCCATTGCATCGGTGATGCCATCTAACCATCTCATCCTCTTCATCCCCTTCTCCTCCTGCCCTCAATCTTTCCCAACATCTGGGTCTTTTCAAATGAGTCAGCTCTTCGCATCAGGTGGCCAAAATATTGGAGTTTCAGCTTCAACACCAGTCCTTCCAATGAACACCCAGGACTGATCTCCTTTAGGATGGACTTGTTGGATCTCCTTGCAGTCCAAGAGACTCTCAAGAGTCTTCTCCAACATCACAGTTCAAAAGCATCAATTCTTCTGCATTCAGCTTTCTTTATAGTCCAACTCTTAACATCCATACATGACTACTGGAAAAGCCATAGCCTTGAGTAGACGGACCTTTGTTGACAAAGTAATGTCTCTGCTTTTGAATATGCTATCTAGGTTGGTCATAACTTTCCTTCCAAGGAGTAAGCGTCTTTTAATTTCATGGCTGCAGTCACCATCTGTAGTGATTTTGGAGCCCAGAAAAATAAAGTCAGCTATTGTTTCCACTGTTTCCCCATCTATTTCCCATGAAGTGATGGGACCAGATGCTATGATCTTCATTTTCTGAATGTTGAGCTTTAATCCAACTGTTTCACTCTTCTCTTTCACTTTCATCAAGAGGCTCTTTAGTTCTTCACTCTCCACCATAAGGGCAGTGTCATCTGTATATCTGAGGTTATTGATATTTCTCCCAGCAATCTTGATTCCATCTTGTGCTTCCTCCAGCCCAGCGTTTCACATGATGTACTCTGCATATAAGTTAAATAAGCAGGGGGACAATATACAGCCTTGACGTACTCCTTTTCCTATTTGGAACCAATCTGTTGTTCCATACCCAGTTCTAACTGTTGCTTCCTGACCTGCATACAGGCTTCTCAAGAGGCAGGTCAGGTGGTCTGGTATTCCCATCTCTTTCAGAATTTTCCAATTTGTTGTGATCCATATAGTCAGAGGCTTTGGCATAGTCAATAAAGCAGAAATAGATGTTTTTCTGGAACTCTCTTGCTTTTTAGTAAGCACAGACCTTAATTAACAAAACTAGAACTTAATATTTAGTGAAACTTAATTTTTTCTATTTTTGGAGAACTCATTGTGAGGGCATTAACACTGTAGCCAGGTAAGGCTTTAACCCATCAAATAAAAATGAGGTCTGTCAGGGAGCCCGGAAAAGCCAAGCAGCCATCTTGGATTTCCCATAGCCCTGGCTCTTTGATTTTTAGCTGTTGTTTATTTATTTTTAATTTCCTGATTTAAGAGGAGACTATTGCCATGTTTTAAGGACATCAAGATGGCCAAAGTCTAACCATGAGGGGTTATTTTTTGTAGAAGCAGAATGAGCTTTGTCTACATGTACCATAATCTTAAATAATGTTTATTTACTTTACCAAAGTAACAAAAAGATTTTAAAAACAAATATAAATCATTTAAAGGCAAAGAAATTTATAATCTGTTATTGAAAGCTGGATTTTAAGAAAACTTTGTCCCCTAAACAGAGAGAAGACCAAATTCCAGACTGGATCCAGCTTACTGTTAGTAACAAAATTTGTTTATCTGTTTAGTCTTAGAAAGTCTTTTCCATGAATCTTGAAGAACTGGCAGTATTCTTCTAAAGGCATGAGAGTAAAACCATAGAAGGCATGTTTAAAATCTGATTCTATTGCAATTGACAAAGAAACCTGGTCATAACACTTTAATATGATAACTAGAACTATTATTGACCATATTTTATCAGGGCATATCAGATCCATATGAATTTCACATAATTTTAGAATATCTTTATTAGTAATATCAACTATACAGTGTACCTGAGAAGATTTTTCACCCTTTGAACAGTACTTCCATATAATTTAACATGTCCAATGAACCCAGGTAGCTTGATAGCTCTTTGGGATGTCTCAGGGGCCCTCTGAAGCATCCCAAAGTTAGTTAGAAGTCAAGTTATTTAGGAGGTTTTGTCAATAAATATCAAAAGGGTTTATACCACTCAGTCAAAAAGGATGATATAAGTTACTATGAAATAATAATTATTTACTTAGCCAAAGTTAAAAAGATTTCAAAGGTAAATATAGAACAGATCAATTAAGAGGTAAAGAAACTTAAATCTATTATTTAAAAGCAGTTCAACATTTGAAGAAAGTATGTCCTCTTAACAGAGAGAAAGGCCGAATTCAAGTTTTTGCACTAGCTTACTTTTAACTCATTTAGGTAAACTTAATTAAATTGATTTTAAATTAGTTAGTCCTAACCATGCTGCCGTCTATGGGGTCGCACAGAGTCGGACACGACTGAACTGACTTAGCAGCAGCAGCAGTAACAACCATGCACAAAACTTTTTTTCAGGGTTCACCTTCCACAAACCTTTTAATCACTTTCTGTAACAGCCACCTGGAAGTCAGACGTACTTTCTTTTCCCTTTATAAAATGTAATTTTATTTTTTTATATTTTTTATTAAAATATACATCCTACTTTCTTATTAGATTAGCAAACAAACATGAATACCGGATATTTAATATTGAATATTTCCCATTTCCTGGATTCAAATGAATCTGAAATTATTTAATTTTTCTTGTATTTAGAATTATTTGATTTGTAAGCGCTTACTTTTCTTTAGGCCAATTAGAACTCATTTACAACTTCAACAATATTATCGGAAAAAAAGACATACACTGAGACATACATAAATCCAGACAGACAGACTGACAGAGATCTTATAGTTTTCTGTTTGAAATTTAAAATATCTCTTTGACCCCTTCCCTTTTTTTCTCTTTGCTTGAAGTCCTAATTTGCCCAAGGCTGAGGTCTCTGGCAAAGCTGGCTGTGTATTTCAAGGACAAGGAAAGTGTTAACTTCAAGCTTTTCCCTGGGAAGGCCTTATAACAAGCTAAGTGAGTAAGTGTTAGTCACTCAGTCGTGCCCGACTCTTTGCAACCCCATGGACTGCAGCCAACCAGGCTCCTCTGTCCATGAGATTTTCCAGGCAAGGATACTGGAGTGGGTTGCCATTTCCTTCTCCAGGGGATCTTCCCAACCCAGGGATTGAACCCAGGTCTCCTGCACTGCAGGCAGATTCTTTACTGAGTGAGCTACAAGGAAAGCCCCTTATAACAAGCTAGTTGTTTTTAATTGCACAAAAAGAATTGATTTTGCAGTTTCCAAAAAGAAAAATTTCTCTCACTTCGTTCAATCAGCAATCATACACTCACAATCATTCAGAGGCTATCTCAATGCCTCCCTTCTCCTGAGTCCCCAGGTTTCCTTAACTGTTGCTCCCTTCCTGGGAGCTCCACGGAGGTTATCAGTCATGATGCTTCCCTTCCTCCTGAGTCTACAGGTTTCCTTAGTTGTTGCTCCCTTCCTGGGAGCTCTAAGGAGGTTATCATTCACGATGCCTTCCTTCCTCCCAAGTCCCTAGGTCTCTCTATCTGATGCTCCCTTCCTGGGAGCCCAAGAAGGTGACCAGTCTCCTCTTCTACCAGTTGGGGTAGGTTCCTGCTTGGGGACCATCCCCTGGGCCTCACCTTATCCTGTGGCCATTCCTGGTGAGTTGGTCTGTTCCTCCAATGAGTTCAGTTGGTGCTCAGTCATCTGGAGAGCAGGAACACTGGTTGGAAAGAGAACCCAGAATACCCTCAGGTGGCGCGCCTCCTTGTTCGTCTCGGGGGTCCTTCACTCCAGCCCTACCAAGCCACCAGTCCGGCTGCTCAAGGGGCTGGCATGGTTGGAATCTCGCTGGGGCCTCCAGAAATGTTGCAGAAACCAGTACTTGAGATACCAAACACCACACTCGGAGAGTTGGAGAACTCAGGTTTATTACACCAGTGGGCCCAAGGGAGTTAACAGTCCAAGCTCTGAGCCCCGAACAAAGGGATTACAGAGTTTTTATAGACAGGCTATAGTGGGCAACACTAGCTGTTAATAGGCTGGTTTAAACTAAGGGGCTTCACGCGAGTGGGAACAGCAGTCAAGATGGGGAGAGGGATGCCTGGCCTGGACAGGCATGATTAAGCAGGTTTGCAGGGGCTGGGCAATTGCAAAGAGCAGGACAAGGGTGCGTGAGACGAACTCCAGTTCCTAGTATTGCAAGTCCCCATTTTCTGAGACTACGTGACCTACGTGATCTAGACTTTGCAAGGGGCAAGCTGAGTTACAGAGGCAGAAGGAGGAGTTTATGTAAAATTTTAACTTTCCTCTTCGATACCATATTTAAGAATATTTAGATGATGAAATTTGGGGCTTTGGGGGTGATAAGATTTTAGACTTTGAGTTGGTGCTCTAGTGCATTGAGATTTGGGAGGATACTGGAATGAGGGTGAGTGTATTTTGTATATGTGATGATTGTGAATCTTTGGGGGCAAGAGGGCAGACTGTAGCAGGCCAAACAATGATCACATCTTAACCCCTGTAATCTATCACTACATTAGTTTACATGGCAAAAGGGACTTGGTAGATGTGATTAAGTTAAAGACCTTGACATGGGGAGATTATTCTAGATTGTCTGGGTAGGACCCATGTAATCACAATGCATAAGGGGCTCTCCTTATAAGAGGGAAATGGGAGAGTCAGAGTGAGAGAAGGAGATATGATGCCAGAGCAAAGGTCAGAGTGATATCAAGAAATGTGGGGGGCCTCTAGAAGCTAGAAAAGGCATGGAAATGGATTATGCTCCCCTAGAGCAGAATAAATGCAGCAGGAATGCAGCCCTACTGACCTATTTGGATTTCCGATCTCTAGAATTTTAAAATAATACCTTTGTGTTATTGTAAGCCACTAAATGTGTGGTAGTTTGTTACAGCAACAGTAGAAAATTAATACACTAACCCTTTTCCTACACTGAGTTCCACACCATTTGAGCCAACCTGCTCGCCCCCTCTGGAGAAGGCAATGGCACCCCACTCCAGTACTTTGCCTGGAAAATCCCATGGACGGAGGAGCCTGGTAAGCTGCAGTCCATGGGGTCGCTGAGGGTCGGACACGACTGAGCGACTTTACTTTCACTTTTCCCTTTCATGCATTGGAGAAGGAAATGGCAACCCACTCCAGTGTTCTTGCCTGGAGAATCCCAGGGACGGGGGAGCCTGGTGGCTGCCGTCTATGGGGTCACACAGAGTTGGACACGACTGAGGTAACTCAGCAGCAGCAGCAGCTCGCCCTCCCACCTGAGGCCCCTTCCACCTTTCCATTTCTAACTAACCTCCCCCACAGGCTTCCACCAATTGTTCCGTTGGCACTCCTTCACTTTCTCTTGTTTCCTGATTCTTTCCAGATCTGAATCATCCTTTTAAAAAAGTATTGATTTGTTTATTTGTCTGCACTGGGTCTTAGTTGTGGCATAGAAACTCTTAGTTACAGCATGTGGATCTAGTTCCCAGACCAGGGATAGAACCCAGGCCCCCCTGCACTGAGAGCGTGGAGGCTTAGCCACTGGACCCCTAGGGAAGTCTGGCACCATCCTTTAACCCGATGGTTCTTAACCCTAACTATATGTTAAAATCACTTGGGTGGGGGTGGGAGGAACAACTTGTATAAAGTACTGAAGCCCCGTATCTGACCAATTGTATCAGATTCTCTGGAGGTGGGGTTCAGATATCAGGTCATTGTTAAAGCTCCCCAGGTGATTCTAAAGTGCATCCATTGTTGAGAATGCCTGCCGACCTATCGTTCTAGAATTGTCAAACATTCACATGCATAGCAATAACCTAGAGAACTCTGAATATGGCTGCCAAGGCTTCAGAGCCAGAGAGTTTGGGTCACTACATCTGATACTCAGATTCTGCTTCTCTAACAAGCTCCCCAGAGGTTCTGATGCAGGTAGCATTTGGAACTTTGCGACATTTCTACAGCCTTCTGTCTCCTCCCTCCCCAGAAGATTCAGCTAACTGATAAAATGAATTCCTTAGATCAGTGATTCTCAGTCTTTGAAGAATATCAGGAAGCTTGCTAAAAATACAGTTGCCCAGGTACCAATCCAGTTTTGTTTAACTAGGCTATTGTTAACAAGCTTGGTGGTTCAGATGTGTACCGAAGTCTGAGAATAAATGGCTTAGATGGGTGGTTCTCAAACTTGAGTGTGTGACAGAATCATTTGGAGGTCTTGTTAAAACACAGATTGCTGGAGTTGCTGATTCAATAGGTCTGAGTGGGGTCCAATAATTTTGCACTTCTAACAAGAGCTAAGTCATCTGAAGTTGCTATTTGAAGGACCATACTTGGAGAAGCACTGCTTTAGATGGATGTTTTAAGAAAAGTGTTTATCCCACCCCTTGCCTGTATCCATCCTCCATCCTCATTCTCTCAGCTATGAAGGGGTCCAGCCAGGGGGAGAGAAAGAGTTGAGGTAAGTGCATGAGGGAGTCTTGACTTGACGGGACTGCTAGAGAGGGCTGTCAGAGCAGGACTTCTGGTAAGCTCACCACTGGGGCCTCCTGGCAGAATTCTAATAACTCTCCAAGGCCAAGGATGGTAGCCAAATTACAGTGGGGAATAAAAGTGATCGTATCAATAGCTGTTAACTCCACATACACATCCAGCTCCCCTGAGGCTCAGAAGCTTAGAGTTTCCCTGGCAGAGCCTCTCAGCTCATGATAGTAAGAGATATACAGGTGTGTGTGTGTGCTTAGTCGTGGCTGACCCTTTGCGACCCTATGGACATAGCCTGCCAGGCTCCTCTGTCCGTGGAATTCTCCAGGCAAGAATACTAGAGCGGGCAGCCATTCCCTTCTCCAGGGGATCCTCCTGACCCAAGGATGGATCCCGGGTCTCCTACATTGCAGGCAGATTCTTTACCATCTGAGCCACCAGGGAAGCCAGCAGGTGTAGTGAGAAGTAAGAGAAAATCTGAAGTAGGGGTTGACACTTATACTCAAGCTGCTGCTGCTGCTAAGTCGCTTCAGTCGTGTCCAACTCTGTGCGACCCCACAGACGGCAGCCCACCAGGCTCCCCCTGTCCCTGGGATTCTCCAGGCAAGAACACTGGAGTGGGTAACACTCAAGCTAGTTAGGGGGAAAGTCAAGTTGGAGCTAGAGTCCTGTTCACCCATGGTATTGACACCAGCTCTGGAGAGAGAGCTAAAGAGACTACAGAGCAAAGATGCAAAGAGCCAAGGGACAGAAGAAAGTCATTTCCTTTCCTTTATATTAACAGGGAGTGAGAAAGTAAAGGCAATTGGCAGGTCACAGAAAAGGGGGAATGGAGAGATTGGGCTGAAAACGCTATCAATCAGAGTTCTTACAAAATCCACTTCATTTTCACACCCTGAGCACAGAACTTGGTTATGTGCCAAGTGCGTATGATCCTCCCAAACACCAGAAGTCATGCCTCAGCTTTGGGAAGCTGGAAGGCAAAGAGCTAGATCCAGCACCTGCTAATCCCCTTATACACACCACAACCCATCCACCAGTTCACTGACAAGGCATCACAGGACTGTGAGGTTTTAGAGAAGTTCCTTCATTTCAGAACCACAGTCACAGGGTTGAACAGACCTGGGAAGTTTAGGGAACAAGTGTCAACCCCCACACATTTGGGTGCCACTTGCGGTTATGATGATGAGAATTTTTCTGATTGTGTGGACAGTCACAGAGGTCATCAGCAGGTCTAGCTTACCCTGTAGATGCTGAGCCCCAAAATTGCACCAGTAGTAACTCAAGTCTGGTCAACTACCTATTAGATGTGAAAGTGAAGTAGTGAAAATGTTAGTCACTCAGTCGTGCCCAACTCTTCGTAACCCCGTTGGCTATAGCCCACCAGGTTCCTCAGTCCATGAAATTCTCCAGGCAAGAGTACTGGAGTGGATAGCCATTCCCTTCTTAGGGGATCTTCCCAACCCAGGGACCGAACCCAGGTCTCCTGCATTGCAGGCAGATTCTTTACCATCTGAACCACCAGGGAAGCCCTACTTAATAGATATGGCTTTAGGGAAATCACTTACAGCGAAACCTCAGTTTCTCACCTGTAAAATTATGTGATATCTTGCTTATCGAAAGGCAGGAGGCTAAATCAAATGATACGTCCTTCTCCTCCTTTCACCTTAGCCAGACTCCAAGTCTACCCTGTGCCCCCCACCCCCAAATCTCCCGTATCTATACCCTCCACTCCCACACCACTGCCATTGCCCTGGTTCAAACACTCTTCAGCTTCTACTTAGCTGACTGTACTAGTCTCTAAGCTGGTTTTCTCTTTCCATAGTCTCATCTAGGCCAAAGAATCTTTTACTCAGTCTTTCACACTGCTACCACATACAGCAAACTTTCTAATGACTCTTCATTACAATGAAGTCCAAAGTCCTTCACGAGGCTGGCAGAGTCCTCTAGGCCCTCAGATTTCAGCTCTCGCCAATCCCTCCACCCAAATTGTCTCTCCAGCATTGGCCCTATAGCCCATCCAGTTGAATCCAGTTCCTTGAGTGCCCCCTGTGTTCTCCTTCCTCTTTACCTTCCATGCACTGGTTCCTCTACTCAGATTGTCTTTGTCCCTTCCATATTTGCCCTTCAAGATTTGGCTGCAGCCCTCCGTGCCCATCTCTTACATTGTCGTATAGCTGTGCTCTCACTGTGCTCTGCTATTTGCACGTCTGCTCCTTACTTGACTTCTAGCCCACTGAGGCCACAACTAGAGCTTTCATCTCTACACTCAGTACATAGCATAATGCCAGGCCCATGACCAGCCCTTGACAGACATTTGTTAAATGAATGAGTGAAGAATAAATCAGCAAGTATCTTGAGTCCTCTCCTAGCCCCCAACACTCATCAACTTGGCCAGAATGCCCTTCTTTTAGAAAACCTTCGAAACTCTTTGGGCTGGTAGCATGTTAAAGTTAATGAGTTATTTTAAACCTTAACTATGTGGTCAGGCAGAACAAGGGCACCGAAAAACAAAAAAATGCCCAAGGTAAAGAGGTATAAGGGTAAGGGTGGGGAGGGCACCAGAGAGAAATTTTACCTCCATTTCCTTTTAAATGAAAATAGTACTGTCTGATATGTACATATAGATTACAGATAACTTTCACATACCTTATCTGTGATGTCTCAATCCAGAAAGGTAGGTTGGATTAGTTATTATTAACTACATTGTACATAATAGGCTTGGAGAAATTTGTTATACCACAGGAAGTGTCTTATGATAAAATATGAAAAAGGCAAAGGACAAGATACAAAATTATGTATAGAATGTGAACATAACTACGTAAAAAAGAAGCAGAGGAAAAAAATGGAAAGAAATGCATCAGAATGCATTCATTCAGTAAACATTTGTTAAATGTCTGCCATATTCTAGACATCATGCTTAGTGCTGGGGATACAGTGGTGATCAAAACACATGGTCCCTCGTGGAGGTTACAACTTGGTAGGGAAAAGCAAACGTTGATCAGATACGATACAGCAAAAGTAAAATTGCAACACTGACAAGTGCATCAGAGAGGTGATGCATAGTGTAATGAGATTGTAGACAAAATAGTGGGACCACCTGTGTGTGTGTGTTAGCCACTTAGTCATGTCCCAATCTTTGTGACCCCCTTGGACTGTAGCCTGCCAGGCTCCTCTGTCCATGGAGTTCTTCAGGCAAAAATACTGGAGTGGGTTGCCATTTACTCCTCCAGAGGATCTTCCTGACCCAAGGATTGAATTCATGTCTCCTGCTTTGCAGGAGAATTCTTTACAGTCTGAGCCACCAGGAAAGCCCTGGGATCATCTATAGATAGAGGCAACCCAGGAAAAACTTCCTTGGCAAAGTGATCTCTGAAGCATAGAAAGAACTTAACCAGTCGAAAAAAACCACAGCCAGAAGGATCATGACGAACAAGGGCCCTGTGGTGAGAGAGGAACTGATGAGTAAGAGAATGGCTGAGTAAGGCAAGCCTGGAAGAGGTTGGTGTCAGGCAGAGCTGGAGAAGAGGTAGAGGCTGGACCGTGCCCAAGCTAGACAGCAGCAGTTATGGGAGTTATTAAGCCCATTTGCATTTTCAAAAGATTTCTTACTTCCAATGAGCAGAATGGATTGGTGGGGGTGTTCAGTTCGGCTCAGTCGCTCAGTTGTGTCTGACTCTTTGCGATCCCATGGACTGCAGCATGCCAGGCTTCCCTGTCCATCACCAACTCCCAGGGCTTGCTCAAACTCGTGTCCATTGAGTCGGTGATGCCATCCAACCATCTCATCCTCTGTCGTCCCCTTCTCCTCCTGCCTTCAATCTTTCCCAGCATCAGGGTCTTTTCAAATAAGTCAGCTGTTCACATCAGGTGGCCAAAGTACTGGAGCCTGAGCTTCAGCATCAGTCCTTCCAATGAATATTCAGGACTGATTTCCTTTAGGATTGACTGGTTTGATCTCCTTGCAGTCCAAGGGACTTTCAAAAATCTTTCCCAGCAACACAATTCAAAAGCATCGATTCTTCGTCACTCAGCTTTCTTTGTGGTACAACTCTCACATCCATAAATGACTAATGGAAAAACCATAGTTTTGACTAGATGGACCTTTGTTGGTAAAGTACTGTTTCTGCTTTTTAATATGTTATCTAGGTTGGTCATTGGAGAAGGAAATGGCAACCCACTCCAGTGTTCTTGCCTGGAGAATCCCAGGGATGGGGGAGCCTGGTGGGCTGCCATCTATGGGGTTGCACAGAGTCAGACACGACTGAAGGGACTTAGCAGCAGCAGGTTGGTCATAGCTTTTCTTGCAGGGAACAAGCATCTTTTAATTCCATGGCTACAGTCACCATCTACAGTGATTTTGTAGCCCAAGAAAATAAAGTCTGCCACAGTTTCCATTGTTTCCCCATCTATTTACCGTGAAGTGATGGGACCAGACGCCATGATCTTCATTTTTTGAATGCTGAGTT
This sequence comes from Bos grunniens, assembly GCF_055505025.1. NCBI lineage: Eukaryota > Metazoa > Chordata > Mammalia > Artiodactyla > Bovidae > Bos > Bos grunniens. The sequence goes on from NC_141192.1 coordinate 16,392,397, forward strand.
TTAAGTCAGCTTTTTCACTCTCCTCTTTCACATTCATTAAAAGGCTCTTTAGTTCTTCTTTGCTTTCTGCCATAAGGGTGGTGTCCTCTGCATATTGGATGTTATTGATATTTTTCCCGGCAGTCTTGATTCCAGCTTGTGCTTCATCCAGCCAGGCATTTCACATGATGTACTCTGCACATAAGTTAAATAAGAAAGGTGACAATATACAGCCTTGACGTACTCCTTTTCCAATTTGGGCCCAGTCCATTGTTCCATGTCGGGTTCTAACTGTTGCTTCTTGACCTGCATACAGATTTCTCAGGAGGCAGGTCAGGTGGTCTGGTATTCCCATCTCTTTAAGAATTTTCCACAGTTTATTGTGATCCACACAGTCAAAGGTTTTAGCATAGTCAATGATGCAGAAGTAGATGTTTTTCTGGAATTCTCTTGCTTTTTCAATGATCCAGTAGATGTTGGCACTTTGATCTCTGGTTCCTCTGCCTTTTCTAAATTCAGCTTGAACATCTGGAAGTTCATGGTTCGTGTACTGTTGAAGCCTCGCTTGGAGAATTTTGAGCGTTACTTTGCTAGTGTGTGAGATGAGGGCAGTTGTGCAGTAGTGTGGTAGTGGTGGGAGTGTGGAGCGAGTGAAAGAAGTAATAGAGTCAATGAGTCAAATTGACTCTAGAGTCAAAGCTAGAAGTCAATAGCTTCCCAACCTGGGGAGGCCATTTGGGAAGTTATTGTGGTGGTCTAAGCAGGAGTGGATGGTGGCAGGGGCTCAAGTAATGGTGGTAGTGAAAGTGGAGAGACATGCATGACCTCAAGCACTATGAGACAAAATGCCAGAATTTGGAGATGGATGGAATGAAGAGGGTGAAAGGAGAGATGCATTGAGATGACTCTTAGCTTTCTGGATGTGAATAGAGGTGGTGCCATCACCTGAGACAGAGAGTAATAGAAGTCGATCAGGTTGGGGCCTGAAGACAGGGCTGATTTGGGACAGGCTGAGTTTGAAGTGCCCTGTATGTGAAAGCCGAAAGGAGTGTCAAGTAGACAATAAAAACTAAGGGTTTGTAGCTCAGAGGAGATGTCTGGCTGGAGATAAGCATCTGTAAGTCAACTGTTGATTGATGGTAATTTACACATGAGTGTGAATAAGACTGTGTGGGAGTAAGTTCAGGGCGGGAAGAGGAACTGGTCTTAGGTCTGGTCTTGGGGAGCCCAATATTCAGGGCCAAGTGGAGGAGGTTGAGATGGCAAACCATTAAGATGAAATGTCCAGAGTAGGCAAACTCATAGAGACAGAAAGTAGATTAGCAGCTGAGGGAACTGGGAAGAAAAAGGGAGTGATTGCTAACAGGTATGGGATTTCTTTTTTTTATTATAGTTGATTTGTGATGTTGTGTTAGTTTCAGTTGTACATATATTCATTCTTTTTCAGATTCTTTTCTCATATAGGTTATCACAGAACACCGAGTAGAATTCCCTGTGCTATACAGTAGGTCCCCGTTGGTTATTTTTCATATATAGTAGAGTGTGTATGTTAATCCCAGGTTCTTGATTTATCCCTCTTCCCTGGTATGGGGTTTCTTTTTGAGGTAATGAACATGTTCTAAAATTGATGGTTGATGATATTTGCTCAACTCTGTGAATATACTAAAAATCATTGAGCTGTACACTTTAAATGGGTGAATTGTATGGCATGTGAATTAGTATATCCCAATAATACTATTGTTTAAAGTACAGCTCAGCAAACTCCTCTCACTGTGATTCAAAGGGCAGGCTCAAGTGTCTGCAGCTGGGGAAGAAGGTGGGCAAGTTGGGGTGAGGGTGGAAGCAGGGGTGTGGTTGTTGTGGGAGGTTGGCTTGGGAAAGGCAGAGCATGAGTGGAAATCAAGTCAGGCCCTGATAATGCAATGGGCCACAGACTATTTCAGAAGGTGGGGTTCTGGTGAAAGCAAAAACCACTTCAATGAAATCAGATTTCAACCAAAAAGGCTGAGGTTCACTTGAGAAGGGTGAAGTGTTATTTTGCAACTGGTGGTTGAATGTGATCTGGTCACTTGGCCTGGGAGTCTTTTAAGAGAGAAGAATTATAATCTAGGCCAGGGTTGAAATTCTGACACACTTAGCCTCCCCAAAGCCAGCATCCCTGAAGTAGGGAGCTTGAAAAGAGGGCTGCTAACCTTCCCTCAGGTGGGGCCCTGCTGAGAAGTCATATGTCATAGTGCTGGGCCTGTGTGCTCTGGAGCCAGCTGCCTGGGTCAGAAGCCTGGCTCCACAACTTACCAGCCACACTGCCTTGGGCAAGTCACCCAATCTCTCTGTGCCTCCATTTTCTCTACTGTTATATGGGGCTAAGGATGGCACCTTCCCCCATCAATAGGATAGTTACAAGGATTAAACCAGATCCTTGGGGAAGGATCTTTAGCACAAGGTCCAGAACATGGGGACACTAGAAAAAGGTATTCCCTAAAGTGAGTGTCAGGGTCATATCTGGAGCCACAAAACTGGTTGCTGGAGAAGTGGCTGATCCTTGCTAACCCCGAGTGAAGTCTGTGACAGGGAAGAGACAGCAGCTGGCTGGGGGTCAGTCAGGTGGCTGGGAAATGGTCTGAAGATTGTTAGCAGTGCATTGCTCAACTTGCCAGTGGGGTTTATACTTCCTGTTTTCAGTGTCTGGAGCCCTGATGCTGGTGCTGCTCGTGTTGGAACACGATCTTTCTTAGCCCCTGGGTGAGAATGCAGAGGCTGAGAAGCAACTCAGTGTGGGCTGGGCTCCTTCACACTGTGCCTTTCTCTCCTAGCAGATTTCAGCCTCCACAAAACACACGTATTCAGTCCTGGTGTGGAAGAGGGGGCGGCGGGTTCCTAATTCAATTCTATAAGAATGTACTGAGTTTTATGATAGTAGGCACTGTTTTATGAGCCTTTACCAGGTGCCAGGGTTTTGGCTAAGAGATTTTGAGTGCATGAATCCTTATAACAATCCTGGGAGGTAGATACTTCTTTTATACCAATGAAGAAGTTCAGCTCAGTTCAGTCACTCAGTTGTGTCCGACTCTTTGCAACCCCATGGACTGCAGCATGCCAGACTTTCCTGTCTATCACCAAGTCTCAGAGCTTGCTCAAACTCATATCCATTGAGTCGGTGATGCCATCCAACCATCTCATCCTCTGTTGTCCCCTTCTCCTGCTTTCAATCTTTCCCAGCATCAGGGTCTTTTCAAATGAGTCAGCTCTTCGCATCAAGTGGCCTAAGTATTGGAGTTTCAGCTTTAGCATCAGTCCTTCCAATTAATATTCAGGACTGATTTCCTTTAGGATTGACTGGTTTGATCTCCTTGCAGTCCAAGGGACTCTCAAGAGTCTTCTCCAACACCACAATTCAAAAGCATCAATTCTTCGGTGCTCAGCTTTCTTTATAGTCCAACTCTCACATCCGTACATGACTATTGGAAAAACCATAGTTTTGACTAGATAGACCTTTGTTGGCAAAGTAATGTCTGTTTTTAAATATGCTTTATAGGTTTGTCATAGCTTTTCTTCCAAGGAGTAAGCATCTTTTAATTTCATGGTTACAGTCACCATCTGCAGTGATTTTGTAGCCCCAAACAATATAGTCTCTCACTGTTTCCATTGTTTCCCCATCTATTTGCCATTAAGTGATGGGACCAGATGCCATGATCTTCGTTCTTTGAATGTTGAGTTTTAAGTCAACTTTTTCACTCTCCTCTTTCACATTCATCAAAAAGCTCTTTAGTTCTTCTTCACTTTCTGCCATAAGGGTGGTGTCATCTGCATATCGGATGTTACTGATATTTTTCCTGGCAATCTTGATTCCAGCTTGTGCTTCATTCAGCCCGGCATTTCACATGATATACTCTGCATATAAGTTAAGTAAGTAGGGTGACAATATACAGCCTTGATGTACTCCTTTCCCCATTTGGACCCAGTCCATTGTTCCATGTCAGGTTCTAACTGTTGCTTCCTGACCTGCATACAGATTTCTCAGGAGGCAGGTAAGATAGTCTGGTATTTCCATGTCTTTAAGAATTTTTCACAGTTTGTTGTGAACCAGTCAGGAAACTGAGGCACAAAAGGTTAAGAGTTGTTCCCAAGTCATACAGGAATTTAGTCTGGGCCACCTGACTCCAAAATCCATGCTCTGAACCACTGCATCATACTGAATGAAACAAGCTAGATTATGGGGATTAAAAACTGAATGCTCTGGGTCCTTGCCCTCCAGGGGTCCATGGTCTGGAGATTCTCTGAACAGAAAGGCTAGGAGACCTTGTACCTTCAAACCCTACTCAGAAATCTAACTGTTCATGCAGAGAATGAACAGAATATCCTGACCACATCTTGAATTTACTGAGTCCTTCACATAATCAGGCCAGTTGTCCCCAACAGATCTGAATCAGGGATGCATATCAGAAACACCTGGGGAATTTTTCTAAACTCACGAGCCCTGGCACCAGTCCTGACCTGAATCACAGCCTCTGTGGGTGGAGCATAGACTATCTACCTATTTTTAAAGTTCTCAGGTGACTTAGTAAAGAAACACTGCCAAAATTCACTAACATAGCTTGGAAATTTCAGTATTTTGGCATCCAGCTATAACTCCTGGCTTGCCTTCTACATCCAATCTTTAAGAAGTTGATGTTTGGTTCAAAATACATGTACACATACATTAGGATATCACTCAGCTTTAGATTCTGAACTTCCCGATACTGGGGATAGGAAAGGCTGGTCATGAACTTCATTAACACACCGGGGAAACTCAGCACCATCCTCATACACAAATTATGGGAAATTACGTTTTCTGTTTCCTGAATGCCACCAACTCAAGCTGGGCTGGGTTTTGGATCAGCAGCTTGTGCATGTCTCCCGCTTTGGTGAATTCAGCCCAAGGATCGTTGGGGATAGAATGAAGAGAATATGGTGAGACTAATCCTAAAGACCCTGGAGCAGGGCATGGCAACCCACTCTGGTATTCTTGCCTGGAGAATTCCATGGACATAGGAGCCTGGCTGGCTACAGTCCATGGGGTCTCAAAGAGTTGGACACAACTGAGGCGACGTAGCACACACGCAGTCCTAAAGAGGGATCACCGTGTAAAGTTGAATACGATGTGCACTGCCCAAAGGCATCAGGCTCGGGAGGGGAACTGAGAGTTGACAAAGCCTGCACACCATTTATCACGTTGTGGACTTCTGGCTTGGGGCACCTTTTTTTTTTTTTTGGCCACACCACCAGATGTGGGACCTTTGTTCCCCAGGGATCAAACCTGCACTTCCTACATTGGAAGGTAGAGTCTTAACCACTGGACCGCCAGAGAAGTCCCTGGGGCACCTTTTTGTACCTTATGTGCTATGGAGGATCTGCTCTACAACTCTCCTAGATTCTCCTTCCCGAAGGCCCATTAGGTCCAAGATATAGCCCCATGGAAAACCCTGGGATGCATTCCACCATCGTCATCTTCTACTTTTTATGCTCCCAACTCCCTCCCATACAAGCACCAGGAAAGAGCCAAAATCTTCAGAAAAATCACATTTGATTGATCATATTTATTCAAAATTACAAAAATAGATATAAATAAAAATACCAGAATATAATCATTAAATATTCAGTGTACAGGAGTGGTCCTTGCCTCACTCAGTGAGGATTGGATGAACTCAGCTAGAAGGTCGGAAGGGATAACTGGCCAAGAAAACATCTATGTGAAACTGAAACTGCAAATTTAGTGCTTCTCACAGTCTGCCCCAAAATGATACATTTATACACATCATCACTTGGGAGGCCCAAGAGGCCCCAGGAGTGACCCACGACTTCTCCAAACAGGCTATTCTGTATGACGTCACATCCAGACAATTTGGGGAAGTATCTAGTCTTGCAGTCAGACACAGAACACCAGCTCTTACACTGACACAGCTTGCGCACAAGTGTGCAAACATACGCACGCATATATTACGTTTCCTGATACATCCATGGAATGTCAGAGCCCTTCCCTCAAGTTATTAGTGTCTCTACTCTCCAAACCATTGTTCTTTCATTGGTTGAGCTCTCTCAAGAGACCTCAGTTGTGTTATACTTCCTAATTGGGAAATTATTCATTTCCCAACAGTGGGCCTCATGAATGGCCCACTGCCAGGGAGCTGGGTCTCCTTCCACCTATGCACAGGAGATGCCATTTTTAACTCCAGGAAGCTTTAGTCCAGAAATGGACAATACCATCCCGGTTCAGGACCACCCTTCCATCCTGATCAGGAAGGATCTGGGCGTCCAGCACCCAGACTATATCTACTCATTAAGTAGACTTAGTGAGGCTAAGTCTACTGTCGTTCACCCTGGGGGTACCACAAGCAAAACCACCTCTGCAGAGTCCATCTTCCTCAGTTTCTTCCTTACATATAGCTGTGCAGCTGGCCCTACTGCAAAAATGATGGTCAGCATGGGAGTGGGTGGTGCTTTCCTTGGTTCTCTGGGGTCCTTCAGAGGACAAGGTTAATCTCTCCCCTGGTGTGAGTGTAGATCCAGGGCAGGAATTTTGAGACCCTTGTGTAGACTCCTGGCTTGTACTTCATGGCACAGTCACGGCCCCAGCTCACAATCCCAGTCAGGGTCAGGCGGCCTTGGATGGTACAGACCAGCGGGCCCCCTGAGTCTCCCTGTTAAGCCAAAGACACAAAAGGTGAATCCTAGGAGAAGTGAGAAGGGGGCCAGTCATGCCAAAGAGAGAAAAGAGAGTTTCCTAGAGTCAAAGTCCTTAGTGACTCCCCATTTCCTACCACATCAAATTTAAAAATCCTCTGCTTGCCTTTCAAAGTCCTGTTATCTACAATTCCATCTACATTTTCAGACCCTATACTTCTCCTTCCCATCCCAAGATATGCTGTGGTCATTCTCATTTTTATATCTTGCAAACTGAAATGCTCTCTAGACTTCCCTCTGCCTCCCTATGGATAAGAGTCACGTTCTTTCTCGCTAAAGCGCCCCCTGCCATGGCCATGGCCATCTAGCTGGTACTCACCTCCTTCTAAACAGCTGATCAATGATAATTCACACGACACTCTGAGCACTGCATTGTACGATTTTCTAATGTTTTCTCTTTCTTACGGTCTTAGTCCCTGCCCCTTTCTGAGTCTGAAGTGCCTAGCACAGAGCCAGGCTCTTGACAAATGTTTGGAGCCCCGGTCCTGGTCCTGGCTTCTTGGGACTTTGACTGGAGAGAGACTCCCCAAAGTAGATAGGAAAAAGCCCAGAAGCCCTGGGATAGCAGGGTGATGGAGAAAGATGCTTGGAACTCTCACCTGGCAGGAATCTGTTTCCCACTGTGGGTCAGCCGCACATAGCATTTTGTCAGTGACTTCAGCGCCATAGTAGTGGGGCTGCTGACACACCTCATGGGAAACCAGACTCACAAAAGTCATTTTCAGCTCATCTGAGTAGCGATAGTCAGCTGGATGGAGGAAACAGGGAGGAATTTATGTTAAGATGTGTCTGTCCAGTCTGCACACTGGGGCTCTGTCAGGGAGGGGACCAAAAAGTGTCCTTACCAGGGAAAGCCCTTATTTTTTTCCCACCCAAAATCTAGGTCTTTACCCCACCTGTAGTCCCTCACCCATTTAAATTTATGGCTCATCAGTTCCTAAATAATGCTCCCCACTCCATCCCTAGACCCATCTGCTGCTTCCACCGTGCTCCCATCTCTTTCTCCACAGTCCTCCCTTGATCAAGCTGAGCTCACTTCCAGGCTACAGCACTTTCTCCAGGACCCTCTCAGCCAGACCCAAATGTCACTTACAGGGATTCTCTTTTCCGAAGCCAGTGATCTCACACCTTGTGCTAGAATGAGCATCTCCCTGCTGTGGGGGCAGGCAGATGGTCTGTATGGACCGGGAGGGCTGTGCACACTGGCCTCTGCTGGTACGGATCTTCAGCAAGGCTAGGGGAGCAGGAAGGAGGCAGAGGAGAAAGATCACCACCTGGTCAGGGGGTTACCATCACTCCCCTCCAAACCCTGAGGCTGTCTGTTCCTGCATCAGTTAAGGTCAGAGGGCATCCTGGGAGGTCTGGTGGTAGCCTGTCACCTAAAACAAGCCTATTCTGTTCCATGCTTCAAGGGTTTTGTTCCAGTTGCTGACAGAGGCTTACACAGCCAGGGCTACTGCATACAGCTGTATGGATTTTTTCCTGCAGAAAGCCCTGACAGAGGTAGTTGGGCTGAAACCAGCCCCAGTACCCTCTCCAAGTTCTATATCCTGGGACGGACAGAGGCTCCATCCTGCAACGGAAAGGGCGTCCCAGTCCAAGCTATTGCCACCCAGCGGAGGCTCCCTGTTTGGAAATTCAGGGACTCTACAGAGGAGCACCAGGCCTCTCATGTTTTTCACTCTGAACCCTTCCCTACCGCTCCCTTTAAAGCAGGGTCTTCAAGTTCCCCTACAACCCCAACTTCCCACTCAGGTCTCTCCAGATCCCCTTCCCGCCAGCTATCATCATTGAGCAGATGAGGGTTTTCCACTCACCAATATCATTGTGGTGAGCAAGGCTCTCCGCACTATAGTCCTCATGCAAGATGAGCTTTTCCACCTCAAACTGCATCTCCCCACGTGTGTCGGAGTTAAGCCATGACTGACCCAAGTAGACAATGTAGTTCTCCTTCTTTGGGTGATCACTGTGGGGAGATCAGTCAGACAATCTGATCCTGTGAGAGCCTGTCACTCTCCCCTCCCCACCACAATGACCTGAGAGCATCACCTCTCCCCAAGGCCATGGGCCATGTAGAGAGAGGCTGAGGGATCAGAAATAAGGAGAATCTTTTGCTGGGAAGGAGGAAGGGATTCCTTTGGGCAGAAGGGTCAGGGCCAAGAAAGAAGGAACATACATGAAGCAGTGTGTGGCGCTGACCACCCAGCAGGGACTGATGAGGCTGCCACCACACAAGTAGGTGATGGAGCCTCCTCGATGCCTCCTGTAGATGGCTGCAAACCAAGGCTGGTTCTCGGCGTTGGTGACCTGTCCCCCAACAATCTTAAAGCGAGGCCTCAGAGCCTTCTGGCCACATTGGAACTCTTCTTTCTCCCTAGGAGAGGAGGGACTTTTTCCTGGAGAAGAAAGAAAGGGATGTCTTGGGCAGGGAGGTAGGATAAAGTGTTTTGCTCCTGGTCCTCTGACCACCCAGTTTTCAGGGCCAGGCAGGCCTCCCTCCTCATCCCTCCTGTGATGCAATAAGGGAACGTAGGAGTTTGTCACCTTCCACCCCACCATCATAAACAGGCCACTGACACTTACCAACAGAGCAGTCCTGCACCATGCAGAACTGGACAAACTGTTTTAGGCCAATTTGCACGTAGCACCAGGGCCTTCTCTGATTGTCTGGGTTCCTGGCAACATAGAGGGGAGGAGGGTGTCATTCCAAGCCAAATTGCCTTTTCTGTATCTTCCCCTTCAGAGAAGACTCAACCAATGGCCTTGATTTCTCATACTATGGCCAGCACTTGGCAAACAGGATAGTAACAGGGGTTTCTGTGAGGCCATGAGGAAGGTCCTTGTTACCCCCACTTACCACTTACCTGCAATAATTGTGCTTCCCCAGGCCCAGCTGAATGGCATCAGATCTGTGGGCATGGTACATTTTCAGAAGGACGGTGGGAGAGTCCCAGGCCAGGCAGGGCCGGCCACTGAGGTCTCTGTTGGCCTTCCCTCGGTAAGAGTGACCATTCCCCTGATAGCAGGTTTTCGATGTATCTGTGGAAGAATGTGGGGATGAGAAAAATATTAGAGAAGGAAGTTCAGACAGGCATTTTAGAGAACTTGCCAGGCCTCAGATGATTTCAGTGAGGTAGAAGGTCCTAGAAAGAGTCTCTTTCCACCCCCATCTTACATTTGTGCAGCCCCAGCCTCATAAGCTGAGAAGGCAATGGCACCCCACTCCAGTACTCTTGCCTGGAAACTCCCATGGACGGAGGAGCCTGGTGGACTGCAGTCCATGGGGTCGATAAGAGTCGGACACGACTGAGCGACTTCACTTTCACTTTTCACTTTCATGCATTTGAGGAGGAAATGGCAACCCACTCCAGTGTTCTTGCCTGGAGAATCCCAGGGATGGGGGAGCCTGGTGGGCTGCTGTCTATGGGGTCGCACAGAGTCGGACACGACTGAAGCAACTTAGCAACAGCAGCAGCAGCAGCAGCAGCTTCATGAGGCAGTGTGTGTTCACTGTACATCACATGGGGGTGAAGATGCCCTCCACTCCACCTCCTAACTCCTGCCTGCTCTTGCATCCTACCCATGTCTCCCTGTCCCCAAATCACTGGTACCCCTGTCCCCTCCCAGTTAGAGTCAGGACCCCCATACCTATCTCACAGTGTTCCCCTTGGAATTTCTTTGGGCAACTGCATCGCTGAATGTTGGAGAAGTACTTGTAGGTTACACATTTTCCTCCGTTCAGACAGCCACAGTTCACTGGAAAACACAAAGGTTGGAGGGGGTAAGCAAGGAGCGTGGGAGTAGGCCAGGGGAGAACCAGCCTTGAAGCAAGAACAGGGAGGGGCTGCCCCCTGAGGCTTTTCCAAGATATCTGCGCTCAAGCGGTAGATACTCACATTCACCAGACTCTTTATGAACTTCATTGCTGCCCTGGAAGAGAAGAGGAGTTGGAGAGAGAAAGTTCATCAAAGGTTCCATGTTCCTGAGACCCCAGAGTGAAGATGAACTGGCTCCAATCCCAAAACTCACCCTCCCTCCAGTTGCCTCTCTCCTCACCCTGTTCATGTCTAACTAGATCTCATATGGAAGATCATAGGTTTCCAGCAGGGAGAAATGAACTGACTCAAATAAGCTTCACAAATCAGGTGCCAGCAGGTTGGGGCAGTCCCTGCGGCTTCTTCTTCCCTTGCCAGCAAGTGCAAGCTCCCCAGTTCTCAAGGCCCCAATGCCACACCTGTCCTTTTTCCCTGTTTGGCTCTACTGTTGATTAATTTTGGAGGACTCGGGCTGCCTATGCAGCCCCTTCCTTCCCCTGCGCTGTTCCGGGGTCTTGCAAGCCGCCTCCCGCCACCTAGAGTCAAAGCAGGGAAGCCACTCACATCAGAGTCGCTCACGACCAGGGCACAGACGAGCAGGCATGCCAACAGGACCCTCATGGTGGCAAGGCTGGGGCTCTAGACAAAAGCTCTGCATGGGAAGGAGAAGTCAGGGGAAGAAGCGGAGGAGCGCGAAGGCGGACGGGGTGGATTACTGCAGTTCAGGGCTGGAGCCCCTAGGTTCCCTGCGGGACGAGCCCGCGGTGACCTGGCTCCCCGGGCCTGGCCCGTCTCCCCTCTCTGGAGGTTCAGGGGGTCGTAGCACAGCCTGGACCCGCCGCTGTAGGGGTATACATAGGCACGGGGTGCGGTGACTCAGCGCGCAGACGCAGCCGAGCAGGGGCAGACTGTAAGGGGAAGTAAAGCCGGCAGGATCGGGGTCCCCCGCCTCCACTCTGCGCTCTCAGGGAGGCTCACACTCACCCGCGGCTACGGCCAGAGGGGCGCAGGACCGGGACTGTGGGGACTTGTAGGCACTCTGATGCTCCGCCGGGGTCTAGGGCTCCAATCTCTGCGCTGTGCTGCCAGCCGGCACTGCAGGCTCTATATTAGGACTCGCCCCAGTTCTAGCCCCGCCCCAGCCCGGGATCGCCCGGTCCGCTCCCTTCTCTCCCCTCCCCTAAGGGCGCGCCGCCACTTGGACCCCGCAGGCTTCCACAACCGAAACCGTGAGGGGCAGCGCGGTCCCCAGGGGAGGGGACGAACCAGGTCTGAACCTAGACATGGAGAGGTAACTAAATTCACCGCCCCCTCCTTCCATTCACCTGGCCTGGGCCCGCCGGGTGCAGCACCCTCCACCTCCCGACTTGCCAAAAGGACAGGCGCTAGGGAGACTCTCCCCTCCAGTAAACCAGCTCTTCTCCACCCTCGGCCTCCAACTGCCTAGGACAGCGATTCGGACCCCTGGGCTTAGGGGCATAGCCCGCAGCTCATACAGCTGTGAAGTCTTTCTCAATGTGAAAATGCACGCTCGCTGAAAACACCAAAAAAAGCCAAAAACCCTGCTTACTGGGGCTGCCCCTGTAGTATGCCGGCTTCTCCAAAATCAACACAACCAGTGGATAAGACAAGCTGAGTTTATTGCTTACTGCAGTAAGGCAGTTTGGTCGTGTCAAGGGGTGGGGGAGGGCGTCGGATTTTATTGAGAATTTGTAGATTGGTTGGGCTTCCCTTGCGGCTCAGCTGGTAAAGAATCCGCCTGCAATGCGGGAGACCCGGGTTGGATCCCTGAGTTGGGAAGATCCCTGGAGAAGGGAAAGGTTATCCACTCCAGTATTCTGGCCTGGAGAATTCCGTGGACTAGTCCACGGGTCGCAAAGAGTCGGACACGACTGAGCGACTTTCACTTTTGCAGTTTGATTTAAGGGAGGTCTTTGAAAGTGAGGGCTTGATAAGGACTGGATAAGAATCCTGCTATGATTCTGTAGGATTGTGAGAACAGGGCTTCCCAGGTGGCATGAGTGGCATAAAACCTATCTGCCAATGCAGGAGACATAAGAGACTTGGATTGGATCCCCCCAGGGCATGGCAACCCTCTCCAGTATTCTTGCCTGGAGAATCTCCCTAGAGAGGACACAGGAAGGCTAGAGTCCATAAAGTTCCAAAGAGACACAATTGAGGCGATTTTACACTCACCCATGTGAGAATAAAGTCTCAGGGCACAAACTGTCGATGCTTTCTATTGAAGTTTTGATGTGTCTTCCAGGAAGTTCCTCTAATGAACCATCCATAGTATTGTCACTTAATAAAGACAGTGGAAGAATAAAGCCTTCTTAATGTAGAAACTTGTTTTAACCTCTGAGGAAAGGAATTGGGAAACTGGAGGACACGAATAGGAAGATTTATTTTTCACTATATGGCCTTTTGCACTGTTAAATTTTTGAAAATATCCTTGTATATCACCCATTCCAAAAAGATAATTACAGTTTTAAATGCATGTTTATTTAGTATTCTATATCATAAAACCTGGTTTCTAGTAAGGTAAAATAATTGCTCATCAAGTAAGATTGGTCTTCAGAAAGACCATGTGTAAAGAACTCTACTTATACTTCCTGCCTGAGGGCAAGTGCCCAGTTGTGTACACACACACAAGTCCATGCATGTACACCTGTCTCTCAGGCAGAGCTGAAGAACCACAGTAGGGACTCTGAAGTTCAGTCACCCCCATCCCTTTCCCCCTAGTGTTGGGAACCAGGGCTTGGAGTCACCTGAATCCACCCTGTCACCTCAGTGGAAGGGGAGAAGGCTGAATCCTCCCAAGGCTTAGGAGAAGGGACCCACGGAGAGGCCCAAAGAGGCATAAGGCTTGGTCCCTCTCCCTGCCTAGTGTTAAAGGCTCAGTCATGTCTGACTCTTTGCCACCCCATGGACTGTAGCCTCTGTCCATGGGATTTCCCAGGCAAAAATATTGGAGTGGATAGCCATTCCCTTCTCCAGGGGATCTCCCCAACCCAGGGATTGAACCTGGGTCTCCCGCATTGCGGGCAGATTCTTTACCGTCTGGGCCACCAGAGGCCTACAGCATCTTGCTGCCTGGCAAACCTGGACCCTGGGTCTGGGTTCACCTGAGATGGGTAGGAGAGAGTACCAGGAGAGCAGGAAGAAGGGAAGCCTCTTTACTCTACTCCAGCCAGAGGTCTCAGGATTCCGGCCTCTGCCTGGGGAAAGTACAAGCTCACTATCCAGCTTGTGAGGCCGGTGACCCATCATCCTCTGGAGGGATTCTCTGTGCCCAGCTCTGAGCTGCCAGCCTCACGTACTGAGTCAGAATGCTAGAGGCCTCCGAACCAGTTTTGCTACTTCCTCTAGAAGATCGTGGTATGCTTTGTTTGGAGTTAGAACCCACTAATTGTAAATAAACGTGATCAAAATGTAAACAGAGATGTTGCAGCCTGAGGACTTACCCCGAAACTTGTAGGTTAGTTATCAGGAAATTCCCAGCTGACTCTTGTGATTCACAGCACTCTCCCGGCAGCTCTCATGACTTCAGATTACTTGGCTGGAGGCTGTCATGCTGATTCTGAGAGCAGGATGACCTCATTTCCTCCCGGACAAAGAGACTTGGAGACCGTTATGCACCATGACACTCCTCTTCCCCCTCCTTCCTGTTGTGGCCTTTTCACCTGGTTGAACAATCCTAGAGCTTCTGTGAAGATAGAATTTCTTTTCCACTCTGTGACCTTTGGGTACTCTCTGAAATCTGTGTTCATCTTTTGGTGCACAGTCATCTTTTAATTCTTTTAGGGCAGACACTACATCTTAAGTATCTTTCTCTCCCTCAGCACCTGATGCACCTTGGTGCTTTATTATGAAGGAATCCATGAACAAGTGAGAACAAAGCATTCTGGGGCGCCCTAGAAGTTTCCCTCCTCCTTTTTGTCTTTTCTTTTTTGCCTTGCCATAAAAAAATAGTACTGACATAATTTCTGTCTTTTGCTAAAAAGCACCTTGATACAAACCATTCCTCTTTAAACTCAGAGCTGCCTTACATAGTTGGGAATTGTTTTTCCCATTCTGTAAATGAGGAAAATGAGGTGGAGAGAAGAGACATAACTGATAAGTGGGAAAGCAAGCACTAGAATCCAGATTTTCTCATCCTTGGTCCTGTGCTCTATACCTCACTGCCTCCAAAGAGAAGGATTCAGAACAGAAGACTCTGAAGAGAAGGATCAGATGTAAGATGTTCCTGCTTAGGGGAGCCCTCTTGCTGGCTTTGGAGACCTCCTTCTGGAAACACACCTTGGACCATGGACTTTGAGCTCCCGGGAGGCCCCGGCTATATTATGAGTTAGTCTCTTGCCTGAATTCCTGAAACTAACTTAGTGGTCTAGGGTATCTGAGGTTTCTATCAAGTGTGAGAAAATAAGGAACTGAATATATGTGGTTTCATTCTGTTCCTGACTCTCAGAATAAACCCACCAACCTCCTGCTTCCACATCTCAGCAGTCCAGACCCCTCAAGTTAGATGTGGCAAAAGAGACTAATGGAGAGGCGCTGTTTCCTGGAGAGACTCATAAAAAAGCAGGCGGAGGCCAAATGTGCAAGGAGGACCTGGATGCCGAACTTGGCCCTGAGACTGTGTCTAGGAAGCTGGCCCACTGAAGGGCTATTTTCTGACTAGCAGGACCCAAAGGGAAGTTCATGTAGAGTCACAGGATGTTTTCCTGGGATGCTATACCAAGAATATTCAACTTGGTACTGTGTATAAAGTACAGTGTCTAGCCACAGGTCAGCCACATCCAAGTCGAATGACCTCAGGCAAGACAGTTAATTCTTTGGGTCTCAGTTGACCACGTACATAAAGAGGCAACGCCTGCCCTGCCTGTGCCTCACTTTGAATGAGGTCATAGTTGTGTGTGAAATCATTTGTTCATTCCTTTATTAAATCACTCAGTATTTATCATGGGCCTTGTGTGCGTCAGGTATGGTTCTAGATGCTAGAGATTCACGGATGAAATTTGTAAACTATAATTCCTACCTCAAATGCTTGTCTTGCCTTCCTGTCTATGACTGTCCTGGCTCAGAAGTCCAGGCTATTCCTGGGACTTCATCCCAGGCTTCCAGTCAAGTGGCAATGCTATGTCCTTAGCCAACAGTTCCCAGCAACCGGCCAGCTGTGTGCGCTGCTCACCCCCACAGCGCTGACTCCCACTCTCTCCTTCTCCTCTTTAGTTGTCCGTGGCCTGAAACTCTTCTTTCTCTCACACTCGTGGGACAGACAGATTCCTCTGCAGTTCTGGGAAGGAGGTACTGAATGCTGGTCGCATAATTTCCTTGGGTCTGAAGATATGTTGGGTCTCTCTGCATGTTTAATGCTAAGGGGGAAGATACTGTTTCACAGTAGGCATTGGAAGCCACGTCTGGGGCCTGTAACATGATAGGGGAGGTGCTGGAGCTGCTAGGCCCCCAGTGGCCTGTGGAAAGAGTAGGGCGGGGGAAACCACATACTTGCTTCCTTACTCATGGAAAGCAAAAAGCCCAGGGGCTATACCCTGAGGTTATAGTCTTTCCTCAGTGAACAAAGGGGCCAAGTTGGACCCTCCAGCTTCATCTTACGATCCCTACCCATTCTCATCATTTCTGCCTCATCATGTCTGGTCCAATTTCTAGCCCCACCCAAGCCAGGAAGCTCAGACCTCTGAGTTAATTATTTTGAGCCTTGGCCAGATTTTCCTTTGTCCCTAATCTAAATCTGGTTACTTCCTAAATCAGGAACTTATTACTTCAAAGAGTGTTGGTCATGGCTTTCCAGACCTTCTGGATTCTGAGGCCACCTACCAGAAACAAAGCTAGGCCCTGGTCCTAGGACTTCTGCTTGGAGCCCAGAACACGTTATTGGATGGCAATAGCTTCTTAGCTGGAAGCTAAAAGGGATTCCAGGAACAAAAGACTAGAATGGGAAACCAAAAACTGATGGGTTTGCTAAAAACTGCCAAGAAGTCAATGCCGTTAAAGGAAGTATGTTCAACTAGGAGCTAGCATACTCAAAAATATTGTTCAGAAGAAAACCAACATAACATCCACAGCCTATATGAGGTATAATTTCATGGGTTTAGGACTCTCGCACGCTGCATCCTATAACTCTGCCTTTAACACAAATGCAGCACTTCCCTTTCCATTACACAGAGAGGAAAGTAGAGGGCTGAAGAAGGGAAGTGAATCATCTGAGTTCATTCACTGAAAATGAGATTCAGAATTCACCAATTTTGAGGAACCTCGTGACACATTTCCTCCCCCTCCTCCCCCTCCTATTCTGAATCTGCTCTCCTCCCTTCCTGACCACCCTCAATCCCTACCCTCAGTCTCTTTGTCTTCCTACCCACCTGTGGAAGGTGTTTCTTTTCTCCAAACGGTGATTGATAACAGTGTGATGAGGCAGCCAAATCCTGGGGAGAGGTCAGTTCCCTTTTAGAAGATACTAGAGGATGGAATGTATGGAAGTCTGTGAGAAGAGGGGGCAGGCGGCATGGCAGGGAGCCCCTGGAAGAGATCTGTGTGCAGAGTGAAGAGAAGGAATAGTACGTAGACAATCTAACCAGGAGGCTCCTGTTTACTCTGAGAACAGTGATGGTAGTAATATGACAGAAACTAAAGAGGAAGTCAGTTCTCTCCAAGGGGATATTATAATCTATCCCTTGTTGAAGATAGATTATAATAGCCAACTTCTGTTGCTTACATTCATTTTCTTTTTCTGGCCTTTCCAGTGGCTCAGCGGTAAAGAATCTATCTGCAATACAGGAGACATGTGTTTGATCCCTGGATTGGGAAGATCCCCTGGAGGAGGGTATAGCAACCTGCTCCAGTATTCTTGCCTGGAGAATCCCATGGATAGAGGAATCTGGCAGGCTACAGTCCATGGGGTCACAAAGAGTTGAACACAACTAAAGCGACTGAGCAGCATCAGCATTTTTTCAGTGTTAACAACAACCTTTAAGGAAGGTACTATTAATATCACCCTTTTATGGATGAGAAAACTGAGGGTCCCAGAGTTTAAGCAGTTTACCCATGGTCACACTGCAGGCAAATGGTAGAGCTGAGAGTCACACCCAGGGTTGGTTGATTCCCGGGTTTGGAGAACTACCTCTGAGGCAATATCATATTCAGTCAGGAAGGTGGAGATGCTAGTCCTTATACCTAATATCCCTATTCTAACCCCATGATGCCATCCCAGAGTGCCCCAGTAGTCCAAGTCATGTCTGGGTTGAGTCCTATCTGTGCAGCTTGAGCCAGACTGAAAAAATATTCCTCCTTTTGCCTAATAAACCCAGCCATGGCTGTATCTGCAGGGTCCAGTCAGAGAAGTTCACTGGGTCTTCTGCATGTGCTTATTTTTCTGTGTGGCTCTCTGGAAGCATCAAAGGTGAGTTTTTTCTTTTTCAAAACTGTTATTCACGCATATTTATATGATGGAGATACCTAGGATTTTTCTGTGGGGAAATAACAATAGCATCTCTACACTGAGCATGGATTTTATTTAGCAGGCGTTGAGTAATCATCCTGTGTGCATTCTCTCATTTAATCCTCAGTGAGGGAGATGCAGTATCCACCCCTCAGATAAGGAAACTGAGGCCCTGAGAGGTTGAGGACACACAGCCAAGTCAATATCAATAGTCTTGTCCCTTTACCTCTTTCTGAGGGGAAAAAATATACCCTGTTAAGTAGGTTCCCCGAAAATCTGTAATAATAAATATTTACTAATGTTATGTTTTCCAACCTTGTCTTAAATGTTTTAAAAATTACAAAATCTCAGCTAACTTCCTAGGAAATTCTGATTCATTAAGTCCAGAAGTGGGTTCAGGAATCTTATTCTTTATATACATCCCAGAAGATTCTTACCATCAAACAAGCTTGGAGAAAATGTCAGTCAGTGCATGCCTAGGGAGTGTTACTTTATTTTTCCCCCTAAGAATGCCCAACTAAATCACACATTTTCTATCGACTGGGGCTTCAACTCTAACCCTATCCTTTGAGATGGAGGCCCGAAGAGAGCAGAGGTGGGAAAATCCAGGGCTGGAAGGCTGACTTTGGGACGGAGTTTCACAGACAGATGAATCAAGAAGGGGATGTACACCTGAGAGCCTTGTGCCAACCCAGTCACCCTGAGGCGATTTTTCTAAAGAATCTGTTCTCTGAAAGCTAATTGCTTCAGCACCTCTGTACTTGTTCCTTTTTTAGATAATAATGATAGTTTTAAAAATGCCAAACGTATGGCTAATGGAGGGACTTTTCCATGTAGAAACTAAAAGAACTTGGGGAATCAGAGTAACCGTCAAAGTCATGGGAATGGATAAGAAATTGACAACTCAAGGCTTCAGAAAAATTGGGAGAAGCTGAGTGACCCTGAGAACAAAGAAGAATTGAGAATACTTGTACTGACTGGTGCTTTTCTTTTTAAAAATTTGTATTTGTCTTTGTTGCTGTGCTGGTTTTCTCTAGTTGCAGTGTGCTGGCATCTCATTGCAATGGCTTCTCTTGGTGCAGAGCATGGGCTCAAGGCACATGGGCTGCAATAGCTGTGGCCCATTGGCGTAGTGGCCTCGTGGCATGTGGGATCTTCCTAGACCAGGGATCAAACCCGTGTCCCCTGCATTGGCAGGCATATTCTTGACCACTGGACCACCAGGGAAGTCTCTTACTGGTATTTGTCTGTCTGTGATATTTCCTCACAGATCTTATGCTGGCCCAACTTCTCAGCTTCCCAAGGTCAGTTTATTTGTTTATTTTCTTCTGGTTCCACATGAATAGAACTGGGTTTCCAGAGCATTATCCCTTTGCAGGGAGTGTGGGAACTATGCCTTTCAACAATGGACCCAGCAACGTATGGGATGACCGCAATGCTTGTATTTGTAGTCAAGAAGGAAGCAGCAGTGTCATTCTCCCCATGCACACCCTCTGCTCCTTTGCAAAGTGTCCTAAAGACTTATTCAGTCTGCATTGTCACAGTCAGCTTAGTCTAATCATAAAGAAAATTCAACGCCAAGTTCTAAAACTAAAAGAACGGAACTCAACTCAAACTGCTCATTTCATTCAATGAACTAAAAATTACTTTCAAATACCTAATGTATGCCAAGCACTACTCTAGGCCCTGAGACATGATCCCTGCCCTGAAGAAGTTTAAAATCTAGTAAAGAAGAAAAAATGAATATACATGAAATAATGTATGATGACTTATTAAAAAAAAAACAAAGTAACACATGTTGGCAAAGGATATAAATTAGAACTCTTCTGCACTATTGGTGGGATTGTAAGATGTTGCAAACCACAGTGGAAAACAGTGTGGCAGTTCCTCAAAAAATTAAATCTAGAACTAGCAAATGTCCAGCAATTCCACTTCTGGGTATATATCAAAAAGAAAACTTAAAACAGAGTTCAAATAAATTTGTATACCCATGTCATAGCAGCACTACTCGCAATAGCCACATGGTGAAGCAATCTGTGTCCACTGACAGATGAAGAGATAAGCAAAATGGTATAAACATACAGTGGAGTATTATCCAGTCTTTAAAAGGAAGAAAAGCTTGTCACTTGCTATATAACATGGATGAATCTTGAGGACATTGTCGGGCTCATGCTTAGTCACTCAATGTGTGCAACTTTGCAACCCTGGTAGCCCACCAGGCTCCCCTGTCTATGGAATTTTCCAGGCAAGAACACTGGAGTGGGTTGCCATTTCCCACTCCAGGGAATCTTCCCAACCCATGGATTGAACCTGAATCTTTTGTGTCTCCTGTATGGGCAGAAGAGTTCTCTACCACTGCATCACCTGGGAAGCCTTGAGGACATTATACTAAGTGAAATAAGCCAGTCACAAAAATCACACATAGATATATAAGATTCCACACATATCTATAGATACAGAGGTATCCAAAGTAACCAAATTTGTAGAGACAGAGAATGGTGGTTACCAGAGATTGGTGGGAAGGAGAACTAGGGAGTTGTTGTGAAATAGCTATAAAGTTTCAGCTTTTTTTTTGTTTTTAATTGAAACATAGTGGTATACAATATTATGTTAGTTTCACTGTACAACATAGTGATTTAACATTTAAATACACTATGAAATGTACACCATAATAAATCTAGTAACCATTTGTTCTCATACAAAGTTATTTTAATATTATTGATGATATTCTTCAATCTGTATATTACATCCCTGTCCTGTGACTTATTTATTTTATAACAGGAAATTCAAAACCTTAATTCTCTTTACCTAGTTCCCTCAAACTTTCCCTCTCTGGAAACCACCCATTTGATCTCTGTTTCTAAGAGCCTGTTTCCTTAATTAATTACTTAATTTTGGCTGCACTGATCTTTGTTGTTGCCTGTGGACTTTGTCTAGTTGCAGCGAGCAAGGACTGCTCTTTATTGCTTTTCACAGGCTTCTCCTCGTGGTGGCTTCTCTCGTTGTGGAGCATGGGTTCCAGGCATGCGTTTTCAGCAGTTGTGGTGAGTGGGCTCAGTAGTTGTGGCACATGGACTTGGTTGCTCTTGGCTTGTGGGATCTTCCCAGACCAGGAATCGAACCCGTGTCCCCTGCATTAGCAGGCAGATTCTTAACCCCTTGAAGGAAGTTCCAAGCCTGTTTTCATTTTGTTTTTATTTATTTGTTGTTTTGTTTTTTAGATCCCACATATAAGTTCAATCATTTGGTGTTTGGCTTTCTCTGACTTATTTCACTTAGCACGATACTCTCGAGATCCATCCATGTTATTGCAAATGGCAAGGGTTTTTTTATGGCTAAGCACTCATCTCACATGCTAGTAAAGTAATGCTCAAAATTCTCCAAGCCAGGCTTCAGCAATATGTGAACCATGAACTTCCTGATGTTCAAGCTGGTTTTAGAAAAGGCAGAAGAACCAGAAATCAAATTGCCAACATCTGCTGGATCATGGAAAAAGCAAGAGAGTTCCAGAAAAACATCTATTTCTGCTTTATTGACTAAGCCAAAGCCTTTGACTGTGTGGATCACAATAAACTGTGGAAAATTCTGAAAGAGATGGGAATACCAGACCACCTGACCTGCCTCTTGAGAAACCTATATGCAGGTCAGGAAGCAACAGTTAGAACTGGGTATGGAACAACAGATTGGTTCCAAATAGGAAAAGGAGTATGTCAAGGCTGTATATTGTCACCCTGCTTATTTAACTTAAATGCAGAGTACATCATGAGAAATGCTGGACTGGAAGAAGTACAAGCTGGAATCAAGATTGCCGGGAGAAATCTCAATAACCTCAGATATGCAGATGACACCACCCTTATGGCAGAAAGTGAAGAGGAACTAAAGAGCCTCTTGATGAAGGTGAAAGTGGAGAGTGAAAAAGTGGGCTTAAAGCTCAACATTCAGAAAATGAAGATCATGGCATCTGGTCCCATCACTTCATGGGAAATAGATGGGGAAACAGTGGAAACAGTGTCAGACTTTATTTTTCTGGGCTCCAAAATCACTGCAGATGGTGACTGCAGCCATGAAATTAAAAGACGCTTACTCCTTGGAAGGAAAGTTATGACCAACCTAGATAGCATATTGAAAAGCAGAGACATTACTTTGCCAACAAAGTTCCATCTAATCAAAGCTATGGTTTTTCCTGTGGTCATGTATGGATGTGAGAGTTGGACTGTGAAGAAGGCTGAGCACCGAAGAATTGATGCTTTTGAACTATTGTGTTGGAGAAGACTCTTGAGAGTCTCTTGGACTGCAAGGAGATCCAACCAGTCCATTGTGAAGGAGATCAGCCCTGGGATTTCTTTGGAAGGAATGATGCTAAAGCTGAAATTCCAGTACTTTGGCCACCTCATGCGAAGAGTTGACTCATTGGAAAGGACTCTGATGCTGGGAGGGATTGGGGGCAGGAGGAGAAGGGGACGACAGAGGATGAGATGGCTGGATGGCATCACTGACTCGATGGCCGTGAGTCTGAGTGAACTCCGGGAGTTTGTGATGGACAGGGAGGCCTGACGTGCTACGATTCATGGGGTCTCGAAGAGTCGGACACGACTGAGTGAACTGAACTGAACTGAATATCTCATTGTATAAATACTCCACATCTTCTTTATCCATTCATCTACTGATGTAGACTTAGATTCCTTCCATATCTTGGCTATAGTAAATAATGCTGCAATGAACAATAGTGTGCAAGTATCTTTTTGAATTTGTGCTTTTGTTTTTTCACGTAAATATTTGGAAGTAAAATTGTATAGTAGGTTCTTTCTTTCTTTCTTTTTTTGAAGAGCATCCATACCATTTTCCATAATGGCTAACCAATTTACAGTCCCACTAACAATATCTGAGAATTCCCTTTTCTCTGCATCCTCGGCAATATTTGTTATTTGTTGTTTTCTTGTTAATGGTCATAGTCATTCTGACGGGTATCAGGTAGTATCTCGTGGTTTTGATTTTCACTTCCATGATAATTAGTGCTGTTGTGCATCTTTTTATGTGTCTGTTGACCATCTGTATGTCATCTTGAAAAAATGTCTATTTAGGTCAATAGACATTTTGACAATTTTTTAATTGAATTATTTGGCTTTTTAAAAGAAATACTGAGTTGTGTGAGTTCTTTATATATTTTTGATATTAATTCCTGATCAAATATATTATTTGCAAATATCTCTTCCCATTCAGTTGGAGAAGGCAATGGCAACCCACTCCGGTACTCTTGCCTGGAAAATCCCAAGGATGGAGGAGCCTGGGAGGCTGCACTCCATGGGGTCGTGAAGAGTGGGACACGAATGAAGCGACTTAGCAGCAGCAGCAGCTTCCCATTCAGCAGGCAGTCTTTTCATTTTTTTGGTGGTTTCTTTCACTGTACAAAGCTTTTTGTTTGAAGTAGTCCCATTTGCTTTTTTTTACTTTTGTATTTCTTGCTCGAGGAGACAGATCCAAAAAAATATTGCTGAGACTATTCTTGAAGAGTACACTGCTTATGTTTTCTTCTAGAAATTTTATAGTTTTAGGTCTTGAATTTAAATCTTTAATCCATTTTGAGTTTATTTTTGTATATGGCTTGAGAAAGTGGTTCAGTTTTATTCTTTTGCAAGTAGCTGTCCAATTTTCCCAACACCATTTATTGAAGAGGCTATATATTCTTGCCTCCTTTACATGCTAAGTCGATTCAGTCGTGTCTGACTCTTTTCGACCCTATGGACTGTAGCCTGCCAGGCTCCTCTGTCCATGAGATTCTCCAGGCAAGAATACTGGAGTGGGTTGCCATTTCCCTCTCCAGGGGATCTTCCTGGGATTGAACCTGGGTCTCCTGCATTGCAGCCGGGTTCTTTACCACTAATGCCATCTGGGAAGCCCATGCCTCCTTTGTTGTATATTAACTGACCATAAATGAATAAGCTTATTTCTGGGATCTCTATCCCATTGATCTACGTGTTTTGTTTTGTGCCAGTGCCGTCCTGTTTTGATTACTGTATTAGTAGTGTAGTTTGAAATCAGGGACTGATACGATCAGCCTTGTTCTTCTCTTTTAAGATTGCTTTGGTTAACTGGGGTCTTCTGTGTTTCCATAAAAATTTTAGGATTATTTATTCTAGTTTGGTGAAAAATATTTTTGATATTTTGGTAGGGATTGCTTTGAATCTGTAGATTTCCTTGGGTAGTATGGACATTTTAATAGTATTAATTCTTCCAGTCTATGAGCATGGCATATCATTCCAATGGTCTGTGTCAGTTTTAACTTCTTTCACCTGTGTGTTATGGTTTTTTAGAGTACAGATCTTTCACCCCCTTGGTTAGATTTGTTCCCAGATATTTTATTCTTTTGATGCAATTATAAATGGTATTATTTCCTTAATTTATCTTTCTGATAGTTTGTTATTAGTGTCTTAAAATGCAAGAGGTTCCTATATATTAATTTTGTATCCTGCAAGTGTACTAAATTCATTTTTTAATAGCTTTTGGAAGAGCCTTTAGGATTTTCTATATGTTGTATCATGTTATCTGGAAATAGTGACAGTTTTACTTCTTCTTTTCCAATTTGTATGCCTTTTATTTCTATTTTTTGTCTGTTTACTGTGGCTAGGACTTACAATATCATGTTGTCTTGTTCCCAAACTTAGAGGAAATGCTTTCTGCTTTTTATCATTGAATATGATATTTGCTATGGTTCTGTTATATACAGCCTTTATTGTGTTGAGGTATGTTCCTTCTGTACCATTTTTAAAATAGTTTTTCTCACAATTGTATGTTGAATTTTGTCAAAAGGTTTTTCTGCATTTACTGTGATCCTTATATGATCTTGATTCTTCATTTTGTTAATGTGGTATATCACATCATTTCATCTGTGCATATTGAACCATGCTTGTGTACCTGGCATAGGGGAGTATGATCCTTTTAATGTATTGTTGAATTCAGTTTGTTAATATATTGCTGAAAATTTTTGCATATATATTCATCAGTGATATTAGCCTGAAATTTTCTCTTTTATTTGGTGTCTCTGCCTGGTTTTGATATCAAGATGATGTTAGCATCATAGAATGAGTTCAGAAGTATGGCTTTCCTACCAACTTCTTGGAATAGTTTGAGAAGGGTAAGTGTTAACTCCTCTATAAATGTTTTGTGAAGTTTACCTGAGAAGCCATCTGGCCCTGGACTTTTGTTTGTTTTTTGATTACTGATTCAATGTTATTATTGGTAATCAGTCTGCTCATATTTTCTATTTTTTTCTGATTCAGTCTTGGGAGATTGTATGTTTCTAGGAGTTTATCCATTTCTTCTAGGTTGCCCAATTTCGTGGCATGTAATTTTTCACAGTAATCTCTTATGATCCTTTATATTTCTGGGTCAACTGTAACTTCTCTTTCACTTCTGATTTTATTTACTGGGGCCCTCTCTGTCTTAGAGCTTAAAACATAGAGCTTAATATTGCAACATAAAGAGGTTCAAGAGAGCTGTTGCACAGAAAAGTGAATATAATTAACACTACTGAACTGTACACTCAAAAAGAATTAAGATGGTAAATTCTATGTTATGTGTTTTTTAAAATTATTTATTTATTTATTTGGTTGTGCCAAATAAAGTTAGTTGTGGCACATGGGATCTTTAGTTGTGGCATGCAGGGTCTTCAATTGCAACGTGTGAGCTCTCAGTTACAGCATGTAAAATCTAATTCCTTGACCAGGGATCAAATCCCAGCCCCTTGCATTGGGAGCACGGAGTCTTAGCCACTGGACCACCAGCAAAGTCCCTGTGTTGTGTTTTGTTTTGTTTTGTTTTAACCACAATTAAAAAAAAAAAAAACTGTTAACATTAAACATTATGTACACTGACCATAAATGAAGTAAAAACTGAGAACAAAGACACTGAAATTAGAGATTTCCTGGACCTGAACAAATCTTAAAGGATGAGTCATGTTACGATTGGTAGAAGACAGGAAAAAAGAAGTTCTAAGCAAGACAGGAGCTTAAATAAACATTGTATATATTATGGAGAGTACACTTTGTGTGTGTTTAACTCTGTGTGTGTATGTATGTGTATGCATGTAAGCAGTGATAAATCTTGCCCAATTAGGGAGCATTTACATTGAAGAGCAGTGAGAACCACATACAGATAGGTAGGGTGAAGTCAGATTATAAAAAGTCTTAAAAGCCAAATAGAAGCCTATACTTGATAACATAGACTCCAGGAAAAGCACTGTAAGTTCTTGAACAAGGATGTGTATAAGATTTTTAGTAAAGCTGAAAATTCACACCGGTCTCAATGAAAATAAATGAAGTTAAGAAAGCAACTTGCGTTTTGTCTGGGCTTGAGCTGGAGGGAATGGGGAAATGATAAACCCCCAGTGCTGGGTAAAGAGGGGGAGTAAGAACTGAAATAAGAGGACACCAAAGGGAAGTGAGAATTCAAGGAGGAAACGGGACCCAGACTCATGTGTAGCTGTCTTTGTTCCTAATCATTAGGGACTTTTGTTTTTCCAAACTTGCAGGGTCATATGTTTTACTTTATAAAGATCTTTAGAAAGTTCTTTTAAAGGGCTGAACCATGAAATCCATATTTGAAGGCCAGAACAATAGTTTCAACAATAGTCTCAACTGAGGGCAGAGAGTCCCACTGTCCAGTCCCAGAGGCTCCTGTCAAGTACAAAGGCCGTGTCTCCAAGCATGAGCCGAGAGCTTCCTCTTAAGGAAGTGGGTGACTGCCATGTTGAAAGCTGTGGTTTCGGAGTCAGAGAATGGAGTTCCATTCCCGTCTCAGTTGCTGAATCCACCTTTGAACCTGGGTAACTCACTTCCCTCCGTGGGCCTCTGTTTCCTATTTTGTGAAAGCAGAAGGATGTCTTTTCCACCTGCTTCCATGGAAGAAAGAAGTGGCTGAAAGAAAAAGAATTTAAATGAGGGGGTGAGGTCTGGGCTGAAGCAAAGCCTGAGGACAGGGGGCCAGGTTTGACACACCCTCGCCCTTGACATCAGAGGTCTACAGAGAGGATGTAAGCATTAAACAATATAAACAAAAGTTGCCCCAGAGAGTTTGGGTTCTGGGAATACGAACAGGGTATCATAACCAAAATTCCAGGTCTCCAAGTTCCCCTGAAGGAGTCACGAGGCTGATGAGGAGGTGAATCACCACACCCAGGATCTATCTTGAAGCCCTAAACCACCAAATATGAGCCTCAGCAAAGGAAGGGGCTCAGGGAAGTCCTGATTTATCCAGCCCCCGGGGTGTAGCTAGAATGTAAGTTGTTCCCTTAGGTCCTGGTAAGACCAATAAACAGTTTTGCTTGAGGCAGCTGGGTGGTGTTCTAGTGCTGAGGTCAGTGGCAGGTCAAAGTCATAAAGTTGGTCGCGTGGAGCCAGCACAGTTGTCTCTGGTCTGGAAGCTAACATGGAAAAAGCAGCTCAGAAGATTGTAGGGCCTAAAGAAATCTAATTTGTATTCTTCCCAAAGTCTGTGCTACTTCTGGGTCCAACTCTCCGTAAGCAAAAGGCAGAGACAAGGGCAGCATCTTGTCAGAGCCCGGAAGAGAGGCCAGAGGGCATGGAAAGAAAGAAGTGTGTTGGCTGGAAAGACCATTCTCAGAGCCAGGGAGCCTCGTGGGAGCCCCAGGGAGCAAAGCAGACCTTGGGAATCTGGAACACTTGGACTTGTGGAGTGCTGTGGTCCAAAGGGATCTCACATAGCACTTCACATCCATTAGGATGGCTTTTATCAAAATAGTGGAAAACGACAAGTGTTGGTGAGGATGTGGAAAAAATTAGAACCCTTGTGCATTGCTGGTAGGAAAGTAAAATGATGCAGACACTGTGGAAAACAGTTTGTCAGCTCCTCAAAAAACTAAACATAGAATTACCATATGGTAGAGCAATTCCACTCCTAGGTATATACCCAAAAGAATTGAAAGCAGGGAGTGAAACAGAATACTTGGCTCAGCCACGTTCATAGACTTCCCTGGTGGCTCATATGGTAAAGAATCCACCTGCCATGCAGGAGACCCAGGCTGGATCCCTGGGTGGGGAAGATCCCCTGGAGAAGGAAATGGCAACCCATTCCAGTATTCTTACCTGGAAAATCCCATAGACACAGGAGCCTGGTGAGCTACAGTCCATGGACTCACATAGAGTCAGATATGACTAGGCAACTGAGCAGAGTTCATAGTTCATGTTCATAGTGGCGTTATTCATGGTAGCCAAAAGCTGAAGCAACCCAACTGTCCATTGACAGATGAAGGAATAAACTGAAGGTGGTACAGGCATAGAATGGAATATTTTTTAGCCTTAAAGATGAATAACATTCTGACACATGGGATGATATGCATGAACCTTGACAACATTCTTTAGTGAGATAAGCAAGACACAAAAGCTATATATTGTATGACTCCACTTCTATGAAGTACATAGAATAGGCAAATTCATACAGACAGAAAAAGTAGAGGTTACCAGGTGTTTGGAGGAAATATTGTTTAATGGACACAGAGTTTCTGTTTCAAATGATGAAGAAGTTCTGGAAATGAAAGTTGGTTGCGCAACAAACTGAACGTATTTAATACCACTGAAATGTAAAAAGTGGTTAAAAATGGAAAACTTTACATTATGTGTATTTTGCAAAAAAATAATTGCAAAAAGGGGGGACCTTAGGACTCAGGGATCGACAAGGCACTGAGAATAAGACACAGAGAAACAGAACATGAAAAAGCGGCAGCACAGATGCTCAGAGTCTTGAGCTGAGATGCGCATGGGAACTGAGACAGAGACAAAGCAATCTGTCCATGAGGAAAATGGATAAAGTGTGGGAGTCAGAGCTGAAATACAGAGAAGCTGGCCAAAATGGAGCCCTATTATGGGGTAGAGCTGAGTATGGAGAAAGAAATGGGGATTGGCGGGCCTGGTTTTTAAAATGAGTCTTAAGTCTGCATGCTTCTTTGGGATGTGAGTTTAACCGCCACGGGGCTTGTGGTGGATGCTTCTGGGACCTTCATCCACTAGGCAGTGGTCAGCTGGCTGTGGCCCACTGAGGCTTCCTGTCTCCTTGTAGAGCCGACAGACACCACAGTGAGTCAGTCCTACCAAGGCTTGATTCATTTTTGACACAGTTTTGGTAATCAAACACAACACTCTGGAATCAGCAGTGCAGCCCAAAAGGTATGGTGGGAACACAGTTGCAAGACCCAGGCTCCTTGCTGCTCCTTGCTGCCATCTCAGTTCTTTGTAAAGTTTCACGTGAACTGCATTTAAGGTCAGAAAGACTTGGGTTCAAATTCTGTCTTGCCCCCCATTAGCTGTGTGACCTTGAGCAAATTACTTAACCTCCAAAAGCCATGATTTCCTCACTTGTAAAATGGGGTTACAGAACTCCATAGCCTTGTGGTGTGTACTAAGTAAGATAACCACATGGAGAGAGTTTTTCACTTTTCACAGAGAAACTGCCCAGTAAGTTAAGGTTATTATAATTATCAGCATTACTATTAGTACCCTGAAGTCTTTGATTATCTAGGATT
This sequence comes from Bos grunniens, assembly GCF_055505025.1. Classification (NCBI taxonomy): domain Eukaryota; kingdom Metazoa; phylum Chordata; class Mammalia; order Artiodactyla; family Bovidae; genus Bos; species Bos grunniens. The sequence continues at coordinate 16,421,903 of NC_141192.1, forward strand.
GCTTTGCCACAATGGAGACCATATATGGAACTTCAGTAACCCACACTCCTGTAGCCCTGAATTTAGAGCAGGAAGACCTGAATTTCATCTGGGTTCCCTGATTCACTAGCTGTGTGACCTTGGGCATTTCAGAGTCTCAGTTTTCTCATTTGTAAAATAGAGATGATTACATAGAGTTATAAACATCAAATTAAATAATCTGTATAAAAGTTCTATAAATAAAGCCAAAAGAGCATAGATGTATAATATTATAATATATTCAAGGTCAGAAGCAAGGATGTGTCTGGGCCAAGGTTAGGGTCAAGATGAGAGTCAAGGTCAGGACTGGCATTAGGGCTGTAAAAACAACTGTGATCAAGATCAGGGCTGGAATTGGGTCAAAGCAAAGTTCTGGGTTAGGGTAGGAAGGGAGTCATGAGCAGGATCACAGTAGGGGGTTATGTGGAAATTGTGATTTGGCCTAGGAATCCATGCCGCCGGATGGTGTGCACAGTCTGAGCCCTAAGGGCTACAGCAGTGTTGTGCAGTGACTCACAGGTGGCTGAGCTGTCTGGGATAAGGCTCTAATCCAGAAATCTTGGTTTGGGGGAAAGTAGAGTGTGAGATTTACTGTAGAAGTGCAGGCCTTCCTCCATCATCCATCCATCCATCACCCATCATTCCACCATCCATCCAACAAATATTTATTGAATACTTACTACATGTTCAGCATTTTGCTAGACTCGAGGATCCAGCAATGATGGAGGCAAGCATCTTGTCTGTCCTCATGGAAATTTAATCTAGAAGGAGAGACAGATAGTACGGTGGATTTTCATCTTCTGTGTGTTTGTGGGGTCGTAGTAGATTCTAAAATAAGTTCATGAGTCAAAGATTGCAAAATTATTCTTGAAGACCCCTTAATTCACCAGAACCTTGACATTTAGAAGCACAAAAGTCAAGCAATAACATCTATTTCTCTTTGCACTTTGTTCATGACCCTGGGGCAGTAGGTGTCAAGATCTGGTTTTAATGATGGAAAGTGACTTTAAATAAAGTAATTTCTTTGTTTCTAGCTCTTTTAGCTGCGTGTTTATAGTTGGGTTTACATAAGTTAACTGCCTGAACGATGGGACTCCAGTGTAAATACAAATTTTACAAATAAGTATGTAACCAGGCTTCCCTGATGGCTCAGACAGTAAAGAATCCCCCTGCAATGTGGGAGACCTGGGTTTGATCCCTGGGTTGGGAGCATCCCCTAGAGAAGGGAATGGCTACCCACTCCAGTATTCTGGTCTGGAGAATTCCATGGACAGAGGAGCCTGGCAGGCTATAGTCCATGGGGTTGCAAAGAGTCAGACACAACTGAGCCAGTTTCACTTTCATGTAATTATTGCAGATATGTTAAAGAGCAACACAATGCACTGTAAGAATGTATGGTGGAGGACATAACCTAGTGAGGGGTGTAGGGATGAATGATATGGAAGGCTTCACTGAGGAAGTGACTTTTAAGGTAAGTCGTAAAAGGGTGAATATGAGTTAGCCTATCTTAAAGAGTAAAAAGAACTTTCCAGGCAGAGGAATTGACCTGAGGCAGATGAAAGCCAATCAGGTTGGAGATGTTGAAGAGATAACCAAGGGCCTCCCCCCAAGTCAGTCCCCAAAGTGAGGGTCTATTTCACATGCTCTGAATCAGCACATGTAACAACATGGAGTTAAGGTGGTCTAAGACTCAGCACAGAGAAGCTAACAATTCGGAGTACAGGGCTACAGAAACAGAAGTAATCAGTCAGCGTCTGTTGGAATCACTGGGCTAGCTTCCCCGTGGGGTACAAAGAAGAATAAGAAACACCCTACTGGAAACAGAGACAGCGGGATTCACAGCCCACACGTAGACATAAACCAGAGGTCATAAACACAAAAACTAAAGCTAAGCAGGTAACATAAAGAGTAAAGCAGGCGGAGGGTAGGACGTTGGGGGTAGGCGGGGAGTAGAGACTATGGCAGACTGGAGATTTCTTGTCTCCTTTAAAGGAAGCAACTGCTCTTCAGCTACCACGAATTGTTGCCAAGTAGGAACTGAGGACCAATTTTGCTAGATCTTCCCTTTTGCAGCAGTTGTTGTCAGTTTCAGCTTCCTCTGGCCTTTGGAGCCCACTCCTGGACTATGGCTCAGAGGGTAAAAGCATCTGCTTGCAATGAGGGAGACCCGAGTTCGATCCCTGGGTAGGGAAAATTCCCTGGAGAAGGAAATGGCAACCCACTCCAGGACTCTTGCCTGGAATTCCATGGATGGAGGAACCTTGTAGGTTACAGTTTATGGGGTTGCAAAGAGTCGGACACGACTGAGCGACTTTACTTTTACTTCCACTTCCCTACCGTACAGCAGGCTGGATGTTCCCCAGGAATTAACACCACCAGTACCCCACCTCCCCCACACAGTAGCAGCTCCCAACCAATGAATGACTGATGGGTGCAGTGGATAAATATACTAATGCCCTTGCCCCTCAGTTGAGATAACTTTGACACATGTGTTCTACACTGTTTCCCTGAGTTCCCAGGGAAGAATTAAGCTCCAGATGCCCATACGGTAATTTCTTTGATAACTTGCCCTGGATCCCTTCCTTCCTCTATCCCACTTCTCCACTCCATGACAGGACTTTCCCAGGATTTCTTTCCAAAATTAACTATTTGCAACTGAAGCCTTGTCTCAGGGTCTGCCTCTGGGAGAAACCAAGGACACAAAATGTTAAGAAAGATTTGAAATGCAGATTTTTCTTTATGTTAAAACTTCCCAGTTAGAATTGTGCATGTCAACAAAAACAGGTTTAAGGGTTGGATTTAGGCAACAAAGCATCAGTTTGGGATTCCTGATGTAAGCTAAGACTTCATCAGTCACCTAGGAAAGGGAACATGTTTGCTAAAGGATGTTTAAGAAAAGAGATGAATGAGAAAATTCCTAAGGGTGGAAACCCATGGTGGGTGGCAGGGAATTGGAGAGGAGTTGGGCATCTGGTCCCATCACTTCATGGAAAATAGATGGAGAAACAGTGGAAACAGTGTCAGACTTTACTTTTTGAGGCTCCAAAATCACTGCAGATAGTGATTGCAGCCATGAAATTAAAAGACGCTTACTCCTTGGAAGAAAAGTTATGACCAACCTAGATAGCATATTGAAAAGCAGAGACATTATTTTGCCAACAAAGGTCCGTCTAGTCAAGGCTATGGTTTTTCCTGTGGTCATGTATGGATGTGAGAGTTGGACTGTGAAGAAAGCTGAGCGCCGAAAAATTGATGCTTTTGAACTGTGGTGTTGGAGAAGACTCTTGAGAGTCCCCTGGACTGCAAGGAGATCCAACCAGTCCATTCTGAAGGAGATGAGCCCTGGAATTTCTTTGGAAGGAATGATGCTCAGGCTGAAACTCCAGTACTTTGGCCACCTCATGCAGAGTTGACTCATTGGAAAAGACTCTGATGCTGGGAGGGATTGGGGGCAGGAGGAGAAGGGGACGCCAGAGGATGAGATGGCTGGATGGCATCACCGACTCGATGGACGTGAGTCTGGGTGAACTCTGGGAGTTGGTGATGGACAGGGAGGCCTGGTGTGCTGCGATTCATGGGGTTGCAAAGAGTTGGACCCTGAACTGACTGAAGTGAATTGGGCAGTGCTGCGGCAGCTGGAATGGCAGCTCCTACCCACAGCTCCCTGAAGTGTGCTTCCTCATTTGAATGTGCCCGGCAGCCACCACTCCCACCAGGATAAATCACATGAAGGCCCCATGGGAAGTCTCAGAGCCGCTCAGCAGGCCCAGCAGCCGCCTACACCAAACTGGTTCTGCAGCAAGAGTGACAAGCCAGAGCCTGCCAGCTCCAGGATCCTCAGAATCAGACTCTCCTGGTTCCCAGTCAGCAATCCACCCCAGAGCCACGAGGCAGCTGCTGCTCTGCACCATCTTGGTCCAGCTCACCTGGCCTCCTGGCGCAAGGAGAGGTTCTGCGACTGTGTGTGAGGAGCTGATGCAGGAAGCCGAGAGCCCCTTCTTTTGGGACCTCTCGCCAAGCCAGCTTTCTGGTAGTCATCCAGTTCAAGCATCCAAAGTGCTGACTGGAGGCACTGTCATCCTGGTGCTGCACAGAGGAAGATACGCCAGGCCCCGGAGGGCAGAGGGCTGTGCCTGGCTGAGATGCCCAGACAGGTCCACGGGCGACAGGCACCACCTTACGCCAAGCCGTCTCCAGCAGTGTTCGCAGAACCTGTGCTATTTTAAGTTCCTTTGTCATCACTGCAAGCAAACTGGACTGAGGGAGTCTGATTAGAAGGGAAAGAACCGGTTTAACAGAGCTGGGGTAGTGGGAGCTGCATCCCTGAGCTGGGAACACAGCACCAGGCAGAACAGCTCAGTGCTTCTTGGGCTCAGGACTCGGTTAGGTGTCAGCACTGGCTTCTGAGCAACTTGTCCAACCAAAGAGCAAAGAGGAAGACTCTGAGATTCAGGGCCCAGTGGCTATAATGGCCATCACAGGAATAACCGTAGCAATATGCTATAAATGTGCTTCATAGTTTATGTTACCTTCATGGATGTGATCTCATTTAATCCTTACTGCAGCCCCATGAGGCAGGCAGGTATGATTTGTCCCACCTTAAATATAAGGAATCTAGGATTCACCAAAGCAAGTGACTTGCCCAAGGTCATAGTCAACAAAGTGACAATGAGTTGCCTGAATCAGTTGCAGAAGGGAGTTGGGAACCTAGCCCTGTACATCTAGAGGTCTTTATAGAGAGGGGAGTATAGAGAGAGAAGGGGAACCTTGGCCTTCTGTTGGTGGCCCCAGCAAATGTGGGGCTTAGTGCATCAGTGGTTGAGGAGTGGACCTGCCCCACATCCTGTGGATGGTCTGGCACTACAGGGTGGTCACAACAGGCATCAGGGCAGCTCCATCGTCTCTCTTAGCTGGTGGGGGCAAAGGGTTTTTCACTCCCTTCATGCCGCCCCCCTGAGTCAGCTCTCTGGCATCGCCCTGGCATGTCTTGGGCCCCACGCCCAGGCAGTGAGGAGGCACTGGCAGATTGCTGCTGTCTTAAGCCAGTTCCCAGTGAAGACCCCCTTTCTGGAGGGCAGTCCAACAATGACCACATTGGGAGCTGCAACTTATAGGCAAGGGATGAGTCTCCCTCACCCCTGGATTTCCTGGCACAGGTGGCATTGGGAACATGCCTTAACCTGAGGGCCGCCGCCCAGGAGGGGATGTGGGGACCAAATACATTTTACAGACTGGCTGAGCCAGGCTCCTAACCAGATCCCTGCTTGGGTTTCTGGTCACATCCAAATAGCTAGGGAGGGAGTTGGTTTTGGACACAAAAGGGGAAAAGAGAGCCAAGACTCCAGCCTGAAGCTGCCTCAGCTGTTTCTGGGACTCTGACTCAGAAGCTGCTTCTCAGGAATGTTGAGCACATGGGCCTCTGAGCCCTTGTCCAGGCACAGTGGAATGAACAGCTGGGGTGTGGGGAATGTTTCACCCTTCTTCCTCTTCTCTAAGGATGCCTTTTCCAGAAAAACCCCACCACTGGGCAGAGTGAGGGCTTATCCTTAGCCTGGTCACTTTGTTCATGAAGGAAAACTCCCCCACCACCTGAGGCCCCAGGGATCAACCCTGACAATGACTGCCTGCAGCTACCAATTTTGCCCTTATCAAAATGCTGCATAGCCTGGGTGTCTATCTCTACCCATCTCTCTAGTTATCTTATCTACTCAACTCTGTTGCAATTTCCTTAATCTCATGTTTCCTGGTTTTAAAAAAAAAGTGCCCTGAACATACTATTCATCTGGTAAATATACTGATTTGCTGATAACCTGAGGACCAGGAACAAAGAAAAGAAAGAGGTAAAGAGAAAGCAATGAGAAAGCCAGAAGTCTGGGTCACACTCCAAAATCTGGGGAATCTACTTCCCTTCCCAAGCAAAGCTCCTAGGCTGCTTGGAGAAAGGAGACCAGAAAGGCTGTGGTGATGTGTCCTGGAACTTCCTTGCCCCCAGACACCCTCAGATGTGCTAGGAACCACTGGGAATCCTTCCACCTCAAGAGAGGAGGGGGCCCTACAGCGATTCTCCAAATACAGGCAAAGGTTCTTTTCTTGCCTGTATTCCCTTTCTCTAGATTAGGTAGATATCACATGGGTTGATCCACAGTGAATTGAAGACGCAAGGAAAAACTAATCCTGGAATTTAAACCATGTCTGCAGCTTATTTTAGATTTTATGTTTAATTGTCTCCTCAGATCATAAGAGCAGGGAGGGCAGAAACAGAGTCTGTCCTGTTCACTGAGATAGATCTGGAGTCTGGGACGCTGCATGGTACCGGGCAGGACCTCAGTAGGTCGCTCCATATACATTCCTTGATTTGGCTAATTCAGGGGCATCTGGAACTACTTGGTGCTTCTCCTGCTATCTAGCTGCCATCAGCAACTTTTTCTGGAGCTAACTTGTCCCACATCTGGGAATCTGATGACTTATCAGAAGAAACTGAAGCCAGAGACACTGATAGGCCCTCTTTGTGGCCTTGGGTTCTAGAACAGACTTGCTGTTGGAAATGACTCCTGGGGGTGGGGTCGACTGAGCAAGCCACAGCCCTGCTGGCTCTCTAAAACCAGGCCTACCGCGGCCTCTAGTGGACAAGCAGAATCATTGCCCTTTTGGGGTAGAGGTCCAACTTCCACACCTCTCTGCCCCCAAGATCTCCAAGTTCTCCATCCTTAGACTCATGGTCAAGAGTACACGAAATGGCACCACTACCAAGAAAATGGACCGTATCAGAACCATAGACCAACCATCCATGTTGTATTTGGGGGTCCAGCAAGACATTCAAGTGGGGCTATCTGATGTGTGATCATCTGTAACTCAGGACTGGAATCTAAGAGCCTTGGGACCTGCTCTGGAGTCCAGAAAGTTGGACATTGGTCCTTCCTGAAGCCATCCCTACCTGACCTGTAAGCATATCCCCAGCCAGACACTATTTTCATCTGGCTGGTTCCTGTTCCTCTCCTTTTCATGCCCTCCCCTGACCACACAGTCACCCAAACATCTGCCAGGCCCTCCGTATCTCAAGGCCTGATTTGAATTCTCTTCTTTTTCTCTCCTCAGTTCTCTGACCAGAGATTAAACCCTTGAAGCCGGGCTGTGGCAGTGAAAGCCAGAAAACTAACGTTTAGGCCACCACGGCACCCGCTGTGTTCTCTTCCCTGCCAGCAATGCCCTCCCATCTCCACCCCCATCTGCCAACATCCTTTCCCTTCTTCTGTCTCTTCCATTAAGTCTTTTCTGATGGTTCCAACTGATCTGATTATTCCCCCTTTAAAAATCCCATGCATGGATGTGAGCTTCAGTCATTTTTGACTCTTTGTGACCCAGTGGAGCCCTCCAGGCTCCACTGTCAATGGGATTCTCCAAGCAAGAATACTGGAGTGGGTTGCCATGCCCTCCTCCAGGGGATCTTAGCCACCCAGGGATTGAACCCACGCCCCTTGCATCACCTGCATCGGCAGGTGGGTTCTTTACCACTAGCACCACCTGACAAGCCTCAAAGCCCCATAGTACTTTGCTTTTATCTTCTTTGCATTTACTGAGTACCTACTATATCCCAGGGGCTTTAGACATGGAGGATATCAGGATGAACATGAACACCCTACACAAAAGAGGTATAACCATACCGACAAATGTGAGATCACACTTGGGACCAGTGCTTTGAAGGAGTGGTGTGTGGACTTTGGGGGGCTGTCATGATAGGGATTTGATCTGGTCAAGAGGCCAGGGAAAACCACTCTGAGAAAGTGACAACTCAGCAGAGAAACGGAGGGTAGGCAGAGGAGGGAAAATGTGATTCAGGCAGCCCTTTGTACTGTGGTACTAATCTTTCATATTGTCCTTCTATTACCATGCTTATCTTCTTGTCCCCAGGGAATAAAGCTCCTTTAAGGCAGGAACTATTTCTGGCCCATCTTTCTATCCCTTAGAAGAGTTAGGACTGAAGCTTACCCATTCTGGGGAGATGGTTATCTAAATGGACTGAGGGGATGTTGAAACTGAACAAGACTCTAGAGCCTTCCTGGGTACAAGAGACCCTCTGTGTCTACCCATTTCTTGTTTATAGAAAAAGCTTTAGTCTCCTAGGCCTTCCTGGAATTTCAAAGAGCAGATTCAAGCTGTTAATGATTAGAATAATCACAGGACTCCTGGTTCCTCCAGAAGAGATACAGATAACAATTCGATGCATATCTTTGACTTGTTCTGCAGAAACTATCCCCCACCCTGACCCAGGTGGGGGATGGTGACTATACTCTGACCACAAGCTCTAGACCCCAGACTGGTTGGAACCAGAAAGTTAATGACGGAGATTCCCAAAACATCACCCTGTTACCTTACCACCAACCAAATAGAACAAAGTTGTTGAGCTGATCACAAAGCCTGCAACCCTCACCCCTAATGTTGCCTTTAAAAACCATTCCCTGAAAGCCATCAAGAAGTTCGGCTATTCTGAGCATGAGTTGCTTGTTCTCCTTGCTTGGCATCCTGAAATATTTGCTGTACTAACCTTCACCAGAACTCAGGGTCAGTAGATGGCTTTGTAAGAAGCAGAGTAACAACAGTGGTTATTTCTGCAAGAAGCCCTCTGCACACCACTCCCAGAGGCCCTAGAGGGCTGAGAGGTCATCCTGTGCTTATCTCACCACCCTCCTTTATGGTATCCAAGGAATATCATTCCCAGCTTCAGGCCCAGATTTATGTCCATCTCTGATCAAGGGATCTTCTCACACTGAGTTGGGGTTTGGGGTCTTGTGCCTCTGAGCACAGAGGCAGCCCGTCCTTGTGGACGGAGCACTAGGGCAGTGGTACCAGGCGGCGGGCTTTGACAAGGCTCTGAGCCCTGGTTTCCTCCTACTTCTCCACTTGCCCACTCCGCTCCCACCATACCAGTCTTCTTCCCGCCCCTTGAATATTTTTTCTCAGGCTATCACTGCTCTTTCTTCCCCTAGGAATGGTCTTGTCCCAGATCTTGAAGTGACCAGCTCCTTGTCATCATTTAGGTCTCCCTTACAAGTCACTTTCCGAGGGCAGCCAGAGCTAAGAACTTCAGCTAAAGGAGTTTTGTAATCCCTCCCCATCCCTGGCTCTCTGACCCATTGCTTTACTTTCTCTGTAGAATTCCAATCTAAAATGACCTCTTTCTAGTTTCACCACCTGTCCACAAGAATGTAAGTTCTCTGAGGGCAGGAGTTTTGTCGTATTGTTGTATTGTTCTCTTCTGTTTCCCCAGTGACTAGAAGAGAAAAAAGAAAGTGTTAATCGCTTAGTTGTGTCGGACTTTTTGCAACCACATGGACTGTAGCCCTCCGGGCTCCTCTGTCTATGAAATTCTCCAGGCAAGAATACTAGAGTGGTTTAGCATTCCCTCTGCAGGGGATCTTCCCAACCCAGGGACTGAACCTGGATCTCTCACATTGCAGGCAGATTCTTTACCATCTAAGCCACCAGGAAACCCAGGGAAGAGAAAAGGTGCTTAATAATGTGAAGAAATGAATGGATGGATTAGTGTCCCCTCTGAGTAAGTGCCTGGATTCAGGACCAGGTCTACATTGGGATAAATGTGGGTTAGGTTTAAGAATCCAATCTAGATCCTATAGGTTGGATATGAAAGTTGCTCAGTCATGTCTGACTCTTTGAACAGTCCATGGAATTCTCCAGGCCAGAATACTGGAGTAGGTAGCTGTTCCTTTCTCCAGGGGATCTTCCCAATCCAAGGGATTGAACCTAGGTCTCCTGCATTGCAGGCGGATTCTTTACCAGCTGAGCCACCAGGGAAGCCCCCATAGGTTGGATAAGCATATTCAAACTGAACCCCCATGCCACCCCACATCTCTTTCTATTCACTTCCCTTCAATCACATTATCCCAGCTCTACCACAGAGTAGCTATTTGCCCTCAGGCAAGCCGCTTTCCCTTTCTAAACTTAGTTTCCTCTTCTGTAAAATGGGGCTGCTGGCTCCTACACTCGCAGGGCGGTAATGGGGTTAAATGAAATAGCCTCTGCTGAGTGCTTTGTGCCTGTGTCTTCTGTGTAGCAAGCTCTCCACAGATGTTATGGAGAACTGTCATTTTTATCTTCTTCTCTGGCTTTTCTGTCTTTCCCTCCAAGCACCCTGTGCACCTCGGGTCTGCCCACCAGGGGGCCCCGCATGCCCAAGCCATACCTGCTGATGCAGGCAGCCAGCCCCTCGCCTCAGTTCCTTTTTTCTGTGATGACAATCTGTCACCTTTCTACCGGTGCTACCTCTTCACCCGAACTATCTCAGCCCCATGCCCCATACTTCATTCATTCCACAGTACATGCTGAGCACCTAGTATATGCCAGGCTTTGTGCTAGGAGTTGCAGATACTGGGAGAAAGATCTGATACCCTCTGTCCTCAAGGAGCACAGAGTCTGTGGGAGATAGTGGAGGGGAGAGTGGCTGAGAGGCCAAGGGAGCGCTGATCTGGACTTGCAGGACCCAAAGGCAGAATCTAACTGCCTTTCAGAACCAGCCCTCTAGCTGGAAAATAGAAGGCATTTCCTCCCTGCTGACCCCTCAGCCCCTCACTCCAATTATTTTGACTCCTCATAACTCGTTTGAAACCCACTCCTACAACTCACCTGAAATTCTGAGCTCCAAGCTCGGTATCTCAGACCATAGGTATTACAAATACCTCAGTTCTTCACACCAAATGCTTTAGCCCTCACCCCAAACATTCTCAGACTTTCACCCCAAAATCTCATTCCCTATGCCCAATAGGAATTGAGTCCCTCACTTAACCTCAGCTTCTCCGTTAAGAAATATTGCAGTCATTGATTTAGTCTGTGGTTCTTAACCCTTTTTTTTTCAGCTCTCAGTCATAGTGGGGATGGGAAAACACTCTCATCAAGGTCAGTGGCTTTGTTGGGAGTAGTTCTCATTGAGGATGGGTCATATCAACTTTTCTGTTCATGGTTGTGATTTGAAGTGTCTTCCAGGGGAGAGGGGCATCCCACATCCCCTCCTAGTTTGGGAATTACTTACTTAAATGTTTTCATTTGTCTTTCTCATTGTTACTTGTGCTCATTATCACATCTTCTCACTAGTTTCAAAAGCCTCAAAATAATAAATTTTCTCAGAGTCTGTAGAGAAAGGCCATGACCTCATCACTCCTAATTCTCCAAAGTTAATTATAGAATCTTAGAGTTGGAGGGGACCTCAGAAGGTCCAGTGGGTTTCAAACTTCTTTCAGGGACTTCTTTTAGCCAGGGACTCTTTTCTTAACAAACTCTTACATGGAACCCCAGTATATTGAGCAGCTGCTGGAGCATGACCATGTAACCCATAGGGTTCTGTGGATTTCAAAACCCCTTATAGTACAAGAGTGAATTCTCTTCAAATTTATTTTACAACAACCCCTAACAAGCAGGTAATTATTCTTTGTTTTCAAGAGTGTCATCCCTCTTGCTTTGGTCTCCTACATTGGCAGGCGGGTTCTTTACCACTAGTGCCACCTGGGAAGCTCCCTCTTGCTTTTAAATACCTCATTTTCATGCCCATCAACAGAGGATTGGTTTAAGAAGATGCGGTATATATAGACAGTGCAATATTACTCAACCTTAAAAAAGAGAATAAAACATTGCCATTTGCAGCAACATAGATGGGCCTAGAGATTATCATACCAAGCGAAGTCAAAGACAAATATTGTATGATATCACTTACATGTGGAATCTAAAAAATAATACAAATTAATTTATTGACAAAACAGAAACAGATTCACAGACACAGAAAACAAATTTATGGTTACCAAAAGAGAAAGGAAGAGCAGAAGGGATAAATTAGGAGTATGGGATCAACAGATACAAACTACTATACATAAAATAAATAAGCAACAAGGATTTACTGCATAGCACAGGGAACAATATTTGGTAACTTGTAATAATCTATAATGGAAAATAACCAGAAAAAAATATAAAACTGAATCACTTTACTGTTTAATTGACACTCACATATCATTGTAAATCAACCATACTTCAATAAACAGAAACCATCACTTTGAACTGCTCCATTTTCCTCAGCTCAAGAGTAAGTACCTTTATGGGGCAATGGTAAAGAATCCACTTGCCAAGGCAGGAGACACAAGAGATGCGGGTTCAATCCCTGGGTCAGGAAGATCCCCTGGAGTACGAAATGGCAACCGACTCCAGTATTCTTGCCTGGAAAATTCCATGGACAGAGGACTGGTGGGCTACAATCCACGGGGTCACAAAGAGTCAGACATGACGGAACATGTATGTACAAACCCACTCTAAACTTGCCTTCCAAAACTAGGATGGGAAGTGTCTCTCAGTCAGGGGGCAGTCCTTGGTGTAATTTTCAGAGCCTTCAAAAGAAAGATCACCAGAATGACAGAGGGTTCACCTAGTGGGGCCCCTCTGGTGATTATCAGGAAATCCATTTCCTGTGTAATCCTTCCCTGTGCTGTGGGGGATTGAGGGCTGGAGCTGCCCGGGGGACCAACTGCAACGGAACATCACAACTCTTGGACCCCATGGGGTTGCCGTAGATACTGTTGCAGAGGGAGCTGGCAAGCTTGTTATTATTTATATGTATCTGCCCTCTAATTGGCATGCGGTGGCTGGAAGTTGCGTGGGTGCGACAGCAATGGGGATCAAGGAAGGTGCGTGCCAGGGTGTGTTTGTGTGTGCACATGAAGGCATGTATAGTCTCCGAATCGTCAGAGAGGCTGTTGAGAGCAGCGGGAGAAGCGAAGTAGTAGAGCCCTCACCCTCTGTCGAGAACAGGTCAGGTTTGTGATCCTGCTTTTCTGTTTTCCCCTGGGATACCCTAGGGGCCTCCTTAGAAGCCTTGATCTGTGCTTGCTCTGTGAGAAGTGAGATGTCCCTTCATTTTCTCACTCTGCCTTACAGTAATGAATAAAAGTTTCAGCATCTGGAGGTCAGCAACCAAGTTGTCTTGAGAGCTCAGGAAGGACACATTGATGATTAACCACGATGCAGGCCTTGTTTCTGGAGTGCAGGCCAGCCTGCACTTCTGCCTTTAAGGTGGATGATTTACTGTCATCCCTGTGTGTAAAATCTCACTGCCCTGCCCCACACTGGCACTTGGAACCAGGCTCTTACCCCTGTGCTTCAAGATAGGAAGTGGCCTTACTCCCCAGCGCCTTACTTCCTGTTGCCCTGGGGAGGGGTGGGGCACGATATTCAGTCACCTCACCCCTTTCCTCCGGCCCTCTGCCCTTCTCCCAGGCAATCTATTAATTCTTTTCCTCTCCCATTCCCTTAATCACCCCTACTGGGCAGTCTGGTTCTCAAACCAGCTCCAAGGGCTGTTGGGTAAGGAGAGGAGAGGAGCCCTGCCTGAGAGCTTTGCTCCACCCACCCCCTGGGGGAGGAGGCCTGGGAGGCTGGGACACCTCTCAGCCTCTCAGCTGCCTTCTCCAGGCTGGCGAGTTAGCCTGCTGACAATGGAAGCCTGACTCCCAGTGGGCGTCCTGCTGTAATCAAGACTGAACAGCAGCAGTTGGCTGAGCTCTGCCCTGCCCAGTGGGGGCTGGCCTCTAGACTTGGGGGGTACAGCTGCCCAGGCAGGTCAGGAACCTGCCCAGACTGTTTCTCTGCCTCCAAGACAGTTATGTGTCCTGTTCCTACCATCCTCTGACAGTGGAGACAAAGAGATGGTAACTCCCTCTGCCAGCATCCCAAGGAGTCCCTTCATCCCACAAATATTTACTAAGGGTCTGAGGCTGAGTAGAGAGGTGAACAAAGGCAGCCCTGCCCTATTACAATTTACTGGGAAGCCAAATATTAAATAACGAGCACAGTTCTACTTAGGTACCAGGTACTATTCTGAATGCTTTATGTGCTTTAGTCCATTAATACTCAAAACTCTGTGAGGTAGTTAGTTACTATTCTTCCCTATTTTCAGATAAGGTAACTGAAGCACAGATGGACTACTTGACTTGCCCAGTGTCACATAGCTGGTCAGTGAGTCGTCCGGAAACCCAAGTCAAGCAGTCTAACCCGAGTTCACACTTAAGACAGCATGCTCTTGTGTGCTGCCTCTCATACCAGTAAACACATCATTATACAATGTGATGAGCCATAAATAAAAACAAAGGGTGCCTGAAGGAAAATGGGATTATTTTCTTCTTGCTTCCACTTGCTCTTCCAGCCCACACTGCACTAAGCCTTTTCTAAGTGATTCTCACTTCATCCCTTTCTTTGCTGGCCAGAGAGAGAACATTCTCTCATCTCTAAGGCTGGAGTGCAGGAAGGCAGAGTTACACCTGCATCCTTCGCCCTGGCCTGGTCTCCCTGAACAAACCGTGCCTGAAGGATTTTATCTAATAATGGCCCTGACGCTTACACAAGTCTAGACTGTCAGCTTCCCGAGGGAAGGCTGCTGAGAGCTGGCTCTGCACAGATTGGGGGCGTCTCCCAAGTTTTCAGTGTGACACGGGCGTTTTTGACCTTGGCCCTCTCTCGTCGTGTGAGCCGGACTCGGGGCTTAGGACTCTACCAGAGGACTCGGTGGTCCAGACCTCTACACGTTCCCAACACATGCATACTTGCACTCACATCCTGAGCACTTGTAGGGTCTGTCCTGGGACAAGCCCACAGGTCAGGAACCTTCTAAACCCCTCCGGGTGGCTGGGGTCTGAGACCCCCACCCCCAACCCCGCTTTCGCTCCCCGGTGCCTCCGCCCAGCCCCAGCGGCTCCCCGGGCGGGGCGGGGCCGGTGGCGGGAGGCCCCTCCCCCGGGGCGGTCCGGGGGCCGGGCAGGGGGCCGGCGGGGCTGGGGGCGGGGCGGGCGGGCGGCGCGGGGGTGTCCCTCCCTCCCTCGCTCTCCCCGGTAAAGTCTCGCGGTGCTGCCGGGCTCAGCCCCGTCTCCTCCTCTTGCTCCCTCGGCCGGGCGGCGGTGACTGTGCACCGACGTCGGCGCGGGCTGCACCGCCGCGTCCGCCCGCCCGCCAGCATGGCCACCACCGCCACCTGCACCCGCTTCACCGACGACTACCAGCTCTTCGAGGAGCTCGGCAAGTACGGCTCGTCCGCCGCCAGCCGGGGCCCCCCACACCCTGCCCCTGCCGCCCGGGCGCTATGCGGCTCCTCGCCCCGCCCCCCGGCCCTGCACCGGCCGCTGCAGCGCCCCCTCGGCCCGCCCCACCCCCAGCCTTTCCCGCCAGCCGCCTCCCGGAGCCCCCTGGCCCCCAGCTCCCTGCCCCGCAGCCCCCTCCGCGCCCTGCAGCAGCTGCCCGGGCTGCTGCACCCCGCGCTGCCGCGGGGACTGCAGCCCCCGGAGCGCTCCTGGGCGCCCTCCAGCCCCGCCCCTTCCGCACCCTTCAGGCGCCCCCCCTAATCCCAACCCCGCCTGTTTGCTGCCCCCTCCCCACTCCGTTCAAGAGCTCACTCAGCACCCTGTCCCATGTCCCACGCGCCTGAGACTCAGGACCCTCCCCGGCCCTGCAGCTCCAACCCTGCTGCGGTGCCCGGGTGTGGGGGATGCTTGGTACCCGGCCCCGCCCCCGGCTAGTGCCGCTTCCAGGATCCCAGCCCCGCTGCTGGGCACTGCTGCAGCACCCCCGTCCCCTCCCCCCATCCCTGCAGTGGTCCCGGGAGCCGCGCGCCGCAGCCGCAGCATCCCCCTCCCCTCCGCACTGAGCTGGCCGCTGCACCAGCCCCGGCCCCCCACCCCCACCCGCGGCGCCGAGCCTGGCCACTGCAGCCCCCGCCCAGCCCGCCCCCCAGGATGTTTCCAGAGCTGGAGAGTGCGAGCCCTCATTGAGGGGTGGGCGGCGTGTAGAGGGAAGTATCATGGGGAAGGGGAGTTGTTGATGTCTGAGACCCACAACTGGATCCTCTCTTTCCCTGCTGTCAGTTGAGCTAGGATGCAGTGGGATGAAGCCGGCTGGGGGGATTTGAGCCTCACTTTCCTCCCCATGGTTGAGGGAGACATGTATTAGAAAGACATACCCTCTTTCTAATCTCTCCTTCCCCTACCCCAACTATTCCTGCTGAGAAAAGGGCAGGGTCTTCCTTTCTCCCGTCTTCTTGGCTGGGACTGCAGGGCTGTCCGTGAGATGCAGCAGGTGTGTGTTTTAAGCATCTCCCACCAGCTCTTGACGCACAGCCTGAGGTTAGGGCTGTTGCTTTACCCAGAACAGATGTGGGTGGGCGTGGGAGTAGCGTGGTCCTCCACCCACATCTGTTGAGCGGCCTGCAGAGGCCACATCCTTCTGCCCCAGGTTGGATGGTGATAGTCACTACGCTGGTATGTGTGTGTGATTTTGACTAAAGGTCTGGTGATGGGAGCATCACTGTCTTCAGACCTGAAGTGTGTTTGTGTTGCTCTGCTCTGCTCCGTGTCCCAGTTCTTTCCCCCTTCTCCCTCCAGGGGTGCTTTCTCTGTGGTCCGCAGGTGTGTGAAGAAAACGTCCACGCAAGAGTATGCAGCAAAAATCATCAATACCAAGAAGTTATCTGCTCGGGGTGAGTATTCCCCATCTCAGTCTCTCCCTGGGGTGCCTCCAAGGGCTAGTGTTCTTCTGAAGAAGAACCAGTTGGGGGTTGTGGCTTTAGCTCTTGGAGAAGAGTTGGAATTTCAGGGTGGGTGACATTTGAAGCTAGGCAGAGAATTATATAGGGAACAGATAGAAAAGAATGAAGATGTAAGAGATGTTGATTGCTGCTAGGAGGAGTGGTCCCTGAAGGCTCAAGGGAGTTTGGTTTTTATGGAGGGGGAAGATATTGGGAGTGGTGGGTGGCTAGCTCTTCGTTTGGGGCATTTGGAATCTCTGTGTTTGGGGCAATGGTAGCCACTCCAGGCTTGCACTAGTCTCTGTGCCCCAGTGGTGACTTAAGATGGAAATGCAGTAAGTGAACAGCTCTGACAAACCCAGCCTCCCCCTACCCACCAGGCGGCAGAACAGACTCCCAAGGGAAGGGAATCTGTAAACATCAAGGGAGGCTGCTACTGGCGAGGGCTTCTCGGGAACAAATCCTGCCAGATGAACTTGATTGCTTTTTTGATCAAATTACAAAGTTGGTGGTGCAGCAGCAGATGCAGTCTGTCCTGGGTGGAGGGTGATGCCTCATGGTCTGGAAATCTCAATGGCCTGGTCTGAATATGAGCAGCTGGGCCTCAGGATCTGAAGATTGTGAAGGCCCAGGCCTGAGAGCCTAACTTGTGAGATGCTCCCAAGTGCCTGGGGCTGGGGAGGGTCAGGCCCTGTGCTTCACACCTTGAACCTTCTCTCCCTGCACCCTGTGCTGGGTGCTTGCCAAAGTCAACTCATCTGATAGGTATAGACCCAGCAATGTGAAGTCTTCTTCATAGCTGTGGCGAGTAGGGAGGTATGTGGATGGGTCAGGTCATCGAGAGCTGCAAAGTGTAGTCCTGGGACAAAGGTTATAAGACTCAGGAAAGAGTTAAGACTGGGCAATAGAATGCCCTGGAGAAGATGTGGGCCATGACTAGTAATGACCTGGGCATCTCTGGAGTAAGAGATATAATACATGTTTCTAAGCATTGGAGAAGCTGTAAACTTAAGTGGGCTTCTTGTCAGTTATTCTGGGACCTGTTTAGCAGGTCTGTGTCCGCCTCCTGGCTGGGAGGACCGCTCTCCATCCCCACAAGCAGGGGTTGACTCGTTGTCTTCCTCCCAGTCCCTGTCTCCTGCTGTTCCTCTACATTGGCTATTAAGTTGACTTATTTGTTTGTTTTCTTTCTCTCTGGGTACCTTGAGTCGGAGGCGATGGTTGCCATAGAGATATGTGAGCAGTCAGATGCCCTCCTCCTTTGGGGAGGGGGGACAGTGCAGTGGGTTGGGCTCTTTGGCAGACATCCTCTGGCCAAGGATGCAGGGTGCAGGCAGGGATGACGGTTTGAGAATGGATACCTCCCCGTGCCCACACAGCATAGCCCGTGTGCATCAGTAACGGGGCCGGTGTCTGATGTCTCCAGTTAATGATGCAATGCTTTGCTTTCCCAGTCTCTCCGCTGTCCTCTGACCCAGGGGTGAGGGTGGGAGAGACAGCTGCGAGCTGAACTCTAGGGTGAGGAGAGCTGGTGTGGTGACTTTATGGAGTTGCCTGCCTTAGGCTATCTTTTTCTATTCCTTCCTTACCCACCTGAACTTCCCTAACCTGTGCAGTCACGTCCCTTTCCAGGCTTCACCTTCTTTCAACCTTGTCCCATCTTTCCCAGCTGATATCTTTTTTCCCTGCCCAAACTGGATGAGGTTTTGTTTCCCTTTGATTTTTTTTCTTCAAGAAGATTCTTGTGTAAGATCATATGCTTCAGGCAGCAACTCCCCCTCTCAAGATGGTTATGCCAAAACTGGGGCTCTGTTGTGTGGCCTGTGTGCCAGGTTAACTTTGGGACAAAGGCCTGGTCCTGGCTGGTAGGTACAGTGCCAAGACTGTTTGGAGATTGAGAGTGGGAGGCTGTTGTCTTGGAGATGGAGGGAGTTGTCCGGGGGTTGCACTGTAGGTGTGGGCGTAGGGGATTTGAGCTCCCGGGGAGGGTTGGGCCAGGGTGCCCACTAGGCTAGTGCCCATGGGGTTAGTGAGTGAAGGCCGTGGCTTTCCTGCAGCCTCTCAGTTTACGCTGTATATTTTATAAAGGTGCAGCGGCTGGGGCTGGGTTTCACTCATCACTGTCTGTCTGTCTAGGGCTCCACAGGTGTTGGATTTCTGTGTCTGGGAATGTGGTGGGCCCACCAGGGTCATCCATGAAGGTCTGAAGGGCGTATGCTGAGTCTCTCTGCCCGTTCCTTTCTTGTTTGTGATTCTCTGTGCTGCAGAGTGAAAGAGAGAGTGTCAGGCTGCTTCTCCTTGTCCTCCATGGTGAGGTGGCCCAGGAGGCATGGGGAGAGATCCCCTGGTCTTCTGGGGGGTCAGCTCTGGATAAGAACCCTTTTGCTCTGCTGTTTCTTGTCATGGTGGCCTCAGGGGCCCATGATGGTGGCTATGCGACATGGTGGCTGTAGAGAGCTGAGGCGGCTGAGTGTCGAGCACTGTCTTCGTCTGCGGGTCTGTCTGCGTAAAGTCACTGAAAGTCACATAATGTCACTCCATTTGCTTTGGAACAGCAATAGGTGTGGAGTTGGGGCTCTTAAGGGAGCCCGCGATTCCAAGCTTAGCTCTCAGCTAGGCTGAAGGAGGCATTTAAAATAGGCTTGGATGCAGAGCTAGTGGGCCAGGTGATGGCAATGATAAGTCGTTATTTTAAGATTTAAGAGCACCCCCTCCCCCAGGAGCCTGAGCCCTTATGTCTTCTTTTATTTTTAAATCTTCAGATTCCCTTCTTATCTTTATTCATATGCATATAGATTTTCACCTCGTGGAACATAACATTTCATATCCCACTCTCTTGCTTATATCCAAACCATTTCTCATATTGCTACAGTTGAAGGGCAAATGGTCCTTTCTTTTTTCTACGTAGTTTAGGATTTATCCTTGGAGCAGTTTACATCATACGAAATTTCTCTATTTGGACCATTTATCTGAATTCCAGTTGCTTTCACTGGGAAGGGATGCTTAGCCTAACTAAGAGGTGCTATGGGAAGCAATATTATGAAATCTGTTAACAGCACTTGCCTTGTTTGTTTATTTATTTAATCTGTATACCCCATGTGAAGAAATTTCTATTGATGTTAACTGTAAGCAAAAGCCTTCCCCTTCCCCAGGACCTGGGAGGTAAGGATGGGAATCATATCTGTTTCTTTACATATATGATTGATACATATTGATACAGGGGCCTGATACATATTGATAGAACAAAGTGCCTGATACATACTGAGCCTCCTATACAGGTTGAATGAATGGACTGTGTAACCAGCCAGATTGCCTTTTGGCTTTGGCTCTCAGGAAACTCATAGCCAAGTTGCTGGAACCCTTGTATCCTGATACTGGCTTGGGTTCTCTCTGATCCGTGGACCAGGCTGTAGTCCTGACACAACTGTAGGAGAGAACAGATGAAGTTAAAGACTTGTGCTTGGGGAAAAAGACAAGTGGGAGATATAGGAAGATATTGCAGCTTATCATCTTCCTTCCCTGTCATAAACGGCCTTTTAGGGCAATGTCAGGACTTCCTCTAAACAGCAGTTTTCAATTTTAGTGTGCAAGAGGATCACCTTGAAGACTGGTTAAGAATGCAGATTCCTGGGCTCTATTCAGAGATTCTACTTTGGGAGGTCTGGGGTGGAGTCTCAGAATCTACACTTTTAACAAGTGCCTTAGTGGATTTCATGCAGGTGGGCACTGAGCCACACATATAAGAAATGCTGTCTAAAAAGCGACAGCCGTGACAGTTGCTCTTGCCATGCTCTTTGATATTTACCAGACACACCTTGGCCCAGCCTTCTCCAGGTGGTGTCTCTACTGCTCTGTGACCATCTGTGCACACGGGCTGTTCTGTGATTAGGGGCCTCTTCTGAGCCCCCAGATTGGGGTGTCATTTCGCGTCCGAGGTTGTGGCAAGCTGAGTGGCTGTAATTGTGGCATGTTGGCCACCAGAAGGGCAAAGGCTGTGCCTTTCTTGGTCCAGCTGGCCCTGGGGACTGAAATAGGATCCCCCCGGGTGGTGCCAGCTGCAAGTCTCCACCCCCTTGGTGTTGGCCTGAGTAGCCCCCATGACATTTGTGTCCCCTGTGGTATCTCCAAGTGAGACTTTCCTGTTTAAGGATGAAGAGAGGGGAGGGTGATGCAGCGGTGAGTGGGGCGGGAGGAAGAGAGATCTATACAGCACTGGAACACTGGGACTCCGGGACTTGAAGCAGTTCAGGAGGTTAGATCCAAAACGGCGCTTTCCTCTTGAGGATAAAACAGACCAATTTCTGTGGACAGAGAAGTGAGCATCCTGTGTAGAGGTGACTGAGCTCCTCTGACTCTCCCCGCTGGATGAGGAAACAGCCTGGAGGCCCCTTCTTCATGCTAAGGGTCGGTTTCATCATCCAGCCATGCTGTGAGCTGTGTGATTTAGCTCCTACAACACTGGCCTGCCGTCCTGCCCACCTGCCCCTTCCCAGAGTGATTTTGGGTGCTAGCATCATAGAGTGGTGATGCAGGTTGAAAGGGGCCCCATTCTGTAGGAGAAGCCCCTGCTTGCTTCCTGCTGCTTGCTCTGGGCCTTGTCAGGAGCTGTGCTCCAAGCTTCGAGGCTGTGCTGAAACCCTAGAGGTGAGTGGCTGACCCCATTCTCTGCGGAGGCTGGAGGCAGAGAAGGGGTGGAGTGGGTGTGACCAGCTCTTGCCCCATCTCTGAGCGTGCTGCGCTCTGGACAGCCTTGGCAGGCTGACAAGGGCCTGATCCCATGGGTGCCAAAAGGGTGGTGACAGGAAGAGATGGGCACTTTGCACCTTTCGAGTACCTCTCAGCAGAAGCCCTTTGTCCTCTGTCCATGGGCCAGGCAGATCTCCCTTACAGCCGGTGGGGAAACCAGAACGCAAAAGACTGGTTTGTTTGTTTTGAGCTGTAGGCATGCCAGTGATATTGCCAGTGCTCAGATCCCAGCATCTTTAAGCAGTGTGGTCATCATTTACCCTTTGGCTCTTCCCTTTAAAATACAGATTCTGGATATTTTGTTTCTGTGCTAAATCCTGATAGATCACCTCCACACCTCTCCATCTAGACCCAGAGCTCTGAGCCCAGTGAAGCAGATCCTCCCTTCCACTGACTAGGTCTCGCTCTCGTCTGAACATACCTCTGTGGGTAGAGACCGCTCTATGGTAGGGATGTTTCCAGCCACTTCCCCCCCAAACGCCACCTCTACTTCCTGGGCCCTATCAGCAGCAACTTCCCATCTGCTCCCCTCTTCTCTCCTCCCTCTCTTTCCCCTCCCCCAGCTTGCTGCTGCCCTGGGAGGAGCTATTTTTAGGGGCTGCTTCCTGGGATGTTTTACTTGGGGCTGGTTACCATGAAGGAAATGTCACCAAAACAGTGGGCATAGGCTGCAGGCACCCAGAGCCCTGCTGGGGGCACGGAGAGCTCAGTGGCTGACCCTGTTCTGGCCTTCAGAGTGTCCAGAGGCAGAGCCTTGCCTTCTTGGGGCTTGCTAGTGACCCCATGGGGATTTTCTCTGTCCAAGCTGGTTTGGGAAGACTTTCACTATGGGCCTCTTCTTGGAGCCTCTCTCCTTGTCCTCCTTAGTTAAAGCTTTTCTTGTCTTAAGATCCAAAGACCAGAGTAAGGCTCAGGTCTTCGTGCCACCCAGTTAAAACTGCTTGATTTAGGGCTGACGAGAAGGAAAGGACACCAGTTCAAAGGACAGAGCCTTGGGGGTTCACATGGGGCCTTTTCAGGCCCCACTGGGCTGTTTTCACAGCCCTCAGCTAGTCCCCAGGTATATGGATATGAAGGAATTAGAAGCTGTGGCCCCTGCTCTTATGTGATACACAGACTTTTGCTCTTAATTGGGGACTTTGCACCTTTAGAGTGAGATTCAAAGAGGAAGGGCTATGGCATCACAATGTCAGGGTGAGGTCAATGGGATTGTAGCTTGGGATTCCCAAGGCTAGGGGCTGTTTATAAGCAGCTGGGGAATGTGGATTATGACACCAAATCCCTGTGCTGCCCTTGTTTCTACTCCTCCGAGCGATGCCTCAGAGGGCCAGAAGGGGGAAGCAAGAGGAGACGCCCACACAGAGCATCTGAACTGGGTGGGCTGTGGGAAGCTTTTCCTGATCCACGCTGGGACCACAGGCACAGACCTTCGAAATAACTCCGAAAAGTCGAGGATGTCATTGACATCAGAACTTGGGGAGGGTCCCCCTAGCCAGAGCAGGGCTCTGTGTCTTTTCCCGCTTAGAGTGGGCTGTATGTTTAGATGTCAGCAGGATCTTAGTTGAAGTCCATGCTAGCGTTCATGGTTTTAGAGACGTCACTGAATCAGCCCGTGTGTTTCTGCAGGGCTGTGGAGAACCTGGCTGGCTCTCCCTGCGCTCCATCCTGCTGGGGCAGGAGTGTGAGTTTGGAGTAGGCATCATCCCTCGGGGTGCTAGGGGAGAGGTGTTTCGAGGTCTCCTCACTGTCTGCTTCCTCTGCTCTGTATCTGGTCACGCCTTTGCTTCCTTCTCTTCAAGGGTATTCAGCCTTTGTGGTGCCCTGACCCCAGTCTTAAGCTCTTGTGCAGAAGGCGGGGGAGGCAAGGGATCCTGGTGTCCAGGGCCTGGCCCTCACCTGAGGGTGCTATCAGGACGGCCTGAAGGGGGATCTTGATAACGGCCGCTTCTGCTTTCTGCTCCTGTTACCACCTAGCTCTTGAGGGGGAAATCCTTGCAGAGGGCTGTGGTTGGAGCTGGGCTGAAGGCCGGCAGGGGTGGGTCTCTCCATGGCAGTAGCACACAGGCAGGCAGGAAGTGGCCCTGTGCAAAAGCGGGAAGTGGCTGTTGTCAAACAGGAAGGGGGGGCTGGGCCGTGTGAAGGGGTGGGGACGAGCCCAGTCGAAAGGTGGGTGGGAAGAGGGTCAGCCTTGAAGAAGGTCTGGGCTGTTCTCTAGGAACAGAGCTCAGCGGTCACTGAAAGGAGGGGTGTCTCAAGGGAGAAGGCCGCCTTCGTGACGGGAGCAGTGGCTGATGTGTTAGCACCTTGGGATGTCAAGCCAGGGCCTGGACCTACCACTGTGGACCAGGCCAGGTCAGTGGCCTTAGCCCTTCGGGACTTGGGGATTCTGAGTTTCGGACTTCCCTGGTAGCTCAGTTGATAAAGAATCCGCCTACAATGTGGGAGACCTCGGTTTGATCCCTGGGTTGGGAAGATCCCCTGGAGGAGGGCATGGCAGCCCACTCCAGTATTCTTGCCTGGAGAATCCCCGTGGACAGAGAAGCCTGGTGGGCTGCAGTCCATGGGGTCACAAAGAGTCAGACATGACTGAGTGACTAAGCACAGCATAGCATGCTGAGTTTATAGGACAAACCCTGCAGCTGGAGAAGATGCTCTGCAAACCTGACTTGTTCCTGAAACATTGCTGCTGCTTATACAGAGCCCTGTGCTTCTTCCCAGACACACAGTGGAGAACAGGACAGGAAGTGAGGGGGAAAGGGATGGGAGACAGCAGCTGCAGAGGTTGGGGTGCTGGCCGCCTGAGCGAGGATCCTCCTGAGGATCAGGGAGAGCGTGGTAGGCAGAAACCACACGGCTCATTGAGCAGAGTTTCAGGATGGCAGGGTGCCACAGCCCATAAGGCTGGGGCCGAGGATGACCAGGGCTCCCACAGACAGTGGCTTTAACTGGGCCGTCCTCTCTCGGAGGTTACCCTGCTGGTAGCCTTCCCCTGCAGGCTGAAGACACCAATGGGCCCCACCCAAATGGGAGGCCTGTTATGGGGCCAGGTCGAGGGCTTGGTTAGTGTTCCAAGACCCCGTGACTGCCCAGGCTGATGGAGAGTGGGTCCAACTCTCTCCTGTCTCTGGTGATGGCCGTGGGCACAGGCCCAGCCTGGGAGACCTCGTCTGTCTTACTGCTGGACCCTTGCAAAGGAGGCTCTCCCTGAGTGCCAGGCACTCTGCGGAGCATTTACCCAAAAACGTCATTTAAGCCACAGATACCCCTGCCTTCATTTTAGAAGTGAGGAAACTTTTTCCCAAGCTATGTACCTGGCTCGCTCTGTCACCTCCGTTCCATCACATGTCACTCTGTGCCGAGGCTGTCCTTGACCATGCAGTTTAAGTGTGCACTCTCCCACTGCCCTGCTTTATTTTTCTTTATTGCACTTGCCATGACATCTAACATGCCATCCAGTTCTTACGGACTGTCCCCTGACCAAGCTCCACTAGCGTATCAGCTTGCTGAGGGTGGGGACTGTTGTCTGTTCTGTTCACTGCTGCATCCCCAGCATCTGAAACAGCACCTGTCGCATAGTAGGCCTCAGTAAGTATATTCTGAATGAATAAATGAGTCTCAGATGGGTTTGGGACTCACAGCTCTAGGACTCCATCTGGGGCTGTCTGACTCAAAACCAGTGGGTTAATAGCCAGACTCCATGACTGAGGGTCAGACCAAGGACCACGGCACAGCCTGGGGTTCAAAGAAGACTTGTGCAGAATGTGGTACTCAGCTCCGTGGAGTTAGGGTCAAACTGCGTGACTGTCTAGGACCCTCTGGACCCTGGGCAGCTCCTTCGAGGAGCTGGGCGTGTGACTGTCTCTTCTCTTCCCACTCTGAGTCACTGATAAAGCCAGAGCTCCCTTATTTTTAGTGCCGTTGCTGTTGTGGAACTGTAACCATTAGCCAGTAAGAGACTTAAGGGAGGAGATAAACATTAATCTTCTGGGCCTTCCCCTCAGCTGCCACCTCCGCATCGCAAGATACTGCTCTCCTGCACCTGCCCGGGCAGCCCAGCCCGAGAGTTGCGGGTTGGAGGGTGTGAGGTGAGTGGTGAGAGAGAGGGCTGGGGGGTCTTCAGCTTTAGTGGCTTGCTTGGTACCACCATCCCACGACCAGGGCTGGGGAGGAAGGTGGGGTCGCCCTGACATCCCCCAGTCAGGGCTGGAAGAAGCAAGCCCCCTATCACCAGGCAAGGCTAGTGCCGCTTCCTCAACTGCACCGCCTTCTGGAGGTCCCGGCCCCGAGGGGTCGCAGGCAGTGTGGGACTACCTGGGGCTTTCTTGGCTGCATCCCTGTCAGTCACCATACCGAACTCAAGGGTGGGACAGAAGGCCTGACCCAGATCTATGGGCAGCTGGGATAGATTAGCTGGGCAGCAGGAACTAATCTCTGCCTGCCCCTACCTCCTTCTTCCACAGAGCAGAGCCATCCCTAGAGGGAACGTTTAGGATAGAGCTGAGGGTGCTTGGTGAGACAGTAAATATGAGTTCCTTCTCGTCTGTAATCCATGTGTTATCTCAGGCAGGCCTGGGTTTGAATTCACACTTCTCTCCCATTCCTGCTATAGGACCTTGGGTGAATTATTTAACTTCTCTGGGCCTGTTTTATCATCTGTGAAATGCGGACAGTCAGTGTCCTGTCTGGTAGGATGGTTGTGAGGGTCATGGGAGGCTTTACAGAGGCTCTTTGCTGTTTAGGTAGAGGTGGGGTGGGCACAAGCCACTACCAAGGGACTCAGGACTCGCTTGGCAGGTATGGAAGGGACGGTACCCGCCTAGACCTGTTGGAGTTGGGGTGAACTGGACTGTGCCCCTAAAGTCTGGTGTCTTGACTTGATGCTCTCATTTTTCCTGATCCTGTCATCATAGCATAGCGATGGAGAAAGAGGGCTCTAGGCTCAGACCACCTGCCTCTGGTGCCTGTTTGTGTGACCTTGGGCAGGTTACTTGAAACTTTTAAGTCTCAGTTTCCTCCTTTGCAATGTAACTGAGCTAATCAGATCCTCCATTTCACTGGGTTTCTGTGAGGATGAAATAAGATTGTCTGTGCCTCTGCCCAGCGTATAGTAAATACTTAGTAAAGAATAGTTTTTACTAGTACTGTCAATGTTATTGATAAACCATTATTAAGCCTCTGATGTGGAAGGAACTCTAGGAAGCATCACACAGGGAGGTGCCACTCTGAAGAGCTTGTGACCGAAAGATACGTGATTTAAATGTGTGATGTGAGAATTATAAGAGGTGCTGTGGGAGACAGAGCTGGGTCATGAGGAGAGAAGTCACAGTCTACTGGGAGGAACAGGGAAGACTTTGTGAAGGAGGTGGTTTTGTGGAGTTCAGCAAGTAGAGATGGGGGTAGAGTGGCTGGGGCTTCTAGGCTACCTTGTTTTAAGCAGTAGCAGCCTCTCTTTCTGTGCCTGGAGCTCTGCCTTCCTCTGGAAGGAATCAACTACCACATCTTGCTTAGATTTGTGGGCTCTTGGATTCTGGTCATTTCACCAAAGCAGCGTGACCCCAGAACATGCATGGCAATAGGCCAGAGCTCCCAGCAGTGGGCAGCCAAGCGGGTCCTGGGAAGAAGCAGGATTTCTGCAAAATGGGCATCGTAATACTACCAACCTCCAAGAGTTGTTTTGAGACTAAATTAAAAGATGTATCTGCCTGGTGTAGAAGTAAGCACTCAATAAACATTAGCTTTTTTTTTTTTTTTCAAATTATCAGTCTCCATTGTCAGCATGGTTATGTTTCAGGATTGCCATGAAGACTGCATTAGAGAATATATGCAAAACTCCTAGCACAATATATGTTCATGTAGTAGGTGTTCAATAAAACTTAGCCATTATTATTAGTATTTTCAACAAGGAAGAAATTCTGGACACCCTGGCCCAGTAAAATCCCTGCTGTGGTGGAAAGAGCACCAGAGTTTTAAGACTTGGATTCAAATCCTGGCTCTGCCGCTCACTAGCTTGGGAAGCTTTCCTAAGACACTGCTTCATGGCAAAAGGTTGTCATTAATACCTGTCTCCAGAATTGCTGTGACCTGCTATGTTAATTCAGCAAATTGTTTAAAAAAAAAATAAAGAAGAGGGCCATAGTAGGTGCCTAAGAATTGAAGGCATATGAATAGCCAAGTGGCCGCAAATAGAATGGATGTCTGATAGCTTTCGTTTTCTCTCTTCCACTTTTAGATCACCAGAAACTAGAACGTGAGGCCCGGATATGCCGACTTTTGAAACATCCAAACATCGGTAAGTGCCCTTATATAGAGCATGTCTTGGGCATTTTGTAGAAGGTGGCGAGAACAGAGATCCACTGTTTTTGTGTGGGGAACCACTTCTGTCCCTGGGCGTCTGCCTGGTGCCTTTTTTTACCCAAGCAGGATCGCAGCTTGGAATTCTGGGGTGTTCTAGTTTAGAGACCTGAGCGTCTCCCTTCCTGTGGTGCCATCTCAGCGCTGGGAGTGAGGCATCGGAATGTGTTTCAGGCTCCCTTTCTTCCCCTCTCCTTCCGTCTCTGGGCTGAGGGCTGGGTCTTCGGCGTGTGAGGCTCGGGGCGAGTGGCCTGCCAGCGCCCCTCGCCGGGGGCCTTCCGCGGCCATCAGCAAAGGGTCTGCACTTTGTTTCTGGCCTTGAAAGAGTTTTGTTCCTTGCTGCGGTGTCCTGTGCACTCTGGGGGTTTCCATGGCGCTCCCATTCGTATTCCCCGGAGCCAGGAAAGCAAGCTGCCCACCCGCCTGGCTTCCCTGAAGCAGGGGTGGCAGGAGCCACTCGGCTGGAGAAGGAGAAAAAATTAAGAGGATTTCTCCCGCTCCCACCCTGACTCGGGGGACAAGAGCACATTGTTGGTTGTTCTAAAGCCTGAGGAGGTTTGCCTGCCACAACCCACTCTGGCTCAGTTTTACATTGTTCAGCTGAAGTAGTCTTTGCCAAAGCGTTGGCCCCGATTTGGTGCTTCTCTCGGAGGGGACAGAAACTGGGCTGGCTTCAGCGTCTGAGCAGAAACCCCAGGCTTGACATGAGGTGGAAAAGCAGGGAACATCTCCTAGGTTTTCCCTGAAAGCTCCAATTATCACAAAGGACAGTGAGTTTCTATGCTCGTCAGTTCAGTTCAGTTCAGTTACTCAGTCGTGCCCGACTCTTTGTGACCCCATGAATCACAGCACGCCAGGCCTCCCTGTCCATCACCATCTCCTGCAGGCATGGCCTAAATATTAGGGGTGCTCCAGAGGCTGCCTACTCTGCTGGGTTGGTAGCCAGCACTGTGAGGTGACTTGCTGAAGTTCAGTGCTCCCTCCTGAGCTACTCAGCCTCCAGCTTCACAGGCCTAGGACTGGGATTTTCACCATGAGCTCTGACACGGGAGAGTGGGGTCGTACTCCAGCCCGAGGGGACGGGAGCGTTGAGGTAACCAGAACTGAAGCCACGCACAGCTTTATAGATGGCAATCAGCAGCTTGGCTTACACGCGACACAGATTGGCGTAGCTGGTACTCAGTTCTGCCTGGTGCCGTCTTGCACGAAGCCAGCCCCTCTCAGCCCATGAGTCCTGGGCTGGGAACCTCTGAGCTCTCTGAAGTTCAACCCTCACCTGAAAACACCATGGTGGGGACCAAATTGTCGCCTTGGGTAGGAGAGAAACGACGAGAGAAACAGCTAAAACAGCAGTCACCAACTCAGGCATGTTTTGTTTGGCTGGCTTAGTGGTTTAAAAATATTTTTATTATTTGCCAGTATTTTAAAATGAGATTTCACATTTAAAAAAAAAAATTCTATTTCCCAATCTTTCAAATCAGAAGATTTGGCTCTGCTGAGCCCACATCCATGCATGGCCAGAATCAGCTGGACCTGGGCAGTGACTGCCCCCTTAGCCTGCTGGCCACTGTCTATGCTGTTAACTTTCTACTGCTTACCTGGTCCCTCTGGGCTTTACGAGCTTGTCACTCTGAGCTAGCAGTGGCAGAACAGGAGAAAAAAAGCTGGTGGGTGACTAAAGCCATCCGCAAGCACAGAAGCATTTTGGTGTTCCAGTCCCAGGTCTCAGGGTCTGAGGACAACTTCCTTTCCTTACACCCCAAGTGACCAACTCATAGAGCAATGATGAATTGCCCGCCTGGAGGGAGGGGAGAACAAAGGGTGGGGTCCATGGTGCGGGAGGTGGAACCATGTCCTCATTACCTGCAACATGGGTGTGATTGACCACAGAAGGGTCAGAGTGGGACAAAGACAATTGAGAACCAACCAGGAAGTACAGAACTGGAATTCTAGCTGGAAAATACTCCAGCCTTCTTTTACTGTGCTTTTGAAAATTAGATATATACTTTTGAACCTTTTAGACTTGGTTTGGTAGCCCCTTCTTCTTTAACCACCAGTCCCCAGTGCAGAATCAAGGCAGATGGAGGGACTGTCTCCCCCAGCCATCTGCTCTGCTAGGGAGACAGCAAAACTCAGGGAAGACCAGGCAAGGCTCTCTCCCTTTGTCAGTGTCTCATTGCCTAGAACTGTGCTTTCATTTCATGATTGCTCCCAGACCCTGGGGGCCTTGGTCTGAGGCCCTATTTGGGGTCAAGGGAAGGGAGAAGGAAGGGTGAGTAGTCAGGACTATGTCCTGGGAGAATGATCTGGCCAGGCTGTCCGTCCTCCAGTGGGAACCGGGACTCCTAGAGATGAGGGAGCTGTGGGTCCAGGAGATGGGGGTTGCCATGGATCTTGACCTGGCTTGTGGCAGAAGAGGAGCCCATTTTGTCTGCTTAATTCGCTGTCCCTCTTCTCTCTCCACTGCTCCATCCTTCAGAGCGGTGGCCCTTTTGGCTTTAGCTGCTAATTGCATCCCACAGGGATACTAGTGGATCAGCCCAAGAGTGGTGCAGAGGTGAGGAAGCAGAGAGCACGTGGTCCACCCCTGATTGTTGTCAGACTCACCGGCACTTGCATTCAGAAGGGTATTTGGTACAAGGAGCCAGGCACCCCCAGTTTTTTCTCTTAATAGATACTCTACCCCAGGAGTTGACAGTCTGTGGGAAGAGTGGCCCCTAATGTAAAGCATGGTCTCTGGGTGATAATGCTGTGTCAGTGTAGGTTCGTCAGTTGTGATGAGCTTGCTTCTTTTGTGGAGATGGTGATAGTGGGAGAGGCTGTGCGTGTGTGGGGACAGCGGGTAGGTGGGAGCTCTCTGTGCTTCCCGCTCAGTTTTGCTATGAACCCAAAATTGTTTTAAAAGATAAAGTCTTTTTTTAAAAAAAGCCTGTTGGTTTTGAGGCATACTGCAGAACCTAAAAGAGCCCTGGGAGAGTGGCCAGAGGTGAGAGTTGAGAGGAAGAAACGGCAGTAGTGCTGACCGTCTAGAGTCTGAATGAAGTGTCTTCTACCTGTGATCTGCTTGCTCCCTGCTCTGAATTCCTCTAATGAATAGACTCTGTCTTCCTTCGTGCTGAGCTGCCCCAGCAGTTTCGATCACAGCCTAGCATTGTGGTTTAGAGCAGTACTTCTCAAACTTTCATGTGCTTGTGAATCACCTAGGGATTGTGTTAAAATTCAGATTCTGATTCAGTAGCTCTGGGGTGGACCTGAGCTGCCCCACGTCTCCAGGTGAAGCTCCTGCTGCTGGTTCAGCATGCGGAGAAGCAAAGGTCTGTGGCCTTGGTATCCAGTCCTCTGGGTCTGAATCTGGGATTTGCTGGGCAGCTGTGACCCCTGGCCCATGATTTTACTTACCCGTGCCTCCGTTTTGTCATCTATGCCTCCTAATGGAGTTCTGAGAAGGTTGAGCAAGTGAACGAGTCCTAAGAAATAAATGGACATAATGAAACTGGAGATTCCAGCTCCCAGAAGTAGTCCCTCCAGCCCCAACTCAGTTGACACATGTTATTCAAGCCTGGCTGCCTTTTACGTTGGGCCCAGGCCACACACAGCTAATAAATAGTAAGTGTAGCAATAACAGTTGCAAAGAAAGAGATGGAAACGTTGGAGCATAGGCGAGCAGCTCCGAGATCTTGCCCACCTGCTCCTTCCTGGAGGGCAGCCTTTACTCCCCTGCTAGCCCCCTGGGATGACACGACCTCCTCCCCCGCCCTGTATTTTCATGGGCATGAACAGTGATACTTTGTCAGTGCTTTTTTGACCAAAGTTTGTTAGTTAAAATGTGGCATACTGTCGGGTGGTTTTTAAAGAATTGGAAATAGCCACAAGATTTGGGTTGTGGCTTTGTCAGTACATGAAGGTATAAGACACTGAGTATGTTGTTTTTGGCCTGTTCTTCCTTCCACAGTTTGTAAAGAACAATAACTAGGTTTACGACTGTAATGCAGCAAATGCTTCATGCTTCTTTTCCCACATCTTCCTGTCCAGGGTTGGTCTGGTTCTCTTGGCCTCCATACCCTCTCATGACTATGGAATGGCCTGGGTATTGGATTTTTTTCCCCCCATACATCCTTTACTTCTCCCAAACAGCCCCTAATGCTTGGTTATGTATTTGTATAAGTGCTTCTTTAAAGCCCGTCCCCCCTGAGGCTGCTGGGTCTCTCTTGTTCACAGCTGCGTCCATGGCATGAGCAGCCACGCCTGCTTCAGGGAGGCTGCCACAGGGACATCGTTGAGCAAGTCAGAATGGCCAGGGCTAAGAGGGACAGGTTAGAGCTCCTTTGCCCAGGAGGATGGAGAAAGTGACTCCCTCCGGGCAGTTCTACAAAATTAGGGATCTTAATATTGGCCTGCTTTGGCCTCAAGTCTCAGCTCTGCCACTCAGTGTAACTTTGGGTGGGTTTCTTTTGGAGCCTCTGCTTCCTGTCCTGTTACACAGACGTTAATAGAAGTACCTACCCCACAGAGCTAATGCAAGGGTTCAATCAAATAACATGTGTAAAGCTCTTGGCATAATGCCTGGCACATTGAAACAGCTCAACTAAGTGTTAGGTATTATCATTTGGATCTTTATTATTGCGAATCTGCTAGGTTGGCACTTAGAGTGGTGCAATCAAGTTTCTCCTCTTGTTCTCAGCCCCCTGTTCATTTTCTCTACAAATGGAAAGAGAAAGATAGCAGTCTTGCTCAGTGGTGGAGCCTTCCACACCTGTCCCTCCTTGCCTTGGCCGTGCCTGGCCCTGGGACACACATCAAAGCGGAGCTCTGGGCTGGGCGGCCTGGGAGGACTAGTCTTCCCTCGCTGCTCTGCTCAGCTGACTCTCCTCCCCGGCTCCTCACACCTGGACTCTGTGTGTGGTCTTCCTGGGGAAGGGCAAGTGCCGATGACTCCCTGTCTGGGCAGAGGCATGGGTGCCTGCCCTTTTTGCCCTTCTGGGCTCGGGGCAGGGGGTGGGGTGTGTGGGTCTGGGATCAGGGGTCCTGGAGAAGATAGCCAGTGCCAGGACTCCCCTGGGAGTCACTGTTAGCATCGTGCCTGCTGCCCTGTTAGTGCCTCCTGCCGCTGCTGTTAGTCACCTCCCTAATGAAGCTGGTCTTTAGCTTCTGGGACAGCTGATTTCCAGGGGATTATTTGTATTACACACTTTAATGCGTTTTAATAGCAAATTTTTAATTAAATGGAAAGTCCTTTTGGAAGCAAGGGAGCAGCAGCTGCAGCAGGGCTCAGCATGAGCCACCCATTCCGGCCAGAGAAGCGCAAGTCAGGAGTGAGCCACCCATTCCGACCAAAGAAGCGCAAGTCAGGATCGGGGGTGACAGGGCTTTGGGGGAGCTCGCCTGAGCGCGCCTGGGTTAGTGAGGGGAGGGGGGAGGCAGGGGTCTGGCTGTAGCTTCTTCATTCTGTCACCCACAGGCCTAGAGAAGTATGAACTTGTTCGCCCAAGTACAGGAGAGAATCATTTGAGGAGGAGGGATCTTAGGAGTACCACCCGCCTTTGATTCCGTTGGGAAATCTCAGAAGTACTGAGTTCTGGTGGAATTTTGAGGTTGAGTAACCAGATCAGATCTAATAAGGTCGGCAGTATGAAGCATAAACAATTGCTGGGCCCTGGTTCTCGCCCTGGCAGGCCCGAATCCTCATTTGTCAAGTGAGGAACAGCACAGGGCTCCAGTGATGGCTGAGGGCCTGGATTTTACATTCAGCCCATCTTGCTGTGGGGCAAGGGGAGGTAGGGAAGTGCCCCAGTCCTGAGGAGACGCCCTCACACTGGAAATGGAAGGTATCATTCGAGCTGGTGGGGCCTGACACACAAGAGATTTCTTTGTATCTAAGAGCTTCACTGGTCGGTTTGGTGTCAGGCCATTCCTGAAGTGAGGAGCTCCTGGAACTGTGTGAAGGTCAAACAGAGGGAGCCCTTTGGGACACAGGCTCTCCATCAGGCGAGTGCAGGTGAGGGAAGGGACCAAGCAGGAGGGTTGATCAGAGCAGACATGCGTTTGCATTAGAATGATGCTGAGGGGGGCGGTTGGCATTTAACCCCCTGAGGTGGCTTTGTGGGCAGAAGCTTGAAGAGGAGACCTCAGCAGCATCAGGTTGGGCTCTTGCCCAGGAGCTCTGGAGGCTGTGAGTGGGAAGAGATTCTGCTCACCAGCCTTTTCTTTCGCTTTTACTGCAGCTCCATGCAGTAGCCTCCCGTACCCATCTTGTGGGCACATTCGTGAGCGGTTTCTCTCCAGGCTCCACTGCTTTGTCGCCTCAGTGTGTGGGCTCCTCCACATTTCTTGTAGGAAACAGTGGTATAAACCAGTCTTTGGAGTCAGAAAGAGCTGGGTTTACATCTGGGCCCACCAGATCTTTGGCCTTCGGCAAGAAATTCTATGCCTTTGAGCCTCCATTGTCCTCATCTGTGGAATGGGAGTAATACGTATCTCGGAGTGGTCATCAGGAATAATAAACTCCTTGAAGTAGACACCATGTCGTTCCTAAATCCTACCATCTACCACACACAGCACTCGATACATACTTGTAGCTTAAGTAATGTATGCAAAGACCCTAACTCAAGGCCTGGCATGAAGTCAGCACTTAATAAATGGTTATTGTCGTTGCCTGAATCTGTGTGTTGCCTGCTGGGCTGTGCCTTTCCCACTTCTTCCCCTCCCCCCAGTTCTTCTGCTCCCATTCACTCCAGGGTCTCCCATCTTGCCTTTCTCTGTCCCTCTGCGGTCTGCATCCCTAGGTGCTTCTTGCTCTGCACTGCACCCTCACACATCACCCTCACACGTCACATCCCAGGACCACCTTCGCTGAGACCAGCGCCTCTCAGAAGAAGGTTTCTGCTTTTCTCCGTCTTGCCTCACTTCTTAGCCACAAAGCTTCTGTCTCTCGCCTACATCTGAGGCAGTCTGAGATGGCGACCCGAGCCCTGGACCTGGGGTCTGGTCATCTCTGCTCTGTGGCTGCATCTTGGCCCCAGGGATGCTGGGCATCTGCCCCTTCTTGGGAAAGAGTCTGTGGGGCTGACAGGATGGGGCAGGGCTGGGGTGGCCAAGGAGGAGAGGAGTAGGCTTTCCAGGTTTTCTCTCTGTTAATCTCTGTCCCCATCTCCTCTCTTGCAGTACGCCTCCATGACAGTATTTCTGAAGAAGGGTTTCACTACCTCGTGTTTGACCTGTAAGTGCCACTTTCTGAGGGTGTGGGGGCCTTTCCCTTCAGCTGGCTCAAGAGGAAGGCTTGGGAAAAAAGCCCTAAACTGGGTCTTCAGCCTCTGCCAAGGGTTCCTCTCCTTTGCCCGTGGAGAGAGGTTTGATTTTGAACATCCTCTGGTCATGAGCAGATTGCCGAGGGCCTCCTTCCTCACTCAGTGGTTCTCCAGGGCTCTGACCCTGGGGTGGCATTGCTCTTGCATTTTCTGTTCAGCAGCACACCTTGTGCAGATGCTTTTTTTCCCCTTGTTTCTCAGTGTGTTGTCCTTAGCGGAGATACACAACGTAGCTCTTTGCCTGACCTTAAGAATTCTGGGAAATTGAAGGCACCTTTTATTAGTTGTAAACTGGGCTCCCATTGGTCTCTCCTCCACTCTGGTTGTGGTTTAATGTCTTAAAAGTAGTTCTTCACCTAATGGAAATGCCTCTTTGGTATTTTCAGGGTTGGGTCTCTGTGTCCTTGGTCTCATTGTTCTTCAGCTTCAGTAGTAGGTCAGTCCTTCTTGGGCAGCTGGATCTTAGTATTCATATTGGTCTCAAATAAAGCTAAGACTGTTTGAATAAGTCAGTTATTTTCTCTTAACTGCCTGTACATTCATCTCTACCAGAGTATTAGGTAATCTACAAATTATAGACAGAAATGTACAGGAGGTGGGGAGGGCTCACACTGTCCCAGGAAGAAGCTCCGTTTCATTGAAGGATTGGTGTGTTCTGAGCTTGCAGACGAAGCACATGTAGAGTTGCCATGTCTCTAAAACCGTTGTACAGTGTGGCTGTTGGTTACCTGTTGGGTGCTGCCTCCTCTGACCCTCTTTGTTGGTTGCAGTGTTACCGGCGGAGAGCTGTTTGAAGACATTGTGGCCAGGGAATACTACAGTGAAGCCGATGCCAGGTGAGACGAGGGCCCTAAGGTGTAAGTGTGCCTCTTAACCATCTTAGGGGGCAGGGCATTGTGCCTGTTGGAACCGTCTTTGGGAGCGGTCAGAAGAGCTCTTACCTGGACAAAGATTCTGTAGGGTTGGACTCAGGCTACATTCCATGGGCATGCTTAGAAGTTAATAATTCAGCACTCCCAGATCAGTTTTCTGCAAAGCTCTTACAAATCTCTTTCACCCTGTCACACCAGAAATACCTTTCCTTTGCACCACTGTATACTCATGAGGGCCCAAGGGCCCTCCCTATCTCCACTTTCTTCTTCTGACAAACTCTACTGCATACAAGGCATCCTGGGAATGATCCAGAGATGGGGAAAACATGGTTTGTGTCCTAAAGGAGTGTAAACGTCTGGGTTAATAATCCAACCAGGGAACTTCCTGGGAGATTTCAGCCACCATCACCTTATGTCTTGACCACCAGGACGAGCTTTTCAGGTTGGAGGACCTTTCCTCGGCCACACCCCTCAGCCCCCAGCCCTCTAAGAAACCCTGGCAGCTTCTCCACATGACGCAGCAGAATTCCTCCCACACCACAGCTCCTGGGCACTTGTTTGGTCTGCCTTTCCTGCCCCGGCTCCTCCCCCACCCCAGATTTTTTCTGAGGGTGATGTCCTGACAACCTGATTTTGAGTGTCCTGCTTGCAGCCTCCTCAGGCATATGTGGCAGCTCTGGCTGCCTCTGGGGGCGTGGAAGGGGACACACAGCTTCCTCACAGATTTCTCAACCCTTAGAGGCCAACGTTTGCTGATCAGCTTCAGATGCTTCAGCCTCAGGAAAAATTCTCAAGTGGGAGATGAATTCCAGTGCCAGCAGGGGAGGACCAGGCTCTGGGGCGGGAGGAGGAGGCGGCGATAGCTCAGGGAGCCTGCGGGGAGGAGGGGGAGCTGGGGCGGTGACTGTACCAGTGTGCTTGGCCTGGCTCTGCTGGGACACTTCGCACTTTTGCCATTTTTGGCCAGAAGGCTCTCCCTGCTAGCTTGGCTCTGTTCTAATTATATATTTCTGTGGAGACTCGCCTCTTCAGCTCAGTCTTAAAGTCTCTTCGGCCTACTCTTGGACCATGTCCTTATGGGGAGGCCTGAGCCTCAGCCTCCAGGAACCCAGCGAGACACTTTGGCTCTTGTGGAAGCCCCAGCCTCAGATTTCAGAGGAAGGAATACTGTCAGTCCAGGTTACTGACGTTCGGGCCGGATCATTTTTGGTCGTGAGGGCCCCTCTTGTGCATTGTAGGTTTAGAAGCATCCCTGGCGTCTATCTGCTCGATGCCAATAGCACCCTCCCTCTCAGTGGTGACTACCAGCAGTGTCTCCAGGCGTTGCCAGATGTCCCCTGGGGGGCCGAAATCAGCCTCTGGTTTTCTCCAGTGCTCTGGACTGCTGGTGCACTCCACCGGGAGTTGACCACAGGTGTGGAGGATGGTTTGGAAAGTGGACGGCCTTCTAGAATTTGAGAATCAGCTGCCGAATGTGACTCTAGGCTGGTTTGTCTTTTTCTGTGCAAAAGCATGATGAGAAGTGCTCTTTGGGGTGCCTCTTTGAAACTCTCTTAAGTGTCTTATTTCTCGATGATGCCTGTGTACTCATTTCTCTCCCCTACTAGATGATAAACTTCAGGGCAGGCACTGGGTCCCCTATACAGCTGGTGCAATACCCAGCCCAGTGCTTATAGGTGCTTGATAAATGTTTACCTACCCCCAAAACAACTTAGGCTTGGCTGGACTATCCTTCCTGAGTTGCCACCACAAGCCTCTTCTCCAAGAACACAGTTACTATAGGGGTTAAGAGGAAGGAGGAAAGGGTTGGATGGTGGGTGTCTCTTTCTCAGGAGTCTGAGGTATTCTTCCTTGGAAACAAATTGGATATGTTGAGCCTTCACAATCTAAGGAGGCTTGGTGGACCCTGTTCTAGTCTATCCTCTGCTATTATCTAGTGGAAGACCCTGGACAAACCACTTAGTCTGCTTGGGCCTCAGTTTTCTCTTTTGTAAAGTAGGTTGAACAGATGATGTCCAAAGTCCAAGGTTTTAGCTCCTCTTTCAGTGATGCTGTGTGAATCCGTTACCCAGAGTTAAGTGCTTTAGTCTACAGCATGTGGTTGTGGATGGTTTTACCCTGCACTGACCTTTCTTTTTGTGCTTTTGCAGCCACTGTATACATCAGATTCTGGAGAGTGTTAACCACATCCACCAGCACGACATCGTCCACCGGGACCTGAAGGTACCTACCTCCCGGGTCCCCTTTGCTTCTTGTTTGTGAACCACTGGCGCCACCTGGTGCCAGGTGATAGCACTGCATGGTCCCAAGCTAGGCTCCCTCTGGGCTGAGGGATTGGTGCCTCACGAGGCTCTCTGTCTTCCTTATACAGCCTGAGAACCTGCTGCTGGCGAGTAAATGCAAGGGTGCTGCTGTCAAGCTGGCTGATTTTGGCCTAGCCATCGAAGTACAGGGAGAGCAACAGGCTTGGTTTGGTAAGAGTGACCCTGTCTTCCTGGAATGCAGCTCCCGCCCTTCCTCCTCTTCCTGATCTGCCTTCCTCTTTCAGAACTGCAGGCCAGACCCTTAATGGTCCTGGCCTCCTCAGAGACTGGAGGAAGGGCGGGCACAGAGCTCCCCCTGGCCCTCCGTGACTCAGTACAGTGAGACTAGCTGCTGTCAGCACTGCGTTCTTGCTGCCTCTGGGGACAATGGAAGTTCCTTTAAGGCACACGTATTTGCCCTCTGGTTTAGATTCCGGGCACTGCAAGAAGCCCAGCCCGTCGTCTCTTGCTGCCCAAGTGCTGAGAGCTTATGTAGCCAAATCAACAGGAGTAAGAAGGGACTTGGGAAAAACTGCTGATGTGGATTTAATGAGAGAGAAAGTGGGTTCAGTGTGCCTCCGCTCTCTCTTCCGCTACAGGTTTTGCTGGCACCCCAGGTTACTTGTCCCCTGAGGTCTTGAGGAAAGATCCCTATGGAAAACCTGTGGATATCTGGGCCTGCGGTAAGCCCATTCCACACACTCAGCTTTTTGGTGTTAAGGGCGTTCAACTTCCAGTGATGACAAGAAAGAGGCATTGCTATTCCCTGTGGGTCCCACAGGCATCTGGTATATGTGAAGTCACAGCATTTGCTCTGGTGTCCCCCGGGATGGCTGTTCCTTTCACAATCTCCTCCCCAGCTTCCTAGATGATGATGTCTCCTTCTCAAAGAGGGATTTACCCATGCCTTAGTGGGTGGGTTGTGCCTGAAGAAGTCGTAGACGTGGCGTGGTGATGTGGGGCGTAAAGCACAGTGGCACAGCATTGTCAGCTGCCATCCACCTCTCTCTCTGGGATGGTCCTTGACTTTCTGGGTGGCTCAGAACCCCATGTGGCTTTTCTTGGTTCTTTAGCAAAGCAGGTGACTGACCCCAGTGACCTGTATTCTGTCTTGTAGGGGTCATCCTGTATATCCTCCTGGTGGGCTACCCTCCTTTCTGGGATGAGGATCAGCACAAGCTATATCAGCAGATCAAGGCTGGAGCCTATGATGTAAGGACCAGTTTGTTCCTGCCCCTCTGTCCAGGGGAAGGGGGTGTGCTGAGTGTGTTGCAGGGTGTGGGGAGTGTCAGGGATTTTGAGAACCATATAGGCCTCAATTCTTGTCACCACCTGTCCCAGGGAGCAACTTTTTTGCACAGCCATTGTTGGTGGCGGTAAAATCATGGAGTCCACTAAAGTCCTTTGTTCTGTTATTTGCAAAGAATGGCGTGGCTGTGTAGTGTGCCGAGTGACACAGAGATAAGAAGTGTGGCAGCTCCTCCCACTGCGGTGGGGCCTTGGGCACAGTGTTGAGCAGTGGGTTCCTCCTCATAGGGAGATAGAGTTGAACCAGAAGACATCAGGGTCCCCTGGTATGATATTCTGGCATTCTAACCATGATTGTTCTGTTTTTCTTCAATCTTTAAGCTGACTCAGGCCCTGGGATACCCAGTGCTTAGCCCACTTCATGCTAGGCAGCTTTCGATAGTTAACCAGGGTTAACCTTGTAACCCTGGTTACAAGGGGTATAAGGTACACAGATTTCATATTCCTCCTTCTCCTGTTCCCATTTCTTAGTTCCCATCACCAGAGTGGGACACAGTGACTCCAGAAGCCAAGAACTTGATCAACCAGATGCTGACCATAAACCCCGCAAAGCGTATCACAGCTGACCAGGCTCTCAAGCACCCATGGGTCTGCGTAAGTGTCTTCTCCTGAGGTCAAGGTGATCCAGGATATCTGCTCTCAATGTGCTCGTAACACTGTCTTTACCCTCCTTCTTGTGACTAGAGAATAATCATCTGGGGCCTTGAGCTAAGACGCTGCAGAGGGGACAGGGGACTGGGTGGGGCCCAGGGGCAGCATATGTCACCAAGAGAAGCCAGGGGAGTGAATGGGACTAACTGGCTTCTCTCTGACCTTCCCCCACTCATTTGGCAGGTATGACTTAGTTTTGCCATTGAATGAGGGCTTAGGTTGACCCTTGCAGGCTCTAGTTGATGACAGAAAGCAGCCAGCAGAACTCAAAAGTAAATTGCCATGCCTAGAATGCATATCCAGATCCCAAATCAGACAACTCTAATGAGAAGGTGATGAGACCCAACAAATAAACAAAAGGGGCCTGTGAGCAATGAAAAAGAGCTCCTGAAGTTCAGTCACAAAGCTCATCCTAGGAGAGCCCCCAGGCTATCGATGGGGTTGTCATCATGCTCTGTTTTTGTGTAAACTTCTATCTGGCTGCAATATCTTTTTTCAAACAGGGTCTGCTATAGTCAGGCCTCCTGACAACCATGATGCATGTATTTATTTGTTCTTTTCCATGTTTACTGAATGCCTCTTTGGTGCTGGTCCGTGTGTGCTGGAGATACAAAGATGAATAAGGCCTGGTGCCTTCCCCCACAGATCTCAGAGATGATCTGGGGAGACAGGCACCTAACGAATGTATAGGAGCCCCTGCCATCGCTGGTGGGCAGTGGGATTGCTGAAGGCCTGGAGGAGGTGAGCTCTGTCCTGGTTCTCGCAGATTACTGGAAGTTCCCCAGCATGATAACCTGCAGACTGAGGTTAGCACGAGCTAAGGTGAGAGGCCATGGGGAATTATGGCGAGATTAAGGAACGTTAAGTAGTTTGGTGGTAGATGAAGGTAGGACTACAGGAATATAAGAGAACGAAGCCAAAAATGATTCCAGTGACATACAAGTTTCTGCCTAAGGAGTTTAGGTGTTATTCTGAAAGCATAGGGAACCATTTAAGAGTTTCAAAGAGGGAATGAAATACGCAATTAAGAAAGATCACTTTGGAAGCTGTGTAGAAAATGGAATTGAAGAGGCAGGGGCAGAGAGAGCTAAAGAAGCTGTTGTGGTTGTCTAAGCAAGGCCAGACAAGGTTTCAGCTAAGGGTAATGATAGGATAGGTGGGGTGGCAAGGACTGGATACATTTGAGAGATATTTGAGAGAGGAGATAAAAAGGACTCTGTGACCTTTTGGATTTGGAAATCCAAATCCACTTTCTGGATTTGGAAAGTGAAGGTCTTTTAGAGAGGGATCTATGCGAATTGCCAGGTTTTGAGTTGGTAACTGAGTTGGAGGGTTGTACCATTCACTCACCCAGAGGAAACCTAGAAGAGGAACACTTTTATGAGAAGAGATGATGATTTTAGTTTCATACATGTTAAGTATGAGGGCCTCCAGCTGGAGACATCTCGTGGGGAGTTAGGAGTATAGAGAAGAAGTTAAAAATCAGAAATACAGGTTGTGGTCATTTGTGTATGGATGGTGTTGGGGCTATAGAAATAGATGGGATTGGTTCTCTGCTAATTGAATCCTTACTGTGCGTTGTTGTAAGAGAAGATATGGCCACCAGCATTTAGTGGCCCAGAGAGGAGCCAGCAAAGGGGGCTGCGAATGAGAATGTCCATGGGAGAAGGAAGATCAGGAGATCCTAAGAAACAGGAGGTCTCAGGAAGGGAGGGTCTGTAATCAGATGCTTCAGAAAGTCCATGATAAAGATGGAAGAGAGCCTGTTGACTGTGACCAGTTAAAAGCATTGTTTCATTATTTCACTGAAAGAGGCAGTGGAGGCAGAGAGACTGATGATACTGCTTAGAGAAGATGGATGAGTCAGGGAAATTTTTAAAATCTTGCAATTGATTATATTGTGTTGACTGCAGAGAATATTATCCAGAATAAAGGGTTAAAAATATTGGCTAAATTTTGGCTCAATGAGACCTGTAGAAGGTGTCCTATTTACTAATCTGGAAGATAATTTGACTTGTTTTAGAAAGTGAAGTTGCTCAGTCATGTCTGACTCTGCGACCCCATGGACTGTGGCCTATCAGGCTTCTCCGTCCATGGGATTTTCCAGGCAAGAGTACTGGAGTGGGTTGCCATTTCCTTCTCCAGTGTAAAAAACAAAATATATATATATATATATATATATATATATATATAGAGAGAGAGAGAGAGAGAGAAAGGCTAACTGAAGAACCAGTGTTTGGAAAGCACAAGAGAGGGGCTCTGGAGCCCAGGGCAGGGGGCCAGCACATGAGGGGTGATGCTTCTGAGACCTGAGATTAGGTTGCAGGGGGGTGAAAATCAGCTTGTGGGGGGAAGGCTGGAACTGAAGAAGTTCTTGCTTGATCATCTCTCATTTCTCTTGGTTTAGAAGTTTACACTTTGGAGGAGGAAATGAAATATGATACACATACATACACACCCCAACTCCAGAAGGTAGAC
Source organism: Bos grunniens (assembly GCF_055505025.1). Classification (NCBI taxonomy): domain Eukaryota; kingdom Metazoa; phylum Chordata; class Mammalia; order Artiodactyla; family Bovidae; genus Bos; species Bos grunniens. The sequence continues at coordinate 16,464,492 of NC_141192.1, forward strand.
AGAAGGGAGAGTTGCTTCGGGATCCAGGAAAGGCAGAAGCCAGGGATGAGGGCAGGGATGGCAGGGTGGTCCCATGGGGGTGTGGGCACCAGGCTACATTTTGTAGGTTTAATTTTTCTAGCAGACTAGCCAAGATATCTGCCATCTATGGGGTCACACAGAGTCGGACACGAATGAAGTGACTTAGCAGCAGCAGCAGCCAAGATATAACAAGAGCAGAGTAAAGGGATAAGCCACTTAAAACGGGTACTCAAGAATTGTGGGAATAGTATGTTCTGGGGGCACGTTTGTGGGCCCTACTCCCTATCATCCTGTATATCTCAGTAGCCCCAGAGGACAGCTCTGTATTAGGGTATTATGTAATAATTGATGCTTGTATTGCTGACCCTGAGTCATCAGGGAAATGTAAATCATGTCCAAGGGACTCTGTTTAAAAGTTAGCAGTAATACATTGAAGAAAACTTCCCATCCAAAATGGTGAAGAGAATTGATGCTTCATGGTAAAGAGCCTCAGTGTCTCAGATCACAACTTCATTTAGGACCTTGTAGGGGGCTGCTGGAGAAGGCAATGGCACCCCACTCCAGTACTCTTGCCTGGAAAATCCCATGGACGGAGGAGCCTGGTGGGCTGCAGTCCATGGGGTCGCTAAGAGTCGGACACGACTGAGCGACTTCACTTTCACTTTTCACTTTCATGCATTGGAGAAGGAAATGGCAACCCACTCCAGTGTTCTTGCCTGAAGAATCCCAGGGATGGGGGAGCCTGGTGGGCTGCCGTCTATGGGGTCGCACAGAGTCGGACACGACTGAAGCGACTTAGCAGCAGCAGCAGTAGCAGCAGGGGCCTGCTGAGAGGAGCTTTTGGAAAGAATGAATGCTCTCTGTAGAGAGCAAGACCCCTTCCTGTTTTCTCACTGCCCAGAACCTGGAGTGCTTTAGGTGCTCGATAAATAGTAGGTGAAGGAATAACTGCTCGAGGATCACAACACACAAAATACTCGCACTTTCCATTGCCTCCATCCCCTAAGGAAGATCGGAACGCTCTCTCGGGCACCCTCATCCAGCATCAATTACCAGCGGTGTTTTCATGTTCAAATTATTGTCCTTACATAACCTTGAGTTTTGGGTAGAGCTTTTATTGTAAAAGCATTTTCACATCTATGACCTCATCTTATCTTTGGAACAACTGGGGTGGCTGAGCACAAGGCCACCAGTGCTGGGACTGTGGTGAGGGGCAGAGGATGTGCCTGGGGGCTCACAGGCCTGTCTGTTTGGCTTCCAGCAACGGTCCACGGTGGCATCTATGATGCATCGTCAAGAGACAGTGGAGTGCCTACGCAAGTTCAATGCCCGGAGAAAACTGAAGGTGAGTTGTGCCTCCTGGGCCAGGCTGCCAGCGTCCTGAAATCGTATCTTTTGGCAGTGCGCCCCCTGCCCCATCACAACAGGAGAGAGAGAGTGGATCTTCTTAGTCATCACCCCCATTAATCGGCCGACTGGGACAATCTCTCATGGCTGGAGCTGAGCTATGAACATGGTACCCAAGGAGGGCCCCTCGCCAGCTGTTGCACTCTGCCTGAGAACAGAGCGCGCTTCTGGAGAGCCTGATGGAATTCACAGGACCCTCTTCTTTTTCCAGGGTGCCATCCTCACAACCATGCTTGTCTCCAGGAACTTTTCAGGTATGTGTTCAGCTGTGCACTTTCATTCTCTGAGGTGAGTGGGTCAGGATGGGCCGTTGCCAGGTATCATGCCATCCCGATGCTGGGTATCTCAGGCAGCACCTTGACCAGGATGGTGAGGATGCTGTTTGGAGGCCCTGCTACGGCTGAGTCTTGTAACCTGAAATTCTGGGGGGCTTTACTTGACTTCAGGTTTCTGATCGGCATTTCCTAGAACCTCGCAAAGAGTAGCCTGCCCAGTCTTCCATTTATGTTGTCCTTGGGGGTTCTTAATTCTCTGAAGACTCTCAGCACTTTAAGATTTTAGACAGTCTCAGGGGCACTGGAAGATGTTCTTGGGAAAAGAGATGAGATAGAGTGAATCTTCCCAGTTACCCCCATTAATTGGCCGACGGGGACGATCTCTTCGTCGTTGTGTCCAAGCAGCGATGACTAATAGAAATCATTCCAGATGTTTAAACCATTTACAGCGACTATGCTTAAAATATTCTCTGTGATACCAACTGTAAAAATGAAGAAACAGGCCAGCAGGATGGAGGGAAAGGAACTTGCTTAAATTTGTGTGCGGAATTGGGAGTCTTGGGACCAATAATTTGTAAATCACACTTGACGTTTCTTTTTAAGATGCAAGACACTCCACCTTCCCGAACTGCCCCCCCACCCCCGCCCTCATCATTGTTGGCCTTCCGTTGGGAAGCATCATGGCTTTTCTGTGAGGAAAAGAGTAATGACAGGACTTAAAAGACAGAAAGGTCTCTTCCCAACTTGCCTTTTCCCCTTGTCCTCCCTTCCCCTCCCTCCCAGCCCCACTGGCTTGACAGACTTCCCCTGCTTTCTCCTAACCAGACTCCTGCCCTTGCTTTCCCTCGGCACAGCCATGGTGTGGAGGGAGGGGGTGTGCAGGAGGTTCAGGTTCAGCTGGATGCTCCCTGGGCAGAGATAGCTCCCTTGAACTTGAGTCCATAGGCCTGGCTCTAGTAGTTCCTGGTAGCCTCCAGCCTTGCCTCTGGGGTTTCATGAACTCTAGACTGCGAGCCACAGGGCCCCGGAAGGTCAGGAATAGACAGTGAGGTGGGAGACTGTCCTCCTCAGAGGGACCTGTGACCCTGGCTGGGGCTCAGTCTTGCGTTGTGGGCACCCCAGAAGGAAAGGCTGTGTTTTGGCTTCACCTTGCAGATGGGGATAGGAGGGCGCAGTGAGCTACTTCCAGCAGAGGTGGCGCTGTTGTCCCGCGTCGGGCCTCTGGTCAGCTACTTCTGCTTACAGCTTCTATGTTCTGGGTTTAAGAAAGCCCTTCGAGAGGATGCTCAAGGGCAGTTCTGTGCCCACCCTAGAATGGGGTGATCTGTTCTCTCTCTGAGTAGAAGAGACGTGAAACAGGCTGCTAGGAAATCGATAGCATGTGCCCAGCCATGAGACAGCCTCCGCGTCAGCTTCTTCTGTCCATTTCAGGAAATTGGTGCCCTAGTTTCAGGAGCTCGGTCTCTGTTAGGACACAGCACCTTCCCTGGTCCCTAAAGAGCCTCCTGTCCTTGCTGCTCAGACTCTGTCTGGCCTTCACACTCACTTTGCCCTGGCTTAAGAGACACACACACACAAAATGTTGCAAGCATTCCAGGATAACCTCTTCTGCCCTGACTCTGGAACTGGTGAAGACAGAGCCTGTCTCCAGAAGCTTCTCTAGAAAGAGGTGCATACAGGTATAATCAAGAAGAAAGGGCACTTGGTGTGCTTCTTCAGGAACAAGTGAGGCTGTCTTCTGAGTTGATCCCAAGTAGAAAAGTTCAGCTTTTCCCTGGATTTGAGCAGGTTGGTTAATGGTGAAATCGGGGCTTCTAGAATGTTTTGCTTTAGCAGCCTTGATTTTCTTTCTGGGTGCTCATTTTTTGGGCATCTCCACCTTTGGAACACTGTGAAATACAGCCTTTCCTGGCCACCTGCCTTGAAGAGGGAAAGTGACCTGTGTCTCTGAGAAGCTGGGGGCTGTGGAGTATGGTGAACTAGGTCCACAGACCCTCCCTGGGCCCCAGGTGCCTGTCTCTCTACCATTTGGAATGTGGGCGAAGGAAAGGGCTGCCATCTGAAAATGTCCTTTTAGGTCCCCTCCGGAGGCAGGTCTGCAGATGAGATTCCGACTCCTCACAGCCTTAAGCTAGGGCTGGGCTGCCTCGGAAAGGACGGCCACCCCTCTCCAAGTCAGGTTTGGGCCTGCAGACCTTCCACCTGAGGTGGTCGCGGGATAGGCGGAGCCCCGGGATTTCCCCACCAACTGTCCGAGCCTGGCCCTCTCAGGTCCCCAGACTGCTGCAGGGCTGGCTGCACCTGCTCACCAGCCTGCCCCTGGCGCCTCCGCTCCCCCAGCTCGGCCGGCTTGGCCACGCCGCCCGGATCCTGCTGTGCGCGGCGGCAGCGGGTTCCTGCGCCTCGCGCTGGGGCATGCTCGCTGCTGACTGGCCTCCGTGGCTTTGCGGCAGCTCTGTGCACTGAGAGACTGTATCCCCTCAGTTGGCAGGCAGAGCTCCGCCCCCGCCTCGCCTGCCGCGAGCGCCGCCGGCCTGGCCGGGCAAGGTACGTGGCATGAGTCCTCCCCGACCGCCTGCCTCGGCTCCCTGCCACCCCACCAGGAGGGCCAGCATGCCAGGCCCGCTCACCAGGGAGGCGAGTCCCATGCTTGCGGGCTGAGATGGGCATGCCGGATGGACCACCTAACTTGGCATCTGCGAGCGCCTCGGTGTTACGGAGCCCCCTAACCAGCCGTGCATGCTGGGCGCTTGCCAACTCTCAGGAGGCAATAGCCTGGGGACGTGGAGCTGGGCAGCAGGAGGCTTTCCTCCCAACGCGCCGCCCGCCTGACAGCCTGGCCTACCTGTGAGGGCTGCGGCCTCACAACCCTGGCCTGGCCGGGACCTGCGCTGGGGGCCAGGACTAGGCTTCAGCCGCACTGGTAGGCCCCGCCCCGCCGCGGGGGAAGCCACGCCCCTCAAAATTGTGAGGTCTGGCCTTGCAAGCCTCTGGGTCTGGAAGGCAATAGAGTGCAGAAGCTGTTGCAGACAGCCGTCCCTGGGTTTGGATCCTAGCCCTGCCTCACCCTGAGCAAGTCACAGCAGCTCTCCCAGTCTTAGTTTCCTCATCTCTCCAATGGAGCTAATAACATAACAATTAAAATCATTTTTGACTAAGGCTCTCAACGCTGCCTGTAGGAGAAGACTTGTCCAAAAAATATTCCTGTGGCTGAGACCCCACCCCAGATAAATAAAATCAGATCCCTAGGGCATGGGATAGGCATAAGCTTTTTTTTTTTTTTTCCAAATTCCCAAGTGATTCTAATGGACTATCAGAGTTGAGAACTTTGATGTATGTAAAGCACTTAACACAGTGGCTGGTCAGGCATAGTAGTAAGAGCATAAAAAAAATTTTTTTTCAGATCACCCCAGCATTAACTGGAGATAGGACCGAAGTCTGTTTTTGGAGGTCAGAGTTGTTGCGATTCTCACTGGAGACCCAGCTTGGGTAGGAATGGCCACCTGAAGGGAGGAATGGCAACAGTGGTGACCGTTGTTAACACTTGCTGAGTGCTTGCTGTGTGCCAGGCACTCTGCTAAGTGCTTTTCATGCCACGATCCCATTTTATAGATAAAGAAACTGAGGTTCAGAGAGATTAAGTAACTCACACGGCTAGTAAGCAGTAGACCCAAGATGCAAGCCCATCAGAGTCAAGGTGGATCAGACAGTTGGACTGATTCCGTCTCCCTGGAATCTCCATCCACTGCCTGCCACCTTCCTGAGGCCTTTGTGGCCAACAGACATCACCATCCTTCCTAGTGGAGCTCATCAGCATCAGCCTGTCCCTGGCTACAGTCTGTCTGCCCAGTCCTTTCTGCTCAGTGGGTCCAGAGACTAGACTCTGAGGAAAGGGTGGCATTGAGGACCTGCCCAGTCAAGGCTTCAGCCCCCCGGCAAAACCCTCCTGTAGGTGGTCCTGGTCTCTGTGTGTGTGTCTGTCTGTCCTCACGTCTGGTCTCCTTCGTGAACTGTGACACTCTTGTTTCTTGAGAACACTCAGGAGATGTCTTGCATCCTTGCAGCTTGGCCATCCTGAGAATTTCCATGGCATCTGGGGGTGGAGCCCTCGCCTTTCACCCTGGCATTCTGCTTCCAGGCCTAGGTGGAAGCTGTTGAAGGCAGAGTTCCCAATCGCCCAGGCAGCCCCAGTGTTGATTGTGGTTTTCTCCTAAGCCCGGACTGTCCTTGTTTCTGCTGAGTTATCCTGGGGTGCCACCCTGTGGGTCTGACGCTGCCTGAGATGCCCTTCTTGCTTTGGGGCCTCAGGAAGGGCCTCATTTAGGGGTTTCAGGAGACTCCTGGCCCCTGTGTCAAACATATCAGTCTCTTGTGGATCCAGCTGCCAGACTTCAGGTTGAGGAGCGGGTACAATGCAGGAGACTTGATTTTTCTCTTTGTTTTCACAGCTGCCAAAAGCCTATTGAACAAGAAGTCGGACGGCGGTGTCAAGGTAGGTGTCTCCACTCCTGCAGCCCAAGTGTGGCCCTTCTCCCTGAAAAGTCACTCCTGGGACTCCTTGGCACTTTGTCTCCCCTTTCCCCAAGAACCTCCCTATCCTTGCTTTTTGCTTTAAGCCAGAAACCTCTGTGCTCAGAACAGCAGGTTCCACTGGCCTGGGAGGGCAGAGGGATACGTGCTTCACCTGACCCTAGCTTGATTGGAAAGACTCAGGAGGTGATTCAAACTATAGTTCGCTAGAACTGAATCCTGAACTTGACTTCCAGACACAGGTTTTATCTCCCGGGCTTGACTCTCTGGGTTTTTTAGGTTATTGGTTAATCTTATTTTCTTTTTAAAGCACAAATCCATTTAATCAAAGGAAAGCAAAGTTTGCCTGGTTGACTCAGGGCACAAGGCTTGGCACCTGAAGCTACTATCTTTTTTCTCTTTTTTCTGATCTCCAAAGCACTTCCAGAACCCAGCTCAGATACTGTTGAGGGAAAGCGTCTTGAACTGTCTTGAGGCATAGGTGCCTTAGAAACAGGCAAGGGACTTGGTTATCACAGCTCATCTTCATTTGCTGAGGAAACTTTTCTGGGGAATCAAGGCAAGAGGAGGGACCAGGCCCCATAAACAGGAAGTCTCAGTGGGAATGGCTACTTGGCCAAGGTAGAGGGGTCCACACAAAGCTCAAGGTGTTCTTAGATGCTTTGGGGGCAGAAAGCGCCCTGGGCTGGGGAGATAGATAGGAGTTCATGCTATCTTGAAACCTACCAACTTATATCGCAGAGAATTTCAAACCATTATCATGCAAATCTTTAAATTAAGACAAAAGTTTTAATTAGACTTTTCCCTGGGATCTTATGTTCCCCACTGAGATAGACCTGTGCCCCTTTCCCTGCCCCCATCCCTTCCTTTCTCTCTCATCTGCATGCCTGCTTCCGTGTACTTCTGCCCTAAGGAGGGGAGCTTGGGCTCCACACATGCCTGCTGACATAGAGCTGGGGTTGATGGCAGCCCCTCAGTTTCAGGGTTGTGCACTAGGTGGTGGAGCCAGATTAGGAAAAGCTGTATGTATGTGGACTTAGTTGCTCAGTCGTGTCCAACTCTCTGTGACCCCATGGACTATAGCTGCCAGGCTCCTCTGTCCATAGGTTATCCTGGCAAGAAAACTAGAGCGAGTTGCCATTTCCTACTCCAGATCTGCCTGACCCAGAGATTGAACCTGTGTCCCCTGCATTGGCAGGTAGATTCTTTACCACTGAGCCACCTGGGAATCCCTAGGAAAAGGTGGTCAGTTTATTTAGAGATTTTGCATGTGTCTTTCTGGAGAAGAAGCTAGAATCTGTCTTCACAAAGTGTTTATTAAACACCTATCAGAGGCTCAGTGCTAGGGGCACATAAGAGGTATAAGAGGAGATGCAGATCTCATTCAACCTCAAGAAGTTTCAAGGTTAATTAATTTAAAAGGAGAGTGGACACAGCTGGGATCAGCTAAGCACTGAATGGTATATGGACCCTACAAGGGATGGTTCAGTCCAAGAAGCTTCTGGGGAAGAAACTTATTGGAGAAAGCTACAGGATGTAGGAAGATTGGACCCAAGTCAGTGATTGCCTTTAGAAAATGGAACTGGAGGCAAGGGCAGGATGGGGAGACACACCATTATTTTTTTTTAACTTGTATACATGTTTCTTTAAAATGGGAGTGTATTACTTCTGTAACTTAAAAACAAAAAATATATATATTTTTATAGGTTCTATTATACATATTGATGTTCTCTGCTCAACTGAAACATGAAATATATGGTAAAGGGATACAGAAAACACAGCTGGACTGGTCTCGTTGGGCAGAGAAATTGGAGGTTTGTGTGTTAGACCACAGGAAACACCATAGGCCACTGAGCAGGGAAGGTTAAGAGTGATGTTTTTGAAAGACTTGGCTGAGTGTGTAAGGGTAAATAGAGGATGGTAGTGTCAACCACAAATTGGCACTTGCCATTGGTACTTACCATCTGCCTCTACAAGAATTAAATCATATGTTGCTGCAGGTACTAATTTCAACACCCCCTGAAAGGAGTTCAGGATGGAGAGCTGAAATGAGGCACTCTGTGCTCTGGTAAAAACTGGCAGAACAGGTCTTCAGATAGTTAGATATAATCAGGAGCCAATTTTATGAGCCCAATTCATTCTTATACCTTCCCATATCTAGAAAACCACTAAAATCCTTCATGGTGACCGGTGTTCCTCATGACTAGCAGAAACCTTCTGGGAAAAAAAAAAAAAAATGTGTTTGATTGCATGTACTTCCCTTTTACCAAAATCACACATATACTGACCTTGCCCTCTACTTCTTTGGAGCAGTTTCTCAGAGTTATCTGAGGTGCTGTCTCCTGGGCTATAGTCCTCATTTTTGCCCAAATAAAACTTAATTCACAACTCTCACATTGTGCATTTTTAAGTTGACAGTAGGAGCTAGACACAGAAGTATCAACTAGGGCTTATTATAGTCTGGGTATAGGGTGAAGTGAAGATGATGAGAAATGTAAAGAGTTAACATTCAAACTAACCAGAGGAGCACAGGCCAACCGGCTGGGATAGGTGCTGCCTATGGACCATTGGTCCAGCTCTGCCCATGAGTGCCAGGCTCGGATTAGACATTAGCCCTGATAAGTATGACAAAGGATGTTCCCATTGGATTCAGGGATTAAAAGAGGGTCCGTCAAAGGTAACGTCAAAGTTTCAGGACTGTTAAAAGAAATGGTGGTATTTCTGCTGGAATGGGGAGCAGTGAAGGAATGTTTTAGAGGGAAGAGAGATTTTCTTTTGAACCACATTGAGACTGAGACAGGTAGAGATCTGGGTAGAGAGGTCTTTTTTGTTTGAGATTTATTTATTTATTTTTGGTTCTGCTGGGTCTTCATTGCTGTGCACAGGCGTTCTCTCGTTGTGGCTCCCAGGAGCTACTGTTCGTTGTGGTGCACGAGCTTATTGCAGTGTTTCTCTTGTTGCAGAACACAGGCTGTAGGGGCATTGGCTTCAGTAGTCGCAGCACAGGGACTCAGTAATTGGGGCCCGTGGGCTCTAGAACACTGGCTCAGTAGTGTGGCACATGGGGCTTGGTTGCTCCCCGGCATGTGGGAACTTCCCAGACCAGGGATTGAACCTGTGACCCTTGGCATTGGCAGGCAGATTCTCAATGAGTAGACCACCAGGGAATGGGTGGAGAGGTCGTTAAAGCTGCTGGTATAGCCCAGGGAGGTCAACACTGGATGTGCAAAGAGGGACTCCCATGAGTGAATCTCATGAGTCCACTTACTCAGCCAGTTCTGGGTCTGAGGAGCTGGGAAGGCAGCAACATGATCCATCCTTTAAAATGTTCACCGTGGGAGAGAGACAGGGAAACCACGAGTTCTGGTGTGGTCTGTTAAGGTCAAGGAGGGAGTTGCATGCAGGATAGCCACTGGGGAGCAGAGAGCCCAGCATCTGAGCCAGAACAGGAAACTGAGTTTGAAGGACTAGTTGGATTTTGCCCAGTTAAGGGGAGGGAAGAGAAAGACATTCCGGGCAGAGGGAATAGCGCATGTGAAGATACATGAGTTTGAAACAGCATGATGATTCTGGGAACTCTTGTTAGCTCTTGTATGGCAGAAGCAAAGAGTGGTTGCACAAAATAGGACCTGAAATAAAGCAGTGACAGCTGAGATGGTGAGAGGAAGGTTAAAGGTGTCATCATTAGGGAATAGGTTTCTAGCAGAACTTTGTAGTTCCTGGCCTCAGGCACAGCTATGTAAGACTAGCCTAAGGAGCTAGGTAAAATACACAGATGCCAAGGTCCAGCCTGGATTTCAGATTCAGGAAGCCTTGGGTGGAAGGAAGAATCCGACTAATTCCATTCCTCCATATGAATCCAAAGCACACAAAGGTTTAAGAGTCCAGGAAACTTCAGGGTTATCTGTTTTTAAGAGGCTGGAAGAAGAATCAGCAAAGGAAATGAAGAAAGAGGTAGTCAAAGAACAGAAGTGTACAACAAAGCCAGTCCTTACAGGAACACAGAAACGCAGGTTAAGGCAAACAGAATCAGCGGTTAAATTGCTTTGGGGAACCTAGCCCAGGGTCTGACCCTGATTGAGTGCTCCATAAATGAGTCTTATGCTTGGGAAAAAAGACTTTAAATATAGAGGTGAGACCAGAAACTAAGATGCAAGTTTTTAAGAAGGGCATGACCAACCAAAATTCAAAGGCCAATAAGAGATTGGGGAAAATATTCCCAGCAGGTGTGATGGGATGTGCTGTGCTTCACTGCTTCAGTCATGTCCTACTCTTTGTGACCCCATGGACTGTAGCCTGCCAGGCTCCTCTTCCCATGGGGATTCTCCAGGCAAGAATACTGGAATGAGTTGCCATGCCCTCCTCCAGGGGATCTTCCCAACCCAGGGATTGAACCCAGGTCTCCCACATTGCAGGCAGATTCTTTACCATCTGAGCCACCAGGGAAGCCCATTAATGGGATGAGTTAATATTATTTTTATGCAAAAGAGCTTTGTGTAATAAATAAGAATACCCTCTAAAACCTGCCAGATGAATGGTCAGTGAAGATGAACTAACAATATGAAACAGGAAGTAGCATGGGCCAACGAACGTGGGTGTTTGGTCTCACTGGTGTCAGAGGCAGGTTGAAATGCTTTACCATTTTCACTTTTTTTTTGGCCACACCATGTGGCATGGGAGATCTTAATTCCCCGACTAGGGATCGAACCTGTGCACCCTGCACTGGGAGGGCAGAGTCTTAACCAGTGGGCTACCAGGGAAGTCCCCATTTTTTGACTCTTAAGTTTGTGGTAGTGGTGTAAATCAGAAGGACTCCCTCCTAAAACAGCCTGTGTGTCAAAAGCCATAATAGTGTTCCTATTTTACCCTTTAGTTCTAATTCTGGGAATTTTTCCTAAAGGAATCATTCAAAATATGGAAAAACTGAAAGCAGAAAGATGTTCAACATGACGTTATTTATAACCATGAGAAGATGAGAAACATCAAAAGCTAACAAGATAATGACATGGGGAACATCAAAAGCCAATAAGATAATGACTAAATAATTATGGGAATCTAATTGACCATTACAAAGTTATTAATTTTTATGACTATATAATGACAGAAATGTTTTAAGTGGAAAAATGAGGTCCAAAGCAGTACATACACTACTATCTAAATTTTGTTTAAAAAAAGTTTTTTAGATTATATTCAGTGTATAATAGGTGAATAGAAAAAGAACCAGGAGAAAACCCACTGAAGTGTTAATAGTAGCTTCACTGCGTGATGGGAATTTGGAAACTTAATTTCATATATTTTTCTGTATTTTCTACATTTTTCACCTAGACTGTGTATTACTTTGATAATCAGAAGAAAAATTAAGATGCTATTTATTTTTAAAGTAAGGTATTAAAAGAAAGGAAGGATAAACTCGTATACAGCTTACAATGATGCTTTTTAATTGGATACACAAAAGACTGGCAAGAGTGATAGGACTCTGGGTGTTTTTTCCCCTCTTTTCCAAGCTGCTTGTAATGTGGTTGTGGTCCTTTTATAATCAGGAGTAAGTATCTAATAATGAACAGCGTGGTTGGATAAAAGTGCCGCAAAAGCGGAAGGAAAGGACAAGGCAAGGTGCGGGGTTTTTTCTTTTCTGGGCCTTGTTGAGCGTCAAGGTGATAATCTGTGTTATGAGGGAGACCTGTGAAGCTGCTCAGAAGATCCTGAGCTGTCAGCATCCCAAACCGTTCTTTTAGATCCCATCCTCCTTTCCCAGCCCCACCCCACTCCCCAGTTCCTGCTGGGAGTCCACAGGGAGATTTCTTTCTTGTTGTCCAGAAGTTTTCACAGATGCTCTCGGATATTAGCATTGGTTTGAGCAGAGAGTCTTCCTTGCGCACTTGAATTTGGGGACTTCAGGTTCTGCTTGTTGCTGTTGCTGCTGCTAAGTCGCTTAAGTCGTATCCGTGTGACCCCATAGACGGCAGCCCACCAGGCTCCCTCGTCCCTGGGATTCTCCAGGCAAGAACACTGGAGTGGGTTGCCATTTCCTTCTCCAGTGCATGAAAGTGAAAAGTGAAAGTGAAGTCGCTCAGTTGTGTCCGACTCTTAGCGACCCCATGGACTGCAGCCTACCAGGCCCCTCCGTCCATGGGATTTTCCAGGCAAGAGTACTGGAGTGGGGTGCCATTGCCTTTTCCGCAGGTTCTGCTTAGGTTTCTTCAAAAGTAGATGCCAGTGACCCAGGGTCTGCGGAGGAGCAGAGCCCCTTATGAGGACAGACTTCTCACTGAGAATAGCTCGTGCTATTCACTAGTCCCAGGCCAGCATGGCCATCCAGTCTTTAAGGAGAGAGGAGGGAGAAATAAGGAAAGGAAAGAAGGAAGAGAGTGAGGAAAGAAGGGAGAGAGGAAGGGAGGAGAAAGAAAAGGGAGAGAGGTCCTGTTATTTTCCTTAAGTACTGTTTGAATGTTTCAGTGTGGGAAGGACGCTTGAACCTTCTTTTGGTTTAAAATTTTAAACGTTTAGTTGTTAAACATAAGTGAGGTGTGGTTCTTTAAAAAATGATCTGGAAATTAAATAGTGCTGCTGGCTGCAGGGGAGGAGGCCTGCTCTGCACAGCTGCGGGCAAAGCCCTAAAGGAATGGAGAAAGAAATGGAAAGAAGTCTGCTCACCTGGTAGAAACTAACCCATGAGTAGAAAGGATTATCCTGGGTTTTCCTACAGGGCAGTTTAGGAAAAAGAGAGCCAGTTGGGAGCAAATTGGGAACTTATTCCTCATTAGTTGAAGCAGATGGAAGAAAGTGAAGGCAAGATGTGAGTGAAAGCAACCTGCATGGCCTTTGACAAGACCAGCCTTGGGCTGTGCCCCCGCAGAGTTTTCGGTGCTGGGATTCCAGGCGAGTTAGAAGCCTGTGCTCTGCTTTAACCCGGGGGAAAGCCACAGTCAGCAATCAACAAACCCAGTTTAACTCTGCAAACATTTGTTGATCGAATGTTAACTCTAAGACATTTTGCTTAATTGCCAAGACAAATAAGATACAGACCTTCCTTCAAGGTGTTACCCCTCTGGTTGGATAAAGTGATAAATATATATGAATGTAAAGCAAATCCCTCTTTTTTGGATAACTTGGAAGTAAAATCTCCTATGTGAGTATATATGAAAGGGTAAAAGCAAGAGGCCTCATTATATTTAGATTTTCTTTTTCCTTAGATCTATTTCTAAATTGTGAGCCATTCTTTTAAATACTTGTAGTCCCCTTCTTTTGAAACAAAACAAAACGCATTCTCAAAAATGTCTTCTCAAGTAGAATATCAACTTCTTGAGGACAGAAACATCTGTCTGTGTTCACCATGCCTATAACAGTCCTCAACAAGCATTTGTTGGGTATTATTAATGAATATGCAAGTCAAAAGACAGACAAACACGTTTAAAGAGGACTCCTGTCTCCTGGCAAGCTACTGATAAAATTCTTAATTACCTTTCAACTTTTAGACATAGTCTTCTGAGATGTATTTTCAGTGTTCCACACAATCTTTATTTTTCTTTGCATGTTTCATATCTGAACATAAAGCTTTTGAGCATCTAGTTGAGACTAAGGCATCCGTGCTTTCAGTGTTGCCCGTGGTTGGCATCTGTGTGGCCGTGTGATCACGTTTAACCACCTGCACTCCTGATGTTCTATTGCCCCCTAGTTGCAAAATGCAATAAAACACTGAAATCTTATAAATGAGCATGGCCATACCAACAGAGAAATGGGTGCCAAAATATGATGTTTGTCAAATGATTTTCAAAAGCCCAACATCTTTGAAAAGTTATCGACGTGCAGTGAAAAAGTCTAGGTTCCGAAGTGAAGTGCTGTTAAAGCAGCTTTGACTCTTTACCTGGTAACTGTTCGCTCAATTCTCAGGCAGACCTAGTAGTGAGAGAAATAATCCTATAGGTGAGCTCAATAAGCCGAAACCCATAAATTTGCAGCAAAATGTTACTTACTCTCATAGACCTGTGGCTTAATCTCCATTAAAAAAGTTCTCTGAGCAAAGCTGAGACACCTCAGAATATACTCAGTGTTTGTGAACGTCCCTTTCTCCGGGTCTGGAGGGATGTGTGTGCCTGTCCGTCTAGACGCTGTTTTAACCCTTCTGGTGCTGGACTCCAGGTCTCCTCCTCCTCCTTTCTCCTGAGGCAGAGCCCACGCTGGCGCACTAACCTGCAGCGTCTCTGTGCTTCTCTTCTTACCTCCTCTTTCCCCTTCTCTTTCCCTTTTGCTGTGGTGTGTCCAGAAAAGGAAGTCGAGTTCCAGCGTGCACCTAATGGTGAGCCTTGCCTGCCCACCCATCCGCCCGCTCCATGCTGCCTGCGCCCGCCTGCCAGCCACGCAAACCCATTCTGCCATGTGCGTGTGCTTCCCTCATCCTCACTGCATGTCTGTGCCGTGCGGGCAGGTGTGGCCTGTCCTGCCAGGCGGGGTCCAGTGCCCGAGGTCACCCAGCGGCCTCAGAACTAGGCATTGGAAGGTGTGGTGTGGCACTCCCCGCTGCAGCGCTTGGACTGCCCCCAGCAGCCCTGGGGCAAGATGTAAATCTGGTAGGGATTCGGGGCCAGGTGGAAAGCACAGGGGGAGACCCTCACTCATGGTCACTCAGGAGGAGAGGCCCTGCTCCCTGGGCACGAGCACTATTTCCTACGGATCAGCAGCCAGGGGGCCTCCGTGTGGAGTGTGGAGGAGCCGGGTGGAGGCTCTGAGCCTCACTCTCACTCAGTGGCTTTCCCCTGTGCTGGTGCCCATTAGCCGGCTGTGCCCGTGTTTTGTCCTTCCCACCCCACCCACAGGGGCACCAGCTGAAAGGCTGCAGAGCTTGTCTTCTTTCTCAAGAGACACAGAGCACCCAGGGGAATGCAGCAGCCTGAATCCTTATGAAACATCTATTGGGTTGGCCAAAAAGTTCATTTGGATTTTTCCATAAGGTGTCATGAAAAACCCAAATGAACTTTTTGGCCAACTTGATATTAAAGCCAGAGGTGGGGCTACCTGTGTGACATCCCAGCCCTCCACAGATACGGCAGGTTTTACAGACATGATACAGTCCTTACCCCGGGTCAGGGTCTTTGTCTCAGCTTTGCAAACACAATGGCTTTGTTCAATTAGCCCCGAATAGGTCCATGTCAGCAGCTGAGTGAGGAGGGCTCTGCACTTTTTTGGGGGATATGGAAGAGAGCAGAGCTTTTGTGAGATTAGGCCCACATTCTGTCTATTCCTGGGGCCCCCTTCTCCAGCCTGCAGAGTTCAGCAGAGTCTTAAAGCACCTGGTACCTGGCTTGAGGTTCCATGCCGAGCCCCAGATTTGGGAACGTCTCAACCACTGATAGCAAGTTACAGCTTCAGGTGTGGTCCAAGGAGCCACAAAAGAGGCTTCCGGGCAAGAAGAAGTAGGGCAGTCTAGAGAGCTTCCTGGATGTGTTCTGGGGGAGAAAAAGCACGTCCTCGCTGCCAGTGTGCCCTCCTCGGCACCCCGCACATTGATGGTCGCTGGACATTTGTGTGTCTGCATGTTGAAGAGCTCACAGGCATCAGGCTGCTCCTTAGTGGCTCCTGGTTCCACACGGACTCCCAGTGAGACTCAGTGTATTTATTGGTTAGGGGATTCTAAGAGGCAGGGAGCATCAATACGGCTCCTTGCCCTGGAGATCGGCCTCCTTCCTTCCTCGCCGTCCTCTTCCTGCCTCCCTTGCTGTGCCACTCAGTGTGATATTCTGAAAGGCAAGGAGATAGCCTAGTGGCCTGCTGCTGTTGGCCTGCTAGGCAGCCTGCTGTTTCCTGAGGACTGGGACTGCTGACACAGCTCCCACCTGGACCCACCTGCTGCTCTTTGGAGTTCTGCCCTTATTCCCAGCTGATCACGTCTAAGATCAGTCAGACAAAAAGGCCAACAGCACAGCCCTGTGTCTGCTCCCCCGGGTCAGTGGTTGCCTTTTGTATCCAGAGTCAAATTCCACCCCTTTCCTCTGTGGATACTGTCTCCTCGACCAGGTTTTCTTTCTCTTCTTGTTCCTCTTCAGATCAGGCTTCAATCTAGTGTTGTAAGGGGAAGGAAATGCAGGTGGCAGATGGAAAGGGCAGCAGGAGGCTGCCCACAGGGACCCAGAGTTTCTGAATGTTGTTCTGCTTTCTCATAAACTACATTTCTTTCCCCCTATAAAGTGAGAAAATCTGAATTTCTCTGCGTGAAGTATGATTGTACAATGACAGGGCACCTAACATCAGCAAAGATTTCTGGAGAGATGCTTTTCAAACGAGTCTTTGGGCTCCTTCCACCTTGAGGATGCCTCCAGGGCTAGGTCTCTGGGTCCCTCCAAATAATCTCTGATCATCTGTCCAGCCACTGCTCCCACCCCAGAGTGTCACGGGAGTGTTAGCCCACCTCAGGTCTAGCGCCTCCGGACCAAGCTGGGGGACAAGGGAGGTCTGGGAGTCAAATCCAAGCAACTTTGGTGACTCTAGAGGAACTAAACCATCTGTTTTCTTGTCTCAGCCGCAGAGCAACAACAAAAACAGTCTCGTAAGCCCAGCCCAAGAGCCCGCGCCCTTGCAGACGGCCATGGTACCTCCTGACTACGGCTTCTCCGCCCCTGCCCCTGGCTGCCTCCCGCTTCTGCCCGCTTCCTTCTCTCGCCCCCCTGCCAGGCCTCCTTGGCCACGTCCCTTCTCATCCCTGTAGAGCAGGTGGCTCTGTGTACTGCCCCCTCGTGGTCCCGCTTGGCCATGCTCCCTCCTGCATGGCATAACTGCTCCTGCTCCCTGTGCTCTTGGGGGGGAAGAGTGATCAGGGCTCTCAGCTAAGCCTCCCAGCCCCAAATGGGTTTGCTGGGGGGCCGGGAAGGTGAGCTGCTTCTAAAGGGAGAGGGTAGGAGCTTCCCTGGGCTCTGTACCTCAGTTCTTGAAGGCCTCCTTGTAAAATCTGCCTCAGCCCCTCCTTTACAAAGCAATGAATAGGAAGGGGGCCTGGAGTCCCCCACCTCTGGATGGTGCTGAGATGTCTGGGAAGCCCCCATGCTGTCTGAGTTCTGTCCTGGCGCAGTCAAGGGCACTAAGTGCTCTCAGGGCCCCCTCTGCTGCTGGCTAAGTGGAGATGGCCAGGGGGGTGACTGGGAGAGAGGGAGGGGAACCGGTGCTGCTCCCCACCTCCTCCTCCCTGCACCCTGTCCCCCAGAGCTGCCTGCTGAGGACAGGAACTTGGGGAGAGGTAGGGGTGGGTGGAACAGGCAGCAGTCTGGGCTCAACTCGCTGAGGGCCACCTGTGAATCTTTCGGGGAGACCTCAGTCCACTCTCCCAGTATCCCTGTCTCCCACACACCCCCTGGTGAGCACTGTTGGCCAGGCCCAGCCTGTACCCTCAGCCCCACAGCTGCTCCAGAGTACTTGTCCCATGGGAGAAAGGACACTCAGGTCTGGCTGCATTTGAGAGCAGGGGCCCTTGTCCTCAGCTTCCCCAATACCTGCTTCCGTTAAGTACCAGGCCTCTCCTCCTAACCAGCCAGTGCTGTCCCCTAAATCTGGGCCTTCCAGCTGCCTGGGACCCAGTTGAACCAGGATATTTTGTCTTGTAAGAATGACTGGCGAGCAGGCCTCAGTGGTCATCATAGGGTCAATATTCGAGGGTTGGGGTCCCTCAGGGGAGAGCCGTAGGTCCGTTCCCAGGTCAAGAGGGTAACTTTCATCTTCTCTCACAGGAGCCACAAACCACCGTGGTACACAACGCTACTGATGGGATCAAGGTGAGTGGCTCCTGAGCTGGCCTCCTGCTTTCCAGGTCAGCAGGAAACAGGTGGGCTGGGTCACAGGGTCTCAGGGTCCTGGAGACAGCAGCCTAGAGGCTGCGCCTGGGGCCATGGTGTTTGCAGGGTCTAGGCTGGGGGCAGCAAATGGCCTGTCGCACAGTGTTCCGGGGAAGAACATCATACCTCAGTGATTCTGAGCTCAGGCTCTAGAGGCAGACAGGTCTGCATTTGCATCCTGGCCCTGGGCCACTGGACAAGTCACCCTCCCACTCTGCATCTCAGTTTCCTTATCTGAAAACTGGAGATGCTAATAATAATAGAATCTTCCTCCATGACTGGTGAAGCTTAAATCAGAGTAAACATGAGCTAGTAAAACAGAGGCAAAAACATACAAATCCTAGAGCATTAATTCTCCATTGCCTCGCTCCTTGATGTCCTCAATATCCTTGTCTCCTTATTTTTACTACCATTAGTAAATATTTATTGAACCATCCACAGCTCTGGTTTACAGAGGTGACAAGAGGAAATCTCTCTCCACAGGTGTAAGGGAAGCAGATGATAAACAAAAACTGTACAAATAAGATAAAATCCAGTAGCGATAAATGCTATAAAGAAAATGTCACAAAGTAAATAGAGAACGAACAGGGCCTCTAATTAAGTGGTCGGGAAGGGCCTCCTTTAGGAGGTGATATTTGAGCTAAAATACTAAACAACTGGAAGGTGGCAGCCGGGTAGACCCTGAGGCAGAGTGCCCTAGACAGTGAGGATGCGGGGGTCGGGGCCTGGCGCAGAGGAAATCAGAGCTCAGAGCATGGTGAGCAAGGAGAGGGAGGCAGGAGGGCGGTGAAGCTGGAGGGGCAGGCGGGACCTGCTTGGTCAGGTTGATATGAGTTTGTATTTTTTACCAGCAGCAACAAAAAGCTGTTAGAGGCTCTTAGCGGGGAAGTAATGGAGTCCAATTTACACATCGAAAAACTGGCCGTGTTATGGGCAAGAACTTTAGGGAAGAGGCAGGTGTGGAAACAGGGAGGCCAGGCAGCTATGGTATGAGTTCAGGTGCCAGATATTAGTATCTTGGGCTCAGCTGTGCATTGGAAGAGAGGAGGTAAGACGCGATTTATTTTGGAGGTAGAACTGACCGATTTGGTTTTAGATTGGATAATTGGGACATGAGGGGAAGAAAGAAAGGCATCAGCATCTTATAAAATCAGACCTCCAGATTTTAGCCTGAACAACTGGATAAGTGGTACATTTACTGAGTTAGGGAAGACTCGGGAGGGTGTTTGGGAATCAGAGTTTTATAAGAGTCACATGGCAAGGGTCTGATTCCTCCTTGCAGCTCCCATAGGAACACGTACTCTGCTTTTGTTCGGCTTGGTTCCTCTGGTTTCCAAGGGCCTGAGTTTATAGAAACTTGTTCTTTTTGGCCCGCAGGGCTCCACAGAGAGCTGCAACACCACCACAGAAGATGAGGACCTCAAAGGTAGGTGTTGGCCCATAGTGGGGAAGGGGCCCCAGCAGTGTCCCGAGGGGACACCTGCCTCATCTCCCCCCAGAACTGAGATTGGTGGCTCCTTGTACCCTAGGAGAGGGTTTGGCCTAAAAGCTACTTTCCATGGGCCCAGGGATGAGGCCCCTGTCTCGTGTTGCTGGGCTGGGCAGGTGGCTTCTCTTCTTTGACCCCACGTCTAGGATAGTTAAACGAGGGCTTTTCCTGAGCCTGTCCAGGCCCAGGGCTCAGAGAGTTGCTCCTGTCGCTGCTACAGTGTGATATCCCAGATCAGGGACATCTTGAGTCCCCGCAGAGGTGGCCTGCAGACGTCATGAGCCATTAATAAGGTCACCAGTGATCCCAGTTTCCCGGGCACTAAGGTAACTCCCCAGGATGTAGAACTTTGGGCTCTAAAACTAGAACAGTCCTGGACGCGTTGGGGTTGGTGGGTCACTCTCGTCACAAAGCCTTGGCATGAGTGACGGAGTCAGAGCCACATTTGGCCCTGCCCCAGTGGTCCCGTGAGAACACCAGCTTAAGTTTGGGCCTGGCCAGAGTGCCAGGGGACATGGGAAGGCATGGCAGGCCAGACCACTGTGAATCTCTGTCCGGCTCTTTGGTTTGGCCTCCTGGGATTGTTCCCTTTGCCTTCAGTAAGAGACCTTAGGCCAGGTTCTCAGAAAAGTCGGAGGAATGTTGCAGCTCACAGCTGAGCGAGCACACCCGAGGCAATAAGGGAGCAAGCAAACCTTTGGTAATCAAGAAAAGAAGAGAAAGCAGAAATATATAAGGCAGCAAAGAACAGTGCCTTCAGGGCTGCCGGGATTGAGATCAGGTCATTTCAGTTCTGGTGATACTGGCAGAGTAAGCGGCTCCTTCACTGCTGGGCTCTCGACCCTGTAGCCCTGGTCCCTAGAACATCTTCCCTGGGAGCAGGGCTCCTTGTACAGGCTGTTGGAAGGCTCCTCTGGAAGCCGCAAACCCAGGTCTGTGCCCCTTCCTGGGGCTTTCAGCTGGGAGGCCTCTCCGCCAGCGTGGACGTGGTCCCAGGTCCACAGCAACCCGAGGCATCGCCTTGCCTCGGTTCTTCAGTGCCACGGGCTCGGGTCCTGTCCGGCTTGCTCGCTCACCTGCCTTGTTTTGTTTGTTTTGGCTGCTCTGCCTTGCCCTGCCCTGCCCTGGCTGGCTAGCTGCCCCGCTCCGCACTGGGAATGGCAGCTCGATGCCTGAAGGACGGAGCTCCCGGGACAGGACAGCCCCCTCTGCAGGCATGCAGCCCCAGCCTTCTCTCTGCTCCTCAGCCAGTAAGTGTGAGGGAGGCACATTCTGGCTTCCGTCTCCCTGGCTCGTCCTGAAGCCCCTCAGGGATCCCCCCACCCACTGCCCAGAGCTGTCAGCCCAGCCCAGCTGTCATCTAGTGACTACAGCTTCGGGAGCTCAGCCTCTGCTGGGTGGGGGAGCTGATTGGAGGTGCTGTTAAGACCAGACAGAGGTCCTTGAGACCGGGGCCCAAAGACATGAAGAAAAGCGGGTGGAAGAATGTGGCAGGAGGGAAGGAGTAGAAAGCCAGTGGGGTATGCAGAGAGCCTTGTCTCAGTGCTGAGCAGGAAGAAAGGTGGAGTCAGAAGTCAGGCCCATGGTAGTGGGTGTGAGGTGGTGGAGAAATTCATAGTCAAGAAAACATGTTCCCCTCAGTGCTTCTTGAGGGTCAGCATAATATCACACTAAGAGCTTGGGGTGAGACTGACCTGAGTTTAAATCTAGCTCCACTACCTTCAAAAATGCGTGAAGTAGCTTAACCTCCTGGAGCTACAGTTTCTTTATCTGTAAAGTGGTAATAAAATGACACCTCAGAAATGTAAATGGGATAGTGGAACATCTTGATACGATGCTTAGCTGGTTAGTGGTAGCTTGTATTTACATCTTCAGTTGTGTTTTTGTAGAGGATGCCTTCGTCTGCTTCTTTCCCTCCTACCATCGATACTTCTAGAGTTTCTAAACACGAGCCTCTTCACCCGTAGGGCCCCAGTCAGGTCTTGCAGATGGGCTTGGTGGGGTTGGAGAGGGTGTATGTGTGTGTGTGGGTGTCTGCGTGTGCACATACCTGCTTGCCTTTAGAAAGTGGATGAAGCTCTGTGGTTCCCCTAACCTCCTGCTTATTCACCCGAGCCGCCCTCCTGATGGTGCTAATGCCCGTGGGGCCCTGTGCTGGCTGTACCTGTGGCTCCACTGTCCTCTCCCAGTTGTGCCCCTTGGCTGTGCTGTTCTAATGCTCACATTTGTCTTGCAGCCTCTCGCTCATGGCCTGGGCCAGCCTGGGGCTCCGGTCAGGGTTAGGCTGGGCCCCCCTTGCCCTGGCAGCGCCCTCTGCTAATAGTGGCGCTCCCTGTAAGTGAGAAGGAGCGTGTCTCCTGCTCATGAGAGCGGGGTGTCATCAGCAGTCCCTTGGCTTGGAATTGGGGTGGGGGGCACTCTGAGGGCACCAACTCTGCCTGCCTGTCAGTCTGAGCCTTGTCCTTGGTTTTCCTGAGGGACACATCCTGGCTTGAGAGCTGGTATGAGATTTAGAGTTTTTCCAAGGGTAAATGGAGCTGGTAAGAGGCTCCATTTAAAAAGTGTTTATAGTTCCAAGACCCTTTACCCCAAAAAGCCCTGTGGAGGAGACGAATAAGGCGAAGAGAATTAAGCATCCATCCCAGGGGTCTATTCATTCTTTGGAGCCCTCCTCAACCCTGGCTAGAGTCTGCTTTCAGGCTGGCTGGTGCCCAGAGCTAAGTTTTGGACCACTCTGTGAGGGGTGGGGGGATGGGGGAAGAGCTGGTAATTGAGACCTGACTGAGCCCCTTCAGGTGAGAGAAATGAGTGGTGGAAACAGCCATATCCAGGAGATGCTTCTTTGAGAGCCTGAACCTGTGGGGATGGGATTCAAAGACTGAGGGCAGAGTATTTACAGGGTGTCAGCCTCCTTGGCTTTAAAGACAAGAGTGTTTTCTGCATCCTGGTTATTGATGGAGAGGGAGGCAAAGGCCAGAGGATCATAAGGTGGGCTTTAGGACAAAAGGGTCATTAGCTCTGTGGACAACAGAGGGCAAAGGGAGAGAACGGTGGGCTCGCTTTTCCAGAGAAGGGCCTTAAAGAGAGAAGAGGGATGTCTTTGTCAAAGAAATCACAGGGGATTCTCTGATGGATTGGGGAGGGCTTTGCGTCACTTGGGAGAATCCCAGTCTCACATGGGTAAATTGCTGGATTTTTCCCCCTACAGTGCGGAAACAGGAGATCATTAAGATCACAGAACAACTGATTGAGGCCATCAACAATGGAGACTTTGAGGCCTACACGTGAGTAGAGACCCATTTCCTTGAGATCAAAGTCATCTCTCAAGCCTTTCCCGCCTTTCAAAAAGCAGCTGGGATCCAGGGAAAAGAGAAGGCTGGGCCTTGGGCACAGCATCTGAGTTAAACACCAGGCCCCTGGGAGCCCTTCCAGGTAGACGTTGGTGATTGAGCCCACCCGTGGTGCCCGGGCTGGTGGGTTGAAAAGGTGGAGCCAAGCTGCTCAGCTGGCAGGGCCCTGAGATCTCAGCCATCTTGTCAGGCCCAGCCTACAGCTCACCTGCTGCCGCTGGAGGAAGATAGACAATAATTCTCATAAAAGACTGACGGGCTGCTTTTTTTTTTTTCTCCTCCCCTGTAGGAAGATTTGTGATCCAGGCCTCACTTCCTTTGAGCCTGAGGCCCTGGGTAACCTCGTGGAAGGGATGGATTTCCATAAGTTTTACTTTGAGAATCGTGAGTGGGTTCGTGCTGCCGAGATACTCCTGCCTGCCCCTCACCCCCTTGCCTCTGTCCCTGCTCACCTTCTCCTCTTCCCAGTCGCCCGCTTTTCCCTTACTGGGCCTGCCTGCCGCACTCTGGTCTGTGTGCTTGCCTCCGGGGCGCTGAGGATGGTCTTCAGCTGGCATCTCCAAAGGCCCTCCTCCCAGAGCCCCGTGTGCCCCTCTGTTCTGCAGCAGTGCCGCTGTATAATAATCAAGGCCACTGTATTTCTTTAAGCCTTACCTCTTTCCAAGGCACTTGGAAACCATGAGAGGTTAGGTTGAGATGATATCAACGAGTAATAATGAAGCTCTGTGTCTGCAGGTTTCACAATAGAGGAAATTAAAACCAGGATAAGAATGTGCAAGCAAGTAACAGGGCACCGTTGGCGACTGTGAGGTCGGAAGTTGTGGCTAGGGTCCTCCTTCCAGCCACTGAGGGAGACAGGAGTCCTGGCTAGGGGTGGGTGGCTGGGGTGTTGTGCTCCAGACAGTTCCTGGAAGTCCCAGAGCATAAGAAGCTAATTCATCACCTCCTCCCATCTTTCTTTCCACTAAGACCATCCCTCTCCTTATTTTTTTTCCTCATCTTTCCCACTTTATCCTTGGCCTTCCCTATCCTGCCCTGAATTTTATTTTCTCACTGTTTTCTCTGCTAACTACCATTCTCTTCATGTCTCAGCTACAGTTATAAACCCTAGGTTATCTAAGTAAGTCTATTAGCCAGAAGCAATTCCAGAGCTCACAGAAATTCTCTGAAAGGTCTTGTGTAGCCCCTAACATTCGAATTGAACTAAAATGTGAATCTCAGTAAAAGCAACACAGTTCATGGTGTTTGCTGATAATGGCCACACATCTTCTTTTGGTTTCCCCCCAGAGGATCCTGGGGGCTCTGGGAGTACCCTCAGCTTGGTGCTTTGCTGACTTTATTTTTTTTTAACTTTGGACCTTTATAAAAGTCAAAAATCAATTTTGAATATTTTAAGTTCCTGGTTTTACTCTACAGCCCTAGTTATGGACAAGCCAACCCTTATGAGGGCTTCCCAGATGACTCAGAATGGTAAAGAATCCACCTGCCAAGACAGGAGACAAGGATTTGATCCCTGGGTCGGGAAGATCCCTTGGAGAAGGAAATGGTAACCCACTCCAGTATTTTTACCTGAGAAATCCCATGGACAGAGGAGCCTGGCCTGCTACAGTCCATAGGGTTGCAAAAGAGTCAGACGCGACTGAGCACACACAACGCTTATGAAATCTAAACCCACCTGTCGGGGTAGAAAGATCGTCACAGGCTTTCGTTAAGATAATCTAGAGTTCAGATGTTGTGTGGGCAAATTACTTCACCTCCTTGAGCCTATTTCCTTATCTTATAACGAAGAAAATAATATCGACCAAGGAATATGGCTCATGCATGTAAAACCCGCAGTACATTGTCTGATTAAAATACTAGCTGCTGCTAACACTGCTCCCCACCTTTCTCTTCCTTTTAAATAATTGAAACTAATCTAATGGGGTTTCCCAGCCTCTGGAGAGTGTATGGGGGAACTTGGCGACTCCCAGAATGGTTACTGGAGAGAGGGTGAGACTTGGGAAGTGCAGGCTGGGAGGAAAATGCCCGTCCCCAGGCCTGACGCCCTCCTACCTACCTCACCCCGCCCTGCCCACTACAGTCCTGTCCAAGAACAGCAAGCCCATCCACACCACCATCCTGAACCCACACGTCCATGTGATCGGAGAGGACGCGGCTTGCATTGCCTACATCCGCCTCACCCAGTACATCGATGGGCAGGGTCGGCCTCGCACCAGCCAGTCGGAGGAGACCCGGGTCTGGCATCGCCGGGATGGCAAGTGGCTCAATGTCCACTATCACTGCTCAGGGGCCCCTGCCGCACCGCTGCAGTGAGCTCAGCCACAGGTGCACCTGGTGGGGCGCGGGGGGCTGGGACACGTGGGGTCAGAGGAGGAGGAAGGGGCTGAGAGGTGGCCTTGGGGGAGGACATTCGGGCCGTCCCAGGAGCGCAGTGAAGGCCGGCAGTGTGGTGGGTGCAATAAGTTATGCTCTCAAGTCACACAGACTTGGGTCTGGCTCCATGACACTACATTGGGTGACCTTGAACAGGTTACTTCCCCTCCCTAAGCCTCATTTGCCTCAGCTGTTAAAAAGAGGGAAGGAGCGAGCTGTGCCTGCCTCCTTTGTTGTGAGATTTAAATAAGGTCCTTTTAGGTAAAGCAGTCAGTAAGTGCTCAGCAAATGGGAGGCGATGTTCTGTTTAAATACTAGCTTCCCCCCTCATCCTCCACCTTCTCAGGCAGAGTTGACCACGTGTATAATTGTGTTTAAGTCTCTGGAACTCCTGTGTGCGTACTGTCCTCTGTCCTGTTACCACGTCTGTCCTGTTTGACAGGGGCATGAGGAGATCCCAGCCGGAGGTCAAACCTTCGCAGCCAGTGGCTCTGGAGGGCCTGAGTGACAGCGGCAGTCCTGTTCGTTTGAGGTTTAAAACAATTAAATTACAAAGCGGCAGCAGCCAATGCACGCCCCTGCATGCAGCCCTCCCGCCCGCCCTTCGTGTCTGTCTCTGCTGTACCGAGGTGTTTTTTACATTTAAGGGGGAAAAAAAGAAAAAAAAAAAAGATTGTTAAAAAAAAGTGGGATCCATACCATGATGTGTTTTAAAACCATCGACAGCCCTTGGGCTGGCAAGAAGGCAGGAGTCTGTGTGATGCCCATCCTGGCACAAGCAGTGGGCTCACCCACCAGCCCTGAAGAGGTGAGCTCGGCCTCTGGCCTCCATGGACTCGGGACCAGGCAAGAACTCTGACAGAGCTCTGGGGGCTGTGTGATGTGACTGCAGCCTCTGAGATGGCCTGCCTGCCCCAGGTCTCGGAATGGACTTCTTCAGAATTTGTATACGCGCCTAGAACGAGGCTTATGAGAACACCGTGGCCAACAGACCTTCTTGGGAGAGAATGTGGAGCTCCCAGCCTGCCGTGGAGGCAGCTGAGAAGCAGTGGCCTCAGGACTGAGAAGCAGGGCCCGGACGTTGCTGTACTCTACCATTTAGCGTAGAAGGGAAGAGAATTGGTGCTGCAGAAGCGTGTCTGCTCCGAAGCTGATGAGAAACCTCGTGTTAGTCTGACATGCACTCACTTACTCATCCATTTCTATAGGATGCACAATGCACGTGGGCTCTGATCTTGAGGCCCAATCCTAGCAGCTGGGAAGTGGGAGGGGTTGCCGCTTTGCTTTGTGTTTGTTTTCTTATAACTTAGCAAAGAGAGAGCCAGGCCTTGGTCTGGGCTCCCCCTGCCACCTTTGGCAGTTCTGTTTCCGTGCTGACTTGGACCATCTTTGTCTTGCCTTCTCTTGGTGGTGGTCCCTGTGTTGACTCTCATCTGGGCCTGGGCCCTCTGCCAAGTGCCCCTGTGGGATGGGAGGAGTGAGGCAGCGGGATTGAGTTGACGGTTGTTTCTATGCATTCAGGCTGCCCTCAGGGCTGCCTCCCTTCTTACTCTTCCCTTGCTGCACGCCAATCTCTTTTCCTGTCTTTGAGACTGACTTGACTACTCTGGCAAGAAGAGGTATCCTCTATAAAGAGACTTCTTTACTGACCAACTGAAGTATAGACTTACTGCTGGACAATCTGCATGGGCATCACCCCCGTCTCACCTGCATGTACCCAAAAGAGATATCCAGAGCCAAGGCTCCTACCTTCGTTGTCCCTCTCTGTGCTCAAGGAGTTCCATTCCAGGAGGGAAGAATGTATACTCTAAGCAGATAGCAGAGATGATAATGGAGGAGCAATTGGTCATGGCTTTGGTTTCCCCCCAAACAACTGTGCAGGTCTGTCTGCACAAATGTCTGCACTATTGGGGGAGAGATGGGTAGACCCCAGCTCCCTGGACTGCCTTAAGGAGGCACAGGAGCTGGGAGAAGAGGCAAAGCTACAGGTTTACCTTGGAGCCAGCTGAGAAGAGAGCATACTCACGGGTGCTGGTGCTTGGATTTAGCCAGGCTCCTCCGAGCACCTCCTGCATGCCCCAGCCCCCGGGTCCCAGCCGTCTCCCGCCCTGCAGCCTGCAGTACCAGCACGCAGACACCTTCACCACAGGGTTTGGTTTTGCTGGCTTGAAGACAAATGGTCTTAGAGTTCATTAAGACCCATAGCTTCATATGGCTGCTCCAGCCCCACTTCTTAGCATTCTTACTCCTCTTCTGGGGCTAATGTCAGCATCTATAGACAATAGACTATTAAAAAACAACACCACCACCACCTTTTAAACAGGAAATGGAAGGCATTTGATGCAGAATTTTTGCATGATGACATAGAAATAATTTAAAAATAGTGTTTGTTCTGAATGTTGGTAGACCCTTCATAGCTTTGTTACAATGAAACCTTGAACTGAAGATATTTAATAAAATAACCTTTAAACAGTCCATTGTGTTACTGCTGTGGGAGGCTTATGCCCAGAGGTTTAGATTTAACAGCCTGGGTTACAAGGCTTCTGGTGGAGAACTGGACCTTCTCCCACTCCTTTTGGACCCATTTTAGAATAAAACTTCCTCCTAAACTAATCGGCCTCCAATCACCCCACTGGATTGCTGAGGCGAGTTTGGGATTGGGGTTGGGGAGAATTTGCGCTCTTCGGAGGTGAGCTCCGAGGCTCGCCCCGCCTCCGGGCCCCGCCCCCGTCTAGGGCCGCCCCGCCCCCTCCCCCGCAGCCCCTCAGTGTGCCGGCCCGGCTCCCCCTCCGCCGGGCCGAGTGGAAGATCCCGCACCCTCGTCCCGCCCCGGCCTCGGGAGCCCCGCCGCCGACGCTCGCCAGGCTGTGCCACCGCGCGGGAAGGAGGGGGGCGCCTCTCCCGGGGGCGCGCGGAGCCGGCTGTCTCTGAGGTCGCGGCTCAGCCGAGCGCTGGGGAGCACTGTTCAGCAGCTCGGCGCCTCGGCCGCGCGGCTGGCAGGCCCAGAGGCGGCGGGAACCCGAGCGGGGCCGCGAGCGGCAGCGCGCCGCCTCCCCCTGGTGGGAGCGGTGGTTGGGCCCGGCTGCGGCAGAACGTTCGCTCGGAGATGGCGGAGCAGCCGCGACGCGGCCCGAGGCCCCGAGAGCAGGGAAGCCGGGCAGCCCCGGGACGTGGCGGAGCCCGGGGACAGCGGGGACGCCGCCCAGTCCGCCGGGTGAGCCGCCCTTGAGGAGACCCCCGCTCGGAGTGTGGCCCCCGCCCACGGTCCCCGCAAGCTCTCCCTTCACAGATTTCCCTCAGTGTGGTCACCGAAACCGCCCGCAGGGGCGTCCCCGGCGGCCCCTCGGGGCGGCCCGCGCTCCCCTCCCCCTGTCCCTTCCGCAGGCCGCCCTGGTCGTGGCCTTATTCCTCTTGGCTGGTCCCCTTTGCCCCGGGTGCCTCCTCGCCTCGGGGCTCTTCCAGCCCGACGCCCGCCCCGATGTCACCGCAGACTCTCCTCCGCGCGCCCCTAGCCCCTTCTTTCCCCTTGAATGCTTCACGCCCTCCTCTCTCCATACCCACCTGTGAACCCACGTCCCCCCTAGCTGGGCCCTCCGTCCATGACCCCAGGTGCCAGCGCCCCACGCTCCTGTCGCTGCTCGGTCCCCCTCCTCCCGCGGCATCTGCACTGCTGGTCTCCCAGCGCGGGGCCCACACCCCCGCCTTCCTCAGCCCCCACCTCAGTTGCTCTTCTCCCGCTGTTGCGCACACATTCAACAACCCCTCCCCGGCCGTGGTCCAGCTTCGGTATTTATCGTCCCACCTCGCGCCCTCCCCCAGGACTTTCTCATCACCCCTTCTCTGAATATTGGTGCTTCTTCTAGGTCCGAAGCTAAAATGCAGTGGTTAAGAGCAGGGCTGGAGCTTGACAGGCCTGACTTTGAATCCTAATTCCTCCATTGACTGAGCTGTGTGATCCTGGGCAAGTTACTAAGCTTCTCTGGACCTCAAATTACTCATATGTAAAACGGGGATATTACTTACCTCTTAGGACTGGTGTGAGCATTAAATATAGAGAAAGCTCTTGGAAGAATGTCTGGCAAAGATAAGCCCCCAGTAAATGTTAACTATTATCCTTAACATTATGAGTGATCACCCCCAGTATCTACTTCCCCCACTGTACAGTGATTTCTTCTCATTACTGTGTTTACTGCAAAAAGTTTCCTCTTAGGATTCACCCCTTCCCATCACCATTTTGATCCTTTCCCAGCTCTCTTTTCATGCCAGTTAGTTTTACTCAAGCCAAAGCTGAACTGTTCTTAAACTGTCTTTCTCAATTCTGAAGGACCCCTATCTCTGCGTAATCACCCCAAAATGTGTATGTGTGGGGAGTGAGTGGTAGAAATTGCCAGCCACTGGCCTTACTGGAAATGATTAAGATGGGGAGAGTGACAGTAAAGCTTCTAGTTGGTCTTCTTAAGAAAGTCTCTGAAATGTAGAGCTCTTTACAACTATTCTCCGATGGTACTTTCTCCTTTCTCTGTTATTGATTGGATACTACTTAAGCTCCTGTTGCTGTCTGCCACCCAGCCCTACTCAAGCTTGCTCTGTTTCTGTAATAGGACTCAATCCTTCATGTCTGTCTCGGCTGGCTCAGGACCCTTCTGAGCTGTTTAGTGATGAGGATGTAGTACCATCCAGGCTAGGTTAGGAAGGAGAAGCAGAGTGGGTAGGGAGACAGACTCTGGTTTCACCTCTCTAGCTTGTCTTAGGTGCCAGTGATATGGCCTACTCTGGGGCTGCATTTTTATCACCCCTCCTGACATTGGCACAGGTGAGGTAAAGAGCAGGGGTGAGTAATTTTTCACAAGGAGTGGGGAAGAGAATCCTCAGGTTCTGGGCTTGGAAAGTAATAGAATGATTAGCTAGCACCATTTGTCTTTCCTCTTGAATTCCCCTATCATAGTGTCCACTGAACTGCAAGTTCGTTAGTGCTGTTAGCCTGAGATGTTGGGTTTGATAGATGAGGGAGATTAACAGGCACATGAGTTTCCTCTTATCTGATATTTCGTTGGAACATGGGACTTCTGGGGCTTTCCTTCCCTTCTTCACAGGAAGACCAGACCCCCTACTGGCTGACCAACTGCTCAGTCACAGGCTGGGAACTCCTTTCAGAGCAGGTTCATTTTCAGCCTCCTGGGCTATTTGGCCTCTTACTGATGGGAGATTTGTTCTCTTCCAGACCTTGGATATACTGCTTCAGTTCTGAACTTAGTTCAGGGAGGAGAATTTAGACAGCATTCTAAGAAAGGGAACAGGCTGTGAAGCTAAGGTATGAGACTCAGATTGTGTTGTTCTTCTACAGGAGCTTGTTCTTGGAGAACAGACCATCCTGTGAGCAGGAGGTAAGAGAGATGGGGTGAATGGGGGGGATGGATTAATGACAGTTTCGAGGAGAGAAGTAATGCACCAGTTTCTCTTACAGGTTGTGAGGAACTCTGTCTGACATCTGATGTGACAAGCTCAGACCGGACCAAAGGTGGAGCCTGACTAGACTTGCATCCTGAAGGCATGGGCCAGTGGGCCATGGTGACCTGAGACCAATGAACTCTGTCCAATTGCCCCCTGTTGCCCTTTCTACCTCCTCTACCCTATACTAAGGGGACTTGTTTCCGCCTTCGCAGGGAGCTGACCCTGCGGGAATCCCTTTCCCCTCTTTTCATATCCTTCTACCCTCCCAGAGAGCCTCAGCCTATAGAACTCCTACCTCCCATCCCCTGAGGTGGTCCCCATCCCTGCCTCACCTCCCCGCCATGCTCAAGCTGTGGAAGGTGGTACGCCCAGCTCGGCAGCTGGAACTGCACCGCCTCATACTGCTGCTGATTGCTTTCAGTCTGGGCTCCATGGGCTTCTTGGCTTACTACGTATCCACCAGCCCCAAGGCCAAGGAACCATTGCCCCTCCCCTTGGGAGACTGCAGCAGTGGCGCAGCGGGTGGTCCTGGCCCAGTTCGGCCTCCAGTCCCACCCCGGCCCCCCAGGCCTCCAGAGACAGCGCGAACTGAACCCGTGGTCCTTGTGTTTGTGGAGAGTGCATACTCGCAGCTGGGGCAGGAGATCGTGGCCATCTTGGAGTCTAGCCGTTTTCGTTACAGCACTGAGCTGGCACCTGGCCGAGGGGACATGCCCACACTGACGGATCATACCCGTGGCCGGTATGTCTTGGTCATTTATGAGAACCTGCTCAAGTACGTCAACCTGGATGCCTGGAGTCGGGAACTGCTAGACCGGTACTGTGTGGAGTACGGTGTAGGCATCATTGGCTTTTTCCGAGCCCATGAGCACAGCCTACTGAGTGCCCAGCTCAAGGGCTTTCCCCTTTTTCTCCATTCAAACTTGGGGCTTCGGGACTACCAAGTGAATCCTACAGCTCCACTCCTACATCTCACACGTCCCAGCCGCCTGGAGCCTGGGCCACTACCCGGTGATGACTGGACCATCTTCCAATCCAACCACAGCACCTATGAACCAGTGCTTCTTGCCAGCCTTCGGCTGGCTGAGCCCCCTGTGCCAGGACCAGTGCCTCGCCGGGCCCGGCTTCCCACTGTGGTGCAGGACCTGGGGCTTCACGATGGCATCCAGCGGGTGCTGTTTGGTCACGGCCTCTCCTTCTGGCTCCACAAACTAGTTTTCGTCGATGCCGTTGCATACCTCACTGGCAAGCGCCTCTGCTTGGACCTTGACCGTTACATCTTGGTAGACATCGATGACATCTTTGTGGGCAAGGAAGGTACCCGCATGAAGGTGGCTGATGTTGAGGTCAGTCTTTCTTTTTCCTGACTCCAATTTCTTTCCTTACAAGCTGTTTCAGGCTCTGTCCTTTCAGACTCCCTCCCTTGATTCTAAGCTTGTCATAGGTAATGCTCCCTGCCCTTTTACAGGCAAGAAGAATGCGACTTCTCAATTTTCTCCTTAGATTGCTCTCTCCTGATTTCTCATGTTCCTGCTACTCTTCCCAGGCCCTGTTGACCACGCAGAACAAACTCAGGACCTTAGTCCCCAACTTCACCTTCAACTTGGGCTTCTCGGGCAAGTTCTATCATACTGGTGAGCTCGTTCGCCTGTTCCTTCAGCATATCAGTCTTAGTTTGATCTGTCCATCGTGGGCAGACAGGTTGGAGAAAGGGGGCAAGGTTTGGGGTCAGAATGCTATGAGGAGGGAATTTCAGTTAGCATGGGTGGCTGGAGGGCAGGTTGGCAATAGGGAGAATAGTCCTAGGTGGGCAGAGGTCAGCCATGTTGTCCCAAGGATGGAAAGCGGTTCATGTTGGTACAGAACGAAGGAGGACCAGGGCCTAACTGGCTGTGGTCAGTGGTCAGTGTGTGGTCATAGGGACAGAGGAGGAGGATGCTGGGGACGACATGCTGCTGAAGCACCGCCGAGAGTTCTGGTGGTTCCCCCACATGTGGAGCCACATGCAGCCACATCTGTTCCACAATCGCTCCGTGCTGGCTGACCAGATGAGGCTCAACAAACAGTTTGCTCTGGTGAGACCTTGGATCTCTTCCCCATACTTTTCCCCAAAGCTAATGCTTCCTTTTCAACCTTTCCCTAGCGGAGTACCCTTTCCTTGTCCTTTCCTATTTTCTTTCTGTAGAGGCATCCCCACCCCCTTTACCCTCTACTCCCCAAACCTCACCAGGTCCTGGTGAGAGTCTATGCCCCATTGCCAGGAACATGGGATTCCCACGGATCTGGGGTATGCTGTGGCCCCCCACCACTCCGGCGTGTACCCCATCCACACACAGCTCTATGAAGCCTGGAAATCTGTGTGGGGCATCCAGGTGACCAGCACTGAGGAGTACCCCCACCTCCGCCCTGCCCGCTACCGCCGTGGCTTCATTCACAATGGCATTATGGTGAGGGACTCCCAGTACAAACCTCAATCAAACTCCCACAATCGGCCAGCCTCCAACCTGCATTATCCAAGCTCGTCCATAATAATAGGGGGTAGAGGGGTGAAAAGTCATAATGCATAGAGCAAGAGCTTTATTGCTGTAACTTCAAGCTGTCCTCTATAAACCCAAGGAATCCTAAAGTGCCTCAAATCTTCTGTCCTTCATCTAGTTGTCATTCTACCTTCCAATCTCATCTCTCCCTGTTTTTTCTTTTTTTTCTTTCAGGTGCTGCCGCGGCAGACATGTGGTCTCTTCACTCACACAATCTTCTATAATGAGTATCCAGGAGGCTCTCGTGAACTCGACCGGAGCATCCGAGGTGGAGAACTCTTTCTGACAGTGCTGCTTAATCCGGTAAGGTGCTGAGAGGAAGGGCTAGAAGATGGGACAGCCGGTGTTTGCAGGCTGAGACTTTTGCTCACCAAGCCCGCTTTTGAAGTGGGGTAGGCTCTCCAAATCTGACATGCAGGCACCCCCTTTCAGATCAGCATCTTTATGACTCATCTGTCTAATTATGGAAATGATCGGCTGGGCCTGTACACCTTTGAGAGCCTGGTGCGCTTTCTCCAGTGCTGGACGAGGCTGCGCCTACAGACCCTTCCTCCTGTCCCTCTTGCACGAAAGTACTTTGACCTCTTCCCTCAAGAGCGAAGCCCCCTTTGGCAGGTAGAGGTGGAGCTCAGGCTGACCTAGAGACATGATGGGGGTGGCTGTTGAGGAAAAGATTATCTGATTATTGGCCTCCCCTTCAGAATCCCTGTGACGACAAGAGGCACAAAGATATCTGGTCCAAGGAGAAAACCTGTGATCGGCTCCCCAAGTTCCTCATTGTGGGACCCCAGAAGACAGGTGAATCATCCTTAGCCAAGTTCTGTTGCCTTGCCTTAAATCCAGAGAACTCTCTGGCCAAAGAATTTCCTTCTCATACCACCCCTCATTAATCAGTCCCTTGAGTGACTCTCGTTTCGGCTGTGCTGGGTCTTTGTGGCTGTGCGGGCTTTCTCTAGTTGCGGCACGTGAGCAGGGACTGCTGTCCAGTGTGGTGTGTGGTCTTCTCGTTGTGGCTTGTTGTGGAGCACAGTCTCTAGAATGCGTGGCGAGCAGGTTTAGTTGCTCCACAACATACGGGATCTTCCCCAGCCAAGAATCAAACCGGTGTCCCCTGCATTGTCAGGCAGATTCTTAACCACTGGACCACCAGGGAAGTCCCCTTGAGTGATTCTTAACCTGGTTGTATATCAGAATTATGTCTTTTTTTGTTGTCATTGTTTTTTTAAAGATCCACAAGTGATTCCGATGCACAGTCAAGGCTGAGAACCATTTTAACCCTTCCCTGGACCTCTCTCTAGCTTTTCTTTTCTCGCTGTAGTTTGGCTAAAGGGTGTTTTACTACCCAGAGTGATTGTTTTCTGACCTCTTTCAAGCTGATGTTGTTGAGCTGGATTCTCTTCCACCATGGCCTGGACTTTCTCTCCCATTTAGGGACCACAGCTATTCACTTCTTCCTGAGCCTGCATCCGGCTGTGACTAGCAGTTTTCCTAGCCCCAGCACCTTTGAGGAGATTCAGTTCTTCAACGGCCCTAATTACCACAAGGGCATTGACTGGTGAGACCTGGGATGCTTCTCAGAACATTCCTTTCCTCTTAAACCTCCCCCATCCTGCTTCTACCAGCACGGGCATCTGGCCCCTTCTCTATGCAAATTGTCTTCCTCTCCTCTCTACTACTTCCTAGGTACATGGATTTCTTCCCTGTCCCTTCCAATGCCAGCACTGATTTCCTATTTGAAAAAAGTGCCACGTACTTTGACTCAGAGGTTGTACCACGGCGGGGAGCTGCCCTCCTGCCACGAGCCAAGATCATCACTGTGCTCACCAACCCTGCTGACAGGGCATACTCCTGGTACCAGGTGAGTCTGAAGCTAGGGACACATTAGAAAAGAAGTGGTGACCGCTGGAGAGACAGGAAGGAGTGAGGGTCGGGAAAGGAAGCTAGCACCTTGGGGAGGGGTCTGTCTACCAGACCAAGAGGAAAGGCAGAGTAATTGTCAGGTCACCGATTCCTTCCCTTCCTATCCCTTGTCCTTCAGCATCAGCGAGCACATGGAGACCCAGTTGCTCTGAACTATACCTTCTACCAGGTGATTTCAGCCTCCTCCCAGGCCCCTCCAGCACTTCGCTCCCTACAAAACCGTTGTCTTGTCCCCGGCTACTATTCCACTCACTTACAACGCTGGCTGACTTACTTCCCCTCTGGACAGGTACAGTTCCCCAGTAGCCCTCACAGGGGTCCCCTTCCTTTTCCTGTCAGCCCAGTGGCTTCTAAGGAATATAGAGGGAACCACATCCCTGTCCCTTTAGTTGCTGATTGTGGATGGGCAAGAGCTGCGTACCAACCCAGCTGCCTCAATGGAGAGCATCCAGAAGTTCCTGGGTATCACACCCTTTCTGAACTACACACGGACCCTCAGGTGGGAGAGCATGACCCAGGGGAGGATGACTCTGGGGGAAATGGGGACGCAGGTTGACCATGTCTGTTTGGAAGAGAAATGAATTTACCCTGTCTTGCAAGGAGAGGCATGTGACCCTGTGGGCTGGGAGAGGTAGTAGTGTTCATTTGTGGGGCCTGGATTTCTTTTCTGTTTTATGGCCTTTTCCTGTTGAGCAGGTTCGATGAAGATAAGGGATTCTGGTGCCAGGGACTTGAAGGTGGCAAGACTCGTTGTCTAGGAAAGAGCAAAGGTCGGAAGTACCCAGATATGGACGCTGAGGTAAGGAAAACCAGGGACAGGGTTTCCCTCTCCACGTCCAAGAGCTATCTGATCCTGTCCACTCCTTACTATTCTTACTCCTCTGACTTCATTTTTTCTCCTGTTAGTCCCGCCTTTTCCTTACGGATTTTTTCCGGAACCACAATTTGGAGCTGTCAAAGCTGCTGAGCCGGCTTGGACAGCCAGTGCCCTCATGGCTTCGAGAAGAACTGCAGCATTCCAGTTCGGGCTGATGTATCAGCCTCTTGTACCAGCAAAAGCCCCCGGCTTCCCTAAGGGGCAAGCCCAGAGCAGGGCAGTCCCTCCCCCTTCTACCTCAGTGGCCTTCAGGCCTGGGATGGCTGAGAAGGGTAGGGCATCCCTTTCCCATAGTTTTGGGGTGTAATAAAGGGGATTCCCTTGATACCCTGCAAGATGGTACTAGGCACCTTTGGCCCATGGTCTTGGAAGGTGGAGGGAATGAGAGGGTCCAGGCAGAGGGTAGAGGAATGTATTAATCCAGTGCTTTCCCTCTTCATCCCCAGCAGTGTATCTACCTATACTGGCTATGGGAGGGACCCCTTACCGTGGGATCAATGGGATCTACCTGTGGCCCGGCCTCCCTAATGTCATTCACATTGAATGGGGATGAGGTCGGACGATGGCTCATAGAGCTGAGTATGAGCCCCAGCTGTGGGCTAGAAATGACTTTAATAAACGTTCTTATTTTTCTGTTTTGTGTGCCTCGCTGGAGTGGGAGAAACCTAGAATAAAGGAAGTATCCAACTTTTCCTCTGCCCTAGTTCAAGGTTCATCCACACATGGAGGGAAAGAAGGGAAAGGCCCAGGCAGACGAGAGTAAAAAAAGTTTATATATTTATAAATGCCAAATAAATACCAGAGGCCACCCAATGCCCGCTCCCAGACAGGGCTGTCTCCCCCAACCCTAGGCTCCTAGGGTCTGAGGCATCTTGGCCCCAAGCTACAGCCCAAGAGCAGCTGCCAGTCTGGGCTACTGGGGAACTGAGTGGGGATGATCTGTCCAGCCAAGACTCATTACCCCTTGGTGAGGGGCCCCCATAGCCACAGGCCTGTGTCCCCGTATAGGGCCCTATGGGGGTCAGACTCAGGGAGAGAAGGTGGTCATCTCGAGTGAGACCCGCTGCCACAGCTCCTTGGTCTGTTTGCTGCGCTTGAGATTCTGCAGGATGTCGTTGAACTGCATCATACCCATGGGTGTCAGGCAGAAGGCGCTGCGAGCGCTGCGGATGGCATTCACAAAGTCGTCGTAGTCGGCAGGGGTCAGGTGAATCAGGCGGTGGTGGATGTACTGGACGGGGTGAGGAGGATCAGCCACTGAGCACAGGATCAGGCCCCTCCCCCTGCCTGCCCAAGTGTTTCACCCTGCTCCGTACTGCCCAGGTGGTCACCTGCATGTATGCCTGCTGGCAGCGCTGCACCAGCTGGTGGAAGGCCGGGGCACGCAGGTGGTTGTGGGCGTGAGCAGGGCTCAGCCGCTGCAGCGTCTCCATGACGATCTCCTGCAGCACAAACGGGCTCAGCACCCCCTTGGCTGCCCCCACACAGAACTGGTGCACGTAGTTCACTCCTGGGGGGCAGGGGAGGGGCATGAGACGGGGGTGGCCACCTCTGCCCTAGGGACCCAGCTTTACTCTCTCAGCTCTGGCCTGGCAGAGAGCCTCCCTCCACCCCAGGAGCTGAGGTCACCCCCCGCCCCCCGCGCACGCACACATACCCGACCAAGGCCTCAACTCTGAGCAAGAGCTAGGAAGGAGGTCTGGGATAGGAAGGTTGGGGAAGCAGGTGAGGGCGGACAATGGTCCTGGGGAGGGGAGGTGTTACCCAGCTTTGCCGCCAGCCCCAGCAACCATTTGACATCATCAGTGTAGGGAGGGGAGCGAGAGAAGTTGTTGGGGTGATCGTTGTGTGCCCGGCGACCCAGCATCTCCAGTGCCAGCATTCCTGGGAGAAAAAGGTGGGACCATGGAGAGGGTCCATCCCCTACCCCTTACCTCAGCCTATCACCCAGCCCCCCAGTAAACAAACTAAGAGATCGGGTGGGGAAGGGCCACTGAAGAGCCTCTGGCACTGCTGGTCAGGGTGCAGAAAGGGACGTCCTCTCACCGACGCGGTA
The DNA here is from genome assembly GCF_055505025.1 of Bos grunniens. Lineage (NCBI taxonomy): Eukaryota > Metazoa > Chordata > Mammalia > Artiodactyla > Bovidae > Bos > Bos grunniens. Next base: position 16,502,594 of record NC_141192.1, read on the forward strand.
GGCAGCATGCAGGTGGTGTAGGCTGTGCGGGTTGACAGGCTGGCTGTGGGTCTCCTCCTCGGGTGGTGGAAAACCCCCGCTCACCAGAGGGCTGGGCTGTGTGGTCAGGGCAGGCAGTGAGGCACCCTGGATGGCTGGAAACGTGGAAGCTGGATGGACACTGCTCACTGAGGGTAGGATAAAGGCCATGTAAGGAACTTAGAGCCCAAAGGGGGACCGATTCCCTCCCCACCTCCCCTGCCCAGCGTGCCACCCCTCCATTCACCTGTTCCCTGTCCCCACAACTCACAGGCCACACTGGTGGGCAGTGGGAGCCCTGGCTCTGTGTGGTAGGGATGTACTGTGATGGGTGCCATGGAAGGGACGGGGAAAGACACAGCAGTGGCAGCAAGTGAGGGGGGAGTCACCGAGTAAGGGTACTGAGCCCCTAGGAATGCAGGATGCACACCCTAGAGGTGGGGAGAAGAAAAGGAAGATAACCAAATTGCGTTAGGATGGAGCTCTTTCCCGTTCATCCCAGGCCTGGGCATCCCTGCATTTCTTAGCGTAGTGGGGCTGGTCCCCTGACTCTCACCCCCTCACCAGGACTCTGGGACAGCCCCATCATCCTCCCGGAGTGCCCTCCTCCAACCCGTGAACCCCCAGTGAGCTCCCCAACATGCCCAGCCTCCCAGAACACTGGTCTCACCTGCGGGTATGCAGAGCTGGCCACGGGGAAGACGGCAGGCCGGGGCATATGAGGCATGGGGTGGGCGGGGTGAGCTGGGTGGGTGAGGTATTGAGGGCTGCAGGGCAGGTGGGGCTGTAGAGCAGTGTAGGGGTGCAGGCCAGGGGAATGACCATGCCCCAGTCCTGGACCTGGATATAAACTGGACCCCACCGAGATGACTGGCACCACCGTGGCTGCTGTCACTGCTGCCGCCGCCACTGTAACCGGCTCAGTCCCTGGGCCCCCCCTGCCCTCAGGCAGCCCCCGCCCAGCCTCCCCAGCTGCCCTGATCCCACTGGCACTACAGCTTGTAGCCCCTTCACGGGCTGTGGATGAGCCACCTGCTGTTTGCTCATATAGCCAGAACCACTGGTGAGCAACCTCAAACAACACTTCGGGGTATACGCCCCCACCCTTAGCCGCCTCTTCCACTGCCATGCAGGCCTTCTCCAACATCAGGTTATCCTGAAAGGGAGGGGCAAAGAGGGTTAAGGATGAAGGGCTTTACTCAGGGACAGTTTTAGATGACAAATGCTGATGTCTTCTTCAGAGTTGGCTGGTTCTGGGGAGGCAGCCAAGGTCAGAGCCAATGTTCAGAGTCAGTGTCAGAGCAGTGAATGCTTCACACAGACAATGAACAAATCTCTGTTGACCAGCAGAAGTCAAGACCCAAGTTGCAGTCCCAGTTCTAACCTAATGTAGCTACTCCCAGCCAAGTTCATCATCTCCCTCAGGCCTTCCCCAAGAACTCCACCCCCAGTGATAATCTCTCTGGTATAGGAACAGTCCCATCCTTAGAGTTGTAAAGGATGTAATGGATGTTAAAGCACGTTACTATGTCAACTGTCACCATGAGAGGACCAATCGCATAGTTGATGAATGCCAGGATTGTGAAATCAAGACCTGGGCCATCAGTTTTTCCCATGCCCAACCTTCCTGCCCAGATGTCCCAAAGCAGGTCCCCAATGGCCTCTAGAAATACCTGCTCCTTGCACTGCACCAGGGCCCGCTGGATCTCATTGGGGTTCAACGCATGGGCATGAGGCAGGCAGCTTAGGGCGAGTTCCGCCGCTGCCCTCACCATGTTGGAGTCTCGTGCCCGTGATGCCCTGTCAGCCAGGGACGCAACCTCAGGGGGCGTCAGGTGCCCATCCCAGCATTCTACCAGTATAGTCAGGGCTGCACTGCCAATCTCCATTGCCTGGCCTTCAGGAAAAGGAGAGAAGAACAGAATGTGGTTAACACAGGCAGTGGGAATGGGAATGGTATCTCTCCTATCGGGTCAGTAACTACAAGGATAAGGCTCTTACCACCATGCATTAATTCCCTTCCCATACCCAAATCAAAAGATACTAGACTTACCTGTAATCCAGGAAACGTGGGAAGAGTAAGTACGTGAGAGCCAGTTGGGAGAAACAAAGTTGTGCAGGCCAAGGGCATAAAGCCCGATCTCAAAGGCGCAAAGGTGCAGGTTGCGGTGAGGACCCTGGTGGCCCCCTGAGGAAGATGGGTGTGTGAAAATGGAAGTGCTGCTGTTGCCCCCTGCCTTGATCAGCACTGTCTTCGCCAGCTCGAAGTAGAAGTGTGCAGCTGCCTCTGACGGCTGATTGGGTACATGGGGGGCATGACTCTCGGGACGGCGGCCCTTGTACCTGAAGGGGCAATGGGGTAGGGACCGGGATTGGGGTTTCTCTGAAATGGGTGTCCAGGGAGGCTGGAAAAAACCAGGGAAGTGAGGACACTGAGGGGGACTGGTTGCATTACCCTAGGGATGTGGCTCTCGGGGTGGGCCAGGGCAGAAGAGAAGGGTATTTATTTCTTCCCACTGACCTGCCAACTTCAACAGTCTTCGCCCGGGCCCCTCCACTGGCACTGGCCCGGCGACTTCCACTGGAGGACGAGGAGCCAAGGGAGTCTGAGGAAGAGCTGCTGATGCTGTCACTGTCCTGTCCTCGACCCCAGGAGGTAGGGGCCCAGCCCCCTCTCAGCGGCCTCCTGCTTAATGTTGGGGAGCTATCCGACGTTGTTTCAGGGGCACTGCTGTCAATGCTGGCCATGCCTAACCCACAAGACAAGTCAGTCTCAGAAATGTGCTCCAGAAGTCAGACTCCAACCTTTAGGAATATCCTTCCCTCCACGTCATCCCATGGGTTGTCGTACCTGTGTGCTTCTTCTTAGGCCGCCCTGGTGAGCCCCAGCCCCGTCCGTTGTAGCCTCCACGGCTGCCAAGTGCCAGGCGGCTGGGGACCTTCCCCTCTGGCCTTGGGGTCAGAGCTGCTTCAGGTGGAAGACCCTCACAGGGGGAATGTGGGGAACTCTCTACATCGGGAAAATAGGACACCGGGATGAGCCTGGGAAAGGGGAACCCAACATGGCTCCAGACCATTCATCCCCCCTGCCCAGTGCCCCCACCTCACCAGGCACATTCTTCTCTGTGAAGCCCTCAGTGGGGCCTGGCCCAGCCCCTGCCACACTCCCTGGCTGAGCAGGCCCTGCAGAGCCTGAGGTCAGAGGCTGCAGGGCCCCTGGGGCAGATGGGCCCCCATGCTTTGAAGGAGACCTCTGGCTGGCTGTGGCCGGGCGGCTGGATGAATAGAACGAACTCAGTGTCTGTGGTTTATGCGTCTGGCTCTCTCGGTCCAAGAGTTTGTCTAAGATCTGAAAGAGAAGCGGTGACAGGAGGACCTTTATCTCCTGTCTTCTATTAACTTTTCTTTCTCCTTGTAGCAGCTTAAAACTTCCTCCTCAGGAAGGCTTTCCTCCACAGGAGAACCTTCTAGAAGACAGGGGCTGGCTTACATGTCTTGGTATGCCCTGTAACACTGACCACAGGACTGAGTATATTCATATTCAATAAATACTGAAATGAATGAACGACTTTATTATGCCCTCTTCTCTTCTTCCACCTCAAGCCCAAGCATTCCTATAAGAACCAATGGTCTCTCATGTTCCTGACGAGGTGTTCCAAGATTCCCCCGTTATCTCCTTAAAGAATAGCCCTTTCTCATCATACTGGAAACCCCAAGAAAAGTAAAATGTGCTCTCTTTGCCTGTTAACCCCAGTGCCACAGCCCCTCACCTTCTTGAGTCTGGCCTGGTCGTCTTTGTAAGTGATCATCAGGGCCAGGGCAAGGTCGCCCTTCTCCCGGCGTGTGCCTTCACACAGCAGTGGGTGCTCTGCCTCACTTACTGTTGTCTTCATGCCTGTGAGAAAAGAGGTGCCCAGGGGGTTGTGAGTGGCCAGAACTCCCAGGACAGGGCTCCCAGCCACCAGCGTGTGAAGTAAGGGGTTCAACTGTATTCCCTGTGGAAGATGCCCACTGCCTAAACTGGTCTGCTATCTGAGACTTTCATAGTTTGGCCCCTCTACTGTCCTGATACATCCATCACTTCAGGGAAGCTGGGCTCCTCACTCTCACGAAGACTTAACTGCCCCTGTGTCTTCATTCAGTGTTTTGTCCACCTACCTGGAACTTAACGGATCCTTTAACACATCCCACACTCTATCCCCTTCCTAGAGCTTTACCCTAGAGTTCGATTTTGCTGTCCTTGTAACACCCAATGTTCATAGCACACGTTTTTGCCCTAAATTCTTGACAGTCTTGTAGGCCCTACATCTTACGCTAGCTTTCCCCTTTCCACAGAGGGCCCATGTCTCAACGCCCTTCAAGACCTGGGCCAGGCTTAGCTCACACATGGGCTCAAGACACTGACAGACTCACCCAAGGCAGCAACTGCTGCTTCAAATCCCAGCTCCTCATCCCCGGGCATCTCGTTGTTCCAGTTGCGACTTGGGGGTCGGGAACCCGTGGGAGAAACCACTGGATAAAAGTTGGGGTAAGTTACATAGAAGTAACATGGGACAGAATAAAAGGGAAGAAACCCAAGATGTTCATCATTCTAGATCCTAAGAAGCTGTCCGATGTGTCTTAAAGGGAGCTCAAAGCCTTGGGGCTCTTGGTTTCTCTTTAGAGAAAGCTACCCTGCCCCAGTTCCCCACTTTCTGTTGAGTCAGGCATCATACCTGGAGCACAGAGCACATCAAAGATGAAACTGGCCAACATGAGAGGCAAAACTGGCCGATAATCACAGAGCGTCCCCTCACGAAGCTCCTCTGCCCGGCAGCGCACCGTACTCATCTCACTTGGACCCAGAGGGATCTTCTTGAGCAGAGTGGCCACCTCAGACTCCTGATAGGCCAGCTTCACCTGAGGGCACAGGGAGGAGCTCAGACCGCTAATACCTGATGGACATCAAGGTGCAAGGCTCTAAGGAGATGGCAGCACATGGTCCAGAGAGAACCTCTGACCTCCAAGGCCTTGGTAGAAGCTGGGGGCCGCTGGAGCTCCAAGGCAAACATGCCCACTCGGAAGGCCAGGTTGTGGTGCTCTGGACGCTCACTTAGCACTGTCAATAGGAAAGCTGCCTTGGTCAGTGTGTTCGTAGCCACCCAGGTCTGGCGGCTTGTAGATACCTTATTCTTCTTGCCCTAGTGAGGGAAGCACAAGGAGGCAGGCAGATGAGTCTGACTCACCTTGGTGGAAGAAGAAGGAGACTCTCACCTGGGGGTGTGAGGGAGGGTTGGGGGTGATGCAGAGGGAAGGGTAAGGGGTCTCACCTTGGCGGGGGGCGGCTCTACCTTGAGGTCAGGTGGGTTGGCTAGCAGGTCCTGGGCAAGTTCCACGGTGAGGCGGGAGGCCTCACTGCTGTAGCCATGCGCATGCAAGGCCTCAGCACAGGCAAACAATATCTGGATAAAGGACATGGGCACCAGACGTGTTGAAGCCCTAATGCTCCCGAGGGGCAGGACACCACACTCACTCAGGCAGCACATCTCCCGTGAACACCGACTATCCACTGGGCCCTGTGCCAGTCCCACCAGAAACTCACAGCCAGTTAGAGACACAGACACATACACAGGTGTGCAGCCAGCTACTACTGGGAAAGGTCCAGAGGGGAGCAGATGGGGGGATGCCTCGCTGGGACCTGGGGCAGTCTCAGAGAAGACCTTCCAAAGGATGGGATCTCTAAGATCTCTGAGGCATGAAGAAGGAACAGGGGCTAACCAGATGAGGGAAAAACAGTCCAGACAGACCGATCCATGCACAAGTACGGATATAGGAGAGTATGGCAAGATATGGGAATGGCTCAACTGAGTATAGTACAACAGTAGCTAGATGAAGCTGGAGAGGCAGGCAAAGATCACAAGTGGAGCCTTGCAGGCCATGCCGAGGACCTTCACTTCCACCCTAAGGGCAGTGGGAAACCACTGAAGAGTTAAAGTAGCAGAATGACACAACCAAACATTCTAGGAAAATCAGCAGACAGAGAAGAGAATGGACTGTAGGCAGCGAGGCCAGTGAGGAGCCTGCTACAGGATTCTAACCATCGCACAACAGTCCTCTAACTCCCAGAGGCTGATGGTCCCTCTCCCAGCTATGGCCATGGGGCACCCTCAGAGTCCTGTCCAAGTCCCCTCACCTCCATGCGGCTCTCCTGCTCCAGCGGCTTCAGTCCAGCGAACAGGTCGTGCTCCTCCCCAGCCCCACCCTCGGCCTTCTCTTCCTCGCCCCCAGCCCCGTCCTGGGCATTCAGATAGTATGCCTGGTAGTCGTCATCCTCCTCGCCAACCACAGGGGCTGCCTCTTTGGTTTTAGGGAGTCCATTGCCACTCTCATCTGTGGAAGGGAGGTCGTCCCGGGTACAGAGCTCCCTGGGCAACAGGCCAGGGGGGCCAGCAGAGGCTGTGGGAGGCTCAGGCCCTTCTGAGAAGTACACGCCACCATCTTCTTCGTAAGTATCTGGAGGTTCAGGAAGGAAGGTAGAAGGGCCTCGCGAGCCACCAGGGTGGGGGCAGGGTGGCGGGCTCTCAGGGAATCCACCGAAGGTGCTGGCCTCTGCACCCAGGGCCAGGCTGCTGTCGTCCAGGCTCATCTCAGCCAGATCCGGCTCCAGGGAGCTGTCCTCACTGCTCAGCCGGCGCTTGCTCCCGCTGCCCACTGAGCCCTTGCCCCCACAGCCAGCCCCACCCAGCGTTTTGGCTTTGCCCCCACCTGGACCCATCTTATGCAATGCCTTATCTCCCCCCTCAGCCGAGAGGCGGCGGGGACCCCGCTGTGACGCAGGGACACCCTCACCCAATCCCTTGCGTTTGGCCCCCGGCTCCTTGGGCCGCACAGCTGGCTCTGCAGGAAGAGGCCGGGGCCGCTCCCGGGATTCTTCCAGGCCCCCATTGCGTGAGGCGCCTGGCCGAGGGGGCAGGGCTCGGGCCCAGCACAGGGCCAGCTTCCGGTCAGTGGCGCTGTAGGTGACACCGGGCAGTGGGTAGGCCTCTTCCCAGTTGAAGTAGCAGGCCTCCACCGCCGGCCGGAAGCCAGGGAAGAGCCGCTCCAGGGTCTTCTTGTGCTGTCCCCGCTTCACGTTCTCAATCACCTTCAGCTGCCACTGGCGCAGCTGCACACACAGTTCCCGGCGGCTGGGGGAACAAAGAGGGGGCACGCTGCTGGGAGGTGTGGGCGGCTACACTCTGTACCAAGGAGGGAGGGGTGCAGAGGGGGCGATGACGAACCCCAAAAGTGGGTTACAGGGAAGGACCCTGGGAAGCACTTCTTGAGCCAGCCCCACAGACATCACTTGAACACTCAGGGATTTGGGAGAGTGGGCTACTTACGGAAGGGCCTTCCAGGAAAAGGACTCATAAATCACTGGAAACCTAATGCTCAGCACCTCCCATCTCCCCAGGACTAGAAGAGTGGTAAGTGTGTGTGCATGAGGAGATGAAGGCTGGGTCACCCAGGGCTGGGCTGCCTCCGGACCGTGGTGAGCCTTGGGGGAGACTCACCGCTGGGGGCTGAGTGCGGGGTCCAGCACGGCCAGTCTCCACAAGGTGACCATCTCGTCACACATGCTGGCGCAGGCATGGGCCGCCACCTCGGACTGCCCATTGCTCCGGCCTGTGTGCCCACTGGCGCTGCTGTGAGAGGCTGAGGTGCGCACGCTGTACCACCAGCCTGTTATCTGGAAACAAAGAGGGCTCTGAGATGAACCTACTAAGTCAGAGAAAGACAGAGTAGCCCACTCCAGTGTCCCTGTCAGCAAGAAGGGGGTGCGGCTGAGAAAGGGAGAGGATGAACCAGCATGGGGTTACCTGGCTCTGGGAGAACTACCTGCTCATAGGTGAGGCACTGGTCAGTGAGGATTTCCAACAAGGGGGCAGCATTACTGTCCCTTCGCTTGAACATCTCCCGCACGATGCTAAGCAAGTTCCAGACGCCCTCTGGCTCACGGCCCCTCAGAGGGCGCAGCAGACATGCCCATTCGGCAGCGGCCGGAGGCTCCGTGGAAGACAGATACATGGAGTTCACATCACTGTGAAAGTCGCAGAGTGGAAAATGATGACCCTAAGATGGGGCTGAATAAAGCAGGTGAAAGAGCAACACGACTTTGACACAAAAGGGTTCAAAACACAAAGTACAGGGGAAAAGTATGACCCTGACAAAAATTCTTAATCGCTCTCTGCCTCAGTTTCCCAGTTGCTGAAAGGAAGAAAAGTAACGCATGCTCTACCTGAGGACAGACCACTCTGTGACTACTTAAAATTCTCACCACCCACTGATTGCACTAGTAACGTCTCCTCTGCACCAGGCAGGGAACCGACACAGGGAATGGAGGTGGGGGAGGTGGGCCCTGACGAAACAAAGGACCTGTCCACAGCCTGGAGGAAGTGCCCCTTCCACCACAGACACGGCACGAAGAGACCCAGTTTACCTGAACACCACAGGGGAGGGGCCGCAGAACTTGTGCAGTGTCTTCTTGATGTTGTCGGTGAGCGTCGACTCGTCCAAATACCACGTACTCTGATCGGAGGCGGAGGGCCCTGCTGTGGGGTCTGGGGGTAACAAGCAGTCAGTCACCTGGAGGCAGGGGCTTGGATCTGCCTTGGTAAGTGGCGCTCTGCATCCCCAGCTTGCTTGCTTCCTGCTACCCTTCTTCCTCACCACACTCACCCGGGGCTCCACACACTGTATTGATGGCTGTTGACTGGGAGGAGAGGAGTTCATCCAGGAGACGTTGGGCTGTGGGGAGGATCTGACCAGAGAAAGGGACACAAAGGCAGAAGTGACCTGAGGAGGCCAGGGCCTCACAGGAAGGCTGATACGCAGCCCTAGAGCTGGTTGGAGAAGGGCGTGCCAACCTCCCTCACCTGCTGTGGGAGCTCACTGATGAGGTACTGAGCAAATTTTTGCAGTTGGTCCCTCTGCAGCCGAGACAGGGACTCTGACACGGGGGCCCGCAGGCAGACTGCAGAAGCCTGAAGGGAGCACCGAGAGAAGTCAAACAATCTGAGGAAAGACTTGCCGACACCGGAGCTGGGGACAGAGAGGCAGAGTCCAGGAGGCAAAGGGGTTCACACTGTGGCCAGGGATGCAGCAGAGAAGGAGGGGATGGAGTGGAGGATAGGGCCAGGATAAATGGGGAGGGCCTCACGTTGTGGATGCGGAAGAGGCAGAGGGCCACGACATGGGTGCACCACTTGGCCCCAGCACCACAGGTGCAGCTGCAGGAAGTGACTCGGCAGCGGTCAAACATCACAGCCACGTTGTAGGCTCCTTTAGGGGGGACCATCTGAGGCGGCACCACTGTAGCACTCAGGTGGAACCCTGGGAAGAAACGTGGGTATGGCCAGGGAGGGCCGCCAAGACGCAGGCCTCTGCGTTTGAACCTGTGGTCATTTAGACAACCTGCTCCAGCTTCTTGCAGTAGTTCCTGAATTCTTAACACAGGGAAAGGGAGGAGCCAGAAGTACCACAAGGCAGGACAGGACCCATACCTATCTGCAGAGGGTCCTTCACAGCCCTCATGCGGAACAGCTGATCCCCTCGCTGGAACTCATCTGCACTGCCGTTGGCCAGGCAGGAATAGAGTCTGTGAGTGAAGAAGAGGACATGGCCATGTGTATCAAATACCCTACAGACCCTGTCAGAGACTGCCCTGCCCTGGGCACTCTCCCCAGTGTTACACCTTCTTGGGGAAAGTCCCAGGTACTCCCTGCCCCTGCTGTCTTTTTACCACAGCCCCAAGCACAGCATCTCCTCTGCTCCTTGGGAAGCCTGGCACACAGGCGCAACTTCAGGGCCCCACCCCTCCACCATCAGGCCTTTAGACTCACCGAATATCCTCTTCATTCTCAGGGAAGCTCCAAAAAGCAATGCGCAGTTGTAGCTGCTCAGGCACTGGGGGGTAAACTTTCTCCACCACTTCAAATGGGATATGAAATGCCACCTGCTTTGCTGACAGCTCCACCAGTGGGATCACCAGTCCATCTACGGAAACAAAGGTCAAGGTGAGGAGAAAGAGGAAGGGCAATGCAAAGGGCCATGATTATTCAGCACCAATGCCAGTCTACATCTTGGGGTCCCCCACTTTCACTATGAAAGGAGGACATCTGGATGAAAAACCAAGGGACCCCCTCTGTCAGGATACATTAATCCTTAAGACTCTATCTGAGGAAAGGGAGATAAACAAACCCCGGGCAACAGCCTACTGGAAGATGCCTGGGATGTCCCAGAAACTCCTGGCCAAACCGGTGTGTTCCAGGGTCCCTGAAAGTAATGAGTCTCACTTGGCTTGGCATCTAGTTTGCCATATACCTGGCACTTTAGATTCATATTACACTATTAATATATCTCACAGTCATTCTCTTCTCTAATTGCTTTTTTTTTAACTATCCTTTTTCTCTAAATGACTCCGTGCCTCCACCTAAGGAGGAAAGGCAGTCTAGAACCCAGAAGAGTTTAAGAGAGGAGCCTCCGGAAGCAAGAGAGTCTGCCCTTTCTTTGGCACTTGAACCCTGGCTTTCCACAACAAATGCCCTGGAGTGGGGGATTGGGAAGGGGGTTAGGTTATCCTAAGGTAATCTGACTGCTGCTCCTGGAATCACCTGGAGTTGAATGTAGTTATCATTCAAAGTGTAACACATTGTTTTAATCAAAAAGATACAAAAAACTGCATATTTCACCAAACTGATGGATTAAAACACATATTAGAAAATGATGGAGCTGAAAGGAACTTTTCTAAATAAGTTAGTTTCCTTTGGTTCTTCCAGTCAGTGACCGAAAAAGGGTCGGGTTGGGAAGGGGTGGAAATGACGTGTTTTCCTAGATTTTAACCTGTTCAAGAAGATACCAATATGTTGAAAACTTTTTTTTAAAACTGGAGTATAGTTGACTTATGTTAAAAATCTTCACCATCTTCAGTTATTTCCCTGAATGAGGGAGCTCTAAGCCCCAAGACTACCCACACATGCAAATATGAAAGAAGCAGAGCGGCCACAGAAGACCCACAGCGAAACTGCCGCCGTGCACGTGCGTGTGTGGGTGTGTGGGTGTGTGTGTACAGGGCATATGGTATCTAAGTGAAGATAAATATTATCACTTCTAAGTGGTGACACATGTAAGTTACTCTCTTTCCCTAAGGAGTGCTGGAAATCTCTGCAGGACAGTTTGAAAAACAGGACCTTAGAATGTCCACAGTAGAATCACAAATTAAACCCCTCAACTGGTGAAAAAAGTCCACTTCCAATGAAGCCCAGGAAAAAACTGTGCCTTGAGGAAGGCAAAGAAAGAATGTCCTGAGTCCTGAGCCTGCAGGACTTCTGCTATCACGACTCTCCTCTTCCATCCTCTTTAATAAAAACAAATCCTTCACAGCATTAATCAGTTAACTCACTGAAAGACCCAAGGATGGAAGAAACTCAAGCGAAAACAATGTTTCATGAGACTCTGGAACCAAGTATCTACACTCCTCCCCAGGCTCCAGGTGACGGAAATCTAAGTTTTTAATACATTGGTCCCAGCCATGGTTTCTGACTGGTATTCAATTCGGCCAGGAACCAAGCCTCTGATCTAAACCTATGTGACATCTGCTCTCACCAGCCAGTTCACCTCCACTTTCCTCTGGATGGAATCCCTTCTTGGTGCAGCTGGGATGAGAGATCATCACCTTGAAAAGCAGCTCCAAGTGCACTTTGCAATGGGGTGACACCTCAAGTGGTCACTTCTTCACAATCGGCCCCCTACTCATATTCATTTCTATTCTCTGCCCTGCCTCAGGCTGAACTGGATAAGTACTCCCAGGTCAAAGTGGGAATTCCCTTTTACCCTATCTCTAAGGCCAATGAACGACAAAAGATCTACTTTCTGTTGTTAATCCTATCCAACTCAGGATTCCCCAGTCATCACTCCAACACACATACACACACGCAGGTGTGGAGAAGACAGCCCCAGGAAGACCGGAAAAGCGCGCGCGCACACACACACACACACACACACGCAGGTGTGGAGAAGGCAGCCCCAGGAAGACAGGAAAAGCGAGTCCTGAAGTCCGTTCTAAGCTTGGGACAGCTCCCCGTCCGGGACAGCTCCCGGTTAGGGACAGCTCTAGAGAAAGGCCGGAGCACGGCCAGCCCACTCTCTCACCTCGCATTCTGGTACCGCCACTGCCACCTCCGCCACCGCCGCCAGTGGGGGAATTGGGCCCCGCTGACTGTTTGCGCCATCCCCGCCAGTTCTGGCAGAGGCTCTCAGCCTCAGAGATGAAGGAACAGAGCGAATCCTCCTCAAAGCGGTCCGAATCCTCGAAAGAGAAGCGCTCTCCGTCCTCCCACTCGGCGAACATCAGCTCCATGGGGCCCGCACCCCCTGGAGCCGGGTCCCCCCCCGCGGATCCGGGGCCTGGGCCGCCGGCCGGGGACTGTGGGGACGCCCGGGGCCTGAGGGGCGAGCCGGGGCTGGGGGTGGCCGGGGCGCTCAGGGCGGCCGTGCCGGACGAGGATCTCAGGCCTGGGAGAGATATGGGACGGGGCCTTGCCCAACTGCTAGGTGTGAACAGGGATCGCAGCCAGACTCGGAGACTCAGGGCCCGGACGAAGCGCTCGGCAGCCGGGGCCTCTTAGAGGCTGCGGCGCCGCCTCCCCCATCAGCTGATCTGAACTTCCGGCCGCGCCGGCCACCACCACTTCCGCCCTCACGCGCCCAGGAACACGACCCGGTGCGCGCGGACAGAAGGGAGCCGTTTAAATGCTACTTTTATTTTCTTTCTGGAGCTCACCCCCAGTACCGTTAAGAGAAAGCCAACCCCCAAAAGTATACGAAATGACTGTAGATCCCAGCAATAAGTCGGCGCCCGTAACACTCCCAAGGAATAAGCAGCCGCCACGCATGTCGGGAATTGTAGGCTGTCAAGAGACAAACACAGGAACCATTGGGTGGGGTTATTGTCCTAACTCTGGATAGGCCCAGGGCCCCACCACCTTCTGGGAATTGTAGTTCAGAAGCCTGCATTCCAGAAGACTTTTTATGGGGCCTAATTGGCGAAGCACCAGGAAAAGAAGGCATTTGATTTCGGGAGGTGGTAGTACTGTTGTCAGTGGGGCCTTTGAGTCTAGATGTTCCTAACCTTTTCTGTGTGTGCCATAGCAACCTGGTGAAGACCCGGGACCGCCCCCCCCCGCCCCCCCCCTCCCCGCCACCGGCCCCCGCAATAGTATTTTTTTTTAAGTATTTATTTATATATTTTTGGCCACATGTGGAATCTTAGTTTCCTGAACAGGGATTGAACCTGTGCCCCCTGCACTGGATGCAGAGTACTAATCACTGGACCACCTGGGAGGTCCCTCAGATTGTTTATAAATAGAATAAATCAAAGAATTATAAAGAAAATATTTTATGTTGATATACAATTATCAAAATATTAATAAATTTAGTTCAGTTCAGTCGCTCAGTCGTGTCTGACTCTTTGCCACCCCACGGACAGCAGCACGCCAGGCTTCCCTGTGATGAGTATAAATATTGAGACATCTGTAACAAACTGTAAGGTATAAAATATTGTGGTTTCATATAGGTATTGCTAATAATAGTGTTGTTTCCCAGTGCTAACTGAAATACTCAATTTCAGTTGTGGTTAAAGATAACTTTTTCTGTTCTCATCCATATTCACAGACCTCTTACTGGGAGTCTATTGACCAAAGGTTAAGAACTTCAAGGCTAGTCCACAGTACCTAAGCTAACTTCTTCCTAACAGCCTCAGCCGGCGGAATAGGCAGTTGTCCAGTACTCCATCAGTGGGATATGTGGTGGTATGGGGTATGTGCTTCAAGGAGGCATGGCCCCTTCATTTATCTTAATAATTATCCCACTGGAGCTTTAAAACCCCCGCTGATCCCTTTGTACATTTAACGGGGATATTATGTGCTGTAAAGTACATAAAAAAGTTAACTCAGTTATGTCTAAAAGGGCAGGCTATAGAATATCAAGAGGTCACGAAAGCAGATAATGACACTACTGAACAGGTAATACATAAAGATGATAATTGCCAATTAAGTCTTAGTCTCACCACTTGGGGGAGTCCCATGACCAGATCTCTGGAGAATGGAGATAATCAACTCTATTTGATTAATCTTTATTTCCATGTGGAGATAAGAAACTAGGATTGTCAGATCTTTTGATTTTTTTTTTTTTTAAGGGAAGCGAAAAAGTGGACTTTTTATGACAGTTTCTATTGTGGTCAGCTAATATAAACTTTAACTGTGTGGGCCAAATAAAATTCATCTGCAGTAACTGTGGGTTATTAATTTGTGAGCCTCTGATTATTCCAGCAGCACCTTACAGAGGCTATGCACAAAAATAGGTCGTCTCTAAATATACTTACAGATGATGGCAAAAAACTGCACATACGGATAACAACCTTAACGCATCCAAAGGCAAGGGCACTAAATGGTATAAAGGACCTCAATTGCAGGACAACATAAAGGTTTTTGTCCTGCTCCTGGTGCAAATCAGGGAGCAAACACCTTTCAGAATGTAGGGGAGGACGCAAGGTTCAACTACGGTGGGAGTACCTAATCCACGACAAAAGGCCAAGTTCTCTTCAGAAGATTTTATTTCAAAATAAAGCAAAATTTCCACCCACATAATGTTTCCAAAGGGTAAAAAAAAAAAAAAAAAAAAAGACAAAAAAAGACAGTGTTTTGCCTCTTTCTACTCTTCAAAGAGAGCATGGCAGTGCAAATATCTCTAAAATGCCTCTGTTTAATTCTCAGAAGCTAAGTCCAGTCACTGAAAATGCTCCTCCATTTTCAGCTGAGGTGAGGCTTGTTAGGAAACCTCTGTAACAGCTTATTCAACTTCCTGGGAGGTAAACTCCCCAACTCTCCCAGATCCTCCTGGATTGATCTCATTTTTCGGGCTGCCTGAAAACACAGAACAAAAATTAAAATGACAGCTCTGAAGTTGGCCCTGACCTAAGCTAATAGTTCTCACACAACCCAAATTACGCTAAGGTGTTAACCAGCCTGGAGATCTGTGTCATCTTCCCAGTTCCCTTTCATTCATAGGACTTGGGATCCACGAATGATTGTAAAATCTGAATTATACAATTTAGTATACAATTCCCAGTCGGCAATTTAGTCTGGAAACTAAACAATCTGTCCTTTACTGTCTCTAGTTTAAACAATAATGTCTATTTGAAAAGCAATTTAAACTTTAAAAAGTGGCTTTCCCATGCATGTCTTCACTTGATAAAAAAAAATTCTATAAAACGAATATTAATTATTAACCTCATTTTGCACCCGGTAAAGCTGAAAGCAATGAAACAAATCTCTCAGCATCACAGCGATTTCAAAACAGTAACCTTTCCCACTCTGGCGTGATCAAGTAGCTTCCAAAAATCTCCTCTCCCTTTCAGAATGAGAGGGACTTTCTTATCACCAAGCAAGAGCAGAAAGAACCACTACTGTATGCCCCCTATTTTCCTCTCAAAAGGGCACCCCAGAAGCCTCCTGTCACCTCAGCCCTCGAAGCACAATCGAAGAAGTCGCGGATCTCTTTTTTGCACGCTTCGTCGCGGAATTCATTCTGCTTCCAGCAAGCCATCATTATCGACATCTCCGTGATACAGGTCGCCTCTGGAGGAGCAGAACGGGAGGATCCTCAGTCACAAAGAAACCCTTACTTTCCGACCCTCCCACCCAGTAGCCTTCGGCACTATTCCAGCTTCCGCTCTGGGGCCTCCAAGGCTGAGGACTCACCGCCCTTCTCCCGGCGCCGTTCCCCGACATGGTTAGCTAGGATGAGAGGCTTATTGGGCTTCAGTATAGGCTTCCGCGGATTCCCAAGCCGTGCTAGCCGACCTCGGAGGCTTGGCGTCGCCATTGCACACGGAGCTCCCGGCAGGCTCTGCGGCGCCGTGCGTGACCCTGCGTGACCCCTACGAGCCGGATAAGGTTCGGCTGCAACCCACCCACCTCCTGCCCCGGGATGCTCTTCTTTCTTTTCTTGGCGGGGTCGCCTTGATTCCGGTTTCGGACCCTGGCTGGTGTAGACACTTGTGCAGGTTAGGAGGAGATTCTTTGGGGCTGTTTTGTGGGTCCACGCTGACTTTTGTGAGCTCTGGGCCCTGAAGTCTTGGGCAGTACTGGGCCAGGAACACCCAGGAAAGAGCCCAAGTTTCGGGTGGTAAAGTCTGCATTAGAGAGTGATTGACATAGGCAAGGACAGAGAGGATGGGAGCGGATCAAAATGTGAGACTTTAAGGTGCTAACTTGGGAATGATTTAATTTTAATAAACCTTAAAGAACTGTTGGTTTTGATTACCTTTAGAGCCACTTCGAAGCCGTGAAGAAAAATAGATTCATTTATTTGAACAGCTGCTGCGGCTTAAAGAATCGTTTTTGTAGGAGACAGGCCTACTAAAAGGCCTGACAAAAGAATTAAACAATCTTGCTGAGAGGACATGACTCAGTATGTGATTCCTGAAGGAATCCAAGAAGGAACAGAAAACATCTTGAAAGCAGGATGGACACCTGGGGTTGGAAAGCCATCAACAGACTGTTCCTATCCTTGGTGCCTGGGAGGCACATAAAGATTACCTGGGTCTCTGTCCTTGAGGCAGAAAAACAGGGATACAAAAATATTAAATGTTAACTGCACAGGATTATCATTGAAGGCCACCTGACCTGCTATGCTCATGTAAACACGTACAAGGAAGTCTCAAAAAGTATAATAAAGCAGACTTGAAATCAGTTTGGGCGCCTTCACCTCGTGGGGGTGTTGGTTCCCTTTCTTGAGTGTTTCTCATTCTTTTGCCACGGTGGCGCTTTGGGGAACCCGTGCTGTCGAGCTGGACTAGACAAGTGGCGCCCCAACAGGGACCTGAAAGGGAAACCAGCTTTCGGAGCTTCTCCTTAGGAGGCAAGGAACGCAGGGAATTCCGACCGAAGAGGTGGACGTGGAAAGTACCTGGTGAGTACACCCCATGGATAATTCAATCAGAGTAACAATGAGGCATGGGTTGCCATTTCCTTTTCCAGAAAATCTTCCCGACCTAGGGATCGAACCCTGATCTCCCGCATTGTGGGCAGACGCTTTACCGTCTGAGCCACAAGGGAAGCCCTAAGCATATATGCAAGTCTTTTTTTTTTTTTTTTAGAGAACTCCATGATTTAATCAGCGATAAATACATAAGTACATAATTCGAAAATCCAAACCTCCGACCTATATGCAAGTCTTAAAAGACTTTGTTGAAAAGCTTGGGAGTGCAAGTTTCTCATTCTGCTTTAAAAGACTTACTTTCTGCTATTGAAAAACATTGCTATTGACTTGATCCAGATAGAGGGACTTTAAGGTATAAAGAATAGCAAGAAGTTATGCGTTGCCTATGCAGAGCTTATCATAGTGGGGTATCATAGTGGGGAATGTAGTCCTTTGCCTGGTCACTGGGAAATCTTATTAGCACTGCGCTAGGACCTTTACATTCAGAAGCCTCTGATTCTGAAAATTCTGTAGAGACAACACATGAACAATCAGAGAATGAATCTTGTTTATATGAGAATAGTGATTCTGAAGGGGGAAAAGCACCTCTGTGCCCCAAATGAAAAGAGCGAAAGAAAATAAAATCATGTGGGAATAATGATCATTTTCCCATGGTTAATGTGGCTCATCCTTCAGCACCCTTAACAGAGCCACCCCCTTTAGATCTGCAGACTCCGTGGGATGACGGCATTTTGAACCTCATCTGACAGTGCCCAACCATATTTCTCCCTTTCAAAGGGGAATTAGACAGGCACAACTACAAGGGGATGAAGATGCCCTAGCCCTCCCTGTGGTGGTCACTCAGGTTTCCCCTGGTCCACAGTATCCACAAGGTGCTATTACTTATGATTATCACCCTCTGCCTTTTAAGACAGTCAAAGAGATAAAACAAGCGTGTACACAATATGGTACTAACTCTCCATATACTGTGGGTTTAATTCAAGGACTTTCACAAGCTGAAAGGCTGATCCCTTTTGACTGAGATACGGTTGCAAGAACTTGTTTTTCATCCTCTGAATTTTTACAATTTAAAACCTGGTGGAAAGATGAAACAAATCAACAAGCTCATAAAAATGCTGCTTCAAATCCACCTATTAACATTTCCTTGGAGCAGCTGATGGGGTCAGGAGGATATTTTGGAATACAGGCTCAATTACAATTTGACGATCAGGTCCTCTCCCAAGTACGATTTGTATGTTTAAGAGCTTGGGAAAAACTTAATCCTCCTGGACATACTACTCCATCATTTACACAAGTTAGACAGTCTAATGGAGACACTTATGTTGACTTTATAGCCAGACTTCGAAAAAATTTAATGAGCTCGGTATCTCACCCTAATCTAAGGGACATGCTTTTACAGCTGTTGGCTTATGACAATGCTAACTCTGAATGCCAAAAGGCTCTCCAACCTTTAAAAGCTCAGGAAAGCAACTTGGAAGATTATATAAAGGCGTGTCATGATACTGGATCAGAACCCTATAAGATGCAGTTACTGGCACAGGCCCTTTCAAAAGGAAAAAAGGACAATAAAATTAAATGTCATGGATGCAGAAAACTGGGACAAATGAAAAAAGATTGTAAAATAAATAATAATGATCGAAAAGGGGAAGCTAAAGCCCCTGGATTATGTTCTAAATTTCAAAAAGGAAATCACTGGGCTAATCAACGCCATTCCAAATTTCATAAAGACGGGACTCCTCTGTTGGGAAACACCTTTCTGGGCCGAGCTAGGGGCTCCCAAAACAATCCGTGTTCATGGAATGCAGTCCCATTCACATATCCCACTCAAATATTAGAAAACAATCAATCTATGATTTACTCCCAACAACCTCGGGCAATGGCAACCCACTCCAGTGCTCTTGCCTGGAGAATCCCATGGATGGAGGAGCCTGGTAGGCTACAGTCCATGGGGTCGCTAAGAGTCAGACACGACTGAGCGACTTCACTTTCACTTTTCACTTTCATGCATTAGAGAAGGAAATGGCAACCCACTCCAGTATTCTTGCCTGGAGAATCCCAGGGACAGAGGAGCCTGTTGGACAGCCGTCTATGGGGTCGCACAGACACGATTGACGTGACTTAGCAGTAGCAGTAACCTCGGGCAGCGCAGCAATAGATATTCCTGCCCTAGATAATCAATTATTGATGCCATCTATGAGAGTATGTAAAATTCCTATAGGAATATGGGGTCCTCTTCCAAAAAATACTGTTGGACTTATGATTGGTAGAAGTAGTCTAACTATAAAGGGCATTCAAGTACAAATTGGAATCATTGAAGACTTTGAAAGGGAAATTCATGTTATGATGAGTGCTAATATTCCATATCAAATAAATAAGGGAGAGTGAATTACACAACTCCCTTCTGTTGCCTTACATAAAGATTAATCCCCTAGAAAAAGAGAAGGAGGATTTGGAAGTACGGGAAAACAAGTATATTGGCAGACCTATGTTACTGATGAGAGACCAAAACTAGATACAGAAATAATGGGAAAGAGATTTTCTGGGCTCATGGATACAGGAGCTGATGTTTCAATAATAGCTATAAAACATTGACCTCATTCCTGGCCATTAAATCAGTTCCTACTGTTATAACAGGAATAGGGACTATGAATATCTGTCAAAGCTCTCAAACAATGCTCTGTAAAGGCCCAGAACAACAAACTGCCACTTTGCAACCTCTGGTTGCAGATATTCCAATCAATTTTGGGGGACGAGATTTATTAATGCAATGGGGAGCATATGTAACCATACCCACTATATCCCCACAAGCTAAACAAATTATGGCCAATATGGTGTATAACCCTTTCCAAAATCCAAATTTATCAGAGGGGCCACTGCTTCAAAAAAGACTGCATTAAAACTGACTTGGCTTTCAGAAAAACCCATATAGATGGAGCAGTAGCCCTTAACCAGAGAAAAATTGGAAGCATTATATGAGCTAATACTAGAACATAAAGAACAAGGACATATAATTGAATCTACTAGTCCCTGGAACTCCCTAGTTTTTGTTGTAAAAAAGAAATCAGGTAAATGGAGAATATTAACAGACCTAAGAAAAATTAATGCTGTAATGGAACCCATGGGAGCCTTACGGTCAGGTATTCTCTTACCATCTATGATTCCTAAAAAATGACATCTTACAATAATATACTTAAAAGATTGTTTTTTTACTGTTTCTTTAGATCTTTCTGATGCTCCTAAGTTTGCTTTTACTGTCCTAGCATTAATACCAGTCAGAGATATCAATGGACTGTCTTACTTCAAGGATGATGAATAGTCCTGCTGCTGCTGCTGCTGCTAAGTCACTTCAGTCGTGTCCGACTCTGTGTGATCCCATAGACGGCAGCCCACCAGGCTCCCCCATCCCTGGGATTCTCCAGGCAAAAACACTGGAGTGGGTTGCCATTTCCTTCTCCAATGAAAGGACCTTAATGAAAGTCCTACTTTATGTCACATTTTTATTAATCAGCCCTTATCTATCATTAGACAAAAATATCCCCAGGCTTATGTTATACATTATATGGATGATATTTTATTGGCTTATCCAGATAATCAGTTATTGCACCATATATTTTTAGACACTCAAAATATATTGAAAGAATTCGGCTTAATAATTGCTCCGGATAAAATATAGAAAATAATTATTTGGGATACATTCTTAATCATCATACAGTATCCTCTCAAAAGATACAAATTAGAACTGATCACCTTAATACTCTGAATGACTTGCAAAAATTATTAGGAGATACTAATTGGTTATGACCTACACTGCTGCTGCTGCTGCTGCTGCTAAGTAGCTTCAGTCGTGTCCGACTCTGTGCGACCCCATAGACGGCAGCCCACCAGGCTCCGCCGTCCCTGGGATTCTCCAGGCAAAAACACTGGAGTGGGTTGCCATTTCCTTCTCCAGTGCATGAAAGTGAAAAGTGAAAGTGAAGTCGCTCAGTCATGTCCGACTCTTCGCGACCCCATGGACTGCAGCCTACCAGGCTTCTCTGTCCATGGGATTTTCTAGGCAAGAGTACTGGAGTGGGGTGCTATCGCCTTCTCCGATGACCTACACTGGTTATCCTTAATTATGCTTTGACAAATTTATTTAATACTCTAAAAGGAGATACAGATCTCAGCAGTCCATGAACACTTAGAGCTGAAGCCAATCGAGAATTACAAGAAATGAATCAAGGCATGCAACAAAAACAGTTATCTCGAATTGATATTCAACAACCTTTAACTGCTTTAATTATGCCTACACCTCATTCTCCTACAGGAATAATATGGAAAAATGAATTTATAATTACAACGGGTATTTTTACCCCATAAACAAACAAAATTATTGACTACCTATGTAGACCTTATTAGTAAATTGATTTTTAAATCGAGGACTCGTATTCAACAAATTTCAGGATATGATCCCAAATATATAATAGTTCCTTTAGCTAAAGGTCAGATAGAATGACTTTTTGCACAAAATATGGAATGGCAGATAGCATTATCTGATTTTATTGGTACAATTGATTGTCACTCTGGGATTTCTTTGGAAGGAATGATGCTAAAGCTGAAACTCCAGTACTTTGGCCACCTGATGCAGAGTTAACTCATTGGAAAAGACTCTGATGCTGGGAGGGATTGGGGGCAGAAGGAGAAGGGGATGACAGAGGATGAGATGGCTGGATGGCATCACTGACTCGATGGACGTGAGTCTGAGTGAACTCAGGGAGTTGGTGATGGACAGGGAGGCCTGGTGTGCTGCAATTCATGGGGTCGAAAAGAGTCGGACACGACTGAGCAACTGATCTGATCTGATCTGATCCATCTTCTAAATTAATTTTCTTAAAAAACATGTTTTTAAATTGCCTAGAATAACTAAAACAAAACCTATTGAGTGTGCTCCTATCTTTTTTACAGATGCAAATAAAGAATGTAAGGATGGATATTGTGGTCCAACCACCAAAATTTGGCAATCATCATATTCATCAATACAACAAGCTGAAGTAGATGCCATAATTACTGTCCTGTCAGACATTGTAATACCCATTAATATCATTTCAGATTCTCAATATGCTGTTAAGGTAAGTTTCCAGATAGAAACTATTCATATTCCTGTCTCGGACCTTCCCATTCATCAGTTATTTTTGAAATTACAAGATATAGTTAGGGATCGACAATTTCCATTTCATATTACTCATACCCGCTCTCATTCTCAATTACCAGAACTTTTATCAGAAGGTAATGACCAGATTGATGTTAAATTAACTACATTCCTTACTCCCACTTAGTTTCATGCTTTAACTTACATTAACGTCAGAGGATTACAATATTGATTTCAGTTATCCCGACAACAAGCTAAAAATATTGTTTCTCAGTGCCCTACCTGTCAGACTTCCACAATAGTGCCCATAAATCAGTGCCCGTAAATCCTTGTGGATTATATCCTAATGACTTACGGCAAACTGATGTTACTCATATGCCCTGTTTTGGTAATTTAGGTTTAATACATGTTTCCATTGACACATATTCTGGAATGATTTTTGCTTCAGTTCATAATGGAGAGTCAACTGTTCAATGTATCCCTCACTTACGACAAGCTCTTGCCTATATGGGCCTACCAAAAACTATAAAAACTGACAATGGGCCTTCTTATAAAAGTCATATCTTTCAAAAATTTTTAGCTGACTGGTCTATTAAACATATTACAGGCATTCCTTATAATCCTCAAGGACAAGCCATCATCAAACATGCCCACCGAACTTTAAAACTTATACTACAGAAACAAAAAGGGGGAGGACAGTATGGCTTGGGACCTGTTTCCCCTAAGGATAAAATAGCTTTAGCTCTTTTTACTCTAAATTTTTTGGACATAAGAGGGCTATATGAGAAACCAGCAGCTGAGGTTCACTGGAACTTTTCACAACAGACTAAAGATACTTCCCTTAAAGTTTCTCCCTTACAGGAGGTTTGGCAAAAAATATTGTGGAAAGAGGACAGGGAATGGAAGCTGGATATCATGCTTAAACAAGGAAGAGGGTATGCTCTTACCTTAATAGAGGAAAATGAACACCGATGGATCCTGAGGAGGAGAATCTGGTATTGGAAAGAAAAAAACATGATTTGATATAGACCCACCCTCCAGACTTCTGACGCATGCCATGCTGCACCTTACGTTAGAACTTGGGCCTGCCAAGACCAAGCGAACGTGAACTGCCACAATACCCACTTGGGGGCAGAAAAGTTATCACAGGAAGCTGAGAGCCTAGTTCATCATCATGGCCTTTCAAAAACATCTGCCAATCTACTACTGGCTATGGTAACCCTTATCACAATGTCAGTAAGTGTTCAGGCTGATCCAGTCATCATTATTGGGCATATATTCTCAATCCTCCTTTATTAAGACCCATTACATAGGAAGATTCAGTATTCCCATATTTGTCAATGATTCAGCCTGGCTTCCTGGTCCTTATGATCCAAGCCTTCCTTTAAAAGAGGAAGAAGAAGGACAATCTCTAAAAAATTATACAGTAAGAACAGACAGCACATCCATTTGTATAGGATTTGGAGAATTCTGTTTAAAGACGGGATTCTGGGGATGGCTTTCTATTGTAGAAAAGCCTGGAGAGAATAAGAACACTTTTTTCTTATTAACAGCACTTACTTTTAAAGAAAGAGAAAATTCCACCATACATTATCGTCCTCCTAATCTCCCAGGCTATGCTTTTAAGAATAGGACATGGTATGGATGGAGGACTGGATCCAGTGGAAAAATGGTAGAGGGTCTGAAGGTCATCTGTTACTAAATACTCCTGAGGGACAGATTATAGATTAGGGCCCTAGAGGAACCCCTAAGATTAAAGGAACAAGTATTTCTAGTCCATGGATATATCATAATAACACACTTGGTACATATGGAAATGCATCTTTGATATGGCATGGAGAGGGATTTGCTCCCCCCATTCCTCAACTTATCCATCACCCAGTACATAATGAGATTTGGAAGATACCTATGGCTTTAAAAACCCTTAAGGCTTGGAATGGCCGTTATACTGAATATATCTTAAACGATCCTAAGGCAACTTTTAATTTTATTAAAAATTCTACTCATACTATTCAGGCCTGTGTAAGATTACCTTTTGTGCTTATGTTAGGGCCAGCGATATGTAACATCTCTACTGGTCTCATAAATTGTATAAATCATTCTTTTTATACTTGTTTAAACAATACCATTCCTTTCAATGAATCTTGGCAAAGTATTTATGTTTTAAAAACTTGGACAGGTATTTGGATACCAGTGGATTTACAAAGAGGCTGGCAAGAAAGCCCTACTCTTTATGCCATAGAAGAAATTATAAAAGCAACTTTAAAAAGAACAAAAAGATTTATTGGTATGTTAAATAGCAGCTATTCTGGGAATTATAGCAATAACCACCACTACAGCAGTGTAGCATTGCATCAATCTGTTCAAACTTCATTTTGTACAAGATTGGCATAAGGATGCAGACGTTCTTTGGTCCACTCAACAAAAAATAGATGAAAAATTGGCTTCACAAGTGGCTGGCTTACAACATACTGTTATTTATTAGGAGATCAATTGGTAAGTCTACAAAAACAATTAAGACTAGAGAGTGACTGGAATTACACATCATTCTGTGTGACTGCACATAAATATGTATAATCAATTGACTTTTAACTGGGATAAAGTTAAACGACATTTACTAAATCAAGGAAATACTACATAAGATATACAAGAGTTACAATGTGACATTCTAGACATGTTTAATAAAAAACTTGATGTGATTACTGGCTCTTTGCTTAATGCTATAGCTGATGGATTGTCTTCCTTAAATCCTCTCAAACAAATCAAATCCTATGGTTATGGACTTATAATTAGTTGCAATGTCTTATTCCGTTTTGTCTCTGTATAGTCTGGAGAAGAACACGAAAGCAGCAGCAGCAACAGTTAGCCTTCTTGACTATATTCAGTTATCTACAGAAACAAAAAGGGGGAGATGTAGGAGACAGGCCTACTAAAAGGCCTGACAAAAGAATTAAACAATCTTGCTGAGAGGACATGACTCAGTATGTGACTCGTGAAGGAATCCAGGAAGGAACAGCAAACATCTTGAAAGCAGGATGGATACCTGGGATGGAAAGCCGGCAGCAGACTGTTCCTGTCCTTGGTGCCTGGGCGGCACACAGAGACTACCTGGGTCTCTGTCCTTGAGGCAGAAAAACAGGGATACAAAAATACTAAATGTTAACTGCACAGGATTATCATTGAAGGCCACCTGGCCTGCTATGCTCACATAAACACATACAAGCAAGTCTCAAAAAGTATAATAAAGCAGACTTGAGATCAGCTTGGACGCCTTCACCTCGTGGGGGTGTTCATCCCGATCCCCGCTGTAACTTTGAGTGTTTCTCACTCTTCTGCCACGGCGGCAGTTTGGGGAACCTGTGCTGTCGAGCTGGACACAACAGTTCTCATTTGTAGTGATCTCATTGGATAGGGTGAGGTTTAAGCACTTTCTCACATTCATTGTTTTATTTAATCTTCTCGCCAATCCTGCTAAGATACTTTGCAGTATCATCTCTATTTATACACTTGGCCCTTGGATTGTAATGCCTAGCTTTAACTAGACTTGGTTCTAAGTGACCTCTTCTACCCCCTGCCCCTCTGAAGTGACTTAGCTGTTTACAAAACTCAGTCCAAAGATGTACCACTGATGCTCAAGGCATTTACACATGATCTCCAAGAAATGTTTCTGGTAATGAAAGGATAACTTGGACAGTCTTATAGTTCATAAGATGATTACTTTGGAGGAGCAGTTTTTATTTGGTTATGTAAATTGAGTGTGCGCTAATCACTTGTCACATATTTAGAATCGTCCCATTTATCTCCGCATGACTGGCTCTTTTTGTTCTGTTGAGTCTCACTTGATGTCAAAGAGGAGTTCCCTGACTTCCATGCTAAACCACCATCAACATGTTTTATTTTCTTCATAGTATCTATCATACTCTGGATTATCTTATTCATTTATTGTTTGTTTACGGCTTTAACCCCAACACCCACTTAAAATGTACACATAATGAGAGAAGGGACCTTGTCAATCTTGCTCAGTGCCATATCCCAAGGCCTAGAGTAATGCCAATACATATTTGTTAAATGAACAAATGTTTGAAATATTTTTGCAAGTCTCCAACTTTACCATGTTCACCCCAGAAATAAAATCAAGCAGAAGACACTGTTTAAAAAGAAGCCATTTATTAATACAAAATTAAACCTGAGATAATAGAAAATAGCAACTCTTGGGAATTATAAAGGCATCAGCCCCATGCTCCACCCCCACTCCAGCAACACAAAGTTGATTCCTATTGGACACTTCTACCACTAATAACCTCAAGCCTGCTGCGGTATACAGAGCAGGCTGGGCCCCAAACCACAGAAAATTCACATTGCTGAGAAAGTGAAGCCTTTAGTTGGAGAGCCATGTGGCTACTTCTGGTTCTGCTTTCCCTTGTGGAAAGGTAGCACCTGGCTTACCCTGCTCTTTTGTGAATACTTTTGTGGTAAGAGGAATAAAGAAAGTCTCCGAAGCACTGACTACAAACCAGGGATGAGTCTCCACAATCATTCATAAACAACTGGCCTACTTTGTACATAAAAGTGCTAAGGTAATGCCAGTTGAACTGGTGTAATTAAACAGGAGAAGTAAGAATGATTCTACACCTTGCATAACCATTGCCTACCCATTTTATTGCACATAATGAAATTTGAGTCCTAACCTTAGTTTGCACTTGGTAATACTGTATTTTGTATACAATATAAACTGGTGTCTGCATTTAAATAGCTTGCACGCTTAGAAGTCTGAGTCCTGAATTTGGCTTTTGTAAGAGTCCGTACTATATCAAATTTTAACATTAAGTATTTCAAAGGTCTGTCTTGTTCTTTTCTGCAAAAGTCTAAACAGAAAACTTTCTATACTGTTATGAAGGGCCCTTTTTTTTCTTGGCTGCTCCTTGGGGCATGTGGGAACTTAGTTCGGGACCAGGGAATTAAGGATCAAACTTACCCCGCTGCATTGGAAGGCAGAGTCTTAAACACTGGACTGCTAAGGAAGTCCTGAAGGGCATTTTTTTTAAAATAAAATGAAAATAGGGAGTTCCCTGGTGGTCCAGTGGTTGGGACTCTGCTCTTTCACTGCCACGGGCCCAGATTCAGTCCCAGGTCAGGGAACTGAGGTCCCACAAGCTGTATGACACAAAAAAAGAAAAAAAGAATCACCCTGGCAGTGAAATCCAGCCTAAATTATAACTTTGGTTGGCTACATCTTCAAAGGTCACAATAAGTGTGGGGCCCTAGTGGAAGCATCATATATGTATATATGAGAGTGGAAATCCAACTGCGACCCCATGAACTATACACAGTCCATGGAATTCTCTAGGCCAGAATACTGGAGTGGGTAACCTTTCCCTTCTCCAGGGGATTTTCCCGACCCAGGGATCAAACCCAGGTCTCCCACATTGCAGGCGGATCCTTTACCAGCTGAGCCTCAAGGGAAGCCCAATATATATATGAACACCCCACATATATAAATGTTTATTGTGAGATCTGTTGCAACATTTCCATTTTGTGGGATATTATATAGTTTCATGTCAGCCAAAAATTATAAAGTCTCTGATCTATACCCCATTCAAAGCAAGTGCCATTATGTTTTAAAATAAACACTTGATGTTAGCTTTGATGTAAATAGCTAGATTTTTTTAATTTAAAAACAAACTGGTATATCACACATAGAACAGCTTAGCAGGCTGTTCAAAATATTAAAAACAAAACCTTATAGAAACCCAAGGTCCTATTATACATAGTCTATACTGAAGTCATAAGCATCATCTTCCTCTTCAGTCTTTACAACCACATATATGTCTGTAAATAATGTGTGTATATACACATGCATACACACTAAACCAGATATATTGATAAGCTATGGGAGTTCTCTAGTGATAATTCATTAATACATTACAACCAGTGTAGTTCTAAGATCCAAGGTGTTCTTGTTCCACTGCCCCAGAAAAAGCAGATGATCTCCCTCTCCATTAAGCTGTATGTTTAAACCACAGTAGTAGAAGTGTTTGGCTACCTCCCCAAATCTAACAGCTTTTTATTTAGCCAGCCACTCATGATGGCTTAAATGGTCTTGCTTCATCTCTCATTCCCTTGGGTTTAGGGCCTTAGATGGACTTCATCAAAATGTGGCCTCAGTAAGTGCTATAAAGTTATGTACTGTAACAGTAATAGAATGGATGAAGTTGGAATGTTTATCCCACTTAAAAGTGCCACAGAATATGAGATAATATGAGATAATTACTAGAGCTATATTGCTGGGCTGATTCTTCCTCCATAATTTTCATGAGTTTTTGGGGGAAATGGACTTTTGTAGCATATAAAGATAATAAAATAGAAGAATTCATTAGGCAGACAGAAAAAGACCAAAGACCTATAACAATTTGTGCTTTGATTCACATTGACCTATTTTAACCTTTTGAAATGATGATAACTTTTTCTGCTATCATTTGCAGCCTGAGTCTCCATCTCTAAAATAGAGCAGGATGATTCCTTAAGTTGACGTGATATTTATTAGCCTCTGAATTTTGATATTCATGAGGTGAGAAGGAATTTCAGATATGCCCTAGACATGAAGCAAATCAGCACTAAGAAAAGGTGTCCAATCTCTAGCCAGTTTAATGCAGGTGGGAATAAGTGTGGGAATGGTGGTAAGGCTACTCCATCTCCAACAGAAATTGTGGAAAACCAGGCAAGAAAAGCCACTCAAAAAAGCTGACATGAAAGGCAAAGTAAGTGATATAAAAAAATTACAACTCCAGAGAGCCAGAATACAACCCACCAGGAGTTTTGCTTCACCACCAACATAAATAGTTTATAAAGCAAGAGATAGGAATAGAAATTAGGAAAAGGTATTGAATAATAGTGGTTTATGAGGTGGATGAAACTGGAGCCGATTATACAGAGTGAAGTAAGCCAGAAAGAAAAACACCAGTACAGTATACTAACGCATATATATGGAATTTAGAAAGATGGTAATGATAACCCTGTATGCGAGACAGCAAGAGACACAGACCTATAGAACAGTCTCTTGGACTCTGTGGGAGAGGGAGAGGGTGGGATGATTTGGGAGAATGGCATTGAAACATGTATAATATCATATAAGAAACGAATCGCCAGTCCAGGTTCGATGCAGGATACAGGATGCCCGGGGCTGGTGCACTGGGATGACCCAGAGGGATGGTACGGGGAGGGAGGTGGGAGGGGGGTTCAGGACTGGGGACACGTGTACACCCATGGCGGATTCATGTTGATGTATGGTAAAACCAATGCAATATTGTAAAGTAATTAGCCTCCAATTAAATAAATTTAAATTTAAAAAAAATAATGAGCAGTTTAAAGAATACAGGAGAGGTTTTCATACTCTAAACCTGGCCCGTCTTACCTCATTCACAGCCAAGAACTAACATGTCCCAAATCATGACTGAGAGGCTGAAAGAGCTAGAAAAAGAAGGAGTTCTTTAAAAATTCTGTTGATCAGCACCTTGAATCAAATGGGGTGTTTCAGGCTTCTGGTTCCCATTGAATCAAAAACTGGATGCCTCCATCTCTCGTGAGAAGAGGCTCTATTACCATAGGCTGAGACCCTGGCTACACATGATTAGAATAAAATATCAGTGGATATAACTTACTCCTTGGATTCATGGTAAGACAGTGTTCATTAAGGACTTGTGCATTGGATATCCTTCATGTCCCATGGTTGTATAAGGACTTCCATCTCCTTAGCTGTGTCAAGTTAAATACTTGTATGAGCAATTAGAGATTTTGGTTCCTTTTCATGAAGATCTCTGTTAGGTAATCCCAAAATTTCCCCTGAAGTGTCTCATTGTTGTGGATCATGGCAGTGAGAGCTTCCCCCTGGTCCAGACCTTGCCAATAATCTTGGAGCCACATCTCCTTCCAGCTGAAACATCAAAATGAGAGTTGGATTATGGAGCCTCAGTACAACTAGGAATCCTACCTTTCTCCCAATGGCCAAAGACATCTTCAGCAGATACATTGATTTCTGGTTAGGACCAAGGATCTGCTTTGAGGGAAGGAAATGTGAAGTAAATCCAGTACTAATCTAAGTGACAGGCAGTGAGCCAAAAACACAAATTCATTATCCAAGCCCTCCTACACACATACACATATCCCAGTGAGTTAAATTTCCTGACTTGCCTGCTCTTGGTCTCCAAATGTGGAGGGAATTAAGAGGTAGGCAGAGCAGGGGCCAAACTATGGAAACAGTAATCTTCCTAAGAAAAGCAAGTGAGTGTATTTAGATGGTTACTTTTTATGTTACACCTGTTTCAGTAATCAAGAAGTGCAAGAGTATCCAGTGTCTAGTATCCAGTATTTAGATGGTTACTTTTTATGTTACACCTGTTTCAGTAATCAAGAAGTGCGAAAGTATCCAGTGTGTAGATGAGCCATAACGTGAATGTTTCTCTTTTTTTAATGTTACACTTTTCTTCTGATAAATCATAATATGTTCTGCACAAACTAGATACAAATTACCTGATGTAAATTACTGGATACAAATCCACTCCACTCCCAGGACCAAACTGTGCCAGCCCTCTGCCACCATCCACTGTCCATGGTGATCTCTGCAGGTCATTCTAGCAGTCTCTCTCAAACATTATCTCACCGCTCCCCTAACAGCTGTGGTTTGCTGCAAATGGCTTCAACGTTTTTATAACCCATCTCC
Source organism: Bos grunniens (assembly GCF_055505025.1). Classification (NCBI taxonomy): domain Eukaryota; kingdom Metazoa; phylum Chordata; class Mammalia; order Artiodactyla; family Bovidae; genus Bos; species Bos grunniens. The sequence continues at coordinate 16,533,475 of NC_141192.1, forward strand.
TATGCTGACCTTGTTTCCAATGCCACCACCTTCTGCTGCCTACTTCAGTAGCCTCCTCACTTCCCTTCTAATCCACATTGGCCACAATCATTAATCATCTTTTGAAAGCATCCCTTCTATTCTGTCTAGGACAAACATAATTTATCATCCAAATCAGGGTAATTTTAAGAGTCAAAGGAGATGCTGTTAATAGTTAGACCAAGTTAACAGGCATAAACCCTGATTACTGCAGGCAAACCTCCCTGGAAACACTAATGTATTTCTCATCCACAGCCCCACCATGTTGAAGATGCTCAATAAACAGCTGAGTTGATTTTCAGGACAGTCCAGCTCCAGGGCCTGGTATTCAGAATATGTATAACCTGGCCCAACTTTGTCCCTCATCACTTCCCTAAACAGGCCCTCTGCTCTAGTTGAAGCTTTTTTTGAATCACTACTACAAACACCGTTTATAAAAGCTGATTTTCGTATGTTGTTGCCCTCAATTACCTCTCACATTTTCTACTGCTCTTTCGCAATTTGTCTTCTCTTAGATTCTTGATACCTTAAAGGCACAGTGACCTCATGTCATAATTTCCTTATACAACATCCCCTCAGCACCCAGGGCTAGTTTATTGCCTGCAGGAAGCAAGTCTGTAACTCATTTGATTTGATAGCCCCAGGGGACCCCAGCTATCCTTACCTGTCATTCTCAGGAATCTCCTCCACACTGCCAAAGCCAGGTGTGGGCACTGGGCAGTCCATGTGTGAGGGCTGGGCAATATAAGGCTCAGGGACCGGGATGTTCCCAGGAGAGGCTGCGTGGGCCTTCTCGGCATCCAGCCGCGCCAGTTCGTGGTCACAGACAAAACACTCGAAGCCGTTAAGGTAGTTAGGTAGTAAGGGGTCATTCACTCCCCATTCGCGCTGCTTCAAACTATCCAGAAGGAACTGGTTAGTGATGCCCCCAGGTTGCTTGTATGCCAAGTATTTCATATATTCTTCATCATTTTTGTCCAGGAAGTCAATAAACTCTGCCAGCTTCTGCGGCGACTCAAAGTCGTCAATGAGGATGATGGAGTGATTGTTCGGCATCCAGTCCCTCACAGAGGGAGAGCCGCGGTACACGGGCACAGCACCGAGGTGCATGGGGCGCCACAATTTTTCTGTCATGTAGTCGTCGCAGATAGCATTTTCGAGAGCCAAATGGAATTTATAGCGGGACAAGAAGGCCAAGAGCTCTGGATCCTCGGTGGTGGCTGTGGCTGTGTCCCGTAACCGCGGCGCGGGCAGCTCCCGATTCTGCAGGCACTTCCCATAGGAGTCCACCTGAGAGGGGTAGAGCACGGCCATCAAGAGGGTACAGCACGTCGGCCAGGACACCAGGGGTCCCGGTCTCAGCCCCACGCGCCACCCTCCCCTTCCCGCTCCGTCCGGCCCTCACCCACCGGAATGTAGCGCATGAGCTCGCGCACGTAGCGGTCTCGGTCCGCAGGCACGTCGCAGTGGGACTGCAGATAGAGCAGCGGCGCATAGCCGCGGCGGCGCCACTCTGCGCGCTCCTCGAGCGGAGGTGCCGCGCGGCGCAGGTAAGCGATCCCTGGCAGCCACTGCAGCGGCAACGGGTAGTCCGAGTAGCGACTGAAGGTGGAGGTAAGATTGAAGAGGCGGATGCCCGGACCATGGCTCAGCAAGAAGTTGTTGAGGGGCGACTCCTCGTGCAGAAGCGCCCAGCTCTGGTGCGCCAGGCGCGGAAGCGGCGCCTCGGACGCGCGGAAGTCGGTGCCGTAGAAGAGCAGCGCCCGTGTCCGCGAGTCTCCCCGCACCCGTCGGTCTCGGGACGCCACGCACGCCCCGCGCGCGCACTCGATGCGCTCCGAGTCGCCCGGGAAGTGAGGAAACAGCCCCGGGCTCCACCACAGCAGCACCGGCAGGTCCACCGCCTCCTCCCTCCCGGGCCGCGGGGCCCCCGGACTGCGAGCCACCCCCACTGCGCCCAGCGCCGAGGGAGGCCGGAAAACCGCGCCATCCCACGGCTCCGCCCACTCCGCCTCCCCGCCGGTCTTCCCCTCCGCCGCGAGTCCTGGGCCTCTGGTCGCACAGACACCAAGCACTCCCAGGACAGCAAGCACAGACCCCGGGCGGCCGGCCCCCATGTCTACTCTGGCGGCCGACGCCCGCAGCACCGGTCCCCGCCTGGCTCTGAGTAGCGATGGGTCCTACGCCACAGGGGCATGTGGCGCATGCGCGGCTTAGCGGCCAGCTCAGCCGGCCACTTCCCCAGAGCCGCTAGTCCTGGCAGGAAGGACTAGAGGGAAAGTGATACGTGGCAGAGAAAAATGACGCTACTGGATACATCTTAATTTATTTTTATTTCTTTACAAATTAAAGATGCATTGAAAAATAAACCAATGAAGAGAAATGAGAGGTCCAGAGCAGGGGCATCCCAGGCTGGGAGCAGGCAAGCCTGGCCACCATCAAGCCTAGCCCTTGTCCTGCCCCAGCCAGCTCGGGTTGGAAGATAACTGTCAGCCACTCTGTCAGTTCCAAAGCCTGAGTGGTGTCCTAGCAGGAGAGACTAGTCACTTCTGCCTCTCTCCCCAACAGCTTGGAGAGCAGTGTTTCCAGCGGAAGCTCAGAGTGGTATATAGGCTGGCTCTGTGAGGTATTGCAAGTTGATGACCAGGCTCCCTACAGAACCATCCAGTGTTGGGGCCGCTCTGGCTGGAATGGAGGCTAATACCTCTCCTAGGTCTCAATATTCTTTGCAACTATTCCCAGGCTCCTTCATTTCTGATAATGTGTCTCTGTCCACCAAGGGATCATCAGTCATTGCAGGAGAAAGAGCAGTGGAAGCAGAGCAAGAAAGCTAATCAACCACCCTCAGTCACTTTGAGTTGGCTGTTGACTTCCAGGCCCAAGAAGACTGACCACTTTTCTACCATCTACGGCCTACAGCCCAGCTCTTGTGCACCTGTATGTATGTTTTCCCTAATATAGGAAGTCATTGATGACAATGAGCTGAATTAGCAGCCCCTCCCCCCGTAGTAACCCCCTGGGATCTCTGTGCCTTCCCACCTGCCCTTCTCTTCTTGGAGGCTGGTCCAAAGGGACACATAATATTGCCAGGGTCTGGGTGGCTTCAAGTCCCCCAACACCAAATCATATACAGTGAACTGAGAAACTACATTCATTACGACAGGATTAGCAGGAAAAGGAGGATAAAGTGAGGGGATAGGGGCACCTTCCAACAGCAGGACACGACAGAGTGGTAGGATACTTGAGCCCAGAAAGAAGGTGTCTCCTTATACTTCCCCCTCCCCCCAAAGAGACTGAGGTCAGCTTACATGACATATAAGATATGGAACTGTCCCAGTTTCTCTGCTGTCCTGGGTACTTTCTGGAAGCTGGCCTGGACCCTGTGCTGTTACCCATGTGCTCTAGCTCAGAAGCTGTCGAATCTCCTTGTGCATGTGACAGAGAAAGTCCACATAGGATGCTCCCCCGCTCAGGCTCTTGTCTTCCACCAGGAAGTGTTTGAACAGCATCTCCAGCTTGTCCTCTTGTTTCACCACAATAAGCTATAGTCAGAATACAGGGTCATGAGGCAAGGCTGAAGAGAATTAACCACACGCCCTGAAATCCCATTATCTCCCACCCCACCTTCAGAGTGAGGACTTGACAAGGTAGGAAATGCAGGTTTGGGTCACTGTTACCTTCATGTACCGCGATCTCTGTGCCCTCAAACTATCAATGAGGCCTCGCACCTTCTTAGACAGCAGATTATCCAGAACTGGCAGAACACTCTGAAACACAAAATTCATTTATCCTTATGGTAAGGTACGCTGAATCCAGAAGACAAGATGGGGCAGCACAGATTTACGCATTATCTGAAATATGGAAGCCTGTGAAGAATGACAGCACCCTCCCTCTCGGTGTCCCCTGCTGCTAAGAGAATGAGCGCACTAACTTTACTGGCTTCTGCTCTCATCACGAAGCCTACTTCCACACCCACATTCTCCTTGACGCCCTGCCCTCACCAGGCCACTGGTGATCTGACTGAAGGATGAGACGCCGAAGAGGCTCTGGACAACACCCTGCTGGACACTCGCTCCCACCCAGAGGAAGAGGTTGAGCCCGTTCTCCAGCAAATATATATCCCCATTGCTCAGCCGCTCTTCAGATGCTCGGACTGCTGGTGGTTCAGTGGTATTCTCAATGGGAGACTTTGTCTGGACAAAAGGAAGAGGGCAAAAGGTTACCAATGACTGTAAGACTTTTTTGCCCACCTGCACCCCCATACACACAAAATTTCTGAAAACTAAGCACCTGAGTAACTCTCAGTATGAAAATATTACATCAGATAATATAGATAAAAATGTATTAGTGTCAGATACAGACAATATTAATCCTTCCCTTCCTCCTCCTATGATGCCCCTTTCTCAGTACAGTGTCTCACACGCCAGCATTCAGTCGCACCAACGGTAGGAGCCGAGGATAGAAGAAGACATTGGTCTCAGCCACGTCCATGGAGGTAACCAGCTGCCGGACGTAGGCACGGTCATCAGTAGTGACTTCAGCTCCAGGCTGCAGGACCTCACTCTTCAATACACAGTTCAGATAAACAGGGAGGAGCTTCATGCACTCAGGAAGGATCAACTAAGGGAGTTATCAAAACAAAGTCAGTGATCATGATCATGAGAAATCCCTCCCAATGCAAAGGTGTATCCCAACACCTTCTCCACCAACAAGCTTGCCCAACCTGTCCCGCAGAGGAGGGGCTGGCACAGTTCTTTCTGTAACAGGCCAAGATCTGGGCACACTGAGTGATGAGAGTGTCACGAACAGTCTTCACAGGGCTGCTTAGGACCCCCCGGTATGCTGGATGGGAAAGGAGACAGCATGGTCACTGGTCAGCCACTCCATCACAGGTGCCTTCCCACCATCACACCCACCCAGGAATGCTGGATTGCTGTCCATCCTCTTAGCCCCGATTCCCCTCTGCCTGGCCTCTGCCCTCACCAAACTTGGCCATGTAGTTGATGAGCGTGTCAGTCTCACAGTTTCGGTACAGATCAGCCAGCTGAGTGCAGCAGTTGAGAGCCAGGTTGTGGATGCGGAGCCGTCGCTGCCCTGCACAGCTGGTGTACAGCAGGGCACACTGGGGGGAGAGTAAGAGGGGCAATTCACACCCCTCCCTCACCAAGACCCTTGCAACACCTCCTCTTTGCTATTTTATGAAGCTAGAAGAAAGATGGGAGCTATCCCCTCTCCAGCCTCTGCGCACCCCTCACCCCCTTCCCTATGGCCTACTTAATCCAGTGAAGTGACTGCTGACACTTCTTCCCCAACCCCTGCCTCCGGTCCAGCACCTGCAGGAGGGCTCCATTCTCTTCGTTGAGCCGATCATCATGCTTGAACTCCACAGTCACCGTCTTGTCCCCATCCAACCCAGCCAGCTCCACATCTGTGGTGTTGCTCATGTAGAAAGCCCCAAAGAAATCTACAGCACGGATACCTGAGGCCACACGGATAGGGACACGGTTAGTAGTATGACAGGTGCCCAGACTGAGGGCCCCCGCTCAGCTGCTCATCTCCAACCAGAACTGACCAGTGCTTGTCCGGACCCGCATCACAGCATCAAAGCCAACGACCTTCTGGACATCCCGACGCAAGTCACTCAGGAACCGTTCCTGGTCGTTCTCCACCTGCATCCCCAGGCCCAGAGTCACATCATCTACTACATACAATCCACCAACAATCCCTGTACCCTCTCCACTCTACAAGCCTGCAGAATACTAATGACAATAAGGTAAAGGTAATAATAACGATGTTATTATTTAAGCTTTTAAGCACTTATTACATGCCCAGTACTACATTAAGTGCTTTACATGTGCTCACTTAATCCTGATGACAAACCCTACTTAAAAACTACTGAAAAACCCCATTTTATAGATGAAGAAACAAAGGAGAAAGTAAGTAATTTATCCTAGGTCATATAGCGTCTAAGTGGTAGAGACAGACTATCAACCCGGTGCTAATTTCAAGCCCCGTGCTCCTGTTCGCTACACTCTTTATATTGTGTGGTCTTCTCAATGATACTCCTATCAATGAGTCAGCAGCTAAGGAGCCACTCCACTTGTAGGCAGGCATCCCATTCCTGCCTCCACCTGCCACCCAGAGTCCCATGCCGTACCTGAAAGCAAGCGTATTTATAGACAGAGCCACCAGTGAGCTGGGGTACAACAGAGAGGGTGGCCACGTCCACATACTGGTTAGGGAAGAGGAAGAGGTCTACGCAGCAGCCTTGGGCCACACACTCTTTGGCCAGGGTCTGATAGGCACCTGACTGAGGCTGGAACAGAGTCTAGGGAGGAACAGAAGAAGATGTTCAGAGACCTGAGTTCCACCCTGTTTGAGTACTATGTATGTAATATGGGCTATTATTCAAGGACACGTAAGACTTCAGAGCTACCTTACAGTTTGCAATAGTAGTAGAATATTCTCTTTAAAAAGTCTACCAAGGGCTTTGGGATGAGATGAGGTAGAGAGGTGTGGGAGCGGTGGAGAAGGCTGGCAGCCACAGATATGAAAGGACAGAGGGTCTAGTCCCAGTACCCCCTCGAGAAAGTGAAGAGTATTGCACTGTAAAGAGACAGCACGTTCCTCTGTGATCGGAAGTCCTCCCCCCAGCTCCCAGTCCCACACCTTCTCCTTGTCTGTGTTGATCAACTTCCTGTCGTCTCTGTTCTTCAGTTTCCCTGGGGCCTCTGCAATGGGCAGGGAGGTGTGGAATAGAAAGAGCTTCCCTGCACACTCAGCAGCCTGGAAGAGGAGAGAGAGCTACTGGTCCATTCTTTCCTTTATTCATCCATTATTCATTCATCCCGTCCCTCGTCATTTATTCAGTGCCAACTGTGTCAGACAAGTTGACTCACTGGACAGTCACCAATCACTAAAGCAACAGGGGTTGTATCCCAGAGGTAAGATGCTCAGAAGAAAGCGTCACACAGGCGGCTGCCCAGGACTCTCGCCTTACCTTCAGAGCCTCCATCCCAGCCTGAACCACCGGGGCAAATACTGTCTCCGTCTCCCTTGTGTCTGCAAACATTTCTGGAATCTGATCCAATAAGCTGAAGAGATAGGTGATGGGAGGCAATCAAAACTGCTATCCAAATTTCAGATCCCTCAATTCCCCCAAAAAGTCATCTGGCCCTCAGACTCCGAGAACTCCTGAGGCATAGCCTGTGTCCATCACTGGCTTTCTGTGGTTGTACCCTGCCCTCCACCTCACTTTACCCCCACAATCTGACTCTTACCTGGTGATGACTGCCCGAGACTCGCTGACATTGACCAGGAAGCCATCCAGCAGTGGCACAAACATGTCACCCACATCAGATACAACCATCATCTGTGGCTGGGCCAATGAGCTCTTCACATTGTAGAAGTGGAGCACCTTATTATAGGTGACAAAGCCAACGCGGATTGCTGACTCTTCTGCCCCACCCTCCCTGCAGAAAGGGACGTTGTTACCCAGACTTGCCACCTTCTCCACCAGCCAACTTCATGACATCCGGATTCACGTGCTGAGTTATCCCAACCACCCACCCTTGCGCCCCCTCCCCAGCCATCATCATCCATAGGAGTACCTTGGCTCCTCACTCTCACCTAGGCAAAAAGTCTAACAGTGACTTGAGCTCCTCACAGAGGAGCCTGACAAGACCACTCCTGACGGCATTGTAGGAGACATCAATCATAAAGATGAAGGCAGGAGGGATGGGGAACTTATTGTTCTGCAAAAGAAGGAAATGTTGGAGGGGAGAGGGGTATCGGTGAGCAGGTCAGCTGACTAGAGATAAGTCATCATCCAAGGGCACAGTGACAGGGTGAGGGAAATGACCACAGCAAGTCTCAGCTGCCTCATTGTCCTTCACCCACGGCTCCTCCCCACACTACCCTCCCTCACCTTGCAGTAATCTACAGTGGCCAAGAATTCATAAGAGCCCAGGGACAGCTCAGGACGGTCATAAGCATCCACACGCTTGCCGGTATGATCCAGGTGTTGAAAATACTGGGGAGGAACTGTGGGGAGTAGGGCAGAGTGTTACTCATGGGTCCGCTTTCGGTCCTCATCTGGTCCTGGCTGAGCTCACTGTAATGCCCCACAGCCCCAGAGGCACTTCACGTCCCCATCCCCTAAACAACAGAGCCTCATCTATCTAACTAGAGAGAGAATAATGAAGATGCAGTCCAGATCCCCCAGCCCCAGGCTCTGTGAACGTACCATCGTTGATACAGCTGCAGAAGCAGCACTGGAAGCGTCTCCCTCCCTCAACGAACTGCATAAAGGGGCACATGTATGCTTTGCAACGATTGCAGCGCAAAGGGCCAGATTCCCCATGGTCGACAACATACGGTGAAGCCTAAGGAGCAAAGGGGAGGGGCTCAGACACAGAAGGAAGCTAGAGTGATATGTGGGAACAGATGAGGAGGAACAACCTGGAGGGAGAAGGACATGGCTCAGACAGTCTGCCTGCGGAGGGAGCAGAGAGAAGGGGTATGAGGACAAATGTCCCTAAAGGTCTAAGGACTAGAGTCCCTCTCCTTACTCCTCATCTCTAGAATTTCACTTCTTCAAAGAGAAGAGCAACAGTGGACCTGGCCCAAACAATCCAGGGGCTGACATGGGTGCATGAGGAAAAAGTTGAAGATTACCCAGGATTCTCATTTCTGGCCCAATCTTCAATCCCCTTCGTTCCTGCCCTAGGATCTTGACCCCTGCTTCCTTTCCCACCCAAGTATCTGTGACACTTGTCCTCCCCAATCCCTGGATTTCTGTGATACCTACTGACACCCCAGGCAGATGGTACCCTACAGATAAGAGACCAGCAGGCAAGTGTCCAGCCATCCTCACTGAGACCCAGGAAAGAGAAAGAGAAAAAGACAGAACAAGACAAAGAAGCAGGATGTAAGGTGAGCCCTGAATGTCCAGTTACAGAGAAATCCCCCCCAAGTTCATTAAGGCATGAACACAAAGGTATCTACACCATGGCATGGTGTAGCAGCTGCAAACACTGTCTCTTTTCATCCTGATTCCAGGTACTGGGTGACAGATTATAGCCCAAACCAGGTAAAAGAAGGACCCCTGGATTCTGTTTCTTAATATGCTGTCCTAATATTTCTAACCTACCTGGGATGACAGGACAGAGGATAAGAAAAACCAGAGTGACATGCCTCTCATCACCGGGTGATGACCATGCTACGGCAGGCTCCTGCCTCCAGCTGTCTTCTCCCCTACAAGTTGGCCTTGACTCTTTTAAAAGCGTGTTTCACGTGTGAACTCTGCTCCATCCAGCAATTTCTTGGGCTTTTGCTTTCCTCCCTATCACCCTCTTCAGGCATGGGCCCTGGGATAGAAAGCTATTGACGATACGCTCCCCTCCCGACCAACTAAGCCTTCATCTACTGTGACTGCCAGAATCACATCTAGGAAGAAGTCTTATCCTCGCTCCCCTTCACTTCCTCCCTCTTATTATACTCCAGTCTGTCCCTGACTCACCTCCTCTGGGGGCAGCCTTGCCAGTGGCTTGATGACAGCTGCCAGGGGCACCTGAGCCTGCTTAGCCATGTCAGAGGTGCAAGGGATGTTATACGATGTGCATCGAATGTACCGGGGACTTGCATTTCCTGAAGGAGAAGATGGAAAAGCTGAGTCAGATCACAGAGTCACTCCAGACACCAGCTCGCCGTTGTTGACCCACCCCATCACCCCAACAGATGCTAGAGGTGATGGTGGCTCTTTCCCCCTAGAGACCAATGAGGGACTGGTCTCTGACCAAAGACTGACAAAAGCCCCATCCATAAGCTGATAATGCTGGAGAAAAAGTCCCGCAGGGATGAGTGATTGCCCTTCTCACCTTGGTCTTTCACCAGGAAGTTGGTGGTGACTAAGGGTGGCACCTGGCCCCGTACTCCAGTAACAAATGGCTCTGAACCCCGGTTGTTCCTGTCATCTTCAATAACCTGAATCTGTAGGGAAGAAGTGAAATGAATGAAGTGACAGATGAAAAGGGAGAAGGGAGTACCACGTCCCCGAGGCAGAAGAAAGAAAGGCTGGAGCCGCAGCACAGAAACTAAGAATTTGCCAAGGAACACACCTCATGCACCAGGCCTGCTCTCCTTTTGGAGATCATATAAAATGCTGTAATGCCAATCTTCCACTCTATAGTCAGCAGCAACCTGCTGCATGGGCAACACTGAGAAAGGGCTTCTTTATGAATCGCCCTGACCCCAATAAACAGTGATCACCCTGTTCCAATACCTACTCCAGGAAAGCTCCAGCTCTAATCACAAGCCTTCAGACATGGTCAGATTCCACTTCCCTCCCCCATCGAGGCTTCCCCTCCCCTTCTCTCCCCAAGAGCAGGAAAACAGACAACAGTAACCATGTAAAAATGAAATCTACCTGGAATGACTCTACAGTCAATGAGAGTAGAGGGACAGGGTGAGGAGAGGATTACACAGCCAGAAATGATCAGGTAAGGTGAGGAAGCAGATGCTGCCTTATTTTCAGGTAAGCATCAGTGTGTAAATATGGGAGAAGAGGATCGTATAGCCCAATCCTCAGTCCCCCACATTTGGACAGACCCAGCGAAGGAAAAAAAAGAGATATTGCAAAGCCGGTGATCAGATCTTCGTGCAGACTGATAACCTTTGTCAGTTACTTCAAGATGGGTTTGGTAAAACCAGAAAAAGTAAAGGGAGAATAAGACTCTGTGTCCCATAGAATAAAGAGCTGAAGCTTAGAAATATATCAGAGTCAAACAGACTCTCCAGATGAGAAAGTGACCCACACTTTCCCAAACCAGCAGTCCCTTTCCCTGTAAGAAATGCCAGTTTCCCAGACTTGTACATTAGTAGCCACCTACCCATGTTTCTCCGCAACAAGCTGTAGACAAACCAAACCCAAAAGGGAAGGATCTACTGTTTTGTCCTGTTCCATCACATGTCACAGGCAGGCTCCTGGAGGAGCCAGCAGGGTTAAAACCAAAGCTTAACAAGCTACCTGATCCCGCCCTTCGAGCCTGACCTTCTACCATCCCATACTTAAAGGCACTGCTAACAGCTTGCTACTTCATTATATGGTGACTTGAGGCATGCATATCTTTCTAGCTTGTAAAAGCAAGGGTCTAGAAGGACTGAGGGAAGAGGATGGAGAGGGATGGACATGGTGGATGAGGTGAAGACAAGGTCATAGGCATGCACGGGTGATTTAACACAGGGATCACACACACACACCCACCCCCTGCACTTACTGGACTAGGAATGGCATCAGGGTCTATTCTGTGCCTGGTTTTCTGCTGAGGAGGCAGCTCATTGAGTTGCTTTTAGTGTTTTAATAATAAAGGCAGCAGGGGAATACAGGGAGGGAGACAAAAGAACAAGAAGCAGATGTTACTTCTCTCAGCCCTGATGAGTTAGACATGAACAGCTGGAGCCCAGCTCCTACTGCTGAAATCAGGCCCCCTCTCGATCAGAAACTCCAAATTTTTCTGGGCCAAAAAAGAGCCTTTAATGGCTTAGACTATGATGTAGAAAGATAAGGAAGGGGGCAAACAGGAGGCAAGAGGGGTTATATGGAGGGGCTGAATAGGAGAAATTTTAAGAAGGAAGAAGAGGGATGTTCCCTCCAAAAGGCCAAGCCTCCCATGTAAGAACTACTCTTACACTGAAAGAAGCCTCCCCTCACATCCAACCAGACTCTCCTTCTCACTAGAGGAGGAAAAAGGAAAGAGGCACTGCTTCATCCTCTAGGGTCCCCCTTAGCCAGCTGGGTCCCTCACCATGATGGTTCCCCAAAGGAAGAGGGAAGAGAACAGGATGGAATATGACAATGGCTAAGCATGGTGAGGCAACTGACATAGCAAATGTTGCAGACAGAACTATAAAGTGGCCTCCACTTGGGAATACAGTGTCAGCCTCTACTCTTGAGTGTGATGAGGAAGGTCTGAGCATTCTGATGGCTCTAAGGGTAAGATTCACCCTCTTCCTGGGAGAAGGAACTTCCCCACATTGCCCTTAAAACTGTAGATCACTTTTCTCCATCCACACAGCAGAAGACTAGCAAACAAAAGTATCGAAGGCTTTCTCCTAAAACACTATCCAGGTAGAGGCAGAAAGAGTCCAGAGAGGCTTTCCTTTTCTCACCAGTAACACCAGAGATTCCCCACCAGCTCTAACCATTAAGAAGACTGCTATCCTATCCTACTAGATCTTAGAGGACAACACGTGGACACGGCCAGTACTCCACAGAAGAGCAGAGGCTACCAGGCTCTGTCCAGTGGTGAGAGAACACTGCACTCAACCCAGAGCTCTGTGACACTGCTGATCACTCCTGGCCTCCCTTCCTTTCCTGCCCAGCTATGAAGTAAGAATACCCCTAAAATATTTCTGGGACGTCAAGTTCTATTTAGAGAGTCAAAAATTACATGTAGGCTCTACACCTGCAACATGACAAACAAAAGGGAAAAATAATCAGGAAAGGCTAGGCAAACATCTCATCTAGGTTGACTCACTTATCTGGTAGCCACAAGCTCCTTCCCCAGGACCATATAAGTATCTACTTACAGGGCTCGGGATGGCATCAGGGTCCAGGCGCTTAGGAGGCAATGGCTGAGGAGGCCCAGGCTGACTGCCAAAAGTGGCTGCTCCTGGGTAGGGACTTCCATAATTGGACTGAGGGCCCCGGGCTGGTCCAAAGGAACCTGGGAGACAAGGGCAAGGTTGATGAACAAAATATTCCTTCCCTATCTCTTCTTAAGGCCTCACGGAAATGACTAAAGTATTATAAACATAGAATTGAGAGGTACAGTAATAACCTTTCAGAGAAAGCCTATGTTATCTGAACTATGAGAAAAAAAAAATCTTATAAATCCCACATCTGAGTACCACATCTTAATACCCTGAAGCTGTCTATCTAGTTCACCACTTAGCAAGTAATACTAGAAGCAAATAACAACAACAACGAAAACACCTGAATAGCTGAAGCTTTTGGCTCCTAGGTAGTCCTTGGGAAAAACTCACCATTTTGCTGCAGCTGATAGCCTGGCTGCTGGGAGGAGTGCATAGGTGGTGGTGGTCCTGGGGGCCCAGTCATTTGGGTACCAGGGGGCAGAGCTTGAGGAGGAGGTGAGGACACATGGTTGGGCTGGCTCACTGGGGGCCCCCCAAAACTCTGTCCAGGCAAGAGTGGACCAGTCATCGAAGGCATCCGAGGACCCCCTGAGGCAGGGGGTGTGAAGCTGGAGGCCTGTGGTGGGACAGATCGCTGGGGAGGCTGGGCCCCTGGATGACCCTGGCCAAGGGGAGGAGCTTGGCCCTGAGGATAGGAGCCATACAGACCAGAATTAGGGAAACTTCCTGAGGCTGAGGCCAGTGATGTTGGTGAGCCTGAGAAGTAGAAGAAGCAGAGTCAGAACCCCAGTCATTCTGCCTCCTTGTTCAGTAAACCACCTTCCTTTCCACCCGAGGGGCAGGAATGACTTGTCCCATCTGCTGGGGCTCAGAGGAATAAATAAAAGAAATAAAAGGGATCCAGGTATACCCCAGAGACAGATGTCTCTAAAAAGGAAACAGTATTCCTGTGGTCATAGGTACTCACCATAGCCCAGCCCCGAAGCGGGAGGAGCTGGGGCCACAGCACCACTGATCTGCATTCCGGCCAGCTGAGCAGTCACCTGTGCACTTGTCGGGGGAGGCCCATAGGGCTGAAGCACAGCTGGCTGACTGACCACAGGGGCCAATGGGGCAGACGCAAATGGCTGAGACCCAGGGAGCCTGTGGGGAGATGGAAGGCAGAAGCTTCTAGTGGGCCAGGAATCCCTTCAAAGTTGACAGGAGCCCCACATCATATGGGAAACAATACTGTTTTACAGCATCTTACTCTCATCTGGGCTCTTATATGGCTTCATATTTTTATATATTTGTGAATAAATCACATTCCTCATAATCTACACTGTGATTATTCAGGGCAAACCTTGTTTTCCATTAGGTTCACTCCCAAAACACACGCCAAGCACCCTCAGATCAAACAGTATTTACTCTGGTAGTTAGATTATCACCTCGTCTGCCTTAATCCTTTGTTGACAAGCCACTTCGGTTCTGTATTCAAAAGCACTGAAGAAGTCGAAATGAAAGGTGCACAGAAGCATTAACACAACAGAAGCTTAATAAATGTGGGCTTGAACAAATATAGTTTGATTGTTTAACTTTTTTTTTTTAAAGGCTTAAAATGTATTTTAATAAGTTCATGTTGCATTATTTCATTTCTCAGAAGAACTTCAAAGGTATTAGGGACAAATCAAACATGGTGCACCAATAAAAAATGCACAGCTTAACTACCTAAGACAGGCAAAGCTGAGAGCTACCGTCTGACACTCAGCATACAGCAGCCCTGTTCTCAAGATTGTACTAGGCCTATCAAGAAAGCTGTGAATGGCAACATCACAGACACACAAGGGCCATTTCTGGGTTGTCCTTACCCAAGAGAAAGATGGAGGCAAGTTTAACACAAGATTTTTTAAAGATACACTAAATGAAAATCTCTAAAAGAAAATGTCTTCCTTGGGACATGAAAGGGTAATATATGGGACATAACAGAACCGTATGTATGTTGTATGTCACCTCTGTGGACATGTGCCTGAATTCCCACCTGGGAGTGATTAGAACAGTGGGGCCAAGGTCACTGGGGGATGTTTGGTTTTTGTGGTATATGTGGCAGGATCTCTGGGGTGAGACAGTGCACTAAGTCGTGTCCGACTCTTGCGACCCCATGGACTGTAGCCTGCCAGGCTCCTCTGTCTATGGGATTCTCCAGGCAAGAATACTGGAGTGGGTTGCCATTTCCTTCTCCAGGGAGATTGTTTAACTTTTAAACCAAAGGATCACTTAATCCTGGGAAAGGTATTAGAAAACTCTTAAGATCAGAAGAGCTGGTGAGCTAAGTTTGGCATTCTGTACTATGGAGAAAGATGATACTATCTGACCAGAGTTAAGGGCTAGACACAGAGGATATAAGCCAGGCAGCCTGCTAGCTGAGTCTATCCAGCAAAGTCTCGTCACTTGAATAGCTGCGCTGGACACTCCCATGGTACCAGCTGCCACATTAAAATACAAATACAGCATCAATGCAGTATCACTGCATACCAACTAGCCACTGCACCAGTGGTTTACAATAATATTACTGCAGAAATCTACAGCATAGATTATTGTACATAACAAGCTCCTTCTGGAATTTCAAGAATGAATCAAATTCTTCACCATAGTAGCCTGTTACACTGAAATCCTGATTTATCCTTCCTGTTTGTCTTTACTAAATAACTGGAACTTTATTATGTTTGGTCAGCTTCTACTGGTCCTGCAGTTTCACACTTTTCATTTGTTCATTCAACTGGTATTTTCAGGGCATTATGCTAGTGAAACTTACCTCCCTAAGCTCTTTGCTGGGTTTTGCAGTTTTTGCCTTCCATAGTAACAAACATACTGTTAGCCCATGGCAGATGCTTATAAATCCTTGTCAGAACAATTGTATTCCATGGTACTACTCTATTAACACGGATAATACTCTCAACTGCCTACTGGTATTCTATCATATAAACCAACACCTTATCTGCACATAGCTTTATAGTTTACAAAGGATCTCTAAATGCTTTAATTCTTACAGCAAATTAATGAAGGGAAGCGAGCAGATGGAAAACTAAAACACTAAGGGTAAAAGCAGCAGGCTAAACTGGAACTAGAACCCAGGTCCAGGCCCAATTCTTAGTCCAATGTACTTTAAAATTGTGAAATGTAACATAAATAGAAAAAAATACATAAAATATACATGTACTGCTGAATAACACAAACACCCATGTAACCAAAGGGCAAGTCAAGAAATGGAATACACCAAAGGCCCTGTGTGCCTCTCCTCACAACCCTTTCCTTTCTCCCAAAAGTGAAAGTGAAAGTCACTCAGTCATGTCCCCGACTCTTTGCGACCCCATAGGCTGTACAGTCCACGGAATTCTCCCGGCCAGAGTACTGGAGTGGGTAGCCATTCCCTTCTCCAGGGGGTCTTCCCAACGCAGGGATCCAACCCAGGTCTCCCGCATTGCAGGTGGATTCTTTACCAGCTGAGCTACTAGGGAAGCCCCCTTTCTCCCAAAGATAACTACTTTCCCAACTTTCTAAAAATTGTTCCCTTGTCTTTAAAACAATTCAGTTATGTCAGGTTTTCAAACTTCTGTAAACAGTATCACATCATACATACTTTGAGTTTTGCTTCTTTTGTTCAACCATATGTTTATGAATTCATCTATGCTTCTGCATTTAGCATTCTCTTTCATCACTAAATGTTATTCCATTAAATAAGTGTTATTCCATTAAATAAATATGCCACGATTTACCTAAGCATTTTACTACAGATGGATATTGAAGGTTTTCTAAGTTTTGGATATTATCAATAATGTTACTATGTTCAATCATATATTTAACTTATACATACCTGAGCTTTTTCTAAGGCATACAGCTATGAGTTTAATTACTGGTTTATAGGATATGATATCTTTAATTTTAACAGATAATTCCAAGTTATTTTCCCATAGTAGCTGTACTCATTTGCATCTGACCACCAGTGGATGAGGAGAGTTCCTGATAATCCATATGCTCAGCAATATTCAGTACTATTAGCTTTTTAATTTTGCCAATCTGATCAATACATAGGATAATTCTGTTGTGGTTTTTAACGTTTACTTTTTTCTTCATTTATGAGGTTGAACCGCTTTTTAATTTGTTCTTTGGCAATTAGTATCCCTTCTTTCATAAAATACTATTCCAGATTTTATTATTTTTTCAACTGAACTGACTTTTTCTTATTGACTAGTAGGAGTTCTTTACATATTCTGGACACTATTTTATGTTTTTATCTACTTTATGTGTAAATATCTTTTTTTATTCTGGAACTTTTCTTTCCAAAGTACTTCCCATTCAATGTCTTTCTCCTTGATCATTCCCATCAGCACAAAAAGATACAAATATCTCAAAAAATAACCAACTATTAGTGAAAACAACCCAAATGTCCATCAACAAATAAATGGATAAAGAACATGTAGTGGTATAATCATACAATGAAATACTGTAATAAAAAGAATGAAGTACTGATACATGCTACACATAAACGAACACTGGAAACATTATGTTAAGTGAAACAAATCAGTTACAAAATATATATGATTCTATTAAAATGAAATATCCGGAATAGGTAAGTCTATAGGGACAGAAAGTAGATTAGTGGTTGTTTACAGTTAGGGGAGTGACAGAGTTAAGGAAAAGCTGAATAGGGATAGCTCCTCAGATAAAGGATACTGTGTATCTTTCTGAGGTGATGAAAATGTAGTAAATCGGACGACAGTGATGGTTGCACATATCTGTGAATATACTTAAAATCGTTAAACTTGTGCACTTTAAAGGGTGAACTGCATAGTATATGAATTACATCTCAATGAACTGAGATGTAATTGGATTGGATTTAAAAAATCCAAACAAATAAAATTGCCCTAAAACCATGCATCCCCCTCAAGCTTTTATCTTTTAGCCAAACATTAGGGAAAAAATTGGTCTATGCTTTTTTTTCCTTTGGCTACACCATGCAGCTTGTGGAATCTTAGTTCCCACTTCAGGGATCAAACCCGAATCCCCTGCAGTGGAAATGAGGAGTCCTAACCACTGGACCTCTAGGGAAGTCTCTCTCTCTACTTCTTTAATTACTATTCCTATCTCTCTTTTTTTTTTTTCCTCCTATCTCTTTTAAAAGATCTTTCTTTCTAGGTTCTTCTTCCTTTTTTTCCCCTAGTCTATTCCCTGGTACTTTTCTCGGCCAGGGCCCATACAGGGTAAACTATCAATCTCTGTAAACGCCTTTATTTGCCCTCTCTTAGGGTAGGTACATAAAAATCCCATAGACCGAGAAGCCTGGTAAGCTACAGTCCATAGGGTCGCAAAGAGTTGGACACGACTGAGCGACTTCACTTTCACTTTCAGGTAGGTACGTAATCCTATGTTGACAGTTACAGTCCCTTAATCAATGTACTAGCCTACTATCTGCTCTCCTCTCATAGTCTAATCTTTTTTTTTCCTTTGAGAAATCCCTGAATTGAGGGAGAGTGGTTGTTAGCATTTGATTTGCTTCTGGAGGGTACTCCAATGATACTGCTGCCCAGTATCAAAGTTTTTTTTTAAGTTTAAGTTGTAATTTCCACATCATTAAATTCACTCCTTTTAAGTGTACAATTCAATGATTTTTAGTAAATTTAAAGAGTTGTGCAACCATCACCAGATTCCAATTTTAGAATATTTTCGCCACCCCAAATGACCCCTGATGTTCACATGCAGTCCAAAAACACCCCACCCCCCACTCCCCTGCAACTTATCCTCAGCCAGCCTGGGAGAATCAAGACTCCTTATTAACTCCCTCTGCCAGTATACAGATTTTTTTTTTTTTCTAGTTTACCTATTTACTGAAGTGTAGCCTAAGTCCAGATTTCATAAACAAGATTTCAGTTCTAAACCTCAGCTCAGAAATGCCCAAGTTACCTGCTTAAACTTAAGTTCCTAGGTTCTCAAGATAATTTCCACCCTTTGCACAGGCAGCCACAGTATCAACTTAACCACTCTGATTTTCAGTTCCCACTTGTTATCTGGCACTTGAGGATTTCACTTTCCTTGAAGCTTGATTATGCATTTGAAAAAAAAAAAATTGTTTCTATTTCCTCTCCCCTTTCTAGATGTTTGTAGCAAAAGGGTTTTAGGTTACATTAGTCCACTTCCCAGCTGAAATTCTTTCACCTGCTCCAACTAGACAGCTGCCTTCATATCTCCACTGAAACTACATTTGTCAATGATGTCAAACCTTGCCAAACCCAACAGTCAATTCTTAGTCTACATCTCACCTTCAGCAGCAAGTGACACACCTGATTACTCTCTTGACTTCCTAAAAGACTTTCCTTGCCTAATTTCAGGATGCTATGACACCTGGCTAACCTACTTCACTACTGGTCTTTCTCATTGCGTTTTGATGGCCCCTACTCTGAATGCCTTTTATAAGTTGGTAAGCTCCAAGGCTCAGTCCTCTGGTCTTACATTTGATGCTAAAAATGTATATTCTGGACACCTAATAAAAATGTCAGAAAGCAACTCTTCTACTACTACACACCCTACCGCAGTTATACTTTATTCTTTGTTTACCAAAAAATAAATAGCACTCCAATAGAGATGACTACCCTCCTTTAAAGGACTTCCACACAGAGACAGGGGTTTATTGGGTCACACACCACCAAGTTTTCATCATTTATGTAGTTTTCCTTTGAGGATCTTTCCTTTCATGACTGGTCACACCCAAACTTAACCAATAAGCCCCACTAAGTGCCTGTTCTAGAGGAAAAGGGGAAGTCAAAAGAGACAAATAATCCTAAGGTTCCTTCTTCCTGTTTCTTCCTTAGGGTAGGCTCTGAAGGACCATAACAATTATTTAAGATATATGTCTAGCCAAGGAAAAAACTCAAGTTCACAGAAGTGGAAAGAATATGCCAAAGAACACAGGTACTTAAATGAGTCAATAACCCACAGAGGCACAGCAGCAGCACCTCTAATCTGGAAAAATGAAAACGAACTATAATAAGATGAAGGGAAGAGGAAAAGGAATCTAAGAGAAAAACAAAGGGAAAAAAAAGAAAAGTAAAATAGGCCCTCATACATTCCTAATCCTTCCAGTCTCATCTGACCAATTTTAGGTTGACCCAAGTACATACCTCTGCATCTGAACACCGGAGCTTGGTCCATTCTGCACATCTCCTTGGCCAAACTGGCCATATGCAGTCTGGCCACAAGGGCCCTGTGCTGTCGAGGCTGGAGGTGCCCCTGAAGAAGCTGGGGCTCTTGAAACACCTGAGGGTGATGAAGAGAAGCTAAGAAATTAGGAAATGTCTCCTCCACCTTGAGCAAGGAATGCAAAACAAAGATCAATAAGCTCAAACCTTCACTGCAATATCACAAGTGTAATATCACAGCTTGGCAATGAAAAGGACACCATCAGGATGCAACTCCAGTTACAAGAGATTCTGAACATGGATGCCCAGCCAGAGAGTTTTCACTCTCTTAAACAGGTATAACAGGTATACTACTAGTGAAGCTGTAGCCAGAGCCACAAAAATGTAGGGCCTTCCTGTGATCACTATACACTCTCACTCAATCCAGGACAGTCTAATAAACCTACCCTAGACAAAACATCAACTCTTTTAAAGAAATGATCCCACCCTAGAAGTCAAAAACTTAGAACATATGTGAGGAATGTGGCTTAGAAGATGACCAAGTAACATGCTGAACTAGGCTGTAAAGAGATACCCATTGGGACTTCCTTGGTGGTCCAGTGGTTAAGAATCTACCTTGCAATGCAGGGGATGGAGGTTCAATCCCTGGTGGAGGAACTAAGATCCCATATGCCACAGAGCAACTAAGCCCCTGCATCACCACTAGAGAAATCCATGTGCTGCAATGAAAGATCCAGCATGATGCAATGAAAAACCAATGTAGCCAAGTAAATAAATAATTTTTTAATTCTTTTAAAAAAAAAAAAAGAAAGAAAGGCGCCCCTTAGAGAGACTATTCTGCCAACCTCTTCTTTATATATTCTACAGATCCTAACCATCTTCTTCTCATCCACTTCTAAATGTTGACACTCCCAATAGTACATGGCTCAGGGAAGTGTTAGCATGGGTTGGAGACTTTGTTTCCGCCCAATTATTCAGTCAAGACAGGTTGTACATGTGTGCTAAGTCAATTCAGTTGTCTCTGACTCTGTGTGACCCTATGGACTGTAATCTGTCAGGCTCCTCTGTCCATGAGGATTCTCCAGGCACGAATACTGGAGTGGGTTGCCATGCCCTTCTCCAGGGGATCTTCCTGACCCAGGGATCGAACCCAGGTCTCTTATGTTTCCTGCATTGGCAGGCAGGTTCTTTACCACTAGCACACCTGGGAAGCCCCCAGGACAGGTCTCCTGGCCTCCAGTTACTGCTGTCGCTTATGTCTTCACAAAAGCTGCACTACACGTGTTCTGCTCACCAGAGCTGCCATCAAAGCTACTTCTATGACTGCTAATCATCCTTTCCACATGAAATGCAGGAAGAAAGCAATTAGTTACTTGGCATATCACTTTGGAAATGCTGCTGACCCCTGTTCAAACTACTGTTTTTCTTTTGCTCTGCCTTCAGTAGAGATTCCAGTACTCTTGCTTGGAAAATCCCATGGACGGAGGAGCCTGGTAGGCTGCAGTCCATGGCGTCACTGAGGGTCGGACACGACTGAGTGACTTCACTTTCACTTTTCACTTTCATGCATTGGAGAAGGAAATGGCAACCCACTCCAGTGTTCTTGCCTGGAGAATCCCAGGGACGGGGGAGCCTAGTGGGCTACCGTCCATAGGGTCACACAGAGTTGGACACGACTGAAGTGACTTAGCAGCAGCAGCAGCAGCAGTAGAGATTAGACACTACAGAACCTGCCTGCAGGAATATGATTAATCTGAATTCACTAGCCATTCACTAGCCTGCTCACTAGCCATCACAGAGCCAGATATGTTTTCCTCTCAGTTTAACAGAGCTTCTTCTTGGGGCAATGCCAGCTCCATCTTGATAAGCCACAACTTGGCAAATCAGACATGGACTCTGTCCTGCCAAAGTCCCAACCCAGAGTAAGGCTCTTCCAAAGCCCTGAGACCTAATCTCATCACTCCAAATTTTTTCTTTCCCCAAAGTCATAACAAAAGTGGTAATAACTTTGGGACTTCCCTGGTGGTCCAGTGGTTAAGACTCTGTCTGAGCTTCCACTGCAGGGAGCATGGGTTTGATTCCTGGTTGGGGTACCAAGATCTCACGTGCCACATGGCAAAATTTAAAAAGGTAATAACTTCATTCATTTCTCAAATTTTACCAATGCCTCTTTAGTGCCTTCTTTTTCACATATCTCTTTATGGAATTAACTCTCTTAAAACGCATAAAGCATCTGGCATACCCTAAGGCCCTAACCCTAACCCTGACCCTAACCCTAACCCTGGCTTCTCTGGTAGCTCAGATGGTAAAGAGTCTGCCTGCAATGTGGGAGGCCTGGATTCGATCCCTGGGTCGGGAACATCCCCTGGAGAAGGAAATGGCAACCTACTCCAGTATTCTTGCTTGGAAAATCCCATGGACAGAGGACCCTGACAGGCTTGGCAGGTATAGTCCATGGGGTCGCAAAGAGCACTAACACTTTCCCTTTCGCCTAACCAAAGATCTATTGTCAACCATCTTCTTTTGCCCCCTATGAATAACCCACAGGTTATGAGCTCCTCTTCATGAAAAATGTAATATAAAAGCCAAACACTGACCCTAAGGACAAACAGTCTCCTTTAATTTCCCTGATATTAGACAACATCTAAGAAGCCAAAGAAACTTGAAAAGGAATGTTATCACCAAAAAGATATGAGAAGCACCAAAACCCAGGCATACAAACATCATACATTTTGTCCATGAACCAATTCCCTATGCCCCACAATCACGTATAAATAGAACCACGAGTCCGATGAGAGAAATTATCACCGGCTCTGGAGGAGCTATGACCACAGTCCTTCCATCCAGCTGTGAACAATTCAACCAGGTGAGGCTGCACAGGGTGACACCCATATGAAGTGAACTGCCATTGAACCTGGAAGATGAGGCGCCCTACTAGATGTTTTAAAGACACAGTCACCTTGTATAAAAACAGGAAAGGGCAGATGGCCCACAGGACTCTCAGTGACCAAGAGCCAGATTCATGTTCCTCAATCCCAGTCACCACAACCCTTTAGGCAGCTTAAGTAGGGCAATACCACCCAACCTGAAGATTACAAATTCCCTTCCTTAGCTCAAAGGAAGCTTGGAAACATACCTGGGGGAGGGGTTTGCTGATAGCCTGGTACTGGGCCATTGTAAGCTCCATAGGGAGTGGGGGCGGCTGTGGACCCTGGTTGCCCACCATAGCTGGATTGATGATACCCTGGGTAGACGGGCTGGGGCTGCCCAAATGGCGGCACAGGTGGAGCTGACTGGTTAACATTCATTATGAGAGCATCCCCGATTTGGTCTCACCTATTAGATGGGAGAGAAGATAGAAATTAGTCAAAATCAACTTTCTAAAGTGAAAGCACTATTCATGGTAGGAAGCAGAGCTAGAAAAGGACTGACCTTATCAGGCAGTGATTAGCCTAATCATTCTCATACTATTACAGGATCTTTGTAGTTTTCTTCCCCAGACAGTAGACAGACTGCCTCCTCAAAGCAAGGATTTTGTTACTCTGAACCCTATGCTTTGTCACTGCCAAGAGGGTATAAATTTCAACTTCAGAGAGGCCCAGTGGAATGGAGCAGCAGCCTCCATTCCCTAGTGGTATGATTTCTAGTGTCTAGTCATACAAGGAGTCCTGCCACTGATGAACTATTGTGATATTACAGGTAAATGAAACAATGTTCCCACTTTCTGTTCATTCACTCTAGCATCCATTCACTCCACAAAACTGAATACCCTGCAGTGTGCTAGTCATTTTTAATCATTCAAACTGCATGTCTAAAACAGATCAACTAAATCCCCTCCCCCTCAAAAGACAAATTTTAGAGTGACCATTTAGAAAAACGACATTCTTAGGATAAACTGCAGTAAATCAGGTGCTTACTCCATCCTCAGTCTTCCCACCAAAAGAGTGTATGGACCTTAGTACTGAAGCATTAAAATCACTAAATGTAAAGGACAGCTGAAAACTCTAGCAAGATACCAGATTAGAACTGAGTGCAGGTTTGGCACAAAAACCTCACACAATAACCCAGAGAAACAGTTCAAAGATCAATAGCAAAGTTGGATTTCATGGGAAAAGATCATTCACCTTATCCTTCAAGCAGAGGGACTGTAATTATTCTAAATCTCAAGGCACTCCTCCAACTCTGTTTCTGCTCTCCTTATAGGCTTGTCATGAATCTAGGCCACATCCAAAATTATTACAATCTTGCCCAACAACAGAGGAATGAATTGGAGGGTCTTTCCAGGATCCTTCCAAGAACAGGACTATCTGATCACATCTACTCTACACAACCTGATCATTCCAACTATCCTACAGAAGAAGGAACCCAGGAAGCAAAAGAGCTCATAGCTGCTGCAGTGGAACAACGGGCCTCTCGCCTGTGCTAGGAAGGGCCATCTTAACTACAGAAAAGCTGAGCTGCACTTGCACTAGAACTTTTTAAATTCAAAGCCATCTCAGGAGCTATTCTTCCAAATCCTGAACCTTGCACAGGTCACAACATTAAGCTTGAAGGATGTCCCCCTCCCTTTTATTTTTCTGAAGTCGGTGTGGGGGTGGGGATGGGAGGAAATAGTTCCCTCAAACACACACAAGAGTTTGGAGTCAGGCTCAAGTTTCGACTTCACTCTGCGTGGACAGTCAAGGGTGGCAACCCAGGGGGCGGGGCAAGCTTCCCTAGAACTCTGAAAGTAGTCTAGCTGTGGAGGCTGGGAGTGCCGGGGATCAAGACCAAGAAACCAAACAAGCTTCTCGGGCCACGATAATAGGACTGTTGCTCTAAGTAGAAGATCGAGCGTCTTGCGCCCTTCAACAGGCTCCGGACAGGAAGCGGGAGCCGGAATCTGGGCCAGGAGAAAAGGAGGGTCTAGGACCGATTCTGGATTGTGAATGCATGAGGTGAGGGTCTCTCCCCGGGCTCCGCCCCCGATCCTCTCTCTTCCTTCGCAAACAGGACGCCGACCTGGCCAGTGATACCCCGGGATCTCCTCTGCTTTCCTACCCACCAACCTCCCGAAGCCACTCCTCACCCGGCTCCAGATCCAGGTTCGACTTCGTTCCTAACGTCAAGGCTCCCAGGCTCCACTTCCGGTTCCGAGGGGGCCGGCGCGTCGCCCCCGGAAGTTCCACCCCCACGCTCCAAGGCCACGCCTTCTGCCACGTCTGCAGTAGGCACGCGCCGAGGAACCCGGATTCCGCGCACGCGCTAGTTTCTGTTCTATGATGGCCGTCTGCGGGGGCTTCTGAGGATTCTTATGTATTTCCTTTTTTCCCCCCCCACTCTGAGATGTCGTGGTAACTTTATGGTCCCACCCCAAACCGAAATGCGACTGAACTATCTTTAGTAACTCTCCTTCCAATGGCATATTAGACAAAGTCTTGTAGCGACTTCCTGCTGACCCCCGGCCCCTTTGATTTCCGTCTTGGAGGTTCTCTCACCCATGACCTTTGCCGGTCATAAGACTTGCGGAATGGATAATGTTTTTTGGTTTGGGAATTTTAAAAAATTATGGTTATTCTGATATAGTATACTTTTTGTACATTTACTTCCTCTGGCCGGGCCATGTGCCTGGCGGGATGTTAGTTCCCTGACCAGGCATCCAACCCCGTGCCCTTGGCTGTGAAAATTCGAGAGTTCTAATCACTGAACCACCAGGGAATTGCTGCAGCACTTAGAATTTAAAGGGCAATAGTTTTGCTTTTAGGCAGCATGTGTTCCAGGTTCTGTCCCTGCAGTTCCCTAACTTGGGTAATTTAATCTCGGCCTCAGTTTCTTTCATTTGTAAAATGGAGAAAAGAGGAATGCCATTGTAATAACTTGTTGAGAGGATGGAATTAAGTCACACAGATTGCCTGGCACCATAGTAAGTGCTCAGTAAAGGGAAGCCTTTATTAACCTTTTTTTCATTATTAACCATTTTTATATAGCGCCTTGGTTTAGATGCAGAACTCTGCCAGAGGCTGATGGTTTGTAAGAATGCCCCCAGCCTATAGGAAGAGCTACAGTTCGTGAAATGATTACTACCCCATTTAATGAATAACAATAATTGTAGATAATATTTGTGGGAGTTTTAAAAATAAACGTAACTACATTTAATCCTTTCAATCTTTTCATTTCATAATTATTTTTTAAGCATTGTTGTGTACCAAGCCATGTTCTTGGTTCTGGGAATACAGTAGTGAACAAACAAAAGCTTTTGGCCGATTTAAACTGTATCGTTTTGTAATTATATACACATGATAAAGCTATAAAGAAAAACAAAGTGAGAATTCTCTGGCGTGCTCTTTCGCAAATTTCAGTCTGTTGGTTACCTCTGGGGAAGGAAAAAGTATAATTTGGAGGAACATAATGGAGCATCAGTAATATTAACAGTGTTCTATTTCTTAACATTCACATGGATATTTACATTATTGTTATTTTAAAATAGTACATATGTATTATGTACAATTCATTTCAGAATAAAAATTTTTAATAAAAGAAATGAGGGAAAAGAGCACTGGTGGAATGGAAGCCTTAAAAAGGGAAAAAAATGTTCAATTAAGAGTTTTATAACCAATGGGGTAGAAAAGTTCTTGCTATCATATTGTTCATTAATCTTTCATTTAAAGGGGAAAAAAATGAAGAATTTTATGACCAATTTTGGGGGGGGGGAGGTTCTTGCTCTCATATTGTGCAGTAAATATTAGTTATTCTGAGGCACAAAATGGTTCATTCAATTTAAAAATTGCACTGTTAGTGTTTGCTGGGAGCTGTATTAGTCGTTGAGCATATTTTAGAAAACAGCAAGATTTTTCCTGTCCTCAGGAGTTTATAATGGAGTCAGATCACAGTTTGTTTCTCTATCTGTGATCCTGGTGTCAACAGTGTCCGTTTCACCTGGGAACCTGTTAGAAACACAAATTTCAGGCCCATCCAAGGCATACTGAATCAGAAATTCTGCAAGTGGGGCCAGCAAGCCATGACCTTCTAGATAATTCCATTGCACACTGAAGATTTAAGACCCACTAGTCTGGATTAGTAATTTGTGAAATTTAGCTAACATTTGTTGAGCAATTGCCACATCATTTATCCCAATGAACCCATGGGTTCATTAACCCAGCATTCGGTTCATCCCTCAGCACCAGTTCTGTTTACCAGCGCCACTGTTTACCAAAAGTGGCTCACTAGGCACTTGCATTCCACGCCCAGCTCCACGCCAGCCAGTCGGGCTTCTTACCCATTTAAAGTTCAAGAATAGGTTGAGATTGTTTTGGTCCCAAGACCTCTAATCATTTGCTTTACCGGATAAAACTGCATGGTTTGTGCAAGAGCGCCAGCTATCCTGAGGGAAACTTTAGAGGGAGCCAGCTACTAGATGGTTCAATTAGTCTTTCGCCCCTATACCCAGGTCGGATGACCGATTTGCATGTCAGGACCGCTACAGACCTCCACCAGAGCTTCCTGTGGCTTCGCCCTATCCAGGCATAGTTCACCATCTTTCCAGTCCTAAAGTGTGCTCATGCATAGGAAAGTAGATATCCTCTGTCTTGCTTAATGCACTCCTAGTAAGTAGTAGAGTTTAAATTCATAGTTTCTCTCTCTTTTTAAAATTAATTTGACTATGCCAGCTCTTCGTTGTAGCATGCAGGATCTTTAGTTGTAGCATGTGGGATCTAGTTCCCTGACCGGGGATCGAAGCGGGCACCCTCCATTGGGAGCACAGAGTCATAGCCACTGGACCACCAGGGAAGTCCTCAGTCGTGTCCGACTCTTTGCGACCCCATGAATCGCACCACGCCAGGCCTCCCTGTCCATCACCAACTCCCGGAGTTCACTCAGACTCACGTTCATCGAGTCAGTGATGCCATCCAGTCATCTCATTCTCTGTTGTCCCCTTCTCCTCCTGCCCCCAATCCCTCCCAGCATCAGAGTCTTTTCCAATGAATCAACTCTTCGCAAGTCCTAAACTCAGTTTTTTGGGAATACAGACTGATATGTTGCATTTTATTGGTTTCTGTATCCCTACTCTGGTTCTCAGTCTTGGCTGCACATTAAAATCACCTTCAGTGCTTTTAAAACTGGCCAGTAAAATTAGAATCCCTAAGGTTGAGGAGCCTGAATGTGTGTGTATATAATATATAAATTTATATAATATGTAAAATGCCATTATACATCATCTAATCCTATACACAGTTCTATTTTAAGGAACCAGTAGCTTTAAAAGTTTTCCAGGTGATTTCAATGTGTAGAGGTAATTGAAAGCCACTGATATGGCACAATGGCTTACATGTATTACTAGCTGCTGCTGCTGCTAAGTCGCTTCAATCGTGTCCGACTCTGTGCGACCCCATAGATGGCAGCCCACCAGGCTCCCCCGTCCCTGGGATTCTCCAGGCAAGAACACTGGAGTGGGTTGCCATTTCTTTCTCCAATGCATGAAAGTGAAAAGTGAAAGTGAAAACACTCAGTTCTGTCCGACTCTTAGCGACTCCATGGACTGCAGCCTACCAGGCTCCTTGGCCCATGGGATTTTCCAGGCAAGAGTACTGGAGTGGGTTGCCATTGCCTTCTCTGGTATTACTAGCTAATACTCAATAAATGTTTGAATAGTGAATGAATGGATATTTAGATACTCTTTTTACTGATGAGGTCAAGTGACTGCCCAAGGTCACGCAGCTAAGAAATAATATAACAAGAATCCAAGTCCAATTCTGACTCTAAATTCCAAGAGCTTTCCATGACTACATCATACACCAAGGCAAACAGCATTTAGCAGGCTAGCAGAGCACCTATTTCAGGAAACTCTGTAGCTTTTAATAATTACAGCACCATAATATTAATATAGGGACATTAATGTAATGGAAACCTAAAAATAAGTAAATATTGTATTATTAACATGGGTTGGCATGTTTAGGCACAGCTATCTATACCCACCTTTCCACGACCAACTATGTATTGTAAAAGGTAATTTATTTCAGCAAACATTGAGCACCTGTTACATCAGTCATTGCTCTGTGGGCTATTGATTGGCTGTTGCACACAGTCCTTGCCTTCAAGACTCTCACAATCTAGGAGGGAGACAGGTATATCAACAAACTAATATTGGCTGAAAACTACAACAACAGACATATAAACAAGCTACATATTTTGCCCAGAGGAAGGAAGGATTAATTCTAGAGGTAGGGAGTTGGGGGACAGTCAGGAAAACTTTACGAAGCAGGCAGTACTTCAGCTGGAGTGGGCTTGTCAGAATTTCTCTACATTGTATCCAGCACTGCAAGTGGGATATGGATATCCACTTTGATTAATTGGTTAATTCATACAGCAAAGGGGCACTGTCTTTCTGGAGAGCTTGCCAACCTGTGGGACAAACCCAGCCATTCCTTGCTCGAGAATTGAGGCCCCTGCTGCTGCCATTTTGGAATCAGCTTTGGAGGAAAGCAGCTGGAATCAGTCCATGACCCCATCAGGGAAGGCACCATCCCTGAAAGGATGTTCATTAGTGATAGAGCCCACAGAGCTAGTACTCTGAGTCCTGAATAAAAAGTCCATGAAGAAGAATGGGGGACAGGGCGGGCAGAAATTTTCACTATAATTAGCTCTGGGAGTAACACAGCTGGGGGAGGAAGGGGAGTACAGCCGGTAACTATTTTGGGCGCAGCTCCGATTGACAGGACACGTGTGTGGACTGTACTGATCTCAGGGCCAGGCTGCCTGCCTGTGGTGTGTGGTGTGGGGGGGAAGGCCTAGGGCAGCAGAAGCAGGACAGCCAGACAGGCCGGACGGGGTACCAGCGCCTCGACTTCTCTCCTTGGGACGCTGTCCAAACTCCGAGGGCCATAGGCCAAGCTGAGCGATGGGTGCTGAGGAGGAGGTGCTGGTCACACTGTCAGGGGGAGCCCCCTGGGGCTTCCGACTTCAGGGGGGGGCCGAGCAGAGGAAACCTTTACAGGTGTCCAAGGTAAGGGAGCCTATATTGAGGTTTCAGGGAAAGGGGAACCCAAGGGAACTTGGGAAAAGTCACATGATGGCCTATAGGGGAGAAGTGGGAGGTTGTGAAGAAGCGGAGTGGGAGTGGGCAGGTGGTCGAGGGAGCATGCTCAAATCTGATGGGGTGGCGGGAATAGTATCTGAGCAGTGGCTTCTTGTGGGGGGCTATAGAAAAGGGAATCCCTGGTTTCTGGGAGCAGAGAAAAAGAAAGACTCTGGCTCGGTTCCCTGTGACACCATAGGAGCAGAGGCCCAGAGCTGACCCTCCAATCTCCTGGGTCTGTGCCTCTCTACTCTAAACTCCAGGAATGTAGGGAAGGTTCTCATTTCTAACTAAACTGGTGTGTGATGAGCTGAAGCTGTCTCATCCAGCTCAGCCCAGCCCTGCCCCTGCCTTCAGTCCTCTTTCCCTACGCCAGATCCCTTCTCTCACTAGGCAAGATTTATTTTAGGTACTAGGAGGGTTATGGCAAGATTTGACCTGTCAGATGAAGTTGTTACCATTTTGGTTTCATAGCACAAGCTTATTTTTCTCAACTGTAAAATGTAGGTAATAATAGTACCTACTCCATGGATACTAAGTTCTGAAGGATTAAATTCAATAAAACATGTTGAGTGCTTGGCACTGTGCCTAACATTTAGTAAGCACTCAGTAAATGATAGCCACTAGTACTATTATTACTGTAACATACGTATGTGTGTGCACACACGACACACACACAATCACAATCTCAGAATCTGCTGGACTCCCTCCAGTCTGGAATACTGTTCTAAAATCTTGACTGTATAGATGACGGTGCCTAGGATTCCAAGGACTAGAAGACAAAGAATATTGGCTAGTATAGATATTTCCTTTGGAGGAAAGCCTTGAGGCGATAACCGCCATTTCCAGTACGTCTCTCCCAGGCATTTTTCCCCAAGCCTCTTTGATTTAGCGATTACGCTACCTCCCTTCATATGATGTTATTTTCTCCAGTTAGCACCTTCTTCCCTCTAGATTGACCCCCTTAACTGTCACCCCTTGCCCCTCTCCACCCTTTCTTATCCTCTAAAGTAATGGGTTGGCCAAAAAGTTCATTTGGATTTTTCAGTAAGATAGTAGGGAAAAGCCTGAACAAACTTTTTGGCTAACCCAATAAAATCCCCTCCACACATGGTTCCTTCCTGTCCTAACTCCTTTCATTCTATTCCCCCTTGGAGCCCTCCCTCACCTACAGTCTCTCCTCCAACACCTTCTCAGATCCGAAGACGAAGCCAGGCGGGCAGAGCAGGACTCCGAGAGAGGGATCAGCTTTTGGCCATCAATGGGGTCTCCTGCACCAGCCTCTCTCATGCCAGTGCCATGGGCCTGATCGATGCCTCAGGGAATCAGCTTGTTCTCACTGTGCGGAGGTATGGATTCCTCCACCCCAGCCTATCCCCAGCCCCCTAGTCCAGGGCTTCCGTTAGTAGCTGACTTCAGCTACTAACAAGTACCTATTTCTGCTTGTGTATTTTGCTGGAGCATGGATGTTTGTGTATGCCTCTCAGAGCACTTGAATGTGGGTATGTGGGCCTGTTTTAGACCCCTTGCCTGTCTCTTCATCATCATATCTCTCTTTAAGCCCATTTCCACTCAAAGCCTGCCAAGCAGATTTGCCTCTCAGTTCATCTTCAAATCTCTACTCTATTCAGCCCATCCATTTCACCCAAATGCCAGTCCCCTCTCTCCCCATACAGCCTTCTCGCATGTCCTCCAGATCTCTCTAGCTATCAGTCATCCAGCTCATTTCTCAAGTTCTGTCATCTTTCCTATACAGGGTAGAGGACGAGGGACCTGTGCGATCTCCATCCCCGGGTGAGCTTCAGGCACGGTCACCCTTGTCTCCACTGAGTCCTGAGCCCCCAGGAGCTCCAGTTCCCCAGCCTCTCCAGCCCGGGAGCCTCCTCTCGCCCCCTGACAGTGAGGCTTACTATGGAGAGACAGACAGTGATGCTGATGGCCCAGCCACCCAGGAAAAGCCCCGCAGACCCCGCCGCCGAGGCCCCACAAGGCCCACCCCTCCAGGAGCCCCACCGGATGAGGTCTACCTGTCTGACAGCCCTGCAGAGCCGGCACCTGCTGTCCTTGGCCCTCCCAGCCAGGGTGACAGTCGTGTGAGCTCCCCATCTTGGGAGGATGGGACAACTCTTCAGCCACCCCCTGCCGAGGCCCTGCTGTTGCCCCATGGCCCCCTCCGGCCTGGCCCTCATCTCATCCCTATGGTGGGGCCTGTTCCTCACCCAGTGGCAGAAGATCTTACCACCACCTATACCCAGAAGGCCAAACAAGCCAGTGAGTGCATGAACTCCTTTTCATTATTCAGGATACTTCAGTTTGAGTCCTAAATCTAAGCCGCCTTCACCATACATTCTATCAATATCTACCTTATGCTTTCCTTGAATACAGTCTTGGGAATAGGTGGAGAAGAGGAAGGGAAAATAATTAGTCTCACGATCCCCATTATTTTTGCTGTTTGAACCAGTGGGATAAAAAGATACAGGGGGTTCCTTCAACCTAACCCAGGAACGGCCTAAGTAGGGAAGTTGGAAAAGGACATGAACTGATGAAGAGTTTGCCTATTGTTGTGACATTGCTAGATGTCAGATGGGTGAGGGGAGCACAGACATGCGGCAGGGGAGTATTTAGAAGCAGGACAGGGACATAGGGACTCTTCAGTGTTACTACAGGCATAACATCAGAGCTGCCTTTGGCATTGCTAGTTCCATGAAGATTCCTGGGGACTGGGAGGCTATGGAATAGTCATGAGATCCCTAGGAAGTGGTGGAGGGAGAGATCTTTGGCTTCTTATCTCAGGCGATAATGTAGGCCTGGGCAGAAAAAGCCTATTCCACTTATCTCAGGCTCTCTACTATTTTTGATGTGAGCTACAGTACAAGGTTTAAGAGTGAAGTTTCTCCCTGTCTTATGCCTCCCACAGGACTCCTTCCTTGTCACCTTGGAAATCTCAGGATTACCCCTCTAGTTCTCATCTCTCGCTCCTCTCCCCCACCACTCTGATTCCTGATCAATAGAATTTTGTGCCTCTGAGTCTGGAATAGAGGCTAAGGACATGACAGTTCACCCTCTGACATTCCTGAGAGTGTCCCATGTCCCACAAAGAAATTCCAGATATACACTTAGGATCCCATGCTTAACCCCAATTCTCCTTTTAGCACTCTCTCCCTTCCCCATCATGCTGGATGAGACTGTAGTTAGTGGCTCAGGGATATTTTTAGCCAAGCAGACCTCATTGTTCAGTGCACTGGAGTTGGGGGGGAGGGGTAGGCAGGTGCCCATGTCCATCACACCGGGGCTTGTGGGGCAGCTGAGAGGAGGGAAGGGGCCAGGCTCCAAAAATAGCACAGTGAGCTCATTCAGCTGCCAGCTCAGGGGCCAAGACAAAGGGGCTTTAAAAGGCGTGGGGGGTGGCTCAAGCTGGTCCTGCTCCAGCCAACACTGCCTTTCTCGGCATGGAGACTTTTGAGCCCATCAGCCAAGAGCCCCTCAGCCAAGTCAGCTGCGACAAAGCCCCAAACCCAGTTCCTGAGCTCCAGGACCCATTCTATGCAGGTACTACCCTCCCATAGCCAAGAGAGTTCTGGAATCTAGAATGAAGGGGACTATATCAACACTATAGGAAGGGAGGTCTTTGGGAAAGATCTTACCCTCTTACCCCCTTCTCCTTGTTGCCTTCCTATTCCTTCTTTTCTCAGGAGTTTCACTGCCCTTTTCTCAGGATGGGCTAATGCTATGGCCACATGTCACAGGGGTTTGTGACAACATGAACTGTGGAAAACTCATGGAGAGAGGGTGTGTGTGAGAGAGAGAAGTGTGAGTACTCTATGAATATATGGAAGCATGTGTGTAGGAGTCTCTGGGAGAAGATATGAGTGAACAAGACATTTGTGTGCAGCTGGTATCAAGAAAGCTTTGATAGTAATGATTACTCATAATGGACCTTAGGTTAAATGCTAAATTGACCTACATTATCTCACTGAATCCTCATAGCAACTCTGTGAGGTAGCCATTAGCCTCATTTACAGATGAGGAAACTGAACTTCATTGAGATGAAGTAACTTTCCCAGGAACCAAAATCTGAACTAAGCTATGACTCCAGTGCCTATCTCTAGTACTATTGTGTGGTACAAATGTTGGAATGGGTGGAATGACCGCCCAAATTAGAAAGGAGCTTGATATCTTGAGTGGAAAGTAGGTGGAATTTCAAGAATTTTTCAGGAGGAACGGGGGATCACGGATTAGAGAGTAACTGTGTCCAAGTCAGGGTCCTAGCAGCAGGGCAGCCTCTCCCATTTCCTGGCCCCACCTCCCAGGCCCCACATGGCCTGGGAGGCCCTGTCCTGGCTCCCCCTTAGCACACAGTCCTTTTGTGCCTGCCTGGTGGTGGTGCCTGAGCACTCTACCTAGAAGGTTTGAAATAGGGGGGCAGCTTTGACTCTAAAAGAAGCCCACCTCACTCCCACCCTCAGCTTGGGGGAAAGGAGACTATATCAACTGGTGACCTTGAGATATTCTAAAGATTTGGAAGCTCGCCTTGGAGAGCAACACTCTGGCTTTTCCTGCATCTCGGATCTGAGGCCATCCCTGGCTGTGAGTAGCAGGGGTTTAAGGCACAAAGGAGTGCCTTGGAGGTTAGAAGGCACAAAATTGTGTCCCAACTGTTAGTGACAGTGTCTTGGCTAGGGGAATTCTGGGAAGAAGAGCTACCTGGGCTATACATGTATGTTTTTGTGTGGACACATGGATTTACACATGTGTCTATTAACTGGGGTGTATATAAGCTAGAGTATATGGGAATGAGGGAGAAAAATACATCTGAGAACATAAGCTCATAGGTGCCTTTCCCTAGAGCCATATTCTTGTTGAAATGATGTGTGGGAGTTATTTCTGTGAATGTATATGATGTGGCTTAGGTGATGGTAGTGAAATTATGAATGAAGATCCCCACTGCTAAGGATCCTTTTATCCTTAGTATAGGGTAAAGGGCAGGAAAAGGGGAAGTCTCAAACTTTCCGAGAAGCCCTCTAGCGTGGTTTCTGGTGGGAGAAGTGTCCCTTCTCATCCTTTCTTACCCTGGGACCTGCTTCATGTCCTTGCCTACCATGCAGAGTGACCCCCCCCATCCCCCACCCTCACACTGCCAGCCAGAAATGGAGGGGACAGGGGGGACAAGCGGGTGGTGTGAGTAAAAGTGATTTCCAGAAAGACAGGAGCAGAGTAGAGGGAGGAGAGCTGTGTGGTCAGAGTGGTGTCAGGGCAGCCAACTAGGCTCTGCCTTCCCTTCTATTGTCCTTGGTTTCACCTTTCACCTCCACTCTGCCCCCAAGTCAGAGGACTCTGCCGCAGGTAGGAGAGCCCTTGTGGGTTAGGCCAGTGAAAAGGCCAGAGGTAGAGGCCTAAAGGAACTGGGAGGAGGAGGAGAGCCTTGGGGCTCACAGATGCATACTGACCACACGCCTTCTCCTCTCCTCAGAGCTACAAAGGGCAGAGAGCCTCCAAGAGAGGAGTGTGAAGGAGGCCAAGACCAAATGCCGGACGATTGCAGCCCTGCTCACTGCAGCCCCCAACCCCCACTCCAAGGGGGTACTGATGTTTAAGAAACGTCGGCAGAGAGCCAAGAAGTACACCCTAGTGAGCTTTGGGGCTGCAGCGGGGACCGGCGCTGAGGAGGAGGACGGCTTGCCTCCAACCAGTGAGTCCGAGCTGGACGAAGAGGCTTTCTCCGACGCCCGCAGCCTCACCAACCAGTCCGACTGGGACAGCCCCTACCTGGACATGGAGCTAGCCAGGCCGAGCTCAGGCACAGCAGAGGGCCGGGGGCTGAGTGAGGCCTCCGGGCGAGGGGCCCAACTCTTTGAACAGCAGCGCCAGCGCACAGCCTCCATCACCCAGCAGCCGGCCCAGGAAGTTCCAGTGGCCACGCTCAACGGGCAGGGCCTGCAGTCTCCACCTCGGCCACAAAGCGCTCCGCCAGAGGCGGCTCTGCTCCCATCCAGCCCTTCGCCAGCCCCTGTGGCCAGCCCCAGACCTTTCCTCCCTGGCTGTGGAACCTCTACCTCAGCTCCAAGCATATTTAACCGTTCAGCTAGGCCCTTTACTCCCGGCTTACAAGGGCAGCGCTCAGGCACCACCTCGGTTATTTTCCGGCCTCTAGCTCCCAAGAGGGCAAATGAGAGCCTGGGAGGCCTCAGCCCCGCCCCACCGCCTTTCCTGTCTCCTCCGCAGGGTACCACTCCTGTGCCCAGCCTCACTTCAGGGGTTCCCAGCCACGTGCCAGTCCCCGCTTCCCCCAGCACCCCACGCCCCACCGGCCCCGTGACGGCCACCAGCTCCCTATACATCCCAGCCCCTAACCGTCCTGTTACACCAGGCGGAGCCCCAGAGGCCCCCGCCCCCGCTAGCGGAGCTGCCATGACCTCCACCGCTTCTATCTTCCTGTCGTCGCCTCTGCGACCTGCTGCGCGCCCAGAAGCGCCTGCCCCTAGCTCCGCGGCCCCTGAGCCCCCCAGCGCTCGGGAGCAACGCATCTCCGTGCCAGCTGCTCGCACGGGCATCCTCCAGGAGGCCCGGCGTCGGGGAACCCGAAAGCAGATGTTCCGGTCAGGAAATGAAGAGACGAAGAACTCGCCCAACCCCGAGCTGCTATCGTTGGTGCAAAACCTGGATGAAAAACCCCGGGCTGGGGGCGCGGAATCTGGTGCCGAGGAGGATGCTCTGAGCCTCGGGGCTGAAGCCTGCAATTTCATGCAGCCACCAGGGGGCAGGAGTTACAAGACGTTGCCTCACGTGACAGCTAAAACCCCGCCTCCAATGGCTCCCAAGACCCCACCCCCTACGACTCCTAAGACTCCACCCCCAGTGGCTCCTAAGCCCCCTTCTCGAGGGTTCCTCGATGGGTTAGTGAACGGGGCGGCCCCTTCGGCTGGAGTCCCTGAAACACCAAGGCTTCAGGGGAGGGGAGGGGAGCTGTTTGCCAAGCGTCAGAGCCGAGCGGACAGGTATGTGGTGGAAGCTCCACCTGGTCCTGGCCTTGGCCCTCGGCCCAGAAGCCCTTCTCCCACCCCCTCACTGCCCTCTTCCTGGAAATATTCACCCAATATACGTGCTCCACCTCCTATTGCTTACAACCCACTGCTCTCACCTTTTTTCCCCCAAGCTGCCCGAACTCTCCCTAGTAAGACCCAATCCCAAGGGCCTCGGGCAGCCACTAAGCAGGGTATCAAGGCTCTGGATTTCATGCGGCACCAGCCCTACCAGCTTAAAACTGCCATGTTCTGTTTTGATGAGGTTCCCCCGACTCCTGGACCCACCTCCTCAGGGCCTCCCAAAACTGCCAGAGTCCAGGAGATCCGCCGATTTTCAACTCCAGCGCCCCAGCCCACTGCGGAACCCCTAGCCCCCACTGTGCTTGCCCCCAGAGCAGCCACTACATTGGATGAGCCCATCTGGAGGACAGAGCTGGCCTCAGCCCCTGTCCTTAGCCCACCCCCTCCTCCAGAGTCTCCCAGGGGTCTTGGGACCTCCCCCAGCTCCTGTGGCTTCCAAGTAGCCAGGCCCCGGTTCTCAGCTACCAGAACAGGATGGCAGGCTCATGTGTGGAGGCCCGGGGCGGGCCACCACTGAACAGGGCACAGCTCCCAGGCCCAAGGGGAGGTGGAACATCCAGTTCCTAAAACTGCTTCTCCTTCCCAGCGCTCTCCCTGCCCTGCCCCCCCACCCCAAGCAGGCTAAATTCCCCCCTGCCAGAGATAGTTTTGTAGTTGGTGTCCTGTTCCCCAGCTTCCTCCTGGCTCCCAACCTGCCTGCTGCTTTCCAACCTACTCTCTCTGCTTTGGTGTCTGTGCTTCTCTTTGTAGTTCCTTGCCTGGATCTCTGTCTTTAGGTCTCTTCACCTACACTCCTGTGCTGGTCCCTATTTCTCTACATTTGTGCCTTTTTCTGTGGGCCTTGTTTTAACATTCAATGAGAAACACACAGGGAAGTTACTACTAAGACCTCAGGAGAGAAGCTCACCACCAGACAGGCAGCAAAGGGACTGAACTGACCCCTATTTGCATTAAGTTACTCGCTGTTCCTCACTCTTCTTTCCTAGCTTGGCTGGTATATTCCTAGGCATGTGTATGTCTGTGAATGTGTGTATGTGCAAGTGTGTGCCTGAACACAGATGTGCTCTTCTGTCTGAGGCAAGAGTAACAGGAGAGGTCTAAATAAAGACCCAGTCTGGGTCTCACCTTTGCACTGATGAAGGAAGAGTCAGCTGTCCTCACATAGAATGTCTGGAGGGGAGAAAGAGGTTGACTAGAGTTAAATATCATCATCTACAGCAAATGTAGAGCATCTTGTGAAATTCACAGAGTGTGAGGAGACACGAAGGACCAGGGCAGTTTGTATGGGTTGAGTTACATCAGTTAGACCAGGAATAGAACTAAGAATTCTGTTCCTCAGAATTTCAGAAAGCTAACAACTTGAGAGGCCCATGCTGAGCAACAAAGCATCCAGGAAATGAAAGAAAGAAAATGTCCTCTGAGAATGACCAAATCATTGGCTTCATGGCCTCATGAACCTAAGACAGAAAGGAAGGGGAAAAGAACCTTAATGTGGCGAGTAAGCTAGAAGCCAGAAGCAGGACAGAAATGAATGAAATGGATTGAGCCTTAGAGAGGAGCATGGTTAGGGTGAGTGCAGTGTTGGTGGAGTAAAATTGGATAATAAGAATCCAGTCATGTACAAAAGGGGGACTGGGAAAAAATATGAGGAAGAAGTATGTATTTGTTAGAGAGAAGGGGGATGATGGTAGAGGGATGCGAGAATGTGTGCTGAGTGTTGAAAAAACAGGTATAATCTGTGTTCCCTCCTGTGAATCTGTTCCTCTGTCTTCTGCAGCTTGTCATAACTACCTGGGAAAGGGTAAGGAAACACCCAGAGCCAAAACCTTTTTTTAGTGCTATCCCATCCCTCAAATCCTAGCTCTTATTCCTTTCCAGCTTGAGGTCCTGATCTCTGTCTTAGACAGATATGGACTCCCCTCTCACCATGACCACCAGTCACTTTTACTGCTTGACCTGCAAACTGATCATTTCCTTTGCATATTGAGTGTGAACCACAGTGCTTTGGTTTGTGCACAAGAATAAACTTATGCCCTATATCTTCTGTTGTCATCTTGTCTAGTTTCTTGCCTAAATCCAGGTCTCCCCTTCATCTTATCTAATTCACTTTCCTGATCCCTGATCTTTTTCTCAGCTCCTGCCCTCCTATTTTTACTGTTTTGCCCTTCACCCCCAGGCCTTTTGCTCTTCTCTACCAATTTTGTCCTGCCCCCATGTAGCCACCTCCATTCGGTTCCCTCTGTCTAGATTCTCCCCTTCTCCGTCCCCTGCTCCATACTTCTCAGATGAGGCCTCAGCTTACAGAACCAAGACAATTTGAAAAGGCCCTCTGACCCTTTTGCCATCAACATTTTCCAACTGCCTGGAGGAAATGAAGGGAAGGCAGTGGCTGAAGGTGAAGGTGGGGTGAGAGAAGGAAGAGGGAGAGAGAAGGCAGATCAGCCTGGATTGAGACTAATAAAAGAGAAGGCACTGACTGGAAAGCAGGCTGCTAAGCTGCTAAGTCACTTCAGTCGTGTCCAACTCTGTGCCACCCCATAGACGGCAGCCCACCAGGCTCCCCGGTCCTTAGGATTCTCCAGGCAAGAACACTGGAGTGGGTTGCCATTTCCTTCTCCAATGCATGAAAGTGAAAAGTGAAAGTGAAGTCGCTCAGTCGTGTCTGACTCCTAGCGACCCCATGGACTGCAGCCTACCAGGCTCCTCCGCCCATGGGATTCTCCAGGCAAGAGTACTGGAGTGGGGTGCCATTGCCTTCTCCAGAAAGCAGGCTAGACTTAGACTTTTGAGAAGTGAAGTTCTATTATCCCAGTTTTACCAGCAGGGGGCAGATTTGTGCCAATAACCAGGCCTATGACTCTGATCCTGTCACAAGGAAGCAGCCTCAGAAAATTCCACTGGAGGAGGGCATGACGACCCACTTCAATACTCTTGCTGGGAAAATCCCATGGACAGAAGAGCCTGGAGGGATACAATGCATGGGGTTGCAAAGAGTCGCACATGATTGAAGGGACTGAACATGCACGCATGCACACACACAGAATTCCAAAGGAAGGGCTCAGAAAGCCTACAATACATATTCTGTCTTCATTCACATAGTAGTTTTAGGTACTCAATCATAGACGACCAAAATTTTGGTTGGTTTTTGTGGGTTTTGAGGGGAGGATGGTAATGATGACAAAATCACGTTTTGCTACTTATGTTTTTTCGTCTAACTGCTTTTTTGGGTTAGGAGAGAACAGAGGAAAAGGACAAAAGATGAGGTATCTGGAGGCTAAACTGGTTTGGTCAGAGGCCAAGTAGAGGGGAGCAGAGAGACCTTTTGGCCCCTAACCTGAACCTATAAAGTTCAGGATGGGAAAAGGACGTGGTCAGGAAAAGTGGATAGCTCACAGAAAGACAAAATGGTATTCTGGGAGCTACAGAAGCCACTTCCTAAGGCGGCTACAGCACGGTGGTGGCTACAGCAGAGGTGAAGCAGCTGGTTGCAAAACCTGAGCAGAAGACAGGAGGATCCAGGATGTTCTGGCAGCTACTGAGAAAGGGCTCAGGCAAGTGACAGACTTCCCTCCAGGGTGCTCTCAAGCTTGTGCCCCAGCCCAGAGGCTTCTGTAGACCAGTGTGAATGGGATAGTCCAGATCCCATGGGGTGTGTGTTCCCTTTGAAGAAAATTCTAAGTAGGAACCTCAGAGAGTAAAGCCCTGGCAGGTCAGAAGCCTCCATGTCCTTCTCAGGAAGAAGCGTATCTATCCAGGGAGAAGTGACATCTGTCTTCTGAGCAGGCTGAGCTGAGCACCCCAATAGCAAATGGTAAAAATGAGGAAACTGGCTCAAGTTTTGCCCCACATCATCCCTGACAGCCTAAGCACGGGATTTGGTTAATTTGGTCCCTTATCCTGCTAAGATCTGGTCCTCCCAGCAGAAAGACCCGCTTAGCCAGGAATTTTCAAAGGGCACTTACATTGTGAACAGAAATTCCCTTCTCCAGACATAGCATCTTAAGCCTTCCCACCCCCAAAATGCACCCACATGTCCCTCCAGCCCCGGCCTACATTGGCTCTGCATGGCTCTCCAGACACGTTCTCCTGGTTCTCACTCTCCCACTCCGAATTCCTATCCGCCACTTGCTGCCTGCTTCCTCTCTCCCTCTCAGTTTTCAGTTTCTCCGTGAGTGCTTCTCTGGATCTGAGCCTCTAGGTGCCAAGGAAGGGGAGTCCCTGGGCAGAGTGATCCTTGGCTCAGACAGCTTAGTGGGAGAATTCCAAAGGCTTTTCCTATGCTTCCCTAGCCTCTGGGCAAGGAGGGCGGGATCTTGGTTCCAGGGTCTCAGTACCCCCTGTGCCATTTGAGCTGCTTGCGCTCATCATCTCTATTAATAACTACGCTCCCTCCCCCACTGCCAGTGCTGCCCCCACGCCTGCCTAGCTCGGGTTCTCTAGTCACAGCAGCTCAGTCCTCCAGAGCTGCTAGACCCCAGGGAGAGCTGACCACCGCCTGAACAGCCGGTAAGTCTCTAGCTGATGGCCCAAGGGGCTGAAGCGCCTTCTGTTCACGTCTGTGTCTGTGTAATAGTGACCCTTGATCCCAGGGGAGCTGCCCCCCTCCTCCATCTATACTCATTCCCTAGTTGTCCAGTTGAGGGGAGCCATAGAGAGTTGGAGGGAGAAGGACCCCAGAGGGTCGGGGGACTGAGATGTTGGGGGAGGCACTGAAGAAATGGGCAGAGGGGTGGAGACTGAGAGGCTGGGTGGAAAATAAGAACCTGGTT
Source organism: Bos grunniens (assembly GCF_055505025.1). Lineage (NCBI taxonomy): Eukaryota > Metazoa > Chordata > Mammalia > Artiodactyla > Bovidae > Bos > Bos grunniens. Next base: position 16,575,239 of record NC_141192.1, read on the forward strand.
GGGGCTGAGAGGAGTACAGGGAAAGTCCATTTAGCAGTTCCTGGGTTCCAGCTGCAGCAGACCCCACTAAGCGAGTAGGATTGCAGGTGTGTTGTGAGACAGGACTCAGCAGAAGACAGCATTTTGCTGAGACCCAGCTTCTATGAAGGAGGGGCTGGAATTTGTATCTTTTTCCAGCTTGTTCCCATCTACTGCCAGGTCCTATGATTATGTTTCTGTCCTCCCTAAATTTTCTGCTGCTGTGATATTGCTGAATTGATATGCATCGAGGTTCAAATGTCCCCTGACCTCCCTCTGCACTCTGGTTCTAGGGTCCAGTCAGGGCTGGGGAGGGGAGTGACTGAGAGAGCAGGAGCAGTGCTGTGACCTCCCAGGCCATGATCCAGCTGGCCCAAGGGAGGGGCAATAACCTCTTCATCCTATGGAGAATGTTTTTGGCTGGTTCTCCTCAATGCTGGCAGAACATTTTTTCTGCTCCACCCCCAGCTTCTCACCCCTGCCCTGGGGCTTGGGGAAAACTGAGAGACTAGAACTTGGAATGACAGCCCCAAACTGACAGCCCCATGCAAATAAAAACTTCATATCATGCCAAACCAATTAAATGTGGGTGCATTACCCTACCTGTAATTTGTTTTATTCCCAACATAATGTTGTGTTCCTAAACCCTGCACCATCTCTGTGTAAAACAGCTGAACAGAGAGGTGGGTAGAAGGTAGGAACAGAGGGTACACCTATACTTGCTGCTCTGCTTCCTAAGAAGAGAAGCCATAAAGCAATGGGTTTTCACCTTTTGTGTGTGTGTGTTAGTTGGTCGGTCGTGTCAGACTCTTTGCGACTCCATGGGGTGTTGCACGCCAGGCTCCTCCGTCCATGGTCCATGTGATTTTCCAGGCAAGAATACTGGAGTGGGTTGCCATTTCTTTCTCCAGGGGATCTTCCTGACCCAGGGATCACACCCAGGTCTCCTGCATAGCAGGCAGACTGTTTACTGTCTGAGCAACCAAGGAAGGCTTTTTCTCTGAAAAATCCAATGAAATGTTTTCCCTGAAGTTCTTAAGCAGTACCTTACTGGAGACACTCACTCTAGACCCTGTCCATCCTTCAGCTTCCCCTTCCCACCCTGTCCAGGCTCCATCCACCTCCACAATGCCACTCTCAGGGACTCCAGCCCCCAATAAGAAGAGGAAATCGAGCAAGCTGATAATGGAACTTACTGGAGGTATGGCATGTTTGCACCTACCTAGTATGGGACTTCTTAGTAAGAGTATCTCTGGCCCAAGAGTTCCAGAAATATCATAAGGTTGTATATGTCTTAAAGTGAAGAGAGATGAAGAGACAAGAGGAATTTGGGGTGGGGGTGGGGTTTACAGGGGTGGGGGTGGGGAAGAAAGAACAACAAAGAATTCAACACTGACTGCTCCCCCTTCCACCCTTTTCACCTTGTAATCTGAGACAGTACTATCCCTGCCATGTTACCCAGCACAGGTCCAAGACAACAGGACCCACAGGTCAACGAGGTGTGTTTGAGGAGAAAATATATATGATGCAGACTGGCACAGAGTAAGGTCTCAATAAGTGCTTAATTTCCTTACTTCTTTTCCCAGAACTCAGGAGCTTTGAGCACTTAAAACGGAAAATTCCTTGAACATTTTTCCTGGGGGTAGACGAGCTCTCCTAATACCGAGAGGCTGTTTGCAGCCAGAGTTTATGAGAGAAAGAGAAGGGAAAGAAGTTGAGACAGGAGTCTATATTTAGAGGTGGCCTTTGGGCTTCCCCCCATGCTAAGGCTTCCCCAATGTTCTCCACCTATGATGTTTCTTTACTCTTTTGCCTTGTACCCCATACCTCTGTTATGCCATGTACCCTCTCCACCCCACTTTAGTATTCCCCCTGTCTCCCCCTCTACACCCCATTTCCCATACGTTCTCTCCAACTCCAAACCCAGGAAATCGAAATCCCTCATAGACTAGACAGAATTTAACCAGACATCAGAGACAGCATCTGGTTCCCTCAGTGATCTCTATTGGGACACACACTTAGTTGTGGATGGCAGCTGCATTTGGAACTAGAAAACCCCACTTTCCTCTTTCCCTTGTCTCTGCCTCCCCACCTCCCTGAAAGGTGGACAAGAGAGCTCAGGCCTGAACCTGGGCAAGAAGATCAGTGTCCCAAGGGATGTGATGTTGGAGGAGCTGTCGCTGCTCACTAACCGGGGCTCCAAGATGTTCAAACTGAGGCAGTTGCGTGTGGAGAAGTTTATCTATGAAAACCACCCTGATGTCTTCTCTGACAGCTCAATGGTGAGTTCAGAACTCTACAGCTCTTGAAGCCTAGTGCCTCTTCTGACAGCTTCTTGGCAGGCCCAGAGTTTCCAAAATATTATCAACCTCCCCTCCCTGCAAATTTATAAACTCATTAACCCCTCAGATATAGCACGCCTCCAATAGATGCAGGGTGAATTACGACCCACCCTGAAACTAAATTTGTATCTTAGAGCTGGTGAAGCAGGGTGAGGAGTACCACACCTTCAGAGAGAAAATTCCTCCCCAGTATGGTTAAGTATTAAAGATAGGATTGCCAGATAAAACATAGGATGCCCAGTCCGATGTTTTAAATTTGAGATACACACTAAACAAACTATAGAGATATATTTACAGCACCGGAAATAAAGCCAATATTTTATAATGCCTTTAAATGGTGTATAATCTATACATAAATCAACTCTACTTCAATTACAAAAATAAAGTTGAGATACACACAAATAGTTTTTTTGTAAAGTATATCTCACACAATATTTGGGATGTAACTTTCTTTTTTCTTAATTGAAGGCACTTAGGGAATTCCCCGGTGGTCCAGTAGTTAGGACTTGGTGCTGTCACTGCCAGGGGCCTGGATTCTCTTCCTGCTTGGGGAATTAAGATCCCACAAGCCATGCAGCACAGTCAAAAAAGAAACAAAAATTGAAGATATTTAAATTTGAATTTCAGATACACAATAATTTTTTAGTATAAGTGTGTCCCATGAAATATTTGGGACCTTAAAAATTAAATTAGAAAATATAGGATACCCAGTTAAATTTGAATTTCAGATACATGATGGATACTTTCTTATATCTAAATATGGCCCATGCAATACGTAGGCATATTTGTACTAAAAAACTATTGTTGTGTATCTGAAATTCAAATTTAACTGGTGTCCTGTGTGTGCAAAAATCTGGCAACCCTAGAAAGAGGTAAGTGAATTTTTATAGCTGTCTCTTCTTGAGCCATTATTTTATTTAAAGGGTCAGTCTAAGGGCCATAGATGCAGGGACTGAAACCATCCATTAAGGCCCAACATCCCTTAGTCAGGGTCATTCTCCAAAGAGAAGTAGGGATTGGAGAGGGGCCAGGCACAAGATGTTACAGCTGAGGAGGAGGGGATCGTCTCCATTTCCTTTCTTCCCCCTCCATCTTTCCCAAGCAGCCAGGGGAGAGTGAAAATAGATGCCTACATGGGGCCAGGGGCAGGAGTGTCTGCCATTGGCCCATATGTATGAGCAGAACAAAATTGCTGAGCCGGCCACATCTAACTTTAGGAGGCCAAAAGCCCTCCTCCCTGCCTGTGTCTGGTTACACTGGGTGGAGCGTGGGGGTGTGCGTGGTGGGTGGCCAGGAGAGCCTCCTGAAGGAGTTGGCAGGGTTATTTTTAGGCTTTGGGGATGAATCCAGTGTTGCCCTTTGGGCCACCCTTCCCCCTACCCACTACAGTTTCACCGTCAGGAAGTCCTGGTTCCCTATGCACCGAAAGGAGGAAGGGAGAGGAAGAGACACATTTTTTATCTGTTAGACAAGATGGTGGGAGAGAGGCAGAGATCTTAGTTCCTCAAATTAAGGCTGGGTTCTCCATGCCAAACCGAATCTCTCAAATTTTAGTGGAACAGAAGTCTCAATCCCTTTTGCATTGGTAAGGATGGGAAAGGGGAGTTTGGACAATAACTTGTCTCTATCCTAGATGTAATTCGAAGAACTGAGCCAAAGGGGTTGTATCCCTTAAGGAGAGTTTAATTTCTCTCAGTCAGGTTTATCCACTAACATTTAGTGGGTGGGGAAGTCTCAGAGGATTCAGCGTCTTTGAGTTGGCCATTGACTCTGATCAGTTCATAGTTGCTATGGTATTCCCTGTGCCCATTGCTAACTTTCCCCTCACTCTGTCCTTTCTTTTCAGGATCGCTTCCAGAAGTTCATTCCCACAGTGGGGGGACAGCTGGGGACAGCTGGCCAGGGATTCTCCTACAGCAAGAGCAGTGGCGGAGGCCAGGCAGGGAGAAGTGGCTCTGCCGGGCAGTATGGCTCTGACCAGCAACACCATCATCAGGGCTCTGGGTCGGGCTCTGGGTCTGGCTCTGGCCCTGGATCTGGTGGGGCAGGTGGTCCTGGGGGCCACGCGGGCAGAGGAGGTGCTGCTGGCACACCAGGGGTTGGTGAGACAGGAACAGGCAAGTATCCTCACCCAAGAGTCAAGTGTCTGGTCCCTAAAGCAGAGAAAACCCTAGGAATGAGGCCTGGACTGGGTGTTGGATGCAGGAAAGGCCTGTTGAGATATCTTGATGGGTCTTCTGGGTCCAGAGGAATACAGAGACATGTCTATTCCACCCAGAAGTCCTATCTCTCAGTCACCTTTCTCTCATTCATCATATGTCTGACTCCAGGCTATCATGGTTTCACAAACCATAAACAATTACTAGCATGTTTTACCTTTGGTCCCCAGCCCCTAGCGACTTTTCCAGTACAGAGCTCTAGACTAATTTCCATTTCCTCCTAACTGCTATCATTTGACTATTATTTCTCTCCCTTGGCTGCCAGACAACCAGGCAGGTGGAGAAGGAAAACATATCACTGTGTTTAAGACCTATATTTCCCCATGGGAGAAAGCCATGGGGATTGACCCCCAGCAGAAAGTGGAACTTGGCATCGACCTGCTGGCCTACGGGGCCAAAGCTGAACTCCCTAAGTATAAGTCCTTCAACAGGTAAGGGGGATGAGAAAGGAACCTGATGCATTCCAGTGTATGGCAACATGTCCTTAGTTGGAATCGAGACTTTGGTTCAGATGTTTCAGAAGGAGACTGAGGAGGCGTAGGAGTAATATGGGGGCCCTAATTGGAGGCTCTTGCTCTTTTCACTGTAGCTCAGAAAAACAGCATGGTATGATGAAGGAAAAATTCGCTAGGAGGCAAGATCTGAATTTTGGTTCATTGTTATTAGCTGTGTGGGAGAAGGCAATGGCACCCCACTCCAGTACTCTTGCATGGAAAATCCCATGGACGGAGGAGCCTGGTAGGCTGCAGTCCATGGGGTCGCAAAGAGTTGGACACGACTGAGTGACTTCACTTTCACTTTTCACTTTCATGCATTGGAGAAGGAAATGGCAACCTACTCCAGTGTTCTTGCCTGGAGAATCCCAGGGACGGTGGAGCCTGGTGGGCTGCCATCTATGGGGTCGCACAGAGTCGGACACGACTGAAGCGACTTAGCAGTAGCAGCAGCAGCAGCAGTAGCAGTGTGGGAAAGTAACCCTACTTCTGAACCTTGGTTGCCTTGACTGTGAAATGGGAATAATATATTACACACATGTAAAGGCCTCTTGAGTGGGGGTCCCTTCATTCAAAGTTATAATTTTCATTACTGTCCTTGTAGTAGAATTCTATTTCTCTTTTCTTTTTCCATTGAAGTATAGTTGACTTACATTATATTGTTTTCAGGTGTACAACAGTGACACAGTATTTTATAGATTACGTACCACACAAAGTTGTTATAATATTATTGAAGATTCTGTTTCTTTATTCCCTACTTTGAAGTAAAATGTGAAGTGAAAGTGTTAATTGCCTAGTGTGTCCGACTCTTTGTGACTCGTGGACTATAGCCCGCCTTGCTCCTCTGTCCGTGGAATTCTCCAGGCAAGAATACTGGAGTGGGTTGCCATTCCCTAGTCCACCTGGTCCAGGGAATCTTCCCCACCTGGGGATTAAACCCAGGTCTCCTGCATTGCAGGCAGATTCTTTACGGTCTGAGTCACCAGGGAAGCCCCATTCCCTACTTCATTAAGGCTCAAATAGGCTCAAATAGCTATCGTTTTGGAGCTAAGCGTGTCTGGACTGTGTGACAACAGGACAGGGAGCACTAGAGAAGTGCTTTTGCTTTTGCTCCTAAGTGAGTGAGTGAGTGAAAGTTGCTCAGTTGTGTCTGACTCTTTGGGACCCCATGGACTATACAGTCCATGGAATTCTCTAGGCCAAAATACTGGAGTGAGTAGCCATTCCCTTCCCCAGGGGATCTTCCCAACCCAGGGATCAAACCCAGGTCTCTCGCATTGCAGGCAGATTCTTTACCAGCTGAGCCACCAGGGAAGCTCAGGAATACTGGAGTCGGTAGCCTATCCCTTCTCCAGCGGATCTTCCCGACCCAGGAATCAAACCAGGGTCTCCTGCATTGCAGGTGGATTCTTTACTAGCTGAGCTACCACGGAAGTCCTTTGGTCCTGAGGTGCCTGGATTTTCCAGGAAATGTTAATTATTCTCATTTAGGGCACACATTATCCACCGGAGGTGGGGTAGGGGTTTTGAGGGAGGTCTCTACAATTTAAGGTGATCTCAGACCCTTGGGCCTGTAGTGTTTGGTGTCAGTTTCTCTGAAATATGACTGGTTTGGATCACAGCTATCCATGAGACTATTTAGTACCCTCTAGACTACTTTTCTCTTTATTAGCCTTGGGGAAACAAGCAAACCAGAAGGCACAATGGATTACTAAGGGAGAAGAAGAAAAAGCAGTGCAGAAATGATCTTAAACTAGAATTCACAGACTGCTCCATCCTCCAAACAGGGTAACATTTCACTGACAAAAAAAACTCTTTTTCTTTTGTTCTGGTTTTTAATGAAATCATTTTTCTCCTTTTCAGGACAGCAATGCCTTATGGTGGATATGAGAAGGCCTCCAAACGCATGACCTTCCAGATGCCCAAGTTTGACCTGGGGCCCTTGCTGAGCGAACCCCTAGTTCTCTACAACCAGAACCTCTCCAACAGGCCTTCTTTCAATCGAACCCCTATTCCCTGGCTGAGCTCTGGGGAGCCTGTAGACTACAATGTGGATATTAGCATCCCCTTGGATGGAGAAACAGAGGAGCTGTGAGGTGTTTCCGCCTCTACTTTGTATCAAGTTTCCCCTCTCTGGTTCCATTTTGGAGAGGGAATGCTGAGCAGGATACCCCCACTGAAAATCCAGGATCCTTGTGGGAATGGAGGGAAAAGGCAAGGAAAGATCTTTCTTTCCACCTTTACTCGAAGTCCCCACTCCAAGCACCTTTTCTTACCAACTCAGAGCTCCCCTTCCACTGCTCTGTATGGAACCTGCTCTTTTATGGAATTTGCTCTGCCTTCAGTAACAGTTAATAAACTTCAAGGAAATGAACTCATTCTTCCTCTCATATTTGAGGGCAGACAAAAACTGAGGCTAACAATGCACAGGGACTAATTAAAGTAAAATACCATACATTCATTATTCAGACTTCAAGACTAGACCTGAGTTCTGATTACATACCCACTCTCATCCACACCCACCAAACCACATTCATAGGTGTACACAAAGACATACTTATTCAGTAGTACATAGACAATCAGCACAAACACACATGCTGGCCCCTGTGTGGGCAAAGCTAAGAAGTAATTGTGTGCTGTGTTTAGGAAATCAGGTGTTGGTGACCCTGGTGTTAATTCTGTTTATGTAGCTGATTAGAAATTGGGATAATCAAGATTATCCAATTATCACAGAATGAGAGCATGCCACAAGACTTCCAGATGACACGAGGGTGAGCTTAGGAATATCTGTCAAAGGTTACAGGTTCCTGAAAGGATGGAGTAGAACAGGGAGCCATGTCAGAATTGAGAAGGAAGTGGGAGAAACCAGCTGCAGTTATGGTATGCCTGGCTCGGTGTGAAAACATCAAGAAAAGACCTAAGGGTCATAGGGGCAACTGCAATTGTGTCCAGAAAGCACTATGATTGGGAAGAAACCATCAAAGTCCAATAGGAATGAGTGGCAATACTCTTTTTATTGACTTCAAGCATGGGGTTTCTTTCAAGTTTTTTAAAGATTTATTTATTACTATTATTTTTTAGACTGTGGTGGGTCATTGTTGCTATACTTGGGCTTTCTCTAGTTGCAGCAAGCGGGGACTGTTTTTAATTGCTGTGTGTGGGCTTCTAATTGAGGTGGTTTCTGTTGCAGAACACAGGCTCCAGGCACTTGGGCTTCAGTAGCTGCAGCACGTGGACTCGGTAGTTGGGGCTCGCGGGCTCTGGAGCACTGGCTCAGTAGTTGTGCACGGGCTTACTTGCTCCCTGGCATGTGGTATCTTCCCAAACCAGGGATCGAACTGGTGTCCCTTGCATTGCAAGGCAGATTCTTAACCACTGGACCACCAAGGAAGTCAGCATGGATTTTCTTTAGAGTCCCAGATTTACTCTTATGTTTCACAAAATAAGAGTTTGATGCAGACCAGGAAAAATAAAGAGATGACTTACTAGGATCTGGGGAAGTAACTTCTAAGGAGAGCTGGCTGAATTCAGTTCATTCCATGAGCCATTAATGATTACAGTAAGTTCCTAGACTCTGCCTAGACTCATTCAGTTTTCATGGACCTAGAGTCACATGATATTTACTCTGGTCACTTTCCTTTATAACCTAAATAAATTTCAGAGGATTCATACTTCTAAAGTGAAGTGAAAATGAAAGTCACTCAGTTGTGTCTGACTCTGCCACCCCATGGGCTATAGAGTCCATGGAATTCTCCAGGCCAGAATACTGGAGTGGGTAGCTTTTCCTTTCTCCAGGGGATCTTCCCAACCCAGGGATCGAACCCAGGTCTCCTGCATTGCAGGCGATTCTTTGCCAGCTGAGCCACAAGGGAAGCCATACTTCTAAGTAATACACAAAACTATTTCTATATGCATTTTTCTAAGAAGAGTTGTCATAGTTTGGATTTCAGTAGACGCTGAAACAAAGATTTGGATGCAAGTAGTAAATTTGGGAGATGATCCAAGAATCTAAGCAATGTAAGGGAGTGAAAAGAAGGCCAATAAATATCTTTTGGATAAATGGGGCTGATTCTCATTGGCAACTCTGAGAAAAGATGTTAAAGTGTGGTCCATGGACTGGCAGTATCATTTTCTCCTAGAAGTTTGATTAAAATCACAAATTCAATGGAATTCCCTGGCTGTCTAGAGGTTAAGATTTGATGCTCTCACTGCCAGGGACCTGGGTTCGATCTCTGGTTGGGTAACTAAGATGCTGCAAACTCTGGCCAAAAAATACGGAAATTCAAGAATTTATGTCTTACTAATTTCTCCAGGTGATTTTTATGTGTTAGTAAATTTTGAGAAATACTGTAGTAAAACATACTTTACAATTGCCTCACTGAGGAGGGGTAGAAATTGGAATATTTAGCTATCAAATCCCATCTCTCATTGGTTATAGATTGCTATGGGGAATGTTAACTCTGCTGACATTTTCAGGCAAGGAGAATACTCAGGTGTTTAAAGTAGAAAGCTATGGGCTTGTATAGGATTTATCTGCCAAAGCTTTAGTGAACTCTAGGATAGGCTGAGGGAATATGGGCAGGGAACAGACAGGACCTGAATAAAGGTTCATAACTTTTATCAGATTCTCATGTTTAAAAGTCTGTAAAGGACTTTCCTGTGGTCCAGTGGCTAACACTCTTCACTTCCAATGCAGGGGGCCCAGGTTCAATCCCTGGTCAGGGAACTAGACCCCACATACCACAACTAAGACCTCGCACAGCCAATAAATAAAATAAAATTTAACAACATTTTTAAAGAAGTCTGTGAGCCCTCCCCAAAAATTAAGGACTAATTCCTTCAGCAGATGTTTCTTGAATGCCTACTATACACCAGGTACTATTATCAGGCATCAGAGATACAAAAGCAAATAGGAACTTTCAGGTGACAAAGAGATTTCCCTGTCAACTATAAAACTATTAAATGCCTATCCTTAAAATTGAGGTAAAAAAAAAATGCCCAGGCCTAATAGTCCACAGCTCTGAAAACCTAAAAATTTAATTTTTCCAATCTCAGAATATTTGAAATATTGATGTAAACCTATTAATTTACAGGGAGCCCAGGTTGGTTGAGACATTATCTTCTTAGTTCAGTTCAGTTTAGTTCAGTTGCTCAGTTGCAACCCCATGGACCACAGCATGCCAAACCTCCCTGTCCATCACCAACTCCTGGAGTTTACTCAAACTCATCTCCACTGAGTTGGTGATGCCATCCAACCATCTCATCCTCTGTCGTCTCCTTCTCCTCCTGCCTTCAGTCCTTCCCAGCATCAGGATCTTTCCAAATGAATCAGCTCTTTGCATCAGGTGGCCAAAGTATTGGAGTTTCAGCTTCAACATCAGTCCTTCCAATGAACACTCAGGACTGATCTCCTTTAGGATGGACTGGTTGGATCTCCTTGCAGTCCAAGGGACTCTCAAGAGTCTTCTCCAACACACCACAGTTCAAATGCATCAATTCTTTGGCGCTGAGCTTTCTTTTTTTTTTTTTTTTTAAATTTAATTTAATTTTATTTTTTAACTTTACAATATTGTATTGGTTTTGCCATATATCAAAATGAACCCACCACAGGTATACATGTGTTCCCCATCCTGAACCCTCCTCCCACCTCCCTCCTCATCCAGCTCTCACATCCATATGACTACTGGAAAAACCATAGCCTTGCCTAGACGGACCTTTGTTGGCAAAGTAATGTCTCTTTGCTTTTTAATATGCTGTCTAGGTTGGTTATAACTTTCCTTCCAAGGAGTGTCTTTTAATTTCATGGCTGCAGTCACCATCTGCAGTGATTTTGGAGCCCCCAAAAATAAAGTCTGTCACTGTTTCCCCATCTATTTGCCATCTTCTTAGTAGAAAAGTCTATATAGAAATCAAATTATCATTAGAAGTTGCAGTGGTGGTTTAATGTATTAAAGTGCATACTTGTATCTAGCCAGTAATCTAGTCAAATCCTCAATTTTGGTTTCGCTATCCCTTTGCCTGAACATCGTTGTGTTAAAACATCGTTTCTTCAAAAATGTTTCATTCATATGAATCCCACAGTTCACAGAGGCCACATTCTGGTAGAAGATCTAACTGTCCATATTGCTTATAGACATCTTCTGCTTGCCACCATTGTGTTTTAAAATTCAGGAGAGTTTTGAACTCCTTTATTTTTATTAAAATGTTTTTTCCTTGTGATCAGAACTCACAGGATTTGTTCTCTTAACCACTTCTATATATAACATACATCAGTGTCGATCATTTATCAGGTTGCACATATTTCTCTTACATCTGGGAGTCTGTACCTTTTGATTACCTTCATCCAATTCCCCACTCCTTGTCAACTCCCTACCTCTGATAACTACAAATCTCATCTTTTTCTATGAGTTTATCTTTGAAGTATAATTAACCTATAACACTACAGTTCCTGTTATACAACATAGTGATTTGATATTTTTATACATTGCAAAATTATCACTACAGTAAGTCATTACGATGTCACCATAAAAAGATTTTACACAATTATTGACTATATTCCCTATGTTGTACATTTCATACCAGTGACATTTATTTTGCAATTGGAAGTTTGTACCTTAGTCTCCCTCTCTTTCTTCTCCCCACCACCCTTCTGTCAGGCAACCACCTGTTTTTTCTCTGTACCTGTAACTGTTTCTAGTTTTTGTTTGCTCATTTGTTGTTTTTTAGACTTCACACTTAAGTGAAATCATACAGTATTTGTCTTTCTGTCTGACTTATCTCACTTAGCATAATGCCTTCTGGGTCTATCCAAGTTGTTACTAATTACAAGATCTCACATCTGAATGCAGAGTTCCAAAGAATAGCAATAGATAAGAAAGCTGCCTTCAGCGATCAATGCAAAGAAATAGAGGAAAACAACAGAATGGGAAAGACTAGGGATCTCTTCAAGAAAATCAGAGATACCAAAGGAACATTTCATGCAAAGATGAGCTCGATAAAGGACAGAAATGGTATGGACCTAACAGAAACAGAAGATATTAAGAAGAGATGGCAAGAATACACGGAAGAAGTATACAAAAAAGATCTTCACGACCCAGATAATCATGATGGTGTGATCACTGACCTAGAGCCAGACATCCTGGAATGTGAAGTCAAGTGGGCCTTAGAAAGCATCACTACGATCAAAGCTAGTGGAGGTGATGGAATTCCAGTTGAGCTATTCCAAATCCTGAAAGATGATGCTGTGAAAGTGCTGCACCCAATATGCCAGCAAATGTGGAAAACTCAGCAGTGGCCACAGGACTGGAAAAGGTCAGTCTTCATTCCAATCCCAAAGAAAGGCAATGCCAAAGAATGCTCAAACTACCACACAATTGCACTCATCTCACACGCTAGTAAAGTAATGCTCAAAATTCTCCAAGCCAGGCTTCAGCAATATGTGAACTGTGAACTTCCTGATGTTCAAGCTGGTTTTAGAAAAGGCAGAGGAACCAGAGATCAAATTGCCAACATCCGCTGGATCATGGAAAAAGCAAGAGAGTTCCAGAAAAGCATCTATTTCTTCTTTATTGACTATGCCAAAGCCTTTGACTGTGTGGATCACAATAAACTGTGGAAAATTCTGAAAGAGATGGGAATACCAGAACACCTGATCTGCCTCTTGAGAAATTTGTATGCAGGTCAGGAAGCAACAGTTAGAACTGGACATGGAACAACAGACTGGTTCCAAATAGGAAAAGGAGGACGTCAAGGCTGTATACTGTCACCCTGTTTATTTAACTTATATGCAGAGTGCATCATGAGAAACGCTGGACTGGAAGAAACACAAGCTGGAATCAAGATTGCCGGGAGAAATATCAATAACCTCAGATATGCAGATGACACCACCCTTATGGCAGAAAGTGAAGAGGAACTAAAAAGCCTCTTGATGAAAGTGAAAGTGGAGAGTGAAAAAGTTGGCTTAAAGCTCAACATTCAGAAAACGAAGATCATGGCATCCGGTCCCACCACTTCATGGGAAATAGATGGGGAAACAGTGGAAACAGTGTCAGACTTTATTTTTCTGGGCTCCAAAATCACTACAGATGGTGATTGCAGCCATGAAATTAAAAGACGCTTACTCCTTGGAAGGAAAGTTGTGACCAACCTAGATAGCATAGTCAAAAGCAGAGACATTACTTTGCCAACAAAGGTCTGTCTAGTCAAGGCTACGGTTTTTCCTGTAGTCATGTATGGATGTGAGAGTTGGACTGTGAAGAAGGCTGAGCGCTGAAGAATTGATGCTTTTGAACTGTGGTGTTGGAGAAGACTCTTGAGAGTCCGTTGGACTGCAAGGAGATCCAACCAGTCCATTCTGAAGGAGATCAGCCCTGGGATTTCTTTGGAAGGAATGATGCTAAAGCTGAAACTCCAGTACTTTGGCCACCTCATGCGAAGAGTTGACTCATTGGAAAAGACTCTGATGCTGGGAGGGATTGGGGGCAAGAGGAGAAGGGGACGACAGAGGATGAGATGGCTGGATGGCATCACTGACTCGATGGACGTGAGTCTGAGTGAACTCTGGGAGTTGGTGATGGACAGGGAGGCCTGGCGTGGTGCGATTCATGGGGTCGCAAAGAGTTGGACACGACTGAGCGACTGATCTGATCTGATCTGATTCTTTTTTATGTCTGAGTAATATTTCATTATATATACATTTTATATATATATAATATTTATGTATCACATTCTTTATCCATTCATCTTTTGATGGGAACTTTGGTTGCTTTAAATTTTAACTACTGTAAATAATGCTGTCAAGAACGTAGGGGTGCATATATCTTTTCTAGTTAGCATTTTCATTTTCTCCAGATAAATTCCCAGGAGTGGAATTGTTGGATCATATAGTAGCTCTATTTATAATTTTTTGAGGAATTTCCATGCTGTTTTCCACATGGCTTCAGGAAACCTCCCTTTGAAATAGAAGCTTGTAGTCTTTAGTGGGCCCTCGCCATGGCACCCCACTCCAGTACTTTTGCCTGGAAAATCCCATGGATGGAGGAGCCTGGTAGGCTGCAGTCCATGGGGTCGATAGAGTCGGACACGACTGAGCAACTTCACTTTCACTTTTCCCTTTCATGCATTGGAGAAGGAAATGGCAACCCACTCCAGTGTTCTTGCCTGGAGAATCCCAGGGACGGGGGAGCCTGGTGGGCTGCCGTCTATGCTCCACTACCACCTTATGTTTTATACCAGGTCATCTTTTATTGTCAGTCTCCTAGGCTCTGCAGTCATTTGAGTTAGCAACTTCAGGGATTCTTTTACATAAACCACATGCCCATAATACTGTGCTCCTAAAGTCACTCAGATAATGCATTATCTAGTGCAGGTTTAGAGCTTTCCAGTAGAAACTTCTTCCACTGCACGGGACTCCATTTGGATCCCTAGCTGGGGACCTAAGATCCCACATGCTGCAGGACTACTGAGCCCACCTGCTCTGGAGCTGGTGGGCCACAACTAAAGACAATCCCTCATGCTGAAACTAAGCTTGCCCACAGGCAACTGCTGAGCCTCTGTGCTCCTGTACCTGGGCAGCACCACAGTCAGAGAGAAGCCCAGGCCCTGAGACAAAGAATCTGCACATCACAGCAAAAAATCCTGCATGCTGCAAGGAAGATCCTATGTGCTGCAACTAAGAACCGATGCAGCCAAAAATAAATATTTTTAGAAATTTCAAAATATTGATTACATGTTGAAATATTTTGAATATGTTGGATTATGTGGATTACTAAATTTCCTTTTTCTTACTTTTAAAAAAATGTGGCTACTACAAATTTTAAATTGCATGTTATGGCTCACAGTATGTTTCTACTGGACAGCACTGGTCTAGATTATGAGAGCTATTCAGGGGCTTGGAGAGAAGAGAATGAGTTCTCCATTTATTCCTTTTATTCTCACTGAACAACGTTCTTTATATATCCATCTTCTGTTCCAGATCCTACTCAGTCTGCATTTACAGCTTTCTGAGAGTAGAGAAAGGAAAGGAAAGTGAAGTCGCTCAGTCGTGTCCGACTCTTTGTGACCCCATGGACTGTAGCATATCAGGCTCCTCCATCCATGGGATTTTCCAGGCAAGGGTGGAGTGGGTTGCCATTTCCTTCTCCAGAGGATCTTTCTGACCCAGAGATCGAACCCGGGTCTCCCATATTGCAGGCACACGCTTTACCGTCTGCGCCACCAGGAGAGAAAGCCCTTAAAACTGTGTTCAGAGTCATCAACTAAGGATGTGCCCACAGGGTGGCAAGCAACTGCAAAGTTCAGATCACGCACCAACGCGGCCCCCTTCCGCATCCAAACACCTGTGCTTATGCTCGATTAAAAACAACAACAAACTTTTATTTCCTATTTTGGTAGGGAGAATTGATGGGGGCGGGGCACCAGTATATAAACATAAACATTTCTGTTAAGTCAAATGTCCTTTCCAAACCAGGGTAGGGGAAGAACGGATGAATTTCCTGAAGAAAGGTTAACGAAGATACGGAAAGATCAATTTCTGGCTTGCTCGCTCCATCTCTACTGGGCACGCAAAAAGAAAATACCAGGAAGACGGAACTTCAGTTAAAGGTGACACTGTTCCAAGTCTGAGACACTGGGAAATGACGGCCACATCCCTAAAGTTATTCCAGTGTAGGATTCGCCATACTAACTTTCCTCAGATGGGACCGTTCCTGCGTCCTACCTACAATAGTTTTCCGACTCTCCCGCCAGCTCAAGATCCTTTCCCGCCCTCGCCTACCTCCAAACCTTTCCGGGCCACCCCCGAAGCGCCTTACAGCCGCCATTTTACACAACACTATCGCGAGATATACTTAGCCGTCTCGAGCCTGACTCATTTACTTTCTTGCGAGAGGCTCTTCCCGGCTGTTCTCGCCGTAGCTGTGGAAACTGTCGCGAGAGCTGGTTGCCTTGGCTCCCTGTAGCTATAGCAGCCGCGGCGGTTAAGGATGCGGCGGCAGAAGCGGTGAGTGCGACACCCTCAGGGGGGCGGGGCCGGAGGTAACAGGGTGCTGGGGGGTAGCGCTTAGGGAGGGGGTGGGGAAGGTCGGGTCGCGGGAGAAATGGGCCCTCGTGTGACGTGTTGGGTGGGACCCAGGTCCAGTGGTTATAAGGACAGGGCGCCGGTCTGCACCAGGGCACGCGGGAAGGGCTGGAGCTGCCGCGAGGTCCAAGGGGGAGGGACCCGGGTGTAGAAGGGTTCAAGGGGCAGGGGCAGGAGTACAGAAGGGTGTGTGTGTTGGGAGCAAGATGGTTATGGGGAGTCAGAATTGAAAAAAGAGACCGGGCTACACCGAGGAATAAGTGGGAAGAAATGGGGTACAGCGAGGAGGAGGGTATGTTGAATGGGAGCCCAGAGATTGGGCCCGGTTTGCTTTGCCCTGGCGGAGAGGCGGCGGGGGTGGGGTGGGGGGGTGGAGCGGCGGGTGCGGTGTCAGACCTTCGCAGTTTACTGGGGTCCGCCTAACACTAGTCCGGGACTGCGCGCTAAGACCTGGTTCCTCCTAAAGGGCTTGGCGGGAATGGTGGCGTGCCGGAACTTCACCGCCCCCCGCCCCTTCCAAAGAAATCCCCCACGGACTCTGAGATGTGAATGGAGGGTTTGCGTGAAATAGTATTAGTTGGAAAGGTTCTTTCGGTGGAGAGACTATGAGTGGGGTTATGAATGATTGCTGCTCTGAAATAACGTGTGGGATGGGGGCGGGAGAGAGAAATTCTTGAGAAAAAAAACTAAGATGTGCGTATTGAGTTGGAAGAAGGGGGTGTGTGCAAAGCTCACGTTTCTTTCCAGATTCATTCAAGTGTAGAATTTCTTTACGGTGTACTTATGAGATTATATATGCGGTGTAAACTCAGTTTAGATCATACAGTGAAGAATGTGTAGTACGACTTTTAAACCTTCCATGAATATGATTTTAAAACCAAGAAAATGTTTCTGTTGCAGAAGCACCAGGCTGAGCACTAAGGATAGTTTTAGTTACTTGAATATAAAACCTTGTGTCTGTTCAGGTTCTTTGCCTTTTAAGAAATGAACGAATTTTTATTTTAGGAGACAGAGTTTTGAATATCCGTCAGTCTGGAAATAAAAGGCTTCTAGGAGTTAAAATCACTGCGAGGGCAAAGCATTTACACTGAGTCTCAAGGAGTGTTTTCTAGAGACAGGTTTGGACCAGTTTTCTTATTTCTAATGAAAACAGTGGTTTCAATTCAGGCATGAAAAATAATTTGTTCATTTCTATCTACAGATGCAAGCTTTCTGATAATTTTTTCTCACTATTTTTGGTACGTTTAAATTTGCAAAAGCATAACCTCTCTTTTGATTATGTAACTGGATTTTTCCATGTTGAGTTCACAAATTCATTAATTAGAATAATGGATTTTAATCCTTCTAGAGCTAGCCTTGTTGTGGTTAGTCATTGAACCTATTTATTTGATATATGTTAGATTAAAACTTTTAATTTGTAATGTTAGTAGCTAATCTTTAAAGTTGAAATGATTTTCTGAGGCAAGATAAAGCTTTATGTGGTTGAGTCCAAAAGACTTCTCCATGAATCCATTAAGAAGCTTTACTGAGTTCCTATTATGTGTAGAGTACTGTGCAAGGCATTGCAGGGGTTGGGGGAAAAGATAAATTCATTCATTTATCCTTTCGACAAACATTCATTGAGACCTCTCTGTGTTTGATAACTAAGCCTTCTGGGTACAAATACAAGTAAGCCTTGCTCTTTGCCTTGAAATTGCTCAGAGAGCAAAATAGAGTAGCAAATCATTACAATGTAGTAAACACAATACATTTGTGAACACAGGCTTATGAAACAAAATTCTGGCCCTAGGGAGTACTTGTCAACAATAGTTGACAAGAATAAAATGGAAAAAACTATTTAAAAAATTACAAAATATTAAGCAAATTCTAAATTATGATGCATTAATAAAACATATTATGTTTTTCAGAAGAGATAAAATTAGAATGGAAGCTTGAAAAAATTAAGGAGTCAGTTCATAATTTAATAGTCTTTTAAAAGTATTCTTAAACATCACTGAACATTCTTAAGTCAATAATAGTAATAAGCATAAATGCTATCATTCATTGAGTGATTATTAATGTCCTAGGCACATTATCTCATTTCATTTATTTATTTTCTACCCCTCTTCCCACCTCAATTTTCTCATTTTATCTTAACAATACTCAGCTGATATTAATACTTCAATTTTAAAGATAAGAAAACTGAAGCTTAAAACATTAAGGCAGTTGTCTAATATCACAGAGCTAGTAAATGGGAGATTAGGGACTGGAGTTGGAAATCTATGCAACTGAAAACCTAAGCAGGATTCCTTTCTTTTTGCAGTAAAGGAGCCTTGGAATGGGGATAGGGGGCCAGACATTGAACATGGAATTGGCCAGAAGACTAAAATTCAGTCTCTCTTTATTCATAGATTTTGCTTCCTCAAATATTTACACTATGGGGGAACTAATTTGAATATTAGCATGATGCTAAATATGAGGTTTGTATTGTACAGAGAATTGAGTAAATTACCATATTCATGTTGTGTATAATTGTATAGGGAGCTTTGCTTGGGGAAATAGTTATAATAAGCAATTGTTAACATCTGTAAGCTTCCAGAAACTGATGGTTTTGACAGTGGAAATGGTTATCTATATTCATATATAGGGCAACTGTTATTACAGCAGACTGAGGGATTTAGGCAAACATTTTTGTAGACTGCTGCAGTTCGGGGCTTTTTTTTTTTTTTTGTGGTGTATTTGCTTTCAGGTTTTGCTAGTGTTACAGAACCCGCCTGCCAATGCCAATATAAGAGATGTGGGTTTGATCCCTGGGTTGGGAAGATCCCCAGAGGAGCTCATGGCAACCCATTCCAGTATCCTTGCCTGGAGAATCCCGTGGACAGAGGAGCATGGCGGGCTACAGTCCAAATGGTCATCAAGAGTCGGACATGGCTGAAGCGACTTTGCGCACATGCACACACACACACACACACACACGCACAAATATTTGCTTTCAGATTTTTAAAACTATATTCCAAAGTCCAAATTCTGATTTCCTGGTTGAAATTCAAATTTTATGTCTCCCTTTTATATTGAGGAAACTGAGAACTTTTAAATGACTTGCCTAGAGTCACACAGCTGCAGTGTCCTAGGTGTTTTTAAGAAATACATGCAGATTTGAAGGTGAGTCAGTGTTTTTTTTTTTCCCCATTGAGTTGACTTTCTGCATCAGTCCCTCTATATAGATTTTAGCTGGAATAGCACGTAGGTGTGAATGAGATTCTCATGTTTTCTAACACCTTTTAACTAAGTGGGCTGTGTGCCTATGTTTTTATGTGAGTTATTTTTGAGGCATTGAGACATTTTTCCAAGAAAGGTTTAGAGCAAGACAATGAGATGAGAAAGAGCCTTGAGGGGTAAGAAGGGAACTTCTCCAGAAGGGTTGAAAACTGAAAGCATTTGATGATGTGTTAGGAGGATGATGATCTAAAAGCTTTTCTTTAACTCCACCCACCACAGGAAAGCCTGAGACTTTTTCTACACACACCCTCTGGAAAGGTTTTATCCACTGGAAAAAAGTATTTCTTTCTCAGCATTTATATTAGCAATAGTAAATAGACATTGAACAAACCAGAAACGATTTACTCTCATGGTAGGTGAAAAGTGATATCTCACTTTAGATTTCAGTCTCTTTGATTACCTGTGAGGTTGAACATTTTCCTGTATTTATTTATTTTTTTTATTTGGCAAACTCCAGGAGATAGTGAAGGACAAGAAAGCCTGGTGTGTTGCAGTCCGTGGGGTTGCAGAGTCGGACACGACTTAGTGACTGAATGACAAATTAGGCAAAGAGTAGAATAAGCAGTTTCACAGAGAGAAATATAAATATCCAATAAAGAAATAAAAAACAGACTCACAGACATAGAAAACTAACAAAGGGAGAAGGCAGAGTGGAGGGAGTTTGGAATTAACAGACACGCTGCTGCTGCTGCTGCTGCTGCTGCTGCTGCTGCTGCCGCCGCCGCCGCCGCCGCCGCCGCCGCCGCCAAGTTGGCTTCAGTCGTGTCCGACTCTGTGCGACCCCAGAGACAGCAGCCCACCAGGCTCCCCCGTCCCTGGGATTCTCCAGGCAAGAACACTGGAGTGGGTTGCCATTTCCTTCTCCAATGTGTGAAAGTGAAAAGTGAAAGGGAAGTCGCTCAGTCGTGTCTCTTAGCGACCCCATGGACTGTAGCCTACCAGGCTCCTCCGTCCATGGGATTTTCCAGGCAAGAGTACTGGAGTGGGGTGCCATTGCCTTCTCCAACAGACACGCTACTATATATGAAATAAATAAAACAAGGACCTACTGTATAGCACAGGAAACTATATTCAAAATCTTGGAATAAAACCTGTAATGGAAAAGAATCTGAAAAACAGTCTGATATATGCTTCCCTATCAACCTATATTTGAGTCACTTTGCTGAAATTAACACACCATTGTAAAATAACTCCTTCAATTAAAAAGATGCGTAGACTCCTGTGATCTGAAAACTGCAAATTAAACATTTTTTGTTGACCTTGTTTGTCTTTTTTAAAACATTTAAAAATCTTACAGATGTTTAAACTATATACTTGATTTGAAGAAAGAGAAAAAAGAGTACATTCTTTAAAAATAATAACTTTATATGGAGGCTAAGAAGCAAAGGTTCCACTTCCAGAACTATCCTGTTTGGTGAATTTTCCAGTTCTTTTTCTATGCATTATATGCAATTTCTATTTATAATTTCTATGTCTATATATATCTTTTTAAAGTCAGTGGAATGATGTTTTTTCTGCAGCTTTTTTTAAAGTTAGCAATATGCTTTTGAAATCTCATACTGTCAGTGCGTACTTTTTAACAGCTGATTGTATTTCAGTTTGAATGTATATAATCTATTTAACTGTTTCTTTATCTATGGACATTTAAGTTGTCTCAGATTTTTGCAGTGATTGGGAACACTGAAATGAACATCCCATATTCTTGTCTCTTGTGCAACTGTTCTATAATACCTCTAGAATAGGTGCCTAGAAATGTTGTTTAAAAGATTTACATGTTTTTAGTTTTGAAATATACAGCCAGTTTGCCTTTCAGACAGCCTGTGTGCCATTCTTTATTCCACCAGCAGTTTATGAAAGTGCCTCTGACACTGAATATCAGTCTTGTACATTTTTACTAATGTAACAGGCGAATTTTTACATTTTAATTTGTAGTTTTCAGATTACTTTTTAGTTTGAGCATCTTTTTGTTTGATGGGCTGTTTATTTCTGTCTTTTTAAATTGCTTATTCTGTTCTTTATGTATTTTTTAATTGGATTGTTTTCTTTTACCTATTGATTAACAAGAACTAAGAACTCTTTATATGTATATAGATACAGATACATATTTTAGTATCTATTATGCATATTTTCTCCAGTGTGTTGCATTATCTATTGTGCCTATGATATACTAAATTTTTTGTATTTTACACAAAAAATACAAGTCACATCGTTTTCATAATGGCCTCTGGACTCTGAGGACTTTCTTAAGAAGGCTCTTGGGACTTCTCTAGCAGTCCAGTGGTTAAGACTCTGCATTTCCACAGCAGGAGGCATGGTTTTAATCCCTGGTCAGGAACTAAGATCCCACGTGCCACTCAGCCAAAACAAAAAAGCTGGGGAGAGGATAGCTAAATAAAATTGGTCGGGTTGAAAATCTACAGTAGAATGTATAAATATTAGTGGTGTCTGATATTTAATCATACATATGGAAGAAGCTGGTTTTTCTGATTATTATTATGCCTGGGGAGAAGCAATAACTTTTCAGGAGCAATGTTCCTCCACGACTCTCTTCTGAAGGGAAATCCCGACATGTGGACATTCCTGAGTTAAGCATTGAGGAGAAGGTTGGCATAGCAGAAAGAACGTGAGCTTTGGAATCAAGCAAACCTTGGTTCCCTTACCAGTTGTTCAGTTATTAGAATTGTGATCTTTAGCTCATTGTCGTAGCCACCTCTGTAAAAGAGTGTGCTCAAAAAAAACGTATGTCATATCAAATAACATCAACTGCTCAGAATTGATATTTTTGTGCAGCTGTATTACATGGTACAAATATTTGATGACTGAAAAGCGTACTGTTATATTTAGGAAATCTGAATTAATGTTTGCTGCTGACGCATCAGTAACACCATTCAAATCAGGGGGTAGGAGAACCAAGAACCTAGGGTTAAAACCATATAGAAGCACTTTGAAGCATGTTAGAAATGCCACATTAGAACCTACATCTTAACCAAATCCCAAGGTGATTCATAAATACCTTAAAGTCTGAGAAACAGTGATCAAATGTGCAGTATCTGAAGGAAGGTGGTAACTCCAAGCTCAAAGCAGCAGGAGTTGAGGTGGTAGGAGCTATAGAAAATTAGGCAGATACTCATACTGTGGTTCGAGATGATTTATTTATTCATTATGTAGGGTCATCTCATCAAGTTGGGGGATGCAGGGAACATCTTCCAGGAGACAGGACTAGCAGGATCCTGATTGGGTTTCTGGACACCAGCTAAGGGGTTTAGCATTAGGGCACTAGCTGTCGTCTCTGCAGGAATCTCGGCTAGCTGTGCTGTTCAGTATGCAGACCACTAGCCACATGTGGCTTTTAAAATTAAAGTAAAAATTCAGTCCTTCAGTTGTACCAGCCACATTTCAAGTACACAGTAGTCACATGTGTCTACTGTATTACACAGTGAAGATACTGAATGTTTCCATTAGTGCAGAAAGTTCTGTTGGGCACCACTTGAGAGGAATAGGTATCTGAATAAGAGTATCTGCCTTAAAGACTGTCAAAATGGCCAAGTACAGAAGGTAGAGAAAAACCTAGGAATTGCTGCTCACGTATAGCTTACCATCCCATTCTAGAACTTTTCCGTTGCTGCTGCTGCTGCTGCTGCTAAGTCGCATCAGTCGTGTCCGACTCTGCGACCCCATAGACGGCAGCCCGCCAGGCTCCGCCATCCCTGGGATTCTCCAGGCAAGAACACCGGAGTGGGTTGCCATTTCCTTCTCCAGTGCATGAAAGTGAAAGGTGAAAGTGAAGTCTCTCAGTCGTGTCCGACTCTTAGCGACCCCATGGACTGAAGCCTACCAGGCTCTTCCATCCATGGGATTTTCCAGGCAAGAGTACTGGAGTGGGGTGCCATTACCTTCTCCGTCCATTACTGATAGCTGCAGATAATTCCCTGTTCTGTTAAAGTTTGGGTGTACCTGCAAGTGAAGGCATCAAATAAAAGGTGAGAGAGGGCAGAAGCAGAGGAAAATGTTCTGGGAATTGTGGGTATTAAGTAAAGGGATTTTCCAGACATACATTGCTGAGCATTGGAAAGAGGCGGAACGGCTGGGTATGGAGTTAGGAAAATCATATAAAGTACTTAAGTATTTAGCTGCTAGTAAAACAGTATTATTCCCAGAAGAAATAATACTGAATAAATTCTAATGTCCAAGTTAATGCCGAGTCGTTCACCTATTTGATCATACCTTCACTAAAGTGTTTAAGTTTGTTTATCAGTATTAAAAATATGAACACTTTTTTTTTATGTTTAATGAGAATTAGTGGGAAAGCAGAATTCAGTTTGAGGTTCAGTTTTCAGCCTTTCCCCTTAGAGAATATGTCTATAGAAAAGGCTATCCAAATTCTATTTATTTTTGTTTTGGAGACAGTGCCATATAGTATATTTGTAAGTTGTTTATCTTTTTTAAATTGACGGTTCATAGCAGACACATACATGAATATGCTTTATAAGTCAAGACCACTGTTTAAGTCACAAATTGCCCTCTAGCAAGTTATTTTGAGTAGGAAGTCTTTTTTTTTTTTTGAGTAGGAAGTCTTTATGAACCAAACTCTGATTATGATTTTAATTGGGCAAAGTATAGAAGTCTGATTTAGAGTTGTTTTTCCTGTGCTTCCTCTTAACAACTCATGAAAAGAATCAACAACTGCTTTTAAAAAAATTCAATTTGGAGTTCTTATTTCACAATGACTTTCATCCTTTTTATGCTTTATTTCAATAGACAGTTGTTAAACATCTGCTTTAAAAACAAATTTTATTAAGATATAACTCACATGTCATACAATTGGCTCATTTAAAGTGTACAATTCAAAAGTTACTGTATGTTCATGGTTGTGCAACTGTCACTTCAATCAATTTCACTACATTTTTATCACCCCCCCAAAGAAACTATATCCATAGGCAGTCATTCTCCTTCTCAACCTTTCCTCCCCTTTAGGAGCTACTAATTTACTTCTATCTCTGTAGATTTACCTATTCTGTACATTTCATATAAATGGAATCATAAACTATCAATATATAGTCTTTTGTGACTGACTTCTCTCATTCAGCATAGTATTTTCAAGGTTCAACCATGTTGTGGCATGTATTAGTATTTCATTCTTTTTATCACCAAAAATATTCTGTATTCCCTTATATGAATAAAGCATATTCTTTTTTATCCATTTGGATTGTTTCTGCTTTTTGGCTATTATGAATGAGGCAAATGAAGTGCTTAGCTCACAAAATAAGAATACTAAGGGTTGTGCAAGTGCAAAATTTAAGGAGGTACTCACTCTTAGGGTTGTGTAAGTGCAACCCTACTTGAGAGTGAGGGCCTCCTTAAATTTTGCACCTGGGAGCCTCCAGTGTCCCACGAGTCTTGGCTTTGTGGTTTTGATTTACATTTCCCTGGTGGCTGTTAAACATCTTTAAACATGTTAAACATCTTTTCACATGTTTATTTGCCAACTGTATACCCTTTTTGGTGAGGGATCTTTTGTCTTGTACTTATTTTCTAATTGTATAGTTTGATTTTTTACTGTTGAGTTTTGATAGATCTTTGTATATTCAGAGTACTAGTTCTTTGTTGAATATGTGGTTTGCAAATAATTTCTCCCAGTCTATAGCTTTTCTTTTCATTCTTTCCCCTCAGCTTTTATTGTACAAAAGTTTTTAATTTTGATGAGGTCCAATTTATCGATTTTTCCTTTATGAATCAAGGTTTTGGTGTCAAGTCTAAGAACTCTTTGCCTGACTCTAGATCACAAAGATTTTCGTCTATATTTTTTTCTAAGAGTTTTATATTTTACATTTAAGTTCTTGATAATTTTGATTTAATATTTATATTAGGTATGAAGTTTAAGTTTAATTAATTTCTTTGCAATGGAATTTTAGTTGCTCCAGCACTATTTGTTGAAAAGGTTTTCCTTTTTCCTTTAAATTGTTTTTTCATTTTTGTCAAAAGTCAAACTGTCTCCTTCATTGGCAAGTGGATTCTTTTACCACTGAGCCACCTGGGAAGCCCTAAGAATATTTATGTAGGTCCTTAATTTGGGGTTCTCTATTCTGTTCCATTTGGAGAAGGCAATGGCACCCTACTCCAGTACTCTTGCCTGGAAAATCCCATGGACGGAGGAGCCTTGAAGGCTGCAGTCCGTGGGATCTCTGAGGGTCGGACACGACTGAGCAACTTCACTTTCACTTTTCACTTTCATGCATTGGAGAAGGAAATGGCAATCCACTCCAGTGTTCTTGCCTGGGGAATCCCAGGGATGGGGGAGCCTGGTGGGCTGCTGTCTATGGGGTCGCACAGAGTCGGACACGACTGAAGTTACTTAGCAGTAGCATTCTGTTCCATTAATCTATGTATCAGTATCAAACTCTTTTGATGACTAGAGCTTTGTAATAAGCTTGATATTGGATAGAATAATTCCTTCCACTTATTATTCTTTATCAAGATTGTTTCAGCAGTTTTAGAGTCTGTACCTTTCCATGTAAATTTTAGAATAAATTTGTTTAAGTCTTAAAAAAGCCTTACTAGGATTTTGATAGGAATTGCATTAAACTTATATATTAATCTGGGGAGAATTGACAGTTTTATCATGTTGAGTCTTCCGGTCAATGAACAAGCCTATTTATTTATGTCTTCTTTGATCTCTTTCTTTCAGCATTTTTTAACTTTCAGCATACAGACCCTGTACATGTTTTTGGTAAGTGTATATACTTAAGTATTTAATTTTTTAGAGTGATTGTAAATGGTAATATGTTTTTAATTTTGATTTCTGCACATCTTTTGTTAGTACAATTGACCCTTAAACAACACAGGTTTGAATGATACAGGTCCACTTATATATGGATTTTTAGAAAAAAATACATACTGTAATACTACATACTCTTCCTTTGGTTGAATGGCGGGGTATGGAGCCATGGATACTGGCAGGTGACTGTAAAGTTATGTAGGGATTTTCCACTGCTCAGGGTGTCTGCTTCCCTAACCCCTGTATTGTTCAAGGGTCAACTGTATATAGAAATCTATTGATTTTTGTGTGTTGATCTTATATCCCGTGACCTTATTATTACTTCTAGGAGTGTTTTTGTATATTCCTTGGGATTGTCTATATAGACATTATGTCATTTACAAATAGAGTTTTATTTCTCCCTTTGCAATCTGTGTGTGTTTCATTCCTCTTTCTTGCTAATTACAGTGCCTAGAACTGCTGATATTAAATATAACGACAGCAGACCTCCTTGCTTTGTTCCTGTTTGTTGTTGTTCAATCACTAAGTTATGTCTGACTCTTTGCGATCCCATAGACTGCAGCATTCCAGGCTTCCCTGCCCTTTGCTGTCTCCTGGAGTTTGCTCAAATTCATGTCCATTGAGTTGGTGATGCTATTTAATCTTTTCGTCCTCTGCTGCCCCCTTCTTTTGCCTTCAGTCTTTCCCAGCATCAGGGTCTTTTCCAATGAGTCTGCTCTTCATATCAGATGGTCAATATATTGGAGTTTCATCTTCAGTATCAGTCCTTCCAAAGAATACTCAGAGTTGATTTCCTTCAGGATTGACTGGTTTGATCTCCTTGCAGTCCAAGGAACTCTCAAGAGTCTTCTCTAGCACCATAGTTCAAAAGCATCATTTTTTCAGCACTCAGCCAACTCTCACATCTTTTACATGACTACTGGGAAAACCATAGCTTTAACTATATGGACCTTTATTGGCAAAGTGATGTCTCTGCTTTTTAATACACTGCCTAGGTTTGTCATAGCTTTCCTTTCCAAGGAGCAAGCATCTTTTAATTTCACGGCTATAGTCACTGTCTACAGTGATTTGGGAATCCAAGAAAATAAAATCTGTCACTGTTTCCACTTTTTCTCCTTCTACTTGCCATGAAGTGATGGGACTGAATGCCATGATCTTAGTTCTTTTTGAATGTTGGGTTTAAAGCCAGCTTTTTTACTTTCCTCTTTCATTGTCACCAAGAGTCTCTTTAGTTCCTCTTCATTTTTTCCATTAGGGTGGTATCATGTGCATATCTGAGGTTGTTGATATTTCTCCTGGTAATCTTGATTCCAGCTTGTGATTCATCCAGCCCAGCATTTCCCATGCTATACTCTGCATATATGTTGAATAAGCAGGGTGACAATATACAGCCTCGTTGTATATTTCTTAACCTTAGGGGGAAAGTATTATTTCACCTTTAAGTGTGATGTTAGCTGCAGGCTTTTGTGTAGATGCTCTTTATCAAGTTGTAATCACATATTTTAAAAATTTCAGGTGAAACTGTTTCTTCTATGGTGCTTTTTCTTATTCCCCTAAGCTAGTATTTAACCTCCATATTTCAGTAGCATTTGGCTTATATTACTATTATTGAATTCTTACTTAATTGTATTCTGGTTGATTTGTGTTCATCCATCCCTCCTTCAGACATACACACCCTCTAGGCTATGAGAGCAGATGCTGTTTTATTAATTTTTATATTGGTAGCTTACAGCAGTGTGCTGGCACTGTTGAATTGTTTGATTGAGTGAAGGAGTGAATGAAAGAATAATTGAATAAGAGAATGAGAAACTCTTATAGGGCTGAAAATAGTTTTTAGTCATATGAATATGAACTTTGGAGCTAGACAGAATTCAAATCTCAGCCCTTCAATTTAATGCTGCTGTGTGAAGTTGGTCAAACTACTAAATATTTCTGAACCTTAATTCTCTTATCTGTGAAATTAGGATAATAATAACCTACCTGAACAAATTAAGTGAAATACTACAAGTTAATTCTCAGTATAGTAGCTGTCATGTAATAGGCACTCAAATTTTAGTTTTCCTTTGTTTCTTCATTGAACTGTTGTAAGTATTAAGTTACAGTGATTGTAAAAATCACTTTGTGAACTGCGTCAGTTCAGTTCAGTTCAGTTGCTCAGTCGTGTCCAACTCTTTGCAACCCCGTGAACCACAGCACGCCAGGCCTCCCTGTCCATCACCAACTCCTGAAGTCCACCCAAACCCATGTTTTAAGTTTTGTACATGTTTGTGTTAAATACAGTCAAACTAATTTTGATGATGTTGGCTTAAGAGGGAAAAATGGGGACATGAGAAAATGGAGAAGGTTTTCTCCAACAATAACTTCTGTTGAGCAATACCATGTACCAGCCACTCTGCTCAAACTTTACATGCAATGATTCATTTATTCTTTACAATAACCCTATGAAGCACATACTTCCTCTGAAGGATTATTTCTTAGTTTTTTAATTATAGTTTCCTTATCTCTACCCTTTCTAAATAAACCTCAGGAATTGGGCTAATACAATTTAATGCAGATTTCAAACTTTGTATTAAATGTGAAGAATAATAATTATTTCTTTTTTAAGCTCTCATCTTAGTATTGGGGACTGCATACCTTTAGGTTAAATCTTCATTTTTTTCAGGAAATCTTAGTAATGATATTTCCAGGCAGTTTGGTTCCAGAGCACCACAATAAAAAGAATACTGCAATAAAGCGGGTCAACTGAGTTTTTGTATGCCACTGGATATAAGAGTAAATATAGTTTACTATATAATATACTGTAAACATACACAGTATACTGTAGTCGCCTAAGTATGAAATAGCGTTATATCTAAAAAATACACTTCTTTTAACTGTGCTCTCAGGCTTGTGGGATCTTAGTTCCCTGACCAGGGATTCAATCAGGACCATGGCAGTGAAAGTCCTAACCCTGGACCACCAAGAAACGCCCCCAAATATATATATATCTTAGTTAAAAAATACTTTATTGCTAAAAAATGCTAACCAACATCTGAGCCTTCAGCAAATTGTAATCTTTCTACTGTTGGAGGGTCTGCTGCAGACTGAGCCATCAGGCCATCGAGGTGATGGTTGCTAAAGCTTAGGGTGGTAGTGATGGCTTCTTAAAATAAGAGAACAATGAACTTTGCCACATCAAGTGACTATTCCTTTTACAAATGACTTCTCTGTACTATGCAATGCTGTTTTGATAGCCTTTTACCCACAGTAGAATTTCTTTCAAAATTGGAGTCAGTCCTCTCCAAACCTGCCACTGTTTTATGAACTAAGTTTATGCAGTATTCTAAATCTTTTGTTGTCATTTCAGCAGTCTTCAAGCATGTTCACTAGGAGTAGATTCCATCTCAAAAAACCACATTCTTTGCTCATCTGTAGAAGTAACTCCTTATCTGTTCAAGTTTTATCATGAACCCCTCAAAGTCATCCATGAAGGTTGGAATAAACCTCTTCCAAACTCCTGATATTTGACCTGTTCCCATGAATCACAAATATTATTATTATTATTATTATTTTTTGATCAGTCCTCATGGCTTGTGGGATTTTAGTTCCCCTACCAGGGATTGAACCCAGGCCCCTGGCAATGAGAGTCCTAACCACTGGACCACCAAAGAATTCCTCACAAATATTCTTAATGGCTTTTAGAATGAAGAGTGTGCTTTCCAGAAGGTTTTCACTTGACTTTGTCCAGATCAATTAGAGGAATTACTGTCTATAGCAGCTGTGTGTATGCGTGCTCAGTTGTGTTTGACTCTTTGTGACCCTTTGGATTGTAGCTTGCCAGGCTTCTCTGTCCATGGGATTTCTTAGGCAAGAATACTGGAGTGGGTTGTTATTTCTTCCTCCAGGGGATCTTCCCGACCCAGAGACTGAACCTGCATCTCCGGTATCTCTTGCACTGCAGGTGGATTCTTTACTGCCGAGCCATCGGAGAAACCCTAAAGGGATGTGCAGTATATTCTGAGTCAAACCTGGGCTTCCCACATGACAGAAATTCTATCACTTAACCAGCAATACAGCTATGGCTTTACAAAATGTGTTTCTTAAATAATAATGAAACTGCCCACCCAGATTGAGACCTGATCCCACTGTCTTTTAATTGAGATCACACGCCTGGTCTCAGAACTTAATAAAGCTCAGGTTCTCTATGTCTCAGTGAGGGACAGAGTGATAGATAGGAAGTGGATTTATCTAAATACACAGTCCATAGACAGACTACAATCCATCTCAAAAGGTGAGATGAGAATGGCCTTAGGAGAAACACTCTCCACAGATAGAGTGTGTGGTTAGTTTTAAGGAGTGGGAGGTTTTGGGGAAGGGGCAGAGATTTCCAGGAATTGGGCCACTGCTCACTTTTTGACCTTTTATGGTTAGCCTCCAAAGTGTCATGACACCAATGACACTGTAGGTGTGTCATTTAGATGCTAATGTATTAATATTGCAGTGAGCATATAATGAGGCTCAAGATTCATGAAAATCAAATCTTCTGCATCTTGGACCTAGCTGGTTCTGACCAGTTTGTGTCTTATCCTCAAGGGCTGTGTCATTCTTTTAGAGGTTATTTCCTTCCCTCCTGTTTTTATAAGACCTGAAAGTCAAAATTTCTCCTTGATCCATGAGCTACAGAATGGATGTTGTGTTAGCAAGCATGAAAACATTAATTTGGTATATCTCCATCAGAACTCTTAGGTGACCAGGTACATTGTCAATAAACAGCAATATTTTGCAAAGAATCTTTTTTTCTGAGTTATAGGTCTCAACACAGGACTTAAAATATTCAGTAAACCATGTAAACGGATATGCTGTCATCCAGGCTCTGTTGTTCCATTTACAGAGCACAGACAGAGTACTGTTGTTCAGTTGCTCAGTTGTGTCCAGCTCTTTGCGACTCCATGGATTGCAACACGTCAGGCTTCCCTGTCCTTTACCATCTTCTGGAGTTTGCTCAAACTCATGTCTGTTGAGTTGGTGATACGATCCCATCTCATCCTCTCTCATTCCCTCCTCCTCCTGCCTTCAATCTTTCCCAATTAGGGTCTTTTCCAATGAGTCAGCTCTTCGCATCAGGTGGCCAAAGTATTAGAGCTTCAGCTTCAGAATCAGTCCTTCCAGTGAATATTCAGGGTTGATTTCCTTTAAGATTGACTGGTTTGATCTCCTTGCTGTCCAAGGGACTCTCAAGAGTCTTCGCAAACACCACAGTTTGAAAACATCAATTCTTCGGCACTCAGCCTTCTTTATGATCTGGCTCTCACATCCGTATGTGAGTACTGGAAAACCATGGCTTTGACTATATGGACCTTTGATGGCAAAGTAACGTCTCTGCTTTTCAATATGCTATCTAGGTTTGTCTTAGCTTTTCTTCCAAGGAGCAAGCATCTTTTAATTTCATGGCTGCTGTCACCATCCACAGTGATTTTGTTGAAGCCCAAGGAAATAAAATCTGTCACTATTTCCATTGTTTCCCCATCTATTTGCCATGAAGTGATGGGGCTAGATGTCATGATCTTAGTTTTTTGAATGTTGAGTTTTAAGCCAGCTTTTTTGCTCTCCTATTTCACCCTCATCAAGAGGCTCTTTGGTTCCTCTTTGTTTTCTGCCATAAGGGTGGTGTCATCTGCATATCCGAGGTTATTGATATTTCTCCTGGCAATCTTGATTCCAGCTTGTGCTTCATTCAGCCTGGCATTTTGCATGATGTACTCTGCTATAAGTTAAATAAACAGGGTGACAATATACAGCCTTGATGTACTCCTTTCTCAAGTTTGAACCAGTGTGTTGTTCCATGTCCAGTTCTAAGTGTTGCTTCTTGACCTGCATACAGTTTTCTCGGGAGACAGCTAAGGTGGTCTGGTATTCCTATCTCTAAGTATTTTCCACAGTTTGTTGTGATCCACACAGTCAAAGGCTTTAGTGTAGTCAGTGAAGCAGAAGTGGATGTTTTTCTGGAACTCATTTTCTGTGTTCCAACAAATGTTGACAATTTGATCTCTGGTTCCTCTGCCTTTTTCACTTCCAGCTTATACATCTGGAAGTTCTTAGCTCACATACTGTTGAAGCCTAGCTTGAAGGATTTTGAGCATTATCTTGTTAGCATGTGAAATGAGTGCAATTGTGTGGTAGTTTGAACATTCTTTGGCATTGCCCTTCTTTGGGATTGGAATGAAAATTGACCTTCTCCAGTCCTGTGGCCACTGTTGAGTTTTCCAAATTTGCTGACATATTGAGTGTAGCACTTTAACAGCATCATCTTTCAGGATTTGAAATAGCTGAAATTCCATCGCCTCTACTAGCTTTGTTTGTTGTGATGCTTCTTAAGGTCCACTTGACTTCGCACTCCAGGATGTCTGGTTCCTGACATCCTGGTAAGTGATCACACCATTGTGTTTATCCTGGCCATTAAGATCTTTTTTGTATAATTCTTCTTTGTATTCTTCTGAATATCTTCTCTTTCTGTTAGGTCCCTACCGTTTATGTCCATTTGTTGTTCCATTTATAGAATACAGACAGAGTAGACTTAGCATAATTCATAAGGGCCCTAAGATTTTTGAAACAGTAAATGATTGTTGGTTTTGACTTAAAGTCACCGACTATATTGAAACCGAGCAGGACCCTGTGGGGCCTTACCAAGTACAAAAGCGCTTCCATAACCCCTGTTTCTTGTTTGTAGAAAATGTTTTAGTCTCCTAGGCCTTCCCTAGGAGGCAGAATTCCACAGAGCAGACTCAAGTAGTTATTAATTAGAGAAATGAGGAAATGCAGAAACAAAGGAAAAGCAATCAAGCGAAAAAAGTAATGATAGCTTAAACCATAGTTCAGTGATAAAACAGAATCACAGGACTCTTAGTTCCTCCTGAAGGGATATACGTAACAATATGACACATATCTTTGAGATGCTCTGCAGAAACTAAAATCCCCACCCAGATGTAGAATGGTGACTGTATACTAACCATAAGCACTAGACCTTAGATTCAGTTCAGTTCTGTTGCTCAGTCATGTCTGACTCTTTGCAACCCCATGGACTGCAGCACACCAGGCTTACCTGTCCATCACCAGCTCCCAGACCTTGCTCAAACTGATGTCCATCTAGTCGGTGATGCCATTCAACCATCTCATCCTCTGTCGTCCCCTTCTTCTCCCGCCCTCAATCTTTCCTAGTATCAGGGTCTTTCCCAATGAGTCAGTTCTTCACATCAGGTGGCCAAAGTATTGGAGTTTCAGCTTCAGCATCAGTCCTTCCAATGAATATTCAGGACTGATTTCCTTCAGGATTGACTGATTTGATCTCCTTGCAGTTCAAGGGACTCTCAAGAGTCTTCTCCAACACCACAGTTCAAAAGCATCAATTCTTTGTCCCTCAGCTTTCTTTATAGTCCAACTCTTATATCTGTACATGACTACTGGAAAAACCATAGCTTTGACTAGACGGACCTCTGTTGGCAAAGTAACGTCTCTGCTTTTTAATATGCTGTCTAGGTTGGTCATAGCTTTTCTTCCAGAGAGGAAGTAGCTTTTGATTTTATGGCTGCAGTCACCATCTGCGGTGATTTTGGAGCCCAAGAAAATAAAGTCTGTCACTGTTTCCACTGTTTCCCCATCTATTTGCCATGAAGTGATGAGACCGGATGCCATGATCTTAGTTTTTTTTAAATGTTGAGAGTTTTAAGCCAGCTTT
The DNA here is from genome assembly GCF_055505025.1 of Bos grunniens. Classification (NCBI taxonomy): domain Eukaryota; kingdom Metazoa; phylum Chordata; class Mammalia; order Artiodactyla; family Bovidae; genus Bos; species Bos grunniens. Next base: position 16,609,136 of record NC_141192.1, read on the forward strand.
TTCACTCCTCTTTCGCTTTCATCAATAGGCTCTTTAGTTCTTCTTTGCTTTCTGCCATAACAGTGGTGTCATCTGCGTATCTGAGGTTATTGGTATTTCTCCCGGCAATCTTGATTTCAGCTTGTGCTTCCTCCTGCCCGGTATTTCGCACAGTGTACTCTGCACATCAGTTAAATAAGCAGGTGACAATATAAAGCCTTCACATCCTCCTTTCCCAATTTGGAACCAGTCTGTTGTTCCATGTCCAGTACTAACTGTTGCTTCCTGACCTGCATACAGATTTCTCAGGAAGCAGATAAGGTTGTCTGGTAGTCCCATCTTTTTAAGAATTTTTCACAGACCCTAGACTGATTGGAACCAGAAGGTTGATGATTAAAATTTCTAAAATGTCATCCTGTTACCTCATCATCGACCAATTGGAAAGAAGTCGATAAGCTGATCACGCACTCTGCAACCCTCAATTCTAATGTTGCCTTTAAAAACCCTTGCCTGAAAGCCATCAGGGAGTTTTGGTCTTTTGAGCTTGAGTTACCTGTTCTTGCTTGGTGCCATGTAACAAGTGCTGTACTTTCCTTCACCACAGCTTGGTGTCATTAGATTGACTTTGCTGTCTGTTAGACAGGTTGAATTTGGTTTGATAACGGGATTAGCCCCTAACAAGAGAGTCAGGCTGTGTTTTGAAGCTTTGAAGCTGGACTTTGACTTCTCTCCAGCTATGAAAGTCCTAAATGTCATTTTCTTCTAATAGTAGGCTATTTTGTCTACATTGAAAATCTGTTGTTTAGTGTAGCCATCTTTATTAATTGTCTTAGCCATATCTTCTGAATAACTTGCTGTACCTTCTACATCAGCACTTGCTATTTCACCTTGGGTTTCTATGTTACGGAGATGACTTCTTTCCTTAAACCTCGTGAACCAACCTCTGTTAGCTTCAAACTTTTCTTCTACAGCTCCCTTACTTCTCTCGGCCTTCACAGAATTGAGTAGCGTTTAGGGCCTTGCTCTGGCATAAGTTTTGGTTTAAGAGAATGTTGTGGCTGGTTTGATCTTCTACCCAGACCACAAACACTTTCTCCATATCAGCAGTACGGCTGTTTCACTTTCTTATCATTCATGTGTCACTGGAGTAGCACTTTTAATTTCCTTCAAGAACTTTTCCTTTGCATTAACAACTTGGCCAACTGTTTCCTGCATAAGACCTAGCTTTCAGCTTGTCTTGGCTCTTGACGTTCCTTCCTCATTAAGCTTAATCGCTTCTAGCTTTTGATTTAAAGTGAGAGACATGTGACTCTTCCTTTCATTTGAACACTTAGAGGCCAGTGTAGGGTTTTTAATTTCTATATTGTTGTGTCTCAGGGAATAGGGAAGCTCTAGAAGAGGGAGACGGGGGAACAGCTGGTTGGTGGATTGGTCAGAACAGAGCAACGTTTATGAAATTTGTTGTGTTACATGGGCATGATTTGTGATGCCCCAAAATAACATTAACAGCAGAGATTGCTGATCAGAGACTGCCATAACAAGTATAATAATGAAAAAATGGGGACTTCCCTGGTGGTGTTGTTGCTAAGTCACTTCAATCGTGTCCGACTCTGTGTGACCCCATAGACGGCAGCCCACCAGGCTCTGCCGTCCCTGGGATTCTCCAAGCAAGAATAGTGGAGTGGGTTGCCATTTCCTTCTCCAGTGTATGAAAGTGAAAAGTGAAAGTGAAGTCGCTCAGTCGTGTCCGACTCTTCGCGACCCCATGGACTGCAGCCTACCAGGCTCTTCCATCCATGGGATTTTCCAGGCAAGAGTACTGGAGTGGGGTGCCATTGCCTTCTCTGGACTTCCCTGGTGTCTCAGTGGTAATGAATTCACCTGCCAGTGCGGGAGACATGGGTTTGATCCCTAATCTGGGAAGATCCCACATGCCATGAAGCAACTAAGCCCCTGGGCCACAACTATTGAGCCTGTATTCTAGAGCCTGGAACTGTAACTAATGAACCCATGTGCGGCAGCTCCTGAAACCTGCGTGCCCTGCAGCCCACGCTCTGCAACAGGAGATGCCACTGTCGTGACAAGCCTGCGTGCCACAACTAGAGAGTAGGCCTTGCTCACTGAGACTAGAGAAGAGTGAAGAGCAGCACAGCCAAAATAAATAAAGAAATAAACTACTGTTAAAAAAAGTGAAGCTCAATTAAATGAGGTGTGTCTACACTTTGTACTTCTTCACGTGTACATTAGCTGCCCCCCAATATATTAGGTTCTTCAGTTGTATGAAATTGATGAGAGCAATGAATTTGTTTATTGTCTATGGCACGTCAGTTTTTTCCCACAGAGATCACCAATAAAGCTTGAATTAATTTCTGAAAGAAGAGAAAAGCAGCAGACTGTTTGAATTCAATATATTTAGTGGGTTAAGATCTATTTTGATTAGTTCTCTCTTTTTTTATTTGTGGTAAAATATACAAAGAAGAATTTATCACCTTACATTTTATGAGTGACAGTAGTTCTAAACATAGGCACATTGTTGTGTAACCAATCTCTAGAACTCTTCTTATCTTGCAAAACTGAAACTCAATACCCATTAAACAACTCCTCCCCGTTCTTCCCTTCCCACGGTGCTTGGCAACCACAATTCTACTTTTTGTTTCTAAATTTGCCTCTTTAGGTACCTAACATAAATAAATTATAGAGTATTCATCCTTTTGTGCATAGCTTATTTCGCCTAGCATAAGGTTCATATGTATTGTAGCATGTATCAGAATTTTGTTCCTTTACAAGGCTGAATAATATTCCACTGTCTGTATATTTCACGTTTTGCTTATTGGTTCACTTGGGTTGCTTCCATCTTCTGGCTGTTGTGAATAATGCTGCTGTGAATATGGGCATACAGTAGTCTCTTTGAGACCTTGCTTTCGTTTCTTTTTTCCTTCGGTTTTATTGAGATATAATTGATGCATAGCACTGTGTAAGTTTAAGGTGCACGGCATAATGATTTGATTTACATACATCATGAAATGATTATCACAGTAAGTTTAGTGAACACCCATTATCTCATGTTTGGTTTCCTGGTGGCTCACATGGTAAAGAATCAGCCTGCAATGCAGGAAACCCAGGTTTGATCCCTGGGTCAGGAAGATCTCTGGGAGAAGGAAACGGCAACTACTCCAGTATTCTTGCCTGGAAAATCCCATGGACAGAGGAGCCTGGAGGGCTGCAGTCCATGGGGTCACAAAGAGTCAAACACAACTGAGTGACTAACACTTTCACTTTCATCACCTCATATAGACACAAAATTAAAGAAATAGAAAAAATTTTTCCTTGAGATGAGAACTCTCAAGATTTGCTATCTTACAACTTTCATACATAACATATAGTTCTGAGTTCAGTCGCTCAGTCGTGTCCGACTCTTTGTGACCCCGTGAATCGCAGCACGCCAGGCCTCCCTGTCCATCACCAACTCCCGGAGTTCACTCAGACTCACTCCCTGTCCATCACCAACTCCCGGAGTTCACTCAGAATCACATCGAGTTAGTGATGCCATCCAGCCATCTCATCCTCTGTCGTCCCCTTCTCCTCCTGCCCCCAATCCCTCCCAGCATCAGAGTCTTTTCCAATGAATCAACTCTTCGCATGAGGTGGCCAAAGTATTGGAGTTTCAGCTTTAGCATCATTCCTTTCAAAGAAATCCCAGGACTGATCTCCTTCAGAATGGACTGATTGGATCTCCTTGCAGCCCAAGGGACTCTCTAGAGTCTTCTCCAACACCACAGTTCAAAAGCATCAATTATTTGGCGCTCAGCTTTCTTTACAGTCCAACTCTCACATCCATACATGACCACTGGAAAAACCATAACCTTGATGTTGTACATTACATCACTAGTACTTAATTATCTTATAGCTATGAATTTGTACCTTTTGATTACTTTCATCCAGTTCTCCCTCCTTCCCCTTCCTGCCTTGGTAACCACAAAGTTGACCTCTTTTTCTATGAGTTTGTTTGTTTTGAAGTACAGTTGACCTACAACACTATGTTAGTTCCAGTTACCCATCATAGTGATTTAATATTTCTATATATTTCAAATGATCACCATGCTAAGTCTACTTACGATATATCACCATACAAAGATATTTCTTAATTATTGAATATATTCCCCAGATTGTACATTTCATACCAGAGATTCATTTATTTTACAGCTGAAAGTTTGTACCTCTTGATCTCCCTTACCTATCTCTTTCCTCCCCCAGCTCCCCTTCCCTCTGGAAATCACTTATTTGTTCTCTGTATCTATAATTATGTTTTGTTTATTCATTTGTTTTGTTTTTTAGATTCCAAATATAAATGAAATCATCCTTCTTTTGATCTTTTACATTTTAATTTGATGGCTATCTGTTCTGTTTGAATTCCTTTCTCTTTATTATGGTGTGTTTGTTTATTATAGATTTTTGGTTTATGGTAACCATGAAAGTTTTTACATAGTTATATGTCTATATGGGCTTCCCTGGTGGCTCAGTGGTTAAGAATCCACCTGCCAGTGTAGAAGACATGGATTTGATCCCTGGGTCAAGAAGATCCCAGGAGAAGGAAATGGCAACCCACTCCAGTATTCCTGCCTGGGAAGTATTATGGACAGAGGAGCCTGGGGAGCTACAGTTCATGGGATTACAAAAAAGTTGGAGATGACTTAGCTTCTAAACAACAACCACGTGGGGGTGTGTGTGTGTGTGTGTGTGTGTGTATGTGATTATTTTAAGCTGCAGATCTTTTAAGTTCAAATGCATTTTAACAACCCTGCATTTTTACTCTCCCCCCAACCCATGTTTGCTGATTTTGAAATCATATTCTATTACATCTTTGTGTATACCTTAACTACTTACTGTGGATATAGATTATTTTTGTCTTTTAACTTTCCTACTAGCTTTATGTATGGTTGGTTTATTACATTTACCAATGAGATTTTGCCTTTTGTAATTTTCTTTTTTAAAATTTTATTTATTTATTTTTGACTGTGCTAGGTCTTCATTGCTGCATGGGCTTTTCTCTAGTTGCATCTAGCGGGGATTACTCTCTAGTTGCAGTGTACAAGCTTCTTATTGTGATGGCTTCTCTTGTCACAGAGCGCGGGCTCTAGGGCATGTGGGCTTCATTAGTTGTGGGATCCCTAAATCAGGGATCGAACCCATTTTTCCTGTGTTGGCCAGCAGATTCTTTACCACTGAGCCACCAGGGAAGCCCCTTTTGTAGTTTTTGTATTTCTAGTTGTGGATTTTCTTTTTACTCAGAGAAGTTACCTAAACATTTCTTTAAGAAACATTTATTTATATGACTGCACTGGGTCTTTGTTTGGTACATGGGATCTTCAGTGTGGCGTGTGGGCTCTAGGTTGCAGAGCGGGCTTCTCCAGTTGCGTCATGTGAGCTTCTCTCTAGTTGTGGTGCAGGGGCTCATGAGTTGTGGCGTGCAGGTTTAATTGCCTTGCAGCATGTGGAATCTTGGTTCTCTGACTAGGGATTGAACCCACATCCCCTGCATTGGAAGGTGGGTTCTTAACCATGCTAAATGTTTCTGTAAAGCTGGTTTGCTGCTGCTGCTAAGTCGCTTCAGTCGTGTCCGACTCTGTGCGACCCCATAGACAGCAGCCCACCAGGCTCCCCCGTCCCTGGGATTCTCCAGGCAAGAACACTGGAGTGGGGTGCCATTTCCTTCTCCAATGCATGAAAGTTTAAAGTGAAAGTGAAGTCGCTCAGTCATGTCCGACTCTTAGCGACCCCATGGACTGCAGCCCACCAGGCTCCTCTGTCCATGGGATTTTCCAGGCAAGAGTACTGGAGTGGGGTGCCACTGCCTTCTCCGAAAGCTGGTTTGGTGGTGCTGAACTCTTAGCTAGCTTTTGCTTGTCAGTAAAACTTCATATTTCTCTATCAAATCTGAATGAAAGCCTTGGGAGGTAAAGTATTCTTGATTATAGGTTTTTCTATTTCATCATTTTAAATATATTGTGCCACTCCCTCTGGCGTTCAGAATTCTACTGAACAGCCTTATGGGAGTTCATCTGTAACTTTTTGCTTTTACGTTGCTTATTTTTAATATTCTCTCTTCTTTAGTTTTTGCCGTTTTAATTACAGTGTGTTTACTTGTCATCCTCTTTGGATTGATCCTTTTGGGATCTCTCTGTTTCCTGGGCCTGAATGTTTGTTTTCTTTTCCAGGTTAGGTAAGTTTTCCTGTATTATATCTTGAAATATGTTCTCTGTCTCTTTTTTCCCACTTTTCCTTCTGGGACCCCTACAATGTGAATGTTAGTATGCTTGATATTGTCTGAGAGGTCTTTCAAGCTGTCTTCATTTCTTTTCTTTTTTCTTTTTAGCTTTAGTGATTTTCACGACTCTGTCTTCCAGCTTGCTGCTCCGTACCTCTGTATCATCTAATCTACTGTTGCTGCCTTCTAGTGTATTTTTCATTTCATTTACTGTATTTTTCAACTCTGTTTGGTTCTTTTTTATATTCTCCAACTCTGTGTTAAAAACCTCTAACTTCTGACTCTCTTCATCCAGTCTTCTCCTGAGTTCCTTGAACATCTTTACGATCATTATCGTGAACTCTTTATTGAATAGATTGCTTATCTCCACTCACTTAGTTCTTTTGGAGATTTAATCTTGTTCCTTCATTTGGAGCATATTCTTCTGTCACCTCATTTTGCCTGATTTGCTGTTTTTATTTTCATGTATTTGGTAGATTGGTTTCTTTCCTGATCTTAGAGAGGTGGTCTTTTTTAGGAGACGTCCTATGACAGTAGTGTACTTACCTCTGGTCACCAGAGCTATGTATGTGGATCCTTCTGTTGTGGTAGGCTAGATTACTGTGAGTGGTCTGGTAGGTGTCACTGGCCACCTGTCTAGTTGGTTGCCAGGCCCTGACTTGTGCAGAGGCTATCAGCTGCTGGTGGATAGGGACGGGTCATGAGGGGGCTGGCTGTGGGGCTCCAGCGGTCCTGGGGCTAGTATTGGCACACGGATGGGCAGAGCTATATTCCAGGGTGGGTGGTTGCATAGCAGGGAGTCCTGGATCTATTGTTGGTCTGCTAGTGGGTAGGGTCAGGGCCCCAGGGGTCATGGGCCTAGTGCCAGCCTACTGATGGGTGGGGGCAGGTTTCTGATATGACTGTCTGTGGGGTCCTGGGTATCTTGAAGCTGGTGTCAGCCTACCGGTATTGGATTCCTGGGCTGGTGCCTGCCCGTTGGTGGGTGAGGCTGTGTCCCAGAGTCTCTGGCTAGCCTGCTGGTGGTTGGGGCTATGTCCCTGCTTGGCTAGCTGCTTGACCTAAGGTGTCCCAGTACTGGTGCGGATAGGCTGGTAGGTGGGGCTGGGTTCTAGGATTAATAAGCTAAAGGCAGGATTCCAGATTGGCATTTGTCAGCATCAGTGTCCACATGTTAGGACAAGTGCCCCAAAAGAGCTTCTGCCAGTGTCTTTGTCCCTAGAATGAGCTCCAGTTACCTCCTGCCTCTCCAGGAGACTCTCCAAGACCATCAGTGGGTTTTGACCCAGGCTCTTTTTAAATTACTGCTTCTGCTCTGAGTCCCAGAGTGTGTGAGATTTTGTGTGTGCCCTTTAAGGTGGGATCCCACACGTAAAGGGCTCCCACAGCCTGCTGTCTCTCCCAGATGTAAGTCCCACTGGCTTTCAAAGCCAAATGTTGTGGGCTTGTTGTCCTGGTGCAGAAACCAGGGCTGCTGCTGCTACTGCTACGTCACTTCAGTCGTGTCCGACTCTGTGCGACCCCATAGACAGCAGCCCACCAGGCTCCCCCGTTCCTGGGATTCTCCAGGCAAGAACACTGGAGTGGGTTGCCATTTCCTTCTCCAATGCATGAAAGTGAAAACTGAAAGTGAAGTCGCTCAGTTGTGTCCAACTTTTAGCGACCCCATGGACTTCAGCCTACCAGGCTCCTCCACCCATGGGATTTTCCAGGCAAGAGTACTGGAGTGGGTTGCCATTGCCTTCTCTGGAACCAGGGCTAGGAGCCTGGATATGAGGCGTGGACTCCTCATTCTTTGAGGAGAACCATGGTAATTGTAATTGTCTTCCCATTTAGGCAATTGTAATTGCCTTCCTGGGGATGTGAGTCTTGACTACACCATATCACCACCCCTCCTACCCATCTTTTCTTCTTTATATCTTTAGCTGTAGAAGAAATCCTTTCTGCTGGTCTTCCAGTTTTTCTCATCAGTATTTCCTCTATAAATAATTGTGATTTTGGCGTACCCATTGGAGGAGGTGAGTTCAAGGTCTTTCATCCTCTTGGCCACTTCTCTTGATTCTTTTGGATACCCAGAAGTGGAATTGCTGGATTGTATGATAGTTCCATTTTTAATTTTTTTTGAGAAATTGCCACACCATTGTCTACAGTGGCTGCACCACTGTACATTCCCACTGGCAGTTCCCATCTCTTCATGTCCTCAGTAACAACTGTAATATTCTAGTTTTTTTTTTTTTTGATCGTAGCCATCCTAATGAGTGTTTTCGATTTTCTTTTTTTGTGTGCTTTGCATTTTCCTAAAGACCCATGATTTTGAGCATCTTTTCATGTGCTTATTGGCCATTTGTATATCTTCTTTAGAGCAATGTCTACTTGAGTCCTTTGTACCCTTTTAAATTGATTGTTGTTAAGTTTTAAGGAGTTCTTTATATATTCTAGATATTAGCTCCATATCAGATAAATGATTTGCAGATACTTTGTCCATTGTGTGGGTTGCCTTTCACTCTTCTGACTATGTCTTTTGATGCTCAGAATTTCTCTGTTCTAAAATATTTTATTATTTATGACTTAAGATATTTAAAAAGAATAATACAGTAAGTATCCTTGTGTCTACTATCCAGCAAATTAAATATTACTAAATAAGTTGAAGGCCCCTGGGTTTTCCCTTCTTGATCACAAATCCCTTGCCATCTCTCAAAGGTAACCAGTAGTGAATTTGATGTTTTGCTGACTAATTTATATTCCAAAGTCAGCCTCTTAGTGTTTTAGAAGCTTACCATGACAGAGAATACTGCAGAAGTCCTTGGAATGCTGCGATGAGAAGGGTTAATTCTTAGATTTCTGTTTTTTTTTTGTTTTTGTTTTTTTTTAAGTTGAAAGCCCAGTTTGGCACGCTGTCAAATAGTTTTATGTAACAGGTGCACAGACATGTTTTTTGAATGACTGTTTGGTACCCACATACTTTTGACGGAAAATAATTAAAATACCACTATTACATCATTTTGACGTGAGTCCTACATATCTTTTCAGTTAGGATTAATATTTGCTTTGCTAGTAAATAGCCAGCTATGGCAAAGTGAATGTTTTCTTAGAGGTAGTGAAATGGAGGGGCAAACTTGAGTTTGGAGCATTTAGCTATAACTGCAAGCAGTCCATTTAGCTGCCTCTGTTAATTGAGACTTGTAGACAGGACAAGCAGAATAAGAGAGATGTACAAGTGTTACGTTCCTAGTTTAAAAAATGAGCTGTAAGTTCTGAAAAAGAGGAGTGATTCTTGTCAGGTCTGACTCTGGTCAAGGACCTGTTGAAACAAGTAGTGTGATGTTCACAGGATCGTAGTGAAGGACCTGACCTCCATGTAAAGTGAAAATAAGATTCTTCTCTAGTGAGGCCATAATGAGAGCAGCAGCAACTGCCAGTTCTGCCGTGACTGCCTAAACGTAGTGGCTGTGTGAGGTGGCCGGAGCAGGAAATGACTGGGCGACAGTAGGCGTGTCCGGGGAAGGAGTTGTTCTGGGTCTGGCCAAGTGCTTACACAGGTGAGAGTGTCACTTTAAACATACAAAGACCTGCTGGCTGGAGGAGGAGCCGCTTTCTGAGGATCAGGTGCACATCTGAAGGGATGAGCTCATTCTTCTAAGCAGACCTGCCCTAGATGCTGAGTGAATGTTTTCCTTATTGCAAGTCCTGCAGCTGAGAGAATCAGGAAATGGTTGAAGCTTTAGCCACTTTGTAAGTAGCAAAAAAAAAAAAAAAAAAATAGAAGCAGTTTTGGGACTCTTCTGAAATGTGTGGTTGTAAATATCACGGTAAAGGCGACACATGTGCCCATTTGTTTTTTCTCCAAGTTGAGGATTGCAGTAAAGTGTACCATGGGTTGAGGAAAGCTTTGGTGGTTCTAGCTTTATTCTAGTGATTCTTTTTGAGGTGATTTAATAATTTATTTCCTAGACTGTCTTGTTTTATTTTTCTTCTTTAGGAAATAAAAATCTTGAGGGCTCCCTTTTAATTAATAAAGATCATTATGGCTTTTTTAAAGCTTTAGTTTGTGGGACTTACTTCACTTTTTAGTCCACTCTGCTTACTTTCAGAGCTCTATGCCTGATTCTGTTTTACTTTTTGTTTTAATTTGCCTATTCAGTTTAAGTAAGCTTCTTTAAAATTAAGTTGGCTTAAAAGAGAAATATCAATTATTAATTAGTTTTTCTTAAACTTTTTTTATTTTGAGATATTTCTCAAAATTCACTCAGAATTAGTTGTGATATATTCTTTACCCAGTTTCTCCCAGTGGTAACATCTTGAAAAACTATAGTACAGAGTCACAACCAGCATACTGACATTGATACAGTGAAGGTACAGAGCATTTTCACCACCATAGGATACATCATATTTCCCTTTTACAGCTACACCCACTTGCTTTACACCTACCTGCTCCTTAACTCTTGTCAACCAGTAACTGAAAAATCAGTTTTTAAGCAAGAAGTTTTGTCTGCTGTCTTAAGTAGTTTTGTGTTAGAGAGCTACATAGCCTTATGAAAAAGAGCCCTAGGTAGACTGCAATAGATTTTGATTCATTGTAGCTCTTTGACCTTGGGTAAATAATTTAAGTTTCTCTGTGCTTCAATTCCCCTATATATAGAATAGGATAATGGTATATTAATTTCTTTGTAACCTATTTAAAAGGTTTTTGAGAAATTCTAAATGTCTTTTAAAAGTATTGTATCAGTTTAGTTCAGTTCAGTCACTCAGTCGTTTCCGACTCTTTGCAACCCCATGGACTTCAGCACACCAGGCCTCCCTGTCCATCACCAGCTCCCGGAGTTTACACAACTCATGTCCATTGAGTCGGTGATGCCATCTAACCATCTCATCCTCTGTCGTTCCCTTCTTCTCCCGCCTTCAATCTTTCCCAGCATCCGGGTCTTTTCCTATGAGTCAGTTCTTCGCATCAGATGGCCAAAGTACTGGAGTTTCAGCTTCAGCATCAGTCCTTCCAATGAATATTCAGGACTGATTTCCTTTATGATGGACTGGTTGGATCTCCTTTCAGTCCAAGGGACTCTCAAGATTCTTCTCCAACACCCAGTTCAAAAGCATCAATTCTTCGGCGCTTGGCTTTCTTTATAGTCCAATTCTCACATCTGTACATGACCACTGGAAAAACCATAGCTTTGACTAGATGGACCTTTCTTGGCAAAGTAATGTCTCTGCTTTTTAATATGCTGTCTAGGTTGGTCATAACTTCTCTTCCAAGGAGCAAGCGTCTTTTAATTTCATGGCTGCAGTCACCATTGGCAGTGATTTTGGAGCCCAGAAAGATAGTCTGTCATTGTTTCTCCATCTATTTTCCATGAAGTGATGGGACCAGATGCCATGATCTTAGTTTTCTGAATGTTGAATTTTAAGCCAACCTTTTCACTCTCCTCTTGCACTTTCATCAAGAGGCTCTTTAGTTCTTCTTCGCTTTCTGCCATAAGGGTGGTGAGATGAGATTCTAAATGTCTTTTAAAGAGAAGTACTGTATAAATTATTATTAACAGCAAGGACAATAGTTTTCAAACTGGAAAGTATATAGCAAATTCTAAACTAGAAACTAGCCCAGGATAGTAAGTAAGAATGATCATTTTAAAGTGAATTAAAATTTTAAGGCTCAGTTGAGTTTCATATTACTGAATTAACCGGCTGATGATTTCAGAGTCACCGTTGTTAATCTTTGAGAAATCATAAAGACCAGAAAGAGTCAACCATCCTGATATCCAAGGAAAAAAGGAAAGTAGTTGGAAAACTGCAGACCTGTAAAATTAATGTTAATCCAGAAAAATTACATAAGTGATCAAACAGATGATATGGCGTATTAACCAAGAAGATTTAGTTTAGGTTTGATTATTATAAATAATTTCTTCTTATTTCTATTCTTAAATTCTGTTACTTCTCTTTAGAACCACTAGGTTATTAGATCAAATTTAAAGCATGTTAATTAGATATGTAGGTATTACAAAGATGAAGGAATAGTTAATTTGACAGATGATGACTATAGCTTGAAAAATTATGCCCATAAGGTGAAATCATGGGGTCAAACTGAAATTAAATTTAGCAAGTATAAGTCCTGTGTTTAAATTCAAAACCTCAAATGCACAGTAACAGGATGAGGAAGAGCTGGTTGGGCAGTGGTTCATGTGAAAAATAACTGGGAATTTTGGTTAATCACAAATGTAGCAGTAATTGCCTAGGTAGTATGGCTGCCAAAAATGCCTTTAGCTATGTTACAAGTGTATCCAGGTCACAAAACTATTGGTTTCAATATATTTTTGTACTAGTTTGGAAACACATTTTGCATATTGGCTTAAGTGTACACTGACAAAGTTGAAAGCATTCTAAGGGAGGCAGACTAGACCAAAAATGGTCTGAATCCATTTATGTAGGAAACTGTTGGGATTTGGGTATTGGGAAATTGTAAAATAATTTAAAATGAACGTGTAGAAAGTTATTTAAATTTTATGGCATTTAAAATGGAAAAAATATATAATACCACGTTCCCACCTTTCAGAATTAACTACTATTAACATTTATTTTTCTTCTTTCCCTCTTAGAAATAAAACAATAGAGATAAAATCAAAGCCCCTTTCCTCTTTCTCCCTACAAGGAAGTTTATCTTATTTTTATCAAAGTAACCTATGTGCATAGTTTAAAAAATTTGAATAGTTTATATGCATAGAAGAAAGAATAGCAGTTATCCCCTCTCACAGTGGCAACCATAATCAGCTCTCTTAAGTATTTGTAATAGTATACTTATAACAATTACTTTTTTTTTTAGCAATTACTTTTAAAAGCTATTAAATCTATAAAAAGTGTTTAATATGAGGGACATGAGGTATTGGCACTTTTAAACACATATATGTCTTCTCCCTTATATTTTTAACTTAGTTACGTATTTTGTGAGTGAAATCATTGTTGTTTATATTATACAGATATTGAACCTGGGCTATATACTCTGATGATAATTTTTTCCTTACGTGGCTTTTAATTTTCCATAGACATAATGGCCTTGCTTTTTTTGTTTCTTTTTGACTGCACTGGGTGTTCATTGCTTTGTCCAGTTGCAGCGAGCAGGGGCTTCTCTATAGTTGTGAAGCGTGGGCTTCTCATTGCAGTGACTTCTCTGTTTCTGAGCACAGGCTCAGTAGTTGGGCCTTGAGGGCTCTAGAGCGTGGGCTCAGGAGTTGTGGTGCACGGCTTAGTTGCTCCACAGTATGTAGGATCTTCCTGGACAGGGATCGAACCTGTGTCCAGTGCATTGGCAGCGGATTCTTATCCACTGCGCCACCAGGGAAGTCCTGCTTTGCTTTTTCCATTTGATTGGTGTTCAAAGTTCTGATCACTATTATAGAGGACTTCCCTGGTGGCTCAGATGGTAAAGCGTCTGCCTACAATGTGGGTTCAGTCCCTGGGTTGGGAAGATCTCTTGGAGAAGGAAATGGCAACCCACTCCAGTATTCTTGCCTGAAAAATCTATGGACGGAGGAACTTGGTAGGCTATAGTCCACGGGGTCACAAAGAGTCGGACACGATTGTGCTGGTAGGCTAAGACTCGTAGATAGGATCTAAAACTTGACTCCATTCATTCAAATTCAGTAAATAAGTTATCAATCTTTTTTCCCCCTTAGAAATCTACCTTGTATACTCCATTTTAAAAATGATATATAGCATTAAATCTTAAGACTATATCACATTGTATTTATCCATTCTCCTTTGATGAACATTTAAATTGTTTTTGGTTTTCCTCTATTTAAAAAAGATACATGTATGGGAATTTTCCTAGGCTACAATAAGAAGTGAAATTGCTAGTTATCTATTGCTGCGTAACAAATTACCTCAAAATTTTGCAACTTAAAACATATTTGTTATCTCTGTTTCTGTGAGTCTGGTATCAAGGTGTATCTCTCATAGGCTGTCATCAAGTTGTTAACAGGGGCTTTGATTTCATGTGAAGATTCAACTGGGGGATGATCACTTTCCAGGTTCTACCTCTCATGTGGCATGATTCAGTTGCTCACAGGTTGATTGATTGAGGACCTTAGTTCTTTACTAGCTTGTTGGCTGAAGCATCCTTTAGTTCCTTGCCTTGTGGGAGTCTCCATACAACACAGAGACTTCCATTACAGTGAAGAAGATGGAAGCCAGAGTCTATAACCTAATCCTGGAAATGACATCCCATCGCCTTTGCTATATTCTGTTCATTAGAAGCAAGTTACCAGATCCAGCCCATAGATTAAGGGTGGGGATTATATGAGGGGATGAATAAAGTTGTATACTGCTTTCAGTCATGGCTGTAGTAGAGTATTTAGCTTGGAAAGAGATGATTAAGGGAACGCACAAGTTTTGTCTTCTAAATTTGAAAGGCTTGCATGCGTGCATGCTAATAAGTCTCTTCAGTCGTGTCTGACTCTTCTGAATCCCACCAGGCTCCTCTGTCCATGGGGATTCTCCAGACAAGAACATTAGAATGGATTGCAATGCCTTTTTCAGGGGATCTTCTCGACCTAGGATTGAACCTGCGTCTCTTATGTCTCCTGCGTTGGCAGGAGGGTTTTTTACCAGTTGCGCCACCTGGGAAGCCCAAAAGGCTTACATAAAGAGGAAATAGTAGATCTGTTTTTGATCAGAGATTAAACTAAGAGCGGTGGATGGAAATTAAAATGTATGGCCTTATAGGATAATGTGATTTCTGTTCTTCAACATATTCTGATAGAAGGTAGGTGACCACTTGTAAAAAGGATTATAAAAAAGTTTCTTGCATTAGGTTAGAAACTTAACTGTATGCTCTCTAAAGATTATTTCTACTCTAAGATTTTTTGATTATAAACAGGTGAGTTTCAAACTGTTAGTATTTGAGTAGTCTATTAATCACTACTCAGGAAGAAGTGTATAGGATTACATGTGTATTTGCATATATGAGGCTCCATTTAGAAGATCTAGGTTAAAAAGTTCAGAGGAGAGCTATAAATTTACACTTTTAATTATTGATTACTGTTCTTATCCTGTTTTTATATTCCTTTGGCTACCATGAAATGTTTACTGATACAATTCTTATTTTAAACTAATAGCAGTAACTCAGTTTTTTTCTTCTAACAAAAATCTTTTTATTGTAAAAAAAAATAGAAAATACAAATAAGGAAAAAATTAAGAAGTAAATATCTTATAAACTTCACACCCAAAGATTATACTAGCAATAACTATATTAACACCATGGTATAATGGTATATTGGAGAAGGCAATGGCACTCCACTCCAGTACTCTTGCCTGGAAAATCCCATGGACGGAGGAGCCTAGTAGGCTACAGTCCATGGGGTTGCTAAGAGTCGGACACGACTGAGCGACTTCACTTTCACTTTTCACTTTCATGCTTTGGAGAAGGAAATGGCAACCCACTCCAGTGTTCTTGCCTGGAGAATCCCAGGGACGGGGGAGCCTGGTGGCTGCCGTCTATGGGGTCACACAGAGTTGGATACGACTGAAGTGACTTAGCAGCAGCAGCAGCAGCAGCATAATGGTATATGGGGCTTCCCTGGTGGTTCAGCGGTGAAGAATCTGCCTGCAGTGCAGAAGATGCAGGAAGCTCGGGTTTGATCCCTGGGTCAGGAAGATCCCCTGGAGGTGGAAATGGCAACCCACTTCAGTATTCTTGCCTGGAGAATCCCCTGAACAGAGGAGCCTGGCAGGTTACAGTCCATGGGGTTGCAAAGAGTTGGACGTTACTGAAACGACTGAGCATGCACACATAATGATATATAATCTCTCTGCCCTGTTAATTTTGTGTACACAAATACACACACACTTTCCTTATATGTTCTATAGTATCATTGCAAATGCTGAATTAATGAATACTGAATTATTGCTCCTAGGGGAAATACAGGGTTAGATTCCTCTGAGCTGCTGGCTGCATTTTTGTTAACTAATCAACATGTAACCTTGTTTTATGTGTGTTTTTGTTAAGACACATTGTTTAATATATATTATTGATTCATTAACATTGAACTCATGGTGAATAGCACTGTAATTTATGCCTGAATTAACCTTATCTAACACATGTATTCTGTAGAAGGCACACCACAGCCTTCTTGCACTTAGAAACTACTAGACAGCACTTCTGCACTACACTTGGGAGTCATTTTAAACAGTGAAATCACCCACCAAAAGCACAAAAATGTGAAAAATATTGCACTAAATAAGCCACTAAAAGGACACTCGTTTATAGTTTGAAATCTGAAGCCAAAAGGCTGCATATCCCCCCAGCCTTGGACCTCAGTTGGTAATGTACACATCAGGCAACTCAAATTTTTCACCATCTGTGCATTCACATGTCCATGAATGACCGTGAAAATGTTGCAGGTCTTGATTTTGAGGTTACACATGAATTTTAGTGAGTAGGAAAATTTACCTATGAGGAATCCATGTAATAAGGATTGACTCTGTGTGTGTAGTAGCTTTTGTTTTCCATTTTGCTTAATTTTATAAAAATGAACAGTTTTGAAAATACTGTTATAACCTGCCCTTTTCACCTAACATTCTAACCATTCATTCATTCAGCAAGTTATTTATGTATGCCCACTATGTGTCTGCATAATGTACTAGACTCTGAAGATTTGTTGTTGTTGTTCAGTCACCAAGTTGTGTCCGACTCTTTGTGACCCCACGGACTGCAACATTACAGGCCTCCCTGTCCCTCACCGTCTCCTGGAGTCTGCCCAAGTTCATATCCGTTGAATTAGTGATGCCATCCAACCATCTCATCCTCTGTTGCCCCCTTCTCCTTCTACCTTCAGTCTTTCCCAGCATCAGGGTCTTTTCCAATGAATCGGCTGTTCACAACAGGTGGCCAAAGTATTGGAGCTTCGGCTTCAGCATCAGTCCTTCCAAGGAATATTCAGGGTTGATTTCCTTTAAGACTGACTTGTTTGATCTCCTTGTTGTTCAAGGGACTCTCTGAAGATACAGTAGCAAGTAAGATAAACAAAGTCCCTGCCTTTTGGAGCTTGTGTTCTAATGGGAAAGGCAGATAATGAGAAATGCCTCGTAGTGATAAATACAATATAAAAAAATAAAGCAGGTTAAGGAGATAGGTGTTTGATAATTTTATTTCATTATTTTAATTTAATACACTTTTAAAAAGTAAATACTGATTTTATTGGTAGTTGGCAATTTTAATTAATTTTACTGAAATATAGTTCAATAAATTGATTTACAATGTTGTGTTTCTGGTGTACAGCAAAGTAATTCAGTTATATATATATATATCATTTATACATATGAAGTATATGGTTATATACAATTATAAATGTAATAACTATTTATATATAAAATATATAATTATTAACATTTAAAGTTTTTATTTATTCATTTTTGTCTGTGCTAGGTCTTGGTTGCCACATGTGGGCTTTTTTCTAGTTGCAGTGAGTGCAGGCTAGTCTCTAGTTGTGGCGCACTGACTTCTCTTGTTGCAGAACACAGACTCTAGGGCGTGCAGGCTTCAGTTGTTACAGCACACAGGCTCCAGAGTTTGGGCTCGGTAGTTGTGGCCTACGGGCTTAGCTGTGGGGGTCTTTCTAGACCAGGGATGAACCCACTGAATGAGCAGGTGAATGCTTATAATCACTGAACCACTAGGGAAGCCCGAGGAGGGTACCATTTAAGTAGAGACCTAATTGAAGTAAAGTAGTAGCCTATGCAAAGAGCTGGGGAATGGGCATTCAATGGAGAGAGATTCATGGTGGAAAAGCCTTGAGATGGGAACTAGCTTGTCATTTTCTGAAAAATGATGGGGTGGGCAGAGAGCAGTAAAATGAAATTGTTGAGAGAAATAGGGACTAAATCATGAGGGATTTAAGATTAAGGATCCATGGGCTTCCCTGGTGGTCCAGTGGTTAAGAGTCCCTTGAAATGCAGGGAATGCTGACTGGATCTCTAATTGGGGATCTAAGATCCCACTTGCTGAGGAACAACTAAGCCCACATGCTGCCACCACAGAGTCTTCCTCAGACCATAACAAAAGATCCCCCATGCTGCAGCTAAGACTGGAAGCAGCCAAATAAATAAATAAGATTAGAAATCTGGATTTCATTCAGAGTGTAATGGGAACTTATTGGAGTGTTTTATGTAGAATAATAACATTGATTTTTTAAAAAAGATTATTCTGGTTGCTGTGTGAAGAAGTGATTGTAATGGAAGCAAGGACAGCACATACTGGCTATTGCAGTATTCTATGCAATAAACATAGGTGACTTTGTCTAGGATGGTAGCATTATAGGTGGTAAGAAGGGATAAGTTTTGAGAGTAACATCAGTAAGTTTGCTGATGGACTAGTGAGGCGTCAGGGAAGAAAGGAGTCAAGCCTGACTCCAGTTTTGCCCTAAAGAAGTGAGTGAATGGTAGAGCTTTTAACTATGATAGGGAAGACTGTGGAGGAGCTGATTGGGGTATATATGGTAAGAATCAAGATTTTTTTCTTTGGGGTGTGTTAGGTTTGAAATACCTAGTAGACATCCAGGGGGTAATGTTCAGTAGGAAGTTGAACATACAAGTCTCGACTTCAGGGGAAGAGATTGGAGCTGGAGATAAAAAGAAAGGTGATTATATCTCCATTTCAATAAATATTTATCTACAACATAATTTTTTCGTGGCTGATTCATGTTCCATTGTATTGATGTGTGCTATCCTTTGTGATGAATAACTTTGTAAATTCTTATTTTAAGTGAATTCCTCTTGGATATTTGCAATACAGTTCTGACATTAACTAACCAGAGTTAGCTTAACGTTCTCATGTTAAGGGCACAGTTTCTCATGAGACTATCTGAACTTTGGACTCCAAGTGCAAGTTCAGGTGTCTCCAGGATACCTGCAGCTCTGATCAATCAGCTATAAATTCAAGAGTTCCCCTGATTCTCTCAGGTTAGATCATTTGGTGGAGCAACTCACGGAACTCATGAAAACGCTATACTTATGATTACAGTTGTTTTTTTTTTGGCTGTGCCATGCAGCTTGTAAGATCTTAGTTCCCCAACTAGGGATTGATCCTGGGCTCTGGCAGTGAAAGAGTTGAGTCCTAACCACTGGACCACCAGGGAGTTCCTGATTACAGTTTTATTATAGGGAAAAGTTACAAATTTGAACCAGCAAAAGGAAGAGATACATAGGATAAGTCTGGGAGGATCCCCAAAGCAAAGCTTCTCTATCTTCAGGATGTTTCACCCTTCTCACACATGGATGAGTGTTATCAACCAGGGAAGTTCACCAACTCTGTGTTCAGAGTTTTTACTGGCACTCCGTTATGTAGACATGATTGATTGAATCATTGGCCTGTGTGATTGAACTCAGTCTCCAGCCTCCCTCTATTTCCCAGAGGTCTGTCTGAGATCATGTGACTCAAAGCCCCAACCTTCTAACCACACAGTACTTGGGTTTTCCAGTACTGCCAGTCCCTATCCTGAAACTATCAAGGGGCCCACTATGAGTCACCTGGTTAGTATTAATTCAGTGTGACTGGAAGGGCCCAACATGAATAACAGAGGTACTCGTATCATTTGAGAAATTCTGAAGGTTTAGAAGCTTCCCTGTCAAGAACCAGAGACAAAAATTAGATTCTTATTATACAACTGTATTAAAACCCAGTTCAGATATTACTTTCCAAGGTCATAGTTCTTTTTTTCTCTCATTAGACAGTGATCATTTAGAAGGTCCTCTGATTTTAGTCATATTTGCATTTCTAACATTAGCACTATATCTGGCTTGGAATTTTCCAGGCCAGAATACTGGAGTAGGTAGCCTTTCCCTTCTCCAGGGGATCTTCCCAACCCAGGGATTGAACCTAGGTCTCCTGAATTGCAGGTGGATTCTTTACCAGCTGAGCTACAAGTGAAGCCCATGAATACTGGAGTGGGTAGCCTATCCCTTCTCCAGGGGATCTTCTCGACCCAGGAATTGAACTGGGGTCTCCTGCATTGCAGGCTGATTCTTTACCAACTGAGCTATGAGGGAAGCCTATAATAGATGCTCAGTAAGTAGTTTAATGAACTAAAATATTTAAGAAATAACTTATGGGTAGATGGGAGGTTCAAAATTTCTTTGTAGAGTTGCTTTGAGATCAAATAGTTTTCATTTCTTTTTGCTTCATTCATCTTCATTTGCTGTTATTTAAATATTTTATGGTTTTATGTAGATATCAAATTTACATAATAAATAAAAAGGAAATTTTTCTTTTTAAAGTAAATTCATCAGGGACTTCTCTGGTGGTCCAGTGGTTAAGACTGCATGCTTCTAATGCAGGGGGCGATGGTTTGATCCCTGGTTGGGGAATTAAAATCCCACATGCCATGTGGCCAAAAATAAATAAATAAATATTTTTAAAAAGAAACAAAAATGAAATTTCAAATAATAAATTCAGCAGTTCTTTAGATAGCAACCTTTTCTTTTCTTTAATTGAAGTGTAGTTGACTTACAATATTGCGTTAATTTCTACTGTACAACAAAGTGATTCAGTTATGTATATACTTAAAAAATTCTTTTCCATTATGGTTTGTCTCAGGATATTGAATATAGTTCCCTGTGCTATACAGTAGGACCTTATTATCTGTCCTATGTGTAATAACTTGCATCTGCTAACCCCAAACCCCCAGTTCATTCTTCTACCACCCCCCAACCCCTTGCCAACCATGGTCTGTTCTCTATGTCTGTGAGTCCCATTTTATAGATGGGTTCATTTCTGTCATATTTTATTTTACTTCTATATCTTTAAAACTTGAGCTTTCCTGGAATTCTTCCTTCCTTCATTTCTGGCTGCATTGGGTCTTAGTTGCAGTATGCAGGATCTTTGTGGCTGCACCCAGGATCTTTTGTTGCATTTCACAGTTTTCTAATTGTGGGCTCATGGAGGCTAAGTTGCCCCACAGTGTGAGGGTTCTTAGTTCCCCAACGAGGGATTTAACCCTCGACCCCTGGTTGGAAACACAGTGTCTTAACCACTGGACCACCAGAGAAGTCCCTTCCTTGATTTCTTTAGTGACTCATGGATTTTTAGGGCTTCCCAGGTGGCTCAGTGGAGAAGGCAATGGCACCCCACTCCAGTACTCTTGCCTGGAAAATCCCATGGATGGAGGAGCCTGCTAGGCTGCAATCCATGGGGTCGCTAAGAGTCGGACACGACTGAGCGACTTCACTTTCACTTTTCACTTTCATGCATTGGAGAAGGAAATGGCACCCCACTCCAGTGTTCTTGCCTGGAGAATCCCAGGGACGGGGGAGCCTGGTGGGCTGCCGTCTATGGGGTCACACAGAGTCGGACACGACTGAAGTGACTTAGCATAGCATAGCATAGGTGGCTCAGAGGTAAAGAAACTGCCTTCCAATGCACGAGACTTGAGTTTGATCCTTGGGTGGGGAAAATTCCAACCCAGAAGAAGGAAATGGCAACACACTCCAGTATTCTTGCCTGGGAATTCTCATGGACAGAGGAGTCTATTGTTTAGCCTCCACATGTTTGTATGTGTTTGTATTGTTTATCTCTGCTCCATTTAGTTCCTTTTCTGAGGTTTTATCTTGTTCCTTGTTTAGAACATATTCCTCTGTCTTCTTATTTTGCCTAATTCTCTGTTTATTTCTGTTATTAGATAGGTTGTTTAAGTTTCCTGACCTTGGAGAAATGACCTTATATAGAGACTTCCTATGAGGCCCAGCAGCAAACTCCTCTCTGGTCACTGGGCTGTATGCCCTAGTGGTATCCCCTGTGTGGGCTGCATGGGGCCATTGTATAGTTGTGGTTGGCTGATTACTGTAGCCAGTGTCTGGCTCCAGGCACAGTTGGCTGCCAGCCCAGTGGTGGACAGGACTGAGTCCTGGCATGGCTGGCTGCATGGTCCAGGGTTCCCTTGTTTGGTGCTGGCCTGCTGGTATGGGCAGGGCTGTGTCTTGGAATGACTGGCTGTGTGGCTCAGGGTGTCCCAGTGCTGCTTTTGGCTCACTGGTGGGCGAGGCTGGGTTCTGGGGCTGGTGTCAGTCTGCTGGTGGGTAAGTAAGCCTCCAATGCTAAAGGACAGTGAAGTGAAGTGAAAGTTGCTCAGTTGTGTCCGACTCTTTGCAACCCCACGGACTATATAGTCCATGGAATTCTCCAGGCCAAAATACTGGAGTGGGTATCCTTTCCCTTCTTCAGAGGATCTTCCCAACCCAGGGATCGAACCCAGGTCTCTGCATTGCAGGAGGCTTCTTTACCAGTTGAGTTGTAAGGGAAGCTCAAGAATACTGGAGTGGATAGCCTATCCCTTCTCCAGCAGACTTCTCAACCCAGAAATTGAACCGGGGTCTCCTGCATTGCAGGTGGATTCTTTACCAATTGAGCTATCAGGGAAGCCCAAGGATAGAGGGAGGACTCCAAAATGATAATTGTTAACACTAGTATCCTTGTGGTAGAACAAACTCCAAAAAAAAAATGGCTATTGCCAGTATATGTGTTTCCAGGATGAGCTCCAATTATCTTCCTACCTCTGCAGAAGGCTCTCCAGGATCAGCAAGTTGTCTGACCCAGGCTTCTTTCAAATTACTGCCCCTGTACTGGAATTCAGAGCATGTGAGATTGTTTTGCTTGTCAAGAGTAGAATCTCTGTTTCTACAGCCTCTGGCTCTTTCCTTTGCAAGCTCCTCTAGCCCTTACAGCCAGATGTTCTGGGGACTCATCTTCCTGGTGCAGGACCCCAACTGAGGAGCCCAATGTGGGGCTCAGAACTCTCGTTCCTTAGGGAAAGCCTCTGCAACTGTGATATCCTCCGGTTTGTGTGTTGC
The DNA here is from genome assembly GCF_055505025.1 of Bos grunniens. Classification (NCBI taxonomy): domain Eukaryota; kingdom Metazoa; phylum Chordata; class Mammalia; order Artiodactyla; family Bovidae; genus Bos; species Bos grunniens. The sequence goes on from NC_141192.1 coordinate 16,632,207, forward strand.
CCACCGGAGAGAGTGTCTTTACTGCATCTCTGTGCCTTCTGCCCTTCTGCTGTGGTTCCTTAGTTATACTTGTAGTTATGGAAGATATTTCAGGTCATTCTCATTGATACTCTAAATTGTTGTAATTTTGATATGCCTGTGGGAGAAGGGGGCTTCCCTGATAGCTCAGTTGGTAAAGAATCCACCTGCAATGCAAGAGACCTGGGTTTGATCCCTAGGTTGGGAAGATCCCCTGGAGAAGGGGAGGGCTACCCACTTCAGTATTCTGGTGGGAGACCATGAGCTCAGGGTCTCCCTGCTTCAGCATCACGCCTCCATACTGTACTCTTTGGAGTACAGTTTTTTTCTTTTTAAAATTTCTTTTTTCTTTTTTTTTTCCCCTAGTCTCAGTATGTGAGGTCTTAGTTCCCTGACAAGGGCTTGAACCCAGGCCCTCAACAGTAAAAGCGTGGAGTTCTAACCACTGGACCACCAGGAATTCCCCAGGAGTACTTTTCTTTATATCAGTGTGGACTCATAGGTATTTATTTTATACTTTGGGTTACTCCAGTACTAATTTTTTCCCCCTCATATTGTTTCAGATTTGGCCATTGGGAACTCCTTTGTTTGTCTCCTGTGTACCTTTGACATACCTCTGTCAGTTTAGGATTTTTGTTTTCTTTTTGTCTTCAACATTTCCTTACTTTTGGACATTACCGGATGCTCCAGGCTCATCTCATGTGTTTCCTCTTCCAGGCCTAAAATCAGCCATTTCTCCAAGGAACCTTGGATTCTTTTATTGGAGAACGGTTTTTGAAACCAAGGTATCAAGTCTGTAGGACTTCCCTGGTCCAGTGGTTAAGGCTCTGAGCTTCCACTGCAGGGGGCATTGGTTTGGTTCCTGGTTGGGGAACCAAGATCCCACATCCTGTCCATGGCGTGGCCAAAAAGTTAAGAAGAAAAAAACATCGACTAAGGTGTAGATGTGCTTGTTGCAACTGTGATGTCATTGATTCTAAGCATTCTCAGCTGATAGAGCAAATAAATATATGGGTATATGTGCTTGTGCTCAGTCGAGTTTGATTCTTTGCGACCTCCTGGACTATATCCCACCAGGCTTCTCTGTCCATGGAATTTTCCAGGCAAGAATACTGGAGTGGGTTGCCATTTCCTACTCCAGGGGATGTTCCCAGCCTAGGGTTCAACTCTTGTCTCTTGTGTCTCCTGCATTGGCAGGTGGATTCTTTTACTGGGAAGCCCATATGGGTGTATACATATATACTTATCTATAAATATTTCTAGATGTAACCATCTATATTTTATTTAAAAAGTTTTTTGGCCATGCCACTCCGCACATGGGATCTTAGTTCCCCTACCAGGGATCAAACCCCATCCTCTGTGCTTTGGAAGCACAGAATCTTAGCCACTGGATTGCCAGGGGAGTCCCCCATCTGTGTCTTTAATAAGCTAATCACAAGTTCATTCTTCAACTCTAATCTGTTACCACATGGATAATTTTAGCTTTTTCCCTCTTATCTGTATCTTCCCATTCCAAAAGTAGGAAACCTTCCACCATCTTCCATTCATTTACTTAATTATTCAACTCCAGTATACATGTGTCTTCGGAATTGTTAACCTGTACATTTGTGGGAATGTACTCTACTAGCTGGAATGTAGTGCTAATATACAGTTCGTTATGCCCTAGGCTTACAAACTCTAGTCATTTCCAGGGTTAAGTCAGTACTTTTATCCACTACCCCCTTTAGTGAGATTGTTTAATATGTTTGTATCATTTTATTATGCAAAATTTTGAACATATATAGAAGTAAGGAGAAGAGTGTTGAGTCCACCTTGTACCCATCACCAGCTTTGTGAACTATTAAGTACATGGTCAGTTGTGGTTTTGTTTATTCTTCCCCTGCTTCTCCCAAGACAACCTATAATTATTTTGAAGTAAATTCCATACATATTATTTCATCTGTAAATATTTCTAAATGAGACTCACCATAATTTAACCAATCCCCTAATGACAGACCTTTAGTTTTTATTTATTACAGTGTAACTATAATGTATTTTCATATTATCTTTGCAAACTATAGGACAAGTTTTTAGAATTTGAATTGCTGAAACAAAGGGTATAAGCATTTTAAATTGAAAAATACCACCAAATTCATTTTATTTCTGCCAGGAGTGAATGAGAATTTATCCCTCTCCTCACTCTCACTTGGATTCACCCAAGTTTTAAATGTTTGGCATTGTGAGATACGAAAGGTGATAGTATTTTTATTTTGCATTTCCTTAATTATGAATCCTGGAGAAGGAAATGGCAACCCACTCCAGTATTCTTGCCTGGAGAATCCCACGGATGGAGGAGCCTGGTAGGCTACAGTCCATAGGGTCGCAAAGAGGTGGACATGACTGGGTGACCTCACTTTCTAATTATGAATGAGATAGGACATTTTCCCTATCTTTATTGATCATCTACTTTTTTTTCTGTGAACTGGACATTTAAACTCTTTGTTTAAGGAAAGAAAACAAATTGGTATGAAGGATTTTATCCTTTCTCAAAACGTTAATACTATGCTGTCATGTTTCCCCTTTCCCCGTCATAGTTCAGATCACCAATTCAGGAGTGGTGCATAAGTCTCTTTAATGAAGGTAAATACTTGCCCATTTTCCCCCTTTCCTCTGTCCCCCTTTTCACTTACCAAAAGTTCATTAGTTGTTTGCTTTCTTTGCACTCTGAGCACAGTCAAAATTGTTTATCAAACAGATGATTTTATGTCAGCTTTTGAGTGAGTACTCTGGGGAGATTTGCCCAAAACACAACAGGAAGGATTTCTACAGATGTGTAGGGGAATGTTTGTAGTTGTTTAGCAAAGGGTGTCGGAGAAGGCAATGGCACCCCACTCCAGTACTCTTGCCTGGAAAATCCCATGGATGGAGGAGCCTGGTGGGCTGCAGTCCATGGGGTTGCAAGGAGTCGGACACAACTGAGCGACTTCACTTTCACTTTTCACTTTCATGCATTGGAGAAGGAAATGGCAACCCACTCCAGTGTTCTTGCCTGGAGAATCCCAGGGATGGGGGAGCCTGGTGGGCTGCCGTCTGTGGGGTCGCACAGAATCGGACACGACTGAAGCGACTTAGCAGCAGCAGCAGCAGCAGCAGCAGCAAAGGGTATGTCCAGCAAGTATCATTTCAGGCTGCTTCTTCATCTGTTCTGTCTTTCTACCCAAACATAAAACTTGTACTCTGACTTTTGTGGATATACCATTTCAGTGGCATTTTCAGCCTTATTTTTGTCAAAGTGAGTTATCTTGTCCATTCACTTTGAACATTTCTATTATCAGTAGTATTACTGTTGACTTCTTGATTAGAGAAATGATTATTGCATCCTGTCCTGAATTAAATGACAGTGTCAGAGACTAAGAATGCCTTGATAGCCTGATTTTCGTGCTTATGTATGCTTTAAAAACAGCTATTCAAAATGTCATACACACAGAAGTTGTTTGCCAAGCATTTGAAGCCCATTTACTTTTACCAGGTGACAGCTGCTATTGTTTATGGGAACCTAATTTAAACCACAGACATGAAACAAAGAGTGCCCTTGTTTTGCAAAGAGGAAAACTGTGATTAAAAAAAAAAAACAAAAAACAAAAATTTATTGACATATAATTCACATAACACACAATTTAAAGTTTTATAATTCAGTGGTTTTTGGTATTTTTAGAATTGAATAACCATCACCACAGTCAATTTTAGAACATTTTTGTCACCTCCGAAAGAAATTGTTTATCTCTTAGCAGTCACTTTCTATTTCTTTCACACCTCCTCGCAGCCCTAGGCAACCACTAATCTACTTTCTATCTCTGTAATTTGCCTATTATGGGTGTTTCATATAATTGGGATCATACAACAGGAGATCCTTATTACTGGCCTTTTCACTTACTGTTTTCAATATTTACATGTGGTAGCATGTGTTAATACTTTATTCATATAATGACTGAATACTATTCTGTGCAGTGAATATGTCACATTTATTTATCCATTCATCTGTTGATGTATGTTTTGTTTTTTTCTGAAACTGTTCCCATTCCCCTCTCCAGGGGATCTTCCTGACCCAGGGATCGAACCCATGTCTCTTGAGTCTCCTGCATTGGCAGGTGGGTTCTTAACCAGCTGAGCCCCCAGGGAAGCCCAATGAGTGGGAGGAGTATTCCAATTATTTTGGAGAAGGAGCAAGGATTAACAGGAATTGGGCTATTGCCTACTTTTTGCTCTTTGATGGTTGGCCTCAGCATTGTTGTGTCACTTAGCTCGCTGCTGTGGTACAATGAGTGTATACTGAGGCTCAAGGTTTAGTGGAAGTTGACTGGTTCACCATCTTGGACCTGTTTGGCTCTAATCAGTTTTTGTTGTGTCCTCAGGCTATGTCATTCTTTTAAAGGTTGTGCCCTGCCCCCTTCCCTCCTGTTTCACCACCAGGAAGAAACTTAAGTCAGACCAAATATGGGCCAAACAAGATTGTCCAGCGACAACCCCCAAACTAATAACCCTCTTAGCATAAAACCTAAGACAGTGAGCCATGTGGTAGAGCAGTTCTACCCTCCTGCTCTCCACCCCAGCGCCCCTTCCCAATAAAGTCTTTTGCTTTGTCAGTACATGTGTCTCCTCGGACAATTCGTTTTCAAGCCTTTGGAAGGGGTCTCCCGGCAACATCTTGACCTAGTAATCATGCCACAAAAACACTGCTACAAGCAATTTGGCACTCCTCTAGCACAAAGCTGTAGTTACTTAATTTATTTTTAGTTGAGAGGGCCAGTGGTTGACACAGGGCTCTCGTTATGAGATAGACTCTCCTATGCAGTCTAATCTCCTCCTATGAAAAGGAAATAAGAAAAGTCCAAAAATAACTTTTACAAGGCAGAATGTGAGTACATAGGAGAGTTTTGCGTGGAATATTTTCTGAGGGGCTTCAAAAAAGATTACAGTCCATTAATGTGTTTGCCTGTGGATCACCTCCCTTACTTGACTGAGATGAGAAGTCATGGTATTTAGTTACATTGTAACCAGGGTTGAAGCTCTGTAACTCTGCCCCAGTATGCTAGTTTTATTTGATTAATTCCATGAATTATGAATGAATATGTCAACTTAAAAATATTCACAACCTAAAGGTTGAGAGTTATATTTTATTTGGTGGAAATTTTTAGGGCCTAAGTCCAAGAGGCAGCATCTTAAGTAACTCTGAGAGATCACTCAGAGATGAGGGAAGGAGCCAGGTTATATAGAAGTTTTTCAACAAAGGGCAGGTAGTCTGAACATCAAAAAATTGTTGTTAATTGAAGAAAGCCAGATATCCCAAGTGAAGGAATTTGGTGCTTTTCTGTGTATGGGAAGATGGAAGAATCTGGGCTCACTGTAATCATCCCTTGCTTATGTAACTCACTTATCTGGAGCTGGGCTGCTTTGGTTGTTCAGGTGGTAAAGAATCTGCCCGCAATGCAGGAGGCCCCAGGTTCAATCCCTGGATTGGGAAGATTCCCTGACAAAATGGCAACCACTCTGGTATTCTCGCCTGGGAAATCCCGTGGACAGAGGAACCCAGTGGGCTACAGTCCATGGGTTGCAAGGAGCTGGACACAACTTAGCAACTAATGCTTATCTGAGGCCAGTATCCTGTGTTTTTCCATCCTGAGCTTCTTTTCCTCAGGGCTCATCATAGGAAGTAGTTGTAGTCTGATGGCTGCAGGTACACACACACACACTGCTGCAGGTACACACACACACACTGCTGCTGCTGCTGCTAAGTCGATTCAGTTGTGTCCGACTCTGCGACCCCATAGACGGCAGCCCCCCAAGGCTCCGCCGTCCCTGGGACTCTCCAGGCAAGAACACTGGAGTGGGTTGCCATTTCCTTCTCCAGTGCATGAAAGTGAAAAGTGAAAGTGAAGTCGCTCAGTCATGCCCGACTCTTCGAGACCCCATGGACTGCAGCCTACCAGGCTCCTCCGTCCATGGGATTTTCCAGGCAAGAGTACTGGAGTGGGGTGCCATTGCCTTCTCCAACACACACACACAAACACACACACACACACACACACACACACACACGTATATAAATGAAAGTGAAAGTGTTAGTCACTCAATTGTGTCTGACTCTTTATAACCCCAAGGACTGTAGTCCTCTAGGCTTCTCTGTCGATGGAATTCTCCTGGCAAGAATATTGGAGTGGGTAGCCATTCCCTTCTCCAGGGATCTTCCTGAACCAGGGGTTGATTCCAGGTTGTCTGAGCTACGAGGAAAAACATATATATGTGTGTGTGTATATACACACACACACACACACACACACACACACACACATAGGAGGGCTGCAATTGCTGATGACTGTGATATCCTTGTTTATTGATATGGCAGGAAATATTCCATTTCTGGAATATATAACCATCTCTGCAGACTTTCCTTCCTATTTGGCGAGGGTTCTGCTGGTGAGTTTTTCATCTGTATGCTTATAAAACAACTCCTTTCAGTAAAACTGGTTTCTAACAGGGAATAAGCAGTACATAGAAGGGTGTGTGCTGGTCCTCTGGGGCCTTTGTGCCCCGCCTGCAAATGTAAGTTCTGGGTGGACTGATCACATGTTTGGGGGTAGGACTCTGCCTGCTGATTGTTCTTGATGATATAATTTGTTTGGCCTCTTCCCTGAGAGAAGTAGGGAAGATCTTTCACTGTCTTTACTTTTCAGGTTGGGACCCTTTGAGATTTCAAGCTTTAGAAAAATTATTCTTGAATCTAACGGCTCGGTTCACACAAAAATTTTCTTTAAGAATATCTTTTTTTAAAGGAGTTGAGATAGTTTTGCCTCTTAAAATGATCTAATTCAACTTAAGTCTAGATAGTCTTAGAATTGTGAATTAAGGATTTAAATAATCACAGTGTTACGTGTCTTCTGGTGCTCCTTTTGACTGTTAGTGCAAAGGACTGTTTTTTAGTGCTAGCCCTCCATTTGAAAGCAGCTGCCACTCTGCAGACCTTATTGTTATACTGCTGACCTTTGTCATCAGGAATGCCCCTGGAGGAAACCGACTCCTAAATGTTTTTCTTAAGCCTCTATGAAGTTTGTGATATGTCCTTTCAAGTTACTTTTGGTTAGTTTCTTAAGTTTACTTTGTGTTTAGTTGGAAGCTCCATCTTTTTAGCTTTATTATGAGTTATCAGTGCTGAGCTCCTGGTAGGTGGTGAAAAGAATTGTCCTTCCCCTGTTACCCTGTTCTGTGGGAAGCCTTTGTGGCTTAGAATCACAGTTTTCCATTGTTGTTAGCTGCCTCTCCTCACTCCGTACCCTTCCCTCCCCAGAACTCCAGCTCTTCGCTTGCCCCTCCCCATTCCTGTATCTCTCGTCCCACAAATGCCCTTGATTGCTGAAGGCCTTTTGCTGGGAGTTGAGTCTGCTCTCTGGTGAGTGTGTGTTTGTGGTAAAACGGGATGGATGGAGGGATGGAGGGAACTGATCAGTCTTTGTGAAGTGTTGCTTTTAACAGCAAAAGTTTAAATTTTGAAATTGAGGTTATAGGACTCTTAACTTTCAGAAGGCTTCTTTAATGCTGACTGTTGTTTCTGTTCTTCCCTCCTCTGATTCAATTATTAAGGCTTTAGAAAATTGATTTTTATTATTGGTTTAAAAACCCATTCTCATAGATTTTCTTGAGCTTATAGAATTAAAGATAAGGGATGTGGATTTAAATTTCCTTCAGACAGAAGATTATTTGTGATTTCTTTATATTTATTTTCAGTATTAACATATTGATAAAAGTAATAACAGAGAAAAGACCGTATTTTGTGGCTAAACTGAAAAGTAGCACTTATTTCAAGAACTGGAATGATTCTTTTTTCCTCTCAGCAGAATGTTGGCAAAATTCACTAAGATTTTGGCAATATATTGTCAGTTCTGGGAAATGGTTTGCTGAGTACTTGAGGATAACAGATGCTTCTGGGAATTATTTTTGGGAAGTTAGATTTGTTCATTAGCACCTTCTCTCTTGAGATGTGAGATCTATAATCTTTTTGTAAGTAAAATATTTAATATTTTGGTACTCAGCTCAAGGCAAATATCACTTTCATAATGGGCTTTCTATTTCCTTGGGTTATACATTTTGATTCTCAACTAAAAAACAGTATGTGTGTGTGTGTGTGTTTGTGTATTGGCACTGAATGGATGATCCTATGGTATTTTAAACAGTTATAAAGTTGTAAACCTTGGGTTCTACAGAAGTACTGCTAATTATTATTTTTGTATGGAAGATGATATAAAGGAAAACTTATTTGTGGGATTTCATTGAAGTTCAATTGAGTCACTTATTCAAGTGATAGGTGCACTTGTATAATAATGAATTCCTAAGCTCCTACTGTGTGACAAGTGCTAGTTCATGTGGTAAGTGCTTTGCATTTACTTCTAATTTCCAGTACAACCTTGTTAAGTAGGTAGTATTATCCCCCTGGAAAACAGTTGTGCACGAGTGGAACTTGGGTTTTACTTTTCTGGAAAATGAGGGAAATAATGCCTACTTGGTAGATGAATCATGAGAATTAAAGGATGTACCATTTGTCTTGTGGCTAGCACAGAGTTGGTGTTCACTAAGTGATGGCTTCCCAGGTGGCACTCTTGGTCAAGAACCATCTGTCAATGCAGGGGACACAAGAGATGGGGGTTTGATCCTTGAGCTTGGAAGATCCCCTGGAGGAGGAAATGGCAACCCACTCCAGTGTCCTTGCCTGGAAAATTCCATGGACAGAGGAGCCTGACAGGCTACAGTTCATGGGGTCGCAGAGAGTGGGACACAACTGGGGAACGGGGCTCGTGGCACACGCGGCGGCTGCTGTTATTATAATCTTACAGCCGGAAGAGGTGCCGCAGGTCTCTCAGTTGTCAGTGGTAGAAGTAAGATCTGAACTGGCTTAAAACCGGGAGTCTGGTAGCATGTTTTTGCTTGAGTATCGTGAAGGCTTCTGGAGTGAACTTCAGTGGACTCCTGCCCACCCCTCCACTCCTTCTCTCCTCGGTGTCCTCTGTCACCTTCCCAGTCATGTGCCTAGTGTCTCACACTGGAGTTGCTTGTGCCATTCAGTGCCAGTGTTCTCCCAGCAGAAGTGAGGCAAGTCAGTGCAGGCAGTGGCTTTTGATAGAGCCATCATGCTTTCATTATTGTTTGTGCTGAAATAATTCGGGTAATGGTAAGTTTATAATGATTCATAAATAGTGAATGGTTGTAATTGAGCATTTAAGTTAAAGAAAAAACCTCAGTGGTTTGAAAAATTAGGAAAAAACTTTGATTCTAAGATACTGAGCTAAAGGATAGTATAAGGCAACTTTATTTAATGCGTAGTTATCATTTTGCTGTCTTGGTGCCTATAATTGCTGTTGATTCTCTTTCCTTTATCTGCCATTGTTACTAGTTTGGATATTAGCTATGTATATGAGTAGAATGTTGTGTTTGTCCTACTGGCTATTAGGTAAAGTATCTTTCTTCCATAGACCTTTGGGAAACAGAAGGTACAATTTAGGTATAATATGATTTAGGTATGATAGATTTAGGTAGATTCAGGGAAGAAATAAAGAGGTGACTGATTATGCTTATAACTGAGTTCTCTCTAAATTGAAAAATGTGTTTTAAAAAACTCAGTTCTTCATTTATTTATTTAACAGTCACTGAACATTTGTTGAAGGTAAGGCAATGTAACATTCTACTTTGTATTCTAATAAAGTACTTATGTGTTGGGTAAGCACTGAATAACAAAGTTCCTGAGACAGAGTAAGTCCCAGTTGGTGGGGAACAGTATTTAGAAAATCTTTTGGGAAATGAACTAATTATAAATGACTACTCCTTTCTAATAGGGTGTGATTGTCATTAGTCATCATTACTATAACTTACCAGCTGAGTGGCTTCTTCAAACAGGTTTGTTGAGTGGAGTGGATTTCTAGTATTAGGAAGTACTGGGAAGATGAGGCCAGGGCAAGGATAATACAGATGACTCTTGGACAATAGGGGATGGAACTTCATGGGTCCACTTATATGCAGACTTTCTTCAATAAATGTACATATTCCTTATTGAGTAAAATGCTGGGCATATATGGAGAACAAATCTTCTATTCTGTTTTAAGGGGAACAGTGATACTTGAGGTTGGAAATACATGGGTTAAGACTGTGGAAGACCATTTAAGTCCTAGGAGTTTTGACTATAAGTATTTTGTCACTGAAGTTTTTTGAGCTAAATGTTGATAGTGATTGTTCAGTTGCTTGGTCGTGTCCGACTCTATGACCCCTAGGACTCTATGAACTGCAGCACTCCGGGCTTCCCTGTCCTTCACTATCTCTCAGAGTTTGCTCAAGTCCATGTCCATCGAGTCGGTGATGCCATCCAGCCATCTCATCCACTGTCGTCCTCCTCCTGCCTTCAATCTTTCCCAACATCAGGGTCTTTTCCAGTGAGTTGGCTCTTCACATCAGGTGGCTAAAATATGGGAGCTTCAACTTTAGCATCAGTCCTTCCAATGATTATTCAGGACTGATTTCCTTTAGGATTGACTGGTTTGATCTCTTTGCTGTCCAAGGGACTCTCAAGAGTCTACTCTAACACTACAGTTCGAAAGTATCAATTCTTTGGCACTCAGGCTTCTTTATGGTCCAACTCTCACATCCATACATGGCTACTAGAAAAACCAATAGTTGAATTGTATTGAGAATGCATTATTTTTAGAATACATTTTCCTTCATTTTGATATGGCTTTCTGTTTGTACTATCAATTATAATTTAATCTCATAGAATTTTTATAGTAAGTGTATGTGTGTCTGTGTTTGTGTGTATAAGAGAGAGAGGGAAAAGGAAAGAGAGACAATTGGTATGGGGATGCAGTTTTCATCATCATAGCTACTACTTATGGAACTTCTATTTTGTATCTGGCCCTGAATATTAGAATTTTGTTACAGTACTCTCAATAAATCACATTTATTACAGGTGGTAAATGACCTGAACGTGATGGAGCGGGATTGGAATGTAGATTCATCTTATTCTTCTTTATGATAATTATCATCAAAACATTTATTTATTAATTTTTATCATTAAAACATTTATGCCTCATTTACTAAGTCCTAGATACTGGGCTAATTTTACACACATGCACACATACACACTATTTCATTTAATCCTTGTAAGAGTTCTGTGGGAGACATGTTATTTTTTAATCCCACCTCATTATCGGAGACTTCAATAATTGATTCAGTAAGTTGGTCAAGATGACACAGATGTTAGGAGATAGAATCCAAAACTGTTCTGCCCTGTGAACTCTAGCTCCCAAACTTTTAAAATTCACATTGTATTCTCTTAGAATGGTACCTCCTGGATCTCCACAATGAGCATGGTGTTTCCTGAGGTTATGTAAGGCAGTTGCTCCTGTAGACGCTGTGTTTTTAGCCACTGAGTTCTTTCTACTGTCTTGCTGCCTCTCTTATGTTCATTTGTGCTCAGTTGCTTCAGTTATGTCCAACTCTTTGTGACCGCATGGACTGTAGTCTACCAGGCTCCTCTGTCCATGGGATTCTCCAGACAAGAATACTGGAGTGGGTTGCCATGCCCTCCTCCAGGGGATCTTCCCAATCCAGGGATCGAACCCTTGTCCCCTGTGTCTCCTGCATTGCAGGTGGATTCTTCATCCCCTGGCTGCCTGGAAAGCCCACTGCCTCCCATACAAGTCGGTAAATTACCCATATAGCTCTGGATCTTTGTAAGGAGGGGCTAAGTAGCATACAACTGTCATTTCTTAGTTATTTAGTTTGTCATTTATAACAAAGTGAAACTTGGCTTGTTTTTTTTTTTCCAGCTGGTTTTGGACAGATTTATGGTAAATGACAGTTTTCCAAGTTCTCACAAAAGAAAAAAATAAAGCTTTCTGTCTTTTATCAGCATAGAGTTTTTCTTGTTGTACATGATGTAATAATTTGAGGCTGCCAAAGTCCAACCCACAGGAAATTGTTTGAGTTGGGTAGCAGTATTCACTGGGGAGTTTGCAATAATCAGCCCATAAATCAACAAATAGTGTGACCTTTTTTTAATGCTTGTAGATGCTATCTGTGTTTATTTTTAAGCTTGAATCAAAAGCAAATATTGATTCACTTATATAGTCTTCTTAGAAAAAAATGTCTGCAATATCTCAAGCTAGATATGGAGATTTGGGGGACTCATTTAAGGAGAGTCAGAGTCTATCAGAATGTTGGAATTGATTGTTCTAGATCCTTATCCCTTCAAACAGAAAGTTTCCTCTTGAAATAAACTTTCAGTGATTCAGTGCCTGTTATATTCAACTTCTCTGTGGAATGAAAGATACCCTTAAGGAATATATGAGGTAGTCCCTGTATACAAGTAACTGTAATATGGGAGAGGATGGGAATGCTCATCTTGGAGTGGAAGATGAGTGAGGGGCACTTAATAGGGGCTCAGATATCTGATCAATTGATCCAGGTATATCTTCTACAAATTCATTTGTGAATGAGTGAGTACAAGATGTAACTGGAAAATGGTGGTAAGGTCTAATGACTCTTAAACTTTGTGTAAGTGTCACACATATTTAATTCAATTTTATAAGTTAGTAGTTAATTTTACTAGCAGAATATGTGAATATAAAAACATGAAAAAGAAAACAAAATAAAAACATGCAATAAGAAAAACACAATCATGAACATGAGTCAGTAACAAAAATTGTCAAAGTAGGTCCTGCTGACTGCTTTGGTTTTCTTTAAGTTTACTGTTTGTTCATGTTTTTGCCCCGAGAGTGGAATAAGTGGACAGGAAAAAATTATGGGAGAGAAACTTGTGAAAACTCCATCCATTAATTTCTCCCCTTGTGAATTATGAAAATTCCATTTTTTATTTTTTAAAGTACCATTTTTCTCTAGCCAAAAGAATCCTCATCACTAGAAGCCATCGAAAAGGGGAAGGGCATGGTATTTTAGGAGTCCTCTGGTGGTCTCATATGCAGCAATGGTGGTCTGGCAATGAGTCAGTAATGTGGTGTAGTAGCCCAGTGGGGAGAGGAGCTGAGCATAGCAGCAGTAGCAATGAGACTGGAATGAAAAGAAATAGAAATCGAAATCTAGCCTCCTGTTTTTAGATAGGCAATAGTTACCAATTATTAAACAGCTTTCATATTGTTAGGATCTTAGGTGTCTCAATGATTGGTTGCCTCTGGTCCAGAGCCCTTTCATTCTGTTCTTAGGGAAAATGAGTTTAAAATCCAATTTTAGTTTTACTTGAAGGAAATTGTAAACTAAACATAATTTATCCGTGAATTATAGATAATTTAGAAAATAGAGAAAAGAGGGGAAAAAAATGCATCACCCTAACAAGACCCCTGTCCTTTTACATTTACTTTTTCTTGATCTTACAGATTGAAAAACTTTTCTAATAGTTCATTCCAGGTAAATCAAGCTCTGAGAAACAGACTTCTGAACTAATAGAACTTAACGCATTACCTGCTGAACTGTGAGGGTAAACATGGTAAACCCATAGATTTCAAAGAAGTCTTCACTGGACTCTTAAGTTCCCCATGATCACAAACTATTCGTCCACCTACACTTGTAAGTGTAGAAAGTTAATCCTCCAAATACCTCTGTTCCTTACTGGGGCCAAGCTTTCATCTCCCTCAGTGAAGTATTTGCATAGTTAAAAAGTTTTTTGTTTTGAACTAATTTGGGACTTACAGAAAAGTTGTAAAGATGGTACAGAGTGTTTTTAGATATCTCTTACTCAGCTTCCTTTCATGTTATCATCTTGTATAACCGTAGTACAATGATGAGAACCAGGAAATTAACATTGGTTCAATACTATTAAGGAAAGACCTTCAAGCTTCACTAGTTTGTTCATCATTATTCTTTACTGAGGATTCTATCTAGGATCTCACATTGCATTTCACGCATTTTTCTTCGTTAGTCTCTTCTGTTCTGTAAAAGTTTCTCAGTCTTTCTTTGTCTTTTATAACTCTGACATTTTGGGAGAGTATTAGCCAGTTATTTGGTCAAATGTCCCTCAATTTAGATTTGTCTTTTTTTTTTTTCCCTCTCATGATTGAACTGAGATTATAAGGTTTAGTCAAGACTATCACAGAAATGTGTTCTCAATGCATTATTAACACGGGATTCATAATATCATTATTTATTTTTGCTGGTGATGTTTGACCCGATCACTTGGTTAAGGGCCTCTCTGCCTGGTTTCTCTATAGTAAAGTTAAATTCTTTCCTTTGTAGTTAATAAATATCTGGTTGGAGATATTTTGATACTGTCATTTGCATGAATGTCATGGAATTCTCTGTGCATGGAATTAGTAGTATTACTTAGAGACCTCACTGAACTTCATTTAATGATTATGAAATGAATTTCCGTAAGAGACTTATCCCCTTCCAGGGTACTTGTACCTTATTCCTGGTTTCATCAAAGGACCCTCAGGTTCTGCAGGAGCAAATCCCTCTAGTCTTTACTGGTGTCAGTCACACTCATATCCCATTCATAATGAAGTCTCCAGTGCTAATAAGCTATATGTCTCTGAACCCCCTTCACCCCACTGTCTCTTAGGGACACTGGGCTCTTCCTGTGGCCCAGTGTCCTTCCAGGCCTCATTTCTCTTTAGGCATAAGCCAGTTTCATTTCACCAAACATTTGAATGACTGCTTAGGGTTTTTTCAGAAATAGAGGCTACGAGCAGCTTAGCTGTTTGGTGTGAAATACAGTAGTGGATAGTTAGGGTAGCTGCGTCTGTAGCCTGGTTTAATACTTTGGCCTGAGAAATATGGCAGCACATTATGATGTATTGTGTATACTCATTGTGAAGTAATCATTCTCTGTGTTTCATTAATACAGAGAAATAAAATGATTTTTTTTTCTGAAGGTCATCAGCTAGAGCTTTATTGCTCTAACGCTGTCAGTCTTGAGCCTTTTAAATTTAGCCCTGCCATTTCTACTCTGTCAACTGTGGATCTGTAGTAGAAATATTACAGTCTGCCTAAGAATGAAAAATCCAAATGTAAACCAGACAGTACAATTTAGGTCTATTTAGTGCTAAGAAAATTTTAAACAATGAATAACATATTAGATGTTTGATTAGTAAAATACAAATTTATTAGTATTACTGAATTCAAAGTAGCTTTTTGAATTAAATATTTTTTCAAGTAACATGTACGATAGAAGCCCATTTTCTGTAATATGATTCAGATTCTGTGGGTCCTGGAGCTTAATATAATTTAGGGGACCCACTTTAAGGAAAACATTTTCTAAAAAATAGAAAATTGAATGTTGGGCCTGAGGGCCTGTGCAAGAGAGTGCCTTGAAATTTAATCTTCATGGTTTCTTGTTAAGTCTGCTTCTGGATGTGGGAATCTGCAAAAAGTTTGGGACCCACTGTTTTCTGTCATTTCACACAGGGGAAAGGTTTTTACCCTGCCCACAGGAACTTAGTGTGTTCAGATTGGGAACAATATGGGACATAAAGCTTAGTAACTGCATTTCACTAATAGGTAATAAGATGACACGCTTCCTTCCCAATTTTGGCTTCTAAGCTTCCTAGGAGTATACCTGATGTTAGAGACAGGAAAGTGAGGCAGGCTGTTTTGACTTAGTAAATCCCAGTAGTAATGATGATTTAAAAAGTCTAAAGTAGATTACTTTAAAGTAGATTAAAGATTAAATAAATATAAGAATTTATGTTCAGATTTTTAATTTCTTCATGATTCAACCTTGGTGGTGGTGGTGGTTGTTAAGTGGCTCAGTCGTGTCCGACTCTTTGCAACCCCGTGAACTGCAGCCCTTCAGACTTTCCTGTACTTCACTGTGTTGGGGTTTGCTCCAACTCATGGCCATTGAGTCAGTGATGCCATCCAACCATCTCATCCTCGGTCGCCCCCTTCTCCTCTTGCCCTTAATCTTTCCCAGAATCAGGGTCTTTTCCAGTGAGTCACCTCTTCACATCAAGTAGCCAAAGTATTGGAGCTTCATCTTCAGCATCAGTCCTTCCAATCAATGAACATTCAGGACTGATTTCCTTTAGGATTGACTGGTTTGATCTCCTTGCTGTCCAAGGGACTCTCAAGAGTCTTCTCTAGCACCACAGTTCAAAAGTATCAATTCTTTGGTGCTCAGCCTTCTTTGTGGTCTGGCTCTCATCTGTACATGACTACTGGAAAAGCCATAGATATGACTATACAGACCTTTGTTGGCAAAGTGATGTCTCTGCTCTTTAATGTGCTGTTTAGGTTGGTCATAGCTTTTCTTCCAGGGAGCAAGCATCTTTTCATGGCTGCAATCACTGTCTGCAGTGATTTTGGAGTCCAAGAAAATAAAATCTGTCATTGTTTCCACTTTTTCTCCATCTATTTGCCATGAAGTGATGGGACTGGATGCCATGATCTTAGTTTTCTGAATGTTGAGTTTTAAGCCAGCTTTTTCACTCTTCTCTTTCACCCTCATCTAGAGGCAAGAGCAAAGAGTTCCTCTTTGCTTTCTGCCATAATGGTGATGTCATCTGCGTATCTGAGGTTGTTAATATTTCTACTGGTAATCTTGATTCCAATTTGTGATTCATCCAGCCTGGCATTTCGCATGATGTACTCTGCATGTAAGTTAAATAAGCAGGGTGACAATATACAGCCTTGATGTATTCTTTTCCCAATTTTGAACCATTCCATTGTCCCATGTCTGGTTCTGACTGTTGTTTCTTGACTGTTGCTTCTTGACCTGAGGTTTCTCAGGAGGCAGGTCAGGTGGTCTGGTATTTCTTTAAGAAATTTTCACAGTTTGTTGTGATCCACACAGTCAAAGGCTTTAGTGTAGTCAATGAAGCAGAAGTAGATGTTTTTGTGGAATTCTCTTGCTTTTTCTGTGATCCAGTGGATGTTGGCAATTTGATCTCTGGTTCCTCTGCCTTTTCTAAATCCGTCTTGTACATCTCGATGTTGTTGGTTTATGTACTGTTGAAGACTAGCTTGAAGGATACTGAGTATTACCTTGGGAAGCATGTGAAATGAATGCAGTTGTGTGGTAGTTTGAACATTCTTTGGCATTGCCTTTCTTTGGGATTGGAATGGAAACTGACCTTTTTCAGTCCTGTGGCCACTGCTGAGTTTTCCAGATTGGCTGGCATATTGAGTGCAGCACTTTCACAGCATCATCTTTTAGGATTTGAAATAGCTCAACTGGAATTCCATCACCTCCACTAGCTTTGTTTGTAGTGTTGCTTCCTAAGGCCCACTAGACTTTGCATTCCAGGAGGTCTGGCTCTAGGTGAGTGACCACAGCATCATGCTTATCCGGATCATTAAAACCTTTTTTTGTATAGTTCTTCTGTGTATCCTTGCCACCTCTTCTTAATCTCTCCTGCTTCTATTAGGTCCTTGCCATTTTTGTCCTTTATTGTGACCGTCTCAATGAAATGTTCCCTTGGTATCTCTAATTTTCTTGAAGAGATCTCTTTTCTTTCCTGTTGTATTGTTTTCCTCTACTTCTTTGCGTTGTTCACTTAAGAATGCTTTCTGATCTCTCCTTGCTATTCTTTGGAACTGCATTAGTTGGGTATATCTTTTCCTTTCTCCTTTGCCTTTCCCTTCTCTTTTCTCAGCTATTTGTATGGCCTCCTCAGACAACCCGTTTGCTCTGACCAGCGTGTTCTCTTGACAAAACTCTTAGTAGCCTTTGCCCTGCTTCACTTGGTACTCCAAGGCCAAACTTGCTTGTTAGTACAGTTATCTCTTGACTTCCTACTTTGCATTCCAATCCCCTATGATGAAAAGGACATGTTTTTTGGTTTTAATTCTAGAAGGCCTTGTAGGTCTTCATAGAACTGTTCGACTTAGCTTCTTTGGCATTAGTGGTTGGGGCATAGACTGGGATTACTGTGATGTTGAATGGCTTGCCTTGGGAATGAGCTGAGATCATTCTCTTGTTTTTGAAATTGCAACCAAAGTGGACTTCCTCATGGCCCAGTGGTTAAGACTCTGTGTTCCCGTGGCACACAGCATAGGTTCAATCCCCAGTCTGGGAAGATCGCACATGCCACTGTGGTCCAGGAAGGGGGGAAGAAAAAGATATTTGGAGAAGGAAATGGCAAACCACTCCAGTATTCTTGCCTGGAGAATCCCATAGACAGAGGAGCCTGGCGGGCTATAGTCCACGGGGTTGCAAAGAGTCGGACATGACTAAGCGACTTCACTTTCACTTTCACTGCATTTTGGACTCTTTTGTTTGACTATGATGGCTACTCCATTTCTTCCAAGGGATTCTTGCCCACAGTAGTAGATATAATTACCATCTGAATTAAATTTGCCAGTTGCCATCCATTTTAGTTCCCCAAGTACTAAAATGTCGATGTTTACTCTTACCATCTTCTATTTGACCACATCCAATTTACCTTGATTCATGGACCTAACATTCCTCTACATGTATAGAGGTAGTGTAACTCCCAGCACAATCAAGACATGTAACAGCTTCATCATGCTGGTACTGCCCCTTTGTAATCAACTCTTACCCTCACCTCCAACTTCTGGCAACTACTGGTCTGTTTTGACTTTTGAATTTTAATTTTGACTTTTCCAAAATGTCATAAAAGTAAAATTGTATAGCATATGACCTTTCGAGTCTCATCATAGTACATTTCAGATTCATCCATATTATTTTGTGTGTTAGTATTATTACTTTCTATTGTTGAGTTTAATGTATGTATGTACCATTTACTAGTTGAAGAACATTTGGGTTATTTCCAGTTTTCGGTGATTATATATAAAGGCACTGTAAACATTTGTGTAAAGGTTTTTACGTAGCATAAGCTTTTATTTCTTTTTGGGTAAAATACCTAGAAATGAGGTTGCTAGTTCAGATGGTAAAAGTACATTTAACATTGTATGTAATTGCCAACAGAGTCATTTTGCATTTTTGTCAGCGGTTTGGGAGACTTTCAGTTGCTCTCATTCTTATTCTCTAGTATTTGTTGTTGTCAGATTTTAAATAACTTCTTTTTATAGTTTTTGTTTTTAGCTATGTAGTGTGATTTTAATTCCATCCCCCTAAAGACTAATAATAATGGTAAATATCTTTTTATATGTTTATCTGCTATTTAAGAAAATTGGATAATTTTGCTCATTAAGTTTAGTGTTCGATGCATATTTTGGATACAAATCATTTATTCACTATGTTATTTGAAAATATTTTTTAATCTTTGGGTCTTTTCATTCTCTTAATAGTGCCTTTCAAATAATAGAACTTCTTAATTATGATGAAGTCCAGTTCTATGTTTCTTTTTTCTTTTATGTATTGTGCTTTTGTTTTGTATGTAAGGAGTCTTTACTTAGCCCAAGGTCACAACATTTTTGTCTTCTAGAATTTTTATAGTTTTAGGTTTTCATTTAGGACTGTAATCCATTTTGAGTTATTTTTGTATAAAATGTAAGTTATGGGTCAAGGTTCAGTTTTTTTTTTTAATAGGTTTGTCCAGTTGTTCCAACTTCATTTGTTGAAATGACTATCCTTTCTCCTTTGAGTTACCTTTGCACTTGTACTGAAAATCGGTGACATTATTCGTGTCGGCCTGTTTCTGGGCTCTCTGTTTTGTTCCAGCGCTCTATGTGTCTGTCTTTTCACCAGTACCATATAGTACTGACCAGTGAATGTTCCACCTTGTTTCTTCTGTTTTAAAATTCTTTTGGCTATTATACTTCCCTTGCCTCCATGTAACTTTTAGAATCAGCTGGTTAATTTCTACAAAAAGAAATCTTGTTGGAGTTTTGATTTGAAATTGCATTAAATCTCTGCATTAGTTTGGAATGAATTGGCATCTTAAAACTGAAATGTCCAGTTTACAAATGTCACATGCCTATCCACTTACTTAGGTTTTGTAGTTTTGGGGGTATAGAGCTTACATATATTTATGTTTTTACCTAAGTATTTTGTATTTATGGTGGCTCAGTGGTAAAGATAGTATTGTAAGTAGTACTTTAAAGGAATTTCAGTTTCCAGTGTTCATTGTTATTATACAGAAACACAAGTGATTCCTTAAAAAATATTGACTTTGTATTCTGTGACCTGACTTCACTTATTAGTTCTTAGAGGTTTTTGGGTAGATTTCTTAGGATTTTCAAGTATAGAACATAGTATCTATAAAGATGGTTATTTTATTTCATTATAATCTATATGTTTTTAAAATTTCTTTTTCTTGCCTTGTTGTACATACTAGGACTTCCAGTATGATGTTGAACAGGGGCAGTTAAGAGTAGACATCATTACTTTTTTGGGGGACCTAAAAAGGTGGGACTGGTCCTATCAAAAACTTTTTTTAGCTGAATAGCTGACATTGTTCTACTGCTAAGGAACAATTCAAGCTTTCCACTTTTTTTGTGTGTGAAATCACAAGTAAGTAATGAAGTATGTTAGAGAGAAATATTAGTTCAAAAAACTAATTTTATGAATGAATTGGCTAGCAAGAGACAGGAGGCCAGAAAGACTTATGTATTGTAATAGTCTAGTGTTAGTCACTCAGTTGTGTCTGACTCTTTGTGACCCCGTTTTACTGTAGCCCACTAGACTCTTCTGTCCATGGGATTCTCCAGGCAAGAGTACTAGAGTGGGTTGCCATTTCCTTCTCCAGGAAATTGTCCTGACCCAGGAACCAAACCTGGGTCTCCTGCATTGCAGGGCAGATTCTTAACCATCTGAGCCACCAGGAGGGGTAATTGTGGCACCAACTAGGTGATGACAGTGGAAGTGAGAAAGAAGGATCGATGTAAGAGATTTTGAAGGGGTAATTGACAGACCTTACACTGTGGATGCGGAAGGGGGAGAGGGATAGAAAGGTGTCAGAGACTGATAAACAGCTAAGATTTAGAACCTGAGTAATTGGAGATGCCATTAGTTGACAAAATAGGTGGGGGGAGAATAAGAGGAAGGACTCTTTTGTTGGAGAAGGATGTGACTTCAGATTTCGTCGACATGTTAAACTTGTTTTGAAAGTGAGACAATATGCACATAGTTAGTAATTTTGTTTCAGAGTTCATGAGATTTATCATTTATCAGCCAGAAGTGATGGTTTAAGTTCTGATGGAAAAGGGGATGAGAACACCATGGGGAGCACTCTAGACAAGAGCAGGCACACCTGATTTTAACTTTAGGGGATGTTCGCTTTTAAGAAAACAGCAAAGGAGAGAGAAAATGGATTGTTGGAGGATAGGAGAATCAGTATTCATTTGTCATTCTTTCATTTTTGGTATTCTCTCATTTTCTTTTTAATTCACCCTATGAATTCAGGATTGTGTAAGATCAGGCAGCCAGTGTTAGGTGCTGCAGAAAAGTTAAGAAGACTGAAGCATATGGAAGAGCCAGTAGGTTTTGAAATTAGATTGCTTTTGAAAACAAATGTACCATGGAGTAATATTGTGGTGGTAGAGTGAAGGAACAGTACCATGTTCTGACGAGATTAATGGTGAGCAAGGAAAAGTAGCAGTGGTAAATTATTTTACAGAGATGTTTAGCAGTGAAAGGTTGAAAAAAATTTAAGACAGTAGGCATAGGAGTAAATAAGTTCAAGGTGGTGTTTGTTGTTACTTTTTTTTTAAAAAAAAGAATATGGGATACCTGTATATGGTTATCTTTAAAGGGGAAAGAGTTCATGAGAAGGGAACGTGTGAATGATAATAATAACTAATTTGTATAGGGGTTACTATATTGATATCCTCATATTAAGCAACAAGATATTGTGAATATGGTTTGTAATTTTTTAAAAAATTGGAGTATAATGCCTTTACAATGTTGTGTTAGTTTCTGCTATACAACAAAGTGAATCAGCCATATATGTGTAAGTAAGTAAGTAAAGTCACTCAGTCGTGTCTGACTCTTTGTGACCCCATGGATTGTAGCCCACCAGGCTTCTCTGTCCATGGGATTCTCCAGGCAAGAATCCTGGAGTGGGTTGCCATTTCCTTCTCCAGGGGATCTTCCCGACCCAGGGATCTAACCTGGGTCTCCCGTATTGCCGGCAGACACTTTAACCTCTGAGCCAACAGGGAAGCCCATATGTGTGTGTATATATATAAATATATAACTATCCCCTCCCTATTGAACCTCCCTCCCACCTCCACCCCCAATTCCCAGTTTGTAATTATTGATGTGTGGAGTGTACCAAGGAATTGAGATAACTGTCTGTTGATTTATCAATGCAAATATAGTTCAGTTCAGTTCAGTCGCTCAGTCGTGTCTGACTCCATGACCCCATGGATGGCAGCATGCCAGGCTTCCCTGTCCATCACCAACTCCCGGAGTTTGCTCAGACTCATGTCCATCGAGTCGGTGATGCCATCCAACCATCTCATCGTCTGTCATCCCTTTCTCCTCCTGCCTTCAGTCTTTCCCAGAATCAGGATCTTTTCCAACGAGTCAGCTTTTTGTATCAGGTGGCCAAAGTATTGGAGCTTCAGTTTCAGCATCAGTCCTTCCAATGATTATTCAGGACTGATTTCCTTTAGGATTGACTGGTTTGATCTCTTTGCAGTCCAGGGGACTCTCAGGAGTCTTCTCCAACACCACAGTTCAAAAGCATCAATCCTTTGGTTCTCAGCCTTCTTTATGGTCCAACTCTTAAATCCATACATGACTACTGGAAAAACCACAACTTTGACTATATGGCAAATATAGATTCTTCAGTAAATTATAAGTAAACTGCTCCACAGATGAACAGAAACCAGAAATGTGAGCAAATTTTGACTCACATTTGAGTCAAATGTGACTTCAGTCACAAAGTCCAGTTTGACTTCCTATTGTTTGGGTTACTTTTGGCTTTAATCGCTAGTAATGGGGCTACTGTTCCTTCATTAGAAACTGAGATACTTTTCATGGTTTTCTTGTCATTCTTTAGACCTTCTAAAATGTTACCCTATTTCTTGTTAACAGACTGAGTTGTTTTTTTTTTCCAATGAGTCAACTCTTCGCATGAGGTGGCCAAAGTAATGGAGTTTCAGCTTTAGCATCATTCCTTCCAAAGAAATCCCAGGGCTGATCTCCTTCAGAATGGACTTTTGGATTGGGGGCAGGAGGAGAAGGGGACGACAGAGGATGAGATGGCTGGATGGCATCACTGACTTGATGGACGTGAGTCTGAGTGAACTCTGGGAGTTGGTGATGGACAGGGAGGCCTGGCGTGCTGCGATTCATGGGGTCACAAAGAGTCGGACACGACTGAGCAACTGAACTGAACTGAACTGAGTTGTTTACCTTTTCATGTTAATCTTTGTATTTTTAAAATAATTGTAAAATTTAAATGTTTCTTCAAGCACATGGCTCAATAATACTGATATGTACCTTGCTCTGTGTGAGCCCTATTACAGTTCTTTTTGTACAAGTAGAAGACTTATTCCTGTTGGCTTGCAACTTTCTCGTATCCTGAGGTGCCCAAACAGAAATTTACTTCTCTATTTTTAGGCACAGCAGTTCACTCACAATTTATTCTTTGTTTTGAAAACTTGCTTGCACATACCCACCATGTTAAATCTCAGTCATTGTGTGAAATAGATATTGTAAAGCTGTTTTATAGACCTAGAAAACAAAGTTCAGGACAGCTACATTGTTTGGGATTACAGAAAGTAATAAAAATCTGGAAATTGAGCCCATATTTTCCAACTGCAAGTCTTGTCCTAGTCCTCTTAATAATATCATAATTGTTGTGTGTGTGTGCTCAATCACTAAGTCATGTCCAACTCTTTGGACCCCCATGGACTCCAACTCACCAGACTCCTCTGTCCATGGAATTTTCCAGGCGAGAATACTGGAATGGGTTGCCATTTCCAACTCCAGGGGATCTTCCTGACCCAGGGATGGAACCCCTGTCTCTTATGTCTCCTGCATTGGCAAGCGGATTCTTCATCACTGCACCACCTGGGGAGCCCCAATATCATGATTACTGTACATCATTTACTCCTTACGACAACCTGACCTTATATTCTATTTCAAACGCTCCTTTTCATAGAAATAGTATTCCAGCCTTATTTCCTTTTTGGAGAAGGAAATAGCAACCCACTCCAGTATTCTTGCCTGGAGAATTCCATGGATGAGGAGTCTGGTGGGCTATAGTCCATGGGGTCACAGACAGTCGGGTACGACTAAGTGACTTAACACTTATTTCCTTTTAATTTGGCCACATAGCTATACATTTTTTATATTTTCTTATGTAATTTTAAATTGTTTTATTATTTGAAGATATCAGTTCCTTTTCAACTTAAGAAAATAATTAAAAACTTATAAACAAGTTCTACGAAATGGAATAAAGAATTTCCATATACCCTTCAGCCAGATTTATTTATTGGTAACATTTTGCTGTTTTCAGTTTATTATTTTCTCTCTCCTTCTTTCTCCATGTATATGTAAGTATGCACACATACCCACAAGTCTTTTTTTCTGAACCATTTCAGAGTAAGTTGCAGACATTATGCTCTTTTACCCCTAAAATACTTCAATATTGCCTAGGAAGTTCTTTTCCTTTTAAAAATTGGTTGTTAGGGACTTCCCTGGTAGACAGTGGATAGGAATCTGCCTGTCAATCCAGGGCTGCTACTGCTGCTAAGTCACTTCAGTCGTGTCCCCCCTCTGTGTGACCCCATAGACGGCAGCCCACCAGGCTCCCCCCGTCCCTGGGATTCTCCAGGCAAGAACACTGGAGTGGGTTGCCATTTCCTTCTCCAGGGCACATGGGTTCAATCCCTAGTCCGGGAAGATTCCACATGCCGCAGAGCAACTAAGCCTGTGTGCTTCAACTACTGAGCCCACATGCTGTAGCTACTGAAGCCCGTGTGCCTAAAGCCTGTGCTCTACAATAAGAGGAGCCACTGCAGTGAGAAGTTCCAGTGCTGCAACTAGAGCGTAGACCCTGCTCGCCACAACTAGAGAAAAGCCCGTGCACAGCAACGAAGACCCAGTGCAAACAAAAATAATAAAAATACATAAACTGCTAAAAAAAGAAAAAAAAGAAGAAGGTTGTTAGATAAATCCAAGAGTTCCTGGTGGTCTGGTGGTTAAGACTGCGTGGGCCAGCACAGGTTCCATCCTGGTCCAGGAACTGAGATTCCACATGCCATACGGTGCCTCCCCCACTCCCCCAAAAGTTAGGGCTTTGTGGGTAGAATTCTTTATTTACTTTCTCATGTATGTTTCACAGATGGATTATATTGTTTGGTGCGAGACCTGCAATTTAATTGAAATATTTTGTCTTCAGTGTTTCTTTGGACCGTTTGTTACTGCCCCTCTTGGCTTTGTTCTTTTTGGCTCTCACCTCTGGTTTCTGACACACCTAATTCAAGCGTGAGAGCTTTTTGCCTTGCCCTACACAGGCCATCCAGAGCCTGAGACTCTTTTTCTGCTACTGCCTTTTTTCCCTTTGCTCCCTGAACTCACGGATGTGTATCATAGGGCAGGCTGAGTTTCAGTGAGCTCCTCACGTGGATCCTGCTGCCAAGTTTTTGGCTTTGAGCAGAGTGGAGGCTTGGTCCTTGTCATTCCTTTGCAGCAGTTAAGCTGAAGGAATGCTGCATGGCTTGTTGGAAATTGCTTAGTGGCCTCCGGTGGGGTGTGTATGAGGGTGTGTGTAGAGAGTTGAGGGTCTTGTAGTCTGTGTGGGAGACGTGGGATCTTTCCTGGTGCTGTGTGCTAATCATCAGGCAGTATTTATTGAGCGCTTCCTTATGACTAGCACTGTGTTAGGAGCTTTTGGAATAATATAATAAAATGCATAAGTAAGTCACAGTAAGTAGTCAAACAAAACTATGTCTCCCACTTACCAACTTTGATTTGAGCAAGTTAATGTCTTTAAGCTTCCCTTTACGCTTCTGTAAAATGGAACTATTAATACCTACTGATTGGGCTGTTATGAAGATTGAGTAAAGAATGTAGGTATTGTTTAGCACATGTATGACACTAGCTAGTATTCCATTTCATACAGTCATGGTCAGAATATATGACTGACACCATATAAAACAAATAAAGAGCAATAAAAACAAATAGAGAATAATATGACACTATAATGTATAATCAAAATACTTTAATTGTGACCTGTAGATTATAAATAGTCTGGGAATTTAGAGAAGGGAAAGAACATTCTTATGCAACCATTTAATGTTCCTGTGCCTCAGCTTTTCCACTGAACACACTATAGATAGTGCTAGGTGATCTGAGAAGGATGAAACTGTTACAGCATTTTTGGTTTTTTAGGTCATCCATATGATGGTGAGAAGGAAAGCAGAAGCTTGGGCAACTGTTAGAAGCCAAATTTAATATTTAACATTCTACATTTTTTCTTTATGTGGACCTGGCGGCCTTATAGGAGAACTTAAAGGTGAATATTAGAAGCATTTTCTTCCAAGGAAATTTTTGCCTCTTGCTTCTTTGGCATTTTAATTAGTTGAAGATTATTGTTGGTCAATGGATGGCCTCTGATGGTGACTGCCTTGGATATAATCTGAGGATTAAGTGATTTGTAACCCAAATTATCTCTCTGATCCTCTGGCAAAAAAAATGTAACATACAAACAAACAGGGCAGAAGAAGATTTTGTTTTTTTGGACTGAATATTAAGGACATATGGTTTACTCACCATGAGGGTTTCTCTGGGATGGGACATCTTTACTCAGTAAAGTGATAACATGCCCCTCCCACCTTTAAATAGGCTTTTATAGCCATGGGCATGTAAAACACCTTTAAAATTTTCTGTACTCAAAACATCCAAAAGAAACTGTTTCAATTTCCCAGTTTGGTATGTGTTTACTTGGTAATTTTTTTCTTAGCCTGGTTGTGGAAAGTTCGCATTGGAGTTTTATATTTGTCCAGATCAACTTTCTTCTAGAAAATTTGAGAGAAGTCTCCTATGAAAGTAAGGCTGCTCACACCTTTTCCCCCTGCCTGTTGAGTGGTTCTCCTTTTTGTTGTTGTTGGGCTTATTTTTTTGGTTGGGGGAGGGCTATGTATTGTTTGCCAAGGTTTCAAGTTTATAGTGCGAGGTGAGGCAACGTTGATCTTGGCAGAACAGCACAAAGCTAGTAGAGTCATTAAGTGACGCAAGCTTTTGATTTTTTTTTCTTTCTGTTAAAGCTCTCTGGCACAGCTGGCTAGTCTGGTCACAGAGGAAAAGAGAAGAGATTTTCTGAAGTTGTGGATGGAATAATAGAAGATGTTTGGGACATATTAAAGAACAGCAGCAGAGCAACAACAGCAGAAACTCCATGTATTTCAAACAAACTTCTTAGCTTTCTGAAATCTATGTCAATTGCTTAGAACCTGGGTTTTTACTTCAGAGGATGATGGGACAATGGGACAGGGCAGTAGAAGGCAAGGAGAGTTGTGCTGGATTCTTGGTTGTCTGTCTGCCTCTCCTTCCAGTTGGGAAAATCTTCAATCCACAGGAAGCATTATAAACAAGCCTAAAGAACACACTCTACCCTGATCCTGGATTCTGTTGGAGTTGAGGATTACAGCCACTTCACCAGAATTTTATGGAGTCGGTTCAAGAAAAATAGAAGGAAGCGATACTTAAGGACTTCTCGGTTTGAATTTGTCCTGTGCCATGTTAAATTTTAGGCATTGTTTGGAACAAGTTGAGGACAGCTCTGGCTTGTGGATCTAAGGATGCCTGAGTTTCTTGAGCTACCTATATGATGTTTGAAAGGTTGTAAATTCAAAGTCCTTCAACGTAAATTTGTTAAATTCTGGATTCTCTTTATATTAAGGACTTCAACAAAGACTAAGGACTCCCCCAAAGATACAGAATATTCTCTTGTTTTCAGGCTAAATGTGAACAGTAATGTCTTGGAAGAGAAATTATTTTTCAGGGGGCCGTGGTAGTGTCCAGGGGATGTTTGCTCCTCGAAGCTCAACCTCCATAGCTCCCAGCAAAGGCCTCAGCAATGAGCCAGGACAAAACAGCTGCTTCCTCAACAGTGCCTTGCAGGTAAGGATAATTTCTTTTTGGTGAACTTCAACTTTCAGTTGCTGATGCTGTATTTCTGATTACTTTTTAAAATCTAATACTTGATAGTCTCTGTTTGAGATCAGCAGCTTAAGATCATTTTTTAAGTTCATCTCTGTGATCATAGGCAAGTCACTTTATCTGTTTGAGTCTCAATTACCTGATTTGTAAAAGAGATTAATAATGGTAATAGAAATAATAACTAACTAAAGGGAGGTACATGGACTAGATCGTACTACTTGCTTAGTGACTTTTTTCCTGAACAGTCTCTACTGTTTTTTTTTTTTTTTTCCATTTGAGACTAAGGTGTCTCATCACCCTAGTTGCTTTCCTCCAGTCTAGAAAGCAAAATTCTTTCCATAAGTCAAAGATTTTCAGGTATGTTATTCTTGTCTCATAATATTCAGGCTCTCAGCATACTCACTGATTGGGGTCCAGTCTTTGTCCACTTCTTTGTCTCCTTCCTCTGAGCTCTCCTGTAATATCTGATTAGATATGCTTACACAGAGCTGGTAGAAAATAAATTCCCCTAAGTTGATTAGCTACTCTAAATTTTCCCTTTTGGTTTTGCTTGCCACATTGCTGCTGCTGCTGCTAAGTCGCTTCAGTTGTATCCGACTCTGTGCGACCCCACAGACGGCAGCCCACCAGGCTCCTCTGTCCGTGGGATTCTCCAGGCAAGAACACTGGAGTGGGTTGCCATTTCCTTCTCCATTGCATGAAAGTGAAAAGTCTAAGTGAAGTCGCTCAGTCGTGTCCGACTCTTAGTGACCCCATGGACTGCAGCCTACCAGGCTCCTCCGTCCATGGGATTTTCCAGGCTACGTTAGCCTTCTTAAAACCCTGGTGCTTACTGTCTGTCTGTCTGCCCTGGCCAATCAGGGCCGTAGTGTGATAGGTTCATCCCTCTTAGTCTAACTTTCAAGTGATAACTTTCCCCTTTCTCTCCTCTTCAGAGTAAAAGTAAATCTTAAGATAAATATGCTTGGGTAAAGTATTAATTAGCTTTACACCTCAGATATATGAGAAAATAAGTTGCTATGAGAGAAAAAAAGACATGACAATGTATTTGGTATAAAAAGCACTGGACTTAAGAATTAGGAGACCTAGGTCCGAGTTTTAGCCTTTCTTTAGACTAGCCTTGTGACTTTGTACAGGTAATAGTATTTCAGTTTTCTCACTTGTAGTTCAAGAATCTTGTCAAGCTTATTTACTTACTTATTTTGTATTATGAATTTTCATGCACACAACAACCAGGCTCAACAGTGATTAACATTTACCAGTCTTAGTTCATTCATTGCCACTACTCAATTATAGAACATATAATTTATCTACATATACATATTTCTATTTTTATACTTGAAGACATTGATAGTTTTGGAGTGCCTATTATAATCTTGTTACAAGTTAAAAATAATTGTTTCTATGAGCTAATATTCTAACTTTTATGGTATGAAAGCTATGTTCACCACAGGTGTATTGAACCCATTACATTTATTATAAAAAGGTGTTACTTATTTGGGAGTGTAGCATATTTCAACAAACTTTGGAAATATATACCTATAGATACCTAAGTATCAATGTGAAGATACCCCAGAAGTGTCTATTATCTGGTACGCCTAAAGTGTAGTGCCTTTTCAGATATGATGCTTTTAAAATGTTTTCCAGATAAGAGAAGCTTCCTAAGGCATTTATGCTATATATTGCACTGTTTCTTTCTTAACTAAAGTTCAAAGTTTATTCAGATTTCCTGAGTTTTTTACATAGCGCCTTTTTGTATTCCAGAATCCAATCCAAGATGCTGCATTTACTTGTCAGGCTCCTCTTGGCTGTGATAGTTTCTCAGTTTCCTTGTTTTGATAATCAGGACAGTTTTGAATAGTACTAGTCAAGTATTTAGTAGGATGTCCCATTATTGGAATTTGATGTGATTCTCATGATTAAACTGGGGTTATGGGTTTTTGAGAGAAATACCATAAAAGTAAAGTGCTATTCTCATCACTTTCTGTCAAAGTTACATTCTATGAACAGATTTATCACTGTTGATTTTACCGTTATTTTTTAAATTCTGTTGACTTAAGGAGGTCACACCTCTCTCAGAAAGGTCCAAAATGGAGAAATCTAACAAAGACAAAATTCCACACTGCAATTCAAGCTTCTAAATAAGTTTTTAAATATTTTTGCTTTTCTTGTGTGGGCCATTAAAATAAATCCTTATTCTGCAGTTTTTAACCCATAAAATACCTCTTTAGGATCACATTTGATGTATGTCATACCACATTTTCTCTGTGTGATCTACTTTATGTTTGAATTAGTGTTTTTTCTATAATATGGTCATCTGTGCCTCTGATTGGATACTTCACTTTATTTGGACTTTTTTTGATAGATTAGAATGAACTTTTCTCTTGAGAGTAATGATGTCTTCTGTGATCGTTACCTATATTTGCTTGACTTCTTGATTTAAATGGGGAATTTTTGTAGTGTAATGAAGTATCCTCCCTTTTCCTCAGGTTTTATGGCACTTGGACATCTTCCGACGTAGCTTTAGGCAGCTTACAACTCACAAATGCATGGGAGATTCCTGCATCTTTTGTGCTCTCAAGGTAAATACTTCAAACTTGTTTCTTCTCACTGTCATTAGGTTGCCAAATGATCGATATTGAGGTGGTTTGATTGTTCAGATTAATGCTAAAGAATTTGTTGCTACATTATCTGCCTCTGGTTTAGTGCAAAGGATAAGTATGATTAATTTTGCTTGCTTCAAAGAAATACTACTTGGTATTCTGTTTCTCTGAACCTTTTGCCCATACAACTCTATTTAATGTGATAGGGTACTATTTACATGTGCTCAGACTTTGAGTATTTATCTGAAAAACTAATACTAAATTTTCATTTTGAAAAAACAAACAACCAGCTGTTTTTCATGGAATTAACTATTGTCTATAAAAGCTAAATTTAGCAACAAACTGTTTCTATGAAGAAAAACCAGTACTAAAATTTTCCCA
Organism: Bos grunniens; assembly: GCF_055505025.1. NCBI lineage: Eukaryota > Metazoa > Chordata > Mammalia > Artiodactyla > Bovidae > Bos > Bos grunniens. The sequence goes on from NC_141192.1 coordinate 16,663,215, forward strand.
TTTTCCCGTTCCCTAATATTTCCCATTATCACATGTAATAGATTCTTTATATTGGTTCTATTTTAGTCTGACTCCAATTTTTTCATTTCTGAATAAAGTGAAACTGAGGATTCATTTAGAGACAAATAAAATGGTGTAATGTGAGAGAGTTCTGACTCAGAGATTTTAGGTAAGTTGCTAAAGAGAAAGAACTAGGATGTATAAAAGGCCCATTCTCCATCAGTTTTCCAACATGTATGCTCTCTGTTTTCTTGGTCCAGATATACAATGCATTATTTGTGGTTGGATGATGAAGCTTCTAGGGTCATTTTTCAGTCTCATGAAGTCTGAATCCTTGGTTTGTCACAAGGATGCTTGGTTGTGATCATTATTAACTTAGTTGTTTTTATATCTGAGAACAGGAATTATAACCAAAAAACTCCAGGGTTATTTCCTAGTTAAATTTGCAACAGCTGAGTCAAAACAATTTTTTGGCCAACATCAGTTTGAAGTTTTAGTCCACGGTAGGCTGATATCTCTGAAAAGAGATAAGTGAGACTTCTGAACTTTTTGCCACTAGCGTCACAAATATCTTTTTTTTCTCTTTGTTTGCAACCATTATAGCTTAGCAAAATATAGAATATAAATTATTGAGGACTTCTTTGGCAGTCTAGTGGTTAAGATTACATGCTTCCACCACAGGGGACATGGGTTTGATCCCTGGTTGGGCAACTAAGATCCTCTGTGCCTCTTAGTGCAGCAAAAAAACAAAAAAATAAATTAGGAAAATAAATTATTGGTTAATTGAGTTTAAATATGAAATTTTAATGAAACCAGATTTTTTACAAGTTGTAACATTTCTGACTATATCCATTCAGACAGAAGTCCATTCAAAAAAGTATTTGGCTTGATTTTCTGAAAGGTACATTGACATTAAGTATCTAATTTTAGATAGACAAGAAACATAGTGGTCCTTTGGCCATCAAGTCCAAGGGAAGTCTGGTTCATGACATTAAAACCAAAAAAAACCAGGGCAAGTTACTTGCTAGGGGTATCTGAATCCTGGGGAATACCTGGTAGGAGAATCTCCTACAGATAGAATTTCTACTGATAGATTTCTACAGATAGAAAACTCATATCTATACCAGGAAGAGATGATGGCACTTACATGACCCTCTGACATGCCTTTGATTAGTTAGGACTGTGCCCTATTCTTCACTGACCCAGACTGGACTCTGGAGAATTGGTTGTCACGGTCTTGTTATGTTTCATTTTCCAGAGGGACAAATTGTTACTTTAATATAAATCAATACAATTATATAAGTCAGATAAAGAAAACCAACCACCAGACCTTATGGGACACCTGAGACATCTGGTTTTTCAAGCTAGAGGGCTAGGGGTGTATCTTGGGAGTTTTTCAGAGAAACAGTTGCTTATGAAAGGTAAGTAAATGGGCTTAGTGAATCAAAGATTATGATTTAGGACTTTCTAGCTCTGAGGATGTGTTGGAATTCTGGTGCTTTCCTCATCAATCACATCATTGCCTGGTCTATCCATTAGATTTCTTTTCCTTCACTGATGCTTTTGCTATGTAAAGTGAAAGTTGCTCAGTTGTGTCTGGCTCTTTGTGACCCCATGGACTATATTGCTAAGTCACTTCAGTCGTGTCCGACTCTGTGCGACCCCATAGACGACAGCCCACCAGGCTCCCCCATCCCTGGGATTCTCCAGGCAAGAACACTGGAGTGGGTTGCCATTTCCTTCTCCGATGCATGAAAGTGAAAAGTGAAAGTGAAGTTGCTCAGTCGTGTCCGACTCTTAGCGACCCCATGAACTGCAGCCTACCAGGCTCCTCCGTCCATGGGATTTTCCAGGCAAGAGTACTGGAGTGGGGTGCCATTACCTTCTCCATGGACTATATAGTCTATGGAATTCTCCAGGCCAGAATACTGGAGTGGGTAGCCTATCCCTTCTCCAGGGGATCTTCCCAACCCAGGAATCGAACTGGGGTCTCCTGCATTGAAGGCAGATTCTTTACCAACTGAGCTATCAAATTTGCTATATCGGAAGATTAAAAACTTGATTTTTTTTTTTTGTAAAATGCTTTTCAATCCCTCAGTGCTAAATAAATGTTACATAATTAAGCTCTAGTTTGCACATACTTTGTTTTAGATGGCATTATTTGCATTCATTTAATTATTGTGCACTTAATTTGAAAATTAGAGTGTTAGATTTTCCAATAAATGTGCTTAGATAATTGGTTATTTGTATAGACAAAAAGGAAATTAGATCCCTACTTCATATTATACCAAAAGTAAGAATTTCAGATGAATTAAGGACTAAAATGTGAGAAACAAAATTTTGTAAGTGATAGAAGAAACTATAAGGGAGTATCAAGGCCTAAGTGATAGAGAGGATTTAATAAGTAAGTCATGAAAAATACAAAGCTAAAAAGTTTGACATATTTTACTATAGAAAATTCAAGAACTTCTGTTCATCAGAGGATTCCATAAAGACAGTAAATATACAGGGCTACAAATTGTGAGAAAATGTTTGCATTATATATAATCAACAAGGATTGGTATCTAGCATAGCACTTAGAGAACTCCCATGAAGAGTAAGTAAAAAATAAAATGAGTCAACAGAAAAACTAACAAAAGACATAAATAGGGACTTCCCTGGTAGTCCAGCGTTTAAGACTCTGTGCCTGTACTCCTAATGCAGGGGTAACAAGTTCAGTTCCTGGTTGGGAAGCTAAGATCCCACATGCCCAAACATGGCCCCCCAAAAAAATTTTTTTTTAAAAAGACATAAATAGACATTTCTCAGAATGGGAAAGCCAGTTAACTTTAAAGGATATGAAAAAGGCTTACCCTCTTTAGTAATCTCAGGCAGTTCAGTTCAGTCACTTAGTCGTGTCCAACTCTTTGTGACCCCATGAATCGTAGCACGTCAGGCCTCCCTGTCCATTACCGACTCCTGGAGTCCACCCAAACCCATGTCCATAGAGTCGATGATGCCATGCAACTATCTCATCCTCTGTCATCCCCTTCTCTTCTTGCCCTCAATCTTTCCCAGCATCAGGGTCTTTTCCAGTGAGTCAGCTCTTCACATCAGGTGGCCAAAGTATTGGAGTTTCAGCCTCAACATCCATTTAGTAATCTAAGAAATGTTAATTAAACCATACCCTTCAGATTAGTAGAAATTTAAAAGTTGGATAAAATTGTTACCTAAAAGGTAGAATAATGAGAATTTATGTACATTATTGATTGGAATATAAATTGATACCACTATTTAGGAAACCAAGTTGTCATTGCATTTGTCAAACAAAATTGAAGTAACAGGTATCCTGCTACTCAGTAACTCTACTTCTAGATATTCCCTGTAGAAAACTCCCTGTACATACACACCAGAAGATATATTAGAGGATATTTAAGGTAGTATTTTCCTATGATGACAGAAAAATGGAAGCAACCCATTCCAACTATAGTGTAATGAATTAAAAATTATGGTTTATTCCCAGAGTAAAATACTATATAGTAGTGATAATGAATAGTTGGCAGCTACGTATATCAACTTAAATTAATCACAGAAACATTACAGACAGTCCTCGACTTATGATGGTTTGACTTATGATTGTTTTGACTTTATGATGATACGAAAGCGATATGCATTCAGTAGAAACCTTATTTTGCATTTTGATTTTTTTCTTGGGCTAGTGATGTGATATGATACTTTCTTGTGTTGCTGGGCAGCTATAATGAGCTGTCAGTCAACCACAGTCAGTCATTCCCTGTCAGCCACACAATCATAAGGTTAAACCAACCAATACAGTTATAACCATTCTGTACCCATACAACCATTCTATTTTTCACTTTCAGTATTCAGTAAATTAGATCAGATATTCACTTTACAACAAAGTAGGCTTTATATTAGATTGTTTTGCCCAACTGTAGGCTAATGTAAATGTTCTGAGCATGTTGAAGGTAGGCTATGCAACCCACTCCAGTATTCTTGCCTGGAAAATCCCATGGACAGAGGAGCCTGGTGGGCTACAGTCCATGGGGTCACGAAGAGTTGGACACAACTGAGCGACTTCAGTTTCTCTTTTCACTTTCATGCATTGGAGAAGGAAATGGCAACCCACTCCAGTGTTCTTGCCTGGAGAATCCCAGGGACGGCGGAGCCTGGTGGGCTGCCGTCTATGGGGTTGCACAGAGTCGGACACGGCTGAAGCGACTTAGCAGCAGCAGCAGCAGCAAGCTATGATATTTGGTAGATAAGTTACATGTATTTTCAGTAGGTTTATTGGGATGTAATCCCATTGGTTTCCTAAGATGATTGGTTTCCTATCATCTCTAAGAGCAGTAGAGATGTAATCCCATTGAATGAAAAAAGCAAGTCACTGAAGACTGCTAAACTATGATTCCATTTATATACAAAGCAAAAACAGGCAGAACTAAATAACATATTGTTCAGGGATACATACATATGATAAAACTGCAGAGAAAAAAGGAATGATTTTCACACAATTTGGGATAATGGTTACCTCTGGAACATGGAATGGAGAGGATATAATCAATTAGGGAGTCTCAAACTCAATTTTTCCATTTTTTTAAGTTGTGTGGTAAGCACATGGGGATTTATTATTCTTTGGTTGTATATACCCATCATGTTTGTTCTTTATTTGAATGATGATTTTTATTATAGAAAAATACAGCAATCTGGAAAGCCTAAAGTGTAGAGAGGGAAACAAAATAGTCTGTATTCCCTCACAGGCGTCTTTATTTCGCTTTATGCCTCCTTTCTGGTCTGTGATATTTCTAGTAATAAGTCTTTTTGCCCACCATTTTAGTAAAAAGAATACTCCCCCCGCCCCATCTCTAATATCTTCCTATTTGTTTGAACCTTAGACTGCCCTGGAGTGATATTTTGAAGTTACTCCCTTATAACCCTGGAGCGGCTTCCAATTGTCTGTTAAATCACTTTAAAAAGCAAGATTATAGACATGTAAAAAACTAATTTCGCACTTCCTTTCGCCTTCCTCTCCTTGCCAAGACTGTTTCAGCTACGACAGTAGACAGTGGCACATAGTGTGCCTGCTTCTTCGGTACGCGTTGCAGACGCCATTCACTCTGCTGCACCCCTTGTCACCCCAAACAATAGCATAATGATAAATAAAACAGTAACACATCCCTTTTGAATCAAACCACATCTACCTGTCAGGACTCTTTTAAGAATTTATCTTCTTTATGAAGTTTTAAAAATACTCTCTCTATGTAGCTCTGTGATTGACTTAAACAATGTTTGGCATGGCTGAGTGGGTTTTGGGGAAGGTGGCCCAGCTTTTCTTCTCTCTTGGTGCTATGCTCAGTGCCTGGACCTTAATATAAACACAGCTTTTCTGGGTTCATGTAGTCTTTTAGTTGCCCTGCCTTCCTCCAGGTGATCTTCCCAACCTGGGGATCAAACTCAGGTCTCCCTCATTGTGGGCAGATGCTTTACTATCTGAGCCACTAGGGAAGCCCGAGTCTTGTAGTAGTTCTTGGTGTTTTTGTTACGGAGTTTGGGTATTGCCTTTTTCTTTCTCTCTTATGTGCTCTCTCACTTTGTCCTGTTCACAGATTTTCATATTGTGACATTTAGCCTCATACTTTTTTTAGTAGGTCCACTAATCTAAGCCTTCCTGCCTCATTTAATAAGGGAAGAGTGAGATATGCAGGGGTGGGGGTGGGGACAGGGAGGGGAGTCCATGATGGTAAAGGTCAGCTGTTGAAAGAGTGAAAGGCTAGGGTTCTGTCAGCATAGCAGTTTTACCGTATCCTGTGGTTAGGTTACATGTTAACTTTGTGGTGACCAGCGTGGGCATAATTCTATATTTTTTTCTCTGTGAGTATAATTGTAAATATTTTTCTATTTAAAAATTAAGGGAATATTTGATGAGGCCAGTAAGAATTCCTTTTTGCTGATACTTCATGACCTGTTTGCATTCTTTAGTGCTAAGTTTTATACACAAAATTCTTATTTCTTAGATTTTTTTTTAAAACAAGAGACTCCAGAATCCCTGAATTTGAAATTGTCTGCAAAACTTTCCAATTCTATAAAGTCAGAATTCTTTATGTTAGAGCATAATTGCTTATCTCTAGAACCTACTATTAAGGACAAAAAGAAACACAAACATGTTCCTCGATGAGTCAGAAGTTAGCCAACTTTCTCTTAATCTGATGTTTGGATGAAGGATTTGCCCTTCCAAGTCTGGCTGAAAGATATGTATCCCTGCTTTTTCTCCAGTTGTTTACTTTACCTAGCACCTTAAATATACATTTACTATTGGCCTTATGAGGATACATTTGGATCATGTCTTTATTTTGTTTTTTCTTTTGGTCTGTGAATGTCTGTCAGTAATCCTGTGTCTTATAACCTTCCCTGGTACACTAGAATATGTTGTGTCCAGTACTTTTTGGTGGTTTATACACAAAACCACAGAAATGGACTAGTTTTGATAGTCTATTTCTTTTGGTCCTGTAGAATATACTGTTGGGTTTTTTTTGGTGTTACTTGACATTAAGTCCCTAAAGTAATTGCAGCCTCGAAATCTTGCATGCAAATTATTAATGAAGAATTTGTTAGTCTTTCTGCTTACTTTGAACCACGATGTCTTTCAACTCTGATTTAGCAAATAGAAGGGACTTGTGTGCTAATTACCCTGTCCCTTCTAAAACACCAAATTTATTCTCATCTAGTATTACTGACCTAAACCCTTGTCACGCCTATAGCCCAGAGCTCTTACTCATATCGAATCTGCTCGTACACCCTGGCCCCCAGGGTATGATTTTACTTTGGTGTTGGTTTATTTATTTATCTCTATCCAGAGGAGGAAATCCGTCCTCTGTACTTAGTATGCCACAAAGATTTTGTTCTCCTTCCAGGGATTGTACTAGAGGCTTTGCAGTGCCAGGATGTAGGACAGAGTGTTTTTTGTTATAGGCAAAGAAGAATGCTGCATTGATTGATTAAATCCAGTAAATCTTCTCAATTAGTGAATTTTTTTTTTTAAGACTTAATATAAGGCCTAAAAGCCTCAGAGTGGTGGTGATGATGGAGGTAGGGATGGAAGAAATAGGTTTTTGTATATTAAGGTGTCCTGGAATGTATAAGTCTGTATCTGTAGAGCAGTAAGACTATTGTGAAGGAGCAGTAAAGTCTATGCTCTGCTGATTGCTCACTTGTTAACTGGGAGGAAATTTGAGGGTTAAGGGAACAAATCTCAATATTTTTTTATTTTGTACCATGTAGCTGTTACTATGCAGGGGACTGAAACATACACATACGGAGTAAAGTGGTATAAGGAATTACAGTCTGGTCATTTTTGTTTGTTTGTTTTTTCTGTAGATTTTAGGAAGGTCTTCATTGTCTTGTAGTCATTGCCAGTATCAGAAAACAATAAACCCATTATCCTGGACTGACTATGTAAACCAGGAAATTAGATTTCTGGTATGTTACCCAGAAATTTTAGCTCGTAACAAACAGCCCTCACATAAGGAAGGTCCTTATGTCTAAGGCACGTGTCTAAGTTGAACTTCATTGTTTTGCCTATTTGTGGAATATGACTGTATTTTTGTGATCTTTCTGTTAACCTTTCTTAGTCTTTTTTTTTTTTTTTTTTTTTAACTTTTTGGCTACACTGCACACATGGCATGCTAGATCCCTGACCAGGGGTGGAACCTGTGCCCCCTGCAGTGGAAGCACAGATTCTTAACCGCTTGACCATTGGGGAAGTCCCTAACTTTTCTTAAAGTTGTATTAGTCTGTCCCTAAGTTTTCTGAGTTAATTTAACAATTGACATAACTTGGATAGTATAAAACTTAAGCTCTTATCCTTTGAAAAATTATATATGTGCGGCTGAGTCTCATTGCTGTCCACCTGAAACTATCACGGCCTTGTTAATTGGCTGTGCTGCTACTCCTAAGTCACTTCAGTTGTGTCCAACTCTTTGCGATCCTATGGACCGGAGCCCATGAGGCTCCTCTGTCCATGGGATTCTCCAGGCAAGAATACTGGAGTGGATTGCCATGCCCTCCTCTAGGGCATTCCTGACCCAGGAGTCGAACCTGCATCTCTTATGTCTCCTGCATTGGCAGGCAGGTTTTACCACTAGCATCACCTGTTAATTGGCTATACTCCAATATAAAGTTAAAAAAAAAAAAAAAGCAAAAATGAAATTCTAGAGTTCAGAATTTTACATGATATTTCAAATAGAGAATATGACTACAGGGAAAAATATAGTAGATCACCATGATTCTTTCCTTTCCAGAGTTTATGGCAGAACCTGAAACTTATACAATCTCACAATCCTTGTGCTTGTCCAGAAGGGTTCCATTTTTTATTTCCCCATGGAGTAAATGGTTAGGATATTGATTCTCAAAATTTGATTTGAATTCTGTTGGTAATCTATATGGTCCTACATTTTTGATCTTGGCAAAAACTAGCAGATTGACTTATATTTTAGTTTAGTTTAGCTCAATATTAGTTTATGGTCTCCCACTGAAAGCAGTACTATTCCCTGATGAATCTGGCCTATTTATGCCTCTGTGTCTACCTGTCCAGTGTCTTGAAGTCTTGGTATTTCTGTGTCTCTACCTTTGTGTGTATGTGGGTGTCTTTTTTGTATGAGTGGGAGGAATGAGGGTGAAAGGTAGTTTATGATGGTCTTTTACTTCACCACTGCAAGTCCAAGGTTTTAGATTATGAACTGAGTGCAAATAAAGCCCTAAACTCATGGGGAGAAAATGGTATTGATAACTGAATTTAATTTAAAGGAACTGAAATAGGATATGTGGTTAATTTTCTAATTAGGAAGTCCAGAGGCTATTTTAAGACATAAAGTTAAAGAATCCCAGGAGAGAAACTGGCCAGCTGTTCTCTGCCTCCCCCAGAGTTTGAGCAAGCGTTTCTGTTGAACTGACTGAATACCTTTTTCTAAGAGTGTGGTAGTAGTATTATGGTTATGTTTTAAACTAGAAGTGTTCTTATTTTTTTAGAGGCATCTCCTGAATATTTACAGATGGATAATGTCTGGTATTTGTTTCAAAATGATCTGGGAAAGGGGTGAGTGGGTGGGTGATATATATAGAATAAGCTTGGCCACAGGCCAATAGTTGTTGAGAATGGATAATGGGTACAAGGAAATTTATTGTGCCATTTTGTCTAACCTGGTATGTTTGAACTTCTTTGCAATAAATGTTAAAAATCCAGTGTTACTCTTTTGGGTGCCAGAATGGTAAACATTTAAACATTCTTTCTCCTCTTGAAAGAAAACGTTCAACTTTCTTTTGAACACACAAAACTAGGATGAAATTTCTCTCTTTCAGCAGTCAGTGACCCACTAGGAGTAGCTCCTTTATCTTCCTTTCAAAGGATTGTGTTTACAAACATGCTCAATTGGCCATGTCTAGGTTTATGATTTGTTTAGGTGTATGATTTCCAGGAGGTGTGGGGGAAAAAAAGATAGTTACAAGAGCCAAAATTATAGATTTGGGAAGCTCAAAGCAAGAAGAGAAATCCTGAGAATTGAGTTAGCAGCAGTGTGTAACATGCGTCATGCCTTTGTAGAAAATATTGCTGGACACCTCTCAGAGGTGAGTTGGACTGCCAACTAGGGCACTTTCCAAAAACCTTGGGTCCATAAAGCATCAAATTTAGTGACAGCCCTTTTCTTTGACCTGTATCTTCCCTACTCATGACTTCTTTTTGATACAGAGCTAGGAAGTTCTGAGAGAGAAATAATCAGCTATTCCTTGCTTAAAGACAAAGTCTGTGTTTTAAGGGAAAGAAAAAAAATCTCAAGCAACAGCTGCATTTGTACATGCCAAAGTACAAAGACTTTCTGTCTTTATGGTGCTTTTATCTTATTTACATGGTTTTTACTAATCCAAATAATTATATGCTCATGTGGGTAGAATTGTTTTGCTCCTTGATCCAAGAGAGATGGGTGGGGAAGCACCTGCTTTTAGTCATTAAAGTCTTGTTGCTTTTGCACCGCATCCAGGAAAATAGTTAATAAACAAAAAGTAATTTGCCTTTTCCTGAGAATGAAAAGGAACACCTCTTTGGTTTCACTCTGTGAAGAAGAGCAGAGAGAAACCTCCAAGTTGGGTTTTCTATTTATTGAAATGAAACTGACAGGGACCCCACAGAGGAAAATGATTCCTGGGTTTTGGTTCTTCCTGCCCTCTCTCCCTCTCTGCCATAGAACTCAGCAACTGGAAGAATACCAGTTTTTGTTCCTTATTGGTGCTACCACCTGTTCTTATTGCTGAACTAAATGTTCTTGGCTTTCTTTGGTGTGAATAGGATCTCCCTCTGGGAAAGGTGGGAGGAGGGCGAAAAAGGGAACAGGAGAAGGCTCGTTCCAGCCTTGTGCTCCTGTGAGAGGGACACACAGGGGTTAGTGTGCTGCCCTAACAGAGGGGCTTTGTGCTCTAGCTTCTTCCAGAGCTGTGGCTCCACAGATGCACGCTGGGCAGGCTGAGGCTGCCTCATCCCTTATGCACATGCTTTTCCTAACAAGACCGATAATAGTTAAAATAAGAAAAGAAAGAATATGCAAGCAGAGGCTATTCTGAAAAGATATTCAGTGTGTATGGAGAAAGCTGTCTGTAACTAAGAGGTTAAAAAAGAGTAGCATGGAGATGATGCCACTGAGCGCAAGAGCCAGATCTGTTGTTGCATATGCACCGTGGATGCAGGCAGAGCTCTGACTTTAAGTCTTTCTTTCCCTTGTTATCTAGGTCATGGGAAATCAGCCTCTTAAATACAAGCGGCAGAATAGAGAAGAGTTTCAACCTTCGTACCCAGATCTCAGAGACTGAGGAGGTAGCTCAAGGCAGAAGTGTATCTGACTCAAGGCCTTTCTTCATAGGTCAGTGCAGGCAGTAACCTAAAATAACTCCCAAATAGAATGGTGATGATAATAACAGCAGTTAGATAGCACTTTCATACTGTCAGACTAAGATATAAGTATCTGTCTAAGATATAAGTATAAAGATAGATAATTTAGGTAATCCTTAAATAATCCTAGGAGGTAAATACTATTATTAATTCTCTTTTAGAAGAGAAAACTAAAGCCTAGAGGAGTTAAGTAACTTGTTCAAGGTCATATAGATGATAAATAATAGGGCTGAGATTTTGAACACAAATAGTATGGTTCCACAGTCCATACTATTATGCTATTATGCTATGCCATCTCTCCATGGAGCTCTGTCCTTTCTCAAATAGGGTCATCGGAGCCATAAAGTATTTTGAGTGGCCATTTTCTTAATTCTCTCTAGGATGGTAACATAACTAGTACTGTGTGTAGGAGAGAAGTTAATTCATTAGGAGCTGTTGATGCCTTCGAGTATTAAGACTTAATTCTTGAGGAAACCCAGTTGAGAAACACTAAAGGGGCTGTAGTTTGCATTCGTTGTGTTTGTACAGAACTGTCCTGAAACTAATTTTGTTTTGGTTTGTTTTGGAACTGATTGTGGGCTCTGAACAAAGGACCAAACCGTATCCATCCCTTGCCCAAGAGCATTGATGCCTTACCATTAATGATTGAGAAGAATGACAGGTGGGAATATGATCGGTTACCAAGTTTGGCCATGCTAAATGACTCTCTTTCATTATATCATCAAGTGTTCAGATCACCATATGTAGAAGCAGTCACTACTTCTTTTCCTACTTTCCTTTTCCTTTTTTCTTCACATTTTCCCAAGTTTCAAAATACCATTGGTCACTTGGTCGGTATCCAGTTGCCCTCTGGGAGTGTTTAAATGTGTTGGCCGGTATCCACTTGCCGCTGGGAGTGTTAACTGTGGACCTAGACCTTTCCTTTTGGTCTAGTTTAAGGGGTCACTGATAGATGTTCTTTCACTTCCAGCAACAAATTATGGAAGATCTTTCTCTGCCTTTACCTGATCTTATAATAGACTTTTTAAAACTTTCTAGGTCAGTCCAAAATAACTTAAAAGTAATTATAAGAGACCTCTGCCCCTAACTCCATGCTTGTTAAATAATACTAAATATAGTTTGTTGGTACTGCCTCCTTCATACCATAGACTTGTTTATAGGCAAATAATAGCCAGGTACAAGGTAAATTGTTCCCAAGTTATTATAGGGATAGATGTTCAATGTGTATGAGGTGGAATGATGATATTAAGAAAATAGTGTGAAGAAAACAGTTCCTACTTGAAATTAGAAGAATGAGGTTTAGTCCCATTTTGCTTGAACTGGTTATATTACTTTAAAAATTTTCACTCAGAAAGTTGATTCTTCATCTGCTTAAAAAGAGTAGGGACTTAATATTTTCCCTTAATAAGATCTACTCATATAAAATCATTCATTCATTTAAAACTAGATTTTTAAAAATTAAAAAAAAAAACGTTTAAAATTTATTTATATACTGTCTTAGCCGCACTGGGTCCTCATTGTTGTGTGGTTCTCTGTCCCATGACAGCGAGAGGGGTTGCTCTCCAGTTGCAGTGTGAGGGCTTCTCAGCACGGTGGCCTCTCTTGTTGCGGAGCGCAGGCTCTGGGGAGTGTGGGCTTCAGTAGTTGTGGCGCTCAGGCTCGGCAGTTGTGGTTTCCTGGCTAGAGAGCCAGCCTCAGTAGCTGTGGTGCACAAGCTTAGTTTCTATGCAACATGTGGGACCTTCCCAGGTCAGGGATCAAACCTTTGTCTCCTGTATTGGCAGGTGGATTCTTTACCACTGAGCCACCAGGGAAGCCCGAAAATTAATAGTTGATAGCCTTTTACATGCCAGTACTATTCTTGGTGCTGGAGTATAGCAAGGAATTAAAGGATAGAAATTTCTGACTTCATATTCTAGGGAGTGCATTTAGACAATAAATAAATAAAATACATGGAATGACTGTTGGTAACAAGTGCCATAGGGAAAGTTAAAACAGATAAACGTGGGAGGTTTAGAAAAACTGGGGGAAGCTTGCTGTTTTAAATAGAGTGATCAAGGAATACTATATTGAGAAAGTAATGTTTGGATAAAAATCTGAAGGGAATGAGTGACTGAGGTACTGCAAGTAAAGTGTTGAGTAAAATGAGGACCAAGAATAGCCATTTTAGGTTGGTGGGACCTCTTACTGTTAGCTCACATAGGTAGGTTGATAAAAGTGGTCTCATTTCTGGTCTCATTCGTAAGTCTGAAAAATAACCCTGGATTTTTTTTTAATATGAATAATTACTAACAAGGATTTCAGGAGAGAGACCTTCTTTTTCATGTTGATATGTCACTCACTGTTGGGGGAGTAGTTTATCTGGGTGGCTTAGTGTGGATCTGGGCCATGTAATGTCAGTGAACACATTCTAATCTCCGGGCGGAGGGTCTAATACCACTGGGGAAGACACCTCAAGCCAGGTGCCACTGTTGCCACTCTTTGTTTCCATTCTCTGCATATCACATTAATCATTGTTTCAAATACAGGTAAAGATGGAGAAGGCAGATACATTTAGTTACACCAGAATAAAAAACTGCTTTGCTTGAAAGATACCAGAAGACTAGAAGAAGGTATTTGCTATAAGTAGTACTCACAGAAGACCCAGAAAAACTAAGGCAGTTAGAAAGACTAAAATTAACCAGTTTGACTATATTAATTGCTGACAAGGATACGGGGCAATTTATTTATATTCAGGCACTGGTAGAAGTTTAAGTTGCCATAATCTCTTTATAATAGCAAAAAAGTGGAGACTGCCAAAATTTCTGTCAATTAAAAAATGATAAATAGATGTGCTAGAGTAACCTGATGTAATGCCATACAGCAAGGAGAAGGGGTGAAATGTGTGGATAACCTCAAAAATAATGCTGAATTTTTTTAAAAAGAGTAAAATTCAGTGTGATACTTCTTACATAAACAAAGAAGCTGTACACACAAGCATACTATATGTTATTGAGAGACAAATATACACACACACTTACAAATATATATAAAGTATTAAAAACAAAAGATTGTGCTGTGAACTCATGGTAGTGAGTGACTGGGCTTAAAGGGGACTTTAGCTTTATCTGCAGATTAGAAGTAAACATGATAGAATGTTTATTTCTGAGTGTTAGACATGTACGTATTTGTTATATTATTCCTTTTACTTTTGGGTAATTTTATAGCAGCTAAACAGTTTCAAAGAAGAGGGCCAGATTTCATAGGATGAGTCACCAGAGAATAATTAGCCAGTTTATTGACCTATAATTTATCTTTATTTACTATAGACCATTTATCTCTTTATATATCAGAGGAAATGAGGTAACTGCATTTCTTTAACGCATGACAACAGTCTCTCCTAATGTGTCCTTAATGGTATATCACACTCAGATGGAAGAGCAAGGATCCTTATGAGCGCATGTCATGCCCATTCCTATGAATCTTGTTTTTTACTTTTTTTATTACTTACTGCAGGCATATCAACTCCTGGAAGGTACATTTGGTTCCATAGCTAGAAGCATGGAGATGCTAGCACGGCCGACTGGGATGCATAGAAGCTGAGTAACAGCACTGTGCTTTTCCCCTTGTCTAACCTCTTCTCCACAGGGAATCTTTAACCAGTTTCAGTGCAGTAGTGAAAAAGTGCTTCCATCTGACGCTCTCCGCAGTGCTCTGGCAAAGACTTTTCAGGATGAGCAGCGTTTCCAGCTGGGAATTATGGATGATGCCGCGGAGTGCTTTGTAAGTGCTGGCCCCTGGCCCTCTTTGATACGGGGTGAGTCTGTGGATGGTCTCTGTCAGGGACTTGCTACTTTACTGTGGTATTTACTGTATTCCTCATCTCTACAGCTAGCACTAGAATTTCCCTGGTTTCTCAGAGCTCTAAGTTGTCTCTGCTGAGTATGAATTCATTCTCAGTGTGAATTGTGGGTTTATTCTTTTTCCTTCAGGCTTAGGGTCGTTTTGTGCTTGCCATTGCGCAGAACAGTAGCTTTCACCTTCAGAGGAGACAAGGCTCGTTATATAAATATAAATTGCTGGGTCCTACTCTCTTGAGTTTCTGATTTGGTAGGTTTGGAGTAGGGCCCAAGAATATCTGAAACAAGTTCCTAGGTGAGCTAATCCTGATACTCCTGGTCTGGGGAACCACACTTTGAGAGCTCCTGCATTACCCAGGATAATTAAATAGACAGTAGCTGAGTCCTTAGCACAAACATGATGTGCTACTTTGGGTGATTTTTAGTAGACAACCCTCACTTTTTTCAACTCCAGGTGCCACCCGTCAGTCTTCAGAACGCCCTCTTTGTGCAACTATTAAACAATCTGAGAAATGTACATCCTATTACAGGTTAAAATGTACCCCTGAGAAACTGGATCCCTGATTTATTGCTGGTAGGAATCTATAATGATCTAGCCACTCTTGAGAACACTTTGGCAGTTTCTTTTTTCCCTGTGCACTGCACAGCATGTGAGATCTTAGTTCCCTGACCAGGGGTTAAATCCATGCCCCCTGCATTGGGAGTGCAGAGTCATAACCACTGGACCACCAGGCAAGTCCCCTGGCAGTTTCTTAAAACACTAAACTTGAAAACTACCATAAGATTCAGAAGTTAGATTCCTAGGCATGAATCCCAGAGAGATGAAAACATATGTTCATATGAAAACCTATCCATGAATATTCATAGAAGCTTTATGTATAATAGCCCCAAAGTAAAAAGCCCCAAATAACTTTTAATGGATAGATGGTGAGACAAACTGTGGTACTTCTATGCCATGGAATACTATGCAGCAGTAAAAGTAAACGGTTGATGTGCAACTACTTGAATGATCTAAAGGGAATTATGTTGAGAGAAAAACGCAGTATCAAAAGGTTGATCCCATTTATATAGCATTCTTAAAATAATAACATTGTAGAGCTAGGAGAACATATTAGTGGTTGCTAATATGTTAAGGTTGGGATTGAATGGGTAAAGTTATAAAAGGATAGCATTAGGGAGCTTTGTGGTGATGAAACCGTTTTATATCTTGATTGTGAAGGTGTTTATATGACTATACATGTGATAAAACTGAATTGAGCTTTACAGACCCACCGATGAATGTCTGTAAAGCCAGTGAAATCTGAATAAACTCTGGATTGTGCTGATGTCCATTTGCTGGTGTGGGTATCATACTATAGTTAGGTAAGATGCCTTCTGTGGAGGAAACTGGGTGAAGTGTGCATGGACTGCCTATACAATTTTTTTGGGAAACTTTCTGTGAATTGATAATTATTTCAAATTAAAAACTTTTTAAATATATCAGAGATATTCTCACCTCCCAGAAAGATTGCTGTCTCTGTGAGTAAACTGCCAACAAATTTGTGCTTTTCTTTGTTAAATGTTTTTCATACGCTGCTTTTGTTCCTTCCCTGTTAGGAAAACCTCCTGATGAGAATTCACTTCCACATTGCTGATGAAACCAAAGAGGACATATGTACTGCCCAGCACTGCATCTCCCACCAGAAGTTTGCGATGACACTGTTCGAGCAGGTGAACCTTATCTTTATCCCTATCACTTCTTAGACCTTTTCTTTAAGAACACTTTATCCGAGGATGTAGAGTGTCACATGGGGGCCAAACGAGTTAATGACTATGGCTACTGGTGTCACTTTTTTCTTCCTGGGCTTAGTGCGTATGTACCAGCTGTGGCGCCACTTCTGACCCGCTGCCTTTCATCCAGATGGTGCATTATATCTCCACTACTTCCCTTTGGTGAGTCTTACAGCGTTTCGTTCTCTGTATTCATAGGCATTCCTGGGTTTTAACCAAAGGCTCCCAGGTAGCTTGTAGCCTTATTGCTGAGTCTTTGCTATACTGTGGGATCTCAGAACAGTCATTTTGAATAACCTTTGTTCTCTTCCTTTCCTGTCCCATCTTTCCCCTTCTCTTAGTCCCAGTTCTGGCCAGCAGAGTGGGAGGAGGAATGGGGATTCTATGAGCTTTGGATTTGGGACCAAAAGGCTCACTTACTCTGTGGGACACTGAGGCTGGTCAGGACAAGGGGTTTTAGCATAGTGGGCAGAGGAAGGAAGTCAAACATGTGAGTTAGGAATCTGCATGAATGATTTATTTGATTTAGCTATAACTCTGTACAACTCCCCAAATCATCCCCCTTCAACTTCCCATCTCGAAGCAATCAGGCTATTTGTATGCTGGAAAGACGAGAAAAACCCTCACCAAGCATGTTTGGTGAGCTGCTGCAGAATGCCAGCACCATGGGGGATCTGCGGAACTGCCCGGTGAGTTGTCAGGTGTGGGGTTCAGAGTGGGGAGGAGAGCCCTGGGGTTAGTGGAATTAAGGCAGAGCCAGTGAGAAACATGTCAAACTGACCTTATATGTGTATTTCAGAGCAACTGTGGAGAAAGGATTCGGATTCGCCGTGTGTTGATGAACGCACCACAGATTATCACTATTGGGCTGGTATGGGACTCGGACCACTCAGACTTGGCAGAGGATGTCATTCACAGCCTGGGCACCTGCCTTAAGCTGGGTGATGTGAGTGTTAATTACCTGTATCTCTCACTTGGAGTTCTTGTATCTTAGTATTGCTCAAGGGCAATGAGCTCTAAACACAAAGGTGTATCCTAAATGACAAATATTAAAGAGTTTTGAACAAATGGATTGTATGTGTATGTAGACATGCATATGCATGCATGTACATGCTCACATTTCTGTGTATAGGTGGCAAAGGCTTTTTGGAAGATATGGAATGATCTTGGCCTTGAAAGCTACGATGGGCAGAGCTTAGTTATTGATAAAAATGAAGTAATTCAGTACTTCCTTGGTGGTCCATTGGTTAAGAATCTGCCTGCCAGTGCAGGAGACATGGGTTTGATCCCTGGTCCGGGAAGGTCCCATGTGTCACAGACCAGCTAATCCCATGTGCAACAGCTGCTGAGCCTGCAGACCCTAGAGGCTGTGCTCTGCAACAAAAGAAGCCGCTGCAGTGAGGAGCCTGAGCGTCACAACTGGAGAGGAGCCGCTACTCACTGAATCTAGAGAAAGCCCACACAACGATGAAGACCCAGCGCAGCCAAAAATAAATAATTAATTTAAAAAAAAATCAAATAATTCATAGAGTTATCCTGTGCTCTGCTCATTGTTAGTTAATACAAGTGTATTCATCCATGGGAGGTAGTAAGGTCAAAGAGGTAAGCAGTCCTGACTAGTGCTACTGTGGGCGATGAAAGAGGCAGAAGTTGGTGACATGAGTCACAGATATTAAATTCATGGTGAGGAACCAGTGTCTGTTGACACGGTAATGAATTGGCTTGGAAGAGAGTTCTAGTGGTTTTCCATGCATCTATTCAGGGAAGTAGGGAACAGACTTCAAACGTGGGGTCATTGCCTTATCAGCTGCATGTCCTAATATAGGTACAGCCAGAATTTTCCTTCAGTTCAGAGGAAGAGCCAGGAAGTTTGTAATTTCCTTTCTACTGGTTTCTCTCTCTGATGGTCCTGTGGCTAAGGAGATCCTTTGTTGTCTTTTAATGTCGTTAAGTTGTGGCTGAGAATAAGTGGACTACTGGGATCTTATTTTAGATTTCCTTGCCAAAGACTCTCTGACATAATAGCTCTGCACAATAAAGAGCTCACTTTTTCTGTAGCATATGTTTTCTCTTCTACTTTTGTTTTGTTTTTATGATTGCTTTCTCAACCAAACAGGTTCCTTAAGGCAAGAGTCCTTGCCTTCAAACATTTTATATGTCTCTTTGTACCCAGGACAGTGCTGGACATCTTGGAACTGAAATGCTAGTAACCAGTGTGAAGCAATTCCTCCTCCTAAGGCCTTTCTTATCCTCTACTTATTGTCTCAGCAGGAACTTTGTATTTATGGCACCAGCTGATAAATAACTTTTGAAACTTAAGAAAGTTTTATTCTTTTTTTTCCCCCAACATTCCTGGCTCCTCTTAGGATAAGCCCCAGCAAGAAAAATTATTAAAATGTATGAAGAAGCATCATCACCTTACCAGTTTGACCATTTTCTCTCTTTTCCTTAAGTTCTGCCTTTTTAGATTCATTACTTATGATAATATGGACTAGCCAAACAAGAAGCAAGTCAGTACCTTAATTAAGAAATGATGGAGTCTTTTGAGAGATGATATGAGAGGATTGAGTATGTGACTCTTCTTTGCTTTCTCCTCTTTCCCCACAGCTGTTTTTCAGAGTGACAGATGACCGGGCTAAGCAGTCTGAACTGTACTTAGTAGGAATGATCTGTTACTACGGCAAACATTACTCTACATTCTTTTTCCAAACAAAAATCCGCAAATGGATGTATTTTGATGATGCTCATGTCAAGGAGGTAGGAATATTCAAACCCTTCTTGATGTGTTTGGTGCCTGGGACAAAAAACTACCGTTATTTGTCTTCAGTGTTTTATTTTCATAATTTTGTTGTCTGTCTGCCTGTCTCTCCCAACAAAACAAGTTCCTTAAAGACAGAATCAATTTATCTTCTATATTGTCTTTGAGTCCCCTCACCAAGCATTCAGCACAGTTCTCTATTTATAGTTAAAAGGGCTTTTTAAATACAGTCATTGGTTGATTTGAGCAAGAACAATCTAATGTCTCAAATTAGTTTATAAGCTTAGCACGGAATTCAGAATTCCAAATCTTGGAATTAACAGTGAGTAATGCTTTGTCTCAGGACTGCTATAAATTGTTTTGTAGTAGTTATCTCCCTGAAATACTCTATCGTGGATTAACGTGTTTTGGGATAGTGTAAAAAAAATAAGGCCATGATGATATTTAAAGCTGGAAATTTGGTGCTATCTAAACCATGGAGCATGTGGCTGAAGTAGTTTAAATGATCCATGTGAGTTAGGAAGCCTCTTGTGATAAGGTTAGCATCTAGGAAATTGCTGACTCTAATCTATCCCAACTGTGGACCTTTCGTAATATTTTCCACAAATAGTAAAGTGGGAATTTGTCAAATTCCCTGATTCTCTTCTTCGTCTCTTTTTTACTGTTGTAATTTTGGGCAACTTATGTAAGTTCTTTGAGCTTTAGATTTTTTTATTTGAAAAATAATACCACCGCCTTATAGTAAATATGGTTTGTATGAGAAAAGCATATAAATGTGTTTCAGTTAAAATAACTCAGTTACACATTTACTGAACATCTGTTATGAAATAAGCACTGTGCTAGTTGTCTGACTGCAAGAACACACCGTCTAAGAACGTGACTGGTGCAGACTTAGGAGAAGTCAGTGTGGGGATTTGACTGGATTGTTGTTTCCGTGGCTGTCCTGTCACTTTTTCCCACTGGCAGCACTGAATCCAGCACAAAGCTAAAGCTGCAAGCTTCAGCTGTCCATGCTAAGCGGTTTGACATTTTATGTCCTGCCACATGTGAACTCTGAAACGGAATGTCACTTATTCTAAGGCAGTCTGTGAGAGAGTTTCTGTGTGCTCTCTAGCTTCATACAAGTGATTGTAATATTTAGGAGAAAATGATAGAAATGCAGATTTCAAGGAGGGGCTTTTATTTGATGTCTGTGAAAAGAAATTGGTCCCCAAGTACAACTGAAATTGCCTCACATAGCATATTCAGCTTTGAGAACTTTTATTCATATTTCACAACTGAATTGATGTTTTACATGAATAAGAATAATTTTATTCATCATTCCTTAGCTAAAAGGATCTCACAAAAAAAGAATTAACAAAAAATTCATTGGTACTTTCCTGGTGGTCCGTTGGTTAAGATTCTGTGCTTTCACTGTGTAGGAGGCACAGGTTTGATCCCTGGTTGGGGAACTACCTGCATGCCTCATGGTGTGGCCAAAAATTTTAAAAAAAGATTTTGTCTTAAATTTAGGTCTGTGATCTCTTCTGTTGTCTTTTTACCCAGTTCTTGTCTTTTCATCTCTTTTTCTTTAGAAAAATAGAACAGAAAGATATATGTTGAATTATGGACATGAAGTATAATTGTCTTGCTTTTCTGGTTGTTCTGGTTCAGATTGGGCCCAAGTGGAAGGATGTGGTGACCAAATGCATCAAGGGGCATTATCAGCCTTTGCTGCTGCTTTATGCAGATCCCCAGGGTACCCCAGTGTCCACCCAGGACTTGCCCCCCCAAGTTGAGTTCCAGTCGTACAGCAGGACATGCTACGATAGTGAAGATTCAGGTGAGCAGCCCAGCTCTTTACTTTCCTCCCTCCCTCTGGCCGTGTGATGACTAGATAGTAGGGTCTCATAGCCATGAGCCTAGCACTTGACTTAGCTTGGAGAAAGATAAGGCAGATTTGCCAACTTGTGCTGAAGCCCACGTTGTGCCAGGCTTAGTTGCCTTCACTGTTGTCTGAATGTGTTGTTTTGATCACCTGGCCCCGATTCAAAAGTCAGAAGGAAGTTATGTTGATTTAGACTGAGATATTAAGTTTATGAGGAAACCTCATTATTTAACCATCTCATATTGCTAAGGTGACTGATTTTTACTAGCGATTTAACAGTGATGTGAATTGTTAGGACCAAGAAAATGATACGAGTTACTACAAAGCTAGTCACTTTGTTCGGGATGAGAGATTTTTGTTTTAAAATGCCAAGTGCAGAAGCAATATTCTGTAGCTGTTCACTTCTAATTCAATTATTTGGAACTTAAATCATTTTTTCCTGTGGAAACAATTTCAGCTTTATTGCTAAGATCTCAGGCTGTCCCTCAGAAATTCATCCTATAATAGAAATACAACCCTGATGGTTTTGGCTTGATTCCTAAAATGAGGGAAAAGTCATGTTCTTTTTCCTGTTTTGGATCTAGGGCTGGATGGCCCTGCGTATAATTTTGAAAGAGAAGAGACTCATCTCTGGACTCTTTTCCTCTTTCTTTGTGCCTCCCTCCCACTTGGTGTGCTCACTCCGCCCTTGCACCCCACCCAGACCTGCTCTGCCGCTTCTCCCTTCAAACACCCATTCACACTGTCGTGCTTATCTCAGCCAGGTGTGCAGAGGAAAGCAGTCCAGATGAACTAATTCACACCAAAGTATAAATAACTGCCCCTGAATGTCTCATGCATGTTAAACATGCTTATAATTTATAATATAAACTAAATTTTTACAAATGACTTTTCTGACAGTATAGGAGAAAAATTATGGGATAGGGAAGCAACGTGTTATGTGTCAGCCTGGGACTTGCCATCTAACTAGATTTTGCTTTCCACAGCTTTTTTCTTTCTTCTTACTTCTCCCTCCTTCAGCTTTCTAAAAGCCCCACAGTTTTTCACAGTGGCAGGCAAATTGAGGGCTTCAGCAAGGTAGGGGCAGGAGTGGGAGGCATTATTTATATGTGTGTGTGTTATCTGAGGTTGGGTGTCAGAAAGAACAGCTCTGGTATATCCTTCTTATCCTACTGTTTAGGAAGTTCCTACCTCATGGACTTGTGTTGCCATCCAACTCTTTGCCCCTCTCTCTGTCACTGTCATCTCTCTCCTCACCTTTGCCTGTCTCCTCCTTCCCTCAGGGAGGGAGCCCTCCATCTCAAGTGATACTCGAACAGATTCCTCAACGGAGAGCTATCCCTACAAACACTTCCACCATGAGTCTGTGGTCAGTCACTTCTCTTCTGATTCTCAGGGGACAGTCATCTATAATGTGGAGACTGATTCCACGTCTCAGAGCAGTCGGGACACAGGTAGGGACTTAACACAGTCAACCCTGCCTGCCTTACTCTATTCTACATGGAGGGTCTCCCAAGAAAATGGAAACGTGGCAAGTCAGAAATGTTTGTCATGCAAAGGGGGCAATGCAGAGAACTTGAGTAATTGACTGGGATGAAAGGAAGCAATGCAATTCTGAATGAACAATGGTGTTCCATTGGACACGTGCCTGTCAACAGCAGCCTCTCAGTAAGGACCATTGTAATGAGATTATTTATGTGATTATAATGTGATTGTTTATCCTGAAGTCTTTTTCTAAAAACTTTTCTCCTGCTGTGCTCTTGATCCCTCATTCTCATAGTGTCCCATTAACCATTGTGATCCTGCACCTCATCACATTCACATCTCAAAGGGATTTTCGAGAAGGGATGTATTTATGGATGGGGAACCTGCTCATCACCTTGCTAGGCTTCCTGAAGGACAGAGAACCAAAAAAATGAAAAGTTAGCCTGTTTGTTATTGTGAATTCCATGCAGAGAATGTTCTTGAATTGTTCTGTTAATCTATAGAAGATTGTGCCTGTGTCAGTAGAAGAAATCATTACAGGGTATAAAAGGAAGAACAGTGAGTGACTGCTGAGACAAAAAGCTCATCATTGAAAGCATAGAACAGTACCCATACTCTTAGAGACTTGGGAATTAGTGTTTACATCCTGTGCATACCCTTAAAAAAAAATAGAGGCTCTCAAACATATTCAAAAGTATACAGAATAGTATGCAGCCCCTTCACGTACCTGTCACCTAGTTTCAATAATTATAACTCTTTGTCAGTCTAGTTTTATCTGTACCTCTGCCCACTTCCCCTACTCATGGATTATTTTGAAGCAAATCCCAGACATTATATCCCCTTTTCCAGAAGTATTTTAGTATGTATCTAAAATAATCATTTTTTAACATACCATTAACTTCTTAAAACCGTTAAATAACCAGTGAGTGTTCAAATATCCTAGTGTCTATAATTTCACATTTTTAGTAGTTTTTTTTTTGACTCAGAATCCAAATGAGCCACATTGTAATGGGTTGATAAATCTTGCATTTCTTTTCATCTGCAGGTTTCTCCTCTATTTCTTCCTTTCTATTTATTGTTGTACAACTAGATAGTTTGTGCTACAGTTTCTCCTCATTCTAAATTTTGCTGATTGTGTCTATGTGGTAAACTTTAGCATATTTCTTTGTCCTCGGTATTTTTTATAAATTGGTAGTTGGATATAGTGTTTTGGTCAGATTCATGTTGGATTTCTTTTGATGACTGTGTATGAATGACTATGGCAAAGTGTGATTTTTGTTAGATGATATTTCTGAAACTGAACCAGGGAGAAACCAAGTCACAGGATAAATGAGGAGAGTCAGGTTTATTTTAAGGGTTTGTGAATGGCTGGGGGTGGGGAAGCATGCACATTGGTTTAACATTAGTGAATTTAGTTGTTCCAGTTGATTTCCTCCTTTCTTAAATCTTTCTTAAATCAGCCCAGAGATTGCAAATTATTAGATAACAGCAATAAAAGATTGTGTTGGTAAGTGATTGTAAATATGTAGCCATATCATTGCATCTTGTACCTGAATATGTATAAGGATTTTCATAACTAACATATGAAAGCAAATTTCTGCTCTCAGACATTTTGAGAACCCTAGGGGGTTTCCTCTAAGTCTACATTCCAGTTTATTTCAGTTGCTTAATTCACCTTTGGCTTCCAGCAGCTTAAACCTTTAGAATCTGACTGTGGTCAGATCATACATACGTACATACAGTATGTACGTTTACGTACTGTGGTCATGAAATGTGGCAAGTTACATAAAAGAGCCCAGATCTCCCGGGTTTCCCAGAGATAAGTATTGAGGAACTATGAAATGTAATCTCTGGGTGAAGTCAAATTTGGTAAGACTTGGGTTATGGCTGGGAATGATTTGAATTATTCAAAGTTCAAATGTCCTTTGGGATGATTCCCAGACCCAATTCTTAACACATGTTTAGAATTGGGTCTTAAAGCCATACATAGTCAGAGCTTTTGTGGGCAAAGCCTAGGGCCCCCTGGGATAATACCAGATGTAACAGAAATTAGCCTTCACTTAATTTGTGTTGTTAAATAAATAGAAGGAAAACTCTGTCTTCTTTTGATGAGAATGAAAATATATTGATACATGACATTCTTATAAAATCTTTAAAACGTTTGCTTTTTACAGACTACCAAGTGATATATCCTTCTGGGTCACCAGAAAGGATTATGAGGGAGACTGAGACTGGTCATTGCTCAGGAGACACTGTAAATTTGGAAATTCCTGATAAATACTTGAGCTTAAAGCCTTTGTCTACTGAGAGATTCCTGCTGCACTTAAATCAAATACATAGTTTTGGCCTCTGCAGCTTCTGATCCCCTAAGTTTGGTGACGCTGCCAGGAATCCCAAAGGGAGAGTAGGTTCTCAAATGGATGGAGGTCAGTCTCAGATACCAACTTACCCTCATTTCCTTGTTTTCTTCAGGACACCTGACTGATAGTGAATGTAATCAGAAACTCCCATCCAAGAAAGGGTCATTGATAGAGCGCAAGAGGAGCTCTGGCCGGGTCAGGAGGAAAGGCGATGAGTCTCAGGCCTCAGGGTACCACAGTGAAGGCAAGCCCCCTGCAGAGCTTCTCTTTCTTTCTTTCCTCTGTCTCGCTTTTGTCACACTTCAGCCTGTGGCTTCTTCTCTCTGCTCAAAGGCCTTTCTTTCTCGACTCTGGGGTCTGGGTATCCATGATGGCTTTAAACGTTTACAGTTGTTTCATTCTTTGTGTTTTTAGGAGAAACACTGAAAGAGAAGCAGGCTCCTAGGAATGCCTCCAAATCATCCAGCAGCACCAACAGGCTAAGGGATTTTAAAGAGACAGTCAGCAATATGATCCATAACAGACCATCCCTGGCTTCTCAGACCACCCTAGGACCTCCTTGTGTAGGGAAGGGAGGAGAACAGACGGACAAAAAACCTCCTCGGAGCCTGCCTTTACACTCTCGTGACTGGGAAGTAGAGAGTACCAGCAGCGAGTCAAAATCCAGTTCTTCTAGCAAATATCGTCCAACATGGAGACCCAAACGGGAGTCTCTGAATATTGACAGTATCTTTAGTAAGGACAAAAGGAAGCACAGTGGCTATACCCAGCTTAGCCCCTTTTCTGAAGATTCAGGTGAGAAGATAATTAGGGAAGAATTGAGCTTTTGAATAAAGTTGATTTATATATATATATATATATATATGTATATATATAAAGCCTGGGTTTTCTGGTAGACTTGGCAAGTACATTTTTACCTTGAAGGGTAAAAATTTTACCCTCATGAGTGGCCTACTGTGGATGTGAGCTCAATGAATGAGTTACTAGAGGGAGGGGTTAGTTGTGTCTTGTTTTGAGGCAGATGCTAAATCTACCTCCCTTTCCACACTTGTCCTTTGATTGGTATAGCAAAAGAATTTACACCAGATGAGTCAAGCAAGCCGCCTGCTTATGACATTAAAACTGGACCAAGCCCCCAGTACAAGATCTGGGGCCCAGCACGGCCAGGCTGTCACTTTTTAGAGCAACACCCTCGCCTCATCCAGCGAATGGAATCTGGCTACGAGAGCAGTGAGAGGAACAGCAGCAGCCCTGTCAGCCTGGATGCAGCCCTGCCTGAGAGCTCAAGTGTCTGCAGGTATTGTTTGGCCTTTGAATAGCTGTATTGTTCCTCACAGAATGTAAGCCACCAAGAGGCTCTTAACTCACACAAGTAAAGCGATGCACTGTGTTGTCCTGGTGTGGGCAAGCAAACTGTGCTCTATCAATTTCTGTGGCAACAGCACCCTCTGCTGGGGGAAGAAGCAAAGGCATTTGAGAAAGGGGAGACAACTTTTTTAAAGTGTTATATTCAAAATAACTGGCAAACTTTTAATGAAAGAATGAGTTAGTGAATTGAAACTTGTATACGATCAGAGAGAAAATCCAATTTTTGTTTATTCCTGCCTTTTATTTTACTATTTTTATTTTTAGGTTCACCAGGGAGTCTGTGTCTTATGAAGCCAATGATATTCATCATTCCATAAGATAACAATGACAGTTTAATAGTGGTCATTGCACCTTGTCCATAAAACCCATTTGCTTTATATATTTCAGATCTCCATACATTGTTTTTTTACTGAGTTGCCTCAGAGACAAGTTTGCTAACAGTATAGTTGCTTTGAAAGGAGGGAATCATCTACAAGATTGATAAACTGTATCATCATACTTTCCCACTGCTCTTACCTGACCTCAGAACCTGTTCAGTTTTACACATGCAAAGATTCTATAAAAGTGTGGGAAAGAGGAAGGCAGTGTATATGAGAACATCTGTTTATTAATTCATTAAAGAAATTTTGTGCCAGACACACACAAAACGTGAATGAGGTGCGATAAGATGGGGGAACGAATGGGTGTTTCGATATTCAGAAATAGTTTAGCAGATATTTTAATGTTAGTTTGGTGCTTTGGGGTTTTGTTGTTGCTTTTGGAGGGAATTTGGTCCTATGACTGTTGCTGTTTACCAGCGTTCTGATGCTTTCCCTCGCCTCTGGTTTCTGTTTTGAAGGGATCCAAGTGCTAAGAGGTCAGCAGGATTGGCCCCTTCCTGGCGTCACATCCCCAAGTCTCACAGCAGCAGCATCCTGGAGGCAGACTCTGCCGTGTCCAGGAGTGGCTGGATGAAGAACCAGCCCCTTTCAGGTAAGTGGAGGGACACTGGGTTTGGAGAGCTGGATTTCACTGCTAGTTCTGTCTGGAAAACAGCCTAACCTGAGCACATTTGAAATGAGAGGGCAGTTGCACTTTGTTTCACCAGGACGTGAACGTGAAGGCGATTGATCCGCTCTCTCTCCAGGTTTATCTTTTTCGTTGTTGTTCTGTCACAGCTCACTTGCTTGCTCCTTTCCTTCTGGTGGAAGCAAGAAGGAACAGAAATATGGTGAACAGTGTCAGGAGCACCTGCTTTCCTCAGAAGAATACGTCCTGGGGCTTTCCTCGGTGTAGAGGCATCCTCTTGGGAATGGACTTTTTATTGTTTATTTCTCTGAATTGAGATAACAAGGGGGACATGTAGACTATAGACAAAATTGGGAAATGAGCAGGTCAGAGCTACCCTTACCCCTGCCTCTCTATCCTGCCTAGTATCCCTGCTTGGTTTTTCCTTCT
This sequence comes from Bos grunniens, assembly GCF_055505025.1. Taxonomy (NCBI): domain Eukaryota; kingdom Metazoa; phylum Chordata; class Mammalia; order Artiodactyla; family Bovidae; genus Bos; species Bos grunniens. Next base: position 16,691,029 of record NC_141192.1, read on the forward strand.
TGAACGTGCCTGTGTCCCTCCTTCTCCAAAGAAGCTCTAAAGGGATGATCTGACTCTTTCACACTAGATGTATGTGACTGGAAATGCCTGAAAATGTGCTTTCTTTAAGAGAAGCTAGTATTTTCACAAGTCAAAGCTTAAAGATAAAGGAATATTGGAATTTTAGGCATCATACACCAAGCATAGAGATTTGAGGTAGTCATAGATTTTATATCCTATTTACATTCTTCTCACAACACACATATATACTTAGAGTGCATATTCAAATAAGCAAAATAAATAGATCCCTACTTAGAGCAGAAAATCGAGGTAACAACTATATAGTCTCCCCAAGATGGAGACTTTTTGTGATTTTTGAGGGAAGATAATATGTATTCAGTATTGTTTAGTCAGCTGAGGATTTCTGGGATCCGCTTGTCTAACTTAGAAATCAACCTTCTATGAAAGATGTGTTTCATCATCCCCCTTTTTTTCTGGTATGTTAGATGAATCGGGAGTCGCATGTGTGGGCAGAAGTTTAATTATGGTCTGATTTAATGAACATCTGAATATAGATTTGTGGCCAGCTCACTAGGGAGATGAGGACAGAATGCTACACGGAAAACTGTAGAGATGAGTCCAGGAACTTTACTGGTTTGACAGCCAGTTCTCTTAATGACCACGGAACGTTCCTAGAGGTGGCTGGAAGTGTGATATGCAGCAGAAATAAAAAGGTCTGAACTCTTTCAGGTATGAGTGACGGGCATGGACTGCTAACATCTGGCAAAGCAGAACAATGCATGTAGGGGCAGATAATCTCTGAAATTCTGGGCTAGAGTAGGTTACAGTTAGAAACCCATGGAAGAAATTTATTCTTCCTAATGAAATTATAGGTTTAGTTTATTTCCCACATTTTGTCTCATATTGACTAACATAGTTTTGAGATACCTGTGCTCTTACTTTAGCCTGTTCTCCCTTCTCTTTTAACAGCCAGTAGCTTTTCAGCACACTAAAGACTGAATCTTATGACTTCACTGATAGCCCTAATTCTAGACTAGCTGTATAGAACTCACCAACTGGATTCCTCAACTTGTAAAAGATATTTGGCAAGGAGTTAGAATAAATTCCTTATATACTACACTACACTACCATCCTCCTTGTATAGTAAACTCTATTTTTTTTATCTGGTGACTGATCACCCTTTTAAAAAATTACAGAGGTTAACACAAGTCCAACAGTTTGGTAACCTGCCCTGTGCCTCTTGAGTTTGAAGGAACCAGTGTTACCATTATGGTATATATCTTTCTACATCTCTTTCTATGCTTTGTATTCTATGTACAAGTATAATGATAAGTTTATTGTAGTTGTTGTTTAGTTGCTAAGTTGTGTCCAACTCTTTTGCGACCCCATGGACTATAGCCCACTAGGCTCCTCTGGCCATGGAATTTCCCAGGCAAGAATACTGGAGTGGATTGCCATTTCCTTCTCCAGGGGATCTTTTTGACCCAGGGATCGAACCCACATCTCCTGCATTGGCAGGTGGCTTCTTTAGCACTGACCCACCTGGACCCCTAAATAAATTTATTACTACCATTTGAAAATAAATAAAAGAAAGTTATACTGTAGATATTATTATATCACTTAGCTTTTCACTTAATATATCGTGGTTATCCTTTTAGATCTATTTGATTCCATCTGTGAACACTGATAAAATTAAGGTTTACTACTATGGATATTTTACAAACTCATTTGGAAGGTGGTGGAAATTAAGGGAGAGAAATTGACTTGCTTGAAACTTCCTGGTGAATCAGTGGCAGTAGAGAATGCTCCTTAATAGTTAAAAGCTTGGATTATGAATTTAAGCTATTTGACTTTAATTCAGCTTTACCATTTGCCATCTTTGTTATTTTGGGGAAGTTATTTATTGTCTTTGTGACTCAGTTTCTTCATTCTTAAAATGTGGGCAATAATAGTATCTACCTCACATACCGTTGAGAGGATTACATGAAATAATACAGGTAAAAGTGCTTGCAACTATGCCGGTCGCATAGTAAATGCTCAACAAATGTGGCCGTGTTGTTATTTTTGTTATAAAGTGCTCAATAAATATCACTCTTATTATTATTATTCATGCCCCAGGTCTCATCCTGAATCTGATATGGAAAACACTATCCAAATTTGCATTCCAAACTGAAGCCAAGAGTTCCAAAGAAAAAGCAGTGTGGTGACCATGAATATAGCAGGTGCTTAGTCTTGGTTATGGGAAAGTGGCGATTTCTCTTCTCCCTTGCTTGTATTCCAGGTGGGGAGATATCTTCCAAAACTGAACTGGATGAATTGCAGGAAGAAGTGGCCAGAAGGGCACAGGAACAGGAACTTCGAAGGAAACGAGAGAAGGAATTAGAGGCAGCTAAAGGGTTTAACCCTCATCCCAGCCGCTTCATGGACTTGGATGAACTGCAGAATCAGGGTAATTGTTGTGAGCATTAGGTTCTGGGTGATGGGGACAGAGAGAGGGGGAAGGAAAAAGGTATTTGAGCTCATAAATTCTGTCTTTTCTTTAGCAGAGTTTTATTTTTATCTTAATTAAGCCATTTCAGTGAGAACTAAAGTAGGAGGCAACAAGCCAGTTGGTTAGAGACAGGCGCTGATTTGGGGCCTGTTAAAAGCTTGTAGATTGGAGATAGTATATTGTTCATGGAAAGTATTTCTGATGAGCAGCTATAGAAGGTGTAAATTAAACTACTGACAGTTCAGAAACAGCAGAAAAAGGCAATGAGTGAACCTCACTGACTGTGAGGGGAATTCTTGCTCAGCAGAAAAATGCCCTTGAGATTTCCTACCTGGAGCTTCAGGAAAGTAGATCTACCAAGGAGGTTCTAAGAACAAGAGGCTGACTGCCTTTTCATCCTCTGATGGTTCATTTTCCAATCTCACACAGTTGTCCTGGCCTTTATTTCAGCTGCTCTGGCTGCCCCAGATTAGTTACTGTTTTTTTCTTCGATTGCTCTAAGATGTCATTTTACACCAGCAGAGACTAGCCTTCAAAATAAGAGTTTAAAAAGGCTGAGGTGTCTATTTTAAATAGGCCCTGAAATCTATATCTCTGTTTGTCTATGAAATAAATTTACTGTTCAGAACCTCCAGCCAGATACAGCAGATTGTGCTGAAGCAGTGTAAAGAGCAGGAGCCTGGGCTGTTTTGGGTGGCTGCTTTCTCTTGCTCACTTCTTTCTTCTTATCAACACTCAGAGAAACTTCCTGGGCTTTTTGGGGGGCCCCTTTTCTCCTCTAATTCTACTGTCTTTTGATTCAAGGCCATTGTTGCCTTACACTTCCCAGAATATTGTATTTGTCTCCAAATTAGCTTACCTTTCCTAATTTCTTAGATATCCCTCTACTTAGATAGCTTTTTCTGATTTTTTTTCCTTAAGCTGTATCACATTGGGGTCTCAGGTTTATGTTGCTTCTGAAAGAGGGGTCTTGTCATCTTCCTCCCTTGCCCTTCTCCCCGCTCTGTCAGTTGGGTAGTGCGTCAGAGTTGAGAATGGGTCCCTCTGGTTGTATTTCACTGTCAGTGCTCCAGATGTTTTGGTTTAGCATCTCCTGGAAGAGCAAGGAATGGGGTGCTAAGAATTCGGGAGGATAAGAATTAAAATTTAGTACAATGATTGGCCAGCTGTAGTTTTCCTATGTCTCTGTAGAGAACATTTTTTAATTGCTGTAGCCACCACCTCTGATTATAAAGGTTGCATAGATTCAGTTGATTTCAGATATAATGAGAAAATGTCAAGCCTGTGTACCCCCTACCCCAGGAACCATAACTCTAGAGGTGGAGTAGAACCCAAATGCTACTTCCACTGTCTTCCCATTATTCTCCAAAAGTTATTAGTGAGTTAGGGAGTGAATGATAGGGGTATGGAAGAGCTTTTCTTACCATGCCCAGCTGGAGTTTAATGGAGGATGGGGATATTATGGGAGAAATAATATGATTTTTTTTTTCTTGTGAGCTTGTAAAACTCCCCATTAATTCCAATCACAGATGAAGTTACATTACAGCTGACTACTGATTTATGGTTATGAGTGAGTAAAAGGCAGTGGGATACATAAACCTGAGGATTTACACTTGCAGTAGTTTGCCACTTTTTATCTGGCACTGCTCTTCGACTCCTGTACCTGCTTTGGCACATATTCACTTTTGGGGAGAAGGCAACATTTCATGGTCACTATGTGGGAAGGTGACTCTCTTATGGTAGGTTTGGTGAGCAAGGGCAGGATAGAAGTAAATACTTAGCTGTGCTAATGAAAGGTATGTGTGTGCAAACCAAGAATAAAGATGGTTCCACTGACTTGGTAGGTGTATTGAAGTTAGGAACTGTAGAACACCTGTGCCCAAGAGGAGTACTGATTTTCCAGGTGCGGGTGGTATAGAGAGGACTACGAATTAGTACAGGAAAGAAGTGTTACACATGGCTGTCCACAGAGTCATGAAGCCACTTTGCCTTAACACAGCAGTGGAGGTCTCAGGGGAGATCTGGGGTTCTGGACACACACTGTCAAGATGTATCTTGTTACAGTCTTGTGGGGAAGCAGGTCATTTCCAGGCAGAAGAACCCACCCTTCTATTATAGACAGTACTTTGTTCTTTCTTGAGGGCTGTCCTAAGAGGTCTTGGAGTTGAAATATGTGGTGGGCAATGACATGCCCGTCTTTCATGGCTTTGGTAAGGTCTCAGTTAAGGCAAAGAAAAGTGGATGTCCTACAAGTTTCAGGGAATTCTTATTAGCAATGGTCAGTTGGAGTAAAGGTGTACCAGACGCTCAGCACTGAGGATTTATGTGCACCGAAGGGAAACAACAGTACATATGAAAAGTTGGAACAGGTTGTTATGAAAATGAAAAGTGCTGGCCCTTTCAGGGAGGAGTGACGGCTTTGAGAGGTCCCTGCAAGAGGCAGATTCAGTGTTTGAAGAGTCGCTGCATCTGGAGCAGAAGGGAGACTGTGCTGCCGCTTTGGCTCTCTGTAACGAAGCTATCTGTAAGTAACTCTAACCGCTATGGCTATGGCACTTTTGACTAACTTCATGATAGTAATTCACTCAGATAGGATAAAAAGAGCTTTTAGGTTTCGTTACTCTCACTCCCCCAAACTGAGGCCCTTTAGCTATCTTTTCCTTTCAGATTCCTAAATGTGCTGGGCACTGTCACTGTGGCCTGTGGATATTTACTGGAAAAATCTCAGCGGGAGTCTACAAATGAACTATCCAGCCATACCTATCTTCTAATCCCCAAATAAAGTTAGGTCTCAGAGGCGAGGTTAGTCTGCTCTTGGCGCTAGTTACTGACTAGCGTGGTGGAGCTGAGGGCAGGAAGAAATGAATAAATTGGCTGTGACTTCCTAGGCCTGTGACTTCTTACCGCATATTTGATTCTTTATGTTTCTCCCCTGCCTTCCTGGTATGCTGCACCATAGGGTTACAGCAAGGGACTAAGAATTTGTATCTGGTTCTTAAATATGACCCACAAGAAGCTGTGTTCTATAAAGACAGATGCAGGTTTGGATCTTAGTTCTGCTGTTGGCTGTCAGGAAGGGGGAGTTGGGAGCAGAGAATGGAGACCAGAATTGGACAGGTCAGTTGCAAAGGACAATGAGAGTGGTAACATCTGAGATGGAAGCACCAATTTATCTTCTTGACTCATTTTAGTTTAGCTTTCTGTTTGTTTGATTTTTAAATTTGAATTAACCTGTTTGGCCTCCATGGCTTCCATGAATGTTCCTTACAGCCAGAGGCAGCTCTGTGCCCTGGATACCATATGCATGGTCCATGCCTTGTAGTTCTGCTGCATATTTTCAGTTTTACTGCCTAACTTTGCTCATTTTTGGTTGAATTTTATTTTTTATTTTTGTTTGTATTTTTGTGTTCTGTTTCTGCTATATTTTCTTTTGCATTTTAGCTAAACTAAGACTTGCCCTGCATGGTGCCAGCTCTAGCACGCACAGCAGAGCCCTAGTCGATAAGAAGTTGCAAATCAGTATTCGAAAAGCACGGAGCCTGCAGGATCGCATGCAGCAGCAGCAATCATCTCAGCCGCCGTCGCAGCCCTCAACCTGCCTCCCCTCACAGGGAGGAGCCCTTCCTCAGCCAACAAGGTAGTGCCTGGGAACCACTGTAGTTTATGGACGCCAGGGGAGGAAGTGACCTTGGGTGCTCCATAGCCAGCTCTCATTGTCTTGGCGACTCCAGGGAGAGAGAAGAGTCCTCTGAAAAGATTTCTTCTCTCAGGTCAGATATACAAAGAAAAGCTCATCCCACTGCTGGTCCTTCTCTTAACAGTTCCTAGAAAGATACAGAAAGTATAGCATCATAAATAGGCCACTTGTCCGTATTTCCTGTGGGTGAGTTTGTCTCTGGACTTGTGTAACAGCATGATTATTAAATTGGTACATGTTATGATCTTAGACATGGCAATCTGAGTTGCATTTCACTTTGCAGTAGAAACCATGTGATTTATTTGCGGATTTCAGTGTCTCCTGTCCCTTAAGGAAGCAGAGAAAGCAGTCTTCCTTGCTCTGACTGAACGATTGCGAGGAGACACAAAGATTCCCTTTGTTTTACTTCCCTATGGTCAGGAATAGGAAAAAAGTCCCCATGGTCATTAGTATAGTTCCCACATTTTAGCCCTTGAAACTGGCTGTTACTTAGAATAGATAGAATTAAGTAAGAATTAATGTTGGCTGTTAATAAGCCTGAGTAGTTTTCAGAATATAAATGTTATAAAGGAAGCTAACATTTTTTGAATATTTGCCCAGGCAGTAAGGTAAATAAATACTTTCATGTTTTATTTTACCTATCTCGCAATAACCTTAGGAGACAGGGATTACTATTTAGCAATGGTTTATAAATAAGGAAACTCAGGCTCAGAGAGGATTAACTAAGTATGATACCCAGGATTACTCAGTTAGTAAGTGGTAGAAGCATGGAATTTCAAATCCAGGTCTTTTGGACTCCATTAGGTTTCCCTTATAAGTAATATATTCTTCACAGTGTTATAAGGGTAATAGAATTAATATATCCACAAAAGTTTATAGTATATTATCATTGAAATTTAATGCTCCTAGCTAGGATCTTCCGTTTTCTTCTTTTCTCCTATTGTTTACTCTACTAGTTGAATGCTGATTTGAGAATCTGATCAGAGATATATTTGAATGTAAGCAATTGAGGGAGCTAAACTCTTTTCAGAAATCTTAAGGCCACTTGATATATGTGAGTAATTAAGGTTATATCTAAGTGCTTCTAATGAGATTTTCAGATCAGAAATATAAAACAATTAGTAAGAAACCAATTAAATGCATTTAATCCCTACTCCCACTCCCAGATCTCAAGAGAGTCACCATTTGTTACTCTGGGGAAGCGTCTCAGTGAATAAACACGATCAAATCCAGATTATAAGAATACACTTGAAATGGTTGATCTTTCTATTAATGCCAGGAGCCCAAGTCATCCTGTACTCTGTAAATATGGCCTTCTGGTTCTTTTGGCTGATCTGCCTCTCAGGACCCTAGGTATGAGTGATCTCTAGGCTTTGCTTACCTTTTCTTGTCATCTGCATGTGGGACTAGAAATATTTGGTTTTGAATTTTTAAGTAGAGGATGATTGGAATGGGACTTTACAGGTAATGAAGAATATTGGCAAGAGCTTTGCTTACTATTACTGTGTACAACTTTGATGAGGATATTTAATAAAGAGAATTAATATTACCCGTTACTTGGGTATGAGCTGACCACATGCCTTCTCTTGTGAACCTCCAATCTGTTGACTCTACTTATGCTTGTCTTTCTATTTCTTTTCACATTCCCTCTGTGAATAGCTAGAAATGGGAACCAGATGAACAGTTCTTTTTGTAAGTAATCTTGTCAATTAAGACAGCTTATGACTGGCTCTCTTTATTTATTTCAGTGAACAGCCTATCCCGCTCCAAGTATTGTTAAGCCAGGAGGCCCAACTGGAACCCTACACGAATACGGAGTTTGGGGCCAGTACTTTCATTTACTCACCTGCTTCCTGCCATGAGCCACACTCGCCATTATTCCCAGAGTCATCCGCCCTGTCTGCTCCACAGCACAATTCCCCCAGTGGGTCTGCCTCGAACCTTCTTACTTCTGTTGAGGTGGACAGTATTGACCCCTCTGTGTTCCACAGGCAGGGCTTACCTAAAACACCAGGGAGACCTGAGAAGAGTTCTCATCATGGTTGGGAATCAGAGGATGAGCTGCAAAGCTGCAGGGGTGAAAGCAGCAGCTGCGCCAGGTCCCCCCAACGAGAAGGAAGAGACACTGATCGAGAACAGCTATTCCGAGAAAAGAGGGATCCTGCTGACTCGTCCCAGGTGATGCCTTGGCCACAGCCAATTGGAATAATAGCCACCTCTGAGAGAGGAGAGGCACACAGTCTAGGCTGTGGTCCTTCAAATTCAGCAGCTCAGCCTAGCCTTTCTCTGTACAGGGCCTGCCACCCCGTAAAACCTGCTCCTTCCTCATCTGTGCTTCACTCCTCTAATACTGTACAGAAAACTAACCAATGCCTCCAAACCCAAAACTTCAAAATTCCATTGACTTCAAATATGGATCGAGGCAGCGAGGAGCCCTCTATGCCAGAGTTTCCTACCACCAAGGGGCTTGTCCGCTCTTTGGCAGAGCAGTTCCAGAGGATGCACGGAGCCTCCACCAGGGATGGTACAGGTGCCCAGGATAGAAGTTTGCCAAACAGTCTAAGGAAGGACTCTCCACCTTCCGACCGTAAGCCTCCTTTCCCACAGAGTCAAGGGAAAGGCCACTGGTCTTGGGCAAAACAACAACCCTCTTTGGATGGTAGGAACAAACTGCCTTCCTGGGAAGAGCCTGCTAATCATCCTTCTCTTGCCACGAACTCTGGGCCGCCTAATGGTGAAGCTTCTAGGGGAGGACAGCCCAGGTTGGCAGAGTCAGGTATTTACCACGGGAAACCGTCTCAAGTGAGAGATGCTGGGCCTAAGGAGCTGGGCAGCAGTGTCGACTCGGGGACTTCCTTGCCTTTGGATTCTTGGGTGAATGTCACAAGGCTCTGTGATTCTCAGCTTAAACATGGGGTCCCTGGGCCAGGAATGAAGTCCTCCCCTCATGATTCCCATACCTGTGTAACCTATCCAGAAAGAAACCACATCATTTTGCATCCACATTGGAACCAGGACACAGAGCAGGAGACCTCAGAATTGGAGTCTCTCTACCAAGCCAGTCTTCAGGTTTCCCAATCTGGCTGTTCTGGATGTGGGCAGCAGGAAGTAGCCTGGAACCCTCTGAGCCAAACAGGTAAGAATGCAACCAGGGGCAGGAGGTGTGGGGGACATAGAAAAGCTGAAGGCAGGAGGATAAGATCAGAAGGGGGGATGGTGTTCTATCTAAATAATATCCTCAGCTTAGGTGGCAGCAGCAGAATTTCTGACTTTATAACGACTTCATGATAAGAGCTAGACATTTTCCTGGCTAGAGAAGAGAATGGGGGCAGAATCATCACTCACAGGCTAGTTCCCTCCTTCTAAAGAAAGAGACCAATGACTGTATGTCCAGGGCGGCTGCAGCATATATGCTAAGGAGTGGTTCTTGGGCCTTTGAGAGTGATTCAGCACGAGACAGGGGAGGCTGAGTGGGTAAGTCATCCTTCAATGGCTTAGGAACTGAACTGATGGCAAGATCCAGCTTGCGACAAGGATGTCCACACTGAGCCAGGTCTCCAGTGTAGCATTTCCAGATTGTACTGAACCAGTTATATCAAGACCTTCCCTCATCCATTCTGGAACTACCAGGTTTAGAATTTTCAAGGAGGTAAGCTTGTAGGGTACCTGTTACTGACTCTTTGTGAGATTATATTGTGTGAAGAGTGAAGTCTAATGTTAAATGCAAAGCATGCACATAGTTCTATAAACTGAAGACATAAAGGATATTTATAATTCAGGATTGATGTACTTAAGAACTCCAAAGCCTGAACTATCATCCTGTCTCCATCATTAACTGTCAGTATAAATTTGGATAAGTCATTTAATATCTAAGATTTTACCTATAAGAAAATTGGTTCAGTGATTTTCTTTTAAAGATACTTTGCAACTCTTAAAATGATACGTATGATTCTGTGAAATTGATTTAGAGAAATGTATCTTCAGTTCAGGTGGTATAGATTCTTTGCATGCTGCAAACCAACATTTAATTACAGCCAAACAAGTGTTTATTCAGAATCTTCTATGTTTCCAGTAGTGTCAGAGTGGGGGTCACCACATAAATATAAGATTTGATATTAAAATATGTTTTTCTTAGGATCTTCACTCTAGACTTTGCAATAACATTTTTATGATCCTTAGATATATAGGACAGAGCAGTATGGGAAGATTCTAAAGAAAAAGGAAAAGTTGGAGTTTGCCTCAGTTAGATCCTGTCTAATGTAACAGAGAAAGAATATACAAATGTGAAGTGTTTTAAGAATAAGAAACACATATAAAAAATACAATGTGACTAAAATTGAACTAAGCAATTGAATGTCAAACATTATAGTACAAACAAAACAAAAAGTCCGTATGTTAACCCAAACAGTGGGCTTCCCAGGTAGCGCTAGTGGTAAAGAACCCTCCTGCCAAGGCAGGAGATGTAAGGGACATGGGTTCAATCCCTGGGTCAGGAAGATCCCCTGGAAGAGGGCATGGCAACCCACTCCAGTATTCTTACATGGAGAATCTCATGAACAGAGGAGACTGGCCGGCTACAGTCTGTAGAGTTGCAAAGAGTTGGACACACTGAAGCGACTTAGCATGCACCCCAAATAGCAACAATTTTTTTTTTACTATAGATACTTTTGAAAATATATATAAAGTCTTTTTCAAAAGTATCTATAGTAAAAAAAAAAAATTGTTGCTATTTGGGGTGCATGCTAAGTCACTTCAGTGTGTCCAACTCTTTGCAACTCTACAGGCTGGATCATGGAAAAAGCAAGAGAGTTCCAGAAAAACATCTATTTCTGCTTTATTGACTATGCCAAAGCCTCTGACTGTGTGGATCACAATAAACTGTGGAAAGTTCTGGAAGAGATGGGAATACCAGACCACCTGACCTACCTCTTGAGAAACCTACATGCAGGTCAGGAAGCAACAGTTAGAACTGGACATGGAACAGCAGACTGGTTCCAAATAGGAAAAGGAGTACGTCAAGGCTGTATATCATCACCCTGCTTATTTAACTTAAATGCAGAGTACATCATGAGAAACGCTGGGCTGGAAGAAGCACAAGATGGGAATCAAGACTGCCAGGAGAAATATCAATAACCTCAGATATGCAGATGACAACACCCTTAAGGCAGAAAGTGAAGAGGAACTAAAAAGCTTCTTGATGGAAGTGAAAGAGGATAGTGAAAAAGTTGGCTTAAAGCTCAGCATTCAGAAAATGAAGATCATGGCATCTGGTCCCATCACTTCATGGGAAATAGATGAGGAAACAGTGGAAACAGTGTCAGACTTTATTTAAATCACTGCAGATGGTGATTGCAACCATGGAATTAAAAGACACTTACTCCTTGGAAGGAAAGTTATGACCAACCTAGATAGCATATTGAAAAGCAGAGACATTACTTTGCCAACAAAGGTCCGTCTAGTCAAGGCTGTGGTTTTTCCAGTGGTCATGTATGGATGTGAGAGTTGGACTGTGAAGAAAGCTGAGCACCGAAGAATTGATGCTTTTGAACTGTAGTGTTGGAGAAGACTCTTGAGAGTCCCTTGGACTGCAACAGATCCAACCAGTCCATTCTGAAGGGGATCAGTCCTGGGATTTCTTTGGAAGGAATGATGGTAAAGCTGAAGCTCAAATACTTTGGCCACCTCATGAGAAGAGTTGACTCATTGGGAAAGACTCTGATGCTGGGAGGGATTGGGGGCAGGAGGAGAAGGGGACGACAGAGGATGAGATGGCTGGATGGCATCACTGACTCGATGGACGTGAGTCTGAGTGAACTCCAGGAGTTGGTGATGGACAGGGAGGCCTGGCGTGCTGCGATTCATGGGGTCACAAAGAGTCGGACACGAGTGAGTGACTGAACTGAACTGAACTAAACTGAAAGTAGGAAAAAATTGATAATCCCACTCAGTAATTTCATGAGTTTACTTCTGGCTTTGGGTTGTGTTCCAGCCCTGGTTGATACACTGTTTTTTAAAAAATTGAAGTATGGTTCATTTACAGAGTTGTATTAGTTTTAGATATATAGTATACAGCAAAGTGATTCAGTTCATATATTAATATATATAATGTATGTATGTGTGTATATATATATATATATGCATGCATGCTTGCTTAGTTATGTCCAACTCTTTGTGACTCCTTGGACTATAGCCCGTCAGGCTCCCCTGTCCATGGAATTTTTCAGACAAGAATACTGGAGTGAAAAAACATAAATACAGTATACTAACACATATATATGGAATTTAGAAAGATGGTAACAATAACTCTGTATACGAGACAGCAAAAGAGACACTGATGTATAGAACAGTCTTATGGACTCTGTGGGAAAGGGAGAGGGTGGGAAGATTTGGGAGAATGGCATTGAAACATGTAAAATACCATGTAGGAAACGAGTTGCCAGTCCAGGTTCGATGCACGATGCTGGATGCTTGGGGCTGGTGCACTGGACGGCCCAGAGGGTTGGTATGGGGAGGGAGGAGGGAGGAGGGTTTGGGATGGGGAACACATGTATACCTGTGGCGGATTCATTTTGATATTTGGCAAAACTAATACAATTATGTAAAGATTAAAAAAAAAAAAAAAAAGAATACTGGAGTGAGTTGCCATTTCCTCCTCCAGGGGATCCTCCTGATCCAGTAATGAAACCTGCTTCTCCTACACTGCAGGCTGATTCTTTACTGCTGAGCCATTGTATACATATGTATGTTAATATATATATGTGTGTGTGTGTGTGTGTGTGTATTGTTTTTCATATTTTTTCCAGTATGGGCTATTACAAAATATTGACTATTACCTGTGCTATGCAATAGGTCCTTGTTTATGTATTTTCTGTATCAGTTCAGTTCAGTTCAGTTGCTCAGTCATGTCCGACTCTTGCACGCCAGGCCTCCCTGTCCATCACCAACTCCCAGAGTTCACTCAGACTCACGTCCATCAAGTCAGTGATGCCATCCAGCCATCTCATCCTCTGTCGTCCCCTTCTCCTCCTGCCCCCAATCCCTCCCAGCATCAGAGTCTTTTCCAATGAGTCAACTCTTCGCATGAGGTGGCCAAAGTACTGGAGTTTCAGCTTTAGCATCATTCCTTCCAAAGAAATCCCAGGACTGATCCCCTTCAGAATGGACTGGTAGGATCTCCTTGCAGTCCAAGGGACTCTCAAGAGTCTTCTCCAACACCACAGTTCAAAACCATCAGTTCTTCGGCCCTCAGCTTTCTTCACAGTCCAACTCTCACATCCATACATGACCACTGGAAAAACCATAGCCTTGACTAGACGGACCTTTGTTGGCAAAGTAATGTCTCTGCTTTTCAATATGCCATCTAGGTTGGTCATAACTTTCCTTCCAAGGAGTAAGTGTCTTTTAATTCCATGGCTGCAATCACCATCTGCAGTGATTTAAATAAAGTCTGACACTGTTTCCACTGTTTCCTCATCTATTTCCCATGAAGTGATGGGACCAGATGCCATGATCTTCGTTTTCTGAATGCTGAGCTTTAAGCCAACTTTTTCACTATCCTCTTTCACTTTCATCAAGAGGCTTTTGAATTCCTCTTCACTTTCTGCCATAAGGGTGTTGTCATCTGCATGTCTGAGGTTATTGATATTTCTCCTGGCAGTCTTGATTCCAGCTTGTGCTTCTTCCAGCCCAGCATTTCTCATGATGTACTCTGCATTTAAGTTAAATAAGCAGGGTGATGATATACAGCCTTGACGTATTCCTTTTCCTATTTGGAACCAGTCTGTTGTTCCATGTCCAGTTCTTTTTTTTTTTTTAATTTTTTAAAATTTTATTTTATTTTTAAACTTTATATAATTGTATTAGTTTTGCCAAATATCAAAATGAATCCACCACAGGTATACATGTGTTCCCCATCTTGAACCCTCCTCCCTCCTCCCTCCCCATACCATCCCTCTGGGTCGTCCCAGTGTACCAGCCCCAAGCATCCAGTCCATGTCCAGTTCTAACTGTTGCTTCCTGACCTGCATATAGGTTTCTCAAGAGGCAGATCAGGTCATCTGGTATTCCCATCTCTTTCAGAACTTTCCACAGTTTATTGTGATCCACACAGTCAGAGGCTTTGGCATAGTCAATAAAGCAGAAATAGATGTTTTTCTGGAACTCTCTTGCTTTTTCCATGATCCAGCGGATGTTGGCAATTTGATCTCTGGTTCCTCTACCTTTTCTAAAACCAGCTTGAGTAGTATATATATGTTAATCCCAAACTCCCAGTTTATCCCTTCCCCTCTTTCCTCTTTGATAACCAAAAGTTTGGTTTCTATGTCTGTGAGTCAATTTCTGTTTTATAAATAAGTGCATTTGTATCATCTTTTTTGATTTCACGTATAAGTGATGTATATTTGTCTTTCTCTGATTTACTTCACTGAATATAATCTATAGGTCCTGCCATGTTGCTGCTGGTTCTGTTTTTTATGTATATATACTATATATGTATTTGTATTGTTTTTACTGAAAGTAGAATCATTGTAAAATATGGATACAGTTTAGTCCCATGATTTTCTTATATCCATAAGCATTTTCCCTTTGGAAAAAACTACTTTTAATGACTATCATATGCTTCACATCAATGTACCATAATACAGTCAACCACTCTACTTTGGTTGAATACTTCCAATTTTTTGGTAATATAGCACTGTGATGAGTATGTTTATACTTAAGAGTTTGGCCACATTTCTGATAAACTCCTTAGAATAAGCTTTTAGAAGGATAATAACTAGTTGAAAGTTGTAAACTTTAAAAAAATCTCTTGATACATACTGACAAACTCAGGAAGATTATACTTCTGAAGGCAGTATGAAAACATACCTACCAACCTTTAATTTGTACTTGGTAATGAAAGAAAACATTTTTTAAATCCATTTGGTGAATCAGTCCTGAAAGTAACTTGTCAAACCAAAGTACGCTGTATTTTGGTTAGTCTCTTTTCAATCGAGTCTTTCAGAACTAACATGACAAAATAAAGAAGAGATCAGTGGAATAAATTGAGAAGTAGATGAAGGAAGGCAATCGAGAAGGAAAATGCTGGTTAGGGTCCATATGTGATAGAATATATCTTTAGGGGAGTCCTCTTTTATTTGAAAGCATTTATTAAGCACCAAATTACCTCCAGATTTATATCTATAGTTGATAAGTAACACTGTAAGTTTAAAGTGTACAGTGTGATGGTTGATACATGTATATGTTGCAAAGTGGTTACCACAATAAAGATAGTGAACAAAACCATCACCATACCTAATTACTGTTGTGTGTGTGTGTGTGGTGAGAATATTTAATTAAGATCTACTATCTTAGCAACTTTCAGGTATATAATAACACAACATAGTTAACTATAGTCACCATGCTATACATTAGGATTCTCAGAACTTATTCATCTTATAATTGGAAATGTGTCCCCTTTGGCCAGTATCTCTATATTTCCCCTAACCCCTAGCTCTTGGCAACTATCATTGCATTCTGTTTCTATGAGTTTAATTCTTATAAGACCCCCACATATAAGTGTGATCGTATGTTTTTTGTCTTTCTCTAACTTACTACTTTAAAAAAAGCTTTATTGATATATAATTTACATAGTGGACAGCTCACCTATTTAAAGTATACAGTTCAATGGTTTTTTAGTATATTCATAGTCATCCACCCTTCACCACAATCAGTTTTAAAGTGTTTTTCAGTACCCTAAAAAGGTGTCAGTAAACCTGTAATCTGTCTAGTTAAGGCTATGGTTTTTCCAGTGGTCATGTATGAATGTCAGAGTTGGACTGTGAAGAAAGCTGAACACCAAAGAATTGATGCTTTTGAACTGTGGTGTTGGAGAACTCTTGAGAGTCCCTTGGACTGCAAGGAGATCCAACCAGTCCATCCTAAAGTAGATCAGTCCTGGGTGTTCATTGGAAGGACTGATGCTGAAGCTAAAACTCCAATACTTAGGCCACCTGATGCAAAAAACAGATTTATTAGAAAAGACCCTGATGCTGGGAAAGATTGAAGGCAGGAGGAAAAGGGGATGACAGAGGATGAGATGGTTGGATAACATAACCAACTCAATGGACATGAGTTTCAGTAAGCCCTGGGAGACTGTGAAGGACAGGAAAGCCTGGTGTGCCGCAGTCCATGGGGTTGCAAAGAGCCGGACACCACTGAGCGACTGAACAACAACAATAAAGTATTATGATCACCCCCTTTGTACTTATCACTAACTTCCATGGTGATTATCTTGGCCAATTATCAACATGTGGCTTATTTTGATTTAGCAGCCCTCCTCCCCTTTCTCTTCCCCACTGGAATTTTTTTTTTTTCCTTCTTTTTTTGCCTATGCTGGGTCTTTGTTGCTGCAGGGGCTTTTCTTTAGTTGCAGTGCCCAGGTTTCTCATTGTGGTAACTACTCTTGTTACAGCGTGTGAGCTATAGGGTGAGCAGGGTTCAGTGGTTGCGGGTCCCAGGCTCTAGGGCACAGGCTCAATTGTTGTGGTGCACGGGGTTAGTTGCTCCGCAGTATGTGGGATCTTCCTGGATCAGAGAGTGAATCTGTGTCCCCTGCAATGGCAGACGAATTCTTCACCACCGAGCCACCAGGGAAGCCCCCTTTAAAAGCAGAACTATGATACTATTATACCTAAAAAATTAACAATAATTTCTTAATATAATATAGTAGAAATTATATAATATAGTAACTAGCCAGTATTCATTTTTTTTCTAGTTTTCCCACAAATGTCTTTTCACAGTTGTTCAGTCTCTAAGTTCTGTCTGACTCTTTGCAACCAATGCACTGCAGAATGCCAGGCTTCCCTGTCCTTCACTATCTCCCAGAGTTTACTCAAACCCATGTTCAGTAAGTCGGTGATGCCATCCAGCCATCTCATCCTCTGTCGTCCCCTTCTCCTGCCTTCAATCTTTCCCAGCATCAAGGTCTTTTCTAATGAGTCTGCTCTTCACGTCAGGTGGCCAAAGTATTGAAGCTTCAGCTCCAGCATCAGTCCTTCCAATGAACATTCAGGACTGATCTTTAGGATTGACTGGTTTAGTCTCCTTGCTATCCAAGGGACTCTCAAGAGTGTTCTCCGACACCACAATTTGAAAGCATCAATTCTTTGGCGCTCAGCCTTCTTTATGGTCCAACTCTCACATCCCTATATGACTAATGGAAAAGCCATAGCTTTGACTAGACAGACCTTTGTCTGCAAAGTGATGTCTCTGCTTTTTAATACACTCTCTAGGTTTGTCATAGCTTTCCTTCCAAGGAGCTAATGTCTTTTAATTTTGTGGCTGAGTCACCGTCTCCAGTGGTTTTGGAGCCCAAGAGAATAAAATCTGTCACTGTTTTCACTTTTTCCCCATCTGTTTGCCATTAAGTGATGGAACCAGATGCCATGATCTTAGTTTTCTGAATGTTGAGTTTTTTTTTTATATAAATTTATTTATTTTAATTGGAGGCTAATTACTTTACAATATTGTATTAGTTTTGCCATACATCAACATAAATCCGCCACAGGTGTACACATGTTCCCCATCCTGAACCCCCCTCCCTCCTCCCTCCCCGTACCATCCCTCTGGGTCATCCCATGCACCAGCCCCAAGCATCCTGTATCATGCGTTGAACCTAGACTGGCGATTCGTTTCATATATGATAATATACATGTTTCAATGCCATTCTCCCAAATCATCCCACCCTCTCCCTCTCCCACAGAGTCCAAAAGACTGTTCTATACATCTGTGTCTCTTTTGCTGTCTTGCATACAGGGTTATCATTACCAACTTTCTAAATTCCATATATATGTGTTAGTATACCGTATTGGTGTTTTTCTTTCTGGCTTACTTCACTCTGTATAGTAGGCTCCAGTTTCATCCACCTCATTAGAACGGATTTGAACTGATTCAAATGTATTCTTTTTAATGGCTGCATAATAGTCCATTGTATATATATACCACAGCTTTCTTATCCATTTGTCTGCTGATGGACATCTAGGTTGCTTCCATGTCCTGGCTATTGTAAACAGTGCTGTGATGAACATCGGGGTACACATGTCTCTTTCAATTCTGGTTTCCTCGCTCTGTATGCCCAGCAGTGAGATTGCTGGGTCATAAGGCAGTTCTATTTCCAGTTTTTTAAGGAATCTCCACACTGTTCTCCATAGTGGCTGTACTCGTTTGCATTCCCAGCAATAGTGTAAGAGGGTTCCCTTTTCTCCACACCCTCTCCAGCATTTATTGCTTATAGACTTTTGGATCGCACCCATTCTGACTGGCGTGAAATGGTACCTCATTGTGGTTTTGATTTGCATTTCTCTGATAATGAGTGATGTTGAGCATCTTTTCATGTGTGTGTTAGCCATCTGTATGTCTTCTTTGGAGAAATGTCTGTTTAGTTCTTTGGCCCATTTTTTGATTGGGTCATTTATTTTTCTGCAGGAGTTGCCTGTATATTTTTGAGATTAGTTGTTTGTCAGTTGCTTAATTTGCTATTATTTTCTCCCATTCTGAAGGCTGTCTTTTCACCTTGCTTATAGTTTCCTTTGTTGTGCAGAAGGTTTTAATTTTTTTTAATTTAAATTTATTTATTTTAATTAAAAAGCTAATTAGTTTACAATACTGTATTGATTTTGCCATACTGAATGTTGAGTTTTAAGCCAGCTTTTCCACTCTTCTTTCAACCTCATCAAGAAGCTCTCAGTTCCTCTTCACTTTCTGCCATTAAAGTGGTATCATCTGCATATCTGAGGTTGTTGGTATTTCTCCCAGCAATCTTGATTCCAGCCTGTGATTCATCCAGCCTGGCATTTCACATGAGGTACTCTGCATATAAGTTATAATAAGCAGGGTGACAATATACAGCCTTGATGTACTCCTTTCCCAATTTTGAATCAGTCGGTTGTTCCATGTCTGGTTCTAACTGTTGCTTCTTGACCCACACACAGGTTTCTCAGGAGACAAGTAACATGTTCTGGTATTTACACCTCTTTAAGAATTTTCCACAGTCTGTTGTGATCTACACAGTTAAAAGGCTTTAGTGTAGTCAATGAAGCAGATTTTTTTTGAAATTCCCTTGCTTTTTCTATGATCCAACAGATGTTGACAATTTGATCTCTGGTTCCTCTGCCTTTTCTAAATCCAGCTTGTACATCTGGAAGTTCTTAGTTCACAAGCTACTGAAGCCTAGCTTGAAGGATTTTGAGTGTTACCTTTCCAGCATGTGAAATGAGCATGATTGTATGGTAGTTTGAACAATCTTTGGCTTTGCCCTTCTTTGGAACTGGGATGAAAACTGACCTTTTCCAGTCCTGTAGCCACTGCTGAGTTTACCAAATTTGCTGACATATTGAGTATTGCACTTTAACAGAATCATCTTTTAGCATTTTAAATAGCTTAACTGGAATTCTGTCACCTCCTCCAACTTTGTTCATAGTAATGCTTCCTAAGGCCCACTTGACTTCACACTCCAGAATGTCTGGCTCTAGGTAAGTAACCACACTATCGTGGTTATCCGGGTCATTAAGACTTCTTTTGTATGGTTCTTCTGTGTATTCTTGCCAGCTCTTAATCTCTTCTGCTTCTTTTAGGTCCTTGCCATTCTGTCCTTTATTTTGCCCATCTTTGCATGAAATGTTCCCTTGGTATCTCCAGTTTTCTGGAGAAGATCTGTAGTCTTTTCCATTCTATTGTTTTCCTCTGTTTCTTTGCACTGTTCTTTTAAGAAGTCCTTTTTATCTCTCCTTGCTGTTCTCTGGAACTCTGCCTTCAGTTAGGTATATCTTTCCCTTTCTCCCTTGCCTTTCGCTGCTCTTTTCTCAGCTATTTGTAAAGCCTCCTCAGACAACCACTTAGCCTTCTTGAATTTCTTTTTATTTAGGATGATTTTGGTCACTGCCTCCTATACAGTGTTATGAACCTCTGTCCATAGTTCTTCAGGCACTCTGTCTGCTAGATCTAAGCCCTCGAATCTGTTTATCACCTCTACTTTATAACCATAAGGGATTTGCTTTAGGTCATACCTGAATGGCCTAGTGGTTTTCCCTAGTTTGTTCAGTTTAAGTCTGAATTTTGCAGTAAGGAGCTCGTGATGTGAGGCACAGTCAACTCCAGGTCTTATTTTTGCTGACCGTATAGAGCTTCTCCATCTATAGCTGCAAAGAATTACAATCAATCTGATTTTGATATTGACCATGTGTAGAGTCTACACATGTGTAGAGTCATATCCATGTGTAGAGTCATCTCTTGTATTGTTGGAAGAGAGTGTTTGTTATGACCAATGCTTCTCCTGACAGAACTCTGTTAGCCTTTGGCCTGGTTCATTTTGTATTCCATGGCCAAACTTGCCTGTTCTTCCAGGTATCGTTTGACTTCCTACTTTTGCATTCCAATCCCCTGTGATGTAAAGGACATCCTTTTGGTGTTAGTGCTAGAAGGTCTTGTAGGTCTTGACAGAACTGTTCAATTTCACCTTCTTCGGCATTAGTGGTTGGGCATAGACTTTGATTACTATGATGTTGAATGATATGCCTTGAAATGAACTGAGATCATTCTGTCGTTTTTGAGATTGCACCCAAGAACTGCTTTTTGGTCTCTTTTGTTGACTATGAGGGCTACTCCATTTCTTCTAAGGGATTCTTGCTCACAATAGTAGATACAATGGTCATCTGAATTAAATTCGTCCATTCCTTTCCATTTTAGTTCACTGATTTCTAAGATGTCGATGTTTACTCTTGCTATCTCCTGCTTGACCACATCCAGTTTACCTTGATTCATGGACCTAATAGTCCAGGTTCTTTTGCAATATTGTTTTTTACAGCATTAGACTTTACAACTTTTCACTACCAGACACACCCACAACTAAGTGTCATTCCGGCTTTGGCCCAGCCTCTTCATTCTTTCTGGAGCTTTCTCTCTGCTCCTTCCCAGTACCTTATTGGACACTTTCTGACCTGGAAGGCTCATCTTCCGGTTTCATAATCTTTTTGCCTTCTCATGCCGTTCATGGGGTTCTAGAGGCAAGAATTGGAGAAGGCTATGGCAACCCACTCCAGTACTCTTCCCAGAAAATCCCATGGACGGAGAAGCCTGGTAGGCTCGAGTCCATGGGGTCGAGAAGAGTCAGACACGACTGAGTGACTTCACTTTTCACTTTCATGCATTGGAGAAGGAAATGGCAACCCACTCCAGTGTTCTTGCCTGGAGAATCCCAGGGATGGCAGAGCCTGGTGGGCTGCTGTCTGTGGGGTCGCACAGAGTCTGACACGACTGAAGCGACTTAGCAGCAGCAGCAGCAGCAACAGAGGCAAGAATACTGGAGTGGTTTGCCATTGCCTCCTCCTGTGGACCACGTTTTATCAGAACTCTCCACTATGACCTGTCCATCTTGGGTCGCCCTGCACAGCATGGCTCATAGCTTCATTGTGTTATTACGCAGGCCCCTTCACTATGACAAGGCTGTGATCCATGAAGGGGCACCTTAATTCTGCTTTCTGTCAAAGCCAGAAGTGCCCTCAACAGTACCCCTTACGGAGGCCACCTTCACCTCTGTTTAAATGTCTTTAAAGGAATCAGTGTTTAGTCTCTTCAGGAGATTCCGGTGGCTACCTCGTTCGCTAGATGGGAATCATTTGATTAGAGCAATTCCAAATTCTAGATTCTTAGATTGCCAGGCTCATGGAGAAGTTCCTATTAAGGTCACTTGGTTGAAAAATGAAGCAAAAGTGTCTGCGAATAAGCGGATCCAGGTTCTGTCCAACAGTTCTTTATATATCAGTGAAGCAGAAGGCAAGTAAGGAGTTCAATCTGATGAAGGATTTTATCAGTGCTTGGCCATGAATAACATGGAGCTGTTCTTAGTCAAAAAGCTCACCTTGCCTTATCAGTGTGCTCCTGGGCTTCCCAGGTGGCTCAGTGGTAAAGAATCCGCCTGCCAGTGCAAGAGACACAGGAGACAGGGGTTTGATCCCTGGGTTGGGAAGATCTCCTAGAGGAGGAAATGACAACCCCCTCCAGTAATCTTGACCGGAGAATCCCATGGATAGAGGAGCCTGGTGGGCTACAGTCCGTGGGGACACAGAGAGTCGTACACGACTGAGCAACTGAGCAAACTCTAACCATTACAACTATAATTCTTAAATCTGGCTGCCCATCACAGTCACTGAAGAAATGGCTTAAAAAAAAAAAAAAAAAGAGGAATAGTTTCATATAAATGGGATCATAACATGCCTGATGTTTTTATTATAGAAAATTTCTCTTTCCTTTCCTTAAATCAGTCCCTACTGTTTACCCCTGCCCTCAGCCTTCTCAGACAATAATCTACTGTGCATATATCTGTATTTTTCTGTTCATGTAATCCTATGCAGATGTATATATATATATCATGTCTTTTTGTTGGGGATTATTTTACAGATTTCTTTTAACTCAATACTTGAAAATATTTGAAAATTCCTCTAAGTCATCTAGTTTAATTAAATTCTTTTTTTTTTTTTTTTTTTTTTTAGTGGCTGAACAGTATTTGATATTGAGGATACTATAAAGTATTTAGCCATTCTGCTGTGGATAGGCATTACTTTATTTCTAGTTATTAGTCAAACAATGCCACAATAAACTGATATTTTTGCTTCTTATTCTCAAGAGGGTAAGAGGGTAAATCTATTTTCAATCTTAATGGTTATCTCTAGATTGCTTATTAGGAAGACTATAATATTTCACATTTCCTCTAACAATGTTTAAGGCTATTCTCCCACATTCTTTATGGAAATCTCTTAAAAATAAATATTCCCAGGCTCTAACCAGAAAGATTCTGATTTAGTATGTCCGTGGAGAGATACACAAAGCTGTATTTTCAAAAAGTTCTAGATGAATCAGAGGTAGTATTGGAACCACTGCATTTAAGCACAAGAAAATATTAAAAATAACTGGCCTTTTAGCTTAGTATCAGCAATATCATGCTTTAGCTAGGTATACATATTAGAATCAAAATATCAAATCAAGATGTGAATTGGCAATAGACATATATATCAAATGTAGGTCAAGGGTGTGTGCGCTTTCAGAAGGTTTAATTAGTTGTATTGGAGCAAGCCCCTTGGGAGTCACATATCCAGTTTGGAGCAGCTCATCTCTTTACAGTCTCACAAGATTTTTAGGAAGAGATAAACATTTAGAATTTGTTTAGAATGTAAGTGATTAGAGAGATGCTAATGAGGAAATAAAAGACCACACTACATATATAAAATGTTGAAGAGCTCCTGCTCATAGTATATAATTGGAAGTGAACATCCAAAGACTTGAGTTTTAATCCTGGTTAAACTACTTACTATTTGTCAGACTCTGGAACTTATTTTCCTGTTTTGTAAAATGAGATGGTTTAATATATGATTACTATGATAATTTCCTAACTAGACTGGAGACAACATTTCCCTTGTCATCGCAGATGCTCTAGAGAATTACTGTGTCAGGTAATTTCCTCTATATCTATTATAAGTCTTGGACCCAAATCTGACAGCAGCAAAGCTGATTATATTTACTATTTAGCTATGTGTCCACAGAGCCCCTTCTCTAGGGCCTGTATTTGAGATCCCTATGGCCTATGGGAAGCTATCCATATTCTGAAACTCCTGTTTCTACATTCTAGGAATCCATCCTCCATTGAATTCAGAGATGAATATTTGTTATTTAATGAAGCAAAAACTCCAGAGTTTTGTGTTGCAGGCTGAGTGCAGACTCTGGGAGAAGAGATGGGTTCAACTTATGTTTGTTTTCCTCCTCAGGCTCTGCAGATGGTGTAGGGAGGAGGTTGCACTCAGCCCCTGGCCTTGGTCTCTCAAAGACCCCAACAGCAGAAATGGAGCACAGTCTCCATGAAGCCAACTCAGTGTCTGCTTCTCAGGTAGCCACCTCAGGTTCTAGAGTTCTGGGCATGGGGTGGTGTGTTGGGAAAGAATTACGGGGAGATATGAGTGGCGGGGTTGGTGATAAGGCAGGGCATAGGAATGTGGGGCTATTAGAAGAGAACATGATCTATGATTGGGCTTCTTTTGAGTGAGAGGAGGTTGCCACATGGCTGCTGCTGCTAAGTTGCTTCAGTCGTGTCCGACTCTGTGCGACCCCACAGACAGCAGCCCACCAGGCTCCTCCGTCCCTGGGATTCTCCAGTCAAGAACACTGGAGTGGGTTGCCATTTCCTTCTCCAATGCATGAAAGTGAAAAGTGAAAGGGAAGTCGCTCAGTCGTGTCCAACTCTTAGCGACCCCATGGACTGCAGCCCACCAGGCTCCTCCGTCCATGGGATTTTCCAGGCAAGAGTACTGGAGTGGGGTGCCATTGCCTTCTCTGGCCACATGGCTACTACCTTTCAAATATATCTAATTCAGATCTCTACTAGTGAGTCCTACTTACCCTATTCTCTCCCATATCCCTCGGGACAGAGTCTGTGGGAAAACCACAAGTCTGATGTTATGTGTCTGCCTGTGTGTCTGTGTGTTTGAAGGCCGCACCTTGCCAAGGCCCCAGCCGGGAATGTGGGGAGGATGATCAGTATGGTGCAGAGAACTTTCGGCGCATCTCACGCAGTCTCAGTGGCACCGTTGTCTCAGAGAGGGAGGAGGTCCCAGTCTCTTCCCACAGTTTTGTAAGTAGAATCAGGGTCTGTCTATTTAGGGCATCTTCTTTCTCTTGCTAGGTAAAAATGTACTGTGGGTGAAGGGGCAAGAGAAATGGAAGGTTGTGATTTGGGGAAAGCCATGTGCACTCAGCAAAAATGAGGACATGGAATCATTATTTTTTTTGGTCACACATTCACTTGGAGCCCAGAAGAACGTTCTTTCCCTGTAGCAGTTCTGGAAGGTGTAATGTAGACTTCCTCAGGATGAGAAGAGTCCCAGAAGCCTTGAGAGGAGTCTCTGAGGAGCCATGACTGCTGACTGGGTCAGAATCCATTGCACTAATCAAAGGAAAAAGAAGAGATGGGATGACGTCTTGTTTTTCCTGTTCTTCCCCATCCTAGAAAATGACCCAGTGGGGTCCAGTGGGCTTTCAAGCTGAAATGAAGCATATGCATTGGCAGCAGAAGGAAAATGATTTAAAGTCCTCATCTTTGGGGCATTTCATATAGAATTAATGCAGTAATCTACAGATGAAAGGGACAGGGATATCCAAGTCAGCAGAGATCAGCAAACTCAAATAGTTTCAGTGGTTGGATTTCTAAAATGTGCCTTTTGAGAATTTCATACACTTGCCTAAGGCAACTTGAGATTTTATTAAAGTATAGGTCAGGACATAAAGCACCAGTAGTACATTGAAGCTTGCTCACCATGTCAGTTTGATAAAAATTTTAAAAAACAGGTCTTAAATATGTGGTATAAAAATAGAAAAGTACAAAAAGGAAAACTAAGTCTCTTCCACCAGTTCTTCAGATCCAGTTTCTTTCCCAGTGACTACCCAAGAGGTAGTCATTTTTTTCCAGTTTATTGTCATAAATTTATAAATAGCTCTGAACAGTTGGCCACTCTTTTTGGGAAAGGTGGTCTTTTCTGCCCAGCATTTGTTCTCATATACCTTTAATGGCAAGTTGTTATTTTCCTAGGAGAGTTGGCTTCCTTTTGGCCTGACTTCTGTATCATTCATTGATTCATTGATTCATTCTTTTAAAGAAATGCTTTCTGAGCTTATCTTCTAGGTATTGTGCCGAAAAATGGTGTTGAGTGAGCTAGATACAGTCCCTGCTCTCTTGACTTTACAGTCTACTGGAGGAGACAGATAAACAATTATAATATAAATATGATAGGATTTGATGCTATGGAAGCAAAATAGAGGGGACATCTAAACCAGGCTTGAGGAATCAGGGAAGTCTTCCTGGAGAATTAAAATGAATGTAGCAGATAAAGGGGACTGAAGCAGATATTAACTGAGTTAGAAAAAGCTTTTTGGTGTGGTATGATTAGAGTCTGGCGAGGGATAAATGGAGAATGTTGACAAGTGAGACTGTTAAGACTATAAACAAGGGTCATCTCATGAACCATAGTAAGGAGTTTGGGAGAATAGAGAGATGTGGACATATTGGAGAGTCAACTAGGAAATTAAAATGTTTGGTGCCTACTTGCCTGGAAATGGGGAAAAGAGAATCAAGGATGATATCTAGGAATTGTGGGTTGATAATGATAATATTTGAGGGAAGAGAAGCAGGAATATATTTGGGTGGAGAGATATGTGCAATTTTGGACGTATTAAGCTTGAGTGGAGATAGATATCTGGTAGGCTTTTGATTCTGAGACATATAAACTTAAAATTGAGATTTGAGAATCATAGCCACTGAAAAGAGGAAGAGAATTGCAAAAAGAGGAAAAAAAAACCCAGGACATATCTCTGAAGAGAATCAGATTTGAGGTTCTTCTTTTGAAAAACCCCAAACGGAGACTTGGTAAGAGGCTATATAGCGATGGAAGGGGACCCAGTGAAGAGGGCTGTCTTTCTTTTGGTGACTGTGTTACATGCAGAGAGGACTGGCATCTGGTCCTTAGTCTACTTGGTAAATGCCTACCATGTGCCAGGCTGTGTTAGGCGCTATGAGCACACACTGCTGAAACAGCACAAAGTATCTTACAATTTCAAAAAAGAAATAAGATACACTGGCTTATAGATCATTTTATTTAATATATTATTTATTAAGTGCCTATAATAATCCTCCAGGAGCTGTTCAAGGTTATGGGGACACTGGAGTGAAAAGAAATGTATTCTGGTAGGAGAGAAAAGACATTAAACAAGTAAACTCCAGACAATGTGTGATAAAGAATAAAACAAAGCAAGAGGCTAAGGGTAATAGTGGTTATTCTCAGGGCTGGTTTTGATAGAGTAGTGAGGAAAATCAGCTCTAAGAAAGTAACATGTGATGAGAGACCTCAGTTATATGAAGGTGTAAGCCATGGGAAGAGCATTCCCAGTAACAGAAACACAAAGTGTAAAGGCCCTAAGGTGGAATAAGCTTCGTAGTTTTGAAGAACGTTACGAAGGTTGGAGTGTAAAAGGCACAGGAATGGTAGGAGATAAAGGGAGAAAGATCAGCTTTGCCATATCACATGGAACTTGCAGGCCACACTAAAGGAGGCTGTGGGCTGGAGATAGGAAGACTAAATTGGAGGCTGCTGCAGTGGTCTAGTTGACTTTAAATATAAAACCTGTAGGTAGAAATGACAGTATATGGCATAGGCAACTAATGGAATTGTGGATTAAAAGTGCAAAATCAAGGGGCGTGTCAGTATTTTGAGTCTAGGTGACTTAAGAAAATACAGTACCAGAGGGAGGAGTTGGGAAGAATGTTGGTTCAGTTTTGGACATGTTAGTGTCTCATATATTAAAAGACATATTTCTGAGACTTTGCCACATAAGTGAATGACAAATGAACAAAGTAGGTCATAAGCAACAGTGGGTACAGACTTAACAGGCAGCACCAAAATGGAGACTGGAGTGTAGCAGTAACAGGAGAGATGGAATAGAGAGTTTCTGACTGTACATTTAGGGAGATATTAGTTCCCAATATCTGACTGTATATTTAGGGAAATATTAGTTCCCAATATTTAGAGTGAGTGTAGAATTTTTCCATCTTTTTGGCTTTCTGAATTTCTCTCTCATTTCTTCTCTGTTTTTATTAATTTTTTTAGAGGCTTCTGTAATTTTTTTTTTTTTTTAACCACACCACACGTCTTGCAGGATCTTAGTCCCCTGACCAGGGATTGAACCTTGACAGTGAAAGCTTGCAGTCCTTACCACTGGATAGCCAGGGAATTTCCCTCTTCTCTATTTTTAAATTTCTATCTCATTCTCTAATTTTGATAGTAGCATTAAGGACTTTGCTAAAGACCTTGATTGGGAAAGTGAGGGTTGTGAGGAAGACATATTAAGAGAAGAGAACTGTACTTTGGTGTCTTAAGTTCATAGTGGAGGATGTTTCATAGTCAGGACGTTTCCTAGAGGGGCTGATGGGAAGAGTGTCGAGTAGATTGGGTCCATCTCTAGGTTAAGGAATGTTTGTACTCTAGTTCCTTCCATATCCCCCTGCTTCCCTCACTGTGTTTACCCAACCATAGCCTGCTGTGTGTTAATCCTCATCTCTATGTTTTTTTTGTCTTGTCTCATTGTAAGGATTCATCAAGTGTGAGGAAAAAGCCTTTGGAAACCCGGCATCGTTGTTCCAGCTCCTCTTCCCTCCCTGTCATCCATGACCCTCCTGTATTTCTCCTTGGTCCCCAACTCTACCCACCCCAACCACAGTTCCTGTCCCCAGATGTCCTGATGCCCAGCATGGCAGGGGAGCCCCATAGACCCCCAGGTAACTCTCCCCAAATCTAATATTATGTGCTGGAATGTAGTACTTTTCCAGGGACCTGGAAGAATCAAATCGGTGCCTCTGTTGGGGAGTGGGGAAGGGGAAGGGGGGTCCTAAGGTGGAGTTGTAAAGGGAAATGAATTATTGCTTTAAAGATCAAGCATTGATCTTGATGAATCATGACTGAATCATTTCTTGGGCAACATGGGGTCTAGACCAGAGCTCCCAGAATCTAACTACTCATGAAAATGAACTGCTTCAGCTGTAATAAGATATGATTTTAACTGACCCAGGGAATTAGTACCCAGTCTTTAGGATCCCCCAAAACAGGAAATATCATCTCTATCGGCTGTTTTTCTCTCCTTTTATCCCAAGTCTCAGTTGAGGGATGGTCTAGGAGGATGAGTAGTGAATGGCAGACTTGGAAAGATCCCATGCACAGAATACCCATGCCACGTATAGAGACCCAGACAATCCTGGGGAAGGTGGGCAGCATCCTTCTGGCTTGCTTTGACGCTCCACAGCAAGATTTGTTCCATTTTTCCCCTCATGGACCAAATCTACAATTTGAGGCAGTGATTCTTAATGAGAAAGGGGAGGTGCCAGTGGCATCTACTGGGTAGAAAGGCCAGGGATGCTGCTAAACATCTAGCAGTGCACAGAGAAGTTTCCTTGCACACCCCTACCCTACTCCTAAGACAAAGAATTATCAGCCCCAAATATCAGTAGTGCCAAAGTTGAGAAACTTGTCTATGGGTATAAATCCCCAGGGAAAAGAATCTTCTTAGACCTGAGTAGTACTGTTGATATTTGTGCCCAAATTTTAGGGAGCTTTAGATAAGCAGGGCTTCTGGATAAATGGACTTCTTATTACTCAGTGGAGCTGCCAGGTCACCAGCATCCTTTGAGAGTTACTAGAAGTATCTGATCATTAAGGCAGCATTTATTGCAACTTGTTCTGCACCAAATACTACAGTAAATACATGGGACAAAGAAGGCAGTTCTCTGCTCTTAAAGAGCTCAAAGTTTCAGTAATCAGGTATATATATATATGTGTGTGTGTGTGTGTGTGTATAATACAGCTATTGATGGAATTTAAAAAGTAAAAATGAGAAGTACTGTTTAGAAGTGACATTTGGAAAATTAGTTATTTTGCTTCTTTTAAGTAAAGGGGAATCAATGTATAGAAAAGGCATTCTACATTATGTATGTGGGAGTAGTGCAAACAAAAGCAGAAATCTTGGAGAATGAACACGAATGTAAGCAGATACAGTTCAACTGGAGTGAAAGTACCATGTTAAGAAAAACTGAGTGATGTTTTGGAGTGGTGGCTCTAAGGAGTAAAATTATCACAGAGAACATATATTTGGAATATCAGAGAGCCATTCATGTATGTGTGTTTGTGTCTGTCTGTCTGTCTTTTGGAGGACAGATTATAATGCAGTGAGATAGGAGTATGGCAACATCCAGGAGACTGTTTCATTTGCACAGATTGGCAGTGACTTGATTTTAATGTATATTAAGAATTTTTTTAAATGACATTAAAAGCAAAGCTAGGTTCCTTCTTTCCCTTATTTGTAAGTTTTTAAAGAGGCGGGGAGTTGAAAGGAACAGCCAGGAATGGTCCTCTGGGAAGGATAATGGTTTTATTGAAGATGCTCAATCTTTGGGTTTCTTTTCTCTCCCCAGGAACTTCGAGGAGTGTCCAGCAGTTTCTGGCTATGTGTGACAGGGGTGAAACTTCCGAAGGGGTCAAGTACACAGGAAAGACTTTGAACTACCGGAGTCTCCCCCATCGTTCCAGAACAGATGCCTCCCGGGGACTGTGGTCAGAGGCCAA
Organism: Bos grunniens; assembly: GCF_055505025.1. NCBI lineage: Eukaryota > Metazoa > Chordata > Mammalia > Artiodactyla > Bovidae > Bos > Bos grunniens. The sequence continues at coordinate 16,721,399 of NC_141192.1, forward strand.
CCAGCATGTTGGGGCCAGATTCCTGACTACTCCAGGGTGCAAGCCTCAGCTAACCCACACTGCCACACTACCAGAAAGACACCAGGGCCTTCAGGTTCCTCATGCTCAGTCCTGGGGGGATCTTTTCCATTCACCCTCCCACCCTCCTGTTGTTCACCCTGTGTCGCCACCATCAAGCAGTCTTTGTGTACCCCTGAGGTCAGCTTGGAATTCAGGTCCTGTTCCAGGGTTTCGAGCCCCTGGTCCTCGAAGAGTAGATATGCCCCCGGATGATGACTGGAGGCAAAGCAGTTATGCCCTGCCATCTAGGCACAGGAGGACAGGGAGAGAGGAGTTTCTGTTTGTCCTAGCAGATGCCCCTAGCAGAGAACAGATCAGGGCTAGAGCCCTGCAGCACAGCAGGTGGTAAGGGTCACCCCTTTCCTCTCCTGGAGCCACAGCTTTCTCTGTTAAACTGTACTGCAGCAGAGTTGGTACCCTGCATCCCTGCCAGGGTTGTGCAAGTCTTATCTCAACACAGAGTTGGCAGTTTCTCCCAGGGGTGCCAGGAACCCCTAAGGAGACCTGGCTCTTTGAGGGAATATTTGAAACTTCAATTTCCATTCACCTAGCAAAAGGAAGCAGCTGCTGTTTAGGGTTTTATTTGATCCACTTTAAAGATGAATCCATGTTACTCTGGACACCAGCCATTCATTAGGATCTTAGGGTCACCATTTTATTCTTGAATACTCTAAGCCCTCATATTCTGTTCCCTGTTATATTACCAACTTCTATGCTTTGTTTTATCCACCTATCCCTATGATCCAACCTTCTGTCTTCTCCATCCCTCATCCTTGGCGGGACATGTAGCCCTGTAGTCTTGGTCCTGACCACATCATTCAGGCTAGCCCACCTGCCCGGACTGTCAGCCTTCCCTCAGCCCCAAACCTTAGGCCTAGAATGTGGGGCTGCCAACATAACATTTACTCTTCAGAACAAATGGGAGTCAGGCACACTAACATACCCTCCTGTCCTCAGCAGCACAGCCATTACTGCCACTTGCTCAGTCGCCGCTGTAAACCCTCAGAGTCAGCTGAACTATTTTAGGGCCAAACATACTGTTTTTGTAAAGTATTTTTCATTAATAAATCTATAAGATAGTTCTATTTAATTCCTTGTCATTTAATTGTCTATTTGATTCCTTTTATATTTTCTTGCTCTTTTGTATTGGGCTGGGGAAGCAAGAAATAGCAATTCCCAGTGGCCTGGGGCTCAGTATATGGCTTTTGACTGAGTGAAAGTGAGGAGCCAAAGAGGAGTTGAAGACTGGTTGAAGGGTATGTATTCAAGGTAGGAGTCAATGAGTCCTAATATGGAGTGACTTTCGTTGTTGTTATTGCTGCTAGTATATTTTCTATCCCTTTCCTGCCAAGAGGCACTCAACACATTACATACTTTCTCCTTCACTCCTCAGGGAGATTTTCTGGGATTCAGACTCCTCTTACAAACTCACTCCTGATCTAGGTACCCGTTGTGCCCTCCCTCTACAAGTTTATCATGTGCCTCTTATCCCTTCCTTGCTCACTTCATATGGCTGCCCCTTCCCTTCCCTCCAGAATTATATGGCACTTCCATGTAAGAAAGATCCAGTTTCACCCCTTCCTCACTCGAAAATTCATCTCCCTCTAAAAAATAGTATGTGAGCTCCCTTAGCAAACATTACCCACTGGGCATTTCTCTTTTTCTTAGATTATTCCAGCTCTCGGGATCATTAAGATTGACAAGTCAAGAGGTAGAGAGATGGTCTTTAAGTCGTTTGGACTGTTGCTTGCCTGAGCACATGTAGAATTGAGCAGGAGGATGGGCAGGCATTTCTCACTCTATCCTACTTGAGTCCTATGCCATCAAGATATATAGATCTGGGACTTCCCTGGCAGTCCCGTGGTTAAGACTCCGCGCTTCCACTGCATAGGGCACAGGTTTGATCTCTGGTTGGGGAACTGAGATCTGACATACCTCTCAGTGCAGCAAAAAAAAAAAAAGATATATAGATCTTAGGATATTCTGATCCCTGCTACTGATCCAGTACCTCTCCTGGGGTTCAGTTCAGTCGCTCAGTCGTGTCCGACTCTTTGCGACTCCATGAATCACAGCATGCCAGGCCTCCCTGTCCATCACCAACTCCCGGAGTTCACTCAAACTCATGTCCATCGAGTCGGTGATGCCACCCAGCAATCTCATCTTCTGTCATACTCTTCTTCTAATAATTATCCATTGAACAATCATTTCTTGTCCCAATACTCCCTTCCCCAAGAGTGTACATCTCTTTAAAGTTTCCGTAGAAAACCTGGGCCCACATTCTATCGTAGAGGTATTTCTTATGAGGAACTAATTTCCAATTCCCTATTGCCTTCGAAATCTCTTTTCTCAGTGAATTAAGAGGGAGGCTGTGTCCTTTTCAGGTGAATTTCGTAGACTCTTTGAACATCTCAGTGACAAAACCCTTCCTTTCCTCTTACCTGTTTTGATTCTGAACCCTTGGAGACTAGTCTGCTCTACCTGCATTCTTTGTGCTTTCAGACTCTTGACAATTCCAGGCTCTAAACACAAGGGCCAGATTCTCTCTCAAACTCCATTCTGAACCGTTGCTTCGCTCTAGAACCTACAACGCTTCCTCTAGTTCTTCTGTCAGTTATCAATCGAAGTACCCGGATCTGATAGTCAAATTGTTATACTTTTTTTTTTTTCTCTCTATTTGCGGGAGATTCTTAGGTTTGGTCAGGTCTCCCCATCTTTCTAGGGGCTCCATGAAAGCCGGTGTCGTGTTCCCTAGCACTCATTCACCGCAGGAACTAGCTACAGACAAATCATCTCTCCTCACTCTTTTATTTCTGCTTGCCCAGAATTTTAAGCTGATCCCTTGGCATGGTCTTGTTTCTCTCCTAGCTTCAGTAATTTTGCTCAAGTCCCTAGAGCCTGCTCCGCCCCCGCCCCCGCAAGCGCGGTGCATGCCGGTCTTAGCCCCTCTGTAGGGAAAGAGGGTCCGCCATGTTCCCCGGCGGCGCCGCCGCTTGGCTCTGGTAGCCGCCGCCCCCGCCCCCAGCCCCGCCCGGCCCAGCGCGTAGCCGAGCCCCGGGCCCAGCATGGCCGCCCCGGAGCCGGCCCGGGCTGCACCGCCCCCACCCCCGCCCCCGCCGCCCCCTCCCGGGGCTGACCGCGTCGTCAAAGGTGAGAGGTGGACGAAGCCCTGGGGGCCTGGCCTGATGAGATAGCTGTGTGAGGGCGGGCGGGAGACCGTCCCCTCCGGAGCGGGCCCGGAAGGGCGGGCGAGTGAGTGGCTGCCTCACTTGGGGAGTGGCCCCTGGGCGGGCCCCTGCTGGGCTGGGCTGGGTCGGTGGCGGCGGCTCCGAGGTCTCTCGCTTGCCTTCGGGCCGTGGCAGAGGTTTCGTTCTGTAGGTCTCCTAGCTGGAGGGGTGAGGCTACTAGTCGCAGTGAGCCTCTTTCTTTTCCTGCCCGCCGTGTCAAAGCGGCCCAGAGGCCGCGATTAGCTTCCTGCACCGCGACAGCTGCACGCCTGGCTTGCCGGGGCGAACGGAGGGGCTCTGAGACCTTCAGCCACGCGGGGCTGGGCGATGAGCAGTCAGAAATCACCTCGCCTTTGGCCCACGCCTGCTCCCCTGTGACAGCCATCCGCCCTATTCGCGCCTAGTTAATGCCAGCCGCAGGGGTTCGCACTCGGCCCTCAGGTGTCACCCCGCGCGGAAATTGGGGGAACTGTATGGGATTGGACAAGGGTGAAGGGACAAACCAGAATTTGAGGGCCCCGGCTTTAAGTGCATAACAGATGAAAAAAAAGACAGTTTAAAAAAAAAAAAAAAAAGAGCTTCGGGGATAGGAAGAAGCATTTACTTAGAACCCGCAACACTGGTCAGAGGGCAAGAGGGGTTAGCCCTCCCGTGCATGCAAACGCCTACAGACTCCCCCTAGAAGAAAAAATTAAATATTTCTCAGCTGGTGCAGAATTTATGATTGTTTAACTACAACAGGTCATCACATTAATTTGAAATAGAGAAATTGAAGGCTAATTTAGAATTGCTTAAAATTTCCATGCTTTCTGGGAGAGCCCATCAACTTCAAACCCTGCTGTGGAGGTGAAGAACATAATTTGAAATGATTTTTCTTTATCATGTAGCTTGGTCAATAAATTGAAATCATTTTAGAATAAAGTTTTCTTTATTGTATCACATTTATTTTTGAAAGATAGATACTTCTTTTATTTGTTTTATTTATTTCATTCAACTTCTCAAACATACTGGCGTAATGTTTAAACACTGTTAGCCCAGTTTTGGAAATCTGACTAGACATGTTTCCATTAAAATATTTAAAAACAAGAAAAACTTTTTGTTTTGTGGTTTTTATCAATTCTAGCCTCCTTTAATGATAATACTAATTTGTATCTAGATTTATGTAGACAATTTTAAAAGCTTAATCGTGTATATATTCGGGCCAGGCATCAGCTGAAAAAAGCTTTTATGGAATCCTTGTCCCAAGAAGTCTTTTGAAAAAGAGAAAGAAAAAAGATTGGCAGTTCAGACATTCATGCTATCTTGAAGTTTTGTTGGGTTGGGAATAGGAGACATGAGCTGCCTGTTAATTTTCTGACAGTATGCCTGTGCTGTGTTAATTTCCCCTGGCACTTTTCACCCTACTATTAGATGGGACCACCAGTCACATTTCTGAACAGTAAGTTTATGCTGTACTTAGCTTGTGAATCTTCTTGTTTTTTTTGTCATTTATATGGTAATGTTTCCCTTGTACTGCTTTAATACAGTAAAAATAAGATTCCAGACAGGGCATATTCCTTAGGAGTGGGTTGTGAATATAAGACATAGTCATATTTGCAGTTTATTGGTATGAAATAAAAGTCATTTGATTTAGGTAAATGGGAGTTTGTTGATATAGAAAATCATAGTCGAAGTCTTGGATATAAGGTCCCATGTACTTAGTAGTATGTTCTTCAAGACAACTTTCATTTCTTTATGGAATTCGTTAGCTAGTTGGAATGGCAGATACGGATCACATGCTTTAGAGACAGTGTGCAATAGACTGGTTAGTGATGCTCCAGGAGTTTTTGGCTTCCTTGGAAGTTACTGGGAAACTTACCTTTCATTATAGAAATCTTTTATATTTCATTTTCAAGCTTCTTTCTTGCCTTCCTCAGTAAGTAATTGTAATATAATGTTGCATTTGATGATAACACCAGTTTGCTGAAGCTATATAACCACGGTGCTAATTCAACTTAAGTTTAACTTGTTACAAATCTAGATTTAAGTCTAGTATGTGCTAGTTTTGCACCATTTCATAGTGGTAAGGTTATAGAGACCATTATTGGCATTGAATATAAATAGTATTTTACTCCCTGAAACTTTCCCCTGTTGTTTCAGATTTTATACTCTTACACTTCTAGCCAAGAGGCCTGTGTTTTATGGTCACATAGGTTTTAAAGGGGAATAGGTCTTCTGTGTTTAGTATCAAATGCCTGAATTTCACATCATGTGAAGTTTGAGGTCTTGGAATATGGTAGGTGATCCATGTATAAATTATCTGTTCACTGAAATTATTAGTGGTAATTCCATATCCCTGATGATGGGTGATTAGGTTTCCTGGTTCATTAAGACAGTTCAGTTCTGGGCCTGCTCCAGCTTCTGGCTCTGGTAAATTCATCTGTTTGAAAGTTGGTGGAGCCCAAGTGGTTTAGGTGAGAGAGTATGCCCTCTTAACTATTTTCTGTTAAGCATTTTTCTGTCTTTAGCTAACATAGTAAGTTGGCAATAAGAAAATAGAAACAAACTAGGAAGAACAGTTAATTTTTCCTAGTGCCTTTTTGCCACATCAGCAAAATTGGTGTGTGTAAAATTAAAGCATAAAACCCTGAATTTATTTATATTGTTCTTCCTCCTCCCCCTGAAATTTACTTGACCTGAAATGTCCAGGTACTTACTTTTTTCCCTCAGATACTTTTAAAATGTACTTTTTGCTGTACAGAAGAGGTCCCAGATTTGTAAAACTAGATTTTCCCTTGAAATTAATAAATCTATTACACTTAATGCAAAAATTCACCTTTATTGCTTACATTGCATTGTCTGTTTTGTGTATGTGTTCATTTTAGCACCCACAGTGCTACTCACTTTCTTTTTTATTCAGCATGTTTTATTCCCTAGGTTTTATTATCCTTATCTCTTAAATTATCAGACTTTGAGATTGAACCAAAATGTGTGTGTTGTAAGTTTTTTACCTGTTACGTATCTAATGGGCAGCCTTATGATTCATTTAGGTTCTGTTGCCTGCCGCCCTGCTTAAAAATCAGAGGTTGTTTGGCTAATGTGTTTTCCAGTACCTTAGCTTTAATAGGATTGCTTATTTTCATTACAGATTTTTAGATGACCCACATAGGTCTTGGAGTCACATAGCTTCTTCAAATGTGTGAGTGTGTGTGTGTGTGTGTGTGTGTGCGCGATCGCGTGCGTGCGCTAATTCTAGTTCATTATGTTTGCTTGTTTTTTTGAATGATTTTATTTATTTATGGCTGTGCTGGGTCTTTGTTGCTGTGTTTTCTTTTTTCTAGTTGCAGAGAGCAGGGGCTACCGTTTAGTTGTAGTACGAGAGCTTCTCCTTGTAGTGGCTTCTCTTGTTGCAGAGCATGGACTGTAGGGCGTGTGGGCTTCCGTAATTGTGGCACGTGGGCTCAATAGTTGCGGCTCCCAGGTTCTAGAGCACAGGCTCAATAGTTGTGGTGCATGGGCTTAGTTACTCCGTGGCATGTGGGTGGGATCTTCTCAGAACAGGGCTCGAACAAGTGTCTCCTGCAATGAGAGACAGATTCTTTACCACTGAGTCATAGGGAAGCCCTAGTTCATTCTATTTTAAAGCAACTTGATTTTTAATTTTTTTTTAAACAAAATCTGTTGTATGGACTTAACCTATCTAAAAAAGATAATTCTTGAAAATGATTTTCCTTTTCTTTTTTACCCTAGTCAAACTGTTAAGCATACTAAAATAAATCTTCAGTACCATGTGTCCTAGAGAAAGCAGGGGAACAGAGAATAGTGTGTGTGTATGTGTGCATGCGTGTGTGTGTGTGTATGAGACAGAGAGAGCAGTGAGAAGGAAAGAGAACACTCTGGCAACAAGTCATCTTAGAAGGAAAATGCCAAGGAAGAAATACAGGTGCTCAGTAGTGAGGCAAAAGCTTCAGGTTCCGGTGCTATTGAATGAATTGGCAAGAGTTATGAGGAAAAGTTGGGTGAAAGAATTTTGATTTATTAGATGAGATGTGTTTTAGTGCCAATCCTATGATTTCATTTCAGTATAAAAATGTTTATTTTTACATAGAGATGAAATAAGCTAACACTAATTGACATTTTTATATGGTATGTAAAATTTATTTTTGAAATTCAAAGTAACCAAATAGCAACTACTTATTTAATGCCTGCCATATACCTAAAAATTGTTCGGAAACAGTGTAAAAGGTAAAATACAATCTTGGTCCTTGGGGAAATAGGTTCTCATGAAAAGTTAATAATTTATGTCATAAGGCTGTGTGATTAATAATTGCCAGTTAAGTGGCAGACCCAGCAAGTTGAGTTCAAAGGAGATAGGAATGAATCTAGATTTGATTGGTCTAACAAGGGTTTGTATAGGAAGAAAGAGCTTTGAGGATGGGTAGGATTCAAATAAGCAGAAGATTGGGACCATTTATTTGTGCATCATTTATTGAATACCTCTTTGTACCAGACATTATACTAGGCATTAGGGATACGGAATTGAATTAGATATATTAAGTAAGATAGATTTTTCTTGGAGGCAGTCTAGTGGAGGAGACGCTATTGCAAATAAATAATATAATGAATTAGGTACGAAGTGCTGTTGGAGCTGTATAGAGGGAATTGACTCTTACTTGGAGAGAAAGCTTCACTGAAAGGATTATATTTTGAGGGGAGCCTTACAGGATGAGTAGAATTTCTCCAGATATTAAGGTGGGGCTGAGAAGGAGAAAATATTTTCTAATAGAGAAAACAGCAGTAGAAAGGCATGGAGTTTGAAAAAAGCATGGAGTGTGTGACAGTATTGTGTAAAGTTCTTTGCAAGAAATAGCAGATGAAAAGGTTTTTTTTGCACACCAAGTTGAGGACCTGAAACTTAGGGAGTATAGCCTCTGGATGATTAAGAACACTGGATGATTAAGACTGCCTGGGTTTGAATTAAGACTGCCTAGTTCTGCCTCCGGAGAAGGCAGTGGCACCCCACTCCAGTACTCTTGCCTGGAAAATCCCATGGACGGAGGAGCCTGGTGGGCTGTAGTCCATGGGGTCGCTAAGAGTCGGACACGACTGAGCGACTTCCCTTTCACTTTTCACTTTCATGCATTGGAGAAGGAAATGGCAACCCACTCCAGTGTTCTTGCCTGGAGAATCCCAGGGACGGGGGAGCCTGGTGGGCTGCCGTCTATGGGGTCACACAGAGTCGGACATGACTGAAACGACTTAGCAGCAGCAGCAGCAGCAGTTCTGCCTCAGTCATTTCACTGAGGACAAGATACTGAGTATCCCCAGCCCTCAATTTTCTCATCTGCAAAATACAGTTAATAAAGTTACGGGATTTTTGAAGGATTAACAGAGACAATTCATGAAAATTTGTACCATAGTGCCTGGCCTGACACATTATTGAAAGTTTTAAAGTAGAGGGATGACCCAAATGTTTTGGTTTTTGAAAGGTAACATGATATTGTTGATAAGTGATTACTGATTAAAATGGAAGAGACTAAAATCAGGGTGTCAGAAGGTTAATGGAGTAGTCCAAGTGTAGAATGACCATGGCATGGATGAATTATGAGAAAGAGAAAAACCAAATATGACACAAATCCTGAGTAATATTAGAAAGTAGATATACAGGAGCAATGACTGGATGTGGGAATGAAACAGGTAGAAGAGCAAACTTTTTTAAGAAAACAGTAATGAGACTAATTTTGCTTTAGTGATTGTTTAAATTGAGCAGTTGTAGTTAGAGGCAGAGATTGGAGTGATAGGTAAGAGACAGGGGATGGTTAAGAAGGACTTTGAAAAATAAGTTTCAGACTTTTGTCTCCTTTATTCATTAGTCCTTTTTGGACTAAACAGGAAAGGGTAGAAAAGAAATTAGGGTGGAAACCACCCCAGTATTTTGAGTAGATTTATTTAGCTGTGCTTTGTACAATAAAGGGGGAGGAAAAGTAGAACTTAGATTTTTCTAGTATACAAAGTGATAAGAACTTGAACTAGCATTGCAGCAATGGAGATATTAAAAAAAAGAGAGAGAAAATTTTAAATAGAACTAGAGTCCAGAAAGAGAACAGTGACATCGAAATTTTAAATCTGAGTGACAAAGAATGATGATATCATAACAAAAATAAGCCAGGAAGGAGAAACTAATTTTTGAGGGAAGGGGATCGTGTTCAGAGAACCACCACAAATTAAAAGGAATTCAGGGGATACCTAGAAATTTTGAAGACAGTTCTGTAGTATTTATTGGAGATGGCAATGGCACCCCACTCCAATACTGTTGCCTGGAAAATCCCATGGACGGAGGAGCCTGGTGGGCTGCAGTCCATCTGGTCGCTAAGAGTCAGGCACGACTGAGCGACTTCACTTTCCCTTTTCACTTTCATGCATTGGAGAAGGCAATTGCAACCCACTCCAGTGTTCTTGCCTAGAGAATCCCAGGGACAGAGGAGCCTAGTGGGCTGCCGTCTGTGGGGTCACACAGAATCGGACACGACTGAAACGACTTAGTAGTATTTATTGAACCTTTCCTTAAAGCATGTGGCTAATGCATGCTTCTACCCCTGGCAGCTGGGTGGGTTATACCATTTTTCCTGATCAGGAGATTTTGATGACTCTCAGTCAGAAGAGCATTGTCGCTGTGTTGATATAAGACAAGTGGTACTGGAGTAGCATTCTGAAGACCTCAGTTTCAATCATGACTCTATCCCTTACTAGTTGAAACACCTGGAGAGAGCCATTAACTTGTCTGAACCTGTTATCCTCTCTGTGAAATTGAGATAAAATTGTCCTACCAAACTCATAGGATGTCTCTGAGAATCATAGGATTGTGTATATGAAAGCATTTTGTAAACTGTAAACAAAGCACTAGAAATATATTGTCATTGCTATATAAATTAGTGTACTGCTACTGCTGCTAAGTCACCTCAGTCATGTCCGACTCTGTACGACCCCCATAGACGGCAGCCCACCAGGCTCCCCCGTCCCTGGGATTCTCCAGGCAAGAACACTGGAGTGGGTTGCCATTTCCTTTTCCGATGCAGGAAAGTGAAAAGTGGAAGTGGAGTTGCTCCGTCATGTCCAGCTCTTAGCAACCTCATGGACTGCAGCCTACCAGGCTCCTCCATCCATGGGATTTTCCAGGCAAGAGTACTGGAGTGGGGTGCCATTGCCTTCTCCAAACTTAGTGTAAAGATAAGTAATTTAGAAACTGTAACTCATGTTTCATTAATTCAGTAAATGTTCATTAGTACCTATGTTCTAATCACTAGGTATATGGCGATGAAAGACAGCTTGCTCCCTTTCAAGGAGCTCATAAGCTTGAGGGGGAAGCAAGGTAGTTACAGTGTAGCTGATAGGCACCACGCTGTAGGCGGCATCATATGCTTTGCTATGAAACCACAAAGGAGGGGGCACCATTAACCTAGCCATCTACAGGAACATTTTTCAAGAATTGGAACACTGATATGAAGTTTAAGGACAAAGAAAAATTAGACAAAATGTGGAAATAGTGTACCCATAAATAATAGGGAATGCAGTGTACAGAGGTTTTTTTGATGTTATTTTAAAAATGAAAATAACATCTGGAGTATAGTATGTGACTGGAATATGAGTAGTGGCAAAAGATGAGGGTTGGAAATATAGGCAAGGGTCAGATTAGAAGGGATTTTGTATGACATGTTAAAGTACAGAATTTGGATTTTACGTGATGCATCCAGTTTTGCAACAGGTGGATGTTGAGATCTGAATTTTAAAAAGAGTATTCTGAGTTACTGTGAAACCTGGGCAAAACTGAAAAGATTTTTGTAATTTTGGGGGAAAAAAGTCCTTATTCAGTGTCTTGGGACCAAAGGGATGAAACCAGGTAAGAGAATTATCTAGGACCTGTTTATTGGCTGTGTTAGGGTGAGGAAGAAAAAGACTTTTAGGATAATTTCCAGATAAATAACTATATTGGTTCAGAGGGAAAGTTCATGCATTAAGTTTTGGCTGTGTTAAGTTTAATATACTTATGGAACATCCAAGTGGAGATATTTAATAGTTTAATAGGGATTTCGAGTTTAGTGGCACAGTCTGGACTGAGTAATCTATTTGGGAGTCCACAAAATATAGATTTTGGTTGAAGCCATAGTTATGAATGAGAGGAGTATAATATGAGGACCAAGGACAGAATCCTCAGCCACACTGTCATAGGATTAGGAAAAGGACTAGAAGTTCATGAGATAGGCTAATCAGGTATGACCAGAGAATTATGGGAAAAACCAGGTGAGTGATTTCAAGAACCCAAGAGAAAGAGAGAGTTATAAGGTGAAGGAATAGAGCAGAAGCCAGATAAATGTGGGTTGAGGAAAGAAGACAAAAAGTGAAAAAATGACGGTATCCACTGTAGATTACTCTTTCAAGAAGCTCAGTTGTAAAATATACGATATATATGGCAGAAACAGGGATGAGGAGTAAGGGAAAATTACTTTTGGGGTTGTTTTTAAGATCATAGAGAATTGCGTACAGTCTTCCCTTGGTATCTGTGGGGATTTGATTCCAGGATACCCATCCCTCTTCCAAAATCAGTGGATGCTCAAATCCCTTCTATAAAATGGTGTAATATTTGGATATAGCCTATCTGTATCCTCTCATTTACTTTAAATCATTTCTAAATTACTTATAATACCTAGTACAATGTAAATAATATGTAAATAGTTGCTGCTCCTGCTGCTGCTGCTAAGTCGCTTCAGTCGTGTCCGACTCTGTGTGACGCCATAGATGGCAGCCCACCAGGCTCCCCCGTCCCTGGGATTCTCCAGGCAAGAACACTGGAGTGGGTTGCCATTTCCTTCTCCGATGCGTGAAAGTGAAAAGTGAAAGTGAAGTTGCTCAGTCGAGTCCGACTCTTAGCGACCCCATGGACTGCAGCCCACCAGGCTCCTCCGTCTATGGGATTTTCCAGGAAAGAGTACTGGAGTGGGGTGCCATTGCCTTCTCCGAAGTAGTGCTAGAGAGGCAAATTCAATATTCTCTTTTTGAAATTTTATTTTTAAAATATTTTCTATCTGTGGTTGGTTGAATCCTCACATGCCAACCTGTCATTTTGGAGGGCTGACTGTATGTTTATCTCCTCAAAGGGAAGACCCTATGGAGAGTTGGAGGCAGGAAACACAGAATAAGGGCATGGGTGGGTGGGAAGGGTGACTGAAGTGAAGATGTTGGGGGTGGGGTGGGATTCAAAGCACAGTAGAATGTTTAGTATTGGGTGGGAGGAATCCTCTTTCTTGAGATAGGAAGAAATGTAAAGATGGATACTGGTATAAATGTAGATGGAGAGGAGCAGAAAGATGACATTTGGTCTGAAGGTCTCAATTTTCTCCAAAAAAGATGCAAAGTTGATTACTGAGTAAGAGAGAAATTAAGTTTAGGATTCAAAGAAGAGGTGACCATTTGAAATCTCCACTGAGGAGAATGGGAGAGAGCACAGACAAGGATGTTTAATTGGATTGCTGGCAAGTGCCAATGACCAACAAAGTTGGAGACCATTAATTTGTATAAGCACTGAACTATTTTGATGATTTTTTACTTAATGTCCAACTTTAGAAACTAGCTCATTCAAGAATTGGAGTTTTATAAGTAGAAGTAGAAAAGAACAAAACAATTCAGGATGTTGTTTAAAAAGTGGGTGGTTGATGGGATAGCTTCAAAATTACAGGAAGCAAAGGTTTCCAGAAGTAGTTGATTAGGGGACATGTCCAGGTTCTTCATATAATTGGAGAACAAATAGAGAAAAGGGAGTGAGTCTGAAAGCATTAGAAATTTTGGTCATGGAGTAAGAGATTGGAGTTCAGGATTTCAGAGGTGGAGCAAAAATTATGGGCAAGGCTGAGAAAGTTTAAGTGGAGTGGAGCTCAGAACCTCTCATTTCTTGGGTTTACATAGGCCATCTTCAGGGACATTGATGATGGTGGTGCTTAGAGAGGAGAAAGCTTTTGAACTAGGAACCGGAGTTTCATGTGAGAGTTGACCAGAAGTATAGTAGATGGCTGCTAAGTCACTTCAGTCGTGACCGACTCTGTGCAATCCCATAAACGGCAGCCCAGTAGGCTCCCCCGTCCCTGGGATTCTCCAGGCAAGAACACTGGAGTGGGTTGCCATTTCCTTCTCCAGTGCATGAAAGTGAAAAATGAAAGGGAAGTGGCTCAGTCGTGTGCGACTCTTAGCGACCCCATGGACTGCAGCCTACCAGGCTCCTCCGTCCATGGGATTTTCCAGGCAAGAATACTGGAGTGGGGTGCCATTACCTTCTCCGTAGATGGCTAGGACAAGAATAAACTAGCCAGAAGACATGAACCTCAAAGGAGGCAGCATTTTCTTCTTCACAGGAGTGATGATGTTAGATGTGGAAATGGAGAGCTAAAAGACTGTAGCCTTTTCTGCTCAGAGTGGTGGGAATTCTGGAGGCTGAATTAAGAGGATTGGGAGGGAGGGGAACAGCCTGAGGATGTTCTTGTTCAGTCGCTGAGTCCTGTCTGACTCTGCGACCCCATGAACAGCCACATGCCAGGCTTCCCTGTCCTTCACTGTCTCCCGGAGTTTGCTCTTACTCATGATGTGAATAAAAGAAATACAGAGAAAAAATTCAAGAAGAACTTATTTTGGACAGTTGCGAGTAATGGCAGTGATGAAAAGCACAGACATCTGAATGCTACTTTGGAGTAGAGTTTTCAGGTGGCACAGGCTGTGCCCCACATTTTTTTGGAGGCCTCACTGGGCTGATAGTTTGGAGTCTTTGCTTAGGGTTGGGCAACAGGGGAAAGCTCCTCTGTTTATTGGCCATTCACATTGTATGTACATACATTTATGTGCTGGTTTTTCCCTGTCTAAAACTTAGAAGAGTTGGAACACAGGAATAGTTGGCTAAAGACAAATTAGAAATGTAAAAAAACAATTAAAAACCTAAAATTAGATGGAAATGCTTTAAAAGTACCTTAGGAGTTGCAAAATGGTAGTAGAGAATATTAATTTCTCAATTAATAGCAAATTCAACCCTCTATTGACCACCAGTGTCAGTAATTAATTTCCTATCAGGCCAGATTCTATTTGGTCAGTTTTCTTTTGCTGCTATGGCTCCTTTTTCCACCTGCCAAAGAGCACAGTGCCTTTTTGCCTCTTATTTTCTTATTTACTGATACATTAAAACATTTTTCCAAAACGGTCTACTCTCCCGTTTCAGTGTTGTGTTTAGTTTTCATCTGCTTTTACCAATGGTGACATTTCTTCACCCCTCTACCTGCCCATTCCTTAAAAGGTATTGCAGCTGTTGTTGAGATTTAAAAGTATGCCTTGAATTGAAAAAGAAATGGAAAACACAGGTCTGGGGGCAGTGTATACTTGTTTCCCCCAAATGAGTAAGACATTCTGACTCTTGGTTCAGGAGGAGCAGTAGCTCGGTGTGACTTGCAGTGGGGCATCACAGTGTGCGTGAGAACATGCAGTGCCACAGGTGGCTGGCTGATGCAGGGGAGGGCCTCCCACTTAGGTTTTTAGGAAGTTCTGTATTTTGAACAAAGTTCAGCTATTAGTGGAATTATGTTGTTGATTATTAGGAATTATGTTCTGCATAATCTGGAATGCAGCATCTTAAACAGTATCTCTTTTCCTGAGTAGAGGAAAAATTCTCTTGGCCTGATGAGAAAAATATCCCAGTTTGATCTCAGAAATTTTTATTTAAGAGATATTTAAACTTTATATTTTCATAATGTCCCAAAAGTAACTTTTGATTTATTTAGCAATTGTTAATTTCTGTAGTTTTTAAACAGTTGATTTACTGATAGTGGCAAATTAGGTTATAGCATACAGTATGCTGCTGCTGCTGCTAAGTCACTTCAGTCGTGTCCGACTCTGTGCGACCCTATGGACGGCAGCCCACCAGGCTCTGCCGTCCCTGGGATTCTCCAGGCAAGAACACTGGAGTGGGTTGCCATTTCCTTCTCCAATGCATGAAAGTGAAAAGTGAAAGTGAAGTCCCTCAGTCGTGTCTGACTCCTAGCGACCCCATGGACCGCAGCCCACCAGGCTCCTGTGTCCATGGGATTTTCCAGGCAAGAGTACTGGAGTAGGTTGCCCTTGCCTTCTCCGATAGCATATAGTATAATAGTCTGTTTAATCTTTGGTTGAAGAAAAACATACATTAATAAAGGTTTTTATGTTTTTAGAATCTGACATAGCTATATTTGAGCGGCCCCATGGACTGTAGCCCACCAGGCTCCTCTATCCATGGGGATTCTCCAGGCAAGACATAACTGGAGTGGGTTGTCAGGCACTCCTCCAGGGGATCTTTGCAACCCAGGGATCGAACCCGGGTCTCCCGCATTGCAGGTGGATTCTTTACCATCTGAGCCACCAGGGAAGCCCTATTTGGGGTACTTTAATGCCTTGTTCTAGATGCAGTAAAATAATGGGAATAAATGTGTTCTCAAGAAGGGGGCGGGAAAAGCAAGTTTTGTTTTACTATCAAAAAAACATAAAAGCTAGAGAGATTGATGATTTCAAAGTCTTTTAGAAATGGTTTATATTCCTCTGCTTTAGTTCTTATTTCACTTCTAAGAACTGAGCTCTTCCTAAATCATTTTTCTGCTATGAGAATATGGTTATTTATTATTCTTTCTTAGGTAATTGATAAAATTCTAACCCAGTCCCCTGTTTTAGTTACTTTAAGTTGAACTGTGAAGAAGCAGTCCATCCTATACTTCGCCAGTCTTCTGTATAATAATTGATAATCACAGTGATGGTCAGGAAGATACTGTGTAGTCTATGCCCATACACAAAGTGAGTTTTTTCTTTAAAAATTTATTTCAGAAAAGAGAGAAATACATTTGGGTCTATATGTAGACTACATTCTTACTATAAATTTCTTTCTTTTTTTTTTGAAAAACAAAGTACTATTTGGTAAAAAGCCTAAAACTGCTTCAACCCAAGCTGATTTTGAATGCATAAAGAGGTCATTTGTTGGATTCAGTTAAAAAGGAATAAAAAATTTTAACAGATATATAATAACTTTTCCTAGGCACATGACCTTAAGGTAGATGCCATTGAAAATGGACTTTCATGTTCTCTATTCCACTTAACAGATTTCAATTTAAAACAATACAGTTGGTAAATACTTGCGGAAATCATAAATATATGCTACAGGAGTAAAAAGGCCAACTATTTCAGTAGTTAGACAAGTGGAAATTGTGTTTTAGGATAAATTTGCAGCAATAGCATTGAACATGTATTTAAAAAGTGCTGTATCTTAAGCAACTTAAATGGAAGGGAGGATGATTTGCTTATAAAAGTGTTTTAGATGACGAAAAATGAATCCAGTGGCAAGGAATGCACTGCTGTCAAAAATGTGTGTAAAGATTTTGAATGAAACTGTTATGTGAAAAATGAAGGTGAGAGAAAAAGCAGTATTTTATTAATATTATTTTAAGTATATATATGCATCTAGATTAATTTAAATCTGTAAGTAAACGTTTGGCTGTTTTAATCTATATTTCTAGAAATTTCTGGGCTTCCCTGGTAGTTCAGCTGATAAAGAATCCTCCTGCAATGCAGGAGACCCTGATTTGATTTCCTGGGTCAGAAAGTTCCCCTGGAGAAGGGATAGGCTACTCTCTCCCATATTCATGGGCTTCCCTGGTGGCTCAGACCATAAAGAATCCGCCTGCAGTGTAGAAGATCTGGATTCAATACCTGGGCTGAGAAGATCCGCTGGAGGAGGCATGGCAGCCCACTCCAGAATGCTTGCCTGGAGAAACCCCATGGACAGAGGAACCTGGCAGGCTATGGTGCATGGGGTCGCAGAGTCGGACACAACTGAGCAACTAAACACAGCACAGAAATTTCTGCTCAAGTTGGCCAGCAGGCATTGTTTTATATATTTTTATTGGGAAGTTGGTCAGTCACCTTATATTTGGGATTTCTATTTATGCTTGTATGATATTATATTTATTATACTTCATTTAAGATGAAGAGTGTGTAATATGTTTTGAGAGTTTTATCAAAAAATGTTTTAGTTAGCTTTAGTTAAAGCTAGGGAGAAGGCAATGGCACCCCACTCCAGTACTCTTGCATGGAAAACCCCATGGATGGAGGAGCCTGGTGGGCTGCCTGGTGGGCTGCAGTCCATGGGGTCGCTAAGAGTTGGACACGACTGAGTGACTTCACTTTCAGTTTTTCACTTTCATGCGTTGGAGAAGGAAATGGCAACCCACTCCAGTGTTCTTGCCTGGAGAATCCCAGGGGCAGGAGGCCTGGTGGGCTGATGTCTATCCGGGTCACACAGAGTCAGACACGACTGAAGTGACTTAGCAGCAGCAGCAGTTAAAGCTAAAACATTTCTTTTAGTTAAAGAAAGCTCTAGTTATCCTGAAAAAACTTAATTTTGTGAGACAATTCATTTTTCTAATAATTCTCATGTTGTTATATATAATTTTAAAAAGAAGTATAATTTGATTTCTCTTTTTAAGAAAGCTTTTAAATGTTAATACCTCTATCTAGTAAATGAAGAAACAAAACAAAAACTTCAGCTTTTCAGTTTTGACTCTTACTTACCTAGATCCATTGATTAGTTTTTATGTTAATATATTAATAGTGATTTTTTTTATTAATTAAAAAAATTGCAGCTGTTCCTTTCCCCCCAACACATCGCTTGACATCTGAAGAAGTATTTGATATGGACGGGATACCCAGGGTTGATGTTCTGAAGAACCACTTAGTAAAAGAAGGTCGGGTAGATGAAGAAATTGCACTTAGAATTATCAATGAGGGTGCTGCCATTCTTCGGAGAGAGAAAACCATGATAGAAGTAGAGGCTCCAATTACAGGTACACTTATTTATGTTTTGGATATTATTTTTTTTACTGTACCATTATTTACCTAATTATAAAACTGTTTCTTCTTCATGCATATTATATACTAAATTAGTATTACATGGACATTATCTTGAATTTCCAGATTATTTCCTATAACTTTTGAAAGTTTTTGCCTGTTTTCAATGAAGAAACATGATCCTAAATAATCTGAGTGCAGAAGTTAGTCTAATATGCTTTTATGAAGGTTTCATCAGTTGAGTTGGCCATCATTGAATTTGATTCAACAAATACTTATTTACTATGCTTTCAGTCATCAGGGGCAAATACCTCAGTGCCATATCAGATACCAAAAATGATCATTCAGAAGTCATCAGAAAATAAGGAGTTAGAATGGATATTTTACTGCCAATATAATTTTATCATCCTAAGATGTGCATGCTTGACTTCCTAAAGAAGAGTTTTATAAATTTAGATGAAAATTTTGTCACTTACTACAAATTTTAATACTCTTGTTATATCTTGTTCTAGATCTTGAGCACATGAACAGTTGGGTACACATTATCCCTGTCATGACTCTTCATAGATTGCTTCCGTCTTAGACCTTTCTTGATAGAATTTTATGCTCTCTCTTATGTAGACGAAATTAGAATTTAAGTAAAATTTGTTATTTTAGAGTTTTTTTTTCATATCTAATAATCTTCTTGTTTCAGTGTGTGGTGACATCCATGGCCAATTTTTTGATCTGATGAAACTTTTTGAAGTAGGAGGATCACCTGCTAATACACGATACCTTTTTCTTGGTGATTATGTGGACAGAGGTTATTTTAGTATAGAGGTAATAATCATATACTATCATTTGATTTGCTTTTAAGTGTTATCATAGATGATTTCTATTACTTCCTCATAAAATAAGTTCTTTAAATTACCTGTGTTGGGTTCTTTTTAATACTTCTACATATTCTGAAGTTTTTAGGTAAAGCTATTATTTATTCCTCTTTTGTCTTGCAAACTATTCTCTTAATTTTTTTGTGTGTTACTGTAATTACCATTTCCCAGTGGAAATTATAAGCAAAATGAGGGGCCTTTATTGCCCTGTTATCTAGTGGCCCTGAGGAGCTAATGCTGTTTATCTCTCTTGCCCTTAAAGGCATTTAGCCATGCAAAAAAAAAAAAAAAAAGATTAATTGTATTTTTCTAATTAAATAAAATAGAATGCTTTTATCACTTAAACTCTACTGCTTCTGTCTTTCCTCCTGTAGCCATTAAGACCCAAGTATATCATATGGAATCTTTATGTATTCTAAAAGTATTAATCAGCTTTTAAAAACTTGAGAGGCATTAAAATGACCTGTTTATTATCACTTAATAGTAGATTGTTCTTTTTGCTCCTTTTACTTTTCTAATTATAAAAATTAAGACATAGAACAATTTGTGTTTTCTAATATATGCATTTCTCCCCTTTTTTGGAATGAAAATGAACTCCTATTATAATGTTCTGTAACTTCTTTTTTTTATTAATTCCTATGCTCTGATGTCATGCCAGTTCAACTATAAATTTATAGCATCATTTTTAATAGCTGCATTGTATTCTGTTGACTAAACTAGTCACAGTCAATCAATTCTTATTGTTAGGCATTTAAGGTATTCCCAGTTTTTTGCCATGGCAGTTGATGCTTCAGTGGACCATATTATTTATACGTCTTTATATACTTGCCCAGTTATTTCTATAGGACAAATTCTTAGAGGTTAAATTGTTGAGTAGAAGCTCCGCAAATAGATAGGTGTGTTATCATTAATGTGTTTCAAGCATATTAAAAGCAGTTAACATGCTTGATTAATTTTTACAACAAAGTTATGAGGTAAGTACTATTATTTTATCCATTTTATAGAGGAGCCTGAGGCTTGGAAAGGTTAAATAACTTGCCCAAGGTCATATTGTTAGTAAGTGGTGGAGCTAGGCACTTTGAGCCTGTGCTTTTAACCATGTCCTCCACTAGATATTGAAACCTTACCTGATGAATTTCTATGCCAGTTACTGCTGTTTACGTCTCCTGTAGTGTTTTCAGCCTCCGTTCTGAGGTATACTGGGATCCCTGGTGGGAAAGGGAGGTCCGGGCTCTGTCCATCCAAATTCCCTTGGCAATTTTATCATCCTGAGTTGTTCTTTCTGTCCATAGTGTCATCATCAGCCCCTCTCAGTCTTCCCTTGGAGCCTTCAGAAAGCTAGAAATTGGCCCTTCTTGATAGAAAGACTGGGGCCTTTGACAGAAACAATAGAACAATTTTAGGACGCTTAGTTGGTAACTGAGCGTTTGGTATTAGAGGGTTTTGTAGCAGACTTTTTTTTTTTAAACAAGACTTTTTTTTTTAAGTTTTTTTTTTTTTTTCAATGTGGACCAATTTTAAAGTCTTTATTGAATTTGTTATACTTTTGTTTTTGTTTTCTGTTTGGTTTTTTTGACACGTGTGATCTTAGTTCCCCCATCAGGGACTGAACCCCCATCCCCTGCACTGTAAGTCTTAACCACTGGACCACCAGGGAAGTCCCTGTAGCTGACTCTTTTAATTCATTTTATTGTTGGAAAGTAATAAAGAATCAGAATAAGTGAAAAGGGCAGGTATTTATTAAGTACTTACCAGGCTTAATTATTTTTTTTCTTGTGAATAAAATGAAATGTGTTACACATTTCAGTTAACCTTAACTTGTTTCAAACAAAGTTTGTGGGAATTCCCTGGCA
Source organism: Bos grunniens (assembly GCF_055505025.1). NCBI lineage: Eukaryota > Metazoa > Chordata > Mammalia > Artiodactyla > Bovidae > Bos > Bos grunniens. The sequence continues at coordinate 16,742,276 of NC_141192.1, forward strand.
GTCCAGTGGTTAGGACTCCACACTTTCACTGCCAAGGACCCAGGTTTGATCCCTGGTCAGGGAACCAAGACCTGCAAGCTATGCAGTGCAGCCAAAAAAATAAAGAGTTTGTATTTTCTTTTTGTATGTGATCATGTAAACCAAACTTATTTACATATGAAATAGTCTTTCCTTTTTTTAAACCAAATAAGTAATATGTGAGTCTGTTTCTTAGGTGTATTTAGAGAAAAATAGCTGCTGTTCTAATATTCTTTTTATTTAAAATTGCATTGTCTTTGAATCATTTCAGATAATAAGCACTTAATTATATAAGGCAACATTCATAACGAACAAAGTAAACATAAAACATGACTTTTCTCTTCATTAGGCAGCATGGCATAATGCTTAAAATCAGAGGATTAGAATCCTATCTCCATTACTTAGAGGTTTTGTGATTTTGGACAAGTTACCTAAGCTCTTTGCTTCTGTTTCCTCATTTGTAAAACAGAGATAATATTACATACTTCATAGAGTTGTTTGAGGAATAATTAGTGCTTGGCATATTATGAATACTCAGTAAATATTAGCTGCTATTATTTTTGACATTGTTACTGTTTTATTTATTGGTATACCTAAGGAGGAGACCAATCTGCTAATTGTTTTTACAGCAAACAATTTGTAAGTCAAAAGTAAATTATTTGACTCATTTATTCAACAAATGTTTACTGCTCTTCTTCTACTTGCTAGGTACTTTTCTGATCAGGTGTGAATAAGACAACAAAGTCCCTAATTTCATGGAGCTTATGTTTGAGTAAGGGACAAAGAGAAAAAGATAATAAAAAGATAATGAAGAGTAATAGAAATTATAAGGGTAATAGGGTTAGAGGAAATGAAACTAAGATTAACAAAAATATAAGATTAATTCACTGGAAACATTTTTTTTTGTAGTGTGTCTTATATTTATGGGTCCTGAAGATTCTGTATCCAAGTACATTATTTCTTCTGAGAGGCAACCATGAATGCAGACACCTTACTGAATATTTTACCTTTAAGCAGGAATGTGAGTACTGCCATGAGAACTATTTTCACTTCCTCAGGGTTCTTTTAGAGTGATGTGGGTAGTAAGAGTTTGAAGATTTTACAGTGTAAGATGTAAGAACAGATTTTGTGTCCAAACATGTAAAACTTTCAGGAAGATTGTCTACAGTTCTCTAGTGTTTAATATTATTCAGATGTTTTCATTTCAATATTTCCTATTAAATTTGATTTTTACATATGTACTTAGGAACAGTTTTGAGCTCTGTGTATAGTTTTAATTTTAGAATTATTTTTTTTCTAACAGGAAGAATATGAACCAAGTGAAAAGAAATGTTGCATTGGAGATTTCTCTCCACCAATATTGAGACATTCCCATGAACATTCTTAGCAAATTAATCATCCTGTCATCACTGCAGATTGTTTTATTTATTTTTTAATTATGCAGATTGTGTTATACATACATAGTTGATTAATTGAAGGTCTTAGTCTACAATATTTATCCCATTTCTCTCAAATTTTTATGGCTGTGGTAATCTAATAGCTGTAAGCAATCATATAGTATAGAGTTTGACCTTTTCTCACATCTCGTAGCTATGTACTTGTTAGTACTCATGGCTGTATTAAGTCTTAGAATTAAGATTTAAAATTAGAAAATAACTTCAGATTACTGAGATGCAAAACATGATGCAATAAAGATCAATATAGTGACAGGTAGTGGCAGAAGTGGCAAACTCTGATATAACTTCAAAGATCAGGTGGGTAACTTAAATGAATACAAGATGAGGCCTGGAAAGTTCATGCTTGACCTCAAAGCAATCAAATTAAAGTTTTTATTAAACTGCAATGTTGGAAAACAGGTCTGTCATCAGACTACCAGTTTATAACCTCTGATTGCTAGATATAGATCTTCTCGTATTTGAATGTTACAGTGTTAAGCAGTGAAATAGGAACTGAATTCTTTTTTTCTTAAATAAGTAACAAGCCGTCCAGCAAAATCCCAAAATATCCAGGACTTTAAAAATATAAAGGTGCAAAGGAATACGTATGACAGACTTTTAAAAGTAGATGACCGTTTAATTCTTTAATTCTTTCTTGTGTTACGTTGACTTCTTGCTTCGCTGCTCATTGTAGGCTAAAGGAAACCCTCTGGTCCTCCAAAATAAGAATAAGATCTTTTCTTTTTTTTTAAATTGGATGGACTTTGAATTTTGTTGTGATGTTATAGTAGTCTTCCCTGTAACAAAAAAGTAGTCACTGACTCGTAGAATAAAATAATTAACACTGCCTTTAAGTATAGTACTAATTTTGCCTTACTTGGCCTATAAAGGTAAAGAGTTGAGCTATTTTTAGAGATTTGACTTATTTACTTTTAGTAATATTTTATGACTATCTGCTGCATACACAAAATAAATCTAAGGAGAGCAAATATTTTGTCTTTGTAAGTACAGTAACATTGCTTATCTTTATTGATTCTTATGGGTAAGATGCTGGCCTTTTTTAAAAAAAAAATTTTTTTTATGCAGTAAAATTTACTCTTTGAAGTATTTAGTTCTCAACTTTAGCAAATGATTAAAGCTGTCTACTATCACAGTCACAATACAGAAAAGTATCATCCCATGAATTCCTCCTTGCTGCCTTTGATACTCACCCCTTTACCAACTCTGAACCCCTAGCTACCACTTGGCTGTTATCCATATCTTTAATTTTTTTGCCTTGGTTTTAATAGTCATTTATGTATGTGCATGTATATGTTTTAAATGATTAACAAATTATGCAGTTTTCAATTACTGAATTTTTTCTTTTCTCTAGGTAAAATTAAATATTCAGAAAGAGTCTATGAAGCTTGTATGGAAGCTTTTGATAGCTTGCCTCTTGCTGCACTTTTAAACCAACAATTTCTTTGTGTTCATGGTGGACTTTCACCAGAAATACACACACTGGATGATATTAGGAGAGTGAGTATATATTTTAGTAACAAGAGTTGATTCCTATTTATAGCATTTTGTTGAGTAGAGACTAGAAACTTCAAACGTCTCTTCACTGCCAAGATTAGGTAATGGTAAAAATTAATATACTGGTATTTTAAGAAAATATCTTTTAACCATTCAGAACAATGTAGTATGCACAGTATTCAGAGTTGGTACCACTTTCCTTTGTCCATTCCATTCTCACTTTTGACAAGTTATTTCTGCTCTTTGTTTCTTTTTTTTTCTTTCACAGTTAGATAGATTCAAAGAGCCACCTGCATTTGGACCAATGTGTGACTTGCTATGGTCCGATCCTTCTGAAGATTTTGGAAATGAAAAATCACAGGAACATTTTAGTCACAATACAGTTCGAGGATGTTCTTATTTTTATAAGTAAGGAAAAATATTCAAGCTTAATCACATTTTAGTTGTAAAAATAGCATATGCTTTCATTATATAGAAAGTCATTATTTTACTTAATTTTCTCTTTTTCCCCACAGCTATCCAGCAGTGTGTGAATTTTTGCAAAACAATAATTTGTTATCGATTATTAGAGCTCATGAAGCTCAAGATGCAGGGTAAGAACTCTGTTTCCCTGACCCAAATTAACACCTTATATACAAATCAAACTTAGTAACCATGATTGATGCTTTACGATGCATATTAAGTTATTTGTTTTGCAGCTATAGAATGTACAGAAAAAGTCAAACTACAGGGTTCCCTTCATTAATAACAATTTTTTCGGCACCTAATTACTTAGATGTCTACAATAATAAAGGTAAGATGTTGTTGATAAAAAAATATTGTTAAACAACTTAGTATTTTAATTGACTTATTTTTTGAAAATATAGTAGAAAAGGGGCATTGTTTGAAACTGTAACTATCCAAATCTCTTTATGAAAAAATATAAGATATAAGGGAGGGGAGAGGACAAGAAATGAAAATCCAAAATGTGAAACTTAAGTCATAACATTAACCATTTCACAGCTTTGTCATTCACAAAAACTGCCTGTGAAAGAATGTTCTGAGGTAACTCTGTCAAGTAAAAATGCACATGATTTTCTCAAACTCCCCTTTCTTAAATCTTTTCTCTTATAATCAAGAGAATGTTTTCTTGTTTGCATAAAGCTGCTGCTGCTCCTTTGACCATTTCATGTATTTGGACTATATGGTTGTTTGCCCTGTTTCTTGTTTTATGTTCACTGATGTAGGTTTTCTTTTCCTTTCTTATTCTCTACTTTTATATCCACTGCCCCATGATGATTTGTAATTGGACGTTTATTTAATTCAATCCGACCTTCTTTCAGGAAGACAGTCTCCCCTTTCCTTTCTTTTTACTGCTCTTTCTTCCTTTTTTTCTTATGTCTTTGTAATTTACCTTCTTTTCTAGTGGTTTATATTCCACCGCCTTCCCTCCAAATTTGATCTGTCTGTAACAACTGGGTTTCCTTTAACTTGGAACATAATTCACTGAGAGATAATACCAAAGGATCTTAATCTAGTTAAGTGTGTGCCAAGGACATTGAAGATGAGCTTGAGTATGTTTAGGCAGTTCACATTTTCAGAAGAGGAAATCCAGAAGCCAGCTCCTATTCTGTCTTGACATGTCAGAAATTCAGTTGACTATGCCATAGTTCCCAAGGTCAGACAGGAGTGGTTGTGCCAGGAGTAAAGAACAGAGGGTTAAAGATTTTTTAAAGTACATTTAATGAGGTCATTGCTAAATACAGGTTTGTGGTGTGAGTTCAAAAGAGGAGCAAAATAGAGTTTTTGGAAGATTATAGGTGATAGTTAAAAGGTTAAAACATTTACCTGAGATCAGATAGTAGCAGTAGCAGGCTATCAAATAGCTTGGATACAGGGTATGTTGTAAGAACTCCATACTATATTAATCACCAAAACAACCATACCATTGAGATTACCCGAGTTGGTGGTCTTTAGAAACTATAATGCCTCCAAGGATTATACCAGTGCTAAGATAATCGTTTAAATTATATCTTGTTTTATAAATTTTGAAACTTCTATAAAGGTACCTAATGAAGCAAGCCTTCATTTTTAAAGAAAAATACATCTAAGTTTGGACTCCATTCTCCGAATTGATTTGTTATATTTAACTTTGTACCTGTAACCTCCCTTTGTTAGTATTAAAGGAACTGGTGTTCAGTGGTCAGTTGATTACTGCCATACTGGTTGTCCTTCGTCAGTTTAACTCAGGAGATTAAGGGATACTTTTCTTAGTACTCCAAAAAGAAACTCAAACCATTCAATCTGTCTTGTCAAAATCAAATGTCTCTTGATAGTGCCGATTCTGTACATGGTGTTAATGATTTGAGTGCTTACATGGTACAGGACGTGTTCATAATGTTTCATTCCATCTATAGGGCAATTTTCTAGATTCTTTATCTTTCTCTTTTTTTAAATTAAAAGCTTGGTATCAGTCCTTAATTTCTGAGGCTAAATTTGAAATACATTTATTTCATGGGAATTTCATCAGAGAAACAAAACTCTACATTAGCTAGAATCCCAAATCATGGAATTTAATACATACATTTCAGTGCTTTACATTAAATGAAAAAAAAGTAAGCACATAACTATTATAGTATCTGCCAAACATTTTATACTTTTTTGTAGTTTCACGTGAACTATATTCTCTGACCTTAAACTTCTGAGATAGGCAGGATGTTTTATAAATGAGAAACAGATTAGTTAAATAATTTACTATTACACATATGGTATATACTGTAGTTTAGATTAGAATCTAGCCCATTAATCCAATGTTCCATAAAATAATGTAACCAGTGCCTGAAATCTTTATCAGGTTAATTTAAGGTATTATTTATATCAACTTATGAAGCTTTAGAAAGATACTTGAAATTGAGATGAGTATGTTACTTTGAGTTTTTCTCTTTTGGTATTTTAATGGAATTTTTTTCTAAATGAAGTGAAATATTCCTTTGTAGTAGTTTCACTTGATTTCTTTTAATACATGAAATAAGTACATTCCTGTATTCATAAATAAAGTGTTCCAAATGTTTCTTTTTCTTCTCTGTGTTTTTTTTTTTTTTCTTGCTTTATTTCCATTTAGCTGTCCTTTTCAGGTTGCCTGCAACTAAAAAGAACCCTCTTAAATTCCTCCAACTTGTATGAACTCTTAGACCTAGAAAATTGCTCATTGCTGTTCTGTGTTTCCTCAAAAAAACTGAGTTCTCACAATTTTGGATTTAGTAAACGTGCATGTTGGATTATTTGTATTGGATTATAAAGTACAACAAGCATTCTAGAAAGATTGGGAATTTCATTAATAATGACAAGTAAATATCTATGTTCTACATAAAACTGTGTTGGAAGCAAAAAGTGTATTACTACTAAAAATTAGTTCCTACCTCTCTACTACCCTTCATTCCACTCACCCCTTGACTTCCCACCCACCTTAAAAGATATTTTTTCTGCTTTTATGTGTTTTAGACTTTTGGGGCTAAAGACAAATTGTTACATTGACATTCAAACTTATCTTGCAGCTGCTGTATTAAAGTATGAAAATAATGTGATGAATATTCGACAGTTTAACTGTTCTCCACATCCTTATTGGTTGCCCAATTTTATGGATGTTTTCACATGGTCTTTACCGTTTGTTGGAGAAAAAGGTATGATTTTTGTTTTAAAAAAGTTGTTATACTGTTATATTTATTCCAGTTTACTATTGCAGGCACATACTACTTGCTAAAGGGAGCTGAAGTCTAGTTTCACTGTGGATACAGCTCTGCTTGTGTCAGTGGGTGTGGATATGAGAGCCTCAAAGATATTTGAGTTAGCTGTTTACAGCCCCCATGTGAGGGTATCTGGGGGACTGGGAGAAGACTTATAAATAGCCTGATGTTGTCTTCAGCTGTTGGGTTTTCTTTCTTTTTTTCTTTAGCTTAAATCTTTTATGAAGGAATGGAGAGATGGCTTTGCTTTGGAACTGACGCTTTTGCATATTTTAACATCACTCTTGGGGATGTCATGGCAATTCATGGGAGAATTTAATAGCCTTCATTTGGGGCAGTATTAGTCATTTTGTAGCAGCTCTGTACTGTCAGAAATGATAAAGAGAAATTCAGGTTCTGACCTAATATTTCTTCTCCTATATGGAGCAATATGTTATATGTATATAATTTTAGTGGTAATGGTTTCCTGATAATTTAGAGATTCCTATTAGTATGTACTTAATAGGCTTAAAAAAGCATAAATACTATTTAAGAGGTTTTATTTTTGTTTTTTATTTTAGTTCTGTAGAGTTCTTAAGACTTCCTTACTTTATCACATTCTTCTTTTTCCATTTTAGCGTTAATTTTCCGATGAGGCAATACCTCAGTTTCCATATGTGGAATATGAGTATTAGAGTATAGATATGATTGTAAAACATTTTGTTCTATATCCCTCTCTATTTTTTCTCACCTCCTCTATGTTACAAAATGTTCCTTTCTGCCTGAGATATGTTACTTCTGCCAAGGCATTTTTGGTTCTAAAATTCAGAGTTACTACTTAAACTGTATGTTCAACAGGTTTTTTGCAGATTCCCTTTGGGCTTCATCAGTTACTCCGTAGGTCAGCATTAATATGGAGATAGAATTACCCACTTTAGCAATTGAGAAGGGGGCCAGTAAAGGGCTTAGGTGCAAGGGATGCATTACACTTATAACCTTCTATCTTTGGTATATGAGAAATAGTTCAATCATAGCCTCATCAGGCTAAAGGGAATTTAAGAATTCATCTTGTTTATTCTCCTGCCTCCAGGCTAGACTGCAGCACAACTGTTTTAACGTAGTATGAGTGGGATGGGGGGTGGGGAAAGCAGGGAAGATAGGTAGGAGGAAAATGGATATTTCTAATTTGATTTTCTGATGCCTCCACGAAAAAGGAAGTAGTTCATTATATCTAATCTAAATGTTTATGCTATGAGTATTCAAACAAAGAGAAGTTAATAGGTTTTCTCAGCTAATGCACCTGTCAAAAACCAGGGCATCTGATTTTTGCCCTGGTTTTAGATAGAATTTTAGATCTCTTAGTGATCACAATCATGTAGTCTAACTCCTTTTGAGAGATGAGAAAACTTAATCTAGTTTCTGTGGCTCTCTCAGAAGTGAAAGTAGATTTCTTTCAGTGATCCTGTATTTGAAGTCTGCTACAAAGTGATCTTTTGTTCTTTTTTGCCACTCTACATCATCTTAGCTATTGTGAGGAAGTATTCAAACTATCTGACCATTTTTGTTGTTTTTCTGTGGATCTTCTCTAAGTTATTCATATCTTTCTAAAATCAGAATTTCAGATTTGAACATTATACACAAATAGAATTCTAACCAGTGTTGAACACAGTAAGAAAATTTTCTTAAACTCTTTGCATATTTTTCCATTTTAATACACGTTAGCTGTTTAAATAGCCTATTTACTTCTTCATTCTAATGAAAATTTTCTTTTGGTGTGAAAATCTGCAAATGACTCTTCATTGGATTCCACATTGAGAAAACCAGTTTGACTCTGATCTAGTCCCTGGGAGGCAACTAACCTAGCCAGAGGCTTCCTTGAAGGCTGGTTTAATCCCAAAGTTAGGTGAAAGTAGTTTTTTAACCTTTTGTGGACTTTTTACTTCGTTTTCTAAAAATCTTATGTTATAAAACTTGCAGCATATAAAAGGTAGAGCGAATAATATGATGAATTACTATGTGCCAATTATTCAGCTTTGACAGTTATCAAATCATGGCCAATACTGTGTCATTTATATCCCCATCCACTGCTCCCTATCCCACACCTCAATTGTTTTGAATCAGATCTCAGCTGTTATTTTTTGTATGTATAAATATTATAGAATGAATCTCAGAGATAAGATTAAAACCCTTTTGAGAACTTGGTGAAAGTTAGAGACTTTTACACCGCCCAGAAAATTTCATGTGTGAAATACATGTATAATTTTTACATATGTAACATTTTGAGGATGCTCATAGATCTGAAGCGAATTGGTAATGCCATCAGGTTTATTGGCCGCAATTTAAGAACCTCTGTTTCAGAGAATCCAGTATGGTGTGATCTGCCATAGAAGGTCATATATGTAAGATTTGTTCATTTACCAGATTTTTTTTGGAATTAACAGGAGAAGGAGATTCTATCTGAGAGATTAAAGTAGCATTTGAACTGGGGCTTAAAGAATGTTGGAATTGTGCAGGTAGATGTGAGCAAGACAGTTTTAGGAGAAGGTACTTCCCAAGGCTGAGTCTGACAGAAAGAAAGAAATAAGGTCACTGACATGTTTAGGAGTTCAATTTGATTAGCAAGTAATGTATGAAAGATGAAATGAAATGAAATGTTCATCGCTTAGTTGTGTCCGACTTTTTTGCAACCCCATGGAGTGTAGCCTGCCAGGCTTCTTTGTCCTTGGGATTCTCCAGGCAAGAATACTGGAGTGGATTGCCATTCCCTTCTCCAGGGGATCTTCCCAACCCAGGATTTGAACTTGGGTCTCCCACATTGCAGGCAGATTCTTTGCCATCCGAGCCACCAGGGAAGCCTCTTCATACATTAGAAAGAATGATAATAGTAGAAAAAGAATGAAAAGTCAAAATTAGATCAGGAGGATTTTGATCATTTAAACAGAGAATCTGGAACTTTGATAAATGGTGGGATGTAACTGCAACAGAAAATAATCATGATAGTCATTTAGAAAAATTACTATGGTGAAATGAACTGGAAGAAAGACTAGAGATTGGAAGACCTGTTATGAAACTTCATCAGGAATCAGAAACATAATGAAGCCCTGTTAACATTAGGAATGGAAAGCATGGGAGAACTCCAAGAACTGTAAAAGTAGAATCAGTGAGACTTAACAAGATTGCTTGTTTAAGAGGAGGGAATGATTGAATTTGGCTTGGATGTTTTGAGTGTGATAATGATAGTGCCATTAACACACGCTGATGAGAACTCCTGTTATTCTAGCAACCCCTCACTTCAGTTATAGGCTGCTCTTCGTCTTCATTGGGATTGCTAGGCCTTTGACCCTGTTGTTTTCTTTTTAATCTGATGCCCTTTTGCCTCTCTTTCTTCTTAACACACTCCCAAACTCTTTTCTCTCTTGTTTTTCTACTTTGTCCTATGAATCTTAGCCCCATAAAGTCTAACTATCCATTTTCTCCATTTTTACAGTTAGGATATAGAGTGCTACTGGAGATATTTATATCGCCTTGGGTCTTCCCTGGTGACTTAGTGATAAAGAACCTGCCTTCCAGTACAGGAGATGTGGGTTTGATCCCTAGGTTAGGAAGATCCCCTGGAGAAAGAAATGGAATCCAATCTTGCCTTGGAAATCCCATGGACAGAGGAGCTTTGTGGACTATAGTCTGTGGGGTTGCAAAAGAGTTGGACACAACTTAGTGACTAAACAACAACAACAATGATTTGGTATCACCCTTTGATTTCTAGCATTAGCTACGCTCTCAGTAGTACCCAAACATCTTTATGTCACTAGTCTCCTTCCCCACTTATTGCCACCAGGATGTATTCTAAAATTCTTTTTTTTTAACTTAAACATTTTCTTTTTCTAGCCACTTCCCTTACTGTCAGAGAAAACACATACCATCTATGGAAGCTTTCTCTGCTTACTGTTCCCCTGCTTTCTAAATTGCACTCATCTTTTTTTGGTGGGAGTGCTATACTGCATGGCTTTTGGGGATCTTAGTTCCCCAACTAGGGATTGACTCTTGGTAGTGAAAACATGAATTCCTAACCACTAGACCATCCTGATAAACCGCACTCATCTTGAATTCTTAGCCTGTTGAAGATGTGACCCTTCAATCCAGGGCTACTATTTCTAACTTGTTCTTATATTCCATTATCCTGCTTTTTCAGGAAACTTACTTTATTACTTAGGTGTTCTATATCTTCAGACTCTCTCTACTAAGCTCTTTTGTAAATTGTTCAAATATATCTGATCTTTAAATAAAAAATAACATTTCCCCTATCTGATATCTTTCATTGGCCACTATTATGCTATGATTCTCTTGCCTTTCCTTCACAGCAAAGCTTCTAGATGGAAAGCAGTACACACGTAGAAGCTAGTATTTGGTAACCGTAAATGACCCTGGTAACTCTCAAACCTTAACCTGTCACATGAGGTCTTTGTACCTTGCCTAGTTTCTCTTCAGTTTCATTTTTTTGTTGTTTTCTTTTCACGTTTTCTATGTTCCAGCCATGAAACAGCATAGCCAACTTCCTGAATGTACTATATGTATATGCTCTTTCAAGTTTCATGCCTTAATACTTTTTCTTTATTTTTTCATAACAGTTTTGTTGAGGTATAATTCAAATACCATACAATTAACCTATTTCCATTGTGTACTTCACTGATTTTTAGTATATTCAGAGTTATGTGTCTGTCACAACAATCAGTTTTGAAACATTTTCTTGATCCTCCCAAAGAAACCTTATGTCTGTTAGCAGTTCCCAGTTCCCTCCACATCTTCTCTCCAGCCCTGTGCAACCACTTGTCCGCTTACTGTTTGCACAGGTTTGCCTGTTCTGGAAATTTCATATAAATGGAATCATGCAGTATGTAGTCTTTTGTGACTGACTTCTTTCCATAATATTTTTAAGGTTTATCCATGTTGTAGCCTGAGTCAATATATTATTCCTTTTTATGACAAAATAATATTCTACTGTATGGCTATACCACAATTTGTTTATCCATTCATCAGCTGATGGATATTTGGTACTCTTTACTTTTTGACTACTATGAATACTGCTGTGATGAATATTCCTGTACAATATGTTTTCATTCTTCTTAGATATGTAATTGAGAATAGCATTGCTGGATGATATGATAACTCTATGTCTGACTTTTTGAGGATCTGCCAAACTATTTTCCAAAGCAGCTATACCATTTTATAATCCTACCAGCAGTGTATAATGTTTCTAGTTTTTCCTTATACTTGCCAATACTTTTTTAAAATCTTTTTTTTTATTATAGCCATCATATTGGATATGAAATTGTATCTCATTTCTCTAATTAATAATGACATTGAGTGTATTTTTATGTGCTTATTTGACATTTGCATGTCTTATTTTAAGAAATGTTCATTTTTAAATGGATTATTTGTCTTTTTACTATTGAATTATAAGAGTTCTTTGTATATTTTAAAGGTGAGTCCCATATCAGATATATGATTTGCAAATATTTTCTCCTGTTCTGTGAATTATCTTTTTACTGGTGATATTCTTTGAAGCACAAGCGTCTTTAATTTTGATGAAGTCCTCTTTATTTTTTCTTTTGTTGCTTGTGCTTTGGTGTTATATTTAAGAAACTATTGCCAAGCTCATTAAGATTTGCCGCTGTGTTTTCTTCTAAAAATTTTATAGTTTGACCTTTTACGTTTAGGTTCTTGATCCTTTTTGATTTACTCTGTGTGTGTGTGTGTGTGTGTGTGTGTGTGTGTGTGTGTGTGTGTTGTAAAGTGGGAATCCAACTTCATCCTTTTGTATGTGGATATCCACTTGTCCCAGCACCGTTTGTTGAAAAAACTATTTTTTCCCCACTGACTTGTTTTATTTCTGGACTCCTTAATTTTATTCCACTGATTTATTGACTGTTGCATACTTTTTCTAACTTCTGTTTAGAATGCCTTATCTGCCACTTCCACCTGACAAATTTCTATTCCAAACCAAAAGCCTGCTTTTCTTCAGCAGATCTTGTGCATAACTCTGCATACTTAGAGCATAGTGCTCATCGCATTTTTGTGATAGTTTGTGTATATATATATATATTTATAACTATATGTCCTTTAGTAGTTAGTAAGCTTTTGGAGGGTCAAGACTGAACCTTTTCTATCTGAATCCCAAAGCTTTAGCACAGTGCCTGGCATATAGTATGCTATTAATATATTTATTAGGAGAAACAATAGGGGCAGTATTAAATTTTGTTTTGAATGTGTTCATTTCCAGGTGTTGTCAGGATATCCAGGGGCTAATACTCAGACATTTTTATTTATTAATTGAAGTTTGCTTGTACCTTTCTTTTTTTATTTACTCATTTGTCATATATTTACTGGATGCCTCTCATATGCATGGCTCTGGGGATGCAGGAGTAAACAGAACAACCCCTTGCACTCAGGAAGCTTTCATTCTAGTAGGGGAAACAGACAATATACAGATAGTGTGAAACAGTTGACAATAAAACCAGCAAAGAAATCCAGAAATTTAAGGGGAGGTAGAGACCGGCAGTAAAGACTTCAGAATCATCCTCAAAAGGTGATACTTGAAAATATATAGGAACGGATGGAATCACCGAGAGATTGAACATATAAAAAGAAGATTCAGGGGAAAAAAATGTCTAAAAGGTAGAAAAACCAGAAGAGTAGAATCCTGGAAACCAAGGGAAAAGAGAAGGCAAAATGATGAAGAAGAGTTAAGCCTAAAAAAGAACCGTTGGTTCTAGTTGTTAGATAGTCATTAGTAGTCTTAAGATTAAGTTTCAGGGGAATTGCTGGAGCCAAATTTTAAAAGATTGAATGCTAAAACTTTTTGAAACAATGAAACTGTGCCATTGTTTTTTTCTGACTCCTTAATGTTGTATCCATAATGAAAAATTAATGTATGTGTTTAGATGTTATTCATCCCTGTATTTATCCCTGTGGGAGCTGCTTTTTTTTTTTATTTCCCTCTAAGGGACCTGATTACTTACTCCATAAAGAATCTCTCTCAGGCTTGTTAGCCATTTGATTTCTTTACATTTGAAAGCCCATATAGCTTTTTAATTCCATCATTTCTACTATCTAAATGTGTTAATCTTGTGTTATAAATCATTTGATCATTTTTATAAATGGTTGCTCTGTATACATATAGAGAGTTGAATATAATCAGCTAATGTGTAACATTTGTTTTTAATAGTGACGGAAATGTTGGTAAACGTTCTGAGTATTTGCTCTGATGATGAACTTATGACTGAAGGCGAAGACCAGTTTGATGGTATGACTATTTATTTTACTGTTTTTTATTGTGAAATGGTATTGTTTAACTGCCCAATTTCAATATACTCTTGTAAATTATAGTCATTGCTCTCAAATGGCTATACTATTTGATAAGTGACAAGTCACTTTTTTCAGATACTACTTAAGACTTTAAAATAATTTTAGTGATTTTTTTTTTTTCTGTTGATACTGGGAAGAAAATGAATTTTGGGAAAGGGGAAATTTGAAAGAGAACAGAAGGAAAAGAAAATTGAAGTGCTAAAAGAATGTGGTTCTTCATGAGTATGGACACTACTTAGAGAAGGGAGGATAAAAATGCTTTTTGTTGCATTGGTACTGTATTCTTGGTGCATCAGAAACATACCTGAATACATAGTGTTGTTGTCACTTCTTCTTTTCAAAAATCAAAATAAGCTGTTCCCAATTTTGAGTGGTTATGTTCTAAGAAACCTCTTGTTAGTTTAGCTGGAGATTCAGAAAGCCCTTTTTTTAATAGAAACAAAGTTATGCATGGTTATTAGTTCTTATGTAAGACAGCCAGCCTGTGTATCTAATGGACATTTATAGTATAAACTACAACATAGAAGCAAAATTACTTTTCTTTTTATGTTTTGAAGATTTTATTTAGAACTTAAATATTTATTGCATTAATTAATTGGATAAACAAAAAATATAAATAATTTATAAGCTGAAAACTCTTTATTTCCTTCCATCTGCCCCTCACATCTTTGTTGCAGCATATTTTTCATAGTTTTAATCAGTATATAAATGTTCCCATGTATTAAACATGGTCTACATAGTGCTAAAATGAGACACCTGCATACTTTTATATATTACTATACCATAATCTTTGTAGTTAATCTTATGTTGTTTGGCATTTGGGTTGCTTTAAATTATCTTTGTTATGAATAGCATGCAATAAACATAGTCATATAATAGTTTTAATTTTCCTTCTTAGAATAAATTTCTTGAGGAAAATTACAGAGTTAATGAGTATGAAGAATTTTAGCTTCATTATTTTAGCTGTGAACTGCCAGATTACATAAGAATTGGACCAATATGAAGTGTTTCTAGCAATGAATCCATAGACCTATTTTTTCACAGGCCAACCTAATTGGGTTTTGGTCATTTTTACTTAGAAATAAGTTACCGTTGGTTTAATTTATATTTATTTGAATTCTAATGATGCTGAGGAAGAAATCTGCTTTACCAGCTGTGTAAACTTCCTCTCAGGTGACCACTTAACAAGTAAAATCTGAATAAAGCTATTTACTTTTTTTTTTTTAGTTCAATTTCTCCCCCTTGCTTCTTTTTTTTTTTCCAGAAATATCTTTACTTACAAACAGGTTCAGTTCTTAAGCTGTTTTAATTCTGTTTGTTCAAAGTACAGAGTGACTATATACACATGTCTGCTGTTGCCATCTGTTGGTGGCAGGCAGCGAGTGCTTTTACTCTGGCTTATAGTTTCGTTAACTGAAATAAATTAACTTACGTTAGTTCTTTTTGGGGGGGGGATAATAAGCTTCAATGAGTAATATTTATTTTTCCTTATTTTAATTCTCTCTATCTGATGTTTTGTAGAAAAGTTTTTAGTTCTAATATATTTCATCATCTGTCTTTTCTATAGCATTTTTATAGTTTTAATTAAATATTTATTTTCCCTGTTCTGCTACCATTGTTGTAAGATTAGTTCTAGGTTTAGATTTTAGTTCACAGTGTTACAGATACTGATATAATGATCAATAATATAATGAAATAATTTTTGTGCATATCCCATGAATTTTTTTTCAGTAGAGTTTTTTTGTTAATATCAAATTCTGTGAACTATCTAGTAAGAGTTTTTTTTAATTGTTCATAATATTTTTAATTATTATTTTGATATCCATGATTCAGTAGTTATAACCGATTTTTTATTTCTAAAAATAAATTTCAAAAAAATCTTTATTTTCTTGTTTAGCCTGGTTGGTGGGGACGTGTATCACTTTTATTTCTACTTCTAAAAGAACCAGTATTTGATTTTGTTGATTTTTCTCTGTTATTTTCTTGGCTTGAATTTCATTGATTTCTGCTCTTCATTTCATAGTAGGAGTTTTTTTTTTTCCATAGTAGGAGTTTTAATTGGCATTACATTCCATCTATATCTGAATCTAGAAAGTTTTTTAAAAATAATGTATAATTTTCTAAACTAAGATAAAATTTTTTTGCACTATATAATTCATTTATTATAATTATTCCTTTTAATATATTCAGTATATCATTATTGTATTTAAAATTATGTGTTTTTTCTTTGAAAAAATTTGTTATTACCAAGTTAAATTAATATTTCACTATTTTGTATTCTAATTACTGTTGCAACTGGTATCTCTCTTAATGTATTTTCTAACTGTATAATTATATATTTTGGGGTTTATCTTATGTTCAACAAGTTGGATCAGCAGAATTACTTCCTACGATAATTTTTATTTTGTTTTCCATAGCTTTAAAAAATGTCATTTGCATAAGGCTGATACTGTTATTTTCTACATTTTAATCTTTTATTTCTTTTAAAAAATTTGAATCAATAATGTTAAATAGAAGTAGTGACAGGTGATCCTTGAGTCCTCTTTATATAATAAAAAGGAAAACATTTCTCTGTTAAGTCTAATATAGTACTTGGTTTAGATATTGATGATTTATATGAAGATAGACACAATTGTCAGAGAGGGCAGTGGCACCCCACTCCAGTACTCTTGCCTGGAAAATCCATGGATGGAGGAGCCTGGTAGGCTGCGGTCCATGGGGTTGCTAAGAGTCTGACACGACTGATTGACTTCACTTTCACTTTTCACTTTCACGCATTGGAGAAGGAAATGGCAACCCACTCCAGTGTACTTGCCTGGAGAATCCCAGGGATGGGGGAGCCTGGTGGGCTGCCGTCCATGGAGTCGCACAGAGTTGGACTCGACCAAAGTGACTTAGCAGCAGCAGCAGCAGCAGACACAATTGTTTTTGGGAATTCAACCAAGAATAAATATAAATTTTTATTATATTCCTTCTAATGAAATTTATGCATCTTATCAATATTCTTTCTATCAATGAAAATTATACTTATTTATCAACTTGTTATATCATTCTTACACTCCAGAGATGAATCAAATTTGATCATTAAAAGGCACTGTAGTTTAGTGAGAAGGATCAGTGGTTCAGATGTCTTGGTGCTACCATTATACTAGCTGTGTAATCTTAGGAAAGTAACCTAACTTCTCAAAATCTTCTCTTCCATAGGAGGGAATAGAGAGGATCAAAATTCTTCCTCACTCTTCAAGTAATTTTAAAAATTGGGAAGCACCATTTATGGGCTTTCCAGGTGATGCTAGTGGTAAAGAATCCTCCTGCCAATGCAGGAGACTCAGATTTGATCCCTGGGTCTGCAAGATCCCCTGGAGGAAGGCATGGCAACCCACTCCAGTATTCTTGCCTGGGAAATCCCATAGACAGAGGAGCCTGGCGAGCTACAGTCCATAGGGTTGCAAAGAGTCAGACACGACTAAGCGTCTGAGCATAAGCACCATTTTTGACAGTGTTTCTCTGGGAAAATACACTGAGTTCCAACTTTGCATACTAGAAATAGATCTCCCTTCACTGCCAACATAGCAGGTGCAGTTACTTCACATTGCTTCACCTTTGCACTACCAAGTATTAAGAGTTGGGACTCCAAGAAAATTTTGAGGATATGGATCTGGGAGTTTGTCTAGGAACGAGAGTGATTTGGAGGAGAAAGAACCTTGAGTACTGGAAGAAAGGAAGGGAGTTTAGGATAGATACTAGGGTGGGTTGGGAAAAGAGCTGCTGGAGCTACATTTGTTTCCCTTTCTTATTCATATTCCCTTATTTCTTCCCCTCAACTCCATCTTTTTCCTTTCCTTTGACCACAATAACGTGCCTTCTGTCCTCTCCTTCTCCTTTTCCTGCTCAGCAGTGAAGCTATGCTGTGGATTGAGCCTGCAGAGAAACCTGACTTAGGAAGAAAACTTACTGAGTTGGGGATTGCTGTGGAGGCAGAATAAGAGTTTAGCTTTTCCATGGAGAAAGGGGAAAAATAGGATTGGAGATTTCCCAGTGGGAGGAAGAAAAGAGTAGTTTTTGCACATTCAAGGCTGAAATTGGCCAAAGGAATGACTCTTTCTTCTTAAGTGATGGACTTTGATATTCTGTATTGTTTAATATACCTGTGGGTTTATTTTTGAAGGCAAAAATTTGAAGGAATATATGGCAATAGCATTCCTTTTAGAGGTATTATGTAATCATTTAAGGGAATTTTTGAAGACTGATTTCTATGATATTTAGAATGAATACTGTTTCTTTCAGTTATATTTGTCTTAAGTTTGGTAAAGGAAATAGATAACCTATATGTGTTACAGTTTTACTAAGCTAAAACTTTGCATTTCCTGTAATGGAATCATGTATATCAGCATTACAATGGAAAGCTCAAATGAAACATCTCTGCTGCCTACTCTTAGAGCTATTACTTACATTGAAACAGTCTGTTGCTATTTGTGTAAAAAGATGTCCCTCAAACTTCCAGATTGGATTGGGAACAGATAGCACATACTGTTGATCCTGAGTATGTGCAAAAGTTCCACAATTCTGATTTCAAGAAATTATAGGCTTTTTGTTACAATGGAGTGTGGGAGGCTTTGCCTTTTCTTTATTGGGAGTGGGTAAGGTTTTTCACCAAGGTAGTTTATAAAGTTACCTACATTTCTCTGTGTATGCTACAGATTTTGCAGATTTGGTGTCCTTGAAGAACCACATGAGTTTGTATCTCATTTGTGTCATTACCTTTCACTTAACATACTTTCATGGGTGACACATTTCCTTAGGGGTATTAATATAAATGTGCGATTGTTGTTAGCACAGTCTTTTATCAGTCTTATGTGTTTTCACGTGTTTTTTTCTGTCCCTAATTTGTCTACTTTCATCAAATATTATAGTCATTCTGTCCATAATTTCTTCTGAACACATATCTTTTAAGAAATCTTTCCTTTAGAGCTCTACCCAGTGGCATCCCTCCTTATTTGCCAGATCTACAGTACTACATTTTTCAAATTTCAAGTATGAGGGACTTCATTTTTCTCCCTTTCTTTCTACATTCATTCTTCAGTACCACTGCCAAGTTAAATCTCTATCTTTTTATTTGTCTCAACCACCTTTTCTCCATCATTCACTTCCTTTTTTCTGGACTCTCCATCTGAAGAACGGCTCATATATGGCAATAAAAAAGGTACAGACCAGACAGAGTAACATCGTTTTGAAATATGACTTCATAAGTTATTCTCATGTCCATGTAAGTTAGTGTATTCATTGAGTATATTTATGCAGAGTCCTCTGGGCCTTGTGCAAATTTAGTTTAAGTTTAATCTAAGTTAGAATTTGATGTTTTTAGAAGTCATATTCCAAGATATCTGTCTTTCTGTGCATGGAAATATTTTTCCCTCTTTTTCATTCCTCTTGTTTTAAAATTTCATTCTTTTGCTTATTTGTAATGTTTTGTACTCTTCCCTGCATGACTAGGGGTGTTTGATTGTCTGTCTTACTCCCCAAAGTAATTTTACTGTGGACATTTACTTTAATATTATGCATGATGTGTTTGTAGACTGATTTAAAATCCTGATTTGTAAAGTGTTTTTATATTCCAGTGAATTTTTAATTTGAAATTAAGTATAGTTTACATATCATTCAGTTTTATAGATATAATAATTAAAGCTGAAAATATGAGTGTATCTCCTTACAGCCATCCTCCCCTATCCCCATACTCCTCTCCTCCAGTCTAGCTATTTTAAAAACTCCATCAATTTTAAAATAAAGTATCTATATTAATTTATTTGAAGAGAATCAGATTTATCCTTATGTCCTTGGACAAGATACTTAGTAAAGTTAGTTTCTTTGTCTATAAAATGAGGAAATTAAGTTTTGCAGTATCTCTAATGTCTCTTCAAATTCTAATATTCTATGATTTTGAAACTTTTAAGTAATTTTTTGGCATTTTAAAAATACGTGTGTAATACCATGGTACCCACACAATTTCCGATTTGTAAAAGCTGTAGCTTCATTGCTCATACTATTACCCTGAGAGCATCATAAACATGGTTGTGCAACCTGTTTTCTCTAAAATATGTCCTTTGTTTTCATCTTTGAAATTGGATTTCTTTTTCTGTTTACTTACAGTAAAGTCCAGTCATCATCTTAGTTTTTAATTATATGTGCTTGTGGACTGCTTGAATTTTAAATGAGATACTGTAGCTCAAAAGACTGGTGGTTGTCCAGACCTCCATATACCTAAGGCCCCTTTTGGTCTAGTGTCTTAGCCTTTCCTTAACCTTCTCCTCAACTATGGTGCTTCCATATGTGCGTTGTCATCATGTTGAAGCACAATTCTAAGGAACCACACTCTTGGGTCAGAGTGATTCTAGTTGCTATATATGAGATAACAGGACGGAGATTGTTGTTCTTTCTGGAGGCCAAGGGAAGGAAGATAACAACCTTTGAGTCTTTTTTTCAGGCATATATTCAGTTATTTTGATATATTCTCTTCTGTATCAGTGATAGGCAGTACAGCTAACCCTTTGGAGATGAAGCATTAGTGATTTTTTAGCCATGTTTTTTGGGAATCTTTTCTCATTGTCACTCTCCTTATGTCACACTCACCTAGGGATGTAAAAGCTTGTATGTAATTGCATGACCTTAAAGGACTTCTAGTCCATGAAGTTGAGATGTACATTGTTGAAATGTGGGTATGGTCCTTAGTTCTGGGTCACCTGCCCAGTAGTCACTTCATATCACATTTTCTGACCAAATTTGAGCAAGGGAGCTTCTTTTGTCGTAGTATAATGGCATATTTCGAGCCTGCATGTCAAAGGCTTTTATGTTAACCAAGCAGAAGGCTGTAGGCTGTTACCAATTCTAGTCTGTTAGTCTGCATGCTGTAGGCTCTCATGAAAGTTGGACAGACTGTAGGAATGTTACCATTTTTTTGTCCTCTGGTTTGTGGTATAGGTTGGACTCTAGTTTCTTTTCCATCGCTCTTTTACTCATTAGTAGTGTGAGAGTCAAAGTTGTGGATTACTTTTCATTTGTATCTGTATCAGATCCCAATATTAGACCAGTGGTGAGCTAAACATTGAAGGGGAAGCTTTTTGGCATGAGTTCATCTAGTCTCCATGTGAGCTGGTGCTAGGGGGCTTGGTGTTGTTTCAGATGACCGTGAAACAGGCTGATAAGATGATATAAGTATGGATGCCCTAAACTTGAGTCTTTCTTTCTATTTATTCCATTGAAAGTAGGTTCAGCTGCAGCCCGGAAAGAAATCATAAGAAACAAAATTCGAGCAATTGGCAAGATGGCAAGGGTCTTCTCTGTTCTCAGGTAATGATACATTTTTCCACTGATTTGTTTTGCAGAAATCACTTTTATTGTGCTTTACTACACACAGTGTCCTGTTTGATATCTAAAAACAATATAGTAGCAGTCTTTCTGTAAAGAAGTTGTATATTTATGTGTTGCAAATGGTAACACAAATCTCTTTGAAATTAGCATTTTTGACCCCTTGATTGTTATTTCTCACCTTTGGTATCTCTTATCCTTCTGTGATGAAAGTAGTAGATCTGTACCTTGAAGATTAGTGCAGAATAAGGCAGGGGCACTTTTTAGAGTGATCCTGATGAACTTGCTTATCTATAAAGGAACTCCTTTATGCTGGAGCCCCAAATTGTCTTCCTGGGGTTAATTCAGGAAGACCAGGTTTAAGAGTGCATGCGAATGAGTCCTTAAAAAGTTGTTTGCAAAACTGCTTATATCAGACATTTTATCTTTAAAGCATATGAAATCCCATATTTTTTCAATTTTATGATACCTGTTGCTGATGAATCTCATATAATAAACTTTTCAGGAGAAACAATAAATGTCTCAGTTGTACATCATACCCTCATATCTGAAACATTTAGAATGTGGAAAAATGTGTATCTTGGAATTGAGGAAAATATGGTAGTAGCAGCAAATGTCATGAGTTATATGCGTGGCCTTCATCTGGGCCCCATTCCCTCTTTTTAACTAGGAACTCGTTGGAAGTCTCTGATCTTTGTTATATCTCTCTGCTGTAGGGAGGAGAGTGAAAGTGTGCTGACACTCAAGGGCCTGACTCCCACAGGGATGTTGCCTAGTGGAGTGTTGGCTGGAGGACGGCAGACCCTGCAAAGTGGTAATGATGTTATGCAACTTGCTGTGCCTCAGATGGACTGGGGCACACCTCACTCTTTTGCTAACAATACACATAATGCATGCAGGGAATTCTTTCTGCTTTTTAGTTCTTGTCTCAGCAGCTGACACAAACAGAATACTGTATGATAGGTAATATCTGATTAAGAACCTGACCAGGGCAGAAAATTGATAGAATCAGTATTCTTTTCAATTGAAAATAATGATCAGTCTCTCAGCTTTTCATGAAATGATATGGGAGTAACTCATATCATAATGTCTAAAATATTTATTCGTTTGTCTAATGCACCCTTTTCCTTTTAAAGCCTCAGTTTCAGAATGTGAATCAGGATATTCATATTACTTAAAATGGAAATGTAATTCCAAGTTTCTTATTTTTTATCTTTTTAATTTATGTAATTGTATTAGACTATGCTTATATTTTCAGATGTTAATTTTAGAATTAACAATCTGCCTGAGCCCCAGAACATTACTTATGCACTTCACTTGCCAAAACATTTGTGCAAGGTTTTGTACCCTGGGAAATGATGCCAAAGTTTGTTTTCTGTGGTGTTTGTCAAATGTTCTATGTATAATTGACTGTCTGTAACATGCTGTTTCCTTCCTCTGCAGATGTAGCTGCTTTCCTAAATCTGTCTGTCTTTCTTTAGGTTAGCTGTATGTCTGTAAAAGTATGTTAAATTAAATTACTCTATCAGGCACTTTATCTGTCTTGATGTAGAGGCAACTTTGTAGCGCCTTGTTTTAAGGTTTGCTGCATTTGTTGCTGTGCTTTGTGCATTCTAAACGTGAATGTAACATTAGATATTAAGTCATTGTTATAAGGGGTTGAATTTAAATCTTGTAAGTCAAAATTGAAAGGGTGTTATTAAGTGTGCCTTTATTTTGCATGAAAATAAAAAGAATTATACGTAAAGCATTCCTGTAATCTGGCTCATTGAATATTTTATACTAAGAAAACAAGTTTTTTTGGCGTAAATATTTGTGTAAATACTGAGTTGACTTTCTGAAAGCCCATTACAGATTAAATAGAAGAAAGTGATATGAATGTTATAGTCTATACACAGTAACTCCAAGTCTAGATTTCTTTCCTTTTTGGTTGGAAAGCAGAAAATGTGATATGTAAAGCCTTACTTTATGTTTTATTGTAACCACAGCCCTCCAAGGGTCATTGTTGTATTAAGACAAGAAGCAACAGATCTGATGTTTTCCTTAGTCATGATTGACAGTATCTTTTTGGTATCGTAGTTAGTCAATTTTTTAAGGCAAAAAAACAGGAAAGTTTTAATTTTCATTTTTCAATAAATTTAATTAGATTGACTTCTCGTAATTTCATTTCACTTAGTCTCATAATAAATGCTTAAATAAATAAATAAAAAGAATTTTTTTCTGTAGACAAATAATTTCTACTTGTAGCCTATACATGTTCTATTTATATGTTATTGTGTTGTCTGCTACCACCACTGGTATATGTGAGATATACAAGTATGTTTTGAAATTATAACTTCAAATTTTCATTTTGAACAAGGTTTCTTTTTTTTATTTAAAAAAATGTACTTTGATTCTCTTTATATTTCTTGCCTTTCATTTTTCTTATTATGTTGTAAGCATTAGGAAAATTAGCTGAAAAGAATTTCATTAAAACAAATTAAGATCTTAAACATTCAATAAATCTAGTAATAGAAAAGGATGAATTTCAATAGCTTGAAAATTGTTCTACACTTCTTCCTGTTTATTCAGAAAAGGGAAAAAAAAAACCCAGAAGGGTCTCATACTTAAATCTAAACTACAGTCATCTCTCAGTTATCCTTGGGTATAATATTACTTTTATGTTGTATCCACAACAAACCTTTCAGATTTCGTAATTGGCACCTGCTAATTACAAGCTTTGCTGATAGCTCAGCACTTCTGTTCATCGTAATTTGTATGCAGCCTGAAGCTCAGTCTTCCAGCTTTGAAATCACCCCCAACTGCAGGGAAGGATTGAAAGACGGCTTTACTGAGAGACTGTCTATTCCTGGCATGGAGTGAGTTACTGGATAGTGCTGAGCTTAAGGGGTCTAGTTTAGGAGACTAGATAGCTCTACAGCTCTGCCAGCAATGGATCTTGATAGTGTGGTTTAAGTATTTGATTGAAGTAATTTCTCTAGCATGAGTAGACCCATTTTGAAACAACAAAACTCATATCGCCTGTGTGATTTTTATAAATTTATGTAACATTTAAAATTTTTAATAGACATGATGACCCCTTATGTGAATAATGGAGAGCTAAGTATTGCAAGAAGAAAGTTTTAAAATTCTGAGACCTCTTTCCTGTTGTCAGAAAATTGAAATTGTCTTATCAATAACATTACAGTTAATTTATAGTATTTTTCAAGTGTTTTACAGACTGCCTAACTATCGGAGTAGGATTTGTTAATCATATTTTATGTTGATTTTCTTCTGGGAGTTTGGGAGCTAGCCTAATGCTGCCTTCACTAGGAACTATATGAGAAAATATGTGACCATCTATGTTATAGTAAGGTCATTTCCTCTTGATCACTTACTCTGTGTAGTACTGAGGAACACAGTTTGAAATAGCATTGTATCCAAACTTACTAAGGCCATGTCAAGATGCCCTGTAAAATTGAAAGAAATTGAGGAAAATTAGTGCTTTTCAGATTGAATTTTGAAATTATCAGATTTCTTTCTTTCCAGCTTAATGTGTAAGCTTCAAATGATCTTTGAATTCTAAGCATTCAAGCTTGACATGGTGTGCAGTTTTGAGTGTGATGTATATTTTGTGTTCTGAGAAGGATTTAGAAGCATTTAGAGGCCTTGGGAAAGAGCAAAGAATATAAATTGACCTAGAAAATGCTTTTACATATAAAATTAAAAGCCCACAAAAGTATATTGTCAAATTTTATAATTTGAAAAAATTTTAACAGACTTTTTAAACTATTGATATACCCAAATAGATACCAATTCTTATAGTAATATCAGTTTTTAAATTTATTACTGTATATAATAGAAATTATGAAATATTTCATGTAAAGTCATTTCTGTTACCACAAGCTCTTTAAAGCATACATTCTGGTAGGCATCTTATTTTCCCAATTAATTTGTAAATTATAAAGAAAATAGTCCATGTTTTGAAGAATAGGAATTCCCAGGGATGATCCAGTAGAGGTGGGTCACTTATACCAGTTTTCCGTGTGGACAAATTATAAGAGTATTTTACAAGCATACAAGGCTAGATTTTTTAAGTGATGATGTGTACAGTAGGTATACAGTTAAGTATATCTGCTTTAATTTGTAATATGATTTAACAGTTAAGAAAAATTCTTCCTTTACTCAGTGTTCATATTTCTTTTGGGGAGTCCCCAATTTACTATCTGATTGAGATCTACAAACTTATCTAATTTAGCCTTCTTTAATTCCTTAGATTTATCAGTGTCCTTTCATATTAATAACTGCTTTGGATAAAATTTATCATTTTTAAATCATGTATACTGCTAAAAGGTCATTTTAGGAATAATTGTTCTAATTGACCTTCTTGTAGAAGAAGCAAAATAGAAGGGATGGACGTTATTGTTAAATATTCTGAGTTTGTATACTTTGGGTAAAGTGAAGAATTAAGACTTGGCAATATTATCAGACAATATTGTCTTCTGCAGTTTTTGGTCCTGGTCTTCAATGTGAGTGCTTCATACAGTTTGAACCCAGAATTGAGCCCAAAGAATCTTTGCCTACAAAAAATATATGACTAAATATGTTGAAATTCTCTAAATAGGCCAGAGATAGGCTATATCAGGAATGCATTTTTTGTTTATATGACTTATATGTATGTCCATATCATGAAATGATTAGGATTTAATTGCCTGAAAGACCTCAGTTCTATCTCTTGATTCCTCTCTAGTTGGTAGATGGGCTTGAAAAGATAGATGCTCAGTAGCCTTTTTATCTTCACTTAAGAATGCAGGCTCTTATTATCTGAGGCAGATTTGGGTTCATGATACACTGAACATATATGGATTTTTTTTAAGGCTATTATGTTAATATCTTTAGATATTTGGAACACCAGTGTTAGAATAGAAAGGAAAATCCTAGTAGATGAGCGGAGTCCTTTTAGATTACCCATAAAGGATAGGACTACAAAATTGTTCTAGTTGGTGTAACTTACCAAGTTTACTGCCCACAAATTTTATTTCATTGTCCTCTGAACATAGCAACTTCTGCAGCTTTTGCTTCTCTCTATGAATTAGAAGTGACAGGAAAAGCATTGCTAAACTCCTTCTAGTTTATATCTTAGGGAACCAACTGGTGATAAGTATTATTTCAGTTAGAAATGAAAGAAAAGAATTTCCTTCTATTTGCTCTGCTACAATTCTACTATCTTGGTTTCACCCTAGAGAATTTCATAATTTCATCCTAGAGATTTCCTTGCAATTGTTATGGATGTGATATAATAAACATATTGAAAAATTCTAAGGCCATCAAAATACTGAATTCAAGATGGATAATTTTAATACTAGCATTTGCATGGATGCTGAGGTGTCTGTGTTTATAATAGGTCTATGTGTTCTGTGCATTGAGCGATGGTGTCTTAGTGCTGTGTGTAAACTGTGCTGTGTCAGGAATTGGGGGATTGGATGGGGTTCTCTAATATGGGTACTATATATGTTAAATTGTAAATGATGATGTAGTATGGGGTACTGTTATATTTTTTAAGTGATCATTGCCTTTTCTGCTGTACAATATGACCCTTCTCATCTCTCTCATTCATTTTGCATGCCTCTGCTCACTTCTGTACAGCCACAGTTGAGGCTATTGAGGCTGAAAAAGGTACGATCAGAGTCCTTGCGCTGGGCAGAGATCTGTGGTGTGTGGGTGGGCATCAGAGAATGTCCTATGGGTGTGTCTTACTTCTAGCTTGCACAGCCCAAGATGAATCATACTCACTGACTCAGGTTTAACAGTCATATCTTCTTCTTCCTTTTTTTTAAAATCACAAGGACTGATATCCATAGTGACAATTTGGTTTTTTCCCTTTTCTAGTATAGTAATGAGACCAGCATTTAATGTTTCAGAATTCTTTAGAGTACAGCATGTTATGCTATAATATTATAGCATTTATAGTTGCAAATAAAGACCTGTTCCATATTTTGCATGATTCTTTGCTACTCACATTTTTATATTCTTGAGTGAAATCCTCTCTAGATACAGGTTTGGTATTCTCGTGATAAAAAAATGATGAAGTCATTTTCCGTAATTCCCTTGAGAGTGCAGGAGCTGTCACTATGATTTTGTGCTGCAGTTTGGGCTGTTGTTTGCTGGTAATAGTATATTCATGTGTATCCTGTATTGACTTGGTATTACACGTTGCTGAAAGCTTTGCTGCCCCAACCATTTATTTGGTTCACATGCACAGACTTTTGAGTCTCAGGGATTGCATATTGAAGCAACTAGATCATAATCAATAGTATGGAAATCTTTTCTATGCACATTTTAATAATAGAGGATACATCACTCCAGATGAAGTGAATAAGAAACCATACCAGTTGAAGGAGGATTGCTGTCTGTTTTGATTTAGGTTTCCAAAAAATAGGCAATGAATAGCTAGTGAATTAGGGAAAGCATCTCCTAAATATGGAACTCTAAATACTTTTTGTTACCTACAAACACAGATCTACCTCCTGGAGGCATTTCCCACCTTTTTCATTTCATATTGGTGGTGATGGAGTGATGATACCTTGTCCTCCAAGGTAGTTCTAATTGCTAAATTTTAGCTTTATTTCTTTTCTACTCCCATGTTCTTGGTACAGATTTGTATGTGAAGGATTAATTCGTTTAGCCTCCTCACTTGCCCCTACTCTTGTTGCTGTCTTACTGTGATAGCCACTGTTGATTTTAGAGCCTGAGGTAGGAGATAATTGATGAAGTAGGAGTCAGGTTGAGACCCTGAGACCATTGCCTGATCTCAGGGTCAGGAGAGGGCTATTTTTGTGTCTTGTTTTTTTAAGGCTATGCTAACACTTGCCATCTATGAAGCTATCATGTTTATATTTAGGTTTAAATGTTTCATATTTTAAGGGGAAATCTGGAATGGGGATAGGCTTCAGTTACAGTACAGTTTAAATGTTGCTATGTACAACTAATTTCTTTCTTCTTAAAAATCATTAATTATGTTTTTGAAATCTCAGAAATGTTTTCAATTACTGACTTATCAAATTTGCATTTTGTTAAGCAATACGAGGATTCTCTCCACCACATAGAATCTGCAGTTTTGAAGAGGCAAAGGGTTTGGATAGGATCAATGAGAGAATGCCACCCCGGAAAGATGCTGTACAGCAAGATGGTTTCAATTCTCTGAACACCGCACATGCCACTGAGAACCACGGGACTGGCAACCATGGTGCCCAGTGACCCACGGCTTCCCAGGGACTCTCACATCTCGGGCCCCAAATGGACAGATCACCCGAGGAACTGGAGGGGTCGGCCAAGCTGACTGTAAATGTCACAGTCCCTCTGGAGAAACCATTGTGCTTTTGAGACCCCAGCCCCCTTCCTGGATGGAGGCTTGAGGGCCCTGGGACATGTGCTAACTGATAAGATTGGGTCATCGCTGCCAAGGTGGAGAGCAGTGAGCAAGGGGCTTGGGGCAATTTCCAGTGGAGGGCGACTACACCTCCATTTATGCTTGTGGTTCACACATTTACGTTTACAAATGAGATTTCTTTTTCCCCTCAGTAGAATTAGATTTTGTTTTTCAACCATTACTTCAAATACAATCCTAAGAGCTAATGTGGACTTTTTTTTTTTCCATGAAATGTCTTTAAAGGATGAATTAGCATGGTCTTAAAATACATTTCCGAGGTTACTAAGCTGTATTTTGAATTATGGGCAAAATGCTGAGAAACCCAGTTGGCATTTAAATAAAATGCTGACCTCAGGTCTATAGTTCTTAAATGTGGCTAATTCTGTAATATAGTCTTGGTTTTTTCAATTATGAATGCATAACCTGTTTCTAGGCAGACTCTCTTACTTGAACACAAATCTAAAAACTAATTTAGAATCTTTCTTGCCCAGATCTTTTGAGATTTAAACCCCACAGATTTAAGAAGAAAATCTCTAAATTTCAGAATTATGAAGAATTACAGAATTACTCATTTAAGGTACTTTAAAAAGAAGTTTGTACATTGTCAAAGTAATTTTAATTCAAATCATGTCTGTAAAACTTGACGTATTTTGTGTATGCATGTTTTAATTTTGCAGATATTTAATATATAGACCTATGATGTACAGGTACGACATGTATAGGTTACCTAGATGTTATGAGAAATTTTAGTTTATTGTGAGTACTCAAGTTGCTTATACAGCCACCAGGGTGATTTACTGCTGGCTTTCTATCATTTTATGTTTTGATGCAAAGGAAATTTTAAAATGTTCTGGAAGTGTTTTGATTACACAGTGCAGCATAGAAGCAATGGTTCTGTTCAGTCATTCAGATGTTAGTGGAAGCATAAGAGTCAAGACTGCATGTTGAACATTTTCTTTTGATAGTTACAGTACTGCTTGGGTAAACTAAATGGAACCATGTGCTAATTTTACACAATTACTGACCTGTATTGACTGCCACTGCAGTTTGGTATTTACCTTTACTTTGGTGGCTTGCTTCCCTCATGCCCTGGAATACAACTCAGAGCTCCAGGCAGCGGAACCATCTATTGTTTGTTTGCCAGAAAGTGCACCCTGTATGGTCTCCTGTCTAAGTTGGAAATATTATGCATGTGCAGGACTATTCGAGTATTTTATAAACAGTAGCACACAATAAATTCCATGCATGGGCCGCTGCTCCTATCTCTGTGTTGGGTTTTATTTGGAAGATATAGTCTGATTTGACCTTCTCCTGCAAATCAGAAAATCCAGTTAATAGAATTGGGATATATCCTTAAGAGAAAATTATCTCCTGGATAGTTAATGCTAATTTGATTAATTAAATTCTTGTCTTCATAAATTTTGCTCTTTTTTTAAAAAAACTTTGACTGCACTTGTTTTATATGAGTACTAGTAACTGAGCACTAGGAGACTCTGGATGCCTATTATAGGCCTAAATCTATTATTTAAAATCAGTGTTTCAGTTAACTTTTAATTGAAAGAAAACATTGTCTATAATTTTGTTACAGTACTATTTGGAATATATTAGATGTTTTAACAATAAGAAAAAATGATACTGCCATTATACTCCTTTCTTCTTTGTCATAATCAAAATAAGTATAGAACTTTGCAAATTGAGGGAAATTTGCATTTTGTTCAACATTTTATAATATAACTGTATAGGAAGTTTAATTACAGTTTTCAACATTATGATACATTATGAAACATTAAATTGAAATATTTATACTTGCCTAATTTTTGGTAGCAAAGAGAGCTCAAATTGTTAATCATTACAGCTTCTTGCTGTAATAGCATTTCTAAATTAAGAGCTTAACTGATCTATCAAGTAGTATTAACTTCTTTAGTCCTTAGGTCCATCACTAGGGTTATATAATATTTATGGAAGCATAGGTAAATATGAAGCATCATTAGCAAAGCAGAAGAATTAGGGTTAATGGTAAAAATTAAAAAGAAGAAAATAAGAGGAAAGAATGGAATTCAGAAAAAGGGGTATACATGAAGAGTGGTAGAGTATTATCACCCAGTGTCTCATAGATCCTTTCCTATTTGTTGAATAGGAAGCTCTTTCTAGTCTGTCTTTTAACTAGTTTCACAATGAACTATAGAAATATTTTAAAAGTTTTTTTAAAACATAACTGATGATGAATGCAAGTTGTGAAAAGTTCAGATCTTCCTAAATTATAAATTTAAATATCTACCAGAATAGTAGTAATGTTGGTAAAATTGCTATTCAATATCAAATTTTTCCTATATATCATCTTGCTTTACATTCAAAGATGACATTCTGAGTTAGAAAAGACGATCTGACTTCTGTGACCTTTTGCAGTTTAGCCATTAACAAACCTCAAAACCTTTAAATGCTCTACCAATTAAATTTGAAATTGGCCTGAAATCTTTGCTTAAAATGAATTATCCTTATTTTATTCAGGATTTTTGCCTATTGCAACTGATTTTCCTTTTCCACAGCTATTCTACATAATGTTATGTAATGGTTTGTTTTTTTTTTTTTGGCATCCTTAACACTTTTCTTCCACCTTCCCTGCTTGTAGTTTGTGCTTCTGCAGTTTGAGGTTTCCTTGGAATCCACTCTCTGCATCTGTTCATATGTAGATTTATTTGCCACGGTCCAGGACCTCACTGCAAGTGGTTCTGTTCCCTAGTTTGATGATGTTCACAGAAGCAGGTAAGTGACATAGCTGGGGCCAGATGTGAGCAAAGTCAGGTCTTAGAGTCATACAGAACCATGCACTAGCAACTTCTGATAGGTTCTAGTGCTTAATAGCTCTAAGTGACAAGGAGCTAGGAATGTGGAATTAAAAATTCTCTGGATCAGCATCCATTACAGGAAGGAATGAGGTATTTGAGTTGATTGTTTTCTATTTTTTTTCTGTTCCTAGAAATAGTGTGTTTTTAGTCATTAATATATTGCTCTTGCTTACATTAATATCCCAGAAAGTTTTATTCCTTTTTTTTTTTTTTTTTTTTGGCCACATCCTGTGGGTCCAACCCACGTCCCCTGCAGTGGCAGCTCAGAGTCTTAACCACTAGACCATGAGGAAAGTCACTATTCCTCTTTTAAAATAAACAGGTGGAATACCCTGATGACATCTCCTCAGAAAGTGCCTTGCTGTCTTTTCAGGGAAATTGAATTTTACAAATTAATTCTGGATGTTTCTCCTACAACTGATTTCCCTTTGTTTACCATTGAATGACTATTTCTATTCTTCTTTTCTGGGCATTATATTTGTACTTAAGTTGTCAAGTTAAGTTAGAGCAGTGTTTGTTATGCTAAAAAGGACTCTGGGCTTGGGAGAACCCATCCTAGGTCTAGATTGACATCTTAGAACTGTAGGAGTTCCTGTTTCTCTGTGCTAATGTGTATCAAATACTGACTTCTGAACTAACCCCGGGGCTTATTCTTGACGTCTGGACTGGGAACAGAAATGTTGCCTTAATAAGAGAGGCCCAGGAAGCAGTAGGCTTCACCTTTCCTCAGCCTTCTTGGCCTTTGGTGGGCTTGGGAGTGTTGACAGAGTTCTGAGCCTTCTTGGCAGAGAAGGAAGGTCAGAAAGAGAGTAGTCCACGGGCAGGGGGCCAGGCCGTTGCTTGCCTCGTTAGGAAGAATTCAGTGTTGTCTGTCTGGTTGGCAGGGCACACCTAATCACAGAGACCCAGCATTTCAGCAGTTTGCAAATGAAAGTGATATGAAGGGACAGCTGCAAATCAGCCACAACCTGGATCTGAGGAGATCAAGCATTTACTTCACTTGGAAGAAAGAGAAGGAAGGAAGCTGAGGGCTTAGCAGGGTAAGTTACTTTTCCATCAACTCCTCTGCTTGCTTAGTTTATAGTTAAGTAAAGAATTTATCACCCAAGGGAGTGTTAATCACTGATTAGGCAGCTAAATGTGGTCATAATAGCAATGTTCCTAATGTATTTCTCCTTTTTCTTTTCCCAACCCCTTTTGAGGATCCCCAGTGACTAGCTTTACTTACCCTTCTCTTCCTTACCTCCCTAAAGACATTTTTTGTTTGCTGGTGAATTAGAGAAAATTAGATAAGTCTCACCGGTCTGGAGATGGTGAAAAGATGAGTATGATTTGGTGAAATTTGAGTCTGTTGGTGGTAAGGAGCAGGGACGATGGGAAACCTAGGTGTGGGAATAGGCTAGGTAATATTTTAGGAAATTTAGAGATGAGAAATAAGTTTTTGTAGGCCATCGAATTCATGTCTCTTCTCCAGTGCTTGGTGTTGGTGTTCTCTCTATATACTGAGAATAAATTAGAGCTCAAGTCACTGCCTTTGTTTCTCTCAGGTCAGCCCCCAACCCCACCCACAAACTTGAAGGATCCTGGATCTCATTGCAGGAAAGTTAGGACCAGGGAATCTGGGTATACAAACTCAGACATGAGCCTGATGATATATACAGATGCAAATGCAAAGATCTGGCTCCTCATTCCCACCTTCTTACCTTCCGTTCAGAAAATTAGTCCATTTGTATCAGGAACCCACTCCAGACACAGAGGCAAGTATGACGTCAAAGATTTCACCAACACCATACTTCCCCAAACTCTGTGATCCCTTGACTTCTAGCGGGTTCAAACAGTCTTCCTTTGGACTTAATCTTCCATTGGAGGAAGGACCTCTCTTTGGAAAGGCAGATAAGCACCTTTTGGTCTTATTTGGCTTCTATTGCAGAATAAAGGCCTTTGGTTGAATATCAGAAAGATACTACTTATGGAATTAAGACTTGATTTCTCTCAAAAATACTTTTCCTCCATATCTATAAAGAAAAGTCCATTCTTTCAAGGTTTAAGAAAGTGATGTCTTGCCAGAGGGGGCTAAGTAGAGAGAGCATATAAATACTTATTCTAGAATTGTAGTGATTCTGGGATTCAGAAGAATCCCAGTGAAGCAAATGCTTGGTGATTAAAATTGGAGGGAAAAGCCAGGTCAGTTTTTGGAAATGGGATCCTAAGGCATGAGGGCAATTCCATCCACCCTTTAGTAGAGAGAGATGACTCTTGAATCCTAAAATAATGTACTATCTTTAGGTCTAATTTTTTCTTTATTGGTGGGAATATAGAAGGTATGATATACAGATGAGCTTAGTTATTTCTGTTTTGTGGACTTTGAAACTGTTCCTTCATTTATGCAATGAGGGGAAAGAATACAAGGGTAGAATGAAAGGATGAAGAGAAAGAAAGTACAAAGGAAATCAGATTCGTTCTTCCATTAGCCTGGGAACAGTGGTTTACAACAGTCATGTTGTAAAGTGATGTGTGTTAGCTGGATGATTAGGGGAGGGTTTTTGTTTGATTGTTCTGCCACCTACATCTCAGCTGAATGAGCATTCTCTCCAACAGATCAGGTCTGGAACGATTCAGTGTTAGACCATTTTTGGAGCAGAACACAATTCTTGATTTGAACTTTAATAGTTAACTCATTCGTAGTAAAACCAGCCACTGTCGGCATTGTCATATCCTGTCATTTCCCTGTACCTACAGGCATTTTTATCTGGGGAGCAAAACAACTTTTTAGCTTCAAGAGCTCTTATAGATACCTTTCTTTTTTTTTTTAATTGAGGTAAAATTCACATAACAAAATAATCCTTTTAAAATGAGCAATTAAGTGACATTTAGTACATTCACATTATTGTGCGACCATCACCTCTATCTAGTTCTAAAACATTTTCGTCACTCCCCCCCAAAACACCCATAACCAAGCAGTTATTCCTCATTCCTCCTTTAACCCAGCCCTTGGAACCATGGATCTGCTTTCTGTCTTTGGATTTACCTATTCTTGATACTTCATAAAATTGGAATCATATAATGTGTTGTTTTATGTCTGGCTTCTTTCACTTAGCATAATTTATCCACATTGTAGCATGTATCAGTATTCGTTTCTTTTAATGGCTGAATTTATATGTATGTATGTGTATGTGTGCGGAGAAGGCGATGGCACCCCACTCCAGTACTCCTGCCTGGAAAATCCCATGGACAGAGGAGCCTGGTAGGCTGCAGTCCATGGGGTCGCTGAGAGTCGGACACGACTGAGTGACTTCACTTTCACGCATTGGAGAAGGAAATGGCAACCCACTCCAGTGTTCTTGCCTGGAGAATCCCAGGGACGGGGGAGCCTGGTGGGCTGCCGTCTATGGTGTCGCACAGAGTCGGACACGACTGAAGCGACTTAGCAGCAGCAGCAGCAGCAGCATGTGTATGTGTGTATGTATGTGTCTCCCAGTTTGTTTATTCATCCATCTTTTGGTGACCTTTAGTTTGTTTCTACCTTTTGACTGTTGTGAATAGTGCTGCTATGGACATTTGTGTATAGGCATTTGTTTGTGTGCATGTATTCAGTTATTTTGAGTATATACCTAGGAGTGAAATTGCTGAGTCATATGGTAATTCTATATTTAACTTTTTGCAGAGCTGCCATACTGTTTTGCAAAGCAGCTGCACCATTTTGTCCTTCTACAATCAGTTGAGGAAGGTTCTAGTTTTTCCATATCCTCACCAACACTTTTGTTAATTTCTAGTATTTCGATAATGGCCATCCTAGTTGGAGTGAAGTGGTGTCTCACGGTTTTGATTAGCCTTTGATTAGTGATGTTTAGCATCATATGCTTATTGGCAATTTGTATATTTTCTTTGGAGAACTATTCAAGACTTTTGCCCAGTTTTAATTGAGCCATTTGTTGAGTTTTAGAAGTTCTTCACATATTCAGGATATTAATCTCTCATCAGATACGTGCTTTACAAATATTCTTTCCCATTCTGTGGGTTGTCATTTCACTCTGTCCTTTGATGCACAAAAGGTTTAAAATTTTGATGCAGTCCAAGTTATCTTTTTTATTTTATTGTGTGTGCTTTTTGTGTCATATTCAGGAACTTGCCAAATCCAATATCATGAAACTTTTCTCCTGTGTTCTTCTAAGATTTTATAGTTTTATCTCTTACAGTTAGATCTTTACACTTAAACCATTCTAGTTCCTTAGTTCCCAGGATTTTCCCATCTACATTTGTTGTGCTCATACTCTTCTCTGTGCTTAGAATTCCTCTTTCCCTGTATTTGTATATTCAAAACATCACCATACTTAATGGTCTATTCCAGCTGCTACCTGCTTCATAAAATCTGCCTGCAGCTTACCAACTGAAGAGACTCTCTTCTGATCTCCCATTAGTGCTTTTAGTTTCATTTTTCTTGTAAGATTTATATACTGCCTTTTGTTATGGTTTACATCTATCCCTTCTATAAGACATTTAAATGTCCTGTATATTTTTTTTCACATTTGTTTCTGTTATGGTATTTTGTGAATGATTTCATCTGTTTATCAGTAAGTATTTATTGAATGAATGGGTGTTTTAATTTTTTCCAATATAGTCTCTTTGATTTCCTCAGTCCTTGTAAAAGGAATAGAAGACAGGCCAGGAAAGGAGGACATCACAGAGTTCTTGCTAGGTAGTTGGTGAATGTGGGCCTAGTTATACTTCAGAACTCATCTCTTTAGGAGATTTTCCTAATACTACATATCAGATCAGATCAGTCGCTCAGTCATGTCCGACTCTTTGCCACTCCATGAATCACAGCACGCCAGGCATCCCTGTCCATCGCCAACTCCCGGAGTTCACTGAGACTCACGTCCATCGAATCAGTGATGCCATCCAGCCATCTCCTCCTCTGTCGTCCCCTTCTCCTCTTGCCCCCAATCCCTCCCAGCATCAGAGTCTTTTCCAATGAGTTAACTCTTCGCATGAGGTGGCCAAAGTACTGGAGTTTCAGCTTTAGCATCATTCCTTCCAAAGAAATCCCAGGGCTGAGCTCCTTCAGAATGAACTGGTTGGATCTCCTTGCAGTCCAAGGGACTCTCAAGAGTCTTCTCCAACACCACAGTTCAAAAGCATCAATTCTTCGGCCTTCAGCTTTCTTCACGGTCCAACTCTCACATCCATACATGACCACAGGAAAAACCATAGCCTTGACTAGACGAACCTTTGTTGGCAAAGTAATGTCTCTGCTTTTCAATATGCTATGTAGGTTGGTCATAACTTTCCTTCCAAGGAGTAAGCGTCTTTTAATTCCATGGCTGCAGTCACCATCTGCAGTGATTTTGGAGCCCAGAAAAATAAAGTCTGACACTGTTTCCACTGTTTCCCCATCTATTTCCCATGAAGTGATGGGACCGCATGCCATGATCTTCATTTTCTGAATGTTGAGCTTTAAGCCAACTTTTTCACTCTCTACTTTCACTTTCATCAAGAGGCTTTTTAGTTCCTCTTCATTTTCTGCCATAAGGGTGGTGTCATCTGCATATCTGAGGTGATTGATATTTCTCCCGGGGCAGTCTTGATTGCAGCTTGTGTTTCTTCCAGTCCAGCGTTTCTCATGATGTACTCTGCATATAAGTTAAATAAGCAGGGTGACAATATACAGCCTTGACGTACTCCTTTTCCTATTTGGAACCAGTCTGTTGTTCCATGTCCAGTTCTAACTGTTGCTTCCTGACCTGCATACAGATTTCTCAAGAGGCAGATCAGGTGTTCTGGTATTCCTGTCTCTTTCAGAATTTTCCACGGTTGATTGTGATCCACACAGTCATAGGCTTTGGCATAGTCAATAAAGCAGAAATAGATATTTTTCTGGAACTCTCTTCCTTTTTCCATGATCCAGCGGATGTTGGCAATTTGATCTCTGGTTCCTCTGCCTTTTCTAAAACCAGCTTGAATATCAGGAAGTTCACAGTTCACGTATTGCTAAAGCCTGGCTTGGAGAATTTTGAGCATTACTTTACTAGCGTGTGAGATGAGTGCAGTTGTGCAGTAGGTAGTTTGAGCATTCTTTGGCATTGCCTTTCTTTGGGATTAGAATGAAAACTGACCTTTTCCAGTCCTGTGGCCACTGCTGAGTTTTCCAAATTTGCTGGCATATTGAGTGCAGCACTTTCACAGCATCATCTTTCAGGATTTGAAATAGCTCAACTGGAATTCTGTCACCTCCACTAGCTTTGTTCGTAGTGATACTTTCTAAGGCCCACTTGACTTCACATTCCAAAATGTCTGGCTCTAAGTCAGTGACCACACCATCGTGATTATCTGGGTCATGAAGATCTTTTTGTACAGTTCTTTTGTGTATTCTTGCCACCTCTTCTTAATATCTTCTGCTTCTGTTAGGTCCATACCATTTCTGTCCTTTATCGAGCCCATCTTTGCATGAAATGTTCCCTTGGTATCTCTAATTTTCTTGACGAGATCTCTAGTCTTTCCCGTTCTGTTGTTTTCCTCTATTTCTTTGCATTGATCACTGAAGAAGGCTTTCTTATCTCTTCTTGCTGTTCTTTGGAACTCTGCATTCAGATGTTATCTTTCCTTTTCTCCTTTGCTTTTTGCTTCTTTTTTCACAACTATTTCGTATAACTTGCTCCAGCTATATAACTCAGCATTGTAAGTGCTAGTGCTCATTTTACATCCATTTGATTTCTACTTTTGGGTTTATTGCTTATAAATGTGATGATAGGTCTTTTAAAATGAGTGTTTTCCTTCTCCAACTAGATTAGATTGATTATTTCTCCAGTTACACGATAGTTTTGGACAACCAAAACCTTTCTTGCTTTTTCCTTTATTTTAAGTTGATTTTTAGGAACACACTAATAGCACATGAATATATTCTTTGTATAAGAAGTCACACATTGCAAATAAGTCTAAAGTTCATTGACCTAGTTCCCACTGTAGGGCCTTTGCCCCTTCTCAGAGGAAAAATAACTGTTATCAGTTTTATATGAGCCATCCCAGACTTTTTCTAAGCATCTATATTATATATAGAACTTCATGTATAACACATATATGCATAATTATATTCACATATAATTAATTCTCTGTTTTTTACAACTGCATGTGGTGATCAATAATCAGTAGATATGAAATAAATCTTACTATTACCTGGGCCTGAGAGACTAGAATGACAAGTAAAAGGTCAAACATATGAAAACACATCATGTGTGTCCAACTTACAAACTTACATATCTGTTCTACATATAGTCCCCAGGTATTATTGGATAGACCATGGCTCCACGGTCCCGACGACGAAGGCACAAGAAATCCCCCTCATCAGTGGCTCCTGTGGTTGAGACCCCACCTACAGTTGTGGCTCCTGTGCCTCTGATCCTCACTAAACCTGGCCCTAGCATTGATAAACTTGGCTTCTCCTCCTTGGAGGATAATGTTCCTGGCCTATCCCAGCTGATCCTTCAAAAACTGAACATGAAAAGCTACGAAGAATACAAGTGAGTGAGTAGCTCTGTGCAAGAGTGATATATTGTCTCCGGCAGAAGGTGGAGAGGAAGTATAGCTTGGGAAATATGGGGTATTTGCAATGAGGGATTTTCTCATCCCAAATTGTGCCAGTTTTATTACTATAAAATATAATTTGCTTAAATGAGAAATAATGGGAGTAGGAGAGGTGAAAATATATAGAAGTCAGGGTAGGTATCATGAGAACTTTTGGAGATATTTTTCCTGTTGCCATTCCTTCTCCATACTGTCTCTGCAGGTTGGTGCTAGACGGCGGTACTCCAGTGTCAGGCTTTGGATACCGATGCCTTGAAGAAATGTTCCAGAAGATGGAGGACACATTCCGATTCTGTGCTTACTGTAAAGCACTCCCTAGTGGCCTTTCAGACTCTAAGGTCCTCCGGCACTGCAAAAGGTGATTAGTCAAGAGCTGGTTGGGGAGACTTCTGGAATGATCCTGTTCCAAGACTTCATTGCAGGAAGAAAGGTCTGAGACTTATAAGACCTTTAGACATTTCAGACCTTCATAGCTTTAGGTTCATTCCTCATTTTGTCTGATCTAGGCCACAGAGAAATTAGAAAAGAGTTGCTTATGAGGTTCATGTTTATTTTGGTATGGGGAGATTAGACAGAGACGAGAATATAATCCTTTCTACCTCTCTTCTCTTGAGTACTTAAGTATTAAGACCATATATGTTCTGAAGAGGTTGGGGCCACGCCTGTGATAACAGGGCAGCTACAAACTCCTGGTGGGCTTTTTTTTTTTTTTCTCTATAAGAGATATAAAAAGTTAGTTCTAGATAGAGGCTGAAGTGTCACTCTGATCCAAGAGAAAAATTGCATTCCCACACCCTCCTTCCTCCTCTGCCAAACGTAGTCCCCAAATTTGGTGCAGCAGCTGTCGTTCCTCTCCCTACCTTCCTCACCCAGTGATCTTTCTTCCTAGGTGCGGAAATATCAGTTCCCTTCCCCAGGCGTCCCCCATTCACCTATGAGGTATAGGAACATCTATTTCTGGGGCTCATTCTCTCAGGTGCAGAAATGTCTATTACTGTGGTCCAGAGTGCCAGAAGTCAGACTGGCCAACACACAGGAAGGTTTGTCAAGAACTGCGTCTTGTAGCTGTGGACCGTCTCATGGAATGGCTTCTGGTCACAGGTAGAGTGACGGTATTGGGAACTCTGCCATAATGGTCATATGAAAGCATATTGTTTAAAAAAAAAAAAAAGGAACTGAATGGGACAGGGGAGTGGGGTAGCAGTTGTGGAGACAGGTTGGGAGAATGAACATAGAGGGAATATTGAAGGCAGGAAAAGATTAGAATCTTCTTATTCCTTCTTTCCTGCAGGTGATTTTGTCCTACCCTCAGGACCTTGGTCATGGCTGACTGAAGTTGTACAGGGTTGGGACACCTGGTTTTCTATGCGACGTTTACAGCTAGATGATACAATGGATGCTGTGCTTGACAGTCAGGCCATGACCACCCTGTGGGCCAGTGTAAGACGGCCAAGACCAGACCCAGATGTCCTGAAGGGCTCTTTGAAGCGGTTGCTGACAGATGTCTTGTCTCGGCCCTTGACACTGGGCTTTGGGCTTCGGGCCTTGGGAATAAATGTTGGGAAGGTTGGGGGAAGCACAGTGCACGTGGTTGGTGCTTCTCATGCAGAGACATTCCTCACTCGCCCTGGGGACTATGATGAGCTTGGCTACATGTTTCCTGGACACCTTGGCCTCCATGTAATCATGGTGGGTGTAGATGTGGCTGCTGGCTTTTCGCAGAGTACCTCAGCTTCACTCCTGGAACCTGGCACAGTACAGCTTAGTAGCCATAGGGGCCTCTATCATGACTTCTGGGAGGAGCAGATAGAGACTGGGCAGATAGCCCATCCAGATTTGGTGGTGGCATTCCATCCAGGTAAGAGCTGTTGGTTTGGGGGAATAAGGGGTCAGTCCTCTGGGAGTTTTCCATCCTGGTCCTTGTACTTTTAGAGCCCTCTTCATTGGATCAGGTTAAACATAATATAATGAAGACCCTGTTTGATCATTATGTGCTTTATTTCGGTTCATAATTTTCCGTTGAAGAATCTAGGGTAGGTGGTGGTGGTGGTAGATGAGCCTTGGAGGTGAGCTAGGTGAGGGTTGGACACAATTATAGGACTATGTTGTTTGGGATCTGTCTTTGCATTTCCCCTTTCTGTTCCCATCTTACTTTCTTCCATAGGTTTCCATGCTTCCCCGGACTTGATGGAGGCTTGGCTGCCCACCCTCTTGCTACTTCGTGATTATGGGATCCCTACAATGATTACTGTTTACAGGTTTTGACCTCCTTTCTTTGTGGTACCTCCCTGATTCACTCACACCTCTATAGATAAACTCATTTCTCTCCCCCTTGCTCATGTTCTACCTTCTGGTGAGGATTTTCT
Source organism: Bos grunniens (assembly GCF_055505025.1). Lineage (NCBI taxonomy): Eukaryota > Metazoa > Chordata > Mammalia > Artiodactyla > Bovidae > Bos > Bos grunniens. The sequence goes on from NC_141192.1 coordinate 16,783,868, forward strand.
TCCTTCACATACTTGGCTTTCTTGTCCCTTCAAAGTGCTATGCTAATTAATTGAGCAGTTAGTATAGACATTTGGTAATTTTGGGGGTTAATGAGCAGTTCTTCTATCTTTTTCATAATCAGCAGAGCAATTTTTTTTTTCTTTGTCTTCCATAGCCATCAGGAGTTGGCAGCCTCGTTGCAGATTTTGGTGGACCTGGATACACACATCACAGCCTATGGAGCTAACCCTTTTGCATCCCTTAAACCTGAACAGGTCTACTCCAACCCCAACAAGCAGCCAGTTTACTGCAGTGCCTACTATATCATGTTTCTTGGAAGCTCCTGCCAGCTGGATAAGAGGCAATTGGAAGAGAAAGTAAATGACAGGGTATAAATAGCTGAGCCAGATCATGACTGGATGTCTAGAAAATGGAGAGGCTGTGATGAAATACCTGCTGATGCCAGATTGTTGCCAACTTTCAAATCTACTATATCGTAAACCTAATTCACTTGTCTGGGTAGAATCTAAGCTGAATGAGAGCTCCTGTATGATGTGACTCATTTCTAAGAGGTTAGTCACATGTTGCTTCTAGAGACAAGATTCTAGATTTAGTGTATCGCAAAAGGCCCTCATATCAGTCTTTGTAAACCATAAAGTTCTTAACAGTTTCCTTCGTGAGAAAGTTATACCTTTTGACTTGAACCAGATGGCACCAAGGAGAAGAATGGCACCTTACTCTTTTGAAAAAGATTTTCTTCTTATACAGCAGTTTGGGCTAAAAAAATGCAGATGTCTTAATGACTTGAAGTGGTGGAAGAATGAGCAATTCAGAGAAGTGGTTGGGAGCATGGGGGAGGTTGTGAGGATTGGCAAACTGTTGTACTTCCTGGCTTTTTCAAGATACATTTCTCATTTTCCTGTTTCTTTTGAGGACTTCTAACTTTAGAGCAACTTTTTGCCCTTGTGTTGTATTTTAGATATCCCAGGGTGTCTCAGACTTTACTTGAATATACTGCAGTTTGTTATCACTTGGTCTACACCACAATAAATTCAGTTTGGGGCTTCTTAAATCACTTGTCTTATCTTATTTCCTATTCACTGGCAAGTGTTACTTGTCTACATAGACCATCTCAAGATTGGAGGTTTCTCTCTTGCCAAAGGAGTGGTTAACGTCAGTTCTCTTTTTAGGCCTGTCACTATACCACACCCTGTCCGTTGTCATCCATTTCTTACCACACTCTCAGGATTAGGATATTCCCTAAGTATTCATTTCTACAACTTGTTAAGACCTCAACCTCTCCACTTGTATCCAGATTATTATATAGAACTCTTACAGCTCAATAATAAAAGGACAAAAAACTCAGTTTAAAAATGGGAAAATGATGTGAACAGATGTTTCGCCAAAGAAGATACACAGATGATCAATAAGGACATGAAAAGATGCTCAACATCGTTAGTCATCTGGAAACACAAATCAAAAGAAATTTGCATTTGTACAGTAAAAGAAAGCACTTCTTTTGCAAGTATGACAACAATAAAAAAGATAATAAGTGTTAATGAGAATGTAGAGAAATTGAACCCTCATACACTACTTGTAGGGATGTAAAGTTGTGCAGCTACTTTGGAAAACAGTCTGGCAATTTCTCAAGAAGTTAAACATTGAGTTACCATTTGATCCAGCTATTCTGCTCCTGGTATGTAGGAGCAGAGAAATTAAAACATTTGTGCACAAATGTTCATAGCAGCGTTACTCATAATAGCCAAAAGGTGAAAATAACCCAAGTGTCCGTAAACTTGTGAATAGATAAAATGTGGTATGTACATATAATGAAATATTTGGCCATGCTGGGAAGGGTTGAGGGCAGGAGAAGGGGGTGACAGAGGATAAGATGGTTGGATAGCATCATCAACTCAATGGACATGAGTCTGCACAAACTCCAAGAGATAGTGAAGGACAAGGAAGCCTGGTGTGCTGCAGTCCATGGGGTTGTAAAGAGTTGGACATGATTTAGTGATTGAACAACCAGAATGAAGTACTAATTCATGCCTCACATGGATGAACTTTGATTCATCCATCTTCATGTTAAGTGAAAAGCCAGTCATAAAAGACTACATATTGTCTGAGTGCATTTATATAAAATGCTTAGAGTAGGCAAATGTGTGGAAACGAAGTAGATTAGTGGCAGCGTAAGATGACTGATGAGAGTATTGAGGATGATAGATAAAACATATGGGGTTTATTTTGGCGGTGATGTGTTTGCTAAAATTGATTGTGGTGATGGTACAACTCTATATTGAAAACCATTAAAGTGTACACTTTGTATCAGTGAATTAAAATGAAGCTGTTAAAAAAAAAAAATGAAGCTGTTACCAAAAAACAGTCTTTTAAATCAGAGAATGTAAAAGTGAGAATATTTGTTAAGTGCTTAACACAGTGCCTAGCACATAGTATGTATTTAATAAATGGTAGCTATTACTAAATACATACCACTTTAAATTTTATTCAGTAACATAAGTAGATTGAATTTACTGTGCAAGATGGCTTGACAGTGGAAAAATGGGTTGGAATGCCATTTTTATGGTTCAAATGATGTACACGTCAGCTAAAGTCGTTTATAGAACGTATGGCAAAGAAGAGGTAATTTCTAGCTGTAATGAGGAAAGCAAATAGGTAAATAATGACATTTTGTAGCTAGAACATATAAGTAAAATATATAGGGCTTGATTACTGATTGATATGTGTGAAGTGTGAAATAGCTAAGAGTCTAATCAGGAGACAGAAACCTCATAGCAATGGGTGACACAAAAATTTCCAGCTTAGAATGGTGATGACAGTACATGAAAGTGCCTTCACTTCATGCTAAATGCTGACGATTCCAAATCTGCTTTTGCCCTTAAAGTGTTTACAGTTTGCTAGTAGAAGACTGACAAAAGCAGGAGCAATATAATGAGTTATATTTTCTAAAGTCAGCATATGAAGTAAAAAAAATCTGTATTTTCAAAACTACATTGAAATTCCCTTAGGATAACACTCTACTGTGGATGACAACATATCCATCTCTCAACAAGTCTATCAGAATCAGTTTTTTCCTCCAGTATTGGAAAAAAAAAAACCAAAAAACTATTTAGTTATCACTGGATGAAATAATTGGCTTGAGTTTAGGGGGCCCTGTTGTAGTCAACAAAGGATTTATTGAACATTTATTTCTCATCACTAGAGATATCCCTGTTCTCAAGGAGCTTACATTCTGAGGGCAGCAGAGGGAGATGACACATAGTAAATACAGAACTTGATCTGCTTTTAAGTGCTACAAAGAAAATTAAATAGGGTAATCAGTGTGTTTAACTGGTGGTGGTAGTGGCAGTGGGGCTACTTACGCTACAGTGCTCAGGGAATACGTACCTTTCTGAGGAGATGGATGATATTTGAGATATACAATGCAGAACATTCTAAGTAAGAGCAATAACAAGTGCAAAGATCCTGAGAATGTCTGGTGTGTTTGGTCACAAGGCTGGTATGTTTAGACCGAAGGTCGTTTTGATCAGAGTTTACTGCTTGAGAAGGTAGATGAAGAGGGATGAAGTCAGCAAGGTAGGCAGGGGCCAGATTATGTGGGGCATAATAGACCATGGCTATTTGAATTTGGGTTTTATTCTGCTTTCAGTGGAAGCTAGTAGAGTTTAATCAAAGAAATAATATGATCAAATCCATTATTTAGGAAGATCAGTCTAACTCAAGGAGTTTCTTAACCTCAACATTACTGACATGTCAGGCTGAATAATTCTTTGTTGTTGGAGGGTGCCCAGTGCATTGGAGAATGTAACATCCTTGGCGTCTCCCACTGATTCTAGTAAAACCTTTCTCCTGGTTGTGACCAAAACATCTCTCAACTTCGCCAAATGTCCCACTGGGGACAAAATTACTGTTCTGTCTGTACAAAAGCTGTGTGTTAAGAATGTTCACATTAGGAGAAGCAAAATGGCTCCTGTTTCACATGAACTCTGGAGAAATTGATGACCTTCAGAGGTGTTTTATTTTGTTTTTGCAGTTTATGTGGTTAAATACAGGTAAGGTAAATGTATGCTATGACTACTGTTAAATGTGCCATAGCAGATATCTACAAAAAGTTTAGTTTGGTGCACAAAGGGAGTCTACCCAAGAGAAGGTGAGGAAAAGGTCAGGAAAAGCTGCTTGAGGCAGGAAGGAGATGGGTGATCTTTGAATTGAATCTTAATAGATTCATAATTGTTGGAAGGCATACAGTGCTTTCTAGGGAGAGGCAGTATGAAGAAAGGACCTCTGATCCTAGAAGGCCTTGTCAGGAAAGAAGGATGAACTGAAAGGATGAAGTGGAAAATCCAGTGGTACTGCCTGAATAGGCTAGTGGATATTTGGGCCTATAGCTCAGAAAAGTGGGCTGGAAATAGGCTTGGAAAATAACCTCTCAAGGTGATAGGGCAGAGGGAAGGGCAGGGATGAAATCAGCAAGGTATTAATAGTAATATAGAGCAAAGAGAAGTAAGGACACCCTTGTTATGGAATGCTGAGATTCCAGAGGTCTCCAGGCAGACTGGGCAGAAAGGCCCAATGTTTGCCAGACAGACTGGTGGGAGCTGGGAAATTAATGCTGGGTTCCCAGAGAGTTGTGCAGTATCGTTTAAATTTTGGCAGTGACCTTTCTCAAGTACCTTAGATTTCATCCCTGTTGTAGGGCCATGCATATTTTGCCCTTCCCACTTAAAATTTTCATCTACCCTATCCCACCCCCATGAGGAAGCCTTGGATAAGTTCTCGAAGTTTAGTGTGCATAGACCTACCTTGAGGACTTGTGAAAACAAACTGCCAGGCTTCACCTCTAAACTCTGGAGGTGAATTAACTAATTCAGAAGGTCAAAGGTGGAGCCCAATAATTTGTGGTTCTAACACGTTTCCAGGAAATGTGGCCGCTGCCAGTCTGGGGACCACAGTTTGAGAACCACTGTAAAAGGTAGCTGTCTTTTTGTTGCTTTGGAATATAAACTTTCTTAATGAGTTTAAAATACTGCTCTGGGCCTTGAAATGCCCTCAAATGTTTAATGCTAGTGTGTGTGTAAATTAGATAGGGCTCTGGTGTGACGGGAGCCTAGAATCACCTAACAACTCCCTTCTGGAGTGGTTTTGATTAATGAATCTCGTATTCCCACTATTTATCATCCCCATGAATATTTATTCCACAAGGCACTATTAAAAGACACCGTTCTTGTCCTTAGAAGATAACCAGAGAGGATTGCACATCAGGCAGAGAGGCTGCCCCTGGTCTCCAGTCTCGAGGCCTCTGCCGCCCTCCACTGATGCCTCAGAACCGGCTGAGTTTCTCAAATGGCTTGAGAGAGCCCGGAAGGAACTGTGATAAAACTGGCTGGTGCACCCGAAAGGACCTCCTCCTCGCAGGTGGAGCGGCGACTCGGGGTCGAAGGGAAAGCCCGAGCCGGGGTCCCAAAGGTCGCCCGGACGGGCCCCGCCGTCACCGCCCTGTCCTAGCCCAGAGGCGTTCCCGGCCGCGATTGCGGCCCTAACGGGCTCCGGTGGCGGCCGGGCGCCCCGCCCTTCCCGGACCCGCCCCCGGCTCCATCTTGCTCCGGACCAGGTTGGGCCGTGACGCTGCTCCGCGGGGTCAGGTGAGGAACGGCGCCCCCTACCCTTGCAACCCCTCTGCCCCTCGGTTACCTCGCCCCGCCCAGCTCCGTGGCCGGCCACCCGGGAGTGGGCGGGGCCCCGCCTGCGGCCTGGAACCGGCGCGGGGGACCGGGGGGAGGCTGGAGGGGCCTATAGGCCCCAGGGGTGGCCGGTGAGCCGGTGCGAGCATCTTGGGACCCGGGCTGCCTGGTGGGGACGTTCGGCCGGGGGTGCATTCGGGCGGGGTCGGCGAGGTGGCCAGACCACGGGAAGTCCTATTCGCCGGCTGTCTCTGCCCCTCGTCTGTCCGGGGATCCTAGGGAGCAGTGAGGCCTCCGGCGCAGGCAGGTGGACCACAGGTGGAGGGACTGAGGCCAGAGGATGGGCCTGCTGAAGCGGCCCTCTAGGAGAGCTGAGTAGGAAAACCAGCGAGCAGCTGAGTCCGACTAGATTTCTTGGTGACACAGCAAATTTAGGGAAACTTGGGGAATTTGTACTTTGCTTAGTGAGCCCTAGGACGAATGCGGAAGCCTGAAATTGTACATTGGCCCAGGTTTATAATTCTTGGAAACTATTGTAGGAAGTAGCATTCCAGATTTGATTCCTAGTTCCTAAACGGCAGCAAACCTATGCGGATATGAGCCTAACCTGGGTGAACTCTTCTTCAGAAGAAGATGGCTGATGTCCACCGTAAAGTGACAGAAACGAAAGAAGTCGTCCAATTGCCTCTAAACTTCCTTAATTTCTGCCAGTTGGTGGGGAACTGATCTGATAAAGTAACCTGTCCTAATTAGATAATGAGTATAATGAGTTACCTACCAGTCAGGGAAGGGGTTTCAAGCACTAGATAAGGAGGTAGAACTACTGCAAACCGAAGCCTTTCAGTCCTCACTGGTGGTGACCTGCCTCCAGTTCTTTATCGAAGAGCCCTTGCTGACAGATTTAAATGGTCCTTCCCAATCAAGAGGCAGATTTTGGAAAATCGTAGTATCTACTGTTGGCCATCTTCATTCACCCTTCCTGTTTTGTTTCATTTGTTTCATAAATTTGGAACAGCTACCTCCTGTGTTCCTGGGCATCATGCCATCTCAGACTTGCCTAGGGAGACCCAACCCTTTTAGTAGTTGACTCACTGGGTGGAGATGGTCTGGAGAACCAGGAATGCTTTTCTAGTCTTTTAAAAAGTAGTTGCTGACTAAGAATGTTGAAAAGGACGTAAAAGCTGTGGTTCACCAGTAAAGTCTAATTGTTCTTTGGGCAAAATTGAGTAGTTTGTTGAGTCACCCTTGGGTTTGTTTAAGCTTTGTACAAAAGCTTTTAAAATCTGAAATAGATGATACATGCATAATTCCAAAAGGTCTATCGCTACTTTGAAAAGTCTCCTTATGCTCTAGTTCTCCTCTCCGAGGTACTGTTTCCTACTTTGTTGAGTCTACTTTCAGGGATATTCTCTATATACAAATAACTATGTTTTACACAATTCGTTGCAGAGTATCTATGCAGTTTTTTCATCTTGCTTTTTTCCCACTTAATGTGACTTAGAGATGGTTTCTTATATGAATAAAAGGAGAGCTGCTCATGTTTTTTAATTCAACTGTTTCTTTTGTATTGGAGTATAGCCAGTTAACAATGTGAGTTTCAGGTAGACAGCAAAGGGACTCAGCCATACATATAAGAGAGCTGCTCATTTTTAATAGTTGCGTAACATTTTATTGTATGGCTTTCTGTAATCTGTTTTAGCTGTCCCTTATTAATGGTCTTTTAGGTTGTTTTTAATGTTTTATTTTAGCCACACTGTATGGCTTGTGGAATCTTAGTTGCCCGACTACGCCCTAGCAGTGAAAGTGCTGAATCTTAACCATTGGACTGCCAGGGAATTCCCTAACCTTTTTTTGTTACAAATAGTGCTGTAATGAATAGCTTTGTATGTATAATAATTTTGCATTTTTGTAAGTATTTTTATAAAGTACATCCTGGAAATGGCATTGCATTCTACTCTTTTAAATTATTATTCTTTAAAATATACCCAGATTCACTTTCTTAAAGTTGCATTGTTTTCTTATATGCAGATAGTGTTTATCTTCATTCTGTTCTGACACTCTTGTTGGCATAATTCCTCTAGAACCCTTTAAGGTAAGACTTAATGTAGTAGTTTTAGACTGTAGAAATAGGACTTTGTCACTGGAACAGTTCCTGAGATTCAGAAATTTAAATAACTTATGTAGTCTTTGGTGCTATAACACTTGTCTTTAAAATTATTATTAATTTCTCCCATAAATTATTTTCAGACTTTTTCTTTGGAACCTGACCTCTTTTACCCTTGGTCCCTCTGACTGTTCTTAGAGGGTATTGCTTCTCCTTTATTCCTTTTATCAACTGGGCTTGGAGAAGAAGGGAAAAAAAAGTGATTTAACATCCTTTGCATCCAGGTCTTTGGATCCCAGATGACTGGTTCAGAACTGTCTGAATCAGTATTCTTATTATCTTTCTTAATAATTTTTAACTTCCGCTAGATATATGCCCACTCATTTTCAATTTAGCAAGTTTTTAGCTTCTGCACTGTGCTATGTCATAAGGGACACAATAATAATTTAAATTTATTTTCTAATTTTCCTGTACTATATATTCAAAAGGCAGGCTACTTCCCCCTGCCCCTCTCATCTCTTTATCAGCACCTAGAACAGTGCTTATTACATTATGGGTTTTTGTAAATGTTGAACTGGATTTGTTTGGGATCTTTTTTATTTTAACTGGAGTATAGATTTACACTATTGTGTATATCAGTGTTAGTTTCAGGCGTATAGCAAAGTGAATCACTTATACATATATCCACTCTAGATTCTTTTCCCATGTAACCCATTACAGAGAATTGAGTAAAGTTCCCTATGCTAAACAGTAGGTCTTTATTTGTCATCTATTTTATATATATTAGTATGTATATATCATTGTTTGGGGTCTTGATAAAAGAGAAATACAAATCATTCATAGCTGTACTGGGGAGAAGAGCCAAAACACACATTGATAAACTTGCCAAATTAAATGGTAGATTCAGAAATGCCTAAATATTCTGATATCAAAATATTGCTCACAGACCAGCAGCAACAGCATCACCGGGAAGGGTAGTTAGAAATACAGAAGCTCGGGCCCCATCTCAGAACACTGAGTCAGCCTGCCTGATAGGCTCTTTCTTTCAGAAGATGTGATTTGATTTAGATTGTGACAGTGTATATCTTCAAAGGTCTTATTCCTTATATGAAATTACAGAGGACATTTCTTATTGTTGTTACAGAATGTCATACCCAGGCTATCCGCCCACAGGCTACCCACCTTTCCCTGGATATCCCGTAAGTATTGCCACTTAGGATACTAAAATAGCTCATGTCCTGGGAACAGGTGTTGCATAGGACCAGCCAACCCATGACAGATGTTACAAATATGCTAGAGCAGCGGTCATAAATTCAAACAGCCAGAAGTACTGAGTAGAGTACGTGAGTGAGGGCAGGGTTGTGGAGGAACTACAAGGACTTGTGTCACCTATGGAAAGGCACCTGTTAGTCCTCTTCAGCCTGATGTGTCCATACAGGGAGGTTGATTCAATGTTGCTGGATATTCTATTTCTTTAAGTAAAGCTTAAATATAAATAAAATCTAGATTTTATATGAAACTGCCCATTTTTTTAAATTGGGAAATGCATATTTTAAAATGTTAAATACTGTATGATTCAATACAACACGTATGTAAACTAAATCCATCTTATGAGTCACTGGTTTTTAACCTGTGTGTTGGATGTTTAAATTAAGAAGGGCTTGACTCAGAGAACACAAATTGCAGTGGATTAGAAGGCCCTGGATTTGTAGTTCTGAGACTTTTAGTATTCTGAGTACATGTTATAAATGTGCTACCAAGTTCTACTTTGCTGTTTACCTGTACTGTTCCGAGGACTAACCTCATAGCTGAGGTTAGTGTATTTCAGTTTTATGCTCATAAGTATGTAGGGCTTCTTTGTAATTCTGGGTAAATAGAAAGAGGGGCCTATATGGATTAGTGACAATATGTGTACCTGTGTGTAAAGTGAATATATAGTTCTCCTGAATTTGTCATAAGAGAAATGAAATTTGTAACTATGTTCCCAGGTCCCTATATACTAAACTGGACTCTGGCAACCATTTCTGTCAGTATAGGCTAATGCTAAAACAGACAATCTCAACATCCCGATGGCTCAACACAATAAAAACCTATTTCTTGCTTACTCCAGTCTCCTAGAAGTCAGTGGTGGGGATGATGGGGGAAGTGTGTGGTAGGGAGCTAAGAGACCTTTTTCCATTTCATCCTGTGGGTTTTCAGGCTCCTTCTATCCTCTGTTGCCTTAGTATATTGACTCTACCATCCTCTAGTGCTTTGGAGTCCTCCACTGGATTCTTTGCTTCCAGCTGGCAGATGAAGGAAATGAGAGAGGAAGAGACATCTTAGAGGATTGGGCAGGTAGTCATGGGGACCAGGCTGGAAGTGGTATACATTACTTCTGTCCACTTCTGTCCACTGTCCTTTACCAGTATTCAGTCATATCCTGGGAAATGTAGTCTCTGTGGCCTGGAAAAAAGTTTAGTGAACGTGTAACAGTCTCTTTGGGCTTTTTCCCAGGTGGCTCAGTGGTAAAGAATCCACCTACCAAGCAGGAGAAGTGGGTTCAATCCCTGGGTCAGGAAGATTCCCCTGGAGAATGAAATGGCGACTGATTCTAGTATTGTTACCTGGGAAGTCCCACGGACGAGGAGCCTGGCAGCTACAGTCCATGGGGTCTCAAAGAGTTGGACACGACTTAGTGACTAAACAACAACAGTCTCTTCAGACTTAGACATTGCGTGATCTGAATTGAGGTCCCAAATGTCACACCTAGTATGTGCTCAGGTCACTTTTTTATTCTTTCTGTTATACACAGGTCCAGGTGTATTACAAGAAAGCCATGAATTCTTCTCTTTAGGGTAGAGAGGCAGGTCTTTCCCATATTTCCAGGTGCTAGGAGAATGAAGAAACTATACTGAGCTTTGCTAGTTGTTCATGAAGCCTTGAGGTGTTTTTTTTTTTTTTTTTTAGCCTTGAGGTTTGAAAAGAGACACTCCCAAATAGAGAAACAGACTCTTCTTGCCTAACACATGTAGATTTACATAAAACTGAATTCTGACAGGTATCCTGACAAACTACTATACTGATAAACTAATATGAGATATCAGGACTTCTAATGGGCTTTTTAATATGTAAAAGAATAAGCTAGATCTTAACAGTTATCTCTGTTTTCTTAGCTAGGTTCTGTTTCTCAATGATCACAGTCATTTGAAAACTTTTCTGGTTTTTCAGCCTACGGGTCAGGAGTCATCTTTCCCCCCTCCTGGTCAGTATCCTTATCCTAGTGGTTTCCCTCCGATGGGAGGAGGTGCCTACCCACCAGCACCAAGTAGTGGCTACCCAGGAGCTGGAGGCTACCCTGCCCCTGGTGGCTATCCAGCCCCTGGAGGCTATCCTGGTGCCCCACAGCCAGGCGGAGCTCCATCCTATCCTGGAGGTGAGTCATGGGTTGTGGAAGTAGTGTAACACTTCTTTTCTTGTCTCTTTAATCCTTTTTGTTCCTGCTTGTTTTGTATGAAATCAGAGTTTCTCTTAGCCTGCTTTCTTCCTTAGATAGTAAGGACTTAGCTGGCAAGGTAGAGGAATAAAGATTCTGAGGAGGCATGAAAGCTGGAGAATTCTCAGGAGCGATCTCCAAAATTCTGTGGGAATTAGAATAAATCTCATGGTCATAAAGGACTAATGGTTCACTTGATAATTTGTAATCTTAAGAACTGATTGAGACATTTGATTTTAGCATGATTGTGACCTTAGGACAGCTCTCACCACAAGATGTAAAAAAAAAAAAGAAAGAAAAAATTTAGCACTTTTATATTGTAAGTCATTAGGGCAAACGAAAGAAGTAACATTTTTTTAATGTATTTTTTAATGGGGAAGGAGTTGTTGAGAAGTTGAATTTAGACCAAAGGGACTGCTACTGTAGCATTATAGATTATTTCTTTTATTATTTGTAAAGTTTTCACTTCGATCATGAGACCTGTCACTATAGTTTATTTTTCTCTCTTCTTCTTCTTCCAGGCCAAGGGTTTGGAGCCCCACCAGGTGGAGCAGGCTTTCCTGGCTATCCACAGCCACCTACACAGTCTTATGGGGGTGGCCCAGCACAGGTCCCACTGCCTGGTAGGTATCAACTGTCCAGAAAAGCACAATGGCTTGATATTTTGAATTTTTCAGTTGCCATTGAAAGAACTTAGTTTGTGTTTGGGATCATCTTTAGTAAATGTTTATACTAAATACTTATTAGGTACTATCTGGTTTCATGAAAGTGTATTAACCTGATAAAAAAGGTTTAATCATAAGATGGAAAGAAGGACCAGTTTTTTTCAATTAAAAAAAATTATCTCTCCTGAAGCCAAAAAAAAACGAAACCTTTAGGAATTTCTCTGTCATTCGTGTAACACGAAGGGAATGAGCCCAGAACCATGTGCTGCCATCCTTTCCAAACAGAATCAGAATTTAATCTGGTTCAACTATTTTGTTCTTTTTAAAGTATTATTTTTAAAGAAATTATGTTAAATTGTTTTAAAGAAATTACAACATGGAATATTTTTAAAGGTCCTTGTGACCAAAGTTGTTTTTTGATTCAGTATATCATGATACTTAAAAATTATTCTAGTGAATAACATAAGTGTGAGTGTTCTCATATGTTTCCATATTCGTAATAAATCAGTGCTGTTTTGAAAAAATAAATCAGTTAATACCTTTTGCTGTATTTTTTCTTAATATATAGGTGGTTTTCCTGGGGGAGCGATGCCTTCTCAGTATCCTGGAGGACAATCTCCTTACCCTAGTCAGGTATTTTTGGTTCCTGTCTTTTAAATTAAGTCTGCTAAAGAAGGGCCCTACGCCTTTATTGATCTTAGAGATTTCCTTGAAGCGGGGAAGATGGTCTGTAAGAGACACTTAAGACTTTAATCTTTGCTTCTGATAGACTGCATGCGCTTTGGTCCACCCGTGTCCTGATGACTTTGATAAGACAAACATAGGTCCCTTCTCTCAGGTGATGACACCCATACTCTTTTTTCCATAGAGATTCAGTCATTAGATTGGATTCTTGGCATTGGTTTTAGTTCTTTTTCCTCCTCCCTTGCTGGCAGTATAACTATGAACTCAGGTGGCTGGGTGATTGATATTTCTAGCCGTGTTTTATGAAGTATGGTTTTATTTTCCATTTTTGCCTTTATAACTTTCCACTCTTCTTTCAGATCAATACAGAATCCTTTCCTTCCTATCCTGTTTTCTCTCCTGTTTCTTGGGATTATAGCAGTGAAGTGAGTAAGGTTTTCTAATGTTCACTAATCACTCAGTCCCCTAAACGTGCCTTCATTTGTTTCTAATTTCTTGTGTATTTGTCTCTCACCACTTCCTCGAGGGCTCACGATAGCTATTTTATCTTCATGTCCCTGTAGTGCTTGGCAGGCCCTTTAAGCATGATAGTGATTAATATCTGTTAAATTGATTTTTCAGTGGTCTCAGAAGGTCTCCCATATATCAAATCCTTGCCCCATTTCAGTATAGCTCCTTACTTTAATATTAAGTTTTATTCTTTAATTGACTTGTTAATTCCTTTATACCCTATGCAGGTTATTAGGAACATAAGCAGTTTTATGTTTACTTTATCTTGATTTTCTCATTTCATACTGTCTATTCATAAAAGTCTAGCGTTTTTAAGCTTTTTCTTCAGCTGGGTTGGGAAAGGGATTACAGTATTGGAAGAGAAACAATTTAGCCATTTTCTGGCTTACTTTCCTGATTTGAGGTATTTGAGCTCCAGAGAGATTAAGGAACTTGTCCCGGGCCACACAGCTAGTGAATGACAAAGCTGAGACTAGATCCTAGCTCTTCTGCTTTTCAGAACAGCAGTCTCTTTGTTAAAATATGCTACTTTACTGATAGAGTAAATGATATTCCTTGAAAGCCCATAGTAAATTGCTTTCACTTCTTTTTTTAAAAAATCGTTGAAAGTTGATTGTTAATCATATTATAAATCTGTAGCTATTCTAAACATTTGTTATGAGAATTTTTATTTTAGTTTAGTTTAAGCATGCATATACTTTTAAAGACATCATTTTATGACTGAATATAAAAGATTTTTAAACATAAAAACACTTAAAGTAAAATACACATATACCTGCAGCTTATCTTGTGTAACAATTACTACCTTAAACTAAAACCAGGCAGTTAACAGAGCAGTAGATTTTGGAAGAGCTTTTAGATGGAGATGGAATAGACTACCTCGTGAGCTCCCTGTCACTGAAAATCCGCTGGTGGAGGTTGGTTGCTGTGTGTGTGACTTGGTTGAGTAGTTCAGGCAAGTGACCTCTCTTGATTGATCCAGTTCTAATTCTATGGCACTTTTTCAGCAAGAAGGTTGGAATCAAATGGGTGTCAAAGGGTGGAACTCTTGGTGGCTGATAGTATGGGCTTTGCTGTGCTGGGAAATCCTCTGTAGTTAGAGATTTGACCTCAAAAACATGGACCCTGATTTCGAGTTCAAAATAATGCCTGCAGGATGATAGTATTCTCGATGACAAGAGACACTTCAAACTTAGACTTTGAACAAAGAATAAAACAAAGCCATTTTTCCCTCCATATGAAAAATGGAATAGGTTTTTGTTGTTGTTGTTGTTTTTAGAAACAAGATGACAAAATGCGAGTCATCAAACAGTACCTGATGGGAGTTGGTTTCTCTTTCTACCTAGTTCAGTGTATTTTAAACAGAACCTTCTGCCCTGCTTAGGATTTTAGTCACAATGGTTACATCAAAGGAAACTTTCATAGTTTTTGATACATTAAGCCTCATGTAAAGGCAATATGTTGAAAAAATTTTTCAACTTGAATATATGCTACAAGTAGAATATTTTTAGTTTTCCTTAAAACCACAATACAAATATTTCTTGTTAGTTCTTTGCTTACATTGCTAGCTTAGAAACTAGTGACAGATGATCGTTAGGCTTATTGGTAGGAAAAAATGTATAGATGAGTGGGAGGAATTACAGACTGTAAAAGTGTTTGCTGAAAGATGGTCTGGTCTGCTTCTCCCCAAACACTTTGTCCCCACTGCTGCTGCTAAGTCGCTTCAGTCGTGTCCGACTCTGTGCGACCCCGTAGACGGCAGCCCACCAGGCTCCCCCGTCCCTGGGATTCTCCAGGCAAGAACACTGGAGTGGGTTGCCATTTCCTTCTCCAATGCATGAAAGTGAAAAGGGAAACTGAAGTCGCTCAGTCGTGTCCGACTCTAGCGACCCCATGGACTGCAGCCCACCAGGCTCCTCCGTCCATGGGATTTTCCAGGCTAGCATATTGCTGTATTCAATGGGTATAACTTGAAATACAGTTTCAGTTGCCTACATAGCAGCTGAATAATTTTATATTTTGAAACGATGTTGATTTCATCTTTAAATGATACTTTAGAAATACTTGGTTAAATAAAATATATTATTAAAATTAATTTTTTAAAAATGTGGTGGGATATCATCTTGTCTCATCTCATCTCCCTTAAGCCCTGATTTGAGTCTTTTAAGAAAACTAATAAACTGTTTCATAACTTTGTATTCAGAATTTTTAAACTTAATTTTGTAATAATTTCAAACATTAAAAAGTTGTAAAAATTATATATGGTTTAGTTACTAAGGGTGTCTGACTCTTTGCGACCCCATGAATTGTATGCAGCCTGCCAGGCTCCTCTGTCCATGGGATTTTTCCAGGCAAGAATACTGGAGTGGGTTGCCATTTCCCCCTCCAGGGGATCTTCTGACCCAGGGATCAAACCCAGGTCTCCTGCATTGCAGGCTGATTCTTTACTGACTGAGCCAATTCCTATGTACATACCCTCTACTCAGATTCCCCAAATATTAACTTCTTACATAAATACAGTGATCAAGAATTGATGTTTTAATGACACTATTACTCCACCTTTAGACCTTATTCAGATTTCATTAACTGTCCCAGTAATGTCCTTTCGGCTCAGGATCAAATCCAGGATTAAACACTGCATTTGTTGCCATGTCTCTTCAGTTTCCTTTAATATGAAATAGTTCTTCAGTCCTTGTTGTTCATCACCTTGACACGTTGGAAGAGTACTACCAGTTATTTTGTAAAATATTCCTTTATTTGGGTTTGTCTGATAAGTCCCTCTGAGTAAATCTAGGTCATGCCTTTCTAACAGGAATACCACAGAAGTGGTGCTGTGCCCCTAGTGCCTCTTACCAGGAGGCACTTACTGTTGATGTGCCCTCTTCCTGGTGATAATTGGTGTTGATCATTTGTTTCAGATGATGTCTGCTAGGTTTTCTGCTGTAATGTTACAAAGTATACACATTATACTTTTACCCACTAATTTTAGCATCAAATTAGTGATTCTTGCCTGAAACACTTATTACTGTGGTCTTTGTCATTGGTGATTTTTAAATTTCTTCATAGATTGGTGTTTAAAAAATGTATCCATTGTTTTGCTTTTTGGTTTATCCTTAAAAAATTGATGAATAACTCCAAGAGTCTCTAGTCATCAATTTCATTTTTTGTGCTTTTCTTATTGTAAGATGTTTTATTTTATGTCTAATAATCAGAGCCTATACTGAAAATGAAGAGAGATTACCAAAATTACATTGCTTGTTTGAAATCTCACTGGGCAACTCCGACTCTGCCTCCCTAAAGCCATTATTATATTCTTTAAACAAAACACTGCCACTCATCTCACACTGCTCAGGGATCAATCTCTTTTCCCCCCTATTCTCCCTTGAAGGAAACCAAGGCATAGAAAGATTGTGACTAACTTCACAAGCTTGACTGTCTTGTTTCCTGAAAGTTTGGCGTCTTGCTGTCTTTTGGCAGGAGAAGGATGGTCTGTATCTGTTCCGCCACAAAAATAAATATTCTTGTCCTGAAATCTCAGCACTGGCTTTCTTGCCTAAGAGTGATGATTGGAGAAGTCTTAAGTTGTTGTCTTATTAGCAGAGAAACCTGAGTTGGGAGGGATATTTTTTTTTAAGCTAGTGTTTCTTGTATTAAAGATGTTGAACATTTTTTCGTACTGTTTTTCTCCCAGTTTTATTGAAACCCAATTGAAATAGAACATTGTGTTAGTTTTAGGTATGTAACATGTTGATTTGGTATATGTATATATTGGAGAAGGAAATGGCAACCCGCTCCAGTGTTCTTGCCTGGAGAATCCCAGGGACGGGGGAGCCTGGTGGGCTGCCGTCTATGGGGTCACACAGAGTCGGACACGACTGAAGTGACTTAGCATAGCATAGCATAGCATATATTGTGAAAGGATTAGATTACCACAACAACTGACTTGGATTTTATGCCTCTTGTTCTTAGCCTGCTCCGATGACTCAGGGAACTCATGGAACAATCCGACCTGCTGCCAATTTTGATGCCATGAGAGATGCTGAAGTTCTTCGTAAAGCAATGAAGGGTTTTGGTAAGGAAAACGTATTTTTGTCTTATTTATAGTAAGTTCAAGTGATTGGATATAAAGTAAAAATAAGGTTTATATCACAAAACCAAGTTTATATGTGAGCCTGTGTGCACACGCCTCAATTTAATCTAGCACCAGGCACCTTGTAATCGAAAAAATGTCCTCAGCGAGCACCCCACAGAGACCTCATCCTTATTTAGACATGTGTGGTTCTTTCAGGTACAGACGAGCAGGCAATTATAGATGTTGTGGCCAATCGTTCCAATGACCAAAGGCAAAAAATTAAAGCAGCTTTTAAGACCATGTATGGCAAGGTATGTTTTGTTTTGTTTCATTTTCTTTTTAGGACTCAGCAAGAACAGTGGCCTGTAGGCCCTGAATTCTATCAAGTTGGATACTACATTTTTATTAGTACTGATAAGTATAAAGTAGAGACAGCTAGACTTCAGAGACCCCAGAAGAGGTGTATTCAATATTTATTTCTCTTAAAAGCCTTTCCAATTCTAGAGTAGTCCTTGATCTCATAATCATACCCATTTACTATGTCTGATAGGTGACACACGTTCAGTAGAAAGTAGATTATGACCATAATCATAATCAGTACCTTGGTTCTCAGTCTTCTCCTTGAAGTGGGATTCAAGGACTTCTTATGTGGCCGTTGCTTATTCTTGGCCTGTGGCATCATCTTTCACTTCTCTCCCTCCTTGTAAACATATCCTGTTTTACAATTTTATAGAACCTCTTGCCATTCCCTGCACACATGCTTCTGTGGTTGATATATGTTGTTTTCTTGTCCTGGAATACCTTTTCTTCTTTTGCTGCATGGCAGACAAGCTCTCCAGGATTTGGCTTGTTTAAGCTACTTTGTGAAGTTTCTCTCATT
Organism: Bos grunniens; assembly: GCF_055505025.1. NCBI lineage: Eukaryota > Metazoa > Chordata > Mammalia > Artiodactyla > Bovidae > Bos > Bos grunniens. Next base: position 16,801,937 of record NC_141192.1, read on the forward strand.
GCTTGTTCCACTGTGATCTCATAGCACTTTGTAAAACCTCTACTGTAACTAATCTCAGTGCCCACTCCCTAAAAACTGTGAGCTGCCCTAGGGCAAACCATGTCATATTCATCTTTGTGTTTATAGTACCAAGGACAGGAACAATAACAGATAGCCACATAAATATTTGTTGAGTGGATGATCAGTGACTAAATCCAGCAAGGTTCTATGGCTGACAGGTGCCATGGCTTCTTAAATATAAAGGGCAAGAGTGGGTAGCATTGGTTTGTCATTCAGATAGGAATCCTAAAAGTTTTCTGACATTCTCTGGATCCAATTAACTTTTCTCAGAGTGGGAGTAGAGGCCCACTGACCTGATTCATCTTTTCTACTCTGCTTTCCCTCTCTGCCCAACCCAGAGTCCACTTCCTTACTCTTAAGGCTCCTTAAGCGACACAAGCTCTAGATTTCCCTTAGGGTTCAACATCAGACTCATTTTTCTCACAAAAATATTTTTTGTTTTATGAATTTCTTTAGTTCACATGTAGTCTGTGCTTTCTTGTCCTAAATTTTCTCATGTATCACTTTTGAGTTAAAACTAAATTCCCAGACTATTTTCCTTACCCACCGCCACTTTTTGTTTGGACTTCTTAGTAAAAACCCTGTCCTCTAGCCAGCTGTGGAGTCTTTGGTCCCACATTCTTCTTTCTCAGTCAGTCAGTGAATATTGTTTCAGTGCCTGTGTATGCCAGGCACTGCGTTGTCCTGGCAACTGGTTATTGCTTGTCTTGTTGATCTAATCTGTAAAAAGGCTCTTTAGAAATGTGTCTTCTATCTCCTTTTTTTCTTTCCATTTACACTGTCACCACTCAAACCCAAACCTTTATTACTCCTTATCTAAATATTCCAGCAGGCTAAATTTCATATATATCTTTGGTCATTATAATCCATACTGCCTGTTGTTTTCTTATATAAAAATTTTCAGTGACTCCTCCCAGCATGCAGAATCAAATCCATGTTCTTTAGCTTGGTATTCAACGTAATAATCCAAGAATATAGTTACAACTTTGTTTTTATTAATGTCTAAAAACATTATTCGTAACAAAATTGGTTGTCTTATTGTCCCATTGAAAAAATTTTGCTCATTCTTGTGTCTATACTAAGTAATTCTCAACCTGAGCAGAATATCATAATTTCTTTCCAAATTTAAAAACACATGCAGAATCTCTGAGTATTCATTCTTGACATAATTTTTTTTTTTAGAAAAATTCTGCAGATTATTTTAATGCATATAGCCAAGGCTAGGAACAACTTTTCTGTTCTTGTTTGTGTCCCTCCTCCTTACCTGAAATATCTTTCTCCTTTCTCTTTGCTAATTTTTACATACTCTTCAATACCTTCACTAAAATTTTCTCTGAAGCTCTCTAGCCCACTTTAACTTTTCCTACTTCAACTTATTTCTGTGCTGCTTATTCATCTGGTGCTGGAGAACAGGCTGCTTTATTTTAGTTTTTAGATGTTTGTCTTTTCTTCTCAAATAAGAACACAATGATGATGATTTCTGCTTCCTCATAAAACAAGAACAGTTTTTTATACTAAGTAAATACGTGTTTATCATTTTATTAATTTGAACTATTCTTTGTTTCCGATTCCTCTTTTTTGGTACCTGGTATAGTGGCAGAACTACAATAAGTTTATTATTAAGTATTTATTAATAGAAGAACTAAAATATATCTTCTTGAATATAATAAGCTTAAATACTTAATTCTGTAGTGTATGATATTCTGAACAGAAATTGAGGTTTTCTTAAAGTAGTTCAATTCCATTTTTCTCGTATTTCCCTTAAAAATTTTAAGCAAAACAAAATTTGGAGAGCTCATATACTGAATTTGTGTTTGTTATGTAACAGGATTTAATCAAAGATCTTAAATCAGAGTTAAGTGGAAGTATGGAAGAACTGATCCTTGCCCTGTTCATGCCATCTACGTATTATGATGCCTGGAGTTTACGGAATGCGATGAAGGTACTATATGGCATTTACTTTGAGTATTTTATCCTATTTCAAATGTAAAACCCCATAAATTATGCAGTTCTGAGTTTACAGTGACAGGTAAACCAATACATTATTTTATACCATCTGAATATATAGAGCTTTTCAGTCTGGAGGCCAAAGTTATGTTTGGTAGAACATTAAGATTTAATAACTTCCAGAAATTTGCTTTTTGTTTGTAATTCTCTCTCATTCTCCCTTCATTTCACATAGGGAGCAGGAACTCAGGAACGTGTGTTGATTGAAATTTTGTGCACAAGAACAAACCAGGAAATCCGAGAAATAGTCAGATGTTATCAATCAGAATTTGGACGAGACCTTGAAAAGGACATTAGGTCAGATACTTCAGGGCACTTTGAACGTTTACTTGTATCCATGTGCCAGGTGAGTATTGAATTCAGTGTCTGAGTGTTGGTGGAGGGAACATTCTTTACTGCCTACTGCCAGTGGGCATTCTTTATTCCTTTTAATATCTAGCTCCCGTGGAATCTTGACATCTTTAAGAGGGACAACAGAGAATCATCTGTATGGGTTTCTTTGTTTCTGTATTGAAAATTATTTCTGTAAATCTGGTTGTTGTAAGGAGTCAGCAATTAACCACATGAAGGTTGTATGAAATCAGAAATCAACTTGAGGCTCTGTGTCTTAGAATGAAGCTGCATCTGTATTTTTAAGGTTAGCATTGTTCTGCCAGTTAATTGGGACCATCGGCTGAAGATATGCAGGTCTGCCATGCGAGTGCGATAAGAGTGAGACAGAAATGCAGAAAACATGTCAGCATCCACTGAAACACTGTGCTTAAGTACCGTCCTTGTTCTGATTCCCTAGATGTGCTGGCAGAGTTGCAGAAAATTCTCCAAATAGGGTATATGTAATGATACTATAAATAATCAGGGTATATTTGAAAGAGATGATGCAAAAGACTAGCACACTGATTCGGTATCAGGAGTTACTGGCTCTCCTGCTAGTGCACAAGGTTGGACAGTCTTGAAGATTCTAAAAGTAGACAGGCTCTCAGAGCAAAGGGATGTAGTTGCAGAAAAGGCAGTGTGCCAGAGCGTGTGGGTATGGAAGTGAGAAAACAAAGCAAATGGTGGGAGGACATTGAATTTACCTCAACCAGTAACAGAGCAGGAGGGTAGGTTAGCAGGAAAAGAAAATCAGAAACAGAGTTAATGCTAAAAAACGAGTATTCAGACTTTAATGAGGTGCTGAATGTCTCTTTATGCAGGGTTCAGGGCCCAACCATTTAACAAAATAAAGAGCCCTTGTCCTGGAAGTGGCTTTCTAGGACAATGGGACCATATTGTGTGCTTGAAGCCAAAGGCAGTCATCTGGGGAGTTGTTGTTGAGCTCCTATTGCCTGTGCTGTATTCAGCCCATTTAGAATAGGCTTCTATACATTGCTTGTGCCAGTGCTCTTCAGACAACAGTTCCTCAACCTTCAAGGAACACATCTCCATTCTGTTCCTCAGACAGACACTAAGACTCTAGAGGGCGACCTTTTCCTTGTTTGGGTTTGTGTTTCTGTTTTAGAGAGAAACCAACTACCCAAGTATAAGCTTTACTCTTATTCAGGCCCAGAGCTTCCTCTCTCCCTCCCTCCCCGATCCCATCCCAGGGAAGAGTTTGGTCTATAAATTGATACAGCCTGTCAGTACTTGTGTTATTTATAGCTTCTTCTTAAAGTCTCACGCATCATTTTTATGCATACATTCATAATAAATACTTACATATTAAGATTACACTTGGATGAATGAAAGGAAGTTCACGGAGCCTCTATATTATATGCTTCCTCTTTTGGCTTAACTTCCTTGGAGGGAGGGGCCTTGTCTTGTCTTGTGGCCCCACCACATAGCACATCCTGTTGGTTCTGTTCCTCTGGAGAACCCTGACTAATACAGCCTGGTACAAAATAAGTGCTCCATACCTTTCAGGTACATGGTGAATATAAAGTGGAACTCAGTATAATGCTGATCTTAAATCCCAGCTAAGCAGAATCATACTTTGTTAATTTGAGTGGTAGTTCTTATCTCCTAGGAGACCAGGTCCTCAAAGCATGGCTTAGGAGTCGCTTCATCATGAGAAATCTAAAGTTACTTCAGACCTTGGAGTTCAGGGATATCCAGCTTCTGGGACGTCTCAGTGCGTCTCTCCCCAAGCTAGACGAGAGACAGTGCTCACTGGCTCAGAACTTGGACTGATGGAAGGAGACCTTATCACCAGAGAAGCGAAAAGTGAAATTCCTTTGATGGCCGAGGGATTTCTCCCAGAGGGTGGAAGTGGCTGCATTGTTAGTGTTCAGGACTTGCTGGATCATGAGTCTGTGTGTGTGGCCACAGCCTCTGGAGGTGCTATAGTTTGCAGTTTCAATACATACCAGTCTCTTTCTCCTGGCCCAGTTACCACCCTTCAAAGCACCTCCTCAGAGAAGCTTTCCTGGACTCTCCTGGGCCATTTGTCATTCCCTGCTCTGAGCCTGCATTTAATTCCCAGAGATTTTGGTTGTAGCCCTACTCACTCTTTGGAGACATCTTTTATCTCCTTCATGGGAGGAATGGAGTAGTGATAATCATTTCCAATCTCTGTGGTTTGTATCATACCTAGACTTTCAATACCTGCTACTGGAGAAATGTTTATTGAATAAAAACAAAAAAACCCTGCAGCTTGTAAACCAAGGATCAAACCCAAAAGAGTGATTTATTTAAGAATCCCTGTCTCTTTAGTCTATCGAGAAAGCTTTTTAAACTGAATATCAGTAAAATTTTCTATACCTTCAAAAGTAAAATGTCTGTGTAATTTTTTATGGAAACGTTTTCTAATTTAGCTCTCAAAGCCCTGTAAAACCTCTCGTTTTAATATAACCTCATCAAACCATGATCTACATTATAAAATCCATAGTTGGCAATGTAATAAAATATTAGTTACACTAGTATAGTTTCTTTGGAAATGAAAGATAAGCGTGACAAACTTTATGCATTAATTTTTAGTAAATTGTCCTTTTAAATTCAAAAATGACCAGATTGGAAAACCTTGTTTTAAAAATAAGACTTGTATCACTTTCTTCTAACTCCTGCATTCCTTTTTTTGCAGGGAAATCGTGATGAGAACCAGAATGTTAACCACCAACTGGCTCAGGAAGATGCTCAGCGTCTCTACCAGGCTGGTGAGGGGAGACTAGGGACAGATGAATCTTGCTTTAACATGATTCTTGCCACAAGAAGCTTTCCTCAACTGAAAGCTACCGTGGAGGCCTATTCCAGGGTATGAGCTTTTCTTTTGAAGATTTTGCTTCTATTTTAAGGTGTCAAAATATTTCAACCCCTATACTTTTTTGTCTACAGATGGCTAATCGAGATTTGTTAAACAGTGTCAGCCGTGAGTTTTCCGGAAATGTTGAAAGCGGTTTAAAGACCATCTGTAAGACACTTTTCCTGTTTTCGTGATTTGCTTTGTTTTGTTTGTAAATGAGTGAGGCTTTGAATAGTTGTTCCCATTAAAAGGTGATTCTTAGTATAGCCTCCCTGGAGTCTGCTTAGGCAGAGACAAGATAATCCTGTGTTTTTATATGCAGTTCCCTATGAATGGTTGGTGGTGTGATCAAATAGGATTGTTTTGGAATTATTTGGTCGTTATTTTCTATGCCCTTCTTGAGGACTATACAAAAGTATATAACGGATTGTAGCATTTCCATTAAGGTAAATGGGAAAGCCCTAAGGAAACTACAGAGTGCCACCACACAAAGCATCATTTTGAGCCCCCAAATGCCTTTCAAGTATTTAGCCAAATGAGACTCTTTTCCATTTGAAATTAAAAACCCAATTTTTGGTCCTGACGTCCAGAAGCTTAATGAAATGGAAATTTTGTTCTCATGGAGAATTTAAGACTAAAGAGAATATTAGTAACACATTGGTATTAGCAATTGAATATCTTATAAATACTACTATTGTAATTGTAGCTAACACAATAATGTACAGTTAGTCCATCTCTGTGAAAGGTAGAGCCTTTGCTAACTTAATTTTCCTATTATCATTCTCAAGTCTGTGTTTTCTTATTTATATTGGAATCTGTCTTACATCCTTCTTTCAGTCAAATGATACATTTGACATCTAGAATTCAGATTTTAGTCATTATTCCGTTTAGTTAGGTATTACCAGGGTACAGTTGCTACACATTTTCTCATGTTAAGGGGGGAAAATGTTAAGAATTTTAAGTGACTGCATCTGTGGAGAGAAAATGGGATTTACTGGCCAGAGGGAATCTTGTAGAATTGAAGGTAGACTATCTGATGCAGCTGGAAAGAAAGATGGATGCTGAGAAAAATCAAGGGGGAGAGCACTCTACAACTCACCTAAGATTTCTGAGATAATTACATAGGAAATGATCAAAAGCAGCTGGAAGTGATAGATGAAGCTGGTGTGTGGACATCTTTGTCATGATTTCACGTCTGAAGCCTCTCTCACTTTCAGTGCAGTGTGCCCTGAACCGCCCTGCCTTCTTTGCTGAGAGGCTCTACTATTCTATGAAAGGCGCCGGCACAGATGACTCCACCCTGGTCAGGATTGTGGTCACTCGAAGTGAGGTGAGGCGCTCACTTTCTGTCTGATCTTCACTTGATTTTGAATATTGACTCTTTTTTCTTAGCAATATTAAACACAATTTTTCTTCTAGTTTTATTGAGATGTAATTGACATACCTCACTGTATAAATTTAAAGCGTGCCGCATAGAAATTTGACTTACATACATCAGGAAGTGATTATCACAGTAAGTTTAGTGAACATCCATCATCTTACAAAATATGAGATTAAAGGAAAACATTTTTCCTTGTGATGAGAACTTTTAGGATTTACTGTCTATACATAAAGCAGTGTTAATTATATTTATCACATTGTATATTACACCCCTAGTAACTTATCTTATAATGGGAAGTTTGTGCCTTTTGATTGTCTTTCTCCAATCTGCCCCCCTCAATCCGCTACCTCTAGTAACCACAAATCTTATTATCTTTTTGTTTGAGTTTGTTCATTTTTGAAGTGTATTTGCCTACAGTACTCTGCTGGTTTCTGTTATAAAGCATTGTGATTTTATATTTCTATACATTTTAAAAGGATTCCCATGAAAAGTCTAATTATGACATATCACCATACAAAAATACTACTTAGTTATTGCCTGTACTCCCCACTCATTCACACTCTTCACTCATTTACTTTGCAGCTGGCAGTTTGTACCTCTTACTCTTTCACCCATTTCCTTCCCACCCCCAACCCCTTCCCTTCTGGCAGCTACCTGTTTGCTCTTTGTGTCTATGACTGTGTTTTGTTATATTTGTTCATTTGTTTTTTCAGATTCCACATGTAAGTGAAATCATGCAGTATTTGTCTTTCTCTGTCTCACTTAGAATGTTAATTTCTTAAAAGTTCCTCCGTTGGTTGTCAGTCCATGAGTGACGTTAAGAAAGAGCTCTCTTTCACTGCTGGCGGAGGTTGTATAAAGCATAGTGTTCACCTTTTTCCTGCTGTGAGAGACTTGCTTTAGTGAAACAGACTGCCAGGAAATTCAAGAACAGTTTATCTTTTGGGTTTCATTTTGCTTATGTAAAAAAGTGGATGAGGGAATTCCCTGGTGGTCTAGTGGTTAGGGTTCGGCACTTTCACTGCCAGGTTCAGCACTCAGGGATTGAGATCCTGCAAGCGTGAGGCGCTGCCAAAAAAAAATCAACAGGAAGCTGTATGAAAGACCTATGTAGATCAACCCTATTGGACATAGAAATTCTTAAAATTTAGCATGCACTGTATAATAAAATAACTTAAAGTTTTATCTTTATCTTTTTACTTAAATATAGCCTCAAATGTATTCCTTTCTTTGACTTAGTATATTTAGTAGACTTTTTTTAATTGAAAGAAAGCATATACTACGAAACCATATGAAAGAAGGTAAATCATTTTTTAAAAGACAACTATAATACAATATTTGGAAAAACTTTGTTGTGTCTTTGTTTTTAGACTTAAATTTTCTAAGCAGGATCTCTTTTTCTTTATAATAAAATACACATAACACAAAATTACCATTTTAATCACTTTTAAGTGTATAGTTCTGTGACATTAAGTACATTCCCATTGTTGTACAACCATCACCACCAGAACTTTTTCAACTTAAAAAACTGAAAATCTATATTCATTAAATAATAATTCACCATTTTTTTGCTTCCCAACTCCTAGCAGCCACCATGCTATTTTCTATCTTATGTATTGCAATATTTGACTACTCTAGCTAATTTATATAAGTGGAATCATAAAGTATTTGTCCATTTTAACATTTTTAGGGTTCATCCACATTGTAGCATGTGTAAGAATTTCCTTCTTTTCTAAGGCTGAATGATATTCCATTTTATGTATACATCGTGCTCATGTCCGACTCTTTGCGGCCCCAGGAACTATAGCCCACCAGGCTCCTCTGTCCATGGGATTTTCCAGGCAAGAATACTGGAGTGGGTTGCCATTTCCTTCTCCAGGGAATGTATACACTACCTTTAGTTTATCCTTTCATCCGTCAGTGGACACTTGGGTTGCTTCCACCCTTTGACTGTTGTGAATAATGCTGCTTTTAACGTGGGTGTACAAATATTTGAGCCTGTGTTTCACTTTTGTGGATACTCAGAAGTGCAATGGTTGTGTCATGTGGTAATTCTATTTTTATTTATTTGAGTAATTACTATACTGTTTTCCAGTGGCTGCACCATTTTACATTCCTACCAGCAGTGAACAGGGATTCCAACTTCTCTGCATCCTGGCCAACACTTTGTTAGTGCTGGTAGAAATGCTAGCTATAAAATGTCAGTCCTTTGGTGTTTTTTCCCCTCTGCTTTGGTTATACTTAGGATCTTTTCACTATTAAAGAACAATTTAATAAATTATCAGTTTTCTTTAACTTTTTTCTAATATTACAAATATCGTGTCTTGCATGCAGATTGATCTTGTCCAGATAAAACAGATGTTCAGTCAGATGTATCAGAAGACGCTGGGCACAATGATTGCAAGCGACACGAGTGGAGATTACCGAAAGCTGCTTCTGGCCATTGTGGGCCAGTAGGAGAGGTTTTTATAAATGAATGAAGCTATTCAAAGCTTATCTTCAAAGCAATGACTGACCTGCATGCAGCAACATCAACCCTCACCTAACCAAAAGAGCTTTTACTAAGGACCGTGTCAGGGTATTGTGCTTGGTTTGCACATGTGGTTATTGCCTTAATTCCAATGTTCTTTTTTTCTCTATGTACAATCAAGTAAAGCCATATCACAATGATGAAGTAATAATGCAATGTTTGTAAAGCATAATTCTCACTGCTCTTATTCTAAATAGGACACCGAATTGAGTAAAAGTCACAACAGTTTCAAATTCTGTGTGATAATATTGAATAAATTTTAATAAATAATATTGAACATTAGATAAACCCTTTGCTTTCCATTGGACAGTTATAGTTGGTAGTATGTCAAAATTGTATTACTTTTTAAAACAAATTCAGCTGTTTTGACCTAAAAGAGTAATTTGCATCTTACTTCACATAAATCAGTATTCTATATTCATAAACGTTGAACTTCCCACAAAGAAAATAGTTTAGTATTGGCTGTAGCAGCTTTTTAAAAAGAGATTATATGTTTATATGCCTAAAATATATAGCCTACTTTTATGTCTACTAAGACTGCCTATAGATCTTTATTGGCCCTTGATTTAAAAAAAAATTATAAAATACTTTTAGTTGCAGTTTAATCATGATTCAAGAAAATGAAGCTTGACACATAAAAGGTGCCAAATTAATAAATAATGAAACTTAAATCATCTTCCTGGGAGATTGAATATTAGGTCTTTGGAGAAGTCGTTCAGGAACTCAGTTAGTGCTATAGCAGTGTGATTTCAAACCTGGGTTTATTCCCAGTACTGAGCAATTGCTTATTATGTTGAGCATTACAATAGGTAGTTAGGGAAAGTACAAAGGAAGGAGGTTTGTAATCTAGTGGGTGATCTAAACAAAACTTAGGATACAAGGATATTGTTACATTATAAATTCTTCTGAGAATAATAACCCTATTTGTTCTTTTTGTTGAACTCCCTGGCACAAAGCAGATATTTAATATATATATGGTGAATGATTGTAGTAAAAATTGAGGGAAAGAAGAGTAAATATCAGTTATAATTCAATGAACAGTTGTTTGGGGGTAAGTGCCAAGGGACATACATGCAAGGTGGTATAAGACACAACCTGACTCTTAGAGAGAGAGGCCTATGTACAAGTGTAGTGTGAGGCGAAAGCCAGATACACTGGTAGAAGGGTAACAGGCCAAGATAGATTTCTGACATAGATTTTGGAAAAATAACTAACAGCAATAGGATTTGGTAAAGGAAAAGGGGTGTAAGTTATTAAAGGAAGAAAATTTGTGAGGAATATATTTTTAAACTTTTAAAGATTGATATATATCATACCATTCATCCTTTTAAACTGTACAATTTAGTGGGTTTTTAGGATATTCACACACTTGTGCAACAGTCACCACAATCAATTTTTGAATATTTTCATCACCCAAAAAGAGAACTTAAATCCATCAGCAGTCAAGCCGTCTTTCCTTTCTTCCTGCCTGTCCCCTGGCAGTCACTAATCTACTTTCTGTCTCTATGGATTTCCCTCTTGGGGGCTTTACGTATGAATGGAATTACACAGTGTGTGGCCCTTTGTGTCTGGCTTCTTTTAATCAACGTACTGTTTTTAAGGTTCACCTGTGTTGTAGCATGAATCAATACTTCATTCTGTTTATGGCTGAATAATCCATTGTTTGGATCTACATTTTGCTTGTCCATTTATCAATTGATGGACATTTGGGTTGTTTTCACCTGTTTACCATTATGAATAAGGCTGCTATGAATATTCACGCACAAACTTTTCTATGGACACAAGTTTTCAATGCTCTTGGCTATAATAATAGGAGTGGAATTGCTGGCAGTAGTATCTTTATGTTTAACTTTTTGAGGATCTGCCAAACTATTTTCCAAAGCAGCTGTACCACTTTACAGTCCTACCATCAGTGAATGAGGCTCCCAGTGTCTTCATTCTTCCCGACACTATCATTGTCTCTTGGATTCTAACCATCCTAGTGGATGTAAAGTGGCATCTCATTGCAGTTTTGATTTGCATTTCCCTAATAACTAATGAATATATTTTCTTGATTGGCCATATTTTCTTGATTGTCCATTTGCATATCTTCTTTGGGAAAATATTAAAATGCCTGTTTTTAAACTGGGTTACTGAGAATTCCCTGGCAATCCAGTGGTTAGGACTCCATGCTGCTGCTGCTAGAGGCCCAGGTTTGATCCCCTGTTTGGGGAACTAAGATCCCACAAGCCACATGGTCCCAAAAAAGATTACGATGTGTGTAAGGCAGGATAGTTATCTCAACACAAATACAGTCGCAATCTTCACTTGGGAAAAAATCCAGGGAGAAACGTCTTACTCAACAGTTACATGTTTTTATATTTCAGAACTTTTATGACTTATAACACTAACTTTAAAAGCATTTTTCTCAATTTTTATAATTTTAACATGTTTATTAGCAGAAATACAATTTATTTTTAAAATTAGACTCTGGTGACTATCCATGGAAAGTAATGTGTGAGTGTGTGTATAGTTTAATAATTTGTTTTGAAATAATTTCAAATGTATAGAAAAGTTGCCAGGACAGTACAAAGAACTCCCATGTCCTCTTTACCTAGATTCTCATACAGTTAACATTTTATTGGTTCATTACTTACACTGAGTGTGTGTGTGCATGCATATGTCTTTTGTTATTGGTCTTTATTTGAACTGTTGGTGGGTTGAGAGAGCAAACTGCAGTCATGCTGTCTCATCACTCCTAAACACTCCAGTGGGTGTTTTCCCCTGAACAGGGTCACTCTTCTACATAATGGCAAACAATCTTCCACATCAGTAAATAAATATTGGTACAATACTACCACCCAATCTAGTAAGCCTATTCAAATTTTGCCCACTATCCCAACAATGTCTCTTCATTTCTGGGTCAACATCCTATACAGAAATACGTACTGCATTTAGTTGTGTATTTTCAGACTCCTTTAATCTGGAAGAGTTGCCAGTCTTTTGTAGCTTTACAGTTTTATTAAAAGGTACAAGCTTTTATTATAGGATGGCTTACAACCTGGGTCCTTTGTCTGTAGGAATACCACAAAATGATGCTTTGCTTTTCTCAGTGAGTCTCATCAGGAGGCATAAAATGTAGACTCGTCCCCACACTGGTGATGTTAACCTTGATCACTTGATCATGCTGGCTTCTTAAATTCACTGTTTTTCCCTTTGTAATTGATTAGTATTCCAAAATCATGCCAGTAAACTACTCCTTATCAAATCTCCACATACCAGCCTTAGCACTGAAGACTCCTGTCTAAATCATCCACTCCTATAGTTGGTGCCAAGTGGTAATTCTCTATTTCAATCATTTCCTCTCCATTATTGGATTGGCGTTCAACTGCTATAAAGAGCTTTCCTTTCTCTTCATTATATCAATGTGAACTTGTGTATTCCTATCTTATTCAACAGATTGTAATCCATTATTATTGTTTACTTTGATGTTCAAATTGTCTGATCTGGCCAGTAGCCCCCCTCAAGTGGCTCCTAACAGTGTAACATTTTAAAGTATGTATACTGCTAAGATTCATACACACGGTGAATAGCTATAGTTCATTCATTTCGACTGCTTTGTAATATGCGATTTTTTAAATATATTATCAGTGTATTCATCCTCTCTTCCTTTGGGTTGTTTCCAGGTTTTTGCTATTGTATTTTACCTTTCCAACTCTGAGGTAATGCTGAATTTCAAATGTATTAAATTTTTCCATTAACATCATATACTTGGAGTCTGTTTATTGTGTAAATATTGCACACTAGAAGCAGAGTGGTTTTGCATTCTTCCCAACAATGTGTGAGGCACTTATTTTGCAAATATTGTCTTAGCTGCATTTTTCACGGAGAAAGACTTAAATCATCTGTTTTCAAAATCGTTTAATAAAGATTTTTATCTTTAAATAAATTTCCTTTTGGTTTGTCTATTTATGGAGGGTTATTGAAAGAAAGGAAATGGCAACCCACTCCAGTACTCTTGCCTGGAAAATCCCATGGACGGAGAAGCCTGCAGGCTACAGTCCATGGGGTCGCGAAGAGTCGGACACGACCTTCGTGTGTGAAATACACGAATTTCAATAGTGAAATTAAACTTTCACTATTGAAAGAAAGGAGTCAAGAAAGCAAACTCGAAAGTGGAAAACTTTGTACTTAGCCAACACCCTGGGTAAGGGAAAGTGGCATCTACGAAAATACGAAACCCCAGCTAGACACGGAGGTCGTGGCTCAGGAGCAAGGTTTCCAGGGCGCACGCGCAGAATCTCACCTGGCGCCCCCATCCTTCTTTCTTCCCCCGGACAATGTTATCGCGAGTCTTGGGATCAACTTGTGGTGATTGCGGAGGCAAAGTTATCGCGAGAAGTAATTGGTTGCTATAGTTGCGAAAACGCTTCTGCGGCTGTTCGGTAAGACTGATAGTACTCCTTAGAAAATCATCTCTTTTCGGGCTCACCACTCCAACCCTGTGGCCACACCGCGTTACCTTAGTCTCTTCTCCTTCAGCTTAACCCACAGGCCGCATCTCTGCACGATTTTACTCGCATACAAACCTGAAAGCTGCCGACCCCGCTAAGCCCCCGACTCTCCCGCCAGGCCCAGGCCTCCCACTCAAAGCCAGACTCAGAACCCACTTCCCGGTTTGCACCGAGATTCCCCCACAAGATAAGCGCACACTGGACTTCTGTCCCCAGACCACCGCCAGTAACATCATCTTTCATGTAAACTTTTTCGTTGTTTTTTTTTAGCGATTTAAAAATTGTTTTATTATATTAAAATTTTAAAGATTGTAGTATAGTTGATTTACTGTAGTGCATCTAACCTATTTCTAATCTGACTTCCCCTCCTGAAACTTCTGAGCAGATAACAAGAAACGCGTACCTTGTCAGTGGCAACAGGAGCCCCCACCTGACTGCCTTGACTATAACTTTTAGCTGGCCAGATTTCTTGCACTCATTTAACAAATATGCTGCTAATGACTCTTGCCGACAAGGCATGATGCCAGGCACTCAGGGGCTGCAGAAATGTGTGACAGATTACTTGTCTTTAAAGGAGTAATTGAGCATTCAGTAGCACTCAAGTAGTGCCTGTCAATAACACCTTTTGTGCAGTGCTTCATTGATTAAGCAGTTTTACTATTTTAGTGGATATTCACAACAAATGTGTAACAGAGCAGGTTATATTATCTGTTTTACAGAAGGTGACACTGAGGCCCAGAAAAGTTAGGCATTTCTCCAGGATCAGGCTAGTGAAGGCCTAATTCGTGTACTGCTATTGAAAAAGAAAAAAGGAAACTTATGTACAAGATCATTTCAAATATAAACTTGGTAAGAAAGTTGTCAGGGCCACTTAGGCCCTAAGTCAGCCTGGAGACATAACTGTTTCACAAGTGATCTGAGACTTGTAGGTAACGGAAAATGAGCGAGTTGTTAGAAAGAGGCAGAATACTTACAAAGCTTGGGGACAGAAATCTCTCTCTTTTTTTTGTACCACCAGCCTAGACACACTTAACAAAGTATATCCTATGAAAATGTTGGAATTGCATTAAGTTCCATTTTTAATTGAGTCAGAAAATATGACCTCTTTTTTTCCTTAACAACTATCCAATTTATTTTTGAAATTGTGTCCTTAGTGTTGTAAAATCATTTGAAAATATCTTTGACTAAATAAGACATAATGTCAGAACTTTTTTCAGTGGGCTAACATTCTGTATGCTTGCTACTTTCTTGTTATCAAAAGATGTTTTTCTAAAACTGAGAGATTAAATAACCCTTGAGGGGAGTCTTGCACATCAGAAAAAAAAAAAGAAAAAAGCTATCAAAACCACTATGAAGGATGTGGGGGATGGGAGGTGGGGTGATGGCTTTCCTACCCTCTTTGCCTTGTCATAATTTGTTCTTAATGGGTAGTTACATGTATAAGGACGATTTTTTAGCACTAACCAGCAGAGTCATCCTTGTGACTAGTTCCCTAAAGCACTGCCTGTCTGGCACCAATGATTGGAAAGGGGACAAAGCAGTATCAGAGTAAGGCATTTCCCTAGGTTTTCCCCTGGTATTGGTTATGCTGTAATGTGGATAGTCGTGCAGCTGTGGCGTATAAGGGAACAGATTCACTTATTATGTTCACAGAGCTCAAAGAAGACCAGAGAGACTTTGCCCAGGTGCTGATATGGAGCAGGTGTCATCAACAGGCAGACCTGTGCAGATCACTGTGACAGAGGGATATGACTTGGTAAAGTTATTTTCGGGAATCCTGGAAGTCCCTAGTTTATTCGTTCTTCTTAAAAGTACTTTTGTCTTCAGTCTCTTGTCTCTCTGTCAGTCATCCTATTGTGGCTTGGGGAAGAATGTGTTGGGAACATTAGCAGGAGGAATGGAGTTCTGCATATTTCTGTCCCACCAGATCCCTTGGCTTTACATAGTAATGGCACTTCCTTCTCACTGTTCCTTATTGTCAGTCTATAATCTGCAAGTCATGTCAGTGTGCATAAAATACCTGGCAATTTAAATACTAAACTTAATGAGGGTAAAACAGCTGGTTTTCATTTTCCTAAACAGCAATTCCTTTCTCCTGAAAAGGATGTGAATTCTTCCAGAGCTTCTCTTGTGATTAATTTCATTTGATGAAACTACAGTATAAGTATTAAACTTTAAAAGAATAATGAAATGTCAAAATATTCATTCAGTACTATGAAGTCAAACAGCTTATTCCAAAACAGGATATAATAAATGATCTCTACTTTATTTTAAAGGTATATATAAATGTGTATATATATCTACATAACAGCAAAACACTAGAAAATATATTATTACAGGTAATTAGTTTTTCTATGTGCTTTCCTCACTTTTTCAAAACTTCCACTCCAATTAAAAATGAAATCATAAAAAATTTCCACAGTGTGCTTTTATAATCATATAAACACAATTGAAAAACTTAGTTTTCAAAACTTCCAACTTAATGGCCTTTAAATAGAACATTGCATTTAGCTACAGCTGTATTTGTTTAATGACTTTCTGCTGCTGCTGCTGCTGCTGCTAAGTCGCTTCAGTCGTGTCCGACTCTGTGCGACCCCATAGACAGCAGCCCACCAGGCTCCCCGGTCCCTGGGATTCTCCAGGCAAGAACACTGGAGTGGGTTGCCATTTCTTTCTCCAATGCGTGAAAGTGAAAAGTGAAAGTGAAGTTGCTCAGTCCTGTCCGACTCTTCACGACCCCATGGACTGCAGCCCATCAGGCTCCTCCATCCATGGGATTTTCCAGGCAAGAGTACTGGAGTGGGTTGCCATGACTTTCTACTTCCCCCATTTGTATTTGTGGTATAGCTTGTTAGAAAAATGTTTAAAATGTGTCAGTTTAAGTCACAATGGGTTGCCAGACGTGGGAAAATTTTCTATTTGAATATAATTGTGAAGTATGTTTCTGTCAACAGAAAGGTTTTAAAGGAGATACTTCAGTTACCTTTATTCGTGCAGAATTCAATCAAGTGGTTCTGGGAGACTCTGCAAAAATTACTGTTTCTCCAGAAGGAACTGCAAAATACAACTTCACTTGCAGCTTTGAGTTCAATCCTGAAGGAGGAGGAATCGCTTTAGATGACCTCGCCCACAAACCTGTGTTCTGTAAGTCCTTGTGATTCTAGATACATTAATTATGTGAGTGATCAGGGTATTCTAAGGTATTTAGTAGCTCTTGTTGGGACAGGTGAACACATCTTAACCTTTTTAATCTAGGAATAACACAGAATAATTTGAGTCTTACCTGGTTCTGGCAGTTGTCACTATGACCTGCTAATTTTAATCAGTTTGTATCAAAGACCTTTTGACATGTAACTGGACTTTTTAAAATGATTTAAAACTTTTTTCCAGATTGGCTTTATTCTTTCCAGCGGGTGATAATAAAACACATATATGATAAAAAAAAAAAGAGAATTTATACAATTTTGAAGAAACAGTAAGCAATAACATAGAAAGAAGTAAACATACTCTTTTATGAAAAAAAAGAACCCCAAATTTGAAAGCAAGACCAGTGATATATAGATAATTTGATCTATTCATGTGTACAACTCATTTTAATTTCCCTAAAAATATTATTTAAGAACTATTTAGTAACTAATAAATTCTGTTAACAGTCAAACAAGAATGAAGATAATCCTCAAATAAATCCATGGGCATAAATGAATAGACATATAATTGGACTTTGCCGCGTTGGTCTCCTAAGCTGGTTTGGAAGCTTTTCCTTTGTATTCTTATATTTAGGGCTGTCAGATTTAGGGGAAAAAAAAAAAAGCAAAAAACTATTTGAGACATATTTACACTAAAAAATTATTTGTTCTTTATCTGAAATGCATATTTAATTGGGCATGTGGCAACCCTGTCTATACTTCTGTATATTCACCGTACTGTAGAATGGTGTAGAATTCACCATACTGCAGTTTTTAACTATCTTCCTTTTTAGAGGAGACACTTTTTGAAATCAGACTGTATCTTATTTCAGAATTTCTAGCACCTAGAAATATCTGGGATATAAAAGGGCTCAAAAATATTTGTTGCAAGAATGAATGGATAAATAAATGGATAGTTTCTATATTCACACTTTTACAGTTTCTAGCTACATAATATTATCTCTGAAACACTTTGTCCCTAAACCTATGCTGCTAAGTCAATTCAGTCGTATCCGACTCTATGCGACCCCATGGACAGGCAGCCCACCAGGCTCCCCTGTCCCTGGGATTCTCCAGGCAAGAACACTGGAGTGGCTTGCCATTTCCTTCTCCAATGTGTGAAAGTGAAAAGTGAAAGTATCCGACTCTTAGCGACCCCATGGACTGCAGCCCACCAGGCTCCTCCGTCCGTGGGATTTTCCAGGCAAGATTGCCGTACTGGAGTGGAAGTCTTTGTTTTATTTTGTTTTAACCCATATCCTTTTTTTTGATAGTGTGATTTTAAATTTTTTATTTTATTTATTTATTTTTATTGAAGTACAGTTGATTTATAATGTTGTGCTTGTAAGGTAAGGGAGTTAGAGAAGGCGAGGTTCAGAAAAAAAAGGAGACTGGCACTTTACAGGAACAGATCACCTTTAATGAGGTGAGAGGGGGCAGCAGTCAGATCAGCGAGCTGCTGCACTAACCTAAGAAATGAGTAAGTATAAATAGGCATGTATGTGGAAAGTTAGGGTCTTAAGGAGACCCTAACTTAAGAAGAACCTGTTCTTCTCCAAGGTTGTTCAGAGTAGTTATCTCTTAAACACCTGGGGCAAGGAATTTTGGAGATTGGCCAGGGGCTGGACTAGCTAGGAGCTGGGTGAAATCGACCTTAATGTCCATTTTTTCCTTCCCTTGAGAGTTCTTTGTTTTGCATAGAATGGTGGGGAGGACCAGAAGGGGAGTGTTAGCTCCAGGCTATTTTGAGCCATGTAACTTTCCTTCAGTGTTAATTTCTACTATACAACAAAGTGACTCAGTTATACACATATATGCATTCTTTTTTAATATTCTTTTCCATTATGGTTTATCCCAGGAGATTAGATATATTCCCTGTGCTGTACAGTAGGACCTTGTGCTTTATCCATTCTAAACTTGATAGATTGACTTATTAACCTCAAACTCCCAGTCCATCCCTCTCCCTCACCCACTTTGCCTTGGCAACCACAAGTCTGTGGTCTGTGTCTGTGAGTCTGTTTCTGTTTTATGGATAGGTTCGTGTGTGCCATATTTTATTTATTTATTTTTGTTTTGTTTTGTCTTTTTTATTATTAACATTAGTAGCCTTGAGATATGTTTAAATTAGAATTGTCATTTTGAATGTTCACATATACTATAATTTGACTTATGAGGACTTTTTTAATTTAAAAAGTTTTTATTGGAATATAGTTGATTTACAGTGCTGTGTTAGTTACTGCCATACAGCAAAGAGTCAGTTACACATACATATATATCCACTTTTTTGTGCCATATTTTAGTTTCCATGTATAAGTGATATCATATGGTATTTGTCTTTCTTTTTCTGACTTACTTCACTTAGTATGGTAATCTCTGGTTGCATCCATGTTGCTGAAAATGGCCTTATTTCAATCTTCATTATGGATGTCTGGTATTCTGTTATGTGTGTGTGTGTGTGTATGTATGTATCCTCCTTATCCATTCATCTGTCAGTGGACATTTAAGTTGTGTCCGTGTCTTGGCTATTGTGAATAGTGCTACCGTGAACGGGAGTACATGTGTCTTTTTTGAATTTTTTGAATTATGTATCTTTTGAATTATAAATTATAGATGGATAAAATGTGTGTACAAAATTAAATTATGTACCATAATTAAAGTATGTACCATAATTAAATAAACAGAATAGTGAAGCCTATCTAAGTATTTTGCTAATGCAGAAGCCACAGAAGGAAAACAAAATACATTTTACATAAGCAACTATAAGATATCACAAACTGAGATACAATTTGCAGTTCTGTTCTGTACTTTCCCTTTAAAGAGCTCCTATATACCAATTAAAAAAACACCTAGAACCTAACAGATAAGTCCACAAAGCATATGAAAGAGATATGAAAATTTCACAGATAAACATAACTTACGGTTAAACATAAGGAAAATGTTCAATCTCACTTTAATATGAGAAGTAAAATTAAGCAGAGATTCCATTTTCACAATTAGCAAGATCACAGAGTTTAATAATGTAACATTTAGGCAAGTATGTTACCAAATTATATTAACTTTGCCAAAAATGCTAACAGAGGAACCTAAATTTAGAGGAAACAAGGATTGAGAAATAAATACAATGAGAAAGAAAAAAGATGAATCCAGAAGGTGAGATATTCTCTGTAACTGTCCTGATGTCTTCAAGAAAGCAGTGCCATATTAAAATAACGTATGTGGGAGGAGAGACCGTTGTAAATGAAAAGAACATGAAGAAACATGACAGCCAATTGCAACATGTGGCCTTTGAGACAAACCAGCTACAGAATAAATTTTGGGGCAGTTAAGAAATGTTAGATGTAGACTGGGCATTAGATGCATTAAGGCATTATATTTAATGCTGTTACACATATTTACTAGATGTGATAGAGATGTTGCGGTTATGTAGGAAAGTATCATATTTTGGATTTGTATACTTTAATATTTGGGAGTAAAATGTAGAGATGTCTGTAACTTCCTTGGAAGTATTTCCACAAACATGAAGCAAATATACGCTAACTGTTGTTAAACCTCTGTGATGGTTATAGGGATATTCATTATACTGTGTGTGTGTGTTAGTCGCATCCAACTCTGTGACCCCGTGGACTGTAGCCCACCAGGCTCCTCTGTCCATGGGGTTTTCCAGGTAAGAATACTGGAGTGGGTTGCCGTTTCCTTCTCCAGGGGATCTTCCCAACCCAGGGATTGAACCTGGGTCTCCTGCATTGCAGGCAGATTCTTTACCATCTGTGCTACTCATTTTTACATATTTGAAATTTTGCATAATAAATATTGACACATACAAGGAATGATGCTGCAGTGAAAAAACTGGTACATACCTTGCATGCTCTATAAATTACTCCAAGGTGTGCTAAGGCCTGTGCTAGGCAATATGGGAAGATCTGGAACAGTGTTTTTCAAACTACAGATGGTGATTTTTAGTCTTTCTGAAAATTGATTGAGGGAGTCATGACCAGTAATTTCTTATACATGAAACCTAATAGAAAATACCTAAGGATTTTGAGCTAGTAAGGATGAATATTACGTGAAACTTTGTTATAATCACATGTAGCAGTAAATTATACTTATGTGTGTACATGATTATGATATAAAATCCTTTTTAAAAATAATTTGCATGGAAAAAAGTTTAATAAGTCACTGAGAAGGTCCAGTATCTCCCACAGGAAGTCGCTAATAATGGTGCCTTCTCGAGTTTCCAGTTCATTTCTCTTAACTTGATTTTCTTTGACAGTGCTTTGTTGCACCTTGGTTATCTGATTTGTGAGTTAGACATGTTCTCATTTCTTTGTTTTGATTTTTCTAGTAACAGTGACTGAAGTTTTACCAAAGGAAAAGAAACAGAAAGAGGAGAAGACCATGGTTCTTGGTCAAGCTGCGGTGGACCTTCTTCCTCTCCTGGAAGGTCAGATGTGTGATTTGCTCAACAGCAGAAATAACAAAGCTTGTAAAACTTAGTTCCAGAGAAGTACAAAAATACCCTCAATGAATTTGAGAGATGCGATGAAAAGATGAGCACAGCTATCTCTGCAAAACCCTTCCTTTTTTGGCTTGACTTGGGCTTCTTTTCACAGGAGAAAGTTCGTTTGAAACAATGGTACCACTGCACCCTGTGCCAGGTTCGCCCATAGAACCTTTTCGATCAGGTGTTAAGGTAATCAGAGTTTTAACTCTCCAACATTTCAGCCTGATACTCAGTCAAGACTCTCTGCACTTACGGTTCAGTTTAGTTGAGTTTAATTCTTCAGGCACCTTCTTTCCTTCTTTTCACAGGCACACATAGTGCTAGGTTCTGGGAAACAAAGATAATAAGGCAGAATCCTACCTTAGGAGTTCATAGTCCACACATCAAAAGTTATGACCACCAGTGTGATTAAATGGTGGGGTGGGGTATATGGACACAGAGTAGATATCTGTTACTTTGCCCAGGGGTATATATAGGGAAGGTTTAACCGTAAAAATACTTCTTTAACTGTGTCCTGGTGGGTTAAATTAAGTAGCGTATGAAGGCACCTAACACAGTTTCTGTCACGGCAGCCTGCCCCTGACCACTGGAAGAGGGGAAGCATGAACTGGTAGGCTGTGCCACTGGTTTGTGTCCTGGGCTTTGTTTCACAGCTTCTCCTGGCATCGGTAGCTTCTTGAGGCTCTGCTTTTACCACTCTTGTGCAGGTACACACTCACTCTTCAGCGGATACCACAGCTGTCTTCTGTTTCGCACAAGTCAAGGAGAGAGAAAGGCCTAACTGTCCCAACTATTCTGAATGCAGTTCCCTGTTTAACAATTGAGGTGGATCCTTCCTGATTGTTGTGGATTCTGCCACAATCCACTCCTACCTCTGCTGTGATTCTCTCCTCTTATTGTAGGATATGATTGTTTTTTTCTAGTTTTTTTTGGTCGATCTGATTTAATTTTCTTTCTGTCTTTCAAGGATTCCTAAAACTGTGTAGTCCGGTGATGGCATTTCTTGTTCTTGGGCTGTTATAGCATTATTGTTTTATTGATGATAAGGATAATCATTTAGTATCTTTCTGTCATTTCATATGCTGGAAAGAGGTAGATATTTGAGCTCCATTTGCCTTCCTTGGTCCAGTGTCCCAGCCTCTGTGCTGTTGATTTCCTTTAAATCACTGTAGGAGAAAAGTTAGTCAAATGATTTGCCAGTCCTCATGACCTCTGCTCATAATATTCCTGTGTTTAATTGTTTCACATACTCAAGGAAAAAATATATGACAAGAGTTCTCACTAATTTTATGTATTAGCATATATACTAGTTTTTTCAAGATTCAGAGACTAAAATGATATAAACCTGTCCTTGAAAAGGAGACTTCAATTTGTCATCTGGTATTCCTTGTCATATTCAATAACATATTAGAAACCTGAGGGACATTTCACTTATCTTCTCAGAGACATATTGATCAGAGATACCACATTCTCCAATGTCTCTCTTTCTTAAAAGTCTTTCCTCCCTTTGATATTCTGATTTCTAGCTCACTGACTATACCTTCTTAGGTTCCTGCATTGCATCTCTTTCCCCCGGTGGTGGTGGTGGTAGTACTAAGTCATGTCTGACTGTAGCCCCATGAACTGTAGCCCACCAGACCCCTCTGTCCATGGGATTTCCCAGGCAAGAATGCTGGAGTGGGTTGCCATTCCCTTCTTCAGGGGATCTCTCCGACCCAGGGATTGAACCCAGGGCTCCTGCACTGCAGGCATATTCTTTACCATCTGACTCACCACTGAAGCTCCTCTTTTTCCTCTATCTGTTGCTTAGTATGAAGGTTCTGTCCTTGGTCACCTTCTTTTCTTAATCTGTGTTCAACTCGTAGGGGAGGGCTGTCATCCATAAATTTGAGGGGAAGGGTATCATCCATGAATTTCACATGTAGAGTCTGACATTCTGAAATTCAGGAGAGGGGTCTGAGCTGCTGAATTAAATTCTTCAGACCCCTCTCCTGAATTTCAGAATGTCAGACTTTACAATTACCTACTGATTTCTCTATAATGAAATTCCACTCAACATTTTAAAACTGAACTTAGCACCTCCTTTTATTTTATTTTGGATAGTGGCATCACTCATTCATAAATCATAGGACATATATAGAATCTATATTACTTCCATGACTGCTCACCTGGACTCTGACACTAATCTGCAAATTGGCCCTGCACCAAATCCAGCCTTTTCTATCTCCTCAGTGCCTTTGGAATCTCTCTTCTTAGCTTTATTCTTACACTTTATCACCTTGTAATCTCTCACCTGTAACATTACAAGTAGACTTGTAGCTGCCTTTGCTTCCCTCCAGTTCTGCCTCTTTGCCACCCCATGGACTGCACCAAGCCAGGCCTCTCTGTCCATCACCAACTCCCGGAGTTCACTCAAACTCACGTCCATTGAGTCGGCGATACCATCCAACCATCTCATCCTCTGTTGTCCCCTTCTCCTCCTGCCCTCAATCCCTCCCAGCATCAGGGTCTTTTCAAATGAGTCAGCTCTTCGCATCAGGTGGCCAAATTATTGGAGTTTCAGCTTCAACATCAGTCCCTCCAATGAACACCCAGGACTGATCTCCATTAGGATGGACTGGTTGGATCTCTTTGCAGTCCAAGGGACTCTCAAGAGTCTTCTCCAACACCACAGTTCAAAACCATCAATTCTTTAGTGCTCAGCTTTCTTCACAGTCCAACTCTCACATCCATACATGACCACTGGAAAAACCATAGCCTTGACTAGATGGACCTTTGTTGGCAAAGTAATGTCTCTGCTTTTTAATATGCTGTCTAGGTTGGTCATAACTTTCCTTCCAAGGAGTAAGCGTCTTTTAATTTCATGGCTGCAATCACTATCTGCAGTGATTTTGGAGCCCAGAAAAATAAAGTCAGCCACTGTTTCCACTGTTTCCCCATCTATTTCCCATGAAGTGATGGGACCAGATGCCATGATCTTAGTTTTCTGAATGTTGAGCTTTAAGCCAACTTTTTCACTCTCCTCTTTCATGTTCATCAAGAGGCTCTTTAGTGCTTCTTCACTTTCTGCCATAAGGGTGGTGTCATCTGCATATCTGGGGTTATTGATATTTCTCCAGGAAATCTTGATTCCAGCTTGTGCTTCTTCCAGCCAAGCATTTCTCATGATGTACTCTGCATATAAGTTAAATAAACAGGGTGACAATATACAGCCTTGACGTCCTCCTTTTCCTATTTGGACCCAGTCTGTTGTTCCATGTCCAGTTCTAACTGTTGCTTCCTGACCTGCATATAGGTTTCTCAAGAGGCAGGTCACGTGGTCTGGTATTCCCATCTCTTGCAGAATTTTCCACAGTTTATTGTGATCCACACAAAGGCTTTGGCATAGTCAATAAAGCAGAAATAAATGTTTTTCTGGAACTCTCTTGCTTTTCTGATGATCCAGCGGATGTTGGCAATTTCATTTCTGGTTCCTCTGCCTTTTCTAAAACCAGCTTAAACATCTGGAAGTTCACGGTTCATGTATTGCTAAAGCCTGGCTTGGAGAATTTTGAGCATCACTTTACTAGCGTGTGAGATGAGTGCAATTGTGCGGTAGTTTAGGCATTCTTTGGCATTGCCTTTCTTTGGGATTGGAATGAAAACTGACCTTTTCCAGTCCTGTGGCCACTGCTGAGTTTTCCAAATTTGCTGGCATATTGAGGGCAGCACTTTCACAGCATCATCTTTTAGGATTTGAAATAGCTCAACTGGAATTCCGTCACCTCCACTAGGTTTGTTTGTAGTGATGCTTCCTAAGTTCCACTTGACTTCACATTCCAGGATGTCTGGCTCTAGGTCAGTGGTCACACCATCGTGATTATCTGGGTTGTGAAGACCTTTTTTGTACAGTTCTTCTGTGTATTCTTGCCACCTCTTCTTAATATGTTCTGCTTCTGTTAGGTCCCTACCATTTCTGTCCTTTATTGAGCCCATCTTTGCATGAAATATTCCCTTAATATCTCTAATTTTCTTGAAGAAATCTCTAGTCTTTCCCATTCTATTGTTTTTCTCTCTTTCTTTGCATTGATCACTGAGGAAGGCTTTCTTATCTCTTCTTGCTATTCTTTGGAACTCTGCATTCAGATGCTTATATCTTTCCTTTTCTCCTTTGCTTTTTGCTTCTCTTCTTTCCACAGCTATTTGTAAGGCCTCTTCAGATGGCCATTTTGCTTTTTTGCATTTCTTTTTCCTGGGGATGGTCTTGCTCCCTGTCTCCTGTACAATGTCACGAACCTCCATCCATAGTTCATCAGGCACTCTTGTCTATCAGATCTCGTCCCTTAAATCTATTTCTCACTTCCACTGTATAACCATAAGGGATTTGATTTAGGTCATACCTGATGGTCTTATGGTTTTCCCCACTTTCTTCAATTTAAGTCTGAATTTGACAATAAGGAGTTTATGATCTGAGCCACAGTCAGCTCCTGGTCTTGTTTTTGCTGACTGTATAGAGCTTCTCCATCTTTGGCTGCAGAGAATATAATCAATCTGATTTTGGTGTTGACCATCTGGTGATGTCCATGTGTAGAGTCTTCTCTTGTGTTGTTAGAAGAGGGTGTTTGCTATGACCAAATCTTGGTAGCCTTACTAAAAAAAATCATTCCTAGAGCTTTTCATGCTGCCAGAAATGCTCTTTCACCTTTGAAAAACAGAGATATGTTAAAGAACATGATTTTCAAATATTTAATAAAAAACATTTAATAAAAAATTTTTTTCAGCACTATATTTCAATTACAGAAATAATCATAAAATACGGCCTGGCAATAAAAGCACCCTAATCTCACTCACTCATGTGCAACTATTAATAACATTTCAGTATAAAACTTTCTGATTCCTCTTCTATATATATTTGTATTCACACTTGCCCTCAGAAAGAAAGGGCTCTAACTTTGAGATAAGATTCTCTTCTTGGCTTTGTCTCTAACTTATGGGACCTAGAAAGAGTTATTTGAATCCTCTGTATGGAAATAATTAAACCTGACCTTCTTACCTTGAACAGTGATGTGAGATTCAAATGAGATAATGTAAAACCTGGGGAGGCCTCTGGTGTTTTAAAATTTCTGTGTAATTTTACTCTTTTATAGCAGTGCAGCCTTGAAGTTAAAGTGTTTGTCGCGGAGCCCTTATTGACCCCAGCCCAGATCTCAGGAGGCAATCTTCTGAAGGTCACATTGGAGGCTGCCTACTCTGTGCCTGAATCCTTCCTTCCAATAGGGCCGCTGCAGAACTACATGGTTGGAATGCAAGTTCCGTCAGCTGGAGAGGTAAAGACTTACAGCGCGATATTTATACAGATTTAAACACTCGTATGGCCATCTCTTCCTCACCTTCTAAGATTTTATTCAAAGCAAGCTCTGTTAACAGCTGAGTTTTTTAGGCTCAAAAAAATGAAGTTTACTTCTGTTTTATACATTTATGTTAATTGTATAGTTTACATGTTACATATAGTCTATGTATAATTTATATCAATAAATACATATTTATTGTGGAAAATATGTAAATCACTTAAAAACTGACAATTTTTGGAAGTCGTATTTGTACAAAGATTACTTTTTTGCATATATATTGTAAATTTTGTATGGTGTTTTACATTATAGTCTTTTACATGCAAGTTATTTCCTTAGTCCAGATTTCTATAGAATGATGTGTATGGGTTTTTTGAGGCTCTTAAAAGAGATTTCAAATTGCTTGCTAAAAAAGCATAATTAGTTTCATCTGCTTTATTGCCATTTTACACTTTTTGTCTGGAAATCTCCAATTCCTCGTCACCTTCAGCACTCCCACCTGCAGTGCGATGTCTCCAATATTTACCAACTCTTGTTATTTTCTTCTTTCATAATAGCCATTCTAATAGGTATGAAGTAGCAAACCTTATGTGTTTGATTTATATTTCCCTAGTGAAATAAAAATTAAAAGATGCTGAGCATCTTTTCATGTGCTTACTGGCCCTTTTATATCTTCTTTGGGGAAATATCTATTCAAGTCCTTTGCTCATTTCTGACCTGGGTTGTTTGTCTTTTTGTTGTTGGCATTTTGGGAGTCCTCTATATTTTTTAGCTGTTAATCCCTTACCAGATACGTGATTTGTAAGTATTTTCTCCCATTCTGTTGGTTGCCTTTTCTTACGCTGGTTAGTATCTTTTGATACCCCAGAGTTTTCAGTTTTGATGAAGTTCTATTTATCCATTTTTTAATTTTGTTATAACCAAGAAATCATTGCCAAATACGATGTCCAGAGGCTTTCCCCCTGTGTTTGCATCTAACAGTTTTATAGTTTTAGCTCTTATGTTTTGGCCTTTGATCCATTTTTGAGTTAATATTTGTATATGGTGTTAGGTAAGAATGAATCTCATTCTTTTGCATGGGAATAACTAGTCTTCTTAGAACCATTTGTTGGAAAGACTGTCCTGTCCGTATTGAATGGTTTTGACATCCTTAATTTTGGCAATTTTTGCTAGCATTATTGGGGTTTTTTTTGAGGAGCAGATTTTCAAAGATTGTTACTCTACTATCCTGTAGAGGCCCCTCCTTCACAGAAGTCTTAAAACCCAAAGAATTAGAATATTTGACTTATAGGTTATGCCAATTTTAACTTTTATAATGGACTACAAAATTGTTTTCCATAGTTATACCAAAATACATTTCCATGAACTATGTGTAAGAATATCATTAACTTTACAGTGCTGTCAACACTTAATATTTTCAGACTTTGACTCTGCCAATCTGTGGTTTAAAACAATATCTCATGGTTTTAATATGCATTTCACTTATTCATATTTAGCATGTTTTTATTTAAATGTTGGATTTTCTAATTTGCTTTTCTCTAAATTGTGTATTTATAGACTTTGCCAATTTTCTGTTGCAAATTTATTTTAGATGAATTGCAAATACAAAAATGTTTATATTTTTAGCCTTTGTCACATTTGTTTTGTAAAAGAATTTTTAAAAAGGTACATCATGACTCTCATATAAATATAAAATGAAATAAAGGGATTAAACCAATTCAAACAAGAATCTGAGCAAATGACCCAGATTTGTTCAGAGGTGAGGTTGCTTACCTTTTCCTGGTAAGCAACCAGGAAAGTTGTAATATGTTTGCTGATAATTCAAAACTTATCATCAGCCATAGGGCAATAATCAGTTATATTTTTACTGGACGAAATACATGTGCATATCTATGGACAAGAATAATTTGCATTATTATCAATTTTCTATAAATTACAGAATTATAAAATAGCACAAAGACAAATGAAGGACATAAGCCCCTCTTTAGACTCAGATAATCACAGAAGGGTCTATTAGACAATACCTGATGTTCCATCGAAAAGACACTTCAGTAATCTTTTTTTGTCCACTTCATAGTCTTTTACAAAATTTCCTGTTACATGGTATTTATTTCTCTAGAAGGACTATCCCATCTTCTTCAAGAACGGAACTCTGAAGCTTGGAGGGGAAAGAGAACCTGTTCCTAGGCCCAAAAAATGGCCTATTCCCAACATTCTGGCTCCCGGAGCCAACAACATTCCTGACAGTTTCATCGTTGGTGGCCCTTACGAGGAAGAAGAAGGGGAACTCAACCACCCCGAGGTGAGAGAATGAGATGGTTTGTGGTGGCAATCTCAGTGCACTGGCATATGATAAAACATGTTTACAGTTTGTAAATCACTGTAACTCATACACACCCATTACCTCTTAAACAGTTATGTCAAAACAATTATCTGTAAAAATTCTGATTAAAATGTTTCCTGACTTAAGTCCAACAAGCAAAATAATTGATTTACTTCATATTTTACTCTTTATCTCATTTGCAATTTATTTATTTATGAGTAGGTTATGATACAGTCACAAGTTGAAAAAGCATTAAGAGATATGCAGTTGAATTCTCCCTGCTCGTCCTTGTCTCTTCTTCCTAATTCCTTCCTCGATCATCACCCTGAAAGTTAACCTTCACTATAGTTTCTTGTGTTCCTTTTCGGATACTTTTTTATGAACATAAATAAAGCAAAAGTACATAGTCAGAGGAAGACTCAGAAGCAAAAACGTTTAGAAAAGTAAAGTTTCCTAAAGATTCCTCACAAAAGGCGCAAGGAAGTCAGATTCCAGAAAGACTGGCTTATAGACATCGACAAAGTAAAAGGCAGGGATCAAATTGTTTTTCTTTAGGGAGTCCGGATTTACAGAAAGTATTCAAAGTCTTGCTGTTTTCAGAACTAGAACCTGTCAGGAAGACTATGCTATTTTTGCTTTATTTCAAGTGTGAAGTGTTTATTTATTTTTAACTGAGTATTAAACTACTACTACTGCTAAGTCGCTTCAATCGTGTTCAACTCTGTGCAACCCCATACACGGCAGCCCATCAGGCTCCCCGTCCCTGGGATTCTCCAGGCAAGAACACTGGAGTGGCTTGCCATTTCCTTCTCCAGTGCATGAAAGTGGAAAGTGGAAAGTGAAAGTGAAGTCGCTCAGTCGTGTCCGACTCCTAGCGACCCCATGGACTGCAGTGCACCAGGCTCCTCCGTCCATGGGATTTTCCAGGCAAGAGTACTGGAGTGGGATGCCATTGCCTCCTCCGAACTGAGTATTATATAAAGTGCTTAATCATATTGGAAGCACGGAAAATGTGTTTTCTTCATGTATTCATACACACAGATATCTACATGTATTCTTTTCCTGTCATTTTTCCCACAAACGGTGACATACTCACACACTTCTGCAGCTTGCTTTTTTTGCTTTATAGTATATCGTGGAGATTTTTCCCACATAAATATACGAAGAGCATTCTCATTCTTTTTCTTTATTTGTACTTGCTATATGATATGAAATAGTATGAACATACTTTAATTTGCTTAATTAGTCTCCTGTTGGTGGACATTTAAGTTGTTGAAATTATTCTTTATATTCCTTCCTTTGTTCCCTCCTTCCCTCTCTCCTTCTGTTCCTTCCTTCCTTCCTTCATATTTTTCTACAACATATGTTTGTCAAGGGCATAGGAAATTCTGTAAACACATTTGCAAATGTGTCTTGAACAAACTGATAATCATTAGTGGAAACATTTGATGAAGTAATTATATAGTGCGTGGTTGAATTATTTTGGCGTCTGATTCTAAATATTTTAAATAGCGCCACTTGGGAAGCCCAGAGATAAGGCTAGCAGTATTTTAAAAATATTGTGTAGTGTCTTTTCTCATCATTGTGATTACTAAAAATTCATGCTTTACTTTTATTAATATTTTCACTTAGATATTTTATTTTAGATATTTAGATTTTATGTCCCATTTTAGTTTGGATAACTAGTTCTCAACCTTGGTTGCTCATCACAGTCACCTAGAAAACTTTTAAAACAATGGTGGCCAAACTCTAACCAGGTCAATTGTATAAGAATTTACTTTTAAAGTAATACCATTGTGTATATGTACCACAGCTTTCTTATCCATTCATCTGCTGATGGACATCTAGGTTGCTTCCATGTCCTTGCTATTATAAACAGTGCTGCGATGTTATGTCCATCAGCAGATGAATGGATAAGAAAGCAGTGGTACATATACACAATGGAGTATTACTCAGCCATTAAAAAGAACACATTTGAATCAGTTCTAATGAGGTGGATGAAACTGGAGCCTATTATACAGAGT
Source organism: Bos grunniens (assembly GCF_055505025.1). Taxonomy (NCBI): domain Eukaryota; kingdom Metazoa; phylum Chordata; class Mammalia; order Artiodactyla; family Bovidae; genus Bos; species Bos grunniens. The sequence goes on from NC_141192.1 coordinate 16,832,982, forward strand.
GAAGTAAGCCAGAAAGAAAAACACCAATACAGTATACTAACGCATATATATGGAATTTAGAAAGATGGTAACGATAACCCTGTATACAAGACAGCAAAAGAGACACTGATGTATAGAACAGTCTTTTGGACTCTGTGGGAGAGGGAGAGGGTGGGATGATTTGGGAGAATGGCATTGAAATATGTATAATATCATATATGAAACGAGTCTCCAGTCCAGGTTCAATGCACGGTACTGGATGCTTGGGGCTGGTGCACTGGGACAACCCAGAGGGATGGTATGGGGAGGGAGGAGGGAGGAGGGTTCAGGATGGGGAACACATGTATACCCGTGGCAGATTCATTTTGATATATGGCAAAACCAATACAATATTGTAAAGTTAAATAAAATAAAATTTAAAATAAATAAATAAAGTAATACCAATGCCCAAGTTTTGATTTTTTGTTTTTAAAAGCTTCCAGATAGTTCTAATATGCATTCAGGGTTTAGAATCACTGATTGAGGTTATGTGAATGAATGTTTGGCAGTTAGTATTGGATTGAAAAAAGGATAATATAAGTAATTTATTCTGTGTACTAAAGTACTCAAAACTTTAAGATGGTGTTAGTGTTTTTAGTAGTAGTCATACTTAAAGTAGTAATAGTAGTAGTAATAAAACTATTATGATCAAATCCATTAAAAGAATGCCCTCAGATGGAGCTGGAGGCAACCATGCCATACTGAGAGAATAAAAGTCTCTGTCTTATGATTTTATAGGATAGGGAATTTAGGAACCAAGCGGAATGCATGAAGAAAAGGATTACTTGGGACTTGGAAAGTCGCTGCTACCTTGATCCTCCTGCAGTGGTCAGGTAGGAAGAGGGAGGGAGTATGTCTAACCAATAGGGACTGTGGGAAGAAATGTTTTATTATACTTTTGTTTATTTACAATTGAGTTAAGGTGATCTGAGAGTCTCTTCTACCACACGTACTAACAGGCTTCTAGTGATGGTGGTTTAACCATGTGGATTCTTCTCTTTCATATAAAAGAAGGTCAGATCTAGTATGTGTGGTGGCTCTAGGTACTATTAGGTATGCAGCCTCTTTCTCTTTGCTCTGCCTTCTTTGATGTGTGCATTCCATACACAAGGTTATCTCATGGGTCAAGATGGCTCATTGGCTCTCTAGCCTGCACGGTCACATTCCTGGCAGAAAGTTGGAAGAGGCAACTGCTCATGGATTAAAAAAGGAAACATGCGGGCTGTATTAGCCCTTTTTGTAGAACCTTCCTTCATCTCATTGCCCATCTCTCGAAGAAAAAGAGACTTAGGAAAGAGTGGTTTTGTTGGACACATTGTCACCCATACCAGATCAGGATTTATTTACTAAAGCAGAACATGACACAGTTTTGTGTGGTTACCTGTCAATCTCTGGTTGACCTAGTGATTAGGGAGAAGTGAGAAATAAAGGATTATCAATGTATGTATTATCTGAATGAAAATATATATCTTTTTTAATTAATAGGCTATTTTTAGAACAGTTTTAGAATTTTGGAAAAATTGATTACATATTTCAGAGTTCTATATACCCAACTTGATTGTAGTGTATAATATAAATCTACATTGTTTGATTTGCTGATACTTCATTAAGGATATATTTTTTGCTATTATTACTTTGAACAGTTATCTATTTGACTAATTAAAAGTAAGAAAAAAATTTAAATTTATTTTACCTAAATCTTTTTCATTCTGATTCTCTTCCTGTCTTTACATGGATCCATATTTTCTGACCCATCTCATATCTTTTTCTGTGAAGACTTTTAGCATTTCTTGCATGACAGGTTTACTGGCCACAACTTGTTTCCATTTTTGTTTGACTAAAAGTCTTATCTTTCCTTCATCTTTGAAGGATAATTACAGTAGATACAGAATTCTAAGTTGGTAGTTTGTTTCTTTCAGAATTGTAAGTATTACACATCATTCTCTTCTTGCTTGCATGATTTCTGAAAGAAAATCCAAGATAATTCTTATCCTTGTTCCTCTATAGGTAAGTTTTTTTTTTCTCTGACTTCAAGATTTTCTTTCTCTTTGGCTTTCTACAATTTGAATATGATATACCTAGGTGTAGATTTTATATATATATATATATATATTGTGCTTGGTGCTCTCAGCTTTCTCGATCTGTGGTATCTGTCATTAATTTGGTAAAATTTGCAGCCATTGTGACTTCAAATATTTCTTCTGCTTCTTTCTCACTTTTTTCCCCTTCTGGTATTCCTATATACCTTTTGTAATTGTCCCACATTTCTTAGATATTCTTTTGTGATTTAAAAACTTTTTTCTCCTTTCTGTTTCAGTTTGGAAAATTTTTATTGGCTCAGTAGCTTCAAGATCACAGATTTTTTTCCTCAGTTTATGTCCAGTCTGTTGATAAGCCCATCAAATTAATTTTTCTTTTTTGTTAGTGTTTTTGGTTTCCAACGTTTCCTTTTGATTCTTTCTTAGAATTTCCATCTCTCTATTTATATTACCCATCTGTTCTTACATGTTTTCTACTTATTCCATTAGAGCTCTTATCATATTAATCAATTATTTTAAATTATCTACCTGATAATTTCAAAATCTGTGTCATATCTGAGTCTAGTTCACACGATAGCTTTGCCTCTTCAGATGGTATTTTTCTTGCCTTTTAGCATTTCTTGTAGTTTTTTTCTTTTGAAGGCTGGACATTATGTTTTGGGCAATAAGAAATGTGGTGATTGGGTTTTCTGGGTGAGGTTTTATGTTAACCTGATTGGGAGGTAGGCTGTATTTAATTCTTTCAATAGCTGTGAGCGCTAGAGGCTTCAGCGTCCTTTTACTCCTTCCCTATTGTCTCTGGGTATGCTCAGAGCTTTTTCCCAAATAGGGTTTGTGTTTGAAGATTCTCACTTATAATTCACTGTTATTATACTGGATCCTGTTGAATGGTGGTAAAGTGTTGGGGAAAGGAAGTTTTCTATAATCCTGTGATTAAATCTCAGTATTTTAATGAGTTTGAGTCCCGAGGTTGTGACTTCATAAGTGTATCTTTTTTTCTTCCTCTTCTCATGTGAGAGAGGAAGGCTAAATAGGGCTACTACTACTACTACTAAGTCGCTTCAGTCGTGTCCGACTCTGTGCGACCCCATAGACGGCAGCCCACCAGGCTCCGCCGTCCCTGGGATTCTCCAGGCAAGAACACTGGAGTGGGTTGCCATTTCCTTCTCCAGTGCATGAAAGTGAAAAGTGAAAGTGAAGTCGCTCAGTCGTGTCCGACCCTCAGCGACCTCATGGACTGCGGCCTACCAGGCTCCTCCGTCCATGGGATTTTCCAGGCAAGAGTACTGGAGTGGGGTGCCACAAATAGGGCTAGAGTTGTCTAATTGCCCTTTCCCTGGGTCAAATAAAACTCTGATGTAGTTTCCCTTATAGAGCAGGCCTTTATTACAGAGAACACTCTGGACATATTGTAATACAGTTACTTTTCCCTTCTTTCTCCCTAAGATAATTTTTCTTCTGTTTTCACCATAAGAATCTGATGGAACTCCTTGATTTAAATCCCAAGAAAGTATAGACTCCCTAAGAGTGGGCATCCAGTTTTTAACTCTCTGGTTAGTTCATTCTCAGTCTCCAGCAGTTTTTCACAATTATCTTTAAAGTGTTTCTACCAATTAAACTGGCTCTAGTGGCTTCTGACGCCTGTAAGCTAATCTTAGCTATGCTTCTTTGTACTTGCTTGTTTCTCTATATTTCAAGGTGGTGATTTGCCATATGAACTTAATTCTTAGGTGGATCTAAGAAAAGTCATTGGTTTTTTATTTGAACAGCTTTTTTCTTGTTGTGAAGACAAGAATGACAGCTTTCAAGCTCTTTATGTGTCCAGGGTGACACTGGAAGTCCTACTGGGATTACTTTCACAGTAGAAATAAATGTATTTTGTACTTTGTGCGTACTTGTTTGATTATTTCTTTAGAATTAATCGCTAGAAGTAGAATTTCTGGGTCAAGGACTATGAACATTTTAAACACTTTTGATTCGTATTGTCAAACTGCTCTCAAAAACTATAATTTGCTTCTCCTAGCAATATAGGATAATTATTTTTGGAATTTTATAACTATGAGAAGGTTTTAAAAGTTCACATACCGAATAAGAATTTTTGCATATAAGTATTCGGTTACTTTTAAAGAGAGGAATACTTCATTATTTTTTTTTTCTTCTTCTTTTTTTTTTTACGACCCCATGGACTGTAGCCTACCAGGCTCCTCTGTCCATGGGATTTACCAGGCAAGAATACTGGAGTGGGTTGCCATTTCCTTCTCCAGGAATACTTCATTTTAACCTTAATTATACTAACCTCATTTTTGCATATAATGCTAATGGGCTGATTCTTGATTTGCAGCTTTCAGAAACGAATTGCTGATTGCCGATTTTGGCCTGTAGAGATCACAAGGGTTCCTCTGGTTGCTGTGCCCAAAGGGAAATCTGCTAAATTCGAAAAGGTAAATTTGTTCACTTAAAAATAATTGTAGAAGAAATGCTATGTCAGACCCAGCATGTTACTCTGCTTCTAATTCTGATACCAAAGGAAAATGTGAACCGTGTGGCTGTTCCCTAGGGTCGCCAGCTCATCCTAATTTGCTTAATATTAATAATTTCCCAGTTTTAGTGCTGCAAGTCTCATGTGTCAGGAGACTCCCTTGTTCCTGGCAAATCAGAATGACTGGTAACCCTAGTTCCCTGTTGTCCACTAAAAGTTATTTAGGCTTTATTCTCAGATATCCTATTTCCCTTTAGCCCTCTGTTATAGTTTTACCACAAGTAAAACTATGAAATAGACTTTGAATACATCAAAAGTAGCTAAATATTGGCTGTATGGTTCAACCTAATACATCTTTCCAAATTTATTTTAGACTGACCTACTTAAAATGTTTTAGCCTGCTAATTTTCATAGGTGTGCTACTACTCTGAAAAGATATAGCTTTGATGAGCCTGGAACAAGTTCTCTACTGTTTTTTGTTTGTTTATGATAAAAATAAATGCATGTGTCCGAATGACTCTATTTCCAATTCATCCCACTGACTATGCCAACAGTTGCTTCCTATCCTGCTGAAGAAGAAAACCACAGGAAGTAGGTCAATAAATGTCTACTGCAAAAGACCTGTCTTTAAAAAAATTGAAATATAGTTGTTGCACAATATCGTTAGTTTTTCAGGTGTACTATATAATGATTTGACACTTACATACATTATGAAGTGTTCACCATGGTGAGTCTAGTAGCCATCTGTCCCCATGTAAAGTTATTACAGTAATATTGACCACATTCCTTATGTTGTGTATTATTACAGTATATCTCTGTGACGTATATTACATAACTGGTTGTGTGGACCTCTTAATCTCCTTCAGTTGTTTTCTCTCACCCACTCAATCACCGCTCCCTTCGGGCAACTACCCGTTTTTCTCTGTTTTTGTTTTATTTTATTCTTTCTTTTTGATTCCACATGTAAGTGAGATGATGTGGTATTTGTCTTTCTGTGTCTGGCTTATTTCACTTAGCATAATACTTTCTAGATCCATCCATGTTGTCACAAATGGCAAGATTTCTTTTTTATGGCTGAGTAATATTCAAAAGCAGAGACATTACTTTGCCAATAAAGGTCTGTCTAGTCAAGGCTATGGTTTTTCCTGTGGTCATGTATGGATGTGAGAGTTGGACTGTGAAGAAGGCTGAGCACCGAAGAATTGATGCTTTTGAACTGTGGTGTTGGAGAAGACTCTTGAGAGTCCCTTGGACTGCAAGGAGATCCAACCAGTCCATTCTGAAGGAGATCAGCCCTGGGATTTCTTTGGAAGGAATGATGCTAAAGTGGAAACTCCAGTACTTTGGCCACCTCATGTGAAGAGTTGACTCATTGGAAAAGACTCTGATGCTGGGAGAGATTGGGGGCAAGAGGAGAAGGGGACAACAGAAGGTGAGATGGCTGGATGGCATCACTGACTCGATGGACGTGAGTCTGAGTGAACTCCGGGAGTTGGTGATGGACAGGGAGGCCTGGTGTGGTGCGATTCATGGGATCACAAATAGTCGGACATGAGTGAGCGACTGAACTGAACTGAATATTCCATTGTATATGTGTGTGTGTATGTGTGTGTATATATACACACAGATACACACACACACATATATATGCCACATCTTCTTTGTCTTTTTATCTTTTTAAATAAAGGTATATATTTATTTTTGGCTTTGCTGGGTCTTCGTTGCTACATGGGCTTTTCTCTAGCTGCGCTGTGTGGATACTAGGCTCCAGTTGAAGCGCACAAGCTTCTCATTGCACTGCTTGTTGCAGAGCGTGAGCTCTAGAGCATGTGGGCTTCAGCAGCTGTGGCACGCGGGCACAGTAGTTGTGGCTCTCGGGCTCTGGAGCATAGGCCCAGTAGTTTTGGCACTTGGGCTTAGTTGCCCCGTGGCATGTGGAATCTTTTGTACCAGGGATGGAACCCATGTCTCCTGCTTTGTCAGATGGATTCTTTACTACTGAGCCACCAGGGAAGCCCTTTCTTTATCTATTGATAGACACTTAGGTCACTTCCATATCTATTTTACATAATCCTGTGATGAATATTGAAGTGCATATTTCTTTTCCAGTTAATGATATTGTTTTCTTCAGGTAAATATGCCAAAGTGAAAATGCTAGATCAGATGGCAGGTATATTTTTAATTTTCTGTGGAACCTCCCTAGCGTTTTCCATAATGGCTCACCAATTTATAATCCCATCAACAGTACATTGTTGTACTGTTGTACTGAGAAGAGACTTCCCTTTTCTCCACATCCTTGCCAGTGCTTATCATCTTTTGATGGCAGCCATTCTGACAGGGGGCTTCCCACATGGCTCACTGGTAAAGAATCTGCCTGCCAAGACAGAAGACACAGGTTCAATCCGTGGGTTGGGAAGATCCTCTGGAGGAGGAAATGGCAACCCACTCTAGCTTCTTTGCCTGGACAGTCCCGTGGATAGAGGACCCTGGTGAGCTACACTCCATGGGGTCACAAAATGCTGGACACGGCTGAGCACACGTGCATGCTTTCTTACAGGTGTGAGATGATGTTTCATTGTGGTTTTGATTTGCATTCCCCTGATGGTGCTTGATATTGAACATCTTTTCACATACCTGTTGGTCATCTGTATGCCTTCTCTGGAAAAATGCCTATGAACAACTTCTGCCCAGTTTTAAATCCAGGTGTTTGGGGTTTTTTTTTTAGGTTGTGTTGTATGAGTTCTTTGTACCTGTTGGATATTAACCCCATTTTGAATATATAGTTTGCAAATATTTTCTCCCATTTAGTAAGTGGCCTTTTCGTTTTGCTCATAGTTTCTTTTTTTTTTTTTTTTCATAGTTTCTTTTCCTGTGTAAAAACGTTTTAGATTGATATAGTCCAATTTATTTTTACTTTTGTTTCCCTTGCCTGAGGAGTCATATCCAATAAATACTGCTGCCAAAGAGTATATTGCCTCTGTTTCTCTCTAGAAGTTTTATGGTTTCAGGTGTTACATTTAAGTCTTTTATCCATTTTGAGTTTAGTCTTGTGTACATTTTGAGAAAGTAGGCCAGCTGATTCTTTTGCTTGTCCAGTTTTCCCATCACCATTTATTGAGGAGGCTGTATTTTTCATTGTGTATTCTTCTTTCCTATGTTATAAATTAATTGACCATATGAGTGTTATTTCTTTACTCTCTATCCTGTTCCATTGATCTATGTGTGTTTTTGTGCCAGTACCGTACTGTCTTTATTACCCTAGCTTTGTGCTGCTGCTGCTGCTGCTAAGTCGCTTCAGTCGGGTCCGACTCTGTGCAACCCCATAGATGGCAGCCACCAGGGTCCCCCGTCCTTGGGATTCTCCAGGCAAGAACGGTGGAGTGGGTTGCCATTTCCTTCTCCAGTGCATGAAAGTGAAAAGTGAAAGTGAAGTCGCTCAGTCGTGTCCGACCCTCAGCAACCTCGTGGACTGCGGCCTACCAGGCTCCTCCGTCCATGGGATTTTCCGGGCAAGAGTACTGGAGTGGGGTGCCATTGCCTTCTCCGACTCTAGCTTTGTAGTATAGTTGAAATCAGGGAGCATGATATCTTCAGCTTTGTTCTTCTTTGTTGAGATTGTTTTGGTTATTCAGAGTCTTTTGTGGCTCCTTTTAGAGCCTTTAGAGCCTCCTTTTTGGCAAATTTTAGAATTATTTGTTTTAGTTCTGTGAAAAATGCCCTTGATATTTTGATAGGAATTGCATTGAATCTTTAGTGCCTGGAGAGTAGTATTTTAACAATATTAATTCTTTTAATCCATAAGCATGGTATATTTTTACATTTGTTTGTGTCATCTTCAGTTTCTTTCCTTAGTATCTTGTACTTTTCAGAGTACGAGTCTTTTGCTACCTTACTTATATTTATTTCTAGATATTTTATTCTTTTTGATGCATTTTTAAATGGGAGTGTTTTCTTAATTCTTCTTTCTGATAATTCATTGTTAGTATGTAGAAATACAGTGGATTTCTGATATTGATTTTATATCCTGAAAATTTATTGAATTCATTTATTAGTTCTAGTAGTTTTGGGAGGCATCTTTAGGATTTTCTATATACAATACCATGTCTGCAAACAGTGGCAGCTTTATTACTTCTTCCTTTCCAATTTGGATTCCTTTTTTTTTTCTTTTTGTTTTCTAAGTGCTGTGCCTAAGACTTCTAATACTATGCTGAATAAAAGTGGTAAGAGTGAGCATCCTTGTCTTGTTCTTGATCTCAGAGGAAATACTTTCAGCTTCTTACATTTGAGGATGATGTTGGCTTTGGATTTCTCATATATGGCCTATATGATGTTGAGATGCATTTCCTCTATACCCACTTTCTTGAGGGTTTTTAATCATAAATGGATGTTGAATTTTATCAAATGCTTTTTCTGCATCTAGTTTGCAAATATGATTTTTATTCTTCAGTTTGTTAATGTAGTATATTGCATTGATTGATTTGTGAATATAAAGCTCCAGGAGTTAGTGATAGAGAGGGAAGTCTAGCTTGCTGCAGTCCATGGGGTCACAAAGAGTTGGACACGACTGAGCAACTGAACTGAACTGAACCCATTCATATATCCCTGTATTAAATCCCAGTTGGTCATAGTGTACAATTCTTTTAATGTATTGTTGAATTTAGTTTCCTGATATTTTGTTGAGGATTTTGAAATTTATATTCATCAGGGATATGATTTCTAAAACAACATAATGCTATCATATGAAGACAGGACTTTAAGTCTAATTTCTGATTATTGTTTTTGTCTTGTTTTCTTTTTTTTTTTGGTTATGCTGCATATTCATTGCTGAGCAAGGGCTTTCTCTAGTTGTGGTGAGTGGGGGCGACTCTGTAGTTGTGGGCTTCTCATTGCAAAGTACAGGCTCTAGGTGTACGGGGTTCAGTAGCTGCAGTACACGGGCTCAATAGTTGTGGCTCATGGGCTTAATTGCTCCATGGCATGTGGGATCTTCCTGGACCAGGGATCAAATCCATGTCCCCTGCATTGGCAGGTGGGTTTTTATCCATTGTACCACCAGGGAAGTCCTTTGGTATTGTTATAATCAGCAAAATCAAAGAGATTACTTTTAACCTTGTAGAAATTAAATGTGTTTTCCTTCATTTAATTGATTTTTTCCTTGTAAATGTTTTCTATGGCAAACCATACAACCATTAAAAATTGTGTTAACATATATTTACTGACATGTTCTTCATCTTTGTAATGAGAATGTAGATGAGGTTAGGGTTGACAAATACATGATGACAGATTGTCATTCATCCACCTTCATCCATGGCAGATATTACTGATCAATCAAAATATTCTTTCCTTTTGAATCCAGATAAGGACGTCGAATCTTTGTCAACACAGTATTCTAAAACACCTCCACTGATATCAGAATTTAAGCACAAGTTAAATCCTGTTTGTCATCACTGGTCCAGATGATTTGTAAGGCTCTTTTCATTTACGTGAACCTGTGAACTAAAGCTAAGGCCACAGTCTGATTTCTGTTAAGCTTTTGTTATTGTTGTTTTTTTGCAAAATTTCATTTTTTTTATTTTCTTTTTTTTTAATATTTTATTTTGTTTTTTAACTTTACAATATTGTATTGGTTCTGCCATATATCAAAATGAATCCACCACAGGTATACATGTGTTCCCCATCCTGAACCCTCCTCCCTCCTCCCTCCCCATACCATCCCTCTGGGTCGTCCCAGTGCCCCAGCCCCAAGCATCCAGTATCGTGCATCGAACCTGGACTGGAGACTCGTTTCATATATGATATTATACATGTTTCAGTGCCATTCTCCCAAATCATCCCACCCTTTCCTTCTCCCACAGAGTCCAAAAGACTATTCTATACATCAGTGTCTCTTTTGCTGTCTCGTATACAGGGTTATCGTTACCATCTTTCTAAATTCCATATATATGCCTTAGTATACTGTATTGGTGTTTTTCTTTCTGGCTTACTTCACTCTGTATAATAGGCTCCAGTTTCATCCGTCTCATTAGAACTGATTCAAATGTATTCTTTTTAATGGCTGAGTAATACTCCATTGTGTATATGTACCATAGCTTTCTTATCCATTCAACTGCTGATGGACATCTAGGTTGCTTCCATGTCCTGGCTATTGTAAACAGTGCTGTGATGAACATTGGGGTACACGTGTCTCTTTCCCTTCTGGTTTCCTCAGTGTGTATGCCCAGCAGTGAGATTGCTGGATCATAAGGCAATTCTATTTCCAGTTTTTTAAGGAATCTCCACACTGTTCTCCATAGTGGCTGTACTCGTTTGCATTCCCACCAACAGTGTAAGAGGATTCCCTTTTCTCCACACCCTCTCCAGCATTTATTGCTTGTAGACTTTTGGATCGCAGCCATTCTGACTGGCGTGAAATGGTATCTCATAGTGGTTTTGATTTGCATTTCTCTGATAATGAGTGATGTTGAGCATCTTTTCATGTGTGTGTTAGCCATCTGTATGTCTTCTTTGGAGAAATGTCTATTTAGTTCTTTGGCCCATTTTTTGATTGGGTCTTTTATTTTTCTGGAATTGAGCTGTAGGAGTTGCTTGTATATTTTTGAGATTAGTTGTTTGTCAGTTGCTTCATTTGCTATTATTGCAAAGTTACATTTTTTCCTAAAAAGCAACATGGAGAAATTGACTCTTTGGTTGAATATACATTATTAGAGTATTTGCTGATCAAACTACTATCTTTACTGTTAATTAACACTGTTAATATATATTATCTCAGTGATCATGGTATTATTAAACCCACTTATAAATAAATAAGCAGAGACCCAAAATGTCTATATAACTGGCTCAAATCAAGTAGCATAGCTAGTTCCTAAAGTCAGGTCTTTGCTCTGCTCAGTCAGAGCTCCAGACCTTATGGTACATTACTCTGTAACACTAACAGCTATCTGTTTTTATTCCTTTAGACTGATGATGAAGGTCAGTTTTCATTTCATGGTGTGGCTTATGTTAATATGGTGCCATTGCTGTATCCAGGTGTAAAGAAGATTCGGGGAGCTTTTCATGTTTACCCTTACCTAGATAGTACAGTCTATGAAAAGGTAAGAAAAATTAGTATAAAAGTTATCATCCTAATTTATTCTTATATATGTGTTTACTTATATCTTTAGCACACACATCTTTGCAGTTGATATTTGAAAACAATTGATACACTGGGATGTTAAATATAGAGCCTTGAAGTCTTTTGCCCTTGAATCTTAAAAACTTTAGGATAACAAAAAGCCCCAAACTGGAAACAACCCAAATTTCTATCAACAGGTATTCAGAAAAACAAATTATGTGGTATAACCATACAATGGAATACTATTTGGCAATAAAAAGGAATGAACTATTAAACATGCAACATGGATGAATCTCAAATGTATTATGATAAATGAAAGAAACCAGACAAAAGAGAGTGCATACTGTATGATGCCAATGAAATACAGTTATCAGAAAGTAGAAAGCAAATCAGTGGTTGCTTGGGAACAGGGATAGAGGGAAGAATGGATTACAAAAGAAATATGAGAAAAAATTTAGAGATGATGAGAATATTGGTTATTCTGACTGATGAAATCATATACTTTAAATATGTAGTTTATATTGAAAAGCAGAGACATTACTTTGCCAACAAAGGTCCATTTAGGCTATGGTTTTTCCAGTGGTCATGTATGGATATGAGAGTTGGACTATAAAGAAAGCTTAGTGCCGAAGAACTGATGCTTTTGAACTGTGGTGTTGGAGAAGACCCTTGAGAGTCCCTGGCACTGCAAGGAGATTCAGCCAGTCCATCCTAAAGGAGATCAGTCCTGGGTGTTCATTGGAAGGACTGATGCTGAAGCTGAAACTCCAGTACTTTGGCCACCGGATGGGAAGAGCTAACTCATCTGAAAAGACCCTAATGCTGGGAAAGACTGAGGGCAGAAGGGGACAACAGAGGATGAGATGGTTAGATGGCATCACCGACTGAATGGACATGGGTTTGGGTGAACTCTGGGAGTTGTTGATGGACAGGGAGGCCTGGCATGCTACAATCCATGAGGTCTCAAAGAGTTGGACACGACTAAGCGACTGAACTGAACTGATACAGGCATGAGTGCGTGTGTAGTCACTCAGTCAGATCTGACTCTTTGGTACCCTTTGGACTGTAGCTCACCAGGCTTCTCAGTTCATGGGCTTCTCCAGGCAAGAATACTGAAATGGTTTGCCTTGTCCTGCTCCAGGGGATCTTCCAAACCCAGGAATCGAACCACGTCTCCTGTGTCTCTTGCATTGGCAGGCAGATTCTTTACCCACTGAGCCACTGGGGAAGCCTCATATCAATCAGAATATTCTTTCCTTTTGAACCCATCCTTTTGAGTCCAGATAAGGACGTAGAATCTTTGTCAACACAGTATTCTAAAACATCTCCACTAAAATCAGAATTTAAGCATAAGTTCAGAGAAGGCAATGGCACCCCACTCCAGTACTCCTGCCTGGAAAATCCCATGGATGGAGGAGCCTGGTGGGCTGCAGTCCATGGGGTCACTGAGGGTCGGACACGACTGAGGGACTTCACTTTCACTTTTCACTTTCATGCATTGGAGAAGGAAATGGCAACCCACTCCAGTGTTCTGGCCTGGAGAATCCCAGGGATGGGGGAGCCTGGTGGGCTGCCATCTATGGGGTCACACAGAGTCGGACACGACTGAAGTGACTTAGCAGCAGCAGCAGCATAAGTTAAATCCTGTTTGTCATCACTGGTCCAGATGATTTTATAGGCATACCTTATTTTATGGTACTTTGCTTTATCATTCTTCACAGATGTTGTATTTTCTTTTTACAAATTGAAGGTTGGTAGTAACCCTGAGATGAGCAAGTCTGTGGGTGATATTTTTCAGCCGCATTTGCTCACTTTGTGTCTCTCTCTCACGTTTTGTTAATTCTCACAGTATTTCAAACATTATTGTTTTATTTGTTATAGTGATCTGTGTTGTTCCTAATCTAATCATTTTGGCCTTTTTTTAAGTGAAGAAGTATTTTTAAATTAAGATCTGTACATTGGTTTTTGAGACATTGCTATTTTACACTTAATAGATTACAGTATAGTGTAAACATAGCTTTTATTTGCATTGAGAAACCAAAAAATCCATGTCTTGCTTTACTGCAATATTTGCTTTATTGATGTAGTCTGGAACCAACCTGCAGTATCTCTAAAGTAAGCCTATATTTCAATTTACCTCAATAAAGTTGGATACAAAATCTTTAGAATAATGCAAGAAGTCTATTGTGTTCAGTATGCGAAAATTTAAATCCATATACTGATTAATGAGCTATAATATGGTTCTTGCAATTTTCAGATGTTAAAATTAAAATTATTTATTTAAGAGAAAAATCAGTTTTATCATGTTGCTTCTTAGGAGAAAGTGCACCTTTATAAAAATCAATAATAATAAAAACACATTACTATTTCATCATCATTAGGACAGCTATTACTCAATAATAGAGTCATGAAAGACCCATCATCTCTATTTGAAAACCAAATGAGTAATAAACTCTGTATAAGTATCCTTTGAATCAGAAGTCAGGTTTATAGGGATGTGTCTGAAATAAATAATAGGATCAAAGCCCTTATATTCATGAAAACTTTTGGGGATCAATAATAGCAAAACTAAACTTAAGATTAAATGTCTAATAATACAGGATGGATTAATAGATTTTTGTAAATAAAAATGGTGGAACTTGCACCCATTAAAAAGGTAAGCATCATGGCTTCCCTGGTGGTCCAGTGGTTAAAGAATCCACCTTGCAACACGGGACACAGGTTCAATCCTTGGTTCGGGAAGGTCTCGTATACTGCAGGGAAACTAAGTCTGTGCATCACAACTGCTGAAGCCTACTTGCCTAGAGCCTGGGCTCTGCAACAAGAGAAGCCACCATAATGCAAAGCTTGGCCCCTCAACTAGAGAGCAGCCCCCATGCTCCACAATTAGATAAAGCCCAGTACAAAAGTGAAGACCCAGTGCAGCAAGAAAAAAAAGTAATGAAGTATATATACTTAGGAAATAAAAATTTTTTAAAAGATAAACATTAATGCTTTGTAGATAATTAAATGCAAAAAAGAAAGCAAAAATTTTGCATATAGCATGCTGCTGCTGCTGCTGCTAAGTCGCTTCAGTCATGTCCGACTCTGTGCAACCCCATAGGCTCCCCGTCCCTGGGATTCTCCAGGCAAGAGTACTGGAGTGGGGTGCCACTGCCTTCTCCGATAAAAGATTTAGATTGCCAAAAAATAAAAATCTTCTATACATAGAAGAAACCATCACAAACCAAATTACAATGTACCTAAAAAATCAGGGAAAATGTTTGAGTATGTATCAGAACGATGACTATTATTCCTAAAATATAAACTACTTTATCCTACCAGTCATTTCAAGGTGTTTTGGGTGAATCTGAGGGAAACAGAATATCATAATCAAAAGGTTATAGGCTTTGATGTCAGGCAGTTTCTAGATTGAATTCTGGAACTTCCAGACTAGCTGCTATTTACTGACTCTGGGCAAGTAACTAAATTTCTCTCAACTTTATGCATTAGTAAAATGGAGACAGTACTTGTTTCCTATCATTGTTTTACATATTAAAAGAGATAAAATATGTAAAGCACTAGAGATACAGTTGACACACAGACATTTTTATTTATTACTTTTATTATATGCATGTGAAGAAGATTATTCAAATTATTCTTAGGAAAAACTTAAAAAACTTGAACAGATACATGTGATAGTCTGTTAAATGAAAAAGGATGTAAAACTACATCCACTGTGATCACAACTTTTTATAAATACATAATCATAATTTTTTAAATATATGAAAAATACTTGAATCACTTCTGGCTATGTCTGAGTGACAAGGCAGTCAAAGTATTTTCTCCCCCTAGAAGCAACTATAAAGCTCAACCCATTGACAAAATGCCATTTCAGCACTCTGGAAATTGACCAAAGATATCAACAAACTGAGAAGTATTAATGCATGAAAAACTGTGGAGTTTGAGGCATTCTTGCCAACATCTGCTTCTAAACTACCTCCTCCTCCCTTTACTCTGAAAGTGAAAGTCACTCAGTTGTGTCTGACTCTTTACGACCCCATGGACTGTAGCATGCCTGGCTTCCCTGTCCTTTACTCTCTCCTGGAATTTGCTCAAACTCATGTCCATTGAGTCAGTGATGCCATCCAACCATCTCACCCTCTGTCATCCCCTTCTCTTTTTGCCTTCAATCTTTCCCAGAATCAGGGTCTTTTCCAATGAATCAGCTCTTCACATCAGGTGGCCAATGTATTGGAGCTTCATCTTCAGCATCAGTCCTTCCAATGAATATTCAGGGTTGATTTCCTTTAGGATTGACTTGTTTAATCTCCTTACTGTCCATGGGACTTTCAAACGTCTTCTCTAGCACCACATTTTGAAAGCATTACATAGATATAACTTATATACGATAATAGTAGCATAAAGGATGGAGAATAGAATGGAGCTGTAGTACAATAAAGTTTCTATTTTTACAAGAATTAAGTTAGGCTCAATGTGCAATAGATTGTGATTAGTTCAGATGCATACTGTGATCTCTAAAGCAACCACTAAAAAAAGTATGTGTGTAGGTACCATACACATGGAAAGATCCCCTAGAGGAGGGCATGGCAAACCACTCCAGTATTCTTGCCTGGAGAATCCCATGGACAGAGAGGAGCCTGGCGGGCTACAGTCAGTAGGGTCGTAAAGAGTTGGACATGACTGAGCGACTTAGTACTCACTCACTCACCATACACATGCATAAAAGTATATATATATATATATGTATTTAATATTAAAAGAAGGCACTTAAAGGAGGAACAGAGGAGCAAAAAAGACAAGATATATAGAACACAAATAGCAAAATGTCAAATATAAATGTAAATATTTTAATAACACATGTGAGTAGTCTAAATACACCAATGAAAAGAAAGAGGTTATGAGACTGGATTTTTAAAAAATGTTGGGATTTGAGAAATCAAATATATGATATCACTTATGTGTGGAATCTAAAAAATAATACAAATGAATTCATATACAAAACATAAACCTACTCAGATTTAGAAAATAAACTTGTGTTTACCAAAGGGGAAAGAAAGTGAGGGGAGGGATAAATTAGGAGTATGAAATTAACAAACTACTGTACATAAAATAGATAAGCAATAAGGATTTACTTCAGAACACAAGGAATTGTTTTCAATAACTTGTAGTAACCTATAATGTAAGATAATCTGAAAGATATATGTAACTGAGTCACTTTTCTGTATACCTGAAACTTAAAACTGTAAATCAACTATATTTCAATAGAAAATCAAGATTCAATGATATGCTACCTACAACAAATACGTTTTGATTCAAAGACACATAAGTTGAAGTAAAAGGATGGAAAAGATAAACTATGCAAATAGAAACAGAGCTAAGTGGCTATATTTATATCAGATAAAATAGACTTCAAGATGAATAATATTATTACAGATATAGTGTGGCATGTCAATTAATCAGGAAGATGAGATTTATAAATTATAGATTATTATATATAATACATGTGTAAATAATAAATGTATATACATATATACTAACAACAGAACCTCATTATGCATGAAGCCAAACTCAACAGAATTGAAAGAGGTAATAGGCAGTTTGGCAGTTAACATTTAGAAATTTCAATATTCTACTCTTAATACTTGGTAGAACAACTATTTAGAAAATTTTTGTTAAACATAATTAATTTATGTTTAATAATTAATTGTTTATAATTAATAATTTAATAAACAAAATTACTTTAATATAGAAAATCTGCATTAAATATAACCATAATCTATATTAAACTTACCATATGTGTGTATGTGTGTGTGCTCAGTCATGTCTTTGCACCCCTATGGACTGTAGCCCACCAGTCTCCTTTGTCCATGGGATTTTCCTAGCAAGAACACTGGAGTGGGTTGCCATTTCCTCTTCCAGGGGATCTTCCCAACCCAGGGATTGAACCCATATCTCCTGTACTGCAGGCAGATTCTTTACTGCTGAGCCACCTGGGATTCCCCAAATTTACCATGTGAAGTGAAGTGAAAGTCACTCAGTCATGTTCTATCTTTTTGCAACCCCATGATCTGTCCATGGAATTCTCTAAGCAAGAATACTGGAGTGGGTAGCCATTCCCTTCTCCTAGGGATCTTTCCAAACTTACCATACAACCCAGTAAATCATTCCTAGGAACCTACCAAGAGAACTGAAAACTCGCTTTTACATAAAGACATGTATATGGATGTTGATAGCATTATTCATAATAGCTAAAAAGTCACAGCAGTCCAAATGCCCACAACTAGTGAATCAATAAGCAAATTATGGCACATCTATACTAGGGAATCAGTTCAGTTCAGTCGCTCAGTCATGTCCGACTCTTTGAGACCCCATGGATTGCAGCACGACAGGCCTCCCTGTCCATCAACAACTCCCGGAGCCTACCCAAACTCATGTCCATCAAGTCGGTGATGCCATCCAACCATCTCATCCTCTGTCATCCCCTTCTCCTGCCCTTGATCTTTCCCAGCATCAGGGTCTTTTCAAATGAGTCAGCTCTTCGCATCAGGTGGCCAAAGTATTGTTGTTTCAGCTTCAGCATCAGTCCTTCCAACGAACACCCAGGACTGATCTCCCTTAGGATGGACTGGTTGGATCCCTTTGCAGTCCAAGGGACTCTCACGAGTCTTCTCTAACACAACAGTTCAAAAGCATCAATTCTTCAGCACTCAGCTTTCTGTGTAGTCCAACTCTCAACATCCATACATGACTGCTGGAAAAACCATAGCCTTGACTAGATGGACCTTTGTTGACAAGGTAATGTCTCTGCTTTTTAACATGCTGTCTAGGTTGGTCATAACTTTCCTTCCAAGGAATACTAGGGAATACTATTTAACAATAAAAAGGAATGAACTACAATTAATGTAATATGCCAAAATCATTGAATTTTATTTTTCCAGAGCAAAACTGGAAGAATTCATTTCCTTGTCTCTTTTGGACTTGCTGCTGAAACAGAACCTTATTTCGCCTTTATTGATCGTCTGCTCCATTCTGAAGCTTGCTTAGATGTTGCCCAGTGAATTCCATTTTTAATATTCATGGGCTAGCAGTCTTTAGTACCATCCCCCTAGGCTAAACAGAAAAGATCCAAAATTGTAAATGCTTCATTCTGTTTCAACCAAGCAGAAAAACAGATTCTCATAGGAAGATGCTGTTTAGACCTGGAAAGCAGATTTTTTTCTCCCCCAAATCATGGAATTTTGACTGTACTTTAAATGGGTAAATTGTATGGACAACAGAACAACAAAGCTGTTTTTAAAAAGGAATGAACTACTGATACATGCTGTAACATGGATAAGCCTCAAAAACATTATGCTGAGTGAAAGGAGACATAAATGACTGCATGTTGTGTAATACCTCTTACATGAAATGTTCTCTTCTAGATGTTAACATTTGGAAAAATCTGCATCTTAGAATATATGAAATACAGCAATTATGGTAGAGGTGGCAGGGTTGTGAATAGTATTTAGTATTCATAATTTCTCTTTAATATTGCCATACTATTTTTTAGCAGGTTTATTAAGGTATAGCTGACATATAAATTGCATATATCTAAAGTGTACAGTGTAAAACTTCTAATGTAGGTTTGCATATCTGAAACTATTACCACAATCATGAAATGAAAATATCCATTATCCTCTTCTGTTACCCTTCTCTCCCTCCTCTGTCCGCTCCTCCCCGCTTTTTGGGGGGAGGGCAGTCTTATTTCTTTCATTTATCATAAATTACATTTAGATTCATCCTTGTTGTTTAATTATAAACATTATTTTTAGATTCTTTTCTAGTTATTTATCTATAGTTTGAATTTTCCCTTGCATAGTGTTACTTTAAACTTGTACTATTCTTCTAACTATAAGTGATAAGCCAGTAATTTTTAGATGGATAATATTTCCTGTACAGAAATAAATTCTATCGCTTAAAGTTAATCTGAAACTATGTGTCAAAGTTTAAACACTTTCTGGTACCAAGTTATGAGAAACCAAAACAAGTGAGTTTGAAATTTCTCTTAAATTTCAAACCCTAGTTTAAAAACTAGGGTAGGCAGCTAATTTTCTATGAATGGTTTTATCAGTTCAACCCATATGGCAAGGCAATTAAGCTTTTTTGCTTCTATTTATCTCTGATTGTACTATACTAAAATTATCTGGAAAACTAAATGATGTTAAAGAATAATGTGCTCAGAAGTTCCTCCACCCTTATACATAGTGAAATTAGAAAGAGAAAAACAATATACTGTATTAATGTATATATATGGAATCTAGAAAAATAATATTGATGAACAGCAGGGAAGGAAAAGAGACACAGATGTAGAGAATGGTCTTGTGAACACAGGGGAGGGAGGGAGTGGGAGAAATGGAGACAGTAGCCTACGGGGTCGCACAGAGTCAGACACGACGGAAGTGACTTGGCAGCAGCAGCAGCAGCATCAGCATATACACGCCATCCGGTGTAGGAGGGATAGCTGGTGAAAAGTTGCTGTGTAGGACAGGGAGCCTAGTCTGGTGCTCGTGATGACCTGGAGGGGTGGGATGGGGGAAGGAAGGAGACTAAGGAGGGAAGGGGCATGTATATAATTATGGCTAATTTGTGTTGTTATATGGCAGAAACCAACACAACATTGTAAAATTTTTAAAAACTCAATAAGAACAATATAAAGTTGTTTTTTTTTTAAGTTTGTTTCATTTGCCTGTGAGTAATTACATTTTTTGTTTGTTTCTTTTCAGACCAAGTGTTTATTTAGCTTGTTCCGGGATACTGGCCATAATTTGATTCAGAATAATAAAGTAGGCGGAATTAATTCTCCAGTGTCTAAACCAGTTGTTTCTAAGAACCTGAAAGAGGATAAAACAGTCAAAGAAAAGGATATGGAAGGAAAGCCTAGGCCTGGGGATGTGGTAGGTTGTTGAGAAGTTGATGATTTTGCTGGTTTTGTTACTTTCCAGAGGCTTGCATTGATTTCTGTTTTGATGAATTGCTTCATTTTAATTGACATTTTGATGCAACATAATGGTCCTTGCTCCTGCTGTTGTGGAGACCATGTAAGAATTGAATTTTTGATGTGTGCTTATTTTGTTTCAGCAAGCACCTAGTATAAAATCTCAGAGCTCAGATACTCCTTTGGAAATGGAACCCTCCCTTTGCAACAATCCAGAAGGACAGGTAACTGCATGAAGAGTTAGAAAATTAAGTTTGAATCCATCAGTCCTTTACTAAGCAGATTGTATCATATAGTGGAAAATGCTCAGGAAAATTCATTTTCTGAGTAACCATCCCATATTTGCCATGACTAGCTTATGACCTTGAGTAAGGTCATGTCTTTGTCTTGTTGAGACTCTAAAATGAGTGGATAACAGATTAATTTCAAGGTCCTTCCTAGCATTAAAAAATTATGTCTCGTTAATTATGCTTATTAAGCCCTATTAGGGATGTAGAGATACATCATGTACAGCATTTATTCATATGCTGTCAGGACACTCAACACTCTGGTGGGCAAAACAGACTGGTATGTAACTAACTGTGAGACAGACCCTTGATGACTGCTGTAGCAGAGGCACTAACGAAAGCGCTGTGTGGGCTCAGGAGTCAGAGGAGGCAGCCTCAGAAGTCTTCAGGAAGGGGTGGCATCCAAGCCAAGTAGTGAAAGATAAAGAGAACCCTCTGCCAAATGGAGACGGAAGGAGAAGAATTTCAGGATCAGAGAATAACTTGAGTCAAGACACAAGAAGGTAGCAGAACTCAGGGTATGTCAATTAATTCAGTGTATGATATAGAGAAATGACAACCCACTCCAGTATTCTTGCCTGGAGAATCCCATGGACAGAGGAGCCTGGCAGGCTACAGTCCATGGGGTTGCAAGAGTCGGATATGACTTAGCGACTATACCACCACCACCACCATGATATAGAGAAATGAAAAGAAAGTAATGGCTCTAGAAGGAGGTGATAAAGAAGAGAGGGATTGAGTTGGGGTTTAGAAATGCTTTGAAAGGCTTGCTGAAAAGTGTGGGTTTCATTCTGTGGATGATGAGGGACTGTTACGCCTTATCTCAGAAATGCACATGTAAGTTTTTAAGTCATGTAGAAATAATACCTCATGAGTGTGTCAGGGCAATACTCTTGCCAGAATATGGAAAAAAGAGACTGAAGTTGTGGTAGGGGATTCAGATGTCAGTGTATAGGTTTTTCCTATAGTACAGGTGAGTGTTAATGACAGTTTAATCTAGGGACAGGGTTGTAGTAAAGAAAGTAAAAAACTTGCAGAGGCAAGGTATGATATTTGGAAGCTTTGGGTATTGAGGAATAAAAGTTAAAGCTAACTTGGGTTTCAAGCCTCACTTTCTGGAAAGATAACAGAATCATTACAGAAAAATAAAGATAGTGGTTATTATAGGAAAATGATAAGTTCAGTCTTGGACCTGATATATTTAGGATGCTGGCAAAAATCTAGGTAGAAATGTCCTAGGTTGAAGTTGATAGATGGTACTTAGAAGGGTGTGGGTGGGAATGTCAGAAGGTTATGATATTATTTCTGCAAGACTCCTGAAAGATGTTTGCTAGAAGATAGAATGACACTCACTTAAAAGAATTTTAAGAATGATATTGAACAAATTAAACAAGACTTCAGCTGGGGTAGATGTTTTCAAGAGTAAAATTGAAAACCTTTTTCTGCAAGAGATAACCACTGCCACTATTTTTTAAAAATATTTATTTATTTATTTACTTATGGCTGCCCTAGGTGTTCGTGGCTGCGCTTGGGGCTTTCTCTAGTTATGGCAAGCTGGGGTTTCTCTTCGTTGTGGTGTGCAGGCTTCTCCTTGCAGAGGCTTCTCTTGTTGTGTAGTAAGGGCTCTAGGCACACTGACTCCAGTCATTGCAGTACTCAGGCTCAGTAATTACGGTGCATGGGCTTAGTTGCCCTTCTGCATATGGGATCATTCCAGACCTGGGGTCAAACCTATGCCCACTGCATTGGCAGTCGGATCCTTAACCACTGGACCACCAGGGAAGCCCCCCCCCCCATTACTCTTTCTTTCCAGTTATTTTTCTATCTAAAAAATATTTTAAGTCATAATCACACTTGCTTGCTTGCTTGCTAAGTCACTTCAGTAGTGTCCTACTTTGCGTGAGATGGCAGCCCACCAGGCTCCCCCGTCCCTGGGATTCTCCAGGCAAGAACACTGGAGTGGGTTGCCATTTCCTTCTCCAATGCAGGAAAGTGAAAAGTGAAAGTGAAGTCACTCAGTTGTGTCCGACCCTCAATGACCCCATGGACTGCAGCCTACCAGGCTCCTCCGTCCATGGGATTTTCCAGGCAAGAGTACTGGAGTGGGTTGTCATTGCCTTCTCTGCATAATCACACTATATATAGTTAAATATACAATTTTCTCATTTATATTGTGAGCATTATAGTACTAAAATTTTTTCATGAATATGTATTTTCCTGGAAAGAATAAATTAGAGAAAAATGTCTTTGCAGCAATATGTAGAAGCAGGGACTTACATTGTGTTGGAGATTGAACTGGACAAAGCCTTGGTTCCGAAGAGAATGCCAGAGGAACTAGCCAGAAGGTGTGTGCCGATGGTTCTTATACCTGTTTTGCAAGACAATTTAGGTGACTTCCTTTAAAGGAAGTTGTTTTGTCCACATAAATGTAATTTTTCTTGGGTTAAGCAGCAGACAGTTTTCTGGATGTTTTTTTTTAATGAAGTTTTTTTCATTACTTTTGTCTTCTTTTAAAAAAAGTCATATATGCCAATTACAAAAATATTGAAAATTTCAAGATCAGCAAGAAAAAAAAAATCAACAAGTATCTAAAAATACCCAGATTTCTTTCTACTCACCCAATGATAACCATTTTTAACACCTTGGTATTTATCCTTCTGGAGTTATTGTAAGTGTCTATATTACACACACACACACTCCTCTCGTATAAATATGTGTAATTTTTTAGAACTATGCTTACGTTGTACCACAGTGCTTTGATTGTGTTGATAAGAAGTTGTCTGTTTCATCAAGGTTATCTAATTTATTGATGTATAATTATTCATGGTATCCTTTATTGTCTTTTTTATATAGATAGATGGAGAATAATGTCTCCATATATATGAGGAATCCCTCTACATTTCCTCTCAATCCTTGTGCCATTTCCCTACCAACACCCTGCACCCCAGGCCTAAGCAATCACTTATCTACTTTTTGTCTGTATAAATTTGCCAACTCTGGAACATTTCATTTAAGTGGAAGCATACCAATGTGGTCCTCGTTGGCTGGCTTCTTTCATCTAATATGATGCTGTGAAGGCTCATCCAGCATGCAGCGTGTATCAGTACTTCATTTCCTTATTGTTGAATAGTACTTCATTCTATGAATGTACCACATTTGGGCAATTTACTCTTATTATAGCATTCTGTAATGATTGTATTAAAATGGAAATCAATTCATATAACTCCTCTCTTCAGAAGCTACCAGTGACTCCCATCATACTCTAAGTAAAAGTCAGTCTATATGACCTACAAGGGGCTGGCTATGTACTCTGCATGTATTTTCTCCTCATTTTTTTCTGTCTAGCCAAAGTGGCCTCTTGTTATTGCTCACACATGCCAGGCATACTCTTGCAGCAAGGCCTTTACACTTGCTGCTTGCTTTTCCTATAATGTCCTTCACCCCAGATATCTACATGACTTGCTTCCTTACTTCTATCAGGTCATACTCAAGTATTATCATCTCAGTGAAGCTTTCCCTGGTGAAATATGCTCCCCATCTCCACCACTCCCAACCCCCAACATAGTTTGTCTGCCTTCTTGTATTATTTTTCTGTGTGGAACATATCACTAACATATTTATCTTATTTATTGTCCTTTTTTCCCCCAACTAAAATGTAAGTGCCACGAGGGCAAGAATTTTTGTCTTTGCTTAATACTCTATCTCTGGTACCTGGAAAAGTGCCTGGTGGATAATAGGCACTCAATATATATTTTCAATGAATGAATAATATTGTCTCTGGAAAGGAAACTGCGTGGCTAAACAAGGTTGGCAGGAGACCATTTACTATATATTGGTTCATATTTCTTAAATTTTGAATCATATGGATATATTATCTAGTAACATAGATAAAATTAAAATTAAGAGTTATGAGCAAGGTCTACAATTACATAGAACCTATTCTCACTTTTCTTTTTGGCCATGCCACATAGCTTGCGAGATCTTAGTTCCCCAACCAAGGATTGAACCTGGGCCACTGCAGTGAAAGCACCAAGTCTTAACCACTGGACCACCAGGGAATTCTCATGCGAAGAGCTGACTCATTGGAAAAGACTCTGATGCTGGGAGGGATTGTGGGCAGGAGGAGAAGGGGACGACAGAGGATGAGATGGCTGGATGGCATCACTGACTCAATGGACGTGAGTCTCAGTGAACTCCTGGAGTTGGTGATGCACAGGGAGGCCTGGCATGCTGCAGTTCATGGGGTTGCAAAGAGTCTGACACGACTGAGCGACTGATCTGATCAGAAAGAAAAATTGGATTTGTGAATTTTTTGGTAAATTTCAAGACAGTATAGTATACCTAAGTAGGAATCTGAAACTCTTAGAAGGAAGAACTATAATTCCGTTTGTCTGTGTGCTCAGTCGCTCAGTCGTGTCCGACTCTTTTCAACCCCATGAACTGTAGCCTGCCAGGCTTCTCTGTCCATGGGGATTCTCCAGGCAAGAATACTGGAATGAGTTGCCATGCCCTCCTCCAGGGGATCTTCCCAACCCAGGGATTGAACCCAGGTCTCCCACATTGCAAGTGGATTCATTACCAAGTGAGCCATCAGGGAAGCCCCTGATTTCTTTTGGGTTCTTGTAAGAACTCCCGGAAATGGAAGGTAAAAGTTTTGGTGTAAGTAGTTTAACAGTGATAAAATGTATTTTCTTATTCACTGTAAAGTTTTTTTTTTCCACTGTAAAGTTTAATGTCTTTACTGTAGCTTAATGCAGTCTTATAAATTATGACCAAGAGTATACTTTTTATCCTTATTGTTATTCAGTCACTCAGTTGTGTCTAACTTTTTACAGCCCCATGGACTGTAGCACATCAGGCTTCCCTGTCTTTCATTATCTCCCAGAGTTTGCTCGAACTCATGACCATTGAGTCGGTTGATGCCATCCAACCATCTCATCCTCTGTTGCCACCTTCTCCTCCTGCCTTCGATCTTTTCCAGCATCAGGGTCTTTTCAAATGAGTCAGTTCTTCACATCGGGTGGTCACTGTATTGGAGCTTCAGCTTTAGCATCAGTCCTTCCAATGAATATTTAGGATTGATTCCTTTTAGGATTGACTGATTTGATCTCCTTGCAGTCCAACAGACTCTCAAGAGTCCTCTCCAGCATCACAGTTCGAAAGCATCAACTTTTCCTACTGAAGAGGAAAGAAAAGCTTTCACTTGCTTGTACCATTTATATTTCCAAAGCTTTGTGCTTTCAGAGACTCTACCAAAAGTCATAACAGCTACTGTTAGTAGCTACATAAAGCTACTAAAGTCGAAACACCCATTTCTTTCTAATGCCTGAGTTATGTAGTTTCTTGTGTACAAGAGATTTTAAAAAAATGAATAAGGGTAAAGCCTGGGCTCAAATTAGCCAGAAGTGCAACTTAGCTACTTTACAGGTAGCTATTTAGTGGTTTCCTACCTTCCTTCCTAATTCACAGTTATATGCTGTTCTGAAGTTCACATCTAGGTTCTTACATGAGATAATAGCATAGTGGTCCAGTGTGATGGGCAACTGACCTTTGATATCCCTCACCCAGACCTTTGGCGCTGGGAAATAAAAGAACATACATCTGGATATAAGAAAGTTTGTGTGTTTTTTTTCTGATACAGGGTCAAGGAAATGATTCCTCCAAGGCCACCTCTTACCCGTAGGACAGGAGGAGCTCAGAAGGTAAGTGCCAAAGCCAAGGTGAAACTCTGAGATGTTGAGTGCACCCACTTGAAAATAGAGCTTGGGCTCTTCGGTGTGTTTTCCAGAAGGGGTGAGAAATTGTAGCTTCACATATTTTCCCTCATGCTTCTATCTGACCAGATTAAACATACAGTGTTTAATCTTTGGCTGATGGTTTCTGAGATAGGAAGAAAAGGGCAATTTATACCTAAAGTATTACTGAATGTAAAACCCAGTCCAGTTTCAGACTATCATTCCATGTCTTGACCTCTTTGAGGCCCCTTTACCAGACACTTTGTATTTTTCTAGGCAGTGAGTGACTACCACATGCAGATCAAGAACATTTCTAGAGCCATTCTGAATGAATATCACAATATGTTTGGGAAACAAGTAGTCAAGACTGGTAATGATATAGACAGTGAAACCCTGGAGGAGCAGAAGTGCCAGCTCAACTATGAACTTAATTGCTCTGGAAAATACTTTGCTTTCAAAGAACAACTCAAGGTAAATATTAATTTATTAAACCATGGATTTTTATGAAGCATCTTATCTGCATATGTAGTTATCATTTCTTTTCCAGTGATGTTCAGCTATGCTCTACCTTTCTTGCTACTGATACAAAGACCTATGTCCTCCATGATGGAATGTCTAGAGACATTCTTCCACTCCTGTATAGTCTTGGTATGGTTCAGTATCCATACTGAGTGTAAGCTTGTAATAAACTAATTCCTCACTTGAAGTTAGGCCAGATTTGGGGCCAGATTTCGTGTTGCATTAGCAGGCAGACACTCTGTACCTGGTGTTGATTCCATGACAATTTTCTGTTTCCCATTGCAAACCTTTTCCAGCCCATAGAATCACTAAGATTTGAGAAGTATTTACTTAACAATAATTTCCCAAATAATAATGGCTAACATTTATTGAGTATTTGTTGTATACAGACGAATTTTTAAATATTCCATATTTTACTAATTTAATCCTCACAACAACTATAAGAGAAAGGTACTCCTCATTTTATAGATAGAGAATTGCAGTATTTAGTTGATTAAATAATTTGCCTAAGATTACAGAGCTAGTAAAGGTCAAAGATGGGATGTACATTCAGGCAATCTGGCTCCAGACTCAACATTCTTATTTGCTACACTGCATTGCCTTTCTATGTACATTTACTATGTGCCCTAAACTGTACCAAACAGATACAAAGAAAGTATGTGGAAATAATAAAGTGAAAAGCAACGGATACCCATGGAGACAAGAGGCCATTCTCAGGTGGCATAGGCACATCTCAGTTTGATTCCTGGTTCTACTATTACTAGCTGGATGTCCTTCTTCACCTGTTATTTCTCTTTGGCCTCTCAATCCTCTTTTGAAGTAAGATAGGAATACCAGAAGTACATATCCATTTAATAAATGAGGAAACCGAAATACCAAATGTAAAATAATTTATGAGGTTGTACAGTGGCAGGATTAGAACCAGGATTCCATTGTTCAGTCTCTCAAATCAGGCCTTTCTCCTTTTCTCCCTTGAATCATGTTGCCACTATGAAAAACATGATGCATAAACATAATGCTAAGGTTTTCTTTGGCTTTGTGACTCTCTTTGCAAAGTGTGAATCCTGTATTGACCATATTGATGATGATGGTAATGTCAAGAAAAGAATGATGTCATGAATACATACTTTGATGTCATGCAAAGTATGTTGATTGGGGGAAAATCAGAGCGCCAACAGTCTAGCAGTCACCAAGGAAAATCAGTTCACCTTCTGGATTTCTGATGAGCCTTAGATCAGAAGCTCAAGGGAGGTCTGTGCTGTTAGCATGCTGCTGAACTATGTTATCACATGGTGATGCGTGTCTCTTGCAGCATGCTGTGGTAAAGATTGTGAGAGAGAAGTACTTGAAGACAACATCATTCGAAAGCCAAGAGGAGCTGCAGAAATTTATCAGTGAGCTGTATGTTTTCTTGGTGGATCAGATGCATGTGGCCTTAAACCAGGTAGATGCCTTAGAACTAAGCACTCTTCCTTTTCTCTGTAGGTCATCAGGGTCTCCTCTAAATAATTCCTTTCTTCTTGCCTCTTTTCTTCCTTAATTCCACAGACATTTATTGGGGTAGCTGCTCTGTGCTAGGCATTGAAAACACAAAGATGAATGAGAAACTGCCTAACTTATAAGACTAATTTTTGGAAAAATAAGGGGGTATCCTCTTTCATGCAATCTCAAAAACTACAGAATGATCTCTCTTCATTTCCAAGGCAAACCATTCAATATCACGGTAATCCAACTCTATGCCCCGACCAGTAACACTGAAGAAGCTGAAGGTGAACAGTTCTATGAACACCTACAAGACCTTCTAGAACTAACACCCAAAAAAGATGTCCTTTTCATTATAGGGGACTGGAATGCAAAAGTAGGAAGTCAAGAAACACCTGGAGTAATAGGCAAATTTGGCCTTGGAGTACAGAATGAAGCAGGGCAAAGGCTAATAGAGTTCTGCCAAGAGAACACACTGGTCATAGCAAACACCCTCTTCCAACAACACAAGAGAAGACTCTACACATGGACATCACCAGATGGTCAATATTGAAATCAGATTGGTTATATTCTTTGCAACCAAAGATGGAGAAGCTCTGTACAGTCAGCAAGAACAAGACCGGGAGCTGACTGTGGCTCAGATCATGAACTCCTTATTGCCAAATTCAGACTTAAAGAAAGTGGGGAAAACCACTAGACCATTCAGGTATGACCTAAATCAAATCCCTTATGACTATACAGCAGAAGTGAGAAATAGATATAAGGGACTAGATCTGATAGAGTGCCTGATGAACTATGGACGGAGGTTCGTGACATCGTACAGGAGACAGGGAGTAAGACCATCCTGAAGAAAAAGAAATGAAAAAAGGAAAATGGCTGTCTGAGAAGGCCTTACAAATAGCTGTGAAAAGAAGAGAAGTGAAAAGCAAAGGAGAAAAAGAACAATACACCCATTTGATTGCAGAATTCCAAATAGCAAAGAGATAAAGCCTTCCTTCAGCGATCAATGCAAAGAAATAGAGGAAAACAATAGAATGGGAAAGACTAGAGGTCTCTTCAAGAAAATTAGAGATACCAAGGGAACATTTCATGCAAAGATGGGCTCAATAAAAGACAGAAATGGTATGGACCTAACAGAAGTAGAAGATATTAAGAAGAGGTGGCAAGAATACACAGAAGAACTGTACAAAATAGATCTTCATGACCCAGATAATCACAATGGTGTGATCACTCACCTAGAGCCAGACATCCTGGAATGTGAAGTCAAGTGGGCCTTAGGAAGCATCACTACGAACAAAGCTAGTGGAGGTGATGGAATTCAAGTTGAGCTATTTCAAATCCTGAAAGATGATGTTCTGAAAGTGCTGCACTCAATATGCCAGCAAATTTGGAAAACTCAGCAGAGGCCACAGGACTGGAAAAGGTCAGTTTTCATTCCAATCCCAAAGAAAGGCAATGCCAAAGAATGCTCAAACTACCACACAATTGCACTCATCTCACACACTAGGAAAGTAATGCTCAAAATTCTCCAAACCAGACTTCAGCGATATGTGAACTGTGAACTTCCAGATGTTCAAGCTAGTTCTAGAAAAGGCAGAGGAACCATAAATGAGATTGCCAACATCCACTGGATCATCAGAAAAGCAAGAGAGTTCCATAAAAACATCTCTTTCTGCTTTATTGACTATGCCAAAGCCTTTGACTGTGTGGATCATAATAAACTGTGGAAAATTCTTCAAGAGATGGGAATACCAGACCACCTGACCTGCCTCTTGAGAAACCTATATGCAGATCAGGAAGCAACAGTTAGAACTGGACATGGAACAACAGACTGGTTTCAAATAGGAAAAGGAGTACGTCAAGGCTGTATATTGTCACCCTGCTTATTTAACTTATATGCAGAGTACCTCATGAGAAATGCTTTGCTGGAAGAGGCACAAGCTGGAATCAAGATTTCCGGGAGAAATATCAATAACCTCAGATATGCAGATGACACCACCCTTATGGCAGAAAGCAAAGAAGAACTAAAGAACCTCTTGATGAAAGTGAAAGAGAGTGAAAAGTTGGCTTAAAGCTCAACATTCAGAAAACTAAGATCATGGCATCCAGTCCTGTCACTTCATGGCAAATAGATGGGGAAACAGTGGCAGACTTTATATTGGGGGGCTCCAAAATGACTGTAGATGGTGATTGCAGCCATGAAATTAAAATATGCTTACTCCTTGGAAGGAAAGTTATGACCAACCTAGACAGCATATTGAAAAGCAGAGACATTACTTTGTCAACAAAGGCTCGTCTAGTCAAGGCTATTGTTTTTCCAGTCGTCATATATGAATGTGAGACTTGGACTGTGAAGAAAGCTGAGCGCCAAAGAATTGATGCTTTTGAACTGTGGTGTTAGAGAAGACTCTTGAGAGTCCCTTGGACTGCAAGGAGATCCAACCAGTCCATCCTAAAGGAGATCAGTCCTGGATGTTCATTGGAAGGACTGATGTTGAAGCTGAAACTCCAATATTTTGGCCCCCTGATGCAAAGAGCTGACCCATTTGATGCTGGGAAAGATTGAGGGCAGGAGGAGAAGGGGATGACAGAGGATGAGATGGTTGGATGGCATCACTGACTCAATGGACATGGGTTTGGGTGGGTTCTGGGAGTTGGTGATGGACAGGGAGGCCTGACGTGCTGCGGTTCATGGGGTCGCACAGAGTTGGACACGACTGAGCAACTGAACTGAACTGATGCCAGTTATATGTTCATATAGCTAGGGAGAAAAGAGAAAGTCTGAAAAGATTTTTTTGAATTTGGCAATAAAGAGGCTGTTGTTAACCTTTTCGTAGCGGTTTCATTGGTCTAATGAAGTAGATCCAAGTTATAGTGAATTGAGGAGTAAATGAGTGATTAGAAAGCAGGTGGATAAACATTCAAGAAGTTGGAAGATAAAAAGGAAGGAGTAGGAAAGTAGTAGCTAGAAATTAGAGATTTTCTTTTTAAGATGGAAAAGTCTTTAGAATGTCCTCAGGTTTAGGAAAAGGAGTCAGTAGATTGGGAGAAGTTCAAAGTTGAGGGGAAAGAGAGGACAATCAATGGCAAACTTGGGATATACAAATGGAAAAGGATCAAGAATTTAGATGTAAGGATTAGCCTCAAAACAGAGAAGGATGTGATACCTCTTCTGCGGGGAGCCGGTGAGGCATTCCACTCGTGACAAAGGTCATGAGGAAGGAGGCTCGGCATACGCAAAGGCGGGATCGAGCCTCAGGAGTCCCCCCGGATATTCTCGAGCATTTTTCCCCCAAAAAACCAGAGTCTGCCTACTTTATTGCTTTGTGCTCTCACCTCTGACTTTACTGGGGGCTGTCCCCTACCACCATCTCTCTCTCTCTGTCAAAGAGTTAACTTACAGCTCCAATTAATAAAGTTCCTGGGCAATTAGGAGTGTTTAAATCCAAACCCCTCAGATGGTTCTCTAACTCGCCTGACAAGTTTACCTGGACTCCTGCAGCTATGCATACGATTGTTTACAGTCTCCTAGCCTCCAGAGGCACGGGAAGCTTAAGATATTCAAATAGCTTAGAGCCTCTCAGAGAGTTAAAAACTGTCAGAATAAACTAGTAAAGGATTTCATTGATGAGTCAATGCTTGTTGCCAAGTTTTCACATCCCCTGAATTGTATCCTTGAATGTGTATTAATTAATAGTTGGTATATAGTAAAAAATAAGTAGTGGCCTTGGTGTTAGTAACTTTAGACCCTTAAGGTAATAAATTCTTTTCTTTGTTGTAAGCCCATTACACATCCGCCCTATAGGAATGCAATTTTATCTTTGGAAGATGGTGCCAAACCTTAAAATAATTACTCTTAGAGAAAATAAGTCTTTGTTGATAAGTCCTTGTCAAGAGTCATAAAATGTTAGTAGGCCTTCTGGCCAGAAGATGATGTAAATCACCTAAACCATTTGTATACGATAAATTTGCAGGAAAGAAACCTTGGTTTTTGATAAGAATCAAAGACTGCTGACTTTGCATCCCCTATTATCCTCTATGTGTAACTTAGGGTATAAAAGCCCCTGTTAAAAATAAAGCTATGGGCCTTGTTCACCAGCGCTTGGTCTCCCCATGTCATTCTTCCCTTTAACTTCCAGCTGAGTCTCCATCTGGAGCGTGGAACCCACCACGCTTACTAATTATGCCTGGGCTTCTAAGACCCACTCGAGAAGGTGTCTAGGGTGAGGCACCTTCCGCTATTCGAGAGGGCGCCTGCGGCCTACGTAAGTGGTGCAAACTTCTTGTCTTGAAGTTTTATTGGTCTCCCGCGTAAACCAAGCTACTCAGCTTCTTTTCTCCACTGAATTTTCCTACTGAGCTATCCTCATTCTATTGTTCTCTATATCTCTAATTAGCATATAAATAGTCGCCTAGGCCGTCTCTCCTTCGAATACCCTGGATCAGCTGGGGCTGGTCCCCAGCACTCTTCCTCTGAGGTTGCAAGGAAAGACATACAATGGATGCAGGAATAAACAGTTTAGGGGCTTCCCTTCTTGACCACTGGTGGTTAAGTGGTTAAGAATCTGCCTTGCAATGCAAGGGATGCTGGTTTGATCCCTGGTCTGGGGAGATTCCACATGCTGTGGACCAACTAAGCCTGTGCACCACAGCTACTGAGCCCATGCTCTAGACCCCGAGAGCCACAACTGCTGAGCCCATGCGCTGCAGCTGCTGAAGGCCTGTGTGCCTAGAGCCTGTGCTCTGCAACAAGAGAAGCCACCGATGAGAAGCTCACACACCGCAATGGAGAGTAGCCCCCGCTCTCTGCGACTAGAGGAAGCCCACATGCACCAACAAAGACCCACCACAGCCAAAAAATTAAATAAATCTTAGAAAAAAGAGAAACAATTTGGTTGTGGGATTCAAAAGTTGAAGGATTTTTTTTTTTTTTTGCCTAATAATTTCTATTTCCTCTGTGAAGTAACATCTTTACTGAAAGTGAAAGGAGTAAGTGTTGAATGTAAAGTTTGAAGAGAAGAAAATTTAGATACTGCCTAGCATAATGGAAAATGTTGCTGAACAAGGACAAATACATAGACTGTTGAGAGTAGTAAAGTCTTCAGCTAAGACCATATGCAGTTTTCTTCAGGCTCAATTAGCAGCTTCTGCCTAAGAAGGAAGAAGTCAGATTGTGGGATTGTTTTGATTTGGGAGTTGTCTGAGCAAGTGCAGGAAAAGGGCAAGGATGCCCAGGACTTGAGTGTGCTGGTGAGAGAGCAGTATGAGTAGATTATCATGAGGTCCAGGCTTATCCATTTGGGAAATTATAGGTGTATTGGAAGTCAGAGAGCAGTTTTAAGGGGAATAAATGACAAGAAGACAGAAGGCTTGTAATGTGGGTATGGGGAGTGGATATTAGAGGTAAAATATTTCTGGTTTGGGCATAGGAGTGTGTTGCTATAGGGATTTGGAGCTCAGAATTAGAAAGAATGGAGTACAGAGGCATTAACAATGATCAGAAGCTCTCTTTGGCCCATCTCAAACTTAGCTTCACTCTTCACATTCCTTAGTAACTCTCCTTGTTAAAGTCAACGATATAAGTTTTATTTCTGGTTAAGAAATCAGGGGAGGGGTCTTCCCTGCCCCTAGCCTCTGGCCCAAGAGATTGCTTATTATACCAGACCTCCTCTTTCCTATCTGGGTATAAAGGATATGTTATTTTTCCTTCTACCTTTCTGGCTATGTCTAAAATGTCTCCTTGGTAGAATCTGTCTATATATCCAACTGAAAATATAGATGTAGCTGCCAAAGATTTGTTTTCTCGATGTTTGAAGATTCTGGCTAGTTCTTGCCAACCTTTTCATGTCATGACCCCTAAAAAATGATAATATTTCTGTACACTAGAGAAAAAGAAAGAAGCTATTTGGGGTTAAAAGTGACTTAGGGATGCTGACTGCCCAGCCTTGAGGAGAGCAGTTCTGCTGTAAATAATTTTTACTCACTTCCATGAGCTCAGACTGTTGGTGTTCAGATACCTGAGATTGTATTTCACCCTCGATATTTATCTGTTGGTTCCACTCACTCTGTTACTGTACTGGTAAGACTGTGAGAAACCTCAATATCATTTCAGACATCATAACTAGAGTCTCATATCTGGTTTATTCTTATAAAACTTCTCTGCTTATAACTGCTTCATTTTGTCTGCCTGTCATCTTGATGCTGACAAGACCATGCCAGATGATGTCCAAGGCACCCCTCCAGCCATTTATACTAGCAGTGAACAGCTTCGACTCTTTGCCTTTGAAGCAGAAGTCAATGAGAACTATGAAATGGCAACAGTGTACTATGAAGAGGTAATTAAACATCTTTCTGGTGGTTGTTGCTACTGCTAATTGTATAATATGGGTATAATACATAGGAGTGTTTGATTGTTTAAAATCCAACCTTGTTGGTGAAAAGATGGACACATAGATCAATAAGAGAGTCCAAAAATAGGTCCATAGAAACAGAGCCATTATATTTTTGACAAAGTTGTTTACAGATTTAAAAATTCAATGCCTAAAGGATAGGCTTTTCAAAAAATTGTGTTAGAACAGTTGGTTATCCATATGCAGAAATGAGCCTCAAGAGGCAGAAATAAAGATGGCAGAGTAAGGGGACTTGGAGGTCACCTCCTTGCCTTAAGCATGTTAAAAATATACCTACATGTGGAACAATTCTCACTGGAAGCTGACAGAAGGGCTCATGTACAAGCAAGGCTGTAAGAAAGATACACGCATAATTTAGCTGAAAGGGAAGAAAAGTGAGCTGGTTGGGACCTGTGACCCTAGGAGGGGACTCAGAGGAAAAGGGAGAGTGCAGTGGTGAATATTCACACTGAGGGGTAAGTGAGTCAAGCCGCAGACTGGGTGCCCCAGTCCTGGATTACTGTGTAGAGAAGACAGGGCGCCTTTGCGGGTTGGAGGACTGACTGCTGGGACAAACAGAAAGGCTGGAGAAGCCTGGGCTCCGTTTATGAAGAATGCAAGTGTCCTGGCTTGCCCCTGAGGCAGGGCAGAGCGAGATCTACCCTACAGGCTGGCACATTCCTCACGGCCACCTTACCATGCATCTGGGCCCAAGCCAAGCCAGTGCTCCAGCCCCACTCAGACCACACCACAGCATGGCACTGGATCTGGGGGCCACAACCAGGAAAAAAAAAGTCTAACCTGGGCTGCATCTGAGAAGAGCCACAGATGGCTACATAAGCAGCCATTGTTACAGCTATATGCACAGGGCCCAACTTGCTTCACACACCCTCCCTCTGGTGCAAATGTCCCAGTGTAGGGAGAGGGAGAAACACGCACTTAATGGGAACATAGCTGGAGGAAGATTGTCGCATCTAGTTGTGAAACTGTTGCCCTGTGTTTTCTTAGGAGAATTTTATAGTTTTAGATATTACATTTAGGTCTTTGATTCACTTGAATTATTTTTTTGTATATGGTGTTAGGTAAGGGTTCAACTTCATTCTCTGCATGTGGATACTCCGTTTTCCTAGCATAGTTTGCTTAAAAGATTGTCCTTTTCCTACCGAATGGTCTTGACACCTTTGTCAAAAGTCATTTGACCATATATGTTAGGGTTTATTTCTGGGCTCTCCATTCTATTCCCTTGGCTTATATGTCTGTCTTTATACCAGTACCAGACTGATTATTGTAACTTTGTTAAGTTCTGAAATCAGGAAGTGTGAGTTTTCTAGTTTTGTTCTTTTTAAAGATCATTTTGGATATTCAGGATCCTTAAGATTCCATATGAATTTTGGAATGGGCTTTTATGTTTCTGCAAAAAAATATCATTGGGATTTTGATAGACATTGCATTGAGTCTATATATTGCTTTTCACAGTATTAAGTCTTCTAATCTAATCTGTGAACATGCAATGTGTTTTCATTTGTTTATCTCTCTTCTTTTTAATTTCTTTCAGCAATGTTTTATAGTTTTCACTCATTATAAGTTGCTTTTATTATTACATATTTGTGGATAAGCTGATATTTGCCTCCTCAAGACTGTGACAGAAGTGATTATATGTAAATTTTTAAAATGAAACATAAAATGAACCTTTTGGTTCCCAAGTAATTGGATGAGCATATGGTGACCAAAACACTGATACTAGAAAGCAATGAATTGAGGATTCATTTTTTTTTGAGGATTCATTTTTTACATTATTTCAATAAATATTTATTGACCATATAATATAAGCCAGACAAGTGACTGTTCTGGGCATTCAGAATTTAATGGTAAGCAAAAAAGAAGTTATATTTCTAATTTCATAGAGCTTATAGTATTTCTGGAGTGCTTGCTATGTGATGTTATGTGCATGAAGGATATAGCATAGTGTCACGGTAACCTTGGTCCTCCTGATGTTTCATGTGGCAGAGGTTAGTTCGTGAGCCCCAGAACCTGGAGCACTGGCTGGACTATGGTGCCTTCTGCCTTCTAACTGAAGACAATATCAAAGCACAGGAGTGTTTTCGAAAAGCCCTTTCCCTGAACCAGAATCATATCCAGAGGTATGGTTGGAAGGGAGAGGAATGAGTAGGAGCAGATAATCTTCTGTGTGCGTTTGCCCTGGTTCCTGCAACATGGGCCATGTGGTCAATCATGCTGGTGGTCTCTTCTCAGCTTGTTGCTGTGTGGTGTCCTGGCTGTCCTGATGGAGAACTATGAGCAGGCGGAAGTTTTCTTTGAAGATGCTACTTGCTTGGAACCGACCAATGTTGTAGCCTGGACTTTACTTGGTTTGATACTTTCCTATGATACAAATGTATCTTCTTTCATTAGAAGATTTTTCCTTTCTCCTTCCATTCTTTAATGGCTCATCATGTAATTCTTAAACTTTGGTAGAAGTGTGGGAAATTTAAATGAAATGTTGTCATTCTTCAGTATTTGATAGTGGGAAATTAGTCACCTTTGTTTCAACGTCTTTTTTTATTCAGGCTTATACTATGAAATTCAAAATAATGATATTCGAATGGAAATGGCATTTCATGAAGCCTCCAAACAGCTTCAGGCACGAGTTCTTCAGGCACAAGTCACGAAGCAGAAGAGCACCGGTACTATAGAATATGTTGAAGAAGGAGGGAAAGCAGAATCCAGCTTAGGTCCTTGGGGAGTTACCAATGTTTCTTCTACAGCAGCCCTCAAAGTGGAAGCCCCCACAGGTAGGACCAGGGAGGTGGTGTGTGGCTATTGGAAAAATTACTGGCCTCATGAGTAGGCCCTGGCACATAGTAGGTACTCAGTAAATAGTTGTGAAATGAATGAGAAAGTGGAGTTTTGAGTTGTTCCAGGGCTACCAGGCAACAGTCCTTCTAAACATTTCCTCATTCATGTGACTGAAAGTCGGAAATTTCTACTGTTGTTGCTTGTCAATTTTTTGAGACTTAAAATTTTTGAGAATTTAACATCTCTATGTATCCCTAAAAGGGGTATCATTTTAGCAGATTCTTTTCCCCCTCACTCACTTCCCCAGGATCTAAAGTCTCAGTCTTGTGATTGTAAAATTTTTAAATTTATTTAATCACTTTTTTTCCCTGTTTTTCACTGACATTCTCCTTTCCCCCACTTAAGGAAATCATTCTAATGTGTTTAAGTTGTGTGTTTTTGTGTGTTTCTTGCATATGTTATTTTGTTTATAAGTTATTACACTTATTATCACAAAATTGTTATTTTGTGTACATGTATTTTCAACAGTTTAGGGTATAATGAATATTTCATAAACTGCACATATTTAATGTGTACAATTTGAAAAGTTTTGACATGTGAACACATCCATGGAAACATCACCACAGTTAATATAATGAACATATCTGAAAACTCCAAAACTTTCTTTGTGCCCATTTATAATCTCTTTCTCCCATCCAAGTACTCAACAGGCCTGACCCTGATCAGATGAGATCTGGCACATTCAGGGTGGTGTGGCTGTAGACTGTAATCTCTTTCTCTTGCCCCTGTTTCCATATAACCACCAATCAACTTTCTGTTACTATGGATGAGTTTGCATATGTTAGACTTTTACTTATTTATTTATGGCTGCCCTGGGTCTTCATTAATGTGTGCAGGCCTTCTCTAGTTATAGCGAGTGGGGACAACTGCTCTTTGCTGTGGTGTGTGGGCTTCTCATTGTGGTGGCCTCTCTCATTGCAGAGCAAGGGCTCTAGGGGTATGGGCTTAGCTGTGGATCACAGGCCCAGCTGCTTCGCCAAATGTGGGATCTTCCCAGACCAGGGATCCAACCTGTGTCCTCTGCATTGGCAGGCAGATTCTTAACCACTGGGGATGTCCCAATTTTAGAATTAAGAAGAATTACACAGTATATACTGGTTTTTTGTCTGACTTGTTGCACTTCAGTTAGTCAGTCAGCTCAATCACTCAGTCATGTCCGACTCTGCGACTCCATGGACTGCAGCACGCCAGGCCTCCCTGTCCATCACCAACTCCCGGAGTCCACCCAAACCCATGTCAGTTGAGTCAGTGATGCCATCCAACCATCTCATCCTCTGTCGTCCCCTTCTTCTCCTGCCTTCAGTCTTTCCCAGCATCGGGGTCTTTTCATGAGTCAGCTCTTCACATCAGGTGGCCAAAGTATTAGAGTTTCAGCTTCAGCATCAGTCCTTCCAATGAACATTCAGGACCTATTTCCTTTAGGATGGATTGGTAGGATCTCCTTGCAGTCCAAGGGACTCTCAAGAGTCTTCTCCAACACCACAGTTCAAAAGCATCAATTCTTCGGCGCTCAGCTTTCTTTATAGTCCAACTCTCACATCCGTATATGACTGCTAGAAAAACCATAGCCTTGACTAGACAGACCTTTGTTGGCAAAGTAATGTCTCTGCTTTTTAATACGCTGTCTAGGTTGGTCATAACTTTCCTTCCAAGGAGTAAGTGTCTTTTTATTTCATGGGTGTAGTCACCATCTGCAGTGATTTTGGAGCCCAAGAAAATAAAGTCTGCCACTGTTTCCACTGTTTCCCCATCTATTTGCCATGAAGTGATGGGAACGGGTGCCTTGATCTTAGTTTTCTGAATGTTGAGCTTTAAGCCAGCTTTTTCACTCTCCTCTTTCACGTTCATCAAGAGACTCTTTAGCTCTTCTTCACTTTCTGCCATAAGGGTGATGTCATCTGTATATCTGAGGTTATTGATATTTTTCCTGGCAATCTTGATTCCAGCTTGTGCTTCATCCAGCCCAGTTTTTCTCATGATGTACTCTGCATATAAGTTAAATAAGCAAGGTGACAATATACAGCCTTGACGTACTCCTTTTCCTATTTGGAACCAGTCTGTTGTTCCAATTCTTTTTTTTGTTGTTGTTGTTGTTGTTCCAATTCTAACTGTTGCTTCCTGACCTGCATATAGGTTTCTCAAGAGGCAGGTCAGGTGGTCTGGTAGTCCCATCTCTTTCAGAATTTTCCACAGTTTATTGTGATCCACACAGTCAAAGACTTTGGCATAGTCAATAAAGCAGAAATAGATGTTTTTCTGGAACTCTCTTGCTTTTTCGATGATCCAGCGGATGTTGGCAATTTCATTTCTGGTTCCTCTGCCTTTTCTAAAACCAGCTTGAACATCTGGAAGTTCACGGTTCATGTATTGCTGAAGCCTGGCTTGTAGAATTTTGAGCATTACTTTGCTAGCGTGTGAGATGAGTGCAATTGTGCGGTAGTTTGAGCATTCTTTGGCATTGCCTTCCTTTGGGATTGGAATGAAAACTGACCTTTTTCAGTCCTGTGGCCTCTGCTGAGTTTTCCAAATTTGCTGGCATATTGAGGGCAGCAGTTTCGCAGCATCATCTTTTAGGATTGGAAATAGTCCAACTGGAATTCTATCACCTCCACTAGCTTTGTTCGTAGTGATGCTTCCTAAGTCCCACTTGACTTCACATTTAGGATGTCTGGCTCTAGGTGAGCGATCACACCATCGTGATTATCTGGGTCATGAAGATCTTTTTGTACAGTTCTTCTGTGTATTCTTGCCACCTCTTCTTAATATCTTTGGCTTCTGTTAGGTCCCTACCATTTCTGTCCTTTATTAAGCCCATCTTTGCATGAAATGTTCCCTTGGAATCTCTAATCTTTCTCATTCTCTGGTCTTTCTCATTCTGTTGTTTTCCTCTATTTCTTTGCATTGATCACTGAGGAAGGCTTTTTTTTTTTATCTCTCCTTGCTATTCTTTGGAACTCTGCAATCAAATGGGTATATCTTTCCTTTTCTCCTTTGCTTTTGGCTTCTCTTCTTTCCTCAGCTATTTGTAAGGCCTCCTCAGACAGCCATTTTCCTTTTTTCATTTCTTTTTCTTCAGAATGGTCTTGCTCCTTGTCTCCTGTACAATGTCACAAACCTCCATCCATAGTTCATCAGGCACTCTGTCTATCAGATCTCGTCCCTTAAATCCATTTCTCACTTCCACTGTATAATTGTTAGCGATTTGATTTAGGTCATACCTGAATGGTCTAGTGGTTTTCCCCACTTTCTCCAATTAAGTCTGAATTTGGCAATAAGGAGTTCATAATCTGAGCCACAGTCAGCTCCCGGTCTTGTTTTTGCTGACTGTATAGAGCTTCTCCATCTTTGGCTGCAAAGAATATAATCGATCTGATTTCAATATTGACCATCTGGTGATGTCCATGTGTAGAGTCTTCTCTTGTGTTGTTGGAAGAGGGTGTTTGCTATGACCAGTGTGTTCTCTTGGCAGAACTCTATTAGCCTTTGCCCTGCTTCATTTCTGTACTCCAAGGCCAAATTTGCCTGTTACTTCAGGTGTTTCTTGACTTCCTACTTTTGCATTCCATTCCCCAATAATGAAAAGGACATCTTTTTTTGGGTGTTAGTTCTAGAAGGTCTTGTAGGTCTTCATAGAACCGTATAACTTCAGCTTCTTCAGCATTACTGGTCGGGGCATAGACTTACATTACCGTGATATTGAATGGTTTGCCTTGTAAAAGAACAGAGATCATTGTATTGTTTTTGAGACTGCATCCAAGTACTGCATTTTGGACTCTTGTTGACTATGATGGCTACTCCATTTCTTCTAAGGGATTCTTGCCCACAGTAGTCGATTTAATGGTCATCTGAGTTAAATTCACCTATTCCAGTCCATTTTAGTTCGCTGATTCCTAAAATGTCGACATTCACTCTTGCCATCTCCTGTTTGACCACTTCCAGTTTGCCTTGATTCATGGACCTAACATTCCAGGTTCCTATGCAATATTGCTCTTTATAGCATCAGACCTTGGTTTCATCACCAGTGACATCCACAACTGGGTGTTCTTTTTGTTTTGGCTCCATCTCTTCATTCTTTCTGGAGTTAATTCTCCACTGAGCTCCATTAGCATATTGGGCACCTATTGACCTGGGGAGTTCATCTTTCAATGTCCTATCTTTTTGCCTTTTCATACTGTTCATGGGGCTCTCTGGGCAGGAATACTGAAGTGGTTTGCCATTCCCTTCTGCAGTGGACCACATTTTGTCAGAACTCTCCACCATGACCCATCTGTCTTGGGTGGCCCTACATGGCATGACTCATAATTTCATTGAGTTAGACAAGACTGTGGTCCATATGATTAGATTGGTTAGTTTTCTGGTGGTTTTCATTCTGTCTGCCCTCTGATGGAGAAGCATAAGAGGCTTATGAAAGCTTCCTGATGGGATAGACTGACTGAGGGGAATACTGGGTCTTGTTCTGATGGGCGGGGCCATGCTCAGTAAATCTTTAATCCAGTTTTGATTATTTTGAGACTCAAACATGTTGTTGCCCATATCAGTAGTTCATCCTTTTTTATTGCTAAATAATATCCTGATGTATGGAGATACCACACTGTATTTATTTAATTACCTGTTGATATATATTTGGGCTGTTTCTAGTTTGGGACTGTTAAAGTTGCTGTGGATATTGTGTACAAATTTTTATATAGACATGGACTCTCATTCTTTTGG
Organism: Bos grunniens; assembly: GCF_055505025.1. Taxonomy (NCBI): domain Eukaryota; kingdom Metazoa; phylum Chordata; class Mammalia; order Artiodactyla; family Bovidae; genus Bos; species Bos grunniens. The sequence goes on from NC_141192.1 coordinate 16,875,584, forward strand.
ATAAATACTTATTATTATTTTTTATCACAAAGTTGTGTCTGATTCTTTGCAACCCCATGGAATGCAGCATGCCAGGCTTCCTTGTCCTTCACCATCTCCCAGCATTTGCTCAGACTCATGTCCATTGAGTCAGTGATACCATCCAACCATCTCATCCTCTGTCGCCCCTGATACTGGGAAAGATTGAAGGCAGGAGAGAAAGAGGATGAGATGGATAAATACTTAAAAGTTGAATAGCTGGGACTGTTCAACTTAGAAATTGAATATCTGGGTTATCTAGCCATATGTTTTTTAATTTTCTAATATATGAGAATTTTTCCAGATATACTTGTTTCTTACTTCTAATTTAACTTAATAGTGGTTAGAAAATGTACTTTACATGATTTGAATCCTTCTACTTGTTTTATGGTCTAGTGTTTAATCTGACTTGATCCATGTACACTTGAAAAGAGTGTATGTTCTGCTGTTGCTGAGTGGAGTGTTCTATAAAGTGAGTTTAATTAGTTGATTGTGTTGTTCAGCTCTGCAAATGCTTTGTGGTTTTGTGCCTTTGAAGTTTTGTTTAAATAGTTCTTCCTACCTCAAGTCACATTTTCTTCGATTAACTTTATAATATTAGTTTTTTTAACTTTATAATATTAGTTTTACATTTACATGGTTAATCTATCCAGATTCCATCTTTGAGTGTGATGCTAAGTGGGAACTAGTTTCATTCCATGTAGAGAGATAATTTTCTCAAAACCATCTGTTAAGCAATCATCTTTTATCATTTGATTTAAGGTGTATATGTCTCTGAGCTCTGTGTTCTGATTTGTCTGATTTTAAAACAACATCACACTCTTTATTGCTGTGGTGTTATACTGTGCCTTGATTTCTGGCATATGAGGTTTTCCCATTTACTTGCCTTTTGTATACCTGATTTACCTGTTCATGAATCTTTATTCACCTATATGAATTTTATAGTGAGTTTATCAAGTACGTTAAAAATCCAGTTGGACATTTTATTTTGACTGTATTGAATTTATAAATTAATTTAGGGATAATAGACATCTGTGCTTCTGTGCTTGGTCGCTCAGTCATGTCCAACTCTTTGCGACCCCATGGACTGTAGCCTGCTAGGTTCTTGCCTGAAAAATCTGGGAATACTAGAGAGGGGTTGCCATGCCCTCCTCCAGGGGATCTTCCCAACCCAGAAATCAAACCCAGGTCTCAAGCATTGCAGGCGGATTCTTTACCGTCTGAGCCAACAGGGGACTCCAGTAGACACCTGCATATTATTAACCATTCTATCCAAGTATGTGGAGAATCTCTCCATTTACTCTGGTCATCTTCTGGGTTCTTTGTTTAAGTTTTTAACATTTTTTCCCCAGTGAGGCCCTATTTAAGTAATTCATAGTTGTTTTATTGATTGCATTGCTATCATAATAGTATCTTATTTTAATTATTTTCTCCTTTTATCTATTAGTATAGTGAACAACATACTTAATAATTATTTTCTAGTTGGTTATTGCTGGTATTTTTTAATATATGCTATTGATTTTCTACATTTTAGTGTATACTATTGTTTTGTAGATTTGACTTGTATATGATAATCTAATTTGACTCATTTTTTTAAAATAGGGAGCTTAGTTTATTTATTTCTTTATTTTCAGCAGTGCTGAGTCTTCGTTACTATGCGGGCTTTTCTCTAGTTGCGGAGAGTGAGGGCCACTCTCTGGCTGAGGGCAGAGTTCTCATTGCAGTGGCTTCTTTTATGGCAGAGCACGGGCTCCAGGGCATGCAGGTTCAGTAGTTGCGGCACTTGGGCTCTAGAGCAGAGGCTCAGTAGTGGTGCACAGGCTTGGTTGCTCCTTGGCATGTGGGATCCTTCTGGACCAGAGATGGAACCTGGGTCTCCTGCACTGGCAGGAGGATTCTCCACCACTGAGCCACCAGGGAAGCCCGTAATTTGACTCTTATTGATTCAGATAGATTATTACTTCTATTGTTTTTTCCAGATATTATTATATCATCTGCCAATAATGATAATGTTACCTTTTCTTCCCAATTCTCATACTGCTCACCTCTTTTTATTATTTACAGTAATATGTTGTAGTTGTAGTGTTCAGCCTTGTCTTCTTTCCCTAAGGGGAATGAGTTTAAAGTTTGTCTGTTAAATCTAAAATATGGTTTAAGATTTTTCTTAAAAAAAAAAAAAACCTTTACAGAATTAAAAAAAGTCTCTTATGTTCTTAATTTCCAAAGTTTTTTTTCATTAATAAGTATTGATCTTTATCAGATTCTTTTTCTGCATCAATTAAAAAAAACTATTTTCTCCTTTTATCTATTAGTATAGTGAACAACATTGATAGATTTCTTTTATATTTAACAATCCTCACAATAATTGAATAAATACTGCTTGATCATAATGTATTAATTTTTAATATACCTTTTGATTTGAATAGCTAACTCTTTATTTTGGATCTTTGCATCTGTATTCATAAATGAAAGGCTATAATTTTTTTTGTCTAGTTTGATGATCCAGATTATTAAGTACCTTTTGTTCTTTTGCTTTTAGTGTTTAATGTATTTGTATTTTATATTTATTAGTGTTATTCATGGCATTTTCTACTTTTTTTGCATTTTCTACTTTTTAGAGTTTGTCAATTTCATCTAGGTTTAAAAAATTCATTAGAAGGACATGTTTTTTCATATTAATATATTATTTTTATACAGACTTTATTTTTTAGAGCAGTTTAAGTTTCTAAGGTTGTGTCTTGTTCTTTTATTGATAACATATTCATCTATCTCTTCATTTTTCCCAATTCTCTGTTTACTTCTGTGTGTTAGGTAGGTCGGTTGGCTACATTTCCCAGTTTTGAAGAAGTGCCTTATATAGGAGATGTCCAGTGGGGTCCAGCAGGGCACTCTTCTCAGGTCACCAGAGGTATACACTCTAGAAGTATCCCTCTTCTCTTGTGGCAAGGTGAATTTATGGGCATACTGGTAAGCAGGACTGGTCCCTGGCCCAATTGTCCATGAGGCTGTGCCTCATGTGGTGACTGAGGGCCCACTGGATGGCACAGTATCTTTCTGTGTGGTTGGTTGTGCATCCCCGAGGGACTCAAGGCTGGTGCCAGTCCACTGGTGGGCAAGTCCGTGTCCCCAAACAGCTGTTCTTGAGCTCCAGGGGAGCTCACGGCTTTGCCAACCCACTGGTGAGTGGGGTCAATTCCCAGCGGTAATAGGCCAAAGAGAAGATTCTAAAATGGCATTTGCTAGTACCAATGTTATTGTGGTAGAATGCTTCAAAAATGGCTGTTTCACCAGGGTCTGCATCCCTAGAGGGAGTACCAGTTAACTTCTGCCACTCCAGAAGGTTCTCCAAGATCTGCAAGAGGGTCTGACCCGGGCTCCTTTCAAGTTCATGCCTCTGCGCTGAGACATGGAGCATGTGACATTTTGTGGATGCCCTTTGAGTGGAGTATCTATTTCCTATAGTCCTTTGCCTCTTCTTATCCTAAGCCCCACTGGTTTTCAAAGCCAGATGTTCTGGGGGCTTGTCTTCCCAATGCAGAATCCCTAGGCTGGGGAGCCTGATACAGGGCTTAAACCCCTTGCTCCCCGGGGAGGACCTCTATGATGGCGATATTCCTCTTGTTTGTGGATCACCAAACTGAGAGTGTGGATCCTGACTATACCATGTCCCCATCCCTCCTACCATCTCATTGTGGTTCCTTTTTTGTCTTTAGTGTGGAAAACATTTTCTTCTAGTCTCTGTCATTTTCATAGATAAAGACAGCTGTTCTATAAGTGGTTGTAAATTTGGTGTATCCATGGGAGGTGGTGAGTTCAGGGTCTTCCTACTCTGCTATTTTGGCCACCTCCAGTTTCTCTTTTTTCCTTAAGATCATCATGTCTTGATGATCCGTCTGCATATTTAACCAGTCTCTTTTTCCTGAAATGCATATTGGATTACCTCCATCTCTAATAGTTTGGGTTTCCTTCTCTTTCTTGTTCTGCCTACAACGCAGGAGACCCGGGTTCAATCCCTGGGTCGGGAAGATCCCCTGGAGAAGGAAATAGCACCCCACTCCAGTACTCTTGCCTGGAAAATCCCATGGATGGAAGAGCCTGGTAGGCTACAGTCCACGTGGTCGCAAAGAGTCTGACACAACTCAGCGACTTCACTTCACTTTCTTGTTACATCCATTAGGTGTAATCATTTCCCACTAATACTGCCTTCCTTTCTAAGAGCTCACCTCCCCTCACAGTTTCTATTTCACTTCTCATAACTCTCAAATGTCTGTCTTTAATGCTGACGCCCCTCCAGGTCCAGCAGTGGATTTTCCCACTAGGTAACTCATCTCCTCATATGGGAACCTGACTGCATTGTTATATTAGGCACCCAAGCTCGTGATCTCAGAGTCAGTCCTGCTTCTTCTTGCTTGCTTACTTGACCTTCCCCATATCCTTATATCAAGTTGATTTCCCAGACCAATTGATTTTCTTTCGAAATGCTCTCTGCACCATCCCTTTATATTTCCACTGCTATCCATTACCAATATCCAGAGCATTGTAACAGCCTCATTACAGACTTCTTCATCAACATTTTTTTCTCCTTGCTGCATAGTACTGCTAGAGTAATCTTCATAAAATACCACTTTAATCCTCTGATTTTTCTGCTAAAACTCTTCACTGTAACCCTCTTCTTTTTCTTATAGAAGAAAACTCCTAGCATTCAGATATCAATACAGTCTAGCCCCTAACCTCCCTTTCCTTAATTTTTGCTATGCAATCCTCAGTACCCATTAAAATAATTAGCTTGCTACTCCCAAGCTTTAGCCCCTACCTCTTTACCTGTCCAACTTTTACCTATTTTCCAAAGCCATAGCTTTTTCTCTAGCTGAGAGTGACCTCTTCTAAGTCAGAGCCAGTTGGCATTGATCATTTCCTAACTGGCATTGCTTTTTATTTTTATTCCTAAAACATGTATTTATGTGAGAGGCAGCATGGTATGTTTAAGAGCTTCAGGAAATTAACTTTTCTGTGGTTCACTTTGTTTAATGGAACATAATAAACATATTTCATAGTGTTGTGAAAAATAAATAAAACTATGCATTACAGTCCTTATGTTCAAATACAGTCATGTTCAAATAGAGCTACTTTATATGATGATGATGATGGTGATGATTTTTGAATAATGAGATAAAATAGAATTCTTGTCCTTAAGGAGTTTTAATATTTTCTAAAACTATGTTAATATTCTCCTTTGGATTCTTGAGATTCTAGGTTTGGCATATAGCTTTTGCAATAGGTATTTGACACTATCAGGACTTGGCTTACAGCAGCTTTGGACTAGGGAGTCACAGTGACAGGAGCTGTGCTGTCAGTGGAGCTTGTACTCTTTAAATTAATCAGAAACATAAAAGTCTGCAGAACAATGTTTCTTTCCATGAAATATTTAGGGGATATGTATACTCTGGAAGTTACTTGTATTTTATCTCCTTTTATAATAAAATTTGTTCACTGTATTTGTCTTTCATTTTTTACATTATGAAAACATGATAACACATTTATAGGAGACTTGAAAATGCAGAACAGTTACATGTAGTTCCACTATATATTACAATTACTTTTTAAAGTAGGTAAATTAAGAGTTTTAGTTGGAGATTCAATATCAAGCTCTCAAAAATTAACAGAATGAATATACAGAGAAATAGAAGGATGTAGTAGACCTGAAAAGCACTATAAACCAATTCGACATAATTAAGATTTACACAATTTTCATATAACAATAGGATACAAATTCTATTCAAGTTCCCATAGACTATAAACTATGAAGACATTGGAACACATCCAGGGATATAAGACCAGGTGCAAAAATTTCATGGTCTAAATATACTGAAATCATGCATTCTGTTCTCTTTTCACTGTGGTATTATGTTAGAGATCAATATCAAAATATATTTGAAAATAACCCACATATTTTCAAGTATAATATGACATTTAGCAAGAGAGATATTTGACTTAGGTATTGAGAGCCTCAACAAAATTAGAAGACTCAAAAAACACAGAGGGTGGTTGCAGAGAAGAAAGTGTTTGAATGAGAAATTAATATCAAAGATACTTTAAAAATCTCATTTTGGGGAAGTTAAATGTCAAAATTATTTGTAATAGAATAAAAGTGAAAAGAGAATTTACCAGAATTTGTTGTACACTGAAGCTGCTCAATGCAATTAAATACAATGTGGAGTCTTGAATGAACTATGAAAAGAAATAATGGACACTAGCAAAAGATTTTGTGAAATTTGAACAAAATCTTACTTTAATAATACTGTATCACATGTTAACTTCTTGTTTTTTTACAACATAGTATTTCTTTATAATTTTCAGAATTAGAAGTTTCAAGCCTCGTTCAAATTTTTTCCTATAATAAACATTTAAATATTAATACAGTTTAGGAAGGTGTTTTTTTTCTCATTAAAATATAATCTTTTTTAGGACTAGGAGCTCCATTATCCATTCTAGATGAATTTCTTGATGAATCCTCTCAACTGCAGTCTGATTCACATGAACCCATTTTGTCTGTACAATCTCAGGATCCAGCTACCAGCCAAAAAGCATCCAACATATTTATCAAGGAGACAGGATCAAAAAAAGGTAACTAGAATAAAGATTTCTGCTTGAAAGAAGGACATAAACAAACTAGACAATGATAAAGACTCTTTGATGACCAAAATGGCAGTCTCGTTTGAAGTTGATTGGCTTATCTGTTTTGCTAAATTCCTTCATATGAGGCTAGTCTCTGAAATCTAGTCTCAGTAGTGCCACTCTTTCACTTTTAGCTCAGAGAAATAGCCAACAGATCTATGACTTTCTAACAGTGAATTTTCATGTTTGGAATATCTGAAGGTTCAAAGTATCTAGAAATCTGTTTCACATTCAAGAAGATCTGAATACTTTTTTTGGCCAGAGAGGGGGTGGGTGCATGCTGTCCAAAGTGTGGGATCTTAGTTCCCTGACAAGGGATTGAAGTCATGCTTCCTGCAGTGGAAGGGTGGAATCTCAACCACTGGACTGCCAGGGAAATTGCAGGAAGATCTGAATTAAAAAAAAAAAAACTTTCATTTCATTCAACTTGTATTTGGAACCATCAGTAGACTAACCTTGAGAACCTATGAGATCTCTTTGGGGGCCATTGTTGTAGAATAATCTATTGCTTTCAAGATTATACTTTCTCTCTTGTAATTGAGTAGAATACTCTCCCTTCTATGTGTCTGAGCTTCTGAATTTTTTCTTTATATCTAATTGTCTATTATTTTAATATCATATTTTCAGAAGCCTTAAAATCTCAAGAGTCATCAACTTGTCTGCATTCCACCCCTTATAGTGTTTCCCAAACTCCTACCACTATTTTCATGGAGACTATACGCTTCTTGATGAAAGTCAATGCTGTGCAGGTAAGAATATTTGGAATAGGGCAAGCAGAGGGAAAGATTTTAATGAACTACTTATTCTATTATGCTGCTACTGCTGCTAAGTCGATTCGGTCGTGCCCGGCTCTGTGTGACCCCATAGACGGCAGCCCAGCAGGCTCCGCCGTCCCTGGGATTCTCCAGGCAAGAATACTGGAGTGGGTTGCCATTTCCTTCTCCAATGCATGAAAGTGAAAAGTGAAAGTGAAGTCGCTCAGTCGTGTCCAACTATTAGCGACCCTATGGACTGCAGCCTACCAGGCTCCTCTGTCCATGGGATTTTCCAGGCAAGAGTACTGGAGTGGGGTGCCATTGCCTTCTCCCTATTCTATTATAGTGGTGTCTTGCAAGTTTAAATGTGTATGATGCAGAAATCAAACATGTTTCTAAGAGCACACTGTAGGCCTAATGGTATAAACATCCAAATCTGAACTCCTCTCTGCAGAAAGCGTTAGCAGACCTCACTGCCAGTCTGCTCCCTATAGAATATCAGCAAAGCAAAGTCAGACTCTGAGTTGTGTAGCCTGGTGCTACCTTAATATGGGAACTCATATTACATGAGCGTTAGGGATTCACAGGAGCCTAAGCACACCCTTCTTTCCTTCCAGATTCTGAACCAATTGAAACTATTACACAGTGCTATTGAGAGATAAAAATAGTAATTTTTTATTGGTAAAACTGGGCTGGATATGTGATTGATCCCAGATCTGACTTAGCCATGCAGTCATAGGTGGAAGAGCTTGAGAGTTGCAGTCTCCTCCCAGAGAAGAAGAGCATCCTGCAAGGTCTACCTACCGCATAGGCAGTGAGAAGCGTACCCATGAAGCAAGCAGTAAGAGAGAGAGCAAGATTCAGGAGCCAAGAGAGCTGGCCCTCAATCTGTAGAGTGCATGCCCCACTGAGGGTGGGCAAACTCAAGAAAGGGCAAGAATTACGAACTCAATGAGAGTGGACCACATAAAACAGGAGCCTTTAATATACTAACCATTCACAGTAGAGAAACAGGCTCTCTGTCTCCATAATTAGATGAATCACTTCCCCCCATATCCAAGAGCCTGAATGCAGATAGAGGAAAGAGCTGCAGAACCTTCTCCTGTGTTTTCCTAACCAGGTATTTAATGTCAGTGGAAGTTTCTGTGTTATAGGCTGGGATGAGAACAGAGGGAGAAGAAGGGTTTCCCCTCTACCTAGCAAGTACATATGAGTTTGTCAAATTTGCAGGCCTTAAATCATATTAAAAACAAAGACTAGCCCAAAGTGTAACTGGTGAATATAACAAATGTTTGAGAGTATGTCAGAAACAGACATTATGTTTCTAAGATCCCAAATCTACAATTTTAGAAAGGGAAGTTTTGCCTCATTCTGAGTTTCCTTGTAAACACAAATGCCTGAACATTTACCTTATATGTTAATTTGGTGGTTGATGAAATGCCTATGTATGCTACGCAGCAGGCTAAAACTCATCTAGTGTGACGAGCAAGACCAGGATTGTATAGTACTACAGGTAATTAACTTGGAAATATTTCTACATGAATAGCTCTTAATGGAACCATGATATGCTGAATGTTCATAACTCACCTCTAACCTTTTGAAATTGATAATCATCTCAGTCTATAATATGCTCTTTATTATTTATTATCAGAGACATAATCTTCAACCATGAGAGCTGTGGAACTGACACAGTGCAGTCATTTACATGTTTCTTATCATCTGATTTTTCCTTGCAGTATGTACACAGAGTGCTTGCCCATGAGCTACTGTGCCCTCATGGAGGCCCCAGCTGTGAGTATTATTTGGTGCTGGCCCAAACACACCTTCTCAAGAAGGACTTTGCTAAAGCAGAGGAATACCTTCAACAAGCAGCCCAGATGGACTACCTGGTAATTACTTTTGCTAGAGCATCTTAAATTTAGTTTGGAGAAGGGACAAGCAGTTAAGTTGTTTTATCTAATTTCCTTCCATTTGTTTTTCTTACTTAATCATGACTTTTACAAAGGCCAGAGAAAAGATAAGGACAGCTCTTTAGCAGACAGCTTATCTACTTCAGTTTTCCTGAACTTCTGCTTTCTCTTTGTGAACACTGTCATGGTTATGCTTGAATGTTTTCTTAATATTTACCCGAAGGACAAAATGACTTTGAAGAATGAGAGGGCAGTCCTAGAGCAGTGTTTCCCAGTGCAACTGAATGGCCCTCTTTCTAATTTGCAAAAACACACGGACTTCATTTAAATCAAAATGTTAGGAAAAAATCATTAATATGCTTTTAAATACTATCTCATCCCCTGTGCTACTTGTTCTTCACTTTCTCAGAACCCTAATGTCTGGGGCGTGAAGGGTCATCTCTATTTTCTGAGTGGAAATCATGTGGAGGCCAAGGCATGCTATGAGCGAACCATCAGTTTTGTAGTGGATGCTTCTGAAATGCACTTTATCTTCCTGCGCCTGGGGCAAATATACCTGGAAGAGAAAGAGGTGAGGAATAGAGGATGGGGAATAACTGGTCATGGTCTGGGACCTGATTAACATTAGCATCCTTCTTTGAGGACTAAAAATAGTAATATGATAATGATACTTTTACATCCAAAGGTAAAGTGACTTGCTCAACATCAGATAACCAGTAATTAATAGAAGTAGAATTCAAACCCAGGCAGTCTAATATTCAGTTCAGTTCAGTCGCTCAGTTGTAGCTGACTCTTTGCGACCCCATGGACTGCAGCACCCCAGGCCTCCCTGTCCATCACTAACTCCTGGAGCTTACTCCAACTTATGTCCATCGAGTTGTTGATACTATCCAACCATCTCATCCTCTGTCGTCCCCTTCTCCTCCTGCCTTCAATCTTTCCCAGCATCAGGGTCTTTTCAAATGAGTCAATTCTTCACATCAGATGGCCAAAGTACTGGAGTTTCAGCTTCAGCATCAGTCCTTCCAATAAATATTCTGCAAAAAAACATTTATAAAGGATATACTGCTTTGTAATAAAATAAAAATACTGTGAAAAAAATACTGAGAAAAAACATTTACAAAGGATACACTGCTAAAGGACTGCTATCCAGAATATACAAAGAACTCTTAAAACTGAACAATAAGAACATTAAGAACAACAGTTCTTTAAGAAAACAATATTTAAGAAAAGGGCCAAAGACCTTAACAAACAAAATACAGATGAAATACAAAAGAAAGAAGGGACCTGCCTGATGGTCCAGTGCTTACGACTCCATGCTTCCACTGCAGGGGTGCAGATTTGATCCCTGGTCAGGGGACTAAGATCCTGCATGCCACACAGTGCGGCCAAAAAATTTAATGAAAGAAGACACAGGTGGAAAACAAACACATGAAAAGATGCTCCACATCATCTATCATTAGGGAAATGAAAATTAAAACAGTAACGACCCTGGGGAAGGAAATGGCAACCCACTCCAGTACTCCTGCCTGGAGAATCCCATGGATGGAGGAGCCTGGTGGGCTACAGTCCACAGGGTCGCAAAGAGTCGGACATGACTGAGCGACTTAACTTTCAACAAGCATACAAAATGTGTTGTATGAAAGTAGGGAGACATGCTAATTAAAATTAAAACATCATTAAAAAAAAATAAAACAGTAACGAAATATAACTATACACCAAAATCTGGCACATTGACATTGCCAAACGCTGCTAAGGATGTGGGAGCAACAGGAATTCTCTTTCATTGCTGGTGGCAATGCAAAATGATATAGCTACTTTGTAAGACAGTTTGGCAATTCCTAACAAAATCAAAAATATTTTTACCCTATGATCAGCAGTTATGCTCCTTATATTTACATAACGAAGTTGAAAACTCATCTCCACACCAAAACCTGCACATGGATGTTCATAGTAGCTTTATTCATAATGGCCAAAACTTGGATACAACCAAGATGTTTTTCAGTAGGTGAATGGATAAATAATCTGTGGTATAGCCAGATAATAGAATATTATGCAGTGCTAAAAAGCTATCAAGCTGTCAGGCTATGAAAAAACATAAAAGGAGACTTAAATGCTTGTTATTTAGTGAAAAAATCAAATGTGCGCAAGCTAGGCGGTGCATGATTCCAACTGTAGGATATTCTGGAAGAGGTAAAACCATGGTGACAGTACAGGTGTCAGTGATTTCCGGGGACTGGAGGAAGGAGAGTGATGAATAGATGAAGCACAGAGGGTTTTAAGGGCAGTGAAAATACTCTAATGATGGAAAAATGTCACCCGTTTGTCCAAACCCATAGAATGTACAACACCAAGAGTGTACCCTGAGGAAAACCGTGGACTTTAGGTGATGATGATACGTCAGTGTAGGTTCATTAGTTGTAACAAAGATAGCCCTCTGGTGGAGGATATTGCTAATGGGAGAGCCTATGCATGTGTGGGGACTGGGGGTAATTGGAAAATCTCTGTATTTTCAGTTTTGCTGTGAACATAAAACTTCCCTTAAAAAGTTGTAATGTGAGTCCTTAATGATCCAAGGACTCATCTAACTTAGACTGGTGTGGAGTGTTAATACAATTACAGAAGCCCCATGATTATTCTGGCAATGCAGTATTTAAAGGTTCTAGAGAAACAACAGCTTAGTGGTGCTTTCTTTCTACAGTATGAAAAGGCAAAGAAAACCTACTTGCAAGCCTGTAAGAGATCACCTTCATGCCTTACCTGGCTAGGACTGGGAATCGCCTGTTATCGGGTAAGAGTATGAGGTATTGAGACTAGCCTGTGCATACAGCTGACCTTGACTCCTTGGCCTTCCAGGCATCCATGGGGTTTGAATGATGGTGGGAAGGCTATCAGGGCAATCTTCTCTAATAAAAAGCTGCTCTTCAAAGCTGTTCAGTAGAAAACTGAAGTTCAATCTGAACTACAAAAATAAAATGTTCTTTAAAAATCTCACAAAAACTAGAGTGTGAAGCTATATAATAAAAAAAATTAATGTTATTTGGTACATAAGCTCGTAATTTTATGATGTTACCTGTAAGAGAAAAGTGATATAAGATGTGAAGAATCTACTCAATTAAAGAAGCTAATTGATACTTATTAAGCTCTGTGGCCCTTCTATATTCAGGAAAAGTTGCTACAGCTTCTGGTAGATCTTCTGTTCCTCTGCCACTGAAAACTCTTTGGTCACCCTTCCCTCCTTTCCTCTAATCTTTGAAAGAGGCATGCATTCTCCTGTTCTGGTCTAACTCCTTCGTGTGTGTTTGTGGTCTTTCTCTCTCCTTTTCTCCTAATCCCTTACTTTATTAATATTTTCTTTTTTTTTTATTTACATCATTAAGCTTTCCTTCTCACTCAGCTCTTTCCATGTACTTTCCTCCTTCTTCAACAACAACAACCTCCCTGGTTGTTACCCTTAACCAAAAGAGTGTTTATGTGCCTTGATTCCTATCCATCATTGCTGTTTTATTTTTTAAATCATAAAAGTAAAATATCATTATAGAAAATATAGATGATACACAATATGAAGAAAACATGAAAGTATTCTTAATCCCGCCACTGATGATAACCAATGATGTTAACATTTGAATGCAATTTCCTCCAGTCTTTTTTGGTACATATATGGTGCTAGTGGTAAAGAACCTGCCTGCCAGTGCAGGAGACATACGAGACACAGGTTTGATCCCTGGGTTGGGAAGATCCCCTGGAGGAGGGCATGGCAACGCACTCCAATATTCTTGCTTGGAGAATCCCATGGACAGAGGAGCCTGGTGGGCTATAGTCCATGGGGTCGCAAATAGTTGGACATGACTGAAGTGACTTAGCACGGAAGTAATTTTAATGTATAAGATTGTAAATAATGTATTTGCTGCCTGGTAATCTTTTTTCTACTTGACAATATAGCATTGGTACTTTCTCACATCATCAAATAGTCTAAAACATGAATTTCGATAACTGTGTAGTATTCCCTGGTTTGGATGAATAAGTAAGATTACCATGTAATTTATCATATAAACCTGGACTTTTAAGAATGTAAAGGGCAATATTAATAATTACACTGGGGTATAGCCAACTGGGACATGTGATCACTTATATAGAAGCCGTATGCCCTCTGTTCCACCTTCCCAGAAAGGATGTAAAACAACTGTTGGTGTTAAAAACCAAACAGCACTTTCGAAAGTACAAGAAACCAGCTATATAAACTAGTCAGCATAAATCATGCTTCTGTTTAAGTAGCATGAAAATATTTTTATTGATATAGAAATTCAGAAAAACTTGTGTTAAGCCCTACTGCTAAGATGTCCAAGTAATCTCTGCCCGCAATGAGTGTTTCAGGCATAGTTATACTGTATCTACGTGTGGGTATATCACAATTTACTTGACCAGCCGCTTAGTATTGGACTTGTCATTAGTTTCTATAATTATTATAAATAAAGCAGGAATAAACATTCTTAGACATAAATCTCTGTGCTTAATTCTGTTATTTCCTTAGGATATATTCATAGAGAATGTAGAAAAATGTTAGTCTTTATACTGTCAACTTGTGTTCTAGAAAGGCTATATACTGATTTTTACTCTGCCAGGTATGAGAATCCATTTTACTGTTAACTTCATCAACAATGGGCGTTATCTTTTGCCAATTTGATATGTATCTTTTTTTCTGGCTGTGCCGCACAGATTGTAGGATCTTAATCCCCTGATCAGGGATTAAACCTGGGCCCTTAGCAGTGACAGCATGGAGTCCTAACCACTGGACCACTGGGGAATCCCAATATGTATCTTAATTTACATTTTCATCACTAAAGAAGTTGAAATCATGTGATACAAGTATTTCTTTACTTGTAAATTATATGTTCATTTCCTAGGTTGCATTTACCCTTCACTTCCTTGCAATTGGATGTATAACCCTAACACTTGGCTGAAACTTCTCTGACAAGGACCACATATAACTTCCTAATTGCCAAATGCAGTAGACTCTTAGATGAATTCTCTGTGACACTTAACCTGGTGACTGCTAACTTCTTGAAGCCCTCTCCTCCAATGACTTCCACAAGGGTGTCCTTCTCAGCCATTTTGCTGACTCCTGGTCTTTTACCCACCATAATTGTTGGGTCCTCCTGGGTTCTATAGCCAGCTCTTCTCCTGTCACCGTATTTCTTCTCACTAAGAAATATCATCCACCCCAGTGGGCTTAACTACCGCTTGTGCCCCAGTGAATTCTAAAGTTTCAGTTCCTAACACTTTCATGTTCTGACCCTTATGTCAAACGGCTCCCTTTGGTGGAACCCGAGACCCCTCATAATGTACATATCCAAAGTATAACCTAACTTGTCTCTGAAGGATTCTGACTTTCCTTAAGCCTGTAAGTTCCCCTTTATTCCCTGTGTCAGTGAATGGGACTAAATGAACTCTGTCAACCAAGCCAGAAACTTACAAGCTCTCCTAGTCTACTTCCATTACTTTTAATTAGGCACTGAATACCCTATTAATTTTGTCTCCTAAACATCTCTCGAATCTGTTCTCTCCTCTCATCCTACTTTTGCTGCTCGAATTCAAGCTTTATCCCCTTTACTTGCTAGGCTGGTCTCCTGTCCTCCCTCAGTTCATCTGCTGCGTTGTTGTTATCAAAGTGGTCTTTAAAATATGCACATACCTATTACTTCCCTATTTAAACCCTTCAATACTACCCCTTGTTTCAGAATAATAATCAGATTTTTTTTTGAATGATCTGGTCTCTCCCGAACTCTTTCAGTGTTATCACTTCCTCTGTTCTCTTTCTCTCTCACCTTATTTCTGTCTCCCCCACCCATCTCTTCTCCAGCCACACAGGTTTATTAAGAGTTTCCTGAGCATGCCATTCTCTCCGAAGCCTCCATGCTTCTGTATATGAAATTCCTCTTACCTGGAATGCCTTGAAATATAGCTAACAAACTCTTATTTATTCGTCAAGATTGACTTCAGCAATGTTTCTTCTCTGAAGCCATCCTTTACTCTCAGGAAGAACTATTCCTCTGTCCCTCCACTAAATTATATATACATACATGTATGTGTGTGTGTGCGTGTGCTTGTTTTGTTTCAGAACTCTTCATGTGTTTGAGTTTTCATTTTGTCTTAACTTGTTATATATCGGTCATAAAAGGGCAAAGGTTGTATTTTTTTCTTTTGTATTTGAGAACAAAGGTTGTATTTTTTTCTTTTGTTCAAATTATCTAGCATATTGCCTGGCACAGAGTAAAGCCTTAGCGAGTATAGGTTGATTAAATAATTAATATCTCCAAGACATTTAAAGTGTGGGAAAATGTATGGGCATTTTTGAAAGGCCGTTGTTCATATTGTCTTGGGCCTAGAAACCTATTATCATCTTTTATAAAGTAGGAAAATGAACAGCAGTTTTACTAGGGAGAGAGAAGTATTTTATCCTTTCCTTAGGTGGCCTTTTGGAAGATTTTACAAAGCAAACTCACCATATTAGGAGCAACAATGATATCCATGTGCCCAGAGCTCAGGGAGCACCCTAGAATCTCTGAATATTTTATAGATTGCTCAAGACTGTGCTATCAATAACTAATGTTAGGGGAAAGAGGAGCTTTCTGACCAATAGTAATTTGACAGACTAATAGGACTTTGACTTAAGAAAGGGATACATGATGTAAATGAAACAACTACAGATGTGTCTGACATCCCATTGTGTACAGGGAAATCACTGAATGATGCACATATGATAGTGAATACTTTTGGTTTTTTCATCCCTGGCACCTGAAGCTCCATGGGGCATGGAAGCCCTCATGGGCCTGCTGTAGAGAGAGGGAAGAAGAGGGGTATAAATTGAGAGCCCAGCAGACAGGGCTCCAGATTCGCCTACCTGATTTTTTTTTCAGTAGTATTTTTTTCTGCATGCTCCTTATTTGCTTAATTATTTTTGGCCACATGTGGTCTTAGTGGCAGCATGTGGAATCTTTGTTGTGGCATGTGGGATCTTTGCAGCACATGGGCTCTTCCTCGTGGAAGCATGCTTCTCTCTGTTGTGGTGAGAGGGCTCAGTTGTCTCATGGAATGTGGGATCTTAGTCCCCCAGCAAGAATCGAACCCACATCCCCTGCACTGGAAGGTGGATTCTTAACCACTAGACCACCAGGGAAGTCCCCTACCTGACTTTGTAATCAGAGCAGTTCTACTTTTAACTCGTTCATATATGGTAACACCACCACAAAAGATTTTGTTTGAACAATGATTTTTGTTGCTAATTTTTTTTTAAGTTGGAAATTATTAGTATGGGTCACATATACACCAGTACTATTTGGACATAGCATTTTCAGCTGAACAGATTCTAGCTGGCTTAAGTGGAAATTTCTCTGACTTAACAAATCACGTATCTTCTTTTTCTTTCAAGCTGGAGGAGCTCACAGAGGCTGAGGATGCTCTCTCTGAAGCCAATGCTTTGAACAACTACAATGCTGAAGTGTGGGCATATCTGGCTCTGGTCTGCCTGAAAGTGAGTGTTTATTATCATTACACAGTGTCCTTGGGCAGAGAGGTGAGGGGCCAAGTAAAGAAAGGGATAGTGGGAAGGCCATCAATTCACGATAGTTGAGGTTTGATGAGCTTAGATTTGGTCATTTTACTGATGATGAAGGAGGGGCCATGTCTGGGAAGCTTCTCCTTAGAATGTGCCTGAAAATTATATGTTTAGGCGTGTTTGGAAAAGAGGTTCTAAAAACAGACGTGAGGCACTTGGACTTGGTGGTCTCAGGTGAGTGGTGAAGGGGTGGACTGGAATTGACCACCAGTGGGGGTTTCAGGTGGAGTGGGCTCTGTACGACATTTTTGAGCTGCTCATCAGGCCCAGCCCCAAGCCACACAAACCAAGCCCAGCCCAGTGTGTGCCCTGTCCCAAGATGAAGGAGCATGTACCGATCAGATCGTGGTCTGGGGCTGTAGTTAGGAGATGTGCAAGGGTTATGCAGTGGGATGGCAGATTAGATTTGGGGAAGAGAGGTTCTCCTTCTTCCCTCCTTAGCACCCCTCTCATGTTTAGGACCTCAAGTCTGGGAATTGTATAGTCACTCCATTTATGCTCTGGATCTACCAAATGTAGTATATGGTCTATAAAATCCATATAAAAATCCAGTGATTAAAAAAAAAGGCAAAGTAGCCTATAAGGGTATAGACATAAATGAATTACCAACAACAGGAACAACAGAAATCTCTGATAGACTGAATCTATTTTCCCCAAAAGTCCTATCATTTAAAACATGTACCCAATGCTGTGAAGCATTCTTCTTTGTAATTGTCTCTGACATTTTTCTCTGAGAGCAGAATTCAGGTAGATAGTTTAGCTATTCAGAAAGATAGGTTAGATATTTACCTGAGTTCTTACCTCAGCTCTGCCAAACTAATCAGGAAAGGCATGGTGTTTATATTTTAAATGTATTCAGGACTGAAGTGACTTAGCAGCAGCAGCAGTTATATTTAATGACCTGAGTTCTTGTTTCATTAAAGTAGTTTTCATTTAAGGGAATTAAAAATGGGAGTGATATTGTATCAGAATGTAACAAGGTCAGATACCAGCAAAGGAGAGTCTCTTATAGTGTTTCTGAATCATTCCTTCCTGTTGAACTGCTGGCTAAGGGTGGAAATTTGTGATAGCTGCTTTACCTGTAGGAAATAACCCTCTCATAATTAAAATAACTTGCTTCAATAACTTGCATATTAGCATAAGATTCAAATTGGGAATGATGAGAGTGGCCCTCAATTTTTTGTTGACCAACATAACACAGAACCAACAGGGGATATTGTGATTATAAGAGAAACTAACAAACTAAAAATGATCGAATTTTCTCTTTGGAGTAAATATCAGTATGAGGAATACCTGAGTTCTTACCCCAGCTCTGCCACAACTAACTGTGGGATCCTGGACAATTTATTTAAACTTGCTGGGCCTCAGTTTCTTTATCTATAAGCTAAAATGCAAGATTTCAATACTTTGCTCAGAAACTGATTGATAAAATATGGAAAAAATTACGGATATTTAAGTATAGGAGACAGGGATCAAGACCATTCCCATGGAAAAGAAATGCAAAAAAAGGAAAACAGCTGTCTGAGGAGGCCTTACAAATAGCTGTGAAAAGAAGAGAAGCGAAAAGCAAAGGAGAAAAGGAAAGATATAAGCATCTAAATGCAGAGTTCCAAAGAATAGCAAGGAGAGATAAGAAAGCCTTCCTAAGCCATCAATGCAAAGAAATAGAGGAAAACAACAGAACGGGAAAGACTAGAGATCTCTTCAAGAGAATTAGAGATACCAAGGGAACATTTCATGCAAAGATGGGCTCGATAAAGGACAGAAATGGTATGGACCTAACAGAAGCAGAAGATATTAAGAGGTGGCAAGAATAGAACTGTACAAAAAAGATCTTCACCAAGATAATCATGATGGTGTGATCACTCACCTAGAGCCAGACATCCTGGAATATGAAGTCAAGTGGGCCTTAGAAAGCATCACTACGAACAAAGCTAGTGGAGGTGATGGAATTCCAGTTGAGCTATTTCAAATCTTGGAAGATGATGCTGTGAAAGTGCTGCAATATGCCAGCAAATTTGGAAAACTCAGCAGTGGCCACATGACTGAAAAAGGTCAGTTTTCATTCCAATCCCAAAGAAAGGCAATGCCAAAAAATGCTCAAACTACCGCACAATTGCACTCATCTCACACGCTAGTAAAGTAATGCTCAAAATTCTCCAACCCAAGCTTCAGTAATACGTCAACCGTGAACTTCCAGATGTTCAAGCTGGTTTTAGAAAAGGCAGAGGAACCAGAGATCAAATTGCCAACATCTGCTGGATCATGAAAAAAGCAAGAGAGTTCCAGAAAAGCATCTATTTCTGCTTTATCGACTATGCCAAAGCCTCTGTTTGGATCACAATAAACTGTGGAAAATTCTGCAAGAGATGGGAATACCAGACCACGTGACCTGCCTCTTGAGAAACCTATATGCAGGTAAGGAAGCAACAGTTAGAACTGGACATGGAACAACAGACTGTTCCAAATAGGAAAAGGAGTATGTCAAGGCTGTATATTGTCACCCTGCTTATTTAACTTATATGCAGAGTACATCATGGGAAACGCTGGGCTGGAGGAAGCACAAGCTGGAATCAAGATTGCTGGGAGAAATATCAATACCCACAGATATGCAGATGACACCACCATTATGGCAGAAAGTGAAGAAAAACTAAAGATCCTCTTGATGAATGTGAAAGAGGAGAGTGAAAAAGTTGGCTTAAAGCTCAGCATTCAGAAAACTAAGACCATGGATCTGGTTCCATCACTTCATGGCAAATAGATGGGGAAACAGTGGAAGCAGTGTCAGACTTTATTTTTTGGGGCTCCAAAATCACTGCAGATGGTGATTGCAGCCATGAAATTAAAAGACACTTACTCCTTGGAAGGAAAGTTATGATCAACCTAGACAGCATATTAAAAAGCAGAGACATTACTTTGCCAACAAAGGTCCATCTAGTCAAGGCTATGGTTTTTCCAGTGGTCATGTATGGATGTGAGAGTTGGACTTTGAAGAAAGCTGAAGGCCGAAGAATTTATGCTTTTGAATTGTGGTGTTGGAGAAGACTCTTGAGAGTCCCTTGGACTGCAAGGAGATCCAACCAGTCCATCCTAAAGGAGATCAGTCCTGGTTGTTCACTGGAAGGACTGATGTTGAAGCTGAAACTCCAATACTTTGGCCACCTGATACAAAGAGCTGACTCATTTGAAAAGACCCTGATGTTGGGAAAGACTGAGGGCAGAACGGGACGACAGAGGATGAGATGGTTGGATGGCATCACCAACTCAATGGACATGAGTTTGGGTAGGCTCCAGGAGTTGGTGTTGGACAAGGTGGCCGGGTGTGCTGCGGTTCATGGGGTCGCAAAGAGTTGGACACAACTGAGTGACTGAACTGAACTGAACTGACAATATACAGCCTTGACATGTTCCTTTCCCAATTTGGAACCAGTCTGTTGTTCCATGTCCAGTTCTGTTTCTTTTTTTTTTCTAACTGTTTCTTCTTGACCTGCATAAGATTTCTCAGGAGGCAGGTCGGTGGTCTGGTATTCCCATGTCTTTCAGAATTTTCCATAGTTTGTTGTGATCCACACCGTCAAAGGCTTTGGCATCATCAATAAAGCAGATGTTTTTTGAGAACTCTCTCATGCTTTTTCGATGATCCAGCAGATGATGAGTGAAGTCTATTAGTGAAGTCATATTATTCTCATTTAAGTCTTACATGAGTACTTCATACAAGAAATAACTAGAAGTAGTGTTCTCCCTTCATATCCAGATCTACATGCAAGTAATGCCAGTATCTGCTTCTTCCAATTCATAGAGATGGGATAAATTTTTGCAGTTAAAAACTTGGACTCTGGAGCCAGGCTGTATTGTTTTAAAACCCCATTTACTAGCTTCATAACCCTGGCAAGTTATTTATCTTCTCTGTGCCCAGACTTCTCTATCTGTAAACTGGGAATTATAAATAATAGTGTCATGTAAATAATATACAATATAAATGTAAATAATAGTGGTATATATGTAAGTAAAGCACTTTAAAAGTGTAAGTGATTAAAACAATGTAAACTACAAAGCAAGTGCTATGTGTGAGAGCTAATATTAACAGAATAGCTTCAATACTGAGAGGAACAAATGACTTATGGTGCTTTCAGGAAAAAAAAAAAAGGCCAAGTTGTCTTTCAGCTATTTGAAATGGAGGAGGAATATATATATATATTTATTTATAAGTATATATTATATTTACTATCTGGTTTTCCCCCCACCTTTCATTTTCCTGCTTCCGCTCTTCATTCAGAGGTTCTTAACCAAGAAGCTGTGGAATCTTCTGCTTTAGGTAGCAATGGCGGCAGTGTGCCTTCTCCTTTGAATGATTATGGTATGTCATCATCACTAAATTGTGCTGTTTTTTCAGGCTGGACGGCAACTGGAAGCTGAGCAGGCCTACAAGTACACGATGAAGGTATGATGCAGATACCTTTGCTATTTGTAGTATACTGACGTTGGGAATGCTAGGAGGAAGGTGCTGGCTTAATTCAGGACTTGACTTCACAGCATTTCATGATATGAAGATTTTCTAGAGGACTTTCTTACCATCTTTGCCATACCCCACATATTACCATGGGATATCTTTTTTTTTACCCTCCATGGGCCTCATTATCCTCACATACAAAATGAAGGTGTTCTTCTAGTCCAGCAGTCAGCAAATTTTTCTGTAAAGGGCAAAATAGGATTTGTGGGCCACGTGGTCTCTCTTGTAGCTACCACACTGTGCCCTTGAGGTGCAAAAGCAGCTACAGGCAATATGCAAACAAATGAGCACAGCTGTATTTCGAATAAAACTTTACTTACAAAAACAGGCAGCAGGCTGGATTTGGCTCATGAGCTATTGCTTGTGAATCCCTGGTCTAGTCTATCAGTTATGATTGCAAATAATGTGATTTGGAAGCCAGTGGCTTAAACAAATTAGGAGTTTTATTTTTTCTCATCTAATGAAAAGTCCAGAACATACTGGTACCACAGCTCCACAGTGTTAACAGAAACCCAACCTCTTTCTGTTTCACCCATCATAACATGAAGTTCCCAGCCCTTACAGTTGCAAGACAGCCATTGTACCTCAAGCTATCACATGCATATTTCAAGTATAGTAAAGATCAAAGCAGGCAAAGGACAAAAGGGCCACACTAGCTATTTCACCTCCCTTTAAAGAGATGTGACTTTAGCTTATATTTCATTGATCACAACTGAAATTATTGCTAGCTGCAAGGGAAACTCTGTCGCTTTTTAGTTGCCTACATTGCTGCCCTGAAAAGAAATCAAGATTTTGTTAGTAAAAGAAGAGAGTGGATTTGTAGGCAACTAGATGTGTCCATTACACATTGAGATTTTAAAATTAAATTCAAATCTAATGATTTTGATTCCTATGTATTTTATTCCTGTCTCTCACCTGCCAAGAATATATTTGGGTATTAGGGTAAATTTTTTAAAAATAAACTTTTTTTTTTACACAAGAAAAATGCACAAATTGTGAGCATTCATACCATGTAAATTTTTGTAAAGTGGACACTTCCATGTAACCAGCACAGTGTTCTGTTCTGAGGACTTTTTAATGGAGTTACCATGAAGCACAGAATATAGGAAGAGCCAATTCCAACCTGAGGAACTATGTTCTTTAGCTGTGGCCCCACAAATAAGGAATCTCCACATAACTATGTCAGGGGTGACGTATGTGTTCTTCCCTTCTACCTCTTACACAGTTAAAACTGAAAGATGAGAATCTGCTTGCAGAGCTCCACATGGTTCAGGAGATGGTTGGCTTTGGAAATCCATCTTTCTGACATCCTTCTACCTGAAGAATTTTCTGCATAGGATGCTGAGCCCCTTTCTTTCCAAGAGAAATTAAACCCTGGATGTTTTACCAGAATAAAGACTGGGGATAAAGAAAGAAAGGATCATCAATATAACTGATACCCATTCATTTATTTCCATTGTTTTACTGAATGGCTATTGTTACTGGATGTTTCACTGTTTGACAGTTAACTGGATGGCAATAAAAAAAAATCTAAATAAAAAACTCAGAATTCATCAGTTATGGTATGCTGAGATATACATAAGAATATAACTATTTGTGTGTGTGTGCATAAGTAAGGTATAGTATGTTCATTATTAGTTTCAGGTGAAAGCTTATCAGAATTACTCCTGTAGGAAGTCAACTGCTAAGATCTGTGGCCAGGTTCACTTACTGGAACTTAGGAATTAAGGCATCATTTTCTAAGGTGGGTGGAAAGGAAGAATGCTGTGCTGGGTCACTGCATTAGGACAAAGAGCACATGAGTCGTGCCCAGATCTAACAGTGAACAGAGAAGCTGAATCGAGTGGTCTTTGCTTACAGTATCTTCATGGATGTAAATCACAAGGGCTCCATGAAGGATCCATTACTCTCTAATAGATATAAAACTCCTCACAATTGAGGCCGTTATTCTAGGGCTAGAAATGACAAAGGAACCATACCTCACCCTTGTCCTCTTGGATCAGTGCACAGCAAAACCAAAAATAGAGGCTTCCTGTCTTTATTTTTTAAAGGAGGACACAGAGAATAAGAGGGACATGGAAAAACAGGAGGGGAAGTGAGAGGCACATTGGTAAACACAGGATAAAATCAACTCTACATTCATTTATAGTTCTTCTCTAGTCTCAGCCCTAATGCTACCTCCTTTATGAAGTCTTCCTGAGGAATTACTAGGTTCACCATCTCTTCTGCTCACCCCAAGACTGTGTACTGACCACCCCTAGTTACTCTGATGTAACCTCACCGTCTCTCCCCGCCGGCCCACAACCGCCTGCCCCTCCACCTCCCGCCACGACTGTCAGCTGCCTAGGGGCAAGGACAGCCCTCTTTCATCTTTGCGTTCTCTGGCACTGCGCCTAGGCCCTAACTGGTGCTCGGAAAACATTTGCTGGAAGGATGGATGGTGGCCTTCTCTGCTGGTCTCAAAGCGGTCTCAAAGAATCTGCCGCAATACGTAAGACCCGGGTTTGATTCCTGGGTCAGGAAGATCCCCTTGAGGAAGGAATGGCAACCCACTCCAGAATTCTTGCCTGGGAAATCCCATGGACCCAGGAGCCTGGTGGGCTACGATGCATAGGGTCGCAAAGAGTCGGACACGGCTGAGTGATTAACACTTTCACTTCACCCCTTTCCGGGATTCTCCCAGTATTCCTCCCTCGGGCAGAGACCCACAGAGCAGTGAGGGCCGGAGATCCCACCGGGCTCGGCTCGCAGAGCATTCCCAAGTTGTACCGCTCCTTCTTCGTGGCAGTTAAGACACCTTAAGGCTCTCCGTGTTGTGTTACGGAAGTGCAGGGACGGGACCGGAAGAGGCGGGGCGAGTGGACAATTCCGCCTCCGGTACCAAGGTGCCTGGTCTGGAGTGGCGGAGAGTTGAAGTCCGCGGTTCTTCAGCGTTGAGCCTTCTGGTGGGTTGTCCGCGCAGCCGGAGGCCGTAGAGCGGATTCGCTCCGGCTCCGGGAAGCTCCGAGGCGTCGCAACTGGCGCACAGGCCCCGGGGCCCGCCGGCTGCGCCATGGTCCAGCTCAGTGAGTGCTGGGGGCCTTGGGAGACCTTCCGGGCGGTCGTGGGGATAAGAGGGCGTGTGGACTGACTGGAGCTGCGCTCTCCTAGACGAGCTAGAGACAGTCCGTACCTGAAACTGCACACGTTTGATTCTGCCCTCAGTGGTTTTCTTGTTCGCTTTTAAAGTTTTCGCTGAACTCCTATGAGATAAATGGCGTTCATTTTATAGATGAGGCAGCTGGGCTTCAGCTTGTTCCAGAGACAGTAAATAGCAGGCCTGTGTTGAGTGCGTTGGGTATAGCTGGAGTGTTTAAGAGGAGTTTCACAAAGAAAGGGTTTCTGAGTCAGACTGACAAGAATTGGTTGAAAGGAAGGACATTTTGGGCTTCCCTGGTGGCTCAGAGGTAAAGAATCTGCCTGCAGTGCAGGAGACCCGGGTTCGATTTCTAGATCGGGAAGATACCCTGGTGGAGGGCACAGGCAACCCACTCCAATAGTCTGCCTAGAGAATCCCATGGACAGAGGAGCCTGGCTGGCTGCAGTCCATAGGGTCGTACAGAGTTGGACACGACTAAAGCGACTAAGCAGCAGCAGTAAGGACATTTCAGTGGATAAAGGGGGCTGTCTCATTTCATTTTCTGCATTTTGTGCACTCGATTCTTGTGTCTTAACCACTTATTTGTCTACAGCTACTGTCCTTTGCAAGGCCTACCGTGGAGGCCACTTAACCATCCGCCTTGCGCTTGGTGGCTGTACCAACAGGCCTTTCTACCGCATCGTGGCTGCTCACAACAAGTGTCCCAGGGATGGCCGTTTCGTAGAGCAGCTGGGCTCCTATGATCCAATGCCCAACAGTCATGGAGAGAAACTCGTTGCTCTCAACCTGGACCGGATCCGGCATTGGATTGGCTGTGGAGCCCACCTCTCAAAGCCTGTGGAAAAGCTTCTGGGTAACTCAGCTAAGCTTACCTCTTTGAGGGGATTTTAAATTGAAGTCATTTCCAAGATGATGAGAATTAAGAATGATTTTCACTATCTCCAGGCTAATCAGGACTGGAGGGAGAACTGAAATTGATCTAGTTGCCCGTTGAAATCTGGAGATTCCTTTTGTAGAGACTTCATGAGACCTTTTGGATGACTGAGATTTTATGCTAAAAAAAATGGGAATGGTGTGTCTTGCATGACTGTCAGTTGATCATTTTTTCAAGTAAGGAAAATAGTGTTAAGAAGTAGACAACATCCATTGTGACCTTGCAGTAAATGGAAGGAAGGGAGCTGGGGGAAGAGGTAAAAACATTTTGGCAAGTAAGGAATTTGTTTTGAAGCTTTGTCTTGGATCAAATCTCTGCTAGACTTCAGTTAAGTGAAACTAAGTTCCCAGGTAAACATTAGTTTGTATTGTTATAATGAATGAAAATCCTGTTACTTTTAGGTCTTTCTGGCTTTTTCCCTCTGCACCCGATGGTGATCACAAATGCTGAGAGGCTGCGACGGAAACGGGCACAAGAAGTCCTCTTAGCGGCTCAGAAAACAGATACAGAGGCTACAGAAACAAAAGAGAACTGACTTCAGTGAACATAGCAGTGGAAACAAACTTGAAGTCCTCTTAAAATACTTGTGCAGAACACTTAGTTTTATTATTTAGAGGTCAATAAATGGAATTTTTTAAGTCATCCATGATCATCTGGCCTGATCTGAACAGAGCCCTGGGAGAAGTTTGTTCTTGATCGACATAAAGCTGGGTATAGATACTAATTAATTCTTCCAGCCTTCTTGAGGGGAAAGACAGTGGCTGTGGGGGAGGTTGGACTCTAGGTCCCCTGGGCAATTTTATAGCCTACTACCTTCCAAGATTTCCCTGTTTCAAAGTCCCCAACCAGCATGTTTGTGTCCTTTCCAAGTATTTCCTTCTTTAATCATTTATGGTCATCCCACCAACTCAAGAATACAATTACTTCACTTACTGTTTTTGTAATTGCAGATTTACATTGTCTTGTCAACACACAATTTCAAATTTACAAAGGTAGTTTGTTACATGCTTTTAGGCTCTAATAATCTACTTTTTAAAGAAAGAATAACTGGAAGAAAGTAAAGTACCTATGTACAACTTCCATGCAAGGTTATTGGTGAGAATTATAAGGTATCATGAAATTAGGTAGGATTGTCTCCAGTTTATCAGTGGGGAAGCTGAGGTTCAGAAGTAGAAACTCGGTCAAGGCCACACAGTTTTAGTATTGGGCAGAACAGAGTCAGACCCCAGTGTTCCTACCTGGAGAGCCCTTTCCAACATGTTATGTCTGTAGTGGGGGTAGTGAGTAAAGATAAAGGGCTTTTCAAAAGTCCACTTTAAAAGTCAATGACAAAATTAGGTTGAGGTATCATGGTTAATATAAATGACTGGTTGTGTCTCCCAAAAGCCTGTTATCTGTTCCACCATAACTGTAGCAGGGTTAGATGGCTTTAGTCGTCACACTGAATAATATAAATTTCATAATCTGGTGTAAAACTAAAATATGGGAGATTTATAGAGGAGATTCTAAAGCCCTATTGTTGTACCAACCTATTCTCAGTTTTGTATTCTGAGAATAATTGCCAGCCACCTCAAACTCAGGTCATCAAGGCTCTCTGAGTTGTCACTGGATGGCCTCCACTTGCTTTGGGGAGGATTTAAAGGCAGGACAGGCAGAGAGCAACTGACTTTATGGGAGTTTGATCTTGAAGGTAGGAAAAAGAAATGCTTTGAAAACCATTTCAAAGTTTAAAGGAGAACAGTCTACCCTGGAGAGTTTGAAGTCTTTGGAGAAACCTTAACTGGTAGAGTAGAGGAGAATGTTGGAGAAGGCAATGGCACCCTACTCCAGTACTCTTGCCTGGGAAGTCCCATGGACGGAGGAGCCTGATAGGCTGCAGTCCATGGGGTCACAAAGAGTTGGACGTGACTGAGCGACTTCACTTTCACTTTTCACTTTCATGCATTGGAGAAGGAAATGGCAACCCACTCCAGTGTTCTTGCCTGGAGAATCCCACGGACGGGGGAGCCTAGTGGGGTGCCCTCTATGGGGTCGCACAGAGTCAGACACGACTGAAGGGACTTAGCAGCAGCAGCAGAGGAAAATGTAATTCTGGAAAGTATTGACCAATGAAGGGAACTGATGTGAAATAGGTATTATTTTGAGCTGATGAATTTCTGCTAATTCGCGTATTCACTTTGTGCCCTGGTCTGTCTTGTCTTTAAGACACACATATGGAAACTTCTGTGTAAGCTCATCCTCTCCCTGATTTCCGAAGTTTCCTCTAGTCCTCTTGCTTTGGATTTCCAGGCCCAGATTTTTCACCAATTCTTGGATGATTGCATCTGTCTGTCTTGCTACCATCTCAAATCCAACAAGCTCAAACCCACGTCTGCACTTTAGAAAGCCTTTGTTGCTAAAGCTTATATTTTTATCAAGATGGGGGTTTGGATCATGTTATCTCCACCAAAGTGGAAGGTGATTCAGGAACTGGAAGGTGAATGGAAATGATTCTGTAATAAATGTCAAATATAGAACTATCAATTAGAGAATTTTTAGAAGACTGGTATTTTGTGCTTTTTGTTTAATGTAGGTTTTTACAATTGCAGGGCTCAAGGGAAAGTCCCTGCCTAGCAGTCCCAACTTGTTGTTCAGTCACTCAGTCGTGTCCAACTCTTGACGACCTCATGGACTGTAGCATGCCTATTCTTCACTCTCTCCCAGAGTTTGCTCAAACTCATGTCTATTGAGTCAATGATGCCATCCAACCATCTCATCCTGTTGTCCCCTTCTCTTCATGCCCTCCGTCTTTCTCAGCATTGGGGTCTTTTCCAATTAGTCGGCTCTTCACATCAGGTGGTCAAATTATTGGTGCTTCAGCATCAGTCTTTCCAATGAATTTTCAGGGTTAATTTCCTTTAGGATTGACTGGTTTGATCACTGTGCTGTCCAAGGGACTCTGGAATCTTCTCCAGCACTACAGTTTGAAAGTATCAATTCTTCAGCACTTAGCTTTTTTAATACTGTCTAGGTTTGTCATAGCTTTTCTTCCAAGGAGCAAGCGTCTTTTAGTTGTATGGCTACAGTCACCATCTGCAGTGATTTTGGAGCCAAAGAAAAAGTCAGTCACTGTTTCTGTTTTTTCCCTATTTGCCATGAAGTGATGGGCCTGGATGTCATATCTTGGTTTTTTGAACATTGAGTTTTAAGCCAGCTTTTTCACTCTTTCACCCTCATCAAGAGACTCTTTAGTTCTTCACCTTCTGCTATTAGGGTGTTGTTATCTACATATCTGAGGTTTTCCGTATTTCTCTCTGCAATCCTGATTCCAGCTTGTGATACATCCAGCCCAGCATTTCGCATGATTTACTCTGCATGTAAGTTAAATAAGAAGGGTGACAATTTACAGTCTTGACTGACTCCTTTCCCAATTTGGAACCAGCCCATTGTTCCACGTCTGGTTCTAACTATTGCTTCTTGTAGTAGTGTAGTTAATCGCTTAGTTGTGTCTGACTCTGCCACCCCATGGACTGTAGCCTGCCAGGCCCCTCTGTTCAGTCCATGGAATTCTCCAAGCAGGAATACAGGAGTGGGTTGCCATTCTTGTCTCCAGTGGATCTTCTCCACTGGGGTATCGAACCCAGGTCTCCATTGCAGGCCGATTCTTCACCGTCTGAGCTACAGGGAAGCCCATACAGGTTTCTCAGGAGGCAGGTACGGTTGTCTGGTATTCCCATCTCTTTTAAGAATTTTCCACAATCTGTTGTGATCCCCAAATTTAAACCAAATGAGATTGCCAAATGCTGATGTTTCGCTGTTTTTTACTGGAAAAAAAGGCAAAAAGAAAGCAGCGCTAGGTTCAACCTAATATGAACCTTTACACTGTTGCATAAACTGAGCTGGGACATTGGGGAAAAGGTAGGGATGAGGTTTTCAGAGTAAGGGGAGGACGTCCGGAGCTCAGAGAACTTGTGGAAGGAGATTGCGGTGATGGGAGACTCACCGCCTCAATCCTGGCAGTCCCGTTTGGCCACGCCCCCATCCCTCAACGGCCGTAAAGTGCGGCGGCGTGACCCCGCCTCTTCCGGCGCCTCTTGTGACGCTAGCGCCTCGGGCTTTTTGCGCGGGAAAAGGTAGGCGCTCTTGAGCTGTACTTAGTGTGGCTGGGTCAGGTGTTTTCGCTGAGCCCGCCGCCCCCTTCGCACCGCTGCCGACCATGGGGCTTCTGGAACTGTGCGAAGAACTATTCGGCACCGCCGACCTTTACCAAGTATTGGGCGTGCGGCGCGAGGCCTCAGACGGCGAGATCCGACGCGGCTATCACAAGGTGTCCCTGCAGGTGCACCCGGATCGGGTGGGCGAGGGCGACAAAGAAGACGCCACCCGCCGCTTCCAGGTGCGCTAGACTCTATCCACGGCCACCCGGGCTTCCCTCCGTCTTATGACCGCCCTGCCTCTCGGGGTAGAGTGAGCCGAGCCCGGCCTGGCGTTTTCTAATCTTTATTTCTCGCGGCGCGGTTTCAGTGAGAGGCGGAAGGGTGATTTTAGTGTACTCTTTCCCGCAGATCCTTGGAAAGGTCTACTCCGTTCTGAGTGACAAAGAACAGAGAACATTATACGATGAACAGGGAACAGTGGACGAGGATTCTGATGTGCTCAGCCAAGACCGGGACTGGGAGGCCTATTGGAGATTACTCTTTAAAAAGGTAAAGAACTCTGGGGATTTTCTTACGACCGTTCCCATTTCTCATTCAATAAACCTTTATTGAATGCCTCTAAGACCTTGCGTTTTGTGTTGTTAAGAATGAGGATTTTTTATTTGGTCTCTATTAGAGAGACCCACTTCTTTGAAGAAGGGCAAATTTATCTAAGCGTTCTGTTGAACCGTGTATATATGTGTGTTATAACACATGCACGTACATACATAGATGCACACACTTACTGAAATGGGCCTTTAACTCTTGGTGTAGAGTGTAGTGAAAGGGAGACATTACATTTTTTTATAATATATGCTTTATTTTACAAAGCCAGGTGTAAGCCCCAAGTATTTTTCTGGGTCTCTTCTCACCTTTGGAAATTTCACTTAAATTTTCCTGGTGTGTAGCTTAGCAATTCTGAAGATTGGACTAGGGAGAACTCTAGAAAATCTTTAGCGTAGAAAATTTGCTTCCTTGCAACAATTTCAACTCAAGCAGCTGTTGTATTTGGGGAGAAATATTTTGACACCTGAGTTAACTTTTTTCTTGTATTCCGATTATTTAAAATTAACTTTGAGTCAAAGTTACAGCATGTGTCTCTCATTTGTTCAGATATCTCTGGAAGATATTCAGGCTTTTGAAAAGACATACAAAGGTTCTGAAGAAGAGCTGACTGATATTAAACAGGCCTATCTGGACTTCAAGGGTGACATGGATCAGATTATGGAGTCTGTGCTGTGTGTGCAATACACAGAAGAACCCAGGATAAGGCACATTATTCAACAAGCCATTGATGCTGGAGAAGTCCCATCCTATAATGCCTTTGTCAAAGAATCGAAGCAGAAGATGAATGCAAGGAAAAGGAGGGTAAGATTTTGAATGCCATTTACTATTTATATCTTGACTACTTCCCAAAAGAATTTGAGGATATATATAAAAACGAAAATATATATAAGACTGCTGAAATAAAGATAAGGCTTAACTTCTTTTCTGGTTGCCATCTAACTTAATGAGCTCACTAAGAGGAACTTTTTTTCCCTACTCTGTTGTGCTCAAAAGGATTTTACTTCGTGGATTAGATAATCAGTATCATTTGAAAGTAGCACTGAAATATTCTTCATATGGGCCAATTTTTTTAACCTTGCTGAGGCATTCTAAGGCAATAAAGTAACAGAATCCAGATACCTAGGCTCCACATTCTCACTTGGTTAAGGGGGTGAGAAGGTGACAGAGACTGTAGGACTATGTCTTATTAATTCAAATTCCTGTATTCTTGCCCAGTTTTGATGGCAACCCATTCCAGTACTTTTGCCTGGAAAATCCCATGGAGGAGCCTGGTAGGCTCGTCCATGGCGTCGCAAAGAGTCGGAGATGACTGAGTGACTTCACTCACTTCGATTCTTGAGTTGGACCCAGAATATACATTCAAAAAACAAAAAAAAATGGGGAGATGGGGTGAGTGAAAAAAAAAAACAACCAAAAACCAGTTTATTTTGATAATGATGTATTTCCAAACACCCTTTGAGGTACAATTTTGTAGAGTATCAAGGATTGTGGTTTGTGTGTCCTTTTCACCCATATTAAACTGGGGAGTTGGTAAGGGGAAGGACGATGGCAAGGGAAAGGAGCTTAAGGACATCTGGGGTTCAGGAGGGAGCAGATTCAAGGTAACAAATACCTGTGCCTCTGGTCTTTAGGGGAAGACCGGACTGGTATTAAAGTCACTCTTGCCTCAGCCTGGCTTTCATAATGGGAACTCTAGGGAGAGCAGATAGTGTAAGACTGTAGCTTTTTGGTGGGTACTTTATTTGTATGGCTGAATTGGAGGTGGAGTTAGGTCTGTGGCTTTTATGTAAAAAGATGCAGGAAAAACCTGACAAGTGTGTTGAGAGAAGTGGAATGTGTATCAAGATCATCACTTTGGCTTATAGGCTACATCTGTCTAGATTTCAAGCTGACAGTTTAAGTTGGCAACTTTTTTTAGGTGAAACTGAGCACAGCTGTGTTCAGTAATAGCCTATTAGCTTGAGAAACTTCCCTAGAGTTTGGGGGGTAGAGTGGGGAATGGAATAGTTTTGACAAAGAGTTCTGCAAACTTAGAGAAAAAATAGTATTAAAAAAAATAAATTGATTTCAAGGACTGAAGTAGGCAGAGGAAACTCTTTATTAGAGTAACAAGGTCCTAACATATCATCATTCTTAGTATTAATAGTATTCATTGCTGTTTAGAAAATTCTCTGGGGACTGGGGCCTCTCATAGTCTTAGGTGTTGCCCTGGAGAATGAACTTACTAACCTTTCCCAAGGTATTCTTGTAGTAGTTTGGAATCAGTGCCCTAGTAAAATTTGGTAAGAGGAGGTGGGTTTGAAATCTGGTAAAGAAACGTTAAAACGGAATTTGTTAAGAGTTTATCCTAACTACTTAGGGGAAATTTTAAACCAGGGTTGCACTCTTGGCTACCACAAGTCACATGTAGTAAATTTGGTTTCCAGAGGAGGAATCTGAGGTGCCTGTGTCCTGGCAACATTTGAGGGCATCCTTGGTTAAGTGACCTTTCTTAGCTCTTCTAGCATTTTGTTTTCCTTACTGTCCCCCTATGGTTTATGGAACCAAATGACCTGCTGCTGCTGCTGCTGCTAAGTCGCCTCAGTCATGTCTGACTCTGTGCGACCCCATAGAGGGCAGCCCACTAGGCTCCTCCGTCCCTGGGATTCTCCAGCCAAGAATACTGGAGTGGGTTGGCTGCCATTTCCTTCTCCAATGCAAGAAAGTGAAAGTGAAGTCGCTCAGTCGTGCCCGACTCTTAGTGATCCCCATGGACTGCAGCCTACCAGGTTCCTCCATCCATGGGATTTTCCAGGCGAGAGTACTGGAGTGGGGTGCCATTGCCTTCTCCGACTAATTGGAAAAAGAGGATCTACTGCTTGATTTTATCCTTTTAATTTATATAATCCTCAAATTGAAATGGTCTTAACAGATTTACTTTTGGGAAAGAGGGTGTATTTTTAGTATTTGCTAGGTTGGCATTGTATCTCACACGAGTTTCTGTTTTAGGCTCAGGAAGAGGCTAAAGAAGCAGAAATGAGCAGGAAGGAGTTGGGGCTTGATGAAGGAGTGGATAACTTGAAAGTAGCCATTCAGGTAAACTGTCAGGTTGTCTGTGAAGCTTACCGCCATTTCTTCCAATTTCTGCTTCTTACTGCTAATATTTCTTTGGAGTTTATATAGTATTGTAGGCATTTTGTTTTCATCTTTTAAGACATTCAGGTACCATACAGTCATCCTTTTAAAATGTACAATTCAGTGGTATAATTCAGTGGTTTTTTAGTATATTATTGATCAGGTTTTACAATCATCAGCACTATCTAATTCCAGAACATCTTCATCACTCTAAACACTAGCAGTCACTCCCTATTCTCCCTTTCAGCAACTGCTGAATACTTTATTTCTGTGGACAGTCTTGAGTTTTGAAAGCTTGTGTTTTAA
Organism: Bos grunniens; assembly: GCF_055505025.1. NCBI lineage: Eukaryota > Metazoa > Chordata > Mammalia > Artiodactyla > Bovidae > Bos > Bos grunniens. The sequence continues at coordinate 16,909,302 of NC_141192.1, forward strand.
CTTCTTAAACAGAGCAGACAAAAGGATCGGCAAAAGGAAATGGACAATTTTCTGGCTCAGATGGAAGCAAAGTACTGCAAACCTTCCAAACGAGGAGGGAAAAAAACGACTCTCAAGAAAGAAAAGAAATAATGGAATATTCTCTTCAAAAGTCCATAGGTGTTAACTGATGCCTTTGTAGGCAAGGTACAGTCAAGATTTGAAGACAGAAGTCAACTCAACTCTTGAGAAAAGTTGTCTTTCAAGCCTAAATTATTTGGATCAACTATCTAAACCAAGTAGACTCTCTCAGCCTGGTCTTAGTTTATCCTAGAAATAGGCTGACATTCTGTGAGGTCCTCCTCTGAAGGCATTGGTGGTGATCACCGAGGGAGCGGGAGGGGAATGCTTCCCGAGAGCACTCTTCTCTGCGTCTCCTGTATGAGGAACTCTCTACCATGCAGATCTGTCCTTACCACTTTTAGCAGTTGTTATTTTGCCACGTAGGAGTGAGCTTCAGGGTATTCAGTGGTGTGTGTTTTTTAGGACATGTGCTCTACCTAGCCTTCGACACTTGCTGGGCATCTGTTTTCCAAATACTTGCCAGTTTGCTTTTAGTCTTAATGTTCTTGCCTAGGTCCTCTCTTTTTTTTTTCCTCCTCAACCAAGTTTGGCACTCTTTGCTTGAGGTGTATAGGAGAAACAGGTGTTCAGATTACTTCAAGCACTTTTGTAAGAATTGTACAAGATTAAATAATCAAGTGAAAGATGACTGTTAAGTTCCCAGGGCTTTTTAAGTGATCCCAATATGATCATTTAAAAGATGATTTATTAAATATATGAATGGTGCCTAGGATAAAGGAGAGAAGAAAAGTAGTTCTAGCCAGCATTGTAGCAGATAGTCTGGTTTAAGTTCCATAAAGAGATGCTGTAATCCTCTGTAACTGCTGAATGTCCTTAGAGTCAGGTTACTGAGCTTGTCAGAACTTGTTTCCTCATCTATAAAAAGGTGAGGCTAAATGACTTGTTAACTCTGACCTTGAAAGGCAAGCTGTCTTGATCCAGTGGTTTGTTATCATGTACTTATGGTATTGATTTGTGAGAATAGTACAGAGATTTTCATTTATATTTAGTAGAATTGGTAGGAGTTCATTAGAATATATGAAAATTTTTTAGAGACTGTTCAACTTAAAATCTCTGATTTGTAAGCTAATATATTCAATACCATATGCATAAAACAAGCCTCCTGTTACTGAGATTCATGTACATAATTTATCTGAGGTAAGCGTAAGACATGTTTTCAGTTTGTGATTACAAATAGGTTAAAAAATACTCTTAATTGTATTAAAAATACAGTTTAATGCAGGTTGTCTGCTGTATCTGTCTTCATATGATAGTATTAGAACACTTTGAAACAATAAAATTATCCCAATTGATGATCATTTGAATTTATCAACTCTGAAGATTAATAGAAGATCTAAAACCAATATGATCATCAGAATTAAAATTCAACGAAATTAAATAAGTTTAAGCCATAGTTAAAACCATTGCTGCATTCATGAGTGCACTTGGGAAAGGTCCATGTGAAAATCAGAAGAATATCAAATCAGAAAATCAGAAGAATGTCAAAGTTCTCTTCCTTTGCTCTAGTATATGTTTATAGTAGACAGAACAGCAGGGTTTCAGGAATTTTCAGAAGTTGTGTCTTGCTGGCTCACTAACAGAAAGATTCTATAAATTTTTAAATTGCTTTTCTTAGACCTGCAGGAGAAAATCTAGCAAGGCAGGTGTGATATTTGGGGCAGCAGGGGTTTGAGGGGGTGGGTAGGAAATGACCACCAAAGTACTTTGAGAAGAAAACAAGTGTAACCTGATGTCAGGCAGCTGTTGTAAGGCTGAATTGTCCTACCTGGGGGAAAAAAACATTCATTATTTATTACATGGATTACTTTATACCAGTGCTCAACATTTATGTTTTTAGTTATTCATCCCTGCCATATATATCTGCCTATGGATTTGGACATCTAAGAGAAAAATTTAGGAATCACATCTGTTTTTTAAGGAACTGTCTCCTAAAAATGACTTAAAAGTGAGTACACCTCTCCAGAAATTAACACAATAATGTTAAAATAAATTAACACAAGTAATTAAGCCAATAATAATGTTATCAAATGATTTGCTACATTTTGTGTACACGTAGTCTGATAGAATGCTGTAGTAATTGAACTGATCATTGTTAACAGACAACATGAACAGTGATTTGGAGGAAATTATTCATTTGTTACATCTTTGGCTACAAACTTTACTGTCCAGTGAAGTGATTAACTTATGCTGAACAGAAGACAGTAACTGGAGATAGAAACAGTACCCATGTAATCTTTGGCTGATACTGTTCTCAGTCTGTTGTACCAAAATAATTCACAAAGATGGTTTCAGGTTGTCTCTTGTATACAAGGTCTGCATCATGAGATGACTGAACATTGATTTGTGAAATCTTCCCATGTGTTCCCTGCAGCCCGAAGCAAGTTCTCCTCATTCGTGCTATGGTCCCTGCCTGGTTCTAGAGATTGGTCCACTTCTGTTTTGAGATTTTGTAGATCCATGTAACTGAGGACCTGAGAGACAAAGATAACATCGTAGAGTAACATGAATAGACATTCTAGATTTGATCGTCTTGAGCTCCTATGTACAGACTTTTTTTGCTCCAGTTATTAGACTTTAAATTTGGAGACTGTGACTAAGTAGTAAAGTTTATATTTACTAAAGCAGTGAAAATCGTGTTTGCATATTTTATCATGTAAAAACAAACAAAATCTATGTAAGATGTGATGTAGTAACCTAATTTTAGAAAATAGTCACTAATTGAAAAGGAATAAAATGTGTTTCACTTAGCTAAACATTATACTAGTTATACTTGACCATCAGCATGGCCAGATGTAGTAACTGTAGCTCAGAGGCAGTAGTGCTTCCCTGAGGACTGATCCAAGAACAGAATCTGCTGACGGCATAGACTACTAAATGTTGCTGCTAGGAACCTGAACTAAGAGAATTCACTTGAACTACAGAGATGATTTCAGGCAGATTACTTTTTAACATACTTTAACATACTTGCTAATTAATCTGATTATTAACAGGAAACATTTCAACTGCCTGGTAATTCTAAATTTCACCTATAACATAAGGAAAAAATGACCCTGATGGTGAGAAGACCATTATAGGAAGAATTAAGATGTTCTTAAATTTCCTCCTATCACTCCTATGAAAATAGAAACTATAGAATATAACTTAGAAGACAAAAAAGTTAATGGGATGGAATCAGACTCCTCATGTCTTGACATTGTGAATTTCTTTTCTTACCTTGGCCTAGCAGTTTAACTAAATTGAATGAATGTGGTGGCTCTGCTCTAAGAAAACTTAGAGCAGTTTAATCCATAGCAATACAGGTTTTTGCCTACATAATAAAATCCATGCAGTGTTTGAATGTTATGAAAATGATTTATTTGGCTTAATTTGTTTATATTAAAAAAAAAAGCATTGTTTACTCTGCCAGAATGGCAAGAGGAAAATTTATATATGAGAAAACAGATCTGGAACTTCTTGGCTTTGAGCAGTTAGAGTTCTCTTATTTTTCTTTTTATTACTATATCCTATATTCCAAAATGAATTTGAGATGATTTACAAAGATGTAGGAAAACAAAATATAAAATCTGGAGGAAGAAAAAATAATAAGCATGGGAAAAAAGCAAGATCTTAACAAGACTGTAGTAAAATAAGAGCCATGACCCCACCTGTCCCTGCAGATCCCCTACCAGGTCGGGCCTGGTGAGGATACTCAGCAGCACACACACGACGATACTGCGTATCTGGCTGAAAAAGAGAGAAGATGAGTCACTGCTTACAGTGTGACTTCTTCCAGAGGATAATGTGTTAGTTGTTTTACAAGGGAAAGTCGGACAGCAATGTAATTGGCATCATCTGTCAGTCTGAGGGACAGTTGGCTGAATATACACTTAACATTCCAAGTTAAAAATCCCAAGCCAGCAGCCCACAGAATGATTGTTAACTTGTAAAAATTGCAAGTTCTGCAACTTTATTAATATGCCTTTAAGAAAATCTTAGCATTTATAAATAATCCATATGGTTTAATATTTCTAAGTACTCATAATTGGCTCTCAAGGGAATTTGAATCTGATTTCCATTGCCTGCTAACTGTTTAAAACAACAGAACAGAACGACCTCCATGCTTAAAATGTGACTCTCAATATGGGACTCAAACATTTCAAAACTGCTTTAAGGGATTTAAAGGTTTTAAGATACAACTAAAATATCCACATGCACATACTAAAAAAAGAGCTGTCAATGCCGTTTTGCTGATACTTCTGGAATAAAAAACATCTCAGTTTCTTGTCAGCATTGGAATAAGAGATTTGAGGGTTTTTTTTTTTTCCTCTCCTGATGAAGCCCCATGTTTTCTATCAATGGTCAGCAAACTTTTTTTTTTTTTTTAATAGAGGACCAGATAGTAAACATTTCAGGTTTTGTGGAACATACTGTCACTGGAACTAGGAAAGCAGCCACAGAAAGTACAAATGGTGGCTCTGCTCTAAGAAAACTTTATTTACAAAAACAGTTAAGCTGAACACCTCATGAACTAGAATAGAGGCAAGAAAAGATTCTTCCCTAGAGCCTGCAGTGGGAACGTAGCTCTGCTGATCCCTTGATTTTGGACTTAACAGACTCTGGAACTGAGAGAACAGATTTACATTGTCTTAAGCCACCCAGTTTGTGGTAGTTTGTTAACGGCAGCCCTAGGAAGCAGTACAATGTCCCATTCATTTATTCTCACCCCTCTTCTAATGGAGGAAAAAGATCATATGGTGCTTTAGGCTGATACAGTTTAAGGATTATGAGTTGAGATAAGTGGGTTGCAAACACCACTGTCTTGAAAACTGGTTTAGGATGTGGGTGCTTGGTTCTTGGGCCGTAAGTGTGCCTCAGTCACTCTGAGCTTTCCAAGCCCTCTTGTACAAAGCAAATGCTATGGGGCTGAGCTCCTGGCTTGTAGTTTGGGGCAAGGTCAGTGCATGACCTCTAGTCTCCCAGTCAGGTTGTTTCTGATGTTTAAAAGTAAAAAGGCTAGTAAATGTACATTTAGTGGTGACAGTGTTAGCATTTCAAACACCAGTTAACAAAACTATGAAAGTCTTAACTTGCTCATCCACCAGCCCACAACATAATCTCTTACCACTTTTTAATTCCCTCAGAGCAATGTTAAAAGAATGAAGGTAATGCTAATCTGATACGCACTGGGGTTTAACGTTTTTTTGCTTATTCTCAGAAGTATCTAAATTTTAAATTGCTTAGAATTTGCTATTTATATATAAGGCTTTTTACCTTATTTTTACAAGTTAAAATAATGAGTGGCAGAGAGCAGTTAGAGTTTCAACAAATATACTTAAAATGTAAAACACTATTTTTATTAGAACCTCAGCTTTTACTCTTAGAGTTGATTAAGTCACCATATAAAGCTTTAAGCCTGCCAAACTAGTTTTTTTTCCCATTTCCTCAGCTATCAGACAATAGAGGAAGTATGTCACTACCAAAAATGACTGAGTTGTATTGGGCCTGGAGAAGAAGTCAGGTAGCAGGAGCTTCTCCTGGGGCTGCTGATGGTTAGGCTCATCCACCACAGCACTTCGAGCTCGACTGGAATCGCTATGGGTTTTCTGCAGAAGGGATAAGAATTACAGAAACAGTTAATTTATAGTGGAGCTGTGCGTGTCCAGTATCAGCCCTAACAGGTATGGTAATTGCAGGCCAAGCAGCTCCAATTCCATTGTCAAATTAGAATTCAGTTTGTACTTTTGACAAAATACAGAAGTCAAGACCAGAGCACAGATCCTGCAGAATTACTGACTATGAGGTTTTATAAACATTGGAAAGGCAATAGGAAGGAGACATACCGTTTGCCTTTGTGGCCCCACCGTGCTCAAGTGTTCTGCTTCAGCTGTCCCAATAGGTGGCAGCAGATTATTTCGACTCAGCGGCAGTGGTGAGGGAGAGGAGAGCGAGTCGGCCGCCACAGGGCTGCAGATCCCACCAGCAAAAACCAAGATATGAAAGCATAAAATTATAATATAAACAAATTGGTTAGAATCAAATACATTGAACAGATGAGTTTAATATCATGCACAGAAAGCTTTAAGCTGCCTACACTTATAAATGAAGCGATCTCAAAGGATTTTGAAGAATGAAAATTTTGGGCTTTCTTCACAGTATTTTCTTATTTTTTGTTGAAACGTCATCCTGAGTGCACAGCAGAATTTGACCCTTTGTCCCACAAAGAACTGGAATAAAACAATTTTCCCTATCCTGAGTTGTATTTTTTCTGACAAATTCATAGATTTGTAATTTCGCATCTGATGAAACTCACAGTTCTGGGCCTTCTGGTTGTCCTTTCCACTAAAAATTATAATTCCCAGGTACGGATCCTAAACTTTATTTCCTTCCAAAGGATTTGGAGCAGTTACAATATTACTCATGCCCAAGACAGTAATTAAAGCTGAACGATACTTTTCATATCCCAGAAAAAAACAAAGCAACTTATTTTTCCACTTCGGGAAAAAAAGCATTGTCAGAGGGATGAGAGATTAATTTTACATCAAAACCACTCATACCCAAGTGAATGTATAGATTGGTATAGATCATACACCAATAAAGTCAAAATTAAGAAATGTTGGGAGAGAAGTATAGTGACATATGCTTCATTCAGAGGCTGAATTCAAAACGCTGAATTCAGTTATGGTGTTATTAATTCCTACCCTTGATCATAGTCTTAGAAATCAACCCTCGTAATATGTTTTTTAAATTAACAACTAATGGAAGGATTTTATTTTAAAAACTTGGAGTCTTTTGCACAATGAGGTGGGAAAAGGGAAGAGGACATGTTTACTTTTATTTCCTAAGATGTGCCAAGGGACATTTTTTCCCTGGTGTACAGGCAACTACTTATCTGAGATTTACAAAGTTTTCATTGTCAGTGAAATAAGTAAATCCTATTGGTATGGAAAAATATTAAAGGAGATTTAATCATCATTTGGGGGAAGAATTTTATGAGCATGTTCCCACTAAGGAAAATGTTTTAATAAAAATATATATAGAATGTCTTCTATTCCTTTGATGAGTTCTGTTGGAATATTCTAGCCAACATTTTATTTGTGGAAATATGTTTAGCTAAATCAGAAGGAAGATAAGTATAATCAGAAGATAAGTATATATTTTATTCAAATATAACTCCATTTTCTTCTGTATTAGATTTAAACCAGTGTACAACTCATCATAAGAATATGTAGTGATTACTGCCTAGGCATATATTTCAATCTTATCTTTAAATTCATTCTATATGTAAAATTCTTCATTAGTTTTACCACAGATTCCAGAAATTCTGCTTTTGAAACCTACACTCGGGATCCTCTGCGTATTTCGTCCATAAGTCTTGGTGTTCCAGCGCGTGAATGGCTTGTGCTGATGGGATGAAGGGTACGTGGTGGGGGGTTGCGTCTCCTGGCGGACTGCACTGTATATGACAGAAATGATGTACTAAGCTTCAGGGCTCGATTTGGCCAATTTCGAGTTGAAAAGATGGTACTGGACCCAGGTCTCATAAGTAGCTTGTCATCAAGATCTCTAGTGGCCAAATATCAGAAACCCACAGTGAGATCAAGACTGCTCTGTACAGGGAGACAGAACTCAAAGGGTAAAAAGCCTTAAACTTTCAAGTACATTCAAGGGAGAGAAAGGCAAAAAGAGAAAACAATCAATAAATAACCTAGTTTTAGATGTCATATAATCTATCTCAGGAATGAGAATGTGTACCTGAAGGAAGGACATCATTTCAGTCTTACACATGATTTACTAGAATGGAGACTTGGGAAAGCAAGTACTTTATTCACCTGCCATCAGAGTCACTTCTTCAGTTACTGGTAAAGGCTAACCTGCAGTGTAGCTACTCCAAAGTGCTTCCCAGAAGTTTACCTCAGGGAATGAGCTTCCTACCATGCTGGAGGCTTTCTTTTTGCTGAAGGCATGTCATCAGAAAGACTTAGTTGAAGGGCCAGTATTGCTGCTTAGTAGTGGTGTGGCACTAGTGTGCTTCCACTGCAGAGATTAAAATGCTGAGCTAGTTAAAGCCCACAGGGGTAGGGGTTCCTTAGAAAAAGCTGGGAACAGGAAAAGGGTTCAGAGCCTTGTGCAGCCCAGGTCAGTAGATCTCCATTTGCGTAAACAACTGTGAAATACAATACTCTTTTGTAAGTCCTCTGTAAATAAAATACCATACTCAACAGTTCAGTAGCTTAAACTCTGCCCCACAGATTCAGGTGCTTCATTTTTGTGTTTTAAGCAGATGAGAGACCGTTTGATTTTATTGTAAGGCACCTAAGAGATAGTATTTACGCTGTGATATGGAGGGAAAGTGGAAGAATAACACTCTGCCACAGGCTTTGGCTTTCATCACGTTCTTCAAGCTTTCAGGCCACTTTGGTATCCTCTAGCACAAACTATGCCTCAGAGTTTGGAGAACTTTAAAGGAAAAACGCCCATCACAGAATAGGGCTAAACCTTGAGCATTACTTGTAAGAGATATTTCTCGTCTTGCCTCCCTAACCATTCACTTAAGCCTTTTGTTTACACAGCCTACCTGCTTTCTAATTATAGGAGTTTAGGCCTTAGCTGCTCTTCATTTATCTTTATTTTTCCTCTGGACTACTCACTTGTAAGTGGATTTATCACCTCCACACTTCTAGATCAGTCTCCAAATCTGACCTCTTCTATACAGCCCATCATCGTAAACTCAACAGACCCTACACTCATCTCCCCTGTCCCCAAACCATCTTCCCTTGAGCTTGAAATCTGAGTTCACCTTTATTCCTGTTTTTTATAGAATCTGATTTCTTTTATGATAACTCTTCAACTATTTTATTACTTTTTTAGTCTTGGCTACATCTTGAGAACAGACCCATAGCTGCCTGAATTCCTGCATTAGATTCCTTTACCTTTAGTTCCTCCTTCTTTAATCCAATCTATGTTCTACTGCTATGAAATCTTTCAAATTCCTGATTTAAATTGATGTTCTCCAAAGCTGACTCATACACTGCTGGGTGGGAATGTAAAATGGTACAATTCTTTTGAAAAAATTTTATGAAAGTTTATTATAAGATTAAACATATCCTTTCATTTCTGTATATTGATAAATGAGACCATATGTCCACAAAAAAGACCAGTACAAGAATATGTATAGTGCCTTTTATATATAACAGCCCCAACCTAAAAAACAGCCTGTGTTCATTAACAGAAGAATGGATAAATAAGTTGTGGTATATTATTAGAATACTAGTTGGCAGTAAAGGAGAAGGCAATGGCACCCCACTGCAGTACTCTTGCCTGGAAAATCCCATGGATGGAGGAGCCTGGTAGGCTGCAGTCCATGGGGTCGCTAAGAGTCAGACACGACTGAGCGACTTCACTTTCACTTTTCACTTTCATGCATTGGAGAAGGAAATGGCAACCCACTCCAGTGTTCTTGCCTGGAGAATCCCAGGGATGGGGGAGCCTGGTGGGCTGCCGTCTATGGGGTCGCACAGAGTCGGACACGACTGAAGCGACTTAGCAGCAGCAGCAGTTGGCAGTAAAAGAGAATCACATGCAACATGAATGGATCTCAGAAACAAGACATTCAAAACCCTCCACTGTCTGGTTCCAAAGTTCTTTAATTCCAGTCTCTGCTTTCCCACTAATCACACCAGTGGTCTTTTGATCAGAACATTGAAGTTCTAACCTATTGCCTCCTATTCTACTATAGCAAAAAACGATCTGCTTTCTCTTCTAAATATTTGTATTTTCCTGTCTCCAAACCTTTCCCCACATCATTTTTCATATCTAGAATAGCCTTGCTACTCTTCTCTGCTTATCCAAACTTCCATCTTACAAGGACACATTTAAAACCTGAACTTCCCACCAAAATGCTTCCCTTCTTTGGGGACTGCCATAGTGTTCACTCACTTGAAGTACACACACTTGGTACTCAGCCACAGGAATGCCCTATATGGTTAGGTCTCTTTTTAGTTGTGTGTCTTCTCACCACTTATTTTATCAGCTCCTTGAAGTTGGAGACCATTTTCCTTATATGTTTTTACTCCCCACATATCTCTGGTTGCTTGGTAGGTACTCAATACATGCATGTTGATTGACTTGACTTTGCTTTCCTTTTATTTTTTAGTGATCTACTTAAACTCTATAGTCTAAAATTTTATACTTCTTACAGGAGCTTGTCCATTAGAGAGAGATTTCTTGGCTGTAGAGGCATCCCATGAACCAAGAGACCATTCACATTTGGCTGATGACCACTTGCTGCTTGACAGAGACTCATCTACATGTCAAAAGAAGATGTTTCTCATTGGTTGGTGAAGATACCAGCTTAGTTTCCCAACTTTGCCAAAAGTTAATATTTCCAAATTAGATCATTTATATATTTTTTTCTCCCATGCCTTAACTTTTGTAGTATCTTGGCCAGTATCCCAGCTGGGGCCCCAAGTCCACTGTTAAGATGACAAGATCAGAATCACCCTCTTCATTTCTGAATGGGGAAGCCTGATCAACTTATGTGAAAGCAATTAATAGCCAGTCTCATAGGGGAAAGAGAACCTTTATTATTATTTACATTACATTAGAAAAAACAACATGGAACAAAAATGGGAAGAATAAGGGTAAACTCTAGTATATAATCTCTTTTACCATCACATAATCCTGTGCTCTGCTAATGCTTTCTCTGCTACACCTGGAGCAGTCAGCTCTCAATAATAAGCTCAAATCTGAAGACTATTAGAAGGAGTTAAGCTTATTTGTTCTAATGTTGGCAGGATTTAGTCTTACATGGACTGCCACTGCCACCTTAGTGTCCTGTTTATTTTCTCTCTTAGGTAATCAGTTCAGGGCCGTTTCTGGTTAGCTCCTCCTCTCCCAAGTAGGCATTTTTCTCCTACTTTCTCTCTAGAATATTTGGATTATTGCTTCTCCTTCCTTTGGTCATCAACAACTAGAAACATGTATGTTAACTTTTCAGAGCTTGGGCTACTTAAACCATAAGCAGACCAGTTTGACATATAGAAGTATTTTATTACTGTCACAGGAATATTAGATTACCTGGGTCATCCTCCAGTGTGATAAGATATGGGCCTTACTGAGTTTATTTTTTAATTGAAGTATAATTGATGTACAGTATAAGTTACAGGTATGTATAGTATAGTTATGTACAAGCTGAATTTACTTTTAAATAACCATTTAAAAAATATAGCTGCACAATATCTGGCCAGTATACCAACAAAGCAAACACTAGATCAGGCTCATCAACCTGCAAGAAATGGCCATCTTTATATGCTTAAGACGTTTTTGAAACCATTTTCTCTTCCCTTTGGTTTGCCTTTTACACCTGGGTAATGATTGCTAAACCTCCAAAAGCAAAAAAGTCAACAGATTCAAATATAAAAAATAAAAACCAGGTAGGTCAAGATAACAGAAAAAAAGAGGGAAGAAGTCAAAAAGAAATTCAAAAGATATAATGTTAAGGCCATAGAAAATCTGACATTGGCCCCTCATTTCATTATATATTTCATTCTTCCCAAAGCTGCCTGGAGCTGACCATATAATCGAATCTCAATTGCACAGCTTATAGATACCTTTTCAAAAGAGCTGAAAATTACTTATCAACTCTAACTTGCTGTTTTTTCAAAATGAAACTTTTGCAAGGAATCGCTGGATTACTATGAAAACACATAAGTTTACTGGAAAAAAAAGTCATAGTGATACAATTAAGGCAAATAACTGAGCAGACTTCTCTATAAGAACAGGCCTAGGCTCTCCTGTTCATTCCCCTGTGGGACTTACCGGATTTGAGGTGACAGACAGCACCTTAGACTGTGGCACTCGAGGTAAGACCAAAGGCTGTAGTTCACTCAGCACACAGGGGCTTTGTGAAGCTGGTCTGGTGATTGCAACATTACTCTCATCATCTGAGCAAAGGAATAGAATCTATTATCCATGGATATCTTCAGACCCACAGCAACAGTACTGTGAAAAAAAATCTCCCCTGAGAATTCATAATCTCAAGCTAGGCTTCACTAATCTTTATAACCCAGTTTCACACCACCTGCATGGTTCCAAAAAACCCTTTAAACCATGAATTTATTTTAAAGTGGTTTCTCAGGCTGGTGATGCCTGTTGGTTCCTGGAAGAATGAAAAGCAAAGATTATTAGAGCAAAGCTATCTAATGGGACATTTGGAGATTGAAGGAAATATTCTACATATGCACTCTCCATGATAGTGGCCTCCAGCCACATGTGGCTATAGAGGATTTAAAATTTGGCTAGTGTGGGGCCTAGTAAAACTTACAAGTTATTGCAGAGTAAAAGAAACCATAAACAAAACGAAAAGACAACCTGCAGAATGAGAATAAGTGTTCGCAAATGACATGACTTAATTTCCTAAATATACAAACAGCTCATATAGCTCAACAAAAAACAACCCTATCCAAAAGGGATCCAACCCTGGCAGAAGACCTAAGTATATATTTCTTCAAAGAAGACATACAGATGGCCAATGGGCACAAGAACAGATGCTCAACACTGCTAATTATTAGAAGAAATGCAAATCAAAACAGTGAGGTACCAACTCACATGAGTCAGAATAGCCATCATTAAAAAGTATACAAATAACACATGCTAAAGAAAGTTCAGAAAAAAGGGAACCCTCCTACACTTCTAGTGGGAATATAAGCTCGTGTAGCCACTGTAGAAAACAGTATGGAGGTTCCTTAGAAAACTAAAAATAGAGTTACTGTATGATCCAGCAATCCCATTCCTGGGCATATACCTGGACAAAACTATAATTCAGAAAGATGCATGTACCCCAGTGTCCATAGCACCACAAGAGCCAATACATGGAAACAACCTAAATGTCCACTGACAGATGAATGGATAAAGATGTGTGTGTGTGTGTGTGTGTATATATATATATATATGGAATACTACTCAGCCATAAAAGAATGGAATAATGCCATTTGCAAAAACATGGATGCAGTGAGATTATTACACTAAGTGAAGTAAGTCAAAGAAAGGCAAATATCACATGATATCATTTGTAGAATCTAAAATATGACACAAACCTATTTGTGAAACAAAAAATTATGGACATAGAGAATAGACTGGTTTCTAAGGGGGAGGAGGATGAAGGAAGGATGGAGTGGTAGACTGGGGTTAGCACATGTAGGCTTTTATCGAATGGATTAAAAAAAACAAGGTCCTACTGTATAGCACAGAACTATATTCGGTATCCTATAGTAAACCATAATGGAGAAGAATATTAAGTTATGTATATATGGATGACTGAATCACTGCTGTACAACAGTAATTAACACAACCATTGTAAATCAACTATACTTCAATTTAAAAAAATTTAGTGTGATTGAGAATGGAATTTTAAAATTACCTAATTGTAATTAATTAAAAATTTAAATAGCCACGTGACTAGTGAAACTTCATACCCATTACCACTGCCAGTTTTTGTGGCAGCGGTAATTACATGTCTCTGGAGAAGATATATACTGAGTGTATAATAGTGTCACATGTATATCCACTTGCATACATATTGTTTATGGCTGCTTTCAAGGACAGAGTTAAGTAGTTGCAATAGATTGGATGGCTGGCAAAGGCTAAAATATTTACTGCCTGGTTCTTTATACACAAACTTTGCTGACCCCTATTTTAGGACATTTCAGTCAACCCACTAAACCAGTCAGAGATCCTCTAGCTCCATTTTAAAATTACTTTCTTCTTTTTTTCAAACTTTAAGTTTCACAATAACCTTAATTTATGGATACACAGAAAAATAAGTGGTGTTTGGCATATTTGAAACGTTGTGCATGAAGTATTAGTTACTTGGGCTGCCATTAAATGCCAGAGACTGGGTGGCTTAAACAACAGAAATTAATTTTCTCACAGTTCTGGAGCCTCAAAGTCCATGATCAAGGTACTGTTGGGGTTGGTTTATAGTGTGACCTCTATTCCTGGCTCCTAGGCACAGTTGCCTTTTCGCTTTGTCTTTGCATGACCTTTGCTCTTTGCATGCATAGAAAGAACTCTCATGTCTCTTCCTTTCCTTAAGGATACCAACCCTATAGGATTAGGGTCTCACCATTCCGACCTCATTTAACCTTAATTATCTCTCTAAAGGCCATATCACCAAACATAACCACATTGGTTGTTAGGCCTTTTGGATTTTAAGGGGAACACAATTCAGTCCATAACACATGGATAAACCATTTGTTTATCCATCAGTTGATGGATGTTTAGGTTGCTTCCACTTTTTTGACTCTTATGAATAATGCTGCTGTCAGCATTCATGCAAGGCTTTTGTGTGGCTATATTTCACTTCTCTAGGTTATATACCTTTGAGCAGAATTGCTGGGTCATATGGTAATTTAACTTTTTGAGGAACTGCCAAACTGGTTCCATAGTGACTGTACCACTTTGCATTCCCACCATTAATTTACGAGCATTCCAATTTCACATCCTCATCAATACTTGTTACTGTCCTTTTTTAATCTTTAATACAGCCGCACTAGTGGGTATGAAGTGGTGTCTCATTGTGGTTTTGGTTATTTGATTCCCCTAATGAATAATGATTTTGAACATCTTTTCATGTACTTATTGGCTAGTTGTATATCTTCTTTGGAGAAATTGCTCTTTGAGTTATTTGCTGATTAATTGGATTGTTTTTTCTTTTGTTTCTGGGTTGTAGTTCTTTATATATTGTGGATACTAGATTCTTATTAGGTCTATGGTTTACATAGATTTCCTCCCATTTTGTAGGCTGTCTTTTCACTTTCTTGATAATGTCCCTTGATACACCCTAAAGTATTTTATTTTGATGAAATCCAATTTATCTGTTTTTTCTTTGGTTATATGTGGTCTTGGTGTCAGATGACATCTAAGAATCAGCTGCCAAATCCAAGCTCATTGAGATTTACTCCAATGTTTTCTCCTAAGTTTTATGTAGCTCTGAAGTGTGTTCCTTTGGTCCATTTTGAGTTGATATTTTTTGTATGATGTGAAGTAACGGTCCAACTTCATTCTTTTGCAGTTGTCCCAGCACCATTTCCTTTTTTTTCCCCATCTGATTTTTTTTTTTTTTTTTGATTGACAGAGTTGATTTACAATATTCAGTAAGTTTCAGGTGTACAACATAGTGGTTTACAATTTTAAAAGGTTATACTCCATTTATAGTTATGATAAAATATTGGCTATGTTCCCTGCCAGCATCATTTCTTAAAGAGACTCTTCTTCCCCCATAGGCTTGGCTCCCTTGTTGAAAATCAATTGACCATAGATGTGTGGGTTTATTTATGGACTTTTTATTCTATTCCATGGATCAATATATGTTCTTATGCCAGTACTACACTGTTTTGATCACTGTAGCTTTGTATTATTTTTTAAAATCAAGAAGTATGAATCCTCCAAATTTGTTCTTTTTCAATATTGTTTTGGATATTCAGGATATCTTGCATTTCTATATGAATTATCTCTGCCTTTTAAAAAAGGCAGCTGGAATTTTGATAAAGTTGCACTCAGGCTGTAGATATATTCAGGGAGACTCCCTGGAGAAGCCCACGGATGGAAGAGCCTGGTGGGCTGCAGTCCATGGGGTCACGAAGAGTCAGGCACGACTGAGCGACTTGACTTTCACGCATTGGAGAAGGAAATGGCAACCCACTCCAGTGTTCTTGCCTGGAGAATCCCATGGACTGGGGAGCCTGGTGGGCTGCCGTCTGTGGGGTCGCACAGAGTCGGACACAACTGAAGAGACTTAGTAGTAGCAGCAGCAGCCATCTTAACAATACTACGTCTTCCGATACATAAGCAGAGCCTGTCTTTCCATTTGTGTGTGTGTGTGCCCAGTCACTCAGTCAAGTCCAACTCTTTGCAACCCCGTGGACTGTAGGCTGCCAAGCTCCTCTGTCCATGGAATTTTCTACACAGGAATACTGGAGTGGGTTGCCATTTCCTACTCCAGGGGATCTTCCAGACCCAGGAATCGAACCTGCATCTCTTGCGTCTCCTGCATTGGCAGGCAGATTCTTTACCACCGCACTGCCTAGGAAACCCCTTCCATTTCTTTCAGTTCAGTTCAGTCACTCAGTTGTGTCCGACTCTTTGCGACCCCACAGACTGCAGCATGCCAGGCTTCCCTGTCCATCAGCAACTCCTGGAGCTTACTCAAACTCATGTCCATCAAGTTAGTGATGCCATTCAACCATCTCATCCTCTGTTGTCCCCTTCTCTTCCCACCTTCACCCTTTCCCAGCATCAGGGTCTTTTCCAGTGAGTCAGTTGTTTGCATCAGGTGGCCAAAATATTGGAGTTTCAGCTTCAGCATCAGTCCTTCCAATGAATATTCAGGACTGATTTCCTTTAGGACTGACTGGTTGGATCTCCATGCAGTCCAAAGGACTCTCAAGAGTCTTCTCCAAACCACAGTTCAGAAGCATCAATTCTTCGGCACTCAGCTTTCTTTATAGTCCAACTCTCAAATCCATACATGACTACTGGAAAAACCACAGCTTTGACTAGATGGACCTTTGTTGGCAAAGTAATGTCTCTGCTTTTTAGTATGCTGTTGAGGTTGGTCATAGCTTTTCTTCCAAGAATCAAGCGTCTTTTAATTTCATGGCTGTAGTCACCATCTGCAGTGATTCTGAAGCCCAAGAAAATAAAGTCTCTCACTGTTTCCATTGTTTCCCTATCTATTTGCCATGAAGTGATGGGACCAGATACCGTGATCTTATTAGTTTTCTGAATGTTGAGTTTTAAGCCAGGTTTTTCACTCTCTTCTTTCATCAAGAGGCTCTTTAGTTCTTCTTCTCTTTCTGCCGTAAGGGTGGTATCATCTGTATCAGTTCAGTTCTGTGCAGTGGCTCAGTCGTATCTGACTCTTTGCGACCCCATGATCCGCAGCACGCCAGGCCTCCCTGTCCATCACCAACTCCTGGAGTTCACCCAAACCCACGTCCATTGAGTCAGTGATGCCATCCAACCATCTCATCCTCTGTCGTCCCCTTCTCCTCCTGCCCTCAATGTTTCCCAGCATCAGGGTCTTTTCAAATGAGTCAGCTCTTCGCATCAGGTGGCCAAAGTACTGGAGTTTCAGCTTCAACATCAGTCCTACCAATGAACACCCAGGACTGATCTCCTTTATCTGCATATCTGAGTTTATTGATATTTCTCCCAGCAATCCTGATTCCAGCTTGTGCTTCATCCAGCCTGGCATTTCACATGATGTACTCTGCATATAAGTTAAATAAGCAGGGTGACAGCCTTGATGTACTCCTTTCCTAATTTGGAACCAGTGCATTGTTCCACGTCCGGTTCTAACTATTGCTTCTCGACCTGCTTAAGATTTCTGAGGAGGCAGGTCAGGTCATCTGGTATTCCCATATTTCCACGGTATGTTGTGATCCACACAGTCAAAGGATTTGGTGTAGTGAATAAAGCAGATGTTTTTCTGGAATTCTCTTGCTTTTTCTATGATCCAACTGATTTTGGCTATTTCGTCTCTGGTTCCTCTGACTTTTCCAAAACCAGCTTGAACATCTGCAAGTTCACAGTTCACAAACTGTTGAAACCTAGCTTGGAGAATTTTGAGCATTACTTTGCTAGCATGTGAGATGAGTGCAACTGTGCCGTAGTTTGAGCATTCTTTGGCATTGCCTTTCTTTGGGATTGGAATGAAAACTGACCTTTTCCAGTCCTATGGCCACTGCTGAGTTTTCCAGATTTGTTGGCAAGTTGAGTGCAGCACTTTCACAGCATCATCTTTTAGGACTGGAAATAGCTCAACTGGAATTCCATCACCTCCACTAGCTTTGTTTGTAGTGATGCTTCCTTAAGGCCCACTTGACTTCACATTCCAGGATGTCTGGCTCTAGGTGAGTGATCATATCATCATGGTTATCTGAGTCATGAAGATCTTTTTTGTACAGTTCTTCTGTGTATTCTTGCCACCTCTTCTTAATACCTTCTGCTTCTGTTAGGTCCATACCATTTCTGTCCTTTATTGTGCCCATCTTTTCATGAAATGTTCCCTTGTTAGCTCTAATTTTCTTGAAGAGATCTCTAGTCTTTCCCATTCTATTGTTTTCCTCTATTTCTTTGCACTGATCACTGAGGACGGCTTTCTTTAGGCCTTACCTATTTTCTTTCAGTGTTTTGTAGTATTCTGTGTAGAAGTCCTATACTTCCTTGGTTCAGTTTATTCCTAAGTATTTTATTCTTTTTGATAATAGGTAAATAAATTGTTTCCTTAATTTCATTTTTGATTGTTCATTGATAGAAGCTGGAAGAATTTTGAGACGCATGATAGAGAAGTCACAAATTACCTTGAATAGACTTAGGAGAAATTTGGATTTGGAGGGTGCTGTAGGGAGGGGAAAGCTCAGAAGGAAATGAGGAACATACTAGAAACTGGAAGAAGGGAGAACATATTAGAAACTGGAAGAAAGGAGATGCTTGTTATTTTGTGACAAAGTTTAGTGAAATGGTCTTTTATGGTCATGTGGACAGGCTGAACTTTCAAAGTGATGATTTTAGTTATATTGCTATGGAGATTTCCTAGCAAAGTGTTAAAGGTGAAGCCTGATTTTTTTTCTTGCTGCTTATGATAAGACATGAGATGAGAGAAATTGAGGGAAAAACTATTAAACATAAAGAAAACAGGACTCAATGATTTTGAGAATTCTCAATCTCTCTAGATGCAAAAGATACCAAAAAAAAGGAAGGCTATCAGGCCCCCAAAATTCTACTGGCAGGACACAACCTAATAAAATTACTTAGCTACGAACATGATACCTTTCATGTTAACAGGATGACTCAGAGGGTGAAATCAAGAGCTTAGAGGGGAGACCAGAGAGCTAAGAGGATTATTTCCAGGCCTTGAAACTTGATGAAGGAATCCCGAATATTTTCACATGTGGATTTCAGAATTGCTAGGGATCCCTTCCCCACCCCAGCCTTTAACTGGAGTGTCTATAATGGTTATCCTTTTCCTGGCACACTACTATATGTTGGGTTTGTTGGGGTCAAATACCAATAATTTGTCTCTAGGAACAGAATGGCTGGATTAAATAGTTAGATGTTTATGTACCTTTGTATTTAGTTTCACAGGGCTATAGAATAGAAATGAATTGTGCCCCCAATAACTTCACTTGCCCTGTATTACATCCAGGAACTTCATTCTTACCTGATTTCAAAAATCTATGGAGCTGAGGCTCCGTCATTCCAAGAATGATTCTCTTGGAAACTTTTAAAGACAGTTGACTGTACTTTGCATGTGGGAGCACATGACTCACTGGTGGCCAGTGGGAGGACTGCAGTGGACAAATTCCAATGTGGCCCCCCGCCGCCAGCCCATGATTCTCATCTCTGGGTGTTCACACCTTTGTGTAATCCCCTCCCTTGGACGGTGGGCAGGACCTGTGACTTGCTTCAAACCAATAGATGATGGTAAAGGTGATGGAATGTCACCCTCTTGATTATGTTACATAATCTTCTGTCTTGCTAGTAGATTAGCTCTCAGTCTTTCTTACTGAGAAAGCTTTGGAGAAGTAAGCTACCATGACTACTACAGCTACAAGAAACTGGATGCTTCCAAAAACATGAGCCGCAACATGAGAACCAGCTCTGACCAACACCCTGATTACAGCCCTGTGAGATCTTAAGTAAAGGACTAGCTGGCTGTTATTGGACTTCTCACTCACAGATCTGTGAGATAATAAATGTGTATTGTTTGAAGCTGCTAAGTTTGTGTTAATGTTTTGTGCAACATAGAAAACCAATGCAGACAATTGTTAAGACATTAAATATACATTTGACCATATACTCTGACAGTTCCACTCCTAGAAATCTACCCAAGAGAAAAAGGAAATATATGTCAAAATGTATGTCTTGTACCCTAGTGTTCATAAAAGCACTAATAGACCAAAAATGAAAATAGTCCAAACATCCAACAACAAATAAATGGATAAACGAGTTATGGAACAGTGGAATACTACTCAGCAATAAAAGGAATAAATTATTGACACATGGATGACTCTCAGAATGATTTATACTGGGAGAAAGAAGATGATTAAAAAAAAGAGTCAATACAACATGATTCCATTTAAGCAGGTAAGTTGTCACTTCAGGATAGTGAGTTGGGCAAGGGTAGGAGGGAGGGATTACAAGGTCATGAACTTTTGCGGGTAATGGATATGTTCACTGTATTGACTATTATAGTTTCATGGCTGTATATACATAAATCAACTTATTATATACTTTAAGTTTTATTAGTTTATTGTAAATCATTTCTTCAATAAAGTGGTTTTTAAAATGTATTTGTGACTTGCACATGTTTTTTTTTTCTCACAAATAATTACATTCAAAAAGAAAGCTCAGTCTCTAGTCATCATAGACTAGGCCTCTTTACTCATCCAGTCATTCCCAAATATTGTCCAACTATCTGTTAGTTTCTATAAGAAATACAAATATGATTCTTTTGTACTATTAAGCATATAATCTAATAGACTGGTTAGGGTTTGGAAGTCTTAATTATTTTTTTATATTGTTTTCACAAAGAGCCTTACCAGAAGCAAATCCCTCCCAGTGAGTACGTGTCAGCTGCTCCATACAGCTTAGGACCTTGCTCCACACATCGTCAAACACATAAGCAAGGACATCCTCTTTCATGCAGTAAAATGGAGCAATGGGCGGATACCCTAATTTCTGTTTCTCTGTAGCTGCTTCTGATTTCTTTCCATGAAACTCCTCTTCCCTGTAACAGAAACAAGAGGGAAAGATTTCATGGTTCTTCTTCACTGAGTGTTCACCACTATCTTTTGTGCTGCTTAGGAATGTGATCTGTGCTTCTCCCCGCTAAGTCTGACCCCCACCCCCCGCCAACCCTTGACATATGTAGCACAGATATTAAGTTCTCTTGTGAGCTAAGGAAGTTTTTAACAGAGGAGACTCTGCATTTTCCTTTTTACCCCCATTCCACCCCATATTCTGGCAAAAAATAGAACAAGAAAAAGAAGGGTGAGAATCATTGTACTTTTTTTTAGCTTTAAACAGATGGCACTGTCAGTTGAGCAACAAGCAAGCTATGACTTGAACACAGAAATAATCTTTTTCTTGTAATTGGATAACATTTAGATTATATTAATGTGACACACTGAATGGTGTAACTGTGATTAGCTGCATAGTTATTTGAGGCAGTGATTCATCAGGGAAATAGTCCACATAGATTATTATATTGTATACTTTTACTAACCTAAATAAACATTTGGTAGTTGATTGTAAAGGAAAAAGAGAGAAACCCAACAGCATAGGAAGCTACTCGGGCTCTTCTGGAATCTGTATCTAAAATTCAGAAACTCCCAGTTAGGCAAGGCTATCTCTTCTCTGGCACTGGGTATCAATAGCACAAATAGATTTCTAGGGGAAGAAAATCTGGCTGATAGATGTGCTTATCTGTGACAGTATAAACTAAGACAAAGCAAATTGTGGAACTGACTTGGGTAACAGTGAAAGTTACTCCTAGGGTAACAAAGTACTCAAGAATGAAATAGGAAACTAGGCTGGAAAGAAGGATGCTAAGATTTGAGCAGGACAGCCAGACTCTCTTTGCTTCTCCTTTCCAAAGGAAGAGCTAGCCTGGCATTAAGTGGTGGAGGAGGCTGTGTGTGTGTCAGTTGCTCGAGTCCAACTGCGACCCCATGGACTATTGCTTGCCAGGCGCCTCTGTCCATGGGATTCTCCAGGCAAGAGTACTGGAGTGGGTTGCCATTTCCTTCTCCAGGGGATCCTGACCCAGGGATGAAACCCAGGTTTCCTGCATTGTAGGCGGATTCTTTACCATCTAAGCCACCGGGGAAGCTGAATAGTATTGACTGTATTTCAATTTATATTTCTTTTAAGAGGAGATAACATAGCCATATGATGAAAATTCAAATTGCTTAGAAGGAAATGTATACATGTAGTGAAAAATAAGTTTCCTATATCTCTAGCCCAGTCCTCATTCCCAGAAGCAAACATACATGAGTCCAGAGAATGTTCCACCTTGCTCATCCAATTATCAATGTATCCTGGCCCATGATCCCTTATCAATATATATATATAAATCTGCCTCTTTAAAAAAATAACTGCAGAGTATTCCATTGGATATACCATAATATATGTAGCCAGGCAGCTGTTGATCAACTAACTTTTTGCTTTTATAATCAATACCACAATATATTTCTAGAGATATTCCTTATATATTAGGTTACAGCCCAATAAACTAACAAAAATGTAAGTAAAAAATGCATTTAATATACCTAACCTGTTGAACATTATAGCTTAGCCTAGCTTCCTTAAATGTGCTCAGAAGACAAATTAGCATACAGCTGGGCAAAATTATCTAACACAAAACCTATTTTATAATAAAGTGTTAAATATCCCATGTAATGTATTTCATACTCTACTGAAAGTGAAAAGCAGTGGTTGATGGGTATAAAATGGCTTAAGTGTGTTGGCTGTTTACCCTCATGGTAGTGTGCCTGACTGGGAGCTGCAGCTTGCTGCCACTGCGCAGCATCCTGAGAGAGTACTGCATATAGCTAGTCCAGGAAAAGACAGAAATTCCAATGGACAGTTGCTATTCAATGTGTATCACTTCTATACCATTGTAAATTCAGAATTCATAAGTCAACTCATCTTAAGTTGGGGACTGTATGTATGTAGTTCTTTGGCTACATAGGTGTCTTATTTGTAGGGTAGATTCCTATCAATAGATTATTGAGTCAAAGGGTATGTGCATTTCAATTTAAAGAGGTGGTATAATTCTCCAGTAGTGAAAGAATATGCCTATTTTCTCATTCAAGGAATAATCAAATTTCTTTATCTTTTGTCTTTTGATAGTCTGTCAGGTAAAAGAGTACTCATGATAATTTTGATTTGCATCTCTGAATGAGACTGAGTTTCATTTCATATATTTCAGATCCATTTTCTTATAATGTGAACTCTGCCATGTTCTTTGTTTTGTCCTTAATTTTTTCCTTATTGATATACATGTTAAGGAAATTAAGCCTCTGTGCATGCATTAACTGCAAATATTTTTGCCAGTTTGTCTTCTGACTTTATGAATTTTTTATGCAGAAATTTTATTTTAAGCAGTTATTTTTAAATGACTTGTAGATTTTAAGCTATAGTTAGAAAGGCCTTCCCTATTCCCAAACTATTAAAAAAAATCTTTCATATCTTATTTTCTTCCAAACTTACATGATTTCATTCATGACATCTCAGTATCTCAGTGGTATCTCTAAAGAGAAGACTGCCTTCCTAAAAATCTTCCCTGTATTACTTGAAAATTCATTTGGGTTTGAGTCATGAACATCACATTTTGGAGTAGTTAAATCAGCTTTATTTAAAGCTAAAATGAAGGGAAAAGACCTTTGAGGAAAAAGGAGGAGAAAAAACAGATAATTTGACTCAGGCCAGATGAAGTGAAAGGGAAGGGGGAAATCTCTGGAAAATCAAAAGAGCATACATATGATTCTCTTGGAACAATTAGCTAACTCATTGGTACTATGTATAGAAATCTGAGTTATGTCTACCTGAGCCTAGGACTGTATACATTGAACATAAAAGTCAGCATGGCTCAATAGGAAATAAGGGAAGAAAAGTCCAGAATCATGTGACACTAACTAGACCTAACCACAGCCTCATAGCCTGAAATTCTCACTTCCAGATGTGCCACTGTGACTATCATTCTGAACTTCTAAAGGCTTAGAGGAATAGTTTAAGACGTTAATATTTCAGGGATGTAGCATGGAACAGTAAGGGAGCCTGGATTTAGAATAAGATGAATAAAGTTTCCATGAATTACTGGTGATAACTGACAAAGAAAAATCAAATTATGTGGAGAAAAAATTAATTCATTTAAACTGTTTAATCCCAGGAAGAGGCAAATGACATGTGCAGGAAAAAACAATGTATATCAATTAA
This sequence comes from Bos grunniens, assembly GCF_055505025.1. Lineage (NCBI taxonomy): Eukaryota > Metazoa > Chordata > Mammalia > Artiodactyla > Bovidae > Bos > Bos grunniens. Next base: position 16,933,407 of record NC_141192.1, read on the forward strand.
GTCTATGAATGCTGGACAACTGAGAAGTAACAGAACATAAATAACATAAATTTAATTATAGATAATACTGGTGCCATACTTTAGAAAAATAGATACTAATACCCAAAACAGGGGAGTAAAAAGTTTAAAAGATACAATACTCACATATCTGTGTGGTCAAACGCTAGGTATTCCTCTATTATTCCCTCAGAAAATATTATACAGTCTTCTTCTCTTTCCATAGAACACAAGCAAGGGGATTTGACAATGGAAGATGCTTTAGGACCATATGAAGATGAAAAATGTAACTTCTTTCCCCTAATGCCAAATCTGGGAGACGGGAAAAACAGTAATTATGTTCAACATAAACAGTTCTCACAGGAACTCATTCATACAAGTTTCAGCTCAAAGTCCCTTCCCCTGGCGACACCTTCCTGGGCTACTCTAAACCTTAATACCTATTATTTCTCAGAACAGGAATAAATATGAGCCACACACCCACTCTGCGTAGGTGTATTATGCACCTAATACTGAAGCAGTTGCATACTACTTGCTATGTTTTCAGCTGCAATGGCTATGGCTACAACATAAGCTTTTTTTTTTTTAATCTAAGAATATTTACATTCATGTTCAACTCTTTGAAGTACCTCAGGAGATTACAGGTTTATTTCAGTAACTTCATTGTTGTTGAAAATGCATGCACATTATTGTGCAATCGATCTCTTGAACTTATATTGCAAAACTGAAACTCTGGTATCCCTTAAACACTAACTGCCCCTTCTCCTTCCTCTCCTCCTTTGGGCAACTATACTTCTACTTTCTGTTTCTATGATTGGACTACTTTAGATACTAAATATGGGTGGAATCATATTGTATTTGTCCTTTTGTGACTAGCTTATTTCACTTATTAAATAATACTTTCAAGGCTCATCAATCCATATTATAGCATGTAACAGGATTTCCTTCTATAATATTCCATTGCATGTATATAAATTTTCTTTATCCATTTATCTGTGATGACCATCTGGGTTGTTTCCACCTCTTGGCTATTGTGATTAATGCTTCAGTGAATATTGGTGTGCAAATATCTCTTTGAGATCCTCCTTTGAATTTTTTTTGGATATATACCTGAGTGGGATTGCTGGTTCATATAGTAATTCTATTTTTAGTGTTTTAAGAAGCCTCCATACTGTTTTCCAAGAGACAACAGGAGACTTCTCTGTAGCTCAAACGGTAAAGAATCTTCCTGCGAGGCAGGAAACCAGGGTTCAGTCGCTGGGTTGGGAAGTTCCTTGGGAGGAGGGAATGGCAATCCACTCCAGTATTCTTGCCTGGAGAATTTCATGGACAGAGAAGCCTGGTGGGCTACAGTCTGTGGGCTCACAAAGAGTCAGACACGACTGAGCACCTAACACAGCCCACACTGTTTTCTTTAGTGGCTGTACTGTTTTACACTCCATTCCCCCCAACAGTTCACAGAGTTCCAATTTTTTGTCTACATTTTTGCCAAAAGTTGTTGCTTTCTGTTCTCTAGATAGTGGCCACCCTGATGATGGGTGGTGGTGGTTTAGTCACAAAGTCGTGTCTGACTCTTGCGACCCCATGGATTTGTAGCCCACCTGACTCCTCTGTCCATGAGATTTTCCAGGCAAGAATACTGGAGTGGGTTGCCATTTCCTTCTCCAGAAGATCTTCCTGACCCAGGGACCAAACCAGCATCTCCTGCTTTGCAGTCAGACTCTTTACTGCTGAGCCACCATGGACACCCAAAGAGACTGTTAAATGTTGACTAAATGCTTTCTCAGGCCACAAAACTAGACTGCATTTCCCAGGACCCCCATACAGTTAAACGATGGGTTCAATTCAGTTCAGTTACTCAGTCATGTCTGACTCTTTGCGATCTCATGAACTGCAGCACACCAGGCTTCCCTGTTCATCACCAACTCCCAAATTGCTCAAATTTATGTTTAACAAGTTGGTGATGCCATCCAACCATCTCATCCTCTGTCGTCCCCTTGTCTTCCTGCCTTCAAACTTTCCCAGCATCAGGGTCTTTTCCAACGAGTCAGTTCTTCGCATCAGGTAGCCAAAGTATCAGGGCTTCAGCTTCAGCATCAGTCCTTCCAATGAATATTCAGCACTGATTTTCTTTAGGAACGACTAGTTTGATCTCTTTGCTGTCCAAGAGACTCTCAAGAGTCTTCTCCAACACCATAGTTCAAAAGCATCAATTCTTCGGCGCTCAGGTTTCTTTATGGTCCAACATTCACATCCATACATGACTACTGGAAAAACCATAGCTTTGACTATATGTACCTTTGTCATTAAAGTCATGTCTCTGTTTTCTAGTATGCTGTCAAAGTTTGTCATAGCTTTTCTTCCAAGGAGCAAGTTTCTTTTAATTTCATGGCTGCAGTCACTATCTGCAGTGATTTTGGAGCCCCAAAATAGTCTCTCATTGTTTCCCCATCAATTTGCCATGAAGTGATGGGACTGGATGCCATAATCTTAGTTTTCTGAATGTTGACTTTTAAGGCAGCTTTTTCACTCTCTTCTTTCACTTTCATCAAGAGGCTCTTTAGTTCTTCTTCATGTTCTGCCATGAGGGTGGTGTCATCTGCATATCTGAGGTTATTGATATTTCTCCCAGCAATCTTGATTCCAGCTTGTGCTTCATCCAGCCCGGCATTTCGCATGATGTACTCTGCATAGAAGCTAAATAAGCAAGGTGACAATATACAGTCTTGATGTACTCCTTTCCCAATTTGGAGCCAGTCTGTTGTTCCATGTCCTGTCCTAACTGTTGCTTCTTGACCTACATACAGACTTCTCAGGAGGCAGGTAAGGTGGTCTGGTATTCCCATCTCTTTAAGAATTTCCCACAGTTTGTTGTGATCTACACAATCAAAGGCTTTACTGTAGTCAATGAAGCAGATGTTTTTCTGGCATTCTCTTGCTTTTTGTATGATCCAGTGAATGTTGGTTATTTGATCTCTGGTTTCCCTGCCTTTTCTAAATCCTTCTTGAACATCTGGAAGTTCTCAGTTCACGTACTGTTGAAGCCTGGCTTGGAGAATCTTGAGCATTACTCTGCTAGCATGTGAGGTGAGTGCAGTTGTGCCGTAGTTTGAACATTCTCTGGCTTTGCCTTTCTTTGGGATTGGAATGAAAACTGACCTTTTCCAGTCCTGTGGCCAACTTTTCACCAAATTTGCTGGCATATTGAGTGTAGCATTTACACAGCATCATCTTTTTTAAAAAATAATATTTATTTATTTTGGCTGTGCTGGGTCTTCACTGCTATGTGTGGGCTTGCTCTAGTCGCGGCTACTCTCTGGTTGCGGTTTGCAGGCTTCTCATAATGGTGGCTGCTCTTGTTGTGGAGCACAGAGTCTAAGGCGCATGGTCTTCAGTAGTTGCCTCACATGGGCTCAGGAGCTGTGGCACCTGGGCCTAGTTGCCCCGTAGCATGTGGGATCTTCCCAGACATGGGACTGAACCGGTGTCCACTGCATTGCAAGGTGGATTCCTAACCACTGGACTACCAGGGAGGCCCTCACAGCATCATCGTTTTGGACTTGAAATAGCTCAGCTGGAATGGGTATGAGGTGGTTATTTCATTGTGGTTTTGATTTGCATTCCTCTTATGATTAGTGATGTTGAGCATCTTTTCATTTATTTGTTGGCCATTGGCTTATCGTCTTTAAGAATTGTCTATTCTCTTGTCCTTTTTCTATTTTTAAATTGGGTTCTTTTTGTTGTTGTTGGATTGTAGAAGTTCCTCATGTGTTCTAGATATTAACCCTTTATCAGACATGACTTGGAAATATTCTCCCCCATTCCACAGGTTGCCTTTTCACTCTAATGATTTTTTTCTTTGGGTACACAAAAATTTTTGAGTTTGATGTAGTCCCATTTGTTTATTTTTGCTTTTGTTTTTAGGTTTTGATGTTCTATCCAATAAATCATTGCCAAATCCAATATCCTGAAGCTTTTCCCCTATGTTTTATTCTAGGAGTTTTAATAGTTTTAGGTCTTACATTTAGGTCTTTGAAATCCATTCTGAGTTAAGTTCTGTATATGCTGTAAGATCAGAGTTCCACTTCATTCTTTTGCATTGTTTTCCCAGCACCATTTGTTGGGGGCATTGTCCTTTCCCCACTGTGTAATCTTGGCACCCTTGTTGAAAATTACCTAGTCATATACACAAAGGTTTATTTTCTAGTTATCTATTCTTTTAATGATTTTTTAAGGGTTATAATTCTGCATACAGTCATACACTTTGGCAACTTATTAGATATTATAGTTAATTTTCGTTGCAGTATGTATTTAAACTAAGGGTAGATAAGCCCCTTAAACTAACTTGCAGCAGAAGATTACGAAGTTTTTTTTCATTTTAAAAAATCGTATTTATTTATTTATTTTGTGCTATACAGCAGGTCTTTGTTGGTTATCCATTTTAAATATAGCAGTGTGTACATGTCAATGCCAAACTCCTTAACTATCCCTTCCTCCCATCCTTACCTGCCCTGGACCCGGCAACCCTAAGTTTGCTCTCTGTGAGTCTCTTTCTGTTTTGTAATTAAGTTCATTTGTATCATTTCTTTGTAGATCCCACATATAAGGGGTGTCATACAGTGTTTCTCCTTCTCTGCCTTACTTCACTCAGTGTGAAGCTTTAGGTCCATCCATGTTGCTGCAAATGCATTATTTCATTGTTTTTAATGGCTGAGTAATATTCCACGGTATATGCTGCTGCTGCTAAGTTGCTGCAGTTGTGTCTGACTCTGTGCAACCCCACAGACGGCAGCCCACCAGGCTTCTCTGTCCCTAGGATTCTCCAGGAAAGAATATTGGAGTGGGTTGCCATTTCCTTCTCCAATGCATGCATGCATGCATGCTAAGTTGCTTCAGTTGTGTCCAACTCTGTGTGACCCCATGGACAGCAGCCCACCAGATTCCTCTGTCTGCGGGATTCTCTAGGCAAGAATACTGGAGTGTGTTGCCATTTCCTTCTCCACCACTGTATATATGGACCACATCTTTATCCATTCCTCTGTTGATGTTTTTTTTCAAATGGGAATGTTCTCAAACTCATCTGTTCAGGATCCTTTTCTGGGCTGTGTTTTCTCCTATGCTACCACCATTTTCTATTGTTAAAAAGTTCTTGGAATTCCATTTTGATCTATACAATAATTGTTTTGATTGATAACACTGTTTTGCAGCCATAATATAAGTTCATTTTCATGGAGTTTGTTGTGAAATAAATATGATACTTAATTTAGTTTTTTAAAAAAGTTGATTCTAACTATATTCTAGGCATTGTTTTAGGTGTTAGAGATACAAAGAGAAAGCGACTGTATTTTTGTATTGTTTTTATACCAATTTCCTCTGGCCCAAGAACTCAAGAATGGAAGCTGAACCAAATATCTTATTTAGTACATTTGAGATGTGAAAAAAAATCCAATGTGGAAGAATTAATGAATGAGAGTGACAGAAGATAAAGACATGTATGTAGACTGGGGCCAGTTTATGATATAATTTTAAATTTATCATAAATTCAATGGGAAGCTACTGAAGATTTTTAAGTGAAGGACAGAAAGGACTAACCATGAACTTTAAAAGGAAAATCTGATGTAATGTGGAGGGGCAAGAATGGATATAATTTGAAATGTTATTTTGTAGAAAATCTTAGTAGCTGATAAACCTCATATTTCATGGAAAACTAATTTGTTAAACTAAAAAATACCAAAGTTGTATTTCTGACACATTTTTTTCACATCACTTATTTTAAAAAGTGGAAAAATTGCAGCATCACCACCAACTTACATATCCTCAACTACCCAAATTTTGTTCTCAAATACTAGTAGTCTCTCAAAGAAGTTAAGTGTTTCCTTGACTTTCAGCTGCTTCCATGTCTTAAAGAAGAAAAAAATATTTTTCCAGGATAGGACTGGAAAAAAAGGACAAAAATGAACCAGCGTGACATGGCTGTAACAATTAGAGCATCAATAATAATTATGGTTAGTTAAAATATATAAATATTTTGCAGTACAATGAGTTCCTTAATGGTACTCAAGAGAAAAAAATATCAAGTATGGACAAACTGGTAGTGATATGAAAGTAAATATGGATTATATTTAATTTGTTATTATTTTCTTTAAGTAGTGATATCCTAATATAGCTGAATAACTTGCTTCGTTTAACTATATGTCTGTATAAAGTACAGATAGGTATTTATTTCATCTGTATAGTGAAGAAAAGTAATTATTGAATACTGTTAAGTCAAATAATCCAGAACCAAAAATAAGAAAGACCAAGCAGCAATGGTAGTAGCAAGTAAAACGGACAGAAAAGATGTCTGCAGTGTGTTGCAGAATCATGATTTAGCCAAACGTCCTAGAGAAGGAGGAGTTAACTGCTCAGACTTGTTCCTTTGGAATCTCTAAAAGGAAATGCTATTTACAATTATAAAATAAAAGGTATATATAAAGTTTAAACTAATAGATCAGGTAAATATATCTTAATCGCAGGATCTAAGTTATCTAATTTTGGTCTGTGAGAATTAAAGAATACATCCTTTCTGTGGGAGACAAATTAGTCTGTAAAAATCTGAAACTTATATAAAAGGAGTAAATTTTAAAAGGCTTATTGGTGTAATACATGAGGCTTAAATTTAGAAAGAAATCTCAGCCTGGTGACCAGAACCTTGAGTTTAAATCACTCTGAAAGAAGTAAACAAATCCCACTCTCTGACCAAAAATCAGTTAGTTGATAACCCAGATCCCATAACCTTAACTAACCTAAGACAATAATGTTTTACTTTGTGGTCTGATGAAATTACTACAAGCTTTAAAAGGCATCAAAAGCAAGCATCACTACAACTCTTAACCAGTATCAGTATAAATAAAATTACAGTCTTAGGAAATAGTTAAGGAATAATTTTAAAATGAATTAAAACCGTGACATTTTACTACAGAATTAAGGATAAGCATAGGTTTTTAAAGCAATCCTATCTGGGTTTATTGTGCTACTGTTAAAAGAGTTTGAGGTATTCAAAGAATTAGCCATTTTAGCTAATGACTAATTACCCATTTTAATAATATCAGTTTCAGTTCAGTTCAGTGGCTCCCATAATAATTAGTATTACATGTTTAAGAAAACCACTGTTTCAAAGTTTTTTTCAAAAAAATTTTAAATTCTATTTCTTAGATCCCTGAATTTCTTTAAACCACTCTGTTGACACATTTATTCCAAGAAGAAAGTGCTTGTATTTATAGATAGACATAGATATGACATAGATATAAGTATCTATGGATATTAGTAACTCTTAAAATTCTAGAGAAAACCTTTTTTTTAAATTAAAACCTAAGTAAAAAAATTCTAGTATGCATAAAGACTATGATTAGTCTTACAGAATTTGCTGTGCTTTACTAAATACCAATAAATAAGTATTTTAATCCTTTAGTGTAAGTGGTAGAATAAAATACTTGCATATTTAGAATACATAGACACACATTAGAATACTTACATAGTAGAATCTCTTTCTTGAGACAGTGTTGCCTCACGTGAAGCTGAAACAGCAGAAGGGGATCTAGGGTACAGTCCATAACCTTCACTTGGAGTGATTATCTGCCGACCCAGAATCCTTCAAAGTGAAGAACATAAAGAGACGGTTAAGCACCTTCATCCAGCATACATACAAAATATAGGTATTTTTGGAACAAATGTGATGGCTCTACAGAGAAGTCTAGTACATAGTCCCTTACTGATTTAGAATGATTCTTGAGAGAAATGTGAATCCAGAGCCTTTCTGAAGGTATCTCTCTCTCCTATACAATGGACACAGAATGGATGAAGCTTTTCCACCCCACGGAAAAAGAATCCAAGGAAAGTGGGCAAACATTTAAATTTACCCTCCACCCTCCATAACAATCTTCATTAAATTTGCTAAAATGGGTGAAAGCCAGGCCAAATTAGTAAAAACTGAATTATATTCTTAAGAACATGAAGCTTTATAAATTTTAAGTATGTGTAGTAGTGTGGTTTCTAAGGGAAGCTTCCTAATAGCCTATGTCTGCTTTCAAGTATACATGTATAAGAATTTACTTATAGACAGTAATCAAATACATTTTCTGATGCTTTTGTTCAAAAGAAGGTCTCTTTTGGACAGATACAGATCACAGCTACTGATAGAGAAACTATTTTACTTGATTAGGACAACGAGTTATGAAAACTCTGAGAAACTTCCATCAACATGAGTTTTCTATCATCTGAGGCTTTATACCATATCACCTTAATGATACAAATCCATGCCCATAAAGATTTCAGAATACAAGGTTTCTTGGAAATCTGCTTTTCAAATTTTAGTATTAGCCATGAATGTACAGGATCTCAGTACCTGAGATGAGGAAAGCTACGTGTCCACTGTTGGCACTCTTCTCGTAGACTTTTAGTGTGTACACTCAACTCCTGCTCATACAAGAGCTCGTCAATGGCTGTGAACATGGCCTGGACTTTTTCCGTGGCATTTTGATCAAGTTCCTAAAAGAAATTATCACCCCAAAATATTTAGGTGAGCTTCAGTCTCTGTTAAGAATCATAATCATAAAGGTGGAAAGCAATCAGATTTTGTTTTGTTTTCAATATTTAGTCCATTTGTGTGAAAGAAAAGTTAGTCAGTTTTTGAATCTTAGAATATTCAGATGGCCTCCCTATTTGAAGAGAATTTGTAGAAATAGCAATGTTTCTAAGCAACATTTTCTTATCATACAATCCAGAAACGAATAAAGAAAAATAAAAATTACCAATAATTCTACCACTCAAAGACAATGATTGTTAATTTTATTACAGTTGCTTGGTTCCAGTATTTTTTTAGAGCTTAATGTAGACAGTCAATCCTAAAAATATATTATTTTGTAGTTTACAGTTTTCACCTCACAATTTAGGTTAGATCTTTACCCTATAATCTATCCTTTTGCAGCAGCCAAAGGGATGGGAATCTCATCATGTTATCTGATTCTCTGCCTACTCTTTACTTCATCTTTTTTATGTGCCCTTTTACATTCTGGAGGAAGAAAAGTTAATACCTTCTTTTAAAAGTATAAGGTAAGAAATATGTATTTTAACTTTTAACAGTGAAAGTCAGGTTCTATCCAAAAAAAAGGAAGTGGCAACCAATTCATTTTCTTACCTAGAAAATTCCATGGACAGAGGAGCCTGGTGAGCTACAGTCCATGAGGCCAAAAAGAGTCGGACATGACTGAGTTACTGAGCACACAGATAGATTTAAGGTTTAACATTAAAGACTCAACACAAATATATATATATATTTATATATATATATTTATATATATATTTATATATATATATATTTTTATATATATATTTTTATATATATATTTATATATATTCATTCATTTGGCTGCGCCAGTTCTTAGATGCTGCACACAGGATCTTTGATCTTTGTTGCAGCATGCAGGATCTTTAGTTGTGGCATATGAAATCTAGTTCCCTGACCATGGATCAATCGTAGGCCCCCTTAGTGGGACCTCAGAGTTTTAACCACTGGACCACCACCCGGGAAGTCCCTGTGTTTTATCTTAGGTATACATGCTGTGTTGCAATATCAACTACATGTCTTAGTGTGGGTTGCAGTTTAAAAAGTTTGAAGGTTACTTTCTAGTCTAAACCTTCCTTCAGCTTACAAGATTACTGAAAGGGACAGAAAGGGATGTAGGGGTTTGAGACATCTTTCGCCACTTTGATAAATGACATTCCAATTATGTAAAACAAAAAATTTTTTAAAAAGGACTTTGATATGCTTCAACTTCCCTGAAAGCATCTTCTGTGTGATTTTTATCTTTGATATTCTTTAACTTCCCTCTCAGCATCTTATATTGAATTTTAGTATTAGTGTTGTTTTTAACACATAAAATGTTATTGTTATTTGTTTTAGTAACTACCAATAAAGCATGCCAATTATTTTTCTCTCTGTTGCTTCTTGTACCCCATTTCTTTCTTCTGGCTTTATTTCCCTTTTGCTTCAGTCTGTCCTTTAATCATTCTTTTAGTTGAGTATACGTGAATGGGAAACTCTATAGATATTCAAAATGTCTTTATTTTGCCTTCTCTACACACACGCACACTGAATGACAGTATATCATATTTATGTAATAATTTTATTATTTATCATATATATGATGGAGATACAGCACTCATTTTTTCCTTAGCACTTTAAAGATACAGGATCATTGTCATCTGACATTGTTAATTGTGAGCAACCTATTTTAAGTCTGAATTTTACTCCATTATATGTAGTCCCTCTTTTCTAGTAACTTTTGTAATTTATTAAAATCTTTGATTTTAGTCTAGAAATTTGTCTGTTATATCTAAGTTATCTAAATTCTTGACATGAAGTTGCTTATTATATTTCCTTAGTCCTTTTTCTTTCCATAGGTCAGTAGTTATGTCTTTGTCTTCATTTCTAATCTTGTTAATTTATGTCTTATTTTTTTCTTGATCAAACTGAAAACTTGTCAATTTTGTTTCTCTATTGTTTTTGTTTTCTATTTCATTAATTTCTACTCTCATCTGTATTATTTCCTTCCTTCTGCTTGCATTGGATTTAATTTGCTCTTCTTTTTTAGTTTCTTAAGGTGGAAGCTTATGTTAGTGATTCAAATATGCTTTTTTTCTATAGGCATTTTTCTTCTATGGAGGTATAACTGACATACAACATTATATTAGTTTCTGGTGTGTATAACATAATTCAATATTTGTATATAAAGCAAATCAGTCTCCCCAGTGAGTCACCATATGTTGTTACAGAATTTTTTCCTTGCGATGAGAATTAAGATCTTTTCTCTTAGCAACTCTCAACTGCGTAATAGAGTATTTTAACTATAGTCACTATGCTGTACATTACATCCTCATGACTTATAACTGGAAGTTTGTACCTTTTGATATTCTTCATCCATTTCACCCACGCCCAATCCCATCTCTGTCATCATGAATCTGTTCCATATCTGTAAGCTTGATTTTCTTTTTACATAGGTATTTAAAGCTGTAAATTTCCCTCTAAGCACCACTTTAGCTATATCTTGTAAATTTTGATATTCTGTTTTTCCCTTTCATTCAAGATATTTTCTGACTTCCCTATAGATTGTTATTTAACTCATCAGTTGTTTAGAAGAGCACCGTTTTAATTGTCAACTACTTGGGGATACCTAATTTATATCATTGTTCATTTCTAACTTAATTCTAACATGGTTGAACATACCCAGTCTAATTTCAATCCTTTTAGATTTATGAGATTTGTTTTTTATGTGAAGATTATATATTCTCTTGTCATTGGGTAGACTCAGTTAGGTCAGGTGGTTAACAGTATTGTTCAAGTCTTCAATATCCTTCCTGATTTTGTTTGGTTGTTATATGAAATATTAAGAGTGGAGTACTGAAGTCTCTAGCTACAACTTTTTGTTTCTTATTTCTGTTTTAAATTCTGTAATTTTGCTTCATATACTTTAAGGCTTCATTGTTAGGTGTGTATACATTTATAACTATTTTATTTTCCTAAAGAATTGGCCTTTTTATCATTATGGAAATGTCCTTTTTTCTCATGGTATTTTCTGTCTTAAAGTTTACTTTGTGTTCAAATTCAAGCAGTTTTATGGCTCTTAATTTCTGTGCCCTCTCAGATCCCCTCTGCATTTGTGTGCTAACTCACATCAGCCAGGGATGCGTGCATAGTTTGGGCCCTCTCTGTTCTTTCCTGCATGGATATGTGAAGAGTTTATTAGGGCCTCCTGTGACTTATTTCCCAGATGCTTGATAAATTTCTGTATAGTCTGCCAATCCATTTTTTGCCCCAGTTAGTACTGAAACTTCAGACTATCTGAGCCACTGTTTTTCCTTCTCCATATGCCACTGAGTGTGCTACTGTTGTTTAAAATGATATTGGATATAAAGCCCATCCAAGTTCCACTCCAAATCTATTGAGACCTCTCTGGTAGTGAAACTGCTAGTTTTCAGGGGCTTCCTTGGTAGTAAATCAGGTAAAGAATCAGCCTGCCATGCAGGCAACCCCCATTTGATTCCTGGGTAGGGAAGATCCCTTGGAGAAGGGATAGGCTGCTGCTGCTGCTGCTAAGTCGCTTCAGACGTGTCCGACTCTGTGCAACCCCATAGACGGCAGCCCACCAGGCTACCCACTCCTTACTCTTGGGCTTCCCTGGTGGCTCAGTTGGTAAAGAATCTGCCTGCAATGCGGGAGACCTGGGTTTGATCCCTGGGTTGGGAAGATCCCCTGGAGGAGGGCACGGCAACCCACTCCAGTGTTCATGCCTGGAGAATTCCATGGACAGAGGAGCCTGGCCAGCTGCAGTCCATGGGGTCCCAAAAGGTCAGAAACGACTGAGTAACTAAGCACAGCACCCTTTAAAGTAGAAGAGACTTTTAGTGTTCCTAACTCAAAGTTTTCTTAATTTTGATGAATAACTGCTTCTCCATTTTCTGTGTACCTTAGTTAATTTTCAGAATCCTGAATGGTTGCTTTTGACCATTACATCCAGTTTATTGTTGCTTTTGGGGGTACTCACTCTGTCATACTATTTACAAGTCCCACCTCAGAATTTTCTCCTATTATATTTATTGCCTTTGTCCGGTTTTGACATCAGTAGTACACTGATCTATAAAGTGTTTGTGTGACTGTTATTTCTTCGACAAATATATGTTCTTCCATCTGAGCCTGGAGTTTTCTCTATGAGAATAGACTGATTCAGTTTAAGAGTTTTACAGCTGTTCAGGTTTTTAAGGACTTTGTCCATTTCTTTTAAGTTACAGAATTTATTGGCATACAATTGTTTATATTATTAAGTCTTTTATTTAATGTCTGTAGAATTTGTAGTGACATTTCCTCTTTCATTCCCCATATTTGTAATTTGCATTTTCTTACTTTTCCTTGACTAATACCACTAGAAGGCTTACTATTAATCTTTTCAAAGGGTAAACTCTCAAACTTGTTCCTTTTCTCTTTTATTTACTTATTTTCTATTTCATTGATTTTGCTTTTAATTATTTCTTTCATTCTACTTTGGGTTTAATTTACTCTTCTTTCCTAACATCTAGGGTAGAAACTTAGGTTATTCATTTTAAAGCTTTCTTCTTTTCTTAAATAAGTATTTAAAGCTATAGATGTCTTTATAAGGACTGCTTTAGCTGCTTCCATAAATTTGGATGTTTTGTGGTTTTATTGTCATGTAGTTGCAGAATACCCTCTAATTTTCCTTGAAATTTAATATTTAGAGCAGTGTTGTTTAATTTCCAAATACTTAGGAATTGTTACAGGTATTTGATTATTATTGATTTCTATTAAATCTATTGTAATTAGAGAGCATACGCTGTACGATTTAATCTTTTAAACAATATTGAGATATTTTATGGTCCATCATACAGTCTGTCCTTGTGAGCATTCCATATGCTCTTAAGAAGGATATGTACTCTGCATTTGTTGGGTATACCATCAGATCTTTTATTTATTTCTGACTTTCTAATTGCTTTATTAATAACTAAAATCTCTAACAGTAATTATGGTTTCAACTAATCTCTTTAATTTTATCAGTTTTTCTTCATACATTTTGAGACTCTATTAGATGTTTATTTATTTAGAATTGTTATATCTTCCTGGTATACTGTGTTATGGACTGAACTGTGTCCTTTCAAATTCCTATGTTGAAGCCCTCATCTGTAATGTGATGCTATTTCGAGTTAATGCCTTTAAGGTGGAAATTAAGGTAAAATGAGGTCCCAAGGATGGAGCCCTAATCTGATAGAACTAGTGTTCTTATAAGAAAAGGAAGAGAATCAGAGATCTCTCTACCTATGCTCATGCCCAGGAGAAAGGTTACAGAGGATACAGTAAGCCAGGAAGAGTAGCCTCACCAGAAATCAGCCCTGATGGCATCTTAAGTTTGGATTTCTAGCCTCCAGAACTGTGAGAAAATAAGTACCTGTTGTTTAAGCCACACAGTCTGTGGTATTCGGTATGGCAGCTTCAGCTAAGGGAAACTGCCCTAAGTGTTACTATATTTTGTGTTAAACAGGTTTTTGTTTGTTTGTTTTTGGCCGCACAGCATATACAGTCTTACTTTGTGCCCCCTGCAGTGGAAGCCTGGAGTCTTAACCACCAGACCTTCCAGAGAGGTCCCCAAACTGCCTTTTTATCACTAAAAAATATTATTTCCCAGTGATCGACTATGTGTCTTTAGGTTTATGTTGTTTCATGTTAATACAACCTTGTCAGCTTACTGTGTGTATAATTTTCTCTGTCCTTTTCATTTTAACCTACTTGTGTCTTTATATTTAATCTCTTCCATATGGTGTATGGGCTTCCCAGGTGGCACTAATGGTAAAGAACCTGCCTGCCAACACAGGAGACATAAGAGATGCAAGTTTGATCCCTGGGTCAGGAAGATCCCCTGGAGGAGGGCATGGCAACACACTCCAGTATTCTTGCCTGGAGAATCCCATGGACAGAGGAGCCTGGTGGGCTACAATCCATAGGGCTGCAAAGAGCTGGACATGATTAAGTGACTTAGCATGCACACATATACTATACAGTTGAGTCTTGCTCTTTTTTTTTTTTTTAATCCATTCTGCATTTTATCCATTTTTTACCCATTCTATTTACATTTGTCTTAATCGTTGACATGGTTGGATTGAAATCTACCATCTTGCTATTACTTTTCCATTTGTCCCGTTTTGGGAGGTGGGTCCTTATTCTTTTCCTTTCCTGTCTTTCTCAGGTTAATCAAATGTTTGTTACTATTCCATTTTATTTTTCCCATTGGCATCTTAGCTTATTCTACTTAAACATTTTAATGTTTGCTCTAGGGCTAATAATGTGCATTCTTAACCTATCAAGGTCTAGTCAGTCAACATTTTACCACTTCATACCTCCCTCTTCATATACTTTTCACTTCTCTCTCTTGATACCTGACACAAATGTAATAACTTTTTGTTATCACAAATGTAGTAACTTTATAACACTATACTTCTGTTTATATTCACCCATCCTTTGAGTTGTATTTGTCTCACCTTTTACTTCTATAAATATAAACTCCATCTTGTACTTTTTTTTGCTTTATTCAGCTACTTATCCTTTAGAGAAATCACCAAATAATATAGACTTTTCACTTATTTATCTTCTGGTGTTCTTTATCGCCTCATGTCCTAAAGATTCTAACTGCTTCATCTGCCCAGAATTCTGATCTCTGTTACTCAGCAAAATGGGACCACTATGCTTTGTTTGGACTCTGTCTTACAACTCCATAGTCAGAAAATTATTAGCAGGCAGGAAGCCAGGTTAAATTGGGGCCTACCTTATGAGTTTCTTTTCTCTCAGGGATTATAGGTGTAGGTTGCCTGTTAACCAATGCCTCAAGAGACAGTCAGCATGGAGTTTCAAAGCCAGAAGAGAATAAGGAAAGCATCAACCCGGGAAGGCAGCCTGGTATAAGACATTGAAACCCAAGCACAGTAAGAAGGGCATCTGTGTAGGAAGATGGCCTCTTGTATGGTAGGATCCTAAGAGAGATAAAGAGAACATCTAAGCAGTTTTCTGACCCTGAGCAGTGTAAGAAGGGTGTTCTAATTACTTTGGCAGTGTACCAAATTACTCCAGAACGAAATGGCTCAAAATAGCAATGATCATGTGTTATCTCTCCAGGTTTCTATGTGTCTGGGATTTACATAGCTCACAGCAGGAATGGCTTGTCTCTTCTCCACAGGTGAGATACCAGTTGAAAAGCTCAGAGGCCTGGAGCTGAAAGTATCTGAGTGCTCGTTCACTCAAATGTCTAGCAGGTAATACTGGCTTTCAGCTGGGGCTTCAGTTTCTCACTACCTGGGCTTTTCCATGTTGTTTAAATGTTCTCACAATGCAGTGGCTGAACTTCAAGGTTAAGCATCCAGAGAGAGAGAGAGAGAGAGCCAGATAGAAGCTGCATTGCTTTCTAACCTAAAAATCATGCAGCATCACTTTCACTGCATTCTATAGGTTGAGGCAGTTAAACAGTCCATTCCAGGTTCAAGGGGAAAGAACACAGACACTATCTCTCAATGGAGGAGTATTAGTATCTTGTAAGAAGAGCATGTTAGATGCGATATATATTAGCATGGCTTTTGAAAATGTAATCTGTCACAGTGGGTGTTTGCATGGGAAGCAGTTTGTTGCAGAGTGATGGAGCACAAGTGAGATGTGGATGTCCATGTGGAAAAGCAGTCAGCTTATAATGTTAGAACCACATTTAAGAAAGGGAAGTTACCATACAGGGAGTAGGCAGCCCCACACAGGGTGGTAGCCCAGTGTGAGGAAGGTTACTGTACAGAAGCGAGGATAACATTGGGTGTCTGACTGAGCAGGATGAGGAGATCATTCAGTGGGTGGGAAGGTGCAAGGGGCAGTGACCCAGCACAGGGTGTTGAAACATATGTGGAGTGAGAAGGGCATTTGCAGAGGTTAGGAGGCAGTGAATTAGTGGGGAACTGGTTATGTTCAGGGGGATTAATCAAATAAGTAAATATATTAATTATAAGGGGAGCCATATTCTATCAGAGAAAGAAGTTACAAATTTGCAAAAGGAAAAAACTAGAATGAAATGGGTCATTTCACAGTGGAATAGGAAGAATACTTCTGTTCCCTAGTTCTGTCCACTGGGAGGGTTTAGGAATCAGTGACACCTAAAAAGCAGTAAGCACACTTAGCACCCAAATCTTGTTTCTAAACGTGGCACTGAAAGGAATTAGGGCTTGTTGGAGAAGTGGCTGATTCCATGGCTGGGGCAAAGAAAATATAAAATAAGCCTGGATACCTTGTGTCAGACAGTAAGGAAATACTCAAAGAATGATGGGAACATGTCAAAATGGCACAGAAACCAGCTTGAAGAGAACTCTTACTGGTCAAATCTGGGACAATTGGAACTTCAAAATAAATAATGATAACTATGTATTATAACTAACTGAACAAAATAGGAATCCTTGAGTCTATACTGATGTAAACCATAAACTGAAAGTTAGAGGAGGAACAGGATAGTAGCTACATAATTTCAATGTACCTCCCCATAAAATACTTGTAAATGCAAAGGAAAGTCATATTAAGTGATTAAAGTGAACAATATCAATAATGGGAACTACACGCCATCTAATAGAATGAAATGAGAAAAGCAAGCTCATTTCTTGGGTATCACAGATTGAAGAACTAGTCCAGATTGAGGGAGAGTACAGAGACAGGACAATGTGATACAAGATTTTGCTATGAAGAATATTATTGGGACAACTAGTGAAACTTTAATGGAATCTGTGTATTAGATGGCAGAAGTGTTAATTTCCTGAATTTGAGGCTTGCCCTTTAGTTACATAGAGTGTCCTTGTTTGAAGGAAATACACACTAAAATGTTTGGTGCAAGTATCATGTCAGTAACTTACTCTCAAACCATTCAGGAAAAAAACAGTTGGTCTTCCATATCCATGGGTTTGTAAATGTAAAAGCCATTTACATTGCATTAGGTATTTTAAATAATCTAGAGAGGATTTAAAGTGTGTGGAAGGATGTGTGTAGGTAATATGCAAATACCGTGCCATTTTATATAAGAGATTTGAGCATCCATGGATTTTGGTATTCATGGGGGGTCCTAGAATCAGTCCCTTATGGATATCAAGGTACGAATGTTCTTTTTACTATACTTGTAACTTTTCTGTAAGGTGGAGGTTGTTTCAAGTTATTAAGAAAACACAGTATGCAGTAATAGCAACTGATCACAAAACTTGAATTTCATTAATTAAGATACAACCTTACTAACAAAATACTGGATTTCAAAGGAATAACCTACTCTGACATACATGTGAAATCTGCAATGAAATGTTTGTGTAATTCAAGGAAAATATCAACATTATTTACATACTAACCAGGAACCTTGAACAAAATCACAATTATAGGTATAAATTTTAAAGAGAAATGTATTCTTCAAAATGTTAAACATAAAGTTTTTATATCACCCAGCAATTCCACTCCTAAGGGATATACCTAAGAATATTCAAAACATGTCCACAGAAAAAGTCCTACACAAATGTTCATAGTAGCATTATTCATAATAGCAACAAAGTGAAGCAACCCAAATGTCCATCATCTGATGGATAAATAAAATTGGTATATCAATGCAATTAAATTATATTCATCAGTAAAAAAGAAGTACTGGCATATGCTATAACATGGATAAAACCTGGATATATGCTAGATGAAATAAGCCAGATATAATACATGACACAGTATATGCTTCATTTATATGAAATATCAGAACAGGCAAATACATAAAGACAGAAAGCATATTAGTTGCCAGGGGCAAGGTGAAGAGAGAAGTGGAGAGTAATTACTAATGGAGACTGGGTTTCTTTTTGGGATGATGAAAATGTTCTGGAATTAGGGTAGTTTACACAACAGTGAATATACTAAAAAACACTTGTTTACTTTAAAAGAATGAATTTTCTGTAGGTGATTATAATAGTAAAAAAGGTAAAAATAATCCATAGTCTAATCTAGTGTTAAACAGATAAGAAATCTATTAAAATATTTAAATGAAATATCAGAAGTTTTGAACATGTGACAAAGAATATACATTTCTGCCAGAAGTCAATATTAGCCTACAACTCAGTTCCCTTAAAAAAGATAACTCTATACCTATATACTAGCAAAAATAGATTAAAAATACAATTTTTCATATACCATGCAAGGTACCTAGGAGTAGATTTTCAACAAATGTATATTACTTTTATGGATAAAATTATAAAAATGTATTAAAAGACATTAAAGAAATGGATATTAAATGGATAGATTTATATACCAAATTTATGATTAGGAGAATTCACTATCATAAAGATAGCAGTCCTCTCCAAATTGACCTATGCAATTTAATAATCAGATTCTAACATACATGAAAAAGACTGGCCAATACAATTATGAACAGTGTAGTAAGACTTCCCTATCATATATTATAGATTATTATAAAGCTATAGTTTCATTAAAGTCAGTTGTAGTAACATGATTTTAGAATAGAACAGTTTAGATAGCCCAGGAACAAACCCTTTTATATTTTGAAATTTAATCTACATCAGAGGTAACAGCAAATCAACAAGAAAAGGATGCAACAAGGATCAGGAAGATCCCCTGGAGAAGGGAATGGCTACCCACTCCAGTATTCTTGCCTGGAGAATTCCCTGGACAGAGGAGCCTGGAGGGCTACAGTCCATGTGGTCACAAGAGTCAGACACAACTGAGCGACTAACACTTTCATGCTACTACTTTCACATGGAAGAAGCTGGAAATGTGTATGTGCATTTTTAGTGATCACAATGACCAGAGTTGCTACAGGTATTTAACAGGCAGAGATGATGAATACTAAACATCCTGCTATATATATGGGACACTTCTGTATAGCTATATCCAAAATGCCAAAAATGCCCTTGCTTAGAAATCCTGAACTAGTCAGTAAATGGTGCTGAAACAATTCATTATCCACATAGAAAAATTAAAATTATGTTCCTTCTATATGAATGTACAAAAAAACCATTCCAGGGGATTAAAGACCTAAGTGTGGAAGAATTTGTGAACATTACAAAAGCCACTTATCAGGAAAAGATATTTGCAATACATTTAACAAAGAATTAGTGTATTAGTCATGAACTGCACTTAGTTACTATTAACAAGAACAATAATAGTGGCTTAAACAAAAGTTTATTTTTCTCTCATGAAAAAATTAATCTACAGGTAGGCATTAAAAGCTGATATGGTGGCTCAGCTGATACGGTAGCCCCATGGCTATCAAGAATTCAGTTTCTTCTATCATTTCCATCCTCAGTGATGCTTTATGGTTCAAAATGGCTGTTTTTACCTTTAGCCATAGGTCCATGTTCCAGGCAACAATTAGGAGAAAGGGGATAAATGGAAATAATGGCATTCCAGAAAGCCCCATCTCCTGACTTACTGTACAATTCATTAGCTACCTCCACCTGTAACAGCAGTTGGTAAATAAGTTTTCAACTGGGTACAATACCAAAAGTTCTGTAGTTCTATAGGGTGAAGGGACACAATACAGCTTCCTAAGAGTCTCTGTTAAAAGTATTTAGAGTAGGGGTCAGCAAACTATGACCAGTGGGATAAATCCAGCCCACAATCTGTTTTCTAATAACATTTTATTGGACTTCTGTCATGCCCATTTATTTATACACTGCCTATGGCTGCCTTCTCAGTGAGCACTGAGGGTCCTGACAGTCTGCAAAACCTGAAATATTTACTCTTTAGTCCTTAAGAGAAAAAGTATACCTTCCTTATAGCTCAGCTGGTAAAGAATCCACCTGCAATGCAGAAGACCCTGGTTCAATCCCTGGGTTGGGAAGATCCCCTGGAGAAGGGAAAGGCTACCCACTCCAGTATTCTGGCCTGGAGAATTCCACAGACTGTATAGTCCATGAGGTCGCAAAGAGTTGGACACAACTGAGAGACTTTCACTTTCACCACACCTAATCTAAAAGATAAAGAACTCCTACTAATTAATATTATTAATTAGTAATAGAATAGAAAATGATAAATTAAAAAATAAGTGAGTATGAAACATAAATAGGCAATTCACAGACTACAAATATACGCAATATCATGTATGCACTGTCCAAAGAATTCTAAGCAAAAGTAGCCAGATATAACTATTAATACATACTATAGGATTCCATTTATATGAAGGGCAAGAAGAAGAAAACCTGGTGATAGAGATCAGAATAGTGGTTATCTTTGGGATTGGGAGAGGGCATCGAGGAGCCTTGTGGGAGCTGACTGTCTATATCTTGGTCGGTGTACTGTTTTCATACACACACACGTGCATGCATGCACACCCAATACATAAGTTATGCAATTTTCTATAAGTTGTATAATTTTTTTTTCCTCATCAACCCCACTGCATCAGATACCCTTTAAAAAAAAACTAAGGGACTTCCCTGACAGTCCAGTGATTAAGACTTTGCCTTTCAATGCTGGGGGTATGGGTTTTGGGGAGCTAAGATCCCACATGCCTTGTGGCCAAAAAAACAAAAACATTAAACAGAATAAAAATACCTATTGCATCAAGGTGATAAACATGCATAAAATTTGTCTTTTAAATTTTCTCTGAAGGTTGCTGGTCTTAAATACAATGGGAGATAGTCATGAATGAATAAATAAATCTCATCACAACACTCAGTTAATTAATAATAGCTGAATAACATCTTAGGTAAATACCTTTAATCTTTTTTTCTAGTATATATAAGCAAAAATCTATGTAAAATAAAATTAGAACCACACTACACATATTGTTTTTAATGGGCTTTTTTTCATTTAACAATATATTTTAAACACTTTCCGAGTCTATATGGCTTAGTAGTAACTTTCAAAAACATTTTAAACAACAAGGTAATATTAGTAGTGGAGAGACACATTAGTGGACTGAGCACAGCAAAATAGATCCAGGGTCCAGATCTATACTGACCTGCAGCTGTTTAAGCCAAACACTAAGCATCTTTAAGGATCAACTACTCAGAAGATTGATGCCTTCTTTACAGCTATTTTAAAGGGTAAATAAACAAAGTAGGAGGGACTTTCCCGGTGGTCCAGTGGTTAAGACTCCACACTTCCACTGTTTGATTCTTTGTTGGGGAATTAAGATCCTGCATACCACATGGCGTGGCCAAACAAAACAAAACAAAATAAAAAATGTAGGAGAGGGAAGGCATGAAATATACTGACCAAACTGACAAATCCTAACTCCCAGAAGAGTCACACAAGCACTCCATTAGACCAGTAACATAAAACTCACACCATATCCCCAGGAGAAGTCTGAGCTGCCCTCAGTAGAGATCCCTGTGCTTGTATAACTTGGAAAAGCAGATGTTGAATTTCCAGTGTCAGCTGATGTAAAAGGTGATTCTTGTGTGATGTCAGATTCACTAAATGCACAAGTGGGAAGGAAAAGAGAAAACAGAAAAATTCTTATATTTCCTCAAGTTTCTGTAGCATTAACTACTCAGCAATCTTTTAGGTGATAGGCATTTGTACAAATACATCCAGAGAGACAAAAATAAATGAAGAATTTGAAATGTAAGCATCACAGTAAAGTCTGACCTAATTCCTACAGAATTGATGGCAGCCATTCTAAATAATTCTCGTCTTAGTTTACAATTAATATTTTTTAACACTTCACTTATAACATCTGCCCTCAAGAAACTGAAGACATTTCAGAAATACTAGGAATAATATGTGAACTTGTACGCCACTTCTGGTTTACTAAGCACTTTCACAGACATTAACTGCATTTTATCCTCACAGCAATCTGGTGATGTAAAACTCACCAGTACATCTAGTGATGTACTTTAAGACAAAAACCCTTGCAATTTAGTACTAGATTTTGAAACAAGGTTTTATGACTATAATTTTTGTATGATACCACAATTGCTTTTCAGAACCCTCTGTGAAGTTACCATCTCCTCTGTCCTATTTCTTAAAATAATAATTGCAGCTAATATTTACTCTGCGTTTACTATATTTTATCTCATTTATATTCACTACACCCTTTAAGGGATACTATTACCAGGTAAATAACTTGCCCAATACTATTCAGCTAATAGGTGGCAAAACCAAGATTAAAAATCAGGTCTGTTTGGATTCCTCCTGAGTTTCTGCTATTAACTACCTCATAATACTGTTTTTCAAAGATTACAAAAATAAGTATGTTTCCACTAGTTGTTCCAGAATGGAAGTTGAATAGTATTGAAAAATGTGACAAAAATTCTTTTGTTTCATTAGTACAAGGCTTGATACCAATCCTAAGGCAAAAAGCCCAAAACTTTTGCCATTATCAAGTGCAATAAGCAAACAGTACACTTTGTGTCATTACCTTTGGGAACTTAGGTCTTTTTCATGGCTGTCATTGGTAGAGGAAATTTCATCCAGTTGCTCAGGAAGAGGATGATGATTAAGAGCATGTTTTGTTATTCTTTTCCTGTGAAATGGAAAAACAGTTATATTTTTTGTAAAGAAAAAAATATATACTTTTCAGTAACTTGATCTACAAGTTAAGTCACCTACTTCTTGCTGTTCAGGAACTATCCAATGCAATAGCCATTAGCCACTAGGAGTTAAAATGTGGTCAGCTGGAAATGCTGCTGCTGCTGCTGCTGCTAAGTCACTTCAGTTGTGTCCGACTCTGTGCGACCCCAGAGACGGCAGCCCACCAGGCTCCCCGTCCCTGAGATTCTCCAGGCAAGAACACTGGAGTGGGTTGCCATTTCCTTCTCCAGTGCATGAAAGTGAAAAGGGAAAGTGAAGTCGCTCAGTAAAACACACAGAATTTTGAAGTCTTAGTACAACAAGAATGTACCACTAATTATTTCATTTTGGTTACATGTTAAAACGATAATATTCCGGATATACAGGGGTTAAACAAAATATATTAAAACTTATTTCACTGCAAATTGAAAACATAATAAGGTATAAAACATACTTATTAGAACAGCTAAGATAAAATACAGTGATAACACTAAATGCAGGCAAAGATATGGAGAAACTGGATTTCTCATACATTGCTGGTAGGAATGTAAAATGGTACAACCACTCTGGAATAATTTCAAAGTTTCTTATAAAACTAAATGCATGCATTTATCATAAGACCTACCCATTGCACTCTTGGGTATTTAATCCCAGAGAAATGAAAATTTATGTTCACACAAAATCTGTACACAAACATTCAGAGCAGCTTTATTTATAATTGGAAAAAAATTAGAAGAACTGAAATGTCCTTGCACAGGGGAATAATTAAACTTTGGTATCTCTACACACATAGTGGAATATGATTAGCAATAAAAAGGAGTGAACTGATACATGCAACAACTTGGATGGATTGCAAAGGCATCATACTTACTGAAAAAAGCCAATCTCTAAAGGTTACATATACTATATGATTCTGTTTATATTACACTCACAAATGAGAAAAATAGAGAGGTGAAGAAAAGATTAGTGGTTCCAGGGTATGGAGAAAGGAATGGAAGTGACTAAAAAGGGGTATATAAGGATGTTCCTTGGTGGTGATAGAACAGCGCTGTATCTTGATTGCACTGGTGGTTTAATAAATATACAAAGGAGACCAAATTGCAAAGAACTATGTATACATACACATACACAAAAGAGTGGATATAAAAATTGATGAAAACTGGGTAAGGTTTGCAGTCTGCTTAACAGTACTGTACCAATGTCAGTTTCACGGCTTTGAAAGCTACATAAGTTGTCATCATTGGGGGAATCTGAGTGAAGGGTTCATGGGACTCTATGCACTATTTTTGTAACTTCCTGTAAGTCCACAGTTACTTTAAAAGATTAAAAAGTTAATTTCACCTGTTTCTACTATTTTTTAACGTATCTGAAAATTTTAAGTTACGTGTTTTGTATTATATTTCTATTGAACCGTGCTGTTCTAGAGAGTTCAACATGTGCATTAGAATAAACTATGAAAAAAGTGGAAGTGTTAGTTGCTTCAGTTGTGTCTGACTCTTCGTGACCCTATAGACTGTAGCCCGTCAGGCTCCTCTGTCCATGGATTCTCCAGGCAAGAATACTGGAGTGGGTAGCCACTCCCTTCTCCAGGGGATCTTCCTGACCCAGGGGTCGAACCTGGGTCTCCCACACTGCAAGTAGATTCTTTACCACCTGAGCCACTAGGGAAGCCTCAGAATAAACTATGGGGTCAATTATTGTATGTTCCAGTCCTAATTATCTATAGTAGACTTTCTTTCCCCACAAAATCCTATAGTCAAATAACTTGATGGGTTAAAGTTACACAGGTTTATTTACAATAGGTTTTCCCAGGGCTTTTAATATGGAAATGTGTATTATAAATGTAATACTCTTGTTTCACAAGAAAGGAAAGTGAGGTACTGAAGGATTAAGTGACTTGCTTAAGGTCATATGGCTAGTAAGTGATGGAGCCAGGATTCAAATCCAGATAGTCTGAGGCTGCTCAGAGCAGATGAATAGTTTGAGATTTTAATAAATTGTACCATTTTTGTATATAAAGGCCTACTCAGCAGAGCTTGTACTTTAAATTATTTCTCAAATGGTGGAGCTGAATTAGTGGAGAGCTTTTTTCTTCTCTCATTCAATGATCTTATAACCAAAAGCTTGTCTTTGAAACAGTGGTGGTGATCAGAAATGTGGATTCCAGCGATGAAATAGAAACTTAAGATATATTTTAGTCTGTCAGAGAAATTTGGTTATGAAGTAACAATCAGATAATACCAAAGATATATTAACTTTGATCATAGATTTATGGTTATTAAATAAGAAAATGTATATAATTTTTAGAAATGCATAATGAAGCATATGGGGTGAAATGATAATGTCTGGGGTTTTCCAATATTTCATGGATGACAGGCTGAAAAATATACAGATGAAATATGAAGCAAATATACTAAAATTTTGATAACTGTTTTAATGTAGGTCATTATATTATCCACTATACAATTATGCTTGAGATTTATCATTTTAAAAATGTTAAGCTGTATGCTTACGCCAAAATCTTTTTAATATCTATAATTTGTAACTATTAGAAAACTAAAGTTAGTTCTTCAAAGCAAATTATCATTATAACACCAAAAGGGAAAAGTACCTTTAATATACTGTTATTTAAATGCATATAATCTTCATTATTGTCATTATTCACACTATTCTGACACTTCTAGAGAATCATCTTTTGGGAGAGTTATCTTTAGGGAGTATGAAATCAACAATAGAGAACAAGTAACATAACCAAGCGGTTCAGTGGTAAAGAATCTGCTTGCCAAGGCAGAGAAAGCAGGTTCTATCCCTGGGTCAGGAAGATCCCCTGGAGAAGGAAATGGCAACCCACTCCAGTATTCTTGCCTGGGACATCCCATGTTCAGAGGAGCCTGGTGGGCTACAGTCCATGGGGTCACAAAAGAGTCAGGCGACTAAACAACAACATCATAACCATTCTGGGTCAATAATACCGGTCCAATAAATGCAATCAACAATTTTTTTCCATAAATGATACTTTTTTTCACTCTCATAATGGTCAGAATTAATTATAAAAGCAGGTTTTTGGCTAAGCCCTGCTCCCTAGATTGGGAAATGACTTTCTTCTTCCTAGTTCCTAAAAAGCTTAACTGAGTTGCTTCTGTGTTCTATCCTATTATTTAATAGATAACAAGCTTCTGAAAGGCAAAGAAAGATCATAGACTGATTTTCTTTGTATGGCTATTGTACCAAATAGAGGTGGGAAGGGACAAGGAAATTACCACTTACTGAGGACCTACTATGTGTCAAGCTCTATGCCATCACTTTTAGATAAGGTCTTAGCCTATATTGCAGAAGTGAAAGCTCAAAAATTTAGTAATTTGCCTACAATTAATAAGGCTAGAAAAGAGTCTAAACACAAACCCAGATGTAACTGAAAATACCATGCCTGTTATTACTCTGTATAGGTAATAGTTAATAAATGTATGGTTGTTAAAATTACAGTTCCGTGGAAGAAAAAAAATTGGTATTTGGGGTTGAAAAGCCCAAGCTCAAAACCTATTGGTTATATAATCTTAAGGTATGTACCTTTCTTATATTTCATCTGCTGAAAAACTTAAGATAATCATACTCATCTTACAGAGTTGTCACAAGAATGAAGATGTGAAAGTATTTTTGAAAGTATAGTGAAAGTGAAATCACTCAGTCCTGTCCGACTCTTTGCAACCCCATGGACTGTAGCCTACCAAGCTCCTCCATCCATGGGATTTTCCAGGCAAGAGTACTGGAGTGGGTTGCCATTTCCTTTGTATCTTCCCGACCCAGAGATCGAACCCAGGTCTCCCTCATTGTAAGCAAGACACTTTACCGTCTGAGCCACCAGGGAAGTCTAAAGTATTAACAAATGTATGACATTATCATTACTTCCTAAATTACAACATTTCACTAGGGGTGGGAGGTGGGTCTTTAAGCCAGAAATATTTGCTCTCTGGGCTTCCCTGGTGGCTCAGACGGTAAAGAATCTGCCTGCAATATGGGAAACCCAGGTTCCATCCCTGCATCAGGAAGATCCCTTGGAGGAGGGCATGGCAACCCACTCCGGTATTCTTGCCTGGAAAAATCCCATAGACCGAGGAGCCTCTATGGTGATCCAGAGAGTATCTAAGAGTTGGAAAAGACTGAAGTGACTTAGCACACAGCACACTTGCTCTCTAAAGTCTCAAAAGCAAAACTGATTCTCAAGGATTCTGACACTAAGTTGCAGAGGTGGGGAGGCAGTTATGTGTAATGGTTATCCCCACAAGCTTCAAAATCAGACAACAGGTTTATATTTCAGTTCCACCACCTTCTGGCCGTGTGATCTCTGGCATGCTACAACCTTTAAACCTGAGATCTTTATCTGTGCAAAATAATAATAGTTCCTATCTGGTATCCTTATTGATAAGAGTTGTGAGCTAATGCATATAAGTAGCTTTGCATTGCGGTTGGCACCAGACGTATTCAACTGTCTTGTAGCATTCAGCTATTAACAGCTTCACTAGTTGTCAATGGCCATTGACACTGGGGCATGAGACACGTGGAAACTACAAAATGCCTTAGGAAACCAAGTCCCTAAGCTCAAGAAGTGCAGGCCAAACAGACCAAGTTTCTGGGACAGCACAAGTAACATGCCCTTATTAGCGGGAGAAGGAAACAGAAGGGCCAACGTCCGGCAAAGCTGGTAGGAGAAAATTACAAAGATTTTCTTTTCCCTCACCCTGGGAAAGGTAAAAGGAGTAAGGGACTGGGCAGGAAGGGTCCCCAGCGCGCCTGCGACCCTCCTCGGCACCCCCCGGCCCTGGCTGGAGTAGCTGAGCAGTTCACTCACAACTCCAAGTTCTGTGGCACCGCCTTCCTAGTGTATCTGGAGGTCATCCTCCTCTTCCTCCTCAGCCTCGGCGGGGGCGGACAAGCCAGGGTGGGGGCCTCCAAGCCTGGCCCTCGCGCCCGCTCCGGCTCGGCCCCCTCCCGCCACCTTCCGGCCCCGTCACGCCCCGTTTCCTAGACTCCAGATCGCCACTTTCCCAGGGTCCCCACCTCCCTAGTCTTCCGGCTTGCCTGTGGGGGCGGAAATGACGATATCACAGGAGCACTCGCCTAATGTTTCCGCCGACGTGCATCGGGACGACGGCCTGGGGTTCCGAGGCTGAGTCGTTTCTGACTTTCGGAGTTTCCTCTGGTTCTGGTTCCAGACGAACGTGTGGACCCATCCTGGGCCAGGCTGTGTCTACTGCTGGCAGTTCCCCACCAGCTCACTAGGTAGGAGAGACGGCTAAGGAAAGGTGCTGCAACAAAGACTTGCCTAAGAGGCCCAGGCCCAGAACGGTAAGCGGAATTTGCTTCATTTTGTTGGGTGAAGGACAGAGCCTAGTCTGAGTAAAGAGCCCCTAGACTCCAAGCCAGGCCTCTGGTGCTTGGTTGCTCCTCTTGCTATGCTCCCAGTTTTCTCATATATACAGTGTGGAGTTAGCCTTCGTGGTCCCAAAAGTCCCTTCTAGCCCTGTCACTAGAGGACTTCCCTGGTGCCTCAGACTGTAAAGCGTCTGCCTACAATGCTGGAGACCCGAGTTCAATCCCTGGGTTGGGAAGATCTCCTGGGAAGGAAATGGCAACCCACTCCAGTATTCTTGCCTGGAAAATCCCATGGACGGAGGAGCCTACAGTTCATGGGGTTGCAAAGAATCGGACACGACTGAAAGACTTCACTTCAGCCCTGTCACGAAATTCTTCATAATAAGGCTTTTCTGGTGACTCAGATAGTAAAGAATCTGTCTGCAGTGGGACAGGCCCGGGTTCGATCCCTGGATCGGGAAGATCCCCTGGAGAAGGAAATGGCGACCCACTCCAGTATTCTTGCCTGGAGAATCCCATGAATTCCCAATCCATAGGGTCGCAAAGAATCGGACACGACTGAAGCGACTTAGCACGCAGGCACTTGGGTTAAAAGGCCAAATGATAATTTGGACGGTCTGTAGTGAAAGAATGTCTGGATAGAAGACGCAAGTTCCTTTGGACCTCATTTTACTAATCCGTTAGAAAAACAAGTCTGAAAATAGAATTGCAGCCGTAAAGTGGACGATCCAGCGCAGTTTTTTCTTTTACCAAGCCTCTGCTGCTGCTGCTGCTGCTGCTAAGTCGCTTCAGTCCTGTCCGACTCTGTGCGACCCCATAGACGGCAGCCCACTAGGCTCCTCCATCCGTGGGATTTTCCAGCAAGAGTACTGGAGTGGGTTGCCGTTGTCTTCTCCGTACCAAGCCTCTCCTGGCTATAGTAGTGAACTAGTACTTTTGTATGTAAGCGAAACCTTTAGAAAATAGTTATTCACCACCTCCTAATATCCCAGAGCTATACCCTCTGAAACCTGAAAAGGGGGAAAATTTAGAACAGATAGTTGTAGGATCAAGAGCCATGGGCAGATTATTTGGGGGTGAAATGATAGGAATGAATGTTTTGTAGTTTTGAATTCCTCTATCCCACACAATGGGAAAGATTTAAATTCTGCAGAGGAAGGAGATTGTGCTTAAGAACATTTAAATATTAAAAATTTAACTAGGGAAGGATTATAGAGATGATAGGTAACAGTCTTATTCTCCAATTAAGGGAAAAGCCACAGAAAGGGAAAATGAAATGCCCAGAACACAACTGGGACTTTTGGCAGACCTGGGACTTTTGATAGTGTTTCAAAAGATGTTATTGCAATGTTTCCAAAAGTGTGTTTTACACACCACTGATAATGCAAGGGCAAACATTTTTTATTTTATTCTTAATGCTTATTTATTAGTTTGGGAATGTGGTAGTGGATTTCCATGTATTGTATATTAAAAATTCTTTTAATATAATTATAAGTATAAAGCTATCATTAAAAGAATATTAAATAAGTGTTACCATAGTTGGTATGTGGTCAATGCAAAAATCATGATGATGGTATGTGAATCATTGAATTTGGGGAAACAATGTTAATGGAATTGCCTAGCATAGTTCAGGGACTAGGATATTACTTCCACATTATTCTATATGGCTTATGTTATTGAAACTTTAAATGTAACTTTCAAAGAAGAATGGAGGAAAATATGAAGTTTGCTACAGTGGAAGACACCGTGGAGTATCGCCTGTTCCTGATACCAGATAAACCAGGGGACCCAGAAGAACACAGAGAGGTCCTTCAAAAGTGTATTGAGAGGATAATGACCCAGTTTGCACCTATGCTGGGCCCCTATATCTGGCAGAATCAGCCTTTCAATCTCAAATATAAACCTGGGAAAGGTAAGGTTCTTTTGCTTATTTTGCTTTGATACATGTGACTCTTGATGTCATTCTGACACCAGTGATGTGTAATAGTCCACAGTTCATTCAGTGTTGTCAGGAGATTTATATCCTGAACTTTTATGGTATTTGCCGAAATTCAGTTAAGCTCTTGAACTTAAAAAATTTTTTTAAAAATTCATGTTGATGAAAGCTTTCTAACAGTCATTATCTTAGGAATCAATATATACTCAACATTATCAAGCCATGGCTTTTCTTTTGAACTTTACTATGCCATCATATATCTAGGTACCTACACTAAACAAGTTCAGGCTGGCTTCTTTAACCATAGTTCTTTCAGCTGTTACTCTGTATTCCTCAGTCTTGATGGTGTGCTTACTAGGCTGCCTTGTTTCAAATAGTTGTTTTGCTAAGGGTGTAAGAGTGGCTCTGCTTGGCTTATAAAGAGAAATGATTGAGCTAAGTAACCACTATTTTCCACACAGAAGCATTTTGTCATTCCTTCACTGCTTCCCTGTATTGTCAGTGCTTGAGGTCTGACCTGTGGCCAAATAACGGCACTTTGTCATTTCATTTCTTATAACTTTACTAAAAGGAGTCATGGATAACTTACCAAGGCTCTACTAATACAACAACAACTTCTGTGGGGTCTTATTTCATATCAGGAGCCTGACATCTTGTGATTCCTTCATTCTGGCTCATTTTAGTGCTTCTCTGTTACCTTTTGGCTGCTGCTGCTGCTGCTAAGTCGCTCAGTCGTGTCCAACTCTGTGCGACCCCATGGACTGCAGCCCACCAGGCTCCCCCGTCCCTGGGATTCTCCAGGCAAGAACACTGGAGTGGGTTGCCATTTCCTTCTCCAATGCATGAAAGTGAAAAGTGAAAGTGAAGTCACTCAGTCGTGTCCGACTCTTAGCGACCCCATGGGCTGCACCCTACCAGGCTCCTCCGTCCATGGGATTTTCCAGGCAAGAGTACTGGAGTGGGGTGCCATCGCCTTCTCTGACCTTTTGGCTAGCAGTTGCCAAATGTAAAACGTTAATTTTATTGAATGCCTTATCACTGATACGTGTGATACTTATTGGCAAGAACACTGTCCCATTAGCATAACACAGCCAAAACCAATTCCCTATCTTTTTTGTCAAAAATAATTTTTACACAGTGTTTTCTTGTCTTGCTTAATCGTATTACTATCCACCTAGTAGTCAAGCTTGTTAGTAATTTAAAATCATCCTCAAATCCTCACTTCACCATGTTCCACAGGCACTAAATCCTACTGTTATTACCCCTGAAATCTGACCCTTTCTCACATCTCTTTGGCTACAGTCTAGGCCCTCTTCATCTGGAAGACTACAGTGGCCCCCTAACTAATCTCTCTGGTCCCAATGTCTCCAGTTCCTGACAGAGTTGACAGTTACCTTTGTAAAACGAATCTGATCATGTCACTCTCCTAACACCGTGCAACTGTTCTGCATTGCTTCTGGATGAAATTAAAATTGAAGTTTTAATATGTAAAGTGAAAGTCACTCAGTCATGTCCGACTCTGTGACCGCATGGACTATACAGTCCATGGAATTCTCCAGGCCAGAGAATTCTCCAGTGGGTAGCCTTTCCGTTCTCCAGAGGATCTTCCCAACCCAGGGATTGAACCCAGGTCTCCCTCATTGCAGGAGGATTCTTTACCAGCTGAGCCACAAGGGAAGCCCTTAATATGTAAGGTAGATAAAAATGAAGGCACTCTAACTGGAGCTTCTCTAGCTGAAGAAACTTGGGAGATCTGGAGTAGGGAGAGGAGTTGGTTGGGCAGTTTGTCCCACCTGTGTGGCGCTTTTTTTGCCATGGCAACTCTTGAGACACTCCACAGTACACTTGTTTGACCTTCATTCTGTTAATATGGTATATTACGTCAGTTGATTTTCCTGTGTCAAATCATCTTGCATTCTAGGAATAAATCTCAGTTGGTCATGGTGTACAATCCTTTTAACATGTTGTTGAATTAGTTTGCAAGTGTTTTGTTGGCTCATGCTGGCCTCATAAAATAAGTTTGGGAATGTTTCCTCCTCTTCAGTGTTTTTTTTTATTATTATTATGTTAATTCTTCTTCAAATGTTTGGTAGAGTTTTCCAGTGAAGTCATCTAGTCCTGGGCTTTTCTTTGTTGAGAAGTTTCTGATTATTAATTCACTTTCCTTACTTTTATAGATATGTACAGGTTTTCTACTTCTGTGTGTTCCAGCCTTGATAAGTTGTATATTTCCAGAAATTTATGCATTTCTTCTAAGTTATCCAGTGTGTTGGTATACAGTTGTTCATTGTGTTTTCTTATAATTCTTATTTCTGTGGCATAGGTTGTGATATTCCCTCTTTCATTTCTGATTTTAGCTATTTGAGTCAGTTTTACTTAATCTAATGTTTTGTCAATTTTGTTGATCTTTTAAACAAACCAACTCAGTTTAGTTGATTTTTTAAAATATTGTTTTCCTATTCTTTATTTCATTGATCTCTGCTCTAATCTTCATTATTTCCCTCCTCCAGCTTGGAGTTTAGTTCTTCTTTTTCTAGTTCATTAAGGTATAAGGCTACGTTGTTGATCTGAGATCTTTTTATGACTGTAAACTTCCTCCTAGCACTGCTTTCTCTGTATCCCATATGTTTGGTTTGTTGTCTCGGTTTTCATTGAAAGTGTTAAAGTGAAAGTGTTAGTTGGTCAGTTGTGTGTCTGACTCATTGCAACCCCATGGACTGTAACTTGCCAGGCTCCTCTGTCCATGGAATTCTCTGGATAAGAATACTGGAGTGGGTTGCCATCTCCTCCTCCAGAGGATCTTCCCCACCCAGGGATTGAACCTGGGTCTCTTGCATTGTGGGTAGATTCTTCAATGTCTAAGCCACCAGGGAAGCCCTGGTTTTCATTAGTCTCCCAATATTTTATAATTCCCCTTATGACTTCTTCTTTGACCCATTGGCTATCTGAGTATATTGTTTAAGTTCTACATGTTTTTGGATAATGCACTTGTTTGAAACTTTCTGCTGATACTCCCAGAACACACAATCATCTGTCATGCCTCTGTGCCCTTACGCATGCACGTGCTCTCTCTTTCTGGAAAGCCTACTGTGGTCATTCCTCCAGAGGCGCAGAGCTCAGCTATCACACACTTTGTGACCGCGTAGCCCTCAGTGTACACCTCTGTTCATCATCTTGTTTTGTGATTGGTTGTCTATCTCCTGTTGTCCAGACTGTAAGCTCTTCAAGAGTAAGCTTCTTATATCTTGTTCAGGATTGCAACCCCAGCTCCCAGTATGTGGCCACACTCCTGGAGCATAGCTAGTCAATAACAGTTTGTTTAATTGAATGATTGCTTGTACTTTTATTTGAATGGATACATTTATTTGATTATATCATTGCTTTTCTCTTATTTTTAGGAGATGTTCCTGCTCATATATTTGGCATGACAAAGTTTGGGGATAACATTGAGGATGAATGGTTTATTGTTTATATAGTGAAGCAAATTACAAAAGAATTTCCAGAGTTAGTAGCAAGGTATTACAGTTTTATTAATAATTCTTAAACAAGTATCATATTAATGCATATGTATGGAATCTAGAAAAATGGCACTGATGAAACTAGTAGAGAACAGACTTGTGGCTAAAGTGGGGGAAGGTGAGGATGGGATGAATTGAGACAGTAGCGTTGACATATATGCACTATTATGTGTAAGATAGATAGATAGTGGGAAGTTGCTGTATAACATAGGGAACCCAGCCTGTGCTCTGTGATGGCCTAGAGGGATGGGGTAAGGGGGAGGGAGGCTCAAGAGGGAGGGAGATGTGTGTGTGTGTGTGTGTGTGTGTGTGTGTGTGTATACACACACACACACACACACGTATATGTAATTATGACTGATTTGTATTGTACTGCACAAACCAACAAAACATTGTAAAGCAGTTTTCCACCAATTAAAAAATAAAAATTAAAAAAATTAAAGAAGCCAGCTTTATCAAAAAATAGTAATTCTTAAGGAATTCCATTATTGAAAATGACTACATTTTTATCCATTTAGTAATATTTTTTTCTGTGGCTGGTGGAAATTGTACAGATTTGAGATGTAGATTTTAAATGTGACTTCTGTGTTTTCTTCCTTTTTGCTGGTGACTTCCTTTTCTTAAAGAAGAATTAAAGTATCATCTGAGAATTATTTCACACAAAACCTGCTTAGTTTAGGTTTTCTCTTTTTTTTTATTCTTGTTATAAAAGAACAAATACACATGGTAAATAAAATTCAAGCAATACAAAAAGGTGTAACTGCTCTGATTTCCCAAAAGTAATCACTATCAAATTTCTGTGTCTTAAAAAGAAATTCATATATATATGTGTGTGTGTGTGTGTGTATGTATTTCACAGATTTCTCTATGTCTTCCTCTAAAGCTCTATTTCTTTTTTTTTTTTTTTGAGAAACTATAGACAGAAGAAATTTAAAGAGACATCAGTGAACAATTGTATGGATAGGAAGCAGAGTAGATAATAATGCATTATAATTCAGTTTTTAAAATATTATAGGAACTGATAATTCTCTGTCATTCCCAAGTTAGTTGCTCTGTGGCATATGGAATGTTCCCAGATCAGGGATCAAACCCAAGTCTCCTGATTGGCAGATTGACTCTTAACAACTGAGCCACCAGGGAAGCAAGAGTGTTTTAAAACAAACCTCCAATATTATACCATTTGATTTTTAAATACTTTAGGATGTAAACTTAAGAGATAATGCAACACTACTATTACCACACCTACAAATAGGTAGCCATACTTATTAAATAAATGGTAGAATTTTCAATAAACAGGCACAAATATGGTAGTTTATTTCTTTACTAGGGTAATAAGGAGGGGCCAGTGCCTTTCATATGCTGATTCTGATACTTATGTATGCAGTGATGGGTCATACTTACCCACTAGGCCTCTAAAGCTCTTTTAATAAGCAGCTACCGTCTTGTCAGTTTTTTTTTTTTTTAATTAGAAAAAGAAGGACGTTTTTCCTCTATGTGTCTGCCGGATTAATATTCCTAAAGTAGGGCTCAAACCATTTTACTTCCCTACTCTAGAACATTTCATTTGTTTTGTTTATAAAATTAAACTCATTCTCACTGGATTCTGCCAGCATTTAAAGCTCTTCACAAAATGATATAACTGTGCTTTTCTAGTCCTTTTGTTGTTGTTGTTGTCAGTCTTCAAATCTCTCCCTTAAATGCCACCTCCATAGTTTTGCTTATGCTGTTCCCACTCCCCAGAGCATCTCTCCTTTTCTGGATATATTGTATCTCTACCCATTAAAAGGGAAAATAATCTGGGACAATATATATAGTATGCTGCAATTGGTGCAACAGAAGAAAAGCGTTTATATTCCTACTGACTACTTACACATAAGCAAACTCTAGAAGGATGAACAGGAAGTAACAATGGTGGAGGGGTTGGGCATATAGATACAAAAATAACAAGGAGACTTTTTCATTGTATAACTATTTATGTATTTTTTAAAAGTTTTAATCATGTGACTGTATTACATACTCAGAAATTTAAATTTTTAAAAAGTGATGCAGATGAGACAAAACAAAAGTGTCTTTCAGGGCCCAATAGTACTTCCTCCATAAAGGTTTTCCAAATCTTGGCTGTATGTGATTTTTTTCTTTTTTCTAAGACCTATGTACTTGGTATATTTTTCACATTTTTTTCTGCTGCTATTTATTTATGTACTTATTTTTTTCTCCTTATCACTCTCGAATTCCTCCTTAAAATTTTAGAGATTCCCTTCAGTACTTAATGGTATCTTAAAACGTTGTGCTTAATTATAGAAATCTACATAATTATAGAAATCTATGGTATATACTCATTTATTTATTTACTAAGATTAGGGCAAAAATGTATTAGAACAAATCTGTTTTGATTATTAGCAAATATGCACTTCTTTTAATTCAAAGTTGAAATTTCTTTTGCATTAGGATCGAAGACAATGACGGTGAATTCTTGTTAATAGAAGCTGCTGACTTTCTCCCTAAGTGGTTGGATCCTGATAATAGTGCCAACAGGGTAAGTATACCCAAGTTTAGAAAATTTATAAAGGTGAAACCATTTTGCATCATTTTCATATGTATCTGGATTTTGTCAATGCCAGGTATGGAAACTATATCACTTTGCAGGTATTTTTCCACCAAGGGGAGTTGTGCATTATTCCTGCACCAAAGAAATCTGGAACAGTATCCTGGTTACCTACCACACCTCCAACAATCTCACAAGCACTGAGTATAATCTCAACACACCCAGAAAAAATTCTGGCTTCAGAATCTGTACGAGCTGCTGTGAATAGACGCATCAGAGGGTAAGAAAACTGACACTTTTAGTGTCACACTGCTAGTCAAGGAGCCTTTTGACTTCCTGTTGCTCAAGTCTTTTGATGAATCGAAGCATTTCTTTCACCTAGATTAGTGCTGATTTTCATTCTGTCTTTATCCTTTGTGAAATTGACCAACAAATTAAACTTCCTGTGTTTTAAAATCAAGAAACAGATGTATCTTTTAGTCGTCATTTGAAGGTTCTAGGCCCAATGTTTTTGCATTTATTTACCTTAGAGAGTGTGGCCAAGTATTATGTAGATCCATAGATTAAAATTTTGGACCTTTAGAGATGAAAATCTGAGTGAGTACAATCTGTTCAGGAATTTTCTTTCATTCTGGGTGTATATATGGGATTCTCTTACTTGTTGGAGTGTGTTAGGTTCTATTCAGAAGAGAACACCTTAGTCTAATAATGTATTAGTTCAGCCATTCAAATTTGAGTACCTATTAAATGTTTAGTACTATTCAGATCATAACAATATTAGATAATAATCTCTTTTAGCTTTGCTTCAGTACACTTTGTACCATTTTTTAGGAGAATAAATTCTGATTTTCTTTTCAAAGTATAGTAGTAACATTTTCGTTGTTTTTATTGGACCACCTTAATCCCTTTTCTTTATTTTCCATTTCTTTCACTTTTTCTTTCTCTCTTTTCCTACCTGTAGTCTTTAGTATATAGAATTTCTTTTTTAAACAATTATTTTTTTGGCCACTCAGCATGGAAATCTTAGTTCCCCAACGAGGGAATGAACCTGGGTTGTTGCTGGCAGTGAAAGCGCCAAATCCTGACCAGTGGACCAGCAGGGAATTCCCAAGGGTGACAAGAGAGTTGTCACTCTTTTCTCTCACTCATCTCACTCCTGATGAACCAAGACAAGATAAAATGTTAAGAGGAAAGTAAATGGTATAAGAATCCTAGATATTTACATCAGTTCAGTTCAGTTGTTCAGTTGTATCTGACTCTTTGCAACCCTGTTGCCTGCAGCACAACATGCTTCTCTGTCCATCACCAACTCCTGGAGCTTGCTCAAGCTCATGTCCATTGAGTCAGTGATGCCATCCAACAATCTCATCCTGTGTCGTCCCCTTCTCCTGCCTTTAGTCTTTCCCAGCATCAGTGTCTTTTCTAATGAGGAAGTTCTTCATTCACATCACATGGCCAAAGTATATTGGAGGTTCAGCTTCAGCATCAGTCCTTTCAGTGAATATTCAGTACTGATTTCCTTTAGGATGGACTGGTTTGATCTTGCAGTCTCTGGGACTCTCAAGAGTCTTCAGCAACACCACACTTCAAAAGCATCAGTTCTTTGGCGCTCAGCTTTCTTTATGGTCCAACTCTCACATCCATACGTGACTACTGAAAAAACCATAGCTTTGACTAGATGAACCTTTGTGGCAAAGTAATCTCTGCTTTTTAATATGCTATCTAGGTTGGTCATAGCTTTTCTTCCAAGGAGTAAATGTCTTTTAATTTCATGGCTGTAGTCATCATCTACAGTGATTTTGGAGCCCAAGAAAATAAGCTCTGTCATATCATAAAATAAAAGTGATTATGTTACCTGTCACAGGTACCCAGAAAAAATTAAAGCCTCCCTTCATCGAGCACACTGCTTCCTCCCAGCTGGCATTGCAGCAGTGCTGAAGCGGTGCCCCAGATTGGTGGCTGCAGGAGTCCAGGCATTTTACCTCCGGGACCCCATTGACCTGCGGGCCTGTCGTATTTTCAAGACATTCTTGCCTGAAACACGAATAATGACATCGGTAAGATATCTCTCTTGGTCATTTAGTTTCTCTCACTGAAAGGAATGTTGAACATTATTTTAATTGTTCACTAGGAAAAAATTGGGAATATTCTGTTTCCTCATAGCAAGTTAATATAGACTTTTTGTTGTTATTGTTCAGTTGCTAAGTCATGTCCAACTTTGCAGTCTCATGGACTGCAGCACACCAGGCTTCCCTGTCCTTCACTATCTCTCTGAGTTTGCTCAAACTCGTGTCCATTGAGTTTGTGATGCCATCCAACCATCTCATCCTTTGTTGCCCCTTTCTCCTTCTGTCCGCAGTCTTTCCCATCATCCAGGTCTTTTCCAGTGAGTCGGCTCTTCACATCAGGTGGCCAACGTATTGGAGCTTCAGCTTAAGCACCAGTCCTTCCAATGAATATTCAGGGTTGATTTCATTTAGGATTGACTGGTTTCATATCCTTGATTTTTTTCTTTTCTCTTATCCAGAAGAGGAAGACCATAAGAGACCTGACTTCCTATTTTATATCTCAATGTTTCCTAGCTATTTCTGACCACATTTTCCCTATTTGAGCAATTATATCTTTCTTAGCAATAAAACATTTCATTTCCTCTGGAGAATTAAGAATTATTCTTTATCATCTACCTACCGAAATTGCCATGTAATGTACCTTAGTGACAACTAAATATAGACAGTGAAGGTAAATTTTATGGTGTGTGAATTACATCTCTGTAAAGCTGTTACTAAAAAGTGTAGACAGTAAATAGGTTGAGTCTTCTTTGCATTTATCTGAATATGAAGCTCATAAATGAAGTTATTGTTGTTAACTGTGAAATGATAGGCATTTTAATTTCAGGAAGAGACTCACATATGTTGTGTCCCAATGTCCAGGTCACTTTCACTAAATGTCTGTATGCACAGTTGGTGCAACAAAGGTTTGTGCCGGACCGGCGGAGTGGATACAAGCTGCCTCCTCCATGTCATCCCCAGTACCGAGCCCATGAATTGGGCATGAAGTTGGTAATGTTGAACCAGAAAATTTAATTTTCTTCCTTAATGTCAAAGGGCTTTTCACAGAGTAATGACACAACTTAGAAATCTAAAAATACACTCTGTTAGTGTGAGAATGTAGTAAGATGTGGTATTTGAAATAAGGCAGAATGGATTATTCTGTAAGGGATGATAGAACTGTGTGTCCAGCTGAAAAAGTTATCACATCTATGCCAAAATAAATTCCAGTCGGACCAAATATTTAAGTGAAAAAAACAAAACCATAAAATTTGGAAGAAAGCGTAGGAAAATTTATGAAAATATGAGTAAGAAAGTCCTTCCTAAGCATGACTTGAAACTGGAAACAATAAAAGATTGATAAATTTGATTATATAAAAATTAAACATTTCTATATGGGAAAAAACCCATAAATATAGTCAAAATACAGTTAACCTGGAGAAAGTGTAAAATATCTTTGCAGTTTAAATTACAAAGAGTTAAAA
The DNA here is from genome assembly GCF_055505025.1 of Bos grunniens. NCBI lineage: Eukaryota > Metazoa > Chordata > Mammalia > Artiodactyla > Bovidae > Bos > Bos grunniens. Next base: position 16,973,409 of record NC_141192.1, read on the forward strand.
TAAAACTAGTAAATGACAAAAATTGCTTTATCTAGTATATACATTGCTACAATTCAAGGTGAAAAAATAGTAGCGATCAATCAAAAATGATCAGAAACCATTAACAAATAGTCCAGAGAAAAGGAAATATAAATGATTTTTATGAAAAAATGTTGACACTTGCTCGTAATAAAAGAATTGCAATTTAAAACTACAAAGTAATGTTTTTCACCATTTGATTGACAAGTATCCAGAAGTTTGATAACAAATACGAGGTTTGTAAAAATACGTAAAGAGGTACCCTCAAACATTATTGATAGGAATATGAGTTGATTCAGTCTCTTAGAACAGTTTATCACTTTCCATAATATTTAAAATGAACAAACCCTGCTGCTCAGCATTTTCACTTCCTGAAATTTATCCTCCATATATTTCACTTGTTCACAAAGACATATGAAGATACTCGTGAAAGCATTGTTTATGGTAGCAAAAGACTGGAAAACACTTAAATGTCTACTAGTAGAAAGATAGTTGGATAAATTGTGGTCTGTCCATGAAGTGGGATGGATAAATTCATATGTTTGTATGAAATCCATCTCCAGGGCATATCACTAAGAGAAAAGCAAGGTTCAGAGCAGTATGTATGTTGCCATTTAGTGATGAAGGGGACGAAGTAGGAGGATGTATGTATGCACACGCACACATATCTGCTTGAGGGCAAAGATTACTTCTGAAAGGATATGCAAGGAATTGGTGGCAGTTTTCTCCAGAGTAATCAGGGAAGCTCCCTATTAGAATTATTTTGCCTTGTGCATTTATTATATTTTTTAATCAAAGGACTCTTAAAATGAAGTGATTCCCTCCCTTTACTGTTCCTAAGACCATGCTTAATTCATTTATAATTGTGTTAGACAAGAAACCTTTTGCAACCTTTTTTAAGCAAGCAAGAAGCAAGTTTAAATTTCTAGTTTTTTAATCAGTGAGAAGAGAAATCTCTTTCAGGAAAATAAGAATTTTTTGTTTTCTGTTATTTGCTTCCCCTTTATAATTTTTAGTAATCTGTAGAGATTAAGAAACTTGGAATTAAAGTCATATTTTTTTCATAAAATTTAAAGACTAGTATAAATGTTCACATACCCATATGTCCAGTCACCTAGTTCTTGAGTGTGGTTAAATGGAAAGAAAGTAACCTAATAATAAAAATTCTGTCTTTTCCATGTAGGCTCATGGATTTGAGATCTTATGCTCCAAATGTAGCCCACATTTTTCTGACTCCAAATCCCTTGTGACTACGTCACCACTCTGGGCTGGCTTCCTTGAAAGTCTGAAAAAGAATGATTACTTTAAGGTAGGACTTACTATGCACTCTTTAAACTGTATAGTCTAGGCAAAATCAAGCCAGTGATCTAAAGTGTTAGGTCCATATTTAATGTGTGACGTAAATGTAAGAACTAGAGTTAAAAGGGACCATTCTAGTTTGGTGGTAATAAGGGAGTGTCTATAAACTGTTTCTAATATTTTAGAAAAATTAATAACATCTATGCTGCTGCTGCTGCTAAGTCGCTTCAGTCATTTCCGACTCTGCGACCCCATAGACGGCAGCCCACCAAGGCTCCCCTGCGTCTGGGATTCTCCAGGCAAGAACTCTGGAGTGGGTTGCCATTTCCTTCTCCAATGCATAAAAGTGAAAGTGAAGTTGCTCAGTCGTGTTGGACTCTTAGCGACGTCATGGACTGCAGCCGACCAGGCTCCTCTGTCTATGGGATTTTCCAGGCAAGAGTACCGGAGTGGGGTGCCATTGCCTTCTCCGAATAACATCTATACAAAGTGATAAAAGTTATTATTTATATCAGATGAATAACTTGTGCAAATCTATGAAGCAAACATGAGAACGCCAAATAGAAAAATTAGCAAAAACATAGATTAAAAAATTATATGACCTAAATGGGAAGGAAATCCCAGAGAAAGGGGATGTATGGAGATGTATGGCTGATTCACTTTGCTGTACAATGACGTACACAACAGTATAAAGCAACTCTGCTCCAAAAAAAAAATTACGAAAAGGGAACTAGTAAATTTCTCTTAAAATAATCACTCTCACACATAGTAAAGATATGTATTTTAACACAATAGTAAAAAGCATACGAAAGATATTCAGTGCTGTTGAGAATATTGTGAAAATAGTACACCTATACATTGCTGATAACGTAATAGTTGCAACCTTAACTGGAAAGTAATTTGATACTGTATTCAAAGAATTGTACAAAAGTTCAAACTTGGAACCTTCACTTTATTTTATTATTATTTTTAATTGGAAGATAATTGCGTTACAATGTTGTGTTTCTGCTGTGCAACGCATGAATCAGCTATAAGTATATGTATGTCCCTCCTCCTAAACCTCCCTCCTCCGCACAACCCCACCCCCTGTAGGTTATCGCAGAGCACAGAGCTGAGCTGCCGGTGCTGAACAGCAGCTTCCCAGTAGCTGTCTGTTTCACACATAGCAGTGTATACGTGTCAGCACTGCTGTCTCAATTTCTCCTGTCCTCGCCTTCCCCTCCACGTTCATAAGTCATCCTCTACGTCTGTGCCTCTGTTCCTGCCTTGCAAACAGGGAAGCTTTATGTTAAATAATCTACACTTTAAGGAAACATCCAAGAAGTAGAAAAGTCCTTAAGAATATGATAATTTTAAAGATTGTGTAGTGGTAGGGAAAACTGCTTATATATTGTTAAAGAAGTATTAAGCATAAATGCCATCATAAACATGCCTGTGAAAGCTAGAAATGATAGTTAAGGTTAGGGTTATGCTATTTTTTGAGCTCTATTTGTACTTTGTTTTATAAATTAATTTCTGGTTAATCAATTGTTTCTTTATAACAAGTTATTAATAAATAATAGAAAATGATAGAAAACCTCCCAAATTGGAAAGAGGCCCTTAAATGGTGAAAAGGATGAGGTCCTATCACGTTTAGCCTAGTCCCTTTTTTGGAGAAACTACATCCATGAGAAAACAAGGATGAGGAGTCAGGCCTCATGCTTTTTGTACAATATATTACAGTATTGTATACTGCCTCCCTGGAAGTTGCTGGTGAGCAGATTATTTTAATGATACCATCTATACCAGGTTCTGATGGGCATTATTATTTTTTTAGGGACTGATGGAAGGTTCTGTTCAGTACCAGGAAAGGCTAGAAATGGCCAAGAACTACTTCCAGCTCTCTGTAAATCGGCCAGAAAGGTGAGTTTATCTCTACCCAAACAGGGCAGCAGAGTGATAACTTTCCACAAGTTAAGGAGTTACTTACTCCTGAGATGGCTGCACATATTGGAGTTTCTATATTTAAACTGTTAATGGCAGGACTCATGACTACTGAAGAAGCTGATGTCAAGACAGGAGGTGTTGTTATGGGAGTTTTCTGGCACTTGTAGCCATTACCACCACCACCACCACCACCTTCATCATCATCATATAATGGCTAATGTATGTTGAGTACTTACAAAGCTTAGGCCACTAACTCATTTAAACCCCTCTTAAAGCCCTTTGAAATAGATATAATTGTTATTTTCCCTATCCACAGCTGAGAAACTGAATCTAAGAGAGGTTATGTAATCTGCCAAAGGTTACACAGGTCAAAATGACAGGCCTAGGGATTTGAGCTCACGGATTCTGTTAATGAGCCACATGCTTAATTTCTGTGGGAATGCTGGGCTGTGTTCAGCTTTTTTAGGTGGATCTGAAACACAGGATGAAGCAGGCATTCAGCTTCCAAATCATAGCTCATTCTAACCTGCCATATGTTTTCTGGGGGAAGAAAGAAATGAGCACAGGGTTGAAAGAAAATGGTGGTAGTTTAGTCGCTAAGTCGTGTCCAACTCTTGCGACCCATGGACTGTAGCCTGCCAGGCTCCTATGTTTATGGGATTCCCAGGCAGGAATACTGGAGTGGGTTGCCATTTCCTTCTCCAGGGGATCTTGCCGACCAAGGACTCGAACCCACGTCTTCTGCATTGCAGGCAGATTCTTTTACCGACTGAGTTATGAGGGAAGCCACATGGAAGAAAATGGCTGCCCTTTAAAATTCGATTAAGTTGAGTTTCAGTTCTGGTAATACTGGAGTAACATATCAGACTAACCCCCTGCTAATTGCAGTGATAACACTGGACAGAATATTAAAAAAAAACAAAAACAAAAAAACAGTTATTTGAAGACACTGGAGAAAAAAGCAAGCAAAAATCAGAGGGAATAGGATGCTTGAAAGAAGAAAGTCCCTTTTGTCTGACTTGTCCGTTGAGGGCACGTCTAGTCAATATGGCCCAAGGATAATGGAGCTTCTGCAGAAGGGTTTATTGGGCTGAGGAATCAAAGGTCAGAATTTGAGCACTGGAAAAAATTCAGTTTATGTCTGCAAAACTGAATTTGAGATACTTAAAGCTAAGAATTGGACACAACTGAGCGACTTCACTTTCACTTTTCACTTTCATGCATTGAAGAAGGAAATGGCAACCCACTCCAGTGTTCTTGCCTGGAGAATCCCAGGGATGGGGGAGCCTGGTGGGCTGCTGTCTATGGGGTTGCACAGAGTCGGACACGACTGAAGTGACGTAGCAGAAAGCTATTAAATAACGTGAAAGAAATAACTTTGTAAATGTTGTGGCTCAGAAGGTCCCCAGTTGTGTGTAGATGTGTGTTTTGTTTTGCTGTTGGGCTTTTTTTCTCAAACTGAACTGGTTTTGAACCCCACTTGTTTTGCCAACATCTCAAACATCACATATGTATATAATAAAATGTTACTTAAAGATTGTATGAAGCAAAATTGATGGCGAGAGAACTCTAACCTCAGTATCTGTGAGATAGTAATGACTTTACAGCAGTCTTTATTCTTGTGTATTCTTGCCTGGAGAATTCTGGACAGAGGAGCCCTGATGGGCTGCAGTCCATGTGATCGCAGGGTCGGATACAACTGAATGGCTAACACTTTTTTTTCCACTCTTTTGTAAGCGTCTAGGGACAGGGGAGCCTGGTGGGCTGCCATCTATGGGGTCGCACAGAGTTGGACACAACTGAAGCGACTTAGCAGCAGCAGCAGCAGCAGGGGTGCCTTTGTCCCATTCTCATCAATTTTACGGCAGTAATTTGTGGAAAAGAGGATGCCTTCTTAGGGTATGTTTTAAGGAAACTCGGGAAAGAAAGTAAAGGAGGTGGCTCTCATAGTTAGGGGAATCTCCCCCAGATGAATCTTGTCACCTCTAGAAGACCACTCCCCTGTTGAACAGCATTACGTTATAATCTTAGGTTGAAGAGAAGTTAAGAAATTAGAGAGACTCATGTAGGAGATTTAGGGCTATCTTATTCTCCCATGAAATAAGATAGATTGAGGGTTTGGTAGTTCTTTTTAAATAACAATGTCTTTTATCATTATACAAGTAACACTCATTCAGATGGCAAATAGAGAAAAATGTAAGAGGGAAAAATTTATATCATGACTAAGCTACTGTTATTCCAATGTATATCATGAATTAGCCACTATTATTATTCTTCTGATTTACTGCCTTCCAGGATTATTATTCCCCATAACCAATTGACTTGTTTAAAAAATTTTACATTATCAAGAAATTATGTATCTTGTTCATAATTTTTACTCGTTGTAATCTTACATTTTCCCATGACCTTAAAATGTTTTGATAAAGTGTATTTTTAAATAGCTGCACAGCGTTTTAGCAAATGGACCCTAATTTACTTATTACAAATAGCTTCAATATCCAACATTTTCATGAGTGTTGTAGGAGAAACTCTCGTTCACCAACCAGAATGACTTCTCTGCAGTTCAAAACCAAGCTCACATCTCGCTCGAGACCTGCTCTTGGCTCCTAAAGCTTCTGTTTGTTTGCTTTGTTTTTATTAGCTGAATTAATATCTTCAGCTGTTTCCTGCTGTCTTTTTAATTGTACCACCATCCTTCTTATCACCCAGATCTCCTGGCTCTCCTTGGATCCAGTCCTTAGATACTGTTCACTATTATCTTGTGTCTTACATTCTTTTACCTTACTGCCTGGCTAGATACTCTAATTATTTAGTTATTGAACTATCGGTTCAGTTCAGTCGACTACTCAATCGTGTCCGACTCTTTGTGACCCCACGAGCTGCAGCACGCCAAGCCTCCCTGTCCAACACCAACTCCCGGAACGCACCCAAACTCATGTCCATTGAGTCAGTGATGCCATCCAACCATCTCATCCTCTGTTGTCCCCTTCTCCTCCTGCCCTCAATCTTTCCCAGCATCAGGGTCTTTTCAAATGAGTCAGCTCTTCACATCAGGTGGCCAAAGTATTAGAGTTTCAGCTTCAACATCAGTGCTTCCAGTGAACACCCAGGACTGATCTCCTTTAGGATGGGCTAGTTGGATCTCCTTGCAGTCCGAGGGACTCTCAAGAGTCTTCTCCAGCACCACAGTTCAAAAGCATCAATTCTTCAGCACTCAGCTTTCTTTATAGTCCAACTCTCACATCTATACATGACTACTGGAAAAACCATACCCTTGACTAGACAGACCTTTGTCAGCAAAGTAATGTCTGCTTTTTATTTTTATTTTATTTTATTTTTTTGTTTCTGCTTTTTAATATGCTGTCTAGGTTGGTCATAACTTTCCTTCCAAGGAGTAAGTGTGTTTTAATTTCATGGCTACAGTCACCATCTGCAGTGATTTTGGAGCCCAAAAAAATGAAATCTCTCACCGTTTCCACTGTTTCCCCATCTATTTGACATAAAGTGATGCGACCAGTTGCCATGATCTTAGTTTTCTGACTGTTGAGCTTTAAGCCAACTTTTTCATTCTCCTCTTTCACTTTCATCAAGAGACTCTTTAGTTCTTCACTTTCTACCATAAGTGAACCATACTGAACTATGCTGCTGCCGCTGCTGCTAAGTCACTTCAGTCGTGTCCGACTCTGTGCGACCCCGTAGATGGCAGCCCACAAGGCTCCCCCGTCCCTGGGATTCTCCAGGCAAGAACACTGGAGTGGGTTGCCATTTCTTTCTCCAATGCATGGAAGCAAAAAGTGAAAGTGAAGTCTCCCAGTCGTGTCCAACTCTTTGCGACCCCATGGAGTGCAGCCCACCAGGCTCCCCCATGCGTGGGATTGAACTATAGCTACACCTAAACTTATTTCTCAGCCTCTAGTGACTCTTCTCTTCCAATTCAACCATCAGAGCCAGAAGAATCTGCTTGAAATATATCTGTAATCATGTTACTTCCCTCTCTTAAAAATTATTAAAGATTGTAATAGTGAATAATTACAAACAATGGAAGTGTCCACCAATAATAGATAAATGAATTTCAGTGTATGTATATGTTGGCTTATTATCCATTAGTTAACCAGAGATTATATAAATATCCATAAATCTAAGTCATAATTTCTCAACCTTGACACTATTGACACTTTGGACCAGATGGTTCTTTGCTGTGGGGAACTGTCCTGTGCATTGTAAGATGAAGCAATGTCTCTGACCTCTACTCAGTAAATTCCCCTAGGACTGACTCCCCACTCCCCACCAATTGTGACAACCAAAAATATTACCAAATGTTGCCAAATTGTCACCGGTTGAGAATCACTGGTCTAAATGAATAGATTTTAAAAATACAATGTTGAATGAAAAATACAAGTAAAATGTAGGTGCTATGGATATAAATTGTAAAAATACACAAAATACTAAATATTATAGATACATATATCTTCATTCAGTCAGTAAGTATTTATTATCTCCTATGTGCCAGGCCCTATTCTGGGCACTGGGAATACAACAAGTGAACCCGAATTCTCCCTGCCCCGTGGAGCTGCATACTAGTGTAGGAGAAAGACAATAAACCATTATATGATGACAGATGGTAAGTAGTACTTTGAAGAAAAGGCAGTGTTTGGGGAGAGAGATGTAAGGGCTGCTCTTCTAGGAAGGTTGACCAGGGAGACCTTTCCGAGGAGGTTTTCTTTCAAATGAGATCTAAGAATGTCAGGGATTGAGGCAGACAGGTGATACTGAGGGAATGGTATCAAGGGAATAACATGTCTGGTAAAGAAAACAGTGTTCTCTTACTCACTCAGAAGAGAACACTCAGTGTTCTCTTACTCATTCACTTCAGTGGCCCAGGAAGGTTCTCGTGAGAGCTGTCACTTTCGGGCAGCAGAGAAACAGACTGGAACTGATAGTGTTGATCATCAAAGGGAATACTAACTTTATCTATCATATATTTTTTAAAGTATGTGCTTAAAGAATTCACCTGCCATTGCAGGAGATACAGATTAGATCTCTGGGTTGGGAAGATCCCCTGGAGGAGGAGAAAGTGGCAACCCATTGCAATATTCTTGCCTGGAAAATTCTGTGAACAGAGGAGCCTGGCAAGCTGCAGTCCGTGGGGTCACAAAGAGTTGGACACGACTGAACACCACCAGCACATATATTACTAGTTTGGTTTTTATGTTAAATTTATCAATGTAATCATATATTTAGACTAGAGGTAAATATTAGCAGTATTTTAATTCTGGGTGGTAAGGCTATATTACCTTTTTGACTTATCTATATTATTTTAATCTCATAAAGCAAAAATTAAAAATAACAAAGAAGCCATCAGTGATCACTCACTCCTTACTTCACTGAGTCTAAACTTAGCCTTTTCAGCCTCGTTGTACTCGTCAGTCCATCTGTTCAGCCTCAGATTTCACCCTTAAGCCAAACTGAACCCGTTTGCTCTCTCTGAACATGTTCCTCACTCCCCACCTCTATACAAATGCTCGTTTTTCCCCTTACCTAGCTTCTCTATCAAAATCCTCTTGATTCTTTAAGGGCTACCTCAGTTTCTTCCATTAGCTCTTTCTTTTTAATTTCTCTGTCTCCACCCAGTGAATGTAATTACCTTTTCCTATGATTCTTTGAACCATTTGGTATTTCTGTGTGTCTTTATATGTTTTTATCATAATTATTTGTGTATATTTCTTTTCTCTGCAATATTTGCATATTACAGAGTAGGGATAATTCCCTGTTACCCGCATGATTCAGCAAGGTATGCAAATGTTTATTAAATTTATGCAAGTCCATTATATAACTTGGTTTGTTCCATTATAAATAGTTAAGACAGAGTTCCATAAACTTATATAACAAATCACATCACCATCATAAAATAGCTCACTTGTCATATAAATCATCTCTGTGTGTATTTCCCTATCAGTTTATAGTAAGAGGAGCACAAAATAGTATCAGAAGACTTGATTTCAAGCCTTTGCTCTGTCCAACTCAATGACCTTAAGTTGTAGAAACTCACTGGGCTCTGAGTTTCTCCTTTGTAATACAGGATTATTACCTCCTTGTAATAGTAATTGTAATAGTAAATAAGAAAATGTATTTGAAGTGCTAGCCTAGCATTTAATACATGATAGATTTATTTTTGTGCATACTTTCTTCTGGGTTTTCATTTCCTCATAATATGATATATATAAATTGAAAGAGTTACACTAAATCAGCAGCTTCATGATGGTGTTCCATGGAGCCTGCTGCAGAGCAAAGGGGAAGGCAAGATGAGCAGGTCTCTGAGCCTCCAGCCTCCATTTCAGTCAAAGCAATCTTTCAGGGTTCTTTTTAGTTTGACTGAGGTATAATTGACAAAACTGTAAGACACTTAGGTGATTTGATATACCTATACATTATGAAAAAGAGTCCCACCACCTAGTTAATTAACAGATTCTTCACCTCACATATTTATATTTTGTGTGTATATGAGAACATTTAATATTTACTCTCTTAGAAGATTTCATTTACACAGTGGTGTTATCAACTATAGTAACCATGTTTCACATTAGATCCTATGACTGTATTTACTTTACAGCTGAAAGTTTGAATCCTTTTTCCAGGATTTTTGTGCTTATTTCCATCACCCCTTAGTCACTGGCAACCATTTTTATTCTCCATTTCCATGAGGTTGACTTTCTTTTTTTTTTTAGATTCCACATATAAGTGATATCATGCAGTATTTAACTTTCTCTATCTAGCTTATTCCATTCAGCATAATGCCTTCAAAGTGCATCCATGTTGTTGCAAATGACAAGGTTTACTTTCTCTCTCATGGCTAAATAATATTCCATTACATTCCAGTGTGTGTAGATATATACATTCCAGTGTATATCCAGTATATATATATCTCTCCAATGTGTGTGTGCTAAATTGCTTCAGTCGTGTCCAGCTCTGTGTGATCCCGTGGACTGTAGCCTGCCAGGCTCCTCTGTCCATGGGATTCTCCAGGCAAGAATACTGGAGTGGGTTGCTGTGCCTTCCTCCAGGGGATCTTCCTGACCCAGGGACTGAACCTGCCTCTCTTACATCTCCTGCATTGGCAGACAAGCTCTTTACCACTAGTGCCACCTGGAAAGCCCATGTATATCTCTGTCTCTGTGAATTTATCTGTCTATCCATTCATCCATCTACACCACATCTTTATCCAGTTATCTGTTTGTGACACATAGGTTGTTTCCAGTCTTGGCTAACTGTGAATAACACTGCAGTGAACACGGGGATGCTGACATCTCTTTGAGATTTTGTTTTCATTTCCTTTGGATAAATACCCAGAAGTGGGATTGCTAAGTCGTATGGTAGCTCTATTTTTAATTTTTGAGAAACCTCCCTACTGTATTCCATAGTGGTGGTACCAATTTGCATTCCCACCAACAGTGCACAAGGGTTCACTTTTCTCCACATTCTTGCCAGTGCTTGATCTCTCTTTTCTTTTTAATGATAAATATTCTGACAGGTGTGAGGCAATATCTCTCTGTGATTTTTATTTGCATTTCCCTGATGACTAGTTGATGTTGAGCACCTTTTCTTGGCATTTGTGTATCTTCTTTGGAAAAAATGTCTGTTCATTTTCTCTGCCCATTTTTGAATCAGATAACTTGGGGTTTTTTAGCTATTAATGAGTTCTTTTATATATTTTGACTATTAACCCCATATCATATATATGGTTAGTGAATATTTTCTCCCGTTCTTTAGGTTGTCTTTTCATTTTGTTGATGGTTTCTTTTTTTGCAAAGCAGTTTCTCTTTTCTTTACTTTTTGGACTTTTTGTTGGTTTGGCTGTGCTGTGAGGCTGTGGGATCCTCATTCTCTAATCAGGAATTGAACCAGGGGTCATGGCTGTGAAAGAACCAAGCCCTAACCACTGGACCCCCAGAGGACTCCTCAGAGCAGTTTTTCTTTGAGCTCTTTTTATATTTTGAGTTCCTGGTGAAATTTTGAGAGGAAGGATTCAGTATCTTGAACAAATGTTTCAAAACAAATTAAACTAGATAATCCTTTCCAACTTTAAAATACTCTGTTTTTGTGGTTATTATTCTAAGTTCTCATTAAATACCCATGTCTTTGATTTTTTTATAGCTCTCATGCTATGAGCCCAGGTGAAGAAATCTTAACGTTATTGCAGACAATACCATTTGATATAGAAGAGCTTAAGATAGAAGAAGCTTATCTTCCCCCAGAAGATGGTAAGTGATGGGCCAGGATAGAGCACGGAGTTAGAAAGAAGTAAAACATCCCACCAAGTCTCAGAGGGTACTTCACTGAGAGTACACCTGTGTCATGTGAGTATAGTATGGCAGTGTCACACTTCTTTTTCAGATGAACGGTGGTTAGATCTCTCACCAGATCAGCTGGACCAGCTGCTGCAGGAAGCTGCTGGCAAAAAAGAGCCAGAGCCCATTTCCAAGGGGCAGGAGGAGAACTATGACTTAACTCAAGTCTCAGAGAGCATGAAAGCTTTCATATCCAAAGTCTCAACCCACAAAGGAGCAGAGCTGCCTCGGTAATTTCTGTTAAAGTGTAATTATCTAAATAGTTAGAGGTTCTATGTTGGCATCATCCAATCATTGCCAGTTCTATGTTTTTTTTTTTTTTTCTTTTAATTTTTTTTTTTTCAGTAAATGATTTTCAATACTTTGTCTTCCTCTTTTGGTACCTAGTACTATGATAGCTTACTTATCTGGAGTCAAATTTCTGATAACCTGATTATGATCCGTGAAGTAAGCCACAGAGATCACTCAGATCTAAAGGCCACTGCCCCAGAGCTGTGGAGGGCAACCATATTCTTTACTTTTTAGGCTTTTACTCAGAATATTATGGACTTTTAACATCTAGCTCTCATCAGGATCAGACATCTGATCTTGTACCCTCAAGTAGATTGGAAGCTTCACACTCGAAAGAGGAGGATAAGCGCTGCCAGGTACCTTGAACAGGTTATCTTCTGCTCATGGCACAGGAACACCTGGAGTTCCGCCTTCCGGAGATAAAGTCTTTGCTTTCATTTTTTGGAGGTTAGTTCACCAGTAGTCAGGAAACTTATGGAAAGTCTCCTTTTTGGATTCTTAGCATTCCCTTTGAAGATATTGCCAGAAACTTAATTTTTCTGTGTGTGCCAAGTCTGTACTTGAACTATGGGGTCATGGAAAGTGTCCGGAGGGGCTGAACAGTTCTCTTAAAAGCTACCCTGTTGAGAAGATGGTTCTATTTCTGCATTCAGATTCTACATATAAAATAAAGATTCACACATTTAATAAAACCTTGACACAAGAAGAAAAAGTCAGATGAATAGATGCACTTCAATTTCTGTCGTCTGAAGGGAAAGTGAATTTAAAGAAGCCACAACATATATTCTCTATTTTGGAGGATTATGGTTTGGACCCAAACCACATCCCTGAGAATCCACATAATATTTATTTTGGGAGATGGATTGCAGATGAACACAGAGAGCTTATTGAGTCATACAGTGTCAAAAAGAGACACTTTATTTGAAATACAAGCATGGATGCTGGTTTATCATTCATCATGGCCAACCATGGAAAAGTGAAAAAAAAGGATACTGTATTTGATCCATCTGTTGGACCAGGTGGCCTTTTGATTGCTTCTGCTCATTTTGGTGCGTACGTATATGGGACAGGCGTAGACGGCAATACTGTTCATGGCTTGGGAAAGGATAGTAGGAAAAACCGGAAATGGAGAGGACCGGATGAAAACATCTTCATCAGTTTGGTTTAGGGCAAATCTTCATCAGTATGGTTTAGAGAAGTATTACCTTGATGTCCTGGTTTCTAAACCTTCCTGGAAGAAGGGTACTTATTTTGATGCAATCATCACTGATCCTCCATATGGTATTAGAGAATCTACAAGAACAGGTTCACAGAAGGAAGTACCAAAGGGAATAGGAAATGTCCAGAAAGCCACGTTCCTGTTTCTTTGAGTTATCTGTGTGATATGTTTTTTGACCTGTTAAAGTTCTCAGCAGAGACCCTCGTATTAGGTGGAAGACTTGTCTATTGGTTACCAGTATACACCGAGCAGATGGTACCCTGGCACCTCTGCTTGAAACTCATCAGCAACTGCAAGCAGAAGCTTTCCAGTCACACATCAAGGTGCTTGATAACAATGGAAAAGGTGAAGGAATTTGAGAACTGGGACCAGTATTCACATTTGCTGAGTGATCATTTTCTGCTATACCAAGGTCATAATTCCTTCCATGAGAAATATTTCAGCGGGGTAACAAAAAGAATTACCAAGGAAGAAAAATCTAGCAGGAATGAAAAATTAAGATTTTTGACAATGGAGAAAGAATAAGGATTTGATAGAAAAGACATCTGTTTGTGAATTTTCATGTATAATAAAGAAAATGTACTGTTTTAAATAACTTTATATAATAAAGTAAATGCTACAAAAAAGAGGAGGATGAAAGTGTTTATCAGAGGAAGAAATAATAACAGAGAACAAGAGGTGTTACATTTGGCAAGTAATAGGGGGAAAAAGGTAGATGGAATTGTTCCTTGCCCAGCCAAATACATCTTTATTAGTGTTGATGCTCATTAGCCTCATAAGATTAAAATTTATGTTCAGTATTCTCTCTTTAAGACAGCAGGGATAGGGAAGGTTTGATCTTTTTTATGTTTAAAGGTTTGGTTCTTAAAAAGATAGACTTTATTTAAATGAATTTGGATAAGTAGCTGCTTTTGCTAATGCTAGATATATCTTATGGGAGGTGGTAGGTTGGCAGATCCCTAAATCAGCATAAGTTAAAAATGTGCATAATCAAAGTGCAATTTTTACTTTTATTTCTTGTATCTTTCCCATTTCTATTGCCCTACAAGATCAGTAAGCCTAATGGTTTTTAAAATTTAAACTACAATTTTCCTTGCTCTGCCTCCTTTGAAAGTATATCTCTGGTAGTGTGCCTAAGAACGGCACCAATTTAGACAAAGTTTCAAGGAGTTTTGTTTGGGATAAATTGTCTTTTTCCTTTAATCTTACAGAGAACCTTCTGAGGCTCCAATCACTTTTGATGCAGATTCTTTTCTTAATTATTTTGATAAGATTTTAGGTGAGTTACAGTGATGTTGATTTTGATTTTGCAACTGTAAGTTGTATAGAGATTGCTAGAACTTTGGAGCATTGGATCTCATTTGTATTTTGTTTTGTGTGTGTGCATGTGATTTTGAGTTGCTTTCAACTATTAATTATTGCCCTACCAACTAATTTTGCAGAAGATGCCTTGCTTAGTGCCCGGCATAGTAGTTGCTGCTCATTAAATCTTTGTTGAGTGAATGAATGCTGTGTGTTTAGATAGGGTTTTACATGGGCTCGAATATTACATTGTTCTTTTTTTTTCTCTTTTAAACATCCTGCACTTACATACTGGGCTTCCCTGGTGGCTCAGACAGTGAAGAATCCGCCTGCAATGCAGGAGACTGGGTTCGATCCCTGGGTTGGGAAGGTGTCCTGGAGGAGGGCATGGCCACCCACTCCAGTATTCTTGCTTGGAGAATCCCCATGGACAGAGGAGCCTGGCCGGCTACAGTCGATGGGGTCGGAAAGAGTCGGACACAACTGAGCGACTAAGCACAACAGCACTTATATACTACTAAAATAAAAAAAAAACAAATAGCCCAATTAAGAAAAAATCAACAAAGGATATAAACAGGCAGTGTCTTGAAGAATAAATATAATCAATAAATATCTGAAAATAGTTAACTCTTTCTAGTAAACAAGTATACAATAAAAGTAAGAATTATTTTTTTGGCCCATCATATTAGGAAAAATTTTAAAGGTTGGTAATAATCAGTTTCCTCAAGTGTGGGAGAAAGGAGCACTGTCCAGCTGTGGAGGTGGAGGTGTAAGTTGTCTTTTCTCAAGGCAGTTTGGTATCCAGAATGTTCATAACCTTTGACTTTGCTATTTCACTTCCAGGAATTTACCTCATGAAAAAGCTGTGTGTGCTAAGGTGGTGATTGCAACACTGTAGTAGCAAAAACTGGGTTATAGTACAGTTTTACCCCCCACCAAAAAAATCATAGTACATTCATTTCATGAAGTATAATAGAGCCTTAGTGAAGAATGAGGTCCATTTATGTGTTTTGACAGCAAAGGACCTCCAAGATATATAAATAAATAGAAAAACAAACCATAGTTCAATGTATCTATGTAAAAAATATTTTGTATACACATACAGACACAAACAGAATTACATAAATGAAGGTCTGGGTACCCACTGAATTGTTAAAAGATGTTTAACTCTGGAAAGAGAATGAAATGTGAGACAATAACTCTATATAACTTGAATGTTTACATCAGAATGTATTCATGTATTATGTAGTTTTAAAATTTCTTAAGTAAAAATTTTTAATCAATTGAATTCACCTAAAAAAAAAAAAATCTTTCAGCTCAGCCTGTGTACTTTTCTGCAAATGTCTGCCAGCAGTATCATTTTCTGGAGGGGATTTTTCTGAAGTACTTTGACTATGTATATTCACCTTTTATTTTTCCAAAGAATATTCTAATTCTTTTGATCTCAAAAGAATTTAGTATACTCATGCCAAAAAAATGTACCAAGTGACTGTTTCTGTGTTGGGGTCTGTGTAGGTTCAAAGTCCCATGAGTCAGACTCTGATGATCTGGATGAGGAAGACTCTGAATGTTTAGACAGCGATGATGACGTGGATCTTGAAACACAGGAGGCTGGAGAAGAAGCATCTGTAAAAGGGACTCTGGATGATCTCAAGTCATACATGGCCCAGATGGACCGGGAACTAGCACATACCAGCATTGCCAAAAGTTTCACCACCCAGAAGCAAATGGTATATGTTCAAACTCTTTCCCTTTTGAGTCTAGTACAAAGGACAGCTAAAACTATTTTATCTTAGTTTTTCTTTTGCATTTGTGGTAATTTTTTGTGATTTGAATTTGATCTTTTGATTTGAATAAGGTTAATTTTTTCCTAACTCTGGTTGGATGAAAGATTATTTTCTTAAACATAAGCTTAATTATACTGCTTATTCTGTGTTACATGTGGGTAGGAAAGAAATCTAGCTTCTTTCACTTAGAGAAAATTTCAGATTCTGTTTAATTTATTTATTTTTAACCATTCATTTTTTCCTGTTTATTTCTTTTAAAACTCTTAGGCAAGCTATAAATGTATCTCCTTACCTCTGGTTATCTCCCTTGGGCTATTTCAAAATCGGGAAGGAATCCATTTAATTTGTAGAAACTTTTCCTAGGAAGAAGTATGCTATAATCTTTGGAACCAGATTTTAATGTTTGTTAAATTACATAGTTTATTATTAGACTTCATTTTCTGTCAAGAATGGAATTTCCTTTCTAATATGTAACTCAACTTTACGTTGTTGCTTTTTATTGTAACTACCATCCAACCTAGTCTGACTTTCTTTTCCTTCCATGAACAAGGAACCTCTATCCCAGACTACCAATGACAATCCAGAGGAAGAAGATTCTGGCACAGGAGGATCTGTTATGACGCCAGTGGATGTAGACTTGAACCTGGTTTCCAACATATTAGAGTCCTATAATTCCCAAGCTGGCCTGGCAGGACCTGCTTCCAACCTTTTACAAAGCATGGGTGTGCAGCTGCCTGACAACGCTGATCACAGACCCACAAGTAAGCCAACGAAGGATTAGCCAGCCAACCTAGCCTCTCTTTTTTCTTCTTGAATAAATATTGAGTCTGACTGTGCTCATTTCTAGTTTTGATTACTCATCTAGTAAAAATGTTTTCTTCAAGTTCATAGGTTAACTTCTCTGTGAGCCCCAAAGGTTGCCCTCTTTGCACAAGTCTTTTGTGATCTCAACTCTGGGGTGCATACAAGGTTTTGAAATCAGCAGAAGAAAGAGAATCAAGCCCTTGAGATAAGACTTACACACTCTATGTTTGGAACATTAAGTTTATCTTTATTCGGGATTAAATACTGGGTAGAGGTAGGAAGGTAGACTGGCAAACATAAGAAATGAATGAGCTGCTTTTTATTCCAGTTACCAGGAACGACCTTGAGTCAGTCTCCCTCTGGTGTCAGATAATTGAATGTTCTACCTGTTTTTGCTATTCTTCTTCAAGGACCCATCAGGTTCTTTTTATTCTTAGCACCTTCATGATTCAGTGCCACAAAAATATTCTCCAGTCAGGTAAGCCCTGTACCAAAGTTTCTTTTATTTATCTGCCATTTTTTAGGACCCCAGCCCACCCTGCCCTCTTTTGCCTCTGCTCTCAGTTATCCTTGGAATTCTAAGAAGCAAAGCACTCTTTCCAGTCACTCCTGGGAAACAAAGTTCAATGTGCAGCTCCTCCTATTAACTACTCTGATTTTTTCTTTTCCAAAACAACACGTTAATCCAAAAGTAAACAGTTACTTCGTGGTAAGTTGAGAAACTCATAACCAGGAATTCTGTACACTCCTCTTTCTATCAGTATTTTCAGATTGGGGGTATGTACACATGTGGTCACAAACACACCCACATAGAGATAGAAAACATTGGGAGGCGGTACTACTCACGGACCCTGAACTGTTTTCTTCTAGCTGCAAGATATGAAGAAATCTCAGGACCTCTCTTTCTAGAGTGTTTTTTCCCTTCTGTGTGCCGGGTTCAGCCCAGGTCAGGGCAAGCTGCCAATCTCAACAGGACAATCGAGTCCCATCACGTATTATCCCTCAGCATTTCCCGATGACAGCAGTTTGATTTTCCCAAAGCAGTGATGGTGTGCTGGCAGTGGTGAGAGTATTGATCCCAGCCTTTAGAATCAAAAGGAAATTCAGTGCTTCATCCTCTCTAGTTCTAGAGTCTGTTTTACTTAGTCCTGTGGGACTTGGGCGTGTGAATCATCTTAGGGTCTCTGGCACTAGTGTCTTTAATCACTAGTTAGTTGCCTAAAAGTACCTGAACATACGACTCTTGCCTCAGCTATTCTTCTCAGACTTCTAACAGCATTTCTTCCCAACACTGCTTTAGTCATTACACAGACTTCACACTAATAGTTCCCTCCCTCCCACCATCAATTCTCGCTTTCTACAGTTTCCTCACTTCATAAGATAGAAAAATACATCTGAACAGAGGCCAGAAATGTATTTCATTTCCTCCAGATCAGTGCTTTTCTCCTGTGATAAGGTACAGAATGGCATATATGAATGACGAGAAATCCTAAATTTAGTTTATCCCATAAAACTCAAGAAATGGTTCAATTGACTTACCCACTTGAGCCCCGCTGGCATGCAGTTACCAGCAGAACATCCCTGTATCTGATTTATTACAGAGCACCTTGAGGAAGACCTTAATTCCTGCTTTCCTGGGATGAAGGACTTAAGGAAATACGACTTTTATTTAACTATATAAAACAATTACCTCTATGCAAATTCAAAAATGTTGTGCTACTTTTTAAAATTCTGTGAACATAAAAAGTAACTGAGTTGAGATCTGCTATATATTTTTAATACTAAGATAAAATTTGAACTGAAACTATACCAGGCACATTTTGGCAGTTAGTGTAAATCCAGCATTGATAAGCCACATGGCAGAAGATGTTTGCTTCCACAGCACAGGAGAAAATGAGTGAACACGGGCCTGGATCCAAACTATTCAACTTTTGCTTTGACTTTTGTTATCTGATCGGGTTTGGCATTTTTGATTGCCTGTGGTTAGGAACTCTGTTAACACTGGCAGATGTGTCCTGCTGTAGGCTCACCATCTGTTCTGCCTTACGAGGTTGGCCTGGGATGGGCTTTGTCACCTCCTGTTCATCAGTTGTTCTCTGATGTGCCCCTCTTAGATCGTGAGGAGGGAGTTATCTGATCAGGTGGCCTGATCTGAGCTAAGCAGGCAGGGGAGAACAGGTCGGTTTTTCCACCCACTCCTTTATCAGTTGGTGGGCAATGGCTAACTTGGGGGGCAACCAGAATGGGACAGCCCCACTCTGTTGTTGATTAGATGGGTTGTTTCTCCTCAGGACTGTGGCCACCTCATCACGACTGAACCAGGCAGCTGCTTCTAGTTCTCTCAAGTTCACCTGGAGCTGAAAGGCATAAGGGAAAATAGGATATAAAGTTAGAAGCTACTTAGAGTACAATGGCCAAGGGTGAGAAGATGTTCCAGAACTGAGCAATCTTAGAAGATGGTATCTGGATTTATTCACTGGGAGATGATTCTAGATAATGTCCAGAAGCAAAATAACCATAATTAAGGGAAGAGAGTTAAGTATATTTTTTAGATATTAAAACACACACACGCATGAAAAAAAACCGTGGAAGTTCAAATAGCAAAGTATTAAGAGTGGGTTGGGGGTTTCCTAACAGTCTAGTGGTTAGGACTTTGTGCTTTCACTGTCATGTCCCCGGTTCAATCCTTGGTCGGGAAACTAAGATCCTGCGAGCCATGCAGTGCAGCCAAAAAAAAAAAGTGGTTAACACTGAATGTAAGTTATGAATAATACTGTTTCCTTTTGTGCCTAAATGATTATATAACTAAAAAGGAAACATAAAAGTGTTACTCTTCTTTAAAAGGTAAGTGTTAATGATAGTCAAAAGCACAGTATCCTCCTTGCAGGAAGCAAAATAATGCAAACTGCATCCACAGTTTATTACAGAAACTGAGATAGGTTAGATATTATTGTATAGAAACCAAAGCACACAATAGGCAGACTTCAGCAAAGAGGGAACACATCACAATCTGTTAAGACTTATGAAAGAGCAAGATGAGGTTGGATAAGACAACATCTAAGTCCCTTTCAGTCAGAAGTTCCTGTGATTTTATATTATTAGTCCCCAACATCCTGACTGACTTGAACTATAAGACCAATTCTGAAATCAGTCATTAACTTTTATATATTTATTGTGTGCCTACTCAGTGTAAAACATTGTTAATTTCCTGATGACGAAAGGTAAATTGTCTCATGATTGAGATATATATACAAGGAAGAATGGTGCTCATGTTGACATTCCTAATTTTTATGATGAATTTGCTTATAAGATTGTAAATTCCTTAAAGGCATAAATCCTATTTTACACATCTTTGTATAATCTAGACAGTGCTGGACGAGGCAGGTGCTTAGTGGGTAACTGTGGGCCAGCTTGGATGAGGCAAAGGATATGTCGTAAGGAGAGCACCAGAACTTACCTCTGTCTGCCCTGGTTTCACGGTTGCATGACAAGCAATCATGAGTGTGCTGTTAGGAAAGGGCCAATGCTGGGATGCAGAGTAATGCAGTCTGTCCACCTCCAATCCCACCTCTTCTGCAATTTCTCTCCGGACAGTCTCTTCCAGACTTTCACCTATAAGTACTCAGATTAATTCAGGATAGCCCTGTAGCAGGAAGGGTGATGCAGATGCCCATTTTCAAAAGGAGCATAAAAGTGACTTCAAAATCAAGGAAATACTCTTGGGAAAGGCCTAAATCTCTGAGTCTTTACGCTAGGAATCAAATCTGGAGTTGGGTATCGAACTGCCAGTTCTTGAACCTGCTATGTTTGTTACACAAAATAAGAGTCGGAAAGGCTACTGCTGTCCTCAGCTTTTTAATTGCCGATTTTATTGCAATAGGCTGAGAAAAAAACAGCCTGTAAATAAATATTAAATTTTAGTTAATAGAATATTAATATGTATGCTGAAATATTTAGGAGGAAGTATATTAATGTCTGCAATCTATGCATCAGAAAATAAGATGGATTAATGGATGGATGGAAGAATGAACAGATTTGTGATAAAATAAGCATAGTAATTATCGAATTTAGGTGGTGAGTATATGGGTGTTGACAGTATAAATCTTCCAATTATGCTTATATTTGAAAATTTGCCTATAAAATATTGGGAAATTATAGTGCCAGAAGGTAGTTTTCTTGATATAACAGAAAATGTGCTTGAGATTCCAAGTACTCTGGCAATAAGAAAATATCTAACTATTGAACATTCCTTGTGGTCCAGTGGTTGAGAATCCATCTGCCAATGCAGGGGACACGGGTTCAGTCCCTGGTTTGAGAAGATTCGACACGCTGCGGGGCAACTAAGTGCCACAACTACTAAGCCCGGGCTCTCGAGCCTGCAAGCTGCAACTCCCGAGCCCACCCGCCACAGCTACTGAGCCCGTGTGGCCTAGAGTCCTGTTCTGCAACAAGAGAAGCCACCTCAATGAGAAGCCCATCCACCACAACTAGAGAAAGCTGGAGTACAGCAACGGAGACCCAGTGCAGCAAAAAAATATATATATATATATATTTTATTGATAAGCTTTCATTTCCTTCAGTGTTATCTGTATATGCCTAAATTCCTTACCTATATCACAAAAACCTGCCAAGGCAGAATACATTCCCTTGGGAAAGGAACTCTGGCGGACAAGCAGGCATCGAGTTCCATCCGACACCAGAGTGATCACCACAGGTGCCACCTAGGGAAAGGGGACGGAAACAGACAGCAGGGCTTTAGGGCCCGTTAATGAAACCACGTAATGGGTAACTAAGGAAAGCCTTTTGGCCGGATTATTGTCCTTCTAAAGCAAGGCTTACCTGTGGATAATAGATGATGTTATTGGAAGGGCACACACGCTTGCTGCCAGACACATTCTTCTTGGTGGGCTGCCCACTTCTGCTGCAGAACTGATGAGCATCATGCCAACGGAGAAGAGCCTGCGCCTAGGAATACAAAGATGGACTTGGTACCGTTTGGAGGGAATGTGGGTTTCATCTGTAATGGTGCTGGGGCTACTAATATTTAGAGCAATTCAAAGGGACTGCCATTCCCTTTCCAGCTCACCTACTTTAAATGGTTATTATTTGAACTTTAAAATAAAGGAAATTCTCTGAACATAGTCCTCTGTCATTTTAAGTATGAATTTTTTTTAAAAAAAGCATATTTTAAATGTATTATGAATTATTTTTTTAAAGTATCAGAATAAACACCTGTGTACTTATTACACAGCTTAAAAAGAAAACATTTTCTATATAATTAAATGGCAACCAACTCCAGTATTCTTACCTGGAGAATTACATGATTCTGAGAAGAATGGACAGAAGAGCCAGGCGGGCTACAGTCCATGGGGTCGCAAAGAGTTGGACACGACTGAGTGACTGAACAACAACAGCAACAAAACACCTCAATATGTACTCCCCAAAAAGTCTGGAATTTTTTTGCAAATAAAAAATGTTTAGAGATAGCTCTTTAACTTAAACGGACAATCCAATATTATATAACAACTGAACTGGGAAAAGAATTTGAAAAAGAATAGATATGTGTATATATATATATGTCTGAATCACTTTGTTGTACTACTGAAACTGACACAACAGTATTAATCAACTGTGCTGTACTGTGCTATGCTAAGTCACTGCCGACGTGTCTGTCTCTTTGCAACCCTAGGGACCATAGCCTGCCAGGCTCCTCTGTTCATGGGATTCTCCAGGCAATTTGAGTGGGTTGCCATGCCCTCTGCCAGGGGAATCTTCCTGACCCAGGGACCGAGCCTGAGTCTCTCATTCTCCTGCATGAGTAGCTGGGTTCTTTATCACTAGTGCCACCTGGGAAGCCCAATTAAATGGACAGTCAAAAGCCATTTCGGCAAGTGAAATCCAAAGGTGGAGAAAAAGTCATTAGGGCAGTGTAGAGTAACTTCTCACCATATGTATGTCATGCTGTGGGTCATTAAAAATGTTTATAAGGCCTATAGATCATAGTGCCATAGATCTATACACACTTAGGAGAAAACGGTACTGACAAAAACAGGGTAAAAGAAGAAGAAACACAGTGTCCTTTCTCCAAAGTCTATGATCTGCAAAAAAGAAATTAAAAAAAAAAAATCTTTCCCTTATACGCTGCTGCTGCTGCTGCTGTGTCGCTTCAGTCGTGTCCGACTCTGTGCGACCCCAGAGACGGCAGCCCACCAGGCTCCCCCGTCCCTGGGATTCTCCAGGCAAGAACACTGGAGTGGGTTGCCATTTCCTTCTCCAAGGCATGAAAGTGAAAAGTCAAAGTGAAGTCACTCAGTCACGTCCGACCCTCAGTGACCCCATGGACTGCAGCCTACCAGGCTCCTCCGTCCATGGGATTTTCCAGGCAAGAGTACTGGAGTGGGGTGCCATTGCCTTCTCCTCCCATATACACTACTTCACTAAATTTCCTACAGAACCAAGAAATCAATTTACCGTGGACAGCAAGGAGGCATCCTTCACATTCAGCTCAAAGAGAGCCTTTGTCAGCTTAATGAAAGACCCCTGGAGGGCTGTCTCTATTTCAGCTTTCTGTAAGGAAGCTAAAATATTAGACAAGAGAATGAAATGAAACAAACGTCAGACTTTACCTCGGGTACCCTCTCTAGTATATCTTGTTAGAAGAGTGTTTCCCAAACTCACCTAATGAGTTTGCCACTCGACTAGCCACTCAACTAGGAAGAATAAAAAAATATTCAAGTTCTCAAGCCCCTACCTGGAGATTCTGAATAGCAGATGAGTGAGGCCCAGAAATCTTTTTTTTTTTTTAACAAGCACCAGGAGATTCTTATATTCAGGCAGATTTGGGAAACATTAGAGCATAGTGTTTCCCAAGATCCTCTTTGGGGCAATAAGGACATTTGCACTAGCCACACACTATCCCTGGAAAAAAGATGAAAATGGACCTTTGAGCCCCTATCTAAACCTCATTCCAGCATCATTGTATTCACAGCTGATGCCCTAAAATGGAGGGCCACAAGCTCTAGCAAACCAGTTCGCAAATGCAAGTCTGAAGACTCAGAGCTACTCCAGGGTAATGTGTTTATTCACCTATATTGATAAGACAAATAATAATGTCATGAATTTTAAAACATTTCTTTCTTCTTAAGATATATAAAATACATGAAGGTAGAGAGAATAATATCATAAACATCTGTGTACCACCATAGAGTTGAAAAAGAAAGCATTAAAAAATATCCTTTATGTAATGATGATAGTAGATGGTAGTATTTTTTAATGTTCTTACTTAAATGCTTATGATTGGATGGCTTCACCGACTCAGTGGACATGAGTCTGAGCAAACTCCCGGATACAGTGAAGGACAGGGAAGCCTGGCGTCTTGCAGTCACAGGAGAGTCGCAAAGAGTCAGACACGACTTAGCGACTGAACAACAACTTAAAAACTGAGGTTGTTTTGTATTCTTAACATGTTCTTTGAAATTTTATCACGTGGAGTCCCAAAGCCTAAGAACCACTGGGAAGTGTCCATTAGGAATAATGTTATGTACCATTTATGGAAGAAGAGCTATTTAGACCTAGATCCAGAGCAAACCATGCTTCTTGCTCTTCTGAGCATCCAATTAGCACGGAATCTTCTAGTATTTGTGAGTCTTGTCCAAACTTACTCAGGAGCCTTTCCAACTCTAAGAAATACAAAAGGAGAAAGGTGGGGGGGGAACACAGGGTTTTAATTAAGCCACAGGAGCCATACTAGACTTATTAGAAACCATCTACTTCAACTTGAAGTAGGCACACCTGGCTCCCAGCCACTGCCTGCATGCTAATTAGCTGTGTAATTATGACCTACTCACTTAACCTCCGTTGGCCTCCATCAGCAATCTGAAGAATTTAAAGGAATTCTTTCTGTGTAATCCTGTATTACTCTATGATTATATCATGAAAGGGGCATATCCCCTAGTTTTAAAGACACATCATAGTTAACTTACTGAAGCACTGAAAAAAAAAAAAGTGTCATACTTAAAATGGTAGACCAAAGCAGTTCTACAATTTCATCTCCAGATTATGCTGCTTTTATGGGCCAGGGTAGACTCCTCATCTGAGATCCTGGTCTGTAAAGACAAGTGCTATATTGGGATAAAATCTGTTCTGTGCATGAAGGATTCATATTTATTTGTTCATAATACAAGATTGCATTGCTAATCTCCAAATAATGTTTAGTACCTTGTGATAAACATCCTCATATACTTATGTACTGCCAGAAACTAGCAAAGTATTCCAACATATGCAGTGCATAATCTGGCCCTGGCACTGCGTTTAGAAGTTGGCATATCGTGACACAGGGCTTCCCAGGTGGCACAAGTGGTAAAGAACCTGCCTGCAATGTAGGCGATGCGGGTTTGATCCCTGGATCGGGAAGATCCCCTGGAGAAGGAAACGGCAACCTGCGGGGAGCGAGCTCCGCCCCTGGCAAAGGTCTTGAGGAAGGAGGCTTGGCATATGCAAAGGCGGGATCAAGCCTCAGGAGTCTCCCTGGAAATTCTCGAGCATCTACCCCCAAAACCAGAGTCTGCCTACTTTCTGCTTTGTGCTTTCACCTACACCTCTGACTTTACGGGGGGCTGTCCCCCACTACCTCTCTCTGAAAAAAGAGTTAGCTTACAGCTCCAGTTAATAATTCCTGGGTGTGACAGTGTTTCAACCTACAAACTCCTTTGGAAGTCCTCTAGCCTGCCTGAATAGGTTTTTCCGGCCACACGTGATTGCTCAGAGCCTCCCAGCTGTGAGAGGCATGAGATGTTCTAAACTGTCTAAATACAGATTCCTTTGAGCAGTTAAAAGATTGATTAGAAATTGTATTGGTGAAGGATTTTCACTTTTTGGGCCAATGTTTGCTGCTAAGTTTCCATATCCCTTACCTGCTGTGTCCCTGGCAGTGTATTGATTAATATAATTGGTGTAAATAGTAGCTTTAATGTTTGTAACCTGGGACCCTTGAGTTAATTCTTTTTCTTGTTATAGCCCACCACACCTTTGCTCTGTAGGAATGCAACTTCATCTAATGCTTTTGGAGGGTGGCGCTTGACTTATCACCTTTAGAGAAAAATAAGTTTTCTGAAGAAAGGGTCTTAAAATGTTAACAGGCCTCCGGGCCAGAAGATGATGCAAATCACCTAAGCTTTTGCATATGATAAGTTTGCAGGAAGAAAGCCTGGCTTGCTGCATGACTCTACCCCTTCCCCCATTATCCTCTATGCATAATTTAAGGTATAAAAACTACTTTGGAAAATAAAGCGCGGGCCTTGTTCACCGAAACTTGGTCTCACCATGTCGTTCTTTCTCTTACCTTCTGGCTGAATTATTCAGCCTCTTTTCTCCACAGAATTTCCTCACTGAGCTATCCTTATTTCAGCCTCTTTTCTTCACTGAATTTTCCTACTGAGCTATCCTCATTCTATTACTCTTTATATCTTTGATAAATGTTTAAATAAATAGGTCGCCGACCCCGTCCCCGCTTCGAATACCCTGGATCAGCCGGGGCTGGTCCCCAGCAGCAACCCACTCCAGTATTCTTGCCTGGAAAATCCTGTGGACAGAGGAGCCGGGTGAGCTACAATCCATGGGGTTGCAAAAGAGTTGGCCAAAACTCAGCGACGAAACGACGACATGTAGTGACATCATGTAAAACTGAAAGGTAGCATCTTGAATGCCAATTGCTAAAGGCTTAGATATCTCTAGTTATATACCTTAAAAGCACATCATATGATATGTACTTATTAATATATCAATAATTGTATAATATGTAATTATATGTAAATTATGTATTTATATAAAACTTATTATATCTCAAAGCAAGTTAATTCATGTTTAGCTCTGACCCTTCTAAGGAGAAATTAAGTCATGATGCACATCTTAAACAGTTTGTACGCACATGCTAAGTCTCTTCAGTCATGTCTGACTCTTCGTGACCCTATGGACTGTAGCCTGCGAGGCTCCTCTGGCCATGGGATTCTCCGGGCAAGAATACCGGAGTGGGTTGCCATGCCCTCCTCCAGGGGATCTTTCTGACCCAGGGACTGAACCTGTATATCCTACATTGGTAGGCGGGTTCTTGACCACTGAGCAACCTGGAGGCCCATACCATCACCAGAAAATATCCAACTGGGCAATTCCGTTTATATACTAAATGATTAATTGGCCAAAGCATTTGGAAAAAACTTGAACTCCAAAGTTGGAGGATTCTTCTCAGTGATTTAACATGGACTGAATTCTGTTCAGTGGCCACAGGCTGGTCTACTTTGGGCTTACCTAATAGGCTATGCTGGGGGGCCAGGTATTGATGTTCTGATTTCTGAAGCAAAGGAGCCAAGTTATGAAAGAGGTAAAATGCTCCTGTCTGCTGGGCTTTTTTACATGCATCATCATCTTCTTTCAGTTCACATAAATACCTGTGTTTTGGAAATAATCAAACCATTACAAAACCATACTTAGTTTCCTGTACAACGTTCATCTTTGAGAATTATGTCCCTGCATTGCTCTCCCACCACAGTTATTTCTTTTTATTTATTTATATCCTACATTGCTTTAAAAAAGGATATGACTCTGGGAGATCATTCCCTCCTTTGTCCTACTGTATACCTTGTCCATACTTCTGTGACTGCACTTACATGGTTCTATTTATTAATCTATCTGTCTCCTCTAAGATTGAAATTTTCTTAAGGGCAGGCAGGGTCTGTTTTAGTTATGATCTTGAGTAATTAGCATATTGAATGGCTCAATTCAATAAATATTTGACTTGAACTTCAACAGTAATAAATATTTACTGAATTGAACCTCAAGGTACTCTGCCAATATGCTGTGAGGCAAGAATTTACATGCCATGGAGGGAAAGGAAAGTAAGTACAGTGATAAAACATCAAGCTCGCGATGGGAGCAGACTTTATTATTGCAGACAAGGAGCAAACATATACCTTCAGAAACCCCTTTTCAACCTAGGGATGATAAAATAAAATTTTTATCTTAAATGCAGTCTTATTTCAAGCATCTATTCTCCCAAGTGGATGCCATTAGCTCCTTATCTCTACTAAAGGGACCACTGATGAAAGTGAAGCCATATTTGACATTTATTTAATAAGTAATATTTTCAGTAGCCAGAATTAAACTGTAGAAAAAAGAGCATCCTATAATTAGTTTCTCAAAAAAAAGAAAAGGAATGGAGCAAGTGCTATACCTTCATTAAAGATGGCCTGAGTCTATCCTTTCAAGAGCCTCAGGAATCAGGCAAAGTCTGTGTGGTTTGGGGAGGGCTGAATGTGGACTCCCCTTCTGGGGCCTTAGGGATAATGATTTTTGTTTTGTTTTTGTTTGTTTGGCTGTGCCATATGGCTTGCAGGATGTCAGTTCCCCGGCCAGGGATTGACCCTGGGCCACAGCAGCATAAGCCCATGAGCCTAACCACTCAGCCACCAGGGAACTCCCAGCATAATGATTTTGACTGTTGAAATCCCTAAAACAGACTCTCAGGTATACAGTACATTTTGTCGCTTAAAGTGGGAAATACAGTTTACAGATATTTTCTGTGGAATCTGGGAGCTTTTGTAACATCAGTAGCATTAGCTCCACGTGAAACTACAAAGCAAAATGATAAACAGGGCCCAGTGGTATCTTTAGAAACCTATTTTTGACTGTATGATAAAAGCGATTGCAATGAGCTCTTTGTAAACAGAAGACAAAAGGAACCTGAGATTTTAATACTCAAGATATTTTTATAGTTATTGTGAGTGACTGTAATCTCCTGGGACAAAGACTCAGTGTATGTCAAAGGAGAGACAGGTGCACTCAGACATTACCAAATATTAATATAAACAACAGAACATACACTGGTGCCTTTGTAAAAAAGCAGTAAGAGTTGTACAACCCATGCTTTGCCCTAATGACCATAAAAAGCAAAACATCTACAAAAATAACCAGGTTAAGGTCTTAAACCCAGGGTCTCGTTGCACCTGGGACTGAGATCCAAAAACTTATATTCTTCTTGATTGGAACACGTTTTTGAGAAATGCATTTTCTTGTTGTACACCTGAAACATTGTAAAGTAACTGTATTTCAATAAAAAATAAGCTATAAGGATATACTGTACAGCACAGGGAATATAGCCAACATTTTATAATAACTTTAAATGGAATTTAACCTATAAACATTTTGAATTATTGTGTTATACACCTGAAGCATATAATAAATCAACTATGCCTCAATAATCAGTCACTTAAAAATGCATTTTCTCCTTTTAAGTATAATAGTATGGAAACCACAACACACTAAGATTAACAAACTTCAACTGTTGTTTTCTTGTTATAAAAGTTGACAAATAGTCATTCTACTGAAATTAGAATATGCAGTTACCAATTTTTTTAAAAAAGGGAAATCATTGAGAATCTCACCACTCAGAGATGATCACTGTTTATCCCTTGGAATTCTCCAAACTATGTATTAATATTATCCATTTATACATATACAATAAATTGTACAATAAATACTTTTAGACTCCATCTACTAATTTGTAGGCTTTTTTTCTTAAACATTAACATTTTCACACCATATTCTTCACTGACAAAATTTTATTTTTATTATTATTATTCATTTTCAATATATTTAATCACCTTAACACTCGTGTTTTTAGACTATTCAGTAATTCTTTTTTTTTTTTTTTTCTTTTGGTGCCAAAACCCGGGATTGAATATTCAGTAATTCTATTATTATTCTCAGGGTCTCAGCCTGAGAACTGCAAATAACTCAAATGTCAATATCTAAAACAAGTATTGCAATTTTGTTTTCTCACTCTTGCTCGTATGAGATTGTACATGGTTGTGTGCTTTTATTATTTATTTATTTATTTATTTATTTTGGTTGTGTGCTTTTAAATTCTGGACTGGGCGCTCATGTATGGGAGAGCTTTCAACATGAAAAGCTCTGGTTGTGAGTGTGTCCCTCCAGAGGGGTTTTACGTTTGCTTTTGCAGGTCTACAAATGCTACTTAAATTCTTTTCATAGGTTGCGGATTTGGAACTACACCACATAGACGGTGCAAATTTATACCCCAAAATTGTATGACAGCAGGCTAGTGATTTCAAATTCACAGATTTTACATTTGCTCAGACTGATGACAAAGAAGTCCTTTTTCATCCTCCTGTACTGGTGTAGATACTTTTTTCCAGACTGCCTCTCACTGAGGTTTGTTCCTGGGGGAAGGAGTTTGGGAAGTGTAGTATGCAGGGAATGGAGTTACCTACCTTATTTTCAGCAACATTAATGAACTATTATTCAGTAAAGTTTTAATTCCATCATAACGGCTGTATCATAATTTAATTTCTCCCTTACTGTTCATTCATCCATTCAACAATATTTCAGTGCCTACTATGTGCTAGATACTAGGGTTCTATGCATGAGAGGTACCATAGTGGAAAAGACTATATTATTACCTTAAAAAAAGAACTTATATTTAAGTATGTCAGACACTTTAGATATTATTGGAAATTTAGAAATTCTCTAATTATATATAATTTGCATTGAACATCTTTACATGTAAATCTTAATCATACATCCTTAAGCCCCAATATAGAATTTTGAGGTATGTATATTTTATAATTTTAATGGACCAAAGATAGAAAAATCAGAGCTCAGTTTGGTCAAAACTCACCGTGTCTTAGTGACATAGGTTGACAGCAGCCTATAGCACCAAAAAATTTTTCTCCTGCAAGCAGTTCCACAATACAGGGACATTGTCAGGTCCTTAGGAGAAAAAGGAATTAAAAGAAAAAAAAAAGAGCATGCAATTTGAAGTAATGAATCACCAAGAGGGTTATACTTTAAGCCAGAAAAGGATCACTTTTTAATATTAAGAAAAGATAAACTGAATAGAAGTCATGATCTGGCTTCCAAATTATATCTCTACTGCTAACTAGCTGTGGGATGTCAACTTTTCAGAGTGTGTGTGCTCAGTTGCTCAGTCATGTCTGACTCTTTGAGACCCCATGGACTGTAGCCCGCCAAGCTCCTCTCTCCATGGAAGTTCCCAGGCAAGAATACTGAAATGGGTTGCCATTTCCTACTCCAGGGGATCTTCCTGACCCAGGAATTGAACCCAAGTCTCCTGTGTCTCCCACATTGGCAGATAGATTCTTTACCACTGCGCCACCTGGAAAATCCCAACTTTTCAGTACCTCTTTCCTATCTACAAAATTAAAACCTGTTCTGCCTAGCTAACAGGTTGTGAGAAACAGATAACTGTCCACTAAAAATCCTGGGGTCCTCCTTTCATAATGTGGAATTCTTGCTGGGTGGTAGTTGCCAAGCCAACGCCCACATTTCTCTCCTCCTATTTGATGGTATTAAAATTAGGTCTAAACAGTATAATGTTACTGAAAGTGATGTGTATCTCTTCTAGGCTGGCACACTTAAGTATGGGTTTGCCTTCTCCATCTTTTCCCCATCTGCTTGGATGACTTCAAAATGGCAGAGCCATTAAATGGAGGAGCCTGGATCCCTGAATCACTGCTGCTGCTGCTAAGTCGCTTCAGTCGTGTCCAACTCTGTGCGACCCCAAAGACGGCAGCCCACCAGGTTCCCCCATCCCTGGGATTCTCCAGGCAAGAACACTGGAGTGGGTTGCCATTTCCCTCTCCAATGCATGAAAGTGAAAAGTGAAAGTGAAGTCACTAAGCCGCTTCATTCGTGTCTGACTCTTAGCGACCCCATGGACTGCAGCCTACCAGGCTCCTCTGCCCATGGGGTTTTCCAGGCAAGATTACTGAAATGGGGTGCCATTGCCTTCTCCACCCTGAATCACTACGTGGAGAAAAGCCATCCACCAAGCAAAGACTCCCCAGAGTAAGACGTAAGCTTCTACTATATTAAGGCACTGAAATTCTGAAGTTGGTTACAGCAGGTAGCATTACACTAATAGACCAAGTAAGCCTAGGATTGTCTCCAGACTAATGTAGCCAAATTTCTCAGAATATGTGAAAAATGAAGTCCCTTTGAAAATGAAGAAGAATCCTGTAGATAAGAAAAATATAAAATCACAAGCATTAGGAAAATATTTCAAAAGGCAGCTATGCAAACCCACATGGATCTAAGATATTTCCTATTTTTTAGTCTTTTTGTGAGAGGAAAAATAACTCTATATCTTAAGGATCTATTCTCCAGAAAGGGACGTCTTTTAAACTGTATATCAGTAAGCCTTTTATTCTCCATGAAAACTACAGTTCACATTAGCAATAAAAAAGTCAAAGAAGAAATAAGAAAATCAGTATAGTTAAATAACCAAACACCCTTTTATTTATTTATTTATTTTTAAAATTTATCTGAACACCCTTTTAACTGTGCCCAAGGGAAGCAAGTTTTGACACTAAACCACCAAGGAATGTCTAAAATTTAGGCCTACTTCTCAGTTGCATAATTATGAATCACTGATGACTAATCCTTGGACAGCTTTGCCTATAATCTATAATGTAAGGGTAAACTATATTTAGTAAGCAACATTCAACAAAATATTTATTGAGTACTGACTTTATGCAAGCTTTCTGAGGGGACACAATAATGTACAGGATAAAAATCCTGCCCTCAAGGCACTCTTGCAGGAGAGAGAAAGCAAATATATAGCTTTCACAGAAGGCAGATTGTGATATGTGGGCTACAAAGTATTCCAGGAGAATATTAAAAGTATAGTCTCTATTTTAATAACCCAAAGACTGGTGTGATATCCTGGAGGAAATGAATTTAAAGTTAATATTCCTATCTCAAGTCCAACTCTGAGAATGTTATTGATATGATATTTTTAGAGGGAAATTTTGAAATATCTATTAAATGGTAACAGTAAGCACCCTTCCCCTGCAATTCCACTTTTAAGAATTTATCCTAGGAAGAAAAGGATACATACAAGACGTTAATTGAAAATTATGATAAAATGGAATAACAGAGCTCTAAAAACAAACAGATAAGAAGATAACAGTACAACAAAACATATGTAGTAACAGAGAAAGATATTCAGAATATATTACTAAGAAAAGCAAAGAGTAGTTGGTTGGTTTAGCATTATCTAATTAATTTGTAAAGAAAAGGATATATACATACACAGGCCAGTAGAATTAATTAGATATGTATTTTTTTATTTTAAAAATGACTAGAAATCCACATGCCAAGCTATTAATGGTGACTAATTTGAGAGAGTGATATGGAGATAGGGATTAAAAAGGGTACTCATAATTTTTACTTTTTACATTTCTGCACTTACAAGAGTCTTTTAACCATGTGTTCATATTTCTTGTACATTCCCAGGATTAACTTCACTGTGAAGCTTTCTACAGGCCACTGTTCCCAGTAGCACTCCATCACATTCCCTGAGAGTCATGGGGAATTTCTTCGGTGAGTTCTTTGAATTCCTCTGGTGATACTGTAAGAGCTGTTTGTAGTTATGACTACCGGCTAATCTGTGTGGCCCACTGTGCTTTGCTGCCTGATGTTTTGCCTAAATGTAACGCTTACTAAATTCACCTTAGCCAACTGTGGATTTACATGGCCTGCTGACTCATAAGTTAATGATCTCAGAGCTGGTAAAAGACATAGTAAAGTTCCTCATGTAGTTTTTAAAAAGAATTGATAATCAAGAGGAAGACATAATTTAACTGAGAATTGTACCTTCTTTGGTATAGTCATAAATCTAGTAAAGATTAAGTCTAGTACCTTTTCTAAACGGCTCCTTTTTATACATATAAAAAGCAGTGTAGACTATTTAAACAGAGAAAATTATTTCCTTTAAATTCAACTTTAATTGTATTTTCCTCTTTCAAATATATAATTTAAATTAGCAAATTAATACAATTGTATTACAGGACATACAGAAAACAGAATTGTGAGAGCACCCATATTATCACCACATTAATATAATTTATATACTAGTCTTTTGCACATATGACCTTTACATATTTGTAATCAGTAAACATTTTTTCAATTTGCTTTCATGAAACATGTCATAAGCAGGTTTCCATCTTTTTCTGTAAGTTTTATCTATTTATTTTTGGCTGCGTAGTATTACACCAAGCAGACTTCCATCCTTACTTGCTATATATTCCCCTAATTTTAGACATTAGGTGGCTCTGATTTTAAATTACCAGAAATAAAAGACTACTAAATACCTCTGTGCTGATATTTTCTGATTACTTCTTTAAGGTAAGGTCTCCAACATAGAACTACTGGGCCAAACTTTGTTTTAAAATCATATGGTTCTACATTGCTACACTTACAAAGTTTGATAGCATCTGGTTAAAAAAAAAAAAAAGAACTTTTATATTATATTTCATTGATCACTATTGAGATTCAAAGTGTTTTCAGATTTAATAATACTAGCTCCCCTTTTGTAAAGTGTCAGTTTGATTTCCTGTGCTTAGTTATTTATTGTGCCTTTACTCTAATTTTGCCCATTCTAATTTTTAAAATATTATAGGATATTTACAGCATTTTCCATAATATGACCACTGAAATGCATTGTAGGAACCACTGGTGTACTGCTTTTCTCTGGGAAATTGTCATTCAAACTGAAGCTCAGCACACACACACAAAGACTCTTAACAGTCAAGAAGCTATGTGAAATTACTTTTTGGATAAAAATAAAATTTCTGATGGCCCTATATTATTTATAAATCTAATGCAGGAAAAATTTTCCTACTGCTTTTCTGAAATGGTTTATGATTTCCACTTTTGGGGTCTTTGGTGTGATGTATTATTCAAAATGTATTGACCCAAGGGCTCACATTTGGTAAACATACCGGTCTACAGCTAGAAAACATGCTGCATATGAAATACATCCAGTTGCTCAATTGCCCCATTAGGAACAGGATAGTTGTTTTTGTTTGAATTGGCAACTATTATTATACTTTATGCCAAATCACACACTGGAGATAAAAATGCACTATTCACAAAATTAGTCTTAGAAGAAAATATTAGCACCTTTATTTTACTTTAGATGACAAGCTCAGGCCTGCCTTCTGTTTTGTTTACAGTGCAAATGCATGTCTCCTCCAAAGCAAAAAAGGGACAGGGCAGTAAGACTTGGACTGGAGAGACTCAAACTTTTTTCCTGGCTCTCCCACTGACTGAATTTGTGACCTGGAGTTGTCACCTAACTTGTTGGGGAGCTTGGTTTCTGTCTCATTTTTCACAGGGGAAGGAAAGGGAGAAAAGAGATCTAAAGTGTATTATTACTATGTCAGATTTTGACATACCTAATTCTCAGCTCTAATAGACTATAAAATCCTTAAGGGCTGGGACTGCATCTCCCTATCTACAGCATCTAGTACAGTCCCTATCACAGAAAAAACACAATATACTGAATGAAAAAGTGAATTTATTCCATTTTATAAGAGAGGAAGGTAAAACTTTGAGAGGTTAACCAATCTGAGATACAGTCTAGAAAGCAATAGATGAAAACTCAGAGCTATCTGGCTCCAAAGGTCATGTTTTGATGAGAAATACATGAGGAAGCACCTTCCAACATTCATGGACTATTTAAGTTTTTAAGAAGTATAATTTTTAAAAAGTACTTTTAAAAGTAACTTTTTAAAAAGACTGATACAGATAAAAGTTAATATTATTTTGACTAAAAACTATTAAATAATGATGAGGCAAGGCCCTTAAGCGGAACAATTTCTCTGAACCTCCTATAATAAAGGATTCATATATGCTTCTCATCCTGTTCATCTTAACAGATGAAAGATTCATTTAGAAAGCACTATAGCATGACAAAAAAGTCCACCTCTAATCTCTGTGATTACTTCTACTAAGAAGAGGCCAGGTTCAGTAGTGTTTGAGAGAGTCTTTTTCAGGGAGTCTGACTTTTGATGATTGTGGACCTCAGTGGGATGGGAAACATGGAGAATGGTGGAGCCACTGGGAAACACATTTCAAGCTCTCAGTGACCAGCTATGTGGTTGGCTTTCTAAAAAATAAATGTTCCTCCCTTAATTCAAAATAATTCAGACAATGCAGATAAGTTAACAAATTCCATTTTTAAACGACTCTCCAAAAAAGTATCAGAAAATTATTAGCTGGAGTTAATCTGATAGCTCCAATAATTTATGATGCATAACTGTGGTTTCTGCAAGAAGGAAGAGAATCTGACAGAGAGCTTTTTTCCAGTTCTGGTTCTGTCTCTTCATAAAATCTTTCTTCCACTTAGAATCTGAATATGTTTCTCGTCCACTGTACTTACTCTGAATTCTCTTAGGGGTGCCTTCCTAGGCCTCAAGAATCCGAACAACCAGGGAACTCCAAGTCTTCCAGGGAAGTTGGACTCTTTCCTCAAAGAATGATTGCTGCCTTTGACACACTTCCCAGAATGCTCCTTGAGATGCACTCTGGGAAATGTAGTTCAATCCTCATGCCTGCTTGCTAAGCTCTCCAAAATTAACCATGATTGTCAAAAGCATGCTTCTGCCACACTTCCCAGAATCCTCTTAGGATGCATTCTGGGAATTGTAGTTCAATCCCCAGGCATGCTGCTATGCCCTCAAACTACATAGTCAACCATGGTGGTCAAAAGCATGATCTTCTATGATCTAAATTCATTACCAGGAGGACTACTCTGGTAATTCTAGCATTAGATCCGTGAAAGTGGAAGTGTTAGTTGCTCAGTCCAACTCTTTGTGACCCCATGGACTGTAGCCAGGCTCCTCTGTCCATGGAATTCTCCAGGCAAGAATACTGGAGTGGGTAGCCATTCCCTTCTCCAAGAGATCTTCCCAACCCATTGTAGGAAGATTCTTTACTGTCTGAACCACCAGGGAAGCCCATTAGATCCATTTTTCAATAAAAAATATAGTCTTTACACCCATCCTTCTACATAGAACAGGGCTTTCCTGGTGACTCAGATGGTAAATGAAAATTTCTGCCTCTGTGTAACTTACATTCTAGAGGAAGAAACAAATAAGTAAATACATAGTGTATCAAGTAGGTATAAATGTCAGGGAGAAAAATAAAGCAAGAGAAGAAGACACAGGATTTTGCTGTTTTATATATCTGCCTCATTGCTAAGGTGTCATTTGAGCAAAGACCCTGAAGGAGCTGAGGAAGGAAGCCAAGTGAGTATTTATGGGAAGAGAGTTGTAGACAGAAAAAAAATTATCAGATGCCAAGACCCTAGTGGGGAAGTGTGCCTGGCAGCTTTGAGGAAAGTCTAGGACAAAGCGTGGTGGGCAGAGATGAGATTAAAGAGTAGCCAAGCACCAGATCACGTAGCACTTTATAAGTCTTACAGTTCTTACAGAACTATTGTAATGCCTTTGGCTTTTACTCTGAGAGGATGGGATGTTACAGAAGAGTTTGAACAGGAGAGTGAGATGATTTGACTTACATTTTAAAAAAATCACTCTATGTGTGATTAGACTGTAGGGGATAATAAAAGTTATTAAATCTTGAATGTCATTGTTAATATGTACCAGGTTACCTGGGAAAGAAGAGTAGTAGTTCCAGTTAATTGACCAATTATTTCTTTTGGCCCTTACTATTAGCACATAAACCTAAGCTTCTTATCAGATTGATTCATTAGCCTTAAGGAAGGCACAGAAAATTTGAGGGAAACAAGATATAAAGTCAGTGAATTCCAAAGGAATGAGGAAGCAAGCTTAGAGAAAGTTAAGGCTCTGGTGATTTTTTAAAATCAAAAACTATATTTTTTAGCAATTAAGTGTTAAGTGCTATAATAAAAAAATAGTGCCATGGTCTAAGTGTTTCCATTCCCCAAACCCCTGATGAAATCCTGATGCCCAATGTTAAACTTTTCTGTGAGGTCTTTGGGCGATGATTAGGTCATGTGGATTGAGCCATTATGCTCAAAGACATGGATGCTCTCAGGCTTGAGAAAGCTTCCTTGCCCCTTTCACCACAAGGCACAGCAAGTAATCTGCAATTCGAAAAAGGTCTTACAGGAACCTGACCATGCTAGCACCCTGATCTTAAAAACCACAGCTCTAGCTCCAGAACTGAGAGAAATAAGTTTCTGGTTTTTTGCTAGCCTCCCAGTCTGTGGTATTCTGTTATAGCAGCCAAAACAGACTAAGACAAATAGCTAACATTAATTGTTTCCTGTATTCAAGGCACTATGCAAAGTGTTTTACATATTTATCATTAATTCTTGCATCCTAAATGATATACATTATTATTTACACTTTATAGATGAGAAAACAGAGGCTTAGAAAAGTTAAAATACCTTGTCCATATTTATACAGCTAGTCAGTAGAAGGGCTGGATTTTAACTCAAGCCTATCTGACTCTAGACAGACAGTGTGCCTTTGACTATCATAATGTACGATAGACCTGGGTTATGTCTGACTAGGTATGGGGAAGGAAACTCAATAAAAATATTGGAAAACATTGGAATGCTGGAAATAATCTCATATTCATAGATTGGAAGACTTAATTTTGTTGAAATGGCAATATTCCTCTAATTGATCTACAGATACAGTGCATCCATATCAAATCACAGGTAGCTTGTTTCTATAAGCAACAAAATAAAAAGTAGGACTTCACCAAAATTTAAAAACCTTTGTGCTGCAAATGGTACCACCAAGAACTTGACAAGAACACCCACAGAATAGAGAAAAACTGTATTGGCAGTCATACATTTAATAAGGGACTTGTATCCAAAAAATGTAAAGAACACTTACAACTCCATAATAAAAAGACGACTAACTGAATTTTAAAATGATCAAAGGATGTGGATAGATATTACTCCAAAGAAGATACAAAAATGACTAATACAGACAAGAAAAGATGCTGAACATCATTAGCCATCTGGGATGTGCAAATCAAAATCACAATAAGATAACACTTCATACCCAAGAGGGAGGCCACATCAAAAGGGCAGATAATGACAAGGAGTGGTGAGGATGTGGAGAAAATGGAATCCTCACAAACTGCTTACAAGATCATAAGTGGTAAAGCTGCTTTGGCAAACGGTTTTACTGTTCCTCCAAAAGTTAAACACAGAGTTACCAAATGACCCAGCAGTTCCACTCCTGGGTATATACTCAAAACAATTGAAAACATATGTCCACACAAAAACTTGTACACCAAATTTAATAGCCATATCATTCAAAATAGCTCCAAAGTAGAAACAATCCAAATGTCCATCAACTATGAAGGGAAAAACAAAATGCAGTATGTCCATAAACACTATTTCATTTGGCAGCATAAAGAAATGAAGTACCGATACATACTAAAACACGGGTGAAGCATTAAGCATGCTAAGTGACTCTATTCACAAAAAACCACATATTGCATTTATATAAAATGTTTAGAATAGGCAAATTGATAGAGATAGAAAGTAGGTTAGAGGTTTCCTGTGGGATCCGGAGAAGGCAATGGCGACCCACTCCAGTACTCTTGCCTAGAAAATCCCATGGGCGGAGGAGCCTGGTGGGCTGCCGTCTGTGGGGTCGCCCAGAAGTGGACACGACTGAAGCGACTTAGCAGCAGCAACGGCAGCAGCATGGATAGGGATCGGGGACGTGTTGGAGGAGAATGGGGAGTGACTACTGGTTGAAACAATTTTGTTGTTGTTTTGGAGTGATAAAATGTTGTAAAATTGATTGTAGTGATGGTTGCACAATTCTGTGAACCTATGAAAGATCACTGAATTGCATACTTTAAATGGGTAAGTTATATGTCATTTGAGTTATAGCTCAATAAAACTGTTAAATATTCAGCCAAATCATTAATTATGTTTAACAATTACAGTACATGTTTAGTAGATACAACAAATGTGATGTAAGTAACTAGAATCCTCATAGTTTTTTTAGGTCATCAGGTAAAAATTGTCTCTCCTAGGGTGTGCTTAAGTTCAAAGCAATGGCTTCGTTTGATCATGTAATAATTTAATACCATATACTCTTTTAAGGGCACAAATTGAGCCTCAAGTCATTGAATCCTACTCTAGCTTTTGCTGGAAAGTAACAATGTATTTTATACATATGTTTATTAATTCATTGAACACATTCTTATTGAAAACCTATTATGTGCCAAGCATCATGCTAGAATTGGGAACACAATGGTGCATAATATGTTGTCTCTGCCAGCAAAAATTAATTACTCTCGTACATGTGTGTATGTGGTACGAGTGACACATTATGTGTGTGAGCACGTAAGTGTGTGAGACAAAAGCCCAATTACTCAGTGTTTAACCAGTTACAGGAGTGGACATTAGGATGTAGGGACACTTGAGCAAACTTGGAGAGAAACTGCAAGTTCATTCTGTAAGCAGGCTTACAGTTGGATGTTGTCTCACTTCATGTAAGACAAGAAATAGATCTTAGCAAGCAGGGTGGGAAGTGGTTTCATGAGGGCCCCTTAAATATTAAGCTACTGGCAAAGGGCCCTGTGTGTCTGCATGGCCAATGGTGCCATAAACACTGGCAGGTCTTTATGCTTCTTTTCAAGGGCAAAGTACAATAGCTCTCCTTCTCTTCCACCTCCCTAAATATGAAGTAATGTTTAACACACAGCAGGGAAATAAAACCAAGACTTGTCTCCACTGGGAGACAAGATGAAATAGGACAATTAGAATATACTAAAGTAAAAATGAATTGGATTTCATGATTTTATTATCATAATGTAGTCAGTAGACTGAGTATGGGTTTCTATTTCATGTTAATTGAGCTATTACTCTCTTTGCTTTAATTCTTCCCTTTTAAATTAAAAAAAAATTTACAACTACCTCTGGGCCATTTTATTGAAGTCACTAGAAATTCTATCAGAAAGTTGGCAAAGTTAAAAAAGAAAAAAGTTTCATATTAATTAAAAGGTCTGGGAAGTCTTCCAATAATTGGTTATAACTGTAGTTAACTTTCACTTCTGTATTGTCTTGTATAGTATTATCTTTACCCCGATATCCAAAGGGGTTCTAAGTATTAGACAAAGTGTATACTGTGTGTGGTTGTATTCCCAAGTAAGTATAATTTTTCTGTGATTATTTCATTTCTCAGTTATAGATATCCATAAATATCTAATATTTTATAGCATAAGGAATATCCAAATAGGTGGTCATTAAATGTTCAGTGTTGGATGAGAAGAATTTGGAGGTTTCTCCTGATTTACAGTATCTGTATGCTCTGTATTCCTATATCACAGTGGAAGCTTAACAAGTAGTTGTTATCAGTCATCTATTGTCAAAATAATACTTTGTAGCAAGCAACCTTGAAATCACAATACTACTCACATACATGGAATGACTGGCTAGGTGCTTCTGCAGATCCTGGTCAGGGTTGTTTATGTGTTTAGGGGTGTAGTGCTGTTGAGTAAGCTAAAACGTTCTTGGCTGGGACGATGAGGTGAGTTGGCTGTGCTCCATGTATCTCTCATTTTCTAGCAAGCCAACACGGGCACATTCTTTTGAGGATGAAAGAGGGTAAAAGTGCAGAGGGTAAAAGCACAAGTGGAAACGTGCAAGTCTCTGCCTGCACGACAGTCAAAGCATATTTCATGGTCAGGCCCACAGTTACAATAGGAGGGTTTTACAAGGTCTCATGTTGTGAGGGCTTTAGGTCAACTACATAGTTATAGGGCACAGTCCCCAAGAGATGACATCCCCCCACTGCTCCAGGAGATCATTCTTACTTCCAATACCAATGGCATCTTCAAGGGGTTTCCAAAACCATTCTCAGCTTTTTTTTTTTAGTATTTACTTATTTGACTGTGCTGGGTCTTAGTTGCAGCATGTGAACTCTACTGGTTTCAGCATGTAAGCTGTTAGTCGAGGCATATGGGATCTTGTTCCCTGACCAGGGATATAACCCAGGCCCCCTGCATTGGGAGCATGAAGTCTTAGCCACTGGAACACCAGCAAAGTCCCTACACTCAGTTTCGATAGAAGGACTCATAAAACTCACTGAGAAGTAATTATACTCATGGCTATAGCTTATTATCCATCAGAGAGCAGACAGAATGAAAACCACAAACACAGCATACTAACCAAACTGATCACATGGATCACAGCCTTGTCTAACTACAGGAAAGTATGAGCCATGCTGTGTAGGGTCGCCCAAGATGGATGGGTCATGGTGGAGAGTTCTGACAAAATGTGGTCTACTGGAGAAGGGAACGGCAAACCACCTCGGCATTCTTGCCTTGAGAACCCCATGAACAGTATGAAAAGGCAAAGATATGACACCGAAAGATGAACTCCCCAGGTTGGTAGGTGCCCAATATGCTGCTGGAGAAGAATGGACAAATAGCTCCAGAAGGAATGAAGAGGCTGAGCCAAAGCAGAAATAAAGCCCAGTTTTGGACGTGTCTGGTGTAAAGAACAATATTGCATAGAAACTTAGAATGTTAGGTCCACGAATCAAGGTAACTTGGAAGTGGTCAAACAGGAGTTGGCAAGAGTGAACATCAACTTAGGAATCAGTGAACTAAAATGGACCAGAATGGGCAAATTTAATTCAGATGACCCTTGTATCTACTACTGTGGGCAAGAATCCCTTAGAAGAAATGGAGTAGCCCTCATAGTCAACAAAAGAGTCTGAAATACAGTACTTGGGTGCAATCTCATAAATGACAGAATGATTTCCGTTCATTTTCAAGGCAAACCATTCACTATCACGGTAATCCAAGTCTATGCCCCAACAAGTAATGCTGAAGAAGCTAAACTTGAACAGTTCTATGAAGACCTACAAGACCTTCTAGAACTAACACCAAAAGAGATGTCATTTTCATCATAGGGGACTGGAATGCAAAAGTAGGAAGTCAAGAGATATTTGAAGTAACAGGCAAGTTTAGCTCTGGAATACAAAATGAAGAAGGGCAAAGGCTAACAGAGTTTTGCCAAGAGAATGCACTGGTCATAGCAAACATCCTCTTCCAACAACACAAGAGATGACTCTATGCCAGGAGCCGGTGAGGCATTCCACTCGTGACAAAGGTCATGAGGAAGGAGGCTTGGCATACGCAAAGGCGGGATCGAGCCTCAGGAGTCCCCCTGGATATTCTCGAGCATCTACCCCCCCAAAAAAACCAGAGTCTGCCTACTTTATTGCTTTGTGCTCTCACCTCTGACTTTACTGGGGGCTGTCCCCCACCACCATCTCGCTCTCTCTGTCAAAGAGTTAACTTACAGCTCCAATTAATAAAGTTCCTGGGCAACTAGGAGTGTTTAAATCCAAACCCCTCAGATGGCTAACTCACCTGACAAGTTTACCCGGACTCCTACAGCTACGCATTCGATTGTTTACAGTCTCCCAGCCTCTAAAGGCACGGGAAGCTTAAGATATTCAAATAGCTTAGAGCCTCTCAGAGAGTTAGAAACTGTCAGAATAAAACTAGTAAAAGATTTTATTGATGAGCCAATGCTTGTTGCCAAGTTTCCACATCCCCTGAATTGTATCCTTGAATGTGTATTAATTAATATAGTTGGTATGTAGAAAAAATAAGTAGTGGCCTTGGTGTTAGTAACTTTAGACCCTTAAGGTAATAAATTCTTTCCTTTGTTGTAAACCCATTACACATCCGTCCATAGGAATGCAATTTTATCTTCGGAAGATGGCGCCAAACCTTAAAATAATTACTCCTAGAGAAAATAAGTCTTTGTTGATAAGTCCTTGTCAAGAGTCATAAAATGTTAATAGGCCTTCTGGCCAGAAGATGATGTAAATCACCTAAACCATTTGTATATGATAAATTTGCAGGAAAGAAACCCTGGTTTTTGATAAGGATCAAAAACTGCTGACTTTGCATCCCCTATTATCCTCTATGTGTAACTTAAGGTATATAAGCCCCTGTTAAAAATAAAGCTACGGGCCTTGCTCACCAACGCTTGGTCTCCCCATGTCATTCTTCCCTTCAACTTCCAGCTGAGTCTCCATCTGGAGCGTGGATATCCTCTGCGACCATTTATTTGCCTGGGCTTCTAAGACCCACTCGAGAAGGTGTCTAAGGTGGGGCACCTTCCGCTATTCGAGAGGGTGCCTGTGGCCTCCGTGGTCAGAGCTAACCTGGTATCACGGGTTATATTGATTTTCCGTGTAAACCAAGCTACTCAGCTTCTTTTCTCCACTGAATTTTCCAATGAGCTATCCTCATTCTATTATTCTTTATATCTTTGATGAATAAATAAATAAATAGTCGCCTAGGCCGTCTCTCCTTCGAATACCCTGGATCAGCCAGGGCTGGACCCCTGCAACTCTACACATGGATGTCACCAGATGGTCAATCCCAAAATCAGATTGATTATATTCTTTGCAGTCAAAGATGGAGAAGCTCTACAGACAGCAAAAACAAGCTGACTGTGTCTCAGATCATGAACTCCTTATTACTAAAATGGTTGTCTGAGGAGGTCTTACAAATAGCTAAGAAAAGAAGAGAAGCAAAAGGCAAAGGATAAAGGGAAAGATATACCCATCTGAATGCAGAGTTCCAAAGAACAGCAAG
Source organism: Bos grunniens (assembly GCF_055505025.1). Classification (NCBI taxonomy): domain Eukaryota; kingdom Metazoa; phylum Chordata; class Mammalia; order Artiodactyla; family Bovidae; genus Bos; species Bos grunniens. Next base: position 17,017,865 of record NC_141192.1, read on the forward strand.
GAGAGATAAGAAAGCCTTCCTAAGTGATCAGTGCAAAGAAATAGAGGAAGACAATAGAATGGGAAAGACTAGAGATCTCTTCAAGAAAATTAGAGATGCCAAGGGAATATTTCATGCAAAAATGGGCACAATAAAGGACAGAAATTGTATGGACATAACAGAAACAGAAGACATTAAGAAGAGGTGGCAAGAATACACAGAAGAACTGTACAAAAAAGATCTTCATGACCCAGATAACCACGATGGTATGATCATTCACCTAGAGCCAGACCTCCTGGAACGCAAAGTCAAGTGGGCCTTAGTAAGCGTCACTACGAACAAAGCTAGTGGAGGTGATGGAATTCCAGCTGAACTATTTCCAATCCTAAAAGATGATGCTGTGAAAGTGCTGCTGTCAGGATGTCAGCAAATCTGGAAAACTCAGCAGTGGCCTTAGGACTGGAAAAGGTCTGCTTTCACCCAATCCCCAAAAAAGGTAATACCAAAGAATGTTCGAACTACCACAGAATTGCTCTCATCTCTGTTGCTAAGCTACTAAGTCACTTCAGTCGTGTCCAACTCTGTGTGACCCAATAGATGGCAGCCCACCAGGCTCCCCCATCCCTGGGATTCTCAAGGCAAGAACACTGGAGTGGGTTGCCATTTCCTTCTCCAATGCATGAAAGTGAAAAGTCAAAGTGGAGTCACTTAGTCGTGCCCTACTCTTAGCGACCCCACGGACTGCAGCCTACCAGGCTCCTCCGTCCATGGGATTTTTCAGGCAAGAGTACTGGAGTGGGGTGCCATTGCTCTCATCTCACACACTAGCAAAGAAATGCTCAGAATTCTCCAAGCTAGGCTTCAACAGTACATGAGCCAAGAACTTCCCGATGTTCAAGCTGGCTTTAGAAAAGGCAGAGGAGCCAGAGATCAAATAGCCAACAGCTGCTGGGTCATCGAAAAAGCAAGAGTTCCAGAAAAACATCTGCTGCTGCTGCTGCTTCTAAGTTGCTTCAGTCATGTCCGACTCTGTGCGACCCCAGAGACAGCGGCTACCAGGCTCCCCCAATCCCTGGGATTCTCCAGGCAAGAACACTGGAGTGGGTTGCCATTTCCTTCTCCAATGCATGAAAGTGAAAAGTGAAAGTGAAGTCACTCAGTCGTGTCCTACTCCTAGCGACCCCGTGGATTGCAGCCCACCAGGCTCCTCTGTCCATGGGGTTTTCCAGGCAAGAGTACTGGAGTGGGTTGCCATTGCCTTCTCCGAGAAAAACATCTACTTCTGCTTTATTGATTACGCCAAAGCCTTTGACTGTGTGGGTCACACAAACTGTGGAAAATACTTAAAGAGATGGGAATACCAGACTACCCTACCTGCCTCCTGAGAAACCTGTATGCAGGTCAAGAAGCAACAGTTAGAACTGTACATGGAACAATAGACTGGTTCCAATTGGGAAAGGAGTACGTCAAGGCTGTATATTGTCACACTGCTTATTTAACTTCCATGCAGAATACATCATGCAAAATGCTGGGCTGGATGACCCTTAAGCTGGAATCAAGATTGCTGGGAGAAATATCAATAACCTCAGATATGCAGATGAGATCACCCTTATGGTACAAAGCGAAGAAAAACTAAAGAACATCTTGATGAAGGTGAAAGAGGAGAGTGAAAAGCTGGCTTTAAAGTGAACGTTCAAAAAATGAAGATCACGGCATCCGGTCCCATCACTTCATGGCAAATAGATGGGGAAACAATGGAAACAGTGACAGACTTTATCTTCTTGGCCTCCAAAATCACTGCAGGTGGTCACTGCAGCCTTGAGATGAAAAGACACTAGACAGCATATTAAAAAGCAGAGATGTTACTTTGCCAACAAAAATCCATATAGTCAAAGCTATGGTTTTTCCAGTAATCATGTATGGATGTGAGAGTTGGACCATGAAGAAGGCTGTGCACTGAAGAATTGATGCTTTTGAACTGCAGTGTTGGAGAAGACTCTTGAGAGTCCCTTGGACAGCAAGGAGGTCAAACCAGTCAATCCTAAAGGGAATCAATCTTGAATATTCATTGGAAGGACTGATGCTGAAGCTCCAATACTTCGGCCAAATGATGAGAAGAACTGACTCATTGGAAAAGACACTGATGCTCTGAAAGACTGAATGCAGGAGAAGGGGATTACAGAGGATGAGATGGTTGGAAGGCTTCACTGACTCATGGACATGAGCCTGAGCAATGGGAGATGGTGAAGGACAAGGAAGCCTGGCGTGCTGCACTCCACGGGGTCGCAAAATGTCAGACACGACTGAGCGACTGAATGAACGACAACGATGGCTTATTACAGGATAAGAATACAGATTAAAATCAGCTGAGGGGAGAAGTATATTAAGGTGAAGTCTGGGAAAATACTAACTATGGAACTGCCATTTTTCTCTTCTCATAGATTCAGTTCAATTCACTTCAGTCGCTTGGTCATGTCCAACTCTTTGCGACCCCATAAACAGCAGCACGCCAGGCCTCCATGTCCATCACGAACTCCCGGAGCCCACCCAAACTCATGTCCATTGAGTCAGTGATGCCATCCAACCATCTCATCCTCTGTCGTCCCCTTCTCCTCCTGCCCTCAATCTTTCCCACCATCAGGGTCTTTTCAAATGAGTCAGCTCTTCATATCAGGTGGCCAAAGTTTTGGAATTTCAGTTTCAACATCAGTGCTTCCAATGAACACCCAGGACTGATCTCCTTTAGGATGGAATGGTTGGATCTCCTTGCAGTCCAGGGGACTCTCAAGAGTCTTCTCTTACAGCACAGTTCAAAAGCATCAATTCTTTGGTGCTCAGCTATTTTTATAGTCCAACTCTCACATCCATACATGACTACTGGAAAAACCATAGCCTTGACTAGATGGACCTTTGTTGACAAAGTAATGTCTCTGCTTTTTAATATTCTGTCTAGGTTGGTCATAACTTTCCTTTCAAGGAGTAAGTGTCTTTTAATTTCATGGCTGCAATCACCATCTGCAGTGATTTTGGAGCCCCCCAAAATAAAGTCAGCCACTGTTTCCACTATTTCCCCATCTATTTGCCATGAAGTGATGAAACCCAATGCCATGATCTTCGTTTTCTGAATGTTGAGCTTTAAGCCAACTTTTTCATTCTCCTCTTTCACGTTCATCAAGAGGCTCTTTAGTTCTTCTTCACTTTCTGCCGTAAGGATAGTGTCATCTACATATCTGAGGTTATTGATATTTCTCATAGACTCAGAATGCATTATTTTCCCAGCATCAGTGCATGACAACAAATATAGCATGTTGCCAACCAGGGAGACTCCTTGGAGTGTTGGTGTCCTGAATTTTCTGAGGGCTCCCTCACCTAAAGCCCCCACCCTAAATCATGTTGTTGGTCTTTGTGGTGTGGCCATCCTGTACTCTAAGACTACTGGGTATGGCTAATCCCCACTCTAAATCACATTGGTAGGCTAGCCACTATGACCTAAGCATCCTTGTATTTACTGCTTGCATTTCTTAAAATTAATTGTTCATAATTATTTTCAAAGTCATCAAAACAGATATAAAATTCACCAAATTGGTTCTATGACTAAAAAAAACACACGAGAAAACAAAACCTCACACAATTTTGTACAGCATGCAATGATGATTACTCATATTAATATAGTATTTCATACTTTCCCAAGAACTTTCAAAACAGCCATCTCAGTTGATTCTCATATGTCTTTGAATAGTTGATAGGGGAAATATCATTATGTTCATTTGCTGGATGAAGAAATTCCAGCATAAAAGTTAAAGGGATTCACTCAGGGACACCTTGCTGTACTGTTAATGATGCACAAGAACTTGGGTTCATTGAATCTACTAGAGCTCCTTCCAGAACAAAAGTTTTTCTTCCTGACAAATACTATAATTCTGTGACTGAATGAATTTCAAGTCCTAAACTCTTGAATCTCGCTTCACTAAATAAAGTTAGAATTTCTGGCATTCTTCTCTGGTTTGTTTGAGTTCCTGACAAGCTCAATCGGGTCAAAGAAATACTTGGACTGGTCAAAGCTCTACAAATCTTTCTGACAGCCAAGGCAGATGCTATGTGTTTATACATAGAAGCATTCTTCTGAAATGGAACTTATTGTTTTCAGTAAAATATTTTAAAATTTTGTATACATTTTCCATGCTTGACAGAATAGCTGTTGGATATTCTCCTGAAAACTATAGCACTTGAAAATATTTAATATTTAGGACTCAAGCTATTTATATTCAATGAGTTATATACATTGCTAAGGAAAGATAACAGAACATGGAAAAGGAAGTGCAAATGAAGGCTGAAACAGCTTTCATGCTATCCATAAATTGTTCACAGAGAAAATTGAGAAAAAACCCTGTCTTATTTCTAATACCTGATAAAATTCCTGAAATAGTAGATCCTCAGTAAATATTTGTTGAATGAATGAATAAGTGTTAACTAACATAGGTTTTCAGTTTTACCAGTTACTTGGTAACAGGCAGTATTCTCTTGACATCATTGTTTTCCTCTTGGAAAATGAGTACATATCCCTTGGGAATTAGAAATTTGGTTCAAAACCAGAGAACAGTTAAGAGATGAGTTGGAGCCTTCTCTACAATGAATCATACTCCTATAGGGTACTGCATGAGTTAAGATGTGCTTGGTTACTTGCAACTGAAATTTGATAAAATGCAAATTTAATTTGCTTAAACAGTAAAGGAACTCATTAGCTTGCATAGCTAAAACATCTAACTGAAGTTCAGGGCTCAGATACCACTGGATTGAGGTTTTTACTCTGTTTCTCTCACCTCTTACCTATTTCATGAGCTGTCTTTGTCCTCAAGTTGGCTTCCTTCATGGTCAAATAATGGCTAACAGATCTTGGGGGCTATTTACTTTCTTGTTACTATCCAGGCAGTATGTCCACTCAACCTCGAAGCAGAAGTATTGGTCTTCACTCTATTTGGGTCAGTTTAGGTTATAATCCCCTAACCAAACAATTCCTGCAGTCAAAGGAATGTCATGAATTGACATGAATTGGCCTGAGTTAAGTGCCCGTCCCTAAACCAATCACTGTGGCAAGACAGATTGTGATATTACTGATATGAATCAGGTTTATCAGGATGAGGGGCCACCCCTGATTTTGGAGAACAGTTTCTTTGATCTGCATTTAATATATTTTATTGCTTTTGGAGTGTTTTCTGCTATCATCTCTGCAAATATTTCTAAAGCCCCATTTTGTCTCTCTTCTTCTGAGACTCCAGCTACATATATGTTGGATTATTTGATCCAACAGCTTTGGATGTTCTATTTGTTTTTCACTTTTTTCCCACTTGATTTATTGGTTTGGATGACTTGATCTTTTTTTCAGCTGTGTTGAATAACCAATGATTTCATCAAGAGAATTTTCTCTAAATATCATGGGATTTTCCTCCCTAGCGTTTCATTTGACTATTTCTGTTTTTATTTATTTAAAAATTTGGGGAGGATTAAAATAATACTAGTTATTGAAGAAATGAATAAATGAGTAAGCAAAATTCAAGTTAGCCAATTTGCTTAATATTGAGAAACTCTTTGTTAGTTGGCCTCAATTCATCTATTTGTTGTAATTTTCATCTCTCTACTGAAATTCCCCATTTGTTCATGCATGTTGTTAACTTTTTTTTTTTAGCTAGTTAGTTGGAAGTCCTTATCTGATAGTTTGAACATCTGGCTTATCTCTGAATCCATGCCTGTTGAGAGCCTTATCTCCTGACAGTGGATTTTTTAACTGTTTTATGTATCTAATGGTTTTTAATGAATGCTGGACATTGTGTGTAGCACAGTATTATTTTTTGATAAATTGTGCCCACACCTTGCAATGAACATATCTCTTCTGTCAAGTTGTCAGTCTGATTAGGAGTTGAGCTGAGCTGAGGCTTTGTTGTTGCTATAGTTACTTTTGTTATATAGCACAACCTTCAAATTCCTTCAGGAGGAAGAAGCTGTGTCCTTGTGCTTACATAATGTGGGGGCTGGGGTGCCAGAGAGTTTTTCTGCATTCCTGCTTCCCCCTTGACTTTCAGTTGTCCCTGCATTCTTATGCCACAGAGGAGCTCTCTCTCTACACCCTCAGCACAGTCTCTACCTCTCTCCTCTCTGAGTTTGTGTGGAGATTCTCTGTCCTCTGGTCCAGTCTCAGTCTTAGGCAGGCCCTGTGTGCCTGGGCCTCAGGAGATAGGACTTTTTCAGTCTCTTGAAAGGCAGCCACCTCAGCCTTTCATGGTTGGTCTTGGACAAGAGTTTCCTGCCTCTCCCTCAGCAATAGTAGACCTCAGCTTGTTATCAGTGAAGGATCCAGGGTCCAAGAGAGTTTCCTGCCTCTCCCCTAAGAATAGAGGGCTGTTCTATAGTTTTTCCATCCACAAGGAATCTTTACCTGTGCCCTGGGGAGCAAATGGTTTCCTGCCACTTATCCAGGGGCTTAAGGCTTTTGCTTCATGAGACAGAAGATCCTGGGGAAAAAGGTTTGCGCCATTCAGTGCAGCTCTGTGCTCTTCTGCCCTACTCCCAGTCTTTCATTTGAGCACCACTAAGCTTGTGGGAAGAACAGGTAGTACAGTCTCCCCTTGTGCTTGAGGCTCCAAACTGATAACACTGGGACTTCAACAATTTGTTAAAATTTTTGCTGGGTTTTTTCTTAACTCTGCAAAGATCTAAACTTGTGTCCCGTCACTCTTTGGAACTCAGGTTACTTGATTGCCTTGCAACCTGTGCTGTCTAATATGCTGAAGAACATTTACGATTTTGTAGATTATCTGATTTTTTTTCCACTGTAAAGGTGGAAGCAGAATTCCTTGCAGTTTTTTACATCCTAAGCAGAAGTACAAGTCACACCTAAACTGAAAGGCTGGATAATTTGGAAAGTCTTAATACAGTTGGTGAAGGGAAGAATGAATACTAGGTAGGCAACCCACAGTGTCCATTCCAGGTAAAAATATAATTAATAAGTACAATTCTAGTCATAAGTTTTGTAAAGGAAAAATTTGGCTTGCCTTGTTTAAGCCGTAAGTAGGTTAAAAGAGTAATGCTATGATTATAAACAACTCTAACTTAACATTCTATAATGTTTATTTTTCAGACAAGTTATACATTCAGTGTAACTTTGGGGCTCTGTTCATTGTAGGAACTCAGAGACCCAGACTGATGAAGATTTCATCTTGATACAGCTTCCGTGGTAACTTCAACAGAGGGAAGGGAACATGGTGAAACACATTCTGACTTTCAAATATGTTGCCTTCATTGACCAAAGCAAATTAGTTGGCCACAACTAACTTCAGAGAATGTGAAGAGCAGATCTTTCTGTCTGGGAAGAGAAAAGTCCTAGAACCAGTTGGTGAACAACATGAATGAACTCCATGGCGAGGTAACCCTGCCTTCTCAGCCAACAGCAGAGAGATATGAACAGTTAAAATGTGCTTGATTCAAGTTGAGCAGAATTAAATCTAAAGAAACCAGATTACTTTTAAATTAGAACTGCAGCTAGATAAAGAGTCAGAATTTTAGCCCTTGTATCAGTTCCTGTTGTGTTGTGGAAATCTGCTTAATATTGACAAACTGGTTATTAATTAGCAGAGTAAGTATGTAGCCTATGATGGTCCCTGTCATTTCAAATCCATTAAGATTCAGAATCAAATTCTTCATTTTTTCTACAAATTCAGCTCACTTTCCCAACTTCCTTATTTTGTTTGTTGATAACCACTATTTGGCCAGTTTTCCAAACTAAAGACCATGGCACAGTTTTTACGTAATTCACATGTCTTGCTTCCTGAGAGCAAAATATGAGTAGGTCATATGCCTCTTCATATTAAAATTAGAGGTCTTAATACTCCTATTGTGCTTTTTGAGAGAAGGTCATTCTTATTTTCTGGAGTCCTCTTCCTCAGATGATTTCCGTGATTTCAAGAATGTTTGTCTGGTGTAAAGGGTCAGTCCTAATAACTGCATTCACCGCTAGGAGAAAACATTGGGAAATTTACTCTGACCCTTGAGAAATGTCATAATCTTCAGACATTGTTTCAGTTGTGATCATATATGTAGGTAAATCAGTTTCTTATTGCTGCTATGACAAATTACCACAAATTTGATGGCTTAAACAACACAAATGTATTATCCTACGGTTCTATAGGTTATAACTCTGACAGTGCTCTCATTGGGCTAAAATAAAAAAAAGTATTGTCAGGGCTGTGTCCCTTTTTGGAGGCTTTAGAGAAGAATCCAATTCTTTTCTACTTTCTAGAGGTAATTCTTTGCTACTTTCCTACATTCCTGACTCCTGGTACTCCTCTCTCTATCTTCAAATCAGCAACATATCAAATATCTCACTTTGCTTCCACCCTCATGTCCTTCTCTGATCAGGGCAAGGAAACGTTCTCAGCCTTAAAGAATTTATTTAATCAGATTGGGCCCAACTGGATAATCTGGGCTAGTTTCCGCATATAAGGGTCCTTCATTTACTTACACCTGCGAAGTTCTTTTGCTGTGTAAAATAGCATATTCATAGGTTCTAAGGATTAAGATGTGGGCATCTTTGTGGGGCCACTATTCTGCCTGCCACAGTGAGTGTCCCTGTTGAGGCCACATGGTGGAGGTGGTCTGGCTGCCCTACTGTAGCCACTCTCCTCGGTGCCACAGCAACAGGATGTTGGTGACTAGAGTGGTTTCTAGTTTCAGCTGCATTCTAGAATAACTCATCTCTTGACTTTCATGTTCTTACTCAAGATTAAGGAGGAAGTCCGTATCACTCCTTGTTCCAAGGCTCATCCCACCCCCAGTGACATAGAGAACTCATATGTTTTTACATTGTGTTTTTACTTTGTTCACGGTAAATAACATAATGTTACTGCACTGTTTAAATACTTCAATGCTTTCCCACTGTACTTGTTCCAGTACTAAGCAGGCCCCGCTGACTGAGCTTTGCATACCGATCATACCAGTTTCTCCCTTGCTTATTGCTCTACAATCACACTGAATTTCTTTTCTCTTCTCAAATGCACGGAGCTTTTTCCTGCCACAGGATTCTCACACAACCTGTCCTCTCTCTTACGTGAATAAGAACAAAAAGATCGTTCTTACATACTTTGGCTGGCTAACTCAGGTCTCCAGTTTATGTCACTTCTTCAGAGACACTTTCCCTGTGCTATGAATCTAAATTATGTCTTTCCTATTACTGTTTTCCATTATTCTTCTTCATAGCATCTGGTCATTTTCCTTGTCACTTTTGTTTATTCACTTATTTATTTAAGTGTACTGTTCATTTCCTTAAAAGGACCCCAAGTTCTATGAGAGCAGGAAACATATTCCCAGCACTTAGCATTATTTGGCTCATATAGGGAAATCTTGGAGAAGGCAATGGCACCCCACTCCAGTACTCTTGCCTGGAAAATCCCATGGATGGAGGAGCCTGGTAGGCTGCAGTCCATGGGGTCACTAAGAGTCAGACACGACTGAGTGTCTTCACTTTCACTTTTCACTTTCATGCATTGGAGAAGGAAATGGCAACCCACTCCAGTGTTCTTGCCTGGAGAATCCCAGGGACAGGGGAGCCTGGTGGGCTGCCGTCTATGGGGTCACACAGAGTCGGACACGACTGAAGCGACGCAGCAGCAGCAGGGAAATCTTTATTGGATGAATGAATTCCCACTGCCACAAGTGCAGGTTTTAACTCTATCCAATAAGTTTATAAACTCTTTAAAAGCAGAGACTGTCTTAATTAAAGTTTGATCTTCCACAGTGCAGTAGACAGTGTCTTGGACACAATGGTAGGCCTTCCCCAAGTATTTACTCAGTGAATCTTGGATTACTAATCTAGATACCACTTTCTTCTAATTCACATAGCACAATATTGCTAAAATATTGCTTCCATCATCTTAACCCCTGCTAAAGAACCTACCCACCATTATCTATTTTATCAAATTTAACTTTATTCAGTCTCCTAACTCTCAAGGTTATTTTATTTTTTTTATTTTCCAGAGAAGGAAAGACTTATTACTTGCAGCAAGTGAGGAGAGCACATGCTTTTCAAAGCAGTGTCTCCAAGTATGTAGTATCTTATCCTCACAATACATTCAACATTTATTCACTCTATCAAATAATTTCTAATTGTTTCAAATGTATGAATGCTTTCAATAACAGGGTCTGTGTCTTCTGTTATGGCTGCCTTTTTTGTTGGGCACACAAGTGCTCAGTGTCAAGGGAAAAAACCATCATTCAAAATGTGAAGTAAAAACTTGACTTATTACTTTCTATGTTAGAAAAACACTATACTTGTTTGACACATTCCCTCTGCTGATCTTATCTAGGTTTTGTGAAAGATGGAGTTCAGGGATTGGCTGACTTTCAGAGGTTAAAGTGGGTTGACGTCAGCCGTGGAAGCATGATTACTCTGCTGGAGAGACTGTTGACAATTCAGAGACGTGTTCATGAGAGTAAAGCTGTTCCTGTCTGGCTAACTTTAAAAGTGGGAGGCTGTCAATGACTGGGTGATTTTTCAGAAGCTTGTTCACAAGGTTGAGTGTCCATTTATCTATTAACTGAGTTTAAAATCACTTCTGCTCATTAGCTGTTACAGTGGCTACATAATAGGCTTTTCCTAAGAATATAGGACTTTAAGTATTTTTAAAATAAATATTTGATTGATGAAATTTTCAGATGTAAAAGAAGAGATTTAATGGAGGCTTACGTACGTGTGTGCTCAGTTGTGTCTGACTCTTTTGACCTAGGTAGCCCACCAAGCTCCTCAGTCCATGGGACTCTCCAGGCAAGAATACTGGCATGAGTTGCCATGCCCCCCCTGCCAGGGCATCTTCCCCACCCAGGGATCGAACCTGCATCTCCTATGTGTCTGCATTGCAGCCAGATTCTTTACCGCTGAGCTACTGGGGAAGCCAATGGAGGTTTACCTCCATGTTTGACCATTCAGAGGGGATTCATGTCTTTTCTACCCCCCAAAGTATTTGCCTCTTCATTTTAACTAAGCAAGGATGATGATGTGGGTGGTCATATGTAGATTTGATATGAAGTGTCCTTTTTGGGCAACCAAATGATATTGATAGGGATAAGTAAGAAGTTTCAGCTTCATAGTTCTGATAATGTCATGTAAATTTTTAGGATTGTTGTCACATTTGGGAAAAACCCAATAAGGTTATTTGAATGACTTTAAAGAGTTCAGGGCACATCAGTTTTCTTTAAACTGATGACATTCTAACCAGTTTGTTATGGATATCCTAATTAAATTCTGCCAAAAAAAAAAAAAAAAACCCACTTACTTACTTTTATTGGTTAAGCATTGATAAGCACTAAATCTTTAATTAAAAATTTATACATCCAATAATTGGAAGAATTTCTCAGCGTTTAGTGTCTGACCCTTTACCTTTGTTTTACAGTGCTGGGCGGGTCAGAACAATGGGTGGTAGGAGTATTCTTGGATGCCACTCCTACACTGGGACAGCTGAAAATAGCTTAACTATACATGGGAGTGACTGTGAATTACAGAAATAAATCCCACTAAACTCAAACCAAATGTATTCTAAATGAAGTTCCCTTCAGTTATTATAAAAATGCCTTCTAGCCATTCCAACACTAGACAAGGGGACGTGTGACGGAGGGAAATCAGTGAGAAAAGAATTAGCAGTCTAAAGATTGCAGGTAAAATGTTCACTTTCACAAATTTTACAAAAGCATAAGACTGTGTGAGTGTATTGCTAAGTCCCTTCCAGGGTCTTGGACAGGGCTACTGCAAATGAAGTCCCCCTAAAGCTGAGACTTTCTTAGCTTCACTAAATCTGCCTCAAGGTCTGGAGCCATTTTATTTACAGGGTAAATTGCAGTTTTCAGGATTTTCTGTTCTATATAGGGCCAGTGGATACCACTGATTATAGTTTTACTTGAGACCAAGATTTAAGGAAAAGATCTTTGCCTTGCCCTTTAGGTCAAAGGCTCCCTGCTTTTTGTTTAGACTAGTGGTTCTCAAACTCTTTGATCTCATAACCACTTCATGCTCCTAAAAAGTATTGAGAACTCCAAAATGCTTTTACGTGGATATCTATCAAAATTGACTGTATCAGCAGTTAAAACAAACATGCAAAATATTTAATTCATTTAAAAACAACAATAATAAAGTAACCACTTTATTACATGTTACATGTTAATGGGAGACCTGGGTTGGATCCTTGGGTTGGGAAGATCCCCTGGAGAAGGGAAAGGCTACCCACTCCAGTATTCTGGTCTGGAGAATTCCACGGACTGTATAGTCCATGGGATCGCAAAGAGTTGGACACGACTGAGTGACTTTCACTTTGACTATACGTTAACAGGGTTTACAGGTGGCGCTATTGGTAAAGAACCCGCCTGCCAATGCAGGAGACAGGGGTTGGATCCCTGGGTCAGTAAGATCCCCTGGTGGAGGGCATGGCATCCCACTCCAGTATTCTTGCCTGGAGAATCCTATGGACAGAGAAGCCTGGCAGGCTACAGTCCATATAGGTTCAGAGTCAGACATGACTCAAGCAACTTAGCACGTACATGTTAAAATACTTTTTAACAAAAAATAACTTTTCCAGAGCAAAAAGAATTAGTGAGAAGAGTGGCATTATTTTACATTTCTGCAGATCTCTTTAAATATCTGACCTAATAGAAGATTCTCATTCTTCTGTGTGCACTCTGTTGCAATATCCCAGGACCTGTAGTCTCTGCAAAACCCCACTGTACTTTCATTAGCATGAAAAAGGCAAATAAACTTTTAGTATGAAGTAATTTTTTTTCCTGTGAATTCCCTGACCACACTCTGAGAACCGCTGATTAGTGGTTCACTATATTTTTCACTGTATTTCCTTTGAGTTGCCTAATGTTCCCTAAGTACCCTCTCTGATTATTTCTTTATCTGTATAATCAACCCCACCTCCTAGATAAGAGTTAAATCTTAATTATTGCTGTGCCGTTTATCATTCATGGAAAACTTTAGAAACAATGTTTAATGACTAACAAGTCTTAGAGAAGTCTTTTTTCCTTCATTGTCTGCTTCCAGATAGTTAAGACTTCTTTTAGGAATATAACGGCTAAGGGAAATGTTAGACGAAGACCAGACACAAGACTGGGTTTCTTATATGCTCAGTTCAGTCAGTCAGTTCAGTCGCTCAGTCGTGTCCGACTCTTTGCGACCCCATGAACTGCAGCACGCCAGGCCTCCCTGTCCATCACCATCTCCCAGAGTTCATTGAGACTCACGTCCATCGAGTCAGTGATACCATCCAGCCATCTCATCCTCTGTGGTCCCCTTCTCCTCCTGCCCACAATCCCTCCCAGCATCAGAGTCTTTTCCAATGAGTCAACTCTTCGCATGAAGTGGCCAAAGTACTGGAGTTTCAGCTTTAGCATCATTCCTTCCAAAGAAATCCCAGGGCTGATCTCCTTTAGAATGGACTGGTTGGATTTCCTTGCAGTCCAAGGGACTCTCAAAAGTCTTCTCCAACACCACAGTTTAAAAGCATCAATTCTTCGGCGCTGAGCTTTCTTCACAGTCCAACTCTCACATCCATACATGACCACTACAGCACCATCTAATAATTACCAAATCCTTTCTGTGTGCTAAGCATGTTCTAAGTGCTTTACATACATCATCTCATTTAATCCTCACAACGAGGAAGGTACTATGAGGTACCTATTTGTCATTCTCATTTTGCAGGAAACTGAGATACAGAGAGATCAATCCCCATAGTTTTATGGGACTGAGCCAGAAATTGAACCCAGAAATCTCCGGAGCGCGTAGTCCGTTATCTACTGATTAAGTATAAAGATGTGAGATGGAACAAGATACACATAAAATGAGTGTAGGTGACAGAGAGAGGTAGGTAAAGCAAAAAGCCTCAGGGCCGAGACAGCAAGACAGAATATACTGTGTTGTTTTCCACCCAATACTTATTCTTTTCTGCTCTATTTTCTACGCTTCTATGTTCCTCTTCTCACATTTAAGACATTTCCTCGCTGGTGCTTTCGTCGCTCAGGCCTGATTGAGGTGCTGATCCCAAAATTCAGGCTCTAAACAACCTGTTGAAAGAAGCAGCGCAAATCCCAAGTAACCATGGAGACGGTGGCGTGGTGAGAGCCCCGCGCAGGCGCGTTACATCCCAGGCCCGCCCGCCGGTCCCTCCTCTCGGCCTCAGACTACACGGGCTGGTGAGGAGTCCGGGGCGTGGGCCGTGGGCCACGGGTAGGGGCGGAGAGGGCCGGGGCTGGGCGCCTGCGCAGACGCCGGGCCGCTGGTGTGATCGAGCTCACGTAGCGAGGGTTGCAGTCGCCTCCTCCTCAGCGCAGCCGTCGCAGTCTGGAGGTTATAAAAGGGCTAACTGGCTCCCTCTGCTGCCCAGTCGCGCCGCCAGCGGGCTGAGGGAAAGGAGTAGGTAGCCGGCCGGGTGCAGGCGACCGGGTACTGAAGAACGCGCAGCTCTCGCGTGCCACTTCCCAGGTGAGACATTCGCCCGACCTTGGGGACTGAGGCTGCAGTCCTTGGGCAGCCGTGGCCTTTCTCGATGGCTCTGCTGGTCTGGTCCCTGCCCCCTCTCGTGGTATGGCTCGGGGGCGGGGGGTGTGCTCCCCAGTTTACTACTGTTGCCTCAGTACTTTCTCCTTTGGAGACTCGCCCTGAGCCCCGTTTCCCCTGGGAGCCCCAGAGGCCCTTTAGCAGTCCTCCGTGCTCCCCTTTCCACCGCCTCGCAGGTTGGCGCCCCGGACCGCTAGGGCTGCGGCAGCCTCAGTCTCCGCCCCGGGGACCAGCACTTTCTTGAATATTCCTTCCTGGGGAGGAATCACCCTGTTGAGTTTTCCAAGCGCCTCGCCTACGTGGGTCCCTCCCTTCAAAGCTGAGGGGTATGCAAGGGTTTTCGGCCTCCACAGCCGCAGATGGTTAGCATGTGGCAATAGAGAGCGGTTTTTAAAGCTTAGACCAGAGACTGAAGCGCTCGGGCATTTTTATTCTGCCGGAGTCGTGGGGTCTGGGAAGCAGACCTACCCGGGAAAGTTCAGGTTTAACTCATCTGTTGCGCGCCGCGGGCTGATTGAGCAGCTGGAGGTAGCCCCGGGCAGCGAGTTTCCGGCAGCTAGGTTGAGGAAGTCGGCTGTCAGATCCTCCGGTGAACTGGGAAGCTAGTCTTCTTCCTTCCTTCTTCTGCTACAAAAATTTTTTAAAGGCACATGAGCTTCTCCCCTCCCCCTCTCTTTCTCTCAGCCGAATTTGCAGCTTTTAAAAGTCCACATCAGTAAATCAAATTCCGTGGCTGTGTGAGAAGTCTGAGTTGAGTTACATGGATGGCCCGCAGCTGCATGTTTTTAAGGGGGCGAGGGGAATGGTTTCATAAGACCATTTTCTCCTAAATAATCGAATATATTAAATGCAGTCAGGTCGTAGACACTAACAACATAGACGTTCCGGATAGAATGGACAGGACTTGGAATTTTGCACTGTTTGCTTTAAGAAAGGGATGAAGCAGAAGCTGGATCTCCTTTTAGGAAATTGATCTAAAAGGCCAAAGAGGCTTGCCAGTTTCAACTTAACTGTTTCTGGTTTCTCTTGAGAGCTGTGGCTCTTGGACTTTCCCTTGGAATGCACTCTGAAGGAATGGAATAGCCACTACTGAGTGGGGGAAGGGAAAAGACGTGGCAGCAGTGTTCTTTCATCAACTTTTGCCTCCTCTTCTTTTTTTTTTTAATAGGTTCTGGCAAGAAACGTATTTCCCCTTTTAGATTTATATGTAGCTTATGAATGAGGCTAGTCTTTTCCTAAAAATCTGATGAAATATTCAAGTCTTCATAGTGGGAATACTGGAATTTAATTTATGAAACACTTAAAAGGGATTTTTCTGATCAAATATCTGTGGGAAAAACGGATATAATAAGCAAGAAATATTTAAGAAGCTGAAAGTGAACAACCTTGAATAAGGGTTTTTCCCTTGATTTAAAATTTAAGTAGACATTCAGTGATTTTTTTTTTAAACTTTGACTTTTAGCCTGTGAATGTAATTCCTAATCTTAACGATGAACTTCATATTTACCTTCCTCCCCCCCAATCGTGGGAAGTGTAAGTTTTATTACTTACCTTAAAACTTTTTTATTTATTTATTTTTGGCTGTGCTGGCTCTCCCTTTCTGCCCATGGGCTTTCTTTAATTGTGGTGAGCAGGGACTACTCTCTAGTTGCCCTGCACAGGCTTTTTATAGCGGTGGCTTCTCTTGTAGAGCTCTGCAGGGGTTTGAGTAGTTGGGCACATGGGCTTAGTTACTCCTTCACATGTGAGATATTTCCAGACCAGGCAGGGATCAAACCCAGGTCCTCGGATTTTTAACTACTGGGCCACCGGGGAAGTCCTGTTACTTAGTTTTGAAAGTCCTGTCAGTTTTGGTTTTAGTACATTATGCCTTAAGTCCTGTGATATTTTAGATGTCTGATGGCAAAGGATTCTTATAGATTTAACATAGTTACTACGAAAAGGATTACTTTGTGTCTTTAGGTGAAGAATGCTATTTCCTTTGATATCCTACAATGAGTTTTATTTTGAAGTACTGAAAATCAAGGGTTTTTGTAAGCGGATAATTGTATTTGCCATTTTGGTAATTAAAATAGTGAAAAAAATGAAAATATACTTTTAATTATTGCAGAAAAAATTAGTGTAAAAGACTAATGAAAAAAAAAAAAGGCTGTGTATTACCAGAGTACTGCAGGTTGTTGCAGGTGAATCTTGGCTTTTTGGTAAGGAGATGTTAACCTTTTCTGTTACCTCAGAGTGGGTTGTATAGTGACAAGCAGTATCTTTTATAGGGCAGATAGGTTTGAGCTCCTGCTTTTATTCCATGGATGCAGCCTAAAGCTTGTGAGCCTTCACTTCTGTGAATAGAATGCCTTATTTTACTTAGCAGTTATCAACTGGGAGAAATATAATTACATCACTTAGATTTGAAAAGTGTCCCTGTGGGATTCATAGTAGTACTTCTCAACCTATTTTGTGGTCGTGAAGTCCATTGGAAATCTGATAGAAGGTGTGGACTCTGGGTCTGAAAATGCAAGTACACATATCAGTGTGGAATTTTAATCACCATTTACAGAAATTCTCTCCCTCCATAAGTGCATCTGTAAATTCTAAAAACCCTAACCCTGTTAAGAACTAAAAAGTAAAAAGAGATACAGAATAAAGGCATCTAGGTATCTTGAGGCAGGATTTCTTGAATATTTTGGAAAATCGATCTAGGCTTTGTATCTGACTGGCCTTGACTGTATAGATTACCCTAGTAAACTTTGGCTAAAAGAGTTTTTAGGGCTTCCTGGATGGCTCAACGGTAAGGAATCCGACTGCAGTGCAGAAGATGGGTTCGTTTCCTGGGTTGGGAATGATACCCTGGAGGAGGAAATGGCAACCCACTCCAGTATTCTTGCCTGAGAAATTCCCTGGACAGAGGAGCCTGGTGGGCTACAGTCCGAAGGGTCACGAAAAGTCTGACATGACTGAACAACTGTGCAGAGAATAGTTTTTAACAAAGTGAATAAGTTAGTTGGAGAATTGTTGAATTGCTTAATTGCCTAGGTAATTATACATCATGTTGGCCTCCCCTCACCCCCTTACAAATTGTAACATATCTTTGGTTCTGCTCTAAAAGTGGAAAATGCTTGAAGGTAAATAAATTGCATAGACCCTTGGCATTACACTTTATTGCTCTTCTTACAGTGAGATCTTGAATCTTTTAAAAAATATTTGTTTATTTGGCTGCACCAGGCCATTGTGCCATACAAACTCTTAGTTGTGATATGTGGGATCTAGTTCTCTGACCACGGATGGAACCCAGTGGGCCTCCTGCATTGGGAGCTTGGAGTCTTAGCCACTGGACCACCAGGGAAGTCCTAAGATCTTGAATCTTAGAATTACATTATAAGGTGCGAGTGTGTGGGTGTGTATAGTAAATGAATATATGAGACAAGCCAAATAAAGTGGGTATGTGGTTTTGTGAAAGCTTCATTAATTAAAGCTTCATTTATGTTTCTACCCTATGAAATTTATTTGTATAAATTAAAGCTATTCTCTCATTAGTTTTTTCTAGCCAAATAATTGTGCTTCAGTAAAAACTAATGAAACTCAAAGGATTTCATTACGTTTACTCCAACAGTTTTGAACTTGATATAATGAAAAACATTCCTTTTCCTGAGGTTGTTTGGATGATCAGTGTGACTATTAGTGCATTTGGTTGTGCATTGACAAAAACAATATAGAGATTTATGTTTCTTATGTAGTTGTCATCAGTGGGTGAGTACTCTCTTGGACTTCTTAAACTTCCTGCTTAGTGTTTTATATAAATGTCCATGTTTAGTGTCCATGTTTTGGTTTGCATATTTTTCATGTAAATAGTGATATTATATCAAGTTAATATACTCTGTCTTTTTTTCTTGTTGGGCACTTGAACTATTTCTTCACTGTAAATATTGTGAAGAGAAGCCTGAAATTTAGTGGTTTATTTTATTTTATCTACCTGTTTAGCAAAACCTTAACTAGTTTTCTTTCTACCTTTACTTTTTTTTATTTTGGAAAAGAAACACATGACAGTAAAAATTCTTATACTAGTCATTTTTTCTTCCCACTAAGAATTTTCTAGGGGATTGAATTGGGCTTTTTTAATCAATCTGATAACAATTAAAGGACTTTCAGTTCAGTCACTCAGTCGTGTCCTACTGTTTGAGACCCCTCATATAGTATGTACTTCTTGTGGTGGGGGGAGGATGTCTGGCTTCTTAAACTCAGTATTAGTGCTTTGAAATTCATCCATATTATTATGTGTTTGTGTCTTTTTATTGTTGGATAATATTATATTGTATGGATATACTGCAAAACTTTGTTTTAGTCCATGTTCTTATTGACGGCCATTTGGGTGGTTTTCAGCTTTTAACTATTATAAATAAAGCTACTATGAGCATTCACATATAAGTCTTTGGAGGAATATATACTTTCTTTTCTCTGACATAAATGTCTAAGAGTGGAATAGCTGCATATGTGATAGGGAAATATTTTTTCCCAGACTGTGGCTTGTTTTAATTCTTTTAACAGTGTGTTTCAAAGGGCAGCAATCGGCTCTAATCGTGGACAGAATGTCTGTGCAGAAAATCTTTTTCTGTGCAGAAAGATTTTTAAAAAAAAAAACTATAATAAGTGAATTCTGCAAGGTTGAAGGATAGAAGGTCAGTATATAACAATCAGTTGTATTTCTATATAATAGCCAAGGACAATTGGAAATAAAAATTTTAAAGTACCATCTCAATAGCACCAAAACTTGTAAAATATTTAGTATTAGCTTTACAAGACATGTGCAAGATTTATATAATGAAAATTATAAGACATTAATGGAAGAAACCAAAGAATACCTACATAAGTGGAGAGAGATACCATATTCATGTGTTGGAAGAGTTAATATTGTTAAGATAACCATTTGTCCTGAGCTCATCTATAGAGTCAATGCAATTCCAGCCAGATCTCAGGAGGAGAGGATTTCCTATAGAAAGTAACAAGCTGATTCTAAAATTGATATAGGAAAACAATGAAACTAGAAAAAGGTAAAACAATTTTGAAAAAGACAAAAAAGTTGAAAAACTTGTGATTTCAACTTATTATATTACTGCAATACTCAAGAGTAAAGATAGCGAATAGGCAAACTTATAGATCAACAGAAAAAAATAGAGAAATCAGACATGCAAAATGGTCAGTTTGTTTTGATGAGGGTACTAAGGCAATTCAGTAGAGAAAGGATAATCTGGAATAGTTGTATGTTCATATATAAAAAAACTCCGTCTTATTTGGGCATCTAATATCCTCTGTTGGACACTGGGCAGCCCCTTGCTCAGGAATTCGTATAAATATTTTAACAGATGACAGAAAGGCACCAATGGATATGAAATAGGAAATAAGGTTTACTCACCAGGTCAACGCAAAAGGATTCCTTAAGGAGAGGTCTTAGGTTTAGTCCAGAATGAAGCAAAAGTGAAGTAGGGTGGTTGAGTTTAATTTTCATTGTGACCTGGAGTGTGATAGTTCCCGTGTGTGGGATTTTCATGGTTTTAGCTTCCCATTGATAGTGGAGAGAATGGCCAGGCTTTCATACTGACTTATCCAGATGTGGGGCAAAGGGAGAGGGAAGTGGGCTTTAAGGCAGTTAGCTTTCAAACATCAAAATAGAAAATTTTTCTTTATTATAGCCTCAGTGCAACAATTCCCCATAGTCTATGCAAAAACTGGTTCAAAATGGTTCATAGATCTCAAAAGAAGACCTAAAGCTAGAAAATAACTTGAAGAAAATATAAGACAATCTTTTGGACCTTAGATTGAGCAGAGTTTTTTGTTTTTTTTTTAAATCAGCAAAAAGTTAGACACCAAAAGCATGATCCATAAATGAATAAATCAGTACTATGTTCACCTTCAAAATTAAGAACTTATGCATGGTGGAGAGATTTGACAGAATGTGGTCCACTGGAGAAGGGAATGGCAAACCACTTCAGTATTCTTGCCTTGAGAACCCCATGAACAGTATGAAAAGGCAAAATGATAGGATACTGAAAGAGAAACTCCCCAGGTCAGTAGGTGCCCAATATGCTTCTGGAGATCAGTGGAGAAATAACTCCAGAAAGAATGAAGGGATAGAGCCAAAGCAAAAACAATACCCAGCTGTGGATGTGACTGGTGATAGAAGCAAGGTCCAATGCTGTAAAGAGCAATATTGCATAGGAACCTGGAATGTCAGGTCCATGAATCAAGGCAAATTGGAAGTGGTCAAACAAGAGATGGCAAGAGTGAATGTCGACATTCTAGGAATCAGCAAACTGAAATGGACTGGAATGGGTGAATTTAACTCAGATGACTATTATATCTACTACTGTGGGCAGGAATCCCTTAGAAGAAATGGAGTTGCCATCATGGTCAACAAAAGAGTCCGAAGTGCAGTACTTGGATGCAATCTCAAGAACGACAGAATGATCTCTGTTCGTTTCCAAGGCAAACCATTCAATATCACAGTAATCCAAGCCTATGCCCCAACCAGTAACGCTGAAGAAGCTGAAGTTGAACAGTTCTGTGAAGACCTACAAGACCTTTTAGAACTAACACCCAAAAAAGATGTCCTTTTCATTATAGGGGACTGGAATGCAAAAGTAGGAAGTCAAGAAACACCTGGAGTAACAGGCAAATTTGGCCTTGGAATATGGAATGAAGCAGGGCAAAGACTAATAGAGTTTTGCCAAGAAAATGCACTGGTCATAACAAACACCCTCTTCCAACAACACAAGAGAAGACTCTACACATGGACATCACCAGATGGTCAACACCGAAATCAGATTGATTATATTCTCTGCAGCCAAAGATGGAGAAGCTCTATACAGTCAGCAAAAACAAGACCAGGAGCTGACTGTGGCTCAGATCATAAACTCCTTATTGTCAAATTCAGACTTAAATTGAAGAAAGTGGGGAAAACCATAAGACCATCAGGTATGACCTAAATCAAATCCCTTATGGTTATACAGTGGAAGTGAGAAATAGATTTAAGGGACGAGATCTGATAGACAAGAGTGCCTGATGAACTATGGATGGAGGTTCGTGACATTGTACAGGAGACAGGGATCAAGACCATTCCCATAGAAAAGAAATGCAAAAAAGCAAAATGGCTGTCTGGGGAGGCCTTACAAATAGCTGTGAAAAGAAGAAAAGCAAAAAGCAAAGGAGAAAAGGAAAGATATAAACATCTGAATGTAGAGTTCCAAAGAATAGCAAGAAGAGATAAGAAAGCCTTCTTCAGCGATCAATGCAAAGAAATAGAGGAAACAACAGAATGGGAAAGACTAGGGATCTCTTCAAGAAAATCAGAGATACCAAAGGAACATTTCATGCAAAGATGAGCTCGATAAAGGACAGAAATGGTATGGACCTAACAGAAGCAGAAGATATTAAGAAGAGATGGCAAGAATACACAGAAGAACTGTACAAAAAAGATCTTCACAACCCAGATAATCACGATGGTGTGATCACTGACCTAGAGCCAGACATCCTGGAATGTGAAGTCAAGTGGGCCTTAGAAAGCATCACTAGGAACAAAGCTAGTGGAGGTGATGGAATTCCAGTTGAACTATTCCAAATCCTGAAAAATGATGCTGTTAAAGTGCTGCACTCAATATGCCAGCAAATTTGGAAAACTCAGCCATGGCCACAGGACTGGAAAAGGTCAGTTTTCATTCCAATCCCAAAGAAAGGCAATGCCAAAGAATGCTCAAACTACTGCACAATTGCACTCATCTCACACGCTAGTAAAGTAATGCTCAAAATTCTCCAAGCCAGGCTTCAGCAATATGTGAACCGTGAACTTCCTGATGTTCAAGCTGGTTTTAGAAAAGGCAGAGGAACCAGAGATCAAATTGCCAACATCCGCTGGATCATAGGAAAAGCAAGAGAGTTCCAGAAAAACATCTATTTCTGCTTTATTGACTATGGCAAAGCCTTTGACTGTGTGGATCACAATAAACTGTGGAAAATTCTGAAAGAGATGGGAATACCAGACCACCTGATCTGCCTCTTAAGAAATTTGTATGCAGGTCAGGAAGCAACAGTTAGAACTGGACATGGAACAACAGACTGGTTCCAAATAGGAAAAGGAGTTCGTCAAGGCTGTATATTGTCACCCTGTTTATTTAACTTATATGCAGAGTACATCATGAGAAACGCTGGACTGGAAGAAACACAAACTGGAATCAAGATTGCTGGGAGAAATATCAGTCACCTCAGATATGCAGATGACACCACCCTTCTGGCAGAAAGTGAAGAGGAACTCAAAAGCCTCTTAATGAAAGTGAAAGTGGAGAGTGAAAAAGTTGGCTTAAAGCTCAACATTCAGAAAACGAATATCATGGCATCCGGTCCCACCACTTCATGGGAAATAGATGGGGAAACAGTGGAAACAGTGTCAGACTTTATTTTTCGGGGCTCCAAAATCACTACAGATGGTGATTGCAGCCATGAAATTAAAAGATGCTTACTCCTTGGAAGGAAAGTTATGACCAACCTAGATAGCATATTCAAAAGCAGAGACATTACTTTGCCAACAAAGGTTTGTCTAGTCAAAGGCTATGGTTTTTCCTGTGGTCATGTATGGATGTGAGGTCATGTATGGACTGTGAAGAAGGCTGAGCGCCGAAGAATTGATGCTTTTGAACTGTGGTGTTGGAGAAGGCTCTTGAGAGTCCCTTGGACTGCAAGGAGATCCAACCAGTCCATTCTGAAGGAGATCAGCCCTGGGATTTCTTTGGAAGGAATGATGCTAAAGCTGAAACTCCAGTACTTTGGCCACTTCATGCGAAGAGTTGACTCATTGGAAAAGACTCTGATGCTGGGAGGGATTGTGGGCAGGAGGAGAAGGGGACGACAGAGGATGAGATGGCTGGAGGGCATCACTGACTCGATGGACGTGAGTCTGAGTGAACTCCGGGAATTGGTGATGGACAGGGAGGCCTGGCGTGCTGCAGTTCATGGGGTTGCAAAGAGTTGGACACAACTGAGCGGCTGATCTGATCTGATCTGATGCTGTTTGAAAGAGTGTTATGAAGGTGAAAAGGCAAGTCACAGACCTGGGAGTTAATATTCTCCTATCACATATCTAACAGAAAACTTGTATCCAGAATATCTACAGAACTCACAACCTTCAATAGTAAGTGAACAGCCTAATTAAAAATTTGACAAAAGGATTTAAGTAGAAACTTTACCAAAAAAGGAATATGGATAGCAAGTAAATATACCTAAAGATACTAAACATCATTGATAATTGAAGAGTTGTAAGTTAAAACCACAATGAGAAACCAGTAGTGAGAAAATTAAGACATTAAGAAAAATGAAGGAAGAAAGGAAAAATAAAAAAAACAATACCAAATGCTGACAAGACCATGGGGCAGTTGGAGCTTTCATTTGTTGACACGGGCAATGAAAACAGTATAGCGACTTTAACATTTGGCAGTTTTTTATGAAGGTAAACATACATATGGGTGGGCTTTTCTGGTGGCTTAACCGGTAAAGAATCTGCCTGCAATGTGGGAGACTGGGTTTGATCTCTGGGCTAGGAAGATCCCCTGGAGAAGGGAATGGCAGCCCACTCCAGTATTCTTGCCTGCAAAATCCCATGGACAGAGGAGCCTGTCAGGCTACAGTCCGTGGGATCACAAGAGTTGGCCATGACTTAGCAAATAAACCACTAAACCACCACCACTATATATGCTTACTGTGGAACCTAGCATTCCTACTCCCAGATTTACCTAGTGAAATGAGAGTTTATGTTGATTTTTTAAAATAATTTTATTCATTGATTTTATTTTTGGCTGTGCTGGGTCTTTGCTTTGGGCAGGCTTACTCTGGTTGCTGTGAGCAGGGGCTACCCTCTAGTTGCCATGTGTGGTTTTCTTATTGCCGTGGCTTCTCTTGTTGCTTAGTTGCTCTGCAGCAGGTTTGATCTTGGACTAGGGATCAGACCTGTGCCCCCTACATTGGCAGGCAGATTCTTATCCACTGTACCACCAAGAAAGTTCTTGATTTCCTTTTTTTTTTCAAACAGCTTTATTGAGATATAATTCACATACCATATAATTTACCTCTTAAAGTGTACAATTCAGTGGATTTTAATACATCTACAGAGTTGTGTAACCATTATGACAATCAATTTTAATCCTTTTTCAAATAAATCACTCCAAAAAGACACCTCAGATCTATTAGCAGTCACTCTCCTCTCCCTCCCCCAGCTCTAGGCAATCACTAATATGCTTCTTTTTAATGTCTGTAGATTTTTTTTCATGTAACATAATGTTTTTGAGGTTTATTTGTATTGTAGCAGTATTAGTACTTCATTTCCTTTTATGGTCAAATAAGATTCCATTGTATGGTTATATCAAATTTTGTTTATTCAGTCATCATTTGGGTTGTTTCCACCTATTTGCAATTAATGCTGCTGTGGACATTTCTGTACAAATATTTCTGTGGATATGTGCTTTCATTTGGTTTGGGTGTAGACCTAGTAGTGGAATTGTTGGGTCATATGGTGACTCCATGTTTAACTTTTTTAGGAACTGAAAAGTTCCTAAAACTTTTAGGAAAACTGTTTTCCAAAGTAACTACACCATTTTACATTCCTATCAGCAATGTATGAGTATTCCAGTTTCTTCACATCCTTGTCAATACTTACTCTTTTTATTACTATAGCTATCCTAGGGGCTGTGAAGTGGTATCTCATAGCGGTATTTCATTTACATTTCCATAATGACGTAACAGAACCTTGTGTGCACCAGGACCCGGGAGAAAGGAGCAGTGACCCCACAAGAGACTGACCCATGCTTGCCTGGGAGTGTCCAGGAGTCTCCAGCCGAGGCGTGGGTCAGTGGAGGCCTGCTGCAGGGTTGGGGGCACTGAGTATAGCAGTACATGCATGGCATCTTTTGAGGGAGGTCACCATTATCTTCATTACCTCCACTGTAGTTTGGCCTCAGGTAAATAGCAGGGAGGGAATACAGCTCCACCCATCAACAGAAAATTGTTAAAGATTTACTGAGCATAACCCCGCCCATCAGAACAAGACCCAGTTTCCCCCTCATTCAGTCTCTCCCATCAGGAAACTTCCATAAGCCTCTGTTTTTCTCCATCAGTGGGCAGACAGATTGAAAACCACAATCGTAGAAAACTAACCAATCTGATCACTTGGACCACAGCCTTGTCTAACTCAGTGAAACTATGAGCCATGCTGTGTAGAGCCACCCAAGACGGACAGGTCATGGTGGAGAGTTCTGATAAAATGTGGTCCACTGGAAAAGGGAATGGCAAACCACTTCAGTATTCTTGCCTTGAGAACCCCATGAACAGTATGAAAAGGTAAAAAGATAGGACACTGAAAGAGGAACTCCCCAGGTCGGTAGGTGTCCAATATGCTACTGGAGATCAGTGGAAAAATAATTCCAGAAAGAATGAAGAGATGGAGCCAAAGCAAAAACAATACCCATTTGTAGATGTGACTGGTGCTGGAAGCAAGTGAGTGAAGTCGGTCAGTTGTGTCCGACTCTTTGTGACCCCATGGACTGTAGCCTATCAGGCTTCTCAGTCCATGGGATTTTCCAGACAATAGTAATGGAATGGATTGCCGTTTCCTTCTCCAGGGGATCTTCCTGACCCAGGTATCGAACCCAGATCTCCCACATTGTAGACAGATGCTTAACCGTCTGAGTCACCAGGGAAGTCCCTGATAGAAGCAAAGTCCAATTCTATAAAGGGCAATATTGCATAGGAACCTGGAATGTTAGGTCCATGAATCAGGGCAAATTGGAAGTGGTCAAACAGATGACAAGAGTGAATGTCGGCATTTTAGGAATTAGCGAACTAAAAAGGACTGGAATGGGTGAATTTAACTCAGATGACCATCATATTGACTACTGTGGGCAAGAATCCCTTAGAAGAAATGAGTCAACAAAAGAGTCCAAATGCAGTACTTGGGTGCAATCTCAAAAATGACAAAATGATCTCTGTTCATTTCCAAGGCAAACCATTCAGTATCACAGTAATCCAAGTCTGTTCCCCGACCAGTAATGCTGAAGAAGCTGAAGTTGAATGGTTCTATGAAGACCTACAAGACCTTCTAGAACTAACACCCAAAAAAGATGTCCTTTTCATTATTGGGGACTGGAATGCAAAAGTAGTAAGGCAAGAGATACCTGGAGTAACAGGCAAATTAGGTTTTGGAGTACAGAATGAAGCAGGGCAAAGGCTAATAGAGTTTTGCCGAGAGAATGCACTGTTCATAGCAAATACCCTCTTCCAGCAACACAAGAGAAGACTCTACACATGGACATCACTAGATGGCCGACACTGAAATCATATTGATTATATTCTTTGCAGCCAAAGATGGAGAAGCTCTATACAGTCAGCAAAAACAAGACCAGGAGCTGACTGTGGCTCAGATCATGAACTCCTTATTGCCAAATTCAGACTTAAATTGAAGAAAGTAGGAAAAACCACTAGACCATTCAGGTATGACCAAAATCAAATCCTTTATGATTATACAGTGGAAGTGAGAAATAGATTCAAGGGATTAGGTCTGATAGACAAGAGTGCCTGAAGAACTATGAACGGAGGTTTGTGACATTGTACAGGAGACAGGGATCAAGACCATCCCCAAGAAAAAAAAATGCAAAAAGGCAAAATGGCTGTCTGAGGAGGCCTTACAAATAGCTGTGAAAAGAAGAAGAGCGAAAACCAAAGGAGAAAAGGAAAGATATACCTATTTGAATGCAGAGTTCCAAAGAATAGCAAGGAGAGATAAGAAAGCCTCCCTCAGTGATCAGTGCAAAGAAATAGAGAAAAACAACAGAATGGGAAAGACTAGCGATCTCTTCAAGAAAATTAGAGATACCAAGGGAACATTTCATGCAAAGATGGGCACAATAAAGGACAGAAATGGTATGCACCTAACAGAAGCAGAAGATATTAAGAGGTGACAAGAATACACAGAAGAACTGTACAAAAAAGATCTTCACGACCCAGATAATCACGATGATGTGATCTCTCACCTAGAGACAGAAATCCTGGAATGCAAAGTCAACTGGGCCTTAGGAAGCATCACTACAAACAAAGCTGGTGGAGGTGATGGAATTCCAGTTGGGCTATTTTCAGTCCTAAAAGATGATGCTGAAAGTGCTGCCCTCAATATGCCAGCAAATTTGGAAAAGTCAACAGTGGCCACAGGACATGAAAAGATCAGTTTTCATTCCAATCCCAAAGAAAGGCAACGCCAAAGAATGCTCAAACTACCGCACAATTGCACTCATCTCACACACTAGCAAAGTAATGCTCAAAATTCTCCAATCCAGGCTTCGGCAGTACGTGAACCGTGAACTTCCAGATGTTCAAGCTGGTTTTAGAAAAGGCAGAGGAACCAGAGATCAAATTGCCAACATCTATTGGATCATCAAAAAGGCAAGAAAGATCCAGAAAAAAATCTATTTCTGCTTTATTGACTATGCCAAAGCCTTTGACTGTGTGGATCACAACATACTGTGCAAATATGAGAAGACCAGTCTACCTGACCTGCCTCCTGAGAAATCTGTATGCAGATTAGGAAGCAACAATTAGAACTGGACATTGAACGACAGACTGGTTCCAAATCGGGAAAGGAGTATGTAATGGCTGTATGTTGTCACCCTGCTTATTTAACTTATATGCAGAGTACGTCATGAGAAACACTGGGCTGGATGAAGCACAAGCTGGAATCAAGATTGCTGGGAGAAATATCAATAACCTCAGATATGCAGATGACATCACCCTTATGACAGAAAGTGAAGAGGAACTAAAGAGCTTCTTGATGAAAGTGAAAGAGGAGAGTGAAAAAGTTGGCTTAAAGCTCAGCATTCAGAAAACTAAGATCATGGCATTTGGTTCCATCACTTCATGACAAATAGATGGGGAAACAGTGACAGACTTGATTTTTGGGGGCTCCAGAATCACTGCGGATGGTGACTGCAGCCATGAAATTAAAAGACGCTTACTCCATGGAAGGAAAGTTATGACCAACGTAGACAGCACATTAAAAAGCAGAGACATTGCTTTGCCAACAAAGGTCTGTCTAGTCAAGGCTGTGATTTTTCCAGTAGTTATGTATGGATGTGAAAGTTGGGCTATAAAGAAAGCTGAGCGCAGAAGAATTGATGCTTTTGAACTGTGGTGTTGGAGAAGACTCTTGAGAGTCCCTTGGACTGCAAGGAGATTCAGCCAGTCCATCCTAAAGGAGATCAGTCCTGGGTGTTCATTGGAAGGACTGATGCTGAAGCTGAAACTCCAATACTTTGGCCACCTGAAAACTGAGTCATCTGAAAAGACCCTGATGCTGGGAAAGATTGAAGGCAGGAGGAGAAGGGGACAACAGAGGATGAGATGTTTGGATGGCATCACCGACTCGATGGATGTGAGTTTGAGTAAACTCTGGGAGTTGGTGATGGACAGGGAGGCCTGGCGTGCTGCAGTCTATAGGGTCGCAAAGAGTCGGACACGACTAAGCAACTGAATGACTAGTGATGTTGAGTTTTTTCATGTACTTATTGGCCATTTGTGGCTTCTTTGGAGAAATGTCTCTTCAAACCCTTTTCTCATTTAAAAAGTGGATTATTTTTCTATTGTTCAGTTCTAAGAATACTGTATACTAGGTATTAAACTTTTGTTAGAGATATGATTTTTAATTTAATTTTTTTTTTTTTTTTTTACCATTCTTTTGGTTGTCTTTTAAGTTTCCTGAAAGATGAAAGTTTTAAATTTTGATGAAGTCCAGTTTAATTTTTTCCTTGGTTTCTTGTGCTTTTTATGTGTCATATCTAAGAAATTATTGTCTAGATATCAATGTTTAAGTGCTTAATCAAGGTTATGAAGATTTACACCTCTTTTTTCCCCAAGAGGTTTATAGTTTTAGATTTCAAGATAATCTTGGATACATTTTGAGTTAATTTTAGGGTCAATATAAAGTTTTCTTAAGTTTATTCCCAGGTAATTAACATATTGGTTGCTGTTGCTTCTGGTGATTGGTTCTTGTTTGTATGGACAGGTCCTTTTCTAAAGGGAATGTTGCTTTTTTGTAAATGATAATTTTTCAAGTAGTATTAGCTTGCTTTAAAAAAAAAAATTACTACAACCCAGAGGGATAGGGTGGGAGGGATTTGGGAGGGGGTTCAGGATGGGGGGACACATGTGCACCCATGACTGATTCATGTCGATGTATGGCAAAAATCACAATATTGTAAAGTAATTATCTTCCAGTTAAAATAATTAAAAAAATCAATCTTTAAGTTTCATTGAAAGCAGTTGTTTTGGAATAGTTTGTTTTACCACATGTTCCTTGTTGTTGTTTTACTGGCTATGTCGTGTCTGACTGTTTTGCAACTGCGTGGACTATAGCCCGCCAGTCTCCCCTGTCCATGGGATTTCCTAGGCAAGAATACTGGAGTGGATTGCCATTTCCTCCTCCAGTGGATCTTTCCGACCTGGGATCAAACCCAAGTCTCCAGCATTGGCAGGTGGATTCTTTACCACTGAGCTACCTGGGAAGCCCACATATTCCTTAAGTTTAATAAATCTAAAATGTGTATTGTACAAGATTTTATTTTCCACTTGTATCCTAAGGGTGGCAAAGACACTGCAGTTGCCTTATCAGGATTTTTTCTGTAAATCAAATATACATACAAATTGTTTTTGAGCAGAAGGGATTGATGGTGGTATTATGCCCTAGTAGAAGTATGGAGTTGCTCATTTGAATTTTACTAACCCAATGATTTGACTTGATCTTTTCACTTCAGTGCTACTTTGACTTCATTTGTTAGCTTGCATATTTGTTTATTTATAGAAATACAAATTTTCTGTTAAAAATGTTTATTAAAATGCAGAAATTGAGTAAAGAGAATGGACTGTGATTCCCTCTCAGACAATTGTTAACATTTTTTGATTTCTAAAGAATTGCTGTGTTTTATATTATTGCTGTTTTTAATATCCTAATCAATATTTATTGATATTCATGTTATAAAGCACATAGTTTCATTAACAAAGAGAAGATACTGCAAATTCATCAGATGAGAAATATATAGACTATGTTAATTTTGGGAAATACCAGCATTTTTATAAGCCACAAGGAGAGCATGTATAATTTAATGTTTACTTCTTTTACTTCTTCCCTTCCACTGCCTCTGTCCACTTTTTTCTCCCACTCACATTTCTAAATTATAAAGCCTGTGCATCTGTTTGCTAGTAGATTGGGCTTCTTGGTCCTTTTCACTGCCTTAGCCCAGGGTTGAGGTTGCCTGGGCTTCCCGCAGTTCTCCAAGTCACCTCTTTTTCCATGTCCTTTGAGACACTCTTGGCAACAAATCTATTTATTCTTGTGCTCTTGCCCCACATCCAAAAGTAACATTTCTTAAGTGTCTCCTAGGTGTCAGGCATTGTCCAAGGCACTTTCATCTGAAGTACTGCTGATTTTTTATTATTAGCTGGTGGTCAAGTTTGGCCTCATATTAGATACCTTACCTTTTTGCTTATTCTGCTTCCCTTTAAAGGGACCACCAAATAAAAGTCAACATTACTGATGAAATTTTCCTAAATTGCAG
Source organism: Bos grunniens (assembly GCF_055505025.1). NCBI lineage: Eukaryota > Metazoa > Chordata > Mammalia > Artiodactyla > Bovidae > Bos > Bos grunniens. Next base: position 17,049,056 of record NC_141192.1, read on the forward strand.
GCCTCCTAGTCTCATGTACGGTAATTTTTGTTTTTTTCCTGTTCTTAGAAAAGAATCCTGATACTTTATCCTATATTGGGAAATGTATGCATTGCTAACTAAAGTGTTGGAAATAATTGAGAGGTATATTTTACAGATTAAAATACACAGTTTAAAAATCATTGAAGAATGGCACCATTTTAATTATAAATAAGATTTGTTTCATTCTCAAACTTTCCCCTCAGCCTACACTTATTATTAAAATGTTTCTGGTTTAGGGGAACTTGACTTTCTTAGAAATAGAAACTTTAAATATTGAGCTTAACTTCAATTGTGAATCCAGTTTAAATATTTTTTTAATGGATTAAAATCATATTTATTCTTAAACTTTGTATCTCACATATATTCATTGAATTTCTAAAATTAAGAAAAACATTTAAAAGATCATTGAAAAATATTGCTTTTTGGTGCTAGGGAATAGAGAGTAGTAAACACATGAGAATTATTTACCTTTTTTAGTTTGCCTTAAAGAAACAGGGTTGATGAGTGAAAGTGTGTGTGTGTGTATGTATGTATATATATATTTTTTTAATTTGTTTTTTAGATCTGATGTTAGATCTTATTTGTCACTCTTGGAACATCTCATTTTTGACTGGACTCAGAAGTTCTCAGGACAGCCTCCATCTCTTGGTAATCTGTTATTGCCATTTTTCTTTGGCTTCCTTCATTCTCTTGGCCAAAAGTTTAGCATATTCTGCAGCCTCTTCCTTATTTTTCTTAGTACACTGTTTCTTCAGAGCAATAGTGTTGCAATAGGCCAGCATTCATGTTGCAGAATACGTGGAGTAATATGACGCTGAATCTTGGGTGCTTTGGTAGTGGGTTTCTTACCTTCTTTGTTTAAGGGCTTTCTCACAATATATTGGTGGACATCTTCTTCTTTAGAGAGGAGAGAAAGTGTATTCATTTGGACTCTGGGTTAAACAGAAATCTTAACTCATACTAGTCCATAATGGAATTTAAGAATTATGGTGATAGGAAGTTGTCTTAGCAACAGAGGTCAGGAGTATGATTAAATTTCCAGAATAATTGGAACATCCGCATGTTTTCTTCTGTCTCTTGTCTGTCTTCCTCTCTCTGTATGTGCATCATCTTAAAATCTTTCTAAATAAGCTTCATTCACTTGGTCCCTAACTTTTCCCAAGCTTTATTTGTAAAATAGTTCAGACATTCAAAGAGTGCCTGCCACCACTTTTCTCAGTTTCATTTTCAAATTTTCTGACAAAGAACTTTGAATGGCCACTTGGTCAGGGAGAAGTATCATGCTATATAACATGACTGGTAAAACTGTGGGAATGAATTACGGGTGAACTGGGGCAGTTAAAAAGGTAGAAGGGGGCAATTTCCAGGAGAAAGAGTAGGGATGATTGAGGTGCCATGTAGGGAAAAACAAGCGTGTGTTTTTGAAATGATCTTATCTTCAGATTACTTCTGACAAGGAAGACTGAACTTTGGAAGAACCTCTGAAAGACAGCCTACATAGCACTTTCAGTTAAGGGCAGTATCTTGGTTTAGAGGTTCTCTCCAATCATATCCTAAACTGCTGTTCCATTGGAATGATGCCAAACACTGGGTTCACTGCTCAAGTATAGAAAATTGTGGCAAAGAGGCTAGCATGACTTCTGGGTTTTTAATCGAAAAGTTGGTCATACCATTGAAGCACTCATCCCAGACTCTATGTATGTACCAGAGATGCAGCTCACTCTCTTTGGGAGTAGAAGTATGACTGGGATTCTTAGAGTTAAGTTAAAACAAATGGTAATTGGCAGAGCAATTACAGGGCAGAACAGAAATATAACTGGTTCTATTAGCAATCACTCTTAGTTGTCTTGGGAAATCCATCCTGCTTATATGAAAGAGACGTTCTGTCTAGATGTGTATACCACGTTGCAGTGGCCTGAATTAGCAGCTTGAATGTGTGTTGGTATTTTGTGCTGACCGTAAAACCTGTCAGAAAGATTAAAGTCTAACACAGATGTCAGGAAAACCAACAGTTGAGTATGGAATTTGTATGAGGAAAAATAATCTTAAAGTTGGAACCCTCTAAAGAGGGTTTGGAACAAGTTGTGGAAGATGTGGAGAGACTGTTAGAGGGAGCCCTGTAAAAAGTTTTTCATGTCAGAGAAAGATTAGAATATCAAGCATTCTTTAGTCTGCCTGATTTTTGAGTGATTTGTTTGGGAAAGACAGACTTGTTAATGTTGCATTTTTTTTCTTGGAAGAAAAATGTTAGACCAAAAGGCTAATAGAATTATTTGCCAGATGCCCTGTTCTAGTAATCCATTGAATAACCTAAATATACAGTTCAGTGAATCCTGATAACTCAGAGTCATATTTAAAATAGTAGAACTGTTTAACTATAGTTCCCAGGTTTGGTTGATCTGTGAATATGTGGGACTGGACTTTTCTAGAAGGACAGTAGGAAAGTTTTAGATAAACAGTACACTTTGCATTTTAGTTTTGTCCAGGTCTACCAGAGAATATGTTTCCCAGGTTGTTGTTTTCTTTATAGTTTTAGAAATATTTAAAATTAAAATTTTTTAATTTAAAAATATTCATGCATTTCAAACATTATATGTAATATATATATAGATTATTTATAGATTAATAAACACTCATGAAACTGCCATCCAACCAAGAACCAAAATATTATGAGTAACTTATCCATACTGCTTCAGTAATAAATTTTATTCCTGTATAAATTTGTCTTTGTATCTGCCTCTTCTTTGTCTTTCTTTCCTTTCCTCCTTTCTCCCTTCTCTTCTTCTCCGTCTTTCTTTCATTGTGTCTTCTCTGGGATCTGGGATTTACCTTCTTTTGAAGAAGATTGCATCCTCTTTAACCCATTTAAATTCTATTTCAAGCTTGTTTGAGGATTTAGAACAGAAGGCATTTATGTCTTCCTGTTTTTGATAAAACCCTAATGTCTTTTGGGATGCTTTACTCTTAGTTGTACATAATGATTGCTTTGCATGCTGCTAACTGAACAAAGGTGGTAATAAATGGAAGTGAGACATCGTAAGTGATGAAACCATTATGTTTTAAAAACCTGTGATTGATAAGGATATGCTTGTCTATAAACATGCCACTTAAGGTTTCTAAAGAATGTGCATGAGGCATAGTATTCAGACAGATTAGAGAAACCATTCCCTAGAGTAATTAGAAATTCTGTGACATGTTCTAAAAAATAAATTGAAGTAAAATATATTTTAAAGACAGAGTGCATCTTTTGTATGATTTCAAGAGGTAGTCATAACCTGTGGTTCTCAAAGTGTGATCACCAGAACAGCAGCAGCAGCGTCACCTGAGAACTTGCATATGTGATCTAGGTACTTTGACCATTGGGTGATCTGATACAGCTAAAGTTTAGAACCAGTGTTATATACTCTATCTTCATTTATATTAACTAGTTTAGGTTGGCATGGTAATTTGGAGTAATGCTGTGAGAGGGTCTGAATTTTCTATTGCAAGTGACAGAAATCCAACTTAAACTAGTTTAAGAAAAAGGGAATTTACAGGCTCCCTCAGCTGAGTTGGAAGATTATTGGGGAAGTTCACAGGTTCAGAGCAGAAACTATAAGAATCAGGGCCATGGAGCTTGTAAAACTGCTTGTTTCTGCATAACTTTGTCATTTTTATAGACTAAGTTCCTGTGTATGCTTGTCAGGTGGCACAGATGGTCACAGGCAGCTCCAAATTCATGTCCTCTGAGCGTAGCAATTCCAGAAAGAGCTGCTTTTTACCATTTCACAAGCCCACTCTTCAACAGTTAAATTCATAGGAATGAGGGTCAATGACTGGCTTAGCCTGGGTCATATGTCTATTTGTGGGAGAAAGGAGAATAGAAAAGTGTGCCACTACATTGTCAGGAGTGGCACACTTTCGGTTGCTTTCAAATAAGCTTAACAGTCTTTGAAGCACAGCAAGAAATCTAGAGGATTATCGAGTTAGAAAATGGGACATATGCAAACATGTTAGCTACTTTATTGTGTTAGAGTGTGGTTAACCATTTCGTTAAAGTCTTACGGTGCCAAAATATGGAAGTTGATGTTTTAGGTTTTCTATTTTGTATGGAGTTAATTTTTGTCATTATAAAAGCAAATATAATTAGAGAAATGCAAACCAAAACTACAGTGGAGTACCATCAGAATGGCCATCATTAAAAAGTCTACAAATGGAAAATGCTGCAGAGAGTGTACGGAAAAGTGAGCCCTTCTACACTGGTGGCGGGCATGTTGGTTGGTACAGCCCCTGTGAAATACAGTGTGGCAGTTCCTCAGAAAACTAAAAACAGAGCCGCCATATGATCCAGCAGTCTCACTCCTGGGCACATACCCAGACAAACTATAGTTCCAAAAGATAACATGCATCGTTCATAACAGCCAAAACGTAGAAACATCCAAATGTTCATTGACAAATGAATGGATAAAGATGATGTGGTACCTATATAAAATAGCATACCACTCAGTCATGAAAAAGAATGGAAGGCCATTTGCAGCAACATGGATGCAACTAGAGATTATCATACTGTGAAGTAACTCAGAAAGAGAAAGACAAATATCCTATGGTATCCCTTATATGTGGAATCTAAAATATGACACTAATAAACCTGTCTACAAAACAGAAAAAGACTCACAGAACAAATTTGTGGCTGCAGAGGGGAAAGGGTGTGGGGGGAGAGAAAGACGGGGAGTTTGGGATCAGCAGATGTAAACTGTTATATATGGGATTCATAAACAACATGGTCCCACTCTGGAGCAGGCTACTATATATACAGGGAACTATATTCAATATCCTGTGATAAACCATAATGGAAAAGAATATTTTAAAGAATGTATGTATATACCTGAGTCACTTTGCTGTACAGCAGAGACTTGCACATTGCAAAACAACTGTACTTCAATAAAATTAAATAATAAGAACCTATTACATGAGAAAAAAATAAGCATTGAGTATAAAAGTAAATATACCCCGTGTTGTTTAGTTGCTAAGTTGTGTCCGACTCTTATGTGAGTTCATGGACAGTGGACCACCAGGCTCCTCTGTCTGTGGGATTTCCCAGGCAAGAATACTGGAGTGGGTTGTCATTTCCTTCTTCAGGAATCTTCCTGACCCAGGGATCAAACTTGTGTCTCCTGTATTGGCGGGTGGGTTCTTTACCAGTGATTCACCAGGAATGCCCAAACCCTTGACATCTGGAAAATACTGAAAAATAGGAAAGAAAAAAATCACGTAATGTTCTGCTCTCCAGAGACAACTACATTTTGGTGAATTTCCTCTGCATATTTTTTTGGTAAAATTATGATATTATAATGTTAAGTTTTTTCTTTGTTTTGATTAGTATTTATTACTAACTTTCTATCAGAGTGTAGTAGAAACTTAATCTTCTTCAGTATAGATTCCACCAGAGTTGTATGGTGTTTATTTTTTTTAAGACTTAATTTTTTAGAGCAGTTTTAGCTTCATAACAAAATTAAGAGAATGGTATGGAAATGTCGCATGTACTCCTTGCTCCCAATATGTGTAGCCCCCCACCAGAATGGCGTATTTTTAAAAATTAATGAATCTACATTGACACATCATAATTGCCCAAAGGCCATAGTTTAACATTACCCCTTCACTCTTAGTGTTGTAAATTCTGTGAAAATGAACAAATGTATAGTGATATGTATTCATCATTATGATATTACACAGTATTTTCACTGCCCTAAAAATCCTCTGTGCTCCGTTTGTTCATCCCCCCTCTTCTTCTGCCAACTACTAATCTTTTTATTCTCTTAATAGTTTCACCTCTTCCAGAATATTATATAGTTGGAATTATACAGTATATAGCCTTTTCAGATTAACTTCTTTCACTTAGTAATATTTTTAATTCCTCCATGTTTTTTAATGGCTTGATAGCTCATTTCTTTTTTAGCATTGAATAATATTCCATTGCCTAGATGTATCACAATTTATCTGTTCACCTTCTGAAGGACATCTTGGTTGCTTCCAAGTTTTGCCCATTATAAATAAAGTTGCTATAAATATCCATGTGCAGGCTTTTGTGAACATAAATTTTCAACTCCTTAGAGTAAATACTAAACATGATTGCTGGATCATATGGTAAGAGTGTATTTAATTTTTTAAGAAATTGCCAAACTGTTTTCCAAAGTGACTGTACCATTTTGCAATCCCACCAGCAATGAATGTTGTAGGATTGATGTTAATTTTCAAATCTCGTTTTCATTTGAATTTACAAGTAAGGAATATGTTCATTTTAAGTTTCTTGACATATAGCACTATCATCATTAAGTATTTTAAATTTAGTTGTTACATTTAATAGGCAAAAACTGGCTATCTTATTTCAACTTCTTGAGTCCTTGATTACTGATGAGTCAGTTTTTATTTCAGTGGGTTTCGTTAACTGTAGTTCCTCTTTTGTGGCTTTCTGGGTTCTTAACCCACTCATTGGGCTTCCCTGGTGGCTCAGATGGTAAAGAATCCGCCTGCAATGCAGGAAAACTGAGTTCAATCCCTGGGTTGGGAAGATCCTCTCGGTAAGGGAACAGCTACCCACTCCAGTATTCTGGCCTGGAGAATTCCATGGACAGAGGAGCCTGGTGGGCTACAGTCTATGGCGTCGCAAAGAGTTGGATGCGACTGAGTGGCTTTCATTTTCAGCCCACCTCTCTGCTGATGTCTTGGGTTTTTTATTGATTTGCAGGAGTTCCTTGAATGAGCTCTGTTTTCTTTAGTTTCCTAGTTTATAGTTTTTATAAAACAATATGTAAACCTGTTATTTTGTGTATTTTAATTCCATTTGGCTTTAGATTATCTTAAGTTTAAAAATTCTCTTTTCAGAGGTCCAGTAACTTTTGTTGTTTTGTTTTTTGTTATTATGACTTCTTTATTTCATCTAGAATAAAGAAATTTTCAAGCTTTTTTGGTAATTTCTGTAGGCCAGTGTTTCTTGATTCATTGTAAGGTTTAAGGACAATAAAAGAAGACAGAAACTTTAGTGACAAAATACATTTTAGCAATGAAAAAAATGATAACTTCTTATCTGACAGATCTAAACTTTCTCATCAGAGCTAATGTTTAGACAACATTTCTGGTTAGCCTTCTCTTGGTACAGCAAAAGCATTTGTATTTGCTGGAAATAACATTCATTTATGAAGAAATTATGGCAGAAATCTGTTTAAACAGTGAGAAAATTCTAGACTGTTCAGACAGCCCAGGATTTTGAAAAAACCTTGGGCTTTGGCAAGAGCCCAGGAGAGGAAGTGTCTGCATCTGCTACATTCTAGAAGCCTTCCCAAAGAGTCACTGTAAGGCAGCCAAGAGAACAGTGTATTTCACTACTGTGTGGTTCTGGAGGAAACTTAGGAGGACTTCCAGCATGTCAGTTTCTGTGATGATCTATTTTTATTGATTCAAGTTAGGAGGAAAATGGTATGTGTGTATGTGTATTGGGGTGTGTGTGTGAGAGAGAGAGAGAGATTGGGAGTTTTCTATTGTGGACAATGGTGTGTGTGTGTGTGTGGACAATGGTGTGTGTGTGTGTGTGTGTGGACAATGGTGTGTGTGTGTGTGTGTGTGTGTGTGTGTGTGTGAATGATAGGGAGTTTTCTAGTGTGGACTTGAACCTGTTGCTTTCGGTGAAGTCTCTTGGGGAGAGTCAGAGGTGCCTGCACAAAGAGGAATAGGGTGACAAGTGAGAATAAGCAATGGGTGTCTGTTATTGGTGTAAACAGTGTTACAGGGGTAACTTGTTTTCCTGTAAGGTAATAAAGAAGAACTTAAAAGTCCATGTTTATGTGGTAAAGAAGGAGCAAGAGAAGAGTGCTAACAGGGCCTTTGGGAAAGCAGGGTAAAATCTGCTGGTTAGTTGAAAATCTGCATCTGCCATGAAGAATCCATTCCAGAAAAGAAAGACAGAAGGGCTTTGCTGCCAGTTTTTTTTTTTTTTTTTTTTCCTGAATGCTAGAGCTATGTCCTGGGCTAAGGATTTTTTACGTAGAACACAGTAGAAAAAGCTCAACTTTGGGTCCTTTGAGAGAGATTACTAGCCTAAATCGACAGCTCGCTAACTTAAATACCACACTATTCACCTATTTAATGTTCATGATTGGTTGATTTTGAGTAGTTTTACAGTGTTCTTCAGCCATCAGTCCCCGCAGTATATTTTGGAACATATTCATCACCTCCAAACCTACAACTTTTAATTGAACTTATTTTAAAATCTAAAGCCATTGTAGGGAAAAGATGGACCAAGTTAGGAATTAAGGGAATTAATCAGAAAGCTCTGAAACATTTTGTCCCTTTAAATATATTCTAACATTTTAGAATGTATTTTGGTAGTATTTAAATTAAGTTACTCTAATAAAGTGGTATATTTTAATGGGAAATTCATGACTTAGGTCTAGATTGCAGAGTAAACTTAATGAAAAAGTATACTACCATCCAGTTGATCTAACTGTAGTAGTAACTAAAGAGAAAACAAACAGCATTTTTAAGCATACATTATCATGGTGATAGCAAACATGTATATTTTTCTTTTAACATGAAATATCAAGTGAGTACTGTTCTATGAAAAATAAGATAGTAGCTCTTACTAAGTTATTAAATCAGTTTGCTAGAATTAACAGTGTTCTGTGGGCAATCTTAAAGTCTGACTTACATTTTATTCATAGGAAAAATAGGTTAGGAACTTTTCCTATCCTTCCTTTGTTTTAAATAATGGCCATATTTCTCTTGTAGGTGTGTGAGCCTGTAAAATTAAACCTTTGAAGATGATCTGGTATATTTTAGTTGTAGGGATTCTACTTCCCCAGTCTTTGGCCCATCCAGGCTTTTTTACTTCTATTGGTAAGTCTTAATTATTTTGTTGTGTTTGTTTTTGTATTTAAAAATTTCCTTTTTTTCATATTTTTAAATCGGTAAAAACAAATACATTATATTCTCAGGGACTGAAACATTACTTCAGTCCCTACCCCTCTAAAAATCTTTCTTTTTTCCTTCATATTTAAATGTTTAATTTTTTCTGATTGCCAAAACTTAGTAAAGCATACAAAAGAAAATTCTCTGATAGAGTCTACCTGGCAAATCACTTAATATATATACTTAGTCTTTATTTTCCTATATGAATACTTTATATGTTTTAAAAGAGGTGTTTTCCTACATCCTGTTGACCAGTTTTACCCTTATGTGATTGTGGAGCTAAATAAAACACAAGCAAGTATATTTATGACACTTAATTTTGGAATGTAAAATGATGAGTTTTCTCATCCTATTGAGGCTTGCCTAGTGGCTCAGACCAGAGAAGGCAACGGCAACCCACACCCTTGCCTGGAAAATCCCATGGATGGAGGAGCCTAGTAGGCTGCAGTCCATGGGGTCGCTAGGAGTCGGACACAACTGAAGCGACTTAGCAACAGCAGCAGCAGTGGCTCAGACAGTAAAGAATCTGCCTGAAATGCAGACCTGGGTTTGATCCCTGAGTCAGCAAGATCCCCTGGAGAAGGGAATGGCTACCCACTCCAGTGTTCTTGCCTGGAGAATCCCATGGACAGAGAAGCCTGGTGGGTTACAGTCCATGTGGTCGCAAAGAGACACAATTGTGCAACTTTTTTCTCTCATCCCATTAGGAATAACTAAATATGGATATTTGAATTTCAGTTGTGAAGTTTTTAAGTTTAAAAGTTAAACTTTAAAAGTTTTAACTTTTTGTTAGTGTGATCTTTGTCAAATTGAATAAAAATTTAATCCTCAGTAGTCTCAAAATCCAAAAAAGATGAGGGGGGAGGTAGGGAAGAAGAAATGTTGATCCTTGGAAAGTAATGTTTTGAAATTAAAAAATAAATTCTTAGATGAATAATTTGTCGATATCCAAGCTTGCAGAATTAAGTAGCTTGAAAATTAGAATTGGACCACATGCCTAGAAAAGTTTGGGGCTTAATTTTTATTTATTTGGTTTTAAAAGAAAAAAAATGATGCTCTCTCCAAGATACCTGGTTCATGCCAGTTAAGTCCTTTCATTAAATGAAGCATTCGCAATCATTCTTAAATTATTTAGAAAACTTGTTTTGACGTATGGGTGGGTATGTATGGGTATTTGATAACTGTCTTCTCTTTTCTTCTTTCTAGGTCAGATGACTGATTTGATTCATACTGAAAAAGATCTGGTGACTTCCCTGAAAGACTATATAAAGGCAGAAGAGGACAAATTAGAACAAATAAAAAAGTAAGTCAAGTGTTTTACTTATTATGACTGACTCCACCTGGATGTTTTCTTCCTGGGTAAAACATTCTTTAAGTGAAAATGAAAGCCCTCTGTCAGTCTTAAAAGGCTGGATAAGGGCTAAAATAGGACCACAGAAAACAAAAGTTAGGCCCAATTAAAGACTTCATGTGGAAGACTATGGATTGAGATAAGAATGTAAATGGATACAGGTAATTGACAGTTGTTTTCTTTTTTTTAATAGTTGCTAATATCTTCTATCCTCCCTAATCAAGCAATTTTCCACTGCTATTTAGCCTTTAGTTTTATGGTTGCATTCTAGAGATTACAGTGGTAAGTATAGTATTATTTAATTGATAGGTTTTTCTTCAAATGCTAATTTATCTTTAATTGACTCAGGTTCATAGTTAATCCTGACCTGAGAGTTCCTAGCGTTTGTTTAATGAGTAGCTAAGTAGTCAGGTTATTTATTTATGTATTTATTTTTAAGGTTTCTTTCTTTCTTTCTGCTTGGGTGTGCAGGGTCTGCATTGCTCTGCTCAGGCTGTCTCTAGTTGCAGTGCCCGGGCTTCTTGTTGCGGTGGCTTCTCTTGTTGCGTACCTGGGCTCTAGGTGCATGGGCTTCAGCAGTTGTTCATGGGCCTAGTTACCACTACATGTAGGATCTTCCTGGTGTAGGGATGGAACCTGTATCCCCTGAGTTGGCAGGCAGATTCTCAACCACTGGACTATCAGGGAAGCCCCAGTTTTTCTGTTTTAAAATATAGTTTCTAAGTACTGAGTACAAAATTTTTCTGTAAGTGTGATTTAAATGAATATGTAACTGGATTTGGATTGGGATGATGTGTACTTTGTAATAATCAATTATTTGGACTTGTAGGGAAATAAATTTTTAGATTCTTACTGCTGCTGCTACTGCTGCTAAATTGCTTCAGTCATGTCCGACTCTGCGACCCCATAGATGGCAGCCCACCAGACTCCCCCATCCCTGGGATTCTCCAGGCAAGAACACTGGAGTGGGTTGCCATTTCCTTCTCCAGTGTATGAAAGTGAAAAGTGAAAGTGAAGTTGCTCATTTGTGTCCGACTCTTAGTGACCCCATGGACTGCAGCCTACCAGGCTCTTCCGCCCGTGGGAATTTCCAGGCAACAGTACTGGAGTGGGGTGCCATTGCCTTCTCTGAGATTCTTACTAGAGGGGTCCAATCAACTTTTACTAAGATATGTTACATTTACTGTAACCATTTGGGAGAAACATAAAACTAAAAAAGTCTTATATTTTAATTTTTCCAAATTAGATTTTATCTGTAAGAGAATCTTGCTTTTTTAAAAATCTTTATAATTTTGCTTAAAATATTTTTAGGTATAGTTTTAACTCAAAAACCTCTAATCTTTTTTGAGTGCTTTACTAAATTATGTTCTTCCTCATTAAGTGTGTATTTACTTTATGTATATTCCATTTGTGTCTTACATTTTAGATGGGCAGAGAAATTAGATCGGTTAACCAGCACAGCGACAAAAGATCCAGAAGGATTTGTTGGACACCCTGTAAATGCATTCAAATTAATGAAACGTCTGAACACTGAGTGGAGTGAGTTGGAGAATCTGGTCCTTAAGGATATGTCAGATGGTAAGTCAGATGGTAAAACTAACGAGCCAAAAAAAAAAAAAGCATTTTGGGTACTACCTGTAGAAATGCCAAAAGAAGTGATAAATTCAACTCAATTATTGCTGAAATGTGTTTGATTTGACTAGAGTTAGTTTAGCCTAGATCCTGAATTCTTGATTTAAAAAAAAATGAGTAAACACTGAAAACAAAGAAAAATAAAATTTTATTCTTAAAAAAGTAATTTCTACTCTTCATTTACTTAACACTGGTCCTTTTTACTTTGAAATACACTAAAGTGAATCAATTATTGGCATATAGCTTCATTTCTGAGGATAATCATTTGCATTTTAGGATTACCTTCAGATTTTAAAAATTTATGGCTAGTTCTTTATCTTCTAATCAATTATTAACATACTGGGAGTGGTACTGATAAGGGAAAACATTAGCTGTGTTTTTCCTAGTACTTTGAAGCTTAGGATTGTTTTGTTTAACATAAACTATAAATTTAAAAAGTGAGACTCCAAACAGTAATAATGAATGTCCTTCTCAATGAAATAGTAAAATTATAGTTGGAGTAATGAGATGTTTGAGATATTTAAGTAACATATACAGAAAACTAAGTCTGAAGTTTAAGGAAGTAAAGGTATTATTATGCTTAGTACATAGTATTTATTTGTTGAATGATTGAAGATGGCAAAAAAAGAAAAGAACTGAGCCAGCTGTGTAGGTGAAGTACTCCAAGGGTGCTTTCAAGTGTTTGTGAGCAGTAAACTAAGCTATTATGCATAGGACAGGAAAACCGTGCTAAGAAAAATTAAGGCAAGCACTTATAAATATTTTGACATGAGAAGGAAATACCTATGATCATTTGCTCTCTTATATAACACCATGAGAATATTTTTAAGGTCATATATATTCATATATATGCGTTTGTATACATATATACATATACACATGTTTATTTATTATTAAAAAAAAACCTCAAGTAACAACCTGTATGACCTAAGTGTTTTTAAAATAAGATAAGCCTCAAGACTTTGGTATTTTAATCTGTGGTAGTACCCCATAATGCCATAGTAGATAAGCATTTTCTCTTATTGGAGAGGATTTTAAGCAACTTCTAGGAGATTTTTTTTTTGAGGCATAAAAAACATTACAGTTCTCTGTAAAACTTGCTTGTAAAAATTGTGTGGATTTTGTGACTTAAAACTATAAAGAATATGCTTAATATGAACTTAGACCTCTTCAGCTAGTTGTTTATTTATACATTTCAATTAACATAAAAATACCTGGCCTTTTGATGATCAGAGTATGTACATAGTTGATTATAAGTAAATGAGCATGGAGGGAAGTCTCATACCTAACTTTGATCTGCAAATGATGACACATATATTATTCAAATTTTAAATCACTTTTTGTTTCTGTTGTATTGATTTATTAAGGGAGTATTTAGCATCCATTTTCCTTCGGAGTTATATGTATGTACTTGTGCTTAGTAGCCCAGTTGTGTCCAACTCTTTACAACCCTTTGGACTGTAGCCTGCCAGGCTCCTCTGTTCATGGGATTTTTTCCCTTAATATATATATTTTATTGAAGTATATATTTTTCCCTTAATATATATATTTATTGAAGTATATATATATTCCCTTAATATATATATATATATTGAAGTGTTTCAGGTACACAGCAAGGTGATTCATTTATATATATGCATATGTTATTTTTGAAATTATTGTCCATTATAGATTTTTACAAGATATTGACTATAGTTCCTTGTTTTGTACAGTAAACCTTTGTTGCTTGTTGTATGTCTGTATTTTTTAATTAAAAATTTAGCATTTTATTCATAGTAAGTAAAAAAAAGTGTAATCAAAATGTCATACATTTTTTAATTAGGCAAAATTTCATAAGTTTTCTAAAATATATATATTATACATATATATGTATACAAAAACTTGACTACTATGCTTGATAAAGCCTTGAGAACATCAAAAAAAAAAAAGAGATGGGGAAATTGGAAAACATAAACTAAGTGAAATGGGAGCACTGAATATAAAATAGAAAAAGTGAAACAAACTAAATAAAAGATCATCATGTAGGTCCATGGGATGTTTTTTAGGCAAAAATACTGGAGGAGTTGCCATTTTCCTCCTCCAGGGGATCTTGCTGATCAGGGATCAAATCTCCTGTGTCTCCTCCTCTGAAGGCAAATTCTTAACCTGCTGAGCCATCAGGGAAGCCCTAGGAGTTACATAGTTACCAGTAATTTCTGAATTTGATTTTTGCTATATTTTATGTAAAACATTTAAAAATTAATATTAGGATTTATGTAGAGCAAACCTTGATTGATGAACACTATATTTGATAATTAAATAGATCTAAATATATTTTAATAAATGAGCTTACCCAATACTCTGAAATAAGTAATTATTTCTTCCTTCTCCTTAAAGAATTCCACCAAACTTTATATATTTACACACCTATGTGATATGTGGCACAAGGAAGAAGAAAATAGAACTTTAAAAGCATACATTTTATCTGAAAATATAATTTGTTGCCAGTGAATTTGGTTTTCAAGTATTTAAATCTGTTTGCTTTTCAAGCTGCAAGCTTAGCAGAGGCTGTACTGTGTAACTAAAACCTATTCAGATAGATATAATTTATGCAGTGACCTCAGATTACATAAGCAACATTAAAAATGGTTTGGGAAGATATAACAAATTAGAGGTGTATCAAGTCTCATTCAGTGTATTTAATTTTTTCTTGTTACACATGATATAGTGGAAAATTATAATAATATAGATTAAAAAAATCTTTATAAGACTTGTGTTAGAAATTAAAAGTCTGTGAGGGTCTAGAGTCTTTTTTCTTCCAATTATATTGAGATATAATTGACATATGGTACTGTAGAAGTTTAAAGTGTACGGTACAATGATTTTACTTACACACATTGGGGAATGATTATCATAGTTAGTGAACATTCATCATCCCATGTAGTTACAAAATTTAAAAACTAGAAAAAATGTTTTTCCTTGTAATGAGAACTCTTAGGATGTACTCTTTTTTATGTAGATGTTAATTATATTTATCGTGTTGTACATTACATCCTCTGTACTTATTTATCTTATACCTGAATCTTTGTGCCTTTTGCCTGCCTTCCTCCAAATCCCTTATACCCCTACCACCTGCCTCTGATAACCACAAACCTGATCTCTTTTTGAGATCATGAGTTTGTTTTTGAAATATAACTGACCTACAATACTATGTTAGTTCCTGTTATACAACATATTGATCCTATATTTCTGTGTATTTCAAAATGATCACCATGAGAAGTCCAGGTATGAAATGTCATCACGGTACAAATATATTACATAGTTATCAACTATATTCCCTACATTGTACATTTCAAACTTGTGTCTAAATCTTTTTTTGCTCCTCTATTTTAAGGTTTTATCTCTAACCTAACCATTCAGAGACAGTACTTCCCTAATGATGAAGATCAGGTTGGGGCAGCCAAAGCTCTGTTGCGTCTACAGGACACCTACAATTTGGATACAGATACCATCTCAAAGGGTGATCTTCCAGGTAAGGATTCTTGTAGCCTATGAAAAAACCCATCTCCTGGCTTCTCTGTTCAGTCCATTAGGACAATATTGATATAAGAAGACTTCAGTTATTTAAAAATTTTTAACACTAATTTGTTTCATATCCTTTGGGTCAAAACAACCTTTTCTCTAGTTCTTAATAGTTGTGGATAAGCTGCTAGCTTGTTACTGTGAAAGCCTGTGATTTTAGGGACTAACTTAAGCAATTTTAACATGAAAGAGAAACTATTTTTCCAAATGTCTTTCTTTATAATACCAATGTTTGTATGTAAAGTTATAAGGGAATTGATAAAGTTTGTATGTTCACTATTTTAAAACCAAGATATGTGGAGTATGTGCTGATTTTTAGTATTCTATAGTATGAAACATCCTGCTTTCTGACTTCTTTTTCGCAAAACACTTTTTAAAATACTTTTATTTATTTTTGGCTGTGCTGGGTGTTTGTTGCTTCATGTGGGATTTCTGTAGTTGCAGAGAGTGGGAGCTACTCCAGTTGCGGTATGCTAGCTTCTCATTGCAGTGGCTTCTCTTGTTGCAGAGCACAGGCTCTAGAGCACTCAGGCTTGAGTAGTTATGGAGAATGGAATCAGTAGTTGTGGCTTTCAGGCTCTAGAGTGTGGGCTCAGTATTTGGCACACACGTTTATTATAGTATCCCTCATGGCATGTGGGATCCTCCTGGACCAGGGATTTAACTGGTGTCCGTGCATTGCAAGGTGGCCTGTCAACCACTGGACCACCAGGGAAGCCCCCAAACCCTCTTTTTTTAAGTTACAGCTGATTTCATGGTAATCCATTTACATTTTTTATTGTGAAAAGAACATAAAAACAAAATTTACCATGTTAACCAATTTTAAATGTGTAGTTTATGGCATTAGGTGCGTTTGCATTTTTATGCAACCATTATTGCCATCCATCTGCATAGCTTTTTTCATCTTTTGAAACCAAAGCTCTGCAGTCATTAAACAATAACTCCCCAACCCCCACTTTCCCAGCCCCAAGCAACTGTCATTCTACTTTTTGTCTCTGATTTTGACTACTCTGAGTCCGTCATGTAAGTAGAATCATATAGTGTTTGCCTTTTTGTGACTGGCTTATTTCACTTAGGATGATGTCCTTCAAGGGTCATCCATGTTGTTGTATATGTTGAAACTTCCTTCATTTCTAAGGCTCAATAATATTCCATTGTATGTATCCATATTTTGTTATGCATTCATCTGTCCATGGACACTTGGGCTGCTTCCACATGTCAGCTGTTGTGAATAATGCTGCTGTGAACAAGGGTGTGCAAATAGCTCTTCAAGACACTGCCTTTCATTCTTGAGTATATACCCAGAAGTGGAATTGCTGGATCAGATGGTAATTCTATTTTTAATTTTTGAGAAGACACCATTTTACATTCCCACCAACAGTGCACAAGGGTTCCAGTTTCTCTAGACCATTGCCTACACTGGTTATTTTCTTTTTTTAAATTATTTATTTGTTTACACAAATTTCATATAAACAGAAAAGTATAGAGAATAGCATTCATGAACCTGCCACCTAGGATTCATATTAATATTGTACCTTATTTGCCACATAATTATGTATGTATTTATTTATGTTTAATTGGAGGATAATTACTTTACAATTGGAGAAGGAAATGGCAACCCACTCCAATATTCTTGCCTGGAGAATCCCCATGAACAGAGGGGTCTGACGGGCTACAGTCCATGGGGTCTCAAAGAGTCGAACACGGCTGAGCGACTAAGCACAATTACTTTACAATACTGTGATGGTTTTTGCCATATATCAGTATGAATTGGCCATGGGTACACATGTCCCCTCCCTTTTGATAGCCTCTCCCTCCTACCTTCCACCCCGTGCATCTAGGTTTTCACAGAGCACTGGCTTTGGGTTCCCTGCGTCAAATATCAGACTCCCACTGGCTATCTGTTTTACATATGGAAATGTATATGTTTCAAGGCTATTCTCTCAAATCATCCCACCCTCTCCTTCCCGTACTGTGTCCAAAAGTCTGTTCTTTATGTCTGTGTCTCCTCAGATGCCCTGCACATAGGATCATTGGTACTAACTTGTTAATATACAATATTTGTCTTTCTTATTTACTTCATTCTGTATAATAGGCTCTGTGTTTATTCATCTCATTAGAACTGACTCAAATGCATTCCTTTTTATAGCTGAGGAATATTCCATTGTGTATAGGTACCAGTTTCCTTATCCATTCATCTGTCTATGGACATATGGGTTGCTTCCACGTCCAGTTCAGTTTAGTTGTTCGGTCATGTCTGACTCTTTGCAACGCTATGGATTGCAGCACACCAAGCTTCCCTGTCCATCCCCAAATCCCAGAGCTTGCTCAAACTTATGTCCACTGAGTCAGTGATGCCATCCAACCATCTCATCCTTTGTTGTCCCCTTCTCCTCCCGCCTTCAATCTTACCCAGCATCAGGGTCTTTTCCAGTGAGTCAGCTCTTTGCATCAGGTGGCCAAAGTATTGGAGTTTCAGCTTCAGCATCAGTCCTTCCAATGAATATTCAGGATTGATTTCCTTTAGGATTGACTGGTTTGATCTTGCAATCCAAGGGACTCAACCAGAGTCTTCTCCAATACCACAGTACAAAAGCATCAATTCTTCAGCACTCAGCTTTCTTTATAGTCCAACTCTTACATCCATACATGACTACTGGAAAAATCATAGTTTAGACTAGATGGACCTTTGTCGGCAAAGTAATGTCTCTGCTTTTTAATATGTTGTCTAAGTTGGTCATAGCTTTTCTTCCAGGGAGCAAGCGTCTTTTAATTTCATGGCTGCAGTCACCATCTGCAGTGATTTTGGAGCCCCCCAAAATAGTCTCTCACTGTTTGGATTGTTTCCCCATCTATTTGCCATTAAGTGATGGAACCAGATGCCATGATCTTAGTTTTTTGAATGTTGAGTTTTAAGCCAACATTTTCACTCTCCTTTTTCAGTTTCAAGAGGCTCTTTAGTTCTTCTTCACTTTCTGTCATAAGGGTGGTGTCATCTGCATATCTGAGGTTATTGATATTTCTCCCGGAAATCTTGATTCCAGCTGGTGCTTCATCCAGCCCAGCATTTCGCATGATATACTCTGCATGTAAGTTAAATAAGCAGGGTGGACAAGAAACAGCTTTGACATACTCCTTGCCTGACTTGGAACCAGTCCGTTGTTTGATGTCCGGTTTTAACTGTTGTTTCTTGACCTGCATAAGATTTCTCAGGAGGCATGTCAGGTGGTCTGGTATTCTCATATTTCCACAGTATGTTGTGATCCACACAGTCAAAGGTTTTGGCATAGTCAATAAAGTAGATGTTTTTCTGGATCTTTCTTGCCTTTTTGATGATCCAACAGATGTTGGCAATGTTCCTCTGCCTTTTCTAAAACCAGCTTGAACATCTGGAAGTTCACGGTTCACGTACTGTTGAAGCCTGGCTTGGAGAATTTTGAGCATTACTTTGCTAGCATGTGAGATGAGTGCAATTGTGCAGTAGTTTGAGCATTCTTTGACATTGCCTTTCTTTGGGATTGGGATGAAAACTGACCTTTTCCAGTCCTGTGGCCACTGCTGAGTTTTCCAAATTTGCTGGCATATTGAGGGCAGCACTTTTACAGCATCATCTTTTAGGATTTGAAATAACTCAACTGTGATTCCGTCACCTCCACTAGCTTTGATCATAATGATGCTTCCTAAGGCCCACTTGACTTCGCATTCCAGGATGTCTGGCTCTAGGTGGGTGATCACACCATCGTGGTTATCTGGGTCATTAAGATCTTTTTTGTATACTTCTTCTGTGTATTCTTGCCACCTCTTCTTAATATCTTCTGTTTCTGTTAGGTCCATACCATTTCTGTCGAGCCCATCTTTGCATGAAATGTTCCCTTGGTATCTCTAATTTTCTTAGAGTCTTTTCCATTCTATTGTTTTTCTCTATTTCTTTGCATTGATCACTGAGGAAGGCTTTCTTATCTCTCCTTGCTGTTCCTTGGAACTTTGCATTCAGATGGGTATATCTTTCCTTTTCTCCTTTGTCTTTCACTTCTCTTCTTTTCTCAGCTATTTGTAAGACCTCCTCAGACAACCATTTTGCCTTTTTGTATTTCTTTTTCTTGGGGATGGTCTTGATCAGTGCCTCCTGTACAATGTCACAAACCTCCATCCATAGTTCTTAAGGCACTCTGTCTATTAGATCTAATCCCTTGAATCTATTTGTCACTTCCACTGTATAATTGTAAGGGATTTGATTTAGGTCATACCTGAATGGCCTAGTGGTTTTCCCTACTTTCTTCAATTTAAGTCTGAACTTGGCAATAAGGGGTTCATGGTCTGAGCCACACTCAGCTCCTTGTCTTGTTTTTCTGACTGTATAGAGTTTCTCCACCTTTGGCTGCAAAGAATATAATCAGTCTGATGTCAGTATTGACCATCTGGTGATGTCCATGTGTAGAGTCGTCTCTTGTGTTGTTGGAAGAGGGTGTTTGCTATGACCAGTGTGTTCTCTTGGCAGAACTCTATTAGCCTTTGCCCTGCTTCTTTTTGGATTCCCAAGGCCAAATTTGCCTTGTTACTCCTGGTATCTCTTGACTTCCTACTTTTGCATTCCAGTCCCCTATGATGCAAAGGACATCTTTTTTTTGGTGTTAGTTCTAGAAATTAAAAGACGCTTACTCCTTGGAAGGAAAGTTATGACTAACCTAGATAGCATGTTCAAAAGCAGATACATTACTTTGCCAACAAAGGTTCATCTAGTCAAGGCTATGGTCCTGTGGTCATGTATGGATGTGAGGTCATGTATGGACTGTGAAGAAGGCTGAGCACCGAAGAATTGATGCTTTTGAACTGTGGTGTTGGAGAAGACTCTTGAGAGTCCTTTGGACTGCAAGGAGATCCAACCAGTCCATCCTGAAGGAGATCAGCCCTGGGATTTCTTTGGAAGGAATGATGTTAAAGCTGAAACTCCAGTACTTTGGCCACCTCATGCGAAGAGTTGACTCATTGGAAAAGACTCTGATGCTGGGAGGGATTGTGGGCAGGAGGAGAAGGGGACGACAGAGGATGAGATGGCTGGATGACATCACTGACTCGATGGACATGAGTCTGGGTGAACTCCGGGAGTTGGTGATGGACAGGGAGGCCTTGCGTGCTGCAGTTCATGGGGTTGCAAAGAGTCGGACACAACTGAGCAACTGAACTCAATTGAACTAGAGTTCTTGTAGGTCTTCATAGAACCGTTCAGCTTCTTCAGCATTACTTTTCGGGGAATAGACTTGGATTATTGTGATATTGAATAGTTTGCCTTGGAAACAAACGGGGATCATTCTGTTGTTTTTGAAGTTGCACCCAAGTACTGCATTTTGGACTCTTTTTTGACTATGATGGCTACTCCGTTTCTTCTAAGGGATTCTTGCCCACAGTAGTAGATATAATGGTCATCTGAGTTAAATTCACCCATTCCAGTCCATTTTAGTTCACTGATTCCTAAAATGCCAGCATTGACTCTTGCCATCTCCTGTTTGACCACTTCCAATTTGCCTTGATTCATGCACCTAATATTCCAGGTTCCCATGCAGTATTGTTCTTTACAGCATCAGACTTAACTTCCATCACCAGTCCCATCCACAACTGGGTGTTGTTTTGCTTTGGCTCTGTGTCTTCGTTCTCTCTGGGGCTATTTCTCACTGATCTCCAATAGCATATTGGGCACCTACCAACCTGGGGAGTTCATCTTTCAGTGTCCTATCTTTCTGTGTATATCCATGTCATCTTTCAGTGTCACGCCCATGTCCTAGCTATTGTAAACGGTGCTGCAGTGACACGGGGGTACATGTGTCCTTTTTAGTTATGGTTTCCTTCGGAGAAGGCAATGGCGCCCCACTCCAGTATTCTTGCCTGGAAAATCCCGTGGACGGAGGAGCCTGGTAGGCTGCAGTCCATGGGGTCGCTACAGTCGGACACGACTGAGCGACTTCACTTTCACTTTTCGCTTTCATGCACTGGAGAAGGAAATGGCAACCCACTCCAGTGTTCTTGCCTGGAGAATCCCAGGGACGGGGGAGCCTGGTGGGCTGCCGTCTATGGGGTCACACAGAGTCGGTCACGACTGAAGTGACGTCGTCGTCGTCGTCGTAGTAGTAGTGTAAATGCCCAGTAATGGGATTGCTGGGTCATATGTTAGTGTTTTCCTGGTTTTTAAAGGAATCTCCGTACTGTTCTCCAAGTGGTTATATCAATTTGTATTCCCACCAGGAGTATAAGAGGGTTCCATTTTCTCCACATCAAACAGCATTTATTGTTTGTAGGTGTTTTGATGGCCATTCTGACCAGTGAGAGGTGATACCTCATTATAATTTTAATTTGCATTCCTCTAATGATGAGCAGTGTTGAGCATGTTTCATGTATTTATTAGTCATCTTTATGTCTTCTTTGGAGAAATGTCTGTTTAGGTCTTCTGCCTACTTTTTGATTGGGTGGTTTGTTTTTCTGGTATTGAGCTGCATGAGCTACTTGTATATTTTGGAGATTAAATCTTTGTCAGTCATTAAGTTTGCTGTTATTTTCTCCCATTCTGAGGGTGTGTTGTCTTTTCACCTTGCTTATAATTTCCTTTGTTGTGCAAAATTTTAAATTTTAATTCGGTCCCAATTGTTTATGTTTGTTTTTATTTCATTTCCTCTAGGAGGTGGGTCATAGAGGATCTTGCTGTGATTTATGTTAGAGTGTGCTCTGCCTATGTTTTCCTCTAAGATTTTTATAGTTTCTGGTCTTACATTTAGGTCTTTGATCTATTTTGAGTTTATTTTTGTGTATGGAGTTAGGAAGTGTTCTAATTTCATTTTATTAGTAATGTAGTTGACCAGTTTTCCCAGAACCACTTGTTGAAGAGACTGTTTTCTCCATTGTATATTTTTGTCTCCATTGTATATTTTTGCCTCCTTTGTCAAAGATAAGGCCCACTGGGGCATGGATTTATCTCCAGGCTTTATATCTTGTTCCATTGGTCTGTATTTCTGTTTTTGTGCCAGTACCATACTGTCTTGATGACTGTAGCTTTGTAGTATATATAAAGTCAGGAAGGTTGATTCCTGCAGTTCCATTCTTCTTTCTCAAGTTTACTTTGGCTGTTCAGGGTTGCTTGTGTTTCCACACAAATTGTGAAATTATTTGTTCTAGTTCTGTGAAAAATACCATTGGTAGTTTGATAGGGATTGCATTGAATCTATAGATTGCTTTGGGTCATATAGTCACTTACACTATATCGATTCTTTCAATCTAAGAACATTGTATATCTCTCCATCTTTTTTGTCATCTTTGATTTCTTTCATCAGTGTCTTATAGTTTTATGCATACAGATCTTTTGTCTCTTTAGGTAAATTTATTCCTAAGTATTTTATTCTTTTTATTGCAATGGTGAGTGGGATTGTTTCCTTGATTTCTCTTTCTAATTTTTCATTATTAATATATTGGGATTCCAGGGATTTCTACATATTAATTTTATATCCTGTGACTTTACTATATTCATTGATTAGCTCGAATAGTTTTCTGATGGCATCTTTAGGGTTTTCTATGTAGAGAATCATGTCATCTGTAAACAGTGGGAGTTTTACTTCTTTTTTTCCAATCTGGATTCCTTTTATTTTTCTTCTCTGATTGCTGTGGCTAGGACTTCCAAAACTATGTTGAATAATAGTAGTGAAAGTGGGTATCCTTGTCTTGTTCCTGATTTTAGAAGAAATGCTTTCAGTTTTTCACCATTGGGGATATTTGCTGTGGGTTTGTTGTATATGGGCTTTATTATGTTGAGTTATCTTCCTTCTGGTGTTGAATTTTGTCAGTCTTTCTCTGCATCTATTGAAATGATCATATGATTTTTGTCTTTCAATTTGTTAATATGGTATATCACATTTATTTGCATATTGAAGAATATTTGCATCCCTGGGATAAAGCTAACTTATTCATGATGTATGATCTTTTAAGAGTATTATTGTATTCTGTTCACTAGAATTTTGTTGAGGACTTCTGCATCCATGTTCATCAGTGATTTTGGCCTGTAATTTTCTTTTCTTGTGACATCTTTGTCTGGTTTTGGTGTCAGGGTGATGGTGGCCTTACAGAATGAATTTGGGAGTTTTCCTTCCTCTGCATTTTTCTGGAAGAGTTTGAGCAGGATAAGTGTTAGCTCTTCTCTAAACTTTTGGTAGAATTCACCTATGAAGCCATCTGGCCTTGGGCTTTTGTTTGTTGGAGATTTTTTATTTCAGTTTTGAGTTCCATGCTTGTGATTGATCTGTCCGTGTTTTATTTCTTCCTGGTTCAGGTTTGGAAGGTTCTACTTTTCTAAGAATTTGTCTATTACTTCCACGTTGTCCATTTATTGGCATATAGTTGCTCATAGTAGTCTCTTAGGATCCTTTGTATTTCTGTGTTGTCTGTTGTAACTTCTCCTTTTTCATTTCTGATTTTATTGATATGAGTTTTGATTTTTAATCCCTTTTTTTCTTGATGAGTCTGGTTAACGGTTTGTCAATTTTATCTGCTTAAAGGACCAGCTTTGCTATAGTCTTTCATTTCTTTTGCACTTATTTCTTCTCTGATCTTTATGATTTCTTTCCTTTACTAACTTTGGGTTGGTTTTTTGTTGTTGTTCTTTTTCTAGTTGCTTTAGGTGTAAGTTTAGGTTGTGTGTTTGATGTCTCTTGTTTCTTGAGGTAGACTTATATTGCTGTAAACTTCCCTCTTCACGCTGCTTTTACGGCATCCCATAGATTTTGAGTTGTCATGGTTTCATTGTCATTTGTTTTTAGGCATATTTTGATTTCCTTTTTGATTTCTTTAGTTATCTCATGGTTATTCAGAAGCGTATTGTTTAGCAACCATGTGTTTGTGTTTTGTAGCGTTTCCTATAGTTGATATCTGGATGGCATCACAGACTCGATGGACATGAGTCTGAGTGAACTCTGGGAGTTGGTGATGGACAGGGAGGCCTGGCATGCTGCGATTCAGGGGGTCGCAAAGAGTTGGACACGGCTGAGCGACTTAAATGAACTGAACTGAACTGATAGTTGATATCTAATCTTACAGTGTTATGATCAGAAAAGATGCTTGAAATGATTTCAATTTTAAATAAATTTACCAAGGCTTGATTTGAGGCCCAGAATGTGGTCTGTCCTGGAGAATGTTCCACATGCACTTGGGAAAATAGTGAAATCTATTGTTTTTGGATGAAATGCGCTGTAGATATCATTTAGGTCCAATGGGTACAATGTATCATTTAAAACCTGTGTTTACTTATTAATTTTTTGTCTGGATGATCTTTTCATTGGTGTGAGTGGGATATTAAAATCCCCCACTATTATTGTGTTACTATTTGTTAGCATTTGCCTTATGTATTGAGGTGCTCCTGTGTTGAGTGCATATGTGTTTATAATCATTATGTCTTCTTGAATTAATCCCCTGATCATTATGTAGTGTCCTTCTTTGTCCCTTCTAACGTTCTTTATTTTAAAGTCCATTTTGTCTGATATGAGCATTGCTATTACCTCTTTCTTTTGGTCTCTGTTTGCATGGAATATCTTTTTCCAGTCCCTCACTTTCAGTTTGTTCATGTCCCTAGGTTTGAGGTGGATCTCTAGTAGACAGTGTATATAGGGGTCTTGTTTTGGTATACATTCAGCCCATCTGTGTCTTTTGGGTGGAGCATTTAGCTCATTTACATTCAGGGTGACTATTGATGAGTATGATCCTGTTACCATTTACTTATTGTTTTGGATTTGTTTTTATAGGCCTTTTCTGTGTTTCTTGTCTAGAGAAGTTCCTTTAGCATTTGTTGAAGGGCTGGTTTGGTGGTGCTGAATTCTCTTAGCTTTTGCTTATCTGTAAAGCTTTTGATTTCTCCTTTGAATGAGATTCTTACTGGATGGATAGACTAATCTCAGTTGTAGGTTTTTGCTTTTTATCACTTTAAGTATATCCTGCTATTCTGTTCTGGCCTGTATGAAAGTGAAAATCACTCAGTCATGTCCAGCTCTTTGTGACCCCATGGACTATACAGTCCATGGAATTCTTCAGGCCAGAATACTGGAGTAGGTAAACTTTCCTTTGTCCAAGGAATTGTCCCAATCCAGAGATTGAACCCAGGTCTCCTGCAGTGAATGCAGATTTTTTACCAGCTGAATCACAAGGGAAAGCCAGGAATACTGGAGTGGGTAGCCTATCCCTTCTCCAGGGGATCTTCCTGACCCAGGAATTGAACCAGGATCTCTTGCATTGCAGGTGGATTCTTTACCAATAGTTTGTTTAAAGATCAGCTGGTAGCCTTATGGGGATCCCCTGGTATGTTACTGTTGCTTTTCCCTTTCTGCTTTTAATATTTGTTCTTTGTGTTTAATTGTTGTTAGTTTGATTAACATGTGTCTTGTTGTGTTTCTCCTTGGGTTTGTCTTGTATGGGACTCTCTGGGCTTCCTGGTCTTGGGTGGCTATTTCGTTCCCTATTTCTTTTTTTTTTTTGATAGTAGCCAACCTAGTGCATGTGAGGTGGTATCTCACTGCAGTTTTGCATTTCCCTAATCACTGATGTTGAGCATCTTTTCATGTACTTATTAGCAGCCATCTGTATGTCTTTGAAGAAGTATCTGTTCAAGTCCTTTGCCTATTATTTAATTGGGTTACTCATTTTTTTGTTGTTGAGTTTTAGAGATTCTCTATATATAATGCCTTATGAGATACATGATTTGCAAATATTTTCTCCTGTTCTGTGGGTTGCCTTTTTACTCCACTGATAACTGTATTTTGTATCCAAATTTTTAAATTTTTACGAAGTCCAGTTTTTTTTTTTTCTTCTGTTGCCTGTGCCTTTAGGGTCGTATACAAGAAATCATTGCCCAATCCAGTGTTATGAAGCTTTTGTCCTATGGTTTCTTTTAAAAGTTTTACTGTTTTAGATCTTATATTTAGGTCCTTGATTTATTTAGAGTTAATTTTTACATGTGGTATTTGGTAAGGGTTCAGCTTCATTCTTTGCATGTAAATATTTGGTTTTCCTGGCACCGTTTGTTGAAAAGATCGTCATTTTCCCATTGAATGGTCTTGCCATGCTTGTCAGAAATCATTTGACAATATATACAAGGGTTTATTTCTGGCTCTCTATTGCATTGGTCTCTAAGTCTGTTTTTATGCTGGTCTATAAATTGTTTTTTTACACACTACTTTATTATTGTAGCTTTGTATTAAGTTTTGAAATCAGGAAATATGAGTTTTCCAGTTTTGTTCTTTTATAGGATTGCTTTGACTATTCTGGGTTCCTTGAGATTCTGTATGAATTCTATGATGGAGTTTTCTATTTCTATTTCTGTCTTTTGCATTGAAACTGCAGGTCACTTTGGGTAGTACTGACATTTTAATAATGTTGTCTTCCAATCCATGAACATGGCATGTGTTTTTCATTTATTTATGTTGTCTTTCAGTAGCTTTTTGTAGTTTTCACTGTATGTCTTTCACCTCCTTGGTTAAGTTAATTCCTAAGTACTTTATGCTTAGATTTGTTTTTGTAATTTTTTATATTGCTCATTATTGGTACATAGAAATGCAACTTATTTTTGTGTGTTGTCTTTACATCCTGCAACTTGGCTGAATTAATTTACTAGTTCTAACAAGTGTTTTTGCAGGAGGATTCTTAGGATTTTCTAGTATAAGATAATGTTATCTGTGGGGAGTGTCCTGGTCGTCCAGGGGCTAGGACTCTGAGCTTTCACAGATAAGGGCGCAGGTTCAATCCCTGGTTGGGGAACTAAAATCCCACCAACTGTGTGGTGTGGCAAAAACAAAAAACTGTTATCTGCAGATAGAGATCAGTTTACTTCTTCCTTTCCAGTTTGGGTACCTTTAAGCTTGTTCTTGCCTATTTGCTCTGGCTACAACTTCAAGTACTAAGTTGAATACAGTGGCAAAAGTGGGCATCCTTGTTCTCATTCTCAAAGGAGAAGCTTTCAGTCTTTTACCATTGAGTGGGTTTTTCAAATATATCTTTTATTATGTTAAAGTATTGATAAACTTCTAGTTTGTTGAGTGGTTTTTTTTCCATTATGAAAGAATACTGAATTTTGTCAGTTGCTCTTTTTTGGATCAGTTGAGATGATCATATGTATGTTTTTTCCCCTTTATTCCATTAATGTGGTGTGTATATTGATCAGTATTCATATGTTGAAATATCCTTGCATTACAGGAGTAAGTTCCACTTGGTCATGGTGTGTAACCATGTAATCATGGTGTATAATCATATGCTGCTGGATTCTGTTTGCTAGCATTTTTTAAAAAATATTTATTTATTTGGCTTTGCTAGATCTGAGTTGCAGCACATGGGCTCTTTAGTTGTGGCATGGGATCTAGTTCCCTGACCAGGGGTTGAATCTGGGACTCCTGCATTAGAGGGGCAGAGTTGTAACCAGTGTACCATCAGGGAAGTCCCTGTTTATTAGTATTTTGTTGAAAATTTTTGCATCAGTGTTCATAAGTGATGTTGGTCTGTAGTTTTCTTGTAGTGTCTTTTTCTGGCTTTGGTATGAGGATGATTCTGGCCTCATAGAATGAGATAAGTGTTCTTTCCTGTCTTTTTGAAAAGTTTGAGAAGGATTGGTATTAGTTTTTTTTTTTTTTTAGTGTTTGATAGAATTCTCCAGTGAAGCTAATAGTCTTCCAATCCATGAACATGGCACATGTTTTCCATTTATTTGTGTTAATAACAGAGCTTTTCTTTTGTCAGAATACTGTTGATAACTGATTCAGTTTCCTTACTCAGTTCAGTCACTCAGTCGTGTCTGACTCTTTGAGACCCCATGAACTGCAGCACGCCAGGCCTCCCTGTCCATCACCAACTGCCGGAGTCTACCCAAACCCATGTCCATTGAGTCGGTGATGCCATCCAACCATCTCATCCTCTCTCGTCCCCTTCTCCTCCTGCCCTCAGTCTTTCCCAGCATCAGGGTCTTTTCAAATGAGTCAGCTCTTCACATCAGCAGTTTCGTTGCTAGTTAAAGGTCTATTCAGATTTTCTATTTTTTTCTTAGTCTTTGTAGGTTTTGTGTTTTTAGGAATTTGTCCATTTTATCTAGGTTATTCAGTTTGGTGTACAATTTTTCATAGAATTCTTATAATCCTTTGTTTTTCTATAGAATCAGTAGAAGTATCCCCACTTTCATTTCTAATTTTAGTTATTTGGCTTTTTTCCTTGATCCATGTAGCTAAAAGATTGTCAGTTTTATTGACAAAATTCTTTTCAGAGAACCAACTTTTGGTTTCATTAATTTTATCTGTTATTTTCCATTCTGTGCTTCAATATTTCCTTTCTTCTGCTAGCTTTGGGTTGTTTGTTCTTGTTTTTCTAGTTTCTTAAGTTGTAAAATTAGGTTGTTGATTTGAGATCTTGTTTTTTTAATGTAAGAGTCATAACTATAAATTTCACCCTTAGCACTGCTTTCATTGTGTAAGTTTTGGTATGTTGTAATTTCATTTTCATTTCTCTTTTAAGTATTTTCTAATTTTCCCTGTGGTTTCTTTTCTTTTCTTTTCTTTTTTTTTTCTGTTAGCCGTTAAAGAGTGTGGAGTGTGTTGTTTAATTTTTGCAAAATTTGAAATTTTCCAGTTTTACTTATGTTACTGATACCTGCCTTCACGTGATAGTTTACTATTGCCATCTGTCATTTATTCTATGAATATACCATTACTATCTTCTTGTCCTTATCAGTTGGAAAAATAAAATATGTTACCTCTGTCTTCATACTGAAATTGACTTTCTCAGTAAGAAAATACAGTGGTATGAATGACTTAAGATGTTTTTCTTGCTTATCTTTCTAAATTTGTAATGAAGTAGCAAGTGGGAAAACTAATCATGGTGTTCCATTAAACTGTAATATAATTCCATTAAGTTGGATTTCCAAAAAAGTATACATTTGCAAATTTTATTTTCTGTTTCTGCTGTTATAACACTTGTGATAAGATCACAGCCTTGTTTTTTAATTTGCTTCTGGTTTAAAACATAATTTAATAGATATAAGCCATTTAATATCTATTTAACATAATAACCATTGTGTATAAGTATTAGAAATGCAATAATGAATAAACACTGCTTTTGCCCTTAGGGTACTTAAATTCTTATGCTGTGGTATGATGAATGCCTAGCTAGAGATAACTTAGGAGACCATGGAGCACATAGACAGAAATCTAATTCTGAACTTGATAAATGAGAGGTGTAAAGTGAGACTTCCTGGAAGACAGAATATGTTAAAAAATTGAGAAATAATGGACAAGGAATTAGCCAGGAAATAGGGAGTATGAAAAAAGTATTCCAAACGGAACATGTGTATAGGCCAGAGAGGAGAGAACGTTTAAATCAGATAGCTAACAAGTAGTTTGTTTAAGAGCCAAGTGCGTGAACTACGGGCACAGGATGGTGTGAGAATAGTGAGAGATGAGGCTCCATTTTCCTGAGGATAAAAAAGAAATAAATGTCTGGGT
This sequence comes from Bos grunniens, assembly GCF_055505025.1. NCBI lineage: Eukaryota > Metazoa > Chordata > Mammalia > Artiodactyla > Bovidae > Bos > Bos grunniens. The sequence goes on from NC_141192.1 coordinate 17,079,059, forward strand.
GGGGGGTGGGGATTCCATGCCAGTCCCTTCTCTGTCTTCTCCCTCTCTTCCTAAGTTTCCATTTCCCTCCTCCTCCCTGAGAGACTTAGGGCAAAATAGAAAAGCACCGGTGGGAAAAAAAAAAAAAAAAGGTATATAGGTAAAGCTGAAGCCGTCTCTTGAGGGCCTTTGTCAGTTATGTAGAGAAGTTTGAAGCATTCTGAGTATAATGTGTAGTTATTGAAAAGTTTTAAACAGGGAAATTATATGATTTTCATTTTAGAGATATCATTCTGGCTACAGAATGGTTTGAGACCCGAAGGTAGAGACAAAGAAATCAGAGAGGAGGCTGTTGTAAAAATTTAAGGGATAACAGTGGTAGCTTAGGTTATTTCCAATTTTTGCAGGGCCAAGGTTCCAACAAACATTTTCATTATGTTTTCTTGTGTCCATTGCACACATGCAGGAGTTTCTCTAGAATATAAGGTTCTCAGACTTTACTAGATGTAGCCAGATTGTTCTCCAGAGCAGATGTACCCAAGTACAGTAATATTCCCTCCAGCAATGTATGGGAGTTCTCATTTCTTAATCTCCTTGCTAACAGTTTTGTCAGACTTAAAACTGTAGCAGTTGAGATGTGAAGCCTTACGGATGAGGACTGGAGGGAAGGATGATTTGCCTTTTCAAATTGCCTCACCTCCCAAAAATCAGAGAAATGCTTTTTTCAGTGGATTTATATTGATGTGATGTTACTTCTTGATTAATTTTGTCTGTTTCTCCTTTTTGAGCCCACCTTTTGAAATGCTTTCTTGATATTTTAATATAAAATCTGATAAGTTATATGTATTTTGGTATTGATGATGGCTTTACAGTTCATATGGACTGTTCCTTTAGTTTCAGGTTGTTCCTAACCCTAACTTGTTTAATAAATTCATAGCTTCCAGAGATATTACACTTTTTGGGGGGAGGTGGTAAAGTAGAAAAGAATGGTGGTATTGCTTTGATAGGCAAAGGGGACACCAGGGAGCTAATGCCCTCAAAACTGTGTGTCCTCTACACTTTTTTTGTATAGAATATGTCATATATAAAATCTGAGTTACTTCACATAGAAGTTGAGTGTTCTTATTGGTCATTTGCATCATTATCTTGGTGAACTGATAAGCTTACTTCACCAAGCAGTAGATTCTCTGTACATCTCTGGGGTGCACTCAGCTGAGAGTGTACCGTATTGCCTCTGACGCAAGACATCAGCTTCCCAGGTATGTGCATTTTAAATGTATTTGTTCTTTACAAATCAAGTTTTTATCCAGTAAGTATTTCTATAAAGTCTAAGAATTTTAAAATTAAATCTTGCAATTTAAGGGTGAGCCAAACATTTCTAAGTAAATTTTCCTATACTGTCTACTGTCACATATTATTATAGTTTATACTGTGATAATAAATTTAAAGGACTTTTGTGTTTTAACTGTAAACTTGGGTTACTACATTCAGTTTTTTTTTTAATTGGAAGATAATCGCTTTACAATGTTGTGATAGTTTCTGCTGCACAACATTGTGAATCAGCTATGAGTATCCATATAGCGCCTCCCTCTTTAGTCTCCCCACCCTGCCACTCCTCTAGGTCATCACAGAGCACTGAACCCAGCTCCCCTGTATTATAGGGCAGCTTCCCACTAGTTATCTATTTTACACGTGGTAGAGAAGGCAATGGCACCCCACTCCGGTACTCCTGCCTGGAAAATCCCATGGACGGAGGAGCCTGGAAGGCTGCAGTCCATGGGGTTGCTGAGCGACTTCACTTTCACTTTCATGCATTGGAGAAGGAAATGGCAACCCACTCCAGTGTTCTTGCCTGGGGAATCCCAGGGATAGGGGAGCCTGGTGGGCTGCCGTCTGTGGGGTTGCACAGAGTCGGACACAACTGAAGCGACTTAGCAGCAGCAGCAGCAGCAGTGTATATATATGTCAGTGCTACTCTCTCAATTCATCCTGTCCTCTCCTTCACTGCATTCAGTTTGAGATGCTAATGTCAATCATCTGTGCTATTTGCTTTGAACCGAAAGAATTTGCCTTTTTTTGTCATCAAATTCTAACTATTCATGCTTTGTATGAACACTTTCTATGGTTTTTTTCTGCCAACATCACTTCCCTTATGTCATTTTATTTGTCGTCTTGTCCATTACTTTTTCTTCTCATGTTCTCTACGTCGAAAGCAGCCTTCCCTTTCAAATGCTACGTCACTTCTCTTTCATTTTCATTTTCTTTAATACAGTTCCCAGACATTTTGCCTTTGATAATTGTGAATAGATCAACAGGTAAGATAACCAGAGATACTTTACCAAGGCAGAAGAGCTCAAGATCCTCTACTGTCTCCATTATGCTTTCAAATAATATTGACAGGATATAAGATCACGTGAAAAATTTTACTGGTGCTGTCTGCATTTATTAATAGCATACTATCCTCTTGTGTCTTTTGTGTGTCCCTGAGAAAAGACATTCTTAATTTCTGCATTGTAAAGCTCGTCTTAGAACTATATTCCAGTTCTCGTAACTGAAAAATTACAGTCCAAATTCAGTATGTTTCTTTTGTTTCTGAGATTGCATCGTGTTAAACTATTAATAAGTTAGTTTGTTGGTATCCTTTTCTGGATTAGAGTGTGAAGTAGAGAGTAACTGTCACAATATGGATCTTTATCCTCGTTTTAGTAGTACACTGATAATCAGTTATGGGCTTCCCAGGTGGCACAGTGGTAAAGAATCCACCTGCCAGCGCAGGAGATGGAAGAGACTTGAGTTTGGTTCCTAGGCTGGGACGATGTCCTGGAGGAGGAAATGGCAACCCACTCTAGTATTCCTGCCTGGAAAACTCCATGGACAGAGAAGCCTGGTGGGCTATAGTCCATTGGGTTGCAGAGTCAGACATGACTGAGGGACTGAGCATGCAAGCAGGATAATCAGTTACTGTCCATAAATGACGAATAGGAGGCAAAAAAATATATATAGTAAATGGAGGTAGTTGTATGATTTGAATGTTTGATTGTATTGGTCCATGTGATCCTCCTGTACGTATACCTCTGTATTAGGACTGTGCTTTGTACTGAAATCTAACATCCTCAGACCAGAGCATGTTATCCCCTAGACAGAATCACTAGCAAAATGTGTCCTAGATTTTATTTCTTCTTAATTTTTCATGAACCTTTTCTGCTAGCACTGGAAAAAAAAATGTTGACATCATTGGTTAGGTTAGAGCTAAATCTGATTCTAGCCAATATACTGATTCGTTGAAGTATATTGAATCAGAAGTTTTTAAGGAAAACCCCATTGTGTTCCTTTTTCTATTTCCTTTCTGCTGTCATCAGACATATAGGCATGTGTTTCTTTTGGTTAAATACCTAGAAGTGAATTGGTTGGGTTGCATGGTAGGTATATATCTGATTTTTAAAGTAAAATAATTGGTAGGTATATATTTGATTTTTAAGAAACTACCAGATGGTTGTACCATTTTATACTCTTGTCATTAGTATATGAGCATTTCAGTACCTCCACGTACTTGCAAACGCTCGTGAATAAGTCCTTTAAATATGTTCTTTGTTAAAATTGCTTTGGCTATTCTAGATTCTTTGAATTTCCAAATAAATCTTAGAATTTCCTTGGTGGCTTCTACAAAAATGCCTGTAGGAGTTTTAATTAGGCTTATTTTGAATCTTGAGGATAATTTGGGCAATACTGTCATTTTAACAAGACAATTTTCTAATCCATGGACGTGCTATATCTTTTTGTTTTGATATACGAAGTAAGATATTTTGACATTAACTTAAACCACTGAGAGCTTCACATTTATTGTTTGAACATTGGTATCAAAAGTTGGAAAATATACCCCTCCTTTTCTTTCTCCCCTTCCTTTTTCTTCTTCTATATCTTCATCACTAAAAGCACATTTATCACAGGATTTTTTTTTTTAAGATTTATTTACTTGGCTGTGGTGGGTCTTTGTTGCTGCACATGGGCTTTAGCTGTGGCGAGCAGGGTCTAGTCTTTGGTACACAGGCTTCTCACTGCAGTGGCTTCTCGTTGCGGAGCACAGGCTCTAGGGGCGTGGCCTCAGAAGTTGCAGCTCACAGGCTCTAGAGCATAGGCTCGGTAGTTGTGGTGCATGGGCTTAGTTGCTCTGCGTCTTGTGGGGTCTTCCTGGACCAGGGATCGAACCAGTGTCCCTTGCATTGCAAGGCAGATTCTTAACCACTGGACCACCAGGAAAGCCCCACAGGCTAGTTTTTAATTTATATCCTATCTTTGTCCTCTTCTATTATTAAAAAATTTTATGTTTTTATTTAAAAGAGGCACCCAGATTTTTTAAAGATTGAGATGTGATTGGCATATAACTTTGTGTTAGTTTTGGGTGTGCAGTATGACTTGGATATGTATGTGTTGTGAGATGATCACCATAATATGTTTAGTTAACATGCACCATCACATCACATAGTTACAAAAACTTTTTTCTTTTAAAATATATGTACTCTTCCAGCAACTTTAAATATACAATACAGTATTATTAACTACAGTTAACATGCTGTACATTACATCCCCAGGACTTATCATATAATTGGGAGTTTGTACCTTTTGACCACCATCACCATGTCTCTCGTATCTCTCATAGTAGTTTTAGTTATGCAGAACTTTTTTTATTCATTCAAAGTCTAAACTGTCTTAATAAGGTCCACTTACAGAAGTTCTACTATCATTCTGTACTTCCCAACCTGTTGCTTTCTTCTTCCTATATGAACTACCACTTGATTAGGCTTTTCATTTCCACTGTTTCTTCTTTAAAATATAAGCAAATGTGTATATATATTCCTATTTTCTCTCAGCTTCAGCAGAGAAGGCAGCATAGTATACTTTCTGTATTTTGATATTTTAATTTATTGATATGCTCTAGATATTACCTCATATGCTATGTAGAAATCCTCATTTCTTTTTATAGCTACCTGTTACTCTCTTTTGTGAATTTACTATAGTTTATTTAACTGGGGCCCCATTGATTCAGACATTTGTTTTGTTTGTACTCTTTTACTATTATAAAAATAATATAAAAATAATATTGCCAATAACCTTGTGCATATTTTTTTGTTTTTTGCCAAGTGATCTTTGGGATATTTTTTCTAGAAATGATGCCACTGATTCAGAGTAGATGTATAGGACATTTTGCTAATATTGCTAATTTCCCTCCATAGTGGTTCTGTCATTTTTTTCTACCAGTGATACATGAGAGTGCCTATTCACCACAGCATCACAAAAAAAATTTCAGACTTTGAAATTTTTGCCAATCTGATAGCTCATTTTTCTTTAAGTGTATACCAAATTCTTTATCTTTTTTTTTTTTTCTTTTTGGTACCTCAGACTTTTCTTTTGGAATTATTTTCCTCCTCCTCGTTGAAACAAATCCTTGAGAATCCCTTGCCTGTACTTTGGCTTAGGAGTCTCTGTGCTTCCTGAATCTTTGGTTTCATGCATTCTAATTCTAGAAAATTGTTGACTGTTATTTCTATAAATAGTGCCTTTTCCACATTCTGTTGTCTTCCTAGTTTTTCTTCCTTATCTTTTAACTAGCACTTTATATGTATTCCTCCTCTGTGCTGCATTCTGAGTAGTTTATCCTATGGTAAGTTATTCAGTTCTCTCTTCTAGGTATGTTATTCTCTTTTTTTGTTGTGTCTCACTTGCTGTTTGACCTGAGCAATACATGTTTGTCTCTTTGATAATATTTATAATTTCTGAAAGTTGTATTTTTTCTCCTATTCACATCTGCCTGGTCTTTTTAGGGTATCTTACATGTTCATATTTTCTTTTTCTTTTTTCTTTTTTTTTAGAAATTCTTTAAACATTTTAATCATAGTTATTTTGTAGTCTTAATCTGATAACATCTGAATATATTGGGTGATATCTGATACTGTTTTTGAATAGTTTCTGCTGATTTTGCTCATAGTGGCTTGTTTCATTGTGTGCTTTGTGATTTTGAATTGTGTGCATTTCTTCAGATTGTGTGTGCGAATATTGCAAAACCTGAAGTGAAGGTGTGTTTTGCAGAGTATAAATGTTGCTTCTGCCACGTGTCCTTTGACCTTACCAGCCTCCAATCACTTTAAGTTAAATTCTTGGCTTTGGTTTCCCAAGACCATGGAGATAGCGTATATTTGAAATCGAAACCTCCCAGAAGGCATGCCTGTGGAATTCTTACGAGATTGTTTTCTTACCTACAGTGCAGGATGAGAAAAATAAGTTTTTTTGTTGTTTCTCTTTGCCAGCTGACAAGAGTTTTTTCTAGCTCATTTTTTAAGTAAAGAGGTAGTTTTTCAAGGGTCTGTTCTGTCATTTTGCATGGGCCTGAGGCTTTATCTCCTATCCCTTTCTTTTAAAAAAATTTTATTTATTTGTCTGTGCTGGGTCTTCATTGCTGTGCAGGCTTTTCTTTAGTTATGGCAGGCGGGGCTACTCTCCAGTTGTGGTACTCGGGCTTCTCACTGAGGTGGCTTCCCCTATTGTGGAGCACAGGCTCTAGAACATTGGGGCTTCAGTAGTTGGAGCACGTGGGCACAATAGTTGTGGCTCGCAGACTCTAGAGCATGGACTTAGTTGTGGCATACAGGCTGAGTTGTCCCTCGGCATGTGGGATCTCCCCGGACCAGGGATCAAACCCATGTCTCCCACATTGGCAGGCAGAGTCTTTACCACTGAGCCATTAGGGAAGCCCTCTTTATCCCTTTCTTGATGGTTAAAAATCATGCTTCTAGTTTTCTCATCTGATGACTGCCTCCAGAGGAGATGCAGCTTCATCCTCTACTTACCTCTCTAGGTTTCAAGTTCCTTTTTGGTTTTGACCTCAAAAAATTTGCTTAATTCCTGTGAATCTGGCCATGGTACAAATGGATAAATGGATAACTGTTAGATTTTATCCAGCATTTCTAGGTAGAGTAGTTAATCCTTCAAAAATGCTGGTGTTACAGCTGCTGAGCTCCTGAGCAGTTGAAAATCTGCATGTAAATTTTGATTCTCCCTAGACTTAAGTACTAATAGTCTACTATTGATCAGAAGCCTTAGTGATATTTTAAGTTGCTTATTAACACAATTCATATGTTGTATGTATTGTGTGCTACATTTTTACAATACAGTAAGCTAAAGAAGGCAATGGCACCCCACTCCTGTACTCTTGCCTGGAAAATCCCATGGATGGAGGAGCCTGGTAGGCTGCAGTCCATGGGGTCGCTAAGAGTCGGACACGACTGAGCGACTTCACTTTCACTTTTCACTTTTATGCATTGGAGGAGGAAATGGCACCCCACTCTAGTACTCTTGCCTGGAAAATCCCAGGGATGGAGGAGCCTGGTGGGCTGCAGTCCATGGGGTCGCTAAGAGTCCGACACGACTAAGCGACTTCACTTTCACTTTTCACTTTCATGCATTGGAGAAGGAAATGGCAACCCACTCCAGTGTTCTTGCCTGGAGAATCCCAGGGACAGGGGAGCCTGGTGGGCTGCCGTCTCTGGGGTCGCACAGAGTTGGACACGACCGAAGCAACTTAGCAGCAGCAGCAGCAGCAAGCTAGAGAAAAGAAAATGTTATTTAGAGAAGCATAAGGAAGAGAAAATACATTTGTAATACATATATGTATTTATTGAAAAAAATGCCCATATAAGTGGACCCATGCAATGCAAACTTTGTTGTTCAAGGATCACCTGTGTTTTATATCAGAAGCAGTTCCCTTCCCCACCCTACCCCCAGAATATGTGGTCCAGATGTAATTTTCTCACTGTTGTTTACTTAACATGCTATAAACAAAGAACAGCATAAAATACTCAGGCTCTTAAAGTCTCTACTTAACTCATCTGATTTACTGTTCATAAAATGGAATGTTACATGGTTGCTATCATTCAGAGAATATTTTTTACATTTATATCTTTCTGTAGTTCTTTATCTTTTCCCTATTCTTATAAAAGTAATGGTGATTGTACAACATTTGAAACATAATTAGTCAATAGTAAAAAGACAACCAAGTTTTTAAATGGACAAAAGATTTGAACAGACATTTTTCCAAAGATGATATATAGATGGACAATAGGCATGTAGAAACATGTTCAACATCATCATTAGAGAAATAAAATTTAAAAACCACAATGAAATGCTACTTCGTACCCTCAGTGGCTATAATAAAAAAGATGAGCAGTAGCAAGTATTGGTGAGAATGTAGAGAAATTGGAACCCTCATACATTGATTTATGTATGAGCATACACACAGGATTGTAAAATCGTAAAATGGTGCAGCCACTTTGGAAAACAGTTTGGCTGTTTCTGAACATGGTAAGCATAGTGTTGCCATAAGACCCAGCAATTTCACTGCTATGTATATACTCAAGAGTAATGACAAAATATTTCCACACTAAAACTTGTACATGAATGTTTATAGTAACATTATTCATAGAAGTCAGAAAAGTAGAAACAATTCAAATGTCTATCAACTGATGAGCAAAATGTAGTCTATCCTATAGTGGGCTGGTATTTGGCAATAAAAAGAACCTTGAAAACATTATGCTGAGTAAAACAGTCCAGTCACAAAAGACTACCTGTTGTCCAATTCCATTTATGTGCGATAGCCAGAATAGACAAGTAGGTACAGAAAGTAGACTGGTGGTATCTAGGGATAGGGCAGGAAAGGGGAGATACAATGGGTAGTGACTGCTTATGGTTACAGCGTTTCTTTTTGGGGTAATGAAAATGTTCTAAAATCCTATTATGGTAATGGTTGTACAGCTCTGTGAATATAGTGAAAACTGTTGAATTTTTTAACTGGGTGAACTTCATGGTATGTAAATTACATATCATTAATACTTTTGAAAAGGGGAATGGTAGGGGAAAGAGTCAATAGGTTTGTCTCTCTTCCATGTATCCCTTTATCCTAAGGTGTTGGTTAAGAGTTAGATATATCTCATGGTGATTCCCACTGTGTTGGAAAATTGCATACTTCAGCTTAATTGGTGCGTCTTTTTGATATGAGGACTGATAATTGAAATCGTGGATTCTCTAGGTCCCACATCACCTATTAGCTGTGTGATCCTTGCCATGTTTCATTACCTTGTACTTTGTTCCTTTGTTTATAAACCTAGGGTAATTCCTGCTTTTCCTACCTCAGAAGGTTGTTGTGAGGTTCAAATGAGAGTGAGATAGTACTTTGAAAGCCGTATAGTCCTAAATAAACCTATAGTAGTATTAAGATTCCTAAAGTTCTCTGTATTTTCTTTCCATAGGAGTAAAACACAAATCTTTTCTAACAGTTGAGGACTGTTTTGAGTTGGGCAAAGTGGCCTACACAGAAGCAGATTATTACCATACAGAGCTGTGGATGGAACAGGCACTGAGGCAGCTGGATGAAGGCGAGGTTTCTACCGTTGATAAAGTCTCTGTTCTGGATTATTTGAGCTATGCAGTATACCAGCAGGGAGACCTGGATAAGGCGCTTTTGCTCACAAAGAAGCTTCTTGAACTAGGTATGTTAATTTGGCCTAATTCAAGGTTAAGGATATATTGGGGGATATATAGATATACTAATTATAATTATGTGTGAGTATGTATATTTGTCATACAGTTTTGGTACTTTTTGTCACAAGTCAAGAGCTCATCTGTCAGACATACTTTATCTTTCTGTTTATCCTCTAAATAAATGGCAACTGATCTTTCTCACCTAATAGTACTATAAGAGTAGCTGTGTTTCTCTGCTCTGTACTTCTTAGGAACTTCAAAATTGAATCCAACATAGCTAACTCAGTCAAAACTGTTTATTTGCCATGTTGCCATATTAAATATTAACCAGTATCCTTTGAAGGAAATTTTTGGTTTACTGAATTTCCTATTTGGAAATAGTGATTTGAAACGTCAGCCTAAATAAAAAGGTAAAATGAAGCAAACTCATAATTGTCAAAAAGATGAGTTTATTCAGGAATAGCAGAGGAACTGCATTTGGGACATGCAAGCTGTAGGAAGCTACAGATACGTCCGTTGAGGGAGTAGGGCAGGGAATATAAAGAGGTGAGAGTTCAGTTAGAGTTTGTTGAAATCAGAAACAAATGGGGACCAGCATTGAACATTCCCTAGGCAGACAAAACCCTCCAGTCATACAAACAAAGCTCAATTTAGCTTACTTTGTAAGACCATCTCAAACTGAGTCATTTCTTGTTCATGCCCCTGGAAACTGTAAGCAAAATTTCCCAAGATTGATAAGAGGCAACCCCTGACCAATTCCCTGAAATTTAAGAACATTCCAACATTTATCAGTTTTCTGAAAATCAGGCATTTATGGGAAATCAGTCTCTCAGTCTTTAAGTTTTGTGTTCCTGAGGGCACATGCATGAGATTTTCCATTTAATATCTTCCAGTTCCATCGGAGATTGAAATTATTTCACAGAAATAAATAGAATGAAAATATATTTGATTGCCGTATTTAAATATTAGGAAAATATGATACGAAGATTTTACCACTAGTATTTTTAACAGGGATGTAGTGTTTTTCTAAGTATGATCAAGAGGCCAATGATCAGAATTACTTGGATGCTTATTAGAAATGAAAATTCCTGATCTCACCCCAAACCTACTGACTTAGAATCTGTGGTGGTGAAATTGTATGCTAAAAAAAGTCATGTGGCCTTTGGTATATAATGAAGCTTTAAAACTTAAATTATTTTTATGAATAGGTAAATATGTGTATATTAGGAGAGTTAAACAATTCAAAAGGATTGGTCATCTGAAAATAAGCTTTTGAAATTAGGTTATTTCTTAGTTGAATGAATTGATAAATTGAGATATTCAGTTAGCCCTTTTCCCCCAGTATTTTAAGTGATTTTTTTTCCTCCTGATTTAAAAATACTTCATTCATTTAAGAAAAAATTTTAAAAGTAGAAGAAAATACAGAAGAGTCACCATAAACCAATCACCCAGAGACACCTACCAATTTTTTTGTTTCCTTGTAGCATACCCTCTTCTCCCCCCATTTTTCCATTTCTTCTGCAAAATTAGCCTCATATTCTGTACATCACAACATAAGCAATTTCTCAAAGACAAGAAGTATTTTACAAATCTAAGGCTGGATTTTTTTTAAAACACTCAGTTAACGTCACAAGTGAACTTTCTGTGCCCTAGTCTGTCTTTTTCATTTGTGTTGTGTGTGTATGTGGGCGGGGGGGTGGGGGGAGTGGTGGTTTATATTTTTTTTCTCCCACATGGGTGGAGTAGTCCTCCTTCCCCCTACTAAAAGATAGCTAAAAATTATGACTAGCAATTCTGAGGCAGTTAGTGGATTCTGGCTTATTTGAAAATTATATTTTTAGTTTCTCTTTTCTGTCTCACTTAGAATTTTGGGACTGAAATGCACTCAGCCCTCAGAAGTAGACTGTGTTCGGCATTTATAATATTATCTGTGGTAAAGGTTACCTTTGAACTGTATACCCTGTCTTCCCCATGGTCATTACATTTCAATCTCAGAAAAATCTTTTCTGTTGCTTAAAATAAGTTTAATCAGTAGTACTTTAAAATTCATTTGACATCAAATTGATCATACTTCCTTTGGCTGCTTAGTAACTTGTCACATGGAACATTCTCAAAGTAAAAGCAATAATTACTACTTTGAAATAGATGGCTGATTCCATCTCCAGAACTAGAGTTAGAACTGTACTCTTGATTTGCTTGGGGCAGTACTGATTTACACCTGTTGTTTTGGTATAATAATTTTCATTAATGCCTCCTTTCACTCTCATAAAGCAACCTGGTTTGGAAGGTAAATTACATGTTCCTCCACTGGGTATCTTATGCTCATGCTTGAACAACTGTAAACTTACTCACGAACATGCTTTCTTTCTTTCGTAATAGATCCTGAACATCAGAGAGCTAACGGTAACTTAAAATACTTTGAGTATATAATGGCTAAAGAAAAAGATGCCAATAAGTCTTCTTCAGATGACCAATCTGATCAGAAAACCACACTGAAGAAAAAAGGTGCTGCTGTGGATTACCTGCCAGAGAGACAGAAGTACGAAATGCTGTGCCGTGGGGAGGGTATCAAAATGGTAAAGTGGAAAAGCCAATTGTGTGTGTGTGAGTGTGCATGTGTGCTTGTACGTAGTTCTGGAGAGACACAGAATCTTTTAAACTTTTGTGATAAAAATTAGAATTATTCCTAAAGTATTACGTTATGTCACATCACTTTATTGTTGGCGTTGCACTTAATGTGTTCCAACTTCTAGTAAAATAGCTTTAAAATAAAGCTTGTGACTCATGTACCATTACATGCATTTTTGGTAATTATTACCCTTTTCATAGATTAGAAGAGGCTTTTTAAGGTGAAGGATCAGATTATTTAAGAGAAGTGATACAGTTTTTTCTTATATCTTAATGCAAAAGAGATTTCATCAGTCTTAGATAGAAATAATATATCATTCTAACATCCTATGAAACGATGGATTCATCTATACAGTGATATCTTGTGGTTTTGCTCCTAGTCAGCCTTGATAAGACTGCCTAATGTAAAGTTTTAGTCTATTTAAGAAATATTAAAAATGCATAAAGACTTTAAATAGATTTTGGCTTTATAACATTTATTTTTTAAAATACTAAAATGTGTCTGTAAATATCCCTTTGTTTATTGTATATCTATATTATATGTTTATACTCAGTTTACCAGAATACTAAAAAGGTAATAGGCCAAAAATAATACAGTTCAAGCCTTGGGAACATAGGTTTCTTTGTTCAGCTTTAGGACTTTTCAGATCCTTTTTATGATGATTATGAGTATGATATACTTTGTTTCTCAACCTTAATTGATCATAGAACCCTTTTTAAAGGAGTATCATGTGGTACTAGTGTTCAGTTGAATGCTGGTGTATGAGGCAGGATTTAGTGAATTTTTGGAGTAATTTTAAGTGAAAGCATTTGAATAGTGTTTAACTTTTCTCTACTACTGATAAACTTAGGCTGGGTTTTATGTTTTGATATTGATGACTTCTTGATATTTGGTGATTTACTGTTGACAGCCTAACCTCTACCAGCAAATAAGTAGATCTTATCTATGTTGACACTTTGATAAGTTCATGGATTCCCAGAGAATATGAACATTGATAAGTTCATGGATTCCCAGAGAACTTTTGCTTTGATCTAATGAGTAAATACAAATTAGACTCATGAAACATTTTTTTTTAATTTCACATCTAAATATTTTAGTGTATATCATTTAAAGATAAGGACTTTTAAATGACCACAATACCATTATCATGATAGTTCCAGTATCGTAAGTAGTTAGTAGTTCCATAATATCATTAAGTACCTAGTCAGTGTTCAGATTTCCAGTAGTGAGCAGATATTTTTTACTGCCCTTAGAAACTCTTAAATAAGAGAGCAAAATAGAACTATAGATTTATAACAGAAGTCTGTTAATTTGCCCGTTTGTTGATGTGACACACACGTAAACTCAGCCCAAAATCAAAAGAGCATCCTTTTTCTCAGAATAGTTAAATTGGTCTTATCATCATATAAAAGATATATTTAAAACCTTGGATTTGATTCTTGGTAAATAACGAGAATAAACATAAATCACTATTAGTTCTACTTTATAATATGAAATGCTTGTTTAATCAAGAGAAGAATCAGCAATGGCATAACATTAGATTGGCCAAAACATCCATGCGGGGTTGTTTTTATCTTTCTGGCCAACTGCATATTTAGTTAATGTGATACATAGGTGATTGAAAAATACATTTATTGATTTTTGCTGACTTGAATACCTGCTACTAAAAGCACCTGGCTTCTTTGTTTAATAACTAATTTTCTCTTTCAGAGCTCTCTTTTCATCGTAAAAAAAAAAATCACTTAAACTTTTTAAAATTAGGAGGTACTTGGGAAAACCTGGTTAGGTTTTTTTCTTTAAGAAACTTTTCTGGGTTTTTCCCAGTTACTTTGTGAAGTTTGGCGCAGGGCTGGTCATTCATTTCATATTTCTATAATCATTTTATTATTTTTTTCATATTTACAAGGCCTGAACTTTATTTTGATGAGAGAAGGGTTAAAGAGAAACCTCACCGTCTCTTCCAGAAAAGAATCATTAATAAAACTTTTAAAATTCTGAAGGTCCTGTTTGATGCAGAATATTTGCAGAGCACTATTTGTTTTGTATGTTCTTCCTCAAGTACTGTGTCTATATACCAGCATGATTACTGCTTCTTATCTTCATAGGAACAGCATTAAAATATTATTACTCTAATATATTTATAATTTTTTAAACTTTTTGTTCAGACTCCTCGGAGACAGAAAAAACTCTTCTGTCGCTACCATGATGGAAACCGGAATCCTAAATTTATCCTGGCTCCAGCCAAACAGGAGGATGAGTGGGACAAGCCTCGTATTATCCGCTTCCATGATATTATTTCTGATGCAGAAATTGAAGTCGTTAAAGATCTAGCAAAACCAAGGGTAAATAATTTTTTTTCTTTTTTTCTCTCCTCAGTTTACTTGTGTTTCAGCTTTTCCTTTGCAAGATTATAAAAATGATAATTGACATGACAATAACCCCATAGATAGTTTTAGATATTATTGTTGAAAACTAATGGAATTAACTAAGCTCTATTTATACCAATTTTTCTCTTTTTATTATCAACACATTACATACCTTGTATGTAACCTTGCAAGTAGGGTTTAAGCATTAAATTATGAAAATCATAGGTTATATTTTTATTCACACTTAACAGATTTGTGTTTCAGCATCTTCCTGAAAAAATTTCTGTGTACTTTGGAGCCCTTTAATCTCTGAGATTGATCAGAGGCCAACTTTTTATATTTAACTTCTATAGTTTTATCTGAAATAATACTTGAAGTATTTTTATTCCTGTCTAGGTACATTATTACTTGGAGGATATCATTGGGCATGAACATCTTGCTAATCTGAAATAATGACATCATCGGTTTCTGGCTTCAACCTACATCATTTATCTTAAGAAAGAATTTATTATAAACACAATCCTATAAGCTTTAGTGTTTAGCATAGAAATTAATCTTTGGGGAGCAAGAATGACCTTTATGCTCTTGGCTTTTTCCCCATCAGCTTGTTCTTAAAATCTGTTTGGTCTTATTGACAGCAAAATACAAACTATGATCATTTTCATAAAGAGACTGTTAAGTAAACACTAGAAATATTTTTGCTCACTTACTATACAGGAACTGGAAATTTTTTCTGTAAAGGTCCAGATAGTAAATCTTTTTAGGTTTTGCAGGCTGTACAGTCTGTTATAACTACTCACCTCTGCTCTTGTAATGCAAAAGCAGTCATAGAAAATACATAAATGAGTATGGCTATATTCCAGTAAAACTTTTATTTCTAGAAGCAAGTAGCTGGATGAATTCAGCCCATGGACCATAGTTTGCTGTTCCTTGTCTGGATTTCTATACTGCAGAATAAACTTGAAATCAGAATGTTTATTGCTGTTAAGTTTTACTACTTTTGAAAATGGGTACTTTTTGTTTTTTAACTAAAGATTATGAGCTTCTCTGGTGGCTCAGAGGGTAAAGAATTTGGCTGCTCTGCAGGAGACTCAGATTCAATCCCTGGGCTGAGAAGGTCTCCTGGAGAAGCGCATGGCAACCCACTCCAGTATTTTAAATGAAAAGACTTGTCTAATTTGTATGGGTGTTGTCCAAGGGAGCTCTTACAAATCTTTTAAACAGATAAAAGATAGTGATGTCATATTCTGTCTTTTTTTTTTTTTGGATTTTAGTCTGTTATATTTGTGTCAGTAAAGCAAAATTATTGTGGTAGAATATTAGAAATTTATTTCTGCTTGGAGACTGTCTTATATCTCTGAGTTTGGAGACCTCAGTCTTAAAAGGGATGCCTCAATTAGATTATTTGATCAAAAAATACAATGACAAGGAAAATTTTATATTCTTGTTAACCTCCAAACAATCTTTCATTTTTAGAAAAAAGTTTAAAATCATTATCTTGGCTGCCATCTCTTTCTGTGTTTTTTAAAAAAAATAACATTTATGAGTTCTTTTCATCAATCTTTGTGCTCAGTCTAAGATTATTTCACTGTTTATTTGAAATATATGAGCAAATATCTTGAAGGAAGAAAAGATTGACCTTGAAACTGATTTTTTCTTTTTAATTTATTTTTTTATTGAAAGATAATTGCTTTACAGAATTTTGTTGTTTTCTGTCAAACCTCAACATGAATCAGCCATAGGTATACATATATGCCCTCCCTTTTGAACCTCCCTCCCATCTCCCACACCATCTCACCCCTCTAGACTGATACAGAGCCCCTGTTTGAGTTTCCTGAGCCATACAACAAATTCCCTTTGGCTATCTATTTTACATATGGTCATGTAAGTTTCTTCCATACGTCTCATCCTCTCCTCCCATCTCCCCATGTTCATAAGTCTATTCTCTATTGAGAATAGAGTCTGTTCATAAGTTTGTTTCTCCATTGCTGCCCTGTAAATAAATTCTTCAGAACCATTTTTCTAGATTCCATATATGTGCGTTAGAATATGATATTTATCTTTCTCTTTCTGACTCCACACTGTATGATAGGTTCTAGGTTCATCCACCTCATTAGATCTGACTCAAATGTGTTCCTTTTTATGGCTGAGTAGTATTCCATTGTATATATGTACCACAACTTCTTTATCCATTCATCTGTCAATGGTTGCTTCCATGTTCTAGCTATTGTAAATAGTGCTGCAATGAACAATGGGATACGTGTGTCTTTTTCAATTT
The DNA here is from genome assembly GCF_055505025.1 of Bos grunniens. Lineage (NCBI taxonomy): Eukaryota > Metazoa > Chordata > Mammalia > Artiodactyla > Bovidae > Bos > Bos grunniens. The sequence continues at coordinate 17,095,839 of NC_141192.1, forward strand.
TGGTTTCCTCAGGGTATATGCCTAGGATTGGGATTGCTGGGTCATATGGGTGGTTTTATTCCTAGTTTTTTAAGGAATCTCCATACCATCTTCTCCATAGTGGCTGTATCAATTTATATTCCCACCAACAGTGCAAGAACATTCCCTTTTCTCTACACCCTCTCCAGCATTTATTGTTTGTAGACTTTTTGATGATGGCCATTCTGACCTGTGTGAGGTGATATCTCATCATACGACTGAGCAACTGAACTGAACTGAATAATGAGTGATGTTGAACATCTTTTCATGTGTGTGTTAGCCATCTATATGTCATCTTTGGAGAAATGTCTGTTTAGGTCTTTTTCCCACTTTTTGATTGGGTTGTTTGTTTTTCTGGCATTGAGTTGTATGAGCTGCTTGTATATTTTGGAAATTAATCCTTCATCAGGATTAATTTGCTATTATTTTCTCCTATTCTGAGGGTTGTCGTTTTACCTTGCTTATAGTTTCCTTTGCTGTGCAAAAGCTTTTAAGTTTAATCAGGTCCCACTTGTTTACTTTTGTTTTTATTTCCTTTCCTCTAGGAGGTGGGTCATAGAGGATCTTGCTTTTTTATGTCATTGACTGTTCTGCCTATGTTTTCCTCCGAGAGTTTAATAGTTTCTGGTCTTACATAAAGGTCTTTAATCCATTTTGAGTTTATCTTTGTGTATGGTGTTAGGAAGTGTTCTAATTTCATTCTTTTACATGTAGCTGTCCCGTTTTCCCAGCACCATTTATTGAAGAGGCCGTCTTTGCCCCATTGTATATTCGTGCCTCCTTTGTCAGAAATAAGGTACCCATAGGTGCATGGGTTTATTTCTGGGCTTTCTATCTTGTTCCATTGGTCTGTATTTCTGTTTTTGTGCCAGTACCTTACTGTCTTGATGACTGTAGCTTTGTAGTATAATCTGAAGTCAGGAAGGTTGATTCCTCCAGCTCCATTCTTTCTCAAGACTGCGTTGGCTATTCAGGGTCTTCTTTGTTTCCATATGGATTGTGAAATTTTTTGTTCTAGTTTTGTTGGAAATGCCATTGATAATTTGATAGGGATCACATTGAATTTGTAGATTGCATTTGGTAGTATAGTCATTTTCACAATATTGATTCTTCTTGCCCAGGAACATGGAATGTCTCTCCATCTGTTTATGTTGTCTTTCTTTCATCAGTGTCTTACGGTTTTCTGTGTACAGTTCTTTTGTCTCCTTCAGTTCAGTTCAGTTCAGTTCAGTTCAGTTCAGTCACTCAGTTGTGTCCTACTCTCTGCGACCCCATGAATCGCAGCACGCCAGGCCTCCCTGTCCATCACCAACTCCGGAGTTCACTCAGACTCACGTCCATCGAGTTAGTGATGCCATCCAGCCATCTCATCCTCTGTCGTCCCCTTCTCCTCCTGTCCCCAATCCCTCCCAGCATCAGAGTCCCTTCCAATGAGTCAACTCTTTGCATGAGGTGGCCAAAGTACTGGAGTTTCAGCTTCAGCATCATTCCCTCCAAAGAAATCCCAGGGCTGATCTCCTTCAGAATGGACTGGTTGGATCTCCTTGCAGTCCAAGGGACTCTCAAGAGTCTTTTCCAACACCACAGTTCAAAAGCATCAGTTCTTCGGCGCTCAGCCTTCTTCACAGTCCAACTCTCACATCCATACATGACCACTGGAAAAACCATAGCCTTGACTAGACGAACCTTTGTTGGCAAAGTAATGTCTCTGCTTTTGAATATGCTATCTAGGTTGGTCATGACTTTCCTTCCAAGGAGTAAGTGTCTTTTAATTTCATGGCTGCAGTCACCATCTGCAGTGATTTTGGAGCCCAAAAAATTAAAGTCTGACACTGTTTCCACTGTTCCCCATCTATTTCCTGTGAACTGATGGGACCAGATGCCATGATCTTCGTTTTCTGAATGATGAGCTTTAAGCCAACTTTTTTACTCTTCCACTTTCACTTTCATCAAGAGGCTTTTGAGTTCCTCTTCACTTTCTGCCATAAGGGTGGTGTCATCTGCATATCTGAGGTTATTGATATTTCTCCCAGCAATCTTGATTCCAGCTTGTGCTTCATCCAGTCCAGCATTTCTCATGATGTACTCGGAGAAGGCAATGGCACCCCACTCTAGTACTCTTGCCTGGAAAATCCCATGGATGGAGGAGCCTAGTGGGCTGCAGTCCGTGGGGTTGCTAAGAGTCGGATACGACTGAGTGACTTCACTTTCACTTTTCACTTTCATGCATTGGAGAAGGAAATGGCAACCCACTCCAGTGTTCTTGCCTGGAGAATCCCAGGGACGGGGGAGCCTGGTGGGCTGCTATCTATGGGGTCGCACAGAGTCAGACACGACGGAAGCAACTTAGCAGCAGCACTCTGCATATAAGTTAAGTAAGCAGGGTGATAATATACAGCCTTGACGTACTCCTTTTCGTATTTGGAACCAGTCTGTTGTTCCATGTCCATTTCTAACGGTGGCTTCCTGACCTGCGTACAGATTTCTCAAGAGGCAGGTCAGGTGATCTGGTATTCCCATCTCTTTCAGAATTTTCCACAGTTTATTGTGATCCACATAGTCAAAGGTTTTGGCATAGTCAATAAAGCAGAAATAGGTGTTTTTCTGGAACTCTCTTGCTTTTTCTATGATCCAGCGGATGTTGGCAATTTGATCTCTGGTTCCTCTGCCTTATCTAAAACCAGATTGAACATCTGGAAGTTCACGGTTCACGTATTGCTGAAGCCTGGCTTGGAGAATCTTGAGCATTACTTTACTAGCATGTGAGATGAGTGCAATTGTGCAGTAGTTTGAGCATTCTTTGGCATTGCCTTTCTTTGGGATTGGAATGAAAACTGACCTTTTCCAGTCCTGTGGCCACGGCTGAGTTTTCCAAATTTGCTGGCATATTGAGTGCAGCACTTTCACAGCATCATCTTTCAGGATTTGAAATAGCTCAACTAGAATTCCATCACCTCCACTAGCTTTGTTCGTAGTGATGCTTTCTAAGGCCCACTTGACTTCACATTCCAGGATGTCTGGCTCTAGGTGAGTGATCACACCATCGTGATTATCTGGGTCGTGAAGATCTTTTTTGTACAGTTCTTCTGTGTATTCCTGCCATCTCTTCTTAATATCTTCTGCTTCTGTTAGGTCCATACCATTTCTGTCCTTTATCGAGCCCATCTTTGCATGAAATGTTCCCTTGGTATCTCTAATTTTCTTGAAGAGATCTCTAGTCTTTCCCATTCTGTTGTTTTCCTCTATTTCTTTGCATTGATCGCTGAGGAAGGCTTTCTTATCTCTTCTTGCTATTCCTTGGAACTCTGCATTCACATGCTTATATCTTTCCTTTTCTCCTTTGCTTTTTGCTTCTCTTCTTTTCACAGCTATTTGTAAGGCCTCCCCAGACAGCCATTTTGCTTTTTTGCATTTCTTTTCCATGGGGATGGTCTTGATCCCTGTCTCCTGTACAGTGTCACGAACCTCATTCCATAGTTCATCAGGCACTCTATCAGATCTATACCCTTAAATCTATTTCTTACTTCCACTGTATAATCATAAGGGATTTGATTAAGGTCATACCTGAATGGTCTAGTGGTTTTCCCTACTTTCTTCAATTTCAGTCTGAATTTGGCAATAAGGAGTTCATGATCTGAGCCACAGTCAGCTCCTGGTCTTATTTTTGTTGACTGTATAGAGCTTCTCCATCTTTGGCTGCAAAGAATATAATCAGTCTGATTTCGGTGTTGACCATCTGGTGATGTCCATGTGTAGAGTCTTCTCTTGTGTTGTTGGAAGAGGGTGTTTGCTATGACCAGTGAATTTTCTTGGCAAAACTCTATTAGTCTTTGCCCTGCTTCATTCCATATTCCAAGGCCAAATTTGCCTGTTACTCCAGGTGTTCCTTGACTTCCTACTTTTGCATTCCAGTCCCCTATAATGAAAAGGACATCTTTTTGGGGTGTTAGTTCTAAAAGGTCTTGTAGGTCTTCATAGAACCGTTCAGCTTCTTCAGTGTTATTGGTTGGGGCATAGACTTGGATTACTGTGATATTGAATGGTTTACCTTGGAAACGAACAGAGATCATTCTGTCGTTCTTGAGATTGCATCCAAGTACTGCATTTTGGACTCTTTTGTTCACCATGATGGCTACTCCATTTCTTCTAAGGGATTCCTGCCTGCAGTAGTAGATATAATGGTCATGAGTTAAATTCACTATTCCTAGATATTTAATTCTTTTTGTTGCAATGGTGAATGGGATTGATTCCTTAATTTCTCTTTCTAATTTTTCATTATTAGGATATATAAATGCAAGTGATTTCTGTGTATTGATTTTGTGCCCTGCAACTTTGCTAAATTCACTGATTAGGTCTAGTAATTTTCTGATACTATCTTTAGTGTTTTCTATGTACAGTATCATGTCATCTGTAAACATTGATCTGGATACCTTTTATTTCTTTTTCTTCTCTGATTGCTGTAGCTAGGACTTCCAGAACTATGTTGAATAATAGTGGTGAAAGTGGACACCCTTGTCTTGTTCCTTATCTTAGGGGGAGTGATTTCAGTTTTTCACCACTGAGAATAGTGTTTGCTATAGACATCATATATGGCCTTTACTTTGTTGAGATGGGTTCCTTCTGTGCCCATTATTTGAAGGGTTTTAATCATAAATGGGTGCTGAATTTTGTCAAAGGCTTTTTCTGCATCTATTGAGATTATCATACGGTTTTTATCTTTCAATTTGTTAATATGGTGTATCGCATTGATTGATTTGCATATATTGAAGAATCCTTGCATTACTGAAATAAACCCAACTTGATCATGGTGTATGAACTTTTGGATGTATTGCTGAATTCTGTTTGCTAAAATTTTGTTGAGGATTTTTGCATCTATGTTCATCTATGTGATATTGGCCTGTGGTTTTCTTTTTTGTGTGTTGTCCTTGTCTGGTTTTGGTGTCAGAGTGATGGTGGCCTAGTAGAATGAGTCTGGAGGTGTTCCTTCCTCTGCAATTTTTTGAAAGTTTTAGAAGGATAGGCATTAGCTCTTCTCTAAATGTGTGATAGAATTCTCCTGTGAAGCCTTCTGATCCTGGGCTTTTTTGAGGGGGAGATTTTTGATCACAGCTTCAATTTCAGTGCTTGTAATTGGATTGTTGATAATTTCTATTTCTTCTTGGTTCAGTCTTGGAAGATTGAACTTTTCTAAGAATCCGTCCATTTCTTCCAGGTTATCCATTTTATTGCCATATAGTTGTTCATAATGGTCTCTTATAATCCTTTGTATTTATATATTGTCTGTTGTAACCTCTCCTTTTTCATTTCTAATTTTGTTGATTTGATTCTTCTCTTGATGAGTCTGGCGAAAGTTTTGTCAATTTTATTTATCTTCTCAAAGAACCAGCTTTTGGTTTTATTAATCTTTACTATTATTTCTTTCATTTCTTTTTCATATATTTCTGCTCCAATCTTTATGATTTCTTTCCTTCTACTAATTTTGGGGTTTTTTGGTTCTTTTTCCAGCCGTTTTAGGTACAGTTAGGTTGTCTATTCGATGTTTTTCTTGTTTCTTGAGGTAGGATTGTATTGCTATAAACTTCCCTCTTAGAACTACTTTCGCTGCATCTCATAGGTTTTGAGTTGTCATGTTTTCATTGTCATTTGTTTCTAGAAATTTTTTGATTTCCCTTTAGATTTCTTCAGTAACCTGTTGGTTATTTAGAAGCATGTTGTTTAATCTCCATGTGTTTGTGTTTCTTACAGTTTCTTTTTCTTGTAATTGATACCTCGTCTCATAGCATTGTGGTCGGAGAAGATGCTTGATACTATTTCAGTTTTCTTAAATTTACTGAGGTTTGATTTGTGACCGACGATGTGGTCTGTCCTGGAGAATATTCCATGTGCACTTGAGAAGAAGGTGTATTCTTCTGCATTTGGATGGAATGTCCCAAAAGTATCGATGAGATTCATCTCATCTAATATATCATTTAAGACTTGACTTTCCGTATTAATTTTCTGTTTTGATGACCTGTTCATTGGTGTGAGTGGGGTGTTAAAGTCTCCTGCTGTTATTGTGTTACTGTAGGTCTCTCCTTTTGTGTCTGTTATTGTTTGTCTTATGTATTGAGGTGCTCCTATGTTGGGTTCGTAGGTATTTACAATTGTTATGTCTTCCTCTTGATTGATCCCTTGATCATTATGTAGTGTCCTTCCTTATCTCTTGTAATATTCTTTAAGGTCTATTTTTTCAGATATGAGGATTGCTACTTCAGCTTCCTTTTGCTTCCTATTTGCATGGAATATATTTTCTCATCCTCTCACTTTCAGTATATATGTGTCTTTAGCTCTGAAGTGGGTTTCTTGTAGACAGCATATATATGGGTCTTGCTTTTGTATCCATTCAGCTAGTCTTTGTCTTTTGGTTGGAGCATTTAATCCATTTACATTTAAAGTAATTATTGATATATATGTTCCTATTGCCATTTTCTTAATTGTTTGGAGTTGATTTTGTAGATCTTTTTCCTTCTCTTGTTTTTTTGACTATTAAGTCTGTTTTAACATTTGTTGTGGAGCTAGTTTGGTGGTACTGAATTCTCTTAACTTTTGCTTGTCTGGAAATCTTTTTATTTCTCCATCAGTTTTGAATGAGATCCTTGCCGGGTACAGTAATCTTGGTTGTAGGTTTTTCCCTTTCAGTACTTAATATATATCCTGCCATTCCCTTCTGGCCTGCAGAGTTCCTGCTGAAAGATCAGCTGTTAAGCATATGGGGTTTCCCTTTGTATGATACTTGTTGCTTATTCCTTGCTGCTTTTAATGTTCTTTCTTTGTGTTTAGTCTTTGTTAGCTTGATTAGTATGTGTCTTGGCATGTTTCTCCTTGGGTTTATCCTGTATGGGACTCTTTGAGCATCTTGGACTTGATCGACTATTTCCTTTTCCATGTTGGGGAAATTTTCAACTATAATCTCTTCAAAAATTTTCTCATACACTTTCATTTTCTCTTCTCTTCTGGGACCCCTTTAATTCAAATGTTGGTGCTTTTGATGTTGTCCCAGAGGTCTCTGAGACTATCCTCAGTTCTTTTTGTTCTTCTTACTTTATTCTGCTCTTCAGAAGTTATTTCCACCATTTTATCTTCCAGCTCACTGATTCATTCTTCTGCTTCAGATATTCTGCTATTGATTCCTTCTAGAGTATTTTTAATTTCAGTAATTGTGTTGTTTGTCTCTGAATGTTTATTCTTTAATTCTTCTAGGTCTCTGTTAATTGATTCTTGCAGTTTCTCCATTTTGTTTTCAAGGTTTTTGATCATCTTTACTATCATTATTCTGAATTTTCAGGGAGTTTGCCTGTTTCCTCTTCATTTATTTGGACTTCTGTGTTTCTAATTTATTCCTTCATTTGTGTAGTATTTCTCTGCCTTTTTTTTTTTAAACATTGTGTTTGAGGTCTCCTTTTCCCAACTTCAGGGTTGAATTCTTTCTTCCTTTTGGTTTCTGCCCTCCTACGGTTGGTCCAGTGGTTTGTGTAAGCTTCATATAGGATGAGATTTATGCTGAGTTTTTGTTTGTTTATTTGTTTTTCCTATGATGGGCAAGGCTGAGTGAGGTGGTAATCCTGTCTGCTGCTGATTGGGTTTGTATTTTTGTTTTATTTGTTGTTTAGATGAGGTGTCCTGCACAGGGCGCCCCTGGTGGTTGGGTGATGCCAGGTCTTGTATTCAAGTGGTTTCCACTGTGTGAGTTCTCACTATTTGATACTCTCTAGGATGAGTTCTTTGGTAGCCTAGGGTCTTGGAGTCAATGTTCCCACTCCATAGGCTCAGGGCTTGCTCTTGAGCTTTGTGTGGTTCTGTATATTCTTTTCATCTGGTCAGGTTCTCCTGTCCGCCCTCAGCTCGTGTTCTGCGTGCACTTCTGTGTCTGAAGGTGTATTCCTGATTCATCCATGGAGAGAGATGTACTCCCCGCCCACCTACTCCGCCGTCCTGTCTTCAAACTGATTTTGAACATTCGTTTTGCAAGCATTTCCATCACTGAAAAAAATTAAAACAAAAAGTTTGTGATGAGTTATCAAATGCATATTGCCATTCTTGTAACTATAAATTAACTTCAAATTTTAGAAATTTCTTTTCCTTATTTCACATCCTGTAACCTTTCAAAGAAATTTAATTTCCAGTCTGTTTTGTGTCCACTCCATTCATGGAAAAAAATTTTTTTTAAAAATATAAAAAATTTAAAAGTCAACTGGCTTTCAAGGTTCAACACAGGTGACTGGAAGTCTGTGGAGTTATTTTCTCTTTTTAGCTTCCTTTGTAAAAATCCCAGATTTCTGACTGATTGGATAAATGTGATTCATTTTTTTTTTGTTTTGTAATGCAACTATTTTGATGGTTGGCTTCACAGCTGAGGCGAGCCACCATTTCAAACCCAATAACAGGAGACTTGGAGACGGTACATTACAGAATTAGCAAAAGGTAAGAGATGTGTATGCTGCATATTTTGCTCTCTAATGAGTGTTTTGTACATCCTACAGGAATTATTCATTTAAGGGAAGTAGGTCATTTTCAGTCTCCAGTCAAGTCACCGCCTATTTTTAAGCATGGAAAAACTGCTTTGTGTTTCACAGGTCTTTCTCTTTAACTAGAAGTTCTGTTTTTAGTATGTAATTGGTCTATTATTTTTAGGGAGTTAATATGCTTTTCCATCTCTCTTCAGGTTAGGAATCAAATCAGGTTAGGCCAGTCCAGGAACTGGCTTAATACTTGTTTTCTTATTCCTTTTTCTTTTTTCTTGCCAAAGACAGGAAAAAAAAAAAAAAAAGGCAGCAGCCTGGATTAATCTGGGAGTAGTCTTTGTTTATGTCGTTCTCTCATATTCGTAAATATGCTGCAGTGAATTCACATCATTCTTCATGATGATTGTGTTGGCATTTGTTCATGCATCTTATAAAATAACATTGTCATTATGGAGTCATTTGTATTTCTCCTACTGGAGTTTTTATTTTAAAAAACTTGCTGACTTAAACGTTGGCAATGGAAAGAACAGAGTTATGCTTGAGATCTCTGTCTTCCAAATGCTATTACTTACAAGTTTAGTTGCCTTTTACTTCACCAGAGAGATTTAACAACAGTTATAGCTTGGTGAGAGTTTTAAAAAAATGAATTTAAAGAGACTACTAATTACTCTTTTGTCAAATAATTTGAAGAACATCAAACTTCTAGATCCGAGAAAGAACCTGTGAAACCCAGTGCTATAAATCATTTACATACAGCTTCAAATGATTTAAAAAAAAAAAAGTGAAAGGACAATCTGCAACAAAAATCCGTCAACCCATTTTTTTCTTGATTTGGAAGTGGCTTTTCTTATCGCCACTTTTCTAAATGTTTCTGCTGATTTGAAACCATTGCCTACCATCCAGACCAATCTGAACCCTTCCAATCACCTGTGGCTTGGCAAAACAAAACAAAAGCCCCAAATTGCCTGCTACGTGAGTAAGCCCTTGTCCTTTCTCTTTTTTTGTAGCTGAGCCGAGCTACAGTACATGACCCTGAGACTGGAAAATTGACCACAGCCCAGTACAGAGTATCTAAGAGGTAAGGGAGTGATGGGAAGAATTTTAGTCATATTTGGACTATTTTCTTTCTTGTGAGTCTAGTTTTCATAAAACCCATCTTATGGTTTCTAAGACCTCGGCTATTAGGCATAGGTATTTGATAACAGTGCATGACTTTTCATGATGGACATGGTTATGGGGAAGTTGATAGAGGTTTTTCAAAGTGACTTGCTAGGTTTTAAAATGCCTGCTGAGATAGCCCACACCCTACCTGGTAAGTGAAGTTGTGTTCTCATGTTTAAAGTAACAGAAGTTCCCAAAGACTCTTCATAGAACAAGGCCTATTTTAATTTGTAGTAAAGCAGGGGCTTAAAAATCTCAGGGTGACTCAGTAGCTATAGGTAGTGAGAATGACACCTTGAAAGATTACCTAAAAAGTCCTCTGTAAGTCAGTTGGTTTCAAATTCTTTGTTTTTAACAATATTTAAGAGAATCTCCTAAGTTATTGGCCGATAGGTCACTGAAATAATTTTTAATAAAAGGTCACTATGTAACTTGTAAGTATATATAACTTAATAGAAGCTCACAAAATAAATGACGTTATTTCAACAGAACTCTATCCATTTACTTATTTGTATAAATAAAGTTTCTCAGCTCTCATGAAAATAGAAGTGTCATTGAGCTGAATTCTGTCTCATTGTAGCAACAAGTAATATTTATTCACATATAATACTTAATTGAAAATAAACAAGCTTCGTCTCCTTAGGAATATTTTAATATATTTTCATTTTTTATATTTGATGATTGTTTAATTATGTTCTTTAGATTGCTATTGTTTAGTTGCTAAGTCATGTCCAACTCTCTGGAACCCCATGGACTGCAGCATGTCAGGCTTCCCTGTTCTTCACAATCTCCCAGAGTTTGCTCGAATTCATATCCATTGAGTCAGTGATGCTATCTCACCGTCTCATCCTCTGCCGCCCCCTTTTCTTCTTGGCCTCAAATCTTTCCCAGCATCAGGGTCTTTTCCAGTGAGTTGTCTGTTCACATTAGGTGGCCAGAGTATTGGAGCTTCAGCTTCCAATGAATGTTCAGGGTTGATTTCCTTTAGGATTGACTGATTTGACTTCCTTGCTGTCCAAGAGACTCTCAAGAATCTTCTCCAGGACCACAATTCGAAAGCATTGTAATAACCCATTCTAGGAGACATTTTTTTTTTTTTGAACAGTTAGGCCTTTATGTTATAAGAAATGTATATTTTTATCAGTTTACATAAATATTTTGTTGTGGCGAAGTATAATGTGATGAATAAAAGACTTTAAATCATAAAAATATATCCCTCTTGGAGAGGGCTTCTCAGGCTCAGCACTATTGACATTTTGGATCAGATGATTGTTGTTTGTTGACTGACCTGAGGCTTGTAGGATATTTAGTAGCATCTCTAGTGCCTGCTGAATGCCAGCACCCTTCTGTCACCAGTTGTGACAATAAAAAATATCTTCAGACATTGTCACATGTCCCCTGGTAGGCAAAATTTCCACCACCATCCCTGGGAATTCTACCTCTCTACCCCTGTTAAGAACCACTGTTTTAAGGTAGGAATGGAATGAAAATGCATGTTCAAGGAAAAAAAGGGAAGACTGATGTAAAATTTTCAAGCATTTAAAAAATGCTTCATTCATGTATTTTCTTAAGTGGATGATGATGGGCATAAAATCATCATGGTATTTAGAGTCCACTGGATAAATTAAAAAATAATCATTTTTCAGAAATTACCACTGTTTTCAGTATGACAGAATTAAATTTTTTGAAACTCTTGGGATGAAAATTTTCATTTGTCAGCTAAAAATTGTGCAAAGGAGTACATAGATTTTTAACAACTAATTTAGGAGGCAGTCAAACAAAAAATAGCATTTCTCTGTAAGTCATAGCAGAAGTACTATAAAGACTATACAGAATGCATTGATTTGTTTTCTTAATTACTTTTTTAAGGCAAAGCTTTGTGTTCTTTATGTATTAGCCTTCAGCATCCCCACACACGTATTCTGGTATACTAACTGTCTGTCCTATACCGCTAGCTATCCCCTTACCCCTAATCACATTCCTGCAGTGTGATTTTGATGTTTGTTAACACTAATACAAGGTAAGGATTTGCAGTAAATAATTTGGATAGACATGTTAAACCATGATTGTAATGCTTCTGTGCATTGTATAATAATTAACCCTGATTTGTAGTTAAGTAAGCTAAATTTCCATTTATAGAACCTTTTCATGTCTAAAAAATGAACTCATCTTTTTTAAAAAAATAACTAAATCCATTATATATTTTATCAGAGATTATTACATGGTTTTAGGCTTTTTTTTTAACTGTCATAAAACTAGTAAGTATCTAAATTCTTTAGATTGGACAAAATATTCAGCCCACAGAGCCACTGGACTCTTAGAAAAGTCAAATTACTTTTGGAAAGGTGATCCAAACCTTATTTTCCCCTCTTTGGAGCTAAATATTTCTAAACATTTTGAGCTTATTTTTGAAAATACTATAATTTCATAGCTCTGGATTTTTGAGAAAGGCACAGCCATACTTTATATTATATTTAACAGTAGAAGATACTTAGCCAGTAACATTAGACACATTGAAAGACTGAATAACACCACAGTAAATTCATGCAGACTTGGCAAAGAATGCAGTGTGAGTGTGTGTTTGTGTTCAAAACAACCTAGTAAAAACAGAATTCCATAGCACAGTGGTTTTCATTTTTACTCTAAAGGAAAAATTTTCATCAGTCCTTTAAAAAATAAAATCTTTATGTGAGAGGTCTAAACAGTTAAGGAAGGAATTTGCTCCTTGAAATGTCCAATACATTTCATATTTTAACAAATAAAAAGTTTTTGCTATTTTGAAAATTTAATATCTATTGAGACATTTTCTACCCATCACTGTGAATCTGAAATTTGGAGATTTCACAAGTGAAATAAATGAGTGTTTTATGTTTCCTTCATATTTTATTGCTGGAGAAGGAAATGGCAACCCACTCCGATATTCATGTCTGGAAAATCCCATGGACCGAGGAGCCTGGTAGGCTACAGTCCATGGGGTCGCAAAGAGTCGGACACGACTGAGTTACTTCACTTTCATATTTTATACCTCTGAAGAAGGCATCTCCAATGCAAAAATAGCAGAAAAAGTTTGTTTGTACTGATGTCAGTTAAAGAGGTCCCCTTTTCTCTGGGAACATCTGTATTTTGAAAGAGTCAGAAGGGAATTTCAAATATCTGTATTCTGAGACATTTCTAAGTGATTGCATCATCATCTGTGGAAGTAAAAATATGTTCATCTTCTAGCAAATAGAATTTTCTTTGGGCAGAGTATGTGTAGAAATCCATTACTGTTTAAAAAACAAAATGTTTACTCTATTGACTACCTGTGAACTTTTGGCAAATCATTTTTTGTCTTTCCAGTATTAAAAAAAAAAAAACTAAAATTTTACTGTGTGTGTGTGTGCGCGCGCTCAGCTGTGTCTGACTCTTTGCAACCTCGTGGACTGTAGCCGCCAGGCTCCTCTCCATGAAATTTTCCAGGCAAGAATACTGAATGGGTTGCCATTTCCTTCTCCAGGGGATCTTCCCAACTCAGGGATTGAACCTGTGTCTCCTGCATTGGCAGGCAGATTCTTTACCACCACTCCACCTCAGCTTGTTACTGGAGAAGCTAATAGTTTGGCTAAATCAAAGTAATGGAATTTTAGTTTTTGAGAAGTAATCATTCAGTTATAGGTTGTGCAGTGATAAAAGAATCCATTTGTCAATGCAGGAGATACAAGAGACACAGGTTTGATCCCTGGGTCGGGAAGATCCCCTGGAGAAGGAAATGGCAACCCGCTCCAGTATTCTTGCCTAGAAAATTTCATGCACAGAGGAGCCTGGCGAGCTACAGTCTGTGGGGTCACCAAGAGTTGGATACAATTGAGTGACTGAGCACACACACGCACACACACATTCAGACGTATACTCTGAGAAGACAGTTATGTGAGTTCGTAAGTCCAGTTAAAGTAATACATGCAAATAAACAGTTGATTGAGTGTGGTAGAGAAAGCTTCTTTAATTCTGGTAGAATCAATATCACTTCTTGGAAGTGATCTCATTTTTTACTTTGAAGTACAGATATCCTATAATATGATATTTTATTATGCTTAAGATTTAATTTACCCCATGTTAAAAAGGAGCAAATGGAGTGTAAAAATGTATTAATATTTTTAGTTTAGAGGCCAATGTAAATAGCTTTGAGTGATACCAAAATTTTTTTTTAATTTGCATAGCTTGTAACAACAACATCCCCTTCTATTGGCTAGAACAGTCCTTCTCAGATTGAGATAAATGGATAGATCCAGATGGATCTATAGTGTTATTGTATAATTGTCCCACTGAGAACCAAAGAGACTGGATAAATTCCACCTCTAGATGATTAGTCTTTCTTTGTTAATTGTGAAGCACTTATGGAAGAGTTATTGAAAGTTTTGCCCTCTGTAAGTGGCACTTTGGGCCCTGAATTATATTTTGCCTTTGCAAAAAAATCACGTAGTGGTATGCAGATTACATTAATCATGTTTTCTTTTGGCAGTTTTGTAACAATCTTAACCTTCCCTTGTGGTTCAGCGGGTAAAGAATCTGCCTACAATGCAGGACACCTGGGTTTGATCCCTGGGTTGGGAAGATCCCCTGGAGAAGGGAAAGGCTACCCACCCCAGTATTGTGGACTGGAGAATTCCACGAACTGTATGGTCCTTGGGGTTTCAAAGAGTTGGACATGACTGAGCACTTTCACTTAAAAACCTCCAAAGTGATGGTGTTTGTTTACTTGAACATGCATTCCTTAGTATTAGAAATATAGTCATGCAACGTGAGACTGTTTCTTCTTACTTAAATAAAGCATTCCAGTGATATTTTTTAAAGTATATAGTAAAAGGATAATGAACTTTTTTTTATAGCAGAAACTCATTAGAAATGAAAAAAATGTTAATGTTACTCTGCATGTACAACTTAACTCTCAGGTTCCTGTCATTAAGACCAAAAGAAATATATTTTGGGTTATCTAATGGAAAAAGAGGACACATAAAAAGACTTCTGTTTTTCTCCTAGCGCTAAACTATGTTTTGTGGAAAAAACACTGTATAACTTAGTTGACGTTTTCAATTATAATTGTACAAAAGATAGAGAATGTTCTTCAAATGATTTTTTTTCCAGGTTACAGTAAATGCTATAATTTTATATTCTAACTCAGTTAAAGCACTGAGTACTAGAAGAATATTGATATCTGATTATTTAATTTAATGTAGGAGTAAGACTTCTAGATCCTAAAGAACAGTTAACATATTACAGTATCATTGTCTTGTCATTTTTAGTAGTGTTAAAACAACTCAGCTAATTTCAACTATCCAATAAGTCTACAATAATGTTCCTGAAGACAGATTAGCAGTAATGCTTTTAAGGATGGGATGAGTAAAATGTTTTAAATGTGTTCTCCAGCTTTGGAGAATCTTACTGTATTTTGGAGAATCTTACTATATTTTAGAGAGGTTTCATATAAAAGTCATATTAAGTGAAATAACCTCCTATGTAGAACTCATTTTCCTCTCCAGTGACTATAGCAGTTTCTTTTAAAGCTGTGGTTATCAGTGACTGTGTCTCATCTAAGGCTTAATTTCTAAGCCTTCTATTAAGATAGTTTATGATATAGCAAGAAGTACAAATTAAAACTTTTAAAAAATTTAAACAATTAAAATATTTTTGCCTCTAAGATTGGCAAAGATTAAAAAGATTTATACTGTCAAGGATTTTATGAAATGGGTACTCATAAACAGTTGATAGAAGTATAAGTCACAAATATTTTTGGAGGGCAATTTGATATCATTTATCAAAATGTAAAACTCATGTAGTATTTCCACATCTAGGAAATTATCCTACAGAGATATTTGCAGAAGTATGCAAAAGGTATGCATAAGTTTGTTACAATATTGTTTGTAACAGAGAAAAATTAGAAACAACCTTTTTTAACCAGTGCTTTATTGATAGACCTTTGTGGTCATCTTGGAATTAAAGATATTTTAATATTAAAAATAAAAAGTAATTTTAAAAAGGTAACAAATTGAAATGTAAAGTGGTATAGTTGCTGTGGAAAACAGGCTGGCAGTTCCTCACAAAGTCGAACATGGGATTATGATATGATCTAGAAATTCCACTTCTAGGTATATATCCCCCCAAATTGAAAAGAGGTCTCAAACCGATTACTTGTACATCCATGTTCATAACAGCCTTATTCATGATAGTCAACAGGTAGAGGCAATCCAAGCATCCATTTGTGGATGAATGGATAAATAAAATGTGGTATAAACAAATTATGGACTGTATTCAACCTTTAGAAGGATTGAAATTCTGATACATGCTATAACATGGATGAACTTTGAGGATATTATACTAAGTGAAATAAGCCAGGCATAAAAGGACAAATATGATATGATTCCACTTACAGAAGGTATCTAGAATAGGCAAATTCATACAGAGAAAAAGTGGACTAGAGGTTACCCAGGCCTGGGAGGAGAAGGAAATGGCAAATTGTTGTTTCAGAGTATACAGAATTTCAGTGTGGGATGGAGAAAAAGGTTTGGAAATAGAGAGTGGTGATGCTTGTGCAACTTTGTGAATGTATTTAACACCCCTGAATTGCACTCTTAAAAGTGATTAAAATGGTTAATTTTATGTTGTATATTTTTTACCACAATAATTTTTTTTTAAATGAGGTAGCATTATGTGTATTAACTAGGAAATATGTCAGAAGTATTTTTAGGGAGAAAAAAGTATATGTGTATATTAAGGTGTAAGGTTGAAGGGTGGATTCTTTTTTTTTTTTTAATTCTCTCAGTAAGTTTGTTTATACACAGGGAAAAGCTATTGAGAGGATATATATCTATTGGTTAATAGTGTTTTGAGACTAGGAAAGGGATGTACTTTTATACTCTTTGAAATTTTTATAATAAGTATTTCTTTTAAAAATACCTTTATTGAGGGACTTGCCTTGCAGTCCAGTGGTTAAGACTTCTAGCTTCCAATGCAGGGGGCATGGGTTCAGCCCTTGGTTGGAGAACTAAGATCCTGCAAGCTGCTTGGTGTGCCCCCAAAACAGCTTTATTGAACTATAAACCATACAGTTCACCCATTTGAAGGGTATAAGTCAGTGGTTTTTAGTATAGTTAGAGAATTGTGCCTCCATCACCGCAATTAATTTTAGAACATTTTCATTACCCCAAAGGGAAGTTTTACACTCCTCAGCCATAACTATCCAATCCTTACCCCCCTACCTGTCCAACCCTTGGCGACCACTAATCTACTCTCTGTTTTTAATAGATTTGCCTATCCTGAATGTTTTGTGTAAATGGAATCATAAACGTGACCTTTTAGTGTCCGGCCTCTTTTGCTTAGCATGTTTTCAGGGTATGGTTGAGCAATATCCTTTTGTATAGATATGCCACATTTTATCTATCTTTTGATAGATATTTGGGTTATTTCTGCTTTTTGGCTATTATGAATAATGCTGTTCTGAAGTTCATGTCTTTTGAAATACTGCTTATTTTGATGATGTCCTGTTTGTTGTTGTTCTTTGTACTTTTGAGGTCATAGCTAAAACAATGACTAATCTAAGGTCACAGAGATATACATCGTGTTTTTTTCCAAAAAGCTTTGTAGTTTTAGCTCTTATATTTAGATCTCTAATCCCTTCTGAGTTAGTTTTTTTTTTTATTATAATGTGAATGAGGTAGGGGGTTCATCTTTTCTTTTGCACATGGTTATCCTGTGTCCCAGAACCATTTGTTGACTATAACAAGCATTTGTTATAGTCTTGTTAAATAAACAGGCATATTATAATGTTGACTATAACAAGCTTTTATAATTTTAAAACTATAAAGTGAAAGTGATAATTTGCTAAAATGGTAAAAGTGAAGGTGTTCTTGAGAACAGGAGACTTCAGGCTAAAGAGTTAAGTAAGCAAGGAGTACCTGGAGAATGCTTGAGTGAGGAGAAGAGTTTCAAGAGGGATAAACATTGTGAAATGTTACTAAAAGAGCAAATAACTGTGAGAAAAATCAGAAAATCTTGTTTGATTTAATAACAGCAGGATTATGAGTGATGTTAGCAAGAGCAGTTTCGATGGAGTGATAGAGATTAAATCTAGATTGGAATGGATTGAGAAGTGAGGAGTCTGTGAAAAGGTTGACTTGAAGAGGGAGGAGAAAGAAGTTGGTAGCTGGAGAGAGAAAGAATTGAGGGAAAGAATTTGAAAATTTTGCTTATTTGTTTAATGGGAAAGTCTTAAGTGCTATTAAAAGCTGTGGGAGGAATTATTGAGAATGGATGTTGATTATGTAAGAGAGAGAAGGGCTAATCAATGATTCATGATTCCTGAAATGGCAGGAGATAATAGAATCTAAGGCAGAGGATTGGCCTTAGATAATGGAGAGAAATCTCCTCTTGGAACTGGAATGAACTAGAATGAACTGTGTATCAGGAATAGATTGAATGGTTTCTGTTTTGTCTTCTAAGTAGGAGATATGTTGTCCACTGTGTGAAGGGGGAGTCATGGGTGGGCTGGCATATAGAATAAAGGAGAGGGTAAGGCCCACTTAGAGTTAGTGTTCATGAATTTTTAGTGGAATGTATTTGCCTTATTTCATTATTTTCTCCAGTAGAATTTGGTAATACAGGTATAAGCTTGGAGAAAAGAAATTCATTCAGAATTTTTGCCAGAGAGTTGAATTTAGGCTTTTATCAAGAATGCTGTTGAAGGACTTCCCTGGTGGTCCAATGGATGCCACGCTTCCATTGCAGGTGGCATGGGTTCAATCCCTGTTTGGGAAACTGAGATCTTGCAGCCATGGCACTACTAAAAAAAATTGCTGATGCTGTAGAAATGATGGACCGTAGCTTGGTGAGAGGAGTGAAGAAAGAAAAAGTCTATTAGACTGGGAAAAAGCATACATAAAGGAGAGAGTTGAATTTTACAGTACCATTTTATTGAACTATAGTTTCCATACCATAAAATTCATCCTTTAAAGTATGCAGTTCAGTGGTTTTCAGTCTTTTTAGCTGTGCAGTCATCACCATTATCTAATTCCAGAACATTTTCACCACCCAAAAGGAAATCCTGTATCCATTAGCAACCGTTCCTTAATTCCCCCTTCAATGGCAACCACTAATCTACTGTCTATCGATTTACCTGGACATTTCATGTAAATAGAATCATAATGTGTGACCTTTTGTATCCGATTTATCTTTAACATAATGATTTCAAGGTTCATCCGTGTTGTGGCATGTATCAGTACTTCCTTTTCATGACACAATAATCCATCTTATGGATATATCACATTTTATGTATCTGTCCATCAGTTGATGGACATTTGGATTATTTCCACTTCTTGGCTATTAACAATGCTACTGTGAACATTTATGCACAAGTTTTGGTATGAACACACATTTTAATTTCTCTTGGATACACATACCTAGGCATGGAATTACTAGGTCACTCTATGTTTAACAATTTGAGGAATTGCCAAAGTGTTTTCCAGAGTGACTGCACTAGTTTCCCTTCCTACCAGCAATATATGAGGCTTCTGGTGACTTCACGTCATCACCAACACTTGTTATTGTCCATCTTTTTGATTACAGCCATCCTACTGTGTGTGTTGGGTATCTTTTAAAAACTTTTTTATTTATACAATCAGTACATGAATTCTTTTCCTTATGAAATATTAGCATTATATAAATCAAGCTAAAATCCCTAATCTCCACCCTGGCCAGTTCCTATACCTTACCTAGAAGGAACAGTTGTTTTTAGTTTGATGTATATATTTGTTTCATATATATATATTTTTCAAAATTAACAAGAAATTCTCCGTGTAGATAGCCCTTTATAGCCTTCTTACATTAACCCACCTGTTTTCATGAAAACTCTGTAATAAATGATATTAATTTTTTCCCTTTCCAACCTCGAACTGTTGAATGTAACATCCTTTAACATCAGTAAAAATCGTATCAAAGAAGCAAATCAACTAAATGATTATAGATAAAGCCATAATATTATGGCTGTATATTATGGCTTTTAAAATGGCCTTTATGTATTGAAACTTAATCAGTAAAACTAGTATTTTCTTCATGTTTTTAGTGCCTGGCTGTCTGGCTATGAAAACCCTGTGGTGTCACGAATTAATATGAGAATCCAAGATCTGACAGGACTAGATGTCTCCACAGCAGAGGAATTACAGGTAGGTAATCACATTATTCTTAAACTTCTTCAAAAGATGCTTCACATAGAGAACTCTCCTCAATGTTATGTGGCAGCCTGGATGGGAGGGGAGTTTGGGGGAGAATGGATACATGTATATGCATGGCTGAGTCCCTTTGCTATCCATCTCAAATTATCACAACACTATTAATTGGCTATACTCCAATACAAAATAAAAAGTTAAAAAAATTTTTTTAAAAAGATGCTTCAGATGAGATTTTTCTGTCACTGTACAGACAGTATTCAATTTGCATACTTTGTGACTGTAAAAGTGCATATATAGGCTGAAACCATGTACACTGATCTTAATAATCAGTGGGAAAACTTGAAATTGTTCTGGGACCTTTAAAATTTTTTCTCAAAACATTAAAAACTCTTACTGTTGAGTATAAATTTCTAAGGAAATGAAAAATATGTAATACTAATATTTATTAATACACTGTTTTTCATAAATAATTTTTTCTTTCTGTTTTCAATTCATATACCATAAAATTTACCCTGATTTTAGTATTCACATGGTTGTACATCATCACCACTATTTTCGTCACACCGAAAGAAACCCCATTTAAGTAATCACTGTCCATTCCCCTGCTCTAGTGCCCCTGGCGACTGCTTCTCTACTTTCTGTGAATTTGCCTCTTCTAGATATTTCATATAAATGGAGTAATACAATATGTGGCTTGATATATTTGGGTTATTTTACTTAACAATGTTTTTAAGCTGTATATGTATTGTAGCATGAATCAGCACTTCATGCTTTTTCATGTCTGAATAATACTCTCTTATTGGCGACTTAGCATAGCATAGCATAGCATTGGATATACCACATTTTATTTATTAGTTGAAGAACATTTGTTTCCACTCTTTGGATATTATGACTAATGCTATGAACATTGGTCTACAAATTTTTGAACAGATAACATTTAAATTCCTCTTGGGTATATATCTACTAAAGGAAGTGTGCTGGTTCATGGGTTATCTTTAATATTTAAGGAGCTGACAAACTGTTTTCCCAAATGGCCAAGTGATTTTACGATCCCACTGGCAATGTACAGGGTTCCATTTTTGTCTCATCTTTGCCAACACCTGTTCTTGCCCATTTTTTTAAATTAAGGTTATACTAATATGTATGAAATGCTATTTCATTATGGTTTTTATTTGCATTTCCCTGGAAAACCACTAGACCATTCAGGTATGACCTAAATCAAATCCCTTATGATTATACAGTGGAAGTGAGAAATAGATTTAAGGGACTAGATCTGATAGAGTGCCTGATGAACTATGGATGGAGGTTCGTGACATTGTACAGGAGACAGGGATCAAGACCATCCCCAAGAAAAAGAAATGCAAAAAGCAAAATGGCTGTCTGAGGAGGCCTTACAAATAGCTCTGAAAAGAAGAGAAGCAAAAACCAAAGGAGAAAAGGAAAGATATAAGCATCTGAATGCAGAGTTCCAAAGACTAGCAGGGAGAGATAAGAAAGCCTTCCTCAATGATCAGTGCAAAGAAATAGAGGAAAACGATAGAATGGGAAAGACTAGAGATCACTTCAAGAAAATTAGAGATACCAAGGGAACATTTCATGCAAAGATGGGCTTGATAAAGGACAGGAAAGGTATGGACCTAACAGAAGCAGAAGATATTAAGAAGAGGTGGCAAGAATACACAGAAGAACTGTACAAAAAAGATCTTCATGAACCAGATGGTCATGATGGTGTGATCACTCACCTAGAGCCAGACATCCTGGAATGCGAAGTCAAGGAAGCATCACTACAAACAAAGCTATTGGAGGTGATGGAATTCCAGTTGAACTATTTGAAATCTTAAAAGATGATGCTGTAAAAGTGCTGTCCTCAATATGCTAGCAAATTTGGAAAACTCAGCAGTGGCCACAGGACTGGAAAAGGGCAGTTTTCATTCCAATCCCAAAGGCAATGCCAAAGAATGTTCAAACTACCGCACAATTGCACTCATCTTACATGCTAGTAAAGTAATGCTCAAAATTCTCCAAGCCAGGCTTCAGCAATATGTGAACCATGAACTTCCAGATGTTTAAGCTGGTTTTAGAAAAGGCAGAAATAAAATTGCCAACATCCACTGGATCATCAAAAAAGCAAGAGAGTTCCAGAAAAACATCTATTTCTGCTTTATTGACTATGCCAAAGCCTTTGACTGTGTGGATCACAATAAATTGTGGAAAATTCTGAAAGAGATGGGAATACCAGACAACTTGACCTGCCTCTTGAGAAACCTGTATGCAGGTCAGGAAGCAACAGTTAGAACTGGACACGAAACAACAGACTGGTTCCAAATAGGAAAAGGAGTACGTCTATGCTGTATGTTGTCACCTTGCTTATTTAACTTATATGCAGAGTACATCATGAGAAATGCTGGGCTGGAAGAATCACAAGCTGGAATCAAGATTGCCAGGAGAAATATCAGTCACCTCAGATATGCAGATGACACCACCCTTATGGCAGAAAGTGAAGAGGAACTAAAGAGTGAAAACGTTGGCTTAAAGCTCAACATTCAGAAAATGAAGATCATGGCATCCGGTCCCATCACTTCTTGGCAAATAGATGAGGAAACAGTGGCTTACTTTATTTTTTTGGGCTCCAAAATTACTGCAGATGGTGATTGCAGCCATGAAATTAAAAGATGCTTACTCCTTGGAAGGAAAGTCATGACCAACCTAGACCTCATATTAAAAAGCAGAGACATTAATTTGCCAAAAAGATCTGTCTAGTCAAGGCTATGGTTTTTCCAGTGGTCATGTATGGATGTGAGAGTTGGACTGTGAAGAAGGCTGAGCGCCGAAGAATTGATGCTTTTGAACTGTGGTGTTGGAGAAGACTCTTGAGAGTCCCTTGGACTGCAAAGAGATCCAACCAGTCCATCCTAAATGAGATCAGTGCTGGGTGTTCTTTGGAAGGACTGATGTTGAAGCTGAAACTCCAATATTTTGGCCACCTGCTGCGAAGAACTGACTCATTGGAAAAGATCCTGATGCTGGGAAAGATTGAGGGCAGGAGGAGAAGGGGACGACAGAGGATGAGATGATTGGACGGCATCACCGACTCAATGGACATGAGTTTGGGTAAACGCTGGGAGTTGGTGCTGAACAGGGAGGCCTGGCGTGCTGGGGTTCATGGGTCTCAAAGAGTTGGACACAATTGAGTAACTGAACGGAACTGATTGCTAATGATGTTGAGTATCTTTTCATGAACTTATTAGTTATTTTTATATCTATGAAAGTAATTTCTATTCAAATCCTTTGCCTGTTTTTTTTTAATGGGGTTGTCTTTTATTGAGTTATAAGTGTTGTTCTTATGTTCTGAATACTGGACCCATGTTAAGTATATGATTTGCAAATATTTTCTCCCGTTCTCTGGGATGTCTTTCACTTTCTTGATGGTGTCCTTTGGCAAAAATCTTTAATTTCTATGAAGTCTGATAGTCTTTTTTTTTTTTTTTTTTTGGTTGCTTTTGCTTAAGGTGTCTTAAGAAACCATTGCCTAATCCAAGGACATAAAGATTTACACCTGTGGTTTTTTCCTATAATTTTCATGGTTTTATTTCTTACATTCAGGTCTTTGATCCATCTTGAGTCATTTTTATATATGATATAAGGTAGAGCCCAAGTTCATTCTTTTCATGTGGTTATATAGGCAATTGTCCCAGCATCATTTGTTGAAAACTAGTCTTCACTATTGAATTGTCTCAGTAATTTAAAATATTAGAGATACTGAGGATTACAGTGTTTTAAATCTTTGTAAGTACTTCTCAGGGGCTTTCCTGGTGGCTCAGGGGTTAAAGCATCTGCCTGCAATGCGGGAGACCTGGGTTTGATCCCTGGGTTGGGAAGATCCCCTGGAGAAGGAAATGGCAACCCACTCCAGTGTTCTTGCCTGGATAATCCCATGGACAGGGGAGCCTAGTGGGCTACAGTCCACAGGGTTACAAAGAGTCGGACACGACTGAGCAACTTCACTTCACTTCTTTAAGCACTTATCAACAGTGATTTCCTTTCTTCTCATTGTGAAACTTATGATACAGAGTGAGCATCTTTTCTCTTTCTTTGTAAATTGTCCTGCTTCTGAGTTTGGTTCAGCTTTTAGTGTTTTATCCTTTCTGCTTTTAATGTTGCTAAATATCTCTCAGAGATCTTTTATTGATGATTTTTTTCCAGAGTCACTTCCTCTAAGATATCTTCATTCTTTTCATCATGATCACTTTCTTTATGTTAATAAGTTCATCGCCAACAAAATTCCTCTGACCTTCACCAGATTCCTCTGACTGCATATCTAGAGTTTCTCAAACAGCAAAAGTTGGAAACATTTTCCTTGTCAGTCTTTTATTCTTCATCTCCATTTTAGTTTGATTTGTGGGGGGATCAGCATGAGTTTTCTTTTTAATACTGAAGTATAGTTGATTTACAATGTTGTGTTAGTTTCAGGCATACCACAAAGTGATTTAGTTATACATATCTGTATATATGTATTTTTTTTTTTCAGATTCTTTTCCCCTATAGATTATTACAGAATATTGAGTAGAGTTCCTTGTGTTATCGCTGAGGGTCGGACACGACTGAGCGACTTCCCTTTCACTTTTCACTTTCATGCATTGGAGAAGGAAATGGCAACCCACTCCAGTGTTCTTGCCTGGAGAATCCCAGGGTTGGGGGAGCCTGGTGGGCTGCCATCTATGGGGTCGCACAGAGTCGGACATGACTGAAGTGACTCAGCAGCAGCTACCTTTCTGCTTTCGTAACCATAAGTCTGTTTTTTTGTGTTTTGTTTTTGTTTTTTTTTTAATTTTGTAGTTTGTATTGGAGTATAGCTGATTAACAATGTTGTGATCGTTTTAGGTGAACAGTGAAGGGACTCAGCCATACATATACATGTATCCCTTCTCCCCAGGATGGCACAGTGGTAAAGAATCTGCCTGCCTGTGCAGGAGATGTGGGTTCAGTTCCTGGGTTGGGAGGATCCCCTAGAGTAGGAAATGACAACCCATTCCAGTATTCTTTCTTGGAAAATTCCATGGACAAAAGAGCCTGGTGGGCTACAGTCCATGGGGTCACAAAGAGTCAGACACAGCTAAGCGCGTGCACACACACACTCTCCCCCAAGCTCCCCTCCCATCTTGGTCCTTGTTGGTTATCCATTTTGAATATAGCGGTGTGTTTATGTCCATCCCAAACTCCCTATCTGTCCCTTTCCGTTAGTCTTTCCCCCACCCCCAACCATAAGCTTGTTCTCTGAGTCTGGTTTTTGTTTTGTAAGTTCATTTGTATCATTTTTTTAGATTCCACATATAAGTGATCAAATGATATTTGTCTTTCTCTGACTTACTTCACTTAGTATAACAATCTCTATGTTGTTGCAAATGGAATTATTTCGTTCCTTTTTATGGCTAAGCAACAGTCTGTTGATAAGTATATTCCACATCCTTGTCTATTCCTCTGTCAGTGGACATTTAGGTTGCTTCCTAAAGGTCTTAGCTGTTGCAAATAGTGCTGCAGAGAACATCTGGGTGCATGTGTCTTTTAGAATTACGGTTTTCTCTGGATATATGCCCAGGAGTGGGATTGCTGAATTACATGAAGCTCTGTTTTCCATTTTTTTAAGGAACCTCCATACTCTTCTCTGTAGTGGCTCTGTCAGTCTACATCCCCGCCAGCAGTGTAGGAAGGGTCTCCTTTCTGCACACCCTCTCCAGCATTTTTTGTTTCTAGACTTTTTGATGATGGTCATTCTGACCCTTGTGAGGTGATACGTCATAGTTTTGATTTGCATTTCTCTAATAATTAGTGATGTTGAGCTTTTTTTTTTTTCATGTGCTTTTTGGTCATCTGTATGTCTTCTTTGGAGAAACATCTGTTTAGATCATCTGCCCATTTTTTGTTAGGGTTTGTTTTTTGATACTGAGCTGTGTGAGCTGTTTGTGTATTTTGGAGATTAATCCCTTATCAGTCACATCATGAGAGAGGTGAGCTCAGGTCCTACTCATCTTTTCTCATCTTGTCCCAGAACCGAGTCCATTTCAGTTTGATTTCAATTTCAGTTACAGCATTATTGCTTTCCATTTCTCTGCTGCAGTTACCTTTGTTGGCCAATTTCTTCTAATTGTCTATTATTGCAAAACATCACATAGATTTTTACTGGAGAATAAGGCGTATGCTTTTCTGTCTGTACAAGAACTGAATAACAGATATGCAGTGGCCAATCATTGATACTTTAAAGAAGTGGTTGGTCATTGGTCATGTTGTGTAGCTGTTATTTATGTAGTAATTTGTGGACTGAAGAGCTAGTAGCAATATTTGCTACTATATATAGTAATTACTGTGGTATTGTATATAATTACTCACAGTTAATGTAACATGGTAACTGAAATGTCCACTGTGCTGTTGGGGGTCTGGTGTTAATGGTTAGTTAAACCATGATATCTGTGATGTATGCATTTTAGAACTGCAAAACAGGACTGCCTATATTTAAGTTTGCCTAAGTAAATTATCATTTACTCCATGGTCATCTACAACTTCCTTGGTACTCATTTGATTATTAAAAAAATGAAAGCTATGATGTGTCTTTTCTTTCCTAATTTGTATTTATTCTTACCTGCCTAACCATCACAGGCTCTTTCAGGCTACTTGATATTTCTGACTGAATAGTCTGATCCAAACCAAGATATCTACAACATAAGAAGTAAATTATCCACAGTAATAATAATTTACATAAGACTTGGACTTTGCTGTGAGCAAAGTTGTAACTATGTACTCATTTTATCAACAATGCTCTTTAGCATTATGAAGCATTATGTAGCATTATGTACTCATTTTATCAACAGTGCTCTTTAGCATTATGAAGCATTATGTAGCATTATGTACTCATTTTATCAACAGTGCTCTTTAGCTCACATTTTCCTTTAATTTTGTTAGCATTTTGTCATATTGGGGTGAAAAGAGGTAGTTAACATTATCTTTATTTTACAAACAAGAAAAGTGATTGTATCCAAAGTTACATATGCTGTATTTTAACTAAGAAATCTGGACCATGAACTCAGACCAAATATTTTTCTTACTTTCTTTTGTTGCTTCTCACTGGGACATTTGTCACATCCAGATGAAGTTGTCAGGGCCTTCCAACAGGAATAATTAAATTGGTGTTAACTTCTTCTCTTTTTTTACTTAAGTAGGGAAAAAATACATATCCAAAGGGGATTTCATTAAAGTAGATTGGGAATTTTCCAGTATTTTGGGCTTTGGTAAACATGAATCTTGATTTAAATTCTCAAGGAAAGTGTTTACTGACAATAATAAAAATTGTGAAATTCTAATTTTATAAAACTAATTCTAAAAATCAAAGTTTGTTATGTATTAGGAAAATCATGTGCTCCAAACATTTGCTAAAGAAAAGCATATTAATTAAGATTCTAAAATAGCGTTTAACAGCTCTTAGTTTTTCATCCTTGATTTCTTAGAAACTCTAATTAAAAAAAAAAAAATGCTTTGCTTCTCATTTATTTAGAAGTACCTAACTGTGATATATGAGAGATCAAAATGGGACTCAGATTTTTTTGAATAGTAATCTTGATAGTTCTTTTATTCATGCCTTGTTTCTCATGCAGGTAGCAAATTATGGAGTTGGAGGACAGTATGAACCCCATTTTGATTTTGCACGGGTAAGTAAACAAAAAAAATGGAGAATGTAGGAGTTCCACTGAAGCTTAGGCATGACATGTTAATTCTGTCATTTTAGTATTATAAATTCATAGCTTATTTTGGAAGAGGTTTGTAGCTCATTTGTGGAAGCATGGTGGGATAGATGCTCTATACATTTTAGCAGTAAGAAACAACTAGAGACATGGAAAAGAATTTAGGATACTTTTAAATGCATCACTGAGCTTTGGGGAAAGTAAAGGAAGTTCTCAAAGGCAAACTGAACAAAGAAAATCTAGAGACTAAAATTAGAGAGTTAAAAGGAAGCAAAAAGGCTGAGGCTGAAGGCGTATACCTCCAGGAATGTAGAGCTTTGGAGATTAACGGCTCTGTGAGAGGGCCTGTATAAATGTATGCTACTGACCTGAGATCCCTGCATAAAACCTAAATCTCTAAAGGCATACACCTTCAGAGAAAGAAAGGATGGCCTAGAAAATCATCTGCTTTGAGTCAGGACACTTCAGGAGTTTCCTTTTGCATCCTGGCTTGCGTAAGATGTATTATGGGGAGCTTCTTTGGGCAGTTTGAAAGCATAGGCCTGCCAACAGCTATAGATGCCCCCAGGGTGTTGATACCTCAGTGATCAGATATAGAATATAAAATAACTATACAATACTTTATTCATTTTTGTCTTATCTTTTATTTTTAAATTCTCAATGATTTAACTGAAATAGAATCTTCAGGTTGAAAAATTTTTTGAAATCTTAAATTTAGTGGATTAAACAGATTAGAGACAGCTGTAGTGAATTGGCCAGTAAATCTGCAGGAGTTACAGGAATACATTTTGGAAAAAAAAATAGATGTGGAGACTGGAGGAAAAATAATATTAAAGCAGTTTGTTAAAAACCCATCCTTGCCCAAGTACTCTTGGTTAAGTATTTAACCTTTTAAATAAAAGTAATTTTAACATATTGAGCTATAAATTATGTCATTACCAAATCTTAATTTAAGCTTTATTATAATTACATGAATTCTAAGACATGTGCCAAGTATTCTAATAAACTTCTTGATCTATTACCATTTTTAAATAAGAGTATATTCTTTGGAAAAAAAACATAGTCTGTTAATATATTATGTTATATTCCTTGACTGACTTAATCCTAAAATCCTAGATACTTTCTGTGTATAGGCTAGCAAAGAATATATTTTTAGTCTATTTTCCTTCTATTTTCAATTACTGAAAAATGTCTTAGGATCTTGGATGACGTGAAAGACTACAGTTTAAGTTCTGACATTAATGTAACTAAACTTTTTTTCTTAGATTTGTATTTTGAAATAATTAGACTCCTAGGAAGTTTCCCCCCAAAAATGTACAGGAAGATCCCATGCACCCTTCAGTGTTAACATCTTGCATAACTATAGTTCATTATTAAAACCAGAAAATTGGCACAAGCAACAGAGCTTATTCATGTTTCACCAGTTATACTGGCTCTCGTGTGTATATGTGTATAGTTCTATTACACGTGTGGCTTTGTGTAACTACCAGCACAGGTCAGGGTACATAACTGCACCATCACGTCAGACTCCCTGTATACTACTCTGTCGCTCCACATACCCTTCTGCTATCCCTAACTGCTGGTAATCATTAATCTGTTCTTTATGATAATTGTTATTTCATAAATGTTATATACAGCGTGCATCCTTTTAAGATGGTTTCTTTTCACTCAGCATAATTCCCTTGAGATTCATCCATGTTTTTGCAGAGCATATTGATAGGGTGTTTCTCTTTATTGCTGAGTAGTTTCTTGTGGTATGGAAATACCAGTTTAGTCGTTCATCCTTTGAAGGATATTAAGGGACATATTGAGGATATGACAAAGGAATGTGTATAAATTTCTGTATGAAAAATAAAATACTTTTTTTTTTTAGAAAATGCCAAGACTATTCTGTATTTTAATTAGCTTTAAATAGCCAGATGTAAATTCTCTAGCCAGATTAAAGTGCTGACAGTCAAAAGACAGGAATAGTAGAGGTGTGAATATTTGAATAGATCATGAGTTCAAAGTAAATCTCAAAGTTATTTTTTTTACCCACAGAGAATTGACTTAATGAATGGGGCTGAAGGTCTCTCATGTCTTGCTTGTTTGGAAGCTAAAACTATAGTTGTTAATTTTTAAAACAATCTGTGGATAGTAGATACTGGTTTTCATTGTATAGACTAATTTCCGCCCCCCAGTGGTCTTATCAAAAGTATTCAGTGTACTGGTTGAATCAACAGTCAACAAATACTTGAGAGCCTTTTGTATGTAGTGCACTGGATATTACAAAGGAACCTTTAGGGGCTATTTTTAGCTTACTGTTCAGCATGTTACTGATGTTTAGTTGCCTGTGGAGAACTTGAATTACTGAATTTTACATCACGGAATTGTATTTTATTCACAGAAAGATGAGCCAGATGCTTTCAAAGAGCTGGGGACAGGAAATAGAATTGCTACATGGCTGTTTTATGTAAGTTATAGCTAAAATTTTCATTTTGAGTTGGGATTTGATCACATGACTTGTTTTAATGTGTTTAGATGTTTGCTTTGGTTAGCTCTTAACATCTTAGTTGAATGTTTCTTACAACTGAGTAAAGAGGGTTAAGATTTTTTTTTCATTTATCACTTTTTCAGATTGTACTTACTACAGTCTGAGGAAGAAAGTTAAAATGATATCAGAAAAGTGTACAAATCATAGGTATTAACTTGATAAATTTTCACAAAGTGAACATATCTAGTGTATTCGGCACTCAGACCAAGAAATAGTACATTACAGCACCCTAGAAGCCCTTTCCTCAAGGGTAACCGTTCTCACATTGTTCATTAGTTTCAAAACAGTATGATCTTTTTAAAAATTGTTTATCTATTGATACAGATAGAAAGAACCAAGCTTTGATCATATAATATTTGCCCCAGTTATCTGTTGCTGCATAACAGATCATGCCAAAACTGAAAGGTTTAAATTAATAATTTGATTTTTACCTTTCATGGTGGTGAGAGTGGGCTTTATTCATGGTTCTTGCTCTGAATCTCTCATGATGGCTGGCACTTGGGGTCACCTTGAAGATTGAGATTAAAGCTGACCAAAATACTGACTTTTGGCCTGGGCTTCCTCACAGCATGGTGACTGGATTCTAAGAGCAAGTATCCTCCCACAAAAGGCAGTACATGACATTTTTATTAGCCATGCTCCAAAGTCAAATAATGTCACTTCTGCTCTATTTTATTAATTGAGGCCATTATAGATGTCTGCCATGCTTCAAGAGGGAAGGAACATAGACACGGATTCTGCCACTCAAGCAGCATGTCCCTGTCATGTAAAAAGAACACATGGGACAGTCCATATTGGGGTATATTAGATTTAGCAAGTACAGTCTCCTACAGTGTTGTAACCTTCATTAACTTTAAAAGATGTATTTTATATTGACTTAGTTTTGCTTATTTCATTGTTGTTTCCATCCCCTATCCTCCTTTGATTTATATGAAATTGAATCTTTTTGTTACCTATTTTATTTCACTCCCTGCCAGATCTGTGTATCCCTACTCCATCTGGTTTCTTTCTTCCTTGCTCCCTGCTCCCTTCTGTTTGTCTTTCGCCCAGTTTATTTTTGGATCATTCTTCTTTCCCTCCCCCCCCCTTTTTTTTTAACAGACCTCCCCCCCTTTTTTTTTTAACAGACCTCTTTCCCTGTATCCAGCCTACCTTGTCACTCTCCTGATTGCTCTCCTCATCCCTCTCACAACTCCATCTGGTTTGTAGAAGGATCTAAGACACCATAAAAAAAAAGGATTTAAGATGTATAAGATAAATTAAGAATGGGAGAGGGAAAACCAAGGGAGAAGCTGATAACATTATGCAAAAATTAGTGTTGTGAAGTCTTTGTATATTTTCTAGAGGTGAGATCTGTAGACTTGTACTGATTTTTATACCATCTTTAAGTGTGATGCTTGTCAGACTTTTGATCTGTACATTTACTTCATCAGATTAGCAGTTATTGTGGTTTTAATTTGCATTTCTCTTATTAGAGAGGTTGAGCATCTTTTCAGCTATTTAAGAGCCATTAAGCATTTGCTTTTGGCTATATTTGTTTCATAAACGCAGGCATACATGATGCTGTATTAATTGGTCCAGTATTCATAAATGTTAGATTATTTGTAATTATTAGACTATATATTAATTAGGTCCCCCTTTATAGCATTTTTATTAATTAGTTTTCATTTTTTTTCCCACTATTTGAATGCTCTTCCCAGATGGTCCCATAGCACAAAGTTTAAATTTCTCCAAAGTTAACTTTTCATTGCTTAAGAGCGATCAGGTCTTTGATACTGATTATGCATGTATCACAGTAAAATACACTTCTTTATATCACTCACTTTAAGCTGTTTAATATTAAGGTCAGACTCTGTTTTCTTTGGTACAGCTTCCCTGGTGGCTTGGTACAGCATTTGCCTATATATCACTGATTATAGCATATAGATGGATTTTTGCTTGATGTTACACTATATTATACTTCATTTTTTTGAAAAAAAATCTTCACTCTATGATCTGTGTTTCCTTTGCCTTATTTTGTGCATGTACTTCTTCAATTTATTTGGAAGATTTGTGTTTTTATTCTGGTTTACCTTTATAACTTTATAAATCTCTTAATTTTCTAATTTTTAGTTGCCATGTGTTGATACCCTACATGAGAAATGACAAAACTGGTTGTAGTTTGTTACTTTTCTCTTAGTTTATTTCTATTTTGTTTGAATTCATGTATTTAAATATTTATTGAATACCTACTATTTTGAGGTACCATTTTAGACACTGAAGCTCAGCAATAAAACAGGTGAAAATTCCTACCCCTATGGAGGTGATATTCTAGTGCTATATAATACATATTTATACCCTTATGTTCCCCAACGTGTCAGTTTTAAATCCTCTCTTTTTACCTCTGGCTATAAAAGAAATAGCTATCTCCCAAATTCTTTTCCAGTCTCCCTTGCTGACTTTATCTTTCCTTTGCTTTTATATATGTATGTACACCCAAATGGCATCTTGTTTTTTAAAAACTGACCAGCATGCACCAACCCATCTATGTAATTAGAAGTCCAGGTATTCTCATTCTAGTATTCAGTATCATAGCTATCTCACAGTAGCATGTTTAATTTTTTTTTTTTTTAATATCTGGCAGTTCATTAACCAATGGAGCATACTGAACAACAAACTGTTACATCTTTCAGGAAGAAAAAACAGTAAATTTGAAAACACATCACCACTGAATTTGGACACAACACCTCTACTCAATTAAGAGAAACATTTGTACAGTCTAGATCTTTATTTTTATACCCATCAGGCCATGAATTCATAGGGAATGGGCTCCAACAATTTGGGTTCCTTTCCATTGGTCCTCATGAAGTGTGCTTCTCTGGGTGGAACAGGCTGGTACTTCAGCTGAACTCAAGTCCCTTTCTCTTTAGTTTCCTTCTTTTTCTGATCATTTTCCTTCACACATTTCAGGAATCTAGCTTGGCACATTAATTCTTTTGGCAAGAATCTTGTTTGTTTACAGTGATGCCAACAGCATGCTGGGTAACATTGTAGACTCTCCCAGTTTTGCCATGGTAACATTTGTGGGGCGTTCCTTTTTGAACAGTACCCATTCCCTTGATATCTATAATATCACCCTTCTTGTAGATTCGCATGTATGTGGCCAAAGGAACAACTCCCATGTTTTCTGAAAGGCCTAGAGAACACGCAGTGGGCGCCCTCCTCTTGCCCTTTGAGTTGGTCGTTTTGGTGAATTAGCCTGAGGGGCCAGGGGTGAGATGGGAAGCCGCAGGAGACACGCATGGGCCTCGAAAGGGGCATGTTTAATTTTACTCCACCAGCACTTTTGACAATACTCTGTCATCTCTTATTAGATGAGTGATGTGTTAGCAGGAGGAGCCACTGTTTTTCCTGAAGTAGGAGCTAGTGTTTGGCCCAAAAAGGTAAGCTGGATTTGTCATTTTAGCTGGGGGTATTTCTCTGTATTTTTTTCCTCTCAGGAAGAGAGATACCTATAGTTATTTATCTATAAAAATAAATAACATTTTAAAAGATAATATACTTAAGGAATACATTATCTATAGGAAAATCTTTCCTTTTTTTTTTTTGTACAATTTACCATGGGTACCCAGAAGTATGAACAACCAGGGATTAGTATTTAGAAGTTTTCACTTTTAAAATGGGTTCCATATGATGCTTGCTATTTATAAGATGTGTTAGCTTTGGCAAACGCACTTCTTTGTTAAGCAACTCTGATGTTAATGTTTTCGTGTCATTGCCAAAATTTTGTAAGTTATGTCATACTTTCAGAATTCTATTAGAGGAAGATATAGTGCTGCCATGGGGAATTATTTCCATAAAACAGGAAAATTTAATTACTGTAAAAGTGATAACCTGATACTTTATTTGGGGATAATTTTGTTTTGTTCTCCTCAGGGAACTGCTGTTTTCTGGTATAATCTGTTTGCCAGTGGAGAAGGAGATTATAGTACACGGCATGCAGCCTGTCCAGTGCTGGTTGGAAACAAATGGGGTAAATATTTCCTGTACTTTCTGAATAGAATTTATGATTTTGGTCTCTTATTTTGGAATTATTTTTTTATGACATTTTAAACACTATTTCCACTTGTTACTCTGAGAAACACTATATGAGTCAAAGTTGAATTAGACAATATCTTCCTCTCTCGGGATTCATAGTTGTCTCAGACACATTAGTGGGTAAAATATAATGTAGTATATAATAATACAAAGATGTAAACAGAAGACCGTAACTACTTACATTTAGGGAGGCTTCTTTGAAGTTTTAATTTTTCTGTTTGGTCTTGAAGATAAGCAGTTGTTTTCCAAGCATGTTAGGGACCAGGGCCAGGACTCGTATGAGGCTGGAGAGGTACTCTCAAGGGTCATGCAAGTATAGAACTGGCCAAGTTAAAAAAAAGGGAATAGAAATGGGTAAGATTATTTTAATAAAGATTCATTTAACCCCATAACTATTTTAGTATGTGTCACTTGGCCACACTTCTAAGATTTAAGAGAAATGATGTTTATATTTGTGAACCACTGGACTAGAATAAAGAGAGGCTAGCACAGGAGAGATGAGTTTAGAAGGCTGTTTCCTGTTGTCTGCGTGGGTGATGATAAAAGGCTGGACTAAGACAGCTGCAGAAGATTTGGAGAGCAGTGAACAGATTGCAGAGATCAAAGAAGGAAAAATGACAGGGTTTAATGAATGAAAGATTGGCTACACAGGTTAAGAAAGGTAACAGACTAGTTAAGAGTTAGTAAGGAATTAGTAAGTGTTAGTTTAGATATTTTATACATGTCGATGCCATGTTCTATAATATAGGGGAAGAAGGAAATTAATTCCTTTTGGGGTGTATTAAACAGTATCTTGAAACACAGGAAACTTAATGAGCACATAATAGGAGAGATTAATCATAGAGTTGCTCCTTTAATGTGGAGACTTTATATTCATCTTTTAAATGTCTTTGTATTAGAAGTTGTATTTTGTGAGCAGGTAAAACAGTGTTTTGTTCTGTCTATACCTACCTACATCGCTTCCCTAGTAGCTCAGATGGTAAAGAATCTGCCTGCAATGCAGGAGACCCAGGGTTTGATCCCTGCGTCAGGAAGATCCCCTGGAGAAGGAAATGGCAATCCACTCCAGTATTCTTGTCTGAAGAATTCCATGGACAGCGGGACCTGGTGGGCTACAGTTTATGGTGTCGCAAAGAGTCAGACATGACTGGGCGACTAACACATACCTACATTAGAAACTTTAAGAAATGTACATTTACAGATTCTCAAATGTACATACATAAAAAATCTGTGTCTCCATCATTTAGTGAAGTTCTTGAAAGCCTCAGTAGCATGCATCTTTGTCTGGTTTTGGTCTTGAATTTTTTAACCCATGTTGAAACTTCATTATAGAGCTTTATCTCAGAAGTTAATTCAGTACTAGTTAGATAGCAGGATACATTAATATATTTTGTTCTTTCACAGTATCCAATAAATGGCTCCATGAACGTGGACAGGAATTTCGAAGACCATGCACCTTGTCAGAATTGGAATGACAAATGAACTTTCTCTCCTGTTGTACTCTAATGTGTCTGATACACACAATTCCCAGTCTTAACTTTCAAGAGTTTACAATTGACTAACACTCCGTGATTGATTCAGTCATGAACCTCATCCCATGTTTCATCTGTGGACAATCACTAACTTTGTGGGTTTTTTTTTTTTTTTTTTTCTTTTAAAAGTAACACTAAATCACCACATTGTACATATAAAAAACCTTAAAGTTCAGTTGGTATCACAGAGGACAAAAAGACAGGGTTAAAAATGAGGAAATTTTACCTTTATATTAAAAAAAATTTTTTTTAGTTGGGGAAAAAAAAGTCAAGCATCTGATTATAATATTTCAGTATATCTCTGTTGGTGGGTGGTGGACTAAAATGGTCCATCTGATTAAGGAACAGATGCCTTACAGTGTATACCTAGGTACTGTGTTTACCTAGTCTTAACTTTCTTCTGGATCTGCCTGACGACTAGGAATAAATTAGCCCTCTAAACTCGGTTCAGTTTAACGTTTGCCCCTATGTTTACTAAGTAGATTTTTTCTTCTCCCAAGTCCTTTCTAAAGTGTTCTTTATTTTTACCAATCTGTTCCTTTCATAGCTCCTCTGTGGTGAATTAAATTTGAGTTAAAATACTTTGATTTAAAAAAAATTTAACAGAAGGTCCTACATTAAAAAGTTTTGGCCTTCTTAACAGAAATGATCATGACTTAGTCTGTTTCTGCTTTTTCTTAAATGACTCATGATTTTGTCCAGGAATTTTTGTTGTTTTCCTTAGTGCTAATTCCTTGCCTCTTGTTCCAGCTATAGACAGCGGGGGATGATGATGTTGGCATTCAGATTAAATAAATACTGTGCCTTAGGAGACTGGAAATTTTAAAATGTACAAGTTCTTTCAATGATGAGGGAATTGATAAAAAAAAAAAAAAAAAGTTTTTCCTAAACAGTCAAAATGTTTGTTTCTTCAATTCTGAAATGTGTTGTGACAATAACCTATTTATGATCTTAAACCTTTTTTTAAAAATGTTTCTGTTTTCTGTGTGGTATTTTTCATATTTGAATGTGAATGTATGCTATTGCAATAACAGGTTATTTCTTTATATTTAGGACCTAGATTTATTCTCGATGTTCGTTCATTCTAAAGTCTCATTGTTGTGGTAGAAAATGTAGGATCTCTAAGCCTTCAGATATTTAATCAAATACGTTACCTTCAAAGGGAGTTCTGATCTTTAATACTGTGGTTATGGAATTTTTACAATAATGTTATGTAAGACTTTATTTTATTCAACTATATGGTGTGGTAGTAGAAAGCTCTGAACCTAAGGAAGTATGTTATTTGACCCTTTAAGTTAACCTTTACATTTCTTATGGTGAATCCTAGTTCATAAAAGGGTTCTTTATCCTTCACACAGTATTCAAATAGGAATTTGGTTAATTCTCTGAGAAACAGGGTATTCAAAAACCATTGGTAAAAAGTTAACTGAAGTTTCTTTCTTCCACCTGTCCTTTGTTCCACTACAAGTATTTTAGTAAGAAGTTGAGGATTAAATTCATTAACCTACCCAGATTTTCTGACCACGGATCATTTTTAAAAAATCTTTTTTTTTAGATGGAAGCAATGTAAATTCAAAATTGTAGAAATAAAATAGGGGTTCAAAGAATGGATATAACCTTTATTGCCGCATGTGTTTTAGCTAGAATAAAAAATACCTATTTTGAAAGAAAGTGATATATTCCATAATCTTAACAGTTTCATTATATTTAACCCCCAAACCCCACACAGGAATTGGTAAACTCTTTTCAGTGTTAGTTAGGTCTTACAGAAACCTCCCAAGTTTTATAATTACCAACTATTTTTCTTTATAAATGCAAAGAAGAAAAAAAAATTCCAGTGTAAAACTTTGCAGTTTTTTTAATGGTGAACTTTAAAATAAATGAGAGCTAGAGCTATGATGGAAAATGTAGTTTCCTTACCAACCCTAAGTGTCCATCCTTTAAGATTGGAAGTTTCATCGTTCATTAACTTTAACCATAGAATTATCACCAGTATCATCAAGTTGACAGGAGTGAAGGGGAGAGTTCACCAGAACACTCAATCGGGGTAAGTCATAACTAGTAGGATTGTTTTAAAAGACAATGAAGTGACTTTAGGATTCCTCAGAAAGCTAGATGGTAAATGCAGTAGTGAAAGAAGCAACCAACCATGTACTTTGGTAAATTTATAATAAAATGGTTACTACAGCATAAAAAGGGTTCCGTTGTAAGCAGTAAACACACACACATATATAAAAATAATAGCTTATAGGTGTATGTGTGTTTATGTCATTGTAGCTGAGGAGAATCTGAATATCCTTATGTAGTCATATGATTGGTTATATGTAAATTCTATGCCAGGTTTCCACTTAAGGCCATACAAGGTAAAAAATGAACAAATGTGTAGGGCCCCATGAGCTAAACAACTGAATGACTAAATGCTTGCCATTAAGAATCTTAGTTTAATACCAAAATAGCACAACCACCACCACAGTCATTAAATACTTAAGTCACTTGAGAAGGAATAAAGAGAATTATGAAATGGAGATTTGCAGAGAAAACAGAGAAAAATAGTATCTTAACCAGTCCCTTCTCTTGGTGCACTTATTTCACTCTGGTTCAGTTCAGCTCAGTCATGTCTGACTCTCTGCGACCCCATGAATTGCAGCACTCCAGGCTTCCCTGTCCATCACCAACTCCCGGAGTTTACTCAAACTCATGTGCATCGAGTCTGTGATGCCATCCAACCATCTCATCCTCTGTCATCCCTTTCTCCTCCCGCCTTCAATCCTTCCCAGCATCAGGGTCTTTTCTCATGAGTCAGTTCTTCACATCAGGTGGCCAGAGTATTGGAGTTTCAGCTTCAGCATCAGTCCTTTCAATGAACACTCAGGACTGATCTCCTTTAGGATGGACTGGTTGGATCTCCTTGTGGTGCAAGGGCCTCTCAAGAGTCTGCTCCAATACCACAGTTCAAAAGCATCAATTCTTTGGCGCTCAGCTTTCTTTACAGTCCAGCTCTCACATCCATACATGACTACTGGAAAAACCATAGCCTGGACTAGATGGACCTTTGTTGGCAAAGTAATGTCTTTGCTTTTTAATATGCTATCTAGGTTGGTCATAAATTTTCTTCCAAGGAGCAAGTGGCTTTTAATTTCATGGCTGCAGTCACCATCTGCAGTGATTTTGGAGCCCAGAACAATAGAGTCTGACACTGTTTCCCCGTGTATTTGCTGTGAAGTAATGGGGCCAGATGCCATGATCTTAATTTTCTGAATGTTGAGCTTTAAGCCAACTTTTTCACTCTCCTCTTTCACTTTCATCAAGAGGCTTTTGAGTTCCTCTTCACTTTCTGCCATAAGGGTGGTGTCATCTGCATATCTGAGGTTATTGATATTTCTCCCGGCAATCTTGATTCCAGCTTGTACTTCCTCCAGCCCAGCGTTTCTCATGATGTACTCTGCATATAAGTTAAATAAGCAGGGTGACAATATACAGCCTTGACGTACTCCTTTTCCTGTTTGGAACCAGTCTGTTGTTCATGTCCAGTCCTGACTGTTGTTTTCTGACCTGCATACAGGTTTCTCAAGAGGCAGGTCAGGTGGTCTGTTTCATAATTTTCCACAGTTTATTGTGATCCACACAGTCAAAGGCTTTGCCATAGTCAATAAAGCAGAAATGGATGTTTTTCTGGAGCTCTTTTGCTTTTTCGATGATCCTGCGGATATTGGCAATTGATCTCTGGTTCCTCTGCCTTTTCTAAAACCAGCTTGAACATCAGGAAGTTCACGGTTCACGTACTGCTGAAGCCTGGCTTGCAGAATTTTGAGCATTACTTCACTAGCGTGTGAGATGAGTGCAATTGTGCAGTAGTTTGAGCATTCTTTGGCATTGCCTTTCTTTGGGATTGGAATGAAAACTGACCTTTTCCAGTCCTGTGGCCACTGCTAAGTTTTCCAAATTTGCTGGCCTATTGAGGGCAGCACTTTCACAGCATCATCTCTCAGGATTTGAAATAGCTCGACTGGAATTCCATAACCACTACTGGCTTTGTTCGTAGCGATGCTTCCTTGACTTCGCATTCCAGGATGTGTGGCTCTAGGTCAGTGATCACACCATTGTGATCATCTGGGTCATGAAGATCTTTTTGTACAGTTCTTTTTATTCTTGGCACCCCTTCTTAACATCTTCTGCTTCTGTTAGGTCCATACCATTTTTGTCCTTTATTGAGCCCATCTTTGCATGAAATGTTCCTTTGGTATCTCTACTTTTCTTGAAGAGATCTCTAGTCTTTCCCATTCTATTGTTTTCCTCTATTTCTTTGCACTGATCATTGAGGAAGGCTTTCTTATCTCTCCTTGAAATTTTTTGGAACTCTGCATTCAAGTGGGTGTATCTTTCCTTTTCTCCTTTGCTTTTCACTTCTTTTACAGCTATTTGTAAGGCCTCCTCAGACAGCCATTTTGCTTTTTCGCATTTCTTTTTCTTGGGGATGGTCTTGATGCCTGTCTCCTGTACAATGTCACAAACCTCCATCCATCGTTCATTAGGCACTCTATCAGATCTAGTCCCTTAAATCTGTTTCCCGCTTCCACTGTATAATTATAAGGGATTTGGTTTAAGTTATGCCTGAATGGTTTAGTGGTTTTCCCTACTTTCTTCAATTTAAGTCTGAATTTGGCAATAAGGAGTTCATGATCTGAGCCACAGTCAGCTCCTGGTCTTTTTTTTGCTGACTGTATAGAGCTGCTCCATCTTTAGCTGCAAAGAATATAATCAATCTGATTTTGGTGTTGGCCATCTGGTGATGTCCATGTGTAGAGTCTTCTCTTGTGTTGTTGGAAGATGCTGTTTTCTATGATCAGTTTGTTTTCTTGCCACAACTCTATTAGCCTTTGCCCTGCTTCATTTCATACTCCAAGGCCAAATTTGCCTGTTACTCCAGGTGTTTCTTGACTTCCTACTTTTGCATTCCAGTCCCCTATAATGAAAAGGACATCTTTTGGGGGTGTTAGTTCTAAAAGGACTTGTAGGTCTTCATCAGTTCAGTTGCTCAGTCATGTCCGACTCTTTGTGACCCCATGAATCGCAGCACGCCAGGCCTCCCTGTTCATCACCAACTCCCAGAGTTCAGTCAGACTCACGTCCATCGCGTTGGTGATGCCATCCATCCATCTCATCCTCTGTTGTCCCCTTCTCCTCCTGCCCCCAATCCCTCCCAGCATCAGAGTCTTTTCCAATGAGTCAACTCTTCGCATGAGGTGGCCAAAGTACTGGAGTTTCAGCTTTAGCATCATTCCTTCCAAAGAAATCCAAGGGCTGATCTCCTTCAGAATGGACTGGTTGGATCTCCTTGCAGTCCAAGGGACTCTCAAGAGTCTTCTCCAACACCACAGTTCAAAAGCATCAATTCCTTGGCGCTCAGCCTTCACAGTCCAACTCTCACATCCATACATGACCACTGGAAAAACCATAGCCTTGACTAGACGGACCTTTGTTGGAAAAGTAATGTCTCTGCTTTTGAATATGCTATCTAGATTGGTCATAACTTTCCTTCCAAGGAGTAAGCGTCTTTTAATTTCATGGCTGCAGTCACCATCTGCACTGATAAAAGTCTGACACTGTTTCCACTGTTTCCCCATCTATTTCCCATGAAGTGATGGGACCAGATGCCATGATCTTCGTTTTCTGAATGTTAGTTTTAAGCCAACTTTTTCACTCTCCTCTTTCACTTTCATCAAGAGGCTTTTGAGTTCCTCTTCACTTTCTGCCGTAAGGGTGGTGTCATCTGCATATCTGAGGTTATTGCTATTTCTCCTGGCAATCTTGATTCCAGCTTGTGTTTCTTCCAGTCCAGCGTTTCTCATGATGTACTCTGCATATAGAACCGTTCAATTTCAGCTTCTTCAGCATTACTGGTCAGGATATAGACTTGAATTACCATGATATTGAATGACTTGCCTTGGAAACGAAGAGAGATGCTTCTGTTGTTTTTGAGATTGCATCCAAGTACTGCATTTTGGACTCTCTTGTTGACTATGGTGGCTACTCCATTTCTTCTAAGGGATTCTTGCCCACAGTAGTCGATACGATGGTCATCTGAGTCAAATGCACCCATTCCAGTCCATTTTAGTTCTGTGATTCATAAAATGTCGATGTTCACTCTTGCCATCTCCTGTTTGACCACTTCCAATTTGCCTTGATTCGTGGACCTAACATTCCAGGTTCCTATTCAATGTTGCTCTTTACAGCATCAGACCTTGCTTCTGTCACCAGTCACATCCACAAATGTGGGGTGTTGTTTTTGCTTTGGCTCCGCCTCTTCTTTCTTTCTGGAGTTACTTCTCCACTGATCTCCAGTAGCATATTGGGCACCTAGCAACCTGGGGAGTTCATCTTTCAGTGTCCTATCTTCTTGCCTTTTCATACTGTTTTGCGGGTTCTCAAGGCAAGAATACTGAAGTGGTTTGCCATTCCTTTCTCCAGTGGACCACATTTCACTCTGGTAGAAGTGTATTATTTAGCAGGAATGGTACTGGATAACTTAGAGAAATAAGAATGAATTATCAGTACTAGAGAGTACCATTTGTTTAGTTACAAGATTTATCAGAATGAAATAGATTTCATAGTCCAATTTTCTGATGTCCTTGGATATTATTCTACCACACTCATGAGTTTTGCAAAAGTAACTGTAGTGGAACAGTAAAGTTCTTGGGTGCCTGTTTTATTAACTTGTTTTTGAGGACTTCGAAGTTTCCTTTGTGTGTGAATGTAGCCTTCAGTTAAATATATATTTTGATGCACGAAGACTAAGTTATAAAAAATTAATAGTCTTATCAAATGTAAAAGTTTATATTCTGCTTTTTGAAGCCTTGTTGAGTTCCTATTGCAGCACTATTCAGCTGAGATTAGTTGTACAAAAAAAGATAATCACAGGTAAAATGAGCTCTAAAATCTGAAAAGAAAACCCTTACATTTTTGTCATTTGGTTGTTCCAATTCCTACCAGATTTATTTGTAATACAGATCTGTTTTAGGCTAAGCACTTTAAAAGATTCAGAACAGAACATCTTAAAGAGAATATGTAGAGTGATGTGCACATTTCATGACTTTATTTAGAGAGATGAATTTTATCCTTAGTCAAGTCTACAAAGAGCCAAAATTATTATTTTAATACCTTCCTTAAAACCATAAATGCAATTAAGCTCCATTGCAATTTAGGTTTTATATGAGTTTGGATATATCAGGGGTTAAATCATACTATGTATAATAACCCTGTAGTTGGTAACTCATAGATGAAGAAATACTTAAATTTACCTATGTATTCTATTTTTTACTTTACATTTAAAAGGCAGAAAAGTTTAAGGCCCTGTAACATGAAACACTTTCAGATTTTTATCATGAAATGGAAAAAATTCCTTATTAAAAATAATGTGTTATCTTTCCACATTCCCTTACAACAACGTGAATCAGCCATAAGTATACATATATCTCTTCCCTTTTAAGCCTCCTTCCTGCCCGAAAACACCTGTTCCCGATATGCTCAAAGAGCTGAAGGAGAGCATGGACAAAGAACGAAGTCAGCAGGTAATATATGAACAAAATGAATATCAGTTTAAAAGAACCAATTCTGGAACTGAAAAATACACTAGAGGGATTCAACAGCAGGTTCCAGTAGGCAGAGGACTAAATCAGGCAACTTGAGGACAAGTCATTACAAATTATCAAGTCTGAGGAGCAGAAGGAGTACAGAAAAGTGAACAGAGCCAAAGGGACTTTACATGACACCATCAAACAGCTTAGTGTACAACATTATATGAATTCTTGAGGAAGAAGATTTCTGGGAGATAATTTGAAAAAATAATGGTCAGTAACTTCGCAAATTTGTAGTCATGTCAGTCAGTGAAAGTGAAAGTGAAGTCTCTCAGTCGTGTCCGACTTTGCGACCCTATGGACTGTAGCCTATCAGGCTCCTCCGTCCATGGGATTTTCCAGGCAAGAGTGCGGGAGTGGATTGCCATTTCCTTCTCCAGGGGATCTTCCCGACCCAGGAATCGAACTGGGGTCTCCCGCATTGCGGGCAGACGCTTTACCGTCTGAGCCATGTCAGTCAGTAGTCTGACAAATTCCAGAAGCTTAAAGAATCCCAAGTAGGATAAACTCAAGAGAATGACCCTGAGATACACTAATCAAACTCTTGGAAGATGAGCAGCAAGAGAGGACTGAATTACTGTCCAAGGAATCCTGAATAAGATTATCAGTGGGTTTATTAGCAGAAACCTAGGACGTCAGAAGGTAGTGCTTTACATTTAAAGCACTGACAGTCAAGAACTATGTACATAGTAAATCTGTTCTACAAAAATAAGGGAGAAATTTAGACATTTGCAGATAGACGAAAGCTGAAGGAGTTCATTACCACTAGACCTGCCCTATAAGAAATGCTTCTAGTTGAAAGGGCTCTAGACATTGACTTGAAGCCATAAGAAGACATAAAAATCTATAATAAAGATAAATGTATGGACAACAGAAAAAGCAACATTGTGATTTTGGTTTATATCTCTTTTCCTAGAGAATTTAGAAGACAAAATGGATAAAAATAAATCTGTTAATGGGTACAATATATAAAGTTATAATTTGTGACTTCACTAACAAATGGGAGTAGATGTATACAGGGGTAGAGTTTTCATTTGTAGTTACAGAAACTGTTATTAATTCAGATTATTATAACTTTAGGATGTTATATGTAGTCCACATGGTAACCACCAAGAAAATGTCTAAAGAACATATGCAAATAGAAATGAAAAGTAATCAAAATGTGTCATTACCAAGAAAAGGCAGTAATAGAGGAAAGGAGAGGGGAAAGCTCTTAAGATACAAAGAAGAGAATAGCAAAAGTAGTTTTGCCATCCCTAGCAAGGAAGGTTCACACATTGCTGGTGGGAATGTAAAATCGTTCAATCACTGTACATTCCTCTTTTGAGTATGTTTCCAAAAGTAATGAAAGTAGATGCTCAAAGAGAGATTTATTTGTACAGTCACTTTAATAGCAGCTATATTTACAATAGCCAAAACACAAGCAATCCAAGGGTCCATCAATAGACAGATGGATACGTAAAAGATAAAGAGGACAGTTTTT
Source organism: Bos grunniens (assembly GCF_055505025.1). Classification (NCBI taxonomy): domain Eukaryota; kingdom Metazoa; phylum Chordata; class Mammalia; order Artiodactyla; family Bovidae; genus Bos; species Bos grunniens. Next base: position 17,140,704 of record NC_141192.1, read on the forward strand.
AAAATAAAAATAAGTAAAAAGAAAATGACACTGAAAATAAGCAAAGAAGATCTAACAGAGATAATGAGAATCCCTAAATAACAAAACCAAGTAAAGAGAATCAAAAAACTTTATGTAGTGTGAGTGCCTGACAAGAAGCTGTTAATTGCTGACACATCCATTTCAAAGGCATCCATCTTAAACATACCGTCAGCTGTATGACACAGCTACCAGCAAAACAAATAGATAAGCAATCAGGCTGTTCCACCCCTGGAATTCCCCTTTTATTAATAGAAAGTCTTGTGTCCTAGACCAGCTGTCCCCAACCTTTTTGGCACCAGAGACTGGTTTTGTGGAAGATTATATTTTCCCATAGACCTGGGGCAGGGGGATGGTTTGAGGATAATTCAAGAACATTACATTTATTGTATACTTTATTTCTATTATCATTACACTGTGATATATAATGAAATAATTCTACAACTCAGCATAATGCAGAATCAGCGGGAACCCTGAGCTTGTTTTGCTGCAACTAGGTGACCCTATCTAAGGGTGATGCATGATGGGAGTGGCAGATGAAGCTTCACTCTCATTCACCTCTCACCTCCTATAGTGCAGCCTAGTTCCTAACAGGTGGCTGGGGACCTCTTTCCTAGATAAATGACAATTCTACCATATCTGTTTTCCCCTTCCCATGCCCTGGTCCCACTTATACTTGAAATTTGCCAATACCGAGGCAGGCACAAAATCTCAGGCACCCTATCCTGGGAACTTAATAAAGGCTGAATCCTCCAGATTTGTGCTCCCCCCTACTCTACCCATGACCAACTCTGTGGCCCTGGATAGTGCTGTACCCTGTAGGATCTTTGAGTAATGTTGTTCTTTAAAGTTCCCTGATGGTTTTTGCTGAGGTGCTCCCTGCAGTCATAGTTAAGAACCACAGGGCTGTTCCGGCCACGACATTGGCTCTGGTCCAGGAAATGTCTGGGGGCTCTCCACAAGTAACAGGGACCCAGGCAAGTGTCTCAGGCATTCCTCTCCAGCATTATCACTATGAGTAGGCTGAGATGGACACAACACTTTCCTAAAAATGTTTAAAACTATATATTGAAAGAGCAGGGACTTGTGTGCCAGAGAATAACAACTCAGAATAACCAACATCAATATGTACTTGTAAAATTACTAGATTTTAAAGAGGGAAAAAATTCCTTTGAGCATTTTGGCAAAAAGACCACATTACTTATAAAGGAGAGAGAATTAGATTATTATTAGGTGTTGACAGCAACACCTTATCCTAGAAGAAAACGGATATAAAATATATTTAAGATAGTCAAGGAAAGAAAATGTGAACAAAAGGTTTTATATACAGCATAACTAACCTTTAAGTATAAAGGCACAGACAAATCTATCAACATGCAGGAACTCAGAAAATATTGTTCCTATGACACCTTCCCAAGAAATTTAGAGAATGAACTGATACCAGAATGGAAAGCATGAAATAGATATGAAAGATGATGAAAATACTATTAAACCCATAGGATAGAGCAGCAGCTACAGAAAAAATTAACTTTTATAGTATAAAATAAAGATTTAAAATTAGTGTACTTATGGTGTAGCTACTCTGGAAAACAGTGTAAAGTTTCTTCAAAATGTTAAAAACAGAACTATGATCCAGCAGTTCCACTTCTGGCTTTTTATCAGCAGAAGTGAAAGCACTAACTTGAAAATATACATGCACCCCATGTTCTTTGCAACACTGAACATGGAAGCAACCTAAGTGTCCATCAGTGAATGAATGGAAAGAAAATGTGATACATACACACAATATTAATCATCCATAAAAAAGAAGTTTTGTCATTTGTGACACCATGAATGGACCTTGAAGATTATCATGCCAAGTGAAATAAGTTGGACAGAGAAAGATAACTATTGAGTACAATATGATCTTACTTGTACATGGAATCTAAAAAGACCAAATAGTAACAAAAACCTAAACATGCAGATACAGAGAAAAGATTTAGTGGTTTCCAAAGGTAAGGGGTTAGGGTAAAGGGTAAAAAGGTGAAGGTGATCAAGAAGTACAACTTCCAGTTATAAAATAAATGTCAGGTCTAGCTGCCATCTTGCATCCCCACATGCATGCGCCTAATCTCAGCTGGTCTGCCCAAGACCACCTGAGCACCAAACCTAGTCCCCAGCGCAGCCCTATTTCCGCTCCAGCAAGATGAAAGAAACCATCACGAACCAGGAGAAAGTTGCCCACACAAGTGTGCACTGGTGGGAAAGGAACTGCTTGCAGAAAGAAGAAGGTGGTTCATAGAATAACCACGGCAGATGACAAAAAACTTCAGTTCTCTTTAAAGAAGTTAGGGTTAGACAACATCCCTGGTATTGAAGAGGTGAGTAGGTTCACAAATCAAGGAACACTGATCCACTTTAACAATGCTAAAGTTCAGGCATCTCTGGCAGCAAACACTTCCACCATTACAGGCAATGCTGAGACACAGCAGCTGACAGAAATGCTACCCAGCATCTTAAACCAGCTTGGTGCGGATAGTATGACTGGTTTGAGGAGACTCGTCAAGCTCTGCCCAATCTGTGTACGGAGGAGCACCACTTGCCAGAGAAGAAAATGATGAAGGTACAGATCTAGTGGGTAATTTTGATGAGGCTTCCAAGAATGCCGCAAACTGAATTGAGTCAACTTCTGAAGAAGATGAAGAAGTTACTGGGAGCTGCTATTTTATATTATGACTGCTTTTAAAATTTTGTTTATGGATCTGATAAAATCTAGATCTCTTTATACCTTTGTTGGCAAAGTAATGTCTCTGCTTTTGAATATGCTATCTAGGTTGGTCATAACTTTCCTTCCAAGGAGTAAGGGTCTTGTAATTTCATGGCTGCAGTCAGCATCTGCAGTGACTTTGGAGCCCCCAAAAATAAAGTCTGACACTGTTTCCACTGTTTCCCCATTTATTTCCCATGAAGTGATGGGACCGGATGCCATGATCTTCGTTTTCTGAATGTTGAGCTTTAAGCCAACTTTTTCACTTTCCTCTTTCACCTTCATCAAGAGGCTTTTCAGTTGCTCAGTTGCGTCCAACTCTTTGCAACCCCATGGACTGCAGCACTCCAGGCTTCCCTGTCCATCACCAACTCCTGGAGTTTACTCAAATTCATGTTCATCGAGTTGGTGATGCCATCCAACCATCTCATCCTCTGTCATCCCCTTCTCCTCCCGCCTTCAATCATTCCCAGCATCAGGATCTTTTCCAATGAGTCAGTTCTTTGCATCAGGTGGCCAAAATATTGGAGTTTCAGCTTCAGCATCAGTCCTTCCAATAAATATTCAGGACTGATTTCATTTAGGATTTGACTGGTTGGATCTCCTTGCAGTTCAAGGGACTCTCAAGAGTTTTCTCTAACACCACAGTTCAAAAGCATCAGAATAGACAAATCTAAACAGAGGATTAATGGTTTCCTGGGGATAGGGGTATTAGAGAGTGATGGTATTAGATTTCTTTTTGGATTAATGAAAGTATTCCCAAGTTGATTGTGATGATGAATACACAATTCTTTGAATATATTAAGTCATCACGTAGTACATTTTAAGCTATAGAATTGTATGATATGTGAATTCTGTTTTAGTAGAAGTGGTGTTTTCTTTTTTTTTTCTGTTTAAGGCAAGAAAGGAAGAACAAACCAAAAAGAAGCAGAAAAAAACTAAGAGCAGAAATAAATGATATAAAAACAGGCGAATCATAGAGAAATTCAGTAAAGCCAAAAAATATTTTCTTGAATTGATAAATCCTTAGCTAGACTGATAGAGTCAAGAGAAAAGAAACAAATTGCCAATATCAAGCACCAAAAAAGGGATATTAACAACAGTTTTTACAAGTATGATAAGGATAATGGAATATTATGAACATTTTTATGTCAATAAATTAGACAATTCATATGAAATTGACAAATTTCTTAGAGACAAATTATCAAAATTTCCTCAAGAAGAAATATCCTGGACAACCCCATATCAAGTTAAAAAACTGAATTAATAATTAAAACCATTACCACACTATCCCAAGAAATAAAAATGGTTCAATATTTTAAAAATCTGATGGCCAAAAAGCAGATGGAAAGATATTCAACATCACTAATTATCAGAGAAATGCAAATCAAAACTACAATGAGGTATCGCCTCACACTGGTCAGAATGGCCATCATCAAAAGATCTACAAACAATAAGTGCTGGCGAGGGCATGGAGGAAAGAGAACTCTCCCACACTGTAGAGGGAATGTAAACTGGTATAACCATTACTGAGAACAGTATGGGTGTTCCTTAAAAAGTTAAAACCATAACTACCATATGATCCAGCTAGCCCACTCCAGGACATAGATCCAGAGAAACCACAGCTAAAAGATACACACACCCCAATAATCACTGCAGCACGTTCACAGTAGTCAAGACAAGGAAGCGACCTAAATGTCCACTGACAGAGGAATGAATAAAGAAGATGTGGAACATATATACAACGGAATATTACTGACCTATTAAAAAGAACGAAGTAAGGCCATTTGCAACAATATGGATAAACAGATTATCATATTAAGTGAAGTCAGGCAGAGAAAGATGATTTCACTCAAAGGTGGAATCTAGTTCTTTAAAAATGGTATAAATGAACTTATTTATAAAATAGAAGCAGGCTCACAGATTAAAAAAAAAACTTAGGAACTCCTTATTGCAAAATTCAGACTTAAACTGAAGAAAGTAGGGAAACCATTCGGCCATTCAGGTACGACCTAAATCAAATCCCTTATGATTATACAGTGTAAGGGACGAATAGATGCAAGGGATTAGATCTAATAGAATCCCTGAAGAACAATGGACAGAGTTTCATAACATTGTACAGGAGGCAGTGACCAAAACCATACCCAAGAAAAAGAAATGCAAGAAGACAAAATGGTTGTCTGAGAAGGCCTTACAAATAGCTGAGAAAAGAAGGGAAGTGAAAGGCAAAGGAGGAAAGGAAAGGTATACCCATCTGAATGCAGAGTTCCAAAGAACAGCCAGGAGAGATAAGAAAGCCTTCTTAAGTGAGCAATGAAAAGAAACAGAGGAAAACAACAGAATGGGAAAGACTAGACATCTCTTGAAAAAAATTAGAGATACCAAGGGAACATTTATGCAAAGATGGGCACAATAAAGGACAGAAATGGTATGGACCTCACAGAAGCATACGAGATTAAGAAGAGGCAGCAGAATATACAGAAAAACAGTACAAAAAAAGATCTTAATAACCCAAATAACCATGATGGTGTGGTCACTATAGATATCCTGGGGTGCAAAGTCAAGTGGGCCTGAGGAAGCATCACTACAAACAAAGCTAGTGGAGGTGATGGAATTCCAGCTGAGCTATTTCAAATCCTAAAAGACGATGTGAAAGTGCTGCACTCAGTATGCCAGCAAATTTGGAAAACTCAGCAGTGGCCATGGGACTGGAAAAGGTCAGTTTTCATTCCAATCCCAAAGGCAATGCCAAAGAACGTTCAAACTATAGCACAATTGCGCTCATTTCACATGCTAGCAAGGTAATACTCAAAATCCTTCAAGCTAGGCCTCAACAGTACATGAACCAAGAACTTCCGGATGTACAAGCTGAATTTAAAAAAGGCAGAGGCACCAGAGATCAAATTGCCAACATCCACTGAATCATAGAAAAAGCAAGAGATTCCAGAAAAACATCTGCTTCATTGACTATGTTAAAGTCTTTGACTATGTGGATCACAACAAACTGTGGGAACATTTTCAAGAGATGGGAATACCAGACCACCTTACCTGCCTCCTAAGAAACCTGTATGCAGGTCAAGAAGCAACAGTTAAGTGGACATAGAACAACAGAATGGTTCATAATTGGGACAGGAGTACCTCAAGGCTATATATAGTCACCCTGCTTATTTAACTTATATGCAGAGTACATCATACAAAATGCTGGGCTGGATGAATCCCAAGTTGGAATCAAGATTGCCGGGAGAAATATCAACAACTTCAGATATGCAGATGATACCACTTTAATGGCAGAAAGTGAAGAGGAACTAAAGAACGTCTTGATGAAGGTGAAAGAGGACAGTGAAAAAGTTGGCTTAAAACTCAACATTCAAAAAACTAAGATCACGGCATCCACTTCCATCACTTCATGGCAAATAGATGGGGGAAAAATGGAAACAGTGACAGACTTTTATTTTCTTGGGCTCCAACGTCACTGCAGACAGTGACTGCAGCCATGAAATTAAAAACTTTCCTTCCAAGGAGCAAGCATCTGTGACAAACCTAGACAGTGTATCAAAAAGCAGAAACATCACTTTCCCACCAAAGGTCCATATAGTCAAAGCTATGGTTTTTACAGTAGTCATGTATGGATGTGAGAGTTGGACCACAAAGAAGGCTGAGCACCAAAGAATTGATGCCTTCCAATGGTAGTGCTGGAGAACTCTTGTGAGTCCCTTGGACAGCAAGGAGATCAAGCCAGTCAATCCTAAAAGAAATCAATCCTGAATCTTCACTGGAAGGACTGATGCTGAAGCTGAAGCTCCAATAATTGTGCCACCTGGTGCGAAGAGCCAACTCATTGGAAAAGACCATGATGCTGGAGAAGGTTGAGGGCAGGAGGAGGAGGAGAAAACAGAGGATGAGATGGTTGGATGGCATCACCAACTCGATGGACATGAGTTTGAGCAAAATTGGGGAGATAGTGAAGGACAGGGAAGCCTGGCATGCTGCAGTCCAGGGGATCATAAAGAGTTGGATATGACTTAGCAACTGAACAACAACAACAAAAAATTTAACAAAGGGCAAATGGGGTGGGGGAGGATAAATTAGGAGCTTGGGATATATACACACTGCTGCTAAGTCGCTTCAGTCGTGTCCAACCCTGTGCAACCCCATAGATGGCACACTACTATAATTAAAATAGATAACCTACCAGGACTTGCTATACAGCAGAGGAAACTCTACTGAATATTCCTTTCCTTGTATGGAAAAAGAATCTAAAAAAGTATGAATATATGTATATGCATAACTCAGTCACTTTGCTGTACATCTGAAACTAACATAAATCAACTATACTTGAGTAAAATTAAAAAATATAGAATAAAATCAACTAATCAAATCCACAGCTTTAATAAATATTATATTAATTGCTTGAGAAGGTGTTTGACATCCACATGATTAAAAACAAATTGGAAACTAAAAGTAGTAGGGAACCTCCTTAATCTGTAACAGGTAGCTACTATAAACTTCTAGTAAATATCACACTTGATTGTGAAATTTGTTTTTAAGAATTTCAGTTAACACCAGAAGAAAGGTCAAATGCTTGCTAGTACTTCTTCCATTCAAAACAGTGTCAAGCATAAATCACAGCAAGATCTTTTTTTTATCCACCTCCTTCAGTAATGAAAATAAAAACAAATGAGACCTAAGGAAACTTAAAAACATTTGCACAACGAAGGAAACTACAAACAAAAGGCAACACTCACAATGGGAGAAAATGTTTGAAGCAAAGTAACCGACAAAGGATTCATCTCAAAACTCTCTAAGCAGCTAATGCGGCTCAACATCAAACAAATAATTCAATCAGATAATGGACAGAATTCCTAGACAGAAATTTCTCCAAAGACGACCTGCAGGTGGGCAACAAGCAATGAAAAGATGCTCAATGTCTTAATTATCAGAGAAATGCAAATCAAAACTACAATGAAGTGTCACCTCACACCCGTCAGAATGAATGACCATCAAAAAGTCTACAAACAGCCTGTGTGCCACAACTATTGAGCCTGTGCCCTAGAGCCCAGGAACCACAGCTGAGCCCTCCTGTTGCAGCTACTGAAGCCGCACGCCCTGGAGCCTGTGCTTAGCAACAAGAGAAGCCACAGCAATGAGAAGCCTGCACACCATAGTAGAGAGTGGCCCCTGCTTGCCAAAACTAGAAAAAAGTCCACTCAGAAAGGAAGATTCAGCACAGTCAGAAATAAATGAATAATGTTTAAAACTCTGCAAACAATAAACGCTAGGGAGGGCATGGAGAAAAGGGAACCCTCCTACACTGTTGATGGGAATGTGAATTGGTACAGCCACTATGGAGTTTTCATAAAAAACTAAAAACAGAACCATCTGACCCAGCAATCCCACTCCTGGGCATATACCTAGAGAAAACCATAATTCAAAAAGATATATGCACCCCAAACGTTCATTGCAGCACTATTTACAATAGTCAAGACATAAAAACAACCTAAATGTCAATCAACAAAGGAATGGATAAAGAAGATGTACATATATACAATAGAATATTACTCACCCATAAAAGGAACAAAATTGTGCCATTTGTAAAGAGATGGATGAACTGTCATACAGAGTGAATAAGTCAAAAAGAGACAGATACCATATATTAATGTACATATGTGGAATCTAGGAAAATGGTACAGATGAACTTATCTGCAAGGCAGAAATAGACAAAGAGAGAACAAATGTATGGATACCAAGTGGGGCAGAGGGCAGAATGGGTTGGAAGATTGGGATTGGCATATATACACTATTCTATATAAAATACACAACTAATGAGAACAGACTATATAGCTCAGGAGACTCTACTCAATGTTCTGTGGTGACCTAAATGGGAAGGAAATCCAAGGAAGAGGGGATACGTGTATACGTGTGGCTGATTCACCTTGCTGTACAACAGAAACTAACACAACACGGTAAAGCAACTATACTACAATTTTGAGAAAATGGTATCAAGGTCCTGGTAAACATAACAGGAAAAATAAGAGGTGCATGGCAGACAGTTTAGAAAGACTCACTCCACCCATTCCGATTCTTATTTTGCTATACCAAGTAGATAGAAAGCTGCAACAACTTTAAGACTTCCTGTCCGTAGGAATCCACTCAGGTTTTACCACACAAACACACTTGAGAGCAATGTGTGGCATCATTTGTACGTTTGAAGACTGGATCTTTCTGCAAGTCCCATGATGGTGGCAACTAGCTTTTCTGGGCCCTCTATGGCAGAGTTTGTGGCATCTATTCACAAATATTGAGTGGCAGCATTTTTCCTTGCTTTGTTACATCCAAGCTCGGCATCTCCTACCCCTGTAGTTTTAGTAATCTAATTCACATAATTTAAAACAATCTACTTTTTGCTTAAATTAGACACATTGCTATGTTATAAGCAGCTACAAATGTTGGCCAAGGAAAGAAATTATGACTAAAAAGAAAAAAATTTATTATTATTTACAGGTTACATGATTAAATACAGAGGAAGATCTGAGAAACATGCTATATACAAATAACTATAATACCAGGTTAAAATGATATTATGAAAGTAGAGATAAAGTGCTACTTAGGTTCAAAAGGGAAGTTGAATTCCTAGCTTTGAGAGCCCAGTGGTGGTGGAATGATGCTAGGAGGAGGCATGCACACGGTTATGGTGTATAATTCCTTAAAATGCTGATCAATTCAGTTGGCCACTATTTTGATGAAAACATTTGCACCAATATTTATAAGGGATATTTGCCTGTAGTTTTCTGTTCTGGTAGTATCACCACCTTGCACTGGTATTGGTGTGGACACCATCGCGTTGGTGTGCTGGACTTAGGAGTTAAAAATGTCCTTCCTCTCCAGTGTTTTGGGAAGAATTTGAGAAGCGCTGGTGCTGCTCTTTGTCCATGATTTGTAGACTCAACAGGGAGCACCTGGTCAGGGCTCTCCTTGGTTGAGAGGTCTTTGATTATAGATTCAATCCCACGCTAGTTGTAGGTTTATTCAGATTTTCCATTCTTTATTATCCAGTTTTCTCGATTGTGTATTTTTAGGAATTTGTCCATTTCATATAGGTCATCCAATTATTGGTGTACAATTGTTCCTAGTGCTCTTACAACACTTCTCATTTCTATAAAACTGGTAGTGATGTCCCCACTTTCATTTCTGATTCAGTAGTTGAATCCTGTCTTTTTTCTTAGTCACTGGCGAAAGATTTATCCGTTTTATTGTTCTTTTCAAGTGGGGTTTGTTCTTGAAATTAAAGGATGGTACTGTGTATGAAATATAATACACCACGTTAATAATAGAATGGAAGAAAAACCCACGTGGTAATTTCAGTTGCCACAGAAAATCCATTTGACAAATTTTAACACCCTTTAATGGTAAAACCTCTTAACAAACTAGGAATAAAAGGGGATTTTCTCAACATGATTTTTAAAAATCCCATCGTTAACATATTCAAAGGTGAAAGGCTTTTCCTAAGACCAAGACAATTTTATCACTTCTATTTGCCATGGTATTGGAAGTCCTGGCCAGAACAATTGAACAAGAACAAGCAAAAGGGCATCCAAATTGAAAGAGAAGTTAAATGATCTCTATTCACATGCTATGACTTTATATGTAGAAAAGCCTAAGAATTACAAGCAAAACCCCCACTAAACCCAGTATGGAGTAAGAAAAGTTGCAGAATATAAAATCAATTTTTAAAAATAGTTGCAATTATATACAATAATAACTGACAATTGAGAAAGGAAAGTAAGAAAAAAAAGTCCATTTCCAAAACCGAGACAGGCTGGGACCTGGGACCCTTTCCTGCAGTGCCCCACTGCTCCCACCTGAATACACCTCTTCTCCAGCAACAAAATGCAAACAGACGATATGGGACGGAAGATAACAGCATGCATGCACACTTGGGGCAAATTCTGGACCCCAAAATAGAGACCAAAACCCCACTTGCCACTTGATAGGAGCCTAGAGCAAAAGCAGGGTACTGCACATGCCCCCTGCGCATGTAATAGACATGCCCTACCCTCTGAGGGTAGAGACACCTCTACCCTCACCCCATTAAGGAACAAGCTTAGCCCCTCACTTTCAGAGTTGGTTGATCTCATTTTCCCATGCTACAGCAGAGTCCCCAATAAAGCCTTGTCTGGATTTTTTTTTCCAGGCTCTGATTAATTTCTGTCGACTGGGAAAGGACAAGAACTGTGGTCAGTAACAAACTTCGTGGTGCCCAACACAGGGCAGTTGTCTCTATCTGGGGAGAGGATATGGGTGCCTCCATGATCACCATGCACACCTTCCCAGCGGGTGACAAATGTCCACCTCGACCTCTTGATACTTCAGCATCACCATGTTTGCTAAGTCTGCCTTCCAGCCCCCCTGGGGCCTCCGTCCCCTCACTACAACAATGGTTTCCCTCTTTCCCCTTGTCTTTTTTCCTTCATCATTTTCCCTCTGTCCTTTTGGAGCTTCCCTGGTGGCTCAGATGGTAAAGAATCAGCCTGAAACCAAATCAGGGTTTGATCCCTGGGTGGGGAAGATCCCCTGGAGAACGAAATGGCAAGCCACTGCAGTATTCTTGCCTGGAGAATGCCATGGACAGAGGAGCCTGGTGGGCTACAGTCCATGGGGTCACAAAGAGTCAGACACAACTGAGCAACTAACATTTTACCTTTGTCCTTTTTCACTCATCACTTTCCCTTTGTCCCTTTCCCTCTCCTGAAATCTACTACTTCTCTCTCTGTCCTTTCCACCTGAGAGTGTGGACGTCGGTTAGCTACAGCATCACTCCTCTCAGCTTGCGAGACCTGCTCCCTCTGGCTGGCAATGGCTCACCTTGATGGGTGACAAGCAGAGGGGAGAGAGATTCACCTCATACCTGGCAGACCTTCATCCAGGGGGCTCCCCACTGACCAGAGATTTAGGAGACAGATTGAGGTGAAACCTCATATCATGTAGTGGCTGGAAGTCTGATCATCACAACGTTCCCACCTTTATTTTCTTGCCTCCAGGAGAAGTCCCATGGGGGTGGGCTGAAGTGACAGATTTCTAAATACTGGTGTACATGTGGGTGAGAGTTCCACCTGTGGGTTGCAGTCCCACACATGCTGTACAACAAACTGTTTCCCAGGCTTGATCACCCTGGTGGACAGTGGACAGGCTGCTCTCTCCTTAACGGGACCTTTCTGGAAGCGTACAGGTTGGGATCTGAATAGACACCCACAGTGGTGGGTGGAAATGGCAATCTCTCTGTCTCATTTTCGGTCCTTTCTGTCGCTCCTCCTTTTACCTCTCCCTTGGTCCTCGTCTCTATACTCCAGTCCTCTGTATCCTGAAAACTCTTGTTCGTGTCTTTAGGTTTTGTAATTGGTATCTTTGTATGTGATGTAGTTTTGGCGTCCTACTGCTCCTGCGAGTCTCTACAGATATTGTGGACACAGTGCAGCACTGAAGCCTTGAACAACAAACAAGTCCCCATTGCCTGAGTTCCAGCTTTGGTTTACTAAATGGGATTTTAAGAGCAGAAAGAAAAAACAAGAGCTTGCATTTCCCCCTCCTCTGTTCTTGCAATGTAACTAGCCTGCGGGGCTCTTAGGAACTACTTGATTCATCTGTAGTCTACCAGACTGGGGAAAAAGGGCCATTTTAAATACAAATGGGCAAAATATGAGATTTCTGGTTCTTTGTGTAAAAATTAACTTCTAAATTTCTGGTTCTGCCTTTGTGTAAAAATTAACTTTTTCAGTAGTCATGTATGGACGCAAGAGGTGAACCAGAAGAAAGGTTGAGCACTGAATAATTGATGCTTTTGAACTGTGGTATTAGAGAAGATTCTTGAGAGTCCCTTGGACTGCAGAGAGATCAAATGAGTCAATCCTAAAGGAAATCAGTCCTGAATATTCATTGGAAGGACTGGTCCTGAAGCTGAAGCTCCAATACTTTGGCTACTTGATGTGAAGAGCTGACTCATTAGAAAAGACTCTGATGCTGGAAAAGACTGAAGGCAGGAGGAGAAGGGAACGAGAGAGCATGAGATGGTTGGATGGCATCACCGACTCAATGGACATGAGTTTGAGCAAGCTCTGGGAGATGGTGAAGCCTGCAGGGTTGCAGTCCGTGGGGTCGCAAAGAGTTGGACACAACTGAACAACTGAATAACCACAACAAACTTGTAAATGAGCTGTATTTAATTGGCTTAAAGGAAATCAAGTGCTTATACACATTCTCAGAAATTTAGGAGAGGTTCACCAAACCTGAGAAAAGAAGTTAAGTGAAGTGAAAGTCGCTTTGCGACTGTATAGTCCATGGAATTCTCCCAGGTCACAACACAGGAGTGGGTAGCCTTTCCCTTCTCCAGGGGATCTTCCCAATCCAGGGATCAAACCCAGGTCCTCCTGCAAGTGAAAGGCAAAGGAGACAGGGAAAGATATACCCAACTAAATTCAGAGCTCCAGAGAACAGCAACGAGAAATAAGATCTTCTTAAATAAACAGTGCAAAGAAATAGAGGAAAAGAGTAGAATGGGAAACATGAGATCTTGTCAAGACAATTGGAGATATCAAGGGAACATTTCATGCAAGGATGGGCACAATAAAGGACAAAAAACGGTAAGGACTTAACAGAAACAGACAAGATTTAAAAGAGGTGGCAATAATACACAGAAGAACTACACAAAAAGGTTTTAATGACTGAAGTAAGCACAATGGTGTGATTGACATCACCTAGAGCCTGACATCCTGGAGTGTGAAGTCAAGTGGGCCTTAGGAGGCATTACTACCAACAAGGCTAGTAGAGGTGAGGGAATTCCAGTTGAGCTATTTAAAATCATATAAGATGATGCTGTTAAAGTGCTGCACTCGATATGTCAGCAAATTTGGGAACTCAGCAAAACTCAGCAGTGGCTAAAGGACTGGAAAAGGCCAGTTTTCATTCCAATCTCCAAGAAGGGTGGTGCCAAAGAATGTACAAACTACTTCATGGTTGTGCTCATTTCAAATGCTAGTAAGATTATGTTCAAAATCCTTCAAGCTAGGCTTCAGCAGAATGTGAACCGTGAACTTCCAGATGCACAGGCTGGGTTTAAAAAGGCAGAAGAACCAGAGATCACATTGCCAACATTCCCTGGATCATAGAGAAAGCAATGGAATTGCAGAAAACATCTACTTCTGCTTCACTGACTACACGAAATCCTTTGTGTGGATCCCAACAAAATGTGGAAAATTATTAAAGAGATGGGAATACCAGATCATCTTACCTATCTCTTGAGAAATCTATATGTGGGTCAAGAAGCAACAGTTAGAACCTTACATGGAACAACTGACTGGTTCAAAATTGGGAAAACGAGTCTGAACAGGCTGTACGTTATCACTCTGTTTACGTAACGGATATGCAGACTACAGCATGTGAGATGCCGGGCTGGATGAATCACAAGCTGGAGTCAAGATTGCCAGGAGAAATATCAACAACCTCAGATATGCAGATGATACCACTCTAATGGCAGAAAGCTAAGAGGAACTAAAGGGCCTCTTAATGAGGGTGAAAGAGGAGAGTGAAAAAGCTGCCTTAAAGCTCAACATTTCAAAAACTAAGATCACGGCGTCCAACCCCATCACTTCATGGCAAATAGAAGGGGAAAAGTTGAAGCAGTGACAGATTTTATATTCTTGGGTTCCAAAATCACTGCAGTGACTACAGCCATGAAATTAACTTGCTCCTTGGAAGGAAAGCTATGACAAACCTAGACAGTGCATTATAGAGCAGATATCACTTTGCTGACAAAGGTCTATATAGTCAAAACTGTGGTTTTTCCAGTTGTTGTGTATGGATGTGAGAGTTATACCATAAAGGCGGCTGAGTGCCAAAGAATTCATGCTTTTGAACTGTGGTGCTGGAGAAGACTCTTGAGAGTCCCTTGGACTGCAAGGGGTTCAAATGAGTCAATCCCTAAAGGAAATCAACCCTGAATAATCACTGGAAGGACTGATGCTAAAATTCCAGTACTTTGGCCACCTGATGTGAAGAGCCAACTCAATGGAAAAGACCCTGATGATGGGAAAGATCGAGGGCAAGAGGAGAAAGGGGTGGCACAGGATGAGATGGTCAGATGGCATCACCCATTCAGTGCACATGAATCTGAGCAAAGTCCGGGAGATGGTGAAGGACAGGGAAGCCTGGTGTCTTATAGTTCCTGGGGTTGGTTGCAAAGAGTCAGACATGACTTGGTGACTGAACGACAACAGTTGCTTTACAGTGTGTTGCTGCTGCTGCTGCTGCTGCTAAGTCACTTCAGTCGTGTCCGACTCTGTGCGACCCCACAGACGGCAGCCCACCAGGCTCCCCTGTCCCTGGGATTCTCCAAGCAAGAACACGAGTGGGTTGCCATTTCCTTCTCCAATGCATTAAAGTGAAAAGTGAAAGTGAAGTCGCTCAGTTGTGTCTGACTCTTAGCGACCCCATGGACTGCAGCCCACCAGGCTCCTCCATCCATGGGATTTTCCAGGCAAGAGTACTGGAGTGGGGTGCCATGGCCTTCTCCGTTACAGTGTGTTAGGGAAGTTATATAAATAGTCTTGTTTAGGCTTCAGAGACAAAGCAGAGAAGGCCTCTGTCTTTGCCTGGACACTGGCCTGTCTCTGAGTGCCCCGATTGCCTGCTGTGAGTGCAAGACTTGCGGCACCATAGATAAGATAGGGGAATATCTTGAGATTGTTGAGCCCTTGGAGGGGCCCTGGCCAACCAAGCTCCAGGCTTAACAACAGTCCAAGTTTTATCAGACAAAACAAACAGCATTAACATGAAACCAGAGCTTCAGTTTGCTCAAAGATAGATGATGATATCAGTTTGCTTCCTGGGATTATAAGCAGGAACCCAAAGTGAAATTTTTGAAGTCTCGCCCACAGAGCAGATGCACTGCCTGGGACTTTTTCCCAATTGGGATTCCAGATGTGCTGTGACACAGGACTTCCCAGCACTGTTTGAGTTTGGATATTGGTCAAAAACCCAATTTTGTGATGTATCCTCTGCTGTTTCTATTTCTCTTTTCTTTCAATGTTAGTATACTGAAAGTAAGCTAGAAAATTCTCTAATAAATATAGGTATTATTTATTTGTATATAACAAGTGGCTTATTTTGTTAACAAATCCTTTAAACCTGAGATGAAAGTGAAAACTTTCTGCAAAACACAGGTTGTGTTGGTTTCTGCTGTACAACAGTGTGAATCAGCCATGAGTATACATTCCCTGATGGTTTTTGCTGAGGTGCTCCCTGCAGTCATATTAAGAACCACAGGACTGGGTCAGCCACAACACTGATTCTGGTCTGGAATGTCTGTGGGGGCTCTCCACAAGTAACAGAGATCCAGGCAACTGTCTCAGGCATTCCTCCAACAGCATCACTATGAGTAGGCTGAGACAGACACAACACTTTCCTAAACATGCTTAAAACTATATATTGAAAGAGCAGAGACTTGTGTGTCAGAGAGTAACAACTCAGAATGACCAACATCAATACATACCTATAAAATTACTAGATTTGAAGGGAGAAAAGAATCCCTTTGAGCATTTTGGCAAAAAGGCCACATTACTTATAAAGGAGAGAGAATTAGATCATTATTAGATGTTGACAGCAACACTTCATCCTGAAAGAAAATGGATATAAAATCTATTTAAGGTAGTCAAGGAAATTGTGTATCCTCTGGAAGGAAATTGTGAACAAAAGGTTTTATATCCAGCATAATTTAACTTTTAAGTACAAAGGGCATAGACAAATCTATCAATATGCAGGAACTCAGAAAATATTGTTCCTATGATACCTTCCCAAGATTCTAGAGAATGTACTTCTGATACCAGAATGGAAAGTATGAACTAGTTAGATATGAAAGATGATGAAAATACTGATTATCAAACCCATAGGACTGAGTAGCAGCTACAGAAAAAAAATTTAACTTTTAACATTTACAGTATAAAATCAAAAAAAGATTTAAAATTAGTGCATTTATGGTGTAGCTACTCTGGAAAACAGTATGAAGTTTCTTCAAAATGTTAAAAAGAGAACTACCATATGATCCAGCAGTTCCACTTCTGGCTTTTTATCTACAGAAATGAAAACACTAACTTGAAAATATACATGCACCCCCATGTTCTTTGCCACCCTGAACATGGAAGCAACCTAAGTGTCTATTGATGGATGAATGGATAAAAGAAAATGTGATATATACACACAATAGAATATTAATCATCCGTAAAAAGAAGTAAGTCCTGCTATTTGTGACAACACAAGTGGATCTTGAGGATATCATGCCAAGTGAACTAAGAGGGATAGAGAGAGAGAACTATTGAATACTATATGATCTTACTTGTATGTGGAATCTAAAAATACAAAATGACAACAAAAAACCTACTCATGGATACAGAGAGAAGAGTTAGTGGTTTCCAAAGGTGAAGGGTGGCAAAATGGGGGAGGGGGGGTGCAAAATGGGTGAAGGTGGTCAAGATGTACAAACTTCCAGTTGTAAATTAAGCCACTAGGAAAATGTAACTGTGTAGTGATGGATGTTAATGATTATTGTGATGATCATTCTGCAATATATGTAAGTATTGAATCATTATGTTGTACACCTAAAACCAGTATGTCATAAGAATTATAACTCAAGAAAAATGATCACTCCCAAATGTCAGTAGGGCCAAGTTGAGAAACCCTGATCTCAGTCAGTTGATTAAGAACAGCTGAAAGAAATGTACTGATTGTGGTGAAGTGCTGTTTTGAAGAAGTTGCTTTTAAAATCTTCAGGTTATATTACATATGAGCCTGAAAAATATGTTCATCAGATACCATGTTCTTCATCCTATTTATTTTTCTTGGCACATTAAAGGGCATTATAAAAACCAAGGAATATAATAATAAAATAAATGTATTCAATTAGGAAAATAGAGAAAAACTTTAGTAAGTATAACGAAAACAATTAGTGCTTAGATGCAAGTTTACAGCACTAATGTCTACATTAGAAACATGAAACATCCAGAATTAATCTGGTTTGCACCTTAAAAAGCTGGAAAAGCTATACAATGGGGAATATTACTCAGCAATAAAAAGAAATGAAGTAGTGATACATGCTACAAGATGGACGAACCCAAAATATATGCTAAGTGAAAGAAATTAATCACCAGGGGCTGTATATTGTAATATGATTCTATATGTATGAATGTCCAGAGTAGACAAACCTAGAAAATAAAGATCAGTGGTTGTCTGGGGGTGGGGCAGTTAGGAAGTGTTGGCATTAGGTTTCTTTTTGGGTTAGTGAATGTATTTCCAAGTTGGTTGTGATGATGAATACACAATTCATTGGCTATACTAAAAGTCATCAAATAGCACATTTTAAGTTGTTCAGTTGTATGGTATGTGAATTGTTTCAATAAAAGTATTGTCTTTTTTAAAGCTAGAAAGGAAGAATACATTAAACCAAAAGTAAGCAGGAGAAAACTAAGAGCAGAAATAAGTGAAAATAGATGTCATGGAGAAATTCAATGAAATCAAAAACTATTTTCTTGATTACATTGATAAACATTGATAAATCTTTATCTATCATGCATCAAACCTGGACTGGTGATTCATTTCATATATGATATTTTACATGTTTCAATGCCATTCTCCCAAATCATCCCCCCTCTCCCTCTCCCACAGAGTCCAAAAGACTGTTCTATACATCTGTGTCTCTTTTGCTGTCTCGCATACAGGGTTATCGCTACCATCTTTCTAAATTTCATATATATGCGGTAGTATACTGTATTGGAGTTTTTCTTTCTGGCTTACTTTACTCTGTATAATCGGCTCCAGTTTCATCCACCTCATTAGAACTGGTTCAAATGTACTCTTTTTAATGGCTGAGTAATACTCCCTTGTGTATATGTACCACAGCTTTCTTATCCATTCATCTGCTGATGGGCATCTAGGTTGCTTCCATGTCCTGGCTATTATAAACAGTGCTGCGATGAACATTGGGGTACACGTGTCTCTTTCAATTCTGGTTTCCTCAGTGTGTATGCCCAGTAGTGGGATTGCTGGGTCGTATGGCAGTTTTATTTCCAGTTTTTTAAGGAATCTCCACACTGTTCTCCATAGTGGCTGTACTAGTTTGCTTGGGGCTGGTGCACTGGGATGACCCAGAGGAATGGTATGGGGAGGGAGGTGGGAAGGGCGTTCAGGATGGGGAACACGTGTACACCCGTGGCAGATTCATACTGATGTATGGCAAAACCAATACAATATTGTAAAGTAATTAGCCTCCAATTAAAATAAATATATTAAAAAAAAACTTTACCTAGACTGACAAAAAACCATGAAAAAAGAAACAAATTACCAATGTTAGGCATCAAAAAAGGGACATTACTACAGCTTTTACAGCCATTAAAAGGATAATGGGGACTTCCCTGGTGACTCAGTGGTAAAGAATCCACCTGCCGATGCAGGAGACTGGGTTCCCTGATCCAGGGTCTCCCATGCTGCCGAGCAACTAAGCCCATGGGACCCAACTGTTGAGCCTCTGCTCTGAAGCCTGGGGGCCACAACTACTGAGCCCATGTGCTGCAACTGCTAAAGCCCCGCATCCCGAGCCTGTGCTCTGCAGCACGAGGGGCCACTGCAGTGAGAAGTCAAGACACAGCAATGAAGAGAGCCCCCACTCACCACAACCAGAGAAGAGCCCACACAGCAACAAATACCCGGCCAACACTAAATTTAAAAAATGGATAATGGAATAATATACACATCTTTATATCAATAAAGTACACAATTTATACATAATTAACAAATTCCTTGAGAGAAACAAATTAACAAAATTTACTCAAGAAGAAACAGTCTGGATAGCCCTGTATCAAGTAAAGAAATTGAATAATTAAAAAATCATCACTTTATCCCCAGAACGTAAAGATGTTTCAATATTTTTTAAATCTGATGGTCACAGGAAAAGATGCTCAACATCACTAATTATCAGAAAAATGCAAATCAAAAGTACAATGAGGCATCATCTCACACTAGTCAGAATGGCCATCATCAGGAAACCTACAGGGCTTCCCTGGCGGCTCAGTGGTAAAGAATCCACCTGCTAGGGCAGCAGCAGCATCTCACAGGCTACGGAACAACTAAGCCTGTGTACTCCAACTGTTGAGCCTCTGCTCCAAAGCCCGAGAGCCACAACTATGAGCCCATGTGTCGAAACTACTGAAACCCCTGTGCCATAAAACCCATGCTCCCCAACAAGAGAAGCCACCACAATGAGAAGCCTGAGCACCAAAACTGGAGAATAGCCCCCACTCACCACTAGAGAAAAGCCCGTGCCACCTCAAAGATCCAACACAACCAGAAATTAAATGAATAAATGAAACCCCTACAAACAGGGGGACTTCCCTGGTGGTCCAGGGGTTAAGAATCTGCCTGTCAATGCAGGGGATACTGGTTTGATCCCT
The DNA here is from genome assembly GCF_055505025.1 of Bos grunniens. NCBI lineage: Eukaryota > Metazoa > Chordata > Mammalia > Artiodactyla > Bovidae > Bos > Bos grunniens. The sequence goes on from NC_141192.1 coordinate 17,160,954, forward strand.
GGTTGCAGAACTAAGATCCCACATGTCAAGGGGCAACTAAGGTGGTGTGCTCTAACTGCTGAGCCCACATAGAGCCCATGAGCTGCGATCGCTGAAGCCTGCACGCTCTACAGCCTGTGCTCTGCAACAAAGAGAGGCCACCGCGATGAGAAGCCCCCTCACTGCAGCTAAGAGCAGCCTCTGCTCGTCACGACTAGAGAAAGCCAGCTCACAGCAACGAGAGCCTGTGAGCCCCAGGAAGACCCAGTACAACCAAAATAAATTAATTCTTTAAAAACCTACAAACAATAAAGAGAAGAAGAAAAGGGAACCCTCCTACACTGTTGGTGGGAATGTAAACTGGTACAGCCACTACGGAAAACAGTATGGGGAGGTTACTTTAAAAACTAAAAATTGAACTACCATGTGATCCAGCATTCCCACTTCTGGACATACATCTAGAGAAAAGCATAATTCAAAAAGACACCTGTACTCCAATGTTCATTGCAACACTATGTACAACAGCCAAAACACGGGAGCAACCTGAATGCCCACTGACAAAGGAATGGATGAAGAAGTGGTACCTATATACAATGGAATGTTAGTAGTTAGTTCAGTCGCTCAGTCGTGTCCGACTCTTTGCGACCCCATGAATCGCAGCATGCCAGGCCTCCCTGTCCATCATCAACTCCTGGAGTTCCCTCAGACTCACGTCCATCAAATATGGAATATTACTCAACCATAAAAAGAGTGGAATAATGCCATTTGCAGCAAGATTGATAGATGTAGAGATTATCATACTAAGTGGAGTAAGCCAGACAGAGAAACAGAAGTATCATATGATATTGCTTGTATGTGGAATCTAAATAAATGATACAGATGAACTTATGTACAAAATAGAAATAGTTTCACAGATTTTGAAAACAAACCTATGGTTACCAAAGGAAAAATGTGTGGGAGGGATAAATTAGGAACTTGAGACACACACTACTACATATGAAATAGATAACCAACAAGGACCTACCATAAACCACAGGAAACCCTACTTAATATTCTGTAGTAACCTATATGAGAAAAGAATCTGAAAAAGAATATTATGTATATGTATGGGCTTCCCTGGTGGCTCAGATGGCAAAGAGTCTGCATGCAGTGTAAGAGAGCCGGTTCCATTCCTGGGTCGGGAAAATCCCCCAGAGTAGGAAATGGCAGCCCATTCCAGTATTCTTGCCTGGAAAATTGCATGGACAGAGGAGCCTGGAGGGCTATAGTCATGGAGTTGCAAAGAGACAGACACGATTGAGCAGCTAACACACATGTATATGTATAACTAAGTCAATTTGCTGTACAAACTAACACAACACTGTAAAACAACTGTACTCCAATTAAAAGTAAAATAAAATCTGTTAATTGAATCCACAGCCTTAATAAATGTAATGTTAATTGTAGGGGAAGGTGTTTGACATCCATAAATGATTTTTTAAAAAACTTGGAGGCTAGAAGTAGAAGGGAACATCCTTAGTAAGATTGTGGGTATCTACTATAACTTCTAGTAGATATCACAGTTGATTGTGAAACTTGTTTTTAAGGATTCCAGCTCATGCTCATGCTCAGTTCATGTCTGACTCTTTGTGACACCATCAACTGTAGCCCACCAGTAGCTCCTCTGTCCATGGAATTTTCCAGACAAGAATATTGGAGTGGGTTACCATTTCCTACTGCAGGGGATCTTCTCATCTCAGGAATTGAACCCATGTCTCTTGCATTGGCAGGTGGATTCTTTACCACTGAGCCACCTGGGAAACCCTAGGAAGTAAGGTCAAATGCTTGCTAATACTTGTTCCATTCAAAATAATGTCAAGCATAAATCACGGAAAGATCTTTATTGACCTACCTCCTAGAGTAATGGGGGGGTGGAAAAAGGGCCCTAATGAATATTAAAAGCTTTTGTGCAGCAGAGGAAACTACAAACAAGACAAAGAGACAATCCTCAGAACGGGAGAAAATATTTGCAAATGAAGCAACTGACAAGGGATTCATCTCTAAAATATAAATAGCTCATGCAGCTCAATACCAAAAGAAATAAACAACACAGTCAAAAAATAGGCAAAAAACCTTAATAAAATTTCCCCAAAGAAGACATGCAAATGGCCAACAAACAGGAAAAGATGCTCAACATCTCTAATTATTAGAGAAATTAATCAAAACTACAGAGGTATCACCTCACACCAGTCAGAATGGCCATCATAAAAAATCTACAAATAATAAATGCCAGAGAGGGTGTGGAGAAAAGGGAACCCTCCTACATTGTTGGTGGAAGTGTTAATTAGTAGAGTCACTATGGAAATTGCATGGAGCTTCCTTGGGAAAAAAAAAACAAAATTGAAAGGAGAACTACCATATAATCCAGCAACCCCACTCCTGCGCATATACTTGGAGAAAACCTATAATTCAAAAAGACATATGCACTCCAGTGTTCACTGCAGCGTTATTTACAGTAGCCAGGATATGGAAGCAACCTAAATGTCCATCAACAGAGGAATGGATAAAGAAGATGTGGTACCTATATAAAACGGAATACTATTCAGCCATAAAAAAGAATGAAACGGTGCCAACTGTAGAGACGTGGATGGATCTAGAGACCATCATACACAGTAAAGTGAGTGAGAAAGAAAAACAAATACTGTATAATAACGCATATATGCAGAATCTAGAAAAATGGTACAGATGAACTTATTTGCAAAGCAGAAATAGAGACACAGACATAGAGAATAAATGTATATATTCTGAGGGGGTTGAGGAGGGGTGGGATGGAATGAGAGATTGGGATTGGCATCTATACACTACTGTGTATAAAAAGACAACTAATGAGAACCGCCTGTATAGCACAGAGTTCAATGCTCTGTAGTGACCTGAATGAGAAGGAAATTCAGAGGAGATACATGTATACGTGTGGCTTATTCATTGTGCTGTACAACAGAAAGTAACACAACGTTGTAAAGCAACCACACTCCAGTTTTTAAAAATTGGCGTCAAGGTCCTGGTAAACATAACAAGAAAAAGAAAAGAGGTGCATGGCAGACAGTTTAGAAAGACTCACTCCACCCATTCCGACTCTTATTTTGCTATACCAAGTAGACTGAAAGCTGCAACAACTTTAAGACTTCCTGTCCATAGGAATCCACTTAGGTTTTACCACACAAACACACTTAAGAGCAACGTGTGGCATTATTTGCACATGGATCTTTCTGCAAGCCTCACGATGGTGGCAACTAGCTTTTCTGGGCCCTCTATGGCAGAGTTTGTGGCATCTATTCACAAATATTGAGTGGCAACATTTTTCCTTGCTTTGTTGCATCCAAGCCCTGCACCTCCTACCCCTGTAGTTTTAGTAATCTAATTCACATAATTTAAAACAATCTTTTTGCTTAAATTAGACACATTGCTATGTTATAAGCAGCTACAAGTCTTGGCCAAGGAAAGAAACTATGATTAAAAAGGAAAAAATTTCTTGTTATTTATAGGTTACATGATTAAATACAGAGGAAGATCTGAGAAACATGCTATATACAATAACTGTAATACCAGGTTAAAATGATATTATGAAAGTAGAGATAAAGTGCTACTTAGGTTCAAAAGGGAAGTTGAATTCCTAGCTTTGAGAGCCCAGTGGTGGTGGAATGATGCTAGGAGGAGGCATGCACACGGTTATGGTGTATAATTCCTTAAAATGCTGATCAATTCAGTTGGCCACTATTTTGATGAAAACATTCACACCAATATTTATAAGGGATATTTGCCTGTAGTTTTCTGTTCTGGTAGTATCACCACCTTGCACTGGTATCAGTGTGGACACCATCGCGTTGGTGTGCTGGACTTAGGAGTTAAAAACGTCCTTCCTCTCCAGTGTTTTGGGAAGAATTTGAGAAGCGCTGGTGCTGGCTCTTTGTCCATGATTTGTAGACTCAACAGGGAGCACCTGGTCAGGGCTCTCCTTGGTTGAGAGGGTTTTGATTATAGATTCAATCCCACACTAGTTGTAGGTTTATTCAGATTTTCCATTCTTTATTATCCAGTCTTCTTGATTGTGTATTTTTAGGAATTTGTCCATTTCATCTAGGTCATCCAATCATTGGTGTACAATTGTTCCTAGTGCTCTTAACAGTGCTTTTCATTTCTATAAAATTGGTAGTGATGTCCCCACTTTCATTTCTGATTCAGTAGTTGAATCCTGTCTTTTTTCTTAGTCACTGGCGAAAGATTTATCCGTTTTATTGTTCTTTTCAAGGGGGGTTTGTTCTTGAAATGAAAGGATGGTACTGTGTATGAAACATAATATACCACATTAATGGAATGGAAGAAAACCCCATGTGATATTTTCAATTGCTACAGAAAATCCATTTGACAAATTTTAATATCCTTTCATTGTGAAAAACTCTTTAACAAACTAGGAATAAAAGAGAAATGTCTCAACATGTTTTTTAAAAGCCCCACAGTTAATGTCATATTCAAAGGTGAAAGATAAAAGGTTTTTCCTAAGGCCAAGATATGTTTTACCACTTCTATTAACCATGGTATTGGAAGTCCTGGCCAGAGTAATTCAGCAAGAACAAGCAAAAGGGCATCCAAATTGAAAGAGAAGTTAAATGATCTCTATTCACATGTGCTATGACTTTATATGTAGAAAAGCCTAAGAATTACAAGCAAAACCCCCACTAAAACCAGTATGGAGTAAGAAAAGTTGCAGAATATAAAATCAATTTTTAAAAACAGTTGCAGTTATATACAATAATAACTGACAATTGAGAGAGGAAAGTAAGAAAAAAGTCCATTTCCAAAACTGAGACAGGCTGGGACCTGGGACCCTTTCCTGCAGTGCCACACTGCTCGCATCTGGATACACCTCTTCTCCAGCAACAAAATGCAAACAGACGATATGGGACGGAAGATAACAGCATGCATGCACACTTGGGGTAAATTCTGGACCCCAAAATACAGAGACCAAAACCCCACTTGCCAGTTTATAGGCGCCTAGAGCGAAAACAGGGTGTCGAGAGCAAAAGCAGGGTACTGCACATGCCCCCTGCACATGTAACCATGACCCCTGGAGATACTCCTCCCCTCACCCCATTAAGGAACAAGCTTGCCCCCTTCACTTGCAGAGTTGATCTCATTTTCCCATGCTACAGCAGAGGCCCCAGTAAAGCCTTGCCTGGATTTCTTGTCTGGCCTCTGATCAATTTCTACTGACTGGGAAAGGACAAGAACCGTGGTCAGTAACAAACTGTGGTGCCCAACACAGGGCAGTTGTCCCTCTCTGGGTACCTTCGTGAACACCATATGCAGCTTCCCCATGCGTGACAAGTGTCCACCTCAGCCTCTTGTTTCAGCATCACCAAGGCTGTCCGCCTTTCAGCCCCCTCGGGCCTGTTTCCTCGCTCGGGCAATGCTTTCCCCTCTCCCCTTGTCCTTTTTCCTTCATCGTTTTCCCTTTGTCCCTTTCCCTCTCCTGAAACCTCTCTGCTTCTTCACTCTCTGTCCTCTCCTTCTGAAAGAGCGGATGTGGGGCAGCTAGAGCATCGCTCTTCTCAGCTCGGCCCACTCACCATGAAGGATGACAAGCCGAGGTGGAAAGGGCTCACCTCACACCGTGCAGACCTTGGGCCAGGGGCTCCACTGACCAGAGACTTGAGAGGGGGATGCAGGTTCAAACCTCATCTGTGTAGCGGCTCAAAGTCCGAGCATCCTAATAGTCTCACCTGTATTTCCTGCTGCGAAGAGAAGTCCCACAGGGGACGGGCTGAAGCAGCAGATTTCTGTACACCAGTATACATGTGAGAGGCCCACCTGTGGGTGAGGGTCCCACATGTGATGGGCAACAGGCTGGTTTTCTGGACTTGTTCATCTGGGTTGGCAGTGGACAGTGTGCTCCCTCCTTCACTGGCCCTTTCTGGAAGCATGCAGTTGGTGCCTAAATAAACACCCCCAGGGGGTGGGTTGCAATGATAATCTCTCTCTCTTTCTCGTTCTCATTTTCAGTCTTTTCTGTCCCTCCTCCGTTCACCTCTCCCTTGGTCCTCACCCCTATACTCCACTCCTCTTTATCCTGAAAACTTCTCATTTGTGTCTTTAAGTTTTGTCATTGGTACCGTATATGATGTAGTTTTGTCTGTCCAGCTGCTCCTGCAAATCTCTGCAGTCATTGTGGGCATGGCAGAGCACTGAAACCTTGAAATACACTGAAACCTTGAAATACAAACAGCCCACATTGCCTTGGACTCAGCCTTGTTGGGTTACTCATGGGATTTTGAAGAACAAAAAGAAAAGACAGGAGCTTGCATTTTCCCCTCCTTTGCTCTTGCAATGTAACTATTCTGCCTGGGCTCTCAGGAACTATCTGAGTCATCTGTAGTCCCTCAGACTGAGGGGAAAAGAGGGCCATTTAAATACAAGTGGGAAAACTATGAGATCTCTGGTTCTGTAGAAATTAACTTGTCTAGCTTAAACCTGTGGCTTTAATTAATACAGATCTTTTAGAGTTATCAATATTAAGGATGATGTTTTCACTTTACATAGAGTTATAAGAAGTCATAAGTGCATATTTTTTTCTGTTATAAAACTTGTCAACAGGGAAACATAACTTGATACAATTAAATTTTTAAGGAAATATAACTTGGATAAGAAGTTTTTGGTAAACTATAGGAATAATTATGTTTAGGAAGCATCCATCTAAAACGGTATCTCCAAATTTTGAGAACTTTGAAACTGTGTGTACTTAGTCGCTCAGTCGTGTCCAACCCAAGGACTATAGCCCTCCAGGGTCCTCTGTCCATGGTCATTCTCCAGACAAGAATCCTGGAGTGGGTTGCCATGCCCTTCTCCAGGGGATCTTCCCAACCCAGGGATCGAACCCAAGTCTCCCTCATTGCAGGTGGATTTTTTATCATCTAAGTTACCAGGGAAGCCAGATTTGAAACTAAATTAAGTTAAATGAGAGGAATTAATTGGATATTCAGGCCATTTCAAGTAAGACAAAATATTGGAACATTAATTGCTGAACAGGTCTTACTTCACCTACTTTGGTCTTCTTGTGAGACAGAAACTAAAGATGTTTGGTGCCACCTGGACATGTTCTCTACCGACGAATGGAAATGGTTGCTTAAGTAGGATGTGTTTTCAGAGCAGAAGGTATGAGGAATGGAAATATATTTTGTTGAAAGGAAAATGGGTGATTTTGTTCTTCGGCTGCTGCTGCGTCACTTCAGTCGTGTCCGACTCTGTGCAACCCCATAGATGGCAGCCCATGGGGCTCCTCTGTCCCTGGGATTCTCCAGGCAAGAATACTGGAGTGGGTTGCCATTTCCTTCCCCATATTTTGTTCTAGAGCTGGTGATTTCTGAGTGGGGAAAGAACAAGGGAGAAAGTTTGGCTACAGAAAGTTATAGAAGGTTTGCAGAAGAGAAACATTGAGAAAAGAGTTTGTGTATGGTCAGGATTTCTAAGGTTGGATTAAATTTAATTAGGCAAATGGATTTTATTAAAGAATGGGCTGATGCAGGACTAGATTTGGTTCCTCTCTCCTGAGAGAACAATGTTGAGTCCTGGATGCTGCTTTTGAGAGCAGATCATGTGAATTCCTATGTCTTTAACTGATCTACATTTACTTTTGATTTTTTCCCCCAACTTAGAGCAAGGAATAAGTATTATTTCACAGAAACCCATGATCCTATCTGGCAGGAAGTTTTAAAACTTTTACAAATTTTTGACAGACTTTTCAAATATCAAATTCTAACTGAACTTCTTTTGACTTCCATTTAACTTTGGGGTGCTTCAAGGGTCTCCTGTGTGTGTGTGTGTGCGTGCGTGCTCAGTAGAGGCTGACTATTTGCAACCACACAGACTCTAGCCCGCCTATAATTGTTGTTTTCTCACTAAGTTGTGTCCGACTCTGCGATACCATGGATTGCAGCATGCCAGGCTTCCTTGTCCTTCACTATCTCTTGGAGTTTGCTCAAATGCCTGGCACATCCCAAAGAGAGATTCTAAATTAATTGGGTTAATCTGCAAGAAGTTAGGCAGGTTCTCAGAGAACCCTGACAAATTTAGGGATGAATTTGTCAGGCTGCAGTTGGCAGTCTCTTTCATGTGGCAGGATATCATGGTTATTCTGGCCCACCTAGGATGAAAAGGAGCATATACTGAGAAAGGCTGGGGAACATGCAGATGGCCTGCTGGCCACCAGTCCACATTAAATTTATCAGGTGGGTGGGGATTCAATCCCAGAACATGACCCACACAGGGACTATGAAGATCGTGTTGGCCAGGCTAAGATGAGACATTGTATTACTTGTCTAGCAGAAGGAATAAAAAGGTGTATGGTGAAGCCTGTAAATTCTAAGATCCAAGAGTTTATATTGGAAAAAGATAAAAACCAGACAGTCTTCTTGAGCTGAGTGACAGAGGCTTTCAGGAAGGACACCAATACAGACCCAGAGTCCACAGAAGGGAGGACATACTGGCCATGTATTTTATCACTCAGGCTACTCCTGACATCCAGAGAAAATTACAAAAGCTTCAGGCTGGGCCCCAAACCCATTGTCAACCTTGACAGCAGAGGCCTTTAAGGTCTATAACAACCGAGACTTAATAGAGGAGGCCAATAAGGATGAGGCTAATAAAGAAAACGCAACTTTTGTCTGCTTTGGTTCCTCTACCACCTGAGGGGTGGTGAGGAGGAGTGAGAAGGTCCAAAAGACAGTCAAGAGGCCACCTGGGCTGAAACAGATGTGCCTTTGTCTGAAAGAGGGGCCTTGGAAGGGGGAATGTCCTGAGCACCCTCTGGTGGGATGCCCAAGGGGTATCCCTGACCAGCCTCAGTTTCGTGATAATTTCTCAAATGAGATTCCTGTATGCCGTATGGTGGACCCAAGTGCCTGCCTGTCTCCAGATCCTACTTGATCATCCTCTTGACTCCAGCAGAGCCTCAGGTCACTCTAGACGTGGCAGGTAGGAAAACTGAATTTCTTCAGACACCTGAGCCACTTGCTCTGTTCAGACTTGACCAGCCAGCCCCCTCTCCAGCCTTGACTGTAATGTGATGGGAGATGATGGACAGCCAAAGGGAAGGTGATTTATGTCCCTCCTTGCCTATGGACTTGGGTCCATTATCACTATTCACTCCTTCCTGTATATGCCAGAATGTCCTGTCCCTCTCCTCAGGAGAGATTTGCTAAATAAATTAGGAGCTATAGAGTCTTAAGTGAAATCCAAGGTGGTAAAGAATTCAAACAGAAAATGCTTCTGTTGGTAGTGGTAGCCCCAGATGATCCACCTCATGGTCATCAAGATATAGCCTAGGACATCCTCTAAGAAATGAGAGAACAGGTGGATTGTGTAGTTTGGGATCACTTGGTGCCAGGAAGGACAAAATTCCTTCCCCTGATAAAAACAAGATTAAGGCCTGGGGCACAGCAATCACACTACAGGGCATATACCCTGAGAAGACCGTAATTCAAAAAGACACATAGACCCCAATATTCATTGCAGCACTATTTACAATAGCCAGGATATGGAGGAAAACTAAATGTCCATTGACAGATGAATGGGTAAAGAAGCTGTGGTACATCCGGTGGGATATTACTCAGCCATTAAAAAAACAAAATTGGGTCATTTGTAGTGAGGTGGATGGACCTAGAGTCTGTGTGAAGTAGGTCATACAGAGTGAAATAGGTCAGAGAGAGAGAAACAAATATCGTATGTTAACGCATATATATGGAATCTGGAAAAATGGTACTGATGAGCTATTTGCAGGTCAGGAATAGAGATGCAATCGTAGAGAATGGACATACGGACAGTGTAGGGGTGGGGGAAGGATAAACTGGAACGCATTGGAAAGTAGCGCTGACATATACACTACCATGTGTAAGACAGTTAGCTAGCAGGAAGCTGCTAGCCCAGGGAGCTCAACTAGCGCTCTGTGATGACATAGATGGGTAGAATGGGGATCGGGGTGGAAGGGAGTCTCAAGAGGGAGGGGATATATGTATGCTTGTGTGCTAAATCAATTCAGTCATGTACAACTCTTTGCAACCCTATGGACTGTAGCCTGCCAGGCCCCTCGCTCCACGGGATTCTCCAGGCAAGAATGCTGGAGTGGGTTACCATGCCCTCCTCCAGAGGATCTTCCCAACTGAGGGATTGAACCTGCATCTCTTACATCTCCTGCATTGACAGGCAGGTTGACAAGCACCACCTGGGAAGCTGGATTATTGTTATTGTTCAGTCACTAAGTTGAGATTCTTTGTGACCCCATGGACTGCAGCGTGCCAGGCTTCCCTGTCCTTCACTATCTTTCAGAGTCTGCTCAAACTCATGTCAAACTCATATCCATTGATGGTGATGCCATCCAATCACCTCATACTCTGTTGCCCCCTCTCCTCCTGCCCTCAATCTTTCCCAGCATCAGGGTCTTTTCCAATGAGTCAGCTCTTCATATCAGGTGGCCAAAAGTATTGGAGCTTCAGCATCAGTCCTTCCAATGAATATTCAGGATTGATTTCCTTTAGGATTATTGGTTTGAAAGCCCAGACATGTATACATTTAGCTGATTCATGTTGTTGTACAGCAGAAACAATAATATAAAGCAATTATATGCCAATAAATAAACTGCAAGGATATACTGTTAGTTCAGGGAATATAGCCAATAATTTATAATAACTTTAAATGGAGTATAATCTATAAAAATTTTGAATTACTATGGGATACACATGAAACTAATATTTTAAATCACCTATGCTTCAATTTTTAAAAAGGAAAGAAATGTTTTAGACTTATGAAAAGATATAAAGAAAAATGAGCACCCACATACCAAGAATATTGCTTAACCCCTCCCTGTTTCATTTCCTTCCTTCTGACTTCATTCCCTGCTGCTGCTGCTGCTGCTGCTGCTGCTAAGTCGCCTCAGTCGTGTCCAACTCTGTGCGATGCCATAGACAGCAGCCCACCAGGCTCCCCCGTCCCTGGGATTCTCCAGGCAAGAACACTGGAATGGGTTGCCATTTCCTTCTCCAATGCATGAAAGTGAAAAGTGAAAGTGAAGTCATTCAGTCGTGTCCGACTCTGTGCGATCCCATAGACGGCAGCCCACCAGGCTCCCCCGTCCCTGGGATTCTCCAGGCAAGAACACTGGAGTGGGGTGCCAGTGCCTTCTCCAGACTTCATTCCCTAGAGGTTCTATATTTGGTGTTTGTGCATACTATGTAATATATTAGTTAGAAGTTACATATTCAGGGGCCTTTCCTCACAGTCCAGTGGTTAGGACTCCACTCTGCCAATGCATGGGCTGCAAATTTGATCCCTGGTTGCAGAACTAAGATCTCACATTCCATGCAGCATAGCTAAAGGATAATTAAATTATTTTACAGAATAAAGATTAAAGCCTGGGGCATATACATGGACAAAATTATAATTCAAAAAGATACGTGCAGACTTCTCCGATGGTCTAGTGGTTAAGAATCCACCTGCCAATGCAGGGAACACAGGTTGGATCCCTGGTCCAGTAAGAGTCCACATGACCTGGGAAGCTAAGCCCACGTGCCACAACAATTGAGCCTGCGCTCTAGCCTGAGCTCTGCCACAAGAGGAGCCACTGCAGTGAGAAGCCTGAGCACCTCGATGAAGAGCAGCCCCCAGTAGCCAAAACTCGAGAAAGCATGTGTGCAGCAGGGAAGACCAAGCACAGTCAAAAATAAAAATAAAAAAGGTACATGCACACCTATGTTCATAGCGGCACTATTCACAAGAGCCAAAACATGGAAACAGCCTAAACGTCCATCCATAGGTGAATGGATAAAGAAGGTGTGGTACATATATAAGTGGCATTCTACTCAGCCATAAAAAAGAACAAAATAATGCCATTTGCAGAACATGGATGCAACTAGAGATTATACTTAGGTGAAGTACAAAAAGAGAAAGAAATATCCCTTATATGTGGAATTTAAACTATGACACAAATGAACATGTCTATGAAATAGAAACAGACTCACAGACGAGAAAACAAACTTGTGGTTCACAGGTGGAGCGGGGAGGAGAGGGATAGGCTTGGGGTGGGTAGATGCAAGCTATTGCATTTAGAATGCATAAACAATAAGGGTCTACTGTATACCACAAGGAACTATATCCAATCTCCTGAGATAAACTATAATGGAAAAGAATATTTTAAAAAAGGAAAATATGTATGTGTAAAACTGAGTCACTTTGCTGTACAGTAGACACTGACACACACTGTAAAAGAATATTGTAAAGTAAAAAAAAATAATAATAATAAAAAATAAGAGAACTAAAATTCAATTTAAAAAAGGAAATAAAAAGAATATCAATTCATGAAACAAGAACAAAAACATTTAGGTCCTGCCAGTCCCCTTGCAACACCCCCATCCTCCCCATTCAGAAGTCTAGCAGGGAGTACCAGTTTGTGCAAGACTTAGGAGCAGTGAGTGAGGCACCCTGTTCACCCACTGGTGTCAAACCCATTCACCCTCCTCACCCAGTGCCAGGAGCACCCAGTGTTTCTCTGTTCTGAACCTCAAAGATGCATTTTTTCCTGTAATCACCTCCATCCAGGCTCTCAATGACATTTTGCCTTTGAATGGAAGAGCCCTGACACCCTGAAAGATACCCAGTACACATGACAGTATTTCTGCAGGGTTTTGGGGACAGCCCCCATCTGTTTGGAAATGCATTAGCAAGGGAATGGAGCCTTGAGAAGGGAACTTGCTACAATATGTTGATAATTTATTGATAAATAGTGAGACCAAGCAAGATTGAGATCAAAATACTGTTAGGTCCTAAATTTTCTGGCCAAAAGGGGATATAAAGACTCTCTAACCAAGGCACAGATCTTATAGCAGTGGCTTCAATATTTAGGATTTGTTTTGACTCCAGGGGCATGAGCCTTAGCCATAGATGGAAGAAAAACAATTAGTGCATTATCATCTCCAACCAGAATGAGGCAACTCCTAGGATTTCTCAGAATGGCTGGGTTCTGGGTTCTATCTTATCTGGATTCCAAATTATGGACTTATAGCAAAACCCCTACATGAGGCACTAAAGAAAGGAGAAAAGGAACTCCTTCCATTGCACAAGGACAGCCAGCAGGGCTTTGAGAGACTCTAAAGACTGAGTCGAGTAGAGCACCAGCACTGGGGCTTCAAAGTTGTACAAGCCCTTTATTCTGTGTTCATGGGAGGTCAAGGATAGCACTAGGAGTCCTGGCCCAAAAGCTGGGAACAGATCAGAGGCAAGTGCCTTACTTTTCAAAACAACTGGACTCAGTGGTCCTGGGAGAGCCAAGCTGCCTGCAGGCAGTAGCAGCCACAGTCCTGTTATGAGGCTTCCAAGTTCAAGGCTGTATATTGTCACCCTGCTTATTTAAATTATATGCAGAGTACATAATGAGAAATGCTGGGCTGGATGAAGCACAAGCTGGAATCAAGATTGCTGGGAGAAATATCAATAACCTCAGATATGCGGATGACACCACCCTTATGGTAGAAAGTGAAGAAGAACTTAAGAGCCTCTTGATGAAAGTGAGAGAGGAGAGGGAATAAGTTGGCTTAAAACTCAACATTCAGAAAATGAAGATCATGGCATCTGGTCTCATCACTTCATGGGAAATAGATGGGGAAACAGTGGAAACAGTGGCTGACTTTTTTTTTCTGGGCTCCAAAATCACTGCAGATGGTGATTGCAGCCATGAAATTAAAAGAAGCTTACTCCTTGGAAGTAAAGTTATGACCAACCTAGATAGCATATTCCAAAGCAGAGACATTAGTTTGCCAACAAAGGTCCGTCTAGTCAAGGCTATGGTTTTTCCAGTGGTCATGTATGGATGTGAGAGTTGGACTGTGAAGAAAGCTGAGCGCTGAAGAATTGATGCTTTTGAACTGTGGTGTTGGAGAAGACTCTTGAGAGTCCCTTGGACTGCAAGGAGATCCAAACAGTCCATCCTAAAGGAGATCAGTCCTGAGTGTTCATTGGAAGGACTGATGTTAAAGCTGAAACTCCAATACTTTGGCCACCCATTGAGCTGAAGAGTGAAGAGCAAAAAGAGCTGACTCATTTGAAAAGACCCTGATGCTGGGAAAGATTGAAGGCAGGAGGAGAAGGGGACTACAGAGGATGAGATGATTGGATGGCATCACCTATCCAATGGAGATGAGTTTGGGTAAACTCCAGGAGTTGGTGATGGACAGAGAGGCCTGGCATGCTGCAGTTCTTGGGGTCACAAAGAGTTGGACACGACTGAGTGACTGAACTGAGCTGAACTGAACTGAAGCTGGGTGAGGTAGCTTCGGTTAGCTGGGACATTACTTAGGTGTCCTGACCCCTCATCAGGTACAGTCTGTGCTGGAAGTCAAAGGACATAATTGGTTGACTGAAGAAAGGTTAACAAGATATTAAGCCCTTCTAATGGACACACTGGACATGACCTTGGAGGTGTGCCATACCCTGACCCCAACAACTCTGCTCAGTGTTTGAGAGTGGAGATTTATTGCATCAGTGTATAGAGACCCTAGAATAAATTTACTCCAGTAGGTCTGATCGTCTAGATGAGCTTCTTTACAGCCCTGAACTTGAATGATTCACTGATGGGACAAATTTTGTAGAAATAAGAACCCCACAGGCAAGTCACAGTCAGTCTAGATGAAGTCACAGAAACCAAAGCCATGCCACACCCCAGACATTAGCCCAGAAGGCTGAACTAATTGCATTAATGTGAACTTTGCAATTCGGGAAGATAAAGTTTTTTATTGACTCTTAATATGGGTTCCACATACTACACAATCATACTGCCATTTGGAAAGAAAGAGAAATATTAACTGCTAGAAATTTCCCCAGAAAACATAAAGATTTGGTTTTGGCTCTTTCAGAAGCAGTGAAGGTCCCAAATGACCAGCAGTCACTGTAGGGGCCATCAGAGGAATGGCAATTTTGTGAGCCAAGGGAACAGCAAAACTAATCAAATTGCAAAACAGGCAACTGGAACCTGATAAGGTATGGCTGTAGTGAATGGCCCCCCTGAACTCCCTAGCCTTCCCCAGTATTCCCCACAGGAACAAGACAATGCTGAGAAATGGGGCTATTAGAAGTGAAGCACAGACCGACATGAAAAGGAGGTTACAGTTCTAATCCTTGAGTCCAACAGTGGAAACTGTAAGAACAGATGCCACACACCCTGGGAGGGATGCACTATGGAGGGGTTTAAGAGAAAAGTAAAATAAGTAACGCTGCTGTGTGATCGATATGCCCTTAACGACCCACAGTCCCATCCAACACCCTCTTCCTTAGTCAGACCAATCCAGCACTGAGGGACATCCAGGGAAAGACTGGAGGTTAGATTTCACCCCAATTCCGCCATGATCAGGATGTAAATATCCTCTGGTATTTGTTGATACATTCCCAGGATGGGTTGAGGCCTTCTCACCAGATCTAAAAAGGCTATGGACGTCTGTAAGTCCCTTTTAAAAGAAATAATTCCTTGGTTTGAACTTCCAAAGTCCCTTAAGAGTGATTGATAACAGGCCCTCTCTTATAGCCAGAATCACATAGGACCTCACAAGCTACACACCCCCTGGCACTCCCAGTCTTCAGGGAAGGTAGAGAGAATGAACCATACTTTAAAAAAAACCTTAGCAAAGCTCTGCCAAGAAACTCAGGAACCCTGGACCAACTTGCTTCCTAATGTAGTCCTCAGGGTCCATGTAGCACCCAGGAGTGGTCAGAGACTTAGCCCATTTAAAATGACTTACAGGAGGCCTTTTCTTACTACTGACATCCACTGATGAGAAAGTGAATCAGGCTCTGAGATATATTACTAATCTAGGACAAGTTCAGAAGGTGACTCAGGATTAGGCCCACAAGGCAAGGCACTGCCGGCTCCCACTGAAAACTATAGTAACAGAGCAGTTCCTTCACAAAGAAACCAAATCCTTTTTAAAACCTGGAAAGAAAAGTCCCCCCTAGATCAACTATTGCCAAAATAGGAGGAGGATGCCTATAAATTAATTGTAACCACTCCTACTGCTGTCAAATGCGAGGGATATCTAGTTGGGTACATTTGTCAAGATTAAAAATTTTACCCTGCAGGTCACGAGAGGAACAGTACACTCATGAGCCATTGGGATATCTGAGATATCTATTCAAAAGACAGGCACCAGGCTTCCTTGATGGTCAAGTGGTTATGAATGTTCCATTCAATGCAGAGGACGCTGGTTCAATCCCTGGTCTGGAAAGACCCCACATACTGCAGAGAACTAAGCCCATGTGCCACAGCTACTGATCCCAAGAGCCTAGAGTCTGTACTCCGCAACAGGAGAAGCCACTGCAGCAAGAAGCCTGCACACCGCAACCAAATAGAGAGTAGCTCCTGCTTGCCACAACTACAGAAAAGCCCAAGTACAGCAAAAAATAAAAATACATAAATAATTTCTAAATGCTTAAAAAAAAAAAAAAAAGACTGGGACCATCAACAGATAAGTAAAGTGTTGTAGTGGGTTGGCTCCTGTCTGAAGCCTTCATGGGACTTGGGACCTCTCTTATTTCCTTGGCTGATGTGGTTCTTGATAATCGTCTGGCCCTTCAGTAAACCTTCTGGCAGAACTAGGTAGAGTTTGTGTAATAACTAATACTTAATGCTGCACTTGGATCAATGGGACAGGGCATGTAAAACTTAATATTAAGGAAATATAAGCCCAGGCAGAGTGGCTTCATAATTTTGGCAGGGGCAATATTGCCTCCCTTGTCTGGTCACCAGCTAAGCAAGCCCAAAGTTAACCTGGTTCCTTCCCTTTCTAGGCCCTAATTGCCCACTGATGCTTCTCTCCATTTTAGCCCTTGTTTGTTGAACCTTTGGTTAAGTTTGTGTCTTTTATCCTCCAACACTTTGAAGTAAGGCTAATGATGGCTCAAGGAATCCAGCCAATTCCAGTGGAGAGTGGCCCAGGTCCCTATAGGTCCTTGGAACAGTCACAAGAGAGTTCTACACCTCTTGGGTGGGCTAGGGTCTGCAGCCCTGGTCCAGGAGGAAGAAGTTTCAGAGGAGAACTTCGGCTCCCTTATCCCTTTAGAAAAAGGGTGTAGACTCTTTCGTGGGGAATGACACAGGCTGGGACCTGGGAGCCTTTGCCGCAGTGCACGATGCTTGCACCTGAACACACTTTTCCTAGAGCAACAAAATACAAAGATACTGTATGGGACTAAAACTAACTGCCTGCATGCACAGCTAGGGCAAATTATGGACAAAAGATACATACAGATGAAAAAACCCAAATGCCACTTTTGAAGAGCAAGGAGCAGAAGCAGAGTGCTGGGACAAAAGCAGGGTACTGCATTTGCCCCATGAACACACCACCACCTAAGGAATAGGCAAAACACCCAAGCCACCCTAGCCCTGACCACTGGACACTCCCTTGCCTTCACACTATACAAGCAACAAGTTGGCCTCCCTTAGGGAGTAAGTTAGGGAACCTATTGTTTGTTCTTGATCTCCCCTGCTGCTGCAGGGGCCCCAGTAAAGCCTTGCCAAAAGGGATTTTTGATACAAAAGTCCATTGCCATTTTCCTTTCAGTCTTTCTAGATACACACACACACACACATATACACACAGTGGAATAGTATTCAGCCATGAAAAAGAATGAAATGCCATTTGCAGCAATATGGATGGCTCCCATCAGTTCATGGGAAATAGATGGGGAAACAGTGGCAGACTTTATTTTTTTGGGCTCCAAAATCACTGCAGATGGTGATTGCAGCCATGAAAGTATAAGACCCTTACTCCTTGGAAGGAAAGTTATGACCAACCTAGACAGCGTATTCAAAAGCAGAGACATTACTTTGTCAACAAAGGCCGTCTATCAAGGCTGTGGTTTTTCCAGCGGTCATGTATGGATGTGAGAGTTGGACTGTGAAGAAAGCTGAGCGCCAAAGAATTGATGCTTTTGAACTGTGGTGTTGGAGAAGACTCTTGAGAGTCCCTTGGACTGCAACGAGATCCAACCTGTCCATTCTAAAGGAGATCAGCCCTGGGATTTCTTTGGAAGGAACGATGCTAAAGCTGAAACTCCAGTACTTTAGCCACCTCATGCAAAGAGTTGACTCATTGGAAAAGACTCTAATGCTGGGAGGGATTGGGGGCAGGAGGAGAAGGGGACGACAGAGGATGAGATGGCTGGATGGCATCACTGACTCGATGAACATGAGTCTGGGTGAACTCCGGGAGTTGGTGATGGACAGGAAGGCCTGGCGTGCTGCGATTCATGGGGTCGCAAAGAGTTGGACACGACTGAGCAACTGAACTGATCTGATCTGAAAGATTATCATACTAAGTGAAGGCAGACAAAGAAAACTATGCTATCACTTATAGGTGGAATCTTAAAAGATACAAATGACCCTATTTGCAGAACAGAAACAGACTCACAGACTTCAAAAACAAATGCTGTGGTTGACAGAGATGAAAGGTTAGGGGGAGGGATAAATTAGGAGTTGGGGATTAACATATACACACTACTACATACAAAATAGATAACCAGGGAAGTTCCTGGTGGTCCATGCTTAGGACTTCAAGGTCTCCCTGCCGAGGGCCTAGGACAATCCTTGGTTGGGAATTAAGATCCTGCAAGCCATGTAGTATAGCCATAAATAAATATATAGGTTTAAAAATAAACTAGATAATCAACAAGGACCTACTGCATAGCACAGGAAACTCTATTAATAACCTATATGGGTACATTACCACTGTAAAGTAGAAAACCAGTGGGAATTTGCTGTATGAAGCAGGGAGTTTAAAGCCGGTGCTCTGCGCCAACCTAGAGGGGAGAGAGGGGGAAGGATGTGCGAGGGAGGTTTAAGACGAGGGGGACAAACATATACCTATGGCTGATTCATGTTGATTGAAGAGCAGAAATCATCACAATATTGAAAAGTAATTATCCTCCAATTAAAAATATAATAAAATGAATAATCTGTATGGGAAAAGAACCTGAAAATAATAAATTTATGTATCTATATAACTGAACCACTTTGCTATATATCTGAAACAAGTGTAATATTGTAATTCAACTATACCGCAATATAAAAATTAAATTAAAAAAGAAATTAGGTAGAGATCAGGCAAAAGTCTGTGAAAATTAAAGTATATAATTTAAGTAACAGTTTAGGATAAGGAGTAAGAAATACCCCACTATACGGAACGACAAATGAGAACATGCATATAACTTCTGACTAATGGGAACTGAATAGGTATTAGAAAGCAGTGGAATTAATAACACTGATGTTTGTGAAATATGAAAGTTGTTGAGAGTAAATTCAAGAGTTCTCATCACAAGGAAAATGAATTTTTTGCTTTTATTTTGTATCTGTATGAGATGATAGATGTTTATTAAACATGATGATAGATGATAGATGAGATGTGTATTAAACTCTACTGTGGTCATTTCATGACATATGTAAGTCAAATCATTGTGCTGTACAATTTAAATTTATATAGTGCTGTATGTCAGTTATGTCTCAGTAAAACTGGAAGAAAAAAGATCTCAAAAAAATCTTGCCAGATTTTGGCAACTAAGAGGCTAAAGACAACATTCCTTTTTTTATTCACTTATTCATCAAGTGAACCTACTATTAGAAGACTGCATTTTACCTGTCAATTCTGAGGAGTTATCTGAGGAAAACATTGAAATTTGACTATGAATTTTAGCATCTTTCAGATGATGTACACTATCTTTGGGGGGGCGGAGAACACTGGTTATTAAAGACAGGTCGCCAGTCCAGGTTCGATGCATGAGGCAGGGCACTCAGGGCTGGTGCACCGGGATGACCCTGAGGGATGGGATGGGGAGGGAGGTGGGAGGGAGGGTCAGGATGGGGGACACGTGTACACCCATGGCTGATTCATGTCAAGGTATGGCAAAAACCACCACAGTATTGTAAAGTAATTAGCCTCCAATTAAAATTTTTTAAAAAGTGAGAACACACACACACAAACACAGGCAGGTTTGTTTACACGCTATTCTCATCCTTCTGCTGTTGTTCTCCGGGGCCTACACGGGGTGTAGACTTTTATTCTCCCCTCACAGCTGCCTTGGAGAAAGTTTCTGCAGTTGCCTGCAGTTCAGTGGGGAGAAGGAAATGGCACGGGGGAGCCTGGTGGGCTGCCATCTCTGGGGTCGCACAGTCGGACACAACTGAAGCGACTTAGCAGCAGCAGCAGTTCAGTGGAGTTTTCTGGGTCATCTACATCTTGCTCATCTCTCTTCCTCACATCAGTTTGAGCCAGTGCTATTAGTTCCCCCCCCAAATCACGTGAGAGGAAGGGCTTCATAGATTTTGTGTTTTCATTTTTCATTTTTGACTAGAAAATAGTTACACCCACATTTCAAATCTTACTTTTGCTTTGACAAGTAAATTTCTTCTCCTTGTATTGGGGGTCAGCAAATTCTTTGTAAAGGCCCAGTGTAAGAACGTTAGACTTTTAGGCCATGCAGTCTATTGCAGGCATTCAATTCTGCTGTGAAAAACGATACATAAATGAAGGAATGTGGCTGTGTTACAACAAAAATTTACTTGTGACAGTAGGTGGCAGGCTGGATTTGGCCTGGGTACATGGTTTACCAACTCTTGCTTTTACTGGTTGACTTTTGGAATTCCTTTATACCTTACGTATAAAATGTACTCATAAAAACTAACATTATTGAGCACTACTTAGTCTATTCCAGGTACTCTGTTAGGCACTTTATATGCATCATTTCATATAATTGTTTCAAACTTTGACATGGATCCTGACGTCTTGTCTTTTACGGAATATGCATCTGAGGCTTAGAGAGCTTCAGTGACTTGCTCAAGGTCACACAAGTGGGACGTGACAGTTGAACCAAGGTCAATATGAATATATTTTGGCCAGGAGAAATATCAATAACCTCAGATATGCAGATGACACCACCCTTATGGCAGAAAGTGAAGAAGAACTATAGAGCCTCTTGATGAAAGTGAAAGAGGAGAGTGAAAAAGTTGGCTTAAAGCTCAACATTCGGAAAACGAAGATCATGGCATCTGGTCCCATCACTTCATGGCAAATAGATGGGGAAACAGTGGAAACAGTGTCAGACTTTATTTTTCTGGGCTCCAAAATCACTGCGGATGGTGACTGCAGCCATGAAATTAAAAGATGCTTACTCCTTGGAAGGAAAGTTATGACCAACCTAGATAGCATATTGAAAAGCAGAGACATTACTTTGCCAACAAAGGTCCGTCTAGTCAAGGCTATGGTTTTTCCTGTGGTCATGTATGGATGTGAGAGTTGCACTGTAAAGAAAGCTGAGCACCAAAGAATTGATGCTTTTGAACTGTGGTGTTGGAGAAGACTCTTGAGAGTCCCTTGGACTGCAAGGAGATCCAACCAGTCCATTCTGAAGGAGATCAGTCCTGGGTGTTCATTGGAAGGACCAATGTTGAAGCTGAAACTCCAATACCTTGGCCACGTGATGCAAAGAGTTGACTCAATGGAAAAGACCCTGATGCTCGGAAAGATTGAGGGCAAGAAGAGAAGGGGACGACAGAGGATGAAATGGTTGGATGGCATCACTGACTCAATGGACATGGGTTTGGGTGGACTCTGGGAGTTGTGATGGACAGGGAGGCCTGGTGTACTGCAGTTCATGGGTTCACAAAGAGTTGGACATGACTGACTGAAGTGAACTGAACTATGTGATCTATATTTGATTTTTTTCCCCATTTATCTCAAGGGAAGTATTGTTTCACAGAAATCTATGATTCTCATCTGACTGGGTGTTTAAAAACTTTTAAAATTTGATAGACTCACCAAATCCCAAATCACAATTGAAATTCTCTTGACTTTCAGTTAACTTTGGGCTGTCTCAAGGGGCCCCTGGAGCATCCCAAAGAGAGATTCTAAACTAACTGAGTTAACCTGTAAGGAGAGGTTTGGCAGATTCTCAGAGAACCCTGACAAGTTTAGGGATTAATTTGTCAGGCTGGGGTTGGCAGTTTCACCTGGCAAGACGTCATCTTTATTCTGGCCCCCTGTTGCACCCGGGATGAAAAAGGAGGGTATGCTGAAGTTGGGGAATACACAGATGGCTTCCTGCCACTCATACCAAATGTATCAGGTAGGTGGGCATGCAGTCCCAGAACATGACCCACACGGGTACTATGAAAATTGTGTAGGCCAGGCTAGGATAAGGCATTATATAACTTATCCATCAAAAGGAATGAAAACATGTATGGTGAAACTTATAAATTATGATAAGGTCTAAGAGCTTACACTGGAAAAAGACGAAAACTCGGCAGTCTTCCTGAGCCTGGGGACAGAGGCATTTAGTCCACAGAAAGGAGGTTGATATCGGCCATGAATTTTATCATCCAGGCTACGCCCAATATCAAGAGAAAACTACCTTTTGAGCCTGGGTCCAAATCCTATCGTCAGCCTTGATAGAGGAGGCCTTCAAGGTCTGTAACAACTAAGGCTTATCAGAGGAGGCCAATAAGAACAAGAGGCTAATAAAAAAAAAATTAAAAAAAGGAAAAAAAAAAAAAAAAGCATCCATCCCAGCACAACCAAAATTAAAACTAATTAATTTAAAAAAGAGCGTTTGTTATAGCAGCATAACTGATCCTTACTAATAGAGTAGTGTATGTAATGTACAGTCAATGTGTTTATTTGTGTATTTATACATGCACACATTTTGAAGGTGGGAGGAGAAGGGGATGACAGAGGATGAGATGGTTGGATGGCATCACCGGCTCAATGGACATGATTTTGAGTAAACTCTGGGAATTGGTGATGGACAGGGAGGCCTGGCGTGCTGCAGTCCGTGGGGTCACAAAGAGTCGGACACGACTGAGCGAATGAACTGAACTGAACATGCACACATATACACGTTGACTGTTACATTCTTTTGTAGCTTGTTTTTTCCTTTTTGCTAAGAAATATATTTATTATTCAAAAGCCAAAAAAAAAAAAAGAAAGAAAATGCACCTTTTGTCTGCTCTGATTCATCTGCTATACAAAGGAGACCCTGGAAGGGTAAGAAGATCCAACAAATAGCCAGGAAGCCACCTGGGTTGAAACCAGTGCCTTTTGCCTGAAGGAGGGACACTGGAAGTGGGGACACTGGAAGGGGGAATGTCCTGAGCATACTACTGTGGGTGATACCCGAACGGCAACCCTGATCCACCCCCATTTCTAGATAGTCTCTCCAATGAGATTCCTGCTCACTGGGTGATGGGGCCAAGTGCCTGCCTGGCTCCAGATCCCACTTGATCTATCCTCATAGCTCCAGCAGAGCCTCAGGTCACCCTGGACGTGGCAGGGAGGAAAAGTGAATTAACTTTCGACTCCTGAGCCACCTGCTCTGTTCTGACTTGACCAGCTCGGCCCCTCTCCATCCATGACTGCACTGTGATGGGAGCTGATGGACAGCCAAAGGGAAGGTGGTTTATGTCTCCCTTTGCCTATGGACTCGGGACCATTATCACTACTCACTCCTTTCTGTATATTCTAGAATGTCCTGTCTCCCTTCTCTGAAGAGATTTGCTAAACAAATTAGGAGCTAAGTAATCTTAGGATAGGTAAAATCCAAAAGGCAAAGAATTCAAACAGAAAATGCATCTATTGGTAGTGATGAGCTTCCTGCTGGTCATCAAAATATATCCCAGGACATCCTCTAAAAAACTAGAGAGGTGGATCCTGTAGTCTGGGATAACTTGGTGCCAGGAAGAACAAAATTCCTTCTCCTGATAAAAATAAGGTTAAGACCTGGGGCATAGCAATCCCACAACTGGGCATATACCCTGAAAAGACCATAATTCAAAAAGACACATGGACCCCAATGTTCATTGTAGCACTATTTATAATAGCCAGGACATGGAAAGAACCTAAATGCCCACTGACAGATGAATGGATAAAGAAGATGTGGTGCATTTATACAATGGAATAATACTCAGGCATAAAAAAAAAAAATGGGTCATTTGTAGTCAAGTGGATGGACCTAGAGTCTGTCATATGGAGTGAAGTGCCTCTGAGACAGAGTAACAAATATTGTGTTTTAACAAATATATAAAGAATAAAGGTGGCTTCCCTTGTGGCTCAGCTGGTAAAGAATCCACTTGCAATGCAGGAGACCTGGGTTCAATCCCTGATTGGGAAGATCCCCTGGAGAAGGAAAAGGCTACCCACTCCAGTATTCTGGCCTGGAGAATTCCATGGACTGTATAGTCCATGGGGTCTCAAGAGTCAGACAGCCACATATGAGCACCCACATACAAGAACACGGATTAACCCTTGTTTCATTTCCCTCCTTTCAACTTCATCCTGCAGAGGTCCTAAATTCAGTGTTTATGCATACTATATATTAGTTAGAAGTTACATATTCAGGGGACTTCCCTGGCAGTCCAGTGGTTAGGACTTTGCTCTACCAATGCATGGGCCATGAATTTGATCCCTTTTTGGGAACTAAGATCTTACATGCCATTCAGCATGGCCAAAAAATAAACAAATTAAAGAATAAAACTAAGGCCTGGGGCATACATGGGACAAAACTATAATTCAAAAAGATACATGTAGACTTCCTTGGTGGTCTAGTGGTTAAGAATCCACTTGCCAATGCAGGGACACAGGTTCGATCCCTGGTCCAGGAAGATGCCACATACTGTGAGAAACTAAATTCTAGCACCACAACTCTGGAGCCTCTGCTCCAAAGCCCAAGCTCCACAACAGAAGCCACTGCAACGAGAAGTCTGAGCACTGCAGTGAAGAGCAGCCCCCAGGAGCCAAAACTAGAGAAAGCACGTGTGCAACAAGGAAGACCAAGCAAAGCCAAAAATAAAAGAATAAAAATAAAAAAAGATACATGCACACCTATGTTCATAGCAGATTCACAAGAGCCAAAACATGGAAACAGCCTAATGTTCACCAATAGATGAATGGATAAAGAAGATATAGTGCATATATAAATGGCATTCTGCTGCTGCTGCTGCTAAGTCGCTTCAGTCGTGTCCGACTCTGTGCGACCCCATAGACGGCAGCCCACCAGGCTCCCCCATCCCTGGAATTCTCCAGGCAAGAACACTGGAGTGGGTTGCCATTTCCTTCTCCAATGCATGAAAGTGAAAAGTGAAAGGGAAGTCGCTCAGTCGTGTCCGACTCTTAGCGACCCCATGGACTGCAGCCTACCAGGCTCCTCCGCCTATGGGATTTTCCAGGCAAGAGTACTGGAGTGGGGTGCCATTGCCTTCTCCGAATGGCATTCTACTCAGCCATAAAAAAGAACAAAATAATGCCATTTGCAGAACATGGATGCAACTGGAGATGATCATACTAAGTGAAGTACAAAAAGAGAAAGAAGAATACCATGTGATATCCCTTATATGTGGAATCTAAAATATGACACAAATGAACATGTCTACGAAACAGAAACAGACTCACAGACTACAGAACAGACTTGTGGTTCACAAGGTTGGGGCGGACAGGAGAGGGATAGACTAGGAATTTGGAGGGGATAGATGCAAACTATTATGTTTAGAATTCATAAACAACATTATTCTGCTATATGCCACAAGGAACTATATCCAATCCCCTGGGATAAACTATAATGGAAAAAAACATTAAAAAAAAAAGAATGTGTGTATGTGTAAAACTGAGTTGCTTTGCTGTACAGCAGAGATTGACACACTGTAAAAGAGCTACATTTCAATTTGAAAAATCAATACATGAAACAAGAACAAAAATATCAAATACTGCCAAGTTTTTTCTGATAGAGTTAAAAAGAAAAAGATTATGACCTGGGGAAAGATACCAATGAAAAGACGATATATTTTAAAGCCTGAGGCCCTGAGGAGGTCCAACCACTGGTCAGAAAATTCCTAAAACATGCTGATCCCCTTGTACCAGCCCTGTTCTCACAGTTAATAAGTCTGGGCTTCCCTGATAGCTCAGTAGGTAAAGAATCTGAGAGCAATGCAGGAGACCCTGGTTCGATTCCTGGGTCAGGATGATCCCCTGGAGAAGGGATAGGCTACCAACTCCAGACTTCTTGGGCTTTCCGTGTGGCTCAGCTGGTAAAGAAGCCATCTGCAATGCGGGAGACCTGGGTTCAATCCCTGGGTTGGCAAGATCCCCTGGAGAAGGGAAAGGCTACCCATTCCAGTATTCTGGCCTGGAGAATCCTGGGTTGCAAAGAGTTGGACAGACTGAGCCACTTTCACTTTCACTTTTTAGAAGTCTAGTGGGGAGTGTCGGTTTGTGCAGACGTAGGAGCAGTGAATGAGGCAGTCATCCCTTTTCACCCACTGGTGCCAAACCCATATGCCCTCCTCACCCTAGTGCCAGGGAGCACCCAGTATTTCTCTGGTTTGGACCTGAAAGACGCACTTTTCTGTATTCTCCTCCGTCCAGACTCTCAATACCATTTTGCCTTTGAATGGAGGAACCCTGACACCCTGAAGGATACCCAGTACACATGACAGTATTTCTGCAGGGTTTTCGGGACAGCCTCCATCTTTGTGGAAATGCATTAGCAAGGGAACTGAGCCTTGAGACGGGATCTCTGCCTCAATATTTTGATGATCATTGATTAAGTAGTGAGACCAAACAAGATTCAGATCAAAATACTGTTAAGTCCTAAACTTTCTAACAAAAAGGGGATATAAAGCCTCTTTAAACAAGGCACATAGCAATGGATTCAATATTTAGGATTTGTTTTGACTCCAGGGACATAAGCCCCAACCATGGATCAAAAAACAATAATTAGTGCATTACCATCTCCAGCTAGAAACAGGCAACTCTGAGGCTTTCTCAGAATGGCTGGGTTCTGTCTGATCTGGATCCAAATTATGGCCTTACAGCAAAACCCCTACATGTGGCACTAATAGGAGGGGAAATGGAACCCTTTCAATCCAATAAGAACCACCAGCAGGACTTTGAGACTCTAAGACTGAGTTGAGTAGAGCCAGTACTGAGCTTCCAAAGTTGGACAAGCCCTTTACCTTATACATTCATGGGAGGTCAGGGATAGCACTAGGAGTCCTGAGCCAAAAGCTGGGACTGGCTCAGAGATCAGTAGGTTACTTTTCAAAACAACTGGACCCAGTGGCCCTGGGGTGGCCAAGCTGCCTGTGGGCAGTAACAGCCACAGCCCTGTTGGTCAATGAGGCTTCCAAGCTCACCCTGGGACACACTTAGTTGTACTGACCTCTTGTCATGTATCATCTGTGCTTGAACTCAAGGACATGATTGGTTGGCTGGAGGAATGTTCACAAGATATCCGGCCCTCCCAGTGGACACCCTGGCCATTACCTTAAAGGTGTGCCAGACCCTACATCCACTGACCCTGTTTCCAGTGGCCAAGAGTGGAGACTTATTGCATCAGTGTGAGATGCTGTGGAGGAGGAAATGGCAACCCATTCCAGTATTCTTGCCTGGAGAATCCCATGGCCAGAGGAGCCTGGCGGGCTACAGTCCATGGGGTTGCAGAGTCAGACATGACTGAACACACACACATACAGACCATAGAACTAATTTACTCCAGCAGGTCTGATCTTCTAGGTGAGCCTCTTGACAGCCCTGAGATGAATGATTTGCTGGTGAGAGCAATTTTGTAGAAATGAGAACTTGACAGGCAAAGTATACCATAGTTAGTCTAGATGGAGTCATAGAAGCCAAGGCTCTGCCACCCCAGATATCAGCCAAGAAGGCTGAACTAACTGCATTAATGAGTTTTGCAACTGCTTTGCAACTGGGGAAGAAAAGGAAATTAAATATTTTTATTGACTCAATACAGGTTCCACGTGCTACAATCTCATACTGCCATTTGGAAAGAAAGAGAAATATTAACTGCTAGAAATTCCCCCATGAAACATAAAGATTTGGTTCTGGCTCATTTACAAACAGTGCAGCTCCCGACCCGGTAACAGTAACCACTGTAGGGGCCAGCTGAGGGATGGACCTTCTGTGAGCCAAGAGAACAGCAAAGCTGATCCAATTGCAAAACAGGAGCTCAACTGCAGGAACCTGAACAGGTTATGGCTTTAGTGATTGGCCACCTGAACTCCCTAGCCTTCCCCAGTATACCCCACAGGCTCAAGAAAATACTGCGAAATGGGGCTATTAGAAGGGCAGCACAAACTTGTTTGAAAAGGAGGCTAAAGATCTAATCCCTGAAGCCCAGAAGTGGAAACTCACTGGTAGCTTACAGGAGCTTACAGGATGCCTGTAAGCATGTGGGAGGGATGCAGTATGGCACTTGACGCCATAGGCCAGTTCAGGGAGGGATTAAAAGAACAGGAAAACAAGTCATGCTTGCCTGTGACTTTTGTGCCCATAATAACCTGCAGTCCCATCCAACACCCTCTCCCTTAGTCAAACCAATCCAACATGGAGGGACATTCAGGGGAAGACTGGAAGTTAGTTTTCACCCAGATGCTCCCAGGATCAGGAATAGAAATATTTTCTGGTGTTTGTTTTTCCTTTACAGGATGGGTTGAAACTTTCCACACCCAATCTAAAAAGGCTATGGACGTCTGTTAGTCCCTTTTAAAAGAAACAATCACTCACTTTGGACATCCTAAGTCCCTCAAAAATGTTAGCAAGCCCTCCCTTACAGCCAAAATCACATAGGGGCTCACAATGGCCCTTGGGATAGACTATAAGCAACTAAAAGATAGACTATAAGCACCTACACATCTCTTAGCACCCAAGTCTTCAAAGAAGGTATAGAAAATGAACCATACTTTAAAGAAAACCTAAGCAAAGCATTGCCGAGAACTGACCCAACTTGCTTCCTACTGCAGTCCTGAGGGTCCGTGTAGACCCCAGGAGTGGTCTGAGACTTAGCCCATTGAAATGACATATAGGAACCCTTTTCTTATTACTGACATTTTCCTGCTGAGAAGTAAACCAGGCTCTGAGATACACTACTCATCTAGGACAAGTTCAGAAGGCGATCCAGGGTTATGCCCACAAGGCACTGCCAGCTCCCACTGAAAACCACAGTAATGGAGCAGCTCCTTCATAAAGAAACCAAGTCCTTCTTAAAAACTAGAAAGAGGGGTCCCCCAAAGACCAACTATTACCAAAATGGGAGGGTACCTATACCACCTATAGGTATAGATATAGGGAGGATACCTATACCACCCAACTACTGTCAAACTGCAAGGGATATCGAGTTGGGTACATCTGTCCAGATTAAAGCTTTTACCTCCAGGAACCTGTCAGGTCACACAGGAGGGATAATACACCTGTGAGCCAGTGGAAGATCTGAGATACCTATTCAAAAGACAGGCTCCAGGCTTCCTTGGTGGTCAAGTGGTTAAGGATCCTCCTTTCAGTGCAAGGGAACACTGGCTCCATCCCTGGTCTGGGAAGACCCCACGTGCCGCAGAACAACTAAGCCCATGTGCCTCAACTACTGAGCCCGTGAGCCTAGAGCCTATGCTCCGCAACAAGAAGCTTGCACACTGCAACTAGAGACTTGCCACAACTAGAGAAGAGCCCGCGTGCAGCAGAAAGACCCAGCACAAATAGTGCAGGCTATGTTTGGGGGAGAAAATTGGTTATTAAGGAAGGTTTGTTTACATGTTAGTCTCATCTTTGCTGTTATCCTTAGGGGCCAACACTGGGAGGAGAGACTTTTCTTCTCCCCTTAAAATTGCCTTGGGGAAAGTTCTTGCAGTTGCCTGTAGTTCAGTGGAGTTTTCTGGGTTATCTACATCTTGCTCATCTCTGCTCTTCAAGTCAATTTGAGCCAGTGCTGTGGGTTTCTCCCCAAATCATGTGAGAGGAAGGGCTTAATAGATCTTGTATTTTCTTTTTTTTTTTTGTCTCTGACTAGAAAATAGTCTGGAGAAGGAAATGGCAACCCACTCCAGTACTCTTGCCTGGAGAATCCCGGGGACAGAGGTGCCTAGTGGGCTGCCATCTATGGGATCGCACAGAGTCGGACACGACTGAAGTGACTTAGCAGCAGCAGCAAATAGTCACATCCATATTTCAAATGCAGTTTGAAATTTTGTTTTGGCCAATTAAGTTTCTTTTCCTTGTATTTGGGGGTTGGCAAACTCTGTGTAAAAGGCCAGATGGTAAAAAATTTTAAACTTTTCAGGCTCTGCAGTCTATTGCAGCTATTTCATTCTGCTGTGAAAAACAATACATAAATGAAGGAATATGGTTGTGTCACAATAAAAATTTACATGTGACAATAGGAAGCAGGCCAGATTTGGCCTGGGGGCACGGTTTACCAACTCTTGTTTTTCATATAATTGTCTCAAATAATACATATAAAGTGCTTAACAGAGTACTTGGAATAGACTAGGCAGTGCTTAATAACATTAGCTTTTATAGGTATAGTTTATACATAAGGTATAAAGAAATTCCAAAAGTAAACCAGTAAAAGCAAGAGTTGGTAAACCCTAGTCTATTCCAGGTACTCTGCTAAGCACTTTATACGCATTATTTCATATAATTGTCTCAAACTTTGACATGGATACTGTCATCCTCCTTTTACAGAACGTGCAACTGAGGTTTAGAGAGCTTCAGTGATGTGCTCAAGTTCACAGAGATAGGAAGTAGCAGACCTATTATTTGAACCAAGGTCAATATTTTACCAAGTTAACAAGCCACTAGTTCTATTAATTTTAGTTTAAATGGACTATATGAAGAGACAACCACCCACTGATGAATGGATAAAGAAGATGTGGTACATATATACACAAAAGAATACTCCTCAGCCATAAGAAAAGGGTGAAATCTTGGCACTTGCAACAACATGGATGGACCCAGAGGGTATTATGCTAAGTGAAGTAAGTCAGATAGAGGAAGGCAATACACCATGATTTCACTAACGTGGAATCTAAAGAATAAATGAACACATAAACAAAAAAGAAACAGACTCAAGGTTACAGAGAACAAACTGGGGCTGGCAGATGAGAGGATGGGGTGAAACGCTGGACAAAATAGGTAAAGGAGATCAGGAGGTACAGACTTACTAAGTCACAGGGATATAATGTGCAGAATATTCAACAATGGATGTAATACATAGTCAACAATATTACTCATAGACTTAATATTACCATATAGTAAATTTGTATGTTGGCAGATGATTACTAGATTTATCAAGGTGGTATTATATATAAATGTCAAATCATCTTGTACACTTGAAACTAATATTGTATATCAGCAATACATCAATTTTAAAAATGTTAAAGGGACAGTACACCTGAAATAAAATTGATGACAAGGCATTGAATCAAGCCAATGCTATGATAAGGAAAATTAACCTAAAATCATATATTGTCCAAATTATAATTATAGCTATACCTATATATATATATATATAGATAGATAGATAGATAGATAGATACAAGATGTAAAAATTATCCATTTTGTAGCTAAGTACTCCTGCAGTATCTAAACCACCAGTGTATGTAGATGCATTAAAAGGGGAAGTGTCAGGACACAGCTGGGACTTTTATCATTTTGTACTTCAGGAGACGTGATCTCTCAAGGGAAAAAAATGAGGGTCACAATATCCATTCAAATTGTTTTTATTACTTATCATTTGGGGTCTTTGAAAAAAACCTAAAATATGAAAAAAATTTCAGGAAAGCAAACAGGAACTTGTGACAAGGAGAAATCCCAGAGAAAGTAGAGCTCTCATAGAAAGTCTCACCCTACAACCCAATCAAACTCTTTAAGCCAGAAACTTCGAGGTGATCAAGTAGTGATGGAGAGAAGTGGATAAATTTAGTATGTGCTTTGGAAGTAGAATCACAGGACATGCCAGAGAATTAGATGGAAGGCCTGAGGGGGAAAGGAGTCAAGAACCATATTAAGTTGAACTGTGCAGAAGCACATTTCCATGAGTAAGATGTGGGGTTAGAATAAAAACTTCTGTTTAGGTCATAGTGAGTCTAGGATATTAAGATGCTTGAGATGGAATGATTGCTAATAGCCGTCTCTAATCAGACTTTAAAGGAAAGTGAAGGAATCAAGATGAGGCAAAGAGGAGAGAGAGGTTTACTGGGGATGTGAGATGGCTCTGTATCTCAGTTCCTCTCATTTCTTCAACCCTCTTGAGAACCGACTCTAGAACAAGTCCCCCCTGTTATAAGCCTTTCTTGATATGGCCAATTTGTTCTCCACCTTATTGAACCTCATAACTTCATTTTATAATCAGTCACGTGTTTGCTTAACATATGCTTACTGAACTCTTTCTGTGTGCTAGTCTCTGTGCTAAATTCTAGAACACGATCTGTAAGGCACAGCCTCTTAAATTCTGATAGCTTTTCCTCTTTCTTCTCAACTGTGTTATTCATCTTGAGTTTAAAAGATACAATTCAAGTGTAACAGGCCCTGGTTTTAAAACCAGTCTTTATTCTCATAACCATCAACATACTTTGCTATTTACCATTTGCTATCTACAGTGACTTTTCATATTTCAAGACTTTGTCTTTGGTTATCGGCAGAAAATCTCACTGGCGGCTTGCTTCGTGGCCTGTGCTCTGTTCACAGAGTCTGTTCCACAAACTTTCCCCTGAGCACAGCTGTTCTCTGGGACTTTGGATTAGTAAAGTTCTCAAACTTCTTGGTCTCAAGGCCCCTTTGTACTGAAAATGGAGGATGCCAGAGAACTTTTGCTTTATATAGGTATATCTTTCTATGTTTACCCTATTTGAAATTCAATTTTTGGAAACTTAATAATTTAATGTTAATGAACCCATTGGAATTTTCTCCTGGCTGTACCTTGTGGCATAAGGATCTTAGTTCACTGACCACAGATTGAACCCACAACCTCTGCGGTGGAAGCACAGAGTCTTAATCACTGGACCACCTGGGAAGTCCTTGGATTTAAACGAGTTTATGAAAAAGTTATCTTCCAGAAAAAGTGACATCCTTTACATTTTTGAAACATCTTTAAAGCCTGATGAAAGAGGAAACAGGCTGAATTTCATAACTGATGTGATGCAACAGGTCATGCAGACTTTGAAATACTCCACATTTGTGAGAGTGTGAGTGAACTAAGTAATGTCTTAGTATTATGCAAATAGTTTCCTGGACCCCACCTTAAGAACTTAATCTCCAAAATATACAAACAACTCATACAACTCAACACAACAAAAAACAACCCAATCAAAAAATGGGCAGAAGACCTAAACACATTTCTCAAAGAAGACATACAGTTGACCACAGGCACATGAAAAGATGATTCAATGTCACTAATTATTGGAGAAATGCAAATCAAAACTACCATGATGTATAACTTCACACCAGTCAGAATGGTCATCACTGAAAAATCTACAATAACAAATGCTGAAGAGCTTATGGAGAAAAGGGAACCCTCCTACACTGTAGGTGGGAATAAATATAAGTTGTCACCCTGGGGAATAGGGGCTTCCCTGGTGGCTCAGATGGTAAAGCATCTGCCTGCAATGCGGGAGACCCAGGTTCAATCCATGGGTTGGGAAGATCCCCTGGAGAAGGAAATGGCAACCCACTCCAGTACTCTTGCCTGGAAAATTTCATGGACTGAGGAGCCTGGTAGGCTACAGTCCATGGGGTTGCAGAGTCAGACACGACTGAGCGACTTCACTTTCACTATGGGGAATAGTAGGAGGGTACTCAGAAAACTAAAAATAGAATTGTCATATGATCCAACAATCCTACTTCGAAGCATGTATCTGTACGAACTATAATTCAAAAGATCCATGCGCTGCTATGCTCATAGTAGCACTGTTCACAATAGCCAGAACATGGAAACAACCTAAATGTCCATCAGCAGAAGAGTGGACACAGAAGGTGTGGCACATACATACAATGGAATACTGCTGCTGCTGCTGCTAAGTCGCTTCAGTCGTGTCTGACTCTGTGCGACCCCATAGACGGCAGCCCACCAGGCTCCCCCATCCCTGGGACTCTCCAGGCAAGAACACTGGAGTGGGTTGCCATTTCCTTCTCCAATGCATGAAAGTGAAAACTGAAAGTGAAGTTGCTAAGTCGTGTCCGACTCCTAGAGACCCCATGGACTGCAGCCTACCAGGCTCCTCCGTCCATGGGATTTTCCAGGCAAGAGTACTGGAGTGGGGTGCCATTGCCTTCTCCGCAGTGGAATACTATTCAGCCATCAGATCAGATTAGTCGCTCAGTTGTGTCCGACTCTTTGTGACCCCATGAACTGCAGCACTCCAGGCCTCCCTGTCCATCACCAACTCCCAGAGTTCACTCAGACTCACGTCCATTGAGTCAGTGATGCCATCCAGCCATCTCATCCTCTGTCGTCCCCTTCTCCTCCTGCCCCCAATCCCTCCCAGCATCAGAGTCTTTTCCAATGAGTCAACTCTTCGCACGAGGTGGCCAAAGTACTGGAGTTTCAGCTTTGGCATCATTCCTTCCAAAGAAATCCCAGGGCTGATCCTCTTCAGAATGGACTGGTTGGATCTCCTTGCAGTCCAAGGGACTCTCAAGAGTCTTCTCCAACACCACAGTTCAAAAGCATCAACTCTTTGGTGCTCAGCTTTCTTCACAGTCCAACTCTCACATCCATACATGACCACAGGAAAAACCATAGCCTTGACTAGATGGACCTTTGCTGGCAAAGTAATGTCTCTGCTTTTGAATATGCTATCTAGGTTGGTCATAACTTTCCTTCCAAGGAGTAAGTGTCTTTTAATTTCATGGCTGCAGTCACCATCTGCAGTGATTTTGGAGCCCAAAAAATAAAGTCTGACACTATTTCCACAGTTTCCCCATCTATTTCCCATGAAGTGATGGGACCAGATGCCATGATCTTCATTTTCTGAATGTTGAGTTTTAAGCCAACTTTTTCACTCTCCTCTTTCACTTTCATCAAGAGGCTTTTTAGTTCCTCTTCACTTTCTGCCATAAGGGTGGTGTCATCTGCATGTCTGAGGTTATTGCTATTTCTCCTGGCAATCTTGATTCCAGTTTGTGTTTCTTCCAGTCCAGCATTTCTCATGACGTACTCTACAGCTGGCTATTTCTGAATGAGGAAAGAAGGGGCAAGATATAACTACAGAAAGTTTTGGTTTGTAGAAGAGGAACACTGAGAAAAGAATTTTGTATGTGGTCCAAGTCTTCTAAAGTTGGATTAAATTTAATTAGGTAGACGGATTTTTAATAAGAGTAGGCAGATACATGCCTGGATTTGGTTTCTCTCTGTCATAAGAGAACAAAGTTGTCCTGGAATGCTACTTTCGAGTTGGACTATGTGAGTTTCCATGCCTTTAAGTGATCTATATTTATTTTGGATTTTTTCCCCACCTTAGTTCAAGGAGTATTTTTTCACAGAAACCTATGATCCAATCTGACTGGGTATTTTAAAACTCTTAAAAGTTTTTGACTAACTTCCCAAGTATCAACTTCTAATTAAAATTCTCTTGACTTCCAGTTAACTTTGGGTGTGTTTCAAGGGGCCCCTTGAAGATCCCAAAGAGAGATCCTAAACCAATTGGGTTAACCTGTGACAAGAGGTTTGGCAGGATCTCGGAGAACCCTGGCAAGTTTAGGGATTATTTGTCAGTCTGGGGTTGGCAGTCTCTCTCATCTGGCAGGACTGCATGGTTATTCTGGCCCACTGCTGCACCCAGGATGAAATGAAGCATATACTGAGAAAGGCCAGGGAACATGTAGATGGCCTACTGGCCACCAATTCACACAACTAAATTTGCCAGGTGGGTGGGGATGCAATCCCAGAAGATGACCCACAAGGGGACTATGAAGATTGTGTAGGCCAAGTTGCTGCTGCTGCTGCTGCTAAGTCGCTTCAGTTGTGTCCGACTCTGTGTGACCCCATAGACGGCAGCCCACCAGGCTCTGCCATCCCTGGGATTCTCCGGGCAAGAACACCGGAGTGGGTTGCCATTTCCTTCTCCAATGCATAAAAGTGAAAGGTGAAAGTGAAGTTGCTCAGTCATGTCCGACTCTTAGCAACCCCGTGGACTGCAGCCTACCAGGCTCCTCCATCCATGGGATTTTCCAAGCGAGAGTACTGGAGTGGGGTGCCATTGCCTTCTCCGTAGGCCAAGCTAGGATAAGACAATATATTACTTGTCTATCAGAAGGAATGAAAATGTGTATGGTGAAGCTCATAAATTCTGATAAAGTCTGAGGGATTAAACAGGAAAAAGATGAAAACCAGTCTTCCTGGGCCAGGTGAGAGAAGCATTCAAGAAGGACACCAATACAGACCCAGAGTCCACAGAAGGGAAGAACATACTGGCCATGAATTTTATCACCTAGGCTACTCCTGACATCCAGATACAATTACAAAAGCTTCAGACTGGGCCCCAAATCCCACTGTCAGCCTTGGTAGAGGCAGTCTTCAAGGTCTGCAACAACAGAGGTATAACAAAGGAGGCCAGTAAGGATAAAAGGCTAATGAAGAAAATACAGCTTTTGGCTGCTCTGATTAACCCATCAGAGGGGACCCTGGAAGGCCGAGGAGGCTGAAGAGATGACCAAGAAATCAGCCTGAGCCTGAACCAATGCACCTTTTGTCAGAAAGAGGGGCACTGCAAGGGGGAATGTCCTGAGCAGTCTCCTGTGGGACACCTGGGGACAACCCCAACTGGCCCCAGTACCTTGTGGATCTCTTGGATGAGAGATTCCCACACACCAACTGATGGGGCCTGAGTGCCTGCCTGACTCCAGATCCTGCTTGATTCATCTTCATTACTCCAGTGGACATTTGGGCCACTCTTCATGTGGCAACCCAATCATGACTGCATTGTGATGGAGGTTGATGGACAGCCAAAGGTAAGGTGGTTTATGTCTCCCCTGCCTGCAGAGTCGGGTCCTTTATTATTTAACTCACTCTTTTTGTACATGCTAGCATACTCTGTTCCCCTCCTTGGGAGAGATTTGCTAACTAAGTGAGGAGATAGTATATTCTCATGTGTGTGTTAGTTGCTCAGTAATGTCCTATGTGACCCCATGGGCTGTAGCTCACCAGTCATCTATGTAGCCCCATGGACTGTAGCCCACCAGGCTTCTTTGTCCATGGGATTCTCCAGGCAAGAATACTGGAGTGGATTGCCACACCCTACTCCAGGGGATCTTCCTGACCCAGGGGTTGAACCCAGGTCTCCTGCATTGCAGGCGAACTCTTGACCATCTGAGCCACAAGGGTAGCCCACCGTATATTCTTAGGACAGGGTGAAATCCAAGAAGGTAAAGAATCTGAACAGAATATATATATCAGGTATCAACAGATGATCTACCTGTTGGGTGTCAAAATATTCTCCAAGACCTCCCCTAAGAAATTTGTGAACAAGTGGATCTTGCAGTTTGGCTCCCCTCAATGCCAGGAAGTATAAAAACATGTTCCCCCAATAAAAACAAGGCTAAGGCCTGGGGAGAAATACCCATGGAAGAGACAGTATCCTTTAAAGCCTGAGGCCCTGAGGGGAATCCAATCACTACTCAGCAAATTCCTAAAAAAAGACTCATTAGGCTCTGCCGATCCCCTTGCAACACCCCCATTCTCCCCATTCAGAAGCCTAGTGGGGAGCATTCGTTTGTGCAAGACTTAGGAACAGTGAATGAGGCCGTCATCCCTGTTTACCCACCGGTCCAAAAGCATACACGCTCCTCACCCAACTGCCAGGGTGTGCTTGTGCTTGGTCGCTTAGTTGTGTCCTGCTCTTTGCGACCCCATGGACTGTCAACTGCCAGGGAGTGCTCAGTATTTCTCTGTTTTGAACCAAAATAAAAGAGATGCACTTCTCTTTATTCCCCTCCATCCAGACTCTCAATACCTTTTTGCTTTTGAATGGAGGGGCCCTGACACCCTGGAGGCTACCCAATATACAAGGACAGTGCTTCTGCAGGTTTGGGGGGACAGCCCCCATCATTTTGGAAATACATTAGCAAGGGAAATGAGGGACCTGAGCCTTGAGAAGGGAGCTCTGCTTACAATATGTTGATAATCATTGATAAGTAGTGAGACAAGATTCAGATCAAAATACTGTTTAGGGCCCTAAATTTTCTAGCAAAAAGGGGATATAAAGCCTCTCCAACCAAGGTTCAGATCTCACAGCAATGGTTTTGATATTTGGGATTTTTTTTTTTTACCTTAGAGGCATGACCTCTGGCCATAGATTGAAATAGCCATTAGTGCATTACCATCTCCAAATGCAAAGAGAGAAGCTTGACGCTTTCTCAGGATAACTGGGTTTTGTTGTATCTGGATTCCAAAGTATAGCAAAATCCTGTATGAGGCTCTAAAGGGAGGAGAAAGGGAACCTCTTCAATGACACTATGACCAGCAGTGGGCTTTTGAGACTCTCAAGACTGAGTTGAGTAGAGCACCAGCACTGGGGCTTCCAAAGTAGGACAAGCCCTTTACCCTGTGTGTTCACGGGAGGTCAGGGATAGCACTAGGAGTCCTGACCCCAAAGCTGGGACCAGATCAGAGGCCAGTGCCTTATCTTTCAAAGCAACTGGACTCAGTGGTCCTGGGACAGCCAAGCTGCCTGTGGGCAGTAGCAGCCACAGCCCTGTTGATAAATGAGGTTTCTAAGCTCACCCTGGACAACTTAGACGGTTAACCCCTCGTCAGGTACAATCTGTGCTGGAAGTCAGAGGACATCATTGGTTGACTGGAGGAGGTTCACAAGATATTGGTTCCTTCTAGTGGACACCACAGACATCACTTTAAAGAGCGCAAAACCCTGAACCTGGCAACTGTTTTCAGTGGTTGAGGGTGGAGACTTATTGCATCAGTGTAAGATGCTGTGGAGGAGGAAATGGCAACCCACTCCAGTATTCCTGCTTGGAAAATTCCATAGACAGAGGAGCCTGGCAGGCTACAGTCCATGGGGTTGCAAAGAGTCAGACACGACTGAGACCACAGAACAAATTTACTCTAGTGGGTCTGATCTTCTAGATGAGCCTTTTGACAGCCCTGAGGTCAAAAGATTTACTGGTGGGAGCAGTTTTGTAGAAATGGGAACCTGAAAGGTGGGGTATGTCATAGTTAGGCAAGATGAAGTCACAGAAGCCAAGGCCATGCCACCCAAAAGGATGAACTACTTGTATCACTGAGAGCTTTGCAATTAGCGAAGGATAAGAAAGTGCACTCATTTCACATGCTAACAAGATTAAGGTCAAAATCCTTGAAGCTGGGCTTCAGCAGGACATGAATTGAGAACTTCCAGATATACAAACTGGATTTAGAAAAGACAGAGGAACCAGAGATCAGATTGCTAATATCCGTTGGATCATAGAGAAAGCAAGGGAATTCCAAAACACATCTACGTCTGCTTCATTGACTATGATAAAGCCTTTGACTGTGTAGATCACAGCAAACTATGGAAAATTCTTAAAGAGATGGGACTACCAGACCACCTTACCTGTCTCCTGAGAAACCTGTATACAGGTCAAGAAGCAACAGTTAGTACTGGACATAGAACAGTGGACTAGTTCAAAATTGGGAAGGGAGTATGTCAAGGCTGTATATTATTAGCTCTGTTTATTTAACTTCTATGCAGAGTACATCATGAGAAATGCCAGGCTGGATGAATCTCAAGCTGGAATCAAGATTGCCAGGAGAAATATCAACAACTTCAGATATACAGATAATATTACTTTAACGGCAGAAAGTGAAGAGGAACTAAAGAACCTCTTGAGGAAGGTGAAAGAGGAGAGTGAAAAATCTTGCTTAAAATTCAACATTCAAAAAACTAAGACCATAGCATCTGGTTCCATCACTTCAGGGTAAATAGATGGGGAAAAAGTAGAAACTGACAGATTTTATTTTCTTGGGCTCCAAAATCACTGAGAACAGTGACTGCAGCCATGAAACTAAAAGACACTTGCTTCTTGGAAGAACAGCTATGACAAAGCTAGACAGTGTATTAAAAAGCAGAGACATCACTTTACTGACACAGTTTCCTATAGTCAAAGCTATAGTTTTTCCAGTACTCATGTATGCATGTGAGAGCCAGACCATAAAAAAGGCTGAGTGCCGAAGAATTGATGTTTTTGAATTGTGGTGCTGGAGAAGACTCTTGAGAGTCCCTTGGACTGCAAGGAGATCAAACCAGTCAATCGTAAAGGAAATCAGTCCTGAATATTCATTGGAAGGACTGATGCTGAAGCTGAAGTTTCAATACTTTGGCCACATGATCCAAAGAGCTGGTTCACTGGAAAAGACCCTTATGCTGGAAAGATTGAGGGCAAGAGGAGAAGGGGGCAAAGGAGAATGAGATGGTTAGATGGCATCACTGACTCAACGGACATGAGTTTGAGCAAACTGACAGGGAAGACTGGTGTGCTGCAGTTCATGGGGTCGTAGAGAGTCAGACACAACTTGCTGACTGAAC
The DNA here is from genome assembly GCF_055505025.1 of Bos grunniens. Lineage (NCBI taxonomy): Eukaryota > Metazoa > Chordata > Mammalia > Artiodactyla > Bovidae > Bos > Bos grunniens. Next base: position 17,201,338 of record NC_141192.1, read on the forward strand.
AACAAGAAACTAAATATTTTACTGATTCTAAAAATGGGTTCCAGGTGCTACATGCTCCTGTTGCCATTTGGAAAGAAAGAGGACTGATAACTGCTATTAATACCCCCACGAGACATAAAGATTTGGTTCTGGCTCTTTTAGAAGCAGTGCAGCTCCCTATCCGGTGGCAGTAATCCACTGTAGGGACCACCAGAGGGATGGACCTTCTGTGAGCCAAGGAAACAGTAAAGCTGATCAAACTGCAAAACAGGCAACTGGAACCTGAACAAATTGGCTCTAGTGATTGGCCTCCCTGAACTCCCTAGCCTCCCCCCAACCCCTGCCCCAGTATTCCCCAGGGGAATAAATGCTGAGAAATTGGGATATGAGAACTGAAGCACAGACTGGTATAAGAAGGAGGCGAAGTTTCTAATCCCTGAAGCCCAACAATGGAAACTCACTAAGAGCTTACACGATGCCACCCACTATGGGAGGGATGCACTATGGCACTTGATGCCAAAGGCTTTTTCAGGGAGGCAGTAAAAAGAACAGTAAAACAAATAATGCTTGTCTGATTTATATGCCTGCAACAACCCACAGATCCATCCAATACCCACTTTGTTCTTCAGGTCGATTCAACGCTGAGAGACATACCTAGGGGAAGACTGGCAGTTAGATTTCACCCAAATGTCTGCATGATCAGAATGTAAATATCTTCTACAGTTTTTTGATACTTTCCAGGATGGGGTGAAGTCTTTCCCACCTAATCTGAAAAGGCTATGGATGTCTTTTTTAAAGAAATAATTCCTTGGTTTGGACTTCCAACATCCCTCCAGGGTGATGAAGGGCCCTCTCCTATAGCCAGAATCACACAGGGGCTCACAATGGCCCTAGGAATAGACTACAAGCTACATACCGCTTGACACCTCCAGCCTTCAGGGAAGGTAGAGAAATTAATCATACTTTAAAGAAAACCTTAGCAAAAAAGCTCTGCCAAGAAACTCAGGCACTCTGGACCAACTTGCTTCCTATTGCAGTCCTCAGGGTCCTTGTAGCCCCTGGGAGTGATCTGAGACTTAGCACATTGAAACGACCTGTGGGAGGCCTTTTCTTACTGACTGACATTTGTTGAGGCCCTGAGATATATTATTAATCTAGGACAAATTCAGAAAGTAATTTAGGACATTTCCCACAAGGCACTCCCCGCTCCCACTAAAACTACAGAGAAAGGAGCCTTTTCTTTGCAAATAAACCCTGGAGGGACTTCTCTGGTGATGCAGTGGTTAAGAATCCACCTGCTAATACATGGGACACAGGTTCAGTACCTGGTCTGAAAGAGTCCACATGCCGTGGGGCAACTCAGCCCATGTGCCACAACTGCTGAAGTCCACATTCCCCAGAGCCCATGCTCTGCAGCAAGAGAACACATCGCAATGAGAAGCCTGCACACTGCAACTAGAGAATAGCACCCACTCACCACAATCAGAGGAAGCCCATGCACAGTAATGAAGACCCAGCACAGCCAAAAAAAATCTGCCTGCTAGTGCAGGGGACATGGGCTTGATCCCTGCTCTGGGGAGGTCCCACATGCCACAGAGCAATGAAGCCTATGTGCCACACTACTGAGCCCATGCTCTATAGCCCATAGCCTCAACTACCGAGGCCCTGCTGGCCACAACTAGAGAAAGCCCTTGCGAAGCAACCAAGACTCAGCACAGCCAAAAAAGGAAAAAACAAAACAAATAAATAAACCCTGGGGACCAAGTTCTTCTTAAAACCTGGAAAGAGGGTTCCCCCAAAGACAATTATTGCTGAAATGAAAGAGTCACTATAAAGTAATTTTAGCCATCCCCACTGCTGTCAAATTGCAAGGGATATCTAGTTGGGTACATTTGTCCAGACTAAAGCTTTACTACCAGAAACCCCGCAGGTCACAACAGAAGAACAATGCACCTGTGAGCCAGCGGAAGATCTGAGATACCTACTCAAAGACAGGTACCATCTAGGACTTCCCTGATGGTGCAGTGGTTAAGAATCAGCCCGCTAATGCAGGGGACGTAGGTTCGATCCCTGGTCTGGGAATTAAGATCTCACATTCCACATGCCACGAGGCAACTAAGCCCACGCACCATAACAAACAAGTCCATGCACCCTAGGGGACATGCGCCACGATTAAGAGAAGCCGCTGCAATGAGAAGCCCTTGCACCATAACTGAAGAAAGCCTACCTGCAGCGACAAAGAGCCTGTGTGTCTCAATGCGACCCAGCACCGTCAAAAAGTAACTCATTTAAAAAACAGACAGATACCAATAACAGATAAGTAAAATGATGGAGTGGGTGGGCTCCTATCTGAAGCCTTAACAGGACTTGGGATCTCTCTCTTTCCTTGGCTGGTGTGGTTCTTGACAATTGTCTGGCCCTTCTGGGAGAACAGAGTTTGTGCAATAACTATTGTAATACTTCGTGCTGCACTTGGATCAATGCAACTAGACATGTAAAAGTTAACATTAAGGAAATATACGCCCTCGGCAAAGTGGCTTCGTAATTTTGGTAGGGGCAATATCACCTCCCTTGTCTGGTTGACAGCTAAGAAACCCAAAGTTAACCTGATTCCTTCCCTTTCTAGGCCTTTAATGGCTATTGTTGTTCTCCTTTTTAGCCCTTGTTTAAGTTTTTGGTTAAGTTTGTGTCTTTATAGGCTCCAGCAACTTGAAGTAAGGCTCATGATGGCTCAAAGAATTCAGCCCCTTTCAGTAGAGAGTGGCCCAGGTCCCTACTGTCCTTGGAACAGTCAGTGAGGGACTTGTACCCAGCTCTATAGTAGGCTAGGGTCTGTGGCCCCTGTCCAGCAGGAAGAGGTTTCAGAAGAGACTTTCAGTCCCCACCCCTCAAGAATAAGGGTGTAGAGTTTCTCAGCTCCAGGGTCCCAGGGTCCCAGATTCTCAGACAGGCTGGAATCTGGACCCTTTACTGAAATGCATAATGCTTGCACCTGGACACTCCTTTACTCCAGGAACAAAATACAGACAGACTATATGGGGATAAAAATAACTGCATGCACATGTACTTGGGGCAAATTCTGGACCCAAAAGTATACAAAGAGACCAAACAACCCAGTTGCCACTTTTGAGGAGCCTGGAGCAAAAACAGGGTGTTGGGAGCGAAAGCAGGGTACTGCACATGCCCCCTGCACACACCACCACCTAAGGGGTAGGCAAAACACCCAAGCCACCCCTCCAGCTGGACCCCCAGACACACCACTACCCTCCCCGCAAGTAAAGAAGAAGTTTGCCTCTGCTTGGGGAGCAAACAAGCAAGGGAAAGTGTTGTTTGTTCTGGTTCTCCCTTCTGCTGCAGCAGGGGCCCCAATAAAACCTTGCCTGAATTTCCTGTCTGGTCTCTAGCCAATTCTATTGATTGGGGAATGTCAATAACCCTGTAATTGTTGTTTCGTTGCTAAGTTGTGTCCAACTCTTTTGTGACCCCATGGACTACTGTAGCCCTCCAACCTCCTCTGTCCATGGAATTTCCCAGGCAAGAATACTGGAGTGGGTTGCCATTTCCTTCTCCAGGGGATCTTCCCGACACAGGGATCAAACCCTGTCTCCTGCATTGGCAAGGGGATTCTTAATGTCTGAGTCACCAGGGAAGTTCACCAAGAACCCTAGTCAGTAACAAAAGCATCAAAGAGAATAAAATTCTTAGGAATAAATTTACCCAAGGAGGTAAAAGACTGTCAACTAAAAATCATAAAACATTGGTAAAATAAAGAAACTCAACTAGAAAAGGCCAATGCACAGCAACGAAGACCCAGCACAGCCAAAAATAAGTAAATTAATAAAAAATCTTTTAAAAAATATCACTAAAAAAATGCTAACCATCATCTGACAGTGCAAGATTGCCACAAACTTTCAATTTTTTTAAAAAAAATGCAGTATCTGCAAAACACAACACAGTAAAGCACAATAAAGTGAGATGTGCCAGTATATAAAATGGGATTAACACTGCCTACTTCACATTTTTTAAGAAACAGAGATGATAATATTTTTGTAGCATTTAGCACAGTGTTTGGCACATAGTTAGAACTTAATAAATAGCATCGTGGTCATTGTTTTCATCATTATTGATGTGAGGCTATCCTTGAGACAGAAATACAATGAAAATGTAGGAAAAGAGTGTGATTATGATATAAGAGTTAGAGAGATGGGGCATATCTGAGAGAATTTGCAAAGCTAAAATCATCTGATAGAGGAAGGAAAGACCTGAGAAGAAGCCCCTGACCTTCCAGATCTTTTTCCATCCTTTGCCCAAACATTTGGCTTATGTTTACTTGTAGCCATGGAATCATCTAGAAAATATCTCTGATTGGCATGAGTATTTTTGGAAAATAGTGTTTTGTATGTAAGCTGAAGGTGAGCCTTCTCAGTTCTGCTTTCACCATCTCCAATTTCTCTCACTTTGTAGGTACCTCCATCAACAGTTGTTGATTAAACTCCCCTCAATTAAAAAGAAAGACAGTAAAGACAAATGAATGGAAAGACACTCTTTAATCATGGCCTGAAAGACTTATATTGTTGAGATGATAGTATTACATAAACCGATACATAGATTCAATGCAATTTCCACTAAAACCCCAATGACATTTTTTGCAGAAATAAAAAAACCCATCCTAAAATTCATGTGGAATGTTAATGGCCTCCAAATAGCTTAAATAATTTTTAAAGGGCAAAGCTAGAGACTTATACTTCCTGATTTCAAAGTTTACTACAAAGCTGAAGCAATCAAAATATTGTGTCTTGGCTTATGGAAAGAAATATAAATAACAGTGACTAGAATAAAACACCCACAATAAACCCCTTTATATATAGTTAAATGATTTTGACAAAGGTTCTAGAGCCATTGAGTGGTAGAAAGGACTCTTTTCAACAAATAGTCCTGGAAAAACTGGATGTCTACATGCAAAAGAATGAAATTGGTCCTTTATCATATACCACATTTAAAAAATTAATGCAAAATGGATCCAAAACCTAAATGTAAATTATAAAAGTACTGAGGGAAAGGATATGGCAATGCTTTCTTGTATATGAAACAAAAAGCATAGGCAACAAAAGAAACAAATATATCATTTGGACACTACCAAAATTTAAGCTTTTGTGTAAAATTCCAAACTAACAAGAGAGAGAAAAGGCAATCTACAGAGTGGGATAAAGTATTTGCAAATCCTATAAGAGATTAATATCCAGAATACACAAAGAACTCCTAAAACTCAGCAACCACCACTGCAATTAAAACCTGGGCAAAGTAGCTTCCCCAACTGTACCGGACACAGCCAATGAGACCCATTTACTTATCTTATCCAAAGTACTGAGTCATAAGCTACATCACTGTAGAGGCTGGGGGAGTGGCAGATAGAACTCCTGGATAGCATTAGAGAAACACAAATCCGAACCACATCAGAGACTGCATCAAGAAGCCCACCCATGAGTACTGGCAATACCTCGCCCACTGATCCCAACTCCCGAGCACTCTGCTTGCTTTACTTATATACTACCACACCCTGTCTGGCTAGTGGGGACTCACAGAAAACCAGACTGACTCTGCAGACCAGGGAGAGACCAGAAACTTTAAGTTTTTTTATTCAGTTTTAAGTCTGTCCTAGGTTAAGCAAAGAGGTGGCTGTCAGCACCTGTGAGTATATTGCAGCATTGAGAGAAGGCCTATGAGCTTAAGAATTCAGCCAAAAGAGGGAGCAGGAAGCTTGGAGCAGATGTAGTCAAAGAATCTGATAAACCCTGCGAATTCCTAGCAGGATGACGGAAGGTATTTCTCTCCTAAAAGTGAAAGTGAAAGTCGCTTAGTCGAGTCGGACTCTTTGTGACCCCTGGACTGTACAGTCCATGGACTTCAAGTCAGTTATAAAAGACGAGAGGAGGTAACTACTACTTTAAATGTAAAGACAACAATGCAAGACTTTAAGGGACATAAAAAAAATCAAGGAAACATAACAACACTAAAGGATCACAATAATTTTCTAGTAACTGAACTCAAGGAGAGGGAGATTCCCAGTTCATCAAATAAAAGAATTCAAAAGAATTGTTTTAAGGAAGCCCAATTATACACAAGAAAACAATTCAAAGAAATCAAGAGACAGTACATGAAAAAAATGAGAAGCTTAACAAAGAGGTAGAAATCATAAAATAGAAGCAAACAAAATCTGGAGCTGAACAATTCAGTAAGTAAAAGAAAAATACAGTAGAGAGCACTAACAGCAGGATGAATCAAGCAAAAGAAAAGTATGTATGAATTAGAAGACAGGACCTTTGAAATTATCCAATAAGAGAAGAGAAAAGAATAAAAAGAAAAGAAAAAGCTAACTTGTCTATAGGACAACATCAAAAGAAAGTTTGTTAATTATTGGAATCCTAGAAAAAGACAAGAGAAGCAGGAAGAAAGCTTATTTAAAGAAATAATAGTTGAGAAATTCCCAAATCTAAAGAGAGATTTGGATATCCAAGTTAATGAAGCTCACAGATCACCAAACTGTTTCATATGAACAGATCTGTACCTTTAAATGACATATTAAAGGAACTTAATAGATACATACAGAATATTCCATCCAAAAGTAACAATGCATATTTTTCCTCAAAGTGCACATGGCCAAAATATAAGTCTTAATAATTTTAACAATACTGAAATCAGATCAAGCATTTTTTAATTAATTAATTTATTTATTGGCTACACCATGCAGCATGTGGGATCTTAATTCTTAACCAGGGATTGAATCTGTGCCCCTTCATTGGCAGAGAGGAGTTTTAACCACTGGACCACCAGGGAAGTCACAGATTAAGCATCTTTGCTGACATGAATGGTATAACTAGGAATCAATTATAAGAACAAAACTGAAAAATTAATAAACATGTGAGGATTAAACATGCTACTGAACAACCAATGAGTCAAGGAATAAGTCAAAAGAGAAATTAAAAAATACATTGAGACAAATGAAAATATAACATACAAAAATTATGTAATGCTGTAAAAGTAGTTCTATTAATATGAGGGAAGTTCATAGTGGTAAATGATTACACTAAGAAATAAGAAAGATCTCAAATAAACAACCTAACTTTAGTTTCTTTTAAGAAACTAGAAAAAGAACAAACAGTCGACAGTTAGTACACTAGAAGGAAGGAAATAAAGATCAAAATGAAAATGAATTAAATAGAGACTAGAAAGACCACAGAAAAGATCACTAAAATTAAGGGCATTTTTTAAGATTACAAAATTGGCAAATATTTTGCTGAATTCACCTAGGAAAAAAGAGAAAATTCAAATAAAATCAGAAATGAAAAGGGAGGGATTTCCCTGGTGGCTCAGTGGTAAGGAATTCCCCTGCTAACGCAGGAGACACAAGTTCGATCCCTGGTCTGAGATGATCCCACATGCTTTGGAGCAACTAAGTCCATGTACCACCACCATTGAGCCCGTGCTCTAGAGCCTGGGAACCACAGCTTCTGAGCCCACACACCCTACAGCCCCTGCTCTGCAATAAGAGAAACCACCACAATGAGACACCCGAGCACCGCAACTAGAGGGCCGTCCCCACCTGCTGCAACCAGAGAAAAGCCCACATAGCAATGAAGACCCAGCACAGCCAAAAGAAATCAATAAAAAATTAAATTATTTTAAAAAATAAATTATTAAAGCAATAAATTATTTTTTATTTTATTTTTTTTGCCACCAACCGCACTGTGCAGTTTTATTAACCATTCAAGTACAGTAGCGTCTGTAAGATCGGGACAGAATTGGGATTTAAAAGTGAACATATTCAGCATCTAACAATTTGAAAGAAGCCACTACATACTCTTTTCACAGACATGTTTCCACGGAGCCAATACAGTACTAGCCATTAACCCAGCACACCAGGTGTACTGGAGTAGAAAAGATGCAACAAGAAAAATAGCTACATTAGAAAGACTTCAACACTTTAGAAAAAGAGTAAAACACTTTTCGTTTCTCCCCTTCAACCCCTAAAACAACATCATACCGTCTGGATCTACCTATACAGTCCTACATCAGCTTCTAGAATATTTGTCAGGAGGGCAAAAGTAAAATGACACTGGCCAGTACAGTCTTTGGATATTTAGGAAGGGGAGGGGGAGAAAGTCAGTTCTCAGAGCAAATTAGTCGGCTTCAGTCTCATCAGCAGGATCTTTGGATTCTTTGTTCTTCCGCACTTCTTCAATGTGCTTGTCCTTCTCCCGCAAGCGCTCCAGCTTGGCGGCCATCTGCGCCTCTCGGTTCTCTTTGTTGGCCTCCATCTTGTGGGTCAGCTTCTCTTCCGCCATCTTACTGAAGTTGTTGTTCTCCTCTATCGCCTTCTGAAGCACTTCTTTCTCGTGCTCCCGTTTCTCAGCAAGCTGCTTCAAGACCTCAGCTTCATGGGACTTGCGTCTTTCTTCTGCAGCTTCTAATTTCTTCTGAATTTCCTCCAGGGAAAGATCCTTCTTCTTAGGAGGGGAAAGGGGAAATTCTGGGACAGATTCTTTTGATCGAGGGCTGAGAATCAGCTCAAAAGCCTGGCCTGAGGCACGCTTCTCCAGTTCCTTCACCTGGATATCAGAAGCCGCCATGGTGAAGAGAAGACAAGAGACTGGCACTGTACTCTACACGATTCACTGGCAAGGAAAACCCTGCTCCGTCCAAGCCGCCTGGCCACACTCTCTAAAGCAATAAATTATTAAAACAGAAAGAAATGAAAGAGATGTTAAAACTGATACTATAGAAATGCGAAGGGTCACAAGAGACTACTATGAACAATCAGTAACCAACAAATTGGACAACCTAGAAGAAACTGGTAAATTCTTAAACATACACTCTACCAAAACTGAGTCTGAAAGAAGTATAAAATATGAAGGGGGAGAAAAAGTTATGAGTTTGAAATAATTAATCGGAAGCCTCCCAACAACAAAGTCCAGGACTAGACAATTCATTGGTGGATTCTACCAAATGCTTCTCAAACTCTTCCAAAAAATCAAAGAGGAGGAAACACTTTCAAACTCATTTTATGAGGCCAGCATTACCATGATACCAAAAACAGACAAGGACAGTACCAGAAAGTAACAGTACTGGTCAATATCCCTGATGAATACAGAAGCAGGAATCCTCAACAAAATATCAACAAACAGAATTCAACATACATTCGGGCTTCCCTGCTGGCTCAGTGACAAGGAATCTGCCTGCCAGTGCAGGACACATGAGTTTGATTCCTGGTCCAGAAGGATCCCTCATGCCACAGGGTAGCTAAGGCTGGATACCACAACTACAGAGCCTGTGTAGCTGGAACTGCTGAAGCCTGAACGCTCTAGAGCCTGTGCTCTGCAACAAAAGAGGCCATTGCCATGACAAGCCTGCATACTGCAGCTAGACAGTGGTCATCGCTCCCTGCAACTAGAGAGAAGTCCGCACAGCAACAGAGACTCAGTATAGCCAAATAAATAAAATTATATTTAAAAATCCCAATACATTAAAAAGATCATATACCAGGGAGATGTGGCCAAGATGGCAGAGTAGGAAGACCCTGAGCACACCTCTTCCCACAGGCACAGGAAAAGCGCATCTACAGAGCAACTGTCTATAAGAACAACCTGAGGCCTAGCAGAAAAGATTTTCCATAACTAAAGATATAAAGAAGGAATTATGAGGTGACACAGTACAGTCAAGATACACATCACCTGGGTAGGTGACAACAAATGAGAAGATAATCACAACTGCAGAAATTCTCCCCAGTGATCAAGGAGACTGAGCCTCATGTCATGCTCCCTATCCTGGGGTTCCTGCACCAAGACAAGCCCCAGGAACGTCTGGCTTTGAAGGCCAATGGGGCTTGTGTATGGGAAAGCCAGAAAGCTGTACAAAGCATAGGCTGTTCTTAAAGGGCATGCATAAAATCTCACACACTCTGAGTCGCAGTAGAAAGAAGCCTGAGTCAGACCCACTTGCTGATCTTAGCACCCTTGAAAAGCAGGAGAAAACTGGAACTCCCTTTGGGAACACAGATGCTGACAGCACTCTTCTGTGGGGAGCTCATTCTACTATGAGGATGTTTATGCTGGCAAGCACCATTCTGGAGTTCTCCTTCTAGCCTATTAGTGCCAGAGGTTTACACATCCACCAGTAAGCTGGCACCAGCACTGTGACTCCTTGGACTGCCCAGCTAGCCAAGTTGGGACATGGGCCTACCCGCCAAGAGGCTGAAACCAGTGCCATGACTATACATACTGCAAAGCCACTACGGTGGGACCTGCCCACCAGCAGGTCATGACAAACCCCAGGACCCTCCAAGCTACACAAGCAACTGAACTAGGACTCATCCACCAGTGAGCTGGCAGTCACTGCATGAGCCAGGGCCTGGCTGTCAACTAAGCCTGGGGCCAGCATGCCTAACAGCCCTCCCATATTAGCTGGCCCCAACACAATAGAAGGACCCATGCAGCAGTCCATATAGGGGGCACCCTAGAGGGTATAGCTCTGGAAACAAGAGGGGAGTGTGCTGCTGGGCCCCACAGGACATCTCCTATATAAGGTCACTTCTCTAAGATCAGGAAAAGTTACTGACCTATATAATACATAGAAATAAACAGAATTAAGCAAAATGAGGAGACAGAGGAATATTCTCTACATGAAGGAACAAGGCGAAACCCCAGAAGAACTAAGTAGAAATAAGGAATCTATCCAATAAAGAGTTCAAGATGATAATCATAAAGATATTCAATAAACCCAGGTGAAGAATGAACACAGTGAGAAGTTTAACAAAGAGCTTAAAAAACCTCGAATAGCCAAAGCAATCTTGAGAAAGAAGAATGGAACTAGAGGAATCAACCTGCCTGACTTCAGGCTCTACTACAAAGCCACAGTCATCAAGACAGTATGGTACTGGCACAAAGACAGAAATAGATCAGTGGAATAAAATAGAAAGCCCAGAGATAAATCCACGCACATATGGACACCTTATCTTTGACAAAGGAGGCAAGAATACACAACGGAGAAAAGACAATCTCTTTAACAAGTGGTGCTGGGGAAACTGGTCAACCACTTGTAAAAGAGTGAAACTAGAACACTTTCTAACACCATACACAAAAATAAACTCAAAATGGATTACAGATCTAAATGTAAGACCAGAAACTATAAAACTCTTAGAGGAGAACATAGGCAAAACACTCTCCGACATAAATCACAGCAGGATCCTCCATGACCCACCTCCCAGAATATTGGAAATAAAAGCAAAAATAAATAAATGGGACCTAATTAAAATTAAAAGCTTCTGCACAACAAAGGAAACTATAAGCAAGGTGAAAAGACAGACTTCAGAATGGGAGAAAATAATAGCAAATGAAGCAACTGACAAAGAAGTAATCTCAAAAATATACAAGCAACTCCTGCAGCTCAATTCCAGTCAAAAAATGGGCCAAAGAACTAAACAGACATTTCTCCAAAGAAGACATACAGATGGCTAACAAACACATGAAAAGATGCTCAACATCACTCATTACCAGAGAAATGCAAATCAAAACCACTATGAGGTACCATTTCACGCCAGTCAGAATGGCTGCAATCCATAAGTCTACAAGCAATAAATGCTGGAGAGGGTGTGGAGAAAAGGGAACTCTCTTACACTGTTGGTGGGAATGCAAACTAGTACAGCCACTATGGAGAACAGTGTGGAGATTCCTTAAAAAACTGGAAATAGAACTGCCTTATGATCCAGCAATCCCACTGCTGGGCATACACACTGAGGAAACCAGAAGGGAAAGAGACACGTGTACCCCAATGTTCATCGCAGCACTGTTTATAATAGCCAGGACATGGAAGCAACCTAGATGTCCATCAGCAGATGAATGGATAAGAAAGCTGTGGTACATATACACAATGGAGTATTACTCAGCCATTAAAAAGAATACATTTGAATCAGTTCTAATGAGGTGGATGAAACTGGAGCCTATTATACAGAGTGAAGTAAGCCAGAAAGAAAAACACCAATATAGTATACTAACGCATATATATGTAATTTAGAAAGATGATAACAATAACCCTGTATGCGAGACAGCAAAAGAGACACAGATGTATAGAACAGTCTTTTGGACTCTGTGGGAGAGGGTGAGGGTGGGATGATTTGGGAGAATGGCATTGAAACATGTAAATTATCACACATGAAACGAATCACCAGTCCAGGTTTGATGCACAATACAGGATGCTCGGGGCTGGTGCACTGGGATGACCCAGAGGGATGGTACAGGGAGGGAGGTGAGAGGGGGTTTCAGGATGGGGAACATGTGTACACCCGTGGCAGATTCATGTCAATGTATGGCAAAACCAATACAATATTGTAAAGTATTAGCCTCCAATTAAAATAAATAAATTTAAAAAATAGAAATATGAAGAATAAACAGAACTGAAAGATACAATAACTCATAAAAAATAAACTAGAAGACACCAACAATAGATTAGATGGAAGGAAGAGATCAGCAAATTACAAGACAGAATAACAGAAATCATCCAACCTGAAAAGACAAAAAAAATTTCTTTCTAAATGAGGATAGTTTAAGAAACCTCTGAAACAACATCAGTCATACTAACATTCACATTCTAGGGGTCCCTATAATGAAGGAGAACAGAGAAAAAAAGAGGCAGAGAACTTATCTGAAGATAAAAACTTTCCTAACCTGGGACAGGATCCAAACATCCAGGTCCAGGAAGCACAACGCCTCAAACAAGATGAACCCAAAGAGTTCCACACCGAGATACATTGTAATTAAAATGACAGAAATTGAAGATAAACAGAAATCCTGGGACTTCCCTAGCGGTCCAGTTAAGAATCTGACTGCTAATGCAGGGGACGCAGGTTTGATCCCTGGTCTTGGAAGATCCGCCATGCAACAGAGCTACTAAGCCCATGTGCCACAACTACTGAGCCTGGGAGCCGCAACTGCTGAAGCCCATGTGCCTAGAGCCTGTGCTGTACAAGAGAAACCAGTGCAATGAGAAGCCTGCGCACTGCAATGAAGAGTAGCCCGCACCCTCTACAACTACAGAAAGGCCATGCATAGCAATGAAGATCCAGTGCAGCCAAAAAAAGATAAATAAATAAAATTTTAAAAAGAGTGAATCTTAACAGGAGCAACATAAAAGCAACTAGGTATATAGAAGGGAATCCCCACAAAAGTATGGGCTGATGTTTTAGCAGAAACTTTGCAGGCCAGAAGACAGTGTCATTATATATTTAAAGTGATAAAAGGGAAAAACGTACAACCTACAAGAATACCCTACTCAACATGGGTATCATTCAGATTTTTAGGAGAAATGAAGAGTTTTATAGAAAAGCTAAAGCTAAGAGTTCAGCACTATTAAGCCAGTGATTATAAAAGGAAAAATCTCATTCATAAACACAAACAGTAAAGTTAGTGGATCAACCAGTTATAAAGCCAAAGTAGTAAAATCTATATCCACAAATTAGTAGTTAAGGGATACACAAAACAACTAGATATTACATACTATGCCAAAAACTTTGAATGCATGTGTATGTTGGGGGAAGGAGTAAAAATGCAGGGTTATTAGAATGTGAACTTAAGATAACTGTATATGTATAAATTTACATACATAGTTATACTTCTATATTTGAACCTCATGGTAACCACAAACCAAAAACTTGTAATAGATACAGAAAAGCAAAAAAAAAAAAAAACAGAAAGGAATCTAATTTGACAAAGATAGTCAAATTACAAAGAGCAACAAAAGAAAAAAACAAAAGAGAAATACAAAAGACCCAGAAAATAACAAAATGGCAGTAAGTATATACCCAGAAATAATTATTTTAAATGTAAATGGACTAAACTCTGATCAAAATCAGAGTGGCTGAATGGATGCAAAAATAAGACCCATATATATGCTGCCTAGAGACTCACTTCAGAGCTGAAGGCACACACAGAAAGTGAGGGGATGGAAAAAGGTACTCCATATAAAAGGAAATAAAAAGAAGTATGGAGTGTCAGTGAGACAAAATAGACTTTAAAACAAAGACTGTAACAGGAGACAGGATATTACATAATGATAAAGGGTAACTCCTATAAGAAAATATAATAAATGCAAATTTACATGTACTCAACATAAGAACATCTAAATACGTAAAGCAAATATTAACAAAACAAAAGGGAGAAAATCAATAGTAATACAATAAATAAGAGACTCTAACACGCCACTTATATCAATGGAAAGATCATCCAGACAGAAAATCAGTAAGGAAACGCAGGCCTTAAACATCACCTTAGATCAGAGGAACTAAATAGATACATACCGAGAACATTCCTTTAAGAAGCAGAAAACAAATTCTTTTCAAATGGTCATGGGACATTCTCCAGGATAGTTCACATACTTGGCCCCAAAAAGGTCTCAGTAAATTAAAGAAAGTTGAAATCAAATCAAGCATCTTTTCCAAACACAACACTATGAGACTAGAAATAAACTACAAGAAAAAATTTGCAAACAAACAAACATGTGGAGGCTAAAAAAATATCCCACTAAACAACCAATGTGGCATTGAAGAAGTCAAAGAGAAAATTTTAAAAATACTTGGAAACAAGTGAAAATGTAAGCATTGATCCAAAAATCTATGAGAAACGGCAAAAACAGTTCTAAAAAGGCAGTTTATAGCAGTACAAGCCTACCGCAGGAAACAAGAAAAATTTCTAACAAACAATCTAACCTTGCACCTAAATGAACTAGGAAAAGAAAAAAAATAGAAAGTTAGTAGCCAGGGAAGAAATAATAAAGAGCAGAGCAGAAACAAATGAAAGAGAGACTAAGAAATAATAATAATACAGATTAAGGAAATTAAGAACTGCTTATTTGAAAATATAAACAAAACTGGTAAACCTTTAGCCAAACTCAAGAAAAAAAGAAAGAGGCCTCAAATAAAATCAGAAATTAAAGAGAAGTTATAATCAAACCATAGAAATACAGAGTGTCATAAAAGAGTACCACAATTATACACCAACAAAATGGACAATCTAGAAGAAATAGATCAATTCTTAGAAACACACAATGTCCTAAGACTGAGTCAGGATGCAACAAAATATGAAGATACTGACTACCAATAGTGAAAATGAGCCAGTAATAAAGTGTTAGTCACTCAGTCGTGTCCAACTCTTTGCAACCCTGTGGAGTGTAGCCCGCCAGGCTCCTCTGTCCATGGAATTTTCCAGACAAGAATACTGCCATTTCCTTCTCCACCAGTAATAAAAACAAACAAGCAAACAAAAAAACCCTCCTAACAAAAGTCCTAGACCAGACAGCTTCACAGGTAAATTCTGCCAAATATTTAAAGAAGAGTTAACATCCATCCTTCTCAAACTATTTCAAAAGTCCTAGACCAGACAGCTTCACAGGTAAATTCTGCCAAATATTTAAAGAAGAGTTAACATCCATCCTTCTCAAACTATTTCCAAAAAATGGAAGAGGAAGGAGTACTTCCAAACCCATCCTGTGTGGTCAGCAGCACCCTGATAGCAAAACCAGAAGAAGACAACCCTCAAAGAGAAAATTACAGGCTAGTGTCACTCCTGACACTCAAAGATGAACTCCCGAGGTCGGTAGGATGCTGGGAAAGATCGAAGGCAGGAGACGGGAACGACAGCAACGAGATGGTTGGATGGCATCACTGACTCAATGGACGTGAGTTTGAGCAAGCCCCAGGAGATGGTGAAGGATGAGAAGCCTGGCGTCCTGCAATCCATGGGGTCATAGAGAGCCAGACATGACTGAACAACAACAATCACTCCTGAACATAGATGTCAAAATCCTCAACAAAATATTAGAAAACCAAATTCAGCAACACACTAAAAGTATCATACACCATGATCAAGTAGCGTTTATTCCAAAAATACAAGGATGGTCCCATATCCACACACACACAAATCAATCAGTGTGATAATACCATATTAACAAATTGAATAATAGAAATCACATGATCATCTCAATAGATGTGACTAAAAGTTTCTGATAAAATTGAACATTCATTTATGATTTAAAAAAAGCTTACAGTGAATGTAGAGGGAACATACTTCAACATAATAAAGGCTAGATGTGACAAACATATAATCAACCTAATACTCAAGGGTGGAAAGCTGAAAGCATTTCCTCTAAGATCTGGACCAAGACGAGGATGCCCATTTTATTCAACAAAGTATTGGAAATTCTAGCCATAGCAATCAGAAAAAGAAATAAAATAAATCCAAACTGGAAAGGAAGAAGTAAAACTGTCACTATTTGCACATGACATGGTAAATATATATTTAAAACATCTTAAAGACACCACCAAAATATTAGAATAAATTAATTCAGTAATGTTGCAAAATATTAATACACAGAAATCTGTTGCATTTCTATATACTAACTACAACTATCATGGGAGCTAAGAAACAATCCCATTTACAATTGCCCAGAAAACAATAAAATACCAAGGAATAAATCTAACCAAGAAAGCATAAGGCTTGTATTTAGAAAACTATTGTACGATGATGAAAGAAATTGAAAACGACACAAGCAAATGCACATGGAGTGGAAGAATTAATAATGTTAAATAACCATATTCCTCAAGGCAATCTCCAGGGTCAATGCAATTCCTGTCAAAATACCAATGGCATTTTTCATGGAACTAGAGCAAGTAATTCTAAAACCTTTATGAAAACAGAAAAGACCTTAAATATGCAAAAGAATCTTAAGAACAAAGTTGGAAACATTACAGTCCCTCATTTCAAACTATGCCACATTGCTACAGTAACCAAAAAAATGTGTACCAAAAAATAGACACATGGATCAGTGGAACGAAGTTGAAAGCCTAGAAATAAACCCACATTATATGGTCAGTTAATCCCAACAAGAGAGACAAGAATATACAAAGGGGAAAATACAACTTCTTTAATTAGCTGTGCTGGGAAAATTGGACAGCTACATGTGAAGAATCAAACTGGACTACTTTATCACACTGTATACAAAAATAAACCCAAAATGAACTGGATTCAAATGTAAGACCTGAAACCATCCACTTCCTAGAAGAAACCATAGACTGTATGCTCTTTGACAATAGTTGCAATATTTTTTTTTTTTTTTGATATGTCTCCTCAGGCATGGGAAACAAAAGCAAAATAAACAAATGGGACTATATCAAACTCAAAAGTTTTTGCATAGCGAAGGGAACTATCAATGAAACCAAAAGGTAGTCTACTAAATGGGAGAAGATATGTGCAAATGATTTATCTGATAAGCAGTTAATAACCAAAATACACAAAGATGTCATATAAATCAACAAAAAATAAACAACCTGATTCAAAAATGGGCAGAGAATAAAAATGAGCAGAGAATCCAAATAGACACTTCTCCAAAGACGACATACAGATGGCCAACAGATGCAGAAAAGATGCTCAACATCACTACCCATCAGGGAAATGCAAACCAAAACCATAGTGAAACTAACGTCTCGTACTTGTCAGAATGGCTATTACCAAAAAGACAACAAATAACAAGTGTTGGCAAGGATGTGAAGAAAAGAGAACTCTTGTGCACTGTTGGTGGGAATGTAAATTGGTACAATCACTATAGAAAAGAGTACAGTTCCTAAAAATTGAAAGTAGAACTACTGTATAATCCAGCAATTCTACTTTTGGGGATTTTTCTAAAGAAGAGAAAAATACTAATTTGAAAAGATATATGCACCCTCACATTCATCACAGCATTATTTGCATTAACTAAGATGTAGAACAACAGACTGGTTCCAAATAGGAAAAGGAGTACGTCAAGGCTGTATATTGTCACCCTGCTTATTTAACTTATATGCAGAGTACATCATGAGAAATGCTGGACTGGAAGAAACACAAGCTGGAATCAAGATTGCTGGGAGAAATATCAATAACCTCAGATATGCAGATGCTGATGCTGCTGCTAAGTCACTTCAGTCGTGTCCGACTCTGTGCGACCCCACAGACGGCAGCCCACCGGGCTCCCTCATCCCTGGGATTCTCCAGGCAAGAACACTGGAATGGGTTGCCATTTCCTTCTCCAATGCATGAAAGTGAAAAGTGAAAGTGAAGTCGTTCAGTCGTGTCCGACCCTCAGCAACCCCATGGACTGCAACCTTCCAGGCTCCTCCGTCCATGGGATTTTCCAGGCAAGAGTACTGGAGTGGGGTGCCATTACACCACCCTTATGGCAGAAAGTGAAGAGGAACCAAAAAGCCTCTTGATGAAAGTGAAAGTGGAGAGTGAAAAAGTTGGCTTAAAGCTCAACATTCAGAAAACGAAGATCGTGGCATCTGGTCCCATCACTTCATGGGACATAGATGGGGAAACAGTGGAAACAGTGTCAGACTTTATTTTTCGGGGCTCCAAAATCACTGCAGATGGTGACTGCAGCCATGAAATTAAAAGATGCTTACTCCTTGGAAGGAAAGTTATGACCAACCTAGATAGCATATTGAAGAGCAGAGACATTACTTTGCCAACAAAGGTCTGTCTAGTCAAGGCTATGGTTTTTCCAGTGGTCATGTATGGATGTGAGAGTTGGACTGTGAAGAAGGCTGAGTGCCGAAGAATTGATGCTTTTGAACTGTGGTGTTGGAGAAGGCTCTTGAGAGTCCCTTGGACTGCAAGGAGATCCAACCAGTCCATTCTGAAGGAGATCAGCCCTGGGATTTCTTTGGAAGGAATGATGCTAAAGCTGAAACTCCAGTACTTTGGCCACTTCATGCGAAGAGTTGACTCATTGGAAAAGACTCTGATGCTGGGAGGGATTGGGGGCAGGAGGAGAAGGGGACAACAGAGGATGAGATGGCTGGATGGCATCACTGACTCGATGGACATGAGTCTGGGTGAACTTCAGGAGTTGGTGATGGACAGGAAGGCCTGGCATGCTGAGATTCATGGGTTCACAAAGAGTCGGACGTGACTGAGCGACTGAACCGAACTGAAGATGTGGAAGCAACCTAAATATCAATCAATAGATGAACAGATAAAGAAGAGGTAGTATATGTGTATATATGTACACACACACACAATGGCATATTAGTCATTAAAAAAAATGAAACTTTGCCATTTGGAACAAGATAGATAGACCTAGAGGATACTTAGGCAAAATGAAATTTAAATCAGGCATAAAAAGACAAATATTATATGATTTCACTTAGAATCTTAAAAAACAAATGAGCAAGCATAACAAAATTGGAACAGTCATGGATACAGAGAACAAACAGGTGGTTCTGGGGGACAGAAGCGGGGGTTGGGTGGGGATGAGTGAAAAAGGTAAGGGAGATTAAGAGACACAAATATCCATTTACGAAAACAAATGAGTCACAGGGATGAAATGTACAGCATGAGGAGTAAATAATACTGTAATAACTTTGTATAGTGACAGATGATAACCAGAGTTATCACAGTGATCATTTTGTAATGTATAAAAATATCAAATCACTATTTTGCACATCTGAAACTAATAAGTCAATTATATTTCAATTAAAAAAACTACTCAGAAGCTATAATCAAATCTTTAAATTGTTGACAAAAACTGATTCTCTGGTATCATTTAATGACAACACTAGCCATGCCATTTAAAAATTTCATGTGTAGTATAGAAATGTTTTGTGTATGGTTCAGAAACCATCTGAGCAGAGGGTGGGGGCAGGAGCTGAGAGAGGCGGCCAGCAAGCCTTGGCCTGCAGCAGAACATGAGGGTGGGTGCTGAAGCCCCCCACCCTCTGCTGGTCCCAGGGAGAGGCTGGGGCTGGCGGCCGTGAGGATACGCTAAGAGGGCGACTTTGACATAGCCATGGAATTAGATGCAACTGCCACTCCCAAAGCCAGAGAAGGTGCCTGAGGCAGCGGACAAGACACCGCAGGTGCTGTCCTAGCCTCAGAGGTGGCAGTTTTCACAAGGCTGTGAGCAGGCACAGGTTACTGCTCACACCTTGCTGGGGGCTTAAACAGCTTGGCCTCTCCTAGGGACCCACAAACTGGAGTCTTCTCCTCTGGGAGAAATGGTAAAATGTCTTTATTTCTCACACCTTCTCTCTTAAGTTCCTGAAATGTCTCTTGGAAATACTGAGAAAGGATGATGTGGAGAAAAACGCCATCAAAGCCATTTTTAAGGACAGGGAACCCTGGAGTGCTCTAGCCCATGGGGTTGTAGAGAGTCAGACGTGACTTAGTGACTGAACAACAAAAACAAAACCTTTTAAAAGTGAATTAAAATAAAACAATAAAAAACATATGTAAGGAGAAATAGGTGGCTAATCAGGTGTAAACAAAGAATTGTAAAAAAAAATGCTTTGAATTTGCTGGGGTTTTTTTTTGCTTATAAAAACTGAATTTTGATTAATCAGAAAGATGTTTCTTTTATCTGTTGATATATCTTACATCTGACATTGATTTGTAATGTGGTAATGTGGTCTCTTTCAGTAACTGAAATAATGAAGGAGCTGCCTTCATTATTTCTTTATTTCAGCAGAAATAGATATGGAATCTAGCTTCCTTCTAAACCTCAAAAAAAGGGAGGCTTTCCCTAGTAGTCCAGTGGTTAAGAATCCACCTTCCAATGCAAGGGACATGGGTTTGATCCCTGGCCAGGAAACCAAGATCCCACATGTCATGGGGCAATTAAGCCCATGCACACCAACTAGAGAGCCTATACACCTCAATGACTGAGCCCACGTGCTGCAACAAAGACCCAAGCACAGCCAAGAAAAGAAAAAGGATCATACACCATGATCAAGTGGGATTTATTTGGGAGATGCAAGGATGGTTTAGTATCTGCAAATCAAGCAATGTGATACACCACATTGACAAAATGAAGGATGAATATCATGTAATCATCTCAAGAGACACAGAAAAGTAGTTGACAAAATCCAACATCCATTTATGATTAAAAACTCTCAAAAAAGTGGGTACAGAGGGAATGTACCTCAACATAATAAAGGCCACATATGACAAATCCACAGTTAACATCATACTCAATGGAGAAAATCTGAAACTTTCATCTAAGATTAAGAACAAGACAAAGATGCCCATGCATACCACTTTTATTAACATTGTATTAGAAGTCCTAGCAGAGCAATTAGGCAAGAAAATGAAATAAACAGCATCCAAATTGGAAAGGGGGAAGTAAAACTGTCACTATTTGCAGATGACACGTTATTATATATAGAAACTTCTAGAGACTCCACTCACACACAAAAATATTAGAATTATAGAGCAATTCAGTACATTTGTAGGATACAAAAATGAATACATGAAAATGTTGCCTTTCTATACACTAAAAACTATCAGAGAAATTAACAAACTAATATACAATTGCATACAAAGAATAAAATATCTAGGAATAAATTTAACCAAAGCAGTGAAAGACAACTCTCAACATGGGAGAAAATAATAGCAAATGAAACAGTTGACAAAGGATTAATCTCAAAAATACACAAGCAGCACATACAGCTCAATATCGGGAAAACAAACAACCCAATCAAAAAGTGGGTAGAAAACCTAAACAGACATTTTTTCACAGAAGACATATAGATGGCTAAAAAACACATGAAAAGATACTCAACACCACTCATTAGTGAAATGCAAATCAAAATTACAATGAGGTATCACCTCTCATCAGTCAGAATGGCCATCAAAGTCAAAAATTCTACAAACAATAAATCCTGGAGAGGATGTAGAGAAAAAGAATCCTCTTGCACTGTTGGTGGGAAGATAAGTTGATGCAGCACTATGGAGAACAGAATGGAGATTCCTTAAGAAACTAGGAATAAAACTACTTTATGACCCAACAATCCCTGGGCATGCATCCTGAGAAAACCATAATTTGAAAAGACACATATACCCCAAGGTTCACTGCAGCTCTATTACAATAGCCAGGACATGGAAGTAACTTAGATGTCCATCGACAAATGAATGGATAAAGTTGTGGTACATACAAACAATGGAATATTACTCAGTCATAAAAAGGAACAAAACTGGGTCATTTGTACTGATGTGGATGGACCTAGACACTGTCAGACAGAACGAAGTTAAGTCAGAAAAAGTATCATATAGTAACATATATATGGAATCTAGAAAAATAGTACGATGTAACTATTTGCAGGGCAGAAACAGAGACACAGATATAGAAAACAGACTTGTGGACACATGGAGGAAAGAGAAGGTGCGATGAATTGAGAGAACAGCACTGACAGGTATACACTACCACGTGTAAAACAGACAGCTAGTGGGAAGCTGCTGGGTAACACAGGGTGCCCTCAGCTTGGTGCTCTGTGACGACCTAGAGGGGTAGGATGGGAGTGGGCTGGGAGGGAGGTTCAAAGGAGGGACTATATATATACTTATGGCCGATTCATGTTATAGTACAGCAAAAACTAATACGATATTGTAAAGCAATTATCCTCCAATTAAAAAAAATTTTTTTTAACTATAATGAGGTATCACTTCATCAGCCAGAATGGCTATCATCAAAAAATCTACAAACAATAAATACTGGACAGGGTTTGGAGAAGAGAGAATCCTCTTACACTATTGGTGAGAATGTAAATTAGTACAACCATTATGGAGAATAGTATGAAGTTTCCTTTAAAAACTAAATATAGAACTGCCAAATGATCCAGCAATCCCATTCTTGGACCTATATCCTGAGAAAACCATAATTTGAAAAGATACACGCCCTCCAGTGTTCATTGCAGCACTATTTACAACAGCCAAGACATGGAAACAAACTAAATGTCCAATGACAAGAATAAAAATGTGGTACATATATGCAATAGAACATTACTAAGCATTAAAAAAAAGGCAATAATGCCATTTGCAGAGACATGGATGGATTTAGAGATTATCACACTAAATGAAGTCAGAGAAAGACAAATATATGATATCACTTAAATGTGGAATCTAATAAAAAAGTCTATTTACAAAACAGACTCACAGATCTTGAAACTTACAGTTGCCAAATGGGAAACATTGGATGAAATGATAAATTAGGACCTTGCAGTTAACATACACACACTACTATACATAAAATAGATAACTACTAAGGACCTCCCACATAGCACAGGGAACTCTACTCAATATTCTGTAATTACCTATATGGGAAAAGAATCTGAAAAAGAAGACATGTGTGTGAGTGTGTGTATATATACACACATATATACACACACACATATATATGTGTGTGTGCAAGATGATAGAGGTATTAACTAACCCCTCTATGGTAATCCTTGAACAATATAGATAGGTATCAAATCATCATGAAGTATACCTTAAATTTACATATGTTATACTCCAATTAATTCCCAATGAAGCTGAGGGAAAAAATCAGGTAAAGAAGGACTTGAATAGACACTTCTCCAAAGATGACATATAAATGACCAAAAAGCTCAAGAAAAGGTACTTAATACCACTAACCATTAGAGAATACAAGTCAAAACTGCAATGAGATACTACTTCATATTCTTTAGGATGACTACTGCCAAAAAACAAAATGGAAAATAACAAGCATTGGTTAGGATATGGAGAAATCGGAACCTTTCTGCATTGCTGGGGGGAATGTAACTGGTGCAGCCATAGTAGAAAACAGTATGATGATTTCTCAAAAAGTTAAACGTAGAATTACCATTTGATCTGGCAAAACCCATTTTAGTTATGTACTCAAAAGAAGTGAAAGCAGGCACTCGAACAGCAATTTGTATACTAATTTCACAGCAGCATCATATACACAACGGTAAGTACCAACACATGCTTCAACACAGATGAACCTTGAAAACATTATGGTCCATGAAATCAGCCAGACACAAAAGGACAAATGTTGTATCAGTCCATTTCTATGAGGTACCTTCTATAGACAGATTCGTATGGACAGAAAGGATAATAGTGGTTGCCAGAAGTTGAAGGAAAAGAATGGTTAATTATTTAACATACAGAGTTTCCACTGGGGATGATGAAACAGTTCTGGAGATGGAGAGTGACGACAGCTGAACAACATTGTGAATGTCTTTAATGTACTTAAGGACACTGCATTATCCATTTAAAAATAGTTAAATGGTAAATATGAATAAATAATATTTACCATAGTAATAATAAATTTTAAGGTATCAAAAAATGGGGAAGAGATACTTTTAATAACTCCAGTAACAATTGGATCAGCAGAGCCTTCTCAAAATTAAAAATTATCAAAAAGTATCTGAGACCTTGCATTTGCCAAGAGCAACTGGCAATGCTTTCAATTGTATGAACTGAAAATGAAGTTACTAAAAGTATAAATTTTAATGACTTAATAAATGAATTTGCAGAAAAGTCAGAAAAATGATCAATCAAGGTGTCATACATTAATAAAGTATTACATATTATATAAAACTATGACATCAAAAATATTTTTGCAATTTATAAGTTTATATTGTTACTCAGCTATCACAATTACCCAGTATTTATAACACAATAAAACTTTTTTTTTTAAGGAAAAAGCTTTCTATTTTAGGTCCTTTAATGGCAATTTCCCCCTGCTTTTTGAAAAGGAGCTCCACTTTTCATTTTAACTGGTCATGTAGCTGGTTCTGTCTCTCAGCTTTTAGCCTGGATAGCCTGCTTATCTTTGACTGAGTCATTTGGATCTCAGTTTTCTCACCTCTCAAATGGGTATGGTATTTACCTTTCTTTGTAGAATTGATGTGAAATTAAAATACACACACATATATACAATGGCTTTAAAAAATTATAGGTACTTTAAAATATTGGTGACATTGCTGCTGTTCATACGAAATATTTTATAATGAGTACCATTACTGGAGTCTTTAGACAAATACATTTCTTATCTAAAATGAAGAAATTTAACTCACTATTTTCTGTGGAGATTTCCAGACTTTTGACAGAGAAGCAAAATGACTCATTTGATCCATAGTTATTATTTTTTGGCCTAGTGATTTCATGGATAAAATGTATTTCTTCACAGGACTAAAAGCAAAGTATAAACTGAAGATGACACCAAAACACTAGACGTCGGTCAACATTTTTAAAGCCTAAGGTTTCAAATAGTGTTTCTGATAAACTCTTTTAAGCAACTCAATGGAAGAATAACACTAAGAGTGCTGAGTTCCCCCAGTTCCATCTCAATCTGTATACACCAGATGCAGCTGAGTGTAAATAAAAATACTGCTGTTAAATAAAGAGGCAAAAATGCCCCAGCAGTAGGTTGGCTATGATGAGGAGCTCTGTCAGATTAGAGCACAGAGTCTGAGAGCAAAGCAGGCACTGACACGGAAGGTGGGGTGCTGAATCTGAACCCCCATTCACAGACAGAGCAAACTCTGACAGTACCCAGACCACTGGTACAGATGACACTGTTGACTCACCATCATTGGGGGTTTCCTGAGTCTTTTATACATCTTCCTGTATCTCGCTAAACACCAACTGTAGGTGACTGGCTTGGGGTGTGGCCAGGTCCTTTGTGTCAAGAGGCTGGTCCTGGGGGACCAAACTTGCAACTGATCTGTAGGTTAACCAGCTTGTTTGGGGTAGAATTCCAATTGCTCCACAACTTACGCCTCCAGAAGCTGGCTCACTTCTCTGCTCCAGGGCCGGGGAACCCACTGTGAAGTGTTCGCTCTCTCCCTAGCCGTCCCCCGGATAGGCCCGCCTACTGCCTAACCTTTACCCTTTCTAATTGCCCTGATCTCATCCTAACCTCCATAGCTGTGTTTAAAGTCCACCTCTGGGGAACACACAGATTGAGCGTTCCAGGTAATCCCTTTTCCAGTCCTGCCTGGCATCTGGCCGGTGGGCTGTGTACCTGGACTTCCTGGGACACTGGCTGGGGGAGTTTGAGGAGGGACCTCAGCACCCGCCTGGCTACAGGATGACGTGGGCCATCAGCTTCTTGATTTTGTGGCTCAGCCTGGCTGGTGGCCTGGCTCAGAGTGACACCAGCCCTGACGAAGAGGAATCCTATTCAGACTGGGGCCTTCGGCACATCCGGGGCAGCTTTGAATCTGTCAACAGCTACTTCGATTCCTTTATGGAACTGCTGGGAGGGAAAAATGGAGTCTGTCAGTACAGGTGCCGATACGGTGAGTGCACGGTTCCTCTTCCTGTGAGACTGACGCTGGTGGACCTGTGAACAGCCTGAGCAGGGCCACAATCTGTCATGCACTTTTTCCCTGTTACCCACTTCTTAGAGGGTAGTTGCCAGATTCAGAAAATTAAAATGTAGAATGCCCAGTGAACTCTGAATTTCAAATAAACAACCAATATTTGGTAAAATATTTGAGATATTTGGAACATGCTTATAATGACAAATTACTGATTGTTTATTTGAAATATATATTTCACTGCACTTCCTGTGTTTTATCTGGCAAACCTACTCCAAGGAGTTTTGCAATACTTGTTCCCTGGGGCCATTTTAATGGGTTTGTTTTGAGGCAGATAGATACTTAGGAAAAGGTGGCAAGGGCAAGGAGGAAAATGAATAGGGGATGTCTTTGTGAGATGTTCCTAGGGCTGAAAACTGAAGCTGATCATTCAGGGAAAATTCTGCCAGAAAATTCTGAGCTTCCTCAGTCACTCTGGGCCTAGCTTGGAAATGGATTCTCCTCTCCCCCTAATCCAGTTCACACCTTCCTCCCAACTGTGTCAGTCTCTGATCACTTTGCCTAGCCCATCCTGCCCCCTACCCCACCCCGCACCGAGAGAGCTGTCCCTGCCTCGGTCAGCAATGGCAGGCCTTCCGTGAGTAGGATGGGCATCTGCCAGCCGCCTCTGCCCACAAGGGATCAGGCCCTGAGTGACCACACTGCCCCTCAGGCCTGGTCTTGGATGTGGAACTGAACGGGTAGGAGCACTACCTCATCTGAGTTGTAAAGAGGGTACATGGGAAGCTGGGTGCAGGCCCAGCTGCAAAACAGCAGACCCTGAGGCCCCTTCTTGCTCTCCCCTTACACTGGAATTCAGTGTAATGGGAGCAGAAAGTGGGGCCCTGGACCTTACAGCTGGGAGGCAAGTGGTAACTTCCAAAGAAAATGTTTTTGAAACCACACACAGTCTCCTAATAGCATCCATTTCATTGTTTAGTTTATCAAATGTTTCAGCGTGGGATTAAGAGATGAAAATGGTGATCGAGCCTAGCAGGCAAATACTTGAGAAATATCCTCTCTAGACACAACAGATAAAACTCAGCTTGGAGAGAGACTCAAAAAAGCCACATACTTACTGGACTCAGCCAATGTCTCGCACTCCTTTCTTAACCCTGAGCAGGGGCAATCTCTTCTTATAAACTGGAAGGTGACTAAGAGACTGTGGTTAACACTCCAGAACCAAAATTTGTACAGAATAGAAGCCTTAACCTCAGAGGGAGACAGTGAAAAAAGGAAGCTGCAGCATCTCTGTGAAGATTCCATAGAGTAAACCTGCGCTAGATAGGGCCCACCTGGACGGCTAGCCACGTCTTTATCCAAGGTGTGTTGGACAAATGCAGAGGTGCCTTGGCACAGGGACCATGCTCACAGAGTTTGCATGGATGGGGCAGGAAAGGGTTAACTCCAGGTATTTAATAAACATAGGTGCTCCTTCCTAGAGGCAACACAAGACTGTGGTTTAGCAAATAGATAACAGCAGGATTTTTTTCTTCTTCTTCTTTTCTCTTTCTTTAGAGAAACAAGACCCAAACCCTCTTGTCTAGTAAAATGGCATTAAAAGATTTCAGCAAAGTTTGGTTTCAAGTTTCCACCTGGGTCAGTCGATGCAGCAATCACTGGCGGGGGTTGGGTGGGGTGGGAATAGTCAACAGAGAGATTACAGGGTCGCAAGTAACTCCAGTTACTCTGCAAAACGGAACCTGTCCAAAGAGGGACCTGAAAACCACATAGAAAAGAGGGGGTTAAGCCTTGTTACCTTTGGAATGCAGAGAGCCAAGAACCTGAAGGCTGCACCCAAACAGTACAATCTTCTCAAGTTGATTGAGAACCAAGCAGGCCTTTGAACAAATAGCATCTAACAACTGACTGTTCTTTTACAGTTTGCTTTGTGACACATTTCTTGGGCAAAACACTTTCTTCAAAGCACTGGCTCCCAAACTTGCCTGTGCTGCAAATCCCCTTAAGGGCTTGTTTAAAAAGACTGCTTCACCCCCACCCCTCAAATACTGGTTGGGTAGGTCTGGGGCGGGGCCAGAAAATCTGCATTTCTAAGAGTTCCCAGGTGATCCTGCTGCTGCTAGGGTCCTGGGATCATACTTTGAGGGAGAAAAAATAAACTGCTTTAAAAACTGCATTTTTTTCCAGAAGGAACAATTTAGCAACAGTTAATCTACAAGAAAAACTGCCATTTCATAGGTGCTTATCACTACTTAAAACAGTGGTTCCTACCTCACTCAGCACTTAGAATCACCTGGGCGGCTTTAAAAAACCCGTGCTGCCCAAATCAATTAAAAGGGAACCTCCTTAGGTTGGACCCAGACATCATTCTTTTTAATGTTTCCCAGGTGATTACAAATTGTGGCTACAGTAGACAACACTATTTAAGGGATCATTCTGGAAGCACTTCAGCTCATAGTTGTTCAGACAGGCAATTTGTGCTTGTATCCTGCTAGCTGTCAACACTATTTGCCACACTTCTTCCACCTACAGTTTGTTTTCATGTTAACACACAAAATCTTAATTTACCAAAGGATTGGGTTAAATATAGAGATCCATCACAAATCAAGAGCATACATGGTACATACACCTGGTTTAAGGAGTCTGCACTAATGGGAACACCCTCTCCCACCTCAGGGATTCTGACTCAGTAGGGCTGTTCTAGGGACAGCACAAATGGTCCTTGAACCAGGCTTTGATGGAAAATCAAGGGTTTGATCTGAGGGTGGGGGTGCAGGACGTCTCATTGCTAGTGACCTTGGACAAGTTACCTAACTTTCTCAACCTTTGTTTCCTCATGTTCATATCTAATGTTAATAATATCTATCTTGCTAGATGGTTATAAGAATTAAAGACACTGTATATAAAGAAGTAGTGCTGTTAGAAAGTGAAAGTCACTCGGTTGTGTCCAACTCTTTGTGACCCCCATGGACTGTAACAGCCCACCGGGCTCCTCTGTCCATGGGATTCTCCAGGCCAGAATACTGGAGTGGGTAGCCATTCCCTTCACCAGGGGATCTTCCCAACCCAGGGACTGTACCCCCGTCTCCTGCATTGCAGGCAGATTCTTTACATCTGAACCAAGCTACCAAATGGAGCATGGCAGGTACCAAACACATTTTATAAATGTTTGAGAAAGATAGTCAACAAGTTAACTATGCAATCAGATTCTTCCAATTCTTTTTCAATACAAAATTAAAAAACAGAAATCCCAGTGGCTGGAAAACACCCTCTCAGCTCCCGGAAGAAATCATCAAATGATGATTTAGACGTTCTGTGTCTTTATGAAGGTCTCTGGGGCAGAGTTTCTGTGTCTTGTATATCATGATTTAAGATATTCATGCACACTGTCACACTTGGATAAAAGGATAATTTTCTTCTTGGGTTAAGTTCTAGGAAAGCAGGTATCCTTAAACATCAGCGTTCTTATTTTCTAGAGAACTTTTCACCTGTTTGAAATTTTAGAGCAGAATTTTATGAACCTGTGAGTTTGTGTATTTTTCCAGGCAAAGAATTCACAGCCTTCATCAGATTCTTAGAGGATGTATAGCCCGAAAAAAGGAAAGAGCTACTGACTTAGAGGGCAAAGGTTGTTCTCAGGAAAAATGATGAACTGTCGAGGTTTGCCAGGATTGGGGGCCGGTGGTTCCTGGGACAAAGGACTTTAAATACTGAAACAGGGATTGTCCCACACAAATCTCTGGGACAAGTCGCTCACTTGACCTCATACAGTAACTGAATCTGTTTTAGCGACTGGAATAGAGTTTACTGCTTCAGTTAAATTGCCACAGTTCTGTTTTGCCCCCTTGCTGTGTTCCTCATGCTGTGTTTGAGGGTTTCTGGCAGGAAGCAAAATGTGCACTTCAAATTCGGCACTCTGACCACTAGGTCGACCCCTAATGGAGCACAGAACTGCCTCCGCTGGAACCAGCTGCGTGGGGAGAAAGTACACACCCTCCCGTGTGGCTTAACCCTTGACCTGGGTGATAAAACCCAGACATTTTTACTGTGACAGGGAGAAAAACTGGTTGGGCCCAGAAGATAGTGGACCTGTCTGCTGGTAGAACTCTCATTTCATGCCTAACTCCCTTGTTTGTCTTTTCAGTGTTCTGTGGTGTTTCACTTTAGTCAGATGTTTTAAATTTCCACAAGTCTATCGGTACTTCCTTTATATCTTCTGCATTTTTTGTCTTGCTTAAAGGACCATCCTCACATCAAGATCGAAACAGTTTTTGGCTCGTTTTTCTGTGAAAGCATCTGCGGCTAATATACATAATGAATGAGTGTTGCGGTGTTCTGAAAATAATTTTTATGAGCACTAAAATTTTAATTTCAAGTTTAATACGTCACAAAATATTATCCTTGTTTTGACTTTTCCCCCAACCATTTAAAAATATAAAAATTATTTTTATCTGGCAGGTTATACAAGAACAGGCTGGACTTGGACCAGTGTTCGCTAAGCTGACCCAGATCAGGTGGTCAGCCTCTCACTCCTATAAGTAGCCAAAACCCAAAAATAAACCTAATTTGTGACATCGTGCATAACTGATGCCTAGACTCGAAACATCAAACTGAAAAGACGCAACACAACTCAAATCTGCTCCAACTGTAACATGAGGATCTGGGACATAATTTCTGTCTGGACTCAAACCATCACCTTTTTTCTTAGAATTTTTATTTCAAGCTTCATTCCTCAATAGACTTTCTGCAACTATCATGAAACATTAAATACAGTAAAAGTAACTGTCATCAACAGCAGGCCAGATAGGATGTGTCTATAATTGGTGACCCATTATCTTTCAAACTGGGAGTTTTATCTTCTGTGAGTTATTAAGTCCAAAAAAGGCAGAGGGTAACTCAGGAAACTGGACTGAGTCTGCTGCAAAAACCCTTGATCAGAAAAAGAGTTAAATTTCACCATCAAATTTGGACATTTGTTTGTTTACTGAAAACTTCCCCCTGATTTCTATAAACCTAGTATAAGTAGAACATTTGTAAAATAACAACCCAAAGAAGAAATAAAATCACCATAGTCTCACTTCCGAGAGATAATACACATTTAATTGTGTGATTATTTCCATATGTATAATTTGATTACTAGTGTTATTTAATACACTTTACCCATTCCCCTCCTCCCAGTGCAACACACACACACGTTAGTAGAGTATCAATACTAAGTTATATTTCTCAAGGCCTTTGAAAAGTAACAGAAGAATCACTGGTGGGCTGGCAGACTCCATCAACGAGCACAGGACGCTTCCATTACAAATAATAAGAAAGGCCGAGTGGGAATTAAATATTAAAACAAATACATATACACTCAAGCTAGAATGAAATAAAGGGAAACCTTCAAGTTCCTGAAATGAAGAGGAAACACAAAACCAAAGTGGGCGCAGGAGCTTATGCTGCTGTGGTCCTTGGAGGCGTCAGTCTGGAACATTATATACAGATTCCATGGGCTGAGGAATGTGCTTTAATGCTCATACAGAGAGAGGAGAAGAACTGTAAGATTTGGGAAGTTGGAATTGAACAGTTTGCAGAAAGTTTAGAGCCTGGGAAACTGTCTAGTCTGTTTAAAAGGGATTTGAAGTAGCAAAGAAGCTTTCTATCCACCTGGGAGTGGGGCCTGGAGGAAGAATAAATACCCACTAAAAAATCACTACCTGAAGCGTATTCTATGTACAGATGAGGAATCGGAATCTCTTCAGTTGGCCTGGTGTGAATATCCCAAGCTGAGACATTAACAAATACCTGTGTGTCTCAATTATCCTCAGTCTCCTGGAGCCACAGCAAATCCTACTAGGGACTACTCTACAGTATGTGACTCAGGGCACAGGAATTCTTTTAGAAAAACAAGCCCTTCTGAAAACAACTACATACCATTTGAAAAGATAATCCACCATGAGGGAGAGTCAGTGGACATTAAAAAATGAAAGGGCATCCCAAGGATTGGAGATAAAAAACCATAACATTTGAAATTATTAAAGATATGAAAGAAAGGATAGAAAATGTAATTAGAAAATAAAGAAAATGGATATGTAGATTTGAAAGATTTAAATAGAACTCACAGAAATAAAAATTATAGTCATCGGAAGAAAACAATTCAGTGGATGGGTTACATATCAGAAAATCTAACAGCTAGTCAACCTACAGATAATTAGTAAAGTAGAAAATAAATTTGATGAAGCTAATAAAAATTCAGTACAGAGAGAAAAATAGGGAAAATATAAAAGAGAGATTAAGATACAAGAAGGACAGGATCAAAAAGATTCACCATTCAGTAGAAAGAGTCCCAGAAGGAGAAATTATAGAGAATGAAGAAACTTAAAAATTCAGACAAGGGCTGTGAATTCTCCAGAGGTGAAAGACCCAAAGCCTTCAGATTGTTCCAGATACATAGACCACTTACAGATACACTCTAGTGAAATTGTGAGGATTGAAGAAATTGGAACTTTTGTATATTTCTGGTGGAAATACAAAATAGTACAGCTGCTGAAAAAAGCAGGCTGATAGTTCCTCAAAAAGTTAAACAGAATTACTATATGACCCAGAAATTCCACTCCTTAGCTATATATACACAAAAGAACTGAAAACAGATATTCAAACCAACACTTGTTATACAGTTGATCATAGCAGCACTATTCACAAATAGCCAAAAAAATGGAAACAAACACCATGTCTATTAATGGTGGATGAATAAACAAACTGTAGTAGATCCAGAGAATGGAAGATTATTCATACATAGAAAGGAGTAAGTGCTGGTACATGCTACAACATGGATGAACATGAAAGATGGAGATTTTTCTAAAAATGGGTCTTGGGTTTCTTTCTGGGATAATAAAAATGTTCTAAAATTAGATTGTGGTGATGGTCTAACAGCTAAAACCCACTGAATTACATTAAATGAGGGAATGTATAATATGTGAATTTTATTTCAATAAAGCTGTTGTAGAAAAAGATGTAATGAAAAGAGATTCAAATCATAATGGCAACTGCAATAGTTAAGTATTGCTGAGAAACAAGTGACCCCCAAACTTAGCAGCTAAAATTAACAAACATTTATTGTATCACACAGGGTGAGGGATCTAGACGCTCTTCTGGGTAGTTCTGGCTCTGAGTTTCTAATAAGGGTTCTACTCACACTGCCTGTTGATACTACAGTCTCTGAAGATATGACTGAAGCTGGAGATCTCCTTCCAAACTCATGTGGCTGTTAGCAGGAGGCTTTAGTTCTTTGCCACATGGGCCTTTCCATGACAGAAGTTGTAGTCTTTTATAATGTAATTTTGGAAGCCACATACCTCCATTTCTGCCATATTCTGTTGGTCACACAGACCAACCATAGGACAGTACACACGGGTATAAATACACCAGGACAGGGATCACTGAGGGCTATCTTGAACCCCATCTTATAAACATGTACCACAGTAACAAATACCCAAACAGACTATGGCAGAAACTGCTTATCGTCCCCATTTTTTCTACATTTATAAGCCCTCCTTCCAACTTCAAGCTGGGCTCATGGCTGCCTCCATTGAAAAAAAAAAAAAACTTCATTTCCTAGCCCACTTTTGCAAGTAGTTGTTGCCATATGATAACTCTTTGTGACCCCACAGACTGTAGCCTACCAGGCTTCTCCATCCATGGAATTTTCCAGGCAAGAGTACTGGATTGGGTTGCCATTTTCTTCTCCAGGGGATCTTCTCGACCCGGGGATCGAACCTGGGTCTCCCTCACTGTAGGCAGATGCTTTCACCATCTGAGCCAGGGAACTCCAAAGGGAAGTAAGAGGAAGTGATGTGTGTAACATTCTGGAATGGATTTATTAAAGAGAGGGGCTCTGACCTTTTTACCTCCTTCTTCCATTCTGCTATTTGTAATATGGATGTGTTGGCTGAAGCACCATCTTGGATCATGAGACCCAGGGCTACATTCCAGGGCTAGTAGAGCAGAAGATTAGAAGTAGCCTCGGTTCCAGAAAAGGGCAGACATCATTCCAGCCTTCTGAGCCTTAATTTTTAGATCCTGATATTCTTAAAATATTCTGTTTAAGCATCTGAATAATATAGTTTGTAGGAGATATAATAAACATATGGAGTAAATTATAACACTCTATTGAAAGATATAAAGAAAGATCTAAGTAAATGGAAAGCTATATTAGGCTCATGTCTGGAAATTTAGAATATTCTAAGAAATTCAGTTGTCTCCAAATTAATCTGTAAGTTCAATGTATTTTCAGTAAAAATCCTGATGATGTCTCTTGTAGAGTGTAATAAGTGGACTCTCAAATTCGTATGCAAGAGTAAATGTCCAAGAGTAATCAGACAATTTTTAAGAATAAAAGGAGGGAGAGCTTTAAAGCATAGACTTAGCGTCTAAAACTTAAAACAGAAAGATGGGGTATAAAGAGACTTCAACTATAACATTTAATTAAGCATAAAAAATATTTATAGCAAGTTTGGCAACATTGACATGCATTTTCTCTGTGTAGTGGGTACATAGGTATTTGTTTCTCTGACTTTAGTTTTGAAATAGTTCATAATACAAAATAGTTAAGAATAAAATACCTGATAGGAGAAAATTATAGAAGAGAAAGAAGAAATGCCCTGTGTCTCACTTGGAGGATTAATTCTTGGCTTATTTCCTCTGTCTTTGGCTATGTCTTGCATCTCCTATAAGATGCAGAGGAATGAGGGGAAAGAGCATGGGTTTCAGAGATAAATAGGAAAGCTGGATTTATATCCCAATTCCTCCCACTTTCTATATGACTCAGGCAAGTCACTAAATCTCTTAGTCCCATATTTCTTATCTGGATAATGGCATAGAAATACTCACTGCAGATGACTGTTCTGAGGTCATCTAAGGTCAAGGTTATCTTTATCTATAATGACTACCCTTGATACACTGACAAGGCTTCTCTGTATGTATTTGCAAGACTATAAAATAACCCAAAAGCCATGGAGGAGAAACCAAGCCATCCAAAGCTTTTCAGATAGTTTTGCCTTAGTTCTATGACACAAACAACTACAATATTGCATAGGCATGTTTTCTCTGTATTTTGGTAAATAATGCTTTGCCTACATTTATGGAATCTTGCAAAATTTCCTTCAAGTTATTCTAAAAACGTTTGTGGTATTATTTTAATTCTGATCCCTTAGTGTATGATCAGGCGGTGGTCTTTGTGCATAGTATGTGGTCTTACAGTGGATAGAAGAATGAGAGGCCTCAAGTTTTAGTTTGGTTTTGCCATGGTGACCTTGAAGATAAGGTCACCCATGTAAGAAATGTTAGAATTGTTAGTAAATAAATGCTCATAAAACTCTTCAAGATTGGGAGAAAAATGCCAGTCTGGTCTGGAGATGATTATCTTTTTATGATATCATCACCGTCATCACCACCTAATTTAAGTCGGTGATGAGCTGTGACTTTTAAAGGAAAAGTTGAATATACTTTTAGACAATATTTATTTGATGAATGTTTCCAAATGCTTCATTTCTAAACACTTCTTCCTGCTTCTTTCCTCTCTTTCCCCTGCTAGGAAAGGCACCAATGCCCAGACCTGGCTACAAGCCTCAGGAGCCCAATGGCTGCAGCTCCTATTTCCTGGGTCTGAAGGTACCAGAAAGAGTATGTACACCACCATTGTTTTCTTAGTTGACTGGTTTTGACTAAGACTAATCTAAGAGGTCCCTCTGATGGAATTCATCACTTATGGAATATGGTTGAGCAATATAACTAGTATTTTAAACTGGATACAGAGAAAAGGAGATAGTTTTCAAAGAAAGCATCTGATTTCCTTTTCTCAGATGCAGCTGTCCCTCAGATTAGCCATTGGGTAGTGAACTTTGAAGTCACCAGTGCAAACATCAGCTGAGCCTTAGCGAACCAAGCATAACTTAATTTGAAATATATCAGACAAGTGTGACTTCTTTAAATTGGTGAGACTTTCTAGAGATGTACTGGAGCAAGCTGGTACTGACCAGTGAGGGCTGATTGCTATATCCTCAGGACTTTTGCAAGTGGCTGACTTCATGTCTGAACTGTTAAATCAATTATGTTTGGAGTATTAGCATCATAGAAATCTACAGACACACACACACATATCGTCCCCTGCCAACCAGCTGCCGGCTAAAACATTTTTCATTTTGCAACTGACTATTTCTCAAACTATCACACACACACAGAAGTCGCTCAGTCGTGTCTGACTCTTTGCAACCCATGGATTGTAGCCCACCAGGCTCCTCGGTCCATGGGATTTTCCAGGCATGAATACTGGAGTGGGTTGCCATTTCCTTCTCTCAAACTATCAGCTTCCTCTAAAAACAAGTAATAATTATTTAAAGACCTCTCAGAAACCCTTTTACATTTTTCACTTTAGAAAAGAAGCTTCATGTAAAAAATTGGTAGAAGGATTTCATATCTTGTTTTGGATTCTAAGCTGGTCCTACTCTTGTGTGTTCTTGCCCCGAGTGTTCACAGTTATCAGAACCAGTGTGTTTTCCTTTGTGGAAGCTCTCAATGACCTTTTATATATTCCACAGACACAGAGTCTGCCTGGTTGATCGTGTGGATTTAATCTGCAGCTTGTACAGCTGGTGGGAAGGTTTTGGGTCTTCTTCCTTAGCCACACTGCCTCTGGGTTTCAATTGTGGTTTGATTTCTACCTCTACATGTGGGTCATCCACTGGGGTTTGCTCCTGAGGCTGCCCTGGAGGACTTGGGTCTGCCCCTGTGAGGGCCAGGTGTGGAGGTGGTGCAGCTGGTTGGGTTGCAGGGGTTCTGGCAGCTCCAGGTCCTCAGGGGAGTTGGAGGCTAGGGCAGTAGGAAATATAGTGCTCCAGAAGGGTATGGCAACCAATATTCTTGGCTGGAGATCCCCCTCCCTGACAGAGAAGCCTGGCAGGCCACAGTCTACAGGGTCGCAAAGAGTCAGACACAACCAAAGCGACCCTGTGCGCACAGACGCAAGACTCTTTTTTCTTGCGGCAGCTCTGCCCCACTGACAGTTGAGGATGAAAGTGGTGCAGCTGCTTGGCTTGTGGGGACCCTGGCGGCGCCAAGTGTGCAAGGACACGGACTGCCTCCGCTGCAGGAGTTGAGGCCCTATCAGAATCTTTTTTCGAGCCTCTTGTTGCTGGCATCAGAAGGCCTCTTTGGCCAGACTTTCTCCGTAGCACTGCCTGTTCAGGGACTTAGAGGGCTCCCTTGCCTGGGGTCCTTCTCTGTTGTGCGGTGCATCAGGCACATAGAGGGGCATCCCTGGCTGGGGTCCTACTCTGTAGTTCTGTGCATCAGTCACTTAAAGGAGCACCCTGGGTGGGGTCCTACTCTGTCGTTCAGTGCATCAAGCGTTTGATGGGCCAGCCTCTTTGTTCAGCTACCGATGCTGGTGTGTGGGGAGAAGCTATGGTGATGGCGCCACCCCCTCCGCATGACTCAGCAGTATCGCCTTGCTTCCATGGCTGCCTGGCTTTCCTCCACAGGCATTTCCCAGCACAGTCTCCTTCCTCACATCCGCCCCCCACCCGCTACCCTCATCTGTCTCTCCGAGGTCAACAGCGGCCCTCGCCTGGTATTGCTCCACAATCTCTAAACTCCAGCTCCCAGCTGTTACGCCTTCCAGGGTACCAGCATCCCTGTCTGTGGTATGTACGGCTGCCGCAAGGACTGTCTGATTCTCATCCCCTTTAGGCTGCCACAGATCAGTTGTTTCACTCTAAGCCTTAAATGTTTCTCCTATGACTCAGGCAATTGCCCTGATGTGGGGATTGGATCCCTGCTTCAGTTCCCCCATTGGCCAAGGGCAGGTCAGTCCTACCAACTTTTCCCCCTAGTTCCTTCGTCCTACGGATTTTTGCATGGATCTATATATTCTTTTCCACTGGTCAGGTACTCCTGTCTGCTCTCAGCTGGTGTTCTGCATGCATCTCTGTGTCTGAAGGTGTGTTCCTGATGTAATCGTGGAGAGAGATGTACTCCACGTCCACCTACTCCTTCACCATCTCGTTCTCCTCTGATTACTTCTCTTTAATCACTTATTGTACCATGTCCCTTCCCTCTTCAAGTGCATGCAAGCTAAGTTGCTTCCGTCATGTCTGATTCTTTGTGACACTATGGACTGTAGCCCACCAGGCTTCTCTGTTTATGGGATTCTCCAGGCATGAATACACGAATGGGTTGCCATGACCTCTTCCAAGGGATCTTCCCAACCCAGGGATGGAACCTACATCTTTTATGTCTCTGGCATTGGCGGGCAGGTTCTTTACCATTATGCCATCTGGGAAGCCCAATCAAATCTAACTTGTTACTTTGGAAGTCAAGGCCAGCTATCAACTTGTCTTTCTCCCTAATTAAAAAGTACATATAATAAAAAATATATATCACACTGATAAGACCCTTGAATGACTAAACTAACTGGTTGACTTGCTTATGTATGATTTGCTTATTACTTCCTTTCTTTACTTGTTATATCTTAAGTCTACCATCATCTAATAATCCTCTACAAAAGTTCCCATTTGATATCTCTGTGTGTGGAAGTCTATGAACTTAGTTTATGACAGATTTATAATTGCTTATAGGACACTTTATAAATGTGTATGTGTATATATATGTTAGATGTTGTTTGATCGTAGTCCCCTTGTGGTCAGGAACTGTGTTCTATACCCTACTCTGTTCCCCAACACATTACAAACAGATACACACACTTAAAACAGCGCTGCATGGAATGGGTCCCTGCAAAATCCTGGTGACCTCTTTGTAAACTAAGGCTTAACTTTTCATACTTCTGAGCCTTGGAATCTTTGGTTAAAAAAAAAAAAAATCTCACAAAGTAAAGGTTTTAGTTGAATTTGAAAGTATTGAAGCTCTGCCCTCTTGCACTCACTTTCTGATTTTCTATTTTTAGCTCCCTAATGGCCTGTGAATTTGAAAACTACTAAAATCTAAAAGAAAAAGTAGAAAAAGGGGCCATTCAAAGTTATTAAACTTATGACTAGATCATGATCAAAACTTAGCATGCTGTGACTGTCTACTTGATGTATTCTTTCCAGTCATCTGGTGCTTCTGATCTGAATCTGTAACAGGAATTTGAGAACAAGGTAGGGAAGGTTGCCTAAGGTCCTTGGTCTAAACGTGGCATTTTCTTCCTTCTCTTTTCTTCCTTCACTTTTCTCCAGATGGACTTGGGCATTCCAGCAATGACCAAGTGCTGCAACCAGCTGGACGTCTGTTACGACACTTGTGGTGCCAACAAGTATCGCTGTGATGCAAAATTCCGATGGTGTCTCCACTCTATCTGCTCTGACCTTAAACGGAGTTTGGGCTTTGTCTCCAATGTGGAAGGTAGGTATCTTAAGTGCATTGACCTGTGAGCGGAGAGTTTGGTGCCTAGCTTCACACAGAAATGTAATCAGAGCCCCTTTACTCAAAGAGACCATCAGAGTTCACTGATCTTTCTTTATAGAACTCTGTGACCAATGAAGCAAGGGGGAAGGGAGACTCTGGGCAATCCTTCACTAAAGTTCTTGCTGTCCTGCCCAGGAGCTGCTGGCGCCACTCCTGATGGACAGGGCCACACCAAAGCCTTCCCAGAAGATAAAAATCTATCCTCTAAGACCAGAGCAAGAGTAGCCCAACTGGCTTTCATTATCCATTCCACTGTTAAATAATTTTCCATATCAGGAATTATTCTGTATAGGTCTATGGGGTTGGGTTGAAGCTTTTTTTTGTTGTTGTTCTCAGTAAGAGAAAGAATTTTTAAAAACCTATCTTCTTCTTGTGTAAAGTTCTCTATATCCTTGAGGATAATTATTTTAAAACGACTGCTTAGCTGCCTAACTTCTAGCAGTGATTCTATAATTTCTTTTTCCTAATTTATCTTAGGAAAATTGTAATTCTTTAGTTTCTGAAGCCTGAACAATATATCCAAGTTATTACTGTTACATACTTTTAGATGGTAAAGTTTGAAATTCAGGCTTATGAAGAGCTGGCTTTATGCTACTGGGAAAGTCAGCCGCAGGAAGAATCTTGGCTCCTGTTATAGACCAATGTCTAGAGTGTTGTTCTAATGTGCACAGACTTGAAAATATGAATAATTAATGAGGCTCTGTAAATGGGAGCATCCTTCTATCTGAACCTATAAAAGGTGAAAAATGCCTGCTGCTAATCTAGGGTCAGGTCAAGTTAGTCCCCACAATAAATTTTAGAACAATTTCATCACTCCACAAAGAAATCCCAGAGCCATTAGCAGTCTCACCACAATGTTCCCCTGTCTAGTGCTAGGCAACCATTAGTCTTCTGTCTCTATAAATTTGCTATTCTAGACAATTCATATAAATGGAATGACAAATATGTGGTCTTCTGTGACTGGATTCTTTCATTTGGTAAGGTTTATCCATATTGTAGCGTGCATCAGTATTTCATTCCTTTTTAATTGCTGAATAATATTCCATTATATGGATAAAACAAGTTTTTTTTTTTCCCATCAATTGATGGACATTTGGTTTGTCTCCGCTTTGGACTATTATGAATAATTCTGGTATGAACATTTATTTACAAGTATTTGTGGTGACATGTTTTCAATTGTCTTGGATATATATCTAGGAGGGGAATTTCTAGGTTATTTGGTAAGTTTGTGACAAATTGATTTCCAAAATAGCTACCCCATTTCACATTCCCACCAGCAATATATTAAGGCTCCAATTTCTCCACATCCTTGCCAACATCTGTTATTATCTATCTATTTATTATAGACCCTATTGGGTGTGAAGTTATATCTCATTGTGGTTTTGATTTACATTTCCCTGTGGGCTAATGATATTGAGCATCTTTTCATGTGCTTATTAGCCATTAAATAATTGCTTTGGAGAAATGTCTATTCATTTGCCCCCCTTAAAATTGGGCTCTCTTTTTATTATTGAGTCATAAGACTTTTTTATATATTCTGGATGTAAATCCTTTAACAGATGTATGACTTGCAAATGCTTTCTCTCATTTTATGGGTTGACTTTTAACTTTCCTGATGATATAATTTGTAGTGCAGAAGTTTTACATTTTGCTTAAGTCCATTTTTATCTTTTAAATTTCTTGATGTCTTTCTTGATGTCTTTTGATGTCATATGTAAAAGGGCTTTGCTGAACTCAAAGTCACTATGTTTTCTTCTAAAAGTTTTGTTTTAGCTCATATATTTAGATCTATGATCCATTTTAGTTAATTTTTCTGTATGGTGCAAGAAAGAGATCCAGCTTCCTTCTTTTGTATATAGATATACGCCATTTGTTAAGATCCAGCTTCCTTCTTTTGTATATAGATATACGCCATTTGTTAAATAAAAGACTATTCTTTTCCACCACTTGTTCCTGCACCATTTGTTGAAAGAGACTATTCTTTCCCACATGAAATTGTTTTTGTACCCTTGTCAAAAAAATCAGTTTGTCATAATTGCAGTGTTTATTTCGAGACTTTCGATTCAATTCTATTCTATTGATCTATGCCAGTCCCACACTGTTTTTATTACTGTAATTTTGTAGTAAAATCTGAAATCAAGAAGTGTCCTTCAACCTTGTCTTTTTCAAGATTTTTTCAGATATTCTGTATCTCTTTCATTTCCACATGAATTTTAGGTTCAATTTGTCAATTAGGTGAAATTTTGATAAGACTTTTCTTGGCTCTGTAGATCCATTTGAGGAATATTGCCATCTTAAAATTATGGTTTCTGACCACTGAACATGGATGTATTTCCACTTATTTGGGTCTATTTTAATTTTTTAAAAAACTTTTTATTTTATTTTGGAGTATTATTGATTAACAATGTTGTGCTAGTTTCAAGTGTACAACAAAGTGATTCAGTTATACATACACATTTATCTTTCTTTTCAAATTATTTTCCCAATCAGGTTGTTACAAAATATTGAGCAGAGTTCCCTGTTGGTACCTGAGTGACAGGAGGTCCTTGTTGGTTATCCATTTTAAATATGGCAGTGTGGACATGTCAATCCCAAACTCCCTAACTATCCCTCCTAGCAGTTCTATTAATAAGAGGAAAGTTCATAGCAATAAACTTCAACATCAAGAAATAAGAACGATCTCACATCAACAACCTAACTTTACATCCCAAAGAACTCATAAGAGAAAAGCAAATGAACTCCAAAGAGTGTAGAAGGAAGGAAGGAAGAAAGATCAGAGTGGAAATAAATGAAATGAAGACTAAAAGGACAATAGAAAAGGTCAATTAAATTAGGAGGTTTTCTTTAAAAAGACAAAATAGACAAAACTTTAGCTACATTTGCCAAGAAAAAAAAGAGGATGAAAATAAAATCAGAAATAAAAGAGAAAACATTAAAACTAATATCACAGAAATATAAAGGACCATGAGAATCTACTATGAAAAATTATACACCAACAAGTTAGACAACCTAGAAGAAACAGATGAATTCCTCAAAACAATCTATCAGGAATGAATCATGGGGACATAGAAAAATTTGAACAGAACTGTTACTAGTAAGGAGAATGAATCAGTAATCAAAAATCTCCCAACAAACAAAAAATTTAGGATCAGATGGTTTCACTTTTTTTTCAAAGGTGGAAAATTTCTATACATGTTAATTTAATTAGAGATAAATTTTACATGAAGTTAACAAAAACATCAAATTTCAAAAAAATTATTAATAAGCATTATTTCTTAAGAGAAGTCATTGAAATTTATAAAAAATATTATTAAAAGACATGAAAAAACTTGCATCATTATTTTGAAACTGATGCTACAGATTTAGCCAAGAACATTATTCTCTACCATTTCTTTTCTCATCTCTGATTTCTGTTGTTGTATCTGTTCCATGTGATACAGAAAGTGTCTAACCCAAAAGATCTGGGTTATT
The DNA here is from genome assembly GCF_055505025.1 of Bos grunniens. Lineage (NCBI taxonomy): Eukaryota > Metazoa > Chordata > Mammalia > Artiodactyla > Bovidae > Bos > Bos grunniens. The sequence continues at coordinate 17,244,389 of NC_141192.1, forward strand.
AAAACTCTGCACATTCCCAAGAAATGGCTATTTTCTAGCCATGCTAGCTGATGACTAGCCCTTCATCAGCTCTGGGGAAGTGAACTCTTAGAAAATTCTGACTGATGAGATGTTGTGGATGCCCAAGATCTTGAGCCACACTATACCAGTTGGTCTAGATGGCTTATACAATCATGTCTTTTATGGTGAATAACCTGCTTTCCTTCTGGGGGTCTGGGAGTACCAGTGACTGAAATCAGTCACATAAGCACCATATGCCTATGTAACTGATGCCCAATAAAATCCCTGGACTCTAGATTCAGGTGAGGTTCCTGTTTGGATAGCTTCACTTTTAAAGTGGCTTCAACATTCAAAGAAAAATTAATCAGCTATTTAAGCGGCTTCAACATTTAAAGAAGAATTAATACCAATCCTTCTCTCCTCTGTCTATGGAATACTCCAGGCAAGAATACTAGAGTGGGTATTCACTTCTCCAGGGAATCTTTCCAACCCAAGGATTGAACCTGGGTCTCTCTCATTGCAGGCAGATTCTTTACCATCCAAGCCATCAGGGAAGCCCCCTCAGTCTTTCAAAAAGTTGAAGACAGGACTTCCCTGGTGGTTCAGTGGTTAAGACTCTGTGCTCCCAATGCAGGGAGCCCAGGTTTGATTCCTGGTCAAGGGAACTAGACTCCACATGCTCCAACTAAGAGCCCATAAGCTGCAACTAAAGATCCTGGATGTGGCAGTGAAGACTCTGCAAGCTGCAACTAAGACTGGGAACAGTCAAACTGAAAAAAAAAAAAAAAGATTGAAGAGGAGGGAAAACTTCCAAACAAGTCTTATGAGGCCAGCCTTACCTATGCCAAAACCAGATAAGAACACCATACACACACACAAATTTACAGGCCAGTATCCCTGATGAATACAGATGCACAAATCTTTCACAAAATATTAGTAACTAGGTAATAAATAACTAGGTTATTTATCCCACACTTGAATAGGGAAAGCTGTAGGAAACATAGCAATGTTATTTGAGTCCTCTGGAAAAAAAATGTAATTTTCCATGGAGTGAGCATAGTGATGTGGGAGATTCTGATTGCTAGTCATGGTTTTGACCTGGAGGCCCCATAAAAGGAGAGCATCTCAAAGTGTGTTCTGCTTTATTAGATTGGATAGAAGCTTCTCTGAAAAAGCTTCTCATAAATCTTTTTTTTTTTTCCTTTTAATTCTGTATTTGGGTCACTGCTTCTAACTTTCCTCTGGGTATCATGTTATCCTTGGAAATACACTGCCTCTTCAAAATTACTCAAACTACTACTTGCAGTAGTCTTGTATATTAACCCTTATATTTCTCTTAATCTTTTTCAAGTAGCCTGCGATTCCCTGGCTGATACTGTGTTCAACACTGTATGGACTTTGGGCTGCCGGCCCTTTATGAACAGTCAGCGGGCAGCCTGCATCTGTGCAGAAGAGGAGAAAGAAGAGTTGTGAGGAAGAGGTGATTCCTTCCCCATTTTGAGTGACGCCACTCAAAGCTGTCGGTCTGGGAGATGCTAGTATGGCAGATGTACCTCATCCTTTTTCCCAAAAGTTTGGATACCACAAAGCACAGAAAGGAACACTATTTTACAGCTGAAAGTGAGTCTTGACCTTTGAAAAGGAGGATTGGAAAAAAGACACAGAGTGATTTGAAAACTACTCTTCACTTTAACACCAATCTCCCCAACCAGGACATATCTGCCTGGAAATTCAGTGCTTACTTTGAAGACTAAAATAAAGACTAAAATACTGGAATTCTTGGAATTGATAATTATATTAATAAGTGAAATTTTGGAGAGTCCAACCATTCGAGAGGCAATGACTTTCCTCTGGTCCATGTTTCAGTTGCTAATAAGCATCTCACATATTATATAGATTTTAGAAAATTTTGAAAAGAGATGAATGAATTCCACTATCACCAACGAGCTTCCATTTCACTTAGAAGAGAACAGAACCCAACCTGGTAAGTTCCTCCAGCGACAACAATTATAATCACTGGTGCTGAAGAGTTAAGAACAAGACAAGGTCAGAGACTTACTTGATTAAAGCCTGTGGAGGTGCAGGTCAGACAGAGTGGGGTCTCTGGGGTTCCATTTTTTTCCTTCATTGAACTAGTCCTGTTGAAATTCCCAATTACTAAGCGGTGTTAGTGTCATGTTAAGATCTGAGAAGCATTTGGTAAAAACTGCTACTGAAGACAGCTAGGAAAAGTCCGTAGAAACTGAAGGGAGCGAGAGACAGTCCTGATTGCAGATTAGAATCACTTGATGAGTATTAAAAACACTGGTTCTCAGCACCGATTGTAGATTAGAATCACCTGAGGAGTATTAAAACCCTAAAGAACCTCTGGGGGCTGGTGCCTACATATTGGTATTTTAGAAACACTCCCCAATGACTCTGATGCACTGTGAGGCCTGAGGACCACTGAAGTCAGGGACTGACAAAGACCTGGGCCATATCAGGCTTAGCGCCTGTTTGGGTAAAGTTCCAGCTGTTCCTGTGCTAGGACAGCCGAGCTGAGTAGTTGTGGCAGGGCCTGTATGAGCCAGGAAGCCTAAACTAGTTACCTTCAGCCCTTTACAGAAAAAGTTTGCCAACCCCTGATTTAGATTGTTTTCTCCTTTTTCTTCCTTTTGTTAATGTTACTGGTTCCAATACAAATTGTTGGTTGCAGCCTTTTCTAAAAGGAAAAGTTAGAAAAACTGCTTTCTGATCTTCCGTAAAGCCATAAAATGAACGGGCATATTTAGCAAGTGGATTTAACTGCGGATAACATTTATCTCTGTGGTTTAGGATATTTACTTCAATAAAACTTATTAAGCACCTACAAAATAGAGTGTGGTGTAGCTTTATAGCTTTTTCTGTTGTCAGTCTGAGGGCACAGAATGCCAAATAACAGGGCATATGTTACCATATTTTAATTTTGTCTACTGTTCAGTCACTGAACCACTTAAATGCATGTTAATGAATTATAAACATTTATTAATTGAAAATAGTTTACTTAAGACAACATAAAAACCCCAGAGGAAAATATTATGCAGGAGAAAATCCAAATAGTTTATTTTTAGTACATACTTACAGTGACAGACTTCCAAATCCCCTATAACTATTCTGTATTTGAATGGAAATTTTAGGGTATAATTATTATTTACATATTTAAGGAGTCAGTGTGTATTTAAGCCATAATTTCAAGCCACTATTTCATTTTTTAAATTCCTAATTTGGAATAATATACCCAACTTCTGATTTTAGTGGTGGTGCTACCGTGTCCTACTCTAGGTGTTTTATTGCAGGAAAGAAATGGGGGAGCATGGGGGTGAGCTGTTTTTGGGGTGCATGGCACAGCTTTCCACTTTAGGAGGATGAAGCTCCATCTGGAATAGGCTGGTCAGCAGTGAGGTGACTTTTCCTGACCCAGTGGCTGGAGTCAGAGTGAGTCGGTTCTGGGGGGTTTGTCTAAACCCAAAGTGTAAGGTTTAAAGCAGCATGGTGTTCTAGAGTGTCAACTGATGTTCTCAGAAGACAAGGGGAGAATTCCATAGAGACAGGCAGCCTGCAGGAGGACGCGGGTGGTGGGTTGTCCTAGTCCTCCCAGTCGATGCTGATTGGCCCGCCTGTCAGCATCTGGCTCCGTGGACCACTGGCGTCCTCTCCTTCAGTAGAAGCCTCACGACGCACCCGCCGGTGGCAGCCCTGAGCGCAGCGAGAACGCTCGTCTAGCATCCCGCAGACCAGGACCCGGCAGTGCAGGAACACTTCCTGGAAAGATCACAATGATAAAGAACAAAAACAGTGAAGACAGCTGCCAGTTTGGGGGGGGGGGTGCCTACTAGAAGCCAGACACTACCAAATACTTCATATGTTTTATCTCATTTCATCTAAACAACTGCCCTTTGAGACAGATGTCATCCCAATTTTACAGATCAGGAAACTAAGAAGGTTAAGGATCTTGTCCAGATTCACACATTTAGCAATGTGGCAAACATACTCAATCACATGGGTGATTTAAAACCTGACATCCACAACTTCTGCCTCCGTGCCTGGACACAAGAGAACCTTGGGAGGACAACGTCTAATAACATTAATATCTTGATTCATCACATCAAGGTCTGGGCATAACATGGGGTCCCATCCACATCTGTGTAAAGTAACAAGTTCTTTCTCCAAGCTTCTTCCTATAAGTAACTTCCCAGTGCATGCTGCCGAGTTGAAGAGGAAGGTCAGGGTTAGCCATCATGGTTAGCAGTTATTTCCGAACAATGATGAAGCTGGACAGCACATGAATACACTTAGACGCGATATGGAAAAAACTGTTGACCTCAAACTTTCCTTTGTTTAAGTTGTTTCAACAATTCTACTAAAATAAAAAACCTTCCACCTTAACACAGTATATCAATATATGGCCTCTTATAACCTCTATTTACTTATATACATTAAAAAACTGTTTCATATTCAATTTGCATTTAAATTTTTTATGACAAGAGTTTTTTCATATCTCCTTTTTCTATATTTCATTGTACATTAACTGCTTAATATTGCATTAATTGATGCACTGGTTTAATGCCTCTCTCATAACAGTACTCTATAAGCACATTCAACAAACCATGTTTTTATTTTTGTTTCTGAGAAGCTGTCAGAATTGAAATTTTTAGACTGATAATTTTATGGTTATTACACATTGTCAGATTATTAATTAATTGTCAGATTATTACACAACTTTCTAGAAGGTATATCAACTTATATTGCTACTATACACATCTCCCTATAGCCTTGAAAGTTGGGATTTATAATTTTTAAAAATTTCATATGTATAAAATAGTCTTATAATTATTTGAATTGGCATGTAAAACAGTGAAATACTGTTTTCACTGAACATTTCACTATTTGTCTTTTTTGCAAATATTCTCTCCATATAGTTTGCCATGTGACCACTACACAGGCTTTTTCAATCACACCTGCTCACAAGGATTTTGTATTATAATCACATCATATTTTCTTTGAACAAGCCTAGTTAATTTATTGGGAGGGGGCAGATGATTCTGACATTCACGGAGGTGGTAAGATTCTAGATGGCCAGTTTTATAGTATTTTTCATAAGGTCACGCAGATCCCAATGGTAGGCTTTAGAATGTGAACCAATTGGGACAGTAGGAAGGCTCAGGTTCATGGAGGGAGAGGGCAGGCAGCTCTGTAAGGTAAAGGTGTTCGGCTCACCTTGTGGTCTTTGCCCACAAACTTGAAGACGGGGACCTGAAAGTGCTTTGCGAGGTGATCCCGGGATGTGTACTGCTTCACTGAGTCATCTGAAACACAGCTGGAAGCAGGGCAGGACAGCACGTAAGACTTGATTTCTTAAACAGAGGTGGAAAAACAATCCAGTCCAACGTGTTTGGTCCAAGGAGAGGCAAACGGGGTGGAGGAGGTTGGGCTGCACTCAAGATTTTTGAGAATGAAGGAAAAATGAAATCCCTTCCCTGTGAAGGCATCTCAGACACAGCTCTGCTCATTAACGCTCTCTGTCCCATCTCTCATTCACTGTACCCACAAACTGTGCACCAGGACCTCCTGTTAAGTCAATATATAGAAGTATTAGTAACAGCAACAACATTTATTATAAAGATATCTTTCGATATTGGGGTATCTTTTTAAGGCTTTAATGGCACCCCACTCCAGTAATTTTGCCTGGAAAATCCCATGGACGGAGGAGCCTGGTAGGCTGCAGTCCATGGGGTCACTAGAGTCGGACACGACTGAGCAACTTCACTTTCACTTTTCACTTTCATGCAATGGAGAAGGAAATGGCAACCCACTCCAGTGTTCTTGCCTGGAGAATCCCAGGGACAGGAAGCCTGGTGGGCTGCCGTCTATGGGGTCGCACAGAGTCGGACACGACTAAAGTGACGCAGCAGCAGAAATTCTGCATTCATGTACTTTATTACTGATTTGAGAAGGCTTTTCTTGAATGAAATTTCACTATATTTATCAGACACCTAACAGATACTCACCCCTGAAGGGGATCCAAAGGTGAGCAAACCCCAATTTGTACAACAAGGAGCTGCATAAAGATGTCAGTTTCTTAGATAATAACTAGACCTATTGGGGGAAAATAATTTACTTCCAACATGTTTTAATACCTCTTTTCACAGATTTAATGCCAAATTTTAATTTGATAGGCTTTGAGATTTTAATCTCAGGTCTACCACTTGAAGTGAAACTCCTAGGCTCACCTCAGGGTTAGCTGGGGGAAAAAGAGGGGTTCTTGATTCTCCACTTTGAGCCCAAGGATTAAAATAGATGAACCATTTTTCCTAAAGGCCGGGGCTCATACATATATTGTGGAGGGAGGTGGGAGAGGGGTTCAGGATTGGGAACACGTGTACACCCGTGGCGGATTCAGGTTGACGTATGGCAGATCCATTCTGAATTCAAAAGGAACTTTTACCTATTTCCTTTTCATGGATGTGGATGCTTCATTGTTTCTATCAGGCAGTAAAAAAGTGGGATCAGATATAAACACCTATAAAACTGGATACTTACTCCACATATTTACAGAACACTTTCTAGTTTATTGCTAATTGCTGTTTCAGGGCAGTCAAAAAATCCAATAAAATTATTTAAAAATACGACACCTTGACTTGTATTACCACTGGTACCTTATTCCCTTAAACTGAAGAGGATCTAGAAATATAATGTGGTTTCTGTTATTTATTATATTTATGTACACATTGTCATTTTCCTGAGGGTAAATGAATCTATGCCATTTCTGATTATGTTCTCAACTACCTATTGCATATCTAATCTGTGTGACATACTCTGCTGGGTGCTGCAGAGGAGTTAGAGATGAACAACATGGTCTGTGATGTCAGGGAACTTAAAAGTCCAGTAACTGCCTCAGCATTTTCCATTTATCTTTACCTAAAATACTATTTTTTAAAAATTGAAGTATAGGTGATTTACGATGTTAATTTCTGATGTACAGCAAAGTGATTTCGGTATACACATATATGTTCTTTTTCATATTCTCTTCCACTACAGGTTAGTACCAGATAGTGACTATAATTCCCTGTGCTATAGTGTGTGTGTATGCTTAGTCGTGTCTGACTCTTTGCAACCCCATGGACTGTAGCCCACCAGGCTCCTCTGTCCCTGGAATTTTCCAGGCAAGAATACTAGAGTGGGTTGCCATTTCTTCCTCCAAGGGATCTTTCCAACCCAGGGATCAAACCCACGTGTCCTGAGTCTGCTGCATTGGAGGCCCTTTGCTATACAGCAGGCCCTTGTTGTTTGTTTTATATAGTGTGTATCTGTTCATCCCAAACTCCTGCTTTATCCCTTCCCCAAATCCAAACTTCCCCTTCAGGAACCATTGGTTTGTTTTCTGTGTGTCTGCTTCTGTTTTGTAAATAAGTTCCTTTGTGTCATATTTTAGATTCTACATATAAGTGATATCATCTGGCATTTGTTTTTCTCTGCCCGACTTACATCACTTTGTGTGATAATCTCTAGGTCCATCCAGGTTGCTGCAAATGGCATTATTTCATTCTTTTCTGTGGCTGAATAGTAAAAAAAATACTATTTTTTAAAGAGAAAATGTGACAGAAAGAGTTGTTGTAGGGTAACACATTACAGAATAGAACCCAAGACAAACTCTGGCTCTTGATTTGGTGTTTGCTGGGATTAGACAATTCTAGTTCATCAACTCCAAGTTCATGTGCTAAAAGAAAGTAACAGCAAACGGTACAGGGTAAGTTCAAATAACTGATTACCCAAAAGTTGTCCAATAGCGGATTTTGGAATTCAACGTTTCTTTTTCTGGAGATAAACTTTCTAATTCTACTTTGCTTAGGCTTGCATTAAATTTCTTTGCATTCTCAGACGATATGCCAACTAAAACTAGAGGGAAGCAAATCAGATGTGTTAAATATCAGGGGAAACCAGCCTGATTTAAATTCAAGCTGAGGACAATGAATAATCAACCAATTTACAAATATAAGTAAACAGCATTATGTTTATTTTAGGACTCTGAACTAGTCCCAAATTAGTATTATGAAAACATTCATTCAATAGTTCATTAGATAAATAGTTAATGAGCTTTACTGTATGTAGGCAAGGCATTGAGGACGATGAAAGGAAGATTTCTAGTTCTGGTTAGAACAATCAGGGACAGCTTCATGGAGGGAAAAAAAAGTCCCAATGTGTCTCAAAGGACCAGTAAGAATCAGACAGGAAGAAAAAGGAAAGAAGATTTCAGGCAGTGGAAATGGCAGCTGCAGAATCAGGAGAGTGTAAGGAGCAACAGAAACTGTGAAATGCCCATAGTTCTCTTTGGCAGGAGCAGAAACCGGAGAAGGTAGAGGTCAGAGGGTGAGGCACAGCAAGCCAAACTGAGAGCTGGATTTTTTCTTGAGGGAGTATCTCAAATGCACCATTACTGCTCTTAGCTAATACTGTACTATCCAGTATTGCACTAGAGATGAAACTATTTGCCCATGTATAGTGGAAACAGGTCCACATAGCTGTGTTTTTGAGTTCTGCTTATGCTTTTGAACAATTTTAATATCTTCCATAGCATTGTTTTTGTGTGTGCTAAAGGCTGGAAAATTAAATAGCACATCTTCTTAGAACTGTATAAAATATAAGCATAGAATCCTAACTGAGGGTCTGGGTTACATGTTTTCCCAGCAACTTTCCCAGTTAAGACTATATGTTTGCAAAAGTAAATGCAAGGGGCAGGAGAAAACTTGTGGTAAGAGAAATATTCACTGCCTTGATTGTAGCGATAGCTTCACCAGTGTGTAGACATCAGAACTTACCAAATTGTACACTTAATCTTTTGGCCACACGGGGCAGCTTAGTTCCCTGACTAGGGATCGAACCCGGCTCCCTGAAGTGGAAGCGTAGAGTCCTAACTACTGGACCTCAAGGGAATTCCCCAAGCTGTATACTTTGAATAGCATATTTATTGTATACAAACAGCACTGCAATAAACCTGTAGAAAATTTAAAAGTAATCACCCCCAACAAAGTAAATCCATCCCCAAATCTACTTAGCACTAATTATGTGACTGAAAAAGAAAAGAAATAAAAATTGATGCTTCTATGTTTCATTTTAAAACTTTGTGGAGATCACTTTAAGACGGCAAGAAACCCAAAGGCCTGCCGTCTCCTATGAAACCTGCCTCTAGCCATCCAAAGCAGCTCAGATGCCTTTTCCAGATTGTGAAAACAAGCTAAGGAGGCTACAGGAATCTGAAGCTAGAGGTACTCCTGCTAGTAAACAGCTAAATTTACCAACCAAAGAAGTCAAGAGCCATCAGTATGTTTTCAACAGGAATCTGACTATATATATAATTTGTTTTTCTTTTGACTGGATACCCAGGGCTCTGTGGAGATGAGACTTGAGAGCTGGGATGTAGGAGGCTGTGTTTGGAAGCTTTCATCTGTCCAGGTGAAAGATAATGAGGGCTGGAAATAAGGCAGTAAGAGTAGAGAACGGGTTGGGATATTGCTACTTTTAGAAAGGCTTTGCAGTTGATCCTAATGTGTATCAAAAGTTTAAAATCACTGTGCAGGAAATGGATAGTAGCAGGGAAAGGTCACCTGTGGTGAGAGATCCAGGGGGTTAAAAGCAAAGGAGAAATTTCAGAGTCTATCAGGGTAATTAGCAAAGGGCATGAACCAGGGCACATCTGTGGTGCTCTTCACTAGGCCATTTCCCTTTTCTTAAGCGGCAGGTCCTGACCTGCTAGAGATATGTCCCATCTGACATTGAGGATGAGGAAGGAACTGATGAGATACAGTTATGAATTTGGGATGTGAGTGTAATTTTCCTGGCAATGTAAGCAGTAGATGTGGTAACTGTTAGGCTTTTAATGATACAACAACACACGCAAAGTTCTCAATCCAACAACCTCAACAAATACAGAACTCTCCTTTGTATAAAACAAGCAAACAAACAAAGTTCACTTGATCTCTCCTCTCCTAAAACCAACCAATTATTTCATCTCTCTCCTTCATGACCAAACTTCTTAAAAGAGGGGTCTGCATTTGCTGCTTCCACTTCCTTATCCTCTTGCATTTCTCATTCCCAATCTGCCACCCTTATGCGAAGAGCCTACTCATTGGAAAAGACCGTGATGCTGGGAAAGGTTGAGGGAAAGAGAAGGGGGCGACAGAGGATGAGATGGTTGGATGGCATCATTGACTCAATGGACATGAGTTTGAGCAAACAGGGAAGCCTGGAGTGCTGCAGTTCATGGGGTCGCAAAGAATCAGACACGGCTTAAAGACTGAACAACAACAACCATGCCACCCATGCTCTACAATCTCTCTGACCAGGTTAATCAATCATGTATATATATTAAGTTGCTTCAGTTGTGTCCAACTGTGTGACCCAATGGACTGTAGCCTGCCAGGTTCCATGGGATTCTCCAGGCAAGAATACTGGAGTGGGTTGCCATGCCCTTTTCTAGGGGATCTTCCTTACCCAGGGATTGAGCCCTTCTCTTATGCTTCATGCATTGGCAAGGCAGGTTCTTTACCATTAGTGGCACCTGGGAAGCCCCAATCAATCCTATAGTTTCAACTATAAACAGGGGTAATCCTCTGTTATTTGTCTCTACTGTTTCTGGGTCTAACTGACATGCATTTCCAACTGCCACTGAAATTCTCTTAAGTATCCTGTGGGTATTTACAATTTGTTTCTGTTTGTTGTTCAGTTGCTAAGTTGTATCTGACTCTTTGAGATCCCGCGGACTGTAGCCTGCCAGACTCCTCTGTCCATGGGATTTCCCAGGCAAGAATACTGGATTGGGTTGCCATTTCCTTCTCCAGGGGATCTTCCCAGACCAGGGATCCAATCTATGTTCCCTGCATTGGCAGGCAGACTCTTTACCACTGAGCCACCAGGGAAGCCCAGGCATTTATATTAGAATATTATTATTTGGAATTATCATATTCAGTATTTTTATAGCAAATCTGCTTTTCAACCTATGTCCTTTCATCTTGGTTAAGGACATCTAGTCAGTCATAACAAGTTAGACCCCTTGGAGTTATTCTGGACTCTGCTCTTCCTCACCGGTTTTTACCACGAAAATGTGCACAAGTGGTTTCTGAACTAATTAAGAGCAAGCAAGAGTGCTGCTTGGTTTTATGAAATGATTGAAGTTGCTATTGTGTCCAGAGATCAAATGTGAAAGTGTTAGTCCCTCAGGCTGTCCAACTCTTTTCAATCCCATGGACTGTAGGCTACCAGATTCCTCTGTCCATGGAATTCTCCAGGCAAGAACACTGGAGTGGGTTGCCATTTCCTTCTCCAGGGGATCTTCCTGACCCAGGAATTGAACCCAAGCCTCCTATGCTGCTGGAGAAGGCAATGGCAACCCACTCCAGTGTTCTTGCCTGGAGAATCCCAGGGACAGGGGAGCCTGGTGGGCTGCCGTCTATGGGGTCGCACAGAGTCGGACATGACTGAAGTGACTTAGCAGCTTAGCAGCTCCTATGCTGCAGGCAGATTCTTTACCATCTGAGCCACCAGGGAAGACCCGAATGAGAACTAAGGCTAATCCATCATTCAAGAAGCCTACTTACCCATCCTGGATGATGTAGTACTTCATGATCTCGTCGATCTTGGATGTGGGGGTGGCAAAGCAGCTCTCCACCAGGCTTTCTAAGCCATTCACGTGCACCAGGGGCTCAATACCAAAGTAGAGGGAATCTCGCAGCTTGAGAGTAGGCAGGGCTTCCCGGTAAGGCTCTTCGAACTCATGGTCCTTGAAGATCTCCAGAGTGAATGGGAAGATTCCGTGACTGCGGCTCATGATTTCCAGTGGGGTGTTGCGAAGGTTGGGAACGTAGCCTTCGGAAATGGTGTACAGGCGTGGAAACTCACAGGTCACGGGAATCAGCAGTTTGCTGGTTCGAATGATGATGTCGCCGCTGCTCCCTGGGGTCTGCTTGGGTAGACCTGTCACCAGGTTGCTAGCCACGATCTTGTCGTTCACCACCTGAGCCAGGCCAGAGCCAGGAGAGGAAAGAGTCTCTGTTTATTTCTACAGAGCACCCTACCTGCTGCCCATCATAACATTCTCCAAATTTCTCTTTACGTCAAAACACATGAGAGATTCAGTTGCTAAAACCTGAAATTAAAAAAAAAAAAAAAATCGCTTCTCCTCTTTTTACTAACATGTTTTGACTGTTAAGAGTTTTATATACCACTTCATGGTCAACCCACACATTCCTTTGGAGTTATTAGTCATAAAAACCTGAGCTATGCAGAATCAGCAAATTCAAAGCTCTGATAGTTTAGAAAAGAACAGCCTCTGTATATTATATTTTTTCTGGAATCCTAGACTTGGTGATTGTGCAGCAGCATGACCTTGGGCTGAGCTCATCTGCATGTGGGCTTCAGCTGTCGCATTTACTCAGATGATTTTCAGTTCTTCATCTCTAGCCTTGTCTGCTCTCCTGTGTACCAAGAACCCCTGGCTCATTGCAGGGCACTTCTATTTGATTATCCACAGATATGACAAAACACAATTTGCCTAAAGTGGGTCCTTCTCAAATATCTCCCCAACGTCTCATCCCAAGTCTAATTAGCTCTCTGATTTTTCTCTGTTTGTTTCCATAAATAAATACTTGTTTATTTGATTGCAAGGGCCTCTACACCAATCTCCTGGGTCTAGGTCCTCTTTTTTCTATTCATTTTGTCCACTTCTGATTTCATCATAACAGTGCCTGCTTCATCCCATTCCTATGGGGAAAAGCCAAACGTCTCACCCCAGCACACAAAGCAGATCTTTGAAAGCACAGTCTCTCTCCACCCACTTTTCCAGTTTCCTTTCCATTATTCATTCCTTGCCAGCCAGGTTATGTAGCCCATTCACTTAGCATAAGCCTCAAGAATTCCCATCGCTGAGACTTGATCACTTGTTTCTCATCTGAAATGCCCTTTCTCCACCTCTCTGCCTGTATAAACCAGGCATATGCTTCCACCCCAAATCAAGTCTCACTTGTCCTGACTACTCCAGGGTTTGTCCCTTTCTGGCCTCCTATACCACCGTCAACTGTATCCCTGACTCATATTTTATGTGTGTTGTCTTTTAGGAACCATGTATGTTCCTAAAAGTCAGGGATCTTATTTTGCATGTATTTCACATATCCCGCAGCCTCCCCAGCACAGGGCTGTGCACAGATTCTTGGAAGGAAGAACAAATCTTTTACCTCTACCTGGTTCAATCCTTGGACTCATTTGTTACCTCATGAATTAATCATTTTTTCTTCAAGTAAAATAATTGGTCAGAGGAGACACAGTAGGCCCCCTCGTACTGGTGCTAACGCACTCAGGAAAATGTCTGTGCATATTGGAGAGATGGTATTCAATACTATTTGAGAACTGACAGAGCAGAATTCTTTTTAACTTGCTGTCTTCCCAGGGTCAGGATCACAGCACAACACAGATGCTCAATAACACATTTGTTAAATGAACAGCATATGAATTTTTGAGCGCCAGTCTTTTATGCGGAAATATGTCATCTATGACACAAGCCACAACGCACACCTTCATCAACCAATTCCCAAATAACTAGATTTGGTCATGCCCCAAGAGTCCTCCAGGAAGAACCTACATCAACCACTGTGCCACACGTCTTGAGGGAGAAGAGGATGTTCACATGGGTGCCATTGGACACGCCTCGGCAGGAGGTGTTGGTCAGGAAGAGCTCCAGACCGCCAACCAGGTCCCTGGGGATGCTCACTTCGATGGTGTTCGACTTGCAGAATACAGGAACTGTGGGGACAGGGGATGCTGTTAGAACCAGGAAAGCGGAACTGGGAGAAGGGGAAAGAGACAACTAGGAGAAACAACTTCTCCCTCTTGCACTTTGAGCTTTTTTGTGGTCAAATAATGCTCATCAAATACTGTATTATTTCCCAAATGAAGAAATATTGTTCTGAAGTTTCAAGTTAACAAACATTTCAAAGCGTGTCTAGCATAACTCCATGTATCAAAACACTTAAAAATGAACTTTTAGCAGAAACACAATTTATCGGCAATATAGGAAAAGTACTGCTTTGATATGGGCTTAAATTACATAATGTTACTGCTTTGACTTCACCATTAATTATTGCCCCATAAAACAGTGGTAATAAAAACGGCATTAGTGCACTTGGGGAAGAATTCCAAATCATCCTTGCATGGCTCAGTAAACCATAAACTGTGACTATAAATCCCACTTTAATTTAATATAAAAAGATTGCTTTTCTTAAGCATTCTCGTCTCAAGACTGTACAAATGTCCTAAAATAAGTACTTCTGAGTACTGTCAGACAAAACATGAGGGCAATATCAGTGTATGAGGGCACATAATAGCAATGACTTAGTATTAAGAAATCACAGATAGGTGCTTATTAAATATTTGCTGGATGAATAAATTAATATTCTGGACATAAATAACTAGATTCCCAGAAAAACAATGATCTGTTAGAAAAGAGGAACTCCATCTAAATTAAGTATTGAATATTAGTTATTCAACTAATAACAGAAATCAGGGTAAATAAAATCAAAAGTAAAAAGCAAAGGAAACCACATGTTCCAGCAATCCATTTCTGAGTATAGATCCCAAAGCACTGAAAACAGGATCCCAAAGAGATATTTGCATACACATATTCATAGCAGCATTATTGACAATAGCCAGGAGGAGGAAGCAATCCAAATGTCCATCGATGGATGAGTGGATAAATAAAATGTGTACACACGCAGTGGAATAGCTTTAAAGGGAAGAAATCCTGTCATACGCTACATGCGTGAAACTTGTGGACAATTTACTAAGTGAAATTAAGTCAATCACAAAATGACAACTTGTAGGAATCCACATATATCACACACCTAAAATAGCTGGCTTCCTGGAAACTGAAAGTAGGATGGTGGTTGCCAGGGGCTGCAGGGAGGAAGGAGGGAGGGGTAGCTGTTTTTAATGGGTACAGAGTTTTAGATGTGCAAGATGAAAAAGTTCTGAAGATTTGCTGCACAAAAATGTGAATATACTTAACACTACTGAACTATGCACTTAACACTGGTTTAGATGGTAAATTTTATGTTACCTTTTTTTAACTGCAATTTTTGAATGATTCCAGAGTGAACACACACTGCTGAAAGAGCTGGTATTGTAAAAGATGAGAATCTTGACACACTTAGGTGAGGAAGACAGGGAAATTTGGGGCAGAAGTCAGAGCAGAGGCTAAGCATGTAGTACCTTGGCAAGTGTGGTTATCCTCAGACAGCACCAAGCCCCGGGGACATTCACACCGATAGCCTCTCTCAGATGTAAGGCAAGAATGGCTGCAGCCACCATTGTTATTGTGGCATCCTTCAATGTCTGCAATAAAACCAAAAGAAAAAGGAAGAATCTTGTAGCCCTCTTCCCCAAGAATTCTGGTTCTTGGACTCATGGTTTGCATCAGGCATTATACTTGACTTACCATAGTATCACTGGGGCCCAGCTCAGTCACTGAGACATGCTGGAATGTCCACAAAGAAGTTTTGATTAAATGTTAGAGCTACAAAGAGCCATCTTACAACACAAACACAGCTCTCACCATTTAAGCTGGTCATTTTGTAGAATGCCCTTCAACCCGGATTTGTCTGTTTTTCTCATGAATAAAGTATAATTTGGAGAGGAAGATGGAAAGTCATTTCTTAATTGCTGTAACATTTAGTCCACCCAATTTTGAAATGTTTGTTACTGATGTAAAAGGAACTGACAAAATATAAATTCAAGCAGAGCAGCTAAATGGATCAGAGTTACTCAGAGTTATTGCCAATGGTTGGGTCACCAGCCCCTCTCCTCGAATCTCTAGGAATAACAGCACTGGAGATATTTTTCTTGGGTTGACAGCACATTATAAAAATGAGACCTGGACAGCACACTGAGAGATTCCACTCTACTGAGCTCTCTCATTCTTCTCTTATGAAGCAGCTTTTTAAAGTTTTCTTTTTAAAAGTTTTGCATTTTCAAAAAGCATACTCAATCAAATGGGCAAAAAAGGAAAAATATTCAGTTGAAAAATGAAGAAACTACCACATAATGTCATAGTTAGCAGAGGAAAAATAATGACCTTTGTGGGTTCTGGATGCTATCTTCTAGATCATGCATCATCAAACTCTGGCTGCTATATGCTGTTGTATATAAAGTTTTATTAGCACACTCAGTCATGCTCATTTATTTCCCTCTTATCTATGGGGTGCCTTCTCACTACGAGGGTAGAGTTGAGTAGTTTCAACAAATTCCATATTAAATATCCACTGTTCGGTCTATGCAGAAAAAGTTTGCTGCTCCCTCTTTTAGGGGTAAGGTAATATTTAAAAGTCCCTGGTGGCTCAGACAGTAAAGTGTCTATCAATGTGAGAGATCTGGGTTCAATCCCTGGGTCGGGAAGATTCCCTGGAGAAGGAAATGGCAACCTACTCCAGTACTCTTGCCTAGAAAATCCCATGGACGGAGGAGCCTGGTGCAGGCTACTGCCCATGGGGTCGCAAAGAGTCGGACACGATTTCAAAGGGAAAGCTATTTAAAAGGGAATGCCTTCAGGAATCCTCTGGTGGTCTAGTGGTTAGGACTCTGAGCTCTCAATCTCAACAGTCCAGGTTTGATCCCTGGTCAGAATTAAGATCCTTCATGGCATGGTCAAAAAAAAAAAGTGGGGGAGAAGGCTTTCAGTTCATTTAAGATGTTCAGGGAAAGATATTAGCCAATTTCCAGTTATAGCTGTAAGTCTCAGTTCAATAATGATAAAAATATTAGTTCTTTGGAACATCAGTTAATTAAGTTGGAATGAATCAATTTTTGTGAAATAGGGAGAGAGAATAAATTTGCAGTGAATTAATCTTCACAAAATTTAAGAGAAATTAGGTTATGACCTATTTATAAATCTGTAGTTAAAAAAGATAAAAGTATTCGTACAGGTTTTTTAAATAGCTGCAAATGATATATAATGATATAGAAGAAAGCATAAAATATGCTATAAAATGTTAAAATCAACATTAATAGGAAATTTTTTTCTTAAAAGTGATGTTCCTTAAGTCATTTAATTTTCCTGGGTGTCAGTTTCAATAAATGTAAAATGAAAGTGTTAGATTAAATGTTCATTAAGAATATTTCCAGATCTAAGACTGCAACGCACAAAATAAGCTGAAATTCTTACTTGGATTGAAGAATTTTAAGTCTCTTACAAGGATACACCAAAATGTTTAGAATGGATATATCTAGCAAATGGGATTCTGGGTCCATATCTTTCTTTTACTTCTCTGTATTTTCTTCTATGAACATAACTCTTTCATAATACAACAAACAATAAAAATTACTTAAAAATTAAAAAGAGCCTTTTATTTTAAAAAAGAAAATATGCTAATCTAACAGACTAGCTAAAGAAACAAATATGTTTGGACTATTAATAAAATGTAAGGATTTCCATAAAAACAAAAAACCCAAAAACTCCAAAAAGGGCTTCAAATATGAATCTTAATCCTAAAGTGTAATTCATAGTCAAACTTTATCTTCTGCTAAAATACTTTTCAGTTATGATTATTAGGTTTTAAAATTATATTAGGATTAACTGTAATATTTCCAATAAAATACTCATAGATAATTACAAATGTTCCTCATGGAACATTTCATTAATATACAAATATGCAAAGATGGTTGTATAACATAAGATTTAAGGAGGATTCAGGATATTACCCTTATCCAATAAAGCTTAAAGTACATTTAGCCTTTTTATAAGAGACAGCAGTTTGATATCCTGGTTAATGGACCCTGAGTTAATAATGCAAACTTTGTGGCATGAAATAAATTGTGACCACTAGCCATAATTTTTCCTTTTAGGGTAGAAGTTTATTATTTTGAATATAGATAGAATAAAGTGAACTCACAAGCAGTGTTATAATGTATTATGCCACACATTCAGTTACCCTCTGGGACATATCATTTGTCCTCTGTAAATAATGATAAGCAGCAGCATTTATCTCTTCATATAATCTGCAGAGTTTTTTTCTTTTTTTGGTCTCTCAACTCTCAATGTCATGAGATTCAGATTTATTAAAATAGAAATTATGAAATTTCAGCTCAGATAATTTGCAAGGGCAAATGTGCCTGAGAGAAGGGATACTGTCAAAGCTTCATGTCATAATACTAGACAATTTCCATTTCAGTTATTCAACATACATTTCAAATTATTTTTTATTACTTAATTATACAAAATGTATACAGAATCTCTGGACTTCCCTGGTGACTCTGTTGGTAAAGAATCTGCCTGAAATGCAGGAAACCACTGCAATGCAGGAGACCCAGGTTCCATCCCTGGGTTGGGAAAATCCCCTGGAGGAGGAAATAGCAACCCGCTCCAGTGCTCCTGCCTGGGAAATCCCATGGACAGAGGGACCTGGCGGGCTACAGTCCATGTCCAACTCTACAGTCCAAGAGTCGTACATGACTTAGTGACTAAAACTGCCACCATACAGCATTTCTACTATCAAATCAGGTAAGTTTACTTATCTCCAGACATGTGTTAATCTCTAATAAATGCAAAGCATATGAGTAAAATAAATGACTTCATAAAATCCAGTTTCCCAAACTTCCAAGATGGTAAGACTCAGGTAGGAAACTTGGTAAAAACACAAACTGTAAGGCCCCTCCCACCTCACTGAACTGGAGTCTCCAGGAGAGAGACCTGGGAAGGGCTGGCTTTAAAAGCATGCAGGTGATTCTCAGCAAGGAAGTCTGAGAAACTGCTATAAACCATTTGTTCTGCCACCTGCCTTCATTATCTTGCTACTTCAGATGTGCTCCCTGGGTCTGCAGCATAGCCAGCACCTAAAAGTTATTTAAAAATGCAGGATCTTCACCTGACTCCAGACCTACTGAATCAGAACCTGCATTTTAACAAGATGCCAGGTGATTCGTGGGTGTATTAAAGTTTGAGAAACATGGAATACCTAATTTTTATATCCCAAACTAAAAATGCAGCTCTTTGCCTCTTGCAACATGCAACAGCTCCCTTCTGCCAAAGCTTGGAGATAAAATCAGCACTGCATTCTGTCTGCAACACAAGCATCCTGCAGTGATACTCAGTGCTGATGAGTGGTTTCTTTACACAGTCAAATTGTTACTCTCTTCTAACCCTGGACAGTTTCATAAATGTCCAAAAAATCAGCCAGTGGCTTAGTGGGGGCTCTTGATGTGAATCCCTTCTTGCCCATCTCACCTTCACATGTCTTGCCATCACTTCTTAGCACGCGGCCAATCCCACACTCACAGCGATAGGAATTTTTGAGGTTTACACATATCTCACTGCAGCCACCATTGTTTTGCTCACATTCATTTTCATCTGTAGAAGAGAAACCACACCATTTACATAGTGCTGAGCCATGCAGTCTTTTCCCAAGCCCTTTAGCAGAATCACTACATCTTTTCAGATCCTGTTCACAGACTTTCCACAAACCATCTCCAATATAATCACTTCTATAATATTAACCTGGTCTCCTCAACCAAGTCATTTGTCCCTCTGCCCTCTGCTGGAGTGGAAGGCAGCTGGTTGTTTGCCAGTTCCCTCCTCAGGGCAAAACTGTTGGGGAAATGAAATTCCCTTTGTTATCTGGTTTCACTTATTTGCTTGTATTGGCGAGTTTCATTTTCTCCAATTCCTGAAACTTACAAATCAAACTGTGTTTTAAATGCATTAAATAAATTTACATTGCGAAAGGATAGGTCTGGTGAGATTTTTTGTGAAGCAGTCTTCCTTTATATATATATATTTTATTCAAGTATAGTTGACTTACAGCGTTTCAGGTGCACAACAAGGTGATTTAGTCATACATACACGCATATATTAGTTTTGAGATTATTTTCCATTAGAGGTTATTACAGGATATAAACTATGGTTCCCTGGGTTATACAGTAAAACTTTGTTGATTGCTGCATATCTGTTTTTTTAAAAAATAAAAATCTAGCAGTCCATTCATACTAAATCAAACAAGTGGAATCAAAATGTTATGAACTGTTTAGCTATGCAAAATTCATGTTTTCTAAAATATATGTATTATGCATACTATTAGTGAGGCAGTCTTCTGTTGGGTTGGCCAAAAATTTTGTTCAGTTTTAAGTAAAAAAAAGACACGTTTTTCATTTTCATGAAGAACTCTATTGACTCTATTTACTAACCGAACTCTATTTACTAACTGAACTAACTTTTTGACCAACCCAACGTTATAAACAACTGCCTTTAAAATCTGTTTTAACTATTGGAAGGGCCTTCCCTGGTGGTCCAGTGGTTAAGACTTTGCAGGCAGTGAGGATTCAATCTCTGGTCAGGGAACTAAGATCTCACGTGCCTCGTGGCCATAAAAACAAAATATAAAACAGAAGCAATATTGTAACAGGGCTTCCCTGGTGACTTAGATGGTAAAGAATCTGCCTGCAATGCAGGAGACCTGGTGTCAATCCCTGGGTTGGGAAGAGCCCCTGGAGAAGGGAATGGCAACCCACTCCAATATTCTTCCCTGGAGAACTCCATGGATGGAGGAACCTGGCAAACTACAGGTCATGGGGTTGCAAAGAGTCAGACACTGCTGCTGCTGCTGCTAAGTCGCTTCAGTCGTGTCCGACTCTGTGCGACCCCATAGACGGAAGCCCACCAGGCTCCCCCATCCCTGGGATTCTCCAGGCAAGAACACTGGAGTGGGTTGCCATTTCCTTCTCCACACTACTGGGCAACTAACACAATGTTGTAACAAATTCAGTAAAAACTTCAAAATACTAAAAAACCACCTTTAAAAAAATAAACATTGGAATATTTCCGTATCGTACTTAAGTAATGATTGTTATCCTTTTTAAGAATCTGATAAAGGATAATGATTCTTGTTATAAAAAAATGTACAGTTGGCAACAAATGTCAATCCACTTCCTTCTACAAACAAAAAATGGGGAGCTTGAAGAGCTAAATTTGTCATGGGTTGGATATAAGCTATAAACTAGGGACTGGGATTTAAATACCCACTAAATGACAGAAGGCATGGCTGTGGGTCCCTGAGAGAAGATGAGCTGGAACTGAAACCGCGCTCAAGCCGGGACCTTGCAAAAGGCATCCCCGTAGTGAAAGGGGCATAAGAAGGGCTCTGCTCTGAGGCTCGGTAACCAGTAAGGAGCTCTCTGCCTGAGGTTCTGAGAGAGAAAAAAGCCTTCGTAAAAGCCAAGTCTGGCTCTGCCATGGTTGAAGTATGAAGTCACAATTCCCACATCTCGTGGGGATCTTGAAGCTGAGAAACTGATATAAACTTTGACCTGGATTGGTGAAACTTCTGTGACAAAAGCATCTGAAACACTGCTGTGTAGTAAAAAAAAAAAAACAAAAAAAACACCAAACCCAACTTCTTCAAACCAGGTGATAAGAGTGGAGTTCCACAGAAAAAACAATTACAATAGAAGATGGTTTACCATAAAACACTACACAGGCGGAGATGATCTGCTATGAGAAAGCTGATAAGGTAACAATTGGTAATCGCTGAACTATAGAGAACAGAATAACCCAAGAAAATACATAATACAAGGATTTAAAAAATGACTAAACAGATACGAGGCCAGTAACCAAATAAAAGAATGTGTAGGAAGACAAAGCAGAATTGAAACCATACACACAGAACCTGTAGAAATGAAAAATACAGTTGATAAGATCAGGCCCTACTGCCTGGACAGTGGATGAACAGGGTGCCGGCAGCCTTCCTGGGTACGGCCACACTGGTGCTTGGGTCCAGTCTCTGTCCAAAGCCTGGACTGCTTACCTTGAGACTGATTCTTTTTATCGGAGAGAGAAATACACTTCTGTTTTTTTAAGCCTTTGTTATTTGGGAGTTAATTGTCCGTTACAGCCTAACTTAGATACTCAAGGCCCCAGCAATTCCACTTTTATAGGTATAAAATGAAAAAAGTGTGGAGAAAATCTCACAGAAGAGTTAAGGTTCTTAAAAGTATGTTAATTTTAAGAACATACAAACAGTGCTATATAGTTGGTTATATATGTTATATTGTTATTGTTATTTATTACATAAACAATAAAAGCATGAAAACAGGGACCAGAAGGACATAACTAACTTCAAAATACTAATTCCCCTGGAGGGTGAGAGAAGTAAAAGAGATGGCATGAGACGGCTTTATCTGTGTCTGTAAAATTTTATTTAAAAAAAAGGAAGAAAAATTTAGCTATAAATCTGGGTACATGAGGGTCTGTTATATTATTTTTCTTTACTCTTCTCTCTGCCTCCCCCAAATACATAATTTATAATAAATAATTAAAATTGTTATATATTTTTTTAAAAACTAAAGTAACATTGACACATACACATTAACACAAAGCTTTGCCTCTAATTTCAGGGAATTCATGATCTCCCTGAAACCAGTAGACAGGCCCCAGGTAGAAACTGGCAGCTTCCCCTGTGTCCTGATAGGCAGAAACATCCAAGGTAAGTTGCTAAACAAGATACACGTATGGTGTGAATAACTGGTGACCTTTGATTTAAACAACAGCAATAATTAAATGTGTATATTTTTATTTTTATATCTGCCTGAAGAAATCCTGGAAACATACATAAGTAAATAATGTAGGAGTTTACTTGGGGTGGAGTTGGAGGAGGGGAAATGGAACAAATGGAGGACACAGAGCTAGACATTTCACTGTATACCTGTCATGCTGTTTAATTTGGGAGCTATTTAAATACATTACCTATTCAAAATTTATATTAAAATAAAGGCAGAGAAATGAATGAAAAACCCCTGCCTTAAAAGGAAGCCAAATATTTTCCAACAGATGTGTGTGTGTGTGTGTGTGCGCGCGTGTGCAGTGTGAGAGGTTGGGGGGATTGTAGGAACCATCATCTCCTACACCCCAAATCCGTTTGCATTAAATCACATAGTCAAAATCGACCATGCAAGAGCCGTAACAACTGTTATGGGAGGGCCTAACCATGCTCCATAGAACAGTTGGTGGGGGTGGGGGGAAGCTGAGAAACAAAAGCTTTTCTAAAATAAGAACCCTTTGATAGCCCTTTTATCCTGATCCCTATCCCCCTCTGATCTTGTTACTGCTCTTCTGGAGGAGGCAGGTGTGGGGCAGTGCTTCCCTTTCTCTCCAGACTTGTTTTAAATCTCTTTGAATCTGAATACAAAAAGCTTCATAACATTAAACAGAAAAGAGATGACCTCAATCCTGGGTTTTTCAACTCTATTTTCTCCCAATTGTGGACAACAAAACATATATACAATTAAACAACTCTGCATTTCCAACGAATAACCTGACTCCCCTTTCTTGCCACTCAGACAAACCGAAATTATATCACTGAAGCTATAGGAGTATACCTGTAGGTAATTTTAGACCAAAGCTATCCAATAGAAATACAAAGCAAGCCACACATAAAATTTCTTATTAGTCACATTAAAAATTTTGTTAAACGGCATTGGTAAAATTAATTTTAATAACATATTTCATTTACTCTAGCATTTCTAAAATGTTCCATTTTAATATATAATCAGTATTAAAATCCTTGAGATATGTTCTTTTAAGTAGCCTTCAAAACCCAGTGTATATTTCACACTTACAGCCTGTCTCAATTTGGATGATAAATTTTCATCAGAAATATGTGATTTGTACTTCAGAGTCATGAAATTTACAGTTCACTCAAGTTGTTCCACGTATTTTTAGTTTTCCAATGACAATCAAGTATTAGCTTTTTTTTTTTTTGTCCATTTAATTTTATTTTATTTTTAAACTTTACATAATTGTATTAGTTTTGCCAAATATCAAAATGAATCCATCACAGGTATACATGTGTTCCCCATCCCGAACCCTCCTCCCTCCTCCCTCCCCCTCCTCCCTCCTCCCTCCCCATACCATCCCTCTGGGCCATCCCAGTGCATCAGCCCCAAGCATCCAGCATCGTGCATCGAACCTGGACTGGCAACTCGTTTCCTACATGATATTTTACATGTTTCAATGCCATTCTCCCAAATCTTCCCACCCTCTCCCTCTCCCACAGAGTCCATAAGACTGTTCTATACATCAGTGTCTCTTTTGCTGTCTCGTACACCGGGTTATTGTTACCATCTTTCTAAATTCCATATATATGCGTTAGTATACTGTATTTATGTTTTTCCTTCTGGCTTACTTCACTCTGTATAATAGGCTCCAGTTTCATCCACCTCATTAGAACTGATTCAAATGTATTCTTTTTAATGGCTGAGTAATACTCCAAGTATTAGCTTTTAAATTAAAATTATGTAAAATTACAGTTCAGTTTTCCAGTCACAGAAGCCACATTTCAAGAGCTTCATAGTCACATATGGCTAGTGGCTACTAGACTGGACAGCATAATCCTAGGCTGTCCCAGTACATGATACAAATTTGACTTGAGGCTTTAGTTATGAACTAAAAAGGCAAACCCCATTCTGAGCGCTCAGAGACA
Source organism: Bos grunniens (assembly GCF_055505025.1). Classification (NCBI taxonomy): domain Eukaryota; kingdom Metazoa; phylum Chordata; class Mammalia; order Artiodactyla; family Bovidae; genus Bos; species Bos grunniens. Next base: position 17,268,910 of record NC_141192.1, read on the forward strand.
CAAAGTGGAAAGATGGTGGTGCTGCGAGGCAAGAAGAGTTTTTGATTTGATTTGTCCTTTTGCCCCTAATAGCCTGTTTCTACTGCAAGAGGAGTTTCTTACCAAAGCATGTCTGTCTGTCGGGGCCGAGCACGGTTCCTGGAGCACATGTGCACTCACTGGTACCCAGGCAGCTGCCATGGCAGTCGTCATCACAGATGTCATAAAAATCTATGGAAGGATAAAGATGACCTTTCATGAGGGGCGAGGGTCAGAGGACACTCTCATCCATGAGAAAGCCTCATGAGTTCAATCATGGGGTATGAATTCCTAATCAACATCAAGAGAATTCCCACTGTTCTGGCTTTATATAACCCACTGGCAAGAGGTACTGTCCAGGGCCATGGGCATGTTCTGTCATTGAGATCCGTGAGTCCTAACTTCAGATCCACAGACCCCTGGGTGACCCTGGTGTTTTCTGCAAAACCTCACCAAACATGAGCTGTAGATTAAATAGTATTATGTTCTACTCTTCTATGCAGTCTATTTTTAAAATGTATACAGATTTTGATGGGATTAATAACATGAAAATTCATTTGAAAGTATTACTGATCTCAAGTAGCTTCTTCCCATTATACATCATTTCTAAAAAATATCAATGGATACTAAGCACAATGCTACCATATGGATGTCTGAAATATATCTAAAGAAGGGGTCTTCCGTGCTCAGAAAGGTTGGAAATCCACACTAAATTACATAAAAGACAAAACTGATCAAAGTCATAGCTCCCTTCCCTTTCTATTCTTGGGAATTTTTCATAAATCTTAAGAGCAGACCCCAGAAATCATGAGCTAGAGATATCTGTGCTCCTAAATCAATGTTCTTCAGGTGCTGAGATACTACCACCACAGAATTTCCTATGGCACTCTTCTCTTTGATGCCATTTCTGTGGCCTTTGAGGGGAGGGGAGAGAGCCCAGGGAAGTACTCACGACCACAGTAGACATGAAAGCAGACGCTGGGCTTGGTCAGACGATACACATAGTAGCCTCCAGGGCAGGACTTGACCTCCACTGTGGTGTTCCATAGGCAGCAGTTTCCGTTGAAGCTCGCGCAGGCCTGGCGTTGCACAATGCCATCACCTTCCAGAGGGTGGCTGCCATTGAGCCAGACAGGTGCATGGGTTCCGCAGTGGTTTTCCGGTATGCAGAAGGTGGGCATAGCATCCCCTGCCATGCCTGTGAAGCGGTACCACTCCCCGTCCACACTGTTGTCACATAGAGGGGAACCTCGAGACTCATCGAATTGGTGCTCAGTGTTCCTCCATGGCTCGTTCAGACTGATGTAAGCAGAACAAGGGTCTAGGGCTGGGAATGAAAAGGACACCTCAGAGGCACCTTGATGATTTGGGTCACAGTGGCAGTAGCCTGTGGAGAAGGCAATGGCACCCCACTCCAGTACTTTTGCCTAGAAAATCCCATGGACAGGGGAGCCTGATAGGCTGCAGTCCATGGGGTCGCTAGAGTCTGACACGACTGAGCGACTTCACTTTCACTTTTCACTTTCATGCACTGGAGGAGGAAATAGCAACCCACTCCAGTGTTCTTGCCTGGAGAATCCTAGGGACAGGAAGCCTGGTGGGCTGCCGTCTATGGGTCGCACAGAGTCGGACACGACTGAAGCGACTTAGCAGCAGTAGCAGCAGCAGCAGCAATAGCCTGAGTTTACTTTCTTGATCTTAGATTTCAAGAAAGAAGTAATCTAAAGTCCCTAAAAGCAGTTGTTTAAGATTCTTCAAGTTGATGTAAACATATTTCATAAATGCCTTTTACATTTGAAAAATTATTTCAAATCTACTTAAGGCTCTGTGTTTGCATTGGACTAAACCTTTTATCCACAGTATTCCTCTGATAGGATTGTTGTTCAGACCAAAGGAAGTTATAATCTTACTGAACACTGCACTGGTCAGACTGGATTTTGAGTACTGTGTTCATACCTGGAGGCTATACTTTATGAAAGTAATGGACAAACCTGATGTCCAGAGGATGGTGACCAGATTTAGAAGGGAGCCTAACAATTATTTACTGGGGAAGAAGCTGAGAACTATCATTTGGAGAGAAAAAACAAAACAAAACAAAACCCTGCATATTATGTATTACTTTTCAAAAAATCTGGAAAAGGCTTGTGAAAGAGGAATTAGGTATTCTGACAATGACAAAACAAATTGTTATGGGGAAGTGCATTTCAGTTCACCTATCCAGTAATGGTGGTTTGATTGCTAAGTCGTGTCTGACTCTTGTGACCCCGTGGACTGTAGACTGCAAGGCTCCTCTGTCCATGGGATTCTCCAGGCAAGAATACACGGAGTAGATTTCCATGCCCTTCTCCAGGGGATCTTCCCAACCCAGGGATTGAACAGGCGTTTCTCATATGTTTTCTGCATTGGCAGGTGGGTTCTTTACCACGAGTGCCACCTGGGAAGCCCAGTATTGGAGAAGCTGTATCACAGTGTGGTAAGCTCTTCATCTTCGGATATTCTGAAAAAGGCTGGATGGTCCAACTAGATGGTCATTTATAAGCACGATTATGGGTGGAATTTTGTACTAGTAGGTAGTTTGGCTTGATAATAAATACGTAAACTTATTCTACTGAGAAGTAAAAGGCCTCTGGCACATGCTTTGAAATACACCGTATAGCAGCAAGGGCAGTCTCCATGTGAATGTGGGTACATGTTCCACCAGCTTATTGAAAATATCATGAACTTCGTGTCTTCACAATTAGCCATGGCATCACTGTCTAGAATACAGCAACATTTCAAGCATGCATTTTTAAGGCATAAATAACATAGACAAGTATCTTATCAAAACCATTTTAATGACTGAAGACAGCAATATCTCCAGTATTCTCACTGCCTCTCTCAATTTCAGGAAAATGCTGAATTAACATAGGCAAATTTTGCTTATAAAGAATCTTACAATAAAATCAAGATATTCTAGAAAGGAGACCTAGCCAGAGGATACTATCCTTCTTAATGCATGTGAAGCTGATTTAATTGACATTGTAGGCAGGGAATTCATATCAAGGCTAGTAAACTTTGTGGACAAGAAATTCAGCTTTAGTAAATACTGCACAATAATTAAATGTGATGGGCCTTGTTGATAAGTTGTCAAGAAAATATGTTGAATTTTCCCAGGCTACATTTCCAATTCAAGTTTACTCTCAAAACTTCAGTCACATGTAGAGGAGGGCGTAGCCTAGTGCCCCGCTGAGAATATAACAAGGACAAGAAATAAGTACAACATTGCATATTCTAAAAAAAAACTTCTGCAGAGTTACACATGGAAGGCACAACCCTCCTTAAAATGTCCCTGAGGTACCCCAGCTGTGTCCTAGACCATGGTTTGATGTCTCTCGAGGGGAAGAAATGTCCACATACGGACTCTCTACCCTCTGAAAAGGGAGACGTTCCCTCATCTGCTCTCCCAGCTGTGGTTTTCTCTTATGAAGAAAGGTTTCCAGGGCAATTTCACAGGTGATTATATATTCATAGAAATATTTGGTTCATCTCCTTGGCTCTAATTTTACAAGAAATGGTTAGGCACTTAACTTGTAATGGCTTTTACAGAAATTCCTAAACCTCCCTCAGTAACTATTTCATGATTTATAAAGTTTTTCCTTAAATATAACTATCATTTCTTGCGCTATTTGTTAAAAGTTTATTTCTTCTCTTGTAGGAATATATGGCACAAATAGAAATTTACTATCTTCTGTAAAATAAACATATATTAAAAGTTACTCATGCAATATTTTCTAACATTAAATAAACCCATTCCACTCACCCCCCTTTTAAGGGAGTACTTCAATCCTTTAATAATCTGGCCACTGGTGTTAATTCCTGCTTTCAGACTCAGTGTGGAGGCCAGAATTCGATATTGTACATGCTGCGTCCTGAACTGCTGATATATGTACACACACCCATATATACACTCCTCAAATGAAAACAGCCGGGTGGATTGCTCTCGAAGTTCAAGCCAGGGGGCCTGGCTGGCAAAGAGCCGGTCAGCCTTTACCAGGATTCTCGCGCATCAGCCCCCTGGCCAGCTGCCCCTCCCGTATCCCCTGAGCCGGGAAGCGGCGCGGATGTCCGTGCGACGAGGGGCCAGCACCTCTCGGCGGCCCAAAGCGGACAGCAAATGTCAGCATCGCCGCCCTGTCATCCCCGGGGACCAGGAGTCCTCGACGGTCCTGGTCCGCACCCCCGGCCCCGCCCCTCGGCTGGTCGCCCGATTCTTCGCCCTCTCTCTCTCTTAGGCCGGAAACCCACCTTCTCTTCTTTCCCTCTCCCCCTTCGCTTCCTTCCCTCCCACCTCCCCTCTTCTCTGGCCCTTCTTTTCCTTTTTTCTCACTTCTCTCCTCTCAGGCAACCTCACCCCCACCTCAAAAAGTCCCCAGCCTCTAAAGTTTTCCCATTTTATGGCTTGAAGTCAAACGTCTTAGAAGTGCTGGGGGGCAGGGTAATTAAAATAAAAAAGATCTAAGAAGGGAGAACGCGTCTGATGGAAGGGTACAGGAGGTAATGGGCAGTTAAGCCAGGGAAGAGAGTGGGGAGAAAGCAGAGAGGAAGTTGAGGGAAGGACGACTTTGGCTCAAGCAACTCTTGGTTACTTACTGGCAGCAGATACAGGGTGATTAATCTTGGCTCAGACCTATCTTTAGGACTATTTTTTAGACCAGTTTTAGATGTAGAGAATAGTTGAGAAGACTGTATAAAGAGTTCACATCTTCTGGCACCCAGCTTCCCCTCATGAGATAATCGTACACTAGTATGGTTATCTTTGCCACAATTAATGAACCACTGTTGACAGCTTAACTCAAGTCCACAGTTTCGATTTCTTTAGTTTTTGCCTATACCTTTCTCGGTCCCAGGGTCCCAGGGTCCCATCCCCTGGACCACATGACATTAAATTTTCCATGTCTCCTTACTGTCTCAAGTCTAGTTTTAATTGTTTATTCTTAAAACTACTAGAGCAAGGCCTTAGGTACCCCAAAGAAATAGGGGCAGCTAAACACTGAGCTTCCCCAAAATGCCAAGGAGTATGGTTCTCTTCATCTCAGCCTCTTCTCACTCTGTCTTCTAGTTAGAACTTAAATTCTAATGGGAAAAGGAGAGAGAAAATTGTTTCTAACTGTAATGAAAACTTGGCTTTGTTGGCCTGTTTTGTACCAAAGCTGGGTGGGGAGAGAGTTTAAGATTCACTCAGTCAGTGCAAAAGTCATATTTTAAGAAGTCAAACCTAAGAAGTCTGATTTATCCAGATCTGTGCCTTTATGGGCACAGTTAGTCCCCTGTATTTGTTAAAGGAAAAACTCTATCCTCCACTCTGAAAATCTTTTTTTTTTTTGCTCTTAAAGTTAGGACTATAAAAGTGCCTAGAAAATGAAGAGGTTAGAACCCTTTTACACATACTCCAAGAAATATTTAGCTCGTGGAAAGTTGTTTGGATTTGGCAGATCCATGGAAATTTTGGATGCCAGGTGAGAGGCTAAATGGAACATGAAATGAAATTCTCTGAAAACATATCTCCATAGGTTATCAATGACTTTTCTTATACTATTCTAGAACCAGTATTTAAGATACTGGAATCTTGCTCTTAACAACCTGTACATAACAGCAAATTCCTCCAACAAAAACCAATATTGTGCCAAGTACTTGACGCAAGACTCACCCCTGGGTGCCACCCGTGTTACTATGATGAGGAGGCAGGCGAGAAGCAGGAGCTGAGGCATCCTTCTGGACCAGCCACCAAAGACAGACTGGAAAATCCTCTTGATTTCAGTTTTCCTTTGTCTACTTCTTTCTCAAGCACTTAAAAAAAAGGCCTCTAGGCTCTTATGAAAAAGACTTTTTAGTACTGGTTGGGGCTTTATCAGAGGAAGAGGATGAGTGGGATAAGGTGTCCATTGCTCTGGCCTTGACCCCAGATAGAGGCACTGTTTTACATTGTTAAGAGTTATTTTATTGATATTTTTCTTTAGGGGAAAAAAAAAAAAAAAACAACCCTCACAATCCCTCATCCTCCTATTGTTTTTTTTTTTTTTTTCAAGACTTCCCTGCAATGAGGCCTCCAGTATCTTATCCAGAAGGGAACTCTAAAAGAGGGATATCCCCTCACGTCAAAATCTTGTTTTGTGACTTTAAGAAATTGATTTCACGATATTGAAGCCATAGCATAGCATACTAAATGAAAATGCGATAAAGTCTAATTCTGGAAAATGATCTTTAGAAAATGTCTTTGTCAGATGGTCAAGGAGTTGATAATAGCACACAAAAAAGCAGTAGGGATCAGTATGGAATGAGGACAATGTTCTCTTAAAGCAGGCTTCCAAGTCTGGTTTATTATGGTTTTTGGTATCAAAACTCACTAGAGAAACAAAGTGTAAGCTGTGTTTGAGGAGCAGTATCTCATGTTTTCACAGAGCCTTTCCTCTCTGAATTTAAATTGGCTTACTGTTATTTATTTTACTAATTCTCCCTAAGATAGGGGTTGTTGTTCAGTTGCTCAGTCCTGTCTGACTCTTTGTGACCCCATGGACTGCAGCATGCCAGGCTTCCTGTCCTTCACTAATTCCCGGAGCTTGCTCAAACTCATGTCCATTGAGTTGATGATGCCATCCAACCATCTTGTCCTCTGTCACCTCCTTCTCCTCCTATCCTCAGTCTTTCCCAGCATCAGGGTCTTTTCCAATGAGTCAGCTCTTTGCATCAGATGGCCAAAGTGTTGGAGCTTCAGCTTCAACATCAATCCTTCCAATCAATATTCAGAGTTGATTTCCTTTAGGATTGCTTGGTTTGATCTCCTTGCTATTCAAGGGGCTCGCAAGAGTCTTCTCCAGCACCACAGTTTGAAAGCATCATTTCTTTGGTGCTCAGCCTTCTTTATGATCCAACTCTCATATCCATACATGCATACTGGAAAAGCTATTGCTTTGATATATGGACCTTTATTGGCAAAGTGATATCTCTGCTTTTTATTACGCTGTCTAGGTTTGTCATAGCTTTTCTTCCAAGGAGCAAGCGTCTTTTAATTTCATGGTTGCAGTCACCGTCTGCAGTGATTTTGGAGCCTAAGAAAATAAAGTCTGTCACAGCTTCCATCTTTTTCCCTATTTTCCATCAAGTGATGGGACTAGATGCCATGATCTTAGTTTTCTGAATGTTGAGTTTTAAGCCAACTTTCTCACTCTTCTCTTTCACTTTCATCAAGAGGCTCTTTAGTTCTTCTTTGCTTTCTGCCATTAGGGTGTTGTTATCTGCATATCTGAAGTTATTGATATTTCTCCCACCAATCTTGATTCCAGTTTGTCCCTCTTCCAGCCCAGTGTTTCTCATGATGTACTCTGTATATAAGTTAAATAAGCAGGGTGACAAATACAGCCTTAACATACTCCTTTCCCAATTTGGAACCAGTCTGTTTTTCCATGTCCGATTCTAACTGTTGCTTCTTGATCTGCACACAGGTTTCTCAGGAGGCAGATAAGGTGGTCTGGTATTCCCAACTCTTGAAGAATTTTCCACCGTTTGTTGTGATCCACACAGTCAAAGGCTTTAGTGTAGTAAATGAAGCAGAAGTTTTTCTGGAATTCCCTTGCTTTTTCTATGATCCAGCAGATAATTGGCAGCTTAATCTCTGATTCCTCTCCCTTTTCTAAATCCAGCTTGTATATGTGGAAGCTCTCAGTTCACATACTGTTAAAGCCTAGCTTGAAGGATTTTGAGCATAATCATGCTAGCATGTAAAATTAGCATAATTGTGCAGTAGTTTGAACATTCTTTGGCATTTCCCTTCTTGGGATTGGAATGAAAACTGACCTTTTCCAGTCCTGTGGCCACTGCTGAGTTTTCCAAATTTCTGGCATATTAAGTGTAGCACTTTAACAGCATTCTTTTAGGATTCGAAATAGCTCAGTTGGAAATTCATCTCCTCCACTAGCTTTATTGGTAGTAATGCTTCCTAAGGCCCACTTCACTTCATACTCTAGGATGTCTGGCCTAGGTGAGTGACCACATCATCATTGTTACCCAGGTCATTAATATCTTTTTGTGCAGTTCTTCCGTGTATTCTTGCCACCTCTTCTTAATATCTTCTGTTTCTGTTAGGTCCATACTGTTTCTGTCCTTTATTGAGCCCATCTTTGCATGAAATGTTCCCTTAGTATCTCTAATTTTCTTGAAGAGATCTCATCTTCCCATTCTATTATTTTCCTCTATTTCTTTGCACAGATCACTGAGGAAGGCTCTTATCTCTCCTTGCTTTTCTTTGCACCCTGCATCCAGATGGGTATATATTTCCTTTTCTCCTTTGCCTTTTGCTTTGCTTCTTTTCTCAGCTATCTGAAAGGCCTCCTCAGACAACCATTTTGCCTTTCTTTTTCTTGGGGATGGTTTTGGTCAGTGCCTCCTGTATGTTACGAACCTCCATCCATAGTTCTTCAGACTCTCTGTCTTGTCTACCAGATCTAATCCACTGAACCTATTTTTCACTTCCACTGTATAATCATAAGGGATTTGATTTAGATCATACCTGAATGGCCTAGTGGTTTTCCCTACTTCCTTCTATTTAAGTCTGAATTTGGCAATACAGAGCTCATGATTTGAGCCACAGTCAGGTCTTATTTTTGCTGACTGTATAGAGCTTCTCCATCTTTGGCTGCAAAGAATATAATCAGTCTGATTTTTGTATTGACCATCTGGTCATGTCCATGTGTAGAGTTGTTTTTTGTGTTGTTGGCAGAGGGTGTTTGCTATAACCAGTGCATTCTCTTGGCAAAACTCTGTTAGCCTTTGACCTCCTTCATTTTGTACTTCAAGGCCAAACTTCCCTGTTACTCCAGGTATTTCTTGACTTCCTACTTTTGCATTCCAGTCCCCTATGATGAAAAGGACATCTTTTTTTTTTTTTTTTTAGTTCTACAAGATCTTGTAGGTCTTCACAGAACCATTGAACTTCATCTTCTTCAGCATTAGTGATTGGGGCATAGACTTGAATTACTGTGATGTTGAATGGTGCTTTGGAAACAGAGATCATTCTGTGGTTTTTGAGACAGCATCAAAGTACTGCATTTTGGACTCTGTTGACAATGAAAACTACTCCATCTCTTCCAAGGGATTTTTGTCCAGTAGTAGATATAATGGTCGGAGAAGGCACCCCACTCCAGTGCTCTTGCCTGGAAAATCCCATGGACGGAGGAGCCTGGTGGGCTCCAGTCCATGGGGTCGCTAAGAGTCGGGCACAACTGGAGCAACTTAGCAGCAGCAGCAGCAGCAGATATAATGGTCATCTGAATAATTTCGCCCATTCCCGTCAATTTTAGTTCACTAGGAGAAGGCGATGGCACCCCACTCCAGGACTCTTGCCTGGAAAATCCCATGGATGGAGGAGCCTGGTGGGCTGCAGTCCATGGGGTCGCTAAGAGTCGGACACGACTGAGCAACTTCACTTTCACTTTTCACTTTCATGCATTGGAGAAGGAAATGGCAACCCACTCCAGTGTTCTTGCCTGGAGAATCCCAGGGATGGGGAAGCCTGGTGGGCTGCCATCTATGGGGTCGCACAGAGTCGGACCCAACTGAAGCGACTTAGCAGCAGATGTTTCAAATTAGGAACTACTCATCCAATTGCTGACACTTAAAAGTAAGTGACAAAGTTTACTAGAGTTTCATTTTTAGACAAAAGAGGGAAAATGTAGGGTCCTGTATATTACATGTCACTAGATATAACCTTAGTGATTACAGGTTTGGAGTTTGCCAGCCCCCTGACATCCTACAGTGTGTAGAATGAGAACTTGTAATCACTGAAGATAATATGAAGGGGAAGGATACAAAGAAGCATAGAGAAAAGGTTTTTGTTTGTTGTTTGTTTTTTTAAATACTACATTAAACAAGGAGCCAAGTGAAACCAAATTTTCACTCTCCTAATCTTACCTTGACCTGATGCTTTGGGCTTCTAAAATTTTTATTTTTCCTCATCAATGTTCCTTTTCTAATACCTGAATTTCTAATGCCTGGCAAAGGAATATTATTATCTTTAGGTAGTAGTCCCTAAACTTATCTCCATAATCTTTCAGCACATTATTTTACTAAGTAGCATTCAAATTACTGTGGTCTCTTTCCTCTGGGGTTTCAGTTCAATTAAACATTAGTGCCTAATAGGGGTCAGCTAACATGCTGGTCACAGGTATTTGACAGTCATTAAGGTAAAAGTGGTCCCCACAAGCAGAGTTTACAGTCTGGCAAGGGGTTTCTATTGATTTAACTTGTAGTTAGCTACTTCATCCCTAATGCTAGCAGGACACAGGCAATTTGATCATTAGCTTATTAACTTGCAATCTCATGGCAGCAATGGATGACTCTGAGGCTGAGGAATTGTTTTATTGCAGAGTAGCGCTGCTAAGAGGCAATAGTCTTAACAGAAAAACAAAATCCTGCAATTTCCTGCCCCTGAGAACCCATCTGACTACTTCATATGGGCTGCACAGAAACAGAGGATGTGTGCATGAGATAAGCGCAGATTTGCTGCCAGGATTGATTGCCATAGTCAAGGACTTTTACCAGATATCCCTTTGGTTCTGTAAACAAGCCTTCCCTGGATGGTAGGGGTTTTTTTTTTTTTTTTTCCTTATTCCTATTTTGTCCTTTTTGGTTGACTTGCCCTATCAGTTTAATTTTTTATGATGAAAAATTTCAAATATATACAAAGTAGAAAAAAACAATGACTGCCCTGCTACAATAATAGTTAACATTTCATCAGTCTTATTGCACTTATACAGCAATATGCATTTCTAACAAATGGTCTTTCTCTTTTACATAACCATAACCATATTATTATTACAACTATGGGAACTAGCAGTAATTCATCTAATGCTCATTCCATAGTTCAATTTCCCCAGTTGTTTCAAAAACACAGATTTCTTTGTATTACTGATTTGAGTCAGGATTCAAACAAGAGCCATACATTGCTTGTGGTTCAGTTCAGTTCAGTCGCTAGTCATGTCCGACTCTTTGCGACCCCATGGACTGCAGCACTCCAGGGAGTGCTGTCCGTCAGCAACTCCCGGAGTTTACTCAAACTCATGTCCATCGAGTTGGTGATGCCATCCAACTATCTTATCCTATGTCATCTCCTTCTCCTCCCACCTTCAATCTTTCCCAGCATCAGGGTCTTTTCCAGTGAGTCAGTTCTTTGCATCAGGTGGCCAAAGTATTGGAGTTTCAGCTTCCATCTCTTTCAGAATTTTCCACAGTTTATTGTGATCCTCACAGTCAAAGGCTTTGGCATAGTCAATAAAGCAGAAATAGATATTTTTTTGGAACTCTCTTGCTTTTTCAATGATCTAGCAGATGTTGCCAATTTGGTCTCTGGTTCCTCTGCCTTTTCTAAAACCAGCTTGAACATCTGGAAGTTCATGTTCATGTATTGTTGAAGCCTGGCTTGGAGAATTTTGAGCAGTACTTTACTAGCGTGTGAGATGAGTGCAAATGTGCGGTAGTTTGAGCATTCTTTGGCATTGCCTTTCTTTGGGATTGGAATGAAAACTGACCTTTTCCAGTCTTGGGCCACTGCTGAGTTTTCCAAATTTGCTGGCATATTGAGGGCAGCACTTTCACAGCATCATCTTTTAGGATTTGAATGGAATTCCATCACCTCCACTAGCTTTGTTCGTAGTGATGCTTCCTAAGGCTCACTTGACTTCACATTCCAGGATATCTGACTCTAGGTGCATGATCACACCATGGTGATTATCTGGGTTGTGAAGATCTTTTTTGTACAGTTCTGTGTATTCTTGCCACCTCTTCTTAATATCTTCCGTTTCTGTTAGGTCCATACTATTTCTGTCTTTTATTGAGCCCATCTTTGCATGAAATGTTCCCTTGGTATCTTTAATTTTCTTGAAGATATCTCTAGTCTTTCCCATTCTATTGTTTTCCTCTATTTCTTTGCACTGATCACTGAGGAAGGCTTTTTTCTCTTTGCTATTCTTTGGAACTCTGTATTCAAATGGGTATATCTTTCCTTTTCTCCTTTGCTTTTCGCTTCTCTTTTCACAGCTATTTGTAAGGCCTCCTCAGACAGCCATTTTGCTCTTTTGCATTTCTTTTTCTTAGGGATCATCTTGATCCCTGTCTCCTGTACAATGTCATGAACCTCCGTCCATAATTCATTAGGCACTCTATCAGATCTAGCCCTTTAGATCTATTTCTCACTTCCACTGTATAATCGTAAGGGATCTGATTTAGGTCATACCTGAATGGTCTAGTGGTTTTCCCTACTTTCTTCAATTTAAGTCTGAATTTGGCAATAAGGAGTTCATGATTTGAGCCACAGTCAGCTCCCGGTCTTGCTTTTGCTGACTGTATAGAGCTTCTCCATCTTTGGCTGCAAAGAATATAATCAATCTGATTTCGGTGTTGACCATCTGGTGATGTCCATGTGTAGAGTCTTCTCGTGTTGCTTGTGGTTGGGACTCTTAAATTCTTTTAATTCATAAGGGTCCCTCCAACCCCCCATGTTATATGTTGAAGAAACCCAGTCCTTTGTCCTATAGAATGTCTCACATCCTGGGTTTGGCTGACCACTTCGTGTGGTGTGTTTTAGCTTCCCTTCTCCCACATTTAATGTTAAGTCTTTGTATTTTCTTATTTTTCTGACAACGTATGTGCTATTAGAAGTTAAAAATACTCTGTTGACACTGAACCAATTTAATGCTCAGGCAGGAGTGCTGAAAATAGGTCACTTAGGAGGTGGATTAACACATCTGCTCTTCAGGAGAAATCTGAACTAGAATAACAATTTGAGAGCTACCAGCCTATAAAGGTAACTGCAACTGGGATTGGGGAGAATGGATGAGACCATCCATGGAAAATGGGGTCCAACATGGGGCCTTGGAGAAACCTAATATAAAAATGTGGGCAGAGAATGTTGCAAAATGACTGAAAAGCAGTCAAGAGATGTGGGGTATAGTCCACGGGGTTGCAAACAATCAGATATGACTGAGTGACTGGGCATGTAGTCGCTGCAGCCGCTGAAGGTGGCTTCAAGGTGGGTGAATTGTTCAGTGGATGATGCATTTATAAAACATACATAAATGAAAATTTATAAAGTGGGTCATTTTATATTCAGTAGCACATGTTAAAGTTAACCTATGTATTTATCCTAAGGAAATAACCACATAGTGCATTTTGGAAAATAAGGAGTTTGGACTTATTTGGGAAAGCAATGAATTAAAGGTTATTGGTAGTGAAAAAAATGAATTACAATCCTTAATAATTTTGGTGAACTTGATTTCTGAAATCAAAGAAGTTTCACTTTTCTGTGAAATCCAGATAGATTTTAAATATTCAACTTATTTGTATTTGTTTTTTTTTTTTTTTTTTATGTGCTTACCACTACGCTTTCCCAAGCAGGATACCATAGTAAGTACATGTGACATGATCGTTGCCCTTTCCACTTACCACTGTCACCGCACTCACCAATCCTCACTTGTTCTGGTTGTCTGATCACAGGATCCACTGAAGAGTTGTGACACAGCTGCCCTCCTGACGTCTCAGTCTCCTTCCCTTTAGAGCAATGGTTTGATGAGGTCAATGGTTTGCATGAGAGTCACTATGAGCACTTTTTAAACACAGATTGCTGGTCTAACTCCTTGTCTGATTCAGCAGGAAGCAGAGAACTTGCATTTCTGGAGAGGTAAGTTGCTGTTCCAGGCACCATATTCTGAGAATCATTTTATTACTTTTTTCAGCTCTAAGTTTATGATCCCTTTGCAAAACTGCATTACCTACACCCATGAATGAATTTAATATTCTCCGTTATTCTACAAAGCATAACAGGATATTGTGGAATATGTAATTATTTGTCTTTTAAAAATGTATTTTTATTGGAGTATAGTTGACTTACAATGGTGCCAGTTTCAGGTGTACAGCAAAGTGAATTAGTCACACACATATATATATTCTTTTCCAGATTCTCTCATGTAAGTTATTACAGAATATTGTGCTATACAGTTGCTGCTGCTAAGTCGCTTCAGTCGTGTCTGACTCTGTGCGACCCCAGAGACGGCAGCCCACCAGGCTCCCCCATCCCTGGGATTCTCCAGGCAAGAACACTGGAGTGGGTTGCCATTTCCTTCTCCAATGCATGAAAGTGAAAAGTGAAAGCGAAGTCGCTCAGTCGTGTCTGACTCTTAGCGACCCCATGGACTGCAGCCTACCAGGCTCCTCCATCCATGGGATTTTCCAGGCAAGAGTACTGGAGTGGGGTGCCATTGCCTTCTCTGGTGCTATACAATAGGTCCTTACTATTAATAGTTACCTGTTTTATATATTATAGTGTATATATGTTAATCCGCTGGGCTGGAAGAAGCACAAACTGGAATCAAGATTGCTGGGAGAAATATCAATAACCTCAGATATGCAGATGACACCACCCTTATGGCAGAAAGTGAAGAGGAACTAACAAGCCTCTTGATGAAAGTGAATGAGGAAAGTGAAAAAGTTGGCTTAAAGCTCAACATTCAGAAAACTTAAGATCATGGTATCTGGTCCCATCACTTCATGGCAAATAGATGGGTAAACAGTAGAAACAGTGTCAGACTTTATTTTTGGGGGGCTCCAAAATCACTGCGGATGGTGACTGCAGCCATGAAATTAGAAGACGCTTACTCCTTGGAAGGAAAGTTATGACCAACCTAGATAGCATATTGAAAAGCAGAGACATTACTTTTCCAACAAAGGTCGGTCTAGTCAAGGGTATGGTTTTTCCAGTGGTCATGTATGGATGTGAGAGTTGGACTGTGAAGAAAGCTGAGTGCTGAAGAGTTGATGCTTGTGAACTGTGGTGCTGGAGAAGACTCTTGAGAGTCCCTTGGACTGCAAGGAGATCCAACCAGTCCATTCTGAAGGAGATCAGTCCTGGGTGTTCTTTGGAAGGAATGATGCTAAAGCTGAAACTCCAGTACTTTGGCCACCTCATGCGAAGAGCTGACTCGTTGGGAAAGACTCTGATGCTGGGAAGGATTGGGGGCAGGAGGAGAAGGGGATGACAGAGGATGAGATGGCTGGATGGCATCACCGACTCGATGGACGTGAGTCTGAGTGAACTCCGGGAGTTGGTGATGGACAGGGAGGCCTGGAGTGCTGCGATTCATGGGGTCGTAAAGAGCTGAACACAACTGAGCGACTGAACTGAACTGAATGTTAATCCTAAATTCTGAATTTATCACCGCCCCCAACATATCCCCTTTGGCAAACATAAGTTTGATTTCAAGATCTGTGAGTCTATTTCTGTTTTATAAATAAGTTCATTTTTATCATTTTAAAAATCAGATCTGACATATAAGTAATATCATACGATTTTTCTTACTTCATTTAATATGATAATCTCTAGGTCCATCCATATTGCTGCAAATAGCATTATTTCATTCTTTTTATGGCTGAGTAATAGTCCACTGTATATATGAACCATTATCTTATCTATTCCTCTACTGATGGACATTTACATTGCTTCCGTGTCTTGGCTATTTTAAGCAGTGCTGCAATGAACACTGGGGTGCATGTATCTTTTCGAATTAGTTTTCTCCAGATAAACGCCCAAGAATAGGTTTGCTTGATCATATGGTAGTTCATATTTAGCTTTTAAAGGAACCTCCATACTGTCCTCCATAATGGTTTTATCAATTTACATTTCTACCAACAGTGTAGGAGGATTTCCTTTTCTCCACACCCTCTCCAACACTTACTGTTTATAGGTTTTTTGATGGCCATTCTGACTGGTGGGAGGTGATTCCTCATTGTAGTTTTGATTTGCATTTCTCTAATCATTAGTGATGTTGAACATCTTTTAATCTTTTTGGTCATTGCCTATCTTCTTTGGAGAATGTTTATTTAAATCTTTTGCCTATTTTTTGATACGGTTGTTTGTTTTTTTGATATTGAGATATTGAGCTGCATGATCCATTTATATATTTTGGAGATTAATCCCTTGTCAACTGCTTAGTTTGCAAATGGCTTTTTGTTTTGTTAATGGTTTCCTTTGTTGTACAAAAGTTTAGTAAGATCCCATTTGTTTTTACTACTCTAGGAGGTGGATCAAAAGATACATTGCTGCAATTTATGTCAGAGAGTAGGCTGTTTTCCTCTAAGAGTTTTATGCTAGCTGTCCTTACATTTAGGTCTGTAATCCATTTCAAGTTTATTTTTGTGTGTGGTGTTAGCGAGTGTTCTCATGTAGCTGGCCAGTTTTTCCAGCACCACTTACTGAAGAGACTATATTTTCTCCATTGTATATTCTTGCCTACTTTGTCTTAGATTAGTTGACCATAGGGGCTTGAGTGTAGTTGTTATTTGTTAAATGCAAACAACAGCTTAACATTTTCAATATTATCTTCTTAAGCCTTATGTATCTTAGGAATGTCTGTGTCGGTGGCTGTGAGCTGACTGGAGGCAGGACCGTGGCTGTGGAGGCTCTTAGTGTATCTCACACTGCACTTAATGCAGAGATTTAACACATGCTTTTCGATAGGCCTTCAATGGACTAGGCAGCATGTGGTATCTTCCCATTGGGTAAACATTATAAATTTGATACACACTCTTAAAATAATGAGAATTTAATCTTAGTTCCTTCTTGAACAAGTTTCTGGAGTCCAGGAGACCACACTGGTGTTCGGATACAATGGAGATAGCTCCTGTTAATCAGGAGATAAGGATATTAGTCTCAGGGTGCTCTCTGGGTTGTTGATAACTGAACTTCTGGTGGCTCTGAAAAACTAGGAAAATATCAACCATCTTAAGTTTAGGAAGACTTCGTGAAATGCCTTTTAAAAATACAGGCTCTGGGTACAAAACAGTTTCCAAATTGTATTTTTATAAAGATCCTTCCTACTCTGAATCAGAAGAAAACAAGCTTGTTTTTACTTTTGATTTTGGTTGCTTTGCTTTAAAGAATGAGATGCTATAGTTCAAAAATTGAATAAGTATTTATTGTTCCAGAGGTACATTGCGTTTTATACATATTTCATAAATGATACAGGATTTTACACATGTTCAATATTTTGCTATTTGTTTAAAGGACTTTTCTTCACGTTCTCCCCTCCCTAGCCTCCCACACAACCTGAAAGGATTTGCTCATTGCACTGTGCTGTTTCTTCTTAAAACCCCTGCAGTACAAACAGGATAAATGGTTTAAAAATAATTCACAGAGCTTAACAGAAATAAATGAGGGAAGGGGGTTGAACAACTTGGGGGCGGATGAGGAAGGAAGTGGGAGGAGGGACGGGAAGTGGAGACATGCATCCTTTCATTCCGTCATGCCAGTGGAAGGGAGGGGTGGTGGCAGGAGCAGCAGCAGCAATCCTGGCCGGCCTTCAACCTCTGCAAGGCACCTGGAGTCTGGGTTTGTCACTTAAAGTGTTTCTCTTCATACACAATGATCCCAAAGAAGGAAGAAAAAGAGAAAGAAAACCCTTGCCACAAGGAGGAGGGATGGATCATGTGAAAGAACAAAGTGAATCAGCTAGCTGTGTGGCAAGCCCCATCATCCTTTCATCCTGCCCCCACAAGTCGTTATTAATAAAAACAGATCAGACACAGATTCCTTTGACTCTCCAAGTGCAGATGTCATCTGGAAATACGATAGAAAATATTTTGATAGAGTATAAGATTATTTCCTCTTTCTCTCAATTTAAGATAAGAAAAAATAGGGTGAAGAGGGTAGGTTGAAAGAAACCATAGAAATGTATTCCTATATAAAGATAAATTGCACCCTTTGAGATCCACTCACTTGATTTACAACTGCTTAAGTGGTGGAGGTGGGAGGGTTCACAAGCAGCATGGAAGTGTGTATCCTTTGAGACTAACAAAGCCTCCAGACAAGGCAAGGCCATCTGGGTGGCCTGGAATGCTGTCATACAAGCAGATTAACAGCAATGAAACTATTCGGGTTCTGAAATGGCTACAGAGCCATGATTTTTAGCCAATTTGTAAACCTTACATCTTCCTGATTCAGTAATACAGCTAAACATTCCCCCTCTGGCTTGAGCTGTGGAGGGAGAGAGGAATATCAATGGGATAGTTAAATAAAGGAGGGAAATTTGTCTTCCTCTTAAAGATTACTTAGTAAAAAACAAAACAAAAGAAACCTCATGCAGTGTTGCCAATGATTTCTAGATAGTGATTCAGAGCACTGAAATATATAGACATTTAAGAAGGTATGAAGGCATAATCCAAAGAGTCAATTATCAAACAGTCATAAGTTGGTTCCAATTATCATATGGATAAAACTAGCATACCAACAGGTGTGGGTGGTCAGAAATGTGCACAAATGGGAGAGAGTCCTGGTAACTTTGCAGAGACTGGGTCCAGTCTAAAATAAAAGCTAATGACATGGGCTCAGACTCTGTTTGCCACCCACGTATCTTGAGGTTTTGCTTTTCTGGTGGATTTATTTACTCCTATGTCAAAATTAAGAAAAGTTAAATTAAAAAAAGAAAATTAGAGCTTAGTGGGGTGCTGGTGTGTTACTGTTTTGCTGACCCTGCAAAGAAGATGCAAGAGACAAACACCCCCAGCATCAATTTTTCTTTGTGAATCTAATCTCCCAACTATATAGAGTATCATTTTCATCCAGAAACTGAGATGCTTGATTAAGACAGTATTTCACGAAGCCCTTTGAGCTTATATTCCACAAAGCGTGATCTTCAGATTTTAACACTCCTTTCTTCCCTAAGATCTTTTTGTTTTTGTTTTTTAATTAAAGGTAAAAACCCTCTACCCCAACATGGCTCCCAGCTTCCACCTGCAATGCTTTAATTAAAAAGGCCATAGTTATAAACAGGTGTTCTTTCTGCCGGGACTCAGAGACTCTTTGCAGATCAATCTTTTTCACCAATTTGTCGGAGGGGCAGATGTACTTGTAATGGGTCTCTCAGTCTCTTCAGGTCCATTTCTGCCTAAAATAGAAACAAAAGGTGAGAAAAACTGGCTAGTCAAGCTTTCAATGATATTACTGCCTCCTGAGAAAAGGAACTTGTCTTTCCTCCATCATTATGAGTCAGAGAAACCATCTGAATCACTCTGAAAGTACGAGTGCCCTAGTGGCGAAGGCGCAGGACAGTAAAGGTGTATGGCCCCAGTGGCGAAGGCGCAGGACAGTAAAGGTGTATGGAAACAGAAGCTGGTCCCGGTAGTTTCAGCTGTCAGCAGAGCCTCCAGAAAGGCCGTGCAGTCAGCAGGGCAGGACTCGGGGCTCAAGAATGCGAGGGCATCGGAGGTACCTTGATGGCGTTTCTTCAGAGAAGCCCTTTGGAGCCAGAATTTAAATTATACTGCTCAAGACTTTAGTTATTTGTCTAGTTGCTGTTTAAGCTTTTCATTTATCAGTAATTTTAAAAATAGGGGTGTGAAGTCAACTGCAGCACTTTCAAAACTCACACATGCTTGGGCCTCACCCCAGTGTGGGGATGGGGCTGAAGTACCTATTTTTTTAATAGCTCCAGAAGGTAAGAATTCACTTAGGCCGAGGCAGGAAGACAAATTAAACCTATTCAGAGCACAACCCCATCACCACAAAGGGACAGAGAAGGTGGAGAAGGTCCAGAGAAGATAATTAAACTTTGAAGAGAAGGGAATGGTTTCCTGAGGTTTTAAAAAACCTCTAAAGTAATGAAAGACTGCAAAGAAAAGGAATGAGTATTTCTTAACCAAAATCAAAGATATCAGAGTGAGGGGAAGGCATAATCAGAAATGTGAAAGAGGTAACTGTTATAAGAAATAAAATATCAATCTTTTAAAAAAGCGTCTAGTAGTTCAATAAGCTCTGACTGGCACCTGGCAAAGATTTCTAGTAGTCTCTCTTTGACCTGGGTTTTATTTTTGCCCCATTGCTACCACACATTTTAGGTGAGAGATCTTGGGGTCAATTGTAGAAAGATTAAAAAAAGAGAGAAAGATAAAAGCAGACAGAAAGGTGAAGATACAAAAACTAAAAAACTAAAAATAGGTCTAAAAATTTCAATATGCTAGTGTTAACAGGATAGATGGGACACATTATCTTTTCTTGTGTTACATAACACCTGCTTGTGTTATATAAAACTTCCTGGGGAGGTGTATATGTTAAAACAGTCATTTCTACTGGTTGAGGAATAATTTGCATAGGAAGAAGAGGACTGGATCATTCTTTCAGAGTTTACCCGTTTAAGTAGTGTGATTATAGATGATGATGCCGCCACTGTACAAGACGGGGCTGGGGTTTACTTTCATTTTTGGAAAACTTACCTGAGCAATTGCATCCTTGAGTTGATTGTATTTCTCTAGGTCAAAACGTGACTTTTTGGCTCCTTTATGGAAAAATAATAAGTATTGTCTGTCTCTGGCTTCTGGATAAACATATTCCTTCAAAAATAAAAGAAAAATTAAATTATTAGTCCTTAGCACACTATCGTCACAAAATAAGCCCTTACTATTGATTAGATTCAGTACACATGATTGCAAATAAAGATATACTACTGACATGTGCTATGTTAAATATTTCTTAAAATTTTTTTTATTGTGAAAACACAGAAGAGAACACAAAACAAAAATGTACTTCCTAAAGAATCATCATCACATAATAAATTTTAATCATCACCAGGTAAAGAAAATAGAATACTACCAATAACTCAGAAGCCTCCTTCCTGCCCCTGTCCAATTACTCACCCTTTCTTCCTCTGCAAAATAATCACTATCATGACTTTTATGGTATCTGTTTTCTTGCTCTCTTTGTAGCTTTCTTACTTAAAATGCATCTTCCTGAGCTCTACGGATCAGTTTCACCTGGTTTTTAAAATTTTATATTAATAAAAATGAAGTCAGAGAGTACGCAATGTGTATGACTACTTTCACTCAGTATCATGTCTGTGATACTCATCTTTTGCGTGCACCAGTTTCAGGCGTATTGCACGGTGATTCAGATACAGGTAATTACAAAATACTGAGCATCATTCCATGTGCTATACAGTGGGTCTCTGTTGCTTATCTGTTTTATATATAGTAGTGTGTGTATGTTAATCCCAAACTCCTAAATTATATTATTTACATGACTACCTCATATTTTATTTTATAAAATTTTATTTATCTATTTATCTTTGGCTGTGCTGGGTCTTGTTGCTGCATAGGCTTTTTTCTAATTGCAGAGAGCAGGGGCTACTCTCCAGTTGCCGTGTGCAGACTTCTCACTGCGGAGGCTTCTCCTGCTGTGAATCACGGACTCGAGGGCACTTGGGGGCTCAGTAGTTGTGGCTCGGGGTCTCTAGAGCACAGGCGCAATAGTGGTGGTGCACAGGCTTACTTGCTTCACAGCATGTGGGATCTTCCCAAACCAGGGATTGAACTTGTGTCTCCTGTACCGGCAGGCAGATTCATAAGTCACCAGGGAAGCCCTACCTAACATTTTAAAAACAACTTTACTTGAGATACCATACAATTTACCTATTTAAGGTATAACAGTGCTTTTTAGCACAGCCACAGAATTGTACAATCATTACTACAGTAAATTTTAGAATATTTTTATCATCCCCCAAAGAAACCCCATACCCTTTAATATCACTTCTGATCTCCCTCCATACTTCCAGTTCTAGGTTAACTACCTGTCTACTTTCTGTCTCCATAGATTTGCCTATTCTGGATATTTCATAAGTGGAATCATACAACATACAGCCTTATGTGTCTGGCTTCTTTCAAGGCTCATCTGTTTGTTTCATGTATCAGTACATTATTTCTTTTTATTGCCAAGTAAGACTCCATTGAATGGATATGCTACACTTTATTTACCTATTTGTCAATTGATAGACATTCAGATTTTCCCACTTTTGGCTATTATGAATAATCTTGCTATGAACATTTGTGTACAAATTTTTATGTAGACACATGTTTTTACTTCTCTTGATGATATACAGCATTTTCATGATTACTCGTGAGGCTGAGGCTTTTTCATATCCTCTTTTATATTACTGGCCGTTTACACATCCTCTTTTAGAAGTGCCTGTGCATATCTGGATTGTCTTTTTCTTATTGGCTTGTAGGATTTGTTAATATATATGGATCCTTTGTGGGATATACCTACTGCAAACATCTCCTCCCAGCTCATTCTCCCTCCTAATGGTGCTCTTCAGTAAAAAGATGTTCTTAATTGTTAATACAGCCTAATTTATTATTTCTACTTTTTACGGCTAGCACTTTTTATTGTGTAAACAGCTGTTTTCTTTTCCACAGTAATGAAGATGTTCTTCTATATTATTACTTCCCAGGAGCTTCATCGTGCTACCTTTCACGTTTAGATCAACAATCCATCTGGAATTAATTTTGTTTATAGTATGAGGATGAGGTCATTTCTTTTTTTTATATGGACAGTCAATTGTTCTAGCACCATTTACCAAAAGACTTCTTCTCGGCAGCGCCATTTTTTAACATCATAAGTGCATTCACACTAGGGCTGTTCCTACTTTGCTGTCCCATTCCACTGGACTACGTCCACACCTCCGTCACTGCTTCAGTCACTGCAGCTCCGCCGTGTGCTCTGTACTGGAGAACTGTAGACCAGAACTGTAGTCTTCATATCTGACATAGTAAATCCTTTTATGTAGTCTTTCTTCAAGAGTTTATTGACTTTTCTTAGTGTTTTTATTTCCATATAAATTTTAGAAGTAGCTTAATCAAATCTCTTCCCCCAATCCCAAATTTATTGGGATTCTAACTGGGGTTGCAATGAATCTAACAGATCAATGTGGAGAGAACCAACATTTTTACAATATTTACTTTTCTGGTCCATGAACATGTGGTATCATTACATTCATTAAATCTCCTTTAATTTTATGCTTTTCTACATAGACATCTTGTACATCTTTTGCATGATTTATTTTTAAAAGTCATTTTAAGTTGCATCTTTTAAAAAGTTTCATTTCTAACCATTTGTGGTTGGCATATAGATATGTAACTCATTTATGTGCACTGACCTTGTATCCAGTAACCTTAATGAAACTCACTTATGAATTCTAACCAATTATCTACACATGTTTTTAAAATTTTTCTATGTGCAAAATCTATGTATCATGCCAGTTGTTTTTCTTTCCAATATTTTCATCCACTGTATCTTTTTCTTGCCTTCTGCATTGGCTAGGACCAAAAATAAAAGTGGAATGGAAGTGGTCCTCTTACCCTTTTTCTAGGCAACAAAGGGACATTACAACACTTCAAGTTCGCCTACCCCTCCAGATACACATGCTAGTTTTGTATGTTTTCGTTTTTTCTGTGTTTTACGCATTCACTGTTCATTTGTTGTTATTTTTGGCTGTGCTGTGTCTGCTGCAGCACGCAGGCTCTCTCGTCGTGCGTGGACTTCTCATTGTGGTGGCTTCTCCTGTGCACAGGCTCGGGGTGTGCGGGCTTCGGTCGCTGTGGCACAGGGCTCAGTGGTGTGGTACACGGGCTTGGCTGCCTTGTGGCATGTGGAATCTTCCCGGACCAGCGATCAAACCTGTGTTCTCTGCATTGGCAGGTGGATTCTTAACCACTGGACCACCAGGAAGTCCATTTAATATTCATTTAGATTCACTCACAGATTTACCATTTTCATTGCTCTTTATTCCTTCCTGCTTTTTTGACTTTCCAGCTGTGATAACCTTCCTCTGCCCTAAGAACAACAACCTCTAGTATTTCCTTCGTACAGATCTACAGGTGACAAGTTCTCTATTCCTTTGTCTGGAAACATCTTTATTTAACCTTTATTTTGGAAGGATATTTTTGCTGAGTATAGAATCCTAAGTTGACAATTATTTTCTTTCAACACATTGTAGGTACCATTCTATTACCTTCTGGTGGTTGAGATTACCTTCATTTCTGTGGTTGACATGCTATCTAACAGTGACTCCTCAGAAGGCAATCCTTTCTTTTTCTCCTTTTGCTTCTCTTAAGATTTCTTCTTTGTCTTTGTCTTTTGCAATTTTACTTCTGATGTGTCTAGATGTGAGCTTCTCTTCCTTTACATTGATTGGTATTTGACAGAATTTTTAAATCTATAAATTAATGTCTTTCATTATTTTGGAAACCTCTCAGTCATCAGCTCTTTAAATATTGTTTGTTCCCATTCTTTTTCTCCTCTCCTTCTGAGACACTAAGAAAATTAAAAATGTATTAGGCCTTTTCACTTTATCCTCTATACCTCTTGCCTTCTCCTATATTTTACTTCTTTATGTCTTTCCATATTTATTTCTTCTGATTTATTTCCAGGTCACTATATCCCGCTTATGTCTACTCTACAGTTAAATCAATCCATTAAATTTGTTCTCTAGAATGTTCATTGTTTTTTTTTTTTAATCAAATTTTTTTTTTAAATCAGATTTTTTTAAAATCTGTTAATATTCTCAACCTTACCTTTTATCTCCCCAAATACAGTAAGCATAATCATTTTAAAGGCTTTGTCTGATAAATCCAGTTACTAGATCTCCTATTTGTGTTTCAAATGTCTATTGTTTTTATAGGTATTTTCTTGTGTATCTGTTTATTTTTTATTGTATGTTTAACTCTGTATTTAGGCTTAGGATAATGTTATCTCCTCCCAGGGAGATTAATATTCTCTTCTGCCTGGAGCCTGTGAGATTAGCATCATGGGACTTCCAGTATTCTAGGACTACTTCAACCCGATTTACAACACTGGGATGCTTGAAAGAACAGGTTCTTCTATTCTACAATAGTGGCCTTTAAAATTCCAAACCAAAGCAAACGTGTTTCAACCTATTTTAACAATCCCTGGACATGAATGTCTATGGCTTTGGTCCTTCTAGGTTATCCAGTATGGCTCAGCTTCTTGGCTGCTCGGCCTTTACTCAGTGTAAATCCCAGAGGAAAAAGGACACCTAAACACCAGACTCACCTTACTCAGACTTCTCTTCTTCTGGTCCTTGCCTGGTAATTTTTGTTATGTTCTCTAGAATCTACAGGCAGATGTGTTTTATGTTTTGTTTAACTATTTTAACATTTCCTAATGAGAGCATTGTTCTGATTACCTAGTATGCCACAACTGGAAACAGAAGTAAATATTTAAATACTGAGGATGACAGATAACGACTCAACAGTAGTTGAGGGGTTTATGGAAGCTTTTTAAAAAGACAGAATCATGATCTGGATCAAATAATCTTGACCTAAGGGACAAATGCTGGTTTAAAAACTTGAGAGAAAGCCCTCTACTTTCATCTAAGTTGCTGTGACTAGGCTACTTATCTTTGGTAAGGATATAAATGTATACACTAATTCAATTTATTCAGATCTAGTCTATGTATCCTCTCTTGGGCAACAAGCATTTACTAAGCAACTGCATGCTAGACTCTATTCTAGAAACTTGGTTATTTGATAATAACTGAGAAGAAAGACATGGAGAGCTTTATTATAAAGGAAAGAGAGTCAGAGAAGGAGAGTTTGGTAACATAGAGAACATACAAAAAATATATACTGGGGTAAGATTCTGGAAGGAGGTAATAAGATTAAGAGAAGGTAGAAGAGCTAGCCCTGATTAAGAAAATGCCACCTCTTATTTGAATTTAAGGAAATAGTATGCAAGTCAGTAAGGATGCTATTAAACTCACAGAGTTTAGGAATTAGAAAGCTTCTATCTGTTAAGCTCAATTTTCTAGGAGAAGTAGAAGGCAAAGTTAAAGGTGGGATGAGGAGCTTGATGTGAAGTCTTGAAGTAACTTTATGGGGGAAGAAAATCTAATTAGAAACATAAGCAGTTGCCCATTCCATACTATTACATGATTTTTCTCTAGCAATGTTCAGTAGCCTGGATATAGGGTAAATGGCTAGAATTATCCAAGATTAGGAGTTTACAGACTACATATAATGGAAAGACAATGGAGCAGTGATTGAACAGAATGGCAATAGGGTCTAATTGGGACAGAAAAGGAAGCAACACATGAGGAAGGTGACAAAACAAGTTAAGAGAGACGTCAGGAGCCTACAGGTTTAGGCACACGAGTTTTTATTATAAGTAGGTTCTGAATGGTCACTGAAGTAGTTTGCTGGAGTATAACAGAACATAAAGCATGAATGTTGGAACTGAGATGACAAAGGGTATTAAAGGCTAGGTCAGTGTTTCTTAATCTTTTTTCATCATTACCTTAAGATGCCTTTTCAGATATTTTCCCCTTAGCTGCCTCTTCTCCCCAAAGAGGTTTTAATACCACAGATAGACTATATATCCATTTATCTGTTGTAATTTCCAAGATGTTTTACTCCTCAAGAACCAATTTTTGCCTCCTTGAGGGTGACATCCCCTTTGTTGAAAATACTTGGGCTAGGGTATTGAATAGTGGTTCACATGCCTGCTGAAGTAACTTTTTCAACTGGCATTTTCTTATTGTCAGGCTCCTTTTTCATATGACAGAAAGTGGTACTTAGGTCTCACTGAAATATTAGTAAAATTCAATATGCTACTTAATTTTATGATCTCAAGGAACTTATCATCTTATAAAAATTCTTTGGAACTTAATACACTTTTGAATCTATTTAGGTTGCTAATAAAAGCTTATTCAACAGTTTAAATGCTACTGAATAGGCTTTTGCTTCATGGGTGTTAATTATGGCTATTGACATGGGGAAGAATATTTTACATTCAATTTGGTCAATGTTTTCCTACTCACAAGACTAAATTGTTTACTACTGCTATTTTGCAACCAGTCACTTGGGGGCAGCAAAAATGTTGAGGAATCACAGCAGTTCAGCATTTAAACAGTAGGACACATAGGCACTGTATTCAGTTCAGTTCAGTTCAGTCGTGTCTGACTATTTGCGACCCCATGAATCACAACACGCCAGGCCTCCCTCAGTTCAGTTCAGTTTAGTCACTCAGTTGTGTCTGACTCTTTGCGACCCCACGAATCGCAGCACGCCAGGCCTCCCTGTCCATCACCAACTCCCGGAGTTCACTCAGACTCACGTCTATCGAGTCAGTGATGCCATCCAGCCATCTCATCCTCTGTCGTCCCCTTCTCCTCCTGCCCCTAATCCCTCCCAGCATCAGAGTCTTTTCCAATGAGTCAACTCTTCGCATGAGGTGGCCAAAGTACTGGAGTTTCAGCTTTAGCATCATTCCTTCCAAAGAAATCCCAGGGCTGATCTCCTTCAGAATGGACTGGGTGGATCTCCTTGCAGTACAAGGGACTCTCAAGAGTCTTCTCCAACACCACAGTTTAAAAGCATCAATTCTTCGGTGCTCAGCTTTCTTCACAGTCCAACTCTCACATCCATACATGACCACTGGAAAAACCATAGCCTTGACCAGACGGACCTTTGTTGGCAAAGTAATGTCTCTGCTTTTGAATATGCTGTCTAGGTTGGTCATTACTTTCCTTCCAAGGAGTAAGCGTCTTTTAATTTCATGGCTGCAATCACCATCTGCAGTGATTTTGGAGCCCATAAAAATAAAGTCTGACACTGTTTCCCCATCTATTTGCCACGAAGTGATGGGACCAGATGCCATGATCTTAGTTTTCTGAATGTTGAGCTTTAAGCCAACTTTTTCACTCTCCTCTTTCATCAAGAGGCTCTTTAGTGCTTCTTTGCTTTCTGCCATAGGGTGGTGTCATCTGCAGATCTGAGGTTATTGATATTTCTCCCGGCAATCTTGATAGTCTAGAGGGCCACAGTCCTTGGAGTGTCACAAAGAGTCCAACATGACTGAGCAACTAACACATTCAAACACTATACAGTTAACCCTTGAACAACATGGGTTTGAACCAAACAGGTCCACTTATATGTGGATTTTTTTTCAATGGTAAATACTATAGCACTACACGATCCACAGTCAGGTGAATCCCCAGATGGGGAACCTTGGATATGGAGAGACTATGGATACAGAGGAACCATGGGTCAGAGGGACGACTGTAAGTTATATGTGGATTTTTTTTTTTTTCACTTCACAGAGGGTTGATGCCCCTAAACCCTGATGTTCAAGGGACAACTGTAATTTAATGTGTTTAAAATACCTAGTACATACACAGATGAGTTGAGAGACATTTGGAAAGGACAGCAACCAGTTATGAACTTCGGCTAAGGAGTCTAGATTTCACCTGATAAAAAGAACCCATTTAAGGGGTGTCTCAGTGGTAAAAAATCCACCTGCCAATGCAGGAGACATGGGTTCAATCCCCAAGTTGGGAAGATCCTCTGGGAGCAGGAAATGGCAACCCACTCCAGTTTTCTTGCCTGGGAAATCCCATGGACAGAGGAGCCTGGTGGGCTACGGTTCAGGGGATCACAAACAGTCAGACACAACTTGGAAACTAAACAACAAGAAACTAAAACAACAAGAAACTAAACAACATAGACATATGCAAGCCATGCCCAGAGGTCTGATTAGATAAGACTGATCTGGTTGCCCGCTCTGTTCATATAGAGTGATGAATATGAGCTAGACATGGGATTAAGTGCTAGAGATGCTGGGCAAACAATAGCAGGACATGAGCAATGTACTTCCTCTCTTCTGCCCACTAGACAAATTTGGGAGGCCCAGAAAGGTTAAATAACACCCTTGAGCTTTCATTTTCCCTCACAAAAATAGGCCTGTGACCACTGGTCTAATGACTACAGAAATAAAACATCTATGTTCATTCAACAGAGGCCATGTAAAAACATAAGAAGCAACTCTCAGAATTCTTTTGACACTTAAGAAAATAGAAAAAGTTTCTCATCTATCTCAACTATTTCAAGTGATTTTTATTCAAGGGAGCCTGGATCTATGGTTGTATCACTTAAAGCAATAATAAATCCCTCATACATCCCATGGATTTCCAAGCTACTAAAAAAATAGCACTAACAATAACAATTAGTTCTAGACACTGATATTTAATACATGAGCCTTGGTTGTTAAAGAACAGAATAGTGATTAGATATCTAACTTTCACTTCCCTTCCTTGACATTAAAATAACATTGACAAATACCTATACTACTGATATACTTAGAAGTAACCCAGAGTTTTGTTTATTTGATTAGTTTTCACCAATTCTCCATTCCAAATATTCGATAAAAACAAAAAACTACCCCATCTGACTGCTACATTAATTACACAGTACATAAAAAGCCAAGCCAACTGAGCTGAACAAGTTATCCTACAGCTGACCTCTCTTCTCCTTTGCCTTCTTATTCTCTATCTTACCATAATATTGTTATGAATTTAGCACTTTATATGGTTCTCTTAATAGTCTGTTTGCTCCATGGGGGCCAAAGCCATGTCTTATATCTCTCTATCTCTAGCACCTAGAGTAGTTCCTGATATGTAATTGGCATGCATGAGCATGTGCATGTACATGTGTATATGTGAGTGACTGCATATAAAGGATAAGTGATTTACTTAAAGGGAACTGGCCTTATAAAGAATATGAGAGAAAAGAGAACTACTTTGACAACCAAAATTTCACTATGTCAGGAAAGTTACTTGAAGAGGAATTCTTACCTGGCGTGTCATTACAAAATATGCATACATTGCCATGGCACTTCCATAAGTGATGAAGTAGGTGACTGGCTCCATGATGTCCCAAGAATATTCCCACCAGGTAAGCCGGGCCAAAATGCCAAACTGTGTGGCCATGTAGGCAAGTCCACCCCATAGCACCAAAGTGGTCCTCTTCTCAGCTTTTCTGCTGATTTCAATTCGTACCTATAGGTCACACATGATCAGTCAACTCTAAAGCATTTTGACATAGATCCAATTTTAAACTCTTATTTAAACTGTTCTATGTTCACTTAAGAACAGGGCTTGCAATCAAGATACAAGTTGGTCTCAATTCTAGAAAACAGAGTTTGTCTTCCTAAATAGTATCTGCAGTTTTTACTGAATAATATTTTATAGGAATAACATTTTTAGTACACTAGTAGCTGAAAATATGGTGAAATAAGTTAGTTTCATAGGTCTTTATCCAACCACAAGATTATTTTCTTTGAAAGAGGGAAACAAAAATAGGCTAATGTTCTCTCACTGTAGCATTCAAGATTTAATCCATTATTAATTTTTTACTCAAGAGGTCTACTGGGGCAAAAGAGCACAGCGAGTCAGAGCATGGGCTCTGGATTCAGGCCCTGATCCAAGAATCACCATAACTTCATTAATGTGTTGTTCTGTTAAATAAGAGAATACAGGTAAAATATGTAGGACAATTCCTAGCACAAAGTAAATATTCAGTAAAGGATGATAATTATTTTGTTATAGCTAATACATTAAAAAAAGCTTTGCATTTTGAAAGTACAAAGTTTAAATTTCATCTCCCTTTACAATAGTTCCTCAAACATTTCTAAAGGTCTTAAATTTAATGAGAACAACCTTGAGATATATGTTTATTACTTTTAAGGAAATAAGAAAAAAGTACAATATTATTTATTCTCCTCCTTAATCTCTAATATAGTCTAGTTTCTTAAAGTGGAAATACTTGTATTATTATTAAAAAATAAGGATGACACATCTTCAGTGTAAAACATTCAGCAAAGTATAAAGAAGAAAAATTATTCATGATCCTATCATTCTATTAGCATTTGGGAATACGTCCCTTCTATTTTCTTCTTTGTGTGTGTGTGTGTGTGTGTGTGTGTGTGTGTGTATGGCTATATGTGTAACATATATTTCAATGAAAAATGGAATCATAGTATGCACTACCACGGGCTTCCCGGGTGCCTCAGTGGTAAAGAATCTGTCTGCCAATACAGGAGATGCGGGGTTGATCCCAGGGTTGGGAAGATTCCCTGGAGAAGGAAATGGCAACCCACTCCAGCATTCTTGTCTGGGAAATCCCATGGACAGAGAGCCTGGTGGGCTATAGTCCTTGGGATCACGAAAGAGTTGGATGACTTAGTGACTAAACAATAACAAAATGCACTAATGCGTACATTATCTTATAATTTACTTTTCATAAAATATGAGTTTTCTATAGCATATTAGATCGACAGAATTGTTTTTTAACAGTTACATGATATTCCATATAATATTAATTCTTAAGTTGGCTAAAATGATTATCTACCTCACTTAGAACCCTTCTTGATCAGCAAGTATTCCAATCTTTGTCATAAAGGTAGTATGTCTGGTTAATGAGAATATATTCAGGCCTCAAAGCTCTAGGTCCATTATTAAGGCCCAAACTATTTCTTTTAAAGTTCTTTCATAGTTTTAATTGGAAGATTTTTATGATTCAGTTCCCCAACTCATCAGGTTAACATAATTCAATCACATACAACTTGGAGGGGGGGAAGCAAACATATATCCTCTGGAAAAAATACTAGTGAAGAGAAAAGTGTGAA
Organism: Bos grunniens; assembly: GCF_055505025.1. Taxonomy (NCBI): domain Eukaryota; kingdom Metazoa; phylum Chordata; class Mammalia; order Artiodactyla; family Bovidae; genus Bos; species Bos grunniens. Next base: position 17,300,252 of record NC_141192.1, read on the forward strand.
ATTTGAATTTGCACCTTTTCCAGGGGCGCCAGCTGTTCTTTGAGATCTTCTAATCTTTCAATAAGCTCCCTTTCCTTGTTTAACTGGTGCTGCTCGATGCACAGCGTTGTGTATAGCTGCTGGACCAGTGTCTTTACATCATTCAGTGTTGCTGCATTTTCATGGCTTAAGAGGTCTGAAAGAAAAAAATTGTTTTTAAAAATTTAAGCCTTAATTCAAGGGCCCCCAATCTCTGGGGCCATAGACCAGTACCTCCTGTCAGATCAGCGGCAGCATTAGAGTAGAAATAAAGTGCACAATAAATTAAACAGGCTTGAATCATCCTGAACTGTTCCCCCTCAACCTACCACTGCCCTGGTTGTAGAAAAAATGTCTTCCATGAAATCGGTCCCTGGTTCCAAAAAGGTCGGGGACTGCTGCCTTAAATAAAGAGTTGCTATTCCGAGGGCTATTTGTGATAAGAACAAGGGAGATTCATTCACTATAGGGAATCTACCTGCAGTGCTAAACTGAAGGAAAGGGATAGTTCCTTTTTAAAAAGGAAGGATCTATAAATCCCAGAAAGTAAGTTCCAAATTTGAGCAACTTGAAAATTTTGAAGCCAACATCCACCATTATACTGTTGGAAGTGTAAATGCTACAAGTAATAATAATCTTCATTAGATAAAGACAAAAAATTCAAAATAATAAAAAACTGGGAATAGAACTGCTTTATGATCCAGCAATTCCACTGCTGGGCATACACACTGAGGAAACCAGAATTGAAAGAGACACGTGTACCCCAATGTTCATCGCAGCACTGTTTATAATAGCCAGGACACGGAAGCAACCTAGATGTCCATCGGCAGACGAATGGATAAGAAAGCTGTGGTACATATACACAATGAAGTACTACTCAGCCGTTAAAAAGAATGCATTTGAGTCAGTTCTAATGAGGTGGATGAAACTGGAGCCTATTATACAGAGTGAAGTAAGCCAGAAAGAAAAACACCAATACAGTATACTAACACATATATATGGAATTTAGAAAGATGGTAACAATAACCCTGTATACGAGACAGCAAAAGAGCCGCTGATGTATAGAACAGTCTTTTGGACTCTGTGGGAGAGGGAGAGGGGTGGGATGATTTGGGAGAATGGCACTGAAACATGTATAATATCATATATGAAACGAGTCGCCAGTCCAGGTTCAACGCACGATACTGGATGCTTGGGGCTGGTGCATTGGGACGACCCAGAGGGATGGTATGGGGAGGGAGGTGGGAGGAAGGTTCAGGATGGGGAACGCATGTATACCTGTGGCGGATTTATTTTGATATATGGCAAAACCAATACAATATTGTAAAGTTAAAAAATTAAATTAAATTAAATTAAAAAAAAAGAGAAATGTTAAAAACTAGTAGAGAAGTTTAGAATTAATCTGATTATTATCATGCTTATTAAAATTTTGATCTATAATTTATCTGTGGTCTTGCCATTTTAACTGGTCATTTTTTTCCTTTAGTAACTAACACTTGAGGGAAAAACATATAGTATTTCAAATTTGCAAATACAAGGTATAAATAAAAATATCATTATCCTAATAATCTTAGCCTCTATATACCTTCCCCCTAACACATCAATTTTTATTTATTCCTGTTGGGCAAAGACATGGACTAGCTCTTTGGGTCTCAACATCAAAGAGCATGAAGTCATGAGAATGACTGAAAAGGTAAATGATTAAATAATTCTTTGATTCAATATCCTCTTCTGTGAGTAGCATGTGTTTCCAGAACTCTAAAAATTATGTTTTGAAAATTTAATAAAAAGCCAGCTAATTTTAGCTGTCAAAGAATTTTTTAAAAAGCACCCAAGTAAAGCTTTTGTTTTAGAATCTTATTAGCCTTGAATGTGACATTCTGTTACCTGGAGCAGGAGGTCAGCCTTCTTCTAAACCAAAATAAGCCATGGTCAGAATTAGTCATGCATTATATATGGAATTTAGAAAGATGGTAACAATAACCCTATATGCAAGACAGCAAAAGAGACACAGGTGTATAGAACAGTCTTTTGGACTCTGTGGGAGAAGGCGAGGGTGGGATGATCTGAGAGAATAGCACTGAAACATGTATATTATCATATGTGAAACAGATCGCCAGTCCAGGGTTGATGCATGAGACAGGGTGCTCAGGGCTGGTGCACTGGGATGACCCAGAGGGATGGGATGGGGAGGGAGGTGGGAGGGGGGTTCAGGATGGGGAACACATGTAAACCCATGGCCAATTCATGTCAATGTATGGCAAAAACCACTACAATATTGTAAAGTAATCAGCCTTCAATTAAAATAATTAAATTAAAAAATTAATTAATTAAAAAAAAGAAAATTAGGTATGAATGGAGCTGTTTAGGTGAAACTCATTTTAGATTCCAGTATAATTTCTCTAAAAATTTGCTTCCGTATCTTCAGAAAAATGTGTACATTTTAAGTACAATGCAGTGAAAAGAGCTCTGAACTAAAACCAGGAGTCCTACTGATACGGTAGCCTCTAACTACACGTGGCTGTTGAACACTTAAAAGGTGACTATACTTTACTGAGATGTACTCTAAAGAAAATCTACACCACAAAAAAAGTCTTCATATAAGTTAAAGAATATAAAATATCTCATTAATAAAGTTTTATATTGATGATACATAAAATGAAATAAGCATAGTTTGGATACATGAGACTAGTTTAAAAGTTATTAAAATTAATTTTACCATGTCATACCATGACATGGATGAAACTTAAAAAAAATCATATGAAATGAAAGAAACCAGACACAAAAGACTACATATTGTATGATTCCATGTATATGAAATGCCCGTAAGAATTGATGCTTTCAAACTGTGGTGCAGGTGAAGACTCCTGAAAGTCCTTTGGGCAGCAAGGAAATCAAACCAGTCAATCTTAAAGGAAATCAACCCTGAATATTTGCTAGAAGGACTGATGCTAAAGCTCCAAGACTTTGCCACCTGATTTGAAGAGCCAACTCACTGGAAATGATTTTGATGCTGGAAAAAATTGAGGGCAAGAGGAAAAGGGGGAGACAGAGGATAAGATGGATGGCATCACTGTCTCAATGGACAATGAGTTTGAGCAAACTCAGGGAGATAGTGAAAGAGGGAGAGAAGCCTGGCATGCTTCAGTTCATGGGGGTCACAGAGTCAGACACGACTGAGCGACTGAACAACAAGAGCAACGACAATAAGCAGCTGTTGAGAGGTGAAATGGGAGTTGACTGCTATTGGGCATGCAGTTTCTTTTGTGATATAAGAATGGTCTAAAAAAAAGAATTAGTCATGCGTGTATTTCAAATATTCTTCAAGGTGTCCTTCACTAGATTTATCACAGAAATTCAATCAATAAAAAATTCAAAAAAGAGTAGCAAATTGGATTAAAGAAGAGCTGATACAGTAATATGGGCTATAGCACCTAGCACAGTTATCTATCTTCATACTTCAATGAATGTGTGCTGCATTAATGGGAAAAGATTAAAGCAAGAACACCCTGAGCTCGAGAAGTCATCTGTGTCAACAGGGTCTGTTTTGCACTAAAGTTGCAGCTCACATTCACAAATCATTCTACAATTTCCAAAGTTCCAAAAAGAGAAAACTGCACTCTGGAATGTCACAGTAAAGTGGTAAAGTCCACACCTCCTGATCCCCAGGCCTGGAACTGAGTTATAAGGCTTTTACTATACCTGGAAAATCCCGTGGACCGAGAAGCCTGGCAGGATGCAGTCCATGACGTCGCTAAGAGTCAGACACGACTGAGCGACTTCACTTTCACTTTTATGCATTGGAGAAGGAAATGACAACCCACTCCAGTGTTCTTGCCTGGAGAATCCCAGGGATGGGGGAGCCTGGTGGGCTGCCGTCTACGGGGTGGCACAGAGTCGGACATGACTGAAGTGACTTAGCAGCAGTTATTATATATTTACATATCTTATATATATAAATATATAATATTAATATATATATTAATTATGTATTATAAAATATTAATATCAATATTAATATTTTCTTGCGAGCTCAGTCCTCTTTCAAAAAGATAATTGTTTAGGTAGGTATAAATTATCTATGGTTAACAAAATCCTCTCACACATATTACTCCATATTTATTCTCATATATACAATCCATAATTTACAAGTGAGGAATTTGAGTTCTTCAATGGGCTTCCCTGGTGGATCAGTGGTAAAGAACCCGTCTGCCAATGCAGGAGACGTGGGTTCAATCCCTGGCTCAGGAAGATCCCTGGAGAAGGAAATGGCAACCCATTCCAGTATTTCTCCCTGGGAAATCCCATGGAGAGAGGAGCCTGGTGGGCTACAGTCTATGGGGTTGCAAAAGAGTTGGACACAACTTAGAGACTAAACAAAAACAGTAGACACAATTTGAGTTCTAGAGAGATAAGATTAACAAACATTTTTGTATTAGGTACCAATAACCTCAGATATGCAGACGACACCACTCTTATGGCAGAAAGCGAAGAAGAACTATAGAGCCTCTTGATGAAAGTGAAAGAGGAGAATGAAAATGTTGGCTCAAAGCTCAACATTCAGAAAACTAAGATCATGGTATCCGGTCCCATCACTTCATGGCAAATAGATGGGGAAACAGTGGAAACAGTGTCAGACTTTATTTTTCTGGGCTCCAAAATCACTGCAGATGGTGACTGCAGCCATGAAATTAAAAGACGCTTACTCCTTGGAAGGAAAGTTATGACCAACCTAGACAGCATATTGAAGAGCAGAGACATTACTTTGCCAACAAAGGTCCGTCTAGTCAAGGCTATGGTTTTTCCAGTGGTCATGTATGGATGTAACAGTTGGACTGTGAAGAAAGCTGAGCACCAAAGAATTGATGCTTTTGAACTGTGGTGTTGGAGAAGACCCTTGGACTGAAAGGAGATCTAACCAGTCCATCCTAAAGGAGATCAGTCCTGGGTGTTCATTGGAAGGATTGATGTTGAAGCTGAAACTCCAATACTTTGGCCACCTGATGCAAAGAGGTAACTCATTGGAAAAGACCCTGGTGCTGGGAAAGATTGAGGGCAGGAGGAGCAGGGGACGACAGAAGATGAGATGGTTGGATGGCATCACCGACTCAATGGACATGGGTTTGGGTGGATTCTGGGAGTTGGTGATGGACAGGGAGGCCTGGTGTGCTGCGGTTCATGGGGTCACAAAGAGTCGGACACGACTGAGCAACTGAACTGAACTGAACTGAGCTATTCAAAAATTCTATATTAGGTACTGAGCTATTCAAAATCACTGCAGATGGTGACAGCAGCTATGAAATTAAAAGATGCTTGCTCCCTGGAAGAGAAGCTATGACCAACCTAGACAGCATATTAAAAAGCAGAGACATTACTTTGCCAACAAAGGTCCATCTAGTCAAGGCTATGGTTTTTCCAGTAGTCATGTATGGATGTGAGAGCTGGACTATAAAGAAAGCTGAGCACCAAAGAACTGATGCTTTTGAACTGTGGTATTGGAGAGTCTCTTGAGAGTCCCTTGCACTGCAAGGAGATCCAACCAGTCAATCCTAAAGGAAATCAGTCCTGACTATTCATTGGAAGGACTGATGTTGAAGTTGAAACTCCAATACTTTAGCCATCTGATGTGAAGAACTGACTCTTTAGAAAAGACCCTGATGCTGGGAAAGATTGAAGGCAGGAGGGGAAGGAGACGACAGAGGATGAGATGGTTGGACAGCATCACTGACTTGATGGACATGAGTTTGAGCAAGCTTCAAGAGTTGGTGATGGACAGGGAAACCTGAAGTGTTACAGTCCACAGGGTCACAGAGAGTCGGACACAACTGTACGACTGAACCGAACTGAACTGAGTTATTCACTACAGAGGCACATGCTCAGTCACTTCAGTCACGTCCAATTCTTTGCAACACCATGGACTGTAGATGGGCAAGCTCCTCTGTTCATGGGATTTCCCAGGCAAGAATACTGGAGTGGTTGCCATTTCCTTCTCCAGGGAATCTTCCCAAACAAGGGATCAAACCCACATCTTCTGCAGCTCCTTCATTGGCAAGTGAATTCTTTACCACTGAGCCACCTAGGAAGCCTCACTGTGGTGGGGAAAAATCAAATATAAGCTAGTTCCTTCCCTTAGTGAAACCTAATAATGATATTCACAAAATTGCAGAGCTAGCAAAAGATCTGACTGGTTGTCCAATGACTTTTATTTCATGCTCTTTCCTTTTCTATTTCCACTTTCAAATCATAATTACACTTAAAAGTGCTTAGCAATCCAGGGAGGGAGGAAGGGAGGAAAGAAGAAAGGAAGCAAGCATGCAAACTAAATAGACTCTCCATCTTCCTTTTCCTAATGAAGCACAGACGTTAATGATCAAATATGTGTGGTCAATCATAACCTGAAAATCTATTAAATCCAAAATCAGGCTTGGTATTTGTTTTATAAAAAAGTCAGTGTCTATTAAAATATCATTCACTGAAGACATATTTTAAAACTAATATTCATATTCTGAGTTCTGCTGTGTAGAAAATTTATTTTTTATTTCAATCTTTTCTTTCATGGCTTCTTCTGTATTTTATGGTATAGTCAGAAACATTTCTCAATCCAAGTTTGTTTCTCCATTGATTTTTTTTTTGCTACAATAAATTATAAAATAAGTAGTTAAGTGAATGGGTACATACATTTATACATTCATACAGTAGGTAGCAGCTATGAAAAAGAATAAGGAATTCTTTATGCTCTGGTATTTTAAGATTTTCAGAATACACTGTTAGGTAAGAAAAGCAATCTGGTGGTTTAATACCCTGACATTTAGTTTCACTGGAATGATGTTTCCCTAAATATCCCCAATTCCCCAAAATTCCCTGTATAGTTCTGAATTAGAGTTAGCCACAAGACAGACTTAAGTGAGATTCTGGAAAGCAGGAGAGAAGCAGAAGCCCTGAAGAAGCTCTGAAGGTAGTAAGACAGATGCAGAGGTGCCTGGAGATGCCAGCGTGAGCCTGCTCTCCCTGGCTCTGCATCCGGCTCTTTATCCTCAGCGGCCACCTCTGAAGATTCACAGCAAATCACACCTTCAGTCAGGTGCACCTGCTAGAGCTGTGCTGTCCAAAACAGCAAGCGCTGGCCATGTGTGGCTGCTTGAATCAAAGTGAAATAGCATGTAAAATTCAGTTTTTCGGTCACACTAGCCACATTTCAAGTGCTCAGTAGGCACAGAGGGCTGATGGCTACCATACTAAACAGTGCAGAAATGTAACATTTTCATCATCACAGAAGTTCTATTTGATCACCCTGTCTCAGGGATTTCTCCACCAGCCCTTCTTTGCTAATTCTCCTTAACCTAAGAATTAAGGAGAATTTCCAGGTTCCCTGGCAAGCTTTGATTTGTCCACATTTGCCACCACTTCAAAATTAGTACCTTTTCTCTGATCTTCCAAGCTCCCCTTTACAGACTTACTTCTTTACTTTCATCTACAACTGTACAAAGTCTCATGCCTATAATAAATCTTTTATTCCACATCATTCAGAGCTCTGCTTCCCCAATTGAATCCTGACTGACATATGCAATGTGTATGCTATGCTATTATTTGCATAAAAAGGGGAAAAATTATGCATTCACACTTGCTTATGAATGAACTATCTCTGACAGGAAACCTAAAAAACTAAGAAAAATGCTTGCTGGTAAGAGGAGAAAAGGGTGGCTGGTAAAACAGGAATGAGAAATTTTTTCCTATATATTCTTAGACTTTGGGATTTGAACATTGTGAATGTATTACCTATTCAAAACAAATAAGATTTTATGTGCTCCAACATACCTTCAAATGGCAATGAAAAGATTATAAAATGATAATTCATAGGAGATCAGTCTTAGAGATTTCCAGTTCTAGACCTGGCTGAACAAACAGCTGCTATCTTTCTGACCAGGTATCAGAGTAGCCCTGGCAAACTCAGGGGACTTAGCTTTATTTTGTTAAGATTTTCCTGACAGGGAGAATATGCTTCCATGATATTGTCATGGTAGAGGAAAACAACAACCTCAAACCCCTCAACCCTGAAAAATCTGCCCATATATTTGGAGATGAAATTATAGGAAGAGAGAAGATAAATCTGCTAATGGCTTAACTTCTGGATGATTTGAGTATGCTTCACTAAAAATTAATTAAGATGTTTATTAATGTTTCTGCACATGCCATCAATGCCAGGATAATTAAGGTACACAAAGATAGAGAAATGTGCAAAAATAATAGGTTAAACACTCTTTTCAGCTAGTATAATGGTTTGGAAAAGACTGGCTATTTGAGTCACTGGTATTTGGTTTGCCTGTTCAACTGTTTCTCTCAATTATTCACATTATTAGGACAGAAGCAAGGTCTCAAGTATCCTCTGGATGGATAAATGGGACAAAGGGCTCAATGGTGCCAATCAAAATGATCCTTCTCATTACAAACACTCTCAGACTCTTTGCAACCCCCATGGACTGCAGCCCACCAGGTGCCTAACTCCATGGGATTCTCCAGGCAAGAATACTAGAGTGGGTTGCCATTTCCTTTTCCAGGGGATCTTCTCAACCCAGGGATTGAACCCAGGTCTCCTGCATTGCAGGTGGGTGCTTTATTGTCTGAGCTACTAGGGAAGCCCCAAGATCAAATTTAAAACCATCTAACTGCTACAATAACTACTTCTCTCATCCTGCAGAGGTCAGAGAGGAATCCAGCCATACATAGCTATGGTAACCAAGAGAATGCAATGGAACTTGCAACTAGCCTTGCTACTATGACCTGCCCCTTTGTTCCATTTCAGCTTTTTCCTGGCTCTTCCCTCCAATTTTGGTGTTAGGTACAAGAGCTGTTAGTACTTAGGTATCTATGTACTATGTAGTACTTGTGATCTAATAATTATATTAGGATCTAATAAAATTTAAATCCTACATGAATAAGTTCTCTATCCTCAGTGCCTGGTGAAGTGTGTGAAGTTAAAGTTTATTGGTGTACAATGTTCATAGAGCATTTTTTAGTTCTAAAGTACTACCCAAACACAGGGAAAAGAAAAACAGGAGAAAAAAAGTGAAAATTAAAGGAGGGTAAGGAATGAGTTCTGAAAGAGATGGGAATACCAGACCACCTGATCTGCCTGAGAAACCTGTATGCAGGTCAGGAAGCAACAGTTAGAACTGGACATGGAACAACAGACTGGTCCCAAATAGGAAAAGGAGTACGTCAAGGCTGTATATTGTCACCCTGCTTATTTAACTTATATGTAGAGTACATCATGAGAAACACTGGGCTGGAAGAAACACAAGCTGGAATCAAGATTGCTGGGAGAAATATCAATAACCTCAGATATGCAGATGATACCACTCTTATGGAAGAAAGTGAAGAGGAACTAAAAAGCCTCTTGATGGAACTGAAAGAGGAGAGTGAAAAAGTTGGCTTAAAGCTCAACATTCAGAAAACGAAGATCATGGCATCTGGTCCCATCACTTCATGGGAAATAGATGGGGAAACAGTGGAAACAGTGTCAGACTTTATTTTTGGGGACTCCAAAATCAGTGCAGATGGTGATCGCAGCCATGAAATTAAAAGACACTCCTTGGAAGAAAAGTTATGACCAACCTAGATAGCATATTCCAAAGCAGAGACATTACTTTGCCAACACAGGTCCGTCTAGTCAAGGCTATGGTTTTTCCAGTGGTCATGTATGGATGTCAGAGTTGGACTGTGAAGAAAGCTGAGCACCAGAGAATTAATGCTTTTGAACTGTGGTGTTGGAGAAGACTCTTGAGAGTCCCTTGGACTGCAAGGAGATCCACCCAGTCCATTCTGAAGGAGATCAGTCCTGGGTGTTCTTTGGAAGGAATGATGCTAAAGCTGAAACTCCAGTACTTAGGCCACCTCATGCGAAGAGTTGACTCATTGGAAAAGACTCTGATGATGGGAGGGATTGGGGGCAGGAGGAGAAGGGGACAACAGAGGATGAGATGGGTGGATGGCATCACCGACTCGATAGAAGTGAGTTTGAGTGAACTCCGGGAGTTGGTGATGGACTGGGAGGCCTGGCGTGCTGCGTGATTCATGGGGATACAACTGAGCGACTGAACTGAACTGAAGGAATGAGTAGAAAAAACTATGTCAAGACTTTAAAAACTATACTGGTGCTCACTTTGGCAGCACATATAGTAAAACTGGAACGATACAGAGAAGATTAGCATGGCCCCCGTGCAAGGATGGCATGCAAATTCATGAAACGTTTCACATTTTTCTGTATCAACCTAGAGGGATGGGATGGGGAGGGAGAAGTGAGGGAGGTTCAAGAGGGAGGGGACACGTACGCCTATGGCTGATTCATGCTGATGTCTGACAGAAAACAACAAAATTCTGTAAAGCAATTATCCTTCAATTAAAAAATTTATTAATTAAAAAAAGAAATAGGGAAAAAAACTATTCTGGGACAGTTTTCCTTCATTAACTATTTTAACTTTTATTAGATAAACTGTATTTGTCCATCTGCGCGGTGTATATACAGAACCCTAGTGTGCTCGTCACCTAACACCCAAACCTAGCGCTGCCAGTTCACTTTCTCCATTTGTGAGTGAGAGCCGCTCAGTCGTGTCCGACTCTTTTCCATCCCATGGACTATACAGTCCATGGAGTTCCCAGGCCAGAATACTGGAGTGGGTAGCCTTTCCCTTCTCTAGGGGATCTTCCCAACCCAGGGATCGAACCCAGGTCTCCCACATTGCAGGCGGATTCTTTACCAGCTGAGCCACAAGGGAAGCCCAACAATACCAGAGCGGGTAGCCTATCTTCCTGACCTAGGAATTAAACCGGGTCTCCTGCACTGCAGGCGGATTCTTTACCAACTGTGCTTTCACTAAAAACAGTTACAATGTTGAGACCAATAGGCTTACTCTTCTGGATGAGCAGCCTCCCTCTCAATACAGAAATTCAACTGTTTTCTTACTGAATGCAACTGGAAAAGAATGGTAACTTGGATGCCCGCATTATCTCCCTCAGACAGGGAGAGGAAGATAATGTAATGGAAACACTACCTTGTGTGTGTGTACTGAGTCGCTGAGTCACGTCTGACTCTCCGCGACCCTATGGACTGTAAGTAACACACCAGGTTCCTCTGTCCATGGGATTCGCCAGGCACAAATACTGGAGAGGGTTGCCATGCCCTCCTCCAGGGTATCTTTCTGACCCAGGGATCAAACCTGCATCTCCTGCATTGGCAGGCAGATTCTTTACCACTGAGCCACATGGGGAGCCCTAAAACTTACATTTTTTCAAAAGAAAAAGATACTTAGTTTTACTATGTTTTAAAAGTTAAGGGGAAAAGCGTTTATAAACTTAAAGGAGTATTATTTAAGCTTCTGTGAAAAATGGTATATAATGACTGAATCTCTCATTGGCTAAGAAAGCAGAGCTGAAAGAGCTTTGATGTCTAGATTTAAATATTAAAATTATCTTTTTAAGTTCTATAATGCTGCTGCTAATGAGCTTACCAAATTTCACATTTCAATTTACAATTATCCCATGAATTAGAGACTTCTGACCCTTGCAAACTTCACGTCTGTCTTCTAGTGAAGGTGGACAGATATTCTACAGCTCTGAGGTACAGATAAGTCAAAGAGTTATATATGGCTACCACATTGATTACCAAAGAATCAAATATAATTTCTCCCCTTTTCGGTTTCTACCTTTATTTTCCTTATTCAACTTGAGAATAGTCTTATTAAAAAAACTAAAACATATTCATTTCTATTTAAAAAACATAGTATTAGGACAAGATGGTTGGAAATATTCATTGATTTAAATACCTCTAGTTTTTGAAAACATAACAGATAGAAGCTTGTATCATTACTTTCGTGATTGTTATACCTTACATAAGACTACATTAGTCAACTTTTAATATTTTAGTGAGATTCTATTTCCTTTGGACATATACCCCAGAGTGGGATGCTGAATCATGTGGCAGTTCCATGTTGGTAAAAGTTCCATGCTGGTAAAAATTAATTTTATAATTATAAGATGAACAAGTTCTGGGGATCTAATGTACAGCATAATGACTATGGTTAAAACTGCAACGTATACTTGAAAGTGGCTAAGAAAGTAGACATCAAGTATTCTCATCAAAAAGAAATGGTAACTGTGAAATAGCTCCTCTAGGCCCTCCTGCGCCTGCGCAGCCACGGCTCCTTGGACATGGGGTTGCTCCTCCCAGCTGCCGCCCCTGGCCTCATGAAATGATGGAGGTATTAACTAATCTTACTGTGATAATCATTTCTCAACACCTAAGTGTATCAAATTATCACACTGTATATCTTAAATGTACATAATATTATGTGTCAATTATATATCAATAAACCTATGGAAAAAATACAAAAACTAAGTAAAATAAGGCCTGTACTTCTGCTATTTTAGAGAACTTTCTAGTTCAAGAATCAGAGAATAAAGAAGAAAAACATATTAGCATAGCTAATATATATAGCTAACAATTCTTGGTTTACATGTTTAGTTATTCTAACTTAACTATTAAAGGATACTTTAACTCACTTAATTCACTCAATATAGAATGATTACCTAAGTCAACAAGTATGTAAAAATCACAGGACCTTCCCTCTGAGCACTTGAAAAAGGATTACGAAGGATTCAGAGAAGACAGTGATCACTTCTGGTTGGCTGGGAGTCAGAGAAAGAATAGGATCATGAAAGCCTTCATGGAAGAGCTGACATTGATGATTTTGACATGAGGAAATGGTAAAAAAGGAAAAAGGCATCTCAGGAAAGGTGAGCAAACACTAACACGGCAAAGAATGAGGACATATATAGTTCAGGAAAGCAGAAAGGAGTACACAGTGGAGGAAACGTAGCATCATTTAAAAGGAAAAGAGAAAAAATTTAAAGGTAGAGGCAAGCCAGATTTTGAGGAAGGCATTCAATACTTAGGCTTTTACCTTTTCTACATTAGGGACAATTCACAAAAGAAGAATGGAGGGGACTTCCCTAGCGGACCAGTGGTTAGGAATCTGTGATTCCACTGTAGGGGGCACAGGTTTGATTCCTCGTCATGGAACGAGAATTCTGTGCAGCAAAAAAAAAAAAAAAAAGCAGAATGGAAAAAAACAAATGTCTTAGGAAGCTGATGGATGCGGTGGTGGTAATAAGAGGGGAATTAACAACATCAGCAAGTGACTATCAAGGCAAAGAGAGAAAAATGACCAAAAAGACACACTTCAAAGTGCTATTTCAGAGGGTTATTTAATACCATCAGTACTGTGCAGAGTCACATTGGAGAGCAGAGTGAAAAGAAAAATCAGTAATACTGATTGTCTTTATTTAAATTTTTGATGTTTTATCAGGAATTTTTTGCATTAACTTTGGTTTTTAACAGTAGTTCTTTAAAATACTTGATTACTGAGTTTCTTGGCGTGTTCTTAGAATCTGCACCTAAGACAAACATCCTAACTTTTTCCACACAAAAGCGTATACATGTCAGAAATTCCCAAGAACAATTATTGTACAATAATTGACTTTCAGAATGCTAACCCTTAGCCATCAAAAAAAGTGGGGTTAATTCCTGTTACATACATTTAAGAGGACAGGGAGTTCCATAATTTGTTTACAAAAGGTTCCTCAAATAACATTAAAGTAATGTTACTTTTAGCTTGAATGGAGGGAAGGAGTTTAAGTTATGTAGAACACTTCTGGTTTCTGTTTTAGTCAGTATACTAGCCAAGTGCTACCTATATGTAAAACTTAGAGTATTCTTTGAATACTGTCTGTTTCTCAAGTTTATCCAGGGAAAAACAAAGTTCTTTCCAAAAGCCCTTCTCATGTTTCTCTGACCTTATCAAGGTTACTTTTTACCTCTCTTTGGTGGTCGTACATGATACGTTAAGTCATTAATGACCAGCTTAAAGTCGTCAAGGAGGAGGAGGTCTATTCCTGTTGAGGCAGCAACTCGAACGCCATCTGTGAAAAATTTAAATGTGAAAAATTTAATTTGTCATATGTCCATAATTATTCAAGAGTGGTCAGGAAAGAAAGCAATCCTCAAAATAGATTTTAAAATTATGTCTTTTAAATTTCAGTTAGCTTTTTGCCTTATCCCCAAACTCTATGCGAAATAAAGCTTATACTACCTGAGGCTTTTTGTTTTCGTGGCCTCAAGTCTGTGAAGATTTAACAACGTACTTTTCTGGCAGAACTTTATGAACAAATGAAATAATTACATAGGTGTCATCTGGAAACCTAGGGTCACTGGGAGAGCTGCATGGATGTCTATTTGTCTATGACGGAAATTGGTTGTTAAAAAACCAACATCTTCTAGTATATGGAACTTTGCAGTATAGTTACTGATTAGTTGCCAATAATTCAGTAGGGGCAGAGGCTAGGGTGAGCAAAGTACACCAAGTTCATCTATTAATTATGAGTTGAGAATTAAGCATATTTAAACTACAGGGACTTACTGTACTAGGCTTTTATGTTTTCTGTACATTTAAAATTTTTCAAAGTGAAAGTGGTAAAAATGTAAGGCACTTAAAAAATAAATAAATGAAATGGATGTCATGTCAAGTGGGAATTTTAGTGCCTTATTTTCTGTTATTTTCAAATCCCATGTCTTTATTTTATAAACGTTTATGTGAAAGACATAAAAAGATCTAAAAAGAAGTCCTAATATTTCATATCTTCAGAGATAATGGCTCAACTACTGGATAAGTTTATTCTATGCCTAAGGTAATGACAAAAGGTCTCAAAAGTGTAAAATGTGACTGATGGCGCATTTTTGCCCATGGCATTATATGTGAGGTGCTTTTGAATTAGATCCCTGTGTATTAATATATACCCTTACTAAAACTGAACAATCATATTCTAAAAACTGGGAGAGAAATCACTGTCTCTCCTGACATTTGCTAAGCAAAAAATTCTGTCCCGAAGTTAAAAGCATGTGATTCATTTGCAGCATGTGTGTGTGTGTGTGTGTGCATAGAATCAGTTTAGAGGGGGAACAAGGGGTGGGTGGAAATGAATAATGAAGGTGACTATACCTGGTGAATAGATTGCAACTCTGTCAATGCCCCGGTCCTCTTCTTGTAGTTGTCGTAAAAACACACCAACAGAGTCTGAGATAGGTTTGAGTGTGAACTGACAGCGTTCACGCCGGGACGGTAGCCTCACAGATATCACAGGTAACCCATTTTGATACACCACTGTCACATCTGAATGAAAAAGACCCATAATCATATGATAATCAGATTTCATTAAAAGTTAAAGTGATATTATTAATCTTCTTAAATGGGGGTTTACTACTATTAGTGTGGTTTAAAATGTTTCCAAAGGTTCAAGAATATGCCCTTTAGCTTTAATTGAAGATTATTCTGGGAATTGGCTTATGGAAGATTATATCTATCACATAAATCACTTTTCAGAACAAATAAAATATGCAGAGGATTATCTTTCAAGTGGGTCAAGAGGAGGCTTTCCCAGAAACTTGAGGTAAAGTTCTTGGTATTGGTGAATACAAACCCTGATTCCATTTACTAAAATTTTATTAAGTAGCCAGAGATTGCAGGGCCAAATTCTATATCCTGTAGGAGATGGCTCTTGGGAGCCAGAGCTTTCAAGGATTTGTGGGGGAATAACATGTGAAAGTATACCAATAAGTAAGACTTACTCAAGGACAGCAATTCATATTTATAGTACATATAATATTACATCCAAAGTGCTTGATAAATAAGCATTCTCTTATACAATGTGGACATACTATGATACAATAAAAAACAATTTCTTTTAAGTTCTCTTGAACATTTTCCTGAGGTTAGCAAGAAGTCAAAGCTCAACATTTTGGGACTTACTAACAGAAAGTTATTAAGGGAAACATTAACATAAGCTACACAACTGACAGGATTTTCTACAACACTTTGGCACAGAATTCCTTATTTTCTTGTTTTATTCCTTAATTCTTAATTTATAGAACCTTAGTCTCTAAAACAAGTGTCAGAAGAACTCTTTCAAATCATTTTCAAATGAATTTTCAAATAACTTTTGAACAAGAATTTTTTACACAAGCAACCAAGCATTTAAAGGTGGTAGGTAATTTAGCATTAGCCTGTAAAAGGAAAACAGGGTATGGAGTCAAATCTGGCATGGAATCCTGACTTTAACTTTGGACATATTATATAACTTCTGTGAGCCTCACCTTTTCATGTATCAAATGGATTTAATCCCTAACTGAGACAGTTGTTGTGAGGAATAAATAAACCATTTATAACATACTGCTTTTAGATGAGTGGTTTATTAGCTTTTAAAAAAAGTAATTAAAAGATACATTCTATAAAGTTTGTAAGGATTCATACTCCTTAAAACTGAAGAGAAGAAATTACATAGAACAGTGTTCTGAATTTTCTAAATGCATTAAACTTTCATAATTGTAGTCATTTACATCTTTTTTCCTCACCCGGTCTAGTAAATGACAACGCCTATAATGAACACAGAAGCCTCACACTACAGTGTTCATGACTTAAATAACGCTTATTGAAACACAGTTTATCAATAACAAAATACATTCTTATTTGAAATGAGTATTTGATGAATTCTGATGTAACAGGATAAAGAACATTTCTATTAGCCCCCCAATTCTCTTGACCTCATTCCAGTTAACCCCTGGGCAACTACTGATTGGATTTTTGTCACCATGGATTACCTTTAGTGTTTAGACTTCTGTACTGCTGGAACAGCACAGCATGTGCTCTTCTGTACCTGGGTGACTTTGAGATTCATCCATGTTGTCACATGCACTGGTACTGATTTGTTTTTACTGCTGAGCAGCATCTAACTATACATGGACACACTGTAATTTTGTTCATCCATTACATGACTGACATGTCGATTGTTTCCAGGTTTTGACTACTATGAATAAGCTCTTTATGATTATTTACTTAGAAGTCTCTGAGTAGACATTTGTTTTTGTGGTATACCTTTTCTCATCCTTTTACTTTTAACCTACCCATGTCTTTATGTTTTAAGTGGGTTTCCTGCAGTCTTGCTATTTTATCCAATCTGACAATCTGTCTTTTAAAGTATGTATATCTTTTGCATTTAATAAATTATAAATATGGTTATGTATAAGTCTGGCCTCTTGCTACTTTTCTTGACTCAATTCTTTCTTTTACTTTCCATCTATTCTTGCCCTCTTTTAGATTAACTGAGTATTTTTATGATTACATTTAATCTCTACTATGGGCTTCCCTGGTGTCTCAGCGGTAAATAATCTGCCTGCCAATGCAGGAGACCCAGGTTAGATCCCTGGGTTGGGAAGATACCGTGGAAAAGGAAACGGCAACCTACTCCAGTATTCTTGCTTGGGAAATCCCTTGGACAGAGGAGCCTGCTGGATTACAGTCCATGGGATTACAAAGGAGTTGGACATAACTTAGCAACTAAACAACAATACCAACAACAAACTGGCTTATTAACTGTACCTCTTCATGGTTTTGGGTTACTCTACAGCAAGTAATGGCAGTGTTTTTCTATAAAGGGTAGATATCAAATACTTTAGGTTTTTGGCAGTCATAAAATCTCTGTTGCAACCTAAGACTCTGCATTGCGGTACAAAAGCAGTCCCAGGCACTATGAAAACAAATACGCATGGCCGTGTTGCAACAAACTGTATTTACAAAATTAAGGAGTGTACTGGACTTGGCCTATTGGGTCTGCAGAACCCACCTCAAGGGTTTGCAATATACATCTTTAATTATCACAGTTAACCTTCAGGTCATATTATACCACTTTAGATATAGTGTAAAAACCTTATAACAATATGCTTCCATTTCCCCTGCATTGTGCTACTGTTCTACATTTTATTTCTATATGTTACAAACCACAAACTATTTTTACTTTGACAATGAATTATATTTTAAAAATTTCAAAATGAGAAAAATGTCTTTTACATTTATGTGCATATTTACCCTCTGGTGTTCCTCTTTTTTTTTTTTTTTGGTATAATCCACATTTCCATTTGGTATCATTTTCCTTTTGTCTCATGAGATTCCTTACACATTTCTTGTTGGGCAGATATGTTGGCAATAAATTCTCTCAGTTTTGGTTAAGTCCAAAAAAGTCTTTATTTCATCTTCATCTTTGAAAGACAATTCTGCTGTCTAAAAATCTAGTTTTTTTTCCCTTCCAGTACCCTAAAGAACTTCTAGTTTGTACAGTATGTTATACATTTGTGTACATTCTTATCTTTGTTCCTTTGTATACAGTATGTCTTTTTCCCTCTGGCTGCTTTTAATATTTTATCTTTATCATTGGTTTTCAGCAACCTGATTACAATGTTCTTTTCTATGGTTTTCTTTATGATTGTGCTGTTTGGGAATTGTTAAATTTCTTAGGTCTGTGGGCTCATCATTTTCATCAAATTTATAAAAACTCTGGCCATTATTCAAATATTTTTCATGTCTCCCACACCTCTCCTTCTGGATTCCAATTACACTCATATCATACCATGTGGTACTGTCACACAGGGCACTGAAGCTCTTTTCATATATTTCAGTTTTCTCAGATTCATTTTGGATGGTTTTAATTGCTATGTTCTTCAATGTCACTGATCTTTTCCTCTGTAGTAGTTAATCTGCTATTAATTCCATCCATACTGGTTTTCATTTCATATATATTTTCATCTCTAGAAGTTCCATTTGTTTATTGTTCTATTTTCTATTGTATTATGCTTATGTTTTTTCTTTTCTTTTCATGAATATAAGAATCATATTTATAATAACTATTTTAAAATCTTTATCTGTTAATTCCATCATTCCTAGGTCTGGTTCTATTGACTAATTCCTGCCCCCACCCACAACCCTGCAGCTTCATCATATGCCTAGTAGTTCTTGACTGGAGATTAGACATTGTGACTTTTACATTGCTGAATGCTGGATTTTGTTGTATAGTTACTGCATATTAGCTTGATCCTCTAGAGTCTTTTAAGACAAATCTAGAGAATCCTTGGCCCCCCTTCCAAGCTATGCTTTTTCTGGGAGTCTCTACTGAATGTTCATGTAGTCAGAGATGCCTCGCCTCTCTAGCTGGAGAGAAGTCAAACGATTTCTGGCCCTGAGTGAGCACTAAGAGTTATTCATTTCAAAGCTTCTGCTGCTGCTAAGTCGCTTCAGTCGTGTCCGATTCTGTGCAACCCCACAGACGGCAGCCCACCAGGCTCCCCTGTCCACAGGATTCTCTAGGCAAAAAACTGGAGTGGGTTGCCACTTTGTTCTCCTTTACAGCTTCTGGTAATTGCTATCTCCTGGGAAGTTGTTATAGCCTGGCTTTGTGGCTTAGAATTTAACCAAAGCCTCAGGCTGTGAGCTGAAGCAATGTAAGATTAATTTCATTTGCTTCTCTTTCCTCAGATCAAAGTCCTGTCTAGCCTATTGTCCAGTGTTAAAAACAGTATTTTCATGTGTTTTTATCTGGTGTTCTAACTGTTGACAGCAGGATAGCAATTCCCACAGCAGTTAATGCTTTGTGGATACATGATTTGAATTTTTACATAAAAAATAAAAAGCAGAGCCATAAATCTCTATTTATTCTTTCCAAAGGACAGTCTGAGTTTTCTAAGGAAAATGAGGCCAAAATAGTAATATAAAGTTAATACATAGTATGTACCATCTAAAGTTTTCAATATCTAAAACAACTTGAAATTTTTGTCATTTTCTTTCTCGTTTTTAAAAGAATCCTTAGCCATACATTGCTTCTTTAAAGTCAGAGCCAGTAATGTTAGGGGAAGCACACTGATTGAAAACGCCCACCCTGGCCAGGCACCACAGTAATTATCTGCATGAGTGTTTTACGACAGGAGGTTCTGGTAAGGAACAGGGAACTAATAAGCCTCCACCAACCAGAAGAGTTCGGGAAAGGTCAAAAGGAGACACCACCTGTCTGACCACCTCCCAGAATCCTTCTCTCTGGCATCCATCTTGGCTGAACAAGGTGTGTACCACCAGGAAGGACTCTGAGTCAGAATGATTGGCTAAAGACAACCCGGAAACTAATTCCATCACCGTAAAACCCGAGACTGCAAACCATGTGACAGAGCAGTTCTCCTGGGTTCCCTTACCCTACTGCTCTCCTCCGGGTGCCCCTTCCCAATAAAATCTCTTGCTTTGTCAGCACATGTGTCTCCTCGGACAATTCATTTCCGAGTGTTGGACAAGAGCCCAGTTTCGGGCCCTGGAAGGGGTCCCCCTTCCTGCAACAGTAACATAAATATCCATATTTGTTCTATAAGCAGTAATGATGATGGGGTTCATAAAATTAGGTGACTAACTTGTCTACCTGGTGTTCACCCTCACCACCATCCAGTCTTCTTTCTACATGTGAAAATATTCAACCACAGATTTCAAGAAGTAGTCAGAGTTGAATTAAAATAAAAGATAAGAATCTGTGAATATTAAACACATAAACTATGGGCGATTTCACTAATATATCAGTTTCACGGGTAAGTGCTTAGGGATTACTGTTTCAAAATAACTGAGACAAAGTAAACAGGCAAAATTAAGGTTTTTATCACTCAGTTTAACTTTTTTAAGATTATGAAATTGTTAAAAGGAGTTAAATATGAAAGCTTTGAAAAACTTGGCAAAGATAGCACATTTCAGAACTAACAAATCTTTAATATAATACGGCTTTCGAAATAAATCCCCAGGTCTCATTCTTTCCCACACACTCAATTGTAATGCAAATACTAGATTTCTTGTTTTGCAACCAAAGAATAACAATTACCAAAGTTCCTCAAGTTTAATAATATACAAAATGGCTGTAGGTTGTAGTGAAGTCACAATGGGAGTTTACAAGCTAATGACAGCTGTCAGCTACTATTCTCTAGAGTCAAATATTCTTTTCAAATGCAAATTGCATCAAGTAGCTTTTTGGTTGGTTAAAAAAAAATCTTTTGCTCTGATTTCCATTTCAATAAATAAGAAATAATCTAAAGTATGTTCTGGAGCAGTGTACTTCAAAGAAACCTAGAAGTTATGGGGCATCCAATATAAATACTGAGAGACAGAATATGACAACTGAAGTAGGAATAAAAATTAAAAGGCAAGGAATTTTCCAGAGTAAAAAGAGAACTGCAAGGACAACAGACATCGGGGTAAAGAAGTAATATATTAAATAAATTTTTAAAAAATGCTTGGGAGAATTATAGAAAAAGTCCTATAGTAAAAATGCTTGTTATTTAACCAATTGTTAAAATTCATAGGAGGAAAATTAATCGGTGTTAAAAATAATTATCAAAATCTCCTCTAAAATATATAATTTTATGAACACTGTGACTGAACACAAGTTTGTGTGCCTGATGGACAGAGAGGTCAAACAAACTGAAATGTCAAAGTCTGATACAGAGAAAGGTTTATTGCAGGGCCAATCAAGGAAAATGGGTGGCTCAAAAACCCCAAACTCCCCAACAGTTTAGGGGGAGAAGTTTTTTGTTTGTTTTTTTTTTTAAAATACTATTAATTTATTTTTAATTGAAGGATAATTGCTTTACAGAATTTTGTTGTTTTCTGTCAAACCTCAATATGAATCAGCCATAGGTATATATATGTCCCCTCCCTCTTGAACCTCCCTCCCATCTCCCTCCCATCCCACCCCTCTAGGTTGATACAGAGCCCCTGTGTGAGTTCCCTGAGACATACAGCAAATTCTCACTGGCTCTCTATTTTACATATGGTAATGTAAGTTTCCATGTTACTCTCTCCATACATCTCACCCTCTCCTCCCCTCCCCCCATGTCCTTAAATCTGTTCTCTATGCTTGTTTCTCTACTGCTGCCCTGCAATTAAATTCTTTGGTACCATCTTTCTAGATTCCATATATATGCGTTAGTATATCTTTCTCTTTCTGACTTAGCTTTACTCTGTATAATAGGCTCTAGGTTCATCCACCTCACCAGAACTGACTCAAATGCATTCCTTTTTATGGCTGAGTAATATTCCATTGTGTATATGTACCACAACTTCTTTATCCATTCATCTGTCAATGGACAGCTAGGTTGCTTCCAGGTTGTAGCTATTATAAATAGTGCTACAATGAACACTGGGGTACATGTGTCTTCAATTTTGACTTACTCAGGGTATATGCCTAGGAGTGGGATTACTGGGTCATATGGTGGTTTTGTTCCTAGTTTTTTAAGGAATCTGGGGGAGAAGTTTTTATAGGCAAAGTTCGGGGTGAGGGCTGCAGGGTTTGTGACTTTCTTTTGATTGGTTGATGGTGAGGTAACTGGGTGCCCCAGGAATCATGTCCTCAGTCTGAAGTTACCATCTTTCACCTGGGTGAGGGCTTCAGTTCCTGCAGAAGAGCTCAAAAATATTATATGGATATACATTTAATTCATATTATATGTATATACTGCCCCAAGGCTGCCCTATTGTTTCTTGATTGCTCCTCCCTTGTTTCTGCATTCCCTCTGCTCCCTGATTAGCAATTGTTTGAATCAGCCCTTTGGAACCTAGAAGGCTGAATGAAGCCTATTTTCTATAAACAAGAAATGGGGACCCAGAAAGGATTTGTACACAGGAGACCCACAGGGTCTTGCTTGGTTTCAATAAAACTGTATACCTCTTAAAGATTTATTATGAAAAAGGAAAAGGTATAATAAGGAAGCACATTTAGGGTGTTCTCTGCAGAGATACTTAGAACTGAACTTTATATGATAGATGATTCCAGTGGCTTATGACTTTGCTATCATCTGTTTCTTTTCTTTCTCTTTTTCTCTACTATTCTGCATCAAGAATATGAAATACAATAATATAATTTTAGTGTTGGAAGGGTTAAAAGAAATCATACAGACAATAAGGGCCGTTCTTCTATGCTGCTGTTGCTTAGTCATGAAGTCGTGTCCTACTTTTTTGCAACCCCATTTCCTTTACCATGGAAAATGGTGCCATTTCCTTCACCAGGGGATCTTCCTGACCAGGGATCAAACCTGTGTCTCCTGCATTGGCAGGCAGATTCACCACTGAGCTAGGTGGAAAGCCTGCCCTTCTTCTATAGCTAAGAACAATAAAGTGCAACAAGGTTAGATGATATTCCTAAGGTCCATCCATGTTGTCCCAAATGGCAAGATGTCATTCTTTTTTATGGAATATGCTATTGTACATATATTCCACTTCTTTATCCTTTCATCTATCTGTGGACATGTAGGTTACTCTGGTATCTTGGTTATTGTAAATAATGCTACAGTTAACATAAGGGTGCATATATCTTCTCAAATTAGTGTTTTTATTTTCTTCAAAAAAAATTTCTGGAAGTAGGATTGCTTAATCATATTATAGTAGTTCTATTTTTAATTTTTTTGAGGAACCTCCATACTGGTTTCCATAGTTGCTATGCCAATTTACATTCCCACCTTTTCTTCACATTCTCTGCAACACTGTTATTTCCTTTTCGGTAACAGCCATTCTGACAGGTATAAGTGATATCTCCTTGTAGTGTGATTTGCATTTTCCTGATGATCAATGATACTGAGCATCTTTTCATATGTCCATTGGCTATCTATGTCTTCTTTGGGGAAACATCTATTTAGGTCTTTTGCCCAATTTTTAACCAGGTTGTTTGTTTCTTTGATGTTGAGTCGTATGAGTTCTTCATATAATTTGGATATTAACCTCTTATCAGATAAATCATCTGCAAATATCTTCTCCTACTCAATAGGGTGCCTTTTCATTTGGTTGATAGTTGCCTTTGTTGTGCAAAAGCTTTTTAGTTTGAAGTGGTCCCACTGTTTATTTTGCTTTTGTTTACCTTCTCTGAGGATATGTATCCAAAAAATATTGGTAAGACCTATGTCAAAAGTGTACTGCCAATGTTTTCTTTTGGTTATTTGGGGTCTTTTATGTGTCCATATGAAGTTTAGAATTACTTGTTCTAGTTCTGTTAAAAAAAAAAAAAATGCCACTGGTATTTTGATAGGGATTGCACTGAATTTGTAGATTACCTTGGGGAGTATGATCATTTTAACAAGATTAATTCTTCCAATCCATGAGCATGGTATATCTTTCCATTTGTTCATGTCATCTTGAATTTATCAAAGTCTTATAGTTTTCTAAGTATTTACCTCCTTGGTTAGATTTATTTTTAGGTACTTTATTATTTTTGATGCAATTATACATGAGATTATTTTCTTAATTTCTCTTCTTGATAGTTCATTGTTAGTTTATAGAAACACAATAGTGTTTGCTTTTTTTTTTTTTTTGGCTGCACTATGTGACTCTTGGAATCTTAGTTCCCCACCAGGGATCAAACCCACCCCTACCCCCACTGCAGTGGAAGTGCAGGGTCCTGACCATTAAGCTGCTAAGGAATTTCTAGATATTAATTTAATACCCTGAAACTTTACTGAATTCATTTATTAGTTCTTTTTAAAAAGTTATTTGTTTTTGGCTGTGCTGTACTCAGGTTTTCTCTAGTTGTGTCCAGTGAGGGCTACTTCTCATTGTGGTGGCTTCTCTTGCTGTGGGGCACAGGCTCTAGAGTCTGAGGGCTTCAGAAGTTGTGCTTCCTGGGTTCTAGAGAGCTGGCAGCACAGGGGTTGCAGCACAGGGGTTTAGTTGCCCCGTGGCATGTGGAGTCTTCCCAGACCAGAGATCAAAGCTGTGTCCCCTGCACTGGCAGGTGGACTCTCAACCACTGGAACACCTGGGAAGTCTAGAATCATAAATTTAGTAGTTTGATAAATCCAGCTGTTGGGTCCTTCCAAGTGGCAATATAAATTAACTTAGTGAAATCAACTATATATTTCACTGTGAACCTAAGGTGAATTAGTGTTTGTACAACTGAACCTCTCTCTGTAGAACTATGTAAAAATCAGTTATGTGAAGTTAGTACAAGGCTTAAGTGATAAAATTTGTGAAAACAGAATTATAAACCTTTTTTGAAATATATGGTATTATTGGTTTTGGGCTTCTCTGGTGGCTCAGAAGGTAAAGAATCTGCCTGCAATGTTGGAGACCCAGATTTGAACCCTGGATCAGGAAAATCCCCTGGAGAAGGAAATGGCAACCCTCTCTAGTATTCTTGCCTGGAAAACCCCATGGAGAGAGAAGCTTGATGGGCTACAGTCCGTGGGGTCACAGAGTCAGACATGGCTGAGCACCTGACACACATAATTGGTCTTATGTTAAATATGTCAATTACAAATTGGCACTTGCCAAGAGGCCTGGAATGCTGCAGTCCATGGGGCTGCAAAAGAGTCAGACATGACTTAGCAATGACTGAAGAACAATAACAACGACAACAAAGAGCATCAATAGTGACGAACAACAACAAGGGCTTTTGCCACCAGTCTCTGCTGAGTTTGAAGCCTATGAGGCTGCAGCTGTTGACCTTCAACACTCGCTGAGGGAGTTCAGGGTGGAGTGAGGCTCTCTGCGCCAGAGAATCTGGTGGAACAGGGCTTTAGATAGATATTTTCAGGAACTGATTTCATCATTCCAATCCACACATCTCTTCATATCTAGAAAAGCACTAAATCATTAAAGGACGATATCTGCTCCTTGTGACTAGTAGAATCTTTTTTTTTAATATTTATTTTTTTTAATTTAAATTTATTTATTTTAATTAGAGGCTAATTACTTTACAATATTGTATTGGTTTTGCCATATATCAACATGAATCCACCTCCCTCCCCATACCATCCCTCTGGGTCATCCCAGTACACCAGCCCCAAGCATCCTGTATCCTGCATCAAACCTGGACTGGCGATTCGTTTCTTATATGATATCATTTTGACTCAAATAAAACTTAATTTGCAACTCTCAAGTTGTGCATCTTTTTTTGTCTACAAATAGTAGAACCTATATAACTTTTGTTGAATCTGGTTCTTTTAAAATCTGTTTATGAAGATAATTAAACTCTCATAGATGTTAAAAGCATTTGAGCTAAATAAAAGGTCATCCACATCCTTCATCTATTCATTCTGAGAATTAAATATTTTATATTGTTTTGTAAAAATAAAATCCTGTCTTAATGTAGTGCCCTAACATTTTTTTCTTTTTTAAGAATAATTCTTTTCATGATGCTGCTTTGAAAGTAACTTCATTAATCCTTGACTTTTGGCCCACTTTAATTTCTGGACGGTGTAAAGTGGAATACAATCCTAAAGTACAGAGAGTAAAGTGCAGTAGAAGAATGATAGATGTTGGAATCTCAGACTTGAAAACAATTCCTGAAAATCTCAAATTCTACCACTGGAGACACCTTGAATGTATGGGCACATTACTGAATATACCCTTACCTCATTCACCTTTAATACAGAGATTCTAATAACTCACAAGGAGGCTGAGAAGATTCAATGAGGATATAGAAAAATGCTTTCCTTGGTAGTTTGACTTGCTTTTTCTAAAATCTACAGTCTTAAAAAACTGAAGTCATACAAATTTCCATGAGAAAATTTCCAGTCAAGGCTTTAACCCCCAAGAGAACAAAAATCACTTGTTCCACCGAGGGCAACAAGGAGAAAAAGAGCATAAATTATATAAACCAATTCCTGTTCCTAGGTATTTCTGGATAACAGACCTCCTTGATAACCTGAAGAAGGTATGGATTCATTCCCCCCTTAGACCTATTTCCTGAAAAAATTCAAACAATTCATACATAAAAATTTTAGATACATTTGTTGCATTGAAAAATTATTTCCTTCATATTAACTGTTATGGACTGAATTGTGATCTCCCAAAATTTGTACTTTTGAAACTCTAATTCCCCATGTGCCTATCTGGAGATAGGGTCACTCAGAGGTAATTAAGGTTAAAGGAAAAGATAAAAGTAATCTGATAATCTGTTGTGCTAATCTGATAGCACAACAGCTATATATGAAGAGTAAGAGCTTCCCCCACACCGTCAGTAGGTGGAAACACAGTGAGAAGGTGCCAGCTAGGAACAGAGTTCTGATCAGATCTTAACCACGCTGACACCCTGCTAGCCTCCAAAACTGTGAGAAAATAAATTTTTGTTGTTTAAATTACTCAGTCTACAGTATTTTGTTATGGGAGACTACTAGTGAGCAGACTAGTACACTGCCATATTTTTAAAATAAATGTTAACAAAAATTGAAGCATTTTTCCTCATTTTAAACAAATAACAGTCATTCTGTTTTTTTAAAGAAATTAAAACTTACAAATTAAAACAGAAAATAAACTTTAATTCTATATAAAAGGACATTTCAATTATAAGACTGGTATTGTTTGGCTTGAATAGAAAGTCACATAATGGCTTGGTTTTGGAACATGCTAACTTGAATATTACCTTTGATATCTAAAAAGGTTGTGCCTTTCTGTTTTGATGAAAAGAAGCTATAAAAACTCAGAGACTCTGGGAAAGGTATGTGGTAGCACAGCTCTCATAGTTCACTTCGCCAGATGATGCTTGGCTAAGCATGTGTAAGGAACCTAAGGTTTCTTCAAAGACTCTTAGAATTGAATTTATATCACTTTCTGTTTTGATGCAGTATCAATAATGAAATGACTGGAAATCCAAGTTCCAATTTTAAAGTTTCTGAGTGGAAGTAATCTTCAAGAGCTCTAAGTTTTTTCTAATTTTTACAGAGAAACTGACAAACCTTTCCATTCATGACTAGCCTAGAGAGAAACTTTCTCCAGCAGCTGAAAAATTCACCAGGTTGTCTACTTCCTTCTAGTTCAGAGCTACAGCTTGGTTAAAAGGGTTCATGAGTTTTCTACCAAGTCCAAAATAATGACTGTAAGGTCTTGAACTGGAAGATTATGCTCATTCATAAAGGCCCAAATACCCCCCAAGTTAATCAAGACATAACTAAAAACACTCCCTTGTAATAAACTTTCTCTTCTCTTAAAAAGCAAAACTCCTATCCAAAGTTTAATCTAGCAAAGGAGAATTTACATTTTTATTCTTTTTCTCACAAATTATTGTTCTCATAATACTAACTACTTCTGTGGTAACAGGCAAGGCCTCTTTTAGGGATGGTGGAAGTCTTCAATGCCAATGAAAAAACAAATGCATTATTGCAATGGATAGAGCTCCTTTCTTCTCTGAGGTCATAAAAGCATACATGTTGCTAAGTTTGGAAGATGTGCCATCTGTTCACAGAGTACAAAGATCTTTCTTAGAAAAAAAAAAAAAATCCTGGTAGTTATTTTGGAAAAGAAATTTAACACTATTTCAAAGATGGTGATAGCCATTAACGTTAACTGCATTTCTAATTTCCATAAGAGATCACATATAAGGGATTTTTCTTTGTATCAACATGTATATTAATAGACAAAAATTGGAAAGTAACTCCTTAAAACAGTATCAGTAGTTTAACCAAGTCACATTCTGGAGGGAAATGGCATAGTCTCCAATTTCCTCAAAACTTACCTCAAAATATTGAAATAAATGATAGCAATCCTAGAATGGATGACATCATCTGAATTGTGATATAAATTTACTTAACCCAGTTTAAATACTGTCAGCACAAAAAGTTTAAACATCTTTCCAAGTTCACATGGTTGTTTTTCTTAGCAATGTGAAAGTCAATTTTATAAAAGTCTTCAAAAAGACTTTTGTGATGCAACAAGTTCAACCATATTTTGGTACTTCAAACTGAAACTCCTACTTACCAAAAAAAAGTTCAAACTGTAGGATGTATTTTTAAAATGGCAAAATAAGGTGTTTCAGCTTTCCCAACCTCACATCTAGGTTGGTGAGAAACATGCCCACATTAAAACACTGAGGTTTTCTGTTTCTATCATTTTTTGTGATTTTATTACTTGTGTTTCCTTTTTGTTGTTAGGTTTTTAAAAGCTAGAAGGAAAGACAGTGGTGGGGTATGTTTATGCCCTCAATATAAATGATGACAATAAATACAGAATTTCCTTCCAACTGTACATGAATAGCCATTAACAATAAAATATGATTTTAAAAAATCCACCCTTTCCCACAAAATTATTTTAAAAGTAACATGAAAATTTCTGGAATATACAAAGAATGCATACAAATCGATACTAAGACAGTCAATTTTTTTAAACAGGCAAGAAGTTTGGCACTTCAATGAAGAACATATTTGAATGGTTAATGAGTACATTAAAAGATGCCCAACATCTTGATCATCAGTGAAATGCAAATTAAAACCTCAATGAAATAATACTAAAAATCCACTAGAATGTCTATTATCAAGAAGTGTGATGCAGGATACAGGATGCTTGGGGCTGGTGCACTGGGATGACCCAGAGGGATGGTACAGGGAGGGAGATGGGAGGGGGGTTCAGGATGGGGAAGATGTGTACACCCGTGGTGGATTCATGTTGATGTATGGCAAAACCAATACAATATTGTAAAGTAATTAGCCTCCAATTAAAATAAATAAATTTTTTTAAAAAGTGTGACTATACCAAGTGTTGGGGAGGATATAGGGAGACTGGAAAACTTAAATACCGCTGGTAGGAATGCAAAGTGGGACAGCCACTTTGGAAAACAGTTTTGCAGTTTCTTAAAAAGTTAAGTACATGATGAAAGAAACTGAAGACCACACAAGCAGTTGTACTGATAAGCTGTGTTCTTAGACTGGAAGAATCAACATTGTTTGACCATATTACTCAAGGCAATGTACAAATTCAATGCAATCCCTGTCAAATCACCAGTGACATTTTTCACGGAACTGGAAGAAAAGTCTTTAATTTGTAGGGAAACACAAAAGACTCTGAAAAGCCAAAAACAATCTTGAGAAAGAAGAATGGAGCTAGAAGAATCATGGTCCCTGACTTCAGACTATACTACAAAGTCACAGT
Organism: Bos grunniens; assembly: GCF_055505025.1. Taxonomy (NCBI): domain Eukaryota; kingdom Metazoa; phylum Chordata; class Mammalia; order Artiodactyla; family Bovidae; genus Bos; species Bos grunniens. The sequence continues at coordinate 17,330,074 of NC_141192.1, forward strand.
CATCAAAACAGTATGTACTGGCACAAAAAGAGACATATAGATCAATGGAACAGGAAAGCAGGTACAGAAATAAACCCACACACTTACGGTCAATTTATCTACGACAAAGGAGGCAAGAATACGATGGAGAAAAGACAGTCTCTTCAATAAGTGGTGCTGGGAAAACTGAGCAACTACATGTAAGAGAGTAAAATTAGAACATTCTCTAACTCAGTATACAAAATTAAACTCAAAATGGATGAAATATCCAAAGATCAGATACTATAAAACTCCTAGAGTAAAATTTAGGCAGAACACTCTTTGACATAAATCACAGCAATATTTTTTTGTATCCACCTCCTGGGGTACTAAAAACAAAAATAAACAAATGGGATCTAATTAAACTTAAAATTTTGCACAGCAAAGGAAATCATAAACAAAACAAAAAGGACAATGTACAAAATGGGAGAAAATATCTGCAAACAAATTGACCAAAATGGGCTCAATTTCCATAATATGCAAACAGCTTGTATACCTCAATACCAAAAAAACCCCAACCCAATAAAAAAGAAAATGGGCAGAAGACCTAAATAGGCATTTCTCCAAAGAAGACATACAGATGGCCAAGAAGCACATGTAAAGATGCTCAACATCACTAATTATTAGAGAAATGCAAATGAAAACTACAACGAGGTACCACCTCACACTGGTGAGAATGGCCATCATCAAAAAATCTATAAATAATAAATGCTGGAGTGGGTATAGAGAAAAGAGAACCTCCTACACTGTTAGTGCAAATGTAAACTGGCGCATCGGCTATGGAGAACATTAAGGCGGTCCTTAAAAAAGTAAAATAGAGTTTCCATAAGTTCCAGCAACCCTACCACTGAGCATATATATGGAAAAACTGAAAACTCTAATTTGAAAAGATACATGCACCCCAGTGTTCACTGCAACACTGTTCACAATAGCCAAGACGTGGAACCAACCTAAATATTCACCAACAGATGAGTGGATAAAGAAGATGTGGTGTATATTTATATATACACATACATAAATAATGGAGTATTACTCAGCCATAAAAAGTTTAAACAATGCCATTTGTAGTAACATGGATGGATCTAGAGATTATTGTACTAAGTGAAGTAAGTCAGACAAAGACAAATATTGTATGATATTATTTATATGTGGAGTCTAAAAAAATGCAAATGAACTTATTTACACAATAGAAATGAACTCAGATATAGAAAACACACTTGCACCCAAGGGGAAAGAGGGGGAAGGATAAATTGGGAATTTGCAATTAAGAGATACAAACTACCATATATAAAGTACATAAGAAAACCAAGGACATACTGAACAGCACTGGGAACTATATTCAATATCTATAATAACATATAATAGGAAAACTCTGAAAATAATATATATATGTATGTATAACTGAATCACTTTGCTGTACACATGGAACAGTGTAAATCAACTATACTTCAATAAAGAAATTACGGATATACTTACCATATGACCCAGACATCCCACTCCTAATATCTACTCAAGAGATATAAAAACATATATCCATACAAAGACTTATAAGCAAATGTTGATAACAGTATTACTCTTAATAGTCCAAAATGGAAAACAATCCAAATGTTTTTCATGTGGTGAATGAAAAAACAAAATGTGTATTTTGTTTATTTCCATATATTAGAATTCTACTCAGCAATACAAACAAAGAACTTCAAACCATGATACAGTATGGATAAACCGCAAAAGCATTAGGATATGTAAAAGAGGCTAGATGCAAAAGACTACATATTGAATGAGTCCATTTATATGACATTTAAAAAAAGGTTTAACTACAGAGAGAGAAAGCAGATTAGTGTTTGCCTAAGGCTCAGGGTAGGAGCAGGGACTGGTTGCAAAACAGGAACAGAACTTTTAGGGGTAAGGAAATAGTCTAAAGCTGGATTGTTATTATGCTTACATGATGATAGGTGAATTTTATGGTACATAAAATATACATAAATAAAGCTTTTTAAAAAGTAATGGGACAAAAAAACAAAGAAAAAAAACTAGGGCCTATATCTAGTTACTTAGGTTAAGAATTTATATATATTATCTATATCTGGGCTAAACAGATGATTGTTTATTATTAAACAGGAATTTTTATAACTGTTTATTGCTAAAATTAATTGTCCTCAAACAATTTTTGTAAGGAAATTTTATATTTTTTGTTAACTACAAAATAACATTTCTTCCTATCACGGCTCTCAATACAAGGCTAATTAAGTAGCCTATTTCTGGACAGAGAAATGAAGGCAGCTAGGGAGACTTTCTTCTTGCTCTTACTCAACTTACCTACAGTGAAGACATGTCCTGGCTTACTGCATTTAAAACCGTCAGGACAACTCTGGTTGTCCTCAATGTATTATAAAAAGTGCTCTGGGTTGGGTGATAAATTATATAGTCAACCCTGTCTATAGCAGAATTGTTCTCATCCTTAATCCTTAATTTTCATTACTATGAAGGGGAACCCCTGAAAGTTTCGAAAGCCTTTAAATAGGCTATAAACCATACAGTCATAAAATTTTCAGATAGTCATTTTACAAAGGAGGATCTGGGGCATAGAAAAATTAAAATGAGAAGCCCTAAATCACATTGTTTTGATTAAGGTTTTTAACACTACCACACACACCACTCTTTATACAATAAGAGTTTTTGTTGGATAAGTACATTTTTCTCTTGGAGGTAGTAATTATTACTATGTAATAATGAGGCAGGAGGTTTTAAGAAGGCAATTACTTTGTCTAAGATTAAACCATGGCTTAAAAGTGAAAATTGGGATGCAAATCTTGATTACAAAGCTAAACACCACCTCTAAGCATATTGCCTCTCATGAAAAGGACCGTGGGCCTGGGTAGAGGGATGTGCGTGCACACATGTGCACAATGTGGCCAAAGCAGTTCTTGAGTGGAGGTTCATGAGACCAGGGATTCCGTGAGCTGGGTTGAGAGAGCCTGTATCACTAAGAAATTATATGTAACATTGCCTATGTGTATGTAAAATTTTCTTCTAGAGAGAGAATGTAAAGCTTTTACCAGATCCTCAAAAGTATTTATGACACAGGAAAATTGAGAACCTTTTAGATTGCTTTGTTAGGGAGGTTAAACATTTAAGATACTCTATATTTTACAACAGCTATCATAGTCATAACCAGAACATTTTGTCAAACAACAGAATTAATAGGCAATTACTGAGAGGCAGTATATATTTTCTATATACATATAATATTGTTTGTGTGTGTGTGCTCAGTCTTGTCCGACTCTTTGCGACCCCCTGGACTATAGTCCACCAGGTATATAATGTAGTATTTTGGATTTTGCACTTTTTTTAAAAAAAAAGAGGATCAAGCCCTCATTTGATATATTAATAGAACATGACCCAGTAGCCGTGACAGTAGTGAAGAATGAATGATGGGAGAGATGTTTACTATTGGTGGCTAAATTCTGCTGAAGTAGCTGTGCGTTAAGCAGAGTTTTCTTATACACTATACCAGCCTAAAGTAAGATTAATTTAGAAGTACTAAACCAGAAAGGTACATAAATTGAGAGTAGAAAGGACAACAAATTTCATTAAATCAAATAATTTTCTGCTTCTGTTTCTTGGTAAGTAATACAAGTTGATTTTCTTAAGCAGGACAATAGTATTCGTAGGAATTTGGGGAGCAACTCTTTTTTTCAAAAGTATGTATCATTTTACCTTTGTAAAAATATTGTCTTCAACCCCTCATACAACATAGAGTCAACATACTAGCATTTATGTCCTGGGATAACATTCAGCCAGACACACCAGTACAACTTTACTATTGTTAAATTATTGAAAGACATGGAAACTGACCCCAGTACTCTTGCCTGGAGAATCTCCACGGATAGAGGAGCCTGGTGAGCTACAGTGCAGGGATTGCAAAGAGTCGGACATGACTGAGCGACTAAGCACAGCATGTAGCGCATACAGATTGGTACACTGGATAATAGTAACTGTATTACATGATAGAATTAATAATAAAAATTTCAATATAAAATCACTAGTTCAAATTATTCGCCACTGAATATCATAATAAAACTGGTACAAGAGTCCTGTTGGAATGTGACTTAGTTATCACTGAATATATATAACTTAATGAATATATAATTATTGATACTGACACCAAATATTTAACAATTTTAGAGAATATTATAAAAACAAGAAGTTTCTAAGTGAAACGCTTCAGCAAAAGCTGAGAGGATTCATCACTATGAACAATATGTTTATACTGGAGAAATTCTCTCTTTATTGAAACTCTCCAATTGTTTTGATTCTGGCCTATTTTTTAAGAAAAATAAATTTGTATGTCAATCTGAGAATGGGAAACAGTGAGAAAGGAAAAAAAAAAAAAAAGCACTGGACATTAAAACAGTTTGCCATAACTCACCATCAGAGGGCACAACAGTACTGCAATAAACAACTCCCAAATTAGGCCAAGAAGAGAGCCTCTGGTGTACCTAGAAAATACAAAAAGACACATCCATCGTCAGGGCACACAACAAATGTTTTATGCATATGTGTATGAGTGTAATAAATAAATAAAGCTTTTAAATCATTCATATAATATGTATTCTTTAGTGGAAAAGTTTAAAAATCCAGATAAAGGAAAAGTCTCTCAAACTCTTTTCATCCTAAGGTGTTAGTGATGCATTTTAGTTTATTTCAAGACTTCATACAAACACATTTACACACACACACACACCCATACAAACTGTTTTCATCTAGTTTTTTAAACACCTAATACTGGTTTTAAGCACTGTCAAGTCTAAACAAAATTTTGTTTCTTGTTCCTCTTACTAGTTTTTAGACCTGGATTTCCTTTATGTCTTTTACTAGGTATAAGACAGTTATTAAATAGCTATATCACTACTCTACTGTTATTGGGTAGACATCTAGTCTTTCTGTTTATTCGCCTTTTTTCGTTTTAATTTGGTCAGGCAACTTCACTCCTGGAGTCTTTAATTGTTACCATCTTCTGAATATTGGAAGGAACTCACACTAATACCCACCCTTACTACTTCCTCAAAGAGTAGTGTCATTGTGGATTTAGGTTCAGAATTCAGGCTCTCACAATTAAACTAAGTTTCAGAAAGATTACTGAATACATTTCTGACTTGCTAAATGCTTAATTTATTCCCTTGTACCTTTTAATTTCCTAGCTTCAAAAAGTATTAAAGGAGGAAGAAAAGAATACTTTAATGGACTAAAAACCAACATATTAGCCTCAGAGCCAGATATTATATTCCACTCTAAGAATCCAAACAAAAGTCATTTAGGACTCTAAGCCAATGGATACCTAACAAGACTATGATGTATAACACACATCTTTCAAGTTAGTATCATAAATTCCTACTTCTTACCAGCTTAAGAAAACATGCAGAATGCAAGACTGTTTTCTAAAAATGAAAAAACCACTTAAATCACTTGAGACTTCACAGCTGCTCATTACACATTCATGTTTTGATGCCGTCATCGAGAATCTTTAAGTTAATATACGTAACAACTTTAGTGTAGACTGCTACTTTCAGATTTTTTTTGTTTCAAAATATTTAGTTAAACTTAATTTTAGTCAGAGATCCAAGAAGGCACTGGTTAAATACAGGTGTGCTGGGAAATCCTACAATCCTAATCCTTTGCTTCAACACTTTTAATGGGGACCACAGAATCCTTAGCTCCATAAAGATGTTTTGAAAAAGAAGATGAGTCCAAACTCATTCTACAAATGAGAAAACTGAGACTCAAAGAGGGAAAGTGACTTACAAAGAGCCACATATCAGAATCAAGATTAGAACCCAGGCCTCAATAGTGCTAACCATCTTTTATACAAAATACACAGGGCCTGGATCTCGTCCTCTGTAGGTCTCAACTGGCTCAACTCTAACTTTAGGATGCTTTGTTGCTGTGCAGTATCTAAGTTGTATCAAACTCTTTGCGACCCTGTGGACTGCAGCACATCAGGCTTCCCTGTCCTTCACTATCTCCTGGAGTTTGCTCAAGTTCATGTCCATTGAGTCGGTGATCCATTTCATCTTCTGCTGCAGCTCTTCTCTCCTCCTGCCCTCAATTTTTCCTAGCATCAGGGTCTTTTCCAATGAGTCAGCTCTTTGCATCAGGGGGCCAAAGTATTGGAGCTTTGGCTTCAGCATCAGTCCTTCCAATAAATATTCAGGATTGATTTCCTTTAGGAGTGACAGATTTGATCTCCTTGCTGTCCAAGGGACTCAAGAGTCTTCTCCAGCACCCCAATTAGAAAGTATCAATTCTTATGATGTTTAGCTATCGTTTACAAGATGCTTTTATTTAAAATGTTTAAGTTATCTTATTTAGTTAGACCAGAAAAAGCAAGTCTATGATACAAAATTCAAAAGAAGAAAAAAATAAGTAAAAAAATTAATTATTTTACACAAATAATTGGTCTTCCTCCCATCCTTGTGGCTCAGCTGCTCAGTTCTCCTCTCCAGAGGTAACTGGTTAAATCCAGATAGTCTATCAGACACTATTATTTATATATATATATATAAGTGTGTGGGTATATGTCTAAGCATTTGTGGAGATTTTTAAAAATGCAAATGGTAGCATGCTACAGTCTCATTAGTCATTTGTCTGTTTAATACATTGTAATAATAAAAGGTTGTCTGTCAATAGACACATGATACTTGATTCTCCCTGATGACTGAGATGGGAAAGAACCTGACTGCAATGCAGGAGACCTGGGTTCAATCCCTGGGTCAGGAAGATCCCCTGGAGGAGGCATGGCAACCCACTCTAGTATTCTTGCCTGGAGAATCCCATGGAGTCAGACACAACTGAAGCAACTAAACATGAGCATGATACTTGAATGAATATCCTTACATGTGGGCACAGATATCCAACAACAAAATACTTCAAGAGAAAGTGCTAGGTTAAAGATATGTGCTCTTCAACTTTTGAAAGCTATTACCAAATTGTTTTTCATGGAGGTTATATGAATTCACATACCTATCAAATATACTCTAATTCTCTAAATGAGTATGTGGTCTCTATGCCCTCCTAAACAATGGGCTATTATTAAACTTTGTTATGTTGCCAATATTGCAGGCGAACAGTATTTCACCACAACTGTAATTTACATTTGTTTTGTATTGAGTGATAATTTATACATATTTTAATCTAAGAGTTAGTTGTATTTGTTTTCCTATGCACAAAGTATTTACATCTTTTGCCATTTTTTGAATCTCAATCTTGGTCTCGAATATTATTTTGTAGAAAGTCTTTAAATATTAAGAAAATTACCAATTGGTTATAAAAATTTCCTTGTTTTTATTTTTACTTTGTTAATGGTGTTTTTGTAAGAACACAATTTTCATGTTTTAAGAGTCAAACTTTTCAATCTTTTCTGTGTGGTTTAAGGGGCCTGTGTCATGTATCTTAGCAGGTTTCCCTGCTGCTGCTGCTGCTAAGTCGCTTCAGTCATGTCTGACTCTATGCGACCCCATAGACGGAAGCCCACCAGGCTCCCCCGTCCCTGGGATTCTCCAGGCAAGAACGCTGGAGTGGGTTGCCATTTCCTCCTCCAACGCGTGAAAGTGAAGTTGCTCAGTCGTGTCCGACCCGATTCCTAGCGACCCCATGGACTGCAGCCCACCAGGCCCCTCCGTCCATGGGATTTTCCAGCAAGAGTACTGGAGTGGGTTGCCATTGCCTTCTCTAGCAGGTTTCCCTACTTTGAGAATATTATAAAATTCTTCCATGGCCTCTATCTTCTCAGGTTTAAATCTTTGATTCATTAGGAATTAATTTTAGTCAGTTAAGAAGTAGCAATCCAACTTACCTCTAATGATAACATAGCTATCCCTTATATTTAATAATTCATTTTCCCTCTTATTTTAAATGCTACCTTTATAATTCCCCAAATACCTACGTCAATTTGGATCTTCTTCTGTCCAATGATCTGTATGTTCATGCTCTAGTGGCGATTTAGTCATTAAGTCATGCCCGACTTCTGCAACCCCATGGACTACAGGCTCATCTGTCCATACAATTTTCCAGGCGAGAATACTGGAGTGGGTGGCCATTTCCTTCTCCAGGGGATCTGCCTGACCCAGGAATAGAATGCAGGTCTCCTGCGCTGCAGGCAGATTCTTTACAGAGAGAGCTGCCGTTTTAACATTCTACCTTTATATTTTTACATCTAGCAGGGTGGGGTATTTTCCCTTATTACTTTCCTTTAAGAATTTTCCTTGCTATTTTTGCTTATTTGTATCTCCATATTTACTTCAGAGTCAGTATTTTTATTTACACACATATGCACAAAGACACACACACACTCATGACACCAATCAGCTTCAAAAGTAACACTGCATTGGGATTAAGAGCATAGAATTTATAATTAGCCCTGAGTTAAGAGTCTGTAATGTACTCTAACTGCAGCCTTTGCAAGTTCATTAGCTTCTTTGTGCCTCAGTTTTCACTGAAAAATGGACAGAGTGTAATACTAGTAGTTACCACATAAAGTTGCCATGAAGACAAAATGATAAATACACATAAAGCATTTAGAAAGAGCCTGGCATAGAGTAAGCGCTCAATAAAATGTTAGGGATTTTTGTTTGTTTGTTTTGAAGTTGAGATCTTATTAACTCCATGGATTAACAAAAGGAAACTGACATCTATTTTTGATTTTGACATCTATTTTGATTTTTGAGTCTTTTCACTCAAGAAACTTGTCTTTCTATTTTAGTCTGTTTTTCTCAGAATATCTTAAGGTTTTCTTCATTCAGATTTTTCCTGAGTTTCTTTGTTTTAGGAATGACTCTAGTTTTCTTTGTGATCTAATCTGGGATTTTTTAAATGAGAAGTTTAGCCTATTTATATTTATTAATATAACATATATTTAATCTTTCAGTCATCAAACTTTATGTCATAAAATTTTTGTTTGTTGTCTTTATTGTTGGTCTTTCTTCTTAAAAAGTTTACTAAACAATTTGTGTTTGCTTTGTTTTAGTTACATGTGTACTTCTATTAGTAATATTAATATGGGAAGTTTTTTTGTATTAGTAGTTATTTTAGAGTAAGATCTAAGTTCTTTTAACTACCTTTAAGGCCCAATATTGTCTAATACTCTGTTATCTCTCTGGGCTTCCCTGGTGGCTCAGAGGTAAAGAATCTACCTGCAGAGCAGGAGACTGCCTGCAATGTAGGAGACATGGATTCTATCTCTGGGTCAGGAAGACCCGTGGAGACGGAAATGGCAACCTACACCAGTATTCTTGCCTAGGAAATCTCATGGACAGAGGAGCCTGGTGGGTTACAGTCTTGGGTGTTGCAAGAGCTGCACCCAAATTAGTGACTAAACCACCACCATTATTTCTGACTTCACTGTCTACCATTCTGCCTCTCAATCATTCTGCTTTAGCCCTTAGGCTCTTTTCTATGCACACTACCAATACTTTAACTGTGGTTTTCCCTTTCATTTCTTGATTGGCTGAACTTCATCTTATAAAGGTAGGACTCATGAGAGCTAAATTCCCTAAATGTTGGCATGTTAAAAAATGTTTGTCTTCGCCTTTATACTGAATGACTATTGTACGAGCTATACGTTGTATGTACCAGCTCTATTTATTCTAGGACCTTTGTAATAGCTATTCCTCTACTTAGAATACTGTTTCTCCAGATAACTCCCCTCAACTCCACGTTTTTCTTTTATTGAATTGATTTTTTTTTAATTGGAGTGTAACTGCTTTACGATGTTGTGTTAGTTTCTGTTGTACAATGAAGTGAATCAGCTATATGTATACATACATCCCCTCTGTCTTGAACCTCCCTCCCACCCCACTATTTCACACCTCCAGGACATCACAAAGTACCAAGCTGAGTTCCCTGTGCTATACAGCAGGTTCCCAACAGCTACCTATTTTACACACTTAGTGTATATATGTCAATCTTACTCTCTCAATTCATCTTGGATTTGTTGATTTTAAATGACATATTTTCACAGCTTGGAGTTTCACTACTTTACATCAGTTCTGTCCTGTACCCTTCCAGCTTTTGTTAGTTATATCATTACTACACTGGCAAAGTTTTAAATATTCATACTCTGCTCAGCAAAATCTAATCTTCACATTTGTTTTAGTCTTAATTTTATAGATCAGTGGACTCTATGTATACTACCAATACTTTAAATGTTATTTTTCCTTTCATTTCTTGGTTGGCTGAACTTCATCTTATAGAGGCAGGACTCATGAGAGCTAAACTCTCTAAATGTTGGCCTGTTAAAAAATGTTTGTCTTTGCGGCCTGTTAAAAAATGTTTGTCTTTGCATTTATACTGAATGATTATTTGGACTGGCATAAGATTCCTAAATTCATCTTTCTTTGAGGACTCCATGGTAAAGTGTGAGTGATCACTGCTACTTTGGAGAAGTCTGAGGGCAGCCATTATTTTGAAGAATCCTCTTTCAGCTTTGTTGGAGATCTGCAACCATCCCACAGGCATCCTCTCTCGAAGTCTTCTCACTCATTTATTTGACCTTCACTAGATCTGCAGTTGGAGAAGGCAATGGTACCCCACTCCAGTACTCTTGCCTGGAAAATCCCATAGACAGAGGAGCCTGGTGGGCTGCAGTCCATGGGGTCGCTAAGAGTCGGACACAACTGAGCGACTTCACTTTCCCTTTTCACTTTCATGCACTGGAGAAGGAAATGGCAACCCACTCCAGTGTTCTTGCCTGGAGAATCCCAGGGACAGGGGAGCCTGGTGGGCTGCTGTCTATGGGGTCGCACAGAGTTGGACACGACTGAAGTGACTTAGCAGCAGCAGCAGCAGATCTGCAGTCGTTCTTCATATACTGTGCTTTGGGATTGCAGAGATCTCTCTGGTTGTACTGAAGATGGAGCTTATATTTCTGTTTCTTATTCTCCTTCCCCCAAGTGAGGGAGAAATGCTGCCCTTTATTGGGCCATCATTTATTCAAGTGGTAACTTTTTAATATGAACTTTTTCAAACTTACACAGAAGTAGAAAACATGGCATGGTGAATTTCTTCCATTCACCCATCACCTGCTTCTGTATTTACCAAAATTTTGTCAAACCTGGTTCATCTACATCCACCCAGTTTTTTCAACAGAGTATCTTAAAGGAAATTCCAAACATCATACTGCTTTACCTGAAAATATTTCAGTATACATCTTCTAGGCCATTTTAAAACAGGAAGTACTCTGTTTTAAAGATTATCAACAATAATAAATGATGTGTTTGTGAGGCAGAGAACTAAATAAAAACATGGCTGTTTATCCACCTGCTTTTGCAAATGAAGTTTTACTAGAACACAACCAAACTCATTATTTACTATCTAGCGCTCATTCACCCACTTTGACACTACGACTGAAGAACTGAGTAGCTATGCAGTTGCCGGAGAGTTGGGTAGTTGCAACAGAGACCATATGGCCAACAAAGCCCCAAATATTTATCATATGGCCCTTTAAGAAAATGTTTGCTGACCTTTGCTGTAGAAGCCCACCTGCACTGTTTTGAGAGAGTTCACTGTCCCAAAGTCCTTCCCAATCGCTTCTATAATGACACTGACAATTACACAATATTACTTTTTAAGTGTTCACACACACATATAGGCCCTTTTTTTTGTTTAAACCTTTTGATAGCCTATAGTCTAATAAGGACACTGGGAACAAAACAGATTTTGTTGTTGCCTTTTTTCTTTGAAATATGGCAACAATAACAACAAACAAAAGCAAAACAAAGACAAAATAAATAAATAAATAAAAGGATTCAAGACCAAAGAGGCATTGGTATTCTAAACTGTATTTCATGTCTCTCCTAGATTGAATATATGTTGCTGTTTAAACTGTATATTCTTAATAAATCACAAGAAAATAGGAAGAGTTTAATAAATATTTGATTCGTGCTGAATGTTTTAAAAATATGTCAAAAAGTTAAAAAAAGAAAAACACTCAGGTAAATAGCATGCATTATTCACATATTTAAATTTCATAGGCAGAGAACAAGATTAAGGTTAAGAAAGTAAATATTCAGAATGAGCAGAATCATCAGAGAAAAAGTAAACCTCTAAGCAATCGATGCCAAATAAACACAGTGATGTGGTGCCAACACGGTCCCTTGAAAAGAAAACACAAGTTTACATCTTTGGTATGAAACAGTCTGTACCTTTGATAAGTATTTTGAGAACCTTTAGGAAAAACAGGGGCTTCTAGTGAAACTAAAGGAAGGTGTAACATCTACCCTGGTATTATAACCATCACCCTTAAATCCTAACCCCAGGAAAAGAAAAATGCTAGCATTATTAAGTTAGAGTCCGACGACAAAATACTATAACTTTATTTTCCCAAGTCATAAGACTTAAGATAATTTTAAAAATCAAATTTTAGAATGATAAAAATATATTCCATGACCCTAGAGCAAATTACTAAATTCATGTCAAAACTAACTTTCAAATCCTTTAGTTCTATCACGAGTTATGCGATTCTCCTACATGTACCATTCATTGTTCAGAAGAGCAAACTTAGCAACATATTCCTGCCAGCAACTGAGGAAGACTGTCAAGTCTAAATATCCTGTCAATAACCAATAAATATTCAGTCAGTTGGACATTAAAGCAGAAGCTGGGAAACAGAAGAAATAAAGAGAGGAAAAAAGAAAGAGGAAAAAGGTACTTCCATATTAACCCAGTTCCCTTTATTTATAAAAATCTTGGGACCTAATTTCATTAGGAAGCAAATATTTGTTACCTGTGTCAAACTATATAAAAAAATACTATATTAGTTATGTCAAAAAGCTTAAGATGGAATAACTATATATATATATATATATATATATATATATATACACACACACACACATACTTATCCATGGCTAAAACCAAGTTATAAATAGCCTCACTATTATCATGAGTTTAGATATGTCAAATAAAGTCTCTTTTCTTTAAGATCAGAGTACCCAGGTTTCAACAACTTTTCCATACCTCTAAAATCCAGTGCCTACAAGTATACTAGGATTAACAGTGTAAAAGTATTTTAGTTGTTCTAAAGCAAGACACCCCTGGGTTGGGAGGATTCCTTGGAGAAGGAAATGGCAACCCACTCCAGTATTCTTGCCTGGGAAATCCCATGGACAGAGGAGCCTGGTGGGCCATAGTCCAGGGGTCACAAAAAGTCAGACACGACTTCGGACTAAACAACAACAAAGCAAGGCACACCTATAACAGTGTCTACACTTTGGCATCAGTTTTTATCCATATCCTTGATATAATAAAACCGCTGAAGCACTGCATCGCCAATAATTTCTCACTATTTTAGTATATATAGTAAAATGAGACTTCAAATCCTCAAGATCTGATATAGGAGGAAATGCTGCAGTTAAAAGAGTTGGGGCCAGCTGAAATCTTGATTTGACGCCCAAGTCGCAGTTTCCCCAGTTGTTAAATAAAAACAGCAATGACAACAAAACTATTTCACAAGGCTGATTTCACTTAAGGATAAATAAAAGTAAAACTATGACAATCTTTGAATGACCAACATTCTACGAAAATTTTAAGACATTCAGAAATATAAATTCTGAACAGGGACCTCCCTGGAGGCCCAACAGTTAAGATTCTGTGCTTCTAGTGTGGGGGGCTGGGTTCGATCCCTTGTCTGGGAACTAAGATTCAACATGCCATGTGGTGTGGCCAAAAGAAACTCCTCAACCCCCTGCCACCTGCACAAAAAAAAATCTCAAATCAATCTCTTTAAATGCCTCTTATTTACAAGAATTTAATAAATTTAACACATTTCAAAAGTCACAACTATCTCTAAACAAAGAGATTGTTGTTGTTCAACCACTAAGTCATTTCTGACTCTTCTGTAACCCCACGGACTGTAGCCCACCAGGCTCCTCTGTCCATGGGATTTCCTAGGCAACAGTACTGGAGTGGGTTGCCATTTCCTTTTACAGAGATCCATACAATATAACACCTTGTGATGTTAAAGCTAGAAATCTGAAGGTTTAAAGAAAACCTCTTCAGAAAGCACTATTAAAAACATTTAATGGGTTACAGGGCATATTTTATTCTTCTCTCAATAACTCACCAAGGAAGCAAAGTTTCTGATACAGTTTAAGTGAAAGTGGTAATTATATTCTGTAAGCTAAATTACATAATACAGTTTAATATTAGAAAATTATTTGTCGTTGAATATGGTATTTTAAATGGTTCCTACATTTTATTATAACGTTGACAACATTTCCCCATTACAATATATTGTTCTTCATATTGAAAGTCATGATTCAATTTATATACCTTTGACCTTCAAGAGAATTTCACATCTACAAAACAAGGCAATATGAAAGGCTTTCATTGTATCTTTTAACATCAGTTTTCTAATTAGGAAATCAAATCTAGCTTCCAAATTATCAATAAGGTATTTAAAAAGCTATACTTGTTCAACAGCTCATAGTGCTTTGAGGATCAAATGTATATAAAGATACACTTAAAGAATAACGTGTGCATGTGTGCTAAGTTGCCTCAGTCGTGTCCAGCTCTTTGCGATCCTATGGACTGTAGCCTGCCGGGGTCCTCAGTCCACGGGAGTCTCCAGGCAAGAATATTGAAGTGGGTTGCCATGCCCTCCTCTAGGAGATCTTTCTGACCCAGGGATCGAATCTGTATCTCTTACATCTCCTGCACTGCAGGCGGGTTCTTTACACTAACGCCACCTTGGAAGCCCAGATAATAGCATACATGTATATAAAGGCACTTGGTCCCAAATCTTCATTACTGATCTAACAATAGACTAAAATAATCAGAGCATTCAAACCTTAAACATAACTATTTGTATATCATATCATTCAACATAATATGAATTGACATAAAGGTCATTTTTAAATCCAAGTAAATACAAATATCAACCCACTCCAGTATTCTTGTCATGGACAGAGGAGCTGGGCAGGCTACAGTCCATGTGGTCACAAAGAGTTGGAAACGACTGAGTGACTAACACACACCACGTTTTTTAATGGTATCAAGAAATGCTCAGTCTTCTCTGGTGGTCCAGTGGTTAAGACTCCACATTTCCAATGCAGGGGCTGTGGGTTTGATTCCTGGTTGGGGAACTAATATCCCACCTGCCTCACAGCACAAGCAAAAAAAAAAAAAAAAGTTTTAAAGAAATTCAATTAAAAAACGCTCATTATATTAAGTTAGCTTTTGAAATACATATCTAGGTTCTAAACTTGAAAATATCACCAGAATTTCTAGTATATCACTACTTATTGAGTTAATTTAGTATGAATTAATTGATAAACAATGTTTCTATTTAAGATTTTGGTATCACCCCAAAATTACAACCTATAGTTTATACTGGTTAAGAACTCTAATATCTGCTAAAATTTCACTGTGTAGTCAAAACCCCTAGTATAGAAGGCAATTCTACACCTACACTCAGAATGTGCTTACACCCTGATGGTTGCTACATTTTCCTTAATGGATGCAGTTTTACTCTCTTGGATCTCAAGACGGACACGTTAATGATATGAAGGCATTTCTGCTTTTCTTAAGTGACAATCTCCCTTCCCCACAGAGAACTGGGAAGTTCTTTTCTATTTTGTTCCTTTCCTTCTATTTATTAAGAACCTACACTCATAAGAAAAGTAAAAACCGTGGCTCCACTATATCATACTGTTTTTACAATTATTATTTTATCTAATATTTTATGATGAATTTTCAAAGAGCAAAGTTGAATTTTATAGTGAACACTTTTATACCTTTCATCTGGATTCTATGTTATCTATCCATTTTCTTTTACAGAAATTCTGAATTGTTTCTTTAATCATTTAAAAAATATATTACATTCTCTAATTCTATTTCCTCTACAACTTTCCTGCACTGCTCCTAGATTTTGTCCATATCTGTTTTCATTTGTCACATTGTATTCTAATTACCTGTTTAGCTGCCTGCCTCCCTTTCAGAGTAATGATCACCCTGAAGACTGCCTTCCTTTCTTTATATGTTGGTACTCTACCCCTCTACATGAGGAGAAAGCAGAAGCTTAATAAATATTTATCTAATTGAGTTGTCTTCTTCCTTATATTTCAGTTTCCTTAACATTTTTATGACTTTGCCTTGTTATATTACTGCTAAACTAATCCAAGTAATAAGGAATTATAATTTCTATAAGAATTTTGGGAGATACTCAGAGTGCCAGTTTCTTCATATATATGAAATGTCTATTTTATTTTTAGCTGCTATAAGTACAAATGTATTCCATGTTGTATTGAGATGGCCACTAAGTATTTTTTAAACAACAACAAAAAATCCAAATGCAAAACCCTTAAAGAACTCACTGTCCCATAAAATCTAGCATTTGTACCTCGTGATAATCATTTAGATAATTCAAAGCAGTATACAGACTTAGATATAAAGGAATGAAATCAGCATGTAAACTACATGGGAGTGTGAACTCTCAATAAGTATTTGTTAAATGAATAAACATAGATGGTTTAAAAGATCTTTGAATTGAGAGTAAAAATAGAACTTCACTGGTTGTGTTTTTTGATTCACAGTTCAATTTGGCTATGGTTCTTCTCATCCCCTGAATTAATATTTCCTTCTAAAATACCATTAAAGTCTGTAGAGTCTCAGTATAAACCAATGTTAGGGAAATAGGTAGATGCATTTATAAATTAATGTATTGGGATAAAACTCCCTTCTCTAATGTAGCACAGAAGTTAGGAAAACAAGAACTTTTTTTAGTAAGTATTTTATTTTAGCTTGATGATAAGGAAAAAGGTGTTAGTTATATTATTCTTTATGCTTTATATAACAGAAGTATTTTTTAGTTTTTTGTACTTCGCTGATGCCCAGGGGCTATGAGGTTTCTGAGCTGGTTCTAAACAACTGCTACTCAACATGTAGTTCATGAATCTGTGGCATCAGCATCAGAGGAATATGTTAGAAATGTACATTCTCAAGCCCCATCTCAGACTTACTCATCATAATTTGCATTATAACAACATGACAAGAGAAGCACTGCTGGAATCATTCAGACGAGATTCAAGGGATACATTGGTTAGGACACTTTACCTTTCTTATTTATCAAGACCCCAGCATAAGCATCAAGGGAGGCAACATGACATAAAAGAAAGAATATTAAGAGTTTGAAAAGTCAGATTCTAATCTCTAGTATATGACCTTAAATTTTAGCTCTTCTTATCCGTAAAATGAATGAGTTATACAACATATACTGCAGGGCTCTTTCAACTCTAAAATTCTACGAATATATGGAAAATAAATACTAATAGGTATTTGGGGAAATGACTCAACTGCATGTACTATCTTAAGAAATTTGGCTTACTTTAATGCTACAGGAGTCTTGTCCATCAATTACTTTGTTTAGGTTTGAAAATCAATCTCTATTTTTCATTTTGACACTTGGTTTCTGAAAGATGCACAGTGGTGAATAACTTGGGAAGTGGGTGGCTACTATTAATAATTCCCCTCACTGCTTCCTTTGTTCTTAAATGCCAATAAAACACAGGTAATAGACAGGAGTCATGAAAAAGTAAAATCAGATTCTGTATTTTGAACCAGCGCAGGAGAATAATATCATTCTTAGGAAAAACATGATTGAAACATTAAGAGGTAAAGGATTATGATGCCTGACACTGTCAAATAAATCAGAAAATAATAAATAATAGTGAGTGTGTGTACATATATCCACAGGTGTGTGTAAAGAGAGAGAGATAAAGCAAATGTGGCAAAATAATAATAATAATCCGGGAGTTGGTGATGGACAGGGAGGCCTCGCATGCTGCAATTCATGGGGTCACAAAGAGTCGGACATGACTGAGAGACTGAACTGAACTGAATATGTACTGACCCCCAAATATCTTGTTGTTATCGTCTCTCTTTTTTAAAGTAAAGTATAGCTGATTTATTTTTCTGAAACCTTTAAAATGCAAGAGAAAAGCTAGGATAGAAAGGGGATAAATATCATTATATACAAAATTTCAGCAACTTATACTCCCATATTGATTCTATAATTTGCCTTTAACAGATTTGCTTTATTCTTTTCTTAGCTTAGGATAAAATAAACGGGGGAAAAGAAGTAGTAGTGAGAAGTTGTGTCACGTCTTTCTTGTATTAATGAAGTAAATGATTTCAAACCAGAAGTAAGCCTTCTGTGATTTTCATTTTTATTCTAGTTTCAGCTAATAATGAAAAAGAATGTAGCTACCACTCACAAATATAAATAACTACAGACCCTTTTTATTCCTCTGCAATGAGAGGGACCTAACAGCTGCTATAAAAATCACTCTCTACCCTCCCATGTGTTATGTAAGTATAATACACTTAAGAAGACCAAAACATAAAATGAACAAGTAAGAGGAAAACAGCTATTTTGTTTAAGAATTCCTTTTTCATTTATAATAAGTTATTGTACCAAATTAAAAACAAAATAAACATGCTGCCTGCATTCCCAATGTAGTTGTCCTGCTTAATAGTCAATCTCAATCTGGAATATGAGCAAAAGAATCATGTACTAGCTGACTAGTATTTTCCCTTCATTCCTTCCAGACTTTATCCAACAAGAGTATTACAAGAACAACAAATCCAGTTTCAACTAATTGGAAATTTTAAAACACTCATAAGTCTTATTTGTTCTTAGCACTTTGGCCTTATATAGATACACAGATTTGGATAAACTTTCCTCCTTTTATTATCTTTAGTGAAGGAGATTTATTTCAATTTTCTTGATTTTTAAAAATATTCTTACGAAGCTGTCCCAGAGTATAGCTTCAAATAATAAATACATTTCTTAAAATTAATACAAAAGAATAGTAGTCATTAAAGGTATTCGGGCAGTACAAAGGGTAATAAGACCTAATATGAAAGTGAAGATGATTTTCATATATAATTCAAACTGAAAACACTCAACTCAGAATAGTCTTCAGCCCACTCTGACTCCAGCTGATCTCTCCATCTGTTTAGGGATCACATGGGGGCCAATCTCTTAGCTAACAATACTTTTAAAACATTTTTTTTTATTGAAGTATAGTTGATTTTTGGAGAAGGCAATGGCACCCCACTCCAGTACTCTTGCCTGGAAAATCCCATGGATGGAGGAGCCTGGTAGGCTGCAGTCCATGGGGTCGCTGGGAGTCAGACACAACTGAGCAACTTCACTTTCACTTTTCACTTTCATGCATTGGAGAAGGAAATTCTCCAGTGTTCTTGCCTGGAGAATCTCAGGGACAGGGGAGCCTGATGGGCTGCCGTCTATGGGGTCACACAGAGTCGGACACGACTGAAGTGACAGCATAGCATAGCATAGTTGATTTACAATGTTCTGTTTAATTTCTGCTGTATAGCAAAGTGACTCAGTCATATATATATAATTTTTTTCATATTCATTTTCCATTATGGTTTATTACAGGATATTGAATACAGTTGCCTCTGCTATACAGTCGGACTTTGTTATTTACCCATCCTATGCATAATAGTTTGCATCTCCTAATCTCAAACTCCCAATCCTTCCCTCTCCCAAACCCCTCCCCCTTGCAACCACAAGTCTGTTCTCTATGTCTGTGAATCTGTTTTGTTTCTCAGATGTTCCTATATGTCATATTTTAGATTCCATATGTAAGTGATATCATCTGATATTTGTCTTTCTCGTTCTCACTTATTTTGCTTAGTATGATAATCTCTAGGTCTATCCATGTTGCTGCAAATGGCATTATTTCATTCCTTTTAATGCCTGTACACATCTTCTTTATCCATTCATCTGTTGATAGACATTTAAGTTGTTTCCATGTCTCGGCTATTGTAAACAGTGCTATCTTAATTAACAGTTCTGATCACAACTTTATACAGTTAAGACTGAGATTGACAGACTGGCAGATCCTTACCTATATACAAGATAGGCCCTTACCACTGCCCACTAGCATCCTCTCCATCTTCTAAACATGTACAAGGTCTAAGTTTTCAAAATACTTTCTTTATTCTTCGTCCGTTCTACAAAGAATTTGAGGGAACAACAACACAATCACTCCATAAAATGGTGGCAAATTTTTAAAAAACCAAGACCAAGAAAAAGAAAAATACTAGAAAACAAAAACTGAGATTAAAAGAAGTTTTTATGTGGCTCATCAAACAGATGCTAAATTAAGTTCCATATTTAGCTTTAAGTCTCTGTGGCAACCAGAATAACAATCTCCTCATGCACAATGTCTATGTCCCAATCTCTGGATTTTGTGGTCATATTACTGGCAAAGGGAAATTATGGTTCCCGATGGGATTAAGGTTGCCAATAAACTGAGTTTAGAATAGGAGATTATCCTGGAGAGAACCAATGGTATCAAAGGGACTTTCAAATGGTTAGAAGAAGATGTGGCTATAGAGAAGCAGAGAGATGCCAGTTTGACAAAGACCAAGAAGGACTCTCCCCAGTGTCACTAGAGAAAAGAGAGTCATGGCAAGCAGGTAGCTTCTGAAGCTGGAAAAGGCAAGGAAATGGGTTCTCCCCTGGAGCCTCCATAAAGAAATGCAGACTTGCTGACGCCTTGGTTTTAGCCCATTGAGACTTGTACTGGACTTCTAACCTACTTAACTATATAAGATAATAAATTTCTGTTGTTTTAAGCCATGAAGTTTGTTGTAACTTCTTGCTGCTGCCGCTAAGTCACGTCAGTCGTATCCAACTCTCTATGACCCCATAGACAGCAGCCTACCAGGCTCCCCTGTCCCTGGGATTCTCCAGGCAAGAACACTGGGGTGGGTTGCCATTTCCTTCTCCAGTGCATGAAAGTGAAAAGTGAAAGTGAAGTAGCTCAGTCGTGTCTGACTCTTAGCGACTGCATGGACTGCAGCCTACCAGGCTCCTCCGTCCATGGGATTTCCCAGGCAAGAGTACTGGAGTGGGTTGCCATTGGGCAACAATAAAAAACTATTATGGCTTCTTAGCCCCCAAGACAAAAAGACAGCACAATCAGTGATAATTCTCAATAATAGTAGAGAGAAATCATAACAACTTGTCAGGAAAGGCAAAATATTTTCTAGCACAAAGTTCTAAAAGAAATTTCTGATGCAACGATTTATGTAGGAGGCTCTGAGTAATAACAGTGGATATAGGATCCCCCCAAATTCTGGATATTAGATTAAATAAAACATTTCACAAGATTGTTTCTTACTTTTCTTATTGTTTCTTAGGGAAAAGAGATCATTAAACAATGTTGAATCTTCCAAAACTTGTTTTATGGTCTTGTTTACAGTCAATTTTGGAAACTGTTCAATGTGCATTTGAAAATGGCCAAGTATCTACAGTTGTTGAATATGGTGTTGCCAGAGGCTTTTAATATCACTGAGTTAGAGCTGACAATTTTGGGTGACAATTAAAGGGCTTAACTTTGTTTCTTGTTTGACTGGAAAGAAGCAAAGAAAATGCATCTACTCCTGCAAAGAAATATGTTGATTCAAGAAACTGTTGTGAGGAACTGTCCAAACAGAATAAACTGCTTCCATAAACACTGTGGAGTTAAAGTCAAACAGAAAAGCGTGCTTGTTTCCTTTTGATAAAAAGACAGATTTCATGTTCAGAACCCGGACATGAAAGGAAACTATAAACAAGGTGAAAAAACAACCTTCAGAATTGTAGAAAATAATACCAAATGAAACAACCTACAAACAATTCATTTCCAAAATATACAAGCAGCTCATACAACTCAATATCAGAAAAGCAAACAATCCAAAGAAAAAGTGAGCCAAAGACCTAAACAGACATTTCTCCAAAGAAGACATACAGATGGCTAATAAACACCTGAAATGATACTCAACACTGTTCATTATCAGAGAAATACAAATCAAAACTACTGTGAGATATCACCTTACACCAGTCAGAATGGCTATCATTTTAAAAAATCTACAAACAATAAATGCTGAAGAGGGTGTGGAGTAAAGGGAACCCTCTTTACACTGTTGGTGGAAATGTAAATCGAGCCAAGCCTGGGGTGCTGCAGTCCATGGGGTCACAAAGAGTCAGACATGACTGAGCAACTGAACTGAATTGAACTGATAGCCACTTTGGAAGATAGTATGGAGATTCCTTAAAAAACTAGGAATAAAACTACCATATGACCCAGCAATCCCACTACTAGGCATACACCCTGAGGAAACCAGAACTGAAAAAGACACATACCCTAATGTTTACTACAGCACTATTTACAATAGCTTGGACACGGAAGCAACCTAGGTGATCATCGAGAGATGAATAGATAAAGAAGCTGTAATACACATACACAATGGAATATTTAGTTTAGTTTAGTTTAGTTCAGTTGCTCAGTCGTGTCCGACTCTTTGCGACCCCATGAATCGCAGTACGCCAGGCTTCCCTGTCCATCACCAACTCCCGGAGTTCACCCAGACTCACGTCCATCGAGTCAGTGATGCCATCCAGCCATCTCATCCTCCGCCGTCCCCTTCTCCTCCTGCCCCCAATCCCTCCCAGCATCATAGTCTTTCCCAATGAGTCAACTCTTCACATGAGGTGGCCAAAGTACTGGAGTTTCAGCTTTAGCATCATTCCTTCCAAAGAAATCCCAGGGCTGATCTCCTTCAGAATGGACTGGTTGGATCTCCTTGCAGTGCAAGGGACTCTCAAGAGTCTTCTCCAACACCACAGTTCAAAAGCATAATGGTCATCTGAGCTAAATTCATCCATTCCAGTCCATTTTAGTTCTCCGATTCCTAGAATGTCGATGTTCACTCTTGCCATCTCCTGTTTGACCACTTCCAATTTGCCTTGATTCATGGACCTGACATTCCAGGTTCCTATGCAATATTGCTCTTTACAGCATTGGACCTTGCTTCTATCACCAGTCACATCCGCAGCTGGGTATTCTTTTTGCTTTGGCTCCATCCCTTCATTCTTTCTGGAGTTATTTCTCCACTGATCTCCAGTAGTATATTGGGTACCTACTGACCTGGTGAGTTCCTCTTTCAGTATCCTATCATTTTGCCTTTTCATAATGTTCATGGAATATTACTCAGCCATAAAAAGGAACACATTTGAGTCAGTGCTAATGAGGTGGATGAACCTAGAGCCTATTATAGAGTGAAGTCAGTCAGAAAGAGAAAAACAAACATCATACAGTAACGCATACACATGGAATCTAGAAAGACGGTACTGATGAACCTACTTACAGAGTAGCAGTGGAGATGCAGACACAGAGAACAGACTTAGGGACACGGGGCGGGGGAGGAAGGACAGGTGAGATAAATGGAGAGAATAACATGGAAACATATATACTCCCATATGTAAAGTAGACAGTCAATGAGACTTTACCACAGGACTCAGGGAACTCAAACCAGAGCTCTGTAACAACTTAAAGAGGTGGGATGGGTGGGATGTGGGAGAGAGGCTCCAGAGGGAGGGGCATATGTATACCTATGGCTGACTCATGTTGATGTATGCAGAAACCAACACAATATTGTAAAGCAATTATCCTTCAACTAAAAATAAACTAAAACATAATTTTAATTAAAAAAGAAAAAAGAACCCAGGCATGCATATTAATCTTATTAAGGCTGGACTCAAAGGCTGGACTGGGTTGTTTTACTGTCTAGAGCTACATGACTAATTGATAGTTAAACCAGTTTTCTAAAATGAATATACATTTTTCAAAAAGGTTATCATATACAACTGGTAACTCTTAGACACCAGATAAAGTTGAAAACTAGCTGATTATTTCACTATATTTTCAACAAAAGGGACATTTCATTAGGAAATATCTATCTTGTGTTTCACTGCACTGTAGGCTTTGGGGACCAAATTTTTTTTTTTTTTTTTAACTAGAAGAGAATATTTTCAATGAATTTGAAGACAAAATTTCCATTTTTGGACAGAGGAGCCTGCATGGCTACAGTCCATGGGGTCACAAAGAGTCAGACACGACTGAAGCGATTTAGCAAGGACACAAATGTAATAAAAACAAACACTGCCACTTCATATTCAGTCTTCCCTGTGATAATCATTAATGATTGCACTAAAAATCAATATCTTTTTTCAAATTTGAATGTAGGGTCAGGAAACAGTGGTTGAGATGATAGCCTAAGTCTTGACAACTAGTTTCCTCATTGAGTGACCTTTAATGGAAAAACATTTCTTAGATCTAACAAATCAGCTGGCTAAGGTACGTAAAATTTATATACCTTACAATTTAAAAATTTTTACAACTTAAATTTAAGCTAATAACATATTACATTTTATAAATTAAAACTAGTATCTATATTATTCTAGTTTGATTTAAAAAATATTTTAAGCCCTTATAAACCTTCATTCTTTGACTTGTATCACAGATCATTGTTCGCTTTCTAGTCTGCTTCTTGCAATATAGAAAGCTATCGCTTCTCCTAGACAGGAGCAATGATCACAAGGAAGTTAGAAAGTTAAAAATGGGACAACACTTTAAAGATAAAGCAAAAATCAATTTCAATTGGCAGAATGGGCACTGAATCAAGGAACAGAATTTGATGTACAAAGTTGAAGTCCTGGTCTCAATACTGAGTTGAAAGCAGATGACTGTGTGGAATCTAGCATCAGTGTCACGGTTTGGGGAACAAAAAAGAAAACAAAATAAAAAACAGAAGACAAACAGGATGAGGTAGGGAATAACTATTGACTGAAACACTGTGAAACTTTTTATTATGCCATTAAAAAAACCCTAGCCAAATGGATGAATAAGAAGTCCAAAAAGAGATATCTACTGGACCACTTGCCAGTGAAATATCAAATAATCCCTTGTTATGCCTATCAAAGCAAAGCATGGGTAATTGTGAAAACCACCTAAATGTTTGCCCTCCAGCTAATATAAACATGAAGTCAAAAGTAACACTAAAATACCAAAAATATTTATTTCCTTCCAACAATGAAGCTGGGCAGTTTATGAGTACAGCTTGTCTAAGAAGAGGATGAGAGAAATTATTAAGAATCAAATCTAACAGTTCTTATGATACATGGCACACATCTTATTTCTTACTGATAAAATTCTCTACAAATGTTAGCAAGCATTAGAACAAAAACATGAGTTATATAAATACATATTACACACATGCACAGATGAAATGTTCTTTGAAGCACCAATAAGGTAAATAGACCATGTCTTTCAACAGATTTTCATTGATGAAAGCTGCCCACCTCAAGCACATTATTACTTCCTGCACTGTAACATATATATACTCAACTTCATAGAATAAATGGCACACACTTTCCCTTCAAACTTATCTTCAAGAGGGAAAAATGTATTTATCTTTGAAGTGGGTAAAAAAATTTTTTCCTTGAGTCAACAATCCCATATAACTATGATATGTTTCAATGCACTGTGTATTCGTTATTAGCACTGGATCAATGTTAAACTTCTTGAGTAATAAATATATTATGGTTATACAGAAAAATGTTCTTATTCTTGGAAGACATATGCTGCACTTTTTACGGATAAATTGTCAATGATATCTCAAAAGGTTCCATGGGGGGAAAAAGCATACTTTGGCAAAATGTTAATCAGTGAATCTATATAAAGGAAATTTGAATGTCCACTAGTACTATTCTTTCAACTTTTCTGTAGATCTGAAATTTTTCTACAAAAAAGGAAAGCATTTACTAAAAACCCAGAAGTGCTAAGGTTGATAGACTACTACAGACGAGGGAACTGCAAGTACTAAATATAATACTTAGAATATTCTAAGCTCCCTGAATGAAAAAGCTTTCCTTTCTGATTGCCTTTTATATTTATCTTGATATTTTACTTAATGTGATGATATCTAAATCTCCTGATGAGTATTTAGCATGTTGGGGTGAAGCAAACAGTGGGAAACAGGAGTAGCAACAACTGATTAAAGGACTAACAACTTGTCTTAACACTGTGTTTGTGCACACAAGTGCACATGTCTTAGTTTATCCCTAAAATCCTTGCCTAAAAAAGTATTCTTAATTTTAGGACACACTAAGATCTTCAATACCCCAAACCCAATCTAAGCAGAAGAGAGGGAAGGTAATAAATTCCTTTACTATAAAATTCAAATAGGAGCTGCCACAGTCGTGGTGGGCTCTTTTGTTAATCAGAAACAATATCCAAAGGCCTAACGGTGACAGACTGGCAGTAGCTCAGGTTTACTCCTGTCCCCACTACACTCCAGTGGGCGGGTCTCACTAATATCCCCTTTAGCACTTCTATATGAAATGCAATGCCAATCCCCAAAACCTATCTTTAGTTAAATAAACATGCAAACAGATATCAGAGGTTTCAAATATACAGAGACAGAAGTGTTTCTATGCCTCAAAGAAAAGCTTTTCACCCCTCCTTTCTTTCCATTTCTTACCATTCTCCCTTCTCACCAAAATGTCAGACTTACACTGAAAACGATTTCCTCAAAGCAGCTTTTCAATTGAACTATGCAAGTTACAAGGCCTATCTTGACTCACTCCAATTTGTCAAAATAATAAAAATTGACCTAAATCCCTCTCTGCTGTTGATTTTTAGAAATGCTGTTTAGGATCCAGATACCAATCTCCATAAGGTCCCCCCACCAAATTTTCAAATGTCATCCAAAGAAGTATCTCAAATCTTTTCCTATCCTGCCCAGCAGAAAAGTATTTGAGAGATATAACAGTCAAACTGGCAGCTGTTTATATACTGAATTAATGTTCTTATAAAAGAAGGAGAAAGAGCATTTAGAATTGAGTTAATTTTATTTCCAGTGTGTAAGAACACTCAATGCCAGTCAGTATGTTTAATGTCACTGAACAGCATCATTAAAACACTGCTCTGAGTCAATGCTGTCTTTACATACTTTAACAACACAAGCTCTTTGAGAATGGCCACAATACTACATTCTTCCTCTTCTCATTCAACACTACTAAATAATTCAATAATTGGTCTTCAGTAACAATTGCAATAAATAGAACCTAGTCTATTCTATAATTAGGATATGTTAAAGGAGTTCAGCAGGACAAGAAGAAGCAACAGTTAGAACTAGACATGGAACAAGAGACTGGTTCAAAATTGGGAAAGGGGTACTTCAAAGCTGTATATTGTCACCCTGCTTATTTAACTTCTATGCAGAGTACATCATGAGAAATGCCGGGCTGGATGAACACAGGCTGGAATCAAGATTGCTGGGAGAAATATCAATAACCTCAGATATGCAGATGATACCACTCTAATGGTAGAAAGTGAAGAAGAACTAAGAGTCTCTTGATGAGTGTGAGAGGAGAGTGAAAAAGCTGGCTTAAAACTCAACTTTCAAAACACTAAGATCATGGCATCCAGTCCCATCACATGGCAAATAGATGGGGAAACAATGGAAACAGTGACAGACTTTATTTTCTTGGGCTCCAAAATCACTGAAGATGGTGACTGAAGCCATGAAATTAAAAGACACTTGCTTCTTGGAAGAAAAGCTATGACCAACCTAGACAGCATATTAAAAAGCAGAGACATCACTCTGCTGGACAAAGGTCCGTCTGGTCAAAGTTATGGTTTTTCCAGTAGTCATGTACAGATGTGAGAGTTGGACCATAAAGAAGGGTGAGTGACGAAGAACTGATGTTTTTGAACTGTGGTGTTGGAGAAGACTCTTCAGAGTCCCTTGGACTGCAAGGAGATCAAACCAGTCAATCCTGAATATTCACTGGAAGGACTGATGCTGAAGCTAAAGCTCCGATACTTTGACCACCTGATGCGAAGAGCTGACTCACTGGAAAAGACCCTGATGCTGGGAAAGACTGAAGGCAGGAGAAGAAGCGGGTGACAGAGGTTGAGATGGTTGGATGATTTCACTGACTCAATGGACATGAGATTGAGCAAACTCTGGGAGATAATGAAGCACAGAGGAGCCTGGTGTACTACTGCAGGTTCATGGGGTTGCAGAGTCAAACATGACTTAGCGACTAAACAACAAAAAGGAGTTTAAGGTGCTAAAAGTAGAAATTATCTCACAAGTCAAAAAGGCCAAAGGAAAACTTAAGTGGCTTCTCAGAACACTACACTCTGTTTTATTTTCACAGAGTAAGCAGCATGTAGTCCGACTCACAAGGAGTCAGACACAACTGAGTGACTAACACTTTCAACTTTGAAAAGTTAGCAAAACACTGGATTATTATTACCACAATAAGGCAATCATGGTTTACTTACACTTAGTCCACCTGTCCCATTAATCATTCTACATTTGAAAAAAAATCAAATTTTCAGAAAATCTGAAAAGTCACAGAAGAGGACAGTGACCTAGATTAATGAGTGGAACTTTATTTTCAAAATCACATTTTTTCAGTCTTGTAATATAGCCAGAACAGTTACTCAGTTATAAGCTGTTTAAGTCTTTTACATTTTCTACTCTATTATTGTCCTATCATCTAATTCCTTTCCAAAAGGGAAGCTGAACACTCGTGATTTTGCTATTTTCACACAGCTATTTTCCATTTTACAAAATTCTAAAGGAGTAAGACAAGTCAAAATATTATCCACATTTTAGTGATTAGAGTTAGTACCTGATTGAATTTTTAAAGTACTTAGTACATGCAGGCACTCAAGAAATGTTAATTTCCTTTGGGATAAAATTTCAGAGCCCTCTGGATCAGTCAAGTCCACTGAGGTCTCTACTATTCTCCCTCTATCAATTACTAATACAAAGTAATATACTTACAGCTTTTACTGCCATTTATATTACTTTTCCCAAATAAACTGTAAGCCCTTTAAAAACAAAGTATCGTGTACTTCTCTTAACACTAATTTATAATAACCACTTAGTAACTTTTATGTTAAAGACAATAATAATTCTAATACTGAGGCCAGTAGCCACTGCAAACAATACCTAAAGAACAGATTCAAATGCTTACCCAAAATAATATTAGGTTTCCTTATAAAGTATTAGCAAGCCAGCATATCTCAGGCTACTTTTAAGAAGGTGGTATAGTCAATAACCAAATAATACTGGCACTCCACAGAGAAAGGATATGTGATGAGACAGAACTAGCCAGGACGAAAGGGTTCTATTACTGTATTATGCAAATAGTGCTAGGTAGAAGGATAAAAAACAAACATGTCTGAGGAGAGTCTACCCTCAAAAGTAAAAGCTTACTTACATAATTACTTTATTTGAAATCTGTATATACAAGGCAACAGATTTAACAGAAGTTATAAGGAGAGAACTATCCACAAACTATACTCTGAATTAAACTGATTTTAGAGTGTATGCCAGGGGAGCGGTATGATAAAAACCAACTCCAATAAGTAAATTATAAATTCACAGCAATGAAAAGAAATAGGAAAAAAAGATTGGCAAAAAGATTGCTGTATAACACTTTTGTTAATCAAATTATTAAATTCAACTATTTAAATTATGACATTATGCCACCAACTCCTCATGGATTTGCTTATTTGCCTGGTTTCTCAGAAGACATTTTATAATGAAGCTCAATAACTTCACCAGGTCGTACCTTAGTTTAGGATATTACAGCCTGTATTAGCTACTTGGAACCACATACCAACTGGAATACTTTTTAGTTATTGAAGTACAGGAAGTGACAGAAAATTTCCTTTTATTTAAATGACTATTAGAAACTATTATACAACCAAATAAATTCTTATTTTTTGTCCCTTCCAACACATTCTTATATATTATTCTTAGAATACTTGAAAGTTTTCATTGAATTATCTGAAGAAAAAGGAGATCATGTAAAGCTAAAGAATTGCTAATGAGTGCTACATCACATGACATTCCTAAAAGATTCCTCTAGAATTAAGAAAAAAATTACGAAAAACATTAAGAGCCCAGAGCAATTTTTAAGCTATGTTCAACTTTAAGGAGTATTTATTGATTCCATGTTATGAAAATCAGTCCTGAATATTCATTGGAAGGACTGATACTGAAGCTGAAACTCCAATACTTTGGCCACCTGATGTGAAGAACTGACTCATCTGAAAAGACCCTGATGCTGGGAAAGATTGAAGGCGGAAGAAGGGGACAACAGAGGATGAGACGGTTGGATGGCATCACCAACTCAATGGACATGAGTTTGAATAAACTCCGAGAGCTGGTGATGGACAGGGAGGCCTGGCATGCTGTAGTCCATGGGGTCGCAAAGAGTCAGACATGACTGAGTGACTGAACTGAACTGATGTTATGAAAGATGAAGAAAGGAGCACATTTATACTTCCTGTTATGCCCCTTGCCCACCTCATTGTTATTTTTATAATATTAAATTTTATAAATTTATAATCTATTCTAAAAGTGTAACTTGTACTGAGGTATATAAGTTCTTTAATGAAATTAATTTAATTTCTCATTATTACACTAATTTTTTCATGGTTTATTCCTGAATTCCTTATACTGATTCACCTTTTAATTAGGTATATTATGCTATAATTTGATTTAAAAAGCTCTCATGGGTATACGTTTGTTGAGCTTTTCCATGCTCAAGTACATTTATGTGTTGTACTCATGCTTAAAGTATTTGGCTGCTGCTGCTAAGTCGCTTCAGTCGTATCCAACTCTGTGCGACCCAACAGACAGCAGCCCACCAGGCTCCCCCGTCCCTGGGATTCTCCAGGCAAGAACACTGGAGTGGGTTGCCATTTCCTTCTCCAGTGCATGACAGTGAAAAGTGAAAGTGAAGTCGCTCAGTCGCGTCCGACTCTTCGTGACCCCATGGACTGCAGCCTACCAGGCTCCTCCTTCCATGGGATTTTCTAGGCAAGAGTACTGGAGTGGGGTGCCATCGCCTTCTCCGAAGTATTTGGCTGGTATGAGGTAAACCTCAGGACATGGTAGACATTCCCCTGTTGTTTTCTGACATTGCTTCTTATTGAGGAAAAAGCTAAAGCAAGTCCAAGTTCTGTCCCCCACCTCACTATCTAGATGTCTATAGAATTCTGTCCTTATTCTTCAAGTTCAGTAATTTGACCAAGACATGCCTTGATATCAGTTCATCTATATTATTTATTTCCAGGCCAAAGGGTAGTCATTTTCATTCAAGGTTTTAATTATTTCAGGAAGAGTTTTTTTTCTATTATACCTCTAAATATTTTTTCAGTCATTTGTTGTTTTTATTTAGAGGCTGACAAACAGAACAGGCAAGATACAGCCCACCACTTGTTTTTGAATATAACTTTTTACTGGAACAAAGCCATAGGCAGCATATTCTTTTGCACCGTAAGACACAGGGCTGAATGGCTATAACAGAAACTGTACTGACCGACCACAAAGGACTAAAATATTTACTGTCTGTCCCTTTACAGAAAAAATGTGTTGATCCCATATAGATATTAGATCTCCTTTATTTTCCTGTATCACCTATAATTTTTATATCTTATATTTTCTTATTTAAAGTTATTAAATTTCTTCAAGCCTTTGAGCCACGTCTTTGATTACATTTACTGTCCCTTAAAATTTCTAATATGATTTTTGTAATTCTAATGCTTTTCCTTTTCTCTTAGATTTCTTTCCTGAAGTTCACCCATGGATAGTTCATCTCCTTTTATTGTCCTATTATCTCTTAACACTTGTGTTGGTGAGGTTTTATAAAAATTGTTATTTTCCGTAACAAGTCATGTCAATAATTTCTTTGAGGCTATGAACAACAACATGTCACAACTCCAAAAAAGGGTCACTGGTTAGACCTTTAAAGTATTATAACACTTACTTTTTAGAGAAATCATACATTGATGGGAATTCCCAGGAGGGGTTCAGCATCCTCCTGCATGTGGTCTAGATTTTACAGTATGTAGCAAATTGTTTCACTGTCTGTATTTTGGGGCTTAGCCTTATGCCTCATTTTTCTTCTTTTTTATTTTCCTGTCTTCTTATTTTTAGTGAGTTTCAAAGGAGAAGGGAAGGGTAAAACTTTCTTCACTCTGCTACCTTTAACTGAAAGACTCCTCACACATTATACTTTAAGATGAGCTAATCTTCTAAAGCAATAAATTACGGGCTTGATAGGTTTTAATGCATAGGGGAATGGAACATAAAAATCCAACATCAGCAGTGTGAAAGAACTGCTTAGAAGAAGACTGTGCCAGGAACAACATTTGTTTGGAGATCTGTTCAAGCAACTGTGCCAAATCAGTTGTATCACTTGGATTAAAAGTAGTTGCAGAATGCTGTCTGTACTATAAAAGACTTCCATAGGATGCTTACAACTAGGTTTAGGATTAGTATCAGCAGTTTCACCTGACCATCACTGATCCCTTATTGTATTATTTGATTCAGCTCTCATTTGTTGACATATATGTATGTAAATGCTTTTACTTTTCAATCACCTGCCACTCTGGTTCAAATATCTCCTCCAATTTTCGGAGGTTAAAGTGATTTTTAATGCTTGAAATTTGTTAGGACTAGGCAATAAAATATGCTGTTAGTTATAAAACACATTGTGCAGTATGAAACTGAGTTATGTTTTAAAAATATCTATGTATTGACTAGAAGGACGTGTGGCAAACAGATGTTAGGTGATTATGTCTGTATAGTTTCTAAATTATTTACAGTAATCACATATTATTTTACAATCAGAAAAAAAAATCACAAAAATATGCTATCCATAGTGCAGATATCAAAAGATAAGGTATTTACATTAACAAAACCCTCTTATATTCTTTCCCAAATTTGCCTGATTTTTTATCACCTTCTATAATTAAAGGTTTCGGTTTCTGCAGTCTTCAGAGCGGCTTACAGCTCTGGGTCTTACAGCACATTGCTGGCTGATGCCATTGCTCATAAAAAGATCCTCTGTGTCTAAGTGTTAATTTCCAAATTGGCCGGTCAGTAGCTCTCAATAGAGGTCTATGGCTGGCTATCTCATTTGAATTTGTGTTCCAATGGGTTCTATTCATCTTACTAAAAGCTTGTCTCATTTCAGTTGCCTTGCGGGAATCTGTTTGGATGACATGAGTCATCCTCAATATATGAAAATCCAGAACACTGGGCTGGGCTACTGGACTAACAGCTAGGCTGTGTTCCAAGTGCTGGCAGCACTATTTAATGTTTAGTACAGCTTAGAAATGACACTGATGAAAGTGATCCAGGAATAAGATGTGTTAAAACACATTTTTAATCTTCAAGCCACAGAGATGACTAAATTGTCAAGGTGTAGATCTTATGTTTATTCAAAGGCTGGATGTCCCGCTGCACCAATCTCCAATAGGACACTAATAAACAGACAATGTAAAACCTAAGTATTTGATAAAACATTATTTAAAGCAGTATTGGGAAGAAAGGTTACTTCCTCTTTATATTGCTTTGCAAAAATTTCCTTCATATTGCAACAATATGTTTATGTTAGGTACTGTCAGAAAACAGTCCTTTACCTCAAATGCTGTTTTAGAGCATATCCTCAATAATGAATGCTAACATCAAGCTGCCAACATCCGTTGGATCACAGAAAAAGCAAGAGAATTCCAGAAAAACATCTACTTCTGCTTCATTGACTACGCTAAAGCCTTTGACTATGTGGATCACAACAAACTGGAAAATTCTTAAAGAGACGGGAATACCAGACCACCTGACTTGCCTCCTGAGAAACATGTATGTAGGTCAAGAAGCAATAATTAGAATTAGACATGGAATAACAGACTGGTTCAAAATTGGGACAGGAGTACATCAAGGGTGTATACTGTCATCCTGCTTATTTAAATTATATGCAGAGTATATCATGAGAAATGCTGAGCTGGATGAAAGACAAGCTGGAATCAAGACTGCTGGGAGAAATATCAATAACCTCAGATATCCAGATGACACCAACTTTATGGAAGAAAGCGAAGAGAAACTACAGAGCCTCTTGATGAAGGTGAAAGAGGAGAGTGAAAAAGCTGGCATGAAACTCAACATTCAAAAAACAAAGATCATGGCATCTGGTCCCATCCCTTCATGGCAAATATATGGGGAAACAGTGGAAACAGTGACAGACTTTATTTTCTTGGGCTCCAAAATCACTGCAGATGGTGACTGCAGGCATAAAATTAAAAGATGCTTGCTCCTTGGAAGAAAAACTATAACAAACCTAGACAAAGAGACATTACTTTGCCAACAAAAGTCCGTCTAATCAAAGCTATGGTTTTTCCAGTAGTCAAGTATGGATGTGAGAGTTGAGCAATAAAGAAGGCTGAGCATGAAAAATCGATTCTTTTGAACTGTGGTGTTGGAGAAGGCTCTTGAGAGTCCCTTGGACTGCCAAGAGATCAAACCGGTCAATCCTAAAGGAAATCAATCCTGAATATTCATTGGAAGGACTGATGCTGAAGCGCCTACACTTTGGTCACCTGATGAGAAGAGCCAACTCATTGGAAAAGGCCCTGATGCTGGGAAAGATTGAAGGCGGGAGGAGAAGGGGACAACAGAGGATGATATGGTTGGATGGCATCATCAACTCAATGGACATGAGTTTGAGCAAGCTCTAGAAGATGGTGAAGGACGGGGAAGCCTGGCATGCTGCAGTCCTTGGGGTTGCAAAGAGTCAGACACGACTGAGCAACTGATCGACAACAACAAAAAACTATTCATTAGAGTCTATCCCCGAAATTCCTTTCCCCCTTCACAACCTGTATTAACCTTTAAATCTCTTTATAGAACTCTGTTCTCTCTGGTCACTGGATCAAAGGTTCCTTTTCTTTCTTTTGTTTCTTGCTCTGCCCACTGTCCCCACCTCACATTGATAATGAAGTATAAGAAATCCTGAAATTACAAATTAAAAACATTATACTTTCCAGATTGAAAAAACACTATACATATCTAAAATGAAGAGATAATATAATATATAATATATATATACACACACATTGCCTTCAAGTGTATCTAGAACATAAATGATAAGGAACACTGGCTTGGCTGAGAAAAATTTGTTGTTCTCCTGAAATGTAGGAAGACACAGAAGAATGTTTCAGGTTATATCTGTAATGAAGGCAAAGACATATTTCAGAATTCTATAGGTCCCGAAACTAGACTGAAAAAGCAAGTAAGGTCTGTTGGTAACATTCTTCCCCCCCAAAAAATCATGCTATCTTGAGAAATTATCATTTGTCTTCCAAGACAAGTTGGTTAATGTGGAATTTATTTTTCAAATATTTAAACAGTCTCATTACTCAGTCTCTGAATACAGATAAAAGGAAATCATTAAACGATAAACTCAAAGACAACTTATGCATTTTTATTAACAGTATGCCTTTTCTATTGAACTAAACTGAATTTGAAAGATAACTTTCCTCCTGCTCTAAAATGCATTAGTTGAAAGAAAAGCAATCCAGAATTGGGTGGCTGCCTAGTCAGGAAAAGAAAATCCAATTGTAAAAATAATCTGAGTAAGTTCCACTGATCTTTTGGTATAAATCTTATTTAATAGATTTTCAGAAGATCAAATCTATTGGTTATTACCCAAAGGGTTAATACTGGTTGTGAAGGGGAAAAGGAACTTCGGGGGATGGACTCTAGTGAATAGTTTTTTGTTGTTGGTCAGTTGCTCAGTCGTGTCCAACTCTTTGCAACCCCATGGATTGCAGAACGCCAGGCTTCCCTGTCCTTCACCATCTCCTACATAACTACAAAGGCACAAGAAAATGCTTATCTCATAACAATGCCAATTCAGTTCAACAAAAACACACATGAACACATCAACAAGATATTAACAAATGTTATTTTGGCTCATTGATGCTGCAGTGGAAGCTTCCTTTAACATCAACAATCTTTTTCTAGAAACAACCACCACCACCACAAAACTGAAAGGCAGCATTATAAATTACACATTTTCATTTAAGTAAACTGGCAGTAAAAGATTTGAGTTTAAACTATCTTGGTTCATTCAAAGTGTGACTTCACAAAGGAGACCAATACAGTGTACATTAAATCTGTGACTAAAAGCATGTGCTGAACAGCTTTGAGATCTCTTAATGAGTGAGTGTAACCAAAAGAAGTTACAGTCTTTTTCAATATTCTCCCTTGGCATATTCAGGCCTATCCTCCTT
This sequence comes from Bos grunniens, assembly GCF_055505025.1. Classification (NCBI taxonomy): domain Eukaryota; kingdom Metazoa; phylum Chordata; class Mammalia; order Artiodactyla; family Bovidae; genus Bos; species Bos grunniens. The sequence continues at coordinate 17,366,112 of NC_141192.1, forward strand.
GCTTTTTTCCCTTCTTAGGATAAGCCTTGTTTTAATTATGTTCTCTGGTGTCTCAGGTTCCTTGACCTCCTAGATCCACTTTGTCAACCCCTGCTACTGATAAATCCACTTCATCAACTCCTATCATAGGAGGAGGCAAGGACTATTTAAAAAGGTAACACAACTGTCTTAACTGACACTGATACAAATTCATATTATCCAACGTCAGATGGATGAAGTTTGCTCAGTAAATAAATATTTTCACATACTTCTAGTAGATACTCAGACTTTTCCCCTACAGACCTTTTCAGGATTGCTTCCTATACCTCTCAGTGACTTTACCAAGGTCAAAATCTTATGAAATTCATTTCCAAGATTTCTCTTATTACCACAGAAAAGCTTCTCAATTTATTTTTCCTTCCTTCCTTTCTCCCTCCCTGTCTCCTTCCCACCCCCTTTCCTCCCCCTCTATCTATCTATTGTATAGTTGAATTACAATGTTGTATTAGTTTTTTTTTTTTATTCTATATCCAGAGAAGAAGCATCTGTGTTTCTTTTGGAGGTTAATCTCTTTACTGCTTCAGTTTTGGCTCCTTCCCCAAAACTGAAACATGTCTTCTTCTGAACTACATCCATTCACCCACCCTACAAACTCTTACCTTCACTGATTCTATTAATACTTCCTACCCAAACTAGTTTTTTCACTGCCAAATTTTCCATTGCCTTCTTCTCAGTTCTCATATATTAATACCTTTTGGAAACATTTGACACTGCTGACTACCTTGTCCCTCTTGAAATTCTTTTCTTTGAATTTTAAGAATTCCTGAATTTACTTCTTGGCCTGCTGTGTCTTCGATTATTTCTATCTCCTTCGTTGACTATTCGGAGAAGGCAATGGCACCCCACTCCAGTACTCTTGCCTGGAAAATCCCACGGACCGAGGAGCCTGGTAGGCTGCAGTCCATGGGGTCTCGAAGAGTCGGACATGACTGAGCGACTTCACTTTCACTTTTCGTTTCATGCACTGGAGAAAGAAATGGCAACCCACTCCAGTGTTCTTGCCTGGAGAATCCCAGGGACGGGGGAGCCTGGTGGGCTGCTGTCTATGGGGTCACACAGAGTCGGACACGACTGAAGCGACTTAGCAGCAGCATTGACTACTGCTCTTTCAGCTGTCCCCCAAATACTCATTAAGGCCTGTTCTTTGCCTTTGTCTTGTCACACTTCTCTACGCATGAGGAGCTCAACGTTTGTTTTTAGAACTTCCAAGTTATTATCACAGTGAAAATAATAATTTGAGTCCTTTCTGTATTGGTTTTCAGATCCAAATTTCCAACTGCTAGATATCTCTGTCAAATATACCTATAGTTTCTTAAACTGTATGTTCCCAAACTTGTTCCACTCCAGTGTTTCCTATTTTGATTAATTAACTCCAATCTTCTGGTTATTCTCTCAGGCTTAAAACCTCATAGTCATCTTAGAATCTGCACTTCCTACTCCCAGTCAATTCCATGTATCATCAAGGCTACCACCACCCTTTTCACTCCTTTTTAGTTTTTTTTTTTTTTTTTTTTTTTACCAACAGTGGTATATAATCCAGAGGTTAAGTACACAGGTCCTGAAGTCAGAAATTAATTTGAATCTCAGCTCCCCAATTTACTAGCTTTGTGATTTTGAAGTTTTGTTTTTGTTTTTAACTATCTAAAACCTTAGTTTCTGCATCTATAAATCCAGATGTAAGTAGCAAAGGCCTTATGTATAAAAGCACTGACACTCAAAAAACACTAAAATTATTTTTTGCTATTGTTAACTACTCCTGCAATAGAACCTATCCTTCTAATATATTCATCAGAGTGTACTAGTCACTCCCCCCTAATAAAGATTGGATGATATTAGTATCATCACTTCTTCAACACACTTTCATTCACTTCTCCAACACACTTTCATTCACTTCTCTTTGCTCAAAGGATAAGGCCAAAACTTTCTATAATTTTCAACGTTTTCCACAAAATAAATGGATCCCAACTCTTCCTCAAAGTACTAGAAGGATACTTCCTTCTAAAAAATTACCTTAAAAATGTGTGTTATTAGATTCTTATTATTTCCTTTATCTAACAGTTTTCTATCCCATGAACATGAAGAATATACCTGAAACTTTAACAAATTTGGGGGGAAACTTTCTTCTTGTGTCAAACTGTAAAATATTTTCTTGGTATTCTATAAGCCTTTTGAAGTTATTATTTCAGATGTCCATGACTTCCTATCTCACAAAAAATTTCTACAGTAGACTTATCTAATTTCAGGGCTAACATTACTTGAATCCTTTCTTACTTGGCTGGTAATGAGCTCTGCATAGGAATCAAAGAAGAGAATCTGGCTGAGTTTCAGAGATAACAGGAGGAAGAAAAGGTTGGCCAACTGCTAAATATAATGACAAAAGAAACCTAATATCCAATAGTGATAATAATATGTTGTTGTAAAATGTATCTATTCTTTAAATGTTATTCTCTTCCTAAGCATTTCTTACAGAAATCATTTATCATTAAGTAAAATAAAATAAGTGTCTAAAAAGTACTAAAAATTTCCTGTTTCATGTTGCTCATTGACTAGTTTGTATCTAAGTGACTGTTTCTATTTGGAAAAGTAATTAGATGTTTAAATAAGTAAACAGAATCTGGACAGAAATCAATGATTGCTTTTTAAGTTTTCTTCTATTTCATTAGTTTATCTTACCAATAATGTATAAATACACATTAACAGAATAGTAATTTATATGTTCAGTTCAGTGCAGTCGCTCAGTCGTGTCCGACTCTTTGTGAGCACGTGAATCTCAGCATACCAGGCCTCCCTGTCCATCACCAACTCCCGGAGTTCACTCAAACTCACGTCCATCGAGTCCGTGATGCCATCCACCCATCTCATCCTCTGTCGTCCCCTTCTTCTCCTGCCCCCAATCCCTCCCAGCATCAGGGTCTTTTCCAATGAGTCAACTCTTCACATGAGGTGGCCAAAGTACTGGAGTTTCAGCTTTAGCATCATTCCTTCCAAAGAACACCCAGGACTGATCTCCTTTAGAATTGACTGGGTGGATCTCCTTGTTATTTCACGACTAATACATGTTCCTGGGTGAGAAAAGGGAGAAGACTCCCTGTATCCTATCTTCTGTTGGCCATCCCTTAGGACAGCCAGTCAATACTTACGTTAAAAATCCAGTACCAGGTCGATTCTCTAAGGAAAGTTTGTGTGTGGGATGAGGGTGGGTGGGGGGTAAAGATGGGGAGGAGAAAGATAGTATAAATATGGAGAAGGAAAAGGAGGCAGAAAAATCAAAGCATTAGGTTCACTGTTCCAATAAACAATTTAGAATTTAGTTAAAATTTGGGCTTTGTTTCATGATGACTAGCCTCCCTTGCTAATAAAAAATAACCAAAAAAAACACACCCCAAAACACTCATTTAATTTGAGCAAATTTTATTAGTTTTCTTGACTTACGCTACATTAACAATTATTGGCTCCAAGGAGAAGCACCAAGAGTATATATAAAAAAATTTTTCAGTAAAAGCACATTTGGCCTAAATGCACTGGTCATAACAAACACCCTCTTCCAACAACACAAGAGAAGACTCTACACATGGACATCACCAGATGGTCAACACCAAAATCAGATTGATTATATTCTTTGCAGCCAAAGATGGAGAAGCTCTATACAGTCAGCAAAAACAAGACCAGGAGCTGACTGTGGCTCAGACCATGAACTCCTATTGCCAAATTCAGACTTAAATTGAAGAAAGTAAGGAAAACCACTAGACCATTCAGGTATGACCTAAATCAAATCCCTTAGATTATACAGTGGAAGTGAGAAATAGATTTAAGGGCCTAGATCTGATAGATAGAGTGCCTGATGAACTATGGAATGAGGTTCGTGACATTATACAGGAGACAGGGATCAAGACCATTCCCATAGAAAAGAAATGCAAAAAAGCAAAATGGCTGTCTGGGGAGGCCTCACAAATAGCTGTGAAAAGAAGAGAAGCAAAAAGCAAAGGAGAAAAGGAAAGATATCAACATCTGAATGCAGAGTTCCAAAGAATAGCAAGAAGAGATAAGAAAGCCTTCTTCAGCGATCAATTGCAAAGAAATAGAGGAAAACAACAGAATGGGAAAAACTAGGGATCTCTTCAAGAAAATCAGAGATACCAAAGGAACATTTCTTGCAAAGATGAGCTCGATAAAGGACAGAAATGGTATGGACCTAACAGAAGCAGAATATATTAAGAAGAGATGGCAAGAATACACAGAAGAACTGTACAAAAAAGATCTTCACGACCCAGATAATCATGATGGTGAGATCACTGACCTAGAGCCAGACATCCTGGAATGTGAAGTCAAGTGGGCCTTAGAAAGCATCACTATGAACAAAGCTAGTGGAGGTGATGGAATTCCAGTTGAGCTATTCCAAATCCTGAAAGATGATGCTGTGAAAGTGCTGCACTCAAGATGCCAGCAAATTTGGAAAACTCAGCAGTGGCCACAGGACTGGAAAAGGTCAGTTTTTCATTCCAATCCCAAAGAAAGGCAATGCCAAAGAATGCTCAAACTACCGCACAATTGCATTCATCTCACACGCTAGTAAAGTAATGCTCAAAATTCTCCAAGCCAGGCTTCAGCAACATGTGAACCGTGAACTTCGTGATGTTCAAGCTGGTTTTAGAAAAGGCAGAGGAACCAGAGATCAAATTGCCAACATCCGCTGGATCATGGAAAAAGCAAGAGAGTTCCAGAAAAACATCTATTTCTGCTTTATTGACTATGCCAAAGCCTTTGACTGTGTGGATCACAATAAACTGGAAAATTCTGAAAGAGATGGGAATACCAGAACACCTGATCTGCCTCTTGAGAAATCTGTATGCAGGTCAGGAAGCAACAGTTAGAACTGGACATGGAACAACAGATGGTTCCAAATAGGAAAAGGAGTACGTCAAGGCTGTATATTGTCACCCTGTTTATTTAACTTATATGCAGAGTACATCATGAGAAACGCTGGACTGGAAGAAACACAAGCTGGAATCAAGATTGCTGGGAGAAATCTCAATAACCTCAGATATGCAGATGACACCACCCTTATGGCAGAAAGTGAAGAGGAACTAAAAAGTCTCTTGATGAAAGTGAAAGTGGAGAGTGAAAAAGTTGGCTTAAAGCTCAACATTCAGAAAACAAAGATCATGGCATCCGGTTCCACCACTTCATGGGAAATAGATGGGGAAACAGTGGAAATAGTGTCAGACTTTATTTTTCTGGGCTCTAAAATCACTGCAGATGGTGACTGCAGCCAGGAAATTAAAAGACGCTTACTCCTTGGAAGGAAAGTTATGATCAACCTAGATAGCATATTGAAAAGCAGAGACATTACTTTGCCAACAAAGGTTCGTCTAGTCAAGGCTATGGTTTTTCCTGTGGTCATGTATGGATGTGAGAGTTGGACTGTGAAGAAGGCTGAGCACCGAAGAATTGATGCTTTTGAACTTTGGTGTTGGAGAAGACTCTTGAGAGTCCCTTGGACTGCAACGAGCTCCAACCAGTCCATTCTGAAGGAGATCAGCCCTGGGATTTCTTTGGAAGGAATGATGCTAAAGCTGACGCTCCAGTACTCTGGCCACCTCATGCAAAGAGTTGACTCATTGGAAAAGACTCTGATGCCGGGAGGGATTGGGGGCAGAGGAGAAGGGGATGACAGAGGATGAGATGGCTGGATGGCATCACTGACTCGATGGATGTGGGTCTGGGTGAACTCCGGGAGTTGGTGATGGACAGGGAGGCCTGGCATGCTGTGATTCATGGAGTCGCAAAGAGTCGGACACGACTGAGCGACTGATTTGATCTGATCTAATACCTTCCTCAAGATTGTCTTTAAGGTTTTACTTCAGCTGACTGTGTTGTGAATGAGGAATTATTAAATTCTGTCAGAGTCTCCCCTCTACCCCACGCTGACTCCAAGATGAATCACCTTGTAATGATATTTATTTATGGCTAAAGTCAGGTTTTTAAACTTACCTAGGTATCCAAATAATGTATGAAAATGCTGCTTCTATGTGTGAAAAGCAGTACAATGACTATTGTCTCTCAAGGACTTAAGAACCCACATGAATTACTAAAAAAATGTCACTCGCTAGAGCTGTGCTATGCAGACTAGATAAATTAGAATGATGCTATGAAATTCACTTCCGCATTTGTGTTTTACACTGTGTTAGTGAAAAGTTCTATGCAGGTAAGTGAGACTATAATAGATTATACAAAGCTCCTGTAAAATTTGAAAAGAAGGAAAAAATGGTAGGAGAATTGAGACATCACAGCACACACAGTAGTGGATGTATGACGTACTCAGAAGAATCCAAGCAGTGAAAATGAGTACCATAATCATCTTTTATGTTGGTCATTTGATTTTTTTTTAACTTTTTATTTTGCATTGGGACATAGCCAATCAATAATGTTGTGATAGTTTCTGGTGAACAGCAAAGGGATTCAGCTCTACATATACAGATATCCATTCTCCCCAAAACTCCCCTTTCGCACAGGTTGTGTTGGCCATTTAATTTAATGTTAGCAAAACATTATCACATAAAACTAAGGCCACTTGAATTTTACTATTTTGGTAATATGGCTTTACAGCTATACAGACTTCCCTGGTGGCTCAGAGAGTAAAACGTCTGCCTACAATGCAGGAGACTTGGGTTCGATCCCTAGGTTGGGAAGATTCCCTGGAGAAGGAAATGGCAACCGACTCCAGTACTCTTGCCTGAAAAATCCCATGGATGGAGAAGCCTGGTAGGCTACAGTCCACGGGGTCACAAAGAGTCGGACACGACTGAGCAACTTCACTTCACTTCAGGAGCTCTATGCCTCTTTGATCTTATTTTGTACCTCTGTCATCTTTATTCCATAGATCCCAGCCCAATGATTTCTTACAGTTCTCTGAACTCGCCAACCATGTTCTGCTCTTATGGCCTTACACAATTTCTTTTCTCTGCCTAGAATGTTCCTTCCACAGATTTTCATGGATTGGTTCCTTTTTGTCATTCAGGTTTCATTAAAATCCCCTACTCAGATGGGTCCTCTCTTTCTATTCAGTTTAAAGTAGCTCAATAGTTACCATGAACACAGAGTTGGATTTATTTTATTCTTGGTGCTTCTCACTATATGATCTTATTGATTTATTTTTGTCCCCTTCCCTTCTGCCTACACCACTACTGGAGCACAAGCTTCATGACTGGTTCAACTATATGTTCCTGGCAATAAGGGAAATGTACCTAATACATAACAGACATGCTCATTCAAATAATATCTGCAAATATGAATGAGTTAAGGGTCTCAAGACCTCCACATAGCTGTCTGCAAAGCCCTTCATGACGTATTGCCGACCTATTATCTCTGGCTTGATTTCATACCAGACTTCTTCTCATTTTCTATAAGTCAGTATACACTGCTTTTGCACTTACATTCTCCTCTTTGGGCAAAGGGTCTTTCCTCATTCAGTCCATTTACGGAAAGACCCCAGTTTATTCTATTTAAAGAAAGATCCCAATGTATTCCTTCAGCTGATCATTTCTGCAGATCTCCTTCAATTACTACCTCCTTGAAAACCAGACTAGATCAAATCCCCTTAATAAATTCTCTTAGAGTTCTTCATATCTCTATTCTAAGCACTGAAAAAATATAATTTATATTTAATTGTGAGATTATTTGATTACTATCTGTTCCTTTATTAATCTGTAAACTCCATGGAAGCAGGAACCATGCCACCTTTAGAGTGCTTGGCACATTAAAGGGTCTCAGTATTTATTATATATATAAATATATGTGGAACGAACAAGCAAAACAAAACTTAAGAGACTCTTCATTTAATTAACTAGCTTTTTTACCCTATAGTTCTCATTTAAGGAAGTCTATTCTGGGAATTAGAATTGAGCAGAATCCTTTTTCAAAAGAAAACATTACATATCTAAAATTACAAAAGAAAAACAATTTGTTTTGCGATGTTTAAAAGTTCCAAATTGATTTATTTAAAGCAAGGTTTCAACATCAAGCTTTTAGACTGCTTAAAAACACTGAACTGAAAACTGGGGGTTGTGGTACTATATCCGAACAAAAGGAAAGGTAAATAAACATTGTACCCTCTGATGTAATGCAACAGGAATTATACAGAATCACTTGTAATGTATTCTTGCCAAAAAAAACTGAACTAGAATCTGCTTAAACTTCTAAACTTAATTAACAATATGTAGAAATACAGGAGAGAGGAAAATATGTTAAAAGACATTAAAATATGTCACAAGGATTAGTAAATTTTATAGGGAATTTCTATAGCACAAATGATCTGATTCATCTTAACAAATAATTGACAAGGGGAAAAATTTAAGTGAAAGATTCGGTTCTCATTCACACCCAGCCAAAATGAAACTCTCATTTGTCAGAAATATATTTGATAACACATGCATACAATTATAATGCACCACACCTTTTTATCATTTTTGTTGAAAACAGCACAAAACAGAATCAACTGTACTCTTATTTGTAGTAGTACTACAAACAAGAGTGCATCTGTTTGTCAATTTGTTCCTTTTTGGCACTCAAACTTTCAACAATAAAAAACAAATTTTAATTAACCATACTAGAGAAAAGCCTGAGTTAACTATTGCCTTCTACAGAAATTACCTTAAAAATCTTTTATTATATGAAGAAATGATCAAAGAGTATGAAGTCAAAAAATTATAAGAATAAAGTACCACAGTGCCAAAAGTACCAAAGAAGTGTTTCAGGTAGTTAATAAAAATTTGTTACTATCCGGGAATATGTGTTTGTTGGCTTTTGAAATGTATAAGTAGTAAGAGCTTTTTTCACATTCTAAATAAATATTCATTTTCATTCCTTAAAAAAAAAAGGTGAGAGAATAGGACCCTACAGATTAAAAGAGAATATAATGTATGGCCCTGGTTTGGATTCTGCTTTGAATGAACCAACTATAATAAAACATGTATGGGACAATTAGGAAAATTTGAATAATTACTAGTTACTTGATATTAAGGGCTTCCCTGATGGCTCAGACAGTAAAGAATCTGCCTCCAATGCGGGAGACCTGGGTTTGATCCCTGGGTTAGGAAGATCCCCTGGAAAAAGGAATGGCAACCCACTCCAGTATTCTTGCCTGGAAAATCCCATGGACAGAGGAGTCTGGCAGGCTACAGTCCATGGGGTCACAAAGAGTCAGACACAACTGAGTGACTAACACTTCCATTTTCACGCTGATGATATTAAGGAAATATGTTGATATTTTTAGATGTGATCATGGTATCGTGGCTATACTTACATCTCAGAGAACTATATTAAAGTATTTTTGAAAAAATGATATGGTAGATGATTTGCATAAAACAATCCAATATTCATGTGTGTGTGCAAGAGAACAAAGTGACAGTAAAGATGAAATATTGGCCATATGGCTTATAACTGATGACGTTAGGTAATGTATACACGGGATTCATAAAGCTATTCTGCCAACTTTTGTAAAAGTTCAAAATTTTCATAATAAAATACTAAGTATACAAAATGGAGGTTTGAAGTTATTTATTATAAAAATTTAGGAGGATAGGAATTGAATATATATTAAGATTCTCCAAAAAAAAAAGTCTTCAAACACAAGTCCCCTTTACAGTTTTCAGTAAGCACAGATAAATGAATAGTAGAGGATGCTACTCAGGAACAAATTGAACAATCCTGATTCATGGGTTTGGATTTTTGTTTCTCTGAGGTAAGTACTTGCTCGTATTTGCTCATTCTTTCCACTACTGCATTATTAAATGTAAGTTCTGCAGTTTCCTTAGGCTCATTGAGTATTACAATAGGCAAGTAAAAGGGGAAAATGAGAGCCAAATGGATAAAAAAAAACACAGGAAAAACTAGAACTGCTGCTGATTCTGTGTAGAAATGGTTTCTAAAACAAACACACAAGAGGGGAAAAAAATAACCAACCATCTACTTTATGAGCTATAGTCTCCTCCACAATAGCACAAAACAGTTTATCCAGATGGAAAAACCCACCTAATTTTGCTCCTGAAAAGTATTCTATTTTGAGTCTATCTTCTCTGACAATAAAACTCACAAAGAAGAATGGGGGGAAGATATTATTATAAGAGAATACAGAAACAGTGAGTCATGAATAATACAAGTGAAATAAGACATAATTCTTTTGGTACATCAACTGAAGGATGTACAGGGATGAAACCATGTTGATTAAGCTGTACTGAAAAGGTACTCAATGCAATTACACGAGAGGTATAAATATTGCAATGTAAGTTTGAGTGGTGATGTTTCTATAAAGGACTGTACAGATTTACCAGCTCACTTCTAATAGGTATTTACAGAATTAGAAGAAACATATAAACAAATATTATTTTAATGTTCAAATCAAGGCATAAAACACAAAACAGAAAGTAAAGCTTTAAAGATTATGCAAATAAATCAATGTTCTGTTTGCTTTTAAAAACAAAGGCTGAATATTTTGAAGATATATACAGACTGAATACAGAGGAGGGCAGACTCTGAGAGCCCTGACTATCCAACAGCATAGAGTAGTTATTAATAAGTATTTGCCTTTACCATAATTTTCCTTTTTCACTCAGTTTCTGATGAAACTACAAATTTGTAGGACTCATTTACACGTACCTGACAGTTTCACTAAAGGACTTTTAAGACATCATTCGGAAGCCCTGACCAGAGGTATTAGCTTTGAGTCACTCATAAAACCTTTCTTTTTGAAGAAAACTCAAGCTTGATTTGTATTCCAATTACCACAAAAATATTTTTAAATGGAAATGGGGTTAACAAAATGCCTTTGTCTTGTTTATCCTGTATGTTTGCCAGACTCACTGAAAATGCTGAAGTTACTGACGCAAGGATAGATGGTTGTCTCAAAGGAGGCAAAGAAAATCTTCAGGATACACTACGAGCCTGACTCGAGAACTATTTGTATCAGTAAATGCTTTATGGCCCTCAGGATAGAACGGGCTGACCTCTTCTCAAATGTGGAAGTTTCCATTTTTGAGCTGAACATTTCCTCAAAGGCCGTATATGTATTCTTAAAGGAAACCTTTTATGAATGTGGAAAACATGCTTAACTAAGGTTTTGAACTACCTACCTAGAGTGCTCACAAAACAAGGTATGTTTTCTATTTTCTTTTAGAGTAAAGTAGCCATTTTTAAGAAAACAAACTGGCAAAGAATTACCAAAAATAATCTTCTAAGAAATCGGTGGGTCAGAGTCAGTCCCAAGCCTCTCAAAAGGAAGTTGAGCCTGTGGGAAGAACAACTCAGAAGGCCAGAGTTCTAATGTTAGCTCCAGTGCTAAGATCGTGACCTCTCTCAAGTCGCTCACCTCTCTGAACTTCAGTTTCTCCATCTGTGACATGAGGACTGGATGAGATGAGTTTTAAGGTCCTAACTATAAAATTCCATGAAATCGTTTTGATCCTACAGCTTCTATAACATAATCCTAGAAGATGAAAAATAAATGTACATCAAAGTGTCACTGAAGTTACCTGGCATTAAATCATTCAAGAAGAGTCATCTTAACACATTATATACCTATAAAATCAACAACATAGATCTTTTGAAAACAGTTTCAACAAAAACTAAAAGTACTGAGTTAATATTAACTATCTAGAAAATTATTTAATTAATTTGAACCCCTCATCACCTATATTTTTAAAGCATTTTAAATTTCTATCACACATTAATAGTTATTTAGTTTAACAGATGATACTGTATTATAACACTAAAAGTACCATAAATTTTGTAAAGGATAGTTTTCAAAGTGAAAGTGAAAGGGTTAGTCACTCAGTTGTGTCCGACTCTTTGTGACCCCATGGACTGTAGCCTGCCAGGCTCCTCTGTTCACGGAATTCTCCAGGCAAGAATACTGGGAGTGGGTAGCCATTCCCTTCTTCTCCAGGGGATCTTCACAACTCAGGTATGAAACCTGGGTCTCCTGCACTGCAGGTGAATTTTTCACCATCTGGCCACCAGGGAAGCCCTATAGATATGGTCCCTACCTACTCCTACCTCCCAGGTTAAGGATAACATGCTAAACTTGGGCTTCTCCCTTTACTGAAACAGTTTTAAATATAATCCAACACCTAAAATTTGTATACAAAGATAAGAGTGTTCTCTGGAGAACAGATTCCTGAAGGCTCCAAAGTTAGTTTTGTTGACCACAATGTTTTTAAAACCAGGCATCAGAATCTGTGATCAGACTGCGGGGTGAATAAGTAACAGCGTGCCCAGGTATTACTTAGTATTAGAGGAAAATCTGGCACAACTACCTGGAGCTTATTTCTGTTGGAGTTATGATAGAAACATTTTTATATTCCCCTACTTTTTGCAAGTTCACTTTATTCACTTCACTTTTATGAAAAACCTACATTAGTACCTGCTTTCACTAAAAGAAACCTGAAGATGATTTTTCTTTTTATGAAAAAAGGCAAAAAATGAAAATAGTGTTCAGTGTTTGTTTTGCCATGTTAGGGGCAGTGCAGAACCTGAGCGACAAAAGTAGTACCATCAAACTCCTTCTGGGAACCACACTCAGCATCTCAGCATCAAGCCACCAGGGCTTTGAATTGTGTCTGTGAGCATCTGCACTTTATCTCATTTATTTTATGCATCCATTACCATGAGCTGTCCTAAGGTAATGCTTCTTCATTTTATGCCATTTCTGCTTACAAAGTTTCATAGGAATGCTCTACTTTTGGATACCAAAGAACCTTATATATAAAAAGATATACATACTTAGTACGTAAGTGCTAAGTGTGCTAAGTCGCTTCAGTCATGTCCAACTCTGTGCGACCCTATGGACTGCAGCCTGCTAGTCTCCTCTCTTCATGGGATTCTTCAGGCAAGAATACTGGAGTAGGTTGCCATGCCCTCCTCCAGGGGATCTTCCTGACCCAGGGATCGAACCCGTGTCTGTTACGCCTGCATTGGCAGGTGGATTCTTTACCACTAGCACAAATGGGAAGTCCTATTTAGTACAAAATAAAATAAAAAAATGTATGTAAGCTTCAAATGGGAATGTGAAAATGGGATTTCAAAGAAACTTTGTATTTGCCAAAGATACCCCTATGGACAGAAACTCTGTAATAGCAGTGTTGTGCTGTGCTTAGTCTCTCAGTTGTGTCCGACTCTCTGCAACCCCCATGGGCTGTAGCCCACCAGGCTCCTCTGTCCATGGGGATTCTCCAGGCAAGAACACTGGAGTGGGTTGCCATGCTCTCCTCCAGGGAATCTTCCCAACCCAGGGATTGAACCCAGGTCTCCCTGCATTGCAGGCGGATGGTAATAGTAGAAACTCCATTAAAGCAGGATGATGGAGGAGGCTGGGCCCTGCCTAGCTAAGAGATAAAAGACCACATGTTTCTCATTCTTGAAGGCAAAAAGACATCCCCAACTACACATGCACAGAAAGGCTCCCTGGAATCAAAAAAGTAGGCGGGGCACCACCTAAAAATAAGTGATATCAACTACCCATAAGCCTCTTCACTAGAATCCATCTTAACTAAGAGATGAGCATGCACACATGGGAGAATACTGAGGTATACCAAATAGGGACTCAGAACAAGGCAAATCAAAATGACTGGCCAAAGGAAACCCAGAAAAAATGCCCCATAAAAGTGATTCAAATCACCCTGAGGGTGCGACTGTCTCTCTGAGTCTGCCCATGTATCTATCCACACGTACTGTACTCTTTCTTCTCCCAATAAACACTTTACTTGATTACTTTCTATCTTTGTGGGAATTCTTCTCTGCAAAGCTGAAGAGCCTGGGCCTTGTCACTGACCACTGGTGTAGTGGTTAGGATTCGGTTCTCTCACCACCGCAACCCGACTTCAATCTCTGGTCCGGAACCAAAGTCCCACTTCAGTGCCTTAGAAATCCTTTCAAACAGAAACAAAAAGGCTATCAATAAGGGCATACCTCTTGGATACTATCCTTTAAACAACAGGGTTTCTAAGAATCTTAAGGGTCTTGTCTCACAGGGAGCTAGCAAGGTTGAAAAGGGTTTATCTTGGAGAAATTTTTGGTTAGAGTTGAAGACTTCCCTGGTGGCTCAGACGGTAAAGTGTCTGTCTACAAGGCAGGAGACCCGGGTTCAATCCCTGGTTTGGGAAGACCCCCTGGAGAAAGAAATGGCAATCCACTCCAGTACTATTGCCTGGAAAATCCCATGGACAGAGGAACCTGGTAGGCTACAGTCCATGGGGTCGCAAAGAGTGGGACAAGACTGAGCGACTTCACTTTCACTGACTAATGAACTGAGTTTATAAACTCAGATTTAATGAGAAGCCCATAAACTGGCTTGGAGAAACTCTATCAACTTGGATAGAAAAGATTACAAACTAAATGAAGGCAGGCTTTGGACCTCCCAAACTTCTATAAGGCAACTCAACAGCAAACAAGAAAGAGAGAGACTAATTTTTATGCAAAAGCAAGGATGACTCAGCAGAATCAAGAGCCCAGAGGGCAGAGTCAAGAATTTTAGCGAACAATCCCATAGACAGAAAAATTGAGCCTAATCAAGGAATTGGCAACACGTGTTTGGCCAGACTTCAGAACTGCTACAAATCAGTAACTGCTATGTATGGCTTGTTTTTCTCTCTTTTCCAATGGGAGGATCTATCATGGTTATCCTATACTTGTCCTGCCATTATATGTTGCAACGTATTGGGTGGGCCAAAAAGTTCGTTCAAGTTTTTCCATAAAATTCAATGGAAAAACCTGAATGAACTTTTTGGCCCACTCACTATGTGGGGCAGACAACTTATCTCTTTAGTCACAGGTCTTCAAATCAAGAAGGAATGGTTCTCAAGGAGACGAATATAGGGAATTGTACCTGAGGCACTTCATTCACACCTGGACTTGATAAGATCCCAGACTTGGAATTGCTGCTATAATAGAATGTGAATTGAGATCTTGATAGAGGAGTTGAATGTATTTTGCATGTGGGATATGAATTCTTACAGACAGAGGGCAGACTGGCAAATTGTGTTTACTAAAGATGACCACCACAATATACCCCATCCTGCAGGTTTTTCTCATAAAATGATGAAGCCATCATTCTTTTCACCCAGAGGAGGGTCTATGATTCTTCCAATCTGGGTGGACCAGTGAGTGTGGGAGAAGTAATGATATATGACTTCTGAAACTAAGTCATAAAAGGCCACAGAGCTTCCACCTGGCCCTTTGAGATACTCACTCTCAGAAGCCAGCCACCATGTGCTGAGGAATTCTAGGCCATATAAAGAGAGAGCCCATATGTAAATATTCCATATTACAGCCCCAGTTGAGGTACAACCTAACAGCCAGCCTCAGCCAGACATGTGCGAAGAAGACCCCATCATCATTTGACTATAGCCACGGGACACCTCAAGCAAGTTATCATCTTGCTACACCCAATCAACTCACCAAACCATGAGCAATAATAATACAATAACTGTTGTTGTCTTAGGTCACTAAATTTTAAGGTGACTTTTTACAAAGCAATAGATAACAACAGTATATCTCTCTTTGATAAATTAAACCCTCATGGCCACAAAAGGATGTAGGACTGTTTACCTATATAACATGTGGCCTAAGACTACAGAGCTTCTATAAAAATTTTCTTATAGGTGTTCCTTTTGCTGGTTATTTTCTTTTTGAGTGGTTTCAAAATCTGTTGTTCCTAGCCATATAATTGCAGTAAGCCTTAAAAGCAGCAGAATCATCATTGCCACCAGCGTCTGTTGGGCTCTAACCATGTTATACATTATATCTTACACGCATTGATGTCATTTAATCTTCAAAAGAAACTCCTGAGGTGGTACTATCATTATTCCCATATTTACATGGAAACACTGAATTACTTTATCCAAGGTCACACAGCGAGGAAGTGACAGAACCAGGATTCAAACTTGATTTCAAAGGCTTCATTCTTTACTACACAATATGGTTCCTTTTGATAAACGGAACTGAGGTAGCAATCTTTTCTGGATAAAGTCATTTAAAAATGATTGTCGCTTTTCAGCATAGAAAAAATTTCCCACATAGAAGAGAACATGTTCAGAAGGGGAAATTTTTAAATAAATTAATATAATCTCATATTCTTACATAAATGTGCAGAGATCATCTGCACTCAAACAGTAATTATTCAGATTAGTTGTACTTGGTGATTCATGGCACTTCAATAACTATAGGAAAGCAAATTGGCTGAAAGGCTTCCTGATGAAAACAAAGTAATTTTCCCCCTATCTTAATAGGCAATATAGTTAGGCAGAAACTTCAAACAAAGAGCGAGAGAGAGAAAGAAAAGGTATAGTTTTTAGCATTGTTTTAAATAGAAAGACATCCTCTAAAGAGAATCCATCTAAAGATTAGCATAAAAAACTTTTGATACCTTTTCTCCTAGACTAGGCATATAGATGATATGGTGAACAGAATAATAAAACAAAAGGGAGTGAAAATAATAAATACCAATGATTACAGTTTGCAGTCCATATAGGAGATTAAAGGGAAATTCTCTTTTTGCACCGCTTTCAAAAATAGCTAGCCAGCAGCTGAGATTTACAGACTGAAATTTGACTTTAAAACATTATAGTCATTTAATAACATAAAGAAATTAAAGACCTAAGACCCATCACTAATTTTAAATTGTTGGGAATAACCAGGGCGACAGACAAAAAAGTGCCACCCCCATCACTCCTTACCCCTCAACAACGAAAAGATTATTTCTCTTAAAATATTATTTCAACCCCCCCCTCCAATCTACAAAGACTACCAGTAGTATATCATATGAACTCGATTCCTTCTGGAGAGAATCAATCATTCTGAAGAATATCTACTAAGTACATACCAATCAGGAAGGCTCTCACGATTTTGAAATGCTTCCAAAAATTCTGATGTATCTTTGTCAAACCACAATATATTTCTTTGTTTCTTATTTCTCTATAATCAAAATGAAAGCACTATTATGATTTAAATTATATACTGGATATGAGATCTCAAGAGATTACATTTCAACTGAAGTACCATTATTCACAAAAGTACTTCTGCAATCAAAGCTTTCTGAGCACAATAGCTTTTATTGTATAGCCACAGTGTTCCTTAGATACAAACTTATAAATAATAAAGACCAGGGAATTCCAGGAATAGCCAGGGTTATTATTTTATTAAGCAAAAAGAGATTAAATTTAACAGGAGATATTTCAACTCCATACTTCCATCTCTATTCACTTATAAAATAACAGGATTCAAAAATAAAACATATCAGAATCATCTTGCAGAGCTTTCTTTTCAATATCACAATTTCTAAGAAGAGTACATACGAGTCACCTCAGATCTCATTCAGTTGACAATCTTTATGTTTGTTTTAGGCTGCTGGGAAGTATATAACACATACAACTTCCTGTGTTTCTTACTCCCACTCTCACCCCAAATGAGGGTGAAGAAGGTGGATAGAAAGTAATGAAAACAGGAAAGTCTAAAATTAGCCTAAAAATTATTGCCCATCTCATTCTATTGATACAGATTCAGGGAACGTCTTTTCCTATTTCTCCTTCGCTGAATTTTGCAACATGGAAGACATATACCAGAACCAGACCAAACGCTGAACTGCAATGCTATGAAGGATAAGAAAGATCTACAGAACTCAGAATTCTGATGTACATGTCTACAGTTTAAGTGGTCTATGACAATGCATGGTACAGAACATGTTCCTAAAGTCTCCTGAACGGTGCTACTGTTCAAACCAGAACAAAAGACAGTAATTATATCAGAAGTGGCTGGTGGGTCATGTGGTGAGAAGAGGAACCAACATCCTTTTGAGGATCTCTGATCAGGGATGCTCACTGGTCTTCAAATTTCTTTTCAAGTACTCCATACTTGTGTGAGTTAGATGGCTTAATGAAGTCTGAAATGCTCTTAAAAGAGGGTAACTGCTTTAGTGCCATGATTTGAAATATGAATATAATTTCCAAAGCTCAGGAGGGTCATAAAGATTA
This sequence comes from Bos grunniens, assembly GCF_055505025.1. NCBI lineage: Eukaryota > Metazoa > Chordata > Mammalia > Artiodactyla > Bovidae > Bos > Bos grunniens. Next base: position 17,384,168 of record NC_141192.1, read on the forward strand.
ATGTGTTGATGGTCTATCTTTTTCTTAGATGCAAATTTGATGGAGAATTTTGAAAGAACAGGACTCAACAGGGGTTAAGGGAAGAGACAGGAAAAGCTGGAAACCCTGGAGATGAACTGCACCAATCTTATATTTGAATGAAGGGATGAGGGGAAGAGCTAATCTTGTGTGTCAAACATGGTTTAACCTCATTTTATCTGGATGTAGTATGGAAATGGAATTCCCCCATAAAACAAAATCAGAGAGAGATGCTCAATAAGATGATTAGACTATAATATAAAATTAGCACTATAAATTCTTATAGCTCCAACACTTACTTGACATCAAGCTAAAATTAATGCAGTTCAAACGCCACAGAAGTTATAGACATTTAAGAAAGGTCATATTATAACAAACTGTACCAGCAATCACTCAAATTCCAGCCATGTGACTTTGTTACATATTAACTGGTACTCATACTACCAACAACAGAATGTGAATTACATAGTATCACTTAAATCTAAAACATCTTACTACCTATTGTGCTAAGATTATACTCTTAAGTACCCTGTTCCCAAAATTTCCAGCCATTCAATCTCATTTTTGGAAATGGTCAAGTTACTCTGTGTGTCAATTCTGCTCACTTGATGGTGGTAGGTTTCAAGGTCCCTAAAGTGTATCTGACCATTAGTGAACACAGAGATAATCAGTGGGAGGACCCAAAGAAAGAAGTGCAAAGTCACAAGCCTGACGTCTAATTTTTACTGATTTAATACCCCAAAGTCACTCACTATATGCCTCAAGGAGTAGACACAGTCATCATTCCAGACAGGCACAAATGAATCAGTTATAGCACTCAAGGACTCTAAGCACGGTCTTATTTTCCCACTTGAGAAGACAGATAGATAACAGGACAGAAAAGATTCAGGAAAACAGCAAAACTGGCTCCAAGACATCAAACCCCATTCTAGACTGTAGTCAGAGGAAGAGATTCAGACATACCCAATGCTTAGTCTCTTGAATCATCCTTACTTAATAAATGTGAGGTTCATCCCAACAAAGCACCTGGTCCACTGTTTTAAAACAGAGGATGTTACAGACTAGCAGGCAAACACTCTGCTGAGTCTATTACTCATGATGTACAACTAGGTGACAATGCAAAATAAAAAAATGATTTTTTTTAAACACACTTCTTTACCTATCCTTTAGCAATATGGTATGGTGTAACATTTCTAAGGAGATTGGACGGGGGAGCCTGGTGGGCTGCCGTCTGTGGGGTCGTCAGAGTCAGACACGACTGAAGCGACTCAGCAGCAGCAGATGAAATTTACTCATCAGTAGTTTGTATGTGCAACTACTTATACAGCCTACTACCTTTGTGTTTTCACTGTAATCCCATCATTTTGATGCTACATTATCACTGAGTTGTTTAACCAGCTGGAGTCATATACTCAGAGTCAACGACTACTTGTTTAGGTAATGGCTTTGATATCTACTAAATGAACAGGCCAGAATTCCTTCCACAGACTAGAATACAGAAGAGACTATGTCCTTGTTTCCTGACAACTGTTATCATTTTCCTTCAGTAAAAGGCATCAGTTCAGTACCTATTACGTAGACATACTGTGAAGAAAATAAACAATAAGAAAAGGTCTGTGATGTCTAAGAGGTAACAATCTGACTACCAAGGCTCGATACAATCATAAAACAGACTGGTTTATAACAATGCTTAGGTGCCAAATGAGAGGAAACTCAATGGAATTTAAATAACCAAGAGAAGTTGAATTTTCTGTGCATCAAGATTATTGTAGGCAGTAATTATTTGATCAATTATTATTGATCAAAGAAGGCTTCTTGGAGGTGGGACTTCAGCTGGATCCAGCAAGATAAATTATTTTACAAGGTGCCAAGGGCAGCAGGTTTGTCTTTCAAATAATGCTTTGTTTGGCTTAATATTAAAATCATTTTATATTACATTATTAAGCTGATGGAAAGATTATCCTTCTAAGTTTGAAGTTAAAATGTGGTCCTTGAAAAATCTTTCCCTCTCTCTATGTAAATTTCCTTAGTTATTTTGCTATTTGAAGTTCAGAATGTACAGACGTAGAGAGTAGTAGATTACTGATTCGATGGTCTGGACAGGGACAAGTGCCTAAAACCTCAAACTCACATTTTCTACCAATGTTCGCATGTTTCCAGGAGGACTGAATTTAGCGAGAAAACTGGAGAAACAATGTTAATGTGTTTCAAAATAATTTAATCCCAACAAATCTGTGAATCAGTAACCATTATCCTAATTCTTCCAATGAGAAAACGGAAGTGTAGGTAAGTTATACAGCTAAGAAGCAGCACAGCTAGGATTTGAAATCAGGTGCATCTGATTCTAAAAACTCCTCTCTTTCTACTATATGTGACTTGTTTAAAGGTAGCAAAAAGAATGACTGCTCACTCAATGCTGGAATGTTCAAACACAACATAAAATGGATATATATATGTGTGTGTGTAAACCTAGCCAGAATTCCACCAACAGCTATCCTGAACTATATTAACTACTAACTATATTAACTATTTAGGCACATCTCTGAACACTAATCTCATGTCTAATGAAAATATTTCTATGGCCAATCAGTTCATTATGTACCATTCTATTCTTGAACTTCGACTGCACAGCTTAATACCTTATTTAAAAGAGTCTTGTTCACTTACTGTTCCATGGGCAACTTTCATCACCTTGAGTTGGTAAGAAACACCTTGCAGCCAAGGACATATTATTCTTCCTTAGAATCTATAAAGTGTTCAATATGTTCCCATGGTATATACTCAATAAACATCTATTAAGAGTTGCTGAGCAACAATCCTTTATGCTTTGTGTGTGATTATACGCTCAGTCGTGTCTGATTCTTTGCGACCCCATGGACTGCAGCCCACCAGGCTCTTCTATCCATGGGATTCTCCAGGCAAGAATACTGGAGTGGGTTGCCATTTCCTTCTCCAGGGGATCTTCCCAACTCAGGGACTGAACCCAGGTCTCCCACATTGCAGGTGGATTCTTTACTGTCTGAGTGACCAAGAAGCCCAACAATCCTTTAATTTCTATCAAAAAAAAAATCTCCTTTCCAAAAAGATTCCTTCAATCACTTCTACTATTAGATAACTAACAATAAAATTAAAATAAGTGGCTACGCAAATAATTTTTTTTAAAAAACAAATTAAGCTAAGGTAAAAAGTGCTGCCCTTGTAGGAGCTTACTTGTAATCAGACAAGGGTCAGAGATAAAATGAGAACTTATTTCCATGAAACGAGCCAACAGAATATCACATATACATTAAAACATGAAAATCATTGCAATTCTGGAATATATGCCAATACACAAAGGAAGATCATTTCGTCAGACAAATGCCTACTCAACAAGTGTAACTTCTTAGAATATAACCTATTTTATATTCTGTTTCCTTAACCTTCTACTAATTGTGACAATCAGAGAATGTTTTTGGACACTGGGATATATTTCTGTAATGCACTGTTTTAAAAACTCTAAAATGTATTTGTAAAATACATATCTAGTCCTTGCAAACCATGCAAATTTATGAACCTAAGTGGCAGGGGGTGGCAGGAGGTAGGGAGATGTGTGGAAGCAGAGAAAGAGAAAAAGAAAGCTGTAGCTCCAGTAAATACACAGCCACTAACCTTGCTGCAGAGACACCAAGGTTACGGGAGACCCGCTGGCAGCAGCTCTGCCAGGTTTGTGTGGAGCAGCCACTATTACCATTTGCTTCAATGACTGAGTGTACACATGGAAATTGGGGAGACTCTCCTGCTGGATCAATAAACTACATCTGCGTGCTGAATATCCACAGGCAGGAGGAGCCCAGGGGAAAGGAAAAGAAGGGCAATCCCTGAACTGTGTGGAATCCCAACTCCCTTGACAACAGCAAGACTGTCAGCTTGAAGAGCTCTTTCAAGCAAGTGAAAGCCATACACGAGGAACTGGCTGATTCATGTTTTAAAATCAATCCCTACGTGCTTTTTGCTCCTCACTCTGGCAAGGCCATTATCACTTTAGAGCTGAAAATATATCAGGGTTTAGGAATTTCCCCAAATCCACTGGGTAGCAGGAATTCCCCACACCACTACTCGGGAAAGGCAAAGCCTCTCTGCAGTCTACTTCAGCCAGAGACAGACTGCCCAGCAGCCCTCTCATATACACCCACGCCTGCTCAGACACAGGCTTCCCCAGCACTCGCTCCTTGCACAGCACCACATTAACATTTATGGGAGCTGTTGGGAGTGCAGAGGCTTTTCCTGACAAAGACATCCAGAGATCTAACCCCCTCGATAACTGCTTTGTAGGACTTTCTGCCCTTCTCAGACCTGCCAACAGGCAGCCAGCCTATTTAAATCTATTCTTTAACCTCTCCTAAAATTATATGTAGCCAGTTAAAAAGTGCACTTACCTTCAATAAATTGCTCAGGAAAATTATGCTACAAGACAGCCTGATTTTAAGTAAATAAATTACACATTAGCTTTTAAAAACCACAATTATTATCTGCATAAGACACCTGCTTCTTAGAGATCTATTAAGAAAACAGAGCCACATTTTTTCAAATTTGACAGTATTAATTTGATAAGATCTGAAAAAACGAAAATGAACAAAAGCCTATGTACTTTCCTTTTAGTCATATTCAAAGCAAGCAATCCCCTTTCCTCCCCACCCGGCACCCCCACCCTACTCCTGAATTAGGCGTGCTCTTTTCATTTTCATTCTTAAGAGGGAGTAGAAAAAAATACCTTACAAAATGTAAACCCCCTCACAGATCCAAGTAAATGGGTTCTTGAGTCTTGTAGCACAACATGAAGGGTTAAACAAGGACCTAACATCATCCAGCAGTGCCTGGTCTTCCCCCGCTTCCTTAGATCAAGCAGCAGAGTTAATTATGTGGAACAGCCAAAAATGTAGAGTAATTAGCTATTGACTCTTGGGGGCTGGTAAATTTCAACAATGCCTATGGTTCTAGACTTTATAATAAACTTTTTTTTTAAATTAATTTTATTTTTAAACTTTACATAATTGTATTAGTTTTGCCAAATATCAAACTGATATAATAAACTTCTATTTAACCTGCTTTTGAAACCAAAAAGGCAAAGTATTTTTTTTTTTAAGAAAGAAGCAATATTACTTAAAAAAAAAATTTGCAGTTCATCATGAAGAAGGTCCTTCCCATATGCATCTGATTTTAGGTACTTATATTGTGTTCTCCACCTCACTCCACTCTTGTGTTTTCTTGGTATGATCTCTGCTCTCTCCTTTACTTTGAGAAAGCAGAGTAACACTTTGGATACAATAGCTCCCCACAATGTCCTGCCCCCCAAAAGCCTCCATTTATCCCGCAATGTTTAACTTGACATATTTTTCCCTCAGCAGAAAATAAGCTAGAAATCCCAACGCTGTTCCAACTGACCAAACTCTCCTAGGAAGAGAGTGTTCACACAGTATGTGGAAAAGCCTCTCAGATGCCAAAGACCGACCCAAACAAGTGGCATGTGGCAACTTCATATCTGAGTCCAAAGCACACTCCTTCAAGGAGCCACTAGGTTTGCTTTTGGTTTTATTATTTGTGTCTTAAATAATATTCTAAAATAAATAGCAAATCACACTTGTCCTGGACATGAGGGTAGGAGTGAAGGAAGGGGAGGGAATTAAAGACCATAACTTGATCCTTCAAAATACCTGGAAGTTCCATAGAACATGCACCCAGATGGTGTACCTCTGTCAGGTAATAAAATCCAACTTGAAAACAATCTACACATTGACATCCTCTAGCCAAGGCGGAATACGTGCAATGCATTGGTTTCATTTAAACTATTCAATGAAGTACTTAGGGTGGATATTGATTATGCTTAAAGTGCATTCAGCAAAAAAACCAAACCAATTGAATTACTGTTTCTTTTTTTATGACTGGGAATTCCCTTCATACTTTTCTGTAGAACTATAGGCTACAAACTACTCAGGTTTGCCTTAGTGGAAGGAAGGTCCATGAGAGACACCCCCAGTCACAAACATTTCTAAGTTCACTGGATTTTTGATTATTTATCTTTTTCTCTTTAAAGTTCAAGGAGTAGTCCCATATGTGCTACCAAAGGATGTTGGCTCATGTTTAGACAGCTACAACAGAATAATAATCTCTGGTGTTCCTGGTCTTGCTAACTACCAGTCAAGATACAAATAAAGCATGAGTCCTACATATAAGGGACTTAAAAACTAATAAGGGAAACTAGACACACATCCTTGCAAAGTTAAATAAGAAAACAAAAGTAAAGCTGGGTTCCTCAGAAGAGGTAGAAATTCAGTTAAGACTTTTACAAATAGGTAGAAGTTTTTTTTTTTTTATAAAAAAAGGAACATCTGGGAGTACATGAATAAAGGAATAAATATGATATGACTACTACTACTAATAGAATGGCATTTATTTGGCTTCCCAGGTGGTTCAATGATAAAGAATCTGCCTGCCAATGCAGAAGACACAAGAGTGGTGGTTTGAACCCTGGGTCAGGAAGATCCCCTGGAGGGGGCAATGGCAATCCACTACAGTATTCTTGCCAGGATAACGCTATGGACAGAGGAGCCTGGTGGGCTACAGTCTACGGCGATGCTAAGAGTCGGACACAACTGAGCACTCCTATGTTACGGTATGAAGGTGACAATGTACCCGGCGCTCTACGAACGGAAACGACTTCAAGTCCTGCTGCACCTCTACAACCACTTCACAGTGGGCTTTTTTGGGTGAGCTGAGAAGGGATATGGCATTCTTTCATATTGCCAATTTTTGAGTTTCTCCCAGTGAATGTGTGGTTAGGGTATATTCTGTGGTGAAGAAGGGTTCCAGGACACAGTACAGAGAATCATGATCCAAAGACTACAGAAAGGGGTCTGCAGCCCTGGTAACGTTCACCAGTTCCCCTCACGGAAGTGACTCCCAAAATCTGATGAGAGTTAAAAGGAGTTTTCCCTTTTTGCGGCCTATTTGCTATTCACTCGCTAAGTCGTGTCCAACCCTTTGCAACCCCATGGACTGTAGCATGCCAGGCTTCCATATCCTTCACTATCTCCCAGAGTTTGCTCAGACTCATGTCCATTGAGTTGATGATGTCATCCAACCATCTCATCCTCTGTCACCCTCTTTTCCTCCCGCACTCAATCTTTCCCAGCATCAGGGTCTTTTCCAATGAGTTGGCTCTTTCCATCAGGTGCCAGTATTGGAGCTTCAGCTTCAGCATCAGTCCTTTCAATGAATATTCGGATTGATTTCCTTTAGAATTGACTGGTTTGATTTCCTTGCTGTCCAAGAGACTTCGAAGAGTCTTCTCCAACACCACAGTTCAAAACCATCAATTCTTTGGCACTCAGCCTTCTTTATAGTCCAGCTCTCACATCTGGAAAAACCATAGCTTGATTATATGGACCTGTGTCAGCAAATGATGTCTCTGCTTTTTAACACGCTGTCTATGTTTGTCATAGCTTTTCTTCCAAGGAGCAAGCGTCTTTTAATTTCATGGCTGCAGGCACCTGCAGTGATTTTGGAGCCCAAGACTTTCCAATAAGCAAACTGTCACCTGTTTCCATTTTTTCCTCATCTATGATGGGTCTGGATGCCATGAACTTCATTTTTTGAATACTGAGTTTTAAGCCAGCTTTTTCATTCTCTTCTTTTACCCTCATCAAGAGGCTCTTTAGGTCCTCTTCACTTTTTGCCATAAGGGTGGCGTCATCTGCATATCTAAGGTAACTGATATTTTTCCTGGCAATCTTGGTTCCACCTTGTTCTTCATCCACCCTGCATTTCGCATGATGTACTCTGTATATAAATTCAATAAGCAGGGTGACAATATACAGCCTTGACATATTCCTTTCCCTATTTGGAACCAGTTTGTTGTTCCGTGTCCAGTTCTAACTGTTGCTTCCTGACCTGAATACAGATTTCTCAGAAGCAGGTAAGGTGGTCTGGTATTTCCACCTCTTTAAGAACTTTCCACAATTTGTTGTGATACACACAGTTAAAGGTTTTTCTGGAATTCTCTTGCTTTTTCTATGATCCAACAGATGTTGGCAATTTGATCTCTGGTTCCTCTGCCTTTTCTAATAGCAGCTTGAACATCTAAAAGTTCTCAGTTCACGTACTATTATTAAAGCCTAGCTTGGAGAATTTTGAGCATTACTTTGCTGGTGTGTAAAATGACTGTAATTGTGCGGTAGGCTGGATATTCTTTGGCATTGCCTTTCTTTGGGAATGGACTGAAAACTGACCTTTTCCAGTCCTGTGGCCACTGCTTAGTTTTCCAAATTTGATGGCATACTGAGTACAGCATGTTCATAGCATCATCTTTTAGGATTTGAAATAGCTCAGCTGGAATTCCATCACCTCTACTAGCTTTGTTCGTAGTGATGCTTCCTAAGGCCCACTTGACTTCACACGCCAGGATGTCTGGCTCTAGGTGAGTGATTACACCATCATGGTTATCTGGGTCATGAAGATCTTTTTTATGTAGTTCTTCTGTGTATTCTTTCCACCTCTTCTTAATATCTTCTGCTTCTGTTAGGTCCATACTGTTTCTGTCCTTTATTGTGCCCATCTTTGCCTGAAATGTTCCCTGGTATCTCTAATTTTCTTGAAGAGATCTCTAGTCTTTCCCATTATATTGTTTTCCTCATTTCTTTGCATTGACCACCTAGGAAGGCTATCTTTGCACTGATCACTTAAGAAAATTCTACAATGGAACAGTATTGTTTCTAAGAAAGTAAGCTTAGAGGTACATGAAACAAGGGTAATCTGGAGTCACTTTTCCTCAGGACTTGGGCTCTATCACCAAATTAAACCAAACATCTAGTGGCCTCTAAGTTATAACAGACCACAGTAAAGGATGAGTTGGGGGTTGAAGGATTCCCTTATATCTTGTGCTTTGATTGTTATTTCCCTCGTCTACCATGTCTGGTATATGACTGTCAGATAACAAATGCTGGTCTAGATAATGACTATACAAAACTTGTATATCATGAAGAAATGGAAGTACAAGCAGCCCAATGGATTTTCTTCTCATAAACTAGTTTAAAACTATGAATGAAATCACAGCACTGCTCAAGTAAAACATTTCTTGTTTCACTGGAACACCATACTGAGAGTCAAGAGAAGATTCTTCCCCCGCCCCACTCATCAAACTAGGAAATCACATAGAAGAATGTTTTCCCCATGAGTCTGCTCTCTCCCTGAGCTTCTCTCAGAAAATGGTACTATCATTAGCTGTTGAAATTAAAAACCTGGCCATCGTTTTTAACTCCTTCCTCCCACCTTCCTTCCTTCAATCACCAAAGACTGTGGGTTCCAGCTCTTAAATAGCTGTTAAATCCATCTGTCTCTTTATTTCCAAGGATGAAACGCACCAATCAAGTTCTCCCTGCCTCCTATCTACCCTCCACAACATAACCAAAATTATCTTTCGAAAGTGCTAATCTTTTCATGTTACTCTCTTGCTTAAAACACATTTCACTAGCTTTAAGAAATTTTAAAAGTCCAAATATTAAAGGGAGGAACAAAAGCAGTAACTGATTTCCAAGAGTTCAGTGTCATGAGTATATACTTAAGAAAGGGCCGAAAGAAAAGATATGGATTAGTAAAATGCCAAGAGGAAAGAGAGGGGCAGCAATGGGAGCCAGGCTAAAGGTAAAAAGTGGCATAAAAACTATTTTAAAAGATGAGTAAATTGTCTTTGTGGCATGTTAAAAACACAGTATTACTTCATATAACAACAGATTTTTCAATTCAACAAATATTTAATAGAGTTTCTATTATCTAGAAGGCTTTGGATTATCCACCTTTTTGTAACAAGCCTCCATTCCAAAGACTTGCTATAATCCCACATCCCCCACGGCCTACCCACAAGATAATACCTTCTCTGACTTCATTTAAAAACAGAACTAACAAAGTATTTATAGGTGGAATAATATGATGCTTGTGACTTGATTTAAAATAATTCTGAGAAAGGAGCGAGTAGAGGGAGGGAAAGATATAACAAGACTGGCAAGATGTTCATACACTGAAGCTGAATAATGGGTACACTGAGGTTCATGGGTTAATTATATTGTTTTCCTCACCTTGTGTAGTTCTGTAATTTTTCTATGATAAGAAGTAAAACAAAACCCCGCCAAAAAATTATAAGAAAGAGTGACTCTAGTGCTAAAACACAACGCTTTTTCCATTCAACAAGCTTTCCTACAGAACAGGTAGATAGATTTTCCTACTTCAGTCATCATGTTGATACGATTTTGAACCACAACTAGAAAGGTTATCCTTTCAAATTCAATTACGTAACATAAAGATTGATACCAAAAGTTAAAGAGAAACAGCGCGAGAATTCAAAGTTGATTTTCTTAGTTAACAGCTACTGCAACTGAAATACAGAAACCACATTTGTTTTAGGAAAGCCTGAGTAGAACTATATTTCCTTCTCTTGTTCCTAGACATACTACTGGAAAAAAAGTATATCTTAAAGTTAGTATCTATTTCACCAATACTTGATTTTAAGTGGTCCTGGTTGATACAGGATAGGCTACAGGGCATTTTGTACTTCCAAAAATGAAGTTTTTATGAATACGATCATGTTGTTCTCTTTATCTCTAAAACTACCCTTGGTGCGGGTTATAACGCCCTACAGGAGGATTTCTCAGCTTCAGCACTACTGATGTCCGGGCTAGATAATGCTTTGTTGTCGGGGCTGCCCTGTGCATTGCAGTACGTTTATTCAGAGAAGCGTCTTTGGCCTCTACTCACTGATGCTAGGATCACTGTTGCCCCCCAACCAGCATTTGACAACTGAAAATGTCACCAAACGTTGCCAAATATCTCCTGGGGTGGGGAAAGATGGGACAAAAGTACCTCCTATTGAGAACCACTGCCCTATAGCAATGAGACAATATGATTTCTTTTAGTTGCTTATTTTAAAAATATATTCTCTTCTTCATAAATACATGTTCCTAGTCTAAGACTGTGAGACACCCAGGAATGTGTGTATATATTACTATCGTTACTTACAGGAACAGCTTCCTAGTCACAAAATCACAGAAGCATCTTAATGATCTAGTTTGATGTTCTCATATGGACCACAGCCCAGATCTGTGGCTGTATATTCAAGAATTCAGGAGTCACCTATAAAAGGTTTTAAATCTTCCACCTTTACTACTGATAATCTTTTTAAAAATATTTACTTGTTTGGCTGCACCAGGTCTTAGCGGCAGCACACAGGATCTTCATGGTGACATGTAAGATCACAGTGTGTGGGGTCTAGTTCCCTGACCGGGGATTAAACCCTGGCCCTGCGTTGGGAACACAGAGCTTCTGCCACCGGACCCTCAGGGAAGTCTCTGCCACTGATCATCTTGGAAAGTTTGGTTCATCAGAATGAATACTTTATAATTAAGTGTTGCCAGGTACACAGTAAGAATTGGTGCATGAGATGACCTATATTACAATGCTCTCTTTGCCAGTGGATAGGTGTGTGATTTTTGGCAAGTTACTAACACCACTGAACTAGTTTCTTCTGAGTAAAATAAAGGCATTGGACTAGATCAGCAAATTTTCAAATTTGAGTTATGTACAAATTATGGCTTATGCTCTAAACAGCTTAAAAATAAAAACCCCTCCTTTCCCTGTTTCTTATATTAGGTAGTCTCAGTGAGGATTTACCTATAAACAAGAAAAAAGCATAAGTCTTTTTATAATTTTTTTCTCTTATCAATGTTGAATATCTTTCATGTGATAATTATTTAATACATGGCAGTTATCATAAAACTTCTCAACGACATAATTTGAAGAATTAAGCAGGAAATTTTAAAAAACTGCATTAAACATTAATCAGTTTAAAAAATACTGTATTTGTGAAACTTACTAGCTAATCATTTAAAGGGAACATTCCTTTCATTGTGCTTTTAAAATCCATTTACTTCTGAAAGAAGCCTGTATTTGCTTAAAAATGGAAGAGCCTTAGATAAGCCTGTGATGGTAGAAATTATTAGCCTTTAACAGTTAATTTTAAGTCTTGTTTTTGAGGAGACAATGCAGGCAATCAATTAGTAACACAGAACAAAAGGAAAGCACTGATGTGGTAATGTATAATAATGAGCTATAGGATTATTTGTATGAATTTAAACTTTTCTGCTCTGATCTACTTCGCATTTCACTTTTAGAAAAGAAGAAAGGTGGCATTAGATAATCTCAGTGCAATCTAACTGCTAGGATATAGTTCTATGAAGATGCCTAAAACTTAAAAAAAGTCAGTCAGCTTGTTCCTGAAACAAAAATCAAAGAACTCAGGGAATACAAAGATTTCCTTAGCATTAGACTACCTTCACCACACAGTTACGGCAAGTCGCTTCCTCCTTGTTTTATTAGTTCCCTATTGTCTCTGTAATAAATTACCATAAAATTCGTATTTTTAAACAACACATATTCTCCTACAGTTCTGGAGGTCAGAAATTTAAAATGAGTCTCACTGGGCTAAATAAACTCAAGGTTTTGGTCTTCTAGAGGCTCTGAAACAAGAATCCTTCCTAACACTGTTCCGCTGCTAGACCCCTCCTCCATTCCTTGGCTCATGACCTCTTTCCCACATCACATTTGCCAATGACTTGCACTTCCTGCTCCCTTATTATAAGGACCCTTGTGGTTATAGCAAACCCATATATATACTCCAAAATAATCTTCCCCCAAATTTAAGAGTAACAGGTTTAAGAGTAGCAAGGATTTGTGACTCAGCAGTGAGGTGTGCAACTATTCAAGTCTCTGGAACTAATGAAACTACATGTTTCACCTTCTGCTAGTTCATGCCTAAAGGCTTTTTCTACTTGATAACATGTAACAGCAATAAAAGGCAACCTTCTGGTTTAATGCTATTATGAACCAATCACAGACACTGGATTCAAAAAATACTTCATTGCATTCTACATCCAATAAGGCCCAAGGACAAATAGTTACATATTTTCAGTATTTTCAGCTGTATAGGCATAATGAAAAACAATGAACAATATATCTGCTCAATGTTTGCGGCATGTTCTATACTAGCTTGTAACATATATAACCTATAAAAACCCTATTTTAAAAAAATTATTGCAACTCTTGCCATTTTACAGTATCCTGATACTACTACAGTTTTGTATAAGTATTAGTAATTAATAAGTATTAGAAATTATTGGATTAACATTATACAGATTACAAATAGGTATTATTTTCTTAATTTGTAAATAAGTTGTAAGAAACTTTAGATACTATCAACCCACAGTCGCAGTAGTGTTCAGCATGACAGAAAGTCTATTCCAGATGAGAGCAATCAAGAATGTAGGGCTTCCTCTATTCCCAAATCCCAACTGAGGATTATGCTAATAGGCGGGGCAGTCCACCTGCATTTCTCCTACTTCCATTTCTGTGATGCAGAAGCTCTGTAAGAAGAAAGAGCAGCTGAGAGCTCTGGGCTTCACTTCTTCCAGCCAGCCCCAACTCCCACTCATAGGATGAAGTTCTACCACAGCAGGCAAGCCAAGAATGCTGAGGTCCCAACTACCCTGGCTCCAGCTTGCTCACAGATTTAAAGTTTCCACAACAGAAGCAGCCCAGAAGACCAAGTAATAGTATCGTTACAAGAAAAGGGACCACTATCTTCACTCTCTGCTCCAGGGCAATGGCAGAGGTTTAGCCTGGGGTAAAGGCAGGACACAAGAAGACAGAAAGCTCCAAAGTGCTCCCCAAGGGAAGTGACTTTATTTGGGACACAGTGTGGGAAAGTTAATAGTGAGGGAACTACAGGAGATAATAGAGATTTTGGTAGTAAGCAATTAAGGCACTGGTAAATCTTTGAGACTAACAAGCTAACCCATAGAACAGCTAGAATTTTACAAGGGAGAACGAGGGGGAAAAGCAGCTAAAAAGAGTCCTGGGTTTAGAAAGCAACCTCAAAGGCTGCTACAAAATTACCCCTGCAGTGAGGCCCAAATTTAATCATATCGGCCTGTGGAAGAATTTATGCTACAGGCATTACTGATAACAGAGCAAATAGCAGAAGCTAATACATGATATCTATAGAGGGAGACAGTTTGACAGAACAGAGAAAGAAAGAGCCAAAGAGAGCCTTGCTAAAACCACCATCATCCTAGAATGATTCTGTGCATGTCAAAGACTGACTTCTGAGGAACAGTATCAATAGCTATACACTACAGGGAAAATTGTTTTTGTTGTTGTTTAGTCTCCAAGTCATGTCCAACTCTTTTGTGACTCCATGGATTGTAGCCCACCAGGCTCCTCTTCCTGTCCATGGGATTTCCTAGGCAAGAATACTGGAGTAGGTTGCCATTTCCTTCTCCAGGGAATCCTCCGACCCAAGGACTAAACCTGGTCTCCTGCACTGCAGAAGGATTCTTTACTGCTGAGCCACCACAGAAGCCCACAGGGAAAAAAGACTTCACTACAATGGTCTAATCAAGCCACTAAACAAATAAACAAGCAAATAACAACAGCCAATTCAGTGAATGTGTCAGAACTAGGGGTGGACTTATATCCTCAGTTGCTACAATGTGTTATCTAAAATGTCCAATTTTTACTACATATAAAATAGATAACTGACAAGGACTTGAGCACAGGGAACTCTACTCAGTACTCTGTAAAGATCTATATGGGAAAATCTAAAAAAGAGTGAATATATGTATATGTAAAATTGATTCACTTTGCTATTCAGCAGAAACACAACACTGTAAATCAACTATACTCCAAAAAAATTAATTTCAAAAATGTCCAGTTTTTGGCAAAAAATTATATAAAACATGCAAAGAAACAGAAAAGTATGCTCCCTACACAGGAAAAAAGAGCAAGCAACAGAAACTGTCTTTGAACAATGTTCAGATGTTGGACTTAACAGGTAATGACTTTGAAACAACTATTATAAATATGTCTACAGAGTTAAAGGAAAAAATGCTTTAAAAACGTAAAGGAAGCTGGGCTTCCCTGGTGGCTCAGTGGTAAAAATCCACCTGCCGGATCAGGAGACATGGGTTCGATTCCTGATCTGGAAAGATCCCACATGGCACAGAGGAGCAACTGAGCCCATGCACTGTAATGACGGAGCCTATGCCTGAGAGCCGGGGAGCAGTAACTATTGAGCCCAAGCACCCCAGAGCCATGCTCCACAACACAGAGACGCACACTGCAGCAAAGAGGAGCTCCTGTGTGCCCAACTAGAGAAAAGCCCACGAAGCAACACAGACCAGGCTTGGCCAAAAACAATTAATTTAAGTAAACAATGAAAATATCCTGTCAAATATACAATATCAATAAGATAAAAAATTATTTTAAATAGTGGAAATTTAGGAGTTGAGAAGTACGATGACCAAGAAGAAAAATTCATCCCAGAGACTCAACAGTAAATATAATATAAATTAGAAGAAATATTGGAAACTTGGATATAGATGGAGACTGTACAATCTGAACAACACAGAGAAAAAATAATGAATACATATTAACAGTCTCAGAGAAAACGGAAAAGCATAAAAAAACAGCAACATGAAAAGAAAGAAGAAAACTTTTTTCACAGAAGTAGAGAAAGGAAGAGAAAATATAATCAAAGAAATAATGGCTAAAAACTCCCCAAATTGGGCTACAACAATCTACATTTCCAAGAAGCTCAACATATTCCATGCAGGAACGCATTAAGAGATATCATACATATACAAGACATATCAACAGTAAATAGCTTGAAAACAGCAAGAGAAAAACAACTTCTCACTCACAAGGAAATCCCAAAAAGGTTAACAGCAGATTTTTCATCAGAAATAATGAAGGCTAAAAGAAAGTGGAATGACATATTCAAAGTGCTGAAACCAAAAATATATGTCAACCAAGAATCTGATAGTCAGAGGACTTCCCTGGTAGTTCAAATGTTGAGACACTGAGCTTTCACTCTGGGGGCACAGGTTAATTTCTTGGTCAGGGAACTAAGATTCCACATGCCATGCAGCACAGCCAAATAAAAAATAATCTTATATTCAGTAAAATCATCTTTCAAATAAATACATTCCCAGATAAACAAAAATTGAAAGAATTCACTGCTGGCAGACCTGCCTTATAAGAAATAAAAAAGGAAACTATTCAGGTTGAAAGTATATGACCCCAAAAGTAATTCAAATCCACATTAAAGAACCAAAGGACTTCAGTAAAGGTAATTATGTGGCTATAAAATATAGTATAAATGCATACTTCTTCACTTAACTATTTAAAAAGCAGTTATATAATATGTACATAGTTGTATTATTGAGCCCTTAACATTTAGGAAAGTAGTATATTCAACAATAACAGCATAAAATAAGTAAGTAGGAGCAAAGTTGCATTGGAGTAAGGAAATGATAACAAAAATTACTTGAATTTAAATAAAGGAAGACAGCAAGTGGTAAGTAAGAAGATTCAATATAAGAAATTCTATAAAAAATATACTTGCTTCCATTCTTGTCTCTGCATAAAATTACATAAAGTAATCATTACCACACTACTAGGTTTTAACATATATAGCTATAATACAAATAACAACAGCACAGAAGGGGTGGAAGAAATCAAGCTAAACTTGAGAATACTTTGATGTTTCACTGAAATTTAGTGTAAATCTTAACTACTTAACTACTTTGGCAAGTTACCTATGGTAACCCCTAGAGCACCCAGTAAGAAAATAATTTAAAAAAAATAGTGAAAATAATCATCAGAGGAATCGAAAGGTTACACTAGAAAATATTCACATAATGCAAAAGAAAGCAGCAGAGACTAAACAGAAGAAAAGGAACATAGGACATCACAAACTAGGCCATAAAGCTAGAATCAATAAATTTAGAAGGATTGAAACCACAGAAAATATATTCTCTGGACTTGTGGACACAGCAGGGGAAGGACTGCTGCTGCTACTGCTAAGTCACTTCAGTCGTGTCCGACTCTGTGCGACCCCACAGATGGCAGCCCACCAGGCTCCCCCGTCCCTGGGATTCTCCAGGCAAGAACACCGGAGTGGGTTGCCATTTTCTTCTCCAATGCATGAAAGTGAAAAGTGAAAGTGAAGTCACTCAGTCGTGTCCGACTCTCAGCGACTCCATGGACTGCAGCCCACCAGGCTCCTCCATCCATGGGATTTTCCAGGCAAAAGTACTGGAGTGGGATGCCATTGCCTTCTCCAGGGGAAGGACAGGGTGAGGCAAATTGAGAAAGTAGCATTGACATTATACACTATCATGTGTAAAACAGATAGCTAGTGGGAAGCTGCTATATAACACAGAGAGTTCAGCTTGGTGACGACCTAAAGGGGTGAGACTGGGGTGCGGGTGGGGATATATGTACATTTATAGCTGATTCATGTTGTTGTACAGCAGAAACTAACATAACATTGTAAAGCAATTATTCTTCAATTAAAAAAAATAAAGTGTGTTTTCTGACCACAAAAAATAAAATTTGGAATAAGAAACAGAAGGAAATCTGGGGATTCACAAATTTATGGAAATTAAATAAACTTCTAAATAATCAATAGAACAAAGAAGAAATCACAAGGGAAATGAGAAGATACTTTGAGATGAATGAAAATGAAGATAAAACATAACAAACTTATAGAATGTAGCTAAAGTGATGCTCTGATGGAAACTCTCAAATCAATAACCTAACCTTCCCCCTTAAGGTTACACAGTATATGATTCTATTAGAGAAATGTCCAGAGTAGGTGAATCCATTCAGGAATTATACTGTTGGTTACCTAGAACTGGAAGGATTGAGGGGGAAATGGTTATGGGGTTTGATGATTGTGGTGACGACTAGGGTGATGGCTGTACAACTCTATGGGTATACTAAAAAGTAATTATATACTCTAAATGAGTGGACTGTATGTTTTTTAATTATAATTCAATAAGCTGTTAAAAACACTCAAATAAATAAATACAGATAGTACATTTCATCAATACTAAGACTTTTTTTCACATGCTAACACCTATGAAATAAAAATGGACCTACCTTCAATGGAATTTCACACAGCAAAGCAGTAATTGTGACACAGTTGTCACTGCCTGTACAATCAAGAACTTGACTTTCTCTTCATGGAGTATCTGTCACTTCAACCTCTCTATTTCCTTAAACAAATCACTGAATGCTCATTGTAAGAAGAAATATGAGTACTTTTGCTGTATGGACATTCCACTGACACTAAACTCAAGAAAGCGCCAATCTAGAGATTATCATACTGAGTAAAGTAAGTCAGAGAAAGACAAAATACTGTATGATATCATTTACATGCAGAATCTAAAAAAAGGTACAAATGAAATTGTTTACAA
Organism: Bos grunniens; assembly: GCF_055505025.1. Lineage (NCBI taxonomy): Eukaryota > Metazoa > Chordata > Mammalia > Artiodactyla > Bovidae > Bos > Bos grunniens. The sequence continues at coordinate 17,402,527 of NC_141192.1, forward strand.
AACAGAAACAGACTCACAGACATAGAAAACAAACTTTACCAAAGCAGAATGGGGGAGGGATAAATTAGGAGTATGAGATTAACAGATATACACTACCATATGTCAAAAAGATAAACAACAAGGATTTATTCAATTGCAATATAGAAATCTATATTTGGTATCCTGTAATAACCTATAATAGAAAAGAATAAAAAAATTACATGTATAACTGAATCAATTCGCTGTATACATGAAACTAATACAGTATTGTAAATCAACAATATTTCAATAAAAAAAGAAAAGAAAGTGCCAGCATCAAAAGGTATAGAACATGTGTCAAGAACGTGAAAGAAAACTCCAGAGACAATAGTGGAAAATTTTCTAAAAACACAGGATGACACTGTATAGAAAAACATGGATTCCATAACTCTGGGTACAAAAAATGATTCACAGGGATTGGGCTCTGAATATTAAGAAGTTTAAGGTTACCTTAAGAAATTCATTTCACTTATGTATTCCTCTTTATGTATGAGATATAATTTTTAAACATCTAAAGAAAATTTTCAATGAGGATAAAATAAAATTTTGTTTGATAAAGCATTATATCATAGTTTAATCATTTTTTAAAATGCTATGTAAAATAATGGTATATAACTAATGGCATCTTAGAGGTGATGAAATACGGCATATTAGTAACAACAATCAGTGTGAGTGGACTAAACTCATCACTTAAGAGGCTGAAATCATCATCTTGATAACTTAGTTCCTATAATGCATAGAGTTCAAGGTTGATTTGCCTAATTCTAAAATTAATATTAAATCCTAGATTTACTGAAAGGTTTTTAAATCAAGAAATGAATTACCAAAATCCTTAGTAGGGAAATTCTTCAGAACCTATTATTACTAACAATAAACCAGATTTTTTAAGAGGACACGTCTATCCTGCAACCTGGGCAAGAGGGGCAAATTTTTATAATACCAAAATGACTTCATTTAAAAGGATTCTAGGATCCAGAGATTCTGTAAGAAAGATTCTATGGTAGTTTTATTTTGTGCAGAAATAAATGCAATTTTAAAAAACAAATTATAAGTCATTTTTTCCTTTGTTTTCTTCTCAGGATCAAAGATTGATTACTCTTTATTTCAATCTTCTTTTTCCCCTTTGAAAATTTTCACTCTAATAGATAGTACATGTCATTTTAACAGTCTTAACATTTTCTGCATTCCCTTAAGAGGCTTATTTAAAAGTTGACCTGATCATCTAGTGTGTGCTTCAATTAAAAGTTAAGAACCTAGCGAGATAAGACAAAACAACCAGTGCAATCGCTCCCCAAATTAGACAGATTTCTGTTCATTCATAAATTCTCTTAATTCCTATGACAACTCTCAATTTAAATTTTCATTTTTCAGATAAGAAAGCTGAACTTCAGAAACCTTGTGACTAAATTAGTCACTTAAAAAGTGTGTGTGGGGAGAGACTCAGCACTCAAACAAATCCTACACCCTTATTTTCATTCTTCATAAATTCTTCAACTTAATGTGCTAGAAAAGAACTGATTTGATACAAAAATGCACAGATACAGTCAAATCAAAGTAGATATTTTCATTCCCTCCATAAAATTTTCAACTGAGCTCCTTTTTCAATAAGTAGGAATCCATACTGTCCTATACTTTCTCTGGGTCTCTGTATCTGTGTCTCAGTTTTCTTATCTATAAATTTCTTAGGAAACCTCAGAGATGACAAGACAACTATACATAGCAGAAGGAAAGCTATTTTAATTTGGAAAGCCCTGAAATCCTAACCAAAGTAATCCACACAAACAGTTCTTAAAAACATAAAATCATCAGAATTTAAAAAAAAATACTTTTTAATACAGAATTTAAAACAAATCTGTAATGTTAGAAGCAGATTAATGACAGTCTGTGGCTAGAAGCAGAAAAGAGCTTAACTGCAAAGAGGCACAAGGGAACTTTTGGAGCAATGAAAATATTCTATGTGATTGTGATGGTGATTACAAAGATTTATATGCTTGTCAAAACTCAGCAATTGTACACTTAGGCTTAATTCATCACGTGGTAAATTTTTTTTCAATAAAATTGATTTAAGAAGGAACGGAGAAGACAGAATCAAGGCCAGCTGCTTTAGAAGAGTTCTCCACAAAGGAACGATCTCTTGAGTACCACTCTGCTAACATCTACTGGTTTTTGGAAAAGTGTTTGACAAGCATATTTAAATCATAAGAAATAAAGAAATGTTAATTCACAGAAGTTCATTTGAAGAACCACAGAATGTTAGACAACTCTGTTTCAATCATAATTGATTAATAAGTATCAGAAATACAGGATGAGAAGGTCATGAAGTAGTGCCTTACCAATTTTACAGAGAGAATTGGAAGTACTTGGAAATGGACTATAATCCTGAACATTCAGTTTTAATACCCTAGCTATAAGACTCTGCAATTTTCTAAAAGCACATTTGAAAAGAAAATTATTTTAAAAATTATTTAAGGGTAAGATTGAAAAGCACTCAAGGGTTTTAAGAGTCCAAGCAGCTCTAAGCTACAGACTGCTAGTTTATGACTTAAAATACCTAAACATAATGATTAATGCAGATCTTGTGCTTCTTGCATATTTTGGACCTAGCAATACAGAGAGGTCATCCAAAAAAAGAAAAAGCTCATATTTCAACTTCAGAGACTGTGGCAAGCCTTGATTTTACCATTAATTAGTAATGTCCAAAATCACTGCAGATTGTGACCGCGGCCATGAAATTAAAAGACACTTGCTCTTTAGAAGAAAAGTTATGACCAACCTAGACAGCATATTAAAAAGAAGAGACATTACTTTGCCAACAAAGGTCCGTCTAGTCAAAGCTATGGTTTTCCAGTAGTCATGTATGGATGTGAGAATTGGACTATAAAGAAAGCTGAGCACCAAAGAATTGATGCTTTTTTTTTTTTCACTCTTTAAAAAAACTTTATTTTAATTGGAGGATAATTGCTTTGCAAGGTTTTGTTGGTTTCTGCCATATATCAACATGAATCAACCATAGGGATACATCTGTCTTCCCCCCTTCAACCTTCCTCCCACCTCCCACCCCATCACATCCCTCTAGGTTGTCACAGAGCATGGGATTGAACTCCCTGAACCAAAGAGCAAATTCCCACTGGCTATTTTACATATGGTAATGTATATGTTTCAATGCTACTCTCTCAATTCATCCCACCCATTCCTTCCCCCACTATGTCCACAAGTCTGTTTATGTCAGCATCTCTGTTACTGCCCTACAAATAAGTTCATCAGTATCATTTTTCTAGATCCCATATATGTGCATTAATATATGATATTTGTTTTTCTCTTTCTGACTTGCTTCACTCTGTATAACAGGCTCTAGATTCATCCACTTTACTAAAACTGACTCAATTTCTTTCCTTTTAATATTCCATTGTATGTATGTACCACATTTTCTCATCCATTCATCTGTTGATGAACATCTGGGGCTTCTTCCATGTCCTGACTATTGTAAATAGTGCTGCAGTGAACACTGGGGTACATGTATCTTTTTAAATTTTGGTTTCCTCAGGGTATATGCCTAGTAGTGGGAATTGATGCTTTTCAACTGTGGTACTGAAGACTCTTGAGAGTCCCTTGGACAGCAAGGAGATCCAATCAGTCAATCCTAAAGGAAATCAGTTCTGAACATTCATTTTAAGGACTGATGCTAAAGCTGAAGTTCCAATAGGTTGGCCACCTGATGTGAAGAACTGATTCATTTGAAAAGACCCTGATGCTGGGAAAGACTGAAGGCAGGAGAAGGGGACAACAGAGGATGAGATGGCTGGATGGCATCACTGACTCAGTGGACTTAAGTTTGAGTAAACTCCGGGAGTTGGTGATGGACAGGGAAGCCTGGCGTGCTGCAGTCCATGGGGTTGCAAAGATTTGGGCACAACTGAGCGGCTGAACTGAACTAACAGCTGAGACTACGTTTAATCTGGATGAAATGTAGAAAGTCTAGTCTTGTTGGACTTTTCCTATTAAATATCAGTGTTTTTTAAAGGGAAAAGAGCTACAAAAAAAAGGTACTTTTAATTTCAAACCCTCTCCTAATTTTATTCTAGTTATTCTAGAATAAATTTATTTATTTATTCTAGAATTTATTTATTCTTGTTAATATAAACTTCAAGAAATGAAAGACGTCAGTCTGGACTGTTTCTATGCTGGGAAGTTTTAGAGCTTCTATAACTCATTGGTGAGAAAAAAGATTACTTATTTTTGATGAAGATATTTGCCTCTGATACCTGCAATAGGCTATTAAAATAATAATCTTTGAAACATAAGACATGTTCCAAGAAATAACTTTCCAGAAGGAGCAGGCATAAACCAGAACAAAAAGCTAATAAATTTCTCCTTTCCCTTTCCTCTTACTCATTGCACTGTTCCATTATCTCTCATCTTTTGTAAGTAGCTCTAATGAAACCATTTCTAGATTTTGCAACATTTTACAGACAAAACTTCATTTTATAGACAAAACTTTTAACTAACACCTTTCTAAACTATGAGACAACTTAACTCATTAACTATAGTATGCTATCAACAACAGAAATTTTTATAGACCGATTTTATTTGGGCAAAGCACAGTATTTTCATTAACACCTTTGTTCTCTGTGCCCTAATATCTAATTGTTCCTAAAGACAAAAACCACATCTACATAACTCAATTTTTATGCCATCCTACAACTTTGTGGTCATCAATGAATCCATAGTGTGACTACTAGTCAAAGTAAGTATTTACAATGAACTTGTGCTATACAGAAACTCAGACTATCCCGATAAACACCATTCTCTCCATGAAGCCAAAAAGTAATATAAATCAACTTTGAACTTTATAGCAACTATGCTCTCTTAGTTACTCTAGATAGACTATGCCCCATTTTTTCAATTAAAAATATTAAAACTATAACTCAAAATCTATTTAAGGAAAGGCAAATTATTTAAATTCAAATTACAATGATTCCCTACTGCATACTTCATGAAAAGATATAATTTACTTCTTAAACAGTTTACAGCTTAAGCAGTGCATGTAAGAACTATTAGTCCAGTTGGTGAAGAGAAAATATTTGAATACATGTGCTATAGCATGTTAGGCCACCTTTCAGCTACCAGACCAAGAATATACACAGCTTCCAAAATAACTAGAATTCCTAGCTATCTAAAACATTAAGTTGCTACATTATAACAAGGAAAAAAAATACTACATCTACATGTAATTCCACTCTTAATCAGCAACCATCTCCCCTGAAGTTTTTTGATATCTTGAAGTAACCAGCTCCTTCCTTGGTCACAATTATATACTATCCATTAAAGTCAATAATGGACTACCTGGCAAGGCAGAAACTGGCTCAATTATGACAACATAACAAAGAAAAGAGAAAGTGAACTGGAACAGATTTCTACAATGCCCGGACTCCTTAAATCATTCAGTGGAAGAGAAAGCCACAGGGCAGGGAAAGGCAAAGTATATGGGAAGTCAACATTATGTATATGTGAGGTAGGTGCCTGGGGGAAACAAGATTGCTCTTAAGAACAGAAAAATCTAACAATTCAACCTCAACTATTTTGCTTACTTACGGATGGTAAACGGCTAATTTCAGAGAAGGAACTTAAGAATTTAGGTTCTCTACAAGGTTTTTCTTTTACTTTGTTTATGAAGGGGTGCTTGTGTGCTTAGTTGCTCAGTCGTGTCTGACTCTTTGCAACCCCATGGTCTGTAGCCCACCAGGCTCCTCTGTCCATGGTATTTTCCAGGCAAGAATACTGTAGTGGGTGGCCATTTCCTTCTCCAGGGGATCTTCCCAGCCCAGGATTGAACCTGGCTTTCCTGAAATTATCTTAGATCTCTTAAGCCTTTCTTTCTGTTCTCTTCTCTCTCAGATGGTATGAAAGTGAAAATGAAGTTGCTCAGTCGTGTCTAACTCTTTGCGACCCTGTGGACTGTAGTCCACCAGGCTCCTCCATCCTTGGGATTCTCCAGGCAAGAATACTGAAGTGGGTTGCCATTTCCTTCTTCAGGGGTTCTTCCCGACCCAGGGATAGAACCCAGGTCTCCCGCATTGCAGGCAGATGCTTTAACCTCTGAGCCACCAGGGAAGCCCAGATGGTATGACTCAGTCATATAAGCCAAAAACTTAATTGAACTATATATGAAGATACCTGAACAAAAGTAATAGCCTTTTGACTGTCTCTTTACCTCCAGTCTTATTCTCTCTCAAGACAGCTGGGCTGGATGAAGCACAAGCTGGAATCAAGATTGCTGGGAGAAATATCAATAACTTCAGATATGCAGATGACACCACCCTTATGGCAGAAAGCGAAGAAGAACTAAATAGCCTCTTGATGAAAGTGAAAGATGAGAGTGAAAAAGTTGGCTTAAAGCTCAACATTCAGAAAACGAAGATCATGGCATCTGGTCCCATCACTTCATGGGACATAGATGGGAAATGGTGACAGACTCTATTTTGGGGCGCTCCAAAATCATTGCAGATGGTGACTGCAGCCATGAAATTAAAAGACGCTTACTCCTTGGAAGAAAAGTTATGACCAACCTAGATAGCATATTCAAAAGCAGAGACGTTACTTTGCCAACAAAGGTCCATCTAGTCAAGGCTATGCTTTTTCTAGTGGTCATGTATGGATATGAGAGTTGGACTGTGAAGAAAGCTGAGTGCCAAAGAATTGATGCTTTTGAACTGCAGTGTCGGTGAAGAGTCTTGAGAGTCCCTTGGACTGCAAGGAGATCCAAACAGTCCATCCTAAAGGAGATCAGTCCTGGGTGTTCATTGGAAGGACTGATGCTGAAGCTGAAACTCCAATACTTTGGCCACCTCATGCGAAGAGTTGACTCATTGGAAAAGACCCTGATGCTGGGAGGGATTGGGGGCAAGAGGAGAAGGGGACGATAGAGGATGAGATGGCTGGATGGCATCACCAACTCAATGGACATGAGTTTGAGTGAACTCCGGGAGATGGTGATGGACAGGGAGGCCTGGCGTGCTGCGATTCATGGGGTCGCAAAGAGTCGGACATGACTGAGCGACTGAACTGAACTGAAGGACTTCTTAGATAAGGACTTAAAATAACCATCCAGGATTATTCAGGTGGGCCCAATCCAAACACATGAGTCCTTAAAATCAGAAAACCGTTTCCAGCTATGGAGCCTCAGAGACGTCGGTGTGAAAAGAACTGGACCCCCATTGCTGCTGGCTTTGAAGATGGAGGAAAAGGATTATGAGCCAAGGAATGTGGATGGCTTGAAAGGAACACAGCATTATTGACACCTTGATTTTAACCCAGTAAGATCCATCAGATTTCTGACCTATAGAACTGAAGCTAATACATTTATGCACTTTTAAGCCACTAAGTTTATGGAAATTTGTTAACTGCAGCAATAAAAAAAATAACACTTAGGGATTTTTTCTATTGTTGTCCGTGTCTGGTTGAGAGTAGGAATTCTATCTCACTTAAAACTGCATTCACAGTAACCCAACACCATTCATGTCTACAGAGAAGCTCAATAGTATTTTAGAACTGTACATGTTCATTATTTAATTCCAAAAATCCTACTACTGTAATTAAAACTTTTTTTTTCAATTCAGAATCTTAATTGGGAACATGAACTGCTTTCATTCCTCATTAGTCATTTCAGGCACAGAGATCTATTAATACTTGTTTATTTCTTCTGACTTGTCTCCTTTTATTAATAGGATAAGTACTCACTATGACACACTCTTCTCAAGGAACTTCATGCATGCATTCAGATACATCAATATTTTTAAAATCATATATACTGTCATTAGAAACATATTTTTAGTTCTATCAATCCCAATAACTATTAAGAACTACAACTGATGCTTAATTTGAACAACATGAGTTTGAATTGCACTTACACATGGTTTTTTTAACAGTAAAAACTACAGTACAATACTATCCAAGGATTCAGAACTATAGATACAGAGGAACTACATACATGGAGGGCTGACTACTAGATTATAAGGAGATTTTTCACTACATAGAGGATCAGTACCCCTAACCCCTGCATATTCAAGGGTCAACTGTATTTTATTTATCTGCAGGGTTTTAAATTTAGGTCTCCTGAGTATATGAAAAAATAAATTAGTACTAGAAGCTCATTTCTTGAATCAAGGTTTTAGAAATATTCAGAAAGTAAAAGTACCATTTTATAATCCTCTAAAATTGATGTTATTTTCCCCATATCAGAGGCATGGTCAATACCATAGTTCACAATGATATATAGCTAACATTTTTTAGGCCATTATATGTGCCTGTCTTTGTGATAATTAAGTGTTTCACAAGCGTTCTTAATCTTTACAATGACTCTTTGAAGGTAATTCTATTACTCCCAATGGGATGGAGTGGGAGCTCAGAAGGATTAAGTACCTTGCCCAAGATTAGCTATACAGCTCAAAGGTAAGGAGCTGGGAATTCAAATCTAAGTCAATAAAAGAGAGAGGGAAAAAAAAAAGCAAACTTTTTAGATTAACACCTATATATACAAGCTTATTCTACTAATCAAAAATGGAATTTGGGAAAAGTCAACCTTCACACCTGACAAAGAGTTTTCAAAGTGACAGGTACCCACGAAGGTATGGCAGTGGCTATCATAAAATACCAAAAAGTACCATCATTTGACAGTGAGAAAAAGTAACTGGCCATAAGACAACTTCATTTTCTTTGTACCTTAGAATTTGTTTTCTGGAATGGATAGGTCAGTAAATCATATGTCAGTACTGTTCATCTTTCTTATCAGCTGTTACTTCCATTCTGTGAGAGACAGAGAGAGAGATTCTAAATATCAGGCTCATTTTGTGGCTTAAGGTTGGTTCCATATGAAACTCATTTCGTTCAACACCTGATGTTTCTCATTACTAATGGTTAGTTGAAAAGGGAAAGTCACTCAGTCGTGTCAGACTCTTTGTGACCCCATAGACTATAGCCTGCCAGGCTCCTCTGTCCATTGAATTCTCCAGGCAAGAATACTGGAGTGGATTGCCATGCCCTTCTGCAGGGGATCTTCCCAACCCAGGGATCAACCCAAGTCTCCCATATTGCAGGTGGATTCTTTACTGTCTAGGCTACCAGGGAAGCCAGTGGTTAGCATTTACACAGGATTATAAATGGACTGCAAAATGTTAGCAATATTGATCTTCACTTCTCTAATTATTCAACAGTGCTACAATCTTAAGTCACTTCACTAACTTTCTAGTCTTTGCACTCTGCCTGGCATTCTACTGAGCTCAGTACAGTAGTAGAAACAAAGAAGGAATTAGAGCATGATTTAAAAGCTTTAGAAGGACTATGTTTGAATCTCATTCCCATCACTTAACTAATTATACAACCTTCTGTAAGTCTTAGTTGCCTTATCTGTAAAATAAGGACAAAAATAACTACCACCTACAGTTCTTGGGAGGATAAAATTATTAAATACATTTTTCAAAATGCACCCAAAACAATGCCTGGTCCTAAGTACTCCTTTCTTTTTTTTTTTAATATATTTTATTGAACTATAGTTGATTTACAATGCTGCATTAGTATTAAAACCAGGTTTTTTAGGGAGTCATTTCTTGAATTAAGATTTAAAAGTTTTGTAGGATTTAAAGATATCACAGTGTCAGGGGTATCTTAATCTATGTGGGGTGCCATACAAAAATACCACAGATAGAGTAACTTAAACAAAAGACTTATTTTTCAATAGTTCCAGAGGCTAAACATCCCAGATAAAGGTCTGATGGGGTTGGTTTCGGGTGGGAATATTCTCCCTGTAGACAGCCATCCTTGTGCTGTGCAGTGTTCTTCCCACTCCTTATAAGGGTGCCAACTCTGTTGGATTGAGGCCTGACTCTTACGACTTCATCTTAATTGCCTCCCCACAGACTCCAAACACAGCCACACTGAAGATTAGAGCTCAAACACACGAATATTTGGAGGACACAAACATTCAGACCATAACAAAGAGTATTACTGCATTTTGGGGCTGAGAGGCTTTTATGTTAAAGAAAATTTTACAGAACTCATTCAAACCTCCCGCCAAGTTTCTTCAACAAACAGAAATACTACAATCCTACATGGAGACTGGAGGAACAGACATGGAAAGGTTAAGGAATATATCCTTAATGATACACATGAATAGAGGCAGAATTACAAATAGAATTTTAGCCTTTTAAGTTTGAAGCTCATCCTATTAAATAATACTGTATTAAATGTTTTATCACTGTCCTCTTTGACATTACTTCTTAAATCTGCCTTTAAATTCTTTCAACCGAAATTTTAAGTGATATTAAAGAAAGGGAAGAGTTTTTGAAAATGACTGAAGTTCTCAGAGTCAAGGAAATAAACAGAGCCTTGATAATCAGTTTAACCTTATGGTTTTGTGATTTCTTCTTTTAGAAAAATCCAAATACTGGTAAATTCAGCAAAGTCATTAGCTTGTTTCTTGACCAACACTCATCAACGAGGCTAATCCACCCACGGGCAAGTTGGAGTTAGATAATCATTTCCAGAAGCAGAAAGCTGCCTATTCATGCTTGCAGAAAAGCGGAATATTGCTTTAATAACTATATTTCACTTTCTCTGAGTGGCAGAGATTTTATACACTATCTCTTTGAGAATCAAATACTAGCCTATATCTTTGGGCAAGATATAGCATTAAAAAGAAAAGTGAAAATTGCTCAGTCGTGTCCAACTCTTTGCAATCCCACAGACTGTAGCCTGCCAGGCTCCTCTTTGGGCAGGATATAGCACAAAGGTTCCTTCAAAGAACATTCTCGTGGAGTGGGAGGTCAGAATTCTTACGCAGGGAAAAACACTAGCATATACTTGATTGGTATTACTCCTTAGACCACTTTGGCTACACCTTAAGTTCTTCTCCTCTTTTTAAAGACTAAGAAAAATGTAAAACTAGGTGATGTTATTCCCATTTTTATGGCTTTTTAAAAATACTTTTATCCTTTAGCATTGACGTGTAGGCTGACACCTCCGAGAAAACGTGAGAAGCTTCCTTTCAAAAACAGCAATTTTTACAGAGCTTTCTGTGCTTTTAAGGTGGGGGGGGGGGGCAAGAAATAGAACTGAATCACATTGTACTTGCTTTTAACTAACCAAATGAAACACTTTCCCCACCCCCCACCCCGAAAACAATGTTTGTAACTCTGTGCAATAATGTTGCACCTCCCTGTTTCTTCAGCTGCAAGGGGTGGTAGTAGTGACTTCCTGCTGCGAATCTTCCTATTACTCACCATCTCTTATTTGCCTGTGTTACCATTTTCCCATATAAAATTTCTTCTGTTGTAAACACCAGAGAATACGTGAGATGCTTTCTGTCTTCCTTGGGAGACTGTGACTGATAAACCGCTTATTGGCAATTTTTATCATTTATTGCTTTTTGAAATGCTCATTAGCTTTTTCATATACTCTGTGCTTTAATATAGTTCAAGTACAAATCTTAAGCTTAAATTTATGGATTCTGAGATTAAAACTCTGATCAAAACTTCTCAGGACACATGCTGAAATAAGGACGGAGAGTAGAGAGAGGAAAAAAGGCAGACAGGGAAGGTCAGTGAACAAAACATATGGCAAAAGCTATGCAGGTAATATGCTAGATGTGCCAAAGTAATGTCAACAAGGGAGTCTCTATGATTGAGCTTTTCTTTGAATACAGAAAAAGTCCCATTAAAAACAAGTATACTGACAATGAATACAACAGGCAATGATAATACTATTATAATCTCTAAGAACTTCCACTGAATTACAAAGTTTCTTTAGCGAGGCTCCCAAACTGTCTAATGATCCAAAAGAAATGTTTTACATATGACTAATTGTTGATGGCTATAACCTAGAGCAATCTATTTAAAATGTAATTCTTAAACGGTAACAATCCAAACAGATTTCTACCACAGCAGTACAGGCATCATTTTTTCAGGAAAAAAAAAAAAAAGGAGTATGCTGTATGGCTGTGCAAGCTTCTTTTATGAATTGGGGTAGTAACCCTAAAGCAAGTACTTTGACACAATCTTTGAAAACTCCTGTCTGGCAGGAAAAAGTCCCAAGACCATATTTATTTGAGGATATTTTCCTTCTTTTTTTTTTTGGCTTCACTGCACAGCATGTGGGATCTTAGTTCCCTGACCAGAGATTGAAACTGGGATCGACTCAGTGGAAGCACAGAGTCCTAACCACTGGACTGCCAGGGAATTTCCCGAGAGACCATACTTAGGTGATCACTGATGTTTCAGCAAATCAAACTGCTGTGACTTACAGGGACAAGCTCATAAGGATGTAATACTAATACAACAACAAAAGATAAGCTAGCACTTAAATAATACTTACACTTACGTGCCGGACACTGTTCTAAGTACAGTTCAGCTCAGTTCAGTTGGCTCAGTCGTGTCCAACTCTTTGCAACCCCATGGACGGCAGCACGCCAGGCCTCCCTATCCCATCACCAACTCCCGGACTTTACTCAAACTAATGTCCATTGAGTCCGTGATGCCATCCAACCATCTCATCCTCTGTTGTCCCCTTCTTCTCCCACCTTCAATGTTTCCCAGCATCGGGGTCTTTTCAAATGAGTCAGTTCTTTGCATCAGGTGGCCAAAGTATTGGAGCTTCAGCTTCAGTCCTTCCAATGAACACCCAGGACTGATTTCCTTTAGGATGGACTGGTTGGATCTCCTTGCAGTCCAAGGGACTCTCAAGAGTCTTCTCCAACACCACAGTTCAAAAGCATCAATTCTTTGGCACTCACCTTTCTTTACAGTCCAACTCTCACATCCATACATGACTACTGGAAAAACCACAGCTTTGACTAGACGGACCTTTGTTGGCAAAGTAATGTCTCTGCTTTTGAAATCGCTGTCTAGGTTGCTGTCTAAGTACTTTATATATTTAACTCATATAGTAATTCTCACAACTGAATGGCATAGGAACTACTGTTTCCCACTCTACCTCTAAAATTACAGGCATGGCCTAAAGACATAAACTAAATTTCCCAAGTTCACATAGTAAGTAACATCTAGAATCTGATCCCAGGGAGTCAGCCCAAAGTCTATGCTCTTAACCATTATACTACATTCTTTCCCTAACATGATCAAAATCATACAGCTAACTAGGTGATGAGGTCAGGAATTTAACACAAGTCTTGAGCTACATTTAACCAAAAACATTTATGAGACATGTGAGTTACAACTCTTTAGCTCTTCCCCGCTAAACCCTCCCAAGTCTTTCCCGTCACCAACACACAATGCCAGTGAAACTGGGCAATGGGCATAGCATAGCATGGAACCTCCAGTGTCATTTGTAAGTCAGCCAACCTGCGTGGTACACAACAGAAAAAGTAAAGTGTTTGTGGTCAGAAAAAAAATGGGCTGAAAGTAACTTTGCAATTAATTGGCAGTGGGCTTCCCAGGTGGCTCCACCTGTGAGGTAGGAGACACCAAGTTTGATCCCTGGGCTGGGAAGATTCCCCTGGAGCAGGAAATGGCAACCCACCCCAGTATTCTTGCCTGGGGAATCCAATGGACAGAGAAGCCTGGTGGGCTACAGTCCAGGGGGTTACAGAGTCAGACATGGGTTAGCAACTGAAACAACAAAAAAAGCTACTAAGCAGACTACGGGTTCTGAAGTCAGACAGAAATAGACTGAGTACCTGGCTTAGAGACCATTGCAGGGTGATAAAGTTTATGCATATAATAAAGGCACCTTTTTCTCTTTGTCAAAAAAGCAAAATGGGAATGAACTTCTGCCCATGTTCAGCTCACCAAGCCATCCACCCAGGGGCTCCATTTTCTCTAAGAAGTGGCACCTAACCCAGCCCCAAGCTACTGATTAGAGTGATGTGGCAACCAGGAAGAAGTTTCAGTAATCTGACTTTCACCACAAGGGGGTGCCTTGTTATATTTCAAAGGTGTCTATACACTAGTGGCAACTTCCTACTCTAGTACTTATTACTGCTGCTGCTGCTAAGTCGCTTCAGCCATGTCCGACTCTGTGCGACCCGGTAGACGGCAGCCCACCAAGCTCCTCCGTCTGTGGGATTCTCCAGGCAGGAGTACTGGAGAGGGGTGCCATGGCCTTCTCCGGTACTTACTACTACTAGTCATGTAATCTTAGGGCAAGTTACTTAAACACTCTAAACCTCAATTTCCTTGTACGGAAAAGTGTTTGAAATAGTACTTCCCTCACGGTGTGGTTTCTAGGATTACACAAAATGATGCAAGTAAAGTGTTTAATACAGGGCCAGGCACTGAGTAAGTACTCAATAAACTGCAACCAATAAATAAAAACAACCATTGCAGTATCACATTTCTCCGAGCCTCAGATTCTACCCCTGTTAAAATGAATATCATATAGCTCATAAGCCATTTCCAAGAATGTTGAATTTTGACAATACGAAAGCATTTCCATATTCATATTTGAAATATGAAAAGCTATTTCATATTTATTTATAAATTTCATCTAAAGAATTAGGAACTACAAAAAGTTCTTGGTACTTAGCACTTAATAAATACACAATGAGTGTTAAACAGTATTGTTGCAAGAATTAACAATTTATTTAACATTTTTATACCAAACATTCATGTTCTGGGTATTACTTACTTTAGGGAGGATATTTATGCTCATGGATCATTTTAAATTTTGAGAGGAAAAGTATCTCATTAGAGATATCTCTAATTAGATATCTATATCTATTAATTAGATAAATATCTCTGATTAGAGATATCTTTCTCTAAATATCTCTAATTAGAGATATTTGTTATCTCTAAACAAAACAAATTTAAGGAGTCTAAGACTGAGGTATACAGTCTCCAAAAAAAAAAAAAATCTTACAATCCATCAGGTTTGAACTAACTTTAAAAAAAAAAAAAAAGGAAAATTCATCTCAGAGAACACTAAATTTTCTTGCTTAAGATTTGTTGTTGTTGTTTAGTCACTAAGTCATGTCCAACTCTTTTGTGAACCCATGGACTGTAGCCCACAACGTTTCTCTGTCCATAGAATTCTCCAGGCAGGAATATGGAAGTGAGTTGCCATTTCCTTCTCCAGGGGATCTTCCCAACACAAGGATCAAACTCGCATCTCCTACACTGGCAGGCAGACTTCTTACCACTGAGCCACCAGGGCAGCCCTGCTTAAGATTAGAGCCTCTCTATAGAAAAGACTGTGTTTTATATCCATGTGACACACATAAATCACCAGATTTTCACATAGTGGCAAAGCTGCCTGTTGATTCATTTCAACTTCAAAATAGATACTTGATCCTGCTCCCTTAAGAAAAGAGCTCCTTCCACGCATATTGCAATGTTTGAGATATTTAAAGCTTCACTTCCCATAAATTCCAAGCATACAGTCTCACAGCGGCCATAATTGAGCTACAAGGAAAATACACCAGAGGTCTACAGACTAGACGATTTAACAGGACTTCAAATCTGCAATGAATGATGTTTACTGTGATCCATACAGTTGGAAAAAAACAAAATAAAACAAAGACCTAAGGCTGCCATCAGATCTTATCCTTCTTCCAGGTCTCTCTATCTTCCAAATGTGCTTACAAGTTTTGCTGTCATTTTGTTGCTATTCAAGGTTAATAATACCACCAGAATGCTAGCTACACATTTGCTGATATAGTACTAAAGGAAGAAAAGAATGTTTTCTCATCTTTATGCTTGTATCTTCTTGACACTCTAACAAAAAACACATCCAATATTTACTGTGGATTATTTTCTCCATCAAGACACATTTTGATAGGATAGACACCAAAAAGCTCTGTATTCAAATCTGAATCTGTCACTGAATAGTGTTATGTCCTCAGTTTATCATTTAACCTCTGTGAGTTTCCTCCAAGATAATCTATGAAAAAGATTTTTTCTATCATAAAGTGATATACATATGGAAATAATTATTTCTGCCACCACTATGTCATGCAAATAGATATAAAAATCCATTTTAGTTATTTCAATGTACAATAAAGGAAAAGTTGTGAAAGTGCTTTTCAAGAATAGAAGCATTCTATAAATGCAAGCCTTATAAATTGCATCATCTTTTAATTCTTTGGAATTTTATTGTAGTGCTTGCTAAAGTACTACACACAAACAGCTCAATCAAAAGGTAATCATAATGGGAACTTCTGGAAGCGTTAAGTTTTGACAGTTGGGACAATCGGTTTCATGAGCAATATAATCTGTTTGCCAATACTTGCTATATTCTTTTGGCTTGTTTAGTAGCATTTCACATAGCCCATGCTATCACACAAGGGCAGTAAAAGTAAAGCTTCAAGTCTGCCTATCCTCACATCTCTCAGGGTTACTCAGAGCATATGATATTGCCTCTATTTTAAAAATGTCCCCTAAGACATTTCTGGGCAATCACCTAAACACATGAAATAAAAGATAAAGCCAGAAGTGGAGCAATAAATAGGCTAGATTCACTGTTAGATTCACTGTTATTTTTCCTGGATATACTGCATTCCTTGGGGCGGGACAAACCTCCACACTGAAAACAAAAAATCTCCCTGTTCTTTCTCCCAGGCTTCTTTACTACCTGAGAATTATGAACAACAGAGCAGAAGAAGCAAAAAAGTTTGTCCCATGAGACATTTCAAGGAATTAACTTCATGAAATCTTTGTTTGCTACTTGGCAGCTCTACAAACTATCAATACATATAACTGATCTCCATTAAGATCAAGGCTAGACTCATGTGACTCAAGATTCTCTATCTGGGAAGGAAACACTGGGCATCTGGCAAAATAATCTGTCAAAGGACAAGTCTCCTTGTATCATTAGCAGGCAGATGAAAATGGCTATCAAACATCAAGTATAATACTAAACTGCTATTGCTAATGTACTTTACCACATTTAAAAAGGAATTATCTTTTTTAATGTGCATTAATTATTATTAAAGCACAACATCTCTAACCTCAACATAAAACATGCCACTAAGAAATAAAACAGGGAGATTCAAGATGGAGGGGGACATATGCACACCTCTGGTTAATTCATGTTGATGTATGACAGAAACCAAACCAATATTGTACAGCAATCATCAAGCAACCAAAAATAAATATAATATTTTAAAAAAGAAAAGCAACTACTTCAAATGGCTTTAAAAGACAGCTTAGAAGCCAGACACATAAGAGTTCAAAAATTATATTCCAAAATTAAATACTCGTTTGGTAATTAGTGTACAAACACGCTGTCAGTTCAGTTCAGTTGCTCAGTTGTGTCCAACTCTTTGCGATCCCATGGACTGCAGCACACCAGGCCTTCCTGTCCATCACCAACTCCCAGAGTTTACTCAAACTCATGTCCATTGAGTCAGTGATACCATCCAACCATCTCATCCTCTGTCGTCCCCTTCTCCTCCTGCCCTCAATCTTTCCCAACATCAGAGCTGTTTCAAATGAGTCAGCTCTTCGCATCAGGTGCCCAAAATATTGGAGCTTCAGCTTCAGCATCAGTCCTTCCAATCAACACCCAGGACTGATTTCCTTTAGGATGGACTGGTTGGATCTCCTTGCAGTCCAAGGGACTCTCAAGAGTCTTCTCCAACACCACAGTTCAAAAGCATCAATTCCCCGGCATTCAGCTTTCTTTATAGTCCAACTCTCACATTCGTACATGACTCCTGGAAAAACCCTTGACTAGATGGACCTCTGCTGGCAAAGTAATGTCTCTGCTTTTTAATATGTTTTCTGCTTCTGCTAAGTCGCTTCAGTCATGTCCGACTCTGTGCGATCCCATAGACGGCAGCCCACCAGGCTTCCCTGTCCCTGGGATTCTCCAGGCAAGAACACTGGATTGGGTTGCCATTTCCTTCTCCAATGTATGAAAGTGAAAAGTGAAAGTGAAGTCGCTCAGTCCTGTCTGACTCTTAGCGACCCCATGGACTGCAGCCTACCAGGCTCCTCCGTCCATGGGATTTTCCAGGCAAGAGTACTGGAGTGGGGTGCCATTGCCTTCTCCGAATATGTTGTCTAGGTTGGTCATAACTTTTCTTCCAAGGAGTAAGTGTCTTTTAATTTCATGGCTGCAGCCACCATCTGCAGTGATTTTGGAGCCAAAAAAAATAAAGTCTAACACTGTTTCCACTGTTTCCCCATTTATTTCCCATGAAGTGATGGAACCAGATGCCATGATCTTAGTTTTCTGAATGTTGAGCTTTAAGCCAACTTTTTCACTCTCCTCTTTCACTTTCATCAAGAGGCTCTTGAGTTCTTCTTTGCTTTCTGCCTTAAGGGTGGTGTCATCTGCATATCTGAGTTTATTGATATTTCTCCCGGCAATCTTGATCCCAGCTTGTGCTTCATCCACCTCAGCATTTCTCATGATGTACTCTGCATATAAGTTAAATAAGCAGGGTGACAATATACAGCCTTGATGTACTCCTTTTCCTATTTGGAACCAGTCTGTCACTGGTACAATATTTTGCTAACAATGTATGGCAATATTGATTAGGTATACCACAAGTTTAAAACAGCTGCTCATCTAGACTTGAGGTCTACAGATGAAGTTCATGCTGATTTGGTTTTAATACACTAAATATGTTTCAGCTGCTGAAATATATTACCTATTTGAATTTATACAGAGAACACAGTCCATAAAATATAACAAAGCAGTATGCAAATTTTCAGAAGGCAGAAAATGAACAATAACTTTTTTCTTTAGATGTGTTTCAAGTTGATACACAGTGGTTTATTTTTAATAATTTATTTTTATTATTTATTTTAGGTTGCAATGGGTTTTCGTTGCTGAACACGGGTTTTCTCTAGTCGTGGCAAGCAGGGGCTACTCTAGCTGCAGCGTGCGGGCTTCTCACTGTGACGGCTCCTCTTGTTGTGGAGCACAGGCTTTATACACACGGGCTTCAACAGCTGCAGTGTGCAGGCTTCAGTAGTTGTGGTACACAGGCTTAGGTGTTCCACAGAATGTGGAATCTTCCTGGCCCAGGGATAGAACCCATGTACCCTGCACTGAAAGGCAGATTCTTATATACCGTATCACCAGGGAAGTCCAAGATACAGTAGAGTTGACACAGAGGTTGTTATTGAAGATTTGCATCTGACAGATCTGTGCTTCTGTGGCCATAATTTATATAAAATGTATTTAAAAGCAATTTAAAGTGAAATTAAAATTTTTAACTTTTCAAGATGTAGTCTATTCACTTTAATTTTTCTCTTTCATGAAAACTGTGTTTGGGTTTCTGAGGTGCTGGCTGGCTGACTCTGATGGTTCACAGATAATCACTGCTCCAAATCCTATCCGGGATTGTTCTCCTGTGTCATCTTCCCTTTCCTAACACAGAACAATTTGGGTTCCTGTACTCAATTGGAACACAGAGAGTTTTCCAACACCATCAATAAGCAATTCTTGAACACCAGCAGGGTGTCCAAGAAGTCAACTTAATTCTGATCTGACACCATCCCCCTGGAGAGAAAGCGAGAAATTCAGGAGCAATTAGATGGAAGAGAAGTATAGGGCAAGGTATATGAGAAGGAGGGCTTCTCCAGGTAGACCATTTTCCCTGCATCTCCACATGTTCACCGACCTGAAGCTTCAAGCAATGATTTCTGAAGCAGAAGATCTGAAAAGACCAACTAAGGACCACTGATTTCCTACTGGAGGCCATTAAAAAAGGGTTTTTCTGATGTAATGGCATTTAAAACAGTGCAATTACATAGAAAACATTTAAAATTTATCCTGAGATCTGGTTTTAAATAGAAAACAGATTATAGGTATAAATGAGCAATTCACAGTAGGAGAACCATGAATAGTTAACAAATACTTTAAAGTACTCAACTTCACTCATAATCAGGAAGATGATTCAAAAGACTTTGAGATTCCATTTCATATCCATCATATAGGTTAAAAATATAATAAAAAAAACTGTCAACAACAAGTGTTGAAAAGGATATGAAACAATCTAAACTCTTATATACACTACTGGCAGAAAAATAAATTGGTGTGACCACTTTGGGGAGCATCTGTAAAGGAAAACACGTAAACCCTATATCCCAATAATCCTAGTCATAGGCAAACCACAGAGAAAGCCTGGCACATGTACCCAAGGAGACCTGCACAACAATGTTCACAGCTATATTCTTATTAGGGGAAAAAATGGAATAGCTGCATGACTATCAATAGGAGGATAGATAACAATGTTCAAAAACTTCTTGCTGAATGAATGACACTGAGGGATGAATAACAATTTTCTCAAAGGAGGTCAGAGCCTCAGGAATATGTGGGACAATACCAAAAAGTATAAAGAAAAAGAGTATGGTACACAAAAACGGAAGACAAACTGTGGTACATTAAACAATGGAATACTATTCAGCAGTAAAAAAAGGAACAAACCATTGAACAACATGGAACATGTCATTGGAACCACTGGAACAATATGGACGAATCTCAAAGGCATTACACTGAGTAAAAGAAGCCACTTTCAAACATTACACACTATTTGATTCCCTTTATATGAAAATCTGCAAAAGGCAAAAGTACAGGAACAGAAAACAGATCAAAGGTTGCCAGGGGTTAGGGCTGAGAGGAGGGTTTGAGTACAGCAGAAAGCACAAGAGAATTTTAGAGGTGGTGAAACTGGTGTTCTGATTACTGAGGTGGTTACACAAATCTACATGTGTGTAAAATTCAAATAAATATACACTTCAAAAACCCAATTTTATTATACATAATCTTTAAACTTCTGATAAAAAAATCAAGATCTCCTCCAGAGAGATATATATCTGAGATTTATGACATCATTTACCATGTATCTTTTATACATAAAAGGCCACCAGATCATGCAGTTAGATGGCCATCCACACAAATACTATGACGTCTTCCTCAAAAAATCGTTAACAAAAGCCTAAATAAGGGCACTGAAGAATAAAAATCAAATATATAATCAATGTCTTATAACAAAATTTGCTTACAAAGTACCCATTTTTTGTACTTGCTTTATGAAGTTAATTTATAGAATTTAAAGGCAATAACTTGCACAATTAAAAGAAATTTTTTCTGTCACAATGGTTTCACGCTTGCAAAACTTTCTTGCAGGGATAGGAGATATTGCTGGAATTAAATTAAAGAATTAAATTAAAATTCTTTATCTTTTCCTTCTCATTCATCTTCTCAATTTCAGTGTTCTCTGAATAAAAAATTATCTAAATCCTGGGATGGAGACTCCACCAACAGATCAGGACATTAACAGTGAAAACTTCCATGAATTCCCTTTCCACAGCCTACTAGGGTTGCCTAAAGAGCAGACAGCAAAGCTATAACACTGCCCTTTAACTCCGGTGACTATGTGTCCCAATCTGCCTGGGACAGCCCTGGTTTAACACCTGCTGTCCTGACATAACTATTAATACCACCTACTTTCAGGTTAAAGGTGCTGAGTTTACGACAATGAATTATATGGCCATTCTACCCTTAACCCATTTTCCTTTAGGAATCTAATTCACAATTCCTACCTATTACCAAGAAACAGAAAGGAGACCTATAAAGAGAAGCCCTTATACCAGGTTGGGTTTTTTTTTAAAAGATAGGAAAAATGAATTTAATTAATCTAATGTGTTGTAGTTACTTATTTGGTCAATTATAGCTAATAAAATCCTCTTCTTAGGATTCTATAAATACCCTAAAACGCTAGAGAATCCATACCCTCAGATTTAATATCACAGGAAAAACTTCTAGTTATGCTGAAAAAAAAAACAAATTACCTATTTAAAATCTCTACCCATGTCTCTATCCTCATTTTAAAGGTATTTAATAGTGTAGAGAGGCCAGTTGCTTTTTTAAAAAAAATTGAAGTATAGTTGACTCACACTTTTATGTTAGTTTCATGTGTATGATATAGTAATTTGATATTTTTATAGATAATATTCCCCAAAGTTATTATAAAATATTGGCCATATTCCTTGTTCTGTACATTACATCCTTGTAATTTACTCATTTTATTCTTAGCAGTTTTCAACCTCTTACTCCCCTTCACCTATTTTGAAAGTGAAAATCACTCAGTCATGTCCGATTCTTCACGACCCCATGGAGTACACAGTCCATGGAATTCTCCAGGCCAGAATACTGGAGCGGGTAGCCTATCCCTTCTCCAGAGGAGCTTCCTGACCCAGGAATTGAACCGGGGTCTCCTGCATTGCTTCCCTGGTGGCTCAGATGGTAAAACATCTTCCTGCAATGCGGGAGACCCGGGTTCAATCCCTGGGTTGGAAAGATCCCCTGGAGAAAGAAATGGCAACCCACTCCAGTACTCTTGCCTGGAAAATCCATGGATGGAGGGCCTGGTAGGCTACAGTCCATGTGGTCACAAAGAGTCGGACATCGACTGAGCGACTTCACTTTCCCTTTTCTCCTGCACTGCAGGCAGATTCTTCACCAACTGAGCTATGAGGGAAACACCCATTTCACCCCTCCCCCATACCTCTTTCCTCTGGTAACCACTAGTTTGGTCTTTGTATCTGTGAGTCTGTTTTGTTTTGCTTAGTTTTTAGATACCACATGTAAGTAAAAACATACAGTATTTGTTTTTCTCTTATTTTTCTAAGCATAACATCCCCTAGGTCCATCCATGAGGTTCCAAATGGTAAAATTTCATTTTTTTGTATGGTTAAGTAACATTCCATTGCATACATATGTAGTATGCATCCATACTACAAATTCTTTATTAAAGGCCAGTTCTTTTTATTACAGTTGAGGATACTATTTGCCAAACTCTAAGGAAGCTAAATGGCTCCAATATGTTGTATCTCCAGATGGTAGTTTACCTCTGTTTCTTTGATGTGATATCATTCATTATCAAAGAAAAACCAGGTTTCAAATTACAATTATTTCTTGAGACTATAACAAACATGGACTAGTTAGTGTATCTTTCTTGTAAAATCTACCTAAAGCAATGAACCTACTTCCTCAGAGAATGAACTATCCAGACTCCTTATATCTCCTTGTCATCCACCCTTTGGACAGGTCACTGGATAGGAAAAGGTTAATATTTGCTCTCATTCCTTGGTAACAAATCTGATGGGATAAAGAGAATAAGATAACAGACCTACACTATGTTACAACCGCTATTAGTCACATGATTATTGAGCTGTGTGGTAAGATTTTGAGGACTGAGTACCCCCAATAACTCAATTTTTTCACCTGCTTCTTTTTACCTTTTCTAATGTGGCTACTAAAAAGTTTTAAATTACATACATGCTGCATCATATTCCTATTGAACAGACCTATAATAGACTGTTTTAATGTGTTTCCATAATAGTTTTCATAATAACAATAGCAGGTATATTACCGAGATAGTTTTAAAGTCTTTGCAATGGCGCACAAAGTTCCTAAGCAACAAAATTATCTGTAACAAGAACAGTCCTTGTTACTGTACATTAACAAGCAGTACACTCTTCTTAAAAGATTTCTAAAAGAGAAGAAAATGAAAACCAAAGCAAAACCTGTAATATTTCTTAATGTAATACTCCTCACGTTTTTCTTTTGGTTTTTCTTTCCTTCTTTTTAAAAACTGCTGGTTCAAGGAATATTCTTAACTATTTGTCAAGGCACTGTGCAATCTCTGAAATATATCAAAGCAATCAACCATAGATTTAAGAACACAATAACAGCTTGGGAAATCTACCTCCATAGCAGAGTGCAATGCCAGATCAGGAAGCAAAACCTAGGCCAGGAACATAAGACTAAATACAGCATATAGGAGGCAACCTGAGTTCAAACAAAAATAAGCTCAAACTATTACCCCATAACACTTTGTCCTATCTGCTCCCCAACTTTTCTTTTTTTTTCAGTTTATGCTGCTGCTGCTGCTGCTAAGTCACTTCAGTTGTGTCCGACTCTGTGCGACTCCATGGACTGCACCCCACCAGGCTCCTCCGTCTCTGGGATTCTCCAGGCAAGAACACTGGAGTGGACTGCCATTTCCTTCCCCAATGCAGGAAAGTGAAAAGTGAAAGTGAAGTCGCTCAGTCATGCCTACCAGGCTCCTTCGTCCATGGGATTTTCCAGGCAAGAACACTGGAGTGGGTTGCCATTTCCTTCTCCAATGCATGAAAGTGAAAAGTGAAAGTGAAGTCGCTCAGTCATGCCTACCAGGCTCCTCCGTCCATGGGATTTTCCAGGCAAGAGTACTGGAGTGGGGTGCCATTGCCTTCTCCTTTTAGTTTATAGTGAAGTTGCTCAGTCGTGTCCAACTCTTTGCAACCCCATGGACTGTAGCCTACCAGGCTCCTCCGTCCATGGGATTTTCCAGGCAAGAGTACTGGAGTGGGGTGCCATTGCCTTCTCCTTTTAGTTTATAGTGAAGTTGCTCAGTCGTGTCCAACTCTTTGCAACCCCATGGACTGTAGCCTACCAGGCACCTCCGTCCATGGGATTTTCCAGGCAAGAGTACTGGAGTGGGGTGCCATTGCCTTCTCCTTTTAGTTTATAGTGAAGTTGCTCAGTCGTGTCCAACTCTTTGCAACCCCATGGACTGCAGCCCACCAGGCTCCTCCCTCCATGGGATTTTTCAGGCAAGAATACTGGAGTGGGTTGCCTTTTCCTTCTCCAGGGGATCTTCCAGACCCACGGATCAAACCCAGGTCTCCTGCATTGTAGGCAGACGCTTTACCCTCTGAGCCACCAGGGAAGCTAATTTCGGTCACAGATGTAGGCTGAAAAGCCCTAAACAGTTACATTGTTGGGTTCAGAATTCCCTTTATAGTCCCAAATTTCAAATAGAGTAATTTCATGCTTCATAACCTACCATGAGGTGTTTACCAAACTTCTAAATAAACGATAAAAAAAATCAGGCCCCGCCCAATCCCCTATACACTGACAAGTCTTGATATCTCAGAGTTGGTATTATTAGAACAAAATAAATTCCTTCTCCTCTATCCTGGCTTACCTTACATGGTACCAATTATAACAAACTGGTATTAATTTCAGATGGCTCCTGAAATTACAATTACAAATATAGCATAAAAATCTCCAAAGTTACTAGTATAATCTCTGTTTGGAAGCAATTTCAGATACTTCAAACACTGAATCTTATTACAATCCTAGAATAAATAGGAGACCTAAAAATAATGAACTTTAGACTTATAGGACAGAGCTTCAATAAATATAATTCAAAATGATACATCTCTCTAGAGGAAGATTTATCCAATTTAAAAGGGAAGTAGTATTTATACAGATAACAGGACATTTATGCCTCTGACACTTAAATTTAACTAAAAATCTACTGTACAAAAGTTTTGTTTTTTTCTAAACAACCACATAAAATTGGATTCTCCAGATATGTGATGTAACTTGGAGCTTCTGCTCAAGTATTTTTTCCTTTAAAGTCTGGCCATATTCAAGCATTTTATGGAGGCTTCTGATTTTTGGAAAACTATAGCTATGCCAGTGTGTAGTTGGTATCAGTCCTGTATTTGACTATTATAGCCAACGGTTACACCACTAGGTTCCATGCCCTACTAGCACACAGAAGGTGCTCGATAAATATTTGCTGAGAAAATAACTGAGAAGATGGAAATACAACTGCACACTAGTATCAGATGCAAAGAAAAACCGGATGCAAGGAAACAAAATACAGGTAGAACTAGGTAGGATGCCCTTCCACTAAAAACACTAAAAACAGCCATCAGCACGGGATGATGAGAGGGTTTTGTAGATAGACAGTGGTGATAGTTCACGACAATGTCAATGTATTTAATGTCACCGAATTGTACACTTAAATATGATTAAAATGGTAAATTTTATATGCATATTGTGCATGTGTGTGTGCTTAGTCATGTTCAACTCTTTGCAACCCCCAAGGACTGCAGCCTGCCAGGCTCCTCTGTCCATGGAATTTTCCAGGCAAAAATACTAGAGAGGGTTGCCATTTCTTCCTCCAGGGGATCTTCTCTACGAGGAATGAGGGACGGAACCCGAGTCATGCAGCTCCTGCATTGGAAGGCAGATTCTTTACCACTGGGTCACCTGGGAATTATGTACATTGTACCACAGCTTAAAAAAAATGTAATAGCTACTCAGCCAAGGATGACTACAGACTTCCACAGGAAAATACTGAGACTATGGTGAGAAATTCTGGGCATGTAAAACATTATGGTATATGGTGCAGTTAAAAAAAAAAAAAAAAACCTTTAAAATAAGAAAAAAGACTCTCACTGTGAGGATACTATTTTACAAAATATCTGTGTTTGCTAAATTCTTGTGACAAAAAGTAACATACTTTGGTAACTGTTTATGTATAAAATACTAAATAACATTTGTTCTATGGGAAGAAAAACTAAGTATACCTCTAGGTAAATGGAATTTGAGTCTTTAGATATAAACCTGCTTGCTTAAAAAACTGAATTAAACTGTTTTAAGTTGTCCATAAGCTCTTCAAGTTTATATATTTTTAACTCATGTAGACTAACCACATAAATGATTTTATAATATTAATATGAAATACTTATTTGCAGATCTTATTGTTCAGTCGCTATGTGGTATCCAACTCTTTTGAGACCCCATAGACTACAGCCTACCAGGCTCCTCTGTCCATGGGATTACCTAGACAAGAGTACTGGAGTGGGTTCCCATTTCCTTCTCCAGGGTATGATCTTCCCCACTCAGGAACTGAGCCTGTATTTCCTGCTTGGCAGGTGGATTCTGAGCCACCAGGGAAGCATGCAGATCTTATTTACGCAAATCCAAAAGAGGGGCAAGTCACTTTAAGGAAAGAAAACTGATAAACCAAATGCCCAGTGGCTAAAAGATAATGTGAAATCTCAACTAGTGACCGGGGACTATCTGTTGACCCAGAGGTCTATCTGAACATTCTTCCAACACTCTCCAATAAAACTCAGGAACAGGCCTTGCAGAAAGAAATCTGCCCTGTAACTCAAAGAAATCTGGTATGAATGAGATGTTTTTAAGAAAAAGAGGGGGCCTGTGATTTTTGAACAACCACCAGCCTTGCAGTTTCATTTCACTTTCTGTCTCAAAGTTGTGACCAGTTAGCCAAAAATTCTAGTATGTTCTCCTCCTCACCAACCCTTCTGGATTTAAGTTGGCAAAATGAAATCAGTCCACTGATCAAGTCTGCACTTGGTCTGTCACTAAGTAGGAATATCATGTTAATGCTAACGTTAACCATACAAAAATAAAGACAGACAAAACAACAACAGCAAAAAAAACGCTTCTTTAGATCTAGGATGGGAGGAATAAAGTCATAAGATAGTCATTATATAATAAAAAGAAAATTTATATAGAAATACTTTCTATATTAAGGATGGGCTTATTAATAAAAGAAACTGGGCTAAAACAAATTTCGAATGGGCTTCCCTGGTGGCTCGGTGGTAAAGAATCCTCCTGCCAATGCCCGAGATACAGGTTTGATTCCTGGATCAGTAAGATCCCCTGGAGAAGAAATGGAAACCCACTCCAGTTATTCTTGCCTGGAATATCCAATGGACATAGAAGCCTTGGCTACAAGCCATGGGGTCACAAAAAGTCAAACATGACTTGGTGGCTAAACAACAACAATTTTCAAATGACAAAACAATAAAAACAAAGAAACAAAAAATACATATATAAGACTGTCAAAAGAAAGATGAGAAAAAGGTGAGTTACAGCATTACCAACAAAAAACAAATGACTGGAGAGAGCCACACAGTTTAGTTATACTACAGAACAGCATATTGGCTTAGCTTCTCAGATTCAGCTTCCATAACGCACCAAGAGAACGTCAAGTATAGGTAAAGCTACTATATAGAACAAGGGTTATTTTCAGTATAATCAGTTGTCTCAAATTCTGTCACGGATATTCCAAATCTTTCATGGTTTCTTCACAGCTACTCTTCCAATAAGAGCATCCTCCTCCTTTCTAGGTGATAATGCGAAATCAATCTTTTTTGTTTTAGGTTTCTTTCATTTGCTTCTAAATTCATAAACCAATATACAACTTATACTGCAAGCTTCTAGAAGCAGAATTATGACTTATATAGCACCTTAAAGGAACAAGTGAACCAAGAACTTCCAGACGTTCAAGCTGGATTTAGAAAAGGCAGAGGAACCAGAGATCA
The DNA here is from genome assembly GCF_055505025.1 of Bos grunniens. Taxonomy (NCBI): domain Eukaryota; kingdom Metazoa; phylum Chordata; class Mammalia; order Artiodactyla; family Bovidae; genus Bos; species Bos grunniens. Next base: position 17,430,645 of record NC_141192.1, read on the forward strand.
AATTGCCAACATCCGTTGGATCATCAAAAAAGCCAGAGAACTCCAGAAAAACATCTACTTCCACTTCACTGACTAAGCTAAAGCCTTTGACTGGGTGGATCACAACAAACTGTGGGAAATTCTTCAAGAAATGTGAATACCAGACCACCTTACCTGCCTCCTGAGATAACTATATGCAGGTCAAAAAGCAACAGTTAGAACCAGATATGGAACAACAGACTGGTTCCAAATTGGGAAAGGAGTACATCAAGGCTGTATATTGTCACCCTGCTTATTTAACTTATATGGGGAGTACATCATGCAAAATGCTGGACTGGATGAAGCACAAACTAGAATCAAGATTGCTGGAAGAAATACCAATAACCTCAGATATGCAGATGACACCACCTTAAGGGAGAAAGCAAAGAAGAACTAAAGAGCCTCTTGATGAAAGTGAAAGAGGAGACTGAAAAAGCTGGCTTGAACTCAACATTCAAAAAATGAAGCTCATGGCATCCGGTTCCATCACTTCATGGCAAATAGATGGGGAAACAACAGAAACAGTGACAGACTATTTTCCCTTGGGCTCCAAAATCACTGCAGATGGTGACTGCAGCCATGAAATTAAAAGACGCTTGCTCCTTGGAAGAAAAGCTAGGACAAACCTAGACAGAGTATTAAAAAGCAGAGGCATTACTTTGCTGACAAAGGTCCGTATAGTCAGAGCTTTGGTTTTTCCAGTAGTCATGTATGAATGTGAGAGCTGGACCATAAATAAGGCTGAGCACTGAAGAACTGATGCTTTTGAACTGTGGTGTAGGAGAAGACTCTTGAGGGCCCCTGGAACAGCAAGGAGATCAATCAATCCTAAAAGAAATCAACCCTGAATATTCAATGGAAGGACTGATGCTGAAGCTGAAACTCCAATACTTTGACCACCTGATGCAAAGAGCTAACTCATTAGAAAAGACCCGGATGCTGGGAAAGATTGAAGGCAGGAGGAGAAGGGGACGACATAGGATGAGACAGTTGGATGGCATCACTGACTCAATGGACATGAGTTTGAGCAAGCTCTGGGAGATGGTGGAGGACAGCAAAGCCTGGGGTGCTGCAGTCATGGGGTCACAAAGAGTCGGAGACAACTGAACAACAGCATCAAAGGAACAAGTACAGAAAAAGAAAAGCTTCCGATGACGAAACAGTGCCTGATACACAGAAGGTACCAAGTATAAGTATTTTGAGTGAATAAAGGAATGCACTGTAGCAAAGTTTACCATCTTCCCCTCATAAAGATGTTTATATTAAAGGGGATTAAGAAATGTTTCTCCAGACAGCTAATCTCCAGGCAAGACAATGAAACATAATGTGGTGACCAAGTGGCTCATTCTCACACTCACACTCTTTCCTACCACCACGATTCCCCATCCTCAACATGCTCCAGCCACTCAAACACATTCATACATACATATACATCTAATACCAAAGCCAAATATAAAGAATTTGTTTCTTCCCTTTCTCTGACTTCCTGCCTTGAATAAAATCTCCAGTAATATTTACAGTTTTGTATCCCTTAAAAATCAGCTCAGGAATTGTCCAAATGAGCAAGCAGCCATTCTAACCCTGTCTTCAAGAGAATGACCTTTTCCTAACCCAGGTTCTCTGGTGCTTTCTATCTGCTCCAATAGGTAAAGTCACTCCCTAAAACTTATTCACAGTCCTGGCATGGCCAACAGATTCTTTATAATTAATGGCTCTTTGTTATTAGGCATACCCATATATGTGGAAGTTGTTGGGCAAGACATTTGTATGTCCAATATGAACCCTGTGTCCATATGAACCATTGTGTCCTATATGAACCCTACTAGCTAGAGTTTTCACTCAGTGACTTCAGTCAATGAATAGGCAAGCACTCAATGTACACATGAAAATTATAGCTATTAATTTATAAATAAAACAGTGACCAGTGGTGACCAGTAGGTTGTGACTGTAAGAGTTTCATTTCTCATAAAAGTTTTCATTTCTGAGCATTATTTACTTATTAAAAGGCCTAGAAGTCTAAAAGGTGGCTGAAATGTATAAAAAACATGCTGAAAACCTCTAAGGAAAAATGGTAAAGCAACAGAGTATAAATTAAATTGCCAGTCTGAAGAAACCCCTATGACAACAAAGATGGACAGAGTACACAGAAAAAAACAGAAACAAGTAGAAACGAGAAGATTAATCAAACAGAAGTCTTAGATACAAATAATCTACAAACCACAGTCAATTTGGAAGCATAACACAGGAAATGTCAACAGTAGTGACCACTGACCACAGGGGAACATGGACAATCTTCTCGCAGTACAGATGCCTTTCATTCCATCTGGTACAAAAATACCTTCCACTTTCAAAAGACTATTTCTAGATGTTTATCTTTTGCAGTGAACGGCTATAAATTACAGGGACATTTTTTATGTAATTTGCTTATGCCTACTGAAACCTATAGGGCTTCCCCAGTGGCTCAGCAGTAAATAACCTGCCGGCAATGCAGGAGACACAAGTTCAATCTCTGGGTCGAGAAGATCACCTAGAGGAGGAAATGGCAACCAGTTTTCTTGCCTGGGAAATCCCATGGACAGAGTCTGGGGTTGCAAAAGAGTCAGACAAAACTTAGCAGTTAATCAACAACACAACATTGAAACCTATATTCAGTTACATGCTTGATTATTAAACTCATTAACTGTTGTATTTGAGGTGGGGGGAAAGGTAGTTAATTGTATATATAATTAAACATATGAATACATGCATTAATATTTTATTAACAACTACTGAAATATGCTGGAACAGTCCACATTATGCCAAACATAACCAGAAACTATTTTACACATCTCATAAGTCTTTGCCTGATTTAAAAACTCCTCTCTCTCAGAACCATGCTCTCATCTCCCCACCGCCACAACCAGATTAAAGCATCTGTCCTGACAGATAGTTCATGAAGAGAGATGACCTCACCTAAGAGCAACACACTGGCTGTCCAGGCAAAGGAGCAAATGACTCACAGGACCTGCTGGCTTGGACTCACCCTTGCACTACATCAGCTTTTATGACCTCGCTGCAATCAAAGTCAGAAATTAAGAAAACAAATAACATATAGGATATGCATACAGAAAGGAGTCAGAGGTCAGGAAAAAATGCAGTAACTAAAAAATCATAATTCTGAAGCTTGGTCGTTTCAGAAATTCTAAGACAACCAATGAATAAGAAGTTTTATTTGGGGAAAATCATTCCTAAAAGTTATTTCAATACATTTTACTGTTATGATTAGCCATGAACTATGGAATTTGCTATTTTGAGGTAACAGAAGAAAAAGCTTCACACCAGAAGGGAAGAAATCATGAGAGAGAGCACACTTTTCCAGCTGGCTATAGAATAGTAAGCAAGAGAGCTATTATTAATTAAAATACAACAAGGAGAAAAAAAACACTGACAGATTCAAAGCAAAATAACAATAAAAAAAATCTTTTTCCACTTGGTTAACTTCGTATACTAAGCCTAGCCTACTAAGAAAAAGGAGGCTAAATAAATAACCACACACTGCTGCCTCCCCCGCCCCACCCCCCACCAAGCTCTACACTGCAAAACGTCAGACTACAGGAGCATAAGAAGTCAGCTTTCTTTAAAATGGAAAATTTTCCTCTATTTCATAAACAGAGCAGCCTGAAGGAACTGCTGCAAGGAAGGCTATTAAGATGCTAAATTTGCCTACAACTGAAATTAACACTTTTTAGCTAGAATTCAAAGAAAACAGGCATATATATAGTCTGACTTTATCACCTTTCCAATTCCTAACACTACACATTTTTTAAAACCCTACTTGGGAAAAAAAAAAAAAAAAAACCTACTTGACACAATAAATTTAACAAGATTCAAATTATGCTAAGCATAATTTCAAGTGTTATTTTTAAAGTATATAAAATGGAACGGTCTATCTCAAATCTGAGTATGGACTTCAATGTATACTCATTCCAGCCTTTTCTTTTACAGCAACAAGTCACTAGTAGTCAAAAAAATTTTAAGGAAAGTTACTCCTGGACACTCCAATTTACAGTTCCAACTTCAGTAACTAAAAAAATTTCCTGTGCCTCAACTATGAGCAGCATATCACTGTGGCATGACATTCAAGCCTAAGTATTTACACTAAGAGTATAAGTATTTACACTAAGTATTTACATATTACCTGTCTTCCAATACATATCCAAAAATACTTTTGGCTCCAGCTGAACATAATAATGAGGGGGTATTCTATGTAACAACAGTATAAATTACTGGGGCCTTGAATAAAGAGCTGGAGACTTGAAGAATGAACATTTTGACAGGTAGAAACATTTAGGTAGAAACCTTCAGAAGGACAATCAACATAAAAAGAGTCCATGAACAAAGACAGAACCATGAGGCATGTCTCAGGAATCCAGCACAGCAAAAGTCTAGGTTCCTAAAGGGAGAGAAGACAAAAGATGAACCTGAAAGATCAGACTTGGTTCAAACCATGAAAAGACTTTTAATACCAACGTTCACAAATTTTAAGCTTTATTCTCCAGGAAACAGTTTAAGCAGAAGGGTGACTATTAAAAACTGTGTACCAAATACAGAACTTCCACAGATAAGAAATTACAAGTTTCATATAACATTTCCTTATGTTCTGTTATTTATAACCCTGAACTACTGAAATATGAAGCTAGGATGTCAACACTCTGGCTATCAGTACTCAACGTTTCCTTTTTCAACACAAATTAAAAATCCACATTTCCTTGCTTAGGATAAACTTTCTAGAAAGGCTTTGTCTTTTTGTCCCATTTCACCTAAAACAAACAGCACAAACCAGAGGAAAAAGTAGAGTCTTTTCTAAAGTCTGCTCAGTCTGAAAGCTCAATCTGGCACATAGGGTACACACCACTTTGTTACTATATATGACTGGTGCCATTCCCTACTCCATGAGGCTATTTTTGATTCGTTGTACATACAACTAAAGGAGGGATGAATGAGAAGAATTTCTCAGTGCCCCAGGGTACTTACTCATAAAACTTTACTCCTTTCCTCCCCTCTATCTTCCTCAGAAAAACTTTTTGATTACTGTAATTATAAGCTTTATTCCGTTAACAGAGCCGGAAAGCTTTCCAGTGGTTTTACTTATAACAGACTATAACTCTGTCCCCAGTTCTAGCCTAAAGCTTTCTCATTCTTTTAAATTATTACAGGATTTCTCCAGCTGCACTAATTCCCAGAAGCCTGCAAATCCTCACAATTACTAAAGCAGCAAGCAGTAGATTATAGGTACTACTGTACCTACAGATAACCCCCATCTATACCACTGCTTTGGAGAAGGCAACGGCACCGCACTCCAGTACTCTCGCCTGGAAAATCCCATGGATGGAGGAGCCTGGTAGGCTCCAGTCCATGGGGTCGCTAGAGTCAGACACGACTGAGTGACTTCACTTTCACTTTTCACTTTCATGCACTGGAGAAGGAAATGGCAACCCACTCCAGTGTTCTTGCCTGGAGAATCCCAGGGACGGGGGAGCCTGGTGGGCTGCCGTCTATGGGGTCGCACAGAGTCGGACACGACTGAAGCGACTTAGCAGCAGCAGCAGCAGCATACCACTGCTTATCCCTACTCCCATGCCAACTTACAAGCAGCAGAACGGTAAGGAATTGTTAGGGATATAATCAACAGCTTGCTGCACCTGAAGCCTATGTCCAGGGACTGCCCACTTTTAAAATTCAGGTAAAGAGATAAGAACCAGAAAAGAGGAAAACACTGACAACTTTCCTCCATGGAATTCACAAAGGGCTGCTTCCCTTATCCTCTCAAGTTTTAAATTATAAAATCTTTTACAATTAGATTATGTGCTGTATGAGGTCTGGGGCCAAGGCTTAGCAATGTGGGTCTTTTACATGGAAGGTAGAGAATAAGTTGGTTTTTTCTTAAATAAGTATTTTTCTTGAGTAAGTATTTCTTGCACTGAGGTTTCTACTCACCCGTTTTACCACTTTTGTTTCTATCCTGCTCCAACAGAAAGTTCCTACTGTTACATTAGTGGTCAGCCTTCTTTGTTTTCTTACTTCTAAGACAGCTACTCTTTAACATCTCTGAGAATCAAATCATGACTGGAAAGTTGGGCTTTTCACCACTGTGGGTAACAATGGGAGAGTTCCTGACGTTTGGGAAAAGCAAGTTATTTTCAAGAAAAATGTTTGTGGCCATTTAGAGTTTAAGCCACAAATCAAACATCCTGTATGCTTCAATAACAAGACTAAGAAGCTTTACATAACACCACAGTGAATTATAAGCAAATTCTTATAGAAACTTTTCATAAACATTGAAAGCATTAACCCAGTCTGTGAAAGCACTATGATCAAACGCTAACAGAACCATTTCTTCGATACTGTGGTTTCTAACACCAAACAACATGTTGACATCATTCAACAATGTCCAAGATAATCTACAACTTAATTGCTAAATTCTTGGCCTAAAAATCATCAAAAAGGTACTGTTAGGCTAAGGCAAAGGAAGTATGGTAATAAATCTCTTTCCTGACAAACGTTACAGACTTTTTAAGTACTTGAGAGAACAGCAGCATTTAAAACATTAAAATCCAAAGCTAAAATTTATTAAGATAATAATGGGAGGGGGGGTGCAGCTCAGAGTTTTTGTTCACAACTTATTTATTAAGGCAGCTTAGCAACATTCCTCCCAAACATCTCCAGGAGGCAAATATTGGTCATAATCCTTCTCTCCCAACAAGCAAAAAGGGTTGGTTGGTCCTTGGTCTCCAGGGGATAAAACAGAACCATCTGAGGGAAAACAAAACACGTCTGGATTACAAGGAAATATTTTCCTTAGAGAATGCAACAATTTTTTCCTCTCGCGCTTCCTTTTAGAACTAACATTCTTTACAAGTATAGGGGTACTAGGCAGCAGAGTCAATGGGGGAGAAAATGAATCACAGAAATTAGTCAGAATCTTATTATTTAGTTATCTAATAATCCAGACCTGAGGCTGGAGGTAAATCTGAGCATACAGAATGATCTGCCAAAGCCCAACCAACTTTCACTGTCACTGTAGAGAACCGCTGAAAGGAACAAAGGCAAGCATTAAGCAAAGCACCCTCCCAAAGGTATAAAAAACCATGTACCTAACCTCCAGGTGTACACCTCTCAATACAAGCAAAGAATTTTAAACACTAAAAATGCTTATATTAATTTACTATATTTATTTCAAAAATTAAAGTATTAAGTTGTGTTGATTTGCAAAACAAGAACATTTATGACTTTTCCTGCTTTTTAAAAAATGGAGTAATACATACTAATTGTAAAAACTAAAATTAAATACAGAAATACATAACATGGAAAGTGACAGTCCCCTGCAACTCATCCCCCACAGACAACAATTATTAAAAGTTTAAACTACAGGATCTTACAATGTTCTATAATTACGAAATCTCAAGGTTGAGGATCCACAAAGGTAGTATGTACAATGGAGCACCTTCTTCACTCCTAACTAGAGATACTAAAATATTTACAATGTCCCTGGCCAGTATTCAGTCAGCCTCTGCTTGAACAAATCTTTTGACAAGGACCTGACTACCTCCCAAAGCATTTCATACTGGCTTTCATTCTAATACTGAGTGACTACTACCTTTCTGTCAGATCATTCTGGTTTCTCCCTTGAATACATCTCTGTTGTTAAAAATGTATCCATAAAATAAGGTACCCAGAAATGAACACAATACTCTGGAACAATCATACTCCTTATTCTGGACTTTGCTTCTATTCAGTTCAGTTCAGTTGCTCAGACGTGTCCGACTCTTTGAGAACCCATGAATCCCAGCACGCCAGGCCTCCCTGTCCATCACCAACTCCCAGAGTTCACTCAGACTCACGTCCATCGAGTCGGTGATGCCCTCCAGCCATCTCATCCTCTGTCGTACCCTTCTCCTCCTGCCCCCAATCCCTCCCAGCATCAGAGTCTTTTCCAATGAGTCAACTCTTCGCATGAGGTGGCCAAAGTACTGGAGTTTCAGCTTTAGCATCATTCCTTCCAAAGAAATCCCAGGGCTGATCTCCTTCAGAATGGACTGGTTGGATCTCCTTGCAGTCCAAGGGACTCTCAAGGGTCTTCTCCAACACCACAGTTCAAAAGCATCAATTCTTCGGCGCTCAGCTTTCTTCACAGTCCAACTCTCACATCCATACATGACCACAGGAAAAACCATAGCCTTGACTAGATGGACCTTTGCTGGCAAAGTAATGTCTCTGCTTTTCAATATGCTATCTATTAATAGAGCTCAAATCACACTATGCACTCACACTGAACATTCTGTCAAATGAAACCCCCTCGGGTATTTTTCATGTTATCTGCTGTTAAACCACATCACATCTAGCTAAAATAACACTTATTTTTGGAATCATATGTGAATTTTACACTTCATTTCAGTTCAGTTCCTCAGTTGTGTCTGACTCTTTGTGACCCCATGAATCGCAGCACGCCAGGCCTCCCTTTTACACTTACTGATGTTTAATGCATCTTGATCATTTAGTCTATCCTTTCAGTCGAATTATTTTCAATCTCTGTTTTGAAAAACAACACATTTTCTATGTAACTTATTGCCAGCTATATGGATTTGCAAAGCAAGTCATCAATAGTTCATCCATGTCATTAATAAAAATGCTGAAGACTAAAATACTATTCAGCTATAAAAAAGGACTAAAATCCTGATACATGCTACAACATGGATGGACCGTGAGAACATTATGCTTAATGAAATAAGCCAGACACAGAAAGAAAACATTGTATGTTACATTTATATGAGGTACCTAGAATGGGCAAATTCATATAGACAGAAAGAAAAGTAGAGATTACTAGGGACCTAGAGAAAGGGAACAGAGAAGGCAATGGCAACCCACTCCAGTACTGTTGCCTGGAAAATCCCATGGACGGAGGAGCCTAGTAGGCTGCAGTCCGTGGGGTCGCTAGAGTCGGACACGACTGAGCGACTTCACTTTCACTTTTCATTTTCATGCATTGGAGAAGGAAATGGCAACCCACTCCAGTGTTCTTGCCTGGAGAATCCCAGGGACGGGGAAGCCTGGTGGGCTGCCATCTATGGGGTCGCACAGAGTCGGACACGACTGAAGCAACTTAGCAGCAGCAGCAGGGGAAGGAAAAATTATCATTTAATTGGTAGAGTATTTGGAGGGATGATGAAAAAGTTTTATGTATAGTGATAAATGTATTTAATGTTTCTGAATTGTACACTTAGTGATTAAAATAAATACTATATTACATATACTTTGCCAGATAAAGGAAAAAAAGGAATGAACTACTGATAAGCGCTGAGTGGGAAAAAAAAAAAACCCATTTCAAAAGGTTACATACTGCATGAGTCCACTTATATAATATTCCTGAAATGACCAACCTAGAGAAAAGGATTACAGAATAGTTGTTGCCAGGTGTTAGGGAATAGGGAAAGAAAGATGGGTAGGATTTTAAAAGCAGACAAAGGATCATTATGGTGATGGGATTGTTTTGTATCTTGACTGTAATGAGGATACAGAAGCCTACACATGTAATAAAATTTCATAGAACTAATGCACACACACACACACACACACACACAAATGAGTAAACCTAAAACAGAAAATCTAATAAAATCTTAGGACTGTATTGATGTTACCATCCTGGTTGGGACACAGTACTACATTTTTTGCAAAATGTTATCATTGAGGGGAACTGGCTAAACAGCAAGCTGGCTCTCACTGCAATATTTCTTACAATTGCATGTGAACCTATAATTACCTCAAAATTAAAAGTTGAATTTGAAAAAATAAGTAAATTTTAAAATGCTGAACGGAAGATGACAAGGCATAGCGTCTGCCTCTACAACCGTGTTCCCGCTGTCCGCTGTTACCATGGTCAGCACCACTAGACCACCCCACCATTAGAGAGAAGCATTTATAATTTTTAAAATTCATTTTTTAATCATCTATTCTAGAATCCTGCCTGTGTCACTAATTTCTCTTGGGTCTGCAAATCTACTTTCTTCTCTTTTTCAGAAGACCCATCTTCAATTTTCCAGTATTTCTCTCATTTTCTAAGATTTCTCAAAGACCACAGATAGTTTCATGCGTAAACTCTGACTACCATGAGCTCTTTCCCCCACCCCGCCCCCGCCCCGGGATAACCCCATGCTCTCCTTTTACGATCTTCACTATTCCCAGACAGGGGCTCTCCTTTATTAGTGCCATTTTCATCCTTCAAGTCAAAAGAGGTTCTTTATCTGAAATGTAAATAAGGATAAGAAACTGTGCTTTCACTGTCATTTGTTTAACATTATTAAATATAAACAGCAATTCTATTCTTACTTTTTCCTATTATTCCACAGTTTCCTTGTTTTCATTTCTTTAGAAGTATCATGTTATTTGAGCTCATTCTGTAATACTCTACAGTCACTCTTGACTGTGTATCCTCCCCACTGGTCTTTTGTAAAGGTCTGTTTTAATCTGAGTCAAGCAAGAAATTTTTCTCTTGTAGTATGCATGAATCTTTAAAGAATCCTCTTCTAGTTCTACTTATAATTTCCAATTAGCATTGCTACTACTTACTTTTTCAAGATTTTTCTTTCTTTCTACCATATTCCCATTTTTAAGCCTCTGTTCAGATTCCTATTTTTGAGTTTTGTAAATGTAACTTTCAAAATAATTTTCCAAGTTTTCTTCAACAAGCATATTTTACCATTAAAAAGTTAATTTTTAAAATTAATTAACTTTAATTGGAGATTAATTACTTTATAATATTGTGGTCGTTTTTGCCATAAACTGACATGAATCAGCCACAGGTGTACATGTGTCCCCCATTCTGAACCCCCTCCCACCTCCCTCCCAATCCCATCCCTCCGGATTGTCCCAGTGCACCACCTCTGAGTGCCCTGTTTCATGCATCGAACTTGGACTGGTCATCTATTTCACATATGGTAATAATATACATGTTTCAATACTATTCTCTCAAATCCCACCATTGCCTTCTCCCACAGAGTCCAAAAGTCTGTTCTTTATATCTATGTCTCTTTTGCTGTCTCGCATATAGGGTTGTCATTACCATCTTTCTAAATTCCATATATATGCATTAATATACTGTATTGGTGTTTTTCTTTCTGGCTTACTTCACTCTGTATAATAGGCTCCAGTTTCATCCACCTCATTAGAACTGATTCAAATGTATTCTTTTTAATGGCTGAGTAATACTCCATTGTGTATATGTACCACAGCTTTCTTATCCATTCATGTGCTGATGGACATCTAGGTTGCTTCCATGTCCTGGCTATTGTAAACAGTGCTGTGATGAACATTGGGGTACACGTGTCTCTTTCAATTCTGGTTCCCTCAGTGTGTATGCCCAGCAGTGGGATTGCTGGGTCGTATGGCAGTTCTATTTCCAGTTTTTTAAGGAATCTCCGCACTGTTCTCCATAGTGGCTGTACTAGTTTGCATCCCCACCAACAGTGTAAGAGGGTTCCCTTTTCTCCACACCCTCTCCAGCATTTATTGTTTGTAGACTTTTTGATAGCAGCCATTCTGACCAGTATGAAATGGTACCTCATTGTGGTTTTTATTTGCATTTCTCTGATAATGAGTGATGGTGAACATCTAAAAAGTTAATTTTTAAAAAATAAAAGTACATCCAGATTTGCTTTGTCTACCTTCTGCGAAATTAAATCATCAGAAAGTCTTGTCAAGATTGAGCTAAATAAGATTAAGACTAAATCGAAACATAAAATATAGCAGGTACCATCTATTGAGCACTAGCTTATACACTTGTACATTTGTTGCCTCACTTTATCTTACAACAATCTTACCAGGTAGACTTTATCCATCACATTTTACAGATGAGAAGACCAGCGTTTAGAGAGATTACTGTGGCTTGTCCAAAGTCAACCAAGGAGAAAATGGTAGATTTTTAAAACCTAGTCTGGCACCAAAGCCTGTGTGAGCTCTCTCCACCTTTCTCTCAGCAGTCCTTACAAATATTCTATTTGTTTATTTTTTCTCTTTTAATATTAATCAGGCATAAGAGCTCTTACTAAAAGATTACACTCATTAAACCCACTAAATGCAGAGGGAAAAAAAAATCACAAGGGCCGTTTTGTTCTCATGTTCTCATTACAGGAGATGCTCTCTCCTGTAATTTAATCAAGCTAAGAATATACTTAATAAGCCTCCATTTGCCACTACAAAAGATGACACATATGATAGCTATGTAAATCATTCTCATGGTCCAGTTAAACCAGTTATGAATTTTTTAATACCCAAATTCTTTTTGGGGGCGAGTTAAAAAAACTAAATATAAAATCTAAATGTTACATACAAAACCTTGCAATACCAGGTACAAGTGTTTTTTATATTCTTGATGAGTGAATGTGCTGGAGGAGTATGCCAGAAACCCAACAGCATTTGTTTGACACATGTAGCAGTCATGACTTCCTTGCTCAATGAGATTCCCAAAGGAATTAATCAGATTTAATTCAGTTCACCAGATCCTATCACATTTGGTCAAAATTAATAGTGCTTTTATAAATTCTTCCATTCATCTATCTGTACATCAACAATCTCCATTTCACTTTTTTACAAACATGACTTACTCTCTTTATGACCAACTCTTTTAAAAAACTGAAAGACACTGAAAAGGACACATGACTGCCTTCTTTGAAAAAAGATCCTCTGAGTTGTCAGTTTGAAAAATGAATGGATGATAGATTCATAATGAAGTAAAGTTTTAAAAATGCATCCCCACTCTTAAAACTCAACAAAAGAAAGACAACCCAATGTAAAACTGTGCTAAGGATTGAATAGGCATTTCTCCAAAGAAGATATACAAATGGTTAAGCACATGAAAGTATATTGATCATTAGTTATTAGGGAAATGCAGATCAAAACCACAAAGAGATACCACTTCACACCCACTAACACAGTTAAAATAAAAAAGACAATAACGAGTGTCAGTAAAGATGCAGAGAAACTGGAGCATTCATAAACGGCTGATGGGAGTGTATAATGGTGCAGCCTCTTTATAAAACAGTTTGGCAGTTCCTCAAGAAGTTAAACATAAAATTATCCTATGACCCTGCAATTTTACCACTAGATATATACTGAAGGGAAATGAAAACACACATCCACAAAAAACCTGTATGAGAATGGTCATAGCAGCATTATTCATACTAGTAAAAAATGGAAACCCCAAATATCATTCAACTGATGAATGGATAAATAAAATATGTATTTATATATAAATATACCCACACCATGAAACATTATGAATTATAATATGCAATAAAAAGTACTGAAGTATGCTTTAACAGGGATGAATTTTAAAAACATTGTGTTGGGGCTCCCTTGGTAATTCAGTGGCAAGGGATTCACGTGCCAATGCAGGAGATATGGGTTTGATCCCTAGCCTGGGAAGATCCCATATTCCCTGGAGCAAGTAAGCCCATGAGCCACTACTGAGCCTGTGCTCCAGAGCCCGGAGCTGCAACTGCTGAGCCCACGTGCCACAACTACTGAAGCTGGAGTGCCCTAGAGCCCAGGCCCAACAGGAGAAGCCACCACAAATAGAAGCCCTTGAACTGCAACTAGAGTAGGCCCTGCTTGCTGTAACTAGAGAAAAGCCTGCAGAGCAACAAAGACTCAGGATGAAAGTGAAGGTGAAGTCGCTCAGTCGTGTCCAACTCCTAGCGACCCCATGGACTGCAGCCCACCAGGCTCCTCCCTCCATGGGATTCTCCAGGCAAGAGTACTAGAGTGGGTTGCCATTTCCTTCTCCAGGGGATCTTCCCGACCCAGGGATCAAACCCAGGTCTCCCGCATTCCAGGCAGACGCTCTAACCTCTGAGCCACCAGGGAAGCCCACCGCAATGAAGACTCAGCATAGCCAACAATTAATTAATTTTTTAAAAAACAGTGTTAAGTGAAAGAAATCAGTTATAAAAGCCCATGCATTGTATGACTTCATTTAAGGGAAATGTTCAAGTTAGGAAAATCCATAGAAATAATAAAGTAAATTAGTGATTACCAGGGATGGATATAGAAGGGAATGGTGAGTGACTGCAAATGAGTACAGGGTTTCTTTCCGTGGTGATGAACATGTTCTGGATTGGATAGTGCAGAACTCTGAATATCCTTAAAACCATGGAGCTGTATACTTTAAAAGGGTGAATGCTATGGTATGGAAGTTATATCTCAATAAAGCTGTTTTTTAAAAAACAGAGAGCTTCCTATCATTTGACACTGAAGTTGAAGACAGCCATGGCCTTCCAACATCCATTCCATTGGTGCTCACTGACAAGATTACCTACTAGAATAAAAGACTCGAAGTCTGAATGAGGTAGTAATTTTTATTTTCTCACAGGTTTGTTCTCTGCAAATCTTTAATTATTAACATTTTGGGCCATTTAAAAATGATTTTTTTTTCCCTTTGAAAAATTCTGAGGAAAAATAAGTATAACCAAACGTACCAGTAAGAGAAAATCAGAGCTGTTTTTTGAGCTCAGAAAAAATGTCTTTAGACATTGCCAAATATCACTCCTGGTTAAAAACCACTGTTCTAACTATACCTTTTTCACCTTTTTTAAAAAAATGCATTCTTCTAATGGTCATTTCTAAAAATATCTGCTGGTCATATCCTGTAGGTGCTTTCCAGAGAATGCGTATGTTTCTGAATACGACCTCCTCATCTTAAACATGCAGAAGGTTTTAACACAGTTTCAATATGAGATGACAGACTCTCTTTTCCTTGTATGTATATATCCCTTGGATTTTTCCAATACTATAATAATAATGCGTGTGAAAGTGCACTGTGGGCAGTGATAACTGATGTAAAGGCTGATGCCTCAATTGGGGGCTTCCTAGGCGGCTCACTGGTAAAGAATCCACCTGCCAATGCAGGAGACGTGGGTTCCATCCCCGGGTTGGGAAGACCCCCTGGAGAAGGAAATGGCAACCCACTGCAGTATTCTTGCCTGGGAAATCCCCTGGACACAAGAGTCTGGCAGACTACAGTCCATGGGGTCACAAAGAGTCAAACACAACTGAGCTACTGAGCATGCACACATGCTAAATACTAAATATTTCACCTTTTCCCCATTGTGCAGTAGCAGAACAGTTTCTGAATTTGATCCTTGTCTCACTTGTGAGCTTTGATTAGCCTAAGCTAGTAGTTTCGAAACTTCCAGACACGACCTATCAAACTGTCATAAAGTCAGTTTAGCAGAGGGACAACAAACTTACATAAGTGTAATACAAAAAGGAACAGTGCATTGCGTGTAGTAAGGATAAATATTATTTCACAGAATGATTGTCAACTTGTCTGTGTATATGTGCATGTACTGAATCTTGATATAAAATTATTTCTTATTGGGGCTTGTAGTTGATTTCTCTTTAAGAAGGAGTCTAAAAAGCAATTTTCTCTCACTTCATTATATAATGCAATTCTTTAACAGGAAAGACCTATCAGTGTTATCTGGGGTTGGGGACTTCTGCTATTCTGAAGCAGTTACTAGAGCTAGCGCATTATCAGTGTAACTGTAACCACAAAGCACCATTCCCATGCGTCAAGGTTAGAGGGATAAAGAAGCAATTTCTTTCAAGGCCAACTAGGCTGTGGCACTGGACATAAAACAGGTTTAATCCCAATACTCACTGGCACATAGTCTTACTAGTATTTAGTAAGTATTCAGTATTTATCTTTGCTAGAAACATCATGCTGTTCTCCTCCTAAACAGTATATAAATAATTGTAGTCACTCCATGACATCCAACAGCTCGTGCGGTTTAATAACACAGAAATATCTTTCTTTTCTCCACATCTATAATTACATCCCTACTCTCAACAGGACATCTCAGGGAAAGAAAAGGGAAGTAAGATGAGCATCTTCAAACTTCCATTAAAACAAAACCAAACAAGACCATCTTTTGTAATTTCACACTATACTCCCTCTCACTCAACACACTCCAGCAATATCCTTGTTCCTCTGGTTGGCTAAGCTCATCCACTGTCTTGTGACCCAACCCCTCATCCTGATCCCAAACCACTGCCTTTTCACTGTTCCCTCTACTTAAATATTCTTCACCTTATCATTACATGGATTTCTTCTTGTCATTAGGTCTCAGCTTAAGTACCTTGACCCTAGAAAGGCCTTCACTTTCAAATCTAAATTAACCCTGCAACCACTCTCCACCATGTCAGAGTCTCCATGGTTTTTAACTACCACACCTTTAAACAGCCTTCAATGTTTAGAGAATTCCTCGTAAGTCCTGCCTATCCAAGTCAGAAGTCAGAAATTCACTTTCTCAGCCTTTCCTGAAAATATGAAGCAGGTTTGTGACCTATCTAGTATTTAGAATAGTGCTGCAGATACAAGAGGTATTCAATTTAAAAGAAAAAAAAAAAACCTCTTTGCTGCTACATAAATGCAAACACAGTACTTGGGAACCAGTTTGAAGAAATTCAAAGTATCAGTGCTGTAGAAGTTAAGAGCTAAAAAGGATCAATGTGGATTGCAGAGGTCAGAGGCTTCATAAAGGAGATAGCACTTGAGTACTGAAAAGATGGACTCTAAGCCATCTTTCTATAGGATACAGAAGGGGAGATACATGACTTCTAAAGGATGCAAACTAATGAATAGCACTGGGAATGTGTGGCAAACACAAAATACAGAATTAAGGAAACGTGTGTTGAGCTGGGTGGAAAATATCTTAGATATGCAAGACATGCAATATTATGAATGGCTCTGAATGCCAGGCTTGGGGAATGGTGTATTTGATGTTTCAAGAACACTAATCCTCAATGAGCATTTTCATCTATTCTTTATTCTAGATGTTATCTGCTATGTAAACCTACAACAGCTACCCACACATTTTCTACAGCACTCCCTCTCTGAACACTGATGTTCTATATTTATCTGTTCAAGCTGAGAGACTACCAAAGAAAGAGATTCTTTAATTAATCCTCCTGTTACCAAGCGAATACCCAATTTAAAGATAAAAAATCTATTACCAAAATGGCCTTTATTTCCCAACCTCATCCCCAAAGTCCGATTCTAAAATTGTCACAATTCCCTTTCTCCTCCGATGTATTAGACTGCGTTGGTACTAGGTACAGGAACTGAGGGTTTTTTTGGTTGCTGTTGGTTTGGCTGCACCATGTAGCATGCGGGATCTTCACTCCTAGACTGGGATCAAACCTACACCCTATGTAATGGAAGCAGGGAGTCTTAACCACTCGACTGCCAGGGAAGTCCCTGAACTAGGGCTTCAAGGAGAGAATTTTGTTTTATTTTGTATTAAGGTAACACAGTCACCCAGAACACAGAAAGAAAAGCAATTTTATAAAGATAACTCTTCAAATAAAGTCTTATTAAGAATCCAGCAAGTCCTGTAACTAACAACTATTAAAAAGCTACATAATTATATTTTATGGTCTTCCCTGAATCAGAGGGACCTTAGAATACTCTCTTATGTTGTTGGTTTTGGAAAACAATCTGACAGTAATCATCAAATATTACTAAATATAGGGCTTCCCTAGTGGTTCAGTGGTTAAGAATCTGCCTTGAAATGCAGGGGACACCAGTTTGATCCCTGGTCCAGGAAGATCCCACATGCCTCGAGGCGACTGAGTCCATGTAGCACAAAAACCGAAGCCCACATGTGTCTAGAGCCTATGCTCCACAACAAAAGAAGTCACTGCAACAAGAAGTTCACATGTTGCAAGCAGAGTAGCCCCTGCTTGCCACAACTAGAGAAATGCCCATGCACAGCAATGAAGATCCAAAGTAGACAAAAATAAATAAAAATGTTAAATATTACTAAATATACATGTATATGTATACATCATGTGATTCACTCCTGATTCTCTATCTCATAGAATAAATGTGCTTCAACAGATTACTATCAATACGATGTTCACATCAACAAAAAATGGGGATCAAAGTAAATGTTCATCAACAAGGAATTAACTAAATAAACAATGGTTCCAGCTGCACCAGGGAATAATCTCATATATAATGCCATATTTTATATAACCATTAAATGAATGACTTAGAGCTATACTAGTTGACTTAACAGAAGTTTTATTAATTATTACTGAGTGAGAAAAACAAGATACAGAAAAGAAAGTATAATATGATCTAATTTTATAAAACAAAGTAAAATAAAAAACACTGCATATATGCACATAGGAGTGTGGGTTATATTGATACCTAGGAAGACATAAGATGATGATTCAAGTATGGAGACAAATAAGGAAGGATAAATACTAAAGGTTACCTTGGAGCACAATGAGATAAAAGAAAGAAAAGAAATTAGGCAAGAAAGGAGGAAAGAAGTAAACTCACAATTATATAAAAACACACACAGACAGTTGTTTAGTTGCTAAGTTGTGGTCGACTCTTTGTGACTCCATGGACTGCAATACGCCAGACATCCCTGACCTTCACTGTCTCTCAGAATTTGCTCAAACTCGTGTCCAACGAGTTGGTGATGCCCTCCAACCATCTCATCCTCTGTGCGCCCTTCTCCCACCCTCAATCCTTCCCAGCATTAGGGTCTTTTCCAATGAGTCCGGTCTTCGCATCAGGTGGCCAAAGTATTGGAGAGTCATCATCAGTTCTTCTAATGAATATTCAGGGTTGACTTCCTTTAGGATTGACTGGTTTTATCTCCTTGCAGTTCAATGGGCTTTCAAGAGTCTTCTCCAGCACCACAATTCAAAAGCATCAAGTCTTGGGTGCTCAGCCATCTTTATGGTCCAACTCTCACACCCATACACGACTACTGGAAAAACCATAGCTTTGTCTATAAGGAGGTCCAAAAAGTGATGTCTCTGCTTTTTAATATGCAATCTAGGTTTGTCACAGCTTTCCTTCCAAGGAGCAAGTATCTTTTAATTTCACGGCTGCAGTCACTGTCCACAGTGATTTTGGAGCCCACAAAAATAAACTCCATCACTCTTTCCATTTCTTCCCCATCTATATGCCATGAAGTGATGGGATTAGATGCTATAATCTTAGTTTTTTGAATGTTGAGTGTTAAGCCAGCTTTTCCACTCTCATCTTTCACCTTTCACTTTCATCAAGAGGCTCTTTAGTTTCTCTTCACTTTCTGCCATTAGAGTGGTATCATCTGCATATCTAAGGTTATTGATATGTCTCCCAGCAATCCTGATTCCAGCTGATGATTCATCCAGCCTGGCATTTCATACACATACTCTGCATATAAGTTAAATAAGCAGGATGATACTATGCAGCCCTGATGTACTTTTCCATTTGGAACCAGTCAGTTGTTCCATGTCCAGTTCTAACTGTTGCTTCTTGACCTGCATACACGTTTCTCACAAGACAGGTAAGGTGGTCTGGTATTCCCATCTCTTTAAGAATTTTCCACAGTTTGTTGTGATATGGAAATTTAAAAGAAGGGTTTTTAGAAACCAACTAATATAACCTTCCTAATCATCCAGAGATTCATTTATTCAATAACAACTGCCTACTTTGTGCATTCAACAGGGACAAGGGTTGGTGTCTCCTTTCTAATAATAGATCTAGTAACAAAGAATTCATCTAGTCCCAAAGATGCCCAGTGCATATTAAAGCTGATATCATCAAAGAAAATGTCTTCCGTGTGTTTAGCTGAAATTTGCTTCTCCATAAGGAGAAGGAATTAATCTATTCTAACTTCCATGCACATAATTGTCTTCACATATTTTCAGGACTGATATTTTATTCACTCAGCAACCACAGATAGCTCTCTACCTTCATATATAATACAGCCCTTAAAATTTGCCTAAAAGTTGAATGTATAGACTCAGACCTAAGGAATTTAAATATTAACAAAATAACAACTGGGGGAAAAAAATGCAACTCAGATTGCAAAGAGTTAAGTTTCCTAATATATAAAGAGCTCCCATTAAATCACAAAGAAAAAGACCAATATCTTTATAAGAGTTAAGAAAAGGAGATCTGGTGCACAGGAAAAAAAAAAAAAGGATAAAAACAATTCTTTAAAAAAATGTTCAACTTCACTCACTGAATACAAAATAAATATGCATTGAGTACCATTTACTCACCACAATTTGGTGTTACTATTGAAAGTTGGTAACACCTTTTGATAGCAAAGATGTAAGCAGACGGTAATTCTCATACCTTCTGCTTTCAGGAATGCTTTTACAAACTCATACAGGAGCAATGATGAATACACAGTCATTTTCTATAGCAATGCAATTATTTTGAATGTGGTAGGGGAGAAGACTTTTGAGAGTGCCTTGGACAGCAAGAAGACCAAACCAGTCAATCCTAAAGGAAATCAACCCTGAATATTCATTGGAAGAACTGATGCTGAAGCTCCAATGCTTTGGCCACCTGATTCAGAGAGCCAACTTATTGAAAAAGACCCTGATGCTGGAAAAGATTGAGGACAGGAGGAGAAGGGGGCGACAGAAGATGAGATGGCTGGATGGCATCAGCGACTCAACGGACACGAGTTTGAGTAAACTCCAGGAGACAGTGAAGGACTGGGAAGCCTGGCATGTTCCTGTCCATGGGGTTACAAGAAGTCAGACACAACTTAGCGAATAAACAACAACAATGCAAATAATAGCAAAAAAAAAAACCACTCTAAACAAACATGTAACAGAGGGAATTAACATTTTTCAGTAAAAGTACACACCTATATGAAAGAGTTTCATGATACAAAAATATCAGATAGCAATTCTTTTTTAGTTTTTTAAACTTTTTCTTTTGTATTGGGGTATAGCTGATTAACAATGTTGTGACAGTTTCGGGTGAACAGTGAAGTGATTCAGCCACACATATACAAGCATCCATTCTCCCCCAAACTCCCCTCCCATAAAGGCTGCCACATAATACTGAGCAGAGTTCCATGTGCTCCAGACAGCAATTCCAAAAGAAGAGTTTATAGGACAACTGCCTCTTAATATTCTTTTTTTTAAATACAGTTGATTTACAACACTGTGTCACTTTCAAATGTACAGGAGAGTGACTTTTTGTGGGTTTTAGTCCATTATAGGTTATTACAAGATATTGAGTATAATTCCCTGTGCAATACAGTAAATCCTCATTGCTTATCTATTTTATGTATAGTAGTTAGTATCTGTGAATCTCATACTCCTAACCTGTCCCTTCCTGCCCCGCCCATTTGGTAACCATAAATTTGTTTTCTGTCTGTGGGTCTATTTTTGTTTCGTAAATAAGTTTCTTTGTATCATATTTTTAGATTTCTCATCTAAATGGTATCATATGATATTTGTCTGTCTGACTTCCTTCCTCAGTATGATCATCTCTAGGTCCATCTATGTTGCTGCAAATGGCAATATTTCATTCTTTTTAGGGTAGAGTAATATTCCACCCTCTGTGTGTATCATATCTTAAACATTTGAGTATCAATGGACACTTAGGTTGTTTCTGTGTCTTGGCTATTGTAAACAGTGTTCTTGCCTGGAGAATCCCAGGGACGGGGGAGCCTGGTGAGCTGCCTTCTATGGGGTCGCACAGAGTCAGACACGACTGAAGCGATTTAGCAGCAGCAGCAGCAGGTATGAACACCGGGATACATATACCTCTTCAAGGGTTTTCATTTCTTCCGGATATATACCGAAATGTGGAATTACTGGATCATATGGTAGTCCCAGTTTCAGTTTAAGGTGCCTCCCTACTGTTTTTCATAGTGGCCACACCAGTTTACATTCCTACCAACAGTGTTATGAGGGTTTCCCTTTCTCCACATCTTCTCCAACATTTATTATCTGTAGCCTTTTTGATAACAACCATCCTGACCAGTGTGAGGTGATACCTCATTGTAGTTTTGGTTCACATTTTTCTAATGTTGCATTTCTTGAATTAGCACTGTTGAGCATCTCTTCCTGCTGGCCATCTGTATGTCTTCTTTGGAAAATGTCTCTTCTGGGCTTCTCTTTCCATTTGTCTCCTGATATTGAGTTGTATGAGTTGTCTGTATATTTTGGATATTAATCTCTTGCTGGTTGCATCGTTTCCAAACATTTTCTCCCATCCCATAGGTCGTCTTTCCTTTTTGTCAGTGGTCTCCTTTGCTGTGCAAAAGCTTTTAAATTTAATTAGGTTCCATTTGTTTATTTTTGCTTTTATTTCTTTTACCTTGGAGCCTGATCTAAAAAAACACTGCTATGATTTATGTTAAAGACTGTTTTGCCTAAGCCCTCTTCCAAGAGTTTTATGATGTCATGTCTTACATTTAGGTCTTTAAACAACTTTCAGTTTATTTTTATATATGGTGTAAGGGAATGTTATTTCATTGTTTTACATGTAACTGTCCAGCCTTCCCAACATCACTTGTTGAAGACACTGTCTCTTCTCCATTGTATACTCTTACCTCCTTTGTGTCATGGATTAACTGACCATAGGTGTGTGCGTTTATTTCTGGAATGTCTATTCCATCCCATTGATCAATATGCCTACCTTTGTGCCTGTTTTTTGCATCAATATCAACTGTTTTGATTATTGTAGCTTTGTAGTATAGTCTGAAGTCTGCAAGGGTATTTAGGTTTCTCAAGTTTGGCAGTTCTGGGTCTTTTGTAGTTCCAGATAAATTTCAGGATTATTTGTTTTAGTTCTGTGAAAAATGCCATGGGAAATTTGATAGCAATTGCATTAAAACTGTAGATTGCTTTGGATAGTAAGGCCATTTTAACAGTATTAATTATTCTAATCCAAGAGCACTGGATATCTTTCCATTTCTTTGAATCATCTTCAATTTCCTTTATCAGTGTTTTATAGTTTTCAGTATATAGGTCTTTCACCTTCTTGGTTAAGTTTATTCCTAAGGTTTTTGTTTTGTTTTTTGGCTGTGCTGGGTCTTCATTGTTATCTGTGGGCTTTCTTTCTCTAGTTGTGAGTTGCATGTGGAATCTTCCTGGACCAGGGATTGAACCCATGTCCCCTACACTGGACCACCAGGAAAACCCCTGTATTTTTTTTTTAATGCAATTTTAAATGGGATTGTTTTTTTACATTCTCTTTCTGATATTTCATTATTAGTATATAGAAATGCAGATGATTTCTTTGTATTAATCTTATATCCTGCTACCATGCTGAAATCACTTATTAATTCTAATAGTTTTTGTGTAGAGACTTTAAGGTTCTCTATATTGAGTGTCATGTCATCTGCAAATAGTGACAGCTTTACCTCTTCTCTCTCAATTTGGATACATTTTCTCTCTTCTTCTGGTCTAACTACTGAGGCTAGGACTTCCAATACCATGTTAAATAGAAGCAGTCTGAGTGGGCATCCTTGTTTTGCTTCTGAATTTAGCTGGAAGGCTTTCAGCTTTCTACCACTGAGCATGATAAACTGTTTGTGGGTTTTTCAAAAATGGCCTTTATTATGTTGAGACATATTCTCTCTATACCCACTTTGAGTTTACTTCTTAATATTCTTCATTACCAAATCTACAGACAGAAGAATGAGCTTTCCAACAACCATAGAAAAACCTAACAGTCTTCACTAAAATAGTAAAACGTTTTTAGAAGACAGCATCTCAAACAGATGGACTTTTAAAGATGCTTTAAATAACTTTATTGTAATTTGTGCCTGTTACTTTTGAGTGTATAAGAATGTGATCAGGGCAGTAACTGATTCTGTTTACACAGTAACATACAACAGAAGGATCTTCTCAGAGGGGTTTTGTTGTTATTTTCAATTTTCCCTTAAAACTTGTTTCAAGGGGAAAGAATGTTTATGCTTTAAAATTCTCAAATATGCCACCAGCAGAATCTATTTTGAAAATTATATCATAAACACAAGCAATGATACAGCCACTCTTTGGAGTATTATGCCGTCATTAAATGTTCATGACACAGTTGTTAAATATTTGGCAAAATTCCAAGCAAAAGAAGCAAAATACAGTTATATACTTTTATGTTGTACATAAAGATCAATGATTCTTTTATCAGAGGAAAGACGAACTCCATAAAAAAATGTCTGGAAGGGAGTGGTTATCTGTCAGTAGTCTTTTCTTCTTCCTTTCATTTTTCTGTGTATCTCAGCTTTTCAATGATAATATTTATTACCTTTATAATAGAAGCAAGCTTTTTAAAAGGATAATAATTCTGACTGTGTTAGACAAAATAAGAATCACAGCATCAGACATGTGAACAGAAAACTAAGGTTATCTCTGTTCTCTGAAAAATTTAGTAATCATAAAAATGTTGTTATAAAAAATCTGTACCTTCATTGCAATTTTGCTCTGAATCTTAAACTGCTCTAAAAAGTCTTAATTAAAAAAAAAAAAAACTCCAGAGGATAAACATTTTCTGAAACCAAAAGTGACACAAGAAAGGAAACTTTTATAAAAGAAAAAGGGCTTTTCCTTCAATGTTCAAGTCTGTAGGAGAAAAATATTGTAAATTTTAGTTAGTGTCACTCAATAAAATAACACATACACTCATAAAGAAAATCAGACTTTTTCTCCATTTAATTATCTGCCAAGAAGAAGTGACAGCTTTTAGTTCAAATTATCCTTTTCTCTGACCTCTGTGAATCAAACCCCAAAATAAAAATGTGTTAATATGGTTATACCTGAACGATTAATTTGCAAAAAAGTAACTCTGGCTATCGTGTTTATAATTCTTATTGTGCTATAATTTTACTTGTAAAAAATACTTAAGTGTAGAAGAAAGAAAACTCTGGTTAGTAAGTACAGCTCAATCTTGCCACCTCAGCGTAATATTTGTCTATGCACAAACCTAACTTTCAAGAAACAAAGATCATGGTGTCTGGTCCCATCACTCCACGGCAAACAGATGGGGAAACAACGGAAACAGTGACAGACTTTATTTTCTTGGGCTCCAAAATCACTGCAGCCACGAAATTAAATTAAAAGACACTTGTTCCTTGCAAGAAAAGCTATGACAAACCTAGACAGCATATTAAAAAACAGAGACATTACTTTGCTGACAAAGGTCCATATAGTCAAAACTACGGTTTTTCCAGTTGTCATGTATGGATGTGAGAGCAGGAAAATACAAAAGGCTTGAGTGCCAAAGAATTGATGCCTTCAAACTGTGGTGCTGGAGAAGACTCTTCAGAGTCCCTTGGATTGCAAGGAGATCAAACAGTCAATCCGAAAAGAAATCAACCCTGAATAATCATTGGAAAGACTGATGCTGAAGCTCCAATACTTTGACCACCTGATGTAAAGAGCTGACCTACTGGAAAAGACGCTGATGTTGGGAAAGATTGAAGGCAGGAGGAGAAGGGGACAATAAGAGTATGAGATGGCTGGATGACATCACCAACTCAATGGACCTAAGTTTGAGCCAGGGAAGCCTGGCATGCTGTAGTTCATGGGGTCACAAAAAGTTGGACATGACTGAGCAACTGAACAACAGCAAGACTAAGTGAAGCAGAGGAGTGAATTCCACTTCAGGGGGAAAAAAGGCAGCAAATGAGATCAAGAGGAGAAGGTAGCATCATAAAGGAGAAGGCAATGGCATCCCACTCCAGTACTCTTGCCTGGAAAATCCCATGGACAGAGGAGCCTGGTAGGCTGCCATCCATGGGGTCCCTAAGAGTCAGACACAACTGAGCGACTTCACTTTCACTTTTCTCTTTCATGCATTGGAGAAGGAAATGGCAACCCACTCCAGTGTTCTTGCCTGGAGAATCCCAGGGACAGGGGAGCCTGGTGGGCTGCTGTCTATGGGGTCGCACAGAGTCAGACACGACTGAAGTGACTTAGCAGCAGCAGCAGCAGCAGTTTATAAAAAGTCACACACCTTTTAAATTCTAATAAACTAGTGTGCCAAACTCATCCATAAATTTTAATATTTATACATAAAAAAGTCCCTATAAACCTATTTTAATCTTCAAATAAAGTATACAAATTACATTTTCTCATTAATTATCACAGATATTCAAACTCACAGTGATGTTATTATGAGATTAACACACTACCAAACATATACTTTACCATAAATACTGTTGAATTCCTCATAAAAAACTGAAGTAAACAATAATATCAAGTTTCAAGTACCAGTGACAGGCCCAAACTGATTTGTTTATATGTATTTCAGATAGTTTCCTTTCAACCAAAATGAAATGCTACTTTTTCAGTCTCAACAGCAAATATAACCATTATCCCCACCTACAGAAAACACTGCCTAGAAACAGCAGTAATATATCACTACAGTTTGGCATCAGACAGGTATAGAAACACTGCAGTATATTTTAGAAATCATCTCAGGACAACCAAAAAAATAAAAATTAAAAATTCCTTCCATACAAAGGATGTTCCCAGATGGGAAATACACACACTCAATTTATATATTTAGAAGAAGTACATATAGGTGCATTCAACAACTTTTGAGTGCTTTTGTGTTAGGCTTTGGGTGCTAAGGATTCTGTCATGAAGAAATTGCTTCTGTTATAAAGAGATAGGAAAGGAAGGCAAGTAATACTGATATATAAACATGTTATATGTTGGAAGTACTAGGAAAAAATAAAGCAGAGAAATGAAGAAAGTGTGATGAGAAAATGTTGAGGAAAGACTACAAATTTATATAGTGAAATCACAGAAAATATTTGAGCAGTCTTGAGAGAGGTAAGAAATAAACAAACCCGCATGTAATTCAGAAGAGCATTCTAACTATGCGTGCAAGCTCAGTCATGTCCAACTCTCTGTGACCCCAGTGATCAAACCCACATCTCCTGTGTCTTCTGCACTGCAGGCAGATTCCTTACCTCTGAGCTACCAGAGAAGCCCAACTCTAACTATACAAAGCTACGAATGCAAAGATCCTGTGAGATGAGTGCATGTCACCCATCATGGAACAGTAAGGACAGTATCATAAGAATAGAGTGGGCAAGGGGGAAAGTAGCAATAATTGGGTGTGAGTCAGAGAGCTAAATGTTCAGCAGTGGTAAGACAGAACTGGCTGGAACCATCTTAAGAGCAGACTATTATACTTTCTAGAACTTTGAATCCCACAGCAGGAATAATAATAGCACAAAAATAGGCATATGCTATAAATCAGAAGCTTTTCCTTTTCCAGAGATCATTTTATCAGCACATTGCTGCTTGGAGGCCACTTAACATACTTTGTCTTTTACTCTAAGTGAGATCTGAAGCTGTCGGAATGGTTGTCTTCTTACCTGACATCATCACTTCCATTGCCTGAGTTCTCATCATAAAAAAAAAGCAAAAGCAAGGAGGCTACTTTGGAGGCTGTTGTTATATTCTAGGCGAGATACTTTGGTGGTCTAAAACAAAGTGCCAGTGTGAGACAATGAGAAAAAGTTAAGTGTCTATCAACAAATGAATGGATAAAGAAAATATGGCATATACATACAAAGGAATATTGGTGGTGTTTCTGACTCTAATGTGACCCCATGGGCTGTAGCCCACCAGGCCCCTCTGTCCATGCAATTTCCCAGGCAAGAATACTGCAATGGGTTGCCATTTTCTTCTCCAAGAGATCTTCCCAACCCAGGGATCAAACCCACATCTCCTGCATTGCAGGCAGATTTTTTAAAGATGAGCCACAAGGGAAGCCCACAATGGAGTACTATTCAGTCACAAAGATTTTAACAAATCAAACGTTCCCATTTTTAACAACATGAATAGACCTAGGGGCTATTATTGGAGAAGGCAATGGCACCCCACTCTAGTACTCTTGCCTGGAAAATCCCATGGACAGAGAAGCCTGGTACTGCAGTCCATGGGGTCGCTCAGAGTCAGAAACGACTGAGTGACTTCACTTTCACTTTTCACTTTCATGCACTGGAGAAGGAAATAGCAACCCATTCCAGTGTTCTTGCCTGGAGAATCCCAGGGACGGGGGAGCCTGGTGGGCTGCCGTCTATGGGGTCTCGCATAGAGTTGGACATGACTGAAGTGACTTAGCAGCAGCAGAGGCTATTATGCTTAGTGAAATGAGTCAGTTCAGTTCAGTCACTCAGTTATGTCTGACTCTTTGCCACCCCAAGGACTGCAGCATGCCAGACTTCCTTGTTCATCAACAACTCCCAGAGCTTGCTCAAACTCATGTCCATTGAGTTGGTGATGCCATCCAACCATCTCATCCTCTGTTGTCCCCTTCTCCTCCTGCCTTCAATCTTTCCCAGCATCAGGGTCTTTTCAAATGAGTCAGTTCTTTGCATCAGGTGGCCAAAGTATTGGAGTTTCAGTTCAGCATCAGTCCTTCCAATGAATATTCAGGACCAGTTTCCTGAAGTCTCCCTGCAGTCCAAGGGACTCTCAAGAGTCTTCCCCAACACCACAGTTCAAAAGCAGATATGAGTCAGATAAAAAAAAGTGAAATGAGTCAGATAAACAAATACTGTCAGTTTTCACTTTTATATGGAATCCAAAAAATAAAACAAATGAACAATTATAGCAAAACAGAAATGAACTAACAAATACAGAGAACAAACTTGTGGTTACCCATGAA
Organism: Bos grunniens; assembly: GCF_055505025.1. Taxonomy (NCBI): domain Eukaryota; kingdom Metazoa; phylum Chordata; class Mammalia; order Artiodactyla; family Bovidae; genus Bos; species Bos grunniens. The sequence continues at coordinate 17,459,149 of NC_141192.1, forward strand.
GAGTGCCTTGGAGGGAGGGGCAGAAAAGGGGAAGGGGTTAAGATGTACAAATTACTAAGAATAAAATAAATAAGATATAAGGATATATAATGTACAGGACAGGGAACATTGCCCATATTTTAAAATAACCTGAAATGGACTTTAATATATAAAAATACTGAATCACTATGTTGTATACCTGAAAGTAATATCATAAGTCAACCATACTTCAATTAAAAACGGAGAAGTCAAACTTGATATAAAGAGCTATTCTGATGTGAATCAGTACATGATAACAGTTATTAAGCTTCCTGCAAACAAAGTAATGATATGTAGTTCTAAGCTAAATATATCATTCCTGGTTCTGAATTAAGAAGCACAAAGAACTAAGAGTCTTATATGCACATTATGTATCCTCAGCTATTAACAGTTCTATTATCATTTCAAATGATCAACACATATATTTATTTTTATATACATATAAGGCACTGCAGGGTTTATAAAAAATCCTATAATCTAAGCCCTCAACCCCAAGGAGGTTAAAATTCTAAAAACTAAACTAAATCATCCATATATTAAAAACTACAGACTCAAGGCAATAAAAGTATAAAATATATGGTCAGGCAAGTAAGCAATCTATAAACTGCCAGGAGGAAGGGAGAGGAAAAAAAAAATATCACCGAACAGATAGAACTTGAGCTAGGCCTTAAAGGATAAACACAATGAGACTGTGAGAGAGGGATGAAAGGAACAAGCAAGGGCCTTCCAGGCTGTGGATCTGCAAAGTGAAAGAGCTAGGATAAAGGTGAGCGTGTACCTGGTGGTTAGGGATGGGTCTATTCAAGGCATGCAGGAGACAGAAAGTTACAACTGTAACTTGTACTAGCTTGGGCACATTATTTAGAACCCTCCAGCCTCTATTTCTTCAACAGTGGTAATAACAGTATGTACTTTACAGGAATAAATTACATAAAACCATGCATGTACGGTGCTTCACACAACCTGAAAGTTAATAAGCAATCAGTTCAGTTCAGTCGCTCAGTCGTGTCCGACTCTTTGCGACCCCATGAATCGCAGCACGCCAGGCCTCCCTGTCCATCACCAACTCCCGGAGTTCACCCAGACTCACGTCCAACAAGTCGGTGATGCCATCCAGCCATCTCATCCTCTATCGTACCCTTCTCCTCCTGCCCACAATCCCTCCCAGCATCAGAGTCTTTTCCAATGAGTCAACTCTTCACATGAGGTGGCCAAAGTATTGGAGTCTCAGCTCTAGCATCATTCCTTCCAAAGAAATCCCAGGGCTGATCTCCTTCAGAATGGACTGGTTGGATCTCCTTGCAGTCCAAGGGACTCTCAAGAGTCTTCTCCAACACCACAGTTCAAAAGCATCAATTCTTCGGCACTCAGCTTTCTTCACAGTTCAACTCTCTATCAAAACAACATTATCATTAACAGTGGAAAGATAGACTGGAATTCAATTTTAGAAGGTCCTGAATATCAGACAGTGGCCAAAGGACTGGAAAAAGTCAGTTTTCATGCCAATCTCAAAGAAAGGCAATGCCAAAGAATGCTCAAACTACCGCACAATTGCACACATCTCACATGCTAGTAAAGTAATGCTCAAAATTCTCCCAAGCCAGGCTTCAATAGTACGCAAACCATGAACTTCCAGATGTCCAAGCTGCTTTTAGAAAAGGCAGAGAAACCAGAGATCAAATTGCCAACATCCTTTGGATTATTGAAAAAGCAAGAGAGTTCCAGAAAAACATCTATTTCTGCTTTATTGACTACGCCAAAGCCTTTGACTGTGTGGATCACAAACACCTGACCTGCCTCCTGAGAAATCTGTATGCAGGTCAGGAAGCAACAGTTAGAACTGGACATGGAACAACAGTCTAGTTCCAAATAAGGAAAGGAGTACATCAAGGCTGTATATTGTCACCCTGCTTATTTAACTTGCATGCAGAGTACATCATGCGAAATGCTGGGCTGGATGAAGAACAAGCTGGAATCAAGACTGCTGGGAGAAACATCAATAACATCAGATATGCATATGACACCACTCTTATGGAAGAAAGTGAAGAACTAAAGAACCTCTTGATGAAAGTGAAAGAAGAGAGTGAAAGTTGGCTTAAAGCTCAACATTCAGAAAACTAAGATCATGGCATCTGGCCCCTTCACTTCTTGGCAAATAGATGGGGAAACAGTGAAAACAGTGACAGACTTTATTTTGGGGGGCTCCAAAATCACTGCAGATGGTGACTGCACCCATGAAATTAAAACTGCACCCATGAAATTAAAAGATGCTTACTCCTTGGAAGAAAAGTTATGACCAACCTCGATGGCATATTAAAAAGCAGAGACATTACTTTGCCAACAAAGGTCCGTTTAGTCAAAGCTATGGTTTTTCCAGGAGTCATGTATGGATGTGAGAGTTGGACTGTGAAGAAAGCTGAGTGCCGAAGAATTGATGCTTTTGAAGTGTGGTGTTGAGAGAAGACTCTTGAGAGTCCCTTGGACTGCAAGGAGATCCAACCAGTCAATCCTAAAAGAAATCAGTCCTGAATATTCATTGGAAGGACTAATGTTGAAGCTGAAACTCCAACATTTCGGCCACCTGATGTGAAGAGCTGACTCATTAGAAAAGACCGTGATGCTGGGAAAGATTGAAGGTGGGAGGAGAAGGGGACGACAGAAGATGAGATGGTTGGATGGCATCACCAACTCAATGGACGTGAATTTGAGTAAACTCCGGTAGTTGGTGATGGACAGGAGGCCTGGCGTGCTGTAGTCCATGGGGTCACAAAGAGTCAGACATGACTGAGCCAAACTGAACTGAATATCAGACTAAGGTATTTATATTAAATCCTAAAGGTGGTGCCATGTAAAAGTTTTTTGAGAGGACATGCTTTGGTGAGATTTTTAAAAGATAAATTTGGCAAGAAGATACAGAATGGACTGATTGCAGAGGAAACACTGAAAAGTTGAGATGCTATTTAGACAAATGTCCAGACACATGGTAAGAGTTCTACTATAAGGAAGGATGGTGATTAAGGGAACATAAAGTATAAGATAAGTGAGATGAGAAAGATAGGCTCCAACTAGGATTTAGTTACTAGATAAAAGGATGGGATATAGGTATAACTCACAGGTTATTACGGATTTGGTTCTAGACCACCACAATAAAGCAAATATTGCAATAAAGTGAGTCACATGACTTTCCTGGTTCCCTAGTGCATCTGGAAGTTCTGTCTGTTTACTGTACTGTTAAGGGTGCAATAGCATTATGTCTGAAAAAAAGTACACACCTGTGGAAATGCTTTATTGCTAAAAACGCTAACCATCTTCTTAGCCTTCAGCCAGTCATAGTACTAACATCAAAGACCACTGATCGCACATCACCATAACAAATGATGAAAAAGTTTGAAATATTGCAAGAACTGCCAAAATGTTACACAGAGACCTGAAGTGAGCAAATGCTGTCAGAAAAACAGTGCTGACAGACTTGCTCAACACAGGGTTGTCACGAACCTTCAATTTGTAAAAAATGCAATACCTGTGAAACACAATAGAGAATCAAAGGTATCAATAAAAAAAAAAGTGAAGTCAAAAAAGAGGTGCCATTTGGGGAAAAAACTCTACATTCTGGTTACATTTGAAAGCTCACTCACTGATTTAACGACAATCAGAGGGAAGGAGAAAATCCAGCATGTACAAATACACCAGCATATCCAAGTGGCAACTACTTGGCTTGTAAGTCTTTTCCATAGTAAAGAATGGATGAAGTATTTTCGGAGGCATCCCCAAACCTGGTTACAATAAAGAGCAGTCATTAACACCTACTTTAGTCATCTCACTCAGCTCCAGTAACACAATGGCACTTTGATAATTCTATAATTCAGACACCACATATTCTAAGATATGAGGTTAATTTGTTCAGTTTTCTCCACATAACCTTCAAATGTTGACAATGAATTTTCTGTGTTTTTCAGAGCTGCTAATACTTTTGTACACTTTTTCTTTGAAGAATAACATAAATAGAGAGAAATATATGTTTGGTGAATTTTCACAAAATGAACACATCCATGTAACCAGTACTCAAAAGAAGAAACAGAACATCACTGGCACCTCAGGAAACTCCTTCATACCCCAATCCCAACACTTTCCCCACCCCCACCAAGGATAATCAGTCTCCTGACACACACAGTTCTATCTGTTTTTGAGATATATGTAAGTGAATACTGTTTGGTGCCTGGCTTCTTTTGCCAGACACTATTATATTTGTAAAATTCACATATTATTATAAATAGCTATTCTCTGTTTACCGTGATCAATGTTTAACATTCACTGTGTGATCATGCCAGAAAACTATCTGCCCATTTTATTGTTGATAGGCATTAGGAAAATTCCAGCTTGAACTATTACAAGTAGTCCTGTTATGAACGTTTTTGTTCATGTCTTCTGGTGACTACATGCACACAATTCTGTTGTATATAAATCTAGGAGTGGAACTGATGAGTCACAGAGCATACATGTGTTTAACTTTAGTAAATAACATACATTTTTAAGGAAGAAATAGTTTAAGGTCTTTTTGAGGAAATTTGAATGATTAATGATTCATCAGAAGGTGCTGACTTAAAAAAATACTTTTAGGAGGGTAAACATATTGAAGTAGGATGGCTGATCTGCACTGCTTCCAAAGAAAGCAATTTATTTTAGAATATTTTCACCAGCAATTTTGCATATGACAATAACAGAAGTAACCAAGTCTGTCTTGTCCTTTCTGGAATTGATGATACTAAAAATTTAGGAACAAACTGAAGAGCCGTTGCTATTAAAAGTAAGTACTTTCTTGACAAGTTACAGAATATAAATGTTACAAGTCAGAAGTCTGCAGTAGTTAAGCCTGTACTCATTTAATCATACTCCTGGAAACTGAAAGACTTCAAAACTAGTTTAATACTCAGGTGGTCATATAAATGCCTTCTACATCAGTGAACATGCTAATAAAATTCATTTAATCCTAGAACAGGAAAAGAATATTATGCAAAGACTATGGGAATCTGAATAAAGCATGGATTAGTTAATAATAATGTATCAACACTGGTTCATTACTATTTATTTTTATATATATATATATATTCATTGATTATAACAAATGTACCATACTAATGTAAGATGTTAATAATAGGGAAAATGGGGAAGGGGTATCTATGAGAATTCTATATATAATCTTAGTCATTTTCCTGTAAATCCAAAACTGTTTTAAAATAAAATTTATCTTTAAAACTTCATTTAAAACTCATAACATAATCTACAGATTGTAGTACACCTGCTAAACTCTTCTTAGGACACAATCCAAATGCACTTTGAGCTGTTAGACACTCATACACACATACATACACATACAATCCTGCTATCTGTGAGCTTAGACACACAAATACATGAAGGAAGCTTTCTATCTGTGCCAGTTTTGGTTTTGCTCCTAGCTATAAAATTATTATGCAGGCTTAGACTTCTTTTCAATCCAACTAACCTAACCTTTTTTGAGTATACACTATAAGCACTTAGTGATTCATTAAGAAGCAATTCCCCAGTTACCTTCAAACGATAAAAGCATCCAAACTCCAAGTAAGGTCAATTCTCCAATAAATCATATCTTTGTGGTTTAAATCATTGAATTTTTGCTTTTACTTCACAGAAAATAAGGGAAAAAAGATTGTGCCTTACAGCTAGTAGGGAAAACAAGTAGCTCTAATGTGGTTTAAGACCTAGCAGAAGGAACCCTGAGCAAGGAAGCCGGAGACCTAGCTTCTAGCTTCAATTTTATCACTTTTCAGCTAACCTAATGAATTCAACTGTAGTCACACCATGTCTATCTCTAAGTACAACTTGAAGTTTGGTTCTTTTGTAGGAGAAATCAGCAAACTTTTTCTTAAAAGAGCCAATTATTTTAGGCTTTGTGGGTCATGTGGGTTCTGTCACAACTCAAATGTTATTAATACAAAAGCAGTCATAGACAACATGTAAATGACAAATGTGCCTGTGTTCCAATAAAACTTTATTTATAAAAAACAAGCAATGGTCTTGGTTACAGTTTGCCAGTTCCTATTCTATATATCAGGGGCAAGAAAATCAACTGACAAGTTCAATTTTGTAAAACTATTCCACTGAAATAAACTGTGTTTTGTTTGCAGGGAAAAAACGCTTATGAATCAGGATCTTCACATACCTGAGAATGTTCAAGTTTCCCCTGCGTGAACAGGTCACATCACCAATACCTAAGACAGAGCAGGAAAACACTCTTCCTTACATGGTTGTTATGACATAACAGGGGGTGTGTTAATTTATATAGGCAAAATTTACAAGGTGACCTGCAAAAGTAAAATACCAAGTTTTAGCAACTTTAGCAACAAATACAGAAACCCAAATCTCATTAACACCAATAATCACTTCTTCCTTATAGTAAGCTAAATTAATTCAGAAAACTGCCAAGGTCACTGGCTTTGCTGGGAGAGCTGTTTTGTTTCCATGTAACTCAGCTGGTTTAGAACAATAGACCCTTAGTCATCCATAACCTATTAAATTTCCAGGAGGCCAGAGTAACGAACTGTTTGAACTAATTTAGAAGTTTGATTCATTCTGGGATGGGACAGGGGTTTTTCATCAGTATAAATGGTCTAATCAAGCCAAGATCGTATTTATCATCCTTATAGGGTCTATCCTAGTAAAAATGTTCCCTTCTGTGTTAGTCACCTTGCTAAATTCAGCTTCATGTTAGCTACCAGATATTCAACAGCAGGCTGGAGCAAAGAGCCGGCCCACAAGGATCAAGCAAGTGCCTTTTTAAAAACTAATCTTAAGGAGTTCCTCTCCATGGCTTTGCAAAGTAAGCAAAAACCATGCCAAATAGTAAAAAAGGCACTTACTTGACTCCCACAGACCAGCTCCACACTCTAGCAGCTGTCACTGGCATGGTACATGGAGAGTGAGGTGGAAACGATTATCTTGCCAACCACTGTAGGAATGGTAGCGAAAGACCTAAAAGAATAGAAAAATGTAAAGTCAATGTCAAAGGAGAGGCCCTCCTGAGCCTGCTGACATGGGTACCTCAGCTTTTAATGCCGAAAAAGAAAAGGAAGTCTGAAAAGTTCAAGTCATTCTTATTACAAGCAATCCTTTAGGACAAGAGAGCACTTTTAAAAGAAAATGAATTATAACCTAGACTAAATCCAGACTGGTTATGAGAAACTCTGAAATACACTTTTTTTCCCAGAGAAAGTATTGAATCGTTCAGAAATAAAATTGAATCATAGAGAAATAATAATAAAATAAAAACAGAATCATAAGAGAAATAAAAATAGCGAGAATCTGAAGCAACAACTCTTAAATTAATACTTTTAGAAATAGTATTAAGGGGAAATTTTTTTCACATACCCCTACCATTCTAGCATTTGAAAAACAGAGAACTGTGATAAACTATACAGAAATAAGAAATATTAGTAAAAACTTAGGAGTTTCCCAGAAATAGAGGTGTCAGCCTATCGAAGTTCACTCAGGAACTTTCGCCAGTTTCAGAAACAAGTTTATAAAACTTAAGAAATTTTGGCACAGTTAAAAAAAAAAAATTCAACTCATTTGCGTATCCATACAACTCTCTGGTTTAGAAAGTATGTTTTCAAATGCTTTACTCTTGGCCATTTAATTAGAGATCATCGAAAAACAAGAAGAGTAATTTTTATTTTTATTTATTTTAAATATAAGCTTATCTTATTTTTTGGCCGTGCTGTGTGGCATCCTAGTTCCCTGATCAGGGGTCAAATCCACGCCCTCTGCAATGGAAATGCATAGTCTTAACCACTGGGCCACCGGGGACGTTCCAAGAACAATTTTTAAAAGCCTGTTTACATACCTATCTTCTCTCTCCATCCTACACTATTTATGGGTGAAATAATTTGTGGGGGAAAAAAACAGTGTGATGTGCAAGAAAAATAGCAACAGTGAAAAAACAACAATCATTCTGAATTCGCAATCCCCTCTTCTCCTCCCATCTAATCAGTCCTATCAAAACAAAACTAGCAAAAAATAAAAAAACCTCCTTTACTTGCAGGTCCATTCAGCACGCTTTTCCTCAGAACCACAATCCAAAGAAACAGGCAGTTGAGTTTACTCATTCTTGAGGCATCAGAATCCACCCAATAAAAACAAGCAAATAATTTAAGCTTTCAATCTAAATAAATTATAGCCAAAAAAGTATTCTTGCACTAGCCCTTAATTCTAATATGTTTAAATTTGGGTCACTTTTTTAATGGACAGTCTGGTGATTCAAACTACCCAGGCCTCAATTAATTTAATTAGAATGGAATATTCACTGTTAATAGCAACTCTGGCCAGACTACATCTTGGGTGCTTAACTAATGTTTTCTTCTTAATTTTGGCTTGTGTTTGCTTTGCCTCAGCTCCAGGCCCTGGAAAGCATCCCGTTTATTGGTGTTTCCCTCACTGCATCAGCATTTCTGGTTAATGCGCTACAGCAAATCACTTGGAGGTACAGCCTGAATGGAGTTCTGTACTGTGTATTCTGCAAAACTGTTCAGCCCACCATATGAAAGATATTGCAAATCAAAGACTACAGGAGACTGGCAAGAAAACATATTGCTCAGAGATTGGTTTTTTAAATTAATGACTACAAAGAAAGAATACACACTGACATACATACATAACACGTATATATGTAAACACATATATTATTAATACAATTATTTATTTCACACCACCTGCCTGCCTCAGAAAGAAGTACCTCCCCTCAGTCCCACACTTTGTTTTTCCTTTACTGCATCAAAACCATGACACAATCCAAGAATCGGTTTTTGGTTTATTTTTTACCACATAACAGACATATCTTTTTACAAAACAAAGCATATAGCTTTAAAATACAAATTACTCCAAACACACAGAAAAGAAATAATGACTAAATACCAACAAGTTTCTATCCACAGCTTGCCTGCACTTGAAAAATCTGAGAATTTTAATAGAATTAACCAAGCTTTTGCTGCATCTCAGTCCCTTATGAGTTCACTGTAATACAGCAGATGCTGTTCTGCATTTTGTATAAGACACGCTCATCTGTGTAATGAAACATTACTCGTCTCTGCCTTCTCTTGGGAAGTATAAAGGGCTTTCCCAGAAAAATGATAAATGAGGACATTCCACACCAAAAAAGGAATTGGCCTTTTTGAAAGTCAAAACAACATTCCTAATCTGACTTTTAAAATGACATATTTCTCTTTCCTATCCCCCTAAAATGTTCAGCTAAAAAGGTTTTCAGTTAACAGGAAAATGGATAAATATGTGCAACAGAGAATGAAACACCCCCCAGCTAAAAATGAATGAGTCAGAACCAAAGGTATCAACTACACAATTTAAGTTTTAAGCAAAAAAGAACAAATTATATAAGGATATATCCAATGTAATATCTTCTAAATAAGACTTAAAACATGTTTACAATGTTGTATGAGCTATATGGCATAAACATATACAAGGGAAACATCAAACTGGAGAGTGTTTGGCAAAGAGGAGAGGAAATAGGCCTGAGGAAGGCAACCTGGGGTAGCAATTATAATTGTATTATTTCTTAAGCTAAAAGAAATACATTATTCTACTTGTTTTTATAGACATTACATACTTCATAATTTAAAAAAAGACTTTTCCCTTTATATGTTTGACGAACAACAAAATTCTTTATGAAGGACATCCACTTCCCCACCCCCAGCACCAGAAAACCACCACCCTCAGCTGTCAGTATGGCCTTTCCAAGCGGGCTTCTTTGAGAGCCTGATCCTCAGTAGTTATCTTTTTTCTTCTGCTAGTGCTGCTACTTTCTGATGCTGGCTGTGATGTAACCTTCCAGATCCATATCTCAGAGCCTCAGCCTGTCTCTACTTTTAATCTTACCAAGAGTATTCGTTTTAGGCAAGAAATCTATTACACATAGTTTCCTTTCATTTCCCCCCTTTAACTGCTGAAAGCTCTAGTAATCATTAAAAAGAGAGCCATTATGTATCTAAAGCTCACTGGACTTTGTGGCAGTTGGCCAAGCTATGAACTCTATTTCCTTCTGAATCAACTACTAACACAGGATGAGATATTAAAATTAAAGAAAGTACTGAGTTCAAGTCTCCATTTAATAAATGAACATTCCAAAATTTTGTAACATCGTATATACTACAATTCTGTTCTACCATCTCAATTGTGCTTGGATAACATTTTGTTTTGATGCTTAAGTCAGAGCTAGAAATGGAAAAAAATAAATTTCATATTTTGGGGGGTTAACGAGAACAAAATAAGAAAACAAAACCCAATTACTAACATGCATATAGATGAGACATTCAGACAGAGTATACCCTTGGGATCCCCTCAAAAACAAAAACAACAACAAAATCACTATTACCTCTTTGTGATCAGAAAACTCATTTTTTCCTGTCTACTCAGCAGCTTCTGTCCTTAGCATTCAAAGATCACGGAAAGAGAGGTAGTAAGAAAGAGACAGGGACAGACATTAGCTGGTATTCTTCTGTTTACGAAAGAAATGTAATTCCATCAAAACCAAACCAAAAACTTTCCATTTTCTCACTTGCTTTTTACTACTTCCACTTCATTCCATCTTTAAACACTTCTTTAAAGTATTCTGACAGCTATAATCTGTTTTAAAGTGAAAAATAGGTTTTTATCACACTTGGCCACTTGCCACAGCCCTAGCAGCTAGCAGAATTCTGGCAGTACAAGATACAGGATACAGTGGGGGTAGATGGAAATACAGAAGATTTGTTCCAAAATAAACACCTCCAAAAACCTGTCATCTTTGGAAATATGTATCAGTAGGGAATATAGAGTTGGCAGCACCTCGTTCAAATAGTTCCTTTCTCTTTTCAGCAGTGCCCAGCCCTTCACTCTTCTCTATTCTCCTTCACTTGCTCCAAATACCTCCCAGGTAGATGTCACTGTGTCAATTTCTTAAATTACCTATAGCGTACATTCTTTTTTTTCCATTACTCTTTTTACTTAACATTGCACATAGCCATGCTTGTTTCAGCACAACCTGTGAAGTCTTTTAAGATTATCAGCTGCTGTCTGAAGCAAAGTCATTCCTTCTTGATAGCTCTATGATTTCCATCTGTAGAATCAAGGCACAGGGAACAAGATGATATACCAGGTTGAAGGAGTCGGACAATGGTCCCTAGGACTTTTTAACTCACTGACTCATTTGTCCAACACTGACTGAATGTCTACATTCACGACACTGTAGTAGACTCAGTTCACAGGGTTTGGAAGACCAGACTACTATGAACAACTAACCACTTGTTAAGATTTTCACACTGGGGATTCCTGTAGTATAAAATCAAAGAAACATTTTCTGTTCCAGTCTGGCAGGTCACAACTCAGAATTCATGAATGATTAGCACAGTCCTGTCTCACAACACACCATCATTAACTGCTTTTTTCCTCCTCCCTTCTCTCCAACTCTGAATTTCCCACCATATCTTTACCTCTTTTCCAACTCCCTCAGCAGTTTGAATTAGAAGAAGAAGAAAAAAGAAAGATGGAAACAAAGGCTTAATGAATTAAGAGGAACGTAGGGTAAATTGTTCATCAAGATGTCAGAAGTAATTATGCAAACTGTCCTGAAAAGGAATTGGAAGGCTCTTTTTTTGTCACTTCAAGCCCTTTGCTCTTGTGAGAATAAGTAAACATATAACCATCAGTTACTGATTTTATACAAGCTAGCCAATGAAATAACATAAAAATTGCTTGTCGTGTTACATAAAAATGATAAATTAGAATTAAAGAACTTTTTAGGTTCACCTGACCAAGCATCCGTATTGAACTGACAAAAATAATAGGATCAAAGAGGTTATGCCACTCACTCAAAGTCAAACAGCAAGTTATGGAAGAGAAAGCAGCAGAGCCCAGACCCCTAACTCCATTATACCACATAGCACATAATTCTCTTCAATTACTTCTTATTTTGGTGACTGGGAAACACACACACACACAAATACATACACACTCTTAGCACTTCCATCTTTTCATTTGTTTAACCATCCCAGAGAACTATTAATAATAAATTCTGTGATGGTACAACTATTATTTGCTCCCATAAGATTTCAAAACGTTCATCAACTACACCGCAAATACAATCTTTTCTGGTAGAGCAGATACACTAATGCCTCTAAAAAATTGTCATAATTGTAAAGTAAATATTTACCTTTGTATTATAATAAAACCTAGAAGACCAAAGAATATGTGCTCTCCAGTAAGAAAGCCAGTAAGGTCCTAGTCAATTAAAATGTTAGAGAAATCATTTCAAATAACTTGTTCTCAACCCTACATAAAGGCTCAGCGCCAAAGAATTGATGCTTTCAAACTGTGGAAAGCATCTTTGGAGAAGAATCTGCAAAGTCCCTTGGACAGCAAAAAGATCAAACGAATCAATCTTAAAGGAAATCAACTCTGAATATTCATTGGAAGGACTGATGTTGAAGCTCCAATATTTTGGCCATCTAAGGTGAAGAGTTGACTCATTTGAAAAGACCCTGATGCTGGGAAAGACAGAAGGCAGAAGGAGAAGGGCCAACAGAGGATGAGATGGCTGGATGGCATCACTGACTCAGTGGACGTGGGTTTGAGTAAACTCCGGGAGATGGTGAAGGACACGGAAGTCTGGCGTGCTGCAGTTCATGGGGTCGCAAAGAGTCGGACACGACTTAGCAAGTGAACAACAACAACAACATATATGTGTGTGTGTGAGTGTGTGTGTGTATATATCACTACACTTGCAACACTGAGGGATAATACATATATATTCCTACTACTTCTGCCACTCCAATTTCTCATATTATGAATTTCTCAGAGAAATTCATAATATGAGAAAGAAGACTACATTCATAATATGAGAAAGAAGACTGCTAAAATTTCACTAAGAAAAGATTTCATGCTTAGGAATAGCTAGTTTTGTTTGCTTATTTGTTTTTTAAAAGATAAGATCCTCATACTTAAAATTGGTATTTAATGCTTAATCATACTTAATGCTTAATATTTCCTAAAGGAAATCAAATATCACAGAAATGGAAAGTTAAAGGGAACAAAGCCCAATAAAATTACTCAAAAGTATTCATCTAGTTAATGAACATGTTAAGAGTTTCTGCTTTGGCAGAGTATAATACACAGAACATATTCTTTCAACAAGATCTGCTGAATGCTTATCATGCTATGTGAACTTTTTCATACTGCTATGCAAATCTTCCAGATTTTGATATTATGCGGTACAGGTAGGGAGGCAGGAATAGGGATAATGTGGATATCTGATTTTATATATAAATTTTTTAATAATTTAAAAATAATTAAACCAGTTTTTTTAATACAAAAGCAGAGGTGTAGAAAAAACAACAAAGAAACATACTCAACATGACAATAAAAAGAAACTCACAGAAAAGGTCAAAAAATAAAATTTCTGTACTTGAGTAATACAGTCAGAAAGGCTGCCTTTCTACCTAGTACTTACTAGCTGAGTAACAGCCCACAGCCAAGTCCTATCAGCAGTCCACAGCCAGTCAAGTCTTATCAACTCTACTTCCTAAACCTCCCTTCTCTCTGTTCTCTTGTTCTCTATCCTCAATGCTACTGTCCTAGTTTAGACACCTTTTGCCTGGTCAATTAAGATGTTCTACTTGTGTCTGTTGTCTTTCCAGCCCCAGCCTCTCCAACGAAGTCCGCACACTGATGCCGGTGTGAACCTAAAAGCAGAACCTAACCATGATTCAACTGCTTGAAATTCTTCCCTTGCTCACCTATTTGACAAGTAGCATTTCTGCAAACTGTAGCTTAAACTGCACAATCAGTTTAAATGGGTCTCAACCAGAATTTCCTTAAGAAAACAGAATAGAAACTGTACATGCCTTATACTTAGTAAAAATATTGTAGCATGAGACCTTTCCCAGTTTTATGCACACATGCATATACTCAATCAAAATACAAAAGTTATTTCTACTGTGGGTTGAGTTTTTTAAAAAAATGCTGACTTAATAAAATTTCAGCTCCTTCGCAGGTTCTTTCACAATCTGATCCTTTATCATAGCAAGCGGTTAAGAGACAGGCTCTGGAGCCAGACTACGTGGGTTTACACACTAGCTATGCCACTCACTAGCTGTGTTATCCTGGGCGAGTCATTTACTAGCTGTGTGTCACTGACTGACTGTGATTCTGGGCAAATCACTCAATCAGCCTGATGCAACTCAGTTTCACTATCTGTAAAACAAGGATAATAGCAGTACCTGCTCATAGGGTGTCACAAGAATTAAGTGAGACTGTATAGTGCTTGGGACATGGTGCACTTGATACATTTTATTATTGGTATCACTACTACTGTCCAACTTAATCTCCAGCTGTTCTTACCCAAACTCCAATTCTAACAAATGACTGGCTGTTTCTCAAGTACATTGTACCCCTCACACTGTCATGTTAGATACCACTGCTGCCTTAAATATGAATCGACCTTTTCAGCCCCCCACACATTATATTTCCTCATATTTCAGCTCAAGCAAGGTCTCCCCACTTAAAGGCTTTCCTAACATCCTTTGGTAGCTCTCAGTGTTCCCACTGAGTCTCTACAGGGGAAAAAAGAAAGAGCATAGCCAGCTGCAGTCTTGTTTATGAAGGTCTCCTGGCCAGGCTGTGAACCCTTAGAACCACAAGAGAAACATGTCTCTTTACCAGCAGTGTCTCACAGAGAGTAGGTGTTCCACAGATATTCTCTGAATGACTCTAGGTTATTCATCTTTCTAGGTCTTTATTTTCTCATTTGTACAATGGGGACAGTATTTTGCCTGAAGGGTTGTTATGGAGTACACTACACAATGTTGTAAGTGTTTGATAAGGAAGCAATGCTCAGCTATTACCAGGTTTACTGGGTGGCACTTTTTAGAATCTCAAACTGAATTTCAAAGATCTCGGGCAGGGGGCGTGGTGGGGGCGGCTTGAGGAGCAATACCTTAGACCTTTATCAGCTAAAATCTGGTGGGGAGAGTAAAAAAAAAAAGATTTAAGAAATGTAGCCAATGGGAGGGATAAGATCTCTTGGAAGAAACTGCAGCAGATGCTTGAGAAACAAAACTGAAGGAGCAGACCCTGAAAAGGAAGGAAGACCCACACTGACAACCAGCATGCTACAGCTTTAATTTCAGCCAGACTCAGGCTTACATCTCAGCTCCAAAACATTTGTTCATCTTTGCATCCCTATCATTAAAACAGTTTATGAAACGAAAAGAAGAAATTAATCTATTTCATCCTCAATTTCCTTATCTATAAAACTAGCACAATAATACCTTTCATAGGGTTATGGTAAGAATTAAACATGGAAACACAATGCCTTTAACTCTGAAATGCTTTCTTCTATATCTACCCCTCTATCTTTAAAGGCCAGGTAGTTCAGCTAACCTATTTGCTCTCCTGTTATTTTATAAACTATCAGTTGCATTAATACTCTTAAACTTCCTGTAACATCATTTACCATAGGTAAGAAGTACAAAGTGGGCCAGTCTTAGAAGGCAAAAAAGAAATTTTAAACATCTTGCAACCTGTAAGATAGTAAACTCAGGACTGAACATTTGAGACTACCCTCTGGATAGCATCATACACCCAATGGGCTCTGCTCAGCAGTTTTCTGGTGATTATTACAAGTGCTCTCACCAAAAGAAAGTGGACAATAATAAGAAAAAATATGTACAAACTGAAAACTTTAGTAACAAAGCATAAAAGGTAAACATTTCACCCTTTTGGATTAATAAGTATTATTAACATCATCAAAGGACTTGTAGAAAGACTCTTATTTTTAACAGATGTCAAAATGCAATGTCGTATTAACCAATTATTCCAGAACTGAAGTAGAAAAAGTTCAGTTTTAGTATGCTAGTAAAGCCAGTTAGTGATGTAATTTACCAAGTTATGCTTTTACCAATAAAAAAAATTCGAGCCTGTACATGGTTTATGGGTCAAGAATTCACTAAGCTTATTAAAACTACTTTGCTTGAAGTCACCTTTGATTTTTACACAAGCTGTCTCACTGCAAGCATTTAACAAAGTGCAGTGAAATAAATGGATCATTTTCCATTTGTGTTCAGCTGCAGAGGACAGGTTTTTTTTAACCAGATGTCATCAAGCTTAATCTAAATCAGGGAGTAACCAAAATTCAGTTTGACTTTAGGGTCTTGCTGGAAGAATTTGACCCCAATTCACTTTCAAAAACCAGTCTCAGCTTAATCATTTTTAGAATGAAACAGAATTATATAATTTCAAGGGGGAAAAAACTGAATGGGAAAATTAGCAGATGTGTTAGCCATTATCAGCTCTGTAGTAACTTGTTAGGTACCAAGGAAATAAAAGTTCCTTTCCTTTACCTACAGTCTTGTCAAGCTCTAAATTCTAGGACTCTTTTAGGTACATGTCTTCCACAGTAACATCTTCCTGTAACATGTTGTTCCTGTACTGTATCAATCAGTCAAATAAAGATTAGAGGATTCCTCTATACTGAGTGGGCTTCCCTGGTGGCTCAGAGGTTAAAGCGTCTGCCTCCAATTCGGGAGACCTGGGTTTGATCCCTGGGTCGGGAAGATCCCCTGGAGAAGCAAATGGTAACCCACTCCAGTTTTCTTGCCTGGAGAATCCCATAGACGGAGAAGCCTGGTAGGCTACAGTCCACGGGGTCGCAAAGAATCGGACACAACTGAGCGATTTCACTTCACTTCACTTCTATACTGAGTGGTTATCTTGAGATCTTAAAAGGTAATTATCTCCTTAATTACAGGAAAACAAACAGTAATTATTTAAGAAAACCCACAAAGCACAAAGCCAGAATATAAAAAGAAATAAAAACCTACATCTCAGGAGTTATTGAGAAAATGGTATCAGCGAAGTGCTACTATGGAAGACCATAACCACTCCTTGATCGCACTTTCAAACAGGAGGAAGCCCCAAAACCAAACGAATTCACATTCAAGTTGTTGTCTTTGTCATACGCCATTCTTGATGCTGCCTTTCTATTTAGATTCCCTCTTGGAGCAGAGTTCCATAAAGCATAAAATAGAACCCCTTGAGACTTAGAAAAGTTCAATTAATCAGAGTTTGTTGACTAAATCCAAATTTACTCCTCCAACTATCTTTGGGGCTCAAAATAAACAAGATTTTAAAATAAAGTTTCCTTAATAAGTCTGCTCTAAGCATATTTATCCAGAACCCTCAAAATCTTAGTATTTTAGTCCTCTAAAACAACAATAAATCTAGACTCTGATTCAAACATATATTTCTAATAATCTGGGTATTTCTTTTACTTTGGATAGAAAGTTTGTACCCCCCCCACCCCCCAGTAGACCTAATACAATGTTACCAACTCTCCTTTACTAGTCCACCATCAGTCCAGTTCAGTTCAGTCGCTCAGTCGTGTCCTACTCTTTGCGACCCCATGAATTGCAGCACGCCAGGCCTCCCTGTCCATCACCAACTCCCGGAGTTCACCCAGACTCAACGTCCATCGAGTCAGTGATGCCATCCAGCCATCTCATCCTCTGTTGTCCCCTTCTCCTCCTGCCCACAATCCCTCCCAGCATCAGAGTCTTTTCCAATGAGTCAACTCTTCGCATAAGGTGGCCAAAGTACTGGAGTTTCACCTTTAGCATCATTCCTTCCAAAGAAATCCCAGGGCTGATCTCCTTCAGAATGGACTGGTTGGATCTCCTTGCAGTCCAAGGGACTCTCAAGAGTCTTCTCCAACACCACAGTTCAAAAGCATCAATTCTTCGGCGCTCAGCCTTCTTTACAGTCCAACTCTCCATAAACAAGTGTAATATATAACCAAGGACAGCATTGACAATAACAAACTTAAAGCAATTACCCAAATTAACCAAATATGGTTACCTAAGCAATAAGTCATTAAACAAGTCAAGGTTGGGGGAGGGGGCGTGGCAGAGCACACCTTTTCACTGGCAAGCAGACAAAAGGGTGTGTATTTGTTATCTATGTATCTAGCACTGCTCTGGAGTCCATGAGGGACTAAAAGGAAACAAGATACACAATCTTTGCCCAGAAAGATAAGACATCCACAAATGAAACATTTAGAGAACAAGCCAGAGTCAATCTGTATCCTGAAAATAATAAATCCTACCAGCATTCAGAGAAGACAGAACAGAACAATGGGAAGGGGTTAAAAGCTAGGAAACACACAAGATTCAGACTAGGATTGCTCCTTGAATCCACCTCTATTTAAAAGCATTTTTATCCCATGGACATGTATGCTGCTGCTGCTGCTGCTGCTGCCGCTAAATCGCTTCAGTCGTGTCCGACTCTGTGCGACCCCATAGACGGCAGCCCACCAGGCTCCCCCGTCCCTGGGATTCTCCAGGCAAGATCACTGGAGTGGGTTGCCGTTTCATGAAAGTGAAAAGTGAAAGTGAAGACGCTCGGTCATGTCTGACTCTTAGCTACCCCATGGACTACAGCCCACCAGGCTCCTTCGTCCATGGGATTTTCCAGGCAAGAGTACTGGAGTGGGGTGCCATTGGCTTCTCCATGGACATGTATACACTCCTACATTTAAAACAGGTAACCAACAGGGACCTACTATATAGCACATGGAACTCTGCTCAATGTTATGTGACAGGTTGGATAGGAGGGGAGTTTGGGGGAGAAGGGATGCATGCACATGTATGGCTAAGTCTCTTCACCATTCACCTGAAACTATCACAACATTGTTTGTTAATTGACTATACCCCAATACAAAATAAAAACTTCAAAAAAAAATGTTTTTAAAGAATTTTTATCCCAGATGTCATTAACCACAAACGGAACAAGTCACTTCCCTTGGTTCCCATTAGGTCTGTTTTCTCATCTGTAAAGTGAGGAAGTTAGGTTCAAAGAGGAGTCACAGGTCCCAGTCTCTCACATAAAATGGACCTTAGAAGATAGAGGAGTGATTAAGACTAAAATTCCACTACAAAAACCGCATAAACATTTAGTATGGATATATGAGACGCTGGTTTAAGTACAGTGGAGTATTTGTGCTGAGTGGATCTGGCAAGGTAAGACTCAGCCAGTTCATAAGGATCCCAATTAAAGAACTGGGACTTGTCTCCGTGTCAGGCAATGTAACCTCTCTTAAGGTTACATTACTCTCTTAAAACTTCTAGGTTAAAAGAAAACAAAATAAAAAGCTTTCTCAGGTTAAACTGAAATGATATCACTGCCAAAGAACTACAATGTGTAAAGCAGAAAGGGACAGCCATGATCCGTAACAGTATAACGACAGACTTAAGAGATTTAGTAATTCAGCATAGCCGTTGACCACTAGGAAATGCCAACATTCAGGCTATCATAATCAGAGATGAGACAGATGGAGCAAAGAAATTACACAACCCACAGTGAAAGGCAGTTCCCTTCAAAGAATCATCCTTGAAAACAGCCACCTTCACTAACTGCACAGAAAGACATGCAACAAATATTTAAGATCAGTCTTCATTACAGCCACAGGCTGGAAAGCAATAACAGGCTCTTCACACAGAAAAGGAAAAAATTACACTAGATGGTGCTACAACTACTGACTAAGCCCCTGCAGCTTTTCTCCCATTTACTCAGTTGAACAATGGTTTAATGGGGGGGGGGGGGGGGGGGCGGTGAAGGGAGGGGGATGTCGGGGGGGAGGAGGCCAAGTTCGGTTTCATAACTTCACAACCACTTTTACCTATATTAGCTGAACTGCATTGCTCTGGGCTTGTTCTTCAAATCTGGAACAGATTCAAAAACATGCCTCTCAAGCAAAAACTCAACCAGTACTATAACTGGTTATTTATACTGATTAATTAAATTGACTCTAATTTACCAGACTTACTACAGCAGAACAAAAGTGGCACAAGCAGGACTTGTGATCTGTCCAATGCAGAGTGCCATCTGCTGCACACGCGCCGGATGTCACCCACACAAGACTCAACCTCAGCCTCTTCTCAGGGACCTTTATAAGAGCAAGTTGTTTGTTCTATATTGCCTAATACACGTGCCTCAAACCAACAGAGGAGAATTCTCATTCATGGGGTTTTGAAATACCAGTACTTTCATAACAAGCAGTAGTAAGTTTTAAAAGGAAGGAGAAAGATGTGAAGGAGCAACTGCACTTTATAATCAAAAGAATACAATAAGAGGGAAAGAAATATCTGGAGTGGATCAGAGTCCTAAAACCGTTGTATATTCCCCATATAATCTTGGCCACATCTCTCCCCTTTCTGGATCTCAATTTCAGGCATAAAATGTCAAGAATTAAATAGGTCTCTAAGAGATATCTTTCAAATTTTGAGCCTTGTGAGGAATCAAAAAATAATAGATGGAGACAGCAGTACACATGATAGCTTTGGAGCAATCATAGAAAAAGAAAAAAAATAACTTTACATATTTTAAATAATCAGGCACAACTTTTTTCAAAATCTTACAATGCTAAGTTCATTTTCAAGTCACCATTCTTACAACACTTCCGCCCATCAGAAATAACACTTCATTTAGTTGTGCTTTCAGCTCAAATTTGGCACATCACTTTTACCCACACCAGAATAGCACAGAAAAACACTTTCATGAAGTACCTGCACAAGCAAGGCACTCACAGCCTGACAGACTCGCATAGTGGAAAATACACAAGGCACAAATTTCAAAACGCTAAATGAACACCACACCCAAATAGTCTAAAAAACAACTGCAAAGTCGAATATATTATCAAAATACAGAGACAAAGACAACTTGGTAAGTCTTTAAATAGTTTGAGGGGTAGGGGAATGCAATCAGATTTTTGGGTGGCCTTATGTTTTTAAATGAACAAAACATATAACTGGAGGCTATGAAACATGCAAATCTAAATTGAACTGTGGAAAGCTCGGCTCTCACCCAAAAGCTTCAGCAAAGCAATATGTCAGTATGCCAAAATGAAGTACAATTTTCTCACAAGGAGGAGGAGAGGGTCCATATCTGTGACTAACAATAACAATACCATCTTGCATTTAAAGAGCATTAGTTCTTTTCACTACTCTTTCAGACACCTAATTTTATGCTGTCAACAGTCTTAGGGTATCCTCTAAAAACCGCCAGTTCAGTTTCCTCTCAAGAGCCATGTGATCAGAACAAGAAGACAGGTGGGTGTATTTGTTGAGGGCTGAAGGTACTAGTTTCTGCTATCAGGCAGTCTGCAGTGATTTCTCATTACCACACTATACAACTTTGCCCTAGGAAATAAAACCTACACTCTTTCTTTTGGAGTTGGCCAGATCAGATCAAAAATATGGATCTAGAAAGTCCAAAGAAAGATAACCTGCTGACTTGTTAAATCAAGAATTCCAAGTCAACTTGATCTCTTGCAACTTAAAAAGAAATATACACACACCCCAAAGCTGTTCAAATAGAAACTCCTGTGCGTTGCCAGCCAATGAAAGCCAGCAATAACGGGTTAATACAACCACCAAAACCCTGCCGCTGGGAACAACTTGTCATATTCGCTTCCCCTCTGCCTGCTGCCCACCCTTCCTTTTTCAGGCAAGCACAAGCTTATAAACCAGCCCTCCAAAAGGGCCACCGAGGACCTTTAAGGACCTGAGAGGATGGAGCTTGCCTCCTGAAGCAATGCAGTATCCATCGCAAGGGTGCTGTGCCCCATGCCCACAAGCAGGAAGTCACAGAAAGGGATAAAGTTTGATTTTCCGCCTTGCCGGTTCACATAGGGCCGAGAAGAGAACGAGGGAGCAGCCCCGCTGGGGTTCAGGGTTGCCCTCCGGGGGACAGTTCCCAGCAGCATGGCACTGCCACTCCTGACACAGACACAAGGCAGCCGCGGCAACTCAGGACACCCCAACCCGCCCGGAGGAGAAGGGAAAGGGGACAACTTGAACAGTGCTCAGTTAGGGAGCAATGGAGCAGAGCTGTTAAGGAAAAAAGAGGGAGGGACCGAGATTGGGGCGGGTCGGGGAGAGGTTCAAGTCCCTTCCCTTCCCCGCCCTGGTGTCCCCGGTCCTGCGGGGACATCCCAGCCGTCGCCCCTCCTCCTCCTCCTCCCGGCTTCCTCCGCCCTTCTTTTATTCCTGGTTGCCGCCGCAGGCGCCTGAAGGGCACGGCGGCTCCTCGGTGCCCGGCAACCTCGGGAGCGGCCGCGAGTTGAGGGAACTCGCCCGCTGCCCCGGCGGCCTGCCTGCCGGCGGCTCCCACACGCCAGCACCGCCCCGCCCTCCCCGGAGCCGCCAGGCGCGCTCGCTCACCGTCCGGTGGTGCTGCTGCTGCCGGTGGCGGCTGACGCCCAGAGCAGGGAAGCAGCCCGCAGTCAGCGCTCCGCAGCCGCCGGCGCCCCCGCCGCCGCCACCCCGGGAGGAGAGGAGCAGCAGCAGCGATCTACCTGCGGCGGCCGCCATCTCTCAACTGTAAACGGCGCCGACCCAGGCAGCGCAGCGGACGGCCGGGGCGGAGCTAAGGCCGCCACTCACCGGCGCCGGCCCAACTGCCGCCCTGGACTGAGTTGATGAGGCGGGGCTTCGTGCAAGGTCCAATCGACAGGCAGCAGAACCACACTAGAGACTGCCTGTCTCTTCCAGAGTTACCTATTGTGGGGCATAGTCAATTACGGGCAAATTCTAGGGAACGGGTAATTGGCATCCAAACCCCACAGGATAGCAGCAGTAGAGATAGCGTATTCGATTCGGCTAATCTTCATCAAGGATACAGCTATATAATAAGTGTAACTGGGGAAATGGATATTTGTGCAAAGCTCTGTAGTTCGCGAGTGTTTTAAGTTGGCAAAATAGACTCCAAATTAGTAATCATTAGCTAGGTACGCTGGAACTCCCAACGACACGCCCAGAGTTATCATTCATAACTGATGGTATTTGGATATGCTGAAATTATCCCCACATCCTGAGATTATCTAACAACTATAATATGCAGCATAGTACAGGAGAGGTAGAATGGTTATGATACCAAAGTCCCAGAAGGAGTACATGTTATCAGTGAATTAACAGACCTGTATACACTTCAAATACTCAGTTAACTTTTACAGCACCTTTATACTGATATTCTTACACTCTCCATAAGCAGCACTCTCATTTTCTTAGCATTTTTGACCTTATGTGTGCTTATTAAACTATAGAAACAGAACATGCCCATAAGTAATAAAAAATCACTTGAAGGTTACCTTAATGAATTTTCATAATTTAGCTAAGTTAGCCACTAGAATACACTTTGGAATAACTCTTTCTCTTGAAAATACTTCTTTCCACAGAAACAAGCTCATAATAATAGTTCATTTAAGACTATGAAAGATTTGAGGTTTCTTAATCTTCTCAGAAGACAATTTCCTTGCTGTCTGTTTATTATTAGCTAGTTAATTCTAACTCCTTTTAAAATCTGGAGCAGGAAAACAGTTTGGTAAGCAAATAAAAGTATTATCCTAAATTTTAGGGTGATAAAGTTAAAGCTAAATGACACAATACACGAACATAATTTTATTCTATCACTTATTCTAATAATATTTTTTAAAGCTTGACTGAAATGGTACTTTTTTGATCAAGAATAGCTAAATAATAAAGGGAGATTTTGGTTTGTTTAATCCTTCCACCCCACCCCATGACTATAAGATGATTGGCTTTTCCAGGTGAGACACTCATACCACTCACCCAAAAGGCATTTGTTGCTCAACAGTGGAACATGAGAGCTCAGGAATGAGACAAGCCCCTCATTCAACAGCTGCATACACTAATCCCCCTAGCTGGAAATCTGTGACATTCCTGGGGCAACTTCACTTACAATCATTTTCCACTCATCTGTATTTATCCCATCTGCACTTTATGTATTTCCCCATGCTTTCTTTATGTATTTCCCCCTGTCTCTTGTCACTTCACAACTTCTTACTAGGATTACCATGGATTTTAGTTTTGTTTTTATTTTCTGTGTATTTGCAAATCTGGCTACTAATCAGTATTATGCCTTCCACTCCATGTTATACTTTGAAAAGTTCTACTGGAATTGCCTTTCCTCTGTTTCTCAAACTATGAAAATAAAACATGGATCCTGCATTACTGAGATTTAGTCCTGTGGATTTGCAAAAGAACCACAATAAATAGTTTTTCAACTGCAACCTGAAACTGAAGGGATTATCAAAAGCTTTCTCTTTATCTATTAATATTTACCAATCTGTGTCATCTTTCATCTACCAAGATGATACCATTGATGAACTACATGTAGCTTGCGTATTTTGAGGATCCACCGACTAAACTGAATTTTAATAATCCCCGGCTAGAAATTAATCTAAACAAATCTCAATTATCTCTTCACAGAGAAAACCTTTCCACAGCTGCAAAGGATATATCTCACACAAGCTGATTGGCAAGGCCAAATAAGAATAAAGTGTAGACAGCTCAATAGAAAGTTGTTCTCTAAACAAATAGTAATTTCTGGAAGAATAAACAAAAACACATGTTACTTTTGGGAAATTTTAAGGGGTAGTTATCTATTTGAATGGTTTAACTTTTTCCCATCTGCATGTTATTTTTATACTTACAAAAATATGGTCACTGAAACCTACATGGCTGCAGAATTGTTTTCTGTGCCAATCCTTAAAACAGGTTGATCTTTTCTTTTAGCTAAAACTAATCAGAACAGATTTCCTGGAGCATGAAACCCTAACTAGGTTCTCTACTAAAATGTACACTAAAGTCAGCTCCAAAGTATGACTCAACTCAGTGGAGTATTTGCCTAAGCATTCCAGAATAGCCAGGGTAGGTGATGCACACAGTTTGTTGACGTGAGCAAGGAAACATGAAAGAGATCTGCTTAGAGATCTGGGAACTATGTTTCATGGTTTGCTAATATGAGTTATTATTAGCAATCAGCAATTCCTAAAGATCAAAAAAAAGTATACAAAGAAGAGAGAGGAAAGTGTGTTTAGCTTTTAAATATGTATCATAAACCACAACTTAGATCTGTTTTCTGGTGATTTGGCTCCATTATTTTTCCAGATGTCATTATTCCTATTTTTTAACACTACCCATCTGCAGAAGGGCTCAAATATTCAAACCCCACCACATAGCTTTTCCTGTCTATATATCTAGTCTGACTTCATCAAACACATACACATTTTTTTTTCCTTCCTTTTGTTTTTCTCCTTTTCTTCCCCCTTACTTTAATGGAGACTGCAATTGGATCATTTACATGCTTTATATACATAATTTACATAAATATAGTTACATATCTCCTCTTAAAATTTTTGTTTGACAAGAGTTTCATGCCCTGGCCTCCAAAGGATGACTGACTCTATATTAATTTTATAACTTAGTAACATTAATCTAACATTCTTTTAGGTCAGAAACATCCAGTTTGCAAGTTTGGGGGGAGGGGAGGTTTGTTGTTCTTTTTTGTTTTTCTGTCAAGTACCTAACAGGGAAACACTGAGTTCAGAAGGCAGGGCTTGTTCAACTAGGACTGTCTTCGTTCATGTTTCTCAGGATCTGAGAGGTTGGCAGCTAACTTGCACGCCATCTTTATCATATTGGATTGGCTTGTGGCCACCTACAGCCTTTGCTCTTTAGTAGACCTTTGGAATCAGGAAGTCTTTTGTCTAATCTGAAGTGATTCAAAGAGGCAAGACACTAATTCTGCACTCAAACCACTTATTCCTTAGACAGTGCCCAGGAATTCAGCACACATTTTAGTGGGATGCAACAATATCCACTCCAAAGTATTCACAAGTGCCCCCTCACCCAATCCTAAAAACATTTTCCGACAAGGCTGAATTATAACAAAATTCCAAATCGGTAAAGGGCTCTCCTCTCTCAGCATTCTCCAGGTATTTACTACCCATACCCTGAACATGCCCTGACATTCCAACCTCCAACTCTTTGCTCCTGCTGTACCTATACATCACCTGTTCTACTCTGTTAAGACCAGCTTGGCTTCCTCTGAGAGGAAATGCCCAGGTAAAATTAAACTCTCAAATTTGTTCTTTGACTTTATATCATGCTGCTGCTGCTGCTAAGTCGCTTCAGTCGTGTCCGACTCTGTGCGACCCCAGAGACGGCAGCCCACCAGGCTCCCCCATCCCTGGGATTCTCCAGGCAAGAACACTGGAGTGGGTTGCCATTTCCTTCTCCAATGCAGGAAAGTGAAAAGTGAAAGTGAAGTTGCACAGTCGTGTCCAACTCTTAGCGACCCCATGGACTGCAGCCTTCCAGGCTCCTCCGTCCATGGGATTCTCCAGGCAAGAGTACTGGAGTGGGGTGCCATTGCCTTCTCCATTCTATCATAGTACTACGGTACTTGATATGAGCTGGTCTCATATCAAGTATGACAGTGAGGTCTGCCACACCATTGAGTATCTGACCTATTTCATTAGACTAATTTGCCTGGCTAGGCCACAGTACCCTTCTCCCCTCACTTTTGTATGTATTTTATATCAGAATGATTTATGTTACTATCTTTCTCCTACACAGCTCTTCCATTTTAGAGTTGCCAATCTGATAAATTAATTTAAGCTGACTTTAGATGATAACAAGTTCTTCCTGGATTGCCTCTTTTGTACAACATTTACACTTAGCGACTCAAACGCTAATAGGCAAAATAATTTCACAGAGAATGGCAGGTCTAAGAAATTTTTTTTCAGGTGAGATCGTCCATTAATAGTCTTCAAATTTTCATCAAATACCTAGTCACTTCCCTCTGCCTATTTCAAGGTCAAATACATCTTTATATTATGCTGGTTGTTGCCCACATTTCAGCTTCTCTGAAACTGAGCTAATTTAGTGTCGAATGCTGTATTCATTCCCTACTTCAATGTAATATATATAATCTTCACCAGTACTTTTAAACATGAACACAAAGTCTGGACTGTGGGATGAACTTGGGAGGCAAAGGGTGGAGGAAACTGTGGGTATGAGACTGGTCATTGCCAGTTAACAACAGGTGCGAATACTGCTCTTTAAATTTAGCCACTGTACTTGGCATCTTGTCTCTCGGCCGTCACTTATAGCAACCACTATGATTTGGAAAGGATCAAGGAAATGATGACAGAAAGGGTCACGTTTATTAAAAGGCAGAGAGAACCGGTTTTGTTCTTTTTTAATAAAAACTAGCCTAAGGAATAAAAAGCAACATAAGACTTGCGAAGTGCAAAGACAGCTTAGAGTGAAATGGGAGAGATAATAATCATTAACAAATTGTTCTTAATTAGGCAATTTAAAAGTCACTGCAGCACCAAAAACTTGGGAGACAGAGTATCTAAAATTTGGATGGAGACTCAGAAGATTGTTACTATTAATTGAGAGTAGGGCCTCACCAAACCCCCAGGGCCAGGGGCCAAACAAGGGGATCACCCTCAAACCTCTTCTTTCCCTTAACTCCAGTTCATCATTCACATATTTAATTTGTCTCCCTCTCCTTCTCCATTGTTGCTTCCCTGGTCGAGTTTTTTCTTCTTTTTCTTTTTTAATAGACTCTATTTTTTAGAGTAATTTTAGGTTCACAGCAAAACTGAGACACCCAGGCAGGGATATCCAACATGCATTTAAGTTTATAGCTCTGAATACAACAAGGTCCTACTGTATAGCAAAGAGAACTATATTCAGTATCCTATGATAAACCATAATGGAAAAGAATATTTTTTAGAAAAAATTATATATATATATATATATATATAAAACTGAATCACTTTGCTGTATAGCAGAAATTAACACATCATTGTAAATACACTTTAATTTTTTAAAAAATTTTTTAAAAAGAATACATTACATTCCTATCTTCATGCCTTGCTTTGCTAATATGTATATATTCGGTTGAAATAGGGCCCTTTGGCTTATCCAGCATCAGAGAGAATAACTCATTTAATAGACTTGTTAAGTTTTAAGAAAGATTTATAGCATCTATAGATGCTACAACTTTAAAGCCCCGAAGCAATTGGACCTATTACCTATTTGATCAAAATCATGATTAAGAAGAGGAAAATTTCACAGATACCTCTAGATTATAAACCCAGCAGAACATGTGAAAGAATCCTAACTCAGAATCCCAAGTTAATTGGGAAATGCCATTTTTATTAATTCCCATGATGTAGAACTCACTTATGAGGATTTGGGAAAGACTGTATGTATTTGATGATTCTTTTAAAGTGGACATTGCTGCTTTCTTATCAGTTTTGTATTTTGGAAAGTAAAAAAACACATAGACAAATAACTTCCTGTTTACCAATATAGGTGCTTCTCCCAAAAATAATCCTGGGAAATGGACTTTATTGAATTAAATTTTACATATAGGCCAGTTTTGAAAAGTACAACCCTAACTAGTCATTTCTGGAATGCATCTTTTAGGATAGTAATTCTCAATCTTTGTTCCATTTTGGAAGGTAAGTTTTTCACACATTCTCATCACAAATAATTGCTCACTAGAAGCATCTAAACAAATAAAACAAACTTTGGCTTATACAGATTCCAAGTATGTTAGTTTTAACTATACAGTGCCCAGACGTCTCCTTGTATTGAAGGATCTGAAATATTTCTTAAATATAATGAAATGGGCAGACACTGGCTCAGCCGGGCCAGGAGTGATTCCACTCAGAGCCACCTTCAGGCCTGATGGTTCTAGGCCCTGGGAAGGAGGCCAGGCACCCCTTACACCTCCAACCAAGAGGCACCTCTCACTGCCCAGTAGAAAGAAGAAAACTTCTCTGCACCAGGACAGCCCAGCTAGTGAGAAGCCTCCATATTTTGGATGTCCAGATCCTCCAATGGACTCCCCAGTTATTACAGCCCCTCCAAACTACTATTCCCTATAAAAGACTCCGTGGTCCTTAAGGATATGGCACAGACCTCATCCCAGCACAGTGGGCTTTACTCAATCCTATTCAAAGGAACTTTACAGAGATACAATGCTTCTAACCTTTTGGAACTTGGCCTCAGCAGAAAACTGAGAATTTCATAGAATAAGGTGGGTACAAAAATCTGGAGATGTTTTTGAGCACAAAGGAGGTGGGAGCAAAGCTGTCTATGGTCGAGGAAAGAAAACGACTACAGATGGAAACACTTTGCTGGCACCTGCCCTGACCTCCAGGACCAAATGGACAGAGTTGTGCTTGCAACTGACGTCAGGGAATGGGGAACGGGAACCATGACAAACACCACCTACAGGGCCAGCAGGAAATGCAACATGTAACCATACTGTATCCGTATCAGCTGGAGCAACCATCATCAGACAGGGGGCAGGGGCTTGACAGCAGGTCATCAGCCCATCTCCCTGTGACAACCCTCTCTGCCAGTGCTGAAACCTGCTACCAACGATGGAGATGAACAACTGGCTGTCAAAACTTAGTCTCTCAGCCCATGACATGAAGGCCACCATCCTGCATATTATAGAGATGATGGTGGTGGTGGTGGTGGTTTAGTCGCTAAGTTGTATCCGATTCTTGCAACCCCATTGACTGTAGCCTGCCAGATTCATCTGTCCATGGGATTCTCCAGGCAAGAATACTGGAGTGGGTTTCCATTTCCTTCTCCAGGGGATCTTCCTGACACAGGAATTGAACCTGGATCTCCTGCATTGCAGGCAGATTCTTTACCAACTGAGCTTCAAGGGAAGCCCCTAAAGGCGGATTCTTACCATCTGAGCCACAAGGGAAGCTCAAGAATATTGGATTGGGTAGCCTATCCCTTCTCTAGGACATCTACCCAACCCAGGAATCAAACTGGAGTCTCCTGCATTGCAGATTCTTTACCAGCTGAGCTACCAGGGAAGCCCACCTAGAAATGATACTGACATCTAAAAAGCTCAAGGTCCCTACTTTGCTGTCCAATATCCGGCCAACATCTTTTACTTGATCCCAATAATTGAAGACTCACAACTTCAACTTGCTTCCACTTTTTTTTTAAATTAGTTTTGTTGAAGTGTGGTTGCTTTGCAATCTTGTGTTGGTTTCTGCTGTGCAACAAAGTGAATTGGCTATATGTATACATATATCCACTCTTTTAGATTTCCTTCCCATTTAGGGAAGAGCAGAGTGGGGTTCCCTGTGCTGTGCAGTAGGTTCTCATTAGTTGTCTGTTTTGTATACCATAGTGTGTGTATGCCAGTCTCTAATCTTTCAGTTCATCCCACAAACACACCCCTTCCCTGCTTGGTAACTGTAAGTGATTCCACTTTCAAGGGCACCTAATATGGCTTTCCGGAGAAGGCAATGGCACCCCACTCCAGTACTCTTGCCTGGAAAATCCCATGGGTGGAGGAGCCTGGTAGGCTGCAGTCCATGGGGTCGCTAGGAGTCAGACACAACTGAGCAACTTCACTTTCACTTTTCACTTTTATGCACTGGAGAAGGAAATGGCAACCCACTCCAGTGTTCTTGCCTGGAGAATCCCAGGGATGGAGGAGCCTGGTGGGCTGCCGTCTCTGGGGTCGCACAGAGTCGGACACAACTGAAGCGACTTAGCAGCAGCAGCAGCAGCAATATGGCTTTCCTCGGCTGCCCACAATTGTCTAACAAGCCCGCCATTGCACATAACCTACACTGACAAGATACAAATTCACTCATCTAGCCCCCTGCTGCATCATACAGATGATACTCTGTTTATGGGGACCCTCTGAGAATGCCATTGGGAATACACACATTGCCAGTACAGTCAGTGGGCCAGTACCCTGCGTGACATCCCAACTGGCCACTTCCACCAAGTCTCTGGGCACAGCGTGGCCAGTTGAGGACTGTGAACTTCCTTTCACTGTGAACATCCACTCCACACAATCTGGCCTGTATTAGGTCTCTTCATCTTTGGGAGAGAACATGTTCCACACATAGCTATCCTACTCAGGCCTCTTTCTGCCATTTTGTGCAAATAGGCTTCTTTCAATGGGGAAAAACCTCCACAAATTGCCCTCAAGCTCCTGGCCAGCAAGCCACACAGTGACCTACCCTTCATCCCTCCGGACTCAGACTTCTGAGTTGACTGGCTGGTGATGCGTGATGATGCCCCATGGAGTCTCTAGGCCAAGCGTACTCTACCTGGCTACCCATGGGGTTCTGGACCAAATGTCTGCCCCAGCAGCAGCCTGACTGATCCATACCACTATAGTTCCAAATCTTGGAAGCCTACTGGCCCTTTCAGAGTCAAGGCATTAACAAGCTCAAGGCCAGTACTGCTTCACAAACAGGTCCCCATCTTGCCTTGGGTCATCAGGGATTCAAACCAGCAGAGGCTTGACATGGCCACTGAAACCTGAAGAGGAAAATTGTAAATATTCTATGGCAGGACAATCAAGTTAAGACAAAAAGAAAACAAATGGCATGCCCCCTTTGTGGCAAGCTTTCCTGCTGTGCAGTGCGCGTCTACATGATACATTAACAGACCACCACGAAGCAGAAGGATGAAATCAACCTTTGAGAAAAAGTTGACCCCTTTTTCCAACATGATCATTGTGTCATTGTAATTCTATGATTAATGTATTTCTAATTCTATGATTAATATATTTTTTTCATCTCATACAAGGGATTACATTGACCAAAGGCTTGTCTGTACATGCATAATCGAGAAAAAAAACAGCTTTGTTGATTGAACTATGTACACAATGCTAACTCATCAATGATACATAATTTCTTTTCTCAAAAATGTGTAAAACTGCATCGCGGACTCCTGATCAATGGAGCAGTTCTCAGAGCTTCTGAGAATCTGTTTCCCAGATTATAATCCTGTTTCATTAGAATAAAATTCTATTTTCTTTCTTCTTAAGAAAAATATGTATAATATAAGATAAATGGGCTTTGCCCATGGCTCAGCAGTAAAGAATCTGCCTGTGCTGCAGGAAATGTGGGTTTGATCCCTGGGTCGAGAAGATCCCATGAAGGAGTCATGGCAACCTACTCCAGTGCTACAGCCCATAGGGTCACAAAGAGCTGGACACGACTGAAGTGACTTAGCACATAGCACAGCACATAAAATAGATATAATAAAACAGTTTCTACCGTAATTTCAGTAGCACCTTTCCTGAGTTTCAAAAAATTCATTGTTTTTAAAAAATGTCTATTTATTTGGCTGCACCAGATCTTAGTTGTGGCTGTCAGGCTCTTCAATCTCCATTGCAGCTTATGGGATCTTTAGTTGTGGCATGGGAACTCCTAGTTGCAGCATGTGGGATCTATTAAAAGTTCCCTGACCAGGGATGGAACCTGGGCTCCTAGCACTGGGAGTTGGAGTCTTAGTCACTGAAACACCGGGTAAGTCCCTCAAGAAATTTATTTCAATAAATAATATGATTTGTTGATTGAGTTGCCACAGCTAACAAAATAAAGGCTCTGGTCTCACAGAACTTACTGTTTAATGATAACAAATAAAAGAATCAGCAGAGTATTGTAGAAGGGAATTGAACCTATTTTTTAGGATCTGGGAAGACATCTCAGGGGAAGTAATGTTTGGTGAGACCTGAAAGCTTAGGAGGAGTAAATGCCAGAGAGTTTTGAGCTGGAATACCAGAGAGAAAGCAGGAGCAGTTTACATAGGATTTTATAAATTCTATTAAGGAGTTTTGATTTTACCCAAAGAGCACAGAGAAGTCTTGAGGGATTATAGAAATGGGAGACATTAGAAAATAGACTGGAGACTAGAAAAACTAAAGGCAGGGAAAGAAATTAGGAGATCTGGGTAAGAAATGCCAGTAGCATGGTTTATAGTATTGGCCATAGAGGAAAAGAGGTTAATTTTGAGAAAGATTCTATATAAGAAGTTGAATCAAGAGGTATTGGTAATTAGTAGGATGTTAGTGGGCAGAAAGGAAGAGGACTCAGGTGTCAAGGGAGACTTCTAGGTGTCTCACTTGGGCAACTGAGTAGATGCCAAGGCCATGCACTGAACGAGGGAACACAGAAAGAAAAGATTTGTTGGTGGAAGATGATAAGTTCAGTTTTGAAATGTTGTATGTCAGGTGCCTTGAGCCATCCCAGCAATAATATTCATCAGAATTTCGTTTTCGGAGCCTAAGACTCATGAAGCACATCTATATGAAAATAGATGTAGGGGTCTTCAGCATATAGATAGTTGGTAGGAGTGGATAACACTACTCAGGATAAGTATGCAGGAGAAAAGAAGATCTAAGAAATTAGTTTCAATGTAATATGTTTCCATAATATGTACTTAACAAGTACTTGATTTCAGTAAATGAATAAATGAGTAAAATCATATATCTAGAAGGCATTTTTTATATTTGCACAGGACTTTTTCAGGTAATTGACACTCACTGACCTCAGTAGTTATGAGTTGTTTGGTTTCTAAAAATGTTCTGGGCTCCTGAAGAATTTTTAAAATCTAATGTAAGATTCTTATTTTATTACAATGACAATATGTATAAAGTTCCCAAGTTGAATTCTAGTACTTCAGAAAGGAGCAAATTTACATACTTGGCATAGTTCCTTGCACACAATTCATGCTTAATAAACATGTATTCAAAGAGATTTGTGGGATGAATGAATAAATGCATGAATAATTTCTAGATCTCACCATAAAGAAAGTTATAGTATTTCCACTATACTGCTCTTATGTTTGTTGAGGTACTACAATAAAACAACATAGTAATTCGGGGCCCAGGCGCATTAAATGCCATGAGGGCATTTAATCAAAACAAGCACATCTGAACTAGTAAGACTACCTAGGCATATTGAGAGAGACCTGGGGTGATATATCCAATAAAGAATCCATGTGCAAAACATATAAAAAGCTTTCACAAATCAATAAGAAAAGGCAGCAACTCACAAATAAAAATGGGCAAAAGATGTGAACAGATAATTCACAAAAGACATCAAAATAATCAGTAAACAATTGAAAATGTGCCTGACTTCAATCCCCATGAAGGAAATGCAAATTAAAAACCACAATGCAACCACCAATGTGACAGTACTTCAACCTCACCAGAATTGTTAAAATGAAAAAGATGGAAAATAACAAGTTCTGGTAAGACTATGGCACAATCTCAACTTCCATATGTTGCTGCTGCTGCTGCTAAGTCACTTCAGTCATGTCCGACTCTGTGCAACCCCACAGATGGAAGCCCACTAGGCTCCTCTGTCCCTGGGATTCTCCAGGCAAGAACACTGGAGTGGGTTGCCATTTCCTTCTCCAGTGCATGAAAGTGAAAAGTGAAAATGAAGTCTCTCAGTTGTCCCAGACTCTTAGCGACACCAAGGACTGCAGCCCACCAGGCTCCTCCATCCATGGGATCCTCCAGGCAAGAATACTGGAGTGGGGTGCCATATGTTGCTGCATAGAGTTGCAAATTAGTATAACCACTGTAGTAGTCATAGTGAAATATATAGCACATAAAATGTATTCGGGAGACAGTCAGTTCAGTTCAGTCACTCAGTCATGTCCGACTCTTTGCGACCCCATGAATTACAGCACGGCAGGCCTCCCTGTCCATCACCAATTCCCAGAGTCCACCAAAACTCATGTCCATCGAGTCAGTGATGCCATCCAGCCATCTCATCCTCTGTTGTCCCCTTCTCCTCCTGCCCCCAATTCCTCCCAGTGTCAGGGTCTTTTCCAAGAGTCAACTCTTCGCATGAGGTGGCCAAAGTATTGGCAAAGTTTCAGCCTCAGCATCAGTCCTTCCAATGAACACCCAGGACTGATCTCCTTTAGAATGGACTGGTTGGATCTCCTTTCAGTCCAAGGACCTCTCAAGAGTCATCTCCAACACCACAGCTCAAAAGCATCAATTCTTCGGCACTCAGCTTTCTTCCCAATCCAACTCTCACATCCATGCATGACCACTGGAGAAACCATAGTCTTGACTAGACGGGCCTTTGTTGGCAAAGTAACGTCTCTGCTTTTGAATTTGCTATATAGGTTGGTCATAACTTTCCTTCCAAGGAGTAAGCATCTTTTAATTTCATGGCTGCAATCACCATCTGCACTGTTTTGGAGCCCCCAAAAATTAAGTCTGACACTCTTTCCACTGTTTCCCCATCTATTTCCCATGAAGTATTGGGACCAGATGCCATGATCTTCGTTTTCTGAATGTTGAGCTTTAAGCCAACTTTTTCACTGTCCACTTTCACCTTCGTCAAGAAGCTTTTTAGTTCCTCTTCACTTTCTGCCATAAGGGTGGGGTCATCTGCATATCTGAGGTTATTGATATTTCTCCCAACAATCTTGATTCCAGTTTGTGCTTCTTCCAGCCCAGCGTTTCTCATGATGTACTCTGCATAGAAGTTAAATGAGCAGGGTGACAATATACAGCCTTGACAAACTCCTTTTCCTATTTGGAACCAGTCTGTTGTTCCACGTCCAGTTCTAATTGTTGCTTCCTGACCTGTATACAGGCTTCTCAAGAGGCAGGTCAGGTGGTCTGGTATTCCCACCTCTTTCAGAATTTTCCACAGTTTATTGTGATCCACACAGTCAAAGAGACAGAAACCACACCAATTACTTGAAAAGAGACAAGTAATAAAAGCCTCTTTTCTAAGTTTTAATAATTCTATTTTCCTTTATGTTCTCAGCCCTAGAGATTGCAGCTACTTCTTGAAGTTGTTACCTAATGATTTATTCAAGTTTTCTTATTATTATTGTTAACATCGTTTTATCTGTTGTTTGTTGTTCTGTTGCTAAGTTATGTCTGACTATTTACAACCCCATGAACAGACAGCAGGCTCCTTTGACCTCCACTATTTCCTAAGTTTGCTCAAATTCCTGTCAGTGATGCTACCTAACTATTTCATCCTCTGCTACCCACCCCCCATTTCCTTTTGCCTTCAATCTTTCCCAGCATCAGGGTCTTTTCCAATGAGTCAGCTCTTTGCATTAGATGGCAAATGTATTGGAGCTTCAGCTTCAACATCAGTCCTTCCAATGAATATTCATGGTTGATTTCCTTTAGGATTGACTGGTTTGACTTGCAGTCCAAGGGCTTCTGAAGAGTCTTCCCCAGCATCAAAGTTCAAAAGTGTCAGTTCTTTGGCACTCAACCTTCTTTATGGTCCAACTTTCACATCTGTTCGTGACTACTAGAAAAACCATAGCTTTGACTATACAAAACTTTGTTGGCAAGGTGATGTCTCTGCTTTTTAATATGCTGTCTAGTTTTGTCATAGCTTCCCTTCCAAGGAACAAGCGTCTTTTAACTTCATGGCTGCAGCCACCATCCACAGAGATTTTGGAGCCCAAGAAAATAAATTCCGTAACCGATTCCAATTTTTACCCTTCATTTAGCCATGAAGTGATAGGACTGGATGCCATGATCTTAGCTTTTTGAATGTTGAGTTTTAAGCCAACTTTTTCACTCTCTTGTTTCACCCTCATCAAGAGGCTGTTTAGTTTCTTTTTGCTTTCTGCCATTAGAGTGGTATATCATCTGCATATCTGAGGTTGTTGTTATTTCTCCCAGCAATCTTGATTCCAGCTTGTGCTTCATCCAGCCCAACATTTTGCATGATGTACTCTACCTTTAAGTTAAATAAGCAGGATGATAATACAGTCTTGTCATACTCCTTTCCCAATTTTGAAACAGTTCGTTGTTCCATGTAAGGTACTAACAGTTGCTTCTTGTGCTACATACACGTTTCTTGGAAGAAAGCTAAGGTGGTCTAATATTCCCATCTCTTTAAGAATTTTCCAGTTTGTTGTGATCTACACAGTCAAAGGCTTTAGCATAGTATATGAAGCAGAAGTACACGTTTTTCTGGAACTCCCTTGCTTTCCCATAATCCAGCAAATGTTGGTAATTTGATCTCTAGTTCCTCTTGCCTTTTCTAAACCCAGCATGTACATCTGGAAGTTCTTGGTTCATGTACTGATAAAGCCTAGCTTGATGGAGTTTGAGCATAACCTTGCTAGTATGTGAAATAAGAGCAATAGTAATGTAGTTTGAACATTTTTTGGAATTGCCCTTCTTTGGGATTGAAATGAAAACTGATCTTTTCCAGTCCTGTGGCCACTGCTGAGTTTTCCAAGTTTGCTGACATATTGAGTGCCGCACTTTAACAGCATCATCTTTTATGATTTAAAGTAGCTCAGCTGGAATTCCGTCATCTCTGCTAGCTTTGTTCATAGTAATGCTTCCTATGGCCTACTTGACTTCACATTCCAGGATGTCTGGCTCTAGGTGAGTGACCACATCATCATGGTTATCCGCATCATTAAGACTTTTTTGTATAGTTCTGTGTATTCTTGCTACCTCTTCTTAATCTCTTCTGATTCTGTTAAGTCCTTACCATTACTGTACTTTATTGTGCCCATCCTTGCACATCCTTGGAAGAAAAGTTATGAGCAACCTAGGCAGCGTATTAAAAAGCAGAGACATTACTTTGTCAACAAAGCTCCATCTAGTCAAAGCTATGGTTTTTCCAGTAGTCATATATGGATGTGAGAGTTGGACTATAAAGAAAGCTGTGCCAAAGAACTGATGCTTTTGAACTGTGGTGTTGGAGAAGACTCTTGAAGAATCCCTTGGGCTGCAAGGAGATCCAACCAGTCCATCCTAAAGGAAATCAGTCCTGAATATTTATTGGAAGGACTGATATTGAAGCTGAAACTCCAATACTTTGGCCACCTGATGCAAAGAACTGCTTCATTTGAAAAGACCCTGATGCTGGGAAAGATTGAGGGCAGGAGGAGAAGGGGACGACAGAGGATGAGATGGTTGGATGGCATCACTGACTCAGTGGACATGAATTTGAGTAAACTCCGGGAGCTGGTGATGGACAGGGAGGCCTGGCATGTTGCAGTCCATGGGGTCACAAGGAGTTGGACATGACTGAGTGACTGAACTGAACTTGCATGAAATGTTCCTCTGATATCTCCGATTTTCTTGAAGAGGTCGCTGGTCTTTCCTCCTCTACTATTTTCCTCTATTTCTATACAGCCTGTCAAAAGAGTGCACACAGCCTCGTTTGTCGATCAGCTGTCCAAAAATGTCTCCGTAGCTCTTAGTACACAGGAAATTATAGGTAAGAAAATAGAAAATAAGGTCAATGCTTTAAAGAAGCAGTTCTGCTTATGGGGCAAGAAATTACAAATTTAAAAATTAAATTGTCTTTAAGGTGCCATGCTGAATTTAAATGGATGTTATTACCCCTCTACAAGTGAATGAGTCCATGCACTCTTGGGAAAGCATTAGGAATCATATTTTAGGAGTCTGGAATCATTCAGATTTTAGTATTGATATTTATAAGTTACATCAGGATATTCAGAATATGAAGCAGGAGGAGTCTGACTTTTCCTCTCAATGGCTTTCTAATTCCCTCTTTGAAAATCTGGAAGGGTATCTTTCCCATGGATCCTTTTCTACAATAATGATTAATGCGGCCATGTGCTTATGCCTGTTAGTTCTGATTTATGTAATGGCCCTGTGCCTCTTCAGAATACTCAGCCGAAGTGTTTTTGCTCTATGTACTGAGTTTCATACCTATGCTCTAAAATATAAAAAAGGGGGAGGTGTCGGGAGCTGCGTTAGACATTACTGACAAAATGGAGGCATGGCCCCAGACCCCTCACCTCATTCCACAGGCACAGCCCCAGGATGAAGGAGTTAGGCCTTGTAATTCTGACTTGTCTTTTCCTTTCCTGGGCTGAGTTGACTGAAAAGGAATATTTAGGTGCTTATTGTTCTTGAGAGGAGCATGAGAAGGCACAAAGCCTTCTGCAGCTGTGCTCAGAAAATAATTCATAAAGTTAATCATTGACATTTGTTTAAGGACTTTTACAAAAGAGTGTTCCAGGATGAGCACATAGGCTGTAGCTTGAGGCCATGGGAGGGATTGCTATCTGAAGCCTATTTGTGAGGAGAATGTTTATGGCAAAGGAGTTTACTGAATTCAGGGCTTAGAAATAATTAAAACAGTTAGAAGTTAAAGATTTAAGGAATATTGTAAAGTTAGCATATTTTACTATAGCTTATAGAAGTTAGGAATTTTTAGAGATACTATAGCTAGAAGCCTTTTTAAGAGATAGTGAGCTCAGGATGTTAGGGGCAAACAGGATTTAGGAAGATAAGTAGTAAACTGAGGAATGTAGCATGAGTTACTATGTAATCACAAGTTAACTATAGGACACATTAGAGGAGGTACATAATAGATGATAAGGCTGATTCCGAGAGAATCACTGAAGCAGGAACTCTGAAGAGCAACAGTGATTTATGGAGATAATAAATCTGGGAGAGGGGGAACTGAAAATGTCAAACCTCTGGCCTAATGTTTTTGTAAAAGTATAAAAGAGAATCTTAAACTTGAAATAAACAGGCAGTCCAAAAGAAAACTGAGAGGCTGCCTCATCGCCGACACCATTCATCTCTTCAGGTTGAATCCCTGGCTGCTGGAGCTGGACTCCGGCATCTCTCCTTGCTCTTCTCTGGAACTCTGCATTTAGTTGGGTGTATCTTGTCCTTGCTCCCCTGTCTT
Source organism: Bos grunniens (assembly GCF_055505025.1). Classification (NCBI taxonomy): domain Eukaryota; kingdom Metazoa; phylum Chordata; class Mammalia; order Artiodactyla; family Bovidae; genus Bos; species Bos grunniens. Next base: position 17,498,597 of record NC_141192.1, read on the forward strand.
TTACTTCTCTTCTTTCCTCAGCTATTTGTAAAGCCTCCTCAGACAACCACTATGCCTACTTGTATTTCTTTTTCTTGGGGATGGTTTTGGTCACTGCCTCATGTACAATGTTATGAACTTCCATTCATAGTTCTTCAGGCACACTCTGTCTACCAGATAAATCCCTTGATTCTATTCATCGTTTCCATTATATAATCATAAGGAATTTTATTTAGGTCATACCTGAATGGCCTAGTGGCTTTTCCCACTTTATTCAATTTAAGCCTGAACTTTGTAATAAGGAGCTCACAATCTGAACCACAATCAGCTCCAGGTCTTGTTTTTGCTGACTGTATAGAGCTTCTCCATCTTCAGCTGCAAAGAACATAAGCAATCAAATCTTGATATTGACCACCTGGTGATGTCTAAGTGTAGTGCTGTCTCTTGGGTTGCCGAAAAGGATGTTTGCTACGACCAGCGCGATCTCTTGACAAAACTCTGTTAGTCTTTGCCCTGCTTTATTTGGTACCCAAGGCCAAACTTGTCTGTTATTCCAGGTACCTTTTGACTTCCTACTTTTGCATTCCAATCCCTATAACGAAAAAGACATCTTTGTGTGTGTGTTAGTTCTAGAAGATGTTGTTGGTCTTCACAGAACAAGTCAACTTCAGCTTCTTCAGCAATAGTGGTTGGGGCATAGACTTGGATTACTGTGATGTTGAATGGTTTGCCTTGGAAATGAACTGAGATGATTTTGTCGTTTTTGAGATTGCATCCAAGTATTACATTTTGGACTCTTTTGTTGATTGTGAGGGCTACACCATTTCTTCTAAGAGATTCTTGCCCCAGTAGTAGATATAATGGTTATCTGAATTAAATTTGCCCATTCCAGTCCATTTTAGTTCACTGATTCCTAAGACGTCAATGTTTGCTCTCGTCATCTCCTGTTTGAGCACTTCCAATTTACCTTGATTCATGGACCTAAAATTCCAGGTTCCTATGTAATATTGTTTTTCACAGCATCAGACTTTATTTTCACCATTAGATACATCTACAACTGAGCATTGTTTCCACTTTGGCTTAGCCACTTCATTCTTTCTGGAACTATTAGTAATTGACCTCTATTCTTCCCTAGTAGTGTATTTGGCACCTTCTGACCTGGGGGACTCATATTCTGGTGTCATATCTTTTTACTTTTTCATACTTTTCATGTGGTTCTCGCAGCAAGAATACTGAAATGAGTTGCCATTTCCTCCTCCTGTGGACTACAATTTGTCAGAACTCTTCACTCTGACCTGTCTGTCTTGGGGTAGCCTTGCATGGCATGGCTCACAGCTTCATTGAGTTATGCATCTTTATATCTAGTTAGCAATTATTTATACTAAATTATCTCTGTTTGGGTAACTGATATTATTTTTTTTCTCTTGACTTATGCAGAATTGGTACCAGGAGAAATCTAGGAAACAGACCCTTAAATATGGGATTTAGGATTGTTGTGATCAAGTCATTGGGCTTGACTGCAGTGCTGAGCTCCCTCCCAAAAAGAAACCTCATGTTAGTAATCAGTGGCATGGGTATATTCAAGCAATTAAATTATCACCTGTGAGTGAAAATGGTTATTTGCCTACTGAGACAAATGTCTTGGATGTTCCAAGTGGCTGCTGCACTTTTGCAATGTGGCAATAACGATGATTCCTAGGACTGTGCCATGGCCTGTGACCCTGACATCTAACGATGTAGGTTCTCATGTTACTGGGAGTGGGGGTGCGGCAGCAATGGTTTTAGGATTAAAACTGCACAACTCAATCCTGGTACCAGCAATGATTCACCTGCACACAATGGGAGTAGTTCAGACTCAGTGATTTTTCTGGGAAACCGTTCTGAGCACATGGGAGAGATAACTGAGCTGCTGCTGCTGCTAAGTCGCTTCAGTCGTGTCCGACTGTGTGCGACCCCAGAGACGGCAGCCCGCCAGGCTCCCCCGTCCCTGGGATTCTCCAGGCAAGAACACTGGAGTGGGTTGCCATTTCCTTCTCCAATGCATGAAAGTGAAAAGGGAAAGTGAAGTCGCTCACTCTGACTCTTCACAACCCCATGGACTGCAGCCCACCAGGCCCCTCCATCCATGGGATTTTCCAGGCAAGAGTACTAGAGTGGATTGCCATTGCCTTCTCTGATAAGTGAGCTACTAAATTCAAAACTGGTCAAATTTCTAAAACAAAATTTTCTATTACAAATATAAAAGAAATAAAGATGGAAATAGAAAACATCTTAGAAATAATTTGCTCCTATACTCTGATTGGACCAAAAAAAAAAAAAAATTTAAGGAGACTCAGAGAAGTGAATGACTTAGCCAATCAAGAATTAATTTAGGGACTTCTCTCATGGTCAAGAATCCGGCTGCCAATGCAGGGGACACGGGTTCAATCCCTGGTCCACACGACACAAAGCAGCTAAGCCTGTGCACTGCGAATACTGAGCCCGCGCTCTAGAGCCCACATGCTGCAACAAATGAAGCCTATGCAATTAGAGCCCGTGCTCTGCAGCAGGAGAAGCCACTGCAATGAGAAGCCTAAGCACTACAACAAAGAGTAGACCCTGCTCACCGCAGCTAGAGAAAGCCTGCAGAAAGCAACGAAGACCCAGTGCAGCCAAAAATAAAAAATAAATAAGATTTTTTTTAAAAGAATTAATTTAGTAGCAAAGTTAGGATGAAACATGCCATTGTGTACTGGGGATTTACCAGATATCAGGCACTGTGCTGAGTGCTTTTATATGCTCTAGCTTATTTAGTCTTTTCACTAACATTATGACATAGATATTAGCATTCTTCTTTTAGAGATAAAGAAGTTGAGATTAAATGATTTGTTCAAATTCGGTACCAAAACCCAGGAATGAAGGATTCTAGCCCCTACACTCTTAACCATTAATGTAACCTGTCCCTCCAGAATCCAGTACTCTTTATTTGAAGTTCAGTATGATATTCTCTGCACACGTACTATTGCTTTAGTTATGTTCGACTCTTTGAGACCCTATGGACCATAGCTCACCAGGCTCTGTCCACGGAATTCTCCAGGCAAGAACACTGGACTGGGTTGCCATTCCCTTCTCCAGGGGATCTTCCCAACCCAGGGATTGAACCTGCCCCTCCTACCTCTCCTGCATTGACAGGCAGGTTCTTTACCACTCCCTGGTGGCTCAGATGGCACAGCATCTGCCCACGGTGTGGAAGACCTGGGTTCAATTCCTGGGTTGGGAAGATCTCCTGGAGAAGGGAATAGCAACCTACTTCAGTATTCTTGCTTGGAGAATTCCATGGACGGAGGAGCCTACCGAGCTACAGTCCATGGGGTCTCAAAGAGTCAGACACGACTGATCAACACACACACACACACGTAATGTTCTTTAAGCTACAATTCAGCATTGCTTCCCCAACTCACCCACCACCAGGCTAACCAGTTTGCTATGGGGAAAAAAGCAACATAGAAGGTTAGGCCTGAAAAAGGGATCCCTGATTCAGTCTGTTAGTCCACAGTGAAGTCATTGAAGTCTAAGGACAAAACTGACTTTCTCAAGGCCAAAAGCTGTTTAGTGGTGAAGGCAGAATTATGATCCAAGTTTCCCAACTCCCAAGGCAGTTCTCCCCTCCCACATTCTCTTCTTGCAGAAGTTGGTATTAGCATAGGGTCCAAAGTTCTTGTTGACTCTTTAAATGGACTGGCTGATGTGGAACAGGCAGGGCTGTTCATTAAGTACATTCAGTTTCTACTTCCTGGGTCATATTCAATGCCTTCTCCAGATGGACAGCTACTCTGTGCTGTGCTGAAAAGTCCCCTTCATTTTTAAACTGCTTCTCTACATTCACTTTACCTTGATATCTCAAACCCTCACATTGTTTGCTCCCTTGGCTTTAAACACTGGGAAAATACTTTATTAAAATGTTACACTAATGGATAGTATAAGCAAAGAAAGGCCTTTCTCAGCTGGAATTCATTTGTGCAATTAGTACTCCTCTCTTAGAAGAGTACTGGAGGAGTGAGGCTCTGGAGGGATTAGAATTTTCACGGTAGGATCCAGTTATTTAGGATCCGAGAGACGTGAGGCAGGTTATAATGGGAATGGCAGTGATAGGTCGTGGCTCTCTGAGGCCACTGAGCACCTGGAGATGGTGGAAAGGAACTGAAGGTCAGGAAGTGGCTTAGAAAATAGGCGGAGAACAGACAAATATACAAATATATAAAGAGGCCCCTGGCACATCTTGGAGAATACAGCCCAGACTAGATTTCTACCCACACTGGCCTCCTTGTACACTGGCTGACCATTTATGACAGACTTGTATAAATCGCATCCATCATAATGTTGCTGAGCAACTGCCCTGCCTGCCACCTCTGCTGCTGCTTCTCTTTCCTCCAAGACAGCTCCACAAAAAGAGAAGAGAATTAATGTTCACAGTGCTGGCCACAGCTCTGTCAGTTTACTGGGACCCTACTCTCACTACCTGCACAAAAAGCTCAGGGAATTAAATATTATTTTCCCAACTTTAGAGATGAGAAGAATAATAGCCCAAAGAGTTTAAGTAATTTCCCAAAGGTACAAAACTAAGAAACCATTCAAAGAAGCTAAGTACTGTGTGCAGAGTTGAATTAAACTGAGGTCTGACTCATGCTGATCTTTGTCTCACTCTCACCATACCACACACCGACACAGAAAACTGCTTTCCTAGAGTTTGTGTAGTTGTACACAAACTTGTACAACTTTGTAGTTTTCAGTTATGTTAACCCTATTCTCTACTATGAAGAACTGAGCTTTGATGGTCTAATTTACCACAGGTAAGCGCATAGGCTTCTCATTTGTGAGTAGACCATATGGCAGGCAACATATGGAAGCAGACCTTTGGCAAGGTCATAAGGTCAGTTAAGTCTAGATTTTTAAAAATATTTTTTAATCTGAAAGAAAATAATATTATTAGTGATAATATTGAATACCAGCTATTAGCAAGGTATTGGGCTGTGTTCTCCATAAATATTATAACTTCTTGTTTTATCCTCACAATATCCCCATGAGAAAAATACTATACTAGCCCTTGTTTTTCAGATGAGAAAATTGTGACATTGAGGAAACTTGCTCAAGATTTCCTGCCTGGTAAGTAGTGGGGCCAAGATATGAAGCTAGCATATCTGACACTAGAGTCCACACACTTAACTTATTCCTCTGTACTTTCCTGGTATAGAATAGTTCAGGACACAGTCTCAGAGTAAATCCTATAGAAGCTTAGACGATTAGCTCAAACGTAATCCCTGTGAGCCTACAAAGAGTAGCATCATGGTAAAAATACAAATGAAAGAGAAATTAGGTGTTTTTAAAATAACTTCTTTGCCACATTAATTTCTTTGATATATCAAAGAGATGGGAATACCAGACTACCTTACCTGCCTCCTGAGAAACCTGTATGCAGGTCAAGAAGCAACAGTTAGAACCAGACATGGAACAACGGACTGGTTCCAAATTGGAAAAGGAGTGTGACAAGGCTGTATATTGTCACCCTGCTTATTTAACTCATATACAGAGTACATCAAGTGAAATGCCAGGCTGGATGAAGCACAAGCTGGAATCAAGATTGCTGAGAGAAGTATCAATAACCTCAGACTTGCAAATGACACAACCTTTATGGCAGAAAGTGAAGAGGAACTGAAGAGCCTCTTGATGAAAGTGAGAGAGAAGAGTGAAAAAGTTGGCTAAAAACTCAGCGTTCAAAAACTAAGATCGTGGCATCAGGTCCCATCACTTTCATGGCAAATAGATGGGGGAACAATGGAAACAGTGACAGATTTTATTTTGGGGGGCTCAAAAATCACTGCAGATGGTGACTGCAGCATGGAATTAAGACGCTTGCTCCTTTGAAGTAAAGCTATGACAAACCTAGACAGCATATTAAAAAGTAGAGACATTACTTTGCTAACAAAGGTCCATCTAGTCAAGGCTATGGTTTTTCCAGTAGTCATGTATGGATGTGAGAGTTGGACCATAAAGAAAGCTGAGCGCTGAAGAATTGATGTTTTTGAACTGTGGTGTTGGAGAAGACTCTTGAGAGTCCCTTGGGCTGCAAGGAGATCCAACAGTCCATCCTAAAGGAAATCAGTCCTGAATATTCTTTAGAAGGACTGATGCTGAAGCTGAAGCTCCAATGTTTTGGCCACCTGACGTGAAGAACTGACTGATTTGAAAAGACCCTGATGCTGGGAAAGATTGAGGGCAGGGGGAGAAGGGGACGACAGAGGATGAGATGGTTGGATGACATCACAGACTCGATGAACATGAGTTTGAGCAAGCTCAGGGAGTTGGTGATGGACAGGGAAGCCCGGCATGCTGTAGTCCATGGGATTGAAAAGAGTCGGACACAACTGAGCGACTGAACTGATATTTCAATCATATCGTCACCTTTGTAGCAAATGCCATGTCTTTGATTATTTCTGTTTCCTTCACTCACTTAATCACTACTGAAAGATATTAAGCTTTTATTATAGAGTAGGCACTACAATGCCTAACACTGAGCTTAGTGTGTAATGGAGAATATTCAAATATTTATTTGGTTTAATGATTGGTTAGAGAAGGCAGAAGCTTTAACCTCACGTTTTCTAGATGCAGCCCCATAGGAATTAATAATTAATGATTTTGTTAATTTTATCAACAAATCACTGAGACAATATTTCACTGGGTAGGGGTTGAATCTATGATTAGTGAAACAACTTGTGAATTGATGGCAATCAGCAAATGCTCAATAAAATTTATAACCTTTCTCCTGAGTAAGTAAGTTGAAAATATTACTTGCTTGTCTTTTCCTCTAAAATTTAAAAGCTCTCTAACGTCTCATGTTAGGCTGCAGTAGTATCAAGTTTGTAGCTCAGTTTATCCATTAAGGTCCTCTAATTTGTTTTAGAAAGTATAGAAAATCCTTTACTTATAGCAAACCAACTCATGGTTCTTAGTTCAGGACTCTGCCTGCAACCATCAAGTTTGATTTACAATACCCTTGGTGAACCCAAAACAAACAGGCTTTCAGTGCCCAGTACTTTTAAGGAAATGCATTTCTACCTTATTGCAACAAAAAGACCCACAATCTGATATGTAATGTCTATACTTTGCTGAAGAAATTTACAACAAGAAAAATGGGGATGCAAAACAAACATTCCTGAATTTCTCAAAAAGCTATTGAGTAGTCTAAAGTTTATCTAGAAACTGTTTTAAAGGTAAAAATTAAAGTATTCCCATAACCTTCTGTGACACAGTAGAAAGGGTATTAGAAGTTACTTTGGAGACTAGACTCTAAACACAGGTCTAACTACTAAGCAATCTGTGTGACCTTGGGCAAAATACTTAACATCTGCTTCCTCATCTGTAAAACAATATTCTCAGGGCTGTAAAGGTTAAAAATAATAATAATGTACATAAAGCTATGTGGCACCTTAAAAAAGTCAGTTTAATAAAAATCAGAAATATTATGTTAAAGATATTTCTTTTTGTTTTCTTTTTTTAACAGTAGAAAAACCAATGCAAATTTAATAACATGTACATACTGAATATATGAGAGATATCCAGGACAATTATTAATAAGTAACCCCAAAGATGTTTCTTCATCTACTAATTTGTTGTAAAAACTAGGAACAGAGTTGTGAAGATGACAAAATCTTCGTTCATTTGGCCACTACCTTTCTGGAGTTCTGATTTATATGAGGAGTTTCACCACTGAGGAAGCCTATATGAGCTTTATATCTCTTGATGCAGGGCAAAATGCCCATGCCCTTGAAAATATATGAGAAGAGTACCACGTATCAGCTTATATAATGAAACTCGTCACACTATAGTGCATCTCTTAGAACCTTTTTCACGCGTTGAAGTGTTTTGTTCTTGTATTATAGTTGATTTACAATATTAGTTTCAAGTATGTAACATTCTACTTCATTAGTTATTATAAGCCATTGGCTATAGTCCCTGTTCTATACAATATATTCTTGTAGCTTATTTCTTTTATCCATAATACTTTGTACATTATACCCCATCTAGCTCCTTCCCCTTTCCTCTCCCCACTGGCAACCACTAGTGTGTTCTCTGTATCTGTGAGTCTGGTTCTATTTTGTTATATTCATTTGTTTCATTTTTTAGATTACACACATAAGTAATGACATACAATATTTATCTTTCTCTGACTTATTTCACTGAATATATTACCCTCTAGGTCCATCCATGTTGCTGCAAATGGCAAAATTTCATTGTTTTTGTGGCTGAGTAGTATTCCGTTGTATGTATTGAATTGACCAAAAAGTTCATTTGAGTTTTTCCATACAATATGTCAAACCTTCTTTATTGATTCTTCTGTTGATGGACACTTAGGTCACCACCACATCTTTTTTAAAATTTCTATTTGTTTATTTACTTTTGGCTGTGCTGGGTATTTGTTGCTACGCACGAGCTTTCTCTAGGTGCAGCGAGTGGGAGCTACCGTCCAGTTGCAGGGCCTGGGTTTCTCATTGAAGTGATTTCTCTTGTTGTGGAGTATGGGTTCTAGAGCATGTGGGCTTCAATAATTGTGGCACTTGGGTTCAGGTGGCACACGGGCTTAGTTGACCTGTAGCGCATGGAATCTTCCAGGACCAAGCATCAAACCTGTGTTCCCTAGACTGGCAGGCAGATTTCTAACCACTGGACCACCAGGAAGTCTGGCCATTTCTTGACTGTTGTTAATAATGTTGCCATGAACATTAGGGTGCATGTATCTTTTTGAATTAGTGTTTTTCTTTTCTTTGGATATATACCCAGGAATGGAATTGCTGGATCATGTGGTAGTTCTATTTTAGATTTTTGAGGAAACTCCATACTATTTTCTACCAATTTATATTCCCACCAACAGTATACAGGCATTCTTTTTTCTCTACATCCTCACATTTGTTACTTACAACATTTGTGGCCTTTTTGATAAGAGCCATTCTGACAGGTATGAGGTGATACCTCATTTTGTTTTAATTTTTATTTCTCTAATAATTAGCAATGTTGAGCATTTTTTCACGTGCCTGTTGGTCATCTGTATGTATTCTTTGGAAAAATGTCTGTTTGGGTCTTCTCGTTTTCTAAATAGTTTTTCTTTATAGAGAGTTATATAAATTGTTTACGTATTTTGGATATTAACTCCTTTTCAGCTGTATCACTTGAAAATATGTTCACACATTCTGTAGTTTTTGTCAATGCTTTCCTTTGCTGTGCAAAAGCTTTTAAGTTTAATTAGGTCCCATTTATTTATTTTTGCCTCTGCCTTAGGAGACAGATACAAAAAATGTTGCTATGATTTATGTCAAAGAGTATTCTGCCTATGTTTTCTTGTAGGAGTTTTATGGTTTCCAGTTTTACATTTAGGTCTTTAATTAATTTTGAGTTTATTTTTACATATGGTATAAGAAAATATTATAAACTCATTCTTTCATGTAGCTGTTCAGCTTTCCCACCACTGCTTATTGAAGAGCCTGTTTTTTCTCCATTGTATATTCTTGCCTTCTTTGTCACAGATTAGTTGACCTTAAGTGCCTGGGTTTATTTCTGGGCTGTCTATTCTGTTCCTTTCATTTATGTGTCTGTTTTTACGCCAGTACCATACTGTTTTGATTACTGTAGCTTTGTAACATAGTCTGAAATCAGAGGATGTGATACCTCCAGCTCTGTACTTTCTCAAGATTGCTTTGGTTAGTCAGAGTCCAGTGAAAATTTTCTTGATTTCTGAATTATGACTTGTCTCCTTCATCTGAATCTACCAAATTAAGCAATATATTTCTTCAGTGTAGGACAAAAGATGCCCCCTTCCCTCCTATTCTTCTATATTTTCTTCTCCTTTGGCCGATTCTCAGAGGTTGGAGTGGACCACATTTACTAGTCAGCTGTGGTCCACTAGTCAATTGACTAGTTGGACTAGTCAACCCATTGAAAACCTGAATTCTCTAGCTTGCTGATTCACACCTTCTTTAAGCAAAGAGATAATTATTTTTAACTTTCAGTGTCTTTTTTTTTTCTGGTTCCTTTATGAGCTTCATTCATCTGAGATCCTTTTCACATCACACAAGTAAACACTTAAATAATAGAATAAAAATGACATGTCCAAAAAGAATTTCAATTTGAGACTGTTTTCCTTTAGAAATTGTCAAAATATAAATTATTCTGTCCGCTTACAATGAAAAGTTAACTGAACTGACACTGGTTAATCTCTACTAGCATTAGGCTGCCTCTTTTTGATGAAGTCCAGTAATTAAGCCCTACAGCTTAATGGCAAGACCAGTAGGCAGGAAGTTAGAAGACTTAGACTCTATTTGTATTTCTAGCTCTGGCTCATTACCATTACTTTGCCCTGACCAACTTCTGTTATTACTCAGAATCTCAATCATAATAGCAGTGCAGAGTAATCTGGAAAAACCACCCTGTAAACTGAGAACTAAGAGGATGCAGCAGTCCTGTTCCTGCAAATTGATGTACCATTGTGGTCTCAGGCAAGAAATTGTCTAATTCGGTGCCTCAGCTTCATTGTCTGTAAAAACATGACAAATTATTTGCTCCTCTTTCCCCCAAGATTCCTCACAGAAATACAGTGATAGAAATGGTATCAATGCTGTAAAAGACTTTTGATCGCTCTGATTTGTTGCTACATAAAGAGAAATATCCTTTTATTATTTCTACTGGTATTTCTAGGTTCTTAGTGCTCCCTGAGTTAGAATCATAATAATTCTACTTAGGAAAGGTTACTATTTATACTGCCATTCTTTGCAGAAATAAAATAATCTATGGAGAATATGCTTTAAGAAAACAAAATTATTCCAAAATATTTGTAATTGTTGGTAGTTAAAAATTCTGAGTCACATTATCATCCCTCATCATCCTGACTTGATGGAGACTGCTTATTAATTCAGACCTGTCTATAGCCATGTTGTCTAGCTAACAAATGAGGATATTACTCAGTTGATCCTAGTTATTCCAGGATTTTTGTAAAGTTCCTGAAAAGAGTGTGGAGGTAGTGAGGGATCTTGCTGCTGCTGCTAAGTCGCTTCAGTCGTGTCCGACTCTGTGCAACCCCATGAACGGCAGCCAACCAGGCTCCCCCCGTCCCTGGGATTCTCCAGGCAAGAACACTGGAGTGGGTTGCCATTTCTTTCTCCGATGCATGAAAGTGAAAAGTGAAAGTCAAGTCGCTCAGTTGTGTCCAACTCTTCGCAACCCCATGGACTGGAGCCTACCAGGCTCCTCTGTCCATGGGATTTTCCAGGCAAGAGTACTGGAGTGGGGTGCCATTGCCTTCTCCAGTGAGGGATCTTGACAGCTTCTACTCTATTTAGTTCTGTGTGTGTCAAACCTAAGAATTTTATAGGGATATTCACCTATCATGTGTAGATAATAGGAGGGTTGATAGATAACAATTATATCTTACCTAATTGCTAAAAGAAGTATTATCCTTACAATGCTCATTTTAATTTTTAAAGACTGTGATGATCATGTACTTTGTTACACAATCTCTTTGTCACCTTAGAGTACTATCAGACAGTGAAGAAAAAAATTCTCAGACTGAGTCAGAAAATCATATTAATTCAAAAACAAGTCTGAAACTAAAAGATAAATTTATGGGTTAGAGGAACATACATACAGACAACAACAACAAAATCAGCCAAGGAAGAACCAAGACGTAGAGCTGGCCTAGTAACTGACAGAGATCCTTTCATGCAGGTCAGAACTGTAGATGCCTGGTAACAAGTCCTGAGGGTTAATCACTAGGAAACTGGAGTACAAAGGCAGGAAATCCAGTTACTTTGGTTACAAAAAATACACATAGAAAACCTGTAAACCTCCTTGAGGAAGATCTTCATTTAATAAATATATATTAAGTGCCAGTATATGCCAGACACTATTATAGACACTGAGGGATCAGCAGTGAATAGAACAAAGTTCACTGACCTTGTACAGCTTATATTTTAGTTAATTGGGGAGAACAAATAATAAACAATTAAGTAAAATATATTGTAAGTCAATAGAAATGAGTCTATGGAGAAAATTTAAGTGATGAGTTCTGGAAGCAGGAAGTGGGGTTGCAATTTTAAATAGAGTTGGTACAAAAGGTCTCACTGAGAAGATGGCATATAAGCAAAGACTTGGATAAGACAGAAGGAGAGATTCATGCAGCCAAGAAAGAGTGTACTAGGCAGTGTATACTGCAAATGCAAATACCTTAGGTAGGATCCTGCCCAGCACATCTAAGGAAAAGTAAGAAGGCCATCATAGTTGGGGAAGAGCAAGGAAGGGGGAGGAACAGGAAGTGATGTCAGAGAAGTAGAGACAGACACACTGATTATGTTGGGTCCTGAAGATCATTTTGAGAACTCTGGCTTTTACTTTGAGTGACATGGATTACTGAGCAGAGGAAAGGCACCATATGACTGACCAGATTAAAAGGATCAGGCTGGGGCTTCCCATTCCAGTGGCTAAGACTCTGCGCTCCCAATGCAGGGGGCCCAGGTTTGATCCCTGGTCAGAGAACTAGATCCCACATGCCACAACAAAGATCAAAGATTCTGCATGCCACAGGAGAGATCCGGTGCAGCCAAATGAACAAATAAATATTAAAAATAAATAAATAAGAGGATGAGGCTGACCATTGTTTTGAGGTTAGATCACAAGGGAGCAAGATGGAAGCAAGACCATTTAGGATACTATTCCAATAATCCAGGTAAGAAAGAATGGTAGCTCAGAGAGGCTGGTGTGGTAGAGGGGTGAGAAGTGATTGGAATGTCATTATAGTCTGAAAGTAAAGCCATTAGGATGTGCTAAGGGACTTGAAATAAGATGGAAGAGAAAGAAAGGAATCAAAGACGACACTAAGACTTTTAGTCTGAAAAACGTGAAAATGGAGTGGCTCCCTATTGATGCAGGGAAGATTGTAGGAGGCGTCTTTTTCTAAAATTAACTTTTATTGGAGTATAGTTGTTTTACAACATTGTGCTAGTTTCTGCTTTACAGCAAAGTGAATCAGCCACACATATATATATGTCCCCTCTTTTACAAGTTTCCTTCCTATTTAGGTTGCCACAGAGCCTTGAGTTCCCTATGCTATACAGTAGGTTCTTATTAGTTATCTATTTCACACAAAGTAATGTATATATGTCAGGGCCAATCTTACAATTCACCCCACCCCCCTTTCCTTCTTGGCATCCATACATTTATTCTCTACCTCTGTATCTCCGTTTCAGCTTTGCAAATAAGTTCATTTGTATCATTTTTCTAGATTCCACATAGAAGCAGTATTATACGAGATTTGTTTTTTCTCTTTCTGATTTACTCTGCTCTGTATGACAGTCTCTAGGTCCATCCACAGCTCTGCAAATGGCACAATTTTGTTCCTTATTATGGCTGAGTAATATTCCATTGCATATATGTATCACATCTTCTTTATTCACTCTTCTGTCAAAGGACATTTAGGTTGCTTCCCTGTACTGGCTATTGTAAACAGTGCTGTGATGAACACTGAGGTGCACGTATCTTTTGCAACTATGATTTTCTCCAGGTATATGCCCAGGTGTGGGAATGCTGGATCACATGGAAGTTTTGGTTTTTTAAGGAACCTCCATACTGTTCTTCACAGTGGCTCTATCAATTTATATTCCCACCAACAGTGTAAGAGTGTTCCCTTTTCTCCACACCCTCTCCAGCATTTATTGCTTGTGGATTTTTTGATGACAGTCATTCTGACCAGTGTGAGGTGATACCTCATTGTAGTTTTGACTTGCATTTCTCTGATAATTAATGATGTTGAGCATATGTTCATGTGCTTTTTGGCCATCGTATGTCTTCTTTGAAGAAGTATCATTTTGGTCTTTGGCCCATTTATTAATTGGGTTGTTGTTTGTTTTGTGTTGTTTTTAATATTGAGCTACTTGAGCTGTTAGTATATTTTGGAGATCAATCCCTTGTCAGTTGCTTCATTTGCAAATATATTCTCCCATTCTGAGAGTTGTCTTTTTGTCTTGTTTATGGTTTCCTTTGCTGTGCAAAAGCTTTTAAGTTTAATTAGGTTCCATTTGTTTATTTTTGCTTTTATTTTCATTACTCTAGGAGGTGGGTCAAAAAAGATCTTGCTGGGGATTTATGTCAAAGCATATTCTGCCTATGGTTTCCTCTAGGAGTTTTATAGCATCTGGTCTTACATTTAGGTTTTTAATCCATTTTGAATTTATTTTTGTGCATGGTGTTAGAGAGTATTCTACCTTCATTCTTTTACATGCAGCTGTCCGGGTTTCCCAGCATGTGGGAGGGGTTTTAACCTTCCTTGCGTCCTCACGGTCTAGCACAATGGGAGACTCATGGGAATATTCAGTCCTTTTGTTGTTTCGTCACCAAGTTGTGTCTGACTCTTTTGAGACCCCATGGACTGTAGCCCGCCAGGCTCCTCTGTCCATGGGATTTTCCAGGCAAGAATACTGGAGGGGGTTGCCATTTCCTTCTCTAGGGGCTCTTCCTGATCTAGGGATTGAACCCTTGTCTCCTGCATTGGCAGGCAGATTCTTTACCATTGAGCCACCGGGAAACCCCAATACATACCAGCGATCTAATCTGAATCTGGTTTCTGTATATTTAGATGAGTTGTTCTAGATAGAAGACTGATTCATTTGAGTTGCTAAACTAGGTCTTGGTTCTAGAAACTGGGGCAAGGTTAAAACCATTGCTATGTTAGAGCTAGCTAGCAAGAGCCAATATTTTCAGGATATTATTGCAAGCCAGGAGTTAAACACAGCAATATTTTAAACTTAAGGTATTTACACTTACAGGTAGAAGGTTGTATTAAAAACAGAGGTAAAAATACTGACACTCATTCCTTCCTAATTATTTTACTACATTTTACTATTATCTAATCTCCTGAGGTTATGTATGTTTGTTGTGTCTGTATGATAGAAATACTGTGTAAAGGTGTGTTACTGTACATTGGTTCCCAGTTCTATTTTCAGTGATATCATGTCAGTAGCTTCACATTGTCCATGACATGAGTATTTACAATACAGAAATTGGCCAATGCTACAAATCAGGGATCCCTGCTCCTTCCTTGTCCCCAGAGCTGGTTAAATCTATAAATGAGTAGTGGGATCAGCTTTGAAAGCAATGATTGGGAATGAAAAAAACTCATATATTTTGTAAATATACACATGTTTAGGCTCTGCCCATGGAGTATTATAGTATGGTTTTACAGGTAGTCTTCCCTTTTGGGGTGAGGGATGGTTGAGGACTGAGGAAATTGTCGTAGAGGACAAATATACAAATAATTCCACATGGTGAAAGAAAGGCCTTAATTACTGACCAAACTAGGAGTTGCTAAAAGAGATTAGCTTTTATATTCAATCAATGTCTTAATAGAATTAAACCTAGATACAAAGTACAAGCTGTTAACAGGGGAGTTTAACAACTTTGGACTCTTTGTATATCTGATATTGTAAGGAGAAAATGAGATGAGCCAATGCCACGTGTAGTGAGTACATATTTGTGAGACTTTCCCAAATCTTAAGTTGCTAGACCTTATAATAAAGAATCATCAAGGACACTAAAGACACTATCTAATTATTCCTATGAGACACGTGGAAAAACAATACAGTTTCGTTTTACTGTGTGTATGTACACATGTGTATGTGTATGTATACATACATACACACATACAAAGGAAGCCTGGAGTCCTAACCACTGGATCACCAGGAAACTCCCAAGTAAAGCCTTGACAATCTCATTAGCCATCAGAATGGTACTATCCTTTGACTCAGTAATTCCACATTCCCATATCCATAAATATGTCTGGATGTTCAGACCAGGTGATTCTGCTAAGTATGAAGTTTTGCTGAGCTATGGAAAACAATTTATGAAAACATTTTAAATTAAAAAAAAGATTACAGCTTTGAACCAAAAGCCAGTAGGGGAGAATGGGAAATGGAGAATGAATATATTTAAGAAGAAAGAAAAAAATAACATTTGGAAACACTTAAAATCAGTGAAGTGAAAAGATACGGGGAAAATGGGGATCAAAGATGTATTTTTTTTCGTAGTATCTTTTGTCATTTTTAAGTTTTTATTGTTATAATTTCCATATTTGTAACTAATATTGATACTTTTATTCCTGCTTCTCTTGAAAAATGAATCACTTAAATACTGTGCTTTTTCACTATTGTCCAGTTTAACATTTTATATATACACTCTTTAATTTATATGGAATTTATTTGAATGTATAGTATGAGAGGACAACCTAATTTTTTTTCTAAATTGATAAGCATTCCAAAATGGTCCTTCCTTACTCTACTGATTTATGAAATCTCCTGTATCAAACAGTAAGTTCCTATACGTAATGGGACTGTTTCTGCACTAGGCTATTTTTTTTTTACTTGTACTTCCCTGTTTTAGTATAGTGAAAAGTGAATGTGAAAGTGTTAGTCTTTCAGTCATTTCTGACTCTTTGCAACCCCATGGACTGTAGCCTGCTAGGCTCCTCTGTCCGTGGAATTCTCCAGGCAAGAATACTGGAGTGGGTTGCCATTTCCTTCTCTAGGAGATCTTCCCAACCCAGGGATCAAACACAGGTCTCCTGCATCGGGGGCTTCTGAGCCACCAGAGAAGCCTGTTTTAGTATAGTAGTTTGGGTACATTATTATATTCAATTGGCTTAGTTCTTTTCATAGTTAAAATGAAAACACATGTTACCCAAGGCAGATTCATGTTGATGTATGGCAAAACCAATACAATACTGTAATTAGCCTCCAATTAAAATAAATAAATTTAAAAAATAAATAAAATGTTTTTATCTTCTATTATTTGCATTCTTATTCTCCCATATAAAGTTTTAGAATCATTGTACCTATTACAAAAATTTTGATAGTTACAACAGTCTTTTTTCTTAATAGAGCTATGTTATTTCCTCAATATTACTAATTATACTAACAATGACTAATTAGGTTAACCACAAGGAAAGAAGGATGCAAGTTAACTCAAGCTATTGAATTCTACAATATTGTCTGAAATACTTCTATGTCTCAGAAGTTTCATGGAAAAAGACTTTTTAGGACTCAGTTCAGTTCAGTTCAGTCGCTCAGTTGTGTCTGACTCTTTGCGACCCCATGAACCGCAGCACGCCAGGCCTTCTGTCCATCACCAACTCCTGGAGTTCACTCAGACTCACGTCCATCGAGTCAGTGATGCCATCCAGCCATCTCATCCTCTGTCGTCCCCTTCTCCTCCTGCCCCCAATCCCTCCCAGCATCAGAGTCTTTTCCAATGAGTCAGCTCTTCCCATGAGGTGGCCAAAGTGACAAAAAAGTGACAAAAACATCTATGCAAATTTTTCCCTGGAAAGCTATTTTATGATTTGGAAGTAGTATTTCTCTTTGAAGCAAATAAAGAAAATATGAAACTCAGTGATTGAAGTATAAATTTACATGCCTTAGAGAATGTTATATATCTTTCAATAAACTTTTCAAATGTTCCTGAAACATAAGCCTAAGCATAGAGACCAAACTCAACAGTAGAGCTACTTGCACTAATTGTCCTAACTCGAGTTATTTTCCACGTATGTTAATTTGCCTAAGACTCACTTAGAGCCTTCTAGAAGTTAACAAAAGAAGGCTTTTCTTTCTCAATTTTATTTTCTTCAAAAATAATAAAATTATGAGATACCATATAGAAATTGAGAGATATTGAGAATCTCTAATTATGGCACGTATTTCTTGGTACTTAAAATAAGGTGAAACTTGCACTCCCATGTTCATTTCAGTATTATTCACAATAGCCAAAGAAACAACCTAAATATACATTGACGATGAATAGATGAAGAAAATGTGATATATAAACATATATATATATATCAGTTCAGTTCAGTTGCTCAGTCATGTCCAACTCTTTATGTGATATATAAACATATATATATATATATACACATAATGAAATATTTTCAGCCTTTAAAAGAGGGAAATCTCGTCATTTATAACAATGTAGATCAACCTCAAGGACATCATCCTCCGTGAAATAAGCAAGATGCAGAAAGACAAAAACTGCATGATCTCACTTTAATGTGAAATCTAAAATAGTCAAGTTCAAAGAAATAGAAAGTACAGCATGGTTGCTGGGGGTTGAGAACAGCAAGAAGAAATGGGAAATGTTGGTCAAGGGATACAAAATTCCAGTGATGCAAGATATAACTGTAATTAAAATACTATGTTGTATATTTTAAATTTGCTGAGTGTAGGTCTTAAGTGTTGTCAACATACAAACAAAGTAATTAGGTAAGGTGATGGATATGTTAGTTATAATTAGGATGATTATTTCACAATATGTATGTATATCAAAACATGAGGTTGTAAATTTAAATATATGGAATTTTTAAATTGTCAATTATATGTCTGTAAAGCTGGGGGTGGAAATGGCAACCCACTCCAGTGTTCTTGCCTGGAGAATCCCAGGGACAGCGGAGTCTATGGGGTCACACAGAGTCAGACATGACTGAAGTGACTTAGCAGTAGCAGTAGCAGTAAAGCTGGGGGTGGGAAGCGAAAATTAAATTCCATTGTTCTAACATGAACTATTAATACTTACTAAGCTTTCATGATTTTAGATGGGTCTCTACAGAGCTCCACTATGTCATCTTTTCTTTAATATATCACTCAGGTGAAAGGTAATAGAAACAGTTTGAAGTATTTTCCTGGGAGTTGATGGTAATGCTTTAGAGTCTTTATCCACAGTTGTTCCTAACAATGTCTAAGTTTCTTAATTATGTGACAAAGGCATTAGTTCTCCAAAAATAACCAGGAAAATGGACTTGCCCAATAGCAACAGAGCTCTTCTTTGTAAAAGGAAAGCATAAGGCATGAGTGGGCATTCACATAAAGCAGCTTCATGTGCCCTGCATCTCTTTTTCAAAATGATTCTGTCAAAGATATTTCACTATATTATGGTTTCTGTTATAATTGGCTCCCATTTGAGAAGAAGTTGGCCACACTGGAAAAGAGTGTCCAAGACTTACTAACTTATGTTACTTATGTTACTAACTTACTAACTTATGATCCCCTTTGGTCATGTTAAAAGTCTTTGAGATGTGATTTCCTTTTCTCATCTTGTTTTCATAAGCTCTTGCTTATGAAACATATATATTCTGCTTTTGATTTATCAAGTTTCTTTACACTGAATACTTAAACATTTTTCTCAGTTCAGTTCAGTTCAATCGCACAGTCGGGTCTGACTCTTTGCGACCCCATGGACTGCAGCACGCCAGACTTCCCTGTCCATCACCAACTCCCGGAGTTTACTCAAACTTGTGTCCATCCAGTTGGTAATGCCATCCAAACATCTCATTCTCTGTTGTCCCCTTCTCCTCCCACTTTCAATCTTTCCCAACATCAGGGTCTTTTCTAGCGAGTCAGTTCTTCACATTAGGTGGCCAAAGTATTGGAGTTTCAGCTTCAGCATCAGTTCTTCCAATGAATATTCAGGACTGATTTCCTTTAGGGTAGACTAGTTGGATCTCCTTGAAGTCCAAGGGACTCTCAAGAGTCTTCTCCAACACCACAGTTTAAAGCATCAATTCTTTGGTGCTCAGCTTTCTTATACTCCAACTTTCACATCCATACATGACTACTGGAAAAACCACAGCTTTGACTAGATGGACCTTTATTGGCAAAGTAATGTCTCTGCTTTTTAATATGCTGTCTAGGTTGATCATAACTTACCTTCCAAGGAGCAAGTGTCTTTTAATTTCGTGGCTGCAGTCACCATCTGCAATGATTTTGGAACCCCAAAAAATACAGTCTTTCACTGTTTCCATTGTTTCCCCATCTACTTGCCGTGAAGTGATGGGACTGGATGCCATGATCTTAGTTTTCTGAATGTTGAGTTTTAAGCCAACATTTTCACTCTCCTCTTTCACTTTCATCAAGAGGCTCTTTAGTTCTTCTTTGCTTTCTGCCATAAGGTTGGTGTCATCAGCATATCTGAGGTTATTGATATTTCTCCCAGCAATCTTGATTCCAGCTTGTGCTTCATCCAGCCCAGCATTTTGCATGATATATTCTGCATGTAAGTTAAATAAGCAGGGTGACAGTATACAGCCTTGTTGTACTCCTTTCCCAATTTAGAACCAGTCCGTTGTTCCATGTCCAGTTCTAACTGTTGCTTCTTGACCTCCAGATTTCTCAGGAGGCAGGTAAGGTGATCTGGTATCCCCATCTTAAAGAATTTTCCACAGTTTGTTGTGATTCACATAGTCAAAGACTTTGGAGAATTCAATAAAGCAGAAATAGATGTTTTGCTGGAACTCTTGCTTTTTTGATGAGCCAGCGGATGCTGGCAATTTGATCTCTGGTTCCTCTGCCTTTTCTAAATCCAGCTTGAACATCTGGAAGTTCACAGTTCACGTACTGCTGAAGCCTGGCTTGGAGAATTTTGAACATTACTTTGCTAGTGTATGAGATGAGTGCAATTGTACAATAGTTTGTACACTCTTTGGCATTGCCTTGCTTTGGGATTGGAATGAAAACTGACCTTTTCCAATCCTGTGGCCACTGCTGAGTTTTCCAGATTTGATGGCATATTGAGTGCAGCACTTTGACAGCATCATCTTTCAGGATTTGAAATAGCTCAACTGGAATTCCATCACCTCCACTAGCTTTGTTCGTAGTGATGCTTTCTAAGGCCTACTTCACTTCACATTTCAGGATGTCTGGCTCTAGGTGAGTGATCACACCATCGTGATTATCTGGGTCATTAAGATCTTTTTTGTATAGTTTTTCTGTGTATTCTCGCCACCTTGTCTTAATATCTTTTGCTTCTGTTAGGTGTATACCATTTCTGTCCTTTATTGTGCCCATCTTTGCGTGAAATATTCCCTTCGTATCTCTAATTTTCTTGAAGAGATCGCTAGTCTTTCCCATTCTATATGTTCCTCTATTTCTTTGCACTGATCACTGAAGAAGGCTTTCTTATCTCTCCTTGCTATACTTTGGAATTCCACATGCAAATGGGTATATCTTTCCTTTTCTCCTTTGCCTTTAGCTTCTCTTCTCAGCTATTTGTAAGGCATCCTCAGACAACCATTTTGTCTTTTTGCATTTCTTTTTCTCGGGGATGGTCTTGTTCTCTGCCTTCCATACAATGTCACGAATCTCCGTCCATAGTTCTTCAGGCACTCTGACTATCAGATCTAATCCCTTGAATCTATTTGTCACTTCCACTGTATAATTGTAAGGAATTTGATTTAGGTCATACCTGAATGGTCTGGTGGTTTTCCCTACTTTCTTCTGAATTTAAAACTGAATTTGGCAATAAGGAGCCAGTGATCTGAGCCACAGTCAGCTCCTGTTCTTGTTTTTGCTGACAGTATAGAGCTTCTGCATCTTTGGCTGCAATAAATATAATCAAGCTGATTTTGCTATTGATCATTTTGTAATGACCGTGTGTACAGTCCTCTCATGTTTTTGGAAGAGGGTGTTTGCTATGACCAGTCCGTTCTCTTGGCAAAACTCTGTTAGCCTTTGCCCTGGTTTGTTTTACACTCCAAGGCGAAATTTCCCTGGAGTCCAGGTATCTCTTAACTTCCCACTTCTGCATTAAAGTCCCCTGTAATGAAAATCTTTTTTGTTGTTAATTCTAGAAGGTCTTATAGGTCTTCATAGAACTGTTCAACTTCAGCTTCTTCAGCATTACTGGTCAGGGCATAGATTTGGATTACTGTGATATTGAATGGCTTGCCTTGGAAATGAACAGAGATCTTTCTGTTGTTTTTGAGATTGCATCCAAGTACTGCATTTCAGACTCTTTTGTTGACTATGATGGCTACTCCACTTCTTCTAAGGGATTCTTGCCCACAGTAGTAGATATAATGGTCATCTGAGTTAAATTCACCCCTTCCAGTCCATCTTAGTTCGCAGTTTCCTAGAATGTCAATGTTTACTCTTGCCATCTCCTGTTTGACCACTTCCAATTTACCTTGATTCATGGGCCTAACATCCAGGTTCCTATGCAATATTGCTCTTTACAGCACCAGACCTTGCTTCTATCACCAATCCCATCCACAACTGGGTGTTGTTTTTGCTTTGGCTCCGTCTCTTCATTCTTTCTGGAGTTATTTCTCCACTCTTCTCCAGTAGCATATTGGGCACCTACCAACCTGGGAGTTCATCTTTCAGTCTCCTATTTTGTTGTCTTTTCATACTGTTCATGCGGTTCTCAAGGCAAGAATACTGAAGTGGTTTGCCATTCCCTTTCCCAGGGTATCACATTTTGTCAGAACTCTCCACCATGACCCATCCTTCTTTGGTGGCCCTACACAGCATGGCTCATGGTTTCATTGAGTTAGACAAGGCTGTGGTCCATGTGAGCAGTTTGGTTAGTTTTCTGTGGCTGTAGTTTTCATTCTGTCTGCCCTCTGATGGATAAAGAGGCTTAAGGAAGCTTCCTGGTGACTAAGGGGGAAACTGCTCTTGTTCTGATGGGCAGGGCCAAGCTCAGTATCTTTAACCCAGTTTTCTGTTAATGGGTGGGGCTGTGTTCCCTCCCTGTTGTTTGATCTGAGGCCAAACTATTGTGGAAGTAATGAAGATAATGGCGACCTCCTTCAAAAGGTTCCATACACACACTGCTGCACACAGTGCCTCCGACCCTGCAGTAGGCCACTGCCGACCCACGCCTCCACCGGAGACTCCTGGACACTCACGGGCAAGTCTGGGTCAGTCTCTTTTGGGGTCTCTGCTCCCTCTCCTGGGTCCTGGTGTGCCCAAGGTTTTGTTTATGCCCTCCAAGAGTCTGTTTCCCCAATCCTGTGTAAGTTCTGGCAGCTCTATGGTGGGGTTAATGGTGACTTCTTCCAAGAGAGCTTATGCCATAGCCAGGTCTGCTGCACCCAGAGCCCCTGCCCCTGAGGCAGGCCACTGCTGACCCGTACCTCCGCAGGAGACACTCAAACACAGTTCTAGCTCAGTCTCTGCGGGGTGTCTGGGTCCTGATGTGTACAAGGTTTGTTTGGGCCCTCCAAGTATCTCTGGCCCATATGAGGTTTGATTCTAAATGCAATATCGCCGCTTCTAACGTCTTGCTGTGGCTTCTCCTTTCGCCTGGACGTAGGATATCTTTTTTTTTGGTGGGATCCAACAGTCTCCTGTCGATGGTTGTTCAGCAGCGAGTTGTAATTTTGGAGTTCTTGCAGGAGAAGATGAGTGCATGTCCTTCTGCTCTGCCATCTTAATTCCGCTTTATTCTATTTTTATTGATTGCCCTAAGTGACGTGAAGTGAAAGTTGCTCAGTCGTGTCTGACTCTTTGCGACCCTATGGAATTCTCCAGGCCCAAATACGGGAGTGGGCAGCCTTTCCCTTCTCCAGGGGATCTTCCCAACCCAGGGTTGAACCCAGGTCTCGTGCATTGCAGGTGGAGTCTTTACCAGCTGAGCTACAAGGGAAGCCCAAACATTTTTTCTACATCTCTGTAATTACTTAATTTCTGATTGCTTAGCCTTGCTTTGTTACCTTAATAAAGCATAAATGGCATCTGCTGTGGAATTGGGTTTACTCATGCTATTAAATAACCACACCCTTATAATTAGAGATTTGGTAGTCATCTGAGTGGTACAGTCAGTACCAAAATATTACACAATGGGCATTATGTAAACTTTTTTGCATAAATCTGGAAACTAGCCAAGAGATGCACTAAACACTAGGGACATAATGGTTATGTTACCTACCCAAACTTGGGTCCTTTTGCTGGAATGCAGTAAAGCCAATCTACTGACACTGGGCTGTGGTGAAGGAAATTGCAATGTTTACTGTAAGGCACCAAGAAAGGAGACCAGGTGGCTAGTACTCAAAGCCCCCCAGCTTCCAGGTGGGTTTAAGGAAAGCCTTTTTAAAGGAAAGGTGAGGGAGTGGTGTCCCAGGGTATGTGATCAGCTTGTGCACAATTCTCTGATTGGTTGATGGTGAGGTAACACAGCAGTGTCACTGGGTTAATATTATCAGTCTCTAACATTATTCCTATCATTATCATCCCAGTGAGACAGACTGCCATGCACACAGTAGATATCTGATTAATATTCTGTTGAATGAATAAGTATTGTAGTTTAGGTGCTGAATGGTGATTTCCAATTCCCAAACACTGAAAACTCGGGGAACTCGGGCTCATCAAGTAGTTGATTTCTTCCATTTAGAAGAAATGGGGGTTTAGCATCTGTAAAGCAACTCAGGAAATGTGCATCAACTACTTTAGAGAGGAGCTAAGGCAGAGAGGAGCCACTTCAGAGTGATGCTAAAGCAGAGAAACTAAAGCTGAAGGTGTCCTTGGGGAGGGGGTGGTCTTGGGAAGACCCCATAGGGTTCTGCTCAGTTTAGCTTACTCTTCATTTTTATGAAATTAGTAAGCTTAAAATTTGGTAAGAAAGATCACATGGTTACAAAAGTACTACTTACTATGTTTTCTACAGCTCAAAAAATCTGTTTCCACCTCACCTACCCCAACCAATACCTGCAACAGTTTGAATTACGCTACAAAAATTTAGAATAAGGGGCAAGTGATGAGGAATCAATCAGTGTAAGATTTAGTGCTTTTTCAGAAAATAACCAAAAGGTTTTAAGAGTTATCTGCAACAACAGAGGTGACTAAATAAATTATAATTAATTTACACAATGGAATATTATATGAATGTGAACGTGAAGTTGCTCAGTCGTGTCCAACTCTTTGTGACCCCATGGACTGTAGCCTACCAGGCTCCTCTGTCCATGGGATTTTCCAGGCAATAGTACTGGAGTGGATTGCCATTTCCTTCTCCAAGGGATCTTCCCAACACAGGGATCGAACCCGGGTCTCCCACATCGTAGACAGACGCTTTACTGTCTGAGCCATCAGGAATATTATATAGTCTTTAAAAATAATGGTATAAATATGTCTATTGACATGAAGAGATATTTATGCTACATAAGTTGATGAAAGGAGCTTATAAAAAACAGGATCTCACTTTTGTTTAAAATAAGAAAAAATAATATTTGTATATATGCATGGAGAGAATATAAAAAAGATAGTTTGTGGATGTTGAACTCAATGTAACTTTACTTTTGTTCACATTTTCTGACTTTTTTGCAATAAGCATTTATTACTTTCATGATCAGAAAAAACAAAGATATTTCTACTTAAAAATGGTATGTGTGAGTTTTTGGTGATGAGAAAACATGTCTTCTCACTCCATCTTTCAATTCTGCTTGCTTCTAATTGGCTTACTACTATACTTAGGTTTACTATTACATACAGGTTCTAGTACCAAAGTGGGAAAAATGACTGTCCCTGGCTCCAGACTCAAAAACTGTAGCTACCATCAACTCCAGCAGACAGAAACATTATTCATGATTAGTGCCAGCAGCAAGTCAGGGTAGGCTGAGTGTCTTGACTTGGATTAGGAACCAAAATGTGGAAGGAAGTGAGTGGAAATGAATAAGGAGTGTAATCATTTTCTGATGGGACAGGTCTTGGTCATAGTACACCCCTTATGACCAGTGAGGAGAAGGAGCCTACAATGTTTTGGTCCCCAAAGGGAAACAGGAGTTATAACATCTCAAGAAGGGAGGAGGAAGTGATGCTAAAAGAACTAGAATAACACAATACCCATTATAACATTTATTCTAGACTCCCATAGTAATAGTGACAATAATGAAGTTCTTAAAGGAGTTTCCAGAGTTTTTCAGTGTTTGGGAATTGGAAACCATCATTCAATACCTAAACTATAATACTTATTCATTCAACAAAATATTCATCAACTATGTACCATATGCATAGTAATCTATCTCATTGGGATGAGCAGTAAACAAAAAGTAAAATATTCCTGCCCTCATGGATCTTATATTTTCAGACATAATTAACAACTCTAAAACATGAGTCTGAAACTGGCCTCTGACTGGACATGTTATTGCAGTAGTTGGGATAAAAGAAAACGCAATTTGACTTTCATATGATTGATTTCTTTTGCTTGTCTGTGAACACCATAGTAAGATCCTATTCTTAAAAGAAATTGAGTTGAGACGAGTCATGAGATGTATAAGCAAGTAGGAAGAGTACTAAAGGGCTTTTGTGCCTTGGTGTTAATAGAATATTGCATTGTCTAGACACACCCCAAGGTGTTCTATAGCACCCTTGAGCTTTAACTTTTATCTTACTTAACCTGCCCTTATAGTGACTCTGAGTAAACCAATCTTGCGGTGCATATTTAATTTCAAGCAAAAAATCTTTACAGTTGACTACAGTTGCTGCTGCTGCTGCTGCTGCTGCTGCTAAGTCGCTTCAGTCGTGTCCGACTCTGTGCGACCCCATAGACCGGCAGCCCAGCAGGCTCCACCGTCCCTGGGATTCTCCAGGCAAGAATACTGGAGTGGGTTGCCATTTCCTTCTCCAACGCATGAAAGTGAAAAGTGAAAGTGAAGTCTAAACAAACTTCCCTTTGCAGGTCAATAGGTTAAGGTACATGGTCAGAACAAGAATATCTTGTTCTGTTTTGTGTCTTGTTAGTGTCTGTTTGCTATGGACTGAATGTTTCTGTCCCCCCACCCCCAACTCATATGTTGAACCCTAATCCCCAATATGATGGTATTTCAAGGTGAGGCCTTTGGGAAGTAATTAGGTCATGAGGGTGGAACCCTCATGAATTGGATTCGTTTCTATATAAACGAAATCCCAGAGAGCTCCCTTGCCCCTTCTGCCATGTAAGGGCATAGCAAAAAGATAGCCACTGATAAACCAGGACGTGGCTCTTACCAGATACCTAATGTGCTGATACCTTGATCTTGGTCTCCAAAACTGTGAAAAATAAAGTTTTGATGTTTAAGCCACCCAGTCTACGGTATTCTGTTACAGGAGACCAAACAGACTAAGACTTTATTTTTGGTAGCACAAACACACCTAACAGTGATTTTTAAAAGCTTTGGAAGAAAAATGAAAACAAGTTTTGGCAAATGTATCTTTTCACTTCTTTTTTTAAAAGCTTGAGGAACATAACAATTATAGTTTCCTAACACAGTGATTCTCAGCTTTAACTACACATTAGAATCACCTTTTAAAAATACTGGGATGGGGTGGAGGGTGGGGATTGGGTATTGATGTCTTTTTAAAAGACATAACGAGAGAGGGGAAGAAGGTGAATATTTTCAGTCTGTAACTCTTGGGTATATTTATTTTATTGCCAATCTGACTTTCATCAGTGAATTACTTTAACTCATCATTTATCTACCTTCAAAAGAGGGATAAATAATCCTACATCCATTCATTCATCCATCTTCCTTTCTTTCTTCCTTTTTCTCCTCTTCAATTTCTCTTTCTCATTCACTCAACAATTCATCAAACCAGCATTAACAGTGTAAGTATGTGCTAGGTGCTAAGGATACAGAAATCAAATTCATACTTTCATTCGATTTGTACTTTCATTAATAAGGTTAATATAAATTAGTCATCCTGAGATTCTCAACTAAAGCTCAATTTTTAAAAACAGTTGCAAAAAATACATACTAATGTTGATTTACTTTGCAAAAGCTCATGTTGAAACTTGAGTTGTTGTATTAGACAAATGTAAACATTTCTGACCTATTGTGCTTCAGTGAGTCATAGTAAGCTCTCCATCTGTCACTGTGTAATTTTCAATCTTTCATACATTGAATGAAAGGAGGTAAATGCTTATAATTCATTAGATTCTAGATAAGACATGATTTATTTTATTCTATTTAGCTGTTCTCTGTGGATTGTGGGAATCTTAGTTCCCTGATCAGGAACTAAACCCTTGTGCCTGCAGTGAAAGCGCAGAGACATAACCACTGGACCACCAGGGAATTCCCATAAGAAAAGATTTAGAGATGCTATCAACTTTAATTAGGAATTATTCTAATTTAAGAGTCTGAAGATGCTTTGGGCATATTTGGTGAAGTCCCGTTACTGCTGATATACCAAATCACACCTGAAATCCAGCCATGTATCTTGATCTTCGGCTCCTAACCAATTCCAAAGTCAGGCTACTTTGTAGATGAAGGTGGATCCATGAATACTTAAAAGGTAAGCAGGCACTTTTCTCTGGACTTTTCCTACTATTTTCTTCATTTTAAAGCTCCAAGTTGCAGCACAGTAGCAGGTCAAAAACCCACTTCCGTGGTCAACTCTGAGACTAGGACTGCAGATCCCTCCTGAGAAGCTGGACACTATCATAATATTGAAGTAGTTGCTGATACATATTTAAAACTAAGAACAAATGCAGACTCACCTCTCCAACAGAAGCGCCACAACCATGTC
The DNA here is from genome assembly GCF_055505025.1 of Bos grunniens. Taxonomy (NCBI): domain Eukaryota; kingdom Metazoa; phylum Chordata; class Mammalia; order Artiodactyla; family Bovidae; genus Bos; species Bos grunniens. Next base: position 17,526,907 of record NC_141192.1, read on the forward strand.
TGCTGCAATAGTGCATCCACCCAACATCAAAAGATAAAAGATACATATTTTGAATTAACCAACATCAGTAAGAAAACAGCACAGGGTATAGAGAGAGAACATTCTTCTTGCCAAGAACAGGTTCAAAGCCAATGGGTTCCAAGAGAGCAAGCCTTATTCATAGCATGAGTTTCCCTGTAACCTGATACTTGATTTAGGTACTACCATATAATATGTAATTATATTACATTAGGACTTCCCTGGTGGCTCAGATGTTAAAGCATCTGCCTACAATGTGGGAGACCTGGGTTTGATCCCTGGGTCAGGAAGATCGTCTGGAGAAGGAAATGGTACTTTCCATTCCGGTACTCTTGCCTGGAAAATCCCATGGGCGGAGGAGCCTGGTAGGCTGTAGTCTATGGGGTGGCAAAGAGTCAGACACGACTGAGCAACTAAACTATATACTTATATAGCTATTATGAAGTTTGCTCACAAGAAGAAAAATACAACCAAAAGAGAAAAAGGGAAATCAACCTGAAGAGAATAAAATAATTCTATAACTAGGGGAAGATGGATTTACATTTTTGAGGTATATAACCATTTGCTACTCATCATGAATAAATAATTATGGCCTAAGAAATAATAACAGTTACTAATAAGAGTAATTGTTACTCGCTAAGTCCTGTCTGACTATTTTGTGACCCCCATGGACTGTAGCCTGCCAAACTCCTCTGTCTATGGGATTTCCCAGGCAAAAAATACTGGAGTGGTTTGCCATTTCCTCCTCCAGGGTATCTTCCCCACCCAGTGATCGAACATGCATCTCCTGCTTGGCAGGTGATTCTTTACCACTGAGCGGTAAAGAGGCCAATAATAGTGATAACTAACAATTACTGAGCCAATAATAGTGATAACTAACAATTACTGAGCACTTATTTTATGCCAGGCACTGTTAGTGCTTGCCATGCATTATCTTGTTTAATCCTCACAACAATACTATTATTCCTATTTTCCAGATAAGAACAATGAAGCTTGGAGAATTTATGTAACTTACTTAAGGTAACACAGCTTGTAAATACTCAAGCTTTGGTTTGAAACCTAGACCGGTCTGACTCCAAAACCCATGCTCTTAACTATTATATACCTCATTGTACTAATTTACAGCTAGAGATTAAATACCTAAGCCTTCTGGCTCAGAGGGACTTATAGGACTTTAAAGACTTCTGTACTTTTTGTAATGACTCCGGGCCTTTTGTATCTGTCATCAATAGTAGACAAATTTCTAATGGTGATACAGTACCTCGGCAGGTAGTTGCAAATGGAAGCAATTTGCAGCTGCTGAGTACACACTGCACAAAGTTAGGGGCTGCAACAAATCGAGTACAAATGTGAAGCAGAAAGCAAAACTCATCAATATATATTTTGGTAACTAATTACTAAAAAAAAATTGCTAAGACTAATTGCTCCTCTTTAAAATAAAAAAAGGAATGAAAGGTTATAGGTTTAAAAAAATATTTGTTCTCATTTTGTATTAAAATTATCAATAGTAAATATAGCACACACACCATCTCCAGATTATCTTGGACATTAACTTAATGGGGATAATAGGTATGTTGTGCTGAAGTAACAACTTCAGCCTCTATTGGGGGAAATTATACTAGCAATGTGATAAGGAAGTAATTAATTTTCAAGGAATTAAAAAAAAATGAAGATCCTCTGACAATGCCAACTCTATTATATTGCATAAAATGAAATGAACTGACTTCATTAGGAATTGATCATGAGTTGCTAAGGATAGGTTTTGGCTCACAATTTATATTTCCATATGCTTGAATAGGCTACATACATACAATGTAGGTTTCTATTCAACCTCTGAATGTTAAAGCTTTTCTTCTATTTTAAAATCCACCACCCATAACCTTTAGTTCAACATAATTCCATGATACTTAAGAACTTCTCTGGTGGCTCAGTGGTAAAGAATCTACCTGCTAATGCAGGAGATGCAGATTCGATCCCTGGGTCGGGAAGATCCCCTGGAGGAGGAAATGGCAACCCACTCCAGTATTCTTGCCTGAAAAATCCCATGGACAGAGGAGCCTGGCAGGTGACAGTCCATAGGGTTTCAGAGTCAGACATGACTGAGCACACACGCGTGAAGGTTAGTGCCAAAATTACAGCCACACGATGCTTAACTTCCATGTACATAGTGGGAAGGTTAAGAAAAATCACTGTTATCAGGAAAGGAGGAAAAGAATTTCTGATAATAAGCTTCAGGAGATATAAACGTGTAACTTACTTTGGTAACCTCTTGAAGTATATACACATGAACATTTCCAGTAAATATAGGAAACTTTTAATTAATAGTTATAAGCTGTATACCCTGTGTTGGCTGTGGTCAGAGAATTCAAAGTCATATCCTCAAAGTTTATATTGCTTCTGGGTACCCCGGTAGCGTAGTTGAATCTAAATATGGTGATACAGAGATATTACAGTTTAAGAGGAGCCTCTAGCAACTGTAAGAGACCTAACACACTGCTTCTCCCACTTTATGGGGCATAAGGACAGCCTGGAAAACTTGTCAAAGCAAATTATTAGTCCCCACCCCAGAGATTCTGACTCAGGAGGTCTAGGGTTGCATGGAAAAATTTGCATTTCTGATGTGCATTTAGGTGAGAGGAGAGCTGCCTATCCAAGGACCATGCATTGAGTAGTACTGATATAAAGGAATCTGTGAATTAAAAAGTTCACAAATTCTTTATATTAATCACATTCCTGTCTGAGTGCCAATCTGATGACTGTAGAAGGTACACTTCAGAAAAAGGAGAAACTGGCAAAAGGTACGAATTTCTTAGATAGAACCAAGATTCTTAGAATAGTAAAAAACTGTAAATATTCAATAGAGTTCCTTCTTGAAACAATAAAGTAAAGGTCTTTTGCTATATGATGATACTGGGGTGATGTATAAAGAAATTAATGGGAGGGTTTAGCCACCTATTAGAGAAATAACTCAGCTTAAAGCACATATCCTGATTCTAAGCCCTTCACAGTTGTATTTCGATGTTTCTGGACCTGTGTCTAGACCACCACCAGCAGGAGCATCACCTGGAAATCTGTTAGAATAGAAATCTTTGGGCCACACTCCAGATTTACTCAATTAGAAAGTCTGGACGTAAGGCCCAGAAACTTGTGTTTTACAGTGCCAGGCTAGTGGTTTTCAAATTTATTGTGCATCACAATCAGATAGCCTGGAATATTTATTTAAAATACAAATTCCTATTCCTTCTTCAGTATGGGCCTAAAATTTTACAATAGGGAATTCCCATGTAGATAATACTTTGAGAAACAGTGCCCTAAACCAGAGGCTTTTAAACTTTTTTAACCAGGACCTACACATTACATCAGAATCCAGTTAATATAAAAATTTTATAAGTAAAACAAAAGTTTCTCAAAATAGACTAGCACAACATTGTATATCAACTCTATTTCAATAAATTTTTAAAAACTGAAGAAAAGTCACTCATAAATGCAATGCACTCTAATATTTTTTATTTCATTTAAAAAATGCTGGTGACAGAACCATTTAAATTGATTTCTCGGCCTGCTAATGAGCTATAACTGCAGTTTGAATAACATGTCCTTCTCAAACTTTACAATACATTTGAATCACCTGAGATCTTGTTATAATACAATTTCTAATTCAGTAAGACTGGGATGGATCTTTAGAGTCTGCATTTCTAACAAGTTTCCAAGTGCTGCTAATGCTGCTGGTTCATGTATTACCTTTCATAGGGCAAACCCTGAACCATAATGAGTACAAGAAGGTAACAGCAAACTTGGTGCCTCTTCCTGTCACAAACCTATCTATCTTTATGATAGTGAGCTTTAGAAAAAAAAATGTGAGACTAGGGGTATTATCTCACACTCAGATGTAGTGGGCAGTGAGATGTCCTTAATATCATTGCCAGTAGCAATGAGGTTCAAACTCTCAGTTTGTGTGGGTGTATGTAGGCACTGATTCTCAAAAGATGTCAAATTGGTGCATTCATGAGAACCTAACAGGAGATTTTTGTCTTTCATCATCTATCTGGCTTAATACCAGAACTGGAAGAGTTCTAGAATGACCATTAAGTTCTAGAACAATGCTATGTGTGTCTTGTGTCACTTTATTAAATACCCTGTGATACATAAGTGAGGATGTGCAGAGGAGATGGTTGTACATAGAGAAGTCAGGGTATTGCCAAAGCAAAGCTGGCTGACTGATCCCTACGGAGGGGAGGGCGGGGGGAGGCAGTCCACCTGAGTGAATTCACAGGCTAAGATATAGCCTTCAGTTTTGAAGGCTCAGAAGCCTCGTATGTCAGCTACCAAAAGGTGTCAAGACGCTCAGAGGGAAGTCTGATATTAACCTAGCTCATTGAAAATAACATATAAAATAAGAACATTGGATTATTTCACAATGAAAAGTATAGTTGTCAAGAGAACTAACCCTTGTAATCCTTTCTCTTCCTTTAGAGAAGTTTATATGGGAAGGCAAATTATAATTACAAAGTTGCTGGGTGAGCATGGAATCAGAGAAGTTTGTTAAATGTTCCAATATTTATGCATCATCTCCAGAATACAATACTTGCTACAGGGTACTTTTTCGCTTGATCAGGCTTTAGACAGGCCATTGTCTGTCTCTGTATTTTCTAGATTCCTGTGGCTGGCTGATCCACATTTTAATTGAATCTTTCTTTAACTACATTAGTACATTTAGTCAGTACATCAAGTGTTCTGTGATATGTATCTATCTACATTTTATTTCTCTAGTCTCTCAGAAGGCATTTTAATATCCATTTTTTTGAAGGACATCTCATCTGCTTCCTTTTATTAGCTACAATAGGTTTAATGATTAGAGTATTAGCATTAAGGAAATCTCACTCTCTCCCCATTTTAGTCTAAACAATTAAAAAATTTTTTTATTTTTATCAAATTATTATAAAATGTAACAGATTTAAAGGTCAGTAATGCTAGAATGATTATAGCAAAAAATGGTAGAACACTGCCCTTCTCCCAACACTTTCCCTGTAACTAGCTACCCAGAGATAGCCATTTTCAACTTTTAAAAACTATTTCTCCTGGCACTTACTTCCATCCATGTTTCTAAATAATATATTTTTGCTTATATTTCTTGAGTTTTCTAACTTAGACATTATTTACTAACTTCCTTCTATGGAGGATGAGGATTTGGCAATCTTATACCTACACTCATACATTTTCTTCTCCTCTTTCTAAACTCAGTTTAATTATGTTTCATGAAGTCAAAAATTAGTGTTTACTTTATTAGTATTATATAAATATCATCAACTGCTGAGCCATCAGATATACTATGAGAGCATTTCCTCATAAAATTTCTTGGCTTTTCTGAATGTAATGATTGTCTCTCACTTCTCCAAATTAGTTCTTCAGAAAACAAACTTAGAACAATTACAGATCTACAGAAAAGTTCTAAAATTAGTACAAGGGGTCTCCTAACTTGTATCTCATTTCTCTTATTAAAATCTTACTTTAGTATAATACACTATTATTACAATTGTTGCTATAATATACGAACCAATATTGATGGATTAACTAAAGTTAATAATTTATTCAGATTTCCCTAGTTTTTCCCTACTCTTCTTTTTCTGTTCCAGGGTACCATTTTTCTTGGCAATTATGTTTCCTTAGGTTCCTCTTGGACCTATATCTGACAGTTTTTCAGAATTCCCTGTTTTTGATGACCCTGATAGTTTTTTTGTTTTTTTTTTTAATTAATTATTTTAATTGGAAGTTAATTACTTTAGAATATTGTAGTGGCTTTTGCCATACATTGACATGAATCAGTCATGGGTATACATGTGTCCCCCATCCTGAACTTCCCCTCCACCTCCCTCCCCACCCCCTACCTCAGGGTTGTCCCAGAGCACCAGCTTTGAGTGCCCTGTTTCATACTAAGGAGTACTGCTCAAATATTTTGTAGAATGTCTCTGAATTGGGATTTGCTTGATAGTCTTCTCATGGTTAGATCAGGGCGAGATGTTTTCTGGGAGAAAGATCAAAATTGTAAACTGACATTTTCATCTTTTGAATATGCTTGCTATATCTGGTTGTTGTATTATTGTTTTTCCCTGTTGGCACCCTAACTAACACTAGTACTTACTATGTACCAGGCACTGAAGATACAACAGTAAACAAAATGATTAAAATTCCCATTTTCTGGAAATTACATTCTAACCAGTTTCAAAATGCCCTATAGTTAGGGCTACATAAATTACAGCCTTGCCTGTCTGACATTTATATGCTTGTCTTGTCATTAGTCACAATTAAGGAAGTGCACACATGTGCCCGCGAGTATATTTTTGTGTAAACCCTTATAATTAGGACCTCGGGAAACCCTAAGGGTAGGAACTGTCAGACTTCTTCAAATCTCAAATGCATTGCTGTCGTTTATTAAAAAAAACTTTTTATTGAGAGCCCAAATGCTCAATACATGTAAATTGTCTGTTACTGTGTTCTAGGCATGCTCCAAGTTGATAAGTGGATGATGGGTAGGGAAAAGGAGGGTACAAAGGTGAGAAATAAACTCATAATCATTACACAGTATAAAAAGGCTATAATAGAGGTTTGTGAGAAGTGCTATGAGAGTAAGAGGAGAGAATGACTTAATTGATTTGGGAAATGGGGAAAGTCTTCTTGGAGGTAATGTTTGATCTGAGCTTAGATGGATGGCTAATACTCTGCCAGAAAGAGGAAAAGGGAAGAATATATAGGAAGAGGACAGGAGTTGAAAGGTATTGAAAGTTTGTTATAAAATGTGAAATAGTTTGCTTTGCAATGTAGACTACCACATTGGGGATGGTGGTAAGTAATGAGAATGGAAAAGGAATGCAGGGTCCAGATTTTGAAGGAAAATTGCATATAAAGAATTTGGAATTTATTCTACTAAGTAATGGGAACGTTTTTTTAAAAAAGGAGTAAATCAGATTTATATTTTAGAAAGAAAATTTGGGGAATAGGGAATATGGAAAAAGATTAAAAACACATTAGACATAGATTTTTGTTGCAGCAATGTAAGAGAGAAAAAGAGTCGGACACGACTGAACAACAACAACAAAGAGAGTAATAATGAAGGCCTAAACTAAAACGATGGCAATGGGAATGAGCCATTAGGGGTAGTGAATTTCACTGATATCTAGAACATAGAATCAAAAAGCTCCAATGTGAGAGAACAAGATGGTGGAGTAGGTGGATGTGGAGTGCGTTTCTCTCCACGGATACATCAGGAATACACCTTCAGACACAAAACTGCATGCAGAACACCAGCTGAGTGGACAGGAGTACCTGACCAGAGGAAAAGAATATATACAACCACCCATCCGCAGCTTAACAGTAGAGAGGCTGGGCCATCAAACACCTGACGCACTGAGCTACAGAGTAGGACCCCACTCAGGGTGCCCCTTTACGTGCCTGATGCGCTGATCTACAGAGTTAGGACCCCAGCCAGGGGGGCCCCTCTATGTGTCTGATGCACTGAACAACAGAGAAGGACCCCAGCAAGGGAGCCCTTTAAGTGCCTGAACGGAACTTAGAGAAACTACAGAGAAACACTGGCCAAAGAGGCCTTCTGATCGCCAGCTACAAGAGGCTCGAAAAAAGACTCTGATAGGGCCGTGACTTCTGCAGCGGGTCTGTGTCCCTGCACACTTGGCGCCACCAGGGTCCCCACAAGCCAAGCAGCTGCACCACCTTCACGCTCAACTCTCACAGGGGCAGAGCTGCCACAGGCAAAAAAAAGTCTTGTGTCTATGCACACAGGGTCGCTTCAGTCAGGTCCGACTCTTTGCAACCCTGTAGACTGTGGCCTGCCAGGCTTCTCTGTTAGGGAGGGGGGTTCTCCAGACAGGAATACTGGAGCATATTGGCCAATACTGATGGCCATACCCTTCTCAGTTCAGTTCAGTTGCTCAGTCGTGTCTGACTCTTTGTGACCCCATGAACCACAGCACGCCAGGCCTCCCTGTCCATCACCAACTCCCGGAGTCCACCCATGTCCATTGAGTTGGTGATACCATCCAACTATCTCATCCTCTGTCGTCCCCTCTAGAGCACTATATTTCCTGCTGCCCTAGACGCCAACCCCCCTGAGTACCTGGTGCTGCCAGAACCCCTGAGACCCATGCAGCTGCACCACCTCCACATCTGGCCCTCACAGGGGCAAAGCCAAATCCTCCGGGGCAGCCTCAGGAGCAAACCCCAGTGGACGACCCACATGCAGAGGTGAAAATAAAACCACAATTGAAATGCAGGGGCAGTGTGGCTAAGGAAGAAGACCCCAAAGCTTCCTACCAACTCTATAAGCTGCAGATTAAATCCACACAATCAACTAGGCAGACTCTGTGTCTATGGAATATATAAAAGGCCACTGAGAGCTCCCACAAAAGAACACACACTAGTTCTGATAGCTGTGGACATTATAGGCAAGAACACAGAGGCGTAGGACCAGATTAGAATCTGAGCTGCCCCACAGCAGGTCCAGAGATCAGCATAGTGTTGGAGGGCATCCTAGGGAGGTAAGGTGGACAGTAACTCCCAGTGAGGGAAAGGACTCTGACAGCAGTGACTCAAGAAGAACATTTAATATTCTTATTTTTTTGACTTGTTCTGTATATTCTTTTGGATTTTTTTTCCTTTCCCCCCCCTCTGTTGTAGTTGTCGGTTTTATTGGCACTGCTGCTGCTGCTGCTGCTAAGTCACTTCAGTCGAGTCCAACTCTGTGTGACCCCATAGACGGCAGCCCACAGGCTCCCCCGTCCCTGGGATTCTCCAGGCAAGAACACTGGAGTGGGTTGCCATTCCCTTCTCCAATGCATGAAAGTGAAAAGTGAAAGTGAAGTTGCTCCGTCATGTCTGACTCTGTGCGACCCCATAGATGGCAGCCCACCAGGCTCCCCGTCCCTGGGATTCTCCAGGCAAGAACACTGGAGTGGGTTGCCATTTCTTTCTCCGATGCATGAAAGTGAAAAGTGAAAGTGAAGTCGCTCAGTCATGTCCGACTCTTCGCGACTCCATGGACTACAGCCCACCAGGCTCCTCCATCCATGGGATTCTCCAGGCAAGAGTACTGGAGTGGGTTGCCATTTCCTTCTCCAGGGGATCTTCCTGACCCAGAGATCAAACCCATGTCTCCCGCATTTTAGGCAGATGCTTTACTGTCTGAGCTACCAGGGAAATCCGGGAATGTAAATTTATACAGCCACTATCTGATAGAGTGCCTGATGAACTATGGAATGAGGTTCATGACACTGTACAAGAGACAGGGATCAAGACCATTCCCATGGAAAAGAAATGCGAAAAAGCAAAATGGCTGTCTGGGGAGGCCTTACAAATAGCTGTGAAAAGAAGAGAAGCAAAAAGCAAAGGAGAAAAGGAAAGATATCAACATCTGAATGCAGAGTTCCAAAGAATAGCAAGAAGAGATAAGAAAGCCTTCTTCAGCGATCAATGCAAAGAAATAGAGGAAAACAACAGAATGCGAAAGACTAGGGATCTCTTCAAGAAAATCAGAGATACCAAAGGAACATTTCATGCAAAGATGGGCTTGATAAAGGACAGAAATGGTATGGACCTAACAGAAGCAGAAGATATTAAGAAGAGGTATCAAGAATACACAGAAGAACTGTACAAGAAAGATCTTCACAACCCAGATAATCACGATGGTGTGATCACTGACTTAGAGCCAGACATCCTGGAATGTGAAGTCAAGTGGGCCTTAGAAAGCATCACTAGGAACAAAGCTAGTGGAGGTGATGGAATTCCAGTTGAGCTATTCCAAATCCTGAAAGTTGATGCTGTGAAAGTGCTGCACACAATATGCCAGCAAATTTGGAAAACTCAGCAGTGGCCACAGGACTGGAAAAGGTAAGTTTTCATTCCAATCCCAAAGAAAGGCAATGCCAGAGAATGCCCAAACTACTGCACAATTGCACTCATCTCACACACTAGTAAAGTAATGCTCAAAATTCTCCAAGCCAGGCTTCAGCAATATGTGAACCGTGAACTTCCTGATGTTCAAGCTGGTTTTAGAAAAGGCAGAGGAACCAGAGATCAAATTGCCAACATCCGCTGGATCATAGAAAAAGCAAGAGAGTTCCATTAAAACATCTATTTCTGCTTTATTGACTATGCCAAGGCCTTTGACTGTGTGGATCACAATAAACTGTGGAAAAGTCTGAAAGAGATGGGAATACCAGAACACCTGATCTGCCTCTTGAGAAATTTGTATGCAGGTCAAGAAGCAACAGTTAGAACTGGACATGGAACAACAGACTGGTTCCAAATAGGAAAAGGAGTACGTCAAGGCTGTATATTGTCACCCTGCTTATTTAACTTATATGCAGAGTACATTATGAGAAATGCTGGACTGGAAGAAACACAAACTGGAATCAAGATTGCCAGGAGAAATATCAATAACCTCAGATATGCAGATGACACCACCCTTATGGCAGAAAGTGAAGAGGAACTCAAAAGCCTCTTGATGAAAGTGAAAGTGGAGAGTGAAAAAGTTGGCTTAAAGCTCAACATTCAGAAAACGAAGATCATGGCATCCAGTCCCATCACTTCATGGGAAATAGAAGGGGAAACAGTGGAAACAGTGTTAGACTTTATTTTTCTGGGCTCCAAAATCACTGCAGATGGTGATTGCAGCCATGAAATTAAAAGACGCTTACTCCTTGGAAGGAAAGTTATGACCAACCTAGATAGAATGTTCAAAAGCAGAGACATTACTTTGCCAACAAAGGTTCGTCTAGTCAAGGCTATGGCTTTTTCCTGTGGTCATGTATGGATGTGAGAGTTGGACTGTGAAGAAGGCTGAGTGCTGAAGAATTGATGCTTTTGAACTGTGGTGTTGGAGAAGACTCTTGAGAGTCCCTTGGACTGCAAGGAGATCCAACCAGTCCATTCTGAAGGAGATCAGCCCTGGGATTTCCTTGGAAGGAATGATGCTAAAGCTGAAACTTCAGTACTTTGGCCACCTCATGCGAAGAGTTGACTCACTGGAAAAGACTCTGATGCTGGGAGGGATTGGGGGCAGGAGGAGAAGGGGACGACAGAGGATGAGATGGCTGGATGGCATCACTGACTCGATGGACGTGAGTCTGGGTGAACTCCGGGAGTTGGTGATGGACAGGTAGGCCTGGCATGCTGTGATTCATGGGGTTGCAAAGAGTCGGACACGACTGAACGACTGATCTGATCTGATGGAAGAAAGACGGTATGGAGATTCCTTAAAAAACTAGGAATAAAACCACCATATGACTCAGCAATCCCCCTCCTAGGCATATACCCTGAGGAAACCAAAATTGAAAAAGACACGTGTATCCCATTATTCATTGCAGCACTATTTACAATAGCTAGAACATGGAAGCAACCTAGGTGTCCATCAACAGATAAATGGATAAAGAAGTTGTGGTACATATACACAGTGGAATGTTACTCAGCCATAGAAAGGAATGCATTTGAGTCAGTTCCGATGAGGTGGCTGAACCTAGAAGCTATTATACAGTGTGAAGTGAGTCAGAAAGAGAAAGATAAATGTCGTATTCTAATGCATATATATGGAATCTAAAAAAATGGTACTGAAGAATTTATTTATAGGGCAGCAATGGAGAAACAGAGAATAGACTTATGGACATGGGGAGAGGGCAGAGAGGGTGAGGTGTATGGAAAGAGTAACATGGAAACTTACATGACCACATGTAAAATAGATGACCACAGGAATTTGCTGTATGGCTCAGGAAACTCAAACAGGGTCTCTGAATCAAACTTGAAGGGTGGGATGGGGCAGGAGATGGGAAGGAGGTTCAAAAGGAAGGGGTTATAGTTTACCTATGGCTGATTCATGTTGAGGTTTTACAGAAAACAGCAAAATTCTGTAAAGCAATTATCCTTCAATAAAAAATAAATAAAATTTTTAAAAAGTTCCAATGTGGATGTGGATGAAGATGGAAATAGAGGAGTCCACGATGATGCTACATAGATGGAAGACCAGTCACTAATTTGGTAAAACAGAAAAAGAGAAATTGAAATCTATCTTGCCAAAAGAGAAGCCAACAAGAAGCAAACTGAAAAAGCTTAGGGATTGGAGATATCACGTATAGCAGAAGCTGAGAGGTAAGCTGAAAACAGGTGAATAGGCAGATAGTTCTAATGTATAATGTTAGACCCACAGATCCTCTTTGTCCTCCTGGGTTAGTCAACAAATATCCCTTCTCCACTCTAGCAATATTCTCTTAAACTGACCTGGAAAGACTGTGAGGTCAGGGATAATGAGGTCAGGTAGAGGGCCTGGATAAGCCACAAAAAGGACTAAGTGCGTCTCTCAAATCCTGAGACCACCCCCTTCCCACTCAGCTTCTGGGATGTTGGTACCCAGTCAGAGACCCCAGGCAGAAGCCTCTGACCAACATTTCCTGTTATAGGAATGTCCAGTGGGCACAAGCCTTGCTCATGCAAAGTAAACTTACAATCAAATCTTTCAGTCTCTCATTCTTAAATATGAGTGGACACTCAAGAATCACCAGAAAAGTGAAGAAACACTGTTAACAAGAAAGCCAGAGATAGATGCAGACAAAAGTATCTTGGAGTAAACAGAGAGAGAGTTTAGGGAGCTGAAGAAAATATTTTTAAAACTCTGTTCTCTCGGATAAAAGAAGACATTTTATTCATGAAAACATTCAAAGAGCAATAAATAACTCTGGTAAGTTTGACATATGATGTAATCAAAGATTTAAAGGAATTTCCTAGAAGGTAACACAAGTCAGAGATGAAGAATAGTAGAGAAGAGAAACAGGCTAGCCAGTGTGTGTCACCACCGACCTTTCCCTTCTATGGTCCCCAACCTGGCCCCCAGGGCAGACTTTCTTTGTCAGTAACAGTTCTTTTTCCTACCAGAGAGAGCCCTCTACTACTCTACACAGTACTCCGGGCAGTGATTACCAGGAAATTGTCATGACCTGGTATGGAACCTATTTGCTAATCTGTATGTGCTGTGTGTGTGCTCAGTCGCTTCAGTTGTATCCAACTCTTTGCAACCACATAGAATGTAGCTTGCCAGGCTCCTCTGTCCATGGGATTCTCCCGGCAAGACTACTGGAGTGGGTTGCCATGCCCTGCTCCAGAGGATCTTTCCAACCCAGGAATCAAACCCATGTCTCCGGCATCTCCTGCATTGCAGGTGGATTCTTTACCACTGAGCTACTGGGTAAGACGTTTGCCAAACTGGCTCTGGTCAAATAAAGATACAAGTAGAGTTAATAGATACTTTCTAATTTGAAGAAGGTCCCTAACCATCAGCTAGGGATACAGAAGTTGGGTCAGCTCCAGGGAGAAGTGATTGCCAAACACTAGACTAAGCAGATTTTTTTCCCTGAGCCCCAGACAGCTAGGCCAGGGTTCAAGTTAGGATACTGATCCTAAGGGAAGAAATAACGCAAATCAGAAATCAAAATAAAAATTCTACAGACTATCAAAACAATGAGATTTGAGGAAAGGACATAGTAGGTATATATGGTATGTTTTCAAAGCAAGATTGGTTTCAGGCTCATCTGCTGGTAGAAATGGTATTTTCCATATACTATTAGGCATGATATGGATTGACTGAAATTTGGTGTGACTAAACGCACAAAGTTAGAAGACCTTAAGTACCTGCAGCTAAGTAAGGAAAGATAGAGAAAGGAGTAACAAACTGCTTTCTTTTTCTTCTCCCATCCTTTTAAATTTTTTTCTAAATGAAGCCTAAAGCTTTTGCCGTGAACAATTAAAACAAGTATATCACTTTATAAGAACTACCATTTTACTGTGTATCAACTACATTTTATGGTTTAGATAAGCTCTCATTAATCTGCATAACAACTCTATAAGGTAGATATATGTATATTTAATTTACAATGAGGAAATGGGAGTTTAGAGTAATAAAACAAATAGCAGCTTTAGGATTTTGATCCAAACTTATTTGGTTTTAAAGCCTGTACTATTTTTGATGTTTCAGCTGCCTATGCTACCTTGTCAGGATGTGAGTTCAATCAACCTCAAGTCTTGGATTCCTCAAGGTCATCATAAATGGTGAGAACAAGCAAGCTTAATGTGATAAGGCCATAAAAGAACGGATATTAGTAGATTACCAAATATTAGCATGGTTAAGAATAACCAGAATATTTTATTTATCCTTAATTTTTTCCATGTCAGTCATTATACTTTCCATACTCAAAGTACTTCCTAAGAGTGAGAAATCATCTCACTTATGGTTTCTGATGACAGAGCAGTCTGTACTTTGATATTTTTTTCTTTCCTATTTTTCCCTGCCCAGGTGTGTAGCCCAGGGATGAGCATCTGTCGCCAGCCCTCACACTAGCCTGTGTCCTCCCACACAGCCTGGCATGAAAAGAAAAGACAAATTGAGTCAATTGCCTCAGATTTTTTCACTTAAATTTTGGAATTGGCAAGATTTAGAAATGCCAGAGATCAAATTGCCAACATCTGTTGAATCATAGAAAAAGCAAGAGAATTCCAGAAAAACATCTACTTCTGCTTCAATGACTAGGCTAAAGCCTTTGACTGTATTCAGTTCAGTTCAGTCGCCCAGTCGTGTCCGACTCTTTGTGACCCCATGAACCGCAGCACGCCAGCCCTCCCTGTCCATCACCAACTCCGAGAGTCCACCCAAACCCATGTCCATTGAGTCGGTGATGCCATCCAACCATCTAATCCTCTGTCATCCCCTTCTCCTCCTGCCCTCAATCTTTCCCAGCATCAGGGTCTTTTCCAGTGAGTCAGCTCTTCGCATCAGGTGGCCAAAGTATTGGAGTTTGACTGTGTGGATCACAACAAACTGAGGAAAATTCTTCAAGAGATGGGAATATCAGACCACTTTACCTGCCTCCTGAGAAATCTGTATGCAGGTCAAGAAGCAACAATTAGAACCAGACATGGAAAAACAGACTGGTTCCAAATTGGGAAAGGAGTACATCAAGGCTGTTTATTGTACCCCTGCTTATTTAATTTATATGCAGAGTACATCATGAGAAATGCTGGACTGGATGAAGTACAAGCTGGAATCAAGATTGCCGGGAGAAATATCAATAACTTCAGACATGCAGATGACACCACCCTATGGCAGAAAGCAAAGAGGAACTAAAGAGCCTCTTGATGAAAGTGAAAGAGGAGAGTGAAAAAGTTGGCTTACAACTCAACGTTCAAAAAACTAAGATCATGACATCTGGTCCCATCACTTCATGGCAAATAGATGGGAAAACAATGGAAACAGTGACAGACTTTATTTTCTGGGGCTCCAAAATCACTGCAGATGGTGAATGTAGCCATGAAATTGAAAGATGCTTTCTCATTGGGAGAAAAGCTATGACAAATCTAGATAGCATATTAAAAAACAGAGACAACACTTTGCCA
Organism: Bos grunniens; assembly: GCF_055505025.1. Classification (NCBI taxonomy): domain Eukaryota; kingdom Metazoa; phylum Chordata; class Mammalia; order Artiodactyla; family Bovidae; genus Bos; species Bos grunniens. Next base: position 17,542,366 of record NC_141192.1, read on the forward strand.
ACAAAGGTCCTTATAGTCAAAACTATGGTTTTTCCAGTAGTCATGTATGGATGTGAGAGTTGGACCATAAAGGAAGTCAAGCACTGAAGAATTAGTACTTTTGAACTCTGGTGTTGGAGAAGACTCTTGAGAGTCCCTTGGACCGCAAGAAAATCAAACTAGTCAATCCTAAAGGAAATCAGTCCAGAATATTCACTGGAAGGACTGATGCTGAAGCTCCAATACTTTGGCCACTTGATGGGAAGAACTGACTCATTTGAAAAGACCCTGATGCTGGAAAAGATTGAAGCCTAGAGGAGAAGGGGACAACAGAGGATGAGATGGTTGGATGGTATCACTGACTTGATGGACATGAGTTTGAGCAAGCCCCGGGAGATGGTGATGGACAAGGAAGCCTGGTGTGCTGAGTCCAACGAGTTGCAAAGAGTTGGACACGACTGAGTGACTGAACTGAACTGATAGAGAATGTGGGCTTTCCAGGTGGTGCTAGTGGTAAAGAACCTGCCTACCAATGCAAGAGACAAAGGAGACGTGGGTTCAATCCCTGGATTGGGAAGATCCCCTGGAGTAGGAAATGGCAACCCACTCCAGTATTCCTGCCTGGAGAATCCCATGGACAGAGGAGTTGGCGGGCTGTAGTCCATATGGTTGCTGAGTCGGACACGACTGATACAACTTTGCACTCAGAGAATGTCAAGTAACAGGTGGTTCAGATGGTAAAGAATCTGCTCACAATGCAGGAGACTCGGGTTCAGTCCTTGAGTAGGGGAAATCTTCTGGAGAAGGGAATGGCAACGCACTCCAGTATTCTTGCCTGGAGAAATCCATGGGCAGAAGAGCCTCGTGAGCTATAGTCCATGAAGTCACAAAGAGTCAGACATGACTGAACGACTGAAAAAAAATGAAAATGTCAGTAGAAGTAGAGCCATGGTGAACTGAAGCAGAAGCTGTGAGATAAAAAAGAAAATAACAGAGAAACAAGTATGTAACTCAGGCTCCTAATTAAAAAAACAGATGACATGTGTGGATAAGGATAAGTTGAGGGGGGTTTATCTACCAAGGAACCAATAACAAATGTGTGGGCAGGGAGTGGGGAAGCCACAATGATAGCAGAGGAACCCAATCTTAGTAGCAAGGGAGCTGTTACCACCCCTAGATCTGAAGAGGCAAAGCAAAGAAGCAGGTGGAAAGGGAGAGTTGTTTAGAGTGAGTCATCTTGAGAGGAGCGGTGATTTGCAGTTAAGAGATACAGCCTGCCTAAAGTGACCTTGCAGAGGGAGCAGGGAGAATAAATACACTGACCTCATTCTGTTGGTATAATCTGTACGGGCCAGATTTACTGGAAAAGAGAACACTGGAGAGGGTGAAGAGTGGATCCAGAGGAGGCAAACAAGATATTTTAGGTATGGAAGGATAAAAAGCGAATAAAGCAAGGAGTAGAAGGAAGAAAATAGAGTAGATATGTAGAGAGAAAAAAGTGCTATAAAAGAGAAAGAAGAAGAGAAAGAGAGAGAGCAGACTGCCCACAAGAAAGACTGAAAGGACATCTAATTCCTAGAGTTGCTTCACTTCCTGACGACTTTCCAGTTTTGAAATCCAGTTCCAATTTTAGTCTAAGTGTAGCTTTACAATAGCCTTTCTTTCTTTAGAAGTCTATGAGTAATTCCCCATTTCTTGCAACTCCAAAGCTTAATACTGGATACAAGGAGACAAATTTATTCACCTTACAAATTCTACAAACAAAGATATTGGAGACTGGCAGGCCACCTGCTAAGAAAGAATTCTAACACTCTGCTTAGCTTTCTGTAAAGTGTCTAGATTTTAAAATAAAGGTGTCAGTGTTGTAAAATCCACTTATTAAAACAGTCAAATTATTAAACCTACCTGATTAAATGAACTGTCTTGAATTATGGAAAATATAGACTGCTCTTTGAAAGAATCACAGATCATTCTACAGAAAATTAAAACAATAAATGTTTCTTTAATAGCCTCCTCTATCTTTATTGATTTATTGATATATTAATACTAACTTGCTCATATTTAAAGTGTACAGTTTGACCAGTTTTGATACATGTATTCATCAGAAATGTTAAAATAACATTTCCATCTACTCCCAGAATTTCTTTGTACCTCCTTGTAATCCTGCCCTCCCTCTACTCATATCCCCAAGCAACCACTAATCTACTTTCTGTTACTAAAGATTAGTTTGCATTTTCTACAATTAATACATAAATGGATCAAACCATATATATTCTTTTTTCCTTCTTGTTTTTCACTCTGCATAATTATTCTGAGATTCAATAATGTGCACATCAATGAGTTTTTCTTTTTCAGAAAGCTAAATAGTTTTCCTTGTATGGCTATATGTCAATTTGCCTGTTCATGTATTTTTTTTAATTGAGATATACTTGACATACAATATTATATTAGTTCCAGGTGTACAACATAATGATTTGATATTTGTACATATTGTGAAATTGTTACCACATTAAGTTTAGTTAACATCTATTACCATACACAGTTACAGAATTTTTTTCTTGTAATGAGGTCTTTAAGATTTACTCTGTTAGCAACTTTCAACTATATAATATAGTATTATTAACTATAGTCACAGTGCTGTATATTACATCCCCATGACTTACTTTATAACTGGAAATTTGTAAATTTTTACTTCTTTCACCCATTTCTTCCCCATACCCACTACTTCTGGCATCCTCCAATTATTCTCTGTATGGATGAAATTATATGGTATTTGTCTTTCTCTGCCTGACTTTCACTTCCCTCAAGGCCCAAGTTGTCTGACTTTTAAACCTCAAGGCCCATGTTGTTGAAAATGGCAAGATTTCACTTTTCTACGACTGAATAATATATATGCTATATTTTCTTTACCCATCCATCCACTGATGAACATTTAGGTTGTTTCCATATCTTAGGTATTGTAAATAATGTTGCAATGAACATGGGGTTGCAAACATCTTTTCAAATTAATGCTTTTACTTTCTTAATATACAGAACTCGAATTGCTGGACTATATGATTGTTCTACTTTTAACTGTTTGGGGAGACTCCACACTGTTTTCCATAGTGGTTTCACCAATTTATATTACTATAAATGCACAAGCTTTCTTCTTTCTCCATATCCTGGCCAACACTTGTTATTCTTTTTAATAAGTCATTCTAAGAAGTATGAGATGATACTTCACTGTGGTTTTAATTTGAATTCTCATAATGATTAGTGATGGGCATCTTTTAATGTGTCTGTTGACCATTTATATGTCTTCTTTGGAAAAAAAGTCTGTTTAGATCTTCTACTGTTTTTTTAATTAGTTTTTTTTTTATACTACTGAGCTGTATGAGTTATTTATGTATTTTGGATATTAACCCCTTAGATAAATGATTTGCAAATATTTTCTCCCATTCAATAGATTGCCTTTGCATTTTGTTGATAGCTTCCTTTGCTGTTCAGAAGTTTTTTAGTTTGATAGAGTCAGCTTTTATTTTTACTTTTGTTACCTTTGCTTTTCATGTCAAATCTATAAAAACCATCATCTAGACTAATGTCAAGGGGCTTATCTGTTTTCTTCTAGTATTTTTATGGTTTCGGATCTTATATTCAAGCCTCTAATCCATTTTGAATTAATTTTTGTGGTATAAGCTAGTGGTCTAGTTTTATTCTTTGTATGTGACTGTCCAGTTTTCCCAGGACCATTTATTGAATAGACAATCCTTTCCCTATTGCATATTCTTGGCTACTCTGTCATAAATTAATTGATCATATATGTGCTTATTTCTGGTTTATTTCTGGGCTCTCTATTCTTTGTGTCTGTTTTAATGCTAATATCATACTGTTTTGAATACTACAGCTTTGTAAGATAGTTTAAACCAGTCAATCTGAAAGGAACTCAACCCTGAATATTCATTAAAAGGACTGATGCTGAAGCTGAAGCCCCAATACTTTGGCCACCTGATGGGAAGAGCTGAATCACTGGACATGAAAAGAGCACGTTAGACATGACTGAGTGACTGAAGAACAATAACAATATAGTTTGAAATCAGGAAGCATGATGCCTCCAGTTTTGTTTTTCTTTCTCAAGATAGTTTTGGCTGTTCAGGGTGTTTCGTCCTTGTCCATTCATGCAGAGGTGAACAATTGACTTGTTTTCAGTTCTGACTATTATACAACTGTCAGTTTTCAGGTAGAATTAGAAATAATATTTTTCTGGAAGACCCAGGGATGAAGAAATTAGAAGAAATTGCTTCAGTAAACAGAAATCCAAAGCACTGGACCTGAAGTTGGAAGATCTGGGACAGTTATTTACTGGATGTGGGTCTTCAAACCAATAACTTTAAACTTTTTGAGCTTTGATTTCCTCATTTGTAAAAGATTAATAATATCTGCCTTGTAGTGTTTTGTGAGGATTAAATAAAATAATTCATATATTTAACCTTTCTTTAAAATAATAACTTTGGTCACTATGAAAGTAGAGGGAAGAACACTGAGAAGTTAGAGCATACCTTCTTTACTTTTCCATGACCCCTGTACTGATGACCAAAAGACACTATCAAATATGACCGAGCAAAACAATAAAATATGTTAGCCAATGTCTCTTTCTCTTTGTCCTTCCCCCTCCCCCCCTTTCCTCTTCCCTTCTTCCTCCTCTTAGCTGTTTGTTATTGTTGAAGGAATCTATTTTTGAGGATAAGATTAATTTCTTTTCCTCTGTGTTCATATTACCTAATACATTATTCTTACATTAGACTCTCCATGAATATCTATTGAGGTAATAATAAGTACTTACATAGTGTTTTATAGATGATAATGCATTTTCAGATACAGTATCTCATTCTGATCCTCAAAATTCATCAGGGAAGTAGGATGGCATATATTATATCCTCACTATCAGAGGAGGAAACAAAAGCTCAGAGAGGTTAACAACTAACTGAAGTAAGAATCTAGCTCTACTTCAAAGGCCAATTCAGAGTGTCTTTCCCCATGGCACACTGCCAACCAACATTCTTGACAGAATTCAGGTGGATACTTTAGTCTTTAGTTAATACTAATATATAAAATCCTTGCAGGATAAAAGACAACTTTATTTTTAGAAAGCTAACAGTGGCATTTTGATGCTTGCACTGCAAAATATGCTTTTACAGGATAACAAATGAGAACCGAAATTTTCAGGATATAGTATTAGGGCTGTAACTGTTTACAGAATTTGAGATAGATATAACTATTATTCTCCTTCATCCTAAATACAATTCTGAGCAAAATGAGAATTTATACTATAAAGTACTCCATGACAGTTAAAAGTAATTTATTTCTAGAGTATTGTTTCTGACTTAACCAGTATATAAACATTGCCTGAGGACCACTTCCCACTTTTTCTTCTCTCTTTTTATCTAATCTTACTTGGAATAGGTTTTTAACTTTTTGTAAAGATATAATCATTGATAGCACATAGTACATCTATTTTGCATCTTTGTGTAGAAATTTCAGGGTTTTCATTTTCTTTGGGGCTAGTCTTCCCCTAACTTTCTCTCATCCCGCTTTTTTTTTTTTCCTGTAGATAGAAGAAGTGGTTGGGGAACCTTCTTAGATAACCACTTGTATTTCTGTTGCTTCATCTTAAATTAGATGTTATCTCAGAGTCTAAATCAGTACTTTTTATGGTTATCACATGACAAAGAGCTTAGCAAATGCACCCTGATATGGGATAAACTGGACTGTGTACTATTCATAATTAAAGCTGTTGATGTTCTTATTTTGAAAATTTAATTAGAACTATTTATTTATTAAGAGGGATTTGTGTGTGTGTGCTTAGTCCCTCAGTCATGTCTGGCTAGCTGAATTACAATGATTCTAACTCCTTCTCTAAGAAAAGTGAATTGTTGAGGAGATATAAAAATCATGGTAAATTTTTAAAATTCATTTTCATATAAATAAGATTTCATATTTCATAAAGTCTGAGTTTTTTCAAAATATAGAAATTCCATAACCCTATTGTTTTTTTATTAGTTTTATACTAAATGCTCCATTACTTAAAGGATGATAATAGTTTTCAACTCCATAGAATTATTGGCTACATTTTAAATGTACTAGATAAAGCACCTGTCTTGTTCTAGACATTGATAACAATCCCACAATACATTAGTCTGGTGAAATTAGAAAGTTTTCAAACTAAAATTGAGAGATTAAGACCTAATTTAGAGTTATGAAGTCAACCACTAGGAAAAAAAACAACAAAAAGTAAAAAATAAAGAATAAAGAAAAGTGAGAAGTAAAATAAAAATAAAGGAAAGAAGATATTTAAGAGTGTTAAATTTTTTATTTTTCATAAATCAGCAATTAATATATACTATTGAAAGTTGATAAATCAAGAAATAGAAATACCTTTATTTTAAAATATTTTGTACCTTAGAGTACTGTTTAAAAAATTTAAGTCACGTGCATACATCACTTTCATAATTAAAAAATTAAAACACACCAAAGTACTATTTTTTTAATCTGACTTAACTAGAGCAAGTATTTTGTGTTCCAATTTCCCACCCCTAAATTAATTCAGGAGACAGGAAGGCAGCTTCCTAAGGGATGTGCCTGTACTTTAATTGCTACTCAGAATAAAGCCTTATCTAGGCTATGGAGTTGTGTTCATTACTCCTCATTGAGAGACTAAACCAGACTCTACCTACCTAGGGCATAATGATGGTAAGCCAGAGGGGAAAAATAGGTGATTTGCTAGACAACAGTCAAGAAGTAGTCCCTTGGAAGAGAAATAATTAATGTGCTTGTGGAGAAACAGGACAAGCAAGGGTTGGATTCACAATCTGTATATAGTTAGTGTTACTAACTAAATGCTTTAGCTTAGAAAGTAAGTTTTGAAGAGGCTGGAACACTAGCAAATTAGTTTGTGCATAGTAAGCATTAGTAATTTTCTACTAGATTGAGAGAGAAATGTATAATGAAATATAATATACTAATACTGGGCCCATCCCCATGAATTCAAAGATTGAGAAGCCAACCTAGAAAAAAAAAAAAAAGCACTGGAAGAGAGCCACACCATTCATTGGATTGGGAGGAGAACCCTCTATTATGTAAGGTGTGCAGAGTTCCTAACATGTGTTATTTCTTTTATTTTTATGAAATTCTCTTCTGATATGTTCTGACTGGTATCCTGGCTGTCCAGTAAGTAGATCTCCTGAGCATTTAGATGGAAGCTCAAGCCTAGTGAGGTATGATACACCCATAAAATGTATCATAATTCCATGACTACCTGTGACCCATGAATCAGTACTGGAACATCTTGTTGGTGTATGTTATGACATGCATTTATACAAGGTGCATTCTTGAAAACATGTCATTAAAATGTCAGTACAATTAATTGCCGGTAAAGGAAGCTTACTATGCTGAAAAATAGATTAGTTGAGTTCACCGTTATTAAATAACTCTTACATTTATGAACAAAGAGGTTGAGGTGAGGTAGGGATGCCCTAATGCTTAATTGCCTCTGTTTGGGTTCCTTCAAACATACCAAAGAAGATTCAGATGTAATGAGTTTATTTAGGAGAGTAAGGCAATGGGGAAGTAAGATAGGAGAATGAAGACAGCCAATAAGAAGTGAATTATCAAGGCGGTTATTGAGATAATATTAGGTTGGTGGAAACGTAATTACGGTTTTAGATAATGAATTTTAAATCATAACTAGGCTCAAACACATCTTTGATAATCATAATAGGAACCATTATAAGCAACACATTTTTGCCAATGAGAAATAAGTTTGTTTATTCTTGTACTTTGGGACTCGCCAACTCTAGGAAAGCGTTTGCAGCATCCTGCTGGTTGTGGAAGCATCTTCCCTGCAAAAAGTTGTCAAGATGCTTGAAGAAGTGGTAATCAGTTGGCGAGAGGTCAAGTGAATATGGTCGATGACACAAAACTTCGTAGCCTAATTCATTCAACTTTTGAAGCACTGGTTGTGAGATGTACAATTGGACATTATCATGGAGAAGAATTGGGCCCTTTCTGTTGACCAATGTCAGCTACAGGCACTGCAGTTTTCCATGCATCTCATAGATTTGCTGAACATCCTTCTCAGATGAAATGGTTTCACTGGGATTCAGAAAGCTGTAGTGAATCAGATGGGCAGCAGACCACCAAACAGTGACCCTGACCTTTTTTTGGGTGCAAGTTTGGCTTTGGGAAGTGCTTTGGGGCTTCTTCAAGGTCTAACTGAAGGATGAACTGGTCATCGCTGGTTGTTGTCAAAAATCCACTTTTCATCGCACATCACAATCTGATTGAAAAATGTCTTGTTGTTGTGTAGAATAAGAGAAGATGACACTTCAAAATGACATTTCTTTTGATTTGTGGTCATCTCAAAAGGCACCCCCTTATTGAGCTTTTTTCGCCTTTTCAATCTGCTTCAAATGCTCAACAACCATAGAATGGTCAATGTCGAGTTCTTCCGCGACTTCTTGTGTAGTTTTAAGAGGATTAGCTTTAATGATGGCTCTCAATTGGTTGTTATCAACTTCCAATGGCCAGCCACTGTGCTCCTCACCTTCAAGGCTCCCATCTCCTTTGCAAAACTTCTTGAACCATCACTGCACTGTACATGCATTAGCAGTTGCTGGGCCAAATGCATTGTTGATGTTGCAAGTTGTCTCCACTGCTTTATGATGCATTTTGAACTCAAATTTTAAAATTACTCAAATTTCCTTTGTGTCTAACATCATTTCTCTAGTCTAAAATAAATATAAAATTAACAGCAAGAAATATCATTAGAAAAAAAACATAAAGCAAAAAACGAGTATTAAAATGCAATATAAGCCCAGAGACGGCAGAGCCTGGTGGGCTGCCGTCTGTGGGGTTGCACAGCCATACATGACTGAAGCGACTTAACAGCAGTAGCAGCAGCGACATATCCATGTTTAATTAGAAAGTGTTTTAATATCAAACAGCAAATTTCAACAATGCATAAACCACAATTACATTGCACCAACCTAGTATAACCAGGGCACCAAAAGAAAATAAGACTAAATTTCCTATCAGCTTTCAAATGGGGCTATAGCTTTAATTTTTAAAAACTAATGTTTTATATCTTGTGCATCCAAGTTTGTAGAGTAAGATTCACACTCATTTAGTTCACCATCTAGAGTCAATACTGGTTGCTATCATTTAGCTTGGAAAGAAATTAGGTTTTGAAGAGGCTGGAAGCTTAGTATAGTATTTCGGACCAAGTGAGCATTTAATAATATTGAATTGAGAAAAGAATGCATAATAACACATCATGATTCTAATACTAGGCCCATCCCCATGAATCCAAAGTCATTTGACTTGAGAAGCCATCCTGGAAAAAAAAGATAGGTGGGGAACTCCATTCCTTAAGAATTATTCTAGACACTTTATGATTCTGGATCATATTTCAGAGTCACCTGGTTAAGGATGTCAATCAAGTTTATGGCAAAATAGTTGACTATGTGTCCTTTCATTTTCACTTCAGCCATGTCTTCCAACTTTCTCCATTACGAAATATGGCAAACGTGCACAAAATAGTGTAACTAACACCTGTATGTGCACCAGGCAGATTTCACTTTATTTGCTTCTGTTTTTTTCTTGAATCATCAAAAAGCTCTAGATAAGTTAAAACCCAGCCTTTTTTTCTCTTTCTCTTTTTTCTCATGATAATGACCATCTTCGAGGTGGTATATATTCTTTCCATGTTTGTTTTTATACTTCTGCCTTATGTGTGTCCATTAATAACATAGCGTTATGTGTTTTTAAACTTTAAACAATACTGGCATAATGTTTCATCTTACCTTTTGAAATTAATCTTTTTACACATCATATTTTAGAGATTTATCTATGTTGTTATATTTATGTGGCATAGATTTCTATCAGTTCAGTTCAGTCGCTCAGTCATGTCCGACTCTTCGCAACCCCATGAATCGCAGCACACCAGGCCTCCCTGTCCATCACCAACTCCTGGAGTTCACCCAGACTCACGTCCATCGAGTCAGTGATGCCATCCAGCCATCTTATCCTCTGTCGTCCCCTTCTCCTCCTGCCCCCAATCCCTCCCAGCATCAGAGTCTTTTCCAATGAGTCAACTCTTCGCATGAGGTGGCCAAAGTACTGGAGTTCCAGCTTTAGCATCGTTCCTTCCAAAGAAATCCCAGGGCTGATCTCCTTCAGAATGGACTGGTTGGATCTCCTTGCAGTTCCAAGGGACTCTCAATAGTCTTCTCCAACACCAAAGTTCAAAAGCATCAGTTCTTTGGTGCTCAGCCTTCTTCACAGTCCAACTCTCACATCCATACATGACCACAGGAAAAACCATAGCCTTGACTAGATGAACTATAGAATGAATAAATCATAGTGATTGTATTCTTCTATTAGTAGATATTAGATTTTTTCAAATCTTGCTATTATAAAAAATGCTGCAATACTCATGCTCATTTTTTTATAGGGTATCTGCACAGAAATGGCTTGTCTTTTCATGTGGTTTATAATAACTTTTGCAATATGCAAGTTTTAACTTAAAAGTTAATCTAATTGGATCTTTAATTAGGATTTATTTTTGTATATACTGTAAAGTAGGGATCTAATTTTATACTTTTCCATTTTGGAAAACATGAAAAATTTCCACTTTTTCATATTAAATTAAAATATTTCAGATGTTTATCTCTCAGATAAAAACTTCAAAAAACCCACAATGTCATTATCACACCTAACAAATCAAAAGTAATTTCTCAATATTATTTAATCCCTCATCCTTGTCCAAATTTCACCAAATAACTTTTCACAGTTGATTTCATCAAAACAGGATTCAAAATAAACATATTGCATTTGGTTGACACATCTCTTAAGTCTATAGTGTATTACAGTTTCTTCTCTTCCATTTTTTTATACCACTTATTTATTTATGAAACAATGTCTTTTGTAAAAATCCCGCATTTTGGATTTGGTTTATTGCATCCTTGTGGTACTATTGCAGTTCATGGGGTCGCAAAGAGTCAGACATGACTGAACGACTGAACTGAACTGTGGTACTATTTAATATAGTCATCTATCCATCACATTTCCAATAAACTAGTAATTTGATCTAGATGCTTGATTAGATTCTAGATCCGATCCTTTTGTCAGGAATACTTTGTAGGTGGTTCTTTGTACTTCCTATTTCCTTACATCAGGAGAAACATAATATCTGCTTGTCTAATTGTTTGTATTACTTTATTTTTAGAAAATTTTTAGATTTACTGAAAAACTGAGCAAATAGTAGAGTTCCTGTATTTATCTTATCTCCATTCCCACAGCTTTCCCATTACTAACATCTTGTGCTAGTATGGTACATTTGTTACAATTAATAAACTAATATTGATACCTTATTTTAACTAAAGTTCATAGTATCTCCCAGGTACTGAAGCCCCTCCATGTCCCTGTTTCTTGTTTGTCAACAAAGGTTTTAGTCTCCTAGGCCTTGCCTGAGTTTCAAAGACTCAGAAACAGTTACTAGAGAAAGGATGAAGGAAAAGCAGTTAAGAAAGATGGCTTCAGCAATAAAACAGAGTCCTAGCTCTTCCTCAAGAGATACACATAACAATCTATGCATATCTTTGAGTTGTTCTGCAGAAACTAAGACTTCCACGCAGGTGGAGGGTGATGACTGCATGCTGACCACAAGCACATAGACCCCACACTGGCTGGAAACAGAGGGATGATGATTAAGATTCCCAGAACATCACCCTGTTACCTCACAGCAACCAATCAGAAGAAAGTCCATGAGCTGCAATCCTCACCTCAAATGTTGCTTTTAAAAACTCTTCTCTGAAAGCCATTTGGGAATTTAGGTCTACTGCACATTAGCAGCTCCTTCTCCTTGCTTGGCACCCTGCAAATAACCCTGTATTTTCCTTCACCACAACCTGATGTCAGTAAGTTGACTTTGCTGCATGGTAGGCCAGCAGATCCAAGTTTGTTCAGTAACTGAAATTTCGTAGTTTTCACCAAATGCCCTTTTTCTGTTCTAGGATCACAACCTGATACCAAGGCTGTCTTAATTTATTTTTTCAAGAACTTTTTAAACATTTTATTTATTTAGCTGTGCTGGGTCTCAACTGCAGCATGTGTGAACCAGCTCCTTGACCAGGGATTGAACCCACGCTTCCTGTGCCGGGAACACAGACTCAAGGCCACTATACGGCCAGGGAAGTTTCTGTCTTACTTTTAATGATATTTAGTTTTGACTAGTAGACAAGTGTTTTCAGGTAGATGGATCCATCATAAAGTTCTCCACTCAACCTTCCTTTTAGTGGTCTTAGCATCTATTGGTTATCATTGCCTAGGTCCATTATTTCATTAGGAGTTGCAAAATTTAAAATTCTTTAACTTTTTTCTGTAAGTATTAGCTAGAATTCTCCTATAAAGAAGTTCCCCTTCTCAGGTATTTGGTTACTTCTGAAATACTGAACAATTTATCTTGCATCATCTATAATGGTTCTAAATGTTAATGATTCTAATATACCCATGTGATATGTGGGAGAAATTCCAATTACTTTTAACTTTTAAATTGTTTGCACAAAAGTCCAAAGAAAATGTTTTATACTGCTAGTCAAAATCTGTGGCTTTCATCTTCCTCTAACTTCTGCCATTTATGAAGACTGCCCAAAAACATGCTGAAAAGATAATAGTTATGTTGCATAAAATGAAAATGATTATATTTGTTTTGAGCCAAAAAATTCCTGGAACTTAATATGTATTAACAATTAGTCCTCACAGATATTTTAAAACTTAGTTATAATAAATGCTGCTGCTGCTACTGCTGCTAAGTCACTTCAGTCGTGTCCGACTCTGTGCGACCCCATGGACAGCAGCCCACCAGGCTCCCCTGTCCCTGGGATTCTCCAGGCAAGAACACTGGAGTGGGTTGCCATTTCCTTCTCCAATGCAGGAAAGTGAAAAGTGAAAGTGAAGTCGCTCAGTCGTGTCTGACTCTTAGAGACCCCATGGACTGCAGCCTACCAGGCTCCCCCACCCATGGGATTTTCCAGGCAAGAGTACTGGAGTGGGGTGCCATTGCCTTCTCTGAGTTATAATAAATACTATTCCTAATTAATTTTCATGACATAGTGACAAATTCCATAATAGATTATAGCTGAAGAACTGAAACCCAGAGAATTAAAGAAAGTGGCCTAAGGGAATTCAGTAATTTAAATATACAGGCCTATAAAAGAGAATCAATAATAAAAATATAAAAGAATATAACCCCTCTAAATACAAAGGTATGGCATGTCATCTGTTTCACTTCTATCAAATATAATCTGTGTAGAGAAATTTTCTAATAGTAAAATATGTTACATAATATTAGAGCCATTGAAAAAAATACCTAATAATGAGCCAAAAAGTATTTCCAATAAAACAGTGGCCTCTTCACATGCTCCATGATTCATTATCTACTTTATTTTGTTCACAAATATCAGTACCACAATTGTTTAGAAATTGAGAGGACATGATTCAAATTTTTAAAGTCATGTAAGACAGGGTCCTTGGCTAGTTAATTAAAGGAACTTTTCACATTTTCCAGCTCATGAACATATTACTAGAAAACATGTTCCTAAAACTAAGACAGATACTCAGTTGACTACAATACACTCACATGATTAATGATAACGACCTGAGGAGGTAATAGTTGAGGGCACAAGAAACTTAGAATGGATAGTTAAGGAGCAAAATGACAGCCTGAGACTAATTGCAGTTTGGGGAGACTGTAGCTTAGTCCTACTAATATTCCACTTCTATGTTTCCCCATGGGAAAAGAAGCCCATAGGAACCATGGCAAATCTATTTCCCAAACATACACAAAGAAATGGGTTTGTGCAGAATAAGAGGTAGACTGTAGTAGTCATGGAAGTGCCCACTCAGATTTCCTTTAAGAGATACTGCTGCAGGGAGCATAGCTGATTGACCATTGATACATTTTTTACTCTGATGCTTTTGGGTCAGGCCATGCTTCCTTAGGCTGTGCTGTGTGTGCTTAGTCGCTCAGTCGTGTCCAACCATTTGCAACCCCATGGACTGTAGCCCACCAGGCTTCTCTGTCCATGGGGATTCTCCAGGCAAGAATACTGGAGTGGGTTGGCATTTCCTTCTCCAGGGAATCTTCCCAACCCAGGGATCAAACCCAGGTCTCCCATATTGCAGGCAGATTCTTTACCATCTGAGCCACCAGGGAAACCCTTAGGCTATTCCCAGTCAATGGCAGCAAGATGTAAGAACATTCCATTCCATTCCTCCACAAAGCAGGATTCCTTTAACTGGCAACTTCAGCTCAGGGATTCCCCATTGGCCTGGGTGAGATTTTCTCAGAATTGCTCTATGGTTTGAGGTTCTTTCCATACAATCCTTCCTTCTCTCTCTCCTGTCACAGGTGTTAGACCTCCCTCATTCTCCCTGTATGCCCCTTCTCCTTTCCTCTTTGTCTTTCATAAGCATTCCCTCCAATAAATCCCTTACACATCAGATCTCATCTTGGTGTCCGCTTCTTCAAGGATTCAAATTGATACACTTTACCTAAGAATTTAGCCTCCTGGGTTAACCTTACAACTGTTTATAGCAAGTACAAACAATTTCTTGGAAAACTATATAGATCAATAGATGACTTAAAATTAGAATACATACTTTAACTTACTGTTAATAATTTACATGTAAACCATTGAATGTTTTTTAAGGTCTTAATTAGCAATCTCCTAGATTTGACCTCAAAAGGTCTATCCACTATTTAAGAGCTATTCTCTAGTTTTGGGATGGTGTGATTATGTACAATAGAATTCTTCTCAATTCTGAATTCAAATTCTGCTCTTTCACTTCTTCTTAGCTCTTATGGGTGGGTATGAGATATTAAGGACCTGTGTTTCTACATGCTGTTGCGTAAGGCATATCAGCAGAAGGAAAAATAAAAGGTAAACAAGGAAAAGATCAACCATACTTTCTGGTTTATTCATGTTTTTTCCACCTACCACCAGTAATACTATATAGCTTTGGTGTGCTTTTTTCATAGTGCAAAGCAAACAAAACTGTAAATAGCAAATGCTGGGCATCCTCAAAGCCAACTGATACTGGACTGAATTCACCTACCTAGTGTCTCAAATACCATTCTATGCCATGCTGGGCAAGAAGTAGAGTCATTGAGTGTATTTGTCTCGATTTCCTAAAAGAACAAATAAAGTCAAAGTCACTTGGCTTGGGAAAAGAATCATATGATATTCATCAAGAAAAATGAAAGGAAGTTTGATTTGGGAAAAAAGAAACAGTAGCATATTTTGTTGGCTTACTTTTAAGCCCCTCACCTTGGAATATACCCAGCACTTAATAAAAAAAAACTTTAAATTGTTGACAGTCAATGTCAAACATCAAAATGATATTAAAATTTTAAAATATCAAAATTGATACTTATTATAGCAAAATAGCTCCCTTTACTCCAGAGTGAATATGAATCGTGACTCCAGGTTGATAGAGAAGTAGATGTGACAAAAAATATAAATACCAGATCATCATTATTTTAAATGTTTTAAGAGATAAAAATTAGGAACTCCCCAGAATATGCTGCTTGAGGTGTGTGTGCAAGTGTTTATTTTCTATTATCTAATGAATGTGCTACTGCTAAATCACTTCAGTCATGTCCGACTCTGTGCAACCCCATGGACTGCAGCCTTCCAGGCTCCTCCGTCCCTGGGATTTTCCAGGCAAGAGTACTGGAGTGGGGTGCCATTGCTTTCTCCGTCTAATGAATATACTTAAGTGCAAATACTTGTGAAGGACATCTATTCATTCAGTAAATATTTACCAATTTCCCACAATGTGCTAGATACTGTTGGAGGTTTTAGGATATCTGGAGAGCCTTAAAAGTGGTGATCACTCCTTGTTTGATACAAGAGACAACCTTAGCTCAGCTATCTTTAGAAAGTGATAGCCCACTGATCTTGTCTCTTGATGAGGATTTCGTGTATTATTAAACCTTGGATTCTGTTGTGTCTTTCATTTCCCTTTCTGTACTATCATGCAAATTATGTCTAGTAAATAGCAATCTAGACACCACCTACTGAGTGTTTTTTGAAAAGAGATACCACCTCTGAAGAAATTCTAGAGAGAACAGGGAAGCCAGACAGGAGTAAATTATCAAAGAAGCAAATCAAGGTCCTAGAACTAAAGGACACAAGTCCCCTGATATAGGACCTACTGAGTGGCAAGCAGATTAAATATGAAAAATACCCACAACATGATACATCATGCCTTGGGGAAAAAAGAGAAGACCTAAGAACTGTCAGAGAGAAAACATGTATAAAAGATCAAGAATTAAAATTTCACTACACTTCTTGAGACCAACACTGGAAGCTGGAAGAGAGTGGTGAAATGTCTCAAAACTTCTCAAGAAAAATTGTTCCTAATCTAGAGTTCTATACCTGGTCATACTATCAGTTAAGCCTACAGCCAGATGAAAGACAATTTCTGACATATTTCTCAGAAACTTCGCATTCTTTCTTAGAAAGCTATCATCAAAAAGAAAGAATAAACTAAGCAAGAGGAAATGCTCATGAAAAAGAGGGAGAAAAACAAGAAAGACAACAAGGATACTGGTACCAGGAGATTTACCATAGGAGAGAGGTGAAGGGGATTCTCAAATTGATAATGAAGGGAAGTTCATGAATGACAGATACACAGGTGGTAAACAAAACAAAAGGTTGAGACAGGGGGATCCACGATGCACAAAAATAGCTTTTCTGATGAGTTGAACCATACAAAGGAAAAAGATACTAATTTACAATAAATATTTATTGAATGTTCATTTTGAGCCTCAAACACTATTCTCATGGCGCTTTCATTCTAGCACAGACAGTAAGATAATAAACATAATATTCTTCTATATTAAAAGGCGGTGCTGTGCTTAGTCGCTCAGTCGTGTCTGACTCTTTGCGACCCCATGGACTGTAGCCCGCCAGGCTCCTCTGTCCATGGGGATCCTCCAGGCAAGAAGATTGGAGTGGGTTGTCATGCCCTCCTCCAGGAAATCTTCCCAACCCAGGGATTGAACCCAGGTCTCCCGCATTGCAGGCAGATTCTTTACCATCTGAGCCCACCAGGAAGCCCAATTAGAAGGCAGCAAATGTTATTTTAAAAAGAAAATGTAAAGCAGGGTAAGGAAGATTAAAATTATTCTAGTTGGGGAGGGGTGTAGGGTGTGTATAACAATTTAAAATAGGATTATGAGGATAAACATCACTTTGAAGTGATACTTCGGTAAGACCCAAGAATTCAATCCTGAGAAGGATTGGAATCAGGGAATTCGTCATGTAGCTTTCTCGTAGAAGAACTTTGTAGGCAGAGGGAACTTCTAGTGAGGGTGGAGAAACTTGAGAAGGAGAGACGCTGGAGCAGCAGTAGGAAATGAAGTCAGAGAGGTACAAGAAGGGAGATGTGTCTTGCACAGCCCTGTTGATCACTATAAAATAACTGTTTTCTCTCTGAGGTGTTAGGTAGGGAAAAGGAGTCCAAAATGGCGGTGGCTAAAAGACAAGGAAGATCCGAGGACCAGAGTGAAGACTTCAGGCAGAACAAACAGCACTCCTGGCTAAGCCCAATTTACATAGGACAGGCCCAGGTGGAGGAAAAAAAAACATATAAAAGGAGGAGCCAAAGCGCTTTCTCTAGGACTCTCTCTCCCGCGTGTGTGCACGCGCTCTCTTTCTCTCTCTCCCGTGCGTGCGCCCTCGCTGTCTCGCACTCTCTCTCTCTCTCTCTCTCTCCCTCTCTCTCCCTCTCTCTCCCTCTCCCCTCCTCCCTCCCCATGCACTCCTCCACTCTCTTCTCTTTGAGTCTTGGATTCTCCTGCTATTTTCTAAATAAAATGGAGCTGTAACACTGATTTGCTTAAGAGCTGTAGCACGGTTTGTCCAAGACCCGAGAGCTGTGACGCGCCGAGGGCTTTAACGTCCATCGCTCCAAATCTTTGTTGTGACGAGACAAAGAACCGAGAAACATACACTTGCGTGACATCTATGGTGCCGTGACTCGGATATAACCTGGCTGAAACAACCTCTGCATGGAAGAGGCCAAGCACAGCAGGAGCCCAGCTCAGTGAAGCTCTGGTGCTAGAAGCGGAAGGTGAAGAAACCCAGCGCAGGGGAAGGCCCATCGTGCTGGAAACCGGGACAGTGAAAAACGAACTCAGCAGAAAGCTCACGTGGCCCAGTCTCAGATTCCAGAAGACCTCCGGTTAAGGTAAGAGGTCCTCGCTCCTATGGCTGGAGGGACCTTTACAATCTCTCGTTTCTTATTTCCTCGAACCTCCCACAAACAGGCGGGTGGCAGGGGCACAAGTGAGGGACTCTGGAGAGGCTACTCCTCAGCATGTCCCAAAGGCGCTATCTGCTGAGCCCCAGTAGCTGTTACACAAGTCGGTGGGGGTTCTTTTGTCCTTTCTCTTCTCTGTGCCAAGGATCAGACCAATGAAACTGTGAGCACCGGTCAGATATTTAGCAAATTTTCCAGCGGGCTATGAAGGGGATTCCTTGGCACGTTTTTCCCACTGCTTTTTCCTCCTGTCCTTCAGCTCTCTCCTGAGACTCAAGCCCGGCCAAAACTACTGAAACTCAGGCTCTGATGCAAAAATTCACTGAGAGACAAAGCGATAAGAGGTAGATTTGTTAGGATCCAGAGAGAAGCCACCCTTCAGGGTGTAAACCATTGCCGAGGGCAAGGGCTGCAGCCATGGAATTAGGCCTGGCTAGGTTTTGTGAGGGGATGGAATTCATATGCTAGTGAGTGAGAGGATCATCCCAGCCATGGGGGAACAACCCACTCCTCCCTCTTTTGACCTTGTGCCTTGGAGCTGTCTTGCCACTTCTGGGTGTGTCTGTTGGCTTATAGATTGGGGATTAAGGTTTACTTGAATTTGACTTGTCATCTTGGACCCAATTGATTTTAATTGGTTTACATTATACCCTTGTGCTATGTCATTCTTTCAAAGGTTGAGCTCTGCCCCCTTCCCTCCTGTTTCATGCTCTTTTCCTGAGCCCCATCCAGACCCATAAGGTTGCCTCTACAATCTTCTGGAGAGACAACCAGAAAATAGCTGGCCTTGGGAGGGAAATACTCTATAATATCCAACTTCCTAATCCTACCCAATACTGGTCACACTGGAGATCTTGGGGATGCCCAAACTCCAGTCTGGGGGTCCCAGGAGGTCATCACGCCTTGACCTGCCTAGGGATCGGTCTTCGAAAGGTTGTCACGCCTCAACCTGTTCGGGGATCCTCTAGTCCCAGGGGTCCCAGGAGATCGTCACGCCTCGACCTGCCCAGGGACCCAATCCTTGGGAGGCCATCACGCCTTGACCTGCCCGGGGATTCGATCTCTAGGAGGCTGTCATGCCTCAGCCTGCTTGGGAATCTGCACCCTGACCCGGGGACGCCTGGCTCTCAGGTTGCAACAGTTCTGGGTAGGATAAGCTTCAGAAAGACTCACCCCTAAGGAAGTCCACCCATGGAAACATAAAGAAGCCTATTACTTGTGGGACTGTGCCCAGTCTCAGCAATAACTCAGGAGCCCAATGAGAACCCCACTGCCTTTCTGGAGAGGCTAAAAGAGGCACTCCAAAAGTTTACCAACCTGGACTTAGACTCTTACGAGGGATGGGTGATTTTAAAGGACAAATTCCTGTCCCAATGTACATCAGATATCAGAATTAAGTTACAGCAGCTACAACAGCAGGACCCTGCTGCCTCTTTAGATGAAATTGTCCAGACAGCCACCAATACCTTTTATAACAGAGAACAGGAGAAGGAGGCCAAGGCCCAGGAGAAGTAGAGAAAGAAAGAGACAAGGCATGCCCAGATGCTGGCCGCCCTCCAGAGAAGCCCTATGGCAAACCCCAAGTCCTTGAGGGACAAGGCACGAGACCCATGCCTGATCTGTAGACAGGCGGGGCATTGGGCCAAAGAGTGTCCAAACCCTGACAAGTCTCCTAGAACGGCTTGCCACAAATGCCATCAACTGGGACATTGGGCGACACTCTGCCCTGGGGACCCAAGAGCCTCAAGGTCAAGTGCCAAGCCTACCCTCACGATGGTTCAAGAGGACTGAAGCGGCCCACTCTAGCCAGCCTGCCTGTCACAGATAACCATCACGGGGCTGGAGCCGAGGGTGCAACTGGATGTGGCAGGTAGGTCCGAGAATTTCTTGGTTGACACAGGGGCTACCTACTCTGCCTTGATCTCCTACTCCAGAGCCTTCTCCTCCCAAACCTGAACCATTTTGGGTGCTATAGGAAAAGCAACTACTAAAAGATTCACCCGAGCACTTCTTTGTTGCTGGGATGGACAAGTATTTTCCCACCAGTTTCTGGTGGTCCCTGAGTGTCCTACCCCCTTATTGGGAAGAGATATACTCACTAAACTGGGGACCACCCTTGTGATGGGAAGTTTTTCAGCCCCTAGAGCTCTATAGCTCCTGGTTACTACTGAAGAACCCATTACACCCTCAATAGAGAGGGACCAAAAACTGTGGGAAGACAAAATTAACCCCGAGGTGTGGGACCAGGGGATTCCTGGACGAGCCCACCAAGCTGAACCGGTCATCATTGTCCTCCGAGATCCTACTCAGTTTCCTAACCGGAAACAATATCCTCTCAAAAGAGAGGCTCGGGAGGGACTACAGCCTTTAATAAATAAATTCCTTGCTTGTAGGCTATTGGTCCCTACCAGTTCGCCATGTAACACCCCAATCCTCTCAGTAAAGAAAAAAGACAGAACCTGGTGAATGGTTCAAGATCTCTGGATCATAAATGAAGCTGTAGTCCCCCTCCATCCCACAGTACCCAATCCCTATGTAATCTTGGGAGAAATCCCACCCAGTGTCAAGTGGTTTACAGTCTTGGATCTCAAAGACGCATTTTTTTGCATACCACTGGCTAAAGAATCCCAATACCTTTTTGCCTTTGAGTGGGAGGCCCCAGGAGAAAAACACCAACAGATGACTTGGACAGTATTACCTCAGGGGTTCAGAGATAGCCCCCACCTGTTTAGACAGGTCCTTAGCCAGGATCTCCTAGATCAGGACCTGGGACCTAATGGGAAAATATTACAACATGTAGATGACCTACTAATCTGCTCTCCAGATGAGAAAAGTGCCCAACAACATGCAATTCAGGTTCTAAACTTCTTGGCAGAAAGGGGATATAAAGTCTCCTGTGCTAAGGCACAGATGGTCGAGACAAAGGTCACTTACCTGGGAGTTCAGATTACACACGGGTCCAGGAGGCTGTCCTCTGATCGGGTACAAGGAATCCTCCAGTTGCCCTCCCCCACGACTCGAAAACAATTATGAGCTTTCCTGGGGCTAACTGGTTATTGTAGAATCTGGATACCCAACTATGGTCTTTTTGCCCAGCCCTTATATGAAAGCTTAAAGGGACGAGATGATTCAATCCCACTGATGTGGGGAACTCCTCAAAAGGAGGCAGAGGTTACACTAAAACCGGCCTTAACTCAGGCACCTGCCTTGAGGTTGCCAGACCCAGAAAAAGCATTCCAACTTTATGTCCATGAAAGAGAGGGAATAGCCTTGGGAGTGTTAACTCAAAGGTTGGGATCTGAGCCCCAGCCTGTGGCTTACTTATCCAAGAGGCTTGATCCAACTACCCGAGGTTGGCCCCCCTGCCTTCGAAATCTTGCAGCTATTGCAATCATGATAGAAGATGATTTAAAACTCTCCTTTGGGGGCAAACTAACTATTTTTACCAGCCCCCAAGTAAAACAACTCCTAAATGGGAGAGGCCATTTATGGATGTCTGATTAAAGAATCCTCAGATATCAAGTAATGCTGATGGAAAATCCAGGCCTCACTATATCCCCTTGTGAGGTTCTTAACCCAGCCACCCTCTTACCTACCCTCGAGGGCTCTCTCCCCTTTTACTCTTGTCTAGAAACCTTGGACCACTGGACAAAACCCCAAGAGGGATTGTCAGAAGATCCTCTGACCAATCCTGAGGAAATCTGGTACACTGATAGAAGCAGCTTTGTCTTGGATGGAAAAAGAAGAGCTGGGTATGCAGTAGTCTCCAATTCTGAGACCATAGAGGCTAAGCCTCTGCCACCAGGTACTTCAGCCCAATTAGCTGAGCTCATAGCCCTGACTTGAGCTTTAGAGCTGGGAAAAGGAAAAAGAATAGCCATTTACACTGACTCCAAGTATGCCTTTCTGGTCCTACATGCACATGCGGCTGTTTGGAAAGAAAGGGGCCACTTGGCCACCCGAGGGTCCCCAATCAAATATGGTGATCAGATTCTTCGACTCTTGGAGGCAGTCCATCTGCCTACTGAGGTTTCAGTCTCCCATTGTAAAGGACACCAAAAAGGGAACATGGAAGTGGCACGAGCAGCTGATCAGGCAGCTAGGAGAGCAGCATTACAGAACCATGACCTAATAGGGATTGCCACCTCATTTCCACAGACTAATTTGCCAGAAACTCCTTCATATACTGAAGGTGAGACTCTTAAAGCTAAGAGCGAGGGCTTTCAAGAAGATCATATGGGGTGGTTCCAAAAGGGGGAACTCCTTTTTCTGCCTGGAAACCTCCAATGGATGTTGGTTAACTCCTTACATGCCACTACTCATTTAGGAGAAAAGGCCCTCCAAAGATTACTAGAAAGGTCCTTCAGAGGAACAGGCCTCCAAACAACTATAAGACAGGTGGTCTCCTCTTGTCCCATTTGCCAATTAAACAACCCTCAAGGAGCTCGAAGACCCCAGCTGGCCCAGCCTGTCCAACGATGTGGGGCCTACCCAGGAGAGGACTGGCAGATGGACTTCACCCAGATGCCAGTTTCTCAAGGGTATAAATACCTATTAGTCATGATAGATACATTCACAGGATGGATTGAAGGCTTTCCCACCCAGACTGAGAAGGCTGAGGAGGTGGTAAAAAAACTGCTCCATGAAATCATTCCAAGATTTGGTCTGCCCAGGTCATTACAAAGTGACAATGGGACATGATTTACTTGTAAGGTCACCCAAGGAGTCTCGAAAACATTGGGCATTACTTATTATCTCCATTGTGCCTGGAGGCCTCAATCTTCAGGAAAAGTAGAAAAAGCCAATCAATTCTTAAAATCATCGATAAAAAAGACAACCCAGGAGACCTCTCTGGGATGGAAGGAGGCTTTACCAATAGCTCTCCTCCACACCCTCATTGCCCCTAAGGAACAGGTTGGTCTTAGTCCTTATGAGATGCTATATGGGAGACCTTTTGTTTATGTCAATGACCTCTTCCTAGATCCAGAGGTTCAGACCCTCCAGTCTTATACCATAGCCATTGGGGCAATTCCAACAGGATATACACTTGTGGGGTATGAACCAGGACCCAAAAGATTCTAAAGAGTCACCACTATATGCTCCAGGAACTCAAGCCCTAATTAAAGTCTGGAAAGATGGGTCCCCAAAGGCTCAACTCCAGCCCACATGGAAGGGCCCCTACCCTGTAATACTTTCTACTCCCACAGCAGTCAAGGTACCAGGACATGACTCCTGGATTCACTACTCACGAGTCAAGCCACGGAAGAAAACAGAAGAGGACATTCAATACACCTGTGAGCCCCTGGGAGATCTCAGATACCTATTCAGAACTACCAATGAGTGCCATTCTAATGAACACCCCCAAAATCTGGTTTCTGGGGATAAGATTTCTCAGGATAACTCTAAGGAGCCAACACAGCTTGACAGAGACTGTACTCCAAAACAGACAGTAGATAGATCTTCTGATCCCTGAACAAGGAGGGACTTGAGCCATCCTGGCCATGTGAATTTAAAATTGACCAATGTCCCTACTAGTCTTTGTTATGCTATATTGATGATGCTTATGATTATTCTATGTACTGTCAATTGTCTAACCTGTTTTGTCTCTGCCCAGGTCAACCAGCTACAACATGTAGTGCCAGTTCAACAGAGATATAAAACTACAGCTGACCATGGAAAATATCACACACCCTTGGACACCGCTATAAGGACTCTGAGGATTGAGACTAGCAAGAGGGGGAGGCCCGATACCCCTCGCCGCCCCAGTTCAGAAGGAAGTAGCCAGAAAGACCTCGATGCCCCTATTCCCAAAGAATTGGGCCTCCCATCTCTTGAGGGGGGAATGTTAGGTAGGTAGAATAGGGAAAAGGAGTCCAAAATTGCAGTGGCTAAAAGACAAGGAAGGTCCGAGGACCAGAGTGAAGACTTCAGGCAGAACAAACAAAATAAACAGCACTCCTGGCTAAGCCCAATTTGCATAGGGCAGGCCCAGGTGGAGGAAAAAACATATAAAAGGAGGAGCCAAAGCGCCTTCTCTGGGGCTGTCTCTCCCGCGTGCGTGCACACTCTCTTTCTCTCTCTCTCCCGTGCGTGTGCGCTCTCTCTCTCTCTCTCTCCCTCTCTCCCCCCCCACCCCCACGCACTCCTCCACTCTCTTCTCTTTGAGTCTTGGATTCTCCTGCTATCTTCTAAATAAAATGGAGCTGTAACACTGATTTGCCTAAGAGCTGTAGCACCGTTTGTCCAAGACCCGAGAGCTGTGACGCGCCGAGGGCTTTAATGTCCATTGCTCCAAATCTTTGTTGTGATGAGACAAAGAACCGAGAAACATACATTTGCGTGACAGAGGGAAATGGAGATACATTGAGAAAGTGAAATGACTGGCTTACATTTTAAAAGGATCAAGTCTGGCTTCCATGGTGACTCAGTAAAGAATCCGCCTGCAATGTTAAATGTTAATCTTTAACATTAAGAGTTCCTACAAATTACTTTAAAAAAATTAGCCCAGTAGGAAAAGTGCAAAGGATAGAAATAGACACTTCAAAGAAAAAAAAAAAAAGGACAAAAAGAAGTTTGACTTCCTTCAAAAAAAATAAGAAAATTAAAACTATACCAGGACATCACTGGGCTCCCCAAGTGGTGCTAGTGGTAAAGAACTCGGCTACCAAGGAGGAGACATAATGAGACATGTGTTCAATCTCTGGGTCAGGAAGATCCCTGGAGAAGGGCAACACACTCCAGTATTCTTGCCTGGAGAATACCATGGACAGAGGAGCCTGGTGGGCTACATTTCATGGGATTACAAAGAGTTGGACACGACTGAAGTGATTTAGCAAGCAGGCAAGCAAGACATTTCACCTAATCAGACTGGCAAAGATTCAGAAGCTTGATAAAATTTTGTTGGGGAGGATATGAGTAAACAGACATTATCATAAGTTGCGAGGTGGGAGTATAAATTGGTATGGCAATTTGGCAAAATCCACCAAAGTCATACCCTTTGGGGTCGAACGTGGAGATGGGACACCTAGATATGCTCTTTCAAGGAAGGTTTTATTGCTCCAGCTTCTGGAAGATCTGTCAGTAGACAATCTTCAACTGTCAGCCCCTGAAAGTTTTGCCTTGCTGCAAAAAATTGCCCCACCAAAAGTCGATGCCTTCCTGGGACAGCCCACAACCAATGACTAACGGAGAAGGCGGTATAAAGGCCTTTTTCACTTATTGTGTAAGGGCTTCCCAGATGCCCAGTGGTGAAGAATCTGCCTGCCATATGCCAGAGACGTGGGTTAGATCCCTGGGTCAGGAAGATCCCCTGTACAAGGAAATGGCAACCCACTACAAAATTCTTGCCTGGAAAATCCCATGGGGTCGCAAAGAGACACGATTGGGCAACTAAAACAACAGGCACCCAATGCGGGCCAATTCTGATAGGTCATCTCAGGTCCATGGCTTCCCTATGGAGTTGGCTGAGGCTTCATGCGGCATCTTCAAAGTTTAGCTTCTTTTGCTCAATCCCACTTCCTCCTTCTCCCTTGCACAGCTGTTAAACCCAAGGGCACTCCCTAAAAACACCCTGAACTCTAAATTTCCGTCCCAGAATCTGTTCTTAGAAGCCCTAATCTGTGAAAAATTTGACTCACAGCTCCACTTTTAGGAATCTATCTGTACCATAGATTACCCACATATTGGCAAAATGATGTATATTCAAGGTTATTCATAGCAGATTATTTTTAAGAGCAAAATTAGAAACAGTCTGACTAAATAACCAGGTGACTAATGAAATAAAGCCATGTCTATAATATGACAGTTATATACAATTGAGGAACCCCTTTACGTAATGATATAAAAAGATCTTCTGTGTGTGGGTGTGTATATGTGTGCGTGTGTGTATGTGCATGTATCTGTATATGAATGAAGGATGTATAAAAACCAATGTCATTTGTTGCCCATGAGTAGATTTGGGTATCTCAGGGACAGGTAGAAGGGAGATTATTCATGTTGTATACCATTGTACTTTCTGAATTTTAAGCCATGTGAATGTGTTACATAATGATTAGAAGCAATTTTTGCTAGTTGAATTATTTGACTGTTATACTACTTGTAAAAAAAAAAAACTATACATGCATAGCTTTGATAAAATAACAATTAAATTAAAAAAAAAACTTTTGTAGCCCTGATGTTTAGCATGTGGAATCCTAATACCCTGACTAGGGTTTAACCTGCACCCTCTGAAGAGGAAGTGTGGAATCTTAACCACCAGACTGCCAGGGAAGTCCCTAAAAATTAAGGTTAAAAAAGATTTATGTGTTAAATAAGAAATAAAAGAACTGTGCAAAATGATCACCATTTCTTAAAACATTGTATACACATACAGATAGATACAGTGACAGAAGCAAAGAAAAAAGTCTAGAAGGATATAAAATCATAAGAGTTGTTATCTTTGTGGGTAACATTAGAGAGAACCCACTGTGTATTGAGAACCCACTTCTCAATTCAAACAATTGAATTGAGAACACCTTCAAACTGAGAACAATTCAAACAATTGAGAAGTGTATGGCATGCATTTTATTTCATACACTGTTCAACTGTTTGAATTTAAAGGCATGCATACATTTGTAATTAGAAAGTAATGTTTAAGAATTATGAGACAAATTAAAATTAGAAAAAAAGGAAAAAACCCTCCAACTTGACAATTATTTAGGGGAAACTTGATGAATGCTTATAGGAGGTAGAAAAATTAATTTTCTAAAATAATTTTAGGAAGACTGGAATGTGTGCTAATTTCCCTGCCTTGTTTAACCTTAATTCATCTAAACAGCTGTCTCAGTTAATTTCTTAAAATATCTAGAATCAAATTTTAGTTGCAAATATAAAAAGTTCCTGCAACTGGGATTAGGAATTGTTTGAGAGGGGCTGGCATGTGGCCATGCCAGAAGATGTATCTAGGTCTGAACTTCCGGGGACCCCCTGACTTGCTCTTAACATTAGAGATCGTTGTGTTGTTTAGTCGCTAAACATGGGGTCGCAAAGAGTTGGACACGACTGAGCAACTGAACTGAACTAAACTTAGTCGCTAAGGTGTGTCCAGTTCTGTGACCCCATAGACTGCAGCCCGCCAGGCCCCTCCTATTCATGGGATTTCTCAGGCAAGAATACTGGAGTGGGTTCTCACTGCCTTCACAAGAAGATCTTACTGACCCAGGGATTGAACCCATATTTCCTGCACTGCCAGGTGAATTATTTACCACTAAGCCACCAGGGAAGCCCAGCGTTAGAAATTATCTAGTCCTTAAAGGTACTCGAGAAATCATATTGTATTGAGCTTGGGGAAAGCAAAGGTCATGCCGTTCAATCTATTTTTCTATATTCCCTGTCTTAAAATGGAATGATACAGAGATTACCATGGCTCTCCATAAAGATGCCATGAAATTCATGAAGAGGTTCATATTTTTAAGGAAATTTTTCTCTTTTTGGCTTTTTACTCATCTGTATCAACCATTATGCTGTACACCTTAAACTTATACAATGATGTATGTCAAATTATATCTCAATAAAATTGGGAGGGGAATTCTTATAGTAACTCCTGTGAGAGATAAAAGTGGCCTGAACAAACTCAGTCAGTTGGGGTGGAGAAGAAGGTGCATTTTTTGATAAGCATTTAGATTTTAAATTATCTTCTAGATAAGTGCTCCTTTGCCCAAAGATACAATGAAGATGGCTTGAGTGAACAGATAGATAATGGTACTATCGACTGAAATATCAAATGAGAGAGCAGGAGGAGGTATTTGAAATAAGAGGATGAACTTTGTTTTGGATATATTGAGTTTGGTTGGCTGAGGCCAGCCATGGGGCCATTGTTTGAAGTGGACAAAGTCTCTCGAGTGTGAACAGGTCTGGGGTTGGAAGGTCACTGGAGGCTCAAGTCTAAACGTTGGTGGTCGAGTGATCCTGAACATAATCTCTGTCACTGCATTTACTATGGCATTTTGAAAGTCCCCTTGACTACATTTGTCTTTTTCCCTAGCATTGTGCTGTCAAATACTGTCATTCAACCACACGTGGCTATTTAACTCTTGAAATGTGGCCAATCCAAATTGAGATGTGTGGGGAATGGGGGAGGGATAAATTAGGGGGTTTGGATTAACATACACACACTACTATATACAAAACAGATAAACAAGAAGAACCAACTATATAGTACGGGAAGCTATACTCAATATTTTGTAATAACCTATAATGGATAAAAATCTGAAAAAAGAATATATATGTGTATGTATATGCATAACTGAATCACTTTGCTGTACACCTGAAACTAAAACAACATTGTGAATCAACTATACTTCAACTTTTTAAAAAATCCATGGGGAATTCCCTGGCAGTCTATTGGTTAGAAGCTGGCACTTTTAGTGCTGTGGCCTGGGGTTCAGTCTTTGGTCAGGGAACTAAGATTCCCACAAGCCAAGCAGTGAGGCAAAAAAAAAAAAAAAAGTCCAAATTGAGATGTGCTGTAAATATAAAATACACATTGATTTTGAAGATATGTTATCAAGCATAAAAACCTAAGATATCTCATTAATAATATTTTATGTCGGTTAATTGTTAAAGTGATATTTTGGATATGTTGGGCTCATTAAAAATATATCATTCAAAAAAATTTTTTAAAGGGTATTGCTTTTTGCCTTTCATAAAGTCAGTTGCTTTCCTTCTTTTGATAGTATATAATTAACTAAAATGATAAAAGATAATTACCATCTGACTAGTAATAATAGTAGAAATAAAATAACTAAACAAAGGTTCATGATGAATGAACCCATTCTAGCCCATTTTGGGATGAAGCCTAAGAGAGACAAAGTGGAGAACTCTTAAAGTTTTTTTTTTTTTAAACGTATAGAAAAATTGTAAGAATAGGACAGAGAATTTTTGAATATTATTTATTCAAGTTCAACTTTTTTTGCCACATTTGCATTCTCTGTCTCTAGATATTTTTTATTTTTTGAACCATTTGAGAATAGATTGCATGCATTATGCCTCCTTATCTCTTCATACCTCAATGTGTTTTTACTATGAAAAGTAACTTACTTTATATAATCACCACACAATTATCAAATGTGGGAGCTACTTTTTTCTAATCTGTGGTCCATATTCCAACTTTGTCAACTGTTTCAATTAATCTTTAATAGTATTTCCCCTGCTCTGGTACAAGTTACAGTTTAGATCACGTGTCGACTTTAATTGTTAAGTCTTCTTGTGTTTGCGTGCTAAGTCACTTCAATTGTGTCTGACTCTTCTCAACACTAAGGACTGTAGCCCACCAGGCTCTTCTGTCTAAGGGATTCTCTAAGCAAGAATACTGGAGTTGGTTGCCATGCCCTCCTCCAGGAGATCTTCCTGACCCAGGGATCAAACCCACATCTCTTTACATCTCCTGCATTCACAGGGGAGTTCTTAACCAGGGAACAGGGAAGTCCCATCAAGTCTCTTTAGTCCCTTTCACTAAATAGTTCCTCGACATTTTTTTCTGGGATGGGGTTCTTTCATGACAGTTACTTAAGAGAATGTTCTCTTAAGTTTGGTTGACATTTCCTCACAATTAGATTCAAGTGACATTATGTCCTTCTCAGAGTATCTCATCTGGAGGCATGTGGTCACTGATTAAAGTTTTGCCTAGTTTTTCCACTATTATAGTTACTTTTCCCCTCTTCTGTTACCTAAACACAAGTCAATATGCCTGGTGCACAGTGAGGTCAAACAATACCATAATGTCAGAGTTTGGAAGACAGAAAGGTTTATTGAAGGCCATACAAGGAGATGAGTGGCTCATACCTTAAAAACCCCAAACTCCCCCAAAACTCTCAGCAAAGCCCTTTTCTAGGAAAGATGGGGAAGGGGCATGGTTAGCTGTTGCAAACTTCTTGGTGTCAGATCCCTTGTTCTTGGTGTCCAGTCATGGTCAGGTACTGATGTTTCTGTAAAGCTGCACCAAACAGGTGGCGCTAGTGGTAAAGAACCCACCTGCCAATGCAGGAGACATAAGAGATACAGGTTTGATCCCTGGGTTGGGAAGATCCCCTGGAGGAAGGCATAGAAACCCACTCCAGTATTCTTGCCCGGAAAATCCTATGGAAAGAGGAGCCTGGCGGGCTACAGTCCATGGGGTCGCAAAGAGCTGGACACAACTGAAGTGACTTAGCAAGCATCACCAAACAAATGTTATTCTCTGTTCTGACAAGAAAGGGCCAGATTCCAAGGCACAGACTGTCACCCTCTGAGGTCAGGTCCTGGCTAAGGGGCAGCTCAAAGTTGGTGGCTGTTATCACTGGGGGAGCCAGGCATCTAGGACTCAGCTGGCCCTCAGCCTCCTCAGGCTGCCCACACGGCAGAGGCAGAACCCACAGACTACACCCCAGGCAGACAGATTATGCCATTAGTTCACAGAGGCAGGACTGGGGAGAGGTTCACTGCTGCCTCAAGGCCTGGGCGTAGCCCAGTGGGCAGCCTTGGCAAGGGCTATGGAGCTCTGCAGGACACATCCCCTTAGCCTGTTCCCTGGGCCCTGCAGCTTACCCACTGGCCTGAGGCCAGGTGAGCCTGACAGTCCCAGTGAGAAGGCCAGGATCCACTCTTACCTCATTCTTTGCCTGATGACCACCATTCCACCGACCATTAGCTGAATGGACCACTAACGGTCACTTACTGACAGTTGGTCCTTGGGGGAGGGGCTCTCTTTAGTGGCAACCAATGGCTGAGCAGACTACTAACAGTTGCTCATTGACAGTTGCTGGCTTGAGGGAGCGGTCCCCTGTGGTGCTGACCAATGATTGAATAGGACCTCTAACTACCACTCTAACCATCCTGTGTCAGCGGTTTTGGGGTAACCACTGCCTGGTAATGGGTTGTGTGGGAATGGTGCCCAGCAATGGCCATATGCTAAGGATTGGGCCTGCCCCACTCTATTATACTTCTAAAAAAATAGAAAATCCATGAAGAGATACTTTGAAGATTTGAAAAATATACTGCTTCTCATCAAACTTTCCCCCTAGGTTTAGAATCCATTGATGATGTTTTCCAAACCAATCTTTTCTATGATAGTTGCAAAATGGTGATTTTCCAACTGCACCACTCTCTCCATCTATCAGTGGGCAAGCTCTATAGAGAACAGCTTTTCCTTTTCCCCATCTCTCTCGTTAGAATACATGAATAAATTCTTATTTTATTCAGTGGATCATAATTCATTACTGTTCTTATTTTGATACTCTAGTTATCCCACATTTGCCCAATGAGAGGCCCTTCAAGCAGGCTGCTATTGACATGCCCCCATTTTATTTTTTGAGCACTTATTTCTGACACAACAGGATGTTCCAGATCATCTTGTACCTTCCTATGCTAGCCCTGAAATCAGCCATTTGTTCAAGAAGCTTTGATTCCTTTTCACGGGATAAAATATTTCGAAATCAAGATCTGTGCAGGGAGTCTTTAATTTTGAAGTTATTATCAATCATATGATTAAGAGAAATATATATATATATCAACTTTTATTAATCATATTTATGGCTCAGTTAGCTATTTCTTTTATTCCCCTCTTTGTGGTAAGAGAGAAGGAAATATTAAGCTTGTTTTTAAAATTTTGTCTTATTTACTCGAATATAATTCTGGCTACAATATTGGCGAAGAACACTGACAGCAACAGAAACTATGGATGATAAGTCTCTCAATAGCTCCTCAAACATAACATATCCTCAAAAGAAAACCATGAAGAAAAACTGCATAAGTTTTGAAATACTATAATCTGTGGAATCCTAAAGATAAGCATAATGGAACATGGGGCATTTCATTGAATTCATTTTAAAGGAATTTAATCAAAGCTCTATAAAACAACACTTTGTCATCAGATTCTTGTTGCAAAAGATGTTTTGCTTCTTACAGTGGTGTCATGTGATGCAAACTGCTATGGTAATATCTCACATTATTTTTATGTGATAAAGGCAGATGAACTATACAATGTTTGAAATAAGTATGTCAATTTCTATTTTAACTGAATGAAATTATTTACTCTGTCTCTTGATAACAAGGTCTTCAAACAATAATACACTTTGGAAATATTGAAGATGAAATAAAGAGATCATATTTTACGTGTCACACTACTAGCGACAGGCTTTCCAGGTGGCTCAGTGGTAAAGAATCCACCTGCCAAGACAGGAGACATAAGAGACACGGGTTCCATCCTTGGATAGGGAAGATCCCCTGGAGGAGGGCCTGGCAACCTGCTCCAGTATTCTTGCCTGGAAAATCCTGTGGACAGAGGAGCCTGGCAGGCTACAGTCCAGAGGGTTGCAAAAGAGTCAAACACGACTGAGCACAGTACTAGGGACAAAGACCAAGTCATGTACTTTGTATTCATTTCCAGACCCATTATTATATGGAAACACTTGGGTCACTTAAAAAAAAATCCAAATTGTTGAGCACCATCCTGATGCCCTTTAACATCATATCTCTTAAACTAGGAATACATATTTTTAAAATTTCCCCAGATAATTCTGAGACAGTTGATCATCAAACTCATTTGGGAACCACTGAATGTGGCAAAAATACATTTATACCAGGGTTTAAGTCTTATTATACATATATAAGTTGCCCAAGGGCAGGAACTGTGCTTATAAAATTTTATAAGCCCAGCACCTATTTAGGAACCCTGCATGTTGTAGACATTCAATATATGTTTACGAACAGAATTTTAACTTCAAACTTTGAGTCTTAATTTGTGCAGGGAATATAAATCTACTTTAGTGGTATTATATATCATGTGACAGGAACCACCTTAGATAGCAGGCAGGTAGAAAGACAATATTGGATTGCTGTACCGGTTTCCAATGCAGAATACAGTTGTGTTCAGTTACTCCTGCTGCTGCTGCTGCTAAGTCGCTTCAGTTGTGTCCGACTCTGTGCGACCC
Organism: Bos grunniens; assembly: GCF_055505025.1. Taxonomy (NCBI): domain Eukaryota; kingdom Metazoa; phylum Chordata; class Mammalia; order Artiodactyla; family Bovidae; genus Bos; species Bos grunniens. The sequence goes on from NC_141192.1 coordinate 17,575,653, forward strand.
CATAGACGGCAGCCCACCAGGCTCCCCTGTCCCTGGGATTCTCCAGGCAAGAACACTGGAGTGGGTTGCCAACTGTGTTCAGTTATGACCCTGAATTTCGATAACTTAATCTGTGCTCCTGAAAATGGAGAAAGAGTACTCACGTTTACAAGGTTGGTGTAGTTTGCAAATTGTTTGTATTGTCTCTTCTGTATTGTCCCTCTTTCCCCTAAATGTTCTGCTTGATGATAGCTTTTGTTTGTTTGTTTGTTTTTTAAAGTAGCTGACATTTGTATGGTTTAAAACAGACTTCTCAAAGTATGGTTCATGGACTCCTGGGGGTTTCCTGAGTCCTTTCTGGTGATCTGTAAGGGCAAGAGTTTTTTCCTAATAATAATAAGCTGTAATTTGCCTTTATCACTTTCATTCTCTCAGTGTACAGTGGAGCTTTCCAGTGGCTATTTGATGACTGATACGGAAACAGATTAGGCTTTGCTGGTAGCTCAGTGGGTAAAAAATCCACCTGCAATGCAGGAGACCCGGGTTCAATTCCTGGGTTGGGAAGATACCCTGGAAGAGGGCATGGCAACCCACTCCAGTATTCTTGTCTGGAGAATCCCCATGGACAGAGGAGTCTGGCAGGCTACAGCCCATGGGGTTGCAAAGAGTCAGACACGACTGATTGACTTAAGTGTGCACAGATACACTCATGGAAATAGATTAAAGAAGAAAAGATATGAGAATCATCTTATTTCTACAAACCACACATTAAAAATTTAACAAAAATGTAAAACCATGATGCACTAAAAATATAGTTATTATTTTAAAATATCTATTTATGTCAACATACAATGTGCTCTTTTTAATGACTAAAAAAATTAAAAATTTCAAGTTTTAATTTCTAAAACATGACAAGTATTGATAGTTATAACACATAAAAGTTGTTGGAGTTCTTAATAATTTTTAAGAGTGTAAAGGGGTCCTGAAACTAAAAAGTTTAAGATCAGTGACTTATGTTTTTACATGACATTTAATAATTAGCTTAACAGGTTATTCAGTTTTATATAGACAAATTTAGACCTTTTTTTTTCTTGGCTGGACCACATAGCACATGAAATCCTAGTTCCCCCACTGGGGATCAACCCCTGCTCCTGCAGGAAGACTGGAAGCTGTGAGTCTTAACCACTGGACAGCCAAGGAAGTCCCTAGACAAATTTTGACTAAAACCAGGATTGAATTTTACCAATTCTTAATAACTGATCTTTGTCCAAAATTTATGTATTGATAACTTTCTTTTTCTTATTCTGAGAAACACTTGACCGAGCTACCAGTTAAGATTCCATGAGCCCCAAAGTGTTTTTTGATAGTAACCTATGACACAACTTGAAATGCCCATCATCAGCGTGAATGGATGGGCTGCCTGAGAAGGATACCATGCTAAGTGCCTTCTAGTAAACGGGGAAGGATGTCTTTATTAGATTTTTCACTTAACAGATAACAGGCTCTAAATAGAAATACAAAAAAGGCACATTTTGATAGTTAAGAAGCAAATCAGCCAAGATTCCTAACTCCTGAGGCAAGCGGATCCAGAGGACAGCAGATTGAAGAAAACTGCTTAAGACGTCCTTGGTGATCTTTAGATTAGGTCTGTGCCAGCTCTAGCATTTGCTCATTACCTTGGGGTCTTAGCCTGCAATTGAATAAAAAGTTTTTATCAGCAGGATGGTTGTAAACAAACATTGGGTTGCTTGTAAATTGCGAGCACAGTGCCGTGAACACAATAATGTGTCGTTCTTAGGGTAGCGCGGAGGGACAGTCCTCTGAGAAGAAATGCAGAAAATAGCTGTTCTACTTACTTCATCGAATCCAATGATATTAATAGTTCTATTTGTTGTAGCTTTTTCTACAGCTTTAAGGAAATTTTTGAAGAAACTTTTCTTTAAAACTTCTCTCACATCATAATCAAAATACTGTCATTCTGTTTCCACAGCAGAAGAGGGGACCCCTCTCCATCCTCAGTTCTGATAGAACATCAGAAAAAAACATGCTACTAGTAGGTTAGTGACGAAACTCTTCAACAACATTAGTTTGCAAAGAGAACACTTAAAAAAAACACACAAAAACTAAGAGTAAAAGAAGCGGTGAGGAGGTTTTTTAAGTTGAAAAAAAAACTTCAAAATCAGGAAATAGGCAAATTTTATCAGATGCCTAAATCTAAATGCAGCTCGAAAATAATTTCCAACTCACTGTGGTCCAATTCTCTTTTCACTGACTCCTTTTTGCTTAGCCAGCACGAAAAAGGTATCAACGAGGTGGCAACAGGCACAATAAATCTTTTTAACAGATTCCTATACTTGTGTGTCGGGGAGTGAGGGCGATAGAGGTAGAATGCACAGAGCAAAAACCAGCGAGCGTCTCGGTGACAGCCTACCTTCGCTCCTAAATACTGCGGGGGGCGGAGCCGAGGCTAGGGCGGGGCCCGAGGCCGGGGCGGGGTCCGGGCGGGGCGGGCTGCTTCCGGGCCTCTCCCCACCCCTTTTCCTCCGTGCTCCTCCCACACGTATTTCACCACGATCCCGAAAGGCCCAGCGACTAGGAGAGTCACGTGAGGGTGGGTGGTGGAAGTGGAGGCTTGTCTTGGCTGTTTCTTCGTCTCCATGGTGTTCGGAGGTGGGCGGCTTTGACGGAGAAGCAACTGCAGCTCAGGCGTGGACGGGTGAGTCCTGGGACTGTGAAGGTTTGAGGAGACAGCCTTTTAGGGAAGGCGAAAGGCAGGCGGATGCGAAACAGCTTTAGAGACCAGACCTCTGGGGCCAGCCGTTTGTCTGCTTTGGGGTCAGGCGACTTCTCTGGTCGAGCGGGACAGCTGTCTCCCCCTGATGTGTCCAGACTGGGGCTTGAGACCAGTCCTTAGTCCTGCCTGCTTCGCTTCCTCAGCTTTCCTTCACTTCTCCCAGTCCCTTCTGCCTGTCCCGGGAGAACTTCTACTTCCGAGTTCCCAGCGGCAGGGTTCAGTTGAGCGCCGACGTCCCTCTTCTCACAGGCGACCAGGGACCATCCTTGGCATCTGGGGATGTGGTTGGAAGTGGGTGGGGAGCTTATAGTTAGGTCTCTGATGAGGGGAAGTTTTAATCACTGAAATGAAAAAAGTGGAAAAATAAATGGGGACCTGAAGGGACAAAACAAAGTGCAGGTTTCCTGGACCGTTCAGTTTTTATCTTTCCCAGTGTCTTACCCATTCTCTCTCAAGTTTCCTTCTCACTATCCTATCCTGGTCCGCAATACGATGTTTTGAGAATGAGCCGGGCGTTATTGACTCAGTGTAAAAATGTTGGAAGAAGAGTTTAAACCGAACTACTTTTTGAGTTCCTCCCTGTGTAGTAGTATGGTTTCTTTATCTTCTCTTTCAGATGCCTAAAAAGTATTGTAGATACTTGCGCGTATATGTAGAATAACCAGTTTATAGTTAGGACTAGAGTAAAATACTTTATTCTCTTTGTGGTACTTGGAAAGACATATTTACTTTCTGTTTTATAAGTAGATGTGTCTGTGAATTTGGGGGCAGTTTCTCAGGTATACCTTTGTTTATGGTAAAATATTCCTTTGAGTCACAGGTGCACGTGATCTAGCAAGAGAAAGGAATGAAACAGTTTGGGGTTGATAGCTGTTGGAGAGTTTAGGTTTCATTAAACGATATGACAAATTAATAAAATGTCAGCATCTTGAGACTTAGGTGTTGGCCACGTTGACCGTCCCATTATCCTCTTGGCGTTGCCTACGGTGTTGAGTTTCTTAAATATTGTCTCATCCTAAAACCTTTTTAGAACTCACTCCCTTGTTTGTGAAAACGTGGCTCTGGCTTCCAGCTGCTCTCAGTGTCCTTTTAGTAGCTCAGTTGTGTGGGACTCTTTGAGACCCCATGGACTGTAGCTCACCAGGCTCTTATGTCCATAGGATTTTCCAGGCGAGATTACTGGAGGGAGTTGCCATTTCCTTCTCCAGGGGATCTTCCAGACCCAGGTATTTAACCTGTGTCTCCTGCATTGCTGGCGGATTCTCTACCACTGAACCACATAGGAAACCCTCAGTGACCTTACTGAAGGTTATAAGACACAAAGTAATGCTAACAAAAAGTAAAGATTCAGGGGTTGGTTGTGTACTTGGGGAGAAAAGGAAAATGACAGAAACTAATATGAGCAAGAGAACAAAAGAGTGTATTGCTATCTTCGTTTATAATCTAGAGAACATTTACTATGTAGCATAGACTTTGCATTCCCAAGAGGTAACTCTTGAGACTGACTTTCCTGTGTTTCACAATGGTATGTAATTTATCCTATAATGCAGTATTATGTAAAATAATAACTGAAAGACTTAATTGACCCTTCAGATTTTATATTATTCAGAAACATAGGACTGAGTAATTGACAAAGTTATTACACCTAATTTGGCCACTTTTTCCATCTTGACCAATTTTTACAATGACTGCGACACTTGCTAAATGTTTACCAATTTTTTTCCACATGGAGTAGTTTTTTGTTTGGCCACGTCATGTGGCATGTGGGATCTTAGGTCCCCAGCCAGGGATGGAACCTGCGCCCCTTACGTTGAAAGCATGGAGTCTTAACCACTGGACTGCCCTTGAGTATAATTTTTTTTTAATATTTCCTTTAAAAGAGAACTAACTTTTTAAAAAGTTTACTCACAACTTTTTTTTTCCCCCACCAGAAAGGAAAATGGCTTGATTTTATGCTAAGGGAAAAAGTCTATTCTTTTTAAGTAGATTTTTACTCACTTAAGTAAATTCTGAGAAAATTACTAATGCTTTTTAAGACATTAAATATTGCTATCTCAGAAGAGTTGAGAAGAAAATACAGGGGTAGTATTTTTAAATATTTTATATTTCCTATTATAAAAGTAATATTCATTTATTTTTGAAAAACAGAAACATTATAAGAAATACAACACTGAAACTTGAAATCCTAATTTATCTTTTCCCATGCCAACAAGTAACCACTACTTCCTCTTGCTTTGGGTTGGGCATCAGTGTGGAGAAGTTGAGTTTGGGGTCAGACTCCCTGGGAAAGATGGCATTGATAGCACTGGGCTTACATCCTACAACCTCAGAAACTCCAGAAGAGAGAAAATTTCCCTTTTTCTGATTCTATTATAATAGAATTCTGTTACAATAGCAAACTACTCTGTGGCCTTACTTGGGTCATCGCCCATCCTAGAGACAATCTCTGTGACCAGACAGATGGAATGCCGTGGGTGGTCAGAATTGGATCTTCTTCCCACTGTGGAGTAGGATGGAGGGAGATACAGTTTAAAAGCACATGAATTAAGGGTAGGTGACATATAGTTCCCAAAGGAAAATTGAAGTGTCATTTCCTGGAGAAGGGAGGAAGATTGCTGGGCAGGTAGTAATAGCAGATGTTCACTAAAATAATTTTACATGTATTTAAAAAAATTAACTGCTTTCCTTTCCCAATATAAATTATTTTTTACAGTTTGCATGTCGATTTTTCCTTTTTAAAATGTCTACTATTAATTTATAGAACTTGAAATTTGAACTCTTTGAGTGCACCTATTTGTATTGTTATTACATGTATAAGTACCCATGCTCTGGAGTACTCAGATTTTCCAACTTTAAATATGTTGTATATTTGGCCAGTTTGTTAAAATTGATTATTGGTAAGCATTTTTTGTTGTGTGTGAACTTGATTATATAAACTGCAGTTTATAAATAGTAAATAAATGTTTTAAGTATTTAAGTATATGTAGTAAATATGATTACATACTTGATTCTTTAATTATTTCATATTCAAAAATCTGTATAGAAACTACTTAATTTTGAGCATTGTTTAAGAAATAAATAATTGTCACTAATTGCTGTTACTGAGTGTTAACTTTAAAATTATAGTTAACATTAGTATCTTGTTTTGTATCTTCATGGATTATTCTGATGATTCATTATATTTTAAGAGCAAATATAATTGATGCAGCGTATTGTTTACTCCACTTTCTTGTTTTCATTTAGAAGATGTTAGTAGCTCAATTGAGTGGTTGTTTGAACTGTACTTGCTAACACTGGTGGCACAGGCTTTAGTTTAGGCAGACAGGTCTCTATTCTAAAACTCAACTCCATCACTTCTTGATGTTGAGTAAGTTACTTAATCTCTCAGAATTTGAGTTTATTTGCAATGAAAATAGTAATATCTCATAGGGATTTTTTAAGGATTAATTAATATATGCCAAGTGCCTGGAATTTAGCAGATTCTCATAAATGTGATTGTTGTGTTTTTCAATTATTTATGTATTTATTTGGCCACGCCAGGTCTCAGCTGTGGCACACGGGACCTTTTTTAGTCGTGGCACATGGAATTTTAGTTGCGCCACATGGAATTTTAGTTGCGCCATGTGGGAACCAGTTCCCTGATCAGGGACCAAACCCAGGCCCCCTGCAGCGGGATCACAGAGTCTAGGCTGCTGAACCACCAGGGAAGTCCCTAAATGTGATTGTTAACAGTGACAATGACAAAACATAATGTCTAAAAAGAATTTATTTTCCCAACTTGAGAATGTTTAGCCCAGAGAGTTTAAAATAGATAGATGTTAGAGGAATTAAGTTCTTTATTCAGTTTGTCTGGATTTTAGCGGGTTTTAAATTGCATGTTGCATATATAGCAATAAACTAGAAAACTTTGTTTAAGCTACACAATTATTAGCAGACTGCCCAATTTGTAAAGATTGCTTAGGCTTATACAGCTTCATATAAAAAAAAAACAAAACCAAAACAACCCAATTGAAAAATGAGCATACTTAAATAGACATTTCTCTGAAGAATACTCACAGATGACCAACAGGCACATGAAAAAATGCTCAATATCACGAAGTATTAGAGAAATGCAAATTAAAACTACAATGAGGTATCACCTCACACCAGTCAGAATGGCCATCATTAAAAAGTTTAGGGAATTCCCTGGTGGTCCAGTGATTAGGACTCAGCTCTTTTACTGTTATGGGCCCAAGTTCAATCCCTGGTCCAGGAACTAAGATCCTGCAAACTGTAGGGCATGGCCAAAAAATTAAAAATCTACAAATAATAGATGCTGGAGAGGGTGTGGAGAAAGGGGAACCCTCCTACACTATCGTTGGGGATGTAAATTGATACAGCCACTGAAGAGAACAACATGGAGTTTCTTTAAATAACAAAGTAGAACTACCATATGATTCAGCAATCTCACTCCTGAATGCACGTCCGGAGAAAACTCTTAATTCAAAAAGATGCATGCACCCCAGTGTTCATAGCAGCACTGTTTATAATAGCCAAGACATGGAAGCAACCTAAATGTTCACTGATAGGTGACGATAGATGAATGGATAGGAAGATGTGGGATGTATGTGTATTGTGGAATATTTCTCAGCCATAAAAAAGAATGAAATAATGCCATTTGCAGCAACATGGATGGGCCTAGAGTTTATTGTATTAAGTGAAGTAGGACAGGGAAAAACAAGTATCATATGATACCATTTGTATGTGGAATCTAAAAAAAATGATATAGATTAACTTATTTAGAAAACAGAAATAGACTCACAGACATAGATAACAAACTTAGGGTTACCAAAGGGGATAGTGAAGTGGTGGGGGGAGATAAATTAGGAGTTTGGGATTAACAGATACATCAGATCAGATCAGATCAATCGCTCAGTTGTGTCCGACTCTTTACGACCCCATGAATTGCAGCACACCAGGCCTCCCTGTCCATCACCAACTCCCGGAGTTCACTCAGACTCACATCCATCGAGTCAGTGATGCCATCCAGCCATCTCATCCTCTGTCGTCCCCTTCTCCTCTTGCCCCCAATCCCTCCCAGCATCAGAGTCTTTTCCAATGAGTCAACTCTTCGCATGAGGTGGCCAAAGTATTGGAGTTTCAGCTTTAGCATCATTCCTTCCAAAGAAATCCCAGGGCTGATCTCCTTCAGAATGGACTGGTTGGATCTCCTTGCAGTCCAAGGGACTCTCAAGAGTCTTCTCCAACACCACAGTTCAAAAGCATCAATTCTTCGGCGCTCAGCCTTCTTCACAGTCCAACTCTCACATCCATACATGACCACAGGAAAAACAGATACATACTAATATATAAAATAGATAAATATCAAGGACCTATATTCAGTATCTTGTAATAACCTATAGTGGGAAAGAATCTTAAAAAAATATATTTATGTATAGCTGAATCACTTTGCTATACACTTGAAACTAACCCAACATTGTAAATCAACTATACTTAAATAAAAAAAAAAACACACAAAAATAAAAATTGCTTAATTCAGGTGTAAATGTCAGGATGGGGAAATGTATTGAGTAAATTTTACACAAACTCTGAGCTCAGTAAAGGTCAGTAAGAGGAAGATAGCTTGTTCCTTTTAAATAAGTTCAGGATAATACTCCTGCAAAACAGTAATACTTTGAGAACATGATATACTGGACACCTGCAGGTGGAAGAGATAGCAGTTTAGAATGTTACTTGAAAAACCAGAAGAGGCAACTGTGGAACTGAACAACTGTGAGAACTGATTGACATCAAATATCATTAATGATCTGGGGGTGGGAGTTTAAATACTGCTACATTGAGCAGAGAGGTGTTGGCCCTATTAATGAGAAAATAATCAGCTAGAGCTGGATTAATTTTTTCCCCCTAAACTAACAGAGTAATCAGTTTTGTGTTTTTGCAAATTGTAAGGATTCCTCGCCAACAATAATAAATTTAAAATAGGGTTACTGAGTATGAGAAAAAGAAAACTTCATGGAAATCTTTAAGAGATAAATCCTTATCATTCATGTGAGGCATACAAGTAAGGTTTGCATTTTCCTTCAAAATGATTTTGTTTAAAATTGGTCATTTAAAACTTAAAATGCCTGTCTTAATAATCTTGCTTGTTCAGAGTCAGACAGTTACTGATGTCTATTTATAAGCTCTACTTACAGTTCAGATTTTTCATTTTAAAGTTTGTTCATTGGAGTTATTGGACTTAAACCAGCAAGCTAAAGTTTACGTTTTTAAAAACTAAACATGTGAAATTTGTCCACTATCCTAGTAGGATTAAATGAGCATTCTGTAACATGGCACATGAAGGGCATTAGAATCTAGCTGTAATATAACTTCATCTCTCTACCTTCTCTTCCTGTTCCTTCTCCCATGTTCTAGTCATAGTGAACTACTTTTTGTTCCCCATATGATTTGTGCCTTTTTGTGTCATTATGCCTTTACTTGGGCTGTTTGTTGTACTTAGAATGCCTCTTCACCATCCTACCATCTTCCAACTGGTGAGTTATTATTCATCTTCAGATTAGATTAATGAGTTGTTCTTCAGTTTGTGTATTTCCCTCCACTCTCAGGTGGTTATTTGCCTTGGTGGTTCCCATAATATTTATTTTTTTAAAAATACTCTTCTTATTTTGTGGAGCAGTTGTATGTATTTTCCTAGAGAATGAGTGATTCTTGATGCCATAAACAAGGCTTATTCGCCATCATCTCCTGAACACTCAACAGAGTACCTGTCTTATATACAAGCTCAGAACATGTTTGGTGAATAAATGAGTAATTACGATATTTTATCTGCTTTAAAAATCAGAGTAGAAGTAAGATATAATTTAATAGATTAAGTCTGCATTCTGTAACCTTTATCAGACTGATGCATTTAGAGAATTTACTTGGACATTCCTAGAAAATTCTATCCACACGTTCTGCCACACATCAATTATTTTCTTTTCCTAATATGTGCCTAAGCACTAGAAAGAGAGAAATAAAACATATTCTACTCATTAAGGAGCTCACAGTCTAGTGGTGGAGACAGATGACTTATAACTAAATTTTATGATAATTAAAATTAAAAATCAGTTTATTACTTTTACTAGAGACGCTTCAGATGCTCAGTAGCCACAGATAACTAGTGGCTACTGTATTGAACAGTGCAGATAGGAAACCTTTCTTTCATCCTGACATATTCTATTTGACAGAACTGTTGTGAATACTATAAATACACTTAAATCTACATTTTCTAGTTTCAGGTGATAGTTCATTTTCATTTCAATCATGTCCTTTCCTTGTTCAAATAAAACTTCCTTTTAGATTTGAAAATTGTGTTTTTAAAAATGATCAAGTAGATTCTATTGTAATGTGTTTCAAATAAAGCAGCATTACCAATTTTCTCAGGCCTGTAATCTGTGATAGCATTTGAATTAAGTAGTTTCATAATTTGATTTTCAACTTAAGGTTGATATCATTTGACTTTCTATCCTAATAATTCCTGAAATGGTAAGGAAGCATAATGGTTAAGAGCAATGGCTTTGGAATCAGAGAAACCTCAGAGTTATTGAGGATCAAATAAGGCAATCAAAAGGATGATTCACATGGGGAGCTGGCAGGACAGCGAATGGGGCATGGAACACGACAGTGAGATTTTTAATCAGGCTACTCAGAAGAGCACACAATTTAAAACTTCTGAATTGTTTATTTCTGGAATTTTGCATTTAATATTCTTGGGTCAGTGTTGACCATGGGTAATGGAAACCACAAAGAGCCAAACTGCAAGTAAATGGGGACTTGTGTACTCCGAACGGTTTTGCCTCAGTAGTGAGGTAAATTAGCTTTAATCTAAATACTGCTTTGGCCTAACCTAAAAAATTTAAAAGCAAGACTTGAACAGTCAAACTCTTTCCAAGTAATTTATTCGTGTCCCAGAACCAAGCTCAAGAATAGGTTCAGGAATACAAAAATATCCAGCACCCAAAAATGTAAAATTCACAGTGTCTGGCATCCAATCAGAAATTACTAGGCATGCAAAGGAGCAGGAAAATATGACTCATGATGAAAAAGAAAAAGAAAAACTGAAACAGAAGTGACATGGGTGATAGAATTAGTGGAGAGGGATGGCAAAACAGTTTATTATAACTGTTCCATATGCTTAAAAAGCTAGAAGAAGATTGAATGTGTTAACTAGAAACATGGAAGGTACAGATAACATCACCAACTTAATGGATATGAATTTGAGCAAACTCCAAGAGATAAAGAAGGGTAGAGGAACCTGGCATGCTTTAGTCCATGGGGTCACAGTCAGACACGACTTAGCAACTGAACGACAACAGAAGCAAAGCTATAGGTGGAAACTACAATGGCTGAGATGAAAGACAGACTTCATGTTATTAATGGCAGGTTAGACCTGGAAGAAGAAAACTAAGCCAAGGCTTATGAAATATACAAAATGATCTATGAAGAGTTCTTGCTTGAAGTACTTAATTTTACTCTGATCAAACTTTCAGGTGTAACTTCTAGTTTACAGGAAATAAAAGGACTAGAGAAATATTTAAACCATGCTACAAGGCAGCCATTAGATAAATCCAGAGTTTGAGAAATACAATTCAGGTGTCCTGTTAAAAAATAGGGATTGTGCTATGTTTGCATAATGTGGTGAATATATTTAATATAACCTTAAAATAGTAAATTTTGTGTCTATGTTACCACTGTTTTTAAAAATTTATTGTTTAAAAAGACATTTAAAAGTATACAATTGAGAGGCATAAGGTGTATCTGCACTGTTGTGCAATTACCACCACCATTCATTTCTGGAATTTTTTTCTTCTTCTCAAGCAGAAAACTTTTATACTCATTAAAAAATAAATCTCTCCTTCCTTCTCCCCACCAATCTCTGGCCTCAGCTTATTACTTTCTGTTTCTGCTATAGGTTCATCATGTATGTGGAATCATATAGTATTTGCCTTTTTGTGATTGACGTGTTTCACCTAATGTAAGACTTAAAGGTTATGCAGGTCAGAAAGCAACAGTTAGAACTGGACATGGAACAATAGACTGGTTCCAAATAGGAAAAGGAGTACATCAAGGCTATATATTGTCACCCTGCATATTTAACTTATATGCAGAGTACATCATGAGAAACGCTGGGCTGGAAGAAGCACAAGCTGGAATCGAGATTGCCAGGAGAAATATCAATAACCTCAGATATGCAGATGACACCACCCTTATGGCAGAAAGTGAAGAGGAACTCAAAAGCCTCTTGATGAAAGTGAAAGAGGAGAGTGAAAAAGTTGGCTTAAAGCTCAACATTCAGAAAATGAAGATCATGGCATCCAGTCCCATCATTTCATGGGAAATAGATGGGGAAACAGTGGAAAGAATGTCAGACTTTATTTTTCTGGGCTCCAAAATCACTGCAGATGGTGATTGCAGCCATGAAATTAAAAAACGCTACTCCTCGGAAGGAAAGTTACGACCAACCTAGATAGCATATTCAAAAGCAGAGACATTACTTTGCTAACAAAAGTCCGTCTTGTCAAGGCTATGGTTTTTCTAGTAGTCATGTATGGATGTGAGAGTTGGACTGTGAAGAAAGCTGAGCACCGAAGAATTGATGCTTTTGAACTGTGGTGTTGGAGAAGACTCTTGAGAGTCCCTTGGACTGCAAGGAGATCCAACCAGTCCATTCTAAAGGAGATCAGTCCTGGGTGTTCATTGGAAGGAATGATGCTGAAGCTGAAACTCCAGTACTTTGGCCACCTCATGCGAAGAGTTGACTCATTGGAAAAGACTCTGATGCTGGGAGGGATTGGGGGCAGGAGGAGAAGGGGACGACAGAGGATGAGATGGCTGGATGGCATCACCGACTCGATGGACGTGTGTTTGAGTGAAGTCCGGGAGTCGGTGATGGACAGGGAGGACTGGTGTGCTGCAATTCATGGGGTCGCAAAGAGTCGGAGATGACTGAGTGACTAAACTGAACTGAACTAAAGATTCTCATGCCTGTTGTAGGATGTATCAGAGTTTTCTTTCTTTTTCCAATTTTTAGAATTGTGGTGGAATACACACACACACAAATTACCATATTAACCAGTTTTAAGTGTACAGTTTGCGCTTCCCTTGTGGCTCGGCTGGTAAAGAATCCACCTGCAATGCAGGAGACCTGGGTTTGACCCCTGGGTTGGGAAGATCCCCTGGAGAAGGGAAAGGCTACCCACTCCAGTATTCTGGCCTGGAGAATTCCATGGACTGTATGGTCCATAGGGTCACAAAGAGACACGACTGAGCGACTCTCACTCTCACTTAGTGGTATTAAGTACATTCAGGTTATGGTGAAACCGTCGTCCCTTTCAGGAACTATTTCATCTTGCAGAAGTGAAATGCTGTGTCCACTAAATGACAACTCCAGTGCCTCATCCATCTAACTCCTGGCAACCACAGTTCTGCTTTCAGTCCGTGACTTTGACTATCTATGTGCCTTATGTGGCCTCCCAGGTGGCTCACTGATAAAGAGTCCACTTGCCAATGCAGAAGAGGCAAGAGACACAAGTTTGATCCCTAGGTTGGGAAGATCCCCTGGAGTAGGAAATGGCAGCCCACTTCTGTATTCTTGCCTGAAAAGTCCCATGGGCAGAGAAGCCTGGTGGGCTGTAGTCCATAGGGTCGCAAAGTTGGGTGTGACTGAGCACCTGGGCGTGCTCGCGGGCACACACACACACACACACGACTCAGATCTTTTTCTGACTGATTTATTTCAGTTAGCGTAATGTCATCAAAATTCATACATGTTGTAGCATGTTTCAGGATTTCGTTCCTTTTAAGGCTGAGTAATATTCCATTGTACTTATACACCACATTTTGTTTATCTCTTCATGTCATGAACACTTGGGTTGCTTCTGCCTTTTGGCTGTTGTGAAAAGTGCTGCTATGAGCATGGATGTACAAAGACCTATTCAAGTCCCTGTTTTCAGTTATTTTGGATATATACACCAGAGTGGGATTGCTGAATCATATAGTAATTCTGTTTAATTTTTTGAAGAATTGCCATACTATTTTTTGTAGTGGCTGCACCATCTTACGTTCCCTTTAGTAGTGCACAAGGATAATAAATAAATGCCATTCTACTGGATGTGGATAAATTTTATGTTGTTGCTAAGTCACTTCAGTCGTGTCCGACTCTGTCTGACCCCACAGATGGCAGCCCACCAGGCTCCCCCGTCCCTGGGATTCTCCAGGCAAGAACACTGGAGTGGGTTGCCATTCCCTTCTCCAATGCATGAAAGTGAAAAGTATAAGTGAAGTCACTCAGACGTGTCCGACTTAGCGACCCCATAGACTGCAGCCTACCAGGCTCCTCCATCCGTGGGATTTTCCAGGCAAGAGTACTGAAGTGGGGTGCCATTGCCTTCTCCAAATTTTGTTATGTATAGCTAATAAGATTAGGGTTGTCAGGAGAAAAAGGTCATATGTGAAGAAACCATTTTAGAGAGACTTCAGAAAATACCAAAGATACATCATTTTTGTGTGGATCCTTGTTTGAAAAACCAGCTATATGTTTTATGGAAGTTTGAATATGTATTATTAATAGTATTGGAAGATATAGGAAATTGCTATACTTAACAATGGTATTGTAGCTATATAGTAAAATATTATTGAAATATTTAGGGATAGAGTTTTAATGTCTGTAACTTTGAAGTGGTGAGTTTAAAAATTAACTTGATAGACATAGATAAATAGATGAACAAAATAGATGAAATGTTAATTGTTCAGTTTAGGTATGATGTTCATAATAGTATTCTTTGAAATTTTCTGAGTGAAAGTTTTTAAATGAGTTGCAAAGGTTTGATGTTATATTTTATTTTCTGGAAAAGAAGCCATCTTAAATTTGCTTTTACTTTTATAAGTAATTTAATTTAATCCTTAATACTTTTATTTTCTCTCTCCTTTTTTTAAATTAGTTTCTCTTTATAATTGATTTTATGGGCTTTGTCTTCCAGATACTGCACTCTTATTTTGTTAATTTCCTAAGTATGCAATTAGTGTGCATCTTAAGAAGTGATTTTTGTGTTCATCCTGACCAATGGAATATGCATTCTTTCTGTATACCCCAGATTTTGAAGGAGCAATTCAACTGTCAAAGCATTGGATGACTCCTATTACACATTTAACCCAGAGGTTTTAATTTTATGCTTTATAGGAAAATGGCTGTTAATTCACTGATAATTTCTTTCCTAACTGCGTATTTTCTTTAAGCTCAGATTAAGGTCTCTGTTCAGCTTCTAGGTTCTGTGTGTACTATATGTATTAGGATTCATGAAGTGTAATTTTTTGGTTAAGAGGATAGAGGGCAGAATATTGTTATTGTGGGAAACCTAGGGTTCTACTGTAAGAAACATTCTAACCTGTGAGTCTGGGTGGTGATTATTTAACTTGTTTACTAGTCAGTTTCCTGAATATGAAGCATTTCCAGTTTTATTTCTATAGTGTATGGTGGGAAGAGAATGAGACAGAGAGTTACAGGATCTGGTTTGTTTCCAACTTTGCTGCTAAATATCTTTGTCATCTTGATGAAGTTGCTTGAAGTATCATCCTCTCTGGCTTGTTTCCTCTCATACTGAAAATTTGAAAATTTCTGAGGTCTCTTTTAGCACTTAATATTCTGTTATATTGATCTTTTTTTCTTTCTTCATATTTTATCTCAGTGTTTGCAAGGGTATTGTGGCAGACTGTGTACTGAATGCTCTTGATTGTGGCAGCCTGTGTACTGAATCTTTTTGTCAAAATGTGTGAGTTTCCTTTTGTTTTTAAATAACAACAAAAGCCTTTGTCTTTTTAACCCATCAATTGCCCTACTTTTTATGGCAACAGGAACTTCTTATTTATACTGAAAAATACATTTACTTTAATTCTTCCTTCTGTATAGTAAAATAGACATGTGAAGTAAAGTAGTAGGTTATGTTGTACAAGATAGTCTTTATTTGCCCCCACTATTACTTCACCCTTCTCCATCCTACTTTGTACTCCAGGAAGCTGACCTTTATGGACTACATACTATGTTCCATTCGCTCTGGTATCCAGTAGGGTTTGGCTAATGACAGAGGGTGGAGAATGAGTCTGGGTATGTACGTTTTTTGGTGCCTTCTTTGTAGGTTGGTAATTATGATTGGCCCCTGAACAATGTAAGGTTAGGGACACCAATACCCACCCAACCCTAAACAGTTGAAAATCCACGTATAACTATTGAATCCCCCAAAACTTAATTATTAGAAGTCTACTGTTGACCCGTGTTAGAAGGCAGAGATACTGAATAGTATCTTCTGGACTAAGAAGAAACTTTGAGACCAAAAACAAAGCAGGCAGCTCCATAAAGTACATTGATGAAGTTTCTTTATAGCTGCATGACATGCTGCCATAAGGGGTACAGGGGAATTCAAAGGACCCAAAGCTAAAAATAGAATCTGACTACTATGTTGTAATATGTATCAGACTTTCATTTCTGTTTAAGGCCAGATAATCCATTATATGTACACAGCATACTTTGGTTTTCTGTTGATGGACATTTGGGCTCTTGCCATCTTTTGGCTATTGTGAATAGTGCTGCTATATATTCTTTTAGAGATAAGCTTAGAGTTGCAGCTGTTAGATTACATGGTAATTCTACATTTGACTTTTCCATAGTGGCTACACTGTTTTACATTCGTACCAAATGTGTACAAGGGTCCAGTTTCTTCATATTTTCTCCAACACTTGTCATTTTCTGCTTTTTGTTTGTTTGCTTTTGTTTTTTGGTAATACCCATTTCCCTAATGACTAATAATGGTGAGCATCTTTTCAAGTGCTTGTTGACCATTTGTATATCTTCCCTGGAGACATATTTGTTGAAATCCTTTGTCCGTTTTTGAATTGAGTTGTTCATTTTTTTTCTTGTTGTAATAGATAGTTTTGAGTCAAAATACAAGGTTTCTTAGAAATGGTGAAGTGATTCCATGGATTTGAAATGGTTTTTAGACTAGAAAAAAGCAAGTGTCCATTTCCTTGATTAGATAGCAAGGATAGATAATAGATAAATTTATGATTAGAGTCTTACTTTGCATAAATGTTTGCTTTAAAAGGAATATATTTAGGCGTTATGTGTTTATGTAACATTTTAGTGAAATTTATGTTGCAAAATATAGTTTTTATTTGAATTATCACTGTCAGCAGCATTCTGTTACCTTCCAAACATTTTTTCATCACTCACTTCATGTTAGGTATTGTGCTCAGAATTTTATAAGCATTTTCTCATGTAATTCTCCTTAAAGTTCTTTGCAGTAAGTGTTACTATCCCTGTTTTATGGAAGCACAAAGTTGCCAAAGTCAGAAACACAGGTCTTACTGACTTCAAAATTAATGGCCAGTAAGAGGTTGAGTTAGTAAGGTCTGGTATCTAAAATTAATTAATTAACTAGATAACCCTGAGTTAGACACAACTGTCTGGGCCTCAGTTTATTAAAACAAAGCCGAACAAAACAAAATATGTAATACAAGTTTATATACATGTTTAGTAGAACTTTGTGATGTTCTAATTTTGCTTTAATTAAATTCTTAAGTTTAAAACAACATTTTCAAGTAAATAAATGAAAGTCCAAAATCACTGCAGATGGTGACTGCAGCCAAGAAATTAAAAGATGCTTGCTCCTTGGAAAAAAAGCTATGACAAACCTAGACAGCAGGATATTAAAAAGCAGGATCATCACTTTGCTGACAAAGGTATAGTCAAGGCTGTGGTTTTTCCAGTAGTTATGTACAGATGTGAGAGTTGGACCACAAAGAAAGCTGAGCACCATAGAGTTGATGCTTTCTAACTGTAATGCTGGAGAAGACTCCTGAGAATCCCTTGAACAGCAAGGAGATCAAACCAGTCGGTCCTAAAGGTAATCAACCCTGAATTTTCATTGGAGGGACTGATGCTGAAGTTGAAGCTCCATTACTTTGGCCACCTAATTCAAAGAACCAACTCATTGGTTAAGACTCATCATGCAGGGAAAAATTGAGGACAGGAGGAGAAGAGGGTGAGAGAGGATGAGATGGTTGGATAGTATCACTGACTCAATGGACACGAGTTTGAGCAAACTCAAGGAGATAGTAAAGGACAGAGAAGCCTGGTGTGCTGCAGTCCATAGGGTCGCAAAGAGTAGGACCTGACTGAACAACAGCAATAGTTTTGTTTTAATGAAATCCCAAAGTTTAAAACAACATCTTCAAGTAAATAAGTGAAAGTCTTAAAAAAAAGTGTACCTGGGTAAATAGAAATTGAAGTAAAGGTTAAAAAAAAGAAAAGCAGCCTGTGAAATATCTAATATTACTGTCAGCCTAGCAGGTTTGTTTGTAGAGAGAACATAAATATAGACAGATTGTTATAAAAGAGTATCAATAGAGATGTCTGTTGCTGTGAATGCTAAAAAATTCCACTGAAATTGTTATTTATATAGAAAGAGACTTCCTTTGGCAGAAATGTATCTTATTCTTACAGATTGGCCTGTACTGCTGACCAATCCTTTGCTGTTGAATGAGACTCTGAGAAACATGTCATGGACTCACAGTTGACTTCTGACATGGAATTATTATGCCATTTTAATCATGTACCCCATTTTCCATTTCTGGAAATTGAGTATAATGCAAATGGGAGAGTATTCATTAGAGCATTTTAAAATATAAAGTTCTCTGAAAATGCAAGGTGATATTCTTTTAAAATATTGATTCCTTCATTCTGTCTTCACATATCATTTCTACATCACAGTAGGATTTAGAGCTTTTAATTTAATAGTGGAAGTGAAAGTGTTAGTTGCTCAGCCCTGTCCAACTCTACAGTTCACAGCAACCCTGTGAACTATAGCCCATCAGACTCCTCTGTCCATGGAATTCTCCAGGCAAGAATGCTGGAGTGGGTTTCCATTCCCTTCTCCAGAGGATCTTCCCAACCCAGGGATGAAGCCTGGGTCCCTGGATTATGGGCTCTTATACTGTTTGAACCACTGGGAAGCCCATAAAATATTTTTTTCTATGGTATATATTGTTGTTGATCGAAAATTTATGTTTTCCTTATTTTAAAAAAATGTACTCTTTGTGGAATCAATCTCAGCTTTTTGTAAAGTTAGATTTAGTCAACTACTATTTTTGCTATACATTCCCATGTTACACTTTATGGGCAAAGCAATCAGACTTAACAATGAATGAATTCAATGATTAGCAAATTGTGAATGAGGTTATGGTTGTAGGTTTATATAGGCCATTTAGGTTTGTTCTGTTGTATGAGTAGATTAACTCAATCTAATATTAGCTTTTGAATGGTTGAGTATCATTAAGAAAGAGTTTTATATTGTATACTTCACATATAGCTATGGCATATAGCATATATAAAGAGTACATGAAACAGATATGTACACTTTAAATAATAATTTTAAAAAGTGAATCATGTAGATAGCATCACTCAGGCCAAAAGAATATTTCCATCACCCCAGAAGTCCCCGATATGCCCTTCCTTGATCACACAGCCTGTTGTGTGTTGGCTTGTTACGATTTCATTTACTTGTTTATGGCTTAAGTGAAGTTGTTTTGATCTGAGGGTGTGTTTGTTTACATCCAGGAGGCTGTGTCAAGATGATAGCATCAAAATTTTTGTGCTGCTGAGTGCTTGTTGATGTGAACATATGGAGGAGTGACTATGTCGTAATGAACATTTAAACTTTAAATACCAAGAACTTGAGAGGACTTACTGAGAATGTTCAATCTGGGCAAGGCTACTCTTTACTGATCTAAAATAGCTCTCCAAAGACGTGCTGTAGCGAGGCTGCTCTTTGCCAGCAGTGATGAAAACTGTGCAGTCATCCTGTGAAGGAGATCGTCTCGTCCGCCAACACTGGTGCCTTCCTTCCACTAACATCCAGCTCTAGCAACAAGGGATTTCAGTTTGCACTGGCAGCTCTTGGTTGGCTAAGCTGACTCTTCTGAAAACCAACTCATAAAAAGGTTCCCCTCGGCTAAATTTGGACTTAGTTCTTCATCTCCTCTTTGTCTGGAAAAATAGTGTATTCATTTGAATCAACTATCCACAGCAGTCTACCACTGATTTGGAGTATGTTATTTCTTTATTTACTTATAAAGAGACTATCCTGTATGCTGTTGGCTTGTGACATATTATCATGTAATTCCTGCAGTGAACCTGGGTTAAATAAGTTATTGGCAAAGACAGTCTCAGTCTCTGAACATAATTTGCTAAAACAATTTTATCTCTTCAGGAGATAAATTATCCTCCAGAATTTTGATGATAATCATGATTATGTGTATCCTTAAACACTTAGTTTTGTCTGGTTGTGAACTTTATATAGATGAAGTCTAACCATTTATATTCTTTTATGGTATGCTTCTCCAATGAACATTATATTTATGAGGCTTATCCTGTGTTACTTGTAAAGCATTTTGAGGGGGATGTAAATTTTCCAAAGTTAATTTAGTAATTCCTTTTTAAAAATGTTTTATTTTGAAGTAAAAGTGTGTAAAAAATTAAGGTACACATAAATGAGTATGACATGAATCCCTGTTTATTCTTTTATCTGCATTAGGAATTAGGACATGTTTATTATCCCTTTAACTGTTGATTAACATTTGAGTTGTTGCTAGTTTTGATTATTATAAACACCATTACTGTGAACATTTTGTTCGTATCTCAAAATATGTTTGAACTTTTCTACAGTACAGTTTCAGGGTTAGGAACTTCCTGGTGGTCCAGTGATTAAGAATCTGCCTTCCAGTGCAGGGACACGGGTTCAAGTGCTGGTCAGGGAACTAAAAACCCACATGCCGCAGGGCGACTATGCCTGTGTGCCGCAACTAGAGAAGCTCAAAGTGCCACAACTAAAGAAAGCCCACAGACCGCAACGAAGACTCAGCAGAGCAAAAAAAAAAAAAAAAAATTGCAGGGTTAAAGGTGTTCATGTTTTCTATTTATCAAGATAATGTCAAAGTTTTCTAAAGTGATTAAGCCAATGTACAGTTCCAACATCAAGTGTGAAAGTTCCTATTGCTCCACATCTTCCCAAGTGACGCTAGTGGTAAAGAACCTGCCTGCCAATGCAGGAGATGGAGGAGACACAGGTTCAGTCCCTGGGCCAGGAAGATCCCCTGGAGAAGGGCGTGGCAACCCACTCCAGTATTCTTGCCTGGAGAATCCCATGGATAAAGGAACCTGGCAGGCTACAGTTACTGGGGTCACACAGAGTTGGACACTACTGAAGCAATTTAGCATGCAAAGCTTCATGTTGTTGGACTTATTTTATATCTCACCTCAGAACATAGGTAAAATCCATTAAGTCTAGAGGAGAGGAAAAGAAAAAAATCTCAACTCCTGGGAGAGGGGCAGGAAACTGTCAGAAGCTGAGATCTTGAGAAGTCTACATCTGAGGAAGAAGAGACAGGGTCACTGAGAAAGCCCTGTGCACAAGATCCAGTGGCACAAGGTAACTGCTGAAAATTGTAGTTATCCTGGGACAACGGGAAACCCGTTGCTACCAGGCTAATATGCACCAAGTAACGAGAACTCAGAGGGAAAATGACATATTACATACAAAGGAACAAAGGTAAAAGTTACAGCACACTTTTCAGAAATAATGAAAGACAATTTCTGTTGTTTTTTTCTTCACTCCTGAATTTTCAGGTTTCTCTCCAATATTATATAGTTTTTTCTATTTAAAGAACTTTATGTAGTTTTTTAGAGCAGGTCTATGGGCAAAGAATTCTCCTAGAATATCATATTTTGACTACAGATCTTATTTAAATCCTGTAAAGAATGTTGGATTTTTTCCTTTAGTGAGCAGTTGGCCTCATTAGGTTCAGGCTGCAAATTCCACCCCACCTTTTACGGGCTGTAGCTGCAATGTCAGATCAGTTTTCCTGGCCTTTGCAGTGCTATCCGTATTTGTCCCTTGTGTGCCCTGCACAGTGGCCAGTCTTGAACTTTAGTGTGATCTACCTTGCACCTTAGTTCATAGATCCTTTGCTGTGCTGCTTAAGATAAAATCAACGTGTACCTTGGAGGTGAGCTCAGGAGGTCATACGGAACCTATGGTTTTACTTTATTGAGTGCCCCCTTTCTGTGATATCCTCAACACTCACTTGCTCCCAAGGACCGCTTTTCTTTTAATTCAAGCCTAGAATTTTCCTTTCCCTACCCTGTCACATAATTCAAGTATATGAGCCTCCTGGGTCTAGTGACCAGAGGATAGAAAAGTAGAAGAGATGACCGAGAGCTCCTGGGGCATAGTTCCTTGGGTTAGAATTTTTTTTTCCTTTTTTCTGGTTTTAGATGACTTACCAACTGCTGGTTCCTCGGCACTACGGTAGGAATGGTTTGTTGCTTGAGTGGGAGAAAACAAACAAAGGCAAACACACACACACACACACAAACCCAGGGGATTTCTCCCACTCTTTCTTACTCAGAGAAGTTCCTTTTCCTGCTCATCAAACCAGAAATAAATGGCTCTTGGAGACCTTTCTGTCTGCATCCAGTGCACATGCTTGGTGTCAGGCTAAGTTGGAATTCTTGCATGAAGAGACCAGAGGGAAGAATTGGAAAACTCATTGCCATTTCAACATTACCTTAGGATCTATTTCCTTTTCCATTCTGCCTGCTAGCATTTACTGTTCAGAGTCCTCAGGTAAATACTCCTTCAGGGCTTTTAGCTGTGTTCAGTGAGAGACAGGAAGGAGTGAGTGTGCCCACTTCATATTAACTGGAGCCAGAACTTCTATAAGCAAGTTTTAAACACTTTGTTATGAAAAATTTGAAATCTATACAGAATTTTGAAAAACGTCTTAATATACAGAACCCCTATGCGTCCATTACTCAGCTTCGTTATTTATCAACATTTGGTCAATCCTTCATCTGTAACTTTCCACTTCCACTGTCACTTGACTTTTAAATGTAAAACTCAGATGTTACTTCATGTGGTTAATTTCTATAATATTTGTGTGTATTTGAAATTAATGTGTAATATGCAACTGTTCAGTATTCTGTGTTCGTTACATTAAGTTGTTGATCATGTTGATAAAAATATTTTATATCTATACTGGTTTTTAAAATATTCCTTCTGATGTGTTTTTTCTTATCCTGCACAATCCTTTTTGTAAGGTAATAATGTGTAGTTGTGTTATTTGAGTCTAATATATTGTGTTGCAGGACATTGAATGTAGCTTTTTTTTTTCAACTTTAAATTTTTGGTTCAAAGTAATATTTTAAGCTGTTTTAGAAATTAACAGTTAGAAGCATTAAGACTATATATAATAAAGATATTATTCCTGTGATGTATTGTTATCATCCTAGTACATTACATATTTCAGTTCTGGCTTAAAAATCTTAAAGGTCTGAGAAATACATTTTTAAATTTGACAATAGCCATCCTAATAGGTGTGAAATTGTGTATCATTGTGGTGTTGATTTACATTTTCCTAATGACTAGTGATGTTGAGCATCTTTTCATGTACTTATTGGCCATCTGTGTGTCTTCTTTGGAAAAATGTCTGTTCAAGTTCTTTGCCCATTTTTGAGTTGGATTACTCTTATTTTTTTTAATTTCATGGCTGCAGCCACCATCTGCAGTGATTTTGGAGCCCCCAAAAATAAAGTCTGACACTGTTTCCCCATCTGTTTCCCATGAAGTGATGGGACCAGATGCCATGATCTTCATTTTCTGAATGTTGAGCTTTAAGCCAACTTTTTCACTCTCCTCTTTCACTTTCATCAAGAGGCTTTTTAGTTCATCTTCACTTTCTCCCATAAGGGTAGTGTCATCTGCATATCTGAGGTTATTGATATTTCTCCAGGCAATCTTGATTCCAGTTTGTGCTTCTTCCAGCCCTGCGTTTCTCATGATGTACTCTGCATAGAAGTTAAATAAGCAGGGTGACAATATACAGCCTTGACATACTCCTTTTTCCTATTTGGAACCAGTCTGTTGTTCCATGTTCAGTTCTAACTGTTGCCTCCTGACATGCGTATAGGTTTCTCAAGAGGCAGGTCAGGTGGTCTGGTATTCCCATCTCTTTCAGAATTTTCCACAGTTGATTGTGATCCACACAGTCAAAGGCTTTGGCATAGTCAATAAAGCAGAAATCCATGTTTTTCTGGAACTCTCTTGCTTTTTCAGTAATCCAGCAGATGCTGGCAATTTGATCTCTGGTTCCTCTGCCTTTTCTAAAACCAGCTTGAACATCTAGAAGTTCACGGTTCACCAGTTGTTGAAGCCTGGCTTGGAGAATTTTGAGCATTCTGGATGTGAGAGTTGGACTGTGAAGAAAGCTGAGCGCTGAAGAATTGATGCTTTTGAACTGTGGTGTTGGAGAAGACTCTTGAGAGTCCCTTGGACTGCAAAGAGATCCAAACAGTCCATTCTAAAGGAGATCAGCCCTGGGTGTTCTTTGGAAGGAATGATGCTGAAGCTGAAACTCCAATACTTTGGTCACCTCATGCGAAGAGTTGACTCATTGGAAAAGACTCTGATGCTGGGAGGGATTGGGGGCAGGAGGAGAAGGGGACGACAGAGGATGAGATGGCTGGATGGCATCACCGACTCGATGGACGTGAGTTTGAGTGAATTCTGGGAGTTGGTGATGGACAGGGAGGCCTGTCGTGCTGCAATTCATAGGGTTGCAAAGAGTTGGACACGACTGAGCGACTGAACTGAACTGAACTCTTAATTTGTTGTTCAGATGTAGGAGTTCTTTATGTATTCTGGATATTAATCCTTATTTGAAAATATTTTTTCCCTCTGTGTGGGTTGTGTTTTCATTCTCTTGGTATTCTAATTTCACGCACAAAAGTTTTTATTTTGATGAAATCAATATATTTTTTCTTTTGTTACCTGTGCTTTTGATGTTCAATCCAAGAAGCTGTTGCCAAACTCAGTATTATAAAGATGTTTTCCCTGTGTTTTCTTCTAAGGGTTTTACAGCTTTAGCTCTTATGCTTAAATGTATGGTGAATTTTAATTTCTGCATGTGGTGTAAGCTAAGAGTTCATCTTCATTCTTTGGCATGTGGACATGTAGTTTTTCCACACTGTTGAAAAGAGGTCCTCTCTTTGTTGAATGTCTTGGTACCCTTGCTGAAAATCAGTTGACCATATATGTGAAGGTTTATTATTGGGCTATTTTATCCCATTTATGTCTGTCTTTATGCCATATCGAACTGTTTTGATAGCTATAGCTTTGTAGTAGGTTTTGAAATCAGGAAGTAAGGGTTCACCAACTTTGTTCATCTTGTTTTCCAAGATTGTTTAGGCTATTTGGGGTCCCTTGAGATTCCACATGAATTTTTTAAAAAGAGTTTACTTTTTTTTTTAAGAGCTCTTTTATGTTTAAAGCAAAATCCAGAAGAAGGTACAGAGATTTCCCATATACCCTCTGCCCTTATGCATTTTTTTTTTTTCAATTTTAATTAAAAAAAATTATACATGTGTTCCCCATCCTGAACCCTCCTCCCTCCCCATACCATCCCTCTGGGTCGTCCCAGTGCACCAGCCCCAAGCATCCAGCATCGTGCATTGAACCTGGACTGGCATCTCGTTTCATACATGACATTTCACATGTTTCAATGCCATTCTCCCAAATCTTCCCACCCTCTCCCTCTCCCACAGAGTCCATAAGCCTGTTCTATACATCAGTGTCTCTTTTGCTGTCTCGTATACAGGGTTATCGTTACCATCTTTCTAAATTCCGTATATATGCGTTAGTATACTGTATTAGTGTTTGTCCTTCTGGCTTACTTCACTCTGTATAATAGGCTCCAGTTTCATCCACCTCATTAGAACTGATTCAAATGTATTCTTTTTAATGGCTGAGTAATACTCCATTGTGTATATGTACCACAGCTTTCTTATCCATTCATCTGCTGATGGACATCTAGGTTGTTTCCATGTCCTGGCTATTATAAACAGTGCTGCGATGAACATTGGGGTACACGTGTCTCTTTCCCTTCTGGTTTCCTCAGTGTGTATGCCCAGCAGTGGGATTGCTGGATCATAAGGCAGTTCTATTTCCAGTTTTTTAAGGAATCTCCACACTGTTCTCCATAGTGGCTGTACTAGTTTGCATTCCCACCAACAGTGTAAGAGGGTGCCCTTTTCTCCACACCCTCTCCAGCATTTATTATTTGTAGACTTTTGGATCGCAGCCATTCTGACGGGTGTGAAATGGTATCTCATAGTGGTTTTGATTTGCATTTCTCTGATAATGAGTGATGTTGAGCATCTTTTCATGTGTTTGTTAGCCATCTGTATGTCTTCTTTGGAGAAATGTCTATTTAGATCTTTGGCCCATTTTTTGATTGGGTCATTTATTTTTCTAGAGTTGAGCTGTAGGAGTTGCTTGTATATTTTTGAGATTAGTTGTTTGTCGGTTGCTTCATTTGCTATTATTTTCTCCCATTCTGAAGGCTGTCTTTTCACCTTGCTAATAGTTTCCTTTGATGTGCAGAAGCTTTTAAGTTTAATTAGGTCCCATTTGTTTATTTTTGCTTTTATTTCCAATATTCTGGGAGGTGGGTCATAGAGGATCCTGCTGTGATGTATGTCAGAGAGTGTTTTGCCTATGTTCTCCTCTAGGAGTTTTATAGTTTCTGGTCTTACGTTGAGATCTTTAATCCGTTTTGAGTTTATTTTTGTATATGGTGTTAGAAAGTGTTCTAGTTTCATTCTTTTACAAGTGGTTGACCAGATTTCCCAGCACCACTTGTTAAAGAGATTGTCTTTAATCCATTGTATATTCTTGCCTCCTTTGTCAAAGATAAGGTGTCCATATGTGCATGGATTTATCTCTGGGCTTTCTATTTTGTTCCATTGATCTATATTTCTGTCTTTGTGCCAGTACCATACTGTCTTGATAACTGTGGCTTTGTAGTAGAGCCTGAAGTCAGGTAGGTTGATTCCTCCAGTTCCATTTTTCTTTCTCAAGATCGCTTTGGCTATACGAGGTTTTTTGTATTTCCATACAAATTGTGAAATTATTTGTTCTACCTCTGTGAAGAATACTGTTGGTAGCTTGATAGGGATTGCATTGAATCTATAAATTGCTTTGGGTAGTATACTCATTTTCACTATATTGATTCTTCCAATCCACGAACATGGTATATTTCTCCATCTATTAGTGTCCTCTTTGATTTCTTTCACCAGTGTTTTATAGTTTTCTATATATAGGTCTTTAGTTTCTTTAGGTAGATATATTCCTAAGTATTTTATTCTCTTCGTTGCAATGGTGAATGGAATTGTTTCCTTAATTTCTCTTTCTGTTTTCTCATTATTAGTGTATAGGAATGCAAGGGATTTCTGTGTGTTGATTTTATATCCTGCAACTTTACTATAATCATTGATTAGTTCTAGTAATTTTCTGGTGGAGTCTTTAGGGTTTTCTATGTAGAGGATCATGTCATCTGCAAATAGTGAGAGTTTTACTTCTTCTTTTCCTATTTGGATTCCTTTTATTTCTTTTTCTGCTCTGATTGCTGTGGCCAAAACTTCCAAAACTATGTTGAATAGTAATGGTGAAAGTGGGCACCCTTGTCTTGTTCCTGACTTTAGAGGAAATGCTTTCAATTTTTCACCATTGAGGATAATGTTTGCTGTGGGTTTGTCATATATAGCTTTTATTATGTTGAGGTATGTTCCTTCTATTCCTGCTTTCTGGAGAGTTTTTATCATAAATGGGTGTTGAATTTTGTCAAAGGCTTTCTCTGCATCTATTGAGATAATCATATGGTTTTTGTTTTTCAATTTGTTAATGTGGTGTATTACATTGATTGATTTGCGGATATTGAAGAATCCTTGCATCCCTGGGATAAAGCCCACTTGGTCATGGTGTATGATCTTTTTAATGTGTTGTTGGATTCTGATTGCTAGAATTTTGTTTAGGATTTTTGCATCTATGTTCATCAGTGATATTGGCCTGTAGTTTTCTTTTTTTTGTGGGATCTTTGTCAGGTTTTGGTATTAGGGTGATGGTGGCCTCATAGAATGAGTTTGGAAGTTTACCTTCCTCTGCAATTTTCTGGAAGAGTTTGAGCAGGATAGGTGTTAGCTCTTCTCTAAATTTTTGGTAGAATTCAGCTGTGAAGCCGTCTGGACCTGGGCTTTTGTTTGCTGGAAGATTTTTGATTACAGTTTCAATTTCCGTGCTTGTGATGGGTCTGTTAAGGTTTTCTATTTCTTCCTGGTCGAGTTTTGGAAAGTTGTACTTTTCTAAGAATTTGTCCATTTCTTCCTCGTTGTCCATTTTATTGGCATATAATTGTTGATAATAGTCTCTTATGATCCTTTGTATTTCTGTGTTGTCTGTTGTGATCTCTCCATTTTCGTTTCTAATTTTATTGATGTGGTTTTTCTCCCTTTGTTTCTTGATGAGTCTGGCTAATGGTTTATCAATTTTATTTATCCTTTCAAAGAACCAGCTTTTGGCTTTGTTGATTTTTGCTATGGTCTCTTTTGTTTCTTTTGCATTTATTTCTGCTCTAATTTTTAAGATTTCTTTCCTTCTACTAACCCTGGGGTTCTTCGTTTCTTCCTTTTCTAGTTGCTTTAGGTGTAGAGTTAGGTTATTTATTTGACTTTTTTCTTGTTTCTTGAGGTGTGCCTGTATTGCTATGAACTTTCCCCTTAGGACTGCTTTTACTGTGTCCCACAGGTTTTGGGTTATTGTGTTTTCATTTTCATTCGTTTCTATGCAAATTTTGATTTCTTTTTTGATTTCTTCTGTGATTTGTTGGTTATTCGGCAGGGTGTTGTTCATCCTCCATATGTTGGAATTTTTAATAGTTTTTCTCCTGTAATTGAGATCTAATCTTACTGCATTGTGGTCAGAAAAGATGCTTGGAATGATTTCTATTTTTTTGAATTTACCAAGGCTAGCTTTATGGCCCAGGATGTGATCTATCCTGGAGAAGGTTCCATGTGCGCTTGAGAAAAAGGTGAAGTTCATTGTTTTGGGATGAAATGTCCTATAGATATCAATTAGGTCTAACTGATCTATTGTATCGTTTAAAGTTTGTGTTTCCTTGTTAATTTTCTGTTTAGTTGATCTATCCATAGATGTGAGTGGGGTATTAAAGTCTCCCACTATTATTGTGTTATTGTTAATTTCTCCTTTCATACTTGTTAGCATTTGTCTTACATACTGCGGTGCTCCCGTGTTGGATGCATATATATTTATAATTGTTATATCTTCTTCTTGGATTGATCCTTTGATCATTATGTAGTGACCTTCTTTGTCTCTTTTCACAGCCTTTGTTTTAAAGTCTATTTTATCTGATATGAGTATTGCTACTCCTGCTTTCTTTTGGTCCCTATTTGCATGGAAAATCTTTTTCCAGCCCTTCACTTTCAGTCTGTATGTGTCCCCTGTTTTGAGGTGGGTCTCCTGTAGACAACATATGTAGGGGTCTTGTTTTTGTATCCATTCAGCCAGTCTTTGTCTTTTGGTTGGGGCATTCAACCCATTTACGTTTAAGGTAATTACTGATAAGTATGATCCTGTTGCCATTTACTTTATTGTTTGGGGTTCGAATTTATACACCATTTTTGTGTTTCCTGTCTAGAGAATATCCTTTAGTATTTGTTGGAGAGCTGGTTTGGTGGTGCAGAATTCTCTCAGCTTTTGCTTGTCTGAGAAGCTTTTGATTTCTCCTTCATACTTGAATGAAATCCTTGCTGGGTACAATAATCTGGGCTGTAGGTTATTTTCTTTCATCATTTTAAGTATGTCTTGCCATTCCCTCCTGGCTTGAAGAGTTTCTATTGAAAGATCAGCTGTTATCCTTATGGGAATTCCCTTGTGTGTTATTTGTTGTTTTTCCCTTGCTGCTTTTAATATTTGTTCTTTGTCTTTGATCTTTGTTAATTTGATTAATATGTGTCTTGGGGTGTTCCGCCTTGGGTTTATCCTGTTTGGGACTCTCTGGGTTTCTTGGACTTGGGTGATTATTTCCTTCCCCAGTTTAGGGAAGTTTTCAACTATTATCTCCTCAAGTATTTTCTCATGGTCTTTCTTTTTGTCTTCTTCTTCTGGAACCCCTATGATTCGAATGTTGTAGCGTTTAATATTGTCCTGGAGGTCTCTGAGATTGTCCTCATTTCTTTTAATTTGTTTTTCTTTTATTCTCTCTGATTCATTTATTTCTACCATTCTATCTTCTAATTCACTAATCCTATCTTCTGCCTCTGTTATTCTACTATTTGTTGCCTCCAGAGTGTTTTTAATTTCATTTATTGCATTATTCATTATATATTGACTCTTTTTTATTTCTTCTAGGTCCTTGTTAAACCTTTCTTGCATCTTCTCAATCCTTGTCTCCAAGCTATTTATCTGTGATTCCATTTTAATTTCAAGATTTTGGATCAATTTCACTATCATTATTCAGAATTCTTTATCAGATAGATTCCCTATCTCTTCCTCTTTGGTTTGGTTTGGTGGGCATTTATCCTGTTCCTTTATCTGCTGGCTATTCCTCTGTCTCTTCATCTTGTTTAAATTGCTGAGTTTGGGGTGTCCTTTCTGTATTCTGGCAGTTTGTGGAGTTCTCTTTATTGTGGCTTTTCCTCGCTGTGTGTGAGTTTGTACAGGTGGCTTGTCAAGGTTTCCTGGTTAGGGAAGCTTGTGTCGGTGTTCTGATGGGTGGAGCTGTATTTCTTCTCTTTGTTCAGTCGCGCTGTGGGGAGGGAGGGAGGGATGCTGCAAGCAAATAACACTGGCGTGCGCTCGCAGTGCCTCAGCCACACTGGGTCTGCCCCCGCTCACGGCGCGTGTAGCCTCCCTGCCCACACTGCTCGGGCCCTAGGTTGTTCCGCCGGGAACAATCGGAGACTGGCCCTGGGTTGTATGTACCTCCCAGGTCCAAGCCGCTCAGGTTCAGGCACTCGGGTAGTCCTCAGAGGCGCAGACTCAGTTGGGCCTGAGTTTTGTGCTCTTCCCAGGTCCGAGCAGCTCAAGTGATGAGGTGTTTGGCGAGCGCCAATGCTGCGACTTATCGCCTCCCCGCCACTCGGTTATCTGGGTGTAAAACCGGCGCACCTTCTCAGGCAGATGTTAACCGTCCAGACCCCCAAAAAGTTTTAGTTAGCAAAGAAGCCTGCTTACAGTTTTATAGATAATGTCTCTCTGGGGCTGCGATTGCCCCCTTCCGGCTCTGGCTGCCTGTCACCAGAGGGGGAAGGTCTGCAGCCGGCTATCTCTGTTCAATTCTTTGTTCCGTGCGCGGGCCTGGCGGTGTCTTAGGTTGGGGCTGGCTTTTCGCGTGGTAGATATCCCACAGTCTGGTTTGCTAGCCCAAATTATTTTGCTCAGATAGTGCTCAGGGTATTCAGGCCAGATTCTTACTCTAAGCGATGCAGCCCACGCCGCGCCTCCCTGCCCAGCCCCTGCTTGCTAATGGCGGATGCAGGCGTCTGCACTGCTTATCCGCTGGGGGAGTTACCGTAGGACTCGCAATCTTCGAGTTTCAATTGTTTATTTATTTTTTCTTCCTGTTATGTTGCCCTCTGTGCTTCCAAAGCTCGGCACAGATTCGGCAGTGAGAAGGTTTCCTGGTGTTTGGAAACCTCTCTCTTTTTAAGACTCCCTTCCCGGGACGGAACTCCGTCCCTCCCTCTTTTGTCTCTTTTTTTGTCTTTTATATTTTTTCCTACCTCCTTTCGAAGAGTTGGATTGCTTTTCTAGGTGCCTGATGTCCTCTGCCGGCATTCAGAAGTTGTTTTGTGGAATTTACTCGACGTTTAAATGCTCTTTTGATGAATTTGTGGGGGAGAAAGTGTTTTCCCCGTCCTACTCCTCCGCCATCTTGGCTCCTCCCCCCCTTATGCATATTTTTCATGGTTTTCATGTGACTGTTTTCCCCTTCTTGTTGTTCTGCATTGCTTTTGGGGAAAATATTGGGAGATAGAAATGTAGGCATTCTCTAATGACTTCAGCAACTCCTCTGTTTGTTATCTTAAAATCGTATATATGCAAACCTTAACCTAACACTTTATACTTTGGTTTGTTGATAAAGATTACATTTTATATTCTGAGAGTTGACAGAAAATTCCAAGTGAATAATCAAATATTGGTTAACAGCACATTATTGGATTATCCTATAATAAGAATTGTTTAAACAGAAATATTTTAAGTGACATTTTTTGTTATATAGGAGGATTTTGTGACTGCTGGTGTTGCCAAAAATATAGCTAAGTCACCATAAAAATTTTGAGGCTTAGGGCTTGAAATTGAAATGTATCTTAATTTTGGATAAACCAAAGGTGTTTAGAGGAGGTGGAGAGTTAAAAATGGTTCTTCACAGTGCATCTTCTAGACTACTTCTGTTCCTCTTCACTTCTACAGACCCTGGCCTTTGCTTGTACAAGTCAGTATTTTCTTGACACTAATTTCTTTAGAGCAGTGCTTAGCTTTCCTTACTGATAAGTGATTTTTTTTTTTCATTCGATAGTTTTCTGTAATGGTTCTTCAGTTCATTAAAACTATTTGTTTACCGTTATAACTCTATAGGTACCTAATTTCCAAGACTTGAATCAAAAGTTGGAGACATTCTTTTATGGAAATTCTAAGTATTGGAAGAAGCTTATTCATCTCAATACATTAGCACATACTAGTGGTTTTAGAAAATTTATATTGATTACGATTATTTGTGTTGTTTCCTGGGTGGTGTTTTTTTGTTTTAAATAGACTTCCTTTGTTCTTTTGTGCAGTTGTTCAAGGAAGGGAAATTGCTACTCGTTTCTTCTTCCCTCCCTCACCAGATGGGAGTTTCAGATTTTATAATTGCAGTAATAAAAACTGTGTGTGTGTGTGTGTGTGTGTGCAGTGCAGGTGTGTGTGTGTGTAGGGCAAGTATGTGTGTGTGTTTTGAGAAAGTGAACTTTGGAGGTTCTTAGATGATTGAAGGAATGTTTCACAGAGTTTCAGAGAGTTGCATACTATGAGATATTGACTTGTTTTTCTGTAGCAGGCATATAACAAAAGTTCTGTGTAAAACCTAACATTTCTGTGACATGATTCTTGTGCATAGTTTTTTTTTTTTTTTTTTTTACTATTAGTGACTTCTATGACTTAAATTAACTTTACATTACCAACATCATTAAAATAGTTCTCTCTCTGCTATTGAAAAATACTCACTTCTCAGAACAGAATGAGCTGAAGTGTGATGTTTCCTTATTTATACTGTCAGTAATGTCACTTTGAGGTATGAAAATGCATCTTTTCTAGACATGAATGTTAATCTCTACTGTGTTTTGGCAGTCATCCTGGTGTCTTCATTGCGGAACTTTCAATCTGATTCATTTCATCTAAAGGAAATGTATGCCGATGTTTTAAAAAATTATTTGGCATAATTAAAATCTGACATTTTACTGCATTTTTAGAAGTGTCATAGTTGTACAGCAAAGATTATATTTCTGGTAGCTTATCCCATTCCTCAGATAAAATGACAAAGGCTTCTAAGACAGTGTATTCAGCCAAGATCTTTTGTAAGGAATGCTTAGCTTTTTCCCACTCTCAGTAAATCTTCCTTGAATTCTTTCTTGAGCCCTTTCTGCTTTTCCACCTAGTGTAATTTTTTCTTTCTTTGAATCTGTTTCTATGTTGTAGTAACACCTTTTTCCCTGTTTTGCATTATGGTTATTTGAATAGTTGTTTTAGGTTCACTACCAAGTTATAAGTTATTGTAGGCACACTATGTCTCACTCATCTTTGTGTCTCCTGCAGTGCCTTCACAGTACCTTGTTCAATAAATAACTAAAGACTTAAATGAAATAATGGCAACTGGACATTTTAGATTATATGAAATTTTCTTAAGCCAATGAGGCTAATGTAGTTTGTTATGTCATTAATAGCCAATCAGGATGACTTTCTTCTTCCAAACAGTACAAAATACCTTTACATTTTGTTTTTCTGAAAAAACTCTTAAAGCCAGAAAGGGCTTAGAAATAACCACCTGTGCTGTGCATCTCCCTGCATTATTAGACAGGATAAGGCTTTTACTGGTCACATAGCAGGGTAGTAGTAGAGGTAGAAAGAGACCCTAAGTTTTCTGTATGTACTCAAGTGTAATTGAACATTAACACTGTTATTACTGTTAGTAATAACTTCAGATCCATTAACTGGCACTTGGGATACTTAGAAGCTAAAAGATGCTTCATATCTTTAGATTTGTAGTCTCTTTGGCAAGTTTGCAGGCATACATTAAAATGATTTAATAAACAAGGCACTATAATAGTGGTACAAACTGTTAATTATATAGGAATTCAGAGGAAGGGATCGAGAGTAGCAATGAGTATTTTACACAACTTTTGTAAGTTATGTAAATAAATCCCACTTGGATTAGGTGGGATTTCATTCGGGTCTAAAGAAATGCTGGTCAGAGGAGTAGTACAGAAATAGTTTGTCATGTTAAGGCATTTAGAAACAACCAAGCTAGAAACTTGATTCTTCTCACTTTCAGTCCAATAGCCTATTAAGTCAGTATTTTTATAAGTATTTGGCATTATTCAAAACACTGTATTTCTATTTAAGTCAATAAACATTTGAATGTGTCTAAGCCCAAAGTATTATATTAGGCTTTACATATTGTATTAGTTGCAGTCCTTTGTTTCTGCTTTCATGAAGACACATAAGCCCAGATTAGTGAACTCTCAGTTCAGTTCAGTTCAGTCGCTCGGTTGTGTCCGACTCTTTGCGACCCCGTGAACTGCAGCACTCCAGGCCTCCCTGTCCATCACCAACTCCCACAGTCCACCCAGACCCATGTCCATTGAGTCGATGATGCCATCCAGCCATTTCATCCTCTGTCTTCCCCTTCTCCTGCCCTCAATCTTTCCCAGCATCAGGGTCTTTTCCAATGAGTCAGCTCTTCACATCAGGTGGCCAAAGTATTGGA
The DNA here is from genome assembly GCF_055505025.1 of Bos grunniens. Classification (NCBI taxonomy): domain Eukaryota; kingdom Metazoa; phylum Chordata; class Mammalia; order Artiodactyla; family Bovidae; genus Bos; species Bos grunniens. The sequence goes on from NC_141192.1 coordinate 17,610,388, forward strand.
GTTGCAGCTTCAACATCAGTCCTTCCAATGAATACCCAGGACTGATCTCCTTTAGGATGGACTGGTTGGATCTCCTTGCAGTCCAAGGGACTCTCAAGAGTCTTCTCCAACACCACAGTTCAAAAGCATCAATTCTTCAGCACTCAGCTTTCTTTATAGTTCAAATCTTACATCCATACATGACCACTGGAAAAACCATAGCCTTGACTAGACAGACCTTTGTTGGCAAAGTAATGTCTCTGTTTTTTAATATGCTGTCTAGGTTGGTCATAACTTTCCTTCCAAGGAGTAAGCGTCTTTTAATTTCATGGCTGCAATCACCATCTGCAGTGATTTTGGAGCCCCCAAAAATAAAGTCAGCCACTGTTTCCCCATATATTTGCCATGAAGTGATGGTCATTAGTGAACTCTATGGGCATATAAACTATGGATATGAAATCAATTATGAAAATATTAATTACAGTAATTCTTAAAGTTTGCCCAAGGAATATTTTCACCGGCAACCTGAAATCTGCTTAAATCTGCTCTCAGAAGTCAGTGAATCTTAAATATAGCAATAGCAATGCTCGTTTTTTCCCTATTGTTTATTCTCCTGTATTCATGGCAACTGTTGCTTTCATAGATTGCATGTACTTTGGGGATAACACACACACCCTAGGCAAAGAATAAGTGTTACAAATATCAGTGAAATCAATATACTTGTTGATGTTTGTACTACTGCCTAGTGTGTATTTAATGAGTGTTCTAGGTTGTAGCTTTAGTAAAATAAATTTTAAAAATTGTATCCATCTGTGTTGTGAAACACTGAAGTAGCTGTCCCTGTACTGCAGTTGAATTGAGTGCACTGTAATTTTTAGTATATGTGAAGTGTAAATTTTAGCTAGTGTGAAGATGAAACACTTGAGGGGTATTTATGAGAACTTCATTGCTGTTTAGATTAAGTCATCTTTTCTTTTCAGTAATGTGATGAATGACTAATCAATTCAAGTATTTTGAAAGTGTAACCAGTCATTAGAAAGCATAACATTAGGTAGAACAAATCTTCCCAGGCAGCTCTGGTGGAGCTCAGTTGGATTGAATTAGAAAAGTATTAAAATGGTTCAGATTAAGGAAGTTATAACCTTTTGTTGTTGTTTAATAAAAATAACATTCTACTTAAAAATAACATTGAATGAAAGGATTAATATTACATCTAACCTAAATATATTATTTTATACCTAAAAAAAAAAACCTAGATGAAACAAATGCCCCTTTTTGCAAGTAAGGAAAGATAAAGCATGTAGATTGGGAATATGGAACAAAAGAAAATAAATGCAGTTTAATATTCTAATGGTCCTCAGAAAACCAACAATGAACTCTTGAAAAATAAACAAATACTGTCAAACTCATTAACTATAGGGTATCAGTTCGGTTCAGTCACTTGGGACACGTCCGACTGTTTGTGACCCCATGGACTACAGCACGCCAGGCCTCCCTGTCCATCACCAACTCCTGGAGCTTACTCAGACTCATGTCCATCGAGTCAGTGATGCCATCCAACCATCTCATCCTCTGTCGTCCACGTCTCCTCCCGCCTTCAACCTTTCCCAATATTAGGGTCTTTTCCAGTGAGTCAGTTCTTTGCATCAGGTGGCCAAAGTATTGGTGCTTCAGCTTCAGCATCAGTCCTTTCAATGAATATTCAGGACTAATTTCCTTTAGGATTGACTGGTTTGATCTTCTTGCAGTTCAAGGGACTCTCAAGAGCCTTCTCCAAAACCACAGTTCAAAAGCATCAATTCTTCGGCACTCAGCTTGCTTTATCGTCCTATTTACCTATAGTCCTATATACCTATAGTGTATATATGAATTAAATTAGATTTTTTACCTATCGTATTAATATAAATGGAAAGATTGAGACTAGAAAATACAGGAGAAGGAATACCCTCATACACTGCTGGTGGGTATGTAAATTGAAGTGTCAGTGTTGAAGGATAATTTGTCAATATCAAAGTTAAAAATGGGGTTAGAGAAGGGGAGGATGGGAGTTTAAGGTTAACAGATGCAAATTTTTATATATAGGATGGATAAACAGCAAGGTCCTACTATATAGCACAGGAACAGGATATTCAATATCCTGTGACAAACCGTAGTGGAAAAGATGTGAAGAATATATATATGTGCATGTATACATAGTTTCTTTATATATTTCTCTACAACAACATTTTCAACAAAAATGTATTCCTATATTACTGTTGTAGAAAAAGTGCAAGTAGTCTTGCTTACTTCATACAACAATCTGTATCATGTCCAGCAAAACAATATTCCCATCATTTCCCTTTCTTTAGACGCTTCATTTATTGCCTTCCACTTATTCAGTTACACCCTGGGCAGAAGGAAAAGTAAATGTGGTTCCCTAGGTTCAGTGACTCTGGCCATGCAAAACTTCTGGGAAATTCTCTCTGGGGTATAAGTTTGAATGAAATGGCAAGTCAGAGGGGCAAGATGTCACCATGGACCAAGGCCTCAAACTGAATCTTATTATTTGCCATGTAATTTATCTGCTTCGGTGAAGCTTCATTATACTGACTAATATGGGAGATTAAAATTATAAACCACTTTGCAGATTGCCAGTTTAATTTACCATGAGAACTAGAAACACCCATCTTCAGATCAACATGCTCTCTCTTTAAAGGCAGTCTAAACAGGAAGCAGAATTATGATCACAATTACTAAGTGAACATCGGTTCGGTTCAGTTCAGTTGCTCAGTCGTGTCTGACTCTCTGCGACCCCATGGACTGCAGCATGCCAGGCCTCCCTGTCTATCACCAGCTCCAGGAGTTTACTCAAACTCATATCCATTGAGTCGGTGATGCCATCCAACCATCTCATCCTCTGTCATCTGCTTCACTTTCATCAAGAGGTTCTTTAATTCTTCTTCACTTTCTGCCAGAAGGGTGATGTCATCTGCTTATCTGAGGTTATTGATATTTCTCTCGACAATCTTGGTTCCAGCTTGTGCTTCCTCCAGTCCAGCACTTCTCATGATGTGCTCTGCATAAAAGATAAATAAGCAGGGTTACAATATACAGCCTTGAGTACTCCTTTCCTAATTTGGAACCAGTCTCATGTCCAGTTCTAGCTGTTGCTTCTTACCTGCATACGGATTTCTTAGGAGGCAGGTCAAGTTGTCTGGTACTCCCATCTCTTGAATAATTTTCCTCAGTTTGTTGTGATCCACATAGTCAAAGGCTTTAGCATAGTCAGTGAAGGAGAAATAGATGTTTTTCTAGAACTCTCTTGCTTTTTTGATGATCCAGTGGATGTTGGTAATTTGATCTCTGGCTCCTCTGCCTTTTCTAAATCCAGCTTGAACATCTGGAAGTTCACAGTTCACGTACTGTTGAAGCCTGGCTTGGAGAATTTTGAGCGTTACTTTGCTAGCATGTGAGATGAGTGCAATTGTGTAGTAGTTTGAGCATTCTTTGGCATTGCCTTTCTTTGGGATTGTAATGAAAACTGACCTTTTCCCATCCTGTGGCCACTGCTGAGTTTTCCACATTTGCTGGCATATTGAGTGTAGCACTTTCACAACATTATCTTTTAGGATTTGAAATAGCCAAGTGGAATTCCATCACCTCCACTAGCTTTGTTTGTAGTGATGCTTCCTAAGGCCCACTTGACTTCTCATTGCAGGATGTCTGGCTCTAGGTGAGTGATCACACCATCATGGTTATCTGGGTCTTGAAGATCTTTTTTGTGTAGTTCTGTGTATTGTTGCCACCTCTTCTTAATGTCTTTTGCTTCTGTTAGGTTCATACCATTTCTGTCCTTTTTTGTGCCCATCTTTGCATGAAATGTTCCCTTGGTGTATCTAATTTTCTTGAAGAGGTCTCTAGTCTTTTTCATTCTGTTGTTTTCCTCTATTTCTTTGCATTGATCACCAAGAAAGGCTTTCTTATCTCCTTGCTGTTCTTTGGAACTCTGCATTCAAATGGGTGTATCTTTCCTTTTCTCTGGTTTTCGGTTCTCTTCTTTTCATAGTTATTTATGACCTCCTCAAAGAATCATTTTGCCTTTTTGCATTTCTTTTTCTTGGAGATGATTTGTTCACTGCTTCCTGTACAATGTCACGAACCTCCGTCCATAGTTTTTCAGGCACTGTCTGTCAAATCGAATCCCTTGAATCTATTTGTCACTTCCACTGTATAATTGTAAGGGATTTGATTTAGGTCATATCTGAATGGTCTAATGGTTTTCCTGACTTTCTTCAATTTAAGTGAGCATAGAAATAGAATAAAGGAGAGTTAAGTGTATAATTAAGATACTTAATGATTAAGGCTCTGATGGCCTACTGAATCCAATTCTGTGGTTAGTATACAGCTGCCATTCAGATGACTATGAAGTTGTGAGTACTCGAGATATTGCTGATTTTACAATGTAGTTCTCAGAGAGCAGCTGTATTTCCAGGTTCATGGAGTTCGCTGGACCATGACCTGTATAAACTAGCTGTGACAGATACTGTATTAAATATTAGATACTGTATTAAAGTCTAGAAATACAGATATAAAGAACACTTAGTCCTTGTTTTCTCAGAATCTTAGTTCATGTAAACTAAACACTTTGAAAGGTGAGGTTTTAGTTGAGGTCTGAGTTTTATTGATTGCCAAATATAGATATTTTTTAATATAAATTTATTTATTTTAATTGGAGGTTAATTACTTTACAATATTGTATTTGTTTTGCCATACATCAACATGAATCCGCCACAGGTATAGATAAATCTTAGAAATACATCTTGGCCTTAGTATTATCAGATATTGCTTTTAAACAGTAGTGCTGAGTAACAAACAGAAATAGTACAAAAGAGGTTTATGTAGGCCAGTGTCTGGAGTGCAAGAGCCAAGCAGTTGTTCTTTAAATGTGCAGTTGTTCTTTACATGTGCAGTTGTCAGAGGTCATAAATACCAGGAGCATAACATAGAGTGTAAGCAGATATTTTAAGTCAGCCTCAGGATAAAGTCTGGAGCATAGTTTTAAACATGAAATGCTATGTCATAAAAATCTCTGTCTGATATCTTACCCATTTCCCAACCCTGACAGCACTGTTGGTATTACTTACTTTTATTCGTATTGGTATAGGACACACACTATTGGTGTGTCCTTCCAGAGTTGCTTAATAAGAATATACAAATATGCATTCTTCTTTCCCCTCTTTTTACATGAAGGGTAGTGTACTACATATGCTATCCCACACCTTGCTTTAGTAAGACAACAGTATGTTTTGAAAATCTTTACAAATATATACATAGTTTTTTCTTTTTCTTTTAATCTCTGTGTGTTATTGCCTTGTGTGTATTATCATAGTTTAAGCAGTTCTCTCTTGATTCTCTTTGGGGTGATTTTTAGTCTTCTGCTGTTTGTTTCATGGGCTTCTCTGGTGGCTCAGATGGTAAAGAATCTGCTTTTAATGTAGGAGACACAGGTTCAATCCCTGGGTTGAAAAGATCCCCTGGAGAAGGAAGTGGTTCCCCACTCCAGTATTCTTGCCTGGGGAGTTACATGGACAGAGGAGCCTGGCAGGCTATAGTCCATGAGGTCGCAAAGAGGCGGGTTTGTTATACTTATGATGCAATGAATAACTGTCTATATGTGTAATTTCAGAGGTGTGCAAGTGTATCAGTAGTGTATTAAATCAGAAGTGTAATTGCTACGTCATTGTATGCAACTTATTTGGGTGATTTTGATGGATATTACCAAATTGCCCTCCATCAGATCAGATCAGATCAGTCGCTCAGTCGTGTCCGACTCTTTGCGACCCCATGAATCTCAGAACACCAGGCCTCCCTGTCCATCACCAACTCCCTGAGTTCACTGAGACTCACGTCCATCGAGTCAGTGATGCCATCCAGCCATCTCATCCTCTGTCGTCCCCTTCTCCTCCAGCCCCCAATCCCTCCCAGCATCAGAGTCTTTTCCAATGAGTCAACTCTTCGCATGAGGTGGCCAAAGTACTGGAGTTTCAGCTTTAGCACCATTCCTTCCAAAGAAATCCCAGGGCTGATCTCCTTCAGAATGGACTGGTTGGATCTCCTTGCAGTCCAAGGGACTCTCAAGAGCCTTCTCCAACACCACAGTTCAAAAGCATCAATTCTTCAGCGCTCAACCTTCTTCACAGTCCAACTCTCACATCCATACATGACCACAGGAAAAACCATAGCCTTGACTAGACGGACCTTTGTTGGCAAAGTAATGTCTCAGCTTTTGAATAGGCTATCTAGGTTGGTCATAACTTTCCTTCCAAGGAGTAAGCGTCTTTTAATTTCATGGCTGCAGTCACCATCTGTAGTGATTTTGGAGCCGAGAAAAATAAAGTCTAACACTGTTTCCCCATCTACTTCCCATGAAGTGGTGGGACCGGATGCCGTGATCTTCGTTTTCTGAATGTTGAGCTTTAAGCCAACTTTTTCACTCTCCTCTTTCACTTTCATCAAGAGGCTTTTGAGTTCCTCTTCACTTTCTGCCATAAGGGTGGTGTCATCTGCATATCTGAGGTTATTGATATTTCTCCTGGCAATCTTGATTCCAGTTTGTGTTTCTTCCAGTCCAGCGTTTCTCATGATGTACTCTGCATAGAAGTCAAACAAGCAGGGTGACAATATACAGCCTTGACGAACTCCTTTTCCTATTTGGAACCAGTCTGTTGTTCCATGTCCAATTCTAACTGTTGCTTCCTGACCTGCATACAAATTTCTCAAAAGGCAGATAAGGTGGTCTGGTATTCCCATCTCTTTCAGAATTTTCCACAGTTTTGTGATCCACACAGTCAAAGGCTTTGGCATAGTCAATAAAGCAGAAATAGATGTTTTTCTGGAACTCTTTTGCTTTTTCCATGATCCAGCAGATGTTGGCAATTTGATCTCTGGTTCCTCTGCCTTTTCTAAAACCAGCTTGAACATCAGGAAGTTCATGATTCACATATTGCTGAAGCCTGGCTTGGAGAATTTTGAGCATTACTTTACTAGCGTGTGAGATGAGTGCAATTGTGCGGTAGTTTGAGCATTCTTTGGCATTGCCTTTCTTTGGGATTGAAATGAAAACTGACCTTTTCCTGTCTTGTGGCCACTGCTGAGTTTTGCAAATTTGCTGGCATATTGAGTGCAGCACTTTCACAGCATCATCTTTCAGGATTTGGAATAGCTCAACTGGAATTCCATCACCTCCACTAGCTTTGTTCGTAGTGATGCTTTCTAAGGCCCACTTGACTTCACATTCCAGGATGTCTGGCTCTAGGTGAGTGATCTCACCATCATGATTATCTGGGTCATGAAGATCTTTTTTGTGCAGTTCTTCTGTGTATTCTTGCCGTCTCTTCTTAATATCTTCTGCTTCTGTTAGGTTCTGATCTCCTTTTGAAGTGTGGCTCTTATATTTATTTTGCTGCGAACAGTTAATTAAGGAGAAGGCAATGGCACCCCACTCCAGTACTCTTGCCTGGAAAATCCCATGGACGGAGGAGCCTGGTAGGCTGCGGTCCATGGGGTCACGAAGAGTCGGACACGACTGAGCGACTTCACTTTCACTTTTCACTTTCATGCATTGGAGAAGGAAATGGCAACCCAGTCCAGTGTTCTTGCCTGGAGAATCCCAGGGATGGCGGAGCCTGGTGGGCTGCTGTCTATGGGGTCGCACAGAGCCAGACATGACTGAAGCAACTTAGCAGCAGCAGCAGCAAGGGTTATAATTTTAATATTTGTATTACATTGTAGTCTGTTATAAAATTGTTTATCTTTCTATGGTTGGACACTTGATCTCCTTTTGAAGTGTGGCTGTTATATTTTTTGCTGCAAACAGTTAAAGTGATTCCCCTTCCTTGGGTTGTTTATTTGGAATCGAGAATTTTAGGATCTACTGTAGGTTTTTGTACTAATTAGCTATGAGTAAACTGCATAACTTATCTGGATCTTTGTTCCTTCACCTGTAAAATAGGGATGTTTAATTAAGTGGTTTTCTGGTTCTGTGCCCCTTTGAAATTTACCAAAAGCGATACCTTAAGCATAATAGTTTAACAATAATAGATATGGAAACAGTAATGTTATACTGTTACAGGTTTTTATTTGTTTGTTTTTAACTAACTTGTTCTGTTTCTTGTTGCATGGATAATGCTTTTCTTCGTAACAGAATTGTCTTTTACTTGCTTCCCCTGACATTTCTTGATTAGAAATACCTCTTCATCTTTTTTCAGTTCACATAAAAGCTATTTTTTAGAGGCATGATTTTTTTAGGAGAAGGATGGGGACTCTTAGGGAAGAGAAAAATACACTGGTTTTGATTTTATTTAATCCATGTCATAAGTGTACATGTTAATTTTCATTACTACATAACTGCTGCCGATTGGCCTATTCAGTTTTCCAGACTCAGTTGGAAAGTGGATCTCCTTAAATCTGTTTAAATGTTTTCTCATCAAAAATTAGCACATTCAACTAGTTACACCATTTCTTCAGTACGAAGCTGGGAATTAAATTATAATAGTCTGTGCTCAGTGAGATAATTTTTTCCCTCAGTTTACTTGACATCTTTGGAAATTACACTAGAGAAGATGAATAGATATATATTTTGATGTGTACTTTGGGGAATGAGATTAAAATCAGTGGTGAAATGAGATGTAGACAGTAACAACTGAATTACAATGCCCAATGTAAGTGGAATGTTCCTATAACTCAGGACCTCCAAAGTTTAAAATCCTCCGAAGCCATACCATACAGAAATGGGTTCTCAAGGCTAGTAAGTTTTGAACCATGTATATACTGTTTTAGTCTCTCCCCCTAACTGAAATAGATTAAATTTTGCTTTATCTTTTTTCACCAGTGGTATAAGAATATGAAAGAGAGAAAACAAACCCTAAAACTCCTGGAGGCAGTTGTCTCATCAGTAGATGAAACTCTTCTCTGGGGAGGAGAGATGAGCTTACTTTGTGCACAGCTGTTTAGCAGTAGAGTTGAGACTAGATCGTGAGTCATTGGATTCCTATCCCATTTTACCTTCTATATTACTTAATGTTGTCGTTATTATTTTAGTTTTTTTCCTGTTTGTCTTCCACATCTCCTATGCAGTTCGATTTTTTTTTGGCCATGCTACACAGCTTGCATGACCTTAGTTCCCCAATCAGAGATTGAACCCAGGCCTTCAGAAGTGAGAGCACAGAATCTTAACCACCGGACTGCCAGGGAAATCCCTGGTCCAGCTTTTGAATTGGTTGTTATTTGTCTTTCACATTGAAGACTTTCAAGTGCCCTTTTCTTTCTGTTGTCAGTGAGGAATAATGTTTTCACCAGATATGAGTATTTTAGTTATGCTTGTTTTTGTTATAGATAAAAGCAATGCTGTGTGTGAATGCACTTGTGGGTTTGGAAAATGTTAATTAAAAAATGAATTGGAAGTTGACTGACAGGAAGAAAACAAAAGGACAATCTTCTTGGTGCTGGAATTTGCTAGATTATATGCAATAAAATGAGGTGACTTCTAGGATAGGAAGGGATATAAGAATTGTGTTGCTGAAGCTTAGGTTATATGACATAGAAAGAACTAATTATTCCCCACTTTATCTGTAAGGGCAAGATTTAGCTCCAACTTTGATGTTGGAGCTAGGTCGAATGAAGGAGGCTAGGAGAAAGATACACTTGAGATTATAAGTATTGATCTCAGAGAAGAGTCAGTAAGCAGCTCAGGGAGACAGCGAAATAGTCTTAACTTGACTTGGACCCAGACAACAAAAGACATAGTATATTGGGGCCGAGAAACACACTTAATGCACAGAGCCAGTACCTGTGTAATTTGTAACTTGACATTTTTCATATTAAAGTAAAATTGTTAAATATTTTAAGCAGTTATAATGTAACAACCACTGTGTTAGACTGTTTTCAGAAAGGTGAAGAATAATTTTGACCTTAAAGGAAACTCAGAACCAAGTATGTTGAAGGTGGGGCAAACTTATGTATGTTACAAATATATGACTATGTGAGTATATGTACAAAGTACAAGATAATTTAAATCAGGAAGAAGTAAACTATGCTTTGAGAAAATCAAAAAGGAGAAGCATGGTTACTTTTTGTGATTTAAATGAATTGCCACTACAAAAAGTCACGTAATCTAGAAGAAATGCCCGTTTCTCCTTCAGTCACCTGTGGATGGCTTTACGGTGAGTTCTTTTGGTATAGCATTTTAGCAAATCTCTCAGACGTCCATAGCTGCATCCTCACCACAGTGTCTGATCTCAGCCCAGTTGGGAGTGGCCCCTTTACAGATACATTCCTTTTTTGTTGCTCTGAAATAGCCCTGTAAGTAGTGACTGCTCCCTGTATCTTAAGTCTCTACCCCTTAGTACTTCTTCGCCTATTGTAATTAATAATGCTTTATATTAAACTTTTCCTGTTCAAATTACCATGTGGTTTCTTCTAATTGTACCTTGACTCATGTATCAGGTTTATGGGTCGTAGTATTTGTCTCATTTGATTGTTCTGAGGATTTAATGGGATAATACATGGTATTGTCAAGTGTTTAGAATATTGTCTACCATTAAATATCTAGTGTTTATTGGCTTTAATGCTGTTATTATCATCATCATCACTGTCACTGCCATTTGCTAGGAATAATATTTCTACTTTTCGTCCATAGGATGTTTCGTCTTAACTCACTTTCTGCGTTGGCAGAGCTGGCAGTGGGCTCTCGATGGTACCATGGAGGATCACAGCCCACCCAGATCAGGCGACGGCTAATGATGGTGGCTTTTCTTGGAGCATCTGCAGTAACTGCAAGTACTGGTCTGTTGTGGAAAAGGTGAGTGTTAACTGACCATCCTATTCCTACGTGTACTTTTATTCTTCCAGTTGTCTCTTTTATGGAAAAGGGGTTGATTTCTGGCTTAATATTATTCTATTATATGAGTATACCATATTTCTTTTATCAGTTTTATCTATCAGTATATATTTGGGTTGTTTCCACATTTTAGCTATTATGAGTAATGCTGCTATTAACATGAGTGCAAAAATCTCCTCATGACCCCGCTTTCAGTTCTTTTGGACATATAACCATAAGTGGAATTGCTGGATTTTATGTTAGTTCTATTTTTAATTTTTTGAGCAATCTTTTCTTGTATAACTTTTAATGAATTTCATTGCTGTTACTCCTGCTAAGCTCCAGCTGAGAATCTTTGTTTGTTTAATGTGATGGACTTTATTGATTGATAGATTTTTTAATTTTTATTTTTTGTATGTCCAGGGCCCTTGCAGAATCTCCACCATCTGCAAACAACATCAAGAGTGAACTTGGAGATAAAGGGAAGAGTAAAGAGGAAGGGGAAGATTGTAATGCTGAAAAAAAGGCTGCAGGTGTTTGTCTTGAGCCGTATCCAGAAGAGAAAAAGAAGAAACGTTCTGGATTCAGAGATAGAAAAGTATGGAACACAATCTTATAAATTAATTAGAACTATAGTTAATTATATTTTATATATAACTATATAGTTATTTTATATATAACTATATATAACTATAGTTAATTATATTTTAGAATAATGCTGTTGAGTCTTTTATCAGATATTTCAAATGATTTATATTCTCTTTGAAGTGATTCACTTCTTTGCAATTTTCCATCATGTTCTAAGGCAAATGTATTCTTTGAATGTGAAGTTAATTGGGGTAGTGAGAAGAATATAGGATTTGTAATCAAGATTAATATGTCTTTTCTTTGTTCTTCAATTCACCTACGTAAGGTGATCATTGCTTTTTGGATCTTTCTCATGTTGAATGTTCTCATATATGTGAAGTTGAGTCTGTGATATACTGATCTATGATGCCAAATTATAAAGGCAGAAGATCTCTTTGGAAGTCTACAAATCAACTACTTTTTGAGGACAGCATAAACTTTACATAACTCTAGCATTTAAAATCTTGAACAAAGTATGTTGTTGTATATAGCTTTACCTGTGAAAAGTTTTAGCTCCTCTCTAGTAATCCCTGTGATGGTGGGCGTTTGAATTATTCAGCAGACATGTGATGAAAAGTCAAAAGGCTGAATTTCTTAGACATTTTGCATATTGATATTGAAATTCTGAAAATTACCTTTACTTGTTAAAAAATACATCTAATCAATACAACAAGATAATTTGAGTTACTTTATGTGTGCTGGGGAGCATGTATAATTGCAAGCAAGAATAGTTCCTTTGAGAATTGGGATCTTCTGTTTACTTGGAGGAAGCTCTTAAATATGTCATTCCCCAAATCCACTTCTGATTAAAGTGAATTTGAACAGAATTTATGCATTACAAGTTAATTATCCATCATGCCATTGTTTCCAAAATGATACATCTATTTAATCTTTTGCCCTGAGTGAACTTAAGGAAAGTTCAAATTTATCTTGCCACCAGCAGTTTCATTTATAGTCAGATATTATATTGTAGGGCTAAATGACCCAAATAAACATTTATTTTTGAATCTTCTGTTTTCTGCTTCTACTTTCTACCTAGCAATTGAGTTGACTATATCCTATACTTCACAGAAAAAATAAAAGCCATCAGTGTAGTTTACTTAATTGGTAACTCCCAAAGCTATAAACCCTTTTTAATCTAAATCTGAAATATATTCTTTATTTCACTAAAGTCTCAGTGAGTAGGCAATCATCCCATTTGTCATCTTGTCCCCCCAAACCTATTTAAACACTTATTCTTTCTGTATCCTTTTTTTTAGTTACTCTTTGTTATTCATTCCTTTACATAGTCTATATACAGACATGTTGAAGATTCTTCTCTCATTAATTAAATTCTAAGCTTCATTTTTAGCCGTAGTACATATATACAATGGAATATTACTCAGCCATAAAAAGGAATGTATTTGAGTCATTTGTAATAAGATGGATGAACCTAAAACCTATTATACAGAATGAAATAAGTCAGAAAAAAACAGATATCCTATATTAATGCATAATTTGGAATCTAGAACAGTGGTATTGATGAACATACTTGCAGGGCAGCAATGAAGACTTCTGTTGGTGGCTTCCCTGGTGGCTCAGATGCTAAAGAATCTGCCCACATTGTGGGAGACCTGAGTTCAATCCCTGGGTAAGGAAGATCCCCTGGAGAAGGGAATGGCAACCCACTCCAGTATTCTCGCCTGAAAAATTCCATGGACAGAGGAGCCTGGAGGGCTACAGTCCATGGGGTTGCAAAGAATTGGATATGACGGAGTGACTAACACTTTCAGTTTCAATTGAGACACAGACATAGAGAACAGACTATGGATACAGGGAGAGGGAAAGTAGAGAGTGGGACGAATTGAGAGAGTAGCATGGAAACATATACATTACCATATGTAAAATAGATAGCCAGTGGGAATTTGCTGTATTACTCAGGGAACTCCGACTGGGGCTCTGTGACAACCTTTCATCAAGGTGGGATGGGGTGGGAGGTGGGATAGAGGTTCAAGAGGAAGAGGACATAGGTATACCTGTGGCTGATTGATGTTGATATATGGCAGAAACCAACATAATATTGTAAAGCAATTATCTTTCAATTAAAAAATAATAAGCTTCATTTTTGTTCTTGCACTTTTTTCTAGATACTGTTCTATTCAGATTTTTACCCTGGAATACCAAACTGCTACCATCTTTACATGCTGCCTTTGATATCATCATGCCTGCATGCTCAGTAGCTCAGTCATGTCCGTGGCTCAGTCTTTGTGACCCCGTGGCCTGTAGCCCACCAAGCTCCTCTGTTCATGGGGTTTTCCAGGCAAGAATACTGGAGTGGGTTGCATTTCCTCTTCTGGGGATCTTCCCACCTCTCGTGTCTCCTACATTGCAGGCCGATTCTTTACCTCTGAGCCATCATTTTCATGTAAACTTTTTGCTTTTGTTCTTTTATGTTCTCTTGATTTTTCTGTAATATTTTAAATATCCAATGAGAAAAATAGAGACTACTATAATAAATATACAGGTACCCACAACTCATTTTTATCAGGTTTTAACATTTGGCTACATTTGCTTCATTTTTGTGTGTTTTCCTCTTTTTGTAAGAAGAAGCAGTGAATATAAAAAATACATTGTTGTGTACTCTCCTGACCTCATTTTTCTCGCCTCCTCTTCAGATGTAAACAAGTGTCCTGAATTTGTTTTTATTCCTGTGCATGGCCTGGTTGTCTTGTGTGTTTTATGTTAATTTAAACAAATTCTCAAGTACAAAGGTCTAGGACTGTCCTATCACTTAGTTCATGGCATACTATTGTTGTTAGTTTGTGCATGCTTCTCTTTTTTATTTTATTTAGCTTTGTTTTATTTTTTAGCTTTAATTTTACTGTCCCTTTTGAAACCTCAAGTTCTGAAGTCTGAAAAATTCTTACACATTGCTTCAGTACTGATTCACTGTCATTTCTTTTCTTTTGGAATTCTTTTTAAATGTCCTTTCTTTTCTCTTGAATCCTTACAATGTATCCTGTATATCTGTTAAATATTTTTCATATTTTTTTCTCGTTAGTTCTTCCAGTACTCCCCCAAGGTCTCTTTTCTTTTTCTTCCAATATTTTTTGTGGTAAACACATGTACTGTAACATTTACCATCTTAACCAGTTTTGAGTGTACAGTTTAGTGGTAATAAAAACATTCATAATATTGTGCAACCATCACCATCATCCATCTTCATAACTGTTTCATCTTATAACACTGAAAATCTATACCCATTAAACATAACTCCCTACTATCCCCTCTCCCCGATCCCCCTAGCAACCACCATTCCACTTTCTATGATTTTTGAATATCTAAGAAAGAAAACCTTATGCAAGTGGATTTGTATAGTATTTGTATTTTTGTAATTGGTTTATTGCACCTGGTTCTCAAGGCTTATCACGGTGTAGCATGTGTCAGAATTTCTTAGGGCTGAGTAGTATTCCACTGTATGTATATGCCATGTTTTGCTTATCCATTCATCTGCTTATGGATATTTAAGTTGCTTCCACATTTTAGCTATCATAAATAATGATGCTCTGAACATGGGTATATACATATCTCTTTGAGACCTTGCTTTTCATTCTTTGGGGTATATACCCAGAAGTGAAATTGCTTTCAGTTCAGTTCAGTCGCTCAGTCGTGTCCGACTCTTTGCGACCCCATGAATCACAGCACGCCAGGCCACCCTGTCCATCACCATCTCCCGGAGTTCACTCAGACTCATGTCCATCGAGTCAGTGATGCCATCCAGCCATCTCATCCTCTGTCGTCCCCTTCTCCTCCTGCCCCCAATCCCTCCCAGCATCAGAGTCTTTTCCAATGAGTCAACTCTTCGCATGAGGTGGCCAAAGTACTATCATATGGTAATTCTATTTTCAGTTGTGTGTTTTTTTTTTAATGGAAGTGCTTGTTTTTATGGAAGCACTGTTTTTGGCAGTGCTGCACCATTTGACGTTCCCACCAGCAAGGGTTCCTCTTTTACCACATCTTTGCTAACACGTGTTATTTTTTTGTTTTTTTGATATTAGCCATCCTAATGGATCTGAGATAGTATCTTGGTGTAGTTTTCATTTGCATTTCCCTGATGATCAATGATGTTGAGCATTTTTTCAAGTGCTTTTTGGCCATTTGTATATCTTTGGAGAAATGTCTGTTCACATCCTTTGCCCATTTTAAAATTTTCTTTAATGGAATTTTAGTAGTTTTCTATATGATCTAATTGCTAATTCCTGCAGATTACCTTTTTACTCTATTGATATTATTGTTTGATGTACAGCAGGTTTTTTTTAACTTATATATGGTACCTTTTTTTTGGCCACTTTATTTTTTTAATTGAAGGATAATTGCTTTACAGAATTTTGTGGTTTTCTGCCAAACATCAACAATAATCAGCCATAGGTACACCCATGAAGTCTTTCTTTTTTTTCTATTGTTGCATATGCTTTTGGCATCACATCCAGGAAAGCACTGCTAAATCTAGTGTCTTGAAGCTTTGTTCTGCGTTTTCTTCTAAGAGTTTTGTAGTTTTAGATCTTTCATTTTGGTCTTTGATTCACTGTGTGTTAATTTTTGATTATGGAGTTAGATAAGGGTGCAACTTCATCTTTTTAAAAAGTTTTCTTGTTTTTTTCTTTTTTGGCTACATCTCAAGCATACAGAACTTCCCTGACTAGGGATCAAACCCGTGCCCACTGCAGTGGAATTGGAAGTCTTAACCGTTGGACCACCAGGGACGCCCCCAACTTCATTTTTTTTGTATGTTTTTTGTTTTGTATGTGGATATCTTGTTTTCCCAATACTATTTGTCAAAAAGACTGTCCTTTCTCCACTGAATGATTTTGGCACCCTTGTCAAAAATCATTTGATGATGTACATGAGGGTTTATTTCTGGGCTTTCTTTTCTGTTTGTTTGGTGTATATGCCTATCTTTATGCCAATACCACATTCTTCTTATGAGTGTAATAAGTTTTGAAATCAGAAAGTTAAGAGTCCTCCAACTTTGTTCTTCTTTCAAAATTATGTTGGTTCTTTGAAGTCCCTTGAGATTCCATGATGAACACAGATTTTTTCTATACCTTGGCTATTGTGAACAAAGCTGCAATGAACATGGAATACAGATACCGCTTTGAGATGCTGATTTCATTTCCTTTGGCTGTATACCCAAAAGCTGGATTATTGGGTCATATGGTAGTTCTATTTTTAATTTCTTGAGGAACCTCCATACTGTTTTCCATAATGACTGAATCAATTTAACATTTACACAAGCAGTGCAGAAGTGTCCGCTTTTCTCGATACCCTCACCAATACTTGTTATCTATCTTCTTTAAAAAAACAAACTTTTTATTTTACATTGGAGTATAGTTGATTAGCAATATTATGTTAATTTCAGGTGTACAGCACTGTGATTCAGTTTACACATGCCAAGTATCTATTTCAAATTCTTTTTTCATTTAGGTTATTATAGAATATTGAGCAGAATTCCCTGTGGTATACAGTATTCCTTGTTCATTATCTGTTTTAAATGTAGCAGTGTATACATGTCAGTCCCAAACTCCGAGTCTGTCCCTCCCCTCACCATGAGTTTGTTCTCTTAAGTCTATGAGTCTATTTCTATTTTGCAAATAAATTCATTTGTATCATTTACATAGATTCATACATAAGCCAATATCATATGATATTTGTTCTTCTGACTTACTTTACTTCATATGATAAACTCCAGGTCCATCTGTGTTGCTATAAATGGCATTATTTCATTCTTTTTAATGGCTGAGTAATATTCCCTTGAGTATAGGTACCTCATCTTCTTTATCCATTCATCTGTCAATAGATGTTCAGTTTGCTTCCATCTCTTGGCTGTTGTAAACAGTACTGCATTGAACACTGGGATGCATGGATTTTTTTTTCAAACAATGTTTTTCTCCAGATATGTGCTCAGGACTGGGATTGCTGGATCATGTGGCAGCGCTATTTTTAGTTTTTTAAGGGACCTTCATAGTGTTCTCCATAGTAGCTGTACCAATTTACATTCCCATCAACAGTGTGGGAGGATTCCCTTTTTACCACACCCTCTCCAGCATTTATTGTTTGTGGACTTTTTGATGATGACCATTCTGACCGGTGTCAGGCCCTCATTATAGTTTTAGTTTGTATTTCTCTGATACTTAGCGGTGTTGAGCATCTTTTCACATGCCTTTTGGAGAAGAAACAATATTGTAACAAATTCAATAAAGACTTAAAAAAAAGCTAGATTGCTAAGTGAAAAACAAAAATATAAAGTAGATCTATATTAAACTCTAAAAATGTGGAAATGCAGGAAGTCTGTTACTTTACCTATTATTTCAAACTAAAACTAATTAATAATATTCAGCAGTGTATTTTTTGGGTAACAATGAAGGATCTGGTTTTCAGTCTGTAAATCATTGACTTTTAAGTTGTTCTTTTTCTACCTTTATCTTACATATGATTGACTTAACATTTTAGTTGACAAAGCCATCTTTGGAAGTAGCTGTAGCTTATACCCTAAATATTGCAAACTGATTATTTTTGTTTTGTAGCTGGTATGACGCAGCAGATGTAGTAAAATATAAAATGCCTTTGGTTTAAGACTTCTAGCTAAGTTTCAAGGCTGCTAAGGGGTTGAAAGGCTGCTAAGGGAATGCTTAGTGTGTCTGCCATGTGCCAAATCTATTGAAAAATTTTCTGAAATCAGTATTCAGACTTTAATGCAAATTAACTTTAGAAAGATCCCTGTCACGTATAGTTACAAATTAGCATTCCTTTCTTGGTGACTGAAAGCACATCTGGTGATGGAATTGAGCCCATTGTTAACCAGCTGCTCTCGGTGACCTCAAAGCGACCATCTAGCCAGAAATGACAGTTACAGTAATAGCTGGGTTAATAAAGCAAATTAAAACATTAATAACTTTTTTAAAAAATAGAGACATTGAATAATGTTTTTTATAGACATTGATTTTTAAAATTTTTATTTGAAGGATAATTGCCTTACAATATGGATTTTTAGATCATATTGCCTTGACATATTTTCTAGCCAGTTATTTATGAGATACTATTTAGCATTGGTTATCTCAACATATAAAATTCAGGTATCAGAGAAATCTTTTCACCAAAGTACAATATAGGTTGTACAAGAATATTATGCAAAATATAACAGTATTTTTGTATGTTTCATGTACAGATGGGGTCTTGGGTGCTAGGTAAGGAAATGGAATTTAATATTAACGTTATATTAACTTTTATATTAGCTTTTATGTTAATGTTATACTCTTTAGTTAAATGTATGCCAGATATAACTTTGTTCCTATTCAAATATTTTCTTGTGTTCTTCCCACGTCTACTCTTTTCTAAATATGCTATATTTAAATGTTCTCTGGAAGTCTAATGTTTCAGTCCAAAGTAAAAGTCTTTGCTTCAGACGTGTTAATAATTGAGTTTCCGTGATATGTAATTTTATTTTGTATGCTGTTGTTTAAAGTACTTTGTATTTGAGGAAGTTGTTCAGATCTGTGAAAGTCCCATGTCTGTTTTGTTTTAGAATTCATGAAATTGCATGAAAGTAAAACTGTGAAACCAATCCCTTCCAGAAAACTTGGTATTTGAAAAATGATAGGCTCTCATGTGTATGGAGCTTTTGACTGAGACTTTTTGACTTCTTGTACGACATTTTTCTTGGGCTTGCTTTCAGTGATTTAGGAAATTAGGAAACTATTCAAAAACTTCTAAGGCTTCCCTGGTGGCCCATCGGTTAAGAATGCACCTTGGATTGCAGGGGATGCGGGTCAATCCCTGGTCCAGGAATATTCCACATGCCTTAGGGCAACTAAGCCTGTGGGCTTACAGCTACTGAGCCTGCACACCCTAGAGCTGAGATTACCTTCACTGGCAGCAACTAGAGAAAGCTCTCATGCAGTAGTGAAGACCCAGTACAGCCAAAATTTAAATAAAATAAAATTGTTTAAAAAGGGAGGGGACTTACTGTATATATGGAGAGAGTTATGACTGATTTGTGATGCTGTACAGCAGAAACCAACCAACATTGTAAAGCAATCATCTTCCAACTAAAAAAAACACCTTAAAAAACATTCTAAACAAAACATACAATCATTGCTTCAACTGAAGTATGAGTAGTATGTCATAGGTTTTTGAGACACAAGTAATTTCTAATATTAAAAAAAAGAGTTATAGGGAAAATGGTATAAAATTTCTCTCAAGTAAGAACATACATGAAAATGAGAATTGCTTAATACAGTAACACTTTCTGATTTTCTAATTTTAGGTGATGGAATATGAGAATAGGATTCGTGCATATTCCACACCAGATAAAATCTTCCGCTATTTTGCCACCTTGAAAGTAATCAGTGAGCATGGTGAATCTGAAGTGTTTATGACACCACAAGATTTTGTGCGATCCATAACACCCAATGAAAAACAACCAGAACGTAAGTTGCTACAGTGAAAAATAAGAGTGTGGTATTTATTTCATTATATGCTACTTTGTTTCTCTGTATTGCCTAAACTATGTAAGTCCATGCAACAATTATATTCACTGTGTAGCTGCTGGATGTTAGGCATTATGCTAGGCTTTAGGAGTAGAAAAGAGGAGCCTGTAACCTAAAATGTTGAGGCGATTGTACCTCTCTGGTTGAGATTCATTGCTTGTTATAAAACTATTCCTGAAGGCAATGCATTACAGATGTGACTGCTGTCAAGTTGCTCTTTGGTGGGATAGACAGAGATAGTAACAGGTAATTTCAGGAATGTGATGATTTGTTAAAGAGCAGGTGCTATAGCAGTGTAAGTAAGGGGCACTTAGCCTGAAAGTTTAGAGAATGGTTTCTAGAGAATATGCTTAAGTTTGAATAAAAGTTTTAAAGAACAGAGGAAAGGATGTCTCATCTAGATGAACCAGCCTGAAGAAATGAGATGTGAGGAAAGAAAATAAAGGGCTTAATATTATAAGTTAAAGGTAATAATTTGCAAATGCTTTTGGGAGACATGGTGGGAAAAATGACTCTTGTCATTTTCTTCAGTAAAAAAATCAGTTCTTTCACTGAAGCAAATCATTATGCTGCCCAAAATGGACAGAATCAACTTTTTGGATCACTGAAATCTAATAAAAAACAGAGCAATCAGGGTAATATTTAATGAAGAAAGAAGCCAATAAATTTTGGAAAGAAAGTGTTGTGACCTTCTGCTTACCTACCTACCATGCCCTATTTCCCAGCTTAGCAGCAGTCATGGGGATGGCAACCTACATTCCTATTGTGGCTTACCTAGTGATGGGGAATTCAGTGAGGGGCAACATACAGAGTTTTGTTTTTTAAAAAGTGGGTGTGCCTTTTAATTCATCTGATAGTTTACTGAGCTGCCAGCACAAAGATTTGCCTTTTGTTTCACCCACCTCAAGATGTCATCTATTTTAAAAATTTAAAGACATGTATACCACCTATAACCCATCAGGCCAAGAGATGGCAGATAGGACCAGTTGTAGACAGACTAAAAAGCTGAGGAAGGAGGAGGATGAAAATAAAGACATTTCAGGGAATAAGAGCTTTGAAAGGCTACTGCCTAATGAATCCAAAGTGATGTTCAGGGCCTGATGCATACTTGGAAAAGACTTGAGTGGCCTTGTATTTCTTGTTGATAGTTGTACTCCGTGGAAGTGGAGGTAAGTTAAGACGGAGTTAGAGGAGAGTCTAGCTAAACATCAAAAGAGCACCCTAGCTCAGAGCCAGTCTACAAACACTAAAATAGCTGGGATGTGTTTTGTTTGTTGGTTTGTTATTTTTTGCATCTAACATTTAAGGAAATTTCTGTGAGAGCACTTGATGACTGCTTAAATAATAGAGCAGAAACTTCACTGATGACACATGAGGAAGAATACATACAGTCTTTGCAAGAATAGTTTGGAAAAATCACTAAACAAAGTGATGACTATAGTCCTCAGCAAGTTACAATGTCAAACTCTGGGAAAAAGAGAGAATCTGATTTCCAGAATTACCACATTGCAATATTAAAAATGTCTAATTTTCAGTTTGAAGAATTGCATGGCTTATCAATAATTATCAGAATAGGAGGGGGGAAAAAAGAAATAGAAGCCATCCCCAAGGAAATCCAGGCATTGTGCTTACTAGACAAAGACTTTAAATAAGCTATCCTAAATATGCTCAAAGAGCTAAAGGAAACCATAGGCAAGGGGCTGTAGGAAATAGGAAGTATTATGTATTAATAAATAGAGAATATTCATAAAGAATTAAAATTATAAAAAGGAATTGAGTAGGAATTATTGAGCTGAGGGCTTCTCTGATGGTGAAGTGGTTAAGAATCCACCTGCCAGTTCAGGGGCCACAAGTTCAGTCCCTGATCTGGGAAGATCCCACATACCACGGGGCAGCTGAGCCCATGCGTCACAGCTACTGAGCCTGCACACCTAGAGCCTGTGCTCCACAACAGGAGAAGCCACTGCAGTGGAGAGGCCTGCGCACTATAACTAAGAGTAGCCCTGCTTGCTGCAGCTAGAGAAAGCCTGTGCTCAGCAGCAAAGACCCAGTGCAGCCAAATAAATCACAAAATTTTAAAAAGTATTGCACTTTTTAAAAGTAGATAAAATAAAAAACTTACTGAAAGAGTTCAATATAGATTTGAGCAGCTAGATTAAATAATCAGAATCTTGGCGATAGGTCAGTTGATGTCCAGTCTGAGGAGCAGAGCAAGAAGAATGAATACAAATGAATAGAGCCTAAGGTACTTGTGGGACAATAGCAAGTATACCAACATATGCATAATAGGAGTCCCAGAAGGAGAAATTAAGACAATTTCTAGATAGTAAAAGCAGAGGAAGTTTGTTGCTAGTAGACATTCCCTATGAGAAACGCTAACTGGAATCCTTTAGGCTGAAATCAAAGTATATTGAATAGTAACCAAAATCATACAAAGAAAAATTTTTAATGATAAAGACCTGTAAAGGTATATAGGAAAATAGAAAAGTCAGTAGTATAGTTTTTGGGGTTTTAACTCCTATTTTGTTTTCTATATGATTTAAAGGAAATTTGTAAAATAACAATTATAGATATGTTAATGTTGATTCAACGTAGATTATTAATTTAAGATGTTAATTGTAATCCTCAGGTTAACCACTAAGAAAATCACTAAAAAATATACAGAAAAGGCAATGAGGAGTGAATTGAAATAGTACACTAGAAAAAAAAAATCAAACACAAAAGAAGGAAAGATCAGAGAAATGAAGGGATAAAAAAGTTTTACATGACATATAGCATACAAATAACAAGATGGAAGAAGCAAGTCCTTCCATATTAATAATCAGTTTAAATCTAAAACAAACTCACCAGTTAAAAGACAGAGATTGACAGGAGATAAAAAAATATGATCTACCTATATAATGTCCACAGGAAACTCACTTTAGAAAAATGTTGCATGCCTGCTCAGTCCCTCAGTTGTGTCTGACTCTTTGCAACCCATCGACTGTAGCCCACCAGGCTCCTCTGTCCTTGGAATTTTCCAGGCAAGAATCCTGGAGTGGGTTGCCATTTCATACTCCAGGGCAGCTTCCCAACCCAGGTATCGAACATGTGTGTCTTGCATCTCCTGCATTGGCAGGCAGATTCTTTACCAAAGGGCATCATATAAAAAAGCATTTTTATATATAAAAGGGTTAGTTCATCAAGCAGGTATAACAGTGATAAATATATGTGTATACACCCGCCAAATAACAGACTCCAAAATATGTGAGAGAAAGATTGACAGAACTGAAGGGAGAAATCGTTGTACAGTAATGGTTAGAGACTTCATAACCCTGTTTCAGTGGTGAAAAGAACATCTAGACAGAAGGTCATTAAAGAAACAGAGGACTTAACTCTATGAACCAACCAAACCTAATAGACATATATAGAACACTTCACTCAAGAGTATCAGGATACATTTCTTCTCAAGCATACATCAAACATTCTCCAGAATAGACCAGGTAGACCATATGTTAGGATACAAAACAAATCTTAATAAATTAAAAAAAAAAGTCATCAACAAACCAGACACAAAAGGCCACATATCATATATTTGCTTTTTAAAATTTTTATTTTATATTGGCATAGTATTTCATTTGTATAAAATGTCTAGGTAAATCTAGAGATAGAAAGCAGGTTGTCAATTGCCAGCAGCTGGGTTGGGGGAATGAGCGCTGACTGCTTAGTGGGTACAAGGTGTTTTTTGTTTATTTTTGTTTTGGAGTAATGAAAGTATTTGCAATTAGATAGATGTACTAAATGCCACTAAACCAGACAGTTTCCATTGATTGCACTGACTTTTAGATTTTGAATCTTTTGAATTAGTTTTATTTTTTTTTTGTTTTTGTTTTTGAATTAGTTTTACACCTTATTTTGTGACATGTGGAAGGAGAGATTAAAGATGATGTGTATAAGACAGAGAAAAAGGATTGCGAGATATATTCCTGGGTTTTATGATGGCAAAATATTTTGTACTGTCAAATTACTTCTAATACCCAGATGAAACCTAATATGTAGCAGTAACTTTAAATAAAACTGTACTTTGCTTCCAGTGTGACAGGGAAAATGAAGCAACACTTTAGGTAAGTTAGTAAAAATTATCTGGTCATTTAAGGAATTTTTCCCCCTTTGGAAATCATTATATATTCTAATTGCTTACCTACATTTTGGCATTTAACTTTGTAATTTTGTTTTTTAATTATTGAAAGACCTGTTATATGGAAAGAATGGTTACTAAATGTCTCGTATGCCAAGCATATTTCTGACTTTGATAAAAAGTCAAAATAGTGAATAATTGCTTTTCTTTTAAAACAATAATCATGAGGGAAAATTGTAATATATTAAAATGAGATTCAGGAGAAAATTTGGCTTCATTTTTGTTTGCTCATGAACACAAATTTCCACAAATGTTGGTGTAGCAGAAATAAAATATATATTATTCCAGTGTGGGTTGAAACAAAGAAAAGAATGAGGCTGTTTTTTTGTAGTTTGAATTTCTGTCATTAGATGGTTGGACTGTAGCCAGTAGCTCATATTTCAACTTTGTTTTGTCATGGCTTTCACACATACTGTATCCCAGGATACCTAACAGATTTAAACTTGTAAGTTTTAGTTTTAGAATAGTTCAAAAATAATCACAAAGCATACACAGCCCTAAAATTAAACAGATTCTAAGTGAGTAGAGTGCTAATGAATTTCAGTAGCAAGCTGATTAAGAATATTTTTGTACTGAATACCAAGAAAGTTTAGAGTAGCCATAGGTAAGCAGGAAGGATGTTAAAGACTAAAAATATGTAGTGTTTGTTTTTTTGTTTTGTTTTGTTTTTAAATATGTAGTGTTTGACTTGAATATGTCTCATCTCCTTTCTGTGCAGCCTTAATATCATCAGCATCTCTGTATACAATGGATAAGACAGTTGCTTGCTGCTTGTAGTAACCAATTTTGCATAGCTAGCCAATGACTTGGAGAAGCAGCAGCATGGATAGAGTTTTTAAAGTACTTTATAGAAAAACTTGAGCTTTGATCAGAGCAAAGAGGATCTCTGTTTCCTTTCCACTGTGTCCCACTGGCTGATCTATTCATCTTGATCTGATTTTATCTACATGGAAGACAAAAGGGATGTGAAAAGAGAGATCATGCTATGAATTACTTGTTCAGGACTCCATATTCTCCTTAGAATAAGAGTCATGCCCTTAGTGATAATCTTACTAGAGAGCCCTTTTTGATCTTACCTGGGGCACTTTTAGTCTGAGACACATATATATATGTGTCATATATATATGTGTGTATAATTTACCCTCGATTATATTCAGTGATTCTGGGTCAAGTTGGTTATGTAGGAGGATCCTGACCTCACCTCCTCCTATGGACACTCCAAATCTACAACTGTATAAGGAAGAATAAGAAACTCCAAAACTAGATGAGCCACTCCTATACTCCTACACATCAGACAAATGAGAAAAAACCCACACCGAAATGGGTAGAAAAGGCTGAGACACAGTCTCACCCTAAACTCCACTCCTGGCACAGTAACCAGTGGTTGGGAGGGAACTCGCAGAGCTGAGCTTCTAACTGAGGAGTGGGAGGTTTAAATCTCACATCTGGCACCCCAGCTTTTGAGACCTACACCTGCGAGGTAAGCCCCAGAATATCCAGATTTGAAAGCCAATGGGACTTGCATCTGAAAGACCCACAAGGCTATAGTGAACTAAAGAGCAGTTCTTTAAGTGCTCATGCCTGGCTACCCTGCAGGGTCCAGTGCAAAGGTAGTTGAGTGAAAAGTGTCCAGTCTTTCTGTGAAAGAGGCCTATTTGCTTATCTTACAGCACTGGCCTGAGAGTTAGACATCTAATTTAACACATATCTAGGAGCCTACTGAAATATTCTCCAAAGACAGAGGCTTGCACTCTCCCTCTGCCTTGTTCCAGGTCTCCAGTATCTCCTTGAGAAGAGCTTGTGCACATCTAGTGCCCTGTTCTTTGCAGCAGCTGCCCAAGAGACACCCCTTGATCACCTGCCTCTGGTGGGCAGCAGGGTTTATGTCCACAGGTTCCATAGGACTGTAACAAATAAAGAAACCATTCTTAACTGACTACCACCCTCAGGGCACAGCATGGATGTAGCAGACTGAAACACCGCCAGTATTTCTGTGAAACAGGTACCTTTGCTTATCTTGGAACTTTGGCTTGGGGAGAAGGCTTCTGGTTTAATACACATCCAGAGACATGCTGAAATACTTTCTAAAGATTGTAGAGGCCAGTGGGAGCCATCTTTGCATACCTTTTTGCCTTGCTCTAGGTCACTGGTATCTCCCAGAGGGGGATTTGTGTGCATGTCTAGCATCCTGGTTTTGCAGCTGGCACCCAGGACACATCCTTTGATCACCTGCCTCTAGTGGCCCCTGGGGCTTACATTCTCAGGTCCCACAGGACTGTAACAAATGGAGAAACAGTTGTTAACTGGTTAGCCCATTCTAGAGCATAGCACAGATCAGTTCAGTTTAGGTCCGACTCTTTGCAACCTCATGAATTGTAGCATGCCAGGCCTCCCTGTCCATCCGTCTTACTTGGGTTTCTCTTACCTTGGGCGTGGGGTATCTCTTCATGGCTGCTCCAGCAAAACGCAGCCGCTGCTCCTTGTCTTGGACGAGGGGTATCTCCTCACCGCCGCCCTTCCTGATCTTCAACGTGGGATAGCTCCTCTAGGCCCTCCTGCGCCTGCGCAGCCACGGCTCCTTGGACGTGGGGTTGGTCTTCCCGGCCGCCGCCCCTGGCCTCGGGCTTGGGGGCGTGGGATAACTCCTCTCTTTGCCGCCCTTGACCTCGGACGTGGGGTAGCTCCTCTCGGCCGCCGCTATTCGGGCATAGGGTTCTCCCGGCTTCTGCTCCTGACTTCGGACGTGGGGTAGCTCCTCTCGGCCGCACTTAGTGCGCCGGTCCCATAGCACAGATAACCAGCATGAAATACACCCCAATGTTTGTGTAAAGAGGCTTACTAACTTATCTTCATGGCTGTGGCCTGAGGGGAGGCTTCTAATTAAACTTTACACATCTATGGTCTGACTATAAACTTCTTCAGAGACTGGGCAGGCCAGTGGGCATCATTTTTGTGCTCTCCCTGTACCCTGTCCCAGATTGCTGGTATCTCTGAACAGTGTGTATGTCTGACTTTGCAGCTTTTGTGACTGCCACTGGGAGGACACATCCTTAATAGCTTGACTCTGGTGACCAGTGGGGCTTGTGGTAGCAAACGAAGTAGCAATTCTTAATTGTCTATCACGTCTAGGCTTAGTGTCCAGTTGAGTGACTGAACAACAAACAAAAACAAAACAAGCAGC
The DNA here is from genome assembly GCF_055505025.1 of Bos grunniens. Classification (NCBI taxonomy): domain Eukaryota; kingdom Metazoa; phylum Chordata; class Mammalia; order Artiodactyla; family Bovidae; genus Bos; species Bos grunniens. The sequence goes on from NC_141192.1 coordinate 17,637,732, forward strand.
ACATATTTAAATGTTTGATGAGGTTTTGGTATACTAATTGGATGTATACAGTGGTGAAACCATCAGCATAATCAAAATAATGAATATATTCATCACCCCCTAGGATGTCTTTGTGCCCATTTGTAATCCTGCCTTCCCACTTTTTCCCTGGCAAGTCCCAGGCAGCCACTGATCTTACCATCTTCCATATCCTTACTGGTTATCTATTCCTGTCTCTGTCAATTATTGAGAGAAGGGAGTTGATCACTTTATTTGTGAATTTGTCTGTATCTTTTCAGTTCCATCAGTTTTTGCTTTAGATGTTTTGAAACTCTCTTACTAGGTACATGCACGCTTAGGATTATTCTGTCTTCCTGGTGAATTGACCCTCTTTCATTATATAATTGACCCTCTTTATCCTTGCTAATATTTCTTTTGCTCTAAAGTCCACATAGGCTGATATTTATGTAGCTACTCTCTTTATTTTAATTCACTTTTCATGATACCTCTTTTTCCATTATGTTACTTTTAACCTACCTATATGATTATATTTAAAATAGGTTTTTTATGGACCACATGTAATTGGATCTTGTTTTTTATCCAATATGACAGTTTCTACCTCTTAATGTATTTAGATGATTTATATTTAATGTAATTTTTGATATGTTTAGATTAAGGTCTACCATTTTATTGTTTGTTTTCCCCTTTTATGTTACTCTTACCTCTTTCCTGCATTCTTTTCAGATTATTTAGAGATTTTTTAAAAAATTTAGTTTACTTATTTATTTTTGGCTGTGCTGAGTCGTCCTTGCTGCACAGGCATTTCTCTAGTTGCAGTAAGCAGGGGCTGCTCTCTAGTTGAGGTGCATGGACTCCTTATTGCAGTGGCCTCCCCCATTGAGGAGCACAGGCTCTAGGGTGCACAGGCTTCAGTAACTGTGGCATGTGGGCTCCACAGTTGCAGTTCCCAGGCTCTAGAGCACAGGCTCAGTAGTTGTGGCATGTGGACTCAGTTGCTCAGCATATGGGAGATCCTCCTGGACCACAGATCGAACCTGTGTCTCCTGCATTTAGGTAGATTCTTCATCACTGAGTCACCAGGGAATCCCTGAAGGTTTTTTCATATTTCGTATTGATTTTGGCAGAGGAATTTAAGTATATTTTGTTCTGTATCTTTAATGGTTGCTACTGGGATTATAATATATCAATACATAGTTAATTTTTCACAGTTTACTAAGAATTTATAGTTTACTGCTTCAAGTGGAGTATTCTCCCCAGTTTATGGTATAGTACCATATGTATTAGGCTTCCCTGGTAGCTCAGCTGGTAAAAGAATCCGCCTGCGATGCAGGAGACCCCAGTTTGATTCCTGGGTTGGGACTCTCTTCCTGGAGAAAGGATAGGCTACCCACACCAATATTCTTGGGCTTCCCTGCTGGCTCAGACAATAAAGAATCCACCTACAATGTGGGAGATCTGGCTTTGATCCCTGGGTTGGGAAGATCCCCTGGAGGGGGGTATGGCAACCCACTCCAGTATTCTTTCCTTGAGAATCCCCACGGACAGAGGAGCCTGGCAGGCTATAGTCATGCAGGAGTTGGACACAACTGAGCAACCAAGCACACATCATATGTAGTACAGCTACATAACTTGAAAACTTTTCCAGATACTGTTTTAAGGTTTTATTTTGACTGCCAAAATAATCTGTTAAATTTATCTGTAATAGGTATTAGGTATTTCTATTGTTCTTTATTTATTCCTTAAGTTCCATATTTTCTTCTGGTATCACTTTCTTCACACTTGAAGGATAACATTTTTAAAGCAGTTCTGCTGGTGATGAATTCTCTTGGTTTTCCTTCATTTGAGAACATTTTTATTTTGTCTTCCTTTTTTTTTAAGGTAGTTTTTTTTTTTCAAATATTTATTTATTTATTTATGACTGTGCTGGGTCTTTGTTGCTGCCCACAGTCTTTCTCTAGTTGTGGGCAAGCAGGCTCAGGAATTGTTATGCATGGGCTCAGTTGCCCCCAGGCATATAAGATCTTCCTGGACCAGGGATTGAACCTATGTCCTTTGCATTATTGCAAGGCAGGTTTTTAATCACTGGATCACCAGGGAAGCCCTGTCTTCATTCTTGAAAAATATTTTCACTAAATAAAGAAATCTGGGTTGAAACTCTTTTCTTTTAGCACTTTTACAATTTCAGCGAAAGTTTCTCTCTTGTATCTGATGAACTTGAACTATACTTTGTTGATTTACATAAGCTGAAAATACAATCATTTATATAAAAATTTAGGATACTTTTCTGCATCCATTTTTTAGGATAAATTCTAGTATTAAACTGAAAAATGAGTCTCTAAATATTGAAGGATAGCTGGGACTTCTTATGTAAAATTATATAGTTTCCATTTACTTAAGCTCTAATTTTTAGATTTTATTTATGTGATTATATCAAAATTATATATGTGATTCAGTTTCATTTATGTCTTTTGACAAAATGAGTAGCTATCATCTTTAAAACAAACCTGTTAAATGTTCACTCAAGAGCTTCAACTGAGACTATTCTTACATGCACATTTACATTATTTTTAGTGTGGATTCAAGATGGGCAACTGTCATAATTTAAAAAGATTGTTAGACTTAAAATCCAAAACAATCATTTAATCCTTTTGAGGGTCGTCTTTCTCATGAATGAAAAGGAGGAGATAGTGTTCAGGTCACTCTGTTAACATTAAATGATTGTGGGAGTTATTTGAAGGGAAGTTTGAGATCCATAGAAAACACCCTAGGCATAGCAGCATAACATCCAGTGTTTCTAAGTTAAGACCCAAAGAATGAGGGTGGAGAAATGGAAGGGGAGTCATCTGATTACATTTTCAAATTATACATGCTATGTTTTCACCTTTCAGCATACTCTCCCTTCCCCACTATAATTGAGGCTATTAGAATTTTAAGAGAAGTAGGGAGTAAGGACAGAATGAAGTAGTCCATCCACATTTCCCATACTTCACCCCCCAACCATGTTAAGAACTGATCTAATCCAACCATCTCCTTCTTTTGACAAGTAAAGAAATCTAAATATAACAGGATGAACCAATCATGTATTTCAACTAAGTACTTATGTCTAATACAGACATAAAATATTGCTTTTAAATGACAGGAATTCTCAGTACATGCCAGGCTGTCCACACATGCCCCATTCTTTTTTTGGATAGATGCCCATGGTAAAATATGTTCCCAACTATAGTAAAGAGCATTCAGTGAAAAACATAAATCCGTTTAAGTTAACTTTTGAATTCTTTTGGATATTATGGTAATAACTTGAAATGTAGCTAGTCTAAATTGAGATGTGCTATAATTGTAAAATACACACTGGATTTTAAAAACTCAGTATATATGTAATGCAAAATATCTCAATAAGTTTTGTATTGATTATATGTTGAAATCATGCTATTTTGGATATATTCAGTTAAGTTAAATATATTATTAAAATTAATTTTACCTGTTTCTATTTACTTTCTTAAAGGCAGTTGTTAGGAAATATTATATTATGCATGTAGCTCACATGTATTTGTGTTGAACAGTGATGCTCTAATTAGTAAGCATATATTTCCCTTACTTATGAGATATGTGATCCTAGACTGATTCTCATTCCTTTGTAAAGGACTAGGAAGGGCCTTTTTTTTTTCTGGGAACTCTGAGGATTTTCCTGTTCTTGGTTTTCTGAGATTTCATAAGCATACACTGAATTACAAGTAAGTTTTGTTCATTTTACTTAAATGAGAAATTTTCTGCTAATATTTTCTGAATTATTTCATCTGTATTTCTGAATGAGAAAAGATCTTGCATGACAGAAGACCTTGTATTGAGTCTCTGTTTTTCTATAATTCACTCTTCTGTTTTCTCTTTTCCATTCTGTTGTTTTTTTGGCAGTGGTCCAGGGAGATAACTTTTCGTAATTTCTTGACAGTATATTAAGAAATATGGGGAAATGGGTAATCACAGTTTTGTTGTTGTTCAGTCGCTAAGTTGTGTCGACTCTTGTAACCCCATAGAATGCGGCATCACAGTCTTCCCTGTTCTTCACCATCACCTAGAGTTTGCTTATATTCATGTCCATTGAGTCAGTGCTGCCATCCAACCATATCATCCTCTGTATTCCCCTGTTCTCCTCCTGCCTTCAATCTCTCCCAGCATCAAGGTCTTTTCCAATGAGTCAGCTCTTTGCATCAGATGGACAAAGTATTGGAGCTTCAGCTTCAGTATCAGTCCTTCCAATGAATATTCAGAACTGATTTCCTTTAGGATTGACTGACTTGATCTCCTTGCAGTCCAAGGGACTCTCAAGAGACTTTTCTAACACCACAATTCGAAAGCATCAATTCTTTGGTGTTCAGCCTTCTTTATGGTCCAACTCTCACATCCAACATGACTATTGGAAAAACCATAGCTTTGACTAGACAGACCTTTGACGGCAAAGTAATGTCTCTTCTTTTTAATACACTGTCTAGGTTTGTCATAGCTTTTCTTCCAAGGAGCAAGCATCTTTTAATTTCATGGCTGCAGTCACCATTCTCAGTGATTTTGGAGCCCAAGAAAATAAAGTCTGTCACTGTTTCCGTTGTATCCTCATCTATTTGCCATGAAGTGATGGGACCAGAGGCCATGATCTTAGGTTTTTGAATGTTGACTTTTAAGCCAGCTTTTTAACTTTCCTCTTTCACCTTCATCAAGAGACTCTAGTTCCTCTTTGCTTTCTGCCACAAGAGTGGTGTCATCTGCATATCTGAGGTTATTGATATTTCTCCCAGCAATCTTGATTCCAGCTTGTGCTTCATTCCCCCCAACCATTTTGCATGATGGTCTGTTCTCTGCATATAAGTTAAATACTCAGGGTAACAATATACAGCCTTGATGTACTCCTTTCCCAGTTTTGAATCAGTCCGTTGTTCCATGTCCTGTTCTAACTGTTGCTTCTTGTGCTGCATACAGGTTTCTCAGGAGGCGGGTAAGGTGGTGTGGTATTCCCATTTCTTGAAGAATTTTCTTCAGGTTGTTGTGAGCCACACAGTCAAAGGCTTTAGCATAGTTGACAAAGCAGAAGTAGATGTTTTTCTGAATTCTCTTGCTTTTTTGATGATCCAATGGATGTTGGCAATTTGATCTCTGATTCCTCTGCCTTTTCTAAATCCAGCTTGTACATCTAGAAGTTCTCAGTTCACATACTGTTGAAGCCTAGCTTGAAGGATTTTGAGCATGACCTTGCTAACATGTGAAATGAATGCAGTTGTGTGGTAGTTTGAATATATTCTTTGGCATTGCCTTTTTTTGGAATTAGAATGAAAATTGATCTTTTCCAGTCCTGTGGTCACTGCTGAGTTTCCAAATTTGCTGGAATATTGAGTGCAGCACTTTTAACAGCATCGTCTTTTAGGCTTTGAAATAGTTCAGCTGGAATTCCGTTATCTCCACTAGCTTTGTTCATAGTGATGCTATTGAGGCCCACTTGACTTCGCACTCCAGGATGTCTGGCTCTAGGTGAGTGATCACACCATTGTGGTTATCTGAGTCATTAAGATCTTTTTTGTATGGTTCTTCTGTCTATTCTTGCCACCTCTTCTTAATTTTTTTGGCTTCTGTTAGGTTCATACTGTTTCTGTCCTTTATTGTGCCCATTTCTTCATGAAATGTTCCCTTGGTATCTCTAATTTTCTTGAAGAGATCTCTGTTCTTTCCCATTCTATTGTTTCCCTCTATTTCTTTGCACTGTTCACTTAGGAAAGCTTTCTTATCTCTCCTTGCTAGTTTTAATTGTCTACAACTCTTTCTTGTTCTCTATTTTTTTTATCATAGAAGCATGTTCTGCCTTTATAACTGATATTTTCTTGAGTACACGTGAAGTTTCAAATTAGATTTGTTTTTAATTTTTTTTTTTTTTTGACTTATCTTCTTTTGCAGTCAGTGGTTCATTTTATTCTGGACAGACTTCTAGAAGGTGAAGCACATTTTAGATTAGCATGTGTAACCAAATGTGTAGAAGCAGAAATGCAAAAAGCTTCCTTTGAGACAGTGATATTCCCATCATTGTATTACTGTGAGCATAATGAAATAAGGGCCTGAACTGGCATGAAGAAAGTGAGAACTGAAAGAAAACAACTGAGTAATTATGCAAGAAAAATAAGTATAATTGGGAACTGATTTCTCCACTCTAAAAATTCCCACAGCATCCTCTTACTGAACTCATTGTATATCCCCTTGCAACATTATTGCATATGTCTTTCTTACAAAACTGTGACTCTTCAAGGCAAGAGCCGTATCTTACACATTCAGTTTTGTGTTTTTTTTTAAGTATTTAGTGATCAAGCACTACTCCAAATACTGGGATAAAACAATCATCAAAAACAGAAAATACCAGCCCTCAAGAACACTGAATATATTTCCTTTTATCTTTCATGGTGCTTAGTATTTCACAATGCTAGGAATTCCCAAGGCTAAATTTATTATTTAGCCCACCTTTAAAAGGTCATATTAAGATGGCTGATTTGAATTTGTTAGGTGTGTTGCAAAATGTCTCCTGGTATTAAACTCATATCTCTTTATACATTTTTATACAAAAAATGATTATGCTTTCAGATAAAACTAATATCCCCTCACCTTATTTAGAGGTAATATATCATTTTGATGTAATGAAAAAGTATCATCCTGGGAAGAGTCCAGGGTTCTAGTTTGGCTTTACTGTTGAATAGGTTTGCACATGACTAGGTCTGTAAATGGACCCTTTTTATCTCTTAAGAGTTTCATATTCTCTTATATAAAATAAAGGATTGGTATTTTTTAGTACCAACACTTTAAGTCTGAAAGTGGGACAGAATTTTCATTTCTGTTCAAATAATGTTGTAGCTAAACCATCTCAATGGGATTGGAAACAGAACTGAGAGCTAGCATTTCACGTATTTCACCGGAGTTATAATCAGTGACTAAGCATTATTTCTTTCTGTTTTACAGACTTGGGTCTGGATCAATATACAATAAAACGCTTTGATGGAAAGGTGAGTGAACTACGACACAACATGTATATCCTGTTGTTTATTAAAGTTCCTCTAAAGTTATTTGTGAGAAATTTCTGAATACCTGTTTATCTTATTGAAAAAGCTTGGTGCTTACATTGGGAGGCCTTGTAAGTGCCTTCAAATGGTTCTACAGAAAAAATCAAGCAGAAGGTTCTTCTGTGTTTTTGCATATAAAGTAATACTGTTGGGTTGTCTGCTGTGTATAATGAGGGCTAATTGAGTGTGTTTTGACATTTGAATTTTAATTTAGAAGCCATTATAAAGGTTAACAACTCCCCAGTATTATATTTATATTTCTTATAAAAACACCTATCTGATTTGACTTTCCTTAGACTTTGATAGTATGTAGTCATAACCCTAACAAGAAAATTGCAGAAGTCCTTACTAGTAGTTTTAAAACAGTTATGAAGAGCACCCCAATATGCATATAAAGTTTGCATTATACTTACTTTTAATTTATTTTATGCCTGAGTAAATCATGTAATAAATCATTAAGTATAGGAAATGAAACTTTCAATTTTATTATCTCAAAACAGTCAGTTAAACATGTTTTTCCCTTTCAGGCTGAATTCTCCAAAAAGAAAAAGAAAATATTACACAGAGTCAGAGAGAAAAGTAAAAGTTCTATTTTCAAGAGGAGGAAGAAAGCACAGCAGGAAAAAGATCGAGCCAGGGATGGCTTTACAAAGCTTAACAAGAAGGAAGTCAGAAGGAAAATCATGAAGTGGCTGAAAAAGGCAGGATTACAAACTAGGCTCTAGACAGGTAGAAGTCAGGGTTAATAGAAGCTGATGTTGCAGAAATGTGTCAATCCTGCATCCTTATATAAAATACATGTATTGGTAAGGTGAAGATATAAGTGCTCAGATTCTTGCACAAGTGGAAAGAATTAGTGGCTGCTTTAAAAGCTGAGAGATCTGAGAGATCTTGGAAGCCAAGGCTTCCAGCCTAAAATTTACTTTTTCTATTCAGGTGGCACAATGCCTCCATCTGTGGTTATCCTCTTTTTAAAATTACATGTTCTAAAAGAAAGAATGATTAAAAAAAGAAAGGGCATTTAGATGCTAGGAGACCCAGATTCAGAGTTCTAGCTTTGCTTTGGGACAACCCCATCTTCTCTCTGATCCTTGGTGTCTCTACTATCCATATAAAGGGTTGCTGCAGACACTGGTGCCAGGGTCTGATTTCAAGTCTCTGGCAGGTTAGGCCCCTATCTTATCTATCTTTATGTCACTCAGAGTCCAGAGTATGCTTGGCACATAGGAAGGAGGTAACCAATAAAATGTTTGACTGACCTGAGAAAAAAATCAACTAGTCAATTGCATATTCCTTGGAGGTATGACTCATGATGTCACTAATATCTTACAACAAAATCAGTTTTGTAGATCACTTGTTTTTTTTTTTTTTTTTTTGGCTACTGAAGGAATCCAGAGTAACATGAGAATTCAGTCCTTTTTTGTAAACCCCAAAATATGTAAAGTTGGATATATGTGCAAGTTGAACAGCAACTTTACATGTTAAAAGGGGAATTTCCATTCCTAGAGAACTCCCAAATATAGAAGCCCTAATAGTAACTCATGTTTTATATGTGCTCTTTACTTTTTCCTGTTTTGGCCAGTGCTTGTCAACTTGATGCTAGAAATTTGCAACTTTTGGATTGATTGATGAGCTCTACTTTTGTTTCAATTGATTTAAATCTTTGACCTCTACATTTCTTATCATTTGTGTTGTTTGCATTTTTTTTCAATTTCCACTCATCTTTATAAAATAGCAAGAGTAAAATGCAATAAAAATATAAAGTATTTGAGTTTCCTGAGCCATACAGCAGATTCATGTTGAGGTTTGACAGAAAACAGCAAAATTCTATAAAGCAATTATCCTTCAATAAAAGGCAAATAAATTTAAAAAATAATTTAAAGTATTTGTGTGCTCCTCTTGCTATGGAGACAAAAATGGCAGTGCTTCTATGTTTGGAAGGCACTCTTAACAGATTATAGTTGCAAATGTTTATGCACTGAAGCGCAAAATCTGAAATCAGAGTAGGAAAGGCAAGATTTAAGGATATCAGTGTTCTAATGTTTGAAAGTTTGATTTATATGAAAGTCAGGCATATAAAAGTTGACTTCATCCAGGGGAACAGATTCTGAAAGAAAATAAAAGAATGGGACGCTTACATAAGGAGATATAAAATTGAGCCAGTGACCCTGAGCCAGCTAGCCTGTTCCCCAGAAAAAGTGCACAAATTCCCCTTTCATCCACATAATGATGTGCATGTTTAATTCCTTTGCTAGTTTCTTCATTTAAGTCCTATATTCTATCAAATATATTATTAAGGTTTTATTTTAAGGAGTGAAGGTTATGCTTTGTAAATGGGATACTTTAACTTAGTTCATGTCTAGTTTATGTCTTTATGAATTGTCTTTGTTTCATGAAGTCTAAGAAAGTAGTTTCTATACTGTTTTTAAATCTTAAATAATTAAGAGTGCAAGTTCATTCAGTGCTTAATTAACTTAGTAGTTTTTTCAGGGATTTTTGCAGTGTATCAAGTTTTTTTCTCAATAATTTTAAGAATCAATGCTTATTCTGTTGTAGCCACGCATTCTGGGAAACAAACTCACTCAGAAGGACAATGCAGATAGTGGAGTGCAGTTTATTATACCGGTGGGCCCAAGGCAGAGTCTCCTCTTAGCCAAGGACCCTGACCAGTTTTTCTGAAAACCTTATATACCCTAAGTGTACATGCCCAAACCCACCTCCCCAAATTCCCTGAAACTAGTGTGAACAAAGGAAAAGAAAGATACGATCAAAGTTAATCCCTGATTCATATGCCTTAAGCCTAGGTAGTTAACAGTGGACAATTATCAATAGGCCTGTGGTCATCCCCCAATAAGCATAATAGAATGTATGATTCTATTCGGTTACACAGATAATTAGGGTATTCTTTTAGGCAACAGAGAGTCTAGGTATGAGCACTAGGGCCCTTCCATCCAGGGGACCTGGTTTTCCAGTTGGTATGTTGTATCCATAGGTACTGGGCATATAGCTCAAGGTCCACAGTCCGGCCCAAGATGGAGTCCAGCTTTCAAGATGGAGCCTGTTCTGTTTCCTCCTTCAATTCAAGTGTTGATCTTAATTCTTTTCCTTTGGATCTTCATGACTCTTGTTATCCCAATCAGAAAATCTCAGTTGCTGAGTAGCAGTTTCCAGAGTACATAACTCCTAAAATAATTTCCTGTTGAAAAAACAGATGTATGTGGTAATTATAGTAAATTTCATGCATGATGGTTAGAAACTTAGTAGTCATTACTACTAAGAAAACACTTGCGTTTCCTTTCAAACTTACTTTGATTTTTAAACAGATAATTTTCTTTCTCCCTCTCTCCTTTTTTTAACTTGAAAAGATGAACTAGTTATAAATTACTTAGAGAAATATTTGTTCTCATCCTCTTTATTTCTCCGTTGTTTTAACATTCAGCACACCATTTAATTAAGTCTATCATTTGACCACTAAGAAATTGTCTTATTTTATTGCCTTCATGTTGACAAAACACTAAAGTGACAAAAACACTTTAGTGTTTTTGGTCAATAAGAGCAAGAAGAAATGTAGAAGTAGTATCATTTTCCTGAAGTGTTTTCTCATTTGTACTTGAATTTCATACAAACTCCAGCAAAGTAGGAAAGAATGGCCCAATGATATTGACAAATAATTGCAGTTACTCCTTACTTCTCATCTTTTTTTCTTTTTGACTAGAGAATTTTCAAGAAGTAAATGAAACTGCTGTTTCAACTGATAGTTTGTGAAATTGAATTTGATTAAGCAGCTTTTGAATTTGAGGGGGAAGATCTTTTTCCAGAGCTCATCACTACCTTATGTTAATGTATGCTAAGGATGCTTAGCATACCCTTACTCTAAGGATGCTTAGCAATTTCCTTTGTAGAAAAGTCATGCAATACATTATTATTGAAACTTGCAGCATTTATGCATTTCAAAACTATCTGCTAACACAGGCCTTGTAGAAACTACAGTCAGTGGCCTTTTGTTTTAAAAATATATTTTGTAGGGACTTCCCTGGTGGTGCAGTGGAAAAGAATCCACCTGCCAGTTCAGGGGACACAGGTTCAATCCCTGATCCGGGAGGATCCCATGTGCCTCGGAGCAACTAGGAGAGTGCTCCACAATAAGACAAGCCGCCACAACAAGAGGCAGGTGCACCACAACCGGAGAGCAGCCCTGTTCACTGCAGTTAGGGAAAGCCTGCACAAAGCGACCAACACCCAGCACAGCAACAACAAAAAAAGAATAAATAATTTTTAAAAAGAATATATTTTGTAGGTAAATGATATTTTTAAAAATATTCAGACTAGTTTAAAAACCTCAACACTTAAAGAGTTCAGATTTTCTATTTGAGGATATTTGAAAATCATTATAATTAGAGTGTTGGCACTAGTATACAGATGGTAACACAGAATATGGTCTGGCTTTTCTTTTAGTGTAATATATCATAGATTTTAAAAAAAAAAATGCATTCTTTCCCCACAGTCTCGTGTACATTCTCGTTATGATTGGTTAATGCCATTATTTCATGAATTATTTCTTTAATGAAAGCTGTACTTTTTCCTGAGTTTAACTTTTTATCATCTAATAATTGGTCTGTAAGACAAAGCACCCTTCTAAATAGAGCCTTTATTTTACATAGTTGTCAAATATTTGTTCATGTAATTGCTGTCCTGAAACCTTTCATTTTCCTGTTTCTCTTCCTTCTCCTTTTTTCCTTAACATTCCACCAGTTAGAAATTATGTTTTATATTTTCTGTTCTTATTGTCTGTAATAGACAATTTTCTCTATCTCAAACCCTACCATGAGGTTTTTTTTTTTTCAAGTTATGGTAGAAAACTGCATCATCTAGGTAAAATTGTTTCTTCAAAGAATACCAGTATTCCAGAGCCTTGAAGTAGTCAAAGTTCATGCTGTCTTTGAAGTAGTTAATACTCTATTTTTAAGTAATGATGAATTGCCCATTGAAACTAGTTGTCCATTATTATCATTCCAAAACATTTTTTTTTTGAAAATAGATTTTTTATTCTTTCCTTTATATCAAGTTCCCTTTTCCCCTAACCTCTCCCTGAACTTTTCAAAAATCATGCCTCTGGAATGAGTCTTTTCATTATTTGTAATTTCAGTCCCCTTAGAATCTCTCCTAATTTGGAGAAAGAATTAACATGTGTTTTATTTCCATCTCCTTTATGATGCTGTCAAGAATATTTGTTTACATGGAAAAGGTATACATTTTAAATCAAATTGAAACATTGTCCACATTGAGGTGAAAGAGAGGAAAGTACAGTCAAAGTCTAGAAAAGAAAATACAGATTATAGTGTTTATAATAAAAAGATGATATGCAAGAATAAAAAAGATAGAGCTATAGTTAGAAGTCAAAGCTTTAATATAACCAAATGCTTTTAATTACTCACTTAGGTAAAAGTTGTTTTTAAAAATATTGGTGAAGTTTAAAATTCCATTCCTTTTAGGGAGAAGTCTTGTTTCCCCAAGTGGAGTATGGGCACATTTTTTTTCCTGTACTGTAATGGTCTGAATGCTGTGAGTTGTGATTATTCATATCACAGATAAAATATGAGTCTGCCAATAAGGTCAAGTATAGTATTACTCCTTGATGCATATAGTAAGTTATGTAAGAGATTTCCTGTCTTTTAAGAGTAAATTGTATTGCAGATCAAAGATGTTAGTTAGCAGGGGGACTGAAGTTCTTATGGTATAGAATTTGGTGGTCCCCTGGAGAAGGAAGTGGCAAACAACTTCAGTATTGTCTTGAGAACCCCATGAACAGTATGAAAAGGCAATAAGATAGGACACAAAGATGAACTCCCCAGGTCGGTAGGTGCCCAATATGCTACTGAAGATCAGTGGAGAAATAACTCCCGAAAGAATGAAGAGATGTAGACAAAGCAAAAACAACACCCACTTGTGGATGGGACTGGTGATGGAGGTAAACTGCAATGCTGTAAAGATCAGTGTTGCATGGGAACCTGGCATGTCAGGTCCATGAAGCAAGGCAAATTGGAAGTGGTCAAACAGGAGGTGGCAAGAGTAAACATCGATATTTTAGGAATCAGTGAAGTATAATGGACTGGAATGGGTGAATTTAATTCAGATGACCATTATATCTACTACTGTGGGCAAGATCCTTTAGAAGAAATGGAGTAGCCATCATAATCAATAAAAGACTCTGAAATGCAGTTCTTGGATGCAATCTCAAAAGCGACAGAATGATCTCTGTTTGTTTCCAAGGCAAACCATTCATTGTCACAGTAATCCAAGTCTACACCTCAGCCAGTAATGCTGAAAAAGTTGAATGTTTCTATGAAGACCTACAAGACCTTCTAGAACTAAACCCAAAAAAGATGTCCTTTTCATTATAGGGGATTGGAATGCAAAAGTAGGAAGTCAAGAGATACCTGGAGTATCAGGCAAATTTGGCCTTGGAGTACAAAACGAAGCAGGGCAAAGGCTAACAAGAGTTTTGCCAAGAGAATGCACTGGTCATAGCAAACACCCTCTTCCAACAACACAAGGGAAGACTCTATGGTCAATACTGAAATTAGATTGATTATATTCTTTGCAGCCAAAGATGGAGAAGCTCTCTAGAGTCAGCAAAAATAAGACCGGGAGCTGACTGTGGCTCAGATCATGACCTCCTTATTGCCAAATTCAGGCTTAAATTGAAGAAAGTAGGGAAAACCACCAGACCATTCATGTATGCCCTAAATCAAATCCCTTATGATTGTACAGTGGAAGTAAGAAACAGATTCAAGGGATTAGATCTGATAGAGTGCCTGAAGAACTGTGGAAAGTAGTTTGTAACATTGTATGGGAGGCAGTGATCAAGACCACCGCCAAGAAAAAGAAATCCAAAAAGGCAAAATGGTTGTCTGAGTAGGCCTTACATATACCTATGAAAAGAAGAGAAGCGAAAGGCAAAGGAGAAAAGGAAAGATCTACTCATTTGAATGCAGAGTTCCAAAGAACAGCAAGGAGAGATAAGAAAGCCTTCCTTAGTGATCAATGTGAAGAAATAGAGGAAAACAATAGAATGGGAAAGACTAGAGATCTCTTCAAGAAAATTAGAGATACCAAGGGAACATTTCATGAAAAAAGATGGGCACAATAAAGGATGGAAATGGTATGGACCTAACAGAAGCTGAAGATATTATGAAGAGATGGCAAGAATACACAGAAGAACTATACAGAAAAGATCTTCATGACCCTGATAACCACGATGGTGTGATCACTGACCTAGAGCCAGACATCCTGGAATGTGAAGTCAAGTGGGCCTTAGGAAGCATCACTATGAACAGAGCTAGTGGAAGTGATGGAATTCCAGTTGAGCTATTTCAAATCCTAAAAGATGATGCTGTGAAAGTGCTGCACTCAATATGCCAGCAATTTTGGAAAACTCAACAGTGGCCACAGGACTGAAAGAGGTCAGTTTTCATTCCAGTCCCAAAGAAGGGCAATGCCAAAGAATGTTCCAACTACCACACAATTGCATCATCTCGCACACTAGCAAAGTAATGCTCAAAGTTCTCCAAGCCAGGTTTCAATAGTATGTGAACTGTGAACTTCCAGATGTTCAAGCTGGTTTTAGAAAAGGCAGAGGAACCAGAGATCAAATTGCCAACATCCGTTGGATCATCAGAAAAGCAAGCGAGTTCCAGAAAAACATCTTACTTCAGCATATAAAAAGCAGAGACATTACTTTGCCAACAAAGGTCCTTCTAGTCAAAGCTATAGTTTTTCCAGTAGTCATGTATGGATTTGAGATTTGGACTATAAAGAAAGCTGAGTGCCGAATAATTGATGCTTTTGAAATGTGGTGTTGGAGAACACTTTTTGAAAGTCCCTTTGACTGCAAGGAGATCCAGTCCATCCTAAAGGAAACCAGTCCATCCTAAAGGAAATCAGTCCTAAATATTCATTGAAAAGACTGATGCTGAAGCTGAAACTCCAATACTTTGTCCACCTGATGCAAAGAACTGACTTATTTGAAAAGACCCTCATGCTGGAAAAGATTGAAGGCAGGAGGAGAAGGGGATGACAGAAAATGAGATGGCTGGATGGCATCATTGGCTCAATGGACATAAGTTTGAGTAAACTCTGGGAGTTGGCAATAGACAGAGAGGCCTGTCGTGCTGCAGTCCTTGGGGTTGCAAAGAGTCGGACACGGCTGAGTGACTGAACTGAACTGAATCTGCTTCATTGACTATGCCAAAGCCCTTGTCTGTGCGGCTTATGATAAACTGTGGAAAATTCTGAAAGAGGTGGGAATACAATATCACCTGACCAGCCTCCTGAGAAATCTTTATGCAGATCAAGAAGCAACAGTTAAAAAAAAAAAAAAAGAAGAAGAAGCAACAGTTAAAACTGGATATGGAACAACAGACTGGTTTCAAATCGGGAAAGGAGTACGTCAAGGCTGCATATTGTCACCCTACTTATTTAACTTATATGCAGAGTATATCATACAAAACGGTGGGGTGGATGAAAAACAAGGTGGAATCAAGATTTCTGGGAGAAATATCAATAATCTCAGATATGCAGATGACACCACCTTTATGGCAGAAAGCAAAGAAGAACTAAAGAACCTCTTGATGAAAGTGAAAGAGGAGAGTGAAAAAGTTGGCTTAAAGCTCAACATTCAGAAAACTAAGATCATGGCATCCAGTCCTATCACTTCGTGGCAAATAGATGGGGAAACAATGGAAACAGTGAGAGACTATTTTTTGGGCTCCCCAGTCACTTCAGATGGTGACTGCAGCCATGTGGTGTTGGAGAAGACTCTTGAGAGTCCCTTGGACTGCAAGGAGATCCAACCAGTCCATTCTAAAGGAGATCAGTCCTGGGTGTTCGTTGGAAGGACTGATGCTGAAGCTGAAACTCCAATACTTTGGCCACCTCATGCAAAGAGTTGACTCATTGGAAAAGCCCCGGATGCTGGGAGGGTTTGGGGGCAGGAGGAGAAGGGGACGACAGAGGATGAGATGGCTGGATGGCATCACTGACTCAATGGACATGAGTTTGAGTGAACTCTGGGAATTGGTGATGGGCAGGGATGCCTGGCATCCTGTGATTCATGGGGTCACAAAGAGTTGGACACGACTGAGCAACTGAACTGAACTGAAGAATTTGGTGACTCTTCATATTTATTTGAATTACTTTAATTTTGCTCAAGTTTTAATAGCAGGATTGATTTTCTTATGATTTCTACTTTGTTAATTAGATACTTCCTCCTCTCCTTTCTTTTGCTTTTCACAGACTCAAAACCAGTCAGTTCTAAATTCCTGGTGAATTGGTATATTTATTCAGGTCTTTCTATAGATAAATAGGGCTTCCCAGTTCGGGTCAATGCAGGAGACATAATGAGATGGCGGTTCAGTCCCTGGGTTGCAAAGATTCCCTGGAGAAGGCCGTGGCAACCCACTCTAGTATTCTTGCCTGGAGAATCTCATGGACAGAGAAGCCTGGCAGGGTATAGTCCATCGGATCACAAAGAGTTGGACACAATTGAAGTAACTTAGCACACATGCATTGATAAATAAGAATATATAGACAATTTTATTGTTTCTGCTTCATATTTTTTTTTGATCCTTGTTTGTATTTGTCCTAAAAATTGTAAGACATTCGAAGAGGATACATAAAGTATTTCAATTATTTGAAGCCTGAAGTTCTCCACAAATATATCATAATTACATATTATTTTAGGGATGATAATTTAGCCCTTTAAAAAAAAACTCCATTGACACATTCATTCTTTGGTTGTCAGTGGTTTGTTTTTTAGTTGAAAGTAAAATTTCTAAATGAAAAATGCTTGATTCTATTTGTCTCTTGAGGGAGCTATTACTGTCAGTACTACTACTAATATGAAAAAGAACAACAGTTGAAGTTTTTGAGTATTTATTATCTACCAAGCACTGTTCCAAGTGTTTATACATAATAATTCTAATGCACACAACCACTCTTTCAGATAGCTTGCTGTTTTTATCATTTTACAAATAAGATACTAAAATACATAAAAGTTAAGTAGCTTAGCCTTTTTTTTTAACCTGAGATCATACAGTTGGTAATTGGTGGAGCCAAGAGTCCGAATTGGAACTCTGGCTCCTGCATCCACTGTCTTAAGCACTATGCTATTATCTTTCTCCTTTCATGTATCTAAGCTGTTTGTCTATATGATCTAGTTGTAAATAGAAACTTCTCTTGTTAAATATTTCTTATAGTTTATTAACAATGTTATTTGTGCAAAAAAGAACTTGGTGTTTTCACTTTGTTGAAGAGTGTTAATTTTTTCTTCTTGGATTAAAAGCCTATGTTAACCTGAAAAACCACAGTGTTTAATTTTAAAGAAAGAAAACAAGAGAGACACAAATTTCAATACCTGAATTTAGAAGAATTTCAACTTCACTGTCATTTCCTCCATTGTTTTCTCAAATGCCATGAATATCAATTGGCATTTTGAAAAATGCTGTGTCTTTTTTTTCCTTTTTCTTTTTTAATCGAAACCATCACTCTTAAAGTGAAGACTGTTATCTATATTTGAAAATTGGATCTTGGCTTATTAAAATGAAGATTACTTTCTATTGAGAAAATAATATTCCTGTTAAAAACTGAACTGTTTAGTCTTTCAAATGTTGATTGGTTTTGTGTTAAATGTTGCATCATTTGATTCAAGCTACTCTATAGCCTTTAGATAAGCAAAAGTTTACAATGTAATACATTACCAAAATGAAATCAAGTACTGGTTCAGCATTTCAGAAAATCCTTTTACACCTGTTGTACTTTTCTGTTTTATTTTTAGTCTCAGATTTTTTCATCTTCTTTCTTTCTCATCTGAAGTTCTTTAAATAATTTTAAAAACTATTTTCTCACTTTTCTCTCTTCTTACAAATTAGCAATTTTAGTTCTTTGTAGACACTACAGCCCTCAGAAAATCTGGTTTTGGTGTTTAAAATATTTTACAAGGGATGTACAATTTGAGCATCTCATAGCTACGCATAAATGATTGGTAGATATTGTAGGTATGCTGAACTGAATTTGAAAAATACAGAATTATGGATTATTATATTTATTAGTGTGTAAAAGCATAGGATGAGATTAATGTGGTTTTGGGTATAGACAATCTTGTATTCATATATGAATTCTGCCACATACAACTTTGGGCAAGGGACTACTTAACCTCTGAGTATCAATTATCTTCTGTAACTATAAGAACAAGACAAAAGGCAAAGTATCTGACTCTACAGATTATAGCTATTTTGCATTACTTGGAGCCCTTTACTCAGTTTATGAAAGGAGTTAGCTGCTACTGTGTGTGTTATCTTCTTCATTTGTATGAAATGCTAGAGAAAAGCATGCTGCTGCTGCTAAGTCACTTCAGTTGTGTCCAACTCTGTATGACCCCATAGATGGCAGCCCACCAGGCTCCCCCGTCCCTGGGATTCTCCAGGCAAGAACACTGGAATGGGTTGCCATTTCCTTCTCCAATGCATGAAAGTGAAAAGTCAAAGTGAAGTCGCTCAGTCGTGTCTGACTCTTAGCGACCCCATAGACGGCAGCCTACCAGGCTCCTCTGCCCGTGGGATTTTCCAGGCTGAGTTGATTGTCTATATGGCAAATATGGTTAGTAAACCAACAAATTTGCTGTCAAGTTAAAAAATATGTCATGAAATGACAATAAGATACCCTTAAAGGAAACCTTAATTAAAGAAATGGCTTGACTACCTATGAAAAAAAGTTAAATATTTGCTTTCCCTTTTCTTTAATAAATTAATTATTCATGTATTCTCTTTTTATAGTGTTGTGAAGTTTTTCTGAAATTGTATGTTTTTTAGGGGAAGGTTAAGAATTGAATTACTTGGGTTTTTGTTTTGTCCTACTGTACCTACTAGATAATATATAAAATATTTCTATGTATTTCTCATTTCCTGTTTACAGATTTTCAGTCCTTTTATTACAAATCTCATTTGGTCCTTATATGTTATAATTGTTTGTGATACATGTATATTTAATTTAGGAGTTTTTGTTCATATAATCAATGTCAATTTTTTTCTTTTTCTCATCTTCTGATCAGGATTTCTGGCAGGTACCGACTCAGCAGCATGTGCTTTAAATTAATTAATGTTTCAAAACCCATAGTTATGGTGCAGGGATAAAGGTTCAGTGCATGCTTATGTCCTTTCCCTGCTCCCTTCAGAATGATTCAGTTCCTGTCACTTTAAATTAACGTACTTTATCTCTAATATGACAGGTCAAATACTTCACAAGTCCTTGAGAATATAGAACCTAGCATAATTTAAAAGGAAGTTTTAACATTATGTGTCACACAAAAGTTAAAGAAACTGTTTTAAACATTGTATAGTAGATACTCAGTTGGGTCATTTAAATTGTCTTAGTAGGGAAGCCATGTTCCTGGCTGAACTGTAACAGGGATGGTGAGACAACTCCAAGTGAAAAATTAGTCCTTTTTCTTTCTTTTGAAATTTCTTAAGTAATAAATACAGATAGGCAGTTACTTAGTTGTACTTAACTCAGTAAAATGACTTAAGAGTAAACAGATGAAGCATTTAGAAACACTTCATTATTTTGCTTTTTTGAGCTAAACAACAGCTTTAACTTGGAAAAGCAACAAATACATAGAGAAAATGATGAAAAAGAATATATAGATTTGTAGGCTGACAAAGGAGAATTTCAAGGACACATGTAAGAAGTACTTTTCAAATTGATCTTTGAAGGTTTAGACTTCTTATAGTTTATAAACTACTAAAATGTATTTTAAAATATTCACTAAAAACATTACTCTTGCATTTCTTAATAAAAATATAAAACTTAATTAGAACATCTTTTGGCTTAAAATAATCAATTAGTGAAGATTACAGGGTGTTCTTTATTTTTATACAAAATTTTCCCTGTGCTTCCTTGTTCTTAAAATGGTATATGTATTTGTAGTAGTTTCCTTACCAACCCCTCAAACCATTCATCCTGTTAGTGGTTCTGTAGATTATCTTAATTTTCCTTTAACTACATTCTGAAACAAATCAACAAATACTTAAATTACTATATCAAAATAATTGATTGATAACCTCATGATCAATGTTCCTTAAGTCCAGAGATTTTGTTTTAGAATAGCTATGGCTCAACCATCATGCAAAGTGCTAAGGAGCATAAATCAAATGAGATGTTAACACCTGCGATTGAGGAAAGCCGCTTCCAGTTCTCTTATTTATGGCAGGACAGTTTGTAGGAAGCAGCTAAAAATTCTTATTAATAAGCTTTTTGTATTAAAAATAATAAGATTTTTTTCTTAGAATAGGTAGTGGGGGAATTGTTGACTTACGTTGGGTTCTATAAACATCACTCATTTTGGTGACACTACTAAAAATTGTTTAAGCTTCCAAAGGTCAATGAGCAGTTACTTAATAGGAGAGGTATTGCTTGCTTGCTTCCTTACAGGGATTTGTCCTTTGCATGCTAAGTTCCTGTTGCCTGTGGAAAGGCTGGAATCATTTTGTTGTTTCTTTTTCTGGTAGTACAGTATGAGTGCTATTCCTCAGATACAGCTAATGAATGGTGTCAATACTTATTATATTTCTGTAGGGAATGACTGTAATGTCTCTTTCCAGTCCCTGAGTTCCACCACTGCTAAAGTCTGTTGATTTAACCCATGTCCTTGATTATTCATCTTGAACAAAGAAACAATAATATAATCATTAAGTGCTCCCAAGAAGGGTATAGTTTACATGGTTACCCCAAATATTAAGACTTCTAATAAGATGTCTTTAAATACATTTTTATTTTAGATTTTGTTGTGTTTGAGTTTGGGATCAACTGTGAACCCATTTGATTTATCATTGTTGATTTGAAAGCATGAACATGACTAACCATTACATTTCCAGTGCCTTTTTGTTTAGCATTTCCATCATGAAACAAAATTTGAAATTCACTTCAATCTGAAAGGACTTTGTTCCAAACTAACTTAATTTTAAAAATCATTTTAGCACAAACATGCTAGCATCTTTGAACGTTACACAAATAGATTTCTATGAAAGTCACTCAAAACATTTTTTTTCTTCTAATGATGGTTAAAAATGATTTCTCAACTCATATGTGTTGATGACCTTTGATTGCAGAGGATAGTTCTTGGTTTGCATATTTATCTTCGCCATGGTGCATTTTTAAAAAAAATTCTAAACTTAAAAAGCTTCTCCAATTATAAATCAACCTAACATCTACTAGTTAAGAAGATTATACAGAATCATTACATTCTTTTAGTGATACTTATTTTGCAAATTACTAAAATACGTGTTTGAACAAATCAAGACATAAAAATATGATGTGCACCTACATCATTAACTAGATTTTCATCTTCAAGATAAATAAGCTAATACAAGCTAAACCTCAAGATTAGTATTTTACAATAACTAACTGTTTTGTTCCAACAGTATTTGATCTGCATTATCAGTTTTAGAAATTGCAAATAGTTGGACTTCCCTCATAGCTCAGTTGATAAAGAATCTGCATGCAATGCAGGAGACCCAGGTACAATCCTTGAGTCAGTAGATCCCCCTAGAGAAGGAAATGACAACCCACTCCAGTATTCTTGCCTGGAGAATCCCATGGACAGAGGAGCCTAGCAGACTACAGTCCATGGGGTTGCAAGAGTCGGACATGACTTAACAACTAAACCACCATATAGACACCTGATGTATTTTTGTGCATTTGATATAATACAACATATAATACAACATACAATACAATAGTTTGTGCATGGGTTCTGGAGTCAGATCATGACCTGTCCTGCCACTTTATAGCATTGTCACCTTGGGCTTCTTACTTCTCTAACCCTCAGTTTTATATCTGTTAAGTGTAGGTAGTAGTATCACCTATCTCACAGAATTGCAGTAAGAACTTAAAAGAGATAATAGAAGTGTTTAACACAATACCTAGCATAGAATGGACTTCCCCAATGGCTCAGAGGGTAAAGAATCTGCCTGCTATGCAGGAGACACAGGTTTGATCCCTGTGTTGGGAAGATTCCCTGGAGAAGAGAATGGCAACCTACTCCATTATTGTTGTCTGGAGAATTCCATGGACAAAGGAGCCTGGTGGGCTACAGTCCATGGCATCGCAAAGAGTCAGATACGACTGAGTGACTAAGTGTGCATGCAGAGAACATGCAAACTATAATTCTTAGTATGTCTTTAATCATTGGTGGTGTTCAAGGAATACCTGAAACTGTTTGACTTTGAAATGATTTAAAAGTTCTTCATCCAAAGGATTTCCTGGGAAATGGTAGTTTCTAGAATGGTGTAAATCAAGGATATGAACACTGATCCTCAGAGTGAAGCTCTTTTTCTTTTTTCCTATGGTGTATTTTTTCTTGAAAGTGATTTTCCAAATAGAAGAAGGTGCAACACTATTGACTTACTTTTCAAAATTTGTATGTGAGGTTTTTTTCCCCACGGAGTGGTAGGGAAGCCTCTTCTAACCCATGTGACTGAAATAAGTATTGCTGCTGAGCTCAGGACAGTTCTTTTCAGCACTGATTGATTTGAGTGGCCAACATTCAAAATTAAATTCTTAGATTTGGATAGCAGATAATCAATAATGACAAAATATAGATTCTCCCACCCAGAGCTGCCTTGAAGCAAGTTCGCAGGCATAATGTGGTAGAAACTAACATGGTTGATGATTTTCCACATCTAGGGTTTTGATAACACCTCATCAAATACTAAGAACTGAAATAGATCATTTCAATAAAGTTATATCATTTCTTTGAAATGAATCTATTGCATTACACTTTTGAATTTTTATCATTGCTTTAATCAAATCTTCTGCCACTGTTTTATTTTTTTAAAAGCATCCTCATTTATTATCCTTATTCTCTCTAGCCATCTAGTTAATGAAGTAGGAAAGCATTTGTATTCTAGGAGTTTGGAGTTGTTCTTAGAGCTAAAGTGGCTAGAATTGGGACTGAAAAGAGAACGGCTTTCTGCAAGAGTGAAGTTTCCAGGATCTTAAGCATTCACGTTCTGTAGTTTGTTGCACAGAAATTTTTGTTTGTTGCCTCAAATTCAATAATACCTTTTAAAAGTTTGGAAACTGAGTTAGGAATAGAAGAAATCATGAACTATAAATTAGAAACATCTCAATTTAATTTTCATCTGACATATCCCCAAATTCTTTCTTTCTGCAAGTTCAGGTATGGGATAAAAGAAGAATAACAAGTATTTTAACTGTGCAACATTTTCTGTTTGATTGAGAATAGTGTGATTGTTTAAGATTGATATCTTACAGGCTTTGGCACCTATCTATGCACCAACTAAACAATGAAGAGTGAGCATTAATTGCATGAGGAAATTGCTGACTTTTCTCTTTCTTTCTAACATCCTTCTTTCCTGGCCTTAACCCAGCCTTAGGTAGAAATACTGTTATCATTTGGAAATGATATGCAAACATTGCATCTTTTGGAAGAAGCATATTATTATCATTGTTTCTGAAATACAACCTCAAGTACTTCTTGAGGAATTTGGGCAGGCTTTGAAATGTATTTCAGCAACATAGAGAAATGTTAGTATTAAAACAATCCAGTTATTTCCATCTCATAAAAGATGATACCTTAATTTAAATAGTAAAGCTGTGTTCTTTATCAGGTTTTCTATATACCAGAGATGTTTTGAAGTTCTAGATGATGTGTTAGCATCTATTTTGCTGGCACAGTCTATCAACTTTTATTCAACAGAAAAAAGTTTACCTTACACTATAGAACTTGAAAAGTAGATCTTAACTAGAATAAATAACTGAGGTTAAGCTCATAGATACAATTTTTTTCCTTTGGCTTTATCTAGTTGAGTCCTAGAAGGCAAAATTGTTGGCCTTATTTTGTTCAAACCTATTACAATACTCACTGTGTTTGAGCACAGTGAGTATTAACAAGTTTGTTTGAATCATGTCTGGAAATCCCAGTCCCAGGTCTCCTGATGGTCTCCTGCAATTTTAACCAGATATTTTATAAGTTTTTGTGATGGGTAAGAAACCAGAGTGTGAATCTTTCAGCATAAAGCCATCCTGGTGAAACAATTTGAGGTTTTAGACTAACTGAGAAGTATATTACACATGTAATTGCTGATTTGTTCTAAGTTTACTCAAGTCTTTCAGCTTATCTGAAAAATTAAAAGATTTAGATATGGTGCAGTTGAGATCAATACCAGGACTCCTATGAGGTTATTAATTTCTTTGTACTTGAGGTCAGTAATTTGAATGTTCTAGTGATATTGAGTCTGTTGCTATGTTTTAAAATTTAAAACATACAATATCTAAGACTAGGTCATGTAAATGAATGGTAAAACAGTTAAATTTCATTTTAAGTCAGTGAGCCCACTGCTTTGAAATATTGTGCATAGTTTTGTTCTCCAAAAGGGGAATAACATTTGTCAGTAACTTGAATAGAAATTCTGTTGTGATCAGTTTATCTGCATTCTTTCAGAGATTCAGGTGATTGGAGTAGTGTTTGCTATGCCGCTTCTAAGATATATAAAATAGTATAGTGCTCTGTAAGGTATCTGCAAGTACTGCTTCTTTTTAAAATACCCAATTCTGTTTAATTGTCAGCATATACACTGAAGTAGTTGCTAGAATCTTAACCTCAGGAACTTTAATATGAAATAAGTTTCTATAAATTTTTTTACTGAATAACATGTTAATATGTTGCTTAATCTTATATTGTATGGTCTTACAATAGAATTAGAATATATTCTATTTCTTTTAACTTTTATATAGATATCTTCCTTTTAGTTTGTTTTGTTATGTTCATTATCTATATTGAATTTATAACTTATATTGAATTAAGTATAAATCATTATGATAGGTTTTCGTAGTAAAAATGCATATTAATACTAAATGTTCATTAGTAACAAAAAATATAAATAACCATCTCTGAAACAGTGAGAGAAAATGAGCATCACCATCAGTCTGCTAAGGAAGACTATGTTTTACTTGCTCTGTGCCTCCTGAAGTGTATAAATGGTATTTGCTTAGAACAAAAGTGAGTTAAAATTTAGGCAAAGATAAAGCTTTATCCAAAAGATTAAGTGAAGGAACAGTTTACTTGACATTCTCAATTTGCAAAATGAAACATTGAGAAGACTTTAGAAATAAGAAAAAATAGCCAAAAACCTTCCTTCCACTGTCCTTTAAATCTTGATTTTCCATTTTCATCATACTTTGGTACTTTTAAAGATTTATTCATTGTTAAACTCAAATATATCTATTTTCACAGATTCTCCTCTGGCTTTGTTGTTTGACTTGAGGATATCATTTTATGGTAGAATCGGGCATTTGATTTGAAAAGATCAGCTAAGAAACATTCGTGCAACACAAAATAGTCTAAAAATTTATTTTCTTCTTTCCAAATCTTGACATTTTTATTTGATTCTCCTCCTAACTAATTTGATGGATCAGTTATGATGGTGTTATGATAGTTTTGGTGTTTGTGATTAATATATATTATGAATTTTATAAGAATTGTCTGAGTCTTGGAAACTTGAAAACCCACTTATAAGTTCTTAAGAGTTAATAGATAGTTGTATAATCATAAATGTACCTGAACTACTCTTTGGTATGTGGATGCCTCAGAAAACATAATGTAACTTCTCTCCCTCTCTCCTTCTGCCCCCACCCCAACTCCAGAAGTATGGAGAAACAGTGCAGACCTTTATTAAAGAGACAGAAGACTGTTGCACAGGGCACATCACAAAGCATGACTAATTTAAAAGTCCTCTTTAAACATCTTTGTTTCTTGTTTTCAAAGAGCTACTGCAAAATACGTGTTCTCTGTCCGTCCTCACACACACGTGTGCCCGTATGTGCTCACCTGCCTTCTTTTCTCCGTTTTCCCAGCTTTGATGCTTTCTATTCCTCTCTGGTCATGTCTCCTTATCCTTTTTGGCTCACCTTTCAAGATTCCTTTTTCCTTTTATATTTATTCTCCCAGATGTCTTCTTCAACTTTTTCTTATGTAGAGCAATTTGACCTTCTTTTGGCCTCTCCTGGTCCCTATAGCTGTACTCAGTACAGCAGAGGTCTTGTATATAGCCCTGCAAACAGAAATATTTTCTCATTTAGAGGGCTTTTCTCTAGGAGAAAAATCACACTAACTGTACTAGCACTGTAAAGTGTCAATGTAAAATAGCCCCTATGGTCTGATAGTAATTCTCAATCAGTATACAATTTAAGGTCTGTTCAGTGACATCTTTATTATCTCTGCAAATTTTATAATTGCCCCAATGGTGGAGGTGATTAGACCTAAACTATAACCCTAAATGCATCTCATGCAGAGTCTCTCAATCTACATTATTTATATTTTGGAAAACAATCATATGTTTTGCTAATAATCAAAAGACCTTCAAAAGAAATAGGCTGCTCAAGTCAGAAGCTGTTAAAGAAGAGTGGATGCACTTATATGTAAATGGATTTTTAATAAAGGTACCAAATTAATTAAATGGAGAAAGGAAGATGTTTTCAGCAGATGGCTTAGAAACAACTATGTATCTTTATTTTAAAAAATAAACCTTACCACCTTACTTCACTATACACAAAATTCTTTTGAAATGGATCATAGACCTAAGAATAAAATCTAAAACTATAAGGCTTCTAAAAAAAACCAGAGAATATTTTTATGGACCAGAGATAGGCAGAAATTTATTAGATAGAATACAGAAAGCAATAGCCATAAGGGGAAAATTGAAAAATTAGATTCGATGAAGGTTTAAAACTTCTGATTATTGATATACAATAGAAATTATAAGCCACAGACTAATAGAATGTACTTTTAGTACATATTTGATTGTATTTGTTATCTGTTACCCAGTAATAAATCCAAACCTTAGTGGCTTAAGACAATTATTATTTCTTGTGTCATGCTTTCTGTGAATAAGAAATTGGGGACCAGTTTGCCTACATGATTTTGGCTCAGTCTTTTCCATTAAGTTGCAGTAAGGTGTTGGCTAGGACCTTAGTCATCTAGCTTGACTAGGGCTATAAGATTCATTTCTAATGTAGCTCACTCAGATGGTTGATAAGATAGTACTGTTACTGAGAGGCCTCAGATCCTCTCTCTGTAGGCTTTCCATAAGCCTGCTTCTTGATTGTTCTGTTCTGATGACAGCTGGCTTCCCTCCAGCAGAGCAAGGTGCCTTTTATGCATTAACATCAGAAGTCATACATTATCACTTGAACTGTATCCTATTAGTTACACAGACCAGCCCTGATTCAGTGTGGGAAGAGACTAGATCTACATAAGGACATGGATACCAGAAGGCAAAAAACACTGGGGTCATTTTGGAGACACTGAAAAGAGTCTCACGTCTGGAACATACCATGATCAGTAATAAAAAGACAAACAACCCAATTAAAAATGGGCAGAAGACTTGAACAGATACTTCCTAAAGAAAGATATATTAATTGCCAATAAACTGAGTGCATAAAGTGCATAAAACAGTCATCAGAGAAATGCTCAATAAAACCATGATGAGAGAACCACTAAAATGGCTAAATTAAAGAAAGTGGCAACATACATTTTGACAAAGATGTGTTGCAGCTAGAACTCATACTCAACTTTCAGTTCAGTTCAGTCTCTCAGTTGTGTCTGACTCTTTGTGACCCCATGAATCGCAGCACACCAGGCCTCCCTGTCCATCACCATCTCCTGGAGTTCACTCAGACTCACGTCCATTGAATCAGTGATGCCATCCAGCCATCTCATCCTCTGTCATCCCCTTCTCCTCCTGCCCCCAATCCCTCCCAGCATCAGAGTCTTTTCCAATGAGTCAACTCTTCACATCAGGTGGCCAAAGTACTGGAGTTTCAGCTTCAGCATCATTCCTTCCAAAGAAATCCCAGGGCTGATCTTCAGAATGGACTGGTTGGCTCTCCTTGCAGTCCAAGGGACTCTCAAGAGTCTTCTCCAACACCACAGTTCAAAAGCATCAATTCTTCAGCACTCAGCTTTCTTCACAGTCCCAACTCTCACATCCATACATGACCACTGGAAAAACCATAGCCTTGACTAGATGGACCTTTGTTGGCAAAGTAATGTCTCTTCTTTTCAATATGCTATCTAGGTTGGTCACAACTTTTCTTCCAAGGAGTAAGCGTCTTTTAATTTCATGGCTGCAGTCACCATCTGCAGTGATTTTGGAGCCCAAAAAAATAAAGTCTGACACTGTTTCCACTGTTTCCCCATCTATTTCCCATGAAGTGATGAGACCAGATGCCATGATCTTAGTTTTCTGAATGTTGAGCTTTAAGCCAACTTTTTCACTCTCAACTTTACTTGCAAGTAAAATAACAAGTAAAAGAGTTACAACTTGGAGGTAAGTCAAAATAGCCAAAATCTGAAACATGCCTGTGTTTAATCAATAAAGGAATGAATAAGTTTTGGTATTACTGTGTGTATTAGTATTAGATGCACAATATAATTAATACACAAAACAAATTGCATAAATTACTTATTTTTATTTTGTCGAGTTATTATATTACTCTGCAATCAAAATTAATGAGTTGCTCGTTAATAGAGTGTGGATGAATCTCCCCAGCACTATGCTAAGCCATAGAAGCTGCACACTGAAGCATATGTGTTGATGATACCATTTCTAGGCAGTTCTAGAATAGGCAAAACTAATCCATGGTGCAAAAATATGGTGGGAATTAACTGTGAAGGGGCATAAAGGAAACATCAGGGGTGGTTGAAATGTCCTGCAACCCAAATATAGTATGTACCTGGGTTAGTCAGATATGTGTTTATAGAACTCATTGAATTGTATATTGGATTTGTGCATTTCACCATAAGTGGATTTTACTTAAAACTGTAACAAATATTGAACTCTACATTTGTTTTTTGCAGAGATAATTAACAACTGTGAAACTATCTTTCTTGTATTCTAAGCCTGAGCAAATGAGTAAATGTATTGCAGATAATGGGAATCAGTTTTCTCCCCTTTGGAGAAGGGAGTAACATGTATAAAGGGCAAGACTAAACTGTACTCTGTGATATTAAAATGGAATTAGAGCTACTATGAATTCATAGTTTATAATAGATATGATATAATCATGAGGAAATACCAGCCTAATTCAAATTGAGGAATATTTTACAATATAATTCACCTGTACTTTTCAAATTGTTCAAGGTCAAAAACTGTAAAGAAACCAAATATAGTCATGAATCTGGAAGGGGATGTACATGCTAGGGCTGAATGACTACTAAGAGGAAAACCTCAACAGACCCTAAACTTTCATCTCTGGCTGATGTGTGGCTTCCATGAAAACAAGAAGTCAAAGGTAGAATGGTAAACAATGGGTAAGCGTTGAAAGAATGCCCACCACAAAGCCAATCTGCAAGCATCTAGAGAGTTTGTCTTTCCCACCCTTTGGATCCAGGAACTTAAGGAAATCTCTGTCAGATCATCAGCTGGTAATGAAACAGAGATTTGAGTGACTATGCTTGACAAAGTGTTTACAGAAGAATTTAGAGAAATTATTAAAGAAATGACTACAACCCACACAAGCACCAACAACAAACCCTGAGCAGGTGGGAGAACCCTATTTCCAGAATTACCACATTATAATATAGAAAACATTCAATTTTCAGTAAGAAATTATGCTTGAAAAGAAAGTATGACTCAGGAAAAGAAAGGAATAGGAACTATCCTTGAAAAAACTCAGATATTGAACCTACTATAAACAGACTTTAAAACAGACTTTAAATGTCGTAAGTATCCTCAAAGAGCTAAAGGAAAGTACACTAATGAACCTAAGGGAAACAAGGAGAATGAGTTTTGCTGCTGCTGCTGCTGCTGCTGCTGCTGCTGCTAAGTCGCTACAGTTGTGTCTGACTCTGTGAGACCCCATAGACGGCAGCCCACCAGGCTCCCCTGTACCTGGGATTCTCCAGGCAAGAACACTGGAGTGGGTTGCCATTTCCTTCTCCAATGCATGAAAGTGAAAAAAGAAAGTGAAGTCGCTCAGTCGTGTCCGACTCTTAGTGACCCCATGGACCACAGCCTACAGGCTTCTCTGTCCATGGGATTTTCCAGGCAGGAGTACTGGAGTGGGGTGCCATTTCCTTCTCCAGTGCATGAAAGTGAAAAGTGAAAGTGAAGTTGCTCAGTCATGTCTGACTCTGAAGTAATAGCAATAAAGAGATACAAATTGTAAAAAAAAAAAAAAAAGTATCAAATAGAAATTCTGAAACTAAACATTTCCTATAGCTGAAAGGAAAATTTTAGTGAAGGGGTTCAACAGCAGATTTGAATACACAGGAAAAATCTTCAGTGAACGTGAAGGTGGGTCAATTAATACCATCCAGTCTGAAAAAACAGAAGAAAAAAAAATTGAAGAGAAATGGACACAGCTTAAGAAACTATGTGACACTACCAAGTATACCAACATATGTATAATAGGAATTTCAAAGGGCAAGGAGAGAAGAAAAGGGGCAGAAAGAGTATTTGAAGATATAATGGCTGAAAACGTTCCAAATTCAATGAAATATATGAATCTACACATCCAGGAAGCTGAATAACTCCCAATAGGAAAAAATCAGAGACCCACACTGAGACACATAATTACTGTCAAAAGCTGAAGTTGCTGAATCTTGAAAACAGCAAGAAAGAAGCAACTTACAACATACAACCTGTACACAGTAAGATTAACAACCAGTTTCTCTTCAGATACTATGGAGGACAGAGGGCTGACATATTTAGAGTACTGAAAGAAAAAATTGTCAACCAAGAATTCTATACCTACAAAATTATTCTTCAAAAATGAAGGAGATAGATATTAAACCATTCACAGATTAAGAAAAACTGAGGGAGTTTGTTGGTAGTAGCTCTACTCTACCCCAAATGCTAAAATGAGTACTTTAAGGCTGAAATGAAAGGACACTAGATAATAACTTGAAGCTATATTAAGAAATAACACTAGCAAAGATAACAACATAGGTAAATTAAAAAGGCAATATTTTATTTGTAGTGTATAACTCCTGTTTATCCCTCTGTGATTTAAAAGACAAATGTGTAAGACAGTAATTAAAAAATCTATGTTAATGGTCACACTGTATAAAAATGTAATTGTGAAAATACTATAAAGGAAAATGGAACTCTACAAGAGTAGAATTTTTTAAAATACTGTTCAAGTTGGTATTTATTCAAACCAGATTGCTGTAAATTTAAGATGTTAATTGTAATCCACAGAGTGGCCACTAAGAAAATAACTAGGTATGGTTCCATTTACATGAAATATCCAGAAAAAGTAAATCCATAAAGACAGAAAGTACATTAGTGGTTTCCAGGGGCTAGAGGGAGGAGCAGTGGAATGTGACTAAATGGATAAGGGGTTTCCAAATGGGGTGATGAGAACATTCTGGAACCAGGTAGTGGTGGTGGTTATATAATGTTTTTATTGTACTTAATACCACCAAATTGTACATTTTAAAATGGTTAACATGGTAAATTTTATGATAAGTACATTTTACCACAGGTTTAAAAAATTATGAGAAAAAAAAGAGCATGGTACTGGCATAAAAATAGACACATAGATCAGTGGAGTGAAATGAGGAATCCAGAAATAAACGCACATATATATGGTCAATTTGTTTTCAACAAGAAATAAATGGTAAAAGAATAATCATTTCAATAAATGGTATGGGCTCAACTGGATATCACATGCAAAAGAATGAATTTAGTCCCTACCTCTCATTAATACAAAGTTAACTCAAAATAGATCAGTGACCTAAATATAAAAGCTAAAACTGCAGAACTGTTAGAGAAACAGGTAAATCTTCATGATCCTGGATTTTGTGATGAAGTCTTTGATATGACATTAAAAGCACAAGCAATAAGAGAAAAAAGATAGACAAGTTGAGCTTCATCAATATTTAAAATTTCTGTGCACCAAAGAACATAATCAGGAGAGTGAAAGGCAATGAGCAGAATGAAAGAATTTATTTGCAAACCCTATATCAGATACATGTTTAGTATATAGAATATATAGAGAACCTTACAACTCAACAACAGAAAACAAATAACCCGATTCAAAAAAATGGGCAAAGGATTTGAATAGATATTTCTCCAAAGAAGATAATACAGATCGCCAACAGACACATGAAAAGATGCTCAACATCATTAGACAGTAGGGAAATGTAAATCAAACCACAATAAGATACAAGTTGGCACTCACTAAGATGGATATAATTTAAAAAATGAAGAAAAGAAACTCAGGATGTGGAGAAATTGGAACCATTTTACATTGCTGGTAGTAATGCAAAATGGTATAGCTGCTGTGGAAAACAGTTTGGCCACTCTGCAAAAACATAAACATAGATGTGTGATATGACTCAGCAGTTCCATTCCCAGATATATACCCAAAAGAATTGAAAGCAGATACTCAAACAAATACTTGTACATGAATGTACATAGTAGCATTATTCACAACAGCCAAAAGGTGGAAACAACTCAAATACCCTTTAATGGATGAATGGATAAACAATTTATGGTACATATACAATGGAATATTATTTGGCAATAAAAAGGAATGAAATACTGATTGCTGCTACAACACAGATAGACCAACAAAAACCCTGATCTGCAAAAGAAACCAAATTTTTAAAGCCCACACATTTTCTGGTTAAATGGTTAGAATGCTGAATTTTATGTCATGTGAATTTTACCACAATGGAAAATAATAATAAACCTCCAAAGGGAAAAACAAAGATGGACAAAGAAAGCTATTTTGGATTAGTGGAGATTAAAAAGACATGACAACTAAAGGCCATTTGTGTTTGTGGACTACACCCTGGACTAGAGGGAAAGTTCAGTTCAGTTCAGTCGTGTCCGACTCTTTGCAACCCCATGGACTGCAACATGCCAGGCCTCCCTGTCCATCACCAACTCCTGGAGTCTACTCAAACTCATGTCCATTGAGTCGGTGATGCCATCCAACCATCTCATCCTCTGTCATCCCCTTCTCCCGCCTTCAATCTTTCCCAGTATCAGGGTCTTTTCAAATGAGTCTGTTCTTTGCATCAGGTGGCCAAAGTATTGGAGTTTCAGCTTCAATATCAGTCCTTCCAGTGAATATTCAGGACTGATTTCCTTTAGGATGGACTGGTTGGATCTCCTTGCAGTCCAAGGGACTCTTCAAGTGTCTTCTCCAACATCACAGTTCAAAGGCATCAATTTTTTGGCACCCAGCTTTCTTTATAGTCCAACTCTCACATCCATACATGATTACTGGAAAAACCGCAGCTTTGACTAGACAGACCTTTGTTGGCAAAGTAATGTCTCTGCTTTTTAACATGCTGTCTAGGTTGGTCACAACTTTTCTTCCAAGGAGTAAGCATCTTTTAATTTCATGGCTGCAGCCACCATCTGCAGTGATTTTGAGCCCCCAAAAGTAAAGTCAGCCACTGTTTCCACTGTTTCCCCATCTATTTCCCATGAAGTGATGGGACCAGATGCCATGATCTTCGTTTTCTGAATGTTGAGCTTTAAGCCAGCTTTTTTACTCTCCACTTTCACTTTCGTCAAGAGGCTCTTTAGCTCTTCTTCACTTTCTGCCATAAGGGTGGTGTCATCTGCATATTTGAGGTTATTGATATTTCTCCCAGCAATCTTGATTCCAGCTTGTGCTTCATCCAACTCAGAATTTCTCATGATGTACTCTGCATATAAGTTAAATAAGCAAGGGGACAATATACCGCCTTGACGTACTCCTTTTCCTATTTGGAACCAGTCTGTTGTTCCATGTCTGAGTTAAGTTCTAACTTACTTCCTGACCTGCATACAGATTTCTCAGAACGCAGGTCAGGTGGTCTGGTATTCCCATCTCTTGAAGAATTTTCCACAGTTTGTGGTGATCCACACAGTCAAAGGCTTTGGCATAGTCAATAAGGCAGAAATAGGTGTTTTTCTGGAACTCTCTTGCTTTTTCAATGATCCAGCAGATGTTGGCAATTTGATCTCTGGTTCCTCTGCCTTTTCTAAAACCAGCTTGAACATCAATTTCACGGTTCACATATTGCTGAAGCCTGGCTTGGAGAATTTTGAGCATTAGTTTACTAGCGTGTTAGATGAGTGCAATTGTGTGGTAGTTTGAGCATTCTTTGACATTGTCTTTCTTGGGATTGGAATGAGGAATGACCTTTTCCAGTCCTGTGGCCACTGCTGAGTTTTCCAAATTTGCTGGCATTTTGAGGGCTGCACTTTAGCTCAACTGGAATTCCATCACCTCCACTAACTTTGTTCGTAGTGATGCTTCCTAAGGTCCAGTTGACTTCACATTCCAGGATGTCTGACTCTAGGTGAGTGATCACACCATCGTGATTATCTGGGTCATAAAGATCTTTTTTGTATAGTTCTGTGTATTCTTGCCACCTCTTCTTAATATCTTCTGCTTCTGTTAGGTCCATAGAAGGAAAGTATTAATAGCTAAAAAGTAAATTACTGAGATAGTTTGCTAAATTTGATAATAGGCTGTGGATTACAAGTAATAATATGTATCAGTGTTAAATATCCTGATTTTATCAAATTTTTACTGTAGTATATGAGAGAATGTCTTTGTTCATAGGAAATATTTATTGAAGTATTGAAGTCTAAAGGGGCATGGCTCCAAGTTTTGATATAATATAAAAGAAGATATGTAAAATGATAAAGCAGATAAGGAGATATGTAAACTGTTGGTGAATGTGAGTAAAAAGCATATGGGAGTTCCTTATACAGTTCTGTCCACTTTTCTGAGTTTGAAATTACATCAAAATTAAAAGTTATAAACTTAAGATTTGTCTTTTTATTTTCTGAGCAGCAGCATGGTCCAGATGATTCTTAGAAAAATAATATTGGATATGTTTTTTTGGCCTGGTTTCCTCCTTTCAGTTTGTCCTTAGATTTTTGTCTAAGATTTTGTCTTAAGATTTTTGTTTCTCAACTTCTGGATCCCAATGTACTATTTATTTTCTTTTATTATAGCAGTTTCTCTATAAGATTATTACATAATTAATATGGGTTACTCAGCTTCTATTGATATTTATTCTAACAAGTAAGATTGTATGCCTTTGACAGCCTATTCTCATTTTGTGTATTTTTTTCTAGTTCACATGCTTTTCCTTTGCAGTATCTTGGATAATGTTAAAAAATGTACAATTTTCTTTTGAGAAATTAAAATATTAACTTGCCAGTGAACAACTTTGCTTCTCTTTTCATCCAGTAGCCTTTTTTTGTCTGAAATTTGTATTTAATCTGTTGGTAAAAGATCAAGTGTGATATGAGGTCTAACCTTAATTGGACTGTGGGCTCATTTTTGGTTTTGGCTCAAGCAAGTAATCTCTAAATGCTGTTAGGCCAGACCAGGCTTTCTGCCCATCACAAATGAGTCAGAGAAGCCCTTTCCTAAGTAGAAACTGCCATCAAAACCTCTTACTGCTTCGTTGGCATTCAACTGTGGATTTTTGCCTTTTCCATCGTTGCTGTTTCATATTATAAGCAAATATCCAGGAGAGGCTATTTTGAGGGGGTTTACTAAGAAGATCATGATGATTCATTTGGTCCTCATGTCTTCCATTGGTTAACCACTTTTCTTTCCTTTGTGTGTATGATGGGATCTTCACTAGACAGAGGTAACCTATTGGGTGGCTGTGTACCTGGATGATGGTGTGGTCGTGCTTGTTGGTTTAGTTTCCATGATGCTCCTCCCAAGGTTATGCTTGCAGTGCTGCTGCTTACTTTGTGCTTGCATGATATTACTTTGACTGCGCTTTGTTGGTTTGGGTTTTTAAAACCTCCTCTCCCTTTTTTTGGTACCTAGAATAATTCCTGAAATTTCTTTGGTTGGTCCAAAGTGAGTCAAACTTATAAAAATGAGTTTCAAGTCTAACTCTTCCATGGATCCTTTTCAGTTTTTGAAAGTATCATTGATGTCACCTCTTAAGTTTCTGGTCTGGTAGGGAATTATAAAAGAAAAAGGCGGGGGGGGGGGGGGGGTAGGTTTCCCTTAAACACCCAGAAATAGACTGCTTCCCGGATAGACCATTTCTGAACCTGAGAATGGTTCTCAGAGAGAGCTGACAGAGCTGTCTCTGAGAGAGAGACCTGAGAGAGCTAACAAACTCTCTCTGTTAGCTTGTAGATTAAAGAAAATAAATACATACATAGAGTTAATACTAAGTTATAGGAGAGTTTCTTCAAATAGCTAAAATTTAGGAGCCTCCACCAAAGTAACAGTAAATATGACTAAATTATATCATGCCTAAAGCTTGATGTGTATGTCTGATTTGACATATTTCAGAGGTGCTATTTACTCTGTAAACTGTTCTACATTTCAAAAACTAAGATTCTTGGGGTTCATAAGATAAAAGTTAAAATTAATATTTCAGAAATTAATTTTCTGAGCATTTGGGTGGGTGCTGACAATAGTTGCTAACTTCTTCATTTCTGATCACTAGTTCTAATCATTAGTTGTTTTTCTTGGGTATTTAGAACTGATTTTTTTTTTTCTCTACCTTATATACCTCTATAGAAAAAGGTGGATTGTTTTTCAAACTCAGAAACAAATTCAGACCTGAAATGGGCCTGTTACATGTTAAATGGCAGGAGTTCATAAAACTGAAAACTTTCCATTGCTCACATTAAGCCAGTGTTGGAGCAAATAAACAAAATCATCTTTTGCTTATAATTTTAATCATCTTAAAAACTGTAAAGGATCCATTAATTTGGAATGGCCATCAGAGAAATGCTTATAATAAATAGCATAAAACTGTCAGATAAATGATCATTCATCTCTAACTATTTATATTCTCATTCTGTTATATCTCCTTTTTATCTTTTGGTTGGACCCATACATTCAATAGAAAATTGCCCAGGAACGAGAAAAATTTGCTGATGAAGGCAGTATATTTTACACCCTTGGAGAATGTGGACTTATATCCTTTTCAGACTACATTTTCCTTACGACTGTTCTTTCGAGTAAGTATGAACTTTTTATTCACTTACAGGTAGCATACTGGACTATAAAAAGAGTTAAGTTGATTGGAGGAGGAAACAAAACATGTTTGCAAAGTTAATGAATGGTGTTACATCAAATTTCATTTGTTTTGGATTCTCTATAACTTGTATATAGAACCACCCAGAAAAACAGGGAGGAAAATAAAGTATCCAGGTAAAGTTAGAAGAAAACAAAAAAGCAACTGCGAAGTTACCTTTTAACTGTTTGAAGCTCAAGATAATTTATACATTGCCTGCTCCTTTAGCCCTCATTAATGTTTATACTTCCTCAGTAAAACACATATTAATCTAGTATTTCCTTTACTAAAGATGATTGGCTCAGTTGTTCTAATTGTGTTGAACATTCATTTTTGAACCTTGGAAGATTACTTCTTAAAACACAAAACTCAGGTTTTACTCCTTTAGAGCACTGATGAATTTCTGATTATTCTAGGCTAAACAGTTTTGTTGATTAGTATGCTACTGTAAGTGTTCTTAGCATTATTTCCCTTTAGTATGACTTTGTTTTAACCATTCAGGAAAAAAAGTGTATGTCTCTAGCTCTCTGTGTACATTCCATTGAAATCCACCTAACTTGATCCAAAGAGATCTGATACTTGAAAGAAGTGATTCTCAATTTTTTCCCCATGGAGGACAGAACCAAATAAAAATAAGCACCTCTTTCTACTCTTCTCCAGAGTAGTCATCTATAAAGATAAAACTGTAAACAGTTTTCCAAACTTATGGTTTCCAGTGGGGAAGGGATGAGGAGGGGTAAATTGGGAGATTGGGATTGACATATATACTACTGTATATAAGTGTGTTAGTCGCTCAATCGTGTCCAACTCTTTGCAACCTCATGGACTATAGCCCACCAGGCTCCTCTGTCTGTGGAATTCTCCAGGCAAGGATACTGGGGTGGTTTGCCATTTCCTCCTCCAACTGTATATAAAATAGATAAGTAATAAGGACCTACTGTATAGCACAGGGAACTCTTCTCAATACTCCATAATGACCTATATGGGAAAAATATCTAGAAAAGAAGTGAATATATGTGTAACTGATTTACTTCGCTGTATAGCAGAAACTAACACAACATTGTATATCAACTGTATTCCATAAAAAATTTTTTTAAACTATAAACAATTTTCAGTAAGTGATACACAGTTCTTGCCATAGCTGTGACTCTTCTTTCCTCCAATTGACAGAAAAAATGAAGAAATATAGACTAATATGCTTTACCACAGCTGTCCCTGAGTACCAAAGTAATTGACACGTGTATACCTGTGGCAGATTCATGCTGATATATGACAAAACCAATACAATATTGTAAAGTTAAAAAAAAAAAAATTTGTAGTGGACCAGTGCTCTAGCCCCACAGATATATATTAACTTATGAAGACCCAAAATAGTAAACTGAAAGCACATTTATGATCTTATATTTTGTATTATTAATATTATTTTGATGCATTTTCAAAACAGACTTCAGTTCAAATCCTGGCCCCACCACTTCTTACCTATGATTAAGTGTCAGGAAGACCACAGAGCAGAATCTTCAGTTTCTGCTGAAGATAGAAACTGCACATTGTGTAGCTCCCTAAATTCAGATTTTTTTTTAAAAGTCACATTGACTTGTGAGTACTGGGAACCCCTCCAAGTAGCTCTACAGGTCTGGACACCTTTACTTCTTCGTACTCAGCTC
Organism: Bos grunniens; assembly: GCF_055505025.1. Lineage (NCBI taxonomy): Eukaryota > Metazoa > Chordata > Mammalia > Artiodactyla > Bovidae > Bos > Bos grunniens. The sequence continues at coordinate 17,676,578 of NC_141192.1, forward strand.
CTGGCTTAACCTTGGTGTGTGATTTACAAAAAATGCTTAATATTACAATCTCATATACTTTCTGTATTTTTCAGGATGAGAAAATATGATAAGGATATGATTTTTAAGATTTTCTCTTTTCACTAGTTTTAAGCATTTTGATTATTACATGCTTTTAGTATTTCTCTTCCCTCATTGCAGGCAGACTCTTTACCATCTGAGCCACCAGGGAAGCCCCGTATTTCTCAGCCTTAGCACTGTTGATGTTTTAGGCAGGGTAACTGATTTTTGTGAGGGCTGTCCTTTCCATTATAGGATGTTTAGCAGCGTTCCTGGCCTCTGCGCATTAGATGCCAGTCATGCACACTCCCCCACCCAGTTGTTGCAAACAAAAATGTCTTTGTCAAATGTCCCCAGAGGAGTAGGAATGGGGAGGAATAATCCCTGTTTGAGAACCGCTGATGTAGTTTTTAGCAGGGCTGTTTGGTTTTCGTTTCATTATGTACCTCTGTATAGTGTTCTTGTGTTGCTTGTCTTGGGATTCTTTGAGTTTTGGGGTCTGTGGGTTTATAGTTTTCATCAAATTTGGAAAAATTTCAGCTATTTCACCAAATACTTTTCTTTGAGGACTTCAATTGCACCTGCATTTTCCTTATATCAACCATGTAATGTTTGTAGTTTACTATCTTCATTTTACAGATGAGGAAATTGAGGCATACAAAACAATTAAAAACTTGCAATAAATGCTGGAGAGGGTGTGGAGAAAAGCGAACCCTCTTACACTGTTGGTGGGAATGCAAACTAGTACAGCCACTATGGAGAACTGTGTGGAGATTGCTTAAAAAACTGGAAATAGAACTGCCATACGACCCAGCAATCCCACTGCTGGGCATACACACTGAGGAAACCAGAAGGGAAAGAGACACGTGTACCCCAATGTTCATCGCAGCACTGTTTATAATAGCCAGGACATGGAAGCAACCTAGATGCCCATCAGCAGATGAACGGATAAGAAAGCTATGGTACATATACACAATGGAGTATTATTCAGCCATTAAAAAGAATACATTTGAATCAGTTCTAATGAGGTGGATGAAACTGGAGCCTATTATACAGAGTGAAGTAAGCCAGAAAGAAAAACACCAGTACAGTATACTAACATATATATATGGAATTTAGAAAGATGGTAACGATAACCCTGTATGCGAGACAGCAAAAGAGACATAGATGTATAGAACAGTCTTTTAGACTCTGTGGGAGAGGGTGAGGATGGGATGATTTGGGAGAATGGCATTGAAACATCTATATTATCATACGTGAAACGAATCGCCAGTCCAGATTTGATTCATAATCCAGGGTGCTTGGGGCTGGTGCACTGGGATGACCCAGAGGGATGGTACAGGGAGGGAGGTGGGAGGGGGGTTCAGGATTGGGAACACGTGTACACCTTTGGTGGATTCATGTCAATGTATGGCAAAACCCATACAATATTGTAAAGTAATTAGCCTCCAATTAAAATAAATAAATTTATATTAAAAAAAAAAAACTTGCCTCAAGTCCCACAGTAAGAAAATGATTTAGGGCTTGAACCCAGGCCACTCCAGCACATGGGCTTCTGTCACTTGGCTTTACTGCTGTGGTCACATTTTCAGCAGTGATAAGCTACCATAGTGCCTCTTCTTTCTCTAAAACTGAACTGTGGAAAGACTGGTCATAAACTCTCCTGTAGATAATGGGCAGTTCAGGCATTCTTAAAATCTGTATGTTTTGCACTGCATTGTTTACTTTATTTAACACATCATGGAGGGAAATATGCCACAGAAATGACATTGAGATCAGTTATTTCCCACGTCCTAATTGCTGCTAGAACGATAAGTGAGGCATTCAGTGAATCCACCTTTTTGTGAATAACAAGGAATCGTTACATCTAAATACACTTCTTGCAAGGTCGTCAGGCAAAAGGAAATGCAATCCTTTATTTTTTTTTTTTTTTATTTAGAGAATACTTTATTAGTTTCTGTAATCAAACACATGTAGATAAGACCTTACATATTTAATACAGTGTGTTACCCCTGTACAAATGGAAAAAATTATGTTTAACGTTTCTAGACCAATATGGCTGTTAATTTCTGTACAATGCCAACCCAACACGGTACAACTGGGATACTTTTTCCAAAGTTGACAGCACAGCTAAAGTTTCCAAAAATTCAAATTATATATATATATGTATATATATATATAGATTTATTTATTTATATAAAAAGACCAATAGCAGTATGTTATGCATCAATAGCAGCAACAGCTTTTCCAAGTTCTGCAGTCATCTGAACAAAATTATAGAGACATCCAGCACACTCCATTAAAAAAAAAAAAAAGTTAAAAAACAAAACCTCAGAAAACAGCTAAGTTCTGTTACTGTTGTGGTACCTGGCACCATTTTTTGATTACGTTTCTCAATCATCATCTGGAAAGAAAACATTCTAGAATAACGTCATTAAAAACAGATCTGATAAAGCACAGTCACTACTACATATCATAAAGCAGGTAGAAGATATTTTACATTCACAGAGGTATGATACAGTACTGTCCTACATCTATAATACCATCTTTCTAAATTCCATATACATGCGTTAGTATACTGTATTTATGTTTTTCCTTCTGGCTTACTTCACTCTGTATAATAGTCTCCAGTTTCATCCACCTCATTAGAACTGATTCAAATGTATTCTTTTTAATGGCTGAGTAATACTCCATTGTGTATATGTACCACAGCTTTCTTATCCATTCATCTGCTGATGGACATCTAGGTTGCTTCCATGTCCTGGCTATTATAAACAGTGCTGCAATGAACATTGGGGTACACGTGTCTCTTTCCCTTCTGGTTTCCTCAGTGTGTATGCCCAGCAGTGGGATTGCTGGATCATAAGGCAGTTCTATTTCCAGTTTTTTAAGGAATCTCCACACTGTTCTCCATAGTGGCTGTACTAATTTGCATTCCCACCAACAGTATAAGAGGGTTCCCTTTTCTCCACACCCTCTCCAGCATTTATTATTTGTAGACTTTTGGATCGCAGCCATTCTGACTGGTGTGAAATGGTACCTCATAGTGGTTTTGATTTGCATTTCTCTGATAAAGAGTGATGTTGAACATCTTTTCAAGTGTTTGTTAGCCATCTGTATGTCTTCTTTGGAGAAATGTCTATTTAGATCTTTGGCCCATTTTTTGATTGGGTCATTTATTTTTCTGGAGTTGAGCTGTAGGAGTTGCTTGTATATTTTTGAGATTAGTTGTTTGTCGGTTGCTTCATTTGCTATTATTTTCTCCCATTCTGAAGGCTGTCTTTTCACCTTGCTAATAGTTTCCTTTGTTGTGCAGAAGCTTTTAAGTTTAATTAGGTCCCATTTGTTTATTTTTGCTTTTATTTCCAATATTCTGGGAGGTGGGTCATAGAGGATCCTGCTGTGATGTATGTCAGAGAGTGTTTTGCCTATGTTCTCCTCTAGGAGTTTTATAGTTTCTGGTCTTATGTTGAGATCTTTAATCCATTTTGAGTTTATTTTTGTATATGGTGTTAGAAAGTGTTCTAGTTTCATTCTTTAACAAGTGGTTGACCAGATTTCCCAGCACCACTTGTTAAAGAGATTGTCTTTAATCCACTGTATATTCTTGCCTCCTTTGTCAAAGATAAGGTGTCCATATGTGCGTGGATTTATCTCTGGGCTTTCTATTTTGTTCCATTGATCTATATTTCTGTCTTTGTGCCAGTACCATACTGTCTTGATAACTGTGGCTTTGTAGTAGAGCCTGAAGTCAGGTAGGTTGATTCCTCCAGTTCCATTTTTCTTTCTCAAGATCGCTTTGGCTATACGAGGTTTTTTGTATTTCCATACAAATTGTGAAATTATTTGTTCTAGCTCTGTGAAGAATGCTGTTGGTAGCTTGATAGGGATTGCATTGAATCTATAAATTGCTTTGGGTAGTATACTCATTTTCACTATATTGATTCTTCCAATCCATGAACATGGTATATTTCTCCATCTATTAGTGTCCTCTTTGATTTCTTTCACCAGTGTTTTATAGTTTTCTATATATAGGTCTTTAGTTTCTTTAGGTAGATATATTCCTAAGTATTTTATTCTCTTCGTTGCAATGGTGAATGGAATTGTTTCCTTAATTTCTCTTTCTGTTTTCTCATTATTAGTGTATAGGAATGCAAGGGATTTCTGTGTGTTGATTTTATATCCTGCAACTTTACTATAATCATTGATTAGTTCTAGTAATTTTCTGGTGGAGTCTTTAGGGTTTTCTATGTAGAGGATCATGTCATCTGCAAATAGTGAGAGTTTTACTTCTTCTTTTCCAATTTGGATTCCTTTTATTTCTTTTTCTGCTCTGATTGCTGTAGCCAAAACTTCCAAAACTATGTTGAATAGTAATGGTGAAAGTGGGCACCCTTGTTTTGTTCCTGACTTTAGAGGAAATGCTTTCAATTTTTCACCATTGAGGATAATGTTTGCTGTGGGTTTGTCATATATAGCTTTTATTATGTTGAGGTATGTTCCTTCTATTCCTGCTTTCTGGAGAGTTTTTATCATAAATGGGTGTTGAATTTTGTCAAAGGCTTTCTCTGCATCTATTGAGATAATCATATGGTTTTTGTTTTTCAATTTGTTAATGTGGTGTATTACATTGATTGATTTGCGGATATTGAAGAATCCTTGCATCCCTGGGATAAAGCCCACTTGGTCATGGTGTATGATCTTTTTAATGTGTTGTTGGATTCTGATTGCTAGAATTTTGTTTAGGATTTTTGCATCTATGTTCATCAGTGATATTGGCCTATAGTTTTCTTTTTTTGTGGCATCTTTGTCAGGTTTTGGTATTAGGGTGATGGTGGCCTCATAGAATGAGTTTGGAAGTTTACCTTCCTCTGCAATTTTCTGGAAGAGTTTGAGCAGGATAGGTGTTAGCTCTTCTCTAAATTTTTGGTAGAATTCAGCTGTGAAGCCGTCTGGACCTGGGCTTTTGTTTGCTGGAAGATTTTTGATTACAGTTTCAATTTCCATGCTTGTGATGGGTCTGTTAAGGTTTTCTATTTCTTCCTGGTCGAGTTTTGGAAAGTTGTACTTTTCTAAGAATTTGTCCATTTCTTCCTCGTTGTCCATTTTATTGGCATATAATTGTTGATAATAGTCTCTTATGATCCTTTGTATTTCTATGTTGTCTGTTGTGATCTCTCCACTGTCATTTCTAATTTTATTGATTTGATTTTTCTCCCTTTGTTTCTTGATGAGTCTGGCTAATGGTTTGTCAATTTTATTTATCCTTTCAAAGAACCAGCTTTTGGCTTTGTTGATTTTTGCTATGGTCTCTTTTGTTTCTTTTGCATTTATTTCTGCTCTAATTTTTAAGATTTCTTTCCCTCTACTAACCCTGGGGTTCTTCATTTCTTCCTTTTCTAGTTGTTTGAGGTGTAGAGTTAGGTTATTTATTTGACTTTTTTCTTGTTTCTTGAGGTGTGCCTGTATTGCTATGAACTTTCCCCTTAGGACTGCTTTTACTGTGTCCCACAGGTTTTGGGTTGTTGTGTTTTCATTTTCATTCGTTTCTATGCAAATTTTGATTTCTTTTTTGATTTCTTCTGTGATTTGTTGGTTATTCAGCAGCGTGTTGTTCAGCCTCCATATGTTGGAATTTTTAATAGTTTTTCTCCTGTAATTGAGATCTAATCTTACTGCATTGTGGTCAGAAAAGATGCTTGGAATGATTTCTATTTTTTTGAATTTACCAAGGCTAGCTTTATGGCCCAGGATGTGATCTATCCTGGAGAAGGTTCCATGTGCGCTTGAGAAAAAGGTGAAATTCATTGTTTTGGGATGAAATGTCCTATAGATATCAATTAGGTCTAACTGGTCTATTGTATCGTTTAAAGTTTGTGTTTCCTTATTAATTTTCTGTTTAGTTGATCTATCCATAGGTGTGAGTGGGGTATTAAAGTCTCCCACTATTATTGTGTTATTGTTAATTTCTCCTTTCATACTTGTTAGCATTTGTCTTACATACTGCGGTGCTCCCGTGTTGGGTGCATATATAATTGTTATATCTTCTTCTTGGATTGATCCTTTGATCATTATGTAGTGACCTTCTTTGTCTCTTTTCACAGCCTTTGTTTTAAAGTCTATTTTATCTGATATGAGTATTGCTACTCCTGCTTTCTTTTGGTCCCTATTTGCATGGAAAATCTTTTTCCAGCCCTTCACTTTCAGTCTGTATGTGTCCCCTGTTTTGAGGTGGGTCTCCTGTAGACAACATATGTAGGGGTCTTGTTTTTGTATCCATTCAGCCAGTCTTTGTCTTTTGGTTGGGGCATTCAACCCATTTACGTTTAAGGTAATTACTGATAAGTATGATCCCGTTGCCATTTACTTTATTGTTTGGGGTTCGAATTTATACACCATTTTTGTGTTTCCTGTCTAGAGAATATCCTTTAGTATTTGTTGTAGAGCTGGTTTGGTGGTGCAGAATTCTCTCAGCTTTTGCTTATCTGAGAAGCTTTTGATTTCTCCTTCATACTTGAATGAAATCCTTGCTGGGTACAATAATCTGGGCTGTAGGTTATTTTCTTTCATCATTTTAAGTATGTCTTGCCATTCCCTCCTGGCTTGAAGAGTTTCTATTGAAAGATCAGCTGTTATCCTTATGGGAATTCCCTTGTGTGTTATTTGTTGTTTTTCCCTTGCTGCTTTTAATATTTGTTCTTTGTGTTTGATCTTTGTTAATTTGAGTAATATGTGTCTTGGGGTGTTTCGCCTTGGGTTTATCCTGTTTGGGATTCTCTGGGTTTCTTGGACTTGGGTGATTATTTCCTTCCCCAGTTTAGGGAAGTTTTCAACTATTATCTCCTCAAGTATTTTCTCATGGTCTTTCTTTTTGTCTTCTTCTTCTGGAACCCCTATGATTCGAATGTTGTAGCGTTTAATATTGTCCTGGAGGTCTCTGAGATTGTCCTCATTTCTTTTAATTCGTTTTTCTTTTATTCTCTCTGATTCATTTATTTCTACCATTCTATCTTCTAATTCACTAATCCTATCTTCTGCCTCTGTTATTCTACTATTTGTTGCCTCCAGAGTGTTTTTAATTTCATTTATTGCATTATTCATTGTATATTGACTCTTTTTTATTTCTTCTAGGTCCTTGTTAAACCTTTCTTGCATCTTCTCAATCCTTGTCTCCAAGCTATTTATCTGTGATTCCATTTTAATTTCTAGATTTTGGATCAATTTCACTATCATTATTCGGAATTCTTTATCAGGTAGATTCCCTATCTCTTCCTCTTTTGTTTGGTTTGGTGGGCATTTATCCTGTTCCTTTATCTGCTGGCTATTCCTCTGTCTCTTCATCTTGTTTAAATTGCTGAGTATGGGGTGTCCTTTCTGTATTCTGGCAGTTTGTGGAGTTCTCTTTATTGTGGCTATTCCTCACTGTGTGTGGGTTTGTACAGGTGGCTTGTCAAGGTTTCCTGGTTAGGGAAGCTTGTGTCAGTGTTCTGATGGGTGGAACTGTATTTCTTCTCTTTGTTCAGTCGCGCTGTGGGGAGGGAGGGAGGGATGCTGCAAGCAAATAACACTGGCGTGCGCTCGCAGTGCCTCAGCCACACTGGGTCTGCCCCCGCTCACTGCGCGTGTAGCCTCCCTGCCCACACTGCTCGGGCTCTAGGTTGTTCCGCCGGGAACAATCCAAGGCTGGCCCTGGGTTGCATGTACCTCCCAGGTCCAAGCCGCTCAGGTTCAGGCACTCGAATAGTCCTCAGAGGCGCAGACTCAGTTGGGCCTGAGTATTGTGCTCTTCCCAGGTCCGAGCAGCTCAAGTGATGAGGTGTTTGGCGAGCGCCAATGCTGCGACTTATCGCCTCCCCGCCACTCGGTTATCTGGGCGCAAAACCGGCGCACCTTCTTAGGCAGATGTTAACCGTCCAGACCCCCAAGAAGTTTTAGTTAGCAAAGAAGCCTGCTTACAGTTTTATAGATAATGTCTCTCTGGGGCTGCGATTGCCCCCTTCCAGCTCTGGCTGCCTATCACCGGAGGGGGAAGGTCTGCAGCCGGCTATCTCTGTTCAATTCTTTGTTCCGTGCACGGGCCTGGCGGTCTTAGGTTGGGGCTGGCTTTTCGCGTAGTAGATATCCCACAGTCTGGTTTGTTAGCCCAAATTATTTCGCTCAGATAGTGCTCAGGGTATTCAGGCCAGATTCTTACTCTAAGCGATGCAGCCCGCGCTGCGCCTCCCTGCCCAGCCCCCGCTTGTTAATCGAAATGCAATCCTTTAAACACCAAAAGCTTTGCTAAGGAGTAGCTTGGGCCTTGGAGAATACGTTAGCGTATTTATTCATCTGTTACTCTAATGAACAACATGGACCATTCTTCAGATTTCTAATGGAAAACCAGCTAGAGCAATGTGAACAGCATAACCCATATAATACAAGACTGTTGTATTTCTAATTATCTGGGTTTTTTTTTTTTTCAAAATTAATAGAATCAGTGGTGTTCAAGAATTTGCTATCAATTTTAGAAGTTTCATTTTTTAGCTAAACAAGAATTTTTTTGACTCACACCCAGAATAACAACCAATTTGGCAGCAATATCTTGTGCTTATAATAAGCAGTGACATAAATTTCTCACTCTTCTCTGTATGTACTTTGGATAATGGGTGCCTTCTCTGGCCAGCCTAAAATTTTAAATACCTTTTATCCTGTCATACACACACACTTACACATACACATCTCCTAAATCCCTCTTTTGCTCTCTTTTTTCTCCTTGGCATTTGTCATGATTTCACATTCTATATCAGTTTAGTTTTGTTCAGTCACTCAGTCGTGTCCAACTCTTTGTGACCCCATGGACTGCAGCACGCCAGGCTTCTCTGTCCATCACCAACTCCCAGAGCTTACTCAAACTCATGTCCATTGAGTCAGTGATGCCATCCAACCATCTCATCTTCTGTTGTCCCCTTCTCGTGCCTTCAGTCTTTCCCAGCATCAAGGTCTTTTCCAGTGAGTCAGTTCTTCTCATCAGGTGCCAGAATATTGGAGTTTCAGCTTCAGCATCAGTCCTTCCAATGAATATTCAGGACTGATTTCCTTTAGGACTGACTGGTTGGATCTCCTTGCAGTCCAAGGGAGTCTCTTTGCAGTCCAAGGCACTCTCAAGAGTCTTCTCCAACAACACAGTTCAAAAGCATCAATTCTTGGATGCTCAGCCTTCTTTATAGTCCAACTCTCACATCCATACATGACTACTGGAAAAACCATAGCTTTGACTAGACAGACCTTTGTTGGCAAAGTAACATCTCTGCTTTTTAATATGCTGTTTAGGTTGGTCATAGCTTTTCTTCTAAGGAGCAAGTGTCTTTTAATTTCACATTCTATATAATTGATTTATTTTCTTTCCTAAAAAATTATATGAGTTTCAGGTGTTCAGCATTATAATTCAAAATCTTATATACACTACAAAGTGATCACTATTACAAGTCTAGTTATCATCCGTCACCATGTATAATTAACCCGCTTTACCTATTTCACCTACCCTTCAACCCCTTTCCCCTCTGGTAACCTCTAGTATGTTCTCTCTGAATTTCATTTTGCTTTTTTTTAGATTCCACATGTGAATGAAATAATTTGATATTTGTCTTACTCCATCTGAATTACTTCACTTAGCATAATACCCTCAAGGTCCAAGGTTGTCACAAGTGGCAAGATTTTACCTTCCTTTATGACTGAGTTATGTTCCATTTTGTGTGTGTGTGTGTGTGTGTGCGCATGCATGTATGTATACCACATCTTCTTTATCCATTCATCCATCAGTGGACACGTAGGTTGTTTCTGTGGCTTGGCCATTGTGAATAATGCTGCATTGAACATAGGGATACCCTTATCTTTTAAAATTAGTATTTTTGTGTTCTCCAGATAAATACCCAGAAGTGGATAATTGATATATCTTCTTTATTGTCCATCTTCCTACCTAGAATGTAACTGCTTGACAGTGAGCATAGGTTTGTAATGATTATTTGTTATAGATTTGTAGTGATATTAATTACAAACTTATCTACTATATATAAAGCATTGTGGCAAAGTAACAAAGCAAGGATTGTTTTTTTTTCAGTCTTCTCTGAAATGAAGTTTGTAAAACAGAAGACTCTACTGTTTATATCCTGAGTTGAGAACAGTTCTTTTAGCTGTTGATGTCCTCAGTCCACATCCAGTACCAGTGGAGTGAGGAAAATATGTTTTTAAGCTAACCTACTTCTAAATGAAGAAATATAATTATATGAGAAATATAATTATAAGCTTTCTTATAATTCAGAATTAAATTATTTGTATCCCCCTCTTACCCTAATTTATAGATTTTATTGTTTCATACTTTATCTGTCTGATGAGGTTTGATGGATTAACTTGAACAATTGTCAAACATGAGCCATAGCATCTGTATTAAGTGGAATACTAAGTATTTACTAAATAACTGCTCACTGATAAAATAAATTTAGATTCATTCCAGGCATGATAAAGACTAATAATTATTATTATTATTATTAAATAATTTCCAAAGAGGCTTTGATCCTTAAACTAGGTTAACTGAAATTGAATGAGAATGCCAAAGCATGGTTTATTAATGGCTTAGTACTCTGGACTCACCACCTACATTAGCTGGTGGTCTTAAATCCTGTAATTGAAGTCAGAGACTTATAACTTGATATAAAGAAAAGTCATCTAGATTTATCTAGAATGCTATATATTATTTATTGATTTGGATCATTCATAGCTAATACTAAGATTCACTACATTATCATAACATAACTTAGAATCTGGATCTTGGCCATTGACAGGTTGAAATATTTACATATGTTCCTTGTGTTCATATATTTTCTAAATAAAGTTATTGACGCTGTGGGCTATCTAGACCCATGTTTTAGATAGCTTATGGAGGCAATAATAAAATGATCAAAAGTGGATTATTTGTAAGCAATCTTACTATGCACTATTAATCTTTGAAAAGCCACCAGAAAAATCAAAAGCAAGAACTGGTACAATGTGTTCAGTACCTAAGAGGAGACATAATGAAAATCAGGCATAAGTCAATATGTTCTGCTTTTGATTTCTTCTTTAGATTTGGAGGAATTAGTGGAGAAATTTAATTAAGTGGGTTTTCACTATAGGAGAATTTGACTTACTAACAGTTATCCCCATTGTGATGCATCTTTCTCACAAATATACAAACCTTTTGGGAAATTACAGCATCATTCAAGTGAAAGCTTATAATATTTTATTTCTCTTGCTATATTGAAGTCAAGAACTGATCACAGTGTATGTGACTTGGAGGTAGTAATATTGATCAGTGCCATTCTGGCTAATGAAAATGTTATAGAAGTTATATCTCAAAATAAGTTTTTCAGGTTGAGTGATCTGTTGGAAAATATGGGCACAGCAACATACTGAAATCTATTAACAAATCTTTTTTATTGCCATATTATAGTTAGAGAAGTTATAGAGAAAATTTGGTTTAACTATTTTCTGTGCTTCTCAATCAGCAAAAACAAAATGGGGAGCTGACTGTGGCTCAGATCATGAACTCCTTATTGCCAAATTCAGATGTAATTTGAAGAAAATAGGGAAAACCACTAGACCATTCAGGTATGACCTAAATCAAATCCCTTACAATTAGATCTGAAAGACAGAGTACCTAAAGAACTATGGGCAGAGGTTTGTGACATTATACAGGAGGCAGTGATCAAGACCATCCCCAAGAAAAAGAAATGGAAAAAGACAAAATGGTTGTCTGAGGAGGCCTTACAAATAGCTATGAAAAGAAGAGAAGCTAAAGGCAAAGGAGGAAAGGAAAGATATACTCATTTGAATGCAGAGTTCCAAAGAATAGCAAGGAGAGATAAAGAAAGCCTTCCTCAGTGATCAGTGCAAAGAAATAGAGGAAAACAGTAGAATGGGAAAGACTAGAGATCTCTTAAAGAAAATTCGAGATACCAGGGAACATTTCATGCAAAGATGGACACAATAAAAGACAGAAATGGTATGGACTTAACAAAAGCTAAAGATATTAAGAAGAGGTGGCAAGAATACATGGAAGAACTATACAAAAAAGATCTTCATGACCCAGATAACCATGATGGTGTGATCACTCACCTACAGCCAGACATCCTGGAATCCAAAGTCAAGTGGGCCTTAGGAAGCATCACTGTGAACAAAGTTAGTGGAAGTGATGGAATTCCAATTGAGCTATTTCAAATCCTAAAAGATGATGCTGTGAAAGTGCTGCCCTCAGTATGCCAGCAATTTTGGAAAACTCAGCAGTGGCCACAGGACTGGGAAAGGTGTTTTCATTCCAGTCCCAAAGAAGGGCAATGCCAAAGAATGTTCAAACTACCACACGACTACACTTATCTCACAGGCCAGCAAAGTAATGCTCAAAGTTCTTCAAGCCAGGCTTCAACAGTACATGAATCGTGAACTTCCAGATGTTCAACCTGGGTTTAGAAAAGGCAGAGGAACCAGAGATCAAATTGCCAACATCTGTTGGATCATAGAAAAAGCAAGAGAGTTCCAGAAAAATATCTACTTCTGCTTTATTGATTATGCCAAAGCCTTTGTGTAGATCACAACAAACTGTGGAAAATTCTTCAAGAGATGGGAATACCAGACCACCTTACTTGCCTGCTGAGAAATCTGTATACAGGTCAAGAAGTAACAGTTAGAACTGGACATGAACAACGGACTGGTTCCACATTGGGAAAGGCTGTATATTGTCACCCTGCTTATTTTAACTTAATAGAAGAGTACATAACGCGAAATGCCAGGCTGGATGAAGTGCAAGCTGGAATCAAGATTGCTGGGAGAAATATCAATAACCTCAGATATGCAGATGACACCACCCTTGTGGCAGAAAGTGAAAAGGAACTAAAAAGCCTCTTGATGAAAGTGAAAGAGGAGAGTGAAAAAGTTGGCTTAAAACTCAGCGTTCAAAAAATTAAGTTCATGGCATCTGATCCCATCACTTCATGGCAAATAGATGGTAAAACAATGGAAATAGTGACAGACTCTATTTTCTTGAGCTCCAAAATCACAGCAAATGGTGACTGTAGCCATGAGATTAAAAGACGTTTGTTCCTTGGAAAAAAAGCTGTGACCAACCTAGATAGCGTATTAAAGAGCAGAGATATTACTTTGCCAACAAAGGTCTGTCTGGTCAAAGCTATGGTTTTTCCAGTGGTCATGTATGGATGTGAGAGTTGAACTATAAAGAAAGCTGAGCCCCAAATAATTGATGCTTTAGAACTGTGGTGTTGGAGAAGACTTTTGAGAGTCCCTTGGACTGCAAGGAGATCCAACCAGTCAAATCCTAAAGGAACTCAGTCCTGAATATTCATTGGAAGGACTGATGCTGAAACTGAAACTCCAATACTTTGGCCACCTAATGTGAAGAACTGACTCATTGGGAATGACCCTGATGCTGGGAAAGACTGAAGGCGGGAAGAGAAGGGGACGACAGAGGATGAGATGGTTGGATGGCGTCACTGACTTGATGGACATGAGTTTGAGCAAGCTCCAGGGGTTGGTGATGGACAGACAAGCCTGGCGTGATGTAGGGTCACAAAGAGTCACACACGACTGACGACTGAACTGAACTGACTGATGCTTCTCAGGTGGCTCAGTGGTAAAGAATCTGCCTGCCAGTGCAGGTGACATGGGTTCAGTCCCTGAATCAGGAAGATCCCCTGGAGAAGGAAATGGTAACCCATTCCAGTATTCTTGCCTGGAAAATCCGATGTACCTGGTGAGCAAAAGAGTCGGACATGACTTAGCAACTGGGTACGAGCACATGTAATTTTTATGTCTCAGGATTTTCTGTTGTTGCCTAATTGTCCTTATGAAGGGTAAAACAAAGAAGAAAATGGTTGATCTTATTCAGTGTTGTTTTACCCTATAAAAAGTGCTTAGAACTTCAGAAATACTCATTAGCATGCTGTTAGGCCAAAAGTGCCTCACTGTGTTGTTTACCAGTAACTTCTTTCTCTAGCATAGCCCTTCTTATGGTTAATTCATTGATTTTATAATAGTACAGCTTCTGTCAAAACAATAAAATAATGCATTTAAGTATATCAAATATTTATGATGTTAAGTTCATTTTGAACCAGATGTACTTGAAAATATTATGTCATTTCAGTAGACCCTGTTGTTACAGAAAGTTGAAGCATTTACATCTTTGTATCAACAACCACAAAACAATTTTAGTTCACATTAGCAAAAAATAAGTGGTGTTTGTATTTAGCTCTCTCAAGTCTCCTTGTGACTTTACTAGATTAAATTTTTTCATTTGCAAAAGCAAAGTTTATCCCTTGAGAACAATGCTTGAGATTTGTTCTGAGGGTTCATAAAGCCAAGGGGAGAACAGAGACTAAAGTAGTAAATTGTGACTTACAATAAAGATAAGATCTAAATGTGTTTTGACTGTGTCTTGAGAAAGATTTTATAATTTTATACCCATGAGGAAATCAGTTATTAGCCTTTTCATATTCGTGTTTTATTTAAATTGATCCATTTTCATGTTTTGAAAATTCTATTCTAAAAATTCTAATATTATCTTAAAATCTTATGGAAATCTGATTGAGATCGCAGGATTTCTAGAGAGCTCTGCCCTTTCAGTACAGATAGTCAAATGGGCCTGTTTTCTAAAAAGAATATTGAGTGAGGTGATCAGGAGTATTTTCTGTATGCTCTATGAGCTGGTGCCACCACTCAAATTATTGTTTGCATAGACTTTGTTCTCTCTTGAACGGCTTGTGTGGGCCTGTAAAGCTTTCTGCCTCTTTTCCCATGGAGCCGCTTTTTATGATATATGAGATTCATATATAGGAGCTCTGAAAGAGAGAAAAGAAAGAGGTCTGCCCTTGTTTTTCCATCTCTGCTCCTTAGGACCTTGGGAGCAAAGGCCTAACAAGGGAAGGCTTCCTTCCGCTTTAGATCTCATTTATCAATGGGAGAAAATTCCTGGAGCAAGAAAAGTAAAACTCCAATATAGCTAAATTCTCTGCCTTCTAGAAAGTACCCTAACCTGTCACATTGTTTCTTCTTCTCCCTTCACTCTTCACATCAGAATTTTCTCCTATATCTCAGCTAAGATTCTAGTTGTTTTAAAAATCAGAATTAAAAAAATTTTTTTACATTGAATTGTGAATGAATTATGATTCCTTGTAACAGCTCCAGAGGTATTTGTTAATTTGAAAAACTCTCTAATTAATGCAAGTTTAGACAGTGGTTATGGTATCACTGAATAATATCTTGAAATTAGGAACTCTGCTGTGTGGCTTTGTATCCCCAAAGTACCTAACACAGCATCCTACTAATAGTAATCATTCCAAAAATATTTCAGTGAAAGAATATTTGGGATGTGACTTCTCCGGGTCTCTTCTAGGTAGAAAGGAGACAAAACCACCTATCCATCTCTATACCTTTGATTACAGTGTCAAATAGACCTCAGTTTACCCTCCTGCCAGAGTCTTCCCTTCATTTCCCAAGAACAGATTATAGAAACTTCCCCTCTTGTACTTCACCTACCTTCTGTTCTGTCTTCCTCCACCTCTGCTGTGTCTTGTTTTTGTTCTGTTGATGGTTGGCGTGGCTCTGTAGATTTCAGCCCTCAGCAATTTATGTTGTGTAAAATATTTACTATGGCCTGTGAGCCCCACTTTTTCATATTTTTGCCTCCTAGAAGCTGGACTGAAATCAAGTGTATCTGTCCTTTCTGTATATCTGACTTTTCCCTAAAACCCACAACTTAATAGTGTTTGGTTATGCTTAGGCTTCATCATGTGTTGCTTACCTATTTCTGGAACAGCTTTGGAAAATGCTCATTTGTTTTGCTGAAGAATTTGAGGGTGCGAAAATGAAACCAGGGCAAGAAATAGTGGTTGTCATGGACTGATTTGCCTAATCACTATCGCTTTTGGAGAAGGTATCCAGCCCAGTATCTGGCTCATAACAAGTACTCCGTGTATATTTGTTGGCTAAGTATCTAAGAATTTTTCTGAATAGTTACTTTAGTATACATACTAAAATTTTATATTGCTCCAAGTACCCTTAGCCTCCTGCCTAGTATTTAAAACTGGTTTAAAATAATAGTTAATCTCTATACACAGTGAAAGCTAGAAAATTAATTAGAATAGCAAATTTTTTTCTATTTGGACACTAAACTGAAAAAATAGCTTTTTATGTGACACCAAACTAAGTCACATGTACAGAGGATCCTTCAGAATGAGCATAAATTAAGTATCAAATATCAAATCTCTTTATTAAAGCAGCTAATTATAAGCACATATGCATTAAGTTGTATCTTGGCGTAAATTGTCACTTTGGCTATTGAGCACAAGGAGTGGAATGAAACCACATAGAATGAAATAAATGTCAAGCAGATGATTATATTTTTTAGATCTAAGAAGGTGGGGTGGGGAATCTATCACCCAGGTGTATGTAATTTGGCCATAAAAATAGCAACATGCATTTGAAGAAAATATATTTCTGGAGAAGGATGTGACCTTAATAAAAAGGTAAAGCACTGGCATGCCCTAGAATCTACTTCCCAGAAACTCTTGGGGAATCAAAGGTTTTTGACATCTCTGGCATTTAATACTCTTCCTGTAGCACAACTGTCAAGTAACAGTGTTAAGGAAGATCTATTTAAATGCAAGACTGTTTCTGGCAGCCCTCTGAAGGTCATCTAGCAACTGAGGCAGAGATACAGTGTAAAAACGGGTTATATACCTTGAAGTAGGAACAGTTGCTATTTCTTTTCTTCAGGTGTGAAATTTTATTTAAAGAGTTATGTAGATAGATAATCTAGATAGATAGATATATAGAATCAGGGCTGAAATGTATTTTCAAGAAAAGATGTAAATGGAAGAAGAGCAATAGTTAGACGGAAGTGTCTGAACAGCTAAAGCCTTGCTGAACAAATTCAGAAACATTTCACAGTCTTATGAAGTTTTTAATCTCAGGTTTTTGACAGGTAGTGTTTCATATTATTTAGAAAACCTTGCCACTTGACATGACATAAATCACACTGAGACACAATAAAGAATAAAGAACTCTCTCTGTAGCCATTGCAGAGTCTATGTGTAAGGGTGGTAAGCTCATAGTAACATCTCTTGTAGTTTCTTTCATTATTTTAGGATTTTCACATAAAAGCAATATGAATTTTAAGTTTTAAGAATATACATTAAATTTCTAAGTGTTTTTTTTTTCCTTGTGGTCAGAATCTGTTAAAGTAGAAACCAGGGTTTTCCAATTAGTGCTGCTAAAAAGAGCGTCGTAACTCCCTTCCTCCTACCCCATGTTCTTGGGGTCCTGTGGCTGATTATAGACTTGTAAATGAAAGGTTATGGGTTTGTCTAGGAGATGTACAAACTGTAGGCATTGAAGCTGTACCTTGCATACCGGGCAGCTCTACCACCCAATCTATGCTACAGTTAAACTAGCTTAGACTTGGGCTTAGTCTTCCAAACTACATGAGGTGAATGAAGTCTTTCCTAAACTAAGATGACTCTCAAAAGTCTAAAGAAATCCAAGAAACTGGGATAAAGATTAATGTTGATTACCTCTTATGAAGGGGCAATTAGTTGTTCCTGCTCTCATTGACAGACAAATCCATAGTGTACCCAAAGCTATTTGTGCATCAGAGTTAACTATTGGAATAACACTTAAATTTAATTGACTAGATAGTGAAAATATAAAATATTAACATGCCTTTTTAGAATCTTGGCAGTGTTTCTCAGACATTTTCATAAGTGCTTACCCTCTGGCCCAGCAGTTACATTTCTGCAAGTTTAGGTTAATAAAATGACACATGTGTAATGATACTGTCAGAAAATAAATTGGGAAGAATTCAAATATCAAACAGATGGCTGAACAAATTACAATAAATCTATGCAATGAAATTCAGTACAGCACTTTGTATATGTAATGCAGAGATTTATTAGCATAGAAAACTGCTCACAATATACTGATGAGTCAGAACGTACATACTTCATGATTCCATTTTGGGAAAAGAAGAGTGTGTGTGTTTGTGTTTTGAGTTGTGTGTGTATTTTTTTAAATAGTCTGAATATTTTCATTTCTGATGTCAGCAAATCCTGTCATACCTACTTTGAAATAATCCAGAATCCCACCATAAAATCACATCATTCCTCTGCTTTAAATTCCCCAGAGGCTTCCAGTCTCTCTCAGATTTTAATCTCAAAGTAAAAGCCAAAGTCTTTACAGTGGCCTACAAGGTCCTATGTGCCCTCGCCACCACCATCCCTTTCAAGGAAAACACAGATATTAGTGGGCACTAGAATTCAACCCACCCCAGTGTTCTTGCCTGGAGAATCCCAGGGACGGGGGAGCCTGGTGGGCTGCCGTCTATGGGGTCGCACAGAGTCGGTCACAACTGAGGGGACTTAGTAGCAGCAGCAGAATTCGCTATGCTTTTTTTCCTTTCTCCCTTTTTCTTCTTTTAGCCGTTTTACTTTTTCTTTTAGACTCCGTGGGAAAAAGGATAGCTATTAGGGCCATTAGCGCCACCTGGGAAGCCCTGGAAAAAAGTATAGCTACTCTAATTATTGCTAATAAATAACAGTTAAGGATGTTTGGGATGATAGGCATAATTTATTAATCTTCTCTAATGATTCTAAAATTTTTCCTTTTTGAAAACATCTCTTAAAATTAATTAAGTTTTATATTGAAAGCTTGTCTTTCACATGTCTAGGTTGACTGGGACTATAGAATTCCAAAGTTTATTTTACTGGCACTTTAGTGTACAGAAGTAAAAAAAGAAAAGATGTTAGATTCTTTTAGTGAAAAAATGTAGAGAATTAGAGTACAGTTAAATGTATTTATGTACCTGGAATTCCTCCATGGGTCAAATACGTTGGATATCTAATCTGTTATTTAGGACCAAATTAGATACATTAAATCCGTGAAGCTCCTAGACAATTATATAATTAGCTACAGTCTTTCTGTGTCATTTGTCACAGAGTTGCTGGTAAGCTAAGGAAATATGAATCTTTAAGATAAAGAGAGTATTAAATGCCTCACATTAAGAAAAACAATGATGCAAAGTCTCGCCTTATAAAGCAGTTAAGTTAAACCATAATTATTTTCTCCAGAGAAGAAGTCACTGTTAATATTTCCTTCAATAGTTTCTTTTCAACTATAGTCTTAATGTAAAGTAATATATAACTGTTTGATGGTAATGAGAAGAAATTGTTTCATATACTTTGAATAACAATAATAAATCATATGTTGGGACTTGTTGCAAATAGTGCATAATTCAACTTGTTTCACCAACCAGAGGTAAAAATATTCAAAGCAGTTTTATCCTAACACCATTATTCTCACAGATGGAGTCACCTGTCTTCTTTTTTTTTCTATTTAAAATATTAAATTATTTCCATTCAAACTACAGTACAACTTGAAGAAAACAGAGCTTTGAATGTTTAATAAGCATTTTATAAATGACCCTTGATATGCAGTTAGTAGTTAGCACTTTTTAATAGAATTTTTAAAAACTAACATCAGTGAAAACTGCATATTGAACCTTTTGGCTAGAGTGTATTACTTTTTTTTTGGCTATGTGATGCAGCTTGTGGGGTGTTAGTTTCCCAGCCGAGGATAGAACCTAAATCCTTGGCAGTGGGAGCGCAAAGTCCTAATTAATCACTGGACTGCCGGGGAATTCCCTAAAGCCTAATTCTTTCTTAGAATAACTGAAGTGAGGTAGTTAGGGCCTTAATTATTATACTCACTGTGTTAGTTGGAGAACTGAAATTAGAGAAGTTGTCATGTGTTCAACGTATTTACGAATACTGCTTGGGAAAATCCTCTCTATTATGGAACTGAGAGCTCTTTTCACTAAGATAATAGTTTGTAAGAGGGTTGCCAAATTTAGCAAGTAAGTGTACAGAATACAAATTGAATTTTAATTTCAAATAAACAACAGCTAATTTTAAAGTTTAAATATATACTACTCTCTACTTAAAAATCACAGTCCACAAAAACATTAGGAGGTCTGCAGAGTCCATTTATGGATTTCTTGGTGAGGAGGGAAGGTATGCAAGGTTCAGAGTTTCCTCATCCCTTTCCCTATCCAATCAGAAAGGCTATATGCTTTTAAATAAGATTTTTTTTAGATGAAAATTCTAAGTCATAAAAAAGGAGTTGAATAAAAAAAATCTTAATGCTAGAAGACTTCTTGACTTCACTGTCTGACAAGAAGTTTGATATGCAAAAATGAGAGTTTTAACAGAAGTAAGTGTATAAATTTGCTAAGAATCAAATGAAACCTACAATTTACAATTTTAAAGCAATTATCTCTGCTAATTCGAAAAGAAAATGAATTGTAACCAGAAGGTGTATCTTTTATATGTTTACATTTAATTGTAACCAGGGAGAAACATATTTTATAAAGCGTCTATATTGGAATTGATCAGGAGATATGTATATATACAGATACACATGTGATATTATATGTCACATTCATTTTAGGGTATATATCTATAGATATTTATATACATCCTTTGTGTGTATGATATAGGATGTACCTAAATAAGAATAAAAATTATAAGATATCATACTCTGTATATAGAAGTATGGCTGTTTGAATAAAGGAAAATCTATTTTCCAAAATAGAGGGTTCTATCACAACCTTCAGAACAAAACTTAAGTTGCCTAAATTTTAAAAAGAAATCTGTTTGGGTTCACCTACTGCATATTAGCAGCATAAACCATATATTGTCTTCTACTTATTCCTAAAACTTCAAGAAATTTATTTTTAATTCCTAGAAAAACAGCAGAAGTAGTAAAGATCTTTATCTGAAATCAGAGTAAATTATATCTTGGTAGTTTAGGCAGACTGTAAATAGTGTTTTCCTTTGGGCTAATCTGATTGGCCTCCACTTTCACTTTCATCAAGAGGCTTTTGAGTTCCTCTTCACTTTCTGCCATAAGGGTGTTGTCTTATGGCAAGGTGCATATCTGAGGTTATTGATATTTCTCCCAGCAATCTTATTCCAGCCCAGCGTTTCTCATGATGTACTCTGCATATAAGTTAAATAAGCAGGGTGACAATATACAGCCTTGACGTACTCCTTTTCCTATTTGGAACCAGTCTGTTGTTCCATGTCCAGTTCTAACTGTTGCTTCCTGACCTGCATACAGGTTTCTCAAGAGGCAGGTCAGGTGGTCTGGTATTCCCATCTCTTTCAGAATTTTCCACAGTTTATTGTGATCCACACAGTCAAAGGCTTTGGCATAGTCAATAAAGCAGAAATAGATGTTTTTCTGGAACTCTCTTGCTTTTTCCATGATCTAGCAGATGTTGGCAATTTGATCTCTGGTTCCTCTGCCTTTTCTAAAACCAGCTTGAATATCTGGAAGTTCACGGTTCACGTATTGCTGAAGCCTGAAAGTGAAGAGGAACTAAAAAAAAGCCTCTTGATGAAAGTGAAAGTGGAGAGTGAAAAAGTTGGCTTAAAGCTCAACATTCAGAAAACGAAGATCATGGCATCCGGTCCCATCACTTCATGGGAAATAGATGGGGAAACAGTGGAAACAGTGTCAGACTTTATTTTTTGGGGGCTCCAAAATCACTGCAGATGGTGACCCCAGCCATGAAATTAAAAGACGCTTACTCCTTGGAAGGAAAGTTATGACCAACCTGATAGCATATTGAAAAGCAGAGACATTACTTTGCCAACAAAGGTCCGTCTAGTCAAAGCTATGGTTTTTCCAGTGGTCATGTATGGATGTGAGAGTTGGACTGTGAAGAAAGCTGAGTGCCGAAGAATTGATGCTTTTGAACTGTGGTGTTGGAGAAGACTCTTGACTCCCTTGGACTGCAAGGAGATCCAACCAGTCCATTCTGAAGGAGAACAGCCCTGGGATTTCTTTGGAAGGAAACATGCTAAAGCTGAAACTCCAGTACTTTGGCCACCTCATGCGAAGAGTTGACTCATTGGAAAAGACTCTGATGCTGGGAGGGATTAGGGGCAGGAGAAGAAGGGGACAACAGAGGATGAGATGGCTGGATTGCATCACTGACTCGATGGACGTGAGTCTGAGTGAACTCTGAGAGTTGGTGATGGACAGGGAGGCCTGGTGTGCTGCAATTCATGGGGTCGCAAAGAGTCAGACAGGACTGAGCGACTGAACTGATTGGCCTATGCACCATCAGTAACGCTGTTTAAAAGTGGATTCATTTCAGTATATGAAATAATATAGTGATTCTTGTTTATATTACCAAAACTGAAAGTGTTAGGCATTCAGTCGTATCAGAGTCTTTGCAACCCCATGAACTGTAGCCCTCCAGGCTCCTCTATCCATGGAATTCTCCACGCAAGAATACTGGAGTGGGTACCCAATGCCTTCTCCAGGGTATCTTCCCAACCCAGGTACCAAACCTGGGTCTCCTGCATTGCAGGCAGATTCTTTACCTTCTGAGCCACCAGAGAAGCCCCTTTTGTGTTATAATGGCAGCACTATCTATTCATTTTCATAAAACTATTTCATGTTGGATAGAAAGAGATAAATAGGCAACCATGAATGCAGGGGCAAAAGTGGGATATGTTTAATACTTATAGGTGTTTATGAGGAGGAGAGATTCAAAAAGAAAGAGAGGGTCAGACAGGAGGCTTGGAGTGGTACTATATATCATAAAGAAGCGTCTGTCTCCAGATGCGATGCAATATATGCAGTCTCTTTCCGGGACAGTTTCTGAGCAGCTGCTTTCCTGAGGCTGAGAATCCAGGTCTCTGAAGTTCCCTTTCCAATTCTTGATCTCAAGAAAATAAGAGACTGAGAAAAAGAGAAAATGTAGAGAAAATTGCCACAGATGACAGTAATGACTGTCAGCTACT
The DNA here is from genome assembly GCF_055505025.1 of Bos grunniens. Classification (NCBI taxonomy): domain Eukaryota; kingdom Metazoa; phylum Chordata; class Mammalia; order Artiodactyla; family Bovidae; genus Bos; species Bos grunniens. Next base: position 17,699,509 of record NC_141192.1, read on the forward strand.
GAGCCCTTTGAGCTCACTGCTTCTGTAGGTGGTGGGTGAGGCCCTCTTGGATCCTGGCTCTGCAGTTTTGCTTTATGAGCGTCCAGATTTTGCACATTTCTTTTTCTGAACTGGGTCTAGAAACCTGCCAGAGTTGGACTGGGTCTGATTTAAAACCCCAATTGGGTCCATTGCCAGACTCACCTGTCTTAAAGTTTGTGCTGAATTTATCAGGAACTCTTCCCTGGCCTTTTATAAACTAACCCAGCTCATCTTTCTGTTTTGTGCTTGGCTCCGTGGGCTTTCCAGCAGTGGAACATTAGTTGGTACATAGGGCTTCTTTCTTCCCTGGGTTCTTTCCGCAGATGGAAGCCCTTAGATCTGTACCAAGACAAATTGAGAGGAAAATATTGGTCTTTGGTGAAATGTCAAGGGAAAATGTATTTCTTCGTCCAAAAAAAATTACTTTTTTCCCTTTGTTGTGCAAAGGGAACACTAACACACATATTGCTAGTACTGTGTAGCTAAACATAATTTAAGATTAGGTCTAGTGGGGAAACTCACAGGCAGAAAAGCAGCAAAATTACCCAGTCCCCATCCACATGCTGTTTAGCAGAAGAAAGTTCTTAGTTGGATCATACACAGCTGAAGCACATCAGGGAGAGGGCTCTAAGGAGAGATGGCTGCCTCCCTTCCTCCACCCACCCCGACTCTCTATAATAATTGGGATGAGAGGCAGAGAACATCCAGGAGCTGTGTGATAACAGGAGCATCCTGGTTGACAAAGTGGTCTTGTTAGAAAGAGGGAGGTTCCATTCCACAGGTAGCATCAGCCTTTCTTTCATTGAGCTAATTCAGATCTACGAAGCCAGCTTTTTGCTAAGCCATGAAAGGAATATCTCTCTTTTCACCCTTCCTTTCAAAAAACAAAGTTTCCTTTCTCAACAAATTTAAGGTCAAAAAAATTTTGAATCCTCAGATTCAATGAATTCACACTAATTATAAATGACCTATAAATTCCTATAATAGTTCTAGAAATATTTTCAAGAAAATTCTGACAAAACCATTATATTCCCTAAATGGTGAAGTCCATGCAGTGGACATGGTGGTAGTAATAAAATCTTTGAAAATAGGGATATAACCTGGTGTGAAATCTCAGAAATTTCTTTAAAGATAAATGGACACCCAGAAGTGAATTCACTGGAATGAGGGTCCCACTTGATGATGTCACAAAGATGATGGAAAAGGAGACCCCAGCCTCCATCCTTCCACAAAGATCAGCAGTCAACTATCTACAAACAAAACTAGATCTGGGAGAGCTCTGGAGTTAACGTAAGAAACTTCCTGAAGACAGTAGAACAAATAATTTGAGAATATCCACATAAAAAGGAAGGAAAAACAGCTCCACTTAACTGCATCTTCCCAATCACACAAAGGACTTGCTTCAGTTTCATCCTTGCCAGAAACCAGCAAAACTGAAACATTGAGGAGATGGCTAGGAATAAGAAAGAATTGCAAGGATACAAGTATAAGCCATGCAGTGGGAGTGACCAGCTTGCCAGACACATGCTCTGTAGAAGACTCCAGCACGTTTCCCCACTAAACAAACCAATGGCCAGCACAACTGTCATAGACTTCTGCAGATTTCACAGGTTTTTATCCCAGAAGTATTTGCATATTTGCACTTACTGATATCAGCACCAAGGTCTCTCCCCAGCACCCTCTCCACTGGCACCTGGGACCCACACCAGCAGCAAGTTCAGGCTTCTGAGGCTACACAAATGCAATTCTCCAGCCTAGACTCTTACAGCTGACCCCCACCGCTTGCGATGCTTAGTGAGCTTGCATTGCTAGTTATGCACCAATGCAAGATGCTGAAGCCGCTGGAGTGCATGCTGGCTGCCAGAGAGAAAGGTGTACAAAGCTTATTTAAAGAAATAATGACTGGGACCTTTTTGAACCTTGGGAGAAAGTAGGACATCCAAGTTCACGAAGCTAATCGTGGGCCCCAAATTTCAGTCCAAAATGATCTTCTCAAAGAGACATTTTAATGAAACTGACCACAATCAAAGACAAAGACAGAATTTTAAAAGCAGCAGAAGAAAAAAATCTCATACAAGTGAACCCCAATAAAGCTGTCAGCTGAATTCTCAACAGAAACCTTGCAGGTCAGGAGAGAACAGAATGATATATTCAAAGTGCTGAAAGAGGAAATCTGCCAAGCAAGAATACTTTACCTAAAAAATTTGTCCTTCAAAAATGAAGGCAAGGTAAATACTTTCCCTAATAAAAGCTGAGGCACTTCATTACCACTAGATCTGCCTTACAAGAAATGCTGAAAGGAGTTTTTCAAGATAAAGGATATTAGTAACATAAAACGTATGAAAATATACAAAACACCAATAAAGTTACATAGATAGATTCAGAATAATATTGCAATATGGTGACATGTTAACCACTTTAATATAGATGTTAAAGGACAAAGTGTTCAAATTAGCTATAGCTACAATAATTTGTTAATATACAGTGTACATGTATTGTGAAATCAACAAAATGTTGAGAAAAGAGTAGAATTTTTGTATGCAATCAAAATTATCAGCTTAAAATAGACTTTTATAGCTCCGATATATTTTGAGTAAGCCTCATTGGTAACCACAAAATAAAAACCTCTAGTAGGTACACACTAGATAAAAAGAAGGAAACCAAAGTATTTCACTACAGAAAGTCATAAATTCACAAAAGAATACGAGAGGGAGAGAAAACGAACCAAAAAGAAAAAAAACAACAAGCTAGGAATAGTAAATCCTTACCAATAAATGGATTAAATTCTCTAATGAAAAGGTGCAGAGTTGCTGAATGGGTGGAAAAAAAAAAAAAGGCATAAGACCCAATTCTATGCTTCCTGCAAAATACTTCAGCTAAAAGGAATACCTAGGCTCAAAGTGCAGGGATGCAAAAGGATCCTCCATGCAAATGAAAACCAAAAGAGGGCAGGAATAGCTGTACTTGGACAAAATAGACTTAGTCAAAATCTGTAGTAAAAGATAAAGATGGTCGCTCTATAATGATAAAGGGTTTAATACATTAAGAGAATATGACAATTTAAATATGCAGGAGTACCTAAGTATACTAAACAAATAGAAGCAGATCTGAAGGGAGTAATCAACAGTACAGTGATAGTAGGGAGCTTCAGTATCTAATGTTCAATAATGGATAGATCATCCAGACAGAAAATCGATAGGGAAACATTGAACTGTTCTTGAAACCAAATGGGCCTAACAGACATTTACAAACATTCCATCCAAAAGTACAGTATGCATTCATCTCAAATGCACATGGACATTCTCCAGAATAGATGATACGTTAGTTCACAAAACAAGTGTCAGCAAATTTTAAAAGGTTGAAATCATATCAAGTAACCTTTCTGGCCTCAATAGTAAGAAATCAGAAATCAATAACAAGAAGAAAATTGAGGAATTCACAAATATATGGAAATTAAACAGCACAATCGTGAACCAACCAATGAGTCAAAAATGAAACCAAAAGTTCAGTTCAGTCAGTCAGTCATGTCCAACACTTTGTGACCCGTGGAATGCAGCACTCCAGGCTTCCCTATCCATCACCAACTCCCTGAGCTTGCTCAAACTTATATCCATCAAGTCGGTGATGCTATCCAACCATCTCATCCTCTGTCGTCCCCTTCTCCTCCTGCCTTCAATCTTTCCCAGCATCAGGGTTGTTTCCAATGAGTCAGTTCTGCACATCAGGTGTCCAAACTATTGGAGCTTCGATTTCAGCATCATTCCTTCCAACGAGTATTCAGGATTGATTTCATTAGGATTGACTGGTTGGATCTCCTTGCAGTCCAAGGGACTCTCAAGAGTCTTCTCCAACACCATAGTTCAAAAGCATCAATTCTTCGGCGCTCAGCTTTCTTAATGGTCCAACTTTCACATCCATACATGACTACTGGAAAAACCATAGCTTTGACTAGACGGACCTTTGTTGCCAAAATGATGTCTCTGCTTTTTAATATGCTGTCTAGGTTGGTCATAGCTTTTCTTCCAAGGAGCAAACATCTTTTAATTTCATGGCTGCAGTCACCATCTGCAGTGATTTTGGAGCCCAAAAAATAAAGTCTGTCACTGTTTCCTTTCTTTCCCCATCTATTTGCCATGAAGTGATGGGACCAGATGCCATGATCTTCGTTTTTTGAATGATGAGTTTTAAGCCAACTTTTTCACTCTCCTCTTTCACTTTTATCAAGAGACTCTTCAGTTCCTCTTCACTTTCTGCCATAAGGGTGGTGTCATCTGCATATCTGAGGTTGTTGATATTTCTCCTGGCAGTCTTGATTCCACCTTGTGCTTCATCCAGCCCAGCATTTTGCATGATGTACTCTGCATATAAGTTAAATAAGCAGGGTGACAATATACAGCCTTGATGTACTCCTTTCCTAATTTGGAACCAGTCTGTTCCATGTCCTCTTCTATCTGTTGCTTCTTGACCTACATACAGATTCCTCAGAAGGCAGATAAGGTGTTATGGTATTCCCATCTCATGAAGAATTTTCCACAATTTGTTGTCATCCACACAGTCAAAAGGCTTTGGCATAATCAATAAAGCAGAAGTAGATGTTTTCCTGGCATGCTCTTGCTTTTTTGATGATCAAGTGGATGTTGGCATTTTGATCTCTGGTTCCTCTGCCTTTTCTAAATCCAGCTTGAACATCTGGAAGTTCTTGGTTCATGTACTGTTGAAGCCTGGGTTAGGGAGTTTTCAGCATTACGTTGCTAGCGTGTGAGATGAGTGCAATTGGGCAATAGTTTGAACATTTTTTGGCATCGCTCGTCTTTGGGATTAGAATGGAAACTGAACTTTTCCAGTCTTGTGGCCACTGCTGAGTTTTCCAAATTTGCTGCCGTATTGAGTGCAGCACTTTCACAGCATCATCTTTTAGGATTTGAAATAGCTCAACTGAAATTCTATCACCTCCACTAGCTTTGTTCGTAGTGATGCTTCCTAAGGCCCAGTTGACTTCACACTCCAGGTTGTCTGGTTCTATGTGAGTGTTCACACTATGATGGTTATCTGGGTCATGAAGATCTTTTTTGTATAGTTCTTCTGTTTTCTTGCCACCTTTTCCTTTCAAATAATGATAATTGTTTTTTATTTTCTAGCATATGTGCTTTATTTCATTGGCTATAACTTTCAAAATATTGTCACTAATAATGAGTGTCCCCACTTTATTATATTAAAATAAATGTTTTTGGCATTTTTCAGTTAAGTATATTGTGAATCTTCCTGTCAGGTAAACTTTACCATATTGAATCAGTTCCTCCTATCTCTATTTCTCAGGTGAAAAAAGTTTATTAGGAAAGCTTAAAATTTTGTCAAGTGCTTTTTCAGCATCTTCGCCTGGTGCTCAGTGGCTTTATTCCTATGACATAGTTTAATTGTATTATAGTTGTAAAAATTCTGCATTTGCCATTTCTTATTTTACTTGTGTTTGTGTGTGTTCTGTTTGTATGTCTGTTTGTATGTCGACTAATATCTAATGTCTTTCTAAATTTCCTTTGAAGATTTAAAAAATACATGCAGACTCTGTGGCTCAGATATTAAAGAATCCACCTGCAATGCAGGAGACCCAGGTTCAATCCCTGGGTTGGAAAAGAGAAGAAAGTGAAGTCGCTCAGTTGTGTCCAACTCTTTGCGACCCCATGGACTATAGCCTACCACGCTCCTCTGTTCATGGGATTTTCCAGGCAAGAGTTCTGGAGTGGGTTGCCATTTTGGAAAGATCCCCAGGAAAAAGAAATGGCAACCTACTCCAGTATTCTTGCCTAGAGAATTCCATGGACAGAGGAGCCTGGTGGGCTACAGTCTATAGGGTTACAAAGAGTTGAACATGACCGAGCGACTGACACACTAACATTGACAATATATATCTATCAAATTGAACTTGTTGTTTGTATTATATAAAGTCTCCATGACCTCATTAAGTTTTCTGTAAAATACGTCAGAGATTTAGATATTACAGTAATTTTTGTAATTTCTTATTTATACCTAATATTTTGTAATATATTTTTATGTGATATTATCCTGTACATAAAGATATATAATAGATATTCTTTATGGATGGTAGTTATGAGTAATATGGAAATGGTGTTTGTTCTTAATCCTTCTTCTCCTCTTGGTTCATTTCTGTCTCATATTAATAATAAGACCTCTGCTTTCTTTCTGTTTTGTTTTCGTGTATTTCCTCTTACTCTCTACTTTTTGTGATATTTTGTTTTCAATATATTTCTTATAAATAACAAATGCAGTCTGACATGCTCTATGTCTTCTAATAGAGCAGTTTAGTTCATTTAACTTTGTTGTGATTTATTTGTTCTTCTGTCACCTTATATCTTGTTTTCTATGCTTTCTTCCATTTTTTTCTTTCAAGCTTTTGCTTTGTTCATTGAGTTTTTCTCCCAAAAGCTTTCCCATTTGTGGTAACCTTTGAATTAACTTAAATGTGTATGTGTATATGTATTTATGGGGGTTCAGAGAAGACATGATTTACCTGGGCTTCCCTGGTGGCTCAGACATTAAAGAATTTGCCTGCAGTGCAGGAGACCCAGGTGTGATCCCTGGATCAGGATGTGTGTACGTATCTGTGGGAGTTCAAGGGTGACATGGCTTTTTGTATCTAGGACAGAATCATCTATTTCTTTTGATATCTTCTATTGGAAATCAAGAAATTTAGCTTCCTTTCACTTTCTTTTCTACACACTGTTTTTACAGTTTTAATCTGGTATTTTTTATTCTAAGTCATTTTTTAAAAATAATTTTACATTTATATATTTTCTCTTTCAAGGACTATCTTATACTTTATTATTTTTATAACCACTTTTGTATAATGACTAAGAGTGGTGCATACTCTAGTAGAATGTCTAGATTTGAATCTCGGCTCTTTGATTCTGGACACCCAATACCTTAGCTCCCTCTTTTGTAACAGGGGATGGGTATATTAGTACAGTGTCACAGAACAATTGGGAGGATTAAATAATTTATATAAAGTGCCTGATACATTTAATAAATGCCACATGCTATGATTGTTAATAACCATTATTTAAGCTTAACTCTTCTACTGATTTTATTGCTCACTTAACTTACTGCTCACTTCTTAATTGATCTCATCTTCCCAGTCTTTATTTTGATTGATTTTTTTTTTTTTTTTTGTCGTCATTGGCTGAAGAATTTCCTCAACCAAGGGTTGGCAAACTTTTTCTTAAAGGGCAAGATAAATATTTTAAGCTTGCTGGCCATAAGTTCTGTGTCACAGCTACTCAGTTGTAAGCAGCCATGAACAATATACAAACAAATAGCCAGCACATCATAGTTTACCAATCCCTGTTTATGAATTTTGTTACTGTTTTTTATGGAATATTGTTAGGAAAGTTTTGTGGATTATACAGTTTCTAAGTCCTTAAATGTCTGAGACTATCTTCTGTTGCTAATGTAGATAAATGATGAATTGACTGGTATGTAACCCTTAAAATTGCTTTCCCTCAATATTCTATAGAGTTTGCTCTGCAGTATTCTGTAAGTGTTGTGGAGAATTATGATACAACTCAATACTTTTTTCTTTATAACTTTTTTTCCTCCTGGATAATTGGGGCCTCTTTTTCTTTATCTTTGGCATTTGTCATTTCAATCATGGAGGGTTCCCGCTCCACCATGTTAAAAGAGCAAACCTAAGAAGAAGAACTAGATTGATATATCTACATACCATTAACTTTGGCTGTTTCAGATCACCTTACTGTCTTTTTTTCCTCCACTAAGGAAATTTTCTTGATATTGAATTCCAGAAGTTACCAATAAAAGTGTCATACCATTTTATCATTTCAAATTGCTCATCATGGGAGGAACTAGATATTTTAAGTGGTAAAGTGTTCATTGTTTTATATTATATAGTTTGATTCCCCTGTATTTCAACTTAATGGGAACATACAGCTGCACAACTACAGAAAACATATTCAGGAAACAATCCAATTAACTTACCCTTGTTTGAGCATAGTTGAGTCACTAAATGGTTATTAACTAAAATTTGTTAGTATAGTCTAAAAGTTATTACAGTGTTTTAAATTGTAATTCTAATACAACCAACAGAGAAAATCTTGATTTTAACTTTATTTCACAGTACAGTGTCTTCTGTAACCAATTATAGTAGATGTGGATTTTTTTATTTGCTGTTTCACATCTTGCATTTTAAGAATAATCATTTCTTGATTACAGAATATTATAGTTATTTTACAAAATATTATAGTTATTTTCATCATCTCCAGTGACTTCAGATGGATTGCGCAATTAATAGTGGATATTTTAGTAGATTATTCTACAAGACAAAGATGAGGGCAGGCCTGTCTATGGGACTTCTGAGTTGAAGCAGAAAATGTGTAACTGTTAAGTTTTTGAGCCACTGATACTGTTCATGCTATGTCTTGCTTCTCAGGTAGAGCAGTGGTAAAGAATCCCCCTGCCAACGCAGGAGACACAAGAGACGCGGGTTCCATCTCTAGGTTGGGAAAATGCCCTGGAGCAGGAAATGGCAACCCACTCCAGTATTCTTGCCTGGAAAATTCCATGGACAGGGGAGCCTGGTGGGCTACAGTATGTGGGGTTGCAGAGTGGGACAGGACTGAGCACGCCCACACACACATGCCTTGCTTCACATAAATATGGAGTGCTCAGTATCTTAGTCATGTCTGATTCTTTGCAGCCCCATGGACTGTAACCTGCCAGGTTTCTCTGTCCATGAAATTTTCAGGGCAAGAATACTGGAATGGGTTGCTATTTCCTACTCCAGGGGATCTTCTCAACCCAGGGGTTGAACCTTCCTGTGTCTCTTGTGTCTCCTGCATTGGCAGGTGGGTTCTTTACTACTAGCACCACCTGGGAAGCCCCGCACATACATATGCCTCTATACAAAGTTAACTATGTATAAAAATAAAATATAAAGTGTATGGCTTTATAATAATAACTATTTCTTGACTTTGTCCTTAGATTTTATGATTCTTTAAGTCTTTGTTTTTCAAATATTTGCAGTCCGTTTGCTAGCTATCATGTTGGCCTGGCACGCAACATGAAACCTAATATTACAAAATGCTGAAAAGGCTAATGGATTATCAAAGAGAGCCTGTGAAATAGTTACTAACAGACATCAGAGCAGACTTAGAAAGCAAGTATGTCACTGAAAAGGAAATTGATCTGCTCTTGCTTACGTATGTTTTTTAAAAACTCTTAGGATATTTTCACTTTATGTAGTGTCCTTTGGAAGCTAAATTATCCCAGGGAAATACTACAATACAACTACAGTGCTTCCAGTCTATGTTAAAAAAAAAAAAAAAACAACGGCAGAAAGATTCTTCCAGACTGCACCTAGCCGTCATACCTTGAAGAATTCAGGAGAATTGAGAGAGGGCAACTTTTTTGAAATCTAATCTTGCAGGTTTTTCTACTCCTTTGCTCTAGCCTAATGTGGAAAAGCAAAACATTATGCCCTCATATAAGAAAAATGTTATTAGTCTGCAGAGAAGTCCTACTGTTATTAGAAAGGATAAGTCATTCCAAAATTAACCATTTTAGAATATTGCATTTATGGGAGCCTTTGGTCACCTAAAGTACCCCAGAGAAGGCTATTACAAAATAACCTTGACGTTCTGGAAAGAGGTTCTGAGAAACCTTTAGTAGAGACATGACGCTATGTTCTTACGTATTCAGAGGGACATCATAAAGGTGAGAAGCAGTTATATTTTGTATTTCTCTCAAAAATTAAATCAGGACAGTTTGTAAGAGCTACAAAGAATTAGATTTGAGCTCTACACGAGAAGGTGGTGGTGAGTGTGTGCTCAGTCGTATCCACCTCTTAGCAACTCTATGGACAGTAGCCCGCCAAGCCCCTATGTCCATTGGATTCTCCGGCAAGAATACTGGAGTGGGTTGCCATTTCCTCCTCCAGGGGATCTTCTTGACCCAGGGATCAAACCCTGTGTCTCCTTGCATTGACAGGGGAATTCTTTATCACTGAACAACCTGGGAAGCCCATTCTGCATGAGAAAAAAAGTTCAATTAATATGGCCATTGCTGGCCAGCAATGGTTAGATATTGCAAGCGGTGACCTCCCTCAGAAATAATCAGAGGCTATATGATCATCCTTACAAATTCAGTAGGCAGGTTCATCACTGAATGGAGGTTCATCATACTATATACAGTTTTTTCTCTTCACTCAGAGTTCTCTGATATTGTGTATTAATTACCTCATTTGTCCTATGCATCATTTTATAACAGGAATAAAAAGGTGGGAATTTTGTGGTAGGAGAACCAAGCTAACAGAAAATAAGAAACTTGTTTAGAATCTAACCTATTCAGTTTTTTTTGTTCATCCCATCAGTACTACCAAAAAAGAATTTAAGGCATAATAACTCATTAGATTGGAAAAATCAGAATTAGAGCCCAAGTCTTTTGCATTTTCTATTAAAAAAAAAGTAAGTGAAACAGTCATGGAATTCTTGAGACACCTAATGTTGTTGCTATCTGATTATTTGACTTACATACATAGAAAAACATGGTTTTTTACTTATTACTAAAACAGTGTAGAAAAATCTACTGTGCTTTGAACAAATCTAGAGTTGTTATTGCTATTGTCATTATTGTCAATAATAGAATAACATAAAAATGTTTTATTCTACACTAGAACAAGGTCTAATGTATCTCCATTTACTTGTAGTAAAAACTATCACGGAATTATAGGTAAAAGATGTAGAGTGATGAACTTTGTGTAGAATCTCATTGTTTTAATCAGTCCCAACATAGGATTGTTTTAGATATTGCTGTGCAGAAAATAGATTGAACCATTAACACAAGGACGGGTGGGGCGAAGCTTCACTGTTCACTGTAGAAGTAGCCTGAAATTCAAAAGAATTCCCCTCTCTCTACCTTTCTATGGCAATAGGTTGTGAATTAATGTAAACTCAAGATACTTTTAGCTTTCCAGAGCAGCTAGATTTAAAAGTTACTCTGAAGTCTACTTTCAAAGGGAGACAAGAGAGTACAAGAAAATTGCCTAGCAGCTTATTCCTGTGTGATCATCCCTGGTGGCTCAGACAGTAAAGTATCTGCCTACAATGCGGGAGACCTGGGTTCAATCCCTGGTTAGGGAAGATCCTCTGGAGAAGGCAACGGCACCCCCTCCAGTACTCTTGCCTGGAAAATCCCATGGACGGAGGAGCCTGGTAGGCTACAGTCTATGGGGTCACAAAGAGTCGGACACGACTGAGCGACTTCACTTTCACTTTCTTTATTCCTGTGTAGCACGTTTCACTTAAGGCAAGCTGGTTTTTCGCTTGTGTTGAGTGCTTTGATATGATCAGCAAATGAAGATTGAATGACCTGAGAGAACTACTGGAAGGACCTCGGGTGATAGACTGCTAAGGCCTAAATGAGATCAGAACGTGCACGGCTGCTGTCCTGATGTGCTGCATCACTGACCAGGGCACAAGAGCTCAGCCTGAGAGTATCAACGCATATTCCTGAATAAACACTCTTAAAGTCATTCCACATAGAGCAAATACTGTGTTTGAGAGTAAGCCAGGATTAAAAAGATAAAGAAACCTCAAGTAGTACAAGATGTTCTTTGTTTGGTAAAAGTGAATTTAACCTTAGCTGTAGGAGACCATATAAGTATGAGTTGCCAGAAGAACTCATTCAGTCATTTAAATGCCTGTGCGTATGCCATCACAGAACTTGTAAGATAGTAGGAATAGAAGCTCATAATAAACCTAAAAATTTAAAAACTCTGCGTTCTCTCTGTAATCAGTGAAGACAGGAAATGAGAATGCTGCTGTGATTCATGAATAGCAACCCTTTGAGTGCCTCTGGCCAAATCTTCCCCTATTTGTATTCATTTTGAACCACATTTCTCTTGGTGGTGTGATACCACTTGTCACTGCTTCCTCTCTTTTTACTTTCACCTTAAATATTAGCTTCCAACTACTTTCTATCCTTTCTGTACACTTCTCCTCAATCTTCAGTTCTTCTTGGACATCTTCATTTCAGGTCTTTGAAGCTAACCGGGTGGCTCAGTGGTATAGAATCTGCCTGCAATGCAGGAGGTGTGTGTTTGATCCTTGGATTGGGAAGATCCCCTGGAGGAGGGCATGGCAACCCACTCCATTATTCTTGCCAGGATAATCCCATGGATGAAGGAGCCTGATGGGCTACAGTCCATAAGGATCACAAAGAATCAGACACAACTGAGCATGCATATGTAGGTGTGTATCTGTTTATGCTAATGTGACTACTAGCTTTAAGCTCTCTCTTCTAAGCTTTAGACCCATATTTCCAGCTTTAGACCCATATTTCCAGCTTTAGACCCATATTTCCAGCTATCTCCTGAACATTTTCATCAGAATATGCTGTGGACTCCTTGAATTCAGCAGATCTTGTCTGAAATCATTTTTTCCTCAAAACTTTTACATTGTCTTTTTCTCTTTAATGATATGTAAGCTACCTGGTAGCCTAAGCCAGTCATGCTGTCAGCCTTTTTTACTCTCAGTTCATCACAGCTAATTAATCATTAAGTTATATACTTTCTGCCTCCTTATTTCAAATTTGTTTTCTTCTCTCCACGACCACTGCCTCAGTTCACATTTTCAAGTTTCAGGAGCTTTAATGATGTTCTATGAGACTGAATTTTGTTTTCCAGTACATTCTTCATACTGTAGCCAGAGAAGTTCTTTTTAAATGCCTGTGTGATTGTGGCATTCCCCTACTTAAAACTTTCAGTGGCCTCACATTGTCTGCAGTTGTTAAACTTTCAAGTATCTACAAGGATTAGGTGAATAATGTATGTGAGTGAAGTGAGCTAAGCTTGTGAGACAACAGGGAAGAACAGAATTTATATTCAGAATTTTTAAAAAACATGACAAACCCATTACAGAATCTGATGTTACCTATGCCTGCGATTGCAACTAAGCTTAAACTACTGAGCGTTGCACATGCAATGTTTCTTTGATATTAGGAATGTCCTTTAGATGAAACTTGAAACTCTAAGCTATTTCAGAGACTGACATAACCAGTGAGTCATGTTTTGTTGTTTTGTTTCTAAGTTAGAGCATACCAGAATGAAGAGTATGTGTTTATTATTATAAGAACCACAATTTTCATATTGGAGGCTGTGGAACATAATGAATAGTTTATGGGTTTGAAGTCATTGTTGACCTCAGTCACTTACCAGTTCTGTTTGTTGCCTATTAGCTGTGTGATTTGAGCGAGTCATTTAGTGGCTTGGAGCCCCAACATCCTACTCTGTTTAAAAAAAAAAATTAAGAAAGAAATAATTTTAGGATTAAGAGTACAAAATTAGAAAACAGCTTAAAATTATCCAGTTCAGTGCTTGGCGCATAGTAACTCTTCAGTAAAAGATAGCATCCAGACAAATGGGAATAATTTAAGAAGTGACAATAAATATACAAAAATCTAATCCCCACCCCCCTGCCCTGCATCCTTCTCAGCAATCATACTGGTGGCCTAAGAAAAGCAAACCTGTTGGAAGCCATTATCAAGTGAAACAGGCGGATGGAAACTGAGAAGCATACGATTCATCCAGGCAACTAAAAACCAGGAGCTTACCCACCTGGTAGGCTCGCTAGCTGAAAATGGAATTTAAGCTTAGAAAGTGTGGATACTGACAAATTAATGAGCAAGACAGGAATATGAACTGTGTACAGTAATGCATAATATACTAAGCCCTTGTTTACTTTTTTGTCTATGTATTTTCTTTAATTTTTTTAACTAAAAGTGATGTTAACTGAAAATTTATATATAGGAAATTTTACTTTTATTTTCTATAGCTATATAAATTTGAAGCACCGAAGGAAGTACGTGACTTAGTTTTCTTTTTTTTTTGGCCATGCCACACAGCTTGTGGGATCTTAGTTCCCCAACCAGGGATTGAGCCTGGGCGCCACCAAGTCCCTAGTTTTCTTTACTAGAATATTTAGCATGGTAAGGAAGGAGAGGAGTGCTGTTGAATTTATATTTTATCCTAATGTTCAAATATAATAATTGTATTTTGATTGATCTGGGACATTAAAGAAGTCTTGAAACACTTTCACCATTCACTTAAGGGAAAAAAAATATACTGTCTTCTGAAGCTTTGCATTTTTCATTTTGATTTTTAAACATTTAAATATACTTTACTCAGTAATTTATGTATCAAGCTGATACAATTAAAATAGGGGGCTGGGTCGCTGACCGTGTGCTTTTCTGCCTTACCACAGAGCTGTAGTGACACTGAGGAGAATGGTATCGATAAAGTGTCAGTAATAACCTGTTGGCAGAGTGATATCCACTGAACTCCTGATTGTACTTACAACAGAGAGATTAGAAAGAACAAGGTAGAACGCTAGCTTGTTTTAAAAAGGCAAGACAAAGATAGTTTCAGCTTCTTACTTTGCAGCAGTATATCTCACTCCAAATAGACTTTCATGCCCAGATAAATAACACTGTATTTAAATAACAGAACAACATTAATGTTATTCAATTAAAAGAAGATGGTTTCTAAGAAAGTAAAGTATTTAAGAGAGTGTTGAAACACGAAGATAGATAAGTACTATCTTTACTGGCCGTGGTAAAATTCTCTTGGTTTTAAGAACTGTTGTAAAAGGTTAATCAAGATAAATGTGGTGGCATTCTTTGACTTGAAGTTACATTTTAATGTTTAACCATCCTTTTTTCTTAAAAAGCAGTGATTTTATTTTTGGTCAATACCTTCTAAATATTTTTCTCTTTCCTTCCTCCTTCCCTCCTGCCATTCCTTCCTTGCTAACTTACAGCTCCTCAGAGAAATTTTGAAATTGCCTTCAAGATGTTTGACTTGAATGGAGATGGAGAAGTAGACATGGAAGAATTTGAACAGGCAAGTTTCCTGGAAATTTCCTTTAAATACATTAATGTTTAACACATTTTCATGTGCCTTGGAGTTACTTTGGCCTTGATAGTACATTCTGATGCTATCCAATTTTTGAAGTACCTAAAGTATCATTTTTCAGAATTATCTCCACTTACAATAGGTGAGGGGTTTTTGTTTGTTTTTACTCTAAATGTAAGGAATTATTTCAGCATATGATTCAGGTCAAGGTTGCTCTAATTCCCCAACATGAATTAGACTCTAATGTTGAGAGACTAAGTATGGCTATTCAATCATATATTCAGTCAGTATTTATTAAATAGCTTCTTTGTGCCAGGAAGTTCCAGAATACAAGGATGTATGACGTATGTTCTGAAAGGATTTCTATGAGGGAAGGAAAAATGATACCATACCTTTTACTGTACCAGGTCCTAGCCATAAATGTATGTGCTGTGTTGTGCTTAGTCGCTCAGTTGTGTCTGATTCTTTGCAACACCATGGACTGTAGCCCACCAGGCTCTTCTTTTCATGGGATTCCCCAGGCAAGAATACTGGAGTGGGTAGCCATTCCCTTCTCCAGGCGATATCTTCCTGACCCAGAGATTGAACTTGGGTCTCCTGCATTGCAGGCAGATTTTTTACCATCAGAGCCACCAGGGAAGGCCATAAATGTATATAGTTTCTTCTGAATTCTAGGAAGAGATTACATTTCCATCAAAATTCTGTCCTTAGAGGATCATTATTATGATTAATAGAAGTGCTTTCAAAACAGGAAAAAATATATATGTGCAAGAAAGTGCTTTTGTAGTCAAAATGAGTAAAGGGGCAAAAAGGAAGTAGGAAAAAGTATCAGGTATAGTGTATCTTTAAGTAAGAACTACACAGAGACAAATATTTCAAAATACCTATAGATATTTATTCAATTTGCAAGCTATGTCCATCCAATACCTTCAGTTTTCTGTATTTCTGCACTTTACTGATATTACTGGGTGGCATCAAATGATTTTAAATAGAACTTATTTTGGTATTTTAAATTTTACTTTATACAGAACTATTTTACTTTATACCGAACTATTTTATTTTTATTGAGATATAGTTAACTTATTGTATTAGTTTTAGGTGTGTGATGTAATGATTTGACCTATATATATATATTTTTTTTGCAATGTTACCACAATAAGCACACAGTTATAATTTTTTTCTTGTGATGAGAACTTTTAAGATCTACTCTCTTAGCAACTTTCAAATATAGTTTTGTTTTGTTAACTATCGTCTCCATGCTTACATCCCCAAGCCTTGTTTATCTTATAACTAGAAGTTTATACCTTTAGACCACCTTCATTCCTTTTGCCCACCCTTAACCCCTCACTTCTGGCAACCAGTGATCTGTTCTCTATGAGTTCAGCTATTTTTTGGATTCCACATATAAGTGAAATCATACAGTATTAGCCTTTCTCTGTCTGACACTTTATTTAGCACTTTATTTATTTAGTGTTTATCCATGTTGTCACAAATGGCAAAATTCCCTTCTTTTATTATGTCTCAATAACATTCCCTTGTGTGTATGTGCGTGTGTGTGTGTGTGTGTGATATTTTCTGTATCCTTCATCTGCCAGTGGGACACTTAGGTTTCCATGTCCTGGCTATTGTAAATAATAATGCAGTGAATTTGGTGGGGAGCTGAAGATATCTGTTGGACACAGTGATTTGATTTCCCTTGGATAAATACTCAGAAGTGGAGTTGCTGAATATGGCAGTTCCGGTCTTACTGTTTTGAGAAACTTTCATGCTGTTTTCCATAGTGGCTACACCAGTTTACATTCCCACCAGTAGTGCATGAGAGTTCCCTTTTCTCCACATCCTCACCAATATTTTTGCCATTGCTGTTGAGCTGAATGACTTGTAGCAATCACTTCACCATTCTGTTCACCTGACAGAGAAGAGAATATAAATTTCATCTAATATGATCCCCTGATAACTGGATGTGTTAAACTGATGCAACTTGTAATATTGATCACAAGAAATTTTGATGTAAAAACTCTTTAGAAAAAGAAAAGTAATTATAAGGTGACTCAGAGATGAATAGCTCTTATTAGAAGTTTCTCAGCTTCATCTTTCTGTGTTTTACATTTTTGGGCAATATGATAATTCATTAGGTTGAAAATGCACTAAGTTTTCAATCATTCAAACTTCGCTTTAATTTCTGGCTAAATAGGTATTTTCTTGACAGAATGTTTGTCGAGCTTACTTTAAAAAGTTAAACAGCCCAATATGAAGACACACACATTTCATCATTATGTGTCTTCCAAGTGAAGGTGACATGAGGCAGACTAATACCTAATGTGACTCTTTCATTCATCGTTTTTCAAAAGTCACTTTCATCATGCATAAACATAAATTACTAAAAAGCATTACTCAGACTTCCCTCGTGGTCCAGTGGTTAGAGCTGTGCACTCCCACCACAGGAGGAATGGGTTCAATCCCTGGTCCTAAGGGGTCAGAGAAGATCCCACATGCTGTGTAGTGTAGACAAAATAAGTAAATAATAAAAAATAAAATAAAAAGCATTCCTCTGCTCTAAATAAAGTGTGAGTTTTCTCTGATCTTTCTTCCACATGGATCCTTTTCCTTAACCCATTTCATAACAGATCATAAAATAGAACTAACCTAGCCCAAAGATTTTTTTTAAAAAACTCATATAACTGTCAGGGCTACATTCACCCAGGCCATGACAGAAATTTCTTTAGTATTAAAATATGAGAAATAATACCTGTCAGCTGTGAGACAGAGAAAGAGGATGAAATTTTCACACAGACTGTCAGCACCACATTTTTGAAGCTAACATACAGTTTCCACCATAGAAAGTATATAAGCTACAATATTATAGCACAGGCAAAATTTAAATCATGACAGGTCCTGACAGGGGTACTCAGTGTTGATTCACTGCTACTAAAAAATTCTTCAGTTCTCACAGTTAGGCAGAGAAAATGAATTGTGTATTGCCTTCAAATATAAGCAGCACTGCACTGATTATCCTATATTTCAATTTGAAGTCTAAAAATCCTCAACGTAAATAATTTGAAAATCCATCTTTCAAATCTCCATGTGCATGAAAAACAAACGTCAAACAGTCTTATTCACTTGATAAAACATGAACCCAGAAAAAAATCATAGTCAGAAGCATTTATGATATTAACTTATAGTTATAAGGAAACTTAGAGACAGTGTCCTCTAAGCAGGAACTTTTCCAGTGAGAAAACTAAGGCCCAAAGAAGTTATATGACCTATATAAATTGTGCTTGTAGACCCCATGTTTCCTGATTCCTCATCTCATGTCTTTGCATTATACTACTGTTACCTTTTAGAGCCAGGGACTATTCATTTGGGTTAAGTAAGTCTTTTGTATGGTCATAGGTAATAAATAAAGACATTTAAGTAAGTAAATCCATTGTTATAAATCTTTAAGTTTTTAAATATTATACTTTTCTAATTTAGCAATTTAAAACTCATTATTCACAAGGCTATATATATTATTTATCTATTATAATATAACTTTATCTGTCTTTACGTATCACAATTTTATTCCGAATAGTTGTTTTTATTAGCTTGTAAAGAGGTAGAAAAGACTACAGGAACCAGCCGGGGGAAAAAACGCTTAGCAATCATAGACTTGCATCAAAAAGCTCATTTTGTATATCAATAGTTAGGTTATGGTTGCTAGCCCCCAAAATTATTCTTTCTCAAAATCTCATTTAAAATTTCTCAAAGATTAAACTAATTCCCTATCTTCTCTTGGAGAATTGCTCCGTACCAACTTTATATTTCGCATTATCATTCTAGTTAATGTGTTACCTCTCTTAGATATCAAGTATTTGCCTTTAGCTGTACTGCCTCTCATCACAACTGGAGAGTCAGTAGTAGAAGTGTGAAATTTTTAAAAGTCTCCTGAGATATGGAAGGTATTACTGTGAGGTTGATGATTATTTTAGTGTTGTGTGTGAGGTTTTGAGCCTAAAACAAATGCATACTTTTTTCTCAAGAGAGATTTTTAAGAGCATCCCAATTATAAAGGTGTCAGGCATGTGTGTTACCAGCTCTATTACTTGCTGGCTACTTGACTCCAAGCAAGTTACTTAACAGCATACCTCAAATTCCTCATCTGTAAAATGAGGATAATCATTGGACTTATCTCACAGGATTGTTGTGAGCATTAAAAGAGAGAATTGTAGCACAGTGTAGGCAGATAGTAACTAGTTGATTGTTATTACCCTTACTTTTCTACATTTTCTACCTTGTAATATTTTTCTGGACTGGGGTTTGCTTCTCCATTAGGTTCAGAGCATTATTCGCTCCCAAACCAGCATGGGAATGCGTCACAGAGATCGTTCTACAACTGGTAACACCCTCAAGTCTGGCTTGTGTTCAGCCCTCACAACCTACTTTTTTGGAGCTGATCTTAAGGGGAAGCTGACAATCAAAAACTTCCTTGAATTTCAGCGTAAACTGCAGCACGATGTTCTGAAGCTGGAGGTAGGTATTTCTTGCACTTCAGGACGCTGTCCATCATGTACCCACGAGGAGCCTCTGGGCTGGGAGGGGCCTGCACTATAGGTGTTCTTTTTATCTACCTCTAACCATGAGAACTGATTGGTTTGAACCTTATCAGTGATCTGCAGCCTGACAGCAAGTAGGAAATAATATGATTCTAGGACTGAAAACCCAAGAAGTCTAAATTGAAAATCTTAGTTGTCTCTGGATGCTCAGCTTGAGGAAACAGAAATTCAGGACTCACAGCAGTTCTCAACCTGAGCATGTATGCTTATTGTGTAAAAGGCACCAGGGGATGAAAGCAGGGAGGATAATAAGGAGCTCTTTCTATGAAAGTTTACAAAGGTAATAACAGCTGGAAACACAAAAGGTCAGAAATAAAGATACATGTACTCAGAGTTACAAAGGTGTCATGCTGGGTTTGAGGATTTACTTTTGCACTTAAAGTTTAGACTGTCATGGTATTCAGTTCCTGGACACAACTCTGCAAGAGTTTATTACCTTTTTCTGTGCCTATATTTGTTGAATTAAGTACTTTTAGATTAGTTAGCTAATGAGACTATTCGGTTCAAAACATGCATTAAATGCCTTTTGTATGCATTTTTGTTTGAGGACAAAAAAATGAAGTCTCTGATTTCCTCAGATTTGAAAAAATTCCCTTATGCTGGTGTTTCTCCACCCCCTTTTTTGGGTTAACATATGCCCTGCTTTTAATGTTATTTGAAATTTTGAAACATTAAATACTGTGACTAAAAACACAAAAAAGTATTGGAGAAAAGTGCTGCTTTGTTTTTAAACTCTGAATATTACTTCTCTATCTGCTCTCCCATCTTTCCCCCGAGATTCTAATATACTACTCCCACCTCTTCCACCCACTTACCTCAGTTGAGACAGTTTAAAAAATCCTAACTGAATTCCTATTATTGATCAGAACAGTATTTAATATTCATTCTGTAGAAGAGAAGCAGAAGAATAGATCATACTAAAAATCAGATCTAACTTTAGAATGTGCTTTCACACTGTTTTTTTGGAAATAGAATAATTAATATTTAAGGAATGTACCTTAAAATAACAAAGTATTGGTTCTCCGCGATTCAGCCTCCTTCAAGAGTCTCTTGTAGCCCCTGTAATACTTGGTAAGTATTTATTTATTTTATATATAGTGCAGGGGGCACAAAACTTTACCTCTATCCTCCTGGGATCTCCACCTGGGCCTGAGTCTTAAATTAATGTAAGACAGATTAACAAGAGAAAAGTATACAGATTTTTACACATACATGAGAATCCCCGTAAAAAAAATGAAGACCCAAAGAAGTGGCTCAGGCTAAATGTTTATATACTAAGTTGAGCAGAGAGAAGCAACTTAGCTTTATGAAGTTTGCATTCTTATCACCAGAAAAAGGGAGTCAAAGTCAAGAGATATCTGTACAAACAGATTTTGTTAAAATAATTCTTATCTTCCTTTAGTCCCCCATATGTTTTAGTTACTTATCCACAGTTGCCTTTCTTTGTTTCCTGCTGGTGTTAGGAGGACATTTTTCACATGGGAGTTTTACATCCTGCTTTCAGGAACCCAACTGTTTTTGTGTAAGAGTTCCTATGTACTAGGATTCTAGACATATGCCTTGGCCCCTTGTATGCATACCTGAAATGGTCTTCTTTGGAAACATTATAACATAATTTGGGGATGCGAAATTATTTAACTTATTAATTATATAATTACAACTTAGCATGGAGTATACATCCATAAAATATAGTTAGAAGATAAAGCACAAGTCAGAATGGCAGTTTTAACAAACTTTAAACAACAGTACAGGGTCATCAGAATGTGGAGTAGATGCCGGCTTTACCACAGTCTAGCCTGACACTCATTCTTGGACACATGACAGAGTCTCAAGAGACAGAGCATGGACCTTTGTCTTTTATCCTGAGATGCTGGAGAGCTTAAAGCCCATTAACGTACCATGTAGATTGCCAATGAAATAGAATCTTATAAAGCAGATTAGGGATTAGGGATTTCATACATGTGTACCCGCATGTAGACTACACCCAAATGCTGAAGAAAAGAGATCTAAAAGAGTTATATCTAAAATATTTACTCCAGAAAGCTGTCTTCTATTTGACACTGACTTGGATTATCTGTAGTCTTTGGGCCAAGACATACCAAAACTGTTTCTGTTTGACAATCCATAATCCCTCATGTAAGGGAAAAAACAGACTTTTGTAAAAGAACCCAGCCTACCACATAATAAAAATCCTATTTATTACATAAAAATGTTTCCTAATCTTAAGTCCATTCTTTCCATTTAATGGCACAAGATCAGTGAATGAATAACCCCCATATTTAAAATTTCATGGATCAGTACTGTGTCTTCCTAACTAGATGTATAATTCTTTGAAGAGGTATGAATAGCAGAAAGAGCAAAGGTTCTGGTATACTCATAATGAGACCTTGGTTAAAATTTTATTTCTACCACTTACTGGCTGTCTGTGATGAGTTATTTATTCTCTCAAAGCATAGATTCTCCTTGGTACAACATAGTGGTGGTTAAGTGAGATGGTGTTTCTTATCGGCTGAATTGTGTCCATCCCTCCCCACCCCTACACCAGAGTTTCTGTATTGAATCCCCAAACCCAATTTGGAGAGATCCAACCAGTCCATTCTGAAGGAGATCAGCCCTGGGATTTCTTTGGAAGGAATGATGCTAAAGCTGAGACTCCAGTACTTTGGCCACCTCATGCGAAGAGTTGACTCATTGGAAAAGACTCTGATGCTGGGAGGGATTGGGGGCAGGAGGAGAAGGGGACGCCAGAGGATGAGATGGCTGGATGGCATCACTGACTCAATGGACGTGAGTTTGGGTGAACTCCGGGAGTTGGTGATGGACAGGGAGGCCTGGCGTGCTGCGATTCATGGGGTCGCAAAGAGTCAGACATGACTGAGCGACTGATCTGATCTGATCTATCTGATGATTAAGTTAAAATGAGGCTATTAAGGTGAGCCTTAATCCTGTCTTACTGGTAACCTTGTAAGGATGGAAATTTGGAAAGAGACACAGACACACCAGGGGTGAACTTACACAGAGGGACAACCGTGTAAAGAGACAGCAAGAGGACAGTCAACTGCAAACTAAGGAGAGAGGCTTCAGAGGAAAGCAACTCAGCCTATACCTTGATCTTGGACTTCCAGCCTCCAGAACTGTGAAAAAATTAATTTCTGCTGTTTGTCACCCAGTTGGTAGTCTGTTATGGCAGCCCCACTGAACTAACACAGTGATGTGTGCCTGAAACACTTGGCATGTACCATGCCTTTAATAGTTATCCTTCCACCTTCTTTTATATACCCTCTACCCTTCAGTATATCAATTGGCACATAGTAGACACCTAAACAGATCATCCCAGACGAATGACCGAAAATCCTTACTTTCATTTTGAAATAGTTTTCTGATAAAACATCTGGAAAATAGAAGCAAATTTTGTTTTTATGAAACACTTTTAATTTTAGTTTTTGAAGTTTAGATAATTTCTCCCCTCACTGAATATGAAATATAATATCATCACAGCCAAGAGGAAAATAAAATGATTAACATTATCTTAACTTTCACATGGGTTTTATAAGTTCCATCATTTTATTTATCTCTTACCAGTTTTATTTCATTGCTTACTAATCTTCTTTAAAATTTTAGATCAAGGAGATTTATACCTCCATTTAGTTACTTCTGTCTTTTTCTCACCACAGTAGCTTTGAGAGTGAAGACAACACGATTTATCTGTCAAATTTAATTTCCACACGGGTCAGGGAAGGGAAAAAGTCCATGAACAAAATCTATCAAATGCCTGCTATCAGCCAGACAATGTGTAGATATTACATGCCTTCTTTATTTTAATCATCACCAACCCTATTGGATTTGGTGGTATTATACCCGTGTTACAGCTATAGAAACTGAAACTCGAAAAGATAAAAGTTACAGAGGTAGTAAATGGTACAATCAGGATTCCAACTCAGCCTTTCAGACTAAGCTCTTTTCTGTTCATTATCTGATTGTTATTACTTTTAGTCTGAGATAAGTTTTCTGTACATAACTTATTTGGAGCTCTAAAGAAAAAATGTTCAGAAATTTAGGAACAGAAAAAAAAATAAATTTCCTGAATATTTATAGTTTCCCTTTTTCAACACCATGTTTTTCCAGTTCCTTTGCCCCTCAAATTGAGTCTTATGACTGAAAAGAAATACACCATTCTTTGTGTTTATAAAATACTATGTAAACTACCTATTTAGTTTCTTTTCATAACAGTCATTGACTTGTTAGATTTTTTGTGTTTTAATGCTCTTAACTCTGGTCATATTTGTTTTTTTATACCCTTTGTCTTTATTTGGGAACTCAGAAAACATGGATTTAAAAGAATGACTTTAGAATGCCCAGTTTTATAAGAAAAGATGAGTTAGTAATGGTGAAATGCCTTTTGTGTTTAAGGCTATTGGGAAAAGCAGTTATAATGACTTGGGATAAAATTATGAACTATTTAATTAAATACTTCACTTTTCATATGCATATAAAAGCCACATATACATGCATTTTAATAAATCATAGTGGCTTAATATCAAAAATGCACAGTTTTTTAAAATATCTCCTTTGAAGTTATTAAAAATTCCATCTAAGTCTACCAAGAACTATTGAGCTGAGTTCCTTGGAGACAGGTGCCAAGTCTAATTTCAGTTAATATATTCATTGATTTCTTGAGGACTGCAGCAAGTAGGATGTCAGTCAAAAATGAAAGGTAATAGAGAACTCTTTGAAAGATTATGATTAATTTTAATTTGGGGGGAGGAGAAAAAGGAGCTGTCATTATGTCAAAGAAAAGTAAAAACTAATTTATACAAGGAAGAAGGCAACTTCAGAATACACAAGAGGCAAACTGAAAGAGTATCATCTAACAGATTTCCAATTTGTAACATCTTTTTATAAGTTTTGGGGTTCACATGCTTATTGCATTACCAACCAGATTATCACATTTTAAAATGGAATGAGTATCAGTTATCTGAAGGCAAATTATGTATAATTCAAAGGGTAACAATGACTGTCTCATATTCCCAGTCTTCAAGAAAAAAAATATTGGTGTTAACTAGATTTGTTCAATCAGAAAGAAAGATAACAAGGTGACATAAAAATCTATGCTAATTATTCTCATCTGCCATTAAGAGTAGAACAAAAAAATGAGGGTTAATTTAATTTAAATTGTAAGGAACTTAATATTAAAGAATTCCAGAATCACCTACCCTTTACATCATCAAGCTGACATCCTTGTACTCATCTCTTTAAAGCACTAAAGTAGAATTAAATCTTTCTTGCCTCAGTGGAAGACCATATTAAAAGACAAACCTCAGCTCTTTTCTTGGCCAAAAGATTGTTGGAAAGGAGACCAGAAGGCAACCAAACATTTTCCGGAACTAGAACACTCTTGGCAAAGCAAATTTCTTTTTATCTTAATAGTCTGTTTTGGGCTTTTTTCCTCCTGGGAAACTGATTCTTATTATGTAAACTTAAAAATGAGAATTGACTTTGATTTAACTACATCTAAGAAACAAAATGAGGTATGTTTGTTGGTTTTTTTCTTCTTTTTTTTAGTTTTATTCTTCTATTTTTGCCTCTACAAAGCAGAATGTAGATAGTAATAAATCTACCGTTTCTTATTTCATCCTTAGATGTTGTCAACTTGAATTTTCCAAAAATCATTAAAAGAGTTATTAGAGAGTACTTGATTCTTTTACAGACTTGTAACTTTAGGGAACGAAGTATATGTTTAAAGGCTTAAAAAACAAAGGAACAAAAAAAACCTTTAACCTTGTTATTAAGATAACAGTCCGCACTATAAAAAATCTAGTTATATTTGGTTATGATAATAAAATTTTTTACCAGTTTATCTTTTGTAAAAAATTTGAAGTTTATAGCCAGCATAAACTGCTTTATGCTTATAAAACTCTGTTGAGAAAAGGCCTTTAGCAAGCATTATTTCCCCAAGTGTTTAAAAAAAAAGGAATCTATTCTTTCACCATATAAAATACTTTTATTTCATGCTTTTTTGTTTATTTTTATGCTTTACTTTACTTATTTTTAATATCTAGATACCTACCAATCCTATAAGAATTAACAAATTGGGTAGGTAACATGAAATAATCATTACTTTAAAATATAGATCCAGGATAGATCACATCCTGGGCCATAAATCTAGCCTTGGTAAATTCAAAAAAATTGAAATCCTCTCAAGCATCTTTTCTGATCACAATGTGATAAGATTATATGTCAACTACAGGGAAAAAACTATTAAAAATACAAATATATGGAGGCTAAACAACACACATCTGAATAACCAACAAATCACAGAAGAAATCAAAATATGCATAGAAATGAATGAAAATGAAAACACAACAACCAAAAACCTATGGGATTCTGTAAAAGCAGTGCTAAGGGGAAGGGTCATAGCAATACAAGCCTACCTCAAGAAACAGGAGAGAAATCACATAAATAACCTAACTCTACACCTAAAGCAATTGGAAAAGGAAGAAATGAAAAACCCCAGGGTGAGTAGAAGGAAAGAAATCTCAAAAATTAGGGCAGAAATAAATGCAAAAGAAACAAAAGAGACCGTAGCAAAAATCAACAAAGCTAACAGCTGGTTCTTTGAGAAAATAAATAAAATAGACACAGCATTAGCCAGACTCATCAAGAAACAAAGGGAGAAGAATCAAATCAACAAAATTAGAAATGAAAATGGGGAAATCATAACAGACAACACAGAAATACGAAGGATCATAAGAGACTACTATCAGCAACTATATACCAATAAAGTGGACAACTTGGAAGAAATGGACAAATTCTTAGAAAAGTATAACTTTCCAAAACTGAACCAGGAAGAAATAAAATCTTAACAGACCCATCACAAACACAGAAATCAAAACCGTAATCAGAAATCTTCCAATAAACAAAACCCAGGACCAGATGGCTTCACAGCTGAATTCTACCAAAAATTTAGAGAAGAGCTAACACCTATCCTACTCAAACTCTTCCAGAAAATTGCAGAGGGAGGTAAACTTCCAAACTCATTCTGAGGCCACCATCACCCTAATACCAAAACCAGACAAAGATGACACAAAAAGAGAAACTACAGGCCAGTATCACTGATGAACATAGATGCAAAAATCCTTAACAAAATTCTTGCAAACAGAATCCAACAACATATTAAAAAGATCATACATCATGACGAAGTGAGCTTTATCCCAGGGATGCAAGGATTCTTCAGTATTCACAAATCAATCAATGTGATACACCACATTAACAAATTAAAAGATAAAAACCATATGATTATCTCAATAGATGCTGAGAAAGCCTTTGACAAAATTCAACATCCATTTATGATAAAAACCCTCCAGAAAGCAGGTATAGGAGGAACATACCTCAACATAATAAAAGCCATATATGATAAACCCACAACAAACATTATCCTCAGTGGTGAAAAATTGAAAGCATTTCCCCTAAAGTCAGGAATAAGACAAGGATGCCCACTCTCACCACTACTATTCAACATAGTTTTGGAAGTTTTGGCCACAGCAATCAGAGCAGAAAAATAAAAGGAATCCAAATTGGAAAAGAAGAAGTAAAACTCTCACTGTTTGCAGATGACATGATCCTCTACATAGAAAATCCTAAATACTCCACCAGAAAATTACTAGAGCAAATCAATGAATACAGTAAAGTTGCAGGATATAAAATTAACATGCAGAAATCCCTTGCATTCCTATGAGAAAACAGAGAAATTAAGGAAACAATTCCATTCACCATTGCAACGAAAAGAATAAAATACTTAGGAATAAATCTACCTAAAGAAACAAAAGACCTATATATAGAAAACTATAAAACACTGATGAAAGAAATCAGAGATGACACAAATAGATGAAGAAATGTACCATATTCATGGATCGGAAGAGTCAATATAGTGAAAATGAGTATACTACCCAAAGCAATCTATAGATTCAACGCAATCCCTATCAAGCTACAAATGGTATTTTTCAGAGAATTAAAACAAATAATTTCACAATTTGTATGGAATTACAAAAAACCTTGAATAGCCAAAGCAATCTTGAGAAAGAAGAATGGAACTGGAGGAATCAACCTGCCTGACTTCAGGCTCTACTACAAAGCCACAGTCATCAAGACAGTATGGTACTGGCACAAAGACAGAAATAGATCAGTGGAACAAAATAGAAAGCCCAGAGATAAATCCACGCACATCCAGGACATGGAAGCAACCTAGATGTTAATTGGCAGACAAATGGATAAGAAAGCTGTGGTACATATACATAATTGAATATTACTCAGCTATTAAAAAGAATACATTTGAATCAGTTCTGATGAGGTGAGTGAAACTGGAGCCTATTATACAGAGCGAAGTAAGTCAGAAAGAAAAACACCAATATAGTATATTAACACATGTATATGGAATTTAGAAAGATGGTAACGATGACCCTATATGCGAGACAGCAAAAGAGACACAGATGTAAAGAACAGACTGTTGAACTCTGTGGGAGAAGGCAAGAGTGGGATGATTTGAGAGAATAGCATTGAAACATGTATAATATCATGTGAACTAGATCACCAGTCCAGGTTCAATGGGATGGGGAGGGAGGTGGGAGGGAGGATCAGGATAGGGAACACATCCTGAATGTATGGCAAAAACCACCACAATATTGTAAAGTAATTAGCCTCCAATTAAAATTTTTAAAATAGAAATGTATAAAAATGATAGAATAAAAATTTAAGGGCCCACAATAATTCTTTATAAGTCAGTCACTCATGACTTGATGTCAACACTTTTTAAAGCTCATTCTGTCTTCTTTCTGTAGCATATTGTGAGGTAGGTCCAAAGTCTTGCACTGATGAAACCAAGTTAACTCTCAGGGTAAGTTAGTTTAATAAGAAAATACATAAAACCTAAAGCCAAACTCTGATTTAGTTTCTTGCAATTCCCTTTACACCCTATAGCTCAAGTTTGCTGTCATTTGCTGCTTGTAGGTAGAATCAGATGGAAAGTCTATCCATGGTAGAATGTCTATGGTGATACAAAGTTCCTTTAATGTAAATGTAACCTGAATTAATTATTCTATAAAAATTACATAAAAGAGTGCTTATTGTTTCATATTTTTTGGAGAATGAAAGGAAAGTTTGAAACTTTGGTGCTTAAACATATATGATCTAGGCATTATTTTTTAAAGATATTAATTAGTATTTCTGAATCTGACATTTCAGATTGATCATTAAAGTGCAGAAAACTTAGAGATTAATTTTTTTTAATTTGCAGATAGCATTGTAATTCAAAAGTCAATATGTTAGTGATACCTCTTATCATACTTGGCAATCACCAGGATTTTCTTGTCATCACATATCTTTAATTCACATTCTAAGTTAACTAAACTGGCCACAAGAAAAAAAGGGCCTCATAAATCATGAAAATTTGATTTTTCTCTGGTGGAAATTTTTCCTCACTCTTATCATTCAAATAGTCTTATTAACCATTTTTTTTAGTAGAACACAGACACTTCTCAATTTATGAATGAGCTGTGTACCAGTGTGTTAAAAGTTCATAGGTCAACTCTTTGGAAATCAGAATGCAGTGATAATTTCTTTAGTCTTACACACAGATCAGATCAGATCAGATCAGTCGCTCAGTCGTGTCTGACTCTTTGCAACCCCATGAATCGCAGCACACCAGGCCTCCCTGTCCATCACCAACTCCCGGAGTTCACTGAGACTCACGTCCATTGAGTCAGCAAGCCATCCAGCCATCTCATCCTCTGTCGTCCCCTTCTCCTCCTGCCCCCAATCCCTACCAGCATCAGAGTCTTTTCCAATGAGTCAACTCTTCGCATGAGGTGACCAAAGTACTGGAGTCTCAGCATTAGCATCATTCCTTCCAAAGAAAACCCCAGGGCTGATCTCCTTCAGAATGGACTGGTTGGCTCTCCTTGCAGTCCAAGGGACTCTCAAGAGTCTTCTCCAACACCACAGTTCAAAAGCATCAATTCTTCAGCACTCAGCCCTCTTCACAGTCCAACTCTCACATCCATACATGACCACAGGAAAAACCATAGCCTTGACCAGACAAACCTTTGTTGGCAAAGTAATGTCTCTGCTTTTGAATCTGCTATCTAGGTTGGTCATAACTTTCCTTCCAAGGAGTAAGCGTCTTTTAATTTCATGGCTGCAGTCACCATCTATAGTGATTTTGGAGCCCCCAAAAATAAAGTCTGACACTGTTTCCCCATCTATTTCCCATGAAGTGATGGGACCAGATGCCATGATCTTCGTTTTCTGAATGTTGAGCTTTAAGCCAACTTTTTCACTGTCCTCTTTCACTTTCATCAAGAGGCTTTTGAGTTCCTCTTCACTTTCTGCCATAAGAGTGGTGTCATCTGCATATCTGAGGTTATTGATATTTCTCCCGGCAATCTTGATTCCAGCTTGTGTTTCTTGCCGTCCAGCGTTTCTCACGATGTACTCTGCATAGAAGTTAAATAAACAGGGTGATAATATACAGCCTTGACATACTCCTTTTCCTATTTGGAACCAGTCTGTTGTTCCATGTCCAGTTCTAACGGTTGCTTCCTGACCTGCATACAGATTTCTCAAGAGGCAGATCAGGTGGTCTCGTATTCCCATCTCTTTCAGAATTTTCCACAGTTTATTGTGATCCACACAGTCAAAGGCTTTGGCATAGTCAGTAAAGCAGAAATAGATGCTTTTCTGGAACTCTCTTGCTTTTTCCATGATCCAGCGGATGTTGGCAATTTGATCTCTGGTTCCTCTGCCTTTTCTAAAACCAGCTTGAACATCAGGAAGTTCACGGTTCACATATTGCTGAAGCCTGGCTTGGAGAATTTTAAGCATTATTTACTAGCATGTGAGATGAGTGCAATTGTGCAGTAGTTTGAGCATTCTTTGGCATTGCCTTTCTTTGGGATTGGAATGAAAACTGACCTTTTCCAGTCCTGTGGCCACTGCTGAGTTTTGCAAATTTGCTGGCATATTGAGAGCAGCACTTTCACAGCATCATCTTTCAGGATTTGGAATAGCTCAACTGGAATTCTGTCATCTCCACTAGCTTTGTTCGTAGTGATGCTTTCTAAGGCTCACTTGACTTCACATTCTAAGATGTCTGGCTGTAGGTCAGTGATCACACCATCATGATTATCTGGGTCGTGAAGATCTTTTTTGTAGAGTTCTTCTGTGTATTCTTGCCACCTCTTCTTAATATCTTCTGCACACAGCAGAATGCTTAATATGCAATATAGTTGAATGTGATACAGTAAAATGGAAAGTAGTATAAAAGATCATTGTGAATGTTTAATCAGTAGCTACTCTCCTAGCTACAACACTCTGTTGTAGAAGTATCAAATGTTTTAACAAAAAATTGAGTATATATTACATAACAAAAATACTAGCCAACATATCTCTTGAGTTCACTGGAAGTCAAGCACTATTGTGGATGCCTTATTACATTATTTTCATTTAATCTTCACAATACTATTTGATTGGCATTATAATTATCCACATTTAACAAATGAGAACGCGAAGAACCAAAGAAGTTAAGTAATTTACACAAGGTCCCTAACATGATAAAGGAGGAGCTGATATTTGATTCTAGACAGTCTACCTCTACAGTCTGCTCTTTTTTTAAATTGAAGTATATGTAATTTACAATGATCTATTAGTTTCACGTCTACAGAAGTGATTAAATTATACATATATATATATATTCTTTCCCATATTTTCCATTATATCTTATGGTAAGATATTGAGTATAGTTCCCAGTGCTGTACACTAGCTCCTTGCTGTTTACCTATTTTATATATACTAGTGTATATATGTTAATCCCACACTCCTAATTTATCTTCCCTCCTCTGCCTCTAACTATCCCCTTTGGTAACCATAAGTTTGTGTTCTATATCTGAGTCTGTTTCTGTCTTAGAAATAAGCGCATTTGTATCATTTTCTTAGATTTACATATAAGTGATAAGACTGGGAGCTGACTGTGGCTCAGAAAATGAACTCCTTATTGCCAAACTCAGACTTAAATTGAAGAAAGTAGGGAAAACCACTAGACCATTCAGGTATGACCTAAATCAAATCCCTTATGATTATACAGTGGAAGTGAGAAATAGATTTAAGGGACTAGATCTGATAGAGTGCCTGATGAACTACGGACGGAGGGAGGTTCGTGACATTGTACAGGAGACAGGGATCAAAACCATCCTCTTGGAAAACATGCAAAAAAGCAAAATGGCTGTCTGGGGGGGCCTTACAAATAGCTGTGAAAAGAAGAGAAGTGAAAAGCAAAGGAAAAGGAAAGATATAAGCATCTGAATGCAGAGTTCCAAAGAATAGCAAGGAGAGATAAAAAGCCTTCCTCAGCAATCAGTGCAAAGAAATAGAGGAAAACAACAGAATGGGAAACACTAGCAATGTATTCAAGAAAATTAGAGATACCAAGGGAACATTTCATGCAAAGATGGGCTCAATAAAGGACAGAAATGGTATGGACCTAACAGAAGCAGAAGATATTAAGAAGAGATGGCAAGAATACACAGAAGAACTATACAAAAAAGATCTTGAAGACCCAGATAATCACGATGGTGTGATCACTCACCTAGAGCCAGACATCCTGGAATGTGAAGTCAAGTGGACCTTAGGAAGCATGACTACAAACACAGCTAGTGGAGGTGATGGAATTCCAGTTGAGCTATTTTAAATCCTGAAAGATGATGCTGTGAAAGTGCTGCACTCAATATGCCAGCAAATTTGCAAAACTCAGCAGTGGCCACAGGACTGGAAAAGGTCAGTTTTCATTCCAATCCCAAAGAAAGGCAATGCCAAAGAATGCTCAAACTACCGCACAATTGTACTCATCTCACATGCTAGTAAAGTAATGCTCAAAATTCTCCAAGCCAGGCTTCAGCAATACGTGAACCGTGAACTTCCTGATGTTCAAGCTGGTTTTAGAAAAGGCAGAGGAACCAGAGATCAAGTTGCCAACATCCACTGGATCATGGAAAAAGCAAGAGAGTTCCAGAAAAAAACCTATTTCTTCTTTATTGACTATGCCAAAGTCTTTGACTGTGTGGATCACAATAAACTGTGGAAAATTCTGAAAGAGATGGGAATACCAGATCACCTGATCTGCCTCTTAAGAAACCTATATGCAGGTCAGGAAGCAACAGTTAGAACTGGACATGGAACAACAGAGTGGTTCCAAATAGGAAAAGGAGTACATCAGGGCTGTGTATTGTCCCCCTGCTTATTTAACTCATATGCAGAGTACATCATGAGAAACGCTGGGCTAGAAGAAGCACAAGCTGGAATCAAGATTGCCAGGAGAAATATCAATAACCTCCGATATGCAGATGACACCACCCTTATGGCAGAAAGTGAAGAGGAACTCAAAAACCTATTGATGAAAGTGAAAGAAGAGAGTGAAAAAGTTGGCTTAAAGCTCAACATTCAGAAAACGAAGATCATGGCATCTGGTCCCATCACTTCATGGCAAATAGATGGGGAAACGGTGGAAACAGTGTCAGACTTTATTTTTGGGGGCTCCAAAGTCACTGCAGATGGTGATTAAAGCCATGAAATTAAAAGACACTTACTCCTTGGAAGGAAAGTTATGACCAACCTAGAGAGCATATTAAACATCAGAGACATTACTTTGCCAACAGTGGTCCATGTAGTCAAACCACAGTCAGACTACTGTGGTTTTTCCAAACTGTATAGATGTGAGAGTTGGACTGTAAAGAAAGCTGAGCACTGAAGAATTGATGCTTTTGAACTGCAGTGTTGGAAAAGACTCTTCAGAGTCCCTTGGACTGCGAGCAGCTCCAATCAGTCAATTCTCAAGTAAATCAGTCCTGAATATTCATTGGAAGGACTGATGTTGAAGCTGAAACCCCAATACTTTGGACACCTGATGGGAAGAACTGACTTATTTGAAAAGACCCTAATCCTGGGAAAGATTGAAGGCAGGAGGAGAAGGGTCCAACAGAGGATGAGATGGTTGGATGGCATCACTGACTCAGTGGACATGTTTGAGTAAGCTCTGGGAGTTGGTGATGGACAGGGAAGCTCAGGGTCAGACACGACAGAGCGACTGAACTGAACTGAACTGAACTGATGTTCTGGCTTTTGTAAACAGTGCTGCTGTGAACGTAGGGGTGCATGTATCTTCTTGAGTTAGAGTTTTCTCCCGATAATATATCCAGGAGTAGGATTACAGGGTCATAAGGTAATTTTCTTTTTAATTTTTAAGGATTCTCCATACTAATTTCCATAGGTCAGTT
Source organism: Bos grunniens (assembly GCF_055505025.1). Lineage (NCBI taxonomy): Eukaryota > Metazoa > Chordata > Mammalia > Artiodactyla > Bovidae > Bos > Bos grunniens. The sequence continues at coordinate 17,733,375 of NC_141192.1, forward strand.
CAGTCACTCAGTCATGTTCAACTCTTTGCAACCCCATGAACTGCAACATGCCAGGCCTCCCTGTCCATCACCAACTCCCAGAGTCTACACAAACCAATGTCCTTTGAGTCATTGATGCCATCGAACCATCTCATCCTCTGTCATCCCCTTCCCCTACTGCCCTCAGTCTTTGCCAGCATCAGGATCTTTTCACATAAGTCAGCTCTTCGCATCAGATGGCCAAAGTATTGGAGTTTCAGCTTCAATATCAGTCCTTGCAACAAACACCCAGGACTGATCTCCTTTAGGATGGACTGGTTGGATCTCCTTGCAGTCTAAGGGACTCTCAAGAGTCTTCTCCAACACCATAGTTCAAAAGCATCAATTCTTCTGTGCTCAGCTTTCTTTATAGTCCAACTCTCATATCCATACATGACTACTGGAAAAAAATAGCTTTGACTAGATGGACCTTTGTTGACAAAGTAGTGGCTCTGCTTTTTAATATGCTCTCTAGGTTGGTAATAACTTTCCTTCCAAGGAGTAAGCGTCTTTTAATTTCATGGCTGCAGTCACCATCTACAGTGATTTTGGAGCCCCCAAAAATAAAGTCTGACACTGTTTCCACTGTTTGCCCAACTGTTTGCCATGAAGTGATGGGACCGGATGCCATGATCTTAGTTTTCTGTATGTTAAGCTTTAAGCCAACTTTTTCACTCTCCTCTTTCACTTTCATCAAGAGGCTCTTCAGTTCTTCACTTTCTGCCATAAGGGTGGTGTCATCTGCATATCTGAGGTTATTGATATTTCTCCCAGCAATCTTGATTCCAGCTTGTGTTTCTTCCAGTCCAGCGTTTCTCATGATGTACTCTGCATATAAGTTAAATAAGCAGGGTGACAATATACAGCCTTGTCCTATTTGGAACCAGTCTGATGTTCCGTGTCCAGTTCCATGACTGTTGCTTCCTAACCTGCATATAGGTTTCTCAAGAGGCACGTCAGGTGGTCTGGTATTCCCATCTCTTTCAGAATTTTCCACAGTTTATTGTGGAAAATTATTGTGATCCATACAGTCAAAGACTTTGGCATAGTCAATAAAGCAGAAATAGATGTTTTTCTGGAACTCTCTTGCTTTTTCGATGATCTAGCAGATGTTGGCAATTTGATCTCTGATTCCTCTGCCTTTTCTAAAACCAGCTTGAACATCTGGAAGTTCATGGTTCACGTATTGCTGAAGCCTGGCTTGGAGAATTTTGAGCATTACTTTACTAGTGTGTGAGATGAGTGCAATTGTGCGGTAGTTTGAGCATTCTTTGGCGTTGCCTTTCTTTGGGATTGGAATGAAAACTGACCTTTTCCAGTCCTGTGGCCACTGCTGAGTTTTGCAAATTTGCTGGCATATTGAGTGCAGCACTTTCACAGCATCATCTTTCAGGATTTGAAATAGCTCAACTGGAATTCCATCACCTCCACTAGCTTTGTTCGTAGCGATCCTTCCTAAGGTCCACTTGACTTCACATTCCAGGATGTCTGGCTCTAGGTGAGTGATCACACCATCGTGATTATCTGGGTCTTCAAGATCTTCTTTGTACAGTTCTTCTCTGTATTCTTACCGCATCTTCTTAATATCTTCTGCTTCTGTTAGGTCCTCACTATTTCTGTCCTTTATTGAGCCCATCTTTGCATGAAATGTTCCCTTGGTATCTCTAATTTTCTTGAAGAGATCTCTAGTCTTTCCCATTCTATTATTTTCCTCTATTTCTTCACACTGATCACTGAGGAAGGCTTTCTTATCTCTCCTTGCTATTCTTTGAAACTCTGCATTCAGATGTTTATATCTTTCCTTTTCTCCTTTGCTTTTCGCTTCTCTTCTTTTCACAGCTATTTGTGAGGCCTCCTCAGACAGCCATTTTGCTTTTTTGCATTTCTTTTTCTTGGGGATGGTCTTGATCCCTGTCTCCTGTACAGTGTCATGAACCTTCATCCATAGTTCATCAAATCGAGTCCCTTCAGTCTATTTCTCACTTCCACTGTATAATCATAAGTGATTTTATCTAGGTCATACCTGAATGGTCTAGTGGTTTTCCCCACTTTCTTCAATTTAATTCTGAATTTAGCAATAAGGAGTTCATGGTCTGAGCCACAGTCAGCTCCTGGTCTTGTTTTTGCTGACTGTATAGAGCTTCTCCATCTTTGGCTGCAGAGAATATAATCAGTCTGATTTTGGTATTGGCCATCTGTTGATGTCCATGTGTAGAGTCTTCTCTTGTGTTGTTGGAAGAGGGTGTTTACTCTGACAGGTGCATTATCTTGGCAAAACTCTATTAGCCTTTGCCCTGCTTCATAGACTGTAACAATTTACATTCCCACCAACACTGTAGGAACGTACCTTTTTCTCCCTACCCCCTCCAACATTTGTAGACTTCTTAATGATGTCCATTTTGGCTGGTGTGAGATGATACTTCATTGTGGTATTGATTTGTGTTTCTCTTAATAATTAGTGATATTAAGTGTCTTTTCATGTACCTGTTGACCATCTGTATGTCTTCTTTAGAAAAATATCTCTAGGCCTTCTACCCAATTTTAGAGTCTGCACTTAACTACTGATTTACACTAGCTTTCCAGGAGCTGTGCTGAATGCTCAGGATTCAGGTATGAACAAAATACTGTCCCTACTCCCAAGAAACTTATAAAAATGAGCTGAATAAACCAGAAATGCTTGCACAGTGTTGTAAGTACAATATTGGAGAGATTTATGTGGTGCAATTAGAGTATAATAGGGGACATGTAAGTCAGTCTGTGAAGTAAAAGAGCAAGGGACCACTCAGGAAGTTTTCCCAGAGATGGCAATATTTGAGTCAGCTTTAACTGTGCAGTTTATTATATCTAAAGAAAGAATTTTTGTCAGCTGTTTGTCCTGGTTGTAGGATAGATGAGAAGAGGCAAGGAAGCGCTGAGTACACTGGGACTGGGGCCAAGAGAGGGGTGACAGAGAAAATGACCTTTCTTACCCCGTTTGTCCCAAACAAGATTTAATGTGTCCCTTAGGTGTTCTCAGGTTGGTAGAGTCTCTTTGCCTTCAAGTCTGGGTCTGCAGAGATTGTTGAGAAGCATATGAAAAGCAGGGGACTGGATAAGAGAAGAGAAGCTTTCTCCAGATTTCTGGAGCTAGCTGGACCGTAGAAAGATCAAATTTGGCCTCTAAATCAGACCTTGAATGAAGAACTTGGAACTCAGTGTTGCCTAAGGGATCTGAGTAGGTATTTTCATTTTTATCCCTCTTCTAGCCATCTTTCGCCATATTTCAGAATTATGGTTCTCAGAATTTATGGACATTTTAAAAGGAAGAATGTGAGCTTTAAAGAATGATAACTGTACCAATGAGTGGAAGGAAGCTTTTTGTCCTTTAATTTTTTTCCCTTCTTCTAAATAATTTGGCCTTAAATAACTCTTCTAAGTCTATTTTTTTCTTTCTTAGAGGGAAAGGAGATTTTTTAAAAAATACCTTTATCCTTCAGCCTGCCATATAAGCTTAGAGGAGACTGAGAAGTCTAGACAGTGTCTTAGGAATCAGAGCCAGCTTTGCAGTAATTTGTGAATAAATAATGCAATGCAGCCTGTTGAATTCAGACTCTGAGCAAATGCCACTTTGAAGTGAAGTCGCTCAGTCGTGTCCGACTGTTTGTGACCCCGTGGACTGTAGCCCACCAGGCTCCTCCATCCATGGTATACTCCAGGCAAGAACACTGGAGTGGGTTGCCATTTCCTTCTCCAGGGGATCATCCCGACCCAGGGATCAAACCTGAGTCTCCCGCGTTGTAGGCAGACGCTTTACTGTCTGAGCCACCAGGGAAGTCCACTTTAGAGGATCATATAAATTACATCAGGGTATTACCCTCTGAATTCAGTTAACAGCACAAAAACAGCTTTTGTCAAGTCTCTTTCATTTCTGATTTTAATATAATGCCTTTTCTTCCTCTCTGCCCACATTCTCCTCGTGCAATATTAGCATGAATGTTTTTTCATATTAAAGCTCCTTGGCCTAATAAAATAAAAACTACTTCAATCATTTTTGACATAAAAAGCCTCAAATAAAGTGAAAGTTGCTCAGTTGTGTCCGACTCTTTGCAATCTCATGGACTATATAGTCCTTGGAATTCTCTAGACCAGAATACTGGAGTGGGTAGCCTTTCCCTCCTCCAGGGGGTCTTCCCAACCCAGGGATCATTCCTAGGTCTCCCGCGTTGCAGGCGGATTCTTTACCAGCTGAGCTATCAGGAAAGCCTCAAATAAAGCAATGCCAAAAAAGCTTTATGGGAGATGCCCCTTTTCTTTACTAGTCTTTCCTTGAGATATGGTAGCACATCTACCTAGCAGAAGAAATAAAAACCAAAAATGTAAAACTTAGTCATTTTCTTACTAATAACAAATTGAAATTATTTAGTGTTTAGGTATGTGCCAGGCATTGTGTTAGATACTGGATATATGAAACCAAGTAGACCCTGATTCCTAAATTTAAGGAACTATAAACAGTCTGGGAAATTAGTTACTACAGTATAGGAAGAAAAGTATAATTATGGAGGTATGCACAGAAGAGGTGAACAATAAATATTTGTGAAAAGAATAATCAGTATACGGTTATGCCATTTGGGTTTTTTGAAAGTTGGTCTAAATGTGAGTTTTACCTCTATGGCCTTGGAAGCCTGTGTTTCATCATTTGTACAATTAGGGTAATAGCCACCTCACAGACTTGTAAGGAAGATTGCCTGAGATAAGAAAGACCCCAGTGGCATGCCTAGCACCCACCAATCACTCTAGGAAGATGTGTTCATTTATTCATTCATCTGTGGCTGCCTGTGTGAAATTTTAGTGCCAAATGTTGGACAGCTCCACAGAGCCCTTTCCCAGAAACTGCTGTTTTCTCCTGCGCTTCTTGCTTTATCAGAAAAGGAAGTGAGGGAAGAGTCAGTAACTTCTTGACATCTCTGTCCAGTGGCCCATCTTGATATTCTTTGCAGTTTTGTCTCCTTTAATGTTTGAAAAGATTCCAGAAAAATTCCAATTTCACAGTCATTATGTTTATTCAATTTTTCATCCCAAATCAGTGATTTCCAGAATATCATTGAAGATATCACTCAGTGAGATGTGTGATAATATTTTTCAAATTTCCAGATGGATACATTATGGAGCATGATGCCAGAAATTAAGGAACTGAAGTAGTTTTTCCTTGAATATAGTGTTGATTCACTTTCTCTTTAATGGACATCATATACAGAACCATTAATACAAAGTTATTGCTGTCATCATTGCTAAAGATATTAATATACTATTATTCGCCTTCCTATTTAGAAGTAGTTTCCATGAATTTTCTGTGCTGTTAAGACTGGCAGAGTACAAACCCAGAAACTCTAAAAGCATCTCATTTGCTGTAGTAAAAGTACCTTTCTTATCTGGTGGGTCATTTTTTTTTTTTTAACTGTTTTTTTTTTTTTTTTGGTGGGTCATTTTTGTTGTGGTAGTAATTGTTTCTCTGTTTCTCTCTAACATGCTGCTGCTAAGTCGCTTCAGTCTCGTCCGACTCTGTGCGACCCCATAGACAGCAGCCCACCAGGCTCCCCCGTCCCTGGGATTCTCCAGGCAAGAGCACTGGAGTGGGTTGCCATTTCCTTCTCCAATGCATGAAAGTGAAAAGTGAAAGTGAAGCCGCTCAGTCGTATCCGACTCTTAGTGACCCCATGGACTGCAGCCCACCAGGCTCATCTGTCCATGGGATTTTCCAGGCAAGAGTACTGGAGTGGGGTGCCATTGCCTTCTCCGCTCTCTAACATAGAGGATGAATTAATGTTAATAGGGTTGATTTCACAGTTGCTCTTGTTCAGGGTAATGTGTGTGATGCTGCAACTCCAGCTCTGATGTTGGTGTTACTACCACTGCTGGTATAGATTTCTGCTCAAGCTCTAGTATTTCTTCAAAGTAGGAAGATGGTTTCTAAAAATTGAAGTATTACAACTCTGCATTAGTTAGCTATTATTGCATAAGCAATTATCCTCAAACTTAGCCATTTAAAGAATTTATTATATCACACAATTTCTAAGGGATAGGAATCCAGGAGCAGCTCAGCTGGGTGGTTCTGGCTATCTCTCATTTGGTGGTGGTCACAGTGTCAGCCAGAACTGCAGTCTTCTAAAAGCCTGACTAGTCTGGAGGGTCCTCTTTCAAGCTCACTCACATGGCCACAGGCAGGAGGCTTTCAGTTCCTCCTTCTCTGGACCTCTTCACAAGGCTCTCTTGACATGGTCCATTGTGGGAGGAGACTGCACGTGAGTGAATATTAGAAAATGGGGAACACTGGGGACCATTTCTATATAGGGTACCACCTGCGTACACTTACCACCTTCCTCAGGGTTTAAGAGTAGCCTTCGGCAGGCTGTGTCAAGGATAGTTCCAGTGACACGCCATCTCCAGTAGTGCTGTCTCATGGCCCTGCCATCATCTCTGCCTTTCCCAGCACTCGTTGTGGAGGCCATCCCACCAGTTTGTCTTTCTGCCCTGGCTTGATTTGTCGCAGATGCCTCATTGCCTTTCTGAACCACTGGCACTGCTCAGGGTCACCGCAGCTCTCCCTCACATGTTCCATTAGCTGTGAATCTAGTGAACAGAGGATTGCAGCCTTATGTTCTTCCTTCCCAGAAAGCTTGCTTCCTTGTAGTCTTCAGGCAGTGTATATCCATAGTTTGTCTCTGCTTCACCAGACACCCAGCTGCATGTTCATGTAATCCAGACTCAGCAAATGCTTGCCATATTCCTGCCCCAGTCCCTTCTGTTTCCAAAGAAATGTGTCCTGCTATGTAGCTTTTGAATTAACAAGGAAGGCTCCTCTCATCTCCAGGATTCAAGTTTTCCCCCCAAGGGATGAAGCTTAATCTCTGTTTTGTTATGCAGCATGGTGTATTGCTCCCCTTAGTGGCAGAAGTATTGGACATTTTGAAGAAATAAATGTACAGCTAAAATGATGTGGTATGTTTTAGTTTGCATGCTTGTAATTTAAGGAGTATATCTGTTAAGATCTCTTTTAAATCATTATCTATAATGAAAATACTTCATAGATTTTTTTCTGAAATATTTTGTAATCAACTTGGAAAATTCCCACTGTAACACCAAATGAGAGACTGTGTTAAAAACTAAAAGGTTGCTTTTTTTTTACTCAGGATTTAAGGAATTTTGTTCTCATGATTCACAGAAGATGGTATGTATTAAAACACCTGGATAATACATCACTTAGTGATAGCCTTCTGTATGTCTGAGAATGTTGATTTCTTTGGTCTAACGGACTTGGAACTTTTAGGCAAAAAGTAGCTACTGTTTGGTTATCCCTTTACACAATTTACAATTATTCACTTAGGTATAAGCTCATCTTACTCTGTGATGTTAACTAAAGAAATGGGATCAAACTCTGCTTTCTGTCAGGAATTCTCCCTATAGGCTCAGTTCAGTTCAGTTCAGTTGCTCAGTCATGTCTGACTTTTTGCGACCCCATGAACCGCAGCACACCAGGCCTCCCTGTCCATCACCAACTCCCGGAGTCCACCCAAACCTATGTCCGTTGAGTCGGTGATGCCATCCAACCATCTCATCCTCTGTCGTCCCCTTCTCCTCCTGCCCCTGATCTTTCCCAGCATCAAGGTCTTTTTAAGTGAGTCAGCTCTTTGCATCCGGTGGCCAGAGTTTCAGCTTCAATGTCAGTCCTTCCAGTGCTAAACTGAACTAAATTTTTAAGTAAATGAGTATCAGGTTAAATTTGATTGAGACTAGTTTTTAAATTTGGATCTAAAGTAATGCTGGGATTTTTCTGATGCTTGGGAAATGGTGCTGGTTGGTTTGTTGATTTGCTTATTTTGATTTTAAAGAGCCTATAAAGGCATTTCCTTTTTCTCCATCAGGGAAGGTTAATTAAAGTTCTCTTAGTACAGTATCTCCACAACTGGTCTTAAAGAATATTGTGGTATATTCGTTTCCTAACTGTGGATTTGAAATAAGTTTTTTAGTTCACTGTATCTTTATGCTCTGACAGGGTTATGATAGCTAGGGGAACAATCTCTTTGGTTTTCCTCACTTGTGAGTATGTATAACCTCAAATGTGATGTTAATGTGGCTTTGCATTCAATTTCTGTCAAGGAAAAATAATAAATTGTGGAGCTGGTTAATCCGGTGAGTCTAGTAAGAAGTCATTTATTTGAACATGTAGTCATTAACTCACCAAAGCTAATCAGATTTTATACATACTTTGTCAACAGGAGCCTGCTCTGCCTAGTGAAACATAATTTATTTTAAACTGGCATAATGGAGCATAACCTTAGCTGCCCTTCTCAACTAGCTTTGCAGAAGTCATCCAGAAAGATTCACCTTCCCTCTATGACTTTTTAGTGATCATCATGTCCATGTGCCAGACGGCTCCATGGGGCAAATTTTACTCTCAGAGCAGAGTAAAAGTTAACACAGTTTTAGTAAATGAATACTGCTAAGCTATAATTAGTATATCTCAAACCATAGTTTCTAGATAGCTTCAAAAATTTGAAATACCTGCCTCTCTGCCAATATGTGCTGATGAATATATGACAGAAGAATGTGCAGTTTTCCTTTTAATGTTATCATGGTGGTATAATTTTAGTGTATTTAATTGGTTGGTTCTGGTCTGAAATACTAATCAACTTCCTTCCTGCCTCTGTACTGAAAACGGTGCAATAATTTTGACCTTGTGTTTATGTGGCAGTCTCCTCTGTATTAAAAAAGCCATGGACAGCTTGTTCCTCCCTAAATAATTTGAGGCTTATTTTTGCCTCCCAGCTCCATGACAGCCAGAAGCGAAGAATTCAGTATTTGAATTATAGTAAAGGGATAGAACTGAGAATGACCAACCAATACTAATATCTTTGTCTTCAATGTTGCAACTCGCTCTTAAGATCAAATACATTTGAAGGTAGGAGATCTCTGCTACTTTGGAGAGTGACAAGAGATGAAAAGAGCAGCTTCCTTTATAGTTGTCACTGCCCCTATTACCTTGTATTGGCCATTCACAGGAGTGTATCAGATGTTGCAAGTTTTATAGGATCCTAAGAAGGGAAGGTGTTAAAAGCAATTTAAAGATTTAAGGAAGTATAATTTCACACATGAAAACATTCTCTTAGGACCAGCAAAGAAAGACCTGCCAGGCAGAAATGAGAATTTATCTGACTTTCTTTTAGTAAAAACTTCAAGTTAGTAGTGAGAAAGTCAAGCAACCATCAGCTTTCCAAGTAGCTAAAATCACATTCAAAGAACTAGATATGAAGCAGAAAAGAATCTATTAGGCATAGATATCTTAATCACACCCATTCCCACAATCCCTGTTAGTAACATCATCTCATCTTGCCACTTCTGTTCGTATCCAGCACCATTCTAGTCTACACTACAGGTTATCTTTTGGCTGAATTACTTTAGTCACTTCCCAACTAGTCTTACTATAGCTACTCTTTTTGTTTGTTTGTTTCATCAGGTCTTACTTGTTTCTCACGAGATCTTCATTGCATTGTTCAGGATCTTTTGTTGTGGCTCGCGGGCTCCAGAGCACTTGGGCTTCAGTAATTGTAGCACATGGGCTCTCTAGTTGGGGTGCATGGGCTTAGTTGCTCTATGGCAAGTGGAATCTTGGTTCCCCGATCAGAGATCAAACGGGTGTCCCCTGCATTGCAAGGCCAATTCTTAACCACTGGACCACCAGAGAAGTCCCACTATAGCCACTCTTGCCTTCCTCATTCTTCTTAAACTAAAGACTTAAACCCTTACCCCTGGACTCTGTATAATTTGACCTCTGTCACCTCCTCTTCCAAGTTCATCTCGTACCAATCATTCTTCCACCTAAGGGCCTTTGCACTATTGTTGATTTGCTTGAAATACTCTCTTCCTCATTTCCCTTACCCCAGTTACCTCCTTGTCTCTCACAGCCCAGTTAGACCTCATTTTAGGTTACATATTTCCAAAGCACTCTGTACTTTTTCTTCAGGTGACTTGACTATATAGTCTCCTGATTAATTCTTAAATACCTGTCTCCAAACACTTCTTGAGAACTTTTGATAGAGTTTTGGACTCATTATTACTTCCTTAGTGACTGGTACAGTGTCTGACACAAATCAGATGCTCAGGAAATAGTCAAAAGCTTGATAAAGGCACACACACATGCACTCACCCTCTCAATCTCTCTCAATGGCATCATTATGTGTTAATTAATTAGGCGTCTTTTGGGATATCTACTCAACTTTCAGCACTTCCCTTTTCTCCAGGATTTGTCCCATTCTACCTACCAAACACAGCTGTGGGCTCCTGGAAGCAGTATTTATACCTTGCACCTCCCACTTCTTGTCCTCCCATCACCCTCCCCTTCCCCTATCACAGCTAATTGGACTGGCAGTGGATGCCCAACCCAAGTCGGGCCATTCAGTGAATTTGAAGCTGGAGGTGGACATAGTTGGTGTTTTAACATATGAACTCCAGGGTAACCATCTGCTGCCTACTGTGTAAACTCATGAAGTGCAGAGGAAGTAAGGATAACAGAAAATGAGGAGTGAAGCAACTGCACAGAAACGAGACCTGCCAATATTACAGTCCTGGCTTTCAGTCTTTTTTCTTCCATGAGCTTGCCCTTGTCTCTTGAGGCTCCTAAATTTCTTTTTTGCTGAACTTATCTTGAGTTCGTTTCTATTATGTGCAACCAAAAAGAAGCGTTAGTACAACTAGAAAAACTAAAAATAATGACCTTAAAAACGTGCCCAGAATAAGAATCAGTAGTGTCTTAACCCATAAGAAAATGAACAAACTTCATATAATTTAGAGGTACCTTATAGGGTATGATAGCTTAGATAATTTTAACTAACTGCTATCTTGAAGACCTGCATGATTAAGCATGAAAAATTCCTAATTATCTCTTTTTAAAAATTGAAATGCTACCACATATTTGAAAAGTATCTTCTTTGTCTCTTAATTTGGTTTTTTAAAAAATGAAAAACTAACATTTAAGAAAACCTTAATTAGCTTGATGACTTAAAAAAAAAACAGAAATCTTTTACTGCTGAGGGATTTAATACATAACCTCACTCGGTGGTTACTCTTTGGCCTCTAAAACACATAACTGACCAGCCAGGGGGAGCTAAACTTACTGTTAACCTGAAATACAATTCAAATAGAAAGCAAGTTCTCTTTCTATTTTTACCATTGTCATCATAAAAGGATTTGATGACTTTCCTCCATTTTCCTATGTCAGGGAAAAACATGTATTATCTTTTTTTCTTTTTTTTAATGAAAGACAATGACCACAAAAGTGATCTTGCCCATTAGATACTTTGCCTTTCACCTGCCTTTTGGACTTATCATTTCTTCCCACCTTCTACATTAAAGCTTCAGTGAGCTGCATATTTCTAGGCTTTAGTCTCTCAGTCTTTCTTACATTTGTCTTTATGCTTGTCAGTCAACCTGAATTCTAATTTCTGTATATTATTTCACTCTCTAGCTCTATTTTATGTTCTAAGAAAATTGGCAGTTTCCAGCATAATTTTGAGTATATTAAAAATTAGTAACCAGTTCCATAGCACCTAATAGGCATGAGCTTATTGCCTATGCAGTGGCTTTCTGAATGGGCAGATTTAAAATGGGTGATAAGATTAAGCCAATCAAAACGGGATCATCATTTCAAAAAGGGAAATAAATTGAGATTTGAGCTCCAGAAACCACAGAATGGAATGTATTGCTAATTTTACAGATAGTGTCCTCAAACTATAGTATTTTAGTGTTTTCCAAGAAGGTAGAAATTTGAGAATATACAACTTAATACTCAACTTAGTTCATCATGTAAAAACAGGTACAACCGTAACTGTTCCATTGTTTTAGTGTAATGAACCTGTATTTCTTTCAGTTAAACTGTCTAGCTTTTGTGAAGCATAGAGAGAGTTGTCACGATGGATTCCTTGAACACAGCTCTTTTTCAAATTGAGCCACAATTGATTTTTTCATATCTTGTATCTGTGACATTGTTCCTATAGAAAACATCAAGTAATAACTATTTTTAATGATGCTGTCTCCTCCTGGGTATAAGCTAGCAGTTTAATTTATAATTGCCTAGCTAGGTTTTCTTTTTTCTTTTTTTTTAATTTGTTAGGCAAATGTGTAATTACATGATCTTAAATCAGCCTTTAGGGATGGACTTTTAAAATCATTCACTCATAAAAAGTAGTTACATAATTTTATCATGCCGGTAACGCACATTCGTTTTAAAACCCACTAGACTATTGTCGTTTTGGCTTTGTCCCATTTACTCTTCTGATCTCACATTCCTCTTATGTAAATGGAGATGGTCACTATTACACCTATTTCAAAGGTGATTATGAGACTCAAAAGAATAGGAAGTATTTTGTACATTATTATTCTCAGCCCACTTGTTTATTTGTGTCCCATAGGTAGTAACTGCAGAGCTTATAGTCTCTTCTTATACCTCCTATTTCCAGAAATTTTTGCAGAAGTACAGTTTTTATAAGGAAAGACAGTTGAGAATTAAACTTTCTGTGCCCTGAGCACAGTTCCACTCTTGCCCACCTCTTTTCCTTTTCTTCTCATAAACAAGAAAAATGCTCATGTGAAGAGTAATAAGGAGAGAGTTAAGAGAATTACTTAGTTGTAGTTTTTCTCTCCTTTCTCAATTTTTTTCTGTGTTGTCTTTGTAGGGAAAGAAAGTTTGTTACTCTTTAAACAGAACTGAAGTTAACAGAAGCAAAATTGTTGTTTATTATTGTTTGCAGCTAACATTTATTAATAGCGGCTAACATTTACTGAGCTCTTAATATGTGCTAGACAATGTATTACCATATTTCATTGAATCTAAAACACAAACATTGATGAGATGTACCATTATTTTACATACCACGTATTCATAAAAGGAATTATAAATAAGACAAATTGGTATAAAATGTCCTCACATTCAGGGCCCAACTCTTCTGAATTTCTCTTTTGACTCAGAATTATGAATTTCTTTTATTAGACATCAAATTGTCCTTTGAGCCATCAAGAGCATTGGTAATGCAGCATTTCTTAAAGAAATATTCCACTGTTACCTAGGATTTTCTTCCAAGCCACTGACATTCATTTTGTAAGCTTCGACATCTTGTATAGGCAATGACAACAGTATTGCAACTGCTGTCTAGCCAATAGCAATTATAAGAAGCATATTGATTTCAGAGATATTAAAATATAAAAAATATAAGTAAATGCATTTTGTAAAATATTAAATGGGGTGATTGTTTCACATGTATTATCTAACTTAACCCTCAGAATAATCTCACAAGGGAAGTACTGTTATTATACCCATTTTACAAATGAGGGAAACGGGTTTGAAAGGATAAATAGATTGCTCAGGAGTTTACAGTTGGTAAGAGACCAAAACAAAAAAAAAACAAAAACAACAAACTCAAGTCAGCCTGACCGCAAAACCTTTATCCTTGCCACTGTAATACATTGGATTCATTTACATACCCCAAATAATAAGATCTCTGATATGGGCACAGGAAGCATATCCTAATTCTTTAAGAGAGCCAGAACAGAGACTATATAGAGCTGCATAAAGTATTTCCCAGAAGCTACCAAACTAGAATTTCAGTGAGTAAAGACTAAATGAGGGCCTTCCCTGGTGGTCCAGTGGCTAAGACTCTGTACTTCCTATTGCCGGGGCCAGAGTCAGTCCCTGTTCAGGGAATTGGATCCCACATGCCGCACCTAAGAGTTTGCATGCTGCACCTAAAGATGCCTGCGTGTACGACAAAGATCAAAGAACACGCATGCTGAAACTAAGACCTGGTGTGGCCAAATAAATAAACATATATTTTTTTAAAGACTAAATGAAAAGACTCCTGCACATGTCTTCAGCTCCGTATAGATGCTGCAATTCAGACTTTTAATTTAGATGAGTGGGTCTCTGTGTTTTGATCAAAATATTCCCATTTTCCTAATGGATGACAGTGTGACTATAATGATTTTATGGCATCTACCCTGGCTTGAATTTTATGAAAATTGATGATATGGTGGTTTTCCAATACCAAGTGACAGAAGAAGGGAAACTTTACTGATAGGTTTTTGTGGTTTTCACTTGAATGAATTAATGAACCTGCCATTCTCACCTAATTTATCATTCCAGCATAGTTTCAGACTCCGAGTACAAATTATTTTGGCCTACAGAGTCTGGCATTGCCTATCCTGTCTGTATCCTCCATATGCTTATTTATTTACCTTTTTTTTTTTTATTGTTTCTTTCAGTTTTTTAAATGCAAACTGAATATTATTGAGAAATTTTATATATAACTGGACTTAGGTAAAGCAGCAAAAGGAGCTTCATAGTGGAGCCCACAACTAATCATATCTTTGAAATTCTAGTGGCGGTGTTAAGATTTTCCACCCCCAGGAATAATTATCAATTCTAGTGAAGTGGCATAGTCTCACCTTCAGTATTCAAGAGTATAGGCTGAAAAGTGTGTCTTAAGCTCCTAGTAGATGATAAGTAAAGAATTGATAGGGGAGTCTTATATGAGGGAGAAATTTAATCGGTCAACAAAAATTATTTATTGAGGACATGCTGTGTGGCCCAGCTCTGGGTATGACAGGGTAAAAAATATAAGACATGGACTCTTCCTTCAAGAAGTACATAATGTTATAAAAGCAATTATGTGCACTTTCAAAAAGAAAAGAAAATATAATGCAAAGCGTAATTTTCTATGATGCCTCAGTTCAGTTCAGTTCAGTCACTCAGTCATGTCCAACTCTTTGCGACCCCATGAATCGCAGCACACCAGGCCTCCCTGTCCATCACCATCTCCCGGAGTTCACTCAGACTCACATCCATCAAGTCAATGATGCCATCCAGCCATCTCATCCTCTGTCGTCTCCTTCTCCTCCTGCCCCCAATCCCTCCCAGCATCAGAGTCTTTTCCAATGAGTCAACTCTTCGCATGAGGTGGCCAAAGTACTGGAGTTTCAGCTTTAGCACCATTCCTTCCAAAGAAATCCCAGGGCTGATCTCCTTCAGAATGGACTGGTTGGATCTCCTTGCAGTCCAAGGGACTCTCAAGAGTCTTCTCCAACACCACAGTTCAAAAGCATCAATTCTTCAGCGCTCAGCCTTCTTCACAGTCCAACTCTCACATCCATACATGACCACAGGAAAAACCATAGCCTTGACTAGACAGACCTTTGTTGGCAAAGTAATGTCTCTGCTTTTGAATAGGCTATCTAGGTTGGTCATAACTTTCCTTCCAAGGAGTAAACATCTTTTAATTTCATGGCTGCAATCACCATCTACAGTGATTTTGGAGCCTAAAAAAATAAAGCGGAGCCTAAAAAAATAAAGTCTGACACTCTTTCCACTCTTTCCCCATCTATTTCCCATGAAGTGATGGGACCGGATGCCATGATCTTCGTTTTCTGAATGTTGAGCTTTAAGCCAACTTTTTCACTCTCCACTTCCACTTTCATCAAGAGGCTTTTTAGTTCTTCTTCACTTTGTGCCATAAGGGTGGTGTCATCTGCATATCTGAGGTTATTGATATTTCTCCCGGCAATCTTGATTCCAGCTTGTGCTTCTTCCAGTCCAGTGTTTCTCATGATGTACTCTGAATATAAGTTAAATAAACAGGGTGACAATATACAGCCTTGACATACTCCTTTCCTATTTGGAACCAGTCTGTTGTTCCATGTCCAGTTCTAACTGTTGCTTCCTGACCTGCATAGACCTAACCTATTGTAAGATCTCAGAAAACTCAGAGAAATCAAGTGTTTTGGAATAACCAGTAGGGCCATGAAGAGAGGTTAAGTTCAAGAAAGGACAGGGTTGTACAGATAGACAAAAAGTGGGGACAATATCCCAGAGAGGGAAAATAAAGAAAAATCTGAATGCTTAGCATAAAGCAATTTACTTTCCCTAGATCCATGAGGTGTTCCAAGTCCTTTCACAGCTGAAAAATGTCTCCTTTAGAATACAGACTGTTTTAACACTGCTATATTTAGACTGGATAATCAACAAGGACCTACTATATAGCACATTGAATTCTTCTCAATGTTATGTGGCAGCCTAGATGGGAGGGGAATAAAAAAAAGAATACAGAATGTCTAAAATTGATTGAATTATTCTTGCTGTAGAAAGGCTTTATGTTTAATTGTATTGTTATAAATTAGGTACAAATCAATACAGCTTGGGAGAGCTCATATTACATATTTTAGTGAATTGATGGCTAATTTACATCATGCTGGTGAAGATACACAAGACTGGGACTTGAACCTGTGGGCCTGGAATTCAGCCCAGCCAAAACTCAGATTGGGACCTGACCCCACTGTCTTTCAATTGAGATCACACGCCTGGTCTCAAGACTTAATGAAATTCAGGCTCTTTATGTCTCATCACAAAAGAATTCAGTGAGAGACAAAGTGATAGGTAAGAAGTAGATTATTTAGAAAGATACTCATTTCATAGACAGAATGTTTAGGTTTTTTTTAAATATCACTCAGTCGTGTCCAACTCTTTGTGACCCCATGGACTGTGGCCCACCAAGCTCCTCTGTCCATGGAATTGTCCAGGCAGGAATACTGGAGTGAGTTGCCATGCCTTCTTCCAAGAGATCTTCCCGACCCAGGGATTAAACCTGAGTCTCCTGCATTGCAGACAGATTCCTTACCATCTGAGCCAGTGTTCAGTTCAGTTCAGTTCAGTCGCTCAGTCCTGTCTGACTCTGTGACCCCATGAATCGCAGCACACCAGGCCTCCCTGTCCATCACCATCTCCCGGAGTTCACTCAGACTCAGGTCCATCGAGTCGGTGATGGCATCTAGCCATCTCATCCTCTGTTGTCCCCTTCTCCTCCTGCCCCCAATCCCTCCCAGCATCAGTCTTTCCCAATGAGTCAACTTTTCGCATGAGGTGGCCAAAGTACTGGAGTTTCAGCTTTAGCATTATTCCTTCCAAAGAACACCCAGGGTTGATCTCCTTTAGAATGGACTGGTTGGATCTCCTTGCAGTCCAAGGGACTCTCAAGAGTTTTCTCCAACACCGCAGTTCAAAATCTTCAGTTCTTCAGCACTCAGCTTTCTTCACAGTCCAACTCTTGCATCCATACATGACCACTGGAAAAACCATAGCCTTGACTAGACGGACTTTTGTTGGCAAAGTAATGTCTCTACTTTTGAATATGCTATCTAGGTTGGTCATAACTTTTCTTACAAGGGGTAAGTATCTTTTAATTTCATGGCTGCAATCACGATCTGCAGTGATTGTGGTACATCTCAAAAAGAAAGAACACATTCCATGGGAGAAACACATTCCACAGACAGAGTGTGGGCCATCTTAGAAGGCAAGAGACCCCAAATGTGGGGTGGTTAGTTTTTATGGGCTGTGTAGTTTCATAGGCTAACAAGGGGGAGGATTATTCCAACTGTTTGGGAAAAGGGGCAGAGATTTCCAGGAATTGGACCACTACCCACTTTTTGTCCTATTATGGTTGGCCTCAAAGCTGTCATGGCGCTGGTGGCTGTGTCATTTAGCATGCTAACGTATTACAATGAACGTATATGAGGCTTAAGGTCCATTGGAAGTCAAATCTTCTGCCATCTTGGACCTAACTGATTCTAACCAGTCTTTGTCATATCCTCAACAGTATGTCATTCTTTTAAAGGTTTTACCCTGTCCCTTCCCTGCTCTTTCACTGGGGTCCACTAAAAATGTATATCCTTCTTGTCTCTATTAGGCAAATTTTGATATTTTCATCATTTGCCAGTAATTGCTGTCTACTGACTTAGAGAGTTTTCTCTTTAATGAAAGTAGGAGAAATTACCCATATTCTCATATGAAAATGGTAACAAGAAGAAATGTCTGCCTCTCTCCCCATTTTTTTTTTTGATCATTTAGTTTTTGACCTTTATTCTCTTGATATGTCTTACCTTAACTGACTTTCAGTTGTTAAACTATCCTCTCATTTGTGGGATATATCCCACTTGGTTATGGTATTTAATCCCTTCTATATGTTGCTAGATTGGCTTTACTAATTTGTTGAGGCTTTTATTTTTCTTTATTTAATAATTCACTGTGGTGAGGAACTGATCCATTAGGAATACACCAAGCCCAAAGTAAATTGTATGTCTTAATTTTCATCATTACTTTTTAACAGCTTCTCACACTGGTTGCTGCCTTCCACGGTTTGCCTCACCTTTAGGTAAAATCAGCGCATCAAGTCTTTTATAATGACATTAGGTGTCAAGTAATGAACAGGCTAAATCTCCAACTCATAAAAGAGTGCTGACATGCTGTCAGCAATGCTCGGACTAAAGCAGCATGGAAATATATGTTGTATTTTCGCCTAGACAATAGGTCTCAGAGAGCCATCTACAGAAATAATGAAGTCAGAGGAAAGCAAACTGACTCTCAGATGAGAAAAAGGCAGCACTTTGCTTTCCTACCACGATTAGTCCTTGGTTCTTATCTCCTAAAATTGGAGCTTTTATATTTTTTTCCAATACATGGACTTTCTGTTTCCAAAATTCTTGTGATCTCATGAAAAGAAGAATGTCCTTGAACTCTGAATAATGTTGGGCCTCAAATCTCAAAGGAATATATAGTGCCAAGACTAAGGTATTTTTCATGTTGCTGTGATTTAGAATAAAATGGTGTTGAAAGCAGAAATGGGATATGGTAAGATCTACTGCTTTCTGAAAGAGTTATCGTAGAGGAAAAAACAGCTTGAGACTAACATGATATAGTGATTCCATATGGAAACACTAACTTCATAGATTGATTAGAATATTAAATAGCTGTTAATTTTGCCAGAATTTGAGTCTTTTTCATATTGATCAAGGTCATATCTTAGGGAAAAAACAACCACACAGATTTTGTATAATTCAGAATGTTATGTGAATTAATATATGGAAAGCACTTAGAACAGGATCTGGCACATAGTAAATGCTGTAACAGTAATATTTGCTATTATGAATGATAGAGAATGGATTATTCTTTAACAACCTGAGGGATTTTTCTAAGAAAGTATAATAGTCCTTTTAGGCCTTCTTTTCTTTAGAACTGAACTTTTTTTTTTTTTTTTTTCCGCTTTCTCCATCACTCCATGAAAGTGAAAGTCGCTCAGTCGTGTCTGACTTTTTGCAACCCCATGGACTATAGTCCATGGAATTCTCCAGGCCAGAATACTGGAGTGGGTAGCCTATCCCTTCTCCAGTGGATCTTCCCAACCCAGAGATTGAACTGGGGTCTCCTGCATTGCAGGCGGATTATTTACCAACTGAGCTATCATCACTCCAGAGCTGATTATATTCCTTTAAACAAAAAAAGATAGTTAAATGGACTGAATTTCCATGAGTTTATTCCCTCAATTAAAAGGAACCTAGTTAAGTTAGG
This sequence comes from Bos grunniens, assembly GCF_055505025.1. Lineage (NCBI taxonomy): Eukaryota > Metazoa > Chordata > Mammalia > Artiodactyla > Bovidae > Bos > Bos grunniens. Next base: position 17,752,810 of record NC_141192.1, read on the forward strand.
TTTAAATAACCCCATTTTAGTCTAAAGTCCCAAACATTAAGACTGGTTAAAGGGACTTCCCTAGCAGTCCAGTGGTTAGGACCCCACACTTCCAGAGGAATGGGTTCAATCCGTGATTGGGGAACTAAGATCCTGCGTGCTCTGTGGCATGGCAAAAGAAAAAAAAAAAAAACTAGTTTAAAAAAAGTCAGCAAGTTGGAGGATTTATTATTTATTTTAATATTCTCAGTTGATTTTATTTTGTTGAAATTAATTTTTATTGGAGTATAGTTGTTGATTTACAGTGTTGTCCTAGTTTCTGCTAATCAGCAAAGTGACTCAGTTATATATAACATATATCCACTCTTTTTAAAATTCTTTTCCCATATAGATCATTACAGAATATTGAGTAGAGTACCCTGTGCTATACAGTAGGTTCTTATTAGTTATCTATCCCCAGTGGCTCAGCAAGTAAAGAACCTGCTGGCAGTGCAGGAGACGTGGGTTTGATCCCTGGGTTAGGCAGATCCTCTAAAGAAGGGCATGGCAACACACTCCAGTATTCTTGCCAGGAAAATACCATGGACAGAGGAGCCTGGCAGGCTATGATCCATGGGGTTGCAAAGAGTCAGACACTACTGAAGTGAGTGAGCATGCACGCGTGCACGCACACACACACACACACACACACACACACATACACACATTTTATAAATAGTAGTGTGTATATGTCAGTCCCAACCTCCCAATTTATCCGTCCCCCTTTTCCCCCTGTTGGTAGCCATTAGTTTGTTTTCTTCATCTGTAACTCTGTGTTTTGTAAATAAGTTAATTTATACCTTTTCTTTAGATTCCACATATAAGTAGTATCATATGATATTTGTCTTTCTCTGTCTGATTTACTTCACCGAGTATCTGGAGGACTTTTTAAAGCGAAGCTTACCTTTGTTCTGAGGATTTAATCACTTTCATTGATTGACACTGAAGAATATGTTTTAATATTTTAGGTTATGTTTCCTTTTTTTTAATCAAGAAATGACAAATCAATACTTAGCCTCTTATCTAACAGGAAAAGAGTTACTAGCTATAAGCCAGTGAAACAAGTTGCAAATAGATCCATGTGTTTCACCACAATAAAGATTTAAAACAGACTTAAGCAAAATTGAAAGATGGGCAAACTGGGTAAAAAAAACTTATACTATATTAATACAGGGCAAATATTTTTAATCTTATAAATTAATGAGACATATTTCAGCACTTCTGTAAATAAATAGGCAAAGAAGGTAGAAAATTCAGAGGAAGAAATAGAAATGACCAGTACACATATATGAAAAATGGTCAGCCTCACTAGTAATCAAAGAAATGCTAATTAAAATGGGTTACCATTTTTACTCTAGCAGAGATTTTTAAAAATTATACTTGATGTTATCAAGGGTGTTCTCATATACTGTTAGGATTGTAAAACAATACATCTTTCTAGAAATTAAGCAGTATATATCAAAAGCATTAAAGAATTTATACCTACTATTTTTACACACACTAGATTGGCAAAAAATAAAAAGTCTGACGACACCAAGTACTGGTGAAAGTATGAAACAAAGGGAGCTCTTGTACATAGCTGATGAAAAGTATTGGTGTGATTCTTTTGGCAAGTAATTAGATATTATCTTGATAAGACAGGAGTTCCACTTCTACATACATGCTCTAGACTTGGAACCCTTGTTGCTGTTTCATCAGGACACTGGTATAAGAATATCCATAATAGCCTTTTTATAAAAAAGGCTGACAATAACTCAGATGTCCATTTATAGGAAAACTGATAGTGATATTTTCAAATAATAGAAATCTACAATAGAGTAAGAATGAAAGAAGCATGCTTAAATGTACACCCATGGCGGATTCATATTGATGTATGGAAAACCAATACAATATTGTAAAGTAATTAGCCTCCAATTAAATAAATTTAAATTTTAAAAAATGTATCAACATGAATGAATTCTAAAAGTATAACGGTTAATTGGAAAAAGAAAATCACAAACGAATACATCCCTATGATACCATTTTATAAAGTTCAGAAGAAAGAAGAAATAAACAATATTGTTAACGTGTTTTTAACTAAACAAAGATTGCAAGGCAGTAAAAAATGAAGTCCAGTGATGTTACCTCTTAGGGGAGGCAGAGGGATGAACCCCAACTGTTTGTGCTAATGCTTCCTCTCAGATTAGTGGTATATTCATGGAAGTTTTTTTAATTATTATGCTTCATGACTTGTCTATCATGGGTTTTATTTGTATATATCAAATATTTCATAGTCAAAAATTAAAAGAGTGTATAGATTTTCATTTCATAATTCATTTCTAGAGGTCAACCCAAAAATAATGATGAAAAATACAGAAAAACTTTATCCCAGTGGTGATATTTATCATAACCAAAAACTGAAACAACAAAGATGTCCAACACCACTTTTTTATACCCTGCTTTGTTCAAAAAAGGGTTTAATAAAGCCCTAAAGAATATATTCAGTGAAACAAAATAAAACTTGCTGAGAAATGAAAGTTAAAAAATGGAAGAAGGTTAGGAGAAAGCCAGAAGTAAGATTATTATGAAAAATATAAGTTGTAAACTCCCGTTCTTAATAGAGGTAGGTCACAAACTTGACTAAGCTTTCCGTAACCAGAGTAAGAAAGGAAATATGACTGTTGATGCCTTTAAGATAACCCTGTATGCAAGACAGCAAAAGAGACAGATGTATAGAACAGTCTTTTGGACTCTGTGGGAGAGGGCGAGGGTGGGATGATTTGGGAAAATGGCATTGAAACATGTATAATATCTTACATGAAACGAATCGCCAGTCCAGGTTTGATGCAGGATACAGGATGCTTGGGGCTGGTGCACTGGGATGACCCAGAGGGATGGTACAGGGAAGGAGGTGAGAGGGGTTTCAGGATGGGGAACACGTGTATACCCATGGCAGATTCATGTTGATGTATGGCAAAACCAATACAATATTGTAAAGTAATTAGCCTCCAATTAAAATAAATAAATTTATTTAAAAAAAAAAAAAGCAAAAGATTGCTTTGGCCAAAAGAGAAATTTCTTACCAGATTAACTGTATGAGCAAGTTATTTAATTTCTCTCTGCTTGTGTGCCCATGTCTGTAAAATAAAACAATAATAATAATACCTATTATATAACATTGTGAGGATTACATAAGGTAAGTTCTTAGGACTGCTGCTGCTGCTGCTGCTAAGTCGCTTCAGTCGTGTCCGACTCTGTGCGACCACACCTGGCATATTAATAAGCACTCAAATATATTACTGACTAGTCATATTTAATGACGTTCTCAAACATATTCTTATAAAAATCAATATTGTGGAAGTAGGTGTTAAGGGAGAAATGGAGAGGTAATCCTTGCCTCCAATAGGAAATATTCTCAACATTAGGACACCGTGCTGTGAATTAATTTTCTAGTGTTCTACCTCTGTTCACTTACTACATATTTATTGTGTACTTCCTTTATGCAAGTTTTCTGTGTAGTAATATATGGCCGGGATACAGGTCTTATTAAGTTGTTCTGCTTCAGCCTCCTCTAGGTAGTTTAATCTAGGAATTATTCTATTATATTGTATAACAAATGATATTTGTTGCATTCACTTTTTCTGCTCTTCAAATATGAAAGTAGTAGTTTGTAAACAGAGACGGGGTGAAAGCAATTATGAAAAGAGAAGTGAAACCTAGTAAGTTGAACTTAGTTAACACTTATTAAGAAGAGAATAATCCCATGGTGGATTCATGTTGATGTATGGCAAAACCAATACAATATTGTAAAGTAGTTAACCTCCAATTAAAATAAATAAATTTATATTTTTAAAAAAAGAATAATCAATTGAGGCACTTTCCTGAGAAGTGATATGGTGATAAGAATATTAATTGCTACATTTATTGGAATTCAGACTATGCACCAAACTCTGTACTAATTTCTCTGCACACATTATCCCAAGTAATCCTTATAACACTTTGAGGTTGTGAATATTATCTCCCTTTTATTTTTTTGATGAGAAGAAGTTAAATTTTTAGAGAAAGTAAGTCACAGCAGCAAGTATAGGTTCAAGCTGAAATTCAGACCCAGGCAGCTGATTCTAAAATCTATATTCCTAGTCATTTAAATATATTACTTGGCATGGAATGAAAACAAAATGTATCAAACCTTGAATCCTTTTGTTCCAGATCTAAAATATTTTTCTCCAACACCTTTAGTCAAATACATCCTGATTTTTATTATCCTATATTAAGTTCATGCATTAGTCTTGTTATTTTCCTAACTTTGACTATCAGACTATAAAGTTAATCTTTTTCCGATCTAACTGTGTGATTGGTACTCAGGTCTTTTAGTCACTTGATTTACTCACCAACATGAATTTTCTTTAAAACCATTTTTAAATAGAAAGAATCCTTGGATTTAGAGTAGAAGAGTCTAGCAAGTTAAAAATTTGGTAATCTATAATCTCATGGCCCTAGATGCCAATGGATTGTTTTGGCCCTTGCTCAGGGCACTGAATCATGTTGCCTTCAATCCAAATTGTAGGCCTTCCTCCTTAGCCAAAAGACAGTCATATTAATTATTGACAATGAAGATGCATCTTGTATTTAAAGATTAAGAAAATTCATACTTTTAAGATTAAGGTAATTTGACCTGGAGCTCTCTAATGTCCCTTACCAATTGTAGAAACATAGATTTCATATTTAAGCTGTGGAATGTACATGTCATGTTTGCTGGGTGGTTTGCAGTAGAGAACTGGGCCTGAAATCATTTTTCCAAAACAGTTTTTCTGAGACTCCTAGTGGTAGCAGCAGTGACATGATTCACATCTCAAAATCCAAATACTGTCAGATGGAAAAAGATGTATTCAGCTCAGTGGCTTGAGATTACTCTGCATTACTTGAATTGTACAGTTCAGAAGCTAGGAAAAGCCTATACTTGTAAAAGGGCAGGATTTACTCTGAGGGGTAGACAGAGTCACCTGAAATGTAATTTTGTGATAGAGAAGAATTTTACATTTGTTGAAATATATTAACCTCAAAAGGCTTTAATAAATCAAGACCCACTTGCAGATACTGATTTCTTTTTTCTTTTACGATTTTCTAATCTTATTTTGGCCTTTGTTCATAGTACATGTTTTCTTCCTAGCTTCCCTTCTTCCTTAAATCATTTCCTCTCTCTGTATGTGTGTGTGTGTGTGTGTGTGTGTATGCACATATGCACACAAATACCATCTGTCCTTCCAAAGAACAACAAGGGCCAAGGATGGGAAGAGAGGCACAGTGTGGTCAGAAACCGATGGAAAATCTTGCAGACAGTTTTTTGGCTCCTCTTCTCTGTCCTCTGTTTCTCTGCCCTGCAGCCCCCTGGGGAACAACAGGAAGCCAACAGCTTGTATCCATTTGAGAAAGTGGCAGTGACAGAAGAGAAATGCTAAGCTGTTCAGCTCTATTCCTAGACTCAGGGAAGCCATGCAAATGGTGGGTAGTGTGCTTGAATATACATATTCTGTGCCACAGGATTCAACAGATTCGAATTTCTTTTTTGTTTTATTGAAGTATAGTCAGTTTACAATATTGTGTTCATTTCAGGTGTACAGCATAGTGATTCAGTATTTTTGCAGATTATACTCCATTATAGATTACTACAAGATAATGGATATAATTTCCTATGCTCTACAATATATCCTTATTGCTTACCATTTTGTATATAGTAGTTTATATCTATTAGGCCCATACCCCTAATTTGTCTGTCCCTCCTTTCATCTCCCCTTTGATAATTGTAAGTTTATTTTCTGTATCTTTGAGTCTGTGTCTGTTTTATATTTACATTCATTTGTACTATTTTTAGATTCCACATGTAAGTGATAATATTATTTGTCTTTCTCTGACTTATTTCACTAAACATAATGTTCTCTAGATTCATCCATATTACTGTAAATGACTGTATTTCCTTCTTTTTATGGCTGAGTAGTACTCCATTGCATATATGCTTATATATATACTGCGTCTTCTTAGTTCAGTCATCTGTTGATGGCTTTTGAGTTCCTTCCATGTCTTGGTTATTGTAAATAGTGCTGGTATGAACATCGGGGTGCATGTGTCTTTTGAATTAGTGTTTTCATTTTTTTCAGATAGATATACCTAGGAGTTGAATTGATGGGTCATATAGTGGTTCTATTTTTAGTTTTTTAATGAACTTCCGTACTGTTTTCTGTAGTGACCTGCTGTCAGGAAGCATTTAACAGGAGGCTTCCTGTGTGCTGTTTTGGATCTGTCATGAATCGTTTGTCCCTTAGTAATTCCTGAATATTCAGGAATTAAGTGGAGTAGCAAACTACTCCTTGGGGCTTAGGAATGCATGCATTTCCTTCATTAGTTTTTCCATACGGTGATAAGTAATTATTTACGACCCTCTTCCTTTTTATGACCCATATGGTAAAAGTGATTATTTACAACCCTCTCTCTTTCATATGGATGACCTCATGTTTCGTTGATAACTTGTAAGTTTTGATTTTATCTCTGCTGAAAACAGCTACCTTGTAAGACAGTATAAATACTCACACAATGTTGAATAAAACACCTTTGCTCCATCAGAGCTTGGGTTCCCGTGTCTTCTCTCTCTCTCTCAGGCTATTTCTCTGGAGCGCAGAAGCCCACTGGGCTCACTTTCTTGCCCAGGCTAATGAGACCCTCTCGAGAAGGTACTCTGTGCCTTCACCCCATCGAGAGGGTGCCAGGTGCCTTCATGAATAGCGCAAGCCCCGTGTCAGGAGCTTTATTGGTTTTCTGCGTAAACCAAGGAATATCAGCCTCTTTCTCTCTCCTTTACTTTCTTATCGTCGACACTGGACCACCAGGTTCCGGTCCATTAAAGGACCTCAACAGCCTGCACCAATTTACATTTGCACCAGCAGTATAGGAAGAGAGTTCCCTTTTCTCCATACCTTCGCCACCATTTATTTGTAAACTTTTTGATGATAGACAGTCTGACAGGTGTGACGTGATACCTCATTGTGGTTTTGATTTACACATTTCTTTAATAATTAATGATACAGAATATCTTTTCATGTGCCTGTTAGCCATCTGTATTTCTTCTTTGGAAAAATGTCTATTCAGGTCTTCTGCCCATTTTCTGATTGGGTTTTTTTGATACTGACTTGTATAGGCTCTTTGTATGTTTTGGATATGAACCCCTTCTCATTATTTACAAATATTTTCTTCCATCCCATAGGTTGTCTTTTTGTTTTGTCAATGGTTCCTTTGCTGAGCAAAAACTTTTAAGTTTAATTAGGTCCCATTTGTTTATTTTTTTATGTTATTTCTTTTTAATTTCATTTTTAATGTTATTTCTTTTTATGTTATTTCTTGTCTTAGAAGACTGATGCAAGAAAATACTGCTACAATTTATGTCAAACTTTTTTTCTGGGAGTTTTATGGTTTCAGGTTTCATGTTTAGATCTTTAAACCATCTTGAGTTTGTTTTTATATGTGGAATGTTTTATATATGATAGGAGGGAATGTTCTAATCTCCTTGTTTTCAGTGTCTTTCCAGTTTTCCCAGCACCACTTATTGAAGGAATAGTCTTTTCTCCATTGTGTTTTCTTATCCCTGTGTCATAGTAGTTAACCCCAGGGTGTGTGGGTTTATTTCTGGGCTCTTTTGTTCCACTCATCTTTATGTCTGGTTTCATGCCAGTACCATGCTGTTTCTATTACTGTAGCTTTGTAAATACAGTCTGAAGGAGCAGAGAAAATTGTGGGTGGTACCCTGGAACACACATATTCTGTGCCACAGGATCAAATAGAATGGAATTTCTTAATTGTCCTACTGAAGTGGAACTTAAGAGGCTTTATCAATATCTGATAAATAAAATACAAGCCAATCATTTGAATTGCTTCCAGATGTATAATTAGAAGCTTTCTACACTGTGATAATTTTGTAATAATCTATCTTTCCCCAAAGACCCTCTCATGACCTTGGGGATTATATTCATGTGGTGCCACATGATGTCAAGCTATTGCCCTTGAAAATATAGCCCTAATTCAGGTCCTTGAGAAACTACACTTGACGCTCCCTGGCCTAGTAGGTCTTTAGTGCTGCTCCAAATCTAACTGTAGAGAAGGTAGTGAACTTTGAAGTGGGCTATACTGCTTGGAGCTGAGTTTTATAGTTTTTAGGCTTCCCTGGTGGCTCAGACAGTACAGAATCTGCCTGCAGTGCGGGACACCTGGGTTCAAACCCTGGGTTGGGAAGATCCACTGGAGAAGGGAACAGCTACCCACTCCAGTTTTCTGGCCTGTAGAATTCCATGGATAGAGGAGCCTGGCAGGCAGCAGTCCATGCAAAGAGTCGGACACTTTCACTTTCACTCCCTTTCATGTTCCAACCACATCAAAATATCAACAATAATAATAATGATAGAAAAAGGCAAGTCTGTGTTTTCAAAGAACATTAATAAAAATGCTAATTTGAGCACTGGAATTGTTACTTGGGGATCTCCACTGGAAATTGTCTTTACTGCTTTGAAACGTGGCAGAGGTGAGGTTTATGCCCCTGTGGAGAGCAGATGAATGCAGGCTTTCATAAGCCTGAGCACACTGCTGCTGCTGCTGCCAACACTGTAAAAAGAGACATTGCAACCTTGAATCTATCTTGTGGGATAAAACTTAACTCATCTAATTCAAATTTATGGGATTTCTGTACAACTGTGAAATCTCCCAGATAAAGGTAAAATGAACACCCTAAATAGTGGAAGCCTAGGAGACCAGGGATGGCAGCTTTGTTTCACTTGCCTTAAAGAACCCCAACTTTGGCGTGGATATCACATGTCACTGAAAATCTGATTTAAACATTGCAGAAAGTATGTTCATTTGCAAAAAAACTTTATCAGTCCTCCATTTTTGTTTCAGGGTAGTTAATTGAATCATAAGTCAAACTTAAATCCTGAAAACTTTTGGTATTGTCAAAAATTAATCAGCTCTGTAGAAGTGATGGTGTGGCAAACATGAAATACTGAGGGGTTGAGTTAAAAACGAGGCTTTTGCTTAGTATTGCTGATGCTGATTTCTATGGAACAAGTTTTGCTTCTCACTCAAATATGACTAAGCACTCTTGCTTTATAAGTTTATCCAAAACAACATGTTGCTATCCTATAGGATAAATATGTACTAGTGTTTAGAAGGAGGAAATAGTATGTTATTGAGATAACAGTCTGTGGGTCCAGACAGAGCCACATATGACTCCCAGCTCTAACTTCATCTACCTCAGTTTTCTCAACTGTAAAATGGAGCTGATAATATCTACTCCATAGGATTGTTACAGCAATTAAATGAAAGATTGTATGAGTGAAGTACCTGGTTCATAGTACACTATCAGCAAATGATTGCTGTTGTTAAAAAATAATTCTTGTGTCTTGCTCACTGACATAGTCTGACCAATGAGGAGACAAAGTGTATATTGATTTACCAAACTAAGCAAGGAAATAAAAACTGAGAGAGACTTTCACCCTTAACTACATACTTCCTTATTTTATGTCTTACATGTAAACCTTATCTTGTTACTAGATGGTAAAGTTCCTAAGGACAGAAACTGAATCTTCTTCTTTCCTGTACCCTACAGTGACTAACAGTGCTAGATAACTAGTAGACATTCAGGAAATGTTTGTTGACTTGATCTTAGCAATGTCCTATGTCTTTATATAACCCTCTTAGGAGAATAAGATTTTGCCCTACCATGTAGGAATCTGAAAGTTTCTTTGTAACTGTTATTTTCCATAAAACCGTGGGGAAATTTTACCATGTTAAAATCATTTTGCTTTCTAATTGGTTTCTAGGCCCATCTTTAGCCATTTTATTAATACATATTTACATATTATTAACACTGCAGCTGATATTGAGATCACTTCTCTCTGTTTTTAAATGACAATCTTCATTTTCTGATATTACTTAGATTAGCTTGAAGTTTTTTGTGCTTAGCCTTTCTGTCTGCATATTTAAATATGCGTAATGATTTTTTGTAGCTTTGTGATAAGTATGCATGTCTAATTGAGGCATCGTATGCCCTATACATTTTTTTTTCAAGTTCTGTTGATGTTCTAACATTTGATTACCATTTGGGGGAAAACTGGAAAACACATTGCTCTTCTTTGAAATTTTTAGAGGTCTGTATAACAACATTAAGTACAGATCAAGGAACTGGTATGTACAATTGATCAAATTTATAATAATTAACTTTTAAGAAGTTTTCTCTGAGTAACAGAGATGTGGATGATCCAGAGAGCACTTATTACTAATAATATTACTGATGAGTTTGAATGGAGATTTAACATGGTTTTTATTCTCACAAGGAAGTTCCTGATCTAGAAGATACAGGAAATGTTATAGCAGCTGTTTTATTGGTGAGAAAATTGACTCCTAGAGTAGTTGGGTAACTTAGTGGCAGATCTGGAATACCCAAATATTCTGTTTCTAATTTTTTTAAGTCTTGGTAAGAATTACAGTTCAAAATATGATCCCAGCCATTAGTTGTTCTCAGAATCCACATCCCATGTCAAAATACTTTCCATTTGACCTCGTGAACATTCTTTCTGTTCACTTTACAGTTTGAACGCCATGACCCTGTGGATGGGAGAATCACTGAGAGGCAGTTTGGTGGCATGCTGCTGGCTTACAGTGGAGTGCAGTCCAAGAAGCTGACTGCCATGCAGAAGCAGCTCAAGAAGCACTTCAAAGAAGGAAAGGTAGGTATTTTTGCTTAGAGGAACCCATGAGAGCATATTGTTACTGCAAAGGTACTAACATAATGAGAGTGAACTAGTAACTAATTATGACTAATTTATTTCTGGTACTTGAAAAAAAAAAATAAGCAGTTTGTGAAGGAGAAGGGGTAGCCTCGAATGACCCTAGGTTTTTTTGTTCAGATCACAATGTGACCATGAACTGAAATAGTGAATTGAAAGAGAGAGACTGGTTCCCCAGGGGAGATATAGAGTTCCCTTGTAGATATCTTCAGTTTAAGGTGCCTGGGGACTACCCAAGTAGAGATGGTTAGCCAGCAGTTGAATATTCAAATCTATTTTAGAGGACTGAGCTGGGTTTGGGAATCATCAACACACTATTAGAATTAAAATCATGAAGATTGATGAAGTTACCCAAAGAGAATATTATACAGAAAAGAACCATGAGCCAAGGGCAAGATCAAGTGGAACACTAACATTTAAGCAGTTCCAGAATGAAATCTTGAGGAAATGGTTAGAGGAGTACCTAGAGAAAGTATTGAAATCAAAGCCAGGGAAGAAGAGGGTTCAAAAACTAAGGGATCTACAGTGTCCCATGGGAAAGAGAGGGTCCAGTAAAATAAAATGATAAATACCTGGTGGTTTTGGTGAAATGGTGACGTTCGGGAGAGTTGTTTTATTACAGTGGTCCAATTGGAAGGCATATTAAACAGAAAGTGAGAAAGTTGAAAAAAGGAAGGAAGAAGAAAGAGGGAGGGTCCAGAAAGAAGGAAATAGCATATGTTTAAAACTCTGAGGCAGTAGTATATTAACTCTGCTTGGGCTTCTATAGCAAAATACTATAGACGGGGTGGCTTCAAAAACAGAAATTTGTTTTCTCACTGTTCTGGAGGTTAGAAGTCTGTTATCAGTGTGAAGGCAAACTGGGTTTCTAATGAAAGCTTTCTTCCTGTCCTTTAGACAGCCACTTTCTTGCTCTGTCTTCACATTACCTTTCCTTAGTGTTTATACAGAGAGAGAACATGCTCTCTAATGTGTCTTCTTATAAGGACACTAATCCTATCTGACTGGGGCCCCAGCATTGTGACCTCATTTAACCTTTATTATTTTTTTAGAGGCCCGATCTCCTAATACAGCCACAGTGGGGGTTAAGGCTTCAGTGTATTAAGTTTCAGGGGTGAGATGACACAAACATTCACTCCATAACAAGCAGGAAAGACGAATCTGGCATGTGTAAGGAGCTAAACCGGGATTATTGTGGTTGTCAAATACTAACAAAGAGGAGAATGGCCTGAGATGAGGTCTGAGAGGAAGATGTGGGCAAGAACCTGCAAGACCTTGTAGGCATGGAATGAGTTGGGGTTTTATTCACAGTGCAATGAGAAACTATTTTTAAAGAGTTGTGAGCAGGAAAATAGCGTGGTTGTGTGTATGTTTAAAGAGACAACTCTGGATGCTTTATGAAGAATAATTTGGAAAGGAGCAAGCATAGAAGCAAAAGACTGAGACTAAGATTATTAGAGATTTCAGGAGGAGATGAATGGGTCTTTTTTGAGCAGCATGAGATTGGAGACCATGGATTTGTGATGACACTAGTCAACACTGCTCTGTGAGAGCCTTCAGAGCTGTACCTGGTACAGGAAGAAGCAGATGGTAGAACTGAGTCAGTGTCTGGGGTTTTCTAGGCAGTGGATGAACAAACTGAACCAAAAACTAGTAAAGAGGCCAGATCTTTTAAAGATCATGTACACACTCACAGAGACACACATACACAAACACACACAGCAGTGCAAGGGCTAGACCCCAGATCTCATCCTCAGCCCAATACCCTTCCCACATGACAACAATTACCACTTAGCCATGCCTGGAAAATTGACCTAACATTAAACATGTTCCATGAGGGATTGCGAAGGTAGTGTGATATAGTAGACATGGAGCTAGAAGACTTGAGTTCAAGTCCTGCCTGAGAAGTTTCTGTGGACGTTGGATAGATCACTTAACTGGCCTCGTAAACTGAGACCCTTGTCCTTTATGCAGGCTCTAAACTTTAAAGACTCAGTAAGAAATAGAATTGCCTGGGCTTATTTCCATCAATCTTTGTTCAGGAAATCTTGCTTGAATAGCATCACCCCCAAGTTGGTGGAAAGCAGTTCTTATCAGCTAGAGTTTTTCCTCCATACCTTGGGTGTTGAAAAGCTGCAAGGACCTCTGAACAGGCTGTGGACTGCAACTGAGAGCAGGCTGGATTCTGAGAGAGAGTGTCAGCTTCTCTGAGCAGTCCAGCCAGTCTGAAGGTGTTCTCTTGGCTATGAAGGAAGACTCCTTAACAGAAAGTGACAGAGGACAATGCTTCTCTCCTAAAGAGAACTCCTATATTACCTAGTACACAGCTCATATCTATTGGAAGTTGTAATTTCAGAAAGTTGATCACAAATATCTAGGTGAATTTTGTAGAGAACGCACGTTTCTGTTGACCAGACCCTTTTTTAATGTTTTGGCTGCACCACACAGCATGCACTCCCACCAGGGATTGACCTGCAACGCCCCACCCCCATCCCTGCATTGGAAGCATGGAGTCCTAACCGCTGAACTGCCAGAGATCCCTGACCAAACTTATTTTTAAAGTTTTGGTCCTGGCATTGATTTGACCTTAAAATAATTTTCTACCACTCCCCAAGTCTCTCAGTGGTAAAGAATCAGCCTGCCAGTACAGGAGACACAGGTTTTGTCCTTGGGTCAGAAAGATCCCCTGAAGAAGGAAATGGCAACCCACTTTAGTATTCTTGCCTGAAAAATCCCATGGACCAGAGGATCCTTGAGGGTTACAGTCCATGGGGTTGCAAATGAGTCGGACACCACTTGGCAACTAAACAACATTATCTATCATGATAGGTCAATTCATGTTTTGATATGAATTTATATTTAAAAGCAATAAATTGGGTGTTGGAGACATCTCCCTTGAAGAAATAAAGTATTCTAGCTTTGGCAGGAATTAATTTAGGACCCAAAGACCTTGTAAAAAAGCCCTGAAGTGAAAAGACAAATTTTGTCAGGTGATAAAAATCTGGGGTGCTAAATTATTTCTGGCCCAGAATTTCTAGCCTGCTTTAGAAAGGAGATGGAGATTGATTGTACTCTCATGTTGGTAAAATAATTTGTGAACATAGCAATTAACTAAAATGAGAGTTAATGAAGGGCCTTTCCTCCTAAGGTTACCAGTCCATCTCTCTGGGACCATTTCCCATTATAGAGGAATGACTATCTGATTTCTAATTGCTTCCTTTATTCCACTCTGGATTTGTTAACATGAAAATGTAAGTTTTCATTTGGCACATGTTAATCACTTTCTGTGTGGGGTTCTGTACAAAATTTCAAACCAGAACTAAAAGACTGAAGGTCCTAGTGGTGATATTAAATAAATATTGGCATATTAGTGACCATGCAGTGCTTCACAGCCATTTTTATTTTTTGTGTTTCTAACAGCTTTGCTAGATCTCATTTTGCCTTTGAGAATATAGAGACACAGAAGAAGAGAAATTAATGATCTGCCCACAATCTGGACTAAAATCTGAGGCTTCCTATTACAGATCTTGTCCCTTCTCTAACAAAATTCTGTTTTTCCTGACCATATTCTTCCTCTAACGCAGTTCTCTGGACCTGGTTTTCCAGTAGGCTCACTTGGGGAACTTTTCAGAAATGTGGTTGTTGAGACCCTCTTCAAATCAACTAAATCAGAAGCTCAGTGGGTGGGTCCAGGCATCAGCAGTGCTTAAAAGTCTCCCCAGGTGATTCTAAAGTGCAGTAAAGCTTGCCACAGCCACTGGGCTGGAAAAGTCTGCTTCATCAGTGTCTCTAGTTCTGTCCCTGAGTAATAGCTGGAAGAACTGGGGAGCCTGCCATGCCCGGAAAAATGACTCTGTTCATGCTGAATAACCACCATGTTTCTTATTTAACAAAGGCAGTTTTTTCTTTTCTTTCTTTCTTTTTTTGTTTTATGGAAAACATGTTTTGTTTCAGCTTTGCTTTCAAGATTAGTCCCTAACCTCTATCAGATTTTCCCCATTCCCCTCACTGTCTTTTTTTTCTGTGAATTTTTCTTCTAGGTCAAATGTGACTCAACTTAAAATGTTTTAAAACTTTCCATCCTTCAAATTACCTTCTTCTCCTCATTAAATAAAAGAGTTTCCTGAGACTTCATAGGTGTAATTCACAGTGTTGGTTCTCTATGGTTAAGAGTGCAGACGCCCACAAGCTTTAATAATTTAGTAAATACACTCAAGAATGAATTGAAAGTTACAGTTCAGTGGCAGACATTGCTATATTCAAAACCAGGTACTTTAGGATAAAAGATAAAGCCATCACCTATCCTCAAGAAATATGTAGTCTGTAATAGTCTAATAAAACATATATTTATGCAAAGGATGATCTAATTTCATATCAATATTTATTGAGCACCCATGTGCCAGGCACTCTTCTAAATATTGGGAATACAAGAATGAGCAAAACTAGCTGTCTGTTCTCATAGTGGAGGAAGACATAATAAATAATTATAATACAACCCACTCAACTTTGAGCCTCTGAAAAGCACCATCTTACTCATCTTTGCCATCCTCTGTATGATGTCTCACAGGCAGTTGTTTATCAGATGCATTGATGAATGTATAGTATGTACCCTCATAAAGATATAATAAAACTATTAGGTTATTTACTTTTCTTGTTTTCTGTGGATAATATTCATGTGGTCTCTTCTGTTCATATATTCTCTCAGATGCTTGACAGTTGAACCCACATTGTGGTCTTCATAAGATGTCAGATTCTAGAAACATTGATCCCAGAACCTTTGAGAAACTCTAACCCCAATTACTGGGTGTCCACCAAAACTATGTAGTATAGCACCCAAGATGTGGCCATTAAACTTAAAAGGTTAGAATTCTACTTCATTGATTTGCTTTGTGTTACTGATTACCTTTGAAACCTGTACCTCCCTCAAAAGAGTACTAAGCTGTGAGTTACTATTCAGAGATTTAATTTTATTTTTCCACCTATTTCATTTTCAATTCTCCCCACCCTCAATACAATTAGTGTCATATACCTCAGCCTTTTCCTTATTTCCTATCCCTCAAGACCCTATACAAACCACAGAAGAGAATATATCTCAGAGCATAACTGAGTAAATTCATTACTACTAGTTTTGTAGTAATGAGCCTGACAGCTTACTCGGGACTTTGACCTATCGTTTCAGTTCAGTTCAGTCACTCGGTCGTGTCCAACTCTCCTTTAGGATGGACTGGTTGGATCTCCTTGCAGTCCAAGGAACTCTCAAGAGCCTCTCCAACACCATAGTTCAAAAGCAATACTTCGGCGCTCAGCTTTCTTCATAGTCCAACTCTCACGTCCATACATGACTACTGGAAAAACCTTAGCCTTGACTAGGCAGACCTTTTTTAACAAAGTAATGGCTCTGCTTTTTAATATGCCGTCTAGGTTGGTCATAACTTTCTTTCCAAAAAGTAAGCATCTTTTAATTTCATGGCTGCAGTCACCATCTGCAGTGACTTTGGAGCCCAAAAAAATAAAGTCAGCTACTGTTTCCATTGTTTCCCCATCTGTTTGCCATGAAGTGATGGTACCAGATGCCATGATCTTAGTTTTCTGCATGTTGAGCTTTAAGCCAACTTTTTCACTCTCCTCTTTTGCTTTCATCAAGAGGCTCTTTTTAGTTCTTCTTCACTTTCTGCCATAAGGGTGGTGTCATCTGCATATCTGAAGTTATTGATATTTCTCCCGGCAATTTTGATTCCAGCTTGTGCTTCATCCAGCCCAGCATTTCTCATGATGTACTCTGCATATAAGTTAAATAAGCAGGGTGACAATATACAGCATTGATGTACTCCTTTTCCTATTTGGAACCAGTCTGTTGTTCCATGTCCAGTCCTAACTGTTGCTTCCTGACCTGCATACAGATTTCTCAAGAGACAGGTCAGGTGGTCTGGTATTCCCATCTCTTTCAGAATTTTCCACAGTTTATTGTGATCCACACAGTCAAAGGCTTTGGCATAGTTGATAAAGCAGAAATAGATGTTTTTCTGAAACTCTCTTGCTTTTTCAGTGATCCACTGGATGTTGACAATTTGATCTCTGGTTCCTCTGCCTTTTCTAAAACCAGCTTGAACATGTGGAAGTTCACGGTTCACATATTGCTGAAGCCTGGCTTGGAGAATTTTGAGCATTACTTTACTAGCGTGTGAGATAAGTGCAATTGTGCAGTAGTTTGAGCATTCTTTGGCATTGCCTTTTTTGGGGATTGGAATGAAAACTGACCTTTTCCAGTCCTGTGGCCACTGCTGAGTTTTGCAAATTTGATGGCATCTTGAGTGCAGCACTTTCACAGCATCATCTTCCAGGATTTGAAATAGCTCTACTGGAATTCCATCACCTCCACTAGCTTTGTTCGTAGTGATGCTTTCTAAGGCCCACTTGACTTCACATTCCAGGATGTCTGGCTCTAGGTGAGTGATCACACCATTGTGATTATCTGTGTTGTGAAGATCTTTTTTGTACAGTTCATCTGTGTATTCTTGCCACCTCTTCTTAATGTCTTCTGCTTCTGTTAGGTCCATACCATTTCTGTTCTTTATTGAGCCCATCTTTGCATGAAATGTTCCCTTGGTATTTCTGATTTTCTTGAAGAGATCTCTAGTCTTTCCCATTCTATTGTTTTCGGCTATTTCTTCACACTGACCACTGAGGAAGGCTTTCTTATCTCTTCTTGCTATTCTTTGGAACTCTGCATTCAAATGGGTATATCCTTGCTTTTCTCCTTTGCTTTTCGCTTCTCTTCCTTTCACAGCTATTTGCAAGGCCTCCTCAGACAGCCATTTTGCTTTTTTGCATTTCTTTTCCATGGGGTTGGTCTTGCTCCCTGTCTCCTGTACAATGTCACGAACCTCCGTCCATAGTTCATCAGGCACTCTATCAGATCTACTTCCTTAATCTATTTCTCACTTCCACTGTATAATCATAAGGGATTTGATTTAGGTCATACCGGAATGGTCTAATGGTTTACTGAGTACTTTTTATGTACAAGACATTTATTTGTCATCTCCCTAATTATCACGTCCTGCTCGGTGGGTAGGATCCCTGTTTTTGAGATGAAAAATGCTTTTTCCAAACCTTCATTATTTGTCTGAGAACACACAGTGTCTTACGAGGTGGCACTAGGATTCAAAGCCAGGCTATCTCATTCCAGGGTCCATAATCATCCTACTGATGAATCTGTTTATTGTCACTGTTCTCTATGATTTGAATAAGCAGAAGAGTTTGGAGTAAACAAAAAAAACAGTGTTACTAGACTGTAGCCTATCTCTTAGTGAGATAGCTAGAAAGGTGAGTTATGGG
The DNA here is from genome assembly GCF_055505025.1 of Bos grunniens. Taxonomy (NCBI): domain Eukaryota; kingdom Metazoa; phylum Chordata; class Mammalia; order Artiodactyla; family Bovidae; genus Bos; species Bos grunniens. The sequence goes on from NC_141192.1 coordinate 17,770,965, forward strand.
ACCAGATTGTAGAAGACCTTGTATACTACACTAAGAAGTTTAGGGGTTTCCAGTTGACACTGAGTGTCACTGATATTTTGTCAACAGTAGGAATGAACATATAAAGAAAAGTGATGTTTTAGGACATTTAGATTCTTAAAGAAATGTAACTAATAGAAATGGTGTAACTTCCCCCTACTGCCAGGCACCAACCAGTTGAAGAAACCTCTGGGCTTCGCAATGGGACGATGCTTTGTTGAGCAAGACAAGCATAGTAACACCTCTGAAAGGGTACCCACTTGTTGGCAGTGACCACGTGGAGGGTGGGAGACTAGATGACAAGGGTAGAGGAAGAATTACTTTGCACTGTACGAAATATATTATCTAGTATAAAAATAATGTAAATGTTTTTTAAAACTAACCAGAAAAATTGAGCAAATAATAGATTGGTGAGAAGCATAGCATATAAGAAAGAAGCATATATGAAGGAGACTGTTCCTTTTTTTTAATGGGCCATAGAGGGAACTCAGGCAGTTGGGTTGATTATTGGCAGATGGATTTACTATGACCAGTTAAAAGAGAACACAAGAGAATCATCATTACAGTGTGTTTATACCACCCATGGCCTCTCAACATGAGATACTAAATTTACAGCTGACTCCAGAGGAAGCCAAATTTTCCTTCCTTCTCTTCTCATTCTACTATAACTGCCTTTTTATTTTTTAACAGTTTTATTGAGGTGTAATTTATATATCATAAAGTATGTATAAATTAACTGAACAATTCACCCATGAATGATTTTTTGTAAAGAGACACCCATCAATGATTTTTAGCAAATTTAGTAAATTTGCAGTCATTACTGCAATATCTAGTTTTAGAAGATTTCCATCACCCCAAAAAAGAGCCCTCATGCTAGTTTATAGTCAATACCCATTTCCGCCTAAGTCCCACACAACCATAAACCTTCCTTTTGTCTCTATAGACTTTCCTTTTCTGGAAATTTCATATAAATGCATTCATATAATAATGTAGTCTTGTGTCTGGCTGCTTTTACTTATATTTTTAGGTTTATCCATGCATACAATAGACTACTATTTACTATCTATATAGTGGAATTACTGTTCAGTAACTCAGTCATGTCCAACTCTTTGCGACCCTATGAGCTGCAGCACGCCAGGCTTCCCTGTCCTTCACCATCTCCCCACACTCATCTTCACTGAGTTGGTGATGCCATCCAACCATCTGTTCCTCCATTATTCCCTTCTCCTGCTTTCAGTCTTCCCCAGCATCAGGGTCTTTTCCATTGAGTCAGCTCTTTGCATCAGGTGGCCAAAGTATTGGAGCTTCAGCTTCAGTATCAGTCCGTCCAGTAAATATTCAGGATTTAGGACTGACTGGTTTGATCTCTTTGCAATCCAAGGGACTCTCAAGAGTCTTCTCCAACATCATATAGTTCAAAAGCATCAATTCTTTGGCACTCAGCCTTCTTTATGGTCCAACTCTCACATCTGTACATGACTACTGGAAATGCCACAGCTTTGACTAGACGGACGTTTGTTGGCAAAGTAATGTCTCTACTTTACTATACCATGGAAGACTATTTACTATCCATGCAATGGAATACTATTTACTCTTCAGAAATACTGTTTACTATTCAGTATAAACTACATACTAATGCTTTATAACTTTTTATTTCTGAATAGTAAATAATATTCCACTGTATAGATATTTATATCTTGTTTCTGCCATCACCAGGGCTTCCCTGGTGGCTCAGAGGATAAAGCGACTGCCTGCAATGCAGGAGACCCAGATTCGATCCTTGGGTTGGGAAGATCCCCTGGAGAAGGAAATGGCAATCCACTCCAGTATTCTTGCCTGGAGAATCCCATGGACAGAGGAGCCTGGTGGGCTATAGTCCACGGGGTCGCAAAGAGTCGAACATGACTGAGCGACCTCACTCGCTCACTCTGCCGTCACCAGTTGATGAACATTTGAATTGTTTCCAAATTGAGGCTGGTATAAACATTTACATACAAATCTCAGATGTGCATCTATGTCTTTACGTCTCTTAAGGAGATTCCTAGGAGTGGCTAGCTGGGTCATATAGTAAAATTTTGTGAAACGTCCTTTTTAAGAAATTTGCCATACTGTTTTCCAAAGTGGGTGTACCACGTTGCATTCCACAGCAATGCATGAATTCATTTTCTCCATATCCTCACTAAAAGTTGTTATTATCTGTCTTTTTGATTAGTCATCCTAATAGATATATAGTGATATCTCATTGTGATTTTAGTTTGCATTTCTCTAATGAATGATGATCTGAAGCATTGTTTCATGTACTCTTTAGCCATTCATATATCTTATTTGGAAGATGTCTGTTCAAGTCTTTCTTTAATTGGGTTATTATTATCTCATTATTGAGTTGTAAGAGTTCTTTATATAATTCTGGATACAAATTCTTTATCAGATATATGATTTTTAAATATTTTCCCCAGTCTGTGATTTGTCTGTTTTCTCAGTATTTTGAAGCACAAAATTTTTAACCTTGATAAAATCTATCAAATTTTTTTCTGTTGATGGATTGTGTTTTGGGTGTCATATCTTAAGAACTCTGCCTTGCCCAAGGTCAAAAGATTTTCTGTTTTTTTCCTGAACATTTTATCAGTTGCTTTTAATTTTGAAAGACAATTCTGTCTGCTTGTTTAACAACTTCTCTAATGTTAAATTCATTTTAAAACAACATAAAGAAATACTTCTGTTTAGAGTCGAAGTACTATTAATTTTATTTATTTTTTTAGTCCAGTCATGCAAGTTCTTTCAGTTGGTTTGTTGAAAATCTGGTCACAGAATAAAATAACTCCTGCTTCTTGTACTTCCCCATAGTATATTTTTTTAAAATCCATTTGATGCCAAGCCTAAGAGAAGGGTATTTCCTTTTGACTACTATGTCTGCAGTTCAAGTCACCCAAAAAGATTGTGCTTAAGCTATAGCCTTCTAAGTCCAGCAACTCAACTTTCAAAAAGCCTGTCTTTGCACTTTCTATCCACAAACTCCATGTTGCACTCTTATTCTAGCTTTATGCTAATAAATCTCTGGACTTTTTACTGAGGTAGTTACCAAGAAATAATAATTTTGTGAATAGCATCACCTTTTCTTTAAGGAGGCCTATCAAAATTTTAAGCTCTTTAAGACCCAAGACTCATGTCCAAAGCAATTTTATTTTCCTCACTGTTCCTAGTAGAGTGCTAAGTGGTTAGTAAGTGCTCAATAAAAATTTTTATTGTATTTATGTAGTAAAAGGCAAAATGTTGCATATTTTTATTTAATAATGGCTTAATATGATTTATATTCCACTGTTTTTCTGTCATCAAATGAATAATCACTCAATTTAGATTTTTCTATTCTCTAATAATTCTCAGTGTAAGCACTGTCATCTTTAATGTTTCACAGTAAATTAACTAACACACATTAGAGGTTGCCCTTTCAGTTTTAGGAATTTATGTTAACCTTTTAGCCTTAAAAATCCTTTCATAAACTCAGACACCAATGCTCCCCTACCCTGTGGAAATCCATATGTAAAATTTAAAAAGGAGAAAAGCTTTAGCATATCTTTTTTTAAATTTACCATTAAAAATAAAGAACAAAATTTACCATTTTAACCACTTTTAAGTGGTTTAATAGTACTAAGTACATTCATACTGCTGTGCAACCAAAACCATCATTCATCTCCAGAACTTTTTCATCTTTCCAAACTGAAACTCCATACCATTAAACAATAATTCCTCATTATCCCCCTCCCCGTTCCTGGAAACCACCATTCTACATCCCGTCTCTAGGAATGTAACTACTCTAGGTAATTCATATAAGTGGAATCATACAGTATTTGTCCTTTGTATTTTTTGTAATTTGTGTTATCTCCCTTGACACAGTGTTCAGAGTTGCCCTTGTAGCATGCATCAGAACTTCTTTCCTTGTAAAGGCTGAATACTCTTCCATTAATGTCTTTTGATGGAAAGAGAAGATGGTATTAGTGTATCCATTCGTAAGCAGATGGTATAAAACCTGTGCTTCTGATCCAGTGGAATTCTCCTCGTATTATGTTATAGCCTAGTGCTTACATTAGTTAGCATATTGTAGCATTTTTACAAGGAATGAACTCTGAGTGCTCTAAGTCAAGACCATGAGAATGACTTCAAGTTGAGAGGAATTATTTAATATAGGCCTTCCAGTTCACCACCAAAAGTTATGGAACTTGGTACATACTAGGTGCTCCATAAATGTTTGAATGAATTTTTAAATATGGATGGACCACTGTTCATAATTTCCAAAAACTAGAAATAGCCCAAATGGAATAGTCACACAATGGAATAGTTACAGCAATAAAAGTGAATGAACTACAGACATAACACTAAAGCATTAAAAAATGTTAAAGACAGAAGCCAGAGACTTCCTGGCAGTCCGTTGCTTGCCTCCGTGCTTCTAGTGCAGGGGATGCAGGTTCAATCCCTGCTCAGGGAACTAGGCTCCTACATGCCATGTGGTGTGGCCAAATATATATGTATGTGTGTGTATATATATATATATTTTTTTTTTTTTTTTTAAGACAGAAACCATATAAAATAGAATACATACTGCATGGTTCCATTTATAAAATTCAAAAGTAGATATACTTAAACTCCTTAAACATATGTTAAAGGATGCATAAATAGATAGAAAAGCTGTTTTTTATGAAAGGCAAGGAAATGAATCTCCTAAAATTCAGAATGGTTTTTATCACGGAGAACAAGCTCATAACTGTAAAGGGCTATTGTTGGGGAAGGGGAGGGAGGCTCCTGGGATGCTGACAGTAATCTGCTTCTTGACCTGAATTGAGTTTTTATGGGTGTAAAACTTCATTTTACAGAGTTTGCTCATTTGTACATATATGTTTTACATACCTTTCTATTTGATCCTCATATTCCACAATTTTAAAATATTTAAATTCTGTGATTCTAAGGGGAAAAGCCAAGGGAATATTTCTTGCAAAGATGGGCACAATAAAGGACAGAAACAGTATGGACCTAACAGAAGCTAAAGATATTAAGAAGAGGTGGCAAGAATACACAGAAGAACTATACAAAAAAGATCTTCATGACCCAGATAACCATGATGGTGTGATCACTCACATAGAACCAGACATCCTGGAGTGCAAAGTCAAGTGGGCCTTAGAAGCATCACTACGAACAAAGCTAGTGGAGGTGATGGAATCCCAGCTGAGCTATTTCATATCCTAAAAGATGATGCTTTAAAGTGCTGCACTCAGTATGCCAGCAAATTTGGAAAACACCAGTGGCCACAGGACTGGAAAAGGTCAGTTTTCATTCCAATCCCAAAGAAAGGCAGTGCCAAAGAATGTTCAAACTACTGCACAATTACACTCATCTCACATGCTAGCAAAATAATGCTCAAAATTCTCCATGCTAGGCTTCAACAATACATGAACCAAGAACTTAAGATGTTCAAGCTGGTTTTAGAAAAGGCAGAGGAACCAGAGATCAAATTGCCAACATTTGTTGGATCATAGAAAAAGCAAGAGAGTTCCAGAAAAACATCTGCTTCATTGACTACGCTAAAGCCTTTGACTGTGTGGATCACAACAAACTGGAAAATTCTTAAAAAAAAAAAAAAAGAAATACCAGACCACCTTACCTGCCTCCTGAGAAATCTGTATGCAGGTCAAGAAGCAACAGTTAGAACCAGACATGGAACAATGGACTGGTTCCATATTGGGAAAGGAGTACATCAAATTTGTATATTGTCACCTTGTGGCATCATGCAAAATGCCAGGCTGGATGAAGCACAAACTGGAATCAAGATTGCCAGCAGAAATATCAATAACCTCAGATATGCAGATGACACCACTCTAATGGCAGAAAACGAAAAGGAACTAAAGAGCCTCTTGATGAAAGTGAAGAGAGTGAAAAAACTGACTTAAAACTTAGAATTCAAAAAACTAAGACCATGGCATCTGGTCCCATCACTTCATGGCAAATAGATGGGAAAGCAATGGAAACAGTGAGACTTTATTTTCTTGGGCCCCAAAAGAGGTGACTGCAGCCATGAAATAAAAGACTTGCTCCTTGGAAGAAAAGCTATGACCTAGACAGCAGAGACATTACTTTGCCAACAAACGTCCGTCTAGTCAAAGCTGTGGTTTTTCTAGTAGTCGTGTATGGATGTCAGAGTTGGACCATAAAAGAAAGCTGAGTGCCAATGAATTGATGCTCCAACTGTGGTGTTGGAGAAGACTCTTGAGAGTCTGTTGGACTGCAAGGAGAGCCAACCAGTCGATCCTAAAGGAAACCAGTCCTGAATATTCATTGGAGTGACTGATGCTGAAGCTGAAGCTCCAATACTTTGGGCACCTGATGTGAAAAACTGACTTCTTAGAAAAGACCCTGATGCTGGGAAATATTGAAGGCAGGAGGAGAAGGGGATGACAGATGATGAGATGGTTGGATGGCATCACCAGCTCATTGGACTCGAGTTTGAGCAAGCTCTGGGAGTTGGTGATGGACAGGGAAGCCTGGCGTGCTGTTGTCCATGTTGTCACAAGGAGTTGGACACTACTGAGCAACTGAACTGAACTGAGGGGGAAAAACTAAGATTATATGACATAATCATAGAGTATTTTAGCTCTTAGTTAGATTGATAAAGATATCATTGGCCAGTTTCCTGGTCCTACAGTACCAGGAAAGTACTATAGTCTATATTAAGTTTTCCTTTTTACTGAGTTACAGATATAAATTCCTAGGCTCTGTAGTTTGCATGCATGCTTAGTCATGTCCAACTCTGTGCAATTCCATGGACTGTACCCCACCTGGCTCCTCTGCCCAAGGTATTTTCCAGGCAAGAATACTAGGGCGGGTTGCCTTTTCCTACTCCAGGAGATCTTCCCAACCCAGGGATAGAATGCATGTCTCCTGCGTCTTCTGACAAGTGGATTCTTTACCATTGTGCCACCTGGGAAGCCCAGGCTCTATAGTTCAGGGAAATGGAAATCGGAAGAGGAGCGGTACTGGGTAGAAGCCTGTCAACATGTGCAGTCCATTAAGGACCTTATGCTTCATTAAAATGCACTAACCTCAGTGTCTTCCCAGTGTTACTCACTTCTTTGAAATTGTATTCATTTCCATCCCAGCATGATGTGTGAGAAATGGAAAGCAGGCAGATAGGACAGATCTTCCTCCCTCTAATCTGTCTTTATCCAACTACTCTCTTGAGCCATCATAAAAGGTAGAATTAAAGATCAGCAAATCTTTGACTAGCTTTTGAAAAGAATTTCCTCGTTCACAGAAATTTCATCAAATTAAATTTACATGGCCAATTGCTTCATTGCTTCGTTAGTAGCTTTTAAATTGGTATAATGAACAACTTTCCCAGTTGCTTGGGTTCTGCTAAATTCTGAAACTATTCCCATGTATATCACTGACTTTGGTGATTCTTTAATTAGCTTAAGCCTCAAAAAAGCTTGACTGGCCTATTGAGTAGGTTATTAAAATGAAAGTCCTAATGGATCTTACTTGTTAAGATGTATAACAAATCAAGTGGCTACAGCTCATTTAGGGAGTGTCACAACAGATACTGTGGCTAATTGGAGGATATAGTTAAAAATATTTTGATTAAAGATATCCAGCCATCACTGTAAACAGCTTCATGTCAGATTTTACATATAAGGGGAAAGCAGTTAGCTAGCATGCCTTTCTTAGAGTAAAATTGAAAAGTTTTGTTCCCCTGTTGTTTGTAAATTTGACATTCCTTGAGTAATTTGTTGAGTCTCTGTTCCAGACATAGCATAAATTTCTGATTTATAGGCATGAGTAACTGCCTAGTCTTCTGCATTTTATGCTGCTTTTTGCACAGGCTCCTGCCTTACCTTATTGTTTTTCTTCTTTCAGGGGCTGACATTTCAGGAAGTGGAGAACTTCTTTACCTTCCTAAAGAATATTAATGATGTAGACACTGCATTGAGCTTTTACCATATGGCTGGGGCATCTCTTGATAAAGGTAATGAAACCCAAAAGTGTTTTTCTGAAGCTATAAACAGTGAATCTGTAATCCATTAGGTGACTGCTGCTGCTGCTGCTAAGTCGCTTCAGTTGTGTCCGACTCTGTGCGACCCCATAAATGGCATAGACCCCATAGACAGCATAGACCCCATAGACAAAAAAGAAACCAAACTATTCCTTCCCAATAAAGAATGAATTAAAATGAACAGCAACTTTAGCTTCACATTATATATGTCATGACTCTGGCTCTGATAAGAGAACTTCCAAATTCCATGCATTGGTCCTCAGCTTAGATGTATTTCTAAGACTAATCATTTAAAGATGGGCATCTGCCTTGACTATAACCCTTCCTTAACAGAAATGTGTGAATTTTTCTTGACATTGTTTTAATTTGCTTTGTTTTGTTGGCATTGCATGGGCCTTGCATTTCACCCTGAGAGGCCAAGTACAGCAAATATATTTTCTTGAGCTAAACACTATAGTCAAGGCAGGTGCCCATCTTTAAATGATTAGTCTTAGCTGACCTAAGACACATCTAAGCTGAGGACCAATGCATGGAATTTGGAAGTTCTCTTACCAGAGCCAGAGTCATGACATATATAATGTGAAGCTAAAGTTGCTGTTCATTTTAATTCATTCTTTGTTGGGAAGGAATAGTTTGGTTTCTTTTTCGTGTTAGTTTTTGTGTTTTTCTTTAAAGATAAAATCATGAGTCTGAGAATAGCACCTCCACTGGCTTACTTCATACAAATTCAGTTCCAGTTTGTACAGGCAATGGGAGAGAGCCGAGCAATTGCAAGCAGTTTTCCCCAATATATGAAAAACTTCAAACATACACAACAGTTTAATTATTGAGAGAACATCCATATATCCAGCTCAATTAACATTTTGCTATATTTCTCTGATAACTGTGCATATATTCATCCTTCTGCTTATCAGTCCCTCATTTTTTCTGATGCAGAGTCCGTTAGAGACTTAAGTGTACGTCACTCCAGCTTTTTGGCTTCCAGCCCTTGAATGTGAAGTGTCGTTGGCATGTCTGGCAGTAGTCTTATTCACTCCTCAATAAACAACGTTGAAATACGAAAAAAAAAAAAAAAAAAAAGTACTTCAGCATGAATGTTAACTGAAGTTCAGTAGTTGTTTACAGCTCCCTTGTGCCCTTTTGCTGTTAATTTCTGCCCCTGGTTATCAAGAGGCAGCCTTAATTCTGCATATTTTTCCACCATAGATTAATTTTGTTTGTTCTAGAACTTCATACAAATGGAATTAGACCATGAACACTCAGTTTCCCTCAGCCTGTTTTTGAGATCCCTCATGTGGTTACGCACACAGTAGTTGGTTTCGTTCCTTTTTTATGAATAGTAATCTATTGTATGACTATTCCAAAATTTGCCTTTCCTTTCTTCTGTTGGGCACCTTAGCTGTTACCAGTTATTGGTTATCTTGAATCAAGCCACTATGAACATTCTGGTGTTAATCTTTTTGAGGGTACGTATTTTCATTTTTCTTGGATAAATACCTAGGAGTATATTGCTGAGTCCAGAGAAAGGTGAGTATTTCTTTTATTAAAAAAAAAAAAAAAACTTGCAGACACTTTTTCACAATGTATCTTTTATTTTTGTGATTCTGGAATGTACATTAAAGTGTCTCATTGTATTTTTAATTTGTACTTCCCTGATGACTTTTGCTATTGAGCAGCTTTTTGTGTTCTCATCATTCAGATACCTGCTTTGGTGAAGTGTCTGTTCAGATCTTTTGCCCATTTTTTATAAGTTGCTTGTCTTATTGAATTTGGAAGTTCTTGTTATGTTCTAATACGAATCCTATATCATATATATATATGTTTTGTGAATAGTTTCCTAGTCTTGGCTTGCCTATTCACTTTTCCATGAGGTCTTCTGAGTAGTGGAAATTCTTCTTTTTAATAAAGTTTAATTTATCAAATTTTTTTGGTTATTACTTTCTCATCATAATAAACCTTTGTGCTCAATTGTTCATTTGTGTCCAACTCTTTGCAGCCCCAGACTCCTCTGCCCATGAAATTTTCCAGGCAAGAATCCTGGAGTAGGGTGCCATTTCCTAGTCCAGGGGATCTTCCCAACCCAGGGATCAGACCTGTGTTCCTGATGTCTCCTGCATAGGCAGGCATTCTTTACCACCAGCGCCACCTGGGAAGTCCGCCAGACTGATAAGATATTCCCCTGTATTTAATTTCTAAATATGGTGTGAAATAAAAGTCAGGATTTCTTTTTTCCACATGGATATTCAGTTGTACCAGCACTATTTGTTGAAAAAAACCCTCCGTTAGTTTGTTTTGGCACCTTTATCAAAAATCAGATGACCTTTTAAGTAGAGATCTATACATCTATATACCAATGGGCTTCCCTGATAACTCAGTTGGTAAAGAATCCGCCTGCAATGCAGAAGACGCTGGTTCAATTCCTGGGTTGGGAAGATCTGCTGGAGCAGGGATAGGCTACCCACTCCAGTATTCTTGAACTTCCCTTGTGGCTTAGCTGCTAAAGAATCCACCTGCAATGCAAGAGACCTGGGTTTGATCCCTGGGTTGGGAAGATACCCTGGAGAAGGGAAAGGCTACTCACTCCAGTATTCTGGCCTGGAGAATTCCATGGACTGTGTAGAGTATGGGGTCACAAAGAGTCGGACACGACTAAGCAACTTTCACTTTCACTTTATACTCATATTCACTGTCTTGGTTACCTTATAGCAGCCTTATAGAAATTCTTGAAGTGTCATGTATTATAAATTCTCCCAACTGGATTCTTCTTTTTCAAAATTGCTTTAGATGTTTTAGGTCCTTTTATTTCCATATAAGTTTTAACATCAGTTTGTCACTTTCTCCATAAAAAAGAGGTAGGACTGTGATTAAAATAACATCGAATATATACATTAATTTGGGGCGAATTGACGTCCTAGTGAAATATGAGTCTTCTAGTTCCTGAGCATGTTATAACTCTCCATCTTTATAGGTCTTATTTTATTTCTGTCATCAGTGGCTTGTGGTTTTAAATATACAGGTCTTACACATAATTTTTAAAATTTTATGCATATTTTATTGTCTTAATGCTATTAAAATTGAATTTTTATTTCATTTCCAGTTATTTACTATTATAAAATATAATTTATTTTTGTTTATGAATATTGTATTCTGTAGTCTTGCTAAATTTGCTCATTCTTCTAGGTAATCTGTGAATTCCTTAGGTTTTTCTGTGTAAGTAGTAATGTCATCTGCAAACAGAGATAGTTTCACTTCTTTTTTATATTTATTCCTTTATTTGCCTTGCCTTACTGCACTTGCTTTAACCACCAGCACAGTGTTGAATTCAGGTGATGAGTGTGGGTATTGTCGACTTCTTCCTAATTTTAGGCGGGAAAAATTCAATATTTTACAATTAAGATGGATATTAGATTGGACTGTTCATAGGTGCCCATTACCGGATTAAGGAAATTCCTTTTTCTTCCTAATTTAAAAAAAAGATTTTGTCATCAGTGACTGTTGAATTTTGTCAAAAACTTTCTGTATATAGAGAGAGGAATGATTATATGGCTTCTCTCCTTTATTTTCTTAATATGGTAGTTACATTGATTATCCCTTATTGTCCTGAGATAAACCCAACTTGATGATTATGTATTAGGCTTTTTATATATTGGTAAGTTTATTTCTAACATTTTGTTAAATATTGAGGAATGTTGATCCGCAATTTTATTTTTTGTAGTATCTTTTCAGATTTTGTAATAGACTAAACTGTCCTCATAAAATAAGTTGGGGAGTTTTTTCTCTTTTATTTTCAGTAAGAATTTGTAATGATATATATATATATATATATATATATATATATATACACACACACACACACACACACACATATATACTGTTCTTTCATTTTGAATTTTTTGATAAGATTCACCAACGAAATTATCTGGGCCTGCAGTTTTCTTTGTGGGGAAGTTTTGCTAATTTTTTAAATAGATACGTAGGCATGCAGAGTTTGTTTTATCTTGTGTGATAAATAAGTTGTCTTTTTTTAAGAAATTTGCCCATTTTGTATGTTATTTATTTACCTAAAGCTGTTCATAATATTTTATCATTATCCTTTTGATATCTATAAAATCTGTAAGATCTGAAATTTAGCCTTTATTCCTAACACTGGTGAATTATATCTTCTCTTTCTCCTTTTTGTTTTTTATTTAATCTACCTAGAGGGTTAACAATTTTAATTTTTTCAAAGGATCAATTTTTTACTTTATTAATTTTGTTTTTTCTTTTGCATTATTTCTTCTCATATCTTTATTATTTCCTTCCTTCTATTTATTTTTCAGTATGCATCCTCTGCTTTTCTTTTTTTAGTTTCTTAACCTATCTTTTCTAAGATAATCTTTGGAGGCTATAAATTTCATTCTAAACATTGCTTTGTATTCTATAAATTTTGATATGTTGTATTTTCATCATCATTCTGTTTGAAATATTTTATGATTTTCTGCATGATTTCAGTGGTGGATTACATATTATTTAAAGATAGGTTGTTTTTCATTTCCAAATATTTTATTTTTCTAGATATACTCTTGTTTTTTATTTCTAATTTAATTCTTTTGTGGTCAGAATACACACTGTATAAAATTTCAGTTCATTAAAATGGACTGAGAACTTGTTTTATGACCCAGAATTTGGTCAGGTTTTTTTTGATGAATGTTTCATATACATTGGAAAAATGTACATTCTTTGGAATGTAATGTTACTTAATCAACCCAGGTCAAAGTGGGTTGATAGTGTTCAGATCTTATATGTCCTAACTGATTTTTTTGTCTAGTTGCTTTTAGTGAGACTGAAATGTTAAAATCTCCAAATATGACGTGTGAATTTTTCTGTTTTTCCCTTTAAATGGTGTCAGTCTTTACTTCATGAATTTTGAGCTCTGGTATTAAGTACATAAATATTTAATGATTACGATTATTGTGTTTTCCTGATGAATTAGCCATTTTATAATTATGAAATATTCCCCCTTTATGTTTAGTGATATACCTTTTCTTGAAGTCTGTTTTGTCTGGTATTAATTTAATTACTCTAGCTCTTTGGGTGGGCTTCCCTGGTAGCTCAGCTGGTAAAGAATCTGCCTGTAATGCTGGGGACCCCAGTTCAATTTCTCGGTCGGGAAAATCCCCTGGAGAAGGCATAGGCTACCCACTGCAGTGTTCTTGGGCTTCCCTGGTAGCTCAGATGATAAAGAATCTGCCTGCAATGCAGGAGACCTGGGTTCGATCCCTGGGTTGAGAAAATTTCCTGGAGGAGGGCATGGCAACCCTCTCTAGTATTCTTGCCTGGAGAATCCCCATGGACAGAGGAGCCTGGTAGGCTCTAGTCCATGGGGTGGCAAAGAGTCGGACACGACTGAGTGACTAAGCACAGCACAGCACAGCACAGCACAGCACAGCACAGATCTTTGGGTAGTTATTCTTTGTATGATTTGTCCTCCTCTATTCTTTTTGTGTTAAACCTGTCTATGTATTTAAGGTTCATCTCTTCTAGACATAGAGTTGGGTCTAGTGGCCTTTTCAGTTCAGTTCAGTCGCTCAGTCGTGTCCGACTCTTTGCGACCCCATGAATCGCAGCACGCCAGGCCTCCCTGTCCATCACCAACTCCCGGAGTTCACTCAGACTCACGTCCATCGAGTCAGTGATGCCATCCAGCCATCTCATCCTCTGTCGTCCCCTTCTCCTCCTGCCCCCAATCCCTCCCAGCATCAGAGTCCTTTCCAATGAGTCAACTCTTCGCATGAGGTGGCCAAAGTACTGGAGTTTCAGCTTCAGCATCATTCCCTCCAAAGAAATCCCAGGGCTGATCTCCTTCAGAATGGACTGGTTGGATCTCCTTGCAGTCCAAGGGACTCTCAAGAGTCTTCTCCAACACCACAGTTCAAAAGCATCAATTCTTCGGTGCTCAGCTTTCTTCACAGTCCAGCTCTCACATCCATACATGACCACTAGAAAAACCATAGCCCTGACTAGACGGACCTTTGTTGGCAAAGTAATGTCTCTGCTTTTGAATATGCTATCTAGGTTGGTCATAACTTTTCTTCCAAGGAGTAACGTCTTTTAATTTCATGGCTGCAGTCACCATCTGCACTGATTTTAGAGCCCAAAAAAATAAAGTCTGACACTGTTTCCACTGTTCCCCATCTATTTCCCATGAAGTGATGGGACCAGATGCCATGATCTTCGTTTTCTGAATGTTGAGCTTTAAGCCAACTTTTTCACTCTCCGCTTTAACTTTCATCAACAGGCTTTTTAGTTCCTCTTCACTTTCTGCCATAAGGGTGGTGTCATCTGCATATCTGAGGTGATTGATATTTCTCCCAGAAATCTTGATTCCAGCTTATGCTTCTTCCAGCCCAGCGTTTCTCGCTCTACCATTTTGCAGTTTATATTTTAGTGATTTCTCTAGAAATTGTAATTTTTCATGGTTTACTTAAAGTTAATATTGAACCACTTCAGGTTAATTGTAAGGACCTTGTTTTCATATGGTTCCATGTACTGTCACCCCATCGTTTATGCTATTGTTGCCATATTATATTTCCTCCATATATGTTATAATCACTGTCATATAATGGTAGGATTTTTGTTTTCAACAATTATACTTTTAGTAAATTAACAAAAAATTTTTGTACTTAGCCACATTTACTCATGCTTACCAATTTGAGTGTTTTTCATTTGTTCCTGAATATCTAAATATTTATCTGTTATCACTATCAGTTTGAAAAACTTCCTTTATCATTCTTTATGGAACATATCTGCTGGCAGTGATTCTCTTAGTTTTTGGTTTATCTGACAATGTTTTTATTCCACCATTGAGTACTGCAATTTGTGATTTTTAAATTTCTCCAAAGCATTGACTTGGGTTTTAATAACACAGTATTGCTTATTCAACACTTTTTGGTGGGCTTCTTAAGATTTTCTAATATAAGATCATGTAACCTGCAAATAGAAATCATTTTACTTCTTTCTTTCCAACAGGGATGCCTTTTATTTCATTTTCTTGATCCACATAACATTTTAAGAGAACATTCGTCTCCTTGCTTATTTACTTATATAATTTTATTTGTTTAAAATAATCCCTCTTCTGACCTTTGTGAAAACCGTTGGAAAAACTTAATGAAATCATGGAGGTTATGCATGTATTTGTATAATACCACGGGGTCATTTCTATAGAATAGCTTTGGTTATATTGCTTTGTTTCACAGAACAGATCTGACAGCATCTATAAGTCCAACATAAAAGATTTGAAGTCATCACTTATTATTAAATAAAATAAATAAGCTCATCTTTATATTTGCATACCTTTTTTTGAAAAGTCTAATTAAAGATCATAGATTTGCTCTCAGGAACAATTATATAAGATGAATCACTATCTGTGTTAAAATTATAGGATGCACAAAATAGAATGATTCAGGATAATGATAGCAAACAAAAGTGTAACCTAGTGGTTAAAAAAAAGGATAGTATTTCTTTCAAATAACTGCAAACCATCTCCTGCAATGGTTAGTCTCTCCGTAGAGTTCACACCTCATTATCCTTGCTAATAGAGGCAGCAGTACAAATTATGTAGTCATATCTGATATCCAAAAATATGTTTGGCTTTGAGATAGATGATGTTTGGCATTTATTTTGACTTCTTAGTTTGTTTCATCTGTATAACTTTGGATTCCCTGAGTGTAAAAGATAGATATCTAGGGGAAACTGGCCTAGATTCATGCTAAGTAAGAGGGAAAAGCCACGTATACTCATTTCCTAGGGCTGCCATAACAAATTACCACAAACACAGTGATCTGAAACAACAGAAATCTATTTCACAGCTCTGCAGGCCACAGATTTGAAATGAAGGTGTTGGCAGGGCCATACTCCCTCTGAAGGCTCTAGGGAATAGTCCTCCCTTGCCTCTTCCAGCCTCTGGTGGCTTAGGCACTCCTTGGCTTGTGGCTGCATAACTCCAGTCATGCTTCTCTCTTCACATGGCCTCCCTACCCCCTTCTCCCTGTGTGTCTGTCTTCTATTTATCTCTTCTAAGAACACTTGTCATTGGACTTAGGACCCACCTGGATCATCTCAGGATTCTTAATTACATCTGCAAAGACCCTTCTTCCAAACAAAGTCACATTCATAAGTTCCAGGGCGTAAGATGTAGACATATCTCTTGGGCCAACATTCAACTCACTATAGCAACCAAGAACTAAATATCACTCATATGTAGTCCACAAAGTAAAGCAAAACCAGAAACAAAAAAAATGAATTTAATTTACTATGAGAATATTTGTATCGTCTATTTAAAACTGAATTTTTTGTAATTTATTTGGCTGTGCAGGGTCTTAGTTGTGGCATGTAGAGTCTAGTTCCCCAGCCAGGGATCAAACCCAGGGTCTCAGCATTGAGAGCTCAGAGTCTTAGCCACTGGACCACCAGGCGAGTCCCTAAAACTGAATTTTTTAAAAGAAACCTAATTATGGTCTTTCTTTCCCTGGCTAACTTCTGTTTCTTCAAAGAGCCCTTCCTGACTACTCAGTTAAATTATATAAAACTAAATACATTATCTATAGCTTTTGTAATTTTTAACCTAAAATCTTCTGACTTCACTCTTGTAATCAATTCCTGTCCATAAATTATAGACACGGCTTGAATTTTCACAAATACAGGTAATCAGTAGAGTAGAGATTACTGTCTGTGATGTTTTGTACATCGATAGTAGGCTTTCAATAAACACTTAACTGAAGTAAACAAACAAAAGTAAGCATTATCCTTGATTCCATACTCATTCATCTGCATATTTATTTTTTCAATGAATCTACATCTCTACTTCCAGAAATCCCAAATCTGACTTTGTTTCTCCATCTAGCCCACTCTACTTCTAGTCTCTCTACCTGGGCTTACAGGGCTCCCTGTGGCATGGCGCTTATATACTCTTGAGTATAACAAATATCACTTTCTTACCAGTTCAGTCCACTCTGCATGCTCTTCTTTTATTTTCTAGATATATGAAGTTCATTCCACCTGAAACCCCTTGTTCTGGCTGTTCCTTCACCTCAAGTGCTCTTTCCCGGGACCTCAGTGTGTTGGGCTCCTTGTAACTAAGGTGTCATAAATCACTTCCTAGGTAGCTCCATCAGCCTGTATCATAGCATTTATGACTACCTTGTATTTTCTTGTATATTTATGTGTGTGTTTATTATCTGTCCCTATTTGCTAGAATGTTTATCTGTCTTGTTCCTGAATATATTTCCTGTGCCTAGGACAATAGCTAAGATACAGTAGACATTCTGTAAATAGTTGATCAATTAATAGGTGAATGAGTGAATGTCTTGATAGATGTGAACAAGACATAGGATCTCAAGCCAGTAACCCCTCACCTTTGACAGTAGACCCAGAGAACAAACTCATGTCATGAATTCACTGTCTTCTGTAAGCCCTGTGTTTTAGACTTGACACAGATTGCACAAGAAAAGACTAGCGTGTGCTTGGCAACCATTCCAAGTTCCTTCCCTCTGCCAGATGTGCCTGTCTTTTACAGGCTCTCCTTGCACTCTCCCCTTTTAAACCTTCCTTAGCCTGATAGTCAGACTGGTGATTTTTCCATGGATTTGAGTTCTGTACCAATTCTGCTTCCACAGAATCATGATATTTCACTGCTAAGATAAATCTTAGAAGAGAGGAGGAAAAATACAATGGTTAACCACACGAGCCTGGATTTGAATCTTGGCTCCATCTTTGACTAGTTTAGTGAATGTGTTTGTGCGTGCTCAGTTACTTACAACTTTTTGTGACCCCATGGACTGTAACCCTCCAGGCTCCTCTGTCCATGAGATTTTCCAGGCAAGAATACTGCAGTGGGTTGCCATTTCCTCCTCCAGAGGATCTTCCCAAACAGGGATCGAACCCACATTTCCTGCATCTCCTGCATTGGCAAGTGGATTCTTTACCACTGAGCCACCTGGGAAGCCTGACTAGCTGAGTAGCTTTGGGCAATTTCTGAATTTAGTTTCTGTGTTTTTAAAATCAGGATAACTATATCCACCTCACAGGATTGTTCTGAGGATAAATCTACATATAACACTTAACCTTGTGCCTATCATGCACTGGATGTTGAATAAATGCCTGCTGCTTGCATTATGAGGTTGATGATATAAGCAGATTTAGCATGGCTCATGCATTCATTGAGCTGGCAGCATAGGCACTGTGCTGGGCACAGGCTTCTGCTCTCAAGAAGCTCACAATCCATCAGGGGAGAAAGAAGAGGATACAAGTTGTTCAAGTTGTGATAGGTGCTAATTAGAGCCTCTGACCTCCATGGGAGGTGGGGGAAGAGTACCTTTGGGTGGACATATGAGTACCTTTGTCTGCCTGCTATTCTCAATCTCAGCTGTCTTCATTTTTTCCTAAAAGATTAGGACCTTCAGAAATTGGCACCTTTTAGAGGCCCTGGCATTATCTTTTCCTTGGCTATTTTAGAGCTTGGAAACCTGTCTTTAGACATAATTTAGCACAGAATTTCCCAAACAGCATTGTGAAGAACATTATATACTGCAATATGTTAATGGTTCTGTGGGTTTAAAACAAAACCCCCAAAAAGTGTTCCATGGGTCAAATAAGTTTGGAAAATGCCAAGTTATACAGAAATTCTTCCTGCAGCACTACTCCTGCCAACTTTTTAATATGCTAATGTGCATTATTAATTTCCAAGAGAGTGATAAAATTCCCAAACTTGACTTGCCCTAAAATGTCTTTTAACAACTTACAGAGCTAATGTTCCTCAGAACAGTTGGAGAACCTAGGCAGGTGGCATTTGCAGATTTACATTCCAATGTGATCTAATCCCTCTAGAGTGAAAATGGCAAATTGTGTTGAGGCTATTTCTTTAGTTCCTCATGGCCCATGTGAAAAAGACAACTGTCAGGCAAGAATGAGATGTCTTTGGTGAATCTGACCATCTGGAGAAGCAACCTTTCTACATGAACTAATAGTGTGTTTCTACTATGGGTCATCTCTTGTTTCGCACTAAAGAGGATTTGGTTCTATTGCTTATTCATACACATATTGGGCATAAAATTAGATGTATAACCTCTCAAGGGCTGTCTGAATGATTTACCTAGTCTGCTGAAGAAGGTAATGGAAAATTGAACATGACTCCTTCCCCATGGCATCCTATGATGGAACAGTTAGAAATTATTTGAATTGGAGCTCTAGAATGAGCTATGGCCTGTATGACTTAGAGTGTTCTTATTTCTGCCAAGACAATAAAAGGTTTCCAGGTGGTGAAAAGCCCCTTATGAAACATCTTAGAATATTAGAGATTTGGGACCTTGTAGGTCCAGTTGTGCTTCCTGTGTACTTTGAACTACAATACAGGAAACTGTGGCACAGATACAGTCCATGACCTTTAGTACTCATGCTCCAGCACCGGCCCCTTAAATTGAAAACCATAATTTATGACATAGTTGCCCTCAATTCTGTATAGTCATTCTATATGTACACTTTACCTAATTACCTGACAAGTCAGGAAAACAAATTGTAAAACCTGTGGCATAACTCCTACAAGGTGCCCTCTGCAACCCCAAGTATTTTTACTGAAAGGTAGGATTATCCTCTGTTTTATGGAAAAGGAAATACAAAATGAAGCACCTTACCCTTGGTTACTCAGCTAATAAGTAGAGCCAGAATTCAACCTCAGGGCTCTCTGATCCCAAAGCCTGTATTCTTTCCATACCATCATGTTGTCTCTTTATACCCCAAAATGCTTCTGGGATTTGAAAATCTTTGCTGAATGTAATCTAGGAGGAGACAAGGCAGGTTCACCATTCTGAACTCTGGTTCTCAGTAGCGTAGGGAGGACAGGCACTAGCTTGTTTCCTCCCAGTTCCCTTTGATTAAGAGTTGACCATTCTTGGCTGGGAATAGAGTCTTTTTGATAAACTCTGATGTTTTGGAGTCAGTGCCCTTCTGTTAGATATGGAATAGGACATTTTTCCCCCTACAGTTGTCTCTTCTGTTCAGAACCATGTTTTCCAGCTCAGACACACTCTGACATCTGTAGTGCATACTCTACAGTGACACAGATTCTTGGAATTGTCTAATCTAGCTTCTTATGCCCACAAAGGAACGTCTTAGTAGACACATCTACGTTGTTCACTTTTCTGACCATATTTCTCTTCGGTGAAAAAACCAATACACAAAAGCCTGCAATGACTTAAATATGGTCATCTAGCAAGGAAAGTTGGTACCCCTTTGAAGGATCCCACAGAACAGAAAATATATATGTCTATACTAAGCTGTCATTTCTGAACATCAGATTATAGGATATACAGATGTGGACTCCTGAACTTCTAACGATCCAGGTGTTCCTTATCACCTCTACTTGTAGGTGTGGCAGTGTTTTATTATACTTTCAGAGACACTTCCAACATCTAGCACTTATTGAAAGTTAAATATACTCAAGAAGTTTGTAAGCATAAATTCTGGTTTTAAACTCAAACCTGATTTTGAGTCACTGTAACTCACTAGCTTTGTGTCTTTGAACGAATCACTGAAGCTTTCAGACTTCAGTTTCCTGATCTGTAGAGTGGTGATATAGACTCCTTGCTTCAAGCCACTGAGAGAATCAAATGAGATAATCCTATATTGAAGAAAGTAGGGAAAACCACTAGACCATTCAGATATGACCTAAATCAAATGCCTTACAATTATACAGTGGGAGTGAGAAATAAATTCAAGGGATTAGATCTGATAGAGTGCCTGAAGAACTATGGACGGAGGTTCGTGACATTGTACAGGAGGCAGTGAAGAAGACCATCCCCAAGAAAAAGAAATGCAAAAAGGCAAAATGGTTGTCTGAGGAGACCTTACAAATAGATGAGAAAAGAAGAGAAGCAAAAGGCAAAGGAGAAAAGGAAAGATAAACCATTTGAATGCAGAGTTCCAAAGAATAGCACAGAGAGATAAGAAAGCCTTCCTCAGCGATCAATGCAAAGAAGTAGAGGAAAACAATATTATGGGAAAGACTGAAGATCTCTTCAAGAAAATTAGAGATACCAAGGGAACATTTCATGCAAAAATGAGCACAATAAAGGACAGAAACAGTATGGACCTAACAGAAGCTGAAGATATTAAGAGGTGGCAAGGAAACACAGAAGAACTATACAAAAAAGATCTTCGTGACCCAGATAATCATGATGGTGTGATCACTCGCCTAGAGCCAGACATCTTAGAATGCAAAGTCACGTGGACCTTAGGAAGGAAGCATCACTATAAACAAAGCTAGTGGAGGTGATGGAATTCCAGCTGAGCTATTTCAAATTCTAGAAGATGATGCTGTTAAAATGCTGCACTCAATATGCCAGCAAATTTGGAAAACTCAGCAGTGGCCACAGGACTGGAAAAGGTCAGTTTTCATTATAATCCCAAAGAAAGGCAATGCCAGAGAATGTTCAAATTACTGCACAAATGCTCTCATCTATAAAGAAAGCTGAGTGACAAAGAATTGATGTTTTTGAACTGTGGTGTTGGTGAAGGCTCTTGAGAGTCCGTTGGACTGCAAGGAGATCCAACCAGTCTATCCTAAAGGAAATCAGTCCTGAATATTCATTGGAAGGACTGATGCTGAAGCTGAAGCCCCAATACTTTGGCTACCTGATGCAGAGAACTGACTCGTTGGAAAAGACCCTGATGCTTGGAAAGATTGAAGGCAGGAGGAGAAGGGGAAGACAGATGATGAGATGGTTGGATAGTATCACCGACTTGATGGACGAGAGTTTGAGCAAGCTCCAGGAGTTGGTGATGGACGGGAAAGCCTGCATGCTGCAGTCCACGGGGTCACAAAGAGTTGGACACTACTGAGCAACTGAACTGAACTGAACTTAATCCTTTATTATTATACTAGATTGAAATTATGACTATAGACAGCCACCTGTTCTGTTTTCAACCCCAAAGTACTGACTTTCCTCTGTCTATTTATCTTCAGTTAAGTAAGGAGCTAATAGATTAGAAACATCCTCTCCGGATATGGCAATTTGGCAAAAAGTTATTTTTTAAAATATCACCCTAGACCCTGATATGGCTTACTGTTTGTTCTCTTGGAAAGTAGTATCTACTGCTTTTTTCAGCCACTTTTTGAGATTTGTATTAATTTAGAAGTTGTTGTGATTTCTCTGGTGGTCCAGTGGCTAAGACTCTGCACTCCCAATGCAGGGGGCCCAGGTTCAATCCCTGGCCAGGGAATTAGATCCCACATACTGCAACCAAGACCCAGTGCAGCCAAATAAAAATCAGAAAAAAGGAATAAAGAAGTTGTAAGTTGCTTTGTTTTTAATGAGGAAGATTGGAGCTTTTAGTTTCTCCTAAAATTCATCATTCATCTAAAATATCCTGGGATTATTGCTTTCAGAAGGCATTGATTTTCACTGTTCATTCACTGTCGTACGCATCTCTTTGCAGCCCCATTGACTTCAGCACGCCAGTTTTCCCTGTCCTTCACTATCTCCCAGAGTTTGCTCAAACTTAGGTCCATCGAGTCAGTGATGCCATCCAATCATCTCATCCTCTGTTGTCCCCTTCTTCTCCTGCCTTCAATCTTTCCCAGCATTGAAGTTTTTTCCAGGGAGTCAGCTCTTCACATCAGGTGGCCAAAGTATTAGAACTTCAGCTTCAGCATCCATCCTTCCAATGAGTATTCAGGACTGACTGCCTTTAGGATTGAATGGTTTGATCTCCTTGCTGTCCAAGGGACTCTCAAGAGTCTCCTCCAGCAGTAATTCTTCAGCACTCAGCCTTCTTTATGGTCCAGCTCTCACATCCATGCATGACTACTGGAAAAACCATAGCTTTGAATATACACACCTTTGTCGGCAAAGTGATGTCTTTGCTTTTTAATTCGATGTCTAGGTTTGTCACAGCTTTTCTTTCAAGGAGCAAGTGTCTTTTAATTTCATGGCTGTGGTCACCATTCTCAGTAACTTTGGAGCCCAAGAAAATAAAATCTGTCATTGTTTTCACTTTTTCCCCATCTCTTTGCCATGAACTGATGGGACCGGATGCCATGATCTTAGTTTTTTGAATGTTGAATTTTAAGCTAGCTTTTTCACTGTTCTGTTTCACCCTCATCAAGAGGCTCTTTGTTCCTCTTCACTCTCTGCCATTAGAATAGTATCATCTGCCTATCTGAGATTGTTGATATTTCTCTTGGCAATCTTGATTCAAGCTTGTGATTCATCCAGCCTGGCATTTTGCATGATGTACTCTGTGAACTTAAATAAGCAGAGTGAAGTATACAGCCTTGACATACTCCTTCCCCAATTTGGAACCAGTCTGCTGTTTCATGTCCGGTTCTACCTGTTGCTTCTTGACCTGCATACAGGTTTCTCAGGAGACAGGTAAGATGGTTTAGTATTCCCATGTCTTTAAGAATTTTCCACAGTTTGTTGTAATCTACACAGTCAAAGGCTTTCGCGTAGTCAGTGAAGCAGAAGTAGATGTTTTTCTGAAATTCCTTTGCTTTTTCTATGATTCAACGGATGTTGGCAATTTGATCTCTGGTTCCTCTGCCTTTTCTAAATCCAGCTTATACATCTGGAAGTTCTTGGTTAATGTACTACTAAAACCTAACTTGTAGGATTTTGAACATTACCTTGCTAACATGTGAAATGAGCATAATTGTACAACGGTTTAAACATTCTTTGGCATTGCCTTTCTTTGGGATTAGAATGAAAACTGACATTTCCAGTCCTGGGTCCACTGCTGAGTTTTGCAAATTTGCAGGCATATTGAGTGCAGCACTTTTAACAGCATCATCTTTTAGGATTTTAAATAGCTCATCTAGAATTCTATCACCTCCACTAGGTTTGTTCATAGCAATGCTTCCTCAGGCCCACTTAACTTCACACCCCAGGATTTCTGTCTCTAGGTGAGTGACTATATCACAGTTATCTGGGTCATTAAGACCTTTTTTGTATAGTCAAGAATACACAGAAGAATATACCTTTTGTATATTCTTGCCACCTTTTTTAAATCTCTTCTGCTTCTCTTAGGTTTTTGCTGTTTCTGTCCTTTATTGTGCCCATCTTTGCATGAAATGTTCCCTTAGTATCTCCAATTTTCATTATTTAACTTATCTATTCCTAGGACTGTGTGTGTGTGTGTGTGTGTGTGTGTGTGTGTGTGTGTGTGTGTGTGAGTCACTCAGTCATATCTGACTCTTTGTGACCCCATGGACTGTAACCCACCAGGCTCCTCTGTCCATGGAATTCTCCAGGCAACAATACTAGAGTGGGTAAGCCATTCCCTTCTCCAGGGCATCTTCAGGACCCAGGGATCAAACCCAGGTCTCCTGCATTGCAGGCAGATTCTTTACCATCTGAGCCACCAGGGAAGCCCTGTTCCTAGGACTATCTATGCCCTATCAATATCTCTAGTATCTGTAGCAATCAAAGGGTAATTGTCTACTAGACTGTAAATTCTTGAGGACAAGAACCATGTTTTCCACATCTTTGTGTCCTGCTCTGAGCCTAGAATAATTATTTATATATAGTAGATATTTAATTAATGTTGAATAAATGAGTGAATTAATTTTTAACCTGATCAGATCCTGAAAAGGATGGTATAATTCTCTAATAAAAGCCTAGGGTGAGGGGGAGGACAAGAGGAGTATGACACCTTCCCTTGTCATTACTTTCCTTGACACATGGGCAAATCACAATTTCTCTGACCTCAGGTTAGATGTTATACTAAATATCGCCAAGCATTCTTCCAGATTTGAAACTCTGTAACTAAATCAGCTTTTAACTGAATGTAGTAATGTTTTAAGGAACATGTTGTAGCCTAAAGCTGTATCCAAATCTGTGAAAATGAACTGACTTATAATTATCAAATACATTTGAAATCAGAGCAAGGCTGTTGAATTCCCAAAAGAATGGTGGCAGTTTTAATTTATTTTCTTGTTAAGAAATCTAAAACTTAATTAGATCTTGGCTAGTGCCTTGATAAGAGCTGATTTCTAAAGCTTGGTATAGTACTTGCAGAAAAGTGACAGTTCCATAAAATGTACCTAGAATGAGCATAGTTGTATATAAAGTATTATTTGAGGAATCTCTAAAGGACATTCCCAACCATAAATACCTTCCCTACTTTCTTGCTTATAACAAATTACAACAAATTTGCAGCTTAAAATACCACCTGTTTATCATACTAGTTTTCATAAGTCAGAGAGTCAGGCACAGTGTAACTGGGTTCTCTGCTCAAAGTCTTTAACAAGACGGAAATCAAGGCATCAGTAGGACTGCTTTCTCATCTGGAGTTCACAGACAGTCCTCTTCTAAGCTTATTTGGGTTCTTGGCAGAACTCAGCTCCTTTTGGGTGTAGGACTGAGGTTCCTTTTTCATACTGGCTGTCGCTCTCAGCAGGCCACTGCAGTTCCTTGCCATGTGGTCCTCTTACAGTATGGCAGCTCACTTCTTCAAAGCCAGCAGGAGAATCTTTTTCCTCAGTGTGCGAGATGGGTTCTTACATAATTGTAATCATGAGAATGACTATCCCATTACCTTATCCATATAAAGTAACCTAATCACAAGAGTGGTATCACGTCCTATTCACAGGTCTTGCCCACTTTCAAGGAGAGGAGATTTTACAGGGTGTGGGGATCTTGAGGACCATCTCAAAATTCTACCCACCATACCAGCTGTAATTCCAGAAATTACCAGTTAAATTCTTTTGAGGACTTCTGAAGATATGCACATTTTAATTCATCTAAGCCATGTTATCTAAAAGGATGTTAACATGTCAGTCATAAAATTTTAGGGCTTAAAGGGAGCTTAGAAATCATTTTACTTAAACCCTCACTTCCTTGTTTTTAACTTCTTTAATTACACTTGAAGGAAAATGGCTTGCTCAAATCACAGCTAGTGTGATACAAAACTGAGACCAGAGATTCCAGTTCATTCACTTCCATACCACTGTTCTGTCAAGTGCATAGCACTCACTGCCACCAGAAGGGTCTAGAGAATTCTATAGGTGACTCAGTGCTTTTATGAGAAGACGAAAATGGGGGAAAGTTTACAGCAAGAATGTACGGGAGAGCATCCCCAGACAGCCGTAGCATGAAGACAGGAAATGGGAATGTCATAAAGATGTGTGGAGAAGAGGTTATGGGGAAAAAGCTCCTATTTTGTAAATTCTTGTATTTTTTTAATTTATTTATTTATTGGCCATGCTGCCAAGCATTCAGGATCTTAGTTCCCTGACCAAGGATTGAACCTGTACCCCCTGCAGTGGACGCACAATCTTAACCACTGGACCTCTAGGAAAGTCCTTATAAATTCTTTTAAAGTTTGTGGGAGGCAGGCTCCTGTGCTTCAGTTCATTATTTCATTTTGTAAGAACGTTTATGTGTGAAGGAGAGTGCTTGCCAGGATTCCATTCATTTAAGACAAAGGCATCAATTTTTAAAACAAAAGTATTCATACTGTAGGCACAGAAGCTCAAATTCTGAAAGAAATGTTTGCTTTATGAGGCACTTTCTCTCTCTGCAGAGAACTAATTTATTTTCCCCAAAATTTAAAGTCACTTAGCAGTTCTAAAGATTGATTCTGGCTTACCTCTGTTGCTTTGAATATGTTGTGATTTAGTGAAATTATTTATAAGTGCCCCAAGGAGAAGGAGAGCTGCTTTAGGGACTCATGATTACCATTGAAGGAGAGAGGAAAGAGGGTAAGATAAACCACCAAAACACCCACTTAAAGAGACAAGAACATCAGCAGCATTATATCCTGCTATGAAAAGGATCAGAAAGAAATTACACCAACTGGGGAAGTATAGAGGTTAGTATTTAATGCAAGCGCTGCTTTGCAGGGGCTTCAGGGGCTACTGCCCTTAGAGACCTCTGCAGTTTTGATAAGACACTTGTTAAGATGAAGTGTATTTAGCCTTTTGTATCATTTCAGCAAGCTGAACTTAAATATCTCAGTTGCTTTCAACTTTAGTTATCAGAGATTCAGACTCTCTTGAGGCTGACAACTGTAGCCCACCAAGGAAGTAATTTTGCAAAGCAAGCATAAAAGCCACTTCCAAGATTGAGGTTAGAATAATATAAAGAAGTGGTTATCTAAATAATGACACGTGCTCTTGGTGGAATGCTGTGCACCTGTCAAAAAGGAATTGTTTATCTATTGGAATGGAATTATTTCTTAGATATGTTGTTAAATGAGTCAAGGAAAACCATATATTTAAATCATTTTGTGGGAAGAAGTGAAGAATAAATATTTGATTTTCTATCTATAAAATATTTCTAGGGAAACTGGAGATGTTCGTTGCTTCCGGACAACATCTGGAGGGGGAAGGGACATTGAGAGGGAGACTTCAACCCTTTTGTACCATTTGAATTTCAAACAACTAAATGTATTATATAATGAAAAATAACTTTTTAAAATAAAAAATAATGAAAATTTAAAAGAGTCAAAGAAGGAAAAGCAAATATGGTAAATTTTGGTAACATGGTAAATTGGTCTCGAGGTAAGACCTGGCTGTGTTATAAAGGTTTCCCTGCAAGGAGACTTGACTGGCCCCTTGCCAGTCTGTCCTGATGGCAAATCTATCCTAATGCTGTCATCCCCACCTGCACCTCTGTTCAAGCTGTCCAGTCAGGCATTAGCCTCCTTTCCTGCTTCCAGTCCTTACTCAAACTGATTCCTCCACCACCTACTACTTACTACTTTACATGCCATATCTGGAGTAGTCTGTCTCTTTAATCCTTTGGAATGAGGATCCAAAATGTACCTCTAACCAAATACAAACTATTCCACTGTAACCCATGTGTGTCTGTTAATATGTCTGATAATTCTCCTATATGTTTCACAATCTTAATGATATGTATGGTTTCCCCCACTGAACTGTGATTGCCTTCTGAATGTGGCACCTGAAATCACTGCCTAATGGAGCTGGTAGAAATGCTTGCCTTTTGTGGACAAATGTGATGAGCATTTTTAATGACACCAGATACAGTACTGGACAATGGCAATAAACCTTCCTGTCAACCAGTTTTACTAGGTTAAGCATGTAAGCCTGTTGAAACAGTCATCTGGAAGGATGCTCTGAGGTTCAGAAAACCTGGCCACAGTTTTTTTTCTGGCATATACCAGTATTTAAAAGCCAGGATCACCAGCATCACCTCTGACAGGTGGACGGCCTGAGCACACAGAGCTGGTCAACCTGCCTGTGGCTCGAAAGCACTGTGCATAACACAGAGTGTTAGAGTTTTCATTATTAGTGTACTGCGTTACTCTTGGCTCCTGAAATTGCTTGTTATCCTAAATGTTGTCCTTTCCTTCCCACCGCCCCCCTCCTTCAGTCAGGTTGAAATGTGTGTGTTGTATTAGCCAAAGTACCCTGGAAGAAGATGCAAAAGAAAGGACAAGTGCTCTTTAAAGGAAAATCCTTCCCCCTGTCCTCACCTTCCCCGAAGCCATCCAGGGATGGGCTTAAGAAACTAAGACCTCTACATCATAAGCCTTTTCAGAGCTGAAGCAGAAATGTCTCCCTCACTTAACCTTGGCTGTCACAAGCCGGCTTTTGATTTTCTCCACTACGGTCCAGGAAGACAGGAACCATCACATGGCCACACAGCTAGAGACTGTCAACCCAACTTGGCGTATCACCTTTCCAAACGCCTTTGCATTAGGAAGAGACAGGCAGCTCCTAATTGGGTCACGCTGTGCACAGCTCAGTTTATGCATCACAGGCAGAACTCCCAGGGCCACCTTTATTTCATATGCTTTTCATTGGGTTGGATTTTAGTAAACCTTTCAAGTTGTCCCTAACATTGTCAGTATATGTTCCAAGGGAATACTGATGTCTTCCATCATACAGGACATCAGATCTGTGGTCAGACCACAGTGCTGGCTCCTCACAACCCCTAGTTATTATTCGGTTATTCATCCCTGCCCACTAGCGAGGAGTAATTCATATTTTCGCTTTTCTTCCACCTGAGTTCTTTCTCTTAACTTATAATGAGAGATTCCTGGGAATTTCCTGGTGGTCCTGTGGTTGAGACTCCACACTCACTGCCAAGAACACAGGTTCAGTTGCTAGTCAGGGAACTAAGATCCCACAAGTTGCATGGCATGCCCTCCCCCCGCAAAAAAATATAGAGTGACAGATTCATGGGGGGATCCACTGTCCATATAAGGGATGGAGTGAGCCCAGTGTGTATAGGAAAAAGCATGGGCTGAAAGTCAGGAGACCTAGATTCTAGGCACAGCCCTGCTACCAGCTAGCTTTGTGGCCCTTTGAATAACTTTGAGCAAGTTATTCAAATTCTTTGCATTTTATCTTTCTTCTGAGGTCTCTTCCAGTTCTAAGATTCTCTGATTCCAAATGGATATTTGGGCTCTTATCCCTCCAGAACTCTCCTTTCCTCTGTTCGAGTACTGTTGTGAATAGATAGTTTTGTGTAATATAGCTTCTGACATTATAGTCACACAAACTCAGTATGTATTTCTTTGTGCTGCTGAATTGTCCAGTCATGGACTATGCCAGAGAGTAATCTGGGGACCTGGCACATCTCAGATTCTGCTTAGACTTTTCAAAGAGCCAGATGGTTAACACATTTTTGAATGCCAGTGAGCCTGCTTCTGCAAATTCCTCCCCATCCCAATCTAGTAGAAATCACCCAGTCTCATGCCCATATATTGTTCAGGTAACTGGAGCAGATTTATATCAAAGGAATAGATAGGCCTTGGAAACCTAGGCCTTCTCCAGGGGGATTTCATGCTCCATAGGGATATCTTTCAGATTAGAATCCCAATCATCCATCAGTTAGCATCATTAAATGGGTGAGGCCCACATTCCAGTACCAACAACTGGTCTGCATGGAGAAGCTGAGATCTGGGGCAGAAGTGGTGGGGGATTGTTCTTGCTGTGGTTTAATTATGACTTTGTGGTTCAGAGATGTGGAAGCAAATCTGAATGAGCCAGCTCTTGGGACCAGCTGTCAAGCACTTGGCTTGTAATCTGTCACCCTACTTGTCCCCAGTACCCTTGGCTGGAGCTCACCAGCTAGTTTAATGTTCCACTGCTCTGATTCACACCCTGGGGCCCTGTCTGAGGATCTCAGACTGTGAAAGGGCACCCCAGCCAGGCCCTTTGCTGGCTGGTAACATCCCAGTGGTTTGAATACCTCAGCAGCCCTGTTTTCCTCCTGTAGTACAGAGGGCATTAGAGCCCTCTCCATGTGAGATGAAACATACTCTGTAACTGTTCTGTTAAGAGATGGCCTTTGTAATGAGGCATTCTCACCTGTGGATTCGAGAAGTCCCTGTTCTGCAACCACTTAATACCACTTCAGTGACCTTTTCACCTGAAAAAGCCAAGAGCTCTCACTGACATTGAATATTATTTATTTAATGGTTTATTTAGAGGAGAAGGTCCATCTTCATAGGGAATAGGATGGGCACTGGGAGCATCAAGAAGAATTGATGATGGGCACTCTGCCCTGAGAGAACTGAGAGAAAAAGAGGTGTAGTTATCAGTTAAAACAGGTGTGGTATTGATGTGAAAAGGGCATGGTTAACAAACATTGGCAGAGAAAGGAATGGTTAACATAAAGTGTCCGTATTTATTTAATATAGAACAGGTTTTGAACTGCTTTTCAGGACACATTTCTGTGGCTGCATAGGGTAGTCTGGTAAATGACCACAATTTGAGAGCACCCAGGGTCTTCTGATCTTATTCTCTTTTCACTGAGCAATCTTCTGAGGTGAATTGTTTCCTTAGTAGATTTTCCTACTGAGAAGTATGACCAGCTGTTATCCCTTTAGTTCTCTTAACAGTTACTGTTTTCCTTGCAAATTGGCCTTCTGCTTTCTCTTCCTTCCCCAGGCCATTTAGTTAGCAGGAATTGGTTCTGCCTGAGCCAGCTGAGAGAATAAAGTGTCCAGATCTACCAGGAGAAGTTTCTAAACCCTAAAACTTCCACAGTCTGATAGAGGCCCCGTCTCCCCTGGCAGCACTTGACTACATCTCATGAACATCCACAGAGTAGATAGTCTGCTTAAGTCTTGTAGTTCCGAGGGATGATGATTCGTCTTTCATGCTAACTCATGTCCTGGGAGGAAGTGCAGTGTGAGCACTTCCTAAAGAACCTAAAGCCCTTCACGCCCTATGAGCAGCCCAGTCCCCTCCAGCCAGAGACTGTGGACACTGAGGCACAGCCCAGCTTGTGGCCTTTATGCCTTTCTTCTGTCCTTCACCACACAAGATCCTCAGCTATTTCTGTGTCCCTCCACTCCTGTCTCTCGCCCTCAGATTCTGGAAAACGCCAGTGAACCTCTCTTTGCACTACTAAGCCACCTTCGCAGTTATCTTGTGGCATCTCCTCTTTTGGATATGAGAAATTGTATCCAAAGAGATCACATAACTCCATCAGGGTCACACGAGCAAGTTGGTGGAGCCAAGACTAGAGCTCAGGTCTTATGACTGCAAGCAGTTTTCCTCCTGCGTCACCTTGCTCCTCTGCCTTGTTCTGGCGTTTGTATCAGCTGACCTTGAGAGCACGGTGGAGAATGCATGGAGGCACGGAGGTGAAATGAGAGATCAAAGGCAGAAAAAAATGACAAGAAAGAACTGAAATTATAGGAATGAAATAAGCAGAGAAAACACGCTGACTTTGAAAAGTTTACATTGCTTCTGGAAGCAGCAGTGGACAGAGGAGTCTGGCAGGCTGCAATCCCTGGGGTCACAAAGAATCAGACAGGACTTAGCGACTGAGCACACACAAATCTGAGGTTTATAGATACAAACACTTCGTTGCTAGTTGATTCATGAATAGAAATTCATCTTTTTCTCTCCTCTTAGTTTTACCTCACTTAAGAGTGTGTCTATAAGCAATAACATAATTTCTAGATGTAGCTAGATCAAGCTTGAGGATAAATGGCAGAGAAGGCAGGGGAAATCGCCTAATTTCCTTCCTGGCTTGTTTTTCATGAGAACCAATTTTCACATGATTGCTAGTGTTTAACAGTAAATGTCAAAGAAAGAGAAAATGGCAGGAGAGAAGAGATTTTCTGATGAAGTCTGGAAAAAGAAAAAGAAAAAACTATTCTGATCTAGCGAGGTGGGGACCACTGCTTCTCTCAAGGGGCACAGTTGGGAGAAACAAAGTGGGTGATGGCAGACCTGTCAGGAGGAGGGGCAGGAGCTCAGCTGTGCATTTCCGCTGTTCATCAATAACTGGTGGTGAAGCCTCAGTGCAATCAGACTAGCCTCCTTGTTTCTCACCTCCCCATCCTTTGGCTGCCTCATTATTTCCTTAACTTTTTGTTACTGTGTTCTTTCCAGTGAGAGGGAAATGCCGAGATGGAGACTATAATAATATCAGATATTCTTTACTTTTTAGCAAGGCACTCTTCTGGTAATAAGTTATTAGAAAAGCCACCACTATATGCTTGAGACTTAGAATTCCATCCTTAAATACTATGTGGATTTTAACTTTTAAAAATTTTATTATGGTAAAATACATATAACAAAAGCTGCCATTTAAGTCATTTTTAAAGTATGTCGGTGGCATTCATTACATTCACAATGTTGTACAACCATCAATACTATTCCAAAAATTCTCCATCACCCCAAATGGTAAATCTATACCTATTAACCACTAACTTCCCAGCTGTTGGTAACCTCTTATCTACTTTCCCTATGAATTATTATCAGGCATTCTTACTTAATTATATATACCTCCTAAAGTGTGGCAGCAATAGAAAAAAATGGAACCTGAAGTGAAAAGGAAGGGTGGTTATGGATTAAAAACTGAATTATCACAAATACATCTGAAAATTTTTTACTATGATGGAATATTTTTATCCTTCCATTCAGAGAAAGCAAAACGAAAGTCCCTCTGCTGGGCTAACTCAATGTCTTTCTTCTTTCAGTGACCATGCAGCAGGTAGCCAGGACAGTGGCTAAAGTGGAACTCTCAGATCACGTGTGCGATGTGGTGTTTGCGCTCTTTGACTGTGATGGTAAGTGGGGCCCTCTGGAGTCCGGCAGGAAAACCGAGCTTACTGCCCTTGGCGTAGACACTGTTTCTGACAGAGCCTTGCAGATAGCTCCAGTGTACCAGCCGAGACTGTCACAGCAGCTTCTGAACTGGCTCCCGTACTCCAGCTGTGCCATTCTCCAGGCCATCGCCATCATCAGCCAGCCAGAAATCCATCCAAAATGAAAATCTAACTACATCTTCCTCCCTTCTTGCAGTCCTCCTTTCCTGCCCTGAAGATAAAGTACAAACCCTTTAAGAAGAATGCAGGCTCCTTAGGGACCTGTCTCCCTGCCTGCCTCGGTTTCCTGACCCTGCCTGCACCTCTGTGTCCAGCAACACCTCACTCAGTGTGGTTCTCCAGCAGCTGGACTGCTTCCTGCCCGTGCCTTTGCTTGTGCTATAACCACCACTGAAATGCCTCCCCCGTCTCACTCCCCTGTGTGTGGCCAATTCCTGCTCATCCTTTGGGAGTCAACTTAAGAGTCACCTCCAGGAAGTCTTTACTGATCTGTAATTGTACCCTCCCCATCCTGAGTTAGACATTCCTCCTCTGTGCCCCGTAGCATCCTCTGTTTACCCCATTATGACGTCTACCATAATACTTAAATAATTTACTTGTCTCTCCCACGATCTGATGGTATTTCAAGGGACAAAGTCATTTTTATCTCTTTATTCTCAACATCTAGCATAGCACAGGACCTGACATATAATATAGTCTCATTCAACTTCTGCCACACTACACTGAATTGTCACTGAGTTGCAGTTGAAAACATCAGGGAAGGCACAAATCAATTCACTTTTAGCCAAGAGAATTGAATTTGGCCGTGAGAGTGCTAGGCTTTGGAACCGACACGATGTGACAGTGGAATTTTCTCATCTTTGTTTCAAGGCCTTCACTTATCTCTGTTGTGTTTGCCTCTTCTTTTAGGCAATGGAGAGCTGAGCAATAAGGAATTTGTTTCTATCATGAAGCAACGGCTGATGAGAGGCTTGGAGAAGCCCAAAGACATGGGCTTCACCCGCCTCATGCAGGCCATGTGGAAATGTGCACAGGAGACTGCCTGGGACTTCGCTTTGCCCAAACAGTAACCCAAAGCTGCACAAGGAGCCCCTCTCCACACCAGGCTCCTTGGGCAGAGCCTTGGCACAGCCTCCCTGCTGCTACTTCTGGAAGTAGTGCTCCCTTTCTCCTGGGAATGATCTTAGGATTCAAGTCTCCCCTGTCCCCACATTCTGCTAGGCTGATTCTGATCCAGTGAGTCTCTCTAGAGGTTCTCAAAAACATGAGCAAGTCCGAAAAGTGCAGACCCTTTGCATGTTCAACACTACTATGCGTTCAAGCACCTATGGATAAAGAATGCAGGCAACTGTCCACATACCTGCCAACCCTGGGAAATACCCAGTTCTCAAGCCGTCTTGGCTCTGGATTTATATTAACAAGAACATTCCTGGCTTCTCCTCCTGCTGGTGTTTTTAAGCTACAAATTTGGGAAACCTCTGACAGAAAAAGGAAATCAGTAATGAGTGATAACAAGGATGACCAAGACCCCCCGAGTTGGCAGGAAGCCTGGGCCCAAGGATGGATTTGTGTCAGTCCCCAGGGTGGCTCTGAGGCCTGCTCCGAAAGGCCATGTGCACAGTGGGGATGGAGCAAGATTAGGAATTTAAAGCAGCTGCTTCATGGCTGTCCCCACTCCCTTCTTTTCCTCTCAGGCTCCCTAAGAAGACTCCAGCACGACTGTGCTTACGAAGTGAACAGCAGTTGAGCTCGTGTTCCCTGCAAGTGCCATTTCCCCCCCCAGGTGTGTGCCTCTGGAGCTGAGGCCCAGCTCAGAGCCTGTCTGCCCTCTGTCTTAAAAACACTTGTAAAATACCACTTTAATTATAACAGTTTGCAATAAACAACCCCCACACACAAAGGCTCCTGTGTCCTTTATTTTAGGATCCTCCAGGGCCCTTTCCATTTCACTTCTCCACTGGCTTTGAGATCCTGCTAGCAAGAGACCTATTTTCTTTCTACCAGAATCTGGTTCTTCCTGTTGAGAGGACACATCAGGCATAAACAAAAAGTGAGGGTATCTGAAGGTTAGTGGTGGCGTTTTTCAACATGGTTTGGATAGCATTTCATCCTGGACCACGTTAGGTGGTCCATAATCACTCATGCCCCACGATAAGGAACTAAGATAGGGGTGGTGGGGGGTGTGGGGGGATATGAGAATCATCTGGTACGGCAGATGTCAGTGTTAAGCACTATAGCAACTGGGAATTCCCTGGTGGTCCAAGGGTTAGGACTCCACATTCCCATGCTGAGGGCCCCAGTTCAGTCCATGGTCAGGGAACTATTAATAAAATCCCACAAGCCTTGCAGCATGGCCAAAAAAAAGAAAAAGTCCATAGCAACCGGTGTTTTCTATGGATTTAGCTCTGCCACTAATTCAGTGTGACCTTAAGCAAGCAAGTGATTTCCCATCTGTTTTCTCAACTATAAAATGACAGATAGGGTTGAGCCTAATGGGCTTAGAGATTTTACTCCATGTCCAGAAACCTCTCCCTCAGCTCTTCTCCAGGGTACCTCCAACCTCCAGAACCTCCAGGTAATGCTCCCTGGCAGGATAGGGTCTCACTGCCAATGTAATAGAACCCCAATACCAAAAGCCCAGTGCTTCCTTTGAATCCTGAAAGTTGGTAGGGAGTGTTTATCAGCAGGAGAAGAGCAGAGATGTGGGTCTGCACCTGTGGACTGTGCCAACCCCAGCATTTTCTCCAGAGCAGTTTAATAAGTCTAGTCCTAAGATCTTTTCTGGGAGCAGATTAGATTCTCTCTCAAAGGAGTTTGCCAGTATCTTCCAGTCTGTGCTTTCTTGGGGTACGTATTCTTGGTACCCAGGTGTAGCCTTTGTCTTGCTCATTGTCTCAGGGCTAAGGATCAGCAAAATATGAGCTTTTTCTTAAATTTGTCCCATGGTCCCCAAATCACTCTCTTCCCCAGTCCTTGTCTCTCCAGCCTGAAAGAAGAGTCCCATTCACAGCCTATGTGGGGCATTCATTCCCTCAAGGAGAGACCTGCCAATGGCCTGCGTTCACCGAAGCTGAAAACCAGAGCACAGAAGGAAAGGGAAGGATCCCACCCACAACATCTTAGACCCGGCATCAAGAGCACAGGTACATGGAATTCCAGCTGAACTCCCGTTAGCTCCTAGGAGAGCCTGAGGAAGCAGAGGAGGTACGGGTGCTCAAGAAGACGGGAGAGCCACACCTCGGCACAGCAGGGCAAATGTGCAGATAAGAAGCACAAGCTAAGGCACCCAGAAGAGACCAGATGCCCCAAGGGAGGCTTTGACCAAGGACGCCTATGAGTAGGCTGAGAAGATTTTAATAGGCAGAGTTTGGAAATACAGAAGGCTGATTTGTGTTCTCCTTTTATTCCCATTGTTTTTCTGCCTAGATAGGATAACCTTTCCCTCTGCCATCAAGAGTCACATCAAACTGTCCCTTTGTTGACCCTCTTCCAGACAAGATTAGTAGCCCCACCATTACCTCCCAAGGATCACTTGCCCACCTATAAAAGCACTGCTGTAATTTGATGTAATTTTTGTGAGATTGTCACCCATCAAGTTCAGACCCGAAGCAGTGACATGATCAAAGGAACTGTCCACCACCAAAAGCTAATTTTAAAATATGTCTCAGACAACGTAGAGGTGATACTAACAGTGCCTTAGGAAATTCCTCCCTAGATAGACTGGAGTCTGGGACCCTTTCCCAGAGTGCTTGCACTTGCAGCTGGACAAACATCTCCTTGAGCAACAGAATGCAGAGAAACTACACGGAATTAAAAACAACAGCATGCCTGCCTCAGTCAGTGCAGTGATGAACAGTAAGATAAAAAGCTACAGACCAACTGCCACTTAGGTGCCAGGAGCAAAAGCAGGGTACTGCGCATGATTCCTGCACACAGCGCCTTCAAGGGAATGGGCAGAACACCAAACCCACCCTCCAGCCCCAGCGTGAATCCACTCCTATTCTCACCCCATTGAAGGAACAAGCCTGCCCTCCATGCGAGAGCGAGCAGGGTACTTGTTACCTGTTCTTGCCCTTTTGTGCTAGTCTAAGTCCCAATAAAGCCTCGCCTGAATTCCTTATCTGGCCTCATCAATTTCTGTTAAAGAATCTAGGGACCCAGGTCAGCTGCTGCTGCTGCTAAGTCACTTCAGTCTTGTCTGACTCCATGTGACCCCAGAGATGGCAGCCCACCAGGCTCCTCTGTCCCTGGGATTCTCCAGGCAGGAATACTGGAGTGGGTTGCCATTTCCTTCTCCAGGTCAGTGGCAGTCCTAAACACACATACACACAAAAGTTGTCTACTTTTTGTTCTCTACTTCTTAAAAAAAAAATAGGACTTCCTGGTGGTATAGTGGGTAAGAATCCACCTGCCAGTGCAGGAGACATGGGTTCGATCCCTGGTCCAGGAAGATTCGATCCTGGTCCTGGAAGAGCAGCTAAGCCTGAGCACCACAATTACTGAGCCAGTGCTCTAGGGCCCATGAGCCACAACTGTTGAGACTGTGAGCTTCAACTGCAGAAGCCCGTGCCCCTAGAACCTGTGCTCTGCAACAGGAGAAGCCACTGCAGTGAGAACCTGAGCACCACAACGAAGAGTAGCCCCCACTTGCAGCTAGAGGTAATCCTTCACACAGCAACAAAGACCCATCACAGCCAAAAAAAAAAAAATTGTTTTAATATTTAAAAGTAAAAAGAAAAAAAATAATAACTGCAGTTCTAGGCCTTAGGCTTTGGACAGGAAAAGAAACTAAGAGGGGAGCCAAGCTGCTGGGCTTCCTTGATGGGCTCAGATGGGTTTCCTAGATGATCTAAGAGGAAGCAAGGAGAACGTGGAGAGAGGGTTAGTAAGGAAAGAGCATAAGAACATACATGATATTCAAAAATCATCATTTTATTAGCATTTAGTGCCTATGCAGTTCAGGAAGCAACAGTTAGAACTGGACATGGAACAACAGACTGGTTCCAAATAGGAAAAGGAGTACGTCAAGGCTGTATATTGTCACCCTGCTTATTTAACTTATATGCAGAGTACATCATGAGAAATGCTGGTCTGGAAGAAGCACAAGCTGGAATCAAGATTGCCTGGAGAAATCTCAATAACCTCAGATATGCAGATGACACCACCCTAATGGCAGAAAGGGAAGAGGAACTAAAAAGCCTGTTGATGAAAGTGAAAGAGGAGAGTGAAAAAGTTGGCTTAAATTTCAACATTCAGAAAACGAAGATCATGGCATCTGGTCCCATCACTTCATGGGAAATAGATGGGGAAACAGTGGAAACAGTGTCAGACTTTATTTTGGGGGGCTCCAAATTCACTGCAGATGGTGACTGTAGACATGAAATTAAAAGACGCTTACTCTTCAGAAGGAAAGTTATGACCAACCTAGATAGCATATTCAAAAGCAGAGACATTACTTTGCCCACAAAGGTCCGTCTAGTCAAGGCTATGGTTTTTCCAGTGGTCATGTATGGATGTGAGAGTTGGACTGTGAAGAAAGCTGAGCACCAAAGAATTGATGCTTTTGAACTGTGGTGTTGGAGAAGACTCTTGAGAGTCCCTTGGACTGCAAGAAGATCCAACCAGTCCATTCTAAAGGAGATCAGTCCTGGGTGTTCATTGGAAGGACTGATGCTGAAGCTGAAACTGCAATAGTTTGGCCACCTCATGCGAAGAGTTGACTCATTGAAAAAGACCCTGATGCTGGGAGGGATTGGGGGCAGGAGGAGAAGGGGACGACAGAGGATGAGATGGCTGGATGGCATCACCGACTCAATGGGCGTGAGTTTGGGTGAACTCCGGGAGTTGGTGATGGACAGGGAGGCCTGGCGTGCTGCAGTTCATGGGGTGGCAAAGAGTCGGACACGACTGAGCGACTGAACTAAACTGAACTACCTAGTTCTACATCTGATTGGAATGTACACACTGAATCAGACTATGAGGCAAATGGGAAGTCCAAGCAATGACTGCTACTAGATCAGGAGGAAAGGACAGCAGCATGGGAGCCAGGAGCCAGGTCCACAGGCCAGAGCATCTTCTCCAAGCCCAAGCATAGCCCAAGCCAGGTAATGTGTCCCAATAAGCAGCTCAGAAAAACAACGTGGAACAGAGTAGTTCAGCTTTCAGGCTTTGGGTGCCACCTGCTGGCAAGAAGGCTCAGCGCAAGGGAGTCACTGAGCTGGAGCAGGGTAGGGGAATCGGCTGGAGTCCAGCCTGGCCCCAGTCCTGCTCTGGAGAATAGGCCTCCCAGGGACCTGGGTGGTGTGGGCTGGAGCTGGATGAACAGCCAGTGATGGACCATAACCATAAAAAAAGATGCGGTGGATATGATGATACTCCTGAGGGAAGGGAAGCAGCCATGTATTGTTCTCTGTGGCTCCAGAACAGGAATTTTTACCAGCAAGTGAGAGGGTATAAGAGTCATGTGGCCGGGCATTGAGCAAAGTCTTCAAGGAGTTTGCAGAAGGAGATTCAAAGTGAGGTGAAAAAAAAAAAAAAAAGCAGTAAGGTTAAGTGTAAGCTGTGTGATAGCACTTAGAAAAGCAGAAGGCTATCTAATCCAGGTTGGAATTTCAAGACAGATTTGCAGAGAATTTTTTTTTAATTAAAAAGATATGAGCCCTGATGGTTGAGTTGTTATTATTCAGTCGCTCAGTCCTGTCTGACTCTTCAGACCAATGGACTGCAGCACGCCAGGCTTCTCTGTCCTCTTATCTCCCAGAGCTTGCTCAAATTCATGCCCATCAAGTCGGTGATGTCATCCAACCATCTTGTCCTCTGCTGTCCTCTTCTCCTCCTGCCTTCAATATTTTCTAGCATCAGGGTCTTTTCCAATGAATCGACTCTTCACATCAGGTGGCCAGAGTATTGGAGCTTCAGCTTTAGCGTCAGTCCTTCCAGTGAATACTCAGGGTTGATTTCCCTTAGGATTGACTGGTTTTATCTCCTTGCACCACAGTCCAAAAGCATCAATTATTTGGCACTCAGCCTTCTTTGTGATCTGACACTCACATACATACATGACTACTGGAAAAACCATAGCTTTGACTATACAGACCTTTGTCAGCAAAATGATGTCTCTCCTTTTTAATATGCTGTCTAGGTTTGTCATAGCTTCTCTTCCAAGGAGCAAGCGTCTTTTAATTTCATGGCTGCAGTCACCATCCACATTGATTTGGGAGTCCATCACTGTTTGCATTGTTTCCCCATCTGTTCACCATGAAGTGATGGGACCAGATGCCATGATCTTAGTTTTTTGAATGTTGAGTCTTAAGCCAGCTTTTTCACTCTCCTTTTTTCACCTTCATCAAGAGGCTCTTTAGTTCCTCTTTGCTTTCTGCCATAAGGGTAGTGTCATCTGCATATCTGAGATTATTGGTATTTCTCCCGCAATCTTGATTCCAGGTTTTGCTTCATCTGGTCCAGCATTTCACATGATGTATTGTGCATAGAAGTTAAATAAACAGGTGACAATATATAGGCTAGACATACTCCTTTTCCAATTTTGAACCAGTCTGTTGTTCCGTGTCTGGTTCTAACTATTGCTTCATGACCTGCATACAGGTTTCTCAGGAGGCAGGTAATGATCTGGTATCCCATGTCTTTAAGAATTTTCCACAGTTTGTTGTGATCCACACAGTCAAAGGCTTTAGCATAGTCAATGAAGCAGAAATAGATATTTTTCTGGAATTCTCTTGCTTTTTATGTGATCCAGCAGATGTTGGCAATTTGAACTCTGGTTCCTCTGCCTTTCTAAATCCAGTTTGTACATCTGGAAGTTCTTGGTTCATGTTCTTTTGAAGCCTATCTTGGAGGATTTTGAGCATGACCTTACCAGCATGTGAAATGAGTGCAATTGTGTAGTAATTTGAATATTCTTTGGCATTGCCCTTCTTTGGGACCATTGAGTAGGAGTTAATAAAGCAGGGAGGAGGAGTGTCTGGGCAGAGGGAACAAAGTATGCAAGAGTCCAAAGGCCAGAAAGCATGTCTCTGGGGATGGAAGTTCTAGGATGTATCCAGGAAGTACAGACTGGGAGTGATTTTGTGACCCAAGGATTAATTAAGATTGGTGGTCATTCACAAAAAAGATAAGAAATACAGTTGGGCATTTTGAAACACTATTATAGATAACTATTGAAACCTATTAGTTATAGATAACTAACACATCATGATTGAAATTTTTAAAAAGTTAGAATTGAATATGATGAAAATACTAGATATGAAAATTTGTCAGACACAGTTAAAGGGAAAGTTAGAAACATCTTAACAACTTCCATACTTATTTACAGAAGATGGGCTGACAATTAAGAAGCTAGGCATCTGCCTCAAAAAGTTGGG
Source organism: Bos grunniens (assembly GCF_055505025.1). Classification (NCBI taxonomy): domain Eukaryota; kingdom Metazoa; phylum Chordata; class Mammalia; order Artiodactyla; family Bovidae; genus Bos; species Bos grunniens. The sequence continues at coordinate 17,812,470 of NC_141192.1, forward strand.
AGAAGAACAACAGATTAAAACCCAGACAAAAAAATAACAGAAAAAATAAATTTTAAGAATTTTCAAATGTATATAACTAGATACTATCACAGTTTAAAAAATAATACTATAGACAACTTATGCCAATAAATCTGAAATGAACAGTTGCCTAGGAAATATAACTTACTAGACACAATAAAAAATAAAAATCTGAATAGACTATGAAAGTGAAAGTGTTAGTCAGTCAGTGATATCTGACTCTTTGCTACCCCATGGACTATATAGCTCTCCAGGCTCCTCTGTCCATGGAATTCTCCAGGCAGAAATACTGGAGTAGCCATTTCCTTCTCCAGGGGATCTTCCCAACCCAAGGATCAAACTTGGAATAGACTAAGCTATAGTAAATTCATAGCATCCCTACTCAATGGACATGAATTTGAGCAAACTCCGAGAGATAGTGAAGGACAAGGAAGCCTGGAGGGCTGCAGTCCGTGGGATCACAAAGAGTTGAACACAACTTAGCGACTGAACAATAGTAAATTGAATCAGTAGTTAAAAATCTTCTTAGAACAAAAAATACCAAGCCCAGATGGCTTTATATAAGGATGAAAAGAAAAATAGAACCAAGTTCTATAGGACCCCAATCGGAGTTTGGACTTCTGTCTTAATGCCATGTAGGAGCCACTGAAGGGTTTTAAGCAGGAAGATGACATAATGAGCTTTGCATTTTGGAATGATGACTTTGCCTACAAGGCTACAGATGGATTGGAGCAGGATCCAGGTTGGAGACTGCTATAATAATCCAGTTAACAGATGCTAGAAGCCTGGATTAGGGGAATGGCTGCAGAGTTGGAGAGTTGCTAACAGATTTGGAGATTTGAAAGATGTTTCAATCACGCCTGAGGTGAGGCGTGAGGATGAGGTGTTCAAATCAGAGGATGGTGAGGGAGAGGAAATAACTCAGCCTGAAACCCAGATTTGCTTGGGTAACTGTGTATGTGATAGTGCTCTTCAGGAGGGTTGGGAGGCTGAGAGAGCCAGGTTTGGGTGGAGAATGATGAGGCAATTTTTTGATATGATGAGATGCCTGAGAGAGATCCCAGTAGAAATATCTAGTAGGTAGATGGGTATGTGTGGACCCAGGAAGGGAGTCTCCGAACCACCTGGGTTCTCCCAGTTTCAAGACCAACTAACCACAAACACATGAAGTCTGAATCAGTGTCTTAACCAGCTCCATCTCTTGCCCAATAGAAGCTGGGAATAGAGGCCATCGAAAGGAGTTTGAATCAAAAGAACCCATGCTTGGTGGGATGTCCTTGAAGCAGACATGTTTGGTAGAAAGGGCTTCAAGTGCCCTTATCCTCCAGCCTCTGGCTTTCCATAGTTGTGAAGTCTCCTCCTTCTCTAGGGAGAAAGAGCAAATGACTGAAGTGGAGATCCAGAGGTGCTATAGGGAAATCTTGTGTTCACCCAACAAATAGTTTGTTAAAGCTCAGATTGAAAATTCATCAGTCATTCACACTCGGGTGAATTTTACATCCTCTTCAATGCAAGGTTTAGGTTTCCCTCCCTATTTTTTTAACAGGTGAACATTCACATGTTTCCAAAATCAAACTCATATTTTAAAAGCATACATTGGAAAGCCTTATGCTCAACCATTCACACAGCTGCATTTCATCATTTATCAATAAAGGGTAGATTCTTCAGAGACATTTTGGAGCCTAGAACTCTGAAAGGGAGGCCTTGGTGGGTCACATTTGGAGGCAGCAGGGGACCCTGGGGAGTCAGAGAGCAAAAGAGCAAAGGACGGGAAACGGGACATTCCACTGACTTGGCACTTCTTCCTGAAGCCTTAGGAAGGAATTTACCCTGGCTAGCTCAGGGAAACTCTGGATCAAGTGTTTGGGAACAGAAAAACCTCTCATTCTATTCATTTAACAAATACGTATTGAACCCCTATTCGGTATCAGGCTAGTGATCTGACCATGGAGAGTATGAGGGCAAGATCTCCATCCTGGTTTAGTATGAGACAGGATGTAATCAGACTCACAAGTGAAGAGCAACAACTGTGCAAGGCAGTCAAGCCAGGTTTCCATGGAGGGGTCAGGTTTAAGTGCTATGGGAATTCAAAGCAAGGAGAGCTCTTAGAGAGTCAGCCCTTTCTCAGCCTCGGCCTCCGATGTCATCTCCCCGAGGAAGGCCTTCCCCTTCTACACACACAAGTAACAACTCCCTCTTCTGTGCCTCTTCAAGTTTACACCCAACCCCACTGTCGTACTTAGCACACTGTCCTCTAATTCTTTTAACACCTCCCTTGCATATGTGCGTGATCAGCCATGTCTGACTCTGCAACTCCGTGGACTGTAGCCCTCCAGGCTTCTCTGTCCATGGAATTTTCCAGGCAAGAATACTGGAGTGGGTTGCCATTTGCTACTCCAGGGGATCTTTCCAATCCAGGATCAAACCCACATCTCTTGCATTGGCAGGCAGATTCTTTACTACTGTGCCACCTGGGAAATCAATACCTCCCTTACTAGACTGCAGACTCCCTGATGCCGGGTTCTGTCCTTTATTCACAGTGCATCTCTGAATCCCGGAAACTCTAGAGTGCCTGGCTTTCAGAATAAACATCTGACTTTCTGTTTGTTGATGTTGTTTTGGGAACTGCCTCGGGTCTTAGTTGCAGCGTGTGAACTCTCAGCTGTGGGATGTGGGATCTAGTTCCCCAACCAGGAATCCAACCTGGGTCCCCTACACTGAGGGCTCGGAGTCTTAGACACTGGACCACCAGGGAAGTCCCAAACATCTGACTTAAATTAATTCCATCTCTCCACAGAGGAGATAGAGTTTAAGCTTAGTCCTGAAGAACTAGTTAGACTTGGACAGGTGGCGTTAGTTGTAAAGAACTCTCCTGCCAGCGCAGGAGACGTAAGAGATGTGGGTTAGACCCCTGGGTCAGGAAGATCTACTGGAGAAGGAAATGGCAACCCACTCCAGTATTCATGCCTGGGAGATCCCATGGACAGAGGAGCCTGGCAGGCTACGTCCATAGAGTCACAGAGAGACATGATTGAAGGAACTTAGGACACACACACAAGAGAAATTTAAGGAGGACCGGCAGATGGATAGGGGTGGGGTGGAATGTATCTGAAGAGAGATGAGGAGGGAACCGTGGGAGATCAGAGCATGTTAAGGTCAGACTGAATTCTTGGTATCCTCCAAGAAATCTGGAGGCTGGTGGTCACCTAACACAAGGGCTGTTTCAGATCTGGGAGCAAAATGAGAAGCTGAGATTCAATGGGAGATTCATTTCCCCAGTGACTTCACCTGGTGGAGCACCTGGGTATCTGTGGCAGCAATTAAGGATATTATGTCTCTTTTCAGACCGCATCCTCCCATCCATACCATGATTCAGCTAATTAGGATAAAATTTCTAATTTTTTCCTTAGATCAATATCATGACATCTTGATTTCAAGAACTATCAAGGAGAAACTAATTTCAAGTCACCCTGCATATCAGTTCCATTTTAAAAAAAAACATCTATAGACCAAGGGCCATAATATTTAACATAAACTGAGCAAAAATGTGGCTCTCTTCCTGGCCTTTGAACTGGGAAAGGACCGTAGAAAGTCAAATTGCTTCTGCACGAAAATCATGACACCTGGTTTGGGATTTTTAGGAAACGGAGAGAGTGATTACATAGAGGTTGGGTAGACCAGCATTCAGGCTCAATTTATAATCCCTTCTGAAACAAGGCTTTCTGAATTAAAACAGTTCTGTGAAATAAGGCAGGAAAATGTCCTACCATGCACAGACTCCCACCCAGCCTACCTCTCCAGATCCATACTACTCCAGATCCTGCCAAACAAGCCAAATTATTGACTATGAACTCAAAAATGATTTGCCTTGGAAAGAAGAGGCGGGTTTACCAGCCAATAGCTGAGCAATCTGGAGAAGGCAATGGCAACCCACTCCAGTACTCTTGCCTGGAAAACCCCATGGACGGAGGAGCCTGGTAGGCTGCTCTTAGCGACCCCTTAGTGCCTCGCTAAGAGTCAGGCACGACTGAGTGACTTCACTTTCACTTTTCACTTTCATGCATTTGAGAAGGAAATGGCAACCCACTCCAATGTTCTTGCCTGGAGAATCCCAGGGACGGTGGAGCCTGGTGGGCTGCTGTCTATGGGGTTGCACAGAGTCGGACACGACTGAAGCGACTTAGCAGCAGCAGCAGCAGCTGAGCAATCAAAGTCCAATTCCTTAACACAATAAATTATAGGCTGCCTTTTACACACAGCACCCTCTTCACAAAATGAAGTGCCTGTTATCAGCCCAAGGAGGGGGAACCTCATGACACTCAGGAGATAGAAGACATACTTGGCAGGAGAGGGGACAACCTAGCAGTCCTGGGTCAACAAACCTCAGAGAGGCTATTTGATAGGTGTCGTAGTGTTTATCCTTTAACACATATGAAGGACCTAACAATTTGTGGAGACCTTCACTTTCTCTACGTGTGCATGTGTGCGTGCTAAGTCATTTAAGTTGTGTCTGACTCTTTTCAACCCTGTAAACTGTAGCCTGCCAGGCTTCTCTGTCCATGGGATTCTCCAGGCAAGAATACTAGAATGGGTTGCCATGCCCTCCTCCAGGAGATCTTCCTGACCCAGGGACTGAATCTGCTCTCTTGTGTGGTGTTGTTGTTCAGTTGTTGTTCAGTGTGGTGGTGGTGTTCAGTTGTTCAGTCGTGTTTGACTTTTTGTGACCCCATGAACTCAGTACGCCCGGCTTCCCTGTCCTTCACAATCTCCCTAAGTTTGCTCAAATTCTTGTCCATTGCATCCGTGATACCATCCAATCATCTCGTCCTGTGTCGTCTCCTTCTCCTCCTGTCCTCAATCTTTCCTACCATCAGGATCTTTTCCAGTGAGTGAGCTCTTCACATCAGGTGGCCAAAGTATTGGAGCTCAAGCTTCAGCATCAGTCCTTCCAATAAATATTCAGGGTTGATTTCCCTTAGGATTGACTGGTTCGATCTCCCTGCTGTCCAAGGGACTCTAAGTGTAGGGCTGTCTTATTGAAACCCTTCACCTCAGACTGGGACTTGAACCCATGTGCCAGGATTTGAACCTAGCCAAAACCCAGCTTGGGACTAACCCATGTGGCCAGGCCAAAACCTACGGTGTGCAATTGAGATCACACATCTGGTTTCTGGACCTAATGAAGCTCAGGTTCTCGATGTCTCATCACGGAAAGAATTCAGTGAGAGACAAAGTGATAGGTCATAAGTGGATTTACTTAGAAACACACTCTGTCTTTAGAGTGTGGGCCATCTCAGAAGGCAAGAGCGGCCTTCAAATGTGGTGTGGTTAGCCTTATGGGCTGGGTAATTTCATAGGCTAGTGAGTGGGAGGATTATTCCAACTATTACGGGGAAGGGGCGGAGATTTCCAGGAATTGGGCCACCGCCCACTTTTTGGTCTTGGAACCGGCAGGGCACCTGTGGGTGTGTCATTCGTCTTGCTGGTGAGCTACAGTGAGCATATGCTGAGGCTCAAGGTCTAATGGAAGTCCATTTGTCCGTCATGGGCCTACCTGGTTCTAATCAGTTTATGTCACATACTCGAACTATGTTATTCTTTTAAATTTTGTGCCCTGCCCCCTTCCCTCCTGTTTCATTATTAAGGAGAGGCTGATTTCTTCACTACCAGGACACTCCCTGTTGGCCAGCTTAGAGTCTTCATGGGGAAGTAAACAATGTGAATGGAAAGGAAGGTTGGATGTGAAGAAATTTCCAAGGGTGAACATGTAGCCAAGGAGGCCACAACCTTGCTGCTTATTACATGGAGAAAATAAAAGCTATCTGAAAAGATCTGCCAGCTGGCCTGCAGTGTACCTAGCCATACTGCCTCCCTCCTGAAAATCAGTGTCGGCCATGTCACTGTAAAGCCACGCAGTCGCCATGCCCGTAGTCCACTGCCTCTGTCTATTCTTGTCATCTCTCTCCTTTTACCAAAATTTCTTGACAGTTAAATAATTCCTATCACAAAATGCTATAATATCTGCCATCTTAAAAACCAAAACCAGGATTTCCCTAGTGGACCAACGGTTAAGACGGCTGGGGGCCTGGGTTCAATCACTGCTCAGGGAACTGAGATCCTTCGTGCCAAAGGTATGGCCAAAACTTCTCCATGTTCCTCCTCACAGTCCCACTCTCCATCCATTTCTTCCTCACGCTCACTCCCTAAATTCATTCCTGTCGGACTTTTACCACTACCACCCGCTGACAGCAAGCCGGTCAAGTCACCCTCAACCTCCACCTTGTAAAAGCCACTGCTCATCTCACAGTGCTTGGTCTCCCACATGGTTTCCTGAAATTTGGCCACTCCCTCCCTCTTGAAACTTTTGTTAAAGTAATTTTACCTTATGAGTTACTTTTCTTCTCTTCCAGACGTCTAAATATGGGCATGGTAAAGGGCTCTACCCTATCTACAGTCACTTTCTAGGTACATTTAGTTCCAGGCTTTAAATACTATTTATATGTCTTTGTCTACCTAGTCTTCAAACTTTAAATGTCATTTTGAAACCATTTACCTCAGATTGGGACTCGAACCCTCATGACTGGGACCTGAACCCAGCCAAAACTCACAGTACCTGGTTTCAGGTCCTAACAAAGCTCAGGTTCTTGATGTCTCATTGCAGAAATAATTCAGTGAGAGACAAAGTGATAGGTAAGAAGTGGATTTATTCAGACACAGAGAGAAGCACACTCCACAGACAGAGTGTGAGCCATCACAGAGGGTGAATCCAGTGGCTGTGAAATGTGGCATAGTCAGTTTTAATAGGCTGGGGAATTTCATATGCCAATGAGCGGGAGGACTACTCCAACTATTTAGGGGATGGGGCAGAGATTTCCTGGATTTGGTCTTAGTGACTTGGAACTGTCATGGCACCTCTGGGAGTGTCATCTCACTTGCTGATTCAGGATCAAGGTCTAGTCTTGTCCCCCATCTTTGGTCCCATTTGATTCTAATCAGTTTATTTTGTGTCCTTGGGCTGTGTCATTCTTTCAAAAGTTGTGTCCTGCTGCTTTCCCCCGTTACAATTTATGTATACTGATAATTTCCAAAATTATATTTCCAGTCCCATCTTCATCCCTAAACCCTACATATATACAAATTTCTACTCCACTTGACTCCAAAAGACATCACAAACTTAAACCACCCTAAATCAGACATCTAATATTCCTCCTACCAAATTGCTCCTCTCATGAACTTCTCCCAGTTTCAGTAAACGGAAACAGTTCTTCCACATACTCAGGGCAAAATCTTGGAATCATCCTTGACTTCTTTCTTTCTCTCACATTCTACATCCAGTCCATTAGAAAAATAATTTTGATTATCTTCAAAATATATCCAGAATTTGACTACTTCTCACCACCTCCACCATCACCTTTATCCCAAGTTACTATTAATTCTCACCTGGATTATAGTTCAGTCACTCAGCCGTGTCCGACTCTTTGCCACCCCATGGACTGCAGCATGCCAGGCCTCCCTGTCCATCACCAACTCCCAGAGCTTACTCAAACTCATGTCCATCAAGTCAGTGATGCCATCCAACCATCTCATCCTCTGTCATCCCCTTCTCCTCTCACCTTCAGTCTTTCCCAGCATCAGGGTCTTTTCAAATGAGTCAGCTCTTTGCATCAGGTGGCCAAAGTACTGGAGTTGCAGCTTCAACATCAGTCCTTCCAATGAACATTCAGAACTAATTTCCTTTAGGAAGGACTGGTTGGATCTCCTTGCAGTCCAAGGGACTCTCAAGAGTCTTCTCCAACACTGCAGTTCAAAAGCATCAATTCTTCAGTGCTCAGCTTTCTTTATAGTCCAACTCTCACATCTATACATGACTACTGGAAAAACCATAGTCTTGACTAGACAGACCTTTGTTGGCAAAGTAATGTCTCTGCTTTTTAATATGCTGTCTAGGTTGGTCATAACTTTTCTTCCAAGGAGTAAGTGTCTTTTTATTTCATGGCTGCAATCACCATCTGCAGTGATTTTGGAGCCCCCAAAAATAAAGTCAGCCACTGTTTCCACTGTTTCTCCACCTATTTGCCATGAAGTGATGGGACTGGATGCCATGATCTTCGTTTTCTGAATGTTGAGCTTTAGGCCAACTTTTTCACTCTCCTCTTTCACTTTCATAAAGAAGCGCTTTAGTTCTTCTTCACTTTCTGCCACAAGGGTGGTGTCATCTGCATATCTGAGGTTATTGATATTTCTCCCAGCAACTTGATTCCAGCTTGTGCTTCATCCAGCCCAGAATTTATGGATTATAGTTCAATTCAGTTGCTCAGTCTTGTCTGACTCTTCGCGACCCCATGAATCGCAGCACACCAGGCCTCCCTGTCCATCACCAACTCCCGGAGTTCACTCAGACTCACGTCCATCGAGTCAGTAATGCCATCCAGCCATCTCATCCTCTGTCGTCCCCTTCTCCTCCTGCCCCCAATCCCTCCCAGCATCAGAGTCTTTTCCAATGAGTCAACTCTTCGCATGAGGTGGCCAAAGTACTGGAGTTTCAGCTTCAGCATCATTCTTTCCAAAGAAATCCCAGGGCTGATCTCCTTCAGAATGGACTGGTTGGATCTCCTTGCAGTCCAAGGGGCTCTCAAGAGTCTTCTCCAACACCACAGTTCAAAAGCATCAATTCTTCGGTGCTCAGCTTTCTTCACAGTCCAACTCTCACATCCATACATGACCACTGGAAAAACCATAGCCTTGATTAGACGGACCTTTGTTGGCAAAGTAATGTCTCTGCTTTTCAATATGCTATCTAGGTTGGACATAACTTTCCTTCCAAGGAGTAAGCGTCTTTTAATTTCATGGCTGCAATCACCATCCGCAGTGATTTTGGAGCCCAAAAAAATAAAATCTGACACTGTTTCCACTATTTCCCCATCTATTTCCCATGAAGTGATGGGACCAGATGCCATGATCTTTGTTTTCAGAATGTTGAGCGTTAAACCAACTTTTTCACTCTTCTCTTTCACTTTCATCAAGAGACTTTTTAGTTCCTCTTCACTTTCTGCCATAAGGGTGGTGTCATCTGCATATCTGAGGTTTTTTATATTTCTCCCGGCAATCTTGATTCTCCCAGACCAGCATTTCTCATGATGTACTCTGCATATAAGTTAAATAAGCAAGGTGACAATAAACAGCCTTGACGTATTCCTTTTCCTATTTGGAACCAGTCTGTTGTTCCATGTCCAGTTCTAACTGTTGCTTCCTGACCTGCATATAGGTTTCTCAAGAGGCAGGTCAGGTGGTCTGGTATTCCCATCTCTTTCAGAATTTTCCGCAGTTTATTGTGATCCACACAGTCAAAGGCTTTGGCAGAGTCAATAAAGCAGAAATAGACTTTTTTCTGGAACTCTCTTGCTTTTTTGATGATCCAGCGGATGTTGGTAATTTGATCTCTGGTTCCTCTGCCTTTTCTAAAACCAGCTTGAACATCAGGAAGTTCACGGTTCACGTATTGCTGAAGCCTGGCTTGGAGAATTTTGAGCATTACTTTACTAGTGTGTGAGATGAGTGCAATTGTGCAGTAGTTTGAGATTATAGTAGTAGCCTCCTAACCCTTATCCGTGGTAAGACTCTTACCAAATCTCGCTGGGGAGGCCACATAATATAAGGACTGAGAAATGACTGATGGATTTGCCAGTGCAGGTCATTAGTAACTTTAGTAAGACTGCTTTACTGGATTGATAGGTAATGTGAAAATCTGACAGAACTGGATTCCACAGTACAGTGGGATTCTATATGCTCCTTGTTGATCTGTAATAACTCATCAAGAAAATTCTCCTTTCAGAGTCTTTGTATTTGCTCTTCCTTCTGCCTGGACCACCTTTCTTTCTGGACCAGGTAGTCACATCTGGATTATCTGCTCTCTCTCTCTCCTGAATTCAGTTTTCTGTTAAAATTACAGCTTCTGAGAGCTTTCTCCTATCAGGTTATTTAAAATAGCACCATCCACTCTCAATCCCTTTACTTCTTTATCTTTTTTTTTTTCCTTCTTAGCATTTATCACTATTTGAATATATCTTTTTATCCGACATCTCCCCACCCCCACTACACACACTAGAATATAGGCTCCATGAGGGCAGGGACTTTTTTGTTTTCTATTATATATTTAACCTGGCAAATAGCGGGTACCCAAATATCTGTCGAATGACTAAATAAGAAACCTTCGTCTCAAATGCATAGAGTTACTACCAAGAACTTGCGAACATACAAAACTTTAAGATCTCGGCAAATGACCGCTTGGAATGTGGGCTTGCACCATTAGGGCCTCTCTTAGACGTCCCCCTGGGATTTCTTTGGAGAGAATGATGCTAAAGCTGAAACTCCAGTACTTTGGCCACCTCATGCGAAGAGTTGACTCATTGGAAAAGACCCTGATGCTGGGAGGGATTAGGGGCAGGAGGAGAAGGGGACGACAGAGGATGAGATGGCTGGATGCCATCACTGACTCGATGGACGTGAGTCTGAGTGAACTCCGGGAGTTGGTGATGGACAGGGAGGCCTGGCGTGCTGCGATTCATGGGGTCGCAAAGAGTTGGACACGACTGAGCGACTGATCTGATCTGATTTAGACGTCCCCCTCTTAGAAGACATACGGTAGCGCTTCCGCCCTCGCTCAAACCTCAGGGAAGGAGGGGCGGAGGGTTTATGTCATCACCCTGCGACCGCCTGCCCCTAGACGCGCCGGCTGCTGGCGCAGCCCTTCGCTCCCCCGGCCTCCCCCTCCCTGGTTCCGCGCTCTGGTTCCGCCATGGAATCCAACAAGGATGAAGCCGAGCGCTGTATTAGCATCGCCCTTAAGGCCATCCAGAGCAACCAGCCGGACCGAGCGCTCCGCTTTCTGGAGAAGGCGCAGCGGCTGTACCCGACGCCGCGAGTTCACGGTGAGTGTAAGATGCCGGAGACACTGAGGGGACATAAGAACCGATGGGGGGAATACGGGAACGGACCGACGGGAGCAGTTGGAGGAGGGGGAGGGGTGGCGAGGCGCGGCTACGCATGCGCACTGAGACGCGCGGTGGCCTTCGGGAGGTGTAGTCTTTGGCGCCCACCCCTCTCCGGGATACTGGACACTTGGTGACAGGGGCAACGGTGACTTTAGCTTTCCGGGTGCTTGCTGAACCCTTTGAGATTTGGAGTTCCCAAGAATGAGAGCCTCTGACAGATGGGGCGAAAGGAACTTATATGGAAGCGAAATCGAACTACTTTTCCCAAGGGGCCATTCGGTGGCCCAGGGCCAGTTGCCGGCCTGGGAAATATTATAGTTTAGGAAAATAAACATAACTCCTCTGAAGGAAGAAATAAGTTCCAGAGAAAGAAAAAGGACTTATGACCTTCGGACGGCCTGAAAAGTCATCTCCGTATGTTCACTCCCTGGCGTGTCTCCGGGCTAGGGTCAAGGACCACCCTCACCAAACTAGAGCCTGCCTTTTTCCCTTTCCACACACCCTCTCACTCCCTCCTGGAGCCTCTTCTCCTGCTTGCGAGATTGAGAGCCATGGCCTCAACCACTCCCACCTACCCTCGCCCCCAAGAGTCCGTCAGTGGCCGGCCATATGAGCGGCAGGACAGCACCAGGCTGCTAAGCAGCCCTGGACTGTTTCCAAACCAGCCAGGGAACAGTGAGGTTGTCTGTACTACTCTATCCAGGAAGCCTTTTTTTTTTTTTTCCTTTAACCTAAGTCTTCTTCGGAGTTTTTCTTCACACACGCTGGAGGAGAGAAAGAGGTAGTTCATTAAAAATACAGAGTTTGTACCTGCAATTACCACTAAGTAAACTGGCTGATAGCAGGTACTTAGAAGATGGGAGTTTTCATCCTAACTGCTACGCTGTGATCTTTCTGAGCTTGGGTTTCCTCAACTGGAAAATTGGAGGGCTGGCACAGATAATGTGACAAACAATCATACCCAAAAGGGCTTTTCAGTTTAGACAGCTTTTTCAGTGCATTTTTTCTCTTGAGCCTGCCCTATGAGGGAGGCAGAGCAGATCATTATCTTTGTTCTGTAGATAAGGAAATACCTCAGAGGCTAGGGACTTGTCCAAGATTACACAGCTAGAAATTAGAAAGTTCTGTGACTCTTCACATGTTTGCTAAAGGAATAAAATGAAACTGAACGGCAGCAGTTAGCTTTCTAACCCTTCATGCCCACATTATGAAATTGAGAAAGGGGAGTAGTGGTGGAAGAGGTAGTCTAGAATGCCCGAGTTTTTCTCCCTCCTGACTGCAGGTTTGGCCTGTTTGCTTTAGAGAGAGTTTCAGTCTCTATTTTCCACAGCTCCTGAAGTAACCTGCTCAAGGAACTTTTCTACGAAATCACGGTCTGTAAGAGGGCCCTCTGTATCCGGGGGCGCAAGGGCAGCTCCCAGACTGACTCTGGTACTTCTGGAGGTTCAGAAATAGGCAGCCAAGAATGGATGGTAACAGCATGGCCTGTGGAACTCTTCTGTTACCAGGCCCCCCGGGTACACGTCAAGTGCCTGGATGGTGTCCTTCCTGGGGCACAAGTACTGGAATTTGCTCAGGCAGAGGCGTGACCTGCTGCATATTTGTCATATTCATATTATTCTGGAAAGGGTACATGCCTCTTAGCTCTCTGTAAACTTTACCTTGTGCCATTTGCAGCCCTGCACTGAGCTGACGAGGAAGTAGGGGTGATTTAGGCTTGAGATAGGTAAATCTTGGTTAAAAAATACTAGGTAGTTGTCTACACTTGATGTTTAAAGTTTGAACTCATTCCACACACTCATTTAATGCAAAGACTTCTTTGTTTTTGTTTGCCAAGTCTCTGCTTGGTGCTAAGTGGTTGTAGAAGGATTGGTAAGATGTGATCATTCACCTTAAGTAGCTTATATCTAGTGAAGGAGACAGTTACAGAAAAGATGATATTGCAAACTGTAAAATGAGAGCTGTGATTAAACAGAAATGAAGCCCAGTGTTAGATGCTGAGAACCTCTGGGTGGATGTGAAAAATGCAGTCCCTGCCCTTCACGAGGCGGAGGGGAGTCTTGGGGGTAGGAAGCATGGAGAGTAAATGATAAGTAGTCTCATGACAGGGATGTGAAAATAATGGTAGATCATAGTGAGGGAAGGCTTCAGGGAATAGGATAAGAGGGCGCGTTTTAACTGCACGTCAGAGGAGAGTAGGGGGCTTGAGAAGAGCATGTGGGGGGAAAGATATGGAGGCTGCAAGTTGTAAGAGATGTGGGGGAAGAGACTGAGAGTAAGAAGATGTGGAGGCCGTGGCGGTGGTAATTGAGTATGGAGGGGCCTGTGGTGAAAACAGGATGGGACCAGACTGGGGGAATCCTTTCCTGTCATACCCGGATATTTTCACTTTTTTCTGTAGTTAGTGGAAAAATGACTGAAGTTTTTGATAGCAGGTGGAAGATAGGCTACTGATCTTAAAACAACATATAGGGCTGTTGAGTGGGAAGAGAGACTCAAGGCAGAAATCAGTTGGGAAGCAGTTGTGTGGCGTGGGTTAGGAGTTACGAGGGCCTAAGGTCAGGCAGCATGGATCAGAATAAATTCACTGGAGGAGAGGTGCTGACGCCTCTGAAAGAAGGATGCTGAGGAGAAATGGGGACTCAGAATCCAACCCTATGTGATCAGGAAGAAGCCAAGCTAAAGAACAGAGTGGTGGGCAGAGATGGGCAGAGTGCAAGGTGCTGGTGGGATGTTCCAAATAAGCTGTCAGGTTGGAGCTCAGGAGAGAGCTCCCAGTTCCGGCTGAGAGTGCCGTCATCAGTTGGATGGAGCTCGCTGGCTGAGGTCACCGTGGGAAGGTGTGAATGTGTAGCAGAGGTTACTGCAGGCAGTCATTGCCACATCTGCCCGTAGCCAAAGGGCAGAGACAGAGGAAGCAAGAGGTAAGATGGAGCAACAGCAGAAGAGGCAGTCCCAGGAGGGCACAGCGGCCAGGTAGCCATGGAGCCCTGTGTCGAGGAGGTGGAGAGCAGCACTGCCAGCTGCTGCAGAGGCATCGTGGGAAAAGGGCAAGTCAAGAAGTGAAAGGCGGAAAATCAAGAGTATCAGAGGAGGACTGGTCTTGGAGACGTGGAAGGACAGACAGGGAAAGTTTAGGAGTGAGAGGAGGCTCAGAGAAATCTTGAAGGCTCCAAGGACCTCACAGTGAAAGGGTCCAAGAAGACTTGGAACTCTGCTGCAGGAGGTGGGATGGGGAGGCACCAGGGGCTGTACTGATGTGCTCTGGAGCAGGGGTGGGGCCCTGAGGTGAGAGTCACAGGGCCAGGAGAATGGAGCCAGTCGGTCCCTTTCTGAGAGTTTATATCCAGTCCTGCAGCCTGGTAAGCAGTGGCTTCGCCTCGGGCTTAGCGACAGTGGTGGAAGGCACTGCACTTTCCTGGGAGCTGTTAAGAACATCTGCAGGCCTGTGTGTTTCCAGCATCCGGAGTGAAGGTTAGCCATGGAGGACAGCTCGGCTGCCTCAGGTTCTGTGAAGCACCTGCCACAGAGACTGACGAGGTTCAAGATGAATAGCTGGTAATGTCATGATCTGGGCTCATGAACCGGCTAGCCCCAGGAACAGGCCAGCCAGGGAGGTGAGGGGACCCAAGGTGGGGGGCTGGGAGGCTCCAGGGCTTCAGAAGGTAAAGTCTCAACACTCAGCAGGCTGTGGACTGAGTTGTAACCAAGAGATGTCAGGAAGTCCCAGACTCCAGGTCCATGCTGACGCTGCCCAAGGTTTTGGCTGGTGCCGGCTCTGGGGTTCAGGCTCAGTCAGGGAGGCCAGCACACGGGAGAAGAGAGGACGGGCCACTGAGAGGGTTTGGCGTTCAGGGTCTAGGAGTGGGGGATGTTTTAGGACTGGCAAGGTCCAGAGTGTGGAGCCTTCTGTTCAAGTTGGTCAGCCTTTGTGTACCCCATTGTGCACTCAGTCCTCCATTTATCTTGTTTTATTGAATCTTCTTTACCCCCCTGAACAACCCTGTGAGGGCAGGGACTGTGTCTTCACTGAGGAATTAGGTAACTTGACAAGGCCACGTGGCTAATTAGCAAAGGATCCAGACTGTGCAGCCCCACTCCCAGGCTCTTGCTCTAATCTGGCCTCCATCTCCCGGCCACTTTGAGCACTGCAGGTACCTAGAGAGCCTGGAGAGGAAGTGTTCCCAGTAACACAGTGTTTGCTGGAGGTGGTGCTTGGTGCTTTGCAGGCATTCACTCATTTGCTGTTTGAGCTGTCTTGAGGGAGACCCAGGTTTACATGGAGAAGCTACGTTGACTTGTCCAAGGAAACAGCGCTGTCGAGTGGCAGGGCCAGGTTTGAAGCGGGCAGTCCGACTGTCCAGTCTGGGTTTGAGGAGGGGTCTCCTCTAGTAGCTTTGTCTGTGCAGATGGTCTCACCTCCACCTCAGTGGCTCCTGCTCCCACCCCAGCTTTGGTCTCTTCCTCCAGTTTCCCTTCTTTCTAACCGTCTGCCAGCTTTTTGAGAAGGGGCAGAGTTGGGATTTGAACCCATCCCTGTCTGTCTAACTCTATCGCCACATTAAGCTATTCTGTTGCCTACTCTTCTGTGACTTTGCTTCCCAGGCACTGTGCTGTGAGGCGTGTAGCAGTGAGACAGCATGAGGCACTCATATCCACGGGCTGGCAGAGGGGTTGTCCTGGCCACAAGAGAGTCTTAATTGTTAGCACCCATAAATCTTGAATTGCCACCTCAAACAGCAGTCTTCTATGTGACCCAGAGCACATTCGTTCCCCTTTGCGTTGTCTTTGTGCAGTGTAGGGAAACTAGAAGGGCTGATTCCACATAACTGCCTAAAAAATCTTCCAGAATCTTCCCTGAAAGGTACCAGAGAGAGTCCATCCCACTTCCTGGCTGATGCTCCTGTGTATCTACAGTAACTGAATGGCCAGTCATATTTTCCTGAGGGCATCAGCCTGGACCCCTGGGGCTTCCAGAGAAACCAAAATAAACAACCTCTTAAAAGCCTTAGGAAACCAGCAGACCGGCTCCTCGCTCAGTCCTGTCTTGATCAGCATCACTTTGTTGGTTTCTACTTTTGCCGTTTCCTTGGTACCCGGCGTAAAACTGGAGCCTGGGATGGCTTGACATCTCATGCTTACAGCTGAGTCCAGAGCCTACTGGGTGCTGAGATTTTGCCTCCCCAAGATGTGGCGTGCCCTGCCCACCCCGCACCTTGGTCACCTCACCTCCCTGGCCAGCCAGCTCATCAGCGCAGGTCGCAGTATTAGCAGCTCCTCATTTTGAACTTTTACTGTATGTCAGCGTCTGTGCCAGGTAGGTCCACCTCTCATTTTATCCTCATCTGCTGTGTGGGGACATCCCCTGCAGGAGGACGTGCCAACCCACTCCACTCTTCTTGCCTGGAAAATTCCATGGGCAGAGGAGCCTGGCGGTGGGGTCATGTGGTCAAAAGAGTTGGACGCAGCTGAGCGCGCGCGCGCACACACACACACACACACACACACACACACACACAGTGAGGAAACCGAAATTCAGAGAAATTTCACCAATCCGCCAGAGGTCGGAGTGTTAGGCTGGACAGCGGTTCGAAGCCTGGGTCTTTGGGAATGAACTTCTTTCTCAGAACAACATGGCTTGAAGGAGCTTCTCCTGCCAGGCTCATGTGGTCTGGGATGGCAGAGTAATCAAGAGCATGGTTTCCGGAGCTGGACATCCTGGAACTCGAGTGCTGCCACTCACCTTGTGTAGCCATGGGCAAGGTGATCAAACACAGCTCCTCCCTTGTAACAGGGATGACAGTGATGAGACCCAGCTCTGAGGCCACTGTCAAGATTACATGGGCAAGGACTTCCCTGGTGGCGCAGCAGATAGGAATCTGCCTGCCAGTGCAGGGGACAGAGGTTCCATCCCTGGTTGAGGCAGGTTCCACATGCTGCAGAGCAGCTAGCCCACGCACCACGACTGCTGAGCCCGCGCTCTAGAGCCGGCGCGCCACAGCTAGTGAGCCCCTGTGCAGCAGCTGCTGAAGCCTGCGTGTCTAGAGCCTGTGCTCCGCAACAAGAGAAGCCACCGCGATGAGAAGCCCACGCCCGCAACTGGAGTAGCCCCCGCTCTCTGCAGCTGGAGAAAGCCTGAGTGCAGCAACGAAGACCCAGCGCAGCCAGAAAATAAGTAATTAATTTTTTAAAAAAGATTAAATGAGCGAAAACATGCAGAGCACCGTGTCCAGGCCTGCTGACTCACGGTGAGCGCTCACCACTGCGGCTTCTCTCTGAGCACCCTCTTGGGCTTCGCTGCAGGAGCCCCTCCACCCCCTCGTGCAGGGCCAGCTCACCTGTCAGCCTCTGTGTATCTCCCAGCTGCTGACTCGGTGAGAACATGCAAGTGTTCCACAAGTAGCGCAGCAGCGGCTGTGGCTCAGGATACAGTGGTCCACTCGAGCCCGAGTGCTCTGCTCCCTGGAGCCCGGCTCTGGGCCTCCTCCAGGCCCACATGCATCATAGTGCCTGGAGCCCAGCAAACACCTGGCATATTTGAAGGAAGCTGGGGACCAGCCAGGCTGCACCGCTGCCCCTCCTCTGCACGGAGGGGTCCCGGGTCCCTGCAGTGGCCCAGACGCCTGGATTCCCAGGGTGCTGTACCCCAGGCATGACTCGGGCTCAGAGCTGGCTTTGGGCCTGTAATGAGCGGGCACAGGGGACTCCTTCCAGAGATACGGGCCTTTCTTCATTGAATCAAAAGGCACCAAGGACTTGGGTTTAGATATCTGTGAGCCTCTCTGAGCATGACCGCTAATGCCCTGTACAGACTGTGAACGCTGACGCAGGACATTGGGTGTGGCCAGCTGTTTGAAGAAGGTAAACGGTAGCAAGCCATGAAGCAGATGTGTGTCCTGAGCCCCACACACTCCTGCCCCCTGGGGCACTGTCACTGCTCCCTGTCCTCTCCACAGCTAGCGGGAGGAGGCCTTCCTCCCAGTCCCTGCTGACTCTTATGGTCCTGCCAAGTGGAGCCCCCTTACAGAGCACTTTGCCTATCTTGGCACTCAACAGAGGGTGGCTGTTACACACATTACTTTGGGATTTTAAAAATCTAAAAGATTAATAGTTTATTTTTGTGCTGGGTTTACCCTCAGAACTGTAGCTCCTCAGAGAGCAAGCAATTATCCCCTTAGGCCCTCAGGCCCAAATCAGGAAAGAAGCAAGCTATGTTGGGAAGAAGAATAGGTGGGGTGCAGGGGTCCTGGGATCTCCCAGGGCCAGGTAGGCCCTCAGCTGCTGTTGGAGCAGGAGCCCTGAACAGTTGTCTTGCTTTCTGCACAGCCCTGATCGAGTCCCTCAACCAGAAACCACAGCCTGCCGGTGACCAACCCCAACCCACAGAGGCAACTCACACGACCCATAGGAAAGCAGCTGGGGCCAACACGCCCTCAGCCAACGGTGAGGCAGGAGGAGAGAGCACCAAAGGCTACACCGCCGAGCAAGTAGCAGCCGTGAAAAGGTAAGAGGACTGGGCGGGCGGAGGGCCAGAGCCCGGGGCTTGGGACATTTTCACATCTAGAGAAGGCTTCCTGCCGCCCGGCATCCACCTCGCCTGGGAGGACCTTGAGGCTGGAGGATGCTCAGAAGTTGGGCTCACAAGGCCCTCTCCTATTTCCCATGAGGCCCTGGAGTCTAGTGTGGGCCTTGGGGCCCTGCTGTCCCCTGATGCCCCGGCAGCCCACAGCAAAGGCTGGAAACCGCTGATGCTCCCGGCCTCCTCAGCCACAGGCCAGCAGATCCTGGGCCTCTTTACACAGCCCTGTTTGTCAGAGATGAGGCCTGGTCTCCCCTACAGATACTCCCCCAACCCACACTCCTGCCCCCAACAAAGACCCTTTCAGATCAGAGCCTGTGTGGGGTAGGGTGGAGACAGGAGGAGTTATCCCTCCAAGGCTTGGGCAGGCCCAGCACGGAGCAGCTCACACCAGGCCGAGACAACCCAGCCATGGCTGCTCAGGATTAGATACTCCTGCTCTCATTTCTCACCAGCTAGCCTTGAGAGTCCCTCTGCGGTCACTCCCCCATGGTCCTGGCTGCTAGTGAAGATGTTGTCAAGCTTCAGGCCTGTGTGTGACCCAGTGTGACGATAGTTTCCCATAAAAGTATTTGTTGAATTTACATCTTTCTGACCAGACAGGACTTCGACCAGGCAAGCCCATGGGTTGTAGGCAATAGGAACCAGTGATGGGAATTTTCCTGGTGATCCTGTGGCTAAGACTCCACGCTCCCAATACTGGGGCCCAGGTTCGACCCCTGATCAGAGAACTAGATCCGACATACTGCAACTAAGACCCAGCACAGCCGAATAAAAATGAGTATTAGAAAGAAAGAAAGGAAAAAAAGAAGAAGAAAGAAAGAAACCAACTGTGGGCCAAGAGTCAGGGAGTCTCCAGGGACCCCAGGAGTAAAAATTAGAGGGAGAGAAACAGCGTCTCTTCAGGGCCCTCCGATGGGTGAACAGACACCTTCCACGTCTGGCCTGTTTGCCCCCTCAGCCTCTGATTGCCAGGAGGGCAGAGCTGCCCAACACGGGGCACACCTGCCCTTGGGCAGAGGTCCCTGGCCGACAGTCCTTCCTAGGTGCCTGCAGCGAGGATGCTGTTGTTAGCTCAGGGAAATGGTTCCTGGCCCGGCAGAAACAGTAGCTGCCCCCTCTTAAATCCTAAATATATTTTTGCTGTCTCCGCTGGGCCTGTCCTGCTGGTCCCCCAGCCTGCTCAGAGCTGGGCGCCCACACTGCTCTTTCATCAGCCACCTCCCTTCCCAGCCTGGGCCCACGAGAGCTCCCTCGCCAGGTTCTACTCCCTTCTCCTCCAGGGTCAAGCAGTGTAAAGATTACTACGAGATCCTGGGGGTGAGCAGAGGGGCCTCAGATGAGGACCTGAAGAAGGCCTACCGCAAACTAGCCCTCAAATTCCACCCCGACAAGAACCATGCGCCTGGCGCCACTGAAGCTTTCAAAGGTAAGCTGACCCAGGTTTCCTGTGTTTGGGTGTTCTGATCTCCTATCCTTGGGAGGGAAGGAGGGGCTTTTCCTGGAAGTTGCCTTGGACCCAAGTCCTCCCAGCTCAGGAGCTGCTTTTGGGAAGAAGGCCCTGCAGTCGCCTCCACCCTGCAGTCGCAGAATGCAGATGGCACCGCTCCCCTCTCTCCTTCCCCCTCCCTCCCCGGAGTTACAGCGTGGAAGCTGAGAACCAGTGCCTTTGCCAAGGTCACATGCTGATTGAGGGGCTGAAGGAGGCCTCCTGACCCACCCGTGTCACTTCCACATCCTGGGAGCTTGAAAATAGTTTCCCTGTTCTGAGAAGCTGGGTGGCCTGGATTAGAGCTTGCTGGCCGCCTCAGACCAGCAGCCACAGCCAACCCACCCGTCTCTACACACACACACCCCACACATACACACCACGCACAAGCACTCACCTCCAGTAGGGGACATGGCAGTCTCTCTGGACTCAGGGCCTGTTATTTCTGGGGAGGGGGCTTCTGTTCTGGCTGAAAACATAAGCTGTCCTTTAATCGTTTATATTTTCATTGAACACGTCAGGCACACATGCCGGCTCTGTGCCAGTGCTGAGTTGCTAGGCCTGAAGTTCCACAGACATCCCTTCTCTTCTCTCACACATGTCTGTCTTCCACGGGACCTTCATGGTCTTAGGCTCACCTCCCTCTGGGGTGTGGTGACTGGCCCCCTTCCCCGGCCCAGGCAGGGTGCTATGCTGTACCGGGGCTATGACCATCGCCAGGTGGGGATCCTGCATAGAACAGACACCCAAGATCCCATGTGCCTCTCTCGGGGCCACCCCAGGTGCTCAGGGCGCAGTCGGCAGGCATCTTCCCCCACTGCCTGTCCACCAACCCCAGGGCAGAAGGATAAAGGAATGAGGAGGCAAGGCAGTTAGAGTTAACGTTTCTGCAGCCCTGGCCTCGGGGCCCCGTCACAGTGGGAGGAGGAGAGGCATTCTCATTCTCAGGGCGTTGCGCGCTCTGAAGCAGATGCAGCTTTGACCTGCTGCCTAGAGGGTGTGGGCCGCTGGAGGAGGAGGAGAGACTAAGGAGGGCTCAGAGCTGGGGCCTTCCAGGCACAGGCTTCCCCACCCCTGGGAGCTCTAATGGGGGCCAGCAGAGGAACCGCAGCTGGGACCTGGGCCCCAGGGAAGAGAGGGCTTGCCCAGGCCACACCACCAGCAGTGGAGTCCCGACTAGAGCCCGGGGACATGGCCCCTCCTGGCAGTTCCTTCTGCTCTCCGGTTTACAATAGCAGGTTTACAATAGCACGTCACACGTTTGTTCAGCCCCTGTGTTATGTTGTGGTGACTTGAAGATTACATACCCTCCAGAAAGGATGCCCCATCCCACCAGACACCCCAGGAGAAAGGAATGAGGAGGAGGTATTTTGGTGGTTTTCATAAAGTCAGAGAGCAGACCTGAAGCATGACTCACCTGGGTTTGATTCCTGGCTCTACAGCATCAGACCTGTGTGAGCTTGTACTTAACCTCCCTGAGCCTCAGTTTTCTCATTGGTAAAATGGAGATGAGTTCTTAGGAGTAAGTAGGGTAATACCCATAAAGGACCTGATCGATAGAAAAAATTGGACCATCATCAGGTGGTGGAGAGTGAGGACTGAGTGTTAATCCTCCACCCAGTCCAGGCTGCCCCGATCCATTCAGAGGTGTTCCAGCATCCATCCTCCCACCCCACCCTCCGCACCTTAGGGCACCACTTGAACACCTGAAGAAGTGAGCACTTGGCCACCATGGGCCTACACCCCCAGCATCCTCGGACCTCACCTTTCTGCCTCCTTTCTTCTAGCCATCGGCACAGCATATGCGGTACTTAGCAACCCAGAGAAAAGGAAGCAGTATGACCAGTTCGGTGATGACAAGGGCCAGGCAGCTCGGCATGGCCATGGGCATGGGGACTTCCACCGCGGCTTTGAGGCCGACATCTCCCCTGAAGACCTCTTCAACATGTTTTTTGGTGGTGGCTTCCCATCTAGTAAGTTTCCCTGCTCTCCCCCACGTCCAGGCCTCCCTGGTGGTGATGGTGGGAGATGGGATGCCAGCCTCTCTCCCCTTCCCAGCAGCCCCACTCCTGACTCAGTCCCTCTGACCCCCAGGTAACGTCCACGTCTACAGCAATGGCCGCATGCGCTACACGTACCATCAAAGGCAGGACCGCAGGGAGAACCAGGGTGATGTGAGTGAGGAAGGGGTGGGTATGGGGAGAGTGCCTAGTCCCGCCCAAGGGGGGAGGCCTGGAGCGGGGATTACCTTGCTCTCCTGCGACAGCAGCACCCCCACAACTCAGCCAGGGAGCTAACTTGGTCCCCCATTGCCATTCCACGAAAGGACACCAGAGGGAGCCACACTCCACAGCACCCACAGCAGGAGTTGGGTGTGCTGGCCTCTGCTGGGAATGCAGAAAGCTCCCTACTTCCAGGCAGGTTCCAGTGTTAATGGCCTTCGTGAGGTCTATATGTTCTTAAGGTCAGAAGATGTTTTCCAAGCAATGGAAGGTTAAACTTCACAAGAGAATTGTGAAGGATGACAACATAGGGTTGGGTCTTCTTGCTTCTCTTCAGTATCCTTTAAAAATGTGTACAAGAGCTGTAACAAGACAATGCATCAAACATCCTTTGAGTGCCACAAATTATAAGAACAGGTGGCTGACTGAAATTAAAGCAGTTAGCTAAGATTAAAATACTGTGGACAGTTGCAGAATATTTAAAATTATACCAGGCAGAGGGTTCTCTTTTGCTCTGATAACGTGGCCTTCTGTTTTTGTTTATTCATTTTTTAAACTTTTATTTTGTGTGTATTTAACATACAGAAGTTTTTTAAAATCACAAATTATCACACACTGGACAAATTTATTTTATAATTTCTCAACTGGCAACTTTTAAATTGGTAATACAGTCGTAGGGTTCAGAATTCAGAAAGGTAGATATAGTGAAAGCCCCCTTCAAGCCCTGCCTCCCATTCTTCTGAAGGCAGACATTTTTGCTCGTGTTTTTTTTTGTATTCTCTCATAAATATGTATACCCACCTCCCACCCCAGTATTTAACCCCAGTTGCTGCTTTGTTTTTATTTGGGGAAACTGGCAGGTAGAGGGGTTTCTGTGTTTGGGGGCCCATGGGAGGGAATGGGAGAGAGAGGCATCCTGGCCTGTCTGCACAGGCTCCCACCACCTGGGCTCCATTGTGGTGTTTGCCGCCAGCGTTTCCCTCACCAGGCTCAGCCTGGGTGACCATTGGCTCTTCCCTCCAGGGTGGGCTGGGGGTGTTTGTCCAGCTGATGCCCATCCTCATCCTGATCCTCGTGTCAGCTCTAAGCCAGCTCATGGTGTCCAGTCCACCCTACAGTCTGAGCCTAAGACCGTGAGTACCTGCTGCTGGGGTGAGTCCAGGTTCATGGGTACACGGGGGGTGGGGCGGGAGCTTGGGAGTCTCAGCCCCCACCAGGGGCCTTCCTTCCCATCCTCTTCAGCAGGTTCCTGATCAAATTGCAGAAGCTGCTTAGAATCAAGAAAATAGACCTTGTTAAGCTGAGGTTCTCGATCTTTGGGTCATAGTCCCCTAAGAAAGTGCAGTGAAACCTGCAGCTCTTTTCCCTAGAACTCTGTGCATGCACACTGTTCTGCATATGGTTTCACAGGTTTCATGACACTCTCCCCATCTCATCTGCTGGCCTTGAAATAGGAACCTCTGTTCTTCCATTCCGCTTGAGGGCCCTGAGACCACGAGAAGAACAGAGGCTCTAGAGTCAGGGCAAGGGTCTCTTTGAATCCCAGCTCCTCTACTAACTAAGCAGCTCTGTGACCCTGGACTAGTTATGTAACTTCTCTTGAGCCTTTGTTTCTTCACCTACAAAATGGGAATATCTGCTTGTGATAATTAAATGAATAATACACATAAAATGCCAGGCTCATTAGAAATACTTGTTAACATTTGTCAAATGAATATACGGTCTCAACCACTGATGGTGAACTTGGGCAAGTTATTTGCCCTTTTAAGGCATCAGCTCCCCTCATTTATTTCCAGCACCTGACCAAGTATCTGATATAGAGGGACTGCTTGGCTTCTATGGCTGGAAGCCCAGTGCTCCCACCTAGCGGTCAGGCTTAGCCTGGGAGCCTGGCAGGATCCCTCTGAGCCAGCAGGGGGCAGAGTCGGTCCACTGGACCCGCACCAGCCAGCACAGGCACTCTGTGGCCTGATGCCAGCCTTTTTCTCTGTAGCTAGAGAGCTGAGAGGCAGGAATGGGCAGACAGAAGCTGTCCTCACCAAAGCACTAACTTCTGTCAGCATGTAGAGGCTCTTCCCTGAGCCTGCATGCATGTATGCTAAGTCACTTCAGTCATGTCTGACTCTGCAATCCCATGGACTGTAGCCTGCCAGGCCCCTCTCTCCATGGGATTCTCCAAGCAAGAATACTGGAGTGGGTTGCCATTTCCTCCTCCAGGGGATCTTTCCGACCAAAGGATTGAACCTGCCTCTCTTATGTCTCCTGCGTTGGCAGGCAGATTCTTTACAACTAGGGCCGCCTGGGAAGCCCTGAGCCTGCAGTTGGAGCTAGAAGATTCCAAGAGGTGGAAGGATACAGCGCCTTAGAATCCTTCCTGTCATTTTGTTCCTAAGGCTCTTCACTCTGGACTGGGAGCCCCTGGATAGGAGGGCAGGCCTTCAGCAAGGGTTGGCTTAGGGGATGAACAAGGGAATGGAAGCACGGGGAGCTCAGGTCACACAACTCATCACAGAGGGAGCCTGCGCTCACCCTGGGTTCGCTGCTCCCCTGACCAGGCCCTCCCAGAATGGGCTGCTCCCCAGAGGCCCCAGGCAGCAGTGTGGTAAGCAGAGCGCTGGAGGCACACCTTGCCGTGGTCCGGGCCACTCTACAGGAGGGTGCCTCATTCTTTTCTCCAGAGCAGCAGGGAGCTCCTGCTCCAGCCCTACTCCTGTGACCTGTGTGGCACCTTATGCTGGGGGCCCCAGTCATCCCTAGTGCTACCTTGGGCCTGTGGACCCCCGCCCACTTTGCGCTTGGTCTGTTTCTGGCCAGGTCGGTGGGCCACGTCCACAAGCGAGTCACTGACCACCTGAACGTCGTCTACTATGTGGCAGACACGTTCTCCCAGGAGTACACAGGCTCCAGCCTCAAAATGGTTGAACGGAATGTGGAAGATGATTATATTGCCAATCTTCGAAACAACTGTTGGAAGGAGAAGCAGCAAAGTAAGTTTGTGTGTGTTTGTGTGTAGGGGTGGGGGGGTGTGTGTGCACAAAGCCTGAGAGCTTGGAAGAAGAAGGCGCTGCTCCCCCCATGATCTGTGGGCCAAGCACCTGGCCCTGCCCTGCGCCAGCCTTGGCCCAGCCAAAAGCCACCTACCACTCCTGTGTTTCCTGGGGCTAGGAGCCAGGGGCCACCTGGAGATTTCTTCCAGCTTCCCATAAATCACTGCAATCAGCCTGTTGTTTGGCTGCCATAGGTAACTATGTAGAGAGAAATTGGGGCAAATCTCTTGGCCACTCGCTGATTGGATATCTGGATCTATCTTGGGGCCCTGGGGCAGTCTGACCAGGATGACAGGTTCTCACCTTGGCTGGCCTCACCTGTGCTCTATCAAAAGGGGCCTCTATCCTGCTCCCCAGCGGGGGTCTACCCTAAAGGGGTTCTGCCTCTGTCCCTGGCCCGTAATCGCCCTTCCCCTCCTGCACAGACCGTGCTGACGTCATAGCAGCCTTAGAAGCATGCCCTAACCTGCCCCATTGCTTTGCAGAGGAAGGCTTGCTGTACCGGGCCCGCTACTTTGGTGACGCGGACATGTACAACAAAGCACAGAAGATGGGGACCCCAAGCTGTAACCGACTGTCAGAGGTGCAGGCCTCCCTGCATGGATAGTCCTGGGCCAGCCGTGCCACCGAGGTCCAAGTATGAGCCAGGGCCTCCTCTGCCTGGCGACTCCTGGCAGCTCTGGTCTTGGTCATGAGGCAGAGGAGGGTATGAGGAGGGAGGGTGGGAGCCCAGAGATCGCGCAGCACAGTTTCCCTGTCCTCAGCCTGACCCCAGCCTGCAGAGTTGGGAGTGCTCTGGGGTGCGTGGGGAAACTGAAGTCTGTGTCAGCCCTCCAGGATGCCTCCATGCCACCCTACCCTGCCCCCTGGCTCCAGAACTGAGGGGTGCCCAGGGCTGCTACTCATGCTCACTTGGTCTACTCCAGCCGTATGGCCCCCCAGGGCCCTTTCCCAAGTGTTACAGGCTGTTATCTGTGCCCTGGGATCTAGGCCGCCTGGTATTACTGGGCAGTCAGTAGCCCCCCACCCCCCGCCACATTCCCTAGCAGACACCAGGATAAACTATGTGGGGATGGGTGAGCAGACAGCCCTTCCTCTGCCCCTGTCCTTCCAGGCAGGAAGAAATGTGCGTGTGGGAGGGAACCCATGTGCAGGGCAGGGAGCCGACAGGCTGGGAGCAGGAGAGCCCTGCCCCCAGACTGGTCCTAGTCTGGGTGGACCAGAAGCACTCTGAGCAGCTCTATACCTGGCAGCCACAGGCATCTGACTGCCCATGCATCTCACCTGTGGTCTGAGGAAAGGAACAAAAGGTCACAAGTTCAGGGTCCAGTGAACAGAGAGCCCTCAGCACAGAGAAATGGGAGGAAAAATTAAAGGTGGTGGTAGCAGGCTCTACCACCCTACCCTCCCACCTTTACCCCCTTTACAGCAGGCTCTGTCCCCAGCATTTGCCAGAGGGGACAGCTTGGACCAGGCCCAGAGGAGTGTGGGCAGAGCTGGTCAAGGTTCCTTTTTAGTTGGTGCTCTGCCCAACACCTCTTCTGCCTGTGTCCCCTCAGCTGCAGGCTCTGCTCTAAGGCCATTTTCTGGTGCCTCTGGGAGAGAGGAACAGACTGCAGGGCCCAGGACTTGGCTTGTCAGTAGGGGCTAAGCTCCAGGCTGCGGGACACATAACTGCCAGGCTAACTGTTAACCACTCTCCTCCTCAGACTATGAAATCCCTGGAGAATTTTTGGTGACATGCACTGAGCCAAGGTGATGGACTATACACTTAAAGAAAGACAAAAAAAGAAAAAAAAAATTAAAATGGAATTGGAGGCCGAACGCTGCACAACTGCCCTCTCTCTCACCCAGTAAATGCAGAAAGCTCTTAGGACAGACAGGAAAACCTGCCACGGGGCTGCTTCCCTTCCTCCCAGGGCTGGCAAACGCTCGGGCTCCACATCAGCTCTCTCCTAGGATACAGAAACCATGGCAACGAAAGTAGAATGTAAAACTTGCAGCAAATGTCTGTGGGAAGGGCTGGGGGAGGGGGCGCCCAACTGCCTTTCTTCCCCCCTCCCAGGAGCACCACCATTCACCTCAGTGGAAGCAGTCAGATGTGTTGGCCAAGGATAAAGAGGAAGAGGAAAGAGAACTCTCCATAGAATGTAATTTATAGATACGTGTATATGTATATATCTATTTATATGTAAATAGCACATATAAAGATATATATAGAGAGAGTCTACTTTTTGAAACTATGCAGGGATTTGGTTAGGTTGTTGAGTTGATTTCTTCCCTGATTTAGAAAATGAGACCTGTTTGGGGAAGGGACCCTGGTCCGTAGCTGACAGCAGAAGGAAAGTTGGGTCACAGCTTCTAATGTTGCCCTCAAGCCCAGCCTGTTTTTGATGGCAGCAGTAATCATGATAGCATAAATCTGTAGAGAACTTGGAAGGCTGCCAACTTTATGATTAAACTGGAGGGGAACAGGCCATGGGGAAAAGAAGGTGCCCCTAGGGCCAGGTGCCAGGTCAGTATTGTGTCATGATAGAGGCCCCAGATGGCCTAGGGGGATGAGCCCACCCACTGTAAGTTAGGTCAGCTCAGGTGGCACTTAGTCCTGGCGTCCAGGAGCCCCCTGACCCCCCACCACCGAGAACAGCAGGATTGGAGAGGGGAATCAGGTTCTGCCTGACCACCTCCCCGTTTAGTCCCTATGTGAGTTTTGCCTTATAGGTGCCTCCAGGCACAGCCCCGTTGTTGCTACTGGTTTTTCCTAAGTCATGGACCAAGGCTCCAGAAGGCTTTTCTTCCAAGAGTCATCCAGGTGGCACCCAGGACCCTGGGGCAGCAGCCAAATCCTGAAGAAAGTCCATGACCGTGGGCACCTCTGTCTCTACCCTCCAAGGATGTGATGCCACCCGGCCTTCTCTTGCACTTTGGACAAAGGATGAACCAGAAGGTTTTCTTATCGTCACCTTCAAATGAGGATTTTTCTCAAAACAGCAGTTGCTGCCAGGGGAAGGGAGGGAGGTTTTATCTATTCCCACAGTTTATACTGGGCCTTTTGGAATTACCGTTTTCCCCAAATTTTCCTCTCGTGGTGGGTGTGTCAGCTGAGCCTGCCATCCTCCGAAGCCTTACTACCCCAAACCAAGCTGCCAGCCAGGAGGGGGTCACCACCCTCCCAGAGCTTCTCTTGGCTCTTTTTTTAAAAGTCTCCCAACAAGTAGGATTCTTGCTGGGAAAGGAAGCTTGGTTAAGAAATGTCAAATATGGTTTTTAAACAAGGTCCTGCCCTGTGATGAAGTGGCCGCCCAGCCCAGAGAGATGCTCAGAACTGGATGCGGAGGAGAGCGCCCTGCCCGCGGTGGCCCCGGTGCTCCGCCCCACCACCCCAACCCTCTGGTCTCAGTAGATGTCCCTAGACGGGCTGAGCCATGTGCAATAAGAACACAGATCCTGACGGATCCCCTGAGAAGCTGTATTTCTTGAATTAGAATTCTGAAATTGTATATCTATAAATATATGTTTATTATGTGATTGGTGGGTCTGTGTTGAGCAAGGGGGCCAGGTTCGGAGGGTAGAAGGGGGTACGAACACCTGCTGCTGCTGACACCGTCCTGCCAAGACCACGAGGAGTTTGGTGGCTAGTCGGCACGTCCCCTCGCCCCAGCTGACAGCCACTTCAGTCACAAGTGGTGTTTCAGGGCTGACTCCCATTGCAGTGAAGAGTAAGCAGCTCACTTAGGCCAGGACCCAGGGGAATCCCTGGCACTAATCCAAGGTGGGCAACCTGGGCCTCCCCTAGGTCCTACCCCTCTGACTCCATCAGGCCTGTGGTGAACACAGCAGATTTAGAACCTCCCTTCTCCCCAGCCTGGAGCTCCAGCCCACCCTGGATCCAGAACAAGGGAAAAGTTCTCAGAGTTTTTTTCCATCTCTGGCTGCACACTCTTCCCAGCCATCCCTGCCACACCGCCCCCACAGCCTACCCTCCTCCCCCATGGAAAAGTTAAAAATGTGGCAGCCTCCGTGAATGGAGCAGCAGATCTGCCCGGGCCTCCCAGAGACAGGGCCCGGCAGCCCTGACTGGTGGCCTGAGGCCCCTCCTGCTGCAGCTCCAGCCAAAGACAGGCCGGCTGCCCGGTGGTGCCACGGCAGCCCGGGAGCTCATTGGCTGCCCCCACCAGGGTCACTGCGGCCCGCGCCCGGTCTGCGAGCCACCACTTGTTGGCTGCGGTTGGCAGGGGCGGTGCCAGCCGCCCCCATTCAACCCCCCTCAAGTCCCCCTGCCCTCAGTGTGCAGTTCTATGAGCCAAAAGGGGCGGACAGACTCCGTCTGACTGTTTGCTACAAAAAGAGCCTTTGACAAGTGTCCCACCCACCGTCGGGTGGCACAACAGGGCCCGAGTCCGTGCAAGCTCCCGGAATCAGCCGGCTTATCTCCTCATTCTAGACTTGCACCAAGGGGCAAGGAGCACACACCCCAGCCTGACTGTAGCCTCATCCCCACCTAGAGTTCCTGGGCAGAGTCGCCTGGCTGTTGAGAGGTGCACAGACTTGGATGAATAGACTGTTGACACAATGTGGGCTCAGAATCTTTACCAAATGTCACACCATGTGGTCTGAGCCAGTCAGCCCATTTCCCAGAGCAGGAGACCCTGAGGCAGGGAAGTTCATGCCCCAAGAGTCTCTACGAAGCCGTGCATGTATTTGGGGTTTATGTAGCAGAACAATCAGTCCTTGAAGGGTCAGACCCACTCACACCAAGTAGAGTGGCAGGAGCCCTGAGTCAGAAGGGTGGGAATGGGGAAAGGCCATGCTAAGGGAAATGAGGCTTAATCTGGGGGGGCTGGGACTGGGGGCAGGCTGCCCTCAGGAGCTATGCACACTTACTCTCTCCCGGCGATGAAAGAGGTGTCCACCTGCTGTGCGGGCAGCTTCCCTGAGCTGGCCACACACTCCAGAGGCAGGACAGCGGATCCGTCAGTGTCGGCATGTACCCCACAGCCCAGCTGTGTGGACTGATCCCTGTACTGGTTGGGTGGCCTTGGGCATGTCACTTAACCTCCCTCTGTCTCGGTGGCCTCATTTTAAAAATGCAGATAATAAAACCACCTACCTCAGTGGGTTACTGCAAGGAGTAAAAGTTTTCCCATACGTATTAAAAAAAACAAAACAGGTACACAGGAAGGTCTATGTGTTGTCTGTCCTCAGGGAAGATTCACTAAGCACCAACTGGAGTCAAATCCCACTCCAGACACGAAACCACAAAGGTGACTGAGACTTGGGCTGCCCTGGAGGCACTTGTGGCCGGGTGGGTGAGCCTGGTGTTCAGCAGACCCCAGTGAGCAGAGGACTGTGACAACAAAGCTGGGAGCTTTGGTGGTGGTGAGAGCAGCTCTCAGTAGAGAGACCCATCTGTGAAGGAGTGAGAGTGGGCAGGGCTTCGGGTGGGCAGGCACTCTGGCTGGAGGGGACGGTGCGGGCACCCTGGGAAGGTACAGGAGGGAACAATGCATGCACCAGGTCCCCGGCCTATAGTTGTCAGCTCACCCAGTCACACCCAGGGGCCTTGGGCAGAGAAAGAGACCTTCACCGGGAATGAATGAACAAGAGCCCCTGCGCCTCCAGAATCCTGGCTGTTGCGTTCACTCTGTTAGGGATCCACCAAGTGTGTCTGAACCTTTGTCGGTGCTGGGCCCTGCCCTCAGGGAGGCAGCCTTGTGAGGCCAGTCGCACAGGACGGGGGACAGGGGAGTTGGGGGAGAGGTTGGCAAACTCGGAAGCCTGTGCTGTGGCATTCACACCATAGCCCTGTCCCCGCCCCCTACCCCCTACCCCACTCCTGACCCTCATGGAGGGATGTTTCACCGGGCACAGAGCCCAGGCTTCCTGTTCCTTTCAACAGCCCCACAGCTGTTTGGGCAGGAAATAAAGTTCCAGGGCCCAGACAGGACCAGGGGTGTGATGGACATCTTCAAGACGCCCATGTCCAGGTAGCCCTCCGAGAGTCCAGGAGTCCGGACTGCTCTGGAGAAGAGCAGGCAGTCTGACCTTGTTTATTGCGTCCCCCCTTCCCCTTCATTAGTCTAAATAAAGCCTCAGGGGGGACCTGGCTGCCTTTCTTAGCTCCGACTTTGGCTGGGCTTTTCCCTGGGGATGATGGGGTGCAGTTCCACAGTGGAGCTGGTACTGGTGAGGCCGAGAGGTCAGCTTAGGGTATTCAGGATTCTGGTCAGCAGCCCCACTACCTGACCACATGGGTGGTTGCCGTTTTTCTGATGGACACCGTGAAGAGGTCCGAGAGACAGGCACCCGAACAGCGCAGGAGGTTACTGACAGACTCGATACAGAGAAGTGGAGGCCGGAAAAGTGGAGTGAGGTCCCCCTCCTGTCTCCAGGTGACCTCCTCTCTGACCTTGCAGACCTTGCAGGGGCCTGGTGCAGCCCCTTCCACCCACCCTTCCCTGACCCACCACCCAGCTCCTTCTGCCTGCAGCCTCCCTGAGCCTCCGCCATCCTCCTCCCCCAGAAGGCCTGACTGTGTTCACACAGCCTGGGCCTGCCCTGCCGTCTCACTGGAGGAGCTCATGTAGTTCTTGGAAGGAGGTTTCACAGCCTGGAGAGGCGTGGGCCTGTCTGGGGCCTGTCCACTTGTTCAGTGCTGCGGCCCCAGGGCCTGGGCACAGCGGGGCATCCGTGAACACTGCCGAGGCACAGTGGGGCACCCCCAACACCACGGCACCTCTCTGATGGCCACTCATAGCTGTCCCTCTGTGATTTTCCTCCCAGCCCTGCCCAGGGTCACCCTCCAAGTAGCTCTGCAGCCATAACCCCTCTTGCAGGACCAGGGGCACTTCTGCCACACCTGACAGGGCTCCCGGGAGGGCCAACATCCAGCTGGACAGATAAGATGTGTGAACCAGTCTGTTGTGAGATGAGCACTGAGTGAGGCCTTTCGCTTTTCCCCACCTCCTGAGGGAAGCAGAGTCCTGCTCAGATGCCCACCACGTCTCCTCTCCTTGTGGGAGGGTGGCTGGACCAGGGGTTAAAGTGAGACTCATAAGCAGTGCTCTTGCTCAAGGACACCTCTGACGGCTGTCCGAAGCGTCCCCACCCCAATGGGTGGAAGAGGACATGTTCTCTGGCTCTCAGGCCTCTGCCAGGTGGCGCTACCCACTCGTGGACTCAGACCCAGTTCTGTCCCTTGCTGCCTCAACGTGGCCCTGGCCACAGGCCTCAGGATCACCGCTGACAGGCTTTGCTACCTGCTGGCCACCAGCCCAGGGCCCTGGGTGCTGAGGATGGCACCCTGGACCCCGTGCGTCAGACCACCTCCCACGGTGCCACATGGGCAGCAACTGTTTCCATGGTATTCCGGGGAAGGGGCTTGGGGCCACTCCTCTTGGGACTGTGTGGGCCTCAGTCTCCCCCTGGTCCCTCCTCAGCAATGAACCACTGTGCACAAAGTCCAGAGATCAGGTTTCATGCCTCAGCTGTGAAGGACATTTGTATCATATTTCATTTGTATCTTTTAAAATTTTCTTGTTATAATTGTAAAATTATACATAAAGAAGCACTTTTCATTTGTATCATTTAAACATTTTTGTGACAGTTATCATCATTCCACAGACCACACCAAGTCCTTGATGTCGACCTCTGTCAACCATGGAGCCTACCGGCTGCTAGCCTGACTGGGGTGGGCTTGTACAAACAGGCCAACCCAGGGGTTCAGGTCCCTCCCAGATGCAGCCTCACCCCAGGACCTGAGCCTGGGGTTCACGCAGCAGCGCGGGATCCAGGCCACGGGACGGAGTTGTATGACCTACATGTGTTTGTGTTATTAGCTCCAGAGCTGGCAGGCGGAGGCAGTGACACAATCCGAGGAACTGTTGACTCCGCTCAGGGCCCTCCCCACGCCTGCTGCCAGAGGAGCCGGCATGAGGACTGCACGTCCCCGCAGGGCCCTGCTGATGTCAGTGCCGGCGGGGGCCTCCCATGGGCCCTTGGGTGACCCTGGTCAGCTGCCTGGTCTCTGGCATCCTCCGTACCCATTTGTGCAGTCCCAGCTTTTGAGGTCCTGGCCTCC
The DNA here is from genome assembly GCF_055505025.1 of Bos grunniens. NCBI lineage: Eukaryota > Metazoa > Chordata > Mammalia > Artiodactyla > Bovidae > Bos > Bos grunniens. Next base: position 17,845,896 of record NC_141192.1, read on the forward strand.
CCCCTCCTCCCATGCTCCCTCGCCCTCCCCACCCCTCACTGGGGAAGGTGATGGGTGGGGCAGGAGTATCCCTGCCTGTTGGTAAGCTGGGAACAATGACCCCCAAGATGAGGAAGCAAGTTCCCCCTCTTTTCAGCCTTTCTCATAGATTCCTACCTCCTCTCTCTGTTGGTCCCTGTTGCTGGATGTTGCCAGCATCCGGGGATAAGCTAGGGAGAGCTGGGGCCTTGGCCAGGTGCCCCAGACTGCGGCTCCAGGGAAGGACCAGGGCTCCAGGCGAGGTGCCCAGCTCTGACCCACAGGTGGGGGGATCTTGAAGCCAGATCCCTGTCACACGGGAACCTCAGGCCTGTCCTGAGGACTGGGCACATGAGATGAGGTACGTGGAAGTTCTCTACGAGCCTGGAAGTGCCCCACAAGGTTAGCTGTGGTGTGGGTTTTGGTCCTGTAACTTTCCTGAGACAGGACAAGGGGCCTGTGGCCACACAGAACTCTGCAACAAGGGCTGAGATTGACATCAGTGTCAACAGGAACCGGGAGCTAGAGAATCGAGTAGAAGGTGCCAGGTGCTGGGTGCTGGGCTTGGGGTCTAACTCCAGGCTGCTTGGGAAGGGCAGCAAGGACACCCTTGCCCTCAAGCCACAAATAATAGTGTTGGAGAGGGCAGGCACGCTGAAGAAGGGCCTCATACTGTGTCTGCCTGAGCCCTTGGGCCCCTGTGGGGGCAGGGGACGGGGTGGAGGGGGCCACCGGGCATTTCAATTGCCCACTAAACAAAGCAGGTCCCTCTTGTTCAGTGAGTGCAGTTGGAACTTTGGAAAAGAGATTCCACTACAAAAATGAATATTGAAAAACCAGAGACCTCATCTAACCCCACAGCTTCACCAGTGAGGAAACTGAGGCCCAGAAAAGAGAAGTGGTTTGTCTAAGGCTGCCCAGCTCAGTTGCATCAGAGCTGCTGCCTAGGCTACTCACCGCTGGTCTGCGAAAAAAGAGCCAACACCCCGAGGACAAGGAGGACAAAGGCAAAGCGGGGTGCTGCCATGAAGGTCTGGGCCTCCGCCACAGCAACTTTGACATGACCCCCGAGGTGAGGCCTCAGGGCCAGGGGCCATGATGAGCAGATGCTGATCTGGGATGGAGAGGAGGGCAAGGCCTCCTCTGCCCACTTCTCTGACCAGCTGAGAGCTCTGTGGGTGGTCAGCCCCCTGCAAGCCCTTTCCAACTAATCAACCACTTCACCCCCTGCTTTCCAGCCTGCTACCTGCTTCTCCAGGCACTGTCTCACAGAACTCACTGCAAGTAACCGCGGCAGGCAGACAGGCGCCCCTCTGCCCATTTTACAGTTAAGCGCACTGAGGCACCGGCAGTAAGTGGACCTGGAACTGAGCCTCCCTGATGTCAGAGCTGTCCTCTCGACACTATTTCCTGATCTTTTCAATGTCTTTCCTCTGCTCTTCCTCCTCCCCACAACACGGGCTCTGCTCTCCCTGCACCCAACCCTGTGCTGACTGGCCCTACTTTGCCCTCACTGGCTTTAGCAAGGAGTTGCCCCAACCAGGGGCTTCCCAGGTCTCTCAGTCCACAGAGAGCTACCCGCCTTTCGCAGAGCCTGGGCCCAGTCCCTCCCCAGGAGGTGAACTTGACTGCAGAGCAGGCTCGGGCCAAGAACTTGGTCCTTCAGCCATGACTGGGTGGGACTAGGCCGGGACATCCAAACAAGCTCCTGACACCTGCCCTTTCCCTAAGATACAGCCCACATTTCAGTGCCAGGGCAACCAACTGTCTCAGCTTATCCAGAACTCTCCTGGTTGGCACTTAAAGTCCCCAGGAAGTTCCTCATACCTGGGCAAGCTGGGACACCTGGTCACCCTACTCAGCATACACGTACCTAGGGTCTCCACGCCTTCCCCGCCCTCCACTGAACAGGGTCTTTCTTCTTTTTATTCCCCTGATCCCCACTGAGGTCAGTGAGTCCACTCAATCTGTCTGGCCCCCTCAGACTCGGCTGAGGCCTAGCCCAGGCCCAGAGTAGAGTTAAAGGCCCAGAGTCTGCTAAGGTGAGCAGAGGGTCTACAACCTATTGGGGGCAGCCTACTCTAGACCCTGTGAGAGAAATAGCAGAGGGAGCCCACAAAAAGCCTAGTGGGATCCTGGGTCTTGATCTCAACCCAGCTTTATCTTCAGGCTGGGAGGTAGGTCACTCTGGGTGACCCCAGGTGGGGGAGCCCTAGAGCTGGAGTCAAGCAGGGCTGCCTGGGGCTCACTGAGACAGCTTCTACCTGTCTGGGCTTGAGGTGAGTCATTTCCTCCCCCAGCTGGTATGAGGCTGGGAGGGGAAAGGAGGGGATAGTATCTAAAAATAGTAGGGCCCAGCCTTGGAGATACCCAAAGAGCTTCTCCTTGGGCAAGGGAGGAGCCAGCTTCTCACCAGAGCTGACACCAGCTGTGACTTCAGCCAGCTGCCTGCATCCGGCGGAGGAGAAGGGCGCCGCCCACCCCTTCCCAGGCTCAGTGTAGGGTGCTGAGGTGTGGAGGAGGCATCTGGAGGGCTGAGGCACAAGTAGCATTGGGATGGAGTGGGAGCTTGTACCAAGGCCTCAAGCAGACAGGGCCAGGAAAGAGGAGGGTAAGTCTGTGATTCGGAAGGCTCGGCCCTAGCAGGAACGGCAGGGACTGGATCACCAGCCTGATTTCCCTCCACATCATCTCCACAGAACCCGGTTCACTCCCCACCCCTACCCACACACAGAGACACACACGCAGATGCACAGACACAGCCGCACACTCAGCTGGCCTGTGAGTCACTTCCCTCTAAGAGGACTTATCCCCCTGCTAAGTGGGACTCAATTTCCCTGGTCAGCAACACAGACTGAGGACCCACTGTGTGCTTGACCCACACCCTGGGAAACAAGGAAGCAAACAGTAATCATGACTGTCCTTGGCCTTGGGGACACTTTAAGAGGCCCCCTCAGGAAAGGGCAGCAGAACAGCCAGAGCAGAAACATAAGAGGCAGGGAGGGCCCTGAGCGGTGGGACAATTGGGAGGCCTCGGCTCAAATCCTGGCCAGCCGTCTTCTACCCACAGGACCTGACACGTTACTTGACTTCTCCCTGTCTCAATTTTCTCATCTGTATAATGGATGATATATAAGGTCTTCCTCACATGTCAAATGCCATATTGCCTATAGAGTCTCCAAGCAAACAGACCTGTTTCCATTAAAGCTCATGGTGTGAGGCTATCAACTTAAAAAACCAAAAAGGCACCACAGGCTTCAGTACACATTTGTAACTTAAAGACCCAAGATGATAATATTCTGCCTGGCCCCACTCGTGACAGGTTAAGATGAGCAGTGGTGTAAAACTGCATTTTACAACAACAGCAATGGCCACTAGTATGAACACATCGTAGTTACCTCATTTTCTTTAAAAAAAAAAATGTATTTGTTTGGCTGTGCCGAGTCTTAGTTGCAGTGTATGGGCTCTTCGTTGCAGGCGCTCAGGCTTCTCTGTGTCTCCAGGCCTCCAGAGCGCGCAGGCTCAGTGGCTGTGGACGGGGGTGCTTAGTCGCCCTGCAGCATGTGGGATCTTAGTTCCCCAACCAGAGATGGAACCCACGTCCCCTGCATTGGAAGGCAGATTCTTAACCACTGGACCATGAGGGAAGTCCCCCTCATTTTCTCTTGTCCTCACAACAGCCTCATACGGCAGGCATTATTATCCCCATGTTACATGTGGAAAAATGGAGGCCCAAGGACAGTAACTTGCCTCACATCATACAGGTAGTATGGGGCAGAGACCATGTTTGGACCCACTCTTGAGTCCAAACTTCTTGTACTTCGTGGGGTGTAAGTGGAGGTCTGTTATGTCTGGAGTTGGGTCTGTGACTCTCTGACTTTTGGAGGAAGGGGCCCTTGGAGACTAGCCTGGGGTGACTAGACTATGCCAAGCCTTTAGGGGCTGCCTTCTGTCTCAAATCCCTCACCCTGAGGCCCCACCTAGAAACACAGAATGTACTCTGCCCTCTCTCGGGGTTACCTCTTGTACTCACAACAGCCCCGTGAGGGAAATACCACAACTCCCACTTGACAGAAAAGGCAGACAGATCAAAGGGATCACGAGCCTTTGGTGGCCACAGACCTGGGGGAGGCAGAGTCTGCGTCCAGTGCTGGCCCCTCAGACTCCTAACTGAGGCTCTGTCCCCGCACCCCGGCTGTCCGATTTCAAAGGGGAAGGGGCAGGAATGCCTCTGCTCTCTCAGGCTCTTCACACTTTCCCAGAACCGTCCCTGTTCCCTCCTGCTAGGTTGCACGTAAAGCCCAAAGCTTGCATCACTCAGTGGGCCCCCGGCTCCAGTAAGAGCCTCTTTTCTGTTTCTGTGGACTTTCCCCACCGTTATCTGAGTCATCCTCTGCCGGTCCCAGGAGAAGGGACAGAGGAGGCCTCTTATCCCTACAGTACAGATGGACAGACTGAGGCAGGAAGTGACTTAACTCCAGTGCGTCAGGGGCCAGGGCTGGCAGCAGTCCAGGCCAGGAGGCCACTGGTGGAGCTGGCAGCACCCGGGGTGCCACGCCTTCAGTTTTTAATGCTGTAGAGTAGGCACAAATATCAAGAAATGTGTGTTGTGTTGCAGGCCCTGGGTGGAAAGACAAGTGATACTGCAGAAAAGATGAATCTGATAAAGGAAATAAAACAGACAAAACCCAGCACCCAGTCTTGCTCCTGTTACAGACTCCCTGAGCCCAGCCAGGTAGGGCTTGTAGCTCAGTTTTCTCCTCTATAAAAATCATCAGGGTTATCCTTTATTGGGTGACTTCTAATGACCACTGGGACTTAACACTTTATAGGCACTGTCTTATTTAATTCTTACTACAAGCCAGTGAGGTTGGTATGTATTAATACTATCATCATCTCCATTGGACAGATGGCTTACCTGAGGCTCAGAGAGGTTAAGGAACTTCCCCAAAGACACAGCGCTTGTTCCAGCAAGTATAGGACAACAAATCTAGGGGCTGGCTTAGAACAGCTCTCCAAATACAGAGGCAGAGGGGCCTCCGCGCGTGTGACGCCCACGTGGAGCTGCCCAGGTGTGTCTGCAGGTTGGTAACAGGAACTCATGTGTCTGTCAGCACAGTACGGGGGGCGTGGAAGGACCAGCGAAGAACAGAACGCCAATCGCCCGGGGTATAAAGAGCCAGGGCACCCTGGAGGCAAGGGGGATGGGGACAAGCCTTTCCGCACCGCCCACCCGTGCTGGGCCGAGCCAGAAGCCGACGGCGCCCGCCCCGGAGCCCAGCACAGGTGGCTGGGAGAGCAGGGCGCGGGGAGAGGGCGTAACTGCTTCGGGCGGGTCCCGCCGGCACCGTCCCCTCCCCCTTCCCAGCCGCAGCCCCTGACGGGCCCAGCCGCACGTTCCCCGCGATTGCCTCATCCGACCGCGGCGGCTCGCGCCCTCCCGCACGTGTAGCACACAGCACACCCCTGGCACCGGGAGGGCGGGGCCGCCGGGGCTGCCCCCGGCCTGTCCCTCCCCCTCCCCGGCCCAGACCACGGCCAGACTGAGTCCCCAGCGGCCCATTCACCCGGCTGCCGGAGCCTCGACCCAGACACCTTTGATGGCTGCCCTTTGCTCCGTCTGGTCCGGGTGGACAAATGAGGGAAATTGAGTAAGCCAGCTTACCAAAGCAGGAAACTCCTGGCCACTTTGTTACGCATGATTTTTCAGCAACTTTTCGGGGGGAGGCGGGGCAGGGAGGATTTCTGGAGTGAGGATGACTGGGGACTCATGCCGTCTTCCGGGCTGTGAGCACCCTCCAGGCTGGCCTCACAGCCCTGTGTACCTCCCAGGCCAGGCACAGTGCTTGACACTCGTGAGTGTTCCACAAATTCTGAAAATGCATTTCCTCACCCTCTTCCTGTTTTGAGTGGCTGCCAGAAAGAATGCCCAGGTGAAAGGGGGCGGGCTTTAGTGCAGGAGCTGAAAGCTGGCTGTTGGGGCTTTAGGTTTTGCCTTTGGCAGTGAGTTTGCTGTTTCTCTTGGGCAAATCCTTGATCTCTCTGGGTCACATTTCTGGGGAACTCAGTAATAAGGTAACGTGCTTGGCCCTAAAGCTCAGGACAGACTTTGAACTTCTAGCAGGAAAACGAACCTTCCATTTAAAGCAGAGATTTCCTGTCGAACATTAATATTCTCCTGGATCTTTTAGGCAGGAGCCCACAGTATTCTGTCTAGACTCAGTGACATGTTGAGAGGCTCTGTTGAGAGAATCAAGTCCAAGTTCCTTGGCTTGGTATCAAGGCTTTCTCACGTGAGTTCCACCCAGCCTATCTAGCCTCACCCTCAACCTCACCCCTACTCTGTAGCCTTAGGGGGAATCTCAGACTTCCCCAAACATACTACACACACAAGGTGTTCATACAATTCTGTCCTTGTTCATGCTGTTCCCTCTGCCCAGAATGCTCTTCCCTACACTCCTCAAATGATTGGCTCCTGACACAGATCTCCACTGAAATGACACCACCCCAGAGAGGTCTTTCTCCAGTGTCCAGGAAAGCAGGGGCTCTGGCTCTGATATTCCCTTTAGCGCTTCCTTCCCTCCTCGGCTCTTATTGCACCTTGGGATTAGAAGTTTGTCTTTCCACTGGACTGAAAGGTCTATGATTGAGAGACCATGTTCATTTTCTTCATCTCTATATATCCAGCATTTACCAAGATGCCTGGCACATAGTTAAGAGGTTAATAAATATTTGTGTGAAGGAAGAAAGGGTGGATGATTGATTAGCAAAAACATTGAGAACAACCTACATGTCCATCAGTAGGGGATTGCTGTTATAAATGATGGCATGGTGGGATACGAGGCAGCCATTAGATAGATATAAACCCACATGGAAAAATGTTCCTGGTGTCTCAAGAAGTAAAGAAACGAAGTTGGTTCCTTTCTAATTAAAAATGTCAGAGCATGACATTTTTTAAATGTCAGGAGCATGTATATAGATAAAGACACAGATATGTCTGTAAACATAAGAAAAAGTTGACAGCGTACGTCAACTGAAATACCCCTGAGGAGCAGGATACAGACATTGTCACGGTTTATTTTCTATCTAGTACCTTGCTTAGACATCACCTCCTCTGAGAACCCTTCTGATGCTGCCTTTGTGTTGGAGGAGCTGCCTTGGAGCGTGCAGGCAGGTGCTCCAAAGCAAGGCCTTGGTGTTCCTTCCTCAGAGCCCATCCAGAGGCCATCGAGTGCGTGCAGGCAGCTGGGACGGGGGACAGCAGCTCCCCTGGGTGCGTGAGTTTGTCCACGTGCAGGTGAAAGCAGAGCTGCTGAGGACGAAGAGCAGACTGTCTCTACCCGCCCGGTGACATTGCTGCAGGTGGTCTTGGGCTATCAGAAGAGCTCCAAAATGCGACAGGAAACCTGGCCTCCGTGCGGGTCTGCACCCAGCCGGCTCAACTGCAGATTTGAGACAGTCAGCTTCAGCTGTGGGAGGTGCACAGGGCAGCTCCTCACTGTCCACTGGGCACCTCAGAGTTGAGAGGGGTGAGATGCAGTTCGGTGAAAACAGGCCTCCTGCAGCCAGCTCGCTTGGCTCTGTCCCACGGTGTCTGTCCCATGAGGCCTGGGACCACACAGTTCAGACCAGCGGGGCCAGGGGAGAGGAAGGAAGAGCGGCCAAGGGCTCAGGGTCAGATGTCTGCGTTTCTATTCCCACGGGTGCCTCTCATTATGCTTGTCAGGAAACGGAAAAGAGCGCAGACCTTCGCCTTCACTTTGTTTCGGATCTCAACCCAGTCTCTCTTCCCCTTGCCTGTCTCAGAAAAGGTTTCCCAGCTGGACATTCACGGGGTGGTGCAGGCGTGGGCCCTCCATCTGGACTCACCTAGTGTCCAGTGGTTTCCTGTTCACACCTACCAACCCTGTGACCCTGGACAAATGGCTTTGCCCCCTGTACCTTGGTTTCCCCACTAAATTAGGTAACGCCCGGGAAGCGTTTACAAACGGGCCTCATACCTGCAGGTGTATCTGTTACTATTTGTGTAAGCTGTCTTACACAAAAACAAATTGTCTATCTGTCTGTCTGGGGTAATAACCATGCCTATTTCACTGAGCTGTTGTTAGGATTAAGTTAGATAGTGCGTGTTAGATGCTTGGTGTGTTCAGTGTTTACTTGTTTTACTAAAGATAATAAGATGGAAATACAGATCCCTGTCCCGGGGATGCCGGGAGTGGGGTGGGGGGTTAGCATGGTGGCTGCTAGTGGCATCCCGAGAATGGCGTGCAGGGCCTCTGGTGGCCCAGGCAGTCATGTTGGTTCAATGGTGTTGTTACTGTGCTGGGTGTTGCTGAGTTGTCTGGTTAGTCAACTGCCTGTTCCCTCAGACCCATGTAAACCAGCTCCATCTGGCCTAACTTTCCCAATGCACCATCCTGGCAGCTGTCACAGGCCCAGAGCACTGGGCAAAGTGTCAGGCCTGCTGCAAAATATGTTGGAACTTTATCTGACCCCTGGCTCCTGTCCCATCCAGAAATACATTGGCTGAAACTTGCAGCCAAGTTCAAACAAGCCTGGGGGTTGGAGGGGGAAGGCGGTTCTGAATCACAAACCAGCCATTCCCTACACCCTGCATCTTTGTTGGCCCCCTTTTTATTTGCACGGTTCTACCGATTAATGCTGTTCCTAGTTATAAAACAGTTTTGAAAACCAAAGGTTTAATCCTGAGCCCTGGATTTGCAGATAAGGGGAAGAGGACTGTGCCCCCAAACTCAGAGAAGTTCATTGCAGAATTTTCTTCTTTTTCTTCTTTCGCTGTTGATTTGCGGTCACCTTTCTGGAGGCCAGGATCATCCTCTAGGCCACTGTCTGGAAATCCCCAGAAAGAGGCTGTGACAATGGCAGCGCTGGCAACCACGCTGGACTGGCACCTGGCCAGCTTTGGAGAGGGTGGTGCTAAGTCTGGGAGTCTCCACCCCAGTCAAGGGCTGGTGGAGTCTGCATCCCTGCACCGCCAGCCCAGTCTTTGTGACTCCCCGAAGGGGGCTCCCAGGCAAGTGTAGCAGGCCCCCAGGCCAGCAGGTCTTCCTTCAGATGCTCCTAAGGCTAAATCTTAGAATTAGTCTTAGTCTTAGAATTCTAAGTCTTAGAATAAAAGGAATTCCAGGAGCACCCCACCCCAAGCATGCATTTGGGCTTTCAGAGAGCTGGCTCACTAGAGAAAGGAAATGAGGAAAGGGAACGTCAGTGTGGTGTGGGGCAAAGAGTTCTAGATACTAGGTTAATTTTCAAGAGCTCCCAAATTTCCCATTACACGGGTCATACTGTCAAGACCCTAAACTTCACAGATTTGAAATTCATCAGATTCAGAATTTTTGAAAAATCAGCCTTGTCAAATTTGAGTATGGACTGGATATGAGATGACATTATGGAACAATTGGTTTTCTCAATGTGCTTATATAGGAAAACAGCCTGTTCCTAGGAAAAGTTAAAATCGCTCAGTCATGTCCTGCTTGCGACCCCATGGACTGTAGCCCACCAGGCTCCTCTGTCCATGGAATCTTCCAGGCAAGAATACTGGAGCAGGTACCTGTTCCCTTCTCCAGGGGATCCTCCCAACCCAGAGACTGAACCCAGGTCTACCCACATTGCAGATGGATTCTTTACCCTCTGAGCCACCAGGGAAGCCCAGGAATACTTGAGTGAGTAGCCTATCCCTTCTCCCCCACATCTTCCCGACCCAGGATTCGAACTGGTGTCTCCTGCATTGCAGGTGGATTCTTTACCAGCTGAGCTACCAGGGAAGCCCTCATTCCTAGGAAATTCATGCTTAAATGTTTGGGGCTAAAATATCATGATGCCAGCAACTTCTTTTCAAGTGGTTCATCAAAAAAACTTGCTACAGATAAAGCAAATCCTGCCAAAGGTTAATAATCGTTGCATTTAAGTGGAAGGTACATAGGTGTCTATTGTGCCATTCTTGCAGGATTTCTATTTGTGTGAAGACTTTCTCCCTAAAATCTTAAAGGGAAAAAATTTAAATAAAATAAGCTATCCACGTGCAAAACAAGACAATGTGTAATTCAGCCTGCTCCAGCTGAATTTTACCTCTTTTCTGAGGACAGAAATAGTAGAAACAAGATGGTGTCCAGGATTGCAGAGTTGAGCCAACCAAAGAGAACAAATTATTTTTAAAGAGTTTATTAAGTACTTGTCTGGAAACAGTACTGGTAGTTAAAAATCCTTTTAGTTCATGGCCAGTGGAGGACTCATTGTGGAATATGGGAAATTTCAGCCCTTTTAGCTTATTGGCACCAGATTTAACACAAATCAGGAAACACATTTTGAAGACTTGCTATGAGCATGGCCCTGAAACATCACCAGGGGTGTTTTTCCCTTGCCTACAGTCTGATACTGCGTGCAGGGTAGCCATAATTTTTCACTGTGGTTTTTATGGGCTGAATTGTGTCCCCCACAAAACTCCTATGTTGAAGTCTTCATCCTCAGTGCCTCAGAATGTGAACTTATTAAAGAATAGGATCATTGCAGATGTCTTTAGTTAAGATGAGGTCAACAGTGTGGACTCTATCCAATCTGACTGGTGTCCTTATAAAAAGGGGAAATCTGGGCACACGGAGAGAGCCACATATACACAGAGAGAACAACTTGTGAAGATAAAGGCAGAGACGGGAGTGTTGCTTCTACAAGCCAAGGAACGCCAGAGCTTGCCCGCAAACCATCAGAAGTTACGAGTGAAGCATGGACTAGATTGTTCTTCGGAGCCTTCGGGTGTCAGCGTCACTGGGACCTTTATTTCAGATTTCTAGCCTCCAAAACTGTGAGACAGTACATCTCTGTTGTTTAGGCCATCTAGTTTGCGATTATTTGTTATGGCAGCCCTAATCAACTCACACAGTAGTAAAATGAACATACCATAAAATTTGCTATACTAACCATTTGTAAAGTATCCAGTGAATTAAAGACATTCACATTATTGGGCCACCATTTTTTTAATTTTTTTATTTTTAGCTAGGGAAAAACCCAAGACTGTGGGAAAGTTGGAAACCCTAGTTCCATATCTGCTTCTGCTTAGCTGAGTGACCTATTTCATCATGTGCGCAGTAAAGAGACCGGCAGATGACTTCCTGCTCTGATACTATCATTGCACGTATGTGGAGAAATTATAATAGCAGTAATAGCTCACAGCTTAGTGAGCAATTATTACGTTCCAGGACCATGCTAAGGGCTTTAAAAGGATTATCTTCTTTTAGTAATTACAATAACTTTATCAGGGAGGTATCATTAGTCCCATTTTACAAATGGGGAAATTGAACCTCAAAAAGATTAAAGAAATTAATTGAGCCTCGATTTTGACAGCCCTGGGATTTGAATGAAGGTAATAACCACCACTGTGCCTACTGCCTTCTAGCTCTTTTGGCCACACTGGCCTGGGAGCAAGTTAAAAACAGAAGGTACTGATTGGCTTGAAACATAGTTTATGTTTTTGCCAAATCAGCCAGCTGCTCTAGAGCCCCACTTGCACAGTGGTTACCAACCCACCCAGCTCTCTCGTGTCCCTCCTTGTGTTCTGGAGGGACTCTGAAGAATCCAAGAATTCTAAATTCAAACTTGACTTTCCAGGTCACTCTGAAGTTATATTTTAACAGCTTCTTAGGTAGACTTACACATTTTGGATATCGATACATGTGGTATATGGGTTTCCATTTGTGTTCTTTCCAGTGCCCCAAATGACAGAGGCAGCCTGGTTACTATGGTTCCCCTGAGCCAATGGATCTCCAGTGGCCTCCCAGTGGTGGCCAGAGCTTGAGAGTCTCTTAGAGTCAAATGGAGAAGCCACAACCTTTGAGCAGGGACCAGGCCAAGATCTGCCCTCCAGCAAGTTCACCTGTTTGCATCAGGAGGCAGGAAGGTACGTTGCTGCAGCATGGGGAGAAGCCCAGCTCACCCACCTGGCCTGAATTGCTGCTCCACCCACTGCAGAGCCTCCTTCTCCATAACGCATACCCTCCTGCTCAGCCCAGATTTATCTCAGTTCTTAAATCACATTTGTTTTCTATCCCTCTGCATACCCCTGTTCCCCAGAATAGAAAAATCTAGAGCAGGTTCTCTGGCCAAGGAGAAGGAAAGACGGAGTCCTGGAGAAGATGACAGGGTGGAGGGGAACTCGGGGAGAAGACCGGGGACCCTTAGCCTTAAGAACGGGGACCCTTAGCCTTAGGGTGAGTGAGAAAGCAGGAGGAGATGGGTAAGCTGGACGGCTCAGCGCTGCACAGTGATCCTGCTGGGAAGAGCCACTGTGCCTTATGGAAGGAGTAGGCGGGGAGGGGGGTAGCTGGGCGACTCAGCAAGGCCCGGGTGCTGCAGAGATGGGCTACCGTGGCCTCTTTGGGTGGACTGCAGCCCCACGGCAGAGCCAAAATAGAAACACTGCCTCAGCTTGAGGCTTGATGAGGAGATGAGGGGGAGATGGCAGGAGGCTGAAAATGCCCATGTGTGGCTGTTGCCCCATTCCAATCCCATTCTCCCAAACACCCTGCAACTGTGGCCAGGACTGATGGGCTTCTGAAGCACAACGGTGACCAGTTCCCTGTGCCCCTCACAGCATGTCTCTGGGCCCAGCCAGGCAGTTGTTAAACCCATTTCACCAGCGAGGGACATGAGAAGCGGAGAGGTGATATGCCTCACTTGAGGTCACACGGCCAGGAAGGTGTGACCACGAGGTGAGGCCAGCAGTCAGGCGTGGGAAAGGAAAACCAGTGGCCAGATTCCAAAAAGGACACACGACGCTCCAGCATCGGAGCTCCCACTGATGGAGCACTTCCCGGATGCCTGCTCTCTCGCCCAGCCCCCCTGAGCCTTGGGAAAACACCTAGAAGGTACTTATTATCCCCATTCTGCAGATGAGGCATCAGATGCCCAGAGATGTTAAGTCCATTGCCCAAGGTCACACAGTTGCAAGTGATAAGACGGACACCCCAGGTCAGGGGGCAGAGTGTATGCTGGCCTTGTTTACAAGTGTGAGCCTTGAGTACACGGGAGAAAAACCCACAGCGAATGCGTGTGTGAGACAGAGGGCCCGATTCCAAGCAGCGGGCAACAGCTGTGCTGGCAGGAGCGGGTGGGAATGCATGTGAGAGCGCCCCTTTGACGGTGGCCAGCAGCGCGTGGGAGTGTGTTGACGGCAGGGTGTGGGGTGGCAGTGCCATTGCCGTGTGTATTTCTGCTGGCAGCGGAATGTTCTGGTCTGTGTTGATAAACAACAGTTTGGGCAGGCGCAAGGCTGGAGCAGGACAGAGGAGAAGCACCAGGGGCGGGCGAAAGCAGGAGGAGGGGGTGTGTGCCCAGGGGTGACGGTGGCCCAAGCCTGCAGCTCCTAGAATGAGGGGCAGCAGGATGGTGACTCTTGTTTTCTCAGCTGACCTCACTGGGTGCAGGTCCCTTTACAAACCACCTGCCCATAAACATGAAAAACAGGAGCGGGGAACACGCTGTGAGGAAGAGAGGGTTCTTCCTGGGTTGGTAGTTACACGGATGGAGGTTTAATCAACAGCTGAGGCCAGTGGAAACACGTCATGATTTCCATGGCCAAGCAAATTCCTCAAAAGTCAGCTTCTTGGAAAAGGGGTCACCCCTAAGACCAACCCGGGTCATGACTGTAATTGGAGCACCTGAATCTCACCCTCACCTCCTGGCAGATGCTGGTGTAAGCCTGCCAGCATCATCCTGGGAGTCACCACATGCAAGACTGCCCGGGGCTTAGCCCACACCCCATCACTCCCCGGGCAGGTCCTCCCATCAGAATGCCCTGTTCACCTGCTCCCTCTCCATTAGCTGAACTATATGCTATCTCCGCAACCCTAGGTATTCCTCACCTCCTCCTGGATGCCTTCCAAACTTCCTGGATGGCCTTAGAACTGCCTCCTTCAGAACTCCGACCTCTCCTGTTGTCAGGGCCTCACACAAAGGCCTCGCCATGTGGATGGACCCTAACCATCTGCTCTGTGTGGGGCACTGAACTGGGCAAAACCCAGGGGCTTTGAAGACCCCTGAAGCTCCAATAGCTGCCCTCAGGGATCTTATGGCTGGCTACAGTTGGGGTGCCTGCTGGTTCATAAAGGGATTGAAGTACCCAACTGCAGGGCATGAAGTCTTGTCCAGGGCATTCATGCCACAGCCTGGGTCCTGCCGCAGTCTCCCTCCTGACTTGTAGTTTCCCTGATGTGCCAGGCTCGCCCAGACCTCTTAGTCTATACAGATCCTGTTCCCTCTGCCTGGGACTCCCTTTCCTTTCTCTTCTGCCTGGCAAAGGCCACTGTTTTCTAGATGATAGAAATGTGAGTAATTTTATATTCATTTTTATATCGTTTTCAAATCACTGGGTATATATTATTTGTCTAATTAGAGAGGAAGATAATACCCATTTTGTTTTGAGAAATTAATACTTTGACTTAAAAAAAAATGACAATTCATTACTTGGAGAGGCAACACCTTAAGTCATTACGTGTCTAATTTTTCAGATCAGGGAGTTTTGAAAAGGATCCCCGGAGAGGATGGAAGAAATGCAGGTTCCCTGGCTCAGGTGGCCCACGGGTGGCCCAGCAGCCCCAGTGGTTCCGAGGGCAGCCAGGCCTTCGACTCCAGACCTCGGAGATGAGCTCAGGAGCTGCCAGAGCGGTGGGAAGGGAAGAGGGCAAGCTAATAATGCCTTGCCACCCTGGCCTGCTGTTCCTGACACGCCCTCATGGGGCAGGGCCAAGATGAGAGGTTCCCAGTTCCTTTAAGTGGGAGCCGCCACATGCCTCGCCGTGTCTAATAGACACTGGGGAAACGGCAAGGAAGGCTGCCTTGATGGCAGGGTGCGCCCAATCTTTGGGCTTGGATGAGGCTTGGAGAGGTCATTCAGTCCATTCTTCTGCCTCTAGGCAGCACTGGCATGATCCCAGTTGGGCCTTTATCTTGTTCTGAGGACTCCCAGTTTCCCTCCTCGGCCAATCATTCTCGTGCCTAAACATTTCTAGCCAGGAAGTACTTCCTCATGTCTAATCCAAACTCTCTCCGCCATGGGATGCCATCCTATGGCTCTTGTGAGTCTGGCTAGAGACAGGAAAATGCCTCTTGCTTCCCTGCCTCCTCCTAGGTCGGGAGCCCTAGAGCCTTGAATCAGGACCAAAGTCCTGTCTGTGTGACCCTAAGCAAATCGCTACTACTCTTTGAGCTTTGGTTTCCTCACCTGTAAAATGGGGCCAATGATATCCATAGTGTAGGAACCAAGAGGACTGAATGAGACTGAATGCAAATGTGTGGAAGAGGCATATAGCTTGCTGCTAACGTGAGGCTATAATTATTAATAATAATAACCACCATCCTGGCTGAACCATTGTACAAAATCGTTTCCATTGTGAAGGTACACAGGGTAGTTTTAGGTGATACAAGAACAGGTATTTTAAATGAAAATTTAATGTGTGTTAGAAAAAACCCTGGCACATCAAATCCAGGATTTCACAAATATTTAACAAGGGCAAGTTAAGACAAAAATTGAACATGGTTTTAAAGAAAACTATTAAGTAAACGATGCTCCGGGTAGCACAGGGTTAGGGCAGAAATTGTAAAGGTGGTTTGGAAAATGCCGGCTGAGTGGAGACAGACGGGATGTGGGAGGAGGAGGTTAGTTCTTCAGAGTGGGCAAGAGAGGCTGAGCCGGGGAGGGAAGTCCCCGGGGACGGGAGGAGACACCTGTTGAGCGGCTGTTGAGCATCCTGCCCACAGATGCAGCCCTCTCTGGTTCTGGAACAGTTTGTCTTCCCCAGAGCTGGGTTGTTACAAATTCCAGCAAGGCTGGTGGGCAGGCAGGGTTGGGATTTCCTGCCCACAATCATGGTCCCCAAGAGCTCAGAGCCCTCTCTGCATGCAGCTCTCCCCTCTGGGGAGAACTGAACAATACCAACTCCACCCTGGAATCCCTGCTGCAGCATCGCCCACCCATGGTTGCGAGCCTGTGGTGTGGAACTCAGCCAGTGACTGGGAAACCACAGCTTCCCAAACAGATCCCCTCTTCCACGCTCAACGTGGGGCTGGCCAAAGAGGCCCTGGCAGAGAAGGTCCTCTGAGACCCACTGTGTGCCGGGTCCCTTTCTGAGCACCAGGGACATAGAGTGAGCAAGAGAGGCCCCTGCCTTTCAGGAGCTCACAGCCAAGCCAGGGAGACCCACCTCTCCAGAGGTTTTGGGAGAAGCTCCAGGCCCTTCGTTTATCTTCCATCCCCCAAACCTAGAACTGAGCATTATTATGCTTCCTCTTGAGCTGGGGTTCCTCAAAGCCTGGGATCTGTAGACGAGTTCTCTGGAGTTTGAGAGCTCTCTGTGAGACTATACAATGTTTGTGTTTTCATTTGGAAATAATATAAAAAATGAATATAAACATATTCTATATCATCTGGATGCCTGGCTCACAGCCGATTATGGAATCACAAAGTTTTAATGTCTACATTTGCACTGATGTTTATAGAAAGCAGTTAACTTTTTTTTTTTAAGCGGAAGCTACATACAGTAGAATATACAAAGCTTAAGTATAGAGCTGGATGAATTTTCACAAAGAACACATCTGTGAAATCAACACTCAGATCAAGAAACACAATATTATTACTGCCCTCTGGACACCCTCCTTAAAATCTTTCACATCCCCCCAGAGGTAACCACTATCCTGACTTCTCCGAACTTGATATAAGTGGGTCATATGGGATGACTCTTTCTTGACCCTGACCTCTTTCTCTCACCCTGTGAATTTCATCCCTGTTGTTGGCCTGTAGCCATAGTTGACAATGGTTTTAGCTTCTAATCCAACATTTCTCAAAGTGCGATTTTCAGCAGTGGTTCTAAGGGGTCTATGAATCCACCATTTGGAGCAAAGCAAATGTGGGTGCCTGCTGACTCATAGATTAAAACACCCAACTGCAGGGCATGCAGCCTTGTCCTGTGCGTTCACTCCACAGCCTAGGTCCTGCTGCAGTCTCCCTCTTGACTTGTAGTTTCCCTGATGTGCCAGGCTCGCCAGGCCTCTTGGTCTTTGCAGATGCTCTTCCCTCTGCCTGGCACTCCCTTCCTTTGCTCATCTGCCTGGCAAAGGCCAGGCATGTCTTGTGGCCTCTGAAAGTCTACTTCCTCTGGGAGGTCACCCCGGCTTTGCTGGGCAGGTTCAGGCACCCCTTCTCTTGTGAGTCCTTTGTGTTCTGCCCGTGTTCTCCCTACAGCATTTATCACACTGTGTGGTCATTGCAGGTCTGTTTCCTAGTTAGACTGTGGATTCTTCTTTTTTATTGAAGTATAATTGATTTACAATGTTGTCTTAGTTTCTGACATACAGCAAAGTGACTCAGTTACACATACCTACATGCATATACTTATTCTTTTTCATTTTCTTTCCCATTGTGGTTTATTACAGGATTTTGAATACATTCCCTGTGCTGTACAGTAGGACCTTGTTGTTTATGTATTTTAAATATAGTAGTTTTTATCTGCTAGTCCTGAATTCCTAATTTATCCCTCCCCACCCTTTCCCCTTTGGTAACCATAAATTTGTTTTCTGTTTGTTTGTGCGTGCGTGTTAAGTCACTTCAGTTGTGTCTGATTCTCTGTGACCCCATGGACTGTAGCCCACCAGGCTGCTCTGTCCTTGGATTCTCTAGGCAAGAATATTGGAGTGGGTTACCATGCCCTCCTTCAGGGGATCTTCCCAGCCCAGGGATTGAACCAGTGTCTCTCACATCTCCTGCATTGGCAGGTAGGTTCTTTACCACTAGGCACCACCTGTGAGTCTATTTCTATTTTGTAGATAAGTTCATCTGTATCATGTTTTAGATTCTACCTGTAAGTGATATCATATGATATCTGTCTTTCTCCTTCTGATTTACTTCACTTAGTATGATCGTCTCTAGGTCCGTCTATGTTGCTGCCAGTGGCATTATTTCATTCTTTTTAATGGTTGAGCAGTATTCCATTGTGTTGACGTAACATGTCTTCTTTAACCTTTCTTCTGTTGGTGGACATTGAGTTGCTTCTTTGTCTTGGCTATTGTAAATAGTGCTGCTAGGAACCCTGGGGTGCATGCATCTTTTCAAATTAGAGTTTCCTGCAGATATATGCCCAGGAGCAGAACTGCTGGATCATATAGAACTCTATTTTTAGGACTCTCCATACTATTTTCCATAGCGGCTACACCAATTTACATTCTATATTGTGGGCTTCTTGAGATGGGGAGTATGGAGTGATCTACTGGACTCACTCGTAGAAGGACTAACGAGGCTGTCTTGCTGCACCCCCACCCAGAGCCATCAAGGGCAGGGGCAGGGCTTTCTGTCCTGGTTCACCTCCCTTGTTAAATATGGGTTCAGGTGGCCCCAGCATCCCTGTATCATCAGCAAGGGTGGACAGCGTCAACCCTGTGGCATGGGGCTTCCTTAGACAAGCCACCACGCCAGGGAATTAAAGGCCTAGACAGCCCAGCTTGGGCCCAGTGCCAGGCCCCAGGGCCCAAGGGTGAGATACTTTACCAGGTAGGCATCGGTTTTCTCATCTGTAAAATGGGGACAATGAACCTGGTCACCTTCCTCTTTCCTGGGGAGAGTTCAAGGTTAATGAATGCCCAAGACCGGACATGACTATACTGACGATGGAGTACAAGCTGCCTGGAGGGAAGGGAATGGCCTTGGTGACCTTGGTTCTCTCTTCCTGCCTAGAACTGAGGGACTGTGAGACCCGTAGTTCAGCTGTGGCTGCTAATCTTGGTCCCCCACCCTGCCCTGGGTGAGCCTTGGCTCAGAGGCCCTAACTGCTTGCTAGGCACCTACTACCCTTATTTCTACCTAAACTGCCCAGCCTCATGCCCTGCCCCTCCAGTGCTATGGCCACTTCCAATACAGTAAATTGGATTTCCTTGTCCCTTCTAACAGAAGCCTACTCATAGTGTTCTGCCTCCTGGCAGCCTTCTTTTTCATCTACGCTAGTAGCATTTAAGAAGGGCTTGGGCCCTACCTGCCCCTCAAGTTTGACCCCATCCTTATCCTAAGGTAGAACTGGGGCCCCCCCCCCCCGAGTGTGACCTGGCCGCTCCTGGGAAGAGTAGTCTCCGCGGAATGGGGGTAGTAAGATGTAGCTCCTTGTTGCCGTGACAACTAGAAGCACTCCTGTAAGCCTCTTCATTGGCTACTGAGGTTGAGATCCCGCCTCTGCCATCAGAAAGCACCAACCAGAAGCAAGCAGAGTGAGTAGGGGCGATTAGAGCTGGTGAGCGTCTAGCTTCCTAAGAGGCAGGGAGACTCAGGGACACCTGATCGCACCTATCCTGGCTACAGTGGAGGTGTGTCCAAGAGTCTGTCGTGGGTGAGGGTGGGGGTAGGGGAGCATCTCGCTGGACGTTTCTCAGGCCGAGCTGGGTGAATGGACAGGGGAGGAAACAGTTTTTCTTTTCAGCAGTTCAGGCCTGGGAGGTCTAGCTCCGTGAGGCTGAGGCTGAGGCTGAGAGTTCCCCGAGGGCTGCCAGGCGGAGGCGGGGCCGGGGAGGAGGCTGAGGAGGAAAAGTATTAGGGAAGGGGGTGGGGAGGATCTCACTAGTAAAAGAGGTAAACGTTCCTGGAGGTAAGGGTCTGGGCTTGGAGTCACCAAAGAACCGAGTTTGAATCCTCTCTCTGTCCTTGCCAGCACACACGTGTGCCTTCCTCTCTCCGTTTAGGGGAAGGATTCCAACACTCATGACTTTGTGCAGATCCTTGTGCTGAACATTACAGGACTTTTCCCTCCGTGATGCCCTCAAAACGACCCTGAAATAGGTGGGTGCCATTTACAGGTGAAACTGAGGCTCAACGAGGCTACGTGGAGAAAGCCGAAGGTGAGCTCAGTCCCCAGACGTGAGAATGACCTGGCAGTTATCTGGAGGGAAGTGGGAGGTGCCGTTCCCACCCCCACCCCCAGGCATCCTGGCCTGTCCGGAAGGAAGGGTCGTGCCAAGCCTTGAGGCTTGCGTGGTTTCCTTTAGCAAAACTGCGTCAGGCTCTCTCTGGGGGGTAAACCGCCTCTGACTGGTGACAGCCTCTCTACTACTTAAGATCAGAAAGGGGAAACCTGTAGATTTCATTGAAGTTCCTGTGCAGGAGACGTGGGTTAAAGATTAAGCCGCCCTTGGGGAAGGAGGGAGAGAGTGCTTATAACTTTTTGCCCTTTTCAAAACCGCCTAGAATTACTAATGGAAGGCTTCATTTAACAATAACAGAGCCATTTATTAATTTAGCCTAGTTGGGATTGAGACTTGGCAAGAGGTGGCCCTACTATGGGACCGCTCTGATATGCTCCAAGGGAGGGGCTGAGCCAGCAGAGTGGGTGGTGGAATTAATCTTAGATTGGACCTAATCTGAGCCTCACATTCTTCATCTGTAAAATGGGCTTCATTGTGAGGAGTAGGAAAAATAATCATGACACCCACTAGAGCTTTTCTTGGTGCCACCTGTGATCCGGATGGAAAAGCAGTCCTCCCTGAAGAGCGTCCTCCACTCCACCCCCACTCCCCAGAATTTCCTGGGACCCCTCAGTTATAGGAAGAGGTTTTTTCCCAGATGCCCTTGCAGTTCACATCCCAGGGCCAGATTTGTTAACACTTATGCTTACTCCTTGGAAGGAAAGTTATGTCCAACCTAGATAGCATATTAAAAAGCAGAGACATTACTTTGCCAACAAAGGTCCGTCTAGTCAAGGCTATGGTTTTTCCTGTGGTCATGTATGGATGTGAGAGTTGGACACTGAAGAAAGCTGAGCACCGAAGAATTGAACTTTTGAACTGTGGTGTTGAAGAAGACTCTTGAGAGTCCCTTGGACCGCAAGGAGATCCAACCAGTCCATCCTAAAGGAGATCAGTCCTGGGTGTTCATTGGAAGGACTGATGCTGAAGCTGAAACTCCAATAATTTGGCCACCTCATGCGAAGAGTTGACTCATTGAAAAAGACCCTGATGCTGGGAGGGATTGGAGGCAGGAGGAGAAGGGGACGACGGAGGATGAGATGGCTGGATGGCATCACCGACTCGATGGACATGAGTTTGGGTGAACTCCGGGAGTTGGTGATGGACAGGGAGGCCTGGCCTGCTGCGATTCATGGGGTTGCAAAGAGTCGGACACGACTGAGCGACTGAACTAAACGGAACACCTAGGACTTCCCAGGTGGCACTATTGGTAAAGAACCGCCCCCCCCGCGAGTGCAGGAGATGTAAGAGACATGGGTTTGATCCCTTGGTTGGGAAGATACCCTGGAGGCATGGCAACCCACTCCAGTATTCTTGCCTGAAGAATTTTATGGTCAGAGAAGTCTGGCAGGCTATAGTCCATGGGGTCGCAAAGAGCTGAACACAACTAAAGTGGCATAGTACAGCACACATGGAACACTAAAGAGTTGCTGCTGCTGCTGCTGTCACTTCAGTCATGTCCGACTCTGTGCAGCCCCATAGACGGCAGCCCACTAGGCGTTAGGTGGCTAACACTTAACAGTCTGTGTTAAGTGTTGGACTCTGATCAACCCTTTGAATCACCCTGGAACAACCCTTCCTTTCTTCTGAAAAATGCTTTTTATCATCATCCCCTTTTTGTAGATGAGGAAACTGAAATTTACAGAGAGGTTAAGAAAGTTCACCATGTAAATTTCAGACTCTTTCTGATGCAAGTGACAGAAAAACCTGACTCAAACTTGTTTATACCAAGAAGAGAATTTACTGACTTGGGAAACAAAGTTGAGGTATGGTTTGATCTGGAAGCTCGAACGTATCATAAAGGCTGAATCTTTCCACTCTGCCATCAGTGGTCTTCTGCAGCTCCAGGTTCATATCATCCCAAATTCTAGGTCGGTAGAAAAGCATCTCTTCTTAGTAATCGTGACACAGGTCCCAGGATTTACTTCAATTAGACTACTGGTGGTCATATAACCACACAAATAAAAACCCTGCCCAGGAAGGTTCAGCGCTGTCTGATGGGTCTGGTCACAGGTCCCATGCCAGCAGCCTCACCTGTTCAATGAGCTGAAAAGGAGGAGGAAGAAGTGTTTGTCCAAAGAAGCACTGGAAGAGATGAGGGATGGATGCCCGCAGCTAATCTACCTCTGTCCCCCACACTGATGTCACAAGGTCACACAGCTGAAAAGAGGTAGACCCTGGCAGTCTGGCTCCAGAAAGCATGGCCCTTAGGTGCTAGCCTGGTACTAAGGTTCTAGTAGAGATAACTTAGATATGGGAGATGAGGCTCCCCCTCACCCTGGGAGGGAGCCCACCACTTCCTCACTGGTCCCAGGTCAGTCCTCATCACACCTGGTGCGCATGCCCACCTCTGGCCCTGGCTCTGTTGCTCCCTCGAAGGTTCCGGAGCCCTTCTTACAGCTGGGCCTGGGCTGTTGCCAGCCACGCTGCCAGAGGCACTCCACGTGTTGGAGTTATGCACTGTCCTGGGGGCAAGTTGCTTTCTGTTCCTACAAGCAGAGAGGAGGTTCCTCAGCGGCCGAAACTGTTCTCCCTTGGCCCCTCTGTGGTCCTCCTCTGGGACCCGGCAGAATTTGTGCAACAGGCAGCAACTGTGATTTTGAGGGACCCTAGGAAGGTCCTTCTCTAACCCCTATATTCCTCCTTTACTTTTGAAAATTCCACCACTAAATAGGATGTCACTCCTTTGATTCCTGTGAAGATTTAAATTCCTCTGAGAGGGGGGCATAGTAGGTCTTATTACTCATTCACTCTTTAGTGAGATGTAGTTCACAGAATCTTTCCCGAGAGCAGGTTTTGTTATCATGGCCACCATTTATTGAGTGCCTGCCATGCATTCTCCCCTGATTCAAGAGTTTCTCGTACATTATCTCATTTAAATCTCACAACTCTGTGACGTGAGTGCTGAAGTCTTCCTTGTTTTACAGATAAGAAAACTGAGGCCCACAGAGGTTAAGGATCCTGCCCAAGGTTTTCAGGCAGTGGAGCAGGAATCTGAGTGTAGGAAGTCTGGTTCCAGAGCCTTCCCTGCCTACCACGGCACCAAGACAGTCCCTAACAGTCTTCAGTTTACAAATGGGTTCAGTGTATTCACTGACATCTTTTGGACCTCCCTACAATTCAATGATTTAGTTGGTAGGATCATCCTCATTTGTCAGAGGAGAATGTTGAGGAGGCTAAGTTCAGTCAACTGGCGAGAGGCAGATGCAGAATTCAGACCCAGCACACTCCCATCTCTGCTCAGCTCTCCGTGACAACATGTGGCAACACTCAATGAGAGGAGCTTTGAGGCAGCTCCGAGATGGGAGAAGGAAGATGCAGTGGGCACGAAAGCAGCTCCTTCCTCTCTTCTCCCCCTCCTCCCTTCATCTCTTCCTTCTTTTCTTCCTTCCACTCATTCATTCATCCACCTGGGCACCAAGAATGGTCAAAACAAATGGCCCTCATGCCCTCATAGGACTGACAGTCAAACAAACAGAAACACTTGCCATTTCTTAAGTGTTAAGGATGAGCTGGGCCCTGTGCTGAGAGCTGAACATGCATCATGTTTCAGAGCCCTCTTTATCAGGCAGGAGACTGGGACTTAGGAAGGGAAAAGTGCGTTATGTCACTCATATTTTAAGTCCATTCAGACCTCAGGGTTCCAGCATCTCACCACTGGGCTGAACTGCCTCGCTCTTGGGGTACAGTGAGGAGCCAGTGAATATGTTCAAAGTGATAGACACACACACACACACACAGCGCTGGCTCTGTGACCCTAGCACCTGAGTCAGCCATCTCTGCTGTCTCCAGCACCAGGAGCCGGGCCCCATCCCATACAGAAAGGTGACGGGAGAGGCTGGTACACTTCAGAACCTCTGGGTTGAAACTCCCAGGGACGCTGAATGAGAGTGATCTAACCAGAGGTGCTGGAAGGAGAAACCAGGGCCTGGGGTCCGGGGGCGGTGGGGCAGGGGTGGGACAGGGAGGCCCTCCCTGGGTAGCCTTTCAGCATGTCTTCCTCGTGCCTCAGTTCCCCCTTCTGTAGGTTGCTGTGCTCACAGCTGTGTTTGAAGTAAGAGCCATCAGACACTTCCTAGAGCTGGCAGGATGCTCCATCCTCCCCACTTTCTGACCTGGGTTTTCTAAGCTCTTCACAGGGATTTAGTTTCCTACTTTACAGATGAGGAAACATGGCTGAGAAAGGCTGACGCATAGCCACATAACGAGTGTTAGAAATGTGATGAGAACCCACCAAGGTCTGAGTCTACTGCTCTGGCAAGAATCTATTAAGCACTCAGTGGGGCGTCAGAGTCTGAGCTGTGCCCAGGACACACAGCAGTGAGCAGGACGGGCTTGTCCTTCCTCCAGGAGCACCAGTTCCAGTGGAGGGTGACAGACAAGGGAGGAAATGTTGAGAACCTTAACAGGACAAAGTGGCAAGAGCCAGGAGACCTGTGGCGGGCAGAGGTTGACTCAGGGTTGTCTCAGTTCCTGTACTTGGGAGGACCCGGGCAAAGGTTTGATGACTGGGGAGTTGAAGTGGGGAAAGCTGGGATCTGGGACCAATATTCCTGGCTCAAGTGGCGTGCTGACTGGGAGAGGGAGTTGGAGCTGCCCCACCCTCAAAAATACCCAACCAAGGCCACTTTCAGCCTCTGTCGGCTGCTTCTCAAGTGTGCTCTGCCTGCAGGGAGTTTCCACCTGTTGATTTCCTTGTCTCGGGTGATTTCCAGTCCCACCTGCTCTCCTGGAACCCAGTCCACTCACCGTTCTTGCCCGGCATATACCAGGGTCACTCTGAGTAACTCTAGGGACCCGGGGTGACCTTAACTGCTTCTGATTCAGTTTGACTCATCCTCCCCATTTCTGGAAGGTGGCTCTTGGCCATTCTTATGTCATGCTTGGGCACCCGGGGCCTGTGGGAGTGGCATATCTCCCTCCCCACTCTCAACGGGTTAACCAGGTGGTTAACCAAGTCTGTGTCACACAGGGGAGGTGCGGGAGCCCTGAGGAGGGAACCCTCATCTGTCCAGATTAATTCACTCCCTCTCCAGCTCACTTTGGACATCTCCTTTCCAGTGAGCATGGACATTGTCCAGTCTACTTTCCTGTTTTTAACCGGAAAAGGACAATGTCTAGGAAGACTGTTGTTAATTGACCACTTACTATGAGCTGGGCACACTGTGCTGCTAAGTCGCTTCAGTCGTCCCCGACTCTGTGTGACCCCTTAGACTGCAGCCCATCGGGCTCCCCCGTCCCTGGGATTCTCCAGGCAAGAACACTGGAGTGGGTTGCCATTTCCTTCTCCAATGCATGAAAGTGAGAAGTGAAAGTGAAGACGCTCAGTCATGTCCTACTGTTAGCGACCCCATGGGATTTTCCAGGCAAGAGTACTGGAGTGGGGTGCCATTGCCTTCCATCATTAAACTCTCAAGCACTTCATTATTGGTCTTCATTTTCTAGATGTGGAAGGCAAAGATCAGAGAGGGAGCTTGACTTGTCTGAGGTCACACTGCATGGGACTGGCTGAGCTGGAATTGGAACCCAGGTATTCTTGACTCCAGAGTTGTTTAGCCAGGGCCCCTCACCTGACCATGCCTTCTGCCGCCCACAGGAGGAGGAGGACAGAGGGAGATCACCCAACCCCCAGCCTGAGCCGGTGCAGATCCAGCCTCACACATCCTCAGGATCCCTTCATTGTGGTATTGGAGGGGATAGAAGCCCCATGAAAAGCCACCATTTGCTTAACCCAGGGGTCTGAGGGCCATCACTGTCTTGGTGGGCAGAAACCCAGACTACAGACCCATAGGAAGTGATCGCCTCGTGAGTGGGCCAGATCTATGCTGCTTGGTAGGAGTCATGGCTGGTCAAACCACCTCATTTTTATGACCAACCTAGATAGCATATTCAAAAGCAGAGACATTGCCAACAAAGGTTCGTCTAATCAAGGCTATGGTTTTTCCTGTGGTCATGTACGGACTGTGAAGAAGGCTGAGCGCCAAAGAATTGATGCTTTTGAACTGTGGTGTTGGAGAAGACTCTTGAGAGTCCCTTGGACTGCAAGGAGAGTCAACCAGTCCATTCTGAAGGAGATCAGCCCTGGGATTTCTTTGGAAGGAATGATGCTAAAGCTGAAACTCCAGTACTTTGGCCACCTCATGCGAAGAGTTGACTCATTGGAAAAGACTCTGATGCTGGGAGGGATTGGGGGCAGGAGGAGAAGGGGACGACAGAGGATGAGATGGCTGGATGGCATCACTGACTCGATGGACGTGAGTCTGGGTGAACTCCGGGAGTTGGTGATGGACGGGGAGGCCTGGCGTGCTGCAATTCATGGGGTCGCAGGGAGTCGGACACGACTGAGCGACTGAACTGAATTGAACTAAGGCCTGCCACCTCAGCTCCCCTGCCCTTTTCTCTCCTGTCTGCTCCGAATCCCTCCCCCAGGTCCCTCCCACCCAACCTGCCTTCTCATCAGATGAGGCTGCGTACCCCACAGTGGACGCTAGTCACAGGTGGCTTTTGAGCACTTCAAATGTGCCTAGTGCAGCCAAGGAACTGAGTTATCATGTTCTTTAATCAATTTACATGTAAGCTTAAAAACTGATACTTGATGCAGTGGTTAGAAAACATTACAGTACGTTTGAAACAACCTGAATATGTGGGTCTACTTTTTCAACTGCAAATTTCCTGAAATCTAAATACAGATCATTTTCTGACAAAAATTTAACAAGTGTTTTGTATGTAAACGAGGTGCCACATCGTGAAGACAGAAGCAACAGTTAGAACTGGACATGGAACAACAGACTGGTTCCAAATAGGAAAAGGAGTTCGTCAAGGCTGTATATTGTCGCCCTGTTTGTTTAACTTATACGCAGAGTACATCATGAGAAACGCTGGGCTGGAAGAAGCACAAGCTGGAATCAAGATTGCTGGGAGAAATATCAAAAACCTCAGATATGCAGATGACACCACCCTTATGGCAGAAAGTGAAGAGGAACTAAAAACCCTCTTGATGAAGGTGAAAGTGGACAGTGAAAAAGTTGGCTTAAAGCTCAACATTCAGAAAACGAAGATCATGGCATCCGGTCGCATCACTTCATAGGAAATAGATGGGGAAAACAGTGGAAAGAGTGTCAGACTTTATTTTTGGGGGCTCCAAAATCACTGCAGATGGTGACTGCAGCCATGAAATTAAAAGACGCTTACTCCTTGGAAGGAAAGTTATGACCAACCTAGATAGCATATTCAAAAGCAGAGACATTGCTTTGCCAACAAAGGTTCATCTAGTCAAGGCTATGGTTTTTCCTGTGGTCATGTATAGATGTGAGAGTTGGACTGTGAAGAGGGCTGAGCGCCGAAGAATTGATGCTTTTGAACTGTGGTGTTGGAGAAGACTCCTGAGAGTCCCTTGGACTGCAAGGAGATCCAACCAGTCCATTCTAAAGATCAGCCCTGGGATTTCTTTGGAAGGAATGATGCTAAAGCTGAAACTCCAGTACTTTGGCCATCTCATGCGAAGAGTTGACTCATTGGAAAAGATTCTGATGCTGGGAGGGATTGGGGGCAGGAGGAGAAGGGGACGACAGAGGATGAGATGACTGGATGGCATCACTGACTCGATGGACGTGAGTCTGGGTGAACTCTGGGAGTTGGGTGATGGACAGGGAGGCCTGGCGTGCTGCAATTCATGGGGTCGCAAAGAGTGGGACACGACTGAGCAACTGATCTAATTTGATCTGAAAAAGAACTCATTAATATTTTATGTTGATTGCATTGAAATGATAGTATTTTTAATATATCAAATTAAAATGTTAAATATTATTGAACATTTAAGTATTTAAACTATTATTAAGATTACTTTCACCTGATTCTATTTTTAATGTAGCTATTAGAAAAATTTTCAATTACTTATGTGGCTCATATTATATTTCTATCAAACAGTGCTAATCTAGAGGATAAATGTGTGGGTTCAAATTCTGGCTCAGTGTGTCCTTGCAACTTACCCAACCTCTCTGGCCCTCAGTTTCCTTACCATTAAGATAAAGATAATAGCAGCACCTCCCTCATAGAGTTGTTCAGAGGAGTAAGTGAGATCATGTTTATAAAGCATTTAGCACACTGCCTGGCATACAGTAGTCCTCAGGAAAAAACAACAACAACATTATTATAGGCTTCCTTTTATCATCGAACCCAATTGCAGTTCAATTAAACTCAACAATATATATGGAGGGCCAGCTATGTGCCTGACTCTGAGGAGTCAATGAGGAACAAGCTGGCCTCTGTTCTCATGCAATGTGCATCCTCCAGGAGGGAGGTGGCCACTGAAAGAAACAAAGAAGAACAGGTAGTGATGAGTGCTGGGGAGAAAATGAAGCAGGGAGGTGTTGCTAGAGACTGCTACAGCAGGAGTGGCCAGGGAAGGTTTCCCTGTTTAGCATGGCCGACTTGGAACCAACCAGGTGATGCTGTGAGGGAAAGGTGTTTCCAGCAGAGGGAACAGCCAGTGCAAAGGCCACAGCCAATCCCCTGTGACGGCTATCTGTCTCCTGGATTGCACCATCTGCTTCATCAAACTTTCCACTTCTTTCATCTACCTCTCTCCTGGCTACTGCCCAGCTCCTGTGTTCATGGCAACCTTTGTAAAGCTAGTCCACATTATTCCTCATCTGTTCTGCTGTCTCCTGTCTGCCCCGGAAAATCTCCTCCCTCCGCTGGCCCTCCAGCTCAGGTCCGCTCTTGCAGGGTTTCCTCTGATGGTACCTGTCCCTGCTGGTCTCTCTCTGGGATTCTTCTAGATCGAACGCTTTGTTCTACACCATCCCCATTCTCAGTCGGCCTATTCTTCTTTCTGTGGCAGTCGTGCCCTTTTTCCCAGGGCAGGAACCAGAATCAGGTCTTCCGTTCTTCCTAGCACTCAGATGAGCTGTCCATTAACACCTATGGATTGCCAGATCCCCCGGGGAGGCATGTCTGCCCAGGCAGAGTGGAAAATCCCTGGCTGCGGGGAAAGGCTGTGGAAATTTCTTCTTAACATTCTCCTTACAGACTTGGACTTGTCCCAGGAAGCAGTGAAGCCTTTGCCCAGTGACCTGCAAGGCGGCTCTGTTCTTCCTCCCGCCCCCGCCCCCGCCCCCGCCCCCGCCCCCGCCCCCGCCCCCACCCCCACCCCACCCTAGGCTTGAACCCAGGGAGCAGCGATAGGGCGGGGCTCCGGGAAAGCAGCAGAGCAGCAGCTGGCCGCTGAGCTCTGCCGCAAAGATCTCTTGGTGTCATCCAGTCCAACCCCCTCAGTTCAAAGATAAAGAGACAAGGTCAGGGGCAAAAGCATGCTAGACTGCAGATTTCCTCTCTCCAGTTTAAGCTCCTTCCATTGGCCCAAGTTCCTGGGTTTCCTCATCTGTAAAATGGGAATAATAATAACAGGACCTACTTCACAGGACTGGTGGTATGTTAAGTGAGCTAAAGATGTAAGGGTGAAGTGAAGTGAAGTGGTTCAATCGTGTAAGACCCTTTGCGACCCCATGGACTGTACCCTACCAGGCTCACTCCGTCTACGGCATTTTCCAGGCAAGAGTACTAGAGTAGGTTGCCATTTCCTTCTCTAGGAGATCTTCCCAACCCAGGGATTGAACCCTGGTCTCCCGTATAGGCAGATGCTTTACTGTCTGAGCCACCAGGGAAGTGAGCTAAAGATGTAAGGATAAATGTAACCCTAAGCCTGCCCTTTCTCTAGCCCTGTGGGGGAGTGTGCAGTTCCCACTCTGCCTGCTTCTGACTTCTGGGGGTGGGATGGGGAGAGCAGGAGGGCCTCAAAAGGGTTTGACGTTTATCACCAGGTGCTGGCAGATTCCAGCAAGGCTTGCCCAGTGTTGTCTGTAGGTCTACAGCACGTCTGGCCCATGTTCGTCCTGCTGCTTTTTTAAATGTCAGTAGATGCAAATTTGGTGAGTAAAGTACATATTCCCTTAACATTGTTACTGAAGTCACAGGCTTGTTAGGTATTCACCCAGTGAATGATGCTGCTGCTGCTGCTAAGTTGCTTCAGTTGTGTCTGACTCTGTGACCAGGCTCCTCCGTCCATGGGATTTTCCAGGCAAGAGTACTGGAGTGGGGTGCCATCGCCTTCTCCGAATTAATGATGGTAAAAGTCACAATTTTTGGAGGCTGAGAACTGGTTGGGGGCAGGTTCTCCAGGCCTCAAGCCTTTCTCTCCTGGGGCCCAGGTCCCTCTCCTGTCCTCCGAGATGTGCCAGCCCGAATCAACTCTACTACTCTGTCCTCATGCCTAGATTACCCTCTCCCCTCTGAGGGAATGGGAATGTGGTGATAGGAGGCCCAGGAGAGAGAATGAGAAAAGCTGCCTTCACATTTTCAGGGCTGAAATCGCGTCCTTCCTACTCTGGGACCCTATTCTCACTCTGTCTCCAAATTCCTGCAGATTCATCACCCTCATTCAGCCCTTTACCACTTACCACCTATGGGCATGGGTGCAGTGGGCTTGACTCTCCACATTGTCCTGATGTGGAGAGTCATAAACGTGTTTGGAAGTGTTGTGCACTGTTGGTAGGAATTTAAAATGGGGAAAATGATATAGAAAACAGTATTGTGATTCCTCAAAAAATTAGAACTAGAATTATCATATGCTCCAGCAGTTCCACTTCTGAGTATATATCCGCCCCAAAATCAAAGCAGAGTCTCAAAGAGATATTTGTATGCCAATGCTCATAGCAGCATCATTCACAATAGCCAATGGAAGCAACACAAATGTCCTTTGACAGATGAAAGGATAAGAAAAATGTGGTATATCAATATAGTGCAATATTATTCAGCCTTAAAAAGGAAGGAAATTATGACATTTGCTATAATATAATTGAACCTTGTAGCTTTGTGCTGAGTGAAGCAAGCCAGGCAGAGTAAGACAAATAGTGTATGATTCCACTTATGTGATGTATCTAGAGACTTTAAATTCATAGAGACACAGAGTAGAATGGGGTGGGAGATGAGGCATTGTTATTTAATGGGTGTAAAGTGTCTGTTCTGCAAGATGAAAAAGTTCTGGAGATGGGTCGCACAGCAGTGTGAATATATTGAACACTACTGAACTGGACACTTAAAAATGGTTAACATGGTAAATGTTATGTTATGTGTATTTTACCGTAATAAAAAAGAAAGTATTTGAAAGTGGTTCCAGTGGGCCTCTCGAGGAGCTGGTGGGTTTGTCTTTTCTTCGACATATATGCATTGAACATTTTCTAGAAGCCAGGCACTTTTTTAGGGCTGACATTCTGTTGGCAGAGACAGACACTAAATACAATTTGCTCGTGGCTTCTCTTTACCTTCCTTAGTGAAAAATTTACTATATTTACACTGCTACTTCTAAGTCGCTTCAGTCGTGTCCAACTCTGTGCGACCCCATAGACGGCAGCCCACCAGGCTCCCCCGTCCCTGGGATTCTCTAGGCAAGAACACTGGAGTGGGTTGCCATTTCTTTCTCCAATGCATGAAAGTGAAAAGTCAAAGTGAAGTCGCTCAGTCGTGTCCAACTCTTAGCAATCCCATGGACTGCAGCCTACCAGGCTCCTCCATCCATGGGATTTTCTAGGCAAGAGTACTGGAATGGGGTGCCATTGCCTTCTAAATGGAACCCTAATTATAGCACTATAATAATTTATGCTTTAAAACTTCTAGGGGTAATTTTATGTACTTTTTCATGTGTGTTAAAATTTTTTAATCGATGTATAATTTACATACAGAAAAATGCACCCTTTTATTAGGTGTTCAATTCTATGGATTTGAAAAATGTATACTTAAAAAAAGTTTTATTGATATAATTTACAGGTGTGCTGCCGTCCATGGGGTCGCAGTCAGACACAACTTAGCAACTGAATTGCAGATTTCCCCTGTTAAAAGTGTACAGTTAAATGGGTTTTAGTATATTCACTGAGTTGCAGAATTAAGAATGTTATCATCACCCCCAAAAGAAACTCTATATCCACTAGCATTCACCCCCATCTTCCCCTGTCGCCCAGGCCTAAGCAACTCATTTACTTTCTATTTCGATGATTAGTTTTTTCTGGACATTTCGTATAAATGTACTCATACAATATGTGGTCATGACTTGCTTCTTTCACTTACCATGACATTTTTGAGAACCATCAAATGTGGTAGCATGGATTAGTACTTCATTTTTTTAATTGACAAATAATATTTCCACTGTATGAATATACCATGTTTTATTTATCCATTCATGTGGATGGACATTTGGTTTGTTTCTACTTTGATATTATGAATAATGCTGCTATGAAGATTCATACATTCATACATTCATTCATTCATTCATTCATACATTCATACATACATTTCATTTCTTGGGTATATCTTAGAAGTGGAATTACTGTGTCATATGGTAACTATATGTTTAACATTATAAGGCACTACCAAACTCTTTTCCAAAATGACTGTACCATTTTACAAACCATCCAGCAATGTATGACGGTTCCAGTTTCCCCACATCCTTGCCAGTACTTGGTATTGCCTGCATCTTTGATTATAGCCATTCTGGTAGTATGAAACAGTATCCTGTTTTATACTTCCCTAATGACCAATAGTTAAAACAATTTTTTTCATAAATGCTTATAGGGCATTCATATATCTTCTTCGAAGAAAGCTCTATTCAGATCTTATGTTCATTTTTTAATTAGGTTTCATGAGTTCTTTATATATTCTAGATGAAAATTGCTTATCATGTATAGGGTTTGTAAAATATTTTCTCCCAGTTTGTGGGTTGTCTTTCTACTTTCTTGATAGTGTCCTTTGAAGCACAAATATTTAAAAATTTTATAAAGTCTAACTTGTTGATCTTCTCTTTTAAAACTTGTATTTTTGGTGTCATATCTAAGAAGTCATTGCCTAATCCAAGATCATGTAGATTTACTTCTATATTTTCTTCTAAGAATTTTATAGTTAGTTCTTCCATTTAGGTCTGTGATCTACTTTGAGTTAATTTTTGTGTATACATAATTCTTAAAAAATTCAGATATTACGGTATAATTTACATTCAATAAAATTCACCATTTTAAGCATACAATTTAATTAGTTTTATGTAGGTATACTTTTAATCTTTCTTGATTGTTAGATTTTTTTTCCTGGGAAGTTAGGGATAGGGAAAATTGAATATATAGCCATTTTCTCTCTCTCATTTTTCTTTGCCTCACAGTTTTGCTTGTAAACGTATGTGTGTGATTATGTGGGAGTCTGTGTGTGAGAGAGAGAGAACTTTGACTTTACCATCAGCTTTTTAAGGGTTCCCACTTACTTTGGCTTCGTCTTGCAGGTCCACGGCCCCATTTCATTGTATGTAGGTTGAATAAATGAATGCAGTGATCAAGTGACCATCTATCTGCCAGTGTCTGCCCTCTGGAGCCATCAGTACTGCCTGGCCACAGATATTTTTATGCAGCTGCCCATTGTTGGGACTGAGATGGAGACTCCCCAGCTGGGACCCTGCATGGATGTGTCTGGGTTTAATGGACTGTTTTCTAATTTGTGATTCCTTCATAAAGAGCCCCCCTTGCAGGATAATTATAGAGTCCTGTATTCATCTATTAATTGGGCCTGATTTCTATGCCTCATGTTTCCTCAGCTTGCTGCCCCAGCAGCAAAAGCAGGATGAGGCTGACCGGGACACCTGAGCTGGGGAAGCAGCAGGGTTCAGTGAATTGAGCCAAAGGCCCAGGAGGTAGGAGACACTTTTCCCTTCTTACCCCTGCTCACTGAGCCGCTCTGAGCCTTCGAATTTCCTTCTGAAACATGAGGCAGAATTAAAGGAACCTTATATAGGGTGCTTAATATGCACTGGGTTTAGAAAACTACAGCTTAGAAGTGATGCTATCTGAGCACAGTAGCCCAATATGATGTTTTTTACAAGAACTTATTAAGATTATATGTTGACATGACAGTTGTTAAGGTGATGACTTTAGAGCATTAGAGGAAAGTCAGATCAGAAGGGAAGGCAGTCAAAGGTGGTTTCTATCACAGGGTGTCTGCTCTGCCACAGCTCAGGCCTCCCATCTCTTGCCCAGCCACTGACTTCCTCTGCCAGTGCTGGACTCCAGTTATACCTTTTTCCAGATGGAAACTGCAGTCTTTCATTAATTCAGAAAGGTCTGAGTGTCAGGCTAACTACTGAAAATTCATAAACCCTGAAAATTGAGGTCCAGCGGGAAGTGGGACCTCAGGGTCCCTCCCACTCAGGGTCCGCATGCCTAGACTAGTACCTGCCTGGCTTTCAGGCCACACTCATGGCCTTCCTGCCTCAAGATCAAGGAAATCAATACAAATTTTATAGGCCAAACAGAATGATTTCAGAAAGCATTTTTCAAAGTTGGATTTTATACGGAAGTCTCATAAGCTTTATTAGCTTTCAGTCTTGGCAACAAAGAAACCTGCTTCATCTTCTCTTCAACAGCCCAATATCTAGGACAAAGCTCCCTTAGGCCTCATAAGGGGGTCTAAGAGTCCCAGCCTCGGGGGCTCTTTCTATCCTATTTGGGGGGATTTTCAAGCACCATGAGGATGAGGAAAGGGAGTCTGGCCACAGGAAAGAACATCTTAGCTGAGCCTTCTTGGGAATGCAAGTTTTCCTCTGGTCTTCCAGCTAAGAGAAGGAATGACCTGAGGGTGCTTGCTGCTTCCTGGTCTAGGAGAGGGTTAATGCTTACCACTCTATCCCTCTCTTGCTTCCAAATACCAATAAGACTCTCTAGACATGATTGTTTTCCTCTTTGGGGGCCAGGGAAGCACAGCCATGAGAATTGCCCCTGATCTCAGTTCCTGGGAGAGTGCCCCCAGACACCACCGAAGTGCTAAGTCTGCCTTACTTTCCACCCTGAGGGGCTAAGAGTGGGCAAGGACAGCCAAGGTCAGAAGAAGATATGGTCATTTAGGGGTTAGGCCTCTGTTAGTAAACGTTTCTGCTCCAGCCTGGACCTCCCCCCAGCTCCAGATGCACAAATCCAATCACCTACTCCAATTGGATGTCAAATAGACATCTATAAAACTGTTTACTAATCTGTAAAACTTTACTAACCCTCACCCCACCCACCCCTCCCAGGGTGGCTATCAGGAAGATGTGCCAAGAAGTAAGGGCTCTCTTAAAACTGCTCTGGGCACCTTCTTACTTTTACCACCATTTTCAAATCTAGTTCTAACCACTTCATTCATCTTGGGGAACAAGTCATTTCATTCCACTAGAGACGTGAGTCTTCTAGACCATCCCGAAGTTCAAGACCGTGTCAGGATCCTGAATGAAAATGCAGATTCCTGCGGCCCTGCCCCAGACACATGCAGTCAGAATCTCCACCAGGGCAGGGGGCTCTGTGTTTAACTCAGGCCCCAACAGATTTGACTCTACAATCCAGTGGAAGAACCACTGTTTCACAGTTGGGCAAACAAGGCCTGTCTCAGACAAGGAAGAGAAGCAAAGGAGATAACAACCCTCCAGAGGCTGGTGTGGGAGGACTGGCCGAGTGGCCGGGAGGGAGGAGTGGGAAGGGCCCTGGCCTTCATCTGGCCCAACCCCAACTTCACTGATAAGGAAATTGGGGCCCAACGAGTGTAATGAGTCCAGGTCACCAAGAACATTCAAGAAATGTTCTGGAGTCCCCTGGTTCCCAAAGCCCTCGCCACGCCTCCTGTGTGTGTTGTGTGTTTTGTTCCTGCCTGGCAGGTCTTGCCCCTCTCTGAGCCCTAAGTTTCTTGTCCAGTCAGAGGCTTGAACAAAGTAAGTCTTTTTCAGACTCCATGCCTTTTGCTCCTGCTCCCTAGCCTGTTCTTGTCCGGAGATAAAATGTGTAATTTTCATGACTGTAGAACCAATAGAATGTGCCTTTTTTCACACACCCAAAATGTCTTTTGCAGTCCTTTAAGTGCCTGGAAGAACCGTGGGCTCAGCAGTCCTTTGCGCCAGGCCCTTCTAACCCCAGGCACTCAGGTGAGACTCTGACTCTGTGAGGTCTGACTCCCTCCTCAGCTTCCAGGGCTTCTCCTTGGTAGCCTCAACCAGCAGAGCAAAGGGAGCCAGGGTTCTTGACACAGAGGGCGCTCAGCCTGCATACCTCCATTACTGTGCTGGCAGGGGGCCTCAGACCGTCCTGAGGAACAGAGAAACACCGAGCTGCACCAGAGTCTGACAAAACCCACCCTCTACAGCACCCATCTCCCTCCCTTTTATTTCGTGGCACTAATGAGAGACATGTGTTTTAACAAACTTTTTTTTATTAGAAAAGTAAAAAACATTGCATAGGTCTTAATACTTGAACATCAAGTGTATTCATGAACAGCGAGTATCTTCATGTAAACAGTTCTAGATGGAAGATCCAGATGGTACTCCTCTGAGGGAGGGGTGCCAGCCCCTACCCCAATCAGCCCCATCCCCTCACAGCTCAACCCTTTAGTACACATCCAAGGATGGGCCACACACAGCTCCCAGGTGTATTTATTCTTCAAGTGTCAAAGATCCCCAAGTGATCCTAACACCCACCCCTTTCCTACTCTTACATTCATGCGTCTGTAAGATAGCTGCCTTGAACAGGTCAGTAGTGAAGCTATGATCAAAAAACAAAAACAAAGAACCAAACATTTGGGCCCTTCAGACCATGAGATACACGAATCACCTCGATGACCTCCCCCCCTCCCACCAGGGCCAGCTATGGTGAAACACACATCCCTCGAAGAGGCCAGAGCAGCCCAGCTGCTCTCCCGGCTCTGTCACACCACTGTTGCCTTAACTGTCAGTAACAGTAAAAATAACTGGGTACATGCTACATACACATCCAGTCAGAAGCCTGGTTGGCCCCTAAGCCTTTGTTCATGCTACAGTACTGAGGGGCAGTGCGTGCCTCCAACTGGGAGCCACCAGCTCACACCTCAGTGAGCTTCCTAGGGAAACACTGTGTTCCCCCCACCTTGACTTTTCTACCCTCAGGTGGCTGTTGTCAGTTTTCTAAGGGCAGGCACCAGTCCCTCAGCCTCTGCTTGCCCCCCACCCCAAAAGTTCAAAATTGTCTCTGACATGGGGGCGTTATCGGCCCCCCAGGCCCAAGTTCAACACTCCTCGATGAGAAGTTGCTCCGAGCTGTACAGTTTCTTTTTGATTACTCTGAAGCCAGTGCTCAGCGTCAGGGACTGGCTGAAGCCAGGGACGAAGGGAGAGTTGGCAGAGCTAAACAACCCCTGGATCTTGGGCCAGAGGCGTGAGTCCAGGCGCAGCACGAGGGTCAGCTGGAAGGTGGGCACCAGGCTGGGGTCGAGGGCCAGTTGCCCCACGCTGTGGCAGCTCTTGCCCTGCTCTACGCAGACGTCCAGCAGCGCCCCTCGCAGGCCGCACGGCTCGCTGTAGGCCAGGCGCAGTAGTTCTTTGCCCACCTGGCTCACCAGCTGACCCGGCATCAGCAGGCGCGCGGGGCGCCGCGAGCCCAGTCGGGCCTGGGCCAGGCTCTCCTGCAGCAGCTGCATCAGGCTGGCACACAGGTGCTCATCCTCGGGATCGCTGAGCAGCTCGAAGTCGGGCAGGGACACCCCATCCAGGTATGCAGAGTCTGCAAGGGAAAGCAATAGGGGAGGATTAGGTAAGAGAAGCTCCAAACGGGGGAAGTGCTGTTTCGCTAAGAAACCAGCACTTGTTCCCACTCCGTGCCTCAGTTTATGCCCCATGATAGTACCCTATACCTCAATTCCTCTCCTCTGCTTGCCCCCTTCCGCAATCCGGATTCTGATGGGATAGGAAGTCTAGGTGGGCTTTGACTCCTAGCGCGGTGTTTCCTCACCTCCCCGGCCCTTCTACTCGCGTCCGGCTCCTGCCTACCGCTTACCTTCCTCCGGCCCAAAGCCACTGTTGCTGCTGTCCAGGGATTCGCAGTCCGAGCTCTCCAGGCTCCCGCAGCGGCCGAGTCCTTCTTCTCGGGCCGCCGACCCCCACGCTGAGCGCGGCGGCTGATTCGGGGTGGGAGTTCGGGACAAGGACGAGGACGAAGAGGACGACGAGAAGCGATCCCAAAGGCTAGGCATAGTGAGGATGGACGCCAGGGCGTCTGCCGATGAGCTCAGGGTGCTGGAGCTCAGAAGACGCTGTAAGAGAAAAGCGGTTCAGATTGGGCGTCAGTCTGGGGGCTGGATCAGACAGAGCGCTAAGACCCCCACGGCCGAGGCCTCTCGGCTCAACGATCAGCATACACAGAAGGGACACTCACCAGTTACTGCGGTCAGCGAGGACTGCTGGGACAAGTGCGTACTGCCGCTTGAATGAGTGCGCGAACTGGTGCCAAGCCCCGAGCTCTGCCCAGACCTGTCCCTTCTACCCACCCGCACCTCCCCCTAGGCCTGCCGCGGTCCCTAGCACCAGCGCCGAGAGACCTATAAGGGCTAGTGCAGAGAGGCCACACCCCTTCCGCGAGGCGGCCCAATCCAGACCCGGGAGTGTGGCCCACCTCGGCCAATGGGCTTCAGGCGCACGTTCGCAACGTTCTCTCCTGCCCAGTGACAGCCGCCTGGCCCCGCCCCCGTTGAGCCCCAGAACGCTCGGGGACGAACCCCCGAGCCGCGGCCACGCCCCCTTTCTGGAAGGGATCTGTGGCGGCTGCAGCTGCCAAGGTCCCCGAGGGCGCTCGCGGCAGGGGAGGATCAAGGAAAGACTTGTTTATTATACGGTCGTATTTCTGATGGAGGGGGTAGGCCGCAGCCGCGGGGGGAAGAGGCAGGGGAACTTGAGGGGGCAAGAGGCAAGGAAAACGGTTGCACCCAGCGTCTGAGAACCTGCGAGCTACAGGCACAATTGGGTGCCCGGCTGGATACTCGTGGGACGGCGGTGCGGGAGCAGACGTTAATCCAGCCGGCTCTCGCACACGTACCCCACGCTAACCTTGCCTTACGAAAGGACTGGGGGTGGGGTGCAAAGACTGGGCTGCTCCGGGCACCGTTCTCCCTCTTCCCGGCCGCCCCACCTGCCCGCCCGCCTATTACTCTCCAGCCCCAGGGGATGGACTAATGCGGGGGCCAGGGTCCGTGCCCGGAATGTGAGCCTGGTCCCCAAACAGTGTCCGCTCCTTCCAGCTGCCTACAAGAAGAGGGTTTGGGAAATGTGGTTAAAGCAGTATTGATGGGCCCGGGTTCCTAGCGCTTGGTTCTTGAGCTGGGAACTGACTCTCATCATAGAGACACACAGACCCACCCGCGTGCCCGATGGACCGACTGCGGTGCGGCTGTCTCTCCAGTCCGCAGCGGCGAGAGAACCCAAGGCGTCTGCTGGGTCCTAGCGCCCGTCCTCACCAAAACGCTTTGTGTAAAAGACCCGGAGAGTTGCATCAGGATCAAGGACCTAGATCTCCAGAAAAAGCCCCGGAGAGCAATCGCCATTCCCTGTTTCGTCATTCAGGCGGTGCCACAGAAAATGTGACCCGACGGCGGTAATATAGAAAACTAACAGAGATTGCTGACGGTGAGAAGAGGTTCTGACAGATTCGACCTTTATTTACTTAAGAGATTTATCAATCTGGGACACAGAATCCTGATGGAAGAGAAAACCAAACTTACATCAGACGCTCCCGTGCCGGGGCGGGCCAGAGCCTAACCAGATCAGACTGGCGGGCCTCGCTTCCGGGCAGACTTGTGCGACCAAAGACACTTGCCACTGGAGTAGTCAGGCCGCTGCCATCCACACACCCCGCTCCCATTAAAAAAAAAAAAAAAAAGACTGACCCGTGGGTCTTCCGGGTAAACCAAGACTTAAAACTGTAAACGATCAGAATTCAAACCCTGCACCCCATCAGCTTCCAGCAGATGAGAGAACCATCTCTGGAGACAAATTCATGGATAAAAAATAAATCAGATGACTCAGATTAGGAGATACCTTAAAGACTGCTGCAAAATAGAATAGTCTTTTGGCTGCCAGAGTTTCGAGGCCTCCACACTGGCCCTTTCTTCCTATTCTTCAAGCTCCAGTAACTTGCTGGGAGCCTTAAAGACACCAGGTCCTAACAGTTGGGTGAAGTGCTTGGAAGACTGAGGGGAGATGACATCCTCTTGAAATTACCCTTTACTGAGGTGAAAAGAAAAGAGTTGGGGTGACCTGTATGGGTGTGTCTTTCTGTCACTCAGAGTAAAGATCAGGGAATTAGTCTATCAAGACCGTTCTCTCCTCCCAGGCTGACTGGACTGGGGAGACAGCAAGAGACAGAGTGGTTTTCTTCTCTCTCCCCCATTCCCTGCATGAAAAAATATTCTGAAAAATGTGGAACACTAATCTATGAAAAATAGAGGTTTTGTAAGCAAAAGAATCCAGAGTTATTCTAGAAAGGTCAGTTTACTAGGAATCATTCATTCATTCAATAAATAGCCATCATGGAAGTAGTGTGTTGTGGAGCCATATACTGTGTGCCAAGCAGCTTTTTTCATTCACTGTCTCATTCTGTTAATAAAACAGCTTAAAACACACACACACACACACACACACACAGCTTTTTATAATTGGAAAGGGTTATGTTAAATGAGCACTGGATAATTTTGTTTCTTAAAAAAAAAAAAACTCCATTAATGTTGTCTCATTGTTTTCAAAAAGTGATGAAAAAAGGACAGGCAGTCTTAACCTTAAAGGTTTTTCCCTTGTAGGAGAGAGTAGGCTATAGGGTAAAAGACCACCCAGGAGGAGGCCTAGCTGCAGGGGGATGAGGGTGGAGGGCAAAATGGCTTCTCCACTGACATTCTTCACCCATACTGTTGTCTGTTAGGAGAACCTTTGGATCTAAAGGGGAGTTTCTTAACAACCCCTCTGAGGGGCCTGGTTGAAGGGTCTTGGTTCATGCTGTGAGGTGAAGGGTCCTGTGAGGTGAAGGGCAGGATCCCTTCCCCAAGGCAGTGGCTGGAAAGACATTGTTACCATCTCACATACTGAAACAGATGGGATGAAGGGGGACCCCAAAAGGTGGTACTTGCAGGAAGGAGACAGCTACATCTCCTAGCTTCTGAGCCAGGCCTCTTCAGAGCCTTTAAAGATCCTATGAACCCCGCATTTGGTGTGCTTCTCTCCCTCTCAGGCCTAGGCTGGCTGCTGGTCAGGCTTGCCTGGACATGTTTCCACCAGCAGATTTTGAGACCAGCTCTGGCATCCCATCCTCCAGGAAGACCTCCCCAGCTGGTGAATCCAATTCACCATCCCTTAGATGCCCCTCCTTGGGTCATCCTTGCACCTCATGCGCATCTCTGTTAATAACTGTTTCCACTTTAGTTTTCTCGCTGGACTATGAGCTTCTTAAAGGTGGTGTTCTTCCCTCTCTCTCTCTTTTTCTTTTTTTTTGGCCACACAGAATCTTAGTTGCCTGAACAGGGATCTAACCTGTACCCCCCTCTATGGGAGAGCAGAGCCTTAGCCACTTGGACCACCAGGGAAATCCCTGTTCTACTCAACTTTCAGTGTAAAGCACATAGTAGAGGCTCAGTGAATACTCCTTGGATGAACAAATGAATTAATGGATAAAGCAAGAAGGTGGATTCTCTGAGAACCGCAGGCCTACATTTGGATTTTCATGATCTGGTGGACTTTGGGGTAGGCCTTCAGAAGAACTGCTTGCTACCTTTCTATCCCATTTTTGACAAGTGCTGCCAAAAGTGTTGGATGTATCCGAATATTTCCCTTCTTCCTTTGCTCAGGTCTAGCAGCGGGGCTTCCAAGATAACCTAATTCTTTCAGTTGGAGTACAGTCGGCAACCCCAGGAAGCTGGGGAGAGAGGTGCATTGTGGGAAACGCACACATTGTCAGAGAGGGCTGACTTGTGGGAAATCTTTTAAAGCAATTTGTACTTTCCTTTCGAGTGCCTTAAAAAAACTTAAAAAAAATTTTTTTTTACTGAGATGAAATTCAAATATAAAATGAAACTTTTTAAAGTGCACAAGTCACTGGCATTTAATGTGTGCACATGCTGTGCCCTCACCACCTCCGTCCATTCTACAATATCTTGATCATCCCAAAGGAGACCCTGAGCTCACCAAGCAGTCACTCTCTTCTACTTTTGAAGTTTATATTCCTGTGTTGGTGGTAGTACGGATGTCCCTTTGCACAACTCCAGAGGGCATTGTTAACCATTCAAGTCTGTGCATTTACATGTGTCTTCTGGGGAAAGCACGCCTAACATAGACACAGTGTGCAACATGGAATCTGCGCCAAGCGACCCTGAAAGGGAGATGGCTGAACTCCCAGCAGCAGTGGGCTAAGTGTCACGTCCCCTGTGACTCAGGCCTCTGGAGTTGGTAACCAGGTCCCAAGTCCCAGTCTCTGTGGCCAGGGCCCTGCCCATGCAGACACTCCGCATCTTCCCAGGCTCTGCTGTCTTCCCGTAGGACCCACAGCAGCCTGCAATTTAAAGTCAATGAGCACTCACCCCTTGGCCACCTGCCCCTCCCTGTTCTGGTGGTTTCTGTCCTGCGCACAGGTTCCCAGGGCCTCAGTCTGGCAAGTTGCTCCAGTCGGGTTTGGGGAGTTTAACCAGATCTTGGGGTGGGAGTGTGGTTCTTGGAACCCCAGAATTCAGGATGGGAACCCCTGAAGGCCAGCTGGCATGCCTGTGTGGCTGTGCTTGGGGCGCCTCCACAGCCCTTTGGAAGCATGTCATTGAGGGGAGTGGAGGAGGCTGGAGGAGCGTGGGGGGTAGGGAGAGGGTGGAGCGGTGGTGGGAGGTGGGGACAATGAAGCCAGCAGAAGTGTTCCCAGGACTTCTGTGGCTTTTTTACTTGAAAAACAAACAACTTGGTCAAAATAGCAAGATTATAAGTGCACCTGGTTTACTAGGAGGGCTGTGAAAAGCTGTTGACAGCTGAGGACTACCGTAGGATTTTAACTGTGCTGTTGGAGGGATAATTAAAAATTCAGTGAGGAATCTTTTTGCAAATAAAGCTACTTTTTGAAATGGAAATACTGACAATACATTGTATTATGCAGCCTTTCAAAGAAGCTTTTGAATTGTATTATCTACTTATACCCAGAGGAATGAACATAATACCATTCTACAGAGGAGCAAATTGAGGCCCAGAGTGAGTGTCCTATAATCTTTCCATCAACTAGTGGCTTTTAAGCCTGATTGATAATTAGAATCTTCTGTGGAACTTGTAAATCATAGAGTCCCACCTCCCCAGCCCCCATTCTGATTTGGTAGGTCTGAATGGGACCCTTTTGTACAAAAGCTCCTCGGGAGGTCTTGATGCTCTTGTTTAGTTGGGATGTCTGCGAACTGAGGACTGACTTCTCAGGAAGAAGGGTAGGCCCTGGAAGGAACACTGGGTTGGCTCCCCAGCCTCTCTGTGGGTGGGGGGTGGGTTCGGGGTTGGTGAAATGGCAGACAGCTATGGAGAGTAGGCCTACTTGTGGCAATGGTGAGCTCACAGGCAGCCAGTTCTGCTGGGCTCCCAGGTTTCACAGGAAGCCATTTCCTCTGGGGACAGGACAAAGGGCCGAGGGAACCCCAGGAAAGGCTGGCTTGTTAAACCACCATGACAAAGGCGGAGGATAGCCTGAGGCTCCTGCAAGAATTCAGGTTACCCGTTGCACTGATGAAAGTCCTGACAGCCTACCAGACCTCACTGCTCCCCTCCTCGTCTCCCATGCAGCTAGAATTGCCCATGGGACCCAGACTCCAGGCACTGTCTCTTTTCTCACTGACACACTGCACTGCTTCTCAGGAAGGAATCCCATCTGCGGGGTCAGCTTTTGGCCAGCTTCCCAGAATCCCTCTCCCATCCTAGCATCTGAACTCTTATGAGAAAAGAAAATAGTGAAGTGGAGGGAGGGTGAGGCAACACCCCTCTCCAGTTAGTACCCAAAACTGCTTTCTGAGGCAAGCCCAGGTCCTATGAGGGGACAAGAGTCAGCTGACCCCAATTCAGGCCATTTGGCTGCTAAGGATGAATAGGGTACTGGGCTGTGGCCTGAAGCAGCCCCTAGGAAGCATAATGTCTTTGAAACTCAGTATTTTCATTACAAAGTATCATTTTATTTTATTACTTTTATTACAAATAATATAATCTTGCATTCTATTTTATATTTTATCTGTGTAGGGGAATTTGTGTTAATTTTAGTAGCAAACTTTAAAATGACTTAATATTAAATTTCTTAATCTTCCCTGCCCCCACAAAAACCCTTTTTAACAAAAGATTCACTGCGTTTATCCTGTGGCTTCATATACTGCTGGGGATTTTCATACCCCAGTTTTGAAAACCCAGAACTAGAGAGTCTCAAAGGCCTATTCAAGCGCCACAAAGATCATAACAAAGAAAAAAAAAAAGATTTAAATTCTATGGAGCTCCTTTTCTAAAACTCCCAGGCCTGACCTGTAGGGTGGTGGACCATCTGGAGGAGGCCTGCCAGAGAAGGTAGAAACAGACGTCCCAGTTCAGTCCTTTCAGTGTGCTTGCTTTTTGAGGGTTTCCAATTGCCATATATCAAAGGGGGGAGGCGGGGTCAGGTTGGGCTTTGTTCCCTCAAGCTGGGGGGTGGAGTAGGGGTGGGGGATGACCAGGGTGATCAGAAGCTGCTACCCTGGGGACAGCCTGAATCTGGGCTTGCTGCCTGCCTGGGAAGTAAAATGAGCTCACCCCCTCTACCCCCGCTGCTACACACACACACAAGAAAAGAGAGACCAGGGGGGCTGGCCACCTTCTGGGTACCCCCTAAGGGGCTGAGGTGAGGTGAGCACGGCTAGATTAATACTCAGCAGAGAGAGAAGTCAGTCCTCCACTCTCAGG
Organism: Bos grunniens; assembly: GCF_055505025.1. Lineage (NCBI taxonomy): Eukaryota > Metazoa > Chordata > Mammalia > Artiodactyla > Bovidae > Bos > Bos grunniens. Next base: position 17,890,687 of record NC_141192.1, read on the forward strand.
ATTCTTCTTCAGTGGAGTGAGTGAATCTTAAAATCTTTGAATGTTAGGGCCTGCAGCCCCAGGGAAAGTGCCTCTTTTAGGAACCCCCTCCCCACTTTATGGATAAGGAACCAAGCTGGAGAGCAGGGAGCCTCATGAGTTCTCCTAGCAATTAGGCCTTATTCAATCTTCAAGAACTTTCTTTTCCCAGGCTTGTAACCCCTTCCTGGCTCCTGTCAAGTTTCTTAACTTCCCTCAGAATTGTGGCTTTTCTCTCTAGTGGCCTTAGTAGCCAAAGGCTTGAAAAACTCAAGTCTGTGCAAAAAGGCAACCACCCAGGGTCTGCATCCTGGGTCTTTGTCTGGAATTCCTTGGCTTGCTGGTGATGACAGCTGCCAGTTCCACCTGGCAACACTGCCACCTCCTCACAAAGATCTTTGACCTTTCTGGAACTCCTTATGGTTTTAAAAACACTCATATCTTTAGCATCTTCGTAACTCTGTCAATAAAAACAACTTTTATTTGCGTAGTGTAGACAGGACAGGCCTCATCAGTGTCATTTTACAGGTGAGAAAACAGGCTTGGATAGAGGCAGGGACTTGCCTAAGGTCACATAGCCAGTCGGCAGACTGGAGCCATGACTCTAGATCTAGGCTCATTTCCTTGATTCCAAGCCCCTGACTGATACTCTTAGTTGTGAGCCAAAGGAGACTGCATTGCTGGGAAAGGGGTCAGTACATGCTGGGGACACATGGTGTAGAACAGGTGGAGTGAACACCTGGAGTCGACATGATGTTGTTGACAAAAAACTTTCTCTGCTGGTTTGGCTCTTATTTTATCTGATGAGGCTCTTCCTCCCCCTGCAGAATTCAGCAGGGCCCAGCAGTGCTGACTCAATGGCAAAACAGTGTCGCCCAAGGGATCACCTTCAGCTAAACAACCTCAAGCCCAGAAGTGACAGTGATTCTGTCACGTTCCCCCATCCCAGCATCCTCCCTGAGAGCTCTGGTCTCCTCTAGGAAGGCCCATCTGTGAAGTGGTGCGCTGAGGGGTCTCTCCCTGCCCCATCTGTTCCTCTTGTAACCCACAAAGGACAGAGTCTGACAGAGGAAGCTAGAAGCCATGGCTCCATCTTTTTGTACTTAAAAATCAAAGGCAGAGAAACACACACACACAAATCTAGACCTCTAGATTCTGCTCTGGGAAGAGGTGAACTTAAGAGCTGAATTGACTTCCCTAGAGCTGAACCGACTTCCCTGCTGTGATTGGTCTGCAGTGGGGGCCAGCGGGATGGGGGAAGGGAAGACCCTTCCTCCCTCTCCTTTCCCCTCCCACCCCCTACCCTCAACCGAGGTGCGCCCTCTGGGGAGTCTGGCAGTGGAGGTGACAGATGCTAAGCAGCTGACTGGCGAGGGGGTGTCCATCTCCACGGACCCCTTGGTGTGTGCTGAGGGGAACGGGGACGTGACTTGGAGAACGTGTGCGTGGGGGACGAGGAGAGGGGAGGAGGGAAAGTGAGACAGGGGAGGAGGGCCGGGCCAGTGATAGCTCCGCCCACTGCGGGGGGAAAGGAAGGGGATGACTCCTACCGTCTTACAGGAAGGCGGCCGGGCTGCGGAGATGCTGAGCTCAGCGCTACGGCCGTTGGGCTGCTGGGTGGGGGCAGGGCGAGGGGCCGGCCCCTCTCTCGGTGAGGGCAGAAGAGCGGGGAGAGAGGGAGGGCGGAGAGGCTGAGGAGGCCCTCACAACCCTGAGGCTGTAACTCTCCTCCGACCGGGTCTGCTAACAAAGCGGTCTCTGTTGGGGTAGGGGAGGCCTTCTGGGTTGCGCACAGAACCCTTATGAGGGTGGGCGGGGGAGTGTTTGTGAGTTACCACCCTACACCCCGACTTAGGTGCAAGAATTCATGGCAGAGGCCGAGCGCTTGTGCCCTCTGACCCCAGGATTTGTTCGGTGGAAGGAGCGCACGGAGAAGTGCCTGCTCCTGTAGGGCTGCAGGTCAGAACTGCCCGGGCCAACTCCAGCCCATGCAGGAAGGGACTTTTATTTAAGGTAACCTTATAAAAAAGCAGGGAAGGTCAGCTTGGGAGAGGAGCGAAGAAAACTTTGGACCCACTGGCACAAATGGTTACCTAGGTCAAATGGGTGGGTGGCTGGCTATTTTTGAGCTGACCTACATACCTATTTGCCTTTTTATCTTTTTATTATCACACGTGGTTATTATGGGAGCTTTTCCTTAGTACTCGGTGCTGCATTTACTGAGGGCTGCACAATGAGGCTTGTTTGTCATTCTCCCAGAAAGTTTTAAGAGTCTCTGGCCCCAGGAAAGGACATCAATAGGCCAGCAGAAGCTTCACTAAGTTGCTTCTCAAAGGAGCAGGATCTGAACCCAGATGCACCAGTCCAGAGACAATTAGCCTTGGAGGCCAGGAATAACATTCAGATTTGACAGCAATGTCCCTGAGTTTTGCCCAGGCTGGTTTAAAAGCTCCCTCAGCCTGGGCCTCATTGCTTGCCAAAGTTGACCCGTGGTGCTACAGCCCCACACTGGCAGGTGAGGCTTCTTCCCTTTACAGGTGGAGAAAATGAGGCAGAGACGAGTTGTGGACAGAACTTGATTTGGGAGTTCCTGCTTTGGTTGTGGAGGTAACTTTGTTATCTTAAGGAGAAACAAGGAGAGCCTAGAACTATTTTACTATTACTCTGCTTCCCACTACCTTTAGAGCAAGTCTGGCTCCATACCTCGGCCTCACAAACCTCCAGCTTGACTATCTCTAGCTGCATCTCCTTCCTGAAGCTAGGAGGGGAAAATCACAGATGGTTCTAATTACCTCTGAAATGCTCTTACATTTTCCATAAAGTACAGTATGCCTGGCTTTGTGTATACAGCTTTGCACAGTAATACGTATGTAGATGTGCAAAATATATACAGCCACATACAGTGGCTCACAAAGAGAACATCAGCAAAGTAAAAGCATATGATTTACAATATTTTTAATCACGCTAAAGAGAAACAGACATGTAGACTTGGAAGTGAGACTGGCAGAGGTAACATTTCTGTCTTCTCCCACCTGGTGCCCTCTCTGGGGCATGAAATCTTTGGCTCCCAGGAGGAGAATGGGGGATGCTTGCACTCCTTAAACTGCTCTTTTGTGCTTGGATTTTCTTCCAAGGCTGGTATAGTTGACTTTGCTCAGGTTCCCTGTGGGTTACTTTTCCTCTGTGAAGTCAAGTATCTTCCCTTCAGCTTGTTCCCATCTTCACACAGATTACCCTTCCCAGATCCCCTTCTAGCTCTTGTGATTCATACTCCAAGCTTGTCTCAGCTCCGGGCCCTCCAGGAGCCCTTTTTGAACACACTTGGAAAGTTCTACATTCCCTGGCTGGTGAGTGCAGGACAGCGAGTCCAGCCCAGAGCTGCCTGCCTGTGAAGCTAGTGCTCAGTTCTCAGAGCTGTGGATGAGCTGTGCTCTCTTCTCACCTGATGTATATTGAAATGATCCTCTCCTGGGCGTGATGCTCCATCAAGTTGTAAACTCCTTCAGAGGTCACCTATTTTAAATCTTTAAACACCTAACACCACAACTTGCCCCAACACACACACACATATGTCCCTACTTCTGTATGTTAGCTACATATGGTATGTGCTCAGTAAGTATTTGGCCTGGGGAACTCTGCTACCACTGAGCTCTGATAGCGTGTCTTACTGTCACAGAAAGTTAAAACTGAAAGGGGGATTTCCCTTCTCATCAGCTGAGAAGAGTAAAGGGGAAGTGGCCTAGAATGGAAACCAGATCCCACGGTCTGCCAGCTTCACAGGCCCTCGCTCCTGGTGGCCCCCTCCCATCTCCTTGGTTGTTTCCTTTCAAAGCCCTCATCCCATATGTAATTATTCATGTATTTATCTGTGTGGATGTACAATGCCTTTCTTTCCCACTGAACTGCAAGCTCTGAGAGGCCGAGGTCTGCATCTGTTTCATCTCAGAGCTCCAGTGCCCGGCACAAGCCAGGGCCCCAGAGTTCTCAGCATACAAATATGAAAAAAGAAAATGAATATCCACGTGGCCTGAGAACCTCCTTCCACTTTCCCAGGGCAGCACTGAGATTGGCTCGAAAACTGCACAGTTGATAGGCTGTCCTTGTCACGACCTCTAAGGCTAACACCCTGTCCTGAGCTTAAGACCAAGGAGGAAAGATAAGACACCTCGTGTGTAACCCTAATGCAGGGAAGACAGCTGATCCAGGTATGATAGACTGGGTGTTGCAATCCGGCGGCGGTGTGGAAGGCAGATTGGAAGTTTGAGACCAGAGGCTGAGAGTCAGTTAGATAGTGACAGAAAAAACTGAAAACCCCCTTGAGTGTCTGTGGCAAATAGTTAAATAAGCTCCAAATCATGGAGCATTATGTGGATGTTAAAAAGAGTGAGGTCAGTTTTGGAAAAATGCCCAAGATATGTCGTTAGGTAAAAAGGACAAGTTGCAGAACAGTTTGTATCCTCTCATCTCATTCTGAAAGTAAAACAGAGGACACTCCCCAGCAGACACACACTTAGATGTGCAGAGAAAACATCTAGAAGGATACTGTCCACAGAGGTTATCTCTGAGGGACGGAGGGGAGGAAGAGGCTTTTACTTTTTCACTTCATATCTTTTTTTGTTTGTTTTTCAGGTTAAAAACTAAGGTTACCTTTATTTTGCTTTGTAGAGACATTGGAAATTGGATTTTTATCATGAGCTTGTATTACTCTCAAAGATTTTGGGGTTTTTTTTTTTTGCTATTGAAGGACTGCTGATGGGGTTTGGGGTTAGACAGAGGTGGGGCAGAGCTGTGGCAGTGGAGACCCAGTGGGAAGGGGCCACTGACAAGATCTGGACAGAGGGAGGGAGGGTCTGGGACAGGTCTGTGGTTCCAGATGGGGAGAAGTGAGGATGGCTGTGGAGACGATTGTGGAAGCACGGGGCAGTGTAGGAAAGGCTCGTTCAAGGTGACTGACCTCCACAGTGCCTGTGACCCTGGGTAGGTGACAAGGAGCCCAAGGCCAGGAAACTAACTTTTGGGAACAAGGGCAAGGAAAGGAAGAAGGTCGACCTTTAGGACCCTACGGATTCCTTGGCTGTTTCACCATCTTTGAGTACAGACCGTTCTTGCTGCAGCTTGGAAACAAATAGAGCAAGGAGGGGCCAAAACCAAAGGCAGCAGGAGGAGTCGGTCTTCCACTGGCCGGTTGCGGGTGTGGCCTGGGTCTCTGCCCCACCCCCACCCCCACCCCCGCCTGCTCTTGTGGGCACACGTCCAGGCTCTGGTGAAAGGTCAGGGCTTCTGGCCCCTTCTGGAGGCAAAGCAAAGGAAATCAGACTCGAATCAGGAGCAAAGGAAACCAGAACCCAGCTGTTCATGGGGAGATTGGGAAAGAGGGAGCTGAGTTGGGGCAGGAGAAGTTTCTTGGCTCAGATAAGCCCGTCAGAGCCTGGAGAAGGTCAAAGATGAGGAATGTTCTGTGATTTCTAAGACAGCAGCTCATTTATCCCGTGAACACTTGCTTGGAGCCTGAGTCTGGTGCTAGGGCTGCCACCGTGCACGCTGGGTACAGCCTCATCAGAGGGACTGTGTTTGGAGTCCCATCTCCACATCTCCCTACAAACGTGCCTGTGAAAGGAAAGGGGCACTTTCACGGGCCTGTTCAGCCAGCACTCCAGCCCCTAAAGGAAGTGTTCTTTTACAAATCAAGAAACTGAGGCTGGGAAAGACAGTGCCTTGCCCCTGACCGCATGGTTAGGACGTGTTAAAACTGGGATTCGAACCTGGGTGTGCCTGTGTCCCACTTATAATTTGGTTGCTTGGAGCTCAGAACACATTTTCCCATCAAAATAATGCTGTAAGTGGTGGTTTGGTTGCCATAATGGCCTAGCTCACCCAGGGTATAGCTGGAATTAATTCTATGTTTCAGTGCGGTTGTGGATGAATCAGGCTTCTGTGGGCTAGCCTGGAAACCCACAGGAGAGGGAAAATGCATTTCAGGGTGTGCCCAGCTGGGAACTCTTGCCCTTACCATAGCGCCTGATTCAGGGCAGTCAGGGGATTGGTGGCTCAGGGAGCACTTGCTCATTTCCAGAGCTCTTCCAAGCCAGCCCTGGTGAGTTCTAGCTGTTCACTGGACGGGGCAGAGCACTGGGCAGGTTTGGGGTTTCTAAGACAGGGAGTGTTACGTGAGAATATGCACTGATTTTCAGACTCTGACCATCTTAGTCCTCTCCCTTCTGTCCTTACACTGCCTCTCAGCTTCCTGCAGTCATCTTTTATCTTCTTCCTCTAGGATGGATCCTGAAGACAAGATCTAGGATTTATTTTCACCACTAAATCTGATGTCTGTCTGTGAAGTATGTGGGCAATAATGACTGCACAGGGTTAGAAGTGATAGAGATCAGAGCAGCTGCTAAGAGAAGCAAGGATCCATCAAAGCTTCTAGAGTGACTTCAGGGAGAGCAATCACATATTCATTCAACAAACATTGGCTGTGGGTTTGCTGGTCAGTGTACTCGTTCCTTTCTTGGCACTTCTGTTGCCAAAAGAATCCTGGGAAGGACTGAACATGGGTCTCAAACCCAGAATCTTAGCATTGGAAGAAATCTTTTTCCAGATGGAAACTGCAGTCATTCATTAATTCAGGAAGGTCTGAGTGTCAGGCTAACTACTGAGAATACATAAATCCTGAAAATTGGGAAGTGACTTGCCCAGCATCTCAGCTCAGGGTCCCCATGCCTGGACCAATACCTGCCCTTTCAGGCCACTCTTATGGCCTTTCTGCCTCAGGATATATCCCAGTCAGCTTTTAGGATTCCTCTGATTTGGAGCCTAGAGCCTAGGGGAAGGCCAAAGGGAAGTAGCAGGATTCCTTTCTCATGGACAGTAACAACAGCTGGACTCTACCCTGAAGTGAGAACTAGATTTCCCACTGGTGGGGTTCTGAAGACAGAAGACATTTCTCAGTTCTTTCAGTGAGTCACCTGCTCTCTAAATTCAGGTCTTCACAAGTACTATTACCTCTGCTGGAAGCTCCCTTTCCCAGCCTCCTTCCTCTGGCTAATTCCTAACTCCCCTTTGGGTCTCAGTTTGAAGAGCTCTTCCTCAAGGACTTTTCTGGGCCCTCAGCGTCCTTAGGTCTCCCTGCTCTGCATGCAGTCACAGCACTCCTGACTTGCTCTAGGATAACCCTGGACCCTTGGAATTGTTCTTGCTTATTGAATGCGTTTCTTTCCAGAAGACTCTGATCTCTAGGAGGGGCAAACACCATGGCCGCCTTCCCTTTGTTTGTATGTTTGTTTTTAGCAATTGTGTGCCCTTTATCAATCAGTGCCTACTTAGTACACAGTAGGTGCTCAATGTGCAGTTGGGAATGACTTTGCTCCATAGCTCCAGGCACGGCCTTCTTTCTGGTGAGAGATTTCCATTCAGGTCGTGAAGGTCGTTCAGCAACTGTTTACCAAGGACCGGCATACCCACAGGATACAAGGATGATTTGGAAAAAGAGGTTCACCGTCTGGAATTGACAATCCAGAACTCATTTTGAAAACTGTAAAAAATCTCTTCTAACCAGAGTGCTTCCAGCCCCTCCTAAGGCCCCTTTCCTGCTCTACTGGCCCATTGATTCTTGGCTCCTTGGGTTGGGGCCCAGCATATTCCTCTGAGTTTCAAGACCTACCCAGGCCCAGAACAAGCCAGGCCTGCTGTGGGGCTTCACACAGGCTCCTGGTGGCAGGTCCAAGGAGCTGAGGCACAGGGCAGACAGCACTGGGTTCTCCAAGCTCCTCTGGACAGTGCTACACCACATGCCTAAGCCTTTAGTTGTTTTGGAGAATTTGTTAGGAAATCACCTTTTCATCAAATTCATCTGGAGAGAAACTTTGAGGGTAAAGGCTTACATTCATTTTAATGATTTGAAGTGCTGGTCTTAAAATAGTTATCCCTGAAGTGTCGGGTTTGCACAGCAAGTAAAAGACATTACTCTGCCAACAGAAGTCCATATAGTCAAGGCTATGGACTTCCCAGTGGTCACATATGTTTGTGAGATCTGGGCAGTAAAGAAGGCAGAGCATCAAAGAATTGATGCCTCTGAACTGTGGTGCTGGAGGAGACTCCTGAGAGTCCCTTGGACAGCAAGGGGATCAAACCTGTCAATCTTAAAGGAAATTCACCCTGCATACTCATTGGAAGGACTAATGCTGAAGCTGAAGCTCCAGTATTTTGGTCATCTGATGTGAACAGCCAACTCATTGGAAAACTCCCTGATGCTGGGAAAGATTGAGGACAGGAGAAGAGGGTGTCAGAGGATAAGATGGCTGGATGTCATCACTGATGCAGTGGACATGCACTTGGGCAAACTTTGGGAGATGGTGAGGGACAGGGAGGCCTGGCATGCTGCAGTTCATGTGGTCGCAAACAGTCTGACACGACTGGGCAACTGAAGAACAAAGTGTCAGGACATCTGGGTCCAAAAACCTTGAATTTCTGATTTTGGTTGTTCCTCCCAGTTTCCCAGAGCCTCAGCTTTGTCATCTGCAGGATGTTTTGTCGTGAGGAACATGAGATGTTACTACGTGGCAGTGCCAAGCAAGTTGAGGACGCTTCATGATGATCGGGAACATCAGTGCCCACAGTCTGGTCGTGGGGCCTCACACAGTAGGGAGGGCACAATGGAAGTGGCCTCCTGGGGTCCCACAGTGGGCTTCGTGTGGTGCAGGTGAGCGAAGGCTGAGGCTAGTGAGAGGCAGCACTAGGACCCAGGGGCCGAATCTGGAGCGGCTCAGCTGGGTAAGTTCACAGCCAGAACACAATGTTCTCAGTGTACCCACAGGAAACCCTGAAGAGGAGAGCTGCACATGGCCTTCTGCTGGGTGTGTTCTGGTCCTAGCCTTTTATTCTTTTTCCTAACCTCAGTCCCCACTTTCACATCCTGTGACCTGCAGAGCTGCAGGGCCCCACCCTGCTGGGCTGGTCCCAGGCCCTGGGAGAGCAATCAATGCAGGAAGCCCAAAACCTGGCTGGCCTTCACCATTTTCAAATAAGACCGTTTGCTTCTAACCTTGGTTTCCTGAATCAGCCCTTTGTGATGGAAACTTTTCACGGTGCGGAAGGCAGACACAGGGGACAAAGTTGGGTTTCTAGCTGAGGCGAGGGTCTTGGCTCAGAAGCAAGGGAAACAGCTGATACCTCTGAACCACCTCCTCCCTTCCTCCCTGAAGGCCAGACTCCACCTGGGATGGGGCGAGGGCCTCCACGGCTGCTGCATAAATCAGGAGGAACTGGGAGCTGCCTGGGAAACCAGGGCCAGGTTTGGAGCAGAACGTTGTATGATGTGGTTCCTAGTTTTTATTTCCACGAATGCTATAATATGTTGTCCTACCGAGCTATTTTTATTGAATGAAAAGATTTTAAAAAAGCAAACCTCTACAAAACCAATAGCCCTCTGTTACAGGGAAGGACAAGGTGAACTTTTCACTTCCTTCCCCACAGCCTATCAGCTCATCTGCGGTTTGGTGTCACCCACACTTCCGTGTTATATTCAATCTCAATTTTTGCCTCCTTGTTTTTGAAACTGCAAGAGCAAGGCTTTTAAACTCATGTTGCTCCTGCATGTTGCATGAGACTTGCAAAAGAGTCTTTTTAGTGAGTTGTCACAACTGATTGCAGAGAGGCTAGATGCCAGCCTGGAGGCAGAGGTAAGCCCAGAGAGTAAACAGTAGGGGAGTCTGTGAGCAGCCAGCACCACCCAGCTGTACTCAGCAACCTGAGCTGTTGGGGGCAGCAGATAAGCAGCAAAGCTCTTCCTTTATGACACCCACAGGTCTGCCTCCTTAATGAGGGGCCTGGTCATTGAAAATAAACCCTGGTGCTTATATTATGCTCCATTAATAAGGCTTTTTCCACTCTAGCATTTCAGAGTCTTTTCCCAAATCTTGATTTGTAAGAGAGTTTTAGTATGTCCTCCCCAGAGGCTGATAGAGATTCGACTGGGTGCTTCCCAGACTTGTCCAAGCTCAGGGATTCCCTTCTTAGAGAAGGAACTTCCCCAAAGCCAGCACTACTCCTACTCCGGGGAAGTAAGCACAAAGCTTGCAGCTCCCAAAGACCTGGGGTCTAGTCTTAATTTTGCCAATTTGCTGTGCAACCCCGTGCAAGTCACTTTCTCACTTGAGACTTCAATATCCTCATTTATAGAAGGAGAGGGTTTGGTCAGACACCATGGCTGTTACAGGTGTAATTGTGTCCCTCCTCAAAGTTTATATATTGAAGTCCTAACCCCAGTGACTTAGCGTGTGACCTTATTTGGAGATGTTATTGTCTAGTCACTAAGTCATGTCCGACTCTTCGCATGCCCATGGACTGTAGCTTACCAGGCTCCTCTGTCCATGGGAATCTCCTGGCAAGAGTACTGGAGTGGGTTGCCATTTCCTTCTCCAGAGGATCTTCCCGACCCAAGGATCGAACCCACGTCTTCTGCCTTAGCAGAAGGGTTCTTTATCACTGAGCCACTTGGAGATAGAACCTGAAAAAAGGTAATCAAATTAAAATGAGGTCAGTAGGGTGAGCCCTAATCTAAGATGATGACTGGCATCCTTAAAGAAAAGGGAGATTTGGACACAGAGACGTGCATAGAGCAATGATGATGTAAAGAGACACTGAGAGGAGGTGATCATGTATAAGCCAAGGAGAGAGGCCTCAAATAGATCCTTTCCCTCACAGCCTCTGGCAGGAACCAACCACAGTGAACCAGCCATGGTGGCATCTTGATCTTGGGCTTCTGGACTTCAAAACTATGAGGTAATTAAGTTTCTGTTGTTTAAGCCACTCAGTCTGTGTACTTTGTTATGGCAGCCCTAGCCCAAAGGAATACAGTTGCCAAGGCCCTTCAGCTCTTAGACTATGGGATTCTTTCCTGCCATCCCTTGGTGGCTTCCTCTGCCCCACATAGCCTTTCTGCTACCCTCTCCCAGTAAGTAAATGGCATTATGTGTCTGAAGTGCTTAGCACAGTGCCCCACATATAGTAATTCCTCACTACATATTAACCATGATGAACGTTCTTCGAGTGCCTGGATATGACCTGTACCTACCCCGGGAGCCTATGTGCCAAATGAGAGGTGTGGGTACTGAGCGTGGGCCCTCATGGTCACTCATACCTTCATTCCCGAAGCTTTCCTATCCCCCTTGGCAGCTTTTTTTTATTTTTGAAAACATTTATTTATTTATTTGGCTGCATTGGATCTTGTGACATGCAGGATCTTTCAGTTACAGCATGTGGAATCTCATTCTTTGACCAGAGATTGAACCAGGCCCCCTGCATTGGGAGCGCAGAGTCTTGGCCACTGGACCACCAGGGGAGTCCTCCTCCCCTCGGCAGCTTTTCAACTGAAGAGTATTAGAGTGACACCTTCTAGAAGCCGAACTCTTTTTTCATGGAAAGTTCATTCTGGCCACAGAGCCAGTAGGACTCAAAAGAGACTGCAAAAGCTCAGGCTGGATGATGGTTCCTCTGTTCTTAGATTCCCCAGGGTCATGAAGAGGTGTAGAACTCTGAGGTTGAGCCTCTGCTTTCATATTTGCTCAGTGAGGATGCCCGCTGGTTGGCAGCAGAGTAAGGCTTAACTACGGGTGCAGCTGGGGCTTGCCATCCCAGGCAGCGCAATGCTGCCTTCCTGTTTGGGCATCCCTCCCCGCTTCTGCTGCTTCTCTAGCTCTGCTCTCAGAATGAATTCTCCTCTGTACTGAGAGATGGCATGGGGATGAGGTCTTGCTTTCTTCCTGGCTCCTGAGACTATAGGTCTCTGGAGGCGATAGCACCTGGATCCTCCAGCTGCCATCTCAGGCAGGTTGGGAGACTGTGATTTTCCTTTCCATGATCGGGAGTGCTTTCAAAAAGCACTCTAGCCTTGAGCATTGAAGCAGTATCACAGAATGAGCCTCGAGTCTTCTCTGGGCAATGACACTGGTCCAGGATAGAAGGTCCTGGGTTGTCCTCTAGGCAGTATGTTGGAGAGCTAAGTTGCCCTGACTTCATAGAATATTCCAGACTTACTGTATTTTGGAGACGCTGCAGAAAGTTAAGTGGGTAGAATCTGACTTCAACAACCCCCAAGCATGAACTTTAGGTTTGCTAAACAGATGAAATGCCCGTACTTGTGTGGTTTATATGCCTGGAGATTTCTGAGAATAAGGAGAGGGAGAGAGGGTGTGGGAGTTTACTTCAGGCCTTCAGGGCCAGGCAAGGAAGGAGGAGAAACCAGTCCAGGGGGAACAACATCTCTCCGCATTGTCCATATACTTTAAATTTGATCCCTTCAGACTGCCTTTTATCCTGGTTTGGCTCAGAGCCCAGAAGGGAGGTTCCTTCCGTAATTCTGAGCTTGGAACATCTGCCTTCCCCTAAAAGTAACTAAATAAGTACAAATCTGTAAATGCTTCGTTTCTCAGCCAGAGCAACAGCACCGTGAACAGTACTGCCTGGTGGCCGGTAAAGATCACTCTGGTGCCTTATGCCAGGCTAAGGGGCTTAACCTTCCGGGCCCTGAGGAGCCTGCTTCCCGAGTTATTTATTGTGAAGGGCAGGATTCTTGGCCTCTTTCTTAGGTGTACCCTGGCCCTGTCAGAGAAATGCTGTCTTGATGGAAAGTAGAGCATGGCTCAAAACAGTCTGGTTCTTGCTTCCTTCTCCTGAGAGGGCACAGCCCTCCCCAGTTTACAGGCTCAGCTCCAGCCACACCAGATGACTTTCGGAGTTCCACGAATGCAGCCCTGCCTATGCGCGTGCTAGTCCCTGTACTTGGAATGCTTCTCTGGCATCTTCCCCTCTGACCCCGACTGACCAGTCCGCTCAGGCCCAGGCTCACCTTCCCTAGGAAAATGTCATCTCCCCTTCCTTCCCACCACCAAGCCCTCTTGGCTTCCACAGCACCCCGTATAGACCAGAGTCATGGAGTTATGGTGCTGTACAGATTCCGTGTTTCTGTTTACTTCTCTGCTTTTTTCACTGGTCCAAGTGTTTTCTCAACTGGCTGCAGGAGAGTTACACGAGACCCCCAATTATAGACCTGTTGGATCCCAGGAATCATGCTAGCGAGTCTGTATTTTTATTAAGCTTAATTCTGAGGCACAGCTAGGTTTGGGAACTATTGCCCCTTCTTTGTATTTCTGTTGCCTTACATATTACCAGAGACATAGTTGCTGCTGCTGCTAAATCGCTTCAGTCATGTCCGACTCTGTGCGACCCCACTGACGGCAGCCCACCAGGCTCCCCCGACCCTGGGATTCTCCAGGCAAGAACACTGGAGTGGGTTGCCATTGCCTTCTCCAATGCATGAAAGTGAAAAGTGAAAGTGAAGACGCTCAGTCGTGTCCGATTCTTCGCAACCCCATGGACTACAGCCCACCAGGCTCCTCCATCCATGGGATTTTCCAGGCAAGAGTACTGGAGTGGGGTGCCATTGCCTTCCACTCAAGAAATGTCTGACCCTTCTAATCTTTCTCTGGTAACCTCTTCTTGTTTTCACTTCCTTCTCTCACTAGCCCCAGACCAACCATCTGCTTACCCTCTTGTGCTTACCGTATAACCACCAACTATGCATTTTTTTTCTATTCCTACTGCCAGGCTGCTAGGAGCTCCTGGTATACTTCTCCAGTGACTGGTGCCATGGCAAATTTAGGGACTTGAACTGCAAATGGCCCCTGAATATGCTTGGCAGTCTGACCCTGGTCAGCTCCTTCCCATTCTTCACAGGGACCATTCCCAATCCCACTGTTCCCGCCTCCTGCCACAGGCCACAGACCAACTTGCCTCCTGCATCACAGAGAAAAAAGGAGCCTACTGATGGGAACTCCCTCAGCTTCCTGCCACCTCACCTGCATTTACCCACATCAGCACTACCCTTTCGCCCTCCTTCCCCTCTAATAATCGCCCCACCTGGGCTCTGGGTCCCATCCCTCCCACTTGTCAGGGACCTCACACCCTCAATTATGCCCTCTTTCTGGCCTCTCCCCAAAACAAATGTCTTGACTGTGTTTCTTGCTTTAACTGTCATGCTCCCTGCCCCTCATTTTTGCTTCCCCTTACCACTGAACTTCTTAAAAGTGTTGCCTAGATTTGGCCCCACATTTTCACCTTCCACTCACTCTCCCAGCCACAGCAGACTGGCTCCGCCTCCACTGTGCCACTTAGGTGGCTGCTCTTGAGACAAGGTCACCAACAAGCTCCTTGGTAAAGTCCCAAGGCCTTCTCCACCCCTGTCACTTAACGGCTTGGCTACACCAGATACTGGTGTTTGCAGCAGCCCCCTTCTTAAAATGTCCTTTCTCCTGGTTTCCCTGATGCCATATTCCTCATTTTCCAGCCATTTCTGGTGACTTCCTGCCACTTGCTTTCCTGGGCTCCTCCTCCTCCTCTGAGAAGGTTCTAATTCTCTTCTCACTCTGGGTTCTCTCCCTGGGCAGTGCCATTCGTGCCTACCTTTGGCTGCATATCTCTAGTCTGGAGAGTCCCAAATCTAACTCTAGCCCAGATCACTCTCCTGAGCTATAGACCAGAGAGTCAACTGCCAGATATCTCCTTGAATCCACATCTCTCCCTGTATCCCTGGCTCAGTGAATAGAATCCTGTCCATCAGCTATTTAGACATGAAACCCAGGTGTCTTACTTGAATTCTCCAAGTCTGACGAGTTACCAGGTCCCACATAAGGCTATTCCTTGAGTAACTCTCAGTTAAAATCTATCCTCTTGTCTCCACATTTTTAAGGTTGCAGTTAGGTCTCCCCTGGATTTCCATGACAGCTTCCAAAAGGATCTGGGTCTTATCACCACTAATTTGCACTGTGCCTTGCAGCAGCTGCTGCTGCTGCTGCTAAGTCGCTTCAGTCCTGCCCGACTCTGTGCAACCCCATAGACGGCAGCCCACCAGGCTCCCCCATCCCTGGGATTCTCCAGGCAAGAACATGGAGTGGGTTGCCATTTCCTTCTCCAATGCATGAAAGTGAAAAGTGAAAGTGAAGCTGCTCAGTTGCGTCCGACTCTTCTCGACCCCATGGACTGCAGCCTACCAGGCTCCTCCGTCCATGGGAGTTTCCAGGCAAGAGTACTGGAGTGGGTTGCCATTGCCTTCTCCTTCCTGGCAGCTAAGATTTCTAAAGTGAAACCAGATCTTGTCATTCCCCTACTTCAACCCCTTTAATGGTTCCCCACTGTCCTCTAGTTGAAGTTCAAATTCCTTAGCAAAACCCATCAGGTCCAGTTTTGTCTCATCTCTTGTCTTTATGAATCATCCATAACAAAGCAACCACAGCCCCACAGAAGCACGATGCCCTGCCGCACTCTTGGGCCTTTGCATATTTCGTACCTTCCATCTAGAGTCCTTCCTTCTCACCCCACCTACTTGTTCTCCAGGTCTTAGCTCGAGTGGGTTGCCATTTCCTTCTTCTTCTCTAACCCTTATTCAGCTGGGTTAGCTGTCTCTGATTTTACATGGTTTCTGTTATCATACAGTTTTTAGACTGAAAATTACTTTTATCTCTTTTAATATATCTATATAAACTCAAAGCCGATGACTGTGTCTTGATTGACAGCATATCCTCAGCAGCTAGCAGATGCTAGACACAGAGTAAGTGCTCAGTAAATGTCTGTAGAGTGAATAAAAGACATTTAGAAATAAACATCCACTCTGTTGTTCCTTTGGAGTAGGAAATGGCAACCCACTCCAGTATTCTTGCCTGGAGAATCCCAGGGACAAAGGAGCCTGGTGGGCTGCTGTCTATGGGGTTGCAGAGAGTCGGACACGCCTGAAACGACTTAGCAGCAGCAGCAGCTGTTGTTCCTGGTAATAAACTGTATGTTGTTTCATTACCTTCCCTAAAGAGCTTATATTATAAAAATGAAGTAAGTGGATTCTGGAGAAGCAGCTTCTCTACAGAGACTGGTGGAGGAGGAAATGGCAACCCACTCCAGTATTCTTGCCTGGAGAATCCCATGGACAGAGGAGCCTGGTGGGCTGCCGTCTATGGGGTCGCACAGAGTTGGACAGGACTGAAGCGACTTAGCATGCATGCATGCGTTGGAGAAGGAAATGGCAACCCACTCCAGTGTTCTTGCCTGGAGAATCCCAGGGACAGGAGCCTGGTGGGCTGCCGTCTACGGGGTCGCACAGAGTTGGACACGACTGAAGGGACTTAGCAGCAGCAGCAGCAGCAGGAAGACTGGACAGGCTGGAGAAATCAGAGTATCTGGAGAGGTGGAGAGCAGCTTGTGGATGCTGACGTGCGGAACCAGCATCGGGCCTGTGTGCCGGAGCCTATGAGGAAGGCAGGGAGCCACCAGCATCATCTTCCCAGGCTCCTCCCATGGCTGTTTTGGACACAGCTTCCACTTGTCAGTACAGCATTATAGAGAGCTCTAGGCTGGGCTCTGGCTTATTGTCTTGTCAGTTAATTGCCTTAGGCGTTTCTCCAGTATGGATGCTGCACCATAGCTAGCCCAGCTTCCACATGAGGGTAAACATAAACATACAACAAATTCATGCTTCCGTTCACTCAGTAAATACCTGCAGCATGCCTACCATGTGCCAGCTAGTGTCCTAGCTACCGAATATACATACAGCAATGAATGAGACAGGTAAGGGCCTGTTAACCAGGCGGATGAACTAGATGGTCTCTAAGATCTCTTCCATTCAGCTCTAAGTTCTGAGACTCCCTCTTTGACCAGATGCGAAGTAAGAAGGCAGGCTAGTAGCACAGGGTCCCGTTCCAGCCTCCTCCTCCCATTCTTCACTCTTGGTGCCATTTCCATCGCAACTCAGCTCTGGGAAACCAGAGATCCAGCATCATTTGCCTTCTGCCTGCAACCCCAAACTTCCCCAAGTATCTGTTAGTTAAACCTTGTACCTCTTTTGTGGAGAGGATTTGTCTTGCTTGGAACTTTGGGCAATTACAAGGAGGCCAGGCGAGATATTTTAGGCAAGGTTAGGTGCTCTGACAAAACGAGAGGGAGAAGCATAACTGCCTTTTCCTCCAAGTGTACTATCTCTTGGGTTTGCCTGAAAGGGAACCATGTCCTTGGGCTGTTCCTCCTCTTCCTTGTAGATGATAGGCATCTCCTGGTCCTATCTCTTTTCTTCTACCTTTGGCTTGGCCTTAAGGTCCAAAGTTTCTACACTTCAGTATCTGGCGTTCTGATCGGAAACAAGGGATTCAAGGCCTCCCAACCATGTGGGGGAAGGGAACCTGAGGGCTTCAAGTAAGTGGACTGAGCAGAGAGATCGTAGTGTCAGGAACTTGATTTAGAGTTCCAGACCACTGTCATTCCAGGTAAGTATCAGGCATAGGATGGCACTAATAAATAAAGCACTTAAGCTTATCAGTGAACACTGAGAACTTCGATGCTGATCTTAGATAATTAAAGTAAAAAAGTAAGATTTTTAACTTCATAAAAGTAAAACCAGCTTTATGTAAGTTTTGTGTATCAAACTGATGTGAACAATTCTTTATTAGCAAATTCTGCCTTCACATTTTCTAGTGTATGACAAACTAGAAGGCATAAAGGTTTGAAAGGCCTATATTGTTAACTGTACTTTGGTTAATAATCTTGGTACTTTACCTTCTCTGTACTGGTTTCCTCAACTGTCAACTACCTGCCTCATTTATCTCACAGGGTTGATGTGGGATTCAAGATGAGACATTTATGAAACTGCAAAGTGTTTTATGCACTGAAACACTCGTTACCATCAGCTTTCTTAAGATGGAGGCTGTCTGTGAAATCCTGGCTGTTGCTGCTAAGTTGCTAAGTCGCTTCAGTCGTGTCCAACTCTGTGCGACCCCATAGATGGTAGCCCGCCAGGCTCCGCCATCTCTGGGATTCTCCAGGCAAGAACACTGGAGTGGGTTGCCATTTCCTTCTCCAATGCAGGAAAGTGAAAAGTGAAAGTGAAGTCGCTCAGTCGTGTCCGACTCTAGCGACCCCATGGACTGCAGCCTACCAGGCTCCTCCGTCCATGGGATTTTCCAGGCAAAAGTACTGGAGTGGGGTGCCATTAGCTGCCATCTTCCCTGTCTTCCTCCTTGCACACACAAGGAGGAAGACAGGTATACACACACAAGGTATGTATCCCTTAAGCATCTAACTTCATCATGCCGAATCTTAAAAGGTTATGTAGATACTGACATAGCTACTTCCAATCAGTTCTTAAAGGAAGAGGAAGAGGCTGTTCCTTCATTGAACCTTATCACCAAGCAGTGAGAGGAAGCAGGGAGGGTGGTATTAAGGTTTATTTCCTCCAGGTAGTTAATTCATTTTATCACTAGAAAAAAAAAAAGATTTTAGCGTTTTTCTTTGTATGAGGCACTGGGTTGGGGTCAGTGGGATGAAGCATGATACATATATGTGTGTGTATGTATATATATATAAACCTTTCAATTTTATATATATATGTATATAAAATAATCTCAGCTTTGGAGCCTGGCACACTCAGTTCAAATCCAGACTTGGCCACTTACTTAGCTAGGCAGCCTGGGCATGTAGTAATGCCTTCTCTGAGCTTTAAGTTCATCTGTATTAGGGCTTTTTTTAAATATCTTGCAGTGTTACTGAAAGGACTATAATTAGTTCCTTTGAGTGACTGGCACATAATGAGTGCAGAAGTGATGAAAGATGAACAACAGGTCCATCTTCAAGCCCAAAGCATGGTAATAGGAGTTATAGATGAGACATAATGACCAACAGAAACGTGCAGAGAGGGAGGGGCCATCTTCAAACAGTGAGGGTCTTGTTTCTGGCAGCACTCAAGGAGAAGCTGAACGGTCTCTGGAAAAGGTGCTTCAGAAAGTATTTCCACTGAACTCTATAGATCTCTTCAATTTCTAAGGCCATGAAAAGAAATGTACAACTTAAAGAGACAAAAATTCTTTAAGTTCAATACCAGAGGGTAAAGACGAGGTAATATAGTGGGTGGGTCCTCTAGTTACATAAATCAATGAAAGTCAGTGATTGTTTCTAAACTGTCACTGAAAATATGATTGAAAGGTTTATTGCAGACTAGGTATTTAAAATTTTTCCTTTGGTAATCATGAAGATGGTTGATACCCAAAAGAACAATGTTAGGAAATTCAATGGCTTTCAATAATGGAACTGGTTTAGGTTAAGAAGTATTACATGGAAATTAGTGAGTTTGAGGGCTCGTAATTTTTGTGCTCTGATGTGCTTCAGAGACAAGGTTAGTGGGCTGAATTGTCAGTAAACTGCCATCTGTTTTAAGTTCCAAGATTTTCTTCGGAGTCTGGGCTTACGTGGCCATGTGTGGGTCTTCATCTTCCCTGTGCTCAGATTCCGTATCAACTCAATGAGGCCACCACCTCCTTGTCACGGAGTCTGTATTAAAACGTTCTGAACTCCTGAGATTAAGGCCAGCTGCTACTGGGATTTTATTTATTCATAATTAACTGACTCTAAGCAGGTCAGGAACAAGTTATTAATGAGGAGAAAGGCAAATTCTGTCTGGGGCAAAATTTGCATACAATCTAAATGATTCTCCTAACTATGTAGTGTGGACGTGGGGGTCCCATGAGGAAAAACAAAAGATTATCTCTTAGCTTATCAGGTTTTTCCTTATCATGGTTAAAAACCTACTTAGATGTTGATGATAAATTCATATACTTCTAAAAAAACAAATATCCCTGAGATGAAGCAAATCTACCATTTGTTTAGGAGAAATGGTTTTTAGATTCCCTTCTTATAAAAAAGTAATTTGACCTCTTCCCCCTATCCCAAATCCCTGAGGCTTTGAAAGGATAAAGAAACCAATTTGGAGTTCTTTCAAAGGATTTATTTGCTACAGAATTGCCAGAGCCCACCAACAAGATGAACTCAGGATTTCTGTGTTTAAAAGGATTTTGCTCACTGCTTTATTTTTACAAGAACTTCAACATTCAAAAAGCAATTCTTTTTGCCAGCATTGGCATGCCTAGAAGAGGTTAGAAAAAGTTAGAATCTATAGAATTAGATGTCTAAAAATAGAAAAAATCCCAAACATTAAAAAATTCCTAATTTGGACAAGTCCTGAGTCGAAATCACATTCATCTGCAAAAAGAAGGGTTTTAGGTCAGAAATGTATTTTATAACTTCAGATCCTGACCTTGGACTTGACTGGTGAGGATTCTAGGAACTGCGTGAATGACAGGAGGGATGTCTTTCATCTGGCCAATTCTGCCATGTGTCCTGGATTGTGAAGTTTTATAAATCTCTTTTAAACCCAAACTTCCTGGTTCTCTGATGTCGACCGTCTAAATCCAATTCTCAATACTTTTTTAAACAAATAAGCAAAACATTTCCCTGCAAGATCACACACTTAAGAATTTGTTGCTTGTGTATAGACACAGAGAAACCAAGTATGAATATGAATTAACAGTTCAGTGATGGAGCCGTGAATCTCTGGATGGCTATATACATTGTAAGAAAAGTTCCTTGCTAGACCTGCACTTGCCGTGCACCCGAGATGACCATCCAGGCCAGGTTAACCTGAAGAGGGTGTGAACCCCAGCAGCTGCTCGATGGGTTTAAATCGCCATTCATCTGCCTCCAGCTCTTCTACCAAACCAGCTAGTTTTTCCATCCGAGCAACCTGCTGATCTGTAAAGAACCAATGAGATAGTATTTATTAATTATACACCAAGCAGCAAGATGATGACTGATTTAAAAATAATTTCTAGAAAGATTTTTTCCCCCCTCAATATTCTAGTAATGGGGTCTTACCCTATGTTGTCAGAAGACCTAATCTTTTAATTTACATTTTATTTTTAATTGTAGGATAATTACTTAAGACAATCTTAAAAAAATAGTAGTACTTATATTCCATGCCATTTGTGTACGAAATTTGTGACTGCTACTAAGAATCTAGGGTTACAAGTAGTTAAGAATCTGTGCTTCCACTGCAGGGGGAACTGGTTCTATTCCTGGTTGGGGAACTAAGATCCTGTATGCTACAAAAAACAAACAAACCCAAAAAGCCAAAAACCTAGGGTTACAGGCAATTGCAGCTCCCCCTACCCCCACCCACCCCAACATTATGTTCTCAGGGGAGAAACAGTCTGGTTTGGTGGTGGAACAGAGTTCCCTGATGCATAATGAAGACCTGGTGAGGCATGATAGAGTAGAAAAGGTGTTACCAGGATCTTCGAATCCAGGTAGACCAAGAAGTATTACATACACATCCGAAGATGCAGACAGTGCTACCAGTGGAGGACAACAGGAAAAGAAGCTTTCAGGAAGGAGTGGAAAAAGCAATACAAGAGAAGGAAATGGCAACCCACTCCAGTGTTCTTGCCTGGAGAATCCCAGGGACGGGGGAGCCTGGTGGGCTGCCGTCTATGGGGTCACACAGAGTCGGACATGACTGAAGCGACTTAGCAGCAGCAGCAGGAAGCATTAACTCCCCTAGAAAACTACCCCTCTGACTTCAAATTTAAGCCTTAATGTAACATTATGCGTGGATTAAGAGCTGTAGAATGTTCTTGTCTGCAGGCAATTTGGGAAGTCCACTTGAGTAGCCTTGCTGAGTTTTTGTTACAGAGCACTCTGACCTTTCTAAGTGCCCCTCTCCCACCCTTCCGCTCCCTAGTAAGTTCATTTTCAGTTAAGTACACAGTACTCATGTGCTTACCATGTTTCACCTGTTTAAGCGTAGACGCCACTTGATAGCTGAAAACAGATTCACAGAGGAATCTCTCAGAGCCGTCTAGAAACAGAAGAGGACAAGTTTTAATCTGCTCCAGTCCATTTTAATCTAATGGCTTCTGATAAACGTAGTAAACACATCCATTCTCCCTGCTTTTACATTCAGGTCTGGTTTTCAGTGTTTACAAAGGGCTTCTGTTTCACTTAGAATTAACAATACTGTGTTATAAAAGCTACTTCTATACCTAGAATGTTAAAATAGTCCCTCTACTTGTTCAAGAGTTTAAAAATAGTGTTAAAATAACAAAAACAAGAAACCCCAGTCTGATGTCCTGGTCAACATTTCTCCCATCCTAACTTGACAATTTCTTAATGTTCTCCTATTTTGTATGTCAAGCAATCACTGACAACTAACGCATTTGGCCATGTGGCCCTGAACTTTGAAAATACAAAGGTACACCAAAACTCTTAATCGTTTTCATTCTACAAAGTAAAGTTGAAGAAAAACAGCTATTGTCAATATTTTGTATATCAAATTATATCACAGTGACCATCACAAACACTGCTGGGAAATTTCATTCTGTAAACGCAAATTGTAACCTTGATTTTCCAACTAAACCAGAACACTGCAATTTGGATGGTGATAAAAGTATGGTGCAATTTCAGAACCTAGCATTGTACTGATGCCAAGAACTGGATACATGAAGGTAGCTAATTCAGTCACCCCAGTACTTGGAAGATGATTGTGAAACATAAGCTAGTTCATGTTATTCCTTATCAGGCAAGGGCTGATCCAACAAAACATACCCCTAAAGACGTAGAACTCATGTAGGAAAATGTGACTTCATGGGGTAGCAGAAACCATTCAGGGAAGGGATCTTATTGCAGAAATTCTAAAACAAATGAAGGTAGAGGACACGGCTGTCTTTTTTTAGATGGCAGTTCATGCCAACACTGCTGGGTGTCAAGCACTCACCCATCAATCACGGGTTGCTGCCGTCAACCAGCTATTAAGTGACAAGGAGACAGGACTAACATATTCTGGCTTCATGCTGAGTTTCACACAAGGAAGACCTCATTTCAGAAGCTCATGATAAATAAGAAAAACCATAGATACTATATTCAAATAGCTTAAATATATGACCAAGAGGGCTTCTAATATCTTCAAAATTGGTGCAAAAATATAATTATTCCATACATAATATGTATGAAAATTATGTATTAATATATATGCATCGGAGAAGGCAATGGCACCCCACTCCAGTACTCTTGCCTGGAAAATCCCATGGATGGAGGAGCCTGGTGGGCTGCAGTCCATGGGGTCGCTAGGAGTCGGACATGACTGAGCAACTTCCCTTTCACTTTTCACTTTCATGCATTGGAGAAGGAAATGGCAACGCACTCCAGTGTTCTTGCCTGGAGAATCCCAGGGATGGGGGAGCCTGGTGGGCTGCTGTCTATGGGGTTGCACAGAGTCGGACATGACTGAAGCAACTTAGCAATATATATGCATATTATATATTATTTCAAAATATAATTTCATATAGTGATGTAGACTTTGAGGAGAGTGTTATTCTTTAAACTCAACTTCTTTTCTAAATATTGGAAGATGATTCTAAATATTGTGTCATATGGGGATATGATCCCATTCCCTCCTCCCACCCCATTCCTCTGGCAGAATGTAACTCATTTATAAGTATATCATCTAAACTGAGCAAAAATTTAATTTTCAATTATTGAATATTATACTGGCTGTCCAGTTTAAAGATCTATGATGTTAAGATGATATTACTGAGTTTTTCAAATAAGGGAAATGTAAGCCAATGATATTACTGAGTTTTTCAAATAAGGGAAATTGCCTGAAAATAACTATGAATCCCACAATGGGAAGAGGGACTGTGTGAACATTTGACACTAATGATGCAATTTATTATGCCTAATAAATTGTGTAAGTATGCCAGCATTCATACCCTTGCTTAAAGAATCAAATTATAACTTAAGTTTTATTTTAGGAAGAGCAAAGCATACGGAATTAGAGCTCTTCTCAGGTGGTTTGATTCTGAACTTGAGGATATCACACAAGGCAGTGGGGATTCTGGCTGTAAGGACCAGGCCAAGATTTGTTTGCAAGCTCTTCAAAGTGCTACCTCCCGCTTACATTTAATCACAGGTGTTATTAGGATAAATGCTCAAATTATAACATTTGCATATTTCCCTTGATAATGAACTTCAAAGCAAAAGGATGTAAGCTAATCTTTCAAAAAGGCACTTGCACATCACTTTGCTGCTTTGTATGTCTATGGAACACATTTTTGCTGATTTGCAGCTTTGTATTAACCACAAAGTCCACTGCTTCTTAGCTACATCCTATTAGATGTGATATCTGTAACAATCTAAAGTCTGGAATTTCTCCAGAGAGGAGTCAGCCTGGGGCAATCTGTCTTCCATTTAGAAATTGTAATCAAACTCTTTGTAACACACCAAGTAGCAATACATCAGCTTTCCTCTTAAGGGACAAGTAAAGGTTATAAATGGTGAAAAGTTCAGTAAATTGTCCAAATCTAACACTACTGTTAACTCCAATAAATAGGATGCTAACAAATTCATTTAAAAGCCTATTATCCCACAGCGGGAAAACAGGCAATGGCAGATAATTTATGCTCCAGTGGCGTACGATGCCACCAAAATCCAGCCATTTCAGACTGGAAGGCAGTCTCTAATTTGCTTACTAATATCTGGGTGAGAGAATCCTAGCCAAAGGCAGGGGAATGTTGAAAAGTCCTGTACAGTATACTGCTTATGTGAGGTGTCTGATATCAGACAGCAGATACACAAAGAAGTTAATACACAAGGTTAAGTACAGGTTATTTGGGTTTATTATCCTAGACTAGGAGGATGCAAGACCACGTTGAACCTGTTAAGATAATAAACAGCACCTAATTGCTTTTGTTCTTGCTCTGAAGAGGCAACCCTTCCTATTCTATTTTCATGCAGGCATATCTCAGAGATGTCGTAGGCCTGGTTCCTGACCACTGCAATAAAGCAAATCACACAAATTTTTTAGTTTCCCATTGCATATAAAAGTTATGTTTATACCATGCTGTAGTTTGTTAAGTGTGCAATAGCGTTATGTCTAAAAAACACTGCTAAAAAAATACTAACCACCATCAAGCCTTCAGGGAAATGTAAATGTTTTGCTGGTGGAGGGTTTGAAATACTGTCAGCATTACCAAAATGTGACACAGAGATAGGCAATGAGTAAATGCTGTTGAAAAAATGGCGCAACATACTTGTTCAAGGCAAGGTTGCCCAGACCTTCAATCTGTAAGATACACGGTATCAGCAAAGCCCAACCAAACAAGGTATGCCTGTATTCCATTAAACTACCGCAAGAAAAATGGTCAGGTACACGTGCATTAGATTACTCGCATAGTAGTATCACCCATAAACATAGCAGGATGAGGTATCCAAATCTACCATCCCTTTTAATTCAAATTTAAGGGTAGCCTTTTCAGTTTAACATTTTTCACTTGACTCAAGATAGTTCAAGGGCTGCCACCTCTAAGTTTTCAGTTTGTCCTTAAATGTATAGGTGAAACTTTAAACCTAAGGAAGAAATCCAAAACTGGGCACTGCATATTTAAACTTAAATTCATTCTACAGTAGAAAGGCAACACAGTCCCCCATGAAGCATACTGGGATGGAATAAAAGTGGACAGAACTATCACTTGTTAGAACATCAACATTTAGACTAATCTCAGAAGCCTTTCTTCTTTAATGTTTCCAAGAAGTCTGGTGTACACCAACAAAGAATGCTGACAGCTCTGAGACCACGGAGGTGCCGCATGCATTAAATTCCTCTTATAGCTAGACTTTAAATGACTTTAATCTTAAGGGTTCGTTGTTAAATAAGGATTCCTTTTCTGCTGCCATAAAACTCATTAAGCAATTTAAGTACCTCCAACTTTTGATTTGTTTTGGGAGAAACTTCCTAATACCAGGTCTCTGCAGCATATAACTTAAGTCATAATTTATTTTTAGTGCCAAATATGGCAAACAAGGCCCTAGACGTTCACTACCTCCAGACTCCGTGATGTTAGCTTGAGTATTCAGCTAATTGAAGAAAACAAAAGGGCATAGACAGAAGTATCAGTACATACACCTCATATGTATCACTAACTACAGTATCTGATTGTTTACTTCACCAATCATGATTTGAACCAATTCTAAAAAGTCTTCCTATGTTTAGTCCCAGTCCTCCCTATGGTCCCAGTCTTCCTATGTTTTCCTGTCACAAGTGATACTTCTGTCTGCGTTGGCTTAATCCAAACCTCTGCTTTTTATTATACCTGATATAAATGAAGACCACCCCCCAAAAGCTGACTCTTAACTACAGTCTGTGCCTTTCTCAGATATTTCCAGATTAATTTTTAAGTATATTTACTGAAATTTGCAATATTTAAAGCAAAAAGGATCAATATACAATTAAGCACAGATGTGCTAGAATCAAGATTTTGAATCTTTAATAGGTTCTTGGCTGATTTTTTCTGAGGCAGGAAGAATAGTTTAATAGTTAAGGGCCATTTTTATGAGAATCCCCTGGATGTTAGTCGAAATGGAGATTCCTGTGCTATAGACTAATTTGGAATCTATAGGTGAGCCAGAAATGTGCATTTTAAATAAGCTCTTTAGGAGGTTTTAATGCTCTCTATTAAGAATTTATTGGTCCATCTCCTAAAGTGAAGTGTACCTGATGAATTCTAGGTGCTAAAGTTGTTTCATGCTTATAGCCTGTGCCCTGATCTTGGCCAGCCAGTTTGCAAATGTGTGCGGAATAAGATGGGGGATGATTCGATGCAGATCCAGCTCCAGTGCTTGAGAAACCACACCACACTGTCCTGCAGTGGGCCACGTAAGAACAGTAGATTGGTTTTTATTTTCTCTCAGAATCTCTTCATCTATCTATAAGTGAATTATATTAGAAAAAAAAATATATGAAACCTACTAACCATAGGGAAGCCGACTGGTGCCAGGATAAAGCAAACTGGAGCAGGAGTGTAATGGAATTCCTGGTTCAAGTGCTGACTGTCTTTTCACATGGTCAAATCACTTTATCTTTTCTGGATCTAAATAACTCTAAATGACCTCCATGATTTCCAAAGTCTTTTTCAGCTCCAAAATTCTAATTCTGGAGAAACATTTGTGTTTTAAAGATATTCTGAAATGAGGACAAGAGATGAAATGTGGAGCTGAAATCAGGACAAACTCGTAACTAATCCACTTAATAGCTTCTTTACAATTAATATTCATTGCAGGTCTGAATCCAATTATTCAGCAAAAAGCAGCATGAGATCACCTTCCAACATCTCTCCAGCTCCTTTGGGGTAGGTGAAAAGGGCTTTCCGTGGTGGGGCAAGGTCTGAGACACTGAAACCAGATCCAGCGACAGAACTTCCACTGACCCCACCAGCTGAGGAGGAGGATGAAGAGGCAGCCATTTCCTCTCCAGTAGAATTCTCACTTCACTACAGAGAAAGAAAAATAGCAATTGGCAAGTTTATGGAAGTGAGACTGACAGCATTTCATTCCAGCTACCATGAAAGCCAGCATACAGTTTAGTCAAGAATTAGTTCCAAATTTTTCTACCCTCTGTACTCCCACGATCTTTTATGGCTCCTTGGGCCAAAACGTCACTCAGGATTTTAAGTGAAAATATGTTTATTCTTAGTTTTTCTACACAAAACACTGCTTCCTACCATTAGCAAACTGTTTATGTCATTTGGGATTGACTGTGGGTGATTTATGGGTTATGAAAGGGTGATATGGCAGTGCCAAGGTAGCAATTTGACTGAGGAAATAAATTATATGAGGATAAAACAACCATGCCTCATGGGACAGTTTGTCTTGGATACATCCTGACCAAGCCACACCAAGAAATTCACTTATAAAATTTTCCAAATAAAATTTCAGAATAACACTATGTTCTGTTCCCAAGGAAGGGGAATGGTTAGGAAATACATACTGGCCCTTTCATTAAATTAAAAAAATTTTTTTCATCCAAATGTAATACCCAAATTGATCACTTGGTGGTGTCCCAAAACTGGAACAAAATAGTTCAAGAATGATCTTAGAATCATGGCTTATTAGGAATTAGAGGGGCTGTGAGTGTTTAACCCTGTATCAAATTAAAAAATCAAAAGGTCCAAATGTAAATGAGAAAATCTGTATACCAAATACATGTCTCCTTTAACAAGTTCAAAACAACATAGAAGCTTACACTACACATTTACAGAAGATTCTAAAAGGTTTATGTTTTCCATATAAAAAGAACAGTCTTCTTTCAAACTCAGAACTATCATTCAAGACATAAAACAGCCAGGGTTGAAAAGTGGAGTGCAGAATTAGCACTAATTTTAACACATATAAGCAGTTTTCTGCTGAGATGGAAAGATTACCTAAGTAATTTTTAGCTTTAAAGATTTAGGTTAAATTTTGAATGCTACCAGCAGGTGGTAACCAAAGTTAAAGTGAAACTCACAATAAACCCTAGTTTGGAACCGCTCTATAAAGGCAGGCATTCTGATTACCAAGACCAAACATTATGCTTGGCTTATACTAACTAGCTGTTGATTTAAATAAATGTTTGCTAAATGAGTTAACATTTCACAGGAACCACAAGATTCCTTAAAGATCATCTAATCCAATCCCCCCATTTTGCACATAGGCATACAGACTTCAGCTTATTTGTTGTGCCATTTTTAAAGCAATGGCTTTACTGCATTGTCATGTGCTATATGGGGTTCCCAGGTGGCTCAGTGGTAAAGAATCCACTTGTCAATGCAGGAGACATGGGCTCGATCCCTGGGTTGGGAAGATCCCCTGGAGAAGGAAATGGAAGCCCACTCCTGTATTCCTGCCTGGGATCCCATGGGGACATAGGACCCTAGTGGGCTATAGTCCTGGGGCTGCAAAGAGTCAGACACGACAGAGTGACTAAACAACATGTACCCTGTGAGAGGTGAAACAGCACAGTGATTAAGAGCTCACTCTGAAGCCTCTTGGCCCAGGTTCACGTCCTGGCTTTGTTACTTGCCGTCTGATTCTGGACAAATCACTCGACCTCTCTGCTCCTCAGCTGCCTCATCTATAGAATGCAGATAATGACAGTACCTACATCAGAGGTGTCAGGAAGGTTAATATAACTAAAGCATTTGAACACTCATAGGCACAGTAAACAACAGCTATCCAAAACTACCAATGAATATTTAGTCCTGAATCTTTTTTTTTTCTTCTGCAGATTCCAGTTTTTGATACTTACTATGTTTCAACACACTCATGGGAAAAGTCTTAATTCTCTCCATTTGACACAGTGTCAATATCACATGTCTCTTAGAATGGAAAGCATGCTCAGGAAGAGGGAAAATGCACCCCATACTTTCATTTTAAGGTTAATGATCTTAGGAAGAACCCTTTCCTTAGGAAAAGGGGAAGGAGTTGTCTTTCTACTCTCAAGGCCTAGCACAGAACCTGGATTGCAGTGTTTCCTGAATGAATAAGGAACAAATGACAGAACACAGGGCTAGCAGGGGATAGATAAGTTTGATGTCAGGAGGGTGGGTTCATTACTGGTTTTTCTCCCTCATTCTGTAGATCTATTTGGACAACTATTTTTCCAATTAGGCTGCCAGGCCCAAGGTAGGTGCTCAGTAACATTTGTTGAATATTTAAATCCTAATGATGACATAAGCTGGGACTTGACCCAATAAGCTAGATTGGAAGTAGAGATTCTTACAGGAGAGCAGAGATATTGCATGGTTGTGTTCACAGTGACA
The DNA here is from genome assembly GCF_055505025.1 of Bos grunniens. NCBI lineage: Eukaryota > Metazoa > Chordata > Mammalia > Artiodactyla > Bovidae > Bos > Bos grunniens. Next base: position 17,920,194 of record NC_141192.1, read on the forward strand.
GGATGATCAACACATTTACTTCATGCATGATAGGGATGACCTCATATTCATAAACCACTTTCCTTCCTGGCAGATACATGCTTATATTCTTGAAAAGAATCCTTTTTAAAAAGTCTCCTTATCAAAAAGACAAGCAATTATTAAACTCTATCATCAGAAATCATTCCAAATAGCTGGATTACCAATCAAAAAGGTGCTGCAGCTAAAAACAGCGTAGGTAGAAAGGGGATGAAGAGAAGATGGGTCAGAACGTCAGCTGTTCCCAAGCTAACTCCAAGCCATGACCCCACACCCACCCAGACCTCTCCAGGGGGCGACACCACTGGCGCCATCCCACTGCGCAGGCGCCACCGCTTGGCCCGCATGCGCAATTGTCTCGTGCGGCCTGAGGAAATTTCCTCTTACACGCCCTCTGCGGCAGGCTCCAGTTCCTCCTCCTCCTTTCTCCACTTCACTAGTCCCTTCAGGTAGGATCTCAGGGATCAGCTCCCTTTCCAGCAAGCTCCTGAGGGTCCCTGAGCCCTCGACCACTTACCTCGGCTGCTTTGGCACTTTACAGCCCCGCCCCCAACTGAACCGGCTGCGTTTTCCACGACGAGGGCGGCGGCGTGCTCGCGCCCGTGCGGAGGGAGCCCGCGGCGGCCGCGGCGTGCGCGTGCCAGTGCAATGGTGGGCGTGGCCGGGGCGGAGAGCCGCCGAGACCCGGTTCTGGGAGAGACACCTTCTGGATCCTTGGTCTGCTCTCACTACAGCGGTTTTCCTACCACCGCGAAGTCCTCTCTTCACTTGCTTTGACGTACTGGGGTTGATTTTTGCTCGCTTTTATGATTCAGGGTTTCATCTTCCTTCCCGACTTTGTAGGCCTTCTGCTTTCCTTTCTGTCTCTCCAAACCACCACGGAGCAGGATTAAATTGGCTATTCCCCCATCCTTCCTCCTGAGCAGTCTTGCAGCCCAGGGCCTTATAGGAAAGGCAAATGGAGGGTTTGCTATCTCTGAGACAACCCTCTATTCCAGAGCTCAGTTTGAGGACCTACCTTGACATTGACTTCTACTTTTGTGGCGAGCGTTTTTTTTTTCTTTGAAAGGTCCTGGGAAATTGAGTATTAGGGTGTAATGTCATTAAAGTATTGCTAGTTATGCCTCCTCTTTCGATGTTCAAGTCTGTTTACTTTATATATTATTGTTTCTCACAACACGAAACTAACTCATTGATTCTGTAAGCAAATTACCAGTGAAAGCGATTTACTTCCTGAGGTTGGATTGAGCATTAGTGTGTTTAGTAAGGATTGATCTTTTCGGAGGGGGACTGCTTAGGTTATTTTGGGTTTCAAGACCATGTACTATATGTGGTAGGAACCTTGGTTAAACATAACCAGAGTTAACCTAAGAAGCTTTGTTTCCTAAATTGTTAATTCATTAAGTGGTGACTAGAAACTTGGTTTCTCCTGAGTGATGTACAGTTTTTGGCAGTGACCTACAGAAATTGAATTCCTTCCCTCAGCAATGTGTTAGTTTGCAGAACCATGTTGGTTAAGTTATATTTTAACTTTGTTTTAATAGGCAACTGGATCTAATTGTTGAGTATGTATTTCTAGCACTTGTAAAAGTAGTTAAGGATTTTTCTGTCCTCCCCATGAGGATAAATGTATTAAACATCCCTAATTGTCTTAACTGTCATACTGGGTAAGAGCGTGAGACGCTTCACAAATGTTCAGATAAGCACAGAGGTTGAATTTTACTCCCTTTGCTGCTGCTGCTGCTCCTGCTAAGTCGCTTCAGTCTGTTGGACCCTGTAGATGGGAGCCCACCAGGCGCCCCCATCCTTGGGATTCTCCAGGCAAGAACACTGGAGTGGGTTGCCATTTCCTTCTCCAGTGCATGAAAGTGAAAAGTGAAAGGGAAGTCGCTCAGTCGCGTCCGGCTCTTAGCAACCCCATGGACTGCAGCCTACCAGGCTCCTCCATCCATGGGATTTTCCAGGCAAGAGTACTGGAGTGGGGTGCCATTGTCTTCTCCTTTACTCCCTTTAGGTTAAAGTAATGAAGAACCTCTAGTCTCTCTTCCGAAGTCATGGACAGGCTCAGTATTTTGTAATCACTTTTTTTGAGGAATGCTGGATAGATTGCAAATTACTGTCTTGAGTGTGCCAGGAGTGGAATAGTGTAGTGGAAAATGCAGCAATTGACTTAATAAAACAGCTTCTAGATAGGGGAAATCTAGTGGAAACAGTAATGCTTTTGCTTAGGGTGTACTATGAACTGATGCCCAATTCTGTCCTTGTAGGCCTGTATAAAGATCCACATAATCATGGAAGTTCTGCGTCCACAGCTTATAAAAATTGGTGGACGGGTTTATAGGAAGAATCCCATCCAAGAACAGACTTATCAACATGAAGAAGAAGATGATGACTATTACCAAGGTAATCTTAGTTGCTCTTTGGTCAGATTAGAAGTACAATGTTATCCGTATTGTAGAAGCAATTCTTTGTTTCAGTGTTTCTGTGTGAGCACTGAAATTTGACTTGTTTGGCCCCTCATAGCTCCCTTGTTGATTCTGAGTGGGCTGGTAATTTAGTTTGATGAGGTATTCTCAGTTCATAAGTTAAGTTGTGTCATCTTTGTGCAGAGGCTTAAATGTAATAAGGGGTAATTTTAGTTAGCTATTAATATTAACAATTATCTGTGGTAAAATTAAGTTCTTTTATCTGTAAAGCTATGAACTAGTTTTTATAAATTGTTGAAATAAATGAACATATGCCCGATATTAACTGTTATTGTTGTGTCATAATTTTTCTTTTCTTCTCTGCAGTCATATACAGGCAGTTTCAAATATACAACCGACGTGGCTGTTTCCCTTTAGCCCTGGGGCCTTGAGCTTTTTTATTTCAGCCTCCTGTTTTCTCTTTGTCTCACTCCTGCCTACCTCATTCACTGAGGTGATTTTGCGTCCTAATACTAAAAACCACTGAGTTGTACATTTTAAGAGGATGAATTTTATGTGAATTATGTCTTCGTAAAATAGTACAAAAGATTTATTTCTGGGAGAAAACAATTAAATAGTGGTATGTAGATACTCCTTTTCCAAGGTTCCAGGACTGGAAGATTTAAAATAGTCATGTGTTTTTATTCTTTATTTGTTTGTCTAAGAGCAGGTGAGGAGGAATGTTGGAGCAGTGTTCTGCAGTGTAACGTGTATGGCTGTTCTTTTTGTGTGTGTGTTGCTTTTCTTTAAACCTTAAGAATAGTTGGACAGCTGAGGAGAAGAAAGACTGTTGTCCACAGAGCAACTGAGTGAGGTGTTATGGTTTCTGTGCAGGCCTCGTGGAGTGTGCAGAAGAGCCCTGTGAAACCTACGAGGTGGTGCAGACCCCACAAGGTTTCCGATGTACCGTGAAGGCCCCCAGCCTACTCTACAAGTGAGTGATGCCCCTTGGCAGCTTCATGGGGAGGCACTTCCAGGAAACTTAGAAGGAAGCTGCTGCTTCTCTTTTCCACACTTATTATAGTACTTACTAGTGACAAAATGGTTTAGTGTTTAACATCCTAGAATTTCTAAAGACTAATTGCAGATCAGTTTCATCGTTCCATATACATCACCAAAGCCTGTTGATTTTTGCCTCTTAAGTATCTTTTGAATCCACCACTTACTTTTTCTTTATAGCCATTCTGCTACCTCTTCTGTGGATTATTTCAAATAGCCTACTTACTGGTCTCTCCACATTGATTGTTGCTCTCTTCCAATCAGTTCTTCACATTGAGGGTGGAATAATCTTTTTAAAAGGAAAACCTGATTATTTTATTAACTTTGCTTGAAATCCATTAACATTCTTCCATGGAAGATGGAATTTTATTCCATTAGAGCAGTGGCCAAAATCTTGAACGTGACTTAGCCAGCCCTGCATTTTTCAGTTTCAGCTCACACCACTCTTTCCCTGGCTTTGCACTTAAGTTTAACTGGTTTTCTTTAGTTCCTCAAATGTTCTGGGTTCCTTCCTACCTTCTAGCTTTGGCATATGCTGTTCCCTTTCCTTACATTACCTAGTTATTAATATATTCTCCTTCCTTAGGGAAGCCTGTTTTGACACCGGCATCCCCACCCGCCACATTGATTACCGTAGTATATGTTTTCATTACACCACTACTTTTCCTTTATAGCATTTCTCAAGCCTCATGTTTATATTTATTTGTCAGCTAGTTGATGTTTCTTCCCCTAGACTGGAAACTACTTGAAGGCAGGAATGTGTCTGTTCTGTTGTCCTCCAGTTCTTGTCAAAGACTAAAATGCTTTTTCCAGAATCATCTTTAGTTTTAAATTGCTTGGAAGCTTTGTGATCATTTCAGTCTGTGCCTGCTTGCCTTCGTGTTGATCATATTCTGTCTCTTATTAACCACTAATATCGTTAGCTCTTGTAGCTGGCTGGCTTCTTTTGGGCTTGCACCTCTGAAGATAGGATGGTCTAGGAAGTCATAGATTGTATTTCTGTGTTGTACCAGATGAATAAAGTCTGTCTATACTTCTCTATGAGAGAAGGTCTACAAATACAGAATCATACACCTTTAAGTTCCAAGAGGCAAATAGTTGCATGTTTTTCAACTTGAGAATTTTCTGAAACACCTAATGAGGATGACATTTCTCTCTTGGAATGGGACCAAATGAGAAACCAAATGCGAATCCTGACAGCTCACTTTCCAGGTTTCAGGCACATTTTCTTCTAAGAAATGTGATTTTAGAAAGCTGTGACTCAGATTCCTTGTAAAAATCAATGCAACATGTCTTCCTTAATGTATATATTTGTTACTGCTAAGGTATGTAAAGATTCCTTAAATGTCTGATTCTAACCATATGACCTTTTGAATTTTATATATTCTAAATACTCATTTTGTTCCAGATGACTTACATGTTACATTAAGTATTGGTTCTGCTAAATCCTAATTAATAGACAATATTTACTAGGAAGACTTCTTTCTTTTTTCCTTTCTTCTTCCTTCCTTCTCTTCCTCTCTTCCTTCCTCTCAGTCTTATTGACAAATGATTGATCTACATGTAAGATTTCTTTCTTAAGAATCATTTATGTAAGCTTATTTGGTCCAAGGAAGAAATTAGTTGACCAAACTAACTTATAATCAAAGTCTAATAGTGGTGCACGTGTCCACAGACGAGGTCTAATACTGTGGCTCTCAACTTCAGGTACAATTAGAATCACCTGGGGAGTTTTAAAAACTCCCAGTACCTAGGTGTACCCCAGACCAGTTGAGTCTGAATCTCTGGGAGCTGAACCCAGGCATCATTAGTTTTTATAGCTACCCAGGAGAAGGCAATGGCAACCCACTCCAGTACTCTTGCCTGGAACATCCCATGGGCGGAGGAGCCTGGTAGGCTACAGTCCATGGGGTCGTGAAGAATTGGACACAACTGAGCGACTTCACTTTCACTTTCATGCGTTGGAGAAGGAAATGGCAACCCACTCCAGTGTTCTTGCCTGGAGAATCCCATGGAGAGAGGAGCCTTGTGGGCTGCCGTCTATGGGGTCGCACAGAGTTGGACACGACTGAAGCAACTTAGCAGCAGCAGCCAGGTGATTCCAGTGTGTAGCCAAGATTGAGAACCACTTGATCTGGCAAGAATTTCCACTTATACAATAAACGAGTCATCCTTTCACTGTTTATCTGTATTATTTTAGTGAATGCTTTAGACTTTCCGTGTAAACCTCTTTTGGGTCTGTCTGTACTCTTAACTGGAAGGATGCCATCATGGGTTTAATGAGGATGACATGGTCTGTACTGAGCTATGTGCCAGTCACTGGGAAGTCCTTTTATATATGATCGCATTTAATCCTTACGACCAACCTTATGATACTTAGGTATTATTCACTCCATTTTTTTAAGTGAAGTAGTGGGGTACCATTGCCTTCTCTGAAGTAGTAGGCTAAGAGTGGTTAAATGACTTGGCCAAGGTTTGTTTGCTTCTAAAGCCTCTTTAACCTCAACCACTTCCCTTTCTAAGGTGCCTAGACTATTAATAACACTTTGAGCCAACAACTTTATGAGAGGTTTGTCCACTAGCCATGTGCTAACAAATAGGAACCTGACTGAAAATACCCCTTTATTGATAAGACCTGGAAAGACAAAGGCTGAGGGGGTTGGTGCTACATAGTCCCTAGCTCAGCACAGAGAAAAACTACATGGAAACTGTGGAGTTCCAGTCCTCCTCTGAACATCTTGTTTTATAAAAATCGGCTTACTACAATAAATCTTAAAGGAAATAATCAGACTTGGTTATCCCATGTAAAAACAAATATGGAATTTTAGACATAGTCACCAATGCTGTGAATGAATGTGAAGTCGCTCAGTCGTGTCCGACTCTTTGCGACCCTGTGGACTGTAGCCTACCAGGCTTCTCCGTCCATGGGATTCTCCAGGCAAGAGTACTGGAGTGGGTTACCATTTCCTTCTCCAGGGGATCTCCCCGACCCAGGGATTGAACCCAGGTCTCCCGCATTGGAGGCAGACGCTTTAACCTCCGAGCCATCAGGGAAGCTCACCACCAATGCTGTAGTGTACTGTAATTGAAATCATCGAAGTCAAAATACTGTTGATGAGGAAGTTTTTTCTCTTAACTTTATGGTCCTGTGATGGTCTCTTAGTGCTTTATTTAGAGTCTGAAACTTTTCTCCTGGGATCCAGTAGTCTCATTTGCCTTGATACATCTAATTACTATGGGTTCCAGAAGATAGCTTTGGATGGTCAGAATTATTTATACTAGGAGGCCTAAGTAAGTAATGTGAGCCAATTGATGATTGGAGTCAATAAAAGACAGTAGGAAGTGGCAGGGATTGTGATGAATTCATATTCCATTTTCAGAAATGAGCTCATGTTCCAGCCTGTTTTTGCCATTGAGTAGACAGATCTCCTAATTTTTTGAAAGAACTTAGAAATCTATATTTTTTAGGTGAAATTTCCCAAACAACACATGTCTATGTGTTTGAATTCAGTCTGAGGGTTACCTCTTTCTGTGCTTGCATCTTGGTTGGTGGACCCTGCTCTTTGCTAAGCTATTTACCATTATTTAATGAATGAAGGATAATTCCCTTAGGATGAATTCAAAATGTAGTTAATTTGCTCTCTAAGAGGGCAAGATTTTCCCCCTTCAAACTGTAGACCCATTCAAGTGTCCAATGAGACTATGCTAGCTTTTCTTTCACTTAACTGCAGACCCAGATTTTGAATCTAGTTTTGAGAAGCAAACAGGCATTGGGTATAATTATTCTTTCTATGCATTGAATTGGCTGTAGGACATCGTTTTGTCAGTGAATATAATGCAACATGTTCTATAAAGCTATATGACTTGTAATTTCCTCTACGAATACTGAGTTTTTACTGAAGCACTCTTCTATGAGGGAGTATCTCTGGCCACATATGATTTAAATATGATGGAGTTCTTTATTTGGGTATATTTTGACTTACATTAATTAACTTTCTCTATATTATAGGCATATTGTTGGAAAGAGAGGGGACACTAGAAAGAAACTAGAAGTGGAGACCAAAACTTCTATTAGCATTCCTAAGCCTGGACAAGAAGGAGAAATTGGTGAGACTCTATATATGTTTGCAGTCACTTTTGTATGTGTATGGAATAATGTGACCCAACTGAGTTTGATGATTATATTTTTTGTGTGGTTCTGTAGCTATTGTCCTTTTTATATCAGTATCAGTCTCTCAGATGAGGAAAGATGTACTTACACAGCCTTATCTTGATTTGAGTACCTGGGCCTTAATTTGATACTTTACTACACACTGATGGAATAAAGCTTCCAGATTTTGTTGTGGACTAGGCGATTTCTTGTATGCTTCAGTAGCTTGAAATGGAGTTTGTGAATTATTTCAGGTTAGAATTAGAGGGAAAAAGTGAGATCAGCAAATTTGAAATGAGGTTCAGCCCTTTCCCTATTAGTTATCTTGTTTGTATCTTGCTTTGTAGACTAGGAAGGAAATTGTAAGAATAATAATTAAAACAACAACCTGATTCAAGTAAGTGTTCAGGTGAGGAAAAGTAGTTTAGCAATAGAAACCATGTCAGAAAGTTCTGTACTAAAGCATCAATGTGAACCAGGTGCACAGACTTGTGTTGTAAAGTGACTTTGAGTGAGGGGTACTGAAGGGACAATTTTTAAAACAGTAGGAATTTTTCAGCCTCAAGTAAGTGCAGCAGCCTCCAATAATCCATTTTCCATAAACATTCATGGATTGTATTAAGTCTTAGGAGAAAAGAATTATAAGTACTCTTCTTATTTTGTTCTATGTAAAAATAATCACTGTGGCAGATAAGTAGCAGTTGACTTTAGAGTGGCTGTCCAGAAGAACTTTCCATGATGGTGAGTATATTGTATATTTGCAGTATCCAAAGAGCCACTAGCCACTCGTGTGAGTACTTGAAATGTGGCTAATGTGACTGAGGAACTGAATTTTAAATTCTATTTAATTTTAATTCATTTATCTTTTAATTTAACTAGCTGCACGTGGGCTCCTATTTTGGACAGTGAAGTGCTGGAGTTTTCCCTAGCCCCTTGGTAACGAGTAAACTCTTTTTTGTTTTTTGGCCACGTGGCATGTGGGATCTTCATTCCCTGACCAGGGATTGAACTGGCAGCCCCTGCATTGGGAGGGTGGCGTCTTAACCACTGAACCAGGGAAGTCCCCATGAGTAAACTCTTAACTTCAGAACTTTAATGACATTTTTGAAGGACTCCCATTAAAATAGATATTTAGTTCATTAGAATTACTGTTTTAAAAAAAAAAGCTTGTGTCTTTCCCTAAGTGTTAAAGTTCAGGCTACAAATACTGAAGTAATTTTATTAATTGCATTAAAGCTTATTTCTCTTTTTCTGATTTAAAAATTAATACATGCTTTCAAAAAGAAAAGCTTGTAGAAATTATATGTAAAGTATAAAGGAAAGTCTTTTATGTTATGAACTTCAGCCATAATTGTTGCTAACAGTTGAATCTGTTCCCCATTTTTTTCTATGAGTATAGTAACAGATGGCTAATAATTTTTATTTTGGTAAAAATTATAACAGGCAATAAATGTGAAGACCTTAGCCATTTTAAGATACTGGAGTCATTCCAAAACTTATCCAGAAAAGGTTAGACAGGTTATTGACTTGAAAGCCAAAATATTTCAGTGTGAATAATAAGAGTGTTTAATTGTTAAAAGTAAGAATTTAGTGGAACTAATTTAATTGAAAAGCAAGAGGATAAACTGGCTTATTAGTCTTGTAGGGAAGTAAAGTATATAAAAAAATTGAATTTACTGGTTACAGTAAATTGGGTTCTGATGTGAAATCAAAACTGCAGTTGCATTGATATGGTATATGCTGTAATTAGTTGTTTTGCCTCTCCTAAATTAGAGAAACTAGAGAAGAAAATGATCTGGTAGGTTTCAATTTGCTTCCCTGGTGGCTCAGATGGTAAAGCGTCTGTCTGCAGTGTAGGAGACCCAGGTTCGATCCCTGGGTTGGGAAGATCCCCTGGAGAAGGAAATGGCAGCCCACTCCAGTATTCTTGCCTGGAAAATCCCATGGATGGCAGAGCTTGGTAGGCTACTGTCCATGGGGTCGCTAAGAGTCAGACACTGAACGACTTCACTAATTTGTCCTCTAGATAAGAATTTGGTCTAGTCTGATTTGAAGCCTCAGGCAGTGGGATATAAGAATGATTTTTTTGTGCGTGTTTTAGCTGTATCCGATTCTTTGCGACCCCATGGACTGTATTTGGCCAGGCTCCTCTGTCCATGGGATTCTCCAGGCTTTTAAAATTATTTTGTCATTTTAGTTATGCAGTTGGTTTTTATAAAGTTCCACATTAGTGCCTTTGTTTTCTTCCTCTGTATCTCTTGTTGTAGTCCTTAGACCCATGTCAAGTAAATTCTGACCCGCTCAGATATTTGTAGTTTTAGAATATTTCTAACCTCATCATATTTGCTCTGTAGTCATTGTTTGCTCAACTTTGAATCTTTTTCTGGAAATAAGTCTGAGCACCTTTGACATGCCCTTAGCAGTTTTCTGTGTTAAAAAAATGAAAACATCTTACTAGTCTTATTCTCTGCCAAACTACCTTCTTAGTGCAAAAGGATAGATATAGTAGGAGTTTTAAGCTTCCTTCCCCTGCATACCTTTTTCTTTTAGTCTCTTACCATATTTTTTTCCTTGTACAGAGATAGTTATAGTTTCTACTTTAACATTGTTCCAGTTTACCATTGAGTCCTCCTTTGTCAGTCTTTCTATGGCACATTATTTGAATGCCTGCTTGGACACTTCCCTTCACCGGGCATTTGAATCTTTTGGATTCTCAAAGTGTTCTACTGAAAATACAATTATATCATCAAAAAAATACCGTATCTCTACTTCTTAATTTTTTTGTGCGTGCTTGCCAAGTCGCTTCAATTACGTCTGACTCCTTGCGACCCCATGGACTGTAGCCGGCCAGGCTCCTTTCCTTTGTCCATGGGATCCTCTAGGCAAAAATAACTGGGGTGGGTTGCCATGCCCTCCTCCAGGGGTCTTCCTGACCCAGGGGTTGAACCTGAGTCTCTTACATCTCCCGCATTGACAGGTGGGTTCTTTAGCACTAGTGGCATTTGGGAAGCTCTCTTACATTTTTTTGTTATGACTTATGTCAATTTTCTATTTAGGCAAACAGGTTTTAGGCTTTCTGTTCATTCATTCACATGTGCGTGCGTGAGTGCTCAGTTGCTTAGTTGTGTTCGACTCTTTGTGACCCTATGAAATGTAGCTTGCCAGGCTCCTCTGTCCATGGGTTTCTCCGGGCAAGAATACTGGAGTGGGTAGCCATTTCCTCCTCCAGGGAATCTTCCCGACTCAGGGATGAAACCAGTGTCTCCTTAGTCTCCAGCTGTGGCAGGCAGATTCTTTTATCATTGGAATCCCAGTTCATTCATAATTTACTTCTTTTCCCAGAAATTTCCATCTTGTTTCTTTACAACAAAATGGATATGATAATTTCATTTTCATTTAAAAAAATAGGCTGTTCTTGTAGAAAATTTCAAATGCTTTAATGGGAAGTATTAGGACAAATAAATGGAATTACTTGTTCCATTCCAAGCAACTTCTGCAGTTGCTTGGAAGGAGCAAGCTTTGTGGTTTTGAAAGTACATAGCAGACGTTGCTACTATCGAAGTTAATACTTCAGTATCTCACATCATATTCGGAAGGCTGTCCTTGCCTCTTTAGTAAGTCCTCCATTGAGGTGGCAGTTTTGGTCACTGTTCCTGTCTTCTGCGTCTGGCCTTAGCTTCTGTTTTGAACCAAGCACTGCCAGTTCTGGAACCTAGAGGTTTAATCTCTATTCAACAGAGGTTATGTAATCCTTAAATGATTTTTTTTTCTTTACAGATTGTAGTGTAAGGTTTTGTGGTTTTTCCTCTTATTTTCATTTATATATAAAGACAGCCCAGATCAGAGAAGACCAAGGTGTGGAAATTTTATATCCATACATACAATGCAGATATAGATAAACATTTTTACTTAACCTTGTATTTTTCATACAGTTAGGGTAGGATCGTATATATTGTAGTAGACTCCGTTTTGCTCTTTTACTATAGCAAATTGCTAAAAATTTTGCCACAGTATTTTTTAAAATTGAGGTAAATTCACATAACAGAAAACTCCACTTTTTTTGTTCTTAATTTTTATTGTTTGAATTTCTGTGTAATACATTGTTCTTTTTTTTAAAATGGTAGATTATACACCACATAAATTTACCATTTAGACCACCTTAAAGTGTTGAATCGAGTGGCATTATTAGTACATTTACAGGCTTCCCTGGTAGCTCAGACTGTAAAGAATCTGCCTGCAATGCAGGAGACTCAAGTTCGATTCCTGGGTGGGAAAGATGCCCTGGAGTAGGAAACATTTACAGTTGCTTGACAGCCACTGTCTAGTTCCAAAACATTTGTCAGCCAAAAAGGAAACTTCATACCCATTAACCAGTCACTTGCCATTCCTCACTACTCCCCAGATCTTTGTCACCACTAATCTGCTTTCTGTCTCTGAATTTGCCTGTTTAGATAGTTCCTATACACAGAAACATGCAACATGTGGTCTTTTGTGTCTGGCATCTTTAACTTAGCATACTGTTTTCAAGATTCATCCATGTTTTTGCATGTATGATTACTTCACTCCTTTTTTGTTTTTGCCAAATAGTATTTCAGTGTATGATAATACCTAATACCACGGTTTATTTGTTCATTTATTGCTTAAAGAACATTTGTGTTTTTCCACCTGTTGGCTGTTGTGAATAAAGCTGTTATGAACATTTGTACAAGTTTTTGTTTTTTTTTGAATACTTGCCTGTACTTCCTTTGAGTTTCTACCTAGGAGTGGAATTCCTGGGTCATGTGATATTTCTCTGTTTAATTTTTCATGGAACTGCCGGACTTCTACATATCAGCTGCACCATTTTACATTCATACTAGCAAGGTATGAGGGATAGCTTTGTAGCTTTTGAATTCATTTTCTTACTTCATCAGACGGTCTTAAGGTTACTCTGTTTAAACCTCATTCTGCTTAGACTGGATTCATTAACAGCTTTCTTACCCTTGATACTGTCTGCTGTTCAGAATTATGTACACATTCATGACAGTTTTGTTCCCCAGAGATGACAGTTTTAAGAGGTCACCTATTTTACAACCAACTGATGGTCCTTGAGCGTGTTAAATCTTTTTTTTTTTTTGCTTACAGTAATCACTGGTCAGCATCGAAGTGGTGTAGTTTCAGCCCGAACTCGGATTGATGTTCTTCTGCTCACTTTTAGAAGAAAGCAGCCCTTCACTCACTTCCTTGCCTTTTTCCTCAATGAAGCTGAAGTTCAGGAACGATTTCTGAAATTCCAGGAGGAAGTACTGGAGAAGTGCTCCATGGTAAGCAACAAATAGAACAAAATTAAAAGTTGAAAAAGTATAAGGAAGAGTAAAAAAATGGCTCATAATTCAAACAGTAGAAAGATACACATCTCTTCTCCCACTGAAAAAGGGAACCATTTCTGATGGTTTCTTTTAATTCTGAACTGAAAAAAAATACCTACAGTTGTATCAGCACATAAGTTTCCATGTATTACAGAAATATCCTCTAAAGGATGACACAAAAGGATCATCCTAATGTACCTACCATTCTGCACCTTGTGGGTGTATTTTTATTCATTTTAGCACATGTATAGATTCCTGTAGCCACTTAACCACAATCAGGATACAAAACAGCTGCACTCCCCCCAAAAACTCCCTCACGTCGTCTCTTGGAGTCACCTCTTCCTCACCCCAAACCTTGGGAATCACTAATCCCTTCTTGGTTACTATTAGCATTGTCTTTCCTGAATATATACTATATGTTTTCCTGAGAATGTACTATATGTGAGATTGTGTTTTTTTTTCACTCAGTGTAATGGCTGAGTGGTCTGTTTCAGTAGATTATCCTCTTTCATTGATTTGTTTCCAGTTTTTGGTAATTATAAGTAGAACTACTATAAACATTTGTGTAAAGGTTTTTATGTGAACATAGTTTTCATTTCCTTAAGTACCCAGGAGTGGGATTGCTGGGATCTATGGTAGGTATTTTTTTTTTTTTTTTTATGTTCCAAATGTGATGGGTTTATTTTATTTTACTCTGATGCAAAACCAAAGATTCTACTACCATACAGAGACCAATATATTGCAAGGTCATGAAAAAGTGGTGTGGGACATGCAGGACGTGATGGACAACTGGAGGGTCAGGTCATCTCCTTTGAACATGACACTACACTGTCGCTGAGGAACACTTTGAAAATAACACTGTGGGCGGGGCGGAGGTGGAGGAGAGGCCTGCGACGGCAGGGAGCGGCGGGGAGAGGAGCGGGCGCCCGAGCCGAGCCGAGCCGAGCCGAGCCGAGCCGGAGCGGACGGCGTAGGCCCGCGCGGCTAGCAGCAACCATGTCGGTGTTCGGGAAGCTGTTCGGGGCTGGAGGGGGTAAGGCCGGCAAGGGCGGCCCGACCCCCCAGGAGGCCATCCAGAGGCTTCGGGACACAGAGGAGATGCTAAGAAGCAGGAATTCCTGGAGAAGAAGATCGAGCAGGAGCTGACGGCTGCCAAGAAGCACGGCACTAAAAACAAGCGCGCGGCACTCCAGGCCCTGAAGCGCAAGAAGAGGTATGAAAAGCAGCTGGCGCAGATCGACGGCACGCTGTCAACAATCGAGTTCCAGCGAGAGGCCCTGGAGAATGCCAACACCAACACCGAGGTGCTCAAGAACATGGGCTATGCCGCCAAGGCCATGAAGGCTGCCCACGACAACATGGACATCGACAAAGTTGATGAGTTAATGCAGGACATTGCTGACCAGCAGGAACTTGCAGAAGAGATTTCAACAGCTATTTCAAAACCCGTAGGGTTTGGAGAAGAGTTTGACGAGGATGAGCTCATGGCAGAATTAGAAGAACTAGAACAGGAGGAACTAGACAAGAATTTGCTGGAAATCAGTGGACCGGAAACAGTCCCTCTACCGAGTGTTCCCTCTATATCCCTACCATCAAAACCCGCCAAGAAGAAGGAAGAGGAAGACGAGGACATGAAGGAATTAGAGACCTGGGCTGGAACCATTTAACCGGTCCAGTGCGGGCTGAGCCCAGACAGACTCTGGTGGCCTGCGCAGCGGGCAGGCGCGTGCGTGTGCGGGGCAGGCCGGATGTGGTGCAGGCAGGTTCCATCGCTCTCAAATCTCCCTCCAAAGCAGTAGGGCCGCATCACTGCTCACTCCGCATAGCATGGTCTGCACCCAGCGGGACAGGTGGGGGGGAGGGGGTGGGGTGGGGTGGGGGGGAGGTGCCTGCTGTTTATAATGTTGAATTTCTGTAAAATAAACTGTATTTGCAAATCCAACATTGAGCTTCTGGACTACGCTAACTCCACTGCTGAACCTCAATGGCAAGGGTCGACCATTTGCAGTCAGAATGACCTGAAAATGTAGCCTCTGTCTTTTTAAGTCAGCTGACTTGTCGCACATCTCTTTGTAAGACGTGTATGGTACTGGCAGAAGAGTCGTTTTTTAAAAGCCATAGGCTTTTCCTTGTCCTTAGCTGTAATAATGCATCTATTTTGGTTTCCTCGAGAGCTGTATTTCTGTCCATCACCTGTGTACTGGCCCCTGTGTTCCCCACCCTGGCCCACTCCTCACTCCCACCCCCCTGGTCTTTCTGGAGTTTGTGACACTGATTTGAAATGGATGGTGTTCTCTTGAGAGTGTGTGAGATTGTTTGAGTTAAATTCCAGCTATACATTTTTCTAACATAGCTCTAAGGTCCTTGTTGCTGTTTGTGATAACTGATAGATAACCCATTGGAAACATGTGCATACATTTATATTCAGATGAAATTATGGTTTGCACTGTCTATTAAATATCTCGATTAATTTTCAAAAAAAAAAAAAAAAAAGAAAATAACACTGTGGAACTGAACTGAAACAGGGCAAGAACGTGACCACTTCCGGGCATGCCTTCAAGCACCTCCCTTAGGATGGACTCAGTATCTAAGTTTCAGTGTGGGGAGGAGTACAATTCTTTGGAAGAATAAAACGTTCACACTTTTGAATTTCACAGAAGAATTTTAAGGCCAAAATATAGTGGGTTCATTTCTCTTCACCTCCAGGGACAAAGCTGATGCTTTATTCAAAACCACATTAAGCTTCTAGTTCAAATCCCAGACCAACCTTGTGCCCTCCTGCATTGAAGTTCTTTCCATCGATTAGAGCTGACAGAGTCAGTTTCACTCCTGGTTGAAGGGTCTGAGTGTAACCTAGTCCAGTCAGGCTGGCATTGTTTACTTTAGCAGAGAGAGAAGTTCTGCAGTCCAGCTTGTACTTAGCAGCGATGCCTAGGCGGGTGTTGTTACTGCCGGCTGTCCACTCGAGGTTTATCGACATTTCAATCTTCTCATTCACTTTCTGGTAGATCAACCCTCCAAACTCAGTGCTATCATTCACCTGAGTGTGCAGATGGAAGTCTGCGGCCTTGTAACCCATGGCGAAATTATTCTGTGACAGTTTGGATTTGGCTGTGTCAAAACTCAGGCCAACCTTCAAAGGCCAAAACAGCCCAGCCATAGATGGTTGGTCCTGAAAAATCTATATCAACATTACTGCCAAGACTGAAACAATCCCGTTAATATGAAGCCTTCAATTCCCCATTCTTTTCCTGTGTTCAGTACAAATACGATATTGAGTCAGTTTCAACCCTTCGGCCAACTTATTCTCCCAAGAGATTCTCCCAAGATTTCTGTCCCAAGAGTGTTGTCTGTGTTCCACTTCTGGGTGAAGGTCAGTCCATAGTTACAGATCTTGTATTTGGTCTCTAGGTTGCCTGATGCTTTCCCTGTATCAGTGTAAGCATGACCAGAAGTAGAAAATTCCATTCCACTACATGACTTGGTTCTCATATCTATTTTGACCATGCCAAATCCATATCCTTTGTTGAAGACATCTTTGGCAGCCTTTCCTAGGTCACAGTAAGTCGGCGTGTTACACATATTTCCAACCGGAGGGCCCGTCCGCTGCACCAGGAGGGGCCTGTCCACTCCGCCAGGGCACCGCTGAAGGTCTTCTCCGGACCATGCTCGCAGCACCTGCACTAGGTGTATTTTTAACTTCATAAGAAACTACCAAACTGTTTTTCAGAGTGCCTTTATTACCTTACACTCCCATCAGCAGCATAAGAGAATTCCAGCTGTTCTGCATACTTACCAGTATTTGGTGGTGTTGGCAGTTTCATTTTAGCCATTCTAATGAGTGTGGTGTGTAGTGAGATGTTATGGTGGTTTTAATTTGCATTTCTTTAATGGCTAATGGTGTTGAACATCTTTTTATTGTGTGTTTTTTAACCATTCTTATATCTGCTTTGGAGAGGTGTTGACTTTTTTTTTTAAGATCTGTATTTTTATTTGTTTTTGATTGTGGTGGGTCTTCGTTGCTCATGTAGGCTTTCTCTGGTTGTGGTGAGCAGGGGCCGCCCTTTGTTGCAGCGTGTGGGCTTCTCATTGTCGTGGCTTCTCTTGTGGAGCACAAGCTCGAGGTGTGTGGGCTTCAGAAGTTGCAGCACATGGACTCAGTAGCTGTGGGATCTTCTTGGACCAGGCAAGGTGGATTCTTAATCACAAGGGAAGCCCATGTTCACTTCTTATGCACAACTTAAAACTGTTTTCTTACTGCTGAGTTTTGAGAGTTCTTTTGTAAATGTTATACATACAAGTCCTTTCAAGGATATGTGATTTCCAAATATTTTTTCCCAGGCTGTAGCTTATCTCTTCATCCTCTTATCAGTGACTTTTATAGAGCAAAAGTTTTAAATTTTGATGAAGTTCAATTTATTAATTCTTCTTTTATGGATTGAACTTTTAATGTCATGTCTAAGAACTTTTTGCATAGCCCCAAGTCACAAAGGTTTTCTCTTAGAATTTTTATGGCTTTGCTTTTTTACACTTAGATCTGTGATCTAGTTAATTTTTGTATTTGTTTAAGTTGTAAGGTTTAGGTCGAGGTTCATTTTTTTGCATATGGGTGTCCATACTGTGTTTTCTCAATCTTGTAGTAAAGAGAGGAATAAAAGCATGTGGATAAAATAGAATAGTGGTTAGGATTTTTTTTCGTTCTTGAAACAGATGGACCTACATCTGATTCTGGGTTCTTCAATCTGTATAGACTTGAACAAGTGAACCTCTCCAGATTTTTACAGCCTGCTTTGGAGAGTTGTAGGAAGGATTAGATGAGATGACATATAGTACTCAGCATGGTGCTGGATACAAAAGAAACATTTGATAAAAGGTAACTGCTATTCCTGATATTTTTATGACTGGTTAGGTTAAAAGTATTACTTGGAGTATTCAGAGTAGATAAGCCCTCTATTTGATAGTTGTGGGCAAGGTCAGAGAAAATGATTTGGTGAGCATTTTTGTAAGATCCTTTCTTCTTTTTCCTTTCCTTTTTTCATCTTGTCCATATTGCTCGAGCTGGGTCTTAGGTATTAGGATAGAGTGAGATATAGGTATCCAGATATAGAAGTATTAGAATCCAAGTACTTTTGTGGGACTGGGGTGACAGTTCATCAACTTGATTATTTAATATGATAAGAAGATAGAGACTGGGCAGATGTGAGCAGACAGTACAGAACCATATAATCTCAAAGTTTCTTAGCATTTGTGTGCTTGAACAAAGGTACATCTATAAGTTCAGTACTCAAATACTATACATATGTGTGTATCCATGCATACATATATATGATTAGAAAGCCATCAGAATATTACTAATTGTCATTAGTCAACCACCAGAGTATCTTTTTTCCTCTTAAAATTTCATAGCAAGAGGATTTATTCTCAGTGGGAGTGGAGGGTAGGGTAGGAGAAGATCAGGAATATTGAAGTTTCAGTACAGTTTGGATAAATTTTGTGGGGGTCGTGCTGGTAAGTTTTGGAATTGTTTTACCTTGTAAACACCACTTATTGAAGCTCAATGACTATTTATTTTTTGAAATATTACAAATACCTGGTATGTGACAAGCAGATTGTAATAAATTGGCCTTTTTCTTTCTCTCTCTCTATATGTGTGAATGTTTTTCACTTTTCTTTCGTTTCCTGGCATGGGCTGAAAAGGAATAAATATTGGAATGATTACTTTAACTCAGCTGGAATGAGATTGGCCACTATGTGTATCATGCTGGCCTTAATCAGTCCCAAGTACTTCCTTCCTGCTCTCAGGGAGACTCCACGCTGACATGTCGTCTTCCTGCTTTTAAATCAGATCTTGATAACAGCAGGGAAGTAAGCACAGCATAAAACAGTAAATAAGGAACCATTATCCACCTATTACTGAAGAAAGTTTTACTGAATTTAGACTGATAAGCAGATGACCATAAAACCATGCAGGCATTTTCCACTGGTACTCTTTTATTTTTCCGACTGAGGAAAGTTCCTTTCTGGTGACTTTGAAGAATGTATACCTGTTCATTGAGATATCAGTGGTTTCCTGAAAGACCGTGTGGCTCTCAGTCTTATTTTGACTCCTCTGACACTTATCTGACATCTCTGATGAGAATTTCTTCATCTCTAAAATAGG
This sequence comes from Bos grunniens, assembly GCF_055505025.1. Taxonomy (NCBI): domain Eukaryota; kingdom Metazoa; phylum Chordata; class Mammalia; order Artiodactyla; family Bovidae; genus Bos; species Bos grunniens. The sequence continues at coordinate 17,939,334 of NC_141192.1, forward strand.
AGTGGTCTTAGCATTTTCTTCCTTATAAGAAAGAGATGACCTCTCTTGGTATACAGTTGGCTCATACATTTTAAAAAATTTACATATGTATGTATTATGTATATTTATTTAAATTGTTACACACACTGTTTTCTAATTACCTTTTTGGGTTTGTTTTTTTTTTGTTGTTGGCTGTACATGGCTTTTGGTATCTCACTTTCCTTGACCAGGGATGGAACCAGGGCCATAGCAGTGAGAGTCCGGAATCCTAGCCACTAGGCAACCATGGACCTCCCTATCTTTTTGATTTAACAACATGTTTTGGGTCAATATATATAAATCTAACTGGTGCCTTTAGGTGCTGTAAAGATCCTAGTCTGTGTATGTACCCTAACTTATTTCATCAATCTCCTGCGATGGACCACTAAAGGAAACTATTTATATTAAATAATGCTATAATGAACATTTTTGTAAATACATCTTTCTGTTTTTGGCTGACAGTTTCTTTGGGGTACATTTTCGGATAAATTCTTAGAATTGGAATACATGGGTTCAGTTCAGTTCAGTTGCTCAGTCGTGACCGACTCTTTGCGACCCCATGAATCACAGCACGCCAGGCCTCCCTGTCCATCACTAACTCCCAGAGTCCACTCAAACTCATGTCCATCGATTCGGTGATGCCATCCAGCCATCTAATCCTCTGTCGTCCCCTTCTCCTCCTGCCCCCAATCTTTCCCAGCATCAGGGTCTTTTCCAGTGAGTCAGCTCTTCGCATGAGGTGGCCAAAGTATTGGAGTTTCAGCTTTAGCATCATTCCTTCCAAAGAACACCCAGGACTGATCTCCTTTAGAATGGACTGGTTGGATCTCCTTGCAGTCCAAGGGACTCTCAAGAGTCTTCTCCAACACCACAGTTCAAAAGCATCAATTCTTTGGCGCTCAGCTTTCTTCACAGTCCAACTCTCACATCCATACATGACCACTGGGAAAACCATAGCCTTGACTAGACGGACCTTTGTTGGCAAAGTAATGTCTCTGCTTTTGAATATGCTATCTAGGTTGGTCATAACTTTCCTTCCAAGGAGTAAGCGTCTTTAATTTCATGGCTGCAGTCACCATCTGCAGTGATTTTGGAGCCCCCAAAAATAAAGTCTGACACTGTTTCCACTGTTTCTCCATCTATTTCCCATGAAGTGATGGGACCGGTTGCCATGATCTTCGTTTTCTGAATGTTGAGCTTTAAGCCAACTTTTTCACTCTCCACTTTCACTTTCATCAAGAGGCTTTTTAGTTCTTCTTCACTTTCTGCCATAAGGGTGGTGTCATCTGCATATCTGAGGTTATGATATTTCTCCTGGCAATCTTGATTCCAGCTTGTGCTTCTTCCAGCCCAGCGTTTCTCATGATGTACTCTGCATATAAGTTTAATAAGCAGGGTGACAATATACAGCCTTGACATACTCCTTGTCCTATTTGGAACCAGTCTGTTGTTCCATGGCCAGTTCTGACTATTGCTTCCTGAACTGCATATAGGTTTCTCAAGAGGCAGTTCAGGTGGTCCTGTATTCCCATCTCCTTCAGAATTTTCCACAGTTTATTGTGATCCACACAGTCAAAGGCTTTAGCAGAGTCAATGAAGCAGAAATAGATGTTTTTCTGGAACTCTCTTGCTTTTTCGATGATCCAGCAGATGTTGGCAGTTTGATCTCTGGTTCGTCTGCCTTTTCTAAAACCAGTTTGAACATCTGGAAGTTCTTGGTTCACATATTGCTGAAGCCTGGTTTGGAGAATTTTGAGTATTACTTTACTAGAGTGTGAGATGAGTGCAACTGTGTGGTAGTTTGAGCATTCTTTGGCATTGCCTTTCTTTGGGATTGGCATGAAAACTGACCTTTTCCAGTCCTGTGGCCACTGCTGAGTTTTCCAAATTTGCTGGCATATTGAGTGCAGCACTTACACAGCCTCATCTTTCAGGGTTTGAAATAGCTCAACTGAAATTGCATCATCTCCACTAGCTTTGTTTGTAGTGATGCTTTGTAAGGCCCACTTGACTTCACATTCCAGGATATCTGGCTCTAGGTGAATGATCACACCATCATGATTATGTGGGTCGTGAAGGTCTTTTTTGTACAGTTCTGTGTATTCTTGCAACCTCTTCTTAATGTCTTCTGCTTCTGTTAGGTCCATCCCATTTCTGTCCTTTATCGAGCCCATCTTTGCATGAAATGTTCCCTTGGTATTTCTAATTTTCTTGAAGAGATCTCTAGTCTTTCCCATTCTGTTGTTTTCCTCTATTTCTTTGCACCGATTGCTGAGGAAGGCTTTCTTATCTGTCCTTGCTATTCTTTGGAACTCTGCATTCAGATGCTTATATCTTTCCTTTTCTCCTTTGCTTTTCGCTTCCCTTCTTTTCACAGCTATTCGTAAGGCTTCCTCAGACAGCCATTTTGCTTTTTCGCATTTCTTTCCCATGGAGATGGTCTTGATCCCTGTCTCCTCCATCCATAGTTCATCAGGCACTCTATCTATCAGATCTAGTCCCTTAAATCTATTTCTCACTTCCACTGTATAATCATAAGGGATTTGATTTAGGTCATACCTGAATGGTCTAGTGGTTTTCCCTACTTTCTTCAATTTAGGTCTGAATTTGGCAATAAGGAGTTCATGATCTGAGCCACAGTCAGCTCCCGGTCTTGTTTTTGCTGACTGTATAGAGCTTCTCCATCTTTGGCTGCATAGAATATAATCAGTCTGATTTTGGTGTTGACCATCTGGTGATGTCCATGTGTAGAGTCTTCTCTTGTGTTGTTGGAAGAGGGTGTTTGCTATGACCAGTGCTTTCTCTTGGCAATACTCTAGGTAGGTGTTGCAAGAGGGCATCAGAGGGCAGACACACTGAAACCATAATCACAGAAAACTAGCCAATCTGATCACACGGACCACAACCTTGTCTAACTCAATGAAACTAAGCCATGCCGTGTGGGGCCACCCAAGACAGGCGGGTCATGGTGGAGAGGTCTGACAGAATGTGGTCCACTGGAGAAGGGAATGGCAAACCACTTCAGTATTCTTGCCTTGAGAACCCCATGAACAGTATGATACATGGGTTAGGCGAATGTAAACTTAAAATTTTTTGATAGATTTTTTCCATTTTATTTTAAAAATCAACTTTATTGAGTTACAACTTACAAAGTATGTAATGCACATATAATATAAAGCATAATGCTTAAAATATAAAGCATATTTTAAGAATATGCTTTGAGTTTTGACAGACATAAGACATATACAGCTGTGCAACAACCATCAAAAACAAGATGTAGAACATTTCCATTAGCCGAAAAAATTCCTTTGTGCATCTTTGCAGCCACTTCCACTTCCTGCCATCTCATCTCCTACCAGTGATTCCAGCCAACCACTTATCTGCTGTTACTGTTGGATTTCCCTTTGCTAGAGTTTCATATAAATGGAGTTATGCAGCATATAGTCTTTTTGTTGTTGTTGTTTGGTTGTGCCATGCAGCATGTGCCATCTTAGTTCCCTGACCAGTAATTGAACCCATGCCCCCTGCAGTGAAAGCACGGAATGTTTACCTCTGAGAAGACCCCAGGATATAGTCTTTGTGGCTTTTATTTTTTTTGTTGTTCAGTGGAACGTTCTTGAGCTTCATTCATGTTGATGTGTGTTACAGTAGTTCATTTCTTTTTATTGTTAAGCATACTCCTTTGCATGACTGTACCAAAATGTGTTTAGTTCAACTCTTTAAGTGGTTTCTAGTGTATTGTAAATGAACCTATTTTAATCATTTGTATAGAAATCTTTGGGTTAAGTATGTTTTTGTTCCTCTTGAGCAGGTACTTGGTATAATTGTTGAATCAAGTGCAGATGTAGGTTTAATTTTATAGAAAACTGTTAAAACTATTTCAGGTGTGGTTGTGCCTCTTCCTACCACTAATGATGTGTGAAGAGTTTAGGTTTAACATTTGGTGGTCTCTCATTTTTTAAATTGTTTATTGAAGTATAGTTGATTTACAATGTTTTGTTAGTTTCTGGTATATAACAAAGTGATTCACTTACACATACATCATACACATACTCTTTCATATTCTTTTCCCTTACGGTTTGTTGTAGGATATTGAATATAGGTGTGATATAGTAGGACCTTGTTGTTTAGCTATTTTATATATAGTTTGTATCTGTTAATGCCAAGCTCCTGATTTCTCTCTCACTAATCCTTTTTACCCTTCGGTAATCATAAGTTTGTGTTCTATGTCTGTGAGTTTCTTTGTTTTGTAAATAAATTCGTTTGTATCATGTGTTTCCACATGTAAGTGATGTCATACGGTATTTGTCTTTCTATTGGACGTATGGCCAGCACCTCGAATACAGTGTTGAGTAGAAGATGTGAGAGAGGACAGTCTTTCCTTGTTGTCCATCATAGGGGAACAATATTCAGTCCTCTACTATTATTATTATTGTGTTTTTGACTACACCACAGAGCATGTGGGATCTTAGTTCTGTTGCAGTGAAAGGGCTGAATCTTCACTGCTGGATTTCCAGGGACGTCCTCAGTCTTTTATTATTAAGTTTTACAGATGCTCTTTATCTGGTTAAGGAAATTCCATTTTCTTCCTAGTTTGCTGAGAGTTAAAAAAAATCAAAACTGAGTATTAAACTTTGTTAACCTTTTTTAATATGAGATTTACATATTTTCCTTCATAGTATAAATACACTTGATTACATTTATTAATTTTTTTAATGTTAAGCCAGTCTGGCTCTTCAGATAACCTCACTTATTTTTTGATGTATTATAATTTTTATATTTTCCTGGATTTGTGCTCGCTTTAGCAACACTTATACTAAAACTTGATTTTGATGGATTTGATTTATTAGAGCCGTGTTCTTTGGAAGGAATGATGCTAAAGCTGAAACTCCAGTACTTTGGCCACCTCATGCGAAGAGTTGACTCATTGGAAAAGACTCTGATGCTGGGAGGGATTGGGGGCAGGAAGAAAAGGGGACGACAGAGGATGAGATGGCTGGATGGCATCACTGACTCGATGGATGTGAGTCTGAGTGAACTCCGGGAGTTGGTGATGGACAGGGAGGCCTGGTGTGCTGCAATTCATGGGGTCGCAAAGAGTCGGACATGACTGAGCAACTGAACTGAACTGAACTGAATTATTAAGGATTTTTATATCTGTTCATAAGAGATACTGGTTTTAGGTTTTTTTGTGATGTCTTCACCTGTATGTGTTTGTATAACTAGCTTCAGGTGTGTAGCAAAGTGATTCAGTTGTGTGTGTGTATATATGTGTATTCTTTTTCAGATTCTTTTCCATTATAGGTTGTTACAAGACATTGAATATAGTTAGTTCCCTATGCTATATAATAGGTCCTTGTGGTTTATTTATTTTATACAGAGCAGTGTGTATATGTTAATCCCAAACTCCTAAATTATCCCTAACTCTTACCCCCCACCCCTGCTATACTTTCTGGTAAACAAATTTGTTTCCTGTGTCTGAGTCCATTTCTGTTTTGTAAATAAGTTCATTTGTATCACTTTTTTAGTCTTCATCTGGTTTTGCTATTAGGGGTAGTACTGACCATCTGATTAAAAACCAGATTAGTCAAGTGAGTTAAGAAGTGTTCTCTTCTAACTTTCTGAGTTCATGTAAGTTTGTGTAGGTATTGTTTTTCCTTAAGTGTTTAAGAAAATTCATCATTGAAGCCATCTAGATCTGTAGGTTTCTATTGTCTGACTCTGTGACCACAAGGATTGTAGCACACCAGGCTTTCCTGTCCTTCACCATCTGCTGGAGTTTGCTCAAACTCATGATCTTAGTTTTTTGAATGTTGCATTTTAAGCCAGCTTTTTCACTTTCCTCTTTCACCTTCATCAAGAGGTTCTTTAGTTCCTCTTTGCTTTCTGCCATTAGAATGGTGTCATCTGCTTATCTGAGCTTGTTGATCTTGATTCCAGCTTGTGATTCATCTAGCCCAGCATTTCACATGATGTACTCTGTGTATAAGTTAAGTAAGCAGGGTGACAGTATACAGCCTTGAAATACTTCTTTCCCAATTTTGAACCAGTCCATTGTTCCTTGTCCGGTTCTAACTCTTGCTTATTGACCGGCATACAGGTTTCTCAGGAAGCAAGTAAGGTGATCTGGTACTCCTTCTTTTTAAGAATTTTCCACAGTTTGTTGTGGTCCACACTCAAAGGCTTTAGTGTAGTCAATGAAGCAGAAGTAGATGTTTTTCTGGAATTCCCTTGATTTTCCTGCGATCCAATGGATGTTGGCAATTTGATCTCTAGTTCCTCTGCCTTTTCTAAATCCAGTTTGTATGTTTAGAGGTTCTCGGTTCACATACTGATGAAGCTGATCTTGAAGGATTTTGAGCATTACTTTGCTAGCATGTGAGATGAGTGCAATTGTGCGGTAGTTTGAACATTCTTTGACATTGCCTTTCTTTGGGATTGGAATGAAAACAGACCTTTTCTGCCGGGGTCCAGCCCCGGCTGATCCAGGGTATTTGAAGGAGAGACGGCATAGGCAACCTGTTTATTTAAATATTTTATCAAAGATGTAAAGAGTAATAGGATGAGGATAGCTCAGTAGGAAAATTTAGTGGAGAAAAGAGGCTGAGTAGCTTGGTTTACCCGGGAGACCAATAAAACTTCAAGACAAGAAGTTTGCACCTCTTACGTAGGCCGCAGGCGTCCTTCTGTTCTCCCGAAGGAGAGGAGACACTGAGGCCTCCCCGGTCGGATCTTAGAAGCCCAGGCATAATTAGCAAGCATGGCGGGTTCCTCACTCCAGATGGAGACTTAGCCAGAATTTGAGAGAGAGAGCGACATGGGGAGACCAAGTTTCGGTGAACAAGGCCCGCACTTTATTTTTCAAAGTAGTTTTTATACCTTAAGTTGTGCATAGAGGATAATGGGGGAAGGGGTGGAGTCATGCAAGGACAGCAGTCCTAATCAAAGCCAGGCTTTCAAACTTATCATATGCAAAAGTTCAGGTGAATTACATCATCTTCTGGCCTGGAGGCCTGTTAACATTTTAAGAATCTTATCTTTCTCTAAAGGTGATTTTTCCAAAGTCAGGCACCAGCCTCCAAAAAAGCATTGGACAAAGCTGCATTCCTATAGGGCAAAGGTGAGGTGGGCTCAGTCAAGAAAAGAATTAACTCAAGGGTCCCAGGTTACAAACATTGAGGCTACTACTTACGTTTCTATACACCCATTATATCAATCAATACACTGCCAAGGACACAGTAGGTAAGGAGTATGGAGACTTAGCAGCAAACATTGGCCCAATAAGTGAAAAACCCTTCACCAATACAATTTCTAATCAATCTTTTAACTACTCAAAGGAATCTGTGTTTAGACAGTTTAGAACATCTCCTCCCTCTCACAGTTGGGAGGCTCTGAACAATCACATGTGGCCGGAAAAACCTATTCCGGCAGGCTAGAGGATTTTCAAAGGAGTTTGTAGGTTGAAAACACTGTCACACCCAGGAATTATTAACTGGAGCTGTAAGCTAACTCTCTTTTTTCAGAGAGAGGTAGTGGGGGACAGCCCCCCATAAAGTCAGAGGTGTAGGTGAAAGCACAAAGCAGAAAGTAGGCAGAGATGCTTGAGAATTTCCAGGGGGAGTCCTGAGGCTCGATCCGCCTTTTCGTATGCCGAGCCTCCTTCCTCATGACCTTTGTCATGGGCAGAGTTCCTCACGCTGGCTCCCGGCAGTGATAGAATTCCAGTTGAGCTATTCCAGATCCTGAAAGATGATGCTGTGGAAAGTGCTGCACTCAATATGCAATATGCACTCAATATACAATATGCCGGCTCCCAGCATCTCCCCCTTTTTTATTTGTTAAAACAGCCAAATGCAGCTCAGTCGCAAGCTTCTGAATGTTCTGCCAAAGAATCCTGACAATACAAAGAAGAATGATTATGAGAAGCAAAATTAGATCTAAAGATATTAGACAGAATGTTTTTTCCAGAAATAAAGTTAGAGAAGGTGTGAAATAAGTCATTAGCTGCTCCAGCGGCGGTAAAATCCAGTCTAGAGTGTTCCAGGGTCTGTATTTGATTATGAAATTTTCCTAAGTCCAGGCCAATGTCAGAGCTGTTCCAAACACCTGAGATATGATTTTTGATTTTTTCCCATTCATAATCTGTCTCGTTTACCTTTAAAGATGTCACGCATGTCCACTGGTAATCAGCGTGGCATGACAGAGCCATTTTCACTTTTAAAGCCTGTAACTCAGTCCCAATATGCATTATTGCCTCTTCCAAGGCATCTACTCTCATCTCTAATTTCCTATCTATAAGCTTCTGTGTTGCTACAGTTAGTGAAACATTTTTAGACATGGTATCAACATATTGGGCAGTATGCACTTGTTGAGTCAATGATATTGCTGCCACAGTAACAGAAGCAATTGCTGCTATTAAAGCTGATATTCCTAAAATAAGTAAGCCCACAAATTGTCGCGATTGCATTAAATCCTGAAGCTGTTGTAATACAGCAAGACCAATAATTATCATATAAATAAGTGGTTACATCATAACATAAGGTGGACATTGTAACACTACAAAGGAGCAAACATTATATTGAGGGTTTAAACAAGATGAGAGCATGCATTGTTCACAAGTCACTACATTGGGTCCACCAGTGAAAGTCATATGTACATTAAGTTTTCCAGAATCGTTGGTAAAGAGAAAAACATAAGGAGAGGGTAGACAAGCCAAAACAGAATAAGTAGAATTATTTTCTGGTTGGAGTTCGCGCTGCAGCAGCCCCGTCGGTCCCGCCGGGATCTCGATGTTTATCTTGCCTCCCCTTCTGGCGGGCTCCTCTTTTGTGATCGAAGCAATGGGGGAACTGGATGTCTGGGGGACTGCAACATGGCGAATCAGCCTGTTCCAGATGTAAATTGGAGAATCTGCATCCTGTGGAAAAATACAAGCACATCCTTAACCGCTAGTTAATAATGGGTCAGGACCCTTCCATTGTCCTGAGAGGAGGTCCTTCCATTTGACTAATGGTTTTGCGTTTAATTGCTCCAGGCACCAATGATGAAGCATTGCAGTAGTTCCAGCCAGATCAGTATTTAGAATATTTATTACAAAAAGAGCATGTTGCAAGATTTGATGGGGAGAGCTATACTTAAACTCCCCTTCTTTTAGTTTTTGAATGTGGATTTTTAATGTTTGAATGCGCTCTTTCAACAATGGCCTGTCCCTGGGGAGATTATAAGGGATGACCGTATTATGTTTAATTTGAAACTTTATACAAAATTCCTGAAAAGACTTAGAAGTGTAAGCAGGAGCACTGTCAGTTTTCAGAGCCTTTGGCAGGCCCAAATATGAAAAACAAGTAAAGAGATGTATCACATCTTTAACCGCCTCTCCGGTACGAGCAGTTGCAATAATAATGTGAGAAAAGGTATCTACAGTTACATGAACAAAGGACAGTTTTCCAAATGAAGAGACATGAGTTACATCCATTTGCCAGAGTACGTTAGGTTTGAGACCGTGAGGATTAACTCCCATAGGTAGACTATTATAAACAGTGGGGCAGTGTAGGCAAGAACGCACAATCTCTCGAGCAGTCTCTCTGGGAATTTGGAATTGATATCTTAAAGCAGTAGCATATTGATGATGAAGTGAGTGAGAGGCTCTGGCCTCCTCAATCACAGTAGCCACTGTATTTCTGGTTAACAAGTCAGCCAAATCCAGTCCCCACTGCTGAGTTTTCCAAATTTGATGACATATTGAGTGCATTGAGTACAAAAAAGATCTTCACTACCCAGATAATCACGATGGTGTGATCACTCACCTAGAGCCAGACATACTGGAATGTGAAGTCAAGTGGGCCTTAGAAAGCATCACTACAAACAAAGCTAGTGGAGGTGATGGAATTCCAGTTGAGCTATTTCAAATCCTGAAAGATGATGCTGTGAAAGTGCTGCAGTCAATATGCCAGCAAATTTGGAAAACTCAGCAGTGGCCACAGGACTGGAAAAGGGCAGTTTTCATTCCAATCCCAAAGAAAGGCAATGTCAAAAAATGGTCACACTACTGCACAATTGCACTCATCTCACACGCTAGTATAGTAATGCTCAAAATTCTCCAAGCCAGGCTTCAGCAATACATGAACTGTGAAATTCCAGATGTTCAAGCTGGTTTTAGAAAAGGCAGAGGAACCAGAGATCAAACTGCCAACATCTGCTGGATCATGGAAAAAGTAAGAAGAGTTCCAGAAAAACATCTATTTCTGCTTTATTGACTATGCCAAAGCCTTTGACTGTGTGGATCACAATAAACTGTGGAAAATTCTGAAAGAGATGGGAATACCAGACCACCTGACCTGCCTCTTGAGAAACCTATATGTAGGTCAGGAAGCAACAGTCAGAACTGGACATGGAACAACAGACTGGTTCTAAATAGGAAAAGGAGTATGTCAAGGCTGTATATTGTCACCCTGCTTATTTAACTTATATGCAGAGTACATCATGAGAAACGCTGAACTGGAAGAAGCACAAGCTGGAATCAAGATTGCCAGGAAAAATATCAATAACCTCAGATATGCGGATGATACCACCCTTATGGTAGAAAGTGAAGAACTGAAGAGCCTCTTGATGAAAGTGAAAGAGGAGAGTGAAAAAGTTGGCTTAAAGCTCAACATTCAAAAAACTAAGACCATGGCATCCGGTCCCATCACTTCATGGCAAATAGACAAGGAAACAGTGGAAACAGTGTCAGACTTTATTTTGGGGGGCTCCAAAATCACTGCAGATGGTGACTGCAGCCATGAAATTAGAAGATGCTTACTCCTTGGAAGGAAAGTTATGACCAACCTAGATAGCATATTGAAAAGCGAGACATTACTTTGTCCACAAAGGTCCATCTAGTCAAGGCTATGGTTTTTCCAGTGGTCATGTGTGGATGTGAGAGTTGGACAGTGAAGAAAGCTGAGCGCTGAAGCTTTTAAACTGTGGTGTTGAAGAAGACTCTTGAGAGTCCCTTGGACTGCAAGGAGATCCAGCCAGTCCATCCTAAAGGAGATCAGTCCTGGGTGTTGATTGGAAGGACTGATTTTGAAGCTGCAACTCCAAGACTTTGGCCACCTGATGTGAAGAGCTGACTCATTTGAAAAGACGCCGATACTGGGAAAGAGTGAGGGCAGGAGGAGAAGGGGACAACAGAGGATGAGATGGTTGGATGGCATCACTGACTCAGTGGACATGGGTTTGGGTGGACTCTGGGAGTTGGTGATGGACAGGGAGGCCTGGCTTGGTGCGGTTCATGGGGTCACAAAGAGTCGGACGTGACTGAATTGAACTGAGTGCATTACTTTAACAGCATCAGCTTTTAGGATTTGAAATAGCTTGGATGGAATTTCGTCACCTCCACTAACTTTGTTTATAGTAGTGCTTCCTAAGGCCCACATGACTGCATATTCCAGGATGTCTGGCTCTAGGTATGTGACCACACCATTGTGGTTATCTCAGTCATTAAGAACTTTTTGGTATCGTTCTTCTGTGTATTCTTGCCAACTCTTCTTAATCCCTTCTGCTCCTATTAGGTCCTTGCCATTTTTGTCCTTTATTGTGCCCATCGTTGCATAAAATGTTTGATTGTTATCTCTGATTTTCTTGAAGAGATCTCTAGTCTTTCCCATTCTATTGTTTTCCTCTATTTCTTTGCATTGTTCACTTAAGAAGACGTTGTTGTCTCTCCTGGCTGTTTGCTGGAACTCTGTGTTCAGTTAGGTATATCTTTTGTTTCTCCTTTTCCTTTCACTTCTCTTGTTTTCTCAGCTGTGTCTGGTGCTGAAAGTCAAGTCTGTTGCTGTAAAGAGCAATATTGGATAGGAACCTGGAATGTTAAGTCCATGAATCAAAGTAAATTGGAGGTGGTCAAGCAGTAGATAGCAAGAGTGAACATTGACATTTTAGGAATCATTGGACTAAAATGGACAGGAATGGGTGAATTTAATTCAGGTAGCCGTTGTATCTACTACTGTGGGTAAGAAATCCCTTAGAAGAAATAGAGTAACCCTCATAGTCAGTGAAAGAGTATGAAATGCAGTACGTGGCTTCAATCCCCAAAACAACAAAATGATCTTGGTTTGTTTCCAAGGCAAACTATTCAACCTCACAGTAATCCAAGTCTAGGCCCCAGCCACTAATGCCCAAGAAGATGAAGTGGAACAGTTCTGTGAAAACCTACAAGATCTTGTGGAGCTAACACCAAAAAGACATGTCGTTTTCACTGTAGGGTATTGGAATGCAAAAATTGGAAGTCAAGAGATAACTGGAATAACAGGCAAGTTTGGCCTTGGACTACAAAATGAAGCAGGGCAAAGGTTAAGAGTTTTGCCGAGAGAACATACTGCTTCTGCTACTGCTAAGTCACTTCAGTCATGTCCGACTCTGTGCGACCCCATAGACGGAAGCCCACCAGGCTCCCCCGTCCCTGGGATTCTCCAGGCAAGGACACTGGAGTGGGTTGCCATTTCCTTCTCCAATGCATGAAAAGTGAAAGTGAAGTCACTCAGTCATGTCCGACTCCCAGCGACCCCATGGACCACAAGCCCACCAGGCTCCTCCGTCCATGGGATTTTCCAGGCAAGAGTACTGGAGTGGGGTGCCATCCACTGTCATAGAAAATACCCTCTTCCAACAACACAAGAGATAACTCTGCACGTGGACATCACCAGGTTGATTATATTCTTTGCAGCCGAAGATGGAGAACCTTTATATACTCAGCAAAAACAAGACCTGGAGCTGACTGTGTCTCAGATTATCATCTCCTTATTGCATAATTCAGGCTTAAATTGAAGAAAGTAGGGAAAGCCACTAGGCCATTCAGATATGACCTAAATCAAATCCCTTATGATTTTACAGTGGAGATGATGAATAGATTCAAGGGATTAGATCTGGTAGACAGAGTGCCTGGAGAACTGTGAATGAAGATTCATAACATTGTAGGTTTCTGAAAAGGTTTTAAATTAGGAATTTATTTAGTCGAGTTAGAACTATCCAGATTATCTTCTTCTTGAGTATGTTTTTGTAATTTGTGTCTTTGAGAATATTTGTTTGTTTCATCTAAAGTTTTTGAATTTCATTAGATGGAAATGTTCATAATATTTTATTATTCTTTCATGTCTGTCGCCCTGAAGTGATGTTCCCTCTTTTCTTGCTGATATCCGTAATTTGTGTCTAGTCTTTTATTCCTGATCTCTCTGGCAAGAGGTTTATCAGTTGTATTGGTCTTATAAGAAGAACAACAAAAAGCTTTTGGTTCCACTAATTTTTCTCTATTGTTTGTTCATTTTCTGTTTCATTGACTTCTGCTTTTATCTGTATTGTTACATTTCTTATGCCTAGCTTTGGGTTTAATTTGCTCTTTTTCTGGTTGCTTAATGTAGTAACTTAAATTACTGATTTGAGACTTTTTTTAGTATTTTAGTGTTTTAAAAGTATTTTAAGTAAACATTTTTGAGATAATTGTCAATTCATTTGCAATTATAAGTCTTGTGATTTATTTCATCTATTTAGAAGTATGTTTAGTTTTCTACATTTGGTTTTTTTTTTTTGTTACTGTTACAGATATCCCTGTTACTGATTTACAGTTTGATTCTGTTTGTCAAATAACGTTCTGTACAATATCAGTTCTTTTAAATACATTTGTACCTGTTTTCTGTTATAGAATATTATCTATCTTGGTAAATGTTCTATGTACATTTAAAAGGATGAACATTCTGATGTTTTTTTGTTTTTTAATTGATCTATAAATCTATAAATATAGCATCTAGTTGTTGGTGATCATTGTCTTGTATATCCATATTGATTTTCTGTCTACTTGTTCTGTTAATTACCGAGAGGATTGTTGAAATCTCCAACAGTACTTGGAGATTCGTCTATTCCTCCTCTCAGTTGTGTCAGTTTTTCCATATCTTCTTGGCAGGTCAGTTCCTTTATAATTACGAAGCATCCCTTTTTATCCCTGATAGTATTTCTTGTTCTGAGGTCTACTTTTTTAGGTATTAGTATAGCCATTCCAGCCTTCTTTGCTTTGTATTTTTCATTGTATATATATTTTTATTCTTTTACTTTTATTTATTATTTTTAAGTTAATTATTTTTGACTGTGCTGGGTCTTCGTTGATGGTTTCAGACTCTCTCTAGTTGCAGCAAGCGGAGGCTAGTCTTTGTTGCCATGCTCAGGCTTCTCATTGTGGTAGCTTATTTTCTTGCAGAGCATGGTCTCTGGAGTGCTTGGGCTTCAGTAGTTGTGTTATGTGGGCTCAGTAGTTGTGGTACACAGGCTTAGTTGCTCCATGGCATGTGGGATCTTAGTTCCTAGGCCAGGAATTGCACCCATGTCCCCTGCATTGGCAGGCAGATTCTTAACCACTGAACCATGAGAAAGTCCCTAAGTAGATTTCTTAAAGATAGCATATAATTGATTTTTTAAAAATCTGGTCTGTCATCTCTTCCTTTTAAGTGGAATGACTAGATTGTTTACTTTTAATGTAGTTATAGACATAGGTGGGTTTAAGTCTACCATTTTGTGATTTTTTTTTTTTTTTTTGGTCTTATCTTTCCTTTGTTCATGTTTTCCTACTGTTTTTTAGATTGAGGGTTTTTAAAACTTTCATTTTCTTGACACTGTTGGCTTATTAGCTACAACCGTTTTATTTTTCAGTAAATCTTCATAGGTTTACAATATGTATTTAATTCATCACCTTCAAATAATATTACATAACTTAACATATAATTTAAGAACCTCACAATATGTCATTTTTTTCCTTCCTTCTATCCTTTGTCTGATTGTCATTAATCTTGCTTCTATTTATAAACAACTTTCTGTAAGATTTCTTATAGTTTGTTGGTACTGGATACACTTTCAGTTTTTTTTGTATGAAATAAGTCTTTAATTTGTCTTCTTTTTCGAAAGATAATTTTTACTGGTTACAGGATTTTTTTTCTTTTGGAATGTTTTTTAAAATTATTTATTTATTTACTCTTGATTGGAATGGATCTTGGATGCTGTATCCTGTTTCTCATTGGCATTTTCCTCAGGCTTAGCGTCCACTGGTGATTCTTACCTGATGATTCTAGCACTTGCTCTACATTTAGTATTCAATTTTCTGCATTCATTTGTAAGTAGGGGACCTTCCTTCTCACCTTACTTTTAAATTTATTTGTTATGGGTGTGATTTCATAAATTTTCTTTTCCAAGGGCTTATAATTTACTGTTGTGCTTAATTATTTTGATACTTAAATTATCTCAGATTTACTCGGAGTCCTCTGAAGCCTTTTCTGGGGATGCATTTTCTTTGGCCTGTATTTGTACTTTTGTTTCAGTTCTCCCATATATATGTATACATGTCTGCTTTAAAATGTCTTAATTTGTCTAAGGTCTCACCCGGTGCCTCCCCTTAGAGCTTTAGTTATTCTGTCATATTCTTCTGCCAGTAATCTCTTGTCCCCGGTAAAAGATCTGTCGTCCCCTGTAGTTCCTTTTCTCCCTCTGCAGGCAATTAACACTTCTTATAGTGGCCTCCAACCTGGTATCCAGACTGTGCTTCTGTCCCCAACAGCACTGCAAGTTAGGCAAGACAGAAACCAGTTCCTCAGGCAGCCTCTTAATAAGCCGGAACATTGCAAACCACTTTTACTCTTCCTTCTCCCCTGTTGGAGGAGTAGAAACTGGGTGGCTTCTTTCTGATCTGTTGTGATGTCCTAGGGCAGAGTGTAGGGCAAGGGGTAGATAGAGAACATGAGGGTTCCTACCATTTTGAGTACAGTTTTCCTTTGGTTAGGCATTTGTTTGGTTATTGCAGGTTCTTAACTCATTTCTAGCATTCTCCCAAAGCTACTTTCGTCCATATGTTGTTTATTTAGTGTTTCTGTCTGGGAATGAGAAATGAGAGCTTGATTCTTCTTGTGTGATTGCTCCCTCTTCCCAGTCCCTAACAATCACTAATCTACTTTCTGTCTTTATGAATTTGCCTATTCTGAATATCTGATAGAAGTGGACTCATACAGTATGCGGCCTTTGTCTCTGGGCATCTTTCATTTATAATGTATTTAAGATTTATCAATGTTTTATCATGTAGTGCTACTTCATTTCTTTTAATGGCCAAGTAATATTCCATTGTATGGCTATACCGCAGTTTGTTTATGCCTTCATCACTTGGTGAATATTTTGAGTTGTTTCTGCTTTGGGCTTTTATAAATAACACTGCTATTCATACATGTTTTCTTGTAATAATTTGTAATATTGTAAACAAGGCTGAGTTTACCGTTTTTATTCATTTGATTGACCTGGATCTGATAAGAGAAAATAACTTTTCCATTATGCTAGACAGTGTTCTAAGTGCCTCCTCTGCTTATTTTGTGTCATCGTCAGTGTATCCCTTTGAGTTAGATACTGCTTTTCCATTTTACTTATTAAGAAACTGAAGTTTAGAGATGATAATTTTCTCAAGGTACCACAGCTAGTAGGTCCATCATGCTAAGCAGGATAGATTATGCAAAGTTGTGTAGGTCCTAATAACGGCTGCAGTTTATATAGTCCGATAGAAGAGATAGATGAAATTGGTTCTTGGAGTCACTGTGGAAAATTATTTGAATGGGAAAAAAAAAAAAAAAAAACTGTTTAGGGGCTTTCCTGGTGATCCAGTGGTTAAGACTGTGCTCCCAGTGCAAGAGGCACAGGTTCAATCCCTGGCTGGGAAACTAGGATCTCACATGCTGCACGTCATGGCTAAAAACAAAACCGTAATACCAAAAAGCCTCCAAAAGCTGTGTAAATTGAAGGTCTTTTGCTTATCTGTAACCACTGGCATCAGTCTTTCAGCAAGATTTCTTGGGCCCAACCTTGACTAGAGTTAGGTAGTAATTTGCACAGTATGGGCTTCCCTGGTGGCTCCTACGGTAAAGAATCTGCCCACAGTGCAGGAGAACTGGGTTTGATCCCTGGGTCGGGAAGATCCCCTGGAGAAGGGAATGGCTACTCACTCCAGTATTCTTGCCTGGTGAATTCATTCCATGGACAGAGGATCTTGGTGGACTACAGTCCATGAGTTCACAAGTGTCGGACATGACTGAGCAACTGACACGTTCCCTGAGCATTCAGAAAAGCTCCCCAGGGTCTTCCCAGTTGTGCTTGGGTTTTTCAACTCCAAATCATATTCTGTTCCCTAATAGTTAAAGTTATCATGTGAATCAGATGTTAAAAAGAAGGACTTCTGTTCATTAGGGTTATCCATCTTCACTCCTGAATCGGGACTGCAGGAGGTAAGATTCTTTATCTTTTTAAAAATTCATTCATATTATTAATTTTTTTCTTTCTTTGAGAAGGCGAATTTATCCTTCTTTGTAGCTGTGCCAAGTATGTGAAGTTCTTTTGGGATCTCTGAGGTGCAATAGGAATATAGGTAATGTTGAAAAAGGAATTTATTAGTTTACATTTAAATCTTCCTCTGCTATATTAGGTTTCTACTGCTATGTAATAAATTACCACAGTCTTAGCTTAAAACCACACTCATTTATCATTTCACAATATTGTAGTAGTTTTGTAGATCAGAAGACCTGGTGGACTCTATGGCATTCTCTGCATAGAGTCTCGCAAGGCCAAAATCAAGATATTGGCCAGACTGATCTCTTATCTGGAGGCCCTGGAGGAGAATCTGCTTCCAAGGTCATTCACATTGTTGTCAGAGTTCAGTTCCTTGTGCCTATAGGTCTGAAGTCCCTGTTTCCTTGACATGTGACTGTTCTTGTTTCTGTCATATCCTTTTTGTGCTTCACATCTCTGCTTGTGCCACCAGCCAGAGAATACTCTGCTTTATAAAGAGCTCATGTGTATAGATCAGGCTTACTGGGATAATCTGCCTATATTAAGGTCAGCTGTGCCATATAATATAGTATAATCATAGCAGTGATATCACATTCATAGGTTCTATCCACAGTCAAAGGGGATTCTACGAGGTTAAGGGTCTCTGAGGGTCATTCTTAAAATTCTGCCTGTCATAGCTATTAATGTTCATTTTAAAACATTGTGGTGAAGGTCACATTTTTGATTCAGCAGATAACTTTTCTACTCCCGGGTTTCATCCTTCCCTTCCCTCACCCTTCCTAGAATTCTTTTCTTCCTTAAAGTAGCGGGCCCCTTTTCTTTCTTTATTTGATAGTATGCTTGTCCTTGATCTCACCCTTGACTCTCTTAAGGAAACCCTGTATTTACCTTTTAGAATAACGTTTCCTGAAATCATTTTCTTTTCTGCTGGTCAATTATATAAGAAATGTTGTTTGACTCTAGACGTTATCACCATCATCCTTGTGCTTCAGCTCCCTAAGCCTGAGTATTTAATGTAGGATTTAGCTACTCACAGACATAAGCAAGGTATTTTTCATCTATGTGATCTGCAGATGAACTGCACTTTTACTCTTTCCTATCTTGCATTAAGATTCAAAGATGTCTCATTGTCTGCAAGTTCAAGAAGCATAATATATTAAAACCCTGTATATCTCTCAATCTATCTATAGCTAGTAATGCTGCTATAATTTCATTTTATCTCACAGCAGGGTCTAGTAGAAAGCACATAAGTAATGAAAAATAGTAATTCAAAACTGTGTTCGGTGGAGCATTCTGAAAGCTTATAGATATGTCTGAAGCAACAGGGGACTTTTTTGGCTGCCTGGAAAACCTAAACAGGTTATGGACCAGAAACTACATCATCCTGCTCCTATTGTAGTCTGAAGGCTGACACTAGGCACAAATGGCTCTTGGATCTGGGGTTCATATTCTGTCCCCAAGTTAGGATAATTTTTTTCCATTTAGTATTATTCCCTGAAGAAGAAAATTTATATATAAAAGCTTTAGTGTATAATTTGGCATTTTTCATGTGTAAAGGGAGCTGCAGGATTTATAATTATCTTGTGAACTAATTTAGAATGAAGACAGATAACAAAGATACCTTGGAGATATTGTAAGTTTGGTTCCAGACCACTGCAATAAAGTGAATATTATAATAAAGTGAGTTACATGAATTTTTTGGTTTCCCAGTTTGGTGTCTAAAAGCGTATATATCTTGATTAAAAATGTTGTTTGAAAAATGGTGCCAGTAGTCTTGCTCCACTCAGAGTTGCTACAAAACCTCAATTTGTAAAAAAACTTATCTGTGAAGCACAGTAAAGCGAAGCACAATTAAACAAGGTGTGTCTGTAGTTGTCTTTGATTGTAATAAAAGTTGTGAATGCCTGAGGTCTTTTGTTAGGTGGGAAAGTCAGAAAGGAGGTGGTATAATAACAAGATTCATATAGTGCACCATTTGGATGGAGATGGTGGTTGTGTTTATCTTTTATTCATTCGTTAACTATTTTTTAAACATCTATTATTGGCCAGACTATATATTTTATAATAACAATGGACTTTACCTTGGATCTTTACCTTTACTTTAATATGGACCCCATATTCTAGTGGGGGAAAATAGTGTTCTTATAGAAGGAGTTACAGTACTGAGAGTTAAGTGCTATTAGAGGGAAGTACTCTGCAACCCACTCCAGTACTCTTGCCTGGAAAATCCCATGGATGGAGGAGCCTGGTAGGCTGCAGTCCATGGGGTCGCAAAGAGTCGGATACGACTGAGTGACTTCACTTTCACTTTTCACTTTCATGCATTAGAGAAGGAAATGGCAACCCACTGCAGGGTTCTTGCCTGGAGAGTCCCAGGGACAGGGGAGCCTGGTGGGCTGCCATCTATGGGGTCGCACAGAGTTGGACACGACTGAAGTGACTTAGCAGCAGCAGCACAGTGGGTACCCAGGGAAGAGATTCTCCAGTGTTTGGAAAAGGCTTAATAAGGGAGGCGACACTTGAACAGTCTTGAAAGAAGACTTTTGCTGTTGTAATAATAGTACAGGTTACCATGTAGGAGATGAGTGTCTAACCTGAATAGGAGGTTTACCATTAACTCACCACTACTGTTTAAGTGATCGTTGTCTTTGGGAGTAAATGTAGGTTGGTAGGTGAATTGCCAGCTGGTACTTACAAGTAACTTATGGAGGAACTAGTTAAACTTTTAGAAAAGTAGGTTTGAGTACTCATTGTGCTTATCTACTTAAGAGAGATGTATCCTTTAGTGAAGGGGAGATACTCTTTGCTCCTTTTTAATGGGTAAAGATATTTAAACAATAAGTGAGAACATTCATTTTTTTCTGGTCACTGTAAAAGCTGATCCTTGAATATTTGCTCTTTGTTTTTAAGAGCCTCTCTTCTTTCCTGTAATTATGTCTGAATAGAATTTATAAAATAAAATAGTCAAAACCCTGTTTTCTAAGCTTATTCAACATAACAACATAACATATAGAGACTCTCAAAGTCCACTTTTGTGAGCATTCTTAAAGAATAGATATGACTCAGCAGAGCCTGATTAACTCTTGGCTGTGCTTTAGAAGGAAGAGTAAAGATGGCATTTATTTAGAATGTTGCATAGTCACATGAAAAGCGAGAAGGGGTAAAACCTGCACTTACTATATACTACTGTGTTCCAGAGGCCTCAGCACAACCCTTGTTGTCTGTTTTAAAGATGATGAAATTGAGTTTCAGAGCAGTGACTAGCTCACCTCAGGTAATATTGATAAGTGACAGAAATAGAATTTGACCCTAGGCCTACCTGGTTGCAAAACCAAATGCTCTTTTTTACCAGTCTGCCTATATGAATAACTTTCCTATGTGAATGAGGTTTATATCATTCACCCAGGAGTGATTTTCTGGGATTTGGCCATAAAGAAAATTTAATGAGCGTAGGAGGAGAAGGCTTCCATACTAATTCCCTCTTTTTCTTTGCATAGAATATCAGGAAGTGAATAGGTGGACACCTCACAAATAACCTGTTTTGTACTTATTTATAGGTTTTGTGAGAGCATGTAAAAAATCTATATAGGACCTTTGAGTTAGAAGTAAACTAGGCCATCTCCCTTATCTTACAGAGAAGGAGACCAAGGTCTAGAGAAGTGAGATGGTATGCCTGATCATAGCTGGTTTATGACTGCATTGAAATTAGAACCTGAGACCCTATATTCCAGGTTACAAGACTTGTAGCTAAATCCCAAGCCTGTGTTATACCTGGAGTTCCTGGAAGATGATACATATGTGAATATAATTGGAGGATTACTTTTTTGTCTGTGCCTCTCAGCATGTTCTGTCAAGGCAGTGTGCTGTAAATTATGTTTTGTGTTACATGTTTGGATCATATTCATAGTCATTCTTAACTCATGTAATTGAGCATGACCTTTGGGATCTGAATCTGAGAGGCTTCCTTTCTGCTAGCTGAGAGCTCTGGCAGATATATCTTAAGTTATATCCCAACCTCAGCAGATCAGTTTGAATTCTTATTGGGGCTTTTTGTTTTATTTTTATTAATTTATTTTTAATTGGAGGATAATTGCTTTACAATGTTATGTTGGTTTCTGCCTTACATCAGCATAAACCAGACAAAGGTATATATATGTCCTCTCCCTCTTGAACCTCTTTGCCACCTGCCACCCCATCCCACTCCTCTAGGTTGTCACAGAGCATCATACAGCAAATTTCCTCTGGCTGTCTATTTTACATGTGATTAAGTAATGTATATATTTCAGTGCTACTCTCTCAAGTCATCCTACCCTCTCCATTCATCCCATCCCATGTCCATTGCTATCCTGCAGACTTATTAGGGCTTTAAGGGAAAAAAAAACACTGAGCTAATCCATACTTCTCTCTATTGGCCTTTTCCCCAAACCTGGCAATTGTTAGATATCACTATGCCTCCTTAATTGTTCATTCTGATAGGACTGCCAGCAGTTCTGCCCAGGAGTGGAGCCTGAGGGCTGGATTAAAAGTGAGATCAGTGAAGAGCCTGTGACCATGTGGTTGGTGATTGCTAGTAAATCATGGAGCTATGGGCTTCCCAGGTGGCACAATTGGTAAAGAATCCATCTGCCAATGCAGGAGGCATAAGAGATGTGGGTTCAATACTTGGATTGGGAAGATTCCCCTGGAGGAGGGCATTGCAACCCACTCCAGTGTTCTTGCATGGAAAATGCCATGGACAGAGGAATTTGGTGGGCTACAGTCTATAGGGTTGCAAAGAGTCGGACATGACTGAAGCCACTTAGCACGCACACACGCACGCTGAGTTACAGCTTGACGTTGAACTCTGAGCTTGGGCTTAGGCCTGCACACAAGCTTTCTGTGGAGGTAGCTTTTGCATGTATTTTTTTCCTTAGATGAGGTCTTATTTAACAAATAAAGAAACTGAGGCTCTTAGATGTGGCTTAGCCGTAAAGAATACACCCCCCACCCCCAGTCGAGATAGAACTGCCCTAGGGAATTCCTGTTACTTCACCCTTTGCTTCTGCTTGCTGGGTGGAAGGTCACCACCATTAGAATTTTCAGGCGCCAGCCTGGGTGGCCAACCTAATGAAGTAAAATAGTTCCAGCTCCGAGTAATGGTGAACTTGGAGCAGGGCCCAGTGTAATTAAGCCCCTGGAGTAAAGAATTTGTTGTTGGCCTTTATTCATTTCAGTGAAGAGGGTTGCGGGTAGGAATATGATATATTCCAAGCAAAGAAAAACAGTGACTGTAGAGATTTATGCTATTGCCTTGAAGATTGTTTTGTTCCACATTAAATTTAGATAATTCAATAGGAGAAGAGCTTTTCTTGGTAGATGGCATTGCTAGGCAGGGTAAAATTTAGGGCGTTTCTTCATTTACTAAAAGATTGTACAGTAGGGTTGCATATGCATTATATAATCTCCAGTATAGTTGAAGACTGTTGGAACTCCTATGACTCAGAATTCCCCCAGACTTCAGATTATGTGGCCTTTAGGTATCCTATCTGCTCCTTTTCTTCCTCTTTTGCATTATCTATGTTTGGCTTCCCAGTATTTGGGATTTTTTGTGGCCAGTGAATTCAAATTGACTAGAGTGGTAGACTCCCAGAGAATAAGGTAAGTGAGTAACATAATACATTTGTATTGTTTTTAAATGTCTAAGTGGGCTTCCCTGATAGCTCAGTTGGTAAAGAATCCGCCTGTGATGCAGGAGACCCTGGTTCTATTCCTGGGTCGGGAAGGTCCACTGGAGAAGGGATAGGCTATCCACTCCAGTATTCTGGCCTAGAGAATTCCATGGACTGTATAGTCCATGGGGTCGAAAAGAGTTGGACACAACTGAGTGATTTTCACTTTCAAACCTCTGAGTTTGTGGTAATTTGTTACAGTAACAATGGGATACCAGAGAAGGCAATGGCAACCCACTCCAGTACTCTTGCCTGGAAAATCCCATGGGCAGAGGAGCCTGGTAGGCTGCCGTCTATGGGGTCGCTAAGAGTCGGATCCGACTGAGTGACTTCACTTTCACTTTTCACTTTCATGCATTGGAGAAGGCAATGGCAACCCACTGCAGTGTTCTTGCCTGGAGAATCCCAGGGACGGGGGAGCCTGGTGGGCTGCCGTCTGTGGGGTCGCACAGAGTCAGACACGACTGAAGCAACTTAGTAGCAACAGCAGCATCAACGGGATACTGATAATTTTAAACTCACAGAAAAGTTGTAAGACTGAGAATAGTACCCTTTACTCAGATTTGCTTGTTGTTAATATTTTACTTTATCATTCTCTTTTTCTCTTTTTTCATTCTTTCTGAACTTCTATAAAGTGCATTGCATATGTCACGGCCCTTTACACCAATACCTCAGTATATATTTCCTGAGAATTGGAATTTTTTTGAATAACCATGTACATCTTCCCATGTTTGAGTCATTTTTATTTTTGTCAAGTGTCTTGTTTATGTCTGTTTTCCATTGCTTAATAGCAATAGTATTTTAGTCATTTTCCTTTGGAAGTTCTTTATATATTAGAGATATTACCCCTTTATCTGTGACACTATTGTAAATATTTTCTTCTAGTGTATTGTTTGTCTTTGGACTTGCTTATATATTCTGCCATATAAAAGTTTTCTCTTTTTAAATAATCAAATTTATTTGTCTTATCTCTTATTACATCTGGATTTCTAATCTTAGTTTGAAAATCTTTTTCTGCCTTCAGGTTAAAGAAGAATTTACCCATTTTTTTTTTCTTGTATAGTTTGTTTATTTACATTTCAGTCTTTAATTTGAAGTTTATTCTTGTGTCTGGTGCAGTGAATACATATAATTTTATTCTTTTTCTAATTGACTATCCAGTTGCCCTAATACAATTTATTAACAGAAACGATACTTGCTTCAGTGATTTGAGATAACACCTTACCTTCCACAAAGATTTTTGTATGTACATGGTATTCTTAACATATGTTAAAAGACCTTTGGGAAGTCATCAAATCCAGAGGGTCAACTAAGAGTTGATCAGAGGGTCAAATGAAATATTCCATGATAATTGAGTTATAGGAGAAAACTTATTTCAGGATTGCTAAGATGCTCTTAAACAGAAAAGACATATACATTTTTATATTTAACAGCTTTATTGAAGTACAGTTTACTTAAACCCCACCCCTTTCAAGTGTATGGTTCAGTCATTTTTAGTAAATTTACGGAGTTGTACAATCATTACCATAATCTAAATGTACTTTTAGAACATTTCTGTCACTCTAAAAAGATCCCTTATGCCTAATCCCAGACAACCATCTGTCTTTCAGTCTCTATAGATCTGCCTTTTCCGGATATTTCATATAAATGGAATCATATAATATGTAGTTTTCGCATCTGGCTTTTTTACTTAGCTATTGTTTTTGTGGTTTATTCATATTATTGCTGTTGCCCAATAGTATTTCATTGTATTTCTATACTAAATTTTGTTTAGCCACTCGTCAGTTAATAAACATTTGGATTATTTCCATTTTTTGGCCTTTATAGATAATATTGCTATGATGTTCACCTACAAGTCTGTATGTGGACTCAGGCTTTCGTTTCTCTCGAGTAAAGTCCTAGGAGTGAAATGTCTGGGTTGTATTGAAATTTCATGTTTAACTTTTTGCAGCTGCTAAGTCACTTCAGTCGTGTCGGACTCTGTGCGACCCCAGAGTCCGACTCTGGCAGCCCACCAGGCTCCGCCGTCTCTGGGATTCTCCAGGCAAGAACACTGGAGTGGGTTGCCATTGCCTTCTCCAATGCATGAAAGTGAAAAGTGAAAGTGAAGTCGCTCAGTTGTGTCCGACTCTTCGAGACCCCATGGACTGCAGCCCACCAGGCTCCTCCGTCCGTGGGATTTTCCAGGCAAGAGTACTGGAGTGAGGAACTGCCAAACTTTTCCAAAATGGCTGCATCATTTTACACCCTCCCAGCAACGTGCAGTTTAGTTTCTCCACATCCTCACCAACACTTGTTATTGCCTGTCGTTTTGATTATAGTCATTCTAGTGAATGTGAAGTGGTATCTCATTTTGGTTTTGATAGACTAATGATATTTAGTGTCTTCTCATATGTTTACTAGCCATTAGTATATCTTCTTTGGTGAATTATATGGATACTTTGCTCATTTTTAAGTTGGATGGTGTATCCATTTTATTACTGAATTTTTAAAAACTTAAAAAAATTGTATTTATCAGATATATGATTTGCAAATATTTTTCTCCCAAATAATTTTTTTTCTCTGTGGCTACTCTTCTTACTTTCCTAATGTGTCTTTTGAAGCACAATTTTTAACTTTGATCAAGTTCATTTAATCCTTTTTTTTCTTCTTTTATGAATTATGCGTTTGGTGCTCATATCTCAGAAAAGGATGTATGGCAAAACCAATACAATATTGTAAAGTAAGAAAAAATAATAATAATAAAAATAAATAAATAGAAAAGGCAAGTATTAAAACTACCTTTCTTTTCATGGAATTATGAAATTTGCCTTATTTTCAGGACTAGTCTGGTGATCAGACCCATTTATTGTGTGAGTTTTATTGAAATGTGCAAGGCCTTGCTTCTGCGTGATAGCCACATTGTTCCAGCTTTTCAGGGCAACTATTACTGGAGAGGCAGTGTAATATTGATCAAAAGTGTAGGCTTTCGGACCTGCCTACCTGGGTTTGAATTGTAGCTTCATTGCTTCCTACCAGTGTTGCTTTGGGTTAGTGGCTTTATTTCTCTTTGCCTCAGTTTTCCTCATCTGTGAGCAGTGAATACTACTACTTTGCTCACAAGATATTTGTCTATATAAAGTTTGTAAGAAATGCTTAGGGCAGAGTAAAGGGCTTAGAAAATATTAGATCTTATTACTAGGGGATCAATTCTCAATTGTAGTTCGTGATAGGGTTGTGCATATTGGCATCATTTGGGGGACTTTGCTTGCCTTTGTAAAATGACAGCTTCTGCCATGAGTTACAGCAGCTAGGGTTTGATAAGCATTGTGCTTAGTCTTCCTCGACACTTTTAAAGTTGATTGTTCCTTAAAATCACTTTCATTAAATGAGGCAATTTGAGTTGATCTGTAGAATCATAAAACTCTTCATTAGATGTAAAAATAGGTCAAGCTCTGTTAACACTTAGAAAATGAATACTCTATTAACTCCTTTTGCCAAGGCAAAATTAGTCTTAGGCAAACCAAGAATTGGGATATAAGACTATCTGCATTTGATAAATACATTCTTCTGCCTTTAGGCTGATTTACTAGCACAGAGATCAGATTATGGGATAAGAACTTGAAATTCAGAGGTAGAATTCCTGTTTGTTCCTGTTGGAGGAGAAGATGCTCAACTTTTTTTTCTTGACTTCATTTGCAAAATGAGTTCAATGAAAGTTGAGACCTAATTACTTTCAAAAGGGATTCATGATTTAATAGGGGACTAGTATCAGAATATATAAAGAATCCTTATAATTCAACAATAAAAAGACAGAAAATGGGCAACGGAGATGTACAAATGTCCAACAGGGACATAAGAAGATGTTCAGCATCATTGGTCAATAGTGAAAAGCAGATCAAAACCACCTCATAGTAGATGCAATACCATTTTATACCTACTAAGATGACTATAATTTAAATTATAAATTTAAAAAGGAAAATATTAAGTATTGGTGAAGGTGTAGAGAAATAGGAACCCTCATACATTGCTACTTGGAATGTAAAATTGTTGAGTTCCTGTGGTAAACAGTTTGGTAATTCAGAGAAGGCAATGGCACCCCACTCCAGTACTTTGCCTGGAAAATCCCATGGATGGAGGAGCCTGGTAGGCTGCAGTCCACGGGGTCACTAAGAGTTGGGCACGACTGAGCGGTTTCCCTTTCACTTTTCACTTTCATGCATTGGAGAAGGCAATGGCAACCCACACCAGTGTTCTTGCCTGGAGAATCCCAGGGACGGGGGAGCCTGGTGGTTGCCGTCTGTGGGATCACACAGAGTCGGACACGACTAAAGTGACTTAGCAGTAGCAGCAGTAAGTTAAACATAGAGTTACCATGCTGCTGCTACTGCTACTAAGTCGCTTCAGTCATGTCCGACTCTGTGCGACCCCATAGACGGCAGCCCACTAGGCTCCTAGTTTGCATTCCCACCAACAGTGTAAGAGGGTTCCCTTTTCTCCACACCCTCTCCAGCATTTATTGCTTGTAGACTTTTGGATAGCAGCCATTCTGACTGGCGTGAAATGGTATCTCATTGTGGTTTTGATTTGCATTTCTCTGATAATGAGTGATGTTGAGCATCTTTTCATGTGTTTGTTAGCCATCTGTATGTCTTCTTTGGAGAAATGTCTGTTTAGTTCTTTGGCCCATTTTTTGATTGGGTTGTTTATTTTTCTGGAATTGAGCTGCAGGAGTTGCTTGTATATTTTTGAGATTAATTCTTTATCGGTTGCTTCATTTGCTGTTATTTTCTCCCATTCTGAAGCCTGTTTTTTCACCTTGTTTATAGTTTCCTTTGTTGTGCAGAAACTTTTAATTTTAATTATATCCCATTTGTTTATTTTTGCTTTTATTTCCAGTATTCTGGGAGGTGGGTCATAGAGGATCCTGCTGTGATTTATGTCAGAGAGTGTTTTGCCTATGTTCTCCTCTAGGAGTTTTATAGTTTCTGGTCTTATGTTTAGATCTTTAATCCATTTTGAGTTTATTTTTGTGTATGGTGTTAGAAAGTGTTCTAGTTTCATTCTTTTACAAGTGGTTGACCAGTTTTCCCAGCACCACTTGTTAAAGAGATTGTCTTTTCTGCATTGTATATTCTTGCTTCCTTTGTCAAAGATAAGGTGTCCATATGTGCATGGATTTATCTCTGGGCTTTCTATTTTGTTCCATTGATCTATATTTCTTTGTGCCAGTACCATACTGTCTTGATGAATGTGGCTTTGTAGTAGAGCCTGAAGTCAGGCAGGTTGATTCCTCCAGTTCCATTCTTCTTTCTCAAGATTGCTTTGGCTATTTGAGGTTTTTTGTATTTCCATACAAATTGTGAAATTATTTGTTTTAGCTCTATGAAAAATACCATTGGTAGCTTGATATAGGGATTCCATTGAATCTATAGATTGCTTTGGATAGTATACTCATTTTCACTATATTGATTCTTTTGATCCATGAACATGGTATATTTCTCCATCTATTAGTGTCCTCTTTGATTTCTTTCAGCAGTGTTTTATAGTTTTCTTTATATAGGTCTTTTGTTTCTTTAGGTAGATATATTCCTAAGTATTTTATTCTTTTCATTGCAATGGTGAATGGAATTGTTTCCTTAATTTCTTTATCTTCTCATTATTAGTGTATAGGAATGCAAGGGATTTCTGTGTGTTGATTTTATACCCTGTAACTTTACTATATTCATTGATTAACTCTAGTAATTTTCTGGTGGAGTCTTTAGGGTTTTCTATGTAGAGGATAATGTCATCTGCAAACAGTGAGAGTTTTACTTCTTTTCCAATTTGGATTCCTTTTATTTCTTTTTCTGCTCTGATTGCTGTGGCCAAAACTTCCAAAACTATGTTGAATAGTAGTGGTGAGAGTGGGCACCCTTGTCTTGTTCCTGACTTTAGGGGAAATGCTTTCAGTTTTTCACCATTGAGGATAATGTTTGCTGTGGGTTTGTCATATATAGCTTTTATTATGTTGAGGTATGTTCCTTCTATTCCTGCTTTCTGGAGGGTTTTTATCATAAATTGATGTTGAATTTTGTCAAAGGCTTTCTCTGCATCTATTGAGATAATCATATAGTATTTATTTTCAATTTATTAATGTGATGTATTACATTGATTGATTTGCGGATATTGAAGAATCCTTGAATCCCTGTGATAAAGCCCACTTGGTCATGATGTATGATCTTTTTAATGTGTTGTTGGATTCTGTTTGCTAGAATTTTGTTAAGGATTTTTGCATCTATGTTCATCAGTGATCACAAATGTTTTTTAAAGCAGCGTTATTCATAATACTAGACAAAAGATGGAATCAAGCCTAATGGCCTTCAAGAGTTAAATGGATAATCAAATTGTGTTATATGCATACACTGGAATATTATTCAGCCATTAAAACAAATGAAGTACTGATATATGCTTCAGCTTGAATGAAGTTTGAAAGCATGCTAAGTGAAAGAAGCCAGACGCAAAGGTTGTATGTAGTATGATTTACTTTATTTGCCATGTCCAGAGTACCAAACTCCAAAGAGATAAAAAGCAAACTGGAGGTTACCAGAGGATAAGCAATGAGAAATAATAGAGTGATTATTTAATAAGTATGAGGTGTTTTTATGGGGTGCTGAACAAGTTTTGAAACTAAAGAGAGCTGGCAGTTGTACAACATTGTGAATACACGAAATACAACTCAATTGTCATCCTAAAATGGTTAATTGTATGCTAAGTGAATTTTCTGTCTTTTTAAAAGTGGCAGTGGGGTTCATAAATATATTTACTTTTTCTGCTTTCAGAGACAAAAGTTTTAAGTGCAAGGAATGATGATGCCAGAAAAGGATGACCATATTTGATGTGGCAACTCCAGTGTCTAGATATTTCTCTGAATTCATTTTTCATCTGTCTTTGCTTGGGGACAGTTTGTTCTTAACACAATATTTTACCTATAAATACTGCAGTGTCTGCCAAGATAAAAACTGTCTTTTATAAATAGTATATTATCTTTGGGTAAGGCCATAAGAGGCCCAGTTGCTCTGAACTAATTAAAAGCCGACGAGGAACAAAAGATTATTAGAATCTATAATTAGGTAGCATTCTGTTTTTCCTGGGCATACCATTTTGTCAGGCTACCAGTTCATTCTTTAAAAAATACTACTTTATTGAAGTGAAATTCATTTAACATAAAATTAACCATTTTAAAATGAATGATTCAGTGGCATTTTGTGCATTAGCAGTATTGTACAACTATGAATTCTGTAATATTTCACATGTTTTTATCACCCCTGAAAGGAATCCCATACCCTGATACACATCCTTGCCGGCACTTGTTGCTTTCCACTCTTTCGGTTATAACCAGCATGATGGGCGTGAAATGGCACCTCATTGTGGTTTTGTCTTGCATTTCCCTTAATGGCTGACGACACTGAACATCTTCTTGTAGTCGTTAGCCATTTGTATTTCTTCTTTGGAGAAATGTCTACTCAAGTCCTTTTTCTATTTTTTAAATTGAGTTTTCTTTTAGTTGTTGAGCTATGTAAGTGTTCTTTATATATTATGCATACTGTATGACCCTTATCAAGTATATAGTTTACAAATATTTCTTCCATTCTTTAGGTTGTCTTTTTTACTTTCTTGATAGTCCTTTGATACATAAAAGTTTTAAAATGTGAAGTTTGATGTACCTAATTTTTCTTTTGTTGCCATACTACTGGTGTCATATCTAAGAATCCGTTGCCAAATCCAAGGGGTCATGAAGATTTTCCTGTCTTCTAGGAGTTTTGTGCGAGAGAAGGCAATGGCAACCCACTCCAGTACTCTTGCCTGGCAAATCCCATGGACAGAGGAGCCTGGTAGGCTGCAGTCCATGGGGTCGCTAGGAGTCAGACACGACTGAGCGACTTCACTTCCACTTTTCAGTTTCATGCATTGGGGAAGGAAATGGCAACCCACTCCAGTGTTCTTGCCTGGAGAATCCCATGGACGGGGAAGCCTGGTGGGCTGCCGTCTCTGGGGTCGCACAGAGTCGGACACGACTGAAGCATCTTAGCAGCATCAGCAGGAATTTTGTAATTATGTGGTTTTTGGCTCCTATATCATTGATCCATTTTGATATAGGTTTTGTATATAGTATGAGGTATGGGTTCAACTTCATTCTTTTGCATGTAGGTATTCAGATGTCCCAATATCATTTGTTGAAGAGAACTTTTCTTTCCCCACTAAATTGTCCTGGCACCCTGGTTGAAAAGTCAGTTGGTCATGGATGTGTGACTTTATTTCTTTCTGCTCAGTTCTGTGCTGCCATTTAGTTTTGTATGGGCTGAGTTTCTTGTTTTTCTCCCTTTGATAACAGGATCATGGGGTTGATAGCAGCATTTTCCAGAATCCTAAAAAGCTTCACCTAACTATTGGGATGTTGGTGCTTTTGAGTGAGCAAGAGATCCAGCAGACATGTGAGATGCTACAGCAGTGTAAAGAGGAATTCATTGAGTGAGTAATCCAGAGGAGTGGGGAGGGTGGTTGCCCTGTACTGGCCTTTTTTTCTGGTATCACAGACTTGTTTTTGGCCTAGGGAGCTGGGTGACTTGGGAACAAGATTTGTTGACTGACCCATTTGTAACACTTAACATTGGGTTTCTTGTGTGAAAGGTTTAAAGTGGATTTAAAGCATATATTTACAAATTTGTATGGAAAGGCTCTACCTTAAATTTTGCTAATTCACTAAGTAGTTTTTATTCTTTAACAGGACATCCCATTCCTTTGTCAAAAAAGAAATTCTCTTCATTATCTGTATGAGTGTATTAGCTTTCTGTGCTGCTGTAATACATTACTGCAAGATTGGTATCTTAAAAAAACCCAAATTTATAATCCTATAGTTCTGTGGGGCAGAAGTCTGATACGGGATTCACTGAGCTATTATCAAGGTACTGTCAGGGTTGTGTTCCTTTCTGGAGGCTCCAGGGGAGAATCTGTTTGCTTGCTTTTGAAGTCCTGTTTTTAGAGGCTACCACATTCCTTGGCTAGTAGCCTTCTTCCTCCTTCTTCAACACTAACAACATTGCATCTGTTTGGCCCTCCGTCTGTTGTTACATCTCTCTCTCTGGCCATAGCAGGGACAGGTTATCTGCTTTTAAGGATGCGTGTGATTTAATTGAACCCACACAGGTAATGCAGAAAAATCTCCCCACCTCAAACTCCTTAGCCTTAATCACATCTGCAAAACCGTCTTTGCTCTCTTTGAACTAGTGTATTTACAAATCCAAAGAGTAGAACACGGGCATCTTGGGAGGGCTCTTCCTATGTTTACCGTGGTTACTCAGACATTATAAGATGATTCCCTAGGAGAGTCTTCATTGTATTTCAGAAATGCAGCAGACTTTTTCTTTTTTTTTCAAATTCAGGTTATTTTGTTTGAGTCAATAAGGATACCAAAAAGTATCCAAGCAGTCTGGACAGGGAGAACATTGCTGTGCTGATGGCTGACTTCTTATTCTTTTTTATTGTAATATTTTAACTTGTATGTACATCTGACCTAACAGCTCTGTTTCAAAGGATCATCTCTCCCCACTGACCCCTTCCTTTACTCTTTTCGCATGAGATTGATACAGAACAAGAGCAATTTGAAAATTGACTCGCTTGAATAATTTTATTTTTATGCAGTTATAAAATACAGTTCAGTTCAGTTCAGTTGCTCAGTCGTGTCCAACTCTTTGTGACCCCATGAATTGCAGCACGCCAGGCCTCCCTGTCTATCACCAACTCCCCGGAGTCTACTCAAACTCATGTCCATTGAGTTGGTGATGCCATCCAGCCATCTCATCCTCTGTCGTCCCCTTCTCCTCCTGCCCCCAATCCCTCCCAGCGTCAGAGTCTTTTCCAATGAGTCAACTCTTTGCGTGAGGTGGCCAAAGTACTGGAGTTTCAGCTTTAGCATCAGTCCTTCCAAAGAAATACCAGAGCTGATCTTCTTCAGAATGGACTGGTTGGACCTCCTTGCAGGCCAGGGGACT
This sequence comes from Bos grunniens, assembly GCF_055505025.1. NCBI lineage: Eukaryota > Metazoa > Chordata > Mammalia > Artiodactyla > Bovidae > Bos > Bos grunniens. The sequence goes on from NC_141192.1 coordinate 17,972,413, forward strand.
CTGAAGAGTCTTCTCTAACACCACAGTTCAAAAGCATCAATTCTTCGGCGCTCAGCTTTCTTCACTGTCCAACTCTCGCATCCATACGTGACCACAGAAAGAACCATAGTCTTGACTAGATGGACCTTTGTTGGCAAAGTAATGTCTCTGCTTTAGAATACGCTATCTAGGTTGGTCATAACTTTCCTTCCAAGGAGTAAGCGTCTTTTAATTTCATGGCTGCAGTCACCATCTGCAGTGATTCTGGAGCCCCAAAAAATAAAGTCTGACACTGTTTCCACAGTTTCCCCATCTATTTCCCATGAAGTGATGGGACCAGATGCCATGATCTTCGTTTTCTGAATGTTGAGCTTTAAGCCAACTTTTTCACTCTCCTCTTTCACTTTCATCAAGAAGCACTTCAGTTCCTCATCACTTTCTACCATAAGGGTGGTGTCATCTGCATATCTGAGGTTATTGATATTTCTCCTGACAATCTTGATTCCAGCTTGTGCTTCTTCCAGCTCAGCGTTTCTCATGATCTACCTTGCATATAAGTTAAATAAGCAGGGTGACAATATACAGCCTTGACGTACTCCTTTTCCTATTTGGAACCAGTCTGTTGTTCCATGGCCAGTTCTAACTATTGCTTCCTGACCTGCATACAGGTTTCTCAAGAGGCAGGTCAGGTGGTCTGGTACTCCCATCTCTTTCAGAATTTTCCACAGTTTATTGTGATCCACACAGTCAAAGGCTTTGGAATAGTCAATAAAGCAGAAATAGATGTTTTTCTGGAACTCTCTTGCTTTTTCAAAGATCGAGCGAATGTTGGCAGTTTGATCTCTGGTTCCTCTGCCTTTTCTAAAACCAGCTTGAACATCAGGAAGTTCACGGTTCACATATTGCTGAAGCCTGGCTTGGAGAATTCTGAGCATTACTTTACTAGAGTGTGAGATGAGTGCAATGGTGTGGTAGTTTGAGCATTCTTTGACATTGCCTTTCTTTGGGATTGGCATGAAAACTGACCTTTTCCAGTCCTGTGGCCACTGCTGAGTTTTCCAAATTTGCTGGCATATTGAGTGCAGCACTTTCACAGCATCATCTTTCAGGATTTGAAATAGCTCAACTGGAATTCCATCACCTCCACTAACTTTGTTCGTAGAGATGCTTTCTAAGGCCCACTTGACTTCACATTCCAGGATGTCTGGCTCTAGGTGAGTGATCACACCATCATGATTATGTGGGTCGTGAAGGTCTTTTTTGTACAGTTCTGTGTATTCTTGCCACTTCTTCTCAATGTCTTCTGCTTCTGTTAGGTCCATCCCATTTCTGTCCTTTATCGAGCCCATCTTTGCATGAAATGTTCCCTTGGTATCTTTAATTTTCTTGAAGAGATCTCTAGTGTTTCCCATTCTGTTGTTTTCCTCTATTTCTTTGCATTGATTGCTGAGGAAGGCTTTCTTATCTCTCCTTGCTATTCTTTGGAACTTTGCATTCAGATGCTTATATCTTTCCTTTTTTCCTTTGCTTTTCACTTCCCTTCTTTTCATTATAGGGGAGTGGAATGCAAAAGTAGGAAGTCAAGAAACACCTGGAGTAACAGGCAAATTTGACCTTGGAATACGAAGGCTTCCTCAGACAGCCATTTTGCTTTTTTGCATTTCTTTTCCATGGGGATGGTCTTGATTCCTGTTTCCTCCATCCATAGTTCATCAGGCACTCTATCAGATCTAGTCCCTTAAATCTATTTCTCACTTCCTCTGTATAATCATAAGGGATTTGATTTAGGTCATACCTGAGTGGTCTAGTGGTTTTACCTACTTTCTTCAATTTACGTCTGAATTTGGCAATAAAGAGTTGGTGATCTGAGCCACAGTCAGCTCCCGGTCTTGTTTTTGTTGACTGTATAGAGCGTCTCCATCTTTGGCTGCAAAGAATATAATCAGTCTGATTTCCTTGTTGACCATCTTGTGATGTCCATGTGCAGAGTCTTCTCTTGTGTTGTTGGAAGAGGGTGTTTGCTATGAGCAGTGTGTTCTCTTGGCAAAACTCTATTAGCCTTTGCACTGCTTCATTCCGTATTCCAAGGCCAAATTTGCCTGTTACTCCAGGTGTTTCTTGACTTCCTACTTTTGCATTCCAGTCCCCTATAATAAAAAGGACATCTTTTTGGGGTGTTAGTTCTAAAAGGTCTTGCAGGTCTTTATAGAACCGTTCAACTTCAGCTTCTTCAGCTTTACTGGTTGGAGTATAGGCTTGGATTACCGTGATATTGAATAGTTTGCCTTGGAAATGAACAGAGATCATAAAATACAGGTCCCATCCTATTCTGACATGGTCTTGTAGAAATGGGCTACCTATTCACTGGGTAAAACAAGGTAAAATGTTTTAAGTTTTTTCTATAGTTATGTTGTATATATAAGGAGATCCAACCAGTCCATCCTAAAGGAAATCAGTCCTGAATATTCATTGGAAGGACTGATGCTGAAGTTGAAACTCCAGTACTTTGGCCACCTGATGCAAAGAGCTGACTCATTTGAAAAGACCCTGATGCTGGGAAAGATTGAAGGCGGTAGGAGAAGGACATGACAGAGGATGAGAGAGCTGGATGGCATCACTGACTCAATGGACATGAGTTTGAGTGAACTCAGGGAGTTGGCGATGGACAGGGAGGTCTTGTGTGCTGTGCAGTCCATGGGGTTGCAGAGTCAGACACGACTGAGCCACTGAACTGAACTGATGTTGTATATGAAACTGTAATACAGAGACTTATCTGTCAGCCAGTTCTCATTTTTTCATTAATTATTTTGAAGACAAAATATTTTTCTTGAACAAAATCATAAGCTGATCAGGTTTGCAGCTACCTGTTCTTTCTGAATTTCAAACAGCAAGGAATACTTTGTCTTGTTGTTTGCTTAGTGATGGAAATATTTTCTGTCTTATCTTACCTAAAATTCAAAATAACTTGATGTTTGTATTTAGATATTTATAGTTTTCCTTGCATAAGATAAAACTTTATGCTTTACTTTATGAAGCAGAGCCATTTTACCTTGTTTAAGATAAAATACTTCTGATACTTTAACTTCCCAGATTACTTTTTGTTAAACAGAAATGGAAGCAGCTGCATTTTTTGGCTGCCATTAGGATAATCCCGCAAAGAAAAAAACTAAAGGCAGATAAAATATTTGTTTAAAGAAGTATTTGTTTTTTTACTTTATGAAAATCAGGTCACAGGATTTTAATCATGGAAGCTTTATCCTGAGCTATGTGAGGATTTAGCTGAGTTCTTCCCTTATATGTCTATTGGTGCCTTTTGTGACTAAATGCCAAATCTGAACCCTTTAAGCATGTCAGGGTTGGTGTGCATAGGGAATGAAGAGCGTCCTTAATAGTTACTAAGAATTTTTGACATGACAGGATGAAAACAGTAATTGTAGTTTTTCAAATTCAGCAAAGCTTTTGAAATAGGACACATTACCCTGCCAAAAATCTGCAGTGCAGGCAAAAATTTTTTGAAGATGCTCTTTTCAAAAAGCTGGAAAGATTTGAAACCAACAAGTAAAGCAAGCCTTTCCAGCTGCCTTCTCTCACCTTCTCTGTTACATACACTTGTTTAAAAAGTATATAGTGCAAAATTAATTTACCTGATTGGCTAGGGGGATGATAATCAGTATTGGTTGTTTGCCTCGATATGCCTATTTTCCTAAAAGAAAGAAAAGTGAAAGTGAAGTCACTCAGTTGTGTCCAGCTCTTTGCGACCCTATGGACGACTGTAGCCTACGAGGCTTTTTCGTCCATGGGATTTTCCAGGCAAGAGTACCAGAATGGGCTACCATTTTCTTCTCCAGGGGATCTTCCTGACTAAGGGATGGAACCCTGGTCTCCTGCATTGCAGACAGATGCTTTACTGTCTGAGCCTCCAGGAAAACCCAAGTACTTCTAATAAAGCCCTGGTGGGAATTGCGTCATCTACCTTCTTTTTCTTCACTATTGTTGATCTTTGATCTCAATCTTTGTACTTGGTATGCTTTGAAAAAATGTCAGTAAATAATGGCATTTCTAACCCCAGCCTTTTATGATGTAAAGATTTCAAATTAAAATATAAAAATGGAAAACATTGGGAATGAATTTGTGGTTGTTCAGTCACTCAGTCATGTCCTACTTTTTGCGACCCCATGGACTGAAGCACACCAGGCTTCCCTGTCCTTCACCATCTCCCGGAGCTTGCTCAAACTCATGTCCATTGAGTCAGTGATGCCATCTAACCATCTGATCCTATGTTGTCCCCTTCTGCCTTCAATTTTTCGTATAACATGCTGTAGCTTAATTTGATGGCTTTTTAAATTGAGATATTAAATAAATGTGGCTGTATTGGAATCTAATTAAAACTGGTGATATATAAATATTCTAAAGAAATGTGTGGTTGAACATTTGTTTCAAGTTTGGGGGTGATAATTAAGTTTAAGGGATGTGACTTGACCAGAAATAGAATTTTGATTCCAGTTCTTAAGCTTAAGGCTCATGCAGCTGTGTAGACTTCAGATGAATTACTCACAGTGTTCAGTAAGTCCTGACACTCAAGTGTGTCCCTTGTGACTTTTCTTTGTGAGATATGAAACACAGACAGTGCAGTGGTTCTGAGTATATAGTCTGACAAATATGCAGCTCTTCCTTAGCTCCCGTATCACTCAACTCATAGCTGAGTGTTCCCAGTAGGCCTGAAGTAAAACCAAATAAGTTAAAAAGGGAGAAGAATGAGGAGAGAAGAGAAGGGAAAATACCCAAGGGCAAATGTTCCTAATTATTGCCTTGGATATGTTTCCATTGTGAAGTGTGCTCACTGGGGTCCCAGGTGGAATAGTTTGGTCACCAGGACAAAGAGCATTTATCAGCGTTTTTCTTTACTGCTCTTTAATTCTCTCTCTTGATAAATCCTAGAGATATGTTGAAAGAGTTTCTGTTTCCGCTGGTAAGGCAGACTTTGGATCCTGTTTCAGTGTTTTGTTTTTGGTGCTCCATCTAATTCCAAGGGCTTGAGGTCGTTTAGAGTGAGGGCGTATATACAAAAGAAATGTTAAGACAGATTAGAAACCATAAAGATGGAATGGGAAGAAAATTCTATCTAGAAACTGAGGTTTGATAATAATTGTGCCAGAACTTTAAAATTTAGTGCTGTTTTCAAGCGTCAGTGTATTTGAACTAAATTCTAAAAAGGAACACACCAGTTATTAAAGTTCTTATCTGATAAAAAGAAGCATAATAATTTTAAGGGAGAGAATCCTTTTCTGGCTCTCAGTCCAAGAAAAATTTGTGTAAATCTTAGCATAAAGAACCCAAGAATGATGATGAGCAGTGTCTTTAACGGGAGTTTTGCAGAAGATAAAAAAAACATTGTTAACGTGAGTGTGACGTGAAATTGAGGGTGTAACATTAAGTACAACCTGGTACAAGTTTTTTAGTGGGAAACTAAACCAATGGTATGGTGCCTTCTGGTGGTCTAACAATGCAGAGTTGGAGCTGAAAAAAATGTAGAGGGATGTATACTTAGTATTAAACTTTTTTTTTTTTCCGAAAGCAGTTTTGTTGACTGCACTTGAATGGATTGAATGGCAGTCTTTCATATTGAATTCTTTGGCTATTACTAGGACTGAAGATACCCTGTATTGCTGACTGAAGCTAAAGTCTTCAGTCAGGTGATATTTCGGAGTTCGGCTTGTGTTTTCAAATATCCCACTTACTGGAGGTGGTTATAGAGATGATTGAGGCTGTTATTTTTTCATTCAAATGACTGTATGAAATAGTTGGGTTATTTAGTTTCTTAGAAAAATTCTGGTCTTGTGAAATAATAATGGCCTTAATGTTTTAAGAGGAAAACAACAGAATGGGAAAGACTAGAGATCTCTTCAAGAAAATTAGAGATACCAAGGGAACATTCCTGCAAAGATAGGCTCAATAAAGGACAGAAATGGTATGGACCTAACAGAAGTAGAAGATATCAAGAAGAGGTGGCAAGAATACACAGAAGAACTGTACAAAAAAGATCTTCACGACCCAGATAAGCATGATGGTGTGATCACTGACCTAGAGCCAGTGACTTAAAGCTTAAAGCTTAGAGCCAGACATCCTGGACTGTGAAGTCAAGTGGGCCTTAGAAAGCATCACTATGAACACAGCTAGTGGAGGTGATGGAATTCCAGTTGAGCTATTTCAAATCCTGAAAAATGATGCTGTGAATATGCCAGCAAATATGGAAAACTCAGCAGTGGCCACAGAACTGGAAAAGGTCAGTTTTCATTCCGATCCCAAAGAAAGGCAATGCCAAAGAATGCTCAAACTACCACACAATTATACTCATCTCACACACACATAAAGTAATGCTCAAAATTCTCCAAGCCAGGATCAGCAATATGTAAACTGTGAACTTCCAGATGTTCAAGCTGGTTTTCGAAAAGGCAGAGGAACCAGAGATCAAATTGCCAACATCCGCTGGATCATCGAAAAAGCAAGAGAGTTCCAGAAAAACATCTATTTCTGCTTTATTGACTATGCCAAAGCCTTTGACTGTGTGGATCACAATAAACTGGAAAATCTGAAAGAGATGGGAATACAGGACCACCTGACCTGCCTCTTGAGAAACCTATATGCAGGTCAGGAAGCAACAGTTAGAACTGGACATGGAACAACAGACTGGTTCCAAATAGGAAAAGGAGTACGTCAAGGCTATATATTGTCACCCTGCTTATTTAATTTTATGCAGAGTACATCATGAGAAACACTGGACTGGAAGAAACACAAGCTGGAATCAAGATTGCCGGGAGAAATATCAATAACCTCAGATATGCAGATGACACCACCCTTATGGCAGAAAGTGAAGAGGAACTAAAAAGCCTCCTGATGAAAGTGAAAGTGGAGAGTGAAAAAGTTGGCTTAAAGCTCAACATTCAGAAAACGAAGATCATGGCATCTGGTCCCATCACTTCATGGGAAATAGATGGGGAAACCGTGGAAACAGTGTCAGACTTTATTTTTTGGGGCTCCAGAATCACTGCAGATGGTGACTGCAGCCATGAAATTAAAAGACGCTTACTCCTTGGAAGGAAGGTTATGTCCAACCTAGATAGCATATTCAAAAGCAGAGACATTACTTTGCCAACAAAGGTCCGTCTAGTCAAGGCTATGGTTTTTCCTGTGGTCATGTATGGATGTGAGAGTTGGACTGTGAAGAAGGCTGAGCACCGAAGAATGGATGCTTTTGAACTGTGTTGTTGGAGAAGACTCTTGAGAGTCCCTTGGACTGCAAGGAGATGCAGTCAGTCCATTTTGAAGGAGATCAGCCCTGGGATTTCTTTGGAAGGAATGATGCTAAAGCTGAAACTCCAGTACTTTGGCCACCTCATGCGAAGAGTTGACTCATTGGAAAAGACTCTGATGCTGGGAGGGATTGGGGGCAGGAGGAGAAGGGGACGACAGAGGATGAGATGGCTGGATGGCATCACTGACTCGATGGACGTGAGTCTGGGTGGACTCCGGGAGTTGGTGATGGACAGGGAGGCCTGGCGTGCTGTGATTCATGGGGTTGCAAAGAGTCGGACACGACTGAGCGACTGAACTGAACTAAACTGAATGTTTTAAGGGAGTCTATCATTAGGATTCCTAAAGAATCTCCCTGAGCCTTAATTAAATATCAGTAAGACTTTTTCGTTTTTCTTTATTTGGAATTATCTTTTGATTAATCCTAACATCCTGTTGTCTCTGAGCCAGTACCACATTTTATTCAATGATAATATAGGCATATGTCCATAATCACAAAATTGTCCAGAACATCTTCTTCATTTATAGTGGAACATCATCAGAGATTTACGAAGTACTCACTGTATATAAGGCACTGTTCCAGGTGCTGGGGATATGGGAGTAGAAAATATGAATAGAGTCCTTGGCCTCATGGGACCTAGAGAAGGCTGTGTGGTGAGCTGAGTTTTAGCTGGGTTTTGGGTTGGCACAGCTATTTACTTGTTGAAGTATAAATCTGTTTAAGGGGTCTGTGAAGAAAGCAAGATGGTGGGTTTTATTTAACAGAAGAGCAATACATACTAGCTTTATAAAAGCCCAAAATTGTGGATAATCAAGATGTCCCTTGTAGTAGTATTACCTAAAGATAATTACCATCAGCACTTTGGAGCATATGTGCCCATACTTTTTTGTATTCATATATGTATTTTTGCTTTACGGTGTTTTACTTACAGTAAAATTTATGGATCTTAAGTGTAGTTGATGAATTTTAATAAATGTGTACACCCGTGTAACCTCACCCAAATCTCCATGTAGAATATTGCCATCACCCTAGGATGTTCCTTCATGCTCTTTACCAGTAAATTCACTTCTTCCAGAAGTAACTGCTGTTCTGATTTCTGTTATCATAGATTAAATGTGCTTGTTCTTTAATATCATATAAATAGGATCATTAAGCACATATACTTTTATGTTTGGCTTATTTTTCATGTATGTGCAGTATATATACATCTTGTATTTGGCTTCTTTTGCATGTATTTTTTTATTTTAACTTTTTAAAGAATAATACATTTATATGGTTCAAAAAATTTTTAAGTACAAAGGATATGTGCTGAAGAGTTTCCTTCCCACTGCTATCCCACCAAGCACTCTGATCTCTAAAGGCAACAGATTTTAGCAGTTTCTTTGTATTGTATCAGTTCAGAGATTTTACCTATGTACAAGCATATATATGTGTATGTGTGTGTGTATATGTATATAATGTATACGTTTAATTTTTCTTATCTCCATCCTTGTTGGCTTTTCTGGTAGCTTAGGTGATAAAGAATCTGCTTGCAATGCAGGAGATTTGAGTTCGATTCCTGACTTGGGAAGATACCCTGGAGAAGGAAATGGCAACCCATTCCAGTATTCCTGACTGGAAAATCCCATGGACAGAGGGGTCTGGAGGGCTACAGTCCATGGGGTCGCAAAGAGTCGGACATGATGGAGTGACTAACACTTCCACTTTCCATCCTTTGTACAAATAATGAAACTGATTAAATATTTCATCAGGGCTTGCAAAATGGTGATATTCTGATTCTATTTTTACTTCTGCATTTATCTGTTGGAATTCTTCTGAAAGAACTTCATTGGCTGTGGTTGGATATGTGCCTGAATTTATGATTATTTGGGCAAGGAATTGAATTGCTTGGGCAAAGGGTTTCTATTCTTGAAGACTTTTTATAAATATTGCCAACTTGCTCTTAAAGATGTGTTACCAATTTGTACCTTCACTGTTGTTACATGAATAAAGTACTGTTTGCAATTTGAATTATTAGAAATAATGAGGTAAAAACTGGTATTTTGCCGAATGTTTTGCCTTGTTTTAGGTTTGAAGGATTCATTAACAAACCACTCATTACACACAAATAAACAATTTTAACTTCTAATAGAAGATTATTTAACTTAATTTCAATATACAGTCATTGGGGGAAAAAAGAAATAGAAACAATAGAAGATGCAGAGTATACATCACCAAATTGAGCTGACACCTACACCCAGACTTGAACCCTTCTTGGAAATACCTCATTAACAGCAATCTGGAGTTTCAATTGGAAAAGGGCCCTGGGCCATTCATCTACTCCGTGGGCGAGATTTTGAATTGCAGTTTTGGGGGGCTCCCGTTTATAATCCCAGGCCACAAACTGGTATCATCATCAGTTTGTGTGCAGAAATGCAGCTGTGGTTTTCTTTTACGATGCTGATTGTTTCATCTTGTGAGTCACCAAATTTCCTTAGACTCCAATGGGGTTAGCCAGGCCTCCAGGGGCTTGAAAAATTCCAAGATCCACTCCCTTTCTTAATCTAAAGTGCCACTTGACTTACTGGTAACGATTGGTGTGTTCACAAGCAGGCACGTAGTCCAGGCAGGGCCCAGACAAGGTCAGAAGTTGGTTGGAATCCTCTCCCCTACATCTAAAGCCTGAACAAGACCACCTCCATTTTAATTTCCCTAACAGCTGGAGAGGTGGGCAGTGTAGTAAATGTCTTTGTCAGTCAGAACTGTCATTACTTGGCCTTTGATTAGACATTCTTTGATATGCTATTAATAATAAACTGCTGTTGGGATAGATGTGGTGTGACTTTAGGAATACTTGTGGTTCTAGTTTGTGTTCATTAAACATGTATCAGTTTGAAATTAGAAGGACAGTTAAATCATATTAGTTAAATAAAAAAACCTCAACAACTTCATTTTTGTAATATTTGACTATATTTATCATATTTCAAAATATAATAGCCCTCTTAGCTTAAAAAATTTTGAAAATCTAATGTTTTTTCCTTTGCAGTGACATTTCAGGAGGCAAACCCCTGGAAGTAGAGATGTCAGGGATAGAATACATGAATGATGATCCTGGCATGGTGGATGTTCTTTATGCCAAAGTCCATATGAAAGATGGCTCCAACAGGTATGTTTCTGAAATATTCCTTTGTTTTAATCAAGAGGTGCCTCAAAGCATTCCTGAAAGTTCAGGTAGTTTTGATTCCTTTTCTTTGAGATCTTATTATTGTAAGGAGTGTATTGTATTTCTTATTCTGAAATAGTAAGTTAATATTTTGCAAGAGGAATTTGTTGTTGGAAGAAGTTATCAGACTTTTAGTTTGGTAATTATTTAATTACTTGGTTGGTGGATATTGATAGTAGCAATCTAGTTTTTATGGAACTCAGTGCTTCCTTGATGTTTTCTAGGATAATAGGAGGCAGAAGAATGGCATACTAGGATGGTAGTTTCAAAAGTGACATAATGCAGATCTAATGAATAAAAGGGCAAAACAGAACTGTAACACAAATTACATAGGAATATTAAGATTGAATTAATATAAAATTCCTAGATCAGTGCTTGGCACTTGCTAACATCATACATTAAAAATGGTTGCTGCTTTTAATTTTTGTTACTACCACACCTTAATCCCTGTTAGAGATTCTCAGTCTGCAACCCATGCTATTTCTGAGGCCATTTTCAGTGTTAGTGCTATTTTTTAGCCTATGCAAGGCCTTTGGTGAGCAGAGGAGCCCATCTTGAATCGGAAGTTTGTTTTTGTGTAGCCTTTTCACTGGGACAGGATAAAACAGAGCTCACACAGAATAAAAAATCCTCTAGAGAAAATCTGTGTCTCTAGGCAGGCCTCCAAATTGCTTTCCTGGAGGGTCTCTTGTAAAGTTTCGCTTATCTCAGTTTGAATTAATAATCTCAGTTGTCTCCTCTTTCAGTTCCAATGAAAGTGAATTTTGAGTTAATGGAAGAAAAAAAGGGTACAGAATCAGTTTTTTGTGTGTGATGAATATCAATTATATCTCAGGAAAACTGGAGAAAAAAGTACATTAATATCACTACTAATTTCATCAAAATCTCTTAAGTATGGGAAGCTGTCAAGCTCATGGTAGCAGATACATGTTTTCCAAAATTCTTGTTTTCACTTGAAAGCTTGAATTTTGTTATTGGGAAAAAAAAATACTGGTGATTGTTTTCCATGAAATTCTTTTTTGAGAAAATGTCTGCCAAAAAGCCAAGTCTGAATAACCATAATTTGTCTGTCAGTTGTTCTTTGAAGCAAAAATGGTGTTCTATGGACAAAGAGGCTAGTTGAGCTATAAATCTAAGAAGCTTGCAAATGCCTCCTACAGACAGCCATATAGTCTCATACAGTCCAAGTGATTCATACATCCTGCTAATTTCTTCACACAGAGTACTGAAGACACCTACTCAAGGGCTGAGATTCAGTAAAATTGATCAATTTAATTTTAATGGGCCTGACTTTGTGCTTAGATTGTTTTATCTCTATTTTATCTTCATAACATTTATATAAAATAAATACTTTTATTATATCCATTTTATAGATGAAGGAGGTTCAGAGAGCTTAAATAACTTGGCTAAGGAACACATAGATAGCAAAACCTTGCTCTGAATTCCTGCGGTTTTTAGTGTATGTATTGTGCTCGGCTGAGTAGAATAAACTGTGTTGCAATTCTTATTCCTAAAATAGAAAATTGTGACCTACGTTTCTTTGGAAAGTGGTAAAGTTCATATAATAAAATTCATCATTTTAACTGTTTTAAAGGCTATAATTGAGTGGCATCAAGTACATTAATAGCATTGTGCAACCATCACCACTGTCTAGTTCTAGAACATCTTTATCACCCCAAAAGGAAATCCTAGACCCAGTAAGCAGTCACTCTCAGTTTCTCCCTTTCCCATATTTCCCTCTTCCCAGCCCCAGCCTCTGGCAGCCACTAGTCTAGTGACTCCGTGGACTTGCCTATTCTGTATATTTCCTATAAATGAACCATACCATATGTGGCCTTTTGTGTCTGGCTTCTTTCAGTGTATGTTTTCAATATTCATCCATATTATTGCATGTATCAGTACTTATTCCTTTTTATGGCTAAATAATATTCCATTGTATGAAAGGATACCACATTTTGTTTATTCATCAGTTGGTGGGCATTTGGGTCTGTTTCCATCTTTTGGCTATTGTGAATAGAGCTATTTTCAGTTCTTTGGGGCTGACTCACTTTTAAAAATGTTTTAAAGTCATGTTTTTTATTTCCTTGATAAACCTCGTAATTTTATAGAACATCACAGCGACTCAGCCCAACCTCTGTCATTTCCTTATTCTCTGTTTCGAGTCTTAATTTTTGTCACTACCTTACTGTTGTGAGACTAAAGTCTGTGATAGCGTATAGTTAGGCAGTTAACATGAAACTATATGGAAAATTTACATGGATTACAATGTTTCATTAAATAGTGAATTTTTCCTAATGTAGGGCTTCAGGTCTGTTTTACCATACATACGTCATAGACTGCACAGTTTTGGTTTACCCTATTGGAGGTGGCTCCCAGGAAGAGAGGGTGGTCATTAAGTAAGGGTAATGAAATCATTACTTTGAGTGTTTCCGTTGATTATGTTTAATGGTTAGATCCTTAGTTCTATAGAAGGTCTTTCAAGTATTATGTTGTTGTTCAGTTGCTAAGTCGTGTTTGACTCTTTGTGACCCCATGGACTGCAGCACACCAGGCTTCCCTGTCCTTCAGTCTTTCCCGGAGTTTGTTCAAACTCATGTACATTGAGTCAGGGATGCCATCCAACCATCTCATTCTTTGTCATCCTCTTCTCTTCCTGCCCTCAATCTTTCCTAGGATCAGGGTCTTTTCCAGTGAGTCAGCTCTTGGCATCAGGTAGCCAAAGTATTGGAGCTTCAGCTTCAGCATCAGTCCTTCCAGTGAATATTCAGAGTTGACTGCCATGCTCTCCTTGCTGTCCGTGGGACTCTCAGGAGTCTTCTCCAACACCACAGTTCAAAAGCATCAGTTCTTTGGCACTCAGCCTTCTTTATAGTCCAACTCTCACATCCCTTCATGACTACTGGAAAAACCATAGCTTTGACTATACAGACCTTTGTTGGCAAAGTGATGTCAACTTTCAAGTATAGAAAAGAATTGCTTTTTGAAATGTGAAGGAAAATAAGAGCTATAGAAGCTAGATGTCTTTTGAAGATAGTGCTCAGACATAATTTGTCCTTACATTAATGGAAAGGAAAGGTCTTAGGAGGTGAATGTACCCTTTATGTTCCCACAAATCCAACCAAAGTGGGAGGGAAGGGGGTAGGGCACAGCCTTTAAAAGAATGACATAGGCTTTGTTGCCCAGTCATGTCCAACTCTTTGCAACCCCATGGACTGCAGCATCCCAGGCCCCTCGTCCCTCACCATCTCCGAGGGTTTGCCCAAGCTCATGTCCATTGCATTGGTGATGCCATTCAATCATCTCATCCTCTGATACCCTCTTCTCCTTCTGCCCTCAATCTTTTCCATCATCAGGGACTTTTCCAATGAGTCAGCTGTTTGCACCAGATGACCAAATACTGGAGTTTCAGCTTCAGCATCAGTCCTTCCAATGAGTATTCAGACTTGATTTCCCTTAAGATTGACTGGTTTGATCTTTTTGCTGTCCAGGAGACTCTCAGGAGTCTTCTTGAGCACCATAGTTAGAAAGCATCAGTTCTTCTGTGTTCTGCCTTTTTTATGGTCCAACTCTCACAACTGTACGTGACCATTGGGAATACACAGCCATGACTATGCAGATCTTTGCCCGCAGAATAATGTCTCTGCTTTTCAACACACTGTCTAGCTTTGTCATAACTTTCCTGCCAAGCCATAAACGTCTTTAGATTTCAAGGCTTCAGTCACCATCTGCAGTGATTTTAGAGCCCAAGAAGAGGAAATCTGTCACTACTTCCACCTTTTCCTTCTCTAATTGCCATGAAGTAATGGGGCTAGATAACATGATCTTAGTTTTTTTTTTTTTTTATATTTAGTTTAAGCCAACTCTTTCACTCTCCTCCTTCACCCTCATCAAGAGCCTCTTTAGTTCCTCTTTACTCTGCCATTAGAGTGGTATCATCCACATATCTGAGGTTGTTGATATTTCTCCTGACTATCTTGATTCCAGCTTGTAACTCATCCAGCTTACATCACTGCCTTGTTCTAGTGAAGGGGCTGTGTAACTCGATGAAGCTATGAGCCATGTCGTGTAGGGCCACCCGAGATGGACGGATCATAGCAGAGAGTTCTGACAAAATGTGATCCACTGGAGGAGGGAATGGCAAACCACCCCAGGATACTTGCCGTGAGAACCTCATGAACCCTATAAAAGGACGTAGCCATAGGGCATGACAAAAGCTGGTTATAACCAACTAGGTAGAAGATGGCAGAAGATTTGACTTCCGGTGGACCTTGAGCCTTACTGTAACCTCATTGTAATACATTAGCACTAGCTAAGTGACACACCCACCAGCTCCATGACAGTTCCAGAGTGTGTGTTGGTTATTCAGTTGTGTCTGACTCTTTGCGACCCCATGGACTATAGCCAGCCAGGCTCCTCTGTCCATGGAATTCTCTAGGCAAGAATAGTGTAGTGGGTAGCCATTCCCTTCTTCGGGTATCTTCCCAACCCAGGGATCCAACCTGGGTCTCCTCCATTGCAGGCGGATTCTTTACCTTCTGAGCCACCAGTTTGAAGGCCAGCCATAATAGGTCAACATGTGGATGGTGACCCAATTCCTGGAAATACCTGCGCCTTCCCAAAATAATTGGAATAATCCTACCATTCATTAGCTAATGAACTTACCCAGCCCTGTAAAAACTGACAGCCCCATACTCTGGGGCCCCTCTTGCTTTTTGAGATGGCCCATGCTCTGTTCAGTATGTTTCTTTCTACATGAATTCACTTCTTGCCTATCACTTTGTGTCCCACTGAATTCTTTCTGTGATGAGACATCAAGAAGGTGAGCTGCGTTAAAGCCCTGAGGCCATGTGTGTGATGTGTTTCAAAACCGTGGGTTCAAGTCCCCATCTGAGCAGCATTGTTTCACAACCCTTACAGATTTTGCACACTTGCTATTATGAGGGCTTGTAAGTTGAAAAGTCATGTGAAATGTTGACTAAATCCACTAATAGGATCAAGCAAGAACATTTTTTTAATAACTCTCATCTCTCTTGGAGAAGGCAATGGCAACCCACTCCAGTATTCTTGCTTGGAAAATCCTGTGGACGGAGGAGCCTGGTAGGCTACAGTCCATGGGGTCACAGAGAGTCAGACACGACGGAGCGACTTCACTTTCATCTCTCTTACTGCTCTGTTTTCTCTTTTTCCTTGCCCATTCCACTTCCACAAGAAGAGACACATTTGTGTTATTTCAAAAAGATTTGTAGATTTCCCCTCCCCAAATTGCAGTGTCTAAGGGACTTTATATACCTCTTATTTAACTCGACATTAAAACTGTTTGAAGGCCTCCTCTGTGCAAGGTATTTTGCAAGACTGTAAATTGATGGAGAAATGAGTAAGACATAGCTCTGTTTTTAAGGTACGTCCAATCATTTGTGTTTTTTTATGTGAAGAGACACTGTTCGATGCAGTCATGGAGGAGAGGCCTTGTTGTAATTAAAAAAACACTCAGCTTTCTCTGTATGGTTTCATATATTTTTAAATCAAAGATTCCCTTAAAATGCTTGACTGTGAAGTACCTGACCTTCAAAAGAATGGAACCACTTAGATCAGATTTTTCCTCTGAAAACAGAGCTGGGACAGTATCAGTTCAGTTCAGTTCAGTCGCTCAGTCGTGTCCAACTCTTTGCGACCCCATGAATTGCAGCACGCCAGGCCTCCCTGTCCATCATCAACTCCCGGAGTCCACCCAAACCCATGTCTATCAAGTTGGTGATGCCATCCAGCCATCTCATCCTCTGTCGTCCCTTTCTCCTCCTGCCCCAAGTCCCTCCCAGCATCAGTCTTTTCCAATGAGTTAACTCTTCGCATGAGGTGGCTAAAGTACTGGAGTTTCAGCTTTAGCATCATTCCTTCCAAAGAAATCCCAGGGCTGATCTCCTTCAGAATGGACTGGTTGGATCTCCTTGCAGTCCAAAGGATTCGCAAGAGTCTTCTCCAACACCACAGTTCAAAAGCATCAATTCTTCGGCACTCAGCTTTCTTCACAGTCCAACTCTCACATCCATACATGACCACAGGAAAAACCATAGCCTTGACTAGACGAGCCTTTGTTGGCAAAGTAATGTCTCTGCTTTTGAATATGCTATCTAGGTTGGTCATACGCTTATTGTTAGATCCTTACATTTTGTAAAGCCTTGACTATGTAGGGCATTCAACCATTTTACTCATTGCTTAGTAGTCAAGTATTGCTAAGACTTAAGCATTGAACACAGTGGCTATTCTGTTCTGTCTCTTACTCTCACAGGCCTTCACCCTTGCCCCTCTAGAGGAATATCTTCCTCACATTAAACTGAGCATGTGAAGCCAAGTCAACTTCCTTTTTCCCTCACAGTCTTCCTGTTTTCATCATACCCACCAGATTCAGTTTCACACTCATTCTGAAGAACGGCGTGCATTCTCTCTCATGAGGCTAACCCTTTATTTACTCTGGGACCCCATTCTTTCTTATCTCCGCAAAGACC
The DNA here is from genome assembly GCF_055505025.1 of Bos grunniens. Taxonomy (NCBI): domain Eukaryota; kingdom Metazoa; phylum Chordata; class Mammalia; order Artiodactyla; family Bovidae; genus Bos; species Bos grunniens. The sequence goes on from NC_141192.1 coordinate 17,989,409, forward strand.
TGACCCCATCAGTTATTCCATCTTGCAGGGCGTTTCCAGTCCCCTTTTCCCTCAGGCATTTTTCAAGTGCCCAGAATGTGAGGCGCAGTAGACCCTAGGGATTCTTTGTTATGGATGAGGCAGATATCAGTAACTAGAATACGCTAGGGTGAAGAGTGTTACTGAGATTCTGGAGGTGCATGGATTGAGGCAGTAGCAAAGATAAGAGAAAAAAAGAATAAATGCACACAATAAATAAAAAGAAATCCATATCAAGATAAATCACAATGGAAGTGAAGAACACTGAAGACAGAAGAGTTTAAAAGATGCCATCTATAGAGGATTGACTATTATCAGGACTGCGGACTTCTCAGTATTAACAATGGAAGCCAGAAGACAGCGGGCTGTTTTCTAGAGAAAATGGCTGTCAACCTGGAATTATTTGCTCATTTAAAAAAGCATCTTAAAAAACAAAAGTGAAATAAAAACTTCTTGTGTCTAAGTGCTGTCTTTCCTTATTTCTATCCTTCTTTTTCCTCAAGTAGACTTTAAAATTCTTGGAGGGCAGAGGGTTTGTCATACACTTTGTGAATATACATTTACCTTTCCCCCCTCAAAAGTGGAAAGAGCGAGCAAGAGAGAAATAAACTAGTTAGTCTGAATATATAAACATCTTATCAGTGGCTATTTTTTTGATAGTAATTTTTTTTCTTTTAGCTTATCAGTAAGTTTTTTTTTTGTTTTTTTTTTTTTTAATAAAATGTTGGTAAAGCAGGCAAGTGTTACACTTGCTCAGATATACCTGGTACACTTCATCATACCGAGGTCAGTAGTAATCGGTATGTGCATGTAAGTGACAGAATTATGGTTTGACCCAAATGTGTTTGACTGTAAAGCCTATGCTCATGGGGCAGAAAAGGGAGTTTAAAAATAATTGGAGACAGACCACTCTTTTGAAAAGTTTGGTGAAAAGATGAGAAAAGTGTAGTTAAATTCTACAACTGTGCAGCCCAGCATCCCTGTACTGTCTTCCAGTTTGCCATCTTCCTTTCATATTATTTTCTCTCAAAAAACTAAAGCCTCCCAGATTGGTAAAATGAAAATTAAATGGCTCCCTTTCCCCCTGCCCTGACTTTCCCTGTATTCTTCTGCGATAGATTGTAAGCAGAGCAGATACTGCTGAGAGTCACTGTCTGTGCATATTGTTTTATACAAACTGGACCACATTGTTCATATTATTCTATACTTCTTTTCAAGAAACATTACTTAGACATTACTTTATGCCACTGTGCATAGGTCCTACTACTACATCAGCCTTCCCAAGCTTTAACCTATATACAGTAGGACTTACTATGACTTAAAAATCTCCCACCCTTTCACATCGTTCTTTGAGTTAGTTCATATTCTTCAGTCTAAGTAGTTAAGACTTCGGACGACTTCAGTCTAGTAGTTAAGATCTTGCAGGATGAAACCAACTTAATATTTCAACTTGATCTTCCACCGTCTTGCACTTGCCCCAGGCCCTAGCCAGCTTCACTGCTTATTGATGATCCTTTGTATCTTTCTCAATGTCGTTTCTTATGACTAAAATTTCTGTTGCTCCTCATCTCTTTCTGTCCTTCTTGCTATCCTTCCTTCTTTTTGCTCAAGTAGACTTTAAGATTCTTGGGGGCAGGGAGTGTCTTATTTCAGCATTATGTATCCACTGGCTTTTATAATTCATGGCTTATAGTCGATGTTCAGTAAATGTTTGTTTATTTAAGTGATTTACTTATTCAGCTGATTTTCAAAGGTGAAGTGAGTCTGGTTAACTTCTTCTTCTCACCCCATCCTCCTGGTAGCCTCTTCTGGTCTCAACCTAACAGTACTGTCTTCCACCTTTAAATTACCAAAGCACCTTGCATTGTTTGTGTCATTACCAACGTCCTCTTTATTTTAATAGATTGTGAGCTCCTTGATGACAAGAACTGTGTGTGCTTAGTTTTTAATTCTTTCAGTGACTGGCATAATGCCTGTATACAGTGAGCACTCAGGAAATGTTAATTGGATAGAACTGAGTTAAATTGGGGGGGTGGTGGCAAACAAAAGTCTGGAATTTGTACTTTCTAGGGAGTCAGTGATCATTCTGCTGTACATTTCCAAGCCTCTGGAATGCTTGAATGCTGATAAGCCTTTAAAGTAAGCTCAGATTCAAGACATTAATAACTGGCTTCTGTTTTCAAACACAGAGTTCTGTCAAAATGATAGGCTGCTTAAAAATAATTTGTTATTTTTCTCACAGCAATTCTATGTTGTTTTTATTTCGCTTATGAGGATGCAAAGGAATAGAGAAGCTTTGTGACTCTTTCATAATCAACCAGGAAAGGATCAATGAAGTAGGAATTGAAAGACTATATTACTGTTAGAAATATACTGACATACTGTCAAATGTAGTATCTGTGACAGCAGCCTGAAATTTAGTGTGTGTTTCTAAGTACCCTCAAGTTCTTTTAATAGATCTCCAAAGATTTGTCATCTGACTTCATGCATACATACCTGCAACAGCTATTCATGGAGCACTGGTGATTTGTCAGTTAGGCATTAACTTGGGTGCCAGTTAATCCTTGGGTGCCAGGATAAGGGAGTGAATAAGATAAAGAGCCGGCTTCATGGAGTGCACAGTTAATTGATAGCAGAGCAGCACTGGCTGCCAGGAGCCTTGGAGTCCCTTTCTCTCTGTCATGACTGAGCACCTCAACCTGTCTGCTTCATTTCCTCTTGTCTAAAATGAGCAGGTTACAGTAGAACATTTTAAAGGACTTTAGTCTCTTCAAAGTTCTGAGTGTGTAAGTTTGGCAGGAGTCTTAATTTTCCAAAAAGACAAAGCTGGAAACTGGACTCTTTCATTTGATCAATTTAATTTCCTTCCTCTAGTATTAACATGCTCGCTGTTTCTCTCTATCTGAGCTCCCTGTCCACTTCTTTAATAGACAAGAAGGAACAGGGAGGCATCATTCTGTTGTGATTTGAAATTGAGGGGAATTTTGCAGTGCTTGATTATGTTTAGACTTGTTGCAATATTTTAAAATATTTTAAAGTTTATGAGGTGTTGTTAGTTAATCAGAAACTTTAGACATGATAATGTAGGTCCTGGCTTGGAGAGCCACATGCACAGTTAAGTAAATCAAGTAACTGCAAAATCAGATTATGTGCGTTGTGAATATATTTTATTTTCCCTTTAGGAATGTAGGAACAAAGTCATTTTCTTGAATCAGTCCTCTTTCTCCATCCTTATCAATGTATTATTGGTTAACCCTTTTGGTTAAAATACTGGTTTAAATACTTGAGAAAAATATTTTATATCATGGGGAAATATTCAGGGTATATTAAATAAGCAGGTTACAGAAAACTGTTTTGTCTTTTTAAAATTGGTGTCTGTCTGTAGCAAAAGACTTAAAAATTATCTAACCCCCAAATAAGTGTTTTATCTGTGGATGGTAAGGTTTTTTTTTTCTTTTTCTCCTTTTTTGCACTTTCCATTGTTTTTTATAACTAGCGTATTATTTTTGTAATCAGAAAAAGATTAAGACAACTGTGCAAGGAAGCACAGCATCTGTTTTAACTGGCTTCCATGCCTTTGGTTTTCCCCTCGTGTATCTTGCTTCTCACCTGGCTGTCTTAGGCCTGCCAAGACTGCAGCATCCCTGCCTGACACACAGGAGCCTTCATAGCCTGCTTCTGCCTGTCTCTGCTTCATCGCTGCCCTTCTCTCTCCACAGAATTTCTCATGATCCGGGAGTATGGTTTATTCTTTGATATACACTCTTTCAGTTGTTCAGGACAAAAATTCTTTTAGAATCATTATCTTCAACTCCTGACTGCAGTGTATTAGAAAAGCCACCATGCTCCTCACCACCTGCATTGGTGCCATGCCCGCCACCTGGCTTGTGACAGCCTCTGGACTGCCTTCCTGCTTCCTTCCTTGCCCACCACTGTCTCCTCCGTAGGGCTGTGAGAGGCTTCCTTTTAAATGTCAGTCAGATTATGTCCTTCTTTTGCTGAGAACTCTCCAAAAGCTCATTACCTCACCTGGACTAAAAGACAAATCCTTACAGAGGCCCAAGAGCCTTACGGAAGCCCCCGTGACCTGGTCCTCCCGCCTCATCACCTCTCCTCACAGCTTCATTCCACACACTGACTTCTTCCTGTTCCTCTGTCGTGCCATGCTGCCTCAGATGACTGTGTCTGCTGTTCCCTTTCTCTGAAATGCTGTTCCCCTAGGTCTGTGCTCAAGTGTCACTTTATCAGGGAAGTCATCCCCGAGCACCGTGTCTAAAATAGTACACTCACCATCAGACCCTTTCTCCTCTCTCTGTCACATTTTGTTTTCTTAATGGTGCTTAGCACCACCTGATGTCAGGTACGTGTTTGTTTATTGTTTGTCTCCTTCCACCAGAATGTAAGCCACTCTAGGGCAGGGACTTGTTCGCTCATCTCTGTGTTCCTATCACCTGTGACACACCAGCCCTTCTTGTCTCATTTGAGATCTTGTTCTGTCAGTCCCCTCTCTTGCTAAGGTTTCATCTTCCATCTCTGTTGGATAGTTTTCTTGTTGTCAGTGAGCATTTTCAACTCTTTCTCATTGAAAACAAATGCAGTGCTCGCTTCGGCAGCACATATACTAAAATTGGAACGATACAGAGAAGATTAGCATAGCCCCTGCGCAAGGATGACACGCAAATTCGTGAAGCGTTCCATATTTAAAAAAAAAAAAGAAAAAGAAAACAAACGCAAATAACCTGCCCTTGACTCTTTATCTAGTTACCAAGGCAATTAGTTTTTTCCCTTCCTTGTGAGTTTCTTGAGTTTATGTGCCCATATCCCTTCCCTGTCTCACTGGCCTCTCCCTTGGTCCTCTGCAGTAAGGCTTTTATTGCCAGTATGCCAGTGAAACTGCTCTAGCAAATAATGTTATGATTTTAAGAAATAAGTAGGCATCTTTTGCTCCTTTTCTTACTTTACTTTTCTTTTTTTGTTTATTTTTTTATTATTTATTTATTTTTTTACTTTACTTTTCTATAGCATTGTACTATACTGAGTATTCCTCCCTCCCCTCACCCCACCCACCTTTTGTAATTCTCCTTTCAGCCTTTCTGAAGTTTTCCTTTTCTTGTTCCTCATCCTTATTGTTTTAATTTAAATTTATTTTTTTAATTGACGGATAATTGCTTTATGGAATTTTGTTGTTTTCTGTCAAACCTCAACATGAATCAGCCATAGGTATACATATATCCCCTCCCTTTTGAACCTCATTCCCATCTCCCACCCCATTCCACCCTTCTAGGGAGATACAGAGCCCCTGTTTGAGTTTCCCGAGCCATACAGCAAATTCCCTTTGGCTATCTGTTTTACATATGGTAATGTAAGTTTCTGTGTTACTCTCTCCATACATCTCACCCTCTCCTCCCCTCTCCCCATGTCCATCAGTCTGTTCTGCATGTCTGTTTCTCCATTGCTGCCCTGTAAATATATTCTTCAGTACCATTTTTCTAGATTTCGTATATATACATTAGAATACGATATTTATTGTTCTCTTTCAGACTCACTTCACTCTGTATAATAGGCTCTAGGTTCATCTACCTCATTAGAACTGACTCAAAGGTTCCTTTTTGTGGCTGAGTAATATTCCACTGTGTATATGTACCACAACTTCTTTATCCAGTCGTCCGTCGATGGACATCTAGGTTGCTTCATGTTCTAGCTATTGGAAATAGTGCTGCACTCAACAGTGGGATACATGTGTCTTTTTCAGTTTTGGTTTCCTCAAGGTACATGCCTAGGAGTGGGATTGCTGGGTCATGTGGTGGCTTTATTCCTAGTTTTTTAAGGAATCTCCATACTGCCTTCCATAGTGGCTGTATCAGTTTACATTCCCACCAACAGTGCAAGAGCGTTCCCTTTTCTCCACACCCTCTCCAGCGTTTATTGTTTATAGACTTTTTGATGATGGCCATTCAGACTGGTGTGAGGTGATATTTCATTGTAGTTTTGATTTACCTTTCTCTAATAATGAGCAATGTTGAGCATCTTTTCATGTGATTGTTAGCCATCTGTATGTCTTCTTTGAATAAATGTCTGTTTAGGTCTTTTTCCCACTTTTTGATTGGATTCTTTTTCTTGCATTGAGTTTCTTGATTGTTTTTCTTGTATGAGCTGCTTGTATATTTTGGAAGTTAATCCTTTGTCAGTTGTTTCATTTGCTATTATTTTCTCCCATTCTGAGGGTTGTCTTTTCACCTTGCTTATAGTTTCCTTTGCTGTGCAAAAGCTTTTAAGTTTAATCAGGTCCCGCTTGTTTACTTTTGTTTTTATTTCCATTCCTTTAGGAGGTGGGCCATAGAGGATCTTGCTTTGATTTATGTCATCGAGTGTTCTGCCTATGTTTTCCTCTAAGAGTTTTATAGTTTCTGGTCTTACATTTAGGTCTTTAATCCATTTTGAGTTTATCTTTGTGTATGGTGTTAGAAAGTGTTCTAATTTCATTCTTTTACATGTAGCTGTCCCGTTTTCCCAGCACCATTTATTGAAGAGGCTGTCTTTGCCCCATTGTATATTCTTGCCTCCTTTGTCAAAAATAAGGTACCCATAGGTGCATGGGTTTATTTCTGGGCTTTCTATCTTGTTCCATTGGTCTATATTTCTGTTTTTTTTTTTGCCAGTACCATACTGTCTTGATGACTGTAGCTTTGTAGTATAATCTGAAGTCAGGAAGGTTGATTCCTCCAGCTCCATTCTTCTTTCTCAAGACCGCTTTGGCTATTCGGGGTCTTTTGTGTTTCCATATGAATTGTGAAATTTTTTGTTCTAGTTTTGTGAAAAATGCAATTGGTAATTTGATAGGAATCACATTGAATCTGTAGATTGCATTTGGTAGTATAGTCATTTTCACCATATTGATTCTTCCTACCCAGGAACATGGAATATCTCTCTATCTGTTTATGTCATCTTTGATTTCTTTCATCAGTCACTTATAATTTTCTGTGTACAGTTCTTTTTGTCTCCTTAGGTAAGTTTATTCCTAGATTTTTAATTCTTTTTGTTGCAAAGGTGAATGGGATTGATTCCTTAACTTCTCTTTCTGGTTGTTCACTGTTAGTATATAGAAATGCAAGTGATTTCTGTGTATTGGTTTTGTATCTTGCAACTTTGCTAAATTCACTGATTAGCTCTAGTAATTTTCTGATCATCCTTATTGATTGTCCTTGCGGGTTCCTTTCGGCCCCTTACATAGGAGTGTCCCATAAGGTCTCTGTTCTTGGCTGTCTTCTTGCTCTGACTCCTCCTCACCCTGTGGTTGCATCTTTCCCACACTTTTAACTACTGTTTTTGCACTGATGACTCCCAAGTCTGTCTTTGGCCCAGATTTTTCTCTTGAGCCTCAGGCTTGTTATTTCCATCTGTCTCCTGGACCTGTCCCACAAGATACCCAGTGCCACACATGCAGAAGTATACACACTGTTAACCCTCTCTCCACCACTTCCCACCTGGTCAGTGACACACCTGGTCATTCAGTTAAGGTGTGCTCTTGGGAGCGGCTCTTGGCTGCCTCCTCTTCTGTGACACTGTGGTGCTTGCGGGTCCCAGCTTCTCTCTCACAAGCTCTTTTGAGTATTAATATATGACCTTGTCTCTGTTCTCCCTGTCCCTGCCATAGTTTAGATATTCCTCCCTTTCTCCTTTATAGTGTGGTCCTCTGAAGCCAGACTGCGTGGGCTCTCATTTTGGATATATCACTTATTAGTTACGTCCCTTGGTCAAATTTTATAACTTCTCTGTGCCTCAGGTTCCTCACTGGTAAGATAGAGATAATTTATCATGAAGATTAAATGATTTAAGAGATACAAAGTGCTTAGAATAGTGCCTGACACATCATGTTTGTTATTATTTCTATTATTAATACCACCTAGCTGACCTCGGTACCGCTGGTCCCTTCCCTTCTGAAGCATTTTCCAGTCTTCCACAGTGTGAGATTAATGAATGGACATCTGACAACATCATTCCCTTTTAAAAATTTCCGTGGCTTCCCATTCTCTGACCACTTGCTTACATCCAGCTCATCTCCACTTTTTTCTCTAACTTGTTACAGTTATATTAAGTAATTGGTAGTTTTCAAGGTAAGCTGTGGTCTTGCATGCCTTGGCATCTTTGCACACTATTTCTCCTGCTTGATGTGTCCTTCCTTCCCTGGTTTCATCTGAAAATCTTTAATAATCCTTTAAAACCATACTTATTTTATTTTTTAACATTCAGTTCTCAGTTTTTAATCAGTCAAATGCATGAGTTAACCAATCATAGCAAGTAGTTACAGAAAGTGTAGTACAGTGGTGCTCTCGTAGATACAAGACAGATAATGCTGTTGAGGAGCAGACAATCCAGTGGGGAAACAAGACAGACAAACGTGAAACATTAAGGGACTGTCCTTGAGAAGGTTAAGTAGAGCCTACTTAGTGGGGTAGCATTTCAGAGAAGAGCAAACTCATTGGTCATGGATACTGAGGGGTGGTTGTGTTAGGTACTTAGAAAGACTTCGTGGAAAAGTGGGATTTTAATTGGGCTTGGAAGGGTAATGAAATCTGTGTAGATGGAGGGAAGGGGAAGTGGGCGTGTGGGGCCCAGGTAACAGAAGGCAAAGAGGCGGCAGTTGGAAGCTGCTCAGTGGAGGAGGCCTGCTAGGAAAGTGTGCATGTTGAGGAGTTTGAGGATGTGAGGCCGCCTCAGCAAATGCTGTGGCAGGCGGCAGGGAATTATGGGGTCTGCAGAGCAGGAAGTACCCTTGGGTTCTGGTATGTCCTATGCCAAACTGTACTGAGGCAAAAGGAAAACTCAGTAATACTGATCCTGCCTTCATTCAGAAATGTGATATTTTGTTCATCCTGAGTTTTTTTGCATTAATTTTGAGTTTTAAAATATTGCATTAAAGCCTTATTTATCTCCTTTATAAAAAAAAAAATTAGTTCTTGTGATTACTGCATTTTTTGGCACATCCTTAAATTGTGTGCCTCAGGCAAGTGTCTCACTTACCTCACCCTCGTCCCAGCCCTGTGTTCTGTTTCTGGAGGTCAGTGGTGAGGGTATGGATATTTATTTTATTATTATTAATTATAGCTTCTTGTTGTTGTTCAGTCACTCAGTCATATCTGACTCTTTGCGACCCCATGGACTGCAGCATGCCAGGCTCCCCTGTCCTTCACCATCTCCTGGAGCTTGCTCAAACTCATGTCCATTGAGTTGGTAATGCCATTCAACCATCTCATCCTCTGTCATCCCCTTCTCCTGCCTTCAATCTTTCCCAGCATCAGGGTGTTTTCTAATGAGTCAGCTCTTTGTGTCAGGTGGCTTACTCATGTTTAAATATTTTTGGTTAGTAGACAGCATTTAATAGAAACAATTAAGATAAAGAAGTTAGAATTACAAAAATATTAATTTGGAACTTTGAAGCCTGAAAAACATGAAAGGGAAAAGAATCCTTTGTGCTTCTGAGATAATCTCTACAGGAGGATAACCCCCTCTTGCTTCAGCGTATGAGTGCAAGCAGAAGATGGTTGTTTTGCCCACGTTCTATAACTGAGAGATAGGGGTACCAGAGGCTGCTGAACTTGTGGATATAGGCATTGGGCAACTCAGCTGTTGCAACCAGAGATTCTGCCCCATGGCCTCAGGAAAACTCCCACAAATGGGCCATCCAAGGTGAGCTTGACCCACATCTCATATAAAACAGACCCATCCAGCCTGCTCAAAGAGAAGCCGCTCACTGGGCCACAGTGTTTTACCATAGGCCATGGGCATCCCAGGTGGCACAGTGGTAAAGAACCCACCTGCCGACGTAGGAGATGCAAGAGACTCAGGTTCAATCTTTGGGTCTGGAAGATCCCCTAGAAGGAAATGGCACCCCACTCCAGTATTCTTGCCTGAGAAATCCCATGGACAGAGGAGCCTGGTGGCCTACAGTCCATGGGGTCGCAAAGAACTGGACATGAGTGAGCACACGCAAGTGGCCCAAGAAGCAGTGGAAGATTCACAAACCCTCCAAATGTCTCAGGGCCACTTGCATCTGGGAAAAGAGGTGGTGTGTGATACAAAGAGCATTCCTAGTATGTATACCTAACATGTAAAAGCTAAAAAAAGTGAAATCTGTTGTTCATTAGTACACTGGTGACGAATGAAAGATTTTGAGCCAGGAAAGTTAGAGTGCAGTACAAATCTCAAAAACAAACAAACAAGGGAAAAGTTAAAAGGAACACGCTGCTCTCTGTGCTCGTCGCCAGGTGAGCTGTTCTGTCATTTGATGCAGACCTCCCTGTCAACACCTGTGTTCAGAGAGCACTTCACCAGGCCCAGGGTGGACGTTCGGGCACAATAGGTAAAAACCCCAGGCTGAACTTCACCGTCAGATACGTGGGTGGTCACATAAGATGGCTGTTTTCTGAATACTCCAACCAAGATCTGCTCCACCACACCCTTGCTGGAATAATGACCCCTTCTCAGTGGCACAACTGGCAAAATTCTTCAGAACTGAAGGGGAGATAAAGAGTTTTTCAGACAAACAAAAAATGAAGGAGTTCATCACCACTAGACCAGCTTTATAAGAAGTGTTAAAGGGAGTCCTTTAGGCTGCTGATCAGGACACCTGAACAAAGGGAAAAATTCTTGTGCAAGAATCGTTTCTGGTGGAGGTATTGGAATGAACAGCCATCACCAAGACAGAAGTCATCCACTACAGAGCCCCAGTGCTTAGAGCCAGCTGGAGTCCCTTTGGAGCATCAGTCACGGTGCCTGTGGATTTTCCTGTAGTCGTCTTCACTGGTACCGCACTTCTGCCCCTTTGATGTAGTGGCCAGGGCTGCCGGGAACTTGACAGTGCATGCTCTTTCCCAGGGAGCAAATGTCTTGAATCGAGTTGTGGCAGACCTCATTTGATCCTGGCAGAAACACATCAGTCATGGTAGCTTTTGGTTCTGTGACTGGATTGACCACTAAAGCACTTTCTTTCAGGCAGCTCTCTGTTGAACCTGGCTGCTTGCACCAGATTTCCAAGATGATAAACTTCCATGTTCCTTCAAGACCATGCTTAAGCCTCCTGTGAAAACCTGGCCCCTCCAAATACAGTTGGTCACTCCCTTAACACTCACCATGATGTTCTGCAGTTGTTTCCAGGTCTGTTATCCACATGAAGCTGTGTGTTTCATGATGGTGGGGACTGCAGCCTCTCTTCTGAGGGCCTTGTGCAGTAATCGGCTCAGAGCAGATGCTCTGTACATGTTGAATTTGTAATCGGGGTTCAGTTTACTAAGGTTTCTGTGCTGCTTTCTTCAATTTCCGCAGGCTGCAGGAATTGGTTGATCGAGTGCTGGAACGTTTTCAGGCATCTGGACTAATAGTTAAAGAGTGGAATAGTGTGAAACTCCATGCTACAGTCATGAATACTCTGTTCAGGAAAGACCCCAATGGTAAGTGTTCCATAGAACCACAGTACAGTTTGTGACCACCAAGGTCTAATGATAGCCCTGGGGTTTGAAGAGAATGGGCTATCAAAGGATCTCTGACATATCTTTTTTATATCCATTATCTTGTTTTGATGAGTACAGTGGAAGAGGGCAGGATCATATCGTGCATGGGACTGTATAGCTTCTCAAATCTTATACTCTTCTTGCACATAAGGTTGCTAGATGTAGCAAATAAAAATGCAGGATTCCTAAGTAAATTTTAGGTGGACAGTGAATAATTGTTTTAGTGTAACTGTGTCCTAAGGAATGCATGGCAGCTTTTTTTTTTTTTTTTTTCAGAAACAAGAGAAGATTAACTAATAAAAGTAAGTGTTAGAGCAGTGATTGTCAACTAGAGGCAGTTTTGTCCTCCCAGAGGACATTCTCTGGAGACACTTGGGTTGTCACAGTTAGGGAAGTGGGAGTGGGTTGCTAGTGGCATCTAATGCATAGAGGTTAGGGGTGCTGCTTATCCCTCTCCAATGCACAGGACAAGCTCCTCATAATGGAGAATTTTTCAGCCCTGAATGTCAGTAGCACCAAGGTTGAGAAACTTTGTGTTAATGTTTTTTTTCCCCCTCCTGAATCTAAAAGCCTTCATATAAAAATGCCTTGTTTTAACCCTTTATTTGGGATAATAATCTGCATTTTAAAAAGGATTATTTATCTTCCCATCCCCACCTGCCAAGTGAAAGCTGTCTGGCACATTCAGCATCTATTTGAACAGGAGCTACAAATTCAAGTTATGTGCAGCTTCTTCTTTAAAGCCTGTTGTTCAAAATATACCACCACCAAAACCCCATATATAGGTTTTATTACCTTTGTTAGGACTGACCTTGGTTTTAGAAAGTCTTCATTGGAAGAGGACTTCATTAGGACTCCATTGGAACCCATGAACTATTTAAGATTTATAGTTTAGGACAGTTTTTGTATCCCTTTTTGCCAAAGTACATCTTTTAATTTCTCTCAGATACATACCAGAGATCTCAACTGTAGGGTGGCTTGGTTTGATTAGAGCCATTGTAGGACTGAGAGAGACGTAGCTATCCAATTCTTAGTTCTAGTGTTACGTTTTTTTGATGCTAGATTGTATTTTAAGACTTTTAAAAATAAATTGTTGTCTTTAAATCTTAGTTCAGAGCTCTTACAACTTATTTCATGCCCCATTATTACCTAACCTCTTAACATAAAAGAGTTGAATTATATAGGAATCTGTTTCTTTTAAATTGTGTGGATCCAGATGTATATTCAGTTGGCACCAGAGCATCATATAGGAAAATATTCTGTGTTGACAGTCTAGTTATCCTTTCCTATTGACAGATATTTTAAATGTAACAGCTTTATTGAGATATAATTCATATAGTGTATAATTTATCCATTTAAAGCATATAATTCAGTAATTTTTAGTATAGTGAGTTATGCAGCCTTTACCACAGTACATTTTGAAACATTTTCATCACCCCAGAAAGAAACTCTCTAGTTACTGGCAGTGACTCCCCGTTTCCCCCTTGCCGTTCAGTCCTCGGCACTACCAGTCTACTTTCTGTACAATGAATTTGCCTTTTCTGCGTATTTCACATAAATACTGATAGAATCATGCAATATGGGATCTTCTGTGACTGGCTTCTTTCACTTAGCATAATGTTTATAAGGTTCAGCCATGATACAGTGTCATTCCTTTTTATTACCAAATAATAACCCATTGTATGGACATAGCACATTTTATTTATCCATTTAGCAGTTGATGGACATTTGTATTGTTTCCACTTTGGGGCTATTATGAAAAATGCTGCTGTAAACATTTATGTATGTATTTTTATGTTTTCATTTCTATTAAGTAAATACTGAAGAGTGAAATTGCAGAGTCATGATTAATGCAAAGTTGTAACTTTTTGCATAACTGCCAGACTGTTTTCCACAGTGGCTGCACCATTTTACATTCCCACAAGCAGTACAGTAGCCACCCTGCCTTATCTGCAGGAGATACATTCCAGGGTCCCCAGTGGATACCTGAAACCATATACCAGACATGCTATATTTTTCCTATGCATGAATACCTATGATAAAGTTTAATTCATAAATTAAGTACAGTAAGAGATTAACAACCAATAGTAAAGTAGAAGAATTAAACAATATACTATGATAAAAATTATGTGAATGTTATCTATCTCTCTCAAAATTTCTTCTTGTACAAATTTAATGCCTTTTTCATTTTCACCAAGCACTTACCATGCACGGTGACCGTAACTCTTGCAGTTTGAGGTGTGACAGCAAAACTAGTTATGAATTTCTTTTTCCTTCATCCCAATTTCATTGATAGATTTGTTCTTACTGTAGATCTTAGCAAACTTTAGCTAAGATTTTTTTTCTTTCCTTATTAAGTCACAAACTTTCACCTTTTCACTTAAAGAAAGCACTTTATGGCTTTTCGTGGGCATCTCCAAATTGCTAGCATCACTATTCTTGTATTTTGAGGCCATGATTAAATAAAATAAGGGTGACTTGAACACAAGCCGTGCAATACCTTGGCAGTCATTATGATAACTGAGAGAAAGGGGTATGTTGGACAAAGTGATGATACTTCCTGGGTGGGATGGATCACACTGCTCAGAATGGTGCATGATTAAAAACTTAGAAATTGTTTATTTCTGGAATTTTCCATTTAATGTTTTCTGATCTTAGTTGACCATGGGTAACTGAAAAGGTGGAAAGAAGAACCATGAACAAGGAGGGATGCAGTACATCAGGGCTTCAATTTCTCTACATCTTTACCTGCACTTATTATCTGTCTTTTTTGTTATTGCCATCATCTTGAGTGTAAAGTGGTATCTTGTTGTGGTTTTGATCTACAGTCCTCTCATGGCTAATGCTATTTACTTATAGATTTTGAACCTGTTAGTAAACATTTCAATCTCCAGATTTCATTACTGCTTTTTTTAAATTGACATTTACCTAGTATGAATTTTGCTTTATAAAGTTTCACATTTTCTTTTAACAGGGGACCTATTTTTATGTTGTGAAAAACTTTGGGCTCTTTATAAGAGAATAGTTCTCATTAGAGAAGTAGTCCTATAGTTACCCAGGTGTAATTCTAATGGACTTTCTAAAATATATTATCTTCCTGGGATTAGCTGTTTGAATATATTTTATCAGTTCTGATGTGCAATCTCCATAGTTACATACAATAAAAGAGTATACTCAAAAGTAGAAATACAGATACTTTTAAATGTCTGTTGGTGGGCAGGAAAAAGTTGGTATTTCAGAAAATATTCTGAGAGTTAAATAATTCTTGAAGATGTTTTGAATTTTATATACCTTGGATACTTCTCTATCTTGTATTTTCTTTTGAAAAGGCTGTTGAATACATTGTTTTGCTTTTTCATAATGGTTATCCTTTTCTTTGATATCCATTTTTTTCCTGCTGTATTTGAAGGACAGCTTTTGGTATAAGCAAGCTAAATTAATACAAGGATTTAGAGCACAGCTTTGATGAGGCTAAGGTCATAGATTTGCAGATTTCTGTGTAGAACGTAAGGATACCTTTGATTGGAACTGGAGAGGTTTTTCTCATTTCAGGGGAGTCCTTAAATCAACCCAAACCATGATTATCAGCATTTTTTACTAGTTAATGGGTGAACTTTTATGTATTTAAAAATCTGTACAGCTTATAAGGAATCTTGGGTTTTAGACTGCAGGGAATCTTTGGAAATCACCCACTCTTAACTTCTAACTTTGTAAATGAGGAACTGAAGAGATATAATTTGCCTAAGAATATGGTTTGTTATGTAGTTTATATACAGTGAGTACGTGGACAATGTTGAATGAATAAATATATACCGAATGAGTTGATGACAGAGCTGAGACTAGTCTCTTGACTATAATAATATGATGTTTTCCCCTCCATGTTAAGTTACTTTCCAGGCTTCCCTCATAGCTCAGTTGGTAAAGAATCCACCTGCAATGCAGGAGAACCCTGTTTGATGCCTGGGTTGGGAAGATCCCCTGGAGAAGGGATAGGCTACCCACTCCAGTATTTTGGGGTTTCCCTTGTGGCTCAACTAATAAAGAATCCACCTGCAATGCAGGAGACTGGGGTTCGATCCCTGGGTTGGGAAGATCCCCTGGAGAAGGGAAAGGCTAGCCACTCAAGTATTCTGGCCTGGAGAATTCCATGGACAGTCCATGGGGTCGCAAAGAGTCGGACACAACTGAGTGACTTTCACTTCACTTCACTTCACTTGTGGCTCAGCTGGTAAAGAATCTTCTTGCAATGCGGGAGATCTGGGTTCGATCCCTGGGTTGGGAAGATCCCCTGGAGAAGGGAAAGGCTACCCACTCCATTATTTTGGCCTGGAGAATTCCGTAGACTGTATAGACCATGGACTTGCAGAGAGTCGGACACCCAGAGACTTTCACTTTTTCACTGTGTTACTTTCTAGGTAGTACATGAAGGTCTTGCTAGTTGTCCCTGTAGAAATCCAAGAGGAAACAGACAGCTCAATAACCCAAGCTTCTGTTCTAACACTGTCTTTGGAATATTTACAGCTGAAGGCAGGTACAATCTCTACACAGCGGATGGCAAATATATCTTCAAGGAAAGAGAATCATTTGATGGCCGAAACATTTTAAAGGTCAGTACAAATCTGAGTGAATTGGAAATCCTTTGGCATGTGTCCTAAAATAAGGGAGGACAATAAGTTTTCCTTTTAACAGTAAAGTATATTTTTCTTATACTTCCCATGAGGATTATTGACTGAAAGGACTGTTAAATTTCTTTTCATTGTCCTAAAAGAGAAATCTTTTTAACCTGTTAAGGCTGTTGGTGTCTCTTAGAGTACTTAAAGTTGATGATTTAAGAAACAACTATACTATTTGAATCCATAGGAATAAGTTGATTTTAACCTTGTGAGTCTTACTCTGTATTTTACCCTTGAAGGACTGAGTATGCATTTTTTAAGTGAAGAATTGTCTTGTTCTAGTAGATTTTTCTCTTCACCCACAGAGTCACTCTCCAAAGTTCCTGTGTAATCTATTTTTACTCAGGAACAGCCCATGTGCTAAAAAGTAGGTGGTCCATTTCTGACTGTTGAGGATTTGCTTCTGAGTGTTAAATTAACCTATGAAATTTAAATGAAAAGGGTTCTTCAGGATTGCATTATCTTTCTCCCACAGACCACATTCTATAACATCCACAGTTTAGGCCCTCTCTGTCAGGTTAACATGCCATTGTGCCTCTGGGAAAAGGGAAACATAAGTTGATATCAAAGGAAAGGTTTTTGATTCTTCATTTTACTTGTTCTATAATGGTTTGGGTCATGTATTTTCAAGGCCATGGGTGTTTTTTGGAGCTGGGAGGGAGAGGATGTAAATAATAAAACTTCAGAGCAAGCTCTAGCTTTAGAAATGTTTTTTTTCTTTTTCCTCCATTCCTTTATCTTGTCACTTGACAGATTTCTTGCCAAATGCCTAATGTGACCCCATTGCCTCTAATTAATGACATCACTCTTCAGCAGCTGCAAGCTTCTCATTGCAGAGCCTAGCAGAGCAATGGCAGCATTCTCTTTAGGCAGGCATTCCAGCTCCCACATTACAGAGCTTTGTTGATTCCTTCTTTTCCTTGATACCTTTCCTCTCTTTGAATAGTTTTATTTTCAGAGTAGTTCTGGTAGCTTCAGTTTGAGTGGCAGGTTGCTAATGAATTCAGTTGCAGTTAACTTTTTTCCCAGGCCACAGCTTTATTGTGATATGAATCTCTTTCCTCCTCTAGCTCATTTCCTGAGGCTTTTAAAATAATAGCATTAATTATTTTGCTTTCTTTGTTACTGCTAATTTGATAAAGAAAGAAGCTAGATGAATGGGGAAAGAAATCTGTTGGAATGACTCAAGCCAACTTGGTTTCTTTGAAATTAGAATTAAGCCCCAAAGGTATAAGGTATATTGATGCAAGTTGTGGGTGAGGTGCTTTGACATCTGTAAGAAGGAGGTAACCACAGGTAGCCTGAGAAGTGGCTGTATGAACAGTATGGGTCTCTTGTTTGGTATTTAACTTCTCTCATTCTGGAAAGTCAGTTTTCCATTTAAAGATGCTTGACTTGGAAATCTTTCTAACCCACCCCAATGATAACATGGCCATAGCTCCCTCTAGTGTTGACAAAGCTTGCTGTAATAGTTGTACCCTTACTGTTTAATGCCTAATTGGAATTTTAGAACTGGGCCCAGCGAGGTTCTTGCAAACTATTTAGTCCAGTTCTTCATTTTACTCTCTAAGGGTGCAAGATCCAATATGGTTAAAGTGACTTGTCAAAGGGTATTGCTAGATAGTAGCAGAGTTTGAATCAGAAAAAAAGATTTAAAACTCACAAATTAGCTTTTCTACCTTCTTCATAAAGATGCTCAGTGTTTAGGCAGAGATCAGTAGATACTTGAAATTGGGCCTCTCTGTTTGAAATGTGATAATATCTGACTGGACATAAATGTTGGGGCAGTGGATATGCCAGTTAGTCTAAAACTGGCTAATTAACAATTAGACTTTTGAGGTGAATGTAATACTAACACCAACAGAAATACTGACTGTGTGCTATCTGTCAGACCATGTGCTCTGCAGATAAAACAGTCATTATGATACAGTCCCTACCTTCCAGGAGCTTCCTATCTCTGAGAGATACAGCAGATTAATAGGCAGTATTTTAATATATAGTATAAAATGATGGGAGCAGATTATGAGATGGAGGAAGAGAAGTACCTTTGAACACAGTTCCTTTGAACACAGGTAGTTGTAACAAAATATCTTTTGATAGAATCTATAACATATTATTTTTAATCATTAGTTCCAGAAAATATAATCTTTCACATATATTTAATCAAAGGAATTAACTTTTCTTTGAGAATAAAGATAAAATGTAGCATCCAACACTGATTCCCCAGACATATAAGAGGTAATAGCTATATTTATAAAGTAGCTATAGCAGTGCACTTTTTTGGAATTACAAGTCTTTCTCAATTAGAATATGAAAACACATGGCCCCTGAATCCCTGGCAAAAAAAAAAAGCAAGAGATTAAAAAAGCCTATGGATTATATATGTAGTTTTTGTACCACATATAATTATTATGTTCAGAAAGGAAAAAAAATCACTTTCACTAACAAGATAGGAACTGACTTGGAGTAAACAGAAAGGTTAACAGCATTGGTTGTTAAGGAGCCCAAGTATATGTGTGCAGCATATTAACAGCTACACAGGTCAAGGATCAGGAATGCTGGTGATGGGAAGCAGCCTTGGAAAAAAATCAACTTCATCTGCTATTCAAAGAGAAACAAAACGAGAATGAGAGTCATTGCTCATTGCTGTAAGAATTTAATGAGTAACAGCCAATTGCTATTCTACTCCATGAAGAGAATTGGGCCTTTTGATTCAGTGCAATATTATGTGTTCTGGATGCCTTAATAAGAAAAAAAAAGATCTCCAATGACTTTTGGAGGTAGAAGCTATGTTTTTGTTTTGTATAGCTCTTTTGAGAGTTCTTGCAGCTATTATAGACTAGTATCTGATTATTCCTTGTTAAAATAAGAATTTTATTATTCTAAGAAGGACTTTGAAAGAAGAACTGACAACTAGAGAATCATTCCCTTGTGTTTTTCAAACCAGAAAAGCAATGTATTTAGTAGTGGTAGTTTTTTATGAAAGACTGACAGATGGCTCTGAAAGGAGGATGTACATGTGAGTGAAGACGACCTCGGCCTCATTAATAGGATAGTGTGCTGTCAGAGTTTCCATTTCTCATCTAAGAGATAGGAGCGAAGATGTGGTTTGGTTATCTGTAACGCAGTGATAAGCTTGTAAATGGAGAAATCATGCTGACCTAAAAACATTCTGCCAGGAAATAACTGCTCCCTCACTAGCTAGAAGTAGGATAGTCATTGACTGCCAGCTTCTGGAGGGAGAAGTGGTCTTAGTTGTTGGGGGCCAGCGTGAGGCGCTCCGCCCATGGCAAAGGTCATGAGGAAGGAGGCTCGACATACGCAAAGGCGGGATCGAGCCTCAGGAGTCCCCCTGGAAATTCTTGAGCATCTACCCCCATAACCAGAGCCTGCCTACTTTACTACTTTGTGCTCTCCCCTACACCTCTGACTTTACGGGGGGCTGTCCCCCACCACCTCTTTCGGAGAAGGAGTTAACTTAGAGCTCCAGTTAATAATAATTCCTGGGCGTGATAGGAGTGTTTCAACCTACAAACTCCTCTGAAGGTTCTCTAGCCTGCCTGACAGGCTTGTCCGGCCACATGTGATTGCTCACAGCCTCCCAACCGTGAGAGGCACGACATGCTTTAAACCTTCTAAAAACAGGTTCTTTAGAGAAGTTAGAAAATTACTAGTATAAGTATAGTGGGCTGATTATAAATTGTGTTGGTGATGGGTTTTTCATTTGTTGAGCCAATGTTTACTGCTAAGGCTCCATTTCCCCTGCCCTTATACACATTAATGAATATATAGAAGAAATAAGTATTAACCTTTGCTATAAATCACGTTAGACCTTAGGCCAAGTAAATTCTTTCCTTAACTAAAACCCACTACACCCTCACCCTATAGGAATGTAACTTTATTTGAGTGACATCTGTTTTAAGAATAATCACCCCTGGAGAAATAAGTGTTGACTGACCGCTGTCACAAGGAGAGGGTCGTAAATTGTCAGCAGGCCCCTCTGGCCAGAAGATGATGTAACACCCCTAAGACCTCTGTATACATTTGTGTGAAGCACCTGACTTTAATAAAAGTCAGGACTGCTATCCCCACGTGACTTTTGTATAACGTCTCAGTGTATAAAAACAGTCTCTGGAAAATAAAGAATTGGGATCAGTTCCTTGAAAGACTGGTCTCCCCATGTCGCTCTCTCTCTCACTCTGGCTGAGTCTCCATCTGGAGCGCGGAACCCCCCAAGCTTACTAATTTTGCCTGGGCTTCTAAGATCCGACCGGGGAGGCCTCAGTGTCTCCTCTCCTTCGGGAGAACGGAAGGACGCCTGCGGCCTACGTAAGTGGTGCAAGCTTCTTGTCTTGAAGTTTTATTGGTCTCCTGCGTAAACCAAGCTACTCAGCCTCTTTTCTCCACTGAATTTTCCTACTGAGCTATCCTCATTCTATTACTCTTTACATCTCTAATTAATGTCTAATTGAAGCTATTGTATCCTGATCCTCGCCGACGCTGTCTCCCCTTCCAATACCCTGGATCAGCTGGGGCTGGACCCCGGCACTTAGTGGCAGTCTTGTTTGGGGGACCTATGAAATGCCCTTATGCAGTTGAATCAGTATTCTAAGACTATGCTCTCAGCAGATTGAATAGGGGTGCAGTTTTCACTTTCATGCATTGGAGAAGGAAATGGCAACCCACTCCAGTGTTCTTGCCTGGAGAATCCCAGGAACGGAGAGCCTGGTGGGCTGCCGTCTATGGGGTCGCACAGAGTTGGACATGACTAAAGCAACTTAGCAGCAGCAGCAGAATGTACTGTAGGTCCAAAAGCAAAGGACAAAAGTGCCATTTCTTTAGATACTTAAAAATCCTGGAGCATATAAACCAAGTAAAAAGCACATGTGTTTCCGTTTTATATATAAGAATATTTAAATTTAGAGAAAGAGGGAATTGTCAGTATTTTACTATATTAATATTTAATAGTACTTTACCTGAGAATATGATTTAAATCTAGCTAGCTACATTGAGAGTTTTCTTGAAATATGTAAATAAGAGTGACTCAAGTATTTCATTCAGTTTTGCTCTTTTTCCATCTCTGGCTCTTAAAGTATTTAAGAGGACAGTAGAATGACTACATTTAAATGAGTGCTTTATTTAGTTTTTGTTACTTAGGGAAGTTTCTATAAGGAAGATGTTTAAAAATGCATGCTATTTATTCTCTTGGTAGAAGTGCACAAACATATATGTACTTTTAAACAAATAATCATAAAGTGAACAATGTAACTAACTACCAAGGTCAAAAAGCAGAATGTGCCTCACATGCCCCTCCCTGGCCAACTCTGTGGTCTGTTTGTCTTAAGGTAACAAAGGCACAATTAAGTTCCTAAACACTGTTAGTGAAGAGCTTTGTTTTCAATGATTACTTTGTTTTGGAGTATTAGAAGAATACTGAAAAAAGGAATACATTTTTATTCTTTCAAGGGAAGAGAGATTAGATTGAGAACTCAGTCATGATTTTTTTTAAGAATATATTAATGACTACAAAGGAAGACAAGCATTTAGAAAGTATATTATTTCTGAGGAAGAAAAGATTGTGTTTTTTTCTTATCCAATTCAGTACTAAGCTGTATTACATACTGTTCCTGAAAATTACTCCTTAGTCTTGTGGTTCATCTTTAGAACT
The DNA here is from genome assembly GCF_055505025.1 of Bos grunniens. Classification (NCBI taxonomy): domain Eukaryota; kingdom Metazoa; phylum Chordata; class Mammalia; order Artiodactyla; family Bovidae; genus Bos; species Bos grunniens. Next base: position 18,011,275 of record NC_141192.1, read on the forward strand.
TTTTCCTCAAACTTACCTTTTTCAGAAAGCCTGTCCTTGAAAATCTATCACTAAATGTTTCATTGCACTATTACATCAGTATTAATAACAGCAAATTGAATGTAGAAAGAAGTTGTTCTCTCATTACCACCACAGCTGTGGTAGTATTTTTGCTACCTGATATTTCTGTGACTTGAAATTTTAATTTTATTTAAGTAGAATCACTAAGCAGATGCCACTTTCTCTTTAAGCTGTTCATGCTTATACACCATGGACACTTAGTAACTTCACTGTGCTTGGACATCCTATTATTTTGTAATAGCTTTTATCCATACATTGAAAGCAATCACATTGTTCTTGACAATCATGTAAAATAGGCATCTTGTTAGAGGAACAAGTGTACAACTTTCTGAAGAATTTCACTTGGAAAATGAAAATGAGATGCTGTGTAAAAGGTTTCTGTCAGAAGAGAGTTCATAGAAATAACATATATACCCACATATGTATATATTCAATTAAGGTTTAGAAAATAATGTCAAGGTAATCTCTGACAGTGTGGAGAGAGACAGAAAATATGAGGGAAAAAATCTGATGAAGAGGATCCTCAAGCAGTGCAAAAATTAACTGTTAGGATTCTTAAGGGGAGAACATAGACCTTGGAGTCTTGAAGTTGGATGAGAGCCCCAGGACTGGTAGTGTTTCCAGGGACTTGGCAATAGTAAAGAAAAAAAAAAAAAAAAAACCTCTCTGGAAGAAAGTCTCATCACTCTCTGCCTAAAAATATTCTTCCAAAGAATTTTTGCCCCCCAAATGTCCAACACACAAATAACTAGGCATATGAGGAAATTACCCACCATGAGCAAACAGACATCCAGAACTCATAGACATGAAATAACTAAAATTATCATCAGACTTTGGCTAAAAATAACTTTTTTCTAATCAGGCAATTGGAAACTATTGCAAACAAAAAGTGATGTAGCAGTTTTGAAAAAGAACCAAGTAGAAATACGAGAACTGTGAAATACTAGAACTATGAAACTGTGTAAGTGAACGTAAGAGCTCAGTGGATGGATTTGGCAGCAAATTAGATACGGCTGCAGAGGGAAATAGTGACCTAGAAATTATATCAGAAAATATCCAGCATGTTACATTTGCAGAGAGGAAAAGTAAAAATTACAGATAAGAGAAAAAGAGGCATATAGGAGAGAATGAGACATCCTAACACACATTTAATTTGAATCCCAGAAGGAGAGGAGAGAGAGAATGGGCCAAAGCTGATGAAAGACATCAACCTACAGATTAAAGAAGCCAAGTGAATTCCAGTTTTGTTGAGTGAGCTTATATTGCACTTTTCTTTCCTACAACTTGTGACTGAATCATGGACAGCATTAACTAAACTACTTAGACCCCAGCACTTTTTAAATTGAATGTCCAGAATTCGTTGGCAGTATCCACATTACAAAGGACAAAAACCAGGAAATCAACAGAAGAATACTTTGATTAAAGTTGTTATTTTAATTTTTTTTAAAAGGATAAAAGGTATCCAGGAATTCTTTTTACAGTTTTTGTAACTTTCTGCAAGACTGAAACTTCATCGACATACAAAATTTTTAAACTAAAAAAACAGCAAGGAAAGAGAAGGGAAATAGGACACTGCCGTTTGTTATAGTTGTTTTTTTTTTTTTTTTTTTTTTAAGAAAATTTGCTGAAGTCTTTCCTGTGTTTTGTTCAGCATTTAGGATAGATGCAACTTTTATTAATTCTTGATCTTACCACAAAATTTGGCCTGTTTAATTTCAAAGGGTATTAGAATTTAATGTAAGAAACAGCTTCCTGAATAGGGTGTCTCATATTGAGCAAGCTACTAATAAGGTAGTGAAAGTGAAAGATACGACTTTCACTAAAATGTTTTTTGTTTTATTTAAGAAAATAGTGTATATCTCTATAAAGCCATTCTTCCCACCAGCATCCCTTTCAGGCTTTTCCCTACTTAATTCCATGAAACCTATCTGTCAGCTCTATCATTACACTGAAACAGCAGGATAAAAAAGTCAGCAACAGCCCCCATTTGTCCTGTGCCTTGACCTACTTTTATTTTTCCCAGTAACCACATTGAGAATTTTAAGCCCTTTTCTCTTTCAAATGTTCTCTTCTCTTGGCTTCACTGGCATTTGGTTCTTGCTGGTTTTTTCCCTTTTTCTAGATATGCCTTTTTATTTTTATTTTTTTTTTAATTCATGGGCTTATATGGCTAGGTCCTGAAGTTTTGTCCTTATCTCTCACTTTTACTGCAGTCTTGTTCTATCCAAATCCCACTCATTCTTCAGAGTCCTATACAGATGTTACGTCCTCTCTAATGGTGAGGGCCATCCCAGTCAGTGGCAAGCTTCTAGCTCTCAGTGCCTTGCCTCCACCCCTTACTTTGTGCAGAAACTGTCAGTGCTTAGCCATGTCTCTTGTGCTGGCAGGCATTCAGGGAGCTAAAACTGTTTTCTACAAAGATCAGAAACCTGTAAATTTCTGTTGATTTTTCTTTTCAAAAAAGAAAAGAAAAAGGTTTTGTTTGACGAAGGGGGTGTTTTTTGCCCCATACTTGAAATTGTAAACTCTCAGGAGTCAGCAAGCTATGGTCTAAGGACCAAATTTGCCCTGTTACCTGTTTCGTTGTGTGGCCCTCAAACTATGAATAGTGTTTCTAGTTTTTTAATGGTTGAAAAAAATTAAAAGAAGAATAATAGTTCATGGCATGTAAAAATTATATGAAATTCTAATATCAGGGTCTCTAAGTAAAATTTTATTGGAGCACAGCAATCTTCCTTTATTTATCCACTGACTGCGTTTGTGCCACAGCGCCATAGTTAAGTAGTTGTGACGACAGAGTATGGCTATTTCATTCTTTGTATGTATGTTTATACACGTATGGGACTTCCCAGGTGGATCAGTGGTAAAGAATCTGCCTACAATGCAGAGACTCAGATTTGATCCCTGAATCTGGAAGATCCCCTGGAGAAGGAAGTAGCAACCCACTGTAGTATTCTCGTCTGGGAAATCCCCATGGACAGAGGAGTCTGGGGGTGCTACATACAGTCCATGGGTTTGTAAAAAGAGTCGGACATGACTTAGCAAGTAAACAACAGCAACTTGAACCTTTATGGAAAAAGTTTGTTGACCCCTGTCTTAAAGGTTAGTATTTAGTTTAATTTTTTTTAAAATTTCACCCAATGTCCTTCCTGCTTTATGATTAGATATGTGCTCATATTTAATAGGCACTCAAGATATATTTTGGAGAAGGCAATGGCACCCCACTCCAGTACTCTTGCCTGGAAAATCCCATGGATGGAGGAGCCTGGTAGGCTGCAGTCCATGGGGTTGCTAAGAGTCGGACACGACTGAGCAACTTCACTTTCACTTTTCACTTTCATGCATTGGAGAAGGAAATGGCAACGCACTCCAGTGTTCTTGCCTGGAGAATCCCAGGGACGGGGGAGCCTGATGGGCTGCCGCCTATGGGGTCGCACAGAGTCGGACACGACTAAAGTGACTTAGCAGCAGCAGCAAGATATATTGGTAGGCTGCAGTCCATGGGGTCGCTAAGGGTCGGACACGACCGAGCAACTTCACTTTCACTTTTCACTTTCATGCATTGGAGAAGGAAATGGCAACCCACTCCAGTGTTCTTGCCTAGAGAATCCCAGGGATGGGGGAACCTGGTGGGCTGCTGTCTATGGGGTCGCACAGAGTCGGACATGACTGAAGTGACTTAGCAGCAGCAGCAGCAACAGCAAGATATATTATTGCCAAATTCAGACTGAAATTGAAGAAAGTGGTGAAAACCACTAGACCATTCAGGTATGACCTACATCAAATCCCTTATGACTATACAGTGGGAGTGAGAAATAGATTTAAGGGACTAGATCTGATAGCGTACCTGATGAACTATGGATGAAGGTTCATGACATTGTACAGGAGACAGGAATCAAGACCATCCCCACGAAAAATTAATGCAAGAAAAGTAACATGGCTGTCTGAGGAGGCCTTACAAATAGCTGTGAAAGGAAGGGAAGCGAAAAGCAAAGGAGAAAAGGAAAGATATAAGCATCTGAATGCAGAGTTCCAAAGAATAGCAAGGAGAGATAAGAAAGCCTTCCTTAGCAATCAGTGCAAAGAAATAGAGGAAAACAACATAATGGGAAAGACTAGAGATCTGTTCAAGAAAATTAGAAAAACCAAGGGAACATTTCATGCAAAGATGGGCTCAATAAAGGACAGAAATGGTATGGACCTAACTGAAGCAGAAGACATTAAGAAGAAGGGCAAGAATACACAGAAGAACTGTACAAAAAAGATCTTCATGACCCAGATAATCACGATGGTGTGATCACTCACCTAGAGCCAGACATCCTGGAATGTGAAGTCAAGTGGGCCTTAGAAAGCATCACTACGAACAAAGCTAGTGGAGGTGATGGAATCACAGTTGAGCTATTTCAAATCCTGAAAGATGATGCTGTGAAAGTGCTGCACTCAGTATGCCAGCAAATTTGGGAAACTCAGCAGTGGCCAGTTTTCATTCCAATCCCAAAGAAAGGCAATGCCAAAGAATGTTCAAACTACCGCACAATTGCACTCATCTCACATGCTAGTAAAGTAATGCTCAAAATTCTCCAAGCCAGGCTTCAGCAATACGTGAACCATGAACTTCCAGATGTTCAAGCTGGTTTTAGAAAAGGCATAGGAACAAGACATCAAACTGCCAACATCCGCTGGATCATCGAAAAAGCAAGAGAGTTCCAGAAAAACATCTATTTCTGCTTTATTGACTCTGCCAAAGCCTTTGACTGTGTGGATCACAATAAACTGTAGAAAATTCTGAAAGAGATGGGAATACCAGACCACCTGACCTGCCTCTTGAGAAACCTATATGCAGATCAGGAAGCAACAGTTAGAACTGGACATGGAACAACAGACTGGTTCCAAATAGGAAAAAGAGTACATCAAGGCTGTATATTGTCACCGTGCTTATTTAACTTCTATGCAGAGGACATCATGAGAAACGCTGGGCTGGAAGAAGCACAAGCTGGAATCAAGATTTCTGGGAGAAATATCAATAACCTCAGATATGCAGATGACACCACCCTTATGGAAGAACGTGAAGAGGAACTGAAGAGCCTCTTGATGAAAGTGAAAGAGGAGAGTGAAAAAGTTGGCTTAAAGCTCAACATTCAGAAAACGAAGATCATGGCATCCGGTCCCATCACTGCATGGGAAATAGATGGGGAAACAGTGGAAACAGTGTCAGACTTTATTTTTGGGGGCTCCAAAATCACTGCAGATAGTGACTGCAGCCATAAAATTAAAAGACGCTTACTCCTTGGAAGGAAAGTTATGACCAACCTAGACAGCATATTAAAAAGCAGAGACATTACTTTGCCAACAAAGGTCCGTCTAGTCAAGGCTTTGGTTTTTCCAGTGGTCATGTATAGATGTGAGAGTTGGACTATAAAGAAAGCTGAGCACCGAAGAATTGATGCTTTTGAACTGTGGTGTTGGAGAAGACTCTTGAGAGTCCCTTGGACTGCAAGGAGATCCAACCAGTCCATCCTAAAGGAGATCAGTCCTGGGTGTTCATTGGAAGGACTGATGTTGAAGCTGAAACTCCAGTACTTTGGCCACCTGATGCAAAGAGCTGACTCATTTGAAAAGACCCTGATGCTGGGGAAGATTGAGGGTAGGAGGAGAAGGTTGGATAAGATGGTTGGATGGCATCATTGACTCGATGGACATGGGTTTGGGTGGAATCCGGGAGTTGGTGATGGACAGGGAGGCCTGACCTGCTGTGGTTCGTGGGGTCGCAAAGAGTCGGACACGACTGAGTGACTGAACTGACTGACAAGATATATTATTTATGTCATAAGTATTGAGTTAACAGCCGTCAATCCTATTGCATTTTTGTTAACTCTTTTCAAGCAAATATTTTTTAAAAATTAGTTTACTAAATTGCAGAAAAGAGAGCCCAGAGTCACAATCCTCTGTTGATAAGTTTATTTTCCAGTTAAATTTGTCTGTAACTTTATTACTTCACATCAGCAAAGTTCAGCTGATAGGAATAATTTTGAGCTTGAATTTACACTTAAATTTCTTTTATTTCAAAATACATCCAAAATTAGTCTTGTGTTTGTCTGTGAAAGTGAAAAAGTGAATGTATTAGTCACTTTTCGTGTCCAACTCTTTGCAACCCCATGTACTATAGTCTACCAGGCTCCTCTCTCCATGGAATTTTCCAGGCAAGAATACTGGAGTGGGTAGCCATTCCCTTCTGCAGGGGATTTTTCTGACCCAGCAATTGAACCCAGGTCTCCTGCATTTCAGGCAGGTTGTTTAGTGTCTGAGCCACCAAGGAAGCCCATTGTGTACACTGATTAACTTGAAACATGAACAGTGATTTCTTTCACATTTTCATTTATGCCTTATTGCAGAATGTATTAATAAAAAATATTGAATGAAGAGTAAATGCCAGTGAACTTTTACGTAAATCAGTCCCAAATATATTACTAGCATGACTATCAGAAAAATGTGACATATAGGAAGGAACCTGTGATAAGACACCTTGCCAAAATATGGCCTCTCTTGCTTTGCTGTGTTAGTGATAAAGTGTGGCTCAGCCTTCATTCTTGATGATTACAGAATGAAACTTAAGCAAATGGGAGATGTAAGAAATCATTAGGGGCTTTTCATATTTTGCTAGTAATAGAAATAATATGTTTTACGTTAAAAATCTGAAAGGCTTCTGCCAAGTGATTGGAGCATCAGATATATAAGGAAAAGTACAGTTTGAAGCGCTTCAATTTGGTTTGGTACATTTCTTGTTTTAGATTATTAGGTTGGGGGCAGGGGGACAATTTAAATCCAAGTAGGATTTCACCAAAACTTATCCTCTGAATTTGCTTCATGTGTCACTTTGCCTGGAAAGTGAAGTCTTAAAACACTAATGAGGGCACCCAAAAATATGACTGTCAGTGAGGCAAAACCGTTCTTAAAATGAAACTGGAAAACAAGCTCTTAGCTGATTTTGACAGAGCCAGCATCCATTCTAGAAAGATGCACCCTCCCTGGTCTGTTGCTGTCTGTTTATACAAGATGTTTTTTCCTCCCTTCACTCTCTTTTGAATTTCTGTTTATTGGCTGTTCGTCTTTGCCGTGGTTCTGGGATACTTCATGCCTTGTCTTGGCTCAGGCAGGGAACGACAGGTTTGGAAAGCCTAACCTATGTGATGACAAGAAATAGGAGAAGACAGTGAGAGTAGAAAGTAATTATTTGGTTAAAATTACTTTTCTTAAAATCGCTTCTGTGTTTTATCAGAATGAAAAATATTTTATTGAATCCCTCCTCAATGTAAAACACTAAGCTACTGTTTGCCGTATTTCTGGGAGATGGGGACAGATATTCAGTTGGTCTCTCTGATCCCATTGCTGTGAACTCTTTGAACAGTGTACTTGTTATTATTGTGGGAAATATTCATCTCTTTTATATATTCATTTCTAGGGGTCTAGTATATTAATTTGGGTGTACTTTACAAATGAAGGGAGTTGGGTTATGATTCACTTGGATCCATTGAGTTTTATGGGGTTTTTCAGTTGCGGTAAAATATACATAAGATTCACCATGTTAACCATTTTAAGTACATAATTCAGTGGCATTAATAACCCCATCACACTGTCCTATAACCATCACTACCATCCAGCTCCAGAACTGGATCATCCCAAGTTGAAACTCTGTACCCATTAAACAGTAACTTTATTCTCCCCTCTCCTCCGCCCTTAGCACTCATTATTCTGCTTTCTGTCTGTGAATTTGGCTCCTATATGTACCACATATGAGTGGAATTATACAATATTTTCCTTGTTTCTGGTTTATTTCAATCCTATAACATTTCCAAGTTTCATCCACATTGTAGCATGTATCAGGATCTAGTTTTTTTTAAGACTGACTAATATTCCACTATATGTTTACATGCCCATATAATATTCCATTGTATGCGTTATATGGGCATGAATTATATATTCCATTGTGGTTTTTTAGCTACAGTGTAAACACACTGCAAAGAATCTGATGCTGGGAAAGACTGAAGGCAAAAGGAGAAGAGGGCAGCAGAGGATGAGATGGTTAGTTATTAATAGTATCACCAACTCAGTGGATATAAATTTGAGCAAATTCTGGGAGATAGTGGAGGACAGAGGAGCCTGGCATGCTACAGTTCATGGGGTCTTAAAGAGTCGGACACGACTTGGCAACTGACCAACAACAAGCCAGCATAAATCTGTACCTAGAGATGGTGGCAGGGCACTGTCTTTTTTGAGTCAGCCTATTGTTTAGAGACCAGGCCAAATGAAACCATGTTAGATTAGGTGGCTTGGTGCCAACAAATGTCTAAGTGTTATTCCAAATGTTGGAGGACATCATGGGAAGAGATAAAGAAATGAGAGTGAAGTTCATGATGCCATGAAACTGTGATGATTTCTTAAGAAATAATGTCCTCTTTCCCATAACTCAGTGATGAAGCAATTTTAGAATTAATGCTCATAGGTGGACATTACTATTACAAAATAAAAGTAGAAAAACAAAATATAAATCATTCAGAACTCTAGTTCAAAGTTTGTTCTCTCAGTTGTAAGTTAAAACATTGATACCAGTTCCTTAAATTGTAGAGGTCTTGCAACCCCTGAAGTGTGTTGGCGGGGTGGGAGTGATAACCCTACCCCTTTCCCAAGGCCTTTTGCTTATTTGGCATTTAGCCCACACCTTAGCAGAAGGGAAGGAGGCCATCTGGACTGGATTACAGATAAGAGTGTGTCATAATAGATAATGTTACATTGGTGCTACTGAAAGCAGGTCTCCTATGGTCCTGACAGAGGACAGAATATTTCATGTTTTGTTGTCTAATAAGATAAGATAATTTAGTTGAAAATCTAAGATAACATGTGGCAGCCTCTCTCCCATCTTCCAAGGAAGCATTTCAAACCCAGCTATTTTTTAGACAGCTCCTATTTATATGTCTATATACTCTTGCCAGTGCCTGATGTTGCCAAGGGGCCTCTGATTTGCTCTTTCAACTTTTCTGATTGCTGTTCTCCCATTGGAAAAGTTGGAGAGGAGGTGGCTGCACCTGATGGCCTTTTCTCCCATCTCATTGTTCTTTTTCCCAATTTGTCACTTGACACAATAGTCAGCATATTTGTGCCCTGCCAGCCTAAAGCTGCTTGCCCAGAGAACCCCCAGGCTGAGCAGAAATCATCTCTGCCCCTTTCTGCTGACTCGCACTTCCTTTCTCCTGTATGATATGTATGATACAAAGATCAAACACTTACCTCCTGTTGCTATTGTTTGAGGGACAGTTATGAGTAATCCCTGAGGGAAGATGACCAAACTGAAAGTAAGAGTTGAAACACATTTGAATGAGCATTAGGTCGCCGCCTTCTGAAGGAAAGAATTTATCTGTGGAAACAACCTAGATTCTGAAAGGGCATCTGCCCTTAGGGTTGGTGGGCACAGGCTTAGGGCATTGAAGAGTTCCTGCTCGCCAGCAGCCACCTGGGGCAGTTTTGCCCTGAAGAAGCAATAATATCCATGCCTGAAGGCAAAGCTTTCTCCGGAAGTAATTTTGCACCAAACTGAATCCCAGCGGCCTCTCTCTGATGCTAATTCTGCATGGTGCTGTGGAAACTGGCAGAGCGTGCTGGTGTGTGCTCAGACGAGGTCGGGTTCTTCAGCCGTGTCAGCACAGCCTCTTCTCTCTTCCTGCCTCCTACCTCCACCCCACATTTTTTTTCTTGCTACTTTTAAAAACTGAAAAGGGAAGGGAGAGGAGGGGAAGTCCCTTGGCATTTTGAGTATTGAGATGCTCAGCAGAACTGCCTGGCATTCTGTTTGTATAGAACGGTTTTAATTCACTCTCTTAATAGGTCATTTGACCTTACCAGCTGAGTCTTAAACTTGATAATCCTCACGTCAGCAGGGAGGCTCAGGCCACATATCCAGAAGTGCAACCCTGTGAAATTATTTGAAGGAGGTTTTAAAGCCTTCATTCCTTGGCTGTTTTGTCTGGCTTCTGCCTGATGGCTCCTCAGGTCAGGCTCCTCATAACATTCCTCATGCTCACTGCAGCCAAGACAGGCACATGGCTTGGGAGCAGAATCAATGAGGGAAGTTCACATTCCTCTTCTGTGTGCGCAGCCTGATGACGTTCCCATGTCATTGAAGTCAGTGGAGATGAGACTTCAGCTCTGGTGACATGCAAGCTTTTTGGTACTGATGTAATGGAGGTGCCAAAGCAGGAGTGATGTGTTAATAGGGTTGGAAAATTGCGGCTGAGTCCTCTGATTACAGAGGTAATTGACGATAAGGATTACTTCTCACACAGACTGGCCTTGACTTGTTCCTTGGCTCTGAGGTGCCCCTGGCCTCCTGGAAACACATTATGTCCCATTTTTATTGGCTATTATTAGCTGTTATTATTGGCTGTCTCACCACTGATTACTGTAGTCTCAGATTTCAGATTAGATGTGGTATCTGAGGTGGAGTTAGGGCTGTATTTGGAAAAGACTGGGAGAGTAACCACCTAACAGCCACATTGTCTTTTATTCTGAAGTAGATGTTTCTGCTCCATTCTTTAAAAATATTACAGCCCCATGAGACCAGTTGATGACTGCAGAGACTGTAAGCTATCAGAGTTCCTACTTGACTTTTCTTACTTTCTTTTAAGGAAGCTGCTTTTTGTCCTGTGATGATGCATTGGAGGTTTTAGTTGGTGAGTGACAATAATAGAGCTCAAAATACATTGATAATTTATCTTCCTGTAACTACAGAATATCCTTGTAAGGTGTTGTCCATGTGTAAAGATGGAAAAATTGAGGGATAGAGTAGCTGTGTGGTTATTGACAGGAAAGCACTGAAGTCTCGTTTGCCCTAAGAACTGTTTTGATTTCTCTCTTCAGTAAAAAAGAAGTTTCTATCTTTGGTTTCCAGGTGAAGTTGTATGTGTTTGTGTGTGTTTGGAGGGACATGGCTTACCTCAGTGTGAATAGACTCCATTGTATTCTTCCATGAAGATTTAGAAAGAATCCATGTGAGTGCAGCCTATATGAATATTTTTTTCGTGGATGGAAGGTGTTTTGGACCTGAGATGTCAGATCATCATTTTCCTTCTTGTGTCTTTGCATCTCTCATATTTGCTCTCTTTGAAGTAATGTCACACATAGCCAGAAGGAAAATGCAAGGTCCAGGAAGGCTTGAAGGTTGGAATTGCTGGGTTCCTTGACAGAACTCAGAATCATTTTTTAAGGTTTGGGGGATTTTAACAAATAAGACTTTGAAACAAAACTTACTTGTGGGAAAAGAAACTTATTTGTGATCCCAACTCTTAAGTGAGATTAGCAATATAGCATATGAAAAGCTGTGTGGTATTTTTCAAATTTTTATCTTCTTAGTCAGTCTGATGTCCACATCTTTCTGTTTACTGTCTGAGTCTTTTTATTATTGTACCTAGAGGCCAATTGGGTGAAGAATACTTCTGAAGTATACCAGTATTTATTTTGTTGTTTTCAATTAGGATCCTCCAAGGGCTATGATTAAAGTTTTTTCACATTACTTATTTCTCTTTCATGGCCACAAATCCAAGTGACCACTTCCTTTGCTGTCAGATTGCATACCCATAGCCCACAAATGGGACTTCTTCCCCACTTATTGTTCTTCCGTACAGATTTGTTACTCAGATTGTGAGAGAAATGCACACTGCCATGTAGACATGGCCTGCTGCTGGCCTATGTTCTAGGCCTGCTCCCAGAAACTGTTAAATTTATATCACAGTGTTTGTGGTCCTAGCCTGTCTCTGTTTCTTATCTTATTTAAATGAGGATAGTATCGCTGAGCTCTGGTTTATGTCACAGTGATTTTTGGAAGGGTTAATGATCTGGGCTTTGTGAGATTCTTTATAGATCCTTAGATGAAAGGTGTTATTTAGCCTCAGCAAGGCTTCCTGCAGGAGTGCCTTCCAAAGAGCTCAAAGTGTTTGTCAGACTGTCTTCCATTCATCCTCATACCATCCCTGGTAAGGAGGGAAGTGGGTGAGCATTACAATTAAGTACAAAATGGTGTTATTACTGTTACTTTTATCTGTAAACAGGAGGTAATTGTGAGAAATAGAAGTTGGTAAAACAGATTATAGAAGAAAAACACTGGGAAAACTTCAAAGTAGTGTGCATTTGCTATCCCTGTGTACTTTAGGCTTCAAAAGTCTAATTGCCATACATGGAAACAATAAAGATCATCCTTTGTTGGGGGAGAAACAGGACCCACTCTGTCCTTCTAAATACTTGCATTAATTGAATACTAGTATTATTTTCAATTGCACCAGATTATGTTCTAAGAGTTAGTTTAACTCGCATATATCAAGAATGACTATAAATTTCATAGGACTTACATTTAAAAACTGTATATATAGTTGGTTTACAATATTATGTTAGTTTCAGGTGTACAGCAGAGTGATTCAGTATTTTTATAGATTATACTCCCTTTAAAGTTATTTCAAAGTAATGGCTATGATTCCCTATAGTATATGATATATCTTTGTTGTTTATCTACTTTATACATAGTATTTTGTGTCTTTTAATCTTATATCCCTATCTTGCCCCTTCCCTCTTCCTTGCCACACTGGTATCCACTAAACTGTTTTCTATATCTGTGAGTCTGTTTCTATTTTGCTGTGTATATTTGTTTTATTTTTTAGATTTTATATTTAAGTGATAGCATACAAATTTGTCTTTTTCTGCCTGACATATATAAGTTAAGTATAGTACTCTCTAGGTTTATGCATGTTGTCGCAAATGACATAATTTCATTCTTTTTATGGCAGAGTAATATTCCTGTATATACACACACACACACATTTATGTGTATATGTATGATGTGTGTGTGTATGTGTGTGTGTGTGTGTATATATATATATATATATTAGATACACCACATCTTCTTTATTTATTCATCTACTGGTGGATACTCACTTTGCTTTCATTTCTTGGCTATTATGTAACAGTGCTGCTATGAATATTAATGTGCATGTATTTTTTTGAATTGGTGTTTAAAAATTTTTTTAAATATATACCCAGAAGTTGAATGCCTGGGTCATACTCTGTTTCAGTTTTATAAGGAACCCGCATGCCTGATGTGCCAGTTTACATAGTGGCTGGACCAGTTTACATTCCCACCAACAGTATAGGAGGTTCCCTTTTCTCCACATCCTCATCAGCATTTGTTACTGACTTTTTGATGGTAGCCATTCTAACAAGTGTGAGGTGTTATCTTATTGTTGTTTCCATCTGCATTTCATTTGTCTAATAACGAATGAAGTTGAACATCTTTTCATGTGCCTTTTAATCATCTGTATGTCTTTTTTGGGAAGATGTCTATTCAGGTCTTCTGCCCATTGTTTAATTTTTTTTTTTTTGGTTGTTACTGAGTTGTATGAGCTGTTTACTTATTTTGGATATTAACCCCTTATCAGCCATATCATTTGCAAATACTTTGTCCCATTCATTAGGTTGTCTTTTCATTTTGTCATTGATTTCCTTTGTTACGCAAAGCTTTTAAGTTTAATTAGATGTCATTTGTTTATTTTGGCTTTTATTTCTTTTGCCAGGAATTACGTATTTTGAATCTTCATTTTAGACTTCAAAACTGAATTTCCTCTTTTTGAAGTCATATTAGACAGCAAATAGCTCGCTGAGTCTACCTAGCACAAGAAATAGATTTTCTTAAAGGAGAAATCTTTGAAGAGAGTGGCCACTACTTTGTCTAAGATTGAAGAAAGAGAGTGGGCCTTATTTGGGAAGTCCAATAGACAGGGATCTCCAACATGTCTGTCATTATGCTGTTGAAGATTGGCCATTCATTCAGTTCTGTAGCTTGAGATTGTAGACATGAGAAGGTTCCTCTCCACCCTCCTCCCCACCTCTCACTGAGATTTTCAGACTCATCTTTTCAGCCTCGTCACATGTGGAATTATTTCTGGTATTTTATGGTTGTGTCACGGAGCCTGAGAGGAAGGAGTAGAAGGTCTGAAATGAGAGCAAGGAAAAATGACCACAATTAGCCCTGAAGTCTTGCTCTTTGCTTTCTTTCAGTGTATACCACTATACTACCAGAAATAATAATTCCTTCTGTGTTCTCCCTAGGAAACAACCATGTACAAACTAAAACATGGTAGGCTTCACAGATATGTGAGCAGGGCACACCAAGATGGTTAGATCTTGGTCTTGAGATTCTGTCAAGGAAGCTTTGGTTTTGACCAAAAACCTTTTCATCTTGGTGGTCCACATTTCTCTCTTTACTCGGTAATAGGAAAACTTTGTTTAATTTTCTGAAGATAACTGTGAGTAGTAGTGTAGTCAATAAAGGGTAGCAACCGTGTGGTTGACATTTTTCAAATGTCATACTTAAGTTTTAAATTTTCTTCTTAAATTGTCCAAATTAGTACATATTACTTACAAGTGATGTTGCAAATATTGGCGGTCTTAAACTCTGTTTTTATTTTCTCATCAAATATTTATAGTTTTGTGCAGCTGTTCATTGTTTTATTCCTTTATGGCAGACTTCAGAAAATACTGGCTTCCAGCACAGCAGGGCTCTATGTGTGTGCGCATCAGAAAGAAATGTTTTCAGAAAGAAAAAGGTTTAGGTTTCAAAATCCCCAAGGAATTGTTATAAAACAACAGTCAGGAGAAAAAACTCAACATGATTTAAATACCTTGCTGTAATTCTTTTTGAATTTAAAATTTTCCTGTTCTATCTTTTATTTTCTAAACAATAGACCACTTTGCTCTTCTTGGGCTACGTTAGCCTAAAAGGAGCAACCAAGTTTCTCTTTTCTCTTCTAAACTTGTAGTTTAAGCTTTTTCTTCTTCTCCATTCAGGTACCTAATTAAATGGAGCCATTTAGTTGATTTGTGCTTATTTTCAACCAGAATTCAATTAAAATTCTTATAGCTGAACTAGAGCCACTGATTCTTAAACCAGGTCCAAAATAAGAGATTACAGTGAAAGTAGAAGTGACAAGGAGAGAATATGTTCATCTCAGCTTTTGGGAGTTTTGTGAGTCAAGCTTCCTCTCTTGTTTAACAGGGCCAGGTTTTAAGGGATCTCATCTACTAGGAAAGAGTGCAGAGGTTAAAGAGCTTAGACTCTAGAGTTAGGCTGCCTGAGTTTGAGTCTTTTTTTTTTTTAATTTATTTATTTTGGTTGGAGGCTAATAATTACTTTACAGCATTGTAGTGGTTTTTGCCATACATTGACATGAATCAGCCATGGGAGTTTATGTGTCCCCCATCCTGAACTCCCCTCCCACCTCCCTCCCCATCCCATCCCTCAGGGTTGTCTCAGTGCACTGGCTTTGAGTGCTGTGTTTCATGCATCGAACTTGGACTGGTGATCTATTTCACATATGGTAATATGCATGTTTCAATGCTATTCTCTTAAATCATCCCACCCTTGCCTTCTCCCACAGAGTCCAAAAGTCTGTTCTTTATATCTGTGTCTCTTTTGCTGTCTCGCATATAGGGTCATTGTTACCATCTTTCTAAATTCTATATATATGCATTAATATACTGTATTGGTGTTTTTCTTTCTGACTTACTTCACTCTGTATAACAGGCTCCAGTTTCATCCACCTCATTAGAACTGATTCAAATGCATTCTTTTTAATAGCTGAGTAATATTCCATTGTGTATATGTACCACAGCTTTCTTATCCATTTGTCTGCCGATGGACATCTAGGTTGGTTCCATGTCCTAGCTATTGTAAGCAGTGCTGCAGTGAACATTGGGGTACATGTGTCTCTTTCAATTCCAGTTTCTTGGGTGTGTATGCCCAGCAGTGGGATTGCTGGGTCATGGATCATATGGCAGTTCTATTTCCAGTTTTTAAAGGAATCTCCACACTGTTCTCCATAGTGACTATACTAGTTTGCATTCCCACCAACAGTGTAAGAGAGTTCCCTTTTCTCCACACCCTCTCCAGCATTTATTGCTTGTAGACTTTTTGATAGCAGCCATTCTGACCGTTGTGAGATGTTACCTCATTGTGGTTTTGATTTGCATTTCTCTGATGATGAGTGATACTGAGCATCTTTTCATGTGTTTGTTAGTCATCTGTGTGTCTTCTTTGGAGAAATGTCTGTTTCGTTCTTTGGCCTATATTTTGATTGGGTCATTTATTTTTCTGGTATTAAGCTGCATGAGCTGCTTATATATTTTTGAGATTAATTCTTTGTCAGTTGCTTCATTTGCTATTATTTTCTCCCATTCTGAAGGCTGTCTTTTCACCTTGCTTATAGTTCCCTTCCTTGCGCAAAAGCTTTTAAGTTTAATTAGGTCCGATTTGTTTACTTTTGCTTTTATTTTTCTTACTTTGAGAGGTGGGTCATAGAGGATCCTGCTGTGATTTATGTCAGGGAGTGTTTTGCCTTTGTTTTCCTCTAGGAGTTTTATAGTTTCTGGTCTTACATTTAGATCGTTAATCCATTTTGAGTTTATTTTTGTGTATGGTGTTAGAAAGTGCTCTAGTTTCATTCTTTTACAGGTAGTTGACCAGTTTCCCCAGCACCACTTGTTAAAGAGATTGTCTTTTCTCCATTGTATATTCTTGCCTCCTTTGTCAAAGATAAGGTGTCCACAGGTGTGTGGATTTATCTCTGGGTTTTCTATTTTGTTCCATTGATCTATATTTCTGTCTTTGTGCAAGTACCATACTGTCTTGATGACTGTAGCTTTGTAGTATAGTCTGAAGTCAGGCAGATTGATTCCTCCGGTTCCATTCTTCTTTCTCAAGATTGCTTTGGCTATTTGAGGTTTTTTGTATTTCTATACAAATTGTGAAATTATTTGTTCTAGTTCTGTGAAAAATACCATTGGTAGCTTGATAGGGATTGCATTGAATCTATAGATTGCTTTGGGTAATATACTCATTTTCACTATATTGATTCTTCCAATCCATGAACATGGAGTCTTTTTTTTTTTTTTTTAATCGAAGTGTTGTTGTTCAGTCACTCGGTCGTGCCCAACTCTTTGCACCCCGATGAATTGCAGCACTCTAGGCTTCCCTTTCCGTCACTATCTCCTGGAGTTTGCTCAAACTCATGTCCATTGAATTGGTGATGCCATCCAACCACCTCCTCCTCTATCACCCCCTTCTCCTCCAGCCTTCAATCTTTCCCAGCATCAGGGTCTTTTCCAGTGAGTTGGTTCTTTGCATCAGGTGGCCAAAGTATTGGAGCTTCAACTTCAGCATCAGTCCTTCCAGTGAATATTCAGAGTTGATTTCCTTTAGGACTGATTGGTTTGATCTCCTTGCTGTCCAAGGGACTCTCAAGAGTCTTCTCCAGCACCACAGTTTGAAAGCATCAGTTCTTCTATGCTCAGCCTTCTATATGGTCCAACTCTCACATTTGTACATGACTACTGGAATTGAAGTATAGTTGATTTACAATGTTGTGTTTGTTTCAGGTATACAGTAAAGTGATTCACTTGTGCATACATGTGTATCTTTTTTTTTTCCAGATTATTTCCTCATGTAGATTGTCACCCAATATTGAGTATAGTTCCTGGTGTTATACAGTAGGTCCTTGTTGGTTATCTATTTTATATATAATAGTGTGTATAGGTTTGGAGAAGGCAATGGCAACCCACTCCAGTACTCTTGCCTGGAAAATCCCATGGACAGAGGAGCCTGGTAGGCTGCAGTCCATGGGGTTGCTAAGAGTAGGACATGACTGAGCAACTTCACTTTCATGCATTGGAGAAGGAAATGGCAACCCACTGCAGTGTTCTAGCCTGGAGAATCCTAGGGACGGGGGAGCCTGGTGGGCTGCTGTCTATGGGGTTGCACAGAGTCAGACACGACTGATGTGACTTAGCAGCACCACCAGCAGCAGTGTGTATAGATTAATCCCAAATTCCTAACTTATCTCTCCCCCACTTTCCTCTTTGGTAACCAGACATTTGTTTTCTATGTCTATGGGTCTGTTTCTGGTTTGTATATAAGTTCTGAGTTTTAATCTTAGTTTCCTTTTTTTCCCCTTTTTCAAACTTTATGAATGTCAGTTTTCTACTGTTTACTTGCTGTGTATTCTTAGGCAAGTTACTTTAGCCTTTTAAACTTCACATTCAACTCCAAAATGAGGAGGCCATTAGATAATCACATACAGCCCAAAGTGTAATGCCTGACATGCATGGTTACTCAGTAAACTCTGGCTGTTATGATCTTCATTTCATTAGTGTTATTGTCAACACTTATATGTTTGTTGTTCACCTTGATGTTTTAATATATAACAGTATTTGCATTAGGTAACTTTGTTTTAAAAATCTCCTGTTATGATATATTTGAGTTTATAAAAGTTTAAATTGACATGGCAAAAATCACCATAAGTAAAGTCAAAAGACAAATGACAAACTGGGGGGAAAATATATTTGTGATTCATCACACAAGTAGTTCATCTCCCTAAAAATAGAGAACTACTACTCAATTTAAAAAAATGGACAGTTGTAAAGTTTTTTATGGGATGTGCTTCCACTTAACTGTGCTATAGATTTCATGCCTTTCATTTATATTCTCAGAGGATACCAGGCAAACCCTTGGTTGGAGAAGGGCTTGAGATACACAGCTAAAGACGGACCTGAATTGTCTGTTTTTCCTATAAAATCGCTCCACTCAGAATTATTCTGCTACTATCTCTGATGCCCTCACATACCCTGTCATCCATGACTTTTCTCATCTCCTGTATCCTCCTTCATATCCAGAAAATCACAGAGTCTGTTCTGTGTTTCATTCATAGTATTTCACATCTGCTCCAATCTTTCTAGGCCCACTACTAACTATTTTTAGTCAAGAGACACTCAGTATGTCACAACTTAACTACTACCCTGGTCTCCTTTTCTTTATTTGCTTGTTCCTTTCTCTAGTTAGCGTGATATATATCACACCCAGATTAAGTTCCTTTGGTTTTCATCTTGGGCCCCAAGCTTACTCAGAAGCCTTCAGTGGTTCCCACCATCTAGAATGAAGTCTCACTTCTGAATCTCACCCTCAGGACCCCCTGCCCCCCTTAATCTGATTCACCTTCCTTATGTCTCTAGCCTTAGTGCTTCTCACTGCCTCTCTTTAGGAACCCTGCATACATCTAAACCGATCTCCTTGGCCCTCCAGACCCATTTCTGCTTTCACGCTGCCCTCCCTCCTCCTCTTCTCTAAGTCTTGGACTTGCTATGAGGCCCAACTCAGTGTCTGTCTCTTCTAAAGGGCTTGTCTAGAAAGCAAGCCCTCTCCATCGTTTTCTTACCTCCCATTGCATTTACTGATTGCCTGTGCCTCTCCTCCCACACTTAACCTTTACTGTCTATATTGTGTTAGGTAAACTTTTTACTTGAATACATAACACAATAACTTGTCACAGGGTGAACACAGCCGTGTCATCAACATGCCTCTCTTCTGACACATACCCCGTCTCCCTAACCAGATGGCCTGGGATACAGCACCACGTTATATGCCTCTTTACAGAAAAATGCACATCATCAGGTGCCCAGTGACATTCCAGATCAAAAGTTTGAGTCAAGCCTAGGCTTTGACAAATAAGAAACATAGAAATTTAAAGGAATATATGAAATTTCTGTTACTAATAAAATTTTTCTTCACTAATAAAAATTTTCTTCATATTCAACTGAAATATACCTTCAGTTGAGGTATAATTAGAAGTAATACCATTGAATAGGTCCTCAAGGATTCCTAGGCAGTGATCTATAAATAAAATCTTTATGCCCATCTAAACAGGGCCATGTTTTCTCTTTTCCAACACAAAGTACACAGATATTTTCAACATTTGTTTTTGTTGTCATTTTATCCAACAAATATTTATTGATCATATACAGTCTCCTGGCTACAGTTACAGCATATAGTGGAATTCAGCTTTGACAAACATAAAATACCCTTCTTCCAGAGTGCTTATATTTTAATGAATCACTAGAAATAATTGGTAGAACTAAAATAAAAGCTTAAAACTGAAGATATAACAAGACTAAACATAAAATAACTATGAAAGATTGTTACTAAATCATCATAAATAACACAGAATAAGGACATGGGGACAGAAAAGGCCAAGATGAAGCTTGACAGTGCAGTAGGGACTTTGGATAAGAAATTCATTTGATTATGTGGAAGAAGATGGCAACCTATGAAGGTAGAATAAGGACAGGTTAAAAAAGCGCCTGCAATGGGGGACACCTGAGTTCAGTCCCTGGATTGGGAAGATCCCCTGGAGGAGGGAAAGGCTAGCCACTCCAGTATTCTGGCCTGGAGAATTCCATGAACTGTACAGTCCATAGGGTTGCAGAGTCGGACATGACTGAGCGACTTTCACTTCACTTCATCACTTCAGAAAGAGCAGAGAGGTGTTGTAAACATCATAGGCAATATTTACTTTTCAATAGTGCTTTGCAGTTTATAAGGAAGGTACTTTGACTTATTCATCTTTTTGAGTCCTTGCCCTTTATGGTCTTGTATTGTGGGTGGTGGTGTCTGTCCACAGCTCCCACATGGCCTGTTGAAAGTTTAGACTGACTTCACTCTTCCCACCCACTGCTCTTGCTTTAGAGAAGCAAGAGAATTTGTGTTCAGTCTTCAGTTTTGTAATTACTGCATTGAAATCACATCCCAGCTAACTTCATTATAGTTGTATGTACTCTTTGCTTCAAACCTAAAGCATGAGAAATCTCCCTGTCAAATCATGCCAAAGTGAAGTCAGAGATAAGTACCTCCCAGCTCCTAGCTGTGGTGTCTCCATCTCATGGAAACATAGGCACAAAGAGGAGAACCATGGGCTGCTAATCCCTAAAAAGTAACTCTTTAAAAGTATTATGAGTTCCCTTTTAGTTTTGTTTTTGGCTTGTTTTTTATTGCCCATTTGGTTATGTCTTTTTTGTACCTAGAAGGCTTCAGTTTGTAAAGCTACAAATCTGTCGGTCTTGTTGACGTGGTTTTCACTTCAAATTAATGTTCAGCAAAGGGGATTAGCCAATAAACCTTTCAGGCAGTATTTTCTTACACAAAAGTGTGGATATGGTTTGAACATGCTGCCAAAGGCAGGAAGAGAAGTTAATTGTGTAAATCAATGTAGGCAGGAGCTGATCACCTTTCTGAAAGACAAGACAATGCAGCGCATAAGCTCTAAATAGATCTTTGGGGTCAAGTTGATGTCATGTTGAAGAATCAATATTTACTGGGCTTTATAAAGTTAGCCTTTAATGAACCCCAGGCACTTTGCTAGGCGATTAACTGCAGGAAGAGAAAAGGTGACAACGGCTAAAGTCCATGGCTGTAGAGAGTATAAAAATGAAGAGACAAGACAGTCACTTGCTAGTGTGCAAAGGTCTCAGCCTTAGGTTCTACTCAAGCATTGTTGGTTCACGTACTGAAAGGCTTTCTTGGGATCATGCTGACATTTAAGGAAGAGCAACTCTTGCATCCTAACAGGAAAAGGGCAGCCCTTTGCTCTTTGATGCTCCTTCTCTAAGCATTGTAGCTTAATTTTCTTGGGATGAATTCTGATGTCATTTTGCATTCTGCCTTGTAAATGTGCTCATCATGGGAGTAGGTCTTTCTCATAACGTGGCTCATCCCTTCCTCTGACAAAGCTGAAAGCTTTTAAAATAAAGAATTGTAGTAAAGAGCATTTACTTTAAGATGCTGGCTTGAATCCAAAGTCTAATGAAAGGTTTTTGATAAACATTATCATTTGTACTTGTTATTATCATTGAATAGAAGTGTTTCCCTGGCTGTTTTTTGTGTGAGAGTGTTCTGAACTCCTCGCTAGGTTATCAAAATCATTTGTAGGGCAGGAACCTTATCTTCTGTTTATTTTAGTCACTGTTTCTAATAAATGTTGTTGACGAGGTAGAGGAATGTATTATATCAAATTTTATCCTGGCTGTAACAAAACTAACATTCCCCATGGTCAGTAACTGAAAGTCCATAGAAGCAGCTTTGTTAAGCCATGTGAATCAGGGTATGGCCCCAGGATGTTTGTTACAAGTTCTTGGTCGTATCTCCTCAATAGACACATTTTGGAGTTGATTTCTCAGACCTCTTTCTCTAGTGCATTTTGTCAGAGGAGTCTTTTCAATCAGTCGACGAAGAGTTGCTGTTTTTTCCTCAATCCCACTCCTATCCCTGCTCTCTAGGATCATTTTTCAGATGAGAATACTGAGAAACAAAGCATAAGAGGTTTATTAGGATTGTTGGGGACACACACAGCAAGAGATTTTTACAAGAGAATCTGGTGTTTACTATTTTTGTCTGTGATATTCTTTGGATATTCATTCTGGGTTTTTTATTTTTCCTTTTCAGCTATTTGAGAACTTCTACTTTGGTACCCTAAAGCTCAATTCAATTCACATCTCTCAGAGGTTCACAGTGGACAGCTTTGGAAACTATGCCTCCTGTGGACAGATTGACTTCTTCTGAGGTGGATCTTGGGAAGCACTGAAGTTAAAATCCTCACAAGGTGCTGAGGGAGAAGTCTCATCACTTTAAGCGCCAAGGAGGGATGTGGGAAACTGGGGATAACTTCCCTGGGCGGCTCCCCGAGGATGCCACAGTGCCTCCTGGTTGTCCACAGTCACCGCAGTCAGCCGGGATGGTTTTGGGCGTGGGGAGAACATGTGCCTGTAACATATGCCTCTTCATCTTTCTCATAATCTACCTCTCTTTCCAAAGCTCTTCTCTGGAAATGTACCTCTGAAGCCCATTGGAGCTCAGACTCATAGTATTTCTTACATACCTACTGATTTTGCCCCAGCCTTTAAACTTTTTTGTATTAATATTAATACTTTAAGAGAATTACATATGTGTGATCTTATTAATCTCTCCACCTAGATCAAATATCAACAAATTCTAGAAGGTTTGTATTTTTCCCTTCCTCTTACACTCTAATTTTTAATCAGTACCCAGAATTTCTTTTTCATTGTGGTAAAAAAACACAGAACATAAACTTTAGTCTTAAACCACTTAAAAGTGTACAGTTCAGTAATGTTAATTATATTCATCTTGTGAAATATCTCCAGAACCTTTTCGTCTTGCAAATCTGAAACTCTGGACTCATTAAAAAACTCTTCTTTTCCCCCTGCCCCCCAGCAACCACCATTTTACTTTCTACTCCTATGCATTTGACTACCTCGTATAAGTGGAATCATACACTGTTCATCTTTTTGTGACTGGCTTATTCTCCTTAACATAATGCCCTCAGGGTTTATCAATGTGTAGCATGTTACAGGACTTCCTTCCTTGGTAAGAATGAGTAATATTCCACTGGATGATACAGTCATCCCTCAGTTTCTTTGGTTCCAGGACCTCCCTCTGTATCTGTGGATTCTCAAGTCCCTTATATAAAATGGTATAGTATTTGCATATAATTTATACATACCATCCTGGATACTTTAAATCATTTCTAGATTACTTATAATGACCAAATACAATGCCATGTAAACAGTTGCCAGCACACAGTAAGTTCAAGTTTTCCTTTCTGTAACTTTCTGAATATTTTTGGTCCACAGTTGACTGACTCCACAGATGTGGGATCCATGGATGTGTTGAGGGCCGATTGTACCGCATTTTGTTTATCCAGTCTTTCATCGATGGACACTTGGGTTCCTTCCACCTTTTGGCTGTTGTGAATAATGCCCTATGAACGTCGGTGTACCAATATCTGAGACCCTGCTTTCAGTTCCTTTACTACTTAGAACTTTAACTTAAGCAAAATAACTGGTTAAGGTTTCAGCCTCTTACTTTGATCTGTCCTTTTTCTTCTGAAGTTGGTCCCTTTTGTGCTCTCTCAGTTCCTGTCTCTTCACCCTACCCCAGCCCTTGCCTTCCCATACCACTGACGGAGCTGCAGTATTTGGCTCTTTTCTGTTTACTTCCCAGGGCAGCAGCAATTGAAATGGTGATATCAGCAGGACTGTGCAGTTTCCCAGGAGAATGTCAGCCACAGAAGGCACTCCTTTGCTGCAGACCGGCAGAGGGTGGGGGCTCCTCTGCTCAGCCCCACCCGTCAGCCCTGCCACTTTCTCTGCTAGGGAGCCCCAGCCTCACTGTCACCTCTCATCCCTGCCCCCCTACAGCTTTCCTCCCTCCGTGGCCTCTGTCTTTCCTTCACCACTTAGTCTCATCCTGATTATTATTTTCTGTTTGAGAAGTCTGATTCTGAACCCCATGTGTTAATAAGGCCACTAACTGGTTAAGACTGTATGTAACACTCAGATTTGTTATCCTTGTAACAGCACAAATCATTTGTGAATAAATGGATTTCTAAAGTGACTGTGTTTTTCTTCTGGTATTCCTGTTTAGTTTGTTTGACCCCCTTGGTGTACATTGGGATACGATGCTGCCATCACTTATTCGCTGGCATGGCTATTTTATTCTTCCAGGACTTAATATTGGTGCCTGCCGGGTTGGTTGTTTTCCCAAAAAAGCTTTCTACAGGTAATATTCAGTTTTTATTTAAGTGGAGCTTTTACTTCGCTCACCTCTGATTGTTCAGTGGCATATGGGAATAAGCGCTCCCAGGGGTAGTACTGAATAGCAGAATCGAGTGTGGAGTTGAGTGCCCTCATGTCATCTTGGTTTTGCTTCTAACTGGCTTCTTTCTGACAGCTACCATTGAGCGACCTTGGCCAGAAAATAAAGATGTCTTCTTTTGAGTATCAGAGGTATGATTTCAGTTTTTAGAAATAAAATTTTTGTCTTTGGAAAATGTAACTTTATATGTTCTTGTTGTTTAGTTGCTAAGTCATGTCTGACTCTTACGACCCCATGGACTGTAGCCTGCCAGGCTTCTCTGTCCATGGGATTTCCCAGGCAAGAATCCTGGAGTGGGTTGCCAGTTCCTTCTCCAGGGGATCTTCCCAATTGAGGGATTGCACCCATGTCTCCTGCATTGGCAGGCAGATTCTTTACCCCAAGTCATAAGTTCTTAACAGAAATTCTGTTATTTAGTATTTAGAGGTAACCGAGCATGTAAGGACTTAGCATTACTGTTAAGTGGAGTTTTCCAGCAGCTACATGAATAGGTGACATCATCACTCTGATGGTTAATAGTGTATGCACCTGTGTATTTTTGTGTTTTGTAGAATTTTGTAGCTTAGTAGTTATCAGTAGAACTGGCGGGGGGGAATGTGTTTATGTTTTAAGTTGGTTTTTTTTTCCCTGGATGCCAGTAGACAAATTTTTGAGACACCATAGCTCTAAAGAAAGTACACTTTTAACTGCTTATTATGGAGAGGGAGTAGCAGGTAGTTTTGATGTATAACAGAAATTTTATGAAGAGCAACAGTGTAAGCAAATAATTTTTGATGGCGCTAACAGAATTGTTTAAGATTCCAGGTCCCCTTTCACCAAACTATAATGAGGTCAAGGTTGGAGGATTTGATCTCTACTTATCATCCAGTCTCCCTTAGTGTTACCAATTCGCAGTTCATTCTGCACTGAAATAGAGTTAAGTTGTAGCTAACATCACTCCGGTTGACTTTTTTTTTTTTTTTTTTTTGACTTTTAAGGCACCACTGGCTTCACCCTTAACTCTTTTTAAGAAGAGAAGGGGGAAAAGAATCTCTCACCACGATTGTTACACGAGATCTGTATTGTTATAAAAAGAACTTTGTTGTGAGAATAGTTTTGTGGGGTTTTTTTTGGATGGGGCATAAGAAGTTACCCCCAAATAAACTCCATATCCTTGGTAGAGACATGATAAATATTACTTATAATGGTTATTTTTTAAGTGAACTTCAGAGTTTACTAAATTGGACACTGATGAGACTCCAGCTTCATAATGATGAAAAGCTTAGTTCGGGTTTGCTCTTGCACTCTGCCATTTTCCTGGCGCTAAAGGGAGCCAGAGGGGTATGAGTTAAGGAACACCTCTCAGATTCTGTCTTTATACCTGCAGGGAGATGGATAGCCAAGCCCAAGGATGTTATAGGTAAGAAAAGGGGCAGCTGTTGTGGTTGTTTATCAATAACTTTGTTGTTAATAAAATGATCTCTTAAAGGTAAAATAAGCTTACTGTGTGAAAAAGCATCAAGCTATATATACTTTTATGTCTTAAACTTTTTCCAGTCTGTGTGTTACGCTTCAATTTAAATATTCGTTTAAAAAATAAATTTCCTCACCCACAAGCTACTACTTCTTATGCATTTAAGCACATATATCATATTGCTAAGTAATTTTTCACAAATGATAACAGCCAATATTAACAGAGTATTCACATTTGTCATTTATTTGTAAATGTGTATTTATTCATTAAATCTTCACAAGCCCACTTAAGTTGGTGTTGAAGTAAAGTGAAGTGAAAGTTGATCAGTCATGTCGAACTCTTTGCAACCCCATGGACTATACAGTTCATGGGATTCTCTAGGCCAGAATACTGGAGTGGGTCACCTTTCCCTTCTCCAGGGGATCTTCCCAACTCAGGGATCGAACCCACGTCTCCCACATTGCAGATGGATTCTTTACCAACTGAGCTATCAGGGAAGCCTTGATAAGTTGATAAGTTGGTGTTATCGTACCTCATTTTAGAAACTGAGATTTAATAAGGTTAAGAAATTTGCCTGAGGTCATAAAGCTTGTATCTGTGGTTCTCAAAATGTAATTTTTGGACCCCTCGGAGTCCCTGATTCCTTTAGAGGGGCGAGAAGGTCCTATTATTCTCATGAAAATACTAAGATATAATTGGCCTTTTCCACTCTAATTCTCTCCTGAGTGTACATTGGAGTCTCCAGAAGCTATGTGATATGATAACATCACCACACTGATGGTTAATAGAATCGTATGTGTGTATATTCTTATGTCCTCTAGAATTTTATAAGGTGGTAGTTTTAGGTTTTAGATACGTGTTTTGTAGAGATAACTTAGTTTGCTCTCAGTACTTCTGCTGGGCTATTACTGGCTACTTCCCGTTATACCTGCTGTTAGGGGCTGAATTGTGTCCCCTGAGAATTCATATGTTAACACTCTCACCCCCTAGCACCTCAGAATGTGTCTATTTTGAGATAGAGCCTTTAAAGAGGTCGTTAAGTTAAAATGAGGCTGAGGCTATTACTGTGGGCCCTAAGCCAGTCTGACTGATGTCCTTATAAGGAGAGGAAATTTGGACACATGAAGAAACATTGGACCCCAGACTACCAAGATCATCAGTCCCTGGGTCTGTCTGCAAAAATGTTTGGTTGATGATATTGCCTAGTAACTGGTGATTAGAAGGGTCTGAGAATGACAGTGAAACTGACCAATACGGAACAGACAGGGCAAGACTGAGGACGTTCCTTTTGCCTCTTCCCTGATCATCCACACCCTCAAGGAATGGCCAAGAGACAGAAAGAGGCAGAACATTAAGCACAATGAGATTGTCAGCATTGCCCAGCAGATGTGGCACTTACTTTTAGTTCAAGAACTGTCTGGAATCATTAAAGAGATCCCAGGGACTGCCCAGGCTGTGGACTGCAATGTTGGTGGCTGCCGCCCTCAGTGACATCATGGATGACATCAACAGTGGTCCAGTGGAATGCCCAGCTAGTTAAGGACAGCAAAGGACAGTGCCTCAATAAAGTATCGTTTGACAACCAAAAAAGAAAGAGGCATCAGCTATGTGCATGTACAGAGCAAAGACCATGTGTGACAATAAGAAGGCAGACATCTGCAAGCCAAGAGGAGACAAGAGAAGCCAAGTCTCTCAGCAGCTTTTTCCTTTTTTTGGCTGTGCCCAGGGATCAAACCCGGGCCCAGCAGTGAAAGCAGAGTCTTAACTACTGAAGTACCAGGGAATTCCCAAGTCTGCCAACACCTTAATTGTGAACTTCTAGCCTCCAGAATTTATTGAAAACATAAATGCTATTTAAGCCACCCAGTCTGTGATATTTTGTTATGGCAGCTCTAACAAACTAACAACACTCGCTATAATGCAGAAGCTAATCTACCTTTCTTTCTTTGGGCCAGACATTAAAGAGATTTGCCAGAGTATAAAACAGTACTACATTTTGTGGGGAGTAGGGTGGGGAATATAATTTTTTTTTCCTTAAAATACATTATTTTGTTAATAGGAGTCAGTGTTGTTATTTTTAAATAAACTTTTTGGACGTGAGAGTTGGACTATAAAGAAAGCTGAGCGCCGAAGAATTGATGCTTTTGAACTGTGGTGTTGGAGAAGACTCTTGAGAGTCCCTTGGACTGCAAGGAGGTCCAACCAGTCCATCCTAAAGGAGATCAGTCCTGGGTGTTCATTGGAAGGACTGATTTTGAAGCTGCAACTCCAATACTTTGGCCACCTCATGCAAAGAGCTGACTCATTGGAAAAGACCCTGATGCTGGGAGGGTTTGGGGGCAGGAGGAGAAGGGGATGACAGAGGATTAGATGGCTGGATGGCATCACTGACTTAATGGACATGGGTTTGGGTAGACTCCAGGAGTTGGTGATGGACAGGGAGGCCTGGCGTGCTGCGGTTCATGGGGTCGCAAAGAGTTGGACACGACTGAGCGACTGAACTGAATATTAATTTTTCCTTGAAAGATCTTTTAGAGCAGTTTTAGGTTCACAGAAAAATTGAGAGGCCGGGTTTTTTTTCAAGTACAGTATATCAGTGTCTATACTGTATATCTCATTTAAACAAAAATAGAAGTTCTTTGGACTCCTCTATAATCTTTCAGTGGACAGGAATCCTGAGACCAGAAATCTGAGAACTGCTGCACTATACTATGTGCATGCATGCTCAGTCGTTCAGTGGTGTCCAGCTCTGTGACCCTTTGGACTGTAGCCCACCAGGCTCCTCTGTCCATGGGATTTTTCAAACAAGAATACTGGAGTGGACTGCATTTACTCCTTCAGGTGATTGTCCCAACCCAGGGATCAAACCTGCAGGCAGATTCTTAGTGCTGAGCCATCGGGGAAGTCCAACCTGTTATATATGGTCTTCTATAATGAGCTTGTGTTACCCAGTAATACACAGTGGATCCAAGTAGTATGCAGTGGATCACATTAGTTGTCAATAGATACAGAGTTACATTATTTTTAGTGTCTGCAGAATAGCCTTTTGTATGTTGTTATAATTTAACTCGTTGATCCCTAGCTAATGGACATTGATTGGGTTTCCAGGTTTGGCTATTTTAAATAATTCTGGATTGAACACCTTTGTTTGTATTTTTATGTCTGTGAAGTCCTCTAGAAATGAGGTTAAATGGTTTTAAAGATGTGGTTAAATTTAAGTTTCTTATTTGAAAACTAAGGCCTTCTTCCATTTTGTATTGCTAAATATTAAAAAAAAAAAAAAAAGTACCATTTATCAAATATACCCAGCAACTTTGAGACCCCTTTGGTTTGAAAAGGCTGACCTGCCAGTAAGTCTCTCAAAATTTAGGAGAACCTTTTCTTCTTTATAGTTAATGTCCGTTTTCTACAACTTTTTTCTTATCTGGAAATTTGAATTTTCTCTAAGTAGCTTTACAGTAGAATTAACAGTTCTGGATTGTTGTTGATTTGCCCATGGCTAATATTGACCCGCCCATGGCTAATATTGACCCATCTTGAAGGTGCTACAGAAGGCAAGTCCTATTGGAGGCATTACCCAGAAATATGGGAAACATTTTGACCTTCAAGGGTCTGGAAACAGCTATTGTCTTATTGATGGGCATCTTGTTAAAGCCTTTCCAAACTCTTTATTGGGCAACCATAGTCATTCCTGAAGATCAGGGACTTCATAAGATAGCATTGACATGGGAGGTGTATGGTATCTAGGTTCTGCCTCCTTAATGACTGGGAGGCACATAACTAGCTTTGCTAAAAGACTAGGATTGAAATGGAAAAAGATGGCAAATGTTAGTATGTATTCAGAACTATGGGACATCAAAGCTACCTCTTCCCAGCCTGCTGCTAAGTCACTTCAGTTGTGTCCGACTCTGTGCGACCTCATAGACGGCAGCCCACCAGGCTCCCCCATCCCTGGGATTCTCCAGGCAAGAACATTGGAGTGGGTTGCCATTTCCTTCTCCAATGCATGAAAGTGAAAAGCGAAAGTGAAGTTGCTCAGTCGAGTCCAACCCTCAGCGACCCCATGGACTGCAGCCTACAGGCTCCTCCATCCATGGGATTTTCCAGGCAAGAGTACTGGAGTGGGGTGCCATTGCCTTCTCCGTTCCCAACCTGAGGGAAGAAGAAATAGCATTTTAGAAATGTTCACTATGCCCAGGCACTTAGTATTTAATTTTGCATGGGTTCCACAGCAGTCTTCTGAGGTGAGTGGCATCATTATTAATTTATAGATAGAAAATAGATATTTTGCCCAAGAACCCAGCTAGTAAGAGGGGGTCCGCCCTCAGTCTATATGACAACAAATTGCTGTTCCATTATACATTGGGGCTGTGTACAAGTGGGCAGGGCAAGGCTGCTTTATTTACTGTGAGATGAAAACATTAATGGCCCGGGCCTCATTGCATCAGCACCTCTAAGTCCAGCTGCAAAGAAAAAAGAAAACACGGAATGGGAGCTGTTGTTTTCTGTTTTCCCAAGGGACCCCAGCCCAAGCCATTGATGCATTCAGAATTCCCAGGCAAGCCAGACTCAGGGCAACTATGAACCTTGTAACCTGTATTTTTTCTCCCTATCGATTAAGATCATGTTTTTCATTGCCTTTGATTTCTTTCTTTTTTTAAAATTTGTTTGTTTTTTCAATAAAAACAATCCAGGGCTTGGGTCCCAAAAGTTTAATATGTTTTGTCCTGTCAGATTATCTGTTTCCTCTTCAATTTATTTGTGATATAAACCTTGCCCCATTTCTGCTCCGATCCTGGGACTGTGCCCAGAAATGTTTAAGTCAACACATTTCTAAAGGCAGTGATAAAGATCACAATTTTAACAAAAACACCTCAAAAAAACCAGCCTCCCCACACCCTCTTCCCCAGTGACTTATTAAAATCAACTTGAAGTCAGAACCGTAGCAAATGTGCCTATTTCAGATGTGAAGCCTCAAGGCAGATGAAATGGCCAGACATTTGCCTTTTAGGGTTGCCCTCAGAAGAGCTAACAAAAAGGGTGACAGCCTTTAAACAGCTGCCTGGGGAGGAGGACATCTGCCTCTGTTTTACCAGCTATTCAGTGCTCAGGCCTTGCCTTGAAAAGCGCATGTGGGGCTTGGCAGCAATAGTTCTGAGGCAGCCAGTTGTTATATGGCTTTTGTCTTAACGAAGCCACCCATTATTGTAGAGCCATAACTCGCAGGAAGCCAGCTGTCAGGGCTATGGCGCAGGCCCATCTGGGTGGGAGGCAAGGGGAGAGAAAAGAGTGTCTCTGGCCAAATTCCCTTTTAGACACCTGAGCCTGGTTGGCTTTGTAACTGGAGAGTTTTGTCTTTTCCTAACTCCCATCTTCCCTGAGGAGGCCCAGCACCGATTTTGATCTCTACCCTTGGAGAGACAGCAGGGACATCTTGGGATTTGGATTCCTTGGTTTGCAACTCCCTAAGTGCTGGGCTGGGCTGGGCTGGGCTGGGCTCTGCAGCGGCTGACTGGCATTTGGCGCTCCGATTAAGCGCTTCCCTTTGAAATCTACCCCCTCCTTTTTTTTTTTTTAAACCAGGTATGATGATGTCAAACGTGATGCTGATGCTACAGTTACAGACACGGCCCCTACTGGCGCAGCCTCTCTGATTCTCTGTTCCTCTCCACGTCCAGCGCTGGGTTGTTTTTTTTTTTTTCAGACAAGTGCATCTCCTAACCAGGTCACATTTCAGCAGCGACCCACTATCCGTCTGTCATCGGAGTCAGACCGCAGGAGGAAGGCTGAGGAAGACGAGGACGTTTGCCTCGCCAGCTGCGGGGTGGGAAAAGGACATTAAAATACTGCAGAAGTCAAGACTCCCCCACCCTCCAGGTCGAATTCAGACCACGATGCGCGCTCGGGGCTGCGGGCGGCTGGCGCTGCCGCTGCTGCTGCTCTCGGCAGCTGCCCTGGCCGAAGGCGACGCCAAAGGGCTCAAGGAGGGCGAGACCCCCGGCAATTTCATGGAGGACGAGCAATGGCTGTCGTCCATCTCGCAGTACAGCGGCAAGATCAAGCACTGGAACCGCTTCCGAGATGTGAGTCTGCAGGGCCGAGGGTCCGCGCGGGGGGTTAGGGAGGGAGCTTCGGAGCAGAGACCCTGGGGCCAGGAGTGGCGGTGCCCATGGCAGCCACGGGCTCCCGCAGCCCAACCGGATAATTGCACTGAGAGTAAACAGCGCGCACCCACCGGGCTCCTGAACCCCTTCCTCATATTCCCCTCAGCCCCGGAGCTGGCGACCCCCAGTCCCATACATACATGCCCCGAGTGAGGAGCTGCTCTGGGGGCGTGCATTAGCGATCAGCTCTCCTCTGCAGGCTGGATGCGGAGAGGGGTGCGAGATGTGGAGGGCAGGGGGAGGAGGCAGGGAGGGAGGGACGGGAGCCCCGGCTTTGGCTGGGTCCCTGACCTACTCTTTTTTTTTGGCGAGCCACCCCCAGGTGTCCCCAAGGTGGGTGGATGCTGCAGGTTCCACATACGGGCCACTGCGGAAGGAGCAGGTCTGGGTGGGGCCGGCGGGGAAGGCAGCATCTTCCTGTGCTTGCCCTCTATTTCCATCTTGGGCTTTGGGCTGGGGGCAACAGAAAGGACCGGCCCACGGTTGGCGCTTTGAGTTAGGGTCAGGGGGGCGCTCTGAGCAATCCTCCTAAAGGCGAGATGGTGAAAGGCGTGTCCGTCCGTCCGTAATGGGGGGCGGGTGACGGCAGTGAAAATACCATAGGCCACCTCTGGGTGGCCGCCAGAGCCAGGTCTGGGGTTCCCATTGAGGGACGCGAGCACTAATGGAGGATAATTTTCCAGGGCCAATCTTTCATGGGGTAGAACGACCCAGAAGTTGAACCTCCAACCTGGAGGGAAGACTCCCTAGCCCAGTACACTTGAAAAGAGTAGACAGCTCAGTAGCTGGGTCGGGGGACCCTTTGCATACGCCCGCTGGAACCCAGCTTAACCTTGTGCGGAACTTTGCCGTGTAGGGGGTGTGGAGGTGGCTGCGGAAGAGCAGGCAACACTGCAGCACTTTGTTTACAGGCACCTGTAGATCAGAGGGGAAACTGAAGGCTGCCTCGTTCCCAGAAGGGGAAGTAGGAGTGAGGAGGGGCGCGCAGAGGGCGTGGCTGGGACCCAGAGCAGGGGGGGGGGGGGGGGGCGGGGTGTGAGGTGGAGGATGGGCCCGGATGCTCCAGAGAAGAGGAACGCAAAGTCCACCACCCGGTGCTCTCCAGCGCCCTAACCCCAGGAAGCCTCTTCTACGGCCCCGTTCTTGCTTCTCCAGTTCAGTTCCCCAGATTCCCACAGCAGACCCACGTAGTATAACACCGTGACCTTTCTCATCGTATATTGTATGCATCCAAAAGTTCCTTGGCAATGCGTTTAGAACACACATGCTTCATGTGATAACCAGCCGAAGGATGGGAGCAGGCAGATACGCATCTTTTTGTTCCTGTGAAACAAACGACTGTTTATCTCCAAAGTCAAACTGGTGGGTTGTAATTCATCAGAAGGACTCGCCGGCTGCCTGGTCCTCAGGGCTGAGTGGCCTGGGCCCCAGCCTGCGGTTTTCCCCACCCATGGCTGGTCCAGCGACGAGCCTGGCACTCCAGCAAGGCCTCTTCCGAGTCCCCTGCAGGCCCAGCTCAGATTAGCTGCAGTCTCCTGCCGCTGCCTGGGAAGCAGCCCCGCCACAGCAGTAAGAGGGTGGCAGCAGGCTGGCCCGTCCTGAATCCATGTGTCACTGGTCCAGGCCTCCCTCTGACTCTCTGGCAGTTTGCTTTTCCAAAATGGAACTGGTGAAGGTCAGAGAGAAAAGAAATGCTTAATCAGAGCAGTACAAGTTTAAAAATAAAAGATTCCTCCCCACCTTCCTTCTTCCTCTGACTTCCAATAGCCAACTCTGTGGGTGAGGATAAATGACTGACTCCATGACCCCCTGGCACAGGGCTGCCCACCTGTCTCCCTGTACTGGTGCCAGTCACTTCCCACTTCCTCCCATGCTTATCAGAAGAAAGGCACCAGAGTGAAATTCTGCAAGATCTGCCTCCATAGGATTCATGGAAAGCTTCAAGGCATGTAATGGTTTGGAGGGTCTCAGGCACTTTATAGGGTAGATTTCCTCTAAAACCCCATTTAAGGTAGCCCTGGCTATAGGAGAATGGGGTCAGGGAGAGAAGGAGGACAAGGAAGGCTTGGCAGGAGGGCCTGGCTGAAGGGATTCTTTGGCAGCCTCTGCATAAATGCGGGAGGCTGCTAGCTCAGAGCCGCTGTGCTGCATAACTCTAGGGGTGCCATCATGTGAATGATGCCCCTGGAGTGAGTTGTGCAGTGCACAGACCATACACAGGGGCCATGCCAGGACTGCAGACCATTGTCATCCCTCCTCTGTTAGTAGAGGCCCCACTTCCCACCCTAAGGACTGAAGGCCTTCTAGTTGGGCACAGTAGCATTGGGCTTTATGTACCTTTCATCAGGCAGGCTTTCTTGAAACTATACTCCTTGGCTCCTCAAAAGAGAGGTAGGAGTTTCTCTTGAACCTCTAAGGCATTGCCAGGTTGAGCAATCTTGTTGACTATCAGTCACAAAATGGTGCAGGGCCCCCACTCTGCCTTGGTGCAAGGGAAGCACACAAGCAGGGGGAGTGGAATATCCTTGGGGAAGAGGATCAAGGAGTCGAGTGTGGGTGGGGGCAGTGTCTCATTAAATGGTTGGACCGAATTGAGGGCAGGGAGATTGAGGGAATCACGTCGAAGCGGTCAGGAAAACCAAGAAGAGAAGGAAAGCGTGGCCATGGTTCCAGTGTGGAATTGGTCTGAGCTGGTCAGCCGGGAATTCAGCTTAGCATTCTTCCTCTGAGCAGTAGGATTATTGATGGGGGGTTGGGGGTGGTAGGGGGTGTTGTGAAGGGTTTACTGACAGAGTAATCCTCCTCTCCAGTGGGCTTGGGGCTCTCACATGTGTCTGGATAGATCGCTTTTAATGCCTCGTGTCCTGTTTCCAGGGAGGAGGGAATTTCAAGTCAGAGGAGCTGGGATCTGGCTGCGCCCCAATCTGTGCAGGCCTGGGCTTTTCGGAGCCCTGCTCCCCGGTGCTCCCATCTCTCGATTTAACTCCCTGCAGAAGTGGGTGGATTTTACTGCAGTCTTTGGAACAAACCATCCAGGGCCTCATAGATAGAGATGGACACTTGAGAGGAGACAGGCCATTACGCAGCATTCTTCCAGGCAGGCTCCAGGAGCTGGCTGGACAGTGCTGACTCCTCTTTATCTTCTTGGCTCCTCTGCTTTGTACTCCACTTCGGTTACATTTTAATGATATTTATGAGTATCCAGCACAGCGCCGGGCACCCGGGAGGCACACATCGCTGGCTGTAGGGGGTGTTTACCTCTGCCAGTCCCTGCAGTCAGCACTTTGTCCCTGTTCTCTCTGCCCCCGCCAGCACCCTGTGAGATACTTACCATTACTCTGTCGTCCAGCCATTTTCCGGCTCAAGAAAAGGAGGCACTGAGAAGCTGAGTAACGTATCCACTATCAAATCGCTAGCAAGCGGCAGAGCTGGGGTTTGAACCCAGCTCCTCTAACTCAACTTTGCTTTTTAAGAACTTTGCGCCTAACACTTAGTGGAGATGGAAGAGAAGAGCCTACCCTGACTCGTGTCCTATGGGCTCAAGGATGCCTGGCCAGGAGCACCGCCTCCTTGGAAGGAGGGCTAGGGTGCTCAGTGTCTTCAGCAGCCTGCCACCAGCCTGGCCTAGTGACCCTCCAGAGGCAGCTCTCCACCCAGGAGAGGCGTGAGGCCTGGGGTCAGGTTCTGACTCTTCCGCTGCCTGGCCACACAATACCAGGTACATCACATAACCTCTCTGAACTTCAGTTTCAGTCTGGGAGACTGAGCATGAAGACATCTTGTCTGAGGGCTGGAGGGCATCCATTTCAGGCAATAGAGAAAGAAACTTCAGCCCCATAGAAAAACCACCAGATGGATCAGTGTTTCTGGGGCTGGTTCACACCAACCTCCATCTCCATGAGAACAACACCGGTGTATGTGCACTAATTCACTCACTCACTGCAGATCTTAGCACCTCCCTGGAGCCCAGGACTTCACCATGAACCTAGGGTCTGGCCCAGAGAAATACCACCTGCTAGCTACTTAGTGATTCTCATATATGAGAATTCTCATATATTCTCATATGTTTATATGAGCACCAAGTAGGCCAGTAGCAAGTTTCAGCCACAAAGAGGCTCCCCTCTCTCCACCTCACACAGCTGAACCAGGGCAAGTGTGGGATTGAGCTGCACAGGTGTTTGTGGATAAGTGTGGGTGTGTGAGAAGAACCCCAAACTGGGTCAGGATGGATTCCATCTTTGGGGTTTCAGGCTGGGCCCCACTCTGGCCTCCACCTCCTCCAGCCTAGTTTCAAATCCTCTCCCACCCTGGAGGAGCTGGCGTCACCCAGAGCAATGTAGCATGGTGAGGGGCTCTTGAACACCCAGCAGGGCTCCAGGAGAGGGCGAGAAGAGCACTCTGCCTGGAGAGGCTGGAGAGGCTGTCTTAATCTCCTCTTGACTTCCAGGCAATCTGAAGAGGATGGCCAGCCCACACCACCCCTCCATTCTCCAGAAGGTCAGCGGGCTCTCTGGAGGAGTGGGAGAACTCTAGCCTACCCTGAGCCCCAGGGGCCCCAGGAGGGCTCTTGGCTTGTCTTCCTCCCTGGCAGAGCCACTTCCCTTTGCCAGCCCTTGATTTTCCTCTGGGTTTAATGGGCAGCCCTTGTCATCCTGTGACTCCGGAAGATGGCACTAGAGCCCACCTACCGCCCCTTCACCTGCATGAATCTCTCACCCCCCCACCCCCACCCTTGCCACAAGCTGAGCAGCAAGACTTTGGGTTTAGGAAAAGGATTTTCTTATTTGCTCTTTAGGTAGCATTTATGACCAGATCAGCATTGAGTGTGTACTAACCAGAGACAAAGGAACCTGAGAAATGAAGCCTAATGGCATCCCAGGGCAAACACCAGTCTGGGGATGGCCATGTCGCCACTGTGTAAGGTTCCCGTGCAGGTATCACGTGAGTCTTTTTAGTGCTGTAGATGGGGAAAATGTGTCTGTGCTTGGTGGGCAGACCCAGGCCCAGCTTCAAGCCAGGGTGATATCTTGAAATGTCCCAGCCTCTGATCCCCTGAGGGCTCAGCCAGTGTTCAGTTGTTGATATAGCCCCTTCCTCGGGATTCCTGCCACATTTATTGGCCATAAACTCACTTGGCACATGTTGGTACTGCCTCCCTGCATCCTTTACACTGTGGGCTTACAAAGAGTCCTCCTGCTGGTATGTATCACGGTCCTCCCAAGGCAAGTCCTTGAGGGCAGGGTTTAGAGATAGACTGCTTTGTGACCTTACACCCCATCCTCAGAGCATTGCATGTGGCTGTGCACATAGTCGGTGCTCCATATAAATGTATGCACCATGGAATGTGAGAACCAGGAAGGATCTCAACTAATCTGTCCTCTGAGCCCCTCCCTCTTCCCTCCAGGTAGCAGCGTCATGGGTTCAGGTGGGGCTTTGGGCTGAGCCATGCTGACTCTTTGGGGTGCTCTCTTCCCCTTTCTGGGCCCTGAATGGTTGGGATAGTCAAAGCTAGAACCCCAGCACTGACTCCAGTGATTCATTTGTACGATAAGGGAATGAAAGATGCCAGGAAGGAAGATTGCCCTCAGGCCTCCCTGTTTTCCCCATATTTACCAGCCTGGACCTGGGTGCAGGCAGCCTCCTTTCTCCTTGGTGAGGGGGTACATAGGGGACTCAGAATTTCCCCCCACCTCAGTGGGCCCAGAGAGCAGGTCACCCTCCATCAGACCTGTGTGTGGGTGAGCACAGGGCTACCTCAGGTGGCAACCAGGTTCCCTGAGACAGGGCATCCTGCCCTTCCAAGTCTCTTCCCCGACATCTGAGAACAGGTCAAAGCTGCACACAGCAGGAAGGACAAGCCAGGCCCAGCCGGTGTCTTACCCCTGCTTGGATGCAAGCTGCTGACTCCTTCCCTGATCCCTGGCTCCTTTGCACAGGTTAGAGGACATGGAAGAGTCTAAACTTGTTCAGGCTCCTTTTCCGCTCTTCAGTTTAGGAGGTTTGGGCAGCAGAATCATGGAGCTTGGCAGC
Source organism: Bos grunniens (assembly GCF_055505025.1). NCBI lineage: Eukaryota > Metazoa > Chordata > Mammalia > Artiodactyla > Bovidae > Bos > Bos grunniens. The sequence goes on from NC_141192.1 coordinate 18,049,568, forward strand.
ATTAAGCACTGGGCACTTGCAGGTAAAGAAAAGGACCAGACACAATGTCACATGCTCTTTCACGACCCCATTCCTGTGCTTCCTCAGCTCCAGTGTCTGGGCCTCCTCAGAGAATCCTGGATTGCAATCCTGCCCCCCACTCATGTTCTAGAAAGGAAACAGAGGTCCTGAGGCAGCTCAGAACAGAGCTCCAGGTCTGCTCTCCCCTGTTTCTCTCTCCTATTCTCTGTCTTCTGTGGACCCCTGGGACCACTGCCTGAACTGGAAACCCAAGGACTGGGGTCTGAGATGCCCCTGGAGCAGTGGAGAGCTCAGGCCCCATGGAGTCTGGGGGTGGGTGGGGGCTGGTACAGGCATACCTGAGGCCAGGTAGAGATCCTGGCATGCAGGGAGCAATAAGCACATTTTTGTCCTCCAAGGAAATTCCTCCGAGGGGAGAGGTGGGAGGCAGGGAGTCTGCCAGATGCCTGTCTCCGTCTGTTTGTCCAGGCCTCACACAGCCTCCACCACTCCCTCTGAGAGAGGGGCAAATATTTAATGACTGCCCCCCTCCCTTCTCAGTCTCCTCCGTGTGGAGGGCGCTGCCTCCTCAAGATGCCTTCTGCCTGGGCATGTGATGGGGGTGTCAGCCTCAGCTGAGGAGGAGCCAGACGGCCCCCACTTCACCCCTGCTCGTTCCTTTCTGGGCCCCTCCCTCTGTGCTCCCTGCTGGTTTGCAGGGAGGCACAGCAGGAGCCCCCAGCCACAAGTTCCCCACTCCTGGGCGTTCTCAGGGGATTGGGTTCTGTCAGAGGTTCCCTCACCTGAGGAATGAGGCAGAAATAATGCCAGCTACAAGGCTTTTCAGAGGTTGAGAGAGGCCTGGCGCACTTCCATTTTTAGAGGTTCTTGATCTATTAAAAAATTAAGAAATGCCATAATAGGGTTACAGAAGTTGTGGTTTCTTTAAAGTCTCATGATGCACCTCTTTCCGTCCTGTCAGCGCATCTTAGAGCCTCAGCTGGAGACAACATCAGAAGTCTGCATTTGAGGCTCCTTGTGACTATGAGACCGGGAAGTACCTCTCATCTACCTTGTCCCCCAGACTCCTCGTATGTGCCGAAGAACCCAGCTTAAGTGCTCCTATTTTGTAGGTTTTGAAAGTGTATGGCTTTACAGTTTGCAAAGTGCTCTCACAGCCACACTGAGTCCCTCCACACCTCAGGGAGGAAGACAAGAAAGTCATCCTCACTTTGTAGACCAAAGGCCCTCCAGCAAGGCTCTCCAGCCCACATCTTGTTGGCAGTCAGAGGCCAGGCCAAGTGGATACCCACATTCTATGCCAGGGCGGGGGTAGGCGGTGTCTGTCTCCCCATCACGCTGTGCTGCAAAGAGGCAGGTGGAGATTCGCCCAGGTGGTTTTCAGCCCTGGGGCGCTGCTCTTCTGCTTGATTCACTGCCGCATCTCGTCCTCCCCACCAGATGGAGAGGTTGGGAGAGATTGGGTTAATTCAAGCTGTGAAGTGAGCGGGTGATTCGGGTGCTAATTAAAATGACAGGAAGTAAACAGCGCTTGGAAACACCCAGCATGTGCCCCCCTAAGCCCAGCTAGGCCTGCGCACTCACCACTGTTTCTCCCCAAGCTTGGCACAGTGGGCCCCGTCTCCATGGCAACTGGGCTGAGCTGCCGAGATCAAAGCAGGAGATGGGTTAGCTCCAAACCAGCCCAACCAGGGGTGTGTGAAGGGATTCTGGAAAATGCCTGAAGAAGGGGGGCCCCCAGGTGTCTTCCTCCACCACTCTCAATCCCTCCATTCTGCTACAAGACTTCCAGCCTAGGGGTTGGAACAGAGCTGGTGTGGAGGGAGAAGTCACTCATGGGCTGGGGTTAGGCCTCCTGGGTTCGATTCTGAGACTTTTTTTTTTTTTTCTTCTAACAGTTAAGGAACAGTGAGAGTCCTGATTAGGGGCACAAAGTCTGGAATCCCAGTTCTTGGAGTTCTAATACTTTTCTGCTGTGCAATTTGATGTGTGATCCTGCATAAGTCACTTAACCTCTCCAAGCCTCAATTTTACTACCTGAGAAATAGGATAATAGTAGTAATTTTCCCTTAAATTTTTATGGAGAGCAAAATGAGCCAATGAGTGTGAAATGTTTAGTACAATGCCTCCCACATGGTAATTTGTGAGAAACTATTAGCTGTTCTTGGGTATTTTTAGGTGAACTTCATATGGTCTCTGCCCTCAAGAAACTGGCCATCTAAAGAGGTCAGAAGCTATGGCATTGCTTCATGTAGCCAGAGTAATAGTAAACTTCTGCTAGGTACAGTCGGCCTGAAGGAAAACTAGATATGGGGCAAAGTTAGGGAGGATAAAGTTTGAAAGCTGAGTTTTGAAATATGAATTGAAGTTCCGGGGGCTGGATGCAAACACATTCCAGAGCGGGAAGAAGGCTCTGCTGAGGCCTGGCCAGACTGAAACATCTGTTGGAAGGACATGGGGACAGGAACAGACTGAGAGAAGATGGACTTTCTTCTGTTGGTGACTGGGAACCTGTGAGGGTATTTAAATATGATATTTATTGTGGTTATTTTTTTCACCTTCATTACAAAACTAATACACGTTCATTGTAGAAATTTTGGAAACTTATGAAAAAAGGCAGAAAGATGCCGAAATTCTCTATTCCTCTCCCCAGGGGAAGTCACTGTTAATATTTTGATTTTCATCCTTTTTAACCTAATCATCTTTTAAACAGTTTTTTTCAAAATGAGAGAAAGTTGCATATTCAGTGAAGGGTTTTAAGATAGGAGAAATATGATCAGAATTATGTCCTAGAAAGATCCCTGTGCCCAGGGGTGTGGGAGTTGGGTGGGGCCAAGGACAGCCCAGAGGAGACCCTGAAGTACTTGAGGCCAGGGCTGCTAGGGTGGCACCAGTGGGTGTGGGGAGGGGAGGGCAGGCTGGAGAGAGAGCAGCGGGTGGAGTGGGCTTGGTGTCATGAGATTTGAGAGAATAAATTAATCTGCACTTCAGCCACAGCATCCCTTTGGACTTCCCTGGTTGCTCAGACAGTAAAGAGTCTGCCTGCAATGCGGGAGACCTGGGTTCAATCCCCGGGTCAGGAAGGTTCCCTGGAGAAGGAAATGGCAACCCACTCCAGTATTCTTGCCTGGAAAATCCCATGGACAGAAGAGCCTGACGGGCTACAGTCCATGGGGTTGCAAAGAGTCAGACAGGACTGAGCAACTAACACTTTCTTCACTTTCCAAAGGAAAAGGCTTCAAGCTGGAGGTTGAGAGTCAGGAGACCAGGGGTTAGTGAGTTGGCCTGAGTATCTGCTTTGTGTGAGGTGTCCTCAGAAGGAAGTGAATGACTGCTCTTTTTCCTCCCTGAGGCCCGCTGTGAGAGCAAATGAGAGCATTAGACCAAGAGACAGAGCTGGAAGGACCTGACACCTGAGGGCTGTTGCCATGGGCTCACTCAGCTGCCTGCTGAGCACCAGGGGAGCCCAGGGCTGCGTGCCCTGTGGGCTTGGGTGGCGCCAGCAATGGAGGGCTGAAAAAGTTCCTCAGGTTGTTCCGATGTTCAGCTGTTGCTGAGAGACACCCCAAGAGGGCAAGTGACTTACTGAGGACGCACAGAGAACCAAGTTTAGAGCAAACCGAGGGTCCAAAGTCCTTGCTACCCATTCCCCTTGTCCCCCTAAGAGCAAAACTTTCCTGTATAGGGTTAGGGTCATAGGGTCAGGCCCAGATGGGAAGTCCTGGCCCAGCTCTTCATCTGTCTTGGGACCCTTGGCCTATTGCCCTGCCTCTCTGAGCCTCCATTTTCTCGCTTTTTTTTTGTGTGTGTGTGTAGCTGATCCTATCCATTCTGCCCTATTCACAGGAATCTGAGAATAAAAGGAAGACAGACATAAAAATACATGGAGAGGACTTAATTTAAAAACACCATGACATATAAGCCGCTTATATATCCCAGCCTTTCCCCATGTGCCTGCCCTGTGCTGAGCACCACTGGGTGCGGCGGTGGTCATGGCTGGTTCTACTACCAGATAAAATAGTTGGGCTTTCCCTTTGCCTAGAGCTTTGGGTCTCAGCCTATGACCTATCTGCCCTCTACCCTGGCCCTGGCCCCAGAGTACTGGAGGTGGGCGCTTCCAAATCCCCATTTCTCAGGAGAGGACAGGGTTGATCGGCAGCAGAGCCGGGATGGAAACAGGCCTGTTTGCTGAGAAGTCTCCGGTGCCCTTATCAGACCGTTTCTCATAATTGCTAGTGAGCCCACTTGGGTGCCGTAAACAGACACCACTGCTTTGAAAGGCATTGTTCACACTTGCCAACAGATGCCTCCTTTGCACCTTACAGATGGACCAGCCCACACCTGACCTTAGCAGCTCCTAAGTGTGCCCCTGGTCTCTGCCTCAGAGCAGCCATTCCCATGTCACCCACTGGACTTCCTCATCGCCCCTCTCACTGAGGCCCCTTGGGGTGACCCTGCTCACACTCCTGTGTCTTTGCTCTCCCAGTGGTGGCCGCTTTCTTCTGCACTTGCAGGGGCCCCTCGTGTAGCCTCTCCCTGCTCGTTTCCTGCCCCTGCACTATTCTTCCATCTGAATTCTCTGGTCTCTTCTGTTATAACAGCTTTTATTTGTTGAGTATTCTGTGAACACCAGGCACTTTTCAGACCCTATCTCCTTTTATCTCCGAGTGGTCCCAGGAGATAGATGCTAAGCTCCAACAGGCCAAGGTGCTTGCCCAGGGTGTGCTGGTGGGGAAACGTGGGCTTCTGTGTGACTCCAGGGCCCTCTCCTCATCACTCTTTTCTGACTAGCTTCTCCCATTTTCCTGGGAGTAAGGGCCCTGGGATCTAGAACCACTTAGGCCTCCCCCTACCTCATCCACAGCAGTGGAGACAAGGAGCTCAGCTAGAACCCAGAACAACACTTGTATACGAAAGGGGCTCAAACCTTGTATCCTGAATGAGAGGAGGGAGTCCTACCTTTGCTCAGGTTGGGGTGGGTGGGGATGTCTCCCCACCAGGGCTCTCACACAGCAACTGGACAGGGAAAGTCCCTTTCTTAGAACTCTGTCTTCCACCAGCCCACTTCCCCCTGGATTTCTAATCAGAAATTCTTGGTATTGACCTTTGAGAACCTACTCGGTTCTGAGTCCCAAAGGCTTCTGCTCACAGCCTGGTTAGAGGTTAAAGCAGCAGGGTAGGGCCAGAGTGAAGGGGGAGTGAGCGGGCATCGAGGCCCTCGGCTGACACCCCTCCCTGGTCCAGTTCAGGTGTGGGTGGGTTCTGTGGTACACATACCTCGTTGGTTGAGAGCGGGTGCACACCAGCTACTTCCCCTGTCCTCTTCATAACCTCATGCCCACTCCCCTCCCAAAGAATACCGGGTTGGTGAGAAGACCCCAGTTCAGTGGAGGCCAGCCTCTGCCTTTGCCCCAACTTGTAACTCTAGCCTCAACCACTTGGCCATGCTCAGCCTCATTTCCCATCCATGGTGGAGTAGATACCGCGGGAGGGACCCCTCACCCTGATGAGTTCCTGGAGAAGAAGGGCTGGGTCTGGGCTGGCTTCCTTTGGTTCTGACAAACAGGGAATTATGCTGTAGTTCCCTGAGGGCTGCCCTGCAGTCTCTGTAGAAGCTTGCCCAGGGCAGGGCACAAGAGGACTCCAGCCGCCCTGTGGAATCAGTTGGCTGCCTGAGCCAGGAGCGTGGGCTGGCCTGTCCAGTGCCCAGGGGGCCGCCCAGGCCAGGTTCCCTGGAAGCCCCTCCTGTGGCCTTCCTCCTGCTGCTCCTGGATCCAAGGGCTGGGGACACTTGGCTGCTTGGACACGTATGTGGGTTATTACTTCATTTTCAGATAAAAGATATCTAGCATTGGGTGAACTTTATTGAAGCATCCTTTTTACCTGTGAACACCCAGCACACACTGTTGCCTTGGGTCCCTAATGGTGTGTTGTATCCAGCACAGCGTTCTATGCTGGGCACCAGGAGACCTGGGCTTTGAGATGGTGGGACCTGGATGAGGTCCTCTCTTGTCTCTGGGCTTCCTGGCTTCTCCTGCACACAGCGGGGGCTGGGACAGATGACCTCAGAGGGGCTTTTCAGGATTTTCTGAGTCAGGATTTGCAGCTGGATGGTGGAACTGAGAAAGCCATCAGGAGGGGCCAAGACCCCCCTTTCTCTCAGTACACCATTTGAGTTCTTCAGGAAAGGTAGATGTTGACTGAAAAACAGTCCCCAGGCAGCCCAGAGGAGAGGCCCGTTCTGCCTCACTTGCATGGTGGGCAGGTGTCAGTTGAGGCGACTGCCCAGGAAAGGACCCTGGCAGAAGGAGAGAAGGCGTTTCTGAAACAGCCAGGGCAGAGGCATAAGAATCCCTTCCCAGGCAGTACGGCCCCTCAGACATCCGTCCTGGTGGTGGGACCAGGGCTGGGCCTTTGGGACCATCTTCAGGGCCTGGAGTGGAAGGATGGGACCTCGTTCTCAAAGCCCTGATCCTCACCTCTACTGCTCCTAAGGCCAGCCCTGAGTATGCCCAGGCCTTAAGCTCTCTATTGTAAAGACATAGGAATACCATCCTCCAATTGGAAGTCATAGAGATCAGAGGACCGTAGCAGTCAAAGATTATTGCCCAGCACCCACAGTCACATGATGAAGGCCTGGGGAGCCCTGAGACCTTGTGGTCTGAGGATAGGCCGCACACTAAAATCACTGTCTCTCCCTCTCTCCTCCTGCTCCATTTCCCGTGGCCTGCTGCTACTGCCTGATCCCTAGGAGGTAGAGGTGAGTTCTGCCTGGGGCCCCCTGCATATGTATCTGTAGGTCTACACCCCACTCTTCTCCCTTGCACCCTCACCCCAATTTCTCCTTCCCTGCAGCATTCAGTGTGGGATGGGGGGGTCGGAAATAAGGAACTTAGGGATAAGGCCAGAAGGGATTCTGGACATGGGTTTAGGGGCTAAAGGTCTGGGGCAGGCAGCTGGCAGGGCCTGGGTAGACAGGGTCACCTGGGAAGCCACCAGAATGGTGGCAGTTGGCATGAGGAAGCAGTGGCCCGGGCCCTTGCTCTGTTGGCCCTGGAGTTGAACTTTGGCTCTAGGTTGTAAATCTTAGCCCTTTTCTACCCCCTCACCCACTCTGTCCTTCCCTAGGATGACTACATCAAGAGCTGGGAGGACAATCAGCAAGGAGATGAAGGTAACATGCCCCTCTTACAGGGGAAGGTGACTGATATGAGGACTTGTGACCAGAGGGCAAGTCCTGATTGTGGCCTTGGAGGCTCCTTGGGGAGCCAGGCCCAGATCGAGATGAGACTTCCAAGTTGAGGAGCTGTGGTTATCAAGGGCTGCTAGTGAGGGGGGGGCTTCCCAGCTCAGAAGTGGGGCTGTGGGCTCCTGGGCTCTCTGACACTGAATCCCAGATGACCTGTGTTCTAACTCTACATCCTCTGCAGCCCTGGATACCACCAAGGACCCCTGCCAGAAGGTGAAGTGCAGCCGTCATAAAGTGTGCATCGCCCAGGGCTACCAGCGGGCCATGTGCATCAGCCGCAAGAAGCTGGAGCATAGGTGAGGGCCTTGGGGAGGTGGAAGGGCTGGAGGGGGTTTGCTTAAAGAGCAAGGGCTGAACTGATCCTCTCCTAGGTAACAATTATCTTTTGCTGCAGATCAAACTACCCCCAAACTTAGTGGCTTGAAGGGACAAATGTGCGTTATCATACAGTTTCCGAGGGTCAGGAGCGAGACGTGGTTTTATTGGGTGGTTCTGGCTCAGGGACTGTCAGAGGGTTCCAGTCAAGGTGTGCGCTGAGGCTCCCTCATCTGAAGGCTGGACTCAGGCTTGAGGATCCACTTCCAAGCTCACTCACTTGGCTGTTGGCCCTAGTCAAGTGGACCTCGCAGAGGAGGGAAGCAGTGAGGAGCATTTGAGGCTTTAGCTCCAGTCCAAGGGCAAGCAAGACCCTACCTGACTCGAAGACCCTTGGAGAAGGTCTCATCTTCCTCCCCTCTCTGCTTAATCATCTAATCAGTGACCAGGGACTTGGGATTGCAATCTTAGATGCCTTTAGGGGCCTGGCAGGTAATGTAAATGCGTGAAGAGAGAGCTTGCATTGGTGATGAGCCAGTCTGGTAGGCCCAGGCCTTATGGAAATGCGGGACCAGGACTCCCATATCTTCCATTTTACCTAGGCCAGAAATCCAGGATTCTTTATGTGAACTCTTCCATTTTGCAAATGTGGGTAAATAACCCAAGTGAAAACAAAAATCCTTGGTGGTGCAATAAAATTCGGGTCTACAGACCACAAGTGGCCCTCGGGCCATCGGTTTGCAACCTCTGATTTGACCTGACGCCTTATGCCAGTACAACTCCCATTTACATCTTACAGTTGAACCTGGAGTTGAACCTGAGGGCCCTGCTGGAAAGGGGAAGCAGGGAGTGTCTATACTCTGCCTGATTGGTCCCACTTTTGTGAGCGAGAGGAGGGTCTGACTGGGGGTGATGGGAGGTGGGGCGGGGGCAGGGAGGCAGCTGCAAATGCTGTAGATCACCAAGAGCAGCTTCTTGTTGGAACCAGTCTCCTGCACCCTCCCTTCCTCTGTCTGTCTCATGTTTGCTTCCATTCCTGTGCCCTCCTATCCCACTCCTCCTGTAGGATCAAGCAGCCCGCTGTGAAACTCCATGGAAACAAAGACACCGTTTGTAAGCCCTGTCACATGGCTCACCTTGCCTCTGTCTGCGGCTCTGATGGCCACACTTACAGCTCAGTGGTGAGCAGCCATGGTCCCAGGTGTGGTGGAGGGAGGGTGCACTTGGGGCCACAGGGAGCAGAGAGAACAACTCAGCCAGGCCTTCTGCGAGGCTCCCAGTAATGATGCGGGGCCAGGCGCGCTTGTCAGCACATCAATGTGGCCAGCCACAGTGCGGACACCAAGCCCAGGAGCCTGAGACAGATCCTGCGCCCGACCTTGGGCAGGTGAGGGGTGGGGCCTGGAGGAGGCCGGTAACTACAAGTCAGAGCAGGTGAGGGAAGGGCTTCAGGAAAACATAGAGGGCAACAGAAGAAAGGAGTTCTGTCATCCAGGTGTTGGGGGTTGACATCTTTCCGTGGTTGGGTATCCATATGGACAGGATGGTTCACCAGCAAGCACCAGGCATTCTGGGACAAGAGGAAGTAATCCTTCGTGAGATGACAGTGTGGGAGGGAATGGTGGTCGGGGGAATGAAGACCAACTTTGTAGGGTTTTTGTAAGGGTTAAATGAGACAATATTTGTGAAAGCATAAACTTTAAGTACCATAGAAATGCAGGTGCTAATTGTGAATGCTCCTACTAGCAGTGAGGACTTGTTTGGTGTTTGGGGGGCATGGACTGTTAGCTGGAGTTGGGTTCTAGGCTTAGGAACCCAATTGGGGTGTGAGGCACATTTAAGAGTCATCTGCTGTGGGTGATGATTGAAGTTGGGGAGGGGATGAGGTCACCGGGGAGAAGAGGAAGGAGAGAAAGAATAAGCCAGAGGGCAGAAGCTGCCTGGAGGAGGCAGAGGGTTACAGAGGAGGCAGGCAGAGCCAGTGGGGGTGGGGAGGAGAGCACCAAGTCACACCACCTGAGGGCAAAACGAGGTGTGGGCAGGAGGCTCTGGTGTGAGGGTCCCTGCTCTGCCCAGGGAGGAGGTGGAGGTCATTAGAAGGTCTGGATTCCAGCTCAGCCCTGTGGCCTTAGCTGAGTCACTGGGCCTCTCTGAATGTCTGTGTTCTGCTGAGCACAAGAAACACAATTTCTCCCTCATGGAGCTGAGGGGGACCAGGTGAGATCATGTAATAAGATGCTACCAGGACCTGAGTTTCATGAGCGGTCATCCCATGGGGAGAAACCAGACACCACCACAGAAAAATGCTTTAAAAGCAAGGAATAAATTAACCTCTCAGAAGCTCTAAAGGCCAGGGAATTAGCAGCAGCATCAGTAGGTAGTAGCTGTTTGTTATCAAGAGAGCCCATGGAAGTGACTGTGGGAAGGCCGCGAGGGAGGGGCCCATAGCTGGTTACCCAGGGGCCAAGGGACTGTGGGGAGGGGGAGGAGAGGCCAAGAGGGCAAGGAGGGGGTGGGTGCATGAGGTGAGGGCATGCAGGTACCCTGGGAAGGACAAATGTGCCGAGAGGGCAGGCTGGTGCAGAGTGGGCATCCTGGGAGCATTTCATTTCCCGCTTTCCTGGGCCTGCTTCCTCTGACCAGTGTGCACCTGTGGCCTGCAGAGGGAGTGGGAGGGCCTTTCTGCGCTATTTGCAGGTCTGGCCCTCCCATCTCCAAGGGGGAAGGCAAATGTGGCTGCCATGGTAGGCTGGAGGGTGCCCCCAGCAGTGCCCCCGACACCCAGCAGACTTTCTTGTCCTGCAGTGTAAGCTGGAGCAGCAGGCGTGCCTGAGCAGCAAGCAGCTGACAGTGAGATGCGAGGGCCCCTGCCCCTGCCCCACAGAGCAGGCCGCCACCTCTACCTCCGACAGCAAACCAGGTAACGAGCGCTGGGCCACAGCAGGTTTGGGGTGGGGGGCAGCTCACTGCCAGGGCTCCTGGGGTCCTCCTTCAGAGCTCTGAAAGGGCAAGGGAGGTTTGCAATGGGAAGGGAGAAGTGACCAAAACCAGGAACAGGCCTGAGGGACCTGTGGAGCTGGAGGGTCTGGTTTGCATGGAGCAGGAGGGCTTGGCCTCATCACAGGGAGCTTTTGGTCCTAGGGAGTGAGGAGGAGGGGAAGATGGGAGAGGAGGAGACAGAGCCTCTGGTACTAGCTCCCTTTTCCCCTGGCGCTCCTCGCCACTGCCCGGCCTCCAGGCCTGTAGGGCACCACCCCCAGCCGAGACCATGCTTGCTGCTTCACCCCACCTTCACCCTCTACTCCTTTCTCCCTGTTCTGCCAACTGCAGAGACGTGCACTGGTCAGGACCTGGCCGACTTGGGGGATCGGCTGCGGGACTGGTTCCAGCTCCTTCATGAGAACTCCAAGCAGAACGGCTCAGCCAGCAGCGGAGCCAGCCCGGCCAGCGGTATGGGAGCTGCTTGCTGTGCCGGGGAGGAGGGCGGGAAAGTGGGGAGATGGGTGTGCACTGGGGCCAGTTGGCTCCACTGGGGGGCACCCACATTTTTCCCCCTCCTGCCAGACACTGAGCGCCTCAAAGAGCCTAAACTTCAGAACAAGGGGAGGTAGGCTTCAACTGGACTGGAGGGGTTTGAGTTAGCTAAAAGGAAGAACTCCTTAAAATGGGTGGAAAGAAACTAAACCCTGAAATGAGCAGCCAAGGGAAGGTAAGGAATTACTTTCCCTGAAGGTCTTTCTAAACAGGATTTTGACTGGTTTGGGTGGTCCTGTGAAGAGGCTGAGGGGTGGGCCTTCAGCTGTTCTTGAGTTTCTCACCCCAGTGGTCGGATTGATTCTGAGCTGTCCTGACCCTGAACAGAGAGCTGGGGCTGACAGAGAGTTGGAGGGATGGACAGACAGACGGATGGAGTGATTACCTCAAGCAGGTCTGAACTGTGGCTTTCTCCTCAGGGCTGGACAAGAGCCTGGGGGCCAGCTGCAAGGACTCCATCGGCTGGATGTTCTCCAAGCTGGACACCAGTGCTGACCTCTTCCTGGACCAGACAGAGCTGGCTGCCATCAACCTGGACAAGTACGAAGTCTGCATCCGCCCCTTCTTCAACTCCTGTGACACCTACAAGGACGGCCGGGTCTCCACCGCTGAGTGGTGCTTCTGCTTCTGGAGGGAGAGTGAGTGGGCCCCTCCCCAGGCCCCTGCCTGCCATGCGGGCTCTGCCTCCTACTCCAGGCTCCCTCTGGGAGTCAGGTGGCTACCTCTTGGCCACCTCCCACCACCCAGAACCTTGCCAGCTCCCCAGCTTCCTGCACTCTTTAGCACCTCATCTCTTGGAGCCCAGGGGAACCAGCACGTGGACCCCCTTCCTCAGCAGGCCCTGAGTGGATATTATGGGTCCTGAAGCTTGTGCACTTTTGGAGGCCTACTTTGAGGAAGAGTATTAAAAACTACAAATGTAAAATTTCTAGGGCCCTTCAGAGGGCTTGGAAGAGACTAAGGGGTCCTGAAGCTGAAGCTTCATTGGCTTCTCAGTGATTCCACTTTTCAACCCATCTCATAGTATACGCCCCAAATATGGGTGTGCATGTGATCATTAGAGATGTGGTGTCATTTGCCAGCTTTTTATATCCTGAACCAAAGCGGGACACACACCTAGAGACCACCTAGGTCAAGGGGTAACCATCATCGATGGGGAAATTGAGGTTCCAAGGGGTCAGCTGACCAGCCAGAGGTGGGGCAGCCCCTGCTCTGCCTCTGGTGTTTGGCCTGGTCCCCACTGTGGTCGTGTGGTGGGAGGGTTACAGCATCTGTGGCCTGAGGCTGAGGCTTCCGCTAGGGCTCCACAGTTAGCTGGTTTGGGACCCTGGGCGACTGAATGGGGAGATAACAATACCTCAGAGACTGTTGTGAAGATGAAGTGAGAAAAATCTGGGTGCAGAGCACCATGTAAATCACAGCTCCCCCTGCCAGTGTCTCATGTTTTGATCAGTCTCATTGTCCCTAACTGTCCAGGCTTCCACTCTCTCCGCATGGCTCCAGCAGCACTTATTACTTCCCAGGACTTTGGAGCTCATGCTCTCTGTTCTGTACAGCAGCCGTCTAGCTGGGAGCTGATCTCATTTTACAGCCAGTCGGGCCTCATGCTGGGAAGGGCTAGGGGACTTCTCAAGGTCACAGACAAGTTAGATTTGGCTGCCAGTTATTTTCAGGCCTCCATTGAATGTTCCCTCCAGCCTTATGTTGCCCTGGAGGCCTCTCACCCTGGGGAATCTGTGCATTCACCCCCACCTCCTCTTCTGAATCCTGTTTATTTATCCCATGAGTCCCCAGTACCCTCCCCAACGCCCTGGGGAGCCTCAACCCATCCCACAGCCTTGGAATAGCCTCTCTCAACTGGAACCTGGGTGTTCTCACCTGGCAGAGCCCCTCTGTCGTTTCAGGGGACCTTAGAGGGATCAGTGCATCCCGCAATCGGCAGTGTGTCAGAGCCCGGGTATTTTAATTTTGCAAAGCCCCCTGCCTGGTTTCTAAGCCTTGGGTAGGGGGGCTCAGTGAGTCCCGTCAGCACCACGGGCTGGCCCCCATCAGAGGCTGCTTCTCTCCCCACAGAGCCTCCCTGCCTGGCAGAGCTGGAGCGCATCCAGATCCAGGAGGCTGCCAAGAAGAAGCCAGGTGAGGAGGCAGGTGCCCCAGGGTACCTCTGAGGCCCAGAGGCTCTAGCCTGTGGGTGTCATGGAAAATGCTGAGTTCAGAGGAGGCCCTGGCTTAGGAAGACAGGAGAGGGAAATTCCTCTCCTGTTTATCCTCGTGGTGAGGCAAGGTCTCCCAACCAGCCCCTCAGTGTGTTTTAAGCACTAATTTTGTGCCCATTCCTGCTGGGACTGTAGGTAGAAATACAGAAAGTTCCTTGAACCCTCCTTTCAATTCAGTTCAGTCAGTCAGTTCAGTTCAGTCGCTCAGTCGTGTCCAACTCTTTGCAACCCTGTGGACTGCAGGGTGTGCAAAGCTGAAGGGAGGACCCCCCCCCCCACAGCAGATGCTCATGTTCTCAGCAAATACTTGAGTGCCAACTCTGGAGAGACAGCAGTGAACCCTCGCAGATCAGAACTGATGGGCAAGACAGACATGGTCCCTGGACTCAGAAAGCACACAGGCTACTTGGGGAAACACAACCCACAAATTGACACACCAGAAAGAGCTCCTGTGTGTGTGGTGCCGAGGGAGAGCACAGCGGACAGAAGTCAGCAAAGGCCTCCCTGGGGTGCTGGTGTCCAAGAGGAGAGCTGAGGGGATGAGAGTGAGCCAGCCAGGAGCAAAGCCGAGGGCAGGGAAACGTTCTTGGGAAACAGAAAGCTCATGCTCTTGGCTGAGCCTGGTGGGTGAGCGGACAGATGTCCACGAGGCAGGTCCCATGGGGCCTCCCAGTTCCTGAGTGCAGCCTGGCATTTAACTGAGCAGTGACACCAGTGTACATGGAGCCCCCTAGAACCTCCCACAAGGCCGTACCGACTGAGAGCCCAGTGGCCCTCGGGCTGGGTGTAGCGCCACTTCTGTCAGGAAGCCAGTCTCTGCCTCCTGGGAGCAGTCCTCTCTGGTCTGTGCTCCTGGAGCGTGTGCACTGAGCAGCTGTCCTTTTACGCAGGTCACCCCACAGAGTGGGCAGTCTGTCTATCCCCGGGGCCCCGGGGTGGGGGTCTCACTGAGTGAACTAAGGAGCAATCTGAAGGAAAGTGGGGGCCCCCGAGGGCAGGTCAGAATCAGAGGACTGGGAGGAAAAAGCTGGGCATTAGCAGGCCTAGGCGCAGCCCAGGATCCAGGGCGTCCGGCACAATGAGGTCAGATTGGCCATCCTACAGGACTGGGGGGCCATGGAGGCAGATGGGACCCATAGCAGGGGCTGAGCAGGTGGCTTAGAAAGGAAGGCTTTTTTGTTTGTTTGTTTCTGGTCAGTTGAACTGGAAGAAACGCTGGCATCCTGCCCTGGGTGTCCGAGCTTGTTAAGTGGTTGGTAGCTGGTCTGGCTGGGCTCTGGTGGGGTGGGGCCCACGTGCTTGTGAGTCCGAGGTTCCGGGAGCCACCTCTCAAAGGAGCCCACACCCTGAGGCCCCTGCTCTGACCCTATGGGGCCTGCCCCACGCAGGGATCTTCATCCCAAGCTGTGACGAGGATGGTTACTACCGGAAGATGCAGTGTGACCAGAGCAGCGGAGACTGCTGGTGTGTGGACCAGCTGGGCCTGGAGCTGACCGGCACCCGCACACACGGGAGCCCTGACTGTGGTAAGCCAGGGGCCGGCAGCCGGGGGCCCCGCTTGCTGGGCTGGGCTTCCCTGCCGGCAGGGTCCTAACCTGCCCCTTGGCTGGTTCCCCTCACAGACGACATCGTGGGCTTCTCAGGGGACTTCGGGAGCGGTGTCGGCTGGGAGGACGAGGAGGAGAAGGAGACGGAGGAAGCAGGCGAGGAGACAGAGGAGGAGGAGGGCGAGGCGGGCGAGGCGGACGATGGAGGCTACATCTGGTAGACGGCCCACGGGGAACTGGGGCAGGCCAGGGTGCTGACGGCCGGGGAGACACGGCAGCAGAGACCTGGACAGAAGCAGGCAGATTACAAATGGATCCAGAAAATACAGCCTAAAGGACCCTGGCTCCAATGGGGAGGACCAGACGTGTGAGTGCGCATGGCACGTGTGTGGATGCACGGCCAGGATGTATGACTGCGTATGCAAGAGTGTGTGTGTGTGTGTGGCATGCACTGACGAATGTGTCCTTGGTCCACACTGCTAGTGGCAGAGGGTCACCCAAAGGCCCCGAAGGCCTCTTGTAGCTGTTTTCTTCCATTTGTTACTTCTGAAATACGCACATTCACACATACGCACACCCTGCAAAGTGAAAATTGATTCCGAATGGCTTCTGTGCCCCCTTGCCAGCCCCCCAGCCCCATCCAAGCCGCCCTGTCACCCTGGGGTTCCTGGTCCTGCCTTTCTGTCCTTGCCTCGACCAGCCCCCTCCTCCTGCCTGTGCCCTTCCCTGCTCCCCGCGCCCCACCCCCCCGCCCCCCGGCCCTGTCCCTTCTGGAGTCAGGCCCTGGCCTGGTGGGATGGGTCCCAAAGGGGAGGGAGGGCAGGGAGCTGTCTGCTGGCCAGTTTGGCTCTGACATTCCCCCTCCTCAGACTCAGATGAGGTGAGTCGGGCACCCACCTTAGGGAGCCCTTTCCCTCTGCTGGACTCTCCTCCTAACCCAGGCCAGGGCGAGCCGTGGTGGCTGAGAAGCTGGGGGCAGAGGCTGAGAGGTGGGGGAGGAGAAGGACTCGCCAGGCTGCTGGGATGGTGAGGGGGCCACGCGAGCGGGGGCTGGGGGTGGGGGGGGCGCCAGCGGGAGCTGCTTTTGCAGATCTCTTAGAGCTCTTAGGAGGAGAGGCGGGGTCGCCCTGATGTCAGAACAGCTCGGGCCTTCCCTGCAGCTCTCGGTGGGGCCTGGTCTGTGCTGCTCTGTGGAGGCAATGGGTGGCAGTTGTGCAGCTGAGCTCCCTCTGCTCCTGTCGGGGTGGGGGTGCACACCTTCCCCGTCTCCCTGGTTGGGGCCCCCACTCCAGGAGCCTAAAGATCAGGCAGCAGATAAAGAGCCTGGGTCTCGCCAGTGTGTGTGCCACCTCCTCCCTGACCCCTTAATAAATGCTCCCCTCCCATCCAGACCCATAAAGGCATTGTCCCTGAGGTCCTGTGACGGAGGGGACAGCTGCAGCCTTCTGCCCTCAGAGACCACGACATTTCCCGTCCCTCCTCCGAGAGAGGCACCCCTGGGCTGTTTCCAGCCCCAGTCCTCTCAGCTCCTGGGCTTTTCCCTCCTCCCCTATGAGGGATCCTAGGGCCGCTGTAGTGGAGGGCCTCTCAAGCGCTGGGGTGTTTAGGGCTGCGAAAAGTCAGAGGGGACGGGTCTGGGGTAGCCAGAATCTGAGGCGCTGTCTCAGTGCTTCCCCAAATCTGCTTACCAGGTGGCAGCTGGGGTGGATGAGCAGGTACCCCTTGGTTTGTTTTGTTTTTTTTTCCTACTCTGTCCAGTTCTCCCTGTTGAAGCAAATTTCCTAACACTTTGGTAAAGAATTTCTTTCCTGGGTTTGGGCCTCTGATGCCCTATGGTGTATGGCAAGTGCTGTGTGTATGTGTGAGTGTGTGTGTGTGTGTGTGTGTGTGTGTGTGTGTGTGTGAGCCAAGGGGGCCTGGCGTGTGAGGAGGAGCACCCTGTGTGCTGGGTGGTGGCAGGTGTGGGGTCCATGTGGTGAAGTTCCCTGGGCAAGCCTCCCAGCCTGGCTCCCTGGCTTCTTTACTTCCACCCTGGGATTCATATCTTCTAGGTCCTCCCTTGAGGGGAAATAACGAAACTCCAGTTAGCCCCATGAACCGCTTCTCATTCTCCAGCACAGTTCCGGCTGTTAAGGTGTCCCGCGCTGCCCCAGATCCCCCTTGCCCGTCTCCCGCCCCGCTTCCCAGCCTCCCAGCCCGCCCTCTGCTCCCCTGCTCGGTTCAGGGAAACACCGGTCCAGTCAGCCCTCTGCTCTCTGAGCGCAGCCCCTCTCAGAGCTACTTGAAACTTTGTGCTCTCACAGGATTGGAGTCTGTCTGTTTCCTCCCTCTGCCCTGGCTCAGACTTCTGGAACCATCTCCTGGGCGCAGCTGTTGAGGATGTTGGGGCGTCCTGGGGTGGAGGAGGGGCGCCCCTCTCCTCTCACAATGGCCCTCCCCTCCTGGGGGCACGCATCCTCTCCGTGTCTCTGGGTCTTCCGGCTGTGCACGTTTTTATGACCTTGTATATATGTTGTAGAAAGAAAGCAAAAGACACTGAACTAGACGCTGGTGGGACTCAGGGGTCCAGCCTTGCCCTGTCTGAAGCCCCTATGCTGCTTCACCCCACTTTCTGGGACCGAGGCCCCCAAAGTTAGACCAAGCAGCTTGAGCCCAGTGGGCTGAAGGCCTTCAGGTTACTTCCTGTCAGACAAGGTGCAGGTTTCCTTGTGAGCAAGACTGCAGGGCTGTCCCTCCTCACTCCTTGGATGTGTGCCCTCGACCAAGCTGTCTGCCACCCGGCCTCTTCTGCATCCCTCTTCTCTGTGTCCTCTCTCTGTCCTGTCCCCATTCCCCTGGTTTAGGCAGGCAGTGGAATTTGAGTTGTGTTGAAAAGAGCGTGACCAGATTTTCAAAGAAATTTCTGGCCTGGCTCTAGAGCTGCCCTTGGCCACCCCAGTCTCCTTTCCCCTGGGCGCTGGGAGAGACAGTCACGTCTAAATGGGACAGGTTGGAGTCAGAACAAACAAATGTGCCTTGAGAGACCACTCAGAGAGGATTCAGGGCAATGGGGAAGGAGGTGTGAGAGCTCAGGAAGGAGGAGGAGGGAAGCACAGCCGATGAGAGCGTGAGGGGGCGTGACTGTGCCCCAGTACCCCCTGGGGCTGTGACCACACGTGGCCATGGCCACACTTCCGTCCTCATGCCACCCCATCTGGGCAGGCCACCCACTCACCCCTCATGAGCTCCATGTGCTTTCAGCTTCACCAGAGTGGGTGGGGGGTCCATGGGCATCAACCTGGGGACCCTCCATTTCACCAAAGCCTCCCCCTCAGCCCTTGGGGAGAATGAATGGCTAATCCACTGACCCCCAGCATCATCATGAGGCTGTGGACTGGCAGGGGTCAAAGGGAAGAGACACTGGGGGTGCAAAAGGAGACTCGAGACATCCAAGGAAGTCCCAAGCAGAGCTTATAGCCTGAAGCCTACTTAAACTGTGTTATGTGCAATAACTGAGCTTAGAGTTAAGAATTGTGTTCAAGTGCTTGGATTTCCGTCTGTATATTTAAGTGCTGAAACTGTATCTCTCAGTAATTTTAGATGTCTTTAAAAAAAATCGAAAAACAAAGTGTTAGACCGTGTCTGTGCATTGATGGGCACTCAAGCGTCCGGTGGGTCACCCACCCTCTCCCCTGTGCCCCGCCTCCCTTTCACATGCCCCCTCCCCCCACTTCTACTTGGGGACCCTGCCTCGTGTTGTCTTTATCTGCCTATTAACTCAGCCTAAGAAAGCAAGTACACTTCACACATGCATAAAGGAAATAAAATGTTATTTTTAAGAAAACTGAAAATAAAAACTTTATAAACACCACCTACTGGCACTACTCTGATTATTCTCTCCCTCGGTGTCATTTTTCACAAAACAAGTTCCCAGAGTCCAGGCTTCTGGTCAGCAGGCTTCTCTTATTCAGTTTCATATGTTAGACCTCCATGAGGGTGGGGCTGCGAGGAGGGGCCTGATTTACTGGGGGAGGACCAGAAACAACTTAGAAACATTTTTGGTATTATTGTAAATATACGCGCTATATATACTTGTAGCTGCTAAGCTGCTAAGTCACTTCAGTCGTGTCTGACTCTGTGCGACCCCATAGACGGAAGCCCACCAGGGTCTCCCGTCCCTGGGATTCTCCAGGCAAGAACACTGGAGTGGGTTGCCATTTCCTTCTCCAACGCATGAAAGTGAAAAGTGAAAGTGAAGCCACTCAGTCGTGTCCGACTCTTAGCAACCGCATGGACTGCAGCCCACCAGGCTCCTCTGTCCTTGGGACTTTCCAGGCAAGAGTACTAGAGTGGGGTGCCATTGCCTTCTCTGATATATATTTGTAGATAGGCCAATAAATATATCTATATCACAAAGCAGAGATCAAACTCTATATTCTGCTTTTTAAAATTCAGCCTGTTATGAATCTTTTCCTATGTCATTAAAATTATTTGAAGACATGCCTTTTAAAATTTTTGTTTTTAATTTTATTGAAATATAGTTGATTTACAATGTCGGTTATTTTCAGATATACAGCAAAGTGATTCAGTAAAGAATATATATATTCTTTTTGGATTCTGTTCCATTTTAGGTTATTACAAGATATTGAGTGTAGTTCCCTGTGCTATACATAGGTCCTTGTTATCTATTTTATTTATAGTAGTATGTATATTTTAATCTGAAACTGCTAATTTATTCCTCTCCCCCACCCCAATATGACTGTAGTAGTTGATGTAGTATTCCACAATATGGATGTACTCTAATGAATTTAATCATTTCTCTGTTTTTTAATATTTCTATTGTTCCTAGTTTCTTGATACTCTCAGCTCTAGCCCTAGAACTTGATAACCATGACCTTGGTCAAGTCATCTGCAGAGGTGGAGAAGTCATCTCACAAGGATCACATAGAAGTGGTTTCTCAACAGTGAAGACCCTGCATAAATGTCTAGCTCTGCCCCTCGTGCCAGCCCATAGAGCAGACTTTGCCCGTCTGGCTGGAATAGATCCTAAGGAAAAGGAGCTACCTTCTGGGTGGGGGGAGTCTGTGTGCACTGGTTTTCTGCTCTCTGACACTTCTCACTGTCACCCGCAAGGTCAGAGGTCACCTGACCTTGTCACCTGGAGGCCCAGAAGTCTTCCTGGAAGGAAGTGTAAAGATGGATATGACTTGCCTAGAAGCTGCTCCCAGCATGCAGGTTGCAGGAGAAAGTAGGTTGGAGATGGAGATGGAGATCCCTGGAAAATGGTTCATTCTCTGGGTTTGTGGGGACCTATAGTTTTGGAAGTAGGGGTGCCATGGGGAGGTGTGGGGTCCTTGAGGTTGGATTGGTCAGTGGAAGCATCTTATACCAGTTTGTGAAGTAGGTACTATTATTAATGCCCATTTTGCCAGTGAGGAAACAGTCTCAGAGAAGTTTGGTAACCTGACCAAGGATATGCAGCTAGTGTGAAGCCTTGATTCTGTTTCCTAATTACTACCTCACACAAAGCAGGCTGTTATCAGTGTCCAGTGACTGCTCCTTGTATGGCCCCCAGGCTCCCAGAGGAGGATGGTCACCCTCACAGGGGTAAGCCAGGAAAGCTTCCTGGAGGAATGGGACTTCAGCTAGGCCCGCTACACGGGGAGGAGCTACCTAGTGGCTCAACCCTGGTCGCATATTGGGATCACCTGAGGGAGTCCAGGCCCCAAGCCCCACCCACAGAGATTCTGATTTCATTGTTCTGCGTTGGAGCCATCACTAGATAATGCTGATGTGCAGCCAGATGTGGCATCCAGACTAAGCAGATGGGAGCAGGGCATGTCCCTTAGGTGAGGGCAGGATGTGCAAGAGGCCAGGGCAGGAAGAAGCCCGTGAGGAGCCAGGACTGGGCCCCTGTCTCTGGGTGGGGGCAGTGTGAGGTCTGCAGGCCAGGTCACGGGCAGGAGCCAGGAGGTCCAGCGGTCCCCTGGCAGTAGGTCTTCCTTTTATTGTTTCATCTAATGTCAGTCACCAAGCCAGGCCTGGGTACTGGATCATCGAGGAGCCTGTAGTCTGCCATATGTGCCTGTGTCCACCCGTTAGGAAGCGTGAATATCTTCAACTTGCAGGGAAATGTTGGTGTTTGCACTTCATGATCAGCATTTGTTCAGGCAATGGGGAGGCAGAGGCTAGGCAGGGCCCAGGCTTCTGGAAAAGTTCATCCCTTGTCATCATAGCCCAGCGTCCTGGGTTCCCAGGGCGGTGGACAGAGGGCATCTCCCAGGGCAGGCCCGGGAGCTGACGCAGAAAGCGAGTGACGGGGATGCCGCTGCCACTGCTCCTCCCGGCCATGGTCCCTCAGCCCTGGTCGTCCCACCCGCTGCCTGCACTGTGGGTGCCACCCTGGTCTGGTACCTTGCTTTTCCACCGGATTGAGCCTCCTGGAGACAAGGACTGTGTATTTACTGCTCTCAGGTGAGTAGCCAGGACCTGAGAACAAATCTAAAAGAAAAAAGAAAGTCACACATAAACCCATAGAGAACCAGCCTCCCCACCACCTACCCTGTGGGCCCCATGCCTGTGGCTGGTCTCATCCTCTTTGGGTGGAGTGAGCTTAAAGAGGGGGTAGTTTTGACCAAGAACAAATAAGACACCAAACACAAAACAACAGCAACAAAACACCCCCTAGCTTAAAAAATAATTTAAAAAAATTTATTTTTGAGCAACACAGGTGAGGGAAAGGAGGAAAACACAAATGTTTCTCTCTTTCCATCAGCATCCCACGTGCTTATTGCATTATGTTGCTTAATATTCCCAACAACCCCAAGAGACAGGTATTATTACCCATCCACTCCCGTTCATGCAGGCAACAACTTCGCCTCCAGGGGGTGACCTTGATTCATTCCTGTATCCATGACCTGAACCTGGCCGGGCCGACTCCAGTGTGAGCCTCCGCGTTCTGCTGCCACTGCTGGGTGATCCCGCAGTGAGACAGTAAGAACCGCAGAAAACAAGCCATGGCAAACGTGGACAGAAGTGTGAGTGTCGGGGAAGAGCTCGGAAGCGAGGCCACCTGGGATTTGCCTGGTCCGGTCTCCGAACGTGGGTCAGCACCTCCCCACGAGCCCCAGTTTCTCCAGCTGTGAGAGGACGGGGTGGGACTAGACTACCCGGTTTTGTGATTCTGTGCCAGAGTGCAAAGGCAGGAGTCCTGACAGGCTCAGAATTTTCTTGCTCTCCCTCTCACATTCCACATTTCCTCTAATTAACCCCAAGGGCTCACACATTGGCAGAGCAAAATTAACTGTGCTTTAAAAAGAATGCTGGAGAAGGGCTGTGAGCTGTGGGAGCCATCTTTTGGAAGGCTCAAAAGACCAAAGGATGGAGTGACGACTGGAGGTTGAGAGGCTGGGGCCAGACGGACCGGGGTGCTTCCTACAGTTGAGGGGACAGGAGGAGAGAGCCATGCACTCTCCCTTCAGCCTGAGCACACTGCCACATGGCAGGGAGGGGCCGAGGAGGTCACCTCGCTGACACAGTTCCCCAGCGGGCGGCTGGGGCAGACAGTGGCCTCAGGCCCAGCCAGGTCAGAGCCTTCACGTGCATGATTTCATCCAAGCATTACACGGACGAGGACATTGTTACACAACTGTCTGTGACGAGTCCTCTCACTGCTGCTGCTGCTGCTAAGTCGCTTCAGTCGTGTCCGACTCTGTGCGGCCCCAGAGATGGCAGCCTACCAGGCTCCCCCGTAGTCCCGCTTTATAGAGGCGAGGCAGAGGCACTGGTAACAAAGCGCACGAGGCTGAGTGCCAGATGAAGAGGGCACGTGGGCGGCTGGGTGCTGGGCCCCTGGGGACTGTGACAGTCAATCCAGCTAAGTGAGGAGAAGGGTGGGTGGAGGGCAACGCTTGCAGATGGCTTGGTTCCCAGAGGACTTGCTCCGCACCAGGCCCTGTGCTGTGGATGCACTGACCCGGGCCATCTCCTTCACTCCTTGAGTCCAGAGAGCGTGGGGAGCTCTGAGGGCCGTGGAGTCCCGAGACAAGAGGTGTGGGGTGGGATGGGAGGAGGCCTCCCCTGCCCTCCAGGGGAGGAGGGCCTGTGCCCGGGCAACAACAAGTCCCAAAGCCCACGGGATCCCTAGCAGTTCCTCAAACACAGGCCAGGGCAGAGGCTGCAGGACGAGCCCACATCCATGCTCCTCTCCTAGAGTTACAGAACCCCCCGTTAATGGCGGGGCCCCTGGCCACCTAGACAAAGGCCACACCTCCCAGCCTCCCTTGCAGCTCCCCATGAGCAGAAGTGACAGGCACCACTTCCTGGTGGTGGTCTTCAGGAGAAGCTGCCATACCCCCACCCCCCAGCCCAACTCCTTACTTGGGAACACAGACACAGCTGCTCCATCTGAGGTGATACAACCGGAGAAGCAGCCTGGGCCCCACTCACCCCAGAGTCACCATTCCAGCCAGTAGAGAGACACGTAAGTGTTTATTTTGTTTAAATCATTGTTATTTTTAGCCTCTGATATAAGTGCCAAGTTGCTTCAGTCATACCTGGCTCTTGGCGACCCCATGGACTGTAGCCAGTCAGGCTCTTCTGTCCATGGGATTCCCCAGGCAAGAATTCTGGAGTGGGTTGCCATGTCATCCTCCAGAGGATCTTCCTGACCCAGGGATTGAACCCACATCTTTTATGCCTCCTGCATTGGTAGGTGGGTTCTTCCCCACTAGCACCACCTGGAAAGCCCTCTGATATAAGAGCCAAATCTATATCTGAATTACGAGGGTCTAGAACTCTTTTTCCCTGACCACAGGAAGAAGTAGATTTTACACTGGGCTGTGAGCGTGTAATCAGAATAGGCCTTCATGAAGCAATATCACCCCTTCCCACACTCTGCATTCAATATTTTAACTTTAGTTTTTTAAATAAAATGCTTATCGTGTGTTCACTAAATTTTGTCACGACCTGAAGTCTGAAAAACACTGTTGAGGCTATTACCCAGGTTGACGTTGCTCCCCTCAGGCCACCAGCTTTCCCACTTTTCTGTGACCACCCACTGCCCCTCACTATCTCTCTCACACCACTCTTTTTTCCCCCTATTTCTAATAGTCATTTGTTCAAAAGACTATGAATTACTTACTCTGGGGCAGAAACTGCTCCAGTGATCATCCTGTTAACAGTAGCTGGGAGCTACTCTACCCTAATCAGTGTTCAGGGGAGGCTTCCTGGTGGAGGTAGCATATACACTGGTCCTTGAAGGGCAGAGATAAATGCGGATGAGCAACACATCGCAAGACTGGCCTCAGTATTAGCCTCTCCCAGCCTCCCAGTCTTGAGGCTCTAGCCACATGGTTCTTGCTTCCCTGCCTGAAAAGAATCCAAATCTTTCCCGCCATAGGGCCCCCACACTCTGTTCTCTGTGGCTGGAATGCTTTCCTCCCCTTTGATCACCCGGCTTCTACGCACTGCTGAATCCCCAGCACTGATCACCTGATCTGTGCCTGTCTCTAAGCAGGTGGTGATCGATAAGTGTATGTTGAATGAATAAATTCTAACTTAGCCCGATTCATCTGTTGCTTGGACAACTACAGCAGCCTTCAAACTGGCCTTCTAGCCCCTTCCTTTCTAGGAGTCTTGGTCCATCTTGGTCACAGCTGCCATGGAGGCAGGATTTGTTTCCTCTACATAATACCCTCAGTGACTCCCTATTACCCACAGAGTGAAAGTCAAATTCATTTTGACTGACCTCTTAGGGGCCTGATGATCTGACCCCCGCAGTCCTTTTGCTCCTCCTCTTCCTCTTCTTCCTCTCCACCTCCTGTACCTCAGAGTCTTAGTTTAGTCTGTACTTCCTGCCTTGCCGGGAGCCGGCATATTGTATATTGAGTGCATATTGCATATTGAGTGCAGCACTTTCCACAGCATCATCTTTCAGGATCTGGAATAGCTCAACTGGAATTCTATCACTGCCGGAAGCCAGCGTGAGGAACTCCGTCCATGACAAAGGTCATGAGGAAGGAGGCTCGGCATACGAAAAGGCGGATCGAGCCTCAGGAGTCCCCCTGGAAATTCTCAAGCATCTCTGCCTACTTTCTGCTTTGTGCTTTCACCTACACCTCTGACTTTATGGGGGGCTGTCCCCCACTACCTCTCTCTGAAAAAAGAGAGTTAGCTTACAGCTCCAGTTAATAATTCCTGGGTGTGACAGTGTTTTCAACCTACAAACTCCTTTGGAAATCCTCTAGCCTTCCTGAATAGGTTTTTCCGGCCACATGTGATTGTTCAGAGCCTCCCAACTGTGAGAGGCAGGAGATGTTCTAAACTGTCTAAACACAGATTCCTTTGAGTAGTTAAAAGATTGATTAGAAATTGTATTGGTGAAGGGTTTTTCACTTATTGGGCCAATGTTTGCTGCTAAGTCTCCATACTCCTTACCTACTGTGTCCTTGGCAGTGTATTGATTGATATAATGGGTGTATAGAAATGTAAGTAGTAGCCTCAATGTTTGTAACCTGGGACCCTTGAGTTAATTCTTTTCTTGACTGAGCCCACCTCACCTTTGCCTATAGGAATGCAGCTTTGTCCAATGCTTTTTTGGAGGCTGGTGCCTGACTTTGGAAAAATCACCTTTAGAGAAAGATAAGTTTCTTAAAATGTTAACAGGCCTCCTGGCCAGAAGATGATGTAATTCACCTGAACTTTTGCATATGGTAAGTTTGAAAGCCTGGCTTCGATTAGGACTGCTGTCCTTGCATGACTCCACCCCTTCCCCCATTATCCTCTATGCACAACTTAAGGTATAAAAACTACTTTGAAAAATAAAGTGTGGGCCTTGTTCACCGAAACTTGGTCTCCCCATGTCTCTCTCTCTCTCAAATTCTGGCTAAGTCTCCATCTGGAGTACGGAACCCGCCATGCTTGCTAATTATGCCTGGGCTTCTAAGATCCGACCGGGGAGGCCTCAGTGTCTCCTCTCCTTCTGGAGAACAGAAGGACACCTGCGGCCTACGTAAGAGGTGCAAACTTCTTGTCTTGAAGTTTTATTGGTCTCCCGGGTAAACCAAGCTACTCAGCCTCTTTTCTTCACTGAATTTTCCTACTGAGCTATCCTCATTCTATTACTCTTTATATCTTTGATAAATATTTAAATAAATAGGTCGCCTATGCCGTCTCTCCTTCAAATACCCTGGATCAGCTGGGGCTGGACCCCGGCACTGCCTGAAAAACTTTCTCCATTCTCTTCCTTTACATGGTAAACTCCTACACATTCTTCAAAACCCAGCTCAAACATCATGTCTCCTTCCCACCTCCACTCTGCTTCTGTCCCTCCCTGGCCTATATTCTGTCCTAAGATCCCTGGGCTGCATTTCCTTGATTCCCTGGGTTTTCCCTGCTGGAGGTCCTTGAGGGCGTGGATCATGTCTTGTCACATGTGTTTCCTTGAGTCCTGGGCCTTTCACAGGGCAGATAACCAGGATGTATATGTTAAATAAATGAGTGGCTAGATGAATTATCTTGTCTCAGTTCAGCCTGACAACTTCCTTTAAAAATCATCACTCCTGGTGCAGTTTATCACCACTAACTTCTCTTCAGGTACGTGAACAATTTTACCCTTTCCTGTAGAAACTTTCTTCAAATTGCTGCCAAGCTAAAGTATCACAATCATTTCATGTTGAAAACCAAGTGTCAACATTTTATAGAAAGTGCTGAAAATTTTATATTTAGTTAAAAGAAACAAGCTTCTATAATTTTTTTTTAAATCTAGTGAATTTGGTGCATTCAGGTATATGAAATTTTTGCCAAATTGGCTGCCTTACTGCCTCCTGAGCTACCCTCCCAGCTTATATTTCAAAAGAAACACTAGCCCAAAGGAATGACTCTCTAAGAATGGAAATGGGTGTCCTTTTGGGTAGAAAACAGAGAGGCTTTCATGCATTATCTTATTTACATTGTGCTTGGGTTTTCCTTGCAGTCACACTCCTGTGCTTTTTTAGCGTCACTCCAATAGCACCAAGTACTCACGTGCTCATCAGAAAGTGTTCGGGTGACCTCTCTCAACTGGAGAGAGGGCCACCAGCCTGCTCCTTTCTCTCATAGGCTGCTTGGCCACTGGGGATGGGAGAGTGTGGAAACAGGACCGTATCAGCCAGGACCCTTTGGTGCAAGCAACAGAAACTCAACTCAAGACTAGCCTAGGCAGAGAAATAATTTACTGGCCCTCATAAAATAGGAAGATATTGGGGCCGTTCTTGGAAGTGAAGGATAAAGTCTAGGAACCAGGGCCTCTGTGATGGCAACTGTGAGGTCAGTGCCCCGAAGGCTCTCCCCGGTGCTGCCTGATTCTCATCAACACTTTATTGTTTCTTTTCACCTGTTGGCCTCATTCACTCTGACTCCTGTTGTGTTCTCCATGTGGCAGAGAACTTGGCGGCTCAAGCAGAGAGAGAGCTGCTTGCTCCCAGAGTCTACACATCAGTCACAGGAAAGAACGACTGGACCCATCACTGCTGCCAGGTGGCTGGGGTGCTGTGAATGGCCAGCCTGGATCATATATCCACCCCTGTGGCCAGGACATGGGCTGTGACCAGGGGAAGGGACACAGGCAAGCATCTTGGAAAGATACAAACTAACAGTCCTCTATACAAATGGTGATTAGAATAGTTTCAGATCAGATCAGATCAGTCATTCAGTCGTGTCCGACTCTTTGCGACCCCATGAATCGAAGCACGCCAGGCCTCCCTGTCCATCACCAACTCCCGGAGTTCACTGAGACTCACATCCATTGAGTCAGTGATGCCATCCAGCCATCTCATCCTCTGTCGTCCCCTTCTCCTCTTGCCCCCAATCCCTCCCAGCATCAGAGTCTTTTCCAATGGGTCAACTCTTCGCATGAGGTGGCCAAAGTACTGGAGTTTCAGCTTCAGCATCATTCCTTCCAAAGAAATCCCAGGGCTGATCTCCTTCAGAATGGACTGGTTGGATCTCCTTGCGGTCCAAGGGACTCTCAAGAGTCTTCTCCAACACCACAGTTCAAAAGCACCAATTCTTTGGCGCTCAGCCTTCTTCACAGTCCAACTCTCACATCCGTACATGACCACAGGAAAAACCATAGCCTTGACTAGATGAACCTTTGTTGGCAAAGTAATGTCTCTGCTTTTGAATATGCTATCTAGGTTGGTCATAACTTTCCTTCCAAGGAGTAAGTGTCTTTTAATTTCATGGCTGCAGTCACCATCTGCAGTGATTTTGGAGCCCAGAAAAATAAAGTCAGCCACTGTTTCCATTGTTTCCCCATCTATTTCCCATGAAATGATGGGACCAGATGCCATGATCTTCGTTTTCTGAATGTTGAGCTTTAAGCCAACTTTTTCACTCTCCATTTTCACTTTCATCAAGAGGCTTTTGAGGTCCTCTTCACTTTCTGCCATAAAGGTGGTGTCATCTGCATATCTGAGTTTATTGATATTTCTCCCGGCAATCTTGATTCCAGCTTGTGTTTCTTCCAGTCCAGCATTTCTCATGATGTACTCTGCATATAAGTTAAATAAGCAGGGTGACAATATACAGCCTTGACGAACTCCTTTTCCTATTTGGAACCAGTCTGTTGTTCCATGTCCAGTTCTAACTGTTGCTTCCTGACCTGCATACAAATTTCTCAAGAGGCAGATCAGATGGTCTGGTATTCCCATCTCTTTCAAAATTTTCCACAGTTTATTGTGATCCACACAGTCAAAGGCTTTGGAATAGTCAATAAAGCAGAAATAGATGCTTTTCTGGAATTCTCTTGCTTTTTCCATGATCCAGCGGATGTTGGCAATTTGATCTCTAGTTCCTCTGCCTTTTTAGCCTGAAGAAAAACCCAGGGATGTGGGTAAATATCACATATTTTACTTAGCTTGCTCGGGAGACCAGGACTTTTAGAAATTTAGATGCTTCACACTTAATTCCAACCGACTGACCCCACCCACCCCACACACATCCCTTCCAACTAAGCTCACTGCCCACTGCTCAGAGAATAAATATTCCTAGAGTGAATGAATGAATGAATCAGTCAATCAGTCTGTATATGCATAGGCCACACTTTCCTACTTCTGGGCCATCCACTGCTCGGTTTCATCTGGAACATAGGTCACCACTCCTGTTTCCGCTTGTTTTGATCATGCCCATCATTTAAGGCCCACTTCAAGTGCTGCCTCCTCCACGAAACCCCTGAGCCATAACCAGTAGGGATTTGTTTCTTTTTAAGAGTGGTTTCCTCACTCTTTATAGACTCCATAAAGACTTTGTGTTGTTTTATAGACTTTTATAGACTCTATATGATTTTATGTAGTTTGTATTATGTATCGGTTTAGCAGGAAGAGTTTCCAACAATTAGGCCATCGCAATTACTTCATCACACAAGTGGGAGGTAGTAAGTTCCCTGTCCCTGTAGGCTTTATTTATCGATCGACCGATCGATCAATATGTATTTATGTGGCTGCACCAGATCTTAGTTGCGGCATAAAGGTTCTTTTTTTTTTAACCTGTGGCATGTGAACTCTTAGTTGTGGCATGTGAGGTCTAGTTCCCCGACCAGGGATTGAACCTAGACCTCTTGCATTGGGAGTGCAGCATCTTAGCCACTGGGCCACCGGGGAAGTCCATCCTATAGACTTTAGAGCAGAGGCCTGTTTGGGGGTTGTTGTAAAAAGGTGAGGACCTCTTGGGTACTGTAGATTAGTTTACTAGGACCACTGTAACAAATTACCACAAACTGAGTAGCTTTAAGCAACAGAGATTTATTCCCCCACAGTTCTGGAGGCCAAAACCCCGAAATTACATCAGTGGGGTTGTTGCTTCTGGAGGCTGTGAGGGAGATGCATTTCCACGCCTCTCTCCTGGCTTCTGGTGGTTGCCAGCCATCCTTGCTGCTGCTGCTAAGTCACTTTAGCCGTGTCCGACCGTGCAACCCCATAGACGGCAGTCCACCAGACTCCACTGTCCCTGGGATTCTCCAGGCAAGAACACTGGAGTGGGTTGCCATTTCCTTCTCCAATGCATGAAAGTGAAAAGTGAAAGTGAAGTCGCTCAGTTGTGTCCGACTCTTCGCAGCTCCATGGACTGCAGCCTCCCAGGCTCCTCCGTCCATGGGAGTTTCCAGGCAAGAGTATTGGAGTGGGCTGCCATTGCCTTCTCCGCCAGCCATCCTTGGCACTCCCCAACTTGTAGATACATCACTCCAGTATCTATTTCACATGAAAGATGTCTCTGTGTCCTCTCTACTTGTTATAAAGACACCAGTGGTTGGAATTTAGAGTAATCTCAAGATCCTTAACTCATTCCATCCACAAAGACCCTGTTTTTCAAATAAGATCACATTCTGAAGTTCCTGGTGGACACGTATCTTTGGGAGACACTATTCAACACACTCTGGGGAATCCTGTGTAGGACAAACTAACACAAATCAAAGTGGCCACAGTAGAGGCCAGACAGGTACCTGGAGAGCACAGACCTCAGCCCCAGGCATCCTCAGGTCTGGTTTTCAAAAGAAGCCAGAGGTCAGACTTTGTAGGGAAAATATCTGGATGTTTAAATGTGAACAAAATATTCAAAACCTGAGAAAGCATTATGATCTATACAACTGTATATTTATAGACAGTACATCTGTATATCAGATTTGGCCTGCGGAGCGTCAGTTTATGACCCACCAGTGGAAGCTACAACTTGGCTTATAAGGAGTTCAGAAAAGAGCACGGCCCATGCACTTCTGCGAGAAGCCACCAGATGGCGCGCTGGCCATTGCATTAGCCAGGACTGGGAGACGTCCAGGGGCTGAAATCCAACAAGTGATTTTTTTTCAAGTCAGAGGTGGTGGGTGGAGGCGGGGTGGGGGTGGGGGTAAAGTAGAGAAGTGGGATTAAGTTGATGATCAGAGTTCATTCCATTTAAAACTTTGCATCCTTTTCTCTTTATCTTTGATGCCTGCTGTTTCTTGTCTGCTAGTGATACCTACTCCCTTGGCAGACAACACAAGTTAAAAAAGTAGTAAAGATATTACTATAGGAAAAAGAAAGGAAGAGCCAATTCAACAGCTTTTTCTTATTATAAATACATCAATTAAGTTTAAAAAATTGACACATACACACAGCAAACCATACAGGATGTTCCTGCCTCCCACTGCTAACACCAGCTATGTATGTCTCCCTCATTGCTTTGAGAGTTCTGAATTCAGGGACTGGGACTATTTTTGTTGTTATTGCACATATATAATACACTTCTCTTGAAAGGAAAATTCTGCATTGTTTGTACAATTGAATTAAGTACATCAGAATAGATAATTGCTAACTTCTATATTTATGAAAGTGAAAGTGTTAGTCACTCAGTCGTCTCCTACTCTTTGCAACCCCATGGACTGTAGCCCGCCAGGTTCCTCTGTCCATGGGATTTTCCAGGCAAGAATACCTCAGTGGGTTGCCATTTCCTTCTTTCTGTATACATGACCCTGGTAACTGTAAACTTGGAAAATTCTGAAGATGGGAATACCAGACCACCTGACCTACCTCCTGAGAAATTTGTATGCAGGTCAGGAAGCAACACTTAGAACTGGACATGGAACAACAGACTGGTTCCAAATAGGAAAAGGAGTACATCAAGGCTGTATATTGTCACCCTGCTTATTTAACTTATATGCAGATTACATCATGAGAAACACTGGACTGGAAGAAGCACAAGCTGGAATCAAGATTGCCAGGAGAAATATCAATAACCTCAGATATGCAGATGATACCACCCTTACGGCAGAAAGTGAAGAACTAAAGAGCCTCTTGATGAAAGTGAAAAAAGAGAATGAAAAAGTTGGCTTAAAGCTCAAAATTCAGAAAGCAAAGATCATAGCATCCGGTCCCATCACTTCATGGCAAATAGATGGAGAACCAGTGGAAACAGTGGCAAACTTTATTTTTGGGGGGCTCCAAAATCACTGCAGATGGTGACTGTAGCCATGAAATTAAAAGACCCTTACTCCTTGGCAGGAAGGTTATGACCAACCTAGACAGCATATTAAAAAGCAGAGACATCACTTTGCCAGCAAAGGTCCGTCTAGTCAAGGCTATGGTTTTTCCAGTGGTCATGTATGGATGTGAGAGTTGGACTATAAAGAAAGCTGAGCACCGAAGAATTGATGCTTTTGAACTGTGGTGTTGGAGAAGACTCTTGAGAGTCCCTTGGACTGCAAGGAGATCCAACCAGTCCATCCTAAAGGAGATCAGTCCTGAATATTCATTGGAAGGACTGATGTTAAAGCTGAAACTCCAATACTCTGGCCACCTGACGCAAAGAGCTGACTCATTTGAAAAGATCCTGATGCTGGGAAAGATTGAAGGCGGGAGGAGAAGGGGACGACAGATGATGAGATGGTTGGATGGCATCACTGACTCGATGGACATGAGTTTGAGTAAGCTCTGGGAGTTGGTGATGGATAGGGAGGCCTGGCGTGCTGCAGCCCATGGGGTCACAAAGAGTCAGACTCGACTGAACGACTGAACTGAACTGAATTTGGGGAGGGAACATTTCCAGGAACTTAATTACACCTAATCAGTTTCAATTTTAGATGCAATGCTTAATGATGTGTTCTTAATTTGTAATATAAATGTATATTTTTTATAATGGAAGTGTTAAACATTCACGAAAAAGGACGGCATAGTATAACGAACCCGGGATATTGGTGTTGGCTCTGTGTGATACTCATCATGCTGTTAGGAAGCCCAAACTATCACACATGAAGCAATCACATGGAGAAGCCCTGAGACTACATGAAAAGAGAGAGAGATGCTTGGTCATCTCCCCAGCCACCACAGTCCTATGCAGTTCCAATGCCAGCTTCCCACTGACTACAACCTCATGGGATCGTGAGCTGGAACCACCCAACTGAGCCCAGCCTTGACTTCCCGGCCCACAAATACCATGAAAGATAATAAGATGGTTGTTGTTGCTTCAGGCCACTAAGTTTTGGGGTGATCTGTTAGTAGGTAAACAGAGTGTTTGGGAATTTCCCCCTGGGGATAGGTAGTGAGACCCTCCTAAGCCTTGGGTGGAGTGAATAACTTTCTGTGTGATCTGATTTCAGTCACCCCCAAACATTCTGTTGTTTGTGCCAGAAAGACCACCATTAGAGGCTGGCTCTTTGAGATGTGTCTTTGACTCTCCTGTGAGAAGTGAACAGAGTTTCAGACCCCATCTCACCCTACACCTCTTTGATGGAACGAGTCAACTCTTTTCCTCAACGGGGTCAGCAGAGGGGAGCTGCAAGGCGTACCCCTGGACAGACTACCTGTATTAGCAGACCCCTCAGCCACACATCAGATTTGTCCTGCACCCTAAGGCTAGACAGCAGGAGGCTTTGTAACACATATGTTTTATATACAACTTAAATATCTAGTCATGGCATTATATGACAGTGACTTCTACAAGACAGTGACTCTTAATTTCTTGGGAGCTGCAGCCATTTCAAGAAACTCATGAGACTTTTCATCTTTTTCCCATAAAAATACCCTTAGGCATATAGACATACAAATGTAGTTTTAGATTCTATAAATAAATACACTCTTTATCAATATAAATAAATTTTATTATCTAGCTATAATTTTAATTGTTATGACTGCATAACATTCAATTGTGTGGCGTTATTGTAATTTATTTAACCAGTCTCCTATGGTTGGACCTTAGGCGGCTTCCAAGGTTTCTGTGTTTTCAACTGTACTAAAAATCTCTGCCCCAAGATTTTTGTAAGCATCTTCTCCTGGTTCTTAGTTTTTGCTGGTTGCATCTTATGTGTCCTTGTGGCTGTTTTGTGTTTTTGGAACAAGACAGGGCATGTTTAATAAATGCACACAATGTTTTAGAAATGAGAAATACACGAGTTGGAGCCTCCTCTTGCTGTAGCCTTGGGGTGCAGCCAGGGGCTCCTGGCTTGGCCTCACCCAGGCCTGGGAGAAGGGAGGGTACTGCATGGAGGGGAGGCGCTGGGAATGTTTTCCAGCCAGCAGGGTGTCAAGGATGCCTGTGATGCAGGCTGGGGGGGAACCTGGTCTTGCTACCTAGCTGGAGGAGCAGTAATTTATGTCATGGGATGAGGAAAAACAGGAGCTGTGTCTTCCGTCCTGGAGCCGGGGGTCCCGGGGAGTGGGGTGGCAATGTGGCAGGAAGGTGGAAACAGCTGCCTTCCAAGAGCCTGGGTGCACCGGCCGACAAATCTTTATGTCCATAAAGTGAGCCTTCAGCAGTGGGCAAGGGCTTTTCCTGGTGCCACCAGCAGCAGCCAGAGCCTGCCCTTGGAAGTGGGCAAGGCCCAACGAAAACAGGCGGCAGAGAAAGGGGCCTTTGTGGAGAGCGGAGGGTGGTCGGGGGGCTGGAGGGAGGTTGCCAGTGCTGTGTGGCCAGGGAGGTGGCCGGCAGGTGCTGCCACCGGGTCACCCCTGTTTACTGGAGGAAAAAGCCCAACCCAAACTCAAAGTTAAAAATTCAGTTTTATTTGGAGATCTTACTGAGGACTATAGCATGCACAGACAGCCTCTCAGATGGCTCTGAGGAGCTGCTCTGAAGAGATAAGGGAGGAGTCAGGAAGAAACCACAATTGAACATCAAAAGATTACAGCTAATCACAAAAAAACTGTTATCTTCCGTTAATTATTATGGGAAGATGCAAGAATCTGGGTTCATTGAAATTGTTCTCCAGACTATCCCCTACATAGTCTTAACTATCTAGGGCCAGTATCCAAAGCACAGAATTTTTCCTGCTTTTCTCCATCCTGAACTCCCCTTAGGGTGCACGGTCAGTGGGAAGCTGCCGTGGCTAATGGCTCGTTCCTTGTAGAACTGGGGCAGTGGCAGCGGTCCCTGTCCACACTCCGATGCTGCTGCCCTGGTGGGGGTGAGGGTCGCTAGCTGCGAAAGGGACCGTATGGAGTGTATATTGTGCTAGGGGGTGGGGACTTTGGTCTCCAAAGCGGCCTGCCTTCCTGCCTCCCTTCCTTCTTCCCTCCTTCCCTCCCTTTCTCTCTTCCTGCTTTCCTTCCATTTTATTTTTGTTCTTGTTATTCTTTCATTATTTTTCTTTTAAAAGGTCTTTCTCCTACTTAATTTTGGTAATTACAAGAGTGACATGGACTCATTTGCTTGGTGAATCCATACAAAGATGGAACCAGGCATAGAGATCCTCTCCCTCCCCATTCCCGTATTAGCCCTGGGGACCCTTTCACCCTCCATATGTCTGTACAAGCACGTGGAAAGTTCTGTACAACTAGGATCTTACTAATATTTGCTAAAAAAAAAACAAAACCCAAAACCCCCCTCAGGCCTCGCTGTCCCAGTGGTTTTTAGCATGGAATATTTAGAAACATGCTAAGGCTTTTTTGTTGTTCCTTTTTTTTTTTTATTTTTGACAACGAGGAGGCAGAGTTGGTGTGACGTGAAGGGAAAAGGGATGCTGAATGTCCTGTAATGTGTGGGGCAGTTCTGCACCTGCGGTTCCCGGAGAGGCCCAACTCGGCAACACACTTTCTAAATTTCACAGGATGTGCACAGTCCTCCAGACAGTGGAGCTGTGTCTAATCTACCTAAAAAAAAAAAAAAAAAATGCAGACTATGCAACAGGAGGAATCTACCATGTCCATTCAATCATTTCTCTTATAGAGAAACGGCTCTTCAGATACTTACGTTGTTTCGAGTTTTTTTTTTTTTTTCCCCCTATTTCAAATTGTATCACAAAACCACTTCTTTTTATATATCCTTTTGGTGGGTGCTTCTATTCCTCTAGGAAACCTGTCAGTGTTGGGCTGTGAGGCTATAGTATGTGTATTTTGTGTTTTAGAAGAAAGTGTCAGGTAATTTTCCCAAAGAGTGATGCAGTGTGCTCACAGCAGAGCACAGCTGGCTTCCCGGGCACTCTCAGTGCCCCTGGCTGTTGCTGTTTGATGTTTGAAATTCTTGCCTATTTGCACAGTGAAAACCAGTATTTCATTGTGGCTTTCATTTATATTTTTCTGACCTCTGAGCATCTTTTAACACTTTTTTTGGCCACTGCTCCATAGATGCCTCTGGGGAGGCAGTCCCTCTGGGAGTCAGGGGATCCCTCGGCAGTAAAGTGCCTTTCTCATCACATCATATCAAAGTGTATGGTCAACATGACTTACCACTGTTGATGATAACCTTGCTTAGTAATCTTTGCACAAGGGCCCTGCATTTTCCTGTAGGACCAGGCCCTGACTCTAATATATATATCCTTCAGCACCCGCTGGGGCAGCTGCCCAGGCTCCTGCCTTCCCAAACCTGCTTGTCTGCTCTCCAGGATCCCTAACTCTTGGAGACACAGGGCAAGCTCTCCTGAAAACTCTGCCTATGCTTCTGGGTCACTAGATGGCAGGCCCTCCTCCTTGCAGGAACCCCAAGTTTCCATGCAGAATTCTGAGGGTCCCCCCTACTGGCGACAGGGTGAGCCACCTTCCCACCATGGGGCCAGGTGAAGAGTTATTTGTCATCTGAATTTTTTCCCCTCAAGGAATATCATCCTCCACACCGACTGAGTGAGGGTGGAGGCTACTGGGGTGGGGTCAGTTTGGCTGGCATTGAGGGCTCTGGGGAAAGGGGTTAAGCCCCAGATGGGCGGCTCTCTAAAGCCTGGGCCCCATTCTGCCTTAGAGATCTGCTTTGCTTTTCTGCGACTTTTTGAAACCATGGGACAAGTCTCTCACCTCCTGTTATGCAGCTGAATGAACAAGTGCATCCCGGTGCTGATTCTGGGCCCTCTTCATAGAGACCAAGCATCTGCTGTACCTCAGCCCGAGTCGGGCACAGGGCCACAGCGGTGAAACAGAACCAGGCAAGGCATGGACTCTGAGGGGGCTCTCACATGACAATGAATCTGAAATAAAGCGGATAGCCAGCAGTCCTGGGCATGAACACCCAGCAAGCTGGAGAGGAGACTGCTCCTCTCAAGCAGATTTGCAGTGGGGGTGGGGTGGGGGTGGGGAGCGGGCAGCGTTCCTAAGAAAGAGTTTAAACGGAGACCTGAAGGGTGAAGGGGCAGAAAGTGTTCCAGGCAGAGCTAAGTATGCACAATGTGAGAGCTGCGAGTTTCAGTTTTATTGGATAACTTACTGAGGACTACTCAGTAGAGGGAGGAACTGCTCCGAACAGGGAGGCGAGGTCAGCATAAACCTGATTTTGATGAAGGGGGTACATGCAACCAAGCACATATCTCAGTAGAAGTTGCTGCTGGTCACGCGGAGCAGAGGTGTCAGTGCTTTTAGCGCTTTTCTAAGTGTGGGAAGATACAAGAATCCGCATTTGAAAAAAAATTTCTCATGGAAATACTTACCTGTCTGAAGGCCTGTTTTGTCGGTTTTCCCAGAGCACAGAGTGCCTTGTCCTGATCTCTGTTCTGAACTCCTGGGCGTGTTGAAGGTCAGCAACTGCAGTGACTAATGACTTAATTCTGTGGAACTGGGTGGCGAGCGACATTTTTTAGTTAGCAGGTCAGCAGGACAATAGATCTCACCCTGCCGTGAAGAGGGGAGGGATAGCTCCTGCGTCATCCCCACTGCTTGCCTGCCAGCCTCAGTTCTGGTGGCATTTTCCTGGGGTGGGCGTCCCCAGACACAGCTGGTTGCAGGTGTCCGTCTCCATGGCTGCCAGCCACCTCTGGGCAGGAAAGTGTGGGCATCAGGCCTGCTCTTCCCTGTTCTTCTGTCCTCCAGCCCCACCCTGGCCTTGCCACCACCACCTCACCCTGTAATTTCCCTGTCTGCCATGGGAGCTTCTTTAGGATTTAACTGGAACTGCTCCCTCAACCCCCTCCCTGAGACAGGCCTCGGCCCACCCCCCACCATCGCCTCCCTGCAGAGGCCTAGGTCATGTGGTGTGGAAGACAGGGGGCTCAGGCCTTGTCTGGCCCTACTGTGGCTCCCTTCTGGCGTGTCATGGATCTCTCTGCCTCTTTCCAAACTCTTAGCACAGAGTTCATCTGCAGGGAATGTAGAAAACTCCTTAGGATCTCAGATGGTAAGGAACCAGAGGTAGAAACTGTCCCCATGCTGCGGAGGGAAAAACTAAGGCCGTATCATAACCTGCTGGCTCAGGGGCTTCACAGTGTGGAGACAAGAAGTCAGGCCTACAGAGTGGGGCTCTGTCCTGGTCTCCACCAACCACGAGGTCTGGCCGTGGAAGACTCTCAGAACCTCGGTTTCCCCGCCTGCAAGTGGAGATAAAGCTCTTTCCGTCAGGGCTGCCATGAGGTGTAAACAAAGTTAAAAGGCTGCAAAGAGACTAGCTCCTGGGGAAAACTTGTTGTTTGTAAGATAAGCCCCTCGCCTCAGCCCTGCCCAAGCCTCTGAGTACGTAAACCTTGAGCAGCTTCAGACAGAGCTCAAAGGAACAGATGTTGGAGCTGCATCTTCCTGAGTAGCCAGGAGGAATGTGGGAGGGGCAAGGGGACAGGAGGCAGACATTCTTTAAGGGTGTCTATGTGACAGCGGCCAATTTTGCCCTGTCTCTGACCCCAGTTCCCTATCTGTAGAGAAGAATCCTAAAACCTCACCGATGCATGTATTTATTAGCAACTCATCAAATTAGAAGCTGTTATTATTACTGTTACTATTACTATTAGTTGCTTTGCATCGATGAGGGAGATGTGGGGCAGACGTGTGTCCCTATTTTACAGATGAGGACAGTACGCAATAGGGGAACCCCAATGACAGACTTGCCTCCTCTCTGTGCATCCTCGCAGAGAGAGAGGAGTGGCTCTGGAGATGAGGTGGGTCAGGGCGGGCCTGAGAAGCAGGGCTAGGATCCAGATTAGGTCACTGGGGGACAAGGTGCTGGAGGAGACGAAAACAAGCCCAGACCATTTCCTGGTTGGGCACTGAAAGCCAACACCACCTCTTTCTGCTCCATAAATAAATTTCACATTTAAATAAATATGGAACGGCATGACATTATTTTTCTTCTGCAAAAGAAAAGAGCATTTATCCGGTCTCCAGAAGCTGGTTCCTTATTTCCAGCTCCTCTCTGACCTCACCCAGGGGCAGCCGGAGAAAAATTTTCTCATCCCCTGGGGGGAGTCAGGTCAGGAACAATGTGTGAGCAGCTCTAGGTCCCAAGCCGCAGACAGACTCTGTTCCTGAAATTCTTCTATAGGTAGTTGTTGGGAACTCGAAGTGGATTTTCCCTCTGAAGTAATGTTGTCAGGGCTTCTTTCGTTCCCAGGCTGGCCCAGAAGCCTGTTTTGGAGGAAGGGAGGAAAAAGCAGGGGTGCAGGAGTCAGATTACCTGGGGTAACCCCAGCTCTGCTGTGTGACCCTGGGGAAGGGACTCAGCCTCTCGGGGCCTCATCTCAGGCTGTCAGGGTCAGGAGATAGTTCTCCAGAGGCCTCTGGAATTTCTGGAGTCTTGTGACACCTTTTGTTCTGGACTATCTTTCCAAGGGTGTTTGTTTAGCAAACAGCCTTGGCAGATAAAGACAGTGTCTCCCTTGGGCAGAGGGCAGATTTGTTTGCTTTCCAGGACAATGAAAACAATGTCTCCTCCAAGGCAAAGATCCAGCAGGTTTGCTAGAAGCCGCTTTTATAAGGCTGCTGCTGCTACTGCTAAGTCGCTTCAGTCATGTCCGACTCTGTGCGACCCCATAGATGGCAGCCCACCAGGTTGCTCTGTCCCTGGGATTCTCCAGGCAAGAACACTGGAGCGGGTTGCTGTTTCCTTCTCCAGTGGAAATATAAGGCTTTATAAGGCTAGGGGTTTTCTAGTCTCAGGATTCCTTGGCTGCGACACCAGCCCTTTGTGGGCACAGAGTTCCCCTGGGCCTGCCTCCCACTTGGCCCATGAGACAAGGGGGCAAAGGGAACCGACATGAACATGGAGCTCGTGTCCCCTCTTCTACCTGCGGGTCTGTTTTCTCTGTCCCAGAAGTCTTCTACCTTTATTTAAGGCACTGGCAGGCTGGCTGCTGGCTTATGAGCAAGAGGGAAATCTCAGGCCTGCCGCCGTTCTTGGCAGTCCATGCCTGACTCTAATACCCACCCTGCTGTGGGAGGGTAGGAGGCCTGGCCCTTGGTGGGGAGTTAATAAATGATGTTTGGAACAATTTTACTATCAGCGTATGGGAGGCCAGTTATTCACAAAGAGCCAGTGAGAATTCCCACCCAAGACGCCAGCAGTACAGCACGGCCTTGGCCCTGGGGTTAGGAATTCCATCCCGGCAGGATCTGACACAGGCTTTCTGGGGCAAGGGCTTTCTAGGTAGACTTCAAGTCCCTTTTGACAACCCCCTCAGCCTCCTCCCCTCTCAGAGGCAGCCTCTATGATCAACTTGAAATACATCTTTCCAGGCCTTTCCCTGTGTGTAGATATGCTTAGAGAATGTATACTTGACTTTTACAGAAATTATTTATACTATATTATCTTGCACTTTTCATTTTTCTCTTAAAAATACATCCTAGACACCTTTCTGTGTCAGCCCACTTGGCTCTTAAGAACCGCTGGACAGCGTTTCTAGAACGATAGTTTTGACCGATAACAAAATTCACAAGCTAGAAGTCAGGAGGTCTATTTTACTTGGCGGGCTTTCTGAGGACTTCAAGTCCAGGAGACAGCATCTCAGATAACTCTGAGGAAGCTGTTCTGAACAGGCAAGTGGAGGGGGTGGTGGTGAGGGGGTGGAGGGAGGCAGGATATTTAGGAGTTTTTACCAAAGAAGACCAGGTAGGTGGAATATCAAAAGATTACAGTTAATAAAGGAAAACCAGTTATCTCAAGGAATTTGGTGCTTTTCTATGTTTCTGTATATGGGAAGGTGTAAAAGTCTGGGCTCACTGAAGTCATTCCCTGGCTATGAACCTCAGCTCTCTGGGCCCGGTGTCCTGGGTTTTCTCATTCTGAGTTTCCTCAGGTGCACCCCTGGGGGTGACTGCTACACGGGCTTGGCGGTGGGCACCCCCTTTGTCTCCATCCTGAGTTCTCTCAGGGCTCACCATCCAGGCGGCCATAATGTAATGGCTTGGTGGCTGCAGTATCCATTGTTTACTGAGAGTTTACTGATAGTTTTAGTTCTCAGCTGCCATTTATTTACTACTCCCTTCTGGATGGACATTTAGTTGCCTCCACTTTTCATCAGCACAAAGATGCACACCGCACATATTGAAACACCTCCTTTGGATATGGGTGAGGGCTTCTCCAGGGCAGAAAAGAAGGTGACACTGCGCCCCCCGCCCCCCGCCCCACCACCCCGCAGATTAGAAATATGGCAGTGGGGACCCTGAAGGGCTGCAGACTTCCTCA
The DNA here is from genome assembly GCF_055505025.1 of Bos grunniens. NCBI lineage: Eukaryota > Metazoa > Chordata > Mammalia > Artiodactyla > Bovidae > Bos > Bos grunniens. The sequence continues at coordinate 18,090,739 of NC_141192.1, forward strand.
GATCCCCTGGTGGGTCGGAGGATGCAGTGATCTTAGCCCCGGGGCTCCCTCTTCCTTTCCACTAGGAGTCTCCACCCTGAGGGAGTGAGAGGGCCAGGGCACCAGCCTGGGGGGGAAGGAGGTAACGGGGGCTGGGCCGCAGCAGCTCTCCCCGAGATGCTGGCAGGCCCAGAGGAGAAAATTGCTGAGGCACCAGAGAGGCCCCTGAGGAGCCATCATGGGGGTACCCAGAGGGGAAATAGATGCTTGCCAAGGGCTGCTGGGCCCCACGTTTCCTAAGAACCCTCTCCTGGGTGCCCAGTTTGGAGAGAGGCTCTGTCAAGGATGATACTGGACTTAAAAGCTAGGAGGTCCTCTTGAGGGGCCCAGTCCTCTCAAGCTCAACCCAGAGACCATCCACCAGTCCTAAGTCCGCTAGGTTGTGGCTACCTGTCACATATCCCTGTGGCCCAGGCACTCAGACCAAACCAGTCAGGCAGCCCACAGGGCAAGATCTGAGGGAGAGACCAGCAAAGACACCAAGCCAGGCCTCAGAAACGCCAGCTCGTGTCCACAAGAGCCCCTGCCAGGCACTGTGCTGGGCTTGCTGAGGGCAGCTACGGAAGGCACTGCTTGCTGAGGTCAAGCTAGCACAAGAATATGACATCCAGCATAACAAGTAAAAGAGAATGAACTCACTGTTCAGTAACTAACAACTCTCAGTACTTCCTGGGAACTGACATGCCAGGCTCTGTGCTAAGTTCTTTATTCTATTGCCCCTATCATCACATTAACCCTGTGCGGTGGGCTTTATTATAACCCTGTTTTGTTTTTTTCACAGATGAGAAAATAGCTCAGAGAGGTTAAGGAACTTGGTCCAGGTCCCGCAGCTAGTAAACCAGATGCCTGGGACTCAGACCCATGCTTCTGACTCTGGCCTTCTGCTACCAAAGGGTTCTTAACCTTGAGACTCATGGACCCCCTTGAGACTCTAATGACAGCTCTGAACCTTCTAATCAGAAAAAGTGCCTGCAAGATAAACATCCAACCCACTCACAGGCGTGAGGCCCCCTTCCTGAGCAGGCGGCTATGCTCAGAAGGGCCCCAGGCCAGTTGTTGGCATCATGAAATTTTTAATACTTTCTGAACAATGGGTTCCACATTTCGTTTTGCCCTGGGCCCTGCAGATTATGCCCTGCATAAGCCTGCATTTCTTATGCACAAGCCACACACACCACAATTTGCAAACGACTTCAGATGTGCAGGAATCCCATGAGACCATTCAGAGACTCAAGAAAGACACGTCTTGCTTTCCCCTGCTTCCTGGAAGGCCGTGTATGTGTACACACTGCATGTGTGTGTTTGCAGGTGTGTGTGTGTGTGTGTGAGTGTGCTGTGCGTGTGTGTAGCACACTGCCAGGTAGAACTGTGTTCCCTGGGGAAGGGAGCAGAGGAAGAGGTGGTGGGCTTGGCATCGCCCTCCACACAGTTCGTGGAGCAACTTCTTCACCTCTGAGAGAGTAAACCCAGTCCTGATGATAAACAGCCCGGTACTAAACCCATGTCCTTAAACACCTGCCACCTCCTGAGACAGGACAGGAGGCTTTGTCCAGATGGCGGCCTCAGGGTAAACACAGAAAGGTGGCCAGAGGCAGATGCTCAGGACTCTCTGTGCGCACCCCTGAAAGCAGAGACTCTGGTGAGGGTTGGGCACTGGGGTGTCACATGTGTCCCTGAGGACATAGAGGGCAGAGAGAGCCTTTACAGTCAGGAGCGGGCTGCAGGGGGCCTTTATGCAGTTTTCGCTCTGATCTGTGTCACCTTGGGCAAGTGGTTTAAGTCACCGTGACTCAGTTTTCCCACCTGTTTAATGGTTGTTGCTGTTGTTCAGTCGCTCAGTTGTATCTGACTTTTTGCAGCCCCATGGACTGCAGCATGCCAGGCTTCCCTGTCCTTCACTATCTCCCGGAGTTTGCTCAAACTCATGTCCATTGAATCAGTAGTGCAATCCAAGCATCTCATCCTTTTTCGCCCCCTTCTCCTCCTGCCCTCAGTCTTTCCCAGCATCAGGGTCCTTGCCAATGAGTCGGTTCTTCACATCAGATGGCTAAAGTATTGGCGCTTTAGCTTCAGCATTAGTCCTTCCAATGAATTTTCAGGGTTGATTTCCTTTAGGATTGACTGGTTTGATCTTCTTGCTGTCCAAGGGACTCTCAAGAGTCTTCTCTAGCACCACAGTTCAAAAGGCATCAGTGCTTCAGCACTCAGCCTTCTTAATGTCCAACTCTCACATCCTTACTGTTTAACAGGGATAACAGTAATAGCACCCATGAGGTTATTGTGAGTGTTGAATTTAGTCAAATGTCCTTCCAACATAGCATAATAAATGATAGCTATTGTTGCATTCCTGGAGAAGGAAATGGCAACCCACTCCAGTATTCTTGCCTGAAAAATTCCATGGACAGAGGAGCCTGGTGGGCTACAGTCCATGGGGTCGCAAAGAGTCAGGCACAACTGAGTAACAGAGCACATTGTTGTATTATTATTAAAAAACTGGATAGGAGGACAGGGCTTCAAGCATAACAGCTGTGGTTTTAGTTCAGGGCTTTATTCTTCTTGTTTTTAACCATCCCCATGTGAGATACCACTGTGGGGGCAGGATTCTGTGGCTAACAACTAGGGAACCAATGCTGGGATGGGAAGTGCCCTGAGGGGAGGTGAGAATCTGGGGGGAGGCTCATCCCTCAGGACAGGGGTCCCAAGATCCCAGGAGGGACCTGGATTGGCCGAGTCTGAGCCTGGGGCTCTCTGCAGCAGTTGGGTTTGAACAGGAAAATTTCTTTTCAATAACAACAGCAAAGGGCTGTTTCTTTGTCTTCAAGGGTGACAGATTCCTGGCTTCCCACCCTTACTCCCCATCCCCGCCAGCCTCCCTGTGAGCCAGGTCACAGGGAGGAGCTGTTCCTGGCGCGCCCGTGAACCACCTCCTGCCTCAGAGCAGAGCAGGGTATCCAGGGGCTGAAGGAGGCCAGCAGCAGGGCTGGAATGATGTCCTACACCGGGGCTCCCAGCAGGTCAGAGCTCCACCTGTGCTGGGGGTCTGCCCCGGGGCTCTACGGGACCGACTGAGGGGGTGGCCTTTAGTTACCACTGTCCACCCTCCACATCTCCCAGAGAAGATGTGATTTTGAAGTTCATCCCTGCCATGCATGTGTGCTAAGACATTTCGCTCGTGTACAACTCTTTATGACCCTATGGATTGTAGCCCGCCAGGCTCCTCTGTCCATGGCAGAATACTGGAGTGGGTTGCCATGCTCTCCTGCAAGGGATCTTCCCTACCCAGGGATCGACTCCATGTCTCTTATGTCTCCTGCATTGGCAGGTGGGTTCTTTACCACTAGTGTCAGCTGGGAAGCCATAAGTGCAGTTAACATTTTTTTTATTTAAGATTTTTTTTTTTTTATTTGGCTGCGCCAGGTCTTAGATCCCATGGCATGTGGGATCTTTGATCTTCATCATAACATGCATGCAGGATCTGCAATTGTGGCATGTGAATTCTTAGTTGCAGCATGTGGGGTCTAGCTTCCTGATCACAAAGCAAACCCAGGCCCCCTACATTGGGAGCAGAGTCTTAGCCCCTGGACCACCAGGGAAGTCCCTAAGCTAACATTTTTGAGGCTCTCTACCTGCTGAGTTCTCTCCTAAGCTCTTTGTCTGCTTTATGTCATTAAACTTCACAGCATTCATTAACTCCAAGAGTTATCACAGATGAGGAAGATGAGACTAGAAAGGGACAATAAGCAGGTAACAAACTGCAGTTCCGTTCAGGGGATGTCAGACCTACATCCTCAACCATGGGCCACTCAGACCCTGGGCCCCAAAACCACAGTGTCACGCTGACTTCTCTCCACGGGACAGAGGCCCAAGGAGGCCGGCAGGATCTGAAGGCTGAGAGGGAGTGGTCCTGTGTGCCCTCTTCCTCCTCTGGCCAAGATGACTGATGACTCACTCTAAATAACCCTCACACCTTGGTGGCAGAGGAAACTCTGAGCCTTACTTTCAGGTAAAAAAAAAATCAGGTTGGGTAAAGTACTTGATACATCATAAGTGTTGCATAACCATCTGCTGTTATCATTAGCTTTTGAATGGGGTCACTGGCCTCCCCAGCCTGCTTAGAGGATGTTCTATAATCCTCCACTGGAAGGGTGAGGACTCAGCCTGAGGGTGAGTAACTTGCTTGGGCCACTCACACGCCTCATTGCTGGCACCTTGACCCTCATAGACACATCATCCCCCTGCTGGAGCGCGGAGTAATAGGGGCGTGGGCAGGTTGTGAGTGGACGCACCCAGGGAGAGAGAGGTAAGCCAGAAACCAGAGACACATAGCGAGGAACTCAGGAGGCCAGGTATGGCTTGACCATTCCCCAGGTGTGTGGCCTTGGGTGGGACGCTGACCCGCTTTCATGGGATTCGTGGCAGAGAATGATAGGCGTGACACCTTGACCACACCCCAGCCAGGCTACTTTGAGTCCTCTTGTGGAATAGGCCTTAACCTTGAACTAGAAAGAGCTGAACAGGACTTCCCTGGTGGCACAGTGAATAAGAACCTGCCTGTCAATGCAGGGGACACAGGCTCCATCCCTGGCCCAGGGAAGATGCCACATGCTGCGGGGCAGCTAAGGCCAAGTGCCTCAACTACTGAGCCCATGCTCTGCAACAAGAGAAGCCACCGCAGTGAGAAGCCCATGCACCACAGTGAACAGTAGCTCCTCACTGCAACTGGAGAAGGCCTGTGCAACGCAATGAAGACCCAGCATAGTCAGAAACAAATTAAAAAAAAATTTTTTTTAAGAGACCTGAACAGACACTAACAGTTTCTAACAGCTCAGGGCCATATTTCTAGGATGGATCCTGGTCCCTTTTAAAGTGCCCACTTGGGAGAACTCATGGCTGCTGATAGAACTGACTGTCCCAGCTGTTACCTGAAGAGATGGCCCACCTCCCAGCCTCCATGGGAGGGGAGGGGCATAACCTCTACAAGGCCAGTTAGCCAACACTCAAGGGTTTCATTTGGACCAACGCCTTGGTCTTCACTACCCTGACTTTCCCAAGCCCCTGCTTACCCACTTCCCTCTTCCCTCATTCTCCCTTTAAAATGCCCAGGCACCTCTGCACAAGTCCAAGTTGAGTTTAGCTCACATCTGACTCTTCTCCCTACTACAGTGGTTATTACTGATTAAAATCTGTCCAGACCACTCTAACTAGTGCCAGGCTCTTTCATCTTCCTCAGAGGCATCTCAGGCCTGCTGTGAGAGTTTAGATGAGATGCTCAGCCCATTGCTGGGCATGGCCTCGCTCATCGGGCATCTCCACCGGGTGTGTTATACTTCTGTGGGTGGAAGGTGTTAGAGAATGACATGCAAGAACATCGACACCAAGACTTTAAAACTTTTGGATTGTTTTCTTCCTCTCTGGGCTAAGCAGAGAGGAATCCTGCACCAATCCAACAGAGACTTACTGGGCGTGGTGTTGGGCAAAGACAAAAACTTAGGAAGATAAAGATGGGATCTGTGTCCAGTGGGGCTGGGAGAAGTAAAGGGTAGGAACCTGGGGTAGAGGGCAAAAAGGTATGTGAATCAACACACGAGCACACACACCCTTTCCCGTGTCCAGTTTGTTTACTGTCAGACCCTAGGAGGCGCAGTAGGTCAGCTGTCACACCTCCCAGATTTATGCTGGGGCCAGACCGCCATCCTAGTTCATAAAGACGGGAAAGACAGAGGCATCTTCCTTCTAGATCAGGCCTATGGTTGGGACCTGAGAGAAGAGAGCCCCACAGCTGTCTGTTCTAAGGAGAACACTGCATTCTATTTGGGTGGAGCTGGTAGAGAGGAAGAGGGGTTTTAATTTATAGGAAGTTTTCAACATCCTAGATGAAGATTTTATTTATAAGAATCCTAGTTTAAATGGATATCATATTTTTTAACGACAAGTGTAAGAGTGGTTTTGTGAAGTATGATCCTTGCTTTTGGAGACTGACAAGAATAACATGATTAATTCTCATCATCAACATGGCTCCAAATGCTTTATAGACCTCCCATTTCAGAGGAAGTAATTATCACCTTGGATGGAGAGTTAAAATTAGTCAGACAGACTAAGGTACAAGTTATTCATCTTCCTGGCTCTGTGTGACCTTGAACAAGAATTACAGGCTGAATTATGTCCTCCAAAATTCATATGTTGAACTCCTAACTCTCAGAACCTCGGAATGTGACCTTATTTAGAAATAGGATTGTTAAAGATGGAATGACTTAAAATGAGGTCATATTGGAGAAAGGAGGGCCCCTAATCCAATATGACTGATGTCCTTATAAAACGGGAGAACTTGGAGGCAGACACGCATAAGGAGAACACCATGTGGAGATAAAGGCAGAGACTGGGGTGAAGGTTCTACCAGCCAAGAACCACCAAGGATGCCAGCAGACTACCAGGAGCTAGAAGATGGGCCTGGGACAGACTCTCCTTCACTCCTCACGGAAGAGACCGGCCCTGTCAGACTTCTAGCCTCCGGAGCTCTGAGACAATCAATTTCTGTTGTCTAAGCCACCCAGTCTGTGGTACCCTGCTATGGCAGCCCTAGCATGGCACCTCACCACTCAGTCTCAGTTTTCTTGTCTGTAAAATGGGGATAATAATAGTACCTACTGGGAGGAGCAGTATAGAGGTAGGGGGGAAATAAAAGCGTCATTACGGGATTATATGAAATCGTGTGCGTGAAATTTTGTAAAGCATTATGGGATTTTCCAGGCAGGAGTACTGGAGTGGGGTGCCATTGCCTTCTCCGTATAGAATTTAAAGAATCTTTTTATTTCATTCAATTTTTAAAAAATGGTTAAAAAAAAAATACAGTACTTACTGTAGCAGAGATAGTGACAGTCACCAAATGTTCTGTTTGTTCCCTCATATTTCCCACCCCCCTGAAATTGGGTAGGTGTCACGTGATTAGCACTGGCCAATGGCCTGTGGGCTGAATGACATGAGTCACTTCTGGGAGAAAGGATAAAAGAGATGGTGTACAACCCTCCAGTTTTTTTCTCTGCCTCAGCACCAAGGCCTCCTGTTCAGTTGGTTGAGCGATAAGATCAAAGCTACCCGGCTTGCTGAGTCCCTGTATGAAGGAAAGACGCCCCAGAGAGGTTCATGGACCCACAGCAGACTTCGTGTAGATAAGAAGTAAATCCTTGTTATGTTAGGCCCTGAGACTTTGGGAACTGTTTGTTACCACGGTACGCTATCCTACTCAGACTAAAACACTACCTCTAGGACCGTTGTGAGGATTAATGGGTCAATACATATAAAGCAAATGGCATATAGTAAGATGTTAGTTACAACAGTAAAGGTTAGCTACAGCTGTGTGACTGTAGGTAGGCTCTGTGACCTCTCTGAGCCGGTTTCCCCTTGAAAATATTAGAAGCAATGACAGCATCTACTATGGAGTTGTTGTAGGGATTAAATAAGGTTCTACTTATAAGTGCCTGGCCTAGGGGTGGTAAAGTGTGTTCATTCTTCTCTCTCTGCTTCTCATTATGGCGGCCTGGTCAATGTGCTTGCCTGCCTGTCTCTCTGAGGCTCCTCTGAGCAGGACTTGGCCGGCAGCCACTGACCTTTCCCTCCCTGATGAAAATGCACTGGGCCCCATTCTGCGGTGAAGTCATTACCGAAGCATCTGCTCTTTGTTTTGTAAATCTTCCCACAGTGGGGCTGGAGGCCCACCCTGACACTGCTGCCAGGTCTTGGAGGCGGCTTTGTGCCCATGCAGACTGAGGATCAGCTGTGTGCTAGGCAGACTGCACTTCCCAGGGCTGGCCAAAGTCTTGTGCTCAGTGGACCTCGGCTTTTCCATGGATCAAGATGAGTCAGCTTTCCTTGGGCTGCGTCATAAGGAAGGCGTGCCATAGGGGCTTTCTGTGCCATGTGCAAGGAAAGGGAACATTTCTCTTGAACAAAGGGAAGAGGGAGGACGTTAAGACACCAACGGACCTGCAAACTGAGAGCTGAGAGCTGTGACCAAGTGCTGAGGCCCCAAAGATCAGCCAGAACGAGGGGCAGAGCAGGGATGTGCAGAAATGACCTCTGTGAAGTTACAGACCTGCTAAATCAGAGAGAGATGTCAAGATTTTCCTTTAATGTAAAAAAGGAATAGATATTAGGTAAGGCCATGGTTGAGAACAGCTGGATTCTACTAAGTACTTCACTGTTAACAGCTGTTTGTGCTGAATGTGCTCTTGTAGTTGATCTCACTTCAATTGGCCATTGCGGTGTTAGCGGTGGTTCTGACCAGGATCTCCTGGGCCCTGGTGCCGAATCCAGCCTCTGTAACTTGACAACAAATTAAATCTCAGAGACAGAGTTTTGGGTGAAGTAGAGAATAGCTTCGGAGAAGGCAATGGCATCCCACTCCAGTACTCTTGCCTGGAAAATCCCGTGGACGGAGGAGCCTGGTAGGCTGCAGTCCACGGGGTCACTAGGAGTCGGACACGACTGAGCGACTTCACTTTATTTTTTTCACTTTCATGCATTGGAGAAGGAAATGGCAACCCACTCCAGTGTTCTTGCCTGGAGAATCCCAGGGACGGGGGAGCCTGGTGGGCTGCTGTCTCTGGGGTCACACAGAGTCGGACATGACTGAAGTGACTTAGCAGCAGCAGCAGCAGCAGAGAATAGTTTTATCGCTTTGCCAGGCAAAGGAGGCCACAGAGGTCTAATGTTCTCAGAACTGCGTGTCCCAACCTGGAGGTGGGTAATGAGTTTTATAGTAATGGTTCAAGGAGGAGGGTGTGATCAGCTCACGGACATTCTTCTGACTGGTTGGTGGTGAGGTCAGCGGGCGTCAGCATCATCAGCTTTCTTCTGGTTTCAGCGTTCTGGGGTCTCAGAGCTTGTGAGCAGCATACAGTAAACTTTCCCCCCTGGTGGGGATTTCAGCATCTGTAATACAGCTGATGTTACTCAGCAGTATTGTTATGTATATTCCCTGAGGGGAACCAGGACCCTGCCCCATGCTGCCCTATTGTTTCTTGACTGTTCCACCCTGTCTCTAAATCCATTCCCTTCCCTAATTAGTGACCGGTTGAATCTGTGGCTACGAACTCAGGGAAGGTCATGGAGGCTAAATGAAGCCCATTTCCTGTAATCAAGAAATGGGGGACGCAGAAAGGCTTTTGTGTCCAGGAGCCCCATGGGGTCCTGTTTGGCTTCAGCCTCTTTAAATAGCAGTTGTCCAGATCCCACTCCAGATCACTTGGGTCAGTCTCTGAGGACAGCAGGAGGCAGTGGCTCTCAGTGTGCGCCAGGGACCTGCAACACCAGGGCACTAACCTGGTTAAAATGCAAGTCCCCCAGCCCCACCCCAGACCAATTGAATCAGGAACTCTGGGGTGGGGTCCCAAATCTGCAATTTAACAAGTCCTCCAGGAGAGTCCTACGCACAGGAAAAGTTTAAGAAACAGTAGATTTTTGTATATAATTGTATTTATTTTCTTGTCTCTTTTTGGCTGTGTTGGGCCTCTGCTGCTGCATGTGGGCTTTCTCTAGTTGCAGCGAGCAGGGGCTGCTCTCTAGTTGCGGTGCACGGGCTCCTCATTGCAGTGGCTTCTTTTATTGCAGAGCGTGGTCTCTAGAGCACAGGCTCAAGAGTCATGGTACACTGGCTCAGTTGTTCCATGGCGTGTGGGATCTTCCTGGATCAGGGATCAAACCCATGTCTCCTGCATCTGCAGGTAGATTCTTTACCACTGAGCCATCAGGAAGCCCAGTTGGTAGTTTTACTGTGTCCAGAGTTGAAAACTCCTGGGTTAGTTTAGGACCTTTGTGTTTTTAAAATGAGTGAGTGGGTGAGGATTGAGTTTAGCGGCCTCTTCAGTGGTGACTTATTTCCTCCCTGCTGAGGTTCAGAGTTCAGGATGAGAGGAGCTGGCCTCTACTCCCTGTAAGGTGAAAGGGGACAGTGACCTCCCCATTCTTTGAAAATCTGCATACGTGAGTGAGAACGAGGCCGCACGGTGAGCACTGCTGCCCCTCTGCTCTCTCACCATCACCCGTAACAGAGGGGGCTGACAGGCTGAGGGCATCCTTGACGAACTGTATTTTGAGACAGTATTGAAAAATGCAAAGAGGTGGAGCCCAGGCTCCCTTAGCTGCAGCTTAGTGCGTCCCAGCTAAGCCAAGTTCACACCCTGAAAACATAAAGCCTTTTTCTTGGGTTTTGGCACATTCTTCACAATCCTAATCCTGGAGGAATTAATTTCTCATTTTGGAGTAATAGAATAGTTGTGGGAAGTGGGTGGAGTGGGAATTTCTAGGAATCACAGCTTTTTTTTTTTTTTTCATCCACTTTTTTATTTTCAATTTAATGTCCCTGACTGCTTGTTCCTGATGCTCCACCCAGCAACAGTTACTCTGCTTTGTCTTGGGATCATGTATTGGTATTTCCAAGCAGAAGGGACTAAAGTATGCGTCTGGGTTAAAGCAACTGGAGGATGAGATCTGGCTAGAACTCCATACCCTCTGCTTTCCCAGCCTGGAAGGTGTGTGTGTGTGTGTTCACCTGGGTATGTCTATGCAGGGGACAGAACATGTCCCCTGATCTGGTTCTTCCACACCTGAAGAAATCTGTGACCCATATGAGCCAGCTCTTGTCTAGTGAGGGGCCACAGGAGAGGAAAGAAATCGAGGGTGGGTGGACACCTGCTGGAGGCTTCTGTGGGTTCCAGGGGCATCTCTTTCTCTCCCTGGCTCATCCCTCTGGATTCTGAACACATCAGCTTCCCGTACATGCCTTGCGCCCTGGGCACACCTTGGTCCTCACTTGGTTATTAACCACCCTCCTCTTTCCTGTCTGTCTCTGCCTTTCAGGACTTCTGCTGGCAACACTGTAGGGTTTCTCCTTGGCTTCTTCCAAGTCTGCTGGGCTAAGGGAGATGTCTTGGATTTATGAAAATCAGCCCCATATTGGGACCAGATGCTTCAGAGAAAATGAAGTGGTCAGGATGAAGTCAAGAACAAACAGGGGAAAGAAGGAGGCCCAGCTGTGAAGGGCAGTCTCCTCCAGGGGCTTCTGAAAAGTCTCCTTTCTCCGCGCAGCCTCTGCTCCTTCTCCCAAACCAAACATTTGCTTATGGTTTTTGTAAACTTCCATGTCTCACTCTGGGGCCAGCACACCAGTGTTTGCTGGGCTGTTTCTTCCTCTCTGTGGACAGGGGCGAGGAGGACGGAACACGGGAGTCCTGGCAAGTGTGAATTGAATGCCTTGCAGGAAGTTGAGGGCAAATGCCAGCCCTGAGTGGGGACAGCTAGCAGACATGGCTTTCCGAGGTGGGTGAGGAAGCAGGCAAATGCTCAGGCTCTTCTCCTTCCTAATTGCATGACTTGTATTATCAGAAACATAGTTAGTTATAGAAATCATAGCAATGGTGATGATAAATCACCCTGGGGCACTGTACTGAGAATGTCACACATACCTTCTCATTTAGAGCCTCCAACACCCCCTGAGCAGGCGCTTTGGTGTTGTTATTACCTCCATTTGTACTTTGAAACTCAGAGAGGTTTCCATGAATCAGGGATGGAAGTGAGATTTGAACTCAGGCAGCCTGATTCCAAAGGCTACACTCATTTTTCTCTTTTTTTATAGAAATCATGTATTTGACCGGGCCCGGTCTTAGTTGCAGCCCACGGGATCTTTGATCGTCATTGTGGCATGCAGGTTCTTATAGCTGCTGCATTCCATCGCTTAGTTGCAGCACGGGGAATCTAATTTCCTGACCAGGGCTCGGACCCAGGTCACCTGCATTGGGAGCATGGAATCTTAGCTACTGGACCACCAGGGAAGCCCCCAGACTCTATGTTCTTAAACACTATGTGATGAATGTAAGGAATCCATGTTTGTTAAAGAAATTGCTTAAAATTCAGATAAGTAATTTACTGTCAACAGTTTGGTTTATGTCTTTGCAATCATTTCTCTGTGCAAAATATTTCACATTATAAAAAATATTTTATGTAAATGGAATTTTATAGACTACTTTTGTTTAATATATCCTGCTGCTGCTGCTACTAAGTCACTTCAGTCGTGTCCGACTCTATGCGACCCCATAGACGGCAGCCCACCAGGCTTCCCCGTCCCTGGGGTTCTCCAGGCAAGAACACTGGAGTGGGTTGCCATTTCCTTCTCCAATGCATGAAAGTGAAAAGTGAAAGTGAAGTCGCTCAGTCGTGTCTGACCCTCAGCGACCCCATGGACTGCAGCCTTCAAGGCTCCTCCGTCCATGGGATTTTCCAGGCAGGAGTACTGGAGTGGGGTGCCACTGCCTTCTCCTATATACTCCTATAATATATTCTAGATATCTTTAATGTCATAAAAGACCTTCTGCATGATTATTTTAATAGTTGCAAAGTATTCCATCATATGTGTAACCATAATTTATTTGACCAATTCCTTATTATTCAATAGTTGAGGTTTTTTCTGTTTGTTTTTCACTGTTAGAAATGTTTAATGATTTAAACATTAAATCTTAGCATTCAGCCACAGTTATTTCCTTAGAATAAACTCCTGTACTGGATTTGCTGGATGAAAGGGTATGAAAAATGTTAAGGTATTTGATGCATATTACCAAACTTTCCTCCCAGCAGATGAATGGGTGTTTCTCTATGCCTCCACCAGCATTAGGTTTTAGTATTTTAAAAGACTGTTGCCAACTTAAGAGGTCCTTGTTTTAGTTTGCATTTCTTGGCTGTCTGCTGAGTTCGAGCTTTATGCCTGTGTTACTGTGGGCCTGTATCTGGAGGGGAACAGGAGAATTTCCTCTAGCAGCTCTGCGTGTGATATTTCTGTCTCAGCTCCACTCTTCTGGCACTGAAAGCCAAGTCCTAAAGAGAATCTCTGGTCCCACTGCTTCTTTCTTGGCCAGGATCCTATGAGCGCTGTTCCCAGAGGCAGATGACATCTGCAGGGATTGCCTAAGATCCCAGACAACTGGACTAACAAGTGCCTTTTATATACCCCTGTCACCAAGAACAGGATTGAGGGTGCCAAAGGCCTGAGCACGCACAGTTCCCCACGGTGATGTGGCACAGCTGTCCTGAAGTCCAGTCCAGAGCAGAAAGACCTGGGTTTGCAACCTGGTCCACCCAGGGTCTGCCTCTCCAAGGCTTAGTTTCCTTACCAGTAAAATGGGGGGATAATGAGTAAAATGATCAAATCAAGAGCCAGTTTCACAGGGATGGAAGGATCATCCAAGGAGATAATGCTTGGAAGGTACTGGGCGTGTGCCAAACTCAATAAATCATCATCATTATGATTTTTTAAATTGTTCTTTATGACCTTATATATGAGATTACTCATCTTTACCTTCCTCCCCCCACCCCCACCTCCTCACCCCCCCACCCCCACCCCCTTTCCCCCCACCCCCCGCACACACAGCAACTGCAAATCAGTTTTCTTTCTTTTTTTTTGGCTACCGTGGATGGCATGAGATCTTAGTTCCCCAACCAGGGTTCAAACCCATGCCCCCTGCAGTGGACACATGGAGTCTTAACCACTGGGCCACTGGGGAAGTTCCTCATTATGATTACTGATCAGTTGTGAGTATCTGGAGGGTTTTGAGAGAGGTATTTTGAGTGAATAGAGGTCTTAGTCCTCTGAGGAGACTGATAAAGCTCAGGGAGCTGTTGCTACAGGTAGAGACTGAGTGACGTTGCATTGCCAAGGTCAGAAAGGAGCTGGTGACTTACACTTGAACCAGTGAGGTCTAAACCACTTGAAATTGGACAGTGCCATCTGTCATATGCAGGGAGGGACGGACGCAATCGTTGGGTCTGATGGTAGGTTTTATTTTTCCCTTATTGGGAATTTATTGGGACAGATTATTACAAATTAAGCCATATCAGAATTGTTGTTGAGTTTCCAATGAAATGGAAAGTATAGAAGTAAGTGATACTGAGTCTGCCTGGCAAGTCTGACACGGGCTGTCTGTTGTCACACAGACAGGGACAGTGCTCTTCGCTTCCATGCCCTGCAGCCCGGTGTGGGGGCTGCATGCTGTGAGCACAGAGCCAGTGTTTGTTGGGCTGAACGACTTCTGCTACTTTTCATCACAGCAAATTCCTTAAATCTTGCAGACGTTCCGTTCCTTTATCTTTAAAATGGGGAAATCATTTCCACCTCAGTTGAGAGCAGTACTGAGGATTCAATAATAGACAATGAGTGAGTCCCCAGGACAGTGCTAGGGTCATTGTAGGAGCTCAGGAAATATTCATTAAATGAAAGTGGTGCCAAAAGATGGAAACAACCCAAGTACCCATCAGCTTACAGATTCATAAACAAAATGTGGTTTATCCACACAATGGACTATTATTTAGCCTTAAAAAGGAATGAAGTTCTAATACATCCTACAACATGGATGAACTTTGAAAATTTTATGCTAAGTTAAAGAAGCCAGAAACAGGAGGTCACGTGTCGTATGATTCCATTTAGAATTTGTCCAGAATAGACAAATCCATCGAGACAGAAAGCAGACTTGCAGTTGCAGGGCATACGGGGTTTCCTTTTAGGGTGAGGGCTACATACTGCATGCCTGTGTGCCTGCTCAGTCGCTTCAGTCATGTCTGACTCTCTGTGACCCTGTGGACTCTAGTCCACCAGGCTCCTCAGTCCATGGGATTCACCAGGCAAGAACACTGGAGTGGGTTGCCATTTCCCTCTGCAGGTTACACATTATGAAAATCCTAATTTCACTAACAGTAAATTTTAGGTCATGTGTGTATTACTACAATTGGAAAAAAATGTTTATTCCAACTGCCTCTTAAACTTCCTCTCCATTCATTCATTCATTCATTCATCCACCCACCATTTGTGCTGTGCCAGGAGACACGATGTGAAGGCTTTCACTGAGACTTCACCACCCATGAAAGAGAATATGAAGGGCGTGTATCAAGAAGTAAGTTGTCAGGAGCATTTCCCTGTTGTGAGCTCCTTGGATTCCTACTTCCAAGGGCAAGTCTCAACATGTCTTCTCAGCTGTTCCTCTGCTCCCAGCCAAGCGAGACTTGCTTCGAAGTGGTAGGCTTCAGACCAAGTCTGAACACACTTCCATTTGGGCCAGCCAGACCCCTCAGGGATCAGGTCATCACGGAGAAGTGCTGCCCATTGGGCAATGTTTTTAATGAATTGACTTAAACCCAAATCTTCTTGGTTCTCAAGGGTCAGCCTTTCCACTCATACAGACAGAAGGTAGAGGGCAGTTTTTTCCTGGAAAGGGAACTGCTTAAAGAAATCAACATCAAGTCAGAGGAAAGAGACTGCTGAAACACAGAAGTGGATTAATGAAAGCTTCCAAAAGGAAAGGGAAGACTAGCTCCTACTCACTCAACCAAACTCTGGAAGTTGCTCTGTGGGCCGTCTGAGGGTCGTTCCTGGAAGCTCAGCACTGCTTTCTATGATTTGTCCTGCTGGGGCAGATACTGAGGGACCTATTCTATTTGGTCCCAGCTTCCACTGTGAGCTCTATTTAGGATTCCCTATAACCTTAAAAGGGCTTCCCTGATGACTCAGTGGTAAAGAATCCACCTGCCAATGCAGGAAATGTGGGTTCAACCCCTGGGTTGGAAAGTTCCCCTGGAGAAGGAAACAGCAACCCACACCAGTATTCTCACCATGGGGAATTCCCTGGACAGAGGAGGCTGGAGGGTGATAGTCCATGGGGTCCCAAAAGACTTAGCAACTAAACAACACTAGCCTTCAAAATATTTGTTGATGCATTGATTAACTGAGGCATCCAAAAGCGTGTGAACATTGGGTGAAGGACCTCTGTCTTCAAGTAACAGCAGCCACTGTCTACTCAGGGCTTACCATGAACCAGACACGCTACACTCACCCTTCACATCCTTCACAAATACTATCCCTATTTTAATACATGAGCAACCCAAGGTTCAGAGAGGGCAGTTTACTGTCCAAGGTCACACAGCTGGGACACCTTGCTGGAGAAGAGCAGACTCAGGATGACTTTGGAAAGCTGGCACATAGGGAAGAGGTTAGGCTTGTTCTGTATGATCCCAAAGGGAACCCTTTGGTTCTGGATCTCCACAGCATTTTCATGGCCTGTGGGGTCCTAAAAGATGGAAGTGGGAGACTTGAGGCAAAAGATGGGACAGAAGGGTCTTCGAGGATTAGGGATGTAGATTCACGTGCTGACACTGCTGGTCATGCCAGCTCTCTGTGCCTCTCTCTTCTCATCTGTAAAATGGGACGTAACTGGTCAGGCCAGCCCACACTGCTTCACTCTATCTATCATTCAGCAGCTCCCTACAGTTCTTGGGATCAAGTCCAATCTCTTCTTAGCATGGCTTGGAGGCTCCTTCATACTCAGGTCCTAGCTTTCCTCTCCAGCCTCCTGCTTCGTCACCACCTCAACCAGAGCAAACCGTTTCTCGGTCCCCAAACCCTTCAAATCCTCTTCATCCTCCAGGTCTTTTTATACACTGTCTCCTTGGTCACCCTGTTGAACTTTCCTGGGTGGGCAAGAATGGGGTGGCATTTGAACCCAGGCACTGAGGATTGCCCTTGTGAGCATCACAAGAGCACACCCAGGGGCCTGTTAGGCCCCGCAAGTGAGCATCACCTACTATGTGCATCAGAGCAGAACGACATGGAGGACTTTCCAGGGAGGGCAGCACTGGTATGGATCAGATGCTGCTTGGCGCGTCCATCCTCTGCGCGGGAAAAGCACCTGTGCTCCGCCTCACTGTGTATTCTGGCCTCCTGCTCCAGTGGGCAGCAGCTGTTTTGGGGTAGGGGTGAGCAGGTGAAATTCAGGTGTGTGTGTGGAGAGATGGCGAAGGGAAGGGGGAAGGTTAAATTCCACAGTGTTCTGACCAGACAGACTTAGGCAGAGTCCTTGGTATCCAGAACTAACCACGTTATGCCCAAGGTCTAAGCATTAAGGGCCCCTCAGTGGGCCCTGTTGGGGAAAGCCAACTCAGACTTCAGCATTCCACCAGGACTTCAAGCGGGGTTTGAAAACTCAAATGCTCCAGGGTCTGGGGTGCTGTCCTAATGAATGGGGTCGTACTGTGGGCTTCCTGGCCCATTGCTTTCTCCCTTTGGATGGCCATGGATTTACAGAGAGGAATCCATGTGGCCAATGTGTCCGTTGGAAGTAAAGCATCAATACTGATGCCGTGATCAGTGCTGCCTTGTATTGGAGAGACCAGAGGGAGCCCAGGCCCTGCCCTTCTCCGCAGCTGCAGCCAGCTGTTCTGCCAGGGTGAGAGCCTTGGGTGACTTACCACCCCAGGGAGCAGGTGCTGTCAGGCCCCTCCCCTCTCACATACCTTACTTTGGAAACTTGCACGGTGCTCTGGAAACTTCCAACCACTTGTATCTTCCTTCCTTTCTGGGCCTGACAGCTTTTTTCAGAATTCCAGAATGTTGTTCTGCCAGCAGGGCAAGTGCTAAGGGAATTAATACATCCCAAGAATGGCCTTCAGCCCAAGACTGACGGGTCTTTGATGTAGATATACTCTCAGTGTCTTTGCCTTGCCCCTCAGCTCGGGTCATCCTGAGGTTCAAGCTTTATGCACCCCCTGGACGTATTCAGCTCCAGCTGTCCACGGTGGCCGCTGGCTCAGCACTGCCCCCTTTGCTGCCTGTCTCCTCCCCTCTTCCCCTGCTGGGCCGTCTGCAGCTCCATCATAAACCATTTGCTCTCAAACCTTTGTCTCAGCATCAGCTTCTTGCATGACTCAAAGCAAGAGGCCTGATTGTCAACATGAAGCAGAAATCTGCTTTTTATATAAAATCCCTTAATTTTTAAGTGTTGGTCAGTTGTTATAAGCAAAAGCAGCCCACGCATGGACCACGCATCCGCAGGGTAGATTTGGTCCATGGCCAGTGGTGTGTGGGGCCAGGTGTGCACTGGGCCTGGCCTGACCCTGGCATCCCTTAAATGCTTGGGCATCATGGCTGTGGCTATGCTCATGGGTGTTCTTTCCAGCAACGTGGCTGTCTTCCTTCCCTGCATCTCTGAGAATGTCTCTTCCTTGTTGTCACTCTCCTTTCCCCCCTCCCTCCCTTCCTTGTCTCCCTCATTCTGATTTTCTTGGGCAAGCTTCTCCAGCTGAGTCTTTACTGCTTGCTTGCTCTTCTAATAAACTGCACAGCAGCATTTAGCGAGGGCTTTACTAGCTACTAAGGGGTTGCATCTCCAGGGAACCTGTTTACTTTTGGTAACCTTTGTCCAGATATTTTAGAAATGGTTCCTTTAAGAACTACCCCAAGCTCGAGTTTCTCAAATCAGTAGTGTCCTGTGATGTTTATGCCTGGCCTGGCTCTCCAGGGTCCCCACTCTCCATAGGGGTCACTACATCTTTTGGGTAATGCCACAGAGGCCCCACAGGTGTGGGTCGATTTGAAGATGCCAAGGGTTTCAAGTCACCCCGGCAGGTTTTATGACAGCAGCATGGATGCCTTGGAGCTGTGAACTCTGACCCCCAGTGACCCCAAGGCTGACTCTTGCTCCTGGCCTGCAGCTCAGTTAAGGGGATGGGAAAGCGGGAAGGGGCCCTGAAACCCTGGGCTTTTTCTCCCTTAGACAGCTACATCACCTACCCCCTTACTGTCTGCTTACCGTGGCTTTTAGTCCTAAACACTTACCCTTGCAGGTTTCTGGTAAGTACAAATTGTTCTGTAGAATGCCAAAGTCTTGAAAATCTTATTCAGGAAAAAAAAAAGTTTATGTGATAAAAATTCCACCCATAAAGTTGGTTTTGAGGGAATCCTGGTAAACTGGATCAGTCAGAGAAAAGCAGGGCTTCTCGGAGCCTTTGATACACTAATGTGAACTGTACCTCCTTACAAGAGGTTAGGTGACCACAGGTCCTCCAAAGAGGTTTGGGGACATGGCTGTGGACTCCAGGACCTGGCAGGGCTCTGTGCACAAGTGCACAGGCCCAAGGCCTCTCTCTGCGCGTGATCAAGCTGCCCGCTAGGATCGAGCCAGCTGACTGGCTGTCTCAGCGACCCCAGGAGGGTGTTCGGCTCCTTCCCAGGGTGGATAACTTGCTGTGTAGTACAGGAACATACAGGAGCCCTCAGAGGTCTGGGAGTGGAAAGAGGCTTGGCCTAGGCTGGTGGCTGAGAGTGGGAGGGTGGGGAGGTCTCCAGGCTTCTCGGCTCTATGATTAGGGCAATTTGTTTCTCCAGGGGGCCATTTGTGGTAGGAAACACAGCCTAGAAATTAAACTAAATATATCCAGTGCCCAGAAGATTGGAAACAGCAGTGGCACCTGGCTGGGGGCCGCATGGCCAAGATTTCACCCAGGCTGGGGTGTCATTGTGCTGCTTCTGTATTTTAAGGGTTGGGAGGGGAATGGTCTGAGTTTCCAAGGCTTGGCCTGGGTGAAATGACAGATACAGGTTTGAATTTGGGGGGAAGAGGCCTCCTGCCCCCATATCATGCTTTCTTCTGTCACCCCCTCACTCCCGGGACCACTGTCCCGTTTTCAGCTGTTCTCTGCCTCTTCGTGGCTGCTGCTGTTCCCGCTTTTCCTGTGTCCCCAAACCCACAAAGCTCCACAGGCTCTGTCTTCTTGGGTTCTAAAATGAACCGTTCTTCCTGGGGGAAAAACTGTTCCCTCCAGGTGGCTGTTAGGAAACAAAAGCGTGGAAATTTAATTTGGACTAAGTTGATATGACTGATACACCATGTAACGGCACTGCATTTCTTAGCTGCAAGGTTCTTGGAAATCTCAGGTGATTCTTGAAATTTATTTGAAGGCCAAATGAATGCACAGCTGCTAAGTGGGAAAGCATTGCCTGCCCTTACAGCTGACTTCAGTCCATCCCTAAAGGGGTATTTTTGGAACAATGGTTGTCAACTACTAATTACACCTTTCATTGTAAAGGCACCTGGGGTACAAATTAAGGGAACTGACTTACCCAAAATCACAGGACCAGAAAGTGGCAAAGCTGGGACTTGTCACCAGGTCCCCTGGCCTCTAACTATTGTCCCTGTCTGACAGTGCCTGGGTATTTCTCTCTCAGACGCTGTCCTTGCAGCCAACTCCAAACTGTTATTGCCAGCTCTGACATTCTGGTAACATAAAGAACATTCACCTTCACCACAGGCCCTGCACGTATCCCTACTTTCCATGCCTTTCACCTCTCAGGAACAGGGAGCAGTTTCTGTGACTTGCTTCATGCTGGAAGCTACCCCTTTCCTACGGCTGCTAATTTTTTTTTGTTAATTTTTTTTTTTATTTGCCCCAACACCGCTTTATTGAGATATAATTGACGTATAAGTTTTCCTGTTAATTTTTACAACCTAATTGCTGCTGAGAATAAATACAAAGAGGACAGAGACACATTTCAGATTCTGCTTGTTGCGTGTTTTCATTTTTAATTAAATAATTCACATTCTGTTCTGCAAAGCAGATCCTGACTGGCAGTAGCCACCAGCTTTCTGAAGGCAACTCCTGTATTTTCAGGAGACTGTAGCCACGGCAAGAACATTGATGGCAAGGGGGCTGGGAGCAACAGGGCCAAGCAGGCTGAGCTACATGCTACATATACAGATGTGTGGACACATATGTACATACCAGGCCACCTATGGCCAGGAAAGGGGTATCCTGTACTACGTGGCCGTGAAATATGACATAAGGCCAAGGTCTTGGCAAAAAAAGTTTGCAGGATCCAGGAGTGAGCAGGTGAATCAGGCAGATTTGGCCTAGAAAGTATAGATGAAATGGAGACTTTAGGGGGTGCCCCGTTCAAGCCCAATGTTAGAAGAAGCAAGATACATAGGTCATTTTATTTGACAAATAAATACAAATAAAATACCTGGTCCACAATATGGGCTAGGCCCTGAAGACGGCACCACATAATCTTGGAAACGCATAACTAATTAGTCCCCCATGCACAGTATGGAATGACAAAGGTCACAAGATCCTAGGATCTTGAAGTTCTTAAGGCATCTGTAGTTGCTAATTCTGCTTCATCCTTTTGAGGTAAAGAGCAGCTTCCACTCTTCCTGAAACCATGGTAGTTGAAAGACCACGTGGCTGCATTCAGGAAACCCTGGGCCTCCTCCCTCCCTTTCTAACTGGACCATGTCCTAGGACTCTTTCAGGCAAACCCATCAACTTTGGATCTCAGAGGATGCCTCTTCTTTAAATGTGAGCAGACTGACAAGACCCGCTTCTTCTTGGATCTCATCAGTCTGCACAAATTTAAAGGAGTATCCTCTGCAGGCATCTGTTCCCCCCATCCCCTCCCTGCCTCAGGGACACAGCCATCCAGTCTTCTGCTTCCATCCTTCATAATCCAGGGCCTCTTAAGGGACAGGCCCCACAGTCAGTTAACACAGGCCCAGGGCTGGAAGAGACCTTCAGGGTTAGGACTAGAGTATTGGATGCTTACACCTCGTGTCTGCTGCTTGGCCAAGCATACCTCTTCTGGGACACGGATTCCCTGGAGCTCATCTGGAGAGCAGAGGTGGAAAGATGTCATTGCAATGGGTTCGGTGGGACTTTTGCTCTTAAGGGTTTGGTCAGCAGCTGTCCCATCAGACCAGATTCTGGCACAGCTCCCAGGCTGAGGGTGCTGGCAGACAAACATTTTGTTTTTCTGTTTTTATTTTCAAGTGAGTACATCACATAAACAGACAAAAGGCTAGAATTTGCTTGTTTCTCTCCACCTTAGTGATAACTTGGTGATAACCCGCAGGAGCTGTGCTACAGAGCCCTGCACATCTGCACTTCTTACCTCTCTATGGGACTCAGGAATCCTGCCCCCTCCCAAATCCTGCTCCCATAGCCCTTTCCTCATGTCCTCATCCACTCCAAGATTTATAAACAAGGTCCAGAGGAAACGCCAGGAATGGGTAGCAGGGGTGACGCCCTGAGGGTGCTGGACACTGCCCTGTCTCACCAAGGCCTGGAATGTTCTGGGCTATTTTTATAGGCTGGGCTAAAGAGGTCTTCATGAAGAAGAAGAAAATGAGTAAACGCTCATTGCTGAATGAGCCTCTTGTTCTGAGGGAGCTGGTGGCTGGCAGAGGTGAGGCCTCAACACTCCCTGTCTCCAGGCAGGTGGGTGTTGCAGAGGGGAAGGCTCCGGTGTGAGGGGGGAGCACAGCGGGAACAGAAAAACAAACCAGGGCTGGCCTTGCTGGAAAACGAGGCACTGCCTCTCAGCCGGACCACTCTCCCTAACACAGCTCCCTGCTGGTAACACCTCAGGTGGGTCTCCAATCAGGTCCCAAGGAGTATAAAGTCAGTAATCACCCCACCCTGTCCTCCCTAAAACCCCAAGGGTTCCCAGAGCATTGCTGAGCCCAAGGCAACACTCAGGTGAGTTGTGTCTTATTTCAGACACGTGGGCAAAGGTAGTAATGCAGAAAGGGTCTTACTGTCATATCTTCAAATCAACAAGAGGGAAAAACCCAAGCTAAAAAAATACCCGGCAGCTGTCATGACTCCCATGCTCTCAGCTTTGTCCTCTGGTGTACTTTGAATTGTCTTGGAGTGTCCTTGTATACATGAAGTGAATGGCTTCTATTACTGTTGTCTTTCTTGATTTGGGTACAGCTTTGAGTCCCTGCAAATAATAAAATATTTTTCCATCTCTTCTTTGTCACAAAATAAATAAATTAAGTCAACCTGCAGTGTACAAATTGTCAATGTCCTGAGAAGTCCCAAAGGTCCATTCTCCACACAGTCCTCAGGACTCAGGGGTAGAGGCCTTAGCCCCAAAGGCATAGGAAGGAAAGAAGGAAGGAAGGAAGGAAGTCTGCTATCCACACTAGGAGAGCCCCAGGACCCAGGAAGGGTGCTGGATAGAGGTGTCTGACCCCCACCACCCCAAGTAAGGGACAGTGGAGGGAGCAGGGCAGGGGCTGGGGAAGAACGGCCAGCACTCTGGGCCTGCCAGAACCATCCTGGCACCACTCTGCCCTAGGATCAAGTTTTCAGAGCTAGAGTACCTTTGGACCCCAAATTAGAGCCAGTTCCCTGCACAGTTTATGCTTGGACTATAAAACCTAGAGATTTCCTTGATCGGTTGAATCCACGGTGATGGAGACCCAGGGCACTGATTGTAATGGATCCCACAAGATGGCCACTGTCCTCACCTTTTCAAAGCCTGGCTTTCCACCAGGATGCACCCCTCTCTTCCCTAGAGCAACCCCAGCTGGACTCAGATCTTGTATTTCCCTGCTGTCCATAATACTCGAAACAAAACTCAGCCCTCCAGGCTTGATAATGGGATGGATCTGATACAGAGGTTGTCCAGGAAATCAGAAACAGCCCTTAGTGAACTTCTGTTTCTTCCTGCAAGTTCTCAGGGGGTACTGAGTTCTACTCCCTGGTTTTGGGTGAGAGTGGGGAAAGGCTTCCGCTTTGGGGACATTTGGTGCTTGATCATAGGCTCCTGATCCCCCAGGAAATATGTTAGGGCTTGGGAGAGATTTTCAAATCTGGCCTCTTCTTGAGGAGGGGTGAGGACTGCTAATTTATGCTGCCTCGGACACTCAGCAAAGAACACTGGTGATTTCTGAGATCTGTTCCACATGGGTTCAAACAGAAAAGCCCGTGGGGCACTGTGGGCTGCCATGTGGCCAGCTAGGCTCTGATCCTTCTGGAGGAAGTTTCCTTCTCCTAATCCTCTGGCTCCAGCAGGATCTAAAATGCTCCCCACTGATCCTCCCAGCCCCACTCAAGGCCACAATGCTTCCAAGCAGCACTCCTGCAGAAACAAACCTGAAAATATAGCCACAAGAGACCAAACCATAAATAACTTAAAACACTCAGATCATCCCATGTTGAGCAACACTCTTCCCAGAGCCCTAAAGGAGGAATTCCAGACACCAACCACACAACCATGACAACCAACCATGTGGCTGACCTCGGTCCACTGTCTTCTCAGGGGAGGGGCTATCCTGATGTGACTTTTCCCCCAAGAGCGCTCTATACTTCCATTTGGGCCCTGCCCCACAGAGGCCTGGCTGGACATGACAGGACTCCTGAGCTGCCTTTTGTCTCCAGGGACCACAAATGCTCCTGCCACTCAGGCCTGAAGCAGCTTTCAAACATGGACATGCTCTTGGGGAGTCAACCAAGCTGGGACAGGGCCTTCAGGCTGCCATCACACGGGGGTCAGACACGCCAATTTAAAACATGCTGCCTACTAGCAGCAAGGACAGGAGGGAAGTAGCCATGAGAATCTAAGGGGGGCAGAGGCCATGCACTTAGCAGTTCTGTACCCATCATCCAGCCTCAGACTTACATGGGGAATAGGGTCATGGTTCACTCCCCCATCCTCCTGCATGCTGCAAGCTAATTCATTTGTCCTGTCCGACTCTTTGCAACCCATAGACTTTGGCCCGCCAGGGCCCTTTGTCCATGGGATTTTCCAGGCAAGAACACTGGAGTGGGTTGTCATGCCCTCCTCCAGGGGATCTTCCAGACCCAGGGATCCAACCGAAATCTCTTATGTCTCCTGCATTGACAGGCGGGTTCTTTACCACTAGTGCCACATGGGAAGTCCCTCCCTCATGCTCTAATAACTCTGAAAAGCTTTTTTTCTGTATGTATGTGTGCATGTATTTCTGTTTTTCTGTGTGGGGTGTGAATGTAGGTATGTGTCTTTATACGTATATTTTGTCGCTCTATATAGAGCTGATTTCACCTCTCCCCGTGACCCACTCAAATGCTACACTGGATCATGAAGAAATTCAGAAACCGAAAGGTTCACACTGAGTAAAGCAGGGGATCTGACTGTGGCTAGTTCATGTTGGAACCCCTTCCGGTTGTTAAATAGTTGTAGACCCTTGCCCACTAGGTCTACAGGCCATCTATGTGTTTCATGTATGTTTCTGTGTGTGTGTGTGTGAAAGAGAGAGAGAGACAGAGAGAAAGAGGGAGAGAGAGGGAGAGGAGAGAAAGAATTGTGAACAGGCCCGGGCCTGCCTGGGTCTGCTCAGGAGACGACAGTCCCTTAGGTCTGGGTTTGACAGCCCTCAAAAGGGCCGGCCACCGTCCTGTTCTCAGCGGGAAGCCCCGGGCCCACAGCTGCAGGGGAAGCGAGCTGGCTGGGGGCCTACTTCTACAGCGCAGGCGCGGCTTACGCCCGATGCGTCTTCCAGCCCACGCCCTGCGGCAGCGCCGCAGACTCCCCGCGGGCCTGGGTGAGGCAGGCAGAGCGGGACTTTCAACAGCAGGGGTGCTGGCACCCCGGGCCCCCTACGTGACCCAGAAGGTGCCGCGCTCCTCCAGCAGGCTGACGGAGCGGTTGGAGAGCGAGGCGGCATCCTGCACCGGCTTGTAGCCAAAGAGGCGCATGGCCGGGCCGCAGGCGGCCTGCACCACCTGCGCCAGCTTGAAGGGCATGCTGAAGCGCCACTTCTCAAACTGTTCCGAGGAGTTCTTCTGCGTGGAGTAGATGCCATCGTGGGCCGCTTGGGTGTTCTTCTGGATCCAGTCCTCCACCTGCGGGGTTAGGGGGATGCCTGCAAAGCGATACATCTCCTGGGCCTTCTGCAGCGGCCGGAGGGCCACGTCCTCGTAGCGCACCAGCATGTAGCGGCCCCGCAGCCAAGCCGGCTGCCTCAGGCCCAACTCGGCGGATAGGCGGATGCTCTCACAGTTGCCCTTCAGCCGCAGCACCTCCTCCTCCCTCAGCTGGTCCTGTCCCTTGGCCAGCCACTTCTTCCAGGTCTCGTACTTGTCCGCGAAGGCCACCATGCGGGAGGCCAGCACAGCGCGGGGGTCGCGCACCAGCTGGATGACGCGCAGGTCGAGACGGGGGTCCTCGGCCAGCGGCTGGAGGAACTCTAGTTGCCTGATGCGGACGGCCTTGATGGCCATATGCTCCTTGCGGCGGCAGGCTTCAGCGGCCAGTGTCATGTTGAGAGGGCCACAGCGGCGGTTCTTGCAGGGATACTTCTCGAAGACCTTCTTGACGAGGGGCGTGCAGACGGGGTCCTCGCAGAGGGAGCGGCTGGAGCCCCGGCGGAACACGAACTGGGTCAGGTGGTCCTCGGGCGCCGGGATGATGAAGTGCTCCAGGATGTACAGGTCGCACAGGAAAAGCTGCTTGAGCACGTCGCGGTAGACCAGGGCTGAGCCCGCGGCGTTGGCGCCACCCTGCTCGAAGGACACCGTGCGCTCGATGTGCCACAGCGGCTCGAAGAGGTAGAAGATATTGCCCTGCTGATTGAAGAACTCACCCACAAACGAGGAACCAGTGCGAGTAGTGGCCATGAGGAGCACGTGGCGCCGGGGCGGGGCCTCGGCGGGTGGGCGGGGTTCCAGCTGCTCCCACTCCTCTTCCGCCTGGAGCATCTGCTCTTCCTCGGCCTCCTCTGCTGGCTCCATGCCCAGTTGCAGACTGAGGTTTCGCAGGCGGCTCTGCAGCTGCAGGAAGGCCGAATCCAGCTCACTCAGTGACAAGAGGGATGCGTTCTCGGCCAAGACCAGGGCTGGGTCGGTGCTATTGGCATCTACCAGGGATTGGGGGATCTGCTTCAGCTTGTCTGAGACCCTGTGAGAGCAAAGGGATACCGGGATCAGTGATTGACTGGGGACTCCATCCCCTGTGCCACCCTAAGGAGCGTCCCAGGATGACCACCCAGAAGCTGACGTTGAGGCAAGGATTTGAGTAAGTAGTTTATCTGGGACATGATCACAGGGGGAATGGGTAGCGACTTGAGAAGGAAAATAGCTGTGGCCAAATTGCTCTGCCAGGGGAACCCCAGGTGACAGTGTAGACAGAGCACACCTCAGGATTCCCTCACCCAGGGGATGTGAAACTGCCAGGTGGCCTTGGCTGAAGGCTTCTCCCAGAGGTATTTACTCCCCAGGACTTCTGGCTTGCCAGTGTGCAGGTGGAGAGTTGCAGGGGCTTGCAGCAGGACCCAGTAGGCACAGACTGGAATAGTCCATGCTGAGGAACCCAGGGAGGGCACCAGCATAATGCCTACTAGCCAGCTGAATTCCTAATCTGCCGATTTTGGTTGATGCTTCTGTGCAAGGGTTGTGCCTGAGGGAGAAGGTCTATAAATCTTTCCATGTATAGCAGGCTCACTAACAGGGCCACTGCACACAGTGGTACACTCCCAATCTATGCATCCTACGTGTAGCCTATGAGAGTGCACACCCCTGGAGTTGAGCAGTACACAACCTGGGTGGCTGAACATGGTAGCCCTGCTGACAAGAGTATCTGTACCAGAACCCTGCCTCATAGTCATCCATGACTTTATTTGGTTACACCAGATCTTAGTTAAGGCATGTGGATCTTTAGTTGCAGCACGACGGATCTAGTTTCCTGACCAGGAGTAGAACCCCAGAGCCCCTGCACTGGGAGAACAGAGTCTTAATCACTGGACCAGCAGGGAAATCTCTCATCCATGACTTTGGATTAGTATAGGAAATATGCTGTTAGTGTGAGGTATCATCCTAGGCCAGGAAGTTAACTAATCATAATAGCAACAGCCAGTAAGCACAGGATACCAACTGTGTGTTAGACACTGGGCTAAATGCTTTTACATTTTATTTAATCTTTACAACAAAGCAGGCCCCATTGTTAGCCACATTTTAGAAGAGGAACTTAAGGCAGAAAAGTGAAATGATTTATCTAAGCTGTCACAGCTAGAAAGGACCAGACTCATGGGAATTCCCTGGCAATCCAGCAGTTAGGACTCTGTGCTTCCACTGCAAGGGGCATGGGTTCCATCCCTGGTCAGGAAACTGAGATCCTGAAAGCTGCATGCTGTGGCCAAAAAAAAAAGGGCGGTCAGAATCAGGATTCCAACTCAGGATGCTTGAGTCCAGAGTCCAAGTCTTACTGCTGTGCGGTCATGAGGACGTGGATATGACCTGCCTGGGCACAGGAGGGGCTTGGTGATGGCTGGCTGAAGGATTGCCTTTCTTGGTCCACAGAGAGAGCCCTGCAGCCACCTCTCTGCCCCCACCCATCCCACCTGGATAAGGAAGACTTGTGTTTGCATCCCTCACCTTGATATGATTTTATTTTCCTTTTCAATGAAGACAAAAACCACCACCACAAAAGCCAGGAAAAGGGCATATTTGCTCCTCATTCTCAGGCTGTGCAGAAAATGTCGGCAGTCCTGGGGCAAAGACAATCCTTTCTCCATGGGGCAGGGTGGGGCCGTGGGCACTCAGCTCAGGGGCACCACTCAGGACGTGGCTCGTCCTTCCCGTGGGGGACACCTGGTCCTGTGGAGAGATGGGCAGTCAGGACACCCTTGTCTATAGTTGAGAACAAATAGGAGCTTTTCCACCAGATGTTTGGGGATCCCAGCCCTGTTTAGCAGCCAGAACTCCAGACCCACTCTCCCAATGGACTGTGCCCCAGAAACTTGAAATCAGGTCATTTAAAATGTTAACGAACCTTCTGATTCATCCATGTAACTTCCATCAAATTTATGCTTTGACCTTATGAGTCAAAGGCAAAAGTACAAACAGAATACTCCTTGCAGTATGTGTTTGCAATAGCAAAAAAGTACAAACATCTAAATAAAAAAATGATGGATTATTATGCAGCCACAAAGAATGAGATGGATCTACTAATGCTGATATGAATAATCTACTATATATAGTTATATATAATGTGTAGATGTTATAGATAAGCGAGCTGCAGACATAGTCTGCATATAGGATAGAGTTTCTTAGCACTATTGACGTTTTTCAAAATTAGCTTTTACTGGGGTACAGTTGACTTAGAATGTTAATTTCTGCTGTACAGCAAAGTGAATCAGTCATACGTATATCCACTTTTTTAAAGATTTTGTTCCCATATGCTCTCCTTATTAGTTATCTGTTTTATAGATAGTAGTGTGTGTATGTCAATCCCAATCTCCGAATTTATCCCTCCCCCTCTTTCACCCTTGGTCATGATAAGTTTGTTTTCCACATCTGTGACCCTGTGCTTTGTAAGTTCCTTTGTACCATGTTTTTAGATTGCACATGGAAGCTGTATTAGCTGATATTTGTCATTCTCTGTCTGACTTCCTCAGTATGATAACCTCCAGGTTCATCTATGTTGCTGCAAATGGCGTTATTTTGTTCTTTTTTATGTCAGCACTGTTGACATTTTGGATCAGATAATTCTTCGTTGTGGGGGCTGTCCTGTACATTGTAGGATGTTTAGTGGCATCCTTGGCCTCTACTCATTAAATACCAGTAGAGTGTCCTCTGCTCAGCTGTGACAATCAGAAATGTCTCCAGACATTGACAGATGTCCTCTGGGTGAGGGGGAGTGGGTAGGGAGGGGTGGGGTGGTGCAAAATCATCCCAGGTTGAGAACTTCTGATGCAGGATGAAAAAAAATTAAGGGAGAGAAAAATATAAATGCTAGATACAAGTGGACTGTGACGGCAGGGAGACACGAGGCCAGTAACAGGAATGGGTAAGTCAGGAGAGGAGGGTGAGGTGAGTCTCAGCATTTACTGCGTAGCATTGTGCACTATTAGAAATTTTACCATGTGGA
This sequence comes from Bos grunniens, assembly GCF_055505025.1. Taxonomy (NCBI): domain Eukaryota; kingdom Metazoa; phylum Chordata; class Mammalia; order Artiodactyla; family Bovidae; genus Bos; species Bos grunniens. Next base: position 18,120,272 of record NC_141192.1, read on the forward strand.
TGTATAAATTTTACCATGTGGATGAATAAATGTTTTAAAATTAACTAAAGGTTTTCCACCATACCATGTGAATTTTAGCAAAATCCTTCATACGGCCTTGGCCTTCAGGTCTCAGCTTCGTGGGGCAGCTTCCTCCTGGATAGGTTAGGGCCCCCTTGGCCCCACCGCATTATGACCTGAGACTCTGTCATAAAGCACACCCACTTGAAATGACTTGTTCAGTGCTGACCATCTCTTTGTGGAGGGCAGGCAGTTGTCTGGGCCCCTCACTATCCCTTAGTACTGGGCCAGGCACACAGGAGACACATGCATGGCTGCTAAATGACAGAATGGTTAAAGGAATAAATGACTCCTAACTGAAACTGTATATATTTTTAAAAGCCAGAGCAAATACACCATTGCCCAGTGCAGCCTGAATCACCATTGCTTTCATTTATCCTCACCATCAAACACATACCTGTACCCCAAGCCCCCAGATTCCAGCACAACCCCCTCTTCCGAAAGTCTCTCTGTTTCTCCACAAGGACTCTCATCCATGGGAAACAGTCTGCTATAAGTTTAGAAAAGTGTTATTGTGACCTTGTGCATCCGGGAGCATCCTTCTTTCTGGGAAAGATGAATTTTTTCCAAGCTGATATTGACGCTGAGGAGTGGGAGGGCTGAAAGGAGGGTCCCCAGGCTGCAGCTTCATCATACAATGGAAGTGGTTTTAGGGACAACCAGAAAATCTACCCTCTGGGGAAAGCAGTGAGACTCGGGTTCTGCTTATGAGAAGACAGATGTGTACCCTGGCAGCCAAAGCGGAGGGCCTCAGCTGTGCAGGGCAGAGCGGTGGGGGAGCTGGGGGGGGCGCAGCAGGCAGCTCACCCTGGCCAAAGGACAGGGTGCTTTGGGAGTATAGGTGGATGGACATGAGCCAGGAGGGAAGAGGGCTGCAAGGCCAGTTCAAGGGTAACTGAATATTCTTGCCTCTTCCTAATTCTTCTGGGCCATTTCCATGCACTTATTAAATATCTCCTGAGCACCTACTATGTGCCAGTCTAGGCACTACATCCCACAGCAGGGAACAAGCAGACCCCACCCATGCCCTCATGGGACTTATACTCTGGTTTAAAGAGCCAACTAGAAGGATATGAGTTGATGAAATTTGTTGAAATTTATAAAGTTACTACTCTGTGCCTAGTAGCATGCCAAAGACTTGATTTGTATTTCCTCATCCCACAAAAGCCCTGTTAGATAGTGACCCATTTTACAGATGAGGAAACTGAGGTTGAGAGAGATTAAATAATTTGCCCAAGTTTCCTCCAGCAACAGCCTGATTGCCGCTCCCAAATCTAAGTCATTCCAGCCTCTCGAGGTTCCACAGTGACACCCCCGCTCCACAGCACATATGATTGGACTTTGCAGTTGATGGCGTGTCTGTCTCTCATTCCTAGGCTACAAGTTCTCTGAAGTCCAGACCAGCATCTAGAACAGCACCTGCCATGTACCCACTGCCCAGCAAGTTCCTGGTAAGTCAGCTCACTGAAGCTGCTGACTGGCAGGCAGTCAGCATGTGTTTGCAGAACTCTGGGCAGGGCTGTGTTCCTCACTCACCCAGTTTAGCCTGTGGTGTGTGAGGCCGCCTGTCCTGCTAGGAGGGTGAGACCCAGTACTGAGTGCAGAGCACAGAGGATTGAAATATTGGCTTTCTTCCCTCTAGGCTCTCAGCAGAAAGGGCCCGGATCTGATGATGTGAGGGAAGCAAAGGAGCTAGGACCAGAAGTCCTGGGTTCTTGTTCTTCCTGCTTGTCTAACATGCTGTGTGACACTGTATAAGTGACTTAACCTCTCTGGGCCTCAGTTTCTTTACTGGTAGCATGAAAAGGGTGGTTCCTGCTGTATAATATTGCTCTGAGGAGCAGTATCTGGTGCATGGAGAGGGAGAAAAAGCAGGCATAGGGCACAGGGAGTTGTGTTGGCTGTCCTCTCTCTTCTGGGTCTAACATTTTTGGTACAGTTTACAAAGTTGACTGTGTTGATGACAAAGATCCTGAACCTTCTCCTCCCTTCCCTTCCAGGAAGTGTTTCTATTTTTGACTTGCTGTCCCAGCCCCCTTAGCCCCTGAATAATACAGGGTTCCTGAGAACCTTGCTGACATTGCCCTAAAAGGAAGACACGAGGGTGAAAACTCCCTCCAGATGAAATCCCAGGCAGGCTGTTGGCTCCTCGGCCCTGGTCCAGGCAGGCTGCCCCTAGGGTTAGCTTTGGAAGGCCAGCAGGCAAATGGGCGGTCAGGAGAGGGTGGTTTAGAGATCCCCAGACCCAGGAGGTAGCAGAGGGTCACAGATGCCAGGTCACAGGGTCATGGGGGATGGCCGAGATGGGGGTCATGCACGTGGCCTGCAGGAGGCCCTTTGCAAGAAGTGTGTCCGTGATATCTGCGACACTGGACAAACCCTCCCTAGAGCTGTGGTATCCGCCTTGCTTAGCTCATGGGAAGAATGAAAAATTCTTCCTTTTCTTGGCAGATGCCATCTCTGGGGGAGTACTCGATACCTTTCTTCCCCTCAACACCCAGCAGTAACGCAATAGCCAAAGGAAAAGGTGGTATCCCCCTGCTGGGATGCCAGCAGAGGTCACACTGCCAGGGCAGCAGGGCCAGTGGTGAAGGCCAGGGGCACATGCCGGCTCAGCCTTGCCTGAATGCAGGGGAGCAGGGCAGCTGTCCTGGGCCCAGTTAAACTCAGGACTCAGCTCAGAGTCCCTCCCTGCCCGCTGACCTAATGTGGACCGTCTCCCTTCTCCCTGTCCCTTTTAGCACCTTGCTTGCTCCCTTCTTGGATGGAAATGTGCTTGTTCACTGCCTGTTTCAGCCACTGGCGTGTGAGCTCCCTCTGTATCCCTGCTCCGTGTGCTCCAGGCACAGTAAGTGCCTCTGTAGAATGAATAGTTGAATGCTTTTTCCGAAGAATTTAGCCCACTGTGAGATGCTCAGTCATTCTAAGTTGATGGAAAATACAAAGAGAAAGAAGAAAAAGCCACTGTTCCCTATCTGAGCGAAGCAGGTCTATGCTGTGGCCTGTGCTGCATGTGTGCACTGAGTATTGCTGATGTTTAGTCGCTCAGGCGCGTGCTACTCTTTGTAACCCTATGGACTATAGACTGCCAAGCTCCACTGTCCATGGGGTTTCCCAGGCAAGGATACTAGTGGGCTGTGCGCTGAGTGCCCCCCAAACAGGGACCGAGTGGATACTACATGCGTACACTACGGGAGTGTGCTACAAGCGTGTACTGCGGGCCAGCCTTTGTGCTTGGGGCTTCACATATGTTAGTCTCGAATTGTCATGACAATCTGGGATACCCTTTTGAGGATAAAGAACCTCGGCCTGTGGCTTTCAGTTCTGTCTCCCCAGCTACGTGGTAGTAGCAGGGAGGGCAGAAAACAGCAGAGGCAGCCCAGGCAACCCCAGTGAGGGAGCCCTGGAAAGAAAGCAGGCGGTGATCTGAGGCCCTACACTCCAGGCACTGGCTTCCCTACCCTGCTCTCCCCTCGGGGCCCTTTCTGCTCAGGCCTCCCTCGTGACCTGGCAAAGGGCCCTCAGCAGAGAACAGTTTTGTACTTGGATGGCTTCCTCCCGTGGAGGAGGTGGGATCCCAGACTCTGCTGTGAATGCTGCTCTGATAAGGGACGGGCCCTGCCAGACATTGCATCAGGCAGCAAAGCTCCACTCCCCTCGCTTGGCTCGCTCTGGGCCAAGAGCACAGTGGGGATCAGGGCCTCTGCTGTGGCAGGCTCTGCTTACAGCCTTTCCGCCGGCAGGAGGAGGAGCTGCCTGGGCTGAGGAAGGCCAGGGGCTGAGACGGAGGAGGGTCCTGGGCAGAGACAGGAGCAGTGAAGCCCATTGTGGGGAAACTCTGAACCTACTCATGAGCTGCAGCCCTGGGGGCCGGGAGGTACCCTGACCATGCCAGGTGCCCAGACACCTAGGAGGGGAGACCTTGGAAGGGCTTCCATGAGTGGCTCTAGATCCCCTTGAGTGGAGGCAGGGGGCAGGGCCAGGAGAAGGAGCACGCATGCTCAGAGGCGATCTCTGCTGGGAGGATGCAGGAGTCCATCCAGTGGCCTGTCCAGATGAGGTTCTGTTTCGTGTAAGGATATCCAGAGATGGATATCCAACTTAGTGGGCTGTCCAACTTAGTGTCTGACAGGAGAGTAAATGCCCAAGTGCCATTACATGAACCAGGGATGGAAGGAAGAAGAGAAGGCATGAGAGAACGAGGAAGTAGATGGGGGCCTGGCTGAGGGATGCTCCCCTGCACAGCCTGGGGGTGTCATTCCTTCCCAAATCCCTCCTGTTCCGGGACTCCAGCTTCCTCTCCTAAAAACAAACCATCTAAAACTTTCTTATGGGCACATGTCCAGCCTCAGCCAAGACAGAGCCAGAGCAGACACTCCCAAGTTGGAGGTGTGTATCATCTGAGCAACAGTGGACATCTAAGAGCTTATGAGAAGCCGTGGGCCAGAGCCATGGGATGGACCAGAGGGCTGAGGGCTAGCCTGGGGTGGTGGTGGGCGTGGGGGTTGCCACAGACTCTCAGGGAGCCATCTCTGGAAGGACAGACCCCCGCGGCCCCTCAGCCCTGTTTTCCTGTGTGAGGATGTGGGGGAGAGTGCTCTCTACCCTCATTTGACACAGTCACTTCATCAGGGCCTGCTCAGCTGTGTGAGAAACACATTTTGTGGAAAACGCTGACAGCTGCATGGATACAGGGCCCCAGAGAATAGTCCCCACCCCCCTATCAGCAAAGGTACTTCCCGTGTCTCTCACGCTGGCCGTGGGCCAGGTCAGTGCCGAACCACTGCTCTAGGCTTTCTAGCCCTTGCCTAGTCAAGGGTTGCAGCAGAGGCTGGTGTCCAGGATGCCCACAGCTGTGCAGCCGGGCAGCCAGGTGAAGAGTCAGTTGGCTTGTTTGGAACTGACCTCTATGTGAGCTGAGACTCATGGCCCAGGATGTGCACCCAGCCTTGGGAGTCCAACGTGTGAGAAGCGCCTTGAGTGTCTCAACAGACGGGGCTGGTTGAGGCAGTGCACTGGCCCAGTGAAAGCAAGCCATGCAGGGGTTAAAAACGCTGATGCACAGCTGCAAAGATGGAATATTGAGTGATGATTCTTTACACTTTCTACCTTTTTGTATTTGACTTTTTGACAACCATACCTAAACCACTTTAATTAAAAAATTTAAAAATCTAATCTAAAGCTTAAAAAGAGAAATGTAAAGTTACTTTGGAAATGGTGTGGGAAATGCACTGAGGAAGGAAGGACTGGAGGCTGGGAGACCAGGCTGTCCCTTTTGCGCAGGTCCAGGAGAGGGGAGGTGGTCTGAGCAAGTGGGGAGAGCGTGGAGGAGAGGAGGGAGGGACACACGGGACCTTAAGGAAGTCAGTGTGGGGCCTGTGACGTGCACAGCGTACATGAGCCTGAAGGACGGCATGCTTAGGAGGAGAAATACGCCAGCCATGAAAGGACACGTCCCATATGCTTCTGGTGGTAAAGAACCCGCCTGCCAATGAAGGAGATGCAGGTTCAATCCCTGGGTAGGGAAGATCCCCTGGAGGAGAGCATGGCAACCTACTCCAGGATTTATGCCTAATCTCATGGACAGAGGGGCCTGGCAGGCTATGGTCCCAGGGTCACAAAGAGTCAGACACGACTGAAGCAACTTAGCCCGCACGCATGCACTTGAGGTGCCTAGAGGAGCCAAATCAGAGAGACAGAAAGGAGAAAGGTGGTTGCCTGACCCTGGGAGTTAGTATTCAATGAGGACACGGTGTCAATTTGGGCAAATGAAAAAGTTCTGGAGATAGACTGTGGTGAAGGCTGCACAACAGTGTGAATGCACTTAATGCCTCGGAACTGTGCACTTAAAAACGGTTAAATAATACATTTTATGGTATGTCTGTTTTCCATAGGGGAAAAAAGTGAATTTATAAACAATAGGCAGGGGAAGGAGGGCAGCGGAGGACTCCGGGAGGGTCTGTTGTTCATTCCTTGGACAGCAGCCCCGTATTGTGCTGTGCCCACAGCACCTGGCATGAGGCAGGGCTCGTAATGTTTGTGAGGCGAATGAATTGATTCATAACTGTCTCTAAGAGTTGGCTGTGGTTTCTCGTAGTTTTTCTTCCCCCATGCTACATGCCAATGCAGGAGACGTGAGACTCAGGTTCAGTTGATGGGTTGGGAAGATCCCCTGGAGGAGGGCATGGCAACCCACTCCAATATTCATGCCTGGAGAATGCCATGGACAGAGTAGCCTGGTGGGCTACAGTCCATAGGGTCGTACAGAGTTGGACAGACAGAAGCAACTTAGTGTGTGCGTGCACACACACACACACACACACACACACACACACACACATATATATATATAGAAAGGGAGAGAGACAGACAGACAGACAAGACAGCCTGGAAAAGCCTGAACAAATCATACAGGGACTCTCTCCACAACTGTGGCTTCTCTTGACTTCTTTGCTTTTACACGTTGACCTTGATGCCCTGTGACCTTAGGAAAGGAACTTAAACTCGATGGTCTCACTATTTGTCAGTGGGACACTTACAGCATCTATTGTACACTCAGTGGTCATGAGGAACCCAATGAGAAGATGCTAGTGCAGTGCCTAACCCAAGCCCAAGTCATGATAAATGGTCCTACTTAGGAACCGCTCACCCTGTCTTTAAAGGTACAGCAGATTCTGTGGCTTGTGATTGGTGGTGAGTACTGGATTGGTTGCAGTCGGGTGGGGTCTCAGTCTCCTACAAATACCAGGGTGAAGGAAAGTGATGACCTTACCACAGCTAGAAGTGTCCCTCAGGCAGAGCCAATATCCTCTCATTTATGGACAGCATTTGGCCCTGGGCATCTTATCCTCACTGTCAGCCTCATCTGGGGATAAACGTGCTGACTTTCCCTGTCCCAGGTACTATAGTCAGCCCCGAAGCAGCAGAGAAGCTGGAGAGAGACCCAGAAAGACAACAGGCAGAACCCTTAAGGATGCTCCCTCCCCAGCTTCCCTGTAGATCAGCGCTGCTCACAAATTCCACACGCCCCGCCTGGCCAGGAAGCTCTGAGTGTGCTGATGAGAGTGTGGTTGCAGAATGACAGGAGCCTGGGGTACAGGGGATCCCTGTGGAGGAGCCGGCTCCACTCTGGCTGCAGTGAACAGAGGCAGGAGGCCTCAGAGCTGTCAGGCTGGGGTCAAGTTGAATGCCAGTGGATTTTGCCCCCAGGACATAAATCATGCTGTCGGCAGCAGCTCAGGCCAGAGCCTTATACAAAGCAGCTTGACTTTCCAGCTCTCGTTGTACTTGCCTTCAGCAGTGCAAGTCTGAGAGGGTGTTTCTTTTGGAAAGGTCCAAGGGAAATCTGTCCTGTACCCTACCCCACCAATCAAGAAAAACATGGCTCTTGCCCTAAAAGTGCAGAATGTCAGAACTGGAAAGGGCTTGGAGATTTTCTTACCTACCGTTCCTCATTTTTCATCTGTAGCCATTCAGGCTCAGAGAGGGGAAGTGCTTCACGAAGGCATGACTGGATAGTGATGATACTTGAACCACTACAAGGTCTCCTGCCTCCCAGGTTAGTGATGGCCCTGCCCAACTTTATCACCCTGACTCTCATAGCTTCGCCCATCAAGAACCTCCAGCACAGGGTTGTCAGATAAACAGTACACATTCCACTCAGCAGTCCTATGCCCGGGGCAGACATCACTGATCAGTCATTGTCTTCTTTTCAGCTGAGACTAGATGTGGCCTCACACGCCTTCTCAGTGCAGTGCCAATCCATTAGAGCTGGCGTGTGAGATCAAATCAGCTTGCCTTTCCAACTTTATGGGATCCTTCCTGGCTACCAAACACAGTTCCTTACCACCCTTTGGTTTGCCATTCTGCCATCTGACATCACCCCCCAGTGCCAGCCAAGTTGCAAGCCTCCTCTTAAACAAACCCTCCATCTGAACATGCCTTGTAGATCTATCCTCCAAACCTTTGATCTAGCACATAAAACCCTTTCGGGTTTCCTGGTGGCTCAGTGGTAAAGAATCCACCCACCAATGTAGGAGATGCAGGTTAGATCCCTGGGTTAGGAAGATCCCCTGGAGAAGGAATACTAACTCCAGTATTCTTGCCTGAGAAATCCAATGGACAGAGGAGCCTGGTGGGCAACAGTCAACGGGGTCGCAAAGAGTGAGACATGACACAGCAGCTAAACAACAGTAACAGTAAAACCCTTTACTGAACAAAAGCACATATTATAATTAATGGTGAGGTCACTAAGAATAGTTAAAGCATCAAATGGGGGAGCAAAAAGTACTTTTGAAAAGAACTGCAATGGATACAAGGTTCTTATGATTCCACCTTCCTCCCTCGCTTGGCTTTTGCTTTCATGAACGAGAGTAGAGGTAGAGTTACAGAGAGCCTAGGACACTGCACAGAACTGCTGCCAATCCATCCCACACCATGGCTGGCAAAGCTCTTCACACGGCTAATTTTATATTCTTACTCACATACCTTTATATGTTTTCATGAATAAGAGCCAAAACTTTAAAAGTCTTAGGGCTTTCCTACAAAATGTTTCTTGGGTTTTGGGAAAACTTGGGCAAGTCCATAGGAGTGTGCCTTGAGTGTGAACATAATCTGCCATGGGTATTACAGCAGGGAAGGTTGAGGTCAGCTGCCTAAAGAAAGCATATAAAGGGCAAATCAAAATGGGGCGTGGTCCATTAGATTGAAGAACAAAATGTTCTTTAATATTCTGTGTGGGTGAAATTCTGGGCAAACAACTGGCAGAGACTTGGTACTCACCAGGTACCCACATGCTCTTTGCCTTCCCCAGCCCCTCTTGCAATTAGGTTGGGCCAGTGACCAGGTTTTGACCTGTGGGGATGGAGATAGGTTAAAGTGATGTCAGTCACTTGAAATCCTGGTCCTTAAATTGATCCCAGACACCCCCCGGGTCCTGTCTTCTCTTGCTATGGCAAGACTGGAGGCCACATGTTCCAACTGGCTTACTGCAAGGTGGAAGCGGCCCAGATCCTGAGCTGCTGCTCAGAAGCCACCCTGCCTGCATCAGATGGGATGCAAAATGAGCCTTTTTGTACGGCTGAGCCACCACGACAGGATTTCTGAGATGACTGGAAGAGAAAAAATCTCTCAGTACCTAGGCCCAGGATCCCCTTCCTGCTTTCTCCCACTGACTGACCTTCCTAAGGAGACTTCGAACCTTTCTGCACCTGGAGACTGTCCATGCAAGGGACAGATGGAGAGAGGGGAATTTCTTTTGCTGCCTGGTTTTTTCCCCCAGTCCTGCTGTCTTCAATGCAGAGGACACAGAATTTGGATCCTCCAGGGTAGTCCTCAGTCCCACAGTTTCCTCCAAGCTCCTTGCTGTTAACAGCAGGAAGGGACTTTATTCCTAGCAAAAACAACAACAGAAAAATCAGAAACCCAGCCTCTTCTCTTTTTCACCAGGGAGTTCTGCCTGCCCTCCCAGCACCAGCTCTGTGGGGGAGGAAGGGGCAGGAGAGAGGGCAGCCCCGGGGTCTTAGCCCACACTGACTACTGCTATTGTCTGGGCTGCTCCATGGCTGCCAAGGAGCCCATCTGTATCCAGCCCCTCCTGGAAAGGAGAGGCGGAGGCTGAGGGTGGGGAGAGAGGTCCAGGCTATCGATAGCTAACTGCTCCGAGGACTAAACACAGGCCCCATACTTGCAATCAGTCTTGGCTTGAGTGCCAGCTCTCCCATTTGACGATGATTTAGTCACTAAGTCATATCCAACTCTTGCGACCCCATGGACTGTAGCCCGCCAGGCTCCTCTGTCCATGGGATTCTCCAGGCAAGAATACTAGAGTGGGTTGCCATTTCCGTCTCCATTTATTTAAGCTCTCCCATTTATTCTCTAGTAATTTTAGGGAAGGTATTTAATCACTCTGAGCCTGGGTCATCCCCACAGGGTTGTCATGAACATCAGCTAAGCTGGTGTGAGGCTCTGAAAATAGAGAGGACGGCACACAGGCTGGTTGTTATTACAGGCTTGCACCAGTATGCGCCTGAGCCTGTCTGTGCTGACTGCACCGCTGGTTCACCCTCTGCGTGTACATCTCCCCCACAGCTGGGCTGTAGGCTGCTGCAGGGGATGGACACTGGCTGATTCCCTTCGCCTTTCCCTACAGAACCAGCCCAGAAAACTCTGGCCTGCTCTAGCTTTGCGGCTGCTGTTACTACTGGCCAAGCCTCTCCTTTGTAGCATGATTTGGAGGGACGCTTACCTAATGCATCAGGCCCCAGGCCTAGACACACCTGGGCAGGACGGTTGCCAGTTTTAGGCGTCTCAGCTGGGAGGGCAAGTCAGTTGCAGTTCCTGGGCCAAGTCGATCAGTTGGAAGTGACTGCGTGGAGCGCCGCGTTTGCAAAGGTCGATCTCTGCAGGAAGAGAGTATGGTGACTGCTTGGTGATATCTGCCGTGTCTAGAGGGGTAGCGTGCTGCTACGCATTTGCTGACTCTGCCTGAGCACTGCATTTCGGCCCTGACAGCACGTGAGAGTTATCTGGAGTTTCAGAAATTACTGAGGCCGGGGTCCCACCTCTAGAGATTACAATTGAGTTGGTCTGGGTATGGCTTGGGCATCAGTTGTTTAAAGCTCCCTAGGTGATGGAAGATTGAGAGCCACACCTTAGAGCACCCAGCTTCCTCTTAGAGAGCACCATCTCAGGGCATCTCAGCGGAGCCACTGCCCGGCGTGCACACTAGCTCAGCTTCAAGGCCAGACTGGCAGGGGAGTTGCTGACCGGGGCTCGATACCGGGTGAACATGCCAGTATTCTTGTTTTACTCAGGATACAGTGCTTGGAAGCTTCTAGGTTAGTGTTTGAGTGTTCTGTTTAAAACCAGCCACCCGATACCACGGCATACTGCTCAGCTGTAAAATGGCACAACTTAAATGAATTTGGGAGTATTGAGTGAACAAAGCCAGTTTTAAAAGGTGACATACTGCATGATTTCTTTTCTATAACATTCTTGAAATGACATTATAAGAGAGAAAAACAGATTGTTATTTTTAGGAGTTTAAGAAGGGGTGGGGGTGGAAAGGAAGTGGGCACAACTGTAATACAGCAACATGAGGGGTCCTTGTGGTGACGGAAATGTTCTGAACTTTGGCTGTATCAGCATCAGTATCCTGGTTGTGATATTGCAGGAGTTTTTCACCATTGGGGGAAACCAGGTAAAGGGTTCAAGGGATCTCTGTATTATTTCTTAAAACTGCATGTGTGTCTGTAATTATCTTGAAACAAAAGTGCAATTAAATAGAAAAAAAGAAAACTAGGTTTTGAGGAGATCTTTGTAAAATGCAGCGAGAAGTGAGAGATAAGAATGAGCAGAAATGCATTTCCCAGGGCAGGAGCAGCATAGGAGTTGAGTCCAGTTGGGAACTCCAAGTTTGGCTTTTTGGAATAGCAGGAACTGGCTACTCTCCTGGGGTCTATTCATGTGCAGGGACAAGCTTGGGGGAGGAAGCCCATCCTCAAAATAGGGGAAAAAGAAAGAGGGGGACAGGTCTCTGGAGGGATGACAGGACATCTGAGCCCCCGTCAGCTGGAAGAGCTGGTGTGGATGAGGTGCTCAAACTGGGCTGCCGCATGGCTCAGGGGTCCCAGGGAGGCCTGAGTAGGAGGGTCAGGCATGGTCCTGAAGCGAGGAGGTCTGGGCAGCATGTGAACTGTGCAGCACTGTCCTCAAGGTTGGTGATACCTGGCGATCCTGGGTTATCTCTGAACTGCTCATGGGCCTACCACGGGGCAGAGCAAGCGTCAGGATGTTTTGTGCCAATTCTGTAGCTCGCAAGCAAGGAGGAGGAGGAGAAGGGTTTGAGTAACTAAGGTGGAGTGTTTGAAAAGTGAATACATTTGGGAAAGTCCCTAGGGAGCCTCTGGCTGATAAATGCTGATAGTCAACCAGTAAATTCATTTCTTGAGTTCCTCCTTTGGGCCAAGCAAGGGAAGAGGCACTGGGAATAGAGGGGAGGAAGACAGTCTCTGCCCTAGGGGAGCTGAATCATAACAGAAGTTAATACTTCTAATGAAGCAGCTACTGTTCCAAGTACTTTACACACATGTATAAATGGAGTCCTCAGAACCACCTGTGAAGAAGGTGCCCCAGTGCCTTCACAGATAACAGTCACAGCTCTCCCCTCCCCCTCCATTAAAGCACTCAACTTGCACTCAGTTGTAAGGTAAAGCTGGGATTTGAACCCAGGAAGTCTGTCTCCGTAGTCCATGGACTCATCCACTGTCTTTAGCACTGAGCGGGCAGATTTGGCCAAAAGGCAGCAGCTGTGTGGCAGGGGGCAGATCAGAGTCCTGGCCAGGGACCGGTCTTCCAAGACCAATACCAACTTGTGCAACTCTGAACAACTCCGGGACCTCTTTATGTCTCACACGCCTTCTCTAAGACACGCATGGCCCTAAACACAAGGCTGCTGGAGGGCCTTCGAGGAAATGTGCTTTGGAGGCACCAGGCCATTGCTGGCCTCCCATGAAATGGGAGCTTAGCGGCCACCCCAGACTGGCTGCAGGTGACAGTGAGTAGAATGCTGCTCCTGGCCCCGGCCCTGTAGTTCCGCACTGCAGCTGGGCTGCTACAGGAGGGCCGGATTCCAGAGACTGAGTGGGCTTGAAAGTCTGAGGCAGCATCACGAAATGCAGAAGGAAGAAGAGGATGGCACCTTGTGGGCACCATTCCTTCAGAATCAAGTTCAAGCTCTTCCACGTGGTGTTCCACCTGGAGATAACCTGGCCCACACTAGCTTTCCAGTTGGTCTCCACACCTACCTCGCTGCAGCCTCCACCCTGGCCAAATGTACCCACGACTAGCAAAGGACGCAAAGACAGAACGTGGCAGAACTGAGATTTGAATCCATGTCTGGTTGGCTGCAAAGTAGGGGCTGTGTGGTGAGGTGGAGGGAGCATGGATTAAGGGGTCAGATGCACCTGAGTTCTTCCTATTCCAGCTCTGCCTTTGTGACCCCAAGTGAGTGCCTCACATTTCTGTGCCTTGTCTATAAAATACGGTTAGTAATATCCCTGTATTAACACCTTATCACAAACTTCGTAGCTTAAAAGCACATATTTATTATCTTGCAGTTCTGAATGTCAAGTCTAAGATCAGTTTTACTGGCCTAAAATCAACAGGCCTGTGCTCCTTCTGGAGTCTTGGGGAGACCTTCTTCCTTGCCTTTTCCCGCTCTCGTGGCTGCCTGTTTTCCATGGCTTGTGGGCCCCTTCATCTGCCTTCAAAGCCAGCAGTGACTGGTTGAGCTTTTCTTAATGCATTACTCAGGCCTCTTCTATAGTTAAATCTCCCTCTTATAAAAGACCCTGCTGATTTTACTGGGCCCACTTGGATAATCCAGGATAATCTTCTTATCTCAAAATCCTTAATCACACTGTAAAGTTCCTTTTACTATGTGGAATAACATGTCCGCAGATGTGGGGATTCATATGTGGAGATCTTGGGTGGGAGGCACATTATTCAGCCTCCCACAGCAGGTGCTACATGAAACGGGTCGCATCAAGTTAAATTCTCAGCGTGGTGTTTAACCAGTAGAAGACTGGTGATGTTTAATGTCAGCTGGGCACGAGAAGCACTTAGCTTTTACAAAATAGTGCCGGGGTTCACTCCGAAAATTTGGGGTTGGGGAAAGTGTCTATGCATTGGAGTTTTTATAAGCTCCCTAGTGACTCTGTTGGGCAGCCAGGGTAGGGCTGATTATAGTAAGCGCTGAATTCATGTCAGCAGTTATTCTTATTCCCACAGCTACTTAGCTCCGAGCCTCAGTGCCCAGGAGCTGTTCAATAGACGTTTGTTGAATTAGACTGAAGTGAATCATTCCTGGGGCCCCAAGCTATCCCTGGGATAGCATGGGAGGGGTGAGAGGGCTTCTCACTGCTGCATCACAGGGCCTGAAGAATGAGGTTCTGTGGGCAGACAGATGCCTCGGCCTCTGAATCAACCTCACACCCAGAAGTAGCTGCCTGGGGGGCTGGAGTCTCTCCTCCTCTCCGAAGTCCAGTCAAGGGGCCCAACCAGGCAGAATCCAGTCATCAACGGGCCATTGTTAATGGAACAGAGGGGGCTCTGTGCCCATTTAACACTTCTCTCCCTCACGAAGCTGCTCCCAGCTGAGGGCTGGCTTCTGGAGGACTGCGGAGCTGGGGAGGGGCCCCAAGGCTACGAAGGGAACGAGGGAGGATTCCGGGTGGGGGCTGAGCCCTCTGGTTGGAGGAGCAAAGGCAGCTTGGGACACAGGCCAGTCTCGTAAGTCAGCAGGGTGGAAAGTCTGGGCACTGAAGCGGCCACTCAGGCCAGGAAGAGTTTCCCATTAAAGCTGGGGATCCAGGGACAATGAAACCCACCAGACCCCAATGGGAGCCAGGGGACAGCTTTCTCTGTGGGGTGGTCACACTTGACCTACCTCCTTCCCTTTCCAAAAACAGAAAAGTGAAATCCACACGGTAAATGGTGCCTTTCATTGCCTATAGAACAGTGTTTTCAAAAGGGCTGGGAGGGTTTTATGTTCTGTGGGCTTGGGATTAATAGGCAGGCAATTCAACCAGGGCTGGGTATAAACGTCCTTTTGCTTAGCAGACCTTTTCTGTATTCAGGAGGGTGGATTTCAGGAGGATGGTGTTTAAGATCCCAAAGATAGTGCCTGATCAGTCTCCTCAAAAATGCCAGAGACCTACAGTTCTTGGGCTAAGGCACCAGCAATTCTCATCTGCTGAATATAGCAAATTCTCTGATCGTTTCTGCCAAGAGAGTACATTGCTTTAAAACATATTCTAGGAGGGTGGGATCTCAAAGATGGGGGCCTGGATCAGCAGCAGCACCTGGGAACTTGATAGAAATGCACATTCTTGCCGCGCCACCCCCCATTCCCAGCCCAAACCATCTCAATCAGAATCTCTCGGGGGTGGGCAGAGGACTGTGTTTATCAAGCTCTGCAGGTGATTCTGATGCACGCTCAAATTTGAAAATCACAGTTACAGAGCCATACGAAACTTCAGGTTGTGGAGTCAGTTTGGTAGGTTGGACAAGCTTTTTTTTTTTAAAGAACAGAACCATGAAGGCAGAAAATACCAGAGTGTATTACGGATCTCTAATAAGGATAAGCATGGGTCTCATAAGACTTTTGTTTCAGTGACGTGGATGTGTCTCTGTCTGAGGTTTTGGTCCCAAAAGATCGAAAGCTATTGTTCTAGAGCCAGAATGTACTACAGATAGTCCCGGACTTAAGACGGTTGACTTTTAAGATGGTGTGAAAGTGATACACATTTGGTAGAAACCATAATTGAATTGGGGCTAGGCTGTACAATCAGCTGGGGCTTCCAGTCAGCCACATGGTCAGGAGGGTAAACAACCGATACACTTAACAACCATTTACACCCACACAACCATTCTGTTTTAAACTTTCGGTAGAGCTCAATAAACTACAAGAGAAGTTCAACGCTTTCTTATAAAACAAGCTTTGTGCTAGATGACGCTGCCCAATTGTAGCATTCGAGCCACACTAATGTCAGGGTTCTGGACACGTTTAAGGCAGGCTAAGGTAAGCTATGATGTGTGGGAGATTAGGTGTATTACGTACATTTTCAATTTATGATGGATTTATTGGGATGCAACCTCATCATAAATCAAGGAGGATCTGTAATTCAGCCAACTCATTTTTTTGTCTAATTTGTCTGAATTGGGAGGTTTTAAAGGTTCCAGCATGAGAGTTCCCTTGCCCCGCACCAGACCCTCAAGTAGATTACTGAACAGATGAGGGGGCCTGCTTTGGGGGCAGACAGCCTCTTTACAACACCGGCCTATAGCTGAGTTAAACTGTGTGTTTCCCCCATGTTTATAAAACCTTCTGTCCCTCCACCGCTCCCCTTTCTTTATATATATATATATGCCTGAGACATATGTGGACCATAGGTAGTCAGTTACATCTGGGTAGTAGATTGAGGGGTGATTTGTTGCTTTCTTCTCAGTGTTTGTCCATTTTACTTGAATTCTGCATGCTGAACATCTTTCATTATTACAAAAATAAAACATATAAAGCCGAGGGTCCATCTCTGTGTGGAAATACAGAAAAGGAAAGCCACTGCCCAAGGCAGAGATAGTGCTGCCCGAAGGGCCACCCCTCCCCCATGCATGCTCTAGGGCTGAGCCCAGACCTCACAGGTGCCCAGAGCCCATTCCCTTAGAAGAAGAGCACTGCCCCCTCCCACGCTTCAAACTTGTCACCCTCTTAGAAAGCCCTTTGGCAGCTCCAGGTTCTCCAGGCAGCCCTTTGGACCCTGGTTGCCGCCCTTTCTTTCCTTAGCAGCTGAGAAAGGGAGGTTCCAAGAAGCTAAGTGGTCACCTACTTAGCTAAGCCCAAGGTCACCCAGCAGGAGGTACAAGGCTGTGAAGGGATGTGAAGGGCAAGTCTGCTGAAGGCCATTCTCAGGGACTGGGCTCAACTAGCGGCACTCATCTCTGCCTTGTGCCATTCTTGGCACTTTCAGATTCATTTTACTGTTTGCTGAACAGCACGGACTGAAGAAGAAAGGAGGGGAGGAGCAGGGAGGAAGGGAAGGGAGTAGAGGCGGGGAGAGGAAAGCGGGTGGGGAGAGGAGCACGCAGGTCTCTGGTTATACTCAGAATAGGAGTGAAGGATGCGCCCTATCTGTGTGCCCCTAGCGGACTCGGAACACTCAGTCTGGCCAAGAGGCGGCATGGTCTGGTCAGATCCCCATCGCCAGGCCCTGACCCCACAGGCCCCGGCTGCGGGCCCCCGCCCAGCCAGACCAGAGGGGAGAATGGACAAGGGGCAGCCTGGAGCCTGGAGGAGCCACTCGCTGTAGATGGGGACAACCTCGGGCTGGCTCCCTGGGGCTGCCGGGATGAGGGATGTGAGGGCCTCTGGCTATGCTGCGTGGGTGAATCCCAGGTGACCACTGAGGAGTGGGGGCTAGGACGTGGGCAGCCAGGGCAGCTCGTAAAGGACAGCTTATTTTACATTGGTGTGTAGCTGATTAAGTGTTGTGATAGTTTAAGGTGGACAGCAAAGGGACTCAGCCATACATATACACACATGTATCCACTCTCTCCCAAACTCCTCTCCCATCCGGGCGGCCACATAACACTGAGCAGAGATCCCTGTGCTATACGGTAGCTCCTTGCTGGTTAGCCATCTTATTTGCTTTACAGTGTTGTGTTGGTTTCTGCCATACAATGACATGAATCAGCCATAAATATACGTATATCCCCTCCCGCCCTGCCACCCCTATAGGTCATCGCAGAGCACCAGGCTGAGCTCCCTGTGGGTTGCCATTTTAAATATAGCAGTGTGTACATGTCGATCCCAAACTCCCTAACTATCTCTTCCCCCCAAGGCAAACCATAAGTTCTAAAACTGGACAATTTAAAAGCAGCTTATACACAAGAAACTGATAATGCTGGTTGCTTTCGAGGAAAGACCTGGGTGTCTGAGTCAGTCCTGGGAAAGAGGTTTCACCACCATGCATCCTTTTGTACCTTTCCAATTTTATACCGTGGGCCTAGATTAGTTACTTTGATAAAATTAATAAAACTAAAAATAAAATAAAAGCAGGTGCCAGTTTACTACCTGTAGAAGGAAAGGCAAAGTTCCTTTGAGGTGAGACTCTCATTTTGGAAGAGTCATCTGAACAGGCTTTTGAATTTAAGCAGAGGCAAAGCCAGAATCCCATCCCAGAAGGAAAACTTGGGGGCGGTGAGAAGCAAAACTACCCCTACAGCCGAACTTAACAGTCTGCTTTCTCTGTGAGAAAAGTGACAGCTCTCCAGAAATTATTTCTTTAGTGACTGGGCCTGAGACTGACAAGATGGGAGGAGCTGGCTTGGGTCCCCTCCCTCCTGTGCGGAGAGGAAGTGCCAGGAGGAGCCACCCTGCAGACAGTGGAGTCCTGGGGGATTCCCAGACATGCCTGGGGGAGGGGGGACAAGTGGACTTGTGCTCACCACGTGGGCCTCGGGCATTAAAGGGGACAAGGGACCCCTCAAGGCTGCAGACCCCATAGACCTCTGGGAATGTGGCACCTGTCTGCTGAGAGTAAGGCGGGGGTAACATGTTGGGTAATCACTGAGGCAGGGCCTCTGGTGGAGGCCTCTTGTTTCCTGGCCCTTCCCCAAGCAGGCAGTGTCAGGGCCAGGGTGGGGCTGGCACTCAAGCAGAGAAGGAACCTGCTCCCCTCCAAAGCCTGGGGAGAAGCTCTATGGCTTCAAAAGTGCTCCCAGAGAAATAGTGACTCATGGCCCAAGGGAATCAAAGCTTTTCTCACCCCAGAGGTTATTCATCCTGCAACACAGGGATCTGGTGATGACAGATGAATCAGAAATACTAGTCTGAGAGCAGCCAGCCTGTGTGGCTCAGTGTCAGAGGGCAGGCTAACCCCTCCCTCTTCCCGTTGGTCTCTTAGCAAAAGGGAGACTTAGGAGTCTCAGTCCCTCCGTTTTCCTGCCAAAGGAGTTCCAGCGCACCAGAAAACTTCTCTAAGCTTCAGCGTCCTAACCTGTGAATTGGGAAGAACTGTGCCCCTCTAGCTAGGTTGTGGTGTGGGTGAGAGGGTGCCACTCAGCACAGGGCTGGCCACCAGCCCCTCCTGCTGGCTGGGAGGGCGTGGGGAGTGGCAGCAGCAGCTGCAGCAGCCTGGCATCCTGTGCCGTGGACTGGGTTGAGGAAGCTGGCACTCGCCCCTCGCTTGACTCATACTCCTTTTCCAGGTCAGGCCCACCAAAACCAGGACAGACACACCGCCCACCCCACCCCCCACCCCGCTCCGAGCCCCGGTGCTCCTTCCAGTGGGAAGAGTCTCACCCCAAATGGCCACGTCAGCAGGGTTTGCTCAGCCAAGGAACCTGGGAGCTCTCTGTTACTTCTTATATATATTCACAACCTCCAACAAGCTCTGGGGAGTGACCCACACTCTTGAGATGAAAATTCTCCTGGAATTTCCTGTCTGCACTGCATCATTCGGCAGACATAGGTTCGGTACACCCCACCTTCTATGATTGTCCAGTGGCTTTACTTGAGCCCGGAGTGGCTAAGTACACCTGGAATAGGAGAGCCAAGGGTTTGAATTCTGGCTATGTGACCTTGGACAAGTCACCTAGCCTTCTGGGCCTCAGGGATGGCATCTATAAAATGGGGCTACTTCATGCAATCAGATTGACGCAAATAAATCACTTAACCTGAGGACGCCTAGTACATAAAGAGCTCGCAGATTCTCAGCTGTACCTTCCAAGAAGGCGGAGGCTGCTGGCACCTGGCATAGTGCTGGGCACACTTTTACTTTTAAGAAGTGATTCCAGTGGAATAGCAGCACCATTCTTAAGGGAAAAGCAGCTCTAAAACTTCAACCCAGCAGTCTCTTCTCACCCAAGATTCCAGTCGCAGGCTTGGCATGGAGGTCCTTTTGGAAGCTCTTTATGCCCATCATCACTTCCAGAAGCTCCTGCCGCATCCAGGTGGGGCTGGAGTGGGAGGGGGGCAGTGGGAAGATGGGAGACAGAGGTTGGGGAGAGCTCAGGGCAGGAAGCCGGGGAGCTGACCTGGTCCTGCTACCTGGGTGTGCAGGTGCCCTTGCAAGGCTCTGGGCACGAGAAATGGCAGGTGGGCAGCACACAGCAAAACTCAGTGATGCCATGTTTTCCCAGAGTGACTCAACAGCTTGTCCCTGGGCTCTGAACAGTGAGCGGTGTGCTGTGGCTCCGGGGCATCCTCATCTCCTTGCCTGAACCTTTCCTTCCCTGTTACCACCCTCTCCAGCCTAGGGACCCATGGCTCTTCTACCCATGCTCTGCTTCTGGCCGTGAGCCCCGGCCCAGGGGAGGTCCCCAGGCTGCCTCCGTCATGTCTCTCTAATCTCCGTGTTGAAGAAAGACCTAAGCGCCAGACAGACCTGCGTTTTACTACTGCCTCTGCTTCTACCTGGCCGAGTGACCTTGGGCAGGCTACCCTACCTCTCTGAGCCTCAGTTGCCTCATCTATAAAATGGAGGCAGTGCTAATAATTTTGTTTTATTAGTTGTAGGTTGCTTAGTGAGAAGGTTTGTAAAGTGATTGGCATACAGCGGGTGTTTAGCAAACAGAAAGCTTGACCTCCAAAGGCCTCTATGATCTGACCTCAATTTACTTTGCTAGTTGCCTTAAAAAATAAAAGGATGATAGGTCACTCTTCATTTTATTCTCCTATCACCGCCATGTTCAGTTCAGTTCAGTTGCTCAGTCGTGTCCGACTCTTGTGACCCCATGAATCGCAGCACGCCAGGCCTCCCTGTCCATCACCAACTCCTGGAGCTCACCGCCATGTAGTGGATACTATTAGTATCTCCATTTTACAGGTGATAAAAGTGAGGCATAGAGAGGCTAAGCAGCTTGGCCATGGTCACACAGCAGTGACTGCGGACGGAGGCTCCTCATGCAGACAGCCTGGCTCCAGAGCTTGCACGTGTAACCACCTCCTCCCTGTCTCTTCTCTCTCTCTCTTCTTCGTCCATCCCACACACTGCAGTTCAGTGCAGCTAGACTCCTCACCCACCTCTGCACTCGATCTGAACCTGCCCATACCTGTGCTTGCTGCCCGGGCTCGCCTCTTTGCGCTGGAAGCCCACCTGCTCTGTGAAACCATCCCCAGATCCTCCCTCATGTGCACCTGTGTGGGCTCATTACCGTTGGACTCCAAGGTGGTTATTCGTGCCCAGGTGTCCTGCCCTCTTCTAGCCTGGAGGCACCTTCTGCCCGGCGTGGTGTCAGGCATGAGCAGGCACCCAAGGCCAGAGCACCCTGGTCAGAGCACCACACGTGTGCTCCCTGGGTGGCGTGGAGGGGAGCCCAGCACTAAGGGCCCTCCTACTTCTGCGAGGACAGCTCAGAGGCTGCAGCTGGAACCACCCCCAGGAGGCATCTTGCCAGCTGGGCTTCTGTGACTCTGCTCGGGGAAAAGGGCTTACTCATGGGGGCTTCTGCGGCCGAGAGGGTTGGGTTTGAGACCCAGAAGAAGATGAATGGACGTCCGTCCAGTGAGGGGAAAGGACTGAGAACTGCGTGCTGTTAGGGCCCATACTGCACAGTCTGCTTAACTCCAAAGGGTCTCTTGGAGGGTTTCAGGCCCATCCTCGGGATCCCAGCCCAGAGCCCACAGGGTAGTGACCACAAGAGGCAATCCACCCAGGGTCCCACTCTCCCATTCCTTCCTGGTCCCATACAGGGCCTCTGGTCCACATCAGCTGCCCTCTCCCACTCACTATGACTCCACCACCTCTGCCTAGACTCAGATCCCTCCCTAACAGCAGCATCCTCTCCTGGGAGACTGGGCACTGTCCCATGCCTCCTTCCTCCTGGGGCCCAGTGTCACACCCATCATTTGTGCTCCCCAGTCAGGCATGGGTGCTCAGTGCTTGCCGGGGGCTGCACGGGACACTGGAGACACGTGAGAACAAGGCAGACTCTGTCCTGCTCACAGAGCTCACTGCCCGGTGGAGACCACAGAGCACAAAAGCAGCTGGCGCAACAGAGCAAGGCAGAGTGTGAGGATGGGGACGTGCAGGCAGCCACAGAGAGGGCCACTGACGGAGGCTTCTAGAAGGAGACATCTAAGCTGAGGCCTGAGGGTGAAGGCAGCTGGCCATGAGAAAAGAAGGAAGGAGAGAGTGTTGTGAGTAGGGTGTACCCTGGTCACAGTAACGAGAGGACTGTCCCGCTGAGCCGTTCCGCCCCTCCAGTCGAGGCTCCAGCAAGGTGGATACACCCAGGGTCAGGAGCACTGACTCTGGAGTGAGGCAGCAGGGCTCAGACCCAGCTCTGCGCTCACCAGCAGCGGGGTCCCAGCAACTTCCCCGTCTGTCTGGTTCTGTCTGCCGGTCTGTACAACGGTGATCACACGGTACCTGCTGCCAGAGCTTCCAGTGAAGACTCTGAATGTGGGCCCCGACAGCACTAATTAAGCACAGGGTGTGCAGCCAACTGTTAGCACCAGCTATCTCCTGTGTCCCCAGCCCCAAGGCCTCTGCGCCAGATGCATAAGGAGGTGGAAAAGTGAAAGGGCAGTGGCATCTGTCAAAGGCAGAAGAGGACGGGTCCTGACCTCTGTGGTCACAGAGGCTTTTATTTCTTTATCCTGTGAGGATAACCTCCCCTTCCTGGTTCTAGGTTTGCAATAATCTTGGGCCTCTTCAGGCCTGTCTGTCCTAACCCTGCAGATTCAGGGCCCCAGCCTCTTCAGACGGCCCCGCCCACCCACCTCAGAAGTTGTGAAATGCTTTGCTGAAAATCATGCAGTCTCAGCCAGGGGGGTGGCCCAGTTTGTTTTCAAAATATTTCCTCTGATAGTGCTATTTTGGCTCAGACATGTTAGCACTTTGCAGAATCCTGCAGATGGCGAGGCAGCTGGAGCGGAGAGGAGGAGGGAAGCAGGGAAGGGAGTGGGAGAGGCCCCGGGCCAGGGCTCAGGTAGCTGTAGGGGCCCGCCTGGGCACGGGTGTCACGTGGCATGCTGGGACAGGCGCACACAGGATGGGATCGGGCCAGCCTGTAGCGGGGAGCTTTCAACTGTCTAAGCTGTGGAGCCTTCTTATGAACCAGAACTTTCCTAGGAAACCCAATATGTAGAACAGATAAATGGGGGAGAGGCCTGGAACCCCCCTCCATCAGGCCTCTGAGGGGTCCTTGTTGAACTCCGGGGTGCCATGAAACCCAGGGTGAAAACTGATGCTGCTAAAGGAATCATAACCTTCTCTGGGGGAGTCAGTGCCCACATTGTTCTAAAATAAAGATCTTCCTAAGGGAAAGTGGAATGATCTTCCTAATAAGTTCTAATTCAAGCCTAGTACAGAGAATGCCATGCATCCTGAGAACCAGGACTCAGAAAGTGCAAAGTGACTGATCCTATTTGCTGACAAGTTTGTGAGCACCTCTCTGGGAGGTCTTGCGTACTTGGGCCTGAGTGTGTGGGGCAAAGAGTATGTGGTGAGCAATAGTTAGGGCACATTTCTAAACTCCTCACAAATACAAATTCATTTATAGCCTTATTACTTATAACCTATTACCATCCCCCCTTTTCTAGGAAACTAAGGCCCAGAGAGGTTAAGTAACTTGTCCACGGTCACACAGCTACTAAGTCGTACAGAGGGCACTATCTCATAATTTGTCTTTTGGGATGAGTGTATTGCTGTGCTTATCTTTCTCTCTCTCTGTGTATGTGTGAGTGTACTCTGGCCCATAGTGATTTGTGTTAATCTGTGAGTATGTGGGCTTGCAGTCTCTTTTCCAAGACTGCAAGCCACAGGGCTTACCCCTTAACTTGCCTCTCAGAAGCCTGGCAACCACAGGACAAAGGGCTCCGGCATGGGGGCAGGACCAGTCTAGGGCTGGTGCCCATTCCCCGGATCCCAGGGGGTTCAGTTTGCTGACCTGGTAGGCACAGCCACAACAGTGGGAAGCCCCCCCTCCCCCGGCCACTCCCTGTGACTGAAGCGGAGTCCTGAACTGGCAGTCCCACTGGGGAGCTACCCCCATCCTGGCAACCTGGTTCGTCCCTTCTTACCGGACGCTGGGTTTGGAGTGGGTCAGCTGAATCAAAGGAAGGTATTAACGTATCACGAGTTTACTTCCTACCCCCCCAGACAGAGAACTTATAAGAGTGCTTGAGCCTCTTGAAAACACTGTTGTGAACTCACACCACCAGCACCCTAAACAGGGCCTAAGCTGATAGAACTCTGCTCAAAAGCAAAGACCCCTGACCCCTGACCTGCTGGTTAGTCCAGGAAGCCCCACAATGTAAACGGGGTTTTGAGGGTTTCTTCACATGTGAGCCCACCTTGGAGAAAATCAGCTTTGCTCCATTCACTCTAAACTGATGATTAAGATGCAAATCTTTCTTAGATGCCACAAAATTGGAAAAAGCCCCACCATTCTTCATCATCAAAGTCAAACTCACCACGAGAGACCACCCTGCCTTGCTGAGCAGGGCGGAAGCGGGGAGACTTGCTCAGACGGAGCAGGGCTGTGCCGGAGCCTCGGGCGGTCTCCTCTCCCACAAGCTCCTGTTTCCCCAGCCACCAGTGTGCCAGCATCCCGCAGCACAAGGCCAGGCCGGAGGTGGGGGTGTTCCCTGACTTTTGAGGCTCCCAAAGGCAAGGAGGAGGGGCTGGACGGGCAGAGGCAGGAAGGAGGGACCTGGTGAGGCCCCCAGTGAGCCAGGTGAAAGCACGGAGGCCAAGACAGAGCTTCCCAGGCCAGCTGTTTACTTGCGGCATTCAGGAGAGGCTGAGCTGGGGACTAACTGGCTTATTTATTTTCCACACTTTTCCCTTCAAGTCCTTTTCAGAGAGCCTTCTGGAATTCCACTGATAAATTTCCCAGAGCGCAAACAACCATGGTCCCTCAGCACATAGCCATCTTTGTGGGGCAGGAGGGTAAGGGGAGGCATGGAGGTGGGGAGAGGCATAGAGAAGGAGAGATGGGCTGTAGAGACCTGAAGTTACTGGTGCTCAGGGGCTCCCATGGCCTGCATGCCCCTCCTTCCAAGCTTGCAGAAGCAGGGATGTGCTGGGGTGTGCGGGAGCAACTGCCAGATTTAGGTCGATGAAGACAAAGGCGGAGACCTTCAAGCACAGAACAGGCTGTCCAGCCTACCAGGGGCACAAGCCGTGGAATCTGCAAGCTCAGAGCAGGACAGGCAGCGTAGCTACCACCTGTTTAAGCATCAGACAAGAAAAGGGGACAAGTATTTCTGTTTAAAGAATGAAAAGGAGAGCTGTTTTCCTTTCTTCCTGCATGACTTCGTGAAGGGCAGAGGCCCGTCTGAGCATTTCCACATGACTGATACTTGGCTCCCTGCTTTATCACTTTCCAGCAGAGGCACTCACAGCTGCTCCCTGGTCTTCACCCATCCTCTGAGAAAGTCCCTAAGTACCGCCGTGTGTCACACACTGGAATGGAGCCAGGGGACAAAGATGAATAACCCCACCCTTTGGATGGGGCAGCTTCTCCCCATGCCCAGTCTCCCAGCTTCCATCCTGACAGTGAGTCCACGCCACAGTGAAGCAGGGAGAGGGCTCCAGTATCTATGCAGCTCAGCACTATAAAGGCTCTGGCACTCACCCAGGTGGGCTTACTGTGGAAGGTGGGCAAGGCTGGCTGGGCTGTGCTTATCCTCTGCCCCTTGTTTAAGGTTGCCAGCTTTCCCCATACCATGAACATCTGTATCAGAGGCACTGGGGGTAGAGATGGGGGTAGGCAGTGCTGTGGCGACTCTGCTCCAGCAGGGGTACCCCCTCTCAGCCCTGGGGCTAGGGAGATAGAGTACCAACCAGGCAGAGAACACAGCTGTCGCTAAGTGCCTGGAAGGGAGTCCTGAAGGCAGCATAATTCACATTTGCTGTTGTTCAGTTGCTAAGTCATGTCCGACTCTTTGTGACCCCATGAACTGCAGCATGCCAGGCTTCCCTGTCCTTCACTGTCTCCTGGAGTTTGTTCAGATTCATGTTCATTGAGTTAGTGATGCTATCTAACCACCTCATCCCCTGCAGCCCTCTTCTCCTTTTGCCTTCAATCTGTCCCAGCATTAGGGTCTTTTCAGTGAGTTTTTTCTTCGCATCAGTTGGCCAAAGTATTGGAGCTTCAGCATCAGTCCTTCCAATGAATATTTAGGACCGATTTCCTTTAAGATGGATTGGTTTGATCTCCTTGCTGTCCAAGGGACTCTCAACTTACACTTCCTTCTTAGCTTTGTGACCTTGGGCAGCCACCGCACCCCTCTGAGCCTCATTTCCTCATCTGCAAAGTGGAACGGTAACTGCTGTCCCTCTGTGGGGGTTGTGTGAGAAAGCGTAAGCTGGGGACCAGACAGCCATGTGGTTATCACAGCCCTGGCTATCTCAGCTCTGCCTGTCCATCTCTCCTGAGGACCAGACAGTGCCACGGAGTGTAGCTCTCGTGGGGGTGTGTGGGGTTGGGGGAAAGGACCTGCCCATGGATATTCAGGGAGGGCTGATTTTCCTGTGTAATAGGAAAAGACCAGAAGGGGAAAAGAACATAGTAATCCATTTGATGATGTTTACCTGGCAGTTTCTGCCAAACTTGTGACTTGTATGGTCACAGTGGTAGCTTTGTCCCCATTTCTCAGATAAGCAATGAATCATCTCTCACTGGAATTACCCTCATATCTGCCCCACAATCACTCCCAGGCCCCCTCTGTTTCCCGACTCCAGATGCATATGGAAGGCTGTAGCAGCCTGATGGCACCTATCCTTTGATTTCCATGATCCACGGTATAAGCCAGGTTGGGCAGAGTGAGTATAAAAAGAGGACTGCAGTCAGGGGCCCCAGGACCCAGTAAGTGCTTCAGTGTTGCTTCCTTGTTGCTATGGAGAACCAGTTAGGGACCTTAGAGGCAGCTGGGCGTGGTGGAAGCAGCATGGGTTCCTGAGTCAGACTGTCCAGTTTCAAATCCTGGCTTTGTTCCCTCACCAGCTGTGTGACCCCCAAAACGTTACTTAACTTTTCTGAACCTCAGTTTCCTAATCTGTAAAATGGTGATAAGATGCTATTTATCGGGAGGTAATGTAGAGCTCGTGACTCACAGAAGACATAATTAAGGTGGAAAGGTGATATGGGAAGGGACTGGCTGCAGCACTCCCCCTGAGACTGGGGGTGGCCAAGCCCAGATTGCACTCTCGTCTGGGACCACATTCCTGGGTGCTGCCCACAAACTTTGCTAATTTCAGCATTAAGACCATTTAGATACTTGAAATGCACACCAAACCTAGTGACAAGGGGTGAGGGTGGGGGTGGGGAACGACACATTTCTTTCTGATTACACGGCCAAGTCGCCACCGCATCGTTGCATGTTCCCAATTCCATGCCAGTAGGGAATCAGTCCCAAGATTGCTTGCAATCCCAGTTCCGGGAACATGAGATGTTTCCACTCCTCTGGGAAGCTCATGCCAGCTGGTGCAGAGGAACCCACCCAGTACTCGGTACAGGGACTGTGACCACGCTTCCACCTGCTGCCACCAAAGAACCAGGCCACTGATGCAGGACACAGCTCCTGGATCCTTCATGAGAATTCATCTCCTTCCAGGGCAGTAGGAGCCAGGAAGAAGATCCCACGACACTCCCAGCTTAGCCAGATGCAGACATGGAGCCTTTCTTACTGCCCCTCTTAGGGAAGCAGAGGCCAGTGTTGAAACTCAGGCCCCCAGTGCCAGCCCACAGGGCACAATGGAATGTGCTACTTGGGCTAAACGGATCAAGCAGGGCTCCCTGGAACCACTCAGGGCCCCGTCCTCTGCCGAAAAACCACTTCCAACCCATCTGAGGCCACCTGGCTTGGCTCATAGAATGTCCCTAACACATGTAAATTATGGGTGTCATTGTTCGACAACTATTTATTGAGTACCAGCGACATGCTTGGCACTGTACTAGATCCAGGACAACCTTTGAAACGTCCTGGAGTCCCAGGACACCAGGGTATCCAAAATCAGATACAACTTCAGTTGCAGTGAAAATAAGACTTCAGGACCGCCATGCTTTCTCCACAAACTCAGTCTTAAACATCCCCTACCACGTTTTACGGGCTTCCCTGGTGGCTCAGACGGTAAATCGTCTACCTACAATGCGGTAGACCCGGGTTCAGTCCCTGGGTCGGGAAGATCTCCTGGAGAAGGCAATGGCACCCCACTCCAGTATTCTTGCCTGGAAAATCCCATGGACTAAGAAGCCTGGTAGGCTACAGTCCATGGGGTTGCAAAGAGTCGGACTTCCCTTTCCCTTTCACCACGTTTTACACACACACGGCCGGAATCTCCTCAGCCCATCCCCTGGAAGTCCCTGTGAGGAAGCACATCCGCTCGGGGGAAGGGTCTGTGCTTCCCTCTCAGGCCCTGTCACTGCCACCACCCAGCTGTCCAGGGCATCACTGCCTGCCAGTCTTCTCTGCTCACAGACCCTAACACTGGCGGATCTGAGTTTATGAATCACTCCCTCCTTTCTCCCGGCCTCGCCTCCGGAAGGACGGCGCACACCCAGACACATCAACCAGACACTGAGTTTCCACACCAAACTCAATCCTGACGAACCCGGAGAGCCGACTGCAATGTCTGATTTCTCCTCCCCACTCCTCAGTCAGCCTCGAGGTGCTGGCCACGACTTTTCAAAGCCAAGGCAGCCCCTCTCCTGGCCAGTCTCGCTTTGGGGACGCCTCACTGTGGGGCAGCAGACAAAGACAGTGGATTTACTTGAGGGCTGGAGGACACATGCTTGGTGTAAAAGATCCAAACACTCCCAGAATTGTACAGTCGGGCTGAAGCGGTCGGTGTGGCGTGCATGCGTTGCCTGTGGCTCGATGGGTGATGAGCTGTGCGTATCAGGCAGTTGTGAATCTGGCTGCAGTGGGTCTGGAGGTGTGGGTGCCTGCGTGGAACTTGCCCCGAGCCGAGAACTCCCTCTCCCACCTTCGGTTTCTTCCCCTCTTCTTCCAAAGTTTGGCGCGCGCGCCCGATCAGGGATGGTCGGGGTGTGCACCATTGGGCCGCCTCCCCCTACGCCCGGCGGCAGCTCCGGGGATGCGGTCGCCCTACTTACCCCGCCACGGAGCCTCCTCCAGCGGGGGTGGATCCGACTCTCCGAGGCTAGGGTCCGGCGCCGGCAGCATCCGCCCGCAACTTTGCCCTCCTCCCGGCAGGACCAGGCAGAAGCAGCTCTGGGACTCCAGTGCCCTCGTGGCCCCGGCTCTGCGCGCCGCCCCCGGGGGGACAGCGGCGGGGCGGAAAGGAGGCGCGGCCCCTCCGGTTCGCACGCCGGGCGGAAAGCGGCGCCAGGCGGGCGCCGTCCTGCGCAGCGAGCAAGCGGTCCTGCCTGGCTCCCTCCCTGCTCGGCCGGAGTCCGCGAGCGGCCGGCAGCGGCGGCAGATTCCTGAACCGCGTCCAAGGCGCCCGGGGAGCCTCCTCCTCCTCCTCTTCTTCTTCCTCACCCCACCCAGCTCCCACCCCTGCGCCCCAGCAACTTGGGAAACGTTGGCGAAGTTGGCGCAGCTCTGGCTGCGCGATGGGCCTCTGGGTGGAAGCAAGGGAGGAGAGGGAGGAGCTGAGGGGGGTGTGGGCGGCCCTCGCCCCAGCCCCCGGGGAGCTGCGCTCGGTAGGACCCTTCCGTGGGTCTTTGTTCCCAGTGCTGCCTCAGCCCGCCTCTCCCCTGGGACTCTCTTAGAGACGCTGGGATCCCTACTCGCTCTCAGAGAGGCTGGGAAGAGCTCGTCTCCCGGGTTGGGAGGGGAGGGGGAGGGGGCCTGGAGTTCCTCGTGGCTTCACCCTGCCAGAGCCCCTCAAGCCCTTCCGGCGGCCCATCCTATTGAATCAGAGTCTTTCTAAACCCACGTTCCCTTTTGAATTAATGATTAAAGTGTCTATCCCAAACTTTATTCCCTTTCTTTTCCCCTCGGAATTCAGCCCTGTGCTAACCGAACACTCATCAACCAGGGTCAGATGACTAAAATTGCTTCTGTTGAGAACATTGTTAATGTACTGCGGTTGCTGTTGTGAATAACATTGTTAACGTACTGGAATTGCTGTTATTGATGTCGTTAATGTATAAACTCAGGTGGTTTCTCCAGGGCAAGATAAGTTAACAAACCCCTGAGGCCTGGACCACCTGGCCAGAGGTGGTCGTGACCCTCAGAGACATCCTGACTCTCAAAACCTGAATGTCACAGAAAGTACAGGGAACTATATTCAATATCTTGTAATAACCTATAATGGAAAAGAATCTGAAAAAGAATATATATATATATACATACATATATATATGTATAAACACACACATACATATACACATACATGTATAACTGAATCACCTTTATACGGAAACTGATACAACATTGTAAATTGACTACACTTCAACTTAAAGAAGGTATTGTGGCTCGGCCTGTAAAGCGTCTACACGCAACGTGGGAGACCTGGGTTCAATCCCTGGGTCAGGAAGATCCCCTGGAGACAGAAATGGCAACCCACTCCAGTACTCTTGCCTGGAAAATCCCATGGACGGAGGAGCCTGGTAGGCTACAGTCCATGGGGTCGCAAAGAGTCGGACACAACTGAGCGACTTCACTTCTTCACTTCAACTTAAAGAAAGGTTAAAAAATGTCACAGAAAAGTCCCAAGATGATGATTAATCCCAGCCTCTTTGTTGTTCTGCTTTATAACCACCCCCGCCCCTGCCTCCGGGAAAGACCAAGTGGAATTGATCTGAGGCTTGTCCCCCACCCCCTTGCTGAGTGCCCTGCAGATAAACCCTGTACTTTCTTTCTCCACAACCTGGCCTAGGTATATTGGCCTTGCTGCTTGTTGAGTGAGCATACCTGAGTTTGATTCAGGAACAGTTTTGACCACCAGGAAGGGACCACCAACTGGAACTGTTTTGTAAAAGGGAAGGAAAATGGCTTGAATTTCTTTGTGTATAGGCTTTTATGCTGTTGTGTCAAAGTGAGCCTTTTGGAGCTGATTGGGCTTTGGGCCTTTTGGAATTGGTTTGTTGTTATCTTTGTGTGTGTGTGTGTGCGTGTTTGTGTTAGAGAAGGTGCACTATTTTAATTGTGGACATGGCAAACACAAATTCAGTACCTAAAAACAGCCCTTTAGGATGCATCCTGCAAAACTGGACCGGCTTTTAGTTCTGATTCCATGACTAACGCCAAAATTATTATTATTATTATTGGTAACAATGTGTGACCATGATATTCTTTAGACTCTGGAGAAAAATGCCCGAGGTTGGGCTCATTTGACAATCCAAAACTAATTCTGCCAGCTTGATAAGACATCTTTTCAGAATTCTGACCCTAAGGGAACAAGTTCTAGGAGAAACTTGCTTTTCTCTCCCTGTGCCTTGAGATGTGAATATTCTACCAAGGCTCTCAGGAACTCCTGTCTTATCTAGACATCTCCAATTCCTGAAACTGACAGGAAAAATGGGGGGTAGGGGAATGCCTTTTTAAACTTAACTTACTCCAACTGTTAGTTATAAACTAAACTGTTAGTTATAAACTAGTGAGTTTTATATTGTAACCCCGATTCACAATTAAGTTAAAATGAAGCTCTGAGATCTCTAGTTGTGTCTGTCTGTATGTCTGTGTGTACCTTATACATACGATGTATCTCTATTTACAGACCTTATTAACAAGATTAATGAGCTCTATTTAATTGGCTTAAAAGGAATTAAGCGTTACATAAATTCTCAGAAATATAAAGGAAACCAAAGAAATTTCAGGTTTATGTGAGCTGGGAAATATTCAATATTAAATTAACTTTGGCATTTAGGTCAATTTTTGCTGGTTTAATCAGACATGTCCTTGGAGCCATCGACATAAATTTTTTATAGTATCTAGGCTTACTGGAAGTCAAATAAGATCTGCTGCAAAATTTGTCAGCAAGAAAAATAACTTGGTATGATGAAATTTTTTTAAAGTAAATTAAATGTAAATGAGATGAGTTTTTTTAAGGAGAACTCTTTAGGAATAGTTATGTTTTATGGCTGTCTACTTAAAAACAGTTTCTTCAGATATTTGGTACCTTGAAACTTTAGAATTTTGTTAAGTTAAACAATATATTTATTGACTAATGTACAAGTTTGCCAGTCAACAGAGTGTTAATGTAAAAGACAATTCATAATTGCTTATTTCTTAGTTTTCACTAGAAATTAAGTTTTTTAAGAGTTGAGAATTCTAATATATGAAATTAAAACTAAAATTTAATAAGGAAAACATCTTTGTATGCAAGGAAAAGAAGGTATAAGAAATGAAAAGGCATTTTTTTAAGAGAAAGAAGGAAATTTAGTCCTAAAGCTGGTTATTTCTAAATGGGAAAGAAAATAAGGGACAGATTAATATGGGTATAGAAAGTTGTGGAAGCTTTGCAAGAGGGAAAAGTTCTTAAAAAGAAATTCTATGTGTAGTCAAGACTAAGATTAGAATTAGTTTAATTGAGTCAATGAATTTTAACATTAAAGGTAAGATGGTGCAAAACCTCAGTTAGGTTTTTCTATTAAGAGAACACTTCTTTTTTTTTGACTGTTGAGCTGCTGTTGATAACAGATTGTTAAGTTTCTTTCCAAGCTTTTAAGTTATTAATTTTTTTTATCTGCTTTTGAAATCTTTTATTGTCATTTGGTTAAATGATTATTATTTCAGTGACCTGTAATCGTTATTTAACCAAGTGTGGTACCTCCTGAGCGTGGTGCAGCGCCCCCTGGAGTCCAAGGCTAGCGTAGTAATGGGCTTGGAGTTGGAACACAAACAAAAAACCAAAAACCTCAATCTGCACTTGGCATCTGTCATTCTCAATGTGTGTAGATGAGAAACCCAAAGAGGACTGAGAATGACCCAGGCCTTCCCGGGAACGGGTCCTCACCGGTGCAAGAAGTCAGAGGTCCCTGTTCATTACCTGGGTCCAGACCATCCAAAGTCTCAACCAACTGGCAGCTGGAGGGGTCCTGGGCAGTGTTCCAGGCTATGAGATGAGACCTTGGTATCTCTTATAGCAGAAAAATCCGACTGGGCGCTTCCCTTATGTTATTAACCTGCGTGCGTGCTCAGTCGTATCTGACTCTTTGTGACTCTATGGACTGTAGGCTGCCAGGCTCCTCTGCTCTTTCCTCCTCCAGGGGGCTCTTCCCCACCCAGGGATCGAAACTGTGTCTCCTGCATTGGCAGGTGGATTCTTTACCACTGAGTCACCTGGGAAGCCCTGTGTTACTAACAGTGACCTTCGAGAGGGGATCAGACCCCAGCTCACTTCCTGTTTTAGCTCCTGGAACCCCTCCCTCTGCAGCTCCCTCTGTTGCTCTCACCTCACATCACAGAGGCTGGGCCTCTGCCCCTGAGTCAGTCTGCAGGCTCTCCAGCTTGTTTCGGAGTAGGTATCATGGCATATAGGTTTCTCCAGACCCTATCTCTTTTCTCAGAGGTGAGAGTCTCCATTTCAACCCCACAAATCTGTCAAAAAGCTATGTTTAACTGCACCTGCTGTTCTTATAAAGGAAGGCCTTCCTGTGGGACCTGCAGAGTCTGGAATTTTATTGCCAGAACGTTGTGATGGCCCCAGTGGATACAGAGGTGGAAACGTAGACTGTGTTACTACCAGATTATAGATAATGAAATTCTTTGCTACCGATGTTGGTCAGGGGTGAAGAGGGTGCGCCCGAGTGGTCACTGAGCAATTGCTGTTGAGCACATACTGGATATGGGGCCCAGAGAGGTGAACAAGCCTAGGCTCGCCTTCTGATTAGAGGAGACAGACCTACATGTAAACAAGCACTGATCAGTCCACATGCTGTGTGAGCTGAGGCTGGGGGTGGGGACAGAGGTCTCCAGAACAAGAGCACAGGCTCGCACAGCTCCGGGGGGATCAGGCTCGTCGTGGAACATGGTGTGACTTGGCCCCTGGGACTCTGCAGCGTGACGGCCTTATTCCTGGAGCTGAAGACTGCAGGCCTGGGCTTAAGAGATGAGTGGAAGTTCTGCAGGTGGGAAAGAAGGTAGCGATGAGCTAGGGCTTCCTAGGTAAAGGGACCAGCAATTGAAAGAAACATAGGTGTGAACGAGTATTCACTCCTCAAGCACGCCAGCCACCACTTGGGCCTTCAGTGAGGGTGTCTTGGGTGCAAAAGGCAGAGATAAAGAATGAGGATCTGATCCAGGACACTGAGAATTTTCATCCTAAAATCGTTTCCAGGCTTAATGTCTCCCCACAGTTGCTCTGCTAAGAGAGTTAGTCTCTCTCTCTCTTTTTAATGATGTTTGAAAAATTGAAAGAACTTTCCAGGCCAGAGGCAGAATTGCAGGGTAGTTAAGATTGTGGGAGCCTGAGCACCATTTTAACCAAGTGATCCGATGGATGAAATAAAAATTCACACTTAAAAAACAAGTGAAATAAAAAATTCTAAAAATTCACACTTTAAAAGACAAGAAAAATTTAAACAAAGTTTTCTCTGCTCTTTCACTTCCTCTCTTCCCTCCAGCACACTTTGTACATCTGCATTGCATGTTAACTAGACCTTGACAGTGGCAGAAATACCTGCTTAACCAGAAAGATCCATTTTTCTCCTTGTGACACTAGTCACGTAACTCCTTAACAGGCATCTTTCTTTTCTCAATCCTGTAAAGGGTCACTGTGATCCACCACTCGCTTTGTATGTGCAGATATCTTTGGTGAACTTGTTCTTAAAATGTCAATATATCATTTCCTTTAAAGATGTTGAGTTGTGCAGAACAGACTGGTCAGATGACCTGGGGAGATACCAGCCACATCTAAGGGAAGTTCTTAGCTAAAATACTTATTTCTGACCTTATTAATATTACTAGCTGTATTACTTGTATTCTGCCTATTTTACAAGATTCTTTTACAAGATTATTGTTTCTTGCATTTCCAAATGTGTGACTGAGCCTCTGATAAAGATAATGGTGACTAGGCAATTTGAAACAGTTGACCAAATATATAGGAGAAGGCAATGGCACCCCACTCCAGTACTCTTGCCTGGAAAATCCCATGGACAGAGGAGCCTGATGGGCTGCAGTCTGTGGGGTCGCTGAGAGTTGGACACGACTGAGCGACTTCACTTTGACTTTTCACTTTCATGCATTGGAGAAGGAAATGGCAACCCACTCCAGTGTTCTTGCCTGGAGAATCCCAGGGATGGGGGAGCCTGGTGGGCTGCTGTCTATGGGGTCGCACAGAGTCGGACACGACTAAAGCGACTTAGCAGCAGCAGCAGCAGCATAGTCCTATAAGATCATGATGGTAATAGTGTTAACTCTAGATATGGGAGGAAGCAATAAAAGGGAACTGTTTCCTGAACCATAGCAGATTAGTAAGAAAGGCAGTCCAGAGGCTTTTGGTTGCTCTTAACAGGGTAAGAGCACAGAGAGTGGCTTATCAATGAAATCTTCATCTGACTTGAGAAAGAGCATCCTTAAGGCTATGGGACACATTGGTCATGAAATGCCTCCCAAACTTTGGTCGAAATTAAGACTGAAAGAGAGGGGATTAAGAATGTTATAAAAAATGTTACCTACCACCCAGTTCTACAGGAATCAAGCTGTTATTGACTGCAGTTGTTGACCTACAGTATGTGTTGAAATGGGTTCAGGGATCCGGATGAGGCACTTTGTGCCTCTAGGGAAACTGATAGAACTGGTCCTCAGATAACTGGATATGTTCAGGAAAAATTTTATAAACTCAGATTCTTGCATCTTCCCATACTTGGAAAAGCACTAAAGCCATGAACTAAGATCTCTGTTCCTCCGAATAATAGTAACCTTCTACCACAACGTGGGCTTGGTTGCTGTGGACCCCCTTGCCAAACTCACATATATACTGGCCTCCCCAGAGAGTCCCAAAGAGTTCCAAACAGTTCTCAGAGCTCTTAGAAAGATTGTCTCCCAGATTATAATTCTCAGGTTAGCTCACATAAAATGTTCCACTTCTTTCTTAGATTGACTGCTGATTAATTTTTTCATCAACATTGACACAAGCTGAGGTCACTAATAATGGGACCCAGCGACATCATGTGTCTCCTGATATGATGGACGGGAGGGAAGGACAACGTGTACAGTATTCCTGCCCCCAGAACCACATACATCACTCGAGTCTCATCGTGAGGAACCAGCAAACAAATCCAGACTGAGAGACATTTGCAAAAAACAATTAGCCTGCAATATTTAAAATGTCAGTGACATGAAAGATAAAGGAAAAGGCTGCGAAACCATTCCAGGTTGGCTTCTAAGCCAGCAGGCAGGCTTCTAAGGTGGTCTCCAGTTATAACCCCCTCTTTTGTGTCTTATGTATCATCACCTCGCCTTGAATGTGCCTGGGTCTGGTGACTTGCTTCTTTTTTTCTTTTTTTATTGAAATATAGTTGATTTACAATATTGTGTTCATTTCAGGTATACAGCAAAGTGATTCAGTTTTTTTTTTTCCCAGATTCTTTTCCATTATAGGTTGTTATAAGACACTGAATATAGTTCCCTGAACTATACAGTAAATCCTTGCTGTTTATCTATTTTATGTATAGTGGGGTGAATCTGTTAATCCCTAAGTTATCTATCCCTGCCACCCCACCGTCTTTCCCCTTTGGTAACCATAAATTTGTTTTCTGTGCCTGTGAGTTTGTTTATGCTTGTCAATCATTTCATTTTTTAGATATATATATTTTTAGATTCCACATGTAAATGATATAATATTTGTCTTTCTGACTTCACTTAGTGTGGTACTCTCTAGGTTCATCCATGTTACTGCAAATGGCAATATTTCATTCTTTTTAAGGCTAATATTACATTGTATAAATACATCATGTCTTTTTATCCGTTCATCTGTTTTATTTTTTTAATTTTATTTATTTATTTTTGGCTGTGCTGGGTCTTTGTTGCTGAATGCAGGCTTTCTCTAGTTGGGACAGGCTGGAGCTACCCTCGAGTATGCAGGCTTCTCATTGCAGTGGCTTTTCTTGTTGTAGAGCATGGGCTCTAGGGTGCACGGGTTTCAGTAGTTTGGGCTCAGTAGTTGTGGCACACAGGCTTGGTTGCCCCATGGCCTGGGGAGTCTTCCCAGACCAGGGATGGAACCCATGTCCCCTGCTTTGGCAGGTGGATTCTTAACCGCTGGACCACCTGGGAAGTCCTATCCATTCACCTGTTGATGGACACTTAGGTTGCTTACATGTTGATGACTTGCTTCTAATGAACAGAGTACAGCAAAGGTGATGGAATATCACGTCTGAGAATCCGGAAGAATGTGTTTAGATTACAAAAGGCTGTGACTTCTGCATTCTTTCTCTCGTTCTTCTCAGCTTCCTTGGTGTGATGAAGCAAATCGCCAAATTGTGAGATTACCCAGTGGAGAGGCCAGTGTTTTAAGAGACTGAGGCCCTCAGGCCAGTAGACTGAATCCTGCCAGCAATCCCTGAGTGAGCCTGGAAGCAGATCCTGTCCCAGTTGTATCTTAGGATCACTGCAGCCTTGGATAACACCTCAGCTGAAGCCTTGAGCCAAATAGCCCAGTGAGGCCACATCCAGATTCTTGACCGACAGAAACGGTGAGATGTTAAGTTTTGGGGTGACTTGTTATGCACCTACTTACAGGTAATACAGCTACTAAATGTAATGTCTAATCTTGAACTGGATTCTGGAACTGAAAAAAAAATCAACATGAAAGACATTATTTTGACCATTGACCCAATATAAATAGGGACTGAGTGAATAATAATAATGTGTCAATATTTGATAACTGTACTGTTTTGTAAAATGATACTTGATTCATTAGAGATACACACAGAAATATTCAAGGTCATTCTACCACTTCCTCTCAAAGGTTCAGGAATAATAATAAAAATGTGCATTGTATGTAATTATATATAGCATATATATTATATATAGAGAGTTTCATTTATTTATTAATTTATCTGTTGTGTAACAAACCACCTCAAAACTTAATGACTTAAAACAACAGAAACGTTCTCCCTGTCTTGTGGGAAACTGGGCTCTCGCTCCACCTGGCATCGGCCGAGGCGGCTCACTCTGCTGTGTTCAGCTGACAGGTGAGCTGCGCTGGGCTGGAAAGTCCAAGAGGCTTCACTCCTACGTGTGGCGCTTTAGTGCTCCTCGGTGTGGCCTTTCTCTCCCCACATGGCTGGCCTGGCTTCCTCCCAGCATGGTGCTTTCAGAGTAGTCAGGTCTCTTATGTAGCAGCTGCCGTCCAAGAGAGAGGAAGTGTAAGCTTCTCAACCTCTTAAGGGAGCCCAGCCACATGCTGCCAAGGAATTGCCGAGCCACTCTTGGGATCTGAGACATCTCCTCTTCTCTGGGCCAGGAAGAGGTGATTGGCAGTGACTCAGGGGAGAACCCTGTGGGCAAAGGAAGAGAGGAAGGGGAAGGATAAGAAGAGGCTTCCCCCACTGGAGTTAAAGGGCCCGAGGCCCTTGCACCTAGAGTAAGTTTTTCCCTCTCCCCGCTCAGCTCCCTGGGCCCCCATCATTTTACCTTAAGAGCTCATTTAAAGATGTCAAGGAGTGAAGAAGGAGGAAGAAAAATGGCACTTATTGGGCAAAAAGTGCCAGCAGCTGTACCTAGGTTATTTTATTGAATCCTCACAGCAGTCCTACAAAGAAACCGTCATTATCCCCTTTGCAAAGAAGAGATACAAGAGGTCTCAGCAGGGGAGGTGATTAGAACCAACTCACTGCAAAGGTATTGGATCAAAGGATGTATTTGCGTCTTTACTCAGCAAACGTCTTTTGGTCCATGATTGTGCCGGGCTTGGAACACTAGGATGAATGTTGTTTTTGTCAGCTGTTGCTGCAGTAATGCTGCAAAACAAACATCCTCCAAATCCCAACAAGAGGTATTATCTTTCTCTTTCCTAGGTGCACTGGGGTAGGGGGAGTCAGCAGGGGTTTCTGTTTCAGACCACAGGTTGGCTGGGCTTGGTCTGCTCTTCATATCCCCATATTCCACATGAACCAGTGGCCAGCCTGGGGCACGTTTTTCTCAAGGAGATCACAGGAACACAGGCGACAAAACAAACCGCCTGAGCACATTTAAAGCTTCTGCCAACATCACTCGCCAGAACAAATCCCATGCCCAACCCCAGAGTATAAAGGTAGAGAAGTCTGTTTATCCACCATGAAGCCATGGTGATGGCATAGAGAGTGAGTTCTGTGATGAGGGGAATGCATTGAGAGCAGGGATCCAGTCTGCTGCAGGTGACAAGACACAGGCCTTGCCCTCAGGAGGCTTAACAGTCTAGTGGTGGAGGTGCTCATAAAGACACAATTACACTGCAGTGAGGGAAGTGCAATGAGGAGCGGTATGTGTGTGCACGTGTGTGTGCATGCAGGCGCAGTCTGGGACCATGGAGACGGTGGGTCCCTGCAGCCAGCTAGACATCTGGGCAGACTTTCTGGAGAAGGAGGTGCTCAAGATAAATTCAAGATAAATTCTAAAGGATAAGATAAAATAGGAGCTCTTG
Organism: Bos grunniens; assembly: GCF_055505025.1. Classification (NCBI taxonomy): domain Eukaryota; kingdom Metazoa; phylum Chordata; class Mammalia; order Artiodactyla; family Bovidae; genus Bos; species Bos grunniens. The sequence continues at coordinate 18,159,385 of NC_141192.1, forward strand.
GTTGAACTGGAGACAAGTGACAGGGAAGCGAGGAAAGGCATTGCAGGCAGTCACGACTGTGAGCACAAAGGCACGGAGACTCAGGAGCAGAACGGTGTGTGTAAGAAAACCAAGGAGCTGCTCGATGGAGGCAGGAGCCCAGCCATGGGGGACCTTTGTCAAGTGCTTGATGGCATCTTCCCTTCACCCCCAGAGCACTCCCCACCCTTCTCCGCTGCACTTCCTGCCCTGGGTCACTGGCCTGTACGGACTGCATCCAGAACCTCTCTCGTTCTGGGAAGACAGCAGAATGCGGTGCTAGCCTCTCTCCAAGTGCTCCCTGTTACTGACTGAACCCTGTCCCCCTGAAATCCACATGTTGAAGCTCTCACCCCCAAAGCGGCTGTACTTGGAGATAGGGCCTTAAAGTATATAATTAAGGTTCAATGAGTTCATAAGGGGCCTAATCTAGCAGGAGTGGTGTCTTTGGAAGAGGAGGAGACACGCAAGATCACTCTCTGTCTCTCCATGTGCTCACAGAGGAGAGGCCATGTGAAGACAGAGAGAAGGTGGCTGTGTATAAGCCAGGAGGAAAGGTGTCACTGAAACCAACCCTGACAGCACCGGGATCTCATACTTCTAGCCTCCAAAACTGTGGGAAATACATTTCTGTTGATTGAACCACCCAGCCTGTGGTATTTTGTTATGACAGGCCTAAAGACTCATATGCCACCCTTCCTGTCCCCCACCTGTAGAAAAGCAACTAGAATAAAGAAAGCAGAAGAGTCACAGACAACTTCTACAGCAAAGCTAGGTGACATAACCCATAAGCTCAAAACACTGATTGCGTGGGGACAAACCACTGTTAACTAGACTTACATGATACTGGTTTCTGTGAAGGCGAAAGCAGAAGGAAGACACCTGGGCTTCTGATGGTCCTGAGAACAGTTGAATTCTCACATCACCAACTTGTATTCAATCGCAGGCCAATTCAAAAGCAGCTGAAACTAGAAAATACTTCTCATATGCAATACTTCCAGTTTGCATATGAGTGCCAGGGGACTGCTGTGCAGTGATATCTGATGATGCTGAGAACCATCTGGGTCCCATAAACTCATTTTTGCCTCCCCTTTACACTCTTAAAACTAATAGGCTGAAGCCCTCTTTAATGACAAAGTCCCACACTGGGACTTGGAGAGTAGAATCCAAACTAATCAGGACAGGAACACTAGGGACAAAGAAAGAAAAACTCCAGACAAAAATGGGGTTGGAGGCTGGAGGATCAGGGGGTCTCAAGGAGTACAAACGTGTGTGTGTGTGTGTGTGCATGCATATGTGTTATACACACATTTATGTATGTAATTACTGAGGCAGATTTTATTTTCCAAAGATGACTGCAAAAGTCATCTCATCCCACATGCCCTTTTTACAATGTGGCCTTGACTTTTGTCCCTTTAAATGGTGGGACCTATGTACCTGACTGGAACTCTGTGACTGACTTGACCGACAGAGGTAGAGGCTGTGTGGCTTCCAAGACTGCTCAAATGCCATGCATGTCCACTTCTTTCTTAAAATGTTCACTCTTGGAAATCAGCCACCAGGTTGTGAGGAAGCCCAACGAGCCACATGAGGAGATCACAGGTAGGTATTCTAGCAGACAGCTGGCAGACAGCACCAGGTAGGTGAATGAAGAGATGTCTTCCAGCCGGGGCCCCAGGCATCATGATGTTAGACGTGCCTTCTTCACTGCTCTCTTTGTGAATGTCTGACCCACAGAATCCATGAACACAGGAAAGGGGTTATGTTCTACACTAAGTTTGGGGCGATTTGTTTTGCAGTACTCGTCGGAACAGTCACTTTGTAAACTCAACAGAATGAGGAGCTAAAGATCCATGAAGCTAGAAAAATAACCTTACTCACTGCATGTCTCCTAAAAGTACTAGAAAATTCCTTTTACTTTAAAAAGGAGCATCAGGAAGCCATTAAGGTTGGATCCTGAGTAAAATTATGAGAAAAAGAACAATGAATTGTAAAATAACATATTCTACAATTAGTAAAGGCACATGTCAGAAAAACATGTCCACAAAGGAGGGGAAAACTTCATATTTCCAAAAAATTAGAGAAAAAATTTAAATGATAGAAATTATGAAATTAAAACATAAAGTAACAATAGATGAGCTCAGAAGTCAGGTGATTAGGGAAAGATGTTTTGAAAAGGATGATGATAAAGTCAGAAAATAAATATAAAAGAACAAGAATCCGTTTCGTAAATGAAGATGAAAAGAATAGAAGAGAAAATAACCATAATAGAGAATATTTTTCAAAGAAAACCAAGATAGAAGGAAGGCATTTCAAAAGAGAGATAAAGAGATAAAAAAAGATTTGAGAGTGATAGAGCAGAGAAAATACAGAAAAGGAAGTCAGCATTCATGCAATAGGAGTTAATGAAGATCCCTGAAGGAAAGCAAAGCAATGGGACAGAACAAATACAGAAATCTATAACTCAAGGAAATGTTCCTTGCAGAGAGCCTGGCCTGAAATTTCATACAGAAGAAGCATACCATATGCCTGGGCAAATCAACCCTGAGACTTATATCTAGGGCTTTAAAGGGGAAAAAAAAAAAATTAGAATACAGGCAAAAAGACCAAATCACTTAAAAAGGAAAGAAAAACAAATTGTCATCTGACTTTTCAACAGTAATACTTTATGTTACAGGACAATATAATGACATATTTCAGGAAATATGAACAAAAGATTTTTATACTGAGTGAAATTGACCTTCAATATAAAAGCTGAACTGTTATGAACATGGAAGAACCCAAGAAATTTTGTTCCCTTGAGCTCTTTCTGGATAATCCAGGCTTCAAAAAACCAAAAACACTAGAGAATCATTGATATTGTCTTGCCAGTTAATAATCAAATAAGGAATCATGGAGTTAAATATCACCATTTTGCATCCCTAATGAGTTAATGGGCTTCCCTGGTAGCTCAGCTGGTAAAAAACGGTTGCTCATCTGGCTGCCTGCAATGCAGGAGGCCCCATTTTGATCCCTGGATTGGGAAGATCCCCTTGAGAAGGGATAGGCTACCCATTCCAGTATTCTTGGGCTTCCCTGGTGGCTCAGACAGAAAAGAATCTGCCTGCAGTGCGGGAGACCTGGGTTCAGTCCCTGGGTTTGGAAGATCCTCTGTAGAATGGCAACCCACTCTAGTATTCTTGCCTGAAGAATCCCCATGGACAGAGGAGCCCGGCAGGTTATAGTCCATGGGGTCGCAAAGAGTCAGATACATCTGAGTGACTTTCATTTTCACTTTCAATGAGTTAATGGATCCAGGCATTGATCATCTGTGACTGGTAATAACGCAAAAAGAAATATCATCAGACATTGTGCATGCCCTGATGGAAGAATGAAATATCAAATATTAAATAGAATTGTCCAGAAAAAGAAGCAGAAGAGGGAGCAAGAGGAGAGGGAGGGGAAGGAGAAATGAATATGGATCTGATAAAGCCTATAATCTAACTACCAATTTAAGGAAATACAGTGACAAAGAAACAGGATTAGAATGATGCCCTCAAGACCGACACAATCCAGACTGTGGGAAATTCTGCAGATAAAAGACACAAGTCTTCCAACAACAACTAAGTGAAAATTGTAAAGAGAAAAATAAGAGATGGATAGGAAACTTATAAATTAAAATAAATTGAAGGAAAAAAAGCAACCTAAATCCATATGAATCAAACACAGTATATGGGATTCATTTGGATCCTGATTCAGTCTTCCTAAGAAATGCATAAAATAATTGGTGAAATGTAAACTCTGACGGCATCTTTGGTGATTTCAGGAACTATTGTTAAATTGTGAAGATGGGATAGTAGTATTGTGGTACTATTTTTGTAAAAAAGAGTTCTTATAGAGTTACATAGTGAAATAGTAACAGATGAAATTTCCTCCCAAATATCTAGGGCTTCCCTGGTGGCTCAGAGGTTAAAGCATCTGCCTGCAATGTGGGAGACCTGGGTTTGATCCCTGGGTTGGGAAGATCCCCTGAAGAAGGAAATGGCAGCCCACTCCAGTATTCTTGGCTGGAGAATCCCATGGACGGAGGAGCTTGGTGGGCTACAGTCCATGGGTCGCAAAGAGTCAAATATCTGAAGAGGAGGAAGGAGTGGATGGGAGCAGAGATGAAACATGATTGGCCATGTGTTGACAACTGTTGAAGCTGCTTCCTTACAATAGTCGCTTTATTTTATATGTGTTTGAAAACTTCTTCAATAAAAAGTTCAACAGAAGTCTCCCTGTGTCTCCTGGTACTTGATATCAGGCAGATGAGGAGGGGAATGGGATACACAGTCTTCCAGGCAGAGACCAAGCGAGGGAAGAGCTGAGAGGGGAAGGGAAAGTGTCCAGGAGCCCAGATGGGGTGGGCATGGTCAGTGGGGAGAGTCTCGAGTCTCCCCACACAATGGAGTTTGCACCTTCTTTTTTTTTTTTTTAATTGAAGTATAGTTGATTAACAATGTTGTGTTAGAGTCTGGTGTACAGCCAAGTGATTCAGTGATATATATATATACACACACACACACATGTTCTTTTTCATATCCTTTTCCATTATAGTTCACTGCAAGATATTGAATATAGTTCCCTCTGCCAGTAAATCCTTAAAACTTATCTGTTTTATTTATAGTAGTATCTGTTAATTTCAGACTACTACCTCATCCCTCCCGCCAACCCTTGCTTTCCCCTTTGGGAACTGTAAGTTTGTTTTGTAAGTCTGTGAGTCTGTTTCTGCTTTGTAAATGAGTTCACTTGGATCATATTTTGGATTCTACAGAGAAGTGATACATGGTATTTGTCTCTGATTTACGTCTTAGTATGAGCCTCTCTGGGTCCATCCCTGTTGCTGTGAATGGCATTATTTCATTGTTTGGTGTGGCCGATAGTACCCCCTTGTATGTCTGCCTCGCATCTTCCTTATCCAGTCCCCGTCGATGGAGGTTGTTTCCACGTCTTGGCTATTGTGACTAGTGCTGTTGTGAGCGTAGGAGTGCATGTTCCCTTTTGGAATTAGATTTGGAGCTTGCATCTTCTTTAAGGAGTCATGGGGAGAAATGGCAAGCTTTCAAGTAGAACAGCGGCAGATTTGTCCCTTGGGAAGGTCACCATGGCTGCAGTGACAAGCGTTTGGCGGGGGAAAGCCGCTCGGCATCCAGGCAAGGAGCAGGCGGTGGCCTGGACAGCTAGTGGCCGCGGGGATGGGCTGGTGGGCCTAGTCAGGATTTGATGAGCAGATGGACTGAGAGGGCCTCCTGCCTGATTGGCTGTGGAGGAAGAGGGAGAAGGAGGGTGGTGGTAAGACAGAAGCCCACTGGTGCCGGACCCTGGTCTAAGCACCTGACTTAATGAGCTTATTTCACCTTCACACAGACCGTCTGTAAGGCTGTTAGCGTAACTGACGCCGTCTTGGGCCTGTTGAGTTCCTCCTGTCCTTCCACTGACCCTACCCCAGCCTGTTCTGCGCAGTAAATCACTTCTCTGTCTGCAAGGACTTGGTAGTTAATAAATGCTGTTTAATAATCATCTGGACCAGGTGACCGCTATGCCCTATTAGTCCCCAAACAATGATAAAGACCTGCCCCCACGAGACAAGTTACCCATTCCTGAATCTTGAGAGTAAGTTATCCTGTGATAACAGATCCGTTGATGAGATGGAGCTGCCTGCCTCGTTTTTCTGTCTCAAGACGCCTTTCTTCTCAGTTCAGTGGCCATTTCTGTTCCCTCCATCCTCTAACACCCTTTGAAGAAGATGACTGTTGTCGTGTCTGGGTTCCTAGAAAGCAAAGCCTGAGGCCAAGAGCTGATGCCCATTGCTGTATTAGGAAGAGTGACCCCAGGGAGCAGGAGGGAGGAAGGGATGGAAGTTAAGCAGGGAAGGAGGCAGAGTTGAAGCCAAGGTGTGTGATCCACCTGGCTGCCTCTGGGTACACTTGAACGATTGCCCTATCCCCAGGGGGTATCCTTTAAGATGGCATATAAAATGCAACTCAGGACAGCTGGACCACGAGGCATAGGAGGGAGAATTTATCCACAAGCTCCTGTTTCTTACTGGCCAGTGTCCACCCCAAAGGGTTGTACACACACACACACACACAAAAGCAGAGCCATAGGCATCCTGCGCTTTGATGGCCTCAGAGAAGCCCCAGGACAAGAGGCCAGATGCGTGCAGCATGGTCACGAGGCCAGGCGCCGTCAGGCTCCACCCTGGAGAAGCTGATCACAGCGCATGCAGAGCTCATTGCCACTTCAGTGGTTAGAGTAGCAGTAGAGGCCAGGAGCTGCTCAGGTGTGGCTGAGAGCACACCCCATCAACATTCACAGCACACACCATCATTATGCCCATTTTAAAGGTGAGAAAACTGATGCTCACCGAGGTCACTCAACTAGTCAGCAGCACAGCCAGGATTCAACCCCCCATGGTTCGGCTCTAAAGATCGCATGCCTCTTTTTTTGAGGGGGGGTGGCTCTGTGTCAGGCCTCAGCTGTGGCACGAGGGAGCTTCCTTGCATTGTGTAAGACCTCTTCTTTATGGCTCAGACTCTCTAGCTGTGCTGTGTGCAAGCTCAGCAGATGCGTCACACGGGCTCCAGAGTGTGTGGGCTTCAGCAGTTGTGGCGTGGCGGCTTAGTTGCTCTGAGGCACGTGAGATATTAGTTCCCTGACCAAGGATCCATCAAACCCGAGTCCTCTGCATTGCAAGGTGGATTCTTAACCATTGGACCACTGGGGAAGTCCCTAAAGATTGCATTCTTATCCATTATACTAAGCTGAATCTCAGAGGCAGTGGCCCCACACCTCCAGTTTTAGTGGGCCTAGGGATTCCAAAGCTTTCTGGAGGTGTGAAGGGAAATAGAGCCACCAAAATAGACTTAATTATTGGGGAAGAAGGGCTGTAATGTGATAAATATAATTAACACTGCTGGATATGATATATGAACGTTGTTAAAAGAGTAAATCCTGAGTTCCAGTTTAAGAAAACAATTTTTTTTCTTTAATTGTGTATCTATATAAGATGATGGATGTTCACCAAACTTGTGGTAATCACTTCAGGATGCTGGTAAATCAAATCATTATGCTGTACACACTATATTTATATAGTGCTGTGTGTCAACTACATCTCAATAAAACCAGAAGAAAAAAAAATGTTAACATGATTGGGGGGGGTTTTCTAGTGATCCAGTGGTTAGGACTCCATGCTCTTACTGCCGAGGGCCTGGGTTCAAACCCTGCTTGGGGAACGAAAATCCTACAAGCTGCACTGCATGGTCAAAAAAAATTTTTTTAATTAAAAAAAAAAAAAGAGAAGTCAAGAGTAAGGGGAAAAGGTGAGCAAAGAAATATATATTGGAAAATAGCTTTGCAATTTATAATTAACCACTAGTTTATTTAACAAATATTTACCATCACATGTCCAGCCCTGTGCTTGATGCTGGCGAGGCGGAGGTAAAACCAATGCACTCTCTCTGCTGGTGAGCTTGCACACTGGTGATGAGACAGACATGCATTAAACATTCCACAGCAAGGAAATCAGTTCTGCCACCTGCTGGCCATGAGAGCTTTCTAAGCCTCAGTTTCCTCATCTTTAAAATGGGCCAGTAGCAAACTCTGCAGCATAGGTGCTCAGCATGGTGGCTGACACGGAGTGTGGTAGTGCTTGTTACTGCTGTCATTGTGTGGGAGATACAGAGGCAACATCCCTTTATCATCAGGCCCCTTGTGTTCCAGATCAGCAGCTCCCATGTCCTCTGTTTCCCAGCCTTGAGCACAGTGTTCCAGCTACCCCATCTCCCTGCCAAACAATCCGATGCCTGGCATTCTCTCTTTTTTGTGATCTTGATCAGAAACTAGGTCAGCAGATCAACCCTGAAGCCCTGGAGGCCTCAACCCACTTGGAGTCTCTCTCCAGGGCTGGCTTAGGCAATGAGGGCTTGTGGGCCGGTGGGATGCTATTCAGAGATGCCTACAGAAGGGAAGGCAAGAGGCCAGTTTTCTGGGTGATGAGAATGCTCATGGGGGTGGGGAGTCAGTTGAAGAGCACAAAAGACTGTGTGACTCTTATTACAGGCCTGGCAATGGGATACCCACCTTGGGTCCAGGCTGGCCAAGTGTATGCCTCCTTAGCTGTGGTGGGAGGTGTTTTATGCAGGGATTGGCCAGCTTAGTAACTCCCACCCTGTGGGAGCACTTTGAATCGGCTCTGCTGCCAGACTCAGAAATACTGAAGTTTCCTGCCATCCACTCAGATCCCTTTGCTTGAAACCTTCCAGGTCGGAGGTGAGAGGGAGGAGCAGAGGTGGATGGCAGACCCTTTTGTAGCCCCTCCTTCTAGGGCCTCTACCAGGAAAGCCTGGGACTGGAGGCATGCTCAGTCTCTCAATCACGTCTGACTCTGCAACCTCATTGTCTGTAGCCCACCAGTCTCCTCTGTCCATGGAGTTTTTCAGGCAAGAATACTGGAGCAGTTTGCCATTTCCTCCTCCAGGGGATATTCCTGATCCAGGAATCCAACCTGCGTCTTTGCCGTCCTGCATTGGCAGGCAGATTCTTTACCGCTGTGCCACCTGGGAATCCCGGGAGTGGAGGACCTGGATTCAAATCCTGAGCTCAGTCTCTGGCTGGCTTCATCTGTCACATAGCCTCTCTGAGCCTGTGTCTTGGGCAGGATAGCAGGATGGAAAAACCACCTGTTTTGGAATCAGGCAGATCTGGGTCTGAATGTAGACTTCACCCAAGAATTTATTCAACAAAGCTTGCTGATTTTCCCGAGTGGGCCCTTCCTGTTCTAGGTTCGGGGATTCAGCTGTGATCAAAGCCACCCAGATCCCTGTTTTCAAGGGGCTTCCAGTATGCAGGCCATGGACAGTCAAACAGTGTGGTGGAACAAAGTGGAGTGTGGTGTGATGTACCATTTAGGGATAGCACGTAGAGGTGAGTGCTGTGAAAAACTGTAACTCAGGGCAAGGGACAGAGAAGGGTTCTCCCGGGGCAGGTTACTTTAGGTAACGTGCTCAGGGAAGGAGCTCTGGCCCTGGTAAAGCTCCTGGCCCAAATCTGAGCCTCAGTTTCCTCATCTGTGACCTGGAATGAAGCATGCCCACCTCCCGAGGGTCAAATATCATCACAAAAACCTTTGCCACCCAGAGTAAGTGATGCCAGAAAAAAATGGCGTGTTTTTAAGCCAAAGACTCACCTCCAGTGACGTGTGTCAGGGAAAGACAGTGTAGCAAACGAACTCATCCATTTTCTGATTTTATTTCCTTTCTTTTTCATTAAGGTTTCTGTGTATGTTGATGTATTAATACTCATTAAATAAATGAAAATCTGCCCCTGAGAAACCCCAGATGAAACAATCTCAACCATTTTGGGTTCTCTGTAAGTCCTCAATAGCACCTGAGCTTCTTATGAGCAGTTGGAGGAGGCGCACGATGGAAGCTGCGTTGTAGTGAAATAAAGCGACAAGCACATGAAGGGTTCCTGGAGTCATCTTTGAGGCAGAAGAGCAGCCACGTCACGACTGCCAGGCCAGGTCAGTGGGGAGCCAGAGGTTACTGTACGTCTGAGCTGGGTATGGGGCTGCTCCTGCCAGCCTCACACTCAGCACCAGTCCTTCCCCTGTGAGAAGAGATGTCACACTCAAGATGACCAAGCCCAGTTTAAGGGTGAAGAAGAGGTGGATGCAGAAACTCCAGAGGCCCAACCTCCTCCTACCCCAGTTTTGACACCACAGCACCAAGTCCCGACCCTCATTTGCAGAAGAGGCTCTGGCCACAGAGCATCACCAGAGTGTGCGTCGAGGGGCCATTTTAGGGTCTAAGTTGTCTGCTGGGAAATTATAGTACAGAGGTGGCTAGGCTCCCAAATGACAGGGCTGCCAGGCTAACTGGTAATTGGGACGGATAAAAATAATCTATGGCTGAGGGCAGGAGGTGAGGAGTGGGATCTCCCCCTTGGAGAACTGGGGCAACAATAGACGTGGCCTCTCAGACACTGGTGGAAGGGCCACGACCCCTTCTGCACGGAGCTTTGCTGCCACATTGGCTGCCAGGAAGCCACTCCTTTGCCCCGAGTCTGTGCCAGAGGCCCTGCCCCCAGGGTAGCCTCTGTTACCCAGCCTTACAGCAGCTGATGGTCACCTCAGTGCCACCAGCTGACTGTCACTTACACATAATCTTGGTAAGAAACAGAATTGAAAATTATAATTCTGGGTTATTTTGCTTTTGTCCAATCTTAGGTATCTGATATTAAAAAAAAAAATACTTGAGTTATTTTAAGTCCAGTTTATATGATTTGTAGTGTCTTTTGTTTTATTTAGGAATGACTGGGAAGGAAAGGGGGCTCCCAAGTGGTGCTAGTGATAAATAACCCACCTGCCAATGCAGCAGACATGAGCTGTGGGTTCGATCTCTAGGTTGGGAAGATCCCTTGGAGAAGGAAATGGCAACCCACTCCAGTATTCTTGCCTAGAGAATCCCATGGACAGAGAAGCCTTCTGGGGTCGCAAAGAGTCGGACACTACTGAAGTGACTTAGCACGCACACAGGAAGGAAAAGTTTATATGCATTAAATTCTCTGGGAGTCAGGTGCAGTGGTGACCAGTAACTTGTTTTACTGGTGCCCAATTCTGCCTCCTCCTCAGCTGTATGTGAGTTTTGGGGCTCTGGGGTGCCCCTTCTTAGGGCTTCAATGGAAGCCAGAGGAGATGGTTAGGCTGTTCATGAAGGCAGTTTGGACATCATTACTGTGGACAGTTGTATAAAGCTCTTCATCATCACCTGTTCCAGCCCCTTGTGAATCTGTCAGGGTGTGCGTGGGGCTGCAGAACGCTGGGGCCAGCTTCCCAGGCTTGAGTGCGGTAAATGTTGCCTGGTGCTGCCGCCTGGTGGCCGTTTCTAGGAGAGAATTTCCTTTCCTTGACTCTTGGGTGCTATGCTAGAATTGGCCACCAGAGGGCAGGATTCTCCACACTAGGCATCTGGCTGAGGTTCCCTTGTGGAATTCCAGCTTCATAAAAGTCGATTAAAAAAAAAAAAAGCATTGAACTGTAATTCTTTTAATTGAAGTACAATCTACTTTATGTGAGTTTTCAGGTATATAATTCAGTGATTTCATACATTGCAATACCATCACCAGGATAAGACTATTTGCCCTCTGTCACCATTCAAAGTCATTACAATATTTTGAATGTATTTTTTGTGTTGTACATGATATTCTGTGACATAATTATAAGTGGAAGTTTGTATTTTTAGTCCCACTTAAGATATTCCCCTCATTGCCCCTGTCAGACCACCACCAGTTTTTCTCTGTATTTCTGAGCCTTTTTCCATTTTGTTACCTTCACTTTTTTAAACAATTCCACATATGAGTAAAATCAGAGTGTTTTTATCTTTCTCTGTCAGGTTACTTCACAAAGCATAATACCGTCTAGATGAATCCATGTGGTTGCAAATAACAAGATTTCTTGCTTTCTACATTAAGTAAGATTTGAATGTCTGTGTGTGTCTCTATGGACTTCCCAGGTGGTACTTCAGTAAAGATCTGCCTGCCAATGTCACGGATGCAGAAGACCGAAGAGAGGCATGTTCAATCCCTGGGTCAGAAAGATCCCCTGGAGGAGGAAATGGCAACGCACTCCGGTATTCTTGGCTGGAAAATTCCATGATCAGAGGAGCCAGGCTGGCTGCACTCATGGAGTCGAAAAGAAGAGGACACGACTGAGCAACTGAGCACACTCACGTGTGTAAGTGTGTTGCTGTGTTCAGTCGCTCAGTCGTGTCTGACTCTTTGAAACCCCACGGACTGCAGCACACCAGGCTTCCCTGTCCTTCACCATCTCCTGGAGCCTGCTCAAACTCATGTCCATTGAGTCAATAATGCCATCCAACCACCCCATCCTCTGTCGTCCCCTTCTCCTCTTCCCCTCAATCTTTCCCAGCATCAGGGTCTTTTCCAATGAGCCGGCTCTTTGCATCAGGTGGTCAAAGTATTGGAGCTTCAGCTTCAACATCAGTCCTTCCAATGAATATTCAAGATTGGTTTCCTTTAGGACTGACTACTTTGATTTCTTTACTGTCAAGGGACTCTCAAGAATCTTCCAACACCACAGTTCAAAAGCATCAGTTTTTTGGCGCTCAGCTTTCTTTATGGTCCAACTCTCACATTCATACACGACTACTGGAAAAACCATAGGTTTGACTGTACAGACCTTTGTTGGTAAAGTGATGTCTCTGCTTTTTAATACACTGTCTAGGTTTGTCATGGATTTTCTTCCAAGGAGCAAGTGCCTTTTAATTTCGTGGCTGCAGTCACCATCCTCAGTGATTTAGGAGCCCACATCTCCATTTTCTGTACCTGTATGGATGACACACAGGTGGCTCACACAGTGCATTTATCTTTTCAAATTAGTGGGAGTGTGTATGTGTGTGTGTGTGTGGAGAAAGACACAGGATTGGGTCACACGGTAATTCTACTTTTAATTTTTGTTGGAATTCCCACACTGTTCCCTCAGTGACTGCAGGAATTTGCATTCCTACCAACAGTCCAGGACGGCTTCCTTTGCTCCATGTAATCACATGCTTGTTACTCCTCGTGTCTCCTAGTCTTTCCTGTCCTGCTGCAGCCCTGGGCCACCAACTCTACCTAGACTCTGCTTCCTCTTATTTCCTCTCGCCCACTTGTCAGTGCGGTCACTGTGAGCATGTCCCAATTCAGTGTCCCGTGCTTCAGGATTCCTAAACACAAAGGCCAGCTTCTCCCTGGTTTCCCGGGCAGGTAAAGCCTGCCAGTGCCCCCCCGAACCCTGCGCTTCCGTGCCTGCCTCCCCCTCCCTCAGTGAGCCACATACACTGGGCTGTGGCTCTTCTGGAGCTGACTTTCCAGGGAGAGCAGATCATTCTTGTTCAGAGCATTTGCTTCGTCAGCGTTTGGGGCCCTGTCACGTCTACATTGTCCCAGAACGTTGTCATCACGCCGAAAGGAAAGCCTGCACCCTGACGCAGGCACTCCCCGTCCCGCTCCCCACTCCCCGTCCCGCTCCCCCAGCCCCTGACAGGTCTCCTCCCTGTGGGTTTGCTATTCCTGGATGGTTTATAGAATCGGAAACGTGTCGGTGGTGACTCTGGGACCCAGCTTCCTTGCACTTCTCAGAGCGTTTTGGAGGTTCATCCACACTGGGGCCCGTCTGAGAGCTTCGTTCTGCTCCGTGGCTGTTATCATCGCAGCCTAACTAGCCTCCTTCTGCTCCTGGAGGGCCCCGAGCCTTTCTTGCCTCCAGGACCCCCACTTCTGACTCCTCCCTCAGCCTGAAACTCCCCTTCCCTGAGCAGCACCTGAGAAACTCCGATGCCTTCTCCAGTTTCTGTCTTGCCTGTGAGGATGAACAAGACCTTCCCTCACGTGCTCTTAGGGCACCTGTCCTCCTTCAGAGCCTCTGAGTTTTTTCTTTTTTTTTATTCTTTTGGCCACTCCACGGGCCAATGGAATCTTAATTCCCTGACCAGAAACCAAAGCCCCGCCCCCAGCAGTGGAAGTGGAGATTCTGAACCGTTGGCCCGTCAGGAACTTTGCATGAGTGAGCTCTGATTTGGGTGCCTGTAAAGTCTTTCTCAGGCTTGCCTCCTCCAGTAGGTGCCGCGGCCCGCCTCGGCAGGCCCCGGGGCCCCTGGGTCCTCAGTGGCTGCTGGGCAGTCCCTGACTGACACTCTGGAGGTGCTCCAGCGTCTTTTCTGGATGGAATGAACAGTGGATGGTGTTTTAAATCCCCTACAGGGATGAACTGTTTTATATGTGTCCAGTTCTTTGCACTTCAGATGCAGTGGTGATCAGAACTGGCATCCAAGAACTTGTGGGTCTCTGGTGCCCAGTTCTATATCCTCCTCAGCCCTGTGTGAGTTTGGGGGTCTGGGGTGCCCCTCACTAGGGCTGTAGTGGGAGCCAGAGGAGATAGGCTGCTAATGGGAGCACTTTGGGCATCATTACTGTAGACAGTTGTATCAGATCACTCCTGCCCTGGGTCTTTCTTGTCACCTGTTTCAATCTCTTGGGCATCTGGCTGGGTGTGAGGCTTCCAAAGACTGGGAACATTTTCCCAGGGGTGAAGGCAGCTAATGTTGCCTTTTGCTGCCCTCTTGTGGTCATTTCTAGGATAGCAAGTGCCAGTTTCTTTGTCTCTCGGATGCTATTCTAGAATTGGCCACAAGAGGGAAGGATTCCTCACATTCAGTTCAGTTCAGTCTGTGTCCGACTCTTTGCGACTCCATGAATCGCAGCACACCAGGCCTCCCTGTCCATCACCAACTCCCGGAGTTCACTCAGACTCACGTCCATCGAGTCGGTGACGCCATCCAGCCATCTCATTCTCTGTCGTCCCCTTTTCCTGCCCCCAATCCCTCCCAGCATCAGTCTTTTCCAATGAGTCAACTCTTCGCATGAGGTGGCCAAAGTACTGGAGTTTCAGCTTTAGCATCAGTCCTTCCAAAGAAATCCCAGGGCTGGTCTCCTTCAGAATGGACTGGTTGGATCTCCTTGCAGTCCAGGGGACTCTCAAGAGTCTTCTCCAACACCACAGTTCAAAAGAATCAATTCTTCAGCGCTCAGCTTTCTTCACAGTCCAACTCTCACATCCATACATGACCACTGGAAAAACCATAGCCTTGACTAGATGGACATTAGTCCTCTGGCTAAGATTCTCTGTGGAACCCCAGCTTTGTGAAAGTTTTGAAAACAACAGCAACAACATTGAACTGTAATTATTTATTTTTGTAAATGAAGTACAAGAGACTTGCTGTAAGAGTTTCAAGTGTATATTACAGTGATTTGATACACTGCATAATGATCACCAGGAGAAACCTTATTGCTTTCTGTCACCATGCAAAGTTGTTGCAAGATTTTGAGTATGTTCCCTACTCTGTACATTATATCCCATGACATAATTGTTTTGTAATTGGAAACATATTTTTTAGTCTCTATCAGTAATTCTATGCATCTCCCCAGCCACTGCCCCTAAGGAAACCAAGTTTTTTCTCTGTATCTCAGAACCTGTTTCCATTTTCTTATGTTCATTTGTTTTTGTTTTTTTGATTCCACATATGAGAGAAATCAGAGGTTATTTTATCTTCTCTATCAGACTTAACTTCATTTAGCATAATACCTCCTAAGTATATCCAGGTGGTTGCAAATGGCAAGATATCTTGCTTTTTACAGCTGAGTAATATTAAATATGTGGTAATAATACATGTGTATGTTTATTTATAAGTATGTATGTACATTGGAGAAGGAAATGGCAACCCACTCCAGTATTCTTGATTGGAAAATCCCATGGATGGAGGAGCCTGGGGGGCTACAGTCCACAGGGTTGCAAAGACTTGGACATGACTGAGTGACTTCACTCACTCATATATATACATACATTTATTAGTATGTGTATATATTTAGAAATATGTGCATCACATCTCCATTCTCTATACCTGTGTGGATGAACACATAGAGGACTTCTGTGTTTTGGCTATTGTGAATAATGCTGAATTGAACATAGGAGTGCATTTATAGGCCTGCATTTCAATTACTGGCTTACTGGTTTTTTCTCCTGTGGATAAATGCATAGGCTGGGAATCGCTGGGTCACATAGTAGCTCTAGTCTTAGTTTTCTCATGACTCCGACACTGCTTCCCACAGTGGCTGCACGAATTTGCAGTCCCACCAACAGTCCATGACGGCTCTGTAACACTGGTTATTCCTTGTATTTCCTTGTCTTGCCTGTCCTGCCACAACCGTGGGTTATTAGGTCTGGCTTATCCTCTCTCTCTTGTCTGCTTTTGCCCACCAGTCAGCGTGGTCACTGGGAGCCTCTCCGCACTCAGTGCTCCATGCTTCAGGACCCCTAAACACGGAGGCCAGACCCCTCTCTGCCTTCCCGTCAGTGCCCCGCCCTGGGCTTCCCTGCCTGCCTCCTCCTCCGTCACTGAACTCCACGCACTGGGCTGTGGCTTCTTTGGAGGTGAAGTCACAGGACATCAGCTCAGTCTTGTGCACAGCACTTAGTCCATTCAGCATGTTGCGCCCCCCATCACCTCTGCCTCATTCCAGAACGTTGTCGTCACCCCCAAAGGAAGCCTGCACCCCTGACGCAGCCACTCCCCAGCCCCGACAGCCTCTCGATGCTTTCCCTGCCTGTGGATTTCCGGAGTGTGAATCCTTCACAGACACACAGTCATGCCGGAGGTGACTCTGGGACCCGGGCTCCTTTCACTTCTCAGAGTGTTTTGGAGGTTCATGCACACCGTGCCCTGTCTGAGAGCTTCATTCTGCTCTGTGGTTGATACCATTGCAGCCTAACTGGCCTCCTTCTGCTCCTGGAAGGTTTTCTTGCCCCAGGTTTTGCACTTCGGGCTCTTCCCTCAGCCTGAAACTCCCTTCCCCAGCATCACCTCAGAAACTCCTACACCTTCTCCAGTATCTTTTTCTTGCCTTTAAGGATCAACAAGCCCCTCCCTCAGATGCCCGTAAAGCACCTGACCCCCTCAGAGTCCCCAAGGGAGCTTATTTTTGTTTTTGCCACTCCAGAAGTCCTGTGGGATCTTAGTTCCCCACCTGGGATCAGATTTGTGCCCCTGCAGTGGAAGCTTTAATTCTGAATCTCTGGACTGCTGGTAAAGTCCCCTTAAGTGAGCTTTTGTGTGCTGGTGAAGTTTATCTTCAAATCTGTCTCCCCCACTAGATGCCAAGACCCAGCTAGGCAGGATCTAGGCTTTCTTGCTCATCCTGGGTCCTCGGTGACTTCTGTCCAGTCCCTGGCACTCTGGAGGTGCTCCAGCATCTTTTCTAGATGGAATGGACTAGTGAATGGTGTTTTACATCCCTTATAGGAAGGAGCTGTTTTATGTGTCAAGTTCTCTGCAAATCAGGTGCAGTGGTGTGAAGATGGGTCAGGCTGCTGTTGGGGGCAGCTGGGCATCGTTACTGTGGACAGTTGTATAAGGTCACTCCTGCCCTGGCCTGGCTTTTGCTCTTCACCTGTTTCAGTCCCTGAAACATCTGACTGGATGTGGGGCTTCCAAAGATTGGGAGCAGTCTCCCAGCGGTGAGGTAGCTACTGTTGCCTGTGGTGCCCTCCTGTGGCCATTTCTAGGATAGCAACTGCCAGTTTCCTTTCCTCTAGGAGGCTGTCCTAGGGTCGTCACCAGAGGGCAGGATTCTCCACGCTAGCCCTCTGGCTAAGGTTCCCGGATGCAATCCCGGTTCCAGAAAAGTCAATTTTGAAAAAGAAAAACATCATTGAACTGTAGTTTTTTTCCTTTTCTTTTAATGTAAGTACAGTGGATGTACTATAAGAGGGTGTAATACACTGAGGTTTCAATACATTGCAGATTGATCACCACTATAGGTTAGTTGCCTTATTGTTCTTCAGGCACTCAGTCGTGTCCTACTCTTTGTGACCCCATGGACTGCAGCACTCCAGGCTTCCCTATCCTTCACCATCTCCCAGAGCTTGCTCAAACTCATGTCCATTGGGTCGGTGATGCCATCCAACCATCGCATCCTCTGTCATCCCCTTCTCCTGTTCTCAATCTTTCCCAGAATCAGGGTCTTTACTAATGAGTCAAATCTTTGCATCAGGTGGCCCAAGTATTGGAGCTTCAGCATCAGTCCTTCCAATGAATATTTAGGATTGATTTCCTTTCGAATTGACTGGTTTGATTTCTTGCAGTCCAAGGGACTCTCAAGAGTCTTCTCTAACACCGCAGTTGGAAAGCATCAATTCTTTGGTGCTCAGCCTTCTTTATGGTCCAACTCTCACATCCATACATGACTGCTGGAAAAACCATAGCTTTGACTATTCGGGCCTTTGTTGGCAAAGTAATGTCTCTGCTTTTTAATACAGTGTCTAGGTATGTCATAGCTTTTCTTCCAAGAAGCAAGCATCTTTTAATATTATGGCTACAGTCACCATCTGCAGTGATTTTTGGAGCCCAAGAGAATAAAGTCTGTCAATGTTTCCATTGCTTCCCCATCTATTTTCCATGAAGTGATGGGACTGGATGCCATGATCTTCGTTTTCTGAATGTTGAGCTTTAAGCCAACTTTTTCACTCTCCTCTTTCACTTTCATCAAGAGGCTTTTTAGTTCCTCTTTACTTTCTGTAATCAGGGTGGTATCATCTGCATATCTGAGGTTATTGATATTTCTCCTGACAATCTTGATTCCAGCTTGTGCTTAATCCAGCCCAGCATTTTGCATGATGTACTCTGCATATAAGTTAAATAAGCAGGGTGACAATATACAGCCTTGACGTACTCCTTTTCCTATTTGGAACCAGTCTGTTGTTCCATGTCTGGTTCTAACTGTTGCTCCTTGACCTGCATACAGGTTTCACAGGAGGCAGGTAAGGTGGTCTGGTATTCCCATCTCTTTAAGAATTTCCCACAGTTTGTTGCAATCCAGGTAGTCAATGGCTTTAGCGAAGTCAATGCAGCAGAAGTAGATGTTTTTCTAAAATTTTCTTGCTTTTCATATGATGTTGGCAATTTGATCTCTGGTTCCTCTGCCTTTTCTAAATCCAGGTTGTACATATGGAAGTTCTTGGTTCACGTACTATTGAAGCCTGGCTTGGAGAATTTTGAGTATTATTTTGCAAGGGCATGAAATGTGTGCAATTGTGCAGTAGTTTGAATTTTTTTTTTGCCATTGCCCTTCTTTGGGATTGGAATGAAAACTGAACTTTTCCAGTCCTGTGGCCACTGCTGAGTGTTCCAAATTTGCTGACATACTGAGTGTAGCACATTAGCAGCAGCATCGTTTAAGATTTGAAATAACTCAGCTGGAATTCTATCACCTCCACTAGCTTTGTCATAGTGACGCTTCCTAAGGCCCACTTGACTTCACACTCCAGGATGTCTGGATGCTCTAGGTGAGTGATCACACCATTGTGGTTATCTGGGTCATTAAGATCTCTTTTGTATAGTTTTTCTGTGTATTCTTGCCACTTCTTCTTTATATCTTCTTCTTCTGTTAGGTCCATACCGCTTCTGTCCTTTATTGTGCCCATCTTTGCATGAAATGTTCCCTTGGTATCTCTAATTTTCTTGGAGAGATAGCTAGTCTTTCCCATTCTATTGTTTTCCTCTTTTTCTTTGCATTGGTTACTTAGGAAGGCTTTCTTCTCTCTCCTTGCTATTCTTTGGAACTCTGCATTCAGATGCTTATATCTTTCCTTTTCTCCTTTGCCTTTAGCTTTTCTTCTTTTCACAGCTGTTTGTAAGGCCTCCCCAGACAGCCGTGTTGCTTTTTTGCATTCCTTCTTTTGGGGGATGATTTTGATCACCACCTCCTGTACAGTGTTACAAACCTCTGTCTATAGTTCTTCAGGCGCTCTGTCTATTAGATCTAATCCCTTGAATCTATTTGTCCCTTCCAGTGTATAATTGTGAGGCATTTGATTTAGATCATACCTGAATGGCTTAGTGGTTTTCCTTACTTTCTTCAATTTAAGTCTGAAGTTGGCAATAAGGAGTTCATGATCTGAGCCACAGTCAGCTCCTGGTCTTGTTTTGCTGACTGTATAGAGCTGCTCCATCTTTGGCTGCAAAGAATGTAATCAATCTGATTTTGGTGTTGACCATCTGGTGACGTCCATGTGTAGAGTTGCCTTATGTCACCATACAAAACTGTTACAATATTTTGAATGTATTCTCTATGCTGTACACTGTATCCTGTGATGTAATTGTTCCATTGGCGTAAGTGTTTATTTTTTAGTTTCCCTCATTTATCCTCCTTACCCCTTCACTCACCTCGTTTCTGGCAACCACCAGAGTTTTCTCTGCATCTCTGAGCCTGTTTCTGTTTTCTTCTGTTTATTTATTTTTGTTTTTTAGATTCCACGTATTAGTCATTGCAGAGGGTGTTTATGTTTTCTTTCTTACTTACTTCACTTTTCTCAGTATAGATGAGTTGGTTTTATTTCCGTATGTTCAGTTGTGTTTTTTTGTTAGTTTTTTTTTTTCCAGATTTCATACCTGGGTTCAATTGGATTTTTTGTTTCTTTGTCTTATTTTAGTTAGATTATACCTTCTATTGGAGAAGGCAGTGGCAACCCACTGCAGTACTCTTGCCTGGCAAATCCCATGGACATAGGAGCCTGGTAGGCTGCAGTCCGTGGGGTCGCTAGGAGTCGGACACGACTGAGCATTTTTACTTTTCACTTTCATGCATTGGAGAAGGAAATGGCAACCCACTCTAGTGTTCTTGCCTGGAGAATCCCAGGGACGGGGGAGCCTGGTGGGATGCCGTCTCAGGGGTCGCACAGAGTCGGACACGACTGAAGCGACTTAGCAGCAGCAGCAGCAGCAGCAGCATACCTTATATATTTATCCATGTTGTTGCAAGTGACAATATAGCCTTTACATTAGATGAGCTATATTCTATAGTGTATATACATCCCATCTTCTTTATCCATACACCTATTGCTTGCCACTTAGGTTTCTTGCATACTTGGACTATTTTGAATGATGCAGCAGTGAATATAAGGATGCATATATGTTTGAAATTACAGGTTTCATCAATTTGGTAGGTGGCGCTTTCCACTAGCCCAGTGCCTGCCAGGCCCTTGTATTGAGGCCCTTCTTTTAGGTGGGGATTCTGCATTTTTTGGCTCCTCATATGGCCTGGGGTTCAGGATCTGTTGCTCACCTCCTTGTCTGTGGGTATGTTCCTGGAACTACCGGGGTGGGGGAGTATTTCTAAATGGCACTTGCCAGTACAGTGTCCTTGGGATAGAAGGAGTGACCAAAAAGTCTTTTTCAGTTTCACTGTCCCCAGTGTGGGTCTCCATTGCCTCCTTCCTCTCTGGGAGGTTTGCCAAGGTTAGCAGTGACCTGATCCAGCCTCCTTTAAAATGACTGTCTCTGGGCTGAAACCAGAGCCCATGAGATTTTGTTTCTGCCCCTTTTTCCTCTTGCCACATGAGGAATCTTAGTTCCCTGGCCTGGGACCAGGGCTTGAACCCATGCCCCCTGCAGCGTGCAGTGTGAGCACGGTCTTAACCACTGGATCACCAGGGAGTCCCTTGCACGTGCCTTTTAAGAGGAGAGGCTATGTCCTACCACCCTCTGGCTCTTCAGTACCCATACCCCTGAGGGCCTTCAAAGCCAGACATCCTGGGGGCTTGTCTTCCAAGTGCAGGGTCCCAGGTCTTGAGGAGCCTGATGTGGGGCTCAGACTCCTTGCTCGTTGGGCAGAACGTTCGCAATTGTGATGGTCCTCCTGTTTGTGACCACCTACCCAGGGATGTGCGTCTCGCCTAGACTGTGTCTCTGCCTTTCCTGCCTGTCTCGATATGTTTCTGTGTGTCTATCTTTAGCTGTGGAAAATCTTTTCTGCTCCTCTTCGAGTCTTTTTCTTAGGAAGTTGCTCTGTAATGAGTTGTAATTTTGGTGTACCCGTTGAAGGAATTGAGCTCCGGGTTTTCCTACTCCACCATCTTGGTTGGCCAATCCTTGAACTATAATTCTTATATTGTACACTCACCCACTCAAAGTGTACCATTCTGTATTTTTTAGTGTATTCATAAGAGTTGTGCAACCATCACCACAATCTAATTTTAGAACATTTCGTGACTGCAAAAAGAAAGTACCCTCCATTAACTATTACCCCCCAGCCCTGGGAAACCACTCATCTGCTTTCCAACTCTATAGATTTGTTTCTTCTGGACATTTTGCAGCAATGGGGTCAGACAGTATACACTCCTTTGTGACTGGCTTCTGTTTTTTATCACAATGTTTTCAAGGTTCATCCAGGCTGTAATATGAACTGGTACTTTATTTCTTTTTATTACAAAATCATATTATATGGATTTATCTCATTTTGTTTATGCATTCAGGAGCTGATGGATAGTTGGGCAGATTCTACTTTTGTCTGTTGTGAATAATACGGCTATGAACATTTGTGTACATATTTTGTGTTAGTTATATATCTTCATTGCTCTTGGGTGTGTACACGTCAGAATGAAATTGCTTAACTCTTAGGTTTAACAGTTCAAGAATTGCCAGATTTTTCCCCCATTGCTGCTGCACCATTTTATACTCACTCATTTATTTTCTAGATTCCACATATAAATGATGACGTATTATTTGTTTTTCCCTACCTGACTTATTTTACTAAACATAACGCTCTCCAAATCCATCCGTGTTGTCGAAATGGCAAATTTTCATTCTTTTCAATGACAGGGTAGTATTGCATTGTCTGTCTCACGTCTTCTCCATTCACTTATCTCCTGGTGGACACGGAGCTTGCTTTCATGACTTGGCTGTTGTAAATACTGCTGCTGTGAACATGAAAGGCATGTATACTTATAAGTTAGTGCTTTAATTTTCTGTGAATCTATAGCCAGGAATGGAATTTCTGGACTGTGTGGTAGTTCTGTTTTTGGCTGTTTTTGGCTTTTTGCGAACCTCCATCCTGTTTTCCACAGTGGCTGTACCAATTTACATTCTCACTAACAGAGAGTAGGCATCGCTGTTCTTCACGCCTTTACCAGAGTTTGTTATTTGTGGTCTTTTTGATGATAGCCATTCTGACGGGTGTGAGATGTGACACATTTTGGCTGAAGAAAATCTAGCCTCACACAGTATGTAGTTCGAAAAGAGAGGAGGGTTTTAATAGCCTTTGCAGATAATTGTGGATTTTCTTCCTTGTTGCTACACAGAAGTCAACAAGTGGTAGTTTCTTTTTTTTTTTTAATTTAATTTTTTAACTTTACAATATTGTATTGGTTTTGCCATATATCAAAATGAATCTGCCACAGGTACACATGTGTTCCCCATCCTGACCCCTCCTCCCTCCTCCCTCCCCGTACCCTCCCTCTGGGTCGTCCCAGTGCACCAGCCGCAAGCATCCAGTATCGTGCATCGAACCTGGACTGGCGACTCGTTTCATATATGATATTATACATATTTCAATGCCATTCTCCCAAATCATCCCACCCTCTCCCTCTCTCTTTAAGGTTAGTACAGTGTGGAGTCTGAAACCGTATCAATGAACATTTCATACTCTCTTACTTTAAAATGTTTGGGTCTTTCTTGTGCTCTGTTGTTGAGTCACTCAGTCGTGTCCGACTCTTTTGCAACCCCATGGACTGTGGCCTGCCAGGCTCCTCTGTCCATGGGATTTCCCAGGCAAGAGTGCTGGAGTGGGGTGCCATTTCCTTCTCCGACCTTGTACCCTAGGTGGACCTTTCCCTCGGGTGTGGTTTTTATTGTGCGCCCACATTGGTCATTTGGAAAGTTTTGTTAACCCAGTGGTTCAGATCTTCCAAAAGACGACACACATCATTCAGATCAGATCGGTTGCTCAGTCGTGTCCGACTCTCTGCGACCCCATGAATCGCAGCACGCCAGGCCTCCCTGTCCATCACCAATTCCCGGACTTCACTCAGACTCACATCCATCGAGTCAGTGATGCCATCCAGCCATCTCATCCTCTGTTGTCCCCTTCTCCTCTTGCCCCCAATCCCTCCCAGCATCAGAGTCTTTTCCAATGAGTCAACTCTTCTCATGAGGTGGCCAAAGTACTGGAGTTTCAGCTTTAGCATCATTCCTTCCAAAGAAATCCCAGGGCTGATCTCCTTCAGAATGGACTGGTTGGATCTCCTTGCAGTCCAAGGGACTCTCAAGAGTCTTCTCCAACACCACGTTTCAAAAGTATCAATTCTTCGGTGCTCAGCCTTCTTCACAGTCCAACTCTCACATCCATACATGACCACAGGAAAAATCATAGCCTTGACTAGACAGACCTTTGTTGGCAAAGTAATGTCTCTGCTTTTGAATATGCTATCTAGGCTGGTCATAACTTTCCTTTCAAGGAGTAAGTGTCTTTTAATTTCATGGCTACAGTCACCATCTGTAGTGATTTTGGAGCCCAGAAAAATAAAGTCTGACACTGTTTCCACTGTTTCCCCATCTATTTCCCATGAAGTGATGGGACCAGATGCCATGATCTTCGTTTTCTGAATGTTGAGCTTTAAGCCAACTTTTTCACTCTCCACTTTCACTTTCATCAAGAGGCTTTTGAGTTCCTCTTCACTTTCTGCCATAAGGGTGGTGTCATCTGCATATCTGAGGTTATTGATATTTCTCCCGGCAATCTTGATTCCAGCTTGTGTTTCTTCCAGTCCAGCGTTTCTCATGATGTACTCTGCATAGAAGTTAAATAAACAGGGTGACAATATACAGCCTTGACGAACTCCTTTTCCTATTTGGAACCAGGCTGTTGTTCCATGTCCAGTTCTAACTGTTGTTTCCTGACCTGCATATAGGTTTCTCAAGAGGCAGGCCAGGTGGTCTGGTATTCCCATCTCTTTCAGAATTTTCCACAGTTTATTTTTTCCACAGTTTATTGTGATACAAACAGTCAAAGGCTTTGGCATAGTCAATAAAGCAGAAATAGATGCTTTTCTGGAACTCTCTTGCTTTTTCCATGATCCAGCGGATGTTGGCAATTTGATCTCTGGTTCCTCTGCCTTTTCTAAAACCAGCTTGAACATCAGGAAGTTCACGGTTCGCATATTGCTGAAGCCTAGCTTGGAGAATTTTGAGCATTACTTTACTAGCGTGTGAGATGAGTGCAATTGTGCGGTAGTTTGAGCATTCTTTGGCATTGCCTTTCTTTGGGATTGGAATGAAAAACTGACCTTTTCCAGTCCCGTGGCCACTGCTGAGTTTTCCAAATTTGCTGGCATATTGAGTGCAGCACTTTCACAGCATCATCTTTCAAGATTTGGAATAGCTCAACTGGAATTCCATCACCTCCACTAGCTTTGTTCGTAGTGATCCTTTCTAAGGCCCACTTGACTTCACATTCCAGGATGTCTGGCTCTAGGTCAGTGATCACACCATCGTGATTATCTGGGTCGTGAAGATCTTTTTTGTATAGTTCTTCTATGTATTCTTGCCATCTCTTCTTAATATCTTCTGCTTCTGTTAGGTCCATACAATTTCTGTCCTTTATCGAGCCTATCTTTGCATGAAATGTTCCTTTGGTATCTCTGATTTTCTTGAAGAGATCTCTAGTCTGTCCCATTCTGTTGTTTTCCTCTATTGCTTTGCATTGATCGCTGAGGAAGGCTTTCTTATCTCTTCTTGCTATTCTTTGGAACTCTGCATTCAGTTGTTTATATCTTTCCTTTTCTCCTTTGCTTTTCACGTCTCTTCTTTTCACAGCTATTTGTAAGGCCTCCCCAGACAGCCATTTTGCTTTTTTGCATTTCTTTTCCATGGGAACGGTCTTGATCCCTGTCTCCCATACAGTGTCACGAACCTCATTCCATAGTTCATCAGGCACTCTATCTATCACATCTAGGCCCTTAAATCTATTTCTCATTTCCACTGTATAATCATAAGGGATTTGATTTAGGTCATACCTGAATGGTCTAGTGGTTTTCTCTACTTTCTTCAATTTAAGTCTGAATTTGGCAATAAGGAGCTCATGGTCTGAGCCACAGTCAGCTCCTGGTCTTGTTTTTGCTGACTGTATAGAGCTTCTCCATCTTTGGCTGCAAAGAATAGAATCAATCTGATTTCGGTGTTGACCATCTGGTGATGTCCATGTATAGAGTTTTCTCTTGTGTTGTTGGAAGAGGGTGTTTGTTATGACCAGTGCATTTTCTTGGCAAAACTCTATTAGTCTTTGCCCTGCTTCATTCCGTATTCCAAGGCCAAATTTGCCTGTTACTCCAGGTGTTTCTTGACTTCCTACTTTTGCATTCCAGTCCCCTATAATGAAAAGGACATCTTTTTTGGGTGTTAGTTCTAAAAGGTCTTGTAGGTCTTCATAGAACTGTTCAACTTCAGCTTCTTCAGCGTTAACAGTATGAAAAGGCAAAATGATAGGATACTGAAAGAGAAACTCCCCAGGTCAGTAGGTCCCCAATATGCTACTGGAGATCAGTGGAGAAATAACTCCAGAAAGAATGAAGGGATGGAGCCAAAGCAAAAAGAATACCCAGCTGTGGATGTGACTGTGATAGAAGCAAGGTCCGATTCTGTAAAGAGCAATATTGCATAGGAACCTGGAATGTCAGGTCCATGAATCAAGGCAAATTGGAAGTGGTCAAAC
Organism: Bos grunniens; assembly: GCF_055505025.1. Taxonomy (NCBI): domain Eukaryota; kingdom Metazoa; phylum Chordata; class Mammalia; order Artiodactyla; family Bovidae; genus Bos; species Bos grunniens. Next base: position 18,185,521 of record NC_141192.1, read on the forward strand.
AGGAGATGGCAAGAGTGAATGTCGACATTCTAGGAGTCAGCGAACTGAAATGGACTGGAATGGGTGAATTTAACTCAGATGACCATTATATCTACTACTGCGGGCAGGAATCCCTCAGAAGAAATGAAGTGGCCATCATGGTCAACAAAAGAGTCCGAAATGCAGTACTTGGATGCAATCTCAAAAACGACAGAATGATCTCTGTTCGTTTCCAAGGCAAACCATTCAATATCACGCATCGTTAAACAGTGGCAAAAATAGCAGGCATGGATTTCCCTGGTGGCACAGTAGATAAGAATTCACCTGCCAGTGTGGGGCACGTGGGCTGTATTCCTGATCTGGGAAGACTTCACATACTATGGAGCAACTAAGTCTGTGCCACAGCCACTAAGCCTGCACACCGAGAGCCTGTGCTCTACAACGAGGGAGGCCACTGCAACGAGAAGCCCAAGCGCCGTGATAAAGAGTGGCCCCGCCCAGCTCGCTGCAACTAGAGAAAGCCTGTGTGCAGCAGGGAAGACCCAGCACACCCAAAAATATATAAATTAATTTTAAAAAATAGCATTCGTTAACACTGCCACTCATCTCAGTAAAGTCTTTAAATATTGGGAAGCTGTCAAGCTCATAGTGGTGGATACAAGTTTTCCAAAATTTTGACTTCTGCTCGAAAGCTTAAACTTCATCATTGATAACAAACATGATCAACTATTTTGCCTTGAAAGGACAGGCTCATTCTGCTCATTTTATAAAGACTGCCAAATAGCCAAGTCTGAATACCCAAGGTGTCTGTTGGCTGTTCTTTCCAGTAAAAACAGTGTTCCGTGGACAAAGAGGAGAATCAGCGCCAACGCTAACGAGCTCTCTAATGCTTTTCCTCCACAGTCGTCTACCCAGGCTTCCAGCCAAAGTGCTTTATACAGCCTGCCAATCTCATGACACGGAGTATTAAAGGTCATATACTCAAGGGCTAAGAGTCAATGGAATTTATTATTTTTACTGCTTCATCAAGGGTCCTCTTCAGTAATACTGACTATTTTTTCACTGTGACTGTGCGTCTATATAGGACACAGCCCAGTTTCGGGCTACTTCCTCGCTTCCTGCTGGAGTGCCAGCAGTTTCACCCACTGTGGCTTTTTAATCATCAGATGTTATCATAGTGATATCAGCACTGCCCTGGAAGAGTCTCAGGGACTCCGGGGGGGTCCATGGACCTCACTAAAAATCAACAGATAATAAAACTTACTATACATATAATTTTTAAGAAGCTATAATGAGGCTTCCCTGGTAAAGAAGCCGCCTGCCAATGCAGGAGACACAGGTTCAATTCCTGGTCTGGGAAGATCCCCCCATGCCGCAGAGTGATTAAACCCCTGAGCCACAGCTGTTGAGCCTGTGCTCCAGAGCCTGGGAGCCGCAACAACATGCTACAACCTCAGAAGCCTGTGTGCCCTAGAACCCCTCCCGCTCAACAAGAGAAGCTACCGCCGTGAGAAGCCCGCACAACACAGCTAGGGAAAAGCCCAAGCAGCAGCTAAGACCCAGAACAGCCAAAAATAAATAAATACATAAACACATAAATTAAAAACAGTATGATGTCCCAACTGGTATATAAAGGAAAAAGAAGGTCATAATAGCCTATGTGCATCTCAGCTGGTACATGCCCACCGATTCCACCAGCAGGCCCAAGGTGGCACAAGGGGAAAGAGGCTGATGGCACATTAGAGCATCACACGCGCCTGGCTGCAAACGCAGGGGCCGCAAGGCTGCTGTTTTGGGGACTTGAATTCCGGGAGAGATGTGGCTGTTCCGCTGTGATTTTCTGAAATGGGTAAAACTCTTGGTAGAATTTCATACAAAACAAACTATATTTTCCATTAATTTGCCTCCTCAGAGTGTGTTTTAAGATCTGTAAACCCTCTTGTGCTAAAGTGTGACATGCAGTCTGGTGTTCTTCACTGACACAAGCATCTGAAGGCACATACGAGAATCAGGAGAGGGCACGGACAATGTTTCTGTCCTGAGAGGCAGCCTCGAGCACTGCGGAATCGGCGTCCTCAGCCTCTGCCACAGATGCCAGGGGCTCCCCTCCCTCATCACTGCAGTAAGCCAGGATGCCTCCAAGGGCACTGTCAACAGGGAAAGTAATCAGTAGTCAGTCTAAGAAAGGAATGGAAAATTGTCTTCAAGACAACCTGAGGATTATAACCCAGGAGATGGTCTCTCAGAGAGCGCTTAATTTGCTCTCTGAGGGGAGAGGCCAGTATATGTTATTTTTAAAAAAGTTTTGCATGTCTTTTTTTTTTATAATTAATGAGTTTATGGCTGCACCGTGCTTCTCTTGGACTTTCTCTGGGGGAGGGAGCAGGGGCTACTCTTCGTCGTGGTGCACGGGGCTTCTCATTGCGGTGGTTTCTCTCGTTGCAGAGCACAGGCTCTAGGAACACGGGCTTCAGTAGCTGTGGCACGCCGGCTCAGAAGCTGTGGCTCCCGGGCTCTGGACTGTGGGCTCCAGTAACTGGCACACGGCTTGGTTGCTCCGCAGCATGTGGAATCTTCCCAGACCAGGGATTGAACCAGCGTCCCCTGCATTGCTTATCCACTGTACCACCAGGGGAATCCAGTGCATATGTGATTTTGAGGAAGGGGTGTGTGCAATCCAGCATACCCCTTGGTAGAAGGTTCCTGCTGTTCATAAGCAGCAGCTATCATAGTTAATGTTTTTAGTGCTTTTCTAAGCATGAGAAGATGTAATTAACTGAGTTAAAACTTTTCTCTTGAAAATGTTTGATTATCTGAGGATCAATTCTGTCGGGATAAGCACAGTGTCTGAAGAAGCACACTCCCATCGGGGGTACTGCAGGTCAGCAGCTGCCGCGGACAGTGGCTGGCGGGGCAGCTGTGGGAACTCAGGCCCCTCCCAGGGAGGGACGCGGCCCAGCGTCCCCGCGCCCCACTCCCGGCTAGTGTTCAGAAAGAGGAGCAGCAACCTCCAAGCAAGGATGGAACAAGAAATGGTCACACAGGAAGTGCACAGGCCCTGACATGTCTAACGTGCTGGGTCCACGGGGAGGTTTAAACTCGCCTGCTCCACCATAGTGAGGATGGAAAACGGAGGCCTGGGGCCCAGTGTGCCATTTCCTGGGGCACAGTCAGCCTTTGGAATTTCTCATCTGTAGAAGACGAGAGTGCCTAACTCCAGAAACCCTTCCTCTGTTGTGTTCTGCTGTGGAACCACTGCCATGCACTTCCTTAGCTTCAAGTGGAAATCTTGGTTTCAAAGGCCCAGAGGAACTCGGTGGGGCTGGGTGTGGGTGCATCACAGGGCTCAGCTGAGTGACTGTGAGCCTGCAGGAAAGCGGCCTGAATTCTACGTAGCATCTCTGTATCTTAATTGTTGGCAACAAAATGAAATTTTTATAAACCAAACATGATTCCTTGAAGACTGCAGCTCAAACACATCCTTCAGGGGATGGACTCAGTGGTCACCGGTTTGCTTTCTCCTTGATTGGAAATCCCCCCTCTCCCTTCCCAGTGATGTGGATGACTGGACCCCAGGGACTGTGCTCAGAGGCTGGCTCTGGGGAGCAAACCTGCTTCCTTCAGATGTGGTCAGAGCAGCTGCACAAGCTTCCTCATTGTCGTTACCTCATGATATGCAGTCCCGGAGCTTCTCCAGCTCCATTTTAGAACTCAGGAGGCGAGAGCCTCTGAAGGGATAGACCAACAGCAAGCTGGTGGCAGGGCCTGGGCCAGGGGAACGTGGGTGGAGGTGGAGCTCAGGCCTCCAGGCTCTTTCCTCTCCCAGGTGGAGGGTGATGCCCATGTGTTCTCAGCACTTCAGCACTGCCCACCCACGACCACCCAGTCCCCTCTGGACAGGCCAGGAGGCTCTGGGTGCAGGGACAGGGAGCACTTTCCCAAAATTCTGACTCTTCCTAGTTGGACTCCCACCTGTACCCTCAAGGGCCCACTTACAGTGCTTCCCGCCCGTTTCCTCTAGGACCAGTTTGCCCCGCTGTGTGAAAGGATGAATGGATGGATGCCCGCAGGCAGGCACTGAGATACTCCCAGGCCGCCCGCGCACTGCCGCGCCTCGTCTTGGCCAGCACCGACCTGCTGCGCCTGGCGCCCGCCAGCTCTGCACCGACTGCCCCGCCGGCCCGGCCCTGCCCCTTTGGCGCCGTGTGCGTCCTTGCCTCCTTCCTGATGGACCACCTTGAACTTGAAATCACTGGGCGCGGTTTCTGATCCTCTTTCGCTTCCCTTTCTCCGTAGACCAGAAGCTCAATCCATTAGGGTTGCTTAAAATTGTGTTTTGAAAGCGGATGAGGATTGCAGAGCCCACACCATCCGTCCGCAGGGTCAGGCGAGTCTTGTGCAAGTTTGGGGAGGAGAAGGGTGTCTGCAGAGGGAACAGAACCTCGGTGGCCCCGGGAGCTTTAAAACCCCTACCCCACCCTGCTCCCCGATAGCTGGTTTGCAGTCACTGTACTGGAAAAGGCAGGATAAAGGTTACTGCTCCTGGAGGAGGTGGGGCAGTGCTTGGGAACTGGCTCGTGGAGGGCGTTGCGGGAGGCTGGCCAGGTTCTTTTTCTTGGTCTCGGTGGCATTCACCTTGTAGTTATTATTAGTTAAGCCATACATTGGGACCGTAGGAGTTTCTGTTTCTGTGTTTTATTTTCCAGTGAAAACACTTAAAAGATATTCAGCCAATTAAAAGCAGACACATCACTTGCCAACAAAGGTCCATATAGTCAAAGCTATGGTTTTTCCAGTAGCCATGCATGGATGTGAGAGTTGGACAATAAAGAATGCTGGGTGCCAAAGAAATCAACCCTGAATATTCATTGGAAGGACTGATGCTGAAGCCAAAGCTCCAAAACTTGGGCCAGCTGATGGGAACAGCCGGCTCATTGGAAAAGCCCCTGATGCTGGGAAATAAGGCTTCAATAAGGCAGGAGAAGGAGGAGGTGGCAGAGGACGAGATGGTTAGACAGCATCACGGACTCAGTGGACGTGAAATTGAGCAAACTCTAGGAGATAGCGGAGGAACAGAGGAGCCTGGTGTGCTGCAGTCCATGGGGTTGCAGAGTCGGACGTGGCTTAGGGATTGCACAATAACAAGCAATTAAAGTTGTAAAAGTAAAATTCCAGTTCTGATTTTCTCCTCCCTCCTTCCCTCTCTCTCTCCATCTCTTTCTCCCCTTTCTCCTTCTCTTTTTCTCCCTGCCTTTTCTTTTCTCTTTCTTCCCTTCTTCCTTTCTTTGAACAAGTTTTCTTTTTTCTTTCACTGCTTTTCCCCTTTCTTTATCTTTCTTGGTCCACCTTTAACAAATACTTCCTGAGGACCCACCATGTTCCAGGGAATGATCTGGACTCTAGAGCTCCACTGGTGAGCAGATACGGTTCCTGTCTCCTAAGAGCTTACCGTCTAGTGAAGGGAGGTTGACAGATGAATGGGAAAACAAATACTGCATCACTGCACATTGTGATACAGATTCTGCAGGAATGGCATATATCAGATTTTTTATATGCATGCTCAAGATGCAGAAAATTTTGTATAATATGTATATGTAGACTTGTAACAATATAAGGATCATATACAATACCTACTGTTCAGTAAATTGTCTTTCTCACTATAAAGCAAGGAGTGTTGCCCACCATCCAGTTTTACAAGGATTAAGTCATTAACCACTGCAGTCACTGACGGACAGTACCCTGTAAAGAATTCTGGGTGAGAAACAGGATTCGGAGCTCTGTGCTTTGGAAAAGCAGGCCCCTTAGATAGTTGGTGATATCTCAGAAAAAAATCTAATGGATCTAGATTTTTTGCATCTTCCCATACACAGAAGAGCACTAAAATCAATGGAGACATCTGAGCTATGACTAGTAATAATCTTCATGCTTGGCTGCATTTATTATTCTCTCCCTGAGATCATATATATACTGACTTCTCCCCCTCCTTCTTCAGAGCAGTCCCCTCAGAGCTTCTGAGAGGCTGTTTCCTGAGCTGTAGTCCCCAGCAGGGTCCCCAAGTAAAACTGAAACCCAGAGGGACTTCCTTGGCTGTCCAGTAGTTAAGACTCTGAGCTTCCAATTCAAGGAGCATGGGTTCGATCCCTGGTTGGGGAACTAAGAGCCCACATGCCATCTGATGTGGCCAAAAAAACAAAGAGAAAACTGAAACTCACAGTGTTACACTGTGGATTTTTCTTTCAGTCCACATCACTTAAAAATGCATCATGGGAAATTTTCCCCTGGGACACGCAGGCTGCCTTGTTACTTTTGATGGCAGCCTAGCGTTCCTACACTTGTGGGGTTGCTGCCTCAGTGCCTCTCCGCAGATCACTGGAGCCGGCGTGGTCCTGGAAGCAGCCTCCAGGACCTCACAAGAAGGGGATTTTGTGAGGTTTGTGACTCTGCCTCTTTTTAGCCAGAGCAGCTCTGCTTTCTTGTGGGTCTTCCACTCTGGCTGCACACGGAGCCACTTGAAGCTTTTTAAAACGCTGAGTTCGGATCTCTAGGAATATACATTCTTTTCCACTATGGTTTATCTGAGAATACTGAACATAGTTCCCCGTGCTATACAGTGGGTCCTTGTTTATCCATTCTGCATGTAACAGTCTGTGTGTGTGTTTCTGCTCCGTAGATTGGTTCATTTCTGTCACATATTAGATTCCATATGTAGGTGATGTCATACGATATTGGTCTTTGTCTCGATGACTTCCCTCGGTATGTTAGTCTCTAGTTGCATCCTGCTGCAAATGGCACTATTTCATGCATTTTTCATGACCGAGTAGTGCTCCACTGTATGTATGCATCACATCTTCTCTATCCATCCCTCTCTCAGTGGGCATTTAGGTGGTTTCCGTGTCTTGGATATTATAAAGAGTGCTTCTGTGAACGTCAGGGTGCAGGTATCTTTTTGAATTACGGTTTTCTCTGGGAATGTGCCCAGGAGTGGGATTGCCGTATCATATGGTAGTTCTATTTTTAGTTTTCTGAGGCACCTCCATCCTGTTTTCCGTGGTGGAGAGCCTGACGTTTTGCTGCATCCACAGTGGCGCATTAAGCAGTCATGGGGGTAAAAACACTGAGGCGAATCGTGTGCATGCACGTACATGCACATGGAGAAACGAATGCACTATACTGCGTGAAAAAAGCGAGTTCCAAAACAGGGCTTATATATTATGTTAAAGGAAATAATATGTATGTGTATTTGTGTATATATCAGATGTTCAAGCTGGTTTTAGAAAAGGCAGAGGAACCAGAGATCAAATTGCCAACATCCGATGGATCATCAAAAAAGCAAGAGAGTTCCAGAAAAACATCTATTTCTGCTTTATTGACTATGCAAAAGCCTATGACTGTGTGGATCACAAGAAACTGTGGAAAATTCTGAAAGAGATGGGAATACCAGGCCACCTGACCTGCCTCTTGAGAAATCTGTATGCAGGTCAGGAAGCAACAGTTAGAATTGGACATGGAACAACAGACTAGTTCCAAATAGGAAAAGGAGTAAGTCAAGGCTGTATATTGTCACCCTGCTTATTTAACTTATATGCAGTGTACATCATGAGAAACGCTGGGCTGGAGGAAGCACAAGCTGGAATCAAGACTGCCAGGAGAAATATCCATAACCTCAGATATGCAGATGACACCACCCTTATGGCAGAAAACGAAGAAGAACTAAAGAGCCTGTTGATGAAAGTGAAAGAGGAGAGTGAAAACGTTGGCTTAAAACTCAACATTCAGAAAACAAAGATCATGGCATCCGGTCCCATCACTTCATGGGAAATAGATGGGGATACAGTGGAAACAATGGCTGACTTTATTTTTCTGGGCTCCAAAATCACTGCAAATGGTGATTGCAGCCATGAAATTAAAAGACGCTTACTCCTTGGAAGGAAAGTTATGACCAACCTAGACAGCATATTCAAAAGCAGAGACATTACTTTGCCAACAAAGGTCCATCTAGTCAAGGCTATGGTTTTTCCTGTGGTCACGTATGGATGTGAGAGTTGGACTGTGAAGAAAGCTGAGCACTGAAGAATTGATTCTTTTGAACTGTGGTGTTGGAGAAGACTCTTGAGAGTCCCTTGGACTGCAAGGAGATCCAACCGGTTCATCCTAAAGGAGATCAGCCCTGGGTGTTCATTGGAAGGACTGATGCTAAAGCTGAAACTCCAATACTTTGGCCACCTCATGCGAAGAGCTGACTCATTTGAAAAGACCCTGATGCTGGGAAAGATTGGGGGCAGGAGGAGAAGGGGACGACAGAGGATGAGATGGCTGGATGGCGTCACCGACTCGATGGACGTGAGTCTGAGTGAACTCCGGGAGTTGGTGATGGACAGGGAGGCCTGGTGTGCTGCGATTCATGGGGTCGCAGAGAGACACGACTGAGCGACTGAACTGAACACGTACATCTGTGTATGCTTGTAGATAAGTGTGTATGTGACTAAGAGGACAGTGACTCAGGCTTTAGATATTTAATTAGTTGGCAGTGCCAGGTCCTAGTTGTGGCACGCAGGATCTTTAGCTGTGGCGTGTGAACCCCGTTGCAGCGTGTGGGATCTAGTTGCCTGACCAGGGATTGAACCCGGGGCCCCTTGCACTGGGAGCTTGGAGTCTTAGCCAGACATCCTGTGGGATTACAAAGGTTCTTTCACTTTTTACTTTCTATTTTTTCTGACCATGCCGTGTGGCTTGCTCTGTCTTAGTTTCCTCACCAGGGAGTGAACCGGGCCCTTGGCAGTGAGAGCACGGAATCCTAACCACTGGAATGCCAGGAAATCGCCCACTTTTACTTTCACACACATCTATATTAATTTTTTTTTTTTACCAACAGAAGGTATTAATTTATAATCAGGAAAGTGTTTAAAATATTTTCCATTTTTTTAAAGAAGAGAGCTCCAACAAGCAGAATAAACAACCCAAGTTCCCTTGCTCTTATCCCACAAAGGCCACTGCAGTACCACTTTGGCCTGTGTGCTTCCGATTTTTCTCCTGTGCCTGGTTTAGATATCAGTTGTCATTCGGCATGTGTAATTTCACATCCCGTTTTTTCTCCGCCTGCATGTTAGTGTCAGCGTTCCCCCCTACCATGAGAAAGCCCTCTCAAAGAACACTGTAACTGGCTGTGTAATAGTGTATGACTGTCTCAATTTTATTCATAATTTTCTTACTGTCAGCTATTTGGATCATGTCCAGCCTCTTACTCTTATGACTAATGCTGTGTAAACATCTTTGTCCGTAATGCTTCCCTGCATTTGGGCTTTAGAATCCATTCCCAGTAGTTACATTCCTGGGCTAAGTGGAAAGAATGCCTTTAAGTCCCTGGCACTTCTTGCTGAATTGCCCACGAAGGAGAGGAGACTGTAGCCACTGCCGTGTACCTCTCGGAGCCTGCCCTCAGGAGGTAGCTTTCTACTTCATTTTCTGAGAAGGCCAGTTTCTTTTCTGAATCTTCCCCCTGCAAACAGACTCCGTTTTCCCTACTTCTGTCCCCCTCTCCCCATAGTTTTGTTGACTGAGCAGGGAACTGAAATCATGTCTGGCCCCGTGACCAACTATGACTTAACGAAAATCACTTGACCTCCCTGGACTTTTATTTTCCTCTTCTAGTTCCTCCTTCCTTCCCACTTGGCTTGAAAGATGACGCACCTGCCGTTGCTTTCCGGTGATCAGGTGGGGCTGGAGAGTATTCTCTGGAACTGCTCACACCTTCTCCCCAGGTGTCCTCCCGGGATCTGGCCGGGAAGGCTCTCTTGCTTGCGAGGGGCACGTCCTGGTGTCTTTCTGGCACGCTGGCAATGACCTCGTACTGAGAGGAAGTTGCTCTGTTTCCCTTTTCCAGGCCCTTCTGCCCAAGGCCATTCTCTCCCAGGTAGGAGAGCAGGGGCTTGTTGACTCACAGTTCTGTTTTTCACTTTCTTGCAAACCAATATAGAGACGCTGTAAGTGGCGTGAAATATGATGGGCCCAGCTAAAGACCCAGGACCAAATCAGCCTGGAGATCTGGGTTCAAATCCTGTCGCTGCCACTTCCTGATCGGGCAAAAGGTGTTGAGTGGGCACCTCGTCACGCCAGACACTTCTGAGCCCTGGGAATTCAGTGACCATCACAGTGGACCCAGGCCCTGTTCTCACGGATTCTTCCAAGTTTTCACAACAGTATTGTCTGCAATGAAGACTATGCCATGAATATGGATTATGACTCAAAATTCTCTTACCTGATGTTTGTTTTTTTCTTAAAAAAAAGGTGACTTAAAAAACATGAATCAAAGAAAAAGTGATTAAAAAATTTAGGCTGTATGGTCTTTGTCAAGACCATCAGAAGGGATGGCCTATGTAAAATTGTTTGTGGTGGCGGTGGAGGGGACGATGAAGATGACAGTGATGTCTGAGATTTAGGAGGTCCCGGAGATGGGCACTTGGGGAGGTAGGACATCTCTTGGTCTGCATGGAGCCTTGGTGGCCCCCTTCAGAATCTCTTGAGGCCAGGGCTCCACTGTAGCCTCCTCTTTGTCTGTACCCAGCATCCAGCCAGCCTGCCATGTGTATCAGGGTGAGCCAGGTGGACGAAAGGACTATGTGTAATCCCTTCAACTCACAGCTGATTCCTTTTCCAGGGAGAAGGCCTGTCTTTAAAAGATAATAATTAAAAAAGTTATTTATTTACTTACTTGGCTCTGCTGGGTCTTAGTTGAAGCATGTGGGATCTAGTTTCCTGACCAGGGAGTGAGCCTAACCCTGACCCTGCACTGGGAGAAAGCAGTCTCAGCCACTGCACCACCAGGGAAGTCCCAAGAAGACCTGTCTAGTCTCCCAGTGAGTCCTGTGTCTCTAAGCTCAGATGAAGCGGCCTCGAGATCGTGAGAGAACAGTGAGGGCTGTTGCAGGCTGAAGCACAGCCCTGGGCCGGGCTTGGCTTCTTTCTGGCCTCCGGTCCCACGCCTGAAGCCCCTTCCAGAACGTCACTGGACGGAGGCTTCCGGTTTTCTCTGGGAGGCAGCCACCCCAAGGCCTCTCAGGAACTGATAACACTTATCTGCTGCTGCCCAGGCTGCCAGTGCTGTGTCATCAGGGACCCCTTTGAGGTCAGTCCACATATCTTGGGATGTGCTCCCCCGTGGAACCGAAGAAGACTGCAACAAATTGGATAACCCTGGAGCTGGATCAGAAGGACGCATTAGGCATTTGTCAGACTGGGCAGAGTGTGGGATTCCAGGCGCTCACATCCGAATTCCTCTGCTCCTTCATTTATTCACTAAGTCATTCCCCAGTGCAGTCGTCCCTCGGGAGCCACAGCGTTTGGTTCCGGGACCTCCACGGACACCAGGATCCGAGGATGGACACCTCCCTTATGTAGGATGGTGTAGTGCACTTGACCCCAGAGCAGCACAGGTTACAGCTGCGTGAGTCCACTTATACGCAGATTTTTTTTTTCAATAATAAATACTGTAGGACTGCATGATCCAGGGTTGCTTGAATCTTCGGATGCAGAAACACAAATATGGAGGAACTGCACACGTGGAGAGCTGACTAAAAGTTGTATGCAGATTTTCAGCTGTGCAGAGGGTTGGTGCGTCCAACCCCTTCCTTCACCAAGGGTCAACTGTATTTGTATATAACCGTATGCACATCCTGCCCTATACTTCATATCATCTCTGCTTATAAAACCTAATGTTAATGCAATATAATGCTATATGTATAGTTGCCGGTGTGCAGAAAATTCAAGTTTTTGCTTTTTGGAACTTTCTAGAATTTTTTTTTTTCCCTCCTCTTTCAGAAAACATTTGATCCTCAGTTCAATTGGTTGAATCTGTGGATTTGAAAACTGCGGACATGAAGGGCCAACTACAGTGATTATCTGTGGCCCAGACTGGATCTGAACTGTGCCCACTTCATCTAGAGAACATCTGGAGCATGTTTCCAGAGCACTTAGTGTGTGCCAGGCCCTGACCCAGAGGCTGGAGATGCAGCAGGATTGAAAGGGGCCTCCCCGCTCTCCATGCTTGTTTCCTGTTGTCGTTTTCTCCCGCCACCATCCTTGGCTCTTACTTACTGTGCAGCGTACTTGAATGTAAGTGCCTTCCTTACACTTATGACAGCAGGGTGGCAGGTATGGCGAGTGTGGAGGCTCTGTTGGTTGCAGTGACCGGAGAGCGGACATGAGAGCGAAGGTCTGGGGAGAGACGTTCTAGGGAAGGGAAGGACGAAGGGTCATAACCCCCACCTTGTGGGAAGGAGCTGGGTGCATTTGAGGAGGAACAGGGGACATCTCTGAGCAGGTAAAAATGATGGGCATTGGAAAAGACAGCTTGAACAAGGCAGTGGTCTTCACAGTTTTTCTTCACAAGCACCCTTTAAAACACATTTGAAGTCTTTTTAATCATACATTTAAACTTGCAAAATGATGCTTTTTGTGGCTTGCTGTATGCTATCAACGTTTTAAAACTAGTTTTTTTTACCCAAACTTGGGGCTGCAGCTTCAGTTCCTTTGATTTGAGAAGCTTATCTGTCACATCAAGCTGTGTCACCGCAGTCAGCGAAGCAGACTTGCCTTGGTGTCAGAAAACATCTGCCTTCAGTTTTTAAATTCAAGTAAGTATGCATCCCCATGGCAACCTTTTTGCTTCAGAGTTCTAACTGCTGGGAGGTGGCAGGAAGTAGAGCCTTGTTGGGACCTGCCCTCATCGCTGTGCTCTGGGGCCTGGGTCTGCCTCATGGTTCTCTGTCTCAAACTGCCCCTTCCCTGGGTGCCAGGAGGTTGTCATGGGGCTGCTCCCCAGGGAACTGGGGTTAGAGTCAGAGAAGGACACCCAGGAATGGGTACATGGGAAAGCTAGATGGGTGGCCTTGGCCATGCTGATGTCTTTGTGTATCCCAGGAGCCTCCGTGGGCATGGATGGCTTTTAGGGAGGGTTCTGTCAAGGGCTTCCCTGGTGGCTCGGATGGTAAAGAATCCTCCTGCAATGCAGGTGACCCGGCTTTGATTCCTGGGTCAGGAAGATCCCCTGGAGAAGGAAATGGCTGCCCACCCCAGAATTCTTGCCTGAAGAATCCCATGGACAGAGGAGCCTGACGGGCTGCAGTCCGTCACCAGAGTTGGACTCGACTTAGCGACTAACACTTTCACGCTTTCACTTTCGTCATCTCTGCACTGATTCGCCACACCCACATTCCTGGCATGCATGCTGGAAAACAGGCGGTCAAGGGGGGAAACAGGAGACCCCCAGAGGCCTCTGAGACCACCCTGGGAGGGTGGGATGTGGTCTGGACTAGGGCAAAGGTGGTGAGAGGTGTTTTCATTCAATAGATATCTGGCTGCCCCCATGCCGTGTTCTGGAGCCTGACACACTTCTCTGGAGGGGTGACTGATCCTGGGCTTTGTATAAACAAAGGGACTCAAAGCCTAACCCTGCCACTAAGCAGCTGTGTGACCTTGACAAGGCCGTTTCTCTGGGGCTCTTTTGTCACACGGGAAAGGTTAATCTGACGTTGCCTAACTCTCAGGGAGTGGTAATGGTGAGCTGGTGAGGGGGTGGGCTTTGGGAGGGCTCACCCCACTTTGTGCGTCCAGGGGTTAGGGTCCCAGAGGCCCAAGGTTTCCAGGACCAGCACCAAGGAACCCAGCTTGGCTCTTCCTCCTGGCACCGTCTTGAACTTTCTCGGCCCAAGCTCACCCCTCAGAGGCATTTCCCTAATGAGTAACCTCGCTGGTTGTGATCTGAATGGCCCAATTCATAGGTCAGAGGAGAGGCAGAAAGGAAGGATTTACCAGCAGGCCCCAGGATCCCTGGCCCAGCCTGGCTCCACCTGTTCCCCCTTCACGGTAGCACCTCTGGCGTCAGTTTCCCCTCTCGAGGCCCTGCTGTGTGCCAGGCTGACCTCTGAAGGCACAGCACGGAGGTTCTAATGGGAGAGTTTAGACCTGTGCTGGGTGCTAAGTCGCTTCAGTCGTGTCTGACTCTTTGTGACCCTATGGACCGAGTCTGCCAGGCTCCTCTTGTCCATGGAATTCTCCAGGCAATAATACTGGAGTGGGTTGCCAAGACCTACTAGGTACCTAAACATCTATTTCTGCTTTATTGACGATGCCAAAGCCCTCCTGTGTGCAGAACCTGCCTGCCTATGAAGACCGCAGGTCTGGGAGGCCACACACACCAAGGCACATAGCAACCCAGAGTAAGAAACACTTGGCAAAACCCAGTGCTGGTCGGTGTCCAGGCTGTGCTGGGGGTGGGGTGCAGGTATCGGAGCTCCCACTGGCTGGAGCTGGACATTTGAATTTGAATTCTCCTGATCTCCTGGGGAGAGATCTGGAGCCAGGCCCTTGGCCTCGTCGAGCTGCTGGTGTCCCGGGCTTACATTACAGGGATACACCAGACGGGTCTAGAGCTCTCAAGGGGCACTTTCAGCTCTGAATGATTTCAGTCCACTGTCCTGGGCCGTGTGCTACTGTCCCCTGGGACTGAGGCTTGGCAGGACAGGAGCTTCAGTTTCATTTCCCATTGGGTGCACTTCCTGTGCCCAGGGAAACCTTAGCCCCTGTGTCGATTGACGCTCTAACCCACTGCGAAGCTCAGGACACTAGGTGGGTGGCGTGACCGATGACTGATCACTCACAAAAGTGTCCTAGTCAGGATGAGAACCTCAGTGGTGCTTTGACTGTGGGCTGTGGGATCCACCCACACCTCACCTTTGAAGCCTCCCAGAAGTCCTAAATGGGGAAGGGAAATTGAGGGAGCAGCATCAGATCCCCTGACTCATGGGGCACCCCAGCGCCCAACAAGCCTGTGGGCCCTGCCCTCCTGCAGAGAAAGCCTTTTCCATAAATACCAGCTGCTCCTGGCCAAGGGGCAAGGGCAGCTCATGTCCTTCTCAACCCTGTCACTTCCAGAATCATGTTTGATAATTCGTCCTCTTCTTTCCTTACGCAGGCTTCCTTATGCCTTAGAGATTAAGTGAACTTGCAGGTTGGTGTTCTTAGCAGTGTTTCCAGGACAAAAAGGCCAAAACTGCAGAGGAAGTGCCATCCAGGGTGTCTGGAGACTTGGGCTTAGCCTCAGCTCTTGCTTTTCTTTGTGTGGTCTTGGAAGAATTCCCTGTTTCTGGGTCTCAGTTTCTCTTTCTGTAGAAAGAAGATCTTGACCTTGGGGGCTCTTGGGGGGACTAAAAATTCTGTCTTAACTGGTCTTGGTGCCTTAGGATCAGGGTCTCCGCCGAGCAGAGGAGAGCCCACGGGCCCCAGCCAGGGCTCCACTGCAGGCTTTGCTCAGAGCCCAAGGGAGGAACCAAGGAGGAAGGGAGTACAGGTTGTCTGAAAGTGCTGACATTTGGTTTGGAGACTTTGGTCCCATATTTGCAGCTCTGCACGTGACCCCAGGCCTTCTCAGCCACCCAGTAGGTCCAGGAAGGGTGAGCCTGTGGCCGGGCTTCCTACCAGAGCATGTGACCAGGTGGCCGCAGGGTGTGACTAGCAGTGAACTTCCTCAAGGCTGTGATTCCAGGCGGGGGTGGAGAGGGCCTCTGAGGGTGGGTGCTGGTCACAGCTCCTTCTGGGCCCCTCTAAGTAAGGCCTTGCTCCAGGTGAACGAAGCTCCTCTCCCTTTTTACAGTCCTCAGGAGGTATGATTGGGAAATGACATTTACCTCCTTCTTTGTGCTTTCCAGAACTTTCTTAATTATAGGCAGTGAACATACCTGCTTTGATAATCAGGGGAGAAGCCGGTTATTATTTTAAATGCCAGTCCTCAAACTGTCAGCAGACATTCCCCTAATTCCTCCCAAGGTCAGAGAGGGCAGGTGTAAATGCCCAGTGACGTCAGAACACACACACCCCCGAGACCCCTGGGCTTCTGGGTCACCGGGGGCCTGAGAACAGGATGGGGCCTGGCAGCCTGCCCCAGTCTCTCCCGGCCCATTGGTGATGGGGACAGCACACCCGGGGAGGCATATGTGCCACCCAAGGTCCTGCAGCTCTTACAGTGAGTGGGAAACAGGAACCACGTCTCCCGGCTCCTCAGGGCCCCTTCTGCGGGCGACAAGCCCCTGGACCAGGAGAAGCTCTTTTGGGAGGCAGAAGGCAGGCTCCTACATTCCTGAGTCCAAATGTTGTCAGACATTCTCCGAGCACCTGCTGGGTGGGCTGGGGTTGAGGTGTGGGGGGATCTGCGGGAGCACCTGAGGGTGTGGGCAGACCAGAGGAAGCAAGGGCCCCTGCCCACAGCCAGCAAGCAAGCTCACAGGCAGCTGGGCTGGGGGGAGCTGGTGGCGGGGGGCCAGGGGATCTCTCTCCTTCCCCAGCATTGACGTCACCACCCCTCCAGTTCCTGCAGGCCCCCAGGGTGAGATGCCCCTGGTGATGTGGCTGTAGGGTGCTCGGGCTTAGGGGGACTTAAGTCTTGGGATGATACAGAATTGTGGAGCAGAAACAGAGCCATAGCAGGGGTGTGGAATGGAGAACAACTGCCCCCTGGGATGCACAGGCTTTGGGGCAGTTCCCTACTTTTTTTGTCCACCTGAGGAGACCTTCTTTTCTCCAGCTCTTAATAAATAAGAGAGAAGCAACCCCCATCCCCCAACGCCTATACCATCTTCTTGCTTAGGGTTCCCTTTTGCAGTGCTGACAAATTGTCATTCGCCAGGCCTGTCCTGGGCTCTTTGAATACGTTGATCTCATCCAGTCCTTACAGCAGTCCTATGACCATGGTACAGCGTTCTCCCCATTTTCTGGATGGGGACACTGAGGCTCGGTAACTTGCCCAGGATTTCACAGTTGGTACAGCAGGCAATAGAGTTAATCAGTTAATAGATTTAACCTTCTTTATCTTTTTTGAAAATGGGTAGTGCCTTTACATGATTTTTAATTAATTCTAAAGGAAGTTTGGTAAAAAGGTTCCCTTCCACCTCCCCTAAATTCTTCTGGAGATATTCTATGCGAATATGATAAAATATGTGCTGTCCCTTTTTAAACACAGATGGAGCATAATAGACAACTTTTCTGTGCTTTGACTTTCCACTTGCTATCATTACATAGTTCAGCATTGCTTTCGTTCTATAGGAGCCACTGGAGGTCCCAGTGTGACTTCAAGGTCATGATCCTTTAATATGTCTCAGGAGAGGCAGAATCGGTCAGAATCTGGGAAAGCCTTAGGTCTGGTTTCTGTGACAGGGTGTTTTTGTCTGCTGTGTGTGTGTGTCTTTTAGTTAACAGACTTTATTTTTTTAAGTAGTTGTAGGTTTGTGGAAAATTGAGCAACTAATAAGAGTTTTCCGGAGAAGGCAATGGCACCCCACTGCAGTACTCTTGCCTGGAAAATCCCATGGATGGAGGAGCCTGGTAGGCTGCAGTCCATGGGGTCGCTAAGGGTCGGACGTGACTGAGCGACTTCACTTTCACTTTTCACTTTCATGCATTGGAGAGGGAAATGGCAACCCACTCCAGTGTTCTTGCCTGGAGAACCCCAGGGATGGGGGAGCCTGGTGGGCTGCAGGCTATGGGGTCGCACAGAGTCGGACACGACTGAAGTGACTTAGCAGCAGCAATAGAGTTTGCATACGCCCCTTCTCTCCCTCCCGTTTCCCCTATTACAGCCGTATTGCATTTGTGTTGTATGTTTGTTACAATTAGTGAACCAGTTGATGCACTGTTTTTATGTTTTTTAAATTTCATTTCTTCGGCTGCACTGGGTCTTAGCCTTGGCACGCAGGATGTTCTAGCTGCGGCATGTGGGATCTAGTTCCCTGACCAGTGATGGAACCTGGGCCTACGGCACTGGGTGTGCAGAGTCTCAGCCACTGGCCCACCAGGGAAGTCCCTTGATGCACTGTCATTATCTAAAGTCCATACTTTATATCGGCTCCCTCTTTGTGTTATAGTTTTGACAATCGCATAACGTCCTGTACCCACCATTTCAGGATCACACAGAACAGTTTCAAATCCACCTACTCACATCCCTCCCGCTTTCCCCACCCCAGGCCACCACTTATCTTTTTACTGATTCTCTAGTTCTGTGTGCCAGGGTTTTGAAGGGCACGCCTGCCCTCTTCATGGCTGATGCTCCCAGCTCCAGGGAAGGACTGGAGGCCACTCAAGGGCTCAGATCAGGGGGTCTGTTGAAAGCTGTCAATTGATAAACCTAAAACAATTTAGTCATGTTTGAGGTCCTTTATTCAAGGGAGAAACAGCCCACAGCTTAGGGGGACACAATACCCGACAAGCAGGGGCGCACTCTTGCTGAGGAATTTGAGGCAGGAGCACATTTTCACAGCATTAGAAGAGGCAGTTTGGAAACAGGACAAGATTGGCTAAAGCTGATGGGTTCTGTTTTCTAGGGTCCAGTGAGCTGGCTAAGCTGCCGCTTGGAGGACTGTGATGGTGTACGGCAAGTTTCCTAGCCAGGGGTTTCCCATCAGTAAATTAAGTAAGGCTGACCTCAGCATGTTGATTTGTGACTTGACGAGGGCAGTCCCCATTTTGTGAGTCCTGATACATGCGTGAACTTTCTCAGAACTGACCTCGTTGTACCCCAGAGGAGCCCACGAAGGAGTCAGGCGCTGCATGGGTCTCCTGGGCAAAGGATCTGGATCATGAAGGGCATACCTTCCTAATCCTCCATGGAGAGAGGGGAGAAGAGTTGCTTAGAAATTGTCTCCTCTCAGACAGGGCGGGTGTTCATTTATCCATCTGCATTCCCACCGGGACTGCCACCTCCTGAGGACAGGAAGACATCTCCGCCATGAGGTGCCCAGCGCTGGCCAGGACTGCACATCAGTTGAACTCGTGGCTGAGTGGGCAGATCTGAACTTGAAACAGACATATGCCTCCCAGGGTTACAGTGATCCCTTTCCGTGGGCTCCGCTGTCTTCAGCTGATTTCATAGGGTGTAACAACTGTGATGAAATGACTGTGGTCCAAGGATCTTAGTCTACCTGGCCCAGTGAGAACTTTAATGTCTTCAGAGCCCAGAGTTAATGAGGCTCACACACCAATTGGCAGCAGTCTCCCCACTGTGATCAGGCTGGCCAGACAAGTTACAGAGTCTGCTCTGGGCACGTGGAACCTGAAACGGGAAAGGTGTTGTCTGATGGCATCAGGCGCTGCTGGCCCCTGTGCCTTGAGTATTAAGATGAGTATCCCAGCTCTGTCACTCCAGGGCAATTCTGGGCATTCTCTTTCTTTTTTAAAAAATATTTCTTTGGCTCTGCCAGTCGTCTGCGGGATCTAGTTCCCTGACCAGAGATTCAACCTGGGGACCCTGCATTGGGAGCATGGAGTCTTAGCCACTGGACTGCCAGGGAAGTCCCTGGGCATTCTCAGTGGAGTCTGTGTGGCATTGGCCTCGGCCCCAGACTCTCTTGGGGTTGAATCTTGGTTTTGCCAGGATCAGGGATATCCTAGGTAAGTCAGCCTCCTGAGACTCAGTTTCTCTGTCTGTAAAATGGGCATGATCCTTGATTTAAAGATTTGAGCCCATGTATGTAGAGCGATCAGGAGGGAGCCTGGTGTAGGTAACAGCCTGTCGGTTAATGCCAGTTGTGGTTGTGGTTGCTGTTGGATAATGCCAGATTGCCTTTTTGGTTCTTCTCTCCTGCCTCCTCTAAAATCCAAGTACATTAGGAAGCTTCGCTTGTTAAAGATATGCTAATGTACTCAATGTGATTATTGAACAGTTCTTGCTTTCCTTTCAGGCTCAGGAACTAACTCTTCAGTCTAATCTTATCTTTGTTATTGTTCACCCTCCAAAACTGACCTGGAGCAAGGGCTTGTGTGTATTCTAGAAGTCAGAGAAAGAGAATGATGCCTGAGGCTGGAGGGAACTGGAACACTTTCCAGGAGGTGAAAGGCAGGTGCTTGGGACTGAGATTAAAGTGTTAAACCAGGAGGACTGGAATGGTCTGGTCCCAGCTCTGTTCCCTACTGGCCTTGTGACTTGTTCTGTCACATTCCTCTTTGGGTTTACTATAGTTCTCATTCTGACATTCACAGATGGACAGTGGAGGTCTGAGAATCTCCTGAAACTAGTGTAAAATGTTGTGTCTGAGCATTTTTTTGGCAGAGTGCTCCCAGCTTTCAGCAGATTCTCAAAAGGGATCCAGCCTCTTGGGCTGGCAGACATTATTGCAGTGACTCAGCTGTCTCTCATGGGCTCCAATGCCTGCAGCTGACTCACCAATGCGAGCTCTTAGCAGCCCCCAGACCAGCTCCCCACAGAGCACCCAACTGGCTTAGCCAGGCATGGTCCACTAGACTATACCTGGGAGCAGAGCTCTGGGGCCAGGCCGCATCCTGGCGGTGGTCAGCCTCCAGAGCAGACTGGCTGCCTGGGACTAGGCTCATCTCCAGCCCAGAAGGTGGCAGAGCCCCAAGGTGCCAAATGGAAATTGGGCACCAGGAACCTTGACAGAGCCGTGCACCCAGTGGGCACTCTGGCTTCCCTGGAGAGCATGAGATAACACCAGGCCCTAAGTGTGGCTTTTCCATTCAGCCTGTGTCTTTCAGTTCAGCATCCACAGCCTCTGGTATATACTAGATGCTCAGTAAAAGTACTGCTGAAAATAACAAGACAGCTACTTGAGAAGTGAGTCAAGTGCAGAAGGGGACTCCTACAGCATAGAAAAGGCTTTCCTCTAGGAGTATCATTTTAACTGAGTTTTGAAGGTTAAATAAAAATTCCCCAGGGAAAGAAGTAGAAAAGGGAATTTAAGGTGAGGAAGTAGGTATTACTGGGCACAAAGATGTGAAACCACACAGGTTATTCAGGCAGCCCTCAGTGGGGATGGGGGGCAGAGTGGCTGGGACCATGCGAGGGAGGGGCAAGGCTGGGACTTCGAGGGAGCAGATTGCAGAACTGGGTTAGGGCCAAGGCTTGTGTCCTTTATCGAGCCCATCTTTGCATGAAATGTTCCCTTGGTATCTCTAATTTTCTTGAAGAGATCTCTAGTCTTTCCCGTTCTGTTGTTTTCCTCTATTTCTTTGCATTGATCGCTGAGGAAGGCTTTCTTATCTCTTCTTGCTATTCTTTGGAACTCTGCATTCAGATGCTTATATCTTTCCTTTTCTCCTTTGCTTTTCGCTTCTCTTCTTTTCACAGCTATTTGTAAGGCCTCCCCAGACAGCCATTTTGCTTTTTTGCATTTCTTTTCCATGGGAATGGTCTTGATGCCATGATCTTCGTTTTCTGACTGTTGAGCTTTAAGCCAACTTTTTCACTCTCCACTTTCACTTTCATCAAGAGGCTTTTGAGTTCCTCTTCACTTTCTGCCATAAGGGTTGTGTCATCTGCATATCTGAGGTTATTGATATTTCTCCCGGCAATCTTGATTCCAGCTTGTGTTTCTTCCAGTCCAGCGTTTCTCATGATGTACTCAGCATATAGGTTAAATAAGCAGGAGCCTTGACGAACTCCTTTTCCTATTTGGAACCAGTCTGTTGTTCCATGTGCAGTTCTAACTGTTGCTTCCTGACCTGCATACAGATTTCTCAAGAGGCAGGTCAGGTGGTCTGGTATTCCCATCTCTTGAAGAATTTTCCACAGTTTATTGTGATCCAAACAGTCAAAGGCTTTGGCAGAGTCAATAAAGCAGAAATAGATGTTTTTCTGGAACTCTCTTGCTTTTTCCATGATCCAGCGGATGTTGGCAATTTGATCTCTGGTTCCTCTGCCTTTTCTAAAACCAGCTTGAACATCAGGAAGTTCACGGTTCACATATTGCTGAAGCCTGGCTTGGAGAATTTTGAGCATTACTTTACTAGCGTGTGAGATGAGTGCAATTGTGCGGTAGTTTGAGCATTCTTTGGCATTGCCTTCTTTGGGATTGGAATGAAAATTGACCTTTTCCAGTCCTGTGGCCACTGCTGAGTTTTCCAAATTTGCTGGCATATTGAGTGCAGCACTTTCACAGCATCATCTTTCAGGATTGGAAATAGCTCAACTGGAATTCCATCACCTCCACTAGCTTTGTTTGTAGTGATGCTTTGTAAGGCCCATTTGACTTCACATTCCAGGATGTCTGGCTCTAGGTGAATGATCACACCATCGTGATTATCTGGGTCGTGAAGATCTTTTTTGTACAGTTCTTCTGTGTATTCTTGGGAAATGGATGGGGAAACAGTGGAAACAGTGTCAGACTTTATTTTTGGGGGCTCCAAAATCACTGCAGGTGGTGACTGCAGCCATGAAATTAAAAGACGCTTACTCCTTGGAAGGAAAGTTATGACCAGCCTAGATAGCATATTCAAAAGCAGAGACATTACTTTGCCAACAAAGGTTCGTCTAGTCAAGGCTATGATTTTTCCTGTGGTCATGTATGGATGTGAGAGTTGGACTGTGAAGAAGGCTGAGCGCCGAAGAATTGATGGTTTTGAACTGTGGTGTTGGAGAAGACTCTTGAGAGTCCCTTGGACTGCAAGGAGATCCAACCAGTCCATTCTGAAGGAGATCAGCCCTGGGATTTCTTTGGAGGGAATGATGCTGAAGCTGAAACTCCAGTACTTTGGCCACCTCATGCGAAGAGTTGACTCATTGGAAAAGACTCTGATGCTGGGAGGGATTGGGGGCAGGAGGAGAAGGGGACGACAGAGGATGAGATGGCTGGACGGCATCACTGACTCGATGGATGTGAGTCTGAGTGAACTCCGGGGGTTGGTGATGGACAGGGAGGCCTGGTGTGCTACGATTCATGGGGTCGCAAAGAGTCGGACACGACTGTGCGACTGAACTGAACTGAACAAGGCTTGTGTTCTGAGAAGAGATGTCAGAGAAGAAGGAGGACAGCTCAGAGCAGGGGTGTGAGAGTGGTGCTGTGCACCCCTAGATCTCCCGTCAGGACCAAGGGACTGTTAAACAAGACAGCAGGCCCCAAATGGAGTCACTTATGTTAATCCTGGTGGCTCCAAACTGAGACTTCATTACAGTATTGGATTTTCCAGAAATGGAATCTTTAACCAGTCATTCGAGAATCACCTAGTGAGCAGTCAGCATTAAATGGTCAGGTCATCTGGCTGATAGACTCCTGACATCCCCTAAAGGAAAGTGACCAAGCCAAGCTGCTTGTCTTGACCTAGTCAAACTTGACCTAGTATAACGTCTTTGTTCCTACTCCTTTCTGTCCATTACAAGTGTTTCATTTTGTACAGCTCCTCCAAGCTCCTTCTTATCTCCCAGATTGGATGCTGCAACAATTCATGAATTGTTGAATAAAACCAATTAAATCTTAAAAATCTACTCAATTGAATTTTGGTTTTTAACAGAACTCATTTCCCTTTTGCCTAGAGTGCAGCCTGCTAAGGACTTACATCTGCACACTGGTCCTCATCAGCTTGGGCTGCCACAGTGAAATACCACAGAGCAGGGGGCTTAAACAACAGACATTTATTTTCTCACAGTCGTGGAGGCCAGAAGTCTAAGATCAAGGTTTCTGCTGATTTGGTTTCTGGTGAAGACTCTCTTTCTGGCTTGCAGATGACTGCCTTCTTGGCATGTGCTCACATGGCCTTTCCTAAGTGTGTGCAGTTGGGGTTGGGGGTTGGGGTGCAGGGGGAGAGCAAGATCTCTGGTGTATCTTCTGATAAGGATGCTAATCCTGTGAGATCAGAGGCCCACCCTTATGACCTCATTGAACCTTCATTACTTCCTTAGGGGCCCCATCTCCAAATATAGTCACTGCATGGGGATTGAGCTTCAATGTTTGAATTTTGGAGCAGGATACAAGTATTCAGTCCATACTGATGGATGAAGTGAAAGTCGCTCAGTCGTGTCCAACTCTTTGCAACCCCTGGGCCAGAACACTGGAGTGGGTAACCTTTCTGTTTTCCAAGGGATCGTCCCAACCCAGGCCTCCTTCATTGCAGGCGGATTCTTTACCAGTTGAGTCACAAGGGAGGCCCATACTGATGGATAGCCCCTG
This sequence comes from Bos grunniens, assembly GCF_055505025.1. NCBI lineage: Eukaryota > Metazoa > Chordata > Mammalia > Artiodactyla > Bovidae > Bos > Bos grunniens. The sequence continues at coordinate 18,209,439 of NC_141192.1, forward strand.
TTCAGGAATTGCCCTCAGCCAAAGGGAGCCCCTGGCCCAAAGTTCTGCCCCTCCCCTGGGACACTGTTATACTGAGGTGCAAGGGCCATTCCTCTTGCCTCAATTGAGGACAATTCTGCAGGGCCATCCCTACAACACGGGGGTGGGCTGAGGCCTCAGTGGCAACTTCACTGGAGTGCAGTTTCCCCCTCTGCCCTGTCTTGCTGCCCTCATTGCCTCACAGGTGATTCTGGGAGCATGTGCTGAAAACTCCTGCCCACACATCTCAGTCTCAGAGCGTGTTTCCCAGACATGTGAAAGATGGCAAGTACGTGTCAATCCAAGATCCAACTTTGATCAGCTGGTCCTAGCAGCTGGAGTACTGAGTTGAAGAGGCTTCAAAGTCAAGTTCTTCTAGTGATGTCTATCATGGGTGAGGGAGCAGGCACGGGGACGTGTGTGCTGGATGTCCAGCATTCCGCAGAGAGCTGTGGTGTTACAGATGCCAAGTTAGGAGAGCTGTAGGAAGGAGGAACAGGCCAACAGGGTCACAGGCTAAAGGGAATGAGAAGCTGCTGTTGGACTTTCCAAGTAGATTTACTATTTTACTTTCAAAAAGCCATTCCATGGAGCAGTGGGCAGGGTTATGGTTAGTCTGGAGGGTAAACAATTTAGGTGACTGTTTCAAGGAGCAAGGAAGTGAAGGGATGGTATGAGAAAGTAGCTGAAGTGAAAGTCAGGGGTGATATTTCTTTTAGGCTAGGAGAGCCTTGTGTATATTTATAAGCTGAGGGAGAAGAGTCAGTGGTGAGGGGGAAGACTGAAGATATTAAAAAGAAAAGGACAGTTGATGGAGCAAAGCACTCGAGGGATGAATAATAAAAATATTTGACAACTGGGAAAGTATGAGGAGCAAAGAGAATGAACACACCTAAAACTTGTAATATTGTAAATCAACTATACTCTAATTTTTAAAAAGGAAAACATATATTAAATATAAAAAAGAATGGACAGGGTATCAATTCTGTCCTCATAGGGATCAGTCATAGGAGCTGATCAGCAAACGCACAGGGGGGTTTAGCAGCTACAGTCTGGCCTCACAAAAAGAAGAAAAGGCATTTCCTTTCCAGAGATGGAAGGAAAGAGGTAAAAATAGGAATTGAGGATGAAGAAGACAAAGATGCGGTTGGGACTTGAGCATTGTTGAAAAGATCTGGAAGATAATAAAAACTTGAGATAATGAAACCTTAAATGAGGTATGGATGTGTTTCCATAAGTAGTAAAGGTGGATAGTACTTTAGTGGAGGTGGTAAATAGTGGGGGATAGTAAATAGTGGAGGTGGATAATATAAAGCAAATGTAATTATCAGGGATCCAGGTTCTTGTTGCTTTGTCATCCATAGCAAGGCTTCTACTTCATGGCCCAGAATGGATGCTTGAGCTCCTGCCATTGTGTCTGCAATCCAACATAAGAAAGGAATTTGCAGCCACAGCTGATGTTTAGCTGGTGCAAATCAACAGCATTGTTTAGGAGTAAAATTACTGAAATACTTCTGTTGTTGTTTAGTCACTAAGTCATGTCAGACTCTTTTGTGACCACATGGACTGTAGCCCACCAGGCTCCTCTGTCCATAGGATTTCTCAGGCAAAAATACCAGAGTGGGTTGCCATTTCCTTCTCCAGGGGATCCTCCCAACCTAGGGATCAAACCTGTCTCCTGCATTGGTGGATGGATTCTTTACCACTGAGTACTAGGGAAGCCCCAAATACTTCTGTTTTGTTGTTCAGTTGCTAAGTCTTGTCTGACTCTGTGACACCACGGACAGCAGCATGCCAGGCTTCCTTGTCCTTCACTATCTCCCAGAGTTTGCTCAAATTCATGTCCACTAAGTTGGTGATGCCATCTAACCATCTCAACTATCTCATTGCTGCCCCCTTCTCCTTTTACCGTCAATCTTTCCCAGCATCAGGGTCTTTTCCAATGATTTGGCTCTTCATATCAGGTGGCCAAAATATTGTAGCTTCAGCTTCAGCATCAGTCCTTCCAATGAATATTCAGGGTTGATTCCTTTAGGCTTGACTGGTTTGATCTCCTTGCTATGCAAGGGACTCTCAAGAGTTCCCCAGCACCACAATTCGAAAGCATCAATTCTTCGGCACGCAGCCTTTTTTTATGGCCCAACTCTCACCGACTTCTGTACCAGCTGGTAAATAACTGCTGACTCCCTGATGCCCATTCCTCTGCTTACTCATCCTCTGGGACCACCCACTCCTCCAGGACAACACCTTGGCTCAGCTGGGATCTTCCAAGACATTCCCCCAACATAATGGTCAGTGTCCTGGCAGTGAAAGTGAAAGTTTTAGTCGCTCAGATTTGTCAAATATTTGCACTGGCTGTTTCTCTTCCTTTTAAGAACCGGACCTTAAAGTCACAAAATTGGCACGTGTTCTTTTATTTCATTGGCCAGAATGAAGTCCTTTGGCTGCAAGGGAGGTTATGAAATCTCTTTTTTCTGCATGGCCATATGTGCAGACAGAAGTAGGGAGTTTGATTACTAATTATCAAGATCAAGGGAAAAAGCGGTGAAGGATATTAGGAGACAGTAGCAGACTCGGCCACATGGGAGAGCCAGAAAGGTGCCAAGTATTAATAGCACAGAGGGATTTGTGAGCCTAGTTGACACAGTTGATTTCCCCAGAAGTCCAGGGTTGGTGGGAAGAGAGGAAAAGACATCAGAGGCTAGGAATTGGCCTGGGAGAGTTAGGGGTGCTTCCAGGATGAGGGGGAGCCAGGGTGCAGCTTTAGTGCCAGACAGCTGAGCTGGGCCTTCCCAGTGGATGCCTCTGTTCTTTCAGCTGTCTTGGCCAAGGGCTGTTTCCATTGTAGAAACAGTGACACATGGATGCTGTCCAGGGCCAGAAGGGGAATTATTCATCTTATAGCTGGCAGTCTCACAGATCTCAGGTCCCAGAAGTGGGGCCTTATGAGGAACTGGGACCCAGAACTGGAAAGCCGTCAAGAACCCCACCAGGATCTCCAGCATGGCTCACATTTCTGAGGAAAAATATCTTTACAGTTCCTGAAAACTTGAGCTCATAGTAGGGAGGAAAAGAAGGGGATTTTCTTTTACCTTTTAAAATTTTTTCCCATAATTTTTTTTAAGGTATAAAATAAAACATGGACATGGCAATGAGTGAAATAATGTAAGGAGGGTACAACCCGAAGTCAAGACTCTTCCCACCTCTGATTCTCTGTTCCTCTCCTGAAAATCCTGCCACTTCTGAGAGAGAAGGGCATGCTGCTGCTACTGCCCCACGCTTCAAAGCTGCTTCAAGTAACATTGTTTCGTCCAGGCCTATTTCCTTAGCTAGCCCATCATCTTTCAGCATTTGAAATCTTTCCAGTTTCCACTGTTACAAAGGGCCCTTCTGTGAACACTTTGGATAAAATACTTCTTAGCTCTGGATTACTTCTTTGAGGGGGGTACAAAGCTAGGAATGGTATTATAGGGTCAAGGGGTCCAAATAGCTTCATAGCTCTTGTTGCCTACGCACAGATGGTTAGGAAGGTATTTTAAGAGGATTTAAGCATCTACTGATTTGGTAAAAAATGATCATAACCCACTTACTGCTTTTATTAAAATACTATCCTTACATGAAAGAGGGTGGATTAAGGAACATGTTACTCTTGTGTTCTAGGTGTGCAAATAAAAGGCATGAAAAGTTAATCACAAAAACGCTGACATATCCCTGTGGTTATGAGGGAGGTGGGGTATTAAAAAAGAGTCATGGTTGGTTCAGGCTCTGTCAATAAGTAACTCTGTGAGCGCAGTAACTCCAGCAAAGTGAGAGCCTGTGACCTGAAGGTCTCCAGGTTTCCTCTTGGCTTGGGGTCTTGTAACCTCTGCATGGGATGCTTTGCCTCCTTCACTGATGAGAAGCTGGGGATCAGGCTGTGTTCTGGGACCCCACGTCCCTTGCCATTATCTGGCTGTTTGGGTGATGTGCCCCATGCTGTGCCTGGACTTAGGAAGCCTGTGGATGGGGGCAGCCGTGCAGCCTCCATCTTGCCACTGAGGCCAGTCAATGAGGCATCCAGTTTAGACCGAATCTCGTCCCAACTTTACTCAGCTCTTTCACATCACCCACTGCAGGGCACACTTCCCCATCCTGCTCCACAGTGGGAAGTAAGAGCCGTGGTGTGGAGGAGGTGAGGCGGAGGAGGTGAGGCCAAAGGTGCCGAGACCTCTGTCTGTGGCCTGTTCCTAAGATTGTCACAGATGGATGGGACCCTGGGTCTGCCCCTCCCTGGTCAAATGTAACCTTGGATAAATGCCCTTCCCATTCCAGGTCTGAATGTCTCATTCGGTACAATGATGGAATGAGACTAAATGACCTTTTAGGGTCTGCCCTAAAATTAGGCTGAGATTTCCTTCCCTTCCTGCCTTTGAACTTTTAGGTACTTGTCCTTTGGGGGATGGTGAGGTGAGGATCATCATCTCTGTGCTCAGAACCAGAGGGTCAATCATGGATAGAAGGCGAGTGGCTTTGTGGGCCACCCGGGCCTTTCTCATTCTGGAGTAAGGACACAGTTGAGCACCAGACAGGGGGGCGGGGGCTGCTTCCTTCTCCAACAAGGCCACTGGCTGATTTTTAGCCTGATTCTCAATTCCCGCTTCACTTCTTGTTCCCTTCTCCAATGACTCATGCACTTCCTATCCTCCCCCATCTTGCTCCTCAGTCCCTATCCTCCTCCAGGACAGACCTTAGTAGGGCCTTGGGATGGAGTGTGTTTGTTAGGAAGGGGAAATTTTCCCTTCCCTTCTTTGGTTCTTTTTGATTGGTGAGATAATTAAAATGATGTAAGGCAGATTAACAGAAAGTAAAATTTAATTTCATATGTTCAGGAATCCCACAAACAGGAGCAAGTCAGAGACAGAGAGGTAAAATGAGATATATACCCCATTTTGAGATAAGGAATAGAGTGGGGACCTGGGGCTTCCAAGGACAGGAGGGTTACCCATAGGCAGATAAGAGCAGATTTTTTGGTAATTAGGGATCTGCCCTGCCGTATAGATGGAGGTCATGTAGATAAAATGTGTCCCTGGTAATAACTCTCTGGGAAAAAATTCCCAATTTATTTTTTTAAATCTCCAATTTAAATTCTTCTAGGTAGTTAAGGGAGAAGCAGTAATTTCTTTTAAGTCCACAGGGTCTCCACTGCCTTTGATGCGAAAGACAAGTGTGTGCGTGCTCAGTCGTGTCCGACTCTTTGCAACCCCATGGACTGTAGCCCACCAGGCTCCTCTGTCCATGGAATTCTCCTGGCAAGAATACTGGAGTCAGTTGCCATTTCCTACTCCAGGGGATCTTCCCAACCCAGGGATAGAACCTGCATCTCTTGCATCTCCTGCATTGGCAGGCAGATTCTTTACCACTGTGCCACCTGGGAAGCCCCTTATTACCCACTGTATGTGCGTGTGCTAAATCGCTTCAGTCCAGTCCGACTCTTTGCCACCCCATGGACTGTAGCCCACCAGGCTCCTCTGTCCATGGAATTCTCCAGGCCAGAATACTGGAGACAGTTGTCATGCCCTCCTCCAGGGGATCTTCCACCCAATATCAATTCTCAATCAGCCAACCATGTTTTACTTTGTTGACATGATGACAGTCGCTAGTCAAAGATAGTTTAAGACCTAAGAGGGGGAAAATGAAATAGAAAACCACTGTATGGCATTTCTTCAACTAACACTGTTGGATGGGCGAAAGACTCACATGCCAAAGTGGCACATCTGAGACCTGCTGTGAAACCCTATATATCTAATATTGGAAAAACCGGTCTGTGAGTCATCGAGAGAAGGGATGGTGGATGTGAGATGTGAAGAGGGAAAATCAGGGACCAGAATGAAGCTACGCGCTAGCCCAGCCACTTAAATACCATGAATGTCAATTTAGCTTTGGGTCAGGTGGTGAGTTTGAGTTCTGACTGTGAGAGCTTAGAAAAAATAGATAACCTTTTCAATCCTCGGCTGAAAAATGGCCCTAATAACAGAAAATGGCACGTCAGAGAAAACAGGTGAGGCTTGAAAGATATTTTATATAAATAATCCCTCACGTCTTCAATTATGTATTCTTTTCTGATGACCCCTCCCTCTTTCCGCCCCGCCCCGCCTCCCCTCCGCGCAGGCGCCCTGTGTGGCGCTGAGTCAGGCTGCGGCGGGGGGGGCGGGGAATTCGGACCCGCCCGGCGGGGATTGATCTTGCGCTTGCGCAGTGGGCGGCTCCGGGGCGGAGCAGGTTTATATTCGCCGAGAATCAGCTGACGCTCTGCATTGCAGACTGCGGACTCTGGTGGCGCCATGTACTCGTTCTTCGTCCTGGCCAGCCTCCTAGGCGGGGGTAAGCCCTGAGAACACCCCCCCCCCCCCCACCCCCAGCCTGGGGTAGGGGTCCTCCGCAGAACGCGGCCCGCTCGTCCTGGAGCCGGCTGTACCGGGCCTCACTCCTCCGCTCTCCGTAGGGATTGGCGGGGGGCGCGCACTGCGCAGGCGCGTGCGCAGCGCCTGGTAGCTGCTGGGCGGAGGACGGGCCGCGGGAGGCCGTTGGAAACCTGGTTGCTAAGGGTCTGGGGTCCGGCGGGTGGGGCAGAGGAAGTAGCGTATCCCTCAGGGCTTAAGTGGGCGTGGCTGGGGGGGGTCACCGGGGCCGTCCCTTAAACTCTGTCCTGCTCTCGGGGTGGGGTAGTAGGATGACCCCCTCCGGCAGCTGTGTTCTGCTTCTGCTGGACGCACGTGATCGAGATGGACTGGAGCCTCAACTTCTGGACAGACTTCGGCCCTTGGCCTCTCTTGCCCCAGTTTTTAAAAATATTAAAGTTGCAGGAAGCACAGAAGTATTCTGTATCTTCTGAGTTGATGCTTATTTTTGTATCCATGTTTACTCTTCACCCTATATCTCGAAGATGATGTGAGGGTTTTGTTGTTTGCAATGGGGCTCTCCTTTCATCTTGCATGGCCATTGGCCGGCTTTCGCAGTGGCCTTTATGTTGGTGAAAATGTAGGTACCTGAGAAGTTGGCGCTACACAGCAGTGTTCTTACACCCACTAATTGTCCTGAAGTAGTACTCATGGTTGTTAAAATTTCTACAGGGCCGGGCTTGAGGACTAGCTGCACTGCCTTCCTGGAATTAGAAAGGGCCCTATGCCCTCCCCACACCCTCAGCCTTTATCTTCACATCTTAACCTCATTTAAATCATCATGGCAAAGGGCACGGAGTGAGATAAATAGAGCCAGAGTTTAAATACAGAGAGGTGCTTTCAGATAATAGCCCCATGAGGGAAATAAATCGGGTCTTTACAGCCATTCTCAGTCTGTTTCTGGTGAACTGTAATTTAAGGGCTCGCTTCCATTTTAACTCATGCAGCAATCCAAATTTAAATTAAACCATAACAGAACGGATGACAGTTGATGGAAAAATCAAAGAAATAAGTTATTTGTAGGTGAGATAGATTTAAGGTGTTTTTCCTCATGTTAGCTTTCAGCAACTGCCAGGAATGTGTCTTAACCTTAAACCAAGCTCCTAACCTTGTATTACTTGTGGATTATGAAAGGCGATCAGTTTCTATAAAGATTTTTGGTTTATAATCACTGAAGAAACTTTTTCTTGCTGGGGTTGATACTTCTTGTTATTCCATGGTCTGTAGTCCCTAATTTATCTATCCTGATTGAGAACAATTATTTTGTTTTTCAGTATCCAGTTTTTCTTACTGGCAGTGAGTCACTCCTCACAAGACCCTGAGGGGTTCTGAATCACACCACACAAAGAGGAAATGTCCTCCTCTGGTACAATAGACATGGGAGTGTGGCTAACCAGACAGTTAACCTAGACACCTTCTTCCCAGAGCACTTGGGAGATAGGAGTGTGTAATAATGTGCTCTAACCTTGCTGCCCAGCCTTCAGGATTTCGGCAAGGTCATGCTCTGAACTGGAGAAGGAAATGGCAACCCACTCCAGTAGTCTTGCCTGGAAAATTCCATGGATGGAGGAGCCTGGTAGGCTATAGTCCATGCGGTCACGAAGAGTCGGATACGACCGAGCAACTTCACTGATTCATACTCTGAACACAATGTGTGAATGCCTGCTTGCTTTGACAGTTCTGGCCTCAGTGTTGGTTTTTGAAAAGATAAAAAATGTTTAGGGTTGATGTTGAGCTTGTTAATGGAGGTGCCTGGTGATGGCAGCCGTCATTTGCTTCCTGAGAGCGTGTCATTCTGGATCTGCGGAGGCTTTCTGCCTTGTGTTTCAGTGATGTCCTGGTGGTAGAGACGTTTGCTTTTGAGTTACTTTTCCAATCATCCTGTTGCTTGTCCTTTTTCTCCACCTGGAAAAGAAATGGCTCTGACTGCTCAGGAATGAAGATACCGAGACCCTCAGAAATGACTCCCCCAAACCGTAGGCCATTTACTGGGGAAGTCAGAATCAGAACCCAGGACTCCTGACAGTGCTTGCTCTTTATCCTTCCATCAACATGAACTGCTTAATTCTTTACAAATTTATTGGGCTGTAATTTACACACAGAAAACACGCACATTTTAAGTGTACAAATTGAGTTATTACTGCTGTGAACAAGCCCTCTCCAGAAGCCCCTGTGCCTCCCCGTCTGTCTCTAACTTGTCCCAAAGGAGACCACTTGGTTAGCTTCTAGCACTGTCGATGTAAAAACCCAACTGCTGTTTTTGAGCTTTTTATACATGGGATCATATAGTGAGGATATACTGTTGGGTGATTCTTCTAGTGGAGAAAGGCAGGCCCAGCGTTAATGAGGTGAAAAGTATAAGACCTGTGGCTTGGTGTCTGGGAGGTGGTACATATTCCCTAAAGCTTAGCTGCCTATTACTGGCACTTGTGTAGAGGCTAGCCAGCTGAACAGTTTGCCCAGCTGAGGCAGGTAGCTCTCTAGGGATGCTGCTGCTGCTAAGTCACTTCAGTCATGTCCGACTCTGTGCAACCCCATAGACGGCAGCCCACCAGGCTCCCCCGTCCCTGGCATTCTCCAGGCAAGAACACTGGAGTGGGTTGCCATTTCCTTCTCCAATGCATGAAAATGAAAAGTGAAAGTGAAGTCGCTCAGTCATGTCCAACTCTTAGCGACCCCATGGACTGCAGCCTTCCAGGCTCCTCCGTCCATGGGAGTTTCCAGGCAAGAGTACTGGAGTGGGCTGCCATTTCCTCCTCCAGGGGATCTTCCCGACGCAGGGATTGAACTCGCATCTCCTGCATTTTAGTAGGCAGATTACCACTGAACCACCTGGGAACCCATTTATAAGATGCAAGACATGATTATGGCATGCCTGCTGAATATCACCAGTTTCAGTTCTCACCTGTCAGAAAGTGAAAGTGTTAGTCGCTCAGTTGTGTCCAACTCTTTGGGACCTCGCTGCGGGTTTCTTCTGCCTATGGGATTCTCCAGGCAAGAATACTGGATTGGGTAGCTATTCTCTTCTCCAAGGGATCTTCCTGGCCCAGGGATTGAACCTGGGTCTCCTGCTTTGTAGGCAGATTCTTTACCAGTCTGAGCCACCAGGGAAGCCAATTCCAGTTTTCACCTGTCAGGAATTTGGACAGTTTCCCTGTTTATCAGTTTTTAGTCAAAATCAACATTCATAGTAATATGAATATAATCGTAAAGGGGTTATTTGTATTAGCCAATCAAGGATTTATTAAGTGCTGTTTAATTGCATTTGACAAGGTGTATCCAGTGCCACCTACAATAGCTGAAGTGTATTGGATCAGGTGGTCTGAGTTTTTCTAGATAAGGAAGGGGAACTTGCTCCTGCATTTTCTTGAGATGTGAAACCGTGGAATGGCAGGCTGTGGCTTGACTGGATTGGGAAGAGGAAGGGTGAACAGGGAACTGCTGGCTGGGGAAAGCACCTAATAAGGCATGGGACGTTCTCAAGACCAAGACCTTGCCTCGTTGGGCTGGTGTGCGCTGCGGCTTCTGGACGCGGTCTTCCAGCATGGGCATTCTGAGCCGTGGTCCTGACACCCATGATTTGGTCTTCCTCCTGGATGGAGGGTCTGGATTTTTCTTGCCTTGTTGTTATTATAATTTTTTATCATTTAAAAACTGATGGTAAATACTATAGTGATTGGCATGAAGAATTTGACTGTTGGCAAAAGCACTCATTCCTTTACTTCTGTTTCTTGAAGTTCCAGAAAATAACCCCTGAATTGTGACCTTGGGTAATGGCCTGTGCGCTGAAGAATAATCTGTCCAAATTTCATGTTTTCTTGTGGAATTTGTAATTCTTTAATATGGGAGTGAGATGATACTGTGGAATTGAAGTTTTAACTAATCACGCCACTGACTGTATGATCCTGGGCAGTTTTCTTAAACTGCTTCCTCATCTGTAAAGTAGGATTGATAGTCATTCCTATGTAACTGGGCTGTAGTGGTGCTTTCATAGCTTACTGAATGACAGGGCACAGGTAAGCTTTGTTGTCACACCATATATAGAAGCAGTGTGTGTTTGGTAATGTCCTTGTTCTGCCGGCACAGCAAACCCTCTCAGCCCTTGATTTTGTGATGTCTCGTGCCTTCTTTCATTTCAAAAGATGTAAATTTAACAACAAACAAAATTACATTGACTTGTAAATGTGTGTGTTGGTCATAATTACTGGGTCAGAAAACAAACCAGCGTAGGTAGTCAGCCATTAGGAGGGAGGTGGGTAGGAGTTTGGCTGGGCAGCCAGACTCTCAGTTTATACATCAGTCTTTAACAGAGCAGCCCAGCAGATCACGTTGGCTCCCGGTAACCTGACTGCTCAGATTCTAGGCCCATTGTCACTAACCATGGTCCCAGAGCCTGTTCCACACCCCTTCTGCGACCTCTCACCCCCAAGTCTGGTTCCCTATCCATCAGTGGAGGTGAACTAACTGGGTAAAAACTGCACATCACAAACAAGTTACATTATGGTAATAGGGCAGAGAGGAAAAAGTCTGTCTCCCTCCTTCCACCTTCCCCCACCCCTACCCCCAGCCTCGTGCCCTTCCCAGAGGCAGCCTGGTACCAGCTTCTTTAGGAACCTCCCTGGTCACCTACAGGTGACTGGGTGTATAATTCCCCTTCTGTTTTTCTTTTTAACACAAACACATATTACACTGTTCGCTCCTTGCTTTTTTTTTTTCCCCCAATCATGGAGCATCCTGGACATCCAGAAAAGTAGAAGAGTGATTATAATGAAGACCCATGTGTATTTGTTGTTGTTGAGTCACTAAGTTGTGTCCGATTGTTTGTGACCCACGGACTTCTGCACTCCTGTCCTTCACTGCACTCCTGTCCTTCACCATCTCTCAGTTTGCTCAAACTCATGTCCATTGAGTCAGTGACGTCGTCCAACCATCTCATCCTCTGTCATCCCTTTCTCCTCCTGCCTTCAGTCTTCCCTGGCGTCAGGATCTTTTCCAGTGAGTCAGCTTTTTGCATCAGGTGGCCCAAGTACTGGAGCTTCAGCATTCAGTCCTTGCAATGAACATTCAAGGTTAATTTCCTTTAGGATTGACTGGTTTCCTTTAGGATCTCCTTGCAGTCCAAGGGACTCTCAAGAGTCTTCTCCAGCACCACAGTTCTAATCCGCTAGTTAAGATACGGAGAAGGCGATGGCACCCCACTCCAGTACTCTTGCCTGGAAAATCCCATGGATGGAGGAGCCTGGTAGGCTGCAGTCCATGGGGTTGCTAGAGTCGGACACTACTGAGCGACTTCACTTTCACTTTTCACTTTCATGCATTGGAGAAGGCAATGGCAACCCACTTCAATGTTCTTGCTTGGAGAATCCCAGAGACGGGGGAGCCTGGTGGGCTGCCGTCTATGGGGTCGCACAGAGTCGGACACGACTGAAGTGACTTAGCAGCAGCAGTTAAGATACAGAAAAACCCACCTCCTTCCATAGATAACTGCCTTCCTGGGCTTGGTGTTTATCATCCCCCTGCAGGTCTATCTTTATACTTTCATGCATGTAAGTGTGATCTTCAGCAGGTATGAGTAGCATTGTTCGGGATATTTTAAACATTTTATAAATAATATGTATTCTTGGGTTTCTTTTTTTTTTTTTTTTTTGCTAATGAGGTTCATTTTGAAAATTTAGGTCTGCTTAATTCATTTTCACTACAGTACAGTATTCCATTTATATGATACTTATTATCCATTCTGTTGCTAGACATTCAGATTATTCCAGTTTTATTTTTCTGCTGTAAATAACTGCTGTGCACATGAATAGACACTTCCCTACAGGATATACCTAGAAACAGAATTGCTGAGTTGTAGAGTATATCTGGGCTTCCCTGGCGGCTCCAGATGGTAAAGAATCTGCCTGCAGTGCAGGAGAACGGGACTCCATGCCTGGGTCAGGAAGATCCCCTGGAGAAGGGAATGGCAATCCACTCCAGTATTCTTGCCCGGAGAATGTCATGGACAGAGGCGCCTGGCAGGCTAGAGTCTATGGGGTCATAAAGAGTTGGACAGTATCTATTTTCATCTTAATTAGAAATTGCTGAATTACTTTCTAAAATGATTTTAGGAATTTCTGTTCGCACAGAATATGTAGTTTTTAATTATTAACATTTGATGTCAAACTTGAAATTCTGCCATGGTAAGAGAAAAAAAATGAGGTGGGTTTTTCATTTGCATTTCTCTATTTATATCTTTAGAGGTTATTCATGCTAATTACAAATCTATACTACTTACCTTTCTAAAATTTTTTTTCAAATTTTTGAATAATCTTAGATTTACAGAAAAGTTGCAAAGCCAGACAGTGAGTTTCTGTGCACCCTTCACCCTGTGTGCCCTGCTGTCACCATCTTGTGTGATCACTGTGCACTTGTTAGAAGTGAGAAATTCAACTGTTAACTGGACTGCATGGGTGTCCCAGGTGGCTCAGTGGTACAGAATCTGCCTGCCAATGCCGGAGTCTCGGTTTCAATCCCTGAGTCAGGAAGAGCTCCCAGGGGAGGAAATGGCAGCCCCCTCCAGTCTTCTTGTCTGGAAAATCTCATGGACAGAGGAGCCTGGTGGGCTACAGTCCATGCGGCCGCAGAGTTGGAGACAATTGAGCACGCATGCAGACTGCACACTTTATTTGGATTTTACGAGTTTTCCCACTAAGCTCGTGTTTTTGTTCCAAGAGTGGATCCAGAGTACCACATTGCACTTCAGTTATCCTGTCTTCTTAATCACTTTCTGTCTCCCAGCTGTTTAAAAAAGTAGCTGCAGCGTATTTTATTGTATAGATGTTTCTATTTAGTTAAACCTGTTGATGGACATCTGTGTCCCAGAAAAAGTGAGATGGATTCTAATGACACTTCTAAATTTTAAAATTGAATTATCCATAATTCATATTTTGGATAGATACTGCTTTTGAAAGGTAATTCTTTACATGACAGGAGATGTTATAGAAAATTCTTTTGGCCAGTCATAGTGATGTCACTTATTACAGTAAAAAAAAGTAAAAGATAAAAGCCAAAACAAAACTCCCTTGACAGCCATGCTGGGCTGCTGTCCTACCTGTGCAGGCGCTGACACCGGAGGGCCATGTAGGAGGAAAACCTGCAGTTTATTCTGCATGGTCACGTCTTCTGGTCCTCGCATACTTTGAAGGCTTCTTCTCCCTCTCCTGTCCGGTCAGGGCTGCTGAGCTACTGTGGCTCAGAATTTTGCGTTTGTGTTCTACCGGTCTGGGACATCTCCCTTTTTAGATAATCATGTGGTTCCTCTCTGCTTAGCTGTCGTCTACTGCTCTGTCTGAAATGGCTGTGCCATCCCGCCCCTGTCTTGCTTTTCCTTGGCTTCATGTTTCTTCATAACACTCAGCTCTGCCTGGCATCACGTGAGGTGTTTTTATTTGTTGTCACGGTCACTTACTGGGTCTGCAGCATGCATAACAGTGTTCAGTGTGAGGCATAGAAAGTAGACGTCAGCTCAGTAAACCTGAATGCTGGTAGCACCAAGTCTTTGCCACGATTAAAGAAGACATTTTCTTTTATTAACTGAAACTAATTTTGAGACGTGTTTAGGAGCTGCCAAACCAAGAGTGGCTTTGGATTCAGGTGAACTGTTGGCTTTTAATACCAGCTTGTGTCCAGACTAGAAACTGCCCGTCCCTTGTCCCCCAAGCCTGCTGGAGAGGGTTTTGTGTAGGGAGTAGGGACACCAGAGCCTAACATGACTTAGATACCCCTGGTGGCCCTGATAATTTCTGGAAGTTATTTCCCCTCCTTTTGGTTCCAGAACTTGATTGTTCATACATGTTTTAATGCAGTGGTTCTCCAACTTTTTGGTCTCAGGATTCTTGTGTATTCAGGAGACATTGAGAGACCCCCAAAGAACTTTTCTTCATGTGGATTATATCTGTTGATATTTACCATCTTATAAATCGACAAAATTTTAAAAATAATGCTTAAGAAAATAAGTCCATTGCATGTTAAAATACTGTGATTTTAATGAAAAATAGCTCTTTTCCTAAACATAAACATACTTAGGGAAAGGAACAGTTTCTTTTCCAGTTTTGCAGTCTTTTTAACATCTGGCTGGACTTTCAGTTGCTTCTGCATTCATTCTTTGCACTGTCACATGTCACATATTTCCGGAAAAATTCCACTGCTGCTTTGTGGGTGAATGACTGAAAAAGGCAACTAGCATCTTCATATTACTCTTATTATGAGAATTTTGACCTCACGGACCCTCTGAAAGAATCTTTAAGAAGACCCTCAGGGTCCATAGACCATACTTGGAGTGTGAACCACTGGTGTAGCTGATTTGCAGGAACTGCAGGTGTCAGAGTAGGTGACCCTTCCCAAGAGTTCACCGTGTGTCCTGCTCTCTTCTAGGAGCTTTTTGCTTAAAATTGATTTTATCCTCACAAGAGCCCTCACGGGTGAGAACAACTAAATCAGAATGCTGGGGGCATTGTAGTATCCTGCCCTCATCCATGCTGTGGTCTGAATTTTAGATTTCAGCATTTTCAGTGAAGGTGGTATTCTTTTTAAGTGTTAAGTGAAACTTGTTGTAGACACACACGTGTCTGAAACTTCTGTTTTATTTTACATTTAATTTAATTTATTTGGCTGCACCAGGTCCTAGTTGCAGCCCGCAGGGTCTTTAGTGGAGGCAAGTGAACTCTCTAGTTTCCCGACCAGGGATCAAACCCAGGCCCCCTGCATTGGTAGCATGGAGTCTTAGCCACTGGACCACCAGGGAAGTCCCTGGAACTTTTTAGTTAATAAATAATCAATGTGGGGTAAGCCCAGAACACTCCTTATTAGTGGAGTTTGCATGAAAATCTTTTTTTTTTTTTTTTAAAGAATATTTTCTTCTTCAGGGGTGCTGAGACCACCTGGCTGATTAGCAGGGATGGGGTAGAGCCTGGACTGGCTGCTGGCTGAATTGACTCCTGGGCTGTACCTTGGGCCACGCAGACGTGCATTTTTGACTTCTGCCTATACCCATCCACGTGGATGTTAGGCAGTCCTGTCTGGCCCTGTGGCATAATCTTACCTAAGGTAATTTAAGTCCATCTCTGATCATTAACCTAATAGGTTGGCATGTTGGCAGAGCTTTTGCTGATAGTTTATATTGGACTAGAGTGCGCTCGTTTTTTTTTCTTTTTTCTTTTTTTCAGTGTCTTTATTGGAGTATCGTTGATTGACAGTGTTGTGTTAGGACTGGATGCTCTTGAATGAAGGAGATAGGAATTTCTTTCCCCCAAATTAATTATGCCAAGTTGAATCGTTCTTTTACAGTCTTAAGATCACCTTGCCCCTCAGTGCGTGTGACCACACAGGGCCGTGTGCCTGAGCTTTCTTCACGTGGATTAATTTCTTCCTAGAATGATCGGGCTTATGAGGAAAATTTAGAAACATGGCGGCAGCGGGAGAGGAGAAACGGAAGAAAGAACCTTTGTCTTAAGAAACAGTTGATGTATGGCAAAACCAATACAATATTGTAAAGTAAAAAAAAAATAAGTAATAATAAAAAATAAACTATGTAGAGGAAAAAAAAAAAAGAAATAATAGCTTATCTGGGCCAGAGGTAATGGGATGTCAGCCTAGGGAGCTTGAAGGCTTTATTGCCACAGATTTCTTTTGTGATAAGAGGAATATTTGGACCTTACTTCCTCCAGATCAAGGCAGGCTGCCTCTTAGCTAATGCCATTCTGAATGATTAAATGGGCAGTGTTTTTATTCTCTGTGGAATGTTCTCCAAAAGCAAGATCCTGTAAAGAAGAGACAAATGTTCTTTGCCGTCGAAGATATTTGTGACACCAGCTGTTTCACCGAGTAGTCAGTGTTGACTGCATTGTATTATCTCCTTGCTCTTAGGGAATCTAAGTGCACAAATTCTCCTGAGAAATGTCTGAATGCGGGCGACCCGAGGTAGATGCTGCCCCTCCTGGGGTTCATCTCTCTTGGTTTCCTAGCAACCTGCTTGTTGCCATGGCAGTGCATTACCCAGGCATCAGATCCACTGCCCTGTGGAATGTGTGCTGAGTGTTCTGATTATTGATAACAGGGATGCTGCTTGCATTTTCTGTAACACCCTCCCCCCCCTCTTTTTTTTATAATCTCATTTGAACAGTATTTAGCTTATGTTACCGGAAATATTTAAAAAGAAAAGGTTTTATATGGCTAAAATAATAAGACTGATTGTTGTAACCAATAGGGCATAAAATACACATTCTAGGAATAATTACCCCCTTCATTCTCAGGTTGTTTTCGAAAATCTTTGTCAATTATGTTGTGTACATAGATATTTAAATATCCTTAATGAAGTTAAGCCTTAGTAAAGACTTGTCATTTGGAGACTATTTTGTTGAGTGAGGTAGATGATTAAGCTGCTATTAAAGTTAGCCGCCAGCTGACTGCAGGCAACAGAGACCTAGAATAATGGTGGCTTAAATATTATTGAACTGTTCTTATCTATCATAGTAAGTTCAGGAGCCAGGCAGTCTAGGGCTGGTATAGTGTTTCTATTTCCAAAAGAATTCAGAGACCCACATTCTTCTGGGTTAATGTTCAGCATCGGAGAAGGCAATGGCACCCCACTCCAGTGTTCTTGCCTGGAGAATCCCAGGGATGGGGGAGCCTGGTGGGCTGCCGTCTATGGGGTCACACAGTGTCGGACACGACTGAAGCGACTTAGCAGCAGTAGCAGCAGCAGCAGCAGTAGTGTTCAGCATCCTTGAAGTTTAGCCCCTTTCTCTGTGGCCCATCCTGGCTGCCAGAGTTCCTGCTATCACATTTGTCTTTAAAAGTTCAGTAACCTCTGCTAACATCCACCCCATCAGCCAGAATGTGGTTTCATGGCCAGATCTTGCTAAAAGGGGAACTGGGAAATGTGGCTTTTAATTTTGGCAGCCTTATATGTAGCTAAGAATTTGTGGTTCTGTCCCTTTGAAACGGGTGGAGAATAGATACAGGGAGCAACTTGTGGTCTTTGCCACACTGGGCGATAATTGTTCCCTATGACAGGTTGTAAGATTTAACAGATTTTCCCCTGATTTTAAAGGTAACATGAAAAAAAGGTTAATTTATGCCAAAACATAAAATTAGGATGTGCCCACCTCCCTTTGTCATCCCCCCAGGTTCACCGTTAATAACAAGCTGGTTTGTCATCAGCTGAGCTTCTTAGGTACTAGGCACTGTCAGTGCTGTCTCTGCTTTCTCATTAGTCTTCCCAGAATTCCTGAGAAGAGGGCACTCTTACTTTCCATATTTTGCAGGTATTGTGGCATTAGTGAGTTGTCCGAGGCTTGGCTGTCATAGGCAGCAGAGCAGGGGTTTCTTCAGGTCTGTCTACCCCTGATCACCAGGGCAGTGATCATGGTGCCACACTGCTTCCTGCCCTTCCAGAAAAGGAGAGGTTTTGAAAGGGTTTTTAAAAAGGTGGGTTCCAGAAATATTTTGAACAGTGGCAGCTTTCTTGGGATTGGAGGGCAATCGGCCTGTAGCTGCAGTTACATGAATTGCGGAAAGCATTTCGCTGGTGCTCTTACTGGTATCTTGCTGGGCACCTCTTGTTTTCATTCATGCAGGGCTTGTTGTTTAATTCCTAGATACGCAGTGTCTGCTCCTGGACTCATTAACGGTACAGCCCGTGCTTCACTCTCCTGATTTCTGGGTCTTCATTTAGCAACCAGCAACTTCTGAGGTTGTTGGGGTGCAGCTCTCCAGGTCATTGAGGTGCCATTTAATGACCTGATTAAATGTAGAGAAAGCAAATTGAACAGCCTTAATTCAGCTATTTGTGGAATGCTTGTTCTGGGCAGGGTAGTGGACCTGAGAAAGATCTGGTTACTGCTGTGGATAGTAATAGTAATGGTGCTCATTGGACTTTCATAGCTTGCCAGCACTGCACTAACTTTGTTTTACAAATAGATTAATTTTTACAAATCCCTTGAAGTAGGTACTCGTAAAAGGCCCATTTTGCATATTGGAAGACTAAAGTTCTGACAAGTCATGTGACTGGAAGTAACAGAGCCATGATCTGAACCTTCACTGATTTCAGAGCCAGTCTGGTAGGGGATAATGTAGATAAATTAAGATTCCGGAGATGGTAAGAAATGATGGTTGAGAGAGTAGTACTCTGGCAGTTGAAAGTGCATAGTTTTGTCATCGTGTTTCTCAAAACAACCTAGTAAAATCCTCACTTAACAGATGAAAAACAAACTCAGAAGGATAATGGTTTGCTTGAGGTCATTTGGACAGGTCTTGCAGGCAGATCTTATTTTCTTTTCAGTAAACCACGTTTTAACTTAGGGGATATGTCGCTTTAGAAGCTTCACTCTAAACTTGGGATTTAGTTCCTTCTCACTTAAGAAGTCGTCATGAGAGCACCTGAAACGTACATGGTTATGGTCAGCTCTCCCCGCTCCCCGCTCCCAGGCTTGCTGAGGATTTTTGGTCAGAGTCTGGAGCTGCTGCAAGCAAAGCCCATGGCTGATCGGCTCATGGCAACTGTTCTCAAGACAGTAGAATTCCATTGCAGCCCATCTTTGATGATTTACATGTGGAGTGGTTTAGAACACATCTGCTTATTTTCTTCTAAGCCTGGGGAATAAAAAGGGAATAGAGCACCCACCCCTTTCCTAAGGGAATAACAATTGAAGTCTTTAAAAACAAAACCAAAACCCTGTTCTAATAAAATGGAACTTGCCTGTGGTGTGTAGTGACTCTGAGGCCATTGTTTGTCTGACTTCAGCCCACCAGTGCTTGTCACCGAGGGCTCGAATGCCAGGCCCTTGAACTAAGAAGTATGGTGCTTGCTTCACCCTGAGCAGTGATCCTACTTAGTATGACTGACTTAAGTCAGAAATCTCCAGGGGGTCAGGCAGACATTCTAAGAACTTTCTTCGAGTTCAGCCTGTTGCCTCAGAGAAGGAAGTTGGTATTTGGGGGCAGTGTGGGAAGATCAAAATAGAGATGAAAGCTTTGCTGGGAACATGTTTTGAGAAATAACACCTAAGAAAGTAGTTTAGGGTAATTTCAACATTGTTTATGTGTAAATACTGAATGTCATTTGCCTCGTTATTATGAGAGTGAAGACTTGAAGCCCCTAGAGGTCCCCCCCACTCACCACTCAGGATCCCTCTTACACAGAATCCGTCACAGGTTGGGCATTTCCTTTGCTTGGTTGCTCCTGCTCTTGGCAAGGTCATCATGTAATGAGCCAACCCACTGCCTTTTTATGTCCTGTGGATGTTAGTGTTTCTTACCTTGAGCTGCGGTCTGCTTCCCTTCACCTCTCCCCACTGCGCTGAGGTCTGAGGTCTGGGGTCTGCCCCCGTGTCCGAGGTGGAAGGTGTCCTTGGCCTGTGATGGTAACTGTGCATGTCCTGGAAACCTTTCGTTTCCCAGCAGAACGTCTCCAGTTTCCCGGGGGCCTCACCTTCCCACCTGTGCGCCCCTCACTGTCCCAGGAAGTAGGCACACACCCGTCCGTGCTCTGCCTGCCTGTGCCCCCGGGTCCTCCCCCACCTCCGTCCTCGTGCTGTTGGCTCTTGCTGCCCTGTTCTCTCTTCCGGCTGCACAGACTTCAGATTGAAACCTAACCCAGAGGGTTTTATTTATCCAGCTGTCCCCTTCTCTCCTTGCTGCCCCGCTCCCTGCTTGGTCTTTCTGGGTGGAGCCTTGCGCTTCATTAGGTGCCCGTCATCCGGATCTCCCGCCTCCCTCTTGCTTCTCCCACATCCCACCTGGAGACACTAGCGTGTGCTGTCACCCAAAGGACCCATCACAAGGGCGGAGTGCCAGCTGGGGCCCTCCCCAGTGGGCCTGAGGTCTGCTGCAGCCCAGCTCCTGAGAAGAGAAAGCCTGGTGCTGTGCCTTTATAAAGAGCACTGCTCCCCACTCCGTGCACCCCGCACACACTCCCGCCCCCGCCCCCTGTCTCTCCTTAGATAGTCTTTCAGGTGCCACTTCATTTTCAGTTTGGAAGAAGCCGCCCTGGCAGTTTGGCATCCTCCTTGCTGCTCCCAGGCCGGCACTGCAGTGTCTGTCCCTCCTGCTCTGGGGTCCAGGAGTCTGTCTGTCTTCACCTTGGTCTCCCACCCAAGGGCCCTGTGCTTGTCTCAGTGGGGCTGATGATTACATCTTCGTCTTAGTTGTTCTCCCACTTCTGTGGAGAAAAACCACGCTTACCGCTAGAGCTTGCTCTGTGCACAGCTGTTGAGAGCCCCTTGAAAGGGGTGTGAGGGTTTTGTGTACAAGAGCATTTTCTGGGGAAAGGATCTGTGTCTGAAACTTGTTCTGACCCACTGTTTGGTTCCAGGAGACCAGCTCCTGGAATAAGCTCCGAACCTCAGCGGGTAGCTCGCTGGCATCACCAGGCTTGTTTGAGCCTCGTTACCAACCTGAGAAAACGCAGTTGTTTCCGGTCATCTTAGGAAATCCCGCCACAGGCCATCTTAATAATATGCACCTTTGTAAATTTGGCTTTAGGTTGGAGGTAAATGGGGATGTCTAGCTGAGAACTGAATTTCTAGGAGCTGGGACTTCATTTTCATTTCTCAGTGCCCATGAAGTCTCTTAGGTGTGGATCAGGTGACCTCCTAGGTCTACCAGATGGGCTACCTTGCATCTTTTATCTCTAATTCTGAGGTGCAGGCTTGTTACTACTCAGTAACTGTTGGAATTGGGAAATGACCTTGGGTTCTTGGTAGCTTGACCGATATCAGATAAAAGGGGCTACTTTTTAAATTTAGAATGGCTTGGCCAAAACAAGTAGCAAAGTCTTTAGAGCAGGGGGTTACTGCTTCAGGTTCCTAAGGGAGTAAACAAGTACAAAGCATTCTTGGCTGCCTGGGCCTGTGATGGTGTGTCCTGTTCCTGAAACCTGATAGATTTCGGTCAGTTCCTAGCTGGGAGAGTCGGATGAAGGTTGTCCGGGACTGTGTATTTGTAAGGATGGAGAATGGTGGTCGGGCCCTGTGCAGGCAGTGCTGTTCACTGGCCCTGCTTTTGTCTGCTGAGGTCCGTCCTGCTTCTCTGTACCACTCTGTGTTCCTGTGTGCAGAGACTCGTTTTGCAGGCTCCTGTTGGTAATTTGCGTTCCCTGTGTGGAGATGGAAGCAGGCAGTGTGTTTTCATGGGTACCGTTCAGGAGAACCCCGAGACCAGTGCCTGGGAGGAGCGTGGGAGGTGCTAGTGGTAGCCCCCGGTCTGGGGCTGTCTCTGTGGCCCCCTCACGGCTCAGAGCCCTTACCCTTGTGACTCGGCCCGCTCCGCCCTCCCTGCCTGCAGCTGAGGGCCCAGCCCCGCTCGGCTCTGTTAGGGTTCACTGTCTGGGGAGTGTGGTGCTGTTGTGAACCTGGCACGTGTCTTCCCACAGAGACCAAACCAGACCAACAGCTTTTGGCACGCGGCCAGTTCTGTTGAGCTCATGAACTGGCTGTGGGTTGTGATGTTTTTGCTCCGAAAGGTCAGAGAGGGCTGTAATCTGGGCAGCAGGTTGGGAATTTGTTTGTTGGTGTCTGAAGGGGCGCACATCATCTGACTTGAGCTTTGTGGTAATGTGCGACTCCCATCTTTGCATGAATAGTTTGTGGAACTATAACTAGACTTGAATGCTAGTAAAGTGTTACAGCAATGGCATTTCCTTCCTTACGGAGGGAGAGCGCCTGCCACCCTCATTGTGTGTAGCCCATGGTGGGAGGGTGGGTGTGAGAGAGAGAGGTGTCTGTAGAATTTGCCGTGTCCTCTCGGTTTACTGGGTGAAGCAGCATGATGCCTGAGGTGCTAAATCTGTTTGTTTCACGGCTCTGGGGTTTTCTTCCCAGACCCCCACCAAATGTTTTCGGTTTGCAATAGAAGTTCAGCCCTGTCATGATATATGCTGGAATTTGACCCCTGGGCGATCATCCATCTACGTGCAGCCTGATATAACCTGTAGTTTCCTAGTGAGGTGTGAATGTGAGAATTTTCTTGCTGTTTTTCAGTTACAGAATTAAGGAATACCATAGCAATGGCACCCCACTCCAGGACTCTTGCCTGGAAAATCCCATGGACGGAGGAGCCTGGTAGGCTGCAGTCCATGGGGTCACTAGGAGTCGGACACGACTGAGCGACTTCCCTTTCACTTTTCACTTTCATGCATTGGAGAAGGAAATGGCAACCCACTCCAGTGTTCTTGCCTGGAGAATCCCAGGGATGGGGGAACCTGGTGGGCTGCCGTCTGTGGGGTCGCACAGAGTCGGACACGACTGAAGTGACTTAGCAGCAGCAGCATAGACCTGTTTTAAGAAACACACAAGCGCTCTCAGGCAGTTTATAAAGTATTGTTTAAAAATTACACACACACAACATGCCATTGGGAATTAAATAATTTAGCCAACCACATTGTTTTATTTTCTGATTTTTGTAAAACCCCAATTTCATATTCTTTTTGAATTTTTTTGGTTTGACATACGTCATCTTTATAAGTATACTTAGCAGCTGCATATTTTGGTGAGAATATCACTAGTTTCCCCCGATTTTTTGACCATTTGGCTTACATCTGCCTTTTTTTAATATCGTAAATTTTACTTAATATATATACTTATGTGTGTCGATTTTACCTGTTAAATTACTGTATTTCCCAACAGTGTTTTATTAGAAGTGGACTTTTGAAGAGGAATTTTTCTCTCCAGTTCTTAAAATACATGAATACATTTTGAGAAATGCTTACCAGTCACACTGCTGTCAGCCTTATAATAATGCACTTTTACCACAAATTTGTCACTGTATTGTGAGAAGGTTTTTGTCTCCCCTTGGCTGTTTAGACATATGGTGCCTTCTCACTTTAACCTGCATTTCTTTGGTGCCAGGTGACTGTCTTTTTATTTTTTGCTAATCCCATTTCTGTGGCTGTGACGTCCATGTGAGTACTTGCCTTGTTACACCATAGATGAAACTCCACGCATGCAACTGGTTTCAAGTGGGCACACATATACTTTGTGATATCTCAGTGGCTGTGTAGTCTTGTTTTTTTGCTGGTTGGTTTGTTTATATGCAGAAACTCACCCAATTGATTTATAAAGGGTCTTGTCTACTACAACAACATTCAGTTCATTCGCTTAATCGTGTCTGACTCTCTGCGACCCTATGGGCTGCAGCACGCCAGGCTTCCCTGTCCATCACCAACTCCTGGAGCTTGCTCAAACTCCTGTCCATTGAGTCGGTGACGCCATCCAACCATCTCATCCTCGGTCGACCGCTTCTCCTGCCTTCAATCTTTCCCAGCATCAGAGTTTTGTCCAATGAGTCAGTTCTTCGCATCAGGTGGCCAAAAATATCAGCATCAGTCCTTCCAATGAATATTCAGGACTAATTTCCTTTAGGATTTACTGAGAATGCAAGAGCCATTATTTTTTAGGCTATGAATCTTGGTGGTCTCATTCCAGTTTTTTAAGCTTTGGCTAGTTTTCATTCTGTAGAAGTTTGAATCTTGTTTTTAAACCTGCCAGTCTTTTATTTTTTGATTTCTTTCTTTACTTCGTGGAAGTTTCTAATGATTAAAATGACTGGTCTGTTGCCTGATACTGTTCTAAAAATAGTGGTAGAGGAAAACCGTTACTGAACCAGTGAACCAGATGGATAGTCCCTCCCCACGCGGGACACAGGAGGCAGTGCAGCTCCTCGGCTGTGTGACTCGAGTCTCCCGTAGCTGGGCAGGGGCGGCCGAGTGTTCCCACAGAACACCAGGGCCCTATCCCGGGGCAGCGAGGGAGGCGGGCCTCGTGGGAGTGGGCCACGTGCTCACGCTGGTTCTGCTTGCAGCTCTCGCCAGCCCCGTCCTGGGCCTGAGGGAATGTACCAGAGGCTCGGCCGTGTGGTGCCAGAATGTGAAGACGGCGGCCGACTGCGGGGCCGTGCAGCACTGCCTGCAGACCGTCTGGAGCAAACCGACTGTGGTGAGTGTCGTCTGGAACGCCTGCCCGCAGTGCAGCGCTCTCTCCTGCCTCCTCTTGTTTGCTCCTCCCCATGACCCTGGGGAGGCAGGACCTGTTTGTCAGGGGCGCTGGGCGGGGTACCCACAGGGAGTGATGGAGGGCTGGCGTGGGGAGGCCCCCCTCTGCCAGTCAGTCATGTCTTCATGCGCAGACGGGCAGGAGGCCTCCGCATGTGCCCCACTCTGTGCTCTCTGCCCCAGATAAGGTGTGGCTGCCATTCCCGGGGCTGCACCCATGGGTACAGCTCTGCCCTTGTCACTCATCAAAGTAGATGCTAAGCTTTTGAAAATCTTTTCCCCCTCTTTTGCTATTTTCTCTCTCTGCCTCTCAAACAGGCACATCATTGATTCAGACCCTAGAGCTTGGTAGCTGTCGAAATTTATTTCCAGTTACAGCCAACCTGGAAAAGATGCCACTGATTTTTCATCTGAGCAGTGATAAATATATAGCACATTAATGTGGGAAAACTCTTGAGATGACAGACCTCAAGTGCGCACTGCACGCAGTCTGAACCTTCTCAGGAGACGCCCAAGCTCTGCTGCTGAGTCAGCCGACTCTGGGAAGTGCTTCCACCCATGGTACAAGCCAGCTTTGACTGTGTGGAGCCTGAAGTCTTAACACTTGTCTGTGGCTCCTAGTACTTCACTAAGAGAAGAAGAGTTAATTAAATAACACTGCTCTTTAAGTTTCTGAATTCACTCTTGACCTGCCATCTGTGGCCAAAATTTCAGATTTTGTTTCTCATTTGCTTCTGGTCTTGTTTTTAATACTGCTTCCTCTTTTGAAGTTTAGTGTGTCATGAGGGGAGCTTTTTAGATCTCTCTCTCTCGACAGGGCAGTCTTAATGGACATCTGAACCTCACGGGCACTCATTCAGGATGGCCGAGTGGCCCCATGCATGGGATTAGCCTGATTAGGTCTGAAGGTTCAAGGCAGTTTCTCTAAATGCAGCTGAATTCACAGGTGTTCCTTTATCTCACCTGTGTCAGTTGAGACGTGTCAGTTCCTTCTTCATGGGTCGAGAATCAGTTGACGTACAGAAGGGAACACCCCACAAGCTTTGAGGACTGGCTAGACTTTGCATGGTCCTGGGTCACGGAGGGGTGCCAGGTTTTCCGTCTCTGAGCTCTGCAGTGGTGACGTGTGGCCCCCACTGGCGTGCAGCACGGCCCAGGAGGTGGAAAGCAGATGAAGGGCTGGCAGTGGCGTCAGTGTGAGTGTGCAGAGGGTCTGGCTGGGCCTGTTTCCCTGCCTTCCCCTCCTTTCTCTGCACCACAGTACCAATTTTCTCTGATTTTTGCTACTCTGATTTCCAGTTGGTTTTTATTTTTTTTTTTTCCAGTTGGTTTTTAAAAGTAGTTATTTACTTAGGCTTCCCTTGTGGTTCAGCTGGTAAAAGAATCTGCCTGCAGTGCAGGAGACTGGGTTCGATCCCTGGGTTGGGAAGATCCGCTGGAGAAGGGAAAGGCTACCCACTGCAGTATTCTGGCCTGAAGAATTCCAGGGGCTGTATAGTCTATGCAGTCACAAAGCGTCGGATATGACAGAGTGACTTTCACGTCACTTAGCCAGGTCTTGGTTGCAGCAAGCAGGATCTTCAGTGGACGTGAGCAAATTCTTGGTTGTGGCATGTGGGATGTGGTGCCCTGACCAGGGGTCAAACCCAGGCCCCCCTGCATTGGGAGCATGGAGTCTTAGCCACTGGACCACCGTGGAAGTCCCTCCAGCTGATAGATTTCGAGCCTCAGTTTCCTCACAGGTGTGCTGTGAGCAGGTATATGAAGCGTGGCTGGCGCCAGGCTCACTGAGCGCGGCGCCGAGGGGTGGGGGGCACTCTGTGCCTCCCATAGGAGCGTGGAGTAGTGATCGGCACACCTGATCCTCCCCTGTGGTGTCCGTGCTTCTCACCTGGGTTGGGGACTGGCCTGTGCCGTGTGTCAGAGGTGGCCCTGGCTGGATGGAGTGAGAAAGAAGGCCGTGGTGATCTTCAGCCACGTGCAGTGTGAGTTTTGTCTTACAAATACAGACCTCTCTTGTGTTCTTTCCTCTTAGAAATCTCTTCCCTGCGACATATGCAAAGATGTCATCACTGCAGCTGGTAACCTGTTGAAGGACAACGCCACCGAGGTGGGCCGCCACAGTGTGTGTGGCCGTGTGTGAGTGGCGGCTGTGTGGCTGTGCATCGGTTCCTCACAGAACTGTGATTCTGGGGTCCAACTGGGAATGGTCTAGGCCCAGGTGGGAAATAACTGTCCCATGGGCCACAGACTGTTTCTGTCACATGATCCCCCCACCCCCGTCCTTTAGAAACGTAAGAACCTTTCTCAGCCGCCGGCTGTACAAAAACAAGCTGTGGGCACTAGTTTGCTGACTCCTGAGCTCAGCATTAAATGCCCTTGGTTGACAGGGAGTTTGTATCACATGCTGTTAACCTTTAGGTTCATTTTTTGGCGATTTCTGCTCAGAGTTCCCTGTGCCTGTCAGACTGCAGGTCCGAGCGTCTCTGTTTTGAATAGTGCTCGCGTCTGCTTTCTGCCTCATTGGTCTAACAGAGCCATGGCTCCTCACTAGCCCTCTCCCATGTCCTTTTCCCTGAGGGCCGCTGGAGCTGGAGGGCCTCTTGCATTCTGTCCGTTGGCGGAGAAGAGGTCCATTCTGGTCTGACTCTTGCCTCTGTCCTCTCTAGCAAGAGATCCTCATGTACTTGGAGAGGACCTGTGACTGGCTCCCTAAGCCGAACATGTCTGCCTCCTGCAAGGAGATCGTCGACTCATACCTCCCAGTCATCCTGGACATGATTAAAGGACAGATGGTATGTGATGGAGAAGAGCCTCTTTTTTTAGGGCACCTCTGAAGCCAGGGGAGGTTCCAGATCAGGTTACAGTGACCATGATGGAGAGTTCATTGGTAGATTAGGATTTTGTCAACAGATCTTTTCTACAGTTTTAATATCCAGAATGGCTTTGGCACAGCAGGCCACTCAGCTTGTAATGGTCAAGGGTTGGGGAGGGCATAGGAAATACGGGAAGTCATAGAATTATTGAGGGAATGTAAACTGGTGTAACAGTTATAGGTGTTGGTTTGATAACTCATGTCAGCCATAAGGATGCTTGACTTTCATTTAGTAAGTATCTGTTATGCATAAACCGCATGTCATAGGTTGGGTTTTCAGCAAGGAACAAGGAGCCAAGTTTGTGAATTTGGAAGAACTCTAAAAACCTCTAGTGGGGCGGGGGTGTCCTGGGCGGGGACCACAGTTTTGGTGTGGAAAGCAGGGCTCACCACAAGACCTCAGGCCATGTTCCAGCATTGCCGGTGCAGTGGGGAGTCCTGGGAGGGGTTCACGGGAGAAGCGACAGGATCCTTGTTCAGAGGGGTTGATCTGGGTCCCACCAATGGGGAGCTCCGAGAGGGGAAGCTGGCGGGACGGTCAGGTATGAGATGTGAGGCGGGTGGGGGAGGCGGAGAGCCGCACGTTGTCTTAGAGGATAAATGGACTAGACCTGCTGGTGGACGGGGCTGCAGGCAAGGGGAGAGTTAGTCGTGCCTTCCAGGTTTGTGGCCCGTGCCTCTGGGAGGACGATGGTAGCACCATTTGTTAAAATGGAGCTGCGGAGGGTTGAGTGGTTCAGTTTGAGGTGCCTGTGAGCTGGGCATGGGCACGTGAGTCAAGCAGGGAGAATTCTGAGGCACCAGGTGGCCTGTTTGCTTCTGGGGCAAGGGTTTCCATTTGGGCCTCTTTCCCCCCAGAGCCATCCCGGGGAGGTGTGCTCCGCTCTCAACCTGTGTGAGTCTCTTCAGAAGCACCTGGCGGAGCTGAATCACCAGAAACAACTCGAGTCCAATCAGATCCCGGAGCTGGATATGGCTGAGGTGGTGGCTCCCTTCATGGCCAACATCCCCTTCCTCCTGTACCCTCAGGACGGCTCCCACAGCAAGCCCCAGCCCAAGAAGGTGAGGCGCCGGGCCAGGCTGCTCAGGGCCCTGTTTGGGGTTGGGGTGGAACCAGACCTGAGACACAGAAGGGGCAATGTGTACAGTTCTGAACCCGGGGCCTCATTCCTTCACCTGACTCCACAGTTACCCCAGCCACCCTTCAAATGGTTGAGCCACGGAGATTCTGAAGAACTGGGATGTTTAACATGCCCCCTTTCCTGTTAAGTTTCACTGTGATAAATGCCTGCATGGTTTTAAACTTCAGTCACTTTAGAGCCTATAAAAGCACGTTAGGAACTGTTTAGGGACTCACTTCTAGTGCTATAGTATGAGCATGTAGGAGTCTGAATACCCTGAGCTGTTTAAGGAGGGTGTAGAGCCTAACCACCCCGTCTGTCTAGGCTAATGGGAACGTCTGCCAGGACTGCATTCAGCTGGTAACTGACGTCCAGGAAGCTCTGAGGACCAACTCCACCTTCGTCGAGGCCCTGGTGGACCACGCTAAGGAGGAGTGCGACCGCCTGGGGCCTGGCATGTCCGACATGGTGAGCCTTGCCCCCTGCATCGCAGGGTGCTCTGGGCCAGGGAGCTGGGCTCTGGAGATAGGAGTGGGACAGCCAAGAAAGCTCACTTCTGGGGTACCACTTCAGGTTCCACCTAAGGGCCCTGAGGAAGAGATCGTTCTTCTTTTCTCTCAGTTGCCACGTGTGTGAGGAACAAGAATAGAACCACGTAGAACCCTGGTTTGAAAGGTTGGGCTGTCGTATGTTCATAACTGTGCTGTCCCTGCCACCCGCAGGGCGGTTCCCTGGGGGAAGCTCAGGCCCCTGGATGGCAGGAGGCTCGCCCAGCACCCCTTCTTTAACTCTGGAGGATGTTGGTCCTGTGGACTCAGAAATTCTGTTAGCTCCACGAAGGTTTTATTTCTTGGACCCTGTTGACATTAACCACACTCATGAGATTGACATCTAAAACCAAATGCTGTTTAATGCCCGACAACTTGGAAGCTAAACCTCTGTTAGACCTGGACTCCTGGGTCTGGGTTCTAGAGCCACCTTTCCAGGTGGAGCTCTGGAAGCTAAGGGTCCCTTTCTGTCCACGTAAACCTGGGACACTCTTAGCCTCATTGAAGAGTCTTTGTATGTTTGCTATGTCAGTTGGCTTCCCCAGACTAACCTCTCTGAGGGCTGTTATATCACCCTCCGTTTTCTTGCTTATAGACGCTTCATAGTCATGACCAGAGGGTCTGCAAGAAATACCTAGATATTTATGAAAATCATTATAACTTAACTGGATTATACTAGATTTAAACTTTATAATCCTGTCTAAGAACATGTTAAATGAATTTGGGAAGTAATCTCAAATTGATCAGTGTATCTCACAGTTACCCTAAATTGCCCCTGAGTAGTTGCTGTGTGACCTTGGGGAAAGCAAGGGCCATAAAAGGAGATTGGAGGACCTCATCTCTAAGGGCCTTTGGAAAACATTTTCAAAACACTTTGCCATTTTTTGTCTTATTGAGGCTGCCCAGAATAGACATTGATAGGATTCTGCTCTTGGAAACCTGCCTTGATATTTGCATATTGATACTGTTGGAAAGGCTGGCGTGTTGGTATATTGTTGTAGCAGTGTTTTACTAAAAGTGTGTTTCTGTCTCTCCAGTGCAAGAACTACATCAACCAGTATTCGGAAGTTGCTATCCAAATGGTGATGCATATGGTAGGTAGCATTTCTCTTTGTCTCAGGCTGTGACTTCTAGGATTTTGAAAGTTGTACAGTTTATTTTTCCTTTTTTACCTTTGAGTACTGAATTAAACCAAAAGGAGCCCTCTTTGACCACCTACAGTTTAGTACCGCCCCCTCGCGTTCCCCGGGCCGGGGAAGGGTGGGAGCAGCCTGACCTCGGGACTGCCGTGGTGGCTTCCTGGCGGCCTGTTTGCCTCTGTGTCTGTGAGCCGGCCATCAGATTTCCGGTATCTGGCCTCATTCTGGGACCCGTGGGAAAAGCTGCTCTGTAGCTTGGCCAGGCCTGAGGATTGCTCTGTTGTAGCCTGAGTTCTGAACGAGGAGAATCCGCCTCCCACGGTTGGTCCTCGCTCTGCAGCAGTGTCGGCTGCGGCTGCTGCTTGAGCCCGTAACCGCTGCCCTTGCTTCTGATACATCCAGGTGGTTGGGGGTGGTCCTCCACTATTAGAGGCAGAAAACATCCATCGCGTGGAGGGAAGCCAGCTAGCTCCATGCAGGGAACGGTACAGAGCAGGGTGGTCTGAAGGCATCCTCACACAGGGAAGATGCCCTGGCCTCGTAGGATCTATCTGATCCGCAGCGGGTGAGGGGTGGGTTGTATTTAATACTGCTTTCTCTCTGTCATGCTGACTTCCTAACTGCGTTGAGATTGGCCTACAGTTCTTAAGTTTGTTCTCTAACCAGGGATCAGAAAGCCATGGCCTGGTAGTTTTATTGGAGTATAGTGATACCCATATTTGCACTGTAATAGTAGGATTGAGCAGTTAAGACCTTAGGGCTGTAACGCCTAAGTGAGTTACTCTCTGGCCCTGATCTGACCACTCAGGGGTTCCATCAGGCATAATAGAATTTTTGTGGAAATATTACTCACACCCTGCCTTGTTCTAAAAATAGTTTAAAGGCAAAGGGCTTTTGCATACAAAGACATGCTGCTAAAGCAGGAAAAAATAAGCCTTTGATGTGGCATGGTCTAGTTAAGTGCTTCGTCACAGCTAACAAAATATTTTTATTATTTTTAAAAATCATGCTGTATAGACATATTTGGAAATAGGGATAATTACCCGTATTTTTGCATTTTTGTCTAAACTCGTCTTGGTCATTAAATATACTGCATGTACAATTGCTAAATGGCTGCATAATATTTCCACTGTACAGATAAAATTCCTTATGGCTGGTGTTGAGGTTGTTTTCAGGTTTGCTCTTAGGATAAACCGTATGATGAACATCCGTAGAGCCAAAGAGATAGACATGCACATCCCTGTTTTTTCCCCTCAAGATAGGTGAATGGTAAGTAAGACTGGATTGCTGAGTAAAGGGCAAGGCTTTGGCGCGCGGGCTTGCCTCGAAGACGCCACAGGTTTAGTTTCGGACCACTGCAGTACAGCGAATCAGATCAGGATAAAGTGAGTCAAATGGATATTTTGGCTTTCAAAAAAATTTCATTTGAAATTTCATATGAAAGTTACGTTTGTACCACACTCTGTGAAATATGCAGTAGCATTAGGTTTAAAGAAACAATGTATATACCTTAAATAAAAATACTTTATTGCTAAAAAATACTACCACGGAAGCCTTTAATAGTAGTAACATTAGAGATTATTGATCACACAGATCACCGTAACTAGTATAAAAAATTTGAAGTACTGCAAGAATTACCAAAATATGACACAGAGACATGCAGTGAGCAAATGTAACAGAGGGGGTCAGTAGACTTGCTTGAAGCAAGGTTGCCCCAAACCTTCAATTTGTGTAACCTGTGACGCTCACCAAACTGAGGCATGCCTGCATTGTCAGACCAGCCTTCCAGGCTGGCATTTGGCCACCTGGGGGCAGTCTGCCCTGAGACCTGGGCCAGGGCTCCATGGCCTCTCTGGGTGTATTTGATGTTCTAAGACGGTGCTCTGATTTGAGCAGCCCCGTGTCTTGTTCCCGGCTGCTCATCACCAGCCTGAGGCGAGAGCCTTGCAGGCGAGGTGGGCTTGGCTTCTGAGCTAGGAGAGCCCTTCATAACTGGTGCTTTCCGGGGACTTGCTGCTCAGGGTTCGGATTCGTTGTCAGGGACAAGGGGACGGTGCACAGACAGGCTGGACAGTGTGGTCTGACCCTTGAAGGGAGAGCAGCTTTCAGGCCCCCATGTGCAGGCAGTAGTAGGCTCAAGGAAGGTTGTTGATAGATGCCTGAAAGGGCATTTCCCCTAAACTTCCGGTGACAGACGTTTTTACACCTAGTTAACTGCTTGATTATTGTTGTTTTAATTTTTTCTTAACTGTTGTGTCCTTTCCTTTATTTTCATCTCCAATTTCCTGTTTGTTTTTTTTTGTTCAACAGCAGGATCAGGTATGTGATGGGGGTTTGCTTGTAGTAGTGGTTTGCTGCTGCTTGTAGTTATTTTGCTCATCTTTTTTTGTATCAGCTCTGACAGATACAAGGAATGATTGTGACAGGTGGGCTCCCTCTCTCTGTTAACGAATCGGCTGGCAGGGGGAGAGTCTACATCTCTCCTGTGTGATTCAGCACTGGAGGGGTCAGGGGTTTCGTTTCCCCTGCAGGGGGACCCGAAAATGAAGCCTGCAGAGCCTTATGCTCTGGTCAGATGGGGGAGTGGCCGGCCACGCGCAGGCCACCAGTGGGTGGGGAACCGTGGGTGGCGAACCGTGGGTGGCCTCTGGCCACTGCTTTCTGCAGTGCAGGCCTGAGTCCAGGGGGACGCCTTGTTTCTGTCAGGCCTCGGGAGAGCATTGCATGTCACAGTCATGTTTCTCATCAGCCCGGAAATGCTTCTGCTGCATGAGTGAGTCATTTGCAAATAGCGAGCAGACTGTTCCCCTGTCTGTTGGATCCAGAGAATTGGAAACAATCTCTTGATTATAGCTTCTCCTCCTCCGGGTGATGGGGTCCTTTGGGTTCTGGAGCCACATGAGACAGCTCGAGAGCAAGGCCATTGGTGGCAAAACCTGGGGACTGAGCCCCCCGATTGGACTTACTGAACCAGTGCCCTTTCAGGGTTGTACTGAGCACTGCCCTCCTCTAGTTCTAGAATTCAAGATTTTCAAAGGTATTACGAAGTCTAATAGGAGAACACCTTGGTTGAAATATCTGAATTTTCACATAGGCGTCCTCGAGGAGTTAGTATAGCAAAACTGGTCAGAGACAAAGCATCCATACCTCCTGATCTTGGTCTTTTTTCTAAAAAGCTTGCTCTGTCTCCAACCCTTCTCTGATTTTTTTTCCCCATTCTTAAAGCCTGTCAGAGATAGGATACCATGAGCCATGGCAGTGGGCTCGCTCTCTCCCATTAATAGGGCTTGTTTCTACAATCCTCTTCTCGCTGCTTTATGGTTTGGTGGTGGGAGGCAGATGCCGTCGGGCCAGAGCAAGCTGCTGAGCGCGTTTGTTTACAAAGTATACCCAGTGTGTATACTTCACTTGCTTTTGGCCACCTTCATAGTGAAATGGTTAAGGTGTTGTCCAGACTCTAGTTCTCTGTGGTTTGGTGTCTGGAGGGGAAGGGGATCAATCTGTGGATCTTCTGACTTGAACAGCTTCATCACTTGGGGAGACTGGGCTTTGGTGTGTGCTGTGTGTGTGCCATTATGAACACAGGCTGTGATTTTATAAAAAGTCAGTGTTTCCCCGTAATGCATCATTTTTAATGGTCCTGCCACCGAAAGATCCGGTATGGTTTTATTTGTAACACCTGGGGCTTAGTTAGGTCATGGGCATGCTTGGTTCTTCCTCCAGAAAGAACATATAGCTTACTTCCTCCTGAGAGCAAGCCAGCTTAACAGGAAAACAGGTTCTAGAACAGGCCAGGTGGCCTTGGAGAGGATTCGCTTGCCGGTGAAAGGTGCCAGGGGTCGTGCTTCTGTGGGTGCTCCCTGGCTGGAGCGACCTTGGTTGCTGATCTCCCTTCAAAGCTTTGCATGGCCTCCTCGGTACATGTGTATTTGCACAAGCCCCTTAGATTTAACATGAGTCTTCGCCTGACCAAGCTTTGACACTGGGTCTAGGATGTTCCTCCGGCACCGTGACCTTTGTGTGTAGAGCGTGGGACGGTGTGTGGGGGGAATGCGTGCCTGCTTCTTAACAGCTGCTTCTGTGCTCTTTTCAGCAACCCAAGGAGATCTGTGTGCTGGCCGGCTTCTGTGACGAGGTGAAGGAGATGCCCATGAAGACCCTGGTGCCTGCTGAGGTGGTCTCAGAGAATGTCATCCCCGCCCTGGAGCTGGTGGAGCCCATCAAGGTAGCCGGTGCCACTGGTTTATGATGGCCCGCCCTGCACAGCACACACGCCTGTGGCTCCCTGCTCGGTTTCTAAGGTTACTTGAGTTGGGGACCATTAGTTTACAGCATTCCCCTAAACTAAGCAGCACCCTCGTTGTCATATGTTTCTTTCCCGAGTTACGTTCCCTAGTGCTCATGGGATCAAGTCTGCGTTTTTAACACACCTTTCAAGGCCACTTTCCAGTGCCTGGCTCCAGCCAGATCTTCCTGATGCGCTTTCTGTGGCCGCTCCCGCATCCTTCGTCACACTGTAGCCAGGGTCCCAGCTCGATGTTCCCAGAACACTCCCAGGGTTTGTGCAGGAGCGTCTCTGGGTGCTGCTGCTTGTGTTGTGTTGTTTCCTGAGCACCCTCCACTTGGTAAAGATCTCCTTCCTTCGATAATTGACTTCTGTTCAGTGTTCTTGCCTGGAGAATCCCAGGGACGGGGGAGCCTGGTGGGCTGCCGTCTCTGGGGTCGCAGAGTCGGACACGACTGAAGCGACTTAGCAGCAGCAGCAGCACTTCTTATGGGTGAGGTAGTGTTCTAGAGATTGAGGCCTACAGTAGTTCGTCAGCAGTGAACAGAACCACCCTTGTGTTCAAGGAGCACCCAGGCGTGCGGTGTCTCACCACCTGGCACGCATGTGCACTTCTTGTTCTGGAACTTTCCATGTTAGTGTTGCTTGACCTTTAGTGGTCTTGTTTCTTCCTGCAAGCTTCTCAGCATATGCCCTGTGTGGACCACGCATGGGTTAGGTGTCTGACTGCCCTTCCCGCTCCTGCCCAGTCCATATGCTCAGAGGCTGTGGCCCATCTCGCTGACTGCATTAGTGGCCAAAGTGGAGAAGTATAGCTTGTACTCTTAGACGTGTGTGGTACTTAAAATTAAAAACAAAATTCAGTTCCTTGGTTACGCTGGCCACATTTCAGGTGCTCTGTAGACACACATGGCCAGTGGCTGCTGTACTGGATGGTACAACTAGAGAAGGTTGTCATGGAAAGTTCTGTTCAGCATTGTTTTATCAAAGATAGGCTCTAGAAAAGCAATCTCAGGTGCTGAGACTTGAAAGTCAGGAGACGATCTCAGATGGGTTTAAAACTGTCTTCTAAATAGTAAAATACTGGGTCCTCTGTTCTACTGCCTCCTTCATCTCCCCAGAATGAATGCTGAATGATGAGGTGACTGGAACCAAACAGATGTTGAATGGACAGCTCTCTAGGGTTGGGGGACAGTTACTGCTTCTCGTCCTCGTTTTGGGCGGGAGGTGGAGCATTAGGGAAAGGGCCAGGTTTCCCACTGTACAGGAATCGCAGGGCCCAGGGCTCAGACACGAGGAAGAAGCCCCGCCCTGTTTGGAAAGCAGCAGAAAGTGGCTTCTGGGCGACGCTAGCCCATCCTGGCCTCGGCCCCCTTTTAGAGGAGCAGGACCAGGGGGCGAGGGGAGGCTCTTGGTGGCAGTGTTCTTCTCCTGCCCTTTTAACAGAAGGACCCAGCCCCTGCAAAGGCTGACATTTACTGCGAGGTGTGCGAGTTTGTGGTGAAGGAGGTGGCCAAGCTGATTGACAACAACAGGACGGAGGTACGTGGATCTGGGGGCGTCTGCCGTGGCAGAGGGACAGCTCTCCTGGCCCTGGAGCCAGAACGGCCTCGTGGGAGGACCAGCAGAAGACCTGGGCTTGGCCCTGGCGGGTGAGGGACAGCAGCCTGGAGGTTGGAACACCCACTCCCCACCAGCAGGTCCCTCTGGGCTGGGGCTGGAGGAGGCACCTGCCCTGCTCTGAGCTCTAACCTTTGGGGGACAGCACCTTGCTTGTTGGCTGGTTTCCTGGTCCCATCAGCATTTTCAGAGTCTCTTCACCCCCATGTGGCCTCCCATCTTCTCACTGAGCCTCTCTCGTGTCTCAGGAAGAAATACTTCATGCGCTGGACAAAGTGTGCTCGAAGCTGCCCACATCCTTAGCTGAGCAGTGCCAGGAGGTGGTGGACACCTACGGCAGCTCCATCCTGTCTATCCTTCTGGACGAGGCGAGCCCCGAGCTTGTGTGCAGCATGCTCCACCTCTGCTCCAGCCGGGGGCTGCCGGCAGCGACGGGTGAGCTCCGGGGTGGTTGGGGCTGGCTGGCCCCTCCTGGGTGAGGCGGGGCCTCGCCGCCTCTGAGCCTGGGCTCTCTCGTGTAGTCCGTGTGATGCCAAGGAAGGACGGTGGCTTCTGCGAGGTGTGCAAGAAGCTGGTGGGCTATTTGGACCGGAACCTGGAGAAGAACAGCACCAAGGAGCAGATCCTGGCTGCCCTCGAGAAAGGCTGCAGCTTCCTGCCGGACCAGTACCAGAAGCAGGTATGCCGTGGGCTGCTTTCGGCCCAAATGTCAGCACCTGCTCGGGGAGTGTAGGCGCTGGGCACTCATCGACTGTGCCTCTGGGTGAAGTTTGCCATTTCTGCCTCTGGCGTGGAGTCCACTGGAATTTTCTTAGAGGTGCCCTGTTGGCCCCAGTGGAGCCACCGGGAGGAAAATGAGCAGGTGTGGGTCGGTAGTTCACCTGGGCAGGGAGGCTGGCAGGGCCAGGAGTTCTGGCAGAAGAGCCTGTCGAGCACCCGCCTTGTCTGCCCGCGCTCTGCTTGCACTCACCCAGACCACGCTGCTGTTTCTCTGACAGTGTGACCAGTTTGTGACGGAGTATGAGCCAGTGCTGATAGAAATCCTGGTGGAGGTGATGGACCCTTCCTTCGTGTGCTTGGTAAGCCGTGTGCTAGGCTGGTAGTTTCCTGGGCCGTGCCGCCTGGCAGGGGAGTGCTGTGTGGACCCTGGAAGGGTTCCTCTCAGATCTGGGGCTGGAGGCAGAGTCTGGGGACAGTGTGTGAGAGAACCAGGCTTCCAGGCCCCACCACTTTACCGAGCAACCTTGCCTTTTTGGGAAAGTGCTTATTAGAGCTCTGATTCTAGCTGCTTCTAGCAGCTGATAATCTCAGTTTTGAAAAGGGGTTAGGTGAGCAGACCTAATACTTTCTGCTCCTCTTGACCATATAGAAGATTGGAGCCTGCCCAGCAGCCCACAAGCCGCTTTTGGGAGCTGAGAAGTGTGTCTGGGGCCCGAGCTACTGGTGCCAGAACATGGAGTCGGCAGCCCTGTGCAACGTGAGTGACTGCTCTGTGGGCCCGCCTGCCAGGCCCATGCCTGTGCTCTGGCGGAGTGTGTGACGCCGAGGAGAGGGAGGCTCAGCTCTCTTTGTCTTCGGGTTAGGATGGGGGCGTGTGGTCACCAGCAAAAGCAGGGCTCCCTGCGCTCTCGTCTCAGGGGTGCTGGGTGGCAGGGGATGTTCTCCAGTGTACTTTGCTCCTGCTTTCTTGCTTCTGCTTTTGGTTCACTTGTGACAGGGTCAGGTTCATAGGAAGTCAGTCACCCGAGGGATTGCACAAGGCCTGTTGGATTCTTGCACAAGGCCTCTTGTCCCTTGGCTCCCTCTTGCCCTGACTGGAGCCTGGCCTGGTTCTTCACCAGGGCCTGGCAGAGCTCTTCTTGAGCCACCCTGGGCGCTGGCTCCCAGCTGGGCGGCCACTCCTGGGTGACCTGTGCTGCTTTCCTGGGTGGAGACGTGTGTCTCAACTTCTGTTACCTGGTGTTTCTTTGCACAACTTTCTCTTCTGCGCAAATCTCTCTGTGGGGATTCTTTCAGTGAGCCAGTGTTGAGGGTGTGAGGCCCCCCCACCTCAAGCCCTTTGCCCCAGTACCCTGCCCTGCAGCACAGTCCATGGTGGAGTGGGATCCCCCGCTTTCCTGGGTACTTGGGCCAGTTCTGAGCTGGTATGAGCAGCTGAGTGTTAGCTGAGGAGTTTTGCCTTGGGGCCCTCTCTACAATCAGAGGGAGGGGTCCTGGCCCTACCTGCAGGGGCGCTGTTCACCCACTGCTCTGGACTCTTGCCTTACGAGTCTTAGAACCCCACCACATACTATGCCTGGGTTTAAGGGAGATAATGGCCTGGGTTTTCAGCATGTGTGCCCTCCGGCTGATCTGGGCCAGGGTGTCGGGTCCTCTTTCTGGGTGCAGGCTCGTGCTAAGGGGCTAGCGGTGGAGTGTGTCACCTGCAGACTAAACTGTCCCTTCTCTCCTGTCAGGCCGTCGAGCACTGCAAGCGTCACGTGTGGAACTAGAGGCACGTTCCATCCTGGAGAAGCTGCAGCGTCTTTTCCTGCTCGTGTGTCTGGGGGAACGAACACAGATCTGTTGACTTTGTTATAGAAATAGGACCCCCTCTCCCTCAGTCCCTTTCTTCTCCCCCTCTTTGTGGCGTTGCTGTCAGTGGCATGCTGACGTCGTTGCTTTGGTGTCCCTTTCTCTGCTAGACAGATGCCGACATGCGTACACTGGAGGTCTTCTGAGTCTGTCCCGAGTCTGTCCCTGCGTGTGGTTATGTGGAGGAGAGGGGGCTCTGGCTGGGACGTGAGCCGGAGCCTCCGGACGGAGGTGGTCCGTCCTCCTGGCTGGGCTTTGGGTGCTGGGGCCTCTGCCTGCTCTAACGAAGGAGTAGAGTCACCATCCCCTTTTGTGGCCTGCTGACTGCAAAACAAAGGCAGTTTTATATGACAGATGGGAGACTTAGAATAATGAGGCTTTTTAAACAATGCGGTTCTCACTGTAACAGAGCTGGGAGGGGACGGGGCTCGCTACCCCTGGGTCAACCTTCAGTTCGGCTTTCTTGTCTTTCCTGATGGATGTGGTTTTGGAGTTCTGTGGTTCTGGGTGGGAGGGGAAAAAACCAGTTCAGCTGAACGCGCCCTGCTAGCTCTCTGTGGAGGGCCTGTGGCTGCCTGTGTGTGTGTGTGTGGGCCCTCGTGGCGCCTCCTGCCTGCTCGTGCCCACCCTGGTGCCCAGCGCCAGCACCGCTTTGGGCAGGACGGCCCCTCCCCTCCGACCCCCTCTTGTAGATGTTCTTTTTGACCTGCCAATAAATGTGGATGGCAAGCTCCTAAGCCTCTGGCTTCCAGGTAGAAAAGGTCTGCTGGGTGTGCCATCCCAGGGCCTCGGCTGCCGCCCTGCCTTCTCTCCCGTTTGGCTGCTTCTGTTCCACTTCCGGTTGCCAGGAGAGAGCAAGACATGCGGTTGCTATTAAATGAACTTAATGATTTTTTGGTTTGTTTTGCACTAGAATTTCTGTGATTTAACAATAAAGTCTGTCAACCACAGCCTGAGTGTGTGTGATACCTCAGCCAGAAGAGTTTGGCTTCTGAAGGGCTCTTGAGGCTGTGAGCTGTAAGTGCCCAGCAGTCCTCAGGCCCCGTTTGGCCACAGGAATGAAGTCCCATCTCTCGTTCTCCGTGGCAGCCAGTGGTCAGGGAGTGCCCCCGAAGATGGGTCCAGCTCTGGCCCGTGCTCACCCCCACCGCCCCCCTGCCCCAGCCCAGCCCCACAGGTAAGTTTACCAGAGTAACATGCTGGTTCCTTATGAGTTGCTTTTCTTTTTAAAATTCAGACCATTCCAGAGACGTTCAGTGCGTACCAAGTGAACAAAACCAAGGGTAAAATATTGAGGGAATAACTTAGTTTAAAAGGGGGATACACACGAACATTCTACATTCAGAACCCAAGGGAACATCAGTCGTTTTCTCTCTCTGAGCCGGGAACGTCTGGGAAGCCAGTGAAATGGAGCGGGTGCTCTTTGCTGACATTGACTGTGTCCGTGTGGCGAGACAGGAAGGACTCACTGCCCAACCTGCATGTCCAGTCAGGGCTGTGGCAGAAATGTGCTGGGGCTTGAGCTGGAGTCCAAGAGTCAAGGCCAGGCCGGGCATGCCTGCCCTGGGCTCCCATGCAGTGGGCTAGGGTTGGGGGGACAGGGCCGGCTTGGCCTCTTTCAGCTCAGCCTGGGCTGAGTTGGACCTCAGACTCCTGGAGTCTCGGTGACCCTCCTTACCTCGTCCCTAGATGCTTACCATTTGTTTGGTTTTCTTAGAAAAATAACATTTTATGAAGGTAGAGATCAGATGCTGAATGAGCGTCTGGCAGAAGTGGAATCTGGGCAGCTGAGGCAGGCCCTGTTGCTGGGCCAGCCCCAGGTTGTGTGCCCAGAGCTGCCCCCGGAGGGGCCCGCACCCCGGAGGTCCTGCCCCTGCTCTGGCGCCTGGAGGGGCTGGGCTGCTCATACCAGGTGGGCTCCCCCCATCGAGTCACAGCTCCGTGATCTCCAGGGGGCTCTCCATGATCACGTCGCGAAGCTTATGCAGGGGTGTGGATTTGGCAGACTCTGTGCGGGCGTTGCGCTCAAAGGCGCTGGCCTCGGCCGTTGTCAGCGTCTCCAGCGAGCGGCCCAGGCCCTTCTGGTCATCCTCGGGCAGGCTGTTGAGGTCAGTGGCCAGCAGCGTGCCCGTGCTCCCGTGCATCACATGGATCCCGTCTGGCCCTCTGAGCTCGGTAGGCGGCCTGTGGCAGAAACGCAGGCTGCCCTGGCCGGGGCTGCGCTCCCCTGGCTCCTCTTCCAGCTCGGTCTGGATCAGCTGCAAGAGGCCAGGACCCCCACATGCTCAGGGCCTGCCCCTGCGCAGGTCAATGGCCCCAGAGTCCCACCTGCTACGGGCTTGTTTTCTCCTTACTGCACACAAGGAACCCTGGGCTTGTGTCTCAGAAGCCTGCGCAGCCTATGACCGTGTTGCTCAAACTGGGTACAAAGGAGAACCATAGATACGTCTGGTGCTACAGGTGTGTTTCTGCAGAGCATGGGGTTCCTATGAGAATCTGTGTAAGTTCCTGTATTCACTCTGAGATCTACGAAGATCCCGTGACTGCAACTGTGGAACCTGGACTTGCTACCGGGCTGGCCTCAAGCAGGATCAGCTCTCACTGTGGCAGGTGGGAAGTGTCCACAGTGGAAGCTGGAGGGGACTGATAAGGTCGAGCAGAGTCTCAAGAATGGTGCTTCTGTCCTGTGTGGAGCTTTTCAGTTTTCATCTATGGCAGTGGGGAATATTGGCCCAGCTGGAGATCTGAATTTTTTAGATAAAGTCTGACTGTTTAAAGTGATTGACGCGGCACTGCAGTCAGTTTCTAAAAATGACATGATCTCTCAGAGATACCTTCTTGGGGGTTTCTCAGTTCTGAGAAACACTGCCTCAGCACCCACCCATCCCTGAGAAAGCCCACTGCAGAGTCCAGAGAGCAGAGCCCAACTGACTCTCTGGACCTCCACCCACTGCAGTCCTGGGTCCCGGCTGCATCTCAGAGACTCGGAGGAGGATGAGAGAGGGAGAGGGAGAGAGCACCCCCAGGGCTGGGGCACAGCACACAGCTCCCGGCCCACCCGCTACCTCGGAGATGGAGGAGTGGCTGGAGGAGGCTTTTTGCACCATCCGCTGTGCAAAGAGCTTTTTGAGCCGCAGGTAATCCTCCAGGACCACCTTCAGCAGCGAGCCCTGGGGGAGGGAGAGGGTTAACCCCCACCAAGGCCCTCCCCTTCCTGCCCCACCCCCCACTCTCCCCTAACAGGTGAGGGTAATGGAAGGTGACTCTGGGCATCTGATCCTAGGGTAGAGGGTGGGAGCAGAGCCTGCTGACAGCGGCCAGCCAGACCCATGTCGCCGGAGTCCTGGCCTTGAGGCCACTCAGGCTGAAGCAGCTCATCAGCCCAGGGCCACTCTCTGTTCTGGCCCCCCAGAGGGCAGGTCTAGCTGAGGCCCTAGAGGTGGAGGAAGCTGTTTCCCAGGACCCTCCCCTGTCCCTGCATCCTCTGGAGTAAGTCCAAGCCCAGCCAGGGGTCTGGGTGCAGGAGCCTGCCAGGACAACTCACCTTGATGGGCCCCTCCCGGATGATCTGGCCCAGCTTGGCAATGTTATCATACTCCTGGATAGCAGCCCGCAGGTACCGGTCATCGTCAGGCTTGACCGCTGCTGGTTCACGCCCGAAAGTTCCCTGGGGAGAGGAGGTGTTGGCTGGAGCAGAGGCGGACGGCGCGCACACACGTGTACACACAGGCACACACGTGTACACACGTGCATGTCCCGCATGGCTGTCCCCGCCCGCTCTGGCCCAGGCTCACATGGGTGCGGGTGGGGCTGTTCCACAGGTCAGCGACCTCACTCAGGTTCTCCGGCAGGTCATCCTCGTGCTCAGCCTGGGCAGCCAGCTCCAGGTTTCGGCAGAAAGGATCCAGCCACACAGGGTTGGCCCTGCAGATGGAGTGGGGTTGGGGGAAGGCTGAGAAAGGAAGGCTGGAGTGGACAGACACTTCTGATGCCTTTGAGGGAAACGGGCCCCCACTGTTTCTTTGGCCGTACCTGGCACAGGACTGGGGGTTGAGGGTGGTAAAAAACGCCCCTTGCCTGTGGCACCTGTGGGTGATCCTCCCCTCAAAGATCCCACAAGAACCAGGACAAATCCCCATCTGGATCAGCTTTGGTGCGGAGGCCGCCCCTTGCACCTGGTGCCCAAAACCGATGTCTCCCTGGAACTTGCAGCCCAATCAGGTTGGGGAGCCCAAGTCAGGGTGGAGAGAGGGTGTTTGGGCCAGCAGGGGGCACCCACACCCCAGGTTTCAGCCAGTCCATGATGCCCTCAGGGCCTGAGAGGCAGTAGGGACTTTACCCCAGCTTGGTCCAGGGTGTGTCTCCCACAGTGCACCCAGCAGGGTTCAGGGACCCCACTCACCCATCGAAGGAATACTTGTTGGTGTTGGGCATGTCCATGATGTCAATGAAGCCACGATTCCCTGTAGGAGAAGGGTTGGGGTGTGGGGTAGAGGGGTACACCCTGCTGGGGCTGGGGAGCTGGGCCTGAGCCAGCCCTGTGAGGCCCTGGTGGTCACTCTAGGGCCTCAGGGGCCCCTCCCATCTCCCCACCCATCACAGCCCTGTCTTACCTGCGGAGCCAGCCACGATGGCTTTGAGCTTCCTCTTGTGTCTAGAAAGAAGCAGAGGGGCTGGTGAAGGAGGCTGGGGCTGGACTGGCACCTTAGGGCCTAATGGCCCTGCCTGCCTCCATGACTGTCCGCAGTCAGCCTGTCTCAGGGCAGGGCAGTAGGGGTCACTCACACGGTCCTGTAGTACCAGTTCATGAGGATGAAGAGCATGGCAGCCAGGAAGAGGAGAATGGCCAGGACAATGATCGCCATCTAGGGGAGCAGGGCCGGGCCTGAGTGGGTGGGAGCACCCAGGGCAGCACGGGGCCTGGGGGGGTGGGTGTCACCAGGGGTACCTGCAGGGCGGACATGTCATCGGGCGGGCGGACAGAGATGGCGGGCTGCACGTCCAGGACATTGTAGTTCCGGAACAGATTCCTCAGTTGCTCCTTGTTTTCGTCGATCATCTGGATCACCCTGGGCGAGGGGGCAGAGGCCTCAGCCATTCCTCAAGAGCTCGTCCCACTCAGGCCAGTCTGCCCCCAAATTCACCCCCCCACCAAGCCTTGTGAGGTTCAGGCCCCCTCAGCTCAGATAACCTTGTATCTTACAGCTTCACCATCCCTTCGCATAAGATCCTATTTGATCCTCACAATTGCTGTAATAGTCCCATTTCACGCATGGGAAGAGTAAGGCTCAGGGTAGATCTCTCTGTTCACACACCTTCTCTCTACCTGCCCTGCCCACCCCTGGGTGAGAGCCCCCCATTACAGCAGCCATGATGGTGTTACCCTGCTCCCCAACTCCAGGGTCAGGGAAGGCTGACAGACCCAACTCCAGGGCAGGGGGCAGACAGACAGACAGCTGAGCACAGATGCACACCCACCGGTCCACATCCAGGATGCGGTTGGTGTCGCGGTTCACCACGTGGATGAGCAGCTCTGTCTGTGCGAAGTTCACCCGGCCCTTCTTGTCCACGTGGAACTGGGTGAGAAGGGCATCATGGGAGGCGTGGCAGGACAAGGCGTGGGAGGGGCAGGCCTCTTCCAGCAGCCCCTCCTGCCCTGCCAAAACCCCAG
Source organism: Bos grunniens (assembly GCF_055505025.1). Lineage (NCBI taxonomy): Eukaryota > Metazoa > Chordata > Mammalia > Artiodactyla > Bovidae > Bos > Bos grunniens. The sequence continues at coordinate 18,253,752 of NC_141192.1, forward strand.
CACTACTGAATGCCCACCAAGGGTCAACTTCAAGGCTGACCACTGAACTGCACTGGGCGACAGTTATCAGCCCCATTTTATAGAGGAGGAAACTGACGCCCAGAGACCTGGAAGGACCATGCTCAGGCAGCTAAGAAGTGACTGATCCCTTTCATGCACCCCGATCTCTGCACTGCTCTGTCCCTGTCCTGGCCCCTCTTCTTGCTCCAGTGCCCCTAGACCCAGGGCAGGTTCCTCAGGGTACCTGAACGTCATCGGTGTTGACGATAGCACCGGTGATGTTGGACAGTAGGCGGATGAACTCCTCCTCAAAGCCACGCACGCGGTCGGGGATCTCGTTAATGACAATCTTGACCCGCTGGTCGTCCCTCAGGATATAGATGCCGATGACAGCTGTGTCATTGTGGCCAGCCAGGTCCCGGGCCATGATGTCCACCACAAAGTAACCAGGGCTGTAGGCCATGAAGAGGTCGAAGGTGCGCAGGATGCCATCCACACTCCCTGCAGGGAGAGCCCATGGCTGGTGCACTTTCTCTAGAGAATTCTGCTGCTGCTGCTGCTGCTAAGTCGCTTCAGTCGTGTCCGACTCTGTGCGACCCCAAAGATGGCAGCCCACCAGGCTCCCCCGTCCCTGGGATTCTCCAGGCAAGAACACTGGAGCGGGTTGCCATTTCCTTCTCCAATGCATGAAAGTGAAAAAATAAAGCGAAGTCGCTCAGTCGTGTCCGACTCCTAGTGACCCCATGGACTGCAGCCCACCAAGCCCCTCTGTCCATGGGATTTTCCAGGCAAGAGTACTGGAGTGGGGTGCCTTCGCCTTCTCCACTAGAGAATTCTAAGTTTTATTTAAACATGTGGCATACTAAAAATACAACTTGGGCTGCACTGGCCCAAGGATGACAAGCTGGACCCTGCCATCCCATGCTGGGAGGCTGCGGAGCACTTCTGAGCACCCCCCGTGTCTGTTTCTCACATGTAACACATGCGCCTTGGAATTTCACAACCACAGCAGAGAGATGACCGGCGGTGGTATGGCACAGTCTTCTCTTAAAAGACTGGATTCAGAGATTTAGATCTGGGTTCAACATCCGCCACTTTGTAGCTTTGTGACCTGTAGCAAGCTGCTTATTAGTTTAAGAGCAGTGGGAAGTTGGAGGACAAAGCGATGGTTGTCTGGTGGTGTGGCTGGAGGTGGCGGCACGTGAACCAGACTTTAGAGGGTGGTGAGGGGAGCATTCTGAAGGCGGAGATGAAGGTCAGGATGGTGTTACAGGAAGTGAACACAAAGGGATCCAAGGCCCGGGGAGGATGGTGTGAAGCAGGCTGAAGGAATAGTGAGTAGTTCAGCCTGAGTGGGACCCATGCCTGTAAGGGTAAAATAAGGGCTGTGGAACCAGCAAGCGGGATTAGAAGGAAGAGCTGATAGGTCTAGAAAGCCAGGCCAAAGAACCTGAATTGATTGCTGTGGGCAGTGAAGGGCAGGGAAGTGGCTGGAGGTTAGATTGGGACACCCACTGGGACACCTTCTAGAACCTAACCCAGAGATGCTCAGCTCTCCACACAGGCAGATGCACAAGCAACCATGCATACTTTTAGGGTGAAGTGTGCTTTTTGAATTCTGGCTCCCCAGTGCCTACCTAGTACAATGCCTGACACAGGGGAGGGTGAGATGCACAAGTGGAAAGAGGAGGATATATGGAAAGGAGAATGGGGAGATGGATGGGCAGATGAATGAATGGACGCATGGGTGGACGGATGGATGGATGAGGAGATGGGAAGAAGAGAAGAAAGTGGGTGGGTAGATACAGAGATGGATAGGTGGATGGCCGGATGGGTCAACAGAAGGACTGATGTGGCTGACTGGCCACCTATACCTTGTGGGACCCCCATAGACCCTATTTCGTCCAGACCTATACTCCATGAAGTGGCTGGAGCCCCTACCCATTGTGAAGACCTGGCCCACGTCCTCAGAGTCATTGGCCAGGGCCTGGAAGTAGTGGATGGCCAGGATGCTATAGAAGACAAGGCTGTTGTTGCCAATGTCTGCGTCCAGGGCCAGCACTTGGATCAACTCTGAGCCCACTTTGGCGTCGGTGGCCACTCCTGCAGGAATAGGCAGACGAGTGTAAGTGGCAGAGGAGAGGCCACCCCACACCCCAGGCCCAGGCTCTGGTCCCTGCACCTGCAGTGTACTCAGCCTTGGTGAAGCGTGGCGGCTGATCGTTGATGTCCTCCAGCACGACACGCACTTCCTGCAGAGTGAGGTCAGTGACCAGGTCAAGGGCTGGGGAGGGCCTGCGGGGAGGTGTCCAGCTGCGATTGCTTGAGGCCTTGACGATGAAGGAGAAGACAGCTTCGCGCTCCCTGTCCAGGTCCCTCAGCACCAGCAGACGCCCGTCGGGCTGCAGCTGGAAGTTCTTCTCTTCATTGCCGACTGAAGGGGACCGTGGCACAGCATGAGGGGCCGGGAGGGGGCACATGTGGGTCATTTCCAGCCCCAGCGTAGGGAGGCACCACCCTGCCAGGCCCCACCTGCAATGAAGTAGTACACGATGGCGTTGGAGCCCTCGTCTGCATCCACAGCGCCTGTCACATTGCCCACAAGGGTGCCACGTGGTGAGTGCTCGGGCACCGTCAGCAACTGGTACTGGGGGCTGCCTTTCTGCAGAGGGAGAGGGAGGTCATGGGACGCCAAGGGAAGGCCTGAGCCTCTGCTCCTGCCAGAGGGCACTGGGCAGTGCCTTCGTGGGTGCTGAGGGAATTTCCTGCCCAGGCCTAGAGAAACTGCTGTAACCTTAAGGGAGCAAGCGTTGGGCTGGAGAGACCCCTGCTCTGCCCTGAGGGAGTGTCACCCACGACTTCCTCCAGGAGGGCAGGGCTGGCTGGGCACATTCTCCAAGGTCTCCTAGGACCTGATGGGTGTTTGAACAAGGGGGGCTGCATGTGCACACATACACACTCTCACACACACACATACATGGAGTCTCCAGGAAACATCACGCCCTGTGTGCACACAAGATGAGAAAACTGCCAAGTTAGAGAGTCTGAGTCCACACGAAGAGGCTCAGCCCCAGCTCACTAGAGCAGAACTGACTTTCAGGCTCCTTTTGTGAGCGTGTATGCAGACACGGGAACGTCAGCTCCAGGAGTCAGGCATTTCTGTCTGCATTTTGACTGCTGGGTAGTGCCTTGACATAGTAGCTGTTCAGACAATATTTGTTCTGTGAAGTGCCGGGCAGTTTCCAAGTGTCCACGTGTGTCTACAGCACAGTGTGGACAGTGTGTGGTGTGACCGGCACAGGGGAGGGGTAGGCTCACTGGCGGCCTCACGAAGAGGGGTTCGTTGTCGTCGATGTCCTCCAGAGCCACCTGCAGCGGCTGCATGGTCTCATAAGGCACCGGCTGGCCCAAGTCACTGGCCACCAGGATGAGCTGGGGGAGGAGAAGTGCCGTCAGAGCGGACGAAGGGCCCCAGGCAGGCATCCCCGGAGGACAAGTCACTACCCTCGCAGACATTCTAGGTGGGGACTAGCGGTCCTGCGCCCATAAGAAAGTCTCTTTCTCGGCCGGCCCCGCCCCCGCCCCGGGCCCCGCCCCCTTACGCTGTACACTGCCTGCTTCTCCCGGTCCAGGCGCTGCGCGGTCTGGATGAGGCCGCTGATTGGGTCGATGGTGAAGTACTCCCAGTCCCGGTTGCCTGTCGTCTTCAGGAAGCTGTAGCGCACGGCCCCATTGAGGCCCTCATCCTTGTCCGTGGCGTAGACCTCGTACACGTTGGAACGCAGTGGGATCTCCTGCAGGGGGTACAGAAAGAGGCATCCTGAGAGAATCCCAGCTACCAGAGCAGAACATCCTTGCCACCTTTCAGCATTCCTAGGAAATGCCTGTCTGCTTAGCTGGACTCTCCTGGAGTCTGAGCACTTGCTAGAATGTTCCTTCACCCCCAACCCCAGCCAAGGCCACTGCCTACGGACAGTCCAGCCTTGGATCCACCATGTTCCAGACTTGGGGTGACCGCCCTTCCAGGGCTATCCCATCCCTCCATCCCACTGCATGCTGAGGTTTAGAAGACCCTGAGAACCACCCTCTGTTTCTAGGCCTACTACCCCAATCACAGGAGCTCTAGGTATCCCCAAAGAACACATCCATGCAATGGGGTCCCTGAAAATGGGGAGGGCATGCAGGGAGGGTGATTTGGTGGCTAGAGATTAGACATTTGGGTTCAAGTCTGTTACTAATTCACTCTGTGACCTGGCCACTTCTCTTCTCCGACCCTCAGGCTCCCAAGTCCCTTAAGTCTGAGCTATCAAAAAACCTAACAGACATCAACATTGGCCCATGAAAAGGTTGCCAAGGGCACAAGAAAAAGAACAAGATTTTGGCTTTCAGTTAAAAAAGCATCAGCTCAGCACGATTTCACTATCTCATTGATCACGACAATCAGAAACTCCAACTGGCAGTTACCTCTAATAGATTGAAAGTGGGATGACAGAGGTAATTACTTAACAAATGCTGGTTGTTCGAGAAACATGAATCTTTCAAATATGGACCCCTTGAAGGGAAAAAAAACCAAACTTAGTAAAAGGGGCCCTTTGGTGTGGAAAAGAACCATGCTTAGTCGCTCAGTTGTGTCTGACTCTTCGTGAGTCCATGAACTGTAGTCCACCAGGCTCCTCTGTCCATGGGATTTTCTAGGCAAGAATACTGGAGTGGGTTGCCATTTCCTTCTCCAGGGGATCTTCCGCACCCAGGGATCGAACCTGGATCTCCTGCATTGCAGGCGGATTCTTTACCGTCCGAGCCACCAGGGAAGTTACAAAGAACTAGATTATTATTAATTTATACGCTGCCTCATTCTGTAAAGAAGATTTGAGGCAGTGGACAAGAATGTATAAACTATAATAAGGGTGAATGGGTTAAAAAAATCAGAATAGAGAAAAAAATGATTGGCAGGAAGATGGAAACAGAGGGATAGGAGGGAAGGTGTGTACACGAACATGTACATCAATCAAGGTGGGCTGACCACTCTGAGCTCTCTAGTGAACAAAGAAAAGAGGGTCACTGTATCACTGCAGTAGACACAGGTTAAAAAAAAATCACAAGGTAAAGGTGTAGTGTTTTCTAGAGCTCAGCTCTGGGAGAAATTCATCGTGTGGGGCCTCAAATGAAACAGAGTGACAGCGAGGACTTAACACTAACATTCTGAGATGTGGAGAGATGCTGAGCCCACTGGCTCATTTTCATTTCGGGAGAAAAGAACAAGTGGGAGACACCCCAAGTATTCTTTCAAGCAGCATTTTGGGCTTTGGTGCTGAGAAGAAGGAGGGGGAGGGCAGGAGTCCTTCCCTATCTTTATAAGACATTTGAGAATAAGGCATGAAAGAAGAATTGGAAACAGACACTCAGCCACTTCCCCTTGTTTCTTATTTTGATGATCATCCTCAGGTCCCAGGCTGTCTCAAACACTAGTATCAGCAGGAACAAGAGACAGACAGGAGGGGCTGCGTGTTTATTTTGAGACAAGTATGGGGGAAGTGGCCTGTGGGGAAACTGTCCTTGGCAGACATTTAGGAGCGAGAGATGGGACACCTACTATTATTAGTCCCACTTTGCAGACGGAAAAAAAAAAGACTCAGAGAAGTCACTTGCTCAAGGTCATCTGGCTGGTAAGTGAGAGAGTCAGATGTGGGTCCAAGAGCTTTGGCTGGCACAGCCCTTCTTACTAACCGCTGTTCAGCTCTGCCCTGTGTGGCACTGAGCTGGCTGGCTCCCTACTCTGGCCTCAGTTTCCCTACTTTTGCAGTGGGGGCCCCTTCGGCCTCAGGCTGCAGAATGACTGCAGAATACAGAAGTAGACTGGATCCAGGAAGGGGTGCAGGTGGCAGGAGGCCCCGGGGACAGCAGTACCTCTCTGATGTGGAGGACAGTGCCATTGGGTGGGCGCACAAAGACGGGGCGGTTGTCATTGACGTCGATAACCTCCACCAGGAGCATGGTGGTGCCCCAGAGCGGGGGCTGCCCGCCATCTGTGGCCACTACGGTCAGGCTGAACCTCTCGTAGGACTGCAGTGGCCGCTTTGTGGTCACCAGGCCCGAGTCTATGTCCACGTGGAAGGCCTCTGGCAGGTGGGGTAGGAGAGCAGGGCATGGGTCTGGCTGAGATACCCTTCCCATCCCTCCTCCACCCCCGACCTTCTACCTGGCCTGGGGCTGCAGCCCCTAAAGCATCCTGGGAGCGGGGAGCAGGCTACGTACCCATGCCAGGGCCCTCAAGTGAGTAGGCCAACTCCGCATTGGAGCCCTCGTCCTGGTCGGTGGCCATCATGGTGATGACAGAGGTGCCTGCTGGCTCATTCTCGTACACGCTCGTGCTGAACTGGAGCTTGGAGAACTGTGGCCGGCAGTCGTTGATGTCTAGCACCTGGATCACCACCTGGAGGGGGGTTGTGGTCAAAGGTCAGGAGCGTAGTGGGGTCTGCTTCAGGTGACCCGGTGAGACAAGAGTAAGCTGGGGTGGACAGTGCCCACTGTTCAGTCTGACCTCAAAGTATTTCCTTAAGCCCTTGAGCCTTGGTTTTCTTACGTGTATATTGGGGACAAGAAGATCTTACCTCTCAGGGCTTGTGAGGCGCACCTGTGACGGTGAATGCGCAGTGCCTGGCCTGAATAAATGCTCAGCAGCTGGCACTGTGGTTACCAGGTGGTCTGGTGTCTGGGTCCTGCAGCGGGGACCCCTGCCCACCCACCTTCTACTCTGTCCTTCGTCCCTTCCTACAGTGGCCCCACACATCTGCCTCTGATCTCTGGACCTTAATGCGGGACTGTGCCGCCTACACTCCTGAGGGCCCCTCTTGCCTGGTGTTTGTGTCTGGCCTGGGACTTGGCTCTGTCTGCTGACCCCACAGCCCAGGGCAGGTCCTCTAGCTACACCAGGAGGCCTTTTTTTCCCCCCTGGCTGCTGTGGCTCTGCCTGACTGCATCTGTATCAGAGCTCTTCACAGCCTTGACACCAAGAACCTCTTTCAGTGCACAGAGTACTTTTCTACCTCCCGTCTCCTTGACTCAGCGCCCCTCTGGGAGGAAGGCCTCCCCAGGGCTGTCCCTGCCTCCCTTTCCCTGCATTGCTGACAGCAGAGGCTCAGAGAGGTTACACGCAGTGCGCTCAGCTAGTGTAGACTCCTGACTGCACATACTGTGTTCTCCCCACCACAGCGCCTGCCTAAGTGACAGGCGAGAACGACAGGTTGTGTGAGTGCTCCAGCCCTGCCCCCTATCTGCTAAGGAGAATTTTTCTTTGCCAACCCAGCTTCTTATCTCCCCACCTTTCAGGAGACTTTTCTTTGGATGGTTAGGTTACTACTGAGAAGTGGAAGAGCTGAATACAGAAAGACAGGACTGGAAAGGCCAGAAAGAACAGAGAAAAAGAAAAGAAAGCAGAGTCTTGAGGAGGACTCTGGATCGAAATGGGGACAGAGCGAAGGTGGGATGCTGGCCTCCCCAGAGCAACTGTGTGGATGCTAGACCTGGCCTGGGAATGGGGTTATGAATTCGATTCCTCATTCATGTTCTCTGAGACATTAAATAAATATAAATGCTTTATAATTATGTTTGGTTGCTGGACTGTGTTTCTTTCAATGGGACACCATGGAGACACTGGGCCATGTAGAGCCCAGGCTTTATCTGGTTTACACCCAGGTATGTGTGGGCTTCCCTAATGGCTCAGATGGTAACGAATTTGTCTGCAATGCAGGAGACCTGGGTTTCATTTCTGGGTCAGAAGATCCCCTGGAGGAGGAAATGGCAACCCACTCCAGTATTGTTGCCTGGAGAATCCCATGGATAGAGGAGCTTGGCAGGCTACAGTCCATGGGATCAGAGAGTTGGAAATGACTGAGAAACTGACTCTTACTTGCATGTATGTTTAGCTGCCTTAGTAGGGCTCTGACACAGCAGTTTCTCCTGCAGAGCCCCTGTCTCCCTAAGCCACAGCCACTGTGAACCCCGGCGATGCTCCTGCTTCTCCCTCCCGCCACCACAGCTCTCAGGGGCCAAGGCGGCCCTGCTTCTGCCCTGCAGCACCCATCCTGTAAAGGCTTTGCCTGCTGCCTCCACAACCACATCTTTAGTGTCCACACCAAGGTCCCTCACCTGCACCGAATTTTCTCGACGGTTGCTGGCCACATCCCCAGGGTTGTCTTTGGCCAAGGCAGTCAGGATATAGTGGTCCTTCTTCTCCCGGTCCAGAGAGGACAGCACGTAGATGTCACCCTAGGAGGGGGAGGGTGGAGTCAGGTCCTTCATCAGTTCGGCAGATATTTATTGAGCATCTGCTAAGTGCCGACACTGTTCAGGGCTCTGGAGATACAGCACTGAAGAGACACCAGCCCCGGCCCCGTGGAGCTCTTGTCCTAGTGGCTCTTCTTGCCTTCACCACTCCAGAGTCTACCTGGAGGTGGGATAAACAGCCCAGGCTGGAGCTCACTACCTGGCCAGGTACCAGGTAATGCCCCACAAGTATTCACAGTCATAGCGCCAGGCTGGGAGTATGTCTTATTGTTCACACCGAGAGGAGGGAGAGAAACCCGGCTGAAAGGGTAGAGCGCAGGGGGATGTGGGAGGGCAGCGGGAGGGAAAGTCCAGCTTCAGCCTCACAAGTGGGGAAGGCTCTGCCTGGCCAGCCAGCCTCAGGCCACAGGGCTCTCTCCCTCCCTCCTTGTACTGAAACGGCACATTTACCAATTTGCCGACATTCAAAATCTTGAGCTTCTGCATTCCCACAAGTCTGAGACTCATGGGAACACGAGGGCTGAGTGGTGGGCACTTCTTCCCTCTCCCAGCACTGAGAGTAGGGCCATGTATACAGTAGGTGCTCAGCTACTGTGCTCACTGTCTACAGAGCTTCCTATGCCTCTCTTGGGCAGTTTCAAAAAGCAGACTCATGGACTTGAATCAAGTCTTCTAGTCTGGTGAAGACTAGTGAAGACAAATCTCAGATTCTGTCCCACAAGAAGCAACTTCCAAAAGACTGCCCTACTTTCTTCCAGGTCTACTGGGACAGAAAGGCTGCAGTCTAAGGATATCTGGGACTCTGAGAACAGTGCTTGCCAACTTGACTGGAAGACCTCTGAGGCTACAGATGCCCAGGTGGCAGGACACAGAAACAGAGGGGTGACTGCAATACTTTTGGTGGCTTCTCAGCCTATGACCCTGGGCCCTTCCCACTTCCCATTCCCCAAACCCAGGCCCTCCATTGCCCACTTACTGTGGTGGGGCTGATGGCAAACTTGCCCTCACCATCCACAAGGCTATACTCAATGAGGGCGAAGTTGCCTGAGTCAGCATCAGTAGCAGTGACTGTCAGGATGACTGTGCCCACAGGAACATCCTCAAAGACAGCTTCCTGGAGCCCAGTGGGCAGAGAGAAAGCATGGGCCATGGTCAGTCTAGAGTCTCTGCCCTTGCCCAAGAAACTCACTGATGCAGACAGCCCAGAGCATCAAGCTACTCATGGATGGTCATTCCCACGGGACTTGAAGGCCGCCAGGGTGGGAATAGAAGATGCCCAAAGGTCCCAAGGAATGGGCATGGGTCCCAGACCCAGTGTGTGGGCCTGGTCACCCACCTGGTAGGACAGCTGGTCAAAGATGGGGTTGTTGTCATTGATGTCCACAATCTCCAGGTAGACAGGGATCTCAGCTGCCCGGGGTGGGGACCCATTGTCTGAGGCCCTCACGGTGAAGTTGAGCCAGTGCACTTCCTCATAGTCCACTGTCCGGTTGGCAATGACCTTCCCTAAGACACAGAGACTCTCACCGCCATCCTGGCCACCCCTCACTCGTGGAAGCTCTCTGAAGTGGGAAGAGAAGGATCTGGGGCTCTGAGGATGAGCACAAGGGGTCCACTGAGGGAGAAGGGTGGCTAGGCGTCACTGCCCAGCGGCTGGCCAGAGGGCCGAGAAGAACTGGTGTCTAGCTCTTCTCCTCACTGGAAGGGCAAGAAAGCTTTTCACAAGGCAGAAAGGGACTTCCCTGATGGTCCAGTGGTTAAGAAATCGCCTGCCTATGCAGGGGATATGGGTTGAATCCCTGCCGAAGGCAGGGGATATGGGTCTGTTAAGATTCCATATGCTGTGGAGCAACTGAGCCTATGCACCACAGCTACTGAGGCATACTTAGGGCCTGTGCCCTAAAGAAAGCCACTGCAATGAGAAGCCTTAGCACTGCAACTACTGAGCCCATGCCCTGCAACTGGAGAAAGCCCATGTACACCAACCAAGACCCAGTGCCGTCAAAAAAAGAAAAAGGGAATCGTTAAAAAAAAGTTGGGGGGGGGGATGTACAAAAACAAGTCGAGGACCTCCTCTTGGACACTTCTCTCGGCCTACTTGTCCCCTGAGTGATACGAATTGTGGAGCTTGAGTGGTAGAGAGGGTGAGGGATTATTCCAGGTTCCAGCAGATGCTGAAGGGGCTTCCGTTCTAAGCGGGAGCGAGGCACCCCATCCACGCTTCCAGACCAGGCATGCAGGGGTGACTAGAATGTTAACCATGTCGGCCCTGGTCCCGCCCGCTGAGGGGTCATGGTGGGACCTCAACTGGAGGGTGAGAAGTGATCCTGGCCCCTCTGGGAGGCTAAGCAGACACAGACAGATATTCCCCAGACTTCCTCTGGCAGACCTTCCCACCTACCTGCCGAGGAGTCTTCCAGCTGGACATAGCCCGGGGGCATCAGGTTCAGCAGGGAATAGGTGATCAGCCCATTGAGACCCTTGTCGGGATCCACAGCTGCCACAGCGATGAGCGTGGTGCCTGGGGTGGCCCCCTCCAGGATCCGCTCTGTGTAGTAGGTGATCCCGAAGGGCTTGAACTGGGGTGTGTTGTCATTGACGTCCAGGATGTTGACCGTCAGTTTGGCTGGGGTGGAGGTAGCAGGTGAGAGTGGCATGAGAGGCCTGGTGTGGCTGGGTCAGGCCTTCCTAAGTCTCAGCCGAGCCCGGAGAGGACGGCAGCATCTTACAGACCTCCCGGGGCTCCCTGAAGCTCGGCCCTAGCCTTGGGTAGTGGTCTGTGCCCGCTGACTCTGGTCAGGTCGCTCACTCTTCCATAGGGAGAGGGGCTTGGGTTCTGCCAACTGACTGGTAACCTTGGTGGAAGCCCTGGCCATCACTGTTGTGCAGTTTCCTAACTTGTCCCAGGAGACAGAACTCGGATGATCTGTAAGACCCTTTTCCATGATTCGACCTTTTGTTTCCCTCTGACTTGTTCCCTCTGTATAACCAGCCTGGGCCCTTTGTTCTCTGAGCCTGGGACAAGTAGCAGATGACTAGGTCCACCCTTCCTGAAAACTAGGGCTTCTGGGCTATAAAGATAAGCAGCCAGTATCTGCCAAGCCCCAGCCAGTATCTCCCCGACTCCAGCTGTCTCTGCCTCATGGCAGAGGCCACGCCATCCATAAATCCCCCTCCACGCTCCCTGCTTGGCAAGATTCAGTGCCTCTAGCAGCCCCTCCTGGCTCATGCTGCAGGCAGAACAGCCTGTGCCCAGCCACAGAAGGCAGCTTGCATGCCCTTCTCTTCTCCGCTGTGGTGTCTGTGGCTTCACAGACTTGCCTTGCTCTTTGCTGCCTCTGGCCTGACCATGTGGCTTCTTAGCAGATCTGAAGGTCCTGTCTCACATCCCAGCTATACCCTGGTTACCAGTTCTGACAATGGGATTCTGACCTAAGTCTCTATCAACCCATCCTTTCCTCAGTCCCCTTCCAGCGTCTACCATGCCTCCTTCCTACTCTGAGGCTTAGAGTTCAAGACACACATCTCTGGGCTTCTGGATCCGCCACTGTTGAGCTCTGCCTAACAGCAGGGACACAGGGCCACTCCCAGCCTCGCTGTAGCTGCCACCTTCCCCGGCCGCCACCCCTCCTCATGCAGCCTGACTGCTGGCAACCCCTGTAGCCGGTCTGCTGCTCGCCCCCAGGACCAGGCCTGCCTCTCTATGGGACCATGTGGGAGAGGCCTTACCATTTGGCACACTGACGGAGCGCTCTGGTAGGTCGCTGGCATTGTCAATCACAGAGAGAGTGACCTCATAGGTGGCAACCAGCTCCCGGTTCAGAGGGGATTTCACCATTACAGACCCTGTAGACCAGACCAAGTCAGGTTCAGCCCCAGGGGAACCCCCTAAAATCTGGGCCTCCCAGGGGTGCTCCTGGCCAACCCTCCCAATCCCCACCACGGGCAGTGGGCCCCAGTGGACCTGGGACTTGCCGTCTCCTCTGGCTGGATGAGACCACAGCTCCTGCAAGCTGGGGCATGTCGCTCTGCCCCTCACTCAGCGCTCACCAGCCCGGCAGTTATCTAACCTCTCTGTACCCCTTTGTCCTCATTTGTGAGATGAGGATGATTACTGTACCTACCGCAGAGGGCTATTTGGCAGATTATAACAATTAAATGAGTTTAATGTACTTGTAAAGGGCTTAGAACAGGGCTTGGCACATAGAAAGCACTATGTAATTGCTTGTTTAAAAAAATGCTTGTTGGAATTTCCTGGTGGTCCAGTGGTTAGGACTCCATGTGTTCACTGCTGAAGGCCTGGGTTCGATCCCTGCTTTGGGAACTAAGAGCCCACAAGCCACATTGCATGGCCAAAAAAAAAAAGCACCTTGTATTCCACAACACATGAATATACTGAACCATTAAACTTATGGTTAAAAATGGTTACGACGGTAAATTTTATATGTATTTTATAACTTAAAAAACACTTGTATTCTAGGGAGATCAAGCATAAAGGAAGGTCAGTGCATTGAAAATCCCTGATGGGGGTCCCTGGAAGGGACAGCAAGCAGTGGCACAGTTGGACAGTAAGGCCCACCCCCTTGTCATGATAACGGGGTTGCGGGGCATGGCATGGCCGCCTGAGAAAGGAGCTGTACAACAAAGAGCTGTTTCCTTCCCTCCTACCCACTGCCCCCAAGCCCTAGCCTGCTCCTGATTCACAGAGGAGCCCTCCAGAAGTTTGGGCTTGAACTGGACAGACAGTTTTGCTGATCTCAGGCCTGGCTCTGTTCTTCCTGCCAGTGTGAGGGCCTGGTGGCTCTTCCTCCCATTGGCCTCATCCTAGGGTGAAACCTCCTCTCTTTCCCAGCTCCCTCTCAGGTACTGGGGTGTCTGGGACTCCCTTCCCCCTTGGCAGACTCCCCCTGCTGAACTCCTGTCCTCCTCGGGTCCCCCATGGTGGGGCAGTCACTTACCCTGGGCCGCTGCCTCCTCCTCCTCCTCCTCTTCCTACTCTCGCTCCCCGTCCCCGAGGCTGGGGAGCGAGGATGGGGAGAGGGTGGCTGCATTCAGTCTGCAAAGGCTGGGCCACGGCCTTGGCCCAGGTCCCACAGGATGGGAAGGGTGGTGGGGGTGCGGTGGGTATGGAGGAAGGCGATGGGGTGAAGCAGAGAAGAGATGAGGTGGGAAGTGACAGAGAAACAGAGCTCAAACCTGTGGGCCTGCCAGCCATGAGGAAGAGAGAAGAGGGTTAACACCAGTTAGTTCAGGGTGCAGAGGGGATGGAGCAGAGCAGGGCATGGGGGACTGAAGGGCTCAGAGCTGACCAGGGCAGGAGATTTGGGAGGGATGGGGTGGATGGGAAGAGGCAGAAGGGTGGGAAGCTAGGGGAGAAAGGGGGAGCCTAGTAGGAGAGGAGCACCCAGCGGGCTGAGGCTCTAACAAGAAAGAGAGAGGCGAGCAAGGGAGGAGGAAAGCATGAGAAAGAGGGGCAGAGAAGACACTGGAAAGGAAAACAGAGAGAAGAGAGTCAGTTGGAGAGAGAACAGGAAAAAATGGTAGAGGCAACAGTATGCATAAAGCTGGGCAGGGGCATGGGGCAGCTCTCCATGGTCCTGAGAAACCACTGCAGTGGGAATGTTGCTAACCTGACTCAGGACTAAGTCATCTAATTCCTCCTAGTGGCTCCTGGTTTTCCTGTCTTCTTTTTCCCTTTGGGCCTCAGAGGCATATTGATTTAATCTACTCTGTAGTTGTTTGCACATGATGGTCACTGGCATTACTCTTGTTTTATGTATGTATCTTTTCCCTTCTGTTCTCACACTCCTCTCCCCTTCTCTCCTCCCCTTGGGCAATGTATTCAAGTGTATTTATTGAAAGTGTTCCTGAAAATCATGTACTGTTTTTGTGTATGTATTTTATATTTATGCAATGGGATTTGAGTATACACACACACACACACACGTATATATATGTATATAACCCATTCTGTTTCTTATCATTTTCAGTAAGTACTTGATTTTAAGGCTCCCTGCCCCCACCTCACGTTTCTCTGTGTGAGCCTCGTCTATTGCTTCTAAGCTGCCTGGTGTCCCATGACGTGTACCCACCACATTTTACTCTCCAGTATCCCAGGGATGGATGCCTTGGTTGCCCTCAAGCTCCTGTCACCAATAACACTGCAGTGAACATCCTCAAACAGTTTCATTATCAACCCGAGAACCTCCTTGAGACATATATCTAGGAGCAGAATTGCTGGGTCATTGGGTATTGCTGGATTGCTCTCTAGATAGGAAATTAGTCAAAATTCCTACAGTAGTATATGATGTCCCCACATTGTCACCAATACTCAATGCTGTCCAGCATCCTAATGTCTGCTGATCACGTATGGAAAACCAATATCTCATTGCTGTTTTACTATGCATTTCTCTGAGTAACAATGATTTTTAGCATTTTGTCATAGCCATGTTAGTTTTTCTGTCACTTCTCTGGGCCATCCAAGAAGTATACCTGTAAGTTAGTCCCATGTCTCCTCCTTAACTCCCCTCAGAGGCAAAAATGCTGAACTTTAAGAAAAATAATAAAATTAAAGTCAGAGTTATAAGCTGCAAAAATTGTGAAAGATAAGCCACAGTTTCCCTTTGGTTTGTGATAGTGTAAGAAAATCATTAAGGGTATACATATACACACATATAACATAGAAATATATATGTGTGTGTACATATATATGTGTGTGTGTGTGAAACTTAGAAAGAAGTTAAATGGCCTGGATACATATGAAGAAAGTGTTCAGCCACTCAGTTATTAAAGAAATGCATGTTAAAAACGCAATTTTCCTATAATATTTAACGCTATCACAAGTGTGGTGAGATGGGCACACTCACACAGTACTGGTAGAGTAAGATAATTAGGGAGCTGGTCAAGGGGGAGGAAGGAGAGAAGGGAGAGAGGGAAAGAGCCAGGGCAGAGATGGCAAAGAGAGGGAAGGATGTGGTGTCAGTAGGAGGGAGAGGAGAGGAGGAAGGAGCAGCTGATGGGTAGGGAGGAGCAGAGAGAGGGAGCAGCGAGGGGGGTAAGGGAGAAAGCAGAGAGCCAGGAGACTGGGCAGGGAGTCCGGAGGAGGGCCGGAGGGGAGCAGGCCTTTGTACCTGTGTTGATATTCACGGCAAAGGCATCCTCCTGGTCAGGCACCAGGCGGTCAGTGTCGTCCTTGGCCACAATGTCGATGATGTGGTACTCCAGCTCAGGATTGAGGTCACGGTCAATAGCGGTGACATTGGCAATGACAGTGCCTGGCTCAGCTGACTCCAGCACGCTCACCGTCTGGATGGGGTTGAGGAACTCGGGGCGGGAGTCATTGATGTCATCGATAAGGACAGTGATGATGGCTGTGCCCGAGAGAGGGACGGCGCCCCGGTCGGTGGCCACTACTGTCAGCCTATACGACTCCTGCTCCTCCCTGTCGATGGTGGCATTGCCGACGCGGACGATGCCGCTGACTGGGTGGATGAGGAAGCGGTCCTGAGCCCCAGCTTCTATTCGGTAGATCAGCTCCCCATTGAGGCCACTGTCCTCATCCGTGGCTGTGATCTGAAGGACTGAGAATCCTGTGGGGGTGGGAATGGGGAGCAGCTGACAGTTACCTTTTATATAAAAACATCCCACCAAGATACTTTCCTTGGGGGTCACAAGGGCCTCTTCCCACAATAGCCTTGCTAGCACCTATCTTTGTTATTTTGTTATATATTTTAAAATGTATTTATTTTTAATTGAAGTATAGTTGATTTACAATGTTGTACTAGTTTCAGATGTACAGTGAAGTGATCCAGTTATATATATATAATATATATTCTTTTATATTATAGGTTATTGCAGGAACATTAAATATAGTTCCCAGTGCTATATAGCAGGTCCTTATTGTTTATGTGTTTTATACATAGTTGTGTGTATCTGTTAATCCAAAGCTCCTAATTTATCCCTCCACCCCCAGCTTCTTTTGGTAACCATATATTTGTTTTCAAAGTCTGTGAGCCTAATTCTATTTTGCAAATAAGCATCCATCTTTTATGCATTTTTTTCACCTGCAATTTTCTACAAAAATGGTGTCCTATTTTATTTTCCTTATTTATTTTGATTTTGTCCTATTTATTTTGATTATTTGAGACTGAACAATTTTTTAATAATTCAATGATTTGTTGTATCTTCTCTTCTGCAAAGTGTCAGTTTTTGTCCTTTGCCTATTTTTGGTCAATTTATACAAACTATATAATTATAATAACTTGTGATAAATATCTTTTTTTCTCAGTTTTTAGTTCACCTTTTGATACTGGTTATATGATGTAAAGAAGTTGAAATGGTTCATATGTACCAGAACTTAATATTTTTCCCTTTTTTATGTTTTCCTATTTCTTAAATGCTTAGAACCTTATCTTTAAAGCAGACAAATATTCACCTGAAGTGTCTTCTCTTATTTTTTAACATTTTATACTCTTTTATATTTTCTTTAGGGTGTCTTTGGGTTTCTTTCTGGTGTCTGACATGGGATGAGAATCTACACTAAATATGAACAAATGTTTTGCACACTGAACAGTTTTCACTACTGGTTTTATCATTTCCTTTATGACATAATGTTACATTTCTTAATTTACCCATCACTGTTGCTGGGCTACTTTGTCTCAGAGTCTTGTGTTCATATCATGTGGTTTTAAACACTGGTAATATGTTGTAACACCTGGTAAGACAAATCTAGCTTTATTACACTTATTTTTCAAAATGTTCTTTAGAATCAAACTTATCTCCCAAATCATATTTGATTTTGATGGAAATCATGTTAATCCTATTTTGACTTTGAAACAATGTCTTTCCATACAGGAACACGGAGGGAACATATCTTAACAATTTTGTTTTGTTCACAAGACACTGTAGGTCTGAGAAAGGAAGGGAGGGGGACGTGGGTCTCCTGACCCCCTCTCCGCCCACCCTGCTGCCCATCCTTCTCCCCGCTGGAGGCGACTTCTGCCTCCAAACTGTGAGGCTGCAATCCCCACACACGACCAGCTCCCGTCTGGAGGCTGGGGCCTGACCCCCGCCTACCTGGTGGGCAGTTCTCCAGCAGGTGGACGGTGACAGCGGCAGGGCTAAAGGTGGGCCAGTTGTCATTGTCATCCAGGATGGTGACGAGCAGGTCAGCGGTGCCATTGAGCAGCCCGATGTCCTCAGCCAGCAGCAGCAGCTCCAGGACGGGGGGTGAGAAGGCCTCCCGGTCAATGACGATACCTGACCTCACTGTCACCACACCTGGTACCCAGCACCACCGGCCAGGGAGATACAAAGGATAAGAGATGTGGTGGAGAAACCGGGCAAGAACCAACCGAGGGGGGACAGAAAAAGGTAAGGCGTGATGGGGACAGAGATGAAAGAGGAGCAGAGAAAGCAACACAATGACTTTCTTCCTCCAAGGTTCAACGACCAATGTTTAGGGAGGTCCCCTCCCCAGGTGTCCTTGGCAATTCTCCAGAGTTCTGCCTGAGATGAGTGCCTCAGGCTGGAGGGTTGAGCAGCTCTGCTGAGAGAGGTGCCAGCACATCCCTCCTTGTCTCCTGTCACCAAATTGGCCAGGTCCAGACTGACGCAACACGGGAGTTTTGAGTCTGGTTCGAGGGTGGTTGCTTCCTCTGGGAGACTAGGGGCCCCATCCTCCAGCGGGGGAGGAGACAAGGAGGAGTGGGTTTTGGGGGCTCTCTACTGAGGCTGAGTTTATGTGTCAGCAGGTCACTTCTGTTGACCCCAAGCCTCTTCCTGGTTCTTCCTCGCTGGCCCCTGGGTGGCCTAATCCAGCTGTAAGATGGGGGCTGTGAGGAACAGGGTCTCTCTGGAGAGCCTGGACCCAGCACTGAGAAAGGAGACCCTAGATCTAGTGGTGGAGGCCGTTACAAGGAAGACTTGGAGCTGGGCTAGGAGAGCTGGGGGCGTGTGCAGAGGCCTCACCCGTGCTGTTGTCAATATCAAAGAGCCCGCTCTGGGCGCCCAGCAGCTGGTAGGTCACCACAGCGTAGACATCCAGGTCTGCATCCAGGGCCAGGACGGGCCCGTTGAGCACCGTCAGGGAGGTCCCTGGGCCGGGGGAGAGGGGTCACTGCAGGGTCAACTTGAGCCCCCGCCCACCCTCCCCCACCCCGCCCCGGTGAGCCATGGCTGACAATGGATGAGAGGAGGGGAGGTGAGGCGGACAGGTTGGGGGGCCCTGGGCCGGGCTACGGCAGCCTTGGCAGACTGACGCAGATGCTTGGGGAGCAGCCTCAAAGCCCTGCTGGGGAGAAAACACAACAGCAGTGAGCAAGCCCCTCCGGCCCGCCCGGAGCACGCCGGCCTTCCCAGCAGCCTTTGAGGCTGGCCACCACGGGAGGGTCTGGGGGCTCCCTGACGTCCCCTCCCCGTTTGGGGCCCTGTCTAGGTATGCACCTCCGGCCCAGTCTGCCCACGTGTGTGTGTACACGATGCTCCAACGGCTGTCTGACCACTCAAGGCTAGGACCCACATGTGTGCACCGGACTCCGTGTTTACACAGCCACAGCACTCACTCTGTAATGCTCGCAGGCCTGGGAGGCCCACGCTGTGCATTCTGCCTCCGCAGGCGGTTATATCTGCACATGGAGTTTATCGTGCAGGCACCTCTGTGTATCTCTGCACACGTGTAAGCTGCACATATGCCTCACATGGATGTGCACTGGCACATGTGTGAGCATATACACAGGCAGGTTTAAGATTCATATTCCTACAGGGGAGACAGCCAGCCAGAGACAGGGAGTATCCCAGCTCACCTCTTCCTAACTTAAGACTCCAAGCTCTGGGGGCTGGGGAGGAGTGAGAGGACGTCCTCGGGGAAGCAGTGAAGAGGAGACGCAGTGCATGTGTGCGGGGGAGAGCCACACTGATCTGTGAGGGGCCTGCCCCGCTTCTGATCTCACATGCTCCCTGAGCTCTCAGAAGCCTCCAGGATGCCCTATGCTCCTGGAGCTGGGGGAGCATGAAGAGTGGGCTTACTCCCCTCCTGGGTAGCCTTATGGCTAAGTGGCCCTTGAGGAGGGGAAGTGGGGCTCTTCTCAGTCTTGGGGACCAATGACTGCCTCCAACCAGACCTGCGGCCTCCTTGGTGGCCTCTAGGAGCCTGGCAGCCCTGGTCCTCCAGCCCTTCAGAGCTGCACTCCCTTCTCCCCACCACACCCTTCTGCACTTGCCAGCTCTGTGTTCAGCCAGGCCTCAGCTGGGCCCCGAGCAGGCACAAGGAGGTCCTCGGCATCTGAGCTCAGGGGGTGCCTGGTAGCAGCAGGGGTTCCCAGGTGGGCCCAGCACCTACCAGCAGGAGAGTTCTCCATCACCTCCGCCAGGTAGGTGCTCTCAGTAAAGACGGGGTGGTTGTCATTCTCATCCGCAAGAAAGATGAGCAGTAAGTCAAAATCCTGTGGGAGGCACAATGGGGGACAGGCTGAAGGCCATGTTCTGGTCTGGCAAAGTGCTCCAGGGGAGGAAGACTGGGAAGTGGGGTGGGAGGAAGGTCCAGGAAGAGAGGTAGATGATTAAAGAGCCCACACCATGGGTCCAGAGACCTGGGTTCAAGCCCCAGCTATGCCAGCAGCTCACAGGGTGGCCTTGGGCAAATCTTTTCCCTTCCCTGGGACTCAGTTTTCCAATCTGATGAATGGGGATCTTAACTCCTTTTCACAGAGATGTGTGAAGTTCACAGGAGAATGGATGTAAATGGTATTGAGTCATGTTCCATCTCATGATAAGGAAGGACTTCAGCCAGGAAGATGAACCTTAGTTTCCAGATCCTCTTAGCTGGCCTCATGCCCTGGTCAGAGTTCAGTCCGGTACTGCACTTCACACCTTTCAAAAACCACAGGTACAATCCTTATCTCTTGGAACCTCCCCAGTACCCTGGAAGCTTCTTCACTGCAGACATGGGGGAACCAGAGAAGGCGGTGATTACTCAAAGATGCCTGGCAACTTAGCAGCAGGATGGGGCCCAGCAGCCTCCAAGCTTCCTTCCCGTCACTCCATGCTGTTCCTTTCGGGATGCCCCAGGCCCTCCTAAGAGGGCAGGTGTCCGTGGGGGAGGGCGTGACAGCAGGAGGAAAAGGTAGGAGTGAGAGAAGGAAGGAAGGAAGGGAAGGCACAGGGGATGAGAATACTGGCGGTCAGCAAGGACCTCTGGCCTTAAGGCTCCTCAGCCTGTACAGACACGAAAACCAAGGCCCAGAAAGGGCTGAGCCATCAACTGGTCAGAAGGAGAGCTGAGATGAGCCAGACCCTAGGACTCCTGCCCAGGACCCAGACCTCATGGACAGGGAAGAGGGCTGACCCGACCCCTGAATGCACTGTTTGCTTTGCAATACCCATCTCCTCTTAGTAAAGAGAGACAACTTTTTGGCTTTTGAGGGAAAGTGAAGTGAAAGTTGCTTAGTCATGTCCGACTCTTTGCGACCCCATGGACTGTAGCCTGCCAGGCTCCTCTGTCCATGGAGTTTTCCAGGCCAGAATACTGGAGTAGGTAGCTATTCCCTTCTTCAGGCTCAGGGAATCAAACCCAGGTCTCTCAACTCAGGAATTGAACCCAGGTCTTCCACATTGCAGGCAGTCTGAGCCACCAGGGAAGCCCTTTGAGGGAAAAGCCACCTGGAAAATGTAACCCTTTTGGAATCCCAGAGTACATGCTGTGAGTACAGGTACCCCCTGCCCTGCTCGCACCCTCCCCCTCCCCCCAGTCCTGTGTGCCCAGATATCAGTGGTTTGAGGAGAAAAGATGCTAGCTGGTGTTTACTGAGTGTTTGCCATGTGCCAGGCGCTGGGCCAAGGACTTTACAGGTATTGGCTCCTTCGAGGCCTCGCCATGACTTTGGTGTGTGTCCACTTAGCAGAAGAGAAAGTAGACGCTAAGGAAAACTGACTTGCCAAAGCCACACACCCACTGACAGGCGGAAATGGGATTTGAACTGAGCCGTTGCTTACTGTAAATGCAATGCATCTAAGCACAGGCCATGCCACCTGGATAAATCCAGTGGAGCCGTGCCCCTCCCCCACCCCATCCCCTGCAGTCTCACCCTCCTGGCTATGCGTGGGTTCTCTGGGTTGTCCTTCACGGAGATGGTCAGCCTGTATTCTGGGATCCGCTCGCGGTCCAGGGGCCGGTTCACTGTGATGATCCCTGTCTGGGATGTAGAGACTGGTGAGTTGAGGGGTGACTTGTCCCCCACTTTGGGCTCTGGCTCACCAAGGCCCAACTGCCCTGCCTGCAGGAGTGTCTGTGGATGACCTCCCTAAATCGCTAAAGATACAGTTTGGACAACCACAGTGGGTTAGCAGGCCAAGAGTGCCCCCCTTCCTGAGAGGGATGGTCCTTCGGAGGACTCCAGGGGGTCAGCAGCTAGTAACACTCCAAGAGGCCACGTGAGGACTTCTTGGTGCACCTTGATGCAAACAAGGGGCACCAAAGCTCTGGTCTCATCTCTGCACATGACAAGCCGTGGGGTGACAGGGGTCCCAGAAGTGGCTCACTTAGGAATCCAAGACTCCACGCTTTCCAGACCCCCAAATGCCAATCGAGGGCAGAGACTTGAGGAGGAAGTGGAACCAGCAGAAACCCAGACAGTAGAGTAGCAAAGCCCCTAGGGCAGGGTCCTCTCTTTTAGCAAAAATCCTGGGGGCTTCCCTGGGGTCAGACTTGGCCCTACCGTGGCATTGATGGAGAAGGCCCGCTCTCGATTGCCTGCAGTGATGTTGAAGGTGAGGAGGGCGTTGCACCCGCTGTCAGCGTCGCTGGCCAGGATACGAGCGACGAAGCTGGAGATGGGGCTGTTCTCACTGATGGTGACATTCATGGGCAGGTTGAGCAGCACAGGGTCATTGTCGTTAATGTCCAGCACCCGGATCCCCACCAGCATCTGAGGCAGGTCAAGGGGGAGGAGGAGGTGAAGGAGGAGGACCAGGAGAGAAGGGGGTCTGGGGGAGATGGAGGGAGGGAGAGGAGGAAGAGAAAGGGACGGTGGACATGGTGGCCAAGGAGACAGTGGAGGTGGGGGCAGATGCAGCAAGATGGCAAAGAGGAGGCACCTGAAGAGGGAGAGGCGCCTCTGGTCATGGGGAAGAAAGAGGAAGAAAGGAAAATGATAAAGGCGGCAAGAGGATGAAAGTGAGGATAAGAGGGAGGCAGAAAAGGTAAAGAGGCAGGGTGCAAACAGCAGTGACAGGTGCAGAGGCCTGGCTGACAGCAAAGTCTCCCCTGGGAGCGCCGAGCGGCCGTGGCCGCCAGGCCCAGCCTCCACAGGTGAGCCCCACAAGGACTCGCAGGTCTGTTAGCGGCCCTGAGGGCCTGGACTGGCTCTAGAGCAGCCTGAGGCCGCTCTGGGCGTGAGGGTGGCAGTGTTTAGAGGCGTCTCTGTGGAGAATTCCGGGGGTGGGGAGGTGAAGCCAATGGTACAGGGCCCCCAGACTCACCGTGGAGCTGAGCGGGGGCACCCCTCTGTCTCGGGCACAGATGGTCAGGTTGTAGAAAGCAATGGCCTCCCGGTCCAGCTCCACATCCTTCCGGACCCGCAGCACCCCCTCCACGGGAGAGATCAGAAACTCCCCTGGGTGTTGCCCAGGAGAGGCTAGAGTCAGGGGAGAATGGCCAGGAGTGGTGGGGAGCCCAGGCCTCTTTCCGCTTCCTCCAGTGAGCCTTACAGTCGAGGCAAGGGGTCTCCAGCGCCCCCAGCTTCAGGACCTGCCAAAGGCTGGGACACGCAGGCGGAGGGGAACAGGTAACTGCTAGGGTACAAGCAGACAGGGGCCACTCAGGCCCTGGCAGCCCTGACCACCTGGGTATGATGGTTATGTTGAAAAGTGGGGGCTCCCTTTCTACACAGGCATTCGTTTTCTCTCCACCCTTGATCAGAAATCAATGAATGAAGGTATCGGAAACTTCATAATATGCTATTCTTTCCAGATAGCTCATCTTGCAAAACAGGATACTGGGGAAGGGCAAAGCTTACCACAGAGGAGCACCCTGCCAGTGGTGAGGCACTAGGGAGGATGGAGTGGGAGGGACTGAGGACGGGGAGCCCCCAGCTGCCCTCCATTCAGCTCTGGTACTGAGCCAGGTGGCGAGCAGCCAGGGATCTCCCGGGCCTGTGGCCACCCCTCAGCCCCTGGTCGGCCCTGACTTCCTTTCTCTGAGGTTTCTGAGGCCCCTCAGCTGGCCCTGTGGCCTCAGTCCTTGTCTTGGCCTGGCTGAGGGGCCAGATGTCTGGGAATGCCTAGAGTAGAGCCTCAGATTCTCAGGCTCTGAACGGGAAGAGACCTCAGACACCATCCCGTGTCCTTTGGAAAATGAAATGGGAAAGAAGGCTGATGGTTCAAGCTCCCACTGCAAGTTAACACAGCAACTGGACTCAAACCCAGTGCTCTGCATCTCAGCTCAGTGCACAAGGGCCTGAGCACTCAGAGCTGGCCAGGGTGGGAGGCGTAAGGTCAGGGAGGGAGTGGAGGAGAAGAGCAGGGGCGGGGGAATGCCAGGGGAGTGAGTGGGGTCCCAGCTGGATGGGAGCGCTCAGGGGGCTGACAGTGAAAGATGAACAAGGGAGGAGCAGCAGAGACCCTGAGGAAGAGGGGCTCCTCTCCATGCACTCCCCCAGGAAATGCGGACAGGGAGAAAGTTACTTCCTTCGCTTTCCCTTTTGACATTTAGGGGCAGAGGCTCAGGGTGGGGCACTGACTTGCTGAGACACACAGCCTCAGGGTGCGGTAAGGACAGAGGCCCAAGCTCCCCAACACTTTGCTCTGCCTGCTCCTCCACATCCTACCTCATAACTCTCTGCCCCCAGCTCCCACTGCTCTGATTCACCAAAACAGCCCATCTGAGGCCCACCTGCAGCTGGGAGTTCCCACCAGCCCTTCCTGCTCCCAGTGGCCCTATGGGCTACACCCTGCTTAGTGGGGGGCGGAAGCTGCTTGAAACAGGATTTCCTGAGCCCGATAGTCCAAGGTCTCCAGAGGACTGGGGATTCCCTTTGTAGGGGTTTCCCAGCCCTGTCTCAGAACCTGGCCATGTGTGAGCAGATGGCCAGCTGCCTTCTTTCCAAAGACAGCCACCTCCTGGAAGAAAGGGAAGAGGTTCTGAAGCTCAGGGGAGCAGGCTTGAGGTGATGGGGGCTGGGCCCAAGCTAGAGCCGCATGAGGTCAGATCAGTGAGGCAGTGGGCAGGTCAAAGGCCCCCCACACTGCAAGTTATCCTCCTCAGAGCTTGCCCTGGGGCCTGAACTCCCCATCACTCCACTGCTTCTGGAGACAGAGGTTTAAAATCAGAGGCTTTCCAACAGTCATATCCAGGTATGCATGCTGACTCACTCCTATGTGCCCTTGGGCATGCGATTAAATCTCGCCTTCATGTTCTCATCTGAAAAATGGGCTAATAAGGACAGGCCATTGCAGGGTGGTGCTGGTACTGGACAAGGCCCCGTTCATCCTGTGTGCTGGACCCACCGCAGCTCTTTATATCATTAGGGGAACCCTGAAAGGGAGCCCAGGCAGCCCTGTGAAGAAGCTGGGGGCTTACACAGAAGATGAAGATGTACGAAAGGGGTCCCAGGAGTGGACCTACCACAAGGGGTAGGATGTAGGTTCTGAGAAGGCTGGGGCTGGTGGCAGAGGCACAAGCGATATGGCCTGTTTCCCAAGTGCTCTTTGACCACGTGTCTCCTTGCAGCTTAGTGGGGCTCCAGTCTCCCCCCAGCAGGAGCCCCCTCCATGTTCAGACTGCAGTGGTGGGAAGGTGACCTTGAGGCTTGGTGGCCTGGAGAGCATCCCTTCACCCACAGTGTCGCTAAACCAGCTTTCTGCGGAAAATAGCACCCCACCCCCTGATTTACCAACATGGTGTCAGTGAACCCAGAGCTGAGGAGAGAGATGGGGAGGGGATGTTGTGACCTGTGCCAGCTGCTCCATCAGGGCACTGTCAGCCTCCCCACCCCTCCCAGCCTCTGCTCATCTCCTCTGGAGTGGGGGCTCTGTTCAGTGACCAGCCCCCGCCACCGCCGCCAGGTTATCCTTGGGCTCTGAATGTCTACTCTTGGCCTGCCTCCATGAGGCCCCAAGTTCCTGGGCTGGCCCCAGTCACGTGTACATCTAACCCAGGAGGCTCTGCACAGGACTGCAAAGGCCGGTGCCAGGGAACAGTTTGCTGGCCATGTGTGTGAGTCCTGCACCCTAGAGGCAGGTGCAGAGAGGGCCCCTGTCTGGGAGGGGGCACAGCTGCCCACCCAACACCCACCTGTCAAGCAGGCTCTGGCAGCCTCCTGAACAGGAGCAGGACTCCTGTTAAGTGACAGCACCTCTGTGTGTGACAATAGCAGAGAAAGGCCCAGGCTCTGCTGGCTGCAAAGCAGGAAGGCACAGAGTGCTTGGCCAGAGAAAGGACTTTTTGGGACATGACAGAGTGACATATCAGAACAGAGTGACCCATCCCAAGCTCTGGACAGCAGGGGCTCCAAGTCTGGCCTTACAGAAGTAGATTTGCTTTTATAGTCTCTTAATTGAAAATTCATCCCAGGCTCTATTCTCCTCTGTCAGCCAGCTCAATGCACTCCTCTCATCTCATGCCTTCATATATCTCTGGGGTGACTACTCCCAAATACCTCTCTCAACAGCAGACTTCTCTCCTGAACTCCTGGTTTGTATACCCAAGCCCTATCTGACATTATATCTGCTACTGTGGGCAAGAATCCTTTAGAAGAAATGGAGTAGCCCTCAGAGTCAACAAGAGTCTGAAATTCAGTACTTGTAGGCAATCTCAAAAACAACAGAATGATCTCAGTTTGTTTCCAAAGCAAACCATTCAGTATCACAGAAATCCAAGTCTATGCCCTAACCACTAACACCAAAGAAGATGAAGTTGAACTGTTCTGTGAAGACCTACAAGACCTTCTAGAACTAACACCAAAAAAGGATGCCCTTTTCATCATAGGGGACTGGAATGCAAAAGTAGGAAGTCAAGACATACCTGGAGTAATGGACAAGTTTGGCCTTAGAGTACAAAACGAAGCAGGGCAAAGGTTAACAGAGTTTTGCCAAAAGAACACACTGGTTATAGCAAAAAAACCCTCTTCCAACAACATAAGAGATGACTCTACACATGGACATCACCAGATGGTCAATACCGAAATCAGATTGATTGTATTCTTTGCAGCCAAAGATGGAGAAGCTCTACAGAGTTAGCAAAAAAAAGACCTGGAGCTGACTGTGACTCAGATCATCAGCTCCTTATTGCAAAATTCAGGTTCAATTTGAAAAAAATAGGGAAAACCTCGAGGCCATTCAGGTATGATCTAAATTAAATCCCTCATGATTTTACAGTGGAGGTGACAAATAGATTCAAGGGATTAGATCTGGTAGACAGAGTGCCTGAAGAACTATGGATGGAGGTTCATGACACTGTACGGGGGTGGTAGCCAAATCCATCCCCAAGAACAAGAAATGCAAGAAGGCAAAGAGGTTGTGTGAGGAGGCCTTACAAATAGCTGAGAAAAGAAGAGAAGTGAAAGGCAAAGGAGAAAGGGATAGATACACCCAACTGAAGGCAGATTCCCAGAGAATATCAAGGAGAGATAGAAAGCCTTCTTAAGTGAATAATGAAGAGAAATGGAGGAAAACAACAGAACAGGAAAGACTAGAGATTTCTTCAAGAAAACTGGAGATACCAAGGGAACACTTCATGCAAAGATGGGCACAATAAAGGACAGAAATGGCAAGGACCTAACAGAAGCAGAAGAGATTAAGAAGAGATGGCAAGAATAGACAAAAAACTGAACCAGTTCAGTTCAGTCGCTCAGTCATGCCTGACTCTTTGCAACTGCATGAACTGCAGCACACCAGGCCTCCCTGTCCATCACAGACTCCCGGAATTTACCCAAATTCATGTCCACTGAGTTGGTGATGCCATCCAGCCATCTCATCCTCTGTCATTCCCTTTTCCTCCTGCCCTCAATCTTTCCCAGAATCAGGGTCTTTTCAAATGAGTTCATGGAATATGACTTTTGGCATAGTCAATAAAGCAGAAATAGATGTTTTTCTGGAACTCTCTTGCTTTTTCCATGATCCAGCAAATGTTGGCAGTTTGATCTTTGGTTCCTCTGCCTTTTCTAAAACCAGCTTGAACATCTGGAAGTTCACGGTTCACGTATTGCGGAAGCCTGGCTTGGAGAATTTTGAGCATTACTTTACTAGCGTGTGAGATGAGTGCAATTGTGTGGTAGTTTGAGCATTCTTTGGCATTGCCTTTCTTTGGGATTAGAATGAAAACTGACCTCTTCCAGTCCTGGGGCCACTGCTGAGTTTTCCAAATTTGCTGACATATTGTGGGCAGCATTTTCACAGCATCATCTTTTAGGATTGGAAACAGCTCAGCTGGAATTCCATTTGCACGTAAAGGTAAGAGAAACCCAAGTAAGATGGTAGGCGCTGAGAGGGTGTCAGAGGCAGACACACTGAAACCACAATCACAACTAGCCAATCTGATCACACGGACCGCAGCCTTGTCTAACTCAATGAAACCAAGCCATGCTGTGTGGGGCCACCCACGATGGACGGGTCATGGTGGAGAGGTCTGACAGAATGTGGTCCACTGGAGAAGGGAATGGCAAACCACTTCAGCATTCTTGCCTGGAGAACCCCATGAACAGTATGAAAAGGCAAAAAAGATAGGACACTGAGAGATGAACTCCCCAGGTTGGTAGGTGCCAATTATGCTACTGGAGCTCAGTGGAGAAATAACTCAAGAAAGAATGAAGGGATGGAGCCAAAGCAAAAACAACACCCAGTTGTGGATGTGACTGGTGATAGAAGCAAGGTCCGATGCTGTAAAGAACAATATTGCATAGGAACCTGGAATGTTAGGTCCATGAATCAAGGCAAATTGGAAGTGGTCAAACAGGAGATGGCAAGAGTGAAAGTTGACATTCTAGGAATCAGTGAACTAAGATGGACTGGAATGGGTGAATTTAACTCAGATGACCATTATATCTACTATTGTGGGCAGGAATCCCTTAGAAGAAATGGAGTAGCCATCATGGTCAACAAAAGAGTCTGAAATGCAGTACTTGGATGCAGTCTCAAAAACGACAGAATGATCTCTGTTCGTTTCCAAGGCAAATCATACAATATTATGGTAATTGAAGTCTATGCCCTGACCAGTAATGCTGAAGAAGCTGAAGTGGAACAGTTCTATGAAGACTTATAAGACCTTTTAGAACTAACACCCAAAAAAGATATCCTTTTCATTATAGGGGACTAGAATGCAAAAGTAGGAAGTCAAGAAACACCTGGAGTAAAACCAAGGCAAATTTGGCCTTGGAGTACAGAATGAAGCAGGGCAAAGGCTATTAGAGTTTTGCCAAGAAAACGCACTGGTCATAGCAAACACCCTCTTCCAACAACACAAGAGAAGACTCTACACATGGACATCACCAGATGGTCAACACTGAAATCAGACTGATTATATTCTATGCAGCCAAAGATGGAGAAGCTCTATACAGTCAGCAAAAACAAGACCGGGAGCTGACTATGGCTCAGATCATGAACTCCTTATTGCCAAATTCAGACTTAAATTGAAGAAAGTGGGGAAACCACTAGACCATTCAGGTATGACCTAAATCAAATCCCTTATGATTATACAGTGGAAGTGAGAAATAGATTTAAGGGACTAGATCTGATAGACAGAGTGCCTGATGAACTATGGACGGAGGTTCATGACATTGTACGGGAGACAGGGATCAAGACCATCCCCAAGAAAGAGAAATGCAAAAAAGCAAAATGGCTGTCTGAAGAGGCCTTACAAATAGCTGTGAAAAGAAGAGAAGCGAAAAGCAAAGGAGACAAGGAAAGATATAAGCATCTGAATGCAGAGTTCCAAAGAACAGCAAGGAGAGATAAGAAAGCCTTCCTCAGCCATTAATACAAAAAAAGAGAGGAAAACAATAGAATGGAAAAGACAAGACATCTCTTCAAGAAAATTAGAGATACCAAGGGAACATTTCATCCAAAGACGGGCTCATCAGAAATGGTATGGACCTAACAGAAGCAGAAGATATTAAGAAGAGGTTGCAAGAATACACAGAAGAACTGTACAAAAAAGATCTTCACGACCCAGATAATCACGATGGTGTGATCACTCACCTAGAGCCAGACATCCTGGAATGTGAAGTCAAGTGGGCCTTAGGAAGCATCACTACGAACAAAGCTAGTGGAGGTGATGGAATTCCAGGTTGAGCTATTTCAAATCCTGAAAGATGATGCTGTGAAAGTGCTGTACTCAATGTGCCAGCAAATTTGGAAAGCTCATTAGTGGCCACAGGACTGGAAAAGATCAGTTTTCATTGTAATCCCAAAGAAATGCAAT
Source organism: Bos grunniens (assembly GCF_055505025.1). Classification (NCBI taxonomy): domain Eukaryota; kingdom Metazoa; phylum Chordata; class Mammalia; order Artiodactyla; family Bovidae; genus Bos; species Bos grunniens. The sequence continues at coordinate 18,283,447 of NC_141192.1, forward strand.
GCCAAAGAATGTTCCAATTATTGTACAATTGTACTTATTTCACATGCTAGGAAGATTATGCTCAAAATCTTTCAAGCTAGGCTTCAGCAGTATGTGATCTGAGAACTTCCAGATATACAGGCTGGATTTAGAAAGGCAGAGGAACCAGGTATCAAATTGACAACATCCACTGGATCATAGAAAAAGCAAGAAAATTCCAGAAAAAGGCTAAAGCCTTTGATTGTCTGGACCACAACAAACTATGAAAAATTCTTAAAGAGATGGGAATACCAGACCACCTTACCTGTCTCCTGAGAACCCTGTATGCAGGACAAGAAGCAACAGTTAGAACTGGACATGGAACAAAGGACTGGTTCAAAATTGGGAAAGGAGTATGTCAAGGCTGTATACTGTCACCCTGCTTATTTAACTTATATGCAGACTACATCATGTGAAATGCCAGCCTGGATGGATCACAAGCTGTAATTAAGATTGCTGGAAGAAATATCGACAACCTCAGATATGCAGATGATACTACTTTAATGGAAGAAGGTGAAGAGGAACTAAAGAACTTCTTGATGAAGGTGAAAGAAGAGAGTGAAAAAGCTGACTTAAAACTCAGCATTCAGAAAACTAAGATCATGGTATCCAGGCCCATCACTTCATGGCAAACAGGTGGGGAAACAATAGAAACAGTGGGAAACTTTATTTTCTTGGGCTCCAAGATCACTGTGGACAGTGACTGCAGACATGAAATTAAAAGACGCTCGCTCCTTGGAAGAAAGGGCAAGGAAATGAGAAACCGAGACAGCGTATTCAGAAGCATAGACACCACTTTGCTGACAAAGGTCCGAATACTCAAAGCTGTGGTTTTTCCAGTAGTTATGTGCAGGTGTGAGAGTTGGACCATAAAGAAGGCTGAGCAACAAAGAAATGATGCTTTCAAACTGTGGTGCTGGAGAAGACTCTTGAGAGTCCCTTGGACAGCAAGGAGATCAAACCAGTCAATCCTAAAGGAAATTAACCCTGAATATTCATTGGAAGGACTAATGCTGAAGCTCCAATACTTTGGCCACTTGATGCAAAGAGCCAACTCAGTGGAAAAGGCCCTCATACTGGGAAAGACTGAGGGTAGGAGGAGAAGGGGGCGACAGAGGATGAGATGGTTGGATGGCATCACTGACTCAATAGACATGAGTTTTAGCAAACTCCGGGAGATGGTGAAGAACAGGGAAGCCTGTTGTGGTGCAGTCCATGGGGTCACAAAGTCAGACATGACTTAGCAACTGAATGACAATCTGACATCTCAAACCTAACCTCACCTTTCCCATTCCCCCAACCCACTTTTCCTACTCCTCCTGCAGTCTTCCCATCTGCTAATAGCACAGTTGCTCAGGCCCCAATCTTAGTGTCATCTGTGAGTTACATCTCACATCCTGTTGGCTGTCTATGAAATACACTAGAGTTCTCACCATCTCCAATGCCGCCTCCCTGGTTTTAGCTTCACATCTCTAGCCCGAGTGACTGCAAGGGGCTCGTATCAGTCATTCCTTAACCTCTATTCTCTGTTCTGAGCTCAGGAACTGGAGTGCTCCTGTTGAAATTCAGGTCAAATCATATCCCTCTGGTGCTCAAAGCTCTCTTATGCTTCCCACGTCACTTGGAGAAGGCGACATGTCTTCACAATGGCCTGCAGGACCCAACAACATCTGGCTCTGTTACCTCTCTGATCTCATCTCTTCCTACTCTTTCCCTTGTTGGCTTCATGCCCGTCACTGGGCCTTTTTGCTCCTCTGTGAATAAGCCAGGCACACTCCAACCTGAGAGCCTTTACACTTGCTGCTCTCTCTGTCTACCATGCTCTTCCCTGGATATCCACATGACCCATTCATCACCTCCTTCAGGTCTTTGCTCAAATGTCACCTCCTTGCACAGGTCTTCCTTGAGCGTTCTAAAACTGCAGCTGTTACCCTGGCACTCCCCATTCTCCTGGCTTTATGTTTCTCCATAGCACTTCCCTCTGCTGCTGCTAAGTCACTTCAGTCGTATCTGACTCTGTGCGACCCCACAGACGGCAGCCCACCAGGCTTCCCTGTCCCTGGGATTCTCCAGGCAAGAACACTGGAGTGGGTTGCCATTTCCTTCTCCAATGCATGAAAGTGAAAAGTGAAAGTGAAGTCGCTCAGTCGTGCCCGACTCTCAGCGACTCCATGGACTGCAGCCCACCAGGCTCCTCCATCCATGGACCTTCCAGGCAAGAGTACTGGAGTGGGGTGCCACTGCCTTCTTAGCACCTCCCAATAGACAAAGTCATCTACTTAATCAGTTATGTTCATGGCCTGTATCTTCCAACCAGAATACATGTTCTATAAAGGTAGGGATTTGTGTCTGATTTTTTTTTTTTTTTTTTTTACCATTCTGTATACTCAGCGTCTGGAATGTGATCAGCAAATATGGTCAATAATATTTATTGAGCAATCAATTAAAAATTAGGATGTTTCACAATGATTTGGATTTCCATCATTTCTTTATAAAAACGGGAAGTCCTCACCCCTGGGTCTGCATCAGTCTGACCCCATTGGCTGCCACAGCCCCCTGGCTCCCTATTCTCTAGCCCAGACCTTTCCCCCCATGTATGCTCCCTGCACTGCCCCAGTAGGCCTTGAGTTTGGGATTCCTACTCCACAAGAGTGAGTAAAAACTATCTTGAGAAACTGCTCTGGCCAGGCAAACACTGCTCTTCAACTGAGGGGATCAGCCAAGGCAGCTGTGCAGGCCATTAAGGGATGACGATGAGGTGTGCAGAGAAGTCTGGGTGCTCCCTCAGGTGTGCATTTGGAGGGTCCTGAAGGTCTGGGGCAAGCATGCTTGTCTTTCCTTCTTTCCTCTTCCCTGGAGCCTTTACTCTGGGGATGACCCAGGGTGTTTTCTATCAGATTCTCAAAGGAGACTGTGACCTTCCAAGGCTACCAGCCTCTACTCCCAGATTTCAGGGTGTTCTCACCATATTCCTGGGATGAGTTTATTTTCATTATCTTATGGATGGGGAAACTGAGGCCCAGAGAGTGCAAGATCACACAATTCCGGGGTAAACTACCATTAGCAGTTAGAAAGACCTTTCTCATCCAATTCCTGAGTGGGGTCAGGGAGAGGCCCACTGGGTCATGCCACCCTCATCACCAAGCTCAGGCCCACTCACCCAGGGGGTCTCCATCCACGATGCTGTACTCCACCTGCCCATTGGGGCCTGAGTCCTGGTCATGGGCTAGGAAGGTCCACACTCTGGGTCCTGGCTGGCCCTCAGTGACATCAAATGGCCCCTCGTAGTCTCTGGGGAAGGTGGGCGCGTTGTCGTTGATGTCATTCACGTTCACAAGCACCTGAGACGATGGGCAAGCTTAGTCAGGACGGATCCCAGCCAGCCCTGTTATCTGTAAACTGGACCTGACAATTCCGCTTCCCAGGCTGATGTAAGGATCATACTGCTTGATGGGTGTGGGAGGGTCTTTGAAGCTATACATGTAGATAAATTATTGTTATTCTCAAAGTCTTTCTATGGGCAGAATAATATTATGAATAATAATGCTATGAACTTCTACTTATTGCTGTACTATGGTCATTTTATCTGGTCTTATTTTCTGCTCCCATACTCTGAAACAATGTGTATTATCCCCCATTTACAGAGGAGGAAAGTGAAGCTCAGAGAGGTTAAGTGACTTGCCCAGAGTCACAGAGGAGATAGAAGACCAGGAACATGAACCCCTGCTGGCTTGACCAGAGTCTGTGCTCTCCCCATGAAGGGGAGAAAGGCAGGCATACTCATCTGTCTCACAGCTGCAGCCACACCGAGGTGCAGTAATCTCAAAGTCATATTGCACATTTGGGTGAGTTGCAGAGACCAGGACAGGGCTTGTGGATTGAGGTGTTTCTCCTGAATAGTCTTTCCCTACTCTGTTTCCCCATGGAGCTGTCCGAGCTGGGGCCGTGTGCCACCCACCCATCCACCCACCGTGGTGGTAGAAGTGAGGCGATGTGACAGGAGTGGGCACTGGTCCGTTGCGGTGACAATCAGGGTGTAGTGGCCGTGGCTGATCTCATAGTCCAGCTCCTTGGCAGCACGGATGATGCCCTGTGGGATGTGCAGAAGGACAATGGTGGTCAATGGGTCATGGGTCTGGGGTACCCTCTGACCACTCTGGGAGGTAGGCCCTGACACCCTGGCCGTGATAAGGAGCCCGTTATCCCAGCCTTTTCATCTTCCCGCACATGCTGCCATCCTGTTCTCCTCCTGGACTCCGTCTTTGCTCTGCCCCCACAATGTCGCTAACTTCCCTCCAGTCCCTTTAGCCAGCTGACCCTCTCCTCGGGCCCCTCCACCAGCTGCTGACCGTGTGTCTGTTGATACGAAAGGTGCTGATGATGTTGCCTGCCACGATGGCATAGGTCACTGTGCCGTTGGGTCCTTCATCTAGATCCAGGGCCCGGATGGTGATGAGGCTGGTGTTGATTGTGTCCGGGCCCTCATCCAGTAAGATCTCGTAGTGGGGCTGCTGGAACACGGGCGCATTATCGTTCTCATCCACGATGGTCACATACACGTGGGTGGTGGCCTGTGGAGAAGAGCGTGATTAGCTTCCTCGGTCAGCTGGCTGGGGGGTTTGAGGTGGAGCTAGCTGGACGTGTTCCTAGGGTGAACTTACTCAATGTGATCCAACATGGTGAGGTAGAGAGAGAAGGATGAGAGTGAGTGAAGTCACGGGCTGATAGAGGAAATCACAGAGGCTCCACTGAGAGCCAAGCTAGGTAACTCCTTTGGTCCAAGATGGCGCTTGCACCACTACCCTTATGTCCATGTCAGTGGCAGACATCACTAATCAACCATTGCACTGCTGAGGCCAGATGCAGCCTCAGGATCCTTGTCAGAACACTGATCTAGTGATTAACATTGGCACATAAGATGAACCCCAATAAGTGCCTCCAGCCCATAGCTTTGACTGGGCCAGGGCCTTACTTACCCTGGACCTCCTTCTAGATCACAAAAGGCAAGAAAGTAATGTGCACAGCCCATGCATTTTAAACTTCACCCACCACTGTTCAGGTCAGTGGAAGAAATACCTATTTTCAGCACTTTTGAGAGGCAGGACCTTGGGTTTGGGGCAGTTCCATGGACAGAATTTGTAGAGTTGTGAAAAATAAAGCTAACAGCATATGACTTCAGTGCAAGAACAATTTCACACCGTACTCTCCAGTGACTGGCCATTTTTGATGGATGTTTGGTCCAATCAGACCACAGGTAATACTTAGCCAATCAAAACTCAGCAAGCAGCACCCAAGAACCATTGAGAAGTGGTTGATGTGGCACTTCACAAGCAGAAGCGATTAGTGGAAGAAAGAAATTAGCCACGTGCTGGTATTCTCTGTCCCTCGGCTTCCCTCCTCCCTTTTCTGCTTCTCCACCTGGGAGCAGGTCCTCTGCGGACCGCCTTCCCTGGGCTCCCTTGCCATTTGGCTTCCACATGGTTTGGCCCATGGCAGGTCCAGGCAGAAGATGGAGAGGGGGTGGGGGCATTTCTACTCCCTTTTCTTCGCTGCCCTCTTCTGCCAGAGGCAGTGGTTCTGCTGGGTGGCCCCTCTTTCATGGCTCTGGCCCTCACTGGGCTCTAATTACCTCATCCCCCTCTTGCCTTCTGCACCCACGGGTGGAAATGGCTTCCTGCAGTTTTTAGTCTACGGGTGCTTTACCAGCCCTCTGTAAACAATCCCTCCATTAAGTTCCCTTCAGTTGAGCCCTTTCTGAGTGTGCCATCTGTTTCCTTCCAGTACCCTGACTCATACAAACTATAAGTAGTGACTAATAAAATACAATAAGGTTATAACCACTTTCAAAACATCTGGGTAGAGAGCATGTGACCAGGCAATTGTCAAGGGCAAGGAACCAAAAGCAGGTAGTGCAAAAAGCTGGATATAGACAACTCATGTGCACCTTTATTGGGGGTTGAGTTGGTTCTGGAATCACCTGTGGAAGGACAGACAGATGGACAGGAGACCGGCACCCAGGAAGACTTCACTGCCCCTGGGGCGGCAGGGACAGCTGCAGCTCTGGATCTTGGCAGGGGTTGGGTGGGGTATGTTAGGTGGTTGCTAGAACTGTTTTCAAAGCAGGTAGTGTTGGAAACCTGGAGATGGGGCTCAGTGACCTTGGACATGTCACAGAGATCCTTTCTGGACTTTTCTGTCAGTGAAGGACCCGACTTGTTCTTTAACATCCCTTCTGGTTCAGACATTCTGAGGAGCTGATCTGCCACCATCAGTCTGAACCCCTGCTCCATCAGGGAGATACTCTTTTGGGTCTTAGAGTCTCAATGACTCTTCATAAAAATTACAATCACACAGTGAAGGAAAATGCATTGTTTTTACATTTCTCAGACTTTCCCACCAGAGTGGAGAGGGGACTTGCACTGAATTGGGGAACACCCCTGAAGCATTTATCCCAAGAATGAAATATCTTTGAAATCTCTCCTATTGAAAGCTCATGTAAGTTTCACACTTTTTTCCCCATAAGGTGTTTGTTAGCTTCCATTAAAAATGGTGGTGGAGGGCCCAAATCTTTGAGTAAAGATGTCAAGGAAGGACACTGTGTTCATCTGTGGCTCTGCACACAGATGCAGCTGTGAGTGCTTACCACCAGCGAGGAGCCCAGCACTGCATCCTTCTGAGCCCCTTCTGCCAGCAAGACATGCCAGCGCCACTCTCAGCCTCACCAAAAGGGTGGTGGTACTGACATTTCCCATTTTCCCAGACTCCTGGAAGTGGGTCTAATCAGTGCAGGACTGAGTGAGAGGGGGCTCTAATAGAGCTCCTCTATGGTACCCCTTCTCTCTAAGACCAGGTCGGAGCTTGGGATGGGGAGGTGGGTCTGACTTCCCCTGGCCTCTAGTGTGAGGAGGAAGTTGGTGCCCTGATGGCCCTCTCAGCCCTGATACTGCAGAAACAGTGCTTGAGGTTTCTGGACCATGCCCACACCTTGGGCAATGCCTCTGTGTCTCACCCTGATGCAAACCTAGGAGGCTCACGGGGGTGGGGGGAGTATGGTGGGGAGGAAGTAAGTGGAGGGCAGGGGGACTGGGCCCAGCTCAGGTGTTCTCGCCTTCTGGGTAAGGGGTTGGCAGAGCAGTTGCTCCTCTCCCCCAATCCCAGCCTCCTCACATCCACCTTCTAGGCCCTGGGGCAGAGGGAGTCTGGTTTCAAGGGTGGTCAGGGCCAGGCCAAGCCAGGAAGGGAAGGGGGGAGGGAGAGCAGGTGCTCTAGGGTCTCACCCTACAGTGACCCCACCTCACTTCCACCGGACGATGGCCAGGGTGGGAAGAGCGCCTGGTACCCACCTGGTTTCAGTTGGCTTTGTAACTTCCCTGGGTGGAAGAACTCACACTCTGCCAGGAAGAAGGGCCCAGGCTGTCCCCTAAAGCAGGGTCACAAGATCAGGACTGTGACCAAGAACTTGGATTATGTCCTGGAAATCACTGGGACTCCCATCCCAGGGGGAGTCCCTGGCTTCAGGGAGACTAGGCCTATGCCAGTTCACATAGTAATAGCATGATGCCCACCCTTCCTCTGTTGCAGCTTTCCCTACCCTGTGAGTGAGGGCTGGAAGCATTCAGAGAATCTCTGACTTGGATCAGTCCACCCATGGGACACCCAGAGTTCTTGGCTTTCCTTGAGTCTCACCACCCTGACTCCTGACCCACACGGACTCCCGCTGTACTTTGTCTTTCAGCCTGGGTGTTGCTTGTGAGCTCAAGACCCTTAACGGGTCAGCAAAGCCTTTGGAAGCTTCACTTAGGCTGGGGTAAACAGAGTACAGTGCTGGGCTCTCCCTCTCCCCTGATCCCTGGCCCTTACCATTGTCATCTCCACTTCTATTTGGGAAATCACTACTCACTTACACATCAACTTATCCATTCAGAGAAGTGTGTATCAAACATCTCCCCTATGCCCAGTTTTGTGCCAGGGACTCGGAAACATCAGAGACAGACCCTGGTTCCCAAAAGCTCATAGTCTAGCCCAGGAGGGCAAATGAGCCTGGGGGGAAGACCAGCTGTTTGGTAACCCCAGGCTTGGTGTGGTAGACAAAGGGGGTGTAGAGTGGACGGAGACCTTCAGGGGAGATTCAGGGGGCTTTGTAAAGGGAAAGAGCCTGAGTCGAGCCCTGAGCGATAAGAAGAACTTGGAAGAAAGGAGAGAGACATTGCCAGGAGTGCCAGTACTGGGTGTGGTGCAAGAGCAGAGGGCTAGAGGTGGGCATGTGTGAGAGCGTCCTGCAGACATCTGGGTACAGGGAGTAAGAGAGGCTGCAAGGTGATGCTGGGGCCTGGGCCAGAGGAGTGGTGGTGATTTTCTATGGGACACACTACCCAATGTTGTGTGCGCGTGCACACACACACCTCACACACGTGTCCCAGTGTACGGGTGTGCCAAGCCTGCACCTGTGTGCATGTGTACATGTTCACAAGAGTGTTGCAGGCTCTGGAATCTACAGTCGAGCCTGCTCCAACTCACCCAGCTCTTTACAAAAGTTAGATTCCATCCATCCATTCCACTACTGGGAGTGCCTACTACATATCAGGACCTGGGCTGGGTTGGAGGGTGATCGGTACAAGCCCCTGCTGGTGGGTGAGGGCTGATACAATCTGTGATGATGATGCTAAGTTAGACGTAGATGTACTTCTCAGGCTTTGCACCAATACTAATCCTCTGCAAACAGGAATAGAGGAGAGAAGAAAAGGCGTGAAACTAGCGATCAAGCTGCGCTGCTGACTCTCTGGGATACTGCCTGGCTCCCCCACCTTACAGGGCCAGGCCGTGCGGGACAGTGGGAAGTCCCTCCCATGGAGCCTTGGAGAGGCAGTGCCCTCCATGGCCGCCCGGGGGTGCTGTGGGGCCCCTGGAGCGGGCGGCCGTCTGCGCTCACTTGCTCCACACTCACTCGCCCGGAGGTTTCCCCGCCGGCCGCGTCCCGTCCGCTCGCTGCGAACCAGGAGTACCCTCTGCGTGCCCCTGGGCTCCACTCTGGCCCGGCCGCGCCAGACGCAGCTCTGCCCGACGGCGACATGGGTTTTCCCCCAGTCCCGGAGGCTGGCAGCTGGCGCTGGAGGCCTGTGCTCCTCGCCTTCTTCCTGGCTGCCTCCCGAGGTAAGGTCGGCGAGCCTGGGTGCGGGGGAGGAGCACCGGGAGAACACAGCGGGCAGGGTAGGGATCACAGGTCAGACGGGGTGTCCCGGGAGCCCCCTTCAGCCCCCTGTGACCTACCCCACCCCCCCACGGCAGAGAGGCTGCTAGGACTACTTGGCAGCGGGCAGCAGCTCTCTGCCAAGTGTCCTGGCTGGGTGATAGGCACATCTGTTTGCTGACAGCTGCCTAAGCGGCTGCCTGTCCAAGCCTTCCCAGCCCAGAGAGCCCAGGGCAGGAGCACCTTCTGCCGAACAGGAGGTGGACGCAGTGGAGACAACCCAGTGTGTTCTAGTGAATGCCCCTGGCATTTGACACCTGCAGCATCTCCCTGCCCCGCCTTAGGGCTCCAGGATCTCAACGGTAGGGGAGTTGTATACTCACACCACTGTCCTACACCCTGGGGACACTCACGGTTGAGCCTTGGTGGGCACTGGCCAGTGTGGACACTGGTCTACTGCTGGACATGCACACCCCTCTGAGGGTACGAGTGCTGAGTGGTGGGCTGATTCCCGGCATCCTAGCAAAGCTGCCCCCAGGGGGGACTGATGTAGGGCATGCGCTGGGGAGAACATGGGGGCATTTCCCAGCTCAGTTATGAGCCCCCTCTAGGTCCTTAGATAACTTATAGCATCTTTCGGGTCTCAGTTTCCTTAGCTCAAACACAGAAGCCATACACGGGGAGGTGTCACTTTCCTCTTCCGAAGTCCAGACTTTCACAGTTCTAAGTGGTATCCTGGTCAGGACACAGGGGCTCCTTGAGTTGGGGGGGCAAAGGAGGTCCTGGCACCCACAGTCTGGGCGACACTTCTTGTCTGTCTAGGATTGGGGCAGTTGGATCGTGAGGGAGGAGGGGACCGGCAGGCAGCCTATGGAACTCAACTTTTAAACTTTTTCCCTGGGAAGGAGGAGGGAAAGTGTGAGTCATGCAGGGAGTCAGAGGGATGCAGGAGGGAGGTGGGGAGCTTGGCACCGGACCCAGTGGGCGAGTCGGAAGAAGGGGAGGGAGCGGACGAGAGGGTAAGAGCAAGAGGAGGAGCCTGAGAGAACCTGGAAAACACCTCAGAAACTGGGGAGCCTGCAGGCAGCTCATGTCATCTCAGCACTGGGAGGCTGGCCTGGCCTCCTATGAGGAGGAGGGAGCCCACCCCGCAGACACGGCTGCCTAAGCCCTGGGTGCTCCCCAGGAAGAGTCAAAGCGGGCGGGGGAGCAGTCTCGGCACCAAGGCCATGGCTCGTGGCAGACATGGTTTCCCAGAGGAGCAGGGGATGGTGGCAGGCAGGAAGGCCGGCAGCCCGCTGGCTACAGAGCCCTGCCCTGTCCCAGCCTCTCCAAGTGACCCTGAGAGGCACTTCAGTTCTCTTACCCCTACCCTGGGTCCTCCTCTGGCTGGGCTGCTCTCTTTCAGCAGCCCCAGTTTGGGAAACTGAGTTCCAGAGGAATAGGGCACAGGGCACTGGCTCGCAGAGCAGCCAGCAGCATGGAGGCTTGGAGCCCCTCGCTTCGTGTTGTCTACACAGCCCGGAGACTTCCCAGAGAGAGCTTGGTACTCCATCTCTTCCTGGGCCCAGCTCAGGGGGATAATTAGGGTTTGAAGCAGTTTTCCACTGAAAGGAGTCACGAGAATTCTCTTAGTTTTGAACTAGTCTGGGACTCAGTATTCCTAACTGTAATATGGGTGTGCTAATGAGTATTCATGCTGCTGCCTAGTAGAGTACACAACAAGGGGGCTAAGAGATGGGCAGGCCTAATTGCAGGCATGGTCCAGAGGGTCTGTGAACTGAAAAGATCTGCTTACCAGCCCGCTGAGGGGCTGGGTTGCCCTGGGCAGGATTGATGCTTCGGGAAGGTGAGATGGGGTGGCTGGTGCAGACCTGTTTTCTAGCTCTTGGGGCTGGGCCAGCACCATGGGGAATGGTGGTGGTGAGCCTGATGCTCAGGAGCCCACTCCTGGGGCTGGGCCAGCACCGTGGAGAATGGTGGAGGTGAGCCTGATGCTTAGGAGCCCACTCCCCAGCACCATGGGGAATGGTGGTAGTGAGCCTGATGCTCAGGAGCCCACTCCTGGGGCTGGGCCAGCACCGTGGGGAATGGTGGTGGTGAGCCTGATGCTCAGGAGCACAGGGAGAGTTGCAGATACCCCTTTCCTGGACCTGACTCAGGGTGCGATGGGTGGAGGGAGGTACCTAGGAGGCCAGAACCCAGAAGACTCCAAGGATGGCAGAGCCGCTTCTTCCCCTTTGGCATGCCTATGGAAGTTATTGACCTTGCCATGACCTCACAGGCTGACCCAGGAGTCTCCAACTCTGGGACTAGTCCATGGAGGTGCACTGGGGAGGGAGGAGCCCATCCTCCCCTGTAAGCAGTGTTGCAGGCCCTTGTTGAGTAACCCAATGGTGCAAGCCTCTGACACAGCAAGGACTAGTCTTAGGAAATCCACAATCCTCTGCCCAGAAGCCCTGGGGTGGAGAGAAGCAGCCTTGAGGTCAGCCCATGGGTACAAGGGAGCCTCTACCCAATGGCAGGGGTCCCCAGCTATATTGGGGAGCCCCTGGCTGGGCTGGTTGCTCTCTTTTTCTCCCAAAGGTTCCCTGCTTGGGTCTGACCTCCAGGGTCAGGGTGGCCCCAGTGGGAGGTACACTGCTGAGGGGTCACCTCCCTATATGCAACACACACAGAGGGGCTTAGGGCCAAGCAGACTGAGGGAAAGAAGAGAGGAAGGAAGGGGTCCTCAGTGCCCATCGAGTATACTGGCAGTGACCCCTCAACCAGCACTGACCAAGTCCCAAAGACTGAGTTTGAGGCTCCAGGTTTTAAGCCAGCTGTTCATCCAGGAGCAGACTGGCCTTACCAGGGGAGGGGGACCAGGGAGCACCGGGACAGCTTCTGATAGACCCTGGGGACCCTCAGTAGCAGTGCTGGGGGCCTTCCTGATGCCACCGTGTGTGAGAATGGCGAAGCTAGGGACTTGGAGTCGTGTGCCCTGCCTGCCAGGGTTTCTTATACAACCCGTTACTTAACAGTCCAGCTTGGGGAGGCAATGAGCCCTCCATTCGCCTCTCAAGATGGCCCTGTACTGCTCTGTGATTTTACGTGCTGCTCAGCATGGCTGAGCAGGTTCTATCATCTCTCCAAGAGGCACGATGGCAGTGCCTGCCCCAGAGGCTGTGGCGAAGGGTACACACACAATATAGCACCTGGCACTTGCTTCTGGTTATGTGGTATGATTCTGTCTCCTGGCTTTTGACGACCACATGCCACTGGCTTACTGTCTTAGCTCCTTGCTGCCTTAGCTCTTAGCTAAGCTCCTTAGCTCTCTTGCTGTCCAACGGAGTGCCCAGAGCATGGGAAGGCACTGACTGGCTTCCCTGGGGCAGGGCTCTCTAGAATCCTGGAGGTGTGGGGTGCTGAGCCCAGCCCTTTGTGCCACCTCTATGCACTTTGAGTCTGAAATGCCCATGCAGGTGCCTGTAGAGGCTCCTCTTAAGGTTCCTTGGAAATGGGGACTCTGCAATTTCAAGGCAAGCCAGGGTTTGCTTGTCTTCTTAGGGTCTTTTCTTATAACTGAGCTTAATATTCAGCCTATTTTACTTTGGCTGACCACCCCCAGAGAGAAAAACAATGGCCACCTTTGTGCACACCAATAATTCAGTAATGAAGCTGCTCTGCTCCTTGGCAAGCCAGCCTAGTCTCTTAGCCCTTCTATGTAGGATCTTACTTCTCATGGGGACCAGGGGGTCAAGTCCTGCCTCTGCTGTTCACTTACTATGGGACCACAAACACACACTCCCTCTTTATCTGAGCCCTGAGCAGGCTGGGTAACAGTGTCTCAGCAAGGCTGAAGACATGCTTCTGAAGGGTAATTCCATGATGGTGTTTCCTGACCTTCAGTCCATTTCTTCACCACCTTGGGGATTTCTACAGTGTCTGCCTATTACCATATGTACTTTAAAAAATCTACTCATTTCTTTTACTTAGGTAAATAGATTTTAAAAGGAAACTGTATATCACTTGCCATAAATGGAAAGCCAGTGTCACTTGCCATAAATAGAACAAAATCATAAAAGTGCATAATAGGAAAACCAAATATGGTAAATTCTGATTGGAAACTATAGCCTGGAGAAGGCTCCAAGCCTGCTGTACCTTGCAAGAAAAAAAAAAGATGACGAGTTTAGCATGTAATAGAGATGTTTTGAAGAAACACTGGCATCAAACTAGGACTTTCTCTTTGATGTAATCAGGACTGAAAGAGAATTGAAAAGGGAATAGCCTTCTCTCTATGTGATTCAATGTTATTTAATGACATCAAACTGAAAGTAAAACTACTTATGCTACAGATGCCATCAGCTCCTCTCCACTGTGCAGAGTGGCAGCTGGTGACAGGGGGCAGTTTAGCTCTCCTGGAAGAAGGGAAGGAGGGCAGTTTCCCATCCTAAGAGGACAGAACAGGGTCAGCAGGGCTATCTGGGCTTCTTCCAGACCCCAATTCTCCCACCCCCACATTGCCTTCTCCAGATAAATACAGTGGCTCTAGCTGGGTCCTCTCCTCATGCTGGGACTGGCTGGCTGTCCCAACAACCAGTGGGGGAGAGTGGGAGAGGGAGCTGGCAGCCCCATTGGCCAGGTCACACTGTACATCTGTAGGAAGGAGGCGGGGACCCTGGTTAATCCTTAGCTACTTCTACACTGCAGACCTCAGGAGCCAGATGACCTGGCCTCAAATCCTGGCACCACCAAGTACTATTTGTGAAACTCTGTACAAGTTACTTAGCCTCTCTGTGCTTCAGTTTCCTCGTCGGTAAAGTGGAGATGGTCACAGTCCTGCCTCACAGGGAGTGGGGACTCAATAAGGGAATCAATGTAGAAGTGATTAGAATGATGCCTGGTACAGAGTAAGCACCTGCGGCTGCCATTACCACCAAGCCTCCTGCACTGAGGGGCGGGCACAAAGAGATATCAATCTGAACCTTAGGACGTCCTCAAACCACAGGATCTTGAGGGGAGCTGGCTGGAGCTGGCAATCTGGGCTACACAGAGCCGTCCTCAGGGAAGGCCTGGGAGAGCTGAGGAAGGAGCCATCCAGAGGAGTGGTCACTGGCGCAGCTCTGGCCAGCCCCAGCCTCTCCCCGGGGAGGTGTGCTGGCCAGCAGCCTCCAGCCCCAGAGGCACGATGCTTTCCCAAGGTGCTGGAAGTGCCACTTCCTCCCATAGAGCCTGGCTTCCCCTTCCTAGACTCCTTGGTCTGATGTGAATGGACATTTCCTGCAGGAGGAGGTATCAATAAACACATCTGAGATGCCCTTTGTCCTCACCAGCTACAGAGGCCCACGGGCGGACCTGCCAGCTTTGGGGCCTCAGCCCCTTGCCCTGGAGCTACTTCCTGGAGCTTAGCGCTGGAATCAGGACCAGTCCTGATTGGTCCTTACCTCTGTTGCCCTCTGTGCTCTGCATCTTGATAAAGACAGAGCCTGGCCTTTCCTTACACCCTCATGGACTGCCCTGGCAGGGTCCATGTGGGGTCCACTGTGAGGGTGAGGACCTGGCCTTTTGCATCTAGCACAGGGCCAGCAATAGCAGGCCACGAGTAACTGTTTACTTACAACCCCTAGCAGCGAGACAGAGTCTAGCTGTTTGGGTGGGGCCTTCTAGGCCTGACTAATTGAATCAGGGACCCACGTCCAAAGGCTGGGGTGTTGCCTTGGTGACTGTGGGCTAAGTTCATGCCTGGTCAGAGAAAATACACAGGCCTGTTTACATGCCCTCCCCCCACCCCCACACCCATCCCATGCACACCCCCAGGATTTCACGAGGTGCCTGCTTGCGGGGGAAAGGGGTCACACAAACTAGCATCTTGAGATGAAGCCAAACAAGAACTTTCCCTTAGACTAAAAGAGAAGCTTTTACAAGAGGCTCAGCCCCTCTGTGGCTGAGGGTCCCATTGCTAGAAAGTGGCAGCAGCAGGACTGAATTCTGAGTGGAAGTCCCTTAAGGAACTCTGCACCCCCACGGCCTCTCTGCATTGGGCCTGGCTCAAGTTTGGACCTTAGTAAATATTTGTGGAATGAAAGAATGATGTTTTTGCTTTGGGTCTGAGGCAGAGCAAGGATGATTACGTGGAGAGCGCAGAAGTCAACTGGAGGTCAGTCAGTTCACTCTGAGTAGCTAGAGGATGAAGTGTTAGCCCCACCCGCTGGAGGGGTGGAGGGCTCTTCCTGTCTGCAGCATTGTCTTGTCCAAGGTGTGGGCCTCTGCTCAGCCACGTAGGGCTGTGTGGCCTTGGGCAAATCGCTTCACCTCTCTGGTTCTATTTCTTCTTCTTTAAAATGGGCATAATAAGACCTACATCAGAGGTTATGAGAATTAAATGAGTGTGAAGTGCTCAGCAAGTCCTAACATGTAAGAAGTGCTCATAAATGCCTGTGATCATCTTCGTATTGTTGCCCATTCTTGTCACCCTTCTCTGCCCTGAAGAAAGACAGCCTTGCTCACCTGTCGCAGGGTTTCAGAATTGGAAGGTGGCTAGGAATGTGGAGAGTCTCTCAAGATAGGATAAAGAAAGGGAGGCCCAGAGAAGGATGGGACCTGCCCAAGGCACACAGTAAGGGCATGGCTAAGTGGGGACTGGGGCCCAGGGATCTGCCCACCCAGGCTAGTGTTTTAATCCTAGACCTAAAATTACCCCAGAGTCACAGCATTCTTCCTGCAGGTGCTTCTGAAAACTCACCCAGCAGCAGGGTGGGGGTGGGGCTGGGCCCTAAAAACAGCACAATGATGGATGGTTCCCACCCAGGCACAGGTTCAGCCTAGGGCCTGGGGCCTTTTCCTGTTCCACATGCTCTCGGCCACCCTGGAGCCAGGGGCCTTCCTCCCTAGTCTCCGACAATGCCCCAGGTGTCCAAAAGGATCTGCTCCTTACAATAAGCAACATCCTCTGGTCAAATAATTATAATTCCAGCTGGGCTATTTATAGCCCCTGATAACACACATGTGTATGTGCAGTCGTGGAAGGCAGGGGGCACGTGTGTAGTTTTCCCTAACACCGTGCCCTTGAGAGTCCACCTAAGGACAGGCTGCCCCTGGCCTTATCCTGGTTGGAGTCTCAAACACAACAAACAAGATGTTTTCTCTCCCCCAGGACAAGTCCTGTGAACATCTGGCCCACCGATCCAGTGCGTTTGCTGGAACTGAATACTCTCTCCCACACCCAAACCTAAAGCCCAGTGTAGCTTCTCCTTTTTCTAAAAGGGGAAGAGGGCCTTCTGGGGTGCTTGGGGTGTTAGGAATTGAGCAATGACCCTCCCCAGCTCTGTCTCTGAACCCCAGTTCTGTGTTCCCCTGTGAGTCTGCAAAGAAACTGCCTCTTGGGCTGAAAAGCCCTTCCCCACTGCTTTTCTGGGGAATTCTGTGGTCCCTAACACCATTGCTTGGACCAGGGAAGCTGTGGGCTGGTGCCCCATTGGAGGCCCTGCTGCTTGCTCCCACCCTGCCCCATCACCCTGTGCTCACGGACACCTATCCTGCTCACAAGCTAGCCTCATCTTGCCTACATACTCGCCCCACCCCATCCACACCTCTGTCCACTTGATAGTCCCCACCCTGCTCGGCTCTGTGCTCACTTCTTGCTTCTGCTTCCACTCACCCAGACCTGTGGCCCTGGCCTCCACTCACTCCATCCACTGAGCCAGCCTCCCCCTAGCCCCCAAGGTGTGCATGCTTCTGCCAGTACTGCTGGATCTGGATTCGGCTCACATCCTTGGGGGTAGTTTTAGGGCTAAAGATAATGCTGGGGAAAGGGAAAATGGGGTATCCGTTGGGAGAAGTGCTGGTGGGAGCTGTGACATGGCCAGCTGGGGAAAAGGGGGAGCACAGGGCAGAGCTAATCCAGGTCCACTCTCTGGGTGGGTCTATATTCTTCCTCAGAGGGCCCTTTCTGTGACTACTTCCCACTTTCATTTATTGGCACAGCCATAATTCAGAAGCTTGGTTTCCGCCGGGGGCCTTGGGTGGATCACTTTCTCTCTGAGCCTGACTGTTATATCTGTAGGACAGTGGCTTGGGGAGTGGAATGCCTCCCTGGTTAGACACCAAGGAGCCCACTCACGGACCAGAAACTCAAATGTCCATGGGACACTGATGGCAAGAGAGTGAAGCAGACTAGGGGGAAACATTGGGGAGAGGTGGAGACTGCGGCCAGCTAGAACACCAATGCCCCGTGGGAAGAGGAGGCTGCTACTCTCAGTTCCAGTTGACAAGTGCCTCATAGGAAAGCTGTGTGTGCTTGCGCTCAGCTGCGTCCAGCTCTTTGCGACCCCCATGGACTGTAGCCCACTATGCTCCTCTGTTTGTGGAATTTTCCAGGCAAGAGTACTAAAGCGGGTTGCCATTTCCTACTCCAGGGGATCTTCCTGACCCAGGGATCAAGCCCAGGTCTCTTGTGTCTCCTGCATTAGCGGACAGATTCTTTACCACCATCTGGAAAGCTGGGTTTAGTGTTAATGTTCTGATTTTCAAAGAGAAGCTGGAAGTCAGAATTTTCGTATCAAATTCTTGGTCTGTAAAATTTGGCAATCTCAAAAAAAAATGTAAAATACTTTGAGGTTCAAGTAAAATATATTTGAAGGCTGAATATGGCCTGTGGGCTGCCAAATTCTGAAATTTTTTCTTTTAGTACAGGGTCTAAGTGCTTGGGTTTAATTCTGACTCTGGTATTTTCCCTGTGAACTTCAGTGAGTTATTTCACATCTCTGCGCCTCAGTTTCCTCATTGGTGAGACAGGAATAAAAATAACACCTGCCTTACTGGGTTGTTGGCCATGCCCATCCTATTTATTATTCTTCTAGTCCTAACTAGATCCTTCTTTACCTGAAGAACCCATGCTTCAGGTTTTGAGTTTATACCCTCCAGAACTTCAGGCAAACCACTTTCCCTTTCTTGACATCTATATTTCTCCCTGAAAAGGAAATGAGCATCTTGACTAAAGTTCTGAACTAAAGCTCTGAAGTCTTTGGTCACCTCGGCAATGACTTTCCAAAAATCTGGGATTCCTAGAAATGGCTCCCTCTCACACGCAGGTGCCGGGAGTGGGAGGCTCTGGTGCGTATCTGTCCTTTTTACCCTCTGGGGCTTAAAACTCCACCCTTGCAGCCATATTCTTTGGGGGAAATGTCTTTGCTGCTTCCTCACACTCTGCTTGAAATATGCAAGCATGCCAAGATTGGGCCACAGCTGTTACCAGTCATTCACACTTTGGTGAGAAAGAATTCAAAGCAGGCTTCTCTGTTCTATTTTCACTCCCAAGAAATGTCTTTTGAATTGCAGAAATGACTTAGAGACCTATCTAGCTCCCAGGAATCAAGCTCCAACTTTCAGAGCATTTCACGTAAATTATCTGTAGTTTTGCCTCAACTCTGGCAGGGAGCTGTTCCACTTCTGTGTTTTACAGCGAGGCATCTGAGGCTCAGAGTCCATGTAACTCTTAGCTATTGGACTCCTTTGCAGGCTGAGCCAATTCCAAAGCTCCAGCGGCTGCCTCTCTCCTGACTGGGCCAGGCTTTCAGCTCCTCTGGGTAGGGGTAGGGAGACAGGCTGTAAAACAGGGAAGGGGCGTCTGGAAAGAAGCGGCATTATTATCTTGGGTTCAGGCAATGGCAATGGAAGGGGCATATCCATTTGGATCCTGTACATATTTCCAAACCCTCCTTCCCTGTCGGCCCACACCACCCCGAGATGCAAAATGAAATGAAAACATCGCTAATGTCTAGTAACTACAGCTATCGCTCCAATGTCTGCAGAGGGCATGAGAGCTCACGTAGTGTGTTCTCCTCTTTCTGTCCTCTCACAACCCCACTGTAGCTAATATTTTCCTCACTGCACACACGAGGAAACTGTGGCTCACAGCTAGACAGAATTTTCTGTTAAAGGGCCAGTGCTTTGGGAGGTCAACATGGTTACATGCTGGGAGATGGGGGCAGGGTAAAGAGGACCAGGGGATGGCTTCATTTGCTTATTGAAGCAAAATGAATGAGAAAAACGTGTCTAAGAAGACCGGGTGGCAGGCAGGCGCCTGGATGAGATGACCTTCTCTTCACACCTGTCCTTGCCCCTGAGACACCTTGGGTATTCCTGCTTTACCGCCTTCCATGTGCTGGGCTCCTGTCTGTCCATCAACCCCAAAGACTCTCCTTCCTTTAAGAAGTCTCCTGACTATCCCCAGGAAGGTCACGTCCTCTTTCCTTCAAGTGCCCCGAAGGCTGGCGCGGCTTTGCCCTTTGTCCTGTGGGGTTACTTTGTCAGGATGTAGGACTTGTCTACCCAGCTAGGCCATAAGCTCCCAAGGGAGGCTCTGTCTTCAGCATCCAGGTGAGATAGAGCCCCTGGCACAGGCCTCACACGGGCAGATGCTGCGTTAGTGCTCGCTGATGAGGGGGATGCGGGGCAGGCTGGCCCCAGGAGTGGCAATAGATGCCGATGGCCCCCAGAGGGGTGGTCCAGGGTAAGGGGCTGCTGTTCCCAAACTGCCTTCTGCTTCTCCCACCTGATGTGCTGAGCACAGGAACTGCAAGTGCCAGGGGCCAGGTCTGGGCAGAGCCATGGTGCCTGCAGTGAAGGGACAGGAGCTGGGGTGAGCGCACATGTCCCTGGGATAGGGACACCGCAGGCCCGGCCCGCCCTACTGCCTGCCTGGTTTCTCGCCTATGCCTCATCCAGCTTTACCTGGGGAGGCTCCTGTGGCTCCTCCCACACAGCCTGGAGGGAGCCGGGTTCATGAGCAAAAGAAGAAGCTGAGGCTTGGGGAGGTCAGCTGACTGGCCCTGAGCTTGTGGCTGGGGAACCCATATCTTTGAAGCCCCAGGCCAAGGTTCTTCCCTACTCGGGTGGGTACTGGGAGTGTTGCCGGCTCAGGTGGGTGACAGGCTCTCGTCTCTCTGAGCAGACCTGGTGACAGCGTTCAAGATTGCCACGCCCTACTCCCTGTACGTGTGTCCCGAGGGGCAGAACGTCACCCTCACCTGCAGGCTCTTGGGCCCCCTGGCCAAAGGGCACGACGTGACCTTCTACAAGACTTGGTACCGCAGCTCGCGGGGCGAGGTGCAGGTCTGCTCAGAGCGCCGGCCCATCCGCAACCTCACGTTCCAGGACCTCCACCTGCACCACAGTAGCCACCAGGCCAACACCAGCCAGGATCTGGCCCAGCGCTACGGGCTGGAGTCGGCCTCCGACCACCACGGCAACTTCACCATCACCATGCGCAACCTGACGCTGCTGGACGGCGGCCTCTACTGCTGCCTGGTGGTGGAGATCAGGCACCACCACTCGGAGCAGCGGCTCTTCGGAGCCATGGAGCTGCAGGTGCAGAGAGGTGAGCCCCTCCTCTGTGGGGCGGCCAGGGGCGGCTGTCACTGTGGGGATGGTGTCTGAGCTTGTCTGGGAGGATGAGCAGAGGACTGAGTGACTGGTGGGGGGTGGCGCTGTGTGCCTGGTGGTGTGACACTGTGCTGGGGGCTGTCTGATTCTGTATGGCTGGCACTCCAGGGGTGGTGGATGGGATGTGAGGATGTGGAGCTGTGAACACCTCTTTCTGGGTCGCTGGGTGTGATGGAGAGGAAGGGCATACAGGGCTCTGTTTATGACAGTGGGGTTTTTTAATGGGAGAGAGTATAGGGACTAGTGGAGAAGGAAATGGGAACCCACTGCAGTATTCTTGCCTGGGAGATCCTATGGATAGAGGAGCCTGGCGGGCTACAGTCCATGGGGTTGCAAAGTGTAGGACACGACTGAGTGACTAAGCATATGAACCTGGGCTGGGAGTGTGTCTGCTCACGACGATTCCAGGGCTGTGATATATGACCTGCACTGTGAGTTAGGAGTGTGTGTGTGTGTGTGTGTGTGTGTAGATGAGATGACAAGGGGCAGTAGACTAGATAGAGGTGTGGGTGTGGGCAGGTAGCCACACACCCATGGGGGTGTCATGGCGATGGGCAGGGCTTGCCTGGCTGTGCAGTGAAAATATGCCTCCGTGTGAGTGTGTGTGTATGTGTGTGTGTTCGTGTGTGTAGCTGGGCCAGCATTGCCAAGGGGACACGAGCGAAGGTATCTGTGACAGGAGCAGGGCATACCAGCCTGCACAAGTCTTCCTGGCCGCCAGGGTCTGAAACCCACTTAATGACCCTTCTCTCTGCTCCCACAGGCAAAGAAACACTATCTAAGTGCATCGCGTACCCACCCTCTTCCAGCGAGAGTGAAAGTAAGGGACCACCTCTTGGCTCCTCTGGATTCTCTGTTCTTCTCTGTCCTCACCCTGGACCCAGACCTCATTCTGAACTCTGACCTCATCACCCCAAGCCCACAGAACCCCATTCCTCCTCTTTTGCTGCTGCTCCTCTCTTTTGCTTCCTCCTTCACCTGAGCCATTGGGCTGCAGGCCCCAGAAGCCCATGCCCCTTCTAAGGCCTGAAGCTTGAGGAAGCTGGCTTCTGAGTCCTACCCCTGACTCTTGGGTGAGGCTGTGCCCTGGCAGTGACCTTGGGCCAAGTGCCCCCATGACAGATACTGGGTGCCACAGGCTGCCGAGCTTGTTTTCAGTGGGGACCACTCCCCTGCCACATGGGAAGGAGGGCGGTGTGTGTGTGGGTCCTCCTGGCTTGGACTCAACCTTGTTCTATGTGTGTGGAGAGGGCTGAGGGAGAGGCTGAGGCAGGGGAACAGAACGACCTTTCCTAAAGCTCCTGCTATATCTCAGGCGCTGTGCTAAGTCCTTCTAAGCATTGGTATCTCAACGGCTTCTTACAAGAACCCTGCAAAGTAGGTGTCACCAACTTCGTGGCACACTCGTGGAAACAGAGGCCCAGAGAGGTGACATTACTGGCCTCAATTCACACATCCGACAAGGGAAGTCAGCTGGCACTGTGCTCACCCCACCTTCTGGAGGTGAAGTGCGCACAGCTGGGGAAGGAGATTGGATGCACAGGGTGGTGGGTGGCAGTCAGCCCCCAGGTGTTTGCCCAGAGGTGCCCATGGAGGGCAGGGGCATTGCTCCGAGGGATGCCTGGGCACTAGCAGTCCAGGTGAGAATACCCAGCAGCTTGGAGACAGCAAAGGGGAGATGTCTTAGGGGTGCCCCCTCTTCTGACAGGAGGCGTTCTTGGCTTCCTCAGCCTTCTCTCTATTAGTATTTGTTGGGCATCCAGTCCGGACCAGTTCCTGCCTAGGTCCTGGAGACACGAAAGTGCAGGCCTTCTCCCTGCCCTCCAGGACATCCATCACAGCTGAAGCCAGGAAGCTCAGCCACAGCCAAGCCCCCACTCAAAGGCCATGGTGACTTTCTATTCAAACTACTCTTTTTTTTTTGAAACAACAAACAGACCAGCCAGGAATAAAATTAGAACACACTCTTGGTCTGAGCCAGACCCACATGGAACTAAGAAACGAAGAACAAGCCTCTTCGCCTGCACACCACAGAGCTCGTGTGTGGCCTCGCACCAGGCTGCTGCCTTCCTCACTTCCTCCACTGGTGGCTCCCTGGGGAGGGTGGAGAGCCCCTCCCCCCACACCCCGGCAGCCCCTTCCTGCCCATGCAGCAGCCTCACGACTGTGTGCGCACACGTGCTGTGCACAGGACAGGGAAAGCCTCACCGGGTGGGTCCGTGAGTGTTCACTTCCCCATCACCCCTTCCACTATGAGCAACCCCCCAGTCCCACTTCTGCCTCCAGGGGCTCCTGCAGAACAACTCTGCCACTGCCCCCATTTCACAGATGGAGAAACTGAGGTTCAGATGGATGGAGTGAGTGGTTCTTAGTCTCCCAGAGCCAAGAGGAGAAGCCAGAGCAACCTGGTTCTCAGTGTGCAAACCCGGCCCGAGTACTGGAGCCCTCCCCTCTGAAAGTCATTCATTTTCAGAAAAGCACTCACGTTCTGAAAGTCAGCTGTCTTGGAGACAGTGACAAGAGATGCCAGAGGGGACAGTGTCAGAGAAACCAGGTGTGAAATGGAGAGGGAGTGGCGATCTGGGTCATTTTTCTTGCTCTAGACTCGAGAGCAGCAGCTGCTGGAGTTAAGGGAACAGAAGTCGCCTGGGAAGTTCCAGGAGTCTGACTGATAAGAGCCCAAGGGTGAGGCAGAACTTGACTGCTAAGAGTAGGTCAGGCTTCCTTTGCTGGGCACCTCGACTCTCAGGTTTTGACATAGTCCTTCCTCTCCAGTTCACGGGATGTGCAGCCTCACTCTGCTCCCTGCTTCCCTGAACTACTGTCTGCAGGGAATTGGCTTCTTAATGGCCACAGGCACATGTTCGCTTCTGTCCCAGTTGTCAAGGGCAGGGGTAAAGCATCAATCTGAAAGCCTCTTAAAGGCTGGAGTCCCCTTTCAGAGTCTGGGTTCTGGAGGTCTGGAGACGACAGCCGTGAGGAGTCTTGGCACTAAGGTGGAAGGGGTCTCAGATGAAAAGAAACCCAGCTGTACTTTGGGGTGGGATGTGAGTGCTTTGACAGTGCTTCTGTTCTCTGGGTACCGTGTCCACTGAGCAATGGGAGCACGCATGTCCCTTTCCAACTCACAGGGAGGCACCCCGTGTTATCAAAGGTGCTGAGTCAGGGATCAAAGACTGAATGCCCACAGGGCCAGGGAGCTGGTGGGGGAGACGGTACGGAGAAGCAGAGACTGGTGAAAACCCAGCTGCCAGTTTGTACATGCAGTTCCAACTGGCATACGCCAGGAGAGGGGCCCAGGGTTGCCAGAATCACTAAATTTTCAATCAAAGTCAGAAGTCCAGATTTTACTTGAGCTCTCAATTTTAAACTGTTGGCAACTAATAAAAAAAAAAAAGCTAAATACTAAGCTGGCCATATATGCAACTTGAGTCTATTCTAATGAAAGGCAGTGTGGTGAAGTGGTTAAGAGCACAGATCCTGAAATCAGTCAAGTTGCTGAACCTCCCTGTGCCTTGGTCATTTCATCTGTAAAATGGAGATATGGTTTATGTATACTTTTAAGGTTGTTCTGAGGCTAAAATTGGAGAAGGCAATGGCACCCCACTCCAGTACTCTTGCCTGGAAAATCCCATGGAAGGAGGAGCCTAGTAGGCTGCAGTCCATGGGGTCGCTAGAGTCGCACACGACTGAGCGACTTCACTTTCACTTTTCACTTTCATGCATTGGAGAAGGAAATGGCAACCCACTCCAGTGTTCTTGCCTGGAGAATCCCAGGGACGGGGGAGCCTGGTGGGCTGCCGTCTATGGGGTCGCACAGATTTGGACACGACTGAAGTGACTTAGCAGCAGCAGCAGCAGAGCTACAATGAGGTACTCTGTGTAAAGAAAGCACTAAGAACCATGCCTGGCACAGAGTAAGTGCTGTGTATGTGTTGGCTATTATTACTTCTAATGTGCAATTCTAGGCCTGGCTTCCCAAATCATCTCACCCATTCCCCTGTACCAAGGCAGGATAGCAAGTAGGTGGCAGTGGACGGTGGGCGCACATCCTGTTTTCTAACAGTCTGAAACATTCGCTTGGTGATCCATGTGCGTAGGGGGTCCCAGGGCTGACTGCTGGGTCCTGCCCTCTGCTGCCACTTACCTTTGGAAAGACCCCAGTCCCTGCTATAAGACTGGGGCTCCACAGCCAGCCTTGGTACCAGATCAGTTAATGATGCTTCCAGCCAAGAAGCTCTGTGAGTTTTCCTTCTCTAACTGCAGTCCATGGGGTTGCAAAGAGTTGGACATGACTTAGCGACTGAACAGTAACAATAGCAGCAAACTGCAGCCCCAGTCTCCTAATGTCTTGGGGGAGTAGGAAGGTAGGTGTATGAAATCCTCTGAAGGCCCACATCAGCTTGAGGCGGCTGGGGAGGTGATGAGAGAGGAGTGTGATGAGGAAGCTGGTACCGAAGGAGCCCGGGAGCCCCGAGCTGCTGAGGGGCTGTGGTTTTTCACCGAACCTGCGCCAGGAGGCTGGACAGCTCATCTCCCTGAGAAGCAACCTCTCCACCCCGCAGCACAGCAGGATGTATGGTTTCATCCAGCCCCCTCCCTGGAACCAGACAGTCCTAGCGAACTCCCTCCTCCATAAACACCCTCGGGGTACTGACAGGCCCTGGACAAAGCCTTGCTGAGCAGGCTGAGCCCCTTCTATCCCACCCCGCTCTGTAAGGGCCTGGCACACTGCTTGGTGCTGGCTGGGCAGCTGCCTCTGCCAATGCCTGATCACCTTCTCAGCTGAGCCTGCCTCTGGATGGCTACAGGACCAGACCCCTCCCCAACTCTGCCCCAGGTACTGGCCACACATGGTGGGTGGGGTGGGGAGCTGTGGCGAGGCTGCGCTCTGCAGAGGAGCCCATGGTCTCCGAGGGCAGCTGGTCCACAAAGCTCTGCCCAAACTCTGCTCCCTGGGCCTAGCCTCAACTCCCAGCCTAGGCTGTAAAGAAACCAAGACCTGATCCCCTAGAGGGGCCAAAGAGAGGGAGTCTTTGCTTGGGGACCGGAGTCAGGAGAGAGGTTGGGCCAAGATGCTCAGTGGTCAGTGACTGACTACACCATACGCTGCTTAGTGCCAGTCTGGAGGAAACCTGCTTTGATGACCAGAAAAGGGTGCTTTGTAGCCGGCTTCTCAGTGCCCACAATAAGGTCCTGTGATGGGGTTCAGAGATACTCAGATGTCTGAATTAGAAAATGTTTTACTTTCAGTACTCTGCATCAAAGCACAGCCTCGCTAAGGTACGTGGGGAGCCTGCTTTAATGTGGAGCCGCACTCGCTTTGTAACAGCACAGCAACTGTCCCTGTACCAGCGGGTACTTCTAACGCACCCGAAAACAGCTTTTTCTCTTCCGAGGTCTGAACAAACCCTCTGAAAGCTTGTTTACACTGTCGGGTTGTTCAGTAATACAAAGAGATAAAAAACAAGCTTTTATACCCAAGTAAGTAGTGCAAAGGCAACAAGGAGCCCGTTCACCTTCCCAAAGCTGGGGCCAAGCTGACACTGTGACAAGGTATACTACCCCATTGATTTTTTGTCAGAGGGAAGGGCTAAAATTGGGAAGGAAAACCATTTATGCTGGTTGTGGTTCTGAGGGCACGACTGTTCCCAGCTAAACTCCTGGAGTCAGCAGATGGACTCAAATAAAACCTCCCATGCCATGGATGGGACCATGAAGTGGTACAACTGTTGTTTTTTTTTTTTTTCAGGACAATTTAGCAATAGCCTAAAAAAAAATACACATACTCTTTGGCTCAGCACTTTCACTACTAGGTTTTATGTACTGATGTATTTGCCTGAGTGAGCAAAGATGCCTACACAAGTTCATTGCTACATTATTAGTTCTGCTGAAAAATGGAAGCAACCTACACACCCACCAGTAGGGGAATGTTTCAATAAACTTGGGTGAGACCCGTGATAAGCCCTAGGCAGAATGAGCTAGATCTCTGTGCCAATACAGAGAGGTGTCCAAGCTGTGCTCAGTGGGAAAAGCAGTTGTCACATGATCCCATATATGCTGTACATGTGGAGAATGTATCTAGATTATGTCTCGGGAGGGGGCCCAGGTACAGGTGGAGGAAGAAAATGTTGAATTAAAAAAAAAAAAACTTGTAAATTTGTGTGCGTGTAATTTCGAAAGCTTAAAAAATTTAAATTGGACAAGGACTCACATTTCCCTAGGTCTTGCCCCAAGATGTCTCCCTGTGAACTGTACATGTGAGATGACTTTCAGAGGCCCTGTCCTGGAGCCAAGGGGTCTCTCAGGGGATAAAGAGGGCTTTTCATTCATTTATTTTTCACTGTGATAGAACATACATAACATAAAATTGCCAGTGTAACCTTTTTTAAGAGTACAACTCAGTGGCATTCATTATATTCTCAGTGTTGTGTAGTTATTACCACTCATCTGTTTTCACACGTTTTTTTATCTCTCGGGCTTCTTTCAACCTTGAACTCTGTGACATGGGGTCTGTGAAGGGCCTGCTCTCCTCTTCAGGGAGCAACCAGTGGCCCAGGTGGTTGAGATGTTTCCTGCAGGCTGTGATAAGGCCCCTTCTCTTTCTCCCCTGTAGCTGCCTCAGCTGTAAGCGCCTGGCCTGATTTCTGGGTGCTCTGGCCCTCTTGGGGTTCCCAGACCTTCCACGCCTCTGCAGGGCACTTCGGGTCTAGCTGTGGGGCCTGGGTAAAGATGGGTCCCCGTGTTGCTGGGCCTTCCCTCTCTGGGCTTCAGTTTCCCTCAGGAGGAGTAATGGGAGTGGGGCCTCACCTTGGCTGCCTCTCTGTCCATTCAGGCATCACGGCTGCTGCTCTGGCTACGAGCGCCTGCATCGTGGGTATTCTCTGCCTCCCCCTCATCCTGCTCCTGGTCTACAAGCAAAGGCAGGTGGCCTCCAACCGCCGTGAGTATCCCCCTCTGCCTGGGCTAGGTGGGGTGTGAGTGACCTGCCCCAGCGTCCCGCTCAGCCACAGGGAAGAGCCAAGGCAAAAGGCTGATCCAGTTCTGCACTTTAAGAGATAAGAGCTGGGCTCCGTGGTGGAGAGGAGGGGACCCACTGGCCCCTGGCAGTGCTGGCTTGATACTCAACAGGGATCTGTTGAATGAATGAGCAGTCATATGGAGTAGCTGAAACTGGTTTATGAAAGTGCTGCCACCCAGAGATTGTTGGGGGACCTGCTTTAACATCTAGGTGGGTTTGTCTTTGTAGCAACAGTTGGGACAAAATGACCTTTGGATTATCAGAACTGGGAGGGATCTTCGAGATAACTCGATTCAACTCTTTCCTTCTACAGGTCACAAACCTAAGATCAGCAGGGTTAAATAACTAACTAAATGTTATAAAACTTAGTGAGTAAGACTCAGACTCAACGCTTTTCAACTCAGTGGTTTTCAGGGAGCATAGTTCCACCGCACAATAAAAACACTCCGCATGAGCATCGTAGCTGAGGACCCCTAACTAGCAGGATTGCTGGGCCAGGTACCATGCCCAGACTGCTATGTACATTCTCTCATGCTCCTCCTAACAGAGTCTAGTCCTACTATTGGCTCCGTTTTAAAGCTGGGCAAACTGAGGCACAGAGCAGCTAAGGAGCTCCCTCAAGGAACCACTTATGAGCACGGAGTGGAGCCAGGTTTCCAGTTGTGAGGCCTTTTCACTTGTCTCTTCGGGTGACAGTGCCCCTTTCCCTTCCTTCGACTCCACCCACGAGCCTCGGCCAGCCTCAGTCCTCCTGGAGCAGGAGGGCGGGGGCCCTTGCCTGGCCTCCCCCACCTCTTCCCGCACCGCCCCCCACCCCTGCTGTCTGCAGCAGGAGGTAACTGAGGGGGGCTTTGGCTGGACTGGAACAACTGGACACCCCTCTGCCCCTCTTCAGTGGGTCACTCTCCCCCGCTGCTCAGGAGGCCCTTATACCTCTCACAAAGGCTACCACAGTTTATCTACACAAACACCCCAGGGTTGGGGCTGGGGCTGGGGTGGGGGAAGGTGAAGGGATCTGGAGCAGAAAGAGGAACCCAGGAGATGAACCAGGGAGAGGCATGGCTGCGGAGCCACCCTCAGCTCCTGCTCATCTGTGGAGTGCTTCCACGGAGGTGGGGAAGGGACGAGGAGGGCCGTGCTCAGGCAGGCTTGGCTCCCAGCAAAAGAGGGGCTTTCTGTCCCCTCTTACTCCAGACCATAGGTCTGCCTCCATCAGGGAACAGGAAACTGAAAGTGAAGTCGCTCAGTCGTGTCTGACTCTTTGTGACCCCACAGACTGTAGCCTATCAGGCTTCTCTGTCCATGGGGTTTTCCAGGCAAGAATACTGGAGTGGGTTGCCATTTCTTTCCCCAGAGGATCTTCTTGACCCAGGAACTGAACCCAGGTCTCCTGCATTGCTTTACCCTCTGAGCCACCAGGGAAGCCCCCAGGAACTGGGAAAACAAATTCCCGGCAGAGGCGGGCGCGGGGCGGGGGAGGGGCACTGCTGATCCTCACGGGGCCCCCAGGGTTGGGCCAGGGCTCCGCCTGTGTCCCAGGCTGGAGGAAGGAAAACCAGGGAGGGGACACCCCCAGGCCGGAACGCTGTGGCCATGTCCTGAGGACACGGGCAGCCTGGGGTCAGCCCCCAGTACCTCCTGCTGCAGGTGCTGGGAGACCTGCAGACTGAGGGCTTCACAGTGAAAGGGACAGATGAGCTGGGTGCTGAAAAACTGCAGTGAAAGAAAGCTCGAGGGGTGTGGTGGGGCAGCCAGGGCTATGCCATGACCAAAGACGAGCACGCCTTCTGAGACTCTAAACAAATTCCGTTTTCACGATGGACAACCACTTCATAGCATCTTATCCCCAGATTTAACACATGCAGTAACAGGAAGGTATCAGTCATTTATCTCCTAATAAAAGTATTTTTGAGGCTAGTCCTCTGTCCTCTCCAAAAAAAGACTTATACAGTTGAAGGTTTAGAGACAGACACACGAGATGCCAGAGGGGACAATTCTAGAGAAACCAGGTATGAGATGGAGAATGAGTCATTTTTCTTGATCCAGATTCCAGAGAAGCAGCTGATGGGATTATGGCAACAGAAGTCACTTGGGACATGGCAGGAGTGTGGCCCCAGGGTAGAGGCTGAGTGGCCTGGAGCAGGGGTGGCAGGTCAGAGATGGAATGGATAGGACTGTGTGTGGTGTGCTCCGGGCAGGGTGCTGCCACGAGAGCTGGGCACGGAGGGAGTGCTCGGGAGTAAGCCACACTCAGGAAGAAGAGAAAGAGCAAGGCTTGGGAAATTAAATTAAATTAAATTAAAAGATGCTTGCTCCTTGGAAGAAAAGCTATGACAAACCTAGACAGCATATTAAAAAGCAGAGATACTGCTTTGCCGACAAAGGTCTGTCTAGTCAAAGCTATGGTTTTTCCAGTAGTCATGTATGGATGTGAGAGTTGGACCATAAAGAGGGCTGAACGTCGAAGAACTGATGCTTTTGAACTGTGGTGCTGGAGAAGACTCTTGAGAGTCCCTTGGACAGCAAGGAGATCAAACCAGTCAATCCTAAAGGAAATCAGTCCTGAATATTCATTGCAAGGACTGATGCTGAAGCTGAAGCTCCAATACTTTGGCCACCTGATGTGAAGAACTGACTCACTGGAAAAGGCCCTGATGCTGGGAAAGAATGAAGGCAGGAGAAGGATGACAGACGATGAGACAGTTGGATGGCATCACTGACTCGATGGACATGAGTTTGAGCAAGCTCTGGGAGATAGTGAAGGACAGGGAAGCCTGGCGTGCTGCAGTCCATGGGGTCGCAGAGTCAGATACGACTGAGGACTGAGCAATAGCAACAGGTGTTTCGAGCACTGAGGAAGGCAGTGTGCTACAGAGGCCAACGGGCATGGTGGCCTCCCTAGTATCAGGCAGACTCGGTTTCTTCAAGGGCAGAGGAGAGGATGAGCTGAGGGAAGGCAGAGGCCTGCAGGAAGCCCCACAAAGAGTCGCCCTGGTAAACAAGAAGCCATGATTCCGATACCGCGGAGATTTCAGGAACTTGTATGCAACTTCCCGTGGGTATTCTGTTGCTGTGCCCCTCCCCCACCACTTGTTTCCCCATCGTAATGTGCAGCAAAAATCTTAAAAAAACAAGATGGATCTGTGGGAGTACGTGGGGAGCTGCAAGAAAGAGGGAAGTTGGGGTAGCTGCATCTGGTTGGTGGCTGGTTTGTGGGATGGGGAACCTCCACAGTGGGGCAGGGTGGCAGCAGCTTGACTGCAGGGTAGAGAGTGGTAGTGTGGCTGAGAACTGATGAAGTCTCAGGCCCTCTAGGGTTCCTCTGAGAGATGTTGACCCTATTAGGCAATGCAGAAGACAGAACAGAGGGGATCAGGAACTCTAATTAGGAACTGACCTTGCAACACTCCTGCCCAGTAAATCATGGCTGACGACCAGAACGTGACAAATGGCCACACAGGAAGCAACAGTTCAGGAGCCAGGCCTCTGGTTGATCCTGAATGCCTAACATCACCACCGCTGCCTTTGGTTTCGTAGCTGCCCCACACGCTTGTCAAATGCATCCCGAGTTTAATTTATCATGGGTCAACACGGGCCGCTGAGCAAGGCCCCACCTGCTGGGTAGACACACAGCACTGCCCTCCGGCTTCTTGAGGGAGCAGAAGCAGGATCCGGGGCCGAGCACAGCCCTGCCCAGGTTCACTCCCATTCCCGAGGGGTGTCTGCCAGCGAGGGCCAGGATGCTGTCTGGGAAAGCCTTCCCTCTGTGACCAGCTGCTCTGTCTGTCTGTCCCTAGGTGCCCAGGAACTGGTGCGGATGGACAGGTAAGGCCCACGGAGACCTTCCTGAGGACACTTGCCACAACTGTGCCGTCCCACTCAAAGTCTGGCAGGCTCTCTCCTTGCCTTCCCTGGGCTGTGGTCTCTGCTGGGCAGTATCTATCTACACCCAGCTTCTTATACAGCAGTTAATGCGGAAAGGGTTGGGGGAACTTTATAGCCAGGCCAGACTGATTCTCCTGACTCCACTCCACTAGGTTCTTTCCCCCTCTCCTCTCTGGTCACTGCTTATATCACAGTGGGGCTGAGAACACAGACATGGGCTTCCTGGTCCTCCCTGTGCTCTGGGCCAGCTGTCAGGAAGGAGGTATGTCTGTGCAGTAGGGCCCCGGTTTAGCTGCCTGACACAGCTGGTTAGAAGAGCATTTGCCATCTGCCATCTGTGCCGACTGGCTGTTTGCCCTGCCACCCCGCACCCAGCTGGCTGGCTCCAATGCTGCTTGGATGAACGATGCACCCACCCTTGGGCCTCAGTGGTCAGCTGGGGTGGGGAAGGGGAGGAAGCAGCTGAACCCGTGCAGACCCTGAAACATGCAAAAGAGGTCAGCACACGTGGAGCTGAGGCCCCAAGGAGTGCAGGGCACCCCAAGGAGAAAGCAGTCAGGCCACAAGGGCAGAGGCTGACCTAGCTCAGACGTGGTGGTGGTGGGGAGGGCAGCTTGGGGATGGAGTGGATGGGGAGTGTGTGTGGTGTGCCCTGGGCAGGAAGCTGGCATGGGGCCTGGCACGGAGGGCGTGCTTGGGAACACGCCATGCTCAAGAACTTGCCCCCAGTACATGTAACACCAAATTCAGAGCTTCTCCCTGGTGTCTGAAAGGGATAATATTTAAGACAGGTCACAGGAAGTCCTAGCTAGATCCTGCTAGAATCTCAAAATTAGAGCGGTCCTCAGAGGTTGTCCCACTCTGAGGGAGGAAGAAGGTCTCCCTTTAGCTCAAGACAAGCTGTGGGGACAATCAGTCCTAAGGCCATTAATTCTACTGACCAAAGAGAGACTTGTGCCCTGATTCCTGAGGCCAGTGTCCTGGAGCCACTCTTACCTGGGGCTTCCTTCCTGGGCCTGGGGGCAGATGGTCAGATGCCCTCAGCTCAGAGCAGGTGGAGAGTGCAGCCCAGCTTTTCCTCCCTGGCCCTGGAGCCTCCCTTCCTGCTAGGAGGTGCTGCTGAGGCCTGGGTGGGAAGGCAGGTGAGGGGAAGGATGGGGAGATGAGGGGAAAGAAGTGAGGCAGGCCAGGCGGGAGGTCAGAGGCCTAGCCCAGGCAGCACGCATGACCTTCTATCCTGCTTCTCCAGCAACAACATTCAAGGAATTGAAAACCCTGGCTTTGAGACCTCTCCACCTTCCCATGGGATGCTGGAGGCCAAGCCCAGGCAGGCCCTGTCCTACATGGCCCAGCGGCAGCCTTCTGAGTCTGGGCGGCACCTGCTCTCTGAGCCCAACACTCCTCTGTCTCCACCGGGCCCCGGGGAGGTCTTCTTTCCCTCCCTAGGTGAGTGCTTCTCTTCCCTCACAGCGCTGTGACCGGCAGTATACCGGCCTCACTCCCCACCTCCCTGGGAATCCTCACAGCCTCAGGGTGTGGGGTTGTGGGGGAGGGGATGACGGATAGAGGAGCCCCGCCTTCACTCTGCTTCTCCTTTATTTTGCAGACCCTGTCCCTGACTCCCCAAATTCTGAGGCCGTCTAAACCAGCTGGGGGCCCGTGGGAAGTTGTGGCTGGGCCTGGGGCAGGGGCATTTGAGCCAGGGCTGGCCTTCTGACTGGTCCCTTTGGCCCTGGTTTCTTCCCTCCAAGCTGTAAAGTCAGACTCTTTGAAATACCCCTGATGACCAGACCTTCCACCTCTCTGGATGGCAGAAGGGAGAAGGTGTTGGACAGTCCAGCCCCTCTCTCAAGGACGGTGAGAGGCTGGGATTCCACCCTAGGGACCTGAAATTCACCAGCGATCGATACCAGATGACCTCCGTTCTCGAAGTCCCAGGACTGCCAGCTCCCGTGGCAGCCTCTCTCTCTGGGACATAAGCCCTGGGACCTGAGACCCATGCGCCCTGGGCAGACCTCCCAGTGCCACCCTCCAGGCCTGAGACACAGGATAAGATGTGGAGAGACTTCCCACTGCGGTGGGCCTGGCTCCCCACTCCCGCCTGAGACTGCTCATCCATCAGACTCACTCTTTGTAATCATGAGTCTCTGGGGCTAGGCCTGCCTGACCTGGCTGCCTTCTAACCAGCAGACTCTCTGAGGGGCTATCAATTGGTTAAATAAATCTGGGGTTCCCACGGCCTGTACTCTGGGTCCCCAGAATGCACTGGCCGGAAGCCCCAAAACGGGAAGTACGCCCTGGGGCACGGTGACCACTGTGAGCCAACTGGCATCTTGGGCAATGGGAGCCAGGTCAGAGGTTGTATTGCAGCCCGCCATAGGTGGGAGTGGAGGGAGAGTGGGCTGGCGGGGGGTGGGGGCCTGCTGGGAAGGTTCAGAGGAGAGGGCTCCTCCCCGCTCTCCCTGTGGTCAAGAGAGCTGGTGACCACATAATGTACTGCCCGAACTATGACTACTTTTCAGTGTGAAGAGGGGGTGCTATTAAAAACTACGTGGGTGACAGTGTAAAAACCCCATGGATAGATTCTAAGAGCTGGGTTGAAATCCCTACTCTGCTTCCGAGGTGCCTGAGGCCCAGGGAGCCCTCCACCCCTACCCCCAGTCTTCGAGGACCTCTGTTCCAGTCACTCTGCACTGAGCCATCAGGGCAGCAGGACCCTGTTGGGTGGGAGGAGCGGCGTGTCCACAGCAAGTCTGGGCCTGCTCTGCCCTAGACCCTCTGCTCCCATCTCCTGCT
Organism: Bos grunniens; assembly: GCF_055505025.1. NCBI lineage: Eukaryota > Metazoa > Chordata > Mammalia > Artiodactyla > Bovidae > Bos > Bos grunniens. The sequence continues at coordinate 18,317,778 of NC_141192.1, forward strand.
TTAGGCATGACCGGGTTTGTCTTTATATACAAATAAGAGGGGAATCCTTTGTGGAATTTCAATTAAAGAGCTTTAAAGCGCGGAGAGGAGTGGGGAGGGATCTCTGTGCCCTGTGGGGTGAATATGGGTGGTGGGGCCATTTGAGCTAGACAGGCACCGCGGGCACTGCACTGTGGAGGGTGTCATTTCAAGTGGGCATTCGTCTGCCAGCAGCCTACGCTGGCTCTGCTGAGCCGGACCTGGGTGCTGAGAGCCCGGGCTTCTGGCCAGGATAAGGGCCCAGCAGGCAGGGAGATGCCCCTCTCCTGCACCTGGAGCCAGGGAGCTCCCTTCTCAGGTCCAAGGCTGTAGGCCAGTGTGGGCCCTGAGCTGTACAGGGGGCTTGCAGGAGAGCGTGAGTGTGTGGGCCTTGGGCCTCAAGACTGCACTGACACCTCCAGTGGCCAGAACACTGAACCCTGGCTCCTGCTTTGTCCCTGGGGGTCTACTCCTGTTTTCTTTGCTGCTGTGGACACTTAGTGCCAGCTGCCACAAAAAGAGGGTCTGTCTTCACAGCTTGTGGGGTCCCAGGGGCAGGGATGGGCAAGGTGATACCTGCTGAAGGCAGGGCCAGGCTGCCCCTGGGGCTGAAGGACAAGCCCACAGACTAGATTCCTCATCCCCCAGCTCAGAAAGAATGTTCCCGCCTGTTGGGAAGGCTGGCCTGGCCCAAACCTCAGCTCTGACCTCAAGGCAGAGACAACTTCTAAGAATTTGGCTGCCAGACCCCAGGCCCACCTGCCGCTGTGTGAAGGGAGGAGGCCCCGGAGTAGAAAGACACCACACTTCCTCCCCAGCTTCCTCCTGCATGGCCTCAAGCTCGTCTCTGGACACTTAACTACTGAAGGTATAGCTTCGTGGTTTCCTGTTTTCAGCGAAATTTACTCTGAGCTCCAGTCTCCATCTTCATCCACGACAACACACCCTGTCCCTAGCAACCCTAAAGGCACTCCCCTGCCATCCCGATGCTATGGGAGAAGGCAGGGTACCCAGGTTGTCTCTCTGTGCTCGCCTCGGGTGGCAGTACCTCTGGACGTGCCTGTGGGCTGGGGGTGTGGAACAGAGTCGGGGAGCGAGAGCATGGTGCCTGCCTTTAGGGAGCTGGGAGGAGCCCTGGGAGGGAAATTTGTGTTTTTAGGCACTAAGTCATTGTTAAGAGAGGTATCAGGAATTATGGGGCCTGTAATATCTCTTGATGTTCACATTTAATAAAGATCTCCTGCCTTTGTTTCCTGCAAGTGAGAGGCTAAGGGAATGAGATTGACACTGTCTGAAAACACACTGCAGAGACCACTGGAGATGCTGCTGTTGGGTCAGGTGGGCCCTGCCTGGGAGTCTGTGGTGTTAGACTAGGGTGGGTATGCAGGAACCCCCAGGGGCCCTTCTCAGAAGACCATCCCTGGGGACACTCTGGCTCCTGCCTGGCCAGCGCTCCCTCCTACACGTAGCAACCTGGGACAGAGGAGCTAACGCATCGCCTTCTTCAGGGAGTGCTCTGTGGTGCAGGAATCGGGGGCTGCAGAGGCCTTGTCACCCTCCACCCTGGCTGGGGCACTTCCCTGCCCCTGGAAGAGGCCTTCCGGGTGTCAGCTAGAGCTGACAGGCCTGGCCTAATTGTGCTGGGGGCTGGGCTAAGATTTGCTCAGGGAACTCGAAGGGAATAACAGTGGCGGAAAGAGGAACTGGGGATGGCAGCCAGAATGCTAGGTGCAAAGTGCGCTTGAGAAGCTGACACTCACAGCTCAGATGAACTGTCCCAGCCCATCAAAAGCTCTGCCCATCCAGTCCTCCACTGGGACTGTACCCGCTGCACGGCTGCCTCTCCTGCATGGCCCCTGTGTCTCCCTAACTGTTTTGGAGGTTAGGGAACTGTTCTGGAGTTCTAGGGCAGGGGTCCCATAACAGCCTGCCCTTTGGACCCTGTTGCAGAGCTGATGACCAAAACGTAGCCATTGGGTGATGGGCTGAAGCACCATGCCAGGGTTCCGTTCTCCGGACCACCAGAGTCGGCAGGGCAACCTCTGACTTTCGACTGGGCCTCGTGGAATCTCCTCAACAGCAATGGTGCCCTGAGCTTTTGCAGGCCAAGGGACATGGGTTTACTTTGTTTTGCAGTTCTGATCTCTTGGTATGGCTTCCTGGGATTCTCAAGTATCAATATAGTTCAATGGGAAAGTGCTGACATCTGCTACCAATGCCTGCCTTGGGCACAGGATAGGGAAGGGCAGTACGTGTTCTGTATCTTTGCTCTTCTGTGATAATGCTCTGGACTTTCCAAAACACTTTCTCAGCTGTTATGACTTCTTTGGTTCCTACTCACTCTCTCCCCCCACAGAAAACCCTGGAAGGTTTTATTGTTCCATTTAATGCACAGGAAAACTGAGGTTCCAAAAGGTTTGTGTCTTGTCACAATTGAATGTGGAACTGGGACTGAAGCCTGTGTCTCCTGCTTCCCAGCCCTGTGCTCCTTTCTCTGCACTGAGCAAGTCGCCTTACAGGCCAGGACTTGGACTTGCTTACTGTGCATACCGGGCCCGGGGGATGAGCCTGTGCCCACAAGCCCATGGCTCTACTCCTTCCACATCAGTCTTTTCTCTCCCCTTCCGGCCTGGCAGCCCTGAAGCCACAGGACTCCCGGGGGGCATGGCAGCCTGTGCACCCACTTGCTCGTGGGCGGGGAATGGGGAAGGTAGGAACTTGTCTATCCACAGAGCCTCAGGGTCTCCAGGAGGAACTGAGCCAGTTGGATGTGTAGCATTTGAGCAATTGCAGAACATTCTCCAGAAGCAGGGCTACAGGAAGGGCCTGACTTGAATCAGGCTGGGCCAGAGAAGGCCGGCTTACTTGGCGTGCAGCACGGGGAAGGGGCTGGGTTAGCGTTTTCCTGAGCTTGAGCAAGGGGAAGCAGGCTTCATAAACAGCAGCAGGGTCCAAGTTTAATAAACAGAGGCGCCCTTGGCCTTAAAAATACGAGGTGAGCTACAAGAGCTGCATTCCCCACTCACAGACTTTTATGGGGCCATTACTGGCAGCTCTCGTACTAGAAGTGGTGGGAGATGTCCTGTCTTTCTGCAGGTGTCTTCTGCAGGTCCTCACCAGCCCGAGAAGCCAGGGCTGGTTATCTGGGACTGTCTGACCTCTGGCTGTGATTCGTACAGCAGGAAGGTTCCTTCGGGAACCTCCCTCTCCCTATCCCCCTGCCAAGGTGCCTTTGTGGCTGGGGCTCAGCTTCTGACCTCCCAGTTGCCTCCCGTCCTTCCTCCCCGGCCCAGCCCTTCCTCTCGCAGGGGCCTCCTGACGGCCGCTCAGATCCCTCCCCCAAGCCTGGCCGCCCTGCCTGTGGCCTGGAACGAGGCTGGGGACTGAGGCTGTACGACTTCCCTTGCTGGGTGGTACACCATTGTGTGACTGGCCTGGGCTGGCCCGGATGCCCCGTGCAGCCCAGCTGTTCTGAGCTCTGGGTGATACGGGGCTGAGAGCGGGGTGGGGATGGCCTTGGCTGTTTGTAGCAATGCTCTGCTCTCAGGAAACTAGGGTGGAGGAGAGCCCAGGGAGAAAAGAAGAGACAGAAGGGCTTGCATATAGGATTTCTCTTGGTTTTAGGGAGACTTTGTAGCCAAATCCCACCTTCCTGCTTAGGAAGCCTTATCCTTTAAGACATGGAGGCAAATGCCTTGTCCAGCGCCTTCCCATGGCTCCTGTCTCTGAACTTCTAGCACTCTGTCACATCTGAGGGTTGTCAGGTCTCTGTTACGTGTCTATTTCCCCCCACTAACTGTAGGCTCTGTGAGGGCAGAGCTGTGTCCAACCCATCTCTGACTTACAGGCCTGGCACACATTTAGTGTTGAATGAACGAATGAAATAATGAATTAATAACTGTTACTTGCTCTTGTCCAACAGGAAGGTTGGTCCTGTGCTACCTCAGAGGGCTGGCTTGAACCAGGCAGATAATTGTAGGTGGGAACAAGGGGACTGCATGTAGGTCTGATGGGTGTGTTTAGACAGATGTATCGGAGAAGGCAATGGCACCCCACTCCAGTACTCTTGCCTGGAAAATCCCATGGACAGAGGAGACTGGTGGGCCACATGCAGTCCATGGGGTCGCTAAGAGTCGGACAAGACTCAGCGACTTCACTTTCACTATTCACTTTCCTGTATTGGAGAAGGAAATGGCAACCCACTCCAGTGTTCTTGCCTGGAGAATCCCGGGGATGGGGGAGCCTCGTGGGCTGCCGTCTATGGGGTCGCACAGAGTCGGACACGACTGAAGTGACTTAGCAGCAGCAGCAGCAGCAGCATGTACCCTGTTAAACCATGGTGGCCTTTCCTGGAACTTTGAGATGGCTGGTCTGAGGCTTCTTGGGGCTCTGGTTGGCCTAGGAGAGGCTGGAATGATCCTACTTCTTCAAACACTCCTCCAGAGGAATCTGCCCAATAGTAGAGAAGGTCCCTTCTCTGGTCACCTTTGGCTTGGGGGCACTCATGACCCTGGAAGGTTCATAGTCCAGATGTGACAGTCTGGTCACTGGCAGCAAATCTTCAAGGGCCCAGCACTCCTTGGAGACAAATGCCAATTCTGGGGAGCTGGGGGCAGTGGCTGTAAGGTTCTAACTTAGCTGGGGCAGGAGGGAGTGAAGGGGATGCCCGAGAAAGCGTTGGCACCAGCCTTTGGGGCCTGCTGCAGACAGACATCATGGGGAGGATATGTAGACAGAGAGCCCTGCTCTGGGCTCTGAATGCTGCCCTGGGTCTAGACCACCTGCGGCTCCCTGGACCCGCCCTGGATTATCACTTGCTCTGAGGTCTTTGTTCAGGTTGATGCCCAGATCCAGAATATGCTTCCCCCCTTTGTCGTGCTAACTGTGACCAACCAACTGACAAGACAGCCCAGGGGTCCCCTGCCCCCAGGAAGCCTTCCCCAAGGCCCCATCTACACCTGGGCCTCACTGCCTCCCTTACGTGGCTGCGCTTCACTGTGGCACACTGGCTTCACCTCTGTGTCTCTGGGGCCTGGCACAGAGTGGGTATTCAGGGAATGCCGGCTGACTGAATAACTGCACAAACGCGGTCCAGTGCTAAGTTCTCAGCAGTGCTCCTGCGGTCCCTGCAGTTCCTTACTGTGGTGTTGCCAACAAAATATCAAATCAAAGTGATCTTTTCCCAACATGAAGAAGCAGGAAAAAACTTGAAGGGATGGATTCATTTTGACTTAAAAGTTTTCTCCTAGAAATGCTTCCCCAGCTGGTACTTGATGCTGTTTGTCTATTATGATATTACAGCCCAGGAGCCATAGGCACACATGTACATACACCCCATCCCTGATCTTGGTTGTCCCGAAGTTATTTTCTGGGAGCAGAGTTAGTGATGACCAGGATGAGGAAGGCAGACAAAAGGAGACTGCGTTTCTCACCACCCAAATCCCCACACTCCTACCAGGGAGCCGGAACAGGCTGAGACCTGCTTCAAGGAGGGCTAGGATGCTCTCCCTGTGTGTATGAAGAGGCAGTGTTTGTGGGTCTCCACTGGGCTCGGGTGGATCTGTACAGAGGGTATGGTCAACAGATGAAACTTCTGACCATGGGGACCAGCCCCAAGTTCTGTGGAGACTGCTTGGGGAGTAGCCCACTCATTTTGGGTGGTTAAATGTGGCTAGGGTGATTTCACATTTCTCTAATTCTCATTTCTTCCTGGGACCAAAAGGAAACCAGAGGTTGCCTCCCCAACTCAGGGTCTTAGAATATTATGGGTCTTACCTACTGCCTCCTTGGGGAACTCTAGGACTGCGGGGTGTGGGGAAGCATGGGGAGTGGGCATGAGAATGGTGTGTGCACTGGCCTAGGTCAGGATGCAGAAGAGCAGCATGACAAATGCTGAGCTGCCCATCTCTTTCTCACTAACAGAGCCCTACTTTTATTTGAGGCAGTGCTATATGTGGCCTCTGAGTAATAAGCCAATCCCAACAATCCTGTCCCTCATTTTTTCCAACCTCCTTACAGCTAGGGTGCCCCTGGGAACCTCTTCTGGCCAATGAGTCACAAGAGAACTCTGGAGAATAATTCCAGAGAATTTTGTGCTTTCCTGATAAAAAGGCAGAAATTGTTGCATGGCTTTTTTTTTTTTGTCATTTTATGCCTTGAATGCTGACATGATGGCTGGAGCTATAGCAACCATGTTGCAACCATAAGGGAAAGGACAAGAAACATCAGCTCTGACATCAGTGAGCACAAAATCAAAGTTTGTAATTCTCTGCGGAATTGCTGTTATGTGATAAAAATGTATTCTCATTTATTTATGAATCCCTATTTGCATTTCTGTGACTTGTAATCAACACATCTTTAAATGCTATTGGAGAGATGACCAAGATGATGATTCACTCTGAAGCTAGGTGCAGGTATAGAGGGGTTGCCACATAAAAAAACTGAGTCCCTCCATGTCTCCACAATAAATGATACCCTACCTGTCCTCCCCTCAGTTAGTTATGTGTGTTCTGTAAATATGTTTCTGTTTGGCTTACTGGGTGTGATTGGTTGAAGTGATTACTATCACCCTGGGGTCTTCAGGATGTGGTTTCCTTGGATTGGCCCAATTCCACCATCCTCCCCAGAGAAACCCCACATAAAAAGCCCAGCCCAGACCTGCTCTGACCCCACAGTCCATAGTGCTACTGCCAAGGAGAGGGGTCTAACAGAGTCACCTTTGGGGGGCAGAAGGATGGAGCTGAGGTCTCATTTACAATCAGGGTGCCTAGGATAAACAGATTACACAAATGTCACGATGCCTACCCCTCCCTGTATCTACGCTCTGTGCAGTGTGCCTTTGCAGTTCACTCCTTCAAGAGATCAAGTTTATTTCCCCACATCTTGAATCTGGGCTGGTCTTCTGGCTTGCTTTGGCAAACAGAAATGTGGCAGAAGCAGTCATGTTCAGTTCCAAGCCTGGGCCTTATGAGGTCTCGCATGCTTCTGCTCTTTTCCCTGGACTTTTTCTGGCTCCACATGAACCAGCATGGACTAGCCTTCTGGAAGGAGAGAGAGAGGTGGCCCAGTTGCCCTGTTATCCCGGCTGATTGGCAACCAACCCCCAAAAGAACAGCTATCCAACTGACATACACAGCTGCCCACACACACATGTGGGAGCCCAGCTGACAGCAGAACCACCCTCCAGCTAAGCCAGGTCTCAAATGCCAGCCTGAAGAACTGGGGCTAAGTCGATGGTTGTTAATGCCTCTTTGGTTTGGATTTGAATGCAGGAATATTGTGGTGATAAGATAGCTGATACACTCCTCTTCCTCATGGCTTACCAAGCACTTCCACAGACAAGAACTAACTCAATTCCCCACAACCATCTATGAAGCATATATTATCTCTCTTTTATAGATGACAAAACCAATATTCAGAGAGGTCCTGACTTGCTCACGATCATGCAGCCAGCTCACAGTAGAAATCACACCCAGGCCCATCACCCCACATGGCATCACCATCCAGCCCTGCCGGTCCCACCTCCTTCTCCAACTCTGCAGACTTTGCACACTGCCTTGGGCAGTGGCCCCACCCATTCACGCACCAGGCTGGATCACAGACATGAGCCCCGTGACCCAGAAACGTTGCCACAGCATGTTACACCAACACGACGCACGGGAAGAGGCCAGAGGGCACCTTTCCGCATTTGGCACAGAGGCCCACAGATATGCAGCACACTTGGCCGGCGGAGTCAGGCTGGCCAGACTCCGAGGTACAGGTTCCCTCCGTATGGTCTCCTCGCACTGCCCTGGGTGAGCAAACACGGCTAAATCAAGGCTCAGAGTGGTGCAGAGGCAAGTGAACCGGCCCCCCAGCTTGGCACACACAGGCCCTCCATAAAATACTCACAGGCTGAGGGATTCAAGGCATGATAAAGCAGTTGTTGTGTACTCAGCAGCGCGTGGCATTCCACTCCTACCCATCTCGTCCCGTGGCACAGACAGCGGAGCCACCCTCCCCCAGCCTCCTCTCCCAGCGGCCGCCCCCAATCACTCACCGACAGGGTAGGGGTGCCCTCGTCCTCCACGGTGACCACCAGGTGGTAGAAGCTCTGACGCTCGCGGTCGGGTGGGGCGGGGCGAGTGGCGATCTCGCCACTGACGCGGTCCATGCGGAAGGTCATGTCCTCATTGCCCCCGGTGATATAGTAGGACAGGACGCTGTTGATCCCGATGTCACGGTCGGTGGCTCTCACCTGGACCACAGCAGTGCCCCCGCCCACGTTCTGGGGGGAAAGCAAGAAAGCGGTCATTCCAGGTTCAAGGCCTTTGGGGCACAGTCTAGCTCCTGCTCCTGCTCCGGAGCCCAAGACTTGGACCTCTAGCAAGCTCTGCTCTGATGACCCTGCGACAACGATGAGGCAGATAAAGATGATGGTGGCGAACATCCTGCAGGTACCTACGACATGCCTCGGCCTTCGTGAACACATCCAATCCTCTTACAATGCTATAGATTAGGTTACCCTATTTACAGATGCAAAGACTGAGGTTCAGGGAAGGGATGTGTGCAAATCACACAGCCAGTCAGTGGCAGAGCCAGGATCTGAATCGAGGGAGGTCTTCATGAACGTCCAACCTGACATACCCACTAGTGCCTGGGCAAAAATTTTCCTGGAGTGGCTTAATCTTACGACTGAATAATAAATGAATTGTTTATACAGATATCAAAAACAAACTTAAGGTTACCAAAGGAGAAACTGGGAGCAGGGGGTGGGCATAAATCAGGAGTTTAGGATGAACATACACACCCTACTATATATAAAATAGATAATCAGCAGGGACCTACGTATAGCACCATGAGTTTACGTAAACTCCGGGAGTTGGTGATGGACAGGGAGGCCTGGCGTGCTGCAGTCCATGGGGAGCATAGAGTCGGACACGACTGAGCGACTGAACTGAACTGTATAGCCCAGGGAACTCTACTCAATATTCTGTGATAACCTATATGAGAAAAGAATCTGAAAAAGAATGAATATATGTATAACTGAATCACTTTGTTGTATACCTGAAACTATCACAATATTGTAAATCAACTATACTCCAATAAATATATTTTTAAATGACTAGTTTTATTTAAAGGCAGCTCTCCCAGGTAAACCTCAGTCTCCTGTTGGTGGTGAAATGCCACTTTCTTCTTTCCCTTTCCCCCCCCCCCGCCCCCAGGACCTGGCCCAGGTGTTAGGGATTGAACCGTGAAACAGTAAGCCAGGTCCCCATCCCCGTGATCTGAGAGACTAGTGGGCCAGGCAGATATTTAAACAGGTGCTTCACAGTTGGCTATACCCACTCTTCATTCTGGACAGCTGTATGGGCCCCAGGGCCACCCTCACCTCATTGACACTGACGTTGTATCCAAAGGGGCTCTCGATCACTGGAGGGTTGTCATTGATGTCCAGGATGGTCACCTGCAGGATGTGGTCCTTCTTCCGTGGAGGGGTGCCACGGTCGGATGCCACAACCTGCAAGGAGGGGGAAGACTGGAGTCAGGGTTAAAAGGTGGGGGCTGGATGAGGAACATGGAGTCCAGATGGGCTGTCTGCTCAGTGGGGAGGACTGCGAGGTCAGAGAGACTTGCTGGCCCATCCCGGCCCCCTGGCCCTTCGATTCTCCCCAAGGTTTTCACCTTCTGCCCCATGCTGCAAACAACTGTTGCCCAATTCTTGTCTGTTTAGAGACCTGTCTTTGCAATCTGACACTGATGTGTCTAGTCTTTACCTCCCTATTCTGCCCCCAACTGTAACCTTGGGCCTGTAACCAGACCCAGGGCTCCTGTGTTTAGCTTCTATTCCTCTGTTCCATGCACTCAGATCTGTTGTGAGTGCATGGAACTCACGCAAATAGAGAAAGAGCTTCAAATAATCTTTTCAGGAATGAGCGGGAATCCTCAGGCTCATAGACTGAGCCTGTCCCTAGCAGCCTTGATATTTTCTGGAGGCCTACAGTGTGCTAGAGCTCAGACTGCTGCAGAAACATGGCTCTGGGGTCCCCAGAGACCCCTCAGGAAACACAGTGCATAGTGTGTGCTACGTCACTTCAGTCTTGTCTGACTCTTTGTGACTCTATGGACTGTAGCCTGCCAGGCTCCTCTGTCCATGGGGATTTTCCAGGCAAGAATACTGGAGTGGGTTGCCATGTCCTCCTCCAGGGGATCCTCCCGACCCAGGGATTGAACCCACATCTCCTGCGACTCCTGCATTGGTAGGCGAGGTGTTTACCACTAGAGCCACCTGGTAGCCAGAGCAGTTCAGCAATAATGGAGGCCTTCGTGATTCCTCACCTGCATTTATGTCTCACCTCAGCAGAGGAAGTCACGTTTTTCTGCCTATTGCATAAGAAGGGAAACTGAGGCCCCGACAGAGCAGACCACTTGCCCCGCTCACAGTGTGCTTGTGGGGGAGCCAGTGCTCTGTCAGCTGCCAGGCTTTCTCTCTTGGCTCTTACAGCAGGGACGACCACCCCTGCTGCTTCCTACTCTGGGTCCAGGGACCCCTTCCAGCACACCTTTTTTCCCCAGGTCAGTCTTGCTCATGCTCTTGGCCCTAAGGGGTGCTGCCTGCCCCACGGTACTTGGTGATGTGGGAAGCTGACCACCAGGGCATGCTGATGGGCTGAGTGCTCTTGGGATGGAAGGGGTTGCTGCCCACCTTGAGGATGTAGTGGTCCAGCTCTTCTCTGTCCAGGGGTCTGGCCACAAATATTTCACCAATGGAGTCGTTGGTGGTGACGATCTCAAAGGCCCCGGCGATGTTACCAGCAGCCAGAGAAAAGACCACCTGTCAGGGAAGAGAGAGGGTGAGGGGTGAGGGTGAAGAAGTGGAGAGGACGAGAGGCTGGCGGGCAAGCCAAGGTGGGCTCCCCTGTCCACCGGGGCCCTCTGCTCAGCCTGGGCAATTGAGAAGAATGTATTTTATGCAGAAGTGATTATATCCTCAAAATGGGGTTCACTGAGAGGGCTTCAGGGGATGGGGAATGATGTGAGCATACTGGCCTGGGGCCAGAAAGGCAGGTGTGAGTCCCACTACAGGCGATTTCCTCAGGTGGGGGGCAGGGAAGCACTGAGTCCCCTGCAAGGAGAGGCCCAGCCCTGGTGTCACAAGGGCTCTGTTCGGCTCTCACAACAGCCCTGATAAAGGAGCTGTCCTCTTCAGCTCAGAGAGGAGGCTCAGGAACAAGAAGCTGCTGGCAAGGTCACACAGCTCGCAAGTGTCCAAGAGAACAAGGATTTGAACCCAGAGGCTTCTGACTCTAGAGCCCCCTAGAGGTGTCCAAGCATTTAGAAAATGGTGGAAACCTCCTCCAACATGGCTCAATTTGTAGGACAGATCAAAGTGGTGTGAAGATTGGCATGCTCTGCCACCCCTCTTCCTTGTGCTCTGGGGGTGCCCCAAACTGTAGCGGTGGGGAGGGGGGGCCCGAGAAGCAGGGGGAGGAGGAGTGTGTCCTCTTGGGGCCCTGGGGCTGTGTGCGGAGGGCTGGCCCCTGGGGTGAGATGCTGTGTGGTTTGTGGATGAGGTGACCAAGGGGTCATGGAAAGGTTAAAACCCTCTGTGTTCAGCTCGCTGCGGGGGCTGAGCCATGGCCAGCCGTGGCTGCCATGTCCCTAGGACCCAGGCAGGGCTGACAGCTTGCATAGCTCTGTCTCCAGCCCTGGCATGGACTGTGGTGAGGGCAGGGTCGTCTGCTCAGGGCCTTGCAGAGCCTGGACGACCTGCTCCCGCTCAGGATGGGGACGGCTCCAGTGACCCCTCTGGCTGAAGGGCTGTGGGAGCCCTTGCTCACAGCGCGGCTCTGGACTGTTTCACTGGTACCCACCTGCCCGTTGCTGCCAGCGTCTGGATCCCGGGCCTTGACAGTGGCCACGTGCTGGCCCACGGTGCAGTCCTCAGGCACACTGATCGCTGAGTCGGAGGTGAAGTCGAACCGGGGGCTGTTGTCATTCTCGTCCAGCACAGTGATGTAGACCTGCGAGGGAACATGGCCAGAGACCTCCACCTCCTTCCCTTCTTGGGCCCCAAAGATGGGGTCCCACTATGGGCCCAGTGGGGACCACACCTCCAGTCAGTTCCAGCAGTCAGCAAGCGTTCAGAGCTTGCCTAGGCCAACCTGACTTTATACGGAGGCCCTGAGTGCGTTTCTTCTGAGAGTCTGGTGCCGGGGAGCAGGGGTTGCTGCAGACAAATGCTGGGAGCCTGGAGGGCACTCAGAAGTGGTGGGGCCTGGGAGAATTGGAAGGCATAGCCCTGGCTAAAGGAAATGGAAGCTACTTAGCTCCAAATTTGTGAGGGTGTGTCAGCTTGGCATTGGCACAGCTTCCTGTTTTTCAAAAGGAACTAAGGAATCCAGATTTTTATGTGGAATTAGGTGGTGATTAATAAAAATTAAAAAAAAAATTTTTGTGCAGCCCAGCTAAAACACATCTGGTAACCAGGTATTGCCCAAAGGCCTCTTCATTTGCACCTCTGGAGGGAAGGAAACAGGGCTCAGGAGCAGGAGAGGGGACACAGGGGGCTTGGTGGTCCCAATGTGGAGAGGGAAGGGAGGGAATTTTCCAACTACCTGATAAAAACAGGAGACATGTAAGTTGCATGCGAAGAGCACACTGTTTTGTGCCTGCAGCTCAGGCTTCTCCTGCAGGGTCTGAAGAGCAAGCCTGGAGAGGAGGCCCAGCTGGGGATGCAGCTTCCAGCCCATGGATGGCCACGGGCCATGCAGCCAGAGTCATAGGTGCCCCTCAGGTTCACTGATGAGGGGACTGAAGTTGGGGTGGGAGGGAAGCAGGCTCAGGGTTTAGCAATCCCAAGCCAGGCCTCCCCACCACCTCACTCTCCTTCCTCAGGCCTGGGGCTCCAGGGCTCCCAGGTCTACTTCTTCCCTGGTGTGCACAGGACTCCATGGGGAACCTATGGAAGCTCACCGCCATGCAGAGAAGGTTCCATTTCATGCCCCCTCCTTCCTAATCAGGATTTCCCCCTTCTCGGTTCTAACCACACTTCCAAATTTTAGGCAGCTGTCAGCAATGTAGGGAACAAACTCAGGCTTCACAGCAGGGCCAATTCTACCTCTTACTAGCTGTGTGATATGGCAAAAATTATTCAACTTCTCTGATTTTCCATTTCCTCAGATGAGAGGAGGAACAAGAACACCTACAGCATCAGGATGCTAGAAGGAATAAATGAGCCAACAAAAAGTGATGGTGTAGCAAAAAGTGGTCCCTGTTCTGCTTCTGGTCTGACAAGATGCTGCCTATCCATCATGAATGTTCGTCAGGGAGTTCTGTGAAATCCTAGAGCCCCAGTCTGCTCACCTGCGAAATGGGCATAATAATGTCTACCACGCTGTTCTCAGAGGGAAAACAAACAAGGCCCCCACAATCTGCGTGTCTTAGTTGCTCAGTTGTGTCCAACTCTGCGACCTCGTGGGCTGTAGTCTGCCAGGCTCCGCTGTCCATGGGATTTTTCCAGGCAAGAATACTGGAGTGGGTTGCCATTTCCTCCTCCAGGGGATCTTCCTGACCCAGGGATTGGACTCACGTCTCCTGTGTCTCCTGCACCGCAGACAGATTCTTTACCCTCTGGGCCATCCGGGAAGCACTCTCCCAAACTCTTCTCTCTCTGGTCAAGGTCTTGTGGGGAATCCCCGTGTTTTCTCTCATGTCAGGGGCTCTGCACATGCCATTTCCTCCACCTGAAATGGTCTTCCTTCTCTATGCTTTCTGAGGAATCTCAGCTTGAATCACTTCCTCCAGGAAGCCTTCCTCGATTTCCCTGATATCTTATTATCCATTCTGTTGTGGCATATATTTCTCGGTGTGATAATTTGATCAGTGTCTTTCCCCTCCTCTATTTTCTGTCTGTGAAGGCAGAGGCTGCGTCTGATTTTGGTTTCCTGTTGCACATACCCTAAGCCAGCCCAGAGGCTGGCACACAGTAGGTATTCCTTCTGTGATGGAATCAGAGCACTACTCTGATGATGTGCTCCGGCAATGGGGAATCTGCATCAGTGAGTGAGGAGGGAGGGCAGGTACCAAGATCTACCGGAAGGAGCCATGGGTCTGTGCCCTCACCCAGGGTCTCATGGTCCAAATATCCCCGCCCCCATCCCTCAAAAGCCTGAGAATATTACTCAGAGCTCCTACGGCAGGGCTGTCCCCGCCCAGCGTGCCCCTTCCGGCTGCCTCCCCACCCGTCTCAGGGCCACGGGGCTGCTGGGACTGGGGAGGAGTCAGGTGTAGGTGAGCTGTGGTTTGGGGGTTCCGGCCTCACAGAGGAAATGGTGGTGCCTTTAAAAGGCCCCTCAGCCTGCCTCCACCCTGACACCTCCAAGTCTGGGGCTGACAGGGCTGGTGTATCTGGGCCAGTGGCTCTGGGAGCCTCTGAGAGGAAGCCAGGGCAGAACAAAGCAGGGTGGGTCCTGCTTCCTGGAAGACAGTGAAGGGACTAGAAATACAGGGGCCCACGCAGGAGTGTGTGCTCTGAAACACGCTTGCTGGCCCGAGCACAGGAAGTGGCCGCCTGGCCCCCCGAGGGCCTTTGGCACCCTGCGGGGAATGTCCCTTGACAACAGGGAGGAGGAACGACTGGGCCCGCTTTATGGGTGAAGCTGCTGGGGCTCGGTGAGGAGCCCTAAGGAACCCTCCTGGAAGATCAGGGGCCTCGCTGGGAGCTGCAGGACACAGAGCACCTGCCCCCTGTCTGCTGCCTGTGGGCTCTGCTCACTGGCTGCCTTCAGGGACCAGGGGTCAGGGATGCTGTGTGAGCTCCCAGTTGCTTGCAGCCTCACTCACCCCAGGCTGGCCCCGTGGATGATGGGGTCTTTTGGGTGCGGCCTAGCCGCAACCAGGGCCCCTGGAGTCAGCACCTCGAGGGAGCTGTGCACGGGTCACAGCAGCTGCATTTGGCTCTTAGCCTTGACATCAGGTTGGTTTCCTCCTTGAGGTTAAGGTGAAAGGGACTCAGCAGGGGTGAAAACATGGCTGTAACCAAGGCTAATGACCAGCTGGACACCCCACACAGTCTACAGATGGCCTCAGACCTGTCTGGCTGGAGCCCAGGCCGAATCCATAATGTTCTCCTTAACATGGCAGGAGGCCACCTCATAACCCGCCCTTGGGTCTCACCTCCTTGTCCATGCCTAGCCTGAGGTCATCACCTCTCCCATCCTTCTAGGAATCTTGCCTAACATCTTCAACCTCAGCTGTCATCCTCCTTCCAGTCTAAAAGGTCTCTGTATCTTTTCTGAGAGTCCTCAGGGGCAGTGACTCACACCATATGCCAACCACTGCCCCTCT
The DNA here is from genome assembly GCF_055505025.1 of Bos grunniens. Taxonomy (NCBI): domain Eukaryota; kingdom Metazoa; phylum Chordata; class Mammalia; order Artiodactyla; family Bovidae; genus Bos; species Bos grunniens. Next base: position 18,333,123 of record NC_141192.1, read on the forward strand.
CAGCGCTCCCCGGGCCCTGGGACTAGTGCCCTACCTCACAGGACTACTCTAAAACACTCCTTCCACCAGCCCCGAGAGAGGGAAGGGCCCCCTTTACAGGCGCTGCTCCCATTACCCCTAGTTTACAGAGGCCTCCTCTCTGCTATCTCCATCACGTGCTCTGAGGAAGGCAGGGCAGCTAGCACGGTCCCCACTTTAGATCCGACGAGAGGAAGCAGAGAGAGGATGCGCAGCTAGTGCACGTCACACAGCCACCAAGGAGCAGAGCCAGGGTGAGGCTGCAGCATTCCTTCCACGGTGTGTTTCACCCACCCGACGTTAGTGCAACACCCACCCGGCCGCCACGGGAGGTGCAACAGGACACAGAGGGCAGAGAGGATGGAGCCGGATGTGGAGTTCGTGCTTGACAGGGGCCTGGGCTCAGGTGTGAGTGGATGGGCTGGGGAGGTTGGGAGGGGTCTGAGCAGGGACCAGCGGCAGGCCTGTCCACATGCCCTCTCCCCAGGAGAGGCAGGAAGGCCCAGCACCTCACAGGGCCCAAGCCAGTCCTGGCCACAGACAGCCCACAAGGGAGAGCCCAGTCCACAGGTTACTCACCTTCTGGAGATGGCAGAGGTGGCAGGAGGCGGCCGAGGGAGAGAAAGAAGAAAGATGCAGATGGTTATCAGTCCCAGCTCTTCCAGCCCCCGCTCCTGGAGCAGTGGTCTGTCGAGGACACCACCCCTCTCCCACTGGTCTGAGGTTTCAGCCAGGAAGGTGTGGCACGGCCGGCTGCAGCGCCGTCCCCAGGCGACTGAAACCCTCATCCACTGCCTTCCTGCAGGTTGGGTGGCTGGCAAAGATGTGGGTTTGGGGGCCTTGGAGCGGTGACGGGCTGTACCCGTCGGGGACTCGCACCCGGGGATCCACTCACCACAGTGGAGTCCACCTTGGGGCCGCCGTCATCCGCCACGACCGTCAAAGTGTAGAAGTCACCTTTCTCCCGATCCAGCAGGCCCTTGACCGTGATCACACCCTGCAGGGAGGGGGCCAGATGGACAGTGACATCGTATTCCAAGCTGTCCTGTGCCATCCCTGGACGGTCGGCCCACCTTCCCACCTCCACAACACTCCCTCTGCTGGTGTACTTCTCCGTGAAGCTCTGTCCACTGATATCCTACTTCTCTCTCAATCCCACTCGGATACCACCTCTTCCACGCAGGCTTCCCGCTTCCCCAGCCAGGCACGGGCGTTCTCTTATTTGGGCCCCAGAGGTGCTCCATTACCCCTTTACCAAAGTTCTTTTCATACCTTTCCTTGTGGTGCTCTGATCTGCATATTAGATTATTCCTGCTTCTGCTGCTCCTAGCCTGAGAGCTCTGTGAGGGCTGGGAAAGGTCTTGTTCATCTCTGAGCCCCCAGCATGCCCTGTGACAAGGCCCGGCACACTGCAGCAATTACTATCTTGCCTAATTTCAGAGAAGGGATTCGGACAGAAGACCCACTAAAGCAAAGTTGGAAGAGTAAGGTCTAGGCAGTAGATAAGACATAGCTGCACTAGACACCTAGCTAAGACAAGCTATTGCAGTGATGCCCTAAATTTATATCTGAGCTTCCTAACAGCCAAGGTAAAAAGGGAAATGTGATGACTTGCACAACTTTCATTGTCTAGTTAATAGGAAGACACCAGACTGCCTATGTATAAACTTCATCTTATCACTACATGTTAAAGGGATGTTTATGACAAAGAAGAGAGTGCTGGTCATATAGAAGGAGCTCAATTAATGCTGGTTAGCTTTAAAGGAATTGCGCTCCCTGCCCTCAGAGGGAGCCCTGGCTGTGCGTGTCCCCAGCCTCCCTCACCGTGATGGCATCTATCTTGAAGAGGGCTTTGGCCTGGGCGCTGGTGTAGGCATCAAAGCGGTAGGTGATCTGGTTGAGGTTGTCGATGGAGTAGGCCTGGACACGCACAATCTCGGTGCCCAGTGCCAGATTCTCCAAGATGGCAGCCTCGTAAGAGGCATTGGAGAACTGCACAGCCTCGTCCAGCTCGTTGAGCAGAGTGATATAGACGCTGCAGAAGCCCTGATTGAAGGGGAGTGCCTGGTCAGTGGCGGACACGTTCATCAGGTAGCTGGTCTTGGTCTCGTAGTCCAGGTAATCCACAGTGATAATAAGCCCCGTGCTCTCATCAATCTCAAACTTCCCCTCAGCGCCCGACAGGATGCGGTAGTTCACCAGGCCTCCGTCCCCTGCAGGAGGACGCAAGAGGCTGTGCAGTCCAGGCGGGGGTGGGTTGCCTTGTGGCTTTACAAGCTGCCCCAGCACACCCACTGCTGTCCCAGAGGGACAGGGCAATGGGCTTGGCCTGCCTCCCCAGCGTGCACCACCCTCGACCTCTGTGGGTCGAGATTTTCCCAAGAGAAACACAGAGGATGCGGTCAAGGATGGCAAGGCCCAGCATGCACTGTTGACTCCCCTGGGGTCTGGCCTTGAGATGAGAGGTATGCCAGTGGAGGACTCAGCTCCTGGAGTCCTAAAATTCAGATTCCAAGTACCTCCACTGAGTACTTGGACAAGGAGACGGTGGGGTAATTAGGGGTCTCTTCTATAGTGGAGGCTTTGATTTAGAAAGTGTTAGATGGGGCAACATCCTCAGAGGTGGCTAAGCCTTCATTTGGTCCCTCCAGCCAAAGGGTTCCAGTGCCAGAGTCACCTTTCTCTGTTCTGCCCACTCCCTCCACCCCCAGTCCCTGTGGCCTTGGAGTACATGCTTCATCCAGGAGCCAAAGTTGGGATTCCTTAACTGAAGTCCACATACTTCAGAGAAGATGGCTATAAAATCACTCAGGAAGTCCCAGACTTCCTTGAGATTATTTGTAAAATTCTAGGTGCATTCTTTCTGGGAAGGGATCCATAGCTTTCATTAGTCTCTCAAGCAGATTCCTGACCCAGAAAAGGACTTGGACCATTATCCCCCAGCAATGTCCGTGCGACCTGCATGGTATAAACCTGCCATTTAAGGGAGAGCAACCACCCAGGAGTCTTCAGGCCCAGTTCTCCACCTACTCCACCCCATGCTCCAGGAATGAGCTGGGGATGCTGACAGGGGCTGGGTGGGAAGCCACCAGAGCAGCTGACATGAAAGAAGGGCAGGATCTGGGAAACTAGAAGGATAGGAAGGGGTCTCCTCTGGCTGTATCCCTGGCCTGGGGCAGAGGCCTAGATAACCAGGCCCTGTAAAGAGGGCCAGAGTGACCTGACTGCCTTTCTGCTTCACTTTGCACTGCTAACGATGGCCACCTCTGGGGCTCCAGGGATGTCCACTGCCCTATAGAACAGGACACTGGCTTCTGTTAAATGTGTGTGTGCCAGGCCCTGGGCTGTGTTGGCTGGAGGAGCAGGCCTCAGCCAGCTTTTGGACAAGAACTTCACCCCTCCTGGCCCTGCCCAGCCCCTAGCCAAAGGTTAGCCCGGAGCTGCCAGGTCCTGGGATGACTAACCTGGACTTCCCCAGCTGCTGACCTCTCCTCTCTCTGAAACCAGGACCACTTCCCAGACTCCTTTCCTCCTGGGACTGGGAATCTGGTGGGGACCCCACCAAGACTGTCCCAGGAGTCCCTGCCCACTTGGGAGCCACTGAATGGGGGAGCGCAAGGCAACCAGAGGATGCCAGGCCCTTTGGGAGAGGGGGCCTGAGCCGGGGCGGGTCACTCTGGGGAAAGGACTCCCTGCCTTCCTCCCGCTGGCCTCACCCGTGTCTCGGTCCGTGGCTCGGACCACGATGACTGACGTGCCAATGCCCGCTGTCTCGCGAAGCCCCAGGCGGCTGTACTGCTGCTGCGTGAACACCGGGGCCTCGTCATTGACATCCTCCACGTACACAATCACCTGCGGGAGCCGGCCGGGGACGAAAGGTCAGGGTAGGGGTCGGGGGAGCCCAGGGCTGGGCCCAGCAGAGCCTGCGTATGTGGTTACTGTGCTCCTAGGCCAGCTATGAGCTCTGCAGAGGGCCTGGGCTTGTCTGGCTGGTCACTGTGTCCCCACACCTCACACAGTACCTGGCACGTGGCACCTGTTTAAATATCATTTTGTCAGAGAACAAATCTTGTCTGGCTCTTGACTCTGCTACGAAGCCTGTGGGAACCTGTGGCTAATCAGTGAAACTTGGGCTGTTCAGCTTCTCAGCTATGAGACAGTAACATCAGTTCAACAATTCACACCCTGTGCCTCTCCGAGGATGGTTATGAAGACAAAATGAGCCAGGGCTTTGCAAAAGTGCTTGAAAAGTTTAAAGGGACCCCATTCAAATACCAAGATACCTCTGGGAGAAAAGACATGAAGACATTTTTAAGTACAGTCATAGCAGAGGCTGTTGGTGCTCAGACTCCTCCAGATTCTCACGTGCTCGCTCTGGTGCTCTCACCACCAGTGGGCAACACTGCAGCTCTTTGCGGGGGACTAACACCACCCCACCAGCCCCACTCCTGCTGCCGGAGCCAGAAGACGCCCAGGGAGCTGGAGCTGCCTGGGAATTACGCCCACTCAGGCTGAGGCAGTCCTCAGCTGCCGACAGGCGGGCAGCAGAGATGACCACCTCCAGAGCTCCCTGGGGGACTGAGTCAGTTTCCTGTGTTCCACTTTGCTGGCTGCCTTTCCTTCCTGGTCCATGCCCCTTCCGGCTTTTCCCGGGCACACTTCCGATACTTCCTACTAATCACGTTCACACTAGCCCTTGTCTCAGGATTGGCTTCTGCGACCCAGCCCAAGACAGCGGTTATCTCCGAGTTGTGGAATTATGCAGTTATCACTGCTTATTTACATTTTCTAATTTCTCCCTATTGAACGTGTATGTCTTACATAACAACAATGGCAAAAACACCAAAAAAAACAATGTGAAAGATGGAAAGAGATGTGACAGCCAGAGATCAGCACCTCACTCTTCTTTCTGTGCACCCCTCTCCTCTCAACACACACAGGAGCATGTGAACATGCACAGAAGGTCTGGCCCAGGCAGGGGCAAGGCCAGGGCTGTGTCCAGAAGGACCAGCGTGGCGGGGAGGGGAGTTATAGTCAGAGGGTGGTGGTGCTCGAGGAACCACAGGGAGGCCCAGGGCTCCTGCCTCTTTTCCCAGATGAGGGAACAGAGGCCCAGAGATGGGGAGGGGCTTGCCCGAGGCCTCAAGGTCACTGACAGTTGAGAAGAGAGTGCTGGTTCTCCTGGTTCCCAGTCCAGCAGCCCTAACACTCTTTGCTCCATGCTGGGGATGAGCTGGCCTCAGAACAGGAGAGACACCCTCCTTCCAGACTAACAGAACCTGGGCCAGCAGGAGCTTGCAAACAGAGGAGGCAGGGAGCCAATGGGGCTGGGGCAGTGACGCGCAGCATGGGGTTCGCATGTGGTCCTCAGTGCTGATGGCGGAGCGAGGTCCCATCTGAGAACATGCATATTTGGCTTCTGATCGATCACTGCCACTCAGATCAGCCTCAGCTTCTCCCTGGGTTAGTGGGGAATTAGCTAGATGGAAACGAAGGGGCTTCTGTTGATATAAGCAGAAATGGTGGCCTGAGTGGCAGAGAACTATGAGGTGAGTGGGGTGGCAGAGTAGTGGGGAGGATATGTCTCTGGGGGTGAAGTTTTCTCTACTTCCCTGCTCTTGGGGCCCCTGTAGTTCTGCTAGGTCATCAAATTTTCATGTCCAGACACCCAGAACCCAATATGCAAACTAGCATGCCTACTCCAGAGCACAGCTGCTCACAAGCCAGAACCTTCTAAGTCTGGCTTCACCAAGAACTTGGCTGGGGAGATCCTGGGTGGGGTGGGGTGGGTAGGTGTGAGGGGGAATTTGCATGGATGGATTTCAGGAACTCTCTTGCTATAAACAGAAACTACCCATCCATCTTTCGAAACTGTGAGCCTTCCCCTTCCCGAGTCGGCTTGGCCAAATGACCTTGACTCCAAGAGTCATGGGGAGAAAAAAACAGGGCTAGTTTGACAGTGTAATAAACAGAGGAGTGAGGTAGCATGGAGCCTGGGTGTGGCCCTCCCTAAGACTGGCTGCATGCCACTCTCCTCTTGCTGGTTTCAGCCTTGTTTATAGCAGCAGAGACAGGAGGCAAAATGGTGTGTGGTTTGTGAACCTGAGAGACACAGATGTACAGGAAACAGGTCTGCCAAGTTCCTGCTGAGCAGGAGGGCTCAGTGACTTAGCTGCTGGGCTCCCTGGAGAACTAGCCCCATTTTCTGTCTAGTGCTGTGCCCTCCACAGGGGACGAGTCAGGAGACTGCCTGTGCACATGCGCAGTATGCAGGTAAGGCCCCCAGTCTCTATCGTTTCACTCCAAACTCGCTGGCCCCTCGTAGGTGCTGTCCTGGTCTCTGACCTGAAGACTGTGGATGGCCCCTCAAGTTGCCCCTCGCTCAGAGCGGCAACTCTGCTGCTGCTGGGGAAATGAGTCCAGGGCAAAGCTGGAGTCCCCATACTGTCTTCAGGAAGGTCCTGGATTTTCTTGGGCTCAGGGGTATGGGAGCTATGTACGATAAGGGCCATCAAGTTCTGACCCTGTGGGCAAGCAACCAAATCCCCACCTTAAAAATGACTCTTGGGCATTAGGCAGTGGTGGTTTCTGTGCTCTGGAACCTTATGTGAGGCAGTGGAATACAGCGGTTAAGAGAAGAGATCTGAGCTGTCTGCCTGGGTGTGAAGCCTGGCTCTGTCTACCCTTACTGCCGTGTGACCCTAAACACATTGCCTAGCCCTCCTTGCCTCAATCTCCTCATCTATAAAATGGGTATAATAACAGTGCCTACATCAGAGGGCTGTTATGAGGCTTAAATGAGCTCAAGCACAGGAGGCACTTAGAAAAGTGCCTGGCCCAGAGTGAGGGTGCTTAATGTTCCTCAGGGCTCATGGGCAGAGGCACAAACAGAGTGTGGCTGAGCAGCTGTGGCCCTGGTGTCTCACCCTGCACCGATGGGCGTAGCTTGGCTTTGTTCTGTTTTACACTGTACCTGGGGTGCTGCATACTATTTTGTTAGAAAGGTTTGCAGCTGCAATGCTGAGGCAGTGACAGGAGAAGACGCTGGAGAGAGGTGCCCACCTGCTCCTGGGAGGGAGGTGAGTAGGGGTGGGGCAGAAGGGCTGTGGTTACGCAGCTCAAGGTCCAGGGTGCCAAGCCAAGCCACGCCGACATCGGTCACCCTGTGGCCTGAAGCTCGCCCCACCGAGGGCATGCTCTGAAATGGGTGGGTCACTTATTCACGTGCTGATTCAGTATCTCCTAGTCATGAAGGTGAGTGTGGCTGTGTGGGGCCGATTCCGTGCACATTTAGGTCGATGTCTGACCCTCAGTCACCAGAGCCCTGGAATCGTTCTAAACAGCCCCAGGATATGAAACACCGAGGGATCTAACCCCCTCGGCCACCTCCATCAGGGCAGACCTCGCTCAGGGCAGCAGTCGTAAGCACCCAGGTTTCCCTCACCATCTCTTCCTGGGGCAGAGCTGCGGGGCAACAGCAGAGGATGGGCCAGGGCTGAGTCACCCGCTCCCCAGCACCCTCCTTTGTGATGGGGACCCGAGGCAGGCTTCTGTTCATTGTTTCCAGCCTGAGGGAAACAGCGGGGTGGAGAGATGGGGCCGATAAGAGGAGCTGATTCTGCCCCACTCAGTTCTGGGTAAAAGTCCCTGCTTGCTCCCCACCCCAACTTTTCCCATCTTCCTCCCACTCTTCACCTTTAAGGTCTGACTCACTTTCCACCTGGTTAAGGGGAAGGGGCTATGAGTTGCTGAGTGTGCAGTGGGGTAGGGTGGGGGTGACCTTGTAAGTCATCTCATTATCTCTGTCATCCCCTTGTTACTGGGCAGGAGAGTACACCTAGCCCAGCCAATGGAATATCTGGGTGCATGTTCTGACCATTCAGGAAGATTAGAGTTGATCTGATTTTAGCTGCAGAGGGGAGAGGCCTGAGGGGAGTGAGGTGGGCAGAGAAGATGACATCTGATGGAGCAGCTGGGAGTGCTGACTGGACTGTTTGGCAGACACTTTCAATGGAAAGAACACTGAACTTGGACTCAGAAGACGTGGGCTCAAGTCCTAGATTCATCACAAGTGGCTCCTCTGTGCCTCAGTTTCCTCATTTGTAAAATGAAGTTGGTAACATCTATAGCTCCAAGATCCCATATGTGAGATTCCCTTGGCCTGCACTAGAGAGCTATTTGGATACAGGGGTTGGTGTAGTAAGGATACCTCATCCTTTAGGACAGACATCAGCATCACTGACCCCTTTCCACATTTGGAAAAACTCGGGCTAGGAGCAAAATGACACATCCAAGATCCCAGGTGGGTCTGAGCCCAAGGCACCCCTACTGAGCCCAGGTGTCATTGAGCACCCAGATGAGTGGTGCCCCCCACCCCGCCCCGGGCCCCAGCTGCTGGCCATCTCTGGTCCACCTGAGGCTCTGGCTCAGCCTGATAGCAGTGCTGAACAGAACACAGGGCTTCACGACATGCTGCCCCACGTGCAAGCCCCCTGGCCCCAGAGCGCCCTTGGCCTCACCCTGACGGAGCTCCGCATGGGGCCCAGGTCATGGTTGTAGGCCTCCACTATCAGAACGTGTGACGAGTTCCGCTCCCGGTCCAGGGGCCGGGGCCCTCGCATGAGGAGCCCATTGCTGACGTGGATCCGGAAGTTGTTGCCATGATTACCTGTGTGGAGGGACAGAGGATATGCATGGGCTCTGCCCTGGAGTAGGATGCTTGTGGGATCATGGTTATGGAGGGGAAGATGGGGAGCCCAGACCCCCAGAGGGCAGACCCTTCCCAGAGGTCTCAGGCACTTGGCCGAAGCCTGAAGTGGTATAGAAGCCTCGCCTCACACTCCCCTAGCCTAGCAGGATTTGAGGGAGGAGGTAGACGCTCATTCTGTGCCCCCCTTATGGAAAGCCTAGAGGTCCCGAGACCTCCACACCTGGAGGTGTCAGCAGATTCACTATTCCAGAGGACACTGGGGCATTACAAAGAACGGAACACAAAAATTCTCTGTGAGAGGTTTAGTGAGGAAGCACCCACTCCCTCCCCTTGCGGACTCCCATTTTCCTTTGGGATCCAGCCACTTCTACTCATAGGGGTGAGCTCACCCCTGATTCCAGAAGCGAGATCAGCATATTGCAGTCTCGGGTCATAGTGACTGGTTCAGGCATGGTCCCGGGATTCTAGCTGGCCCAGTGAGACTCAGCCTTGGGAGGGTGCTGGGGTGGGGTGGGGGGCTGTCCCAGTGTTCAAGGCCACAGTGACTGGTTCAGGCAGGGGCACATGATACACACTGGGCCAGTGACCTCAGTGTCTTGGGAGCTCACTGCTAGGGGCTGCTCTGGTCTTCGAGGTCCCCTCTGTCAGGGTGATATCCCGCTATGGGGCTTGAAGAACTTAGCACAGCAGTCAAATGCATCCTCACCGAAAACACGACCAACTTGGTGCGAATGATTTGAGAACATCCCTGGTTCCTCACTCTGACCCGTCTCCCAGACCCTTGGCAGCCTAGAAGAGCTCTGCTACCCCGGGGCAGGAACCACCTCCCCCTGCCATCCTAGGGCAGCCTACTCACCGTGAACGATGCGGTACCACACACGCCCAAACTCGCCCTCATCTGCATCTGTGGCTTTTAGCTGAGGGAGAATGAGACACGTGGTTACTCCTCGAATTCCACCTATAGGCAGAGAAGGTGTTTGTGGAGCCCCTCCCCTTTCCTTACGCCACCCCACGCCTGTCCTGCCCAAACCCAGCTTCCCATGAAGCTGGGGGTGTAGGAGAGGAGAGGGACATGTCTTTCTCGTCCCCTATGAGGACACCTGTCTGTTGATGGCCCCAGGCTGCCCTGTCCATGGCGGGAGACCTGCCAGCTCTTTCTCCTGACACTCCTCCAGGCTCCTGGTGAGCACGGGCGAGACGGTGGGTGACAACACCATGGCTCTCTGGATCCAGGCTTGGCTAGTGCAGCTTGGCCCTCCACGGTTCCCCGCTTCAGCCTTCTGAGAGTCCAGGAGACTCACCTGGGGTAGGTGGGGTGCACAACTGCTCCTTGCCCACACTTCCTTGGTCTGAAGCTATTCTGGCTCCCAGCCTGGCACTGTATACACTACAACTCCCGGAAAGTATACTGTACACTATAACAGCCACATTGTGGAAACCTAGAAACCCCATTTGCCAAAGGAATGGCTCCATGTCCATTCACATACATGATCATTCCAGTGTAGTTCCAGCCCACCCTGGCTTGCTAGGTTGCACCTAAGGCTTATACCGTTTCCAGTGGGACTTGGGGGTGCTCTTCTCACTCTGAGAATGCCCAGTGTTTAGCCCTTCTGACAACGCATGTGACCTTGAGGCTGCTGGCAGAGCCACAGACGGCCCTGAGGTCTGTCCCATCAAACCAAGAGCTGAATACCTCCTCGACCCACTACACACTGGAAAGAAGCAGAGAACACCCCTGCAAAGTGATGCAGAGAGAGGCCTGGGCTTGCATGGCTGGGCAGGCTCCCACGGGGCCACCTTATGTGCGACTTGCTGGGTAATGCCCGGGACCTTCGCCCTTTCCCTGGATCTGCCCTCTTGTCCTCAGCAATCACGTCAACCCTGTGCTGTGTGTCTAAGGGTTTCGAAGAGCATGTTGATGGTGCAGAGAAGGCAGTCTGTTGGTATGAAAGGAACAGTGGGTTTGGGTCAGGCAGACCCAAGCACAAGCCCTGGCTTTGCCACTTCCTGGCTATGTGGCCATGGATACAATAACCCCACTGAGCCTCAGTAGGTGCAGTGATAATTAACTTTGTGAGGTTGATGGGCAAATTAGATATAATTGCCGCAAAGCGTCTGGTCTGGTGCCAAGATAGATGCTGAAGGCTGATGTTATGAGACATGCCACCTTTTCCTGAAAGGTCCTCTTGATTTACACTGGGGTGGGGATGGCTGCGTTGCCCCTTGCTGTGGAGTTCTTCCCTCCCCTGAGAGGACTTAAGAGCTAGAAGGTGGAGGTGAGAGAGTCATTTCCTAGGCAGGTTGATAAGGAGTCTGCTGCTGCTGCTAAGTCGTTTCAGTCGTGTCCGACTCTGTGTGACCCCAGAGACAGCAGCCCACCAGGCTTCCAGTCCCTGGGATTCTCCAGGCGAGAACACCGGAGTGGGTTGCCATTTCCTTCTCCAATGCATGAAAGTGAAAAGTGAAAGTGAACTTGCTCAGTCGTGTCCGACACCAGCGACCCCGTGGACTGCAGCCTACCAGGCTCCTCCGTCCATGGGATTTTCCAGGCAAAAATACTGGAGTGGGGTGCCTTCGGATAAGGAGTCTAGGGGTCCCCAAAGAGAGAGGGGTCTGGAATTCTCAAGAAGGAAGAAAGGACAAACTTTTTTTTCCTTCTCTACATTCCTTAGGATTATATAACAATGCATCCTGCCTGAGGGCAGTCTCTGGATTAAGGACAGTCTCTGGATTAAACTTTCTGTTATCATAAAATGTAAATTATGGGAGTAGGTCTGGTAAGGTCTTTACAACCTCCAGACATTCTTTGGATTCACTGGAGAGTATATAACTTCATTGCTAACACTAGCAAGGGGGTACTCTTTCTGCCCCCTTCTGATGCCTATGTCAGAAGCTTTCTCTATCTCCTTTATACTTTAATAAAACTTTATTATACAAAAGCTCTGAGCGATCAAACCTCGTCTCTGGGCCTGGATTGAATTCTTCTCCTCCAGGGGCCAAGAATCCCGGTGTCTTCAACAACAACCTTTCAGAGGGATGTAGCGGGGCACTTTGACAGCCTGGCTCTGAAAGGGATCAGGACAGGAAGAGGGCTGAGCTGTCCAGTGGACACCCTTGGGTGTTGCTGTCCGTGGTGCGACTTCCCAGATGCCTCCCTTTCCTGGCAGCCTGTGCCACCTGGGGAGTTTTGCCTCCGGCCATGTAAGAAAAACGGAGGTCACAGGTGAGGTGTGCTGTCAGCGTGGGAAGAGAAAGTGAATGAGGTTCACCGAAGGGCGAGGTGTAAGATACAGGCATCCAGCAGGCCCATGGAGCGCTGGGGACATCTTTAGGCTGATGTGGCTCAGGGTGCCAGATGCCGGTGCCACGCCTGCCCAGCCTTTTCAGGAAAAGCACCAAGTCCCCACCACTAGCTAGGCGGGGGACCCTGGCCAGGCTGCACCTCTTCAGATCTCAGTTTCATTATCTGGAAGACAGGGCTGGATGAGACGACCCCTCAGTCACCTAACGGACTCTCCTAATCCTACCCACTTGGGACTACGCAGAGGATGCTTCTCTTGTTGTCAAGGGCTAAGGGCAGGAAGTGAAAATGTTAGTCGCTGAGTCATGTTCGACTTTTTGTGACCCCATGGACTGCAGCCCACCAGGCTCCTCTGACCATGGGATTCCCAGGCAAGAATACTGGAGTGGGTAGCCATTCCCTTCTCCAGGGGATCTTCCCGACCCAGGGACCAAACTCAGGTCTCCTTCACTGGCAGGCACATTCTTTACCATCTGAGCTACTTGTCGAAAAAACAGGCTCCCCAAAAAGCAGGTGGACTCCAGGCTCAGGTCTTGGTCAGAGCCACAACTCCCCCTATCTGGGAGCTTGGGGGTCCTTGATGGGAAAGCTGCTGAAGACTTAGGCTTCTAAGCAGACTGGTTGCCAGGGAAGTGCTGGCTTCCAGGAGGAAAGGAGGCGGGGGTGGGGGGGTGGGACTGTGTGTGCGCGCGTGTGTGCATGCGTGCGTGCGTGTAGCCGCTGCCTGGGGGTCTCCAGGGCTCACTCAAACTACAAGGAGTGCAGCCCTAGCAGGCTTTCAATCCTCTATGTTCTGCCCTGTGATTTCTCTGACTTTTGAAAATGCCTCTCCCCCTCACTTCTACAGCCAGATACCCTCAAAGGGAAGGTGCTCTTCTGGGAAGCTAAGGGGAGGGGGGCCTGGGGGCTGCCAGGGCCCATCACTCTGCCCGGTCCCCTCCCGCCGCGTGGCTTGTAGCCCCTCTCCCCGGTAACCTGGAGGCTGGCAGGCACTGAATAGCAACCCGCTGGCTGCCCCCGACCATACCATTCAAACGTCCAGCAGGGGAAGGTGAGAGCCTCGGGTACAGAGTCAGAGAGACCCTCCCCCCTGCGTTCCCCCCAAGGTCCCCCGCCCCTCCAGAGGGCTCCAAGGAGACCGGCCAGTGAAGGCCGTGGGAAGGCTCAGGAGCGCCCAACTCCTCCACGAAGCTCCCTCTTCCCAGCCCAGTTGCCATCCCGACCTTCCTGGCCCCCAGGGAGGGCCCAGACTCTTCCAGACAAAGCCAGGTCTAACTGGAGAGTGAGGGGCGAGGGCCACTCTGCCTGGCTGGCTGAGGGACACAGGCGGAGCCCAGGGCAGGTGGGGGTCACAGAGACGACCAGTGCTTCCGGGACCTCCCTCGAACAGCTGAGAAGACCTCTCACCCAGCTGGAGACCGCTGAGGGCTGGCTCTGAGGTCAGTGCTGGGGCCTGCAGGGAAGTGGGGGAGCACGCTGCCTGGGGTTCTGCGGGGAAGATGTGCGCATGTGCTCAGACGTGGGGAATCCCTCTGCTTTTGTAGTGAGTGGAACCTAGGCCCAGGTTAGTCTCAGGCCACCCAGAAAGATGTGCTGAGGTCAGTCCCCTCTGATCACAGCAGGCCCTGCTCTTGGAGCTCTGAATGAAGAAAAAAGGTTCTAGACTGAGCTTGCAGAGATATGTCCAAAGTGAGGCCTGCAGGCATGCCTGGGGCTCCAGTGGGCAGGGAGAGGCTTCAGCTGCTCTTTGGATCATTCCTAGCCTTGGTCTGACAGAGGCCTCCTTTCCCCAGAACCGCTGGCCCTGGCTGGCTGCTCAGACAGGGCAGCCGGGGGCCTGCAGTCAGTCTTGCTGCACCTCCCTGGAAGGATGGCCTGATATTTTCAACCACTTGGGAATCTCCTGCTCCCAGAGAAAATACTCCAATGCCAATTTAGCCTCACATGTTTTTTCAAAGCACTGCCCCAAGGACTGAAGCCTGGACCTGCTTTGTTAGTCTGATAGGGTCTCCAGGTCCATGTGGAGGTCTCGAAATAGCATTAGGGCTAGCAGGGTTGTGACTTCTCTCACTTCAGACTGCCCTTTTCTTACTCCCAGCCAAGCGCTTCCCTGGGGAGGATGGCAGGATGGGTAGTTCTCTCCCCAGGGGACATGGCAGTGGGCACACCCCATCCCTCTTCCCTTCCAGATTCAAGGAAGGGCCAACCCACATATGGCCTGGCCAGTGCACTCTCTAGGCCTGATGTTAAGAGGCGGAGGCCCCAGGCAGCTGGATGGGCATCAACATTTCCATCTGGGAGCTGGGAGGGGTCATTCTCTGGAAATGCTGGGAAGGAGTGGTGGTGGGGACTGGGTGGGGGTGGGGGGTGGGGTGCACTGGATGCCCTTAGTCCCTGGGCACAGGGCAGGCTGCAGGCAGACGAGGCTGGGCACAGAGAGCCAGGAGTTAGGTCCTGCGGCTGTTGGTGAGTGCCTGGGGTGGCAATGGCGGCTTGGGAGGGTGTGGACTGGGGGGGCCCCCTCTCCATTTCCCACTTCCTGCGAACTTGGTGGGCTCTGCAGCCCACAGGCAGAGTCTCGGTTTAACCTAAAGCCCTTCCTCCTCCCTAGTGTTGGTGCTAGAACTTGACTAAGTTAGACTAGGCTGTGACTTAGGAAAAGGAGAGAACTTTGTTATCCTCTAGGTCATGAAGGTCTCAAAGGTCAAAGAGAAACAAACGATTATTTCTTATTAAACTCCCTTCTGGATTTCCTGTCCTGTGTTTGTAGAAATCAAAGATCACAAATGTTGGCCTGCAAGCTGTATGTAGCCTCCTTATGTATTTTGTTTGGCCCATTCGTAGTATTTTTAAATATTTGAAAATTCATTTGGATTAAAAAAAAAATCAAGTTTGTTTGGCCTTTGCAGTGTCTTTTTTGCCACACCACTCCCCCCGCCCCCCCCCCCCCGCCATCTCTCCAGAGGGGATTCAACCAGATTTGAATTAGTTGGCAACACTTCAACATCAGGAAAGTTTGCCTAAAAAAAAGTGCAGATTTCTGGCTTCTCTTGGGAATCTGGAAGAGGGACCACAGTGGCCTGCCTTCTGGGGTTCTGTCAGCTTGGCCAAGGCCCCTCTGTCCCCACTCTTCAGGTAGACCTGCCCACCTGTCCTGCTGGGAATATGCTATCTACTAGCTGGTCTCTAACCATGTTAATTTGCAACCAAGAGCTCAGTTTGATTTGCCAGCTATAAGGAATCTGCCGCCCCACCCCCCACCAGTGGGATGATCCTAAGTGGTAATGGATGACTATGTCTGGGGGGTTTCAAGCCCCACCTTGTCAAGTAGGCTGCTCTCTGGGGGTTCTTTCCCACGTGTTCTCAGGAAGTCCTGGGAGAGGGCTGGGAGCCAGCAGGGTGGCAATGCACCAGTCCAGGGGTCGGGAACTTGTTCCTGGTTCTGGCTTTAGCTTGGCCATTGGCTCACAGTGTGGCCTTGGGCCTGGCTACCCCTTATTTGGGCTTCAGTTTCCTCACTTGTCTCTGGAGCAGGCTGGACTTCTTTGGGAAGCACCAACAGGAACTCTCCTGGGGGTCAGGTGGGTGACATAGGTGTGTGGGGGGCCAGAAGGCAGGGAGTGCAGTGAACTGGGGGCCAGCACCCCGTCTAAATCGGGCAGCTGCTGCTCAGCCCCAGCCCCTGGGGGCCAGCAGCAATGGACCCCATGTTGCTATTGCTAAAATTCTGGAATTTCAAGAGAAGCCAGGTGTTCAGATATTTATGTGAAACCTCGTTTTTTGTTTTTTAAAAAAATTCACAATTAAGTTTATAAAAGCACTGTAAGAACTCGACCAGTTTGTAGCCTTGGTGGCAGTTAACTGCTAGGGTCCTTGCCCTCTGCAGCTATAACTCATGGTTTGTTCCTGGTCACAGAGCAAGTTAGGGACGGGATTGGTCTTAGATCCCAAGACTCTGTTGTGATTCATGAGAATTGACTTTAAAATGCCAGAAGGCATTACCCTTCCTGCCTCCTCTGCGACAGGTAGGCAGGGACTGTAGCAGATGGAGGAACTGAGTTCAGGCCCAGCTCTGTCACTCTCCCACTGCATGACTTTAGACTTGTTACCTCTCCCAGGCTCACTGTTCTAACCTGGAAAATGACTGCAATCTTATCTGCAGCTAGTTTGGCAGTGCCCAGCACCCAAAGTCCCCCTCCCCCTCCAGTCCTGAGTCCAGCTCATTTGCTCCTGTCCCATTCCTGTTGCAGGAGCCATGAACACAGAGGGCCCCAGCCCCCTCGCCTTCCTCACAGCTCCAGCCACTCCAGGGAGGCTCTCAGAGGCTGTTGACCCCATCCCCGTGCTCATTGCCCTGGCCTGCATCTTCCTTCTGCTGGCTACCTGTCTGCTGTTCATGACCCTCTGCAAGCCCCGGGCACTGGACCCGAGCCGCCGCCGGGCCCACGAGTGCATGCCCCACCACCCGGGGAGCCCCAGCGAGCCCCAGCTCCGCCTCTGGAAGCGCCTGGGCTCGCTGCGCCGCTCCCTGCACAGCTTCCGCCGCGGCCGGCCTGCCCCCCGGCGCCCCCTGCCGGCCAGAGAGGACAACCACGATTACGACTGCACGGAATCTACCAAGATGTGACAGGGGTGTCCTCCTATCCCATCCACAGACCCTCTTGCCTTGGGCAGAACCAGGCACCTCCGGCTGCAAGAGGACAGTGGCCCAAACAACCTGGGCCACATGCCCACTGCCATTGGTACCCTGTGCACTCAGGCCCGTGGCCTTTCCCAGGGATCGTGCCCGAAGAATGCCTTCCTTCCTGCCGCCACTTTACCGCTGCGGGTTGGAAGGCTCCTGAACCAGTGACGGCACCTGCAACCATCTGGACCCTTGGCCCAAAGCTTTCAACGGTACAAACGTGGGGCCCCCAAGGCCCCTCTCTGACCACCAGGCACCAGCATCTCCAGGAAGCAGTCCCCTTTCTTCCCAAGAGAAGCCCTGCCCACCCTCCAGGTGCCAAAGCCCAGCTCAGATTCCAGTGCGAGTTGCTGAATGGCCAAAGGTTCCCTCCAGCCAAGTGAAATACTCAGCCATGCTGGGGGCAAGGGAGTGTCCTGCCCTCTGTGCCAACTCAGTGCCCGAGGCAAAGGGGAACCCAGGGAATCCTCTCCCCCGACTTCCTGGACGCTGCCTGCATTTGCCTGTAATCCATGGGAGCAGCCAGCACCCCTGTGGTGAATCAGATGCTGGGTGCCTGCTAGGAGGAGGGGCATTCTGGGGGCTCTCAACACACCTAGCCAATCACAATCTTGGCTGTCACCTTGGAACCGCCCCCAACCCCCCCCCCCCCCCCACCCCCACTCAATGCACCTGAGCCAGGATGGATAAGGAAGGGGCTGGGAATGACTTAAGCAGCTCCTTGCAGAGGCCAGGACTGCCGCTGTGTCAGAGCGGGAGGAGGCACTGTCAGCAACTGGAGGTGATATTATCCGGGCTCTGAGAGCATCGTAGAGGCTCCATGCCTCATCCAGGGAGGGAGGCAGGCTTCCTCCAGCTGACAGGGTCCAGGCCTCTCCAGGACAGCTGTGGAACCTCAGGCCTTGACCACATGAGGTGTGCTATCATATTTTTGGTGATTGCTTCAATGACTGGCTACTGTCAAAGCAATCCCACCCCAGGCTGGGCTTCTCAGAATCCCAAACCTTCAACCTCTCCTCGTAAGGCTGGGGCTAACCACTTTGGTTGGTCCCCAATTTGGGGGGCTGGGCAGAGGGGTCTGAACTGCCCAGCTCCTGCCCCAGAGTCACCTGGCTAGGGTCACCTGTACCCCATTAGGGACTGCTCTGCATAACCCTGCTACAATCCACAGAGCAGCCAGGCACGTCTTCTCACAGAGTGAGCTCTGGTTCTGCCACTCCCCAGCTCCAGAACCATTGCTGGTTCCCTACTGCTGGATCAAGCCAGAGCTTCTTTGTCTGGTGCTCGGTGCCCACTGGGAGCTGACTGCAAATGATGTTTCTAGCCTCATCCTGACCCAAGACTCCAGGCAAACTGAAATATCTGTCCACCCTGGGCTACAGCTCACTCAGCATGCACGCCCTCCATGAAGTCCTCTGTCTCCACCTGAAGCCTCCTCCTGCTGAAATCAAGGGAGGAAAGGGACCAGTTCCTTTGGGCAGTGTGGGTCATCCCCGTCATGGCTGCTCCTTTCTGCAAGCCTGGGATGCCCCCAGAGAGCAAGACCAAGTCTAGCCCCTCATCTGCCTCACCAGCAACAGGCTCAGAGGCATGGGGCCTCTGTTTACTTAGTGAAGGGTGGCCCTGTCTAGCCCTGGGGGCACCCCCTTCTTCCCTTGGATGCCCCTGCAGAGAAGCTGTCTCTCCCAGCAGGCCCACTGTGCCTTCCTCTCAGGTCAGTCTGACATCTGAGAGCAAGTCCACTTTGGCCAGAAACTTACTTCCAGGGCCTTGAGAAATCACCAGAGCCTGATTTTCTCCCTGAGAAATGGGGAGAATCGGTGACTGCCTTATATTACTCACAGGCTCTAGGATCTCACTCTGAGTAGTCTATATAAATAGAAACCAAGTCTTGGGGTTTAGAAAGCGGGGCAGGCCTCCTCCCACAGCGCAGTAACCTCTTCCTGCACAGGTTTCCCCCCGTCACGTCTACCTGAGACACCCCAGGCTGAATTCTGCCTGGAGTTGGTCACCGTATCACCCCCCAGGCCAGCATGCTCTGCCTGGCATGTGGTGTCACAGGGGTGGGCAGTAAGGTTACCCTTGACCTGAAGGACAAAAAGCTAGGGGTGGGGAGGAGAGGGCTCTCAAAGGTCTGCTGTACCCCCATCTGTGTTCCCAGGTTGATCCTTGGAGACCTGTGTGAGTTAGGGGTGGCAGGTGCTAAGTTTTAGGCTAGGGGAGAGTGGGGCCCCATGGCTTGGTGTGGTGGGTGTCTTTAAGGCCCTAGGAGCCGAGGCTCAGAGGGAGAAAACTTTTTCTGGAACCAGCCCCCAGACCCTGCCAACCCATGGCTTCCTGGACTCTTGGTGCCTCTGGGAGTCAGCACCCTGCTCCCGGCTCCCCTCCTGCCCCACGCCTGGCCCTGATGCAGGGAGGTGGGCACACTGCCAACCTCCCACTCTTCGGCCCCTCCCAAGCCTGGGAGCCTGTCCCAGCGGGCAGGCCCAGATTTGCTCTGTTTGGCTCAGCCTCCAACTTGGAAACCCCACAGCTGGTTAGGAGGGTAATTCATGCCCGGCCTCCTTCCCCACCCAGCAACTGAGGCCTCCAGGGAGGGTTCAGGAGGGCACCCAGCCTCCTTTTTCAGGTCCCTGCCTTCCTCCCCCGAGGCTCAAAGCTGTAGCTCCTGCTCCTTGGGCAAAGGAGCCCTTTCTTTTTGTGCCTGTTTATTTCCCGAGAGGGGAGCTTCAGCCAAGAGCCCTGTGAAAGCAGCTCTGTTCTGGGCTGTGCTGGGCCGTGGCTCTCTCCTTTCTGGGAAATGTGACGTTTCCAGCTCCCTCCTGCTCTGAAAGGGCCTTCTGGGTGCAGTAGGGGGTGGGGAGAGGCCTGTGGGGGATGGAGGGAGGGGGGAAGAGGAGGGCCAAGGCCTTCTGTTTTGGGCCCATCCATCCTGGGTTACATAACCTGGGGGCTTACTCTTCCCAGGAGGGAGGGAGCCTGGGTCCCTCTTTGGTTCCAGCACTGGCTACTTGGGAGCAGCAGCTGGACTGACCCCTGTTTCCATCCTGCCGCAAGGCCACTGAGCGCATGTTCTGAACTGAATGTGGCCCTGCCTCCCCCGCCCCCACCTGCCGTCACCTGCCTGCACGATGCTGTGGCCCTCAGGGATGTCCTCGGAGACGCTGGCCTCGTAGCTGCTCTGCAGAAAGATGGGCCGGTTGTCATTCACATCCAGGACGGTGACAAACACGGTAGCTGTGCCCGTGCGCCGCTTGCCCACGGGGCCGTTGTCTGTGGGGGGCCAAGGACGGTGGTGTTAGCAGCTGCCTGAGGGGCGCGCTCCCGGGTGCCAGCCAGACTCTGTTCCCCCACCTCTGCAAGGGAGTGGCTCTTTTTCTCTAGGTTAGGAACAACACTAACAGTATCTAACATGTCCCAAGAACTCATTCAGTCCTCACAGCAAGCCTGCCAAGCGGGTGCATTATCAGAGGAGGTGACTGAGGCTTGAAGTAGATTGAATGGTGACCCCCGAAAGACACACCTATTGCAACTTCCGGGGAGCCTGTACATGTAACCTGACAGGGAGAAAGTGACTTTGAAGATGTAATTAAGGATCCTGAGAGGAGGTATCCTGGATTATCTGGGTGGGCTGTAAATCCCATGACAAGGGTCCTTACAAGAGAAAGGCATGGGGGTGGGAGGGCGTGGATTTGACACAGAGAGGAGAAGGCCATGTGAAGTTGGAGGTGGAGACAAGAGTCCTGCAGCCACAAGCCAAGGGACACTTGGAGCCACCAGAAACCGGAAGAGGTGGGGAAGGACCCTCCCCTAGAACCTTCAGAGGGAATGCAGTCCTGCTGACACCTTAATTTTGAACTTCTGGCCCCTAGAACCGTGAGAAAATAAATTTGTTCCTTAAGCTACCAACAGTGTGATCATGTGTTCCAACAGCCCTAGGAAGCAGCTACAGGGACTGAGATGACAAACCCCACTGCTGTTGGGGCCAGGAGGGTGAGGTCCATGGCACACACCCGCGCGTGTCTGCCTCTGCGGCAGCCGTCCTCTGCTCCCGTCCACACTGGACAGGCGGAATGGGGCCCAGGGACACTAGATGTTCTGATTCTTCAAGAGAAAGCAAACATCTGAGCTTTTGACTAAAATCGCCTGACTTTTAAATGTTCAAAACTAACTATCATTTCTTATGAAACATGAGATGGGTCAAACATGCCTGCCAAACGGACTGGGCCTCTGCATTCAGTGATGTGGGCTCTGCCTGATTTCTTTTTTTTTTTCCTGCCTGATTTCTAAGCCTTAAGTATTCAGGGATTCTGCCCCCTCAGTTCCTGGAAGGACCCTCCCAGGGCTGGGTCATCCTTCTTGTGCCCAATGCTGCGTGTCCAGGCAAGGGCGGTCATCCCAGGGAGGAGTACGGGCAGCTGGTATTGGCTGAGGACCAGGGATGACTCTGTCCTTCTTCCCAAGCCAGCTGCCGAACTGCTGGGGTCAGTGAGTTATCCTGAGGTAGGTCACTTTGTCCTCCTGAGCTCCTCTCCAGGACCAACCTCTCACTGTCCGGGGCTACTGCTTACTTGCCCCGTCTGGGGACAATGTAAGTTGCCAGGCTCCATAGACGGCCCCAGCCTCTCCTCCTCGCCAGTGCTTCGTGCAAAGGCTGAACCCAGGGCGGGTGATGGGCCTCCAGAGGGTGGTGTGGCCACTCCAGGATGGGGGGAGGACAGGGCAGGGGGAAGATGCACGGGGGAGATGCTGGGGAGCGGCTGCAGGCTGGCTAGAGTGAGGCACAGAGAGCTCACTGCCTCTCACCCTGAGATCACTGAAAACACTGAACAGGGCGTTCCTGTGAGCACCAGGGGCGTCTGGGGGACACAGGTCTCATCACACCCTTCTTGCCATCTGGTGTCCTCAAGGGCTCCCTGCTGCCTGGAAACCAAAGACCAAACTTCCAGCTCAACATTTAGCCTCCACTAGGGGCCCTACCTGATCACAGCCCCCCCACCAAGGGACACCCAGACACAGAGCTCTCTCCCATCTTCCAATCCAGGCCTGAAATGCCCTCCCTGCTTCTCCACATATGGAAACCCAATGTGGTCCCCAAGGTGGTGGGCGGCATGTCTTGTTTCTATCAGCACTATCCTGCTCTCTTAGGCAAGTCTGTGCCCCGAAGGTCCCTCTGAGAAACTTCCCATTCCGACTCTGAAGCCTGAGGTTCCAGGTGGGTCTGACAGCTCCCCCAGCGACAGGGACAGACCCAACTAATTAGCACATTACACCCCCTTTTGGCTGTAATGACGGGTTCAGAGACAGGTGCTGGGACAGATGGAACTAATCAGAGCTCATCTGAGGGTTTCTGCTGGGAAAGCTGGGAAAGATACAAGTGCAGTTCCCTGCTGCTCAGGGAACTCAGACTAAGGCTGGGACTGCAGCAAGAACCTGTCACCACGTGAGCCAGAGGATGGGGCTCACACACAGGGGGCAGAGGCAGCCAACGCAGAGAGACTGAGGCCTGTGGCATCGTCTGAGCCCCAACGCCACTCAACAGTTAAAGCTCCATCTCGCTGTGGACCAGTGCGGTTTTGTGAGCCTATCCTGCTGGAACTAGTTTATTTTAAGAATTGCCACTAACAGTCCTAATTAATCCAAAGGCACTCCCAGAGGCAACTTCCTTCAAGCAGCCTGTCTTGATCACCCCCCTCTGCATGTTTCTACCACCCTTGCTGCTTGTACTTTTGGGCCATCCCTTCACCCTTTCCTGCTCTGTTCTAGTTTTGCAGTGATTTGTCTACATGCTGGTCTCCTGTCTGGCCCCCATGTAACCCCCACCACACCACCTTAGCATCTTGCATGTAGCAGCACGCGCCGAGCCTCACGGCTGGCAAGGCGATGCTGCTATGCTGAGGGTCTGGATGCCCTTTTCCCACTGTCACCAGGGCACACAGCCTTTGCCTCAAGGCCAGCTCCTGGAAGGGCACCCACGCAAGCTCGGTGGGTGGGCTGGTGCTCACCGATGGCCTCCAGGACGAGCGTGTATGTGGCTGTGGTCTCCCGGTCCAGGTTCACCACTGTTCTCACTGTGGCATCGCGGTAGCCAACACTGAACTTCCCGTCCACATTTCCACCTGCGGGGGAGAGAGAATGAAGCACTGGTCAGGAGCCAGGGAAAGGGTGGTGGCACCCAGCTCGGCTTCTGAGCCAGGACACCACAGGGCTGGTCCAGGGGTGAAAGGCTGTGTTGTCCACTCAGCACTACCAGGTCCTAGGGGGCTCTGATGAGGGCGTGGGCCTGCCTACGTGGGCTTGGGTGAAGGGTCGAATGCCTGAAATCCTGAGTCTAACACTGGCAGAACACCTACTGTGTACCAGGCGCTGCATCTCATTTGTGCTGTCGCTACGTCACAGAGCAGGAAAGTGGTCCTTTAGTGAGGCTCTGGTGCACTGTCACCTACTCGGGGTGTAGGACTCCAACTGGAAAGTCTGGTTCCTGAACCCAGGTCCTTCTCCACTCTGCCCCCTGCCTGTCTGTCAGAAAGGTCAGGGCTTTTATATGTGGTTGAGGACTTTGGGGTCAGCCGAGTGGTCTTGGGCTCTCTGAGTGGGGACTCCCGGAGACTACACGGAGTAAAGAGTGGAGGCAAGTGGACAGGAGACAAGCGTTACTGAGTCTTCCTGAGTTCTGGGCCAGGTGGGAAGGGGGATGGTCTCCCCTCCGAGGAGAGGAGAGGAAAGGACAAACTTGGAAATGACTCCATCAGAACAGTGTGGAGACCCTTCCCGGCCAGCTGGGAGGCAGCGTGGCCCTCTGGGCAGCAGAGGGCGTCACTGAACTGGGATTATGCTAGCTTGGATTGGGATGCTGTGCAGCGCCTGGCAGAATGTGCAAAATTAAGATCTGAGAAGCCTAGGGCTGGGGGGCTCTCAGGTCAGCAGGGACTGGCCACTCTGAGGCGCCGGGAAGTCACCCTGGAGGCTGCCACCAGCTGCTCCCTTGCCCTCACATGGTTGGCCCCTGGAGAAAGCACTCTGTCCCCCGAGTCTCTAATACCTGCTTCCCAGTGTCTTAAGCACCATCTACAAGGGGCACAATCCGGCTTCAAGGGGCAGGGGAGGAACTAAGACACGAGCAATGCCGGAGGCTGAACCATGGCTGGTGCCATGTCGGGTCTTGATAACAGCCTTTTCCAGAGCAGTCTTGAGAACAACCTGCAAGGAGCTGGTCTGAAGGTGTGGGGCCTCTTTCAGGGAGGGGAAGGAGGGAAAGGATCTGGAAAGGAGAGGTGGAGGCCTGGGAGGTCACCTGGGCGGCAGCAAGCTGGGGGTGGGTTGTAGCCTGGGATTCTTTACTCAGGGGAGAGGCGTCAGGGAGGCTGGTGTGTGCACAGGTACGTGTGCATATGAGTGTGTGTGTAATGTGGTTGCAGGCAGGCCAGGGGCAGAGCAAAGACTGAGCCAGTAAAATGGCCGAAGGGAGGGCCGAGGAATGTGAAAGAACTGCCCTGCTCTCTTCCATGCACCCTGGCACCTCTCAGGTGGGCCATGGACTGAAGAATGCTGGTAGACTGTTCTAATCCAGGAATGGCTAATACATAGCATGTCTGCCACCACCTACCAAGACTACTGCTGTTGCAGACATCACTAATTGGTCACAGCTCACTTTCTCCTGTGGAGCCAGGACGTGGCCTCATAACATTTCTCCACAGCTCTCTAGGTGGTAGCCACTCGACACTTTTAAGCTAAAATCATTTCACTCAGAGATATCTAAACTATTTGTCTCTAAACAGATGAAAAGTCTCATCATGAGTGAAAGGTGCCCTGGGAAGGGCTAGGCCACATTCCTTTAGCCACTGCTTTGTTACCCTGATGTGGGGTGGAGTTGGGGGCAGGCTTCTCCCCAGGAGTCACTGGCTCCACCACCCTCTAGAACAAACCTCAGCAAGACCCCCCCATCATCCAATAGGTACAGAAGGCATGCCCCTGCCCTCCCCCGACCAAGAGAGCCAGACCAGAGGGACCCAGGTGCAGAGCCTGTGGGAAAAGTCAAGAGCAAATCTTTGAGGCCCCAGCAGGGGCAAAAGGCTGATGGCCAGTGGAGGTCCTATCCCTTCTTCCCCGCTTCCCGAGCCCACTCCGGGCTGGCTGCTCATCTGAGGGGCGGGGAGGCAGGGCCACACCTGTTATGAAGTAGCTGAGCTCGGCATTGAGGCCCACGTCGCTGTCGGTGCAGTTCAGCCAGACCACCCGGAACTCCCGTGGCACGTCCTCCGACACGGAGACATTGTACACGGCAGGGAAGAAGGTGGGCGTCTCGTCATTCACATCCAGCACTGGGGGCAGAGTCGGCACTCAGGGCTAGGCCTGGCTTCCACCCTAAACTGCCAGCTCCAAAGGCACCAGTTCATGCCACAGACCAACAGGAAACACATTTCCTAGGAGTCAACACCTGCTGGTCATGGGCCAAGGCCCCCATGGCTGCTGGGGCCAGGACAGAGCTGAACAGAGATTCTGCCCCCTCCTGTAGCTCATGCCACCGAAACCCCAGAGTCTCCAGTATGTGCCTAACGACGACAATGACGACTGTGATGACAGTCATCACATTCCTTCGCTCTCCCCAGGTGCCAGGCCCAGGCTAAGTGCTTCCTGTAAAGGACCACAGGGGCCCCTCATGTCATCCTCACTAGGCACCCATCATTTGGCACACTATATAGATGAGGAAGCTCAGAGGAACTGAACGACCTGTCCAAAGTCACACAGCAAGAGAATGGTGGGTGGGGGTCTTGGGGAGGCCTGTCCCCAGTTTATCCCAGGGAAAGTAGCTGGCTTTGAGAACTAGCCCCCAAAGTCTAATTTCCCTTACAGATTTGTTTTGCAGCTCTGCACGTCAGGCCCCCATTCCTTTGGCAGATGACCTAGGATGACCTTCATAGTGAAATGAGCCCCACCCTTCTTCGGCTCCTCTTTGCGGTAACACCAGGAGAAATGATCAGCTCGTGGGATGACATGGTTTCTGCTGTGTCTTGGAAAACGAAAATCTGGGGTCCTCTTTGAGAGGGCTGGACATCTGCCTTGTCAATCACGGGCACAGACATGGGTCATCAAACTGGCACGAGGAACCCCCAAGCCTTGGATCAATAAGAGAGTGGATGTTCAGCTCTCTCTAGCCTCCATCATCTTGGGTCATGATTAAGGAAGGTGAACGTTTGTGCCAGGCCTACTACTACCCACTCCCCATCCCACGGAGGCCAGCAGGAGCCAGGACAGGACCAGGCCTATCCGAGATAACAGCCCATCTCCTGCCTGTTGCATTCTGAACTAATTTCCCTGGGATTACTCCTGGCCCCCTGGCAAGAGTTCATGTCCACGTCCAAGTTTTGTCCCAGAAATTAAAGATACAGTCCGAGTAGGTGAGCAATAGTAACCCTCCTCAGCCTGGCCCTGCCTTGCTGGAGGGTGGAGACAGTGGGAGTTATCGACAGGGCCCCAGGGGGTGAGAAATCTTAGGGAGTCTGGGAATCCCAGCTGCCCTCTTCCCAGGTGCTGCCCTTCCACAGCAATTTCAGGCGTTCCCTGAATACAGGAAGGGAAGCTTCCCTTTACATCGCAAACAGGAAGTCTTCCAAAGACAAAGAGCTCTGAACCTCCCTGCCTGCTCGTAACCCCGAGGGTGCCACCACCTGTTCAAACCCTCTCTGATGCTGCTGGGATCAAATTGGGGGACCTGAGCAGTGTGGCCAGGTCACTGCTCCTGGGCTCTGGGACCCTGCAGTCAGTGACCAGGTAAAGAGAAGGCCCTGCTGGCATTTTTGAACTGGTGGAGACATGAAGGGCTATGTCGAATGGCTCCAACTGAAGAGGATGCCCATCGGCAAGGCAGTCTTTGCTGCCCGGACAGTGGACAGCAGTGACGGGCATGGGCTCCCAGCCAGCTTGGCATTGACCTCGGGCCCATGCCATGCACTCAGCACAGCAGGAGGCACGCCGCCCCCTCACCTCGAATGGTGAGCGTGCTGGTGGAGCTCTTGGTGGGCGTGCCTGCATCACTGGCCACCACGCGTAGCTGGTACTCGGCGATGCGCTCGCGGTCCAGCTCAGCGGTGGTGACCACCACGCCGCTGCTGCTGTTGATGACGAAGTCCATGCGGGGCATGCCCACCTGCATGCGATAGGACACCAGCCCGTTCAGGCCCTCGTCCAGGTCGATGGCCACCACCTGAGGGAGAGGCGGCGCTGGAGTGAGGTGTGGGGACACCGGTACTGATGCGCACCCCCCGAGAAGTGCCCCCTCCTTCCCAATGACACGGCTGCTACCCCAGAGCCTCAGGCCAGGCCACTATCCACAATGCGGCCTCCCAGATGCTCTTACGGGGGTCAGCCTGTCGGAGCTGAAAGGTATACAGATGCGACAAGTGGGGCTGGGGGTGGGAGAGGTGGGAAAGGGGCTTTCCAGAACCAGTGGCCAGGTCTACAGCCTTCTCCCTTCAAAACCCTGCTCTCCTCAGAAGGAAGCTCTTCCAGACTCACTCCAGCTGGCCCAGGACCCTCTCCAAACTCAGGGGTCTCCTTCACCCCTGACTCTCACACTGCTGGCTAGGAGCAGTTGTTAACAGCTCAGACCCCTTCAACTATGTGGAACTCAACGACACAAAATGCTTGATAAAAAGGATTCCCTCCCATGGTCTCTTCTATTTGTAAGACAACAAAAATAAGATGATACAGCTGGTTGTTAAAAGTCATTTGAGGACACACGTAGGCCAGCTTTCTCTCAGTCCTGAGGCTGCTCCCAGCTCTTACCATTTGCACCTCCAGTGCCGATGAGAGAGGTCCTGACTCAGGGCTCTGATATGTTGAAAGTTTTACAGAAGAAGATTCAAGACATTTGAGGAAAAATGTGCAAAAACAGTTAAAATGAGAGCTTTGGATCTAACCAAGACTCTCAGGATTGAGGGGATTTCCCAGGTGGTGCTAGTGGTAAAGAACTCATCTGCCAGTGCAGGAGACTTAAGAAACGTGGGTTCAATCCCTGGGTCAGGAAGATCCCCTGGAGAAGGAAATGGCAACCCACTCCAGTATTCCTGCCTGAGAAATCCCGTGGACAGAGTAGCCTGTGGGCTACAGCCTATAGCGTTGCAGAGCTGGACACGACTGAAGTGACTCAGCACAGCACGGCATGGCTCAAGATGGAAAGTCAATGTTAGTGTCACCTGGTCTAATTTACATCCAACAAGCCGGACAAGAAGAGAGTATCCAGACTCAGATTGAACGGTTTCCTCACTGGGGGACTTGCTACTTCTAATTTATCTGCACAGCTCTAATCCCTGGGGAAAGTTCTTCTGCACATTCAGCAGAAATCATTATTATCTGAGGTTGTAGAGGGGATCTGGGGAACTGCACAGCTTAAGTTAGAGCCCTCTTTCTGGAGAAGGAAATGGCAACCCACTCCAGTACTCTTGCCGGGAAAATCCCATGGACAGAGGACCCTGGTAGGCTGCAGTCCATGGGGTCGCAGGGAGTCGGACAGGACTGAGTGACTTCCATTTCCCTTTCTGTATCTAAAGACAGTTTCCCAGTTAAACACTCCCAGTTCCTCCAACCATCTTCACATGACTCTGAGCCAGTTCCTCCATAAACTCAGAAGCTGTGCTGTTGGGTGTTTCCTCCCTCTCTTGTCTGTGAGTCTAGAGGAGAACCTGTCTGGAGGCTCCACCCTCCTATTTGGGAGGGACTCCTCCTCAGGGAGTGGCTGCAGTTTCCTGGATTGCAGCTCCCCCTGCTGGGGGTTTGGGGAGAAGGTTCTGTTGGAGAGAGAGAATGCTCCCTGGAACCTTAATCTCTCTTTTTTTTTTTAATTTAATTTTATTTTTAAACTTTACATAATTGTATTAGTTTTGCCAAATATCAAAATGAATCCACCACAGGTATACATGTGTTCCCCATCCTGAACCCTCCTCCCTCCTCCCTCCCCATACCATCCCTCTGAAGAAACTGAAGCACAGCGGGGCTTCAGGGCATGGCCAAGGTGAACCGTTCTGGAGTCTTGACAAATAGCCCTGTCTTCTTTGATGGGATCAGGCTAACCCCTTGCTATGGGATCCCACTGTCTCTCATGTAGAAACCCTTGTGACAGACACACACGTCATGAGTACATCACTTGCTGTGTATTTCCCGCAGTCCGAGTGCCAGCTTGCTTATACATATGTCTGATTGGATCCCCACAACATGGCCAGCCAGGTACTGTTCTGATCCCCATTTCACGGGCCCAGAGTGGTTAAACAGGGTGCTTCAAGTCACCCAGCACATCGGTGGTAGATTTGGGAAGCCTACTCCAAAGCCCAGCTCTTAACTTCAAGGGCCTTTCAGTGTTTCTAAACAGCCCTATTAGGGCATCATCTCCCCTGAACCTGAACCTTCGCCCCACCCCCGCCGAACAGAAGGGTGGTGAAGCGGGAGGCAGAAGGCCCAGGCCCATCTCTTCTCGGCCACAGGGACTTGGGCAAGTCTCTTTATGTCTCCTGAAAAGTGGAGGGATCCCACCCACCATGTGGGGCTGCCTTGGGGCTTACAGGAGAGGGGGCTGCCCACAGAGACAGAATGTCTGGGCTACACTCGTCTGACCTTCTTTGTGTCCTAAAACCACCTACAGAACCACCTACAGGCGTGGAGTGTTGAGAGTCTCGGGCCAGACCATCACAGTCAGGCTCTGAGAAAGCCATTTGGCTTCCCGGAATTCTGTCTCTGCCTCCCTCCCTCTGCCTTTATCCATCTCCTTGGGCGCTTTCCTGCAAGACCCAACTCAAGCCTCTCCTCCTCCAGGGAGCCTTCCATTTCCATCTCTCAGAGCACTGGCTCTCCAAGCCTGGAGTGGATTGTGTCCTGTCTCAGCTGCCCCTCACCCATGCAAAGTGCCCATCGCAACCTGGGCACACACAGCACCCACTGCTCCCTGGCTGGCAGGTTGGTATGAAGTGAGGAGATGACAGAGAGCAGGATCTCAGGCCACGAAAGGGAAACTCACCTGGTAGACAGAGACCCCTGCAGGGGTACCTTCAAGCACCTCAGCCACAAAAGGCAGGTTCTGAAAGGTGGGGTCATTGTCATTGAGGTCCAAGAGGTTCACAAACACGGTGGCACTGCTGGTGGCTTTCAGAGGGGGTGTGCCACCTAGGGGGCCACGGAGAGGAGGGGGGAAGAGGGGTGCAGGAGAAAAAGGGAGAGGGAGAAAGACGATTCAGAGGCCTTCCATCCCAGCGGCCCCTCCAGGAGGCAGCCTGGGCCCTACACCCCCAGCCCCGCTCTGCCTCCTAAGGGTGCTCTGGCGGTCACAACTGGGAGGTGGGTGTCACTCCGCTCTTAATGATGAAGTTACCGCCCTCCTGGGCAGGCCCCGGGATGGCCAGAGGACATGCACTGGGGGAGGTCCCCAGGTCACCGAGGGTCAGGGGCCACAGCCCAGGAGTGAGGGGAACGTACAGTCCGTGACAGAGACGATGATTTTGCGCATCAGCTCCGCCTCGTGGGGGTCGGGATTCTCCCGGTCCAGCATGACGTGGGTGGTGCGGATCTTGCCTGTGCTGCTGTTGAGGCTGTAGAACTTGTTGGGTGGCTGGATGCTATACACCAGGGTGCCGTTCTCCCCCACGTCTGGGTCCACAGCCACCACCTGCCGGGGAGAACTGGCCCTTCAACTGAGCCCAGCCCAAGAAGGTTTCTCTGTGGCCTGGGCTGCCTGCCCCGGTTGTCTGAGCTCCCATGCTGGGCACCCCACTGCCTGGGCACTGGAGGCATTCTGGCTCAGACTCAGGCATTGGGTCTTCCTCCTGGCTTCAGCAGGGGGTGTCTCTAGGGGTTGGGAGGCAGGAGGTTCAGAAGATGAACCACAGTGGGAATTCAGGGCTCCTTGGCTTCTCTACCCACTCAGCTTCGGTCTTAGGTAGTAAGTTCCTTTCCCCACCTAAGCCGCGGTTTCTGAACTGTAACAGCGATACCTAGCACCCACCAGCCTGAAGGGGCTCCCTGAACCTCACAGGCCTTCTCCACCTACTGTGTCAGCAGTCTGAGGAGGAGGGCACCTAGAAGAAAGCCCTCTTTACAGACGAGGCACGACGAGTCTCCCTAAATCTCCCAGCCAGGAAGTGGCTCTAGATCCCTCTAGCAGACAACACTGGCAGTGCCCCTCCTTCCAGACAAGTGGGGTTAATGTGTTCATGGGCTCCTGGGGCAGCAGGGAGGCCCTGTAGCCTACGACCATGGAATTCTTCAGGGTGGGGGCTAGGGAGTGCTGCGGAGTCCAAATCCTTGGCTGATCTTTTGAAAGTATCTGAAACTCCAGATTTGGGGATCTGGCTCCTTCATCATTGAACCCTTTCTTCCTTCCTTTGGGGCTTTAGATTGTGAGGACTCTGTGACACCAAGAATGACAGGGCATGGGAAAGGAGCCATGGACAAGCCCCCCGGTTTGAAGAGTGGGTCCCAGTAAATTGGGGCCAGTCATGGGGCTGGGGTGGGGCTGGGGGATGGAGAGGGGTGACTTTCCCTGGAGCGAGGGATGCCATATCCGAGAAGGGGGAGGTCTTAGGACAGGGGCCCCAGACACCACGGCCCGTTAAACCTTTCAGCCCCACTGTGGTATCCCACTTGTAAGCCCCACTCCATGAAGGGATCAACCTCAATGCTGACCTAGTCCAGGGCAACAAACCCTGTAGCCCATTCTCTCCCAGGTCCCTACGCCCACCGATCTCTGCTCATAGGGAACTCCTCTACCATCATACCTCCCACAGGAGAAAGCAGAGCTCAGAGAGGCCTGGACCAGACTCAGTATCACACAGCACCGCCCGTGGAGCTGACCCAGCTGCCACCCTAGAGGCCTCGTAGGGTCCCAGGACAGCAGTGGCACCCACCCGTCAGCTCACCCCAACCCTGTACTGTGGGGTCCACAGCAGCACCCAGGATGGACAAGATCAACGGGGTGTGACTGCAGCCCCAGGGGCTGCATCAGGACGGTGTCATTCTTAACTCCAGGACACTCGGGGATGACAGCCTGGCCTTGTCAGCTCCTTCATCTTACTTGATGTGGGGCCTTTTGTGCTTTGGCAGCAGAATCTGTCCCTCCTCTGGCTTAAACCCCAGATGGAGGCATCTCAGGGGCCATTAGACCAGAACAGACAGATGGATTGTCCTGCCGAGGGCGTCTGTCTGCCCCTAGGCCCCGGGGAGGCAGGGAGAGGGGCCAGTGTTGGCTCTGACTCCAAACCATCCAGGGCTTTTTTCACTTCAGAGAGTGGGAAATGGTGCTACTCCCACCCCACCTGCCTAGCCCATCTCCTCCCTTCCCAGCCTTGGTGTATCCAGGGGGCAGGGAGGTGGCCTCAGCCTTCCAGGCCTGAGGAGCCCTCACTGTGCTGTGGGCATGGGGCTAAGTTTCCCCAGGCTCTATAATGGGGGCCCAATCACCTCTGTATTGACAACAAGAGCTCTGTCCCCTAGGCTTTCCTGTTATCATTTTGGCCAGGTAGTCAGCCCACTGATAGAGGCGACCAGAAAGCCTTGTGCTTCTACAATGCTTCTCTCAAGGTAGAGGATGGAGATAGCTTTTATTCCCATTTTCTGGATTGGTAAACTGAGGCACAGAGTAGCTGAATCACCCTTTCTAGGACAGGCACACTAGCCTGTTGCTGAGTGTGCTGATACACCTTCTCCTATCCCCAAGTGCTAGAGAAGGGGAATCTTGGGCAGCTGCTTCCAAAGGACCATGGTTGGGGGTGGGTCCTGACTTCTGGCCCTGTGGCCCACTCCTGGGTGGTAGGATGGTGGAGGGGCACAGCAGAAGGCGGTGGGCTGGGACCCCTCCCGTGAGCTCCCTGCTGGGCGATTGTGTAGAATCTCACCACTTTCCCCTCATTTATTTCCCATTTCACGCCCGTCATTTTTCTCCTGGCCTGACGGGGAATAATTCTCTCCCTCTCCCCTCTCCTTTATTTTGCTGGAGGGCTTTGAAAGGCTCTAAATCAATGCCCATCAGCCAGGTCCTTGAAGGAGGCTGCAGGAGTGGGAGGGAGAGTTGGACCAAAATCTTACTTGCAAACAGAGAACCACCACTCTGCAAGCTCATGCCCACGCAGGTGCAGTGCACATGGGCGCAGAGACACGCACCTAGCCAGCCCCCAGTGCAAGGGAACACAGCACACACTCGTCTGCACACCGCTCTGAAGAAAGAAAACACTGGAATCACCCTGCACTTCAGGTTTTAGAAGCTGTGCCCAGGGCCCCCTCTAGAGGAGCCCTTGGGAAAGTCCCAGGCCACATGCCCTCATCTCCCTCTGACAAGGAAGACTTGACCCCACCTGTTGGAGGAGGGTGCTAGGTAGGATGGGGAGGAAAGTTGAACAAGTCCATCAACAGCTCTCATTCACAAATACTGAACCCTTATAATGTGCCAGGCCCTGTGCCAGGTGCTGGGGCTCAACTGTGAACAAGACAGTTTGATTCCAGCAGGGGAGGCAGCTGATGGAGACAACAGCTCGCATTTGCTGACCAGTCACTGTGGGCCAGGGTACTTTGTGTATTTGGACTCATTAAATATGATGACAGTCTTATGAAGTGGAGACTTTATCCCCATTTTCTACTTAGGAAGGTTGGAGCACAGAGAGGTTAAGTAACTTGCCCAAGGTCACACAGCTGGTAAGTGGTATGGCTGGGGTTAGAGCCCAGACCTTTTGGTAGCAGAAAAGGCTTCTCACTTAATCACTGAGCTACACTGCCTCTTAATAAGCAAGCAACCTAAACACAGATCGTGGAGTCAGCTCTGAAAGAAATGGAGCGTAGAGAGGTGGCATTTTAAGCTGGGACAGAGGGAGGAGAATGAGCCAGCCATGGGAAGAGTCGGGATGTGGGGGAGGGGTGGAATAGAGGAAGGAGAGGGCATCCTGTGGGGCTGGAAGAGCTGTGCAGAGGCTCCAAGGCGGGAAGGAATTCAGCAGGCTCAGGAAACTGAAAGTCCTGTGTGTGTTGGGGGTGTGTGGTGGGTGTGCAAAGGCGGGTGGGAGATGAGTCAGAAGGTGGGCTAGTTTCTTTTCCATTGAAATATCACCTCCTCCTGATGTCACCTCTGGGTGAGCTGTTCCCTCCTTAAAGACCACTTTTCTCGAACCCCAGCCACAGATGCTACCTCACTCAGGGCCATTATGAGACCTTAGAAGTTCCCAGGGGGCCC
The DNA here is from genome assembly GCF_055505025.1 of Bos grunniens. Classification (NCBI taxonomy): domain Eukaryota; kingdom Metazoa; phylum Chordata; class Mammalia; order Artiodactyla; family Bovidae; genus Bos; species Bos grunniens. The sequence continues at coordinate 18,367,036 of NC_141192.1, forward strand.
CCAACTTATACACACATACACATATTTCACGGCTATAAAATCTGAAAGAATTTTTATGACTATTCCTTTTGAAATTATTTTACTATAACAAGCTCAATTAATGTATGGGCTTCTTGATTTCTGGCGTTCTGACAAATTATCACATTAAAAAAATTCTCCAGAATTCTAGAAAATCAAGCCCACAACTTGTCCTTAAATGCAATGAAATTTTTATACACCTTAAATATTATAATTTCTAAAGTTGTCACTACATATGTGGCAGATGTTTAATATAATAAGCTTTAATTCTGTCTCTGTTCTTTTTGAAATTCTGAGTAACTTTTTTTTTTTTTTCAAACACTACCACGAGTCACGGAAAAGCTGAGGTGCCCCAAACCCGTGGCTGTGGACAGCCGTGTCTACTCAGTACTGAGGGGTGGACTCACATGTCCTTCTCCCCAGAGTTAAAGTGGGGCAGATCTTGTGGGCCAGGTAGGCCCAGTAAGGAAGGACCCTGGCTTTTATACAGGGTGAGATGGGAACCAGGGGTGAGTTTCAGCCTCAGAGTGACACGCAGCTCCCTGAAGGCAGAGAGGAAACTTGCTGCATCCTGAACTCCTGAGCCTGCCAAGTCTGGCACACAGCAGGTGCTCACTGAAGGCTTGTGGGGGTTTCCTGGAGAGTGAGACAGCGCTGGGCAGCAGGCCCCTGGCCCACTGTCCGTACCTGCCCACGGCACGGAGGATGTGAGGAAAGGCTGGAGACCCAGAGAAGGCTACGGGGGCAGATCTGGGAAAGCCTAGAGCCAACAAAGTACACTCCCGGCCCAGCAGACCTACTCTTTGGCCAGCAGGCAGACTCTTTACTAACGGCGCCCCCGAATGCTGCCCCACGCAGCCACTCTCTCCCCTCAGTTTCCTCTGGGAGGGACTTCCCAGACACGTAAAGCCAAGGTAAGAGTTGACCACACAGGTGTTCAGAGGTGGGCATTCTGCCCCAGCTTTTTGGAGTCTCTGGCTGGGGTTATCCTGGTCTAGAGCCCTAGTGTCCATGAGGTGGCAGCAGAGAGTGCCCCTTGGAACTGGGAGTGGTTGCCAAGTCTGGCTTTGAGCTGGAAGGATTCCCCAACCTGGGACTTTGAGAAAACAGATTCCAGATCCTGCACCCTACTGGAATCCATTAGAGGGGATCCCGCCCGGAGTTGAGAGTCATTCGTATCATTAACATGCAGAAAGGAAGACAGGACAGGTGTGATGGCCAACCCCTCTCCCTCTCCCTCTCTGTCCTTCCTTCCAGGTTGACATCTTCCTCCATCGAGACCTGGCAGATCTTGTCACTACTGCCTGTGGTTGATGAGGGTAGGGGTGGGGAGGTTAGGCATCACCAGCCTGAGGCTGCCTGCCCTCAGGGTGGGGAAGCCTTCCTGAAGAACTGGATATGAAAGTTTACCATCCCTTCTCCCATCCCACCCGAGTTCTCTAGTTTTTCAGGACCTGGGCCACCTGTCAGAGCACCCCTGAGCCAGCGGAGGGGCAGAGGTCAGGTAGTTTCAAAGTCAGCCAGACCCTGGTTTGAGTCCTGACATGATCTCTTACTATCTCATTAGCTCTGTGATCTTGGGCAAGTCCCGCAAACACTAAGTCTCCATTTCCTCCATTGTACAGTGGAAGCAAGGAATCCCCATCCATAAAGATCCCCATCCATCTTTATGGGGATGTGGGATCCCCATAAAGGTGAGAGAATCTGTGAGATGTGCCCAGCACAGCAGCTGGCATGTCCCTGGCACTCAACAAATGGGGACTTTCACAGTGGTTCAGTTGGTAAAGAACCTGCCTGCAATGCAGGAGACCCAGGTTCGATCCCTGGGCGAGGAAGATCTCCTGGAGAAGGAAATGGCAACCCACTCCACTATTCTTGCCTGGAGAATCTCATGGACAGAGGAGCTTGGTGGGCTACAGTCCACAGGGTTGCAAAGAGACAGACATGACTGAGTGTCTGAGCATATGATCTGTCAGGATCGTGTCCATCACAGGGCTGGCTGGTGTCTGTGGGGCTGGACACTGGGGCAGGAGGCTCTCTGAATGAGGCCAAATGGGGTACAAGCTTGAGGGGGAAAGAAAGCCTCATAAATGTGAATCCCAGCACATAGAGAGTGGGATGCTTGAGCCCGGCTTTCCTCAGCTTCCCCAGGACACTGCTCTCCTTTCTGGACGCCCTGAGGTTTTTTGGTTGCATCTCTCACGCCCTATCCTGAGCCATATCCCCACACGTAGCACACCTACGAGCCTGTGCAAACCAGAAAGTCCCTGGGTGAGCTTTGAGCCCCCTGCTGGGGCAGCCCTGGGCTTACTGATCCAGATTGAAGGCTGAAGTGACAGAAGTGAGGAAGGAGGAAGGTGATGGGGGAAGGGCTGAAGCTTGCGTGATTTGAAGGGGGGGTTCCTGTGCCTTGCCAAGCGAGGCTGGGGGCTCTCCCGAGGGGGTGGCCAGAGTCCTGGGGTCCCAGGGTAAGGGTGACCCAGATCTGAACCAGCCCTAGCCCCTCTGGCACTGTCCTTGGGCTGTCACTGCTCCTTTTGACAAAGTCTGGAGCCTGCTGTCTCCAAGCACTGTGTGAGGGCTTTCCCCCAACTCTGGCTATCTTTCACCACGCAAGAGAGCATCTGGAACTCTGCTCCGAGAGCTGCCTTGGAAACAGCTCCACGCTGGCTGGCCCACAGGGCTCACGTGGGAGAGGCAGACACTCCTTGAACGGCCACATGGACGCTCTGCCCCCCACCACCACTTACCGTGGTCACATCAGAGTCTGGAGGGGTCATCTCCACCAGGTTGATGTAGTAGGGAGCATCCTTCCAGGTGGGGTGGTTGTCGTTGATGTCCAGGAGGGTAATGTTCACCTATGAAGCCACAAGGGGCACTGAGGGCTGTGCAAGGACAGTGCCCATGCTGGGGACTCACTCAGACGCCTATGGGCACCTTGGCACTAATTCCACCAGCTCCACCCACTCTGGGGGCCTCAGGAGAGATCCTGGGCTTTCAAGAACAGGAGAGGGCCTAGACCTTTCGGGGAGTTTAGGTGCTATCCCATTAGGAGACAGAGGAATGGATGAAATGACCCCTGAAATGGTCCCTGCGACCCGGGACGCATTCTGTCCACCCCGGGTCTTGGCTGAAGGTGACTGACAGGGTGTGGGAGGTTGCGGTGGGACATCTGATAGGATCCACAGAGCTTCATCCCCTTTTAGTCTCAGTTACAAGCCAAGCAATTTCTCTGCTCACCTGCCACCCAGGTAAATTATTTATAGAATTCTGAGTCCTATTAGCAGAGGCCTCTCAGGACTGAATAGAGCACGGGGGATTTTTCTGCCAAGCGGCTGGCCAAATGACAGCACCCCCCGCCCCTCTGGCTAAGAATGGGGGCAGCTGCTGTGGATCGGGTGAGGGCTGAGGAGAGAGGGCTCCAGATGGATTGCGAGAGAGCAAAGGAGGATAAGGAGGGGAGTGGCCGGAGGGGCCTGTCAGCTGCTCTTCCTGCCCCACAGCATGAATGTTGCACCCCACCCTCCTCTGCAGCGATTGCAGCAAAGAGCTCAGTTAGGACCCTCTAATGGCTCTCCTCTAGCTTCTACTCTCAGAGGCAGGAAGGCCTTGGGTGGGGCTGTGGGCTTCACGGGTCCTACCTGCTCATGGGAGGGAAACCGGGGCATCATTTCTCAGCATGGCAAGGTAGGGGTGGGTGGTGACAGCCCCCAGGAACCCTCAGGGCCCTGCCTCCTGTTCTGAGCTGCTCTTCCCGGCAGTCCTTTCTCCTGTATCTTGGCAGGTGCCATGGCAGGGAGGGAGTTATGGGGCTCATGCCTTCTGCCCAGCTGGTCTTAGGGGGCAGGAGAGAGTATTTGTTCTTCCCAAGCACCCCCATGTCTTTCTTCCCCTAGCTGCGAAGGCCCCAGGGCTGACCTTGGCTGACAACGAAATGGTACCTGCCACCCTCCACGCCCACAAGGCCTCACACTGCTTCGGGACACAAGTGTCCAGGGGCCTAAGTGGTACAAGCTGAAGATGAGCTGGAGCTGGCAGCCTGGCTGGCAAGTGGGGAGCTAGGGGCAGGGGCTGGCTGGATGCTCACAGTGGCGATGCCAGTTTTTTGGTTGTGGCCCACGCCCCCGTCCATGGCCCGGACGATGAGGATGTACTCAGACTTGGTCTCACGGTCAAGCAGGGAGGTGGTGGTAATTTCACCTGCAATAAGAGAAGGGTGCGTGAGAGACGGTTTGGGTGGGCCAGGGAGGGAATGGGGAAGGAGGGAGAGTGCAGTGAGAGAGATGCTTGCAGGATCAAGTGACCTGTGTGAATAGGGGGTGGTGAGACAGTGCTCACAGGGCACAGCAGCCATGACTGGGAACCTGAATCCCAGAGCTGGGCAGTATAACCCCAGGAGGAGGAGGCATTTTCAGATGTGGGAGATCGAGATAGATTATGGGATTAGGGGCTAGAAAACAGGGCAGGAGCGTCACTTGGCTTCAAGCTCAGTCACAAAGTACCTCTCAGTTAGGCTGCAGACATTACCTGACTGGCTTCATCACCTGGAACTAGTTACCTAAATCCCCCGTGCCTCAGTTTCTCCATCTGGTTAAAAAGGAACAATAATAGGGCCCATCTCATAGGGTTGATATGGGATTAATTTGGTTCTAAACTTAGAGAGGCATCTGGCACTGTTTATTCATTTGGTTATAGAAATACAGCAACAGGACTGAAACACGCTGAGTGCTTCAGGCATGTTCCAACGCGTGGCTCTTTCGAGACAGCTCAACCTATAGTGGGTTGAGATTTAATATTAATAGCTATAAAATAGTTTCCTTAATTACCTTGTAACAATGCTTTGGATTTTTTAGTGTATAAACATGTTATTTTAGTAAATATAAACATTTAAAATAGACCATAATCTTTGTTGGGTCAGAAAGATCCCCCGGAGAAGGAAACGGCAACCCACTCCAGTATTCTTGCCTGGGAAATCCCATGGACAGAGGAGCCTGGTGGGCTACAGTCCATGGGGTTGCAAACCCCGGAGAAGGAAACGGCAACCCACTCCAGTATTCTTGCCTGGGAAATCCCATGGACAGAGGAGCCTGGTAGGCTACAGTCCATGGGGTTGCAAAAGAGTCGGACACGACTGAGTGATTAAACCACCACCACATAATCTTTGTCGGTCTGTTTTTGGCTTTTCTCTGTGTTTTGGTGTAACTAAGATATGGAAGTCGTTTGGTAGTGGTGTTACAGTAAATGCTTGACAGCTGGATCCCCAAAGGGAAAAAAAGGGCATTTGCTGATTTCCCTGGTTATAAATATTCCCACTAGGGCCCATTTGAAGCTACCCACTCGGTAGCACTGAACTTGGAATTGGGAAGAGATGTACATAACTTACGAGCAGGTTCTCACCAGCAGGCAGGAGGCAGCTCAAGCCAGCTTCAGTGCGGTCTGGCAACCGGCCACCTATCGTCTCACAAGGGCCACTGGACAGAGCCGGCGCTCTGAGGACAGTGAAGTCCAGGTGTGACTTCTGATGACTGTCCTTTCCAGGAGCTTAGCCTGGGAAAGTTAGTTAATTTCTTCGAGCCTCAGTTTTTCATCTAAAACAGATTAGTATGCTTTCAAATCAGAGCTTTGTGAGGATTAAATAACTATAGGTGAAGTTTCCAACGTTCAGAAAATGCTCGTTTCTTTCCAAGGGACTGTGAGGGCCCTCCAAGGGCAAGGACTGGGTGCCATCCCCGTCGGTCGAGCTGTGTGACCTGGGGCAGGTTACTTAGTTTCTCTGTGCTTGGTTTATTCTACCATAATGTAAGGGAGCTGGGCCAGTGGCCCCTAGGACTCTTCCACTCCCGTATTTCCCCTTCCTGCCATGATAAGGAAGCTGGGGTTGGGGGCCGGGGCTCTGAAGGTGCTAAGGCCAGGAACAAAAGCCTGGCAATCGTCTGCCTGCCAAGCCACACTCCGTGGTGGGGTGGTGTCAATTAATTGGCAGGGCGAGGAAGAAATTAATCTCTAAAAAGTTTTAAACATGAACTTGTCGGCATGATAGATGGCTCCTCCTGTCTGGGAAATTAGATCCAATTAAGGCCACCTTTGAGGAGTGGGCCTGGCTAATTTGACCAAGGCGCTCAGAGGAAAACGCTTACACCTTTGGAGCTGAAGGAGCCGTGTTAAGGCAGCAAGAAAATGTCCAAGTCATTATTAAAGGCCCCAGGGTAGAGATGGAGTCCCTGACTGGGGAGGCAAAGTCAAAGCTTTGGAGGCAGGGTAGGTGCTGAAAGGTCAGTGTGCCCGCCACTGTATCTGGGGGCGGCACACAGCTCTACATGGCTTTAGAGAACAGAGTGCTGAGAGTTTGGGCTCTGGAGTCAGAAGTTCAGGCTCTGTGAATCCTGAGTCCAGTGATTTAACCTCTCTGCCTCAATTTCCTTGTAAGGAAAACAGGGGTGATGTGAAGGTAAGACCTACCTCAGAGTGGTGGTGATGTTGGTCAGAGCACTTAGAACAGTGCTGAGTGCCTGCTTAATGACATTACTCTGAGCTCCCCAGAAACATAGACTTCCTGAGGGTGGAGGCTCCTGAGGGGTCAGAGGGATGCGCCGGCTTTGTCAGAGGCGGAACAGGAGGCGCAAGCTGGCCCTGGATGTGTTAAGTCTTTGTACACCAGCCATCTGCTCCCCGAGCTTCCAGGAAAGTGGGGTGAAAGAGACTGAAGGCAGACTTGGAGCACGGAGGCACAGATAACAGGAAGACTAGATGCCCTGCTGGGCCACTGACCACCCATGGCAAGGATGGCCAGTGTCCATCAAAGATTCCTGTTCCCTTCCCAGGCCAGAATGATTGCTGGAGAGGAGCTGCCAGGCCAGGGACTATGATGTTCCCCAAGCCTTCCTTGCATTTGGCAGGGCCATTGCCTGGCTCTGGCCAATGGGATGTGGGCACAAGTGATGTCTGTTACCTCCAGGTCTGACCCATAAACATCTCCTTGCACAATGTCCCACATTCCCTCTTCCCTTCTGCAGTGACCCTGGAGCGACAACATGGAAGGAGTCTGGGTCCCTGAATCACCATGTGGAAGACTCTCCACCAAACACAGCACTGGATTGCTGTGTGAGTTAGAAGTTCTATTGTGTTAAGCCACGGAGGTTTCACGGTTGGCCTGTTCAGCATCTACAAGTTCCCTTACCCAATACAAAGGAGAACTTGGAAGTAGGGAGCCTTGCACATTCACTGAGCTGACTTAGAGCCCCGTGAGGCTGAGGCCATGTCCATTCCATTCTCTTTCCCCAGCACCCAGCACCGCACCTGGTGGAGAGCAGGCCCCCACTGACAGCTGAGCAAAGGTATGAATGAATGTCCAGAGGCCTCTCATTCCTTTCCAGCTTCTGACTTAGAAGTCTGGGGTATCTTGCTGCTTTTTTATGCCCTGCTTCCCTCCCGGCCTCAAGGAGGACAGAAAGCTGGAGGGAGGCATATGGAGAAATGAAGAAGGAGAGTTATACGGACTGAGCAGGGAGCTGAGGATGGGGGCCCCAGGGTGAAAAGACCAAGAAAATAATGCTAACAACCTAACATAGTCAGTACATACTGCGTGCCAGGGACAACTCCAAGTTCTCTATAATGACTCCTGTTTTCACACAACAGCCCTAGTATGTATATCCTCTGTAGGTGGGGAAACTGAGGCACATTTCATGTTAGGAAGAGACATTGAGAATGAGGTCAGCCACTGAGACACTTAGGCTTGAAGAAAGGTGTCCTTGAAGAGCAGTGGTTTAGCCAGATAATTGTGAAATGGAACATATTTAAACCATGACTCTTCACCACCAGAAAGACATTCTTTGGTGAATGAATTCACATTGTGATCTTTTTTTTTTTAATATCAGTAATCTCACTCGGATATTTTAGGAATAAGGCCAAGTGCTCCAAGCTGGTTTGCTCAGGAGATTCTGGCCCAGAGGACGGTTCCCAGGCTGGGTATGGAGCATTAGCTGAAGGTGCAGAGGATCAGGGCTCACCTGAGCGGGCATTGATCCGGAACTGGGAAGAGCCCTCCAAGGAGTAGATGATGGACTCCTGGCCGTATTCCCGGGAGCGGTCCAGGTCTGTGGCATTCAGGAACAGCACTGTGGCTCCTTCCGGGAGACAAAAGGAGTGGGGTCTGCTCACCCTGGGCTCATAGCCCCAGGCTCTGGGAGCAGGACAGGGCACAGGAAGTGGAGGAGACCTCAGAGGGTAGGAGGCCTGCCCCAGGGGCCATCTAGGGATGAGAGTGGGCTCCACCACCTGCTCCTGTGGCCCAGATTCCTGGACTGTGTGGGAACAAGGCTCCATGGGAGGGAGTGGAGCCTGGGAGGGGTCAGGCCCACCCCCTTCCTCCCCCAACTCAGTCCTGGTCCAGCCCCAGAGCACACCATGCCCCACCCCATCCTTCCCTGACTGGCCCCCGCAATAAATGAGCTCAGAATGGCCAGCTTTGACTTTGACTCAAAAAGAAATGAAGCTCCATATTAAATTATTCTACATTTATTGTATTCAATTTTGGTCTTATTTTATCTTGCTCACAAGGAGAATTTGTAAAGGGTTTTTATTTTCTCTTTACTGCTCAGTTAAGGCCCTCACTTTCATCTCTGTGAAACCCTGGGTCAGGGGTTCAGCCTTTCCAGCAGCCTGTCCAGACTCTGAGGGCAGTCTTTCCTACAGCCATGCCCCCCAGGGCTTCCGGATCCCTCCTTCCAGTTCTGGCAGGGTGGTGAGAAGGGTCGGTGTGTGGCCTTCTAGAGTCACCATGCCCTGGCTGGAATCTGGTGGGACCTCTGGCAAATGCCTTACTTTGTCTTAGCCTTAGCTTCTTCCTCTGTAAAATGGGTATAACTATAAAGCCTGAATTGTGGGGTGGCTGGTGAGGATCCTGCGGGATAAAACAGGTAAGACACAGGTCTGACCCATGTCAGACCACGGTATCTATCATGCCGGTGAATCAACAGTTCCTGGGGGGTGTGAGGGCCAGGCAGCGGCTGTGGACAGTCAGGTCTTTCTGGGTCCCTCTGGGGAGCCATGGGGCCTCTGATCTGACTCCTAGTCCTGTCCTGACAGGAGGACAGGCACCTTTGCCCTGATACACTCCTTTATCCCGGCACACTCAACGTGGAAGAGGATTAAGTGCAGGATGAAGGCCTCTCCTTGTCAGTCTCTAGGGACAGAGGGGAGTGCAAGGGGCTGCTTCAGTAGTGGTGTTCTCCAGGGGGTGCCTGAGACTGGCATGCGGCAGGGTGGGCTGGGTCCCGCTTGGGCCCTGTCCAGCAAATCATCCGACGCCAGGTGGGTACTTTTAGAAGGTCTCATCAGAAGGCCCAGCAGTGCTAGGGAAGGTTACCTCTGGTTCCAGCTGCTCCCTGACCCCTCTGCTATCTCTGACTCAACGTGTCCCTGACTCCTACAACTGTCCCTACTCTAGCTGTCAGATTCCAGCTGTCCCCTGGCTCCTCTGGGTGACCCTAACCCCTCCAGCTGCTGTAGCAATTCCTGACCTGAGTCTCCCCCACGGAACATCCACTCGGAGTGTAAGGGTAAAGCTTCTGGCCTGCTCTGAGGACAACTCAGGTGTGGAGCTGGTGGCTCTGGGTCTGCAAGGTGGGCCCTGGCACTTGAGATGCAGCCCAGGGAGGAGCCTCCCATTCTCTCCTCACCTAGGAACACACGCTATCCTCCAGGGCGACCCCCTCAGCCATCATGGGCCCTGGGACTGGCCTCATGCCCCATAAACCCAGAACTTTCAGGGCACTCTTGTTTACCTGAGGTTGCTGAATTAATCCTCAGCCATTGTTCTCTTCCCTGAAGGAAAACTAGCTACAGGGGGTGTAGGGACCAAGCGTCCAGCAGTGTCTGCACACAGTTGGCGCTCTGGAGGAAACTGCCGGCTGGTGGACAACCGCACATCTCCAGAGGTCCCACTTGTGGAAACACAGGGAGGGCAGGGGCCTCTGGCATGTGTGCAAGGTCAGGCCTGCACCCTGAATGCTGTGCCTGCCGGCCTCCCCGACCCGGGCCGTACCTGCCATGATGTTCTCCACCACAGATACAAAGTAGGCAGGCTTGCTGAAGGTGGGGGGGTTGTCGTTCTCATCCTGGAAAGAAAACGGACAGGCTTCAGGAACCAGGAGGCAGTCTGGATCGGTCACTGCAGGGAGGCTGGACACGGCTGGCACCAAGGAGCTCTGCTGACCTCAGCGTGTCACGGAGCCAGGTGGGGTGTCACAAGACAATCAGGTGACCCTCCAGCTGGGCTCCAGTTCACAGTGGCAGGACAGGCCCTGGAGAAACGTGTGGGAGTTGAGAATGGATGGTGATGGCCAGAGTGATGGAGAATGAGGCGCCAGTTGGGACTGCCCGTAACTCCCAGTTCACCTGGCTCCAGCCCCACACTTGGGCCTTCCCATCCAGCTCCACCAAGATGCTAGTAGAAGGTTCCAGGAACTCTCCTATCAATGTTCGCCCTCTTAGAAATAAAGGGAGAGAGGAGTATCTCAACCCAGAAGATACTGAAGTATGCAATGGCAGGCAGGGGGCTCCCAGAGCTGGAATTCCAGACCCTTCTGCACACACGTAAGAACAGCAGCACCTCCACCTGCTTGAGCAAACCCGGTCCAGAACCCCCAGCTCCGGTTCTAGAGCAATCCCTCCTCAGGCCCAGCCTGCATGAGTGGCCAGAAGATGGTGCTAAGTCAATGGGTTGCCTCAGCAGTGCGGGGCCCAGGCTCCAGCCTCTGCCTCCTCCTGTTCCCACAGCTCCTCCACAATCGGGCAGACTTCCCTACCCTCAAAGACTCTGGTCCTCAGTGCTCATCAACCACCTTTGCAATCACCCAGTGAGAGTTCCTCCCCGTTTCTTCTTGGAGGAAGCCTCGCTGGCCCACATGGCTCGGTGCCTTCTCCCCCTCCCCAAGAGCCCAGTGTGGGGCTCAGGGGGCAGATGGGTGGTAGCCCCCTGGGGAGGCTGTAGGCTTCGGCCCTCAGTGATGCAGACTCCCAGGGGCCCACTTCTCCCCTGGACTGGGAGCCCTCTCGGGGAGAGGCTCCTGTACTGAGTCACTCTGCTGGAGTCACTCACTTCTGGCTGAGCAAACAGGAAGGAGGAGGTGGCCTGGACACAACATTAGGAATCAACTATTTGATAAGACAAATTTAAAAAATAAATTAGAAAGGAAGGAGACAGCCTGATATGTGGCTGTCCACCCCTTGGGACTTCAGAGGCTCCCATCGTGCTGGGACTGTGGTGCCCAGAGTGTAGTGCTCTTGTTCCCCAATCTGGCCCCTGGCTCTGGACCATACACCAGTTCCCGCTGACCTGTCCCTCTCCCCAGCCTCAGAGAACTGGCAGTGAGAGGCCCCACCTGATGTCTGATGCCCAGCAGCACACCTGGTCATCCCTGGTGTGGGCACGTGTGCCCCATATACGTACATATTTAAGCCTTTTGCTTGGCTGCACAGAACGGCGCGGAGAATGTCAGTGACAGAGCATGAGGCAGAAACTTATTAGCGCTGATATTTCCCCGGATCCTGGCGCTATATTCACTATTAGTTCTAATTCAGCGGCTCCCTCTACAAAAGCTTATTGTCCCCTAATGGGAAATCTACAAACCGAGTTTGACTTCTTCATTAAAAACCAACAAGCAGTGGATGAAAAGGAATCACCTGGCCCCCACGCCCGCCCCCTCCTTGCACAGCCCTGTCGCCTTGATCTGCCTCTCCCCACCCCCACCCTGAGCAGTAAATGCTGCCATCAACTCCTTCATCTCTGCTGGGGCTTTTTTTTGTTTTTTTTCCCTTTTCTGTTGAGAGAAAATCCCTTTGGAAGAGGGAGGAAGCAGCTCAGCCAAGTGACAGCTACTTAAAAATCACCCACATGAAAAACCAACCCGGAGGCGGTGACCTTTTCAAGTGTGGTCCTTAGACACAAGTGACTGCACTGTCCCAAAGCTCTGCTCAAGAGACGATGCTCACTCACAGTCAAGGTGGTACCTGCCTTTGTTATCAGATCTGCCCTGCTGCCACAGGCCAGGGCAGACCCAGAAGGGAAGTACAGGGTCCCTGCTGACCTGCATGATGGTTGTGAGGAAATCTGAAAATAGCACCCCTTCTGCTGGACTGAGGTGGCTCCAGGCCAGGGCACGTGTTGGCTTGCTGAGAGGACAGCAGCCAGGTAGACTCCTGCCCTCACTTGCCTCTGGACATGGAGACCCCCGCTCCCTCGTATCAGGGAGGGAGATGGAGGCTGCTGGTCACTCTTCTATTCACAGTAGATAAAAGGTCAGTTCTGACTCTGGGCCATTCACTTCCTGTTCCAGCTCCATGTGAAGGGTTGAGGCAAAAAGAGAGAGAGGCCCTCCCCAGGTCCTTTCTTAGCGAACCACAGGTTGGGAAGCGGGCTGGGATTTGGGGCAGTCCCTGGGATTCAAGATCCCATGAGGGCAGATTTTTGAAGGCCTCACTACTCAGAGTGGTTCCCTGGCCAGAAGGATCAGCGTCTCATGGGAGCATGTAGAAATGCAGAGCCTCAGCCCTTCCCCAGATGTGCTAAGTGAGAATTTGCATTTTACGAAGACGCCTGGGGAATCCACATGAACTCTGAGGCACACTAGTCTCAGTCACATGAAGACTGGGATGTCCAAGCCTCCAAACCTAGGAGTGTGGTGGGTTGAACGTGAGCCCAGGAGTCAGACTGGTCAGAGTTCAAATCTTGGCTAACTAGGACTGGAGGTAAATTCAAATGCCACTTACCGGCCAGAAAGCGAGGAAGGCACTGGTGACCCTGCACCAGCTATGCTCCCTCCCTGAGCCTCAGCTGCCTCGTCTGCAGAATGGGATCGAGAGAGCCTATGTAACGTGAAAGCCGCTGGCACAGCACGAGGCTCCAGAAGTTTGAATTTCCACTTGGTCAATGCTACGTGCCCATACCTGGGTAGCATGGAACACCTCAACTTATTTCCCTAAACCTCCCCTACTCTCACCCTATTTCACATCCGTTTCCAAAAAGTCTAGAGCAGGTCCTTCTCTGTCCAGCTGAATTCCCTGGAACTCCCTGTGCATTAGAGAGCCTGAAGTATGGATGCTGCCACTGGAACACGTCTGTCTTACCAGCAGTAAGATGGCCCATGTTACTGGAGCCAAGTACCACCCACAGGATCAAGCTTAATCTTCATGACAGTACCATGAGAATCCCCTCTTTAGATGAGGAAACTGAGGTTCAGAGAGGAAAAGAATCCCAGGTCACATGGCTAGACGGTGGCAGAGCTGAGTGTCAAAGCCATACGCCTCCCAAGCCATGCTCCTCTCTCTCTTCAGTGTCCCTTTGTGGAGGAGCAGGATTCATAGTCACCTTCATATCCCTCCCCAGTCTCTACTGCACAGCACACACGGGAAGAATTCATTGCTTGCCTGAGCAGAGCAGGATTCTGGTTGAAAGTGGTGGTGGTGGTGAGGGGACTGGTCAGGGTTACGAGTGTGGCCAAGATTAAGGGGACACTGGGGGCTGTGGTCAGGGTCAGGGCCATGCAGGCAAGAATACCAGGATGTGGTCAGGGCTGGTAGCAAGCGTACTGTGCTTCTCCGCTCTTAGCCTTGGGTTTCAGGTGGGTGGTCTCAGGTTAAAGGCAGGCATGCTTTTGGGTTTTTGAGGATCTCCTTCTGGCCTCCCCGTGGAGCCTGAAGTGTCAGATGAGGGTCCTAGACTCTGCCCTTCCATTTCCTGGACCTGGTTCTATAGAGCCTCTCTGTCCCCTGTTCCCCCTAAATGTTGCTCCCACATGCCCAGATGCAAGGTTCCTCCAGGCATCACCCTAGACTTTTCCATCACTGCCCACTCCAACATATTCTGTAAGCAAGTGGGGTCCCCTACCCAGGGCTGGCCCTGGAGGCTCAGTCTTGGGTTGAGAGGATGAGGCTCGATAAAGGCAGGTGTGAGGCAACACCAGGGGATGTTGGCAAAGCCGGCTGGGATAGGAAAGTCATCCGGCAACCTGCTCTGGGAAAGTTTCTGCTGCTGCTACTGCTGCTGCTGCTAAGGCGCTTCAGTCATGCCCGACTCTGTGCGACCCCAAAGACGGCAGCCCACCAGGCTCCCCCGTCCCTGGGATTCTCCAGGCAAGAACACTGGAGTGGGTGCCTTTGTCAAATCACAGCGAATCTCCTAACGTGACAATCTGATCAAATCCTCCCGGAGCCGGTAATGCACTAACTCTTCCATCAGCACGTGTTCACCGTCTCCACAGGCAGTAGCCTTTAATGGGATGGAGGTGGGTGTCTGGGCCGGGGGGCAGGAAGGCCCACTGGCCTGGTGTCAGACCATGATCTGCATCCCTGGGATTGCTGTGGGAGCTGTGTGGGGCCAACGAACCAGTGTGGAGATGGATTCAGTGACTGATAATTTCAGACACGGAAAGCACTAAGGTGTGCTTGATATTCGTGTCAGACAAGCTGTGGTTTGGTTTCAGGCCCCTTTAGATCTTCAGAGGAATGGAAAAAGGAAGTGAAGAAGAAAGAGGGGCCCAGAGAGAGATAGAAGAGAGAAGATGACCTTCCAGGAATTCCCTTGAACTTCACGGAATGTGGCTATAAATGAAGGAACACAGGACATTACCTCCCTGCATGAGCCCCAGCTCCTGCTCCACCCCAGAGGGAGTCCCGAGGCTCCGAAATGAAATTAGAGCAGGACTATCAGGCTATCCTTGGGTCCCAGTGCCCCGTGCCTTCCCTGGCCAAGCGAGGAGGCAGTTTGCTAGGGGACAGCCTTTGGGACAGTCTGAGTAATGCTCTGAGCTGTGGGGACAGCCAAGGATGTGGGGACACAGGGTTTTAGCAGGGCTCCAACACTCTGGGAGCACAGTCACCACCTCAGTTCCCAAAATAGCAAGGCCAGTGCACCCCTGGGTACTTACAAACACCTCAATGGTGACAGAGACAGTGCTGTTCAGAGGAGGGTTGCCAGCGTCCTTCGCCATGACGGTCAGATAAATCAGCCCATTGGGTATCTGTTCATAATCCAGGGGGCGGCTCACGCTGATTACTGAAATGACAGGACAGGCCCCAGGCCCTCTGTAAGCAGACTTTACATGCCCATCTGGCCAGGGCTCCCCTTTGGACAGACAGGGTGTGGCTGGCTTGGCCTGGTTTTTCCCTTCTGCCTGTGAACTCCCAGAGCCTCATGGACTTGACTGAGGTTTACTGACTACTTGATCTGTGCCAGGCCCACTCTTGAGTCCAGCAGCTGGCAACTATTTTGGTGGTAAGGTAAGCCCCACTTTACAGATGAGGAAAGCAGGCTCAGAGAGGTTCAGTGTCTTCCCCAGAGACACACTGCACATGCCTGGACTCTCACTTTTCCTTTCATGCTAAGTCATTGATTTTCAGTTTTGGGAAGGAAGACGTACTGGCTTGGGAGTGGGGGCATAGGCAGTCTGCAAAGGCATTACCCACAGTATTAAACTGCCACTTTCTATTTGGGAAACAAACACAATTACCACTTTAGTAATATAAAGCCCAAGGGTGGTTCTTCTTGCTGAGAAGGTGGTGAGGTGTGAGGGTGGCAGAGGTGTGGGACTGCTCAGCTTTTAAAAGCGGGCACAGATCTTACAGAGGCCCTTAGGCTGTAGTATCCTGAGCCAGGATGCAGCCTCTGCAGGTCCATGTCTCTGACACAACTGTGGGGTAGGAGGAGGAGTGAGTCCCACACTCAGAGAAACCCAGTGCCCATCTGCTCTGTCTTGGGGACACTGAGCTCATCTTCCAGCATTAGGGAAGCTTTGCGGAGGAGAGGACATCCAAATGATCTTAAAGCTAGCCAGAGGTAAAAGGGAAGCAGGGCAAAGGGGTCGGGAGGAAGGGCTTTCCCAGTGGAAGGAGCAGACTCTGCAAATCACAGAAGTGGCCTCGTCAGGTGCGAGTGCAAGTGGTTCTCAGCAGCTGGACTCTGGTGGGGAGGCAGGTGCTGAAAGGCAGCCAAGAGCCCGATCACAAGGGCCTGCCCGGACAGTTTTGCTGTGTGACTTTGGCAAATCGCCCTCTGTCTCTGGGCCTCGGAAGAAAAACAAGTGGTCTCTTGGGATCTTGGAGCTTGAGGTTGTTGCTGCTATTTCCTTCCTGGGCTCCTGGGATCAGGACCCACAGTGGGGCAGGTAGGGCAAGTTCCAGAGTATGGCAGGGAAAGGGAAAGGCCACTTCCAGGAAGGGCTGGGCAGTAGCCACAGCATACCCAAATGATGGGGAAGCTTGGCTAATAAGCCTCCCCCAACCCCCCCCCCCCCCCCCCCCCCCCCCCGCCCACACCACAGATCTGCCCAGACACCTTTTCTTAACAAAGACCTCACACACGGTGGTAACTTGAGAAGCCCAGCTGGCCACAAAACTAAGATTCAAAGATCTGACTGATCAGAGACACAGATCTTGAGCCTATGAAAAGGTGACCCCACACCACATGCTGCTCCAGCCGACAGGAGCTGTGGGGCAGCTCCCCAAGTGGCCCAGGGTGTCTGGGAGGCAGAAGGGCCCCCTCCTGAGACAGGTGTGAAGTGCAGCCCTGTTCCCACCTGTCGACCCTCCTCCCCAGCCGGGCCCTCACTCCCGCACGTACCACCATAGCCTTCATACACACTGATGTCGAAGTAGCTGCCGAAGGCAGAGGCATTGACGATGCTGTAGGTGATCTGGTTGTTGGGAGGCGAGTCTTCATCCGTTGCCTGGAAGGAAGACGGTGAACAGAGCCCATGAGCTTTCAGTGATGCTGGGGCCAGAAGAGGGTGGAAGGAAAGAAGGGCTGGACTCTCTCTGAGCACCCTTCTCTGGGTGATCCAGGCTCTCCCTGTCCCCGAGTTGAAGGCTACCCTCTGGCTCCCAGCAGACACTCATGATGTAGGGGTGTGGAGGTATTCTGGAGAACCTAGAGGGCAGGCTGAAGGCCTAGAGGGAACAGAGGAAGTCTAGGCCTTATCCAGAGGATGAAAAGAGTCTCCACCACACCTGGCATGACCATCACCTAGACCCCTAGTCCCAGCTGGACCTTCCTATGTATGGAGGCCTTCCCTGACCACTGGACTGGGTTAGGTCCTGTGCTGGACACCCCATTCGTCTCCTTCCTGATTATAGCCTGTCTACTTTCTGCCTTCCTTGTTCAGACTGTCAGCTCCATGTGAGAAGGAACTTCATTTCTTGACTGCAACTGATACTTAGAGTTCAGCCCAGTGTTTGGCACCCAGCAGATGTCTAATAAATGCAGGTTGAGATGGATGGATGCAAGGAGAGAAGATACTTGGAATGGGGTCAGGTATCCTCCTCCTTCTTGACCGTCTCTGGTGTGGCTGCATTAATTAGCTCTTCCCAAATGTCTCTGACCCTAGGAGCCTCCAGGGGCCTCCCTCCGGTCTGTGTGTAAGAGGAGCTGGGCAGGGAGGTGGGCAGGGTCCACTGCGGAGCCATGGCCATACTGGGTGGGCACGTGGTTGTGCCTTCTGTGTGTCTCCCATGCCCACCTCTTCCACCTTGCCCTTATCCCTGCCTCCTTCAGAAGTAAGTTCTTATTGGAGGCTCTGGGTCCTGTCACTCTGGGTTGGCAGAGTGTGGAAGGGGCATGAGATGTTAAGAAGTTTCTGATTATAGGTCACCCGTGTATGGTGGAGAGACTCACTGCAGGAGGAGGCTTGAAGCATGGAGCCCCAAGTTCTGGTCCTGGCTCTCTACTAATTCATTGGGCCTGCCTCTCCCTTCCTATTTCCCCTTCCGTGAACTGGGTTGTGTCCATGGTCTCTGGCTCCTTCCAGCCGCAGCGGTACCTGACTGTAGGCTATCACTAAAGGGTTTGGATGGGGGGCTTTACACAAAGAACTGCTTGGCACTCACCAAGGGAGGTGCAGGGTGGTGACTGGAGACCTAAAGTCTAAGCCAAAGCAGACACTAGCCTTACCCAGTAACCAGGGATGCAAAGTGATGCTCAGAGGTGGGCCTGACACAGATGGAGAATGTAACCCCTGATCTGAGCAGAATCCTTCGTGGGTGGGTGTCAGCACTTCTTGCAGTGGCTCTACAAAGGGGTAGTCAAGGAGACGGCAGAGAGAGAGAAGGACAAGGGAAACAGACAGATCAAATGGCACCCTGGTATCTTACCCGGAGTCGCACCAGCTGTGTGACGGAAGGCTCGTTCTCTCTCAGGGCACCCACATAGGCATCCTTCTGGAAGGTGGGCACGTTGTCATTGACATCCAACACATTGATCCTGACCCGGCCTGTGGTCTCCTCACCGCCCCCGTCCCGGGCAATGACCGTCAAGGTGAAGCGCTGGATGAGCTCGTAGTCCAGTCTGGCAATCAGCACGATGAGTCCTGTGTCCTTGTCCAGAGAGAACCTGTGTCAGGCCGGGAGGAGGAAGGGAAAGGACACCCTGGTTTAAAGCAGTTTGTGGATAAGGGCCTGCGTTTACCAGCCTGTCCTTGCCCAAGGTGATTAACAGAGAGACATTAACAAAGTCTGAAATTTGCCTTGTCATTTTCCCTAAATAAGAAGAGCAGCTATGTTTAACAGGAGGTGGTGGGCAGGGATCAGGACCACATGAGAGATGAATGATGGTCAGGTACTGAAAAGGCAGGAGTATGTTGATTTAATCAATGAGGAAACTTGGGCAGAATTATGCTCCTCTTGCTGTGGACAAGAGTTTCTGCCTACTGGAGATATTTAGATGTTAAGGAACTGCAGTGGTCAGAAATTCTTAAAACTGATACCACAGAAGTACAAAAGATTATTAGTGACTACTAAGAAAAATCACGGAGAAGGCAATGGCACCCCACTTCAGTACTCTTGCCTGGAAAATCCCATGGGCAGAGGAGCCTGGTAGGCTGCAGTCCATGGGGTCGCAAAGAGTCGGACACGACTGAGTGACTTCCCTTTCACTTTTCACTTTCATGCACTGGAGAAGGAAATGGCAACCCACTCCAGTGTTCTTGCCTGGAGAATCCCAGGGATGGAGGAGCCTGGTGGGCTGCCATCTATGGGGTCGCAGAGTCAGACACGACTGAAGTGACTTAGCAGCAGCAGCAAAAAAAATCATATGCCAACAAACCAAACAATCTAGAAGAAATGGATAAATTCCTAGAAACACACAGACTATCAAGATTAAATCATGAAGAAATAGAAAGTCTGAACACACTGGTTACTGATAAGGAGATAAACCCAATAGTCAAGAATATCTCCCAAACAAAAGTCCAAGACCAGGTGGATTCACTAGTGAACTCCATCAAAAATTTGAAGAACAATCAATTCCAATCCTTCTCAAACTCTCTCCCAAGAGAGAAGAGTAAGGAATACTTCCAAACTCATTTTATGAGTCCAGCTTTACCCTGACACCAAAACCAGATAAGGACAAGACAAGAAAATGACAGGCCACTATCCCGATGAACAAAGACGCAAAAACCTCAGAAAACATTACAGATCAAACCCAACAGAACGTTAAGAGGACCATACACCACGATCAAGTGGGATTTATTCCAGGGATGCAAAGATGGGTCAGCATCTGCAAATCAACGTGACGTGTGACACTAACACAGAGAAAGATTGTATCATATGATCATCTCACTAAACACAGAGTAAGGGCTTCCCTGGTGGCCTAGTGGTTAACAATCCACCTGTCAATGTAGGAGACGTAGGTCCAATCCCTGCTCTGGGAATATCCCACATGCTGTGTAGCAACTGAGCCCATGTGCCACAACTACCAAGCCAGTGCTTTAGAGGCAGTGAAGCACAACTACTGAGCCCACACTCTGTAACTACTGCAGCCTGTGCCCCTAGAGCCCACGCTCTGCAACAAGAGAAGCCACTGCAACAAGAAGCCCACACACCACAATGAAGAGCAGCTCCTGCTCACAACGAGAGAAAGCCTGTGTGCAGCAATGAAGACCCAGACTAGCTGAAAATAATGAATAAACCATCTTAAAAAACACAGAATAAGCATGTGGCAAAATCTGGTATACATTTATGATAACAACTGTCAACAAAATGGATATAGAGGAAAAGTACCTCAAGATAATAAAAGCCATATGTGACAAGCTCACAGTGAACATTATACTCAATGCTGAAAATCTGAAAGTTTTTTCTCTAAGATCAGGGACAAGATAATGATGCCCATTCTTGTCACTTTCATTCAACATAGTACTAGAAGTCCTAGCTACAACAATTAAGCAAGAAAAAAGAGGGCATTCAAATCAGAAGAGAAGTAAAACTTTCACTATTGACAGATGACATCATGTTATATGTAGAAAACCCAAATCACTCCACCAAAAAAAAAAAAAAAGGTTAAAATCAAAGGAATGTGGTAAAGCTGCAGGATACAAAATCAATATACAAAAGTCTGTTCTGTTTCTTTATACTAATAATGAACTATCAGGAAGAAAAATTAGGAAAAAAGTCCCGCTTACAATTGCACACACATACACACACAAAAAAACCACAGTAAAATACTACCTAGGAATAAATTTAACCAAAGAGGTGAAAACCTATACACTGAAAAATATGACATTGATGAGAGACTAAAAAAGACAAATAAAAAGATATTCCATGCTCATGGATTGAAAGAATTAATATGGCTAAGATGTCCATACTACTTAAAGCAATCTGCAGATTCAACGCAATCTCTATCAAAATTCCAATGGCACTTTCCACAGAAATGGAACAATAATCCTAAAGTTTGTGTGGAACCATAACAGAACCCCAGAGCCAACCTAATCTTGAGAAAATAAAACAAAGCTAGAGCTATCACACTCCCTGATTTCAAACTATATTACAAAGTTACAGGAACCAAAACAGTATGGTATTGGCATAAAAGCAGACACACAGATCAGACAGACTCTGGTCTGAAGAGCTGGGTGGAGGCTTCTGTCTGAGGTACCCTATACATAGCAAGTGAAGCTAGATGAAGCACAAGGGAAAAAAAAGTTCTTTTTGGAAGATATGATGATGGAGTAGAAGGATGTGACCTTACCTCTTCTTACAAAAACACTAAAATCACAATTAACTGATGAACAACCATCAACAACAAGAATCTGGAACCTATCAAAAAGTATATCCTAGATCCAAACACAAAGAAGTCACGACAAGATAGTAGGAGGGATGCACTGTGATAAAATCACATCCTATGCCTGCTGGGTGGGTGACCCACTGGAAAACAATTATATCATAGCAGTTCTCCCCTAGGAGTGAACGTTCTGAGCCCCGTGTCAGGCTCTCCAGCCTAGGAGCTTGGTGATGGGAAGAGAGGCCCCAGAGAATTTGGTTTTGAAGGCCAGCAGGGTTTGACTGCAGAAATCCAAAGGACTGGGGGAAACAGAAACTCCACTCATGAAGTATGTCCACCAGGACCCAGGAAAAGAGTAGTGCTCACAGAAGAGCCTGGGCCACAACTGCCCGCTGGTACTGGAGGGCCTACTGTGAAGGTGGAGCGACTATGGCTTAACTCATGGACAAAGACACTGGAGGCAGCAGTTCCGGGGAGCACTCACTGGGAGCCCTCTTGGAGGCAGCCATTTTCTCATTAAGGCCTGGCCCCAACAAAAGCCTGCAGGCTCCAGGGCTGGGACACCCCAAACCAAACAGGCAACAGTGTGGGGACACAGCCCCGCCTGTTAGCATACAGGCTGCCGGAAGTCTTCTTGACTCTCAGCAGTGTTAAAGAAGCGTGCAGCTATTATCTGTTTAAATATTTTCTCAGGTCCCGCACAGCTGCTCACTAAACACACCCCCTGACACGTCTCTGTCCACCAGAAGGACAAGATCCAGCCCCACCTGCCAGTAGGCAGGAACCACTTGCTCCCGTCAGAGAGTCTGCACAAGCCTCTCAGCCAGCCTCGTTCAACGGGAGGGCAGAAAGCAGAAGAACTACAACCCTGCACTCTGTAGAATAGAAACCACAATCACAGAAAGTTAGACAAAACGAGCCAGCAGAAGAATGTGTCCCAGATGAAGGTAACAGATAAAATCCTAGAACAACTACTAAGTAAACAGGAGATAGGCAATCTACCCAAAAAAGAACTCAGAGTAATGATAGCAAAGATGTTCCTAGCTCTCAGGAAAATAATGGAGCCACAAATCAAGAAGACATAGGAAATATTTAACAAAGACCTAGGAGAACTAAAGAACGAAAAAGAGATGAACAATAAAATATTTGAAATGAAAAACACACTAGAAGGGATCAATGGCAGAACATATGAGGCAGAATGCAGATAATATGGAAGACAGAATGGCAGGAATCACTGCCACAGAATAGAAGAAAGGAAAAAGACGAAAAAGAAATTAAGACAGTCTAAGAGACCTCTGGGACAACATTAAATGCATCAACATTTGCATGATAGGGGTCCCAGAGGAGAAGAGAGAGAGAGAAAGGACCTGAGAAATATTTGAAGAGACAGTAGCTGCAAGTTTCTTTAACATGGGGAAAGAAACAGGCACCCAAGTCTAGGAAGCACAAAGAGTTCCGAAGAAGGGCCCTTTGGGAGTCTTTAAACCCAAAGAGGAAGATGCTGAGACATATTAGTAATTAAATTGACAAAAAAAATATTTAAAGTAACAAGAGAAAAGCAACAAATAACATAAAAGGGACTCTCATGAGTTTATCAGCTGATTGCTCAGGAGCAATTCTACGGGCCAGGGGGGAGTGGCACAATACACTTAAAGTTGAAAGAGAAGCACCCACAACCAAGAATACTTTACCCAGCAAGGCTCTCCTTCAGATTTAAGGCAGAAACCAGAAGCTTCACAGACAAGTAAAAGCTCAGAGAATTCAGCACCAACATTTTACAACAAATTCTAAAGGAATTCTCCAGGCAGAAAAGGTCTAAACTAGAAACAAAAAATTCATGAATGTGAAAACTCACTGGTAAAGACAAATATACAGAAACAGGTAAGAAATCATCCACATACAAATATGGTATCAAAACTAAGCAAGTGTGAGAATGCAGGATATGGGAAAAATATTTGCAAACAATGTAACTGACAAGGGATTAATCTCCAACATCTATCAGGTTGGCCAAAAAAGTTTGTTTGGGTTTTTCCATAAGACCCATTCAATATCACAGTAATCCAAGTCTATGCCCCAACCAGTAATGCTGAAGAAGCTGAAGTTGAACAGTTCTATGAAGACCTACAACACCTTTTAGAACTAACACCCAAAAAAGATGTCCTTTTCATTAGAGGGGACTGGAATGCAAAAGTAGGAGGTCAAGAAACACCTGGAGTAACAGGCAAATTTGGCCTTGGTATACGGAATGAAGCAGGACAAAGACTAATAGAGTTTTGCCAAGAAAATGCACTGGTCATAGCAAACACCGTCTTCCAACAACACAAGAGAAGACTCTACACATGGACATCACCAGATGGTCAACACTGAAATCAGACTGATTATGTTCTTTGCAGCCAAAGATGGAGAAGCTCTATACAGTCAACAAAAACAAGACCGGGGGCTGACTGTGGCTCAGATCATGAACTCCTTATTACCAAATTCAGACTTAAATTGAAGAAAGTAGGGAAAATCACTATACCATTCAGATATGACCTAAATCAAATCCCTTATGATTATACAGTGGAAGTGAGAAATAGATTTAAGGGCCTAGATCTGATAGATAAGAGTGCCCAATGAACTATGGAATGAGGTTCATGACATTGTACAGGAGACAGGGATCAAGACCATCCCCATGGAAAAGAAATGCAGAAAAGCAAAATGGCTGTCTGGGGAGGCCTTACAAATAGCTGTGAAAAGAAAAGAAGCGAAAAGCAAAGGAGAAGAGGAAAAATATAAGCATCTGAATGCAGAGTTCCAAAGAATAACAAGAAGAGATAAGAAAGCCTTCCTTAGTGATCAATGCAAAGAAATAGAGGAAAACAACAGAATGGGAAAGACTAGGGATCTCTTCAAGAAAATTAGAGATACCAAGGGAACATTTCATGCAAAGATGGGCTCGATAAAGGACAGAAATGATATGGACCTAACAGAAGCAGAAGATATTAAGAAGAGGTGGCAAGAATACACAGAAGAACCTTACAAAAAAGATCTTCACGACCCAGATAATCACGATGGTGTGATCACTCACCTAGAGCCAGACATCCTGGAATGTGAAGTCAAGTGGGCCTTAGAAAGCATCACTATGAACAAAGCTAGTGGAGGTGATGGAATTCCAGGTTGAGCTATTCCAAATCTTGAAAGATGATGCTGTGAAAGTGCTGCACTCAATATGCCAGCAAATTTGGAAAACTCAGCAGTGGCCACAGGACTGGAAAAGGTCAGTTTTCACTCCAATCCCAAAGAAAGGCAATGCCAAAGAATGCTCAAACTACCGCACAATTGCACTCATCTCACATGCTAGTAAAGTAATGCTCAAAATTCTCCAAGCCAGGCTTCAGCAATATGTGAACCGTGAGCTTCCTGATGTTCAAGCTGGTTTTAGAAAAGGCAGAGGAACCAGAGATCAAATTGCCAACATCTTCTGGATCATGAAAAAAGCAAGAGTTCCAGAAAAACATCTATTTCTGCTTTATTGACTATGCCAAAGCCTTTGACTGTGTGGATCACAATAAACTATGAAAAATTCTGAAAGAGATGGGACTATCAGACCACCTGACCTGCCTCTTGAGAAATCTGTATGCAGGTCAGGAAGCAACAGTTAGAACTGGACATAGAATAACAGACTGGTTCCAAATAGGAAAAGGAGTACGTCAAGGTTGTATATTGTCACCCTGCTTATTTAATTTATATGCAGAGTACATCATGAGAAACCCTGGACTGGAAGAAACACAAGCTGGAATCAAGATTGCTGGGAGAAATATCAATAACCTCAGATATGCAGATGACACCACCCTTATGGCAGAAAGTGAAGAGGAACTCAAAAGCCTCTTGATGAAAGTGAAAGTGGAGAGTGAAAAAGTTGGCTTAAAGCTCAACATTCAGAAAACGAAGATCATGGCATCCGGTTCCATCATTTCATGGGAAATAGATGGGGAAACAGTGGAAACAGTGTCAGAATTTATTTTTTTGGGCTCCAAAATCACTGCAGATGGTGACTGCAGCCACGAAATCAAAAGACGTCTACTCCTTGGAAGGAAAGTTATGACCAACCTAGATAGCATATTCAAAAGCATTACTTTGCCAACAAAGGTCCGTCTAGTCAAGGCTATGGTTTTTCCTGTGGTCATGTATGGATGTGAGAGTTGGACTGTGAAGAAGGCTGAGCGCCAAAGAATTGATGCTTTTGAACTGTGGTGTTGGAGAAGACTCTTGAGAGTCCCTTGGACTGCAAGGAGATCCAACTAGTCCATTCTGAAGGAGATCAGCCCTGGGATTTCTTTGGAGGGAATGATGCTGAAGCTGAAACTCCAGTACTTTGGCCACCTCATGCAAAGAGCTGACTCATTGGAAAAGACTCTGATGCTGGGAGGGATTGGGGGCAGGAGGAGAAGGGGACGACAGAGGATGAGATGGCTGGATGGCATCGCTGACTCGATGGACATGAGTGTGAGTGAACTCCGGGAGTTGGTGATGGACAGGGAGGCCTGGCGTGCTGCATGCAGTTCATGGGGTCGCAAAGAGTCGGACACGACTGAGAGACTGAACTGAACTGAACGGATAAGACCCAAATAAACATTTCTCCAAGGAAGACATACAGATGGCCAAGAGGCACATGAATAAATGCTTAACACTGATAATTATCAGAGAAATGCAAACCAAAACTACAATGAGGTATCACCTCACACCAGTCAGAATGGCTATCCTCAAAAAGTCTACAAACAATAAATGCTGGAGAAGGTGTGGAGAAAAGGGAACATTTTTACACTGTTGTTGGGAATCTAAATTGGTACAATTACTATGGAGAACTCTATGGAGTTTCCTTAAAAAACTAAAAATAGAGCTGCCATATGATCCAGCAATTCCACTCTTGGATATATACATGGAGAAAACCATAATTTGAGAACATACATGCCCCGCAGTGTTCACTGCAGCACTATTTATAGTAGCCAAGAAATGGAAGCAACTTAAATGCCCTTTGATAGAGGAATGGATAAAGAAGATGTGGTACATATGTATGATGGGATATTATTCAGCTGTTAAAAAGAAAGCAATCATGCCATTTGCAGCAACATGGATGGGCCTAGAGATTATCACACAAATGAACAAATCAAACAGAGAAAGAC
This sequence comes from Bos grunniens, assembly GCF_055505025.1. Lineage (NCBI taxonomy): Eukaryota > Metazoa > Chordata > Mammalia > Artiodactyla > Bovidae > Bos > Bos grunniens. Next base: position 18,393,253 of record NC_141192.1, read on the forward strand.
AAATATCATATGATATCACGTACTTGGAATCTAAAAAAATTACAAATGAATTTATTTACAAAACAGAAGCAGACTCACAGACTTAGAAAAGAAACTTATAGTTACTAAAGGGGAAAGGCAGGGGGTGAGGGAAGGGATAAATTGGAGTTGGGGATTAACATATATACACTACCATATATGAAACAGAAAATCAACAAGAACCTACTGTTTAGCCCAGGGAAGTCTACTCAATATTCTGTAATAAACTATATGAGAAAAGAATCTGAAAAGGAATGGATATATATATATATATTTTTTTTTGTATAATGGAATCACTTTGCTGTACATCTGAAACTAACAGAATATTATAAGCAACTATACTACAGTATAAAATAAAAATTAAATTAAAAAAGAAACACAGGAAGAATTAAACCAGGCTACTATTTTACACCATGTACAAAATCAATTTAAAATAGGTTAAAAACTTCTATGAGAGACTCAAAACCACAAAACTAGAAGCAAAGGTAAGGATGACTTTTTGGACTTGACACAGACAGCAAAGGCAACAAAATAATAAACAAACAAGTGGGACTACATTAAACTAAAATGCTTGTGAGAGCAAAAGAAGCCACCAACAAAATCAAAAGACAACATACAAACTAGAAGATTTTTGCAAATCATGTATTTGACAAAGCATTCATATCCAAAATATGCATGTAAAGATCTCATATAACTCAACAGCAAAAAAAGAAAAAAAACCACAACAGAAAACCAAACTAATTTAAAAATGGGCAGAGGCTTTGTGTAGTTATTTTTCCAAAGGAGGTATACAAATGGCCAACAGGCACACAAAAAGATGCTCAAATCACTAATCATCAGGGAACTGCAAATCAAAACACAGTGAGATATTACCTCACACCTGTCAGAACGGCAATCACCAAAAAAAACCCCAAGATGTAACAAGTGTTGGCAAAAATGTGAAAAAAAGGGAACCCTTGTGAACTGTTGGTGGGAATATAAATTAGGGAAGCCACTATAGAAAACAGTATGGAGGTTCCTAAAAAACTAAAAACAGAGCTACCATATGATTCAGCAATCCCACCACTGGGCATTTATCTAAAAAAACAAAAACACTAACTTGAAAAGATATCTGCAACCCACGTTCACTGCAGCATTATTCACAACTGTCAAGGTATGGAAACAATGTAAGTGTCCATCAAAGAATGACGGATAAAGAAAATGTGGTGTGTGTATAACACACACAATATTATTCAGCCATAAAAGAAGGAAATCCTGCCATCTGTGACATGAAGAGGGCTCCTAAGGGCAGTATGCTAAGTAAGGGCAGTATGAAATAAAAAAGTGAAAGACAAATATCATATTATCTCATTTATACATGCAATCTAAAACAAAGAGTCGCTCAGTCGTGTCCGACTCTTGTGACTCGATGGACTGTAGCCCGCCAGGCTCCTCTGTCCATGGGATTTCTCAGGCAAGAATACTGGAGTGGGTTGCCATTTCCTTCTCCAGGGAATCTTCCTGACTCAGGGATCAAACTCACCTATGAGTATGTCTCCTGCATTGGCAGGGGGATTCTTTACTGTCTTAGCTACCAGGGAAGCCAACAATAAACACAGAGTTCCTAAACACAGAAAACATTGGTGGTTGCTAGAGGTAGGGTATATTGCAGGGGTGGATGGGAATAACAAGTAAAGGGGGTCACCAAGTACAAACTTCTAAATGTCACGAGGATGTAATACACAGCATGGCCACAATCCTTAATAATACTGTATTACACATGTGAAAGTTGCTGAGAGTAGACGCCTTATCACAGGAAAAAAATTGTAACTATGTGCAGTGATGGATGTTAACTAGACTTACTGCAGTGATCATTTTGCAACATATATTGAATCACTAGGTTGAACACCTGAATGTAATATTACATGTAATTGTACCTCAAAAAAAAATAACATATACTGGGGAAATTAAAAAAGAAATCCTTCCATCCAGGCAGTTTTGCACCAAAATGCTTTGAAAAGGCAGCAAAGCCTCCAGCAAGGGGAGGGGTGGCTGGTCCTCTCTTGGGAGCATGTCTTCCACTCGAGGGACCGAGCCTTGAGTAAGTGGCTGGCTAATGTCTCTCAGGGAGCAGTAAGGTCCAGTGACACCATCCTTCCATCTTCCTCCTCTAAACATTTCCTCAGGAACCTCCTCTGAGCTTGTCCACAGCTGCCAGCCACCAAGCCTGTGAGGTCCTGGCTCTGAGACCAGGAAAGTCCTAAGCCCAGAAGATGGGAAAAGATGAGACAAATCCAAGATGATTAGAACAAGGCCACATGAACCTGGGTGTCCCAAGGGACAGGGGCATCCTGTGCACTGGCCCTACTCTTGGTTCCTTCCTTTCATCTGGAGAGTAGCTGAGGATTGTTAGGTACACCTAACAGTCTCTGTTGCCTGGTCATTTATGTGGAACTGGGACCAGTAATCCAAGCTGACAGCAACTGTCTTACTCATTATGTTGGGCTTCCAGATGTATCAGACACTTCGTTTTCAGAAACAGACATGCTTTCTGAATTCAACCTGGCTTTCGATCATGTAGAAAATAAGAGGGCTTCACCTTGGCTCAGTTTAACTGAAGACAAGGGAAAGAGATGGCTCAGAACCTTGGTGGGTGACAGAGCAAAGCTGGCACAGGTCAGGGGTGAGCTCACCCACCCACCTAATGGTCGAGGCACTTTGAGAGCAACTTCCTGCTGTAGGCTGTGTACCCTGGTGATGAAGACCAAATGCTGAGTCCTGGCTCTGGCACTTATCAGCCAAGTGCCTCTGGGCAAGTAACACAGCCTCTCTGGGCTATAGTTTCCCCATCTGTAAAGTGGGGATAATAAGAGAGCTTAGCACCAAGTTCCTGCAGCATTTAGTTGTGAGGATTACATCACATCACACGGGCAAAGCACTTGAAAAAGAGCCTGACGAATAGTGAGGGCTTCCTAAATACAGCCACTGCTGTTGCTGCTGGTGTAATGTCAGCAGTGTTTCCAAAGTGACAGTGAAAGTCGCTCAGTTGTGTCCGACTCTTTGCAATCCCATGGACTGTAGTTCCTCCAGGCTCTTCTATCCAAGGAATTCTCCAGACCAGAACACTTGAGTGGGTAATCATTCCCTTCACCAGAGGATCTTCCCAAACCAGGGACTGAACGCAGGACTCCCAAATTGCAGGCAGATTCTTTACCATCTGAGCCACCAGGGAAGCTCAAGAATACTGGAGTGGGTAGCCTATCCCTTCCCCAAAGGATTCTTGACCCAGGAATCGAACCGTGGTCTCCTGCATTGCAGGTAGATTCTTTACCATCTGAGGTCCCAAGGAATTTATTCCCAAAGATGGTGGAGTAGAAGAAATGAGTTCACATCCTTTCAGGAAAACACCAAAAATCATAACTAACTGCTGAACAATCACCATCAAAAAAAAAGACTCAACCTACTAAAAAAAAAAAAAAAAAAAAAGAGGGCTTCCGTGGTGGCTCAGTGATAAAGAATCTGCCTGCAATGCAGGAGACCTGGGTTTAATCCCTGGGTTGGGAAGATCCCCTGGAGAACAGCATGGCAACCCACTCCAGTATTCTTGCCTGGAGAATTCCCATGGATGGAGGAGCCTGGCTGGCTATAGTCCGTAGGGTTGCAAAGAGTCAGACATGATTGAAGCGACTTTAGCAGCATTAAAAAAGATACTTTACATCCAAAGTAATGTAGAAGCCACAACACACTGGTAGTAGGGGTGCTTTCATGATGTAACTAAATCCCATACCTACTGGGCAGGTGACTCACAAACTGGAAAACAATTATATTGCATAAAAGAATTATACTCCCACAAGAGTGAGAGTCCTGAGCACCACACCAGGCTTCCCAACCTGGAGGTATGGCATCAGGAGGAGCTCTCAGAGCAGTTGGCTTTGAAGGCCATGGGGCTTGAGTACAGGAGTTCCATGGGACAAGGGGAAACAGAGACTCCACTCTCGGAGGGTGCACACAAAGTTTCCTGTGCACTGGGACCCTGGACAAAGAAGCCTGGGCCGGACCTACTTGGGGGTCTTGGAGGATCTCCTGGAGAGGTGGAGGTCGGCTCTGGCTCACAGTGGAGGCAAGGACACCAGAGGTAGAAGCCTCAGGGAATATTCATTGGCATGAACTCTCCTGAAAGTCACCATTTTGGCACGAAGACCTAGCCCTACCTATCTAACAGCCTGCAGGCTCCAGTGCTGGGACACCTCAGGTCAAACAACCAACAGGATGGGAACACAGCCCAATTCATCAGCAGACAGGCTGCCTAAAGCCATCCTGATCCCACAGCCACCTCTAAACACGGTCTTTCACATGGTCCTGCCCATCAGAGGGATGACACTCAGCTATACCAACCACTGGGCAGGCACCAGTCTTTCCCACCAGGAAGCCTCCACAAGCCTCTGGACCAACCTCACCCACAAGGGGCAGACACCAGCAGCAAAAGAAGCTTACAATACTGCAGCCTGAAGAAAAAGGTCACAAACAGAGAAAGTTAGACAAAATGAGATGGCAGAGGAACATGTTCCATATGAAAGAACAAGACAAAACTCCGGAAGACCAACTAAGTAAAGTAGAGATAGGCAATCTTTCTAAAACAGAATTCAGAATAATGATACCAAAGATGATCCCCAAGACCTTGGAAAAAGAATGGAAGCAAAGAGCCAGAAGACACAAGATATGCTTAAGAAAGACCTAGAAGTACTAAAGAACAGAGTTGAACAATACAGTAACTGGAATGAAAAATACACTAGAAAGAATCAATAGGAAAATAAATGAGGCAGAAGAACAGTAAGAGAGCTGTAAGATAGAGTGATGGAAATCACTGCAGTAGAACAGAATAAAGAAAAAAGAATGAAAAGAAATGAGGACAGTTTCAGAGACCTCAAGGACAACATTAAACACACCAACATTTGGATTTTAGGGGTCCCAGACGAAGAGAGAGAAAGGGCTGAGAAAATATTTGAAGAGATTATAGCCAAAAACTTCCCTAACATGGGAAAGGAAACACTCACATTCAGGACATGCAGAGTTCCATATAGGATAAGAACAAGGAGGAACACGTCAAGGCACATAGTAATTAAACTGACAAAAAAGTAAAGACAGAGAAAAAATACTAAAAGTAGCCAGAGAAAAAAAAATTATAAGGGAATACCCATTAGATTATCAGCTGATTTTTCAGCAGAAACTTTGCAGGCCAGAAGGGAGTGGCATGATATAGTTAAAATGATGAGAGGGATAAATCTACAACTAAGAATACTCTACCCAGTAAGGCTTTCATTCATATTCAATGGATAAATCAAAAGCTTTACAGATAAGCAAAAGCTAAAAGAATTCAGCACCACCAAACCAGCTATATGACAAATTCTAACGGAACCTCTCTGGGTGGAGAAGAAAAGGCCATAATTAGAGACAAGAAAATTATAAATGTGAAAGCTCAGCAGTAGAGACAAACACAGAGCAAAAGTAGGAAATCACCCACAGACAAACACGGTATCGAAACCAGCGAGCTCGAGAAGACAAGAGGACAAATGCAGGACACTGGGAACGCATTTGACATTAAGAGACCAGAAACTTTAAACACTCTTGTTTATACATAGATTGCTGCATCAAAACCTCACAGTAACCACAAACCAAAAATCCACAATAGAAAGATCTACAACACACAAAAGAAAGTAATCCAAACACGAAACTAAGGATAGTCATCAAATCACAAAAGAGAACAAATGAGGAAGAGAACAAAAAAACCTACAGAAACAAATCCCAATCAACCAACAAAATGGCAACGAGAACGTAATTATCAAAGATTACCTTAAATGTAAATTGACTAAATGTTCCAACCCAAAGACATAGACTGGCTGAATGGATACTAAAAAGAGACCCATATATATGCTATCTTGGAGGAGGAAATGGCAACCCACTCCAGAATTCTGGCCTGGAGAATCCGATGGACACAGTAGCCTGGCGGGTTACGGTCCATGGGGTCACAACAGCTGGAAATGACTGAAGCAACTCTGCATGCACACGGGCTCTCTAAAAGAGGCCCACTTCAGATCTAGGAACAGAGACAGACTGAAAGTGGAAGGATGGAGAGAGGTATTCCATGCAAATGAAAATCAAAAGACAGCTGGAGTAGCAATACTGACATCAGACAAAAGAGACTTTAAAATGAAGACTGCTATAACAGACAAAGAAGGACACTACATAACGATCAAGGGATTAATTCAAGAAGAAGATATAACAATGGTAAATACATATGCACCCAGCATAGGAGAACCTCAGTATATAAGCCAAATGCTAACGGCTGTAAGAGAGGAAATAGACAGAAACACAATAATAGTGGGGGACTTTAACACTCCACTTACATCAGTGGACAGGTCAACCAGACAGAAAATCAATAAGGGGACAAACACAGACCTTAAATGACACAGTTGACTACATGGATTTATTTGATATTTATAGAAAATTCCATCAAAGTGAGCAGAATACATTTTCTTCTCAAGTGCACATTGGAACATTCTCTAGGATAGATCTCATGCTGGGCCACAAAGAAAGCCTCACTAAATTTAAGAAAGGTAAAAACATATCAAGCATCTTTTTAGACCACAATGCTATGAGATTAGTAATCAACTACAGAAAAAAAAAAAAACCCTGTAAAAACACAAACACGTGGAGGCTAAACAATATGTTAGTAAACAACCGATGGATCACTGAAGAAATTAAAGTGAAAATTTTCAAAAATCCCTAGAGACTGACAACAAAAACACAATTCAAAACCAATGGGATGCAGCAAAAACAGTTCTAAGAGACAAGTTTGTGGCAATACACTCTCACCTCAAGAAACAAGACAAATCTCAAATAAACAACCCAACCTTACACCTAAAGCAACTAGAGAGAGAACAAACAAAACCCAAAGTGAGAAGGAAAGAAATCATAAAGATCAGAGCAGAAATATAAAAAATATAGAGACAAAGAAAATAATAGAAAAGAACAATGAAACTAAAATCTGGTTTTCTGGAAAGATAAACAAAACAAAACTGGTAAACCTTTAGCCAGACTCATCAAAAAAAAAAGGGAGAGAGCTCCAATCAATAAAATCAGAAATGAAAGGAAGTTACAACTGACACCACAGAAATGCAAAGGATCATAAGACAGCACATCAAGCAACTACATGCCAATAAAATGGACAACCCAGAAGACATGGACAAATTCTTAGAAAGGTACTATCTCCCAAAACTGAACCAGGAAGAAATAGAAAATACGAACAGACGAATCACAAGTATTGAAATTGAAACTGATTTAAAAATGTTCAGCAAACAAAAGTCCAGGAACAGATGTCTTCACAGGCAAATTTTATCAAGCATTTAGAGAAGAGTTATCCACTTATCCTTTTGAAACTATCCTGAAAAACTGCAGAGGAAGGACAACTCCCAAGCTCATTCCATGAAGCCACCACCACCCTGATCCCAAAGCCACAAAAAGATATCAAAAAAGGGAAAATTACAGCCAGATATAACTGAAGAACAACACGGATTCAAAAATCTTCAAGAAAATACTAGCAAATTGAATCCAACACTACATTAAAAGGATTATACACCATGATCAAATGGGAATTATGTCTACAGATGCTAGGACTTTTCAGTATCTGCAAATCAATCAGTGTGATACGCCACATTAACAAACTGAAGAATAAAAATCTTACAATCATCTCAATATACACAGAAAAAGCTTTTGATAAAATTCAACAATCATCTATGATAAAACTCTCCAGAAAGTGGGCTGAGAGGGCACCGACCACAACATAATAAAGGCCATATATGACAAACCCACAGCTAACATCGTACTCACTGGTGAAAAGCTGAAAGCATTTCCTCTAAGATTAGGAAAAGACAAGGACGTCCACTCTCCTAACTCTTATTCAACAGTTTTTGAAGTCCTAGCCACAGCAATCAGAGAACAAGAAGAAATAAAAGGAATCCAAACTGGAAAAGAAGCAAAACTGTCACTCTTTGCAGATGATGTGATAATAAAAGATTCCACCAGAAAACTTTTAGAGCTCATCAATGAATTTGGCAAAGTTGCAGGACATAAAATTAATACAGAGAAATCTATATACTAGATTAATACAGAGAAATCTATACACTAGTACATTTCTATACACTAACAACAAAAGATCAGAAAGAAAAACTAAGGAAACAATCTCATTTACTATCAGATCAAAATGGATAAAATAGGAATAAACCTACTAAAGAAGCAAAAGATCTGTACTCTAAAAACTATAAGATGTTGATGAAAAAAATCAAAGATGACACAAACAGAGGGAAAGATATATCACATTCTTGGATTTGGAGAATTAATTTTGACTATCCTATACAAGGCAATCTACAAATTCAATGCAATCCCTATCAAATTACCAATGCTTTCCCCCCCCACAAAACTAGAACAAAAATGTTTTAAAGTTGTATGGTGACACAAAAGACCCCGAATAACCAAAGTAATCCTGAGAAAGTAAAATGGAGCTGCAGGAATCAGCTTCCTTGACTTCAGACTCTTCTACAAAACTACAGTAATCAAAAGAGTATGGTATTGGCACAAAATCAGAAATATAGATCAATGGAACAGGCTAGAAAGCCTGGAAATAAATCCATGCACCAATGGTCAATTAATCTGTGACAAAGTATGCAAAAATATACAACAGAGAAAAGACAGTCTCTTCAACAATGGTTCTTGGAAAACTGGATATTACTTGTAAAAGAATGAATTTAGAACATTCTCTAATATTGCATGCAAAAATAAATTCAAAATGGATTAAAGACCTAAATGTAAGGTTGGACACTATAAAACTCTAAGAAGAGAATGTAGGCCGAATACTCTTTGATATATAGCATAGCAACGTTTTTGGATCCACATTACAGTAATGAAAATAAAAACAGAAATAAACAAATGGAATCTAATTAAACTTAAGAGCTTTTGCACAGTAAAGGAAACTATAAACAAAACGAAAAGACAACCCACAGAATGGGGGAAAATATTTGCAAAGGAAGTGACTGACAAGGGATCAATTGCCAAAATCTACAAACAGCTCATGTAGCTCAATTAAAAAAAAACAACAAAACCTCAAACCACCCAATTAAAAAATGGGCAGATCTAAATAGACCTTTATCCAAAGAGGACATACAGATGGCCAAACAGCACATGAAAAGATGCTCAACACCACTAATTATTAGAGAAATGCAAATCAAAACCACAGTGAGGTATCACCTCACAGCAGTCAGCATGGCTATCATCGAAAAGTCTATAAACAGTGCTGGAGAGGGTGTGGAGAAAATAAAACCTTTGTTGGTGGGAAGGTAAGTTGGTACAACTATTATGGAGAATAGAATGCATGTTCCTTAAAAAACTAAAAATTGAGCTAACATATGATCCGGCAATCCTACTTCTGGCTACATATCCAGAGAAACCATAATTCAAAAGATATATGCACCTCAATGTTCACTGCAGAACTATTTACAATAGCCAAGACATAGAAGCAATCTCAAAGTCCTCTGACAGAGGAATGGATAAAGAAGATGCGGTACACATATACAATGGAATGCTATTCAGCCATTACAGAGACTGCAATAATGCCATTTGCGGCAGGACTTAAAGATTATCTAAGTAAAGTAAGTCAGAGAAAGACAAATATCATGTGATATCACTTATATATGGAATATAAAGATGATACAAATAAACTTCTTTACAAAATAGAAACAGACTCACTGGCTTCAAAAACATACTCATGGTAACCAAAGGGGAAAGGTAGAGGAAAGGATAAATTAGGTGTTTGGGATTAACACATACAAACCACTGTAGGTAAAATCAACAAGGACCTATTGCATAGCACAAGGAACTCTACTCAATATTCTATGATAACCTATACGGGAAAGGAATCTGACAAAGAATGGGTATATGTATTTGTATAACTGAATCACTCCACTGTACATCTGAATCTAACACATTGTAAATCAGCTATGTATGTGTTAGTTGCTCAGTCATGTCCGACTCTTTGTGACCCCACGGACTGTAACCCGCCAGGTTCTTCTGTCCGTGGGATTCTCCAGGCAAGAATACTGGAGTGGGTTGCCATTTCCTTCTCCAGGAGATCTTCCCAACCAAGGGACTGGGTCTCCAGCATTGCAGGCAGACTCTTTACCATCTAAACCAACAGGGAAGCTCATCAACTATACCCCAATATAAGATGAAAATTAAATTAAAACAAAGTATTGAAGACTTAAAAAAAAAATGTGTGTACAATTGCACTCTAAGATTTTTAGAAACTAAAGCAAAAGGGAAAATCTGTTATTTGATTTTCATTTTTCAACAACAGAAGGAAAGGAGAGGAAAAAGTTTGTTAAAATGGTTATTTTTCTCCATTGGCTTAAATGTCCTCCTTGCAAAATAAAGATATTAGGCAAATTATAAAAAAAAAAGAAAGTAAAAGAAAAAAAAAAGCTTCTTCATTCCCCAAACTAAAATCTATTTTTGGGGGTCAGAGAAACTATGCCCCAGAGAGTTTTGGGGATGTGAAGAACACTGTATCACAACCAGGGTCAAACCAGCATCAGTGCCCATGAGTTCTGACTCCCAGCCCAGTTCCCTGGCCACAGGGGCACAGTTCTTCTGGGTACAAGAAGTGTCCTGGGCCAGGTGAGTGGCAGCAGGCCACTGTGGGGGGTTGGTGGGTGCTCACCGGTCAGGGTCATCGCTGAAGAAGTAGTTGACCTCCCCAAAGGTGCCCACATCATTGTCTGTTGCCTGAAACGGTAAGAACAAGAAGTCATTACTGCCTGAGCCAGCTGAGGCTCCAGTGTCACCAGGAAATGTCCACAGTGAATCCACGCTTCCCCTATATGGTTCCCCAGGCTCAGGCAGAATTTTCTAGAGCCATGTGGTTTAATAAGGTTTTCAGCATCACAAATGGAGATTTAATACTGGAGTGCACAGTTCCAAAGGATTGGTCTTCTCCCTAGATTCGTAACTTTGGGAAACCACCCTTCTGGACTCATGTCAGACATTCTCTGCAGATGCTCACAGGGCTTGGACCTGTGGAGAGAGACCCTGGACCAGAGGCGTGGGGTCACAACTTGTAGGTCAGCAAAATATCTCAGAAGTGATGGTGGGTTCAACCATCTGGTGGCTTCCTTCAGTGACTCTCCTCCAGCCACCCAAACCTCCAAGGCAGATGTGCTACCCAGAGAGGGAGGCCCTGTGGGGAGATTTCTGGTGTTCCCCCTTCTTTAACCCTGGGAATTAATCCGCTACACGCATGGGGCAGACTGTTATCTGGTTGGCAACCTCTTCTGCTGGAAGCAGTCTGCTGCCCAACCCCCCAGCCATCTTCTTTGGCATCTGTCTCTGCTCGAACAAGTGGTCTGAGTAGGGGCTGCTCTGCCCATGACCTCAGGGAGTGGTCCTTGACCACAGCTGGGGCCTGTGGTCAGAATCCTTCCCTGGGATTCTTATTGCTGCTGGGGATAAGAACTGTCCTCTGGGGTAGTGAAGCTGGAACGATGGTGAACTGGGAGCTGCTGGATGTGAGAGAGGATGAAAAGAAGGGCTGGTCCTGGTAATTCTAGAGTCCTGAACCTGACACCCCTTGCCACCTCAGTTTGGTTTGTGAGCCCAAGAAGATCTGTCTTATCCAGGCTGGTCCAAGTTGATTTCTGTCGCTGACAGTCAAAAGAGATTCGAGGGAGAGTGACATGCCTTATGCCTAATGATGATGGCAATAATGGTGACCACTGCCAGCCTACACTGCTATCAAACACTTTATATTGTCAAGGGCCACCCATGTTTATTATTACTCATTTTATCCTCACAACTGTCACAGCATGAGGAAAAAGATACACATTTCTACCCATCACACAGATTATAAAACAGGCCCAGACCACAGTGAGGTCCAGTGTAACCTTGCCACCACTCTAGGTCATCAGGAGGTTCAAGCATAGCTGGGCAGTAGCTGGGATTCCCTACTCTGAGTCCAGGGTTCCTCTCTTTAGGCCACCCGACCCTCACCATCCCCTCCCTTCTCAGGACGATGGTAGTTACAATGGAGGTCTGGCTTTTGTGGTTGGGATTTCTGGGCTTCTGCATCGCCCCTGGTGTGGTTACATCCACAGTACAGACGAAGTGACACCATTCAAGTGTTTATTCAGCAGTTCCTTAGTAAACATGTGCTCCATACCAGGCACTGTGGCCTCTGCTCCCTCCCAGGCCACGGCCCTAGAGCCGGGCAAACTGCTTCCCGACACCAACACCAGGAGAGAAAGGCCTTGGGCTGACCTTGGGGTCATCTGTTTTTCACTCATAGCGTCTTGATAAGATCACAGTTGGATAAAGGTTCTGTTGCTAAAAATTTGTTTCAATATATTTTACTGAATATATCAACTGAATATATTCAGTACATTTATTTTTTAGTTCTGAGGTGTAATTAATGAAAATTATTTTATAACTTCATTACACATAAGTTATGATAATATGTGATAGTGTGAAAGTGTTAGTCACTCAATCATGTCTGACTCTTTGCGATCCCATGGATTATAGCCTTCCAGGCTCCTCTGCCCATGGAATTCTTCAGGCAAGAATACTGGAGTGGGTAGCCATTCCCTTCTCCAGGGGATCTTCCTGACCCAGGGATCAAACCCAAGTTTCCTGCATTGCAGGCAGATCCTTTACCATCTGAGCCATCAGGGAAGCCCTGATATTACATTGAGGTATAACCAACAATGGAAAGGATTCCCATTATTGAGTTAATTAACTACCTATAACCTTACAGATTTCCCTTTTTTCCCCCTGTTTGGTGAGAACACTTAAATTCTACTCTCTCAGCAAATTTAAATTGTACAACACACTGTTATCTACTACAGCCACCACGTTATGCATTAGATCCCCAGACCTTACTCATCTTAAAACTGAACGTTTGTATCCATTTATCAGTATCTCCCTATTTCTCTCTCACTCAATACCTTGGTACTAAATACTTTTTTGAGATTCCTTTTACAATTCTTAGGTTCTGTGAAATCTGTTACTTCTGTGTGCTTTATGATAAACCTGAATTTTCAAAAAAAATGCTCATTTGTGTTCAGTATGTTCAGTTCAGGAAGGTAGAGAAGTAAACGATATATTTCTATTCCAAATGATTTAAATGGAAAAAAATGTGTTTATACTCAAAGGGTTAAAATCTTAGTTTTCCGGAAGGCTTGGTTACCCAGAAGGAAGCCATCTCCAGGGGCTGTGGGCAGCCTGCTTTGTAGGACGGCCTTCTGTATCCAATTTCCACGTAATATCGCCACTGTGCTCAGCACACTCTGGGCCTCTGTCCTCCCGCTGCCCTGGCCAGGCTCTGAGCACATCCCAGGTTCCCAGGGCACGCAGGGCAAATAAGTGGAAACATAAATGCCAAGCCACGCAACCCACCCTCCAACCCAAGACTGACTCCCGGGCAGACCCTCCCCTGTGCCTGAGACACTCGACAATTCCTTTACCAGCTCCTCGAGCTTGTCATGCGTTTCATCTTCATAACGACTCTGTGTTGCTGCTGTTCAGTCGCTCGGTCATGTCTGACTCTTTGCAGCCCCACTGGCTGCAGCATGCTTGGTAGGTGCTGTTATTAGTACTACCCCCCAGTTTACAGATGGGGAAACTGAGGCACAGAAAGGGTAAACAGCTTATTCGAGGCTTCTCAGCTCAAAAAGTGGCAGAGTTAGGATCTGAACCCAGAATCAGCTTGCCACACCCTTCACCTCAATGTGTTCTTGCTTCTAAACCAAGAAGAGAACCTGTTCTCAGACGGAGAGGTGCCTGGTTATTCCAGGAGAGAGAAGAACACAACCCCTCATCATAAGCCCACCTATCATCTCACCTTTCAGGGGCCAGAGAAGTGGGGGAGGTGCCCATAAGCCCCTCCGGTTCCACCAGCAATCAACCACATGTATGGTATTACAGGCTACAATAACTGTAGCCTGGTCTGGGGAGGAGACGATCAGATGCCATCAAGCCCCTTGGCGAGCGGTCAGTGTAATGTAGAGACCCCACTTCCAGGTCAGCGTTAATAGCTGAGGTCATTATGTGACCAAAGAGCAATCCCCTGGGGCATCAGCATTCTCATTTATCAAAGAAAAGGGTCTTGGGAAGCAAGAGGGGCAGAGCCGCGTCTGCCGGGCTCACCTCCTAGCCTAGATGGTGCCAGCACCCAGCAAGTGCTTCACAAATGCTTGGAAAATGAGTGAATCAATTCTAGCAAGAAGGGAGTGGTGAAGAGATGGGGGCAAAGGCGAGAAGAGAGGATTCTAAGGAAAATGGAGGGGCAAAGAGGACAGGGAAAAGGAGGGGCGAGGCCCAGAGGCGCAGAGGGGGTCAGCAGAGTGGGCGTTTCCTGCCCCTGAAGGTCACATTAGGACCCTGGGGAGAAGCCCTTCACATGGGTGTGTCCTATGGAACTGCACTTGGCCTGCTAGAGTGGGGAGGGCCCCTGAGGTCCCCCATCCAGTCCCCTTCACGGTGAGGCTCAGGGAAATTAGGTGATGAGCCCCTGGGGATAAGACGGTACTGTCTTCTGTCTCTAGGCCGACACTGGCCTCTACCACCCCTCCGAGTCCCCACTCCCTCCCCGAGTGGGCTGAGCACAGCCTGGTTCCCACGGTGACCTCCTTCCCGGGGGGCCTCTTGCTGCCTGCCCAGGCCGCCGATGCTGACCAGGGAAGATTTGTGAGTCCTTTACTGCCACCGTCTAATGACCGTATGAAATATGTATGCCTGGTGAAGAGGAGAGGGAGAACTTTCATTTTTCAAGTGCATGAAGCAGAATAATATGAAGACGAAAAGCTGCTTCTGTGCGCCTGCCAGGGTGGGGGCAGCCGGGACTGACACAGAGGGAGGGCCTGGCTGGGGTGCTCGGGCCAGGGCCAGGCTGTAGTGCAGCCAGTCAGGGGCCCTGTGCCCAGGACAAGGCAGCCAACTGGACCCAATAGGCAGCCCTGCGGGAGACCCTCCTTTACAGTCATCCTTAGCCGTGCAGTCCGGCCTCATCTCAGCTGGACCACGTGCAACTCTGGGACCTGACATGTCCTCCGGCTCCCCAAGGTTGGGTCAGGCCTCCATCCTGCCAGAGACAGCCTGACTGCACAGAGGGATGAAGCTGTGCCAGGGTGGGGTTGTGGCTCAGGAAAGCTCGGATCTCCGTCATCTGTAGCTACACCTGCATTCACATACACACCACACAGGTTAAGGTGTACTATACACTTAACTCAAAAAAGATTTTGAGCCCTGTGCCAGGCAGGCACACCAGGGGATACAGAAATAAGGTACAGACTTGTCTGTCAAGGGGAGGGAACGGGGCACACACAGGCAGATTTCAGGAATGGCAGACTGTTCCCAACGGCACATGTTTCAATGTGCCAAAGTCCAAAGTCCCAACGGCAGATTGTTTCATTCTGACCACATCTATAAATGGTAGGTGCTTAAATAGCCCTCGGATCTTGTCTTTAACAGACAAGGAAAGAGACAGGATGATAAGGAACTTGCCCGAGATGTCACAGCTGCTAAGCAACAGAGCTCGCTTCCGAATCCCTGTGCTGAAAACCATTTAGCACCTTGTGGGACAGGCCCTGGGAGCTCCATCCTGTGGAGGCCAGGGAGCAGCTCGGTTCTGCCTGCTCTGCTACCCGCCTGCAACCTGGCCCATGCAGGCAGGGCTCTGTCCCACCCACTTCCTGCTGGTTACCGTACTTTTCACAACAATCTCCTTCCCAGACCTTGCTTTGTGCTTGAGCAACGGAAAGATCAACAGATGAATTAGGTGCCAGACAGTGACCACTGGCTCCCCTTTAAGAAGGTGGGTTCGAGGAGTGACCAGGGGACAGTGCAGAGAGAACAAATGTCCTCCTCAGGCCATGAACACCCCCTCCCTCCTGCCATGTTCTGAGAACGCTCTGTCTCCCTAAAGGGTCACCCCCAGGATCTTTCAGGCCAGTCAGAGGGCTGCAAGGATGGGGGAAGGGGATGGCCAGGATGGGTGGCTCTCACACTGTACCTGGCGACTCTAAGAAATGCAGAACCAGGGTTCCAGGTGGGCCCCTGAGCTGTGCTCCTGGCCCTCCCTCTGACGCCTGTGTGACCCCGCTGCTATCCCACCTGGGCTAGAGTCTCACCCACAGGTACATACTAGCACATTCTGCCACTTGCCAAGATGCTCACAAGAGGCCCAGGGATAAGGTGGCAAAACCTGGGGACCACGGCATCAAAGCCCTGCACAGTCTAGCTGGCCTTGGTGATTCTGCATCCAGGTCTCCCTGATGAACCCAAAGCGTCCTCCTGCCTGGTCAACCATAACTGCTGTCCACACTCTGGCCCCGCCCTCAGAGCCCACCCCTAGAGCCCCCTCCCTTAGGGAGCTCCCTGGCTGCTCACTGTTCTTGGCCTGAGAGCCCCTAGCTGGACCGGTTTGGGAACAGTCTGCCATTCCTGAAATCTGCCTGTGTGAGTCCCGTTCCCTCCTCTTGACAGACAAGTCTGTACCTTATTTCTATATCCCCTGGTGTGCCTGGCACAGGGCTCAAAATCTGCCAAATTTAGTAAAGTCTGGGATTTTCATTGCCAGACACTGAGGGCTAGCTTGGCCTTCCTTCTGTTGGGGGGCTAATGCTCCCTATCAGCAGGGCAGGGGCTTCTTGGGTGGCCCAGGAGGCAGGGCTGGGGTTCATAAAGCATCCCCAGTGAGTCTCCCAAGCTCAGATCTCTTGTCTAAGCTCTGTACTGACCAAACCCCAGAGGCAAGTGGGGTAGGGGCGAGCACTCAGTGAAGGGCCCTCGCAGTCAGCCTGTGGCACGTGCAGGGCAGGTGAGGAGGGCACAGTGGGTCTGGAGGGGCAGATGGGGGGGCACCTGGCATACCTCAGAAACAACCTCTACCAAGATGATGACCAGACTTGCGCTCAGTCATGTACTCAGTAAACACTTTCCGACATTTCCAATGTGCCCGCTACCATCCCAGGCCTTATGCTACAGTCATAAGCATGACAACACCCTTGCTGAAATGTGACTTACAATCAGAAAGCAGAGACAGACAATAACGGAGAAGAGAAATAGCTAAATAACAGACAGTCACAAGAATGTTGGGGAAATACAGAAGATGGGCTAGCAGGTGACTGGGGTTGCCGGTTTAGATCGATTTGTCTGTGAGAGGCTCCTTGGCAAAGTGTACTTGGGTCCACAGGACAGTCATGGCTAGACACCGAGAAGCCCGGTAGGTCCTGGTGAGAACTGCTCTCACTGAGGCCTGGAGGTGGCTCAGACTGTCTCTGCCTCCCCAGCAGAAGCGTCTGCAGCCCAGGAAGACCACCGGCAGGTCAGCATCTGTCCCTGTGGTCAGTTCGAGGGAGACGGTGCGGCTGGGACTGGCTGCTGCCCAGGGCCTGATTTATAAGGCGTCTCCTCTGATTCTCCCCAACACTGGCATTACTAGCAAAACTAATTCCCTCATTTGGGCCTTTATAATTGCATCCAAGAGTGCTTATTTCCGTGATGGACAATGCTGGCAGAAGTGTAATTTTCTTCTGCTGACAAAAAGGAGAAAAAATAAATACACGGGGGGGAAAATTCCAAAGGTTAAGACAAGGTGAACCTGCAGTGGGGGAACAGCCATCCCTAGACAGGCCAGGCTGTGTCAGAAACATCCAACTCTCCCCTGGCTCTAGGGTGGGGCGGGGGGCAGAGGACCCCCTGCCACTTCCCTTTGAGCACTTACTGTGTGTCAGGAGCTGTGCCGGGCATTTCCCATGCTCTATTTCATCCTGTCTCCCTCAGAGTCCTATGGGACCAGCACCAATATTATTTCTGTCTCAGAGATGGAAGGAACTGAGGCTCAGAAAGGTTGGTCAACTTGCCCAAGGTCAAACAGTACCAGGACATGAACCCAATACAGTCAACTGCAAGACAGATGCTCTCAGCCACTCCCCTCCCCTCCAGCCGGTCCCCCGTCGGCGGGGCCAGGGAGAAGCGTCCTCCTGCAGTTTGAGAGCTCAGCCACGGGGTCCAGCCGCTCCCACCGGGCCACTGTCCCCACCCTGGAGATGAGGCCCCCACAGGCAGTCTTTTCCTTCAGAGGCTCTGCCTCCAGCCTCTGCCTGGAGTGGGTGGGCTCCAGCAATTCTGGTTGTACCCATCACAGAGGACACGGGGGCTTCTGGCGTGGTGTCCTCAGCCAAGACACCTGGCCCTCAAAGCAAGTCCCCCGCTCCATCTCGTCCCACCCAAGCTTAGTCTTGGTGTGTGCAGGTGGCTCAGGGCCTAGACTGGGGGAGGCTGCCATCTGCTAAAGACGGGGGCAGCCTGGTGGCTGTGGGCACCCTACTGACTTGCGCAGGGCTTTTCCCTAGCACCTTGGGGATATAACTCTCCCTTCAACTTGGATGGCAGGGCTCTATACTCAGACCAGCTCCCTGCCCTCTGATGCTCATCACAGCATTTCACCCCGACTCCCAAGGACCTGTTGTGTCAACAGAGGTCAGGTCCTCCTGTCTCTTCCCCAAAGCTCCCTCCTGACCCAGCCTTTTTGACAGTGAGCAGACGCCATCTCTCACCCTCTTCCATTCACTTGCCCTGGGCCAGAGGCCTCCTTTGCAGGCTCTCTGCCTTGCCGATACCATTTCCACGGGTTCCCAAACTGTCCTGTCATCCCTCGTCATGGCGCTGCAGACGCCCACCCATTGATGCTGGGCCTTAAGCCCCAACCTGACTCCCACCTGCTCGGGCCCCCTGGGTCTGCCTCTGGCTCAGCAGAAGCTGCTGCACTCTGATACCCTGATCCCCCACCTCGGGCAGACGCCCTTCTCACTCCTGTTTCTAAACACCACCCCTCTGCCCTTCTTTATGGCTAGAAAGTCCTGCTCTTGTGTCTTCTCTCATCCATCCTATGCCGTCTCAGTTTCCTCGACCTCACTCTCTCTTCTCTACACACACATGTACACACTCCTTGCCACTCACCCTCTCTCTCTCCCTCCCTGTGTCTCGGGCAGCTCCCCATACCTCCCTGTCCTCACATACTCTCACCCTCACATACTCTCACATAAACCTCTCTGGCTCAGATGGACCACATCCTGCCACATACTCACATACGCCAGCACATGAGCATCTGCACCCGCCCTCAGTCTTGAGCCACCCCTACCCTGATCCCAGCCTCAGCCCCCGTGGCCCCTCCACACCCCTTCCCCAGCCACCTATGCGCCTCTTCCTGGGGCCGGCAGCTGGCAGGCACACACTCAATCACTCCCCACCAGCGTCCGCACTCCCGTCACGCACGCTTGCCCGGATGCCCCGCATGGGCTTCTGCTCTGAAGCAAGGCGGGCCCAGCTGCCTTCCCCAGCAGCCCCAGGTCCCGGCAGCCGTGGCAGGCAGTGGGCACCGGCGAGCAGTTCTGCTCCTGTGCACAAATCTGCAGAGAAGGGCACACAGTACAATTTGTTCAGGAAACAATAGCAATGTTTGACATGTCATAAGGATTGATGGAGCAGAAATTTACATGGGAGAATGCATTTTTAAACAGCTCCACGGAGCCCCGGTGCTTCACTGGTAATGCTTTCCACATTTATCTTTCACTGAGCCCCTCTGAATAACTCTTTAAACTATGTAAGATTAACTGCACTCTTGCAAGCTTGCGGTGGGGTGGTAGTGGTTGGGGGTTGTTGCTGTGTGAGGCAGGGAAGGACTCCTCTGGAGGAACCCAGTATCCCAGAGGCTGGGGTGGCCTCCACTTGGCCTGAGTAGGCCCTCTCCCCTATTGCCACACTCCCTCCCATGTGGCTGTGGACGAGGATTTCAGCTTCTCTCTAGGACACAAAGCCTATGACCAGGAAATAGCATCTGGTCTGCGCCCACTTCCAGGGAAATGCTTGTTGTGTCATTTCTGTCGTCATCTCAGAAGGAAGCTATCTGACCCAAGAAGGAAGCCAGGGCTCACGGGTGAGGGCATGGTGAGGGGTGGGCAAATGAGTTTTGGCTGGAAGTTGTTGCTGTGAGTACCTTCCTGGGGGTTCTTGGCCTGGGGGTGGGGTCCCACACTCCTGGGAGGAAAAGAAATGGCAGCAGTAAAGAAATGACAGTAAGGAAAGGCCTCCCACTGGACGTCATGTAGGGTAAGAAGGTGAGTGCTCTGGGTGGGCAGTGGGACCAGGGAGTGAGCAAGAGGGTGCAGGAGAGATCCCGGGGAGGCTGTGGGCCATGGGAAGAAAGATACATTCAGGAAAGTCCCCGGGGCCTGCTCTCGGCCTTCTGAGTGTGAGGAGGCTTTAGGACAAAGGCTGGGGACAGAGGCTCAGAGCCCATGATCAGCTGAGTCGCCGAGTGGGGGGGCAGTTAGGAAAGCGTGGGGACCCGGTGGGTGGTGGACCTGGGGTGGATGGCCACCACTCCATGGCGCATGCCCACGCCGCACTACCTGCGGTCCTAGTACTGAGGGCAGAGAAGGCCTCAGAATGTCTCAGTCCACCTTCCCTATGGGAGTCAACAGCCAGTGGGACGTGGCGAGAGCCCCTCTGTTCTGCTTGCTGGAGGGTGAGAAATGTCCTTCTCCCTGGGAGGCCGGCACCAAGGCCCTCAAAAGGACCTGTGGCTCTGTGCAGGGTCGTGAAAATCCCTCCAAAAGGGGAGGGCGAGATCTGGGGTCTGGTCCAGCTTCTGCCCAAACATAAGCTGTGGGACTCTGAGGAAGACCCTGGCTTCTCGGCCCACATGCTGCAGAGCCTTCTGACCGTCTGCCTGCTTCTCCTCTGATGCTAGCAGCCCATCGTCCACCAGAGCCAGACGGAGCATCTGGCCACACGGGACACCATTCTCCAGCTTAGAAGACTCCCAGGGCGCTGAAGACAGTCCCAACTGCTTGTGGCATCCCTGAGGCCTGATGTGGGCCAGCCTCTGTGGCCTCTGACTTCCTTTCCTGGCATATTTGCCAACAACCACGGTCACATGCTCTCTAATCCTCAGTTTCTCATCTGTAAAATGGGGCTAATGACAGTAGCTGCCTCATGGGATTGGTGTGGGGAGACCCGTGCCTGGCGCATAGGAACCTGCTGTCCAAGTGGAGCCAGTATTCATCGTTCCACGCACAGTTCTAACTATTCACTCTTTCTGGCCCTCAGCAGACCTGCTCCTGCTGAGCCCTCTCTCAGCCTGGCCCTCCTGCCTGCAGCGGGCTGGTGGAGGAGGAGGGGAGTGGCCCTGAGCCCTGTGGGAGGGGGAGCTCCAGCAGGGGCCAGACCCAAGCCCCGCCTATTGCTGTGTCCATCTGCAGCAGGAAGAGGAGGAATGAAAGCTAAGAATGGGCTGACAAGCGCACTTAAGGCGTGGGGTCCTCAGCTTGCTTGTTACTGGACATGGTGTTGTTCTTGGGCTCCTCCACCCCTTCCTTATTTCTATTTTAAAACCTGGAAATAAAAACTGATGGGGAGCAAATTGCTCTGGCCAGAGGCTCTGTGCTTAAAGAAGTTGTCACAGGAAAGCAATTACAGGATGTCAAGGGCTGTCAGGGTGGCCATGGCTGCCTGCACCTCATGCCTGACGCTGCCTGGTGGTCCCCGGGCCTCCTGCTGGGGAGATGCCACGTTGGTCTAGGGGGCCCCACGGAGGCAGGGGGATAACTGCCATCACTGTCCTGCTGAGTATCAGCTCTGGGCCTGGCAGAGCTGTGAGAAACGTGGCATGATTTGGCCCTAGTCCTTAAAGCGACCAGCAAGATGGGACCACAATCCCATTTTACAGGTGAAGCAATTCCAGCTGATATGACTGCAAAAACAGAAACAGCAGCTCACTCTTGCTTAGTCCTTACTGGGCTCTAGGATTTACTCCAAGAAATCTACAAATATTAGCACATTTCATCTCCACTCCTACTCTGTGAGATAAGTACTAATTCTACCCTCATTGTAGGGAAAGTGCTCGGCTGCAGCAGAAGCTTCCGGCACCACACACGACCCCCTGTGCCCACTTCCAGGCGCCAGGCTGCTTTAGGGGAAGCGCCTGTGCCTCTCCTGTCCTGTGGACTTGCTTCTTAAGGGAGCAGTTGGAATGATGGGGTGGCCACATTCCCCAGAAGCTGCCCCCACTCAAATGGGGCTAGGACTCATTGGACCCATATCCTAGCCTCCTTGTCCTGAGCTCGGATAGCTCAGGCACAACCTTCCCACTGATTTCCCAGCGGATGGCACTCCAGGAGCCCCCCGTGGAAACAAGCTTCACGGTGCCATCTTGAGTGACCTCGTCTCACTTCCTACTCCCATCTGAGTTTCCTGGGGTCACCTCCCAAGTAAACTGCCTGTCTTCATGTCCCTGTCTCAGAGTCGGCTTCTGGGGAGCCAGGCCTCAGACACGAGCCTCAGGCTGGATGCTGGGCACCCATGGTGTGTCCGACAGTATGCGCCCAGTCCTCTTGGTACTCACAGTGGCCACGGCTCAGGGACAGCTGTTACTTAGCTCAGGGTCCTGCAGTTGGTCACTGAGAGGTGGGACTCAAACCTTCAATCTGTCTGACACTTGTACACGGAAATCAAAGAGCAAAGAAATGCCACTCCTAACTCTTCTATAATGCTGTCCACTTCTTTATGCCCTTGGGCTTGAGCAAGACTCAACCGAGTGCCTTTAAAAAAAAAAAATCACATCAGACCCCTTCAAACAAAGAAGACTGGAATGCAGAAAGTCATTTTCCCAGGGATATGGGAGGGTGACTGGGGGTGAACGTGATCCTCACAATCAGAAGGGACTCGAGGCCAGTTATCAAGATGGGATTATGTGGTAGAGGATGAGAAGGGGAGAGTGCCAGAGAAATATGGAGACAGACGTCGTGGCTGAGGCTCAGTCAAGTGGGGCCTGATGTGCAGAGGAGATGGAAGGAGGAGGAGAAGACAGTCCAATCAACCCCCTGGGATGCAGCCAAGCTGTGGTTGGGAACGCCTCCCCTCACTGCTGGATCTCACCACTCAACCCTTGCCTGGAGTCCGAGCCCCTCCCTCCTCTCCTTGCTTGCTCCCATGGGATGCAACAGGCGGTTCCAGGCCTAGTGGGAAGGTGGGCAGAGGGACCTGGGTGGGACTCATGTGCCAGGACACATTCCCACTCAAGGTGACCTGGAGCTGGGTGGCACAGCTCCCATGCCTGCTGCCATCGGTGGGCTCTGACTGGGCCAGCACGTGTGTCTCACTAATGAACCACATTGATTCCACATCCTCCTGTTGTCTCACTAAATGGCAAGTCACACATCTGATAGATTAAATACTCACACGATTGCCCACCTGACATCTCCATCACTCCACCTACAGGTCCCTAATGAATTTTACAGCCCCACAACGACAGAAGAAATTAAGGTCAAAGTCTGACGCAGAAACTATAAATCACCCGTGATCATGAGCCCAGCAGAGGGCTGCAGTCCCAGCCCCTCTCACACCTGAGCCAGTCCAGCCCAGGGACTGGTGGTGAGACAGCCAGACTGTGTGTATCAGTGTGGGCTTGGAGCAGGGGGTGTGCTGGGCGCCTTCGTGCCTGAGAAGCAGCCCCCATCCATAGACATTTGGGTTTCCTCACTCCTCTGCCCATTCCACAAGTAGTTAGAATGCTCTACCTAAGACTGAGAAATGAGCCAACAGGAGAGCAGCGCATCTCATTTATACAGACTTGCTTCCCGAGGAGTTCAGAACAGTTTAGCCACACTGCTCTAAAAATGCCTCAGAACAGGCAGAGGATTCAACAGCCTTCTGTCCATTTTGCAGACAGAGAAACTGAGGCTCATGGAGAAAACGGGTTTTCCCAGGGTCCTTCAGCAAACTGAATCATTGACCTTCTGACTTCAAGGCTGCAGGTCTTATGACAATGGGAGCCTAAAGGGATTTTTGATCCTGGTCCTGTTTCTCCTTCGTTGGGTATCCTGGGTAGAGAGAGGGAGCTCTGGGCCTTGGGTTCAGCCTGGACATCAGCCAGCCCAGTTTCCATTCTGTCACACCTCTCTGCCCCATAGTTTCACCAGGTGAGCCTTGGAGGGGTTCAGTCTCTAAGGGAAGGCTGTGGTGCCTCATGGTGAAGGCAAGGGCTCACCCTCAGCTCTGCCTGTTCCACAGGTGTGTCCTCTAGCAAGTGGTTAACTACTCTGAACCTCAGTGCTCTCATCGATAAAGTAAGGACACTAATTTCTGCCTCACCAGGTTGTTGTGGCAATTCAATGAGATAACACACAGAAGCTGCTTCGTTTGGCACCAGGCACTTAGCGTTAGTGCCTGTCATCTGTTTAGCATGCACTCTGTGGCAGGCGCTGCACAAAGTTTACATTATCTCACCGACCCCCCACAACAAATCCATAAGGAACTATCGTCATGGTCATTTCCCAGGAGAGAAAACTGAGGCCACACAGAGGTTATCTGGCAGAGACTTAAACACCCACACCACCTTTCTCAAGTGAACCAGGCTTTTTAGGCGGCACAACACTACCTGGCTGAAATAGTACATTTCCCATCTTCTTTTGCGGATATGCACATTCACACAACTAAATTAGAGTTAACACCTATCCTCCTGAAACTCTTCCAAAAACTTTCAGAGGAAGGACCACTCCCATACTCAATTATATGAGGCAACCATCACCCTGATCCCAAGATGAGAAAAAGATAACCAAAAAAAAAGAAAATAACAGGCCAATAACATTGATGAACAGAGACGCAAAAATCTTCAACAAAACACTAGCAAAAAGAATTCAACAGTAAGTTTAAAGGATCATGCATCATGATCAAGTGGGAATTCTCCCATGGATATTAGGACTTTTCAATATCTGCAAATCAAACAGTGTAATACACCACTTTAAAAAACTGAAGAATAAAAACCTTATGACCATCTCAACAGATGCAGAAAAAGCTTTTGATAAAATTCAACACTCATTTATGATATAAATTTTCTAGAAAGTGGGCAGAGAGGGAACCTATCTCAACATAATAAAGGCCATATATAGCAAACTCACAGCTAACATCGTACTCACAGGAGAAAAGCTGAAAGCACTTCCTCTAAGATCAGGAAAAAGACAAGGATGTCCACTTTGTCACATTTATTCAACATAGGTTTGGAAGTCCTAGCCACAGCAATCAGAGAACAAGAAGAAATAAAAAGGAATCCAAACTGGAAAAGAAGTAAAACTGTCGTATTCTGCAGATGACAAGATACTATATAGAGAAAATCCTAAAGATGCTACCAGAAAGCTACTAGAGCTCATCAATGGATTTGGTAAAACTGCAGGATACAAAATTAATACAGAGGAATCAGTTACATTCCTATACACTAACAATGAAAGATCAGTAAGAAAAATTAAGGAAACAGTCTTATTTACTATCACATCAAAATGAATAAAATACTTAGGAACAAACCTATTTAAAGAAGCAAAAGACCTGTACTCTAAAAATTGTAAGATGCTGATGAAAAAAACTGAAGATGACGCACACAGATGGAAAGATATACCACAGTCTTGGATTTGGAGAATCAATTTTGACTATCTAAGGCTATCTACAAATTACCAATGGCATTTTTTTTAAACAGAACTACAACAAAAATTTTAAAAGCTGTATGGGGACACAAAAGGCTCCAAATAGCCAAAGCAATCCTGAAAAAGAAAAACAAAGCTGGAGGAATCAGGCTCTCTGACCTCAGACTATACTACAAAGCTACAGTAATCAAGAGAGTATGGTACTGGCACAAGGCCAGAAAGACAGATCAACAGAACAGGACAGAAAGCCCAGAACTAAACCCAGGCACCTATGGTCAATTAATCTGTGATAAAGGAGGGAAGACAACAAAATGGATAAAAGACAATCTATTCAGTAAATGTTGCTGGGAAACCTGGACAGCTACATGTGAAAGAACATTCCCTAACACCATACACAGAACTAAACTCAAAATGGATCAAAGACCTAAATATAAGATTAGACACTATAAAACCCTTAGAGCAAAACAGAAGCAGAACACTCTGACATAAATCACAGAAGTATCTTCTTTGATCCATCTCTTAGAATAATGAAAATAAAAACAAAAATAAACAAACAGGTCCTAGTTAAACTTGAAAGCTTCTGCACAGCAAATGAAACCATAAGCCAAACAAAAATATAATCCACATAATGGGAGACAATATTTGCACATGAAGCAACTGACAAAGGATAAATCTCCAACAATATAAACAAAATATATGCAGCTGTATACCAAAAAAAAAACAAAAACAAACAAAAACCCAATCAGACAATGGGCATATCTAAATGGACATTTCTCTAAAAATGACATACAGATGGCCAAAAAGAGCATGAAAAGATGATCAACATCACTAATGATCAGAGAAATGCAAATCAAAACCACAATGAGGCATCACCTCATACCAGTCAGAATGGCCATCATCAGAAAGTCTACAAATAAATACTGGAGAGGGTGTGGAAAAAAGAGCAACCTCCTACACTATTAGTGGGAATGTAAACCGATACATTTGGAGAAGGAAATGGCAACCCACTCCAGCGTTCTTGCCTGGAGAATCCCAGGGACAGAGGAGCCTGGTGGGCTGCCGTCTCTGGGGTTGCACAGAGTCGGACACGACTGAAGCGACTTAGCAGCAGCAGCAAACTGATACAACCACGATGAAGAATAGTATGGATACTTCTTTAAAAGTAGAAATAGAACTATCATATGATCCAGCAATCCCACTCCATATATCCAGAGAAAATCATAGTGTGAAAGGATATACAGGCACCCCAGTGTTCACTGCAGCCCTATTCACAATAGTCAAGACATGGAACCAATCTAAATATCCCTCAACAGAGAACTGGGTAAAGAAGATGTGGTACATATATACAATGGACTATTACTCAGTCATAAAAAAGAAGAAAATGCCATTTGAAGCAATATGGATGGACCTAGAGATTTTCATACTAAGTGAAGTAAGTCTGACAGAGAAAGCCACATATCATAGGCTATCACTCATATGGAGAGTCTAAAAAATGATACAAATGAACTTGTTTACAAAACAGAAGCAGACTTACAGACATTGAAAACAAATTTATGGTTACCAAAGGGGAAATGTGGTGGGAAGGGATTAATCAGGAGTTTGGGATTAATGTACACACACTACTATATATAAAGTAGATAACCAACAAGTACCTACTGTACAGCACAGGGAATTCTATTCAATATTCTGATAATCTGTACAAGAAAAAAAAATCTTGGACTTCCCTGGTGGTACAGTGGATAAAAATCTGCCTGCTAATGCAGGGGCACAGGTTCAATCCCTGGTCCAGGAAGACTGAACGTGCTGTGCAGCAACTAAGCCCGTGTCCGACAACTACCGAGGCCTTGCTCTAAAGCCTGTGAGTTGCAACTGCTGAAGCCCACGTGCCCTAGAGCCTGTGCTCCACGACAAGAGGAGCCACCACAATGAAGAGCCCACGTGCTGCAACAAAGAGCAGCCCCTGCGCACTGCAACCAGAGAAAGCCCGCACGCAGCACATGGTCCAGTGCAGCCAAAAAGAATCTGAGAAAGAATTAATACATGTATATGTGTAACTGAATCACTCAGCTATATACCTGAAACTAATATTGCAGATTAACTGTACTCCAATAAAATTTTTAAAAAATTAACTCAAAATGGAAGAAAGATGTAAATATAAGACCTCAAACCATAAAACCTGGAAAGAAAACACAGGTATTAGTCTTAGTGATGATTTTTTTCTGGCTTTGATGCTTAAAGCAAAAGTAATGAACTAAAAAAATAAACAAGTCGGACTACATCAAATTAAAAAGCTTCCAAACTTCAAAAGAAACCAACAAAATAAAAAGATAACCTACTGAATGGGAGAATATATTTGCAAATCACATATCTGGTAAGGGGTTCATATCCACACCTATGGAATGCATACAGCTCACTAGCAAAAACCCAAACAATCTGATTAAAAAATGGGCAGAGGATCCGAATAGGAGTTTTTCCAATGATGATGTGCAGATGGCCAACAGGTACTTGAAGAGGTACTCAACATCGCTCATCATCAGGGAAATGAAAATCAAACCACGGAGAGCTATCACCTCATACCCATTAGAATAACTACCATCACGAAGATAACAAACAATAAGTGTTGATGAGAAGGTGGATAGAGAACCCTTGCGCACTGCCGCTGGGAATATAAACTGGTGCAGCCACTGTGGAAAACAGTATGGAGATTCCTCAAAAAAATTAAAAATAGAGCTACCAAACGATTCAGCAATTCTAGTTCTGGATATTTACCTGAAGAAAAAGAAACACTAATTTGAAAAGATATCTGAACTCCCATGCTGACATCAACTTTTTTTTAAACAA
Source organism: Bos grunniens (assembly GCF_055505025.1). Classification (NCBI taxonomy): domain Eukaryota; kingdom Metazoa; phylum Chordata; class Mammalia; order Artiodactyla; family Bovidae; genus Bos; species Bos grunniens. The sequence continues at coordinate 18,421,665 of NC_141192.1, forward strand.
TAGCCAAGATACAGAAACAAACTAAGTGTTCATTGAGAGAGAATGAATGCTAAGTCGCTTCAGTCATGTCCGACTCTGTGCAACCCCAGAGATGGCAGCCCACCAGGCTCCCCCGTCCCTGGGATTCTCCAGGCAAGAACACTGGAGTGGGTTGCCATTTCCTTCTCCAAGGCATGAAAGTGGAAAGTCAAAGTGAAGTCGCTCAGTCGTGTCCGACTCTTCGAGACCCCATGGACTGCAGCCCACCAGGCTCCTCCATCCATAGGACTTTCTAGGCAAGAGTACTGGAGTGGGGTGCCATTGCCTTCTCTGAGAGAATGAATAAAGAAGATGTATACATGCAGTGGAATATTATTCAGCCATAAAAAGATGGAAATTTCGCCATTGTTGACAATATGGATGAACCTCCTTGAGGGCAGAAAGCTAACTGGAATAAATGAGACATAGAAAGACAAATACTATATACTGTTACTTATAAGTAGAATTTAAACAACCACCACCACCACACCCAGCTCACAGCTACAGAGAACACATTGCTGGTTGCCAAAGGCTGGGATGGAGATGGGTGAAATGAATAAAGGAAGTCAAAAGGTACAAACATTATAAAATAAGTTCTGAGGATGTATGTAGAGTATGGTGACTATCGTTAATGATACTTTACTGTATATTTGAAAGTTGCTAAAACAGTAGATCTTAAAAGTTCTCATTAAAAAAATGAAATCTAGTAGAATAAAACAGAAAGAACTAGGCTGTATTATCACACTTAGTAGGGAAGTATTGCTATGTCCTACACATGGATGTGTGTGAGTGTGTCTTCTGGGTTATGAAGTTAAATGTAATTTTTATTATGGATCATGATTAAAAAAAAAGAAAAGTTTAAAAAACATTAAGCAAGCCAATGGGCATATGGTACGTTGAGCCACTCCAGGAACAAGGTGAAAGGAACTGTAGCTGTCTTCCCCCCAACAAGGATGATGCAGTAAGATTAGGCTACTCCAGACGCACGAGCTCAGCTCAACAGAACCCTAAACCTCTGCGGGCCCCCTCCATGCTCCCGCAGCCTTTCTGCCTCCTGCTTCCAGGGTCAGCTTTCAGGCCTGTGCCCCTCTCCTGCTGACCGGTTCCAGGGCTCCTGACCCACCCAATACAGGTGGACTTTGTCGGACATTTGCTTTACTGCGCTGATGAACTCATTCCAGCCCCGGCTGCAGTTACAGCTGCCCACTATCCCCTCATTCGCGGGGTCCATTCCATCTTCTTTGCTCTGGTGTCTTCTGAGAAAGTGCCTGAGAGGAGCAATCGGCAGCAACCCTACTGCAGGGGGTCTGACAGGAGCAGAGGGAAGGGAGTCACAGTTCCTGATGTAGGAGGGGAGTGTCAGGGGTAGGCGGTCGCATGCTGTCGGGACAGACAGACAGCCTGCGGGCATCCAGCAGAATCCCTTAATTTTACAGAAGAGGACACCAAGACCCTGGGAGCAGGGACCTGCCCAAGGTCACCCAGCGACGACGTAGCTCCAGCTTCTGGAGGGCAGGCTGGGCTCATCTCTCTGGACTCTGGAAACAGCTGATTTCAACAATAGGCTGGAGCTCAGCATGGGAATGGACACCTCATAGTGACAAGCAGCAAGTGGGAGGTAGGCCCCAGGGCTTTGGAATCAGGCAGATCCAGGTGTGAATCCTGGCTTGGTCACTTGCTCTGCTGGCTGACCCTGGACAGGTTACTAAACCTCTCTGGGCTTCCGTTTCTTTCTTCTGGACAATGGGTCCAGGAAGAGGCACATAGCATGCTGTAAAGTGCTTGCCATTTATACACTAAGCTTACAGCATGGGCTTACCAGGTCTGTGATGATGAACAATAGTGTCCTTTTTTTTTTGGACAAAGGGGCAAAGGTCAGCAGCAGACATAGCTGTTCCTGTCAAGGATGGGAATTCTGGAGGCACCAGTGAGAGAGGCGTGAGAGGCCTGATGGAAAACGAGGCTTTAGATCAATTTGCCAAAAATCAAGCAGTCGAGCGACTAAATGGCAGGAAACTGCTGGACCTTGAACAAGGTCTGGGACAATCCACTTAAGGGCCGAGCTGGGGGAGCCCTGGCTCTCCATCCAGACCCAGGCTCTAGGCAGTCAGAGGCAGCAGCCCCTGGCCTCCAACCACAAGTCCTGTCAAGGCTCCTTCCAGAAGCCCAGGGTGGCAGTGGGCAGCCAGCTGTGTTCTCTCTCTCTCTCCTTAGCGCCTGTCCTACCTCTCATTCCATCCCATTCTGGGTTTCACGGATTGATATTTAGATTAAAGAGATAAACACATCCAGAGGAGCACTGAGGCCTGACAGACAGAGGAACTTGGAGCCGTCAATCACCATCAACCAGCTCAGCTTCCTCCCAGCGCCTGGCCCTGCTGACTGGAGATGAACGAAGAGCAGATTAAAGGGGCCCAGAAGTACAGTTTAGACACCCCCGCCCCGAATGGGGGATGGTGTGCCTATGAAGACCTTCCACGACAGCTTGGGAGCCGGACTAGGGTGACTACTGTTTACGTGTGCCTGTGCTTGTGTGTGTGTGTGCCTGTGTGTGTCTAACCTCTCTTCCCCTCCCCAGGCTGCAGATAAAGAATTCAATTTTCTTTTAAATGGTGGGGAAATTGGAAGAGATTTTGTTCTGTTTAAGCACAGCTGGAGTCTCAGGTCTCTAGGGACTGGAGAACAATGAGATCAATTAAGATGCCTGCCGTGAGGGGGTGTCAGGAAGAGATGGGGAGAGAGCGCAGAGTGGGGGGCACAGGAAGAAGGGGAAGGGCAGCTGAGGGGACCCACCTGCCAGGAAGTCCTGCCTCCGCTCTTCCCTGTGTTGACCTGCTCACCTCTGTTGGGTTTTGCTAAGGAACTTGGATGAGGTCTAACCTTTGGGTGGTGTTATCGCCCAGACTTGCTGATAATTCATGTTGCCAATTTCTGTCACCAACTCTATGCAATGATAGAATCGACCTGAAACACTGCTATCAGAAACAGGGAGAGGCCAACTATCCTAGAGGGGCACGGATAACCCGGGACGCCTGGCCTGCAGCAGAGGCTGGTACCAACAACTTGTTATGCATAGGCACCTTTACACGCATCATCCTACAACATTCCTGAGACGGGAATTATTCTCCCTGTTTCAAAGAGGAGGAAACCCAAACTCAATGACAGTAAGTAACCTGCCTGAAGCCAACCTGCTGGTGAGAAACTGAGGCAGGGCTCCAGCCCAGGGCTGTCTGTCCATTTCAGTGTTCATGAAGGTGGCACCTGGCAGTCAGGTGGGATGAAGATGGGCGTGCCTTGCTGGGTCTGGGGAAGAGCATGGTGGGGCCTCTGTCCAGACCTGAGCAGGGACTGTGAGAGAAGGGAGCACGGAGGAAGGGCTCCCGAATCTTCCACCTCGCTCCATTTCCACTGCCACCTGAGTTGTTGGAGCTGTCGTCTCTCACCTGGTCACCCCGCTTGCGCCCTGGGAGACTCCCTCTCCTGCTGGCCTGCGCTCCACACAGCAGCCTCCATGATTCATCTGGCTCCCCTTCAGCGCAGTCACCCATCCTAGGGTGACCTCCTGACCTCCTCTGGTCTTCCCTCCTCACGGAGTATTCACCTACACCAGGCTCTTGTCTCAAGACTCTCACCTGTGGCTCCCTCAGCCTAGGGCAGCTCTTTGCAGAATTCTCAACTCAGACTCCCCCTGCCATCCTTCAGAGCTCCATCCATTGTCACCTTCTGTGAGAGACCCGTCTTCCTTGACCACCTGGTGCAACAGGTAACAATGCCACAGCTGGGACTCCCCACTTTCTGCCCCTGGCTATACCCTCCCCATGGCACGTGTCCCTCTCTGACACACTCTGGATTTCCTTATTCTCTCGCCCCTGCACATACAGGGAGGTTGGTCTGTCTCGTTCACTGCTGTCATTTCAGGCCACTGATCAACAGTCATTGAATGAAAGAGTATGGTGGATGCATCTGGGGGTGTGAAGGAATATAGTAGAGGTCCCTTTTCCCCCAGAGAGAGCAGAGTTCTGCTCTAGAGGGGGTGGTGGGGAGGCTTCTGCAGGGGAGAAACAGGCTCACGGCGCACCCAGCGCCATCAGCTGCAGCCCAGGCAGCAAGGTCAGCTGGAGCAGACCTGTCTGCAGGGGGAGGCTGAAGGGCGGGGCACATTTCAGCCTTGACCTTGTAATCACATGCCCTGATTAGGACAAGGAGGCCTAAGCGACCCTCGAATCTGGTGGCCATTGCACCCCCTGCACCCCAGACCCTGCCTGATGTAGGAGGGATAATCAGAGGGCATCCAGCTTACCCCCTCCTTGGAGTGAGCAGGAAGCCAAGGCCCAGAGAAGGAATGAGACTGGCACAGGGTCACAGGGCAAGTCGGGGTCTAAGAGCCCAGGCCTCGGGGCTCCCTGTCCAGCAGTGTTCCCCCAGTGCCTATCGCCAGAGCAGGTGTTTGGGAGCCTGGCACAAGTAGGGAAACAGAAGTTACAAGGCTTCGGATTCAGACAGACACCTCTGCCCCTGACTTGCTGGGTGAACATGGGTGTATAATCTACCCTTTCCCTGCCTCAGTTTCCCTCATGAGACTGCTGCCTCCATTCCTCCTTCGAGGAAGCTGCCCTAGACACTCCAGACCACGGGAGTCCAACCTACTCTGTGCCACACACCCCAGGCAGGGGGGCACCCGGGCAGAGAGAACCTGTCTTCAGGAAGTTCTCTGTGGAGTGGGCAGGAGAGGACATTAACCATGTTGCCCCACAGAAACGGTGAGAACAGCCAGAGAGAGCGAGGTGCAGGCGCAAGGCATGCAGGGAGCTGGCGAGGACAGGGATGGCCTCGGGGGAGGTGGGCCTGTGCCCATCACAGAGGGAGATGGCTTCTTGTGGGGAGGCCGCCGTTAGAAGAGCTGCTTCTTAGGGTTGGCAGGCTTCTGATGGTCTCAGACAGGAGGGAGGGAAAGCCAGGTCAGGAGCCCTGTGAGGACCTGCAGGGATATGCAGGGAGGCTAGGGACTCAGGGCAGGAGGAGAGAAGGGGTGTGAGGGATATAGTGGGGCCGAGGGTTGGAAAGCGGCTCAGGGCTGGGGTGTGGGGGCCTTGAATGCTGACCCGGGCCTAGAGCGCTGGAACTTTATGAGCCAGGGAGTACCAGGGGTTACTCTCTTTTCTCTCCCTTCCCCTGTCGGTGGAGAGCTCTTCCAGGCTGAAGACGATATTGGAAGGGTTCCTATTTGTGCTCTTCTGCTTGTGTTTGCGCAGGGCTTCCCTTCCCTGGAGGCTCAGGTGGTAAAGAACTGTCCTGCCACGTGGAAGACCTGGGTTCAATCCCTGGGCCAGGAAGATACCCTGGAAGAGGGCATGGCAACCCACTCCAGTATTCTTGCCTGGAGAATCCCCATGGACAGAGGAGCCTGGTGGCTACAGGCCACGGGGTCCCAAAGAATCAGGTATGACTGAGCAACCTACCTACCTTCCTTCTTCCTTTCTGGAGGAGGAGGGGGAACTGGCTCTCTCCTGGCACCAGGCTCACCTGCAGTATTTCAGGAAAGGGGTGCTGACTTGGAGTGAGCTCCGAGGGGGTCTAAGGCACCTTCGCTTGTGCAAATTCTACGACATTCTTCCCACTGACGGCTGGGGAGGGACTATAGCTCCTCTGCTTAGGTGTGAACCTGCCTTGGTGACTCACTACAACCAACATTCAGCAGAAATGATGTGGGTGACCTCTAGGCCAGGTCACAAAAAGCCACGCGGCTTCCGCCCGATTCTCTTGAGACACTCATTCCCTGTAGGCCTCTTCTGGGAGGCTCCCACTACAGACCGTGTCTGAGATGCCTGGGCCATGTGGAGAGACCACAGCCAGGAGCTCGGGACACACTGTCCAGTTGAGCCAGTACTTCAGCCAGAGCAGCCCAGGCACTGGACAGAGACGGGAGTCACCCCCAGACCTGGAGGGGCAGAGAAGGGTTCCCCTGCTGCCCTGTCCACATTCCTGACCCACCCGATCCACGAAAGTAAGAAAACGGTCACTGCTTTTTACAGCCAAGTGTGGGACGGTTTCTTACTCAGCCCTTGGAACCGAAACAAGCTTGGTGGGCCCCTGCTTGGAGCACGGCACATGGCAAGTGATTACTGAGGCAGTGCTGCTGGAACGTGGGGGCAGACAGAAACAGCGGACCACCATGGAGCTCCTTTGTGCACAGAACTGTGGAGTTCCCGTAGCCAGGACAGGCTACATAATCTGCATAACTTGCCAATGCAAAATGAAAATACAAGGCCCCCTGTTCAGAATGGAACAATTTCCAGATGGTGACAGCAGAGCATCAAACCTAGGGTGGGGCTCTCCTAATTCCAGCTTCCCAAGCGAATGCCCAGTCTGCACTCACAAGGAGCCCATCCTCCTGTCTCACCTGCTGTGGGCTCCTCTGAGTCTCAGCCCTCCTGCATCCTCATTTAACATCTGTCTTCTGTTACCTGACACTGCGGTCTGAGTGCCAGAGTGGACACAGGCAAGAACTAGCCAGAGTGTCCACTGAGAGGACCCACTGTCCAGTGGAGTCGGAGCCAAGGACAGAGGACCCAGGACCCAGGTTTAAGCACGGCAAGTGATTCACGGCAGGGATTCCTCAGTGCTCCCTGAAGCTCCACTGAGCCCCCAATTCTATGGTGGATAAGAACACAAATAACAGTCCTAGCTGTTACAGCTGCCAGCCACTCAAGCTTTCTGGGGGTAAGCGATCCAAATGGACCTCTTTTCATCCTGGGACAGATACTACTCCTATCATCCCCACAGCAAATTCTGGGGACTGGAGATTGGACGCAGCCAGGCATCTGCCTAGGGTCACAGAGATGGCAAGGTGGGGGCACGATTTCAACCTGGGTCTCTCTGGTTTCCAGGTTTTGCTCCTAAGGTTCCCTCCTGAAGGTACTGATGCAGCTGGGAGGCATCTCCCCCACTTGCAGAGTAGCAAGTCCTTCTGCGAGGGGCCAGGGGCACTAGGGAGCATCACTTAAGCCGAGGCAGGGGACTGGCCTTTCCAGACCACCTTGCAGGGCCATCGAGTTCCCAGCACCCGGGGTGAGGCCCATGTTAAATTCCTTGGATTTAGCAACATGGGAGGGGGTGTGCCCTGAGCCTGCAGGCATCACAGAGCTAGGGAAGAGGCTGATGAAGAGGCACGCTGCATTTCAATTCTTCCAGGACCGAGGCTGGCCTTTACCAGGGTCCGCCTGGGGCAGTGACATCACGTCACCTTTCCCTTTTGGTGCCAGTGTCGCTCACTATGGGCAGGGGAGGAGGAGCAGGGGCCCACAGCAGCAGGGCTGCCTCTGTTGGTGCTGCTGGGGAAGGAGGCCAGGCTGGATGACAAGGGAAAACTGGTGAGCTCCAGGAGTGGGGAAGTGACCACCTTGGAATCATCACCAAACTTCCAGATGGGGGCTGAGAGGGAGGCAAGGGAGGGACAGGCAAGGGAGCTCTAGAGAACAGTGGGTGGGTGAGGGACCCCCGAAGGACAGGAGCAGGTCTATGTTGCCAGAAGTGAAACTGGACAGCAAAAATCAACCCTTCCTCTCAGGCACAGTGAGCTGGAATGAAGCCTCATGGAACCAGAAGGCCCTGAAGCAGCACTGGCCCCACCATCTTGCTTTATAACGAGGACACTGGGGCCCCAGGGGCTCAGGGACATGCCAAGGTCACATGGCTTCTCTGGGGGCAGAGCCTTGACTCTGAGTCCTGGTGCCATCAGCTCAACCAGGAGGCCAGCATGACTTGCTGACATTTTCTGAGTGTTCCTGGCCAGGCTCAGCGCCGAGCATCTTCACCCACCATTCTACCGAACTGTCACAACACTCCCAGGTAGGATCCTGTCAGGGTACCTCTCCAGGTGGCAGGGGAGGAAACAGGCCCATCTTGGCAGAGTTGGGCTTAGACACAGGCTGAAGGGCGCCCAGATGGGGCTCTTTAAGGCCAGTGACAGTAAGAACCGCAATTTAGGTCTGTAAACCCTTAACTATTTCATCCATCCCACTCCGCTGAAGCCTCCCAGCAACCCAGGCAATACAGGCAGGCCGACTTTCTTGACCACATCCCAGAGAAGCAGTGACTGGTCCACAACAACAGGATTCAAGGACCTGCCTGAGACGGTGCCAGCCTCCCAGGGGTGGGCTGGAAGAGGAGCCAGGAGCATTTGGCAACCCACCCCTGGGTAGCAGACTGAGCTGGTTCTGGGCCCCGCACCTGCCCCATCAGGGCCCTTATGCACCTCTCCTTCTTGCATTGTTTCCTGCCCAGGGAAGACTCCTGTCTTGTCCAACAGTCCATCCTCTGCCCATCTCTGCTGAGCACTGCCTATCCCCGGAGCAGGGAAGAAAGTGAGATGAGACCTGCCCTTCTGGCTGCTGCTCCTCCTCAGTGTCTTCCTCTCATTGCCCTGGGGATACGGAGCTAGTAAATCTGGGGGCACGAGCTCCATACTACAGGAGGCCAGTCTGGTTCCTTTCTGCCAGCTGTTTCCCAAATGCCAGCCACAGGCCTCCAGGATGGAAGGAGTAAGAGAATGTGAATGGGTGAACACAAGACTTCTCCACTATCAGGAAAGCAGCCCAGTGGCTGCGTCTGGAGTAGGCACAACTCAGGAGGAAGACAGACTGCTGAACGGCCCCCCCACCCCTCACACCCACCTCAGAGGGGCAGCACTCCACCTCCTTATACATCACACGCCCCTCACTGCATTCTAGCCTCAGGGCCTTTGCACATGCTACTCCCTTTTTCTCCAATGTGCTTCCTTCCGTTTGCTGACCTGTTAATGCCTACTCAACTGCTACATCCTCAGGGAAGCCTTCCCCGGGCCCAGCCAAGGCCAAGTGCCCTGTTACAGGTTTTCACAGCCCCCTGATCTCTCCACACAGCCAGTAATGCTTAATATAAAGATTCACTTCTCAGTACTAACATCAGGCCTTCCCAAGAGACTATAAACTTCATGACAGCAAGACTCACATCACCATTGCATCCTCAGGGCCATGTGCCTGACACAGTAGTAGGGATTCAGAAAACATTTGTTCCATGCATGTTTAGATTTCTCTCTTACTGTCCAGCAGCACCCACATACCCCACCAGCACCCAAGTACCCATCAGCAAGGCTACAGGGCTGCCTGAAGCCCAGAAGAATCCTAGGTAGAAACCCCAGTCTTTCTACTCAAGTCCTATTATTATTAGGTCAGGAGGCAGGATTGGAAGGTGAGAATCAGAGCAGGCTGGGGATATGAGAGAAGAAACCACACCACCCAGAGGATGGGGAGCCATCAGCACCGTACACACACGTGCTATATACACGTATCTGAGTGCATGTAGTTGCAAACACAAATAAAGATACAGACACAAGGACATGTCTGTGCACATGCACACACATGCCCACAAGCAAACACAGGTCGTGAGTGTGCCCCTACACAGCCTTCCCCTCTATGGTCACCCTTCAGAGTGGGGCTCAAGGTCAAGCCTGTGACCGCTACATTCCTGCCCTCTCCCCTCCACCAGTAGAAGCTCATTTTTCTAGAGCTGGGGGCTGTAAGGGTCTCAAAACCTGGGGTGAGGGAAGTTCAGGGAGCAGGGAGGTAAGAAGAGATGCCATCCCAGCTGGGATGCCTGCTGCAGTGAGGGTCAGAGAGTCCCCTTGCAGCAGGCTCTGCCCTGGCCTTCAGTGCAAATTAAAACATTTTCCCTTTCTTCATAGTTTTTTTTTTTTTTCCCCTGACATATCTGCCCAAGAAACATTTTAATAACATCCCAGAAAAGGTCAAGGAGAAGGAATTTCACAGTCTCTGAGCAGGTGGCTGTAACTTCAGCCCCTCCTGGAGCAAAGCAGGTGGAGAGACTGGGCTGACACTGGATCCGAGGGCAGAAGGGCAGGGTGGGAGAAGCCAGGGCAGTGGGTATGGCGGGTGTGACCGCGGAACTTGCCACCTGCTAGCAGCTCTGGAAGGACCTTGGGGGGAGATGGGGTGACAGTGAGTGGGGGTCACCAGGGGGTGCTTTCATGCCTGTCATTCACACCCACTGATGGCAGCCTTGGTGGGGGGAATCATGCCCATTTTGCAGATGGGAAATGAAGGCTCTTAGAGGTGATAAGGGTAGAGGAGTACGCAGTGAAGGCAGGGCCCATGGTTTCACTCCGGGACCTGAGCTCCTTCAGACACAGAGTCCTGCTGCTAGAGCTTATTGCGGGGTGAAACGACCCCCTCACAGCTGCACAATTCCACAGACCCCGGGGCTGGGGCTGGGGCTGTGACAGGAAGGTGCGAAGGGCTTGACAGACACACTCAGGAACTAGAGGCAGCCCAGATGAGCCAGTCCTGAGTGGAGACCCTCAGGCAGCCGCAGAGGCTGAACACATCTGCTAAACATCCAGAGGGGCTGGAAAAGGGGTCATAGGCAGTGGGCAGGGGGTCCGTGCAGGCCCAGGAACTGCTCCAGTGCCTGAGGACACCCAGTGTGAGAACCTACTCTCCAGTGCCAACCCTGGATGGAACTGGGCTTCACACATAGTCCTCGGCACCCGCAGCTGCGCATCAGCCAAGAGGTGTGCCACCCTACACCTCACACCCCACCCCTGCCCCCTAGGCTCCCTCAGCCCTCGCCAGGGCCACGGGAGATGGGGACTGCAAAGCAAGACCCTTCTTCTCCAGCAAGAGTGACAGGAAGGAATCCCTCGTCACCTGCTAAGCCTGGGCCTTATATATGAATTTTTGTATAAGCTTTTTACTGAAGTATAATATGCAGAAAAGTACACAAGTCACAGGTGTAGTCTTATGAATTTTCAAAGAGCACACCCCATGTGACCAGCGCCCAGATGAAGAATCAAAACATTCTATGACATCAGAACTTTCCCCTGAACATCCTATGACATCAGAACTGCCCCATATGACCACTATGCTGATCCCTTTTTCTACAGATCCATTTTGCATCTATTTTACACTTAGGGAATCATACAAAAAGTATTCTTTCATGTAGAGCCCCCCCCTGAAGTATTATATTTTTGTGAGATATATCCATGTTCAGTGTGGCTACAGTTTGTTCATTCTCCTTGCGGTACAGTACATCCATATGGCTGCAGGCCCTGTGAGAGACAGGCTGCCTGGGTGTCCTTCACCCTGACATTGGAAGGTGGCTGGGGGGATGAAGAGGATTTCTTCGGGTCCAGAAGGCCAGAGCCCCTGGCCTTGCTCTCTGTGGGGCCCTTAGAGGCTGCAGGAGGGCCCATGGGGCCTCAAGCACCAGGTGACTGATTGCAAGGAGCAACTCTGTGAAAGCCGGTGGAGCCACGGGCTGGGGAAGCATCCGGGAAGAAAACAGCCGCAGCAGACTTACTGTTTATGTCTGACGGCCTGCCTAGCTAAACATCTGTTTGAAAAATTAATAACTGTCAGATGGGAAGGACCTGGGGGCTGAAAACAGTTTCATACCATCTGTCTGTAGAGTAAACACACTTTGGAGTAGGGGGTCTGGGATCGACAGGCAATGTCTGTGCCTGGAGTTAGAATTCAGCGAGAAGGGCAAGAATTTTGGGGGCCTCAGTGGGCAGGGAGGGGCAGCAGCAGGTTAAACTCTCTAAGTTTTATTGAGCACCTACTATGGGCAAGCCCCTGAGCCTGTGTAGCACACATCTGCCACTGATCTGCTCAGCAACCCTCTTTGTTCTGATAACAGAGGCTGCTGTAGAATGGCCCCTGTCCCATTCTCAGCCCATGTAATTTGAATGGGGCTGACCCACGCCCTGACTCTACTAGGGGGAGCATGACCATCTCTGGTATATCAGAATTATGGTGGCCCAGTAAGCTGAGTCAATGAGAATCAGCTCTGGGAGTTTTGCTGGAACTATTGAAAAAGAACATTTCTTTTCCCCCACTGGGGTTGATAAATTGGTAAGAAGTGAGCCTAGGGGTGCTGGTGTGCCTCTCTGCCAATACAAAGAAGCAGAGGCCAGTGCTGAAGTCAGATTCCTGCTCAACTGAGTGCCTGGATACAGCCATGCCTGAAATCACGTACACTCTCGAGTTACAAGAGCCAATCCTTTTTTTTGTTTGTTTGTTTGAGCCAGTTAAAGGTTTCTATCCCTTGTGATTACAAGTCCTGACTGATACAAATGGACACCAGGAGGGTCCCCTGTCAAGGTCCCAGCAAGACAGCTGGGGAGGTCCAGGAGCCCATTCTTCTGTGGTGCCCACGCTCAGAGGGACAGGACTGCCCTCCTGAAAGATGGCTGGCACCTGTCCCCATTAGAAGGTAGGTCTAGGGCTCCCGGCCCACTCAAGCTCACCATCTCTCAGGGACAAGGCAGAAAACTAACCCTGGGCCCAACTTCATTTTTTCCCAGGTGGGTGCCTTTTCCACATTGCTTCCCTGGCCAAGGAAGCCTCATCATGAAGAAACCGGATGCTCTAATACACCAACACCACAACCTCTGAGGGCTTGGGGGTACCCCCTCCCCCTCTCCCCTAACTGCCCACACTCCTTGGGCAAAATCCCTCTGGACGCCTCCTGATGGTTGACCCCAGAGCTCAGTTGCCCTGTAAGGGAGAGAGGACTCACCAGGACTGTTAGCACTGAGGTCCCCACGGTGACATTCTCATACAAGCTGACATTGTACAGTGGCTGGCTGAAGATGGGCCGGTTGTCATTCTCATTGATGAGGGTGATCTTCACCTTGGCATAGCCCACGTGGTCAGGCACACTCTCATTGGCAAAGAGCTGGGTATGCAGAGCAAGGAACCAGTGAGCACTTGTATGCTCCTGGAGCCCTCGTTCCCATAAGTTCCCCTGGGGCCTCCACCCATCCCAACCCAGAGCACCTGTCTGAGTCACTGCCCATCCCAGATGTGTGCTCCTGGGAATCCCTTTATGAGTGCTCACAGGGCCAGGGTGGCCACAGAATTTGCTGGGGAGGCAGGGGCTAACGGGGGCTGGACTGGCTGAGGCTGGGCAGCAGAGGCTCTCGATGGGCTTCTGAGACTGTGATGGGACCTAATAAAATTCCACGCAATGCTTGGACATTTCCTCATCCTCCTTGAGAAGGGGAGGCCCAGGCCAGCCCCTGCCACAGCTCGGTGGGCTTCTCTAGGTCAGACCCACAGGGAAGAATGGGGAGAGGAGTAGGGGACATTTAAGGGGACGGTGTTGCCCCGTGCCTCACCTGAAATCCCCCTCCCAGCCAAGGAGAGGTGAGGGGACTTACGTCAAAGTCGTAGCGGTCCACAGTCTCATAGTCCAGGGGGATTGCCACTCGGATGCGAATGTCTGCTTTCCCTTGGACGGACGTCGGGGAGATGATGAAGTGGTGGGAGTTATTCCCCACCAGGTACACCTCGAACATGCTGTTCAGGCCCTGGGTCAGAAGAGAGAAGAAACCAGTCAGAGCGTGGGAAGCCAAGGCTCGGAGCGCGGCTGGAGGAGCAGGGTGGCAGGGGAGGCAGATGAGGTGCTGGGACCAGAGTAGGACTTGTCAACTCCCCACCCCAAAGTGGTCTGGCTTCCCCTGTGTGATTCCGGCTTGGCTCCCTGGCCCTCCGGCCCATGTCCAGGCCTTCTGGAAATTTCCTCCAATTCTTTTTGCCTTTATCAGCCCATCAGATGCCCACCATATCTCTTTTGGGTGGTTTGATTCATTTTCCATCTCCCACTCCCTCTTCTGTTCCAGTGACACTAACTGGGGGAAGTATCTGCAAGACCCAGCAGGGAGATGGTAGAAAGAAAAGGAAGAGGGCCAGAAGGGAGTGGAGGGGGATGAAGCAAGTAAGCATTCAGGGTCAGCTTGGACCAGAGAGGGCATGAGGGCTGCAGCTGGCAACTGCTTTTCCTACATCCCCTCTCTGGATTGTGTCAATCAGGGGGAATACTGCCTTCCTTACATGTGCAGTAGGAACCACCCAGATGGCTGAGTGGCAAAGTGAACCCCTGTATTCCCCTCTCTGTGGCCAGCCATGGTGGCCGGGAGGACACAGGATCCCAAATAGTGTAGAGTTGCCGGGCCCTTCACTGGTTCTGCCAGAACCCAGCAGCCAGAGGCCATGGTTTCAGGCAAGGAGGCCTCACTCTAGGTCAGGTGTTTCTGATCACTCCAATCAGGGCCAGAGCCCAGGGAGCCCTCAGACGCCACCTGGCTTGTCCTCACACAGGAGGTGTGATATCGCCATGCTACCCACGCCCAGATCAGTGGGAGGAGCCACTACTGAAGGCGGGAGACAGGGCTTACTGACCCCAGAGACTGGCTTCCTCTGAAAGTGATCCAGGCTACTGCATGGGGGGAACTAACCCCCAGACTAGCACCCCCCACCTCAAACCTCAGCACGGGGCCTATGGTTTGGAAGTAGTCAAGAGCCCCTCTCCACTTGTGAGGAGAAGCCCAATGGGTTCCTGAGCTAGGCTCTCAGCACCAGAAGGATGCCTCCTCCTCCTCAGCCTGCATGACCCTCCCCCGGCCCAGTGTCCAGCACAGCCCCTCTGTGCAACTGGGGGCTGGCAGGGAGGCACACCCCTTTCCTGGGCTGCCCAGGGATATGTCTGTCGAGGGGCTTCCTTCCAGAACTTGTTTCTGTTGAGAGGGGCATCCAGGCAACCTGGAAGCCTTTACACAGCCAGAGAGGGAAGGATGGTCCCAGCAAGGATAGAAAGGACCCCCTCAGGGAAGCCTGATGCCCCCAGAGCTGTCCATTAGGTGCTCAGATACACTTGTGCAATGAGGACATTTTAACATTTACCCCTAGGTCTCTTGAGTTTTTTCTACAACTACAAATTGGTGAAATAAAGGCACTGCCAATTTTGGGGTCCAGGCAAGCAGTGGGCCCTCCAGGGCCCCCAGGACAGAAGGGATCCCGCAAATCGTGCGGGCAATGCTCTTCTGGCCATGTTGGGCTGTGGAGTTTCCTGGACTCCTTGGCGTAGAATCCATCCGTCAGATGGAGGGGACCAGTGAAATGCCCGAAGGGGCACTAATGGCCGAAGCCAGCAGGCTGTGAGAGCCCCGGGCAGCTGGCATCGACACCTCTCCCGCATGCACCTTGGCCCTGAGAGCGTGCGGTTTTCCGAACTGCTCCTGCAGCAGGTGGAGCAACAGCCCGCCCCCCGCCCACCGTGCCTCCCAGCCCCCGCCCTTCCCAGGCTCACTTACCAGGTTCTATCAGAGGGAGTCGGTCAGTCAAAGGGCATGGAGACAGAGAAGAAGCCGGAAAGGTACCGAGAGGAGGAAGGAATCAGAGAGAACGTGGTGAGGTCCCAGGTCAGGGTAAGGGAGAGGGGCCGAGACGGACCTCGGGAGCACACTTGCTCCAGAGGAATGGCCCCCTCTGCAACTGATGGGCCATGGCCTCTGGGGGCGCCAAGGAGGGATGGGTGTGTGGGGGCGTGCACTCAGGTGCTGGCGTGTGGGGAGGTCTGTGCAGCCCCACACCTGGGGAGGGGGGACACAGAGGAAGCTGGCACAAAGTTGGGAGGGGGCTGGGCTACTGTCTACCTGAGCTCCCTCCCTCCTGACCGAGAGCGAGGCTGGGAGAGGAGGGGCCATGCCCCTCTGTCCTACTCCCAGGAGCCTGGACAGAACCCCTGGAGGAAACAATCCCAAGCATTGTCACGTTTTAATCTTTCTAACACAGAAAATGTCCACAGCGTAACAGACGTGGGGAGCCTTCACATAGTTCAAAAGTGTAAAGGGCACACGACAGACACACTTTCCCCACTGTCCCCACCACTGGAGAGTCTTCCCCAGAGACGACCACACCCTGATCTTTAGTATCTTTCCCCAGGAAATCCATGCACATATAAGCACTGTGATCTCTGGCTTGCCTCTTCCACACACACAGTAGCGTGCTTCCACTTAAAACCATGTTGTGAAGCCTGATTCACAATTGTACAAAGAGCTGACAATACGAACAGCAGCCACACAGCACACGCTCACCGCACACCAGTGAACTCTGCCAGAATGACCAAAGAACAACACTCTGTAGTCCTGGTGGGACGCGGGAGCCGAGGCGCCGCCCATCCCTGGGGCAGTGCAAAGCCACAGCAGAGCAGGCAGGCCGCACCGCAGGTGCTCAGATGCCAGGGGGCTTCCGCAGCTTTTCCTCACCCATTACCCTGTGCGAGCTTCTTCCCGAGGGCCACATGATGGACGTGAAGGAACACTGGAGCTTCGGAACGCCTCCAGAAGAAATGGAACTCACAGAGGTGGGCAGCAGAGTGAGGATAAGAAGAGCCCGGTGCGCAGGCCCGGGTGCCTTCCAGACCAAGGGAAGCAGAGTTGGGGCCTGACGTGGGCGTCCCCCAAATGCAGCTCCTGGGTGTAGAGGGGCATGTACTGGCATTTCAGCCAGCAGTATGAGTCGACTGAGCAAACCGAGATGGCATTGCTGAGCACTCCAGGGCCGAATCTAAGAGAACCCCAGCGGAAGTGGGCTGCCCCGAGAGAGGTTGTCTTAGGAATGAAGGGAAAATGGATTCCGGGTGGAGAAAGTGGCTTTAAACTCGAAGTCCTTGGGCCTCAGTGTGTATTAGAATCACCTGGAGGCTTGGTAAAGTACAGACTGCTGCCGTCCCTCTTCCAGGAACATCTGATTCAGTAGGTCTGGGGCGGGGGGTGGGGGCAGGGGGAGGGTCGTGAATTTGCATTTCTTACAAGTTCCAGGTGATGCTCCTGCTGCTGCTGGTCTGAGCCCACCATTTGAGAATGACTGGTCTAAACAAAGGCGTGGAGAGGGGAATGAATACTTAATAATGAGGCAGACAAGCGAGTTGACTGCAAAGGGTTCGCGTACAGAAACTGGAGAGCCTGCTGGGGTATCAGGGGGTTGTGTCTCTCCTGGAGGCCCACCGCAGGCACCATCTGGAGGGCTCTGGCCTTGTGTCCATGTGCAGTGGGGACATCAGGGTTTAAAAAGGAAGATGAACTTGGCGGCCAAGTGCAAATCACATCCGCACAGCCCTCCTTACCTGGCTGCACATCAGAACTGCCAGTGGAGCTAGAGAAGAAACACAGATGTCCTGGGCCACTGAGTCAGACTCTCTCAGGGGTGGGGCCCAGGAAGCTGCATTTTCTGACGGTCTTTCGCGAACCATGCTGCACAGTCAGGGAAGACCTCAGGCAGGACAGGGAGGGCAGCCTGGAGCACCCGCAGGGATCCAGAAGGGCGAGCAGGGCAGCGTGGAGTGGCGGTTACCCACCAGCCACACATCAAAACCGCTGGGGGAGCTTTAAAGTACCCCCATGGCTAGGCTGCACTCCAGACCAAAGAAATCAGGGTGAAGGAGATGAGACATCAGGATCTTGTACTGCTCTCGGGTTACTCGCTCTAACGTGCACCCAGGGATGAGGACTACTCAGAGAGAGCAGCGGTTCTCCTGGCGCGCTGTGGGAACCAGCGGCATTATCCAGAAGCTTGTCAGAAATGCACAATCTGCGGTCACACTCAGAAACTCTGGGGGTGGGGCCCAGCACTGTTTTAGCAGACTCTCCAGGGGTTCTGATACACACTGACGTTTGAGAATCAGCTGGACACAGCAAGGCTGCTGGCAGGGTGCAGAGCAAGTCAGAACAGTGAGAAAACTGACCAGCGACATGTGGTGGATGAGAGGCTGGAGAGAGGACGGAGTGGGGCTGAGACCATGGCGCACAGAGGGACTGAGGGGACACCTGGGAAGGTGGTGCTGAGCTCAGTGCAGATGCAGAGCGAGCACCTGGCCAGGTAAGAGCACTGGGTTTACTGCCCCTATCCCCCACAGCTTCCTGGCCCCTTCAGGTGAGATCTCTGGGTCTCAAGGCATGAGATCTCTCCCCTGCCCTTGATCTGCCACCACGGGCTGGGAGTGCACTAGGCTTGATCCTGCAGCTGGCAGGACCCCTCATGTGGCTGTCCTGAGACCCCAGGACCCCTCTGGCTAAATTCTCTCAAATGCTCAGCCTGCTCCTTCCAGAATCTGCCAAGAGGTACTTGGCTTGTGACTCTCAGTCCCTTGGGATGTGTGTATGGGATTCTTAGCTGGTTCACTAAGTGGGTGCAGACCCCCTATGAATTACAGCCTTTGGCCCAGAGCCTTCAAGAACAGCCACTTCCATACACCAAGCCCCCCCCCCCCCCCATGTGCTTCCCATCCTTAACCAGAATCTTCATGACATCCCACTGACATCGGCATCGGTCCACCCCTTTTTACAGAGAGGGAAACTGAAGCCAGAAAGGGTAACTTGTTCAAGATGCACAGCTTGGGTCAGTACTGACTCATAGAGCCTAAGCCCCTCACCACCCTGCTCTCCTGGTCTCCTGCATATCACTCCCTCTCCAGAACACTGTCCTCATGGGTGCAAAGAACTGGCATTAGATGGCACTGGAGAACCCTTCCTATATTCACTAAATGTCAGAAGTGTGGCCCAAGGGGCAAAGCGTGCCTCTCCCAAGATCAGGGAGAAGGTGGAGGGGAGGGCAGTCAGAGGGCAGAGGGTACGCCTGCTCCTCCCAGTCCTGGCCGGGTCTCCTCCACGCCCTTGCTCCTTGCTTGCTGCCAGGCTACTTGGTGAGGCAGGGAAGAAGGGAGGTGGGGAGAGGCAAGAGGCCCTCTTGGAGCTGTCGAGGGGCAATTTTGTTGGGAGGGAAGATAAAGAGAAACATCAAAAGGAGTCCCAGTGTGTGTGGAGAGGAGCCCGGTGGATTAAATTCTTTTCCAGCTGGGAGAGGCGATGAGAAGGCTGATAGCTGGCAGCCGCGGGTCCCAGAGCCGAGCAGCAGCGCCTGCCCTCCCCGCACCAGGCTGGGGAGCCGCCTGGCTGCCCGTGGGGCTGCGACAGTTCGGCTTTATTTATTTATTGGAGGGAGAAGGACGCATGAAATCACTCCTCGCTCCCCCAGCCCCGTGCAGCCAGCTATGATTTGCTTTGCTCCTGGTGACTGAAGTCTTGCCACCCCCCGTGGAGGGCAGCACGCCAGCCCCTGGCCCAAGTTATCAGCTGCTGCCAGAAGGGGCTGCCTCCCCCTGCCTCCTGGAAGTGGAGGGCTGGCCTTGAAAGCGGTCAGAGCAGACACTGCCCGGCAGGGACGCTCTCGCCTCACCTCTTTGCAGCTCCCACGGCTACCACTGGCTCCATGGTGGACCCAATGTCGTTTTCAACTACGTATTGAGAGTTTATTCCAACTATTAGCTCACTGAGTGTTCACAACAACCCTGGCAGAGGCCGGGGTGGGATTCACACTGGCTGACAGCTGCCATATGCAGGGCCCTTCCCTCCTCCTGGGGAGCGGGTTCTGCCCTGTCAGGCCACTATGCCTGCTTGGGGCTGTCCTGTGTCCTGAAGCTGCACCTGACTTCTCTCTGGATGTGGCTTCCCACAGTCATCCCCGGTACTTCCCTCTGCAGATGACCCTGTGCCCCAAAGGAGGAAGGCCTGACCTAGCCCCCAGGCTCCTTCATCCCTCCGACTCTTGCTGGGTTCTCCCCATCCTGAGGCACTTCCCGGCTGATGGTGGCACCAGTTTGCCCCTTGGGGATGCTCATCTCCCTCTGCTGTTGGTCAGGGTTATGGCCGGGTTGGTGATCCATGGTGTAATGTAGTGGGGAGAAGGTTTCAGAGTTGGGAAAACAGGCTCTGTTGCTTCCTAGCAGTGTGACCTTCTACTACTGGAGCCTCAGTTTCTTCATCTGTGAAGTGGGGAGAATAAAGCATAACCCATAGGATTAAGCAGCAGTGTCGTCTCTCTGCCTTACCAGGTTTTGGTGGGTGACTTGTGGATTATGTTTTCTTGCTTAAGAAAGGAGTCTCCCTAATGGCAGGAGCCTGTGTGTATTTTTCCTTTGTACCCAAATGCCAGGGGGCCCTCATCCATCCTATGAACCACAAGGTGTCCTGGGAGGGGACCTTAGTTCCTTCCAGAAGCAGAGGAAGGACTAGGGTCACATGTATGCAGGGGGGACTGGTGACTTCGCAGTGTTGTGAGTCACAATGAAGAAGGGCCAGGGACCACTCCAAAGGCACAGAGAGAGCTCTGTGAGCTGGTGGGACACCCTGAGGTGGGAAGGGGGCCGGAGATCTGGAGTGTGGAGATGGGCCCACGGAGTCAGTGCCACCCTCTCAGAAGCCCTGTCCAAAACTTGTGCCAGCCAGGGAAGAGCCCTCTGACCAGTGATTCCAGGGTATGAGACCCTAAACTTCAATGGTGGCTTTGGAGTTAGACCTGAGCCCAGATACAGGTAATACCCTTTCCAGTTGTGTGACTTTTTTTTTTTTTTTTTTGCACAATTTTATCTCCTTGAGCCTCAACTTTCTCATCTGCAAAGTGGGAAGAATGAAGCCTACCTGATAGGGCTATTGTGGGTGAGCTGCAAAATCTTAGTCAAGTGCTTGGGATGGAGTAAATGCTCAACAAAGGAGAGTGGTTATTACTGTTCTAGAAGGGAAGTGGGGGTACTCCTGGGGTGGGGCTGATTTCTAGACCTTGGTTTGGCCAGGAGTGAAGGTAGCAGGCAGAGGACAAAGGCTTGGCTGTAAGCAAGGGGCCCTAGGTCTCCTTCCCTCCCCCACTGTGCCCTGTTGTCTAATCCATGCTATTGAGCGACAGAAAATCAAAGTCCACAGAAGATGTATTCTTTATCACTTCCTTTGTCCATCCTTTCACTTAATTAACTCCAATCAGACATGCCAGAGTAAACTTGGCAGGGAGCTGGCCTCTCCTCGCCCCTTCACCTCAGAATTTGCTGCTTCTCCCTCTAGCCCCCACATTTAGGGGGTCACCCAGTTGCTCTGGCCCCACCTGCCCGTGGGGGGCAGCTACCCCAGGTCCACTGCAGTGGGAGCCCGCTGTGAAGTCCGAGTCCAGGGGACAGTGGGGAGAAGCCGTGTGCTGCCACTGCCTCCACCCCCGGGGACCTTCCGGGTCTCCATCCAGGAGAGCTGACGCTGGCACCTCCTTGGTAGTTTCTGGGCGAACAGCCACCTTGCTTCCTTGTGTCCCTCCCACTCAGGGGCCCAGCAAAGCCCACACACGCCACACGGGGGGAACTCAGCTCTGCTGTGTTTTTCTCTTCCGCATTCCAGGCTTGCCTGGCTCAGAACCTCAGCTTTTCCTGCCTGGGAGTGGGCCACCACTTAGGCCTGAATCGAGGTGCTGAGTCCTGTCCCTAGTTGACCAGCTGTCCCAGTCGGCCTTGGCCTGAGAGTCCCCAGGGTGCAGCAGAGTGGAGGCCAGGCCTCGTTTCAGGCTCTCCGTCCACCTGTACCCCTGTCCCAAATTTCTGTGTGCTTTGGACCCTTGAGCATCGTGAGCCTGAGGTCAGGAAAACCAGGGATCTGAGGTTTTCTCTGGATCTGCTGTTCCTCTCTGGGGCAGGCCCTTTTGTCTCTCTGGACCTAAGTTTTCTGACCTGCGAAATGGGGAGCATGGACCGGGTGATTCTCCAAGGCCCTATTATTATCGCCTTCTGTGCTCTTTCCAATTGCTCTTGCTCCTCTCGTGCTCACTCTGTCCACTCCTTCCCTCTCTCCCCTCCCCTCCCTCTCCATCGTTTCTTTCTTCTTTTTCTATCCCTCTTCTTCCTGCTTTCCTCCCCTCCCCTCTCGCCTTCTCCTTTTCATTTTCTCCCTCTCTGCTTTACCGTCTACCTCCAGCTCTTCTTCCTTCCCTCCTCCTTCTCCTCCTCCTTGGTTCCTCTCTCCAGCAGATCCCACCCTCTTCTCCCCAGGTTATCTGTTGAATTCCACACACGCCTGCACAGACGGGATCAATCTGAGACTGCCTTGCCTTCAGCTTATCTCTGCTCCAAATGATTGATTTTCCCTCTTTAAGAGTAATTTGCTGGTGAATTCCATGTATTGCAAAAACCCCTGTGAAATCTAATTCAATCCGATTGGCAGCTGGCACTTTGGAGAAAGAATACTAGAGAGCTGTCAGTTCCATTGCTAGCAGAGGTGTGTATTATTCGTCTACAGGAGAGGGCGCGAGGCGGGCAGGTGCTCCTCACCTGCTCGTGCACACCTCTCTCCATCTCTCCAGAGGGATCTGCTCTGTCAGTCGCACAGCCAGTCCCAGCACTTCTGGGAGATGAATTATATACAGTGTGCACCGGGTCCTTGCGTTAAAGTAAATGAGGGACAGACACTTTCAAATTCTGTTTTCCTAATTTGCAGCCCATTACCCTAGTACACCATGGGGATCTCACACTTCCGAAGCCCAGCTACACCTGATGGCCTCTTTCTTTGCGCCTGTCCCCACCCCTCCTGTCCCTGGGCACTGAGTCCCAACTCCAGTGACCCAGCAAAACCCATGTCACGTAGTGGGAGCTCAGCTGTTGTTTCTTTCTCTTCTGTGTTCCAGGCTTGTCTGGCTCAGAGCCTTGGGGTGGGCCCCCTCTCAAGCCTCTATCAGAGATGATGGGCAGTGCTCCTCATTGACCAGCTGTCCCAGTCTGTCTGGGACTAAGAGCGTTCCCAGGATGCTGGTTTAAAGTGCCAAAACCTTGGCAATCTCAGAAAAATTAGGACAATAAAGGTTCCCCTCTCTATAAGGAGAGTCTGAGAGCCCGCAGGGGCCAGCTGGCACCACTGCTCAGGTGGCGGCATCCACTGGGTGTGGAAATCAAGGAGTCTAAGCATCTAGTTCTAACCACACTAGCCCTTGAGTCCCACAGGTGGTCCACAAAGTCTGGGCTCACTTCAGGGGCTCAAGCCCCCAAGCAGCTCACACCAGCTGGGCCTTATCAATGAGGATGCGTGCACGGCTGACCAGCAGCTCAGCCCTGGTGTCTGTGCATCACAGGTGCCACTGGTGTCCACTGGATACAGCAAAGCTAACTGTGCCATCATCCCCAGAGACGGAACCAGACACTCTGACCTCATTCCTATGTCCCAGGCAAATAGTCATTTCTGGTGGGATCCAAATCTTTATTTAGGCTGCCCTGGACCTCTAGGGGCCTGAGCAATCAGCCCAGTGGGCACTTACTGAAACAAAGTGGCTTCAGGGGGTACTGGTCGGGAAGACTGCTAAGTCACTTCAGTCGTGTCCGACTCTGTGTGACCCCAGAGAGGGCAGCCCACCAGGCTCCCCCGTCCCTGGGATTCTCCAGGCAGGAACACTGGAGACTAGGCTCCCCCTGACAGTGCCTGTGGGTGTGGCCGAACAGCAAGCTTTATATGGAAGGGACCTTTCCAGGCCCATACATGCAGGGGACTGCTGCCCAGGCCAGAGGTACTGGATTGGTATCTTGAATGTAAAGGGCAGAGGGACCAAGTGAGATTCATGAGACCTGAGCTCTTAATTCTGGAACAATATGCTCCACCCCACAAGATCCCAAGGAATCCAGGCCATGCCCCCTCCCCCATCCTTTCCTCCCTCCCTCCCTCCTGCATGGGACCTTGTTTGAAGGAACCTGCCCTCAGTGGAAAGCTTGAAGAGTCCCCGTGGCCCTGCCTGCCAGCATGCGGCCACTTTTCTAATAATAAGGTCTGCTGTTCTGATCAGAATCTGCCAACTTGGATCTCACTCGCATGCCTGGCTTTAATTCCCTTTCTCGCTCCACCAGCGAACTCTGCACCAGAGTTTTGGCTGGGGTTGGGGCAGTGCGCTAAAGGGTAAGTGTACTCAGAGGTGCAGGGCGAACAGGCCAAAATGCAGGATAAAAGGGTGTGCATCCCCGTCTGCCCCAAGGCCAGAATCATCCTGCCCCTCCTCGGGGCACCTTCTGCAGAAGGCCATGTGGCCTCCTGGGCAGGGGGCAGCGGGAGGAGGATGAGCCTCGCTGGCGCTGGCGGAGGGGGGCTGTCCTCAGCTTCAGAGCAGGCAGGGGCAGGGTGTAGAGCTGGGCATGGACCCTGCACTGAGCAGCTGCCTGGCTCTGTCGATTTACCATGCTAAAACTATTTCCCTGTTCCCACAGAGAGAGAAATGTGGCAAGGCAAAGAAATCTAAACGCCTTATGGAAATCAGGAGGGGGACTCTGCCTGCTGCTAATCACACCACTTTATATTCCTCTGCCTCTCCAATAGTCAGTCCACCTTCAGCGTGCCTCTGGGTGGCAGGGGGGTTGCTGAGAGGGATCCCATTGCATCAAGAGGCTTGGGGTGGTGTAGGGTGGGTAGAACTCAAGACTGTTTAGAGGCCATGACCCTGGGTGTCTTGGGAGCCGGAAGGGAGTGGGTGAATTCATTTTCCTGCTCCCAGCCCTCTGCCCAAGTGGACTGCCCAGCCTTGGCGCCCCTTCCCTCAGAACACAGGCACCATAAGTGCCCTATGGAAAGCATCCTGGGCTGGAACAGGGCACTGGGCTCTAGGCAGATGGGTGACCATGCCTGATAACAGTGTCACTCAACTGCCCCGGGGCATCCTGAAGTCAAACCCAGGCACAGCTCAGGTTTGCAAAGAGCACTGTCTATATGACCCATGCCACGCCTTTCCAGGCACACAGCTATTGGACACATAGTAATTGTGGTTAAACAGACAAAGCAATACAGGCATGAGTGAATGAGCTGCGCGGTGTATCTGTGAATATACGGGTGTGAGGAAAAATGTCTGAAAATCGAGTCTCTAACACAGAGACTCAGAGAGAGAGCAGGTGAGGATGGTGGAGGAAATTCAGATAAAGAACTAAGTTCAGGAGCCTGGCCATGGTGGCAGATGGTGGCAGCTGCCACCCTGTCTTCCATCTAGGCTCTGACCTGGCCTGCCCTCTGAGCTTCTGCCACTTCCTTCCCTGGGATTCTAAATGCGAGCCTCGCTCCAGCCCTCAGCTTTTGCACAAACGCCACATCTAGCCCTCATCCATTAGCGATATCTGCCATCACCCTCGTCTCTGTCCCGTTTCTCCTTCTGTCCAGATTAACCAACCTAAAGATGAATCAGCTCTGAAGGTACCACTTGCACTCAAGAACTGTCGAAGGCTCCCAAGTGCCGACTGAATTGGGTTCAGACTCACTGTGGCACTCATGACCCTCCAGCCTACCTTTCTCGCTTTATAGGAGGGTGTATCACATACGTGTTGAATTAAATGACAGGGAGGGAAGGGCAGTGCTGAGTGTAAAATCCACCAGTAGTGTTATTTATGTTGGTGCTTTTCACATCATCTTTTTGGGGAAGATGAGGGTGGACAAGTCTTCAGTAATATAAATTTTTATAAATTTTATAACGAACATGCAGTGGAATTGATATCTGGGGGCATAGAGTTCTATAAACCTTAGAATGTATAGCTTGGCTTCCCCCATCACAACCAGGCTACAGATGTCCACCCCAACCCCAAACTCCCTTTTGCTCTTTCTTTCCAGTCATCCTCTCCTACCCTGAAACCCCTAGGAACCATTGATGGGTTCTCTGTCACTGGAGTTTTGTCTTGCAAGAATGTCACAGAATCACTCGGAAGCAGCCTTTGAGGCGGCCGCTTTTGCTCAGCAGAATGCCTTGGGAGATCCATCCGACTCTCACTTCACCTCGGTAGCCTGTGTATTTCAGCACACTCCCGTTTCTGTAGGATGAGTTCGCATATCTGC
This sequence comes from Bos grunniens, assembly GCF_055505025.1. Taxonomy (NCBI): domain Eukaryota; kingdom Metazoa; phylum Chordata; class Mammalia; order Artiodactyla; family Bovidae; genus Bos; species Bos grunniens. The sequence goes on from NC_141192.1 coordinate 18,447,172, forward strand.
CAGGACTGCGGAGCTGGGGGAGGAAGCCCTGCATCCCTCTAAGAGGCGGGCCATGCTGGTGCACTGGGGAGAGCTTTGAAGGTGGACTCAAGAAGACGGTTAAGTGGATTAAAAAGAAAAAAACAAAGCCTGGTGGGCTTGCTCGGTAAATGTTAGTGGATCTGGGCATTCCCTAACGAGGGTAATTAAGAGTCCTTGTGCTGAAAAGAGAAAAGTAAACACAGACACGTATGCTAACTGGGGACTACTGGTGGATGCTCAGGCAGCGCCTGCTCCCTCTGCGCTCCACTGCCTCAATCGTTCTCCTGTCCTTCAGTGCTCCCTCCTGGTCCTCCTCCTCCCTCAGGGGCGCTTCCTTCTCAGTGTCTCTGCCGTTTCATCCTCATCTCCCCTAACTGTGAGATGCCCTCCGGCTGCTTGGCCCCCAGCCCTGCTCTCTAGTCTACCTGTACCCCTCTCCTAGGTAAGCCCAGTTAGACCCCTGACTTTACGATTCAGACGCTGGCAACGATCCTGTTTCCCACTTGGCTTCCTGGCACTTATATCTGAATGTCTAACAAGCAGGTCAGACCTAACGTGTTGAAGGCTAACGTACAGCTTCTGCCTTCTCCTTACCAAAGCTACTGCTGCACTGTCTCAGGAAGTAAGACTCCAGGTTCCTAACTGCTCAAAGAGCTCCTGCAGCCATTCTCAGTTCAGTTCAGTGGCTCAGTCGTGTCCGATTCTTTGCGATCCCATGGACTGCAGCACGCCAGGCCTCTGTCCATCACCAACTCCCGGAGCTTATTCAAACTCATGTCCATTGAGTCAGTGATGCCGTCCAACCATCTCATCCTCTGTCTTCCCCTTCTCCTCCCACCTTCAATCTTCCCCAGCATCAGGGTCTTTTCAAATAAGTCAGTTCTTTGCATCAGGTGGCCAAAGTACTGGAGTTTCAGCTTCAGCATCAGTCCTTCCAATGAATATTCAGGATTGATTTTCTTTAGGATGGACTGGTTGGATCTCCTTGCAGTCCAAGAGAGTCTCAGGAGTCTTCTCCAACACCACAGTTTAAAAGCATCAATTCTTCGGCACTCAGCTTTCTTATAGTCCAGTGACCCTCATCCCCCTCTCCATCCCAGCAAATCCTCTCCCTTCAAAACAGGCCCTGGAGCTGTACACTCCCTACCCCTGTACACATCTTACTGCCCTTCCCTCCTAGGAATGGCCCTGTTCTGCTTTGTCTATGAACCCAGGCAGCCAGCACATTCTTACAGTTTTTGAATTGAGATACAGTTGATCACTTTAGCTGTCTTAATGTGTGCAGTTCAGCGGTTTTGAGTATATTCACAATACTGTACAATGACCACCTATATCTAGTTCTAAAATATTTTTATCACCCTGAAAGGAAATCCTGTTCTTTAAGCAATCCCTCTTCATTTCCTTTCCCTCGGCCCCTGTGACCACTGGTGTGCCTTCTGCCCCTACGGATTTGCCTGTTCTAGACACTCCACGGAAGTGGAATCACCCACGAGGGGGCTGTTTGCACCTGGCTTCTCTCACCTAGCATCCTGTTTTCTAGGCTCTGTGTTACATCCTGGCTCAGAACTTCAGTACTGTAACAGATCTACAGTATTTCACTGTATGCCACACTTGTTCACCACTGTATACCACATCTGTTTGTCCACTCATCAGGTGCTGGGTATTTGCGTTGTTTTCAGAGTCTGTCCTCTTGAAAAACTGTAGTCAGATGAAGTCTCTCATTCGCTGCTCACTGCCTTCCTGCTGAGCCCTGACAGCAGCCAGGCCCGTCCGCCTCCTCCGCTACCCACGCGCCTCCGCCGCTACCCACGCACCTCCGCAACCTGCAGCCACACTCCTGCTCCACAGCCACCACCCCAGCTGCTCCCTCTGCTGGGAGCGCTCTTCCTCCAAATATCCACAAAGCTCACCCCCACTTTACTGAGGTCTCTCCACAGACATCATCTTATTGGGAGACTTCCTCTGACCCCTTCTCCTCCCCAGCACTCCCTCAGGCCCCTCACTGTGCTGTCTTTTTTTCCATGGCTCCTCTCACCACTTGACATATAATAATATATATCGATTTGTTTCTTTAGTCTTTTACTGCCCAAGGGCTGTGCTCACTTATGAACAGGGCCTAAAAAGCACGTGGGACGCAGTAGGTGTTCAACAAATACTCGCTGAATAAGTGAACAAATGATCCATTCCTGCCTTCCACTCAACGTGGGAGCTGCTCTAGGGCAGCCCTCTCCTGCCCTTGGCCTGGGCACTCACTGCACAGCAAGCTTCACTAGCCGCTGTGTGCGTTGGCCCTGCTCTGTGACCTCAGGTGGAAGGTTCCTCTCCGAGCCCGTGTAAGAAGAGCAGAGGTGACATGTGCCTGCTGACACCAGGCTCTGGGCCCTCATCAGGATGAAAGAGAGGAAATGTGCTCTGCTCTGTGCTAGAGTATCTTTCCAACCTGGGACATGTGCATTCGGCAATACTCATCTCAAAAACTTCTCACTTCCAATTCTTTTTTCAAATTCACTGGGGAAATTAAGGCCTAGAGAGGAAGGAGGAAAGCTTCCCCCAGGCCTTCATGGACAGTGACGATACAGCCACGAAACCCTGCCTGGCATGGAAGGCCTCCCACCCTCTCGCACCCCGCTCCTGCACCATTCTCCCCTCTCCGGGGACAGAGGAATGTAGGGGAGGAGGCTCCCTGCCCTCCGTGGCGGCCGGCCTCACTGCAGCAGCCCTGTGGGGCCCTGCGCTCCCTATGCCTGCTGACAAGGAGGTTTCCCAGCCCATGATCATGGTGATGGGGAGGGACACCAGCCATAGCGCCCAGCCACACTGTGCTTACCCTTACACTTCAAGTCGGGGATGAACAAGACAACCACCAATTGCTACTGGGGCCATGATGGGGGGTGGCGAATGGGGCAGGCGGGGGAGGGTGGAAGTCAGAAACCACCATTTGGAGTGAGGCTGGGCTCAGCAGGGCCCATGGTGAAGGGGCACCAGAGTGGGCATGACCCAGCCAAGTAGCGATGCAGACAGGGTGAAAGTTGTTAGTTCTGCTTCTGATCTGGGTGGGGGTCTTCAGGGAGGCCAGCTGCTGCTTTTAGGCAGCACGACTCTGAGGATAAAATGATACATTCCAAGGGGAGGTGTGGGTGTGGGGAAGGGAGCTGAGTGAGAGGGGAGCAGTTCCCCAGATACAACACGGACGATGACCTCCAGCGGCTGGTGGGGACTTCAGAGCCACAGGTACTGGGGTGGGGAGGAGTGAAGTATGGGTGTTGGCCCTACCTCACACCCCCCCGCCAAGGCTAAGGGGCCTGGTGTAAATAGCACGCTAATTAGATTTACGGTGAGACTAAATTAGGAGGTGTCTGAATCACGCTGAGGATACCCTCTGGTCCTGGGAGAGGCTAGGGCTTAGCATGCTGGGAGGAATCACACCACAGGATGCAGCCACGCACAGAAAAATCCTAATAATCATCGTCGTCATAATAAGAACCTCAGCCAAGGCAACTGGGGAGAAATTAATGGGAAAAAGCACTAATGGGGCCGCCCTGCTCCCCCTGGCTTCCCTTTCAGAGTGGCTTTGCTTTGAAGCCAACAGATGTTTTCCTGGAGAGCCTAAATCTTGAGAGAGGAACCCTAGGAATGTGCACTGAAGCCAGGACAGGGCCAAGGTCGCGCAGACAGACCCCTGCCTGCTGCAGAGGCAGTGTTCACCCAGGTCCCAGCCGTGTTGACTGCTTTGTGGGGGTGCTTAACCCCTGCTCTGCAACAGAACCCGAAGGAGCAGTGGGACGGCCACCTGGCTGGGGGAAGACGGGTTAGGCTGGCCTCCTCTTCTCTGTGTGCCTGGTCTTGGTCGTTCCCTGGGCCAGATCACCCAACCCCTCCCTCCTGGCTGCTTTGCTTCAGTGATGAAGTCATGAGCTGGATGAGGCACCCAGAATGTTGGAGGCACTCCATCTACTGCCTTTATATCCCCTGGGGGATTCAGTGGGAGGTGGGAGATTTCCCAGATCCCAGTTATCTCCCTAATGGAGCGGAAAGAAGGGCCTGGATGACTGGATAATCGTACATCCACAGGGAGCAAAGACCTACATGTGCCTCCATGGATGCTGGCAGTCTGCCCCTCCCTTCCCTTCCCTCCACCCCCTCTCCCCCACCGCCAACCCCACCCCCCCACCCCTTCAGTGCTTCTATAGTTTGGTTTTCAGCTCAAATTGCTTTGGAAAATAGGGAAGCAGAGGTCTGTGCCTTGGGTCATACTGGCAGGCAAGGAGAGCTCAGGACAGCGGAGATCACTCCCTGGGGTGCCAGGGATGTATATTTCCTGTGCCTCTACTGCAAAGTAGATGCTGGTGGGTGGATTTATGGGGCCTGGGTGAATAGTGGCCTGGAAGCTCCACAGCCAGAAAACGGACCCTCAGCTGAATGTGTGACATGGAGAAAATGGCCTCCCTGTTCTCACCCACCTCACCCTAAATGGATATTCAGTTCAGGATGGCAACTCTGAGAACCAGTGGAAGGTTGGCCTTACAGCCAATGCCTGAGGAGGAAGCTGGGCTGAAGTGTGGCAGCTACTGAGGACAGGAATTAAGGAGGGGTCTTCCATCTTTTTTGTGCCATGGACCCTCTGGAGGTCTGGTAAAGCCCACGGACCCCCTTCAAGAGAATAACATTTTATTTGCATAAAATAAAATACAAAGGACCACAATGTCGATTAATTATCTTGAAACACAGTTATCAAAGTACTTTAAAAGGGTATTATAGTACCGTTACGTGCTTCTTAATGCATGAAACAATAAGATTTGGCAGCGGGTCTAATATATGCTGTAATTTCAAAGTAGTGATGAGTGTAAATGGTGTTTTGAGATCCCTGTGACACTTGTAATGTGATATGAAAATATCTGAGATTTCTCTTGGGCTCAGAGTCACAGGTACTCCTAAGGCTGCTGTGATTTGTTTCTATTTCATGATCAAAGAGATCTCAGAAGTTCAGGTAGAGGTGAGCAAAAATAAAGATGCAGATTTTTCTCCACCCAGGGTCAAGGATGCCTTGGAGAGTCATTGGGCTCCCACTCCTGGATTCAGAACCCCTGGACTGAAAGGAAGTCTGGGAGGGACTTGAGGGGCCAGCACTGCAACCCTGCAGGGCTGTGTGGGGAGAAGGGCCAGAGGAATCGCAGGCCGGACAGGCCAACTAACGGGAGCGAATGAGAAAATGAATTTAAGTAAATACGAGGTTATGGACTGGGCTCCCTGACAGGCCTGGAACACATGTGGAATGGAAAATGAGGGTGATAGATAAAAATGAAGCCAAGACGGACAGGAGAGCGAGAGCAATCTCTCCTTCTCACTGCCGCCTCGCAGCCCCGCCTCATCCCTACAAATAAACGGAGCATTCTGGAATACGGTCTTTTCTCCTCATCATTTGCCTTCTTTTACTTGTTTGTTCTGTGATGTTTTCTCCTTGGGGAGGTGGGTAATGCTGGTTTTTTTCTCCTGTGCCCCTCAAACAAATGAACTATGTCATCCCCTGCCTGAAATAGGAATTAGCTCCTGCCAGATGTGTCCCTGTTCACCCCTGCAGGGCAGCCACCCCCGCCATCTCACCTCCCCCTCACCTTCCTACCAGCCAGGCTGGAGGTGCAGGACCCACCTGCTCTGGCGGGACCAGATCTCTGAGCATGGGAAGCCCTGGCTGTAAACGGGGAGACTGGCAGCACAAGCAAGAAGCCCAGGGATGTTTAGGGCCAAGATCTGAGGCCCATTGGCTGTGCCACCTTAGGGAAGCCCCTTAACTTCTCTGAACCTCAGCTTCCTTTTCCCTAGAAATGACACAATAATACACATATCTTCCAGGGCTGGGAGTAAGAATTTTTAGGATTTTAAGAGTATTTTTTATGGGCCAGGCACGTCTAAATACACATATGCTGCTGCTGCTGCTAAGTCGCTTCAGTCGTGTCTGACTCTGTGGGACCCCACAGACGGCAGCCCACCAGGCTCTCCCGTCCCTGGGATTCTCCAGGCAAGAGTACTGGAGTGGGGTGCCATTGCTTTCTCTGAAATACACATATAGGCCCACTTAATCCTCATAATGGTTCTATGAGGTAGATACTATTACCACCTCCATTTTCTCCCAACAGTTTCAATTTTTGTAGATTATTTGATTTAATTTCAATCACAGTCATTAAGAGAAAAGAAGTAAAAATAATAGGGAAATGTAAAAGCGTATATATCCCCAAATTGGGGTGACAACTACATCTAGACTTGAACAGCGCTGGGAAGTCTCACGTTGACAGCAATCTGGAGTCCCAGTTGGGAAAGGGTCCTGGGCAGTGCATCTACCCCACTGGTGAGACTTCAAATTGTGCTGCCTCCATTTTTCAGGTAATAAAACTGAATCCATGAGGGTAAACAAGTCTCCTAAGGTTACACAGAAGAAAAATGGCAGCGTTAGGGTTTGAACCCAGGTAGTCTGGCTTTGAAGCCCTTATTTTTTAACAACTCTAATTGGCTCTTTCTTCCTAACCCGTAAAGTGATACCCCAGATAGTATCAAATAAAGAAGCACGTTGTGGGGGGAAGAGGCTGGGGGCGGGGGATGAGGCCCACAGAGGTACCGGGCCTATGCACCCAAAGTGGGGAGCTGAGGCGACTGGGGCAAGAACAGGGGAGAGACGATGGGCCGACATTGGGCAGCAGTGTGGGGTGGTTAGGGAAGCTTCGGGAGGCGCCCTCCCTCTTCCCACCCAGGTCCTCTTGGACAAAAAGAATGTTAGGGTTTATAGTCTTAAGGCTCACTGGTCCAACCCATGGTTTCCCAGAGGTGGTCACAGAGAGAGGACAAGGCTTGCCTGGAATCCCTCTGTGAGGAGGCTGGGACCTGGCTTCCCTGCTCTCTCTACCACCATCTTTCCTGGGCAGTCCAGGCAGGTCTGGTAGCAGAGGGCTATGGCCAGAGTTCAAAACCCTGGGTCAACTTGAACATGGGAGAGCCTCTGTCACAAAGACTGAAGATGGCCACTCAGTGTCCTGAGAAGTGTTCTGGAGGCATTTCTTGTAGATTTTTTAGGTTTCATTATAAAGGGTCTGGGGTTCTCTGGCTTCTTGCAAACACTTAAGAGGAAACTGGCTAAAGGGCAGGAGAGCCTCAAGTCAGACACCAGGATGCACCTGCCAGCTGGAACAGTGGGCAGTGGAGGTGGGGGTGTTTCTCTGTTTCCGCCCATGGCCCCTGTCAGCCCCCCATTTTCAACACAGCCATCAGGGAGCTCCTTAACAAAGATGACTCAGAGCATGTCAGCTGGTTCCCCTCCATGCTCACAGTCATGGAAGAACACCTTCCTGAGGCTGGCAGGCCTGGCCTGGCCCCTGATGATAGCACCAGCCTTACCTCCTGCTGCTCACTCAAGCTCCCTGGACCACCCCACCAGCTTCTCTGCTCCTTGGAAATACCTACAAGGTTGGATCCCTTGTAGGGGACCTCTGCCCTTGCAGGGGAGCACACTCCACAACTCTGTATGGCTGACCCCTCCACATCACTGAACTGCAGCCCCAAGAGCACCTTTTGGGAAAGGCTTCTAGGACTCCTGAATCAAAAGTAGTCCCTCTACCCACTACCTATCACTCAGCTTGTTTCCTGACTTCCTGATGTTGGCACCTACTCCTCTAGCTTCCCCCCTAGAATGAAATAGAAGCTCTTGGAGGGCAGGGACCACATCTTCAGCACCATTTCCCCAGTGGTGAGAACACAGTAGGTACAAAATAACGTTTGTTGACTGAATGAATGCATCATCCCCCACCTGTGTATATTTCAATATATTTCCTTAGAAATGCCAGGGGCAGAGGGTGGCCAACAAATTAATGAGGTCTGAAGGCCATTCTTTAATGACTATAATTCCCAGGGCCGGGCAGTAGAGACCTCTCTGGGCAGGAATACTGGCACCCCACCCTACACCCCAACCCTCTCTCCTGCAAACATATTCTTAAGCACAGTAGCAATTCTGTTCCAAGAAGCTGTGGGTCAGAAGTAAAGTGCATCAAATGCCCCCAGCTCCTGAGAAGAAAGGCAGGAAGTAACACGGACGGTATTTCTACTGACGAGCATGCAAGAAGAATTCTCCGTTTGTTTTTTTTTTTTTTTGAATTCTCCGTTTTTATCCCCGTCAACTGGGTAGGGTCGTGCATAGGGCAGAAACAATATTTTTTAAGAACCCCTTTGCTGGAATTTGTAAAGCAGCAAGCCACATGGATGGGCTTCCACACTCCCTGCCTTCAGTCCCCAACCCTTCAGGGTCAGAATGCAGATTAGAAGAGTGGCTTTTTAGGACAAGTGAACGGAAACTTCCAACCCTCCCAATCAATGCAGATGGGAACACGCGACAGCCTGTGTCTAGCTCAGCTGTAGGCAGGACCTGGGGAGGGCTGCAGGCACGATTAGGAGAGGAAAAGTTGACCAAAGTGGAGAAACAGCAGAGATCATGTCGAGGGCAAGGGAGCGGGTAACAATGTGGTAGGAATCCAAGTAGGTAAGTGTGTAGTTATTTCCTGTGGCTTCCAAGAGAAGAGCAAGGAGGAGACAAGAGAACGCCCAGCTAGCGGAATGAGGCTGTCGCAGCCTTTAATTTGGAGCTCAGAAATGAGCTCCTGTACCAAGGCTGACTCCTGGGGCCTGTACCTAGAGACTTTTTGTGTGATTTGCATTACAACCATCTATTTGCATCTCAACTGTCACAAGGTGTAAATGGGTGGTTGTTGGTCTCAGCCCACCCCAGCCCTTTCTCCTCTGGCTTTTATGTGTTTTCTATAGCTGGACAAAGGGGAGGAAATTACTCAGACTTGACAATGGAGATGGAGTCCTTGGGGCAGAGAAAGGTTCTCTTTCAAGCACCTTTAGGTGCATTTAAGGGTCTGGCAGAGCCCAAGATTCAGCAAGAGGCTGAGCAGAGTCTGGAGGTGATGGCAGGCATTATCTAGTCTTTGTGAATTAGGTCAGCATCCTTATTAGGAACGGCTGCCACAAAGGCCTGACTGAGACGTTAAACTGCTTCCTCCTTCCCTTTCAGTCTTGCGTCAGCAGCCTCTACTGCCCCACAGTGGACCTCTCAGCTCACCTTCCTACACAAACTCAGTCGAATTTGGGCTTCAGCATATGGGTACTGACGATGACTCAGTTTGGATAAAGCTCTGGGCTACTTCATTGCTTCTTTTATCATTCAATCGTGCGTTCTACTCAACCAAAATATATTTTTGCAGTGCCTCCCAAGTGCCAGGCAGAGTGTGAGGCACTGGGTGGTTACACGGGTGAGCAAACAGACGTGCTCCAACCCCTGGGTCATTCAGTCTAACAGGGAGACAGACACTCTTGAGATCACCACACCAGTAACTGCAAAATCACAAGCATGGTGAGTGCAAGGGAGAATCGTGTCTTGGAGAATCTATGACAAAGGGACGTGAGCTCTCCTCATGTCCCTTCTCCAGGTCTGCTCGATAAACATTCTCCTGCCATACCTAGCAAATCCAGAGTCACTTTCAACCCAGAAACAAATCCCAACAGATGGAGTCTCCCCTCAGCAAGAGAAGTCAGAGGAATGACAAATCTTTTGCAACAGCTCTTGCTTCCTCCTTGAGGTTCTCTGATTTTCTCCAGACCTGGGACACTTGGGCCATGCTGTGCATGCCAGTACCCTCTGTCTTGTGTTCCCGCTGGCCCTGTGGCTGAATACTCCACGCTGGGAACCTGAGGTCTGACCATCAGTACCCAAGACCAGGCTTTGGGAGCATTCACCCGGGCAGATCTGACCCCCACCCCCCAAGGTTTGGAGAGTGGAGAAGAAATGGGAGCTACAAAAGAGCAGGGCCACTGAGACAGCAATTTTTCTCTCCTTCTTATTTAGGAACCAGCCCAGGACCACATCTGGGGGGTCTGGGTACAGCCCTACTGGGAAACTGGAGGAGGGCCCAGTGTCCTCCACTTAAGGTCAACTGGAGGTGACCTTAGGGTGGGATGGTCTGGGCTGCTTCTCCTCCTCTCTCCCTGCACCTTGCTGTGCCCTGGACAAGTGTGACCCTGTGGGAAGGAGGCCAGTCCTGTACTGTTAGGGACACTGGCCAAACCCCAGCGGATCAGGGTCCCTGCCATCAGCATTCCTACAGGTGCTTTAGACAGGATTCCCAGGAAGGGAGCCTGAGGTAAAACCCAAGGGCACAGGCTAACCTTGAAATCCCACAAGTCGAGGTGAGCGGGCCCTGCCGGGGGTGGTGCCCCTGCACCCATATGGTGAACACCTGTGTGTGGCCGGCACATGCCAAGTCCTGCACACTCTCAGCTGATCTCCTCCTCTCCCCACACCTTGCTGCTGTCCTTTGTGGCAGACACAAATATTTAGCCGCTTACCTCCATCCCCCGGCCTTCGGGTAGCGAGGTAGGGGCACATACCTAGTGCTGGGTGATGGGCCTTCAGCAGAAGTCACACTTCTGAGATCAAGCAAAGAAGAGCCGGAGCTTAACCCTGTGGCTGCCTCCAAACGCAGCCACAGTCCTGCAGAGTGTGCGCCTAAGTGGCCACACCGAAGGGCTCTCCCTGCCAACCCTGGCTGGGCAAGCAGTCCGAGGGAGAATAAACTGCTCTTGCAGGGTTAATTTGTTCCTGTGATAGAAATTGACTATTTTTTACTACACAGGTGAGCAAAGTGAGGCTTAGAAAGGGTCAATGAGTCATCCAAGGTTACGGAGCTAATAAATGGCAGGTTTGGCCTTGAACACAGGCCCCGGCTGATTCCTTGGCTTGGCACTCAAGGCTCCCCAAGGTCTGTGTCCCAGCCCACCTTCCCAGCAGGCTACTCCACAATCCCTGATCAGTTGCACAGGTTACTGCCTGTTCCTTTGATCCACATACAGCTTTCTCCCTCTGGTCCTCTCTGGGGGCCACAGCCTGGTCCCCCGTCGTCCTGAGCACTTTTTTACCACCTGACTTACCCCAAGGCTTAGCCCTAGTCCCCCTCCTAGGGCAGAGTCTTTCCTGACCCTCCCAGTCCCTGCTTGCCTCCTCCTCAGCTGAGCTCTGGAGCCTCACTGCCTACAGTCACTGGACCCTGGACCAGTGTTTCTGGTGTCTCTCTTCCCTTGGGCATTATCATCAGCCTGAAACCAAAGATGGGACTTTCTCCTGAGGTTCTCATTCACACAGCAGTCTCTAAAGGGGGTCTGGTCTTCTGGGGAATACAACGTGATCCATGGGGAGTGAGAACATGTCAGAACCTGTTTTTACACCTGTTTATCTCCACCGTTTAAACTTTCTACATTATTGCATATGTTTTAAAATTACATATTATATTTGCATAAACACATTTGGCCCCATGGGGCAGGGACCAAAGATCCCACTTCCTGGATTTCCTTAAGTCATCAAATATAGCTCCTTGTAAACAATAGGTGCTCAGTACATACTTCAGTTATCTCAAAGAGGTAGGTTTCAAAAGACTCAGCGGGACAAGAAGGCATATCATATGTGTACACATGTAAGAAATGTGACTGGGCATATACGCGTGCACGCGTGCACACACACACACACACACACAGAGGCACTGACTTGCCCTTGTGAACCTGAGTCCTTGGGGGGATTGGGTACAGTTGAGAGAAGCTGACAGGAGAGGGGCCCCAGGCCTGGAGTAAGGCCAGTGAGAGCGCCTCACGTGAGGAGTAATTGCAGAGAAGCACCTCTGGCGGGAAAACCTAATGGAATTCCTGAGCAGAGTAGGCCGGGAGAGCAGCGGTAATAAATAGAAGTCCTATTAAGGTTGTGACTGCTGACGGGCAAGGGAGGTAGGGCAAGGGGAGGCATCCAGGCCAGCAGCATGACACGGGGTGGAGCTGGAGCCCCCGCCTCCTGGAGCTCCCTCTAGAGCTGTCTCTCTCACTCAGGACCCACGCCTTCCCTCACTGGCCCCAACCCCCAAGTTCCGGGGCAAGGGGGTGCAGGCATCCTTGTGGCCTGGGATCCCCTGGAAGGTACTTGCACTACTTGCAAGGAAAAGGTGGGGTTGTTATCACCCCCAAAGCAGGAATATTCCAAATTTCCAAAGTCACCATTTATATAAGAGCCTCTCCCTTTTAAAATGTCTATTTTCTGCATGTATGTTTCATAATACACATACTAGGTTAGTACGATGATCACACATATAAATTTCTAAAATAGAACTATACATTGGAGGTGTGTGCTCAAACACTTTGTGCAGGATTTTTGCAGCCTTATTTATCCTCAGCACGTAGCAGGGGAGGGCGAGGCAAAGTTTTTTTCTATTTTATAGATGGGGACCTGAGAGCCCAGAGATCCCTGGTGTCCCCCCCAGGGTTGCACAGCCCAGACGGGGTGCAGGACTGGACACCACATTTTAAGGGACTCACCTCGTCCTTGTCTACCACCTGGATGAAGAGGGGGAGAGCAAAGCCGACCTGTGCCAGCTCAGTGATGGCCACGCTGTACTCAGAGCTGTTAAACTCTGGGGCGTTGTCATTGATGTCAATCACCAGGATGTTGAAGGTTGTGGTCACTGTCGCGTCAGATGGGGTGCGGTCATCATTCAGCTCTGTGCCCTGCAGACAGAATAAACATGCCAGGGATAAAGGTAGCCATGATCACAATAAGAGATGTCATTCATTTGGGCTTTTTCAATGCTGGGCACTGCACTTTATGTGAATTATCCCACCTCATCTTCACCATAACCCCAGGAAAAAGATTCTACCACTCAGTTCAGTTCAGTTCAGTTCAGTCGCTCAGTCATGTCCGACTCTTTGCGACCCCATGAATTGCAGCACGCCAGGCCTCCCTGTCCATCACAAACTTCCAGAGTTCATTCAGACTCACGTCCATCAAGTCGGTGATGCCGTCCAGCCATCTCATCTTCTGTCGTCCCCTTCTCCTCCTGCCCCCAATCCTTCCTAGCATCAGAGTCTTTTCCAATGACTCAACTCTTTGCATGAGGTGGCCAAAGTACTGGAGTTTCAGCTTCAGTATCATTCCCTCCAAAGAAATCCCAGGGCTGATCTCCTTCAGAATGGACTGGTTGGATCTCCTTGCAGTCCAGGGGACTCTCAAGAGTCTTCTCCAACACCACAGTTCAAAAGCATCAATTCTTCGGTACTCAGCCTTCTTCACAGTCCAACTCTCACATCCATACATGACCACAGGAAAAACCATAGCCTTGACTAGATGAACCTTTGTTGGCAAAGTAATGTCTCTGCTTTTGAATATGCTATCTAGGTTGGTCATAACTTTCCTTCCAAGGAGTAAGCATCTTTTAATTTCATGGCTGCAGTCACCATCTGCAGTGATTTTGGAGCCCCCCAAAAATAACTGACACTGTTTCCACGGTTTCCCCATCTATTTCCCATGAAGTGATGGGACCGGATGCCATGATCTTCATTTTCTGAATGTTGAGCTTTAAGCCAACTTTTTCACTCTCCACTTTCACTTTCAAGAGGCTTTTGAGTTCCTCTTCACTTTCTGCCATAAGGGTGGTGTCATCTGCATATCTGAGGTTATTGATATTTCTCCCGGCAATCTTGATTCCAGCTTGTGTTTCTTCCAGTCCAGCATTTCTCATGATGTACTCTGCATATAAGTTAAATAAGCAGGGTGACAATATACAGCCTTGACGTACTCCTTTTCCTATTTGGAACCAGTCTGTTGTTCCGTGTCCAGTTCTAACTGTTGCTTCCTGACCTGCATACAGATTTCTTAAGAGGCAGGTCAGGTGGTCTGGTATTCCCATCTCTTTCAGAATTTTCCACAGTTTATTGTGATCCACACAGTCAAAGGCTCTGGCATAGTCAATAAAGCAGAAATAGATGTTTTTCTGGAACTCTCTTGCTTTTTCCATGATTCTACCATTAGCATCTCTATTTTACTGATTCCTGTTACTGATGGGGAAACTGAAACTCAGAGAGGTTAAGTGACTTATACAAGGACACACAGCCAGAGTAGGTGTTAAACTCAGGCAGTGGGTTGAGGTGGGGTGAAGAGGACAAGACAGATTTCAGGGTTCATCTGGAGGTAAAGGGATGAAAATGATGCCAAATTATTCATTTGGCAAATGATGAAATTGAGGCTGAGAACATTTGTGCTAGCAGATAATCAAGACTTAATTCAGCACCTGCTATAGACTGAACACTGTGCGGGCCCTGTGGGGGTCCTAGCTGGACTCAGACACCTGGGCACCCAGTCTCTGGACCAGATTCGCTGGGCCACCAAGTAGCCATTCCCAGACCTTCTGAACCAGAATCTCTGGGTGAGAAGCTCAGGACTAGGTATCTTTTACTAGCTTCCCAGAGGACTGGGATTCACAGCCAAGTGGGGACACTCTACATTATATTTTACAGAAAGATGGAAAAGCTGAGCTCAGGGTCCCACAGTGAGTTGGTGGTGTTGCTGGGACTGTGGAGTGGCTCTCTCACACTGGAGCTGCCTGCCTCTGGAGGAAGGGAACAGACAGGAGAGGAGGCTGAGAGGCACCCTGGGGCTTGGAATTGGATGGGGAAAGGCTGTGTTAGCTCGCCCTCTCCCACTGGCCCACGTGTGGACAGCAGGTAGATAGGACAGAGCCAGTGGGAGAGTCAGAGCTAATCAATCCATCGCTGCCACAGGCCTTCTCAAAGTCAAGGAGAACAGTGCAAGGCCAGGCTGGGGGCACTATCTTTCCCATGCCAGAGAAGGGCCTTCTTCCCAGAGCCCCCCTCCCTGGTCCTTGTATTAGCCCCTCTCTAAATCGAAGTCTGGGGCTGGGGAGGACGCCTGCGGCCCAGGCAGCATCCACACCCTAAATGGGTTTCCCAGGGAATGCCTCAGCAAGTCATTGATTTTAATTAAAACCAGCCATGAGTAGCAGGGGGCTGCAGGAGGTGGGGGGCTGTGGCTCTGTCATACCTTCTGGGGTGGGGACTACTGCCGCTTTGGCCTCTCCCTTCTGCATTGCTCTTTCCTAACCAGCTAATATCCCCCAGGAAAGCCATGAAAATTAGATACAGGGGAAAACCCCAGAAATGGGGTAACTCTAAGAATCCAAGTTGGCTGTAAGAGAACTTGAAATCACGGGGTAACAGAAAGGACAAGAGGATGCCCACCCACTCCGGGCCTCCTCATCCCCTGAGATGCGGAAGAAAGCCACAGTTCTCTGCGGTCATCAGTAAGGGCTCTGAGATGGCCAGCAGGGTCCCTGACAAGGCCCACATGTGACAAGCTCTGGTCCTTCCTGGCAGGGGCCTGGGCACAAGCCCCGGTATGGGAACAGCAGTGATGTGCCTCCTGGAGCCTCCACCTTGGGCACCACTGGAGGCTGGCACCAAGGCATGGGCATCCCCTATACCCAGGATGGAGGTGTCCGGCTCTCACCTTCACGGTCAGGATGAAGCCATGGCTATACAGGGGGTTCTCCCGGTCCAGCAGGCCATTCAAGGTCAGTGCCCCACTGATGTAGTCCAGGGCAAAGATGCTGTTGGTATTCCCTGTGAGAGAGAAGAATTCAGGGTGTGACTGGGGCCCAGGGCAGGTGGACAGGGGGCTGGCGCTGGGATTCCTTTCTGGGGCTCAAGGACTAATCAGTAACTTAAAGTCGATGCTGGTTCCAGGAGCAATGAAAAGAACCCTGGGATACAACAGAGCACACAGCCCAGGCAGCAGACGACACTGAATCACAAGCTGAGAACATTCTGCCTGTTCCGTCTTCCTCGAGGCTCTCTGACTGAGTTAAGGAGAAAGTCTTGACTTGGTGTATATATGTCTTTAACACCCTCTCTAACATTTGCTTCTTTTCCTCTTTAACACAGAGAGAACAGGCTTCAGGATCTGTAATGAGTCATTACTGCTACGTCTAAATACCTGTGTACCCCAAGACTCTGTATGGTGAAATCCCAGTCTCCAAAGATGGTAGTAGGTGCAGTGAGCAGGTGGGGCTTCTGGGCTTAGGTCATGAGGGTAAAACCATCCTGCACGGGATTCATGCTTTATAAGAGACCCCGGAGAGCTCCCCTGTCCCTTCCTATATGAGGATTTAGCAGAGAGGCGCCATGTGAACCAGGAGGCGGGTGCTCACCCTGCTGTGCTGGCACCCTGAACTCAGGCTTCTAGCCTCCAGAACGGTGAGAAATAAATTCCTACAGTTGCCAAGCTACCTGGGCGATGGCATTTGTTACAGCAGCCCCTGTGAACTAAGGCAGTAGCCTTGTTTTGTTTCCTTGTGTTCATTTTTATGGTCATTCCCTGTTCTATTCTGTCCTTTCTAATCTATTCTATTTTACTCTAATTTTCTATAAGGCAGTGATATAAAGTTTCCCTTTATGATAAATATAAGTTAAAAACAAAATTCAATTTTAAGTTTTAAGTATTTATTAAAATTTAAAATACACCTTGAACGTACTGGCAAAAATCACACATAAATGGCACCGGCTCAAGCATACCCTTACCCTACTCCTTCCCACCAACTTTCTTTTGTGCGCCCCTACAGGCACCCCAGCCCTCACAGTGGTTTCTGCAGGGTCCTCAAATCCAGTCCTGCCTCTTGTCTTTCATTATCCACCTTATCTCTCGGCCTTACCTCCTGTGCTCCCACCCAGTGCCAGCCCCTCCTCCCCCTCCTCCAGGAAGACGGTCCTAATCTCTCTTACTGACCCTCCAGCCCCACAGGCTGCAGCCACTGCTCTGTTTGTTCCCCAGTTGCTTCCTGGGTGTAACTGGGCACTTTCCACCCAGCCTAAAAGCCCCCTGAAGGTGGGAGGCTTTCAAGACTGTTCTTCAAGGTACCCAGCCAGTGCTGGGTGCACAGATGTAAGCAAGTTTCTGAAGGACGGCTGCTCCCAGTTCACCTGAGCCCCCACCTGCCCTTGTGCCCTTCCCATCAGCCTGTGAGTTCACTGGAAACTCCCAATTCCACTACTTTCTCTTCTTCATTAACCAGTGTGTTGGTTCATTCAAATATTCACTGCCATTCATTCACATTTTCAGCAGTCCCCTGGACAGGCCATCCCATGGCCAGGCCCAGTGCTTGGCACTGTGGGGGACACAGAGGTCACTCTGCCAGGAATTCTGATGCTGAAGCGATTATAGCCTCGTCAGAGAGTGTTGACATCCATAAGAATCAGTATCTCCTTTCTATAAATCATGCACAAACCAGTAGCCTTTGTTGAATGATGTTCCTGCTGCAGGAAGAGGCTGTTCACACAGGGGAAGGCTTAAAGAAGGAAAGCTGCATGGAGGAGGTCCCATTAATTCCCTGCACCACACCATTGGCTAGCTGTGTGACCTTGGGCCACTTATCTAACCACTCTGTATCTTGGTCTCATTTGTAAAATTAGGATAATAATGGATCTATCTCATAGGGCTGTGAGAACTAAATGAATGTGAAAAAAAAAAAATACACGTGTACAGACTTGGAACTGTTCCTGGCACAAAATAAGTACTTAATAAATGTTGTTTGAGCTGGAACTGGAAAGACAGGCAGGACTGGGGAAGGGGTGGATGGACTCTGATTCCATAGGTAGGAACTAACATCCAAGCCCCCGATACACAAGGTAGACGCCAGGATGGCCCATGGAGGCTGCTGTATCTCCCCACTGGGTCCCTTCCCCAGCTCCAAGGGATCTATACACAGTAGGACCTCAGATCCTCTCTTGGATTAACTAGGGGGAAAGAAGAGAGGAGACGACATCCCTCTCTAACTTTAGACTGAGGCAGGGGCTGTTCTCGGCTGGCCCATGCTGGTCAGCAAGGTGGCCCACTCCCAGCCCATCCTCCTGGGCTCCTGCAGCGGCTGCCCAAGGCAGGGGAGAGGCTGCTGGTGGAGGAGCCCATTTGGGTCTCATCATTCTCAGAATGTGGGCTCTGAAGACTCTGACCTGGGCCAGGCCAGGGAGGGGACATCCCCCTAGCCTTCACCTTGCCTAAGGCTTTGTCCTGCAGCCTGGGTACCCTCCTGAGGGCTTTTGTATGACTGCCTTCATGGAGCAGGAAGGACAGGGTTGCAAGGAGGCATATAAATGCATGGATACAAAGGAGTTTTTTAAGCTAGGAATTCTGCTGTTGGGGAAACAAGAGGACGTGTGCTTTCCTCTGCTCATCATTAGCTAATCCACTCGGCAAACAATTACTGAGCTCCTACAATGTACCAGGGACAGCTTCCAATGGGGAATGCATAGCCCTCAACCAGACATTCCCATGACAGGGTGATCAGTACTGAGGTGGCTGGAATGTGGACAGCGCAAGGTGCTTCAGGGGCTGGGTTTTCAGAGCCCGTAAATGCCGAGCTGGAGGGCTGCCCTGAAGCAAGACCTCCAGGCTCCTGCCTCCCACACCCACTTCCCCACCACACACATATTCATGCACCCCGCCTCCCCAGGCTCTCTGTCCAGCATCCCATCATTCCAGATTTTCATATACATTTATTCTCCTCAATAAAGGAAGCTATCAATGTTTAAATGTGATTCAACTTTTATCTTTGCAAGATTTTTTCTATAAATCATTTACAAACCAGAAGCCCCTTGTTGAATGATGCGCTCTGCCTTTCCGTTTGGTTCTCTCTCCTGGCTCACTTAGTTGGGTCCCCCACTCAGCACCTTTGTCCTACCCATGGCCACGCTGCCCATCCCCAGCTCAGAGTCTGTCCTCAGCACATAAAATAACCCCTTCTCCAGCCTAGGCACTTTGTCCAACCAACCTGCAGGCAAATATCCCTCAACTGGTACAAATTCAAACTCAAGGACCCTTCCCCAACACACACACACACACACACACACACACATTATTTTTCACACATCTATCTGTGTAGGACTCACCTATCAAAGTATGAGTGACTAACTGCCAGGACCAACAATCAGAAAGGGTTATACCCTGGAAGCTGACAAGACCACCTAAGCGAGTCACCGGCTCTGATGATCCTCCTGTCACCATGGTAACATCAGCACTCACTGGGATGCTGGGCTTGGGCTGGAACAGGAGGTGAGTCCCATATCCCAAGCAGGGCAGGTCTCATTCGAAGACTGATGGACCAATCAGCTCACTCATTCATCCAAGTTCATATCGAGCACCTACTGTGTGTGAAATGCTAGAGAATCAGCAGAGAAAAGCAGGCAAGGTTCATACCTTCAGTCTCACACAAAAGATTCACAATCAGGACACAACCACACTGCTGCTGCTACTGCTGCTAAGTCACTTCAGTCGTGTCCGACTCTGTGCGACCCCATAGACGGCAGCCCACCAGGCTCCCCCGTCCCTGGGATTCTCCAGGCAAGAACACTGGAGTGGGTTGCCATTTCCTTCTCCAATGCATGAAAGTGAAAAGTGAAAGTGAAATCGCTTAAGTCGTGTCTGACCCTCAGTGACCCCATGGACTGCAGCCTACCAGGCTTCTCCATCCATGGGATTTTCCAGGCAAGAGTACTGGAGTGGGGTGCCATTGCCTTCTCTGACAACCATACTACTGAGTGTATAAGCACTTGCGAAGCTAAGGTCCCTGAATGAAAGCCAGGTGGAGCAGAGAGACAGCTGTGCCCTGTGGAGGCAAAGTGTCTGGGTTCCCATCATGTTCTGCTGCGTGCTAACTGGGTGACCCTGATCAAGTTATTTAACATATCTGGCCCTCAGTTTCCTAGTCTGTAAAATGGAGGTAATGGGGTAATAGTCCCAACTCCAGAGTGTTGCTGTGAGGATTAAATGAGTTAATACAGTGTCTGGCACATAGGAAGCTCTCAATAAATGCTGGCCACCTGTCCTGCACCAAGATACCACCATGAACCATCTCCTTCACCCACCCCACCCAGGAGCCTTTGCCTAGAGTTTGTGCCCAGCGGTAGCACTGAAGCCAGCACATTCTCTTACCAGCAGAGTCTCACAACCCAGGGCTCAGATGTATTAATATGAGGTGGCAGCCTTGAGGCTAAGTCTGAGAACAAAACCCTCAGGTCCAGAGCGTATTGCCTTCAGGGTTCCAGCCTTGAGGTGGGTCCTCACTTCCTTGCTTCCCTCCCTTACTGCTCTTCTCCCATAATCTTTCCTCCCTGGGCGGGAGGGAGGGTGGCATGGGCTTGGCAACTATATACATGAGTTTCTTTGTTATTCTGGAAACTGACACTACCCTGTCAGTGCTCTGGTCTCCCAGACATTTTTCACCCAAGTCCCATGGGGACCAGGGGCCTGGGGGGGCAGCTCACGGGGGATGCCTTTCACCTGTTCAGCCCCCACTGCTGAGCAGAAGGGCAGCTGGTTCCCCTGGGTTGACAGGTGCTGTCCTAGGAGTGTGGGGATGTACCTGGTAGGGGAGGGGAACCTGTCGGGGGTGGGGCTGCACCTTGAGAACCCTAAGACTGCAGGAACAGGTGGCTTAAAGCATTCACACAAGAGAAGAAGCAGGTCATTGCTGGCCCTGCTGGCTCTCCTGGAACCCTCCAGGAGCTTCAGGCATTAAGACCTCTTCTGATTTGCAAGAGAGGGGTTGAGAAGATGTGAATCAAGTTCACAAAAGCACATAAGGCTGCTGAAGGCGAGTCACAGCCCTCTTTCCCCTATTTATTAAAAAAAAAAATAGTGGCCACAATTTATTGAGCCCTTCCCTGTGCCAGGCACTGAGCTAAGCTGTCGGCACAATTATATGACTCAATCTTCACAATAACTTTAGAAGAAGATATCCCACGTGCGTATGAGGAAGCAGGCTCAGAGACGTTAAATAACTTGTCCAAGGTCACATGGCTGGTGCGTGGCTGGCCTGGACTGAGATTTATGTCTCTCTTTTTCTCTTTGCAGCCATTCATCCCGCACCCACGCTGCACCTGGCCCTGGGCTGAGGCACAAGGAACAGGGAGAGACAAGTCAGATATCATCCTCCTTCACAGAATGAGGGGTCAAAGAAGTTGCTTTTTTTCTCAAGAGGGAGTTCTAGTTAAAAAAAAAAACAAAAACTCCATACATTCTAGAAAGTTCTAGATAAATTCCTCATAAAATGACAGAGTTTTACGCAGCAGCAGAATGTCCATGTGGTGATGGCCTCCAGGACAGGGGTTCCCAACCTCCAGGATCTAATGCCTGATGACCTGAGGTGGAGCTGATGTAATAATAATAGAAGTAAAGTGCATAATAAATGTGATGCACTCGAACCATCATGAAACCACCACTCTGGTCCCTGGAAAAGCTGTCTTCCATGAAACCAGTCCCTGGTGCCCCCAAAAAAGGTTGGGGTCTGCTGCTCCAGGAAGTGGAAGGGAGGGCTATCTGGGGACTGGAGTGGGAAGGCTGGGGTTGCCAGCACACCGGTGATAACATACATAGGGCACTGGCAAGCCTGCCTTTAGGGAGACCTATGGCTCCAGTGAGAATGCGCGGGAAAATGGTAATAAGCAATGCAATGGTCAGGGAAGCAAATGAGAAAGCCGTATAGAGCCAGATGCCCAGAGGGAGAAGAAAGGAAGTTCTGAGAAAGAGATGGTTATCAGGGTCAAACAGTCTGAGAGACAGGCTCAGGAGAAGAAAGATCCAGTGAAGGTCTCCTGTTTGGATCCTCAGATACACCCGGAGGTCAGACTGTGAGACACTGTGGCTGAGTGGGGCACAGACTTGGGGACGGTGAGTGCAGATACTGCTGCCTGGAGCTCCGTGTGAAAAACAAGGAGGTGGACTGACGGCTAGAGGGCGCAGCAGAGTTAAGCAAAGGCTTCTGTTTCACAGATGGTCAAAGGCAGAGGGAGAGGGAAACTGGATTGGAGGGAGTACAAGTTGGGGTACAGGGTCAGGCTTGGAGAGCAGGAGGGCAGCTCTCTTTGGGCTGTCGGAAGCTCACCCTCTACCTCCTTGCTCCTTCAAGGCTGGCAAGCTCTCCCCTTCCCCGGCACCCCTACTTCTGGCCCTTGCCAAATCTCATCACTCCCACATCTTGTCCCCTTGTTATCTCGCTGGCAGCGTCTTGACCCATGGCGGAGCTAGGTCTGGGCGAGAAGCAGTTTAGTGAGTGGCTGATGGTGCGTGTGGGAACACAGGCTGATGACTTTCAATTGCTTTGTCTGCTCTGCTGGGCTGATAGCAAGCACTCTTGCTGCCCTCTGAGTTATAAGGAAAACCAACAGCTCCCACCTTGGTCCTGTCTGTTCTTAAGATCCACTACCAATGTCACCGACTTCAGGAAGCCAGTCCTGAAGGCTGTGTCATCTCTCACCCCACTGAGTCCCAGGGCTGGGCTGGCACCCTCAGAACAGCCCTGTGCCGTGGGGCCTCCCTGGGCCTCACATCCAGAGACTCAGTGTGGCCTTGAGGGTGAAGGGTGGGGTTTCATGCTCCTGTCCATGGTACCCAGAACGGTGCTCATTACCTATCTGTTGGATGGCCTAAAGTTTCTTATCCCCTCTGCAGGGATTAGGAAGGGTCAGTGAGCACACACCAGGTGGGGTATGCTCTGGGTCTGGCCCGTGCTGGGCCATGAAGTTGGAAAAAAAAAAAGAAAAAAGCCATGCATATGAGGCACTCATGATCTAGCTGGTCTTCTGGGTCCAGTGGTCTTCTATCAGTCCACTCAAACACTAGTCCCTAAATGGATGAGGGGACCAGTGGGAGCCTGATCCCTCACCTGGCCTCTGACTCTGTCACCCGGCCCTCCCAGGGAAGTGAGCAGAACGGGGATGTGCGCCCCCTACCCCCGGTGGCCCCTCCTTCAGCTGTGGTCTCTGCCTGGAGTCTGTTAGGTCAACACCTGAGTGAAGACTGCCTACTGTGTGTGAGCTCACAGGATGCAAAAGAGACCTAGGTGCCAGCAACAGATCTGCCAGTTACTAGCTGTGAGACCTCCTGCAAATTGTGAATTCCCTTGAGCCAAATCCCTTATCTATAAAGTGTGCATAACAGCTCCCACCTCACAGGGTTGTGTAAGGATCAGGTGTGATCATGTATGTACAGGACCTATTGTGGTGCCTGTCTTGGTTCCTGTTCCTTCTTCCCCTACTATGACTGTTTTCTGAATAGACCAAGTTAGCCCCAACCATGCCCGTCTTATGCAGAATGTGCCAGGAGAGGCTCTCTCCATAAAAGCCAACATATACTGTGCCTGGCACTGTGCAAAGTATATTGTATGTGTATGTATATATATATATATATATATTTTAATATTCACAAAACTCCCACGACATAGGTCCCCCTTTTCCCAACAAAAAATTAAGGCATAGGGAATAACTGGTCCTAGATCACAGTGAGGGGTGGAACAAACAATTAACCTCAGCTCTCACTAAGCTAGAGTTCATGTCCCACCCAGAGGCCCCTGGATTTCTCTTCCCCCCTTGTCCCCAGCCAAGGATACCCTACTAAACAGCTGCCTGTGTGCTGCCTATGTTGCCTGGGCCAGTGGGACAAGCTGGCCGGCAGGCCCATCACTGTCAAGTGGAGCTGTACATTTCTGACTGGTACAGAATGGTATCACTGCATAATGAAAACTGGGAGTCAGTCTGAGATATGGGCTTTGGGCAAGATATCTTATGAATTAAAAATTGTTACTTAGCTGCCTGCTGACAAAAGGGGCCGAGTCGAGTCCCAGGTGGCACCTGGGCTGGGCTGCATTCAACAGCTCTGTGTCCAACATATGGCAACCAGAGGTGTGGGTTACCTTAGCTTTCAATCACAGGAGATGCAAGTGAGAGCTTGCGGCATGCCCCTGCCCCAAGGACCGTGACGGTAGATGAGGCCTACCCGCTTCTCCAGAGCTTCCCCTGAAGCTGCCTGGAATGCTCTCCCTGCATCTTCGCAGGTGCCTTGTCTGCAGTCCAGCCTCAGTCCACAGGTTCACCTTTGAGGGGCCTCGAGAAACGCTCTCTAGTCACCCCGCCATCCTGCTCTCGCCTTCATCACCCTCTTCTCCATTATCCTGTTTGGTCTCTTTCAAAGCGCTTCTACCTTCTGAACTTCTCTTTTCATCTGTTTATGTGTTTGGTTACTGTCTGTCTCCCACACTGGAATATAAGCCCCAGGAGGGCAGGGACCCGCTTCTGCAAGTGCCCGGGTGACACACATAGGTGCTCAACAAAGGCTTCTGAATGATGTGTGGGCTACAGCGGGGGTGTTGGGGTGCCATTCTGAGGCTGGTGTAAAGGGCTGCAGGACAGAATGATACAGGGGTGACTTACAGTGTCACACTCACAGAGATCATAACTGCAGTAGGGTCATGGGGAGGGGGCAGCCAATTAGCATTTCCAACTGGAGCGATCACACTCTCCCGATGCACCCACAGTGACATGTCTGAGCTGAGTGCGTCTTGTTAATTACAGTTATTAGCGGCCAGTTGGGGAAAGACGACCTCCGAGCTCCACAAGCAGGTGGGAATTACAGTCTGCTCGTCTTGTCGGCGTTTCACAGAACGACGGTTCTCATCAAGCTCAACTACACCAACAAACGGTCACCTCTCCTAATAAGACCACAGACTGGACTCACTAATCTGCTCATAACTGGCTCCAAAGTATGAAGCATTCACCTGATCAGCCAAGGACAGCAAAGCCTATTATGTCAGGGTTGCAAAGGGTCACACCAGACCCTTCTCACGGATGGCAGTACCCGACTCCCTGTCTACAGGGACAGGCGACCCTGGTTCTCTGAGGACACTTTAATGGGGATTGACAAGATGTCGCCAGGAGCCAGGGCTGCCATCAGAACCTTCTGATTTCCTGAAAAACCTCTACTCTGCGACCAGGTAAACTTCTCCAGAGGGAATAACAAGGGACGTGCCCACTGGTGCAGCTCCCAGGACTTTCACCATGGTTGTTCACTAAAGGAAACAGGCAACAACCCAGATGTCTAACAACAGGGATTAATTACGCTACGATATGAAATTTGGTCAGCCACTAAATAATGTTGCAGAAAAGAAGTTTGTTACTTAAAAAGATAGATGTTTAAGACATTTCACCCCTGCAAAGGAGGTACAAAATAGCACAGTTCACAGTACACACTTTTGTTGTTGTTTAAATATATATATAGGTACATATAAAGAGAGAGAGAGAGAGAGAAAGGAATGAAATGAAATGTTGACAAAATGTTAACAAAAATGATCTCTGAGTCGTGATATGAGAACAGTGTTTTTCAACCTTAGCGCCCATGACGTCGGGCTGGATGATTCTCTACTGTGGGAGACTGCTCTGTGCGTTGTGGGGTGGTTAGAAGCACCCTTACCCTTGAGCCACTAGAAACCAGAAGCACCTCTTCTCCCAGTAGTGACAACCAATAAATCTTCAGACCATTGCCAAACATTCCCCGGGATGGGGGCTGAAGGGGCTAAAATTGCTCCTGCTTGAGAACCATTGCTCTAGAGCCATTTCAGCTTTTCCTTGTTGATTTATGTGAATTATATTTGTAAAAAAGAATTAATACAAGTACCTTTAAAGAAAACTCCCCGAAGTTCTGGAACTAGACAGTGGTGATGGTTGCACAACATTGTGAATGTATGTAATGCCACTTAAAAGTGATAAATTTTATGTTATGCATATTTGCATTACCCAAATCCCCCAATGTCTGATGATGTGTGTCTAAGTTGGTGCTCAACATGGGATGATCTGGGAATTGATTCACTTTAATGAGTAACCCTTCCTCTGCCTAGGTTACCACCATGACTGATTATGATAACTTGCTGAATTTAACCTCCCTGAGGACAGGGACCTTTCCCACCATGGTTACTGCTACCTCGGCCAAATGAAATAAGGGCTTTACTTAAAGAGGAGTTTGCAAGACACTGGAGGGGCTGAGCAGCAAAAGATAAGGTCTCTGTGCCCAAGTGGCACCCGATCTAGACGAGAAAGCTCATGGGGCCTGGTGCAGGGGGGGCTCCTCTGCCAGGCCTTGAAGGGCTGGGTTTGGGTCAGTGTGGAGAGGAAGAGGGAATTCTGAGCAAAGGGCTGGAGGGGACAACCACTTCCCAAGGCGGGAGCCAGTGGGAGGAGCTGAGCTCACACAAAACAGTGTCAGGAGTGGCTGATGTCAGGAGTGGCTGATGTCAGGAGGCAGGAGCCTCAAATGCTGGGTAAGTAGCTTGGATTTTTGTCCACAGCAGTGGGGAGGCTCTGGAGGCAGAAAGGCCTGTTGGTGATGCATGGACTGGGTGATAGTGAGAGAAGGAGCAATAGCCAGGGCCATTCATTCTGAGCACTTCCCATGTATTGGTCAATTACTTGTCATAGAAATTCCATCTGCCAGGTTGTGGTGGCATCATCATCATCATTATTCCCATTTTACAGGTGAGAAAATCCAGGCACAGAGAAATTAGATGATTTCCTGAAGTCACACCTCTGGTAAGTGGCAGAACCGGGATTTAAGTCTGTCTGACTCTGGAGCCTGGAGGCTTAGTTCACATACCAGGCTACCCCCTACAGGGAAGATGCCTGCTTCTGCCCACTGGCAGAGCACTTCTGAGTTTACTGGATTCTCCCACAAGGCCAGCACTGCTTTCAGATGAGTTAACTGAGGCTCAGTTAGGGAAGTGATATGTTTAAGGACACCTGATTATTTAAAGACAATGTTGGCATTAGAACTTGGGTCTTTTGGATCTCAAATGGCTTTCCTAACTGTCATAGTTTCTCCAAGGTGGGGCTCACACTCCCTAGGCTCTGGAGGCCAGAGACTGGCCAGGAGATGAACAAGGTGAAGAGAAGGGGAAAAGCGGCTGAGAGTCCCTCAAGGGCTCACCTGCTCACTTGCCTGGAGGTTTTACCTCCAGGATCTGGGGCAAGTGGCCCCAGAACACCCAAGCCCACCCTCAGGTGGAGCCCCTCCTTGGGCCAAGGGTGGGCACTGAGCTGTGCTGGGTCCTTCAGCTGTGTGCTGCCTGCTGCTGGACCAGCCCACATAATTCACCTGAGGCCTGGCACTCCAGAGAGCGTCAGGGCTCTGGGAGATTTACGGGCTCCGATAAAGCCATCTCAGCCCTCGCATAAGAAGCGTTTGATATTTGATGATCTGAAAGGCCTTGTCCCAGAGGGGGAGTGTGAGGGGGGAAGGAGGAGGGGAGACACTTAAGAAAACAAAGAGGACAGTGATCAGATGCCCAAGGAGAAGGAGGCAGGGAGCGGGGTGTGTGCTGTCTGTCATCCTGATGAAGCCGGCACCCCCTCCTCCAGCACCTCTGCACGGATCCAGCACTGAGACAAGGGAAAGGAGGCCGAGGGGACTGGGCCAGTGTGCCGCACTACAAGGCCTCCCTGCCCGAGGCACAGGACGAGGGGGTGATGCGCAATGTCCCTGGGGAGCCCACCAGCTAAGGGGGAGGACTGGTCACCCCCAGGGGAAGGACAAAGTTTATGTATAACAAAGCTGATGGAAGAACTCATAAAGGACCTGACTGGATGCACACTTATGGGCTTGTGGCCTCTCTGAGCCTCAGTTTCCCCATTGGGGGTAAGAATACCTATCCTACTCACTTGGCTATTTGGAGGTTCAGTGGAATAAGGGGCCAGAAAATGCTTTACAAACTGTAAAGTGCTAAGCCTACACCGGGTATGTGTGAAGGATAGTGAACCCAGTGCCTGGGGCAGATGGAAGTCAGCAGTGCCTGGAACTGGAAGAAGACATTAGACGGGAAAGACCGTGGCGAAGAAGGGCAGGGTGGGGGGCAACGCCAGCTGTCGGTACATACTGAACTTGGTGGGAAGAGGAGGCTTGACACTCCTGAAGTCCCCTTTCGATCCTGTTTCCCAGGCTCTAACCTCTTCCTCTAAACGCCGCTGGTTCAGTTCCTTGTCTTGTCATCATCCTGACAGTAAAAAACTTCAGCGTCAGAAAGCCCTGAGTTCGAATCTAAACTCTGCTACTTCCAGCCACGGGACTTTGGGCAGGCAAGTGACCTCACCTCCGTGAGCTTGTTTCCTCATCTGCCAAACAGGGATGATGATAATGGAAGGTGCCTCTTGGGGTTGGGGGGAGGACTCAACGAGATGGAGAACATGGAGCAAGGCTCCCTGATTCCACCCACCTCCCCGCCCCCGGCTCTCCTGCCGCTTTCCCTCCTTGAGTGCTGTTCCCACAGCTGCCCGCCCCCTCCACCCCAAGTACTGCACGTTCCGGAGTGAATGACTTTCAAATCTGGGAAGGAGAGCCCATCACACACACACACCTTGAGCTGGGTAATTTATGAATCAAATTGTGCTCCGTCAGGGCTCCACGGCCCAGAAATAGATGTGGTCAGACGAGGTTCAGGGAGCCAGCCTCAGACACAGTTATCTTCATAGAAACTGGCCACCAGCTGGCAGAACTGGCCCAGACTACTGACCTTGAGGAGCTCCCTGAGGGCTGAGAAGTCCCCCTCAATCTGATCCCCGATGAGTCCTGAAGAGAGGACAGAGGTCTCTCTGGGGCTCAGGAGGAAGGCTGGAGAGCCTGGGCAAGTTACTACACCTCTCTGGGCTTCAGAGTCCTCCCCTGTTTAAAAAAGAGGGGGCTTTTCTATGGTGTGTTAGTCACTCAGTTGTGTCCGACTCTTTGAGACCCCATGGACTATAGCCCACTGGGCTCCTCCGTCCATGGGATTCTCCAGGCAAGAATTCTGGAGTGGGTCGCCATTTCCTTCTCCTTTCTATGGTAGTGGTTTTCAAATTTCCTTGTTTTAGTAGAAAATCCTTTTTATCAGAGAAAATCTTGTACAGAATCCCAGTGTATAAAGCAGCCAAACCCAGGGCTAGCTGCTCTGGCTGGAGCAGATGAGGGGGGCTGTGCTGGAGTTCAGCACAATCAGTACCCTCTACCCCCAGAGGGGGCCCTGAGGATGGGTTTGGGGGCCTGGAGACTCAGGGAGCCTGGAAGTCACCATGGACTCTCAGTATTAGGACTCCATGGCTGTCTATGAGCATTCAGCCAAGGATGCACAGGGCCTGTCATCATACCACCTGGGTTACTTGAGAACCAATAAATGCCAGCCAGGTATGTAAGGTAAGAGGTTCATAAGATCAGCATTGCTTCATCTGGATCAGATGTGAAAAGGGCAGATGTTATAGTGTCTAGGACCAGGGATAAAATCTTAGCATAACTCCTCTTAAGCTGTGTGTCTGTGGGCATGTTACCTACCCTCTCTGGGCTTTGGTCTCCTTGGCTGTAAAAGAGGAGAGGTAATACTTGTCTCTGGCTTCCCTGGTGGCTCAGTGGTAAAGAATCTGCCTGCCAATGCACTGGGTTGGGAAGATCCCCTGGAGAAGGAAATGGTAACCCACTCCAATATTCTTGCCTGGGGAATCCCATGGACAGAGGAGCCTGGCAGGCTACAGTCCATGGGTTGTACAAGAGTTGGACACAGCTGAGCGACAAACAACAATACTTGTCTCATGGAGCTGATGGGAAGATGAAAGCAGGAAATGCATCTGTTTAGTTCAGCACATAGTAAGTGCTAGTAAATATTAGTTGTTACAAATTTTTTTGAAGAAGGAAGGAAACTCGGCACTCAACACATTCTTTGCAGCTTAGTCCTCACCCATTACTAAATTGAGGTGAGAGGTAAAAAAAAAATTGGTCCCAAGTCATATGGCTGGTAGGTGGTTAAGCTAAAATTTGCACCTACAGTATTTGATAGCAAAGCCTGAGTTCTCTGTACTACACCGCCCTAGAAACATTGCTTCTAGAAAGCCCTATCAGGAAAGCTCTAGATGGTGCCAGGCCCAGTTTCCTGATGTCAGAGGGTTTTCCAACATCTGGTCAGTGACTCAGTGTGTGACATCAAAGCAGATGTTTCTGATCAGGGAATGACTGGGGGGAAAAAACCAGAGATTTAGTTAAGGACAAAATCCACTCGACAATGTGGAAAACAAATCTTGTGTTCTACTGAAAATAAGTCAGAATCATCATGAAAAAAAATGGCAAATTTATCTTTCACGGAAGAAGCCCCCATGAAAACTGAAAGGCTGGGGTTTCCCAGAGGTTGTCCCTAGTAACTCTGATGCCTGGGGTACAGGAAAGGCCAACTTTTTAAAGTTCTACAGTCAAATAAATTTTGGAAATGCTGAACAGGCATCTCTGCTACAGGACTTGTCAGAGCCTTTAATGTGCTAATGTGGCTTGTGATTTGCCAGGACAAGGATGATGTTGTGATGAGATGTCTTTCCAACTTATTTGGCCACAGAACCCTTTCTGCAAAGGCTGTTTTGAGGAATGGTGTGGAAACCCACTGCCCTCCAGTGGGGACCCTGAGCACGCAAGGTAGATGTGCCCAGTGTCAGAGATGGAAAATGGAAGATGGTTAGAGCCCATCACATTCAAACTTCTCCTTCTCTCCTGGAGAACTGAGGCCGAGATGGTGAGTAACTTGACCAACATCACATAGCAAGTTAAGAGTTAGAGCTGGCACCAGACGGGTCAACCTCAAGTCTGGCTCAAGTCTGGGTGCATGTCCAAGACACATTGGACATGGATTCCAGACCAGGGGTGGGTGCCCCGCCAACTTTGGGATCATACTGGGGAAAAAAGAAACTTTCTACTATGAAAAATTTCAAAGATAAACAATGCAGAGAGAAGAACACAATGAAGCCCTGTGTACCCATCACCCAGACTCAATAATCATCAGCATTTTGCCAATTTTCCTTCTTTTGAACTCACTCCCTCACCCCTGACACCACTGGAGTTATCAGAGCAAAGTCCAGTTCATCCTTAAATACTATTCACATCACTGATACGGATTTCATAAATGTGGCCAGACACGCATTATCACACAGAACAAAGCTGATGAGTCCTTAATATCACCTAAGACAGACCACAGGCAAGCTGGGGGCCATTTTTGAGGCTGACATTAGGGTTAGATGCCTTAACCTTTCCTACTCAGTCCTCAGAGACCAAGCTTCTGGGATCACCAAAAACGAAAGAAGGGGTTCTTATAACAATATCTGTCAAGTTCCACTTTTGAAACAAGAACAAAATGAAGAGCAAAATGATCAGGAGTAAACATGGTCAAATGTCAACAAATGTTATCTAGGTGGTGAATACACTGCGGGTATCTTATGTCAGTTTCTGTACTTTCCTAAATATTTAATATTTCACATTTGCCGGTGATCCTGGCCCTGCCCCTCTCCCCAGGGGTCGTGGCCTAGTGTGTGTGTGTGTGTGTGTGAGTGTGTGAGTGTGTGTGTGTGCGCGTGCACACGTGCACATGCATGGTGGGTGGGGGTGGGTACACACACACACACACACACACACACACTAGGCCAGGACATCTGGGGCTGATACTCAAGCTGGAAAGATGAGGGCATTCTGGAAGCCAGGCTACCCTCATCTTTCCAGGTTGAGTATCAGCCCCAGATGTCTCATCATGTCCCTGGGCCCTGGCCCGGTGCCCCACACCAAGTGGGTGTTCAGAATGCTTGCTGAGTGAGCCCAGCCAGACAGGGAGGGGTGTCCCGAGACATTTCCGTCCCCTTGGCTCAGACAGGCAGGAACTTCTGCTGAGCAAGCAAGAAACAGGAAAAAGAGAGATGTCCTTGCCTTTTTGTTCAGGCAGGATGGTCAGTCACCAAAATCTCTGCAAGACCTCTGACCACTTTTTTGAAAGAGAAAGGTGCTTCCCACTGGACCACCCTCAGGACATGTGGCCTGGGATCCTTCTCAATTACAGGAGCTGGCCTGGGCTACAGACCCCACTCCCTCGGCAGGAGGGCTGTTTCTCTGGGATACTCCCAGCACAGCTGAAGAGACAGGCGGGCACCCTATGGTCCCCCTCCTCCAAGCTCTGTGAATGTATGCTTCTGCTGGGGAGGGGAAGCAAAGGATCCAGCTGGAAACAGATGGCATCTGTGGGGATGTTTCACAAGCCTGAGACTCTCAGCACCCATGGAAAAGAGGAAGGAAACCCTTTGTTTGTGGAGGAAGCTCCTGGCACCACGGATGGCACTGATCGATTCCTCAGACCCCAAACACCCTTTCACCCAGGCCAGACTGAGGGCAGTCTTTGATTTTTTGCCCCCTCCAACTTCTGCCCAGATGTGCCCACTCTCCCTCCAGCACTAATCCCCAAGCATTGCCAGCTGCAGCAGCCCCAGCCTGCAGCTCCCCTGTCCGAAGATGACTTATGGCTTTAATTACCGAGAGCCGGGTGTGAGCCTCAGGAAGGAGCCAGCCCCACCAGGCTCAGTTCCTGTTGACAAGGGACTGCCAAGTTGGCGAGGGCGGTCCTGCACGCTTGCCACACTGTCCCCCGTCGTCTGGGTGGTGACCAGACTCTTCCTTCCCTTCCAGGGTGCCTCCATATGTGCTCTGACAGTGGGGTGAAGGAATGTAGATGCAGTGGGGAATGTGCGCAGAGTGGCTCTGAGGCTGGCCCATGAGACAACTTTGTCTTGAGAGGCATGGGGAGATGCAGGAGGGAGGAGCTGGGGCAGGGAACCGTAGGCGAGGCCCAGCGGTGCCCAGGACAATGACCAGGCTCTCCTGAAAGAGAAAGGCTGCCAAAGAAGCTAGGGTAGCATGGGGAAAGCTGTGAGCAGCTGGACAGACAGACGGATACAACTGAGACGGTTCGCATGATGACCCTTCCAGGTTATCTCTCACCTGGATACCCCAGAGGCCTTCCAGCTGGTGGCCCTGCTTCTCCTCTAGCCCTCTTGCCAGCTCACTCTCCGCCCAGAAGATCTTTCAAAAGCCTGATGCAGATCCAGTTACTCCACTGCAGTGTCTTCCCAGTGCAAACGGAACAACCCTGAATCCTCACCCTGGTGTGAAAGCCCCTAAATGATCAGTCTCTGTTCAGCTCTCTCGCCTCACTTCCTACTCCCAATTCTCTACTCCCCACCACACCTGAGTCTCAGGAAACCTCTTTTCCCAATTTTCTCTTTCTTAAATATACCCAGCTATTTGCTGTCTCGGGGCATTTATACACACTGTTTCCTCTGCCGAGAACTCTTTTATCCCCAAACCTCCGCACAGCTGTCTCCTCTACCTTTGTTCAGTGTCCTCGCAAATGTCACCATATCAAAGCGGTCACTACCCCAGCTAAGTGGCTGAAGCTCACTCTCCATCATACCTCACCCCCTGTTTTATTTTCTTATAAGTCCCTGTCACTCTCTAAAATTACCTTATTCATTCATCTGTTTAATAGTTATATTCTGAATTTCTCACCAGACTATAAGATCCATGAGGACAGCAGCATTCTCTCTTTTGTTCATGGCTGTGTCCCCAGAGCTGATATAAGAGAGGTATTCGATATTCACATAATAATAAACATTCATGAATAATCATCAAACTAGCCCCAATTCTTTGTGTTACAAAAAGGGACGAGGACCTCTGCACTGCCCAGCAACTAGAAGCAGAGCCAACAGACCAGAGGTGGCCCCTGCCCTCCACGACCAGGCCACCTTTCCCTGCTCAGCTGACCAGCTCTGTGTAGGGGATGAGCTGCCTGGTCTGCCAAGCTCTGCTCCCTGCCTTACCATGAGAGCCTCCTAGGGGGGCAGGCTCCAAGGACTGTTGTGAGGTTTTGAGGAGTCCTCCCAGTGATGGACCTTGACAGCTTCCTGTACCTGAGGCAGCTTCAGGGCAGAGCAGGAGGGGACTTGGGAGGGGGCAGAAGTAACAAGGATGAAGAGTAGGTCAGAGTAGCTGAAAGAGTGAGCCTGGGAATCAGGTCCCTCCCTCACTGCTGCGGCCTTGGTTTTCTCATCTGTGACTTAGGACGGTTGGACTGGTTGACATATGGGTCCCTGGGGTGTGTGACAGGTGAGCCCCCTGAAGCCAGGCCCCTGGCATTGGGAGAAAGTTGGAGATTGGCAAGGGAACAGGTGAAGGCACGAGGTGCCTATCCTGTGCCCTCCCTCCCTGACCCCAGCACCGCTACAGGCTCTTGCCCAGGCCTGCGTTATCAATCTCCCTCCACCTGGAGAACACCCCTAAATGAAATTCCTATTGGCGTGAGGCCTGTGATATAACAAGTCACTCGCTTTGCCTGGGAAATGAAAGATGATAAGGCAGAGTTCCTGGGACAGAGGCGATCTCCATAAATCTGCCAGGGAGTGCTGGGATTACTTTGTGGGATTAATTATCCGTCCTTCAAACAAAGACCTGACCTCAGCAGCTGAATGTCCCCAACCTGTGAGGGAGAGAGCCTTGGGCAGTGGCAGGGGTGGGGGTGGGAGGGGGTGGCCTGGGCTGAGGGGCAGGCCATGGTGCGGGCTGAACAAGCACTGTAAGATACCAAGTCGGCATTTCACTTCTAGAAGACCCTACATAGTTCCCTCCTGCCCAACACACCATGTTTACCTGCTTCTAACACTTTCTGTGGCCTGACTCTTCTTAGTTTCCAACAACGCAGCCACCGCTCCCAGCTGTTTCTCATGCCAGTTCAGGCAGTACTGTCTCCTGTCCTCTCCTAGCTACACTCCTACTTCCCCGAATTGGAGGTGTCCTGATATGGATAAGAAACTTCTATGTGCAATAGAGTAAGCACTGGACCAGGAGCCAGCTCGATGTCTACCTTGAGTTTCCTGAGCTCTCAGCCTCAGTTTACCCATCCATAAAATGGGAACAGCAAAGACAAAGTCTGTACATGAAGAGGTTGTCAGGAAGATCCACTGGGACAGAGTGGCCTGTGGAAAGCACACGGACTTCAGACTCATGTAGACAGGCCATTTCTTGGTCTAGAATGACCCTATCTGTTCCATAACCTTTTGGGGTTTGTTTCCTCCCCTGTGAAATGGGGACACTGATAGAGTTTGTTTTCAGCATAACATGCAACGTCTGTAGATGGCCTGGCATGACCTCCTTGGGAGGGAGTCTACTGACATCCTAATTGCACTGCAAGAGGAGTGCGGTCACAGTGGCTTTCCGTCTGCCCTCCCCTCGGGCCAGTCCCTTCTCACTGCTGAGCGCAGACTGTGTGCAAACTCTCTAGACTCCCAAGTGGAGCCAAGCATAAGGCACCGCTCTCGGAGCCAAGGAGCATCAGCGCTAATCACAGAGAGGCTTCCCAGGGCCAGCCTGCATGCCAGCCAAGCCCTGGGTGTCTGTTTTGAGTCACAAGGCCACAGAGGAAAGGCAGTTGGTATAGCCTTCAGCTCCATGAAAAATGCAGAGGTGGATGGATTCATGGTAGAAACGTAGACGTTAGAGGGTCACCTCTGGGTGGAGGTGGTTGGGGTGTCACAAAAAGGTCCTGGATGTGAGATGAGGGTGGCTTGGTAGCAACTGCTGGCCAGGCCACACAGGACCTGGGCAATCCCAGGCAGACCTCACCCAGTTGACTTCCAAGTTCTCATGGGGTGAAATAGGAAGGCCAGCCCTCCCTTGCAGTGTCACACAGAGGATGGATAACTTAGGTGGAGGCCCCTGGCAGCTGCTCAGGCACACATGAGCCCCTTAGGAAAGAACGGCTGCTTTATAGGCTCCCAGGGAAGTGTGGGTGTGGCCCAAGTAGCCCTCCAGGGTTCAGAGGCTCAAGTCCCAGGGGCCTGGTGGACATGTGGATTCCAGAGGATTCCACAGTCACCATGATGGGGAGGAAGAGAACAGGATAAGAAGGCAGATGCTTGTGGACCCTGAGCCAACAAGGCAGCCATCGGCCAGAGGGGACATGGTTCTGGCATAGGGTAGGGAACAGCAGGTGAGAGCGAACACAGAAGCTGAGCTGGCTGGTGAGCATGACTTCCCATCAGAAAATGAAAGGGAATAACCAACCTTCCCCCATCAACTCAGCATAAAGGGAAGTTGGGTGGTCAGGGAAGGCTTCTGGAGGTGGTGAGTGGGAAAATAAGGCTTAAAGGAAGGGAGGAGTATAGAAAGATGGATAAATAATGGCAGCAGGCTCGTCTCTACTCTTCCCAAGTTCCCTTCTTTCAAGAAGGTGCAGTGAAAAGCAGTCACTTCCCCTAGGTGATGTCAATGAACTTAGGAATGATAGCAATTTATTGAACACTTACCATGTATATCAGTCACTGTGCTAAATAGGCCCTGCCTTCTCTTTGGGGGTGGGGGTTTGAATGTCAATTTACAAAAGAGACTGTTGAGGTCCCACAGCCAGATGAACTTGGAGTCAGGATCTGAACTCAGATCTAACAGACCCAAAGCCCTAAGTTGCTACCTCAGCATACAAAGCACTTCCCAGGGGGCAGCCAGTTGGTTATTTTGTCCTGTGGGTGGCACAACCCAGCACTCCAGCTTGAGTCAAGTTAGGGACACGGTCCATACGTCCTAACTCTGTGCCTGTTGGATGGCCAGTGGCTGAGGCAGGTTCCAGAGAAGCAAGATGAGAAAGAAACAGAGATGGGTGTCGTCTTGGAAAAGGAATGGGTGTTGGGTTTAGGTAAATGGGGGTGTTTGCCTCTTCAGATCTGTGGGGTCCATCTACATCCCTTCGAACAATACCCATCTTACTGGACTCCAGATTTGATCTCCAAAACTGCAGTCCAAACTGCTTGGGTCCAAATCCTGGCTCTGATGTTTACAAGCTGAGTGGCTTTGAGAAAGTTACTTAACCTCTCTGAGCTTAGTTTCAGTTCAGTTCAGTTCAGTCGCTCAGTTGTGTCCGACTCTTTGCGACCCCATGAATTGCAGCACACCAGGCCTCCCTGTCCATCACCAACTCCTGGAGTTCACCCAAACTCATGTCCATCAAGTCAGTGATGCCATCCAGCCATCTCATCCTCTGTCGTCCCCTTCTCCTCCTGCCCCCAATCCCTCCCAGCATCAGAGTCTTTTCCAATGAGTCAACTCTTCACGTCAGGTGGCCAAAGTATTGGAGTTTCAGCTTTAGCATCAGTCCCTCCAATGAACACCCAGGCAAAATGATAGGATACTGAGGAACTCCCCAGGTCGGTAGGTGCCCAATATGCTACTGGAGCTCAGTGGAGAAATAACTCCAGAAAGAATGAAGGGATGAAGCCAAAGCAAACACAATACCCAGTTGTGGATGTGACTGGTGATAGAAGCAAGGTCCGATGCTGTAAAAAGCAATATTGTATAGGAACCTGGAATGTCAGGTCCATGAATCAAGGCAAATTGGAAGTTGTCAAACAGGAGAGGCAAGAGTGAACGTTGATATTCTAAGAATCAGCGAACTAAAATGGACTGGAATGGGTGAATTTAACTCAGATGACCATTATATCTACTACTGTGGGCAGGAATCCCTTAGAAGAAATGGAGTAGCCATCATGGTCAACAAGAGTCCGAAATGCAGTACTTGGATGCCATCTCAAAAATGACAGAATGATCTCTGTTCGTTTCCAAGGCAAACCATTCAATATCACGGTGATCCAAGCCTATGCCCCAACCAGTAATGCTGAAGAAGCTGAACGGTTCTATGAAGACCTACAAGACCTTTTAGAACTAACACCAAAAAGAGATATCCTTTTCCATATAAGGGACTGGAATGCAAAAGTAGGAAGTCGAGAAACACCTGGAGCAACAGGCAAAGTTGGCCTTGGAGTATGGAATGAAGCAGGGCAAAGGCTAATAGAGTTTTGCCAAAAGAATGCACTGGTCATAGCAAACATCATCTTCCAACAACACAAGAGAAGACTCTACACATGGACATCACCAGATGGTCAACACTGAAATCAGATTGATTATATTCTTTGTAGCCAAAGATGGAGAAGCTCTATACAGTGAGAAAAAACAAGACCGGGAGCTGACTGTGGCTCAGATCATGAACTCCTTATTGCCAAATTCAGACTGAAATTGAAGAAAGTAGGGAAAACCACTAGACCATTCAGGTATGACTTAAATCAAATCCCTTATGATTATACAGCGGAAGTGAGAAATAGATTTAAGGGCCTAGATCTGATAGATAGAGTGCCTGATGAACTATGGAATGAGGTTCGTGACATTGTACAGGAGACAGGGATCAAGACCATCCCTATGGAAAAGAAATGCAAAATAGCAAAATGGCTGTCTGAGGAGGCCTTACAAATAGCTGTGAAAAGAAGAGAAGCAAAAAGCAAACAAGAAAAGGAAAGATATAAACATCTGAATGCAGAGTTCCAAAGAATAGCAAGGAGAGATAAGAAAGCCTTCCTCAGCGATCAATGCAAAAAAATAGAGGAAAACAACAGAATGGGAAAGACGAGATCTCTTCAAGAAAATTAGAGATACCAAGGGAACATTTCATGCAAAGATGGGCTCGATAAAGGGTAGAAATGGTAGGGACCTAACAGAAGCAGAAGATATTAAGAAGAGGTGGCAAGAATACACAGGAGAACTGTACAAAAAAGAGCTTCACGACCCAGATAATCACGATGGTGTGGTCACTCACCCAGAACTTAGTTTCCTCACTGGCAAAGTGACAACAATGACAGCACCTTCCTCATCAGGGCGCTGTGAGGGGCAAATGAGCTAATGCATGGGCTGCTTAAAGCAGTGCTAGGCACATGCTGCTGCTGCTGCCAAGTCGCTTCAGTCGTGTCCGACTCTGTGCCCACCAGGCTCCCCCGTCCCTGGGATTCTCCAGGCAAGAACACTGGAGTGGGTTGCCATTTCCTTCTCCAGTGCATGAAAGTGAAAAGTGAAAGTGAAGTCGCTCAGTCGTGTCCGACTCTTTGCGACCCCATGGACTGCAGCCCACCAGGCTCCTCCATCCATGGGACTTTCCAGGCAAGAGTACTGGAGTGGGGTGCCATGGTGATTACCAAGTAAATGCTGGCCAATGTTGTTATTAGTTAGGTGGGGTTTCCCCTTTTACCTCCCATTCTACTACTCTTTTCCCAAAGAAGTACCAGTCCCATGCTCTGCTAAATGTCTCTGCACATGTATGTATTATTGCTAAATATCTACTGTTGCTAATGTGTTTTGCAACTACAGACACGGTATTATGCTATTCCATTCTGTTTCTTTTATCACTCAACACTAAGTTTCAAAGATTTATCTATTTTGCTGCCTGTACATCTATTAAGTTGAATCCTATGAAACTGTTCACATTCGACCATTTTTGACCTACAAAAATGGTGATTTCATGTGATTAAACCTAATAGTATCTGGCTTCTTATTGATACAGAGCTTTAGTGTAGAGGTTGTAAAAGGCCATAGTAAGTATTTTAGACTTTGCTGGTTAAGAGGGAAAATCGAGGACATGATGTTAGTAGTTACTGAAGAGAAGAGAAAAAAAATCTCCACAAAACTTTTGATGAAATTTGATATATAGCAATAATTGAGCACATTTTTATAATATTGGTCTACTAGTAAGAAGAATGAAATTTGGGGAGCAAAACATTTCACTTAAGTGGAATTCAAAGGCAGTGCTTACTATCATCAAATCAACTGCAAAAATACTCATCTTTAAAATCCATTCATAACTTGTAGATATGACAAAACAGGCAGGAGATATGAAGCAGTTGGCCATTGTAATTGCCATTTGCATTTCTCTGATTTCCAGTCAGTGTTGGTACCTCTACATACATTCAGTAATCTCTGGGGCATCCCATTCTGTGAATATATCTTGTCTTTTTTCTATTGAATTTCCCAACTTTTCCTATTGATTTGTAGAAATTTCTTATATATTCTAAATATTATTCCTGTGCTGGTTTTCTAATTGTCACAAAAATCTTTTCCACACATGTCATCTATTGTTAACTTTGTCTATATATTTCAACGGAATTGGAAATCGTTTGATGATCAATTTTTCACTTATGGCATATGCTCTCTGGGTGGTAAGAAGTCCTTTTCAACTACAAGGTCACAAAGATATACCCTCACATTTCCTTTTATGAGCTTTGTATTTCACCTTTCACCTTGAAGTCTTTAATCCATCTGGAGTCTACCTTGGTGTACGGGAGGGATCTTGTTTTATTTTTCTCCATAGAGCGAGCTAGTTTTCCCAACACCAGCTACTATACAAGTCATCTTTTCCCCCATTGATTTGTGGTGCCACCTTTATCATATATCAAGTTCCCATATTTATATGCGGGTCTGGTTCTATTCTGTCCCACTGGGCTATCCACCTATCTTTTTAAATGTACTAGATAAATTTGGGGCTGGTCCCCCTCCTGGCCCTGCTGCCCTCTTCTGTGCCAGGTGCTTGGGGTGACACCATCTCAGGCTGCCAGCTCCCTATGGCTTTGGACATCGCTTGTGACGATGAGCCGGCCAATCTGACCCCTTCTAGGAAGTCTGGAACTGGAAAACTAGAATATGGAGATGACTGACAGCTGAGACAGAAGCCAAAAGGACATTTCAAGGGTATCCATGATGAGAGAGGTCAATATGGCCATCATGGACTAGGTAGATGCACGGATCCATCCTGGGAGACCATGAGGGAGCCAGTGCGGAAGAGAGGTATGAGTCGGGTAAATTATCGACAGGGGCAAAGATGCTGTGATAGGCTAAATAAAGGCCATCATATATCCAGGTCCTAACTCCTGGAACCCCTGAATGTTACCTTGCATAGCTAAAAGGAAGTTACAAATGTGACTCAGTTAAGCATCCTGATATTGGGAGATTATTGGCTGGACCCTACAAATAATCACAAGAGTCCTGAAAGACTGAAGCACAGGGAGATCTGACTGTAGAAGAGAAGGCAATGTGACCACGGTAAAAAGACTGGAGTGATCTGGGCACAATCCAGTGAATGCTGGCAGCCACCAGCCCCTGGAGGAGGCAAGGGGTGGATTCCTCTCCGGAACCCCCAGATGGAACCAGCCTGGCTGACACCGTGACTTCAGCCCCATGGAGCTAAATCACTGCAGACTCTGGCCTGCCAGAATCAGAAGAGAGAACATTTCCATTGTTTTAAGCCCCTGAGTTTCTGGTAATTTGTTGTTGAAGCCATAGGAGGCAAACTCAGATGCTGTAAGAAAGGAGAGAGGATGCAAGCTCTGCCCCAATTCCTCATCCCTGGAGGTCCGACTCTGAGGAAGGTCTGCCCCGGATTCCTATAAGAACCCCACAGCTTCACCGAGGCCCCTTTCCCTGAGCTTCCAAGTGTTCTCAAATTCTTGGGGCCATAGGTGCCCTGAAAGGAACAACCAAACACTCCTTAGTTTGACCCTTGAAATCACCTTCCTCTTCTGCAGCCTAGTGGCCTTGTCTGTTGCCCCTCAGACATCTCATGAAGAGTCCTTCCTCAAAGATTTTGCTCCAGTTGGTCTCTCCTGCTTGGGATGCCCTCCTCTCTACCTAACTCACCCATCCTTCAGTCCCAGTAATAGCTTCTCCCCCATCTCTAAGGTGATATCATTTACAGGATCCTATCCAATAGAGGGCTGGTATCTCCGAAGTTCTTACCCGATGTTGGACACTGTTTGGAACACTTGACATGCGTGGATACAACTGTCAGATCCTGCAGCAGCTCCACCATCCCTCCCACAGTACAGACAAGGAAAGGCTCAGGACAAGTTACTCCAGTGTTAGGACTGCCCAATCCAGTCATCTGGATGTCCAACTATTTCCATATCTGCATGTCACACCTATTATTATTATTTGCCTCTTTTCTTTCATTTGATTCAGTTTCTCCTTTAAAAAATCATTCTAATAGAGTCTATTTAAGAATATTATCAATGGAGAACCAGTTCATTGGCCATAAATAGTGATTATAAAATAGATAAAATTAGCCTATGTGGTGAGATTTTAGTTACATGAGCTTGGCATCTGAAGGCTCTAGCCTGCTTTCTGTTTGTTAAATAGAGAGATGAGCTAAATGGTGAAGAGGTGTTCAAGATGTGAGTACCCAACTGGACTTTCTCCTGGACAGGGCTGACAGAAATAGAAAATCGAAAAGAGAATTGAGAAGGGAATAGCCGTCTCACTGTGTGATTCAGTGTTATTTCACGCCCCACCCATGCGGCACTTAAAATCATCTCTCTGGGGAATCAGCTGGGGTGAAGCTGCTGCCCTCACCCCATCCCCCTGACCCCTGACACACTCAGCCTCCTCTGATCTCCCAGAGGACTTACTGATGGCATGAGTCCCTCAGCAAATGCTGTATGGGCGGACAACCAACTTTTCATACGCCTACTCCCCAGCAAGTCCTTAAGCTTCTCACAGAATGGTTTTCCATTTCCAAT
Organism: Bos grunniens; assembly: GCF_055505025.1. Classification (NCBI taxonomy): domain Eukaryota; kingdom Metazoa; phylum Chordata; class Mammalia; order Artiodactyla; family Bovidae; genus Bos; species Bos grunniens. The sequence continues at coordinate 18,489,121 of NC_141192.1, forward strand.
TTCCATTCTAGTTCCTGTCTCCCCAAGACCACCAAGAAGGGAGGCTGGCTCATCAAGACCTCCTCACTAAGCATCTGCTGAGTTGTGAAGAGCTGACTCTCCTGTCCCCACAAACTTCTAAAGGACCCACAGCATCCCAGGACTGCAACTCCTCCTTTCCAAAGTGTTCCTTAAGTCCAAACTAAATCATTCTCAGACATTTAAGACTCCCCCTGTCATTAAGGAGCTTCCCAGGTGGTGGAGGATAAAGAATCCACCTGCTAATGCATAAGACATAAGAGACGCAAGTTGGATCGCTGGACGAGGAAATGGCAACCCACTCCAGTATTCTTGCCTGGAGAATCCCATGGACAGAGGAGCCTGGTGGGCTATAGTCTATGGGGTCACAAAGAGTACACACGCACACACTGTCATTAAGAAGAAAAATCAGTCACTGGCTCCTTTAAAATAACCCTTGCTATGCTGGACATTGTGGTAAAGTGCCCTTCAGCCTCTGCTTTCACTGACTCAAAAGCGTTTCACTGATATGGTCCTTCAGGATGGTGCTTCTACCTGCACTGGCAGCAGAAGGGTGTGGGAGGGGCAGTGAGCTGGAAAACAGAGGCAGCCTGATTCCACCCCACGGGCCCCCACAAAAGAAAGGCCTTCTGAAGGTGCTGGAATGGAGCACAGCCCAGCAGAAGGAAAATGTGAGCAATAAATCCCTTCTGTGTCAGAATGTTTGTTCAGTTCAATCAATGTCTGAAAATATCTGCCCTGAAATCTCTGTTTCCAGGATATTGGTCAAATATTTGAATGGGGCAGCCAGTTAATTGACTCAGGAGGAGCACTTGACACAGAGGCAGAGTGAGGGCTGCGGGGGCACAGGAAGACAGCCGAGCCCACAGGCAGATCCAGTGGCCCCCAGCCTCTGGCAGCACCGCCAGGTGTTCAGGGCAGGGGGAGGGGAGGCCAGCGGCCCTGGAGAAGTGCCAGTTCTGGAGCTAACATGCTCTTCCCTCCTGCCAGCCATGTGACTCTGGGCAGCTGGGCCTCAGTTTCTTGATCTGCAAAATGGGCTGACAATGACAGTACCTACCTCATGGGGTTAGTAGGGAGAATTTAAAGAGTTGATGCAGGAGAAGCATTTAGATCTAGTTCTAAGCATCCACAAAAGTGTTCGTTACTATTCCTAGGCTATCGTGACCCCTTACTCCAGCATTGAAAGCTCTCCCATGTGAATCCCTTGCTGTAAGAGGGTGTTAGGGCTGATGGGGAGGTCCCCTGAATGTGTGGTCACACCCTGCCTTGTGACTGGTGACTTCACCTTCCTTGTGGTCTCTCCAAATCATCCCTCAAGTACTGCCCTTCTCAAGATCCAGCACCTTCCTGACCTCCTGGAGCATCCGTCATACATGCCACGCTTCAGGCTCCTGTGACGCATTACCTGTGCAGTCAGGTCCTCTCTGAGGCTGACACTGGACCTGTCTGGTGAACCTATGGGTGGGCCTGCATCTGCTGACATGTGGGCTAAAAGAGAGATCCCTTCCTTTCCTTCCTCCCATATTTTAAATTTGCATTAAAACATGGGTTCTGTAGGAGAGATAGGGGTGGGGAGGGTGGCATGGTGTCCTCGTGGTCTGTCTGGGCCCCATCCAGAGAATAGCTGAAGGCCGAGTGGGAGAAGCTGTTTAAATGGTGGGGGAGGAGATGGAGCATAAAGGGGCCCAGCAGGGATGCTGAGGGGCCCAAGCCCGAGTACAGCTGCAGGGGGGCGACGAGCAGCCCGTGTCCACCCACGATCCACTTTGGCTGCAAGGTCATGGGGTGTCTGGGGGATGCTGGGCCATTTCAGCGGCTAGGGAGGGTGCTGACAGCAGCGGCCCAGGTGACTTACTGACTTGGCTTTGTGCAAGGGACACCCACAAGGGATCAGGGGCAAAAGAACAGGTCAGTTGGATAGCATATGCCTTCCTTCCTGCCCATAGGGGCCCTGCAATGCTTGGGGATTTGCTAAGAGCTATAGTCTTTGATTTTTGCAGGTAGAGAGGAAGAGCAAGAGCCAGTGACATTTACTTTTCTAGAATCTCCATTACCACCTATGTGCTGAGGAATCCTAGTATCTTTTTGTGTATGCATTCGTCATCAATCAGATGATAATGTTTTGATAAACTCTATTAATATTCCCATTGTACAGATGAGGAGACTGAGGCACGGACAGAAGTAACCTGCTCAAGGTCAGCTGAGACCTGAACCAGGCTGGCTGTGAGACTGTGACTAAGATTTCTCCCTCTCTTTCTCCAGAGTGCCTGGCCCATAGCAGGCACATAATAAATACTGATGACATGGAGATGCTGACAGGAACATAGGTGCAGATGCTAACATTTTTGTTCCCCCAGGAAATCATGAATCAGAGCCCTACAGGGACAGGAGGTGGCTGATGGGCTGAGCCAGTAGAACTCCATCTGGTTTGCTCACCCTCTCTGCAGGGCACCCCAGGTTGTCTCCCTCTTTTGGAACCCACCCCATCACTGAGCCTAGAAAGGGGAGGGTACAGCCGTGTGAGGCTGTGGGTGACTTTGGGCTTAATATCTTTGTAACCATATTGCAAAGGGGCATGCCTAAGACAGCGCCTTACACTTAATCTTTCTCTTATTGCTTTTTCTCTTGTATGATTTAACCTTGCACTAGGTATCAAGCTAGATAAATAAAAACTTTTATTTCAGATTAGCCCCGGCTGGGGGCTGCCTTGAAAGCGGAGCAGTCATCCAGGCAGTGAGATGAAAAAGGGAGCGGGGAATGTGAGCTGCTGAGAGGGGCTCATTGTATCTCCCAAAAGATATTTGAGACCTTTTTTGAGGAGGGAGGGATGAGATCTCCTGCCAAGCCCACAGCCTGGGGAGGCTGAGACGGGCGGCTGACATCCCCCTAGTCCAGCCTTCCTGACCCCCTCTTCCTGAGTGGCTCTTCACCCCAGTTACCTTCTCACACTAGTATTTCCTGCTCAGTGCTTAATATAGCCAGGAGACACTGCCTTTGCTGATATTTAGTTACGTCTTCCCCACTAGAATGTGAGCTCTGTGGACTCAGTGACAGCAACTTCCGTTCACAATTGGTCCCCAGGGTCTGGCATGGAGCCTGGCACACAGTAGGAACTCAATTAATATCGGCTGGTTAACCGAATGAATGAATCCTGGGGTTCTAGTTCGGTACATAGACCGGGGGTTGACATGAATCATTTGGTTTCCCAGGCAGAATAGTAAAAGGTGGTAAAAAGGATGTGGGTTTTGGAAGCAAGAAAAGCTGGGTTTGAATCCTGTGCCCCCAACTTATGTGCTGTGTGAGCCTAAGTGTTTCATGAGCTCTGTGGGTCTAGTTTCCTTACCTGTAAAATGCTCTGGCCGGCTGCGTTCTGGGGTGAGAGTGAGGGTGAGGGTGACAGAGAGTATCTGTAGCCCAGAGCAAACCCTCTCTCACGTGTGTAGAGAGAGAGATGCACAAGATGTTAGAGCAGCATGGCTTGCAATAGCAAAAATCAGTGCACACACCATTCAACAAGAAAATGGATTACCTGTAATATTTTCACATGATGTAATACAGAGTAATAAAAATGAACAAATAATGACACCCCCCCCCCCAGAAAAATATAGATGGATCTAGTATGTAACTTTGAAGAGAAAACACAAGTCCAGGAGACTACGTGTAACATACTATTAAAATAAGGTTCAAAGACAACTGAAATATGCACGTGTGACAAAACATTTTTTGAAACCAAAGAAATAAAAAAGAAAAAAAAAAAAACCAACGCAAGGTGCAAAGAGATGGCTGTGGGATGGGGAGTCAGGATGGACTGGATGGGAACACAGGGAGATGTGTGGGATGAGTAACGGTCTGGCTCTTGGGTTGGTTGGTGGGTTCACAGGTGTCCACAAAATTATTAAAAACTAATAATGAAACTAAAGAGGGCCATACAAGGACCAGTGCTGACTCTGAGCCAAAGATGATGTCTAAATCAGTTCTGTGCACTTGAAGTGTGCCAAGATAAGAAAGAAAGAGAAAGCAAAACAAATGCTGGCTAATTTCACAATCCTCCAAGGATCTCAGTGCAATAAAAAGCAGTTACTTAGAGATGAGGAAAAACTAGAAACGAGTCAATTTTTTTAATAAGACAAATGCCTGTTGACATCAGACTAGAACTTCTCTCCAAAGCAATCTCTAGGCATGAACTAGAAGGAGCCCTAGCCCCTGAAAGTAGCCTTCAGCCATGACTGGTCTGCCAGATCCCAGGCCTGGAGAGAACTGCTTCTTGAGCTGAGCAAGGGCCACCCCTGCCCAGCTGTGGAGGTGGAAGCCAGGTGCTGCTTGGACCCGAGTGGGAGGTCCTGGGTAAGCTCCCACATGGGTCCCATAGGAGGCTCTAGAGTGTCTTGAGCAAGAGTCAGAGACTTCTGCCCATGAGGAGGGTAAGGGAAAGAGGAGAGGCAGAAAGGGAGCGTCTCAGACCATGGCGGTGAAACCTCGTCAAAACCCACTGGCCAATTCGATTCATGAGAAGGATGCCAGAGGCAAGGTACAGCTACTGACAAAGAGCGCACAGGGCCTCAGGAAAGGCTCAAAGACAGGGCACAGAAGACTGTGGGGAGTGGAAGTGAAGAAGCAGTGTAATCCCGAAGAGAGCAGGGAAAACGAACAGGGAGAATGAAGTGACGGCTCCCCCGAGGTTTACCAGGAGGAATTCAGTGTTAGTGTGACCTCTTGTTGTTGGTTTGGTATGGTGGTGGGAGAGCACTGTGAATAATATTTTTTAATTAAAATTTTTAAAAGTCAGAGGAACTGCCCCTTAAATACTGTTGAAAGAAGAGAGCCACAGGATGCAAACTGGATAAACCTTGGATGGCATATTCATTCCAGCTCTCTGCTACTGCTGCTAAGTCACTTCAGTCGTGTCTGACTCTGTGCGACCCCATAGACGGCAGCCCACCAGGCTCCCCCGTCCCTGGGATTCTCCAGGCAAGAACACTGGAGTGGGTTGCCATTTCCTTCTCCAATGCATGAAAGTGAAAAGTGAAAGTGAAGTAGCTCAGTCGTGTCTGACACTCAGCGACTCCATGGACTGCTGCCCTCCAGGCTCCTCCGTCCATGGGATTTTCCAGGCAAGAGTACTGGAGTGGGGTGCCATTGCCTTCTCCATTCCAGCTCTCTAGAGAATGCCTATCAACTACCAGCGGCTGATGGAGGCTCGGAGGCCCACTCAGGCTCAGTGGGAAAGTGTGCTGGGATCAATTAGTGATCTCTGCCTTGACACGGGATACGGGTGCTCTGGTATATGTGCTGACATGGGTCTAACATGGCAGTCACAGGTGTAAGCAGATCAGCTTTCCTTATGAATATGCCCCCTTCTGCCTAGGTCACTACAGAGACCCTAGATACCGAGACTTAGAGCTTAGATGCTTCTTTGTCTCCCTCTTTGCCTTCACTGTCCATTCTCACTATATTGCCTTGATGAATCTCCTCCTTTACATCTCCACAACAAACCCTAGTCCTCCCCTAGTTTGGTGCAGCAGCCTGTTAGAAGACCATCCTCATTCCAGTGCTTCCCATTCTGACTGTCCAGACCTTCCATGAGATAAATCTTCTGATGACCCTCTCACCCCCAGACATGCTCAAGAACCCACATCTTTTGCCTTGTATGCCCTCCTCCACCTGGCCCCAGCACTTGTCTCCCATCAGCCCCGACTCCTCCCTGGCTCCCTCTTGGCTCCAGCTGTTCCCCACTGTGCCTGGCCAGATGCCCTGAGGTTTCTGGGGCTTTCAGGTGCCCGATATGTACTCCAAGCCAGGGGCTTTGATGTGCAATTCTGATTTCCAAAGCAGATCTGCTTTTCATAAGTTTTTACTTCTTGGGGGGAGAAAAATGCCAAGCAGCTTAATCACAAGGGCTTTGAAGTGATTCAAATGATGGTCTTCTGTGATAGCTGTCCCCTACCAGGCCATGGCCAGGGGCCCGATTTAGTTATTGGCATATGTGGAGGTGTATGTACTGGTGTATGTGGATTTGTGCAAATTTGACTGCTTATTCTCTGTCTCTACACACACACACACACACACACAGCTTTCATTTCAGTGTTCAATGTGTTTTCAAGGAACTGCCGCACTTGGTAACATTAAAAGTAAAATTCAGCAAGTGATGAGTGAAGACTTTGTCTTTCACTAACATACCTGGGTAGGACCCCCAGCATGACCCAGTGGTAAGGCCACTGCCTTTTAAGCTGGGACTGAGGGGTTTCAACCTTGATACTGCACACCTATTCTTCATTCGAGGCCATTGTTTCTCAACCCTTTATTTTCATTATCACACGCCCCTCCAACCTCCCTAGCCATTTAAGACATTTTTTTCTAACTGCTCCCCTAACCTGCATGAAATTTTAATATCACAAATATAGCATATGTATATCTGTGCTTTATACATATAAGGGGTAAGGTATTTTTTTACCTCTCAGAACAAATCTTTGCCCCCTTGGGGGCGATACTGACCTGTTGATGACACGTTTTCTTCAAGACCAGAGCTTCTCAAAGGGTGGTCCCCAGGCCATCAGAACAGTATCATGCAGGCCCCACCCTCTAGAGTTTCTGATTCAGGTTTAGGGTAGGGTACACAATTTTTCATTTCTAATAATACCCAGGTGGAGACATCTGGAGACATTACTTTGAGAACAGCTGCTGTCACGCGAATTCTGGCTATATTCTAGAGCCCAAGAGACCTGGGTTCAAATCCCTATTCTTCCGCCTGGTGGCTGTGACCCTTGGTCAATATATAAAAGTCCCTGAGCCTTGCCGTACATGCCAACAAAGTGCAGTAATACTGTCTCCTTCATACACTATTGTGAGGGATTAAATGGCCAGTGGCTCACACACAGCAGGCACCTAACAAATGGGGTATATGGCAGAACTGCAGGAGACCCAGAGAAGCAGGACTCAGACAAGAAAGCGGATGGCGGGAGATGGTAGGCTTCTTCAGCCTGAAAGTGGAGTCTGGGCCGAGACGGGGGCTGTAATGCAGGTTGGAGTGGGAAGCGCTAGCTTGGGCTCCTTCACCAAATCATCATACCCCAGGGTGGCAGGGGGCCCTTCGGGTGCTGGGGAAGGGTCTGTTTAGCGGCAGTTATGGGAAGGAGAGAGTCAAACGACAGAACTCAGCAGTCCAGTACTTCTGGAAAATCAACATGCTTCTAAAGTGGAGGAAAGGATTCAGACAGTGTTGGAATCACCTGGAGGACCTCATAAATAGTCTCCTGGGCCCCATCCCCGAGTCTGACTCTAGTTCTGGGGTGGCCTGAGAATTCACATGTCTAACAGGTCCCCAGGTGACGCTGCGGCTGCTGGTCCGAGGCCCCACCTTGAGGACCACTGCTTCACAGCCTCTCCTGGATGGGCTTCCTGTGACGAGCGCTTAAGGAGAGAAGAGTCTGGGAACTTGTGGGAAGGTGATAGCAGGACAAAATGCCAGGCCTTAGAGCCCTTGGGACTGAGAGGAGCCTCCAATCTAAGTCCCCTGACCACCCAGGCGGCCTGCTCGTTGACACATATGAGTGGTCGCAGCTGGTAAGATGGGCTCCTGACAGCATGGTGTGCGCTCGTCCCCACTGCATCCTGACCAGTGGTAGGCAGGAGGCACATGTGAGGCCTGCTGTGTGCTGACCTATGGTGGACAGGCACCAAATGCCACTTGCTTTATATAATGGTCTCATTTCCATGTCACAACTCTGTGGGAAAGACACCATCACCTTCAGATTAAAGATGGGGGAACTGATGCTTCAAGAGTTTTAGTGACTCCCTCCAGGTCACTTAACTGGGAAGAGAGGATGCCTCTCTGGAACAAATAGTGGTTGAAAATTAAATAATTTCTCTGCCTGAGGGGACTCTAAAGGCATCTCAGGCCATGGTCCAGTCCTGGGCTCCTCCTGGTGCCTACAACAACTGCCCTGCCAGCCACCTCCTGACAGTATGACCTCCTCACCGTCCTTGGCTCTGTCTCTGTGCCCCCTCTGTGATGTCCACCACTTGGGGACACTAGGGCAGCCTCCCTGCTGATCTGCTTGCTCCCACCTGCCCTGCCCCCAACCCACTGTGAGCTTTGTACGACACACCCCTGACCATGTCCCTCCCCTGCCGAACTGGTGGCCCACTGCCCTGAGGACCAGGGCCTCGTGTTCTCCTGGGCAGAGCATTCCACACCCTGCGTGTCAGCCTCGTCTCCCCTCTGTGACCTCCCTCACGCACTATGCTCAGCCACGCGCATGACTGCAGCTCCATGATCGGGTACATTCTCTCTGCTCTGGGACCTTGGTATGTGCTGCTCCTCTGCCTGCGACAGACCCTCCCTCTACCCTTCCCAGCTGCTCATCTGTCAGGGCTGGCTTAGAAGATCTCTCCTTGGTGAGCCTCCCCTCCTGGTGATGGCTGGGAGGTACCCCCTCCCACGGATTCTTGCTCACTTCCTATGATGGATATTTTTGAATATATACAAGAGTAGAAAGAACAGTCTAGTGACCCCCCTGGGAGCCACTGCTCTACATCAACAATGATCAGCACAGCCCATGCCTGTCTCCACAGCATTCCACCAGGGCGCTGCAGCCCATCCCCCAGACTGCCTGCAGGTTCCTGCGGCTGAGATGGCGACTCGGGCCTTACCAGCTCTCAGGACTTTAGAACAGAGAAGACCCTCAGTCCACTGTAGGTGGATATTAAAGTCCCTGTGTGTTGAGCACTGACTACACATTTAGGTGCTCCGCTAAGTGCAAACATGCCATAGCATCCCTGTGAGACCTGGGTTATAACTACCTCCACTTCAGAGTGGAAAACTGATGCCCGGAAGGTTACACACGCAGTGGAAGGCAAGCTAAGGCGGTCTACCCCTGGAATAGAGCTGCCCATAGAAACAGAATGCAAGCCACATCTGCTATTTGAAATTCTCTAGTAGCCACATTAAAAGAAAAAATAGGTAAAATTACTTTTAATAATATGTTATCTTTAACCCAGTATATTGAATATACCATTTCAACATGTCATCTGTATAAGGCATTATTGAGATATTCTACAATCTATTTTTTGTACTACATCTTCAAAACCCTGTGTGTTTACAGCACATCTCAAATCAGACCAGCTACATTTCAAGAGCTCTGTACATTTCAAGGCAACCGTACTGACCAGCTCAGCTAGCGGTCACCACCCTGAACATGGCCCTAAAGCCTGCACGCTCAACCACTTACGTCTCTATACTTAAATGAATGAAGGAAGAAATGAGTAAGAGTCCCAAGAACCCCTGGTACTGAACTTTCTTCAACAATTAATAATGTTTAATATTTTATGGTCCTTTAGGGTCTCTCTGGCATTGTCTTATCTGCCATGGGAGTTGTCATCTCTGTTCCACAGATGAGGAGATGGGGCTAAGACGGCCAAATGCCTTGCTTGAACACCCTGCTGCAGGGGCACTGCTGGGCCTCAAACTGACAGTTCTGGACTCCTAGTCCTGTGCTCTGCTGGGCACGGGGGCAGCCACCCCTTGAAGCAGGACTATGTCCATCTGGCAGGGGAGGGTGTCTGCTCAGACCACAGGTGAGGCTGACCACTGGGGACAGGAGCCCGCAGAGCTCTGGAGGTCAGACGCTGGAGGAAGTGATGCCCTTGGTGAGTGGCAGGGCAGGCACAGGCTGAGGGAGCATGGGGCCCGTGCCAGAGCCTCTATGGGAAACGGCCTTGTCGTTCTTCGGTCGTAGTTTGGCCACAAGAGGCTGAGAACAAATTGATGGCAACGGAGCCATAACTTACCTCTGAAGGCCTCTTTGTTCTTGGCAAAACAGAGGGGTCATTAGTAATGGGGAAAGCACTGGTGTGTGGACATAAATCCCCCCAGCTGTAGGGCTGATAAACAGTCTGGAGGGGACAGGGCCTCAGGGAGCTGGGCAGGTTAACCGTGTGCCATGCGTCACTGTGGGCTCGGGCCTGCGTCTGAGACAGACCACCTGCCCAGGCTCCTAAGGTGCCCAGAGACTGGGTAGCCCATGGTGCCCTCAGGACTTGCACCTGGCTCTGGGAGCCCCTGAGGCCCTCAGTCCTTTCTTTCAAATGAAAATGATTCCAGAGCACCTGAGCTAGAGCAGGCTCCCAACAGGCACTCAGGGTCAGTGTGGGGCAGTCAGTGTGAAGGGACACTGGCAGGGCCTCCCTTCTTCCATTTCGAGCCAAACAGGCACTGGCCAAGCCACCCAGACCTTAACACCACTGGAGAGGAGGGCACGAGAGGCCAAACCCTCAGCAGACAACGTTCTTTGCAGTACTGTCTACACTGACTAGCTGAGGGAAGTAGAAGAGTCAAGTCTTAGCCTCTGCCCACTGCTCCCCTGGGCAGTGTGCCCTGTTGCCTGACTGCCTGCTTAGACTTGGGCTGAGGCTGGCTCGCAGGGGTCCATGCCAGCCCAGGCCTGGGGAGAAGGGCAGGGAGGGAAACCAGGTGCTCAAGATAGGAAGGAAGAAAGAGGACTGCCCTTTCCTCAAACTGTCTGAAAAGGATCTGGGGTTGCTGGTGACAAATACCCATTACAGTGAGGACCGTCATGGCCACCCTGTGAACATGGTCCAAGTGCTATCCCACCAAGGATGGCAGACAGCTGACCCAGTGCGGTCCCCTCCATTTCCACACCCACTGCAGTCTCTGCCAATTGAAGACCGCGCTGAACCTGTTTGACTTCCTGGTCCCCTTTAGGCAGCCATTACCAGTCAATCAAAGCTGGCAGGTAAGAGAAAACCCGTTTGTCATCCTTTCTAAAAGCCGTCAAGGCACATCTGTTCTGGGAATCCTATAAAGCTATGCTAAGTGCTTGAGGTTTTCCAGAAACTTCTGCCTCTGCACCCACCTTCACATGCATCCCCTACCTCTACTTCCACATCCTGGGTTTCCCTTCTTATCCTGTTTTTTGCACTTAGAAATTTCACAGGATGCTGCCATTTCATGCAACGCTACTGCAGGCAATTGTCCCAGACTCTAAGCTCCAGAGCACCATCCTCCTGCTCCAGGGGAAAGGGGTGGCTGGGGCCATCTCTGTTATAGAGGGCCTGAGGTTCTGGGGCTGGTGGCTTGGCACCCAGCGCAGACTGGAAATAGACCAATGCCTTGGAGGATGGCCATCTGGTATCAGAGAGGAATTTCTAGCTGTCCATGATCTCAGGTCAGGTCCTGACTCTCTGCTCCCCACTCCTGTCTGGGAGTATGTCTAGAACTAACCCAGAGATAATGAGAAAAGGAGACAATCCCCTACCCAGCCAGGTGCCCCCTTCTTGCTGGAGCTTATACTAGGTCCCCAACTCCATCCGCCTTGGGGCTCACTGGTGTTCACTCAGATCTCCAGCACAAGCCCCGTGTTACTGGGAGGCACTTGTTTCGCTTCCCAATTTGACAAACTCATGAAGGAGACCAGCACCAGCATGGGCCTCCCTTCTCTGCCCACCAGGAGCGAGTCCACTAATTCCCAAGAGGACGTGCCTTCCTATAGAATGGCTTCCTCCCTAGGACCTCCTTTCCCATATCCTGGCCTGAGGACCAGCTGCTTCTGGAGCTCAAGGAGAAAGGACCTTTCCTGGGCTGCACCCTAGTCCTATAGAATGAGAACCTTCATGGATGCCAAGGACTCTGCGTTTTTGGTAGGAGCTCCCAGGTGATTCTTGGGCAAAATGCAATTTGAAAACCCATTCCCTTAGAGTAACATACATTAATTCATGTATCCATCCATCCATTCATTCACTCTACAAGTACAGATTGGACTTTACTCTTGTGGAGCCCTGTGCTGGGCATGAGAATGGGGAGGAAGAGGGGTGGGGGAAGCAGAGGCCCAAACCCACTCTGCTGTTGCTGCCGCTCACCACATGAGCTGGTCTGACATTCACCCTGGGTCTCAGGGTCCCGTGGGCTTAGAAGCACAGTTAACAGTTGTGCTAGAAGCTGCAGGTCACAGAGAGCCCACAGTTCCCCTGATTTCCTGCATTCCCAAGGATGTGGCTGGTCTCCCTCCCACCACCTAACCCTCAGCACCCTGAAGGTATTATTAGACGGCCCTGGTGGCTCAGGTGGTAAAGAATCTGCCTGCAAGGCAGGAGACCTGGGTTTGATCCCTGGGTCAGGAAGATGCCCTGGAGAAGGGAATGGCTACCCACTCCAGCATTCGTGCCTAGAGAATCCCATGGACAGAGGAGCCTGGGGGGTGACAGTCCATGGGGTCACAAAGAGTCAGACACAACTGAGCAACTAAGCATGCACACATGCACATTATCAGTTAACACTTACAAAGTGTCAACACCTTACATACATTTATTATGGTCTTTACATATAATAAGCCTTCTGATTTTTGAACCACCTGAGGCAGGTATTCTTACTGCTCCCATATTATGGATGAGAAACTGAGGTATGGAGATCCACCCCTAGACAGTATGCTCAAGAGATTCCATCCATGTTCTTGATCACCGCACATTGGTGTCTTGAGCTTTAGGGAGAAAACGCCCCTACACGCCAAGTCTACTCTCTTGGCAGTGTGGTAGGGGGAGCAATGGGGTGGACACTGGCCTAGCAGCCTGCCACCCTTTTGGCCTTCAGACAGCGCCCCCTAGCCCCGCAGATGCACCAGGCTCGCGTTTCACTCACCAGCAGGCTGGGCAGGGAGGCCAGGGTGGGGTGGGAGAACAGGGACAGATTTGATCCAGCCTGTGAACGAGTGAGCAGTTTCTCCTGCACCTCTCATCAGCCCCCTTGCTCCAAAGCCACCCAGACCCAAGACGGCCAAGGAGCTGCTGCTTTGTTAGTCTCTAGGCAGGGATGTGGAGTCAGGGGTCCCACCAAGCAAAACTTTCTCTGCACTCAGTCACTGCTCTGCTCAACCAAGAGCCTAGGCGGGAAAGGAGGGCTTACGTGACTCCCTGCAACATTCCAGATAAACGTGACTGTCTGATGGTCAGAAATGTGAAGAGAGCATGAAATCAGCCACAGTTGCAGCTGAATTAGTTCTAAAATGATGTAAAAACTGCCATCTTTTCACCAAGTAAGTAATGACAAACAAAGAAAAATGCAGTGTACTGAAGCAGGTTAGACAAGAATCACCAGTAACCTGGGCTCAGAGCCCTAACGTGCGCAGACAGCGGAGACCTCGGAGAACAATGCACACTCCTGTCCCCACCATCACCCGAGCGCCCCACACACCCGAGCTTCTGTCTCGAACTCCTCTTCTCCTCCCTGGCTCCTCCCTCCTTCATCTAGGCAGCTCCTTCCTGAGTCCTTTGGCCTGGGTTGTCCCTGGGGACAGGTGCCCTCATGCCACTGTCCCACACACCCACAGAGCCTGACACTCCGAGAGTGGCTCTTCTTGAGTAGGGGTGGGGCACTAGGGCACCCCAGGCCTTACCTGAGACGATAGTGTAGCCGATTCCCCGGGGACGTCCTTTATCCTGGTCAATGGCAGTGATAATTCGCACTGTCGTGCCCTGGGTGGGAAAGAGAAAGGACTTGAGTTTGGTAGGCCAGGCCCCAGGGTGCTGTTCTTCTTGTAGCTGTCCTGACACCCACAGCTTCCCTCCCCCTGGGGACCTCAGGTCAGTCTAGGAAGTAGGGGCCAAATACAGAGACCTCAGCTGCCCCTATCACTCCTGGGATACACACTGAGGCCCCAGGCAAACACCTCAGTGTCCGCTGGAGAGGCCCAACCTTGCTGAGGCGCTCACTCCCTCTTCCGTTCCCCATCTCCCTTCATTCGGATGAACCACCCATGGAAGAACTGACAGAGGAGCAACCAGCAGCAGGACAAGAGATCTGGTCTCTGTCTTGAACTCGTCAGGGTGCTGTGTGACCTCAGAAGGTTGCTGCACTCCTCTGGTCTCAGATTACCCCAATCTCAAAATGAATAACACAAAATCCCGGGACATTGTTTTCACTAGGACCTGAGTAAAGAAGAACATCAAGGATGAATTATTCTGTGAATGAAAGCATCATAAATCCTGAAAGTGGGTATCTCTAGGGATGACCGTGACAACTGTGGTGGCCACCACGGTCCTCTGAACCATGCCCCATCCAGCATTGCAACCAGCAGCTCCTACCTCCCATGGCTCCATCCTCCACCCCATTCATTCTCCCTACAGCACCTGGGGAGAAGCTCCCAGGGTTGGCATACCCACGATGGGATTCAGGGGCCCCTGATTTTGAGGAGCACACAATCTGTAGTAAGGGGTCAAGGACATATGGACAGACACTGCTATACAGATACGGGGTTTCTTGGAGGCATAAATGTATCCCAAAGTATAGAAGTCCACCAGGAGGAAAGAGTTGTACAAACGACGACATTTAGGATGGGTCACGAGGAGTGGGGTTTCCCTGGTAGCTCAGCTGGTAAAGAATCCGCCTGTGATGCAGGAGACCCCCAGTTCGATTCCTGGGTCAGGAGGAACCCCTGGAGAAGAGATAGGCTACCTACTCCAGTATTCCTGGGCTTCCCTGATGGCTCAGACAGTAAAGTATCCACCTGCAATGCAGGAGACCTGGGTTCAATCCCTGGGTTGGGAAAATCCCCTGAAGGAGGGCATGGCAACCCACTCCAGTATTCTTCCGGGAGAAGCCCCATGGACAGAGGAGCCTGGCGGTCTGTAGTCCATGGGGTCGCAAAGAGTTGGACACAACTGAGCGATTAAGTACACACGCAAGCATGAAGTGAGTAGCTTGCCAGAGAGAGAAAACAAAAAGGAACGTGCTTCAGGCAAAAGACACAGCCCTGCAGGGATGTGGAGGTATAAGACTCTCTATGAAGAGATGCTGGCATATAATGGACACATTCAAATACCAATGGGCTTCCCACATGGTGCTAGTGGTATAGAAGCCACCTGCCAACGCAGGAGACATAAGAGACACGGGTTTGATCCCTGGGTAGGGAAGATCCTCTGGAGGAGGGCATGGCAACCCACTCCAGGATGCTTGCCTGGAGAATCCCTTGGACAGAGGAACCTGGCAGACTACAGTTTATAGGGTTGCAAAGAGTTGGACATGAGTAAAGCGACTTAGCCTGCACAAATATCAACTGGCTGGTTGATTCACTGAATAAATGAACATGTGAACAACTGGATCCTAACCACCACCACCACTTGCTGAGTCGCCCCTCACCTGGGGAAACCTTCAGTCTGCTTTGCAGGCCCTATCACACCAGCCCTGTCTGCCCAGCTTCTGGCTCAGGCTGTAGGTCCCACGGCTGATGGAGGGAAAGTAGGACAGCTCTGTACCCAGTGCCTAGGGAGATACCAACCCTGGCATTGGCATGTCTGATGAAGGTCTCTAATAGCCATGGCGCCTCTTAAGCATTAGCCATTCATCACCTAGAGACTGAAGCCTGCAGGCTGCACCCTCTACCCCGATCTGAGCACCTTGTCCTACGGAGAGAGGCTGGCTCCTGACATGCAAGACTCTGCCCCGGAGGGAGTGCCCTGGGGGGCACGATGCCTCCCCGACTCCTCCTGGTCTCGCTGTCAGGACACAGGAGGGGCATCTGCCACCTCACCCTCCTGGGGCAGCGCTACCCACACACAGCTGTTGCCCCGGCCTCTCCTGAGCCCAGGTACACTGCAATCCGGAACACCCCCAGGTTCGGTTGAAGGAAGGTGAGAATGTCGCAGAGGAAACGTCTACAGCAGAGAAACGGTTACAACACAGAGGCTGCGGCTGCGTAGACAGCAGGCCTGACTCCTTCCGTTCATAGCTTTCCCCTCAACCCAGCCCTCACAGGAGCTCTGTCTAGATTCCCCTGGGTGGCGGGGGAGGGTGGGGAACAGACTGTTACAAAGTCAGAGAAAGATGCCATTAAAGGTGTATCTCCTGAAGTGGGTTCTGAGAACCTGAGCTGTACCAGAGAGTGTGAGGCACCCACGGCAGCAGGGGTCCCTCCCCAGCGCTGTGCCTGGTACCGCTGCAGGCACTTTTTATGCCTGAACTCATTTCACCCTCACAACTACTCCAGGACACAGCTCCATTCTATCGATGAGGAAACTGAGGGCCACGAGGTAAGTGGCCTTTACAAGGTCCCACCGCAAGGAGTGAATGGTGAAGCCAGCATTCGATTTCAGGTACTTTAGCTCCAAAATGCTCTTGCTCGCCAGACAATGCTGCCTCTGTAACAGGTTATATGATAAATATAATAATGATAACTGTAATTTATGAAAGTTTTGGCTATGTGCCACAAGTATTAATATAAGTATTAGTTCAAGTCAAATGTGGGGAAACATATACCCCTCATCCCTCCCTTGGAGATGCACAACCTGCTTTAATGTGGTAAAGGCTACCAAAAGTAGCAAAGTGATAAAGAGATGCATCAACCTTTGCTCTCCCAGGCTTTCTAAGCTGAAGACAGGCTCTTTTCATGTAACATCTTGATAGCCCTGGACCTAGCAGTCCATGGAAGGTCATTTGGGAAGCATTGTATCACATCTGAAGGGTTTACACAAAGGGCTCCCCTGTCACTCCAGGGGAATCCTTTCGGGGGGATGCTTTTCCTGGTGTCACCTCTTAAACCTCCTGGATATGTCCCCAGGAGGAGGTCCTGAGAGCATGGGACTTTGATCTGAGGCTCTAGCTGCCAGAAAGGGCTTCATAGCCCATCTGACCACAGCCCATGGTTTCACACCCGTGCTGGGTGCTCCAGCACGGAGGGTCTCTGGCTGCCCTGGGCCTGCTGAGGGCAGGGTTGGACTGCCAGGTCATCTGGGCCCAGTGCCTACCAAAGCACTATTCCAGACAGTCATTAAACAATAAACCTTGGTCTTCCCTGGTGGTCCAGCTGTTAAGACTCCATGCTTTCACTGCAGGGGGTTTGGGTTCAACCCCTGGTCAGGGAACTAAGACCCTGCATGCCACTCTACGCAGCCCCAAATCACATAATAACAAACAAGCAAATAGTAAACCTTGAGGGGACAGCTGCACGCCCATAGGTGAACGATCAGGGCCTGGTGTGGCTGGTTGAGTCCAGCACCGTGAGCCTCAGCACCACTTAGTAAAGGGGGCCAGTGCTGGCCTGTGCAGATAGCGGAGCTGGCGGCCAGGGAGCCCTCAGTTTTCAGAGCCTTGTGAGCATCTCCCCGTGGGCAGCCCCGAGCTGGGTGGCCTGGAGTCCCCCTGGGTGGACTGAGGCTCAGTGGGTCCAGCGGCCAGCCCAGGACCAGAGATCAGGGAGGTCGGCTCACCCCTGGAAGAGCCATGCCTGAGTGTCTACAACATGAGCTCTGAAAGGCTCCTGATAAGTTTGGGTTTCATCTCTTTTTGGATAAATAAATCCATTTTTAATAAAACCCTGAGCTTTTAATACAAGTGCAGCCACAAAGACGGGAAATGTTATGAGAAGGAATTAACAGGGAGGAATGGGGGCTCCTGGGAGCCCACAGCTCTTGTTTCAGAGTTTCAGTGATTATATTTTCAATATACTGAAACTTACTTCCTAAGATGAGGAGATGGAGACATGTCCGCCCTGGGCCCCTCTACAGGGGGGCACTCTGGCTGGCTGGCTCTCCAGAGAGGGACCCCAGTCCAAGGAGCACCAGAGTATGACCAGGAGAACAGATGGCCCCAAAGACTAGAGATGGGCCCACCTGGCTATGGAGCTTCTTCCCTTCATAAGAACTCCTACTGCAAAGAGGAAGCCCCGACATTCCCACAGAGAGGCTAAAGGTACACAGGCCTGTGGGGTCCCAACTCCGTATTGTGGGAAGATCAGTACAGCAAGGGGGTTAAGGGTCTGACTCTGTGGTTACACTGCCAGGGTGTGAACCCTTTGATTGAGTTACTTAACCTTTCACCGCCTGGTTTTCCCAATGTATGAAATGGGTATAAAACAGTCCCCACACCTCAGCAAGTTGATGCATGAGCACTTGGAACAGCACTGGGTGCATAGAAAAAGCTGTAAAAGTGCTGTCACTATTCTCTGGGGCCTGGAACCTCCACATGCTTCTGATGAAAGCTAAGACACCTCTTCCCAGACAATGCACACAATGCGATGTTCCAAACAATTTCAGCAAATGCAGACTTCCCAGGACCCAGGTTCATCAACCCTATGCTGGAGGTAAGGAGCTTTCTGGCCATTCTATAGAGAGAACAGCTAGGATCTCACAGGGAGACTTAGCATTAGTTGAGGACCTACTGTGCGCCAAGCACTGTGTTGGGCCCCCGCATGGGTCCTCCGTTTTGTCCTCATAGTGAGGGTACATGTGGAGAGATTGCAGCTTAAGGGTTCAGGGATTTGCTTAAAGTCCCAAGCTCTGGTGAGTGGGGGTGGGTTGCCAGGCAGCCCCCACCTCTGAGGCTTGGGTACCAGTAGTGAAGTCGGGACAGACTCAAGAGGAGCTGGGATTCCTCTAGAAGGAACACAACCCTCCCTTCTGTGGCTGCCTCTTTCCAAAGTAGCCAGTGGCTGAAGCTGGAGCCTTGGCGGTGGGGGCTGTCCACCTCTTTCTCTGCTGGCCCAGCCCCTCCTTCTTTCCATGACAGGATTAAGGACTTGAAAGGCCAACCTGCAGTTTGCTTTGGGAGTGGGAGGCGCCCTTGGTGGGGAGGAGGCCGGAGGGGGCTGAAGGGGACTTCCGACAAGAGCTGCCACAGCAGATTCTGAGGCAGAAAATCCTATTTCTCAGTCCTTAATTCCAGTCAATTCCAGTCAAAGGGTTGATAGGCATCGGCTGGCAGTAATTTGTGCAGTTTATCCGCTCTTTTCACCTTCTATCGGTCCTTCACTGACGGGCAGGCCGACATGCTGCTGCTCGAGTGAGGAAATTAAAATTTGATGCAATAATCCCAAATAAGAAGGATTTTATTAGGTAATATATACACTTTAGATGAGGCATGCTGGCCTGATACACTGATAGAGAGAGGCATACATGCTGGGAGCCGCAGATAAAGAGGGGGAGGGGGGGAGTGGGCGAGGGTCTGGACACAGGCCCCCGGGCCAGCAGAGGCAGGGCTGGGGATGGGGGACGCCTGGGGCCTCTGGCCCCACGAGACTAATCAGGCCTTGGTGCTCCTCAACCCTGGCCCAGCCTGCGAAGTGCTGCGTTAAATCAGGCTTCCACACTGTAAAGGGACATGGAAGGCCTGGATCAAGGCACGGAAACCGATTAGAAGCAGGGAAAAATCAGGCTCAGGGTGTATGGGAAACTGCGCAAGAGGCGAGGTAAACTTTCAAATCTGGAGGCAGGGAGGAAGAGCAGAGGTGTGCGGACATGGAGGTGATTCTGTGGGTGCTGGGAGAGACCGAACCCCCCAACTCACTTCCTTGTCTGGCTTGCCCGAGCCTGGTCACCACACAAAAGGCAGGACTCAGACCTGCTCTTTGGGAGCCCCCCAGACATGGACTTTAGTGGCCTCGTGGAGCCAAAGGGACAACCGTCAAGGCCAAGAGATATCAAGGTCCCTCACTCTGAGAAAGAACCATATCAGGTGCCAAGAAACTGGGCATAAGGAGGGTGGAGGCCACGGGGAGCAACGGCCTATTTGCCTGTCCTGAGGAGTCATCCTAGCAGGGGCCTGTGGAATCATCTGGGAAGGAGAGGGGCTGGCTTAGCACAGGACCCTGCACAGCACAGGGACTTCATAAACGTCTAGAAGATGAGTAAACGAATGAAAAATAGAATGGCCAGGCAGACTCAGAAACCTGCAGATCTGAAAAAATCACCTGTAGTAATAGTTTGATTTAGTATTACTCTGCTACAATACAGGGATGCTGGGAAAGGCGAGACAAACTGAAGGGTCTCAGAGGACACTCACCCCAACACCCTTCTTGTTGACCACTGAGACTCTGAGATGAGGCTGAAGCTAGGACCTCCCAACCCAATCCAAACACAAAACCCCCGCATTCTAACATCTGCTGACGCTAGACTACTAGGTGCTCAAGTCTCTAAAACCACCAGGCCAAGGAGGCACTACTGAGACAAGGAGGAAGAGGTCTGGATGTTGTGTGATCTGGCCAGGCAAGCGCACGGTAGTACAGGGACCTGTTCTGAGATCCTCCAGCTGCTGGGCCACCATCACCTCTTCACTTCAATCTACAAGTTGGCACTGCCTGTCTTTCCTGCATTCAACCCTGGGCACAAAGCCCTGGGAGGCCCTGGTTTGAGACCCAAAGACTCAACCACCCTGATGACCAGGAGCCCCAAAGTAACCCACTTACATATCAGTGAATGTTACAGATGTGGCTACAATTCAGAGGGGAATCGTGCAGCCTAAGGACCAGGGAACTCCAGCAGAGATGAGGAGAGAGAGATGGCTCTGCCTGGTGGGCCGGTGAGGATGAGGCCGGGAAAAGAATTCTAAGAAAGGTCGTCAGTGATGGGAACCAACAGATGGGTGGATTTCGGATTGGTGAGTAGAGCAGTCACACGGTGTGATGAGGATGACAGGATAGTAAGAGAGCTGGCCTGAGTAGTGAGCACTTGTTCGTTCGTTTATTCATGCATTCATTCATTCCACAATTACCTCCTGAAGCACCCATGGTGAGCTATGCCCACAGCAGAGCCCATTCCCGCTGTACTATTCTCGCAGGCCAGGAGAGAAGCCAAGGGTGAGCGTACCGTGCAGGAGCACTGAGCACTAGGAAGGGATGGCCAGAGGCTGAGGACAGGTGGAAGGACCCACCTCACCTAAAAGGTCAGAGTTGAGCATGCGTGGGCTTATTGGCAAAGAGGTTTGGGGACAGGCGGAGTTCAGTCTCAGAAGTCTAAACTCCTGCTTCCATGGACCACTCAGAAAGAAAGGGTTGGAGTGGGGACATTTAGATGTCCCCCTCTACTCTCAAAGCAGCTTCTGACACCGGCAACAGGAGGCCACCTTGCTCGTCAGACCCTCCAGTCCGCAAGTAGCCCCAGGAAGGAAGTGGCTACCCTCTCACACCTGGAGCCTGCAGCATGGTGCTTGGAAGAGGCCAACAGTCAGGAGAGACCACAGTGCCAAACTTGGGACCACGCTACCTAGTCTGTGGTGGTCCAGGAGCCCAGCCTGCAATCTGGTCAGGGAAGCCTGCCTCTCACTTGCACCCAAACCTGTGAGCTGTGCAGACATGCAGGTGGGGTCCTGAATAGCCACATGATCAGGTGGGCACCCAGCTTCGCTCTTAAAGCTGTTTCCTTCTCCTAAGCACATTGAGTGCCTATAGAAGGAGAGGCACAGTTTTCCTTCCATAGAGCTGCTCCCCTGCACGTTCAGGGGTTGTGTCTGCCCAGAGGAGCTGCCTTTTCTAATTCATCAGCCCAGTGCGGGTATTCTGTTCTAGTCCACACATAAGCATGGATGGCTACCGGAAGTGGGGTGCATGGCACTGCCTGCTTGGCCCACAACTGAGCAAAGCCGCCCACCCAGAGCCCCTGCCTAGGGGCAGCAGTATGCTTTGTCTCATAGTCGACTGGACCACAGTGGACACAGGGCCCATGGCCAGTCAATCTACAGGCTGGCTGGCAACTTGTGACCTTGTGACATGGCACAAAATCAGACCACAGCCAATCAGGTACCTCTCTTGAACACATGGCTTTGAGAAACCCAAAGTCTGGGCAGTTAGAAGGGGCAGCAGGAGCTGTGAGTTCTCAGGGAGGAGCCAACCCTGAGAGGGTCTGTGGGGCAGATAGTAAGTGGCCACCATCTTGGCTGGCCAAGAGAGGTGGATTGACCAGCTGACCCGTGGCGGGTGTGGCTGAGCCCCACTGATGTTTTGGTGAGCCTGGCTGAGTCCAAATTCACTCTCCAGTTCAGGCTGGATTTTCCACGGGCATCCCCATTTCCCATCACCCCACATGAAGCTTTCTGAACTGCTGCCCTTCACTTGCACTAGCCAGTCTCTTCTCTCTGTCCCTTGGAGAGCTCTGGGGATGAAGTGAGACAGCGAGGAGGTAGGGTGGAAGAGGAGGTTGGGTTTTCAATGCGCTGGGACACTCATCACTGCCAGGCACGTGGGAGCCAGAAACACCAAGGAGCCCATCCCACCAAACAGGGCCTCCATGCCCACCGGAAGTGCAGAGGGACGTCTCACAAGGGCGGGGAGGGTCTTACCGGGGGAGAATGCTCGTAGATGTTGGTGCTGTAAGGCAGGTTGATGAAGATGGGGTCCATGTCCTGGACGTCTGTGATGATGATGGCCAAGTTGGCCAGGGTAGACAGAGGCCTGGTCTTATCTTGATCCTTAGAAGGACAAAGAACACATCAGCTTAGGTCAAGTGATATGGACAAGGACACACACGGACACACACGCACAACACCCATGTGCACAAACGTGTGCACAGACGTACACACGTACTCCTACACTCCCACAGGGAAGGACATTAGCACACAGAGCTCAGGAACTCTAAGAACCCTCAGTGATCTCTGACCTGTGCAGGAAAACACACACAGGGCCCCCAAGGCCCAGTGGAAGGCGGCGTATCCACAGTCACAAAGCAGGGCTGGGGCGGAGCCACCCCCGCCCCCCGCCCCCAGGCTTGACCAGTGTGACCTCTGGTGGGCGGGGTGACTGCCTTGGGATAAAGGAATGGTGTGGCCCTTAGCTCCTTCTCTGGATTCAGCCTGGGGGCCACTGCTCCCTCCATGCCTACTTCCTGCACCCTCTCTTTCAGGGACAGCAAAGGAATTGACTAGGATGGGAGAGTTCCTCAGAAGAAAAGCCCTTTGACTGCAGAAGGGGCTAGTCTGGGCCCTGCACCCCTGCCCTGCACTCTGGGTTGACTGGTCAAGCAATTTTGCTGGTAGAACCAGTAGGGGGAGCTCCGGGGCCTGTAACATTTGGGGGACTCTGGGAAGGAAGCTTGAGAAGCCATGTGGCCAAGCAGGCAATGTTTAAACCCTCACAGTTGGAAATGCAGGCCTATAAAAGCTCACCAAGAAAGAAAAGCCAAACCCATTTTCTATTACCCTAAATGTGAAATAGTTGCTGCTACTGAATAACAATAGCCAAGAAGAATAGAAACTACATGCTGAATAGATTATACATCAGGCACTGTACTAGACACCTCACTCGCTTTGGTGGGGTGCCCGTTATTTCAGTTCAACAGACTCAGACAGGTTAAGTAACTTGCTGTGAGTCACACAGCTGGTAAGAGTGTAGCCAGGATTCAACTCAAGTCGTTTTGACTTGATCTGTCTTGATTTGAGGCCCTAACCTCAGCCCAGTTGCTGACTTGCTAAGTTACCTCAAATAAGTTATCTCCTATTTTGGAGTCTCGACTTCTTCTGTGAGATGAAGGGACTCGCGGGAATGACCTCTATGGACTCTAGGCCTTGTAAATTCTCTGCCCTGGGACTGGAGAAGTGACTGTCCTTAGGTTAGATCTCCCTTGGTCTGTTTGGGATAATGTGAACGATGCAAGGCAGTCCCCACATTACAAGCCCAGTGCCTGCTCCTGCCCTCCAGAGACAGATGCTGAGCCTTCAAGGAGAAGGAAGGGCTGGCTGTCCTAAAGAGTCCTTGGGGGCAGCCAGGGAGACAGAGGAGAGGCTTTGAGGATGGGTCATGGCTGCAGCAAGGTAGGGGAGAGTCTGGAGGCAGGAGGAGCTGTGTCCCTCCAAACCACAGTAGAGACAGTCTCCCAGCCTCCAAGATGATGGGGCCCACAGCCCAGGCTCGGGGACCACCCTAGAGAGTGGTGAGAGCTCTCACCTAGGGACTGGAATGGGCATCAGGCAGACAGAGCCAGAGTGGGAGGCCCATCAGGAAGGCCCTTGACCTCTGGGGCTGGAGATGCCGATGGTTATGATTTGCTCCTACCGGCTTCTGTGGGCAGCTGGCTTTGTCCAGTCTGGCACCTGCCCTTCCTGTCCCACACCTGTGGCTGCAGCCCTGCCTCTGCCATAGATGCCCCCATACAGCCCAGCCTGGACTCCATGGCTGGGGAAAGGGGACGGCAGTGGGCACATCTGGCAGGCAGGCACCTGGCCAGGCTTCCAGCTGTCACTCTGGCGCCTACAGGTCTCAGCAACTTGTTCCCAGAGGAGTTGCATGTTTTCCCACCCACCACCCACCCAGCGGAGGCTGGAGACCCAGATGTTCCCTGCGATGCCACATGGGAGAATCTCCTTGGGGAGATGCCCAGCGGCCAAGGGCACAGTGCCAGCCCTCAGAGGGACTTGTGCATCAGATGGGGGAACCACCAAGACCTAAGGGAGTTAGTTCCAGGGCCCCTCCTGTTCCACTGCTTCAAGGCCTGGTCGCTGGAAGATTGATGGCAGTTTAACCACATTCACCATCCCAGCTTGAGCCCAGGCCTCTCAATAGGCCCAGCCACCCAGATTCGTGCCTATGCCCAGCTCTGCTCTCTTTGCCACTGGCCCAGCCCGAAGCCATTTTCACTGCAGATGGAAAATATCCCACAAGGACAAGTTCACACTGAAAAAGAGAACAAGCATCTGTGCATTTCTGGGCCCCAGTGTAAGGAAATGGAGAGTGGTGGGAGGGGCACCACCTTAAGTGAGTGTGCAAGGGTGTGCGGAAGGATATAGATGTGCCCCAAAAGTGGATTCCGGTCTTATAAGTCCCTTTGATCCCAGAAGTCAGTTTCACAAATAGCAGCACACATGTCCTCCCAGGCAGCCAACACTTAACCAGGGGAGAAGGCAAGAACATGAGTATCATCTGCAGTGGCCTCCCCAGGGTCCCTGGACCAAGTTTGCATTTCCTGGTCTGGGAGGCCTCTCTGGATCTTGTCCAATCCTGGGGGAACCTCATGTTTCCAACTGGTCCCTAGCCCCAATGCAGTGTGTCTTCCCCTGGGATCTGAGCTCTGTGACCTGCCAAGTAGAGCCCACAGAGCTACGGGCAGCCCCCCTGCAGTGACATGGGGCCAGGTGGTGGATGCTGTGGGTCAGGCTAATGAGTCCCAGAGGCTCAAGAGGGACTCCTGTGATTTGTTTAACAGTTGGTCTAAGCTTTGTAAACAGAAGTCTAAGAACCAACAGGCCAGCTCTCGCCCTGCTGCCAGCTAAAGGCTCCAGCTGCGCTTGGAGGCCATGGCCAGGAGCAGGAAGCAGGGCGAGCAAGGAGAGAACTCTACTGAGGCCGTGGCCTGCCTGTCCTCCAGCCCCTCCGCAACCGCTGGTGATAGAGGCCACGCAGCTATGACGTTCTGGAGATCTGGAGACTCCTGGCCGTGGGGCCCTGGACAACCCAGGCTTGGGTTCTTGCTGCCCACCCTCATCGGTTTGTGTCTCAATAGTGTCAGCTATAAAATAGGATAATTATTCCTCTTCAACTTCCCTCTCCTGACTAATTCATCTTGGAATTCCCAGGACCCAAGCACAGTGCTTGGCACTGATGGATGTTCCCTTCTGTGTAAGTATCACTGCTCCAGCGCAGTGGCCAGGATGCTAGACTCTGACTCCTGCATGCTGGGTGGTGCAGGACACAGCTGGGCTGACACCTGTCTTGGGTCTCAGAGCAAGAGGACATCCTGCACTAGGAATGACCCATGGTGCAGGTGCTGGAGGTCACTGAATTGCTCCTGTGCCTCTGTTTCCTCATCTATAAAATGGGCCATAGCACCGTTGTGAGGTTTAAAGGAGACAATCCACTCGAGTGCTCCCCACAGCACCAGGGACATAGCACGAACCCTCAGGAACATCAGCTGTTGTTATCATTATTATGATCATCAGCAACACCATTATAAGCCTTGCCCAGCAGGGAAGGAGGCTGACATCCTGTGCCCTCTCTGAGGGCAGGAGGCTGGCATCTGGCCGCCTGGGCCCCTGGCACAGGGACTCACCGTGGCGTTGACGGTGAGCTGGTAGGCCTGCGTGGTCTCGTAGTCCAGCTCCCGGATCACTGTGACGATGCCGCGTGCGCTGTCGACGGCAAAGAACTGGGAGGGGGGCTGGAAGGAGTAGAGGACGCTGCCGCCTGCGCCCAGGTCAGGGTCCGTGGCGTTCACAATGAAAATGGGCGTCCCCACCGGTGTGTTCTGGGGGTGAAACAGAGCAAATAAAAGGGTGAGCTGGAGCTCAGAGCAGCTGCCTCCATCAGTGACTATTCCCCCAAAGCCCATTAACCACGTCCCTCCAGCCAACCAGACCTGCGGCTTTGTCATTTTTATTCTAAAAGGGTTCACAGGAATTTAAAACGCTATATCTATTTTTTTTTGCTCCATTTTTTGATGGCCTCCTGGTGGCTATAACAGCACCAGTTCCAAAGATGATCTACTTATCCTGAAGTTCCGGATGAGGGCCTTTTGGTCCCCAAACCCCTGTTTCTTGGCAGTTCTGCTTTCTCTGTTAGGTGCCCCTTGGCTGCCCAAGCCTCAGGCATGGGCTGCTCTGGAGGGCAGCCAGGAGTCTATGTGTTGGGAGGTTCCAAGGACAGGGAGCTGGAAGATGTGTAATATGGGGAGGTGGCATAGAGTCTGTGGTGGGGCTGGCCCACAGAGATTTCTTGACTTGCCTAGGGGTGGGGCATCCACATAACATCCCTGGGCCATGGCAGCCTGTCACCAGAGAGGCCCACAAAGCCTGCTCAAATGTCACCACCTCCTGGGAGCCTTCCATGATTCCCTTTGCTACACACTGTGTTTGTAGATAGACCCCTGCCCCTTTCTGACTTGGGGTTTCTGGTTAAATGTAACTTCCTCATGGAAGCCTTCCAGACCCTTCAGGCGGGTCAGCCCCTACCGTGCTCCCAACCCCTGCCACTATTATATTCAGGGTCCCATAGCACCCTGGAATGTTTGATCACCCACAGTTCCTCTGTAATTCCCCAGCCAGTGCCTGTCTCTCATTGCACATGTGCTCCATAGAAACCATAGAGCTCTATCTGCCTGGCCCAGCAGGTGCCTGCCACATGGCCGGTGTCCAGTAAGCATCCTTTATGAAGACATGAACGAATCTCTATGGCAGCATCTTAGCACATTGTATTCTAAGTATCTGTTTGCATCCTCTGCCCAACTGTCAGCTCTCATCACGATCGTGCCCACCACAATGCTTGGCAGGTAAGCCACATCTGCAAAATTCTGCGTGAGTAAATTTACTCTTGACTCAGTGAGCTCTGGACACATCAGAAGATAGGCTACCTAAGGAGGCTCTGCCCAGAGGCAGGAAGAAACAATTCCTGCTCCTGCTCACTGACGGTGCTGTGCCACATCTAGGCTGTGAGCTGCACCCATCAGCTCCGTGACAAGTAGCTTTCTAGGTGCTTGCTATGATCCCTCTTTCAAAAAGGAAGCCAAGGCTCAGACAGGTTAAGGAACTCATCCAAGTCACCCAGCTAGGCAATGGCAAAGACCCTAAATTCAGGTATAGTTCATTCTAAGCCTATCTCTTAGCTCTAAACACTTCTGTAAACCTTGAGGGCAGTTTATTCCCCTAAGTCTTCCACACAGTGCTGAGGTCACCTGCCAGCATGGGTGGTACCCTCTAGCCCAGAGTGTGGGACTGGCCTGAAAGTTCCCTGAGGGCAGAGACAACATTCCTGTGTGATCTTTTTACACTGGGACAATGACTGAGTACCTTCGGACACCTGCAGGGCTCCTATCAAGGAAGACATCACACAGCTGCCCATCTCTGTGCTGCTGCCCATGACCTGGGTCACTACCTCGAGAAGCTTCTCTCTTTGAAGACCAGTCTCAGGCATACTGGAAGCCCTTCCCCAGGGCTGTCTGCTGGAGGCAAGTGTGTTCTCTGTAAGACCTCTAATTGGGCTGGAAAGGGCCTCCAGAGGACAAAGCCACCGAATTGCCACTGTTTCTCTCTGAGTGTGCTGCCCCTCCCCCATCACCAGGCAAGTGTCCACCTGAATGGACAGGCTTACATCCTATCCTTTTCCAAACCACGCTGAAGATAGGGGCAGACAGGTAAGACCCCTCTCCTCCATC
Source organism: Bos grunniens (assembly GCF_055505025.1). Taxonomy (NCBI): domain Eukaryota; kingdom Metazoa; phylum Chordata; class Mammalia; order Artiodactyla; family Bovidae; genus Bos; species Bos grunniens. The sequence goes on from NC_141192.1 coordinate 18,516,988, forward strand.
CCATCCTTGATGCTCCATGCCCCTCTGCATAGGATACAAGCCTCATAGTCTGGTCTTGTCTCCCCCTTCTCGCTTTATTTCCTGGCAGGTATCATATCCTAGCCTTTTGGCTAAGATCATGTGCAATATCTTTTCTTACCAGTTTACTATTTCCTGGCACGTAGAGCTATTTGTACTTCTCCAAACCAGCACACTCCCTTACACTTCTGAGTTCCTGCACCTGCTTTGCCTTTGCGAGGTCTGCCCTACCCAGCTCAGTGGCTTGGAAAACAGATGCTCTCTTTCTCTCCAAAAGAGGGAAAATGTTCAAGTGTACAAGGGGGCAGAGGGGACAGGTGCTAGATTTCAGGGATGGACAGACTTCTGTTGGAACCTAAGTCTTATTGTGTGTCTTTGGGCTAGTTACTTCATCTCTCTGATCCTTAATCCCCTTTCTGTGCATCAAAGTTAATAATATTTCATACAGTTAATGTGAAGAGTACACGAGCTCCTGAGTATAAACTTCCCAGAATATATTAAGTGCTCAGAAGATGGCAGTTGTGATTTTATTGCCTGAATGCCTTCTAGAGGGTGGCAGACAAGAACATCTCCAAGGGTAGGGCAGGGAGGCATAAAGAAGCACCATGACTGCTAATGATCCTGTGCTGGGCGTTCCCTGTCTGCAGTCCCCAGATCCACCGAGCACCCTTCTCTGCCATGACCCACCCCCTGCCCGCCTCCCAAGCCAGGGTGGCCTCAGTGCACTGCATTCCCAGGTTGCCAATGGGAGGGGCTGGTAGGAGCCCAGAGTTTGGGGAGGAGGCAGGAGGAGAAAGGGTTTGAAGTGTTACTTTCCCAGTCCCTCCAGCTCCAACCCAGCAGCCCCTCCTCTCCAGCCCCAGGTTTCAGTGGCTCCAGCCCTTCCCCTTGCCTCTCCAGTCCTAAGAGTAGAAAGAACTTGCCAGTGTTGCTAGTCCTTGGAGCCTCAATATCCCTCAGTGTCGCTCTAGCCCTGCACCCCCTCTGGAAGTTGTCTCTTCACTGAAATGCCTTTATTGGAACTATCCGAGATGAACTGTTTCCTGGGGAACCCTGACAGATGCAGGCACTCTGCAAAGGACCTACCCCAAGCCACACGTTCAAAGCCCCAGAAACTGAACTCCCCAGGTGCTGGGGTGAGCAATGCCAGCCTCCATCCCAACATGCCAACCACAGAGACTGGTCTGGAGGAGATCTTCATGAGGTTCTCAGCTAACCTACAGCTCTCTCTCTTCCCTCCTCCCCGTCTCTACATCCAACATACACATCTCAGGAGTGCCAGTGTCAGGCCCAAGCTCCAGAGCACAGCATGCCATTGCAGCCTGTAGCTCTTGCCACAAGAGGGATAGACATGTTCTGATTTCAGGGTGGCCAACCCCCAGTGAGGCAGCTGGATAGCACTTCAGAGCACACCCCACATGGAGTCAGTGCCCAGAGGAGAGAGACGGCTCCCACGAGAATGTCAGCTCTCCAGCTGCCTGCCTCAGGGAGGAAAGGACATTTCACTCATCCATACTGCATAGTCTGGGGCGAAGGCTCTCTGAGCATCTGGTCAGAGGATTTAAGAGCAAGCTCCAAGAAGACAGGAAAAGGGGGAAAGGAAGGGATGGTCCTGTGTCTGACCTTGTTGGATTATGTTTCATGCCCTGCAGTGAAAACCCATTTAACTTCTGCGTAACTTAGAAAAGGTTTTAAATAGGCCTGACAAGGAGCCATTCCCTTAGAAGGGACAGGCCATTGGAGAGGAAAGAATGCTGACCTCCTGCATTCCCAATCCTGGGCACCATGCTTTTCTGGGACATGGGGGGAGGGGACTCTCACCAGCACATACACTGGGGGATTCTTGGAGCACCCAGCTACTGGTTCACAGAAACATCAGATACGTTCACAGGTTGACACTCAACGCAAGCAGATTTCCTCCATGGGGCCACGCACATCTGGATTTTCAAGTACATCGTAGGCAATTAACACCTGGTGCTCAGAGTGTGGGCTCTGAGTCAGACCTCCTAAGTTTGAGCCCCAGCCTTTTCCCTTGTTGGGTGGAGACCCTGGACATGTGCTGTTAAATTTATTATTTTGGTCTCAGTTTCCCTATGTAAAGGAAAATGTAAAGGTGGAGCTGTTAACACTACCTATATATCCTGGGGTAGTGGGAAACTTTTACATGAGCTAAGGTGTGGGGAGAAAACCTCTCACTGAGCCGGGCACACAGCAATATTGAGTGATACTCATAAATGGTCACTACCATTATTATGGTGGTAATAAAATACCATCACAGGCGGCATGAGATGAGCCTATTTAAAGTGGTGTGGGGGGATTAGAAGCAGGGTAAATGGCTGATCTCTTCATCACGAATTTAGACAAATGGGTAGATCAGAATTCAGGAAGAGAACACCTCTGTTGAATGGTTCACGGCTGTTGCAGACAGGATGGGAGAACCTCTGAAGACCCTCCAGAGTGGGTTTGGAGAATGTGAGACGAGGGGTGGGATCTGATGGAAGGGTGAGAGGAGTTCCTGGAGGAGCACGGAGGCCAGGCCTGACCATGCACCACTCAGCGAGAAGATGGCTTCAATGTGGAAGCTGGAAGGCACCTTGGAGATTATCCAGCCTAGTCTCCCCAGTTTTTAGATGGGAAAAGTAAGAGGGTGCACTTCCAGGCTTTCTGTCTCACATGTGCTTAATGGCAGAGCTGTGCCTGGAAATCAGGTGTCTTAACTCAAGTGCTTTACTTACGCTACCCAGAGACACTACCCACTGTGTCCTGGCCCACCCTCCTTCCAAGCAGAGATGCTCTTTTTACCAAAGGGATGGATCTAGGCAGCCGTGTTTGTACCAAGTGACTTCAGACCCAGGCCACATGCGATTGGTCCAGGGGTAAACACATGACTCAAGCAGGCCAATCAGATGGGGTCTTGTAAATTAAAGCAACTTTCCATGGGAACTTGAAAGAAAGATTCCTGCTACCTGGTTGGGGTAGAGTGGGTCCCACAACAGGCTGAAAGTCACACAGAAGCTACAGAAACAGAGGTGTAGAGGAAGCCCATCTGCAGTGAGCATAGGGCATGGTAAAGCAGAAAGCAGAGACGAGGGCTCTGAGGGCCTCCCCTGCCCCAGCCTTCACAGAACCTGTCTGGCCCTCCCCTCCTGTCCTTGGCTGTGGTCCTGAGACACAGTCCATGCTGTTCTTTCTGTGGGTACCACCTGCTCATTCCAGCCTGCATGGGTCTCAGCTCCTTGCCAACCTGGTCTGCTCAGGACGCATCCAGCCACGGCAAGGCCTCCTCACTGCATACCTCGCCCCAGGTTCATCCTGCCCCTCGCCTGCTGGGATCTGGCCTTTCACGCTCACAGCTGGGCCATAAAAACCAAAGCTCATAACTGCTGAAGGCACAAGAGCTAACATGGGGAGAGGAGAGAGGCCCGGATGAATGAATGTCGGCTCTGTCTTCTTTTCAAGTGTCCCCAGACACTCCTCCTAACATGCAAATCCACTCAGGTCATTGTGAAGGTCAGCGAGCATGTGGGGTGGGAGGGTAGGTCTGGGAGAGCTTGACCATGGGGCTGACACAATCATCCAGGACAGACCTGGAGAAGAGATGCCCCAGAGAGTCAGCTTCTGCCCACCTGGAGTCAGGGGACCAGTGGGACAGTGCCTCTATAGTGTCTGGTCTTAGAGTTCGGGGTCTACAGAACCATCTGTCAGGTGGGCCAGGGCCATGAAAAAGTAGCCCAAATGGCCCGTTTTGGCTGGGGGTGGGGAAGCCCCATTCTAGGGCAACTTCTCCCCACATATTCACTGTGGAAAGTGGCTCCGGGTCCACCTCTGTGCTGGAAAGGAGCAGCTGGTCTCCGAAGGAAAGGCTGCACAGGACGTGATTACCCCCGTTCCTGAGACAGGCCTCTTAGCCCATGTCTCTGTCTCAGGTCGGCTTCCAGAGCTCCTTCCTCCACGGCACCCCCTGTCCAGCCCTGTCCTCTCCTTCACAGCTTCTGGGACATCTCCTCAAGTGCACTGCCCGTGCCTCCTGGGGGCCGGGCAGTGTGGTGAGGCATAGTCCCCAGCAAATCTCCTGCCCTACCAGACCATCCCTCTCGGTGAGAGGCCCGCTCCATGCAGGTCACAGACCGGGCAGGCCCCGCACTCTTTCCACTCCCCATTTAAGCTCCGCATCACTCCTGACGGACCTGCTGTAAACGGGCCACCCTGTGCAATTCAGAGACAAATAAATCTTTTTGCTACTCCTGGGGTGACAAGGGAATAGACTCTGGCAAAGTTCTACCATTTCAGGGATCTTGTTCGTTAATAATAATGATAAATAGCTCACTTCTCACATGCAGTGTGAGCCGCGTTACTCTGGGTTTCTACAGAGGTGGCCGGGGGTGCTCACTGGAACGGGTGAGGGGCGCAGGGGCAGCGAGGGAGGAAGAGGGCCAGACAGGCAGCACAGAGGGTGGAAGAAACAGGTGGAGAGAGTACAAACAAAGAGGAAGGGAGAGAAGGGGGAAGGCGGAAGGAAGACCAAGGGGGATGTGAAAGGGGCAGAACTGGGGGCCAAAGCAGACTGGGGATGCAGGGGAGAGAGTTTGTGAGAGCAGACAGAGGGAAGACAGTTGGGAAGAAAGGAAAGGAAAACTTTAAGGAGCAAAAGAGAGATTCTAGAGGGAAAGTTGTGAACAAAAGACAAGAAGTAAAAAAAAATTCAGAGCAGCATGAGAAAGATCAGAAAGAGACATAAGCCTGCCATACCCTCTCATCTTCATAGTGCACCCACCTCCCCGCCCGTGAGATTTATTCTCAGTCCTGGACCAAACCTCGAAACAAGCCCAATCGTTTCCATTGTAGGTGCCATCTCTAAAGGCATTATTAATATTTATGGAATGCTTGCTAGATGCTGCCACAGTCTTTAATATCTTATTATAAAGCCTGTTATAAAATGCATTAGTAATAAATTCTTGACAGATGGACTTCTGACAAGGTGCCAGTGCCTTGGTGAACAGACCCTCCTGGACTGAGCTTGTGGCTCAGAGGCTGGGCTGCTGGTCCCTGAGGAAGGGACTCAACCCTTCACCTGTCAGCATTGTTACAAATTTTATCTCATTACCTCCTTTTCCCAGATGGGGAAATGGAACCTCAGAGAAATGAAGCTACTGGTCCAAAGTCACACAGCTTTAAGTGATGAGTAGGATTTAAAACCAGGTCACCTCTGTGTTCCCAGACCTTGGGAACCCTGGAGATGAGGGTAGAGAGTGAGCTCAGGGCTCCTGCTCAAGCAGAACTGGTTCATTTCCTCTATAGAAGGGCTGGGGATGACACGCCCAAAGATGGTAGATTCAAGTTGTCTGGGTTAGGGAAGAGAGCGTTGGTAGAGAGTTTTAGCCCAAAAAGAATTTCAGAAGGAAGAAGGGTCTCAAAATTTGCACACTTTCACTGGGGAGAAGGAAATGGGCTCCCACTGTGACTAGAATAATTAAAGTTATAAGTAAAGACGTTTCTGATGGGGGTGGAGGGGTAGGTGGTGCCAGGCAAAGTGGAGGTGCCCATGTCTTGGTCTCCACTGATGCCAAAGAGGTTCTTTTTTTCACTTATGACTCTGGAGCCGGGGCCTACTGGGGAGCTTGGGGATGGTATGAAGTTTGGGAGGCTTTTGGCATTCTAGCTTATAGAGGAGAAGAAATGAAGTCTATGGGAGATATGGGCTGTATTTCTTTCTCAAACAAGAAGAAGGCCTGTGTGGGCACCAGATGAGAGCAAGGTCTAAGAAGAGAACTGGTGCAAGGAGGAGAACCAGGAGAGGCGGGTGCCCACTGGGCCTCCGTGGATGTTTCAGGTGCCCTCATTCTGGTCAGGGAGAGGGCACATGGTATGTACAAACACCCACACATGTACCATACCCACACACATGCACACATGCTCCAGCACCTCCCTCTGCAGAGGAGGCTGGAAGAGATCAGTTACAACATCTCTTCTGTCGACCAGTGTCTGTTCTCTCTCAGACGCTGTGCACTGGACTCTAAAAGGTGTTAGATCTTCCCTGAGGGCCAGGATTACTGTCAGGTGGACGTGCCAGCTCTGTGGGCAGAATGAGCCTCACAGGGCTGGGCCCCAAGCCCCGCATACCCTAATGTGGCTCAAGCACTTTCTCTGGACTGAGCTGGACTCCTCAGCTGTTCCATTCTCCATGGAGCAAGCTCAGTGCTCTCCTATCTCCAAGAGCCTCCTCCTTTCTCAGCCTCTGGCTCCATACTGTCTATTCTGAATCCTGGAAAGACCTGCATCAAAGTGCTTACCTAACTTCCATCCCCAGTGGATGAATCTAACATGAATCCCCGAGTTCTGCCAGTGTCTTCACCTGCCGGATGTGCCCCTCTCTCTGGCCTCCCACTCCTCACCAATCATCAGGCTCTGTCAAGCCTTCCTTCCACATTCCTCAAATCCTCCCCCTCTCTCTGTGATTTACCTTAGCACCTCCGAAGTCCTAGCACTGTCACTGGCACATAGAAGGCATTCAATAAATGTTTTAACAAAATCAGGCCTTGCTGTTAAACACAGCAGATTGAACATACCCACTGATTTCTGTTTCTGTCCCAACCCCTCACCAAAATGACAGTATGGAAGTCTAAAATGCATACATCCATAAGCGCAAAAAGAACAGGAAAGGAGGTGACAACGGATGATTGGTGTCAACAAAATCCTGGAAACAGACGCAACTGGAAACTGCCTTAGGAGAGAAGGGAAAGCTGAAACTCTGGCTAGCATCTTAGAATCTCAGGAAAGCTCAGGAAGTGGAGACACAAAGTGATACTCAAAACAGGAAGACTGGCTGCAAATCTTTAAGAGTGGTAAGACTCCCAGATGCCTTCCCCAGCTCTTGCAGAAGATATGAGGTTTGCGTTCTGGAGGGGCTGAGGTAGTCAGGTTCTGGACTCAGACTGGGAGCTGGAAGAGGCACTGAAAACTGGGAGGTTAAGTGAAAAGCGGCATCTCCCCTCATTCCCATCTCCAGTCAGGCCTCTTATAATCATTCAGCCTTGTGAAGGCTGACAGCCAGGCAGGAGATAGGGAAAACTGGCCCAAGAGAAAAAATATTTACATGTTGAATACCCCCAATACATACAAATCCAAGTCCTCACCTAATTATCAAGTCCACTGGTTAATACGCAGCACCCTCCTTCTTGTGCTGTGCTTAGTCACTCAGTCATGTCTGATTCTTTGCAATCCCATGGACTGTAACCTGCCAGGTTCCTCTGTCCATGGGATTTCCCAGGAAAGAATACTGGAGTGGGTAGCCATTCCCTTCTCCAGGGGATCTTCCCAACCCAGTGATGGAACCCAGGTCTCCCGCATTGCAGGCAGATTCTTGACCATCTGAGCCACCAGGGAAGCCCAAGAATACTGGAGTGGGTAGCCTATCCTTTCTCCAGAGAATCTTCCTGACCCAGGAAACAAACTGGGGTCTCTGCATTACAGGCAGATTCTTTACCTGCTGAGCTTCCAGGGAAGCCCACCCTCCTTCCTACCCTGTCCTAATAGGCCTAGTGAGCTTCCAGGCAGGTAAATGTGAACTCACTCTTAAATATGAACAGACAACTAAAGGTCACTAAACATTTGAGAAGAGCTTCTAATGTGAAAGACAGAGAGGAAAATAGTAAAAAAGGAGTAACAACAATACATATCTTTAACATGTTTAAGGAGACAAGTCAATCCTAAAGGAAATCAGTCCTGAATATTCATTGGAAGGACTGATGCTGAAACTCCAATACTTTGGCCACCTGATGTAAAGAACTGACTCATTGGAAAAAGACTCTGATGCTGGGAAAGACTGAAGGCAGGAGAAGGGGACGACAGAGGACAAGATGGTTAGATGGCATCACCAACTCAAAGGACATGAGTTTGAGCAAGCTCTGGTAGTCGGTGATGGATAGAGAAGGCTGGAGTGCTGCAGTCCACAGGGTCACAATAAGTTGGACACGACTGAGTGACTGAACTGAACTGAGAGAGATAACATAAGACAGCATCTTTGAAATAATCTTTCAAGAAGAAGAAAGAGCTAGTAGATAGTAAAAGCTCAACAGAAGAGTTGGAAGATAAAGAAATTTCTCCAAAACTAGGACAAAACTTAAAGAAACTTAAACAGGGGAGGAAAGTAAGAAAATTAGAGTAGTTTAGAAAATTCAACTCCCAACTAACAGGGATTCCAGAGAGAAAACAGAGCAAATCAAGGGGAGGAAATTATCCAAGAAGTAAAATAAGAAAACTCCCCAAACTGAAGAACATGCTTCCAAATGGAAAGAGACACTATCTGTTCAGAAGAAAGTTCCACACTGAAGCATAAAACGATGACATTTCAAACACTGAGGATTTAGACAAAAAAATCCTAGAGACTTTCAAAGAGAAAACAAAAGGCCACAATCAAAGGGTCAAGAATCAAAATGGCACCAAAGTTCTTAACAGCCAGAACACAAAGGAAAAATGATTTCACAATATGAGGAAAACTAGTTTTATTCTAGAGTTCTATACCCAGCCAAACTGTCAACACACATGCATGCAAAATAAACACATTTTTCAAAACAGAATTTTAAGAGATTCCCCATGAATTCTTGTTCATGAAACTAATGGAGGGTGTGTTCTACGAAAATGAAGGCAGAAACTGAGATAGAAGATATTAGGGAACCCATGTAACAGGAGATGTAATGCAGGAGAAAGAAAAATGGACTTTGAGTGACTTCCTTACCTCCCTTATGCATACCCTACATCAGGCCCCTTTAGCCATTCAGCCTCCAGAATAGCAAGCAAGCCAGAGCATACCCAGTCCAGATTGGAGCAGGAGGATCAATGCTCCAGGGAGACTGTTGCCAAGAAAAACATAAACTGCATTTAAAAATCAATATACTTTTAATACATGGAGAGGCGGTATTCAATTATGTCAGAATATTTAGGGGTGAACAAATGATAGGTTTATAGATCACTAAGCAAGCAAACAAAATGAGGTAATTATTAATTCTACAGAAAGCAAAAGAAGGGATATAATTACACTGGAAATATAATGACAGTACGGTACACTATGTGGCTCAGCCATGAATAATATTTACATAATTATAATGCTGCATACACTAAATGTTGTGTGAGCTAAAAGGAGGAATATAATTATGTTGGAAGGATGGGCAGAGCACATTAAGAGTGGTGTGTGTATGTGTGTGTAGCAAAGATGAGGTAAAGGGTGGTGTAGAAGTTCAATTCTCATCCTTCACAGCTGAAAGTCGATAGATAATGTCTAAAACTAAAAAAATGTATAAGCATGCAATTTGGAAATAAGGTAACTATCAGTAGCCATCAGAAATTGAATGAGGTTATCTCAGAGTGGGAATCAGGAATGGGAAAGAATGAGGCAGGGCACTGCTATTTTTATTATAAGCCTAGCTTTACTATTTGACTTTTAAACTCATGCATATATGACTGATAACATTAATATAAAAATTGAGAAAACCTCCCTATGGCTGAACCACTGCAGTGGCCTCCCCTCTTTCAGCTCTGCTCCTGTAACTAATCTTGGAGAGTTACTGCCCTAAAGCACTGACCCTTCATCTTATTTTTCTCCTCAAACACCATCACTGGCTCCTCTTTCCTGTCCAAGGCAAGTTCCTGCTGCACTTGAATGTCACCATAGTCTGGTCAAACTTCCCTTTCCAAACTCATCTTTCGTTTTTGTCCTACTGAGACCCTCTGCTTCAGTCAGACTGGTGTACACAGCAGCCCCCAGAATGCTGGCCCACTCTGCTCCAGGAACTTGTGCCCTCTCCACATCTCCACACACATTCCTGCTGATAGTTTTTCTAGGGAACAGACATCACCAACCAGCACGGGGGACCGAGGCTCTCTCCCTTCCCCGAAGTGGCCTGGCTGCCTGGGCTTCCTATGTACACAAGCCCAGGCTGGGATTGAGACACTGTCTTCTGCCCACACTCCTAGGCCCTGCTTTACAGAGATGCTGGACGTGCCTGACTGGAAGAAGCTCATCAGAGGAACATCTGAGGTCTCCCTTCTTTCTTCTCAGAAATTTGGTTTTCAAAGCCAGGGAGGATACCCAAATATGAAATGGCCCCAGCTATCTCTTTATTCAGAGATTAAGGCGATCCAGGTAGTTTTTCTCACTCCCCGTGCTACTGAGCACCCCGGCCCAGGGACCTTCCAGCAGAATGAATAACAGAAGAGTTTCAAGATCCACTCCATCCCTGTGTGCCACTTCCATGCAGCACCCACACTCCAGGGCTGACCTTGCACCTGCCTTCCTACAGCCACTCTCTCCCTGCTCTCACCTGCAGACCTGCAGGAGCTGAGGGAGGGGGCATGCTGCAGTATAGGGCGTGATGCCTCATGGACAGTGCATGGCTGGCAGAGTGACCCAGCAGCTGGCTGCAGGACCCATGGAGGGAGAAGGGGACAGGAAGGGCTGTGGCAGCAAGACAGCCCCTGTGCCCATGCTGGCTCCAGTCTCCATGACATGCTGCTTTCAACACCAGCAGTTCAACACCCCCTCCCTCAGGACTGTGATCCCACCTCCCTCTCTATGGCATGGCAGGAGTAACACGAATCAGAGTGGAGGCAGGAATCCAGACCTTGGCTGTTCACTTTTACCATCTCACCCTTCCCCAACCTGAGAGTGTCGCCCAATGGACTCCTGGGAGCTTTCCCTGCTCCCTCCCACAACAGGAACTTGGAAACTGGCTTCTGGAGGCAGGAAAGGATCCATTCAATGACGATTACCCGCCCCCACCCCCACTCCTCATGCACATTGGCCTGACTGGGAAAAAAGAAATCAGAAACAACTGTCCTGAAACTCTGGGTCAAATTCCAGCTTTCCAAAAACAATCTATATGACTTCCTTCTCTGTTGCTACAGGGCATCAACGCAAACATCAAATGCCTCAGTTTTCCCATACAGGAAATGGGTACAACAGTCCCTGCCCTGCCCTTCCACACAGAGCTGTGAAGGCAATACAATGATTCACTTTGAAAAGTCAAAGGTCAAAATAAAATCTTTATAACTTTCTGCAGAAGGAGAAAATTCTAAGGCAAAAAATTAGGGAAAGCTACAATGAGACATATAGAAGAGTCCTCTCTAGAAACCTACCTTGGAGTCCCAGAACCAGGGTCATCTGGGTTCCAGGACACTGTCCCCGAGCCTACGACTGCAGCAGGCTGAGTTCAGGACAGAAAGAGGCTATGCCTAAGGCATGAGGTGGCTGGTCATGAGACTTGGTAGATTCTGGAAAGTGGCAACTGATAAAGAATGGAGTCTCCTGGGATTTTTTAAAAACAAGAAAGGCCTTCCAGGGGTCTAGGGTAATAACTCACACCTACTGAGGACTTCCTATGGTGAGGCCCTGTTGTAAGTACTTCCCATGCACTATCTTGTATAATCCTCTTGGCAGCTTGTGAGACAGACATCATTACTATCCCCATTTTCCAGATGTCCAAGGCCATGTATACTAAGCAGGTACTCTGGGACTTGCACTCAGGCAGGCTGCGCCAGAGCCCAGGCTCTTCAGCACCATGCTATACTATTCTCAGTGCTGAGTAAGCAAATGTATTAGGTCCAGGAGGCAGGGGGATGGCCAAGATGACCTTGACAAACTTGGATCCTCTCATTCATGTTAAATGCCAGGGCCTACTAAGGATGTTTAAAGGGGTTGCCACAGAATGACTTAGGCCATGCAGAGGTTCCAGGCTCAGGACTTTACAGGTGCCAGGTGCCACCAGGAAGATGGTGGAAGGGGAGGAGTCAGTTACCAGGAGCTGTCAGGTTCTTTCATCCATCAATCCCAAAAACTGAACGGAGCAACACAGTACAAGACTGCACTGCCTGTATGCACATTCCTTATCTTTCCACAGGAAAATGGTTACAAGCAATTACAAGTGGTTATTTGTGGGCAAGAACGATATGATAAAGGAGGCTTTGAGGAGCAAGAGCAAAAGGTAATGTGCTCTATGACTCACAGCTCTACCCTTTATTTGCTGTGTGACTTTACAGAAGTTAGGCAACCTCTCTGAGCCTCAGTTTCCTTATAGATGGGCATAATAAGAAAACCCGCCCCATGGGATTATTGTGAGGCTTATGGGAGATAACACACAATACATGCTTAGTGCATAACGGATGCTCCACCAATCTTAGGCTGTATCATAATGTTATTATCTCATGGGGCAGATGTAAGGGTCTATAAGCTGTAAAGCACTTAGTGAATGTTACTTCTCGGGGAAAGTTCTGAAAGGGCAGGGGATGCCTCTAAAGGCTGAGGTCCTTGCTCTGCTTTCAGCAGAGGTAATAGTCCAGGATGAGAGTCGGGGTGGGGGTCCTCCCTATGGCACACACCCCCATCTCTGTACTAATGGAGCCCACTCTGGGTTGTGCGAGGCTTCCAATGCTGCCCTGAGCTCTCTGTGCACAGCTCCATGGCTCACAAATGGGGTTCCATCTTCCAGCCCCAAATTCCTTCCCTGCATGATAATGAATCATGTTAAACAAAACGAATATGCAAATCTCCTTGGGGCGGGCCCTACATCTATGGAAGCTGAGGCTAATAAATGGATTCTGAATAAGAAGACAGCTCAAGCAATGCAACTTCTGCTCATCTCTCCACCCCCGCCCCTTGGGCTCCACCCTCCAGTTGGGGGTGCACTCTGAAGGGCTGGGTGAAGGAGGCAGCAGAGGCCCCGGCAGGCAGCAGGTGTGGTCTAGGCCTGGTGAGGGTTTTGCCTCTCTGATCTCCTCCCTGTGGCCACTGCTGCTGGCCCTTCAGGCGGTGTGATGTGATAAGTGGAACCTGTCACTTGGTGCCTGGGGGCTTAAAGGCTGACAGGCTGAGGGAGGCTGCATACCTGGCTGCAGGGGCACTAGGATGGTGAGGGCTGGAGAGAGGAGGCTTGAGGGCCCGGGGCGCAGGACCCAGGTGGGGAGAGTGCAGCTACAGGAACTCACTGGGTTAAGAGACCTTGGGAAAAGGTTTAAGCTTTGTTAAGTGGAGAGAGATTGGGGATATCATGGCTGCAGAGGACTTTAGAAAGCACCTTATCCAGCAGTTTACTCCCCTAGCTGTGTATTAGAAAATGTGGGGAGCTTTTAAACTATATCAATGCTGCAGCCCACCCTAGCCTCTGTGTGTTTTAAGTTCCCAGAGGAATGCCCACGTACAGCCTAGGGTGAAAAGCACTGCCGTAACCAGTCACCCTGCTCTGTAGATGAGAAAGCCGAGATGCAGAGTGAAGGGACTGACCGAAGTCACACAGATGGCGGTGGTGGCAGACCCCCACCACTATGCTTCCTCCCCAGTCTTCCGCTCCCTTGTCTGGGCAAGGGTGGGGGTGACTCCCTCAACATCCATCACTCTTTTTTTAAATTAATTTATTTTAATTGGAAGCTAATTACTTTACAAGATTGTGGTGGTTTCTGCCATACATCGACGTGAATCAGTCATGTGTGTACATGTGTGCCCCCATCCTGAATCCCCTCTCACCTTCTTCCCCACTCCATCCCTCTGGGCTGTCCCAGAGCACCAACTTTGAGTACCCTGCTTCATGCATCGAACTTGTACTGGTCACCTATTTTACATATGGTAATATACATGTTTCAATGCTATTCTCTCAAATCATCCTACATTCGCCTTCTCTCACATAGTCCAAAAGTCTGTACTTTACATCTGTGTCTCTTTTGCTGTCTTGCATATAGGGTCATTGTTACTGTCTTTCTAAATACCATATATATGCATTAATATACTGTATTGATGCTTCTCTTTCTGACTTACTTCACTCTGTATAATAGGTTCCAGTTTCATCCACCTCATTAGAACTGACTCAAATGCATTCCTTTTTATAGCTGAGTAATACTCCATTGTGTATATGTACCACAGCTTCCTTATCCATTCATCTGCTGATGGACATCTAGGTTGCTTCCATGTCCTGGCTATTATAAACAGTGCTGTGATGAACATTGGGGTACACGTGTCCCTTTCAATTCTGGTTTCCTCGGTGTGTATGCCCAGCAGTGGGATTGCTGGGTTGTATGGCAGTTCTATTTCCAGGTTTTTAAGGAATCTCCACACTGTTCTCCCTAGAGGCTGTACTAGTTTGCATTCCCACCAACAGTGTAAGAGGGTTCCCTTTTCTCCGCACCCCCTCCAGCATTTATTGTTTGTAGACTTTTTGATGGCAGCCATTCTGACTGGTGTGAGAAGGTACCTCATTGTGGTTTTGATTTGCATTTCTCTGATAATGAGCGTGAACATCCATCACTCTTACCCTTCAAGTACAAGGAGCACTGGGCCAGGGAGCAGAAGACCTAAAATCAATGTGGTTCCGTGGGACCCTGGGCAAGTTACAAGCCTCTTTGGCCTTCAAGTCCTCATTCGTCAAGTGAGGGAGTTGAAGCCCATTCTCTCCACATTCCCTTCCCGCTCTACAAGGGTATGACTGTAAGTCCTTCCTGAAATCTAATCCAAGGCTCTCCTGCTACAAAGCCAGTCTCTTCATTTGAGGCTATCTTCAGAAGATATAAAGGCAGCATGCACTGAGCCAAAAGTAATAAAGGCATGTGCCTCTCCCTGTCCTTCTTTTTCAGTGTGTTGCTCTCTACTGAGACATATTACACTCTCACGTGCACAGAACACAGGTTAAAAAGCCACACCGCTGGTGGTAGGTGTTTGCTCGGCACTAGTATTGCAGAGCACAGACCCTGAGTGTGGGCAACAACCCGAGGAAGAACATTCATTCTGGGAAGAGCAAAGGGCACCTTGGGGGCTCTCTCTCTCACTAGCTCTCAAACGGTCCCAAAAGGACAGGAAGATACTAAGACACTGCAACCAACCCAGATGTCTGTCCTGCCCCCTCTTCCACTTCTGCGTGATGTTGGGAAAGTACTAAGACTCTTGGAGCCTCAGTTTCCTCGTGTAGAAAATGGAGATAAAAATACCTGCCTCTGGGATTTGTGAGTCCTAGATGAAGGACTTCATAAATGATGAAGGTGATTATGAAACACTCAGCCCAGTGCCTGACCCATCGTAACAGTGGCAGCAACAGCTCCCATCAATGTGACGAATCTCTTTACAACCAGGTAATGGCAGTCTCCCATTCTCCTGCTTTGGTGGGGGTGACTCAGCGAGACCCACTCATCCAAGCAACACACCTGGGCAGGAGGAGGGCGCCCTGCTCTGTTGTCCTTGAGAACTTTCCCATGATAGGGGTCCCGAGGCTTTAAAGGCCGGGGTGGCGTGAAGCGTCTGTTCCTAAGGCTCTGGGGAGAGGGTCCCTTCAAGGGGATTGTGGGAAAAACAGGGCAAGGAGCCCAACTCTGTGGTCTACTGTGCCTGGTAGACTGAGGACCACCACACTGGCCTCAGGGACAGGCGAGAGTCTTGGCTCACAAAGACCACCAGACTGACCCCAAGACAAGATAGAGACCCAGAGTCCCAGATGCACCCTGCTCGAAGGTGTTTCTAGGACAGCATGGTCTCATCTGTTAAGATCAGACTCGACAAGAAACAAACCAGCCTCCCCTTTCCTAACAGAACCCAGAGAAGGTGCTTCCACGTGTCCTGGACGATTCAACTCAATGACCAATTGGGTCAGCAAGTTCCCAGGGTCTCCCCATGCCACTCCTGGAGTTAAGAACTGCGGAGGCCACTTTCTACCAAGAAACCGACTCTCCCCCAGCCCTCCTCCTCCTGGCCCCAGGGTGCCCAGTGAAGCCAGCTCTGAGGGCCACTGGCCTTCCCCTAGGACGTGGGAGAGACCACGGGTAGGAATTGCAAATGACTTTCATTAAGCAGGGTGCTAATACCATGAATTACAAATGAAACCCAGATGAAGAGGACCCTGGCAGCCTTACCTCCGTTTGATATTAATTGGGCGACACTTTGTTTTAATGGTACATTAATTAATGCGGAATTTCGACGGAAGTCTGCGTGACACTCACATTAATACAAATGAATTCATTACCATCGGTGTTATTACAAGAAATGACAAATAAATCTGTAACAGTGGGACCCTTCAAATAATAATCACGAATCATTAGGTTTGCCGCTCGTTTGTACTGTAGCTTGCAAATATGCGAGTATGTTTGTTGCTGCGAATGTGCCTCTGCCTTTTGGTGGGGGAGGCAGCCTGTGGCCAAGGAAGGGGAAGCCTCTTCTAGACTTTGCTACATCTGCTTTTGCTCCCTTTTCCCCTCACCTCGACCCCTAGAGAATTCCACATTCTCTCCCCAGAGCCCTTCCCCAGGCTCAGGACCCACATGTCAGGACAGTGGGGTTGGCCCCCAAATCCAGCACACCCAGTGTATGCTCTCTGGCCCTGAGGATGGGATGATGGGGAAGAAACAACAGCAAGAGGACCCTGGAGGGGGAGCCTGGCTTAATGAGGGTTGAAGGGGTGCAGCTATGGCCACCATTTGTTCTGCAGAGGTTCCCCCAGTCCGACTGGTCTTAATGTTTCAGGGAGAGAGTTCAGGTGTTCATTGACCAGCACTGTACTAGTTTTATCCACTTTCTCCTTTTCAGTGCTCACCATGGTCCTGGAGGCTGCATCCCATTGTAAAGGGCAGGAAACAGGTTTAGACAGTTTGAGCAAGGAGGGGCCAAGCTTGGGACTCAGCTCTGCCCGACTGCAAAGCGCCCAGTGCACCAGCTCTTTCCAGCGAGAAGATGCCACCCGCCTAGTAAGGGCTGGCATCCAGACAAAGGCAAAGTACAGCCTGGATGAACCTGACAGGCTGGACCAGACTCTCCAGCCCGCTGCTCAGGGCTTCATGTTGTAATCTCCCCGGTCTTCCAGGAGTAAGAGAGAGGCCTTCAACAAGTCGGGTCTATAGCCATCACTCGCTTTGTCTCCCACAACCTCTCAGTCCCCTAAAGGCGAGACAAAGACCAGTTTTGCTCCTAAATGGCAGTAATTGAGGCCCCAGGAAACCACACTGGAGCAAAGTGTCAGATCAGCCTGGGTGACTCAGGCAGGTTCTAAAGATCTGCCAGAGGCTGGCACTCAGGCTGCCTCTTCTCCTCTTTGGACTCAGGGCAGACAATGCCAAACGATCACAGAGCTCTTCCTCAGTTTTGGCTGCAGGATTCCCAGCCCAGTGCTCTAAGCAGCTTCTATCATTGGATTGAAGTTGATGTATGACTTGAAAGCTGTGTGCTATCCCTGTTTTAGAACATCTTTCCTTGGAGAATTTAAAAATATAATCCAGTCTCCTCTGACAGGGATGCCCAAGAGCAGTTCAGCTCAGTGGCCAAGAGACTGGTTACGTGGGCTCCTGCGGTCCCTCTAACCCAGGGAGCCTAGAGCTCGATGAATCAGTTGCTTCCTCCCCTCCTACATGAATCAATCGATCTGTTTTATTTCCACAAACAACAGCTTTCTGACCTTTGGCTATCATGAAACAGCATGGAAGTCAAATCCAATTCTTTCTTCCCTCGAGTCTTCACTGATGTGGCCAAACTCAGTGAGCTCTTGCTCTATGACCTGCCCTCTGCCCTGGCCCCTGGAGTCCCAGTTCTCAGAGGTTAATGCCACCTGACTATCAGATGCTGTTTCAGAGGCTAGATCCTGGCTGACGAGCAATGCACCATGGCTGGGAGTTTGGGGAGCCTCCAGCCCCCCTCTCCCACTCATGTTCTCCCCTATTCACACTGGTACTGAATGAACCAATTAATCACCTAAGATTGTTAACGGTACTAATTACGCTTGCTCTTGAAACTTGTGGAACAATTATTTACTGTCTCTGCCTCACAAGCTATCAATTATGGTGATTGCAGGCAGGCTGTCACTTCTTTCAAGCTAACTTAGAGCTGGTTTCTCAAGGAGAACTCTCACAGGACTTTGTCTGAGCTTAGGCTACATCCGATAGATATGGCAAAGCCTGTGGCCTCGTGAGGCCTTGCAATCTAACAAGAGGCAGCTCAATATGGATCTTAAATGAAGTATTTATTTTATGAAAGTAGTTCCCTTGTTCCCCTAAAGGACGAAATGACAACCACTAAGTACTACCTTGGGAATTGTACTACTTCCTTCTTCCTTGGGCCTCTGTGAGTGAATACAGATTGTGCTCCTGGGTCAGAGCTGGCATCATCACACCCCTAGAAATTGACAAAGAAGTTGCATATACATATTAATTAAATTTCCCTCTGGTTCCCCAAGTCAAGGGCTTTATGTTGAGTCTCCCCAGCCGACCTCAATACCTGTCCCAGATTCTGACTCCCCTGTTTCCCAGCATCATCGCTTGGAGAAGAGTTGGTGTTTCTGGCCAAGATCTTAGCTAAATGAAGGAAGAAAAACAAGGGAGGCATTTTCAGACTCTGTCCTTCCTACCTGGACTTTGAAATATTCCTGTCCTCTGAGGCCACTGGACTTCAGAGCACAAACCTACAGGCCATCACCTCCCTTACACACAGACATACTCTCCCCTTCCTGCCCTCAAACACCCCAATCCCCACCCCACCAGGGTGACAGGGTGTGACGTGAGGTATATGTGTGGCTGTCGGGTAAACATGTATTTATTCAGACAAGCAGCAGGCCCCAGCAGGCTGTGGCTCCCGTCCCCTGAGCTCCCTCCCCCATCCCAGCCCTCCTGTAGCCCATGGTGCTTGTCTCCAAACGTCAGGGCCAGAAGCACTTAGAGCCAACTGCTGAGCCCAAATCTACTATGGTACCGAGAAATGCACTCCATCACCGTGCAGATGACAGGCTCCAGGCAGGCTGGAGCACGTGGCCAGCCTCCAACTGACCCCACCCCACTGGGCCTCTCTTCTGGCTTCTGTTACCAGCAGGAGTCAGACAAGCAGAGCTGCTCCTTAACTCTGGCTGCTGCAGTCAAGGGACCCCCAACCTCCGTGGAGGCCCCTCTGGGATCTGAACAGGCCACTGCCCACTTGACACCTCCGCATGATGTCATCAAGATACTTTTAGAAGCCACTCGTTCAAGAGCAGGCTCTCAGTCTCCCCTGGAAACTGCATCCCTTACTCTGATGGCTTTACACCCCCTCTGTGTCCAGGTGCTAAGCCAGAAACCAGAGTCCTCTTTGCAATTTCTTCCCCAAACATCAGTGGACAGCTCTCCCTCACTCTCACTGCCAGCTCACCACTGGCACATGGCCGTGGCCGCCCAACTGGGTGCCTGCAATATGCACTCCCTTAGAAACACACATCTGAGTGTGTTCCCACAACCCTGTCTCCTGTGCTTCAATAACTCCCCAGTGGCCTCTTGCTGACCTTAAGATAAATATCAGAGAATCCCTTCCATGGCCCTGGACAGCCTGGCCCTCTCTAGCTCTGCTTCCCTCTGCTCACCTCCTCCTCCTCCACGCTCTAGCCACTTTGACCCTCTTCCACCTCCTCAAACGAACTAGGTGCTGTTCTGCCTCTGAGCCTTAGCCCATGCTGTCCATCTACCATTTCTCATTCTCATCCCCAACAAATGCCCACTTAGCCTTTCTATCTCAACCAAGTCCTATTTCCTCCAGAACATTCTCTGACCCCCTCAGCTTGGGTCAGATCTTTGTCTCTACTTGCTTAGAGCCTCTTGGGCTTTTTCTCAGGGGCCCTGATCTCACTGGGTAGTTCTGTGATCCACCAATTACCATCTGTGCCCCCACTAGAGGGTAAGCCCTTGGAGGGAAGGGGCCATGTCTGGTTCTACTCATCACTGTGCCCCTAGGGCCCAGCGTGCAGCTGGTACTGGATAAATATTTGTGGAATGAATGCCATCTTGGGCACACCTCTCTGGGCACTCTTCCCATTCTCCTATTGAGAGAGATGGTTGGGAAACACCAGCTCCAAAATTTCTCCCTTTCACGCATTCAACAAATATAAACTGAACGCCTCTGATAATGCAGACTCTGCGGGGTGGTGAAGCAACACTGACGGGTACCCTTGTGGGGCACGCTGTCTAGGAAATCTGAAGGCATCAGAGACAGAAGGGCAGATGCTGAGCCTGAGTTCTGGCTCCCAGCTCCACCGCCACCACCTGGATCTGTACCTGCTGGCCTTTGCTCAAGCTGTTCTCCTGCCGGGAACATTCTTACTCATTCATCTGACAAATAATTACTGAGCACCTAATACATATCAAGCAGTGCTGGAGATGCAGGAGACACACTGGCAAACTCTGATGGACTTTCCGTCTCAGTTTGGTTATCACCTCCTCCAGGAAGCCTTCCCTAACTCTTGGTTATCACATCCTCCAGGAAGCCTTCCCTAACTCCTGAACCTGGGTTCAGTGCCCATCCTCTGGGCTCCCACAGCTCCCTGCATGCACTGCCACCATCAGAGCATTTATTGCACTGCATTCAAACTGCCTGCACAGCATTAAAATCCCGTGACTGTCCTGCTCTCCACAGGACCCTCAGTACCACTGCCTGTGCAGTGGTACCTGACCTCTGCCGGGTGCACAGCAGTCATTTGAGATATTTTCAGTATGAGCAAACCCCTCCCTTTCTTTCTCATGTGTCTCCCCAAGCTCTAAAGGTAGGGACACTTTGGACTGAGGTACAGCTGGCTGAGATAAACATGGAGAAGTGATTTGTGAGAACACCGTGGGCAATGATGAAGAGGAAGAGAGGATGGCTTTGAGATAAGACACTGAGTGGGGATATACGTTGAAGAACTGGGATTTCCCTGCCCTGAGTCTGAGGCCAGCAGGTTACAGGGGAAAGCTCAGACAGGCCAGCTCAGACACCTTTGTTCCACAGGACTCACACCCCTCTGCTCTGACCTCACCCAGGGTTGGGCCCACTGCTTCCCTCTGTGTCTGTAGCCCCCAGGTGCCCTCCTGGCACTGCCCTTACTGTGGGTTGGGAGGCGGCCTCTGTAATCACTTTGCCCTCTGCCTGGAGAGGTGCCATCCCCAAGGAAGAGCATGCTTCCCTCCCTCAAGGTATCTCCCCCAGCATCCGTGGAGAGGCCTTCCCTGGCCATGAATCCTGTTCGAGCCCCTGGCCTGCTTTATTTTCTTCAGGGCCCTTATCACCAACAGACGTAGATTTATGTGCTATTCGTCTGTCCCCCCCACTAGATGAAGATGCCAACAGCAGTGACTTCGTCACTTTTGTTCAGCTGAGTGCCCAGCTCTGAGAACAGGGCCTGACACAGAATAGGCCCTCAAGAACTATTTCTTGAACAAATGAATGAACAAAAAGGAAGATGGTCCGTGGGCTAAAGTGTAAAGAGACTAAGAGCCAGGTTGCTCTGTGGCACAAACAGAAACTGTCCACCTGCAGCCCCACCTGGAAGATGCAAAGAGCGCTCGCTGAGAGTGGAAGATGTCAACCACCTCGAGGTGCTCCTATTGAAACACCAGGAGGATGAGAACAGCCTAGTGGGTACCTCTCCAGGCCTGACCTCTAAGTCCAGGACAGGCGCCTCGTCGTCCCCTCCCAGTCACTTCCCCCAACCTCCCGGTGGCTGTTTCCCCTTGGGATATGAGAATACAGTATGGGAGCACCTTTGCCTCTTCTGGGCCACCGCGTTCTGCTGCCCTCAGCCCTCCTTCTGGCCAGAACTAGAGAGGTTAAACCATCAACGGCTGGGAAAGTCTGGGTGAGAAATGCTGTCTCAAACTATCACATCCGGGGCTTTTGGGCTGAAGGCTCTGTTGAGTAGCCATGAGTACCTCCTGTGACAGTGACTTACAGGGCGGTTGTGGCTCCTTCTCTTCCACTGCCATAGTGAGAGGGAGCAGCCTTGACCCAGACCCCAGGCTGACCTCAGGATCCACACCGCAGTGGTCATGAGTGGATACCAGACCGCAGCTGTGGACTACCACTTAATGCTTCAATCTAGCCACAAAATGACTCCCAAACTATGAAGAAATTGGAACATCACTTGATAGGCTGGCTGAGAAGTCAACTGAAAATGATATGACTCCCCACGTAGGTGTGATAAAAAGAAGCACCGTCTTCTTCCCCCAGGCAGCTGTGCCCAACATTCTCTGCCTGTGGGCTTGTCTACGGCACTGGTGACCCCGACTTCACACCGGAGGGTGGGAGAGGGGTTCGGGGTCAGGGCAGCACTCCCCAGGACAGTGAGCCCGTGCCCCTGGGTCTGGGGTGGGTGTGTGGCTCCTCTCCCTCATCTGGTCACTAACCAGTTAACCCCCGCCGCCAGGTCATGGGGCAGGCTCTGCTGCAGCACCCTGATGGCCCACTGGCCAGCCCCCAGCCTGCCCATCTCCCAGGCTGTCTGCTCCGCCCTCCCCTTGGTGGAGTGGGGGTGATTGGAACCCCTTCTGCTAGGGCTGATTAGGCCTGATTTCACCAGCCTGCCACACCCCTGTTATTAAAGTTGTTTTCCTCCTGTTCGCTTGGTCTGCTGGATAAGGTGAGTTTATTCGACTTGATTTCTGCCCCCACCTTCCTTTTTTCCTCTACACTCATCCACTCTGCCTGGGTCTACCGCAGCCATGCAGACTGGAGTTCAGTAAAAACCAGGAAAATTACCTTCTAACCTTAGAGTAAAAATAGCTATAATGAAGCCAGGTGAATAATAAAGGCTTCATCTAATGTAACTTTGATTAAAAGCAGAGACCAGTCTCCTCACCTCCCGCCACAAGGATGCAGCTGGCCCTTTACAGGAGGATAGGATTGCAGGGACAAAAGAGGCAGCCTGCTCTCACCTCCAGTTTGCTTTTTTTTCACTCTTTTCCCACCTTCTCAGCCCTCTAAGAAGCCCGAGGATAACACACACCAGTCTTCTCTCTACCCTCTGTACTCGGCAACTTTAGCAGGACTGAGTCCCTTGGAAGCAGCGGCTCCCAGCTGTTCTGGCCTCTCCCTGCCCCCCACCACGGGGCGGGGGGGGCGGGCGGGGTGGTGGCTGAGAACATGATGTTGGGAGATTCAGTTTTACCTTGGCCCCTAAACTCCTACAGGGCATGAGAGTAATCAGAGTACCCCTCTGTGCTCCTATTTTCCCATCTGTCAAATGAGATGAGAGAACCATTTTCCCTACTAGAGCGGTCCAGAGAAGTACAAGGATTTGGCATAATTGAGGTTACTGATTAGAAAAACGATGGTGGTCTTCCCATTCTTTGCTCACAACTGTTATAACCAGAATCATCTATGAGGAACTGGGTGCTTCCACAGGAAATCATCTGACACGTAATCGCCTGGCATGGACAGCATGCAGTAAGCCAGTCCCCTAGGCCTGGACCCTGGAGAGGTCATCGCCAATGTGTATGCTCCCTTGATGGTGCTCTGACAGTGAGGAGGGGTGGTGAGGAGCTTGCCCACTGCCCATCCTCAAGTCTGCCTTAGCTACGTTTCTTCCAGGTCTCTCTGGATGACAGAGTTCCATGGAGAAGGAGGCCTGGAGCAAAGTTCTAAACTGAAGAGGTGAGAGCCCCCACCAGGAACCAGGGCCTGGGCCCCCACCTGACTCCGTGTACCTGGTGCTTAGCCCTCTGGGCCTTGGTGCCCAGCCTGTTGAATGGGACTGTGGAGGGGCATGCCTACAGTCCGCATCAGGTGGTTCTGAGAGGGTCTGGATGGGCGTAATTCCACAAGGCAGAGTCCACACACTCCCCCAAACCCCTTTGCCAAGACTTCCCCTTCCCCTCCAAAACCAAGGGTTCACAAAGCCCACTAAAAATCCCACACAGGCCCCTCCCAGCCTCCCTGGATAAGGGCTATCTGCTCAGAGCCACTGGCATCCTCAAAGAAGCTGGATGTACGAGAACCTGCTCTTCCTGCACTTTGCAGGAGGAGGGGCGAGGAGCTGATGTGTGGCAGCTTGGAGCCCAGCCCAGCGAGCAGGCTGGGAGGTTCGGTTTCGTACACCATCCCAGTCCTCTCTCACTCAGGCACCGAGCTGTGGAGGCAAGAGTCTGCTGCTTTTCAATTTCACGCCAGGTGTCCGTGGTCAGGCCTTGGCTGGCCTTATCTCCTCGGCCTCCTGCCCAGGTGGGTACCTGCTGAACTCAGCCTCCCTGCAAAGCCCAGAGCAAGGCTCCTCCAGGGACAAGACCTGGGGACAGAGAGCTGACATCTGCTGTGCAGGTAGGGAGGCCAGGTTGAGTCCTCCTATAGGAGATGGGGCCTTCTGATTCCAAAGACAGAGCAACAGGAGTGGTAAATCAAAGCCATGAATGAATCATCTCAGAGCTGGAAGACCCCTGTGACTGCTGCCTCCTCACTCCCACCCCTCCCCACTTTCCATAAGGAGAAACTGAGGCTCTGGAGAAATTTCATAACTTTCCCAAAGCCACATGGAGTTGATGGAACTGAGGTCCAACTGCAGACCAAGTTGCCCAGAATTCCCCCGTGAATCACTGAGCCCACCTCTCTGTCCTCAAGAAAACTACATGGAAACTCCCAAGAGGGTCTTCATATACTGAGAGATCCCTCAAGGGAGTTCTCCTCCTTCATGTGGCCAAGATCCATCCTCTCAGAGCCTGGGTTTCCTCTCTGGCAAACAGGGAGAGGAATGGAGAGTGGAAAATCCTTGCAGCCCTTTGTAGATCCAAATCAAAAGTCAGCAAACCACGGCCTATGGGCCAAAACTGGCTTACTGCCTGTTTTTGTACAGCTCATCAAGAATGGTTTTTTGCATTTTTAAGTGGTACAGATAATGAAATATTACTCTACCATAAAAAGAAGAAAATAATGCCATTTGTAGCAACTTGGATGGACCTAGAGATTATCATACTAAGTGAAGTAAGTCAGATTAAGACTAACACCATATGATAAGGCTTATATGTGGAATCTTTTTAAAAAGAACAAATGAACTTATGTACAAAACAGAAAGAGTCACAGATGTAGAAAACAAACTTATGATTACCAAGGGGGAAAGGAAGAAGGGATAAACTGGGAGATTGGGATTGACATATACACACCACTATATATAAAATAGATAACAAATAAGGACCTACTGTATAGCATACAGCACAATATGCTACTCAATACTCTGCAATTACCTACATGGAAAGTGAGTGGATATGCAGGTACAACTGAGTCACTCTGCTGTATAGCACAGAGACACAGTCTTGTAAATAAACTATACTCCAATAAAACTTTTTTAAAATGAAAAAATTAAGTATTTGGGAAGAAACTAAAAAAAGACGATAATAGTTCATAGCATATATAAATTACATGACATTCACATTTCCACATCCACGGCCATGTTCATTCATTTATATGTTATCTGTGGCTGCTTTTGTGCTACAACAAAGGTGAGACCATGTGGTCTGCAAAGCCTGAAATATTTTCCAAGATCCTTTACAAGAACACATTTCCCAAGCCCTGATTTGGCTGAGCTGGATTTGGACTCCAAAGCCCCCAAGTAAACAGGGCTGGGAAAGCTCAGAGAGGAAGCTGGGTGTAACAACTCTTGCTGGAATCACTCTGCTCACAGGCATACAGGAGTCTCCTGAAAGGCTGGGCCACACCCCCTGCACACTCCCAGGGGCACACCCTCCTCCATGTCTAGGATGCAGAGGTTTCCTCCCAGGAGCTGTAGCTCGGGGGCCCTGCCTCCTACCTGCCCTCCAGCCCAGAGCGGGCCCCAGACCTGCCTTCCCAAAGTTTCTTCTCCTGCCAACTTCCCGTGGCTCACAGGTCCACAGACTCCCTGACGGGCTGGTCTGGCCTTGAGTGTGTTGTCAATAAGCAGGTGGCCCCGCTGGCTGGTGTGGGCGTCCGGGAGGCGAGGAATCAAAGCGGGTAATTGCTGCGTGAGAACGGCAGCACAGCGACATATCCACCCCAAGATGGGCCTCGGCATGCCAAGAAGCTGCCGGCAGCGAGGAATCAATACTGCCCCGAGGAGGGATTATTAGGCAGAAAAGGGGGTTTGAAAGATCCATAAGAGCCTGATGACTGTCTATTTCCAAGGGGACCATCAGCTGCATGAGAATTGTGTGCAGAAGGAGCAGAGCTCTGGCTGGACTTGGCTGAGGAGGGGGGCCCTGACCTTATTCTCCTGCTCACCACCAGGAGGACCAGGTTGGGCTGAGCATCCTTGGGAGGAAATTAAGGCTCCAAGAGCCAGTCTGATGTGGAAACAGTTGGGTACACGAGGGAGGCCAGCCACCCCACGTGTGTACCTGGCCAAAGGATATCCTGTTGCAGGCCCAGAAGCAGCCCCGTCTGCTCTGTCATCCTGAGCAGGCCCTTCTGGTTGGACCCTGCAAACCCCAGCCCCAGTGAGGCCCAAGCCATTAGAAGATACCTGCGAACTTGAGATGAGCACAGAGCTGGGCTGGAGGGGATTCCTGAGCTGGGGCCCCAGTCAGCACAACTTGGAGAAGGTAGGAGGAGGCATGCCTCTCTGAAAGGGTCTTCTCCAGCCCATCTCAGGTCCTGTCTCTGTTCAAGTGGGCAGGGAAGGGTGAACTGAACTCATCCCTGCTCCCTGATTTCTTGGGGGAATACACAAGGGATCCTCTTAGGGTAGGGGAGACCATACCAAGTCATCTCAGAGCATGTGTGTGGTTGTGCAGGGGATCAGAGCAGTCCCCACTCCTCTGTCAATCCCTGGGGGTCTGTAGCTATAAGCCTGGGAGGCTGGGGTAGGCAGGACGTTCTAAGACCACGTCGAGTACATGGTCCACACAGGCGCCACCTGCAGGGTCCTGGTTGCTCAGTGCCAGCACTGAATAACCCGTCATGCTGAACTTGCCAAGCGAGGTGCAGGGAGGGAGCTGCTTTCTCCTCCAGGGTCTGGGCTGATAAAGGGCCGGTTAAGAGGACCCCCGTGCAGACCCAGGAGGGCTGTGAACTGCTGGTTGGTGAAGGAGGGCTCAGCCCCCTGCACCCATGACTTTGGAGGTAGGGAGACAGGAAGGTCACCCCCATCTGATCATTTAATATCCCAGCGGGTGGGGTGGGTACTAAGGATAGCAGCCCTAAGGAACAGAAAGTCCTAGTCAGCTTTGGGGGAGGGGTGGGCCCCCTAGAACCATAGGGGTTCCAGTTAAAAGAGATGTCCTGAAACTCCCCAGCCAGGACCAGGCAGCAAAGAAAGGACTGAAGCCAACCTGCTTCCCGCCAGCTGCGCCCCTAGCAAGCATACGGCTTCTTCTGCCATTTACCAGAAAGAAGGCAAACACAGGCAGCCTGTCTCCAGTGAGAGAGAACAGGAAAGATGGGTGGCGGGGGGTGGGGCGAGCAGCAGAGGAAGAAAGAAGCAAAGAGAGAGAGAGAGAGGGAGACAGAGGGACAAACAGAGATCAAAGAGTCAGAGCAAGGGATAAATGGGGGAAAGAGACAGAAAGGGGAAGAGGCCAGGAGAGACACAGACTTGGAGAGGTAGGCAAGAGAAGAGGGGAAAGAAGGGAAGGAGACCGCCAGCCTGGAGGAAGGGCCTTGAATATGCAAGTTCTTGAAGGAGGGAGGCTGGGTTTGCCGAGCAGCCCTCAGGAGACAGCAGGAACAAATTGGGTTTTGAAATGAGAGATAAAAGGAGCTGTTATATCTCCAGCTCTGCATCATTTAGTTCATCAGGCTTGACATGTGTCTAACAAGCAAAGCCACAAGCAGGGAACGACAGACACTATAGAAAGAGAAAGGCAAAGGAAGGGAGACAGCCAAGGAGAGCAGTCTTCCCGGGCTCTGAGCACTGAGCAGTGCTTCTAATTTTTATTCTGAGGAGCAGATGCCCTGCTCAAAGAAGCTGGGAGCCGGGAAGCACTCGGCTGCAGGTGGGAAGGCATAAGGGGAGTCGGTCCGGCTTGGCGAGCACCGTCCACCGAGGTGCTCCCTCTTGGCTCCCAGCTGCAGTACTCAGGGGAGGGGACAGAGGGTGTGGGGTGGACAGGTCCAGGCTGCTCCCCTAGGGAGGGCATGCTCACCAGCTGAAAAGGCAATCAGGGGGACACAGTGAGGAGAGCCCCTCACCACTTTTCTGGGGCTCATGCCTGGACTTGGTGGGGTTGCACTGGAAACTCTTCAGAGGCCCACGAGACAGGCAGAATCAACCTCGTGGGATGGAAATCAGAGAGCCCAGGGCTCTTGTCCTCTCCTCCTACTTTGTCTCCCAATTTCTGATCCTCTCCCTTTACTGTGTGAACTCAGCAAATCACCGCCTCCAGCCTCAAACCTCGTCTGTACTGTGGGGATAAGAACTCCTGCCCAGCAACCTCGCAAGGTTCTGGTGATGCCTTACTAGAATGGGGCAGGCAAACGCCCCCGGTACACTTTCACAACCCAAGTGTGGTCATTTGAAGAAAAGAAAATACACACAGTTATGATGGATTGCTAACCCCTGGGAGTTCATCGCTCACTGTATCCACTGAGAAGACAGCACTTGTAGCTGCCTGTCATTTGCCAGAATGTATTCACCTCAGCATCAGTCCTGATACACTTTCCTCTTTTCTGTTTTGCTAAATCAGATTAATCTGAGGAACAGGAGAAAAATGTGTTGGACATGACAAGGGAGTGGGAAGAGAAATGGTTTGGGGTGGGGCCAATAGCTCTGCCCATCATGTGCCAGAGAACAAGTCTCTTCTCTTTCCTAGACCTCAGTTTCCCCAAATGTCAAGTGAGGGTAGGCCACACAGGCTCCAGAATTCTGTAGGGCGCCAGGACGACTAGGCATCAGACCATCAGGTTCCCTCATGGTGGAAGGACTGGGGGCAGCTTATTAGCACGTGCTGAAGATGTGGGAAGCTCATGGCTTCAGGGTAACCCTTGGTGTATTTTAACTACTTTCTCAGTTGCTCTTCCATGAGCAATAGGACCACTGGAGACCTCACGGGGCAGTGCAGGCCAGAGGAAGACAGGCCTGTTTCTCCCTTCTCCTGCCTGCCAGCCTCAGTTACTCCTATCTGTAAGAAGGATGCAGTGATATGGACAATGCTGACTGCCAGATCACACCCCGGAGAGCGGTGGTGGAAATTAACAAACCCGCTTATTGGGCACCTACAGTTGACCCTTGAACAACCCAAGTTTGACCTGCTTGGGTCCACTTACATGAGGACTTTTTTCAACAGTGAGTGCTCAGTCGTGTCTGACCAACCCCATGGACCTGTAGCCCCCCAGGTTCCTCTGTCCATGGAATTCTCCAGGCAAGAATACTGGAGTGGGTTGCCATTTCCTTCTCCATTTTCCAACAGTAAAGACTACAAAACTACATGGTTCGAGGTTGGATGAATCCACGAGCATGCATGGATATGGAAGGCCGACTCAAAATTATACTCAGATTTCTGACTGCAGGGAGGGCTGGCATTCCTAATCCCCACACTGTTCTAGGGTCAACTGTACTTTTCCAAGAGGGAGGAGGGGAAACCACATGTTGGAATTTCAGCTCTGCTCTCCACCAACCGAGTGAACCTGAGTAGTTGATTTGTTCTCCTCGGTCTTGGTCTCTTCATTTGTGAAATAAGATAATAACACCGTGATCTCAAAAGAGGCAGGAGGAGGAAATGAAGTGAGGTTTGAAATCAACTGACACAGTGCTGCCCAAAATAAGGACACGGTCGCTGTCACGATGTGAGCCCTGGGATGAAACTGGATCAATGGCTGAGAGCCTGGATCTTTTGGCAGGTGGGCTGGTGGAAGACTGAAAGCCAGACTGAGAGGATGGGCAGGAAGCAGAGACAAGCCAGGAGATGCACACCCACTGAGTTCATTCCGTATCATTTTCCTGGGGCATGCAAAGGAAGAAGGGATGAGATGTGGAAATTACCTTGATAACACTCAGTTTTTAAGGAAACATAAAGAGCCACTTGGAAGAGACAAAGCTATTACTGGCTGCACTGTCCTTGGCATCACAACACCAGAGAAAAATCCTTCAGATTAATTTACTTTTGTGAATCTTGACTTCTTCTGGGGGGAGGAGAAGGGGGATATTGGTGACATTCTGTTAGCCAACAAAAATGCAAATGGGATGACTCCCCCCAGCTCCCCCGTGTCCTCCCTCTGTCAGGTCCCTGAGAGATCCTTTCGGCTGTGTTTATTACTACTAATGACTTTCTTGGTATGATTTGGCTCTGAAACATAACCGATGATTCTGGAGAAATCCTATTATTTCCCCACATTTTTCAATTAGAGATCCGAGCCACTCTTCTGCCTGGGGAGTCAGTGTTGCCGGCCACAAAGCGTGGCCACATGCCTCTTGCTTCCACGCCTAGGCCCTCAGCTGTGGACCCATGGAAGCTGGGATGATGGGGCTGGAGGGCAGGCACTGTTGCGTGGCCCATGCTCTCCTGTGATGGTTCTGTCACATTGCAGGTGTCAGGGGAACATGGAACCTTCAAGAGCAGCCTTGCAAATAAACATCCAAATCGTCCCAACCCTTGTCTTAATTATAGGCCAGACTGTCCTCCTTCCAGGACACCAGGGGCCTCCTGTGTGATGAGGGGCGTGGCTGAGACGCTCACCCTTTAAGTCTGACGGTCTCCCCACCCTCCAGTCACACCACTGAGCGCTGCTGTGACAGGTCCTTTGCATCGCCCCAGCCTCTTTGCCTTGTGGGGACATTCTTACCTTATCTCCTGTCACACTTCATGCCCCAGCTGACCCCACTGACCTCTTCTGGGTCTGGATGGAACAGGAGGGGTCTAGATTGACCATGGGTGGTGGGTTTCCATCCCCCACTGTCTGTAGTTCTACCTGCCCACAGGGTGAGTCTCTAGACCCACTGCAACCACTCATTTCCTGTTTCAGGACAGTCTTCCTCCCACTCTCATCCAGTCATGCCATCACTCCAAAATCTTTAGAGACTATTTCCACTGTATGGAAAGCAAACGCTCCCCACACGTTTCAGAGCCCTGGGAGTTTCTTCCTTCCCACTGGCTCCAGCCCACTCCTTCCTCTTCCCTGAATGCCTTGTGTGATTCAGCCAGGCCAGCCCCCTCCTCATCGGCCCCAATCACACCACACTCTCCCCACCTCTGCTCCCCTGTCCTCTTCCTAGAACATGCCCCCTTCATCACCCTGGGTCCAGGGGCCTCAAGTCCTCTTTCCACAGAAGCCCTTCTGTCCCCGCAGGCCCTCAAAGGTCTCTCCACTGTCTCTCCATCAGCAGCCCCCCAGCTTGTACCCCACAGAGTGATACTTCCCCCCAGTCTCCCTGTCCCCATGAATTCCTTTTGTTTCAGGTTCTCCACCCTTTGATGAGAATGTGGGCTGTCTGAGGGCAGGGAACACACCAAGGCTGAAGGAACTTGACCCTCCAGCTTACCCTCTGACACCCAGCCAGGCTGGGGCTCAGGGCAGCTAATCCCTCAACATGCAGACTGGGTGCTTCGGCTGAGAGAATGTGGCCTTTCCTTGGCAATTTCCCTGTCCTGGGCTGGCGATGTCTGTGTCAGGTACAGGCACTCTCCTCGGTGTCCAAACTCATGCCACAAGCAGAGAGCTACCGGCTCAGCACTTCTGGATGACAACGGAATGGAGATGTGATGCCAGTTGACTGGCATAAATCTTCATGTTTCCAGTGCACAAGGGCGAAGGTGGGCCCCAACCATGCCCTGGTCTGACTAACCAAGTCCCTGCCCTGGGTGGGGATCAGGGAGGGTCACGTCAGGGGCCCTTGCCAGCCTCAGGGCAGATGCCACTGGGCGTGAGCAACACACAAAACTCTGCTACTGGGCAGACACAGGTCAAATACCCTGCACAGCCCCACACAGTCACAGTCCATTATGATGGATGTCTTCCCATCAATGAAGCTTTCTTCCTGTTCCTTAAGACCCACTGAATGGTCTCAACGCATGGCAGTTTTCCAGGGCTACCAGGATGTGAAGCAACACCAGGATGTGGCACAAAGCCTCCTATGATGCCCCAAACCCCAAGACGTTTGAGAGTCAGGATCAACTTGAAAAATGAGCAGACGCCTGGTGTCTGTGGCTGTGAAGACCCCTTTCCCCCTGGAACAAGATCCAGGAATCAGGAAGGGCTTGGGCCCTGTATACAGAGGATCTCTCTCCCAGCAGAAAGTGACGATCTGATCAGGAATGCAAAGTAGGGATGAAGGAAGACACGGGCCATAATTTACACAGTGTCTTTGGGCTTAACCAGAGGTTATAAGTACCATCCACCCCGCCCCCAGCCAGTCTGCCCTTCCTTCAGTTCTACTGCTGTCTTTCTCCTGCTCCATAAACCACCATCTCCAAGCCATAAAAAGTGCAATGAGCAGTCTGGATGGAAGAGATTGGGCATGGAGAGGGCAGTCAGCCGTGCTTCCCTGAAGAGCCTCAGAGGACGCAAGCCGGCAGCAGAGTGAGCCTGGCCCCCAGGGACCCTGCCCTGGTCACCCACGCAGGGAGGAGACGATGGGGGCTCTTGGCAACAGGCTAGGAACTATTGGTTTTCTCAGCTAAAAGGACCTCTTCCCTCTGCCTGCCCAAGCTGATGGGCAGCCTCCAGGCTCCT
Organism: Bos grunniens; assembly: GCF_055505025.1. Taxonomy (NCBI): domain Eukaryota; kingdom Metazoa; phylum Chordata; class Mammalia; order Artiodactyla; family Bovidae; genus Bos; species Bos grunniens. The sequence goes on from NC_141192.1 coordinate 18,549,350, forward strand.
GGAGCTTAAAGTGAAAGTGAATCCTATAGATCTCCAAGCCTCAGTCTTTGGTTCCAAGCAAAGTCGTCTGTGCCAGCGTCTATACCTGTCTTACCCTTGGCGTCCAGCATGCATGGCAGTCTTTGCCCTCAGAACAGAGCCAATGGACCTGGAAGTCAGGGCAGAGGAATGACCCTTAAAAGACCCCTGGAGCCTACCACTTCCGGTAACCTGGTCTGACCATCCAATGAGTTTAACTGGTGGTTTTGATGTGGATGGTGGTGGTGGCAACACTTTGGGAGAAATGGAGATGGGCATGCTTGTCAGGTTGGCAAGACTTCTGAACACCAGGAATAGGAGACGATTCAAGAAAGTACCCAGCTCAAAGAGGTTTAAATAAACTTACTTCTATATCAGCGACCAAAGACTGAAAGCGGGTGGAGCTGCTGGCAAGTGGGGCTGGGAGACCCCAGGACAATAGGGAGCTGTGCCGGGCAGACTGAAGGTACTAGAGTGGTCGGTCGCAGCGGCCAGCTCTTCCAGGCGTGCAAGTGGCAGGAAAAGTGTGAGAAATCAGGACAGATGTCCCTTGGTTGAGTTGAGGGGGACCGTTCCACAGGCTAGTTTATGAGCCAGCGTGACCCAGATTCAGCCTGAGATGATGGACACTTGCCCCCAAATTTTATGGATCTGGGGTGGGCCGGAGGTGTGCTGGCCACTTAGAAGGAACCAGTGGTAAGTGGGGATAATCACACAGCCGGGTGGGGATGAGACTGGGCATCTCAGTGAAGGGACGCAGCAGCGCCTCGAGGGACAGCCTGACACACTTAGGAAAGGCATCAGAAAACATGGGCTGTTTATCATAAAATCGGTAGAGAAAATAGAATGGTTAAAATTCAGAGCCTGGCTGGGCACGGGGCGCGGGGGCCGGGGGGAGCCTCAAAGGAGACGCTTTCTGAAACCTCAGGAAAAAACAATGCAGGGAAAGGAGAAGTGGGACAAGATGCCTTTTCTGGAACAGGGAGTTATAGGTTTAGACAGTCTGTGGTGGTAATGGGGGGGCGGGGGGGCTCAGAGAAAGAATACTTGCACAGTGCGCTCTGCCTCACCCATCCATCCTTTCTGCAGCCATGACAGACCCTTCCCAAAAGCTCAGCTATGACTGCATCCTTCCCTGGCCTCCACCCCTCTTCACTGTCTAAGAGAAGAAAATCTACTTACTGGGATACCTGGGGTCCTTTATATTGAGGCTGTAATCAACATACGTTTTTATCTTATGTCCATGGGGCCTATTCCAGCATTTCTTCTCACAGCTCCCCAAGCAACCCTGGCCTTTTTCTGACTCCACACCTTTCTTCATGTTGACCCTGCCCCACACCCGCAGGCTGCCCTGCCCTCCATCTCAGCCCATTCAGCGCTGAGCAAGGCTGCCTCCCCCATCAAGTGCCTTCCAGCCTCCACCTCCAGCGAGTGTTTGCAGGTGTCCAGTTTAGCCAATCTCCGCTCACAATTATGTGCATCTCCCTCATTAGACTAGAAGTTCCCAGAGGCCAGTGCTGAGGGGCACATGTGGTTTCTCATCTCCCCGGAGCCAGTAAGTATTTGTGGAACTTATTACCCATAAAGTTGAAGGCTAAATACAGCCTGGCAAGGCTAACTCTGTGAGGTGGGCAGGGTAGCTGTCACATCCTTACTGTGTCAGTGAGGAAGCCAAAGTCCAGTAGGAAATGACACCCCAAGTCCCCTGCCAGTGGCAGAAACAGGACTAGAATGAGGGGGGCTTGCGGTTCTGAAGCCCGTCACGCTGGGTCTCTCCTCAAGTGCCGGCTAAGCCAGGCAGTACCAGAGACCCGTGCTGTACACAGAGGTGGACCCCAGCCAGGAGACGCCGGAACCACAGGGCACTGTTATGCCCGGCAGTGCTAACTCTAGTGCTGCGTACACACCGACAATTAGAAACACTTGCCAGTGGTCGAACTTAATGCTGTTAATCTGAGACCTCCAGAGCTTAGCATCAGGAAAACTCAAGGGTAGGGATTCAAAAGACCCAGCTAGTCTCAGTCTAGTCCAGAGTGGCCCAGGTGGACTTCAGGGAGGGTTCCATGGAGAGTGGAAGAAGGTGCTGGCAGTGGTCTCAGCCTCCAGAATCAGAAGGCTAAGGGTTAACCTGCCTCCTTGAGCTCCACTCCCTCTACCACCCTGTCCAGACACTCAGTTCCCCTGAAGAAGGACCTGCCATTACCCTGATTGGACGCTCCAAGATAATCGCGGGGCCTCTGAGCCCAGCTGCTCTTGTGTGCACTCTCTTCCCCAGCCACAGCCGGGAGGCGGGCCGAGCAGCCTCAGTGAGAGGCAGATGGGGCTGTAATGAACTGAAGACATGTGACAGCTATGGGGAACAAGTTCATCAATTAGAGCCTTCCTGCCTGAGGACTTCTGGGAAGAGCTGCAGTGGGGGAGGGAGGGGCCGACTGGTTTCCCTGCAGAAGGTCCTGATGCCTCAAGCCACCCAAGCCTCTGAAGGGGCCTCAAACCCAGCTCCCAAGCAGCTGCTTCTGCCTTTTGCTGTGGATATCAGGGGACTCGGAGGGACTCCCCCTTTCCGGGAGGGGCTAACCATCAGTTTCCCTGAGGTAGGACTAACTGTTTTCTGAACAGGAGGAAAAAATCTTCATTCCAGTTCCAAACTCTTCAGCTTCTGAGAAAAACTGAACTTGGGAGCTCGGTGTAAAAATGAACACTGCTATTCCCCTCTTTGCTTCTGACCTGCACACTCAGAGGCCAAGAGATGAGGAGTATCTTGGTCCCAAAGGGGCCAGGGCTGAGGTACCACACTAATGTTGAAGTGGACCAGGTAGGATCTTAAAAATGTCAGCACTTCCTGTCTGCACAGTAAGTGCCAAATGTGGGTGTTGGCTATAGCTGGAAGGATCAGGCAGTGATGGCCTTTGGAGGCTCCCTATTCCTCAGGACTCCAACCCAACTCAACCTGGCTTTGCCCGTAGGGCTGGGAAGGGTGAGTCATGCCCACATTCCTAAGGATGGGGCCCTGAGCTATTTCCTAGGAAGCAAGGCTGAGGAGCAGAGAGCAGTCACACACTGGTGAGGTGAGTGTGGTCATCATTTATGCAGGTGAAGACTGGAGATGAATCTCAATTTTATGTATTTTAAAATCAGGGGCAAATGGGCATCTTAGAATGGAAGAAACAGAATATTTCAGGAGGTATGTTAGTGCCAGTGGAGTCTGAGAACCCCCAACTAAGAGGGTTCAGAATCCTGAATGGAGACACTGGGCTTATTACCTCCAGGTCTTGGGAGTACTAACTATTTGCCCTGACCAAAAGCTAGAGGAGATGAAGCCCTGGGGTTCAGAGCTGGAGGAAATCCTGGGAAGAAAGGATTACTCTGAGGCCCTCCCTGGTCCTTGCAAGTCCTTACATGCTGGAGCTAATGGGGTCAAGGTGGTGAGTTCAACCACATGGCAGCCTCCTGTGGCTACACTATCACACACTGACCCTAATTCCGGCCAGCAAACCTGGATCGATGCAGCAGAAGTGGCATGCCAGCATATTCCGGCTCGACATACGAAGCATTTTCTTACAATTCAGAGATGCCTGAACTTGTCCTGGATGATCCCAGGGGAGCTGGGAGCTCCACACCATAGGAAAATGTCCAAATAGAGGCATTTCTTTGCCATGCATATTGTGGTGCCTGCTTACTGGAAGATTGTCTGCAAGCTGCGTGACTTTGAACAGTCACTTAACACCTCTGGGCCTCTGCTTCTTCATCTGCATAATGGAAAGAGTGAACACACCTTTCTCCAAGGTGGTCTAAGAATGAAATAATGCCGAGAAAATGCTGAGCACTGTTTCTGGCACACAGGACGTGTTTGATAAGCATTAGCTGTCCATTAAGTATTAACCCTATGTATTACTCTATTCACTGGTGGGACATAGAGGTGGAAAAAATAAGCACCCAGACTCCTCCCTCTTGTGATGGTCACAGGGGCCGTGAATGCAAAGCTAGGAGGGTTGTTAGATGAGAGGCTGTCAGAAAGGTAGGTGTTGAGAAAAGAAGGCAAGAGGACGTGATCCACCTGCAAGAGAGACCCTGCCTTGCACACCTGCCCACCTAGCACACCAACCAGGCAAGAAGAATGCCAAGGCGATCCATCACAGTCCTTGGCATAGCAGCACTGAAGGATGAGGGAAGTCAGGTCTGAAGCAGAAAGGGTGGATGGGTGGGCGGGTGGGTGGGGAGGCTTCAGGCAGTGTGGGGTGGGAAGTGGGCGTGACAGCCTGTGGAGACTCCTCGGCTCCACCCAGGCTGCAGGCATCAGCAGGGTAAGAGGAAGCGCTGTACTTGGTTGGGACCTAGCAGAGCAGAGCCAAGGAGGGCTGGACCACTCTGCCCTTGCTGGGCCTGGCACACAGGCCCAGAAGTCCCTGAGGAGGGCTCGTTAGATGCCAGTGGAGTCCTGTGCAGGGAAAGCCTGGCTGAGAGGGATAAGCTGCAGCATGCCAGCACAAGCCCCGGCTCCTCGGAGCTGCCAGAGCACATATTAATGGGACCCATTCAGCTCAGCCTTCGTGGCAATTAATAATGGGCCAGGCAGAAAGACTGAGTTCGGTGTGTGTGTGTGTGTACATGCTGGGGTGGGGAGTGTAGGCTGTGTGTGTGTACACACGCTGGGGTAGGGACTGTAGGCTGGTTTGCTGGGGTGGCTCAGTTTCTTTCCTCAGGGATAACCCCTCCCTGCAGCAGACTCTGTCCCCATTCCCAGCTAGGGGAGAGGGGCTGGTTCAGCCTAACCCCTCCAGCTGAACTCTCTGGGCAGGGAAGAGGCAGGAGGCAGGAGAGGGCCTGTTCCTTGGGCTTCTGGGGCTCAGGAAGCCCCATGCCCACTCTTCACACCCAGGTGGGGCTGGAGTGACTGAAGAGAGAGACTCTGGGTCTGAAGGTACAGGCGTGACACACTCGAGTTCTATTCTCCCTGGACTTCCATACTCTGCAGGAGAAACTGCGAGACTGGGCTGAGGGAGGAGGAACACGGGGATGCAGAAGTAGCACAGAGCGACCGCCTGGAGTTTGGGGGCAAGCTGGTGCAGTGCCTGTGTGCAAAATCAGGAAAAGATGGCCCTTCAGAGTGGACCCTTCCCGCAAGTACATAGCTTGGTGAGCACACTGACCTGTGGAGCCAAGAAAAATGTGCTCCTTTCTCCAGGCAATGCCACCAGCTCTGACGTACGCGGCTTCATGAGCAGTGCTGGGCTGGACTTTACCAGGGCGCTCCTGCTTGCTCAGTGCGCCATCTGCACAGCCACAGGGGGCAGCCTTGCTTGGGAGCAGCCTATGGTCCCTCTGGGTGTCTCTTACATCTGGGCCCTAGACTGAGAATCTGGGTCCCTCCTGCTTGGCCCTGGCTGCTTCCTGTACCTTTCCTCCTCAAAGTGAGGCTGTGGACCACTGGCATAGGCATCCCATGGGAGCTTGGTAGAAACAGGGTCTCAGGCCCCACCCCAGACCTACTGAATCAGAATCTGCATTTTAACAGGATCCTCAGGTGATTCCGCTGTGCAGTAAAATGGCTTAGAAAACACTGGGGCTGTCCAAACACTGGCAGAGAAAGGGCAGAATATAGACGGAGGGGCAGAGACTGAGGAGCGGGCGGAGAGAGAGAAAGCAGAGCTAGGTGAGGAGAGATGCAGAAAGCAGAGAGAGAGACCCTCTACAGGTAGGGGCGGGAGAAGACAAAGCAGGGAGAAGGGCGCAGAGGACGCAGTGCCAGCCTGTTCCGCTTGTTTCAGTCCAGCGTCCAGGCCCCTCCTCCTAGCCCCAACATAGCGGGGACCCGGCTATCTGCTCCAGGTGGGTGGAGGCCCGGCCTGGCAGCTCAGAGTCCCAGGGGAGCACATTTCAGGGCAGGAGGCCTGTGCCCCTCGGGTGGGGAACAAGGGTTTGGGGGGCCTGGATCCACTTCATCTATCACCCCCCATCTCTGCACAGGCCTGATTTCATCAGGGTTCCCAGGCTGGTACACAGGCCTGTGAGCCTCAATCACTCCTTTCGCACTGTTCGCAGGAAGAGAATAGCTTTCAGCTCAATTACCCTTCACATTCCAATATCATAACGCTCCGATGAGGCTTTTTAACCAAAAACAAAAAAGCCGTGTCTGCCACAGGCCGGCTGCAAGGCCAGCCGTGCAGAAGGGACGGCCCTGCCTGCCTAACGGCCCCCAGGTGAGACTTTGGGAAGGGAACGGTCCCAAGGTACCAGCTACCCAGAGAGGACCTTGAGGTCCAGGGCCCCAATTTACCGACAACACATGCCCTGCTTCTGCTCGTCAACCACTGGGCCTAAACAACAACGAGGCCTGGGACAGAATGCGGAGGCCCACGCCCAGAGGGGCAGCAGGCAGTGCCGTGCCCCAGCGTGGTCTGCACGTCACAACACTCATCCTACTTCCTCCTTTTGGGGCAGGGATGCTACCCAGACCCCTCTGAGTGCCACGACACAATGGCCTAATTCAGCCAGGCCACAACCTGGGGACCTGGGGTCTAGTCTTCAAGTCATGCCATACCCATTGGCTCATGTGCCTTTACAACAATGATGACTAGGTAGGAAGCTAGCTAGAGCTAAGGTTAAATATTGACGCCACTGCATTGGTGTGTAAACTGAGGCCCGGGGAGATGAAAGAGGTCCAAAGGCATGAAGTAGAATCTCAGTCTCGTGCTTCTTTAAGATACACTGCTGCCACGGGAGGTGAGGGGTGGGGGGTGGAGGTGGGGCGCAGGGGGGAAGTCTCCTCCAGTCCAAAGAATCTAGGCAGGAATGAGCTTCTCTCTACTCCCCTATGTACGCAGTGAGTGTCCCCACCTGAAACTGTTCTCACGGGGGAGGCATAACCCAGGGTCTACACCACGAGTCCTGCATGCTCAGTGAATTCCCGGTGAGCACACACGTTCCACACCTTGGAGGGCTCCAGAACAGTGCCCAGAGAAGAAGGCTGGCCCCCGCTCCCAAACAGCTGTGCTTTATCTCCCTGGCCAGCTCAGTGCTAATGGCCTTGATGGCCACGTCCCTCCCTATGTCCTCCTGGCCTCCTGTTGGCTGTGGCCAATTTGCTCGTGATTTACCACTCCGGGGCGCTGACCCGTGAGGGAGACACACGGGACAGAAGGAGGCAGAGCGGACGTCATGCCTGATGCGTGTGCACGCGTGCGTGTCCGGGCGCAAGGGTGGGGAGGCGTCTCTCCAGGAACGCGCTACCCAGCCAGTCTCTCTAGGACTGGGAGCAGGGTCTGGCACCCCCACCCTTTCGCTATCCCATGCTGATTATGGCACTAGGCACTGTGCTAGAAAGAGGAAGGCCAAGGGAGACCTTGAGGGCTGCCAGGAGCCACAGGCTGGAAGTCAGGCCCAGGAGCAGCCCTCTCACAATGGTCTGGAGCCTTCTGGGTCCTCTGAGAATCCAGGCATGCGCACAGGACACACCTCCCAGCCGTGAACACGTCCACGGCCCTGCCCCTGACCACAGTCAACAGAGGCAGCACAAGCGTGGTGGGGCCCTGGAGATGCACCCGCTGGGTTCACATCCCAGCTCAGCAACTGACAACCTTTGTGAGCCTTAAAATAATGAGGATAATCCCAACACCTACACCAGAGATGGGCAATGAAAAGTACCAGGTGAATGCATGTACAGTCTCAATTATTGTTATGGATATGGTTATTCAGTGCTTTCCTCATGCCAGTACCCATGGCCCTTACGGGTCAAGGAATTATAAGACACAGATTCCATCTTTAATCAGCTCACACACCTTGGAACTTGGGACCAGGAGGACCCATGCTTCAGATAAGTGGTATTGTCAGAAGCTGGAACAGGAGGTGGGAGGGAGGGCATGGCCACCAAGCCCATACCAAGTCCCCTACGTGTCTGGCATCATGTCCCTTCCTCAGCAATGCCCCTGAATCCAGAGGGCCTTTTCTATTCCTGTGGGGTCTGCACCCATCTCAGATATAAGGAAGCAGATGGGGAGTCCAGACACAGAGGAGGCCTCTCTTGGTCTCAGACCCTAGCTGGTCCCTGCTCCTCCCTCCTAGGCCAGACTGAGAACACCCTGCAAGTGGCCCAGGCTGCTGAAGGGTAGGGTGGCGAAGGGACAGGACAGACCAGAGAGAACAAATCTGCCAAGCTCATTTAGAGCTTCCGTGTCCAATCCTGCTGCCCGGAGGGAGGGAGTGGTGCTCGATTTCCACTCATGTCACATGTCACAAGGGACTTGGGAGTTAGGATGGGGTGGGAGGGTGGGTGGCAAGGCCGAGGACTCCTGTAGCACTAAAGCTGGGATGGGTGAACTGTCCTATTTCACCCATCAGCAATCCAGAAGGGGCCAAGCTTTGGGTGGTAGCTGCCCAAGTCCTCAAGCACTGGCCTCCCTGCCTGCTTTAAAGGTACCACCGTGGGTGAGCAGGGCCCAGCTGGGACCTCCAGAGGCCAGGGACCATATCTCACTCCTCTTCTGTCCCCAGAACCCACAATGGACTTGGCATCCAGGAGGAGTCCAGGAGATACTTGATGAACGAGTGATCAAATGAAAGAGGGTGGGGTCAAGTGCGTGGGACTAATAACACTTCTGCCTCCCATCACTACTCCCGCAGTAGTCAAGCAGAGACCCCTCTCTGTCTCTGAGCCTGTTGGGGTGTGGCTAGAAGTCCAACATGAGTCTTACTGGACTAAAATTAAGCGGTTACGAGGCTTGCATTCCTTCTAGGGGCTCCAAAGGAGACTCTGTGTCCCTGCTTTTTCCAGCTTCTAGAAGTCATGCTCATTCCTTGGTTGGTAGCCTCTTTTTCCATGCTCAGACCATAAGTATAGCACCTTCAAATCTCTCTCTCTGACCGCTGCTTCCATTCATACCCTCTCTGATTCTCCTACCACCCTCTTAAAAGGACCCTTGTGATTACAATGGGGCCACACAGATCAGCCAGTTATCTCCCCAGGAAGGCCGTAACTTAATCATACCTGCAGAGTCCCTCTTGCCACATGGGGCCGCACAGTCCCAGTTTCCTATGATTAGGATATGGACACTTTTGGGGTTATTGTCTGCCTACCATACCCCACCCCACTAGATGACACCCTTTCCTCTAGCATTCCTGAGTAAGGCATCCTCATTTCCCAGTGCTGTCTACAAACTCTGGCAAGGCCAGGCTCAACCCCGCTGCAAAGGCCTTGGAGGGGGGTTCACAAGAACTGAGCTGCCTTCAGCATCTAGCTTTGGGAACAGGGCACACCAGGAATAGCTCATGAATGGCTCATGAACAGAGCGGGAGGGAGCAGCCGTGCAAAGATCCTGTGGCACCAGCCCCCAGGCACCAGGAAGAAGGTAGAGGCATAAGAAAGCACAGGTCAAAGGGAGGTGAAGAAGGGACTGGAGCCAGGTCTTGCCAGCCCAGCAGGATTCTGGTCACTGCCCTCAGAACACCACGGAAAGGTTTTAGCGACATCCCTTACACATCAGAGGAGCTTGGTACAACCGAATGAACGGATGGATGGAAGAATGAATGAATGAGCCCGTCTACCTTGCTTCTGCCCCTCATCAGTGACCTGCCCCAAAACTGCCTTCTGCACAGCAACAGTTAATGGGGTCTCCCAGGCTTGCTCACTTATTTATTTCCCCATGGCTGCTGCTACCGACCCATGCAGCCCGAGCATGGCTCCGTGGAAATGTCTGTAATCGCCAGCACACTTTAGGCATTACTTCCACACCATTTAGGGCTTTCCGCCCCAGTAGCTGCTGCTGCATGTCCCTCTGTCTCTATCGTTTGGGCTGGATTGGGTTGATTTTTTTGTTTGTTTGTTTTTTTGAAGGTCTGGTGGCCCCTGAGTTTGGGGAACCTGACGATGTGGAGAGCTGAAGAGAAAGACAATGCTTTGGAAGAATTTATTCTTCTTCTCCCACTGTCCTGGCCCTGCCCCAGCCCTGAACAGAGAAGGGGAAAAAAAAACAACAACAATCACTTCAAGCTGCTAAGAAGCCTTTAAAGATTTTTGTGTTTTCTCATGCAGGCCTGAGATTGGTTTGCTGATAGGAGCTGCAGCTCTGGAGAAGACTGAAGGAGCCAGACGCAATAAAGGTCACTTCAAGAAGCCGTCTCCTAAGCACACACCTCCCCCCTCTCAGAAGCAGACAGACTTACAGTAAACCCCAAATCCCAAGCAGATACACTGAGGGTAAATGCATCTGGACTCACTCTGTGGGGGCAGAACAGAGGAAGCCATCTAGGACAAGCTGTGTAGCCCTGGGCAAGTTACTTAACCTCTCTGGGCCCATTTCTCTAGCTATAACATGAGGAAAATCACATCTTTCTTACCAAGGGGATGACTTCTATGAGGATTAAAGAAGGGTGCAAGAAGGAAGGGGCCCACCTTCTTTTGCCCTTCCCCTTCCTCTCAACCCAAGTTTCAGCCATTCCATTTCGTTCTCCGTGTAGCCTCCTGTCTCAGCTCCCAGGCAGTTCCACATCCACCTGCAGGGATGACCCACGGCCAGGGAGGGGCTGCCTAGAGGGGACGCCCACAGGGGATAGTCCATCCGGCCTTGCTGTGTGTGGGCTGAAGGCTGAGCCCTGCACATCCATCGTCTCAAGTCACCTGCATGGTGGCGACCCCATATCAGCACCACACTCATTTAACCAGAGACAGGAAGTTTCCTAGAGACTCACAGGTGTAAGCTGGGCGCCCAATATTCAGACCACTAACCTAACCACTGTGGTTCTATTCACTGTGGGAGTGAGCTCCGAGAAGAAGCTGGCTGCCTGTACCCTGAATCTCAGGTGATTAAGAAAACCTTCCCCGGTGGCTCAGTGGTAAAGAATCCACCTGCAATGCAGGGGATGCAGGGAGATGGGGGTTGGATCCCTGGGTCAGGAAGATCCCCTGGAGGAGGGCATGGCAACCCACTCCAAGATTCTTGCCTGGAGAATCCCATGGACAGAGGAGCCTGGTGGGCTACAGTTCATGGGGTCTCAAAGTGTCAGACAAGACTGAAGTGACTGATTATGCACACACGCAATAGAATGTACATAATAAAATGAAAATGGGCAGAAGTAACCCATGAGGTTAGAAGCCAGGATACTGTTTACTTTCTGGAGGGAGGAGGAAGGACTAGAAAGGTCACAAGGGGGCTTCTAGATACTGGAGAGGTTCTGTTTCTTGATCTAGATGTAACACAAATGTATTCACTTTGCAACTAATTCATAAACTTATGAACAGTTATGGTTGCTCACTTCTCTATATATACACTTAGGTAATACACAGACTCAAAAAATGGAAGGAAGAGGGAGCAGGGAGGGAGTGGGGGAAGGAAAGAAGGAAGAAAGGAAAAGAAAACTCATGAAGCCTGCAGGGCCATTGGAGAAAACACAGGGGTTAATCCATCAAACCTGAATGAGGCTTCAAGTTCAGGGCCTTCTTATCTGTCCTGTAGTTTTACTCACACTGTGGAGTGGACAAGACTAACAGCCCTATCTGACAGAGGGGCAAACTGAGCCCTGGAAGGGGGAAGACACTCACCCAGCCACAGGTGGTGGGGCCCCTGACCTCGCTGGGCTAGAGCTCATCCTGCTTGAACTTGCTGAGCCGTATGGACAGGTGACAAGCTGGAGGGGCTGTTCACTGGCTGAGCCAGCCTGAGGAAGGCCCAGTACCCAGACCTGGGACTGGCTGACCTCTCTTGCCTGAGGCGAGGCCTGGTGCCATCCCAAGAAGGAAAGGCCAGGCCAAGGTAAGGACACAGAGGGTTCACCAAGGAGGAGGTTTAGAAGCCAGGGTCAGTGGAAAGGTGTAGGAGCAACTCGAAGGGCAGGGACTAAGAGAGGCCTGTGCCTTCAAGTCCAGTGCGGAAGACCAAGTCAAGAGCCTGGGTCTGATCCCAGTGGGTCACTTCCAAAGGCAATAACCTTGGCAAGTCTTCCAACTCCTCTAATACTTGACTTGGGTATCTGTAAATATGGACACAGAAGACCTCCCCTGCCCTCCCCACTCTGTTCCGAGAAAGGAAGAGTAGGGCTTGGCTAAATGATAGGAAGGAAGATGGCGCAGGGGGTTTGGGTGAAAACAGTTCAGGGGAGGGCACGACATGAACACAGGTAGGGCGGCAGCAAAGTGAACAGACTGCAGGGAGGCTCTGAGACAGAAAGGACGGGAAAGCTGGGAGACCAAAGCCTCATGCAAACAGGATGGATTTCTACCATGCAGGGTTTGTGCTGGGAATGGTGGAGGCACAGCTGAGCTCACACTGGAAGATACTAACAGGGGAGGGGTTGGAGGGAGAGGCTTCCAAGCCTTTTCCCTCTCTCGGGGGCAGAGCTAGGAAAGGGGAGCAGGAGTGTGACCCTCCTGGACAAGGACGTGACCAAGCATTCAGCTCCTCACAGCTGGCAAGTCCCCATGCCATGGAGGTGGGCTGGCCGATGAATGGCGAAGACGGTGAACAACTGCACTGAACCTAGTGATCACGCCCAGGTGAAATCTCCCAGCTGCATCATCGCATCTGGAGAGAAGAGCTGGCTTTTTAACAGATGGACAGGAGGCTTCCACTTAAGGTTATTATAAAGAGGGAGAGTTCAGCCCCTCCCAGCTTCCAGCCAGCACCACAAAGTTGCAAAGTAACTAAAGGATGCTAAGGAATCACAGAAATTGTAATAGTTTCATCACCCGAGACCTCTCCTCTTTCTCTCATTTCCTGGTAGAAAACAAGGTGGGTCAAGCTGCCTGTGAACGCATTAAATCAAGCTTATTGAGTGGGGGCCTCAATATTATTACGGGGGGTTGACAGGCCCGCCGCCAAGCCATTCTGACAATATTCAAACTTGTCAGGGGAACTAGAGGGGCTGAGGCAAAATCCCAGAGCCCCTGAGAAGAGGCAAGGCAGAAGTGCAAGCTGGTGTCTGGCCCACACCCTCATGCGGGCTTTGCATCCAGAAGGCAGCCTGCGGCCACTGCCCCTAGGGTGTACAGGGTCTGTGGGAGACCAGGAGGCACCCCTCATGCCGCTAGCCCAGCTCTGGACATCCACCTGGGAAATCAGTGCTGCGCTGCCCACCCAGGCACGCCCTCAGTCTCATCACAGGCTCTGGAAACTGCATCTGAGAATCTTGCCCAGTCCCCTGAGGTCTTCAGCGGTTTGCCACTGGTTTAGCAGGTGGCCTTGGGCTCATCCTTGGCCCTCTCTGGCTTCCGATCGCTACAGAAGGTGTGATGGGAGGAAGTCAACTTGCCTGCCCGGGGTGCTGGTTTCCAGGAGCCTATCTGAAATGCTCTCTGCCTGTTGCCAGTAATTTCTAGGTGACTCTGTTTCCATCTGTCCCTTCTCATGTCTTTGCTTCATGCTTCCCAGACGTTTCCTGTCTCCCACTGGACTGTGAGTTCTTGACCACTGACACCCCAGTACCAACCATTCAGTGCATAGCAACAGAGCCTACCTGTCCAGCTGCAACTTGGACTTCAAGCAACTTTCCTGAAGTTCTTGGGGAACTTCTCAGAACAATAGGAACATCGATCAACTATCCTGCGTGGGTGCTGCTTCATACACATGCTCTCACTGAACTTTCACAACAACCCCAATGTACCCCGATTTTATAGATGAAGAAATGGAGGCTCCAGGAGGCTGAGCCCCTTGCTCCCAGTCTCCCGCTGTGGAGTAAGAGCCCCTGTGTGCCTGGCTCCCCCACAGTGCTGCTGCAGGGACCCCATGCCACAGATCGGGCTCAGGTTCTTATACAGTGAAGCCACGGCTGCCCTTGCCTGCACGAGGGACCTTCTTCAACCCTGTTTCCTAAACCTGTCCTCCCACTCAAGGTCTAAAGAAGCCCCTCTGCCTAGAGGGAAAGGGGTGCAGGCAGGAGTTCTGCGCCCTTCCTCCAACAGGCCCCGCCAGCGGAAGAGGAGAGCGCTAAGGAGAAAGGGAGATGAAAGATGCCAGATGGACTCTGGCGCACGAGGCTGACAGCCCAACAATGCAGCGGGAACATCTCCAGCAGGCAGCTATCATCTCCTTCCATTTAGAGGTTCTTTATTTAAAGGGCGGAGGGCACAATAAAAGGTAACCCAGCACGTGCCAGAGAATCCCTAATGCACACAAGCTGGGTTCCACAGACAGCCCCCTGCTTCGTATGCATGGTAGAGGGTCCTGCAGTCATTGCAACAGAATTATATGGGCCCCCAAAGACCCCCAGTGAGAATCAGTGAGGAAACTGATGTAATTAAGAACATTATTACCATTCAAACAAAATAATAATTTTAATTACATCTGGGCTCCTTTCACCTCCTGCTCCTGCACTGTCCTCCTTCCTCATGCTGAGGATGGTGGCGAGTGTCCACAGCCCTGGCCATGAACCCCAGGCAGGGAAGGAGGTGCCACAGGGGTCTTGGGGGATGGAGGGGGAGTCCTGGGCTTCACTCCACAGTGGGCATGAGGGAGCAAGGAGCTTCGAACTACGTGGCTGGGCTGAGCTCTCTAGGCCTGGATTCTGTGGGACTCTGTTTATTCCCTCCTGGACACCTAAGACTCAAGGAAGAGACGGCAGAAAGTTGTCGAATCATCCCTGCAGGCAGGTGGAGCAGGCTGGCATCTACCCATGTGTGTCGGTCTCTTACTTCTCACAAGTAATGCTGCGTGTAGATGCGGAGTCGGGAATCTTGGAGGCTGCTCTGGGGGGCTGACCCAGCAGGTCATGCAGAAGGTGCATCACTATGACCAGGGCTGGGTCCTGACCATTGGGATGGTCCTCACTGCAGACCGCCGGCAGAGGGCTCTGAGTGAAGCTTCTCCACCGGACCCCCACAGCCTGTGCACAGGGCTCATGGGCCAGCCCCAGCCTTGCATGGGGGGAAGCCTGTGCTCAGAGCCCAGAGTCCCCAGCTCGCCTCCCTGCATCCTGTCTAAATCAGGGCAACTGTTGGCAAACCACAGCAGGTAATGGCAGAGTGGCAAAAAGACCCATGCAAAGGTGCTGAAAGATGAGAGACAGCAAGACTATGGCTCTAGTTTCAAGGCTATCTGACACCAGGGAACTTAGGGAAGGCAGTGACCTTGTACTGGCCTCAATTTCTCTCATCCTGAAAATGGGAAGAAAAATTGTCCCCTAACTTACAGAGCTGTTATAAGGACAAATGAAAGACAGTGAAAACACCAGGACACAGAGAAGACATCACTTAAGTGCACACACACTCACACACCACCACCACCACACACACACCTCCAGACTGTTGCAACAGCCAGCGCTGTTGCGTTGCTGTGTGCATAACTTCATGCTACAAGCCCAGAGCCTGCTGTCCTTGCTCTGCAGGCTGTGACACCCACTCAAGAGGGGAGGAGTTCTAGGGACCGGTCCCTGTGCTGACAGGAGGGGACCACAAAAGACACAGGCACCTCGGGGTGCTCACCGCGGGGCACAGAGGCGTGACCCGGGGCCGCCGCCCACTCTGCCTCTGACCAGCAGGATCCAGGGCCCCTGAGATGACCAACTGGTCTCCCTCTCCCAGATCAATAGGCGGGTAGTTATAGATGCAGAGGGGGCCGCTGAGCACCGTGGCCCCAGGGTATAAATTAATATGGCCTGTCAAGGGGCTGCCTCTCCTGGCATGGGAGATGACACTCTTGTGAGCAGAGCTGATACCTTAGGGGGATGGCAGGCACAAGCCAGGGGGAGTCCCTCTCATCCCCACTTCTTTCTGCAGCCTGAGGATGCAGTTTATAAATCATTCATCGTCTGATGGGCATACCTTGAGGAGGGCAGCTGGGGGCACTGCCATAGGGCCCAGTGGGGCTAATAAGTTTGGCAAGTCCACCTCCGAATGCTCTGGGCCACTCTGGGCTCCCCACATGCCCAGGGCACATGGGATGGCACGGCTGAGGTTCAAGGATTGGCAGGCAACAGTGGGCATCAGTGAGCGCCAGCAGTGAGTTCTTGGCATAAATCCTTCTGTCCTTCCAACCACCCAAGAGGCAGAGGAAGCAGCAGGGCTCTGCCCATTTGTGAACTTCACATCCAAGGTCCAGATCTTGGGCTGGGTACTGGGGACGCACAGGTACTTGAGCTCTGTCCCTGCTCTGTCTGGCAGGAGAGATGGACATACAATGACTATAACTATGACCATTTATTGGGCATTTACACTGGGCTCTAGGCTAAGCAATTCTCATACATGGTCCCTTATACTTCAATCTCACAATAATTTTGCAAGGCATGCGTACTTACCTCCATTTTGTAGGTAGAATCGAAGTTACCTGCTGAAGGTCACATAATCAGACCTGTGCCTGAATCTGGCCCCATCCTTGCCTAGCTTTGGACAACTTATATAACCTCTCTACTTTCATATCCGCATCTGTAGAATGGGGACAAGAGTGGCTACCCCACGAAGTGAGGGCTCAGTCAGTGCCCATACCAGAAGAATAGTATTAGGCACACAGGAAGCTCTCAATAACAAGAGCCCAACTTATTATCATCATAGAAATGAACTCTTTATTTTGTTTCACTGACAAATGATTATCAAGGATACTTTCCTCCCTGTTTTCCCATCCCTAGGAAGGACATGCAAGGAGTGACTTTGATCTGTCCTTATTAAGTGATATGGAGAGATGGTGTGGCCTGGTTGGACCCAGGGCCAGGAACCCTGGGTTCTGGCTCCGATCACGTCCCGAGCCATCTTTGAAGATCTGAGAAGAACTCCCAGTCTCTCCGGTCCCTTGTGACTCATCTCAGCCCCACTCCTCCCCGCCTCCAACCGCATCCCCATCTTGTTACATGAAGCCAGGGGTGACAAAGGTCTACACAGGACCTGTCTGTCACAGAAAGCTGGGCAGGGAGCCAGAAGGCCCACTTCCAGCCCAATTTGTTTCTACAAGGTAGCAGGGGGCACTTGCAAGGGACACACATACCTGTACAGTCACTGTCCAACCTCAATAGGATCTCTGGTCAGGAGTTAAGGGTTTACCTCCTTCTTGGGGAAATTCCAACATATAGAAAAAAACTAGAGGATCTCAGAAAGTATATGATATTCAGAGACAACATAACTACTCTGCATAACAAACTCCCGCTGCTAAGTCACATCAGTCGTGTCCGACTCTGTGTGACCCCATAGACAGTGGCCCACCAGGCTCCCGTCCCTGGGATTCTCCAGGCAAGAATACTGGAGTGGGTTGCCATTTCCTTCTCCAGTGCAGGAAAGTGAAAAGTGAAAGTGAAGTTGCTCAGTCGTGTCCGACTCTTAGCGACCCCATGGACTGCAGCCTACCAGGCCCTCCGTCCATGGGATTCTCCAGGCAAGAGCACCGGAGTGGGTTGCCATTGCCTCTACTCATCCTCTAAGGTCCCATACAAATAGCCCCCATATATAGACCAGTTCACTCCTTCCACAGTTCACTCCATAGGTCTACTCTTCTCATCCCACTTTGCACATTCTAAGCTGCCATAGCATTTAATACATTTAGAGGTAGTTAGAGATCTACTTACTTGCTTTTCTCCCTGTAACATTACCTTCCCTGAGCACAAAGACCCTGGTCTCAATCACTAGTATTTCACCAAATATATTATGAGCCACAAACTGGACTAAGGGCTTTTCCTACCGGCATTATTATAGTTCTCACAACAACCCCACAAGGGAAATACCGTCGTCCATCTTATAGATAAAAAAACTGAGGTCCAGAAAGATTAAGTTCCTTCCAAAGTTATACAGCCGACGAACAGCAGAATCTGTTTTTTCTACCCTGAACTGCCAAGCCAACTGAAAATCCCTGGGCCCCGCTCCATAGCTTTCAACAAATGTTTGTGTTCATTTCAAACAATTTGAGGGAATCAAAGCACGGTGGATCAGATTTGGGCTTTGAAGGACAGGCAGAATAGAGTTGGGCTGCAAGAACAAAGAAAACACTCCAGAACTAGTTAGAACAGTACAACATGTGTTTTACAAAGAAAAGAGACACATGCTCAGAGGCACTGGCTTAGCCCCTTGGCTGACAGGAGGACTCATGTGGAGGAATACCAGAAGATAAGCTGAGAAAGGTAGGTGGAGGCCAGATGGCTAAAAGCCCAGCTAAGGAGGCTGAACTTCTCGGAACGTCAATGACATGGCCAACCCTGACACTCCAGAGGCCCTCCTGAGCCCAGGGAGCCTCCTGGCACCATCTGTCCTCTGACCCAAACATCTAGGCCATAGAGCCACCTCCCTGGGGCACAGCTGAAGGGCTGAGGGGCGGGGGCAGGAGGAGGAGCACGGGGCAGTGCTGAAGGTCAGCGAGGTGGGCACGCACCCCTGACGGAGGTGCTGGAGCAGCGCTGCTGGGCAGAGACACAGGCAAACACGTTTGAGCAAATTGGAACGCCATAAAAGTCTATTACAGCAAATCAAACAGCAGTCAGCATGACAGCCATTAGCCTGAAATGAATACACGGGGACTTAATGAGGTCTGTCGAGGCTGGCTTGGTGAATTAAGTTGCCAATTCTAGCAGGATTTCCCTTTTCTTTACAGACTTGAAAGCATCCACGCTGCCTCGTTAGGGCTTCGACAAGTGAATTGCAGGGCCTTTCACCCTGATAAAATGGATAATTACATGTAGAACAGCTTAGTGAGGGGAGAGGGGTGGGCAGGAGGGGAACTGATAACAAACAAACCCAAACACACCTGCCCGGCTTAGGCACGGGCTTTCGGAGGGAGACAGGGCAGGTCTGGGAGGGCAGGGGGCCAGTGAACTTCTCTAGGAAAGGGGCAGTGCCTGGTCTTGACCCGCCTCCCACCTGCTCAGGTGCTAGGCCTGAGGACGTGATTCCCCACGGGTTGATGTCTCTAGGCAGCTGTGGACAGGCTGAGAGCTCTGAGAAACCCTCTGGTGGGACGGCCACAGATGTTATCCCCCAGGGCGTGCTGTCACCATGGAGTTAAAAATGCAGCTTCCTGGGCCAGCTCTCCCCACTGATTCAGAATTGCAGGGGCCCAGGAATATGCAGCCTAACTAGTTCCCCAGGAAATTCTGATGGGGTATGTTTGGGAGCCTCTGATTCATCACCTTTCCAATACTCAGCACTAGATGGCTTCTGAAACACGGGCTTCTGCTTCTGTTTGCATAACTTTAGGGATGCGGAGCTCATTACATCCCTCAGCAGGGCTGGGGAGGAGACTGTGAAAGTTTCAATCAGCAAATTCTTCCTTCTGTAGACCTAGAATTTACCTCCCTGTAACTTTTTCCTCCTGCCTATCCCAGGGTTCTGGGCACAACAGACCCCAATATTATCAAGACCCCTAGGGCTCGGGGGAGTGGAGGTCAGGAAGGTTAGGGATGACATGCAGGTGGCTGGGACTGCCAAGAGAGGAGCTAAGTGGATGGAGGGAGCCACTGGAGGTCTTTGCCAGCCCTTCAGGGAATAATGAAGTACTGGAGGATAAGAAGGAGCTGCTCATTTTGGATTCCTACTCAGACCATGGAACGTCAGTCTTGGAAGGGACCTGGCCAAGTGCCTCAGCTTAACAGCTGTTGGAGTTGAACCCATCAGAGGGGCAGCAACAGGTCTAAAGTCTTAGTTGTTAGCACTAGAACCCAGGTATCTTGACCTCCAGGCTACCTCTTCCCACCATATAACACAGGAACTCTGCTGCTCACCTTGGCGAGCTTCTCCTGGAAACCCATCTCTTCCAGGAAGCCTATCGAGATTGCTCTGGTAACCCCTGAGGACTGATGTCTTGTGGGGTCTGTAGTGCCCCCTCCCCATTCCTCTGGTTTGTGTTCTCACCCTGTTCACACCCACAGGGCCTCTGCCACTGAATCATGCTTCTCAAGGGTGAGGGCCTGGGGTTTCCAGGGTGGCCTCCACATAAGCAGGAGATCCCTGGCTGAAGCCTGGGCCAGGACCAGCAGAATTTTAACTGGTACTCCAGCTGGGACCTAGGTCCAGCAGCTAAGCTGTAGCTCAGATGACCACCCCAGGGCAGGGCTGGTCAGTGCCAAACCACCTTGGGTCAGGAGTGGCCAGGCCTCCATCCAGCTGACACCGCATCCCCACTGGCTGCATGGAGCTGCCCTGAGCAGGGCATCGAATATCAGGCCACTGAAGTGGCCCAGGGAGGTTTACACGCAGGTGAGTAAAGCACATGGGCCTGCCTCCAAGGACTGTGTGTCCTTCGAGCTAGCCCCTCTTGGCCCACCCTCTCCTCATCAGATGGGCAGGAGGCAGGCCACTTTATCTCACCTGTCCTCTGCTTTTATTAAAGAAGGAGGACTATGGCCCAGAGAGGTTGAATGACGCACCCTAATGGACCCAGAAATCTGGGGGCAGAGCAGGGGCTAAGCCTGGGGTCTCTGGCTCTGGCTCTGGCTCCCGTCATTACATACTCCTCTGGCCTCCCAGGCCTTTATGCAGTGAGAGCCTGGCACGGCGCCACGCTCACAGAACAGACACTCAATAAATATTTGTTAGATAAATGAACGACTGAAGAGGCTCTCTCCTTGGAGGCAGAGGCCTTTGGAGAATCCCGGGGGATTCCAATGGGGCAGTGTTGGAGGTCACATTTTCTCCTGGCAAGGGAGATAGGAAAGGCTGGCCCCAGCCCAAAGGCTGAGAGCAGGGATGCGACCCCTCATCCCCTTGCCACTGCTGCTGTCTGCTGCTCCTATGAGGGAAGGCAGAGGGCAGACATGCCTGCCAGGATGGCAGCTGAGCAATGGGTCCAAGGCTCATTAACTCCGAGCCATGCCCTTGGTTTCTAAGCCTGGGCCCGGAGTGCAGGCTGGCACGTAGAGACCCTTAATTAAATTATGGAGACTTCCAAACGAGCAGGGGCCCAGAGCCAAGCTGCAATCCTGGGCATGCCGGCCACAGCTCAGGGCACTGTGCCCCTGTGCTTGGGACTGCAGGGTCTCTCTCCCTGTGTCCCACTCCATCAGGGAGGGCATGAGTACCTCCGGTGTACCCCACCCGCACATTGGTCCTCTTTCTGGCACAAGCATAGGACCCTTGACTCACAGCTGAGTAAGGAGGGCCAGCAACAGGAACATGGGAGCATGATACCAGATTTCTTCATCCTTCAGGCATCTGAGGCTGCCCTGGGAGTCAGGAAGCTGGAAGTCAAGGCTGTGTGACCTTAGACAAGTCACTCTCCCACGCTGAGCCTCACTTTTCTCATCTATAAACTAAATAGGTATTTTCTAGAGCTCTTTCAGTTTCCTTATCCAATAACATAAAGGGGGAGAACTCCAATGCCACAGTGGCAGCCTGCCTCTCCCTAGTGGATACCATCTCTCATCCTCACCCTTTACTGCTGCTGTCCAACCCAGAGCCCCTAGGGCAGGCCTGAGGGACACCCAGTTAGAAGCTCTTTATCCGCCACCTTCAAGGTCTTTGAATCACTAACTGCCAGCCCAAAAGCCTGCCATCAGCCACCAGGGAGTGGGACAGCAAACAATGAGAACCCAGGGGCCAGCAGCCAGCTTATAATCGAACCGTTCGTAATGCAATAATTTGTACTTCTCAATTACCAGCAATGGCTCAGTTTTACACTCATGCACTCATGCAAATACACTCAGAGTACACAAACAACCCAGAGGAGCCAACGGCCAGCAAGCCAGCGGGGCGAGCGTGGGGTTGGAGAAAGAAAGCCCCTCCCAGTCACTGCACGTGCCCTGCATCCTGGGGGGACTGTTCTGGCCAAAGCTGGGAGGCCTGGGGTTTTAAGTCTGCCACCCAACCTGTCCAAGGCCCACACGCTGTGAATGGAAAAAATGAGGTACAACCTGCCTCTCCCAACCTCTGTCCTGTCCCTGACTCTGGCCAGAGTTTGGGGATTTATCCAGGGCCCTCTCTCAGGCATGAGGCTGCCACCAACCTGCTCTCTGCAACCCCAGCAGACAAGCCCCCTCAGAGGTACTGGCTTGGTCACCAGTGTGCCCAGAGCAGATGCCCGGGCTGACGAGAGGGCAGGAGAGAAGGAGCTGGAGCTGTGCTTCCCCCAGCATCAGTCTACACCCAGGTGGCCCCGGAGCAGCAGACCCCAAATGTCCCTCGAGTGTGGTCCCAGGGGCACCTACCTCAGGGATGCGGACACTGTAGGGCTGATTATGAAACGTGGGCGCGTTGTCATTCACGTCCCCGACCTGGATGTTCACCTTCCTTGTAATCACCTGGCAAGACAAGCGTGGGGAGTTAATGTCCGCCTCAGCCTCTGGCCTCTTTCCACCCGGAAGGCCCAGGGACCCTGCCTCCCTGGGCAGCAGGGGCCTCGGGGGACACTCACCCCCTGGTGGTCGCTGACAGAGAACTCCACTGTGAACTCTGACTTGGTCTGAAAGAAAATGTAGGGAGGGAGAGAACAGAATTAGAGAGGCATGCTGAGGCCCTGAGTCCAGAGCCCTACATGGGGGTGGAGACCCTCCAGCATTGCCCTAAGAGCTGGTCTGGCACTGGATAGCTGAAGGCTTCCCTATAAAATAAGCATTGTCTTTTGGATTGGAGAAGTAGGTTCAGAATATGGATCTTTCCCATAAATTAAAAGTCAAGAAAGATTAAAAGTCAAGAATCTTGGGTTCTAATCTGGGCTCTGTCTCTAATCTGCTGTGTGATCTCAAGCAAAGTGTGGCCACTTCAATGTGAGGAGAAAGGAGGGGGTGGGTTTGTTCAAACACTTACTTTAATTTGCTAAAGGCTACTGTCATCAGTTCCCGTGTCTCTGGAAAATATCCTTTGGGGGAGCATTTGTTGTGGGGAGGGGGCGGTGCAGAATGTGGGAGACCTGGGTTTGATCCCTGGATTGAGAAGAGCCCCTGGAGAAGGGAGGGGCTACCCACTCCAATATTCTTTTTTAATTAATTAGTTTTTTAGTTGCTTTACAGCATTGTGTTGGTTTATGCCAACCCCCTCCAGTATTCTTGCCTGGAAAATACCACGGACGAGGAGCCTGGCAGGCTACAGTCTAATGGGTTCCAAAAAGTCGGACACAACTGAGCCACTGTCTTTCACATACATGGAAACAAGTGTGGCTCCCATGGAGCCTCTATCCTACAGGGGATGTCCCCAAGGTCACTGTCCCTCTTGCCTAGCCAATGTTGCCCCCTACTTGGAGACACTCCCAACCGCCCCATTCTAAAGCCAAATGCAGACATCAGCACTGGCCCTGGAAGAGGGACACCATTCAGGCAGGAAGATTCTGCTTAAGGGTGAGAAGACGATATACCATTTTCCTCTAGCCTGTGCCCCTGCCTCCCCAGGGAAGGACTGGGGCGGAGGTCGAGGCGGGTCATACCTCTCTGTCCAGCGGCTGCCGGAGCCACACCACGCCTGTGTCAGGCTCCACAGCAAAGAAGCGGGAGGCCTCCTCCCCAGACACGCCAAACACCAGGGGGTCATTGTCCATGTCTCGAGCCAGCAACTGGGTCACAGAGGAACCTGAAGTACCCACAGGGGACAGCAGAGGACAAAAACAGGAGGTTAGTCCATTCTTGAGCACCTTACTCAGGTAGCTGAGTTCCTGTGGGGAGCAGTCGCCCAATAAACCACCAGCAGGTCACTGACTGCTGCAGGACCCCTTTGCATCTTTGGTTCCACCCCAGGCTCCCTGCCTCTGCCCTGGTCACTTGTCACAGTGTTTAACAGGGAACTATCATTCACCTTGTTCTGTGACTTCCACCTATCCTCTTTTAACTTAGAGAAAGTGTTCTTCATGTGGCTCAGATGAACACAAGTCCACAGCCCTTCAATTCTTATGTTCCAAGATGGACACACTACTTCAGTTCAGTTCAGTTCAGTCGCTCAGTCATGTCCGACTCTTTTCGACCCCATGAATCGCAGCACGCCAGGCCTCCCTGTCCATCACCAACTCCCGGAGTTCACTCAGACTCACGTCCATTGAGTCAGTGATGCCATCCAGCCATCTCATCCTCTGTCATCCCCTTCTCCTCTTGCCCCCAATCCCTCCCAGCATTAGAGTCTTTTCTAATGAGTCAACTCTTCGCATGAAGTGGCCAAAGTACTGGAGTTTCAGCTTTAACATCATTCCTTCCAAAGAAATCCCAGGGCTGATCTCCTTCAGAATGGACTGGTTGGATCTCCTTGCAGTCCAAGGGACTCTCAAGAGTCTTCTCCAACACCACAGATCAGAAGCATCAATTCTTCAGTGCTCAGCCTTCTTCACAGTCCAACTCTCACATCCATACATGACCACAGGGAAAACCATAGCCTTGACTAGACGGACCTTTGTTGGCAAAGTAATGTTTCTGCTTTTGAATATGCTATCTAGGTTGATCATAACTTTCCTTCCAAGGAGTAAGCGTCTTTTAATTTCATGGCTGCAGTCACCATCTGCAGTGATTTTGGAGCCCCAAAAAATAAAGTCTGACACTGTTTCCACTGTCTCCCCGTCTATTTCCCATGAAGTGATGGGACCGGACACACTACTTAGCCCTAGCCAATCAGAGCACAGCATCTCCCTGATCACAGTGATTGGTTCAGGGATGAACATGTGACCCAAGCTGGCCAATCAAAGCCAAACCTGGCACTTCTACTGAAACAAATAGGAGAGAGGTGCTTTTCTTCCCCTGGGGTTGGTCCTGCTGGCAGCCATCTTTGACACCACAGGAAGAGCCTGGCTGAAGATGAGGCCAACAAGGGGGAAAACAGAGCCAAATGGTACATGGAGAGAGATTCCTAATGGTTTGAGGGGTTTGCAGTCAACTGTACGTGATATTAGCTCTATCCCCTGGACTGCTCAGCTGTGTGAGCTAATAAATCAACCCCTCTTTTTTTTTTTTTGCCTAAGTAGAGTTGGATTTCTGTCTTTTACAAATGGAAGCAATATGTTCTAATTCAGAAAATTTTACAAACCTGGCACTCATTCAACAGTGATTAGGTGCTGGCTGTGGGTGTACACTGGAGTACACAGAGGTTAGGAAGATATGCAGCAGCAGCAGGGGACTCCAGCCTACAACCAGGTGACAAAGTCTAGCTCCTGTCCACAATTAGAGGACTCAGGTGCTGCCTTCACCAAGAAACAAACCAGGCATCAGAATGCCTGGCCTAACCCTGCCTAAGAAGTCTTAGAGTAGGTCACCTTCCCCTGGGGTTCACAGCAGCCCCCTCAGGTAGCCTTCAGGTAGGGTGACCAACCACCGAAGTTTGTCTAGGACTGAGGCATTCATTATTTCTAGGATGAAGCACAAGCTGGAATCAAGATTGCCGGGAGAAATAGCAATAACCTCAGATATGCAGATGACACCACCCTTATGGCAGAAAGTGAAGAAGAACTAAAGATCCTTTTGATAAAAGTGAAAGAGGAGAGTGAAAAAGTAGGCTTAAAACTCAGCATTCAGAAAACTAAATCATGGCATCCAGTCCCATCACTTCATGGCAAATAGATGGGGAAACAGTGGAAACAATGATAGACTTTATTTTGGGGGGCTACAAAATCACTACAGATGGTGACTGCAGCCATGAAATTAAAAGACACTTTCTCCTTGGAAGAAAACTATGACAAACCTAGACAGCATATTAAAAAGCAGAGACATTTGCCAACAAAGGTCTGTATAGTCAAAGCTATGGTTTTTCCAGTAGTCATGTATAGAGAGAGGCAGATTATAAAGAAAGCTGAGCACCAAAGAATTGATGCTTTTGAACTGTAGTGCTGGAGAAGACTCTTGAGAGTCCCTTGGACTGTAAGGAGATCAAACCAGTCAATCCTAAAGGAAATCAACTCTGAACATTCATTGGAAGGACTGATGCTGAAGCTGAAACTCCAATACTTTGGCCACCTGATGCAAAGAACAGACTCATTGAAAAAGACCCTGATGCTGGAAAGATTGAAGGCAGGAGGAGAAGGGGATGACAGAGGATGAAATGGTTGGACGGCATCACTGACTTGATGGACATGAGTTTGAGCAAGCTCTGGGATTTGGTGATGGACAGGGAAGCCTAGCATGTTTCAGTCCATGGGGTTGCAAAGAGTCGGACATGACTGAGCGACTGAACTCACCTGAACTGAGGCGTTTCCCAGGAGATGTGCCAAAACCAGGAGGTCCCAGGCATTGGATTAGGTGGTGACTCTAGCTTCAAGAGGTCCTTAAACCCCCAAGAACTGTGCAAAATGTTTTGAGTGTACAGTCTCTCATTCTCTGCAGGGAGGGTCTGCAGTTTCCATCTGATTCTCGAAGTAGTTAGGTTAGAACCATGGCCTTCAGCAAACCACTTCTTTCAAAGCCTCAGTTTACCCTATAAAATGGGATGGGCACTCTTTTTTGCCCCATATACTGACTCTTATATTTACTGAATAGCTCTGATGATCTAGCTAAGGAAGGAAGGATTCAAAACTTGGGATTTTATTTAGAAAAGAATGCTGATGAGCTTTTCTAAGTCAACTTGGGAAAGAATTTCTAACATGACTATGAGAACCAGTATTCTGGAGCACTATCCACATTCCAGATACCTGGCTAAGGATTTCTGTGTAATATCTAATTTAATCTTTCCTGTTATTGTCCTCACTTAACAATAAGGTAACAGAATGATTAAGTAATTTACCATGGCCACACAGTTAGCAAATGGCAGAGTAGGACTTCAAAGCCCAGGCATTCTGCCCCAGTGCCCCCATTTGTTTCCACAGTCTTACAAATCTCAACACTTGATATGTGAACTCAAGATTCAGGACTTCCATGGACATGACTCTATCAGGCCCTAAGTGACTCAGAAAAAGAAGATACTGGGCAAGCATTGGGCTCTTATGAAATGCCAGACATGAAATGTGAGCCCATTCAAATCGGTTCTTTCACTAAATCCTCTCAACAACTCTGTTTGGTAGTCGTTTTTCTTCCCATTATACAGATTAGGAAGTTGAGGCCCAGAAAGGCAAAATAGCCTCTCCAAGATCACACAACAGAGTAGGACATGGCAGCATCCAAGGTGATGAGAAGAGGTAAGAAGCAGAAGGAGGAGTGGAATCATGGAGCAAAAAAGTCAGAGATCTTTTGGGGAGTTCCCTTCCCATTTTAAAAGTGGAGAAACTGAAAGCATTTAGCAACTTGCCCAAAGTACAACAGTGAGCAACAGAGTCAGGGCTTAAGCCCAAGTTTCCAGACTCCCAGTACAGTGCTCCTTCCTAGGAGGGGAAGGAGGAGATATGTGAAGTCATAGAAAAACCAAGCACATCTCCCCAAAGCATCTGTGTCACTTGGTGACAAGCAACTGTTTTATACCAAGACAAATGGGAATATAATGCAAGTATAATATTTAATTCATTTTTAAAGATATAATCTAAAACCATAAAAGAATTTCCAGCCTCCTGCTGACTTCCGGGGATACCTTTCTGATACCCTTAGGGGTCCTTTAGTGGCAAAGTTTGAGGAATACAGCTACTTCCCAAGGCCTTGGGGAGATTCAACATGAGGAAACTGAGGCCCACGGGGGCCCTGCTTGTCTACAATACATCAGCAAGTCCACGGTAGCCCCCTGGACTGGAAATCTCACTTCTCAACCTCCTTCAGGGCCCAGCCTAGGTGGAGAATATGCCAAGCTCTCAGCCGGTCCATGGGGTTCCAGAAAGGCCACACTGGCCCCCCAACCCAAGGTCACACAACTTGGCCCAGTATCCCAAATGGCTCTCCCAGGCCTGATGCTCAGGCTCTCCCAAGAAGCGGGGTGCTGGGCAGGACAGGGATGGGGCCATCAGCTGCTGTCACCCACCCTGTAATTTTCTGGACTTTTATCCATTTTCCCCTCAATTATGTGCTGCTCAAAATGGTCCTTTTCGGCTTCCTCACGGGCTCTTGCCTGCTCACGCCTTCTTTGTATCCCAGGTAATTGCTAGTGACCTTTTCTAAGTGTACTAATTAAAGGTGCCAATTTAATATTATATTTAAGACAAGACGCCCTGCAATTTTCCTGCTAGGCACATACTCCCCCGCCTAGCTAGCCTGCCATTCTGTAGAAGCCAGGCCTGGCTTTGGCTCTCCAGGACACAGGACTCATTTCCCCATTAGGGAGGCTTCCAGCAACCTCTGTTTGCACCGTTCAGACAGGAAAGAGGCCAAGCTGTGGGGCCCAACTCCCACTCAGTGCCCCCAGAAGCAGCCCCTCAGGAGAGCCATTCCGGCTGTGGGACCCTGGCACACACCATGCACTGTTTCCCACCTGGGAAATGGTAGACCCTGCAACTCAGGCTATGCAATACCTGGAGCTCTTGTTTTTAATTGTAGTAAAATCAATATAATATAAAGTGTATCCTTTTAATTAATTCTGTGGCATGCAGTACATTCACAATGTGGTGTAAACATCACCACTATCTGTTTCCAGAACATTTTAATCACCCCAAAAGGAAACCCATCCCCATTAGCATTCCTCCCCATTCCCTCCTCCCCCAGCCTCTGACAACTTTTAATCCACACTGTCTGTCTCTACAAATTTTCCTGTTCTGGATATTTCATATAAATAGAACCATACAGTAAGTGCTGGTTTTTTTTCACTCAGAATAATGTTTTCAAGGTACATCCGTTTGTAACATGTATTAGTATTTTTAACTTTTTATTTTTCATTGGAGTACAGGTGATTAACAATGTTGTGAGAGTTTCAGGTGGACAGCAAAAGGACTCAGACATGCATACATACACATGTATCAATTCTCTCCAAACTCCCTCTCCTAACCAGGCTGCCACATGACATTGAGCAGAGTTCCCTGTGCTAATATATTAGTACTTAATTCCTTATTGTGACGACTCCTCCACTGTATGGTGTGCTATATTTTGTTTACCCATACCATCAGCTGATGGACATTTGAGTTGTTTCCCCCTTTTGGCTACTCTGAATAATTTCTGCTATGAACACCTGTGGACAAGTTTTTGTTTGAACATCTTGTTTTCAATTCTGGGGTGGGGTGGGGGGGTGGTGGGTATATATCTAGAAGTGGAATTGCTGGGTCCTGTAGAAACTCTTAACTCTTTGAGGAACCACCAAACTGTTTTCCATAGTAACCACACCATTTACATTTCTGCCAACAATGGATGAGCCTTGAAGTTCTCTTCAGTGGTCAGGCACTTCAGTGGCTCAGTCGTGTCCAGCTCTTTGCAACCCCATAAGACTGCAGCAATGCCAGGCCTCCCTGTCCATCACCAACTCCTGGAACTTGCTCAAGCTCTCCTCAGTGGTAAGGATAATCATTGTTTGACAGGGGCTTACCACTCCTTGTATGTGGAGTGATGGGAACTCGGCAGCCCTCCATAGCCGATGCCGTTGGTACCCTGCCCACTATGCCTTACATACCACTGCCACACATACCAGCCTCACCGCCAATTGCCAGTCCTGAAGGGTTCTGACCACCGGAGACTGCTTCAACCATACACAGGACAGGCCTGCTTATGCCAGGAAACTAATGCCTCTGCTAGAGCACTCAATGAATGACTGGTAAAAGATGGCAGATAAAGAGTTGGTAGACAAATGCCCTAGATCCCTCATCTCTCAGGGGGTAACTCAGAGGCTTTTTTCCAAACCAGCTCTTGAAGTTCCCCCATGGGATTCATGTCCACTTGCCCACTGAGGTGACTTGGTTGATGAAGAATCTTTATGTCTTCCTTCTCTTCCCAGTCTCATATTCTTACTCCCTGACCTGTGTTTCCTGGACTCTCCTCCCTGACAAAACTATTTGCACTTGAACTCTCATCACAAGACCTGCTTCTGCTTCATAAGACCCCCTAAGACTATGTCATCAGGATCACCCAGTGTGCTTGTTACAATACAGATTCCCACGCCTTGCTCCTTGATAGGCTGCGGAGGGAGCCTAGAGTGTGAACGTTTAAACAGCAGCTTCCATTCTCCCTGCAAGAGATTCTGACACACAGCCAGGTTTAGAAGTTCTGAGATTGGTTTATAGCAGGGTGATATTCAAATATTTAACAACAGGCCCAGTACAGGCATCAACCAATCAGAAAGGATGCTGGCCATAAACAACCAGACCAGTGAGTACTGCCTGTAAGTCAGCCTGGTTTATGGCTCACATTCTGGATGCAGAGAAAAGCTCCTCTGGCCCCAGGATGATTTAAAGGCTCAGTCTTAGGGCTCTCAGCTCAATCGGTGCTTCTGGAGGATACTCTGTTCTTGGCCTCCCCTACCTCACGGGGAAGGGTAACCCAGAGAGGCTGGCCCCCTCCACCCTGAAGCAACCCACCCCAGGTGAGGGCTCAGCCTACCTCATGGGTGGAAAGTGGAACCCTGAGGAACTTAAATCACTATATACCCATGTTCAGAGCAGCATTTTAGTTACAATGGTCAAAAGGTGGAAGCGACCCAAGTGTCCACTGACAGAAGAATGAATAAACAAAATGGAATTAAACCTCTGTCTTTAGATTTACAGTCTAATGCTTACTCAGCCATTCTACCCATGTTCATTAACCGCTGACTACAGAGGATGAGATGGCTGGATGGCATCATTGACTCGATGGACGTGAGTCTCAGTGAACTCCGGGAGTTGGTGATGGACAGGGAGGCCTGGCGTGCTGCGATTCATGCGGTCGCAAAGAGTCGGACACGACTGAGCGACTGATCTGATCTGATCTGATTCTCAACCAACCATAAAGATATTGGTACCCTATACTTACTATTTGGTGCCTGAGCCGGCATAGTAGCAACAGCCCTAAGCCTGCTAATTCACGCTGAATTAGGTCAACCCGGAACCCTACTCGGAGATGACCAGATCTATAATGTAGTTGTAACCACACACACATTTGTAATAATTTTCTTTATAGTGATACCAATCATAATTGGAGGGTTTGGTAACTGACTTGTCCCTCTGATAATTGGTGCCCCCAATATAGAATTTCCCCGAATAAATAATGAGCTCCTGACTCCTCCCTCTCTCTTTCCTACTACTTCTGGCATCATTCACAGTCGAAGCTGGGGCGGGAACAGGTTGAACCATGTACCCTCCTCTAGCAGGCAACCTAGCCCACACAGGAGCTTCAGTAGACCTAACCATTTTCTCTCTACACTTGGCAGGTGTTTCCTCAATTTTAGGAGCTATTAATTTTATCACAACAATTATTAATATAAACCCCCCTGCAATGTCACAATACCAAACCCCCCTATTCGTGTGATCCGTACTCATCACCGCCATACTACTGCTCCTCTCACTTCCTGTATTAGCATCTGGCATTACAATACTATTAACAGATTGAAATCTAAATACAACTTTCTTCGACCCAGCAGGAGGAGGGGACCCTATCCTATATCAACACTTATTCTGATTCTTCGGACATCCCGAAGTATATATTCTTATTCTACCCGGATTTGGAATGATTTCTCACCTACATCCAATGAAAATTATTAAGCCTTAAAAAGGAAGGGAATTCTGACACATGCTACAACGTGGATGAAACCCAAGGACCTTATGCTGTCTATGCTGATAAGCCAGTCACAAAAAGGCCAACAGTGGTATTATTCTCCTTACATGATATACTTAAAGGAGTCACACTCACAGAGCCAGAATCTAGAAGGGTGGTTGCCAGGGGCTGGGGACAGTGAGGGATGGGAGTTGTTGTTTACGGGGTTCAGTATTAGTTCTATAAGATGAAACTAATTCTGGAGATTGACTGCAGAACACTGTGAACATACCTAACACTCTGTATACTTTAAAATGGCTAAGATGGTGAATTTTATGTTATGTGTCTTTTACCGCAATTTAAAAAAATTTTTTTTAAAAACCCAAACTTAAACCAGATCACATCTAAGGCCCCGGTGACCTGACCCGAGAATCCTCCCACTGCATCTCACAAAGTGACTCACCCTGGACTCACCCCCACCTCTGCCATGGTCTTGCCTCTGCTCCTGAACACTCTGTAGCTGCCTCAGGACATCTGCCCTGGTTGTATCCTCTACCAGGAATGTTCCAACCTGAGGTCACTATATGCTACTCATTACTCACCTCTCAGGTCATGAGTTCCCTTCTCGGAGAAGGTAAACTCACATACCCCATCATATAGATACAGTCTGTCTAAAGAGACGTCATTCTGTGTCCTCACACCCCATGTCACTGTCTTCACAGCCCCTACCTCATCTCAAATGATCTTGTTTATTCACTTGACTTGCTGACTACCTGCCCCAGCCCATCTGCCTCCCTCCCCGCACACACATTCATGTTAGCTCTGTGGGGGCAGCAGCCTAGCCTGCCATGTTCCCTGTTGTATCCCTAAGTCTAACACGGGGCTGGCATCATGGAGGCACTCAGTAAATACTCATTGGGTTAATAAATGGATGCTGCCAACTGCTGAGAGGTGTTGGAGAAAGACAGCCCCCAAAAGTCACGTAGATCTCTGAGCCACGACAAGAGGAGAGAATATGGCAAACCAACTCTTAATTATGTACACTAATGGACCTGGAGAAGCACGGCTAATCAAAACTACTAATGCCCAAACCAGAGGCGCTTGGCTTTGGGTGCAGGTGGAATCATACTGGGGCATCACTGGCTGATGGTCCGTCCATTCTCTCAGGGACAGCCTTGTACCCTATCCTGAGGCCACGTACTCTCTCCTGGGGGTCATCTGGGGCAATGTACCTTATTCTTGGGGCCAAAGACTCTATCCTGGCCGCCAGGTACCCCATCCTGGGACCATGTACCCCACCTTGGCTTCAAGTACCCTATCTTGGGGCCATGCATCACATACTGGGCAGTGTATCCCACCTTGGGTGCCATGTACCCCATCACGGGCAATGTAGCCTATCCCAGGGCCCAAGTACCCCATCCTCGGGCAGTGAGCCCTGTCCTGGAGGCCAGGAACCCCAGTCAGGGCAGGGATCTGTCCAGCAGACTGCAAATGCCCCTCCCCGGGAGGCACAGGGCTGGTGACTCATCCCCACAGTGGCCTCAGCCCCTTAGCAGCAGGCCATACCCATCTTCCTGGCAAGGGGTGGACAATCACGGCTTCCTCTGCAGCCCTGCTGGGCCCATGCTGCTCGCTGAGATGACTGTTATTGTTATTATTGTTATCTGCACGAGGGGTGAGGCCTGGGATGGGCATGTCATGCACTCCTGGGGAGCTGTGAGTCTTTACCTGCTGGACCAGGGGTGGGCCAGAAACTCAGGCAGGGAAGTGTCAGGCTGCAAGGCCTTTTTATATTATTTTTATGTTTTGGATGGGGGAAGGATGAAGGCTATGTTCCCCAAACACGGCGAGGGCACTACAGAATGAATTAAGGGTAAGGAGAGTATACCGTGCTTCGTCCTCATAGTAACATCTGCTGAAGGCAAGCCTCTGACTGTGCCACGCCTGTCTCAGACACCTGCCACATTCTGTTCACACGGAATTCAGATTCCTTCCTGGAAGGCCAATGCTCCTCCTAACCTGTCCTCAACTCCCTGGCCGGTCACGTTCCCACCATAGCCCTGGGCTCAGACCGATGCACTGCTGTCACCTCTCAAGCACACCAGGACCTCGTCTGCCCTACGCACACTGCGGCTGTTCCTTCAGCTTGGAAGGCCCTTCCTCCTCTCATGGACTCTCAACTCTCGGTCACCCTTAAATACCTGCCTCAAATGCCCCCTCTCTCATGAAGCTCTCCCTCCTCTGTGCTGCCTGATTTGTCGTCTGTAACTCTGCACAACAGGGAGCAGGCATCACTCCCTTGAAGGTGGAGGCTGATGTTCTGGGGTACACTTGGCAACTCTCCCCACCCCTCCGTGACAATCAGTCTGCTCTTGGGGTTGAGGAGCTGGCCCATTCCTTCCCCTACCCAAGCAGACATTACAAATCAATCACAGCTCCCTTTTCTGTTGAGTCTATATTCAACTTTAGGATCCTTCACAACACTGGGTTCCATACAGCCACTGCTAATCAATCCTCCAAGGTATGGGGGAGCAAACCTTCTGCAACCTGTGACTTATAATGACTTCACATCAGCCCTGATCTACAGTCACTTCCCAATCAGAGGCCAAGTATCTATTAACAGCAGTCTGTGCCTATCAGGTTCAGGGCAGTTAGGAGGGAGAGAATCAGACAGGTAAGCTCAGAAACAAAGACTAATAACAGCAGAAATGAGAACCAAAAAAGCCCCTCCTCACTTTACAGAGAGAGGAGCAGGGGTCCTGGCTGGAAGATGGCTGCTTGAGATGGGGCTGTGTATGGGTGAGTAAGGAGCAGCAGATAGCAGGCCTCCAACCCCAGGTCATAAGCCCTGGGTTATACCCAGGTGTTTCTGAGAACAACCACTGCCCCCCTCCCCATGGCCATGAGCCTGCTACACAGGGCTGCCCCATTCAGGAGGGACCCTCACCCCCACCCCAGGTCTGGAGGGACCTAGCTGCTCTGGCCTTGATATCTGCAGAGCCAGGGGCTCCTGCCCTCTCTGTCTCCCATGGAATGAGCACCCCCCTCCCCGAGACTGGGCTGGCCTTGGAGCCTGTAATCTCATTTGTCTCCGCTCTGGGATCAGACAGGTCAGTTAAGTGCCTTGATTCCTGGGGATAATCTCATTTGTCTTAGGTTTTCCCCTCCCCGCTCTCCTGCGTCTATCAGGCTCCTTCCCTCTAACTCGCAGGGGTCCTGAACTCGGTTTGACCTCAGGGGAGCCAACTTCGTTTGGGGGTTATCTTGTGGTCCTGGGCCCCACCTTACACCAGCGTGAGATGTGAGGCGGGCCTGCTCTCAAGCCAGCCCTGCACTGGCCAATGTCCTTACACTCATCAGAACACGTTTGTCTGGTAAAGGAAGTACCTCGGACACCAAAGCCCACAGGCCCTCTTCACATCCTTTCTTTCCTACAGCTCAGTCTACTTGGCACAGATGATATGAACTGCCTGGGAGAAGGAAATGAGCATTAATTTAGCACCTACTATTTTCCAGGCACTATGCTCAGTGGTTTCCGTTCATTCTCTGTCATCCATTTCTCACAAACCCCACAGAGAGGGGTTAGCATCTCCACTACACAGATACGAATACTGAGGCTCCTAGGGGTAAAATAACCTACCCAAGGTGGCAGAGCAAGGATTTGAACCCAAGTCTGTCTGACTCAGAATTCACCTTCCCTCCACCATCCTCATAGCTTTAATCACAAAGCCTTTTGGGGGGATCTGAGGCTTCCCTCTCCTCACTCCACAGAGACTAACCCCCAGGCTCCCTCCGTGTTTCAGGCTGCTCTGGACTCCTGGGTTACTTGGCTGGCCTGAAGGTGAGTACCCTTGAGGTAGGAAATGTGGACCCCCTCCATCACCTAGGCTTTCCATGACCCACTTATCATTGGCCAGGAAGATGGTGAGTCCCTCCTGAGAGTCAGCGAAGGGGTGGCCAGCTCACCTGGGCACACAGGTGTCTGATGGCCACGGGGATAGGCTAATTCAGCAGAACAGGAGACATTTAACAGAGCAGGATGATGTAAGCTCAGAGGCTTCGGAGGTGGGGAAGAGCCAGAGCTACACGTGGCTGTTATTTTAAAGTAATAAAGCAGAAGAGGAAAGATAAGACATTAAATATTTGAGGGGTCTGACGCTAAGTCTCAGAATCCCAGAGTTATTCTGCTTCTGGCACAACCACGATAGAGTCATCACGGCCAAGGGCTGCCTGGCCTGGTCACAGACACAGCGTACTCGAATCCCCTAGGACCTTATGAGCCACAGAGAGGTTGATACTCGCCCAAAGTCACATAGCTTACACAAGGCGGAGCTGGGGCTGTTTGGTGACTTTCTAATCCCCACAAGGCAATTACAGTTCTTCAGTCATTCACTCAGCAAACCATGCCTGAGCACCCACTCTGTGCAGGGCACTACTCTTGGCAACAGTGAACAAAACAGACCGAAGTCCCTGCCCTCCCAGAGCAGACAGTCCAGCGGACAGGCCTACACACACATCCCTCACGCCACATGCTTCTCCTGGCCTTTCACACGCACATCTGGGAATGAAAGCATGGCTTTGGGATCTAGTCAGAGCCAGGCTGGAGGAGGAACTTTCCCTTCTGAAGGAAAGTGTTATTTCCCTTCCCCCTGGTGCACAGGCTGTGACCCCCATGATGAGCGCTTGGCAGTGGGGGCACTTGGGACCTAGAACCAAAGGACACAGACGTTTCGAGGAAGGCAGCCTCAGTGAAATCCCTTCATTGAGGCAGAAGCAGTGGGGCTCAGAACTAGCAAGGCTGGCAGCGGGCAGCATTCAGCCTCCACTCTCCTGTGACTGAGCATGAGCCACTCACCTCTCTGAGCCTCCCTTTCCCACTGACACTATGATGGGGCTGATGTTAATGGCCAGAGCACAGAGGTCCTTGGGGAGAATCGAATCCAACATGGTGAGTGGCCAAGGTGCTAGGCTGGTCCCCAGGTCATGGGCATTGTGTGGCGAAGAATTTCAAAGCTATACCTAGGTTTAGGGGGATGCTCTGATCCATTAAAGACGTGTGACATGAGTAGGGAAAGGGGTAGCTGTACACGTGCCACATGTTCACCTTATTGATGAGGCCAACAAGCCAAAGGAGATGTGGGGCTGGGCGGCGCAGTGAAGCGTCCACCGTCACCCAGCGAACCCCTACGGGTGGCAGAGCTGACTCACTCAGGTGAGTCCTGGGCTCCCCAGCCTTCTTTCCACTACACCACATGAAGGTCCCATCCAGCTGTGATGTTGCAATTCTGTTTGCCACACACTATGTCCAAGGCAATGTGGAGGACAGAAGGGCATGGACGACCCAGCCCCACTGGCAAGGATTTCCAAGCTGGCTGAAACACTCCCAGAAGAACCTGACTCATCAGGGCGGACAGCCTGGGTCCAGGGTAGACTAGGTATTCTTTTCTGCTCGAGAACAGCAACCTGAGCATGAAATAGCCATGAATAAAAGGCCTTCAGAATATTCTGTTTGACCTTCCGGAGTCCTTGCTGCAGCTCCCTGGCTCACAGGGGTTGAAGTCCTGTCACAGAGGCCAGGAAAGCCAAGTTGTAGTTACCAGATTTAATAACAATGATAATAGTGGGGTGGGTATTTTTTTCCTTTCTCCTGAAACTTTTCAATTCATTGAACTGTTCAATTAACTTTACAAAAGGAAATGTGGAAAAATGACAGCAAATTGAACTTGACATTATCACTAAAATAAACAGAGCACTGCCAGCCCTTAAAGGCTCAGAAGAGATTATCCAGCAGCTGCAGGCACATGCTGATTCCTTCCTGCTCAGAGGACCCTGGTGCTCTCCTCCTGCCTCTCATGCATCGTGCCAACACTCACACTCTTCCTGGCTCGGAAGGATCCCGGCTACTGTCGGCTATCAGCATGGCCCCCCGGTGAGAGCAGCCACCTCAAGATGAGGCTGCATCGTCAGGGTGCCCCGTCCCTCTCCTGCAAATGATGGGGCAGTTCAGTCCTGTGGGTCTTAGGCCAGGAGACATGTCTGAATCACCTGTGGCATTTCTGCAACTCCAGAGGCCCAGCCATACCCCCCAGATCAAGTACATCTGAGTTTCTGTGGAAGGGACTCAAGTATCAGAATGCTGGAAAAACAAACAAACAAACAAAAAAAGCCCAGATGATTCCAAAGGGCAGCCAAGGTTGGTAACTAAGCCCTGAGATTCTTTCAATTGCCAGGTCTAATCCAATTCCCTACATCATCGGAAAACTCACAGGTAGTGGCCCCTGAACTTGTCAGCACACTGAAATGTCTTGGAGCTTTCAAATAACCCCCATGCCTATGTCCCACACCCTAAGGCTGTTGTTAACTGTGCTGGGGTACAGCCACCCTTTGGAAAGTTCTAAATCCTCAGGTGATTCTAACGTGCCGGTAAGACTGGGAATCACGGCCAAGGTGGTGCTTTCACTTGGTGAATGCGGAAGCTAGTTTCCC
The DNA here is from genome assembly GCF_055505025.1 of Bos grunniens. NCBI lineage: Eukaryota > Metazoa > Chordata > Mammalia > Artiodactyla > Bovidae > Bos > Bos grunniens. Next base: position 18,587,144 of record NC_141192.1, read on the forward strand.
AATGACCCCCGCTCCAGGGGACTCCACAGTGTCAACATGTGGGCCCCTAGCTACATCATTCCACTCAAGCCAATTCCACAGGTGGGGCAGAAAAGGAAAAACTTATTTGCTCTGTTGCCCCTTCCCGTATTCAAAATTTCCAAGTCCCAATATTTTTTTAAAAAAAGAAGTAAATTTATGCCTTTAAAGCAGTGAACCCTTACCTGATTTCATATTAGCATCACCTAGGTAGCTTCTAAAAATAAGGATGCCCAGGCTCTACTCCCAAAGGGTTCTGTTTTAATTAATTGGTTTAGTCCAGGGCCCAGATATCAGTATTTTGCTATAATTCCCCTCATGATTCCAGTGTGCAGCCAAGTAGAGAATCACTGGGTTAGAGTACAGGTTCTCAAACTTGAGTCTTCAGCAGTGGCACCAGGAGGGCTTGTTTCAAACACAGATTCACAGGCCCCTGGCAGAGTTTCTGGTTCAGAATGTGCATTTTTAACAAGGTCTCAGGTGATGCTAAGCCCACTGGTCCGGAACCACAACTTTGAGAACCACAGGGTTGGACCTTCCAAGGGCCTGGGCCCCAGTCATTTAGAATTCTTTTCAAAGGGAATTTGGACCTTAGGGCCTGGTTTCAGAATCTCCTGTGCCCCCTTCCTGTGCCCAAAAACCCAAGGGGCTGCTTCTTTTCACCTCTCAATAGCAGGAAAGGAGACTAGGAAACTAAGAAAGGTACAATCAGAAAGCAGGTGAGAAAGACACCTTTCCCCTCACCCCTGCTCCCCCTTCCTGCCTCCCACTGTGAAGGAGGCCAGAAAAGTCCCTCCAGAAATCACTTCCTCTTTGAGGAGACTCATAATTACCCACAATGATCACAGCACCATTCATTTTGCCCTAAAATTAATACATCACGTTGAGAATGATATCATGCTAATTTATCACAAGATTTATGAAACTTGCACTTTTTCTAATGAGATTTATGCAAATGCTGCTCTTGCCACTGTTTGTGTTTTTAAAAGTTTTGGCAGGGAAGTGGGGTCCAGCCCAGCTGGCAGAGGCCCTGCTGCTACTCAAGGGTTGGTGGGGTGGGGCTCTGTGGGGGTTCCTGACCTGGGAGAGCACACGTGAGCAAGCCTTCCCATTCAGCTCATTCCTCTGTCCCACCTCGTCCCAGGGATGCCTTTTTACTTGTCTGGGGCCAGTCCTCTTATGGTTCGCCTGCTGCCACAGTGGGGGAGGCAGTTACAGGTAGTGGGCTGATTCTCTAGGTGAGCATGGGTCGATTCATCCAGTCAGAGGCCTCCCAGGCCCTTAGTCTCTGAGAACTGTGAGCCATGGCTTCCCACTAGCAAGGGTGCGAGACCAGAGAGGCGCTGGGATGCAGAGCCTAAGGCTGCACTCCCCCAGCGCCGACCCTGTGCTCGCACAGGTCAGGGCGTCTCCCCAGTTTCCGCGCCCTGGACATCCCACTTGTCTCCCCCAGTCCTGCCTTGCCACGAGGTCCCATTCACTGAGCACCTGCTGTCTGAGAGGCACTCTGTTACGCACTGCACAGGCATAATCTCTTTTAATATCTACCACAAACCTGTGAGAAAGGTATTCCCACACTCAAATGAGGTGACTGGGTCTCAGAGAGGTTTAGCAACTTGCCCAAGATCACACAGCTAAAAGAGGTGGAGTCAGAATTCAAATTCAGGACAAGCTGACCTTGATGACAGTGTTCCTATTCAGTAGTGGCCCCAAATGATTCACAAAGGCCTGTCCTCTGCTGGGGCTTTAGTAACACTCCACATATTCAAGAGTCACATCCCACGTATTCACTTACCCAGAACATAGACGAAAAGCAGGAAATTCGTCCCAAAGGTCTTTGAACAGCTAAGAGTCGTGGTATAAAACCCATGCACCAAACTTTAAGCCCGTTATAAAAAGAGAGATGTGGTCGGGTTCTCACTCAGAGCCTGTTTACTCTTACTTTACATACAATTATAATCAGACTGGTTCTTTGTATTTTCAATTCATGGGTATTTCAAGCAGGTATATGAACAATGCATGCATGGAAGAAGAAATTATCAACAGCTTCTGCTACTCACAAAAGGGAAAGATCAAAACTTTCTGTAAAGTAAAAACAAAATATTCTAAGTGCCTTCACTAGCTCCTATCAATGACAACGCATTGTCCCAGAGTGCCATTCACAGTGATATGCTCAATGATGTGCCAAGAAAGTGCTGAATGTTGAGTCATCCCTATGTAAGGAGGCAGATGCATATAAAATAGATCTTATGAATATTCCATGCAAGTCATTATAATTAAAAAAAGATTTTGTGCTTAAAGGAATGCTTCCCAAAGTGTATTTCACGAATCATTAACTCCCTAGGAGGCTAATGGATACTCCACAGAAAAGCACTGCTCGGACGCAAAGGTCTAGGGAACACTGCGTTAAAAAAAAAAAAGGCAAATCAGTTTCTTTCCTGCAGGACCTCTCAGAGCCTTTATTACATTAATGTGCATTGTGAAGAGCTCCACGAGGTGATAGAAAAGATACAGCTTCCCCCAAATTTATTTGGCCAAGAAACTCTTTCTTCCAAGAGCCTATCAAAGGACATCAGTGGTTCAGGAAATAATAACTGGAGAAACAGTGGGCCAGGAAGATTTCTGGCTGGTTTTACTTCAGGCATATATTTTCTTGGAGGGGGTGGGTGGATGAATGGATAAGCAAACGAGTAAAGGAACAAAAAAACAAGTAAGCTGTTCTCATCCAAAGAGCCTATCGGAGTGTCTGTCACAGAGGGGAACAGAGGAGTCAGAGTCTGAGACAGCTCCCCCAGATGGTACTGCCCACCTGCCAGCCAGGTTAGGAATCACTGCTTCATGATTAGGGAACCTAAGTTGCCTGAACTGGGTGGCAGGCGAGCTGCTTTTCGCTCAGGCCAAATTCTGATCACCCAACACCTGAGATAATAAGTCTAAACATATACAGGATACCCAACACTTAGAAAGTGCTTTCCTGGATTCATTCCAGGTCCACACCACCATACCTCCAGTCAGGCCTATCCGGGGGCTATATGCTCTCTTAATAGTGAAGAAGCTGTGGTTCAGTGCAGTTGAGTGATGAGCCCAGACTTGTACAGTGTGGGGCTCCAGGTCCCATTCCTGGCCCCATCTGTGTCATCTAAGCAACTCTTGCCACCTCACTGGCCTTGTTCCTGCCTTAGAAGGCTGGGGCAAAGGCCGGGCCAGACAACAGAAGAGGAACACGTCATAAATCCCAGACATCCCAGAGAAGCTCTGAGGGCCCCACAGCAGAACCCAACCAAAGCAGTCTGTACCCTGTATCTTAATGAGGGGATGATCTTCTGGTCTGACTCTTCCACCTGATGGAGAGCAGCCTGAGGGGGCAGGGACTGTGGCCCTGTTCCTTCCTGGATCCCCACATCCTGGCCCAGTGCCTGGCATAGGACAGGCCCTCAGTCACTGTCCACTGAGCAAGTGAGTGAATGAATGAATCAATGCATTGCTACGTAAACATGAGGTGATGTGGTTCTAGGGTTTGCGGGAGTGTGGTTATTGTATTAAAAGCCATGCCAAGGACTTCATCCTCAGTCTCTAATAGGCATCCCAAGGAATGTCTTGTTGCTTTTCTTTGAGGAGCAGAGAAAAGAGAGTAAGAGCCAGACAGCTTTCCCAGTGCCCACCTGCCTAGTGACTATGTAGCTGGGAAGATATTCTTCAACTGGGTATGTTTATCTTCTAATTAGGCAGAGGGCAAACTCCTGGAGTCCTTGGAGATCCTCTTCCTATTGGAACCAAGATTCTTCCTTCTAGTCCCCTGTGGACAGAGCTGGAAGCTCTCAGCCCCACATGTTGGAAATGGCGGACGAGAGGTGGGAACAAGTAAGTGAAGAGTTGCAGGTGGGCTGCAGAGGGGTCCCCTTGCCATTCAGCCAAGGCACTGCCCAGAGACAAGGTATCCACACACCTCTGCATTCATACTTATCCCCCCATGGCTCTCAGTGCCCCCATTCTCTGAATATTGGGGTGTAATTCACTTCAGGAATCTTGGGGGCAAGACTCTGGCCTCTTTCCTTTTTCTCTCTCTGGCAGGGTCTTGCCTCTTAAATTGGCTGCGAAACCGGCTGGTGCTTTAAGAAACCTAGAAAGGGAGGCAGAGGACATGCATTTCATGCCCCCTAAGTCCCTCTGCCCTTCACTGCAACAGGGCCTGAGGCTGGGTGGCCAGGGCACAGAGGACCACTTCCCCACCAGAGCAGGTCAGAGAGCATGGCGGGATGCCAGCGAGTCTCCCACCACCTGCCAGGCAGATGCAGGAGGCACTGGCTGCTTTCCCATCCCCACCTCACCAAGGCTGATGAGACACTGTGGGAACGCACGGTGGGGCACAGAGCCCCTGAGCATGGCCCCAGGCCTGCTGTGCTCCCATGAAGAGGGGCCTTTGGGTCCAGTGGGAATCACAGATTGTCAGAGCTGGACAGAGCCTTAGACACCATGAAATGCTTTCGGGCTACTTACAGGGACTTGAAACAGAGGGGTGGGCGGGGGCTAGTCAAGGTCCCCTATACAGGCGTGGAGTCAGGACTAAACTCCTGCTCCTTCGGTCACAATTATGTGCTCTTTTACCTCAACTTCGCTGTATCCCTTCCTCCCACAAGTTGTACAGAACAGATAAGACAACCTCAGAGAACAAAATGTAATGTTTCTAGTTGCATCACAAATGAAGGGCTTAGACTGTGACCCTAGTTTAGGTTATTAAAAAATGAATAACTGACTCTTCCAAGGGCCACTCAGTCAAATTAACCACCAAAACTATAGTTTAAAGCCCTTTTGTGGTAAACAGGTGCTGAGGCTCGGTTCAAGTCTGGAGGATGGTACTTTGTTGGCTTCAACTACGCGCCCACTGGGGACCTCAGTGTGACTGATGTTTCCTGGGGATGCGTATAGGCAGGGAGTTGATGCATAAGATGTTTTGGGTGAAGATACCATTGAGGGAGAAGTTGTGCTCAAAGTGAGCCACAGCCAGGCCACGCGGCACACAATGGTGCTCCCTCAGAGCCCCAGCCAGGACCAGAAATACTAAGTGAAGGGAGAAACCCAGAGAGGCTGCCTAATGCCTCGCGGGCATTTACTGAACCAGGTAGAACCGAGTTTTCATTCTCAGAGCCCCCAGGGCTCAGAGAAGAGGAGAAAAATGATAGGGTCCACCAGGCCCCATTCAGGGTAGGGAGTCTAGAAGAAAACCATCCACACCAAAGCAGGGACCTCAGGAACCACACCCTTAGTGTAAGAGTGAACTGGAAATAAATCTGTTCAGTTCAGTTCAGTCACTCAGTCGTGTCCGACTCTTTGCGACCCCATGAATTGCAGCACGCCAGGCCTCCCTGTCCATCACCAACTCCCGGAGTTCACTCAGACTCACGCCCATTGAGTCAGTGATACCATCCAGCCACCTCCTCTTCTGTCAACCCCTTCTCCTCCTGCCCCCAATCCCTCCCAGCAACAGGGTCTTTTCCAATGAGTCAACTTGTCGCATGAGGTGGCCAAAGTACTGGAGTTTCAGCTTTAACATCATTCCTTCCAAAGAAATCCCAGGGTTGATCTCCTTCAGAATGGACTGGTTGGATCTCCTTGCAGTCCAAGGGACTCTCAAGAGTCTTCTCCAACACCACAGATCAGAAGCATCAATTCTTCAGTGCTCAGCCTTCTTCACAGTCCAACTCTCACATCCATACATGACCACAGGAAAAACCATAGCCTTGACTAGATGGACCTTTGTTGGCAAAGTAATGTTTCTGCTTTTCAATATGCTATCTAGGTTGGTCATAACTTTCCTTTCAAGGAGTAAGTGTCTTTTAATTTCATGGCTGCAGTCACCATCTGCAGTGATTTTGGAGCCCCCAAAAATAAAGTCTGACACTCTTTCCACTGTTTCCTCATCTATTTCCCATGAAGTGATGGGACCAGATGCCATAATCTTCGTTTTCTCCCGGCAATCTTGATTCCAGCTTGTGCTTCTTCAAGCCCAGCGTTTCTCATGATGTACTCTGCATATAAGTTAAATAAATCTGTACTCCCACACAAACTTGGAGTGTTTGAAAAGAATAAAATGCCTATCTGAAACCATGGTGCTGACTGGAAAGGGGAACACAGTCCACAAGGATTCATGACCACAGATGCTCCCAGATGCATCTGCAGTCCAAGTCCACCTTGTCTGTGTGTCCAAAACTCCTTAAGCAAAAAATTGCATTTAAAGTGGTCCCAGGGGGGGCAGGGGAGAGGCGTGGCGCGGGCGAGGGTCCGGGGGCGTCGCAGGGCGGCCACGCCATCCCCTTTCCCGGGGGGGACGCGCGGGGCCGGGGGGCTGGCGGCGCGCGCCTGTCGCCGCTGTCACTACGCGTCCGCGCGCGCGTGTCCCTTCCCTCTGCCCCGGGCGGTGGGGGGAGGGAGGAGGGCACGCGGGCGTCGGCGTGGCCCTTGCGCTCTCAAAAAATAAATAAATAAATAAAATAAAGTGGTCCCAGACAAATAGCAAGTCCAGATGTTTAATAAGACAAATACAAATCCTCTCTGGAGTGACTGACCTAAAGGTCTCAGGTCTCAAAGAATCCCTCCTTCACACTGCCAACCAAATGAGGATTTTGCAGTCAAAATCCACAGACACTCTAAATATCATGACTGAAAACCTGAAGAAAAAAATAGTAATCAGACCTCAACCACTTTAAATATTGGAATGATCAGGCATGAAACATAAAATGTTCACTATGCTTCAAGAAACAGACGAGGGGCTTGCCAATAGAAACAAAGAGCGAGTACCTGTAAGGAAGGGATCAAATAGAGCTCCTAGAAAGCACTGTGATCATTAAAGTTTCAAAAGCGTTGATTTTACTAAAAATTAGACACTGCTGAAAAAAACTGGTGAAGTGAAGGATAAAATTGATGAAATTATCCAGAATGTGGCACAGAGCATCAGAGATAGAAGACAGAACAAGAAGGTAAGCACAGGGATGAAATTGAAAGGTCTAAACTATATTTAACTGAGATTCCAGAAGCAAAGAATGGACAGAAGCAATATTTGAAGAGCTAATGTTCTAGAATTGACCAAAGACTCCAATCTATAGATTCAGGAAACCCAATGAAACTCAAGCAGGATAAATACATAGCAATTATTTGGTCACAGCAAAACCACAGAAACAGCAAAGAAAAACAGAGCATCTTAAATGCAACCAGAGAAGAAATACAGACTACCACCAAGGAACCAACATTTTAAACTGGAATTAATTTCCCAAATACAACAATGGATGCCCAAGTCAATAGGTTGATATCTTTAATGTGCTGAGGGGAAGTACATGCCAACCTAGAATTTCTCTGTGAAGCAAACACACCTTTTAAGAACAATAGTGAAACAAAGACATACTCAGGTTATTTAATTAGTCATAGTTAAATGTCACTAGGAGTCAGGCTGGAGACGGAGACGAACAAAGAAGTTAAGGTGGGGATTATGCTGAATTGCAGGGCACTCATCTCAAGGGGGCAGCTATCGGATCGTCGCCAGATCCAATCAATGAAACTGGAAATCCATGTTTTGATATAAAATCTCCCAGTGTTTAGGTGTCGGCAACCAATCAGAGGTTTAAAGAATCCCCGGGTGGGCCAAATAAAGCCAGTGTGGGAACAAAATGCAAGTGGTAAATCACTGGTGTACACTATTAGCTGGCAGAGGCAAATGACCAACCAAGTGACAGAGTAAGGGATGTTAAAGTAGCCAGGGCAGCATGAGAAAAAGGCTCTGTGGCCGACTGCAGTAACACCGGGAAGCCCAGGACTGGTGGGCAGCCTTCATTCCCGGGTGAAAGTTTCCCATCTTTTTGTCTGAGCACTATACCCAAACTCATAGCACCCTATGTGCAGGAGAAGGTACAAGGCCAAAGCTCCTGTTTGGAGAGCCTTCACTTCCTTTCTCCCGGTATATGCCTTCTCCATATTTCAGTTGAAACACCTCCTGGGGTGGGGTTGGAGGAGTCGGGAGGCATCCCTGACCCACCCGCAAAGATGCTCATGCTGGCTGCTATTGGAGCATGCACTCAGCACATGCAAGAACAAGTCCATGCACGGCGCTCGAGAGCCTGACTCTGAGTCTCGTGCAGGGCGTGGGGTAGCTACCCAGTGGACAGTAGTTGAGATTCGCAGGAAGGTACAGACAAGGGCGGGGACCATGGCCCAGGGAATGCAGATGCCTGCACATTATGTATGCAATGACTCTCCACCCTGTGCACAGGATGGATATATTATGCAAAGGGCCTCTAGGCTGGTTGCATAAGTGATCATAAAGAGCATTAATAAGCAAAAATGGAAAGAAAGCAGGCCGTTTTTATGCATAAGGAAGGGAAGGAGAGAGGTGAAGGAGAAGCAGCAGCCAGCCTGAGGACGTGGACTGGATCTCCTCCATTGCTCATTAGGTGTGCAGCACACTGGGTGACTGTGGTGGACAAGACGGCCTTCACCGAGCTTACAGTCTGCGGGTGGAGACGGACTCTAAATAGTTACACCGGGAATTATTTAATTACAGTGGTGAGAGGCCATATAGAGAAGAGTAAGCAGCTAGGCCCTACCCCAGCAAATGATTTAACCATCCTTTTCCTTCTTTGTGTTCTTAATAATTATTTATTTTACTTTTATTAAATTTACTACTTATTTACTAAACTTACTAAATTTATTTACTAAGTTTACTATTTATTAAATAATTGGCCTAATTTAGAGTCGTTAGAGTAATTTACGTCACTCTAACTTTGTAAGGCACAAAAAAGCCCCCACCCACTTGGACCTTACCTTGCAAGCACCCGCTGTTTGCAGTTTCTTATGTATCTTTCCAGAGATATGTTTATATTATGTATACATAAGCAAGTATGTGTGTATACATATATACAGACATATCTGTATATATATTTTTGTTTCTGTCTCTTTTTTTTGGTAAAGAAGTGGGCATCTACTGTCTTGTACTTTGTTCTATTTCAAACAGATTTTAGAGCTAAAGGAAATGGCCTGTGAACCTGGAGGATAAGCTGGAGTTCATCTGTATGAAGGAAAGGACCATTCAGGCAGAGGGAGCAATGTGTTACAGATATACTTTGAGGCATGAGGGAGAGCAGCAGCATCTGCCAAGAGGGGGAGGCTATGAAGCACACATCTGTGCCCAGTGAGTGACTGATGGAGGGGACAAAGGCCTGGCCCCCTGCCTCATCCAGCCCCAGAACTCCCCAGAGGATTAGCTGAGGTGGCTGTTGCAATGGCAGCACAGCCCAGACTCTCCCTCTGCCCAGTCCTGCTCCCTTCACTCCTGTATACCCCAGTAACCTCAGCACATGCATCTTCATCTCAGAGTCTCTTTCTAGAGAACCTGGCCTGAGGCAGTGAGATATGATCCAAGAGCAGCAGAGTTGGTGTTCGCCATGCCATGTTCAAGTTGAGTCTCCCCCTTACTGACTATGTAACTGCAGCTATGTCCTAAGCCTCCGTTTCTTACCTATAACATGAGGACTACAATACTAAGCCTACTCTGTTGGAAGCCTGGTGTGAGATGATACGTGGGGAAACCTTGGTAGACAGTGTGGCCACCTTAAGCCATATCACCGCAGTCAAGTCCAGCCCATTTATCCCATCTCAGCCCTCCCCTCCTATCCTCTGCTCTAGGCTGGTCCTGTGGCTACAGAAGCATACTCTTCCTCCTCTTTTCCAGCTCAAGGCCCACCTCCTCCAGGAAGCCTTCTCTGATATTCCTGCATTCTCTGCCTCCCTCTCCTCTGTATTCCCAGAGTGCTGGAGTCTCCGACAAATAATAAGTTAATTCAATGCTTCACACCAAAATAACCCTAGAGACAAGAGAAGACGTGAACTTGTATCTTGGGAGATTTTGAAGATGTGCAACCTAAAGAAGCAGATCCCAAAGATGAAATTAACTCAAAGTCTGTTTGATATTTCATTTATTTGCATCTTAGTTCACTCATTTATTCACTCAATAAAGCTGCACTTGAGAGCCTACATAACACTGAACAGGACAGATATGGCTCCTGTCTTCAAGGAGCTTAGAGTCCACAGGGCCTATCTTAAAAATCTATAAATTCTGCATTCTACTCCATAATGTAATGAAGCTTATTTTTATATGAAAATTTTCTCTCTGTTCCACTGTCAAGTAAAATTAGCACTCCAGGAAGATAAGTCAGATTTATCTGTGGCTTTTTGTGTGGCTCAGCGGGTAAAGAATCCGAATGCAGGAGACCTGGGTTTGATCCCTGCATTATTGGTAAGATCCCCTGGAAAAAGGAAAGGCTACCCACACTAGTATTCTGGCCTGGAGAATTCCATGGACTGTATAGTCCATGGGGTTGCAAAGAGTCGGATACGACTGAGCGACTTTCACTTTTGTGTGCTGCTGCTGCTAAGTCACTTGAGTCGTGTCCGACTCTGTGTGACCCATAGACGGCAGCCCACTAGGCTCTGCCATCCCTGGGATTCTCCAGGCAAGAACACTGGAGTGGGTTGCCATTTCTTTCTCCTTTTGTGTGCTACTTCTCAGATATGCAGATGACACTACTCTTATGGCAGAAAGTGAAGAGGAACTAAAAAGCCTCTTGATGAAAGTGAAAGTAGAGAGTGAAAAAGTTGGCTTAAAGCTCAACATTCAGAAAACGAAGATCATGGCATCTGGTCCCATCACTTCATGGGAAATAGATGGGGAAACAGTGTCAGACTTTATTTTTTGGGGCTCCAAAATCACTGCAGATGGTGATTGCAGCCATGAAATTAAAAGACGCTTACTCCTTGGAAGGAAAGTTATGACCAACCTAGATAGCATATTGAAAAGCAGAGACATTACTTTGCCAACAAAGGTTCGTCTAGTCAAGGCTATGGTTTTTCCAGTGGTCATGTATGGATGTGAGAGTTAGACTGTGAAGAAAGCTGAGTGCCGAAGAATTGATGCTTTTGAACTGTGGTGTTGGAGAAGATTCTTGTGAGTCCCTTGGACTGCAAGGAGATCCAACCAGTCCATCCTAAAGGAGATCAGTCCTGGGTGTTCATTGGAAGGACTGATGCTGAAGCTGAAACTCCAATACTTTGGCCACCTCCTGTGAAGAGTTGTCTCACTGAAAAGACCCTGATGCTGGGGGGGATTGGGGGCAGGAGGAGGAGGGGACGACAGAGGATGAGATGGCTGCATGGCATCACCAACTCGATGGATGTGGGTTTGGGTGAACTCCGGGAGTTGGTGATGGACAGGGAGGCCTGGCGTGCTGTGATTCACGGGTTGCAAAGAGTTGGACACGACTGAGCGACTGAAATGAACTGAACTGGGTCCATGTATCCCAGCATTAGAAGTCCAGACCATGCCTCCAGCTTACTCCTGGCTTTGTCACAGAATCTGAGCATCCTGGGCAAGCAAGACACAGGGTCACCTGGAGATCACCTAGAGCAGTGGGTTCCAAACCAGTCCTCGCCACCTAAGTGACAACTGGCAATGTGCCTGCCCAGATACCATGCCCGCTCCACATACACAACCTTCTCTGTCCACACAACTTCATTCTTTTCAGGCGGCCAGTGCAGTACATGTGACTCCAGAGAGGTAGAACCATTCCTGGCCTCAGCATCAGGACCAAGCTAAAGCAGTCAAACAGGCTCACTTTCCTGGACAGACTCTGGCCAGTGAGACCTAAGGGGAGGTCTTCGTGGGAGCAAGTGGGAAGGTTTTCTCAAAGACACGCCAAAGGAAAAGGCTTTGGCTCCTTCCTGGAATAAAGAGGCAGAGGTGATGTCTGAGGATGGGGCAGCTCAGGACAAAAGGTCACTGCAGGAAGGACGATGAAAGAAAGAGCCTGGGTTTCTGATGGTGTTGCTCATCCACTAGCGAACCAGTTCCAGCAGCCACCCACCTTCAGGCCTCCTTCTAAGGAGGACACAAGCCCCATTGGTTTATACCATGGTCAGCCAACTTTCTGTAACTTGTAGCCAGATAAATTTCTAAGTAACAGAGCTCTGGTGAGTGTACAAGAAATTTTGTGTCAATTATTCATTCAATCCCCATGATAGCTACAAGGTGTCCATTTTACAGAAGGAGAGTCTATCAATGCATATGATTGAAAGCAACACCTATTTGTAATAAAACTCCAGCAAACAAAGAATAAAAGGCAATTTCCTCAATGCTGTAGAATCTGGATACCAAAAATCTACAGCAGGCATTATACTTAATGGAGTTTTTAAGCTTTTTAAGACCAGAAATGAGACAGGGACGCTCACCATCACTGCTGAGGTTTAGAGATGACAGGCTCGGCAGTTAAATGGTGTCCCCAAGGTCATCATCTGGAAGCGGCAGAGCAGGGCTCTGACCCCCTGACTCTCAGCCCAGGGGCAGTCAGACAGACAGGCATGTGTCTCTAGGACAGAGGACTGCCTGTGAGTGCCACACAAGCTCCGGGGCCCAGAGGAAACAGAATCCTGCCAGCAGTCATGCTTGTCCCATACCGGTCAAGTCCTCTGTGTTTAGAAAAATAGGCGAGTCTGTGAGCCTTTCTCCAGGCTGGAACATTCGTTTCACTGAGTTTCCTACCTATCGCCCACTGTTCTGGAGATGGAGGAGGAGAGAGGAAGATACTTGGCAGGTGTCTTGCAAGCACCTCGGCCCCGTCTGCTTATCTGCGTCCCTGCCACCTCGCCACGGCAAATTGCTTGTTGATAAATGAGGCTATTTAAGAGCGAGTGATGCTGGCATTACAGTTATTAATGAGGACGACGTGGAGAGACGTTTAAGAGTGGCCCGACTGTTCTCACATCCTCCCACCTGTGAGTAATGGGACCGCTGTGCCGCAGGCCCTCTCCCCCCACTTCCAGGCACAGGCCCCAGGAGAACCACAGCCACGCCCCATGGTCGTGGGAGGTGTGGGGGAAAAGAGGATCCCAGAACCGTGAGTTTGACAGAAGCATGTGGGTTGCAGGACAGGAGCCAGCGACTCTGGGAGCTCAAACAGCAAAGATGCAAGAGTGTGCACATCAGAGGGTGTGTGCATGCATGTGCACATGTGTATGTGTGCACACATGTGTGCAGCAGTGTGCATGTGGAGACACAGATGATATGTGTAAGTTAGCAAATACACCAACAGTAATTTTTGTTTCACCCAGTACCATGACTACAACGTAAACACTCTAGGCCTGTGTCCTTGCCTGTAGAATGGGAGTGATAACCACAGCACCACACAGCCTGCCAGGAGGACCAAATCAGCTAATCACACAGAAGGCTGAGCCCCTGAGGACAGAGGAGGCCCAGGAAAGGGTGGGGAGTTCTCCTTCCATGGCTGTAATTATTATGGCAAGCCTGCATGTGAGAGCAGGTGCCAGGATGAAGGTGCCATATGAAGGAGGGGGACGATGGGTACTCAAGTCTGTGAAGGATGCTGGGGATGGAGCACAGAAGGGCATGAGAGGAGGGCCAGGGCTGAGCGCCCACTGGGGTGCTCCCAGACAGGCACACCAGTTGTTAAAACACTGAAACCCCAAGAGAGTGAGGCTGCCCCAGACCCTCGCCACCTCCCTGCCCTGGCCCCCTCCCACAACAGCTCAATCCTACCCACCAGAGAATCTGTAGGACCTGCTCTTGCCCCATGGCAGGATAGTGTCTGCTCTTCTTGGTGTGTCCCACTCTGGAAAGGTTAGGAAGCATCTTGAAATTCACCTGTGGCAGGTGTGAGGGTGTGATTTCACAGCCTGAGCAGTGGACGGTTATACCAGATGGGTGGCCAAGTCCTAAGGACTAGACCCTATCAAGGGAACTTCACAGAAAGCAAGGCCCCAGCCCAGCCCCACAAGGAGTCTGAATCTCTGCCGTGTTGTGATTTATCATTAGGCCCCTGCCTTCCTCCACGGTCAACGTCAGGACAGGTGAGCAGCATTTCAGATCTGCTGCAAAACCTTCCTGGAAGACACTAGGGACTGTCCCCCTCGATGTCCTTTAGTACTAAGACCCACATGATCAATTCCTGCTAGACATTTGCTTCCAGGGAGAAGAACTGCCTCTCTAGATTAATGGGCACGCGCTCTGTTGCCTGGAAACACTTCAGCAAGGCTCCCTTTTGGATTTAACTGTCAGGACACTTAGGGCCAAATGCCAGTGCCCCAAATGCTGTAATCTGCTCAACTCGGGCACCTGAAACCACCTAATCCCCTGGCTTCCCCTAGATCGCTGAGATGCTTTATTCCCCTGAGTCTCCAGTCACACTGGGCTTTTCCTGTTGAGTCCCCAGGTCTTTCTGGAAGTCAGAAATCTGAAGTAAACCACCAGGCATCAGCGACAACCTGGCCCTTCAGCTGCCAGCAGTGTAGCCTGGCCTGTGTACTCTGAGCACTGGAGCCCCCGTCCTACCAGCGTTCTCCTGGGGTTGGGGAGGCGGCCTCTTCCTTCCCCACTGGGTGTTTCCACCTCCCCTGGCCTGCGTTGTCTGCCTTGACCTAGAGGAAAGAAGCTTTCCAAGGGGCCAGAAACTTCCGGCATCAACTATAAAGCAGCTCTGTGACTGAGAGAGGACAGAGATGCTTCTCTCCTGGGATAGGGACTGAGGTGGGTGGGGAGGAGGTAGATCCACAAGGGATTCTGGGTCTGAGGTCCTTAATGCCTGAGAACTGTACTTTGGAGGTTCAATACTAGAGGAGGTAAAGAAATGCAAAGGGAAAGGAGAGGAGGGACAATGGAGAGAGATGGGGAGGGGGCCTCCCACCTGGAAGCTGCTGGGAATGAGGCCTTGCGGGCAGGGAGTGCACAGAATAGGGCAACCAGGCAACCACCCTGGTGGCTCAGTCAGTAAAGAAATCTGACTGCAATGCAGGAGATGCAGGTTCAATCGTTGGGTCGCGAAGATCCCCTGGAGAAGGAAATGGCAACCTGCTCCAGTGTTCATGCCTGGGAAATCCCATAGACAGAGGAGCCTGGTGGACCCCAGTCCATGGGGTCGCAAGAGTCGGACACGACTGAGTGACTAAACTACCACCACTACCACCACCACTGCAAAGAACCTCCATCGAGCTCCCACTTCTCTGGGGAGAGTGGGTGGGTGGGCAGTGACTCAGGCCAGCCGCAACTCCCCTGTCCCTTGTAGGGAAGGGTGGCCCAGGCTCTCCCGGCACCACTGAGCTGCCCTGAAACAGCAAGATGCAGGCCAGGCCCACAGCATCCAACTCCCCCTGTCTTGGGAGAGCATCGTCAGCCTGCTGTGGACTGGTGGGAGCTCATTCACCCCACACGGGCAAGAGGAACCCTCTGAGAGCCAGATCCTGGGCTGCCCAGATGTTCCCGCCACAGCCACCTCCCAAGACTCAGCTTGAAGAGAGAGAGGAAAGCCTTGTTCTCTGGAGTTCAGCTCAGGATGGCATTCCAGAGGAAGAACTGACCCAAGAAGTCCTTCCCTCCTTCTGGCCCTCTTCAGTGGTTCCCCAGCTTTCAGTTTCATCAAGTTTTCCTCCCGGGCCCTGATTGTCCATTTTCAGACAGAGGCTGCTACCGACCAAACTCTTTGCTAACTGGCACCCAAGCTGGCGGACGTGGCAGGTCAGGGCCTGGCCCAGGGCATCTGGGCACCCAGTGACCCCAGCGACTCTGAGAAGAGGTGCCACTCCTATGCTCTCACAATACTTGCTCCCTTCCCTGGGGCTGTGATTCTCCCCGACACCCCTTCCTTCTCTGTCTCATGACTTCCAAGGGTGTGGCGGTCAGTGGACAGCTGCCCACCTGCCACAGCTGTTTCATGTAAGCCCCGAGTTTTTCACAAAACCATCTTGACATGCCCACTTGGATGACCAAAGGCTAAAACTGAACCCCTCTCTTCCTCTAAGGGGGCAGTCCCCGGAAGTCATTAACTATCTAGTTCCAAAAGCCAGAACCGGAAGGTTAGTCCTGATAGCACAAACTCCCGTACATGTCACCCCACAGCCAGCATGCTGGCAGGAGCTGCTGTCTAAAGCCCAAATGTCCCCCCATCCATGTCCTTCTCCTTGTGTGAGAAGGAACCATGACTTCCTCCCTGGTCTCCCTGCACTTATTCCAGCTCCTGCAACCTCATCTGCACTCAGCACGCCAACTCCAATCTTTCCCTCATCAAACACAACAGTGGCTTCCCGCAGGCACGCCTGGTGCGGGCGAAAGCTCTCTCCTGGCCCTGCACCCTTGCTCCTGTTGCCCTCCCCACCCATGCACCCCCACCCATGACAGCCCCCTGGCACTGGGTGGGCCATGTATCAGGTCTGCCAACAGGACAGAGAGGCGGTGCCGTGGGTCACCTCGCCACATGGAGGAGCAGGGTGAGTCCTCACCCTTCCTTTCTTGCCGTGGAGGACTGTAGAAGCCACATGAGGAGACAGCGGCGGAGCCATGAGATTGAAGCAGGCTGCATCACTGAATCACCATGTGGGGGCCAGGTACCTGGTCACCCAACTTGCATTTTGTGTGAACAAGAAGGAAATGTATTAAGTCCCTGAAATATATAAGTACGTGATCTCAGCCATGTGTGTGTCCAGAGACTCTCCAGCCCTCGTGGATACACACACACGGCCACATGCACATGTGCGTGCATGCACACACACACCTCTGAACCTGTTGCACTGCCCTTACAGTATTTGGTGCCCTCCCCTTCCTGCACCTCTGTCCAGGCCCCTCTTCCCCCTCTCTGATCATCAGCTCTGATCCTCATCTGAGTCCCCATTCTCGAACATCTGGCAGCTACAGGCTGTCACCTGAATCATGACCAGTTAACTATTGAACATGATATGCTTCTCAGAAGCGCTTTATTTTTAAAGAATCAGAATTTTAAAGACCCAATGGAATGACACCCTAATGGTGGAGCTTCTGGTACTGACAGGAACAGGGAGTTTCCTGGCTCAAGAGAACACATCCCAGCCCCTTTGCCCCCTTTCAAAGTCCCCTGGCAGAGGACAGACCTACCCTTGACCTCGTCCTCTTCCCACTACTCCTGCTCTCTTCGGGGATTCAACTCACCCCAACCCTCAACTCTTCAGACAAACCTCCTGGAGGTTTCACCCTGCAGACTCCCGAAGGAACCTGGAGGAACCAGTCCTTGGAAAGGAGAGAGAGGATGAAAGAAATGAGCATAGGAGACCCCAACATCAGGGGGTGTCTTCCACTTTCTTTCACATGGGTGGTTTGGAGATCAGTTTTAACCTAAAGAAAGACAAAAGCATAAGGATTTGGGACACAGCTATGCCTGGGTTTGAATCCTGCCCCCGTTACTTGCCTGCTGTATGACCCCAGGCAATGCACTTAACTTCTCTGAGCTTCGTCTATATAATCAGGACAATTATTCCTGCTTCTTAAGAGTCTTTCTGAGAATTAAGAAAAGAAACACATCTAAAAGTTCCTGCCTTAAAGGGGATTCTCAGTAAATGGCCAATCCCTTCCCTTCCCTAAACCAAAACCATTAAATTTCCAAGTACCAATGAACAGACATAAGAACCAAGGGGACAGATAAGCCAGCCTACTGCCTTCCAGCCTCTCCATTCTTACAAAGGGAGGAGGAGGGGAAAAGACTTCTTTTTTGGTCAAGTCTCTTGATGAAAGTGAAAGAGGAGAGTGAAAAAGTTGGCTTAAAGCTCAACATTCAGAAAACTAAGATCATGGCATCCGATCCCATCACTTCATGGCAATTAGATGGGGAAACAGTGGAAACAGTGGCTGACTTTATTTTTGGGGGCTCCAAAATCACCACAGATGGTGATGCAGCCATGAAATTAAAAGATGCTTACTCTTTGGAAGGAAAGGTATGAGCAACCTAGACAGCATATTAAAAAGCAGAGACATTACTTTGTCAACAAAGGTCCATCTAGTCAAGGATGTGGTTTTTCCAGTAGTCATGTATAGATGTGAGAGTTCGACTATAAAGAAAGCTGAGTGCAGAAGAATTGATGCTTTTGAATTGTGGTATTGGAGAAGACTCTTGAGAGTCCCTTGGACTGCAAGGAGATCCAACCAGTCCATCCTAAAGTCCATCCTAAAGTCCTAAAGTCCATCCTAAATCAGTCCTGTATGTTCATTGGAAGGACTGATGTTGAAGCTGAAATTCCTATATTTTGGCCACCTGATGCGAAGAGCTGACTCATTTGAAAAGACCCTGATGTTGGGAAAGATTGAGGGTGGGAGGAGAAGGGGATGACAGAGGATGAGATGGTTGGATGGCATCACTGACTCAATGGACATGAGTTTGGGTAAACTCCAGGAGTTGCTGATGGACGGGGAGACCTGGCGTGCTGCAGTTGATGAGGTCGCAAAGAATTGGACACAACTGAGCAACTGAACTGAACTGAACTTAGGAATAGGCTCTTGAATTTCTCCACAGCCACTGGAGTTATTGATGTACTGCTGAATGTGGGGTGCCCCTAACCAGTAGACAGCAGTACCAGAGACCAGTGAGAAATATGGAGAAGAGGGAGGCATGGCACCCCAAACTCTGCCCCAGTAACATCCAATGGACGACCTAAGGATTACATATACTCAGTACAGCATCAGATCCAGCAGATGTCAAGATGAGTCAAGTGCAGTCAAGTGGCAAAGGGAACCTAAGATAATATCTATCAGGCAGGATACTCCAAGAGGTCAGGGAGGAGCAACTCACTTTGATGGGGTAAGGAGACCATGAAATCCGAGAAGATAAGAGTCTTGAAGGTAAAAAGGAAGTAGCCAGGTAGGGGGCAGGGTAGGGGTTCCTAGCAAAGAGAAATGCAGGTGCAAAGGCCCAGAGGCATGAGGTCACATGATGTGTCTAAAGAACTGCAAATCTCCAGGTGCGGCAGGAGTGAAGGGACAGTGAAGCAGCAGGTAGGAGATGAGATTAAGAAGCTGAGAGAGGTGAGCAGGGCCTGGATCAGGAGGAGCCATATATCTAGGGCTGAGAAGCTCTTATTTTATCCTGTTGGCCATGGAGGGCTATAAAAGGATTTCATATATTTATGTTCATATACATACATGTATGAAAATAGCAAAAGTGTTAGTTACTCAGTCATGTCCGGGCTGTAGCTGACCTGGCTCCTCTGTCCATGGGATTCTCTAGGCAAGAATAAATACTGGAGTGGGTTGCCATTCCCTTCTTCAGGGGATCTTCCTGACCCAAGGATCAAACCTGGGTCTCCTGTATATATGTTCAGGCACATGTATGTGCCTATATAATTTTAAAATATAATTTATAAAATCATAAAAATATATATTTAAATTTCAGTAAAATATACATGACATAAAATTTACCATTTTGACCATGTTTAAACGTACAGTCCAGTGGCATGAAGTACATTCACAGTGTTCTGCAATCATCACCACCATTAACAGTAAGGTCCACAATCCCCCTCCTCCCAGGCCCTGTGATCATTCTTCTGCCTTGTCTCTATGAAATGCACTATCCTAAGTACCTTATATAACTGGAGTCAAACAATATTTTTCCTTTTGTGACTGGCTTATTTACTTAGTATATGTCTTCAAGGTTCATGTCTACAGTAGCCTGGGTCAGAATTCATTTTTTTTCTCCAATGTTTTTGTAGAAAAATGAACATTATATAAAATTTACCATCTTAATCATATCTGAGTGTACAGTTCAGCACTATTAAGTACACTCACATTGTTCTGCAATCATCATCACCATCCATCTCCAGAATTCTTTTCATCTTGCAACACTGAAGCTGTATATCCAATAACAATAGCTACAGAAGAATTTTAAAGTAGAAGAGTAACCTAGCTTCATTTGCACTTTTAAAAAGACTCTTTTACGGGGGGGGGGGGGAACTGCAAAAAAACCCACAAATGTGTGAAGGCTAAACAATATAACGGATACTAATGGATACTAATGGATCACTGAAGAAATCAAAGAAGAAATTTTAAAATACCTGAAGACAAATCGAAGCATAAACACAATGATGCAAAGTCTATGAGATTCAACAAAAGCAGTTTAAAGAGGGAATTTTATAGTGATAGAAGTCTATCTCAGGAAATAAGAAAATCTCAAACAACCAAACTTTACACCTAAAGGAATTAGAAAACAGAGAACAAACAGAAGCCAAACTTAGTAGAAGGAAAGCTATCATAACAATCAGAGCAGAAATAAATTAAATAGAGACTTAAAAAAAATAGAAAAGATCAGTAAAACTAAAAGTTAGTTCTTTATAAAGGTATATAAAATTGATAAACCTTTAGCCACACTAATCGACAAAAAAAGGGCCCAAATTAAGAAATGAAAAAGGAGAAGTTATAATCAGCATCACAGAAGTACAAAGAATAAGAGATTACTAGAAACAATTGTACACCAATAAAATGGACAACCCAAGCAATGAACACATTTCTAGAAAAGTATAATCTCCCAATATTGAATCAGGAAGAAATAGAAAATATAAACAAATCAATTATCAGTGATGAAATTAAATTGGTAATTACAAAAACAAAACAAAACAAAAAAACTCTCGACAAAAAAAGTCCAGGACCAGATGGTGAATTTTACCAAACACTCACAGAATAGTTCAGTACAGTCAAAGCTATGATTTTTTCCAGTAGTCATGTACGGATGTGAGAGTTGGACCATAAAGAAGGCTGAGCACTGAAGAACTGATGCTTTTGAACTATGGTGCTGGAGAAGACTCTTGAGAGTCCCTTGGATAGCAAAGAGATCCACTCAGTCAATCCTAAAGGAAATCAACCCTGAGTATTCATTGGAAGAACTGGTGCTGAAACTGAAGCTCCAATACTTTGGCCACCTGATGCGAAGAGCAGACTCATTGGAAAAGACCCTGATGCTGGAAAAGATTGAGGACAGGAAGAGAAGGGGGCGACAGAGGATAAGATGGTTGGATGGCATCACTGACTCAATGGATATGAATTTGAAAAAAACTCTGTGAGATAGTGAAGGACACAGAAGCCTGGTGTGCTGCAGTCCACGGGCATGCAAAGAGTCAAACATGACTTGGTGACTGAACAACATCTTTTTCAAACTACTCCAAAAAAGTTCAGAGGAAGGAATGCTACCAAACTCATTATATAAAACCAGCATCACCCTGATGCCACCACACACAGACACCACAAAAAAAGAAAATTATAGGCCAATATCACTGATGAATATAGATGTGAAAATCCTCAACAAAATATTAGCAAACTAATTCAAAAATACATTAAAAGGATCACACATCATGATCAAGTGAGATTTATCCCAGATAAAAGGATTTTTTGATATCCACAAATCAATCAATGTAATATACCACATCAACAAACTGAAGAATAAAAGCCATATATCATCTCAAAAGATGCAAAAAAAAAAAAAGCTTTTGACAAAATTCAACATCCATTTATGATAAAAACTCTCCAGAAAGTGGACATAGAGGGAATATACCTCAACATAATAAAGGCCATATATGATAACCGCATAGCTAACATCATACTCAATGATGAAAGCTGAAAGCATTCCCTCTGAGATCAGGAACAAAATAAGGATGCCCATTTTCACCATTTTTATTCAATATAGTATTGGAAGTCTGAGCCACAACAATCAGACAAGAAAAAGAAATAAAAAAGAATCCAACTTGGAAAGAAAGAAGTGAAACTGTCACTGTTTGCAGATGGCATGATACAATATGTAGAAAATTCTAAAGATGCTACCAAAAAACTACTAGAGACCATCAATGAATTTGGTAGTTTCAGGATACAAAATTAATATACAGAAATCTATTGCATTTCTATACATTAACAATGAACTATCAGAGAGAGAAATTAAGAAAATAATCTCATTTACCATTGCATCAAAAAGAATAAAATACCTCAGAATAAATCTAACTAAGGAGTTAAAAGACCTGTACTCAGAAAACCATAAGACACCAATAAAAGAAACGGAAGACAACATACACAGATAGAAAGATATGCTGTGTTCAGGACTGGAAGAATTAACATTAGTAAAATGACCATACTACCCAAGACAATCTACAGATTCAGTGCAAACCCTATCAAAATACCAATGGCATTTTCCATAGAACTAGAACAAATAAATCTAAAATTTGTATGGAAACACAAAAGACCTTGAATAACCAAAGCTTGAGAAAGAAGAACAAAGCTGGAGGTATCACCCTCTGATTTCAACTACACTACAAAGCTATAGTAATCAAAACAGCACAGTACTGACACCAAAACAGACACACAGATCAACAGAAGAGAATAGAAAGCCCAGAAATAAACTCACACAATTAGGGTCAGATAATCTACAACAAAGGAGATAAGAGCATACAGTGGGGAAAAGACAGTCTCTTCAACAATTGTTCCTAAAAGCTACCCGTAAAAGAATGAAATTAGAACATTTTCTCACACCATAAACAAAAATAAACTCAAGATGGATTGAGGACCTAAATGTAAGACACAAAACAATAAAACTCCTGAAAGGAAATATAGGCAGAACACTCTTTGACATAAATCATAGCAATTTTGGGGGGGGATCTGTCTCCTAAGACAAAAGAAACTAAACCAAACAAAGACAAATGAGACTGAATTAAAATTAAAAGCTTCTGCACAGCGAGGGAAACTATGGACAAAATGAATGAAAAGACAACTGCTGAATGGGAGAAAATATTTGCAAATGATATATGACTGATAAGGGGTTAATATCCAAAATATATAAATAGCTCATACAATTTATTATCAGGAAAAAAGCAATTATAAAATGGGCAGAAGACCTTAACAGGCACTTTAAGAAGATGTACAGCCAATCAACAGGAACATGAAATGATGCTCAAAGTCACTAATTATCATAGAAATGCACATCCAAACCACAATGAGAGATAATCTTACCCCTGTCATAATGGCTATAATCAAAAATACCACAAATACCAAATGTTGGTGAGGAAGTGGAGAAAAGAGGACTGTTGTACATGGTTGATAGGAATGTAAACTGGCGCAGCCACTACAGAAAACAATACGGTTGTTCCTTAAAAAACTAAAAACAGAACCCCCACAGGATCTAGCGATTCTACTCCTGGGAATATGTCCAAAGAAGATGAAAACGGGAATTCAAAAAGACACCTGCAACCCAACCTTTATAATAGCTAATAGCTTAATTTACAATAGCCAAGATACGGAAACAGCCTAAGTGTCCTTCAACAGATGAATGGATAAGGAAGAGGTCACACACACACACACACACGCGCGCGCAGTAGACTACCAGTCGGTCACAAATAAGAGTGAAATTTTTCCATTTGCAACCATTTGTATGGACCAAATTTTGCCATTTGTAGGGACCCAGAGGGTATATTATGCTTATTGAAATGTCAGAGAAAGAAAAATACTGTATGTTAATCCTTAACAAGTGGATTCTAAAAAACAAAATGAATGAATGAATATAACAAAACAGAAACAGACTCAGATATTGAGAACAAACTAGTGGTTTCCAGTGGGGAGAGGGCAGGGGGAAGAGGCAAGATAAGGGTGGGAGATTAAGAGTTACAAACTAGTATGTACAAAATAAATAAACTGCAAGTATATGTTGTATAGCACAGGAAATACAATCAATATCTTAGAATAATTTTAAATTAAAAAATCTGAATTGCTATGCTGTATATTTGAAACAGATAAAATTGTAAATCAACTATACCTCAATAAAAATAAACAAAAGATCTTTTGGCAGTAGTATAGAAGATTTGTGTGGGCAGACCCTGAAAGCAAGGAGACCAGTTGGGAAGTTATTTTGAAAGCCAGGCCATGGATAGCAAATCAGTTTCATCTCATGCACCAATTCTGACAGATTGATACAAGTGGCTGCTAGGGCACTGCACGGAAGGGGGAAAAGTCTAACGATTGACTAATGATGTCTGGCATTGACATGGGACAAGAGAAACGTGGTGAGTGCTAGGGATTTCCTGCGCTAAGTAGAGATGATAAAAGCCCAGCATAGAAGGAAAGGGACACGTGAGAGAGACATCAGAAGTAAAAACAGGAAGACCTAGTGATTTAGTAAATCAGCTTAGGGATAGGAAGGCTGATTTTGTAGACTTCTGGCTTAGGCAACTGGTCCCACTAACTGAATTTGGGAAGATAACAAGAGACAAATTCTGGCTTAGGCTTGTGTTGGAGGTGCCTGTGGAATACATCACGTACGGTCCAGGAGACAGGTGGACATACATGTGTATCACTCTGGAGGTGGTTTGTAAAGCTGGACCCTGCTTGTGGCACCTGAAGCCATGGCGGGTGGGGATGAGGGCCAGGGAAAGAGCTGTAGAGGGTGTGGGGAAGCCGCTTGAAGTCAGGGCCTGAGGAACGCCAGCATTCAAAGAGGAGCGGTGATGTGCTGTGCTTCTGCTCAGTCGTGTCCAACTGTCTGTGACCCTGTGGACTGCAACCCGCCAGGCTCTTCTGTTCATGGCATTTTTCAGGCAAGAATACTGGAGTGGGTTGCCTCTTCCTCCTCCAGGGGATCTTCCCAACCTAGGGATCAAACCCCCATCACCCTGCATCTCCTGCATTGCAGGCGGATTCTTTACCTGCTGAGCCATTCTTTAGCCTGCTGAAAGAGGAGCAGGGAGGAAGGCAAAAAGGGATGTTTAGAGAGGTAGAAGGTGGGCCTTGGAAGAGCAGATGGAGAAGTGGGAAGGCTGGCTATGCGGGATGCTGCACAGAGGCTGTCATTCAAAGTCAAGCATAAACTAGCCCTGATGCTCCCAGGGCCCCTCTCTGTTAAAGTTCTTCTCAGACTCTTCTGGAGAATGTTCTCACTTTGAAACAGTCCTGAAGGAGGGGTGGCCCCACTCCTGATGAAGAGGAAACAAGCCAAGCAGGCACAGGAAGGGGTTGCTTTAAAGGTCCTGGCAATGCTCATGGTGAGATCACACAGGTGTCTGCTTTATAACACCTCTTTAATGTGCATTCAGGTTCTATGCACTCCTCTTTCTGTGTGTTATATTTTCACAAAAGCGAAAACAAGTTGTCCCATGTCCCCTCCCAACACCACCTTTGTCCCTTCAGCCAGGTCAGTGGTTTTCCATTTGGCTATGAAGTGTCTGTTTCAGCTCCGAATCTCTGCAGAGAACCCAGAAGAGCAAATTGGAGACGCATCATCCCCGCTTCCCGGCCTCTCACACAGCTACCCGCTGTGTGTGCTGCTGTCCATGTACAGCTCTACCCAGCTCCCATCAAACGAATCACCAAAGGTCTGTGTGCCCTTAGGGAGTCAGAGCTGTGTAAACACAACCCGAGGGCAGAGGACCTCAGAAATCATCTCAACTACTGCAGATGCTAAATCAGGCTCGAACCCACAGGCTGCTGTTCCTCCCACCCACCTCCAGGCTTCTGGAGCCCAGACAGGGAATTAGGGCCAGTTCTCACCCAGAGCTTCTGGCCTCCACCCCTCAAGTCCTGCGCTCCAGGCTGCTGGAGCCTCATCCCCCACCACCAGATCCTGGACCAATCATCCTTACCTTTTCCCTCTCCTTCATACCCCTACCCCCAGCCACCACCCTCCCCAGGCTAAGCCAGCAAAAGGCAGGGACCCCTCAGGTGACAGATGGGGCATGCGGTGTTTTTGCTTGTCACGCGGGCATACAGAATGACAGACCTTGGGAACCAGGCATTAATACTAAAGATTTATAGTCAAATCTGTCACGGCTGAAGGCACTTCCCCCAAAGTTGGCTCGGCCTGAAGGTCGCTTTTCTGAGGTGATAAGTGCAAAAAAGATGTCCTCACCCACCCTCCTGGGCCCTCCCCTATCCTAAGCAAGAGTGCAGGCTGCACAGAAGGAATCCAAGGGAAAGAGACAGGAATGGAATTTCTCCAAGAGAGTCTGGGCTCGTTGCCCCCATTTTCCCTCCATTCCCGCCCTCCCCTCCCCCTGCCATGATCCTCAAACGTGTTCACATGTGGCTGTGAAGCGCCAGGGAGGCCAGGGGAAGACAGAGAGGCAGAGGACACTCCTGGGCAGCTCCTGAGGATTGTACCGTGCGCCCAAGGGCCAAGCCGGGTAAAGCACCTCTCTGGCTTCCCAGAAGTGATGGCTTGGGGATGGTGAGGGGAAGAGAGAGCTATGTCTGATTCAGGTAAAGTGGCCCCACTCCAAGGGTGCACAGCTCAGACCAGCCTCTGATCTTGAGCCCCATTTGAGAAATGGGAGCTGCCCTGAGAGGGGCCTGGAAGGGAAATAAATCCCTGCTCCAGTCTTCCTAGTGAGAGCCAGAGGTCAACATCTATCCACTCAGCAAGTATTTACCCAGAACCTCTGAGGATTGGAGGTTGTCTGTCAAACAGACATGCTGAGAGGGCACTAAGAGACTGACCAGGCTGATGGACCCATTTTACAGATAGGAAAACTGAGGCTCACACATGCGATATAAGTATCCAAGTCCATTCATTCATTCGTTTGACAATTACTGGCACCACGCTGGGAGCTTAGCCTGTCAGTCAGGGTTCTTGCCCCACTGGCTGCTCAGAGGAAAATCCAGCACTGGGCACAGAGTGGGGCGCAAGGATGCATAAAGAAGAGGCAAGATGTAAGCATACGGATCCTTGAACTACACTGGGAGTGTCAACAGCAATGATTCACAGCTGATGCAATGATTCATCTCACCTCTACAATGACCCTAGGAGTAATGGACTAGTGCCCAGTGCCCTGAAGAGGAAGCTGAGGCACAGGCCTCAGGGCTGCTATTTGTCAGAACCTGTGGCCCACTCTCTGATGACCAGGCTCTACTATCTCCCAGGAATAGGCAATCTGACAATCACTGTCATAGACAAATTTTTAATTCACTACCAACATTTTTCCAGTGAGGACAAGGCTCTCTAAGACAGGAAAGGGTTCCATGGGCTAAGGCAGTCTCTGAAGGCTTCCCGGAGGAGGTGGCAAAGGTATGAGAATGAAGCCAGAGCCTTCCTAATAGGAAGTCTCCCAGACTGGGGGCCAGCAGGCACACACTCTGATCTATCCCTGAAGGACTTGCCTATGAGTCCCACCGGAGGACTCCCTGGAGATGGGGACCACTGGGCCTTCATCAGCAGAACAAGATGGCTGGGTCGGCCAGGCAGTGCAGGCTGTACTGGCAGCTGGTGCCTCCGTGCTGCGGTGAGAGGGTGGGGGAGGCAACGGGTGCCAGCATCCTGAACCTGGCACGTGAGCGGCGCCGTTCCCGGGTTATAGATGAGCTAAATTAGCTGTGACGCTCATTAGCGGCAGCTCCTAATTAGTGAAAATTAATATTGGCTTTGATAAAGACATTGGCGCCAGCTCTCCAAGGTGCAAGCATTATCGACCTTGTCGGCAGGGCTAACGAGTGGGTAAGTGGAGGCGACAGGGTGTCTGGGAGTGGGCAACAGGTCACTGGGGAGGAAGTACAGGGCTCTCTGGTGCACTGACCCTCAGCAGCTCTCAGCCCTAGGGACAGGGGCATGAATCTTCCCTCCCAGGGAAGGGACCTGACCTCCTAGCAGTCCTTCTGCAAGAACCTATCCCCATACCACAGATGCTGTGGGATCCCCAAGCAGACCAGTCCCAGTGATGGCTAGCACCTATAATAACTTCCTTCAATACTGTTTGGCTATTATGTGCTCCAGGCTGTACATTAAATGTCTTCACATGTATTTAATGCTCCCCAAATCCCTGGAAATAAATACTTTCATTAGCTCCATTTTACAGAATAGGAAAACTGAGGCTCAGGGAAGCTGAGTATCCTACCCTGGGATAAATGGGTAGCAGGACTAGACCCAGGCAGTCTGACTCCAGAGCCACGCTCATGGTCTCTGTATTATGCTACCCCTCCCCTTGACCCCATCCCTGAAAAAACCTCCTGAAGGCCGCATAGCTTGCCCAGCATTTAACACTGAATCTGGCGGGTGATCAACACTTAACTTTCAAATGAACAAATGAACAAGCAAAGGGAGCTCTTAGTTCTTCCAGATGGTTTACATTTAATTACACTTTACATCTTCTTTCTCAATCTATTTGGTACTACAGAGAACCTGAATTTCAATTTGAGGCTACTTCTCCTGAAACTGCCCAGGACAGAATCCACACTCTGTATCCCAGAACACTGCCTCTGGCAGGGGTGACCCAGAAGCACCCCTTCTTCTCAGGGAGTGACTGGAAACCTGGAGGCCTGGGCTCATCCAGGTCCTAGCTATGTTATTGCCAAGTGACCAGTCCTGGGCCTTGTCCCTCGGGAGGTGACTAGGCAGATGTGACTTCCCTTCACCCAGACCCTGCTCCCAGCTGTGGTAATGAGGGGAAGTAACAGATACATCTATTTTTAATCCAAATAAAGGGAAAAATGTTTGCCACCATGGAGTTTATAAAAATAACAATACATTACTCGGGCATTAATAACAATAAAGATGTCAAACTGTCAGATAAGAAGTTAATCTCATTTGAGCACAATTAAAGATGCTATTATCCCACCACCTGGGGCTACTTTGGCTTTTACCACTCAGCAGGCTTCATCGATAAAGGGGCCAGGCCAAGAGCACGGGAGGTGCTGGAGCTGCCTGCCTGCTCAACCCATCACTCAGCTGCTCCCTCAGTGACCCCAGCGCAAAGGATACAGGCCCAGCTTAGCTGTGGAGTACCAGGCAGGACTTTTAGGGCCAAAGACTTTAGACAGAGCCTGCTGGGCCTGGCCTCCACGCCTGCCATTTACTGTGCCTTCCCAGGATCAGTGATACCAGGTGGGTCTTCGGTATCAGCAGAAGGGCCCCTGCCCATCTGAAAGGGTCCAGCCAAGAAGAAAGAAGCACTATCAGTGTTGAGCAGACACGGGGTCCAGTGCAGGGAATCAGTCATATGGACGGCAAAGGGAGAGCTGAGAGACCAAGAAGGGGATGGTGCAGTGACCCAGGGATCAGCAGCAGCAAGAAGCCACCACTGCCAGCTCTGCAGAGCAGGGTCAAGGGAGAAAGCGGCATTTCCAAGCCTAGGGGCTATGGCTCCTGATGGGAGCTGGAGCCACCACGCAAGTAGTGGACAGCCTTCCCCTCACTGTCCAGTCTCCTACCAGGCCCCTCATTGGCTAAATCCAGGTAGAAGCCAGCAGACCCAGGAAAAGACAGCCCATGGGGTCAGCTCCCTGTGATTGAGGGCAGAGCTAAAGAGGCCAAGAATGGATCTGAGGAACAAGCTTAGGACTGACCCAGGGTCCTGTCCTGAAATTTAATCACCCACCATTTTCCGAGCACTGAATCCATTCCAGGCACACCTGCAGATGTGGGGCATACGAACACATATGTGGGGCATATGACATGGGTTAGAAGTCATATGGGCCCTCTAAGCAATTACAGCCTAGTGAGGGAAATAAACACATGTGCTAGCTCACTTCAGTCGTGTTTGACTCTGTGTGACCCTACAGACTGCAGCCCACCAGGCTCCTCTGTCCATGGGGATTCTCCAGGCAAGAGTACTGGAGTGGGTTGCCATGCCCTTCTCCAGGGGATCTTCCCAATCCAGAGACCAAACCTGTGTCTCTTAAGTCTCCTGCATGGGCAGGCAGGTTCTTTACCACTAGTGCTACCTGGAAAGCCCAGTAAACATGTAAACAGTTCATTTCCACATAAAGTGGCAGGTGCAAGGCTGTATCACCGGCCAGGAGAGGCCAGAGGACAGACCCCCCGAGGCAGGAATTCCAGGAAGGCTTCCTGGAAGAGAGACGTGTGAGGTAAATGAAGACAAAGAAAGAGGAAAGGAAACTCAAGAAGCGCATCTTAGGCAGCAGAAGTGTGCAAACCAGGCACTGAAGCAGGAAACGGCAGAGTGTTCCGCGCATGACAATGGAGGTGCCTCTGGGCTTTTTAGAGCAGCTGCAGGGCACAGCTGGGACTGTGTGTTCTGAGTTGGTGAGGCAGCTGGGCTGCAGACAGCGACCTAGGTGTCACTGGCTCTAAGTGGTCATGGGACAAGTGGAGGGGGAGATCCCATCATGGGGAGCATGTATAAGGGGTCAGAGGACATTTCCTGGGAAGCACTGCTCAGTGGAAGGAGACCGAGAAGGAGTGGTCACAAAGGCAGGAGAGGGGCAGGAGGGTGCCTGGGGAACAGTGAGGCAGGTCCCAGGAGCCGCAAGGTCAGAGAGGTGAGGTCTGAAAACTGCCCCATCGACTGGCTCTAGGGTGAGGTGTGTAAGTGCAACGTGGGGAGGAGCCATGCAGGAGGGTCAGGAACAAACGGCAGACCAACCCAGGTCAAGAGGGAGCGAGTGAGTGTAGACCACCCAGCAAGAAGCCTGGCTGCATATATTTAAAACCTTGTTCTTCAAAAGACACTGCTTAAAAGGATGTACAGAGAGATACAGACTGAGTGAAAGTCTTGGCAAATCATCCATCTGATAAAAGACTCTGATCCAAAATATATAAAGAACTCTCAAAATTCAATAATAAGAAAACAACTTGTTTTCAACAATGGTCAAATGATTTGACTAGCCGCTTCAGAGAAGATATATGGTTGGCAAATCAGCACATGAGAAGCTGCTCAACACTGTTAGGAAAATGCAAATTAAAACCACAATGAGATACCACACATACCTACTAGAATGTCCAAAATTAAAACTACCTCCCATCATGGAGTTACCAGAGTCTGGAGGTGGGTGGAAAGAATGGAGTTATTGTTTAATGGGTACAGAGTTTCTGTGAGGGACAATGAAAATGTTCTGGAAAGAGTGAGATGCTTCCACAGCATTGGAAATATACTTAATGCCAGTGAATTGTACACTTAAAAATAGTTGAAATGGTAAAATTTAGGTATTATATACATATATATTTCCATAATTAAAAAAAAAAGATCCCGTGCCAAGTGCTGGCAAGTATAGTGAGTGGAACAGCTGAATAGGACTGTGACTGGTACAACCGTTCTGAAAAACAGTTTAGCAGCTTCTTAAGAAGTTAAATGTACACTTAAGACTCAGCCATTCCACTCCTAGATATTTCCACCCCCCCCAAAATAAAAGCATATGTCCATATAACGTACCTGAGTTTTATGGCAGTCTTATTTGGAATAGCCAAACACTGGAAACAACCCCAATGTTCATCAACAGGTGAATGAATAAACAAAGTGTGGTCTCTCTCTGTTTGGAATACAACTTGACAACAAAGATGGATATGCTATGACGTAGCAACAATATGAATGGGTCTCAAAATAATGGTGCTGAGTGAAAGCAGATAGACAAAAAAAGTACATACAGTATTAGTCTATTTGCATAAAGTTCTGGAAAAAGCAAACTAATCCACAGAGACAGAAGGTAGGTCAGTGGTTATCTGGGGAGGGAGGGTAGGAGGGGTAGAAGGAAGGATTACAAAGAGGCACAAGAAGACTTTTGGAAGGTGATGGATAAGCTTAGTATCCTGACTGTGGTAACGGTTTTCAGGGTATACATATATCTCAAAAAGAATCAATTACACACTTTGAATGTATATAACAACACAACATTTTTCATATGTTGATTATGTCTCAATAATGCTGTAGGTAAGGCAATGGCAGCCCACTCCAGTACTCTTGCCTGGAAAATCCCATGGGGGAGCCTGGTAGGCTGCAGTCCATGGGGTTGCTAAGAGTCGGACACGACTGAGCGACTTCTCTTTTACTTTTCACTTTCATGCATTGGAGGAGGAAATGGCAACCCACTCCAGTGTTCCTGCCTGGAGAATCCCAGGGATGGGGGAGCCTGGGGGGCTGCCGTCTATGGGGTTGCACAGAGCTGGACACGACTGAAGCGACTTAGCAGCAAGTTCTTTTTTTAAAGGAGCTTGAATGGGAAAGGAAGGAAAGTTGGTGGAGGGAGCTTCAGGGTCCAGAAGGGCTGTGTTTTAGGATGGAAGGGATGTGAGCCCTGCTTTGGAGCTCTTGTGGAGCAAGGGAACTGCTGAGCCTTCCTGAGGTCCACAGAGAGGAAGCCTAGGAGAAAGACAAGCCCTGAGAGCCAGCATGAGGAGGACACCGTCTAGAAGGCAGAGGGGGAAGCAGGCGAAGGCTGTGGGGGGAGGAGTTCTGGGAGGGGCGAGGAGTGGAGGAGGAGTGGCTCATGTCTGTCCCATCCCTTTGCACCTGCGGTTTCCTCTGTCTGAGAGCTGACCCAAGTGCCTGTGCTGCACACTGAACCCCTGATATATATTTGCTCCTTGAATCCTTAGGAAAGACCAGGGAGGACCCTGGTTCTAGCGAATCAGGGGCAATCACAGAGATGACCTGGAGACTTGGGGTCTGTCTGACTGCAATCCCAGGACCCCTCCTGAGGGTGAGACTCTCTCCTGTGCCCACCCCATCCTCTCAGCTTGCCCCTCGTTACTACCATGTCCAGCCTGGGTGGCCATGGTCAGCTGAGAAGCATCTGACCCTCCTACCCCAGCAGAATCCCCAGGAAGACGGGGTTGTTGGACCTGCTGAGCTGCTCCAGCACCCGTGGGTGCTCAGGAGACATGGTGGGGCAGGGTAGAGGGGACTCATGAAAGGACTCTTGAAGGCGTGCATCAGCAGTTCTCAGAGTGTGCGCCCCAGAGCAGCAGCAGCAGCATCACCTGGAAGCGGTGAGAAATGCAAATTCCTGGCCCTACCCCCGACCTCTGAATCAGAAACTAAGGGGTCAGGACCCAGCAATTTGTTCTAGCAAGCCTTCTAGAGGATTCTGAGGCTCACCAAAGTCCAAGAACCAGTGGTGTACATTATCCACCCACAGAATGCTCTAATTAAAGTTCACACTTAGGTTTGTCAGCTGTAACTCGCTGAAATTAGATGGCGGATCCCATCCCAGCAACCGTGATCCTGGGCATCCTCTCCTTGGTCTCCAAAGGGGCTCGCTCAGCCATCCTGCCCTATGGCAGCCCCTCCTCACCCTCCTCCCACCATCCCCCACAAAGGAAAAAGAGCCAACGTGCTTCAAATAATCACAACCTCAGAGAGCGTGCAGTCCCACAAGGGCGACCCTTGTTGCTCTTCCCCAGATTCTGACTTCAAAATAAACAGCAGCGACCAAGGTGGACCGTGACCCCGTGGGTGTGTGAGCACAAACACACGCACACACACACCACACTCTGTCTTGTCCGTGGCCAAAGGCCAGGGTGCCGAGACGGCTCTTCTGAGACATTACCTTCTGAACATCCTATTCCTCCCACACTCAGGAGGAAAATTATGACTTTCTCAGGGAGCAGTTTTTTTTTTTTTCCCTGTGTTTTTTCCTCTCCCCTCGTTCGGCGCACAGCACTAATTTATGACTATTTTCCCAAGTCACTGAAGTAAGAGGGTAATGGCTTTCAGCTGCTTGCTTTCTCTCACCTGTCACTCACCGCTGGCTACCTGACAGGACTGCAGACAGTGTTCCAATCACAGGGGCTGTTTTCCTTCCCCGGGAAGCAAAGAATTCATAGTGGCCGTGGGGAGAGTTATTTCATTCCTGGACGGAGCAACGTCAGGTAAACAGCTGTAAAAATTCATAACCAGCAGGGCTGCCTCTGGTCTCCAGGGCCCCAGCTCTGAGCTGGCCTGGCTGGGATTGGGGAGGTGGGTGGCACTCGATGACTCAGACCCCCTGGTTTCTATCACCCCATCAACTCCAGCCTCCTGACCTTGAGTAGGTCACATTGTCTCTCTGTCCCTGAAGCTTTCCAGCTATCACCTGGAGAGAAAGTTCTTTGTCCTCAGGGCCAGGCATGGAGAACGGGGGTGAAGAGACCAGGCATGCCCTCAGAGGGCCACCTGTCCCCAGCTGAGTGGCCAGGGGCAGGATGCTGAGGCTTAGTTGCTCATTTGAAGATCAGAGAGACTTTGTGCCAGCGTCGTCCAACCAAACGTGCAGGGCAAACGGAAACATGATCTGTGTTGCCCCAGACATAGCCACTCCACAGGTGTGGCGGCTGAACACTTGAAACATGGGGAAAGAGAGACTGAGTTCTGCATTTTCATCTCATTGGAATTAATGTGCACTTAAGTAGTCACGTGTGGCCAGCAACCAGTGCATTTCAGACAATGCAGCATTATACTTTTCCACGGGCTTCAAGTGTCTTGCACTGACAGGAACGGAGATATGAGTATAGTGCCCTCATCCTCGGTGGCTGTGAGGATTGAATGAGATGATGCACAGAAAGCCTCGTCACCTAGTTGGCTCTCCGTAAATGGCAGCTCTGGTTAACTCTATGGGACAGGGTCGGATGGACGGGGGACGTGTCTAGTTATAACAGCTCTTTAAGTGACTTGCTTTTCAGCCATTTGTTTCCAGTTGACCTAGTAGGGAGGTCTAGCTGCCGCCAGTGAGGGGGCACATGGGGCACGAGGCCAGGGTCAGCAGTCAGGGAGACGGAAAGGGTCCACGAGAGGCCCTGCTATCTGGCACGACCACCCGCTCTGCGCCCTCCATTCCCAACCCCGATTCCTCATTCAGCAGCACCAGAAATGTAAAGGTGCGCCATTCACCCAGGCTCTGGACAGTGAGGCTGCGTGGAATTGCTTCTGGGTGAGACAAGTCCTCATCACAGATAACTGGCAGGTTTTACAAGATTCTCTTCCCTGGAGCCAGAGCAACAGGAGATACAGCAGGACTGGCTGGGGAAATGACTATTTGACAGTCTTCTAAAACCAGGCAGTCAGGGATTCACAGTCTGCCCTGGATTTCAGTCTGGACTCCACTGTTTACTAGTTCAGGGAGCAGAGCATCTTGTTTCTTCCCTCTGAGCTTCAGTTTCCTCATCTGTCACACAGAGACTTAAAGACCCTCCTGACAAGTTATCATAAAGATTTGATGCAACAATGTGTACAAAGTGCTTCCTAGGTGCTCAGTAAATAAAAGCTGTTATTACTATTGTCATTACTATCATTGGGATGTAGCAGAACACACTGGTTAACAAGCCAGTTGTTGGAGCAGGACCACCCAAGTTCAAATCCTGGCTCCACCCCCACTCACCAGCTATATGATCTTGGGCAAGTCACTAAAACCATTTGCCTCAGTTTCTCCATCTATAAAATGGAAAAGATAGTAACCCTTCCTCACTTTAAAGGAGCTTACAGCAGCTACTGACACAAAAAGTACTACACGTGTTGCTGAAACTAGATATTCTAATGAGGCCTCCAAAGATAGAGTGGTGGGTGGACAACATCTGTATGTTCCTCATAAGGAAGCAGCCAATGTAAGAAATTCCAGCAGGCCTGGGAATTGACATGTTGATGGCAGGACACTGCCCTGGGTGAAGCAAAAGGGCAGAGAATGAGAAACAGCAGAACTTCAATAAAACAGATCAGTTCCAACAAGAAGATGTTTTGACCTCAAGGGGCCTGGCTCTCAGACACCCTGAGGTCTTTACACCCACTGATACTTTGTCATGAGAGAGTCAACGTCCTGATTTATGGATGAGAAAACTCTGGCCAGAGAGCCAGCCAGTAAGAGAATGCTAATCCCCTCCACCATCCGTCCAGCCTCCCCTGTCACTCACTCACCTCTTCTAAAGCCCAGACGGGAGACCGAGGGATAGAGGAGGGGGAGGGTGACCCTGTCCTCAGCCCTCATTATTCTTTTGATGGCATCGATGGCACAGAAAGTAACTGGGAAGGAAAAGACAACACTTCCTGCCAACCGGGTGTGCGCAGGCTGGGATTAATGAGCCTTGATGGTGTGCCAGGCGCAGTGCTGGGCATTTGTCACAAGTCCTATGTCACAACTCATATGTCATCTCACCAAATGAGGGTTCCAGGCTGGAGCAGGGACAAGCACCCAGGCTCCCAGGCAGCCTGTCTTCTCAATGTGGCCCCTGGTCTAATTTCAGAATGCAGTTTCATAACTGCCACTTCTCAAATAAACTCAGATTTATTTATATATTTGGAGCTAAAAGGCAGTGCAACTTTTCTCATTGACATGTTTCTAGTCAGTAAAGTAGGTAATTTAAGCTGTAAAAATATTCATTCTCCTCCCCTACCTTCAACCATGGCACTCAATGAAGCTATTTTTATTTTGAAAGTGTTAGTCATTCAGTTGCGTCCGACTCTTTGTGACCACATGGACTGTAGCCCACCAGGCTTCTCTGTCCATGGAATTTTCCAGGCAAGAATACTGGAGTGAGTTGCCATTTTCTTCTCCAGGGGAATCTTCCCCACCCAGGGATCAAACTTGGGTCTCCTGCATTGCAAGCAGACTCTTCACCAACTGAGCCAAAGAAATGCAGCTGGGGAACATTTTAATTTTCCTAAGTTGACCTTCAGGCAAAAAAGGAAGCATTCTCCCTTGGATCTGAGGCCTGCTAAGTTTGAAGGTCCCACCCAGAGGAGCAGGCACCATAGGCCCACTCCCCACACATGTCTTCTGGTTTCCTGTCTGGAGAGCGAGGGCAGGCACTGAACCAGGCTCAGGGGCACCTCAGAATGTCAGCGTCTGATGAGCTTTTTTTTTTTTTTTTTTGCTTTTTGAAAGCATCTGTACAGGCAGGGGCAGATCCCCAGGTGGGACAGGAATGACCATCCCTGCCACTGCACACCCAGTGGGGGCCAGGCCCTGTGCCCACCGCATTCATTATTTCATTCAAGAGTCAAAATAGCTCTGCGAAGTGCATGGGATCAGCCCCATTTTATAGATGAGAAAAACTGAGGCTCCCAGGGCTGGAAGGATCTGCCTGAGGCCTCAGCACGGGCAGGGGCAAAGTCCGGCCTCAGAGCCCCCTCCATGCCTCACAGACTGTCACACCACGTTGGGAGTGCGTAGCCAGGAGTTGGTGATGGACGGCCAGGCTGCTGACAGCGAGGCCGGCAGGTTCATCACTTCAGAAGCCACCCCACCCTCCCTGACAGACCCTCAAACACACCCTGCCCCCAAGCCAGCTCCACATTTTCTTGGGCAGGACTCATTCCCAAGCAGGTGGGAGCACCTGAGAAGGAAGCAGTTTCCTGCTCCTTAATTGACTGTAAATTGCTCCAGAGCTTTTAATGAAGGCCGTCAGGAGTAATTATGCCCACTGCTGCGCGGCTACTCTGTGTAAACACAAAAGGCGGGGGCTGAGGGCATCTCACTATCTCATCTCAGCTCTTCTGTGCCTCCCCTCCCTTGCAGACCCCCTCCTGTTTCACACATCTGTCACCTGATGAGGAGCCACAGCTGAGGTGTAGAAAACACTGGTGATGTCCCAGCCAAGGGACCTGTAAGATGGCCAGGCAGGCAAGAGACGGGTCCAGAGAGCCCAACACGAGGCCCACCAGGCAACCGCCACCAGGGCTGCCTGCCTGAGCAGGCGTGGATGACAGAGGACTCATGCTGGACTCCAGAGCCAATTCCAGAGGCTGGGAAGCAGCGGGGCAAGGGGAGAGGCCTCAAAGTGTGGTCCCCAGACCGGCAGCAGCAGCAGCATCTAAGAACTTGTGGGAAAGGCAAATTATTGGGCCCCAAGCCAGACCCACTGAATCAAAAACATAGAGGGTGTGGCAGGCAATCTGAGTTGTAACAAGTCCCCCAGGGGGTTCAGAACTATGAGAGGGAGGGAAAGATCACAAATAGCATGAGCCTGTTAGCCTCGGTTTATAAGACAGGGAAGCTGAAGTCTAAAGAGCCATGGCTTACTTGTGGGCATGGAGTGGGCACGCAACGGGGCACTGCAGCCACAAGTCCAGGCTGGGGTCAGACCAACCAGTTCAAACCCTGATACAAATATTTAAGGCACCCTTTCACTTTGGACAGGTCACTGACTTTTCCTCATCTCTAAAGTGGGAGCAGTTCAGTTCAGTGGCTCAGTTGTGTCCGACTCTTTGAGACCCCATGGACTGCAGCACACCAGGCTTCCCTGTCCATCGTCAACTCCCAGAGCTTGCTCAAACTAATGTCCATCGAGTCAGTGATGCCATCCAACCATCTCATCCTCTGTCAGGCAGAAGTGGAGGCAGAAGTGGCCCTTGTCAGCTGTCCTGAGGGTCTCGTGTATGGGAAACTGGCACAGGGTCTG
This sequence comes from Bos grunniens, assembly GCF_055505025.1. Lineage (NCBI taxonomy): Eukaryota > Metazoa > Chordata > Mammalia > Artiodactyla > Bovidae > Bos > Bos grunniens. The sequence goes on from NC_141192.1 coordinate 18,625,054, forward strand.
TAAATTGCTTTCATCCCAAGACACTGCCATCAGACTTTGAATCCCACGATGTGGCCAGGAACTGAGAAGAGGCAGGACTGAGGAAGTCATGAGGACTGTTTTAAAAGAGTCAGAATGCTGGTGCCACCCCCCACCCAGGGCACTGACTGTCATCACTCTGACCCCTGTCCGTGGGAAGCCCCCGTCCCTGCACCCTCCTGTCCCCAAGCTGCTCCTCATGTGTGGGGCGTGTCTCCCTGTTCACTTCCTCTCCTGGACGCCTGCCTCTTCCTCAGAAAAGGCATTCTGACATTTGCAGCCCAGGGAAGAATGAGCTTTCAGGCTGGGACAGACACTTAAGGCAAGAGATGGGTCACTTTGTCATTACATGGGACACTTAAGTCATCCCATGGGACGAGTGCCACTCCCTGTGCCAGGCTCCACAAGGGACATTGAAGAAGGAGGAGGCCACTGCTAGCCTCCAGTACATCCCAGTGACCCCACCAAACAGGCTTTAAGACTGGGTTCCTACTCTCAAAGAGCTCACAACATGGTCTATTCCCTGGCTCCCCTCTGGCCAGTCCTCTAACATTGAGGGGCAGCCATGGTAGCCGATTAGGACAAACACCTGGGTGACCCAGGTGAGGTGAGCTGCCAGAGCCCCACAGGGAGCTCTGCGCCCTGGACCTTGTGCCCCTGTGTGTCAACACCAAGCAAGATGACCCCCTGAGGACATCTCCCCAACAGTTCACTGAGTCCCCAGCTATGGATCCGCTCTGATCTGCTGGGACGTCTGTCAGCCTGAAGAGGCAGTGTCCCCAGCAATGGGACTGGGGTGCCCCTAGGGGTGATAGGCTGCCAGAAATCAGTGAGATTTACCCACAGGCTCTGGGCCACTCACCTACACCCTACCTGCAATGTCCGAGGCAGTCTGGAGCCAGGGTCCCCAGGGGGACCGGCAGGTGGGCACCACTGCTTGCACCCCATTCTGGGGCGACACAGGATGGATAAGTGGGGAGGGACAGTGACCTGTACCATAACAAGGCTGGAAGCCACTTCTGGCACCCAGGTGAGCCGAGTAGGGTGCCTGGGCCCCGTCAGCCCTGCTCACCCACAAGCTGCCTCCCTGCCCGAAAGAGCTGAGTTATCCCCGGCATAGGGTTTTCTGAAGAGCTCATAAAGCAGCTGATGCGGTGAAGCAGGTTCAACATTCAATAACCCCTCCATCTCACTCGGGTCGGACGCCAGCATATTCATCTTGAATTATCCTTTTCAAAGACCAAATCAATCCTAGGAAGTGCTAGGCTGCTGTAACACACATTCCTACTGCCAAGATAGCCCAGGAACAGAGGGTCCATGGGACACCATGGTGTGGGAATAGAAAGAGGTGGCCGAGGAACACCCTCTCCCTCACCCAAGGGCAAGAGGCAGAGGGGGAACCAGAGTTTGATGCTCTCCTCCCCTCCATCCACTGTAGTATGAGGGCAGGGTGAAGAAGCTGAAGAGAGGCCACAGATGGTGGGTGAGGACCCTGTTCTACCCCAGGGCTGGAAGGTTCTCCTCTTTGCTTACTCTGATCTGCTCAACTGCAAAGAGGGTAGAGTGTTGGTTACGGAAGGAAAAAGACCTGGGCTTGAATACAGCACACTCAGTAACTTGGGTGGGTGATAATCTCTCTAAGCCTCAGTTTCCTCATCTGTAAAATGGACTGAATAACCACCTCCTTCATAGGGAGCTGTGATGATTAAATGAGCAAGGCATGAAAAGCCACTGGGCATGGCACCTGGCACATAGAAGGGTGACCACGACGGAGTAGGTGGGAAAGCCTGTCCTGAGTCTGGGGGCTGGCTACAGGAACGGGGACCTCTAGAGTAAAACAGAGAAGATTCAGGGGCAGGTCTTGGTCTTCAGACCCCAAGCAACATCATGTGCAGAGGAACAGGCTGACTGCGGGGAGCTCTGGGCAAAGCAGGAATGATAAAGCATGGGGAAGAGGCAGAAGGTCCACGAGCAAGAGGGTGTGCCCACTACCCAGTGAGATGGGGCATCGCCCGCTGCTGCAAGGGTCCACCCTGTGCTTGCACTACCTGCTGGCTGACAGCTATATACCAAGAGCATTCCTGGCCAGGCTGGGAGGTGGGACCAGGCACCTCTGGGCCTTTCCCACCTACAAAGTGAAAATGTCCTTGGAAGAGCAACACATAAATCACACCAAATCTTTTATGTGTTGAGCACAGTAGGGTTGGGCCACTTAGCGTATCATTCTCATCCTCAAGTTGCTTCTATCCTAGTTGGGAAAAGCGCGAGTCAATGACAACAATATAGTTAGCATATATTAGTGCCAAGTACAGTTCTCAAGGTCTGAAGTTGACTTATTTAACCCTATGAGTACATACTATGTGATCATCGTCCCTGTTTTCCAACCAGGTAAACTGAGGCATAGAAAGTTTTTTTTTTTTTTTTTAAGTAGCTAGTTCATACAGTCCATACTTGCTCAAGATTCAGTGGAGGGCTTCTTGGAAGAGGAGGCACTTCACGACAAATATCTCAATAAAAACAAAGCCTGCTATGTTTGTGGCAATTTAGTTTTCAAAGCTCTTTCATAAAGATCCCTGTGAAGTCAGCTGGGCAAGTTGATCGGCCTCATTTTCAGACAAGGAAAAAGAGACTCAGAGAGGCTAAGGGACTTGCATACGGTTACAGAGATAACAGGTGGTACAGTTGAAATTAGAACCCAGGCCTTGTGCCACCTCCCAGTGCTTGGTGCCCTGTGCCCAGATCGGGGAGAGGAGGAGGGAGATGGCACCCAGGCAAGGGGACCTTCAGGGAGATCCTTGCATCAAAGGACAACTTTCCTGAGTGTCCAAACACAGGTCCAGGGCTGACACGGAGACTTGATCTATTCCGGGCCAAGCTGTAGTTGGACAGTCAGGCTCACAGGTCCCCTGAGCCATGTAAAGAATAGTCAGGGTGAGGGGAGTGATGACAAGTTCAAAGTCCGCTCTGCCTGCCACCGTCTCCCCAACCAGCTGGAGGATTTTCAACTCCTGTAAATCATACCTTCAGCTGGTTCCCAGAGAGCCCAAGTGTTCCCGGCTGGCTGCAAGCTCAGCACAATCTCACCCAATGACACAGCTGAGCCAGGCTCATCTGCCAGCCCCCCCACCCCCCTAAAGGGGGTGCCTGCTGCCTGGCCACCAGCACAGCTGTTCGAAGCCCCCACCTCCTTCACTGCTGATCATGGGAAAGGCCGTGGGCCCGGGAGCTAGCAACCTGGTTAATCTAACACTCTCATCTGTTTCCCCAGTTGTTTCTCAGCAATATTTCCAACTCTGCACAGTAGGTCCAGCAAGCACTAGCATAGTCCAAGTAGCTGGCAAAGTGAGGCCCAGACAGGGAAATCGACTTGCCCAAGCTCACACAGCTGCACGGGAGCAGAGCCCAGCCAGGAACCCAGGCTTCTGCCCCAGTCCTGGGCCTGCACTCGAAGGCAGAGCTGTGCTGGCCACTTTCCCCTCTCTGGGAGCAACTAACTGCCCCTCCTCCCAGCTCCTTCCCGTGTGCAATCATTGATCACCGAGACCCTTTCCTGGGTGACAAACTGAGCAAAGACCCTCAAAACTCCTGAGAGGTAGCAGAGGAGGGTAGTAAGAGTGTGGATGTTGAAGACTCAACTCTTGGGATTCAAATCCCAAGGGAGCTTGGGCAGCTTGACCGATTCGAGTCTGTAACAGGGGGATCACGATAGAGCAGACTTCCCATCATTGCTGTAAGGATTCAGTGAGATCATGCAAGTAATCTAACTATTAAAATGCAGGTACTAGTTGGTCACTACTATTATGTTTATTTTTAACCACAGCAACCTACTTCTGCCACCCAGGACACAACACAAGTTGCTTGCCCCATGGTGGGCTGACCTGGTCCGTGGCCTTCTGAAATGCCACTCCTGGGGCTTCTGCCTGTACACCCAGTCACTCAATGCTGCCTCCACTATGAATCTCCCCGTCTCCAAGCCCAGAATGAAGTCCTTCCTCCCCTCAAGCATTAGCAGCACCCTGGAGCTCACAGTTCCCACTTGCCTGCGGTGGACTGGACATTTACCACAACATCCTCTTCTCAGCTCCAAATGGGGGCTCCTTAAAAGCAATGACCCACACACAGAGTCCCCAAGTTGTGGTTAAGCGCACAGGCTTTGGGGTCAGGCAGCACTGGGTTCAAGCTCAATTTCCGCCCTATATAAGCTGTGTGACCCAGTGCAAATTACTAACCCTCTCTGAGCCCTCTGCCTTCTCATCTGTAAAGTAGGGATTATAAGGCCCACTTTCTTGGTCTGCTACAAGGATTCAATGAAGCAATGCGAATGAAGAGCTTACCTAGACACAGAGTAAGTGTGTAATTAAAGATAGTTGCCATTTTCCCGGTTATCCTTCATGTGTGTCCCACACTGCCACCAAGCACAGCTGGCACAGGTGCGCAGTGCAGACCATTAACGCCGGCCTGCACGACAGGTGGCACATCATCGTTACCATTAGTGATATTACGGCTGCACCCAAAACACTCACCCCATCCCCACTCGTGCCAAGAGGGAGTCCATGGCTGGGTGTACCACAGGCTCCAGATGTGCCCGGGCAGGGGCCTCTAAGGAGTGGCTACAGTCCAGAACCCCCAAAGGACACCATTCTGCCCTATAACCCCTTTGAGGGCCGATGCTGACCTGGGGAGTGGCAGAAAGGAAGCAGGGCCACAGCGGCATCCAGGCCCTTCCGGATCCTGTGTCATGCACACCTCCCAGAAGGAAGCATGAAAGCCCTGCTCTGTGAAGGCACCACTGAGCCAGGGCCCCGGACTGGTTTGTCCAGCACCTGCTCACCTGGACAGATACTACATCACCTCTTTCCTCCAGAACCTCATCTAGTACCAACAGCCTTAGGGAGCAGCTGGGCTCCCCTCCCTAAGCACTCCAGCCTCGGACTGCGGCAGCTTTGAGGCACCTGGACTCCTTTTCTCTAAAATCAAGTCCCAAGCTCACAGCCCACCAACCCAGGCCCCTTCTTCCCTAGGCCCAGACGTACCCCGTGCCTGCATGGGCAGAGGCCCCTTAAATCCTTTGCAGCTGGTATAAGAAGTTAGGGCAGGAATTCAATAGTAACTCTCTGAGGCCCTTGGGCAAGCTCCCTACTTGGGCCTCAGTTTCCCTATCTGTAAAGTGGGAGTGATTGACTAGTGATTATCAAATTGTCCCACAGGAGGCCCTAGTTGTTCATTGCTGGTCCTCTGAGGATTCTCAGGTGAGGGATAAAATCGAAGGTTAGGAATACAGGCTGTTAGTGCTGTCTACCTCTGACCTTAACTTCAACCACAGATTGTGATTTCTCCTTAACACATTACTGTCTCAGCCATTCTAATTTTTTTTTTTTTGTATTGTTCTTAGCTACTGAGCTACATTGCCTCTGTGCAAGTCTCCAGCAGAAAAGCACAAACCACGCTCGGAGCACACACCTTGCTGATGCCTTGGACCGCCCCCCCACCCACTGGATTCCTCATATCCACGTCCCTCTAACCCTTCAATTCCTGTAGCTTTGCCACCATCCCCTGCCAAGGAACTGCTTTAGGAGACAATGACCTCCTCTTCTCTGTGTCCTAAGGAACACTCTGGTTAAGGAAACAATCCTTCTCACCTTGTGGCTCTCCATCCTCTCCCGAGAGATGATTTCTTCCCTTTACTTAGACAGAGGGAGAGGGGCACAGAGAGGGATAAAGCCCCTCCCAGGATACCAGGTACAAAGAGAGTTGCAGAAAAGCCCCTCCCAGATCCCCCTCTTGCCCGCCCACTTTGCGTCTGCTCCAACCTCATGCCTGATGTCCTGCCATCCCCGCCCCACATCTCCCACTCCGAGCCGGTGCGGGCTGCCCCCGCAGGGAGCTGTCTGCGTGCATGCAGGCACACAGCTCCTCCGTCTACTGAGACCGCGGACGCGGGTCAGCCCACCTGAAAATTGCTCTCGCTGGGTCCAGACGAAACAGCTGGGCATTGATGGAGTTTGCAGAGAAATTAATCAGCGCCGACTGGCAGCAGTGCCAGGCGCTGCCTGGGCCCAATCCATCCTAATGAATCCCGAGCTCCTGCCTTAATGGCTCCTGACAAGACTAATTTAGTCGTGTAGGTGATTAGCGTGGGCATTATCACCTGAATTGTGGCTCAGGACGCTCTGGAGGTCTGAGAGGTGGGGGGAGGTCTGCCTGGGGAAGTTGGGTCCGTGTGCGCCAACCTTGGCAACACATGGAGGGACTGGAGCCAACAGGAGGGGAATCGGCAAGACATTCACATCCACTCACCCTTCCATCCTTCCTTCATCCCTCTACTCATCTGACCAGCATCTGTTAAGGCCCACTTTACACAAAGCACTGTGCTTGGCACCAAGGACATGTGCCAGGACACTCAGCTTGCTCTCGGCTGTACAGTGGACACGATGACACCTCTCTGAGACTCACTGTGAGGTCGACAGGAGCCCACGTTTCAAATGCTCAACAGAGGCGGTGGCTGGAGGCTGGCAGTCAATAAACGCTAGCTAATAGTATTGTTCTACAATCTTACATTATACATAAATACCAAAATGATAATGAATTGCAATGTCGATATTAATTAAGGTCATAAGCAAAAACGAACCACCAATGGGGAGTTACCACAAATAACCCTGATAGGACGTTGCTAAGAGCTTTCATAGAGTCAAATTCAAAGCAAACAGAGGGCGAGGGGTGGGGGAGCTACGGCCCCTCCCAGGCAGGTGACATCTGAGCTACATCTCAAAAGATAGCAGGAATCCATCAGGCAGGGAAGGGGAAAAGGTGTTCCCTGCTGAAGGAACAGCGTGGGCGAGGGTGTAGTGATGAGACGGAGGTGAGAGGTCTGGGTGCTGAGCAGGTTCCAATGACTGGGGAGCAGGTATAGAGCGGTATGTGACGGGCTATGATAAAGAGTTCTCACTCCTTTTTCTGGGCACTTGGGAGGCTTTAAGCTGGGACTATTTAGAATTGGGATAGGATGAGTGACCCTGGGATCCAGCCCTGAGGAACACTGCCCCCTCCAGGACCTGAAGAATGAGGATTGGGTGCCAGCCAAAGTAGATGGACTAGATGCCCTCCATCCCCCTCAGAATCCTAAATCAGCTTGGTGCCTCCAAGCCAGGTGTCACGGGCTGCTTCTGTGTCCATCCCTGGAGGCCAGCCAGAGCTCAGTGCCCTGAGGGTCCCTAGAAAATATGTCACATACAGGCCCGGCAGGCAGCTGGGGTAATAAACACACGACCCCTGGCACAGTGTGGGCTTTGCCATTCACATGTGCAGGCACAGACAGCACCTGTGCCATCTGGGGAGTACGCTCTCCTGGGCCCTCTCACTGGCAGCCATCCTTGTCGTCACCCACACCTCGTTCCCAACACCTTTGGGGGTGCAGGGTTGCCTGGCCTGAGACTTTAGGTGGATAGCAAGCAGGCATGGAGCCAGCCCTAGTCCCTGCCTTGGAAGGTCCCCCCACCCCTGCCACTCACAAACTCCAGACTTCACTCCTGCCCCAAGGCACCTGGAGCCCTGGGCATGAGCCAGGCACAGGGGTGGGCTCAGGGGACACGGAGATGCCAGGCACCTGGAAGGATTCACAGGGCAACACGGGAGACAGAGGAGGAGCTGAGTAACAGCTCTGCAACTAGACTAGCAGAGGAGAAAGCAAAGGAAGCGGCACTTGAACCCTGCCTGGGGAAATCCAGGAAGGCCCCACAGAGGCAGCGGCATCTGAATCAACTCGACTGACCAACAGAGGTCCATCACGTTCCAGGCAAAAAGGAGCAGCAACTGCAAAGGGCAAAAGGTGGGAACTCACCTTTCGTGCTCAAGGAACTGCAAGGAAACTGATGTGGTTGGAGTGGACGAGTCACTCCATTGGGGTGGGGGTGGGGAATAGACTGAGAAGGCACAGCTAGAGGTCATGCCCTGGAAGAGATAAACTTCGCTGCGGAAAGGCCACAAGGCCTGAGGATTAGGTTGGCTTTAGCCACGGGGAGGTGGTTGGTGATCTCAACACAAGCAAAACTGGTGGAGTGGATTGGGGAGGGCAATCAGAGACAGCAAGCAACCTTGCACCCTGTCCCTCATTCTAAAGGTGCCACACAGCCATTGCTGCTGACAGCCAGGGCCAAGGTGTGGGCAATGCCAAGCAGCCTGACCATTACGTGCTTGCTGTGCCCTTGCTCTGCCCCGCCCAGGCCAGGCTCTGCTGTCAGTGACTGAGGTTCACGTCTGGAGAGGACATGCAAGGATAAGGGAACCCTGGATGTTAACAGGCCAGGGGAAGGCAGAGCTGCTTGATGACTTCATCTGGCTGCTGTCTTTTTCTGCTGGGAGATGGTCTACAAAAGAAGATCACACAGAGGGAATTGGAAGCTAAGATAGGAGGAGACAGAGACGGAACGAGCAGCCGGTGCACGGGATTTCAGACGGCCAGGCTGTGCCCTCCCATTCCACTCCCGAGTACAGGGCCGCTCGCCTGTGGTCGGAAATTGAGGCAAGAGCATAAAGAATAGAAATGCTCAGAAGGTTTGAGGTGAATGAAAGTCCTAATCTCTAGCCCAGGAGATTACAGAAACTACATCCTGACAGAGCCTGTAACCAAACTCTACCTTCCTTCCATTCTTAAAAGGAATTTAAAAACAAAATGCTCAGGACACTGCCTGGAACACTCAATAAACACTGTCATTATAATAATATATATTATACATGTATCTTTTATATCATAGTTATCATTATTATTCTGTAAATTTCCAGTGGTCAGAATTAGGCTCAGTGGGTAGGAGTTCCAGGGACAGGTTTCATAGTAATATTACAAAGACTTTTGCATTCCCAGAACTGTCTCCAAGAACAGAAATGAGCAGCCTGATAAGACCCTGAGTTCCCCATCACTGGGGGTCCAGGCAGAAGCCAGATATTCTGTCCCAGATTACCTTCCCAGCTGGAAGTTTGGTCTGCCCACAGCTCTGACCACCTCCTCTAGTGAGCTGACTAATTTGGGCTCTGGTTCTAGCCACTGGCACTAGCCACCCCACCGGACCCAGCTCATTTGCATGCTTGTCTGTCCCCGCTACAAACTGGTGGCTGGTGGGACAGTAAACCAGTCATCCTTGGGCCATACGTTAAGTCCTCCTTTCTGTAAGAACAAAGCATTCCAGGCACGGAGGCTTTCGAGTTAACAACAGGGTATGTACACATGCCAATGATCCAGAGGGGAAACTATTCCATCCCATTTTACAGTTCGGAGCACCAAGATTCAGAGAGCAAAGGGTAGTGAGAGCCAAGCCCCAAAGTCAATTCTCTAGGCCGCCTCATTCCACACAGCAGGCAAAGGGCCAGTCCCCTGACAAGCTGTTTCAACCCTTACCCTCACTCTGGCCTCTGCTGGTCGGAGGCCCGCATCCTGGCACGTTCACATGACTTCACACCCACTGAGTGGCCCAGGGCAAGTAGGTGACAGCACTCATTGGAAGTTTCCAGGGCTGTGCTATCGGAGGGCCCAGAGATACAATACCCTGGGCTGGCAGGAATGCCCAGGCCAAAGCTCACTGGGGCCCACCTGCCCAGTGCCTTCTCATTGGTGAGATGGGGAGACAGAGGCTGAGAGAGGGATGGCACTGTGCCCAATGCCACACTGCAAGGAATAGAAACTGGGTGCCTGACTTTCAGGGTAGAACTGGGCTGTGCCATCCTCATGTAAAAAGGAGCAAGGAGGCCAGGACAGTGCAGGCCAGCTCAGCACTGGCCCCTGTCCAGAGAGAGGAGCAGAACTGTCTTCCAGCTCACTGAGTCCTCTCTCACTCCTGCAGGCTCCCAGAGCCGGGGATCAATCCCCACTGCATCAGATGGACACCCCTGCTGTGACTGCCACAATGGGCTGCGTCCTAGGAGTTATTCCTGGAGGCTAACCAATGTCAGCATCTCCAGAAGACAGTCAAGAGCTGGGGCTAAAGGTAACTGGAGCAGGGCCTGCTGGTGTGTTCACTGGGGGCACCCCACCCGCCTCCCTGCAGCACAGGCCTCAGAGAACCCCCCACTCCGGGCTGAGCAGGGCAGTGCAGGCCACAAGCACTCCTCACCCAAGGGGGCTTTCCTCTGCGTCAGCAGCCCCAACTAGTGAGTGGCTGGCCACAGCTCTGCCTCAGGGACCTCACCTGTCCCAGATATATTTCTTCCACCCTGAGGGACTCTCCAGGAGGATAAGGTTGAAACAGACACTTAAAAAACCAGCCACAGGAAACAGCATGTGAAGAAATGGAAAGGACACTTTCGGGACTTGGCTCAAGCGCCATCACCTCCCCCAAACTTCTCCTGCTTTTCCCTGCCCCCAGGGGGCATGACCCTCCCCCATCAATCCCCACTGGGGCTTAACCAGACAACCAGCGCAGCTGCTACCACCCAAGACTCTGGTTTCTTTATCCCTCTGTCAAATTCCTCTCTGAATTCACAGCACTCGGGCCCGGCACAGGGGGCACCCCGTCTGTATCTGATGAATTGATGAATGAACTGAAAAAAGTAGAGCCCCTAATGGTGATAAACACTGCCAACATTCATCATTCACAGATCCACGTGCACTGGGCCTCTGCACTGCTGGCTCCACGCCAGCCCCGCACCAGGTCTGGGGAGGAGCCATGAAGAGTCCAGGAGCCCTCAAACAACACCCCTGACCCAACTCAGAACGGTCCCCAAAAGACTGCCAGCCATGCTTTCCACCCCGCAGAAGGTGCTCTAAGCCTCTGGGAGAACATTGCAGAGAAGCAATCTGCCTCACTCTGGGATAACACTTCAAACACCACATCCCCGATCACCAACCCCCAAATCCAGCCTCACAACACTGCTGTGTGGGCCTGCTAACCATCAAAAGAGAGGCTACTTTCTACACAATGGCCCCCATAGCCCTAGAAACAGAGCATCACCGGGCCATGGGGACAAGCCCCACAATAGTCAGAAGAACACCCGCCGTGCCCGGCACCCATCCACAAAAAAAGGAAGACTGGAAGGGAAGGCCTCTGCAGCGGGCTGCTTGTGCATCCCTGCACACAGCAGGGTGAGGCTGGGCCCCACTAAGGCTGAGATTTTCTTTGGAGAATTTTGCATTTAGTTTGGTTTTACATATATGAAAGAGTGCTTTAAATGACCTATTAGTTAAATATCTTCAGAGCCCTCCCCTCTCCAAGCCATCCTGCTTCACTTTCAAGTGCAAGTGATGCTCCTGAAAGACGCACCATGCTGGCCCACTATGTACACTGCTCCTGGTACACAGCTCCACTCTGATACCCACAAAGCAGGCAGATTTGACGGTAAGAAGCCCCAGGGTACAAGCGCTTTCTCTAAAACAGACAAGAATGAAGGGACGCAAGAGGGAGTGTTGGTGAATGTGACATGGAGTGGTTTTCCTCTGTGCTCGCAGGCTTCCTTGGTGGCTCAGATGGTAAAGAATCTGCCTCAGTACAGGAGACCTGGATTCAATCCCTGGATGGGGAGGATCCCCTGGAGAAGGGAGTGGCGACCCACTCCAGTATTCTTGCCTGAAGAATTCCATGGACAGAGGAACCTGGCTGGCTACAGTCCATGCGGTCACAAAGAGTCAAACATGACTGAGTGACTAACACACACACACACACACACACACACACAACCAGTGCTGTCCCATCAGCTCAGCTTCAAGATGGGTTTGATCAATTCAACCCCATTTATTGAGAAGCTTCGGGATCCCTAGAGCTGAGCTAAGGCCATGGGGCTACATCTGCCGACCTCCAGCTGCAGGTAAAGGAGCCTGGCCCTCCGGAAGGGCTCATGAGGACAGACCTGGGTGATGAGGTGAGTCAAGTTGGGGCAGGTGGGAGGTGGTGAGGGGCACGGACCAAGATGCTCATGATCACTTCCTAAACAGTTTTTTTTTTTTTTTAATGACAAAAAAAACAGGCATATCCAGTACAGAGAAAACTCAGTAATCACAGAAAAGTACAAAAGGCTGCAAATCAAATTATAAGAGCTTCCATCTTCAAATTTTCATGAGGAAGAGGAACAAGCCATTTTGTAGGACAAAATTAACGTAGAAGTGAAAGTCAAGCAACTTGGGCTCAATGTGATAAAACCTTTGATACTGAGACCTCCTCTCTCTTTGGAATGGGCCAACACAAGAAGCAGTGAGTGCCCCGTCCCTGGAGGCAACCAAGAAGAGACCACATGAACACCCATCGTCACCATGGCAGAGGTTCCAATCGCAGGGGGATGATCATCTCCATGTCTAATATCTCTTTCACTTGTGGGAAAGGAGGCCACCCCACACCACCCAGCATGCCCACCAGCCCTTGTGCCAACTCACCCACAGGCGTATCCTCACTGATCAGCAGGTATGTGTCAAAGAAGTGGTTGGTGAAGAAGGGCAGTCGGTTCACCTGGCCTGGAAGTTAGAGAAGAGCATCAGTCAAGTACCCTCATGCCAATTCTATACGTTCTGCAAGGGGTACAGAGTGGGGGCTACAGTCGGCACTGAGCCTGCATCTAGTGCCATGGCCCCTGGTAGCTCACTGCTCTGCCCCAAAGCCAACCAGGAGCAACTACGAGGCAGGCAAAAGGCTGTGAGGTCATTTGGTCAGCCAGGCCACCAGCCACGTGTAGCTATTGAGCCTGGGTACACATTGGGATGTGGTGAAATGTAAAATACACACAGGTTTTTGAAGACCTTGTATGGAAACTGAAAGTCACTCAGTCGTGTCCGACTCTTTGAGACCCCATGGACTATACAGTCCATAGAATTCTCCAGGCCAGAATACTGGAGTGGGTACCCTTTCCCTTCTCCAGGGGATCTTCCCAACCCAGGGATCAAACCCAGGTCTCCCACATTGCAGGCAGATTCTTTACCAGCTGAGCCAGAAGGGAAGCCCAAGAATACTGGAGTGGGTAGCCTATTCCTTCTCCAGAGGATCATCCTGACCCAGGAATTGAACTGGGGTCTCCTTCATTGCAGGCAGATTCTTTACCAACTGAGCTATTAGGGAAGCCCTGTATGGAAAAGTGAGTATTAAATATCTCATTCGTCTTTTATATTGATTATGTGTGGAAATGATAATACTGTAGTTATACTGGATTATGTAAAATACATTATTAAAATGAGTTGCACCTGTTTCTTTTCTAATGCAATTCCTGGAAAATTTAAGACCACACTTGTGGCTCACATTGTATTTGTACTGGGCAGCCCAGCTATACACAGAATGGGAGCTAGGTAAAGAAAAGAGCTGTCTACTTTGTTAACCACTGCAACTCTGGTGCCCAGAATTTGGCTTAGCACAGAGCTTCAAAACTCCTTGGAATTTTTCAGAGCAACAAGAATGTCTTTTGTTATTCATAAGGAGTTCCTTTGACCACATCTAAGTTTATGCAATACTTTGGCCACCTGATATGAAGAAATGACTCATTAGAAAAGACTCTGATGCTGGGAAAGATTCAAGACAGGAGGAGAAATGGACGACAGAGGATGAGAAGGCTGAATGGCATCACCGACTCGATGGACATGAGTTTATACAAGCTCCGGGAGCTGGTGATGGAGAGGGAAGCCTGGTGTGCTGCAGTCCATGGGGTCGCAGAGTTGGACACAGCTGAGCAACTGAACTGAAAGTTTATGCACATGAAGTGACTTTTTAAATTAAAAAATGCTGTGTTAATTTCTGGTGAAAGAAAAGTGATTCAGTTCTTTTCATGTTCTTTTCCACTGTATAGTTTATTATAAGATATTGAATATAGTTCCCTGTGATGTATGGTAGAACCTTCTTGTCTATTTATTTTATATATAGTGCTTTGGATCTGCTAATTCCAAATTCCTAATTTATCCCTCCCCCTACCTTTCCCCTCTGGTAACCATGAGCTTGTCTTTTGTGTCTGTGGGTCTGTTTCTGTTTTGTAAATAAGTTCAGCTGTGTCATATTTTAGATTCCATGTATAAGTAGTATCGCTGGTAATTTGTCTTTGTCTGACTTACTTCACTTAGTATGATAAACTCGGATTGTATCCATGTAACTGCAAATGGCATTATTGCATTCATTTTACGGCTGAGTAGTATTCCACTGTATATATGTACCACATCTTCTTTATCCAGTCCTCTGTTGATGGACATTTAGGTTGCTTCCATGTCTTGGCTATTGTAAATAATGCTGCTGTAAACACTGGGATGCATGTATCTTTTTGAATTAGAGTTTTCTCCAGATATATGCCCAGGAGTGGGAATGCCGGATCATATGGTAACTATTTTTAGTTTTTTAAGGAACCTCCATTCTGTTCTCCATAGAGGTTGCACCAATTTACATTTCCACCAATAAGATAGGAGGGTTCCCTTTTCCCAGTGAGGTGATTTAGAGTGGAGCCTCTACAGAAAACCTCAGGATGGGGCCAATCACTGAAGACCAAGTGATTTGATGGGAACTTTCAGTCCATCCCCAACCTTAGGGAGGGAAGGATGGGAGGCTGGAGATTTCCAAGATTTGATGAGCTTCCAGGTTGGTGAACACACCCATGTGCTGGAAGGATGATGCTCCTAGAGAAACACGGAAGCTCCAGCTGACCCCAGGCCCTGCCTCCCCACACACAGACCTCATCCCATGCACCTCTTCCATCTGGCTGTTCCCGAGCTGGACGCTTTATGCTTTATATTCAACCAGTAAATGTAATAAGTGAACTATTTTCCTGAGTTCTGTGAGTCATTCTAGCTAACTGAACCTGAGAAGGGCTAGTGGGAAGCCCTGATTTATAGCTGGTTGGTCAGAAGTACCGGTGGCCTGGGACTCACCACTAGCATCTAAAGTGCAGCTGAACCCCTAAATCTGTGGACTCGGACCCTAATTCCAGGTAGTTAGCATCAGGATTGAACTGAATTGTTGGACACACGGTCGGTGTCTGGAGAGTGAGAGAACTGGTTGTTGGTATTGAAAAACACCCCAGTAGGCAAGTGAGGGCACTTCCCCCTCTGACCCCGTCAGCTGGGGGTGGGGGGTTGGCCCGTCTCAATGGGGCCGGCATTGTATAGCGCACACGTTAGCGGCTTGTGCTGGGTCTTCCAGGGGCCCTGAATGTGGATGGGCTGCAGCCCTCTTCTCCCTCATTTCCGTGGACCTGGCTGCCTCAGAGTTTAGGCCAGGGCCAAGAACACAGAGGCCAGCATTTCCACCATTGCCTGAGATCTCCTAGTGGGGAACAGGCAGGACTAGCGGCATTTCCACCCCCACCTGCCTTCACTCACTTGACCAGAAGCTGTGTCACTTCTGGTTCTGCAAGCGTTGTAGCCTCTTTCTCCCCTCCTGGCCTGGACTGCTGGCCCTTCTGCCTTCTCTTGCCAAATTCCTAGTCATTCTTCAAGTTTTTTCTTAGATGTCTCTTCTTCTAAGAAGCCCTCCCTGACCACTGCATTTCATCCACACCTTTACACCCTCTCGTATGAGGAATCTGGGGCTCCTCACATACACAACAGCCTCAGAAACAGGCCAGTGGTCAAGGGCTGCACTTTTGTTTGGAACTTCCCCGCACCTCTTTCTAGTCATGCGACCTTCCCGAACCTCAGTTTACTCAGGTGTAAAACAGCGATAACAACAAGACTTAACTTCTTTGCTGTGCTGGGGATTAAATGAGATTACATACATAAAGCGCTTAGCACCATGCTCTCGAACACAGCAAGCACTCGATAAGTGGTAGCTATAATTAACACCAAGATGGTTAGACATCATCGCTGACTCAATGGACATGAATTTGAGCAAACTCTGGGAGACAGTAGAGGACACAAGAGCCTGGCATGCATGTTCATGGGGTCTCAAAGAGTCAGACACGACTCAGCGACTGAACAGCAACAAAAATTAATGGCAGTGCTTCCCATGCAGCCAGAGGGGGATGGATCCCTGCTGGGGGCCTTGAGCTCCCTGACGGAAAGCGGCTGAGCCAGGGGAGAAGGCTCAGGGTGCCCAGAGAATCGAGGGTGGGCTCAGGCTGGTGGGAGAGGGAAATCAGCCGGGAAAAACATCACCCGCAGCAGCATCATTCTTTTTCAAGTATTGTTTCACACAACCTGCCAATAATCAGCCACTGAGAGTCCTGCACGGGCAGCTGGGCAGAGCCTGGGGGACGTGTGTCGCCTGCCATACACCGAGCACGACTGAGCTCTGGGAACAGGCTGCTACCCCAGGAAGCCCAGTGGCCTTGGGCTGCCAGTGGGGGCTGGAAGGGTCCTGGGAGAAGTGCGAAAGGGGAGGGCCCACAGGTCACTTGTTCACTTAAAGACACTTTTAAAGCACGGAGGCTGTGTCCTCCCACCTCAGGAGCCTCAAGGCCTCTGGCCAAGTGGGAATGTGAGTGAGTGCGGCAAGGGGAGGGGACCATGGTGACTTCTGCGAGGAAGGGGAGTCCAGTTGCCTGCAACCATGATGCACCCCTCTGTCTCTGCCCCACACAGCTCATTCCCTGCTCTGGCATCTACTGTTCACTCAGCCCTGGACGCCTTCTCCGCACATTCCCGGCCCACTCGCACTGATCCTTCCCTACAAAGTAGATGTGAGTCCACCAGCTTTAAATGTTTCAAACACACAAACAAGATTCAAGCTTTAAACCATCACAGGCCTGAGGGGAGAAGGGAGAAGGCGAATTTGGGCTGCAGGTCCTGGACGACAGGCCTTCCCCACAAAGGCGAGGAAGGGAAAGATTTGAGAAGGAAGCAAAGCTGGGAGCGGTCAAGACACTCGGTGTGGGAAGGATCAGGTGTCCAGCAGGCCAGGAAGCACAACCTCACTCAGAGCTGTGGGATGGGACAGGGAATTCTTACAGCTTGAAGAACACCGAGAGTGGCAGAGCCTGGACTGGGACCAGGAAGGCCCGACTTCAGCCCAAGTCCGCCTCCCCAGGCCTCTGAAGGTACCAAGCTTCTCACTGAGGTCCACACGGGGTACAGCCCTATGCCCCACCCCCAAACTCAAGACTAGAAGGTGCGCAGGACAAGGAGCACGGAGCAGCAACCGGGAGTGAGGCCTGGTAAGCCCTGCCACTTGCTGCTGCGTGACCTGGGCAAATCGCTCTACCTCTCTGGCCACCATTGCCCAGCCTCAAGATAAGGACAAAAAGCCCTCACTGCCCTCCCACCCTACAACTCCCTGTCAAGGTATCCCGTGCACCCCATCACTGTTACGGTGACTGCAGGGTGGCCCACGGGAGCGCAGCAGTAAGGGGCCTGACATGGCGAAGTCTGGGGGCTCCACCGTCACATCCCTCACACCCGGTGCCTGTGGGACCTGGCAGGAGGCTCACTGCCCAGGCTAGACAAGGGTCAGGGCAGGTCTCCTCAGGCCTTCACCTCCTGCCTTCCCAATAAGCCCACAGGCCCACAGTGAGAAATGCCAGGGAGCACACGGATGCAGGAGGGATGCTGGGAGGGGGTGTAGAAATCTTCGGCAGAGAGGACAGGCTGACAAAGAGATATGACATCGAGGGGGCGTCTGTCCCTAGGCCTGACCTATCATTGACTGCCAGGAATGGGAGGAGAGATCAGCTGGGGCTACATGGCCCCATCGTGCCAGAGGAACCACACTGGCTGCCCCCCACAGGGCCCAGGAAAGGGGACTGTGCCAGCAATGACATAGACACATAAATACATACATACACACACATGCAAAGCAGGCTAGCTCACAGGCAGGCTAGAGAATGGCTGGGTGGCCTAGGGAAAGGCCTCAACTCCTCTGTTTTCTGCACCCCATTTTTCTCCTCTTAGATGCAGATGATAATAAAAGAACTAACACTTAAGGATGAGATGGTTGGATGGCATCACCGACTCGATGGACATGAGTTTGAGTAAGCTCTGGGAATTGGTGATGGACAAAGAAGCCTGGTACGCTGTAGTCCATGGGGTCGCAAAGAGTCGGACGTGACTGAGCAACTGAACTGAACACTTATTTAGCACTTAGTATGTGCTAGGCACTATTCTAAGTGCTTGATATACATATTAACTCATCTGGTAATTTTGACAGTTTAAGAAGCAGAGTCCTATTGTGCTTCCTAGTTTAGAGAGAAGGAAGCTGAAACATGGAGAAGCTAAGAAACCTGCCCAGGAGAACCCCTTGGAGAAGCGGGGCTGGAACGCAGCAGTCCGACTGCTCACTGCTGCCTTATGCCCACTCAGGATGCACGAACCATCTCCAACTTAGAGAGCCCAAGGGGAGACTGCCACCTCTTCCAGGAAGGCGGCCGAGCTCCTGGCACCTGCTTTACTTTTACATGTATATTTCTTTTTAATGGGGTGGGGAGGGCACGAATGTCAAGATCACAGAGTCCCTGAGGAGGCTGAGGACATCGTCCAGCAAAGCCAGAGGGTCAGAGCTGGTCTCTTGGGCCCCTCACTGAGGTCTCTGTGAATGGGGCAGAGAAGGGCAGGGGCCTGGATTTTTCGACCAAAGCCCCAGGGGAGGACAGAGATCTGGATGGAGACCCAGTTGGGCCCTGCTCTGTACGACCCTGGGCCAGCTGCTTCTGTGGGCACCAGTTTTCTCCTTTGTGAAGTGGGCCAGGAGTGGAGAGAGGGTCTGAGACCCCTTTTGGATCTGCCCCGAGAGTCTCTGAGGCTGTGCTGTCATCCTGGGCTGCCTGGGTGGGAGTGAGCTCCCCATTGCAGGGGCATTCCAGCAGAGAGCACTCCCAGCCTGGAAGCCAGGACCAGCAACTTTCACAGGACTCTCGGGCAGCAGGACGCCAGCAGCAACCCACCAAGCATGAAGCTCTGGCCTCCTCCAGAGGCTCCCGGCTCCCTGGAGTGGGAGAAGGAGCCGGCCCCCCTCAGGAATGTGCTTGCCTGTGTCGCCTGGCACGCCGTTCCCATAGCTCTTCCCTGAGGGCGCCCTGGCCCTGGGGGACACCCAGCCAGCTGTGCCTGCTGGCCTTCCTTCCTGCAGACCAGAGCTGCTTTTCTCTCACTGTCCAGGAGAAGGCAAATGCCCAGGCCTTCCCTGACCTCCTCCGTGGGCACTAGAGCTGGCACTGACCTGGCTGCTGCAGGGGAAGGAGGGCTGGTCCTCCCTGCAGGGAGGAGAGACTCCTGGCAGCCACACCCTCGCTCAGGTTGTTCCCTCCTCCAGGATGCCCCCCGTCTCTCCCTCTTAAACACCTTCTCAGTCTTCAAGACCCAGATGAAACATCTCCCTTCCGTCGGGCTCTCCTGTGCCCACAGGCTCAATGGAGCTTTTCTTCTGATGGGCTTCTCTGGAGCTCTATGTAGCCTTTATTACCACTTTATTCTGCTCATAGCAGTTCCACCCGTGTCTTTCTCCCCGATGAGACTTGACTCCGGAGAATGTCATTTCTTCCATACCCCCACAGTTGGACAAACAGGAGATCCACAGTAGGTGCTCAGAAGACAACCATGGAACTGAAGAGAACCAGGGCCTGTCCCCGCATCCCAGAAGAAGGACAGTTCATCGTCACAGATGCCTCCCTTAGAGCACAAGTGTTTCTCAAGGCTCCTCCCCTTCTCTCCTGGGTCCCAGGCCCTGGGGATGGCTGGTATTTTCAGCCCTGTGAATCCTGCAGAAGCAACTGAGGCCCAGAGAGGGACGTGCGTGCCCAGTCTCACACACAGCAAGGCTGGTCTCTGGAGTCCCAGAGCACAAACCCCAACCACATGTCGTCTAGTCCAGCCACCCATGCCTGCTGTGGGGGGAGAAGGCAGAGGGTTGGACTTACCCCAGCATCCAGAGATCAGCACAGAAAGCCAGACCACGAGGCAGCTGGAGGCTACGTGGCACCTCATGGCTCCTGAGGACAAAAGGGGGAGAGGGTTAGGAGCTGCCTGTTGGAGCTGCCCTGCTCTTCCAGCGCCTCCAGCACTGCCCACCCCCGCTGCTCCCAGGAGAATTGGGTCTGAGACAGGAGGAGAGGGAATTGAGGCAAATGGGGGTTGGGGGCGGGGAGAGGACATGGGGAAGAAGAGAGGGTCTGCAGCCTGTGGTTTTGTCATCGTCAATGCTGGGTATCGCACAGCGGCCTGAGAGTGACGGAGATGAGGGCAGGGGCAACAGTCTCCTCTTTGCCCTCATGGGGGCGGGTTGCATGGCTGTGGGCAGAACTCGGGGGCTCAGGGACAGGTCTGTGACATACACTAGGCTCCATGGGTGGAGGAAAGGGCTGCTGCCCGCCACTCTAGGACAGCATCCCTCAAGAGTGATGGAACCTGGTAAGGGAGGGACAGACTTAGGACCCAGGTGCTGAGCGGGAAGGCGGGTATCTCAGTGTGCTTGGCAGACCCGCCGCTCCGACCACCCCCCCAGCCAAAGTGGCCAACAAACACGTCCTTTCCTGTTTTTATATCTGTATTCATCTCATAACCTTGGCTATGAAGGAAGCACCAGGCCACAGTGTCCAAAGAGGCACAGAGAAGGGAGGTAACTTGCCCCCAGCAAGTCTGTGGGAAGTTGGATCTGGATTTTTCTGTCTAGCTAAGCTCTAGAGAGATTTGGGATCCATCAGCCAGAAGCTCAGCAAGGCGGGCTCCCATCTCTAAGCCTTCAGATGTGGGGCTTCACCCCACCCTTCAAGCCCAGCCCCATGACAGCAGGGCCATGGTTCTCTGGTTCCTTCTTTCGCCTGCAGGCCTCCTTGGAGCCCAGCAGTGACACCAAGAGAGGCCTGCACTCCTCAGCCGGGAGTCCCTGCCTCCCACTGAACAGTCTGTTAGTGCGGTCTCACCTCCGTGTCTCAAGTCAAGCCCATTCACTTCCCCATCCCCACGGTCTAGCCAAGGGCCCACACACCCTCCTTCAGGCAGCACTTACTATGCCCCTCGTCTGGGAGGCATTACACTTCCCAGTTCGTAAGGGTCTGGAGGCTGAGAGCTGTTAACAATTTGCTCAGAGACCCTCAACCAGTGAGTGGTGAGGTCAGCATCTGGACCCAAGGTGATATGTCCCCTCCCTCATCAATACATGATCAGGAAAGCCCTGGGGAGGCTGGGGGAGCTGAAGAAAAGGGTTTTGTGGAGAGACTTCTACATCTCTGCAAGATCTGGGCTGGGGGCTTCAGAAAGGGCCCAGAGTACAGTCCCTTGGTTCCGGACGTGGAGTCAGCTCCCTCTCCCAGCCTCTTGCTGAGTGGCAGGATGGAGCCTGCCCCACACCACACACAGTGGCCCATGGTACCCCGTGTTTCCCTGGAATACTGTACTTAAGATGTTCTAATTATCAGGTATGAAACAGAAATGTGGGAAAGAAAAGATTCTAAGATGTTTTCACATCATAAAAGACAAATGCCCCCATCATAGCCCTATACTGCCACCCCTTTGTGTTTTCAAGGGTCAATAACCTATCCCAGGGGCCAGGCAGGGCACAGAAATGAGGTGACCCAGTGGTGGGGAAGACGGCCATTCAGAGGCCACGAGCTCTGTACAAAAGCAACTGCTGCTGATGCGTTTCAGCCAAGAGGGAATGTGGGCCCATTGTGCCCAAGCTTCTGAGTTTTCTCAACGAAAAGCTGGAAATTTGGCTTTTACTATGAATTCAATTTTTACATGTTGGCAAATAATTCCATTTTTTGAGCCAAACATGACCCATCTGATGGCCAGAGCAGGCAGCTTGGGCCTGGTACGCGTCCTGCAAGGCCTTTCTCCCCACCCAGGCAGATCCGTTCGTACTACAGACATACGCCAGTGATGTGGCTGCTATTTCTCTTTAGGATGACAGAGACACCCTCTACACAAAAGAAATTCACTTTTCTCGTGTCACGATAATTCACACATAACTCTCCAGGTCGACACTGCCATATCCACCTCCTCCATTTTCAGAGCTGGGTAATAGCTCATGGTCTGGATGTTTTGTCATGGAGACAAACAGCCCTATCGTTGGGCATCTGGGTATTTCCAGGTTCCTGCCACACAGGCAACGTCGCAGTGGACATCTCTCCACACGTAACTGGGTTGGGACTTTGCTCTTAATCTTGGTTCTCCAACAGTAGCATTAATGGGCCAATTAAATACAACACAGGGCACGTATGTAAACTTCTCTTAGACATTGTCATATTACCTTCTGAAAGGCTGTGGCAATTCCCACTCTCTCCAGCAGTGTAGGAGAGGGCCTCTGTGCCCACCTGGAAGTCATCCCTCTTTTAAATGGCTGCCAATCGGATGCATGAAAAATGGTATGGCCTTGTTGCTTTAATTTGCATTTCCCTAACTGCCAACAAGGTTGAACATGATGCCTTTTTCTAAATGTTCAAACCACTTTCCATCTGTTATCTTGTGTTAGCCTATCATATCCTGAGAAGAAGCTAGCCAGCACTGCTAGCATTATCCCTGATTTACAAGTGGAGAAACCGAGGCACAGAGCAATTAAGTGACAATCTGACATCTCACAGTGAGTGAGTGTCTTTTAAAAACAGATCTCCAGCTCTCTGCCTTTGGAAACCAGCTGTTATGAGAATTAAACAACATCTGCTAAGAAGATCATCCACAAATAGCTGGGAGTGCACACGTTCTGCTGGGTGTTGCAGGAAGTTCACAGTGGAAGGAAGGAAGGAAGAAAATGAATGAACACTTACTGGGATTTTCACAGGTACAACTTTATTCAGTCCTCTCAAATGTCTCTAAAATGTAGATATTATAGTCCCCATTTTACAGATGAGGAAATTAAGGCTCAGAGAGGTTACCTAGGATTGGACCTGAGTCTCACACTATTTTCATCACACTTTGCTGGAATTCCCAGGTGGTAATGGTAAAGAACCCACCTGCCAATGCAGGAGAAATAAGAGACACAGGTTCAATCCCTGGGTTGGGAAGTTCCCCTGCAGGAGGGCATGGCAACCCACTCCAGTATTCTTACATAGAGAATCCCCATGGACAAAGGAGCCTGGCGGGCTACAGTCCATAGGGTCACAAAGAGTCAGATATGACTAAAGCAACTTAGCATGCACACACACACACATGCACACACTCACACAGACATGCTGCCCACCCCCACCCCGTCCACTCTGTTTCCTAATCTATGAAAGAGGAAGCCGTGGCCCCTCCCTAAAGGAGGACAATACACACAATACAACAGACACAGGATGAATGTGACACAAAGAGGTGAGTGCGTGCGCACAGCACACAGGCGTGTGTAACGCAACTCCCTTTCCGCATGCTGGCTTAGGCTCTGGCGCTACTGGGCAGGCACCCTGCCCCATCCTCTCTCCTTAAACATCTATCTCCCCTTCAGAGGCACTCACACTGCCTCAGTGTCCCCCTTCTGTCGGTCAATGGCAACCAGATAATGTTCTCACTCTGCAGGATTGGCAGAGGCCACCTCGCGAGTATCCAAACACCGGGACAACCTGAGCTGCATCCTGACTCTCCCTCCTCACCTCGGGGCCAGGTGGCACGAACACTATGTCGGGGAGCACAGGCTTCAAAGGGTAAAGCAGAGTAGCCAGGACAACGTGGGTCCGTCCCGCCACTGGGTTTTCCCAGAGATCCCAGGTCTTACTCTTCCTTTGGTTCCTTTGGCCACGAGGAGGAAAGCAGAGAACAGAGGTTCGTGGCTGTGAGAAGCAGCACCTGGGCCCCCACCTCCAGGTCAGGTGTCACAATGGATGCTGCCTTTGCCTGCCAGCATTTCCTCAGTGCTGAGGCTGCAGTGAGTGGCATGGGTCCCCTGGGAGAGCCTGACCTCGTTCCACCCTATGCAACAGCTGTTCCCCAGCCTCCTGGCCCTCTGCCCTACCCTCCAGCAGAGCTACATGGCCTCCTCCACCCTGGGAGGCTGTGCCACCCTGAGCTCCCAGCAACCCTCACGTGTCCCTGCTGGACCAGGAAACCCAGACACACACCCTTCTCTGCTGGGCTTCTTGTCTGGCCTGGGATAGGTGCCAGAGACCTGCCCCAGAGGTAAGAGCAGGGTTAGAGCTGTCTGCCCTAAAATCCACTCTGGCAGGAAGCTTTCCAAAATCTCTGAAACATACCCACTGCCAAGAAGATCCAAAGCCCTCAGGCTGCCGATTTCCAGCATCTTTTTTCATGCCAAGCCCAGTACCAGGCACTGTGGGAGGATTAAGGAGCCATGAGAAGGGCTGCAAATGTGGGTGAGGTACCAAATAAGCAATAGCGCCTGTCGCTGTCTGAGGCCATGTGAACAGAGAGCTCTCAAGCCTTCCCGAAGAGCTGAGACGTGAGCTGCACAGAGTTCAGGAGGCAGAATGTCAGCGTCTACTGAGTGCCTATAATGTGCCAGCCACTGTGGCGTACAGTGTGTTCTGCATTCTGGGGCTCAGAGAGGTAAAGCTTGAGGTCACACAGCTAGTATGTGGCCAAGCCCAAGGTCTCCTAGCCTCAGCCCCAACCCTTGCTGAGCTCAGACATGTGTCCCAGGGCAGGCCTAGGGTGAGGGCCTGGTGGGAAGGCCTTGGGCAGGATCCTGCATGTACTCAGAGGCCAGGAAGTCAAGCCATGGTCCACAGCCACAGTTTATAGGAGCCAGCAGCAAGGCCAAGTGCATGTGCCAGGAAGAGGAGGCACAGCTAGGGCTGGCGAGCAGGATCCTGTTTCCTCTGTCCTTCTGTGTTGTTGGTATCTGACAGACATTGCTCTGGAACCCGTACCAAGAAGAGAATGCATGAACCACCAGGGTTGACCAAGTGCCTTCCCCTGCACCCTCATCCCTGAGAGGTTAACACCTTTGTCCCTGGAGGGAGTGGACAAAAAACTGTCCCAGATTCAAGGCAGCACCCCTGCCCACCCTGGCCTTCACCTTGTCCTGACTTCAGCCCACAAAGTCCTGCTACTCATAGAGGCCTGGGCTGAGGGCCAGCAAGGGAGGGTCTGGCAGGTGGCACAGTTACAACATCCAGGGAACTGCCCCACAGAGGAATGAACCCCCAAAATCAAATCAAAGCCTCATGTACACCTGAGAGAGCTTGTGAGCTGCAGGGAAAAGCTTCCAAGCCAAGAGTGGCCACAAGGCAATGTCTACCGCAACATTACCTGCTGTGGGCCAGGCGTGGGCATGGTGCAAAACACTGCCATACAAACTGAAGACCTGGCCAAGAGGGAGCTGGCATCCTCCCTGGGAGACCAGCACAAACAGCATCAGTGAGCAAGTTCTACAGCGTGCTGGGGCTGATACACGCCAAGGAAAGAGGAAAGCAGCGGGGCGAGAGGTCTGAGTACCACTGAAGATAATGTATGAACACATGCTTGAAGAAACAGGAGAGCAAGCCACGCTACCTGGGTAAAATGCCTTCTGGGCAGACACAACAACCTGTGCAAAGGCCCCGAGGCAAGATGCGCTAGCACCCCTGAGGATCAGTGGGGAGGCCAGTATAGCTAGCGGGGTGTACTGTGGGGAAAATCACAAGAGATGAGGGCAGGGGGCGATGGGCCCACCGTGGGCACCTCGTACACCAGGGACATAAGTCAACTGGGAGTCGTGGTCTTCAGACAGCCAAGAGGGATAAGAACGACTCAGGGGTTAAAAAGCACACTGGCTGCAGAGCTGAGGACTCACTATGAGGGGTAAGAGCAGATACAGGCAGACAGGTGTAGAGGCTATCCCAGTGACACAGGCTGCAGGGGACAGGGGCTCCGACAGGGACTCAGGCAGGGTGTCTGAGATCTGGCAGATGGGGACATTTTCAAAGTAGAACTCAGGGGGTTTTCTGCTGGAGTGGATAGAGCTGTGCCAGAAAGAGCTGAGCCAAGGGTTCTGGCCCAGGACAGGGGAAAGCTGCTGCTGGGACCGACCAGGGAGCAAGATGTGAAGCTCAGGCTGGGACGCAGTGAGTCTGGAATGGCCAGTGACCACAAGGCAGCAATGCGAGACAGGCAGGAGGACACCCTCAACTGGAGCTCAGGCCCCAGGCGGGGCTACAGATGCAGACGTGGGTGTCACCAGCACTTGAAGCCACCAGAGGGACAAGATCTCTGTGCCCCATACCTTTGAGCTGAGGCAGCTCGGCTGAGATCAAAGGAATACTTGGAATCTGTGTGCAGAGCCTAAAGACGCGTCTGCCCTCGTGGCCCAACAAGTCCAGAACTTTAGCTGAGGAAACCATCGTGGCTGAGCACAGACACTCAGCCACAGGATGTCCATGGCTGTGTTATTATGACAGTTATTTAGGACAGCCCAGACACCCTCAGGGACTGGTTCAGTGGTAGGATGTCCACAGAAAGCACACAGGATTGTGTATGGCTTCGAACATGTGTGCACGTGTGTCTGTGTGGGATGCATATACAGGACAGTTATGTGGAACAGTGGTTTTAGCTGACTGGTAAGGTTATGACTGATTTTATATTCTTCCATTTACAATTTTCATTTTCCTCATTTTCGATAATACATACTCAATGTTTTGACAATCAGAGCCCTAACTTGTGTCCACCCTACCAAAACACTGATAGGAAGCTTCTTCCTATGCTCTGCTGAGCCCTGCCCCAACCCCTCCACCCCAGGCCCGCAGTCCTCTGAATGCCAGAGGAGACCCTTAGAGCTGGGTGGGTCCTCTATGGTCTTCAGGTTAACCACACCCCTCAGCAGCTGCTCAGACCCTTCTAGGGACAGGAATTCCCTCCCTCCAGGGCAGAAGGTCCCAGCTCAGATGCCCTGCCTCTCGGCCTTCAGCCCCATGCTGCACTGCGGAGAGGAGGCCTAAGGAGGCCCATCATCAAGAGGACTCTGCCTGCTCCGCCCATGGAGACCCAAGAGCAGAAGAGTGGGCTAAAGCTGAGGCTTTGGAGACCAGGCCCAGGTCTGAAGCTTGGGCCTGTTCTGAGGGCTCTTCTTTCCCAGGGTAGGGGGCTGGGTGGAGCAGGGGGACACTAATAATTTAAAAGTAAAACGAGTGCTCTAATGTTTTTCATTCGCTCTCACACACATGCAAACTCTGTGAACTGCTGCAGGGGATGTCCCATCACCCAGTGGGGCCCCTGGCCCAACCCTGGAGGGTCCCTCCTTCCCATCCCCCCTTCCGCCGGGTAGGAGGATTCCAGATTACTCCCAACCTGCAGGGGTTTCACCAAAAGCCTCTGAACCAAACCTGAGATGAAGCCCAGGCAGCCTGGCTTCCTGGACAGACTGGAAAGCCTGCCTCTGCTTGGTGTGGAGCAAAGCCCTCTCCCCTCTTCCCAGAAACCCGCCCACTCTCGGCTCAGCTCCTGGGTGGGAGCTTCCTGTCCCCTTCTCCCACCACTCCCCACAGCAGCCCAGTCAGGAGACGCAGGGGCAGAGCGTGCACTCAGTGCACGGAGAGGCACTTTCCGTCCCCGCAAGCAAGGGGACAAGAAGGAGCCGAGCAGAGGGAGGGAAAGGGCAGGAGGGGACATCTGAGCAGCATTTCAGCTTCTCAGGAAGGAGAGATTTTCACTGCAGGGTGCCACGATGTCGTTTGAACTGTTATGAATTCCCATAAAATCAGACGCACTCAACTTTGAATAGAAATACAGAAATACACTGCAGAAATCAAAGACAATTTGGGGATTATTCACCACCACTACACACAGAGATGTTCGTGCATGCGAGGAGGCACCTGCAGACACACCATTAGGGCCACTGATGGAAAAGCCATGGTCGGTCACCGACCGCCATGCTTCAGAGTCCACACCATCCAGGCCAGGCCGCTGGCTGGGGAGGCTGCTGGGATGGGAGGACACTTACGGGGACCCCACCCAGAAAGAGGGAAAAGCCCACCTGGTGGCCATTCCGTTGTGTCCTCCCCAGAGTTCCCACTGCGTGAACCAGGGTCCAGGATAGGGGGGAGGCAGGTGAGCCAGGCAGGTCTGGGAGGGGCATAGCCTGAGACCCCCATGGTGGCATGGCAGGCGGCCCAGCATCCTCCATGGGAGGCCTGGTATCCCGAGTACCCTCAACCTATACTTCAGAAAAAAATCATCCAGCAGGAACTATATTTTATTCTGTCCTTTTTGGAAGTTACACACGGGCATGGGACACAAGTGCACAGGAGGGTGCTGAGCAGGAAGGGAGTCTCCCCTCCACTCAAGCCCACACCTTTCCAGAGGCAACCAACAATTCCTGAAGTACCGCAGGTACACGTAAGGACATAGCACATGGGTCTCTCCTCTTAAAAAAAAATCTAAGGGCTATTCATGCTATCCATTCCTAGCTGCTTCACATGAAACGTATCCTGAAGGCTGTTCTAGCGCAGTACACACAGAACTGCCTTGCTATTTTTAGCAGCTGCAGAGGGTTCTATATGAAGGGACCATAATTAACCCCTGCTGACGGACATGCTGGGCATAACAAATACTCTTTTCTAACAACTTTAGAGACGACTCTGCATGACTCTGGTGGGCATCACCAGATGGTCAATAACGAAATCAGATTATGTTCTTTGGAGCCAAAGATGGAGAAACTCTATACAGTCAGCAAAAACAAGACTGTGACCATGAGCTCCTTATTGAAAAATTCAGGCTTAAATTGAACAAAGTAGGGGAAACCACTAGGTCATTCAGGTATGACCTAAATCAAATCACTTATGATTATAGAGTGGAGGTGATGAACAGATTCAAGGGATTAGATCTTGCAGACAGAGTGCCTAAAGAACTATGGATGGAGGTTCATAACACTGTACAGGAGGCAGTGACCAAAACCATCCCAAAGAAAAAGAAATGCAAGAAGGCAAAGAGGTTGTCTGAGGAGGCTTTACAATAGCTGAGGAAAGAAAAGAAGCAGAAGGCAAGAGAGAAGGGGAAAGATATACCCAAATGGAGAAGGCCTTCTTAAATGAACAATGCAAAGAAATAGAGGAAAACAATAGAATGGGAAAGACTACAGAGATCTCTTCAAGAAAATTGGAGATATCAAGGGAACATTTCATGCAAGGATGGTCATGATAAAGGAAAGAAGTAAATGGTAAGGATCTAACAGAAGCAGAAGAGATTAAGAAGAGGTGGCAAGAACACACAGACCTATACAAAAAATCTCTTAATGACCCAGATAACCACAATGGTGTGGTCACTCACCTAGAGCCAGACATCCTGGAGTCTGAAGTGGGCCATTACTTAAGGAAGCATTACTATGAACAAAGTTACTAGAGGTGATGGAATTCCAACTGAGCTATTTCCTAAAAGAAGATGCTGTGAAAGTGCTGTACTCAATATGTCAACAAATTCAGAAAACTTGGCAGTAGCCACGGGACTGGAAAAGGTCAGTTTTCATCCCAATCCCAAAGAAAGGGCAAGGCCAAAGAATATTCAAACTACCATACAATTGTGCTCATTTCACATGCTAGCAAGGTTATGCTCAAAATCAAAAGGTTATTCCAGCGCGGCTTCAGCATTACGTCAATCAAGAACTTTCAGATATACAAGTTGGGTTTAGAAAAGGCAGAAGAACTAGAGATCAAATCGGCAACATTTGTTGGATCATGGAGAAAACAAGGAAGTTCCAGAAAAACATCTACTTCTGCTTCATTAACTATGCTAAAGCCTTTAACTGTGTGGATCACAACAAACTGGAAAATTCTTAAACAGACAGGAGTATCAGACCACCTTACCTGTCTCCTAAGAAACCTGTATGTGTTCAAGAAGCAGCAGTTAGGACTAGACATGGGACAGCTGACTGGTTCAGATATAGGAGTACAAACACTGGTTCAAAGGAGTACAAGGCTGTATACTGTCACCCTGCTTACTTAACTTATATTCAGAGTACATCATGTGAAATTCTGGGCTGAATGAATCACAAGCTGGAATCAAGATTGCTGGGAGAAACAGTCACAACCTCAGATATGCAGATGATACCACTCTAATGGCAGAAAGTGAAAAGGAACTAAAAAGCTTCTTGAGGGTCAAAGAGGAGAGTGAAAAAGCTGGCTTGAAACTCAACATTCAAATAACTAAGAAAAAAAAAAAACAAAACACCAAGATCCAGTCCCATCACTTCATGGCAAACAGAAGGGGAAAAAGTGAAAACAGTGGCAGATTTTATTTTCTTAGGCTCCAAAATCACTGCAGAGGATGACTGCAGCCACGAAATTAAAAGACACTTGCTCCTTGGAAGAAAAGCTATGACCAACCTGCTGCTACTACTGCTGCTAAGTCGCTTCAGTCGTGTGTGACCCCATAGACGGCAGCCCACCAGGCTCCCCGGTCCCTGGGATTCTCCAGGCAAGAACACTGGAGTGGGTTGCCATTCCGTTCTCCAATGCATGAAAGTGAAAAGTCAAAGCGAAGTCGCTCAGTCGTGCCCGACTCTTAGCGACCCCATGGACTGCAGCTTACCAGGCTCCTCCGTCCATGGGATTTTCCAGGCAAGAGTACTGGAGTGGGGTGTCACTGCCTTCTCCGATGACCAACCTAGACAGCATATTAAAAAGAAGAGACATCACTTTGCCAACAAAGGTCCATATAGTCAAAGCTATGGTTTTCCCAGGAATCATGTATGGATATGAGAGTTGGACCATAAAGAAGACTGAGTGCTGAAGAACTGATGCTTTCGAATTGCGGTGCTGGAAAAGACTCTTGAGAGTCCCTTGGAAAGCAAGAAAATCAGACCAGTCAATCCTAAAGGAAATCAATCCTGAATATTCACTGAAAGGACTGATGCTGAAGCTCCTATACTTTGGCCACCTGATGCAAAGAGCTGACTCTGGAAAAGACCTCCATGCTGGGAAAGACTGAAGGTAGAAGGAGAAGCGGCAGCAGAGGAAGAGATAGTTAGACCGCATCACTGACTCAATGGACATGCATCTGAGCAAACTCCAGGAGAGAGTGGAGGACAGAGGAGCCTGGAGTGTTGCAATCCATAAAATCACAAAGAGCTGGACACAACTTAGAGACTGAACAACAATGGCGATGTACATTTAGTTTGTTTTAAACCTTTGCATTAATGAATGAAACCACAATGAATATTCTTATT
This sequence comes from Bos grunniens, assembly GCF_055505025.1. Classification (NCBI taxonomy): domain Eukaryota; kingdom Metazoa; phylum Chordata; class Mammalia; order Artiodactyla; family Bovidae; genus Bos; species Bos grunniens. The sequence goes on from NC_141192.1 coordinate 18,655,938, forward strand.
TCCATGTCTACATACATATGTGAAGTAAGAGATTTTCATATTTTTATAGGTGTTGACAAACTGTTCTCCAAAAAGGGTGCACTAAATCGCACTCCCTCCAACAATTAAGAAAGGGCGTTTCCCCATACCGTCACCAGCACCAGGGACTCATTCTTTTTTTATTTCAGAAAAGGCAGCTGAGAGTCATGATCCTCAGATCCCCAGTCCCACTAGGGCTGGGAGGAAGAACAGAGTTGATCAAAGTCAGCTTTCTCCTAGCTCCCAACTCACCATCAGAGAACAGGCAACAGACACTGGCCCAGCTCTGGCATGTTGCTAAAATCTGCACCCTCTACCCCAAGGGGCACTGCCAGTCACCACACCCTGTGCTCTCCCTCTGTGCCTGGGTCAGGCTGTTTTCTCCATCCAGAGCACCACCTAGGCGCACCCAGCATAACCAGCCTCTCTTCAATGTCCAGCTCTAATGCCGTATCTTCCAGGAAGGCTTCCCAGACCTCTGCTGGAAGTGAGATCCTCAGCTCCCCTCATCCTTCATACGTTTTTGGAGACAGCTATCCCAGCCACCAGGGTTAGTTAGACTTTCACACATCCTCCTTCTGCAAGAAGACCCTCAGTTCCTTGCAAGCACAGTCTACCACATACAGCCATCTGCCAACTTAACATCTCCTCTTGGTGTGTCTCTAACATTTAACTCATCCGACAGTAAGCCGATTTCTTTTCCAAAGGTTCCCCTCCTTGTCTTTCCTATCTCAGTAAATCCACTTCCATTGATACATTCTTTTAATTTTTTGATTAATTCAGTTAACCGATATCTTTCATGCATCCAGTAAGCGGCACTTTCCTTCCTATACCCTTCGTCACCATATTTCAGGCACACTACCTACTTATCAGTCTCAACTCTGCCAGGTTCATCCCTGTCCCCGGTCATCACTGTGGATGACCAAATTACTGGTCCCAACCCTTCACTCTGCATAGGATTGAGCATCTGCACCCATGCTGGGATCTCACAGTAGGCAGAGGATGCTGTTCCACCCTCGATGCTGGGCTTGACCACGTGACTCGCTTTGACAAACGGATGCTTTGGCTAACCTCCCTATGAGCAGAAGCACAGTTTTTATGCAGAGGGCTTGCCTCCTGAGCACCTGCCTTTCAATTTGAGAAGAACATCCCTCAGGCAAAGTGAGCAGACTGAACCCACAGAGGGCCCAGAATCAGGCTCAGTCCCGTCAGGCCTCGGCTTGCTGACCCTCCCCAATTGGCCCATAGACACATGAGTAAAAGTAAATGATTGTTGTGATGGTTTGTTATGCAGCTTTACTGAGGCGGTAAATGACTGATACCAGCACTATGAAATGTATATAACCATAGGAGAAAACACAGAGGGAAATCCTCTTGCCATTGGATTTGACTATAACATCAAAAGCACAGGCAATAAAAGGATAGATAAATTGGACTTTATCAAAATGAAAAACTTGTGTGCATCAAAGGACGCTATCTACAAAGTAAAATGGCCAACCTGCAAAAGATATTTGCAAATCACATATCTGATAAGGGATTAATACCTGAAGTATATAAACAATTCCGAAACAGCTTTTGAGTCAGGCTATATTCCACACTGTGTTTTTTATGAAAGTCCCCTCTAGTATGAATGGTACAGCTTTTTGGGAGGCCATTTGGCACAATAAAACTCTAACCTTAAAAACACTCACACACCTTTTGACTTTGCAGTTCCACAAGCAGGAATTCCGCTAAGGAAACTGTCAGAATCGTGGCACAAAGGTTGGTTTTGAGGATGTTTGTGGCAGCACTGTTTATGCTCATAAAAACAGGCAAGTCAATGATCAATGACAGAGGTTTTACATGAGCAAGTTAGGGAGGTTTCATATAGGCACCGATGAGGCAGCCACGGAAAACCACGTCTTCAGAGAATGTTTATCAACAAGGAAAAATGTTCACTGCAAACTGTTAAACAGAAAACACAATCTACAAGACTATGCAAAGCGTGTTACCGTGTTGGAAAAAAATGATAGATGTATATATCTGTAGAGAAAACAAACAGCAGCAATACAGTAAACACAATAAAAGCAGTACCTTTATCTTATTTTTGTGTAGTGAGATAACACGTGGTTTTTCTGTCCTTAATGTTTTTCTGTATTTTCTTAGCTATCTGCATTGAGGTACTAATAGTATTTAAACAAAGCACCAAATACTCCATCTAAAAACAAGCTAGTAATCAAGACCGTAAGGTTCTGGCATTGAGAGAGACTTACAGATCAGAACAGAACTGATGCTCCAGAAAGAAAACTATATGTCTATGGTCAACTGATTTTCAACAAAGGGGCCAAGTCCATCTAACTGTCTTTTCAACAAATGGTACCGGGGCAACTAGATAGCAAGGTGCAAAAGAATAAAGTTGGGCCCTGACTCACTCCATCTACAAAAATCAACTCAAAATGGATCAAAAACCTAAATGAAAGAGCTAAACTCATCAAAGAAAAACAGGTGTAAACCTTCATGACCTTAAATTAGGCAACGGTTTCTTAACCATGACACCAAAAGCATAAGCAACATAAGAACAGTAGATAAGTTGGGCTTCATAAACATTAAAAATATGTATACTTCAAAGGACACTATCAAGAGAGTGGAAAGACAACACAGAATGGAAGAAAATGTGTAAATCATACATCTAACAAGGGACTTATCTAGAGTATATAAAGAATTCTTACAACCTAATAGTGAAAAGATGAATCACTCAATTAAAAAATGGCCAAAGGATCTGAACAGACATTTCTCCAAGGAAGATGTATAAATGGCCAATAAGCTCATGAAAAGATGCTCAGTGTCATTGGTCATGAGGGAAATGCAAATCAAAACCATGATGAGCTACCCTTTCACACTCACGAGTACAGCTGTAATCAAAAAGACAGATAACAGCAGTGTTGGAGAGGATGTGGAGAAATTGAACCCTCCTACATTGCTGATAGGAATGTAAAACGGTGCAGCCACTTTAATATAGTCTGGCTATTCCTCAAACTACTACAGAGTTATCATAAGACCCAGCAATACCCCTTCTAGGTATACAGCTAAGAGACATTAAGACCTATGTCCACATAAGTCCACACAGAAACTTGAACATTCAAGCATTATTATTCTTAACAGTCAAAAGGTGAAACAACCCAAATGTCCATTAATGGACAAATAGATAAACGAAACATGGTCTATCCATTCAATGGGATATTATTCAGGCACAAAAATTAACAGAGTACTGATACAACATAGATGAACCTTAAAATCATCATGTTAAGTCAAAGAAGCCAGTCACAAAAGACCATGTGTTATATGAGTCTACCTATATGAAATGTCTGGCCAGAAAAGATAAATCTGTACAGACAGGACATAGATTAGTGGTTGCTTAGGGTTGAAATGATGGAAGGATGCAGGGGTGATAGCTAAAAGGTATGGAGTTTCTTTTGAAAAGGATGAAAATGTTCCAAAACACACTGTAGCAAAGGTTGTACTTTTCTGTGAATGTACTAATAACCACTGAATTGTGGACTCCAAGTGGGTAAATAGTACCATATGTGAACACCATCTCAATAAAGCCGTTTAAAATGCAAAAACTAAATTTAGAAAGAAAGCAAACTAGTGTAGAAACTGAAGTGTGTCAGAAGGTAAGCCAGTTAACTTGCCAAGTTCGACCGCCATGCAGACCCTTCTGCTTGCCTCCCTGGGCCCTGCCTCCCGCCTCCAATCCAGGAGGTGGCTTGGCCTCACCTAGCCCCATCTTGCCACCCCTGAGGTCCATGCCCCGTGATGAGCCAAGCTGGGCCAGGCAACCCATGTTGCAGACACAGACACTGAGTGCCATAGGGCTGCCTTGTCTTCAGCCTGAGAGCCAGGGATGGAAACGGAGAGTTCTGAGCATAGCCTTTGGAAAATCCGGACCAGCCTCTGTGAAGGGCGAAGTGGACTTGGTTTTCCCAGCTCTGCTTTTTTCTGCCTCTCAGATGCTGACCACCACCCTGCCCCCAGACAAGTCAAGACCATTTGCTCGGGGACCAGGGGGCAGTCAGGGGACTGTGGGTGGGACCATGTTCAATCTCTGTTGCGTAGTTCACTGCCGTCCCCGATTCAGGGGGGTGATCATTCTCATCAGACAGATGGAGGGGTCCACATCTGTTCCAAGTCTCCACCTCCTTCTGCCCTTTAACCCTTTCCACTCTTGCCTCTTATACCCCAAAACCTACCCCAAAGAGTCTGGAATGCTGGGCAGCCATCACCCAGCAATTTCCATGCTGCATCCTGAGGCACGACCCCCAACTCTAGGCAGCTGCCAGGAGGACATCTCTGCAGATTTTAACTCTGCAAAGGCTTTCTGTGAACGTGACTGCAAATCTAGACAGGCAGAGGTTTGGGCCATTTTACCAAGGAGGAGGCTGAGCGCTGAGAGGATCAACTGTATGCTGAAAACTGGCCAAGGGGTCAGATGGCCAAGTCCAGGCCTCTTCCTTGGCACTGGACCCCAGAGAGCTGCAGAGAGTGAAGGCGAGAGAGAGAGCATGAAGGTGCCCACTTCCTGCTGTGGTCTCACTCACAGGAAGCATGAGAGTCCAGGCCAGGGTGGGCGCAGTCTTAGGAGATGGGTAGGGAAGGCTCCAAGCCAGCCTCACTCCTAGGAAAGGCCCCTGCCAGGCTCTTCATCTCCATGTTCACAGCTTAACAACTGGGAGCCCATTCACATTCTTTCTCTCTCTCCATCTCCCGCTGTGAGTTAGCCACACTGGTTCCCTCGCCTGCCCTCCACCCTACCCGCTCCAGGACGCCCTCCATGACAGTCTCCCGTCTCTCACGGACACCGGTTCAACACTGAGCCTCTCCTCCTCATCCTTAGGCGCAAACAGGAGTTATCAATCACAGGGCAGACATAAATCACAGGGTGACCCCCGGGCAAGGCTGCGGGTCTCTCCAGGCTTCAGTGTCCTTGCCTGCAGAAAGCCACTTAGGACGTCACAGCTCGTGCCCTTGCTGGGGCATCTCCATGCCCAGAGCTCCTCCCTCCCACCTGGCCACACGGGGACTCCATTGCCAGGAAGAGGCTGAGATGCCACCTCCCCTGAGGAGTCTCCCTTGACCCCAAGCCTCCCAGGCAGAAGGGCCCCCATCCTCTATCTAGGATTCCTGTTGTATGACTCACTCTGTTTTAAAGCACTTGACAAGGGCATGCGAGTTCCTGTTTCTGTGCTAACCATGCTGAGCGCCCCTTCCCAGCCAGCCCGAGCCTGTGCATAGTAGGAGCACAGCCAGCCTGAGCCTGTGCATAGTAGGAGCACAGCCAGCCTGAGCCTGTGCATAGTACAAGCACAGCCAGCTCGAGCCTGTGCATAGTACGAGCACAGCCAACATTCCAGGAAGAAATGGATGTAGATGCAGTCCCTTCAGCTTGAGCAGCCTGAGGCTGTGATGCAGGGAAGGCCCAGGCCCGAGCGCCACCAGCCAGCAGGAAAGTGACTCTCAGTCAAGTCCACGTGGTGGAAATGGGGCCCCCAAACAGGGCTGGGATCCCCAGCTTAAGGAACGGGAGGAGGGAAGGTAAGACCAAGCTGATAGTTTTCCTTGTAAGTTAAGTGATTAATCTTTTCCAGATTGTTTGTGACAGCTACTCCCCCCCCCCCAGATAATTCTGTGAGACGCTGTTCAGTTGCCTTTATGCTTATTAATATCACAACTCCTGAAGGGAGAAAGGGGAGCCCAGTGCAGGCTTCGTGGGGAAGGAGTTTTGGACCCTCGACCAAGAGCTCAATGAGGAACTCAGGTAACGCAAAACTGTCTCACTATGGGGTAGGGAGAAAGGGACCATTCCACACAGGGACCTTCAGGAGACTGGAAGGAGACACCTGTACTCAAATCCCTGCTCAGCCTCAGTTTCCCCTCTGTATAAACCGAGAGAATAGCACCACCACATTGGCAGCCATCGTGAAGATTAAATGCACGCCTTCGAGCGTGCCTCACCCATGGTGAGCACCCACTAGATTCAAATGTGCTCTGCCTTGCTCCACCCTCAGTCCCCGTCTCTTCTGCCTGATTCACAGAACACTGACAACAGGAGCAGTAACGCCCGTCACACGTGTAGGACACGCCACTGTCATGCGCATCGCAGCCCGGTTCCAGCCCGCCAGGATTGCGGGTCCCGAGGGATCAGGCACCGGGTGGTCTCAGAGGACAGAGAGCACCATCCGTCCTGGCTGCCCCGCTCAGTGCTGCCTTTTAGGTCACCTGACTCTCCCAGCACCTTGCAGGTGTCAACGGCACCCACTCTTCCAGATGGTGAGACTGAATCTCAGGAATGATAAGAGGCGTGGCCCCAAAACCCCTGAAGCGCTTGAACCTCAGTTCAACCGACTCAACTAGGAATTGGTTTAGGTGAGCCCGGAATCTGTCACCTCCTGCCACAGCTTTCCCTACCTCCCCCATCCCACTCCCCAGCAAACAGACCCTGCCAGAGAGGCTGAATCACCCTGCCAGAGGTGCTAGCTGGCTGTCCCTCTGTCATCCATTGCTAACCTCTGCTCAGATGTGTCCATCACCAAGACCCAGCCAAGGACAGCTTTCCTACTTCACCTTCCTCCTCCAGGGATGAAGGACTTGCCCCGAGCCTGGGGCAGGTAGTGATTTCAAACCCAGCCCCAGCTGCAATGCATGGTCAGCCATTGGTTGTCACTGAGTCCCAGCTCTATAGGGGCACAAAATCCACAGCCAGTTCCTTTTTCTCTGTTTACAGGTAGCTTAGCCATCACCTCCTCTGGGCAGTCTTGTCTGATTCTACCAGCTAGGCTGCAGCATGAAGCTGTGCCCCTCACTGTTACAGCACACCACACACTGTGTGTGTACACACATCTGTCTCCTCCACTGGTCTCTGGAATCCCCTAGAATCAGGGCCCTGCCTTATTCACTTTGGTTGCTCTGGAGCCTAACATGGGGTTGTCATAGCACAGGAAGAGTTCAATATTAGGTATTGAAAATATGCAAGAATAGAGGGAGGGAGGAAGCAAAGGAGAGAAAGTAGAGGAGCAGAGCACAGCTGCTTGTCCCAAAGAGAGACTACAATTTGGCAGAAAGATGGAAAAAAGAGAGCGGAGACTACAGTGGGTGTGTTCCATGGCAAACACTCCCGGAAATTCTGAAGGCAGTCCCCTCTGCTCCCCACAACCCACACCTGCTCAGGAAAGGAAGTTAAGAAGAGGGGGCCCGGGGCTGTGGTAGGGAGGGGCAGATGAGCATACTCTCCTCTCCTCTCTGGGCTTCCACTTTCCCATCTATGAAATGGGGATCCAATTTCCCAAAGGCAGGACAAAAACATGGAGAACTGACAGCAGATCCTTTGAGCAGGAAAACCACCTATGTCAGGGCAGGAGGCCATCAAGGAGGTTCAAGGTGCTGGGAGCTGCTGGGGCCCCCCCTCACGCCAAGCACTTTCCTTCCTCACACAAAGAACACTGGACACCTGGGGCAGAAAACTAGAACCAGAAGAAACCCAGAGATTCCCGGCAGACGTTCCACTTTGCAGATAAGGAAACGGGCCCAGGAGGGAGGCGGGAAGGTATTAACACATGCTGAGTGTGCCTGTCGTGTGCTAGACTTTCTGTAAAATGTCATAGATCCTTCCCACTGCCTATGAAGGGGCCTTACTGACCCATCCTACTGAGGAAGAGGCTGGGGCTGAGGACGCCTCTACAGCGTCCTCCTTTCTAGACTTTGAACCTGAACTTGTATGCCTCCAGTGACAGAAAGCTCACTACCTACACAGGACACATTCCCTCTCTGGACAGCTTGGTTAATTAGGAAGTCCTTCCTCTTATTGAATAAAACACTTCTTTTAAAGACCCAGAGGTTTTATGTGGTTTTTGGTTCACTCTGTCCACACTTGCTTCCATCTAGCTCTTCACACACCCTCTTTCTCACCATCCCCCACCCCAACCTCTTAATTTATCTCCTGACCCTCCCCAATTCCTTGTCCCCAGTACCCACTTTCTAACCTTTACTAAGGACATCTTTTTTAAAACACTCAATTTAAGAAAAAATTTTTCACATCTGTATGAGCAATACACAAATCATAATTCTTAAAAATAACAAATTGCAGGCCAGAGTAATCATAAATAAATTGATATTGATAAATAAGCTTTTCTCTAGAGCAGTAGGTGGTTTATTTTAATCTAATGAGTTTTGTATTTTCCCAGCTTTCAGATTCCATGATGAAAGGCTGTCTGCAATAGAATTACGACGCTCTCCGAAATATTGTAATTTAATGCCTCATTTTGTCAAGACTTTCTTGAAAATGAGATTTGTTCCTAGTGAAGAATTTTACTCAGCTCTTTCCCATATGCCCCCACTCTCCTCTCTGGGCATACGGGTTCTCCTTAGGCCGGGCCTGGAATGGGGGATGGAAAGAGGGAGAGAAGCCAGGTTAAACACAGGGGTCAGAAAAGGAGTGGAGAGGACCATTCCTGGCAGACACAGTCTTGTTTGCAGCTAAATAGCTCTCATTGCCCGCTCTGTGCCTCTGTACTGCCTCCTGCAAACAGGGCGAGGCCACCCTGCCCAGACCTCATCCTTCCTTATGAGATGCTCAAAGGGCTCTTCTCTGGGGGTTGATAGAATAGGGTACAGACCTGAGACCCCTACAGAGAGGACAGAAAACCGATCCCACGGGCAGGAGAGAAGCAGAATCTAAAGCTACGAGGGAAACTAACAAGGCTATTTGTAGAGAAGCCTTTGGGCTCATTTAGTTGAGTGCCCTCCAGGGACAGGGAGCTCACCACCATATCAACCAGGCTGGTGCACTGTTAAATGCACAGTTGCCAGGTAACTGGAGGGAACTTTTGATAGAGCTGGTTCCAAGAAACACTGAAAGGAACAGAACAAGAGGTCAAAAGAGCAGCCAGACCAGCTGGACTCACATCCCAACTGCCCATGTGGGTATGTGAGCTTGCCTGAGCTGCTTAACTCCTATGGGCTCAGTTTCCTACATCTCTGAAATGGAGATAATAATAGTACATATTCATAGGGTTGCTACAAAGATCAAATGAAGTAATACATGTCAAATACTCAGAATACAAGCTCACATACAATAAGCTCTCAATAAGTGGTATTAATAGTGTTACTATCCCTGGTGACTCAAATTGTAAAGAATCCACCTGCAATTCAGAAGACCTGGGTTTGATCCCTTCATTGGGTATATTCCTTGGAGTAGGGAATGGCAACCCACTCGGGTGCCTGAAGAATTCCATGGACAGAGGAGCCTGGCGGGCTACAGTCCATGGGGTTGCAGACAGTCGGACACAACTGAGCAACTAGCTCTTTCACTATCACCGTCAACACGTGTGTACACAGACTACTTGAGAGGACACCCAGAAACCGGAAACTGACCACCTCTGGGAGCGGAACCTGGGTGGCTGGAGGAGAGAGGGAAAAGAGAGAGATCTCACTGCATTCCATTCGGGGCCTTTTGAAGTTTCTGCATGCTGAAACATCCCATGGACAAAGGAGCCTGGCAGGCTACAGTCCACGGCGTCACAATAGAGTCAGACCCAACTTAGCGACTCAACAACAGCAACAACATGCCTATATTACCTACCTGAAAATAAAGTTGTAGAAACAAAAGTTACTCTGGTACTTCAAAAAAGAAAGACAAATTTTCTCTTTTAATGGACCCCAAGCTGCCTTCCAGGAGCTTTCACTCTCTGGGCTTAGAGCCTCCAGAATCACACAGTCAACTTCTGCCCTGTGAAGCACACCACTCATTTGCACAACAGACCTGTCCTGAACACCAGCCCCAAACTGCTAGAGGCAAAGAACTCAAGGGAGGCCAAGCCAGACCCCATCCCTGTTGCCTGGAAGGTGAGAGGGACACTCAGCCTCACCATCACCACCCTAGGTCTCCCAGGCGAAACTCTTGTGTGACACGTCTCTCCTACTTGGCCCACGTTCTCTGAAGAGCTGCCCTTTGTACCTGAACTGTTTCAGGTCCCTACTTTTGATTTTAAAATTAGGCAAGATGACTACTTAATGATACACGTGATGGAGGGTTTAGGGGTGAAGTGAGCCAGTTACACAACTAACTTTGAATACAGCCCTAAAGAAATGGTTTGATGGATACATACATGATAAATGAAATGCAACAAAATGTACACTGTAAAATCCCCAGTGGTGGGTACATGGGTGTTCACGGTACAGGTCTTTCAAACTTTCTGCATTTGAAAATCTGTATGATAAAACTGGGTGAAAAGGAAGAGAATTTAAAACCACATGAAACTTTTGACATCTAGGTGACTCTCCAATGGCCTTGTCCTATGGATTGGGGACTTTCAGAGAAAACTAGAAAGAGAGACAAATCTACAATTGTAATAGAAGATGTCAACACATATTTCTCAAAAATGGATAGAAAAAGTATAAAACAAATCAGAAGGATACCAGCATCTAATCAGCCTGACTTACGTATCTGACCTCACTGAGAAAATGAAAACTGCGTACAACTACAGAATAAACACTCTTATGAAGCAATGGAGAATTTACCAAAATCCTACATTCTGGGCCATAAAGTAACTTTCAAAACATTTCAAGGAACTGAAATCATTCAAAGTGTGTTCTCTAATCATAGCATATTAAGCTCAAAAACAAGCATAAAAAAATGAGGAAATCCCCAAATGTTTGGAAATAAAGCAATGTCTTTCTAAGAAATCACAAATCAAAGAAGAAACTGCAACAGAAATTAGAAAATATTTTGAGCCTTAAAATAATTAAAATATAACATTAAAATTTGTGACATATAACTTTTTTGCTTGGAGGAAATTTTATAGCCTTAAATTCAGATTTTCAAAAAGAAGAAAATCCAAAGCATAATAATCCACGTATCTATCTTGAAACATGTTTTAAGAAGTAAATTAAACTCAAAGAAAGTTAAAAAAAATTTTAATTTACTAAAGAAAGGAAATGAAATATAAAACAAAAATCAGTAAATTAAAGGTTGATTAAAAAATCAGTAAATTAAAAGATCAAATTGCCAACATTTATTGGATCATAAAACAAGAGAATTCCAGAAAAACATCTACTTCTGCTTTGTTGACTATGCTAAAGCCTTTGACTGTGTGGATCACAACAAACTGTGGAAAATTCTTAAAGAGATGGGAATACCAGACCACCTTACCTGCCTCCTGAGAAACCGCGATCAGGAAGCAACAGTTAGAACCATACAAGAAACAACAGACTGGTTCCAAACTGGGAAAGGAGTACGTCAAGGCTGTATATTGTCACCCTGCTTATTTAACATAAATGCAGAGTACATCGTGTGAAATGCCAGGCTGGATGAAGCACAAGCTGGAATCAAGATTGCCAGGAGAAATATCAATAACCTCAGATATGCAGATGACACCACCCTGATGGCAGAAAGTGAAGAGGAACTAAAGAGCCTCTTGATGAAGGTGAAAGAGGAGAGTGGAAAAGCTGGTTTAAAATTCAACATTCAAAAAACGAAGATCATGGCATCCGGTCCACTCATTTCATGGCAAATAGATGGGGAAAAAGTGGAAACAGTGAGAGACTTTATTTTCTTGGGCTCCAAAATCACTGCAGATGGTGACTGCAGCCATGAAGTTATAAGATGCTCCTTGGAAGAAAAGCTATGACCAATCTGGACAGCATATTAAAAAGCAGAGACATTACTTTGCCAACAAAGGTCCGTATAGTCAAAACTATGGTTTTTCCAGTAGTCATGTAAGGATGTGGGAGTTGGACCATAAAGAAGACTGAGTGCCAAAGAACTGATATTTTTGAACTGTGGTGTTGGAGAATACTCTTGAGAGTCCCTTGGACTACAAGGAGATCCAACCAGTCCATCCTAAAGGAAATCAGTCCTGAATATTCATTGGAAGGACTGATGCTGAAGCTCCAATACTTGAGGTAATAATAATTTCTAATGAGAGTCAGCTCATTAGAAAAGATCCTGATTCTGGAGAAGATTGAAGGCAGGAGAAGAAGGGGATGACAGAGGACGAGATGGTTGGATGGCATCACTGACTGAACATCATCACTGAACATGAGTTTGAGCAAGTTCTGAGAGATGGTGAAGGACAGGGAAGCCTGGTGTGCTGCAGTCCACGGGGTCGCAAAGAGTCAGACATGACTGAGTGACTGCACAACAACAAAAAAAGGTGATTCTCTGAAAAGACTAACAAGACTAACAAATCCAGTGATCAGCATGACAATGAAAAAAATGAGAGAGACGGCATATATTACCAGTGTCATGAATAAGAAAGTCTCACTGCAGATTCTACAAAGTATAGAGACTACAATACAATAACGAAGGAGATACTATGAATACTTTGTCAATTCATATAAAAATGTATACAAAGTAGGTAAAGTCCTCAAAAAGTACAACTTACCAAAACGGACACATGAAAACACAGAAATATAAATAGTTCTATTTTTCTAGATATACTGAAATTGTAATCAAAAACCTTCCCACTAGGCCTTCCTTGGTAGCTCAGCGGTAAAGAATCTGCCTGCCAATGCAGGAGACACGGCTTCAATCCCTGATCTGGGAAGATCCTACATGCTGCAGAGTAACTGAGCCTGCGCGTCACAACTGCTGAGCCTGTGCTCTAGAGCCCGGGAGCCACAGGTACTGAGGCCCATGTGCGCCAGAGCCCATGCTCCACAACAGGAGAGGCCGCCACAGTGAGAGCCTGAGCACCACAGCCAGAGAAGAGCCCCCACTCGCCAGGACTAGAGGAAAAGCCTGTGCAGCAGTGAAGACCCAACGCAGCCAAACATAAATAAATTCTATTTTAAAAAAATAGCCTTTCCTTTAAGAAACATAAGCTCATGTGGCTTCTCTGCTTAATTTTCCTAAATTTGAGGAAAAACATAATACAAATTTTATCCAAACTCCTACAGAGAAACAGAAAAAGAAGGAACAGTTCCCAATTTATACCACAAAGCCAGCACAACTTGATACTATAATCTGATAAAGATATCAGAAGAAAGGCAAATCATAGGTCAATCTCTTTTATGAACACAGATGAAAAAAATATTTTAAGGAATACTAATAATTCACATGCAAAATATGGTCAAGAGAAGCCATTAAATCTAGTCCAATAGCTTCCAAGGGATTATGAAGAGAATATCAAGACAAAGTTGGATTTATTCCAGGAACGCAAAGTTGGTTAACTTTTGAAAATCAATTCATGTAATTCAGCATATTAACAGGAGAAAGAAGAAAAATTAAATGATCACTTCAAATAGATGCAAAAATACATTTGATAAAACTCCATACACACTTATAATTTTTAAAAAACTCTCTGCAAAGCAGAAGAGGCCAGATACGAAAAACCCACAGCTAACATCACACTAAATAGCTAAAGACATCCTTGAGATCAGGAACAAAACAAGGATACCCACTATACCACTTCCATTCAACATAATATTGAAAGCTCTAGCCAGAGTAACTGAGCAATAAATTCCCAATTCCAAACTGGAAAGAAAGAAGTAAAATTATCTCCATGCACAGATGACATGACCATATATAAAGAAAACTCTAAAGATCCCATTTAAAAACTGTTGGAGCTAATAAATAAATTCAGCAGTTGCAAGATACAAAATCAACTCATGAAAATAAGTTGCTTTTCTACACACCAGCGATGAATAACCTGAAGACAAAATTAAGAAAACAATTCCATTTACAACAGCATCAAAAAGAATAAAATGCTTAAGAATAAACTTAACCGAGGAAGCAAATGACCTGTGCACTGAAAACTGTAAAACATGCTGATAGAAATCAAAGACACAAATTAAGGGGGAGACATCCCATGTTCATGGATGGGAAGACTTAATATTGTTAAAATACTATCCTTAATATTAAGATAAAATATTACCCATAGCAATCTACAGATTTAATGCAATCTCTATCAAAATGCCAATGATGTTTTCTGCAGAAATAGAAAAACCCATCCTAAGATTTGTGTGGAATTTCAAATAGCCAAAACAATCTTGAAAAAGAACAATGTTGGAGAATTCATACTTCTTGATTTCAAAACTTGCTACAAAGTTACATTAATCACAACAGTGAGGTAAGGACATTAATACAGACCAGTGGAATAGAACAGAGAGTACAGAAATAAATCATCGCATATACTGTAAACACATTTTTGACAAGGGTGCCAAGATCATTCAATGGGGAAAGGGCAGTCTTTTTCAACAAATGATCCTGGGAAAACTGAATGACCACAAGCAAAAGCTGGACTCTTATAACATACACAAAACTTAAAAAAAAAAAATAGATCAAAGACCGAAATATAAGAACTAAAACTATAAACTTCTTAGGTGAAAATCTTTATGATATTGGATAGGCAATGATTTCTTGGCTATGACACCAAAAACATAGGCAACAACAATAACAAAAAAGATAAACTGGATTTCATAAAAATTAAAAACTTATGTATATCAAAGGATACTATCAACAGAATGGATACCTATAGAATGGGGGGAAAATTTATATTCTGATAAGGGATTATATCCAGAACATATAAAGAATTCTTACAACTCAACAACAAAAATATAAGCAGCCCAATTCAAAAATAGCTTTGCAAAGTACTTGAATATATATTTCTCCATAGAAGATATTAAAATGGCCAATTAAGAGATACTCATCACTAGCCATTGCTGCTGCTGCTGCTGCTAAGTCACTTCAGTCGTGTCCGACTCTGTGTGACCCCATAGACGGAAGCCCGCCAGGCTCCCCCATTCCTGGGATTCTCCAGGCAAGGACACTGGAGTGGGTTGCCATTTCCTTCTCCAATGCATGAAAGTGAAAAGTGAAAGGGAAGTCGCTTAGTCATGTCTAACTCTTAGCGACCCCATGGACTGCAGCCCACCAGGCTCCTCCGTCCATGGGATTTTCCAGGCAAGAGTGCTGGAGTGGGGTGCCATTGCCTTCTCCGTCACTAGCCATTAGGAAAATGCAAGTCAAAATCTCAGTGGGATACCACTTCATACCCATTAGAATGGCTATTATAAAAAATATTAATAATAAAAATAACAAGCATTTGTGAATATATGGAAAAAATTGTAGCACATTGCTGTGGGCACATACAATCAAGCAACTTCTGTGGAAAACAGTGTGATGATTCCTCAAAAAACTAAATGTAGAATTATTTATGATAATTTCACTCCTAAATATATACTCAAACAGACTGAAGGCATGGACTCAAACAGATATTTGTACACTGATGTTCTTAGTAGCACTATTCACAATAGCTAGAAAGTAGAAACAATCCAAATGACATCAATGGATGAATAGATAAATGAAATATGGTATATGCATACAATTTAGCTATTATTCCACCTTAAAAAAAGGAATTCTGAGACATGCTAAACATGAATGAACCCTGAAAGCATGCTAACCAAGCCAGACACAAATTACAATTATTATATGACTCCACTTACATAAGATACCTAGAAACAGGCACATTTACAGAGACAGAGAACAGGTTGCCAGGGCCTGGAAGGAGAGAAAATGGGGAGGTACTGTCCAATGGTTACAGAGTTTACAGAGCTTTTGTTTGAGACGATTAAAAGTTTGGAAATGGACAGTGATGGTGCGTACAACACTGTGAATTTTATTAATGCCAATGAAACGTATACTTAAAATGGTAAATTTTATATTATATGTATTTCCCCACAGTTTTTAAAAAATAATGGAAAAATTTTCCTAATATGATAAACTAGATCTGCAAAAAACTTACAACAAACATCATACTTAACGGTGAAACATTGAAAGTTTTCACGATACCAGAATCAAAATAAGGATGCCCACTATTACCACGTCTATGCAATATTATTTTGGAAGACTTAGCCATTGCAATAAGGCAAGAAAAAATACATAAATATTGGAAAGGAAGATATAAAATTGTTATTATTAATTGAAAACATGATTGTGCAGGTTAAAAAAAATCAAAGATTCTATAGATAAACTATTGGGTATAATAAGTAAATTTAACAAAGATTGTTGGATACAGGTCAATATTTTAAAAATCAATGGTACTTGTATATGTCAGAAACAAATAATTAGAAATGAAAAAAACCTTTAAATATCACTTATAATAGTAGCAAAAGCATAAAACATATAGAAATCAATCTAATAAAAGAAATATAAGACTTCTATGTGCTCAGTCACTTCACTCATGTCTGACTCTTTGTGACCCCATGGACTGTAACCCACTAGGCTTCTTTGTCCATAGGATTTTCCTGGCCAGAATACTGGAGTGAGTTGCATGCCTTCCTCCAGGGGATCTTCCCGACCCAGAGATCGAAACTGCGTCTCCTGCACTGCTGCTGCTGCTGCTGCTGCTGCTAAGTCGAATCAGTCGTGTCCAACTCTGTGCGACCCCATAGACGGCAGCCCACCAGGCTCCCCCGTCCCTGGGATTCTCCAGGCAAGAACACTGGAGTGGGTTGCCATTTCCTTCTCCAATGCATGAAAGTCAAAAGTGAAAGTGAAGTCGCTCAGTTGTGTCTGACTCTTAGGGACCCCATGGACTGTAGCCTACCAGGCTCCTCTGTCCATGGGATTTCCCAGGCAAGAGTACTGGAGTGGGGTGCCATTGCCTTCTCCCTCCTGCACTGCAGGCAGGTTCTTTACCACTGAGCCACCAGAGAAGCCATAAGACTTCTACACAGACAACTAAGAAACATTCTTGACAGAAACTTATTAAGACCTGGGAAAAATGGAGGAGTATATTTTACTCATGGATCAGAAATTCAGCATTATAAAGATGTCAATTTTCCTCAAACTGATCTACATATTGTTGATACAGTCTCAATCAAATCTCAGCAGAGTCTTTGTGGAATTTCAAAAGTGGATTCTAAATTCATACGGAAATGCAAAGAGCCAAAATGAAGAATAAAGCTACAAAATGTATACTACTAGATACATCAAGCTAGTAATTATATTATAGTATTTGTATTGCTAAAAGGACAGTCAGATATACCCAAAAGAATTGCATATATATATATATATACACACCAAAAGACACATACCAAATAATCTGAACAGACTTTTCCATAATAGCCAAAAACTAGAAGTAACCCCATTGTCCATCAACAATAGAATGGGTAAACGGTGGTATATTCACACAATGGAAACTTATATAGTAATGAGAACAAACAAATGTAACTATTCACAGCTTGATGACCCTCACAAATAAGTTGAGTAGAAGAAAACATCGCCAAGAGAAAATATCGTATGAATAAATTTCTATGAAGTTCAATATAGACAAAAGTGAATGCATGCTATTAGAAGCCAGGATTAGAAGTTACCTTTGGCTCATGACAGAAATGCTTCTGTTAATTTCTTTTTTCTAGGTTTGCATGGCAGTTACAGGGGAGGGGCCACTTTGTGATAATTCAAGCTGTACGTGTATTATTTGTACCCTCTTTCATAAGTGTTATGCTTCAATTAAAAAGCTGACTAAAAATATTCCAGTTGACGTGGGAGCAACGTTGATGCTACTAACCCCTGAACTGCCTGCCTCTCGTCTTGCCCTGCTACTGTGGCAGTACAGTGCCAGTGGGCACAGAGAAAAGCCACAGCCTCTCAGCAAGGGCACCTCTTCCTCCATGAAGCCTTCCAAGACTGTCCTTTCATCCCCACCCAAATGCTGCCCCCACCTCCTCTGAACCTACAAAGCTTTTCTCATAGGTATAATAGCCACTCCTGGCACCCTCAGGTAGTCTGCAAGATTGTGAGTTTCCAAAAGGCAGGAGCTAAGAGTAACAGTGGTGTAAAAGTTTAACAGTAACCTACAAGTAACTAACAGCATTTCTTGAGCATTTCCTATATGGCAGGCATATTTTCTAAGCATTTTACAGGCAATAACTCGTTTAATTCTCCCAATAACCCTTTTAGGTAGGTTCTATTACTATCCTGATTTTCTAGATGAGAAAACTAAAGAACAGAATGATTTAAGTGCCGAAGGTTACACAACTAATCATTGGAAGAGCTAGGATTTGAACCTGGATGGTCTGGCTCAGAGATAGAAATACTCTCCTGGTTTAAGCAATGGGCCCGAAGATGAAGCCTGGTGCTTGTAGCTCTGGCCACACACACCCAGACCATACACAGAGGAGGAGGTGCTCCCCATACTGTCCAGGCAGGCAAATGTGTCTACGAGTCTGTGCAGAGAGGTGTGTGTGTATACGGAGGTGCACCACCTTTTTTTTTTTTTTTTTGGTCCCCTTCCTTGCAGTACCACCTCTTAAAGGCCTAGTTTTCAGAGGGCAGCTGGAAGGCCTACGTCACTGGGCCCGGGCTCCTAAGTCTGAGGAAGCAGGCTAAGGCCAGAGTGTGGCTTTGGAGGAAAGTCCCTTTCCAGTCCTGGGGAGGAGGGCCTGACCCCCTCCTCAGGGGTCAGGTCATTGCTGACAGCACTCAGGACCCAGGAGGAGGTGCAGGCTGGGGCTCCTGCCCTGGTCCCAGGTATGACCAGGGGCCCTCTGCTTCCCACCTCTAGGCCAGGGGTCTGCAAACAGCTCCTCGGAAGGTAAAGCCAAGTAAAGTCAGTCTCCTCTGGGAAGGGACTACAGCATCTCACGTCCTCCTCTGCCCTTCACCCCACAGTCTGTTCAACCAGCTTCTCCTCGGGTCTGCCCTTCTACTCTCCCGCTGCAGTTCAAGCTCATTTCCTTCTGCTTGGTCCTAAAACGGCCCGCATATCTGCCCAGAGATCTTCTTTGTTTCACGGGGAGCTATGGGAGCTAGGGAGGCTCTTCTGTGCCACGTCTGGGTGGCTGTAAATGGGCTCCGGTGACATACACTTAAAAATGATGGACCCCCCAGCATTAGAAGAGAAAGTCAGGGCTGCTGACCCCCAACTTAGATCAAACGGTGCTTCCTTTGTCAGAGGCTGTTAAACCTTGGGATGCCATACCGCCCTGGCCCAGGAGCCTGTATTGTCCATGGTGGCCAGAAATGGCCCAGAGAGGGGGCCACCTTGGCAAAGGTGACGTAGCACATCAGGGCCAGAGGCCAGGAGCAGGGCCAGCAAGCAGACCTGGAAAGCAGGCCTGAGAGGCAGGGCACCGGAGAAGGCCTAGCCTCACGTTCCGCCTCTTCTCAGGAACACGCTGGTGACCAGCACACCTGCCTGAGTGCTCGCGTGCGTCCAAGTGCACGCCCGTGCGCCTACGCTCGCTCCCGAGCACGCATGTGCCCGCGCGCATGGCCAAGGCCAGCTGGGTCAAAAGCAGAAGGAGAAGGAGCTGCTAGTACAAAGAACTTCTGAGCTGGAGAGCTGAAAGGAGAGCGGGAAGGAAAAGAAGGCCCTGCTTCTCTACTCGGCCTTCCCCTCTCCCCTCTGCCCTCGCCCGACACCCTGGCCTCCCGTGGCGGCTCCCCAGGAAGCTGTGAAACACACAGGTGCAACGAGGTCACCTAGTTAACAGCCTCCCTCCCGCTGTATTATTCATGGGCTCCCTTCTTCCGGCCCGAGCTCCAGTTTCCAACAGCCCTCAGGCTCGGCTTGGCAGGTCAGTCAGCCTGGTAGGTCCAGACTGCTGCAACCCCCACTCTTTACACCCCATGCCCTTCCTGTCTCCTTCCCAGGACAGCAGCCATCCCGTGCTACCTCGGCCCCCAGCTGTCACACACCGCACTTCGGGTGAAGGGGAGAGCTTCGGTGAGGAAGACCAGAGAAAGAAAACTTTAGCTGAGGCAGATATGAGATGCTGAAGTTCCCAAAGGGGGCTATAGAGCGCTCTGTCTCTCTCTCTCTCTCTCTCTCTCTCTCTCTCTCTCTCTCACACACACACACACACATCAGATTGACCGGCCCAAATATGGTACTCTGAATAGTTGTGAAAGCTCTTGTACTTTCTGTGCCTTGCACAGTGCCCACAAACAGTAGTCCTTTGATTCGTTGACTTACACACTTTCCCCAAAGAGGGGTGTCAAGTTGCTGGAGTGGACATAAGCCATCAAGCCATTCAAAGACACTGCTGTTGGAATTTAGAAGTGTTTGTGATATTTACATATCTATCTGCATATCTCTTGTAAATCCTGCATAGTTCAAGTCATTAATGCATAATGACAACTCAAAAATATTTATTTACTGAGCTGTCTATATATCACAATTCATGTATATCTCACAAGAGTCCCTTCCTCCCCGAAGCAAGGGTCAGAAGGGTTTTTCCTTCTGCTGAGAACACTGTGGCTCAGAGGATGAAAGCACTTGAGCCGACCTAAGAACTGTCACGCAGTCTTCCCAAGCCTGCCAGGGGCATCTTTCTTCACCGTTCACACATATTCCTCTGCCTTATGGTTACCATAGGTACAGCAACACAAGGAAACTACAAGATGAATCCATGGTCCTCTAGTCACTCAGGTCAGGACCCAGAGTCCAGGCCAGGATTAAAGTTCGGCCAGAAATACTGAGGGCAGTTCACCAGCAAGCCTGGCCAACAGCAGTGGGAAGGTGTGCGGCAGAGATTAAACCACAGGAGTCATTGCATTCGACCCCCCTGGTTTTACAGCTGAAGTTAGGCTGGGGTCTCCAGTCTAGGCAGGAGCAGAGAGCACTGACATGGCTGGCCGTCCCACATGGGGCAACCTGATCCAAGCAGAGGACCTGTAGTCCAAGCTGGTGAGCTGTCCCCCTCATTTACTCCCATGGATGTTAAGTCACTGCCCAGCCCTGCTCTTAAATGCCTGGGTGCTGTAGGCACCTGAATGTCCAACCCCAGGGCAGAGTCAATCACAGGTAAAGTCCACAGGGCAGTAAACACACCTGACGGGCCTGGACCGAAAGTCCACCCCGCCACTGCCTCTGTGCAGACCCAGCGGGGCTCACGGGTCTTTTCCGGACAGTTTCCATCTGCCTAAGCAGGTATCTGGCTCTAGCCCTCTCTAAGAACAGTACAATGAGAAGAACATAGTAAGGATTAAGGACTCAGACTGCCTTGGGCAAATGACACCCCACTGCCTGCTAACTCTGTGACTCTGGGTACATTGCTTCACCTCTCTGTGCCTGACTTCTCATCTGTAAACTACACCCAGCAGAAGTCCCTGTCTCATTTGGTTGTTGTCAGGACTAAGCAAGGGGTTTTGTATGAAGTGCCAAGCCCAGGGGCTGTCACACAGTAAGTGTTTAATAAATGCTTCCTGATGTTATTTTCATCCCTGAAACTCTACGTTTATGACAAAGATCATATATCAACTGGCCATCTGTGGGCTACATGCAGCTTACATGAAGGCCTTTCCCAACAATATATATTACACAAGCATGGAGCATCACCATCTCAATGGACACAAGTTTGAGTAAACTCTGGGACTTGGTGATAGACAGGGAGGCCTGGCTTGCTGCAGTCCATGGGGTCGCAAAGAGTCGGACACGACTGAGCGACTGAAATGAACTGAACTGGGAGCCACTGACAGACCCCAGAGGCCTAAGACAGTGCCTGGCACACAGTAGGGGCTCAATAAAAATTTGACCAATGAATGAATGGCTTCATGGTGTTTTTAAATACTTGAATGGGTTGCTAACATTTGAAATACAATTTTGTAGTTTTTAAATCTAGATTTCCAGAGAATTTTGAGAAGTCGAAGTGTCTAACCACACTTATCCTGCATGCTGCTTTACAACCACAGGCGAAAACCGTAGCAGTGGTGCCCCCTTTTACATGGGGCGAGCGTGTGCGATTTGCCCAGTGTCCGCATAGCCAGCCTGACTCTCTTACACCCGCTGCCCAGACAGACTGGACGTTCTGGGCACCTGAATGTTCACCCTGGCCCAAGTCAATCAGGTAAAGGCCAGACAGCAAGGAAGGTCTGCATTTACCCAGCCCCAGAGCACTCTGTCCATGGCATTTCTTGCAAGCCCCAAGATCCCCTCCCAGTCTTCCTCCCATCCTAGTCCAGCAGGAAAAAAATGGGCCTTCAGGTCTGCTAAGCACCAGAAGCCCCCTGGCATCCAAGCCCCGCTACTTTGGACAGGCCAGACCCTCTCCTCCAGAGGACATAACCCCAACTGCTCTGGGTTGCCCCAACTTCCTCAGCTGTCCAAGCCAATGTCCTTCTTGCTTGGAAAACTCCCAAGTGTAAAAAGCAGCAGAAAGATGAACTTAATCCTTATCTTTCTTTTAGAAAGTATGCATAGACAATGAGATACACACACACACACACACACATACAGATAAGGTGCTTTTCTAAAACTCTGCTAGCAGTTCCAGGCCCCCTCTACTTCAGTCTTCTAAGGAGAGGGGATATTTAATCCCATGCTTGGTAACCAAGGTGCTGTGGGATACTGGGGGGCTGCCTGAGAACACATGGGCCCCTCCCCACCTTCCACCCCCCTCCCCAGCCCTGCCAGGGCTCAGGCCCATGGAGCTAGACCACATCTTCCCATTCTCCAAGAAGCCTTCCCCAACTCCTCTGTCTTCTGCCTTTAGCATTTCAGTGATCCTCTGTTTTCTCTGTAGCTCTCCTGACCATCTGTAATTGTCTTGAGTGTGTATTTATTATCTATCTCCGCCAGTTCAGTACAGTAGCCACCAGCCACACATGGCCAATGCTGAGTCCAGCTGAGAAGTGCTATAAATGCGAAACACACAAAAAATTCCAAAGTCTTAATTAAAAAAAAAAAGAATGTAAAAGATCTCATTAATAGTTTGTTATATCGATTATTGCTAAATGGTAATATTTTGGATACAATGGGTTAAATAAAATAGATTATCAAAAATAATTTCATCTATTTCTTTCAATTCTTTAAAATAGCTACCAGAAAATTTAAAACCATGTATGTGGCTTGCATTGTATTTCTATTGAATAGCACTGCTGTAGATGATGCTCAGCATAAATCCCCAGTCACTAGATAAGCCTGGTACACAGGTGATGCTCAGTATCGGTTAACCGAATGGCTAAATGAAAGGTCTCCCCAACAGTGGATGTAGGACCCTAAAACACAAAGGAAGGACCTCCTGCCCCACTGTCCAACACACGCTGGTTTTCCTGTGACAATCTACCCATGCCTCTCCTAAGACAAAGCCTCAGGCCTCTGTAGAAGGGACAGAGAGAGGCTTGGCTTAGAGTTCTGTCACCACCTGTCCCTGAAGATAGCAGCTCTTCTGGCCCCAGGAGAAAAGGTCAAAATCAGTCTCCTCCCAGGGCAAGGGCAGGCGACAGCCAGAGAAGGGATGCAGAGGACTGGAGAGTGAAGCCCTGGGTAAGTCCGGGGCAGGATGACAAGTCTTTTATCTCTGTAGCAAAGAACAGAAGAGGGGCAGAGCTAAAGGGAAGCCCTTTGAGGGACCCGGCCCACCCTGACCGAGCCCCAAGGAAGCCAGGAAAAGCCAGCATTTCTTGGGGACAGGACCAGCACTGCAAATGAAGACCCAGACACAGTCCCAGCCACCCCTTCTGTTTTCTCTCCCTTCCCTCCCTTTCTCTCTCTCTTTTGCTCTCCTCTATTTCCCTCCCTTGATTTCACTGGCTCCCAAATTACAGCCTTCCTTTCAGAAACAGACACAATCAAGGTGGTACACAGGGCCCTTGTCAGAAATGGCATTGCAGGTCCTCTCCAAATGGAGCATGGCCTTTAAAGAGGGAGGCAGCACTGCTAACAGCCTGTCCTGGGGAAGATACATCTTCAGGAAGGACTCCCTCCCTGCTAGGTTGATCAGCTTGCGGGAGGCTCTGGGTGAGTGTGATTGCAGGGTCAGGCCCTGGCTGCCAGGGACCAAGAGACGACGGTCTGCCTGGCCTCATGCTGGGGTGGAAGTAGCCGGGCTCTGCCCTTGATTAGCCACCGCCCAGGCCCACCGCACCCCAGGAGAGGGTCTAGAAGCAGCCCACTCCCTGACTGTGAGCCTCAGTTTCTGCACCTGTAACGTGGTACATGGTACATCCAGCTAGTTTCTAGGGACTCTTCTAGCCCTTGGCATAGATGTCACAAACTCAAATGGCTAAAGGGGCCAGGATATAGTGTAAATAAATAGGGTCAGATGTGAGGCGACAGGGAATGTGGAGACTGAGGAGAACTGAAGGCTATAAGCGCACCTGTAAAACTCACGTGCTGGCAAAAGCCAGGGTAAAATCATAATAGTGGTTACTTCAATGAATATAATGAAAAACTAAACAGTCTCTAAAAATAATGCTATAGAAAACTCTGTAGTTACATTATTTGATTATAATATGCTATTACGTAAAATAGGAGTATCACACACACACACACACCCACAAAAAGAACAGGAGATGGCCTGAGGGAGCCTCGTCAAGCCACCAAGGATGCATCAGATCCAGCTGGGGTTACACACATGCACACATATGCAAAAACCCATCACTTTCATTTAAGATCTGTTTACTTTATTGTATGTATATAACCCTCAAAGCATGTTTTAAATAAAAATACAAATAAATAAAAAGGGGTGGCTGCAACTCAGCCCCAACCAATTACTGTCAATTGGAAACACAGACCCAATGTTTCCTGTTCTAGCCAGATATGCCAGAAATCTAGCTCTTTATTACAAAAATGCCGTTTTTTAATGTTGCTAATAATTAATGCAAAATGAAAAACCACAACCACACATGCATACATCCTCAGGCAGAACTCGATTTGAGAACTTATAGATTGTCCAACTCTCAAAATAAGGGGAGGTTTCACCTCTTTGCTGGAATACAATGTGCCTAACACATGACTGAATCGAAAAGGGATAGTAAAAAAGCTACCACATTCTGCATGTGTACCATGTGCCAGGCCCTGCACAAAAGGCTTTCTGTAGAGTTTCCTTCTTATTAATGCTGACAGCAAGCTTGCAGTGTAATTGGAAATTATTCCCATTCAACCACTGAGAAAACTAAGGCCTGGGCAAGGCCTTAGCCTTAGCTCAGGAATGGAAGCTCTACCTGCCTCCAAGCAGCCTCACAAAAATCAGGAAGGGAATAGGTTTATGATCATAATAATAACCAACTCTTGCATGAGCTGTTAGACTCTGCAAAGGAAAGATCAAACTACAAACGCTAAGCCTGAGCCTGCTGTGTCACTCTCGGTGTCACTGCCTGAGGCCCCTGGGGCTGGGAACAGACGTCTGATAGCCCCGAGCCCCCAACAATACATGGAGCCTCTCAGACTGTCACTGTTGAAGGGAGACAGAGCCCCAGGAGCATGATCTCTGAGGCCCAAATACACAGCCAGAAAGAAGCAGCAGCAGCAGCCCGTACCACTCCCCGGGACAGAACCAGATTACATTTCACAATGAAAGACTAGAAAGCTATCTCCATGTGGCTACTTCTTAAATATGCCAAGTTTCTCACTGACACCCTTCTAGTCAATAGTGTTGGTAAGAGTATGCGTTTTCTGCCTTATGGAATTCAATAAAGCTATTTTCATATTGAACCAAAATAAATACGCTTCTATTTACCTCCATAAATGCTCTAATTCTTCTGAATTGACTCTTCCGCACAAATGATCACTCACCACTCTTGTAGATAGTTAGATCAAGATATGGAAATTTCCAGCACTCCAAAAGCAACCCTTAAGCCGTAGTCATCACACCCTGGAGCAACCATGATTCTGACTCTGTCATATAGGTGGGTTTTGCCTACAGGTGTGCCTTTTACTTGGGACCTGTGCTTTTCTATTCTCCACAGCCCCCACCACGCCCTATCGTCTTACACTTGATGTTGCTTTACTCTCTGGTCAGATTCCCAGCCCCTCTAGGCACATGAGTTTCTGCCTCTACTCCAAAGGCATTTGCCCAGAGCCCAGGATACAGCAAGATGGGCGCGAGCTGCCTAGTCTGAATGGAATCAATGTGAATAGTTAAAACCGGTTATAAGCATACTAGATGCCAATGAGTCAATGGACAGTGATTAAGCATCAGTCCCTGCGGATACAAGAAGGAATAAGATACAGCTCATGCTGAAGGAGCTCACGGTCTAGTGAGACACCGGACCGCTGCAGAGTAGGGCAAAGTGCGACGTTAGGGCCTGGAGTGAGGAAGACACAGCTAGGGAGTTAACCGCCCCTCCCACCCACCTGACTCATGGTACTGTCCACACTGGTGCAGGGGGCTGGAGCCCAGAAGAGCCTGTTCCCCTCCCCACTTCTCTTCCACTGGAGGCAGAATAACCCCATTCTGAAATAACCCATCTGGCAGGGTCCAACTCACAAATAACTTTGCACACCAATTAAATGGACAAATAGGACTACCTGGGGCCAAGAAAAACGCAAATCAAGGCTCAAAAATAATTTTCTAAAAAATGAACAAAGGCAGTTAAATTAATTTGCTAAAAAAAAATCACCATCACGTTTTAAAACAATGAATTTTGTTTAAAACCTGAGGGTTCTAGGAAACAGTAAGACTTCTACTGACCACGTTGTTTTTGAACTCACGGATGAAGGTATCTTTCACTTGAATGTCACTGTCTGTTAGTTCCATGACCATGCCAACCCACGTTCTCCCACAGCTCCCCCCAGCCACTCTGCCTCCTGGCAAAAAGGCCAGCACAGAGGAAGGACAGTCGTCTTTTAGTAGGTCTAGGGTGCACAAGTCATGCCATAATCTTTCGCCTGTGATACCGCTAGCCCCACCAAGGCTCTGAAGTCCTCAGATCCCCAGTCTCAGGCCAGGCTTGTCGGTGTCAGGGTCACCATTATTCCTCCAGAGGACCATGAGTGGTGACTTGCACCATGTCTTGGCATCATCCTGTTTCTTGGGCCTAGGGGCCTCCAAGGGCACCGGGTGGCAGAAATGGGGTGTCCAGCCTGGGGTGGTGGCAGGGGTAATTAAGAGTGGAGCTTGGCTGGTATCCTCTCCTCTGCTGACTGCCCCAAATTAGCATTTCTGCAGCTCCCTCTGCATAAATCCTGAAGACCGTGGAGAGGTGTGATTGATGGGTCATTCCATTCATTTGGGAGGGACAGATGAAGTGGAGGACAGTTCCTTAATTCTTTCTCCTTAAGGGACAGCATCTACCCAACCCGAGGCCTCCTAGAGGCAGAGCAGCTTATCCAGCTTCCAAAAACCCTGCCCCTTTCGCCCACTTCCGACTGGCCCATATGCAGCACACATGGCAGTGTTTTCATTACACAGAAAACTGAACTGCTACTTGAATCTGTATTAAGATGCCCAAAACACAGTTACCCTCCTGGCACTAGCAGGGAATACCCTCAAGGAGCCAGCCGTCGACAATTAATCCAACCCTACCATAAATGTCCAGGAAAAGAAGTTCCAGTCTCAATCTCATTCGCAAACCTACATTCTTATCCAGTGACCTTTTTGACACTCTTTCACCAAGGGCTGTGAAATGCTCATTCCTGAGAAGGTACTGTGGAGCAGGGCTTCTCAAACTTTACTGATAAAACAAACCTCTCAAGGATCTTGTCAAATACAGATTCTGATTCAAGAGGTCAGGGGTGGGGTGCAAGAGTCTGCTTTCTAACTAGTTCCTAGGTGATGCTGATGCTGCAGGTCCACAGGCCACACTCAGAGTAGCAAGGCTCTACTAGACCTTCACCTCCCAGAAGTATGTGCATTTTAAATTAGGGCTTCAGAAAGGCGCCCTTCAAAATATTAAGCTCAAAGAAACGAACCTCAAATGGTGAGTTTGCAGGTAAGGTTGCTTGTTGGGCAGAAGAAATATCTGGGAGGCATCCAGAACCATCCACCATCATAACCCTCAAATTAAGCTCTTTGGTAAGCAGATGTGAGAAGCCCAGCTTTTTGAGGGGTCAGGAAGGTGGAGACAGACATGTATATTGCGGCTCAGCCCAGAGGAGGCCAGGATGTCAGTCAGCTCTGGGCCTCTCACACACTCTCGAAGCTCTCCACCACCCAGAGCAGAGCCACCTGGTTCACACCTGTCACTTCTGTAGTGTCACCTTTCCAGCCCACAGGGTACTCTCCCTCTCTGCCGTTCAGCCACTCTGCATCCCACTCTCCACTCTTCCCACAGCACCAAGCATCCCAGTTCCCCCAGTTAAGGGGCCTCCTCCAAGCCCCTCCACCGCAGTGACATCTGTTAACCCAGACTCATAGGTGCTGACCACCCTCACAGGTGCTGACCACAGTGCACTTATCCCGCACCATGAACCAAACATTAACTCCAAGCCTGGTCTCCCCCATAAATGGGCTGACTCATCAGCACCTCTCTTCCTGGCCCCCAGCCAGGCTTTTCCAGCCCACCCAACCCTGGGTAGCTTAATTGTCCCCTGGGCAACTCTCTGACTCCACCCAACACACACACACCCACACCCACACCCACACCCACACCCACACACCCCCCCCCACCCCCACTACCCGCCCCCCCCCCCCCCGCCCCGTGCCTCTCCAGCTTATTTTAAAATCCAATCCAAATTGGGGCGGGGGTACTTGCTAAGCGGCTGAAAGGTAAGGGTCAATGCTTTCTCTGGTATGAAGGCAAGGTATGAAAAAAGAGGCAGGCGCTGCTCTCTGAATTACTGGGGAGGGTGGGGCGTGCTACTACCCAGGAAAGGCTAATTTGTCCCTAGTGGACTGCTGACTGCACAAGGGCTGCGGGTTGGGGTCGCAGGGGGCGGTGGCCGGCGGCAAGGGCACAGGATCTCGGCCGGAGGCACGGAGGTAGCGGCTCTAGGTGCTGGCTCCGCGGGAAAGCAAGGCACTGAGTGCCCTCCGGCTGGTGCCGCCACCACCTTGGCACGCACAGGTTCTGCAGGCGTCCCGGGCTGACCTGCAGGGGAGACAGGGGCTGCGTTCCTGAGTGCAAGCCCCTGGGGACAACCAGCACTGCCGGTGGCCGGGGAAGGCAAAGCGCGAGCCGCACAGGCTCCCTGCTCCTCGAGGGGTGCGTCTTCCCATAGCCGGCCCAGAGCCGGGAGGATGCAGGGGTCTTTTGGGGTCTCTGATGGGCACAGAGATGTGATGAGGGGAGGGGAGAGCTACGTGACTTTAGGTCCCTCCAGTGCCGACACCAACCACCCGGTGGGGTTGTGCCCCACCCCATCTCCACTGTCCAAAGGGGGATCCAGAGCGCAGAAGGAGACGAGATCGGACCCCAACTCCCTCTTTGCCCTCGAAATTCTCCCCACCCCAGACCCAAACCCTCTCTCAGGCTCAGAAAGCAAAGCGCACGAACGTTCCCGGGTCCAGGAAGCGAGGTGGGAAGTGGAGTGCCTTTCCTCCCAAGGCCAACGCGGAGGGAATTCGAGTTGCCAGGAATCAAAGTTGCCGCGCGTCCAGCCGCGGGCTGGGAGTGGGACCCAGGATGCTGGCTGGGAGCCGGGGATGGAAGGAGGCCCCGGGCGCCAGCCGAGGGCGATGGCCGTGCCGAGAACAAGTGGTTCGGCGGCTACGGTCGCGACCCCACAGCTCCAACTTTCCCACCGCGTGGCGGGTGAACGGCTCGGAGAAGGCGAGGGAAGCGGGGAAGGAAGGGGCGGTGCGTGGCTCTTGGTACCGTGTGCATGTGCGGAGCGGCGCCGCGCCTTGGGCTCTGCTCTCCGCTGGATCGGCCCCGGAAGGCCGCCTGCTCCAGTGCTGACCACCGCCGCGTCTCGCCGCCGGTGCGAAGGCTCATCCGCGGCGCGCTGGCCGCTCCTGGGTCCCCTTCGGCCGTCCGCTCGCTGTTGGCCGCTTGCCGGACGCAACTTCAGGCGCGCCGCGGGCTCAGACGAGGCGCGCCCCAATCGTCCCGAAGCCCGGCACCTCGGCGCCCCATGCCCGGGGCCGGCCCGCCCCGCCCCGCCCCGCCGGGATCAGCGCCCAGCAGCCGTCGGACGCGTCTTCTCACCAAGCATCGCGCTCGCAGCCCGCGCCCCTCTTTCTGGAGCCGCCGCCGCGGCTCAAGTCCGCGATCAACTTTCCCTCGCTTCCTCCGCCCTGCTCGGCCCCCGCCACCCAGACCCCGCCTCCTGACGCTCCCTCCCTCACCTCCCGCCTCGCCCAGCCCCTGCCCGCCTCGCCGCGCCCCACTGCCCACCCTCCCACCACGGTGGGCGCCAGGATCCCTGAGCCCCCTACCCCTGACCCCGCTCGGACCCCCGGGAGCAGCGCGAAGCTGGGGCCAGGCGCTTAGGGCATGAATATTTCAGTGCTGGCGAAACTGCCCTCTGCCGATGTCATGGCACCGGCTGCTGTGGCAACTCGACGAATCCCCCAAAGGGGCAAGGAGGAAGCCAGAGAAAGCGGCCCCAGGTGCATGCGGGAGCCGTGCTCCGCAGGGCCGCCCACTGTCCCGCAGAGGGGTGGGGGCCAGGCTGGCCTCGGGCGGAACGGGGAAACACTCCCGGGAAGCCAGAACGAGCGGGTGCCCAGGTCTAGGTAAGCCTGCGCCATCTGTTGGCTTTAAGCGCCCCCTCTCTGCTCCCAAAGTCGCTCTGAGCCCGAACGGGGCTGTCCCTCCAGTCATTGGGACCACTTAGCTGTGTTGGCTCAACCAGCTGGCTTGGCCTACTCCACTCATACTCTCCCATCTGTGCCCTCTCCATCAATCAAAGCTGACAATATCCCCAGGTGCTTACAAATGAGGGCCCCGAATTAGAAGAAACCTGCGCTGTCACCTGAGGACCCTCACCCATGCAGGGTGCACACCTGAATAAGGGTCTACAAATTTCTTTTTGCACATGTATAAGGTTGGAGACTTCATGACTTTTCCAGACAGCTGGAAACAGGAAGAGTCTATACTGGCATCCTTGAAGATGGTCATTCCCTGACCTTGATCTTTACCTCCCAGGGCTAAACATTCTGAATTCTTTTAACCATTTATCATATGACTGGATGTCTGGACCTGTATCAGCATATTGACAATAGCTGCCTGGAGTCAGGCACTGGGCTGAGACTTTTGGCCTGACTTCATTCTAATCGCAACACAGCTTTTCTGGTAGGTGTGTCATTAGCGTGGCTACAGGAATAAAACGGGCTTTAGGGAGGTGCATATGGAGAAGGCAGTGGCACCCCACTCGAGTACTCTTGCCTGGAAAATCCCATGGATGGAGAAACCTGGTAGGCTGCAGCCCATGGGGTCTCCAAGAGTCGGACACGGCTGAGCGACTTCACTTTCACTTTTCACTTTCATGCATTGGAGAAGGAAATGGCAACCCACTCCAGTGTTCTTGCCTGGAGAATCCCAGGGATGGCGGAGCCTGGTGGGCTGCCGTCTATGGGGTCGCACAGAATCGGACACGACTGAAGTGACTTAGTAGCAGGGAGGTGCATGAGTTACCCATGTGGTGGAGTCAGGTACTGAACCTAGAATCTACCTGCTTCCAAAGCTCCTGTTCTTTACCATTTACTCATTATTGCTAATATACGCTAGCTAACTGAAATAGGTTCTGGGGATGTGACAGAGGAAGAAATAGGCTTGGTCCTTGTACCTTGCAGAGCTTCTCTAACGGGAAAAACAGTCAATGAAACACAAAATCAGGTAAAATTACAGTCAGAATTGGTGCTAGGAAGAGGAATATTTTAATGGTACCTGGCCTAGGGGACCAGGGAAGACTTCTTGGAGGAGATAACACTGAGCTGAGATCTGAGGGCTGCACGATGGGGAGAGAGAGAGTGGGTTTTAGGCAGAAGAAACAGTATGTGCAAAGGCCTCATGGTGGGAAGGAACTGGTATACATAAGGAAGGGAAGGAAGTCTAGAAGGGCTGGGGCGCTGCAAAGGGTGAGGAGGTCAGTGAGTGTAAAGCCACAGTGGGAGCAGGGCCCGGACGCACAGAGCATGTTGGCTTAATCAGGGTTTGATCTCTATCCTAGGAGTGGAGGCTTTGAAGCAGATGGTTGGGGTGGAGGTTGAGGGGTGGGAGTGTCATGAAAATAGGAAAAACAGGGAATTGATTGGGAGGTGATAGATGATAAGAGCATCTTTCTTCAGTTAGAAATATTTACTTACCATCTACTGTGTGCCAGGAAGTTCTCAACCAGGAACAAACCACACATTTCAGACTAAATCCATCTTGCCCCTCATTTTTGTACAGAGAGTTTTAGCAGAACGTAGACATGCCCATCGGGTTATGGCTCCTTTCATAGTAAAACTGCAGAGTTAAGGAGTTGCAACAGAGATTCTTCAGTCCACAAAGCATAAGATATTTACTATCTGGCCCTTTACAAAAAAGTTGCTAAGCCCTGGGAATCTTGACACTGGGATACATCAGTGAATAAAACACACACAGAAATGTATGCACACAAATCCCCCCCCACCCCCCACCCCAGAGCTCACATCTCTGTAAGCTATCTCAGCTGTCCAGGTATCAGAGTCCTGGCCTGGGGTGGTGATATAGAAATGGAGGGAAGGGATACTCAGGAGGTAAAAAATCTACAGACTTGGGAGATGGAGTGATGCTGGAGGTAGAGAGGGAAATGTCATGGAGACCCCAGGTTACTGGCTTGTGGAAATCAATGGACAGGGTGCTATTCCCTGAGATGGGGAGCGAGGGAAGAGGATCAAGAGGGAAGAGAAGCGAGCCACACCCCCTCCCCCACTCCCTGCCAGGGTGTGTAGAGTGTGAGAGGCCAGTGCAGTGACTGAGTGCAGAGTCAGGGAGGCCACTGGACACACGAGGCTGGGGCCTGAGGACAAAGGGCAGGGCTGGAGATGTGGTCTGACAGGTCTCAGGGAGTCACAGTTTCAGATGGTGATGGAGCCAGGAGTTGGGAGATCTGGTTTCTAAATTTCAGACAGCTCTCTAACTGGTTTTGACCTAGACATGACTTCTCTTAAGACTCCTGTTCCTCATTCATAAAATGAAAGTACTGGAGGAGGTGCTCTTCAAAGTTTCTCCAATCTTAAATCCTTCTTTCTTTCTGCTTTGCCACCTCTTCTCAAACTATGACTCCCCAGGCTTTCTGCAGTCATTTTACAAGTGAACAAAACAGCACTGAATTCAGCTGAATTCACCTCCTCCAATGTGGGCATCATACTTCTGTTCATAGAAATTCTTGGGCAGCCACTGTTATTCCACAAGCGTTTGTCAAGTGCCCGCTCTGTGCCAAGAACCGTGCTAGGACCTAGGGTGTCTGTCTGAGTGCAGCCCACCCACAGAACTGCTTTGAGTGTGTAATAGGGGATTCAAAGCAACTGTGGTCATGTAGTGATGGAGGAGCTGAGAATCCAAATCGGGGAAGATGAGGTGACTCAGTTCAGCAACAGCAGAAAGCTGCTACCCACCCTAGGCTGGAGGGACGAAGAGAGGAAGCAGTCACCAGGATCAGGGCACACAGCACAAGATGGGAGCACAGTGGAGCTGGCAGGTGGGAGCCAGAGACACAGTTCTACCAGAGACACTGCTTGAGGTCAAGGATGAAGAAGAGACACCCTGGCTTCTCTCCCCCAGCTCTGGCCTCCCCCAGCACCTCTCTTTGGCTGACCCCAGCCAGAAGCTGCAGACCCAAGTGGGATTTGGGGTCAGTCCTGCTGTGATTTGAAGCAAAGCAGAGGAGCCGGGAGTGGATCTGCCAGGAGCAAGCCCACACTGCACACTGGGGACACAGCTATGAATAACAGGCTGTCTTTGAGGCACTCCCAGTCCAAGAGGGGACAGATATATAAATCAGGTACAGGCTGACAAGGTAGGTGTCACAAAGCGGGAGGTAGTCCAAGGAGAGTGGGGTGATGGATTCTCAGGAAAGTTGAGTCCAGAAAAGCTGTCTGGACCAAGAGACTTAGGGCTGAGTTTTGCTACGATGAACAGGAATTCCACAGGGAGCAAAAGCACAGGGGCATCTTGGGTGGAAGGAAGAGTGTAAGCAAGGTCCGGGGACATGTATGTGGACTCTCCCCGCAGGAGCCGTGGAAGCTTTCTGACCCTGTAGGCGAGTAGCAGCCCTGCCATCCACACACCAAGCAGCCAAATGCAAGATGGCAGCATCTGCAGGAGACTCTGAGCTGGTCAAGGGAACTCAATCTCTATGCCCTGAGCCAGCGCCTTCTCCTCTCCAGGGGATTATTCCCTGGAATGCTAGCCTTTCTTCCTGACTGGAGTTTCCATCTCTCAAACCATTTCAGGGTTGTCCACCAAGAGCTCAGAGTTCTCTCCATCTGCCTCTCCGTAGGAAACCTTTGCCTCTCCCCCAAACCTGTGGGGCACCTCTTACCACTTTATGTGACTTTGGACAAGTCTCTTGGCCTCTCTGAGCTCTGGTTTCCACTTCTGCAATTACGACCATGATGCCCGCCCAGCCTTCCTCCTGGGGCAGTGAAAGAGCACTTTGACAACCGTAAAGAACCACGGAGATGCTGCCAGCCCAGGGCCCAGCATCATGCAGACCTCCCTCCTCCTGGGCGGAGCTCCCTGCTGAGGAAGGACCAGGCCCTGCTCTAACAACTGAAAGGGAAGGCCCTCCACCACCCGTCTCCTGGCCACAGGGCACAGCACGTGGCCCAGGCCAGCCAATCAGAAGCTCCCCTCTCAACTTTGAACCTTGAAGAGAATCACAAAGTTTAGAACTAGTTTAGAGTAGTTCAGAAGTTATGGAAAGTACCAAACCCTGCCTGACAGCACTTGAGGCCTGACCTGGGCTTCATTCTCAGCTGTGTTCTTGGCGACCCGCTTTCTTTGGTCCCTCTGTTTTCTGGGCCTATCCTCCAGCCTCTGTGTGGTTCTATAAGAACTCTCCCTTATCTAACTAGCAAACTCATTTTCTGCATCAGCTAGCCAGAGGCTATTTCTGTTGCTAGCAACTATGAGGACCCTGCCAGGTATGGACCATATGAAGATTCTCCTGTCAGTTGTAAGGGATTACAGTGCAACATGGGGTCAGATTTGCCAAGGTACCTCCATCCCTTCTTTTCCAAAATTTAAGAAAAAAGGAAAGAAAGGGAAAAAAGGAAGGAAGGAAGAAATCGAGAGTAAGAAAGAGGGAGGGAAGTAAGGGAGGGAGGGAAAGGGAGGAAGGAAAGACGGAAAAGAAAGAATTGATATATTGGCTCTTCCTATATCAGAATGACCTTGTCCATGTTTCTCCAGAAGTGGCCACATCTCTGAGTGGGTTCATCTTTAGCTCAGAGATACATTTGACTTTAGGATCCTCAAAGGCAGAGACAATGTCTTTGTTCATTCATCTAGCAAGCATTCCTGGAAGGTCCATAGTGTGCCAGGCTCTGGACTGGGGGCTGAGAACACAGAGAAGCATATGACCTCTTCTGGCCCTCAGAGAAGCTGCAGTCCAGTTGGAATGACAGCTACAGAAATAAGTAGCTGGGAGGCATAAGACAATGCTATTCGAAGCCAGGACCAGGTGCAGCAGTGACAGAGGGGCTCCAAATAGGTTACAGTTTCCTAACCAAGAAAACTGGGCAAGACTTCCAAGAGACGAGACCCCTGAAGCAGAGCCTTGTAAGATGAGTGTGCTTGGCCAGACAAGGTCAGCAAGCGCATCTGTGGTAGAGGGGCTGTGTGTGTGCCAAGTCACGGGGGCATCACATGGTTCAGAGACTTCAGGCAGGGGAGCAGTAGGGCTGGGCCCAGTTGTGCTGGGAGGGGTGAGAGAGGAGGTCAGGAGAGGGGCATGGGCTGGGTCATGAAAGGCTGGTCTGGCACACCTGGGCCTGGCGGTCACTCAGCAAATGATGCTGGAGGCAGAGGGGGCTGGGCTTGGAGGCAAAGATGCCCCGTATGATGCCTGACGATACTAAAGAGTATGATGGGCTAAAGGATGGAGAGGAAGAGACTGCATGGCCCCGCAGTGGCCCTGGGCTGGCATCTTGGAGGAACGGGCACCTCTGCTTCACTGTCTCTATATCCTTAAAATGCCAAATACTCCGGTGGCCCTCTGGCACTCTTCGTGAGAAAGAACAGGAGGAAAGGAGCCAAGGGAATCCAAGTCTGCTCTTTTAAATCTGTCCTGCCTATTAAACCACCTGGGACTGAACTGGCTCCCCGCTGGGTCCCCCAGCCCCGACTGGGATGCTTTCCTCCCCTCCTTCCTTCCCCAAGAATGGAGGTGAGGCAGGGGGTATAATGGGTCTTAGCCAAATTCTCTGAGCCTCAGTCTCCTCGGTTGTAAGTGAGCCCCCAGCCTCACCGAGGGCCTCCCAAGGTTGCCTTTCAGGACGAAAGAGAAAAACACACGCTCAAGTGCTTTATAAACCGTGAAAACAAAACAACACTCACAAACAAGCCTCATCCCTGTGAGGGCCGATTATGATTTTTAACGGACATAAACGCCTCTCCTCTGGGCGCCCTCCATAACAGCCTCCCTCTCCCACTTCACGTTCCCTGCCCGCCCCCTCGGTTCCCAGCCCTGAGCTGTGGCAGAGCCCCTTTGTCGCTTCCTGTCTGCATCCCGCCCGCTCCCCTCTCCCGGGGCAGTGCCTGCCACCATAAACCAAGCATGTGTGCTCCTGAGTTTAGTTTGTGGGCCCTCGGAGCCTGGCACAGCTGTGGCGGCTGGATGCTGCTTTTGAACGAGCAAGGCTGGAAGGCAAATGGGGTGGGCTGGGGCCACCCATCTGCATAGCCGGGGCCTGTCCCCCGGGGGTGGAGGGGGTGGGGGGGTGTGCCCTGAGGGCATGGCTTCCCTAGCCTCTCCATGGAAGCTTATCCCTCCCCCACGAGGCCTAAGGAGCCAGGCTCCTCCCCTCACATTTCTGCCCCGCTCCCTGCTCCCCTCTCCCATCATTTATTTATAAGGTATTCACAGCAAAATGAATGACAAAAAGTTAGGAGCTAATTAAAGCTGGCACAGATTGGCACATGGGGGCATGAATTATGCATTGGTGCAGAATGGCAGTTGGTGGCAAGACCGGCACCATGTGCCCTGGGCACTAGTAGGAAGTGGGCATGGGGTCCCCTGCTCTGCCAGGGTCCCCTGCCCTGCCTCTTGGAGGGGCCCCCCATCCAGGCCC
Source organism: Bos grunniens (assembly GCF_055505025.1). Taxonomy (NCBI): domain Eukaryota; kingdom Metazoa; phylum Chordata; class Mammalia; order Artiodactyla; family Bovidae; genus Bos; species Bos grunniens. The sequence goes on from NC_141192.1 coordinate 18,692,802, forward strand.
CTCTGTATTTCTCTGGGGGCAGCTGGAGCTGCATCCACCACCCCCAACCATGGGCAATTTCTCTTCCTACAGCCCAGCATGTCATGGCTGTGAGTGGCGTCAACACCACGATCAGAGGCTGGACTCCCCACAGAAGCAGGTCCCTGGTTCTCCTGGCATGTGCTTGCTGCAGCCTCCAGGCAAAATGGGCAGGGCTGGGCTTCTCAAAGAGTGGGGGAGGCAGCAAAGGCTTGAGACCAGCCAGCTAACGTTGATATGAGCACATTGGAGCTGGAAGACGCCTTTAAGACCAGGCAGTCCACACCTCGAGGTGCCTTCACAGATGGAAAACCTGAAGGGAGAAGGGCAAGATTTCTACAAAGCTACACAGAGAATAATAGTAATAACACCGTTAATTTAAAACAGATTTTGTGCTAGACACTGTTCCAAGTACTTTGCATGGATTATCTCATTCAATCCTCACATGAAAAAGACACTCCAGTGAACCAATCTGACAGATGAAAAAACTGAGGCAGCACAGAAATGAAAAGGCAGGTTGCCCAAGGTCACGGGGAGCAAGGTCTGAGTTAAATGAAATCCAAGCAGTCAGATCCCAAGCTCTGCCTATGTGTGGGCCCAGACAGTGGTTCTCAACCCTGACTGCACTTCAGAAGCTCCTGGAAGGAGGGCTAAGAGTGTAAAATCAGGATCAGAGATTTGGATTTGATTGATCTGGCTGAGAACTGCACAGGGCATTTTTGAAAGCTCCCTGGGTGATTGTAATGCACATATGAAAACCACTAGTCTCAGGGGGAGGGGGATGGATATTGACCCCAAAAGTCACAGATGCAAGTTCTTGCTCTGCTGCTCCTGACTGTGAAGCAGAGCGCATGGCTCGCCCTTCTGGGGCCTCTGTTTCCTCATCTGTAAAATGGAGTTAGTAACTGCTTGGGCTCTGAAGTTGGGCTGTTTGAATTTAGCCTGAATCCTGCCTCTGCCTTGTGAAGTTCTCAGTTTGCTCATCTGTAAAATGGTGACAGTACTGGTATAGCTGCGAGGAGGGAACGAGCTGATGAGTATGAATTGGTGCCTGGAAGCCATGGTCGTTAGCTGTCCTGGGAATGGGGAACCTTGTCCCTCCTGGCCCACAGGGCTGGGGCCAGGATCTAAAGAGGACCTAGACAAGGCCGCGAGGCTGTGCGCGTTGGCGGGCACAGCGAGAGGCTGTCGGTCAGCAAAGACCGGGTCTCCCAGCTGCCGGTCCCAGACCCTGACTTTTCCTTGCACACTGGAGACGGGAATATATTATCAAGGCAGGTGCTTCAGACCACAGACAAGCTACCCCTCTCGATGTGGTGTGTTATCCTGCCAAGTAATGTTCTGTGGACACGTGGAAATATATAGTTTGGGGCTGGGGTTAGGCAGGGGTGGGAGAGAGAGACATTGATTATAGAACACTTCTCTTCTTTTGAATTTTGAACCATTTGAATGGTTCAAATACAAAAATAAATATAAGGGGAAGCTTCAGGCAGAAGGAAAGTGGTCCCAGATGGGAGCTTGGATATTCAGGAAGGAAAGTGGGTGACAGAAAGGGAAATACAGAGAAGTACACATGAATCTTGGTTGTATAAAACAATACAACCAATGTTCAAAATACAGAGAGAAAATTAAAATACATGGCCCAACAGCACATGAATCAGGGAGAGGGTAAAGAGAATGAGAATGTTCTACAGGCTTTGCATCGTCCGGGAAATGGGTTAAAATGTGATGTGTGGGAAACATTAATACATCAAGGATGGCTGCTCTGGCTCTCGGCTAACCCTAAAAGAACCATAAATGGATGGAGAGAACCAGTCAATAGAGGGGAAAATTGAATAATAAGGTTGCATGTGTGTGTATAATTTTGAGAATTATTTGTTGTTTATAAACAGAGTCATACTTCACATATTGTTCTATAACTTGATTTTTTGCTCTTAAAATATATCCTGGAGCTCTTTCCACATGGGTACACAGAGGGGCTGCCTGCCTCTTGTTAATCTGCCAGTGTGCATTCCATAGAAGGATGGTAACAGAGCTTGAAACGGGCTTGGGCCTTCCAAAATGGGGCCCTGTGTGCCGCCCACAGAGCCCATTCCGGCTGCAGACTGTGGAACCAAGGAATGCAATACCCCTGGGCCCATCCACAGCCTGGACTGGGGGGGCGGGCAGCAATGAGCAAGAGCTGCTGTCTCCAGGCTCTGAGCCCCACTCCAGCCCCATCAGTCACACAGCAGAAAACCCAGTGTCCAGTAAAGAGAGGCACGCACCCCCGGCCCCACATCCCACCTCTGGGCCCTATTGCAGTCAAACTACCCCAGAAAAGAGCTTGTTCCCATTTTCAAGACTCCTGATGCGAAGAATTAAGAGGAAGCCTCAGAGTGGTGTTCAAAGCCCCCAAACCTAAGAAATTAGGCCCGATATATCTTTGGGCTTCACCCCAACCTCTCTTCCCCGCAAAGCCTCTGTCTCAGCTGGCAAAATACACAGATACACAGAGATGGGTACAGAGATGTTTAGTGCAGTGCTCTTAATAACAGGGGGAGGTGGGGAGGGAGGCTACATGACCCCTCACCAGGGACTGGTTCAGCAGACCATGCCTTGACTCATCTATTCTGTGGGCCACTCGGCTCTTCAGACTTCCCCATCCCCAGTCCTCTCTCCTGCCACTGCTCACTGCCCTCCTTGCTCTCTGCTGAAGCCCATTTTCCAAGCCCCACCATCTCCTGGAAGTCTTCCTTTCCCACCCTGCAGACCCCCAGGTCCTCCTCTGACCCTCAGGGTCCTCACTCTCTGGACAACTCCCACACAGAATCTTCAGGGATGGTTTTGTTGTATGTCTGTCTGTCCTGTTTCCAATCAAATCATAAGCTCCCAGAAAGCAGGGACCAAGGTGTGTCCAGAGGAGCTCTAGACAGATGTCAGAAGACTCATGATTCAGCCCTGTGTCTGCCCTTTTCTCCCTGAATGACTTTGAACAAGGTATTTCTCCCCCTGAGCCTATGTCTCAGGGCTCTGTCTTATGTAACCACGAGGAGTGAATTCAAGGTCCTTCCAGGGTCCTTCCTGCTCTCAGAGTCTAAAGTCATTTTGTGCTTTTCTGTACCTTCCTAAAAGGTAATAAAAACTAAAATTTTACATCTTAAGAGGGTTGCACCCACAGTCTTCCTTAATCCTTACAATGATTCTATGAGAATGGCACTTTGTTGTCCCCATTTCACTGATGAGAAAACTGAGGCACAGGAAGGCTGTATCAGTGAAGTTAAACTGGGTTATGGTCAGTACAAACAAACTCTGAAGTCTCTGTGGCAATAAAAGTTTACTTCTTGCTCACACACAGTGCAAGGCTAGGGGTATGGTTCTCCTCTGAGGGTGATTTGGGGACTCAGAGAACTTCCATCTCAGAGCTATACTCTTACATGATAACCCTGTGGGATACTGCAACACAAACCCATAACCCTGTGGTCCCACACAGGCCACAGTGACAGGGCAAGACAGAGATAGAGGATGTCCACATAGGCTCTTAGCCACCTTTCCTAGAGCAGCACACATATCACTCCTGCTCCCATTTCTCTGGCCAAAACTAGTCAGTCACATGGTTCCAACCTAACTGCCAGGAGACTGGAATGTTTAGTGGGTAAGCACCAAGAATCTGCAGCAGGGAAGTGAAGGAACTTGACCAAGGCCACTCAGGGAGTCCTGGTGTGAAGGATTTGAACTTAGACAACAAGACTCCAGGGCTTTCTGCTTTAATCACTATTGTGCATCATCTCCAAAGAGGTATTAGGTCCACAAGAGCTGGGTAAGAGGCTGATGGTGATGGATAAGGTGTGGTATGATGGACCAAGGTGAGAAAGGTGAAGAAGAAATAGCAGCCAGGCAAAAGTAACAACAGGCAGCCACCAACCACGGAACAATCCTAGTAGTTTCCCTCCAGTGAGCATGTGCAAGGGGCTAGGCATTTTATAAAATGTTCATCTGATCCTCTCAACATCCTGGCAAAAGAAACCTCACTTCCATTCTACAGATGAGGAAAGTGAGGCTCAAGGAGACTGAGCAAACTTCCCAAGGTTGAGCAGACGGGCAGCATCTGGGTGACTCTGAAGGTTCTCACCCATGGAGCTGCAGAGGGCTTCTAAGGGAGGACCAAGTTGAGGCATGAGCTCCCAGTGTGGGCTCTGACAACCCTTCGCTGCCAAAGCCAGAGCAGAAGAAGCCTGGAGGAGGGAAAGGGGAGCTGTTGCCCGGGGTGTACTGAAAACTCTGGGGACAGAGCAGCCCCCAGGGTACAGACCAGTTCCCCAGGCCCGGGCTGCCCAAGGGAGTCCAGATCTGCAGTACGGGCGCCACCTAGAGGCCAAGTGCGGCGCAGCACCTCTCACCCTATAGAACCCCACCCGCCATCTGGAAATGGAGGGAACAGGGGCTTTCCTTTTAGAGAGACCAGAGCCAAAAATGCGGAGGCTTGGTGCCTGCCCTTCACCATCTGCTCCACACATGCCCCATCCCCAGATCTCCTGTCCCAGCCATCCTGGGTCTCTCTCTAGACTTATTTTTATTAAAAATACTAATTGATGGGCCAGGCACTCTTACAGGCTCACTTTGGGACTGACAGTCTAGATTCTTGGCTTCAGTATTTACTGAGTGATTAGCTGGCTGTGTGACTCTGGGTAAGTCACTGTCCCTCTCTGGGCCTCAGCTACTTTCCTTGTAAAATGCAGGTTACATCCAGAGGTAACACAGGGGGCCTAGAGTTTGAATTCCAGCTCTGCCACTTCCTTGCTGTGTGGCCCTTTGGACAAGTTAATTAACTTCCATGTGTCCAGTTAAGTCATCTGTAAAATGGGTGGATGATGCTTATTCAAAGAGCTTTATTATCAAGGTTAAATGATTACTTATATATGTAATAAAGTCTATAATATACCGGGTTCTGAGTCTTGCTCCCTTTCCTTAACTACCTCAAGTTTTAAAGCTGAGGTTAAATGTCCAGGACTTTCCTACCTTTATCCCTAAGAAGGGTGAAGATCAGCCCCTGGATGTCCACACTCCAAACGTGGACCCTGCCAGGGAGACCGGAGACTGTCCAGGAGCCTTGGTTCCTGCAGAGTTCTTTACTCCAGCCAGTGCATGAGGAAGCTTTCCATCTCCTCCTTGGGTCACCTCCAGCTTCAGAGTGAGACTTACCTCTTCACTGCTGTCCTGGTGAATGGCATCTGTCCCCTGGAGTTGCACAGTGTGTAACCTTTGTGGCTGTTCATGGCAGCCCTGAAGTTGAAACTGTCAGTAATTAAAAGTGCACTTGGATGTCAATTACAGCTCAATTAAAAGAAAAAAAGAGAGGAAAAAACTTATCTAAAAAAACAAATGCAATGGGATACAGCCCATACCAGGCACAGCAGGAGCAGAGCGGGCAGAGTCTCTGCAGCTTTGGAAAATCTCAGAAAGACTTGTAACTCCACCCATGACACAGGCCGGATTCTTCATGAGCCCAGTACTCCGCTCACTCTTCCTGGCAGGGCCGAATTGGCATGAGATTAGCTACCACTGTTAACACTTACAGACCACTGTTGATCTCCCTGAACCTCAGTTTCTTCAACTGTAACATGTGGGTCTAACCCTTGACCTGCTTACCTTCTCTGGTTGTGCAATAAAGATCTTGAGTCTTCTATAAACTATCCAGCCCTGTTCAGATGTATTAATCTCCTCCGCACCTCAGCAAATTCATTCACTTATTCGTGACTGAGAACTCAGCAAGGCAAAGGGCTGGGGATATGATGGTGAGTGCAATAGGCATCCTCCTCTGACTACACACCTTAGGGAACAGAAGAGAAAAGATATAATCGGCACCTTCCCAAGGGCACCCCTGCCTCCTTCTCCTTCCCCTGTCTCTGCCTCCTTCTGGGAAAAGCAGGAACCACCAGGACTTCCTTAGCACTTTCTAGGTGCCCAGCACTCTGCTCAGTGCCTCACAGACAGATCACAGCTTTTATTCCATTTAGCAGACTTTGAAAGGGTGGCACTGCTCACCCCATTTTAAGGATGAGAAAGCTGAGACTCAGAAAATGTTTCCTTTAAGTGGAAAAAGCCAGATTGAAATCCAGACCTGTTTGGCTCTTCAGTGAGAGTTATCCCCTGAAATTACAAAGGGAAACAATCACCATTCCTGAGGGCTTCTGATGTGTCAGGGGACGGGCACTTGATGTACTTCATTTTACTTAATCTCCAACCAATAATGCCAGTTAGGCCCACTCACCCAGCTTTACAGATGAGGAAACCGAGGATCCAGGAGGGTAACAGAAGCCCTGTGCTGGCTGACGCCATGGGAGTTGGACAGATTACAGTAATCAGCTAATGCCTGAGCGGCTCTGAAGATGCAAAGCCCTGTATTGAAAGCCTAAGGATGATGATTAAGTCAGAAGGTGGAATTAGCTGCAGTAGAGGGAGCAGGCTGCTGCCATGAGGAGAAGATTAGTGACTTGCTGCCCGATTAAGCTGAAGGCGGGTTGGGAGGGAAAGAAACTGAGAGGTTTACGGTGTCGTTCATGTCAGAGAGAGTTTGTAACTGTTGACCTCCAAGGCAACGATCACAACGATCACACCGCAGTGCTGAAAGGATGGAGCAGCATCCATAGAAAGCAGGCTGGGTCCCCAGCATCTCTTGCCTTTCTCCCTTTCATCCATCCATCCATCCATCCGTGAAACAAATACCAAGAGTGTGCTAGCTCTCAGGCACTACGGATACAGCCAGGAACAAGGTTCTCATGAAGCCCCCAGCCGGGTGACAGACATTTAACAATAATCACAGAGCAAGGAATTCTCATTTTTAAGTGTAATCATGGCACTGTGGTTATATTTCATAAAAGAGCCCTAATCATTCAGAGACACACACCAAGATATTTACAGATGAAATGATGTGATGCCTCAGATTAGTACAGGAGGGGGGAGTGAGTCCAGATAGAGGTGAAAAAAGACTGACCCTGAGTTGGCAATTGTTGAAGCTGGGTGATGGGTACATGAGGGCAATGTATTACTCTGTTTTCTTCTGTAATTGTTCTCAAATTTCCATTTAAAAAACATCTAAAAAAAAGGCAAGTAAGTAATTACAATTCTTGATAACTGCCACAAAGGAAAAACAAATATATGGTGGGGAATTATTATAGAGAGGCCTGATTTCTACTGGAGATCGGGAGTCATTTTTTGGCAGGGTGAGGCAATGGAACATCCTTAAGCTAGTGATTGCTCAAGTGAGCTTGTCTCTTCCCACCCTGAAGGAAGGGCTGGCAGAGCTCTCCCTTTTGGGCATCACCAGCAGCTTTCTGGCAGACCAGAGGGCCTGGAGGACCCAAGACCATGCCCCAGGTCCCTCGTCATTGTGATGGAGGGAACAGGAGACCCCAGGTGCAGACTGCACCCCTCATGGTTCATGACTGTGTCGTGTGCATACATTGCTGTCTCCCATGAGCATTAGAAAAACCTTGAGGAAGAGGAGGTGCACTCTCCACTTTACAGATGAGAAAAACAAGGCTCTGAAGAGTTTTTTTTTTTTCTTAAGTCCTGCTCAAAGTCAACAGCAGAGCTGAAGATTGAGGCCTGTGCTCTTGTCTGTTTCCTCCACTCACCCCAAACTGTTAACACAGCCATCGTTCCTGGATCACAGGTAGGGGACTAGGGAGAAACTGTTAACAAGAAAGACAGCTGGGACCTCAAGCCCCAGGTGCTGTGAGCCCAGAGAAGGCAAGGGTATCCCTCGGGAGCATACAAGCCTAGAGGGCAGGTGACAAGGCAGAGAGAGCTGGAGTTTCCTGGAAACATGCAGAACCAAGTGACTAGGGCCTCTAACATCAGGGGAAACAGAGTTCAGGGGTCAGCACTCACCCCTGCTCACCCCACCCCCAAGTAGCTCTCTCAGCTGCAGAGCTGGCCAGATTTCAACATCTGCAGAAGAGGCTGCAGTTCTGGATTAAGGGCACATGCTTGGGCACAGAAGCGGCCTGAAGGGCGGGCATAGGGGCCAGCCTTGGACCCAAGGGAACTCAGCACTGGAGTGAGGGCACCTCTCCAGCTGCAGCCTCTGTGAGGCCAATGCACTCACCATTTCAGTATCCCTTAGTGAGTGCTCCAGCTGTGTTCAAAGGGAATAGGACAACACTGAATTCCTGCCTGCGCAGAGAGAAGCAGCAACGACAAACGGACATAATGTAGGCTGGCCCTCTGCCCTTGCATGTAAGGAGCCTACCCCTGGGACTCAAGCAGTCTTGGGTTCAAATCTTTGAGTTCAAAGCCACTTAGTAACCCTCCAACCCCAATTTCCTCATGGATGGGTGGGGTTGGGAATGAAACAATGAAAACAAAGCCTTTAGCAGAACATTCAGCCTCCATTCAGTGGGTGCCAGTCATCACCCTCCTCCTCACTGTGCAGTGACACCTCCTCCTGCTCTCACCCGCGCTGGTGTTCCTCTAGAAGCAGCCTGAGACAGGGGCTCAAGCGCAGGTAGTTTATTGGAGATGATCCTAGGAAGCCCCAGTTGAAGACTGAGAAAGTGAGACAAGTAAAGGAGGGAGACAAAGAAAAAAAAGGTGTGTTATTGAGCATGTTACCAGTGTAGACACGGGAGGTCCAGGCCACGGTGAACTGCGGGAAGCACTGTGGCGTAACAGTGGTTCTCACACTTGAGTGTGCATCAGTCTCTCCAGGGGTCTTGTTAAAATACCAGTTGCTGGACCCCACCACCCAGTGTCAAGTTCAGTAGGTTTAGGGTGAAATCTGAGAGTGTGCATTTCTAACAGGTTCCCAAGTGCTGAAGGACCACACCCTCAGAGTCCCTGATATAAAAGACGTCTTGGTGTGATCCTTCTTGACTGCCAAAGGTTAGCATCTCTGGGTCTCTCAGTGTTTGAAGCCTGCTTCCAACCAAGTGTATTAACTCTCTGACTCTTCAGCTTGCTCACTGGGCAGGCCAAGCTTGCTGTCACAGCCAGAAAAGCCCTACTAAAGGCATTGCTAGGGCCCAGCCAGGAGACGGCCTGTGGCTGGGATGCAGGGCGGTCAAGGGGAGGCGAGAGAAGCCTGCAAAGCAATTTGATGTCTGACTCAAGGACTTCAGTGGGAGCTAAGGGCCAAGGATGCCTTTGGGTAGGGCCCTAGCAATGTGTTCACATGGTCAGATAGTTTTGTAAAATTAGCAAAAGTGTTTTGTAATGTTTTTTCATTCTAAACAAGTTTTCTTTTTTGCACCTAATTTTATATTGCAATTTGTTTTTTCCTAAAAAGGGCCCCCAAATTGTCTACCCTTCAGACCTCATAAAGCCTGGATTGGTGCCTGCAGGTACGAACTCAGACTTCTTTTCCTGAATTGAAATAGGAGCCCACTACTTGACTCAGTAAGAACACAGACCACATGGGTTCAAGACCATCCAGGTTCAAATTCCTGGGTAGCTTTCTACTCTCTAGCTGAGTTACTTCGGTCAAGGTGCCTACTCTGTGGAAACCTCCGGTTATTCATTTACAAACTGAGGCCAGCAACCATGCAAAATCAAATGAAATAATCCCTGTCAAGATCAAATGAAATCAAATCAAATGAAGATCAAATGAAATAATCCCTGTCAAGAGGAGGCCCACGGTACGTGCTCAATAAACATGAATATCTTTATTACTTCTCATGGTTTATTCTTGTCATTTTTCTCAGCAATCTCTTTCCTTAAAGCCCAGGTAGGAGTAAAGGAAATGGGGACTGGAAAAGCAACCTCCTCCGGGATTGGCAGGTCGCCTACCTCTCAGGGCTTGCACACCTGTTCACCCTGCCTTACTGGCCTCTTTTGGGCGCCCGCCCCGTTGCCAAGCAACTGCTGCCCGCCCCCGCGCGGGGATTGGCTGTATGGCCTGCTCCCGGCATGCCCCGCGGCTCCCGGAAGTCGCATTTGGGAGCCTCCTGTCCAGAAGGCAGGTGTGGGATCAGTTCCCAGATCAGTTGAGCGTGGCCGGCTGGTCATCGGTACCTGTCATTAGGCTGGACGGCCTCGCAGAGCTGAGGATTCGCCGTATCCCGCCTGGGAGGTCACTGCAGTGTGAGTCTCCGGTCAGTTCGATCCCCAGGAGAACGGGGCTGGGGCCTGGAGGCAGCTTGGAGCACCAGCCAGTCGGCCTGGGTCCCTGTCCAGGAGCCCCTGTCGCGCCACCTCAGCCCTGGTCCCCGAAGCCCAGAGGCCCAAGCACTCCTGGACCTATGCCACCAATTTAGGCATCCTGGTTCAGCTCTGTGACCTTGGGTAGAATGACTATCAGAAGCTTAGCCTTCCTGGTGCTGATATCAATATTGACTGATAATGAGTGACGTCATTGTTGATTGCTTACTTTCTACCCTTGATAAGTTTATGATTATAGAAACATTCTGATCCTGAAAAATAAATATATTGGCTACCCACTGCAGTATTCTGGCCAGGAGAATTCCAGGGACTGTATGATCCATGGGGTCGCAAAGAGTCGGACAAAACTGAATGACTTTCACTTTCACAGAGAAGCATTCTGATCCTGAGAAATAAATATATTATTATGTTTATTTTAGAGAGATGAGGAAAATGAGGCTCAGGAAGGGATTTAATTTGCCCGACCAAAGTCAAAGTCAGAACCACTCAAAGAGGCCAGTTTTCCAACCCCATGTAGTGCAACTCCAAAGGCCAAGATTTTAACTTAGAGGTTTCTTGTGAGGATGAATGAGAGGATGTCAAAAGTTAGCCAAGTGCCAGACACCCACCAAGTGCTCAGGCAAGGTTAGTGGGCGAATCATCACAGCTGTGGTAACAAGGAATAGTTCTATCAGCATTAAAGGGTGACTTTGGCCAGAACTTTGTCAGAGGCATATTGCTTTGTCTACTTGGAACAGGTACGGTCTGGGAGACTTAGCTGCCCCCCTCCAGAGTTTCAGGTCCTTAAAAATGTTGAAGCTGCTGTGTCTTCTACTTCCTCCTTAAACTTCTTTCCACTTCTATTTTTACCTCATTCCTCTTCTCCCTACCAGTCACTCCTAGCTTCAGTGATGAAGCCCTTTGTCTCCGAAAATGGCCCAGTTTGTGCCCTGAGTTTAAGTGGGATAATCAGTAACTTCAAAAGTTCTCACTTTTATTGGTTAAACTGGACATAGTGAAAACACCAGCCCTGAAACAAGTTAATGAGAGCCTGAACTTAGAAGGGGGGACATCACTTAGCCTGTGACATTCAAGCAGAAAACCGACTATGGTTTTCAGGGAAGAGAAATATCTGTCCTTCCTAAATGTTAGAGATACTCACCCATTCTGGGTTCTGGGGACTCCTGTTTGGGTCTCAGTTTCCCTGCCTCTAAAATAGTAAGATTGAATGATATTAGCCATATCCAAATACTGTCTGTATCTTTTAAATTTGATATTCATTAACTCAGATGGTTTACTTAAATTTACTATGAAAACATACTGTATATCATTACTGGAAAACCAGTATCACTTGCCATAAGTAGAAGATAAGCTATAAAAAGAAATAAAAACAAAACCAAACCATTGTTCTCAATTTAGTGGGCAAGATCGTGAAGTGAGGTCTGATGGCATTTTGTTAAAAGTGGAGAAGAGCAAGTTTTTAGCAAGGTGTTGAAGACACTCACGAATTAAACCAAAATTTCCTCCAACGGGTAATTAGGATCAAAAGAACTGAAAAGAGAAGAACTTCCACATGCTGAGATTCTGTGTTTAATGCTCTGCTGGATGGCATGTAGATTCACCCAGCACAATACCAAAATAGTTCACTCTCAACACTTGGAAAAAATAGTGGCCAGACAGTCCATGGAGTTGTCTAATAGCCAGATTTTGGTCTGATTCTTTTAAGGTCTGTGGGGCAGGTGGGGAGCAGGAGACACCTCCTAGTGGGCCCACTGGAAGCCTTTTCTCCCCATGTCCTTCCTCCTCTACATATAAACATCCCAGGCACAGGTGAGATGAACAGAATGTGCACAAAAAGCTGTTTGACCACTGTCTGCATCTTCCCAGGATCTCAGAAGGTAAGGGGAAGGAGCAGCTCTTCCTGTCTTACTGTCTGGGCAGGGGAGACTTAACTCAGAGGCAAGCAGCCCTACCTCCGAATCAGAGTCTGCATTGTCAAAAGGTGTCTGAATAGGAAAGGAGTCATTGGGAAAGGGTTTTATATGGAGCAAAATGTGGATCACGATACCAGCAACACCAGGCCACGGAAGAGGTAGGGGAACCTGATGGGGCGTGAAGTTGAGGTCTGCTTCCTCTCACCAGCCAGATCCTCCCCTGCTTCTGCCACTGAGGACCTGCATCCTTCCAAAATAGAGATGGGGGAGGACAAGGCAGCACCATTCTTCCTATGGTTGCTCTTTGTACAAAATTCTAGGCTTCTTGGGCCTCCCCCACAGCCCAGGATGGAGCCCATGACTTATTTTTAGCGTCATTTAGTCCCCATCATTTAAACCCCATGGTGGCAGCAGCATGGAGCTCTATCTTCATACTCCAAAGTAGTACAGACACCCACTGTCTGGATACTGCTTAGAAGACCCTGCCCACAGTCTGCCCTGTGTGTCTCTAGGGGGTGAGAGATGGTTTAAAGGAGAGAAGAAAGAGGGCCTCTGGAATCTCAATGAATTTCCACTAGTCCTGGCTACCTTTCCAAGTAAGGCACAGCTTTGAATATTTAGGAAGACAGAAAAAAGGAAATAGGAGGACAGACTCAAAGAGGAAAATAAGAGGTTGACCTGACTCAAAGAAAGTGGAATTCAAACTTCTAGTAATAAAAAGGAACATCTGTGGGCCCCCAGGCAAGACTACAAATGGAGGCTCATATATCTTGCATCTCAATGTTAGTTATAATCAGGTAGCAATGTATTCTCTTGCCTACCTTGACACATACACCTTTATGGAACCTGGGATGCCATAAAGGTTGGCAGGTTTGAACCTGGGATTCTCTGACTCTGGAATGTGGTGGCTCAATCCCACACCTGGAGAGGTCTTCTATGCACAATTGTGGATACCCCAACTCATATGTCCCAACTCAGCACCACTTGCACACAGCCAGCCCTTGAGTCTAGAAGGTCCTCAAGCAGTCTGCCCTTGAGGGATGGACTGAGTAAAGAGCCTGCCCAGGTTGCACTTTGAGCCCAGAGGATGGTCCAGAGGTGTGACCTTTCTGCTGTCAGGTCCCCTTAGATCTGCAGATACCTTGCCCCATGGGATGTGGTACAAATGAACCTCCAGTAGTTTTAGAATAATAATGAGAGCAAATAGCTATGGATTCCTTTTGCAGTTTATAGGGTACTCTGACCTGATCAGGATTTTAAGATATGCAAATTAATATCCCCATTTTGCAGGTAAGCACACTAAGGCTCGGAGAGGTTAGCGACTTGCTCAAAGTCCCCTGAATGTGAGGTCAGCACCCTGGCTCTCTGTTTCAAGAATTGAGCTGGCTAGTCCTTACCCATCATGGCAGAGCCTGAGGTTCTGGAGCAGCAAAAAGCAAGGAGAGGGAAATTTCCTGATATCCTCACAACAGGCTTGCTCTAACAGGCTGGCACAATTTGGCAGATGATCCTCCACATCCCTCTTCACAGAACTGTGTGAGCAGAAGGCGAGCCAGGGACAACTTCTGAAAGGCAACTTTAATAAAGGAAGGCCAGATTTCTGCATTTGGAGCTCATAAGATGTTATTAGAAAACGCAGTCAGTTCAGTTTCTGTTTCAAAAAGGACTGCTGTTTGGTAATGGCTCATTTCCCTTTTTGAGTCTCAGCAAAGACTCAGCAAAATGAGAACCAGTATTAACACCACCTCAGCAGCTAATGAGCACCCGAGAACAGGCAGGAGGTGTGACCCCATCCCTGGCAGGAGGTGGTCAGCACCCCCACCCCACCACTCCCCAGGGTGCCCCAAAGGGAGTGAGACCACAGCTCCTTCCAGCCTGCCAACTGCAAGCGGTGGGCTGGGCCCTCAGGCCCTACCTATTCTCACTCCCTCCTTCTTCTTGAATATTGATGCAGAAGGGAGCAGGGGGGAAAGATGCAGCCATGAGTAAAGACACGGGGTGCCAACCTTGGGGTTTGGTGAAGATGAAAGTGTTAAGTCACTCAGTCGTGTCCAACTCTTTGCGACCCCATGGATGGTAGCTCACCAGGTTCCTCTGACCGTGGAATTCTCCAGGCAAGAATATGGCAGTGGGTTGCCATTCCCTTCTCCACGGGATCTTCCCAAAACAGGAATCAAACCCCAGTCTCAAGCACTGCAGGTAGATTCTTTACCTTCTGAACCACAGATGAGCTTGGCACTTAAATGCAGTCTCTGCCCCAGATCTGTGATCGTTTTAAGGAACGATGTAGAGTGTCCACAGTGCTTCTTGAAAGATTTTTCAGCCCTGAGCCTTCACTTGACTGGAACTGGAGCAGATGGAGCCCTTGCCTTCTCTCTGTTCAGGGCACGTGTGAGCTCCTAACAGCCCCTCATCCGTCTCTGGTGGTCTAGCACCTTGCTTCTCCAAGTGGGACTCCCTGACCAGCAGCCTCAGCACCACTGGGAACTTGTTAAAAAATGCGCATGCTCATGTCCCACCCAAGACCTGAAAAATCAGAATCCCTGCGGGTAGGTACAGAGGTCTGCACTTGGTCAAGTGCTCCGGTGACTCTGATGCGAACTGCTGCTGTCATAATCGTTAGGAGCCGGAGTCCTGGAGTCAGACAGACCTGGCTTTGAATCACAGCTCTGCCACTTAGCAGCTATGTCTGAATCTTAGTTTGGGCCCCAATAAAATGGGGATAATACTACTTCCTTATAGTGTGATTGAATGGATTAAGATTATGTGTTAACATGCTTGGCTCATAATGCTTGATAAATGGTAGCTCTTCTATTTCTCTGGAAATCAGACCAGACAGGGGGACCTCAAGGAGGCCATTGTGAAGATGTTCACAGGTCGAGATGTCAGGCAAGCCCATTCGGGTATATAGCTTCTGACTCAGACCTAAAGCCACCTCCAGCCTCCTGTGTCCTGTGACTGAAACTGTTGGCAGATCTGGTTTATTCCCCAGCTTCTCTGAAGGGAACCCTCCCACCTCCGAGGGCATTGTCCTAACTTCCTCTCTGCAGGGATCTCAAGGGCTGGCCGGTGGGACTGCTGCGTCTGTAGGCAGAGGCTCTGTCCCTGAGTTACAGTCTCCACCATTCCCTCCTCATCAGAAGAGGTGAGGATCACCCCTGACTTGCCAACTTCACAGGGCGATGGGCAGAATTAACAGTTTTAACACAGATGAAGAGCTTTGTGTGGATTAATCTTCACAACAACCACCTGAGGATAGGTAGTCTGTCAACTCGACCTGTTTTACAGATAAGAAAGCAGAGAGGTTAAGAAACCTGCACCAAATCACTAATAAGATAGAGAGTCATGATTCAGAATCAGGCACCCTGGCTCCAGAGTCCCACCCTTCAGCACTGCGCCCATCTAGGGACACCATCTGTTAGGACAGGTCATTGTAGCCTGGTCCCAGGGCCTCTGAAGCCTTATGACACAGCCCCTTTGACAATCTGATGGAAGCTATGGCCCCTTGGTCCACAGGAAGCATCCCAACTTCTGACTATGATCTCAGGGTTCCATGAGCCTCTCATTCCATCCGGGGATCCCCAGTCGAGACCTGAGACCCAAGAGTCTTAGAAGGAAGTAAGAAGGACTTACAAGTTTAGGGGTGTCAGACATTATGCCCTCAGTGAACTCCAGGGAGCAGGACTGGGGCCAGAGCAGCAGAGATGGAGGCTGTCGGGTGAGGCTGCTGGGGAAGAGGTCCCATGTCTTCTGTCCAGAGTGAGCTGTGTGGGAGGCACCCTGGGACACATGGCTGTTTCCAGAAGAAGAGCAGGGCTGAGGTGCCTCAGTCTCCCTGGGGCTCTGGGACTCAGTCTGGAAGAATCTTCAGGGTGGCACAGGCCTGGTGCCAGCTGGTCTAGAGCACCCCAAGTACTGCCCTGCCAAGAGGCAGAGGGCAGCCTTGGTGACCACAGGTTCCCTCCCAACTCTGGGCGTGTGTTTAGTCAGGGACAGGCAGTGTGGTCATCCCAGAATGTTACACTTTACTCTGTTCCTTGCCTGGGAAGGTGGGCCCTGGAGCAGATACATGCAAGGCGTCGGACATGTAAGGTCCACACAGGGACACTCCTGCCTCTGTCACATCTCTGTAAACCTTGCCTTTGACTTGGTGAGCTTGTGCTTCAAGTTCCTGTAAAGACTGTAGAAGATCCGTGACCTCCACACCAAAGGGCAGACTGGGTGGCCGCTGTCACTCACACTGGACAGGTTACTCCAGCCTCCTGGAGCCTCATCCCACTTACCGAGCATGTGGCCTGGGGCTCCTCAGACCTGCAAACCATTTAAATTGACAGCACCTCCTCAATCCTCTAGGGCTTCCCTGGTGGCTCAGATGGTAAAGAATCTGCCTGCAACATAGGAGACCTGGGTTCAAGCACCCCTTCAATTCTCTAGGGCTTCCCTGGTGGCTCAGATGGTAAAGAATCTGCCTGCAACATAGGAGACCTGGGTTCCATCCCTGGGTTGGGAAGATCCCTGGAGAAGGTAATGGCAACCCACTCCAGTATTCTTGCCTGGAGAATCCCATGGACAGAGGAGCCTGGTGGACTAGTCCACGGGGTTCCAAAGAGTTAGGACTGAGTGACTAACACACACACACACAATCCTCTAAAAGAGCTGGATGGACAGGAGATAAGACAGGCTTTGGGGCCTTACAGCCCTGGTCTGTATTCCAATTCAGCCTCTTGCCCACTTAACCCCTCTGAGTGCCAGTTTCCCCCTCTGTGAAATGGGATGCGAGCCCTACCTGGCAGGGTTCTTGTACGGGCACAGCCTGGCCACCGCAGGCGCTCATTCATCAGCCCCTCCTTTACTGTGATGCAGACCATACCCTTGCCAGGCTACAGCATCTGGGCCTGCTCCTTAGAATCGTGGTCTCCGACACCCACCACCCAGCAGAGAAACAGCTCACCCAATGAGTGCTCTTCCAAGGTTAGAGGCACCAAAACCCACTTGGGGATAACAAAGCAGAGTGTTGCTCCATGGGCCAGAAATGCCTTCCCAGCTGCCTCCACCGAAAGGTAGACTGGTGAAGCAGGTAGGTGAGGAGAACAGGAAAGGAAAGCATCTGTACTTTCCAGACAGACCCAGTGGACACAGCTGGCATCTTTCTAGAACTCTGCACTTAACAGATTTAAGTGATACCCTCTCACTCCCATTCACAAACCCACCTGCATCCTAGAGCAGACCCCAGACTCCCAGCCCACCCTCATCTCTTTTCTCTTCCTTCCTCCCTTCCCTTCCTTTCTTCTTCTCTTTCCCTTTTTAAAAAATATCACTGGATGAGCAGCACCATAAAGCCATATTCCTGGGAAGCTCCTGCAAATAGACTCTGTTGGCACCAACTATGGGCAGCCCTTGGCACATGGGAGGGGCCAGGAAATGGGATGCAGGGCCATGCCCAGCATCCAGTGAGGAAAAGAAATGAGGGTAATGGGTTAGTGCTGATGGTTTAGCGTCAGGTAAACAGGAAAGGTCTGAAGACCTAACCTTCTGCTGCTGCTGCTGCTGCTGCTAAGTCACATCAGTTGTGTCCGACTCTGTGCGGCCCCATAGACGGCAGCCCACCAGGCTCCCCCGTCCCTGGGATTCTCCAGGCAAGAACACTGGAGTAGGGTGCCATTTCCTTCTCCAATGCATGAAAATGAAAAGTGAAAGAAGTTGCTCAGTCGTGTCCGACGCTTAGCAACCCCATGGACTGCAGCCCACCAGGCTCCCCCGTCTCTGAGATTTTCCAGGCAAGCGTACTGGAGTCGGGTGCCAAGTGCCTTCTCCAGACACAACCTTCTAGGAGGAGGTAATTAGCACTGATTACACACCAGAGTCAACCCTAAATGTTCTGTATGCATTACCAGTTACCATTCGGCCTACACAACCACCAGACGCGAGGCCGGGACTACAATCGCCCCCAAGGTCAGTTGAGAGCACGGAGTCAGATGAACCTGCCAGTGGTCACACAGCTAGCAAGCGGTGAGGGCTCAGACCCAGACAGTTCTGGCTCCAGAGCACAGACCTGCGGAACCACTTTGGACAAAACCGAGTTTTTAAGGGCATCTGGGTACCTGGCCACATGTCCATGATGAAGGCAGGATAAGTGCTGGAGTGTCCATTTTTTCCAGCTGAGGTTTAGAAACAAAGTGAAGTGTCTTGGCCAGAAGTTCAAGTTGGGGGCAGAGCTTGGCCTGGGGTCGTTTGGTGCACCCGGCCCACCCCAGGTCACGCATGACCCAGGCAGGGGCCTGGGCATCAAAGACTGGGCATCAGAATTAGAGGTGCTGGTGCAGATAAGTGCTGAGCCTGGGGGCCAGACAAGGGGGGAATGAGCACTGGGTACAGGGTGCCCGCCGCAGGGAACGCATTGGGCATTACCACAGACTGTCCAGGAACCACTAAAAAATGCGCAGAAAACACATGCACCGAGGACCTGCCATATGCCAGGCACTTTGACTTACAATACAGGGGCATATTTAACCCTCCAACAGCCCTGAAAGGCTTCTCACTTTAGATATGAAAAGTATCTGCAAGACCGGGCCAAAGCAACCCAGCTAGCAGGTGGCAGAACCAGGATTCCAGCATCTGCTGGGCACCAGAAGCCTACGAGTCACCCCTCCATCCCGAGCTGCAGACCCTGGGTACCCTTTAACTTGAAGTTGAAGGCAGGAACTGTTCTCAGTGGAGTGCGAAGGGTCAGCTGGCTGGAGTCTCATGGGGCAGAGGGCACAGCCGTCTTCATTGCTCTCCTTTGAGGTCAAGTCCACAGCAGCCTGAAGTTGAGTTCATCCTCTGAGGCTGATGCTGCCTGTGTTCTTCCTGTGTGGCCAGATCCTGGGTGGGAGCGGAGGGTGTGAGTTGTGCCCTTTGGGTCGCCCTGCTTGTGTGGGCTGGGGAGTGGGCATGCCCGGGTGTGCGTGGAGGTTCACTGGCACAGCAGGTAGTCTCAACTCCTGGACTTGTCACCCCCCTTTACAGATGAGGAAACTGACTCGGTGGCTTCGTGACTCACACAGCCAGTGCCTGGGGGAGCTGGGCGCAAGCTTCCCGACCCCCAGCTGCCCTGTGTCCTACCACCCTGGGTCCAAAGATGGGTCCAGCAGCAGCCATGCTGGGGTGACCTCAGCAGCTGGGGCTGGTGTGGGGGAGGTGGGGGCGTGGGACCAGGAGGGCAGGGGCTGGGGATTGAAATGGACTGGACAGAGCAGACCTGGAAGCAGCCCAAGAGCCCGTGCCTGGCACAGCTTGGTCAGAGTGGTGAGCCTGATGTGGCCTCAGGCCTGGATCCACAAGTCATCAGTCCAGCAGGGGTTCTGGTCAGCTGTACTAGTCAGATCAACTAGGCCAGGGTTCTGGGCAACAGAGCTACTCGGAACAACACTTCAGTAATCTAAGACAAAGAAACAGGGGCAACAGAACCAAGGAGAAAGTGGAGGTTCAACATGGAAGCATGAGGGCAGGCTGGGTGAGGACCTCTGAGTTTAGGAAGAACTGGGTTTCTTGTCTTGGGCACTTAGTAGCTGAGTGATCTTGGGTAAGTTACTTAACCTCTCTGAGCCTCACTGTCTTCATCTACAGATGGGGGAATAATGTAGGTAAAGCTTTGGCACAGGGAGCAATGAGCCAGAAGTCTGGGCAGCTGATAGAAAGGCTGACCAAGACCCTGGGTCTCCTTTGAGTTTCAAGGAGAGGTCTGTGACCAGATGGCTAGTCCCTGTCTCCACCGGCTAGTGGGCTGAAATTCCTAGTGGATCCTGCTGAGGTCAAAGCTGGATTGGAAACTGGGCTGACCCTGGCTGACAGGTGGAGGGCAGCAGTTGACTTGAGCCCCAGGCATGACCGGCACTGACCAAGTTGCCACCAAGGAAGTGATGCTGGTAAAGTAGAAACTCCATACTTTCACTCAGAATGCAACATGGGATTAAGATGAGCATGGGCTTAATGGGCACATGAAAAGATGCTCAACATCACTAATAGAGAAATGAAAATGAAAACTACAATGCCTCACACCAGTCAGGATGGCCATCGTTACAAAGTCTACAAAGAATAAATGCTGGAGAGGATGTGGAGAAAGGAGAATGCGCCTACACTGCTGGTAGGAATGTAAGCTGGTGCAGCCACTGTGGAAAACAGTATAGAAGTTCCTCAGAAAACTAAAAATAGAATTACCATATGATCCAGCATCCCACTCCTGGGCATACACCCAGGCAAAACTATAAGCCGAAAAGAAACACACACCCTTATGCTCCCAGCAGCACTAGTCACAAGAGCCAAGATACAGAAACAACCTAAGCGTCCGCGTAAAGAGCATGTGGCATACATGTATGATGGAATGCTACTCGGCCATAAAAAGAACGAAATAATGCCATTTGTAGCAACATGAATGCAACTCGAGATAATCACACAAAGTGAGGTAAGTCAGAAAGAGAAAGAGATAGTTATATGTGGATTAGTTATATGTGGAATCTAAAATGTGACACAAATGAGCCCATCTACGAAACAGAAACACAGACAGAGAACAGATCTGTGGTTGCCAAGGGGGAAGCAGTTGGGGAAGAACGGAGTGGGAAGTTGGGGTTAGCAGACCTAAGCTTTTGTAAGAATGCGTAAACAACAAAGTCCGACTGTGCAGTACAGAGAACTATATTCAATACCCTAGATAGTCGAGGGTATCAGGCTTCAAACCAAGCTCATGGGCCACAACTATCGAGCCTGTGCTCTGGAGCCCGGGAACCACAACTACTGAGCCTACGTGCCCCAATCACTGAAGCCCCTGCCCTGGAGCCCACGTTCCACAACAGAAGCCACTGCAGTGAGAAGCTTGGCACTACAGCTAGAGAGTAGCCCCCTGCTCACCGCAACTAGAGAAACCCTGCACAGCAACAGAGACCCAGCATGGCCAAAAATAAATAAATAATTAATTAAAAATATTCTATGATAAACTATAATGGAAAAGAATATTCTAAATATATGTACGTACACCCGAATCACTTTGCTGTACAGTAGCAGTTAACATAACATTGTAAAAGAACTGTGATACAGTTTTTTTTTTTTTAAAGATAAACATCTTTTATTTAAATTTAACCTCCAGTGGAATAAAACCTTCTTTCAACTGACTTTTGGCCTTCCCTCTTTTAGTTGGTGTTCTCTGTTAAAGCATTCCACAGTCTCAGAAGCTGAGGTCCTGAAGTGACCCCTCCATCCCAACTCATGTCACGTCCAAGCTAATTAGAAGGCCCCAAATCTCCTTGGCAGTACTGGGCTGAAGACAGCAGAATGAGGGTCTTTGTTAATAAAATCTACCCCTGATTCAAGCCTTCTCATGGCCTCATGGGTGCAGGAACTGGTCACCCACTAGTTAAACAGTCAGTCGTTTGGCTGCCTTTGGCTTTCTGTTTTGAATGAAAGGAGGAAAATGACAATGTCTGGAAATACACAAGGGCATGCACTAAAAACTGCCACTTGGGATTGAATGAGAGAACTATTAGACAAAGGCAATGTCTCGGGGATCCCTCTCCACCTCTTTCACGGAAAAATCCTTCTCTTTAGCAAGTTTTGTTCACACCCAGAACATGTGAGCTAGTTCCACAAGCCTGCTAGGGTCACATGAGACTTGAGACCCAGAGCAGCCAAGCCCCACGAGCAGCTGTTAACAGTAACACGGGGACAAGAGTGCCTGAACTCCACGGTCTGCCCCTCTACTTGGAGATGTGTTTTTATTCTCCTTCCTCCCTCCCTGAGAAGAAATGATCCTTTGCAAAATGCCCACTAAAGTG
The DNA here is from genome assembly GCF_055505025.1 of Bos grunniens. Classification (NCBI taxonomy): domain Eukaryota; kingdom Metazoa; phylum Chordata; class Mammalia; order Artiodactyla; family Bovidae; genus Bos; species Bos grunniens. Next base: position 18,714,679 of record NC_141192.1, read on the forward strand.
AGCAACAAAGAAGAGTGGAAAAAAGCCTGAATACTCTTCCCACCAGCCGAGCAGCCGGCCCTTCCTCTAGCGGCGGAGCTGGCGCTGGCGCTGGCACTGAGAGTCCATCATCTCAGTTCCCGCAGCGCTGCACCGACACGGCTGGCCACCCTCCTCCCCCTCTCACTTCACGCTAATTTCAAATCATCTTACTACCAGAGGAAAGCTACCCCTCTTCAACAGAGCATGAGAGACCCCCACTCCTCCTCTGTTAGCTCCAGGTAGTCCCCACCCCGGAGCTCAGAGACTGCAGTTTTACCTTCACACAGACATGCTGCCCATTTATAAGATACCTGAGGTTGAGATGAGCCACCTGCCAGACAGATGCCCCAAAGGATCAACAGCACCGAAGGCAGTGAAAAAAACCAAGGGGGAGATTTCAGCTTCCTGCAAGATGAGGGGAGATGGGATAATTTATTTTTTTAATTAAAAAAAATTTTTTTTTCAAGTGTCAGGTTTAAGAAAACCTTTCAAGGGTGTCCTTTTCAATCTCTGGTGAAAGAAAAGGAGGGTGCACTAGCCTGAGTCGGTGGGGAACATAATCTGCTGCCATTGGGTGGATTACTGGCTGCTTCCCGGTTTAATCAGCTGTCTGCAGGACATCTCAGATCTGGCACTCTTCAGAGCAGGGGCTCCTTGCTTTATGTCTCTCAGGGTTGCCACTTCTTGGGGGTAAGCTCTGTGTTTCCAGGATGATTCTTGAGAAAGAACTCCTGCTTGATCTAGTCCCTTTCTCTAATTCCCACGTCAGCCTGCTCCCCCAAGGAACAGCCTTGTGGGAGCCTTCAAGGAACCTGAAAAAATACAAATTATTACTCATGTCAGGGGAGCATGTGGGGGCCTCAGAACATGAGCATTGCCTTTGGAAACAACAGCTTCAAAACACACAAGTACTCAGAACAAGCCAGGACAAAGGAACATCTAATTCTGTTGACAAAGCTTCAGAGCTCTACGGATGCTCATAATAAACCACTTATGCAAGTGAAGGGGCCGGTGGCTCCCCCTGGACACCTGCCCCTCCATCCACGCTCTGTTCTCCGCCTGATTCTCGGCTGTAGAGGGATGGCAGGGAGGGGACACACATCCTGTGGGCTACAGCAGGCTGGACGTGCCCCTCTCCTCAGGCCTGGAAAAGACCACCTTACTACTTCTGGGATATAATGCACATAACCCCTTAGGGTTCCTATATCCACTCTTCAAATATGCTTAAATTACTCAATTTGAGTATGCTGTTTCCTGCCAAGACCCTAAAACAGCCATCAATAAGGCTTTCATTAAATACCCAGGTATTTATTAGGCCCCTGAACCAATGGCCTTGACATTCTGTAAACACGGACGTAACCCTGTCCTGACCCAGGCCACAGACCACTTGAAGGATCCCTGTTTGAAATCCAGGCCTGACATGCTTGGTCCCGTGTACACAGGGAGGCCCTCTGGAGCCCACGTCCAGGGAATGAAGGGCTCCTGGAAGGCCTGCCTTCCCAGGGTTGCGGTCTGGTTAGTGGAAAGTGGGGTTTGCACAGGCTCGGGTCCTGGGCCTGAGGACTGGCCATCCCAGGGGGACTTCCCCTGGGTAGGAGAGCTAAGGAGTCTCACATCTTGCCATCAGCTGGAAGGAGCAAGGCTGGGAGAAGGCAAAGTGACTGGAGACAGCCTTGGCACTCGCCCTCTAACAACTCAGAGCCAAATACTGGCAACACAGTTCCCAAGAGGGAATAATGACAGGCAGAATGCGCCCACTGGCAAGGAGTTTTCTGACTGTGTAACTGGTAACTGTGTCTTATTCAGGTGTCTTTGGTCCTGAAACGTCTCAGGACGTCTGTTGAAGTGTCTGGAATGTCTGCCTGGCCTAGGAATGGCACCGGTCCCAAATCCCTGGGAGCAACCAGGCCCGGGTGTGTGCTGGGCTCTGCAGAGACCAATTCCAGCCCTTCCTGCTCGCCACCTGGGCCCTTCTGGCACTTCCTGCCCATCTTGCTGAAGCTCCCAGGCGCCATGCAGCACTGAAGTCCGGTCATCGTCCTTCCTAGATGAGGTGCACAAGCAGGGCAGAGCAGGCGGAGCCAAGCACCAGGCCCAGGCCCATGTAAAAGGTCATCACCACCCCAGTGGCCTCGGCCAGCTCCCGGGGCACGATCTTGGGCCCGTAGATGAGAGCCAGAGTGCTGAGGTAGCCGTTGCTGAGCCCCAGCAGTGAGGTGAAAAGCACCGGGTACACGTCAGACTGGAAGAGCACCGTGTGCAGGTGGCCACGGGGCTGGTAGTTGCAGAACACGAAGAGGGGGACAAAGCAGGTCCGGAGGAGCGCGAGCCCGGGCAGCGCCTTGCTTCTGGGCCCGGGCACCTGGATCCAGGCCGTGACCTGCCGGCCACACAGGTCGGCAAAGTTGTACAGGAGGAAGGTGGTGAGGGGGACGAAGAACTTGGTGCTCCACGGCGAGCCCGAGCCCTTGCTGAGGGATTCAATGTTAGTGCAGATGGCGGGGAAGATGAGGCTGGTGATAAAGAAGAGATAGATGATGCAGAAGCCCAGGCCAGTGGTCTTCTTCAGGATGGGGCCAAGGGGTGGTGTCTGGGAGTCGCTGGATCCTGGGGCCACCGAAGTGGGACTGGGGGAGTCCTGGGGCAGCTGCTCTTCACCAGAAAACACGGTTGGCCAGACAGGTTTCATGTAGTACCTGCAGGGGAGAAGCTGGTGGTCAGAGGGCCTAGAAAGAAGGGTCACTTGGGATTTCCAGGGACAAGGTGGTCCAACGCGTAGAGCCCAAGCCCCAGGATGCCCTCAGATGACACATGTGCTGCGGGGTGGCTGGAGGGAGGCCTGCAGAGTCCCCAGGCTTCCTGCCCTGGTGCTGCCTGAAAGGCTGGGCTCCAGTCCGTTGTTCTGTGGTGCTGGTCATGTCATGAGTGGGGACAAAGGAAGCCAGTACTGACCCTTCACGATGAGCCTGGGCTCTAGTCTTCACTCACTCATTTTTGCTTGGTTATAGGGTGGGGAGAGGTGGAGCTGAAGTAGTATTTATTTTTCAAATATAAAATAGCTTAAAATCTTAAATTATAGAAGTCACACATGCTTGATGAAACGAACCCAAATAATACAGAGTGAAGTTTCTTAAGCAAAAGTGGGACTAAAGTTTTATGTATTGTAAAACTTTCTGCAATAGTATAAATGACATAATATAAATATATTATAAATTGCCTAAATAGATGCATAACTGTTACACATAAATGCATGCACACTCTTGCTAATGGACAGTATCTTGTGGCCATCCCTTCACAAGGGACAGGTGCTTCTGCCTCCATGCCGTGTTGCCACTGAGTATTCACTGCGTGTATATACAGTCTAACTGCTCCCCTAATGCTGGACATGTAGGTTAGCTCTAGTTTTCTCTACTATAAACAATAGTACAATGAATATCCCTATACATAAATCTTTGTATAGAATTTCAGTAGAGCAGATTTCTAGAAGAATTGCTGGATCACAAGCAATTTTTAAAATTGCTTTAAAATCTTTAAAAATTTGATAGATATTGATAACCTGCTCTCTGGATAGGTAGAACCAATTTATCTCCGCTTTGTGCCACCTACCCATCCAAACTAGCGTAACCTAACCCTTCAATCTCCATGAGAGCACCCGTTTCTTTAGAAAAAACTGACCACAGTTTATAATCATTGTGTTGGTTTACTGGTTTATCATCTGTCTCCTTGAAGTGAAGACAGTTCCCTGGGGCAAGAACATGTATGGCTGTTCCCAGCTAAATCTCCAGGCAGAGAATAACCCTTCAAAACAAAACCGTTGAGAGAACTGATAAGCCTATAAAAGTATATTTTCCCCCCTATTCTCAACACTGAACATGAACATTTTTTTCAATTTCTTCTACTCTGACCAGAGTAGAAAAGGCTAAGTTCTCTTTGCGTTGCTGTCCCTTTGCCCTGCTGCATTGCCTGAGTCACTCAACCTCTCTGGGCCTCAGGTGCCTAAAAACCAGGAGATACAAGCTGACTGTATTACCACGTGCTGTGCTGGGCTTAGTTGCTCATTTGTGTCCAACTCTTTGTGAGCCCAAGGACTGCAGGCGGCCAGGCTCTTCTGTCCATGGGGATTTTCCAGGCAAGAATACTGGAGTGGGTCGCCATGCCCTCCTCCAGGGGATCTTCCCAACCCAGGGATCGAACCCGGGTCTCCTGAATTGCAGGTGGATACTCTACTGTCTGAGTCACCAGGGAAGCCCCAATATGTATTAACATATCTCAAACAGAAGACTTGGGTGAGGCTGGGGAGAACAGAAGGTTGGTGATAGTTGGGTTCTGGTTTCAGCCCTACTTCCGCCTCCCTGTGTGACCTGAGGCCAAGTCTGTGACTGAGGTGTCTTGGGGCCTCAGTTTCCTCCTCTATAATATGGAGGGTTCTGTGGCTATAAGCTTCTGAGATCCCTGCCAGCCCTCCTATCCTAAGGGCTACATATTGTCAACAAGCAAGTCAGTGGGCGGGTTCCTCTCCAGAATCACTTTTCCATGTGATATTGAGCTGGGCACTTTGGCCTTGAACCCTGTCTTGTTTCCCAATCACTATTTAGGGAAAGGGCTATTCTTACTTCCCCTTCTACTCAGTGTTAAGTCCTTGCCTTGGTTGACTCTGAGGAAGCTCCCCACCAAGTTCCTCTGATTGAAGCTCTTCCCCATAAGTTCTTCCAGATCTAACTGCCCCAGAGGCGGTCAGCAGACTCCAACACTGTGTGAGGCTCAGTTTCTCCTGAGTGTGATGGGGCAGTGTGGCCCAGCCCCACTGGGTGCAGCAACCTGTAGCAACCTAGGACTCCTTTCAAGTAAAATTTAGTCTGAGCAGCCCTGGGGCACTGCTCTAAAGCTCCATCCTCAGATGAGTTTCTGTAACCCAAAAGTCTTGACAGAAGTGTTAATCAGCAAAGAAATAGAAGCTTCACGGCTGGCAGAGTCCTGGGTATGCTGTCTCAGGTGCTCAGCTGGAAGGCATTTTGGCTTGCTTAAGTGACTCTGAAAACAAGGGTGACCACCTGTCCTGTTTTGCCCGAGACTGTCCTGGTTTTAGCACTGAAAGTCCCTGGTCCTTAGGACCCCTTCAGTCCCAGGCAAACAAAGAAGGCTGGCCACCCCAGTGCAAACAGCACATGCGAGGTTCCCTGAAACAGGACACAGGAAATAGCAGAAGGAGAGGGGGAGCCTCCTGCCTTCTGTTCACTGACTCAAATAACTTAATCAGGACCAACAAGGTGCAAGGCAGTATTAATATATGGGGTGCTGGGGGACAGTAAGCCAGCCGGACCCCAGGAATCACAGGGATATCATCATGGAATACAACTGGGTAATTTTTTATGACAACCCTGAAGGGTCAGAGAGGGGAGGGGCAGACTTGTGGATTTGAAGTCACCTATGGTACATGGTGTCATCACTCCATCCCCTTTTATCCTGCGGCCACTGGGCCAGCTGAAGTTGTAACAATCCTCTAACTGGAGGGAGAAACCTGCCCCTGGCAGAGTCAGGGTTTTAATGAAGGCAGGTGAGTCTCACAGGGGCAGGAGGAATGAGTGGGGAGGAAGGACCTTGCAGTCACAAGCCAGGGATGCAGCATGAAGCAGTGGAAAGAATGCAGCCCAGAAATAGCTCCGGGCTCCAATCCCTGCCTACAGCTCACAAGGTGAGCCACCTGGGGATGTTGGTTGATTCTCTAAAGCCTCAGTTCTTCATTGGAAACATGGGAAAATATGAAAACAACTGTGCTAGGTGGTCATACAGCCTGAGTGAAGAAAATGAACTGCTTAGCTCAGTGCCCCAATACCAAATAGGTTCCTGTGGACCCGGCAGAGCCAAGACCTGTGTGCTCCCCAGCTCTGCTGGCTTGTGTGCCATGGGACCGCAGGCCAATCACCTGGCCTTCTCTGTCTCCATCTCATCACCTGTGAAATGGGGAAAATAACTCCTGCCATTCCTATATCAAATATGACAATCGATGTGAAAATGCACTGAAAATAATAAAAAGCAAGAAAAAGCCATGGGTTGTTTTTTTAAAGAGATGTAAGAAGCAAGAAAGAAAAAGGAGGAAGGAGAGAGAGAAAGCAAGAGAGACTAAGGCAAGAAAAGTGGTCTTGCAGAGCAGAGAGGGGCCTCAAGAGATAGGGACTCAAATCACAGTTTTGGAGTTGGGCTCAAATCCTGATTCTGCTGCCAAAGGGCTGCAGGACTCAGGCAAGTAATTTAACCTCTTTGAGCCTGGTTTTCTCATGTGAGAGTGGGAATGACTGCGGTAAGTCACAGCCCTACCTCAAGCAGGAGTAGATGTATGAGCTTCAAATGAGAGGCCCAAGCAGGCTGGGCTGAGTGCAGACAGGAACAACAGAAGGGCTGAGCCCAAGGAGCCACTGTTGGCCATCAGCCTTCCTCAGGCCCCATGTTCGCTGCCTGCCCTCTAACAGAAAACATGCAGACTCCAGCTGCTTGGGGTTGTGATGCAAAGCCAGCTTCTTACATCCAAGGGCCCAGCCAATGTACTGAGCAACTACTGTGAGCCTGGCTCAGCCTGAGGCATGGCATACAGCAATGAACAAAACCCACATGACTTCTGCCCTCAGAGGGATCACACGCCAATGGGGAGATGTGCAGTAAACCAGGAACCAAACACGAGCTCTACCTAGAGGAGAGAAGAGTGCAGGTAGACAGGATAAAGGTCGAAGGACGCCACACAGGATCATATGCTATCGCTTATTATGTGGAGTCTAAGAAAAGGCTACCAACGGACTTCCTACACAACTGAAATAGAGTTACATATGTAGAAAATAGCAGTTACTGAGGGGCAAGGTGAGGGGAGGGAGAAATTGAGAGACTGACAAGCACACACTACCATCTGTAAATAGATAACTAATAAAGACCTACTGTACAGCACAGGGAACTTGACTCAATACTCTGTAATGGCTTACAAGGAGACGAATCTAGAAGAAGCCGACTCACTGCCAGGAGCGCATGTGGGCCTCACCTGGCATAGTCCAGCCGCGGCAGCAGCAGGTAGAGCCCAATGCAGAGCGCCAGGAAGATGTCCGCCGTCAGGAAGAAGGCCAGGGTGCTGTCTGTCACGTCACTGGCCACCGCGAGGTCCACCAGCGAGGCCACGGCGCTGAGGGTGCCCCCCATGGCTCCTCCTGCGGAGAGCGCGGGACATCATGGGGAAGGTCAGGGCGGGCGCATCCTCCCTGCCTCTCAGGCCTGCCCGTTCTCTGCTCCGGCTTAACGTTCTCCCTGGTGAGAGAGATGCTTCAGTTCTCACAGGACCCTGAGGCCTTGGCTGACAAGGAGGGCCCTGCGGCCATGAGCTTTCTGACTCTAGGAGGTGTCCCTAGCCCAGCTCCTCTCCAATGGGCATGAAGAGGCTGCTGCCTGAGGAGGCAAATGGCCTCCAAGGTCTCACCTGCTTCCTGGTTTCAGCTCTGACCCTCGATCCTCCTTCCCTCTTTACGTCCTTCTGATGGGGTCAGAAACTTTAGATTCAGGGGTGGGACGTGTCAGAGAGCTCGGCTCCTGCCTTGGACCCAACCACCCATGAATCACCCTGGGGAAATAGCTCTGGCCTGTCCGAGCACAGGTTCCCCACTGCCCCTAGTGAGGATGGCCAACTGGGAGGCCTTAAGTGTTGGAAAACCAGCCAGGAGCCCACAGAGCTCACCCTGTGCCCTACAGTAGCTGTGTACCATACACTTATGAACACGCATGCACACTTACCCACATATACACTGTCACATACACACATACCCTATCACAAGCTATCTCACACACACTCACAGTCATACGCTCCCATACAGTCATACATGATGCTTCACACACTCGTGTGTGTGCAACTGCCCCACCACCTGGAACGTGCTGTGTTGCCAAGGGCTCTGACAGTGGCCCAGGTGACTGTGTGGCACCACCCCTTTCTGTGCTACGTCACATCCTAGCCCAGGGGACCCACGGGTCCAGGAGTCAAACAGGTGTACATCTGACACTTGACTCCACCACTTACTCGCTGTGACCTGGGGGCTCACATGGCTTCTTGGGACCAGAGTCTGCTCATCTGTAAAGTGAGAACAATGACACCCGCCTTGCAGAGCTGCTTTAAGGGCTGGATGAGATGATGTTTAGAAAGGGCCCAGCACAAAGCAGGCTTTCTACAAATGCCAGGCCCCTTCTTCGCCACAATCACACAGTCACTTCTGGGAGGCGGGGCAAGCATCTTGTTTCTCTGTTGAGCCATCACAGCCGTGGGTGGCCACGAGTCAGAGCTTATGCATGGTCATGTGTGAGCAGATCATTACTCCTCTGTTTATTTGCCAGGAAGGTGGGGCTCATACTTACCCTATCCCTCCCTTGAGACTATAGTGGGATGGAATCAGTGAACGGGAAAAAAACATTGAACAAATGGACATGTCCAACAGGGTTAACACAGTAAGGGCCTGTGAATACAGGATTGCCTGGCTGTGAGGATGGATTTGCTGGCCTTAGAGGACCACGACACTGATTCTCAAGGAGGCAAGCAGGCCACTGACTGCAAACAGCCACCTGGTCCAAGTGGACTCCAGCTGCGTTGTCATTACTTGGCGGGTCTGACCAGATACCACCTTTCTGCCCACTGCTGCGTGAGCGTGGTGGAAGAGTGATGGTCAGGCCCTCATCCACCATGATGACTGCCCACTGCCTCACCCACACCACAGCCCAGCACTCTGTGGCCCTGCAGGGAAGACCCCATGACCCTTTTCTCCCCAACCTTCTCTATGATCTCTGCTAGCCTGGGTGGGGCCAGAGGTTGGAACTTGAGGGAAGGGCAAAGAAATCAAAGTTAGCATAGTGATTAAGAGCATAGACTCTAAGAACATCTCAGTCTAGTCTTGGCTCTGCCACTTCTAGCTGTGTGACATTCAACAAATCACTTAAATCACTTAACCTCTCTATGCCTCCATTTTCTCATCTGTAAAATGGGAATGTTAAAACTCACCTCTTAGGAAAGTTACAAAGATTAAAAGGATCATTACATGTAAAGCAGGACAGTGTCTGGTGCTGAGAAATGCCATATAAATCCTCTCTGATCCCCAAATAGGTGTTTGGCTATTTCTGTCCTTCCTACATCAAAGCAGCAACAACAGGGTAAACCTTTTGCCAAGAGGGTGCCAACTTCTGAGAAGCTGTAATCCCCACCGGGGTGTTTTGTAAGAACCGGAGTTAAACTTGGTAAGACATTCCCCGGCTGCCCTGAGGAAGAGATTTTAACATCACTGCCTATTGATTTTCCTCTCTCTCTTCCCAACTTGTAGAGAATTTACAATATTATCATCAACAACAAACCAGGCCTCTGGGAGCTCATCCTTCTTGACTCCCCACTTTTATCTCATCAGTTATGGAAATACATGCAAATAAGGAGCTTAAAAAAACACCAGTACAAAACAAATGAATTGTTCCTCAGATGCCAACACACAGAGAATTCACAGATAAACTCCTCTGGATGGAAGACAACGGGGGCTGGAGAGGGGTGCTGGGGCCCCTGGGAGATCTGGACACCCCAAATCCTCCCGGGTGAAGGGCGTGCACTGGGGACTGCGCACAGTGACAAGGCTCAGGGCCCGGGGTAATGAACACCGAAGTGCGAGCGCCAGACCACTCCCCTTTTCCAAAAGTGGACTTCCTTCAAAATGCACAGGAGAGTCTCCTTCTCCGGAAGATCTGCAGGTGGTCAGATGAACCTGAAAGGCCTCTCGCCAACATACTGGTGTGTGTGGTCACTGGTTCCTGCAGAGATAGCCAGCAAGACTGTTATATTGAAAAATACATCCTCTAGCAGGATGGAGGGAGATGAGGGGACAAGAAACCGGGGTGACATAAGGGATTAAATCCAAAGTTCAATGGTCACTTCCCTCAGCCTAGGCAGGCCCTACTTGAAGCACTGCAAGGGGTGTATTGATTGTACTCAGGAAACTTAGCAATGGGTCCACTTTTACTTTATTTTAGGCCCGAGAGCATCTCTGAGGATACAGCCAGAAGCCCGGTCTTTTATCAAAAATGGCAAACACATCTGAGCTCACGTTTGATCTCTGATCTGTTGACGGTAAGTGTCTCCAGTGCTATGCTGAGAAGGATTTAGAAGTTTAGGAGAAAAGATATGGATCAATCAGTGATGTCTGGCCCTGGTGTGGGGATGGGGTGGAGTTATACACTTGTCGAGGTATTTGTCATCACATACTGCTCGGCATTATCAATTAATGGGCACAGAGAAGATTCTTTGCAAAATTCTTCTCAAATGTTCCCTGGTGGCTCAGACGGTAAAGTGTCTGTCTACAATGCGGGAGACCCAGGTTCAATCCCTGGTTTGGGAAGATCCCCTGGAGAAGGAAATGGCAATCCACTCCAGTACTATTGCCTGGAAAATCCCATGGACAGAGGAGCCTGGTAGGCTACAGTCCATGGGGTCGCAAAGAGTCGGACATGACTGAGCAACTTCACTTTCAATTTCACTTTCTCAAATGTTTACAGCACTCCCTTCACAAAAGACAGACATGCAGGGACACTGAACAGAGCAGCTGAGCCCCTAGTCTTGCTTTAAGGGACAGTGGTCTCCTGGAAAAGCACTGATGCTGACCCAGCTCCTTTTTACCTTGTCAAGACATTTGGGTGAGAGAACAGAACTGCTAAGCTCTAGGCAACAGGCTCAGGTTAGCATCAACATTCAGTTAAAGGAGTTGGTCCATCTGTGGGAGAGGGAGAGGGTGGGAAGATTTGGGAGAATGGCATTAAAACATGTAGAATACCATGTATGAAACGAGATGCCAGTCCAGGTTCGATGCATGATACTGGATGCTTGGGGCTAGAGCACTGGGACGACCCAGAGGGATGGTATAGGGAGGGAGGAGGGAGGAGGGTTCAGGATGGGGAACACATGTATACCTGTGGCAGATTCATTTTGATATTTGGCAAAACTAATACAATTATGTAAAGTTTAAAAATAAAATAAAAAAAAAGGAGTTGGTCCAAATCACATCAGCACCCCCCAGAAAATGCTAAAGTTCAGGGAAACAGCAGAGTTTATTACTAGGCTATTAGCTCCCGGGAGGCTGAGTCTGGTTCATCCTTGAATCCTTGGTGCACAGTAAGCCTTCTACAAAATTAGAGAGGAAGAAAAGACAAATAGAAGGGAGGAAAGGAGAGAAAAACAGGGAAAGGATAAGGGAAAGGAAAAGAAACAAGAAGGAAAGAGGACACAAGGGAAAGGGGGAGAGGAGGGAAGGAAAGAAAGGAACGCTGTTCAGGAAACCCACCGGGCAGGCAGACTATATTTTCCAAAAGTAGCAGCAACTATGTCTCCCCTCACAACTGCCCTTCTACAGTATAACTTTCACACTCATCCACTGAGGTGTGTGGGTCTGTGCTTTCTCCCCCTGAATCCAGGTAGGCTTATGGTAATACTGGAAGTGCCCCTAAATGTCTTTATGGCTAAGTCATAAAAGGACACAGTGCTTCTGCCTGGGTCTCTTGGGATACTTGCACTTGCAATCCAGATGCCACGCCCTGGGGAAGCTCAAGTGGCCGTGGGTAGGTCCATGTGGAGAGGAACCCTGGCCCCAGCCCCAACCCCACCTGAGCTTCCAGCTAACAGCCAGCATCAACATGCTGGACGGGTGAGTGTGCCACCTTGAGAGTGGATCCTCCAACCCCAGGCAAGCTATCCTGGCTGCTGCCACATGGCTGCTGCCTGCCAAAGAAATGATTCTTATTGTTCTAAGTCACTGGGCTTGGGGGTGCTTTGTTCTGTAATAACAGACCATGGAAACACACCTAACACTCATTTCTTTTTCTGGAAGGGCTACCACATGCTCACCTCTGGCTCCTTCAAATGATCTCCAGGTAGACCAACCTGGTCAGCTGTCTGGACCCTAGTTCTCACCTGATATCAGAGCCTGGGAATTCCTCATGGGGAAGGAGCCAGTCATGCCAAAGACGCTGCTGTTGAAGATGGTGGAGGTGCCGCTAAGGATCGCCATGCAGATGATGGTGATGGTGAAGAAGCTGCGGGTCCAGGAGGAGGTGTCCACCTTCACCAGCACGGTCATCACTATGAAGATGGCCAGCATGACCGTCAGCGAGGCTAGCACGCGGACACGAATCGGAACCCTGAGGCAAGGATACCAGAAGTGGTTAGAGACTCCCCGCCCCCAGGCCTCCCAAGCCGGGTGGGGGTTAGTGACCATTGAGGAAGCAGGTGTGCTCAGTGGCTGAGACCATGCACTCTGCATCAGGAGGCCTGGGTCTGAATCCTGCCTTCCTGGCTCACAGGCTGTGTGGCCTTGGATAAGTGACTCTACCACACTGGATTCAGCCTCTGCGTCCGCAACACAGAAGGAAGATCAATCTATCTGAAGGCACGGTGAGGGTCTCCGGAGAGGAGTACATAGAGAAAGGAGGCAGGGTCAGCTCAGGGCACGTGCTCTTGGATGCTGCTTCTTTTCATCTTGCTGTGATGCTCAAGGACAGGAGATGAGAGCTCTCGAGGCAAGACCCCTACTCCTCCCACGGGCTTTGTCTAGTATTTAAACAGAACCGCCATTCACTGGCTTCCTTCCCCCCAAAACTTAGCAGCAGCAGAGGGAGGAGGCAGAAGGGAAGAAAATCATCGCTGTCATCATCACCACGGCACAGTGCTGCATTCGTGCCAGGTACTCTTCCAAGAGTTTTCTAAATGCTAATGTGTTGAATTCTTCCACCAGTTCTACAAAATAGGTATTCTTACCTATTCCACAGACACAGATAAGGAAACTGAGGTCAGAGAGGCTAAGCAACTTGCTCAAGGTCACTCAGCTGTGAACCCAGGAGGTCTGCTCCCATCGGCACTTTCAGAATGCCACTTTACTGCCTCCCTTGACATGAACGAACTATGCTGCTCCAGAACAGGTGGTGAGGACAGGAGGCGGCTCCTGTGATGGTCTCCGCTGTCGTGGGGAGCAGCTGAGGCCAAGCAAGAGCCAGCTCCCTCTAACTCTATTTCTGCATCTTAGCTGTACACTCCTCCCAGCCCCCAACCTGCCTAGACACCACCCTGCAGGGAGAAGCAGGGAAGCTGGGATCTCTGAGAAACTGCATTTTTATTCCAGGGAGAGAACATCATCTGAAGAGGCTGTTTAAATCATCAGATTACACTAAGCTTTAAACCAGATTGGATGTTTAGTTAATTTTCCCGCTAACCAATTGGGAGGGGTCTGAGCGAAAAGGCAGATTAGTTAAACACAAATTTCTTTTGGATAAAAATAAGACACGAAAGGTAGGAAAGATCTGTACATATGTAAATAGGTGTGAAATGATGAGCATAAAAAGCAAGAAAGGATTTTTTTCAAAGTGCTTTTGTGGCCCCAAGGCTAATCTGAGCTTCCTTCCAATCCTCGGCTGAAGGGAGACCAGGTGCCGCCTCCACTGGGTCAGGGGCAGAAGGAAGCCCGCGGAAGTGAAGGGAGAGTTCAAGGTTGTGGTGTGAGGAGCTGGGATGAGACCCAGGTCTGCTGAGCCCCAGCCCCTGGCTCTCTGCTGAGATGCATCCGCTCTGGTGTGTTCATTCCACAAACACACAGGCAAACCACAGTGTGTCCAACCCTGGGCTGGATGCCCGGGACACAGGGCAGATGAGGGACGGGCATTTTGTTCCAGGACAAAGTGTTCCATCAGCAGGGCCATGGGGCTTCCTGGGCACTTCTGAGAGGCACAAGACCCACCCTGGGCTTCTCACAGGCTTTTTGGAGGCGATCCCTAGGCTTGAGTGTAAGGTATGTCTTGGATGGGAGTGCACGTATCTTGTGAGACAGAGTGTGGCACATTCAGGGAATTGAAGTGAACTCTGGCTGCAGGTGACACTGGGAGCAGAGCACACCGAACAGATACAGGGACCCCTCCATGGAGGGCCTTGTCCCATGGATAAGTGCCAAGACTCGATCCTCCCCGTGGAGCAGAGAGCGGACGTGCAGGCTTTGTCTCCAGCATCCCTCCCACCAGAAGCACTCCTTCCATGCCAAGTCGTCCTGCAGAGGTGGCCGCTCATGGGGTCTCCACCAACCCAGCTACAAATGAGTGCACACAGGCCAGTCTGAGTGCACACAGACCAGTCTGGGGTGGTCAGTGTTCCATACTTCCAGCCACTGGACTGGGCTAGGTGTCAGCATGTGACCAAGGCAGGGCCAGTCAGTAAACCCCAGGATCCAAAGGTGGAGAGAAGTTGACTGTCTGCCAAGACTGTATTGGGGGCTGCTGGTCACTATCTGGCCAGCTACATGGAGAGAGGCCACATTTGAGATGAAGCCAAGCAGACACACACAGAGCCCAAGGTTGGTGGATGAGGACATTGGTACTCTCCTAGATCCAGCAATGGAGGCAGGCCTGACTTTAATTTTCCAGGGAAAGAATGAGAAAATCCTTTTTGTGTCTCTTCTGTTTGTCTCCAAGAGTACCAACTGGGCTTCCCTGGTGGCTCAGGGATAAAGAATTGGCCTGCCAACACAGGAGACATGGGTTCAATCCCTGGTTTGGGAAGATACCACATGCCACAGAGTAACTAAGCCCCTACACCACAACTATTGAGCCCCTGCTCTGCAACAAGAGAAGCCACCGCAATGAGAAGCCGGTGCACCACAATGACAGAACAGCCCCTCCTCATTGTACCTAGAGAAAAGCCTGAGCAGCAATGAAGATCCAGCATAGCCATAAATAAATAGATAAATCTTTAAAAAAAAAAAAAAAGAGTGTCAAAAAACACAAAGAGGCACATGTAGCTGGGGAGCAACATGGTTGGAACTCCACCTCTGTCCTGTGGGTGCCCTACCCATCTGCCCTCTCCTCTCACCAGGAGGCAGGCTGCAAGTGACAGGTAATTCAGTTCAGTTCAGTTCAGTTGTGTCTGACTCTTTGCAACCCCATGGACTGCAACACGCCAGGCTTCCTTGTCCATCACTAACTCTCTGAGCTTGCTCAAACTCATGTCCATCAAGTTGATAATGCCATCCAACCATCTCATCCTCTGTCGTCCCCTTCTCCTCCTGCCTTCAATCTTTCCCAGCATCAGGGCCTTTTCCAATGAGCCAGTTCTTCACATCAGGTGGCCAGAGTACTAGAGTTTCAGCTTCAGCATCAGTCCTTCCAATGAATATTCAGGACTGATTTCCTTTAGAATGGACTGGTTTGATCTCCTTGCTGACCAAGGGACCCTCAAGAGTCTTCTCCAACACCACAGTTCAAAAGCATCAATTCTTTGGCGGCGATCAGCTTTCTTTATGGTCCAACTCTCACATCCATACATGACGACTGGAAAAACCATAGCTTTGACTAGATGGACCTTTGTTGGCAAAGTAATGTCTCTGCTTTTTAATATGCTGTCTAGGTTTTTAACACCTTCCACGAGCTGCCTTCACCAATGATGGGAAAGTGGGTGGATAAATCCGCTGCCCCCACTCCCCACCGCCTCGAGTGTGTGCTCCCCACTGGCTGTCAGCATTCTGGGGCAGGTCAAGCTCGGTCACCCACGGTTGGAGCTGGCTCGACAAGGAATCCTTTATTGGCTGCCACGCCTTCCTGGTCTCCCCCCTTCTCCTACCATGGTCTCCCGGATGAACTACCTACACTTGAATCCTTGTTCTAAGGTCTGTTTCTGAGAAACTCCGCGTTAAGACATATCTTCCTAGCATCTGCAGGGCCCTCCACTTGGGTGGGAGTTGGTGGGCAATCGGGTGAGCACCTGGACTCCAGGGGACCCAGAACGTCCATTTTAAATGCACGCCTGATACCCTGAAGACTAGGAGTCAGGCCTTACTCCTGATGTTCGGGGTGATGCTACACATGCGGCCCCTGTCACACGATGTCCCCCACCTTATCCCAGCAGCGGGAGCTTCCCTGCACACTCAAAGATAAGAGCCACAGGGGCACAGAGCCTGAGTCCAGAGACAGGAGCCCTGAAACTCTGCCACCAGTTCACAGTGTGACCCCAGGGAAACACTCAACCTCGCAGGGCCTTAGTCTCCTCATCCTGAAAAAGAAGAGGTGGGACAAGATAACATTCGTGTCTCTTCCAGTTTATGCTTCTAAATCTGAAAAAATTCAAGTGGAGAGAGAGACTGAGGGCAAAAGCCCAAAAGTTTAGCAGTTCCCTGGGGCAAGAAGCAGGCACAGCAGAAGTGGGAAGCCCCACAGGGACAGGACCCTGCCCTGTTCTCACCCATGGGGCTGGCACAGGGCCTGGCACCCACAGATTGACCAGCAAGGAGCCTAGCAGAGCACGCTGGGCCTCAAGCTTTTTCAGTCCCTGCTTT
This sequence comes from Bos grunniens, assembly GCF_055505025.1. Lineage (NCBI taxonomy): Eukaryota > Metazoa > Chordata > Mammalia > Artiodactyla > Bovidae > Bos > Bos grunniens. Next base: position 18,731,046 of record NC_141192.1, read on the forward strand.
TTGACCCCCTCAGTGTGGCGGGGAGACAGCTAGAAACAGCAGCAGCGATCTCAGCCAGCCTTCGGAATGGCCTCAGCCTCTTGCCACCTCCTCGTGGAAGCAACACAGAAAAAGTCCACCCCAGGAATGATGCGGCCATCTCAGAAACTTTCCTGTGTCTTCACAACGAGGTAGATGACTGCTTGAACAGGACAGCGGCTTTGGAGAGAGCTGGGGGACTTCCAAGCCAGGCAGGGGCGGTGCAGAAGAGGAGGTGAGCAGGTAAACACTAAATGCATAGCAAAAGCAACGCAGCTCCCAGCTCTCCCTTACACATCCTGCCCCTCACCTACACAGGCTCCCCCTTCTCATTATCAGCTGCAGGGCCCATTCTCAGCAGGAGCATCCCTGCAGGGGCTCCAAGCCCTCAGGGATCTTGCCCAGGGCTGTTTTCAATGCTAGTAAGCTTTCTGAAATATGCCCTGTGCAAGCCCACCCCGCATCCACTAACAAGGGCATGCTGCCTGACTCTCTGCTCCTTCCACCTGGACGGTGGCCCAGGGGCTGGGGACACTGTGGGGGCTGAGGCAAAGTCTAGACAAGTGCAGCCTGGGGTTGGTGGCTCTGCTCTGGGACAGGGGCTGTCTGAGGTGAGAGCTCCAGTCCCGGGACTGTGTGGCAGGCACACTGATGTGACATTCTTGGAGAGGATCACCAGCTGTACCCAGGCTGCCAGCTCCACCCCCCTCCCTTGCTTGTGAGGGCTCAGGACCCCAAGGGACTGATTTCTTCATAAGTCTCCAAAATGTAAATCCTCCTCATAAGTATTTATGATGCTACAGATTTTACATAATAAAACACTTGGCGATTATGGATGAGCCAGTTAAAGAAAGCCAGGGTTCTCCAGGAGGGAAGAAAAGGGGACATTTCAATCTCACACATTAAATAAAAAACAGCTTAGCTCCAAACCATCTTCCCACAGTCCAGAAACAGACAAGAGGCTGGAGCGTTCCCCACAGTGCTCTCACCTCCTCCTGCAGCTGGGAAAGGGCCAGGGCAGGCCCTGGGGTGGACTAGACCCTTCTGGAGGATGCCCTGTAATGCTGAGCTCCCAGAGCCAGCTCCCAGCCATACTCAGCAGGGCAGCTACCCGGGCGACCCACAGTCCCCACTGCAGACAGATCCAGACCTTCTCCACCACTTCTTTCCCTCCAGCACCTCGAAGCCAGGGCAGAAATGGGCTCTCACTTACAGGGTCTGAGATGTGTCTCTCGGTGCAGGGAGGGGGCAGGCAAAGCTAGACAGCTAGGAGACAGGAGGCCCAGAGGTTCCAAGTCCAGATGTGGGGGGAGAAGGGTCCCAGTTCCAGTCCTGCCTCAACCTCTTAATGGTTGCATGACCTTGGGCAGGTCACCCTGTCAGCCTGTTTTCCCATCAATAAAACAGGGGAATAGGTCTGCTGCTCTAGGCCACTGCCAGGATTAAAGGAGAGAACGCTGCCAAGGACTGAGTGCTCAGACTGCTAACTGTGAGGATTAGAGACGATTCGCCCTGGGCCCTGAGGCTGAACCTGCCCTGCCACTGCTGACCCCAGGTCCTAGCCGGCTGCTGCCTGCTGGGCCTCACGACCTCAGAGCGGGCAGTGCTGGGTAAGATGTCAGCTCAGGCTACCCCTTCCTGGCCCTGTGGGCCTGGGCACACATCTCCTGACTTCCACTTTGCACAGAGAATCATGAGAGGGGCCTGGAAAGCGGAGAGGGCAGTGAGAGGCCAAGGGACTACCCACCGCCATGGCTCGGTCACCTCTTCCTCATCATCCTGCTCTTACATGCCATCCTTTTCTCATGCCTTCTCTTCTGAGTTGCTGTCAGGAACCCAGCTCTCCCCTTAGGGTCCCCACTCAGCCTTACTCCTGACGAGGGTCCCTGGAGGCTGTGTTAACCCCTGCTGGGACACTGATCATAGCCCTGTGTGCTGGGCAGGTGCAAGGAGGCAGGCGGGGCGGGGGGCAGCTGGCATTCAGCCCCTAGGCTGCCTGAGACCATCCTCCCTCTCGCTTGTCCAGCCTGCACTTTGGTTTTAAGAGGCGCGCAAATTCATTGACATTCCTTCCGTTGAAAGATGGAGTCTATGTCCCCTTGAAACTGAGTAAGCTTGGTGACTGCCTTGGCAGAAAGGACAGTATGTCACTGCAGAGAGCAGGGTACCAAAACCAAGCAGCTTCTGCCTTGCTCTCTAGGACCAGCTGCTCTTCAGTTACAATATGAAAAGTCCTACTACCTGAGGCCAACCTACAAGAGACCAAGGGGAGGGACAGAGAAAGAGCTGTCCCGCATGAGAGACGGCCAGCCAGAGCTGCCAGCTGAGCCTGCGGACTCCCAGGACCGCGAGAGACACCGATTACTGTCAGTGTTTTTAGCCTCTCTGTTTTGGGATCATTTTTATGCAACAATAGATCATTGGAATAACCTCATAACATGTTTGCATATCTGTTCAGGCTTAGCACACCTGAGGCACTTGTGCTGCCCTCTCTCCTCATGGACTCAGAACAGACATCACTAATCAATCACAGCACACTCCCTGAGGCCAAACCTGCTTTAGAATCCTGTTTGAGCAGAGATCCAAGGAGTCACTTACAAACTGAGCAGAGTTGGGTAAAACAAGTTTGCCACCAGGGACCGAAGGTTTCAGTAGGCTGTGCCTGAGAGATCCCCAGGTTTCTGAACCATCACATAGCCACCATTATCAGACAATGATTGCTTAGGAGAAATGGGGGCAAAGTAACTCAGGCTGTTACCCCTGTAAACCTAAATGGAGAAGGGATGGCACCAGTCACACAGTGGGTTTCAAGGGTTGTCTTCTAAACCATTCTTCCTTCCACAGTGCATCCCACCCTTCACGGATGCAGTGTGAAGTCACCCCGTAATCCCCTTGTGAGTGCTTGACTCATGAATTGCTGTTACCAGCTCCACAGTGAGCACAGGTGGCCCTTTTCCATATAGAAGAGCCAGGCTGGTGAGCTGACAGGCTAACTTCCAGCTCGGATTTTTTTTTTTTTGGCCACTCCATGGCATGTAGGATCTCAGTTCCCCAGACCAGGGATGGAACCTGTGCCCCCTGCTGTGGAACTGTGGAGTCCCAACTACTGGACTGCCAGGGAAGTCCCCAGGCTCCTAACTTCCTTCTGCTCTCAGAAAGGCTTAGAAGACCAGCCTCCACAAGCCTCGCTCCCTGGGCCCCGACAACCATCCATGGTGTCCCTGCAGCCCAGGCAGCTGACCCCACTGTCCCAGGACTGGGCATTCTGTGGGCAGGGCCCCAGGTAACCCATCTGCCTCTCAGTCTTTGTGAAGGAGTCTGAACTGCTTGCCTCCTGCTTTGGTGGCCACAGTTCAGGCAGCCGTGGACCACGGGAGAGAGGATAAGCTGCAGGAGAAGGTCGGGGGCCTGGGAGAGAGAGGAGAGCGGCCTACCTGTTAACAAGCAGGAAGTTCAGTGCGAGGCACAGCACGGAAGGCACAGTGGAGGCGACGGCCAGGTAGCTCTCAAAGTAGTTCTGCAAGCAGAGAAGAGAGGGGGTCGCTGAGGGCACTTGGGATGCAGGGGAGGGGCCCCACCTGAGAGCAGCGTCGGGGATCCTCTTGGTGGTGCTCCTCCCTATAATCTTCAGACATTTTCAAGTGATGGCTAAGTCCCCCCTGAGACACCATGGTCTCTTCCATCTCTAACCTAAGACCACTCACTCGGTCACTTGACAGACACCAGCTTGAGCTGTGCTAGGGGACATAAGGAAGGGTAGGACATTGTCCCTGCCCAAATGTTCTGCAGTCCATGCTCCCATCCATCCCACCTATTCCCACCCCTCATGGATGAGGCGATGGAGACAGGACTCAATGTATGTTTACAAAAAAAATAATAAAAAATTTTGTCCTCTCAGTCATCTTTTCTCATTGTCAAATTTTGGAGTTATCCAAGTGGGTTAGTTATGGTTCATTCACAGTCTCACATTCTTGCAACCAAGTGAGTACTGTTAGCAATACACGGGGCCCTGATCCCTGCAGAGAAACTCTGTTTTGACTGTGGATTTGCTCCTTCAATAGAGCTGTACCCCAAGATCACAGTCATTTTGGGAAGTGGCTTCTAAACTGGCCACGATGAGCAAAAGGGGCATTTTCCTGGAAGTGGCTCAAAAGTAGTGCAAAGAGTGCATGAGACCACAGACAGGATGAGGAATTTCTGAGTATGATGTGCTGGAACTTGCAACTGAAGAAGCTAAGTAGCAACTGTATGCATTTTTCAAAACTCAGGGGACTGTCCACTCATTAGGGTGGCTTTAACTGAGTATACCTTATCCTTCAATATACCCGTTGAGCAAAAAACCAAAACATTGGAATGGGATGATATATATTGGCTTTGGTGCTTTTATGTCAAATCGTGAACCCCAGATCAGTAATGACGATGGGTTCTGTCAATTACAAATTGGCAGTTGCCATTGGCACTTGCCATCTACCTCTATAAGAATTAAATCATGTGCTGCTGCAGCTGCTGATTTTCAAGACCCCCTGAAAGGTGTTCAGGGTGGAGAGAAAAAAATGAGGAACTCTGTGCTCAGGGGACTGGCAGAACAGGTTTTATGAGCCCAATTCTTGTATCTCCTCATATGCGGAAAAGCACTAAAATCCTTCATGGTGATGACTGCTCCTCGTGACTAGCAGAAATCTGCAAAAAATATGTTGACTGCATGTACTCTCCCTTTACCAAAATCATGTATGTACTGACCTTCCCTGCCTCTTTGGAGCAGTTTCTCAGAGCTATCTGAGGTGCTGTCTCCTGAACTATAGTCCTCACTTTGTCCCCACATAAAATTTAACTTGCAGCTCCCACGCTGTGCATTTTTTAAGCTGACAGTTTTAAGCCATGAAAACCGCTTACATGAATGAAGCATACTGTGTGCAAGCACAAGGGCTTTATACAAATGATATTCTTTACCCGCAAAAATAAAAATGTGAGGACTCTGGAAAGCTTACAACACTGAACTTAACTGGGGAAATATTTTGAGTACAAATGTGCCAAGTGCAAAGAACAATGTGTGCAAAAATCTTGCCAATGCACAAAGAGCCCCAGTAACAGGGATCTCTACAGAATTTAAGACAGCTTCTTCCCTGTTAAGAACAGGGTGTCCCATGGAGAGTGTAAGATAGAGTGTGAGGTTTTTTAATGTCTCAAAACACCATAGGAAGAGCTGTCAGAATTCTATGGGGTTTTTTTGTGATTGTTGTCATTGTCAAATCTGTGGTAGGGGCCATGCGTTCTAAGGGAGTTCCAGGTAGGGGAGTGGGATGAGGGGCCTGAGTCCTGGAGAGAACAGGAATGAATAAGGGTTTGGGGAAAAGATCCCAGAGGAGGTGGGATTTATGTCAGATCTTAAAAAGGAGGGGGAGCTCTTTCCTTTCTGGGAGATTCTGGTTGCAATGTGGAGGCCAAGAAAGAAAGATGTCATAATGGGTCCCTTTTAGTTTGAAGCACAGACCGTTGCCATGCTCCCTTTTTAAGCCTGCGGAGTGCTTTGTGGTCTTTGAAATCTGCACCCTGAATATAAGGTGGTGGCGGCCTTGCAATTAAAATGATAATCACAGCTAGTGCAGTCCATCAACCATGAACCTCAGAAATAGCCTTCCTTCTTTGAGGAGCTACCTCATTGTTCCTGCCCTGATGGGCTCAGTAGAGCCTGGACTGGTCTGAGGCACTCAGTCAATTACATCTTGACACAGTGGCTGGGTGTACGTGAGGTCAGGCAGGCGCTGGGCGGGCAGAAGCAATGGAAAAAGGCCTCAAGGAAAAGATGGCTGCAGGTGGGGGCCAGGATGGCCCCAAATCTGAGCTCCAGATGACAGCATTCCATCAGTGGCTGTTCATTCTGTGACAAGTCTATGAAGCCATTACGTGGAATGCAGAAGCTCTTTGTTTTTTCAAGCAGGCTCAGGTTCCCTGAACATTTTAGGAATGGGGATTTTCTAGGTTATTGTTCTGGCTTGTTGATATTTAAGCAGAAAAAATTCATTTTAGTGTTGGAAAGCTTTTAAAATACTGACAAGTGGATAAGGCTAGGACTCCCTTTCTGCTGACTGAGCCCATTTCTCTGCCTTACAAACAGCATGTTGGGGGGGTGGGGTGGGGGGTAGGCGATGAGGCAAGGAAAGAATGGACTTGATCATGTGCCATCTTTCTACTGGATCAGATCAGGAAGCTGTGGTTGGTGATATAAGTGGACTCAGCACATCCCAAAGAGCTTTGTTTTTTTCTTGTTTTCCCACACTTAATTCCTGATATAAACATGTGGTGGTTTTTACTTAATTAATTGTTGCTTTTGCCTCTAAGTGGAGTTCTAACAAAATGAGGTGTGGTGGGCAGGTTCTTAGGATGTCCCCCATGATCTCAGCCTCCTGTGTTCATGCCCTTGAATCCTCCCCTCTTCTGAGTGTGGCTGGGACCTGTCTGGACTTGCTCCTAACCAAGAGGTCATGGCAATGGTGAAGGGTATGCATGAGTGTGTGGACAGGATTATATCGCATGAGACGGTGGCACCCATCTTGCTGGGCTCCTTTATTCCTCCCGTGATGGCTTGGGGTAGGCCAGTGGCCAGGCTGAGGAATCCCAAGTGGCAAAGACTGCAGGTGACCCCTAGTCGCTGACAGTGGTTTCTGACCAACGCCCAGCAAGAAACTGAAGCTCTCAATCCAATGAATGCAAGGAACTGAGTTCTGCTAACAACCCAAGTAAGCCGAAACGGATCCTTCTCCAGTCGAGTCTCCAGTAAGACTGCAGCCCTGGCCAACCCCTTACTGTAGCCGTGTAAGACCTTGAGAGGAGGACTGGGACAGGTTATGCCCAGACCCCTGGTCTACAGATGCTGTGAAATAATAAACATGTCTGTCGTAAGCCACGAAGTTTGTAGTATTTTGTTCCATAGCAATAGATTCCTAATTAGTGAGGGTGTGGGATAGCCAAGTTCCAAGTAACTGGGGTTTTTCTGAATGCTGCAGCCTTCCTATAGCTATTTAAATTCAGTTCCTGATGAAAGCAGAGACAGCTGACCATGATTTCATTCCACTTCTTGCCAGACATGAGGACTGATGTGCCCGCGCACGAGGGGAACAAAGGTTATGCTGGCTGACCACATCAGTCCCCCAAGCCTTTCCTCTCCAAATGCTTTGCTGAAATTAGGATCATTTTTGCAAGCAGCATGCACTGATTTCAAGAAACTGGACTTGGCTTATGCGCCACCCCAGGTCTGCTCGTCTTACCTCCCCCTCAGGCCATTTGCTTCTCTGTTTGGTCCCACACAGTCATGAAGCCACGGCCACTGCTGCCACCAGCAGGGGAGCCAGCTGCCAAGGAGAGACCCCTGCACCTGTGCACTGCCCAGTCTGCGCCTGCAGAGGCTCTTGCTCCCTGGGTGGCTGTGGGAGGGGCCAGGTGACCCTCTCAGAAGGGTGGAGGAAGCCCCACCCACAAGGTAGGTTTCAACCGATGAGAGGTGGGAGAAGGGAAGGAGACTAGAGACACACTGCTAGCCATTCCTCCTCCGGCCTAACATCTGTTCTGAAATGTGGTGGCTCCACGTGGTTCCTCAGGAGACACCCCATGTGCCTGAGCAAGCAGCTGTGTTTTAGTCGCAAAGCTGTGGCCTGTATCTGCTCCCCTCCATCCCTGCCTCACTTCCCTTTTCCTCACTCTTACTTCCCTAGGACAGCACTCCCCAACAGAGTATGGCACATAAGATGCAGCCTCAGGCTCCTTTCTAAGAAACATCCAACCGCGAAGGCCCTATGTTCAATTCTCGATTCTACACACTGCAGACTCGCAGCTGGTGCTCCCTTCCTGGGTTCGTCTCATTTGTTTCCAAGGCCTGTTGAGGTTACCTTCCCCTATTTTACTCAAGGAAATATGAAGACAGCTGAACACTGGTTCAAACACACTGCAGTCAGAATGGTAACAGCACTGCCCCCTCCAAAGCAATCTGAAATCTCCATTCTATAGGGTGATTTTTGAGTAATGCAATGCTTGGAGATAATTTGTGTCATATAGTTCACCTCCACTTGGGACCGATTCCTTAGAGCTCCCTCAATAGGCTCTGTTGTTATTTGTCCCACCAGGTGCCTGGCAACAAGGTTGCAGCCTCCACCTCCAGAGATGAGCCCAAAGGCCCCATGGACTCCGGTGACAGAGGAGTGGGGCAATGAGAAGACCACCCCTCCAGGGCAATGGCACTGGGCCCCCTCCTATGACAGTGGAGGCTGTGCGCTGCACAACCCCAGGGGGCAACAGTCATGTGGGCGGTGATATGAACGGAGCTCCTCAGAGTTGTGCAACATGGCAGCCCTGTTTACACAGCTCATGGAAAACCAGGGGGTCAGTTTGGGCCTGATGTAATTGCAGGTGGGAGACCCAGAGGCTGATAACCCATAGCCCCGAGCCCAGCTGAGTGACCACTTCCATCTGGATCAGCATCCCTTCATGTTCTACCCACTCCCTGGTTCACTGAAGATGCAGCAAGCCCCTGTATACCCAACACTAGGCTGGTGGTCTGGCATATAAAATAGAAGAGATAGGGTGGCTGATGCCCTTAGGAAGCATGTAGTTGGGTACAATCCCACAGCTGTAGGACAATGGATCCAAGGGGTGGGGAGGGAAGGAGGGAGTTTAGGGGGACTTCCCATAGGAGGCCATCTTGGACTGCAGCCTGAAAGATGGGGGGAAGCTTGCCAGACAGATATGGGAACGGGGTGGGTGTGGTAGAAAGAGAAATGGCATTCCAAGAGGCAGAAGAACACATGCCAAGACAGGAATGGACACTTCTTCGCCACTTAGGACTCTAACCCCGGCTCATTTGTCGGAACAGACTACCCTGAGGCTTCCCTCAGTATCCACAGGAATCTACCAAGCTGAGGCAGGAAGGCATGAGTGGTCCATTCAATCCACAGGGCAGAGAGGCAGGAGTGCAGCCAGGGCACCCGCCCCTCCCCTCGGGGGTGCTAAGGAGAGAGGGCTGCCCCACCACTCTGAATTCTCCAACCCAACGTGAGGTAAGTCCAGCTCTTACGAACAGGAAGAAAACTTCTGCTCCTTGAAGGTCTAATTGAATACCCCCGCCCTCCAGTATCTTCCCTGCACTCTGCAATTACCTCGGGCCTGGCCTCTGGCAAAGGTAACATCAAAAGTCCTCTTTGGCACCTGCCAGGTAACCCAATGGGCTTCCCTCATGGCTCAGTTGGCAAAGAATCCGCCTGTAATGAAGGAGACTGCTGGTTCGATTACTGGGTCAGGAAGACCCCCTGGAGAAGGCAAAGGCTGCCTACTCCAGTATTCTGGCCTGGAGAATTCCATGGACCGTATAGTCCATGGGGTCACAGAGTCGGACACGACTTTCACTTTCAGGTGACCCAGTGGACACGGAGGCCCTGCAGAGCACCAGGTTATTGACATTTGAACAAAACTGCTTTCACGTGACCTGCACAGGTGCCAGTCCATCTGCTCTTAATTCAGCCTGTAAGAGCAAGTCAGAGCTGGGACTGCTCCCATTTTACAGATAAGAAGCTTGAGGCTAACAGGTGGACGAACTGCACAGAGGTGCACACTTGGGGAGTGAGGCGGCAGGACGCGGGGAGGGGGATGGGAGATCATCACTATCACTCCTCAAAACCAAGAGCCATGTAGCCGGGGCTGCCTGCCTCACAGTTGCACCAACCCAAAGACCATCGCTGGGATTGCAGCATGCCACTGGATGCCCCAGAGGCCGGGACTGGCAGTGCACATGGCTTCCCAGCAGTGAGCAGGGCCCAGCCCACGGGTCAAAGATGTCATCAGGGTGACATCTTCCCTCTGCCCCAGCCAGCAAATGACAGGCTTGATTTTTCCCCTCTGCTTACTAACTATCTCTTTTCCTTAAACCCCACCATCCATTCCCTTGGGCATTTCCTCAGGCCTGTGGATCTGAATAGCATCAAAAAGGAAAAAAAAAAAAAAAAAGATTAAGAGAAAAGCCCTCACTTCTGTCAGCCACCAAAATGGATGGTCATGGTCTGCTGATAAGAACAGACCATGTGAAGGAGGACATTATAGTTGGGAAGCACCGGGCAGGCTTCCAGCTTCTCTCCTGACCATGCAAACCCCAGCAGAACGCCCCAGGACAGGTGGGGGTGGGGATCAAAAGCCAGACTGTGGACAGAGCCACCAGGGGCACACCAGGGGGTCAGAGACTTCCAGGTGCCAGGGCAGTGTGGAGCCGCCCTGTGGTCAGGGTGCGGGGCATCGATCCACTTGTGATGGAGATGAGGAAACCCGTTTTTATCTGTGACACTCTGGCCCAGCTTGTGAACACCAGGAACGGGGAGAGATGCTCTAAAAACACAATCTAAAACTCCACCTGAGCCAGCTGGCCAGATGTGAGGCCCATTTTACGATGGGAACATTTCCTCTCCTCCGCCATGCTGAGAGGCTCCGTGCTAAGCATCTCTTCTGGAAGAATTTAATTCTGAGCTTGGAGTCCAGGTAAAGAGGTTTCTTCGGGCAGGGAGGCCCCAAAATGAGCCTGTTTATCTCTGGCAGGCTCCGGGTAAGCCTCCTCTCCCCCGAAAGCCATTAGGGCACTTTGAAATAAGTGCGGCAAATTAGTCACGAGCCGCGGCCGACTAGTTTGGGCCGGCCGCCCAGTGGCTTCCGAGAGGCAGCTTTGCGTGGCCCCCACCTCAACAGCGTGGCAGAGGCAGCTGGGCTCCTGCGGGGCGAGAAAAAGCGATTCAAGCCTGGGGGTGGCAGCTTGGGGCAGCAAAGCATTACCTGGATCACGGGGGCATGAAATTAGCAGCAGTGAGCAGGCTAGAGCCAAGAATAGCTGCCGTTGCAAACTTGCTGCCTTTGGACAGTGCAGAGCCGAGCTCTGTGTCCGGGATGTTGCTGGGGAGGCAATCCCATCCCGGCATTGGGTGGGGCTCCTTGGCAGGCCAAGAATGGAGCAGAGGGCTGGTATCCCCACGAAGATTCTGGTGGTGTTCTGTCTGTGGGTTCTAAGGCCCCTGTTTGGGGCAGTGTCCTCGGAAAGCTAAGGGGTTTGTGGCCCAAGGCCTGGATGAACAGGGAAGGCTGGCTGGGCAGGGCGGGAGGGGCAGTGACTGTTTCTAAGGTCAGACAGGTGAGGGAAACAGAAGCCCAAATCCATCTAGGTGTGATGGGGTACCAGGGACCCAAAGGCACAGCAAAGCTGGGGTCAAGACAGGTGAGGTCCGGAAAGATGACCCAGCCGCTCAGAGGAAAGAAGTCCCCATGAGACCTTGCACCCTGTTCTCACATCGGCCCTGATGCTTGGCCTGAGGTGGCCTCAAGGCTGACAGTCTCCAGGCCCAGACTCCCTGGGGTTACTATGGCTCTTGCTCTTTCACAGCTTAGAAGGCCTTCCCAGACTGCAATCTTTTTTCACAGCTCCTTTGGAATTCCTGCCAGCGGATAATAAGCAAAGTTCCTGAGGTTTTCTGGAAGGAGCCTCTCCACCCTTCCTCCCCTCTGTGTAAAGCTCTCTGGGGCAAGAAGGTACCCCTCCCCCACCAGAGCCTGCGTCTGGGAGACTCCTCAGCGAAGCCTCAGCATCCTAGTCTGCATTTTCTCTCTCCTGCACTGCTGCTCCCTCCTCCTCTTCTGCCTAACATGCCCACTCAGGTCTCCTTTGGGCTAAGAAAAAAAAACACCTCTTTGACTTCACTGTCCCCAGCTACCAGGCCCCTCCTTCCTTTCACTCCAAGCTCCCTAAAACAGCGGCCTCTGCCCTCAGTCTGAACTGCTTATCACTCCTAGATGGTTCTACAGAAAGACTCCTTCGAAGGGTCCCTTTGTAGTCCACCCACATCCAAGGCCTGTTCTCAGCCCTCGGGCTCCTGACACACATGCCACCCCTATAATGGGCTGAAAAGTGTCCCCCCGCCAAATTCACAGCAACCCAGAACCTCAGGGTTTCCTTTGTGGGTCAGCTGGTAAAGAATCCACCTACAATGCAGGAGACCTGGGTTCAATCCCTGGGTTGGGAAGATCCCCTAGAGAAAGGAAAGGCTACCCACTCCAGTATCCTGGTCTGGAGAATTCCATGGACTGTATAGTCCATGGGGCCAGTAAGACTGAGCGATTTTCACTTTCACAGAACCTCAGAGGTGACCTGATTTAGAAACAGGGTCTTATAGAAATATAATTAGTTAAGATGAGGTTATACTGGATAAGAGTGAGCCCTAAATCCAAGGACCAGCGTCCTTCCAAGAAGGAGAGGGCACCTGGAGGGCGCCCAGGGAATGCACAGGCCGAGACCAGAGTAGTGCTGCCATAGGCCAAGGAAGTTCAAGGCTGACTGGGAGTCCTGAAACCTGGAAGAGGCAAGATTCTCCCTAGAGTCTTTGTCGGGGGGAGGGGGCAGGCAGAGGGGCAGCATGGTTCTAGCCTCTAGAACCCTGAGGATGAAACTCCTGCTGTTCCACGCCGCCTGGGTCGTGAGGCAGCCACAGGAACAGGAACCCCCAACCTGGACTCGTGGGCCACCTCCCTGCCCTCCTGACCTGCTCTCTCTGCCACTGGAGGGGCCTTGTTAGTTTCCTCCCTCCTGCGCTACAGCCCTGCCCGGGAGTTCTCCGGCCACGACAGCCCCACACGTGCATCAGTTTCTGCCTCCAGAACACTTTCCACTGCCAGCCAGCCATGCTACCTGAGCCCAAGCTCCACCCTCCCCAACCAAAGACCCTCAAGGCAAGCCCCCCTCCAAAGGCCCAGGGTTCCTCCTCCTTTCTGTGTCTTCCTGTCAAGGTTTGCTTGGTTTCCCTTTCACTCTCACCCCCGCTCCATCATTTGCTGGTCCCCATATCCCCAGCAGCTGACTGGGGCTCATGCTCACTCCACCAGATCCCAGCTCCACCCATGTCTCTGCCCAGCTCCTTCTTCTGCCCACACCTCCTCACCCCCAACCCAAGCCCACCTGTCCTATGTTTATCTGCCTTGCAGGGTCCAGCAGCTGTGGACTCTTCCCCATGCAGCCTGGCCTCCTGGCCCCTCCTTGGACCTCCTCACGCACTGTTGCCTCCCTTTTGACCCTTTTTAAGCTGCAGTTTGGTTATATGATGGCACATGGGGGTGAAGAAGGATAATGGGTGGTCTCATGTAGCAGGCTGAAGAGGGGTGTTTATTTCAGATAGTACTAGGGAGCTATGGATGGAGAAGGCAATGGCACCCCACTCCAGTACTCTTGCCTGGAAAATCCCGTGGACAGAGGAGCCTGGTAGGCTGCAGTCCATGGGGTCTCGAAGAGTCGGACACGACTGAGCGACTTCACTTTCACTTTTCACTTTCATGCACTGGAGAAGGAAATGGCAACCCACTCCAGTGTTCTTGCCTGGAGAATCCCAGGGATGGGGGAGCCTGGTGGGCTGCCGTCTATGGGGTCGCACAGAGTCGGACACGACTGAAGTGACTTAGCAGCAGCAGCAGGAAGCTATGGAAGGCCTCTGAACAGCAAAACCATATGGTCAGTGCTAGGTCTAGAGGGTCACCTGGCAGGAGGTGGTGGAACGAATGGAGGGGCAGAAGCTGGTGGCAGGGGCTATGCATGTATCCACTCATTCATTCACTCAAGAAATGGTAAAAGGCAGTCAATCTTTCAGAGCCCACTCAGTTATGCAACAGGTAATGGCCGAGCACCTTCTATTTGCCCAGCATGTGCTGGAGGCTGGGGTACTCTAGTGAGGGAGGAAAAAAACATGAGTAAACAACCTTTTTAAAAGACAGGAAACTGTAACAAATGCAATGAAAAGAAAAACCAAGGAAGGGGATAAAACAGGGCCTAATGCGGGGACTTATATTGGCGAGAGTAGTGAGACGGTAACATGTGAACAGAGACCCAAGGATAAGCTCGTGAAAGGTAAGGGGATGAATGAGGTTGGTGTGTTCAAACAACTGAAAAGCCAGGGTGATTCTGGAATCCAGGGAGTGAGGGAGAGAAGAGGGGACCAAGCTGGCTGAGGCCAGAGTTTGGATGTGAGGTTCTAAACCCTTGAGAAATTGGGTACCAGCACCCACTCACCAAGCCCCCACCATGCAGAGCTATTTCAAGTGTTCTTCATGTATTTAATGCCTCAACATTGCAGACAAGGACACTGAGGCTCAGAGAGGTCAGGTACTTGTCCAAAGCCACACAGCTCAGACCCAGTCCTTTGTCCTCTTATCTGGCCTCTCTATTTTGTCTTAAAGAAACCACTTCTGCAGCCTCCATGGAGAATTGATGGCAGGGGACACCCTGGGAGCAGTGAGGCTGAGGCTGTGGAGGGAAGAACTGGAGGGATTAAGACGTTTCAGAGGTAGACTTGACAGGACTTGCTGAAAGGCTGACTGTGGGGGTAGAAGGACAGAGGCAGACAAAGGGTAACCCCTCAGTTTCAGGCTTGAGCAACTCGACTGGGCAGGGAAGGACGTCCGCTCCAGTGTATTCTGTGCAAAACTGACCCCACGGTGAGAGTCCTGAATGCGGGACCCCGGCATCTAATCCTGCGAGGGTCTTCCACCCGTGCCCTCTCCCCATGAGTCCAGCACAGACAGGCCCTCTACAAACACTTATCCATCAACTCCTCACTCTGCTCGTCTTTCTGAGCCCAGTAGTGATTCAGGGGGAATTCAGTTCAAGTTCCTGCTTTCATGGAACTGATGTTCTGGTCAAGGAGACAGTCGGCAAACACATAAGAAAATAAACAGACAATATGTCAGGCAGTGGTAAGTATTATAAAGAGAAATCAAGTCAGTTAGGCACCTCTATAACAGATCTCAGAACACTTGTAGGGGGAGAACCACAGGGAGCAGCCAGTCCTGGGGTTGGCAAGAGATTGGCCTGGGGTCAAATCTGTCCAGCTTCATTTTTTTGGGAAATACTGAAAAAGTCATGCTTGTTTGTTTATGAATTATCCACAGTGGCTTTCACTCTACAAGGGCAGAGCCAAGTAGCTGCCACAGAGATCCCGTGGCCCAAAAAGCCTAAAACATTTACCATCTGGCCCTTTGCAAAAAAAAGTTTGCCAGCCTCAATCTAGTTTCTTAAGGAAACAAGAGCCCTAAGTCACCCAGCAAATTCGACAAAGAGTCAGAAACAACCCAGCCTTCCCGAACCCCAGGTCCTTCCACCAGGCAGGGTGAGCAAGGTAAATGGCATAATCACTCCTGCCAACCTTCCACTCTGCTCCCCGCCCCCCTTCACCTTCACCTGGTCCCTGACCAGGGGCAAGCAGGCCTTGGATCTTCACCCTTTACGTGCTACCTACACACCCTCATTCCTGCCTGGAAGATCCCATGGACGGAGGAGCCTGGCAGGCTACAGTCCATGGGGTGGCAAGAGTCGGACATGACTTAGTGACTAATCCACCACCACCAAACACCCTCAGGCTAGAACCTTAGTCAGCAGGGAAATGGCTCAGAAACAGATAGGACAAAAAGTCAGAGAAACTGGAAGCCTACAAGTCCATGCATAACGTCCACGGGCTGAGAGCTGATTCGGGGCTCGGCCCCTAATGTTGCTTGGCCAGCCTGTCCTTCCTCTTCTGCTGCTTGACCATGTGGCCAGGGCGAGGAGGAAGAGGCCTTCCCAGGAAACTCCCCACCTACCCTCAGTTTCTGCAACTCCCAGAGGGCTGACGTGCACCAGCCCCCAGGGCTGACTACTGAGGGCAGGGACCAGGCCCTGTGGCATGTCTGTAATGTGGGGTGGTGTGGCAGTGCTCTAGACTCTCTGTAGAAGGAAACCCAGGAGAACCACCAGGAGGAGGGAGTCCTGAGCAGCCTAGGCTGCCATTCCTCACCCAACATGGCCTCTCCTCTACAGGGAGGCTGTTTGTTTTTGAGGCCCATGTAGGCAGAATCCATAGGCTGCTACACACCTCAGATGTGTGTACACACAAGTGCACACACAGACAGGACTCCCAAGAGGACCACCCCCCAGCCCTTGACATCACCACATGCCCCTCCCGGATCACGGCCCTGTAACAAAGACGCCCACAAAGACTACAGTCTGTTTCCGCTCTCTGGACCCTCGGGATGATCAATCACATTAAGGAGACTCAAAGCCCTTGAATTTGTCAAGGAAATCGCCTCTAGATTCTAAGGACGAGAGAGGGAAGGAATAAAACCGAAGGCAGAGGGGGAGTGATCAATAGCTTGGGAGGCCCAGGGTGCAGGGTGCCGGTATAGAGAGGGGCCCTGAGCACACAGGGAGAAGACAAAAAGAGAATTCGAGGCCATCGAAGGCATGACTGACCGCGTCTCAGGCTGGGCTTTTTCTTTCCCTCTGCAGGACACAGCAAGAGCTAAAAACAGAAGAAAAAGCCATCACAGTGTATTTATTGGGAATGGCATGCTGGCTGGGTCTGCAGTTAGAATCAGAGGGTGGACAAGGGAATAAAAAAAAAAAAAATGACTCACTTTGGTTCTAATTTTCAAAAATGGTTTAGAGCAGCCATCCATGTTTGCCCAGGCTGTTGGACAGTGCAGGGGGAGGGACCTGCCCTCTGCCTGGCAACCACTCGCCCATGCCCTGTGCAGGAAGCCTGGAGCCCCCTCCCATTCTGCCTGACCCCCAGACTGCCCCCACTGTCTCCTTTTCTGGGATGACAAGGCTCAGGCAAAATCCTGCCTTAATATGCTTTCAAAGGGTGAGGAAGGGTGTTTCACTCACTTGGCATCATTCTTCAGCATTCATTCAGCATTAAAAAATAGACTCCCAGATGGAATTGGGGCATCTTTTCCATTCAAAGAGATGTGAGTTGCACTAGGAGTGGACTGCAGGAGGGCCACGATCTATCTACATCCAGAAAGGCGCAAGCTTCTCAAGGAACAGCATGTGGCACAGAGGAGACCTGGATGCTCACTCCCCTGCCAGCTGGCTATGTCAGGAGCACCTGGCCTGCCCAGGAGAGGCAGCCAGCAGGGCGGAGCCTGAGAATCTGAGTGTCTGCTGAAGTGCCCCAGGAAATCTAAGGCAGCCTCAGGTACCCCTGGGTTATAGTCCCTACCCTTGTCTTCACAGCCCTATGGCATCAGCTCATCATTTACCGCTTCACTTTCCTTCCCTCTGAGCAAAATGCATCCTTATGGCTGACTGTGAGGTCACAGGCAAACAGGTGAGGGCTTTTCAAATAACGGGTTGCAACCCACTAATGGATATGAAATCCACTTAATAGATCAGGACCAAAATTTTACTTCATTTTCTCTTTGGCTGCCTTCTCTCCTGTTCCTGAGGATGAATCATCTGTGGGCTTGCCTGGGACCCCTCCACTGCGCTGAGCCCAGGCCTTGTCTGCTTGCGGACCTCACCCAGCTCTGCTTCCTCATGTTCCTCAGCACACATGGTCCCCTCTCCACTGGCCCACTCACAGATGCATACAAACTGCCTGCCATTTCCCCTGTATGAAAAACAAAACAAACCCAGAGAGATCCATACCCTCCTGACCACACGTCCCCCTGTAACTCCCGCTCCAAACCTCCAGAAGGAGACAGGTGCAGACTAGAACACCCAGAGGTGCTTCCCAGGTGTGCAGTCTCCCGGTCCAGCTTTTGCGCCTCCCCCACGACACTGCTCCCCCAGGCCATCATGGGCTTGTACCAAAGGTTAAATCCCAAAGCAAACTCTCCATCTTCAGCCTGGGTGGCTCATAAGCCATTTATAAAATCAGCCCTATGATCACTTGCTCCTCTTTGAAAACTACAATCAGAGATCTTCTTTTAAAAGTGTAGATGCTGCTTCATGAAATGCTGTTTCCATTACAGACACGTAGGTTCTGCCAGGTGAAATGTGCACTGGGGTCAAAAGCAGTCTGGAAACATCTGGAAACGAGGCAGGAGGTGGATGGGCCCTCCCCTCCCCCCACCCCTGCCACCGGGGTAAAGTGACAGGTGATTCATTCCCTGAGGACTGAACGCCAAGACAGGGCAGGACAATCAAGGGAGGAGGCTGGACCCTACCCAGACCACATATTTCTTATTCTTGAAATCAGGGTACCTTCCTGACCACACAGGCACAGAAAGGCTCCTTGGAGGTCTAAAGGGGAGTGATATCTACTGATGCTAAGCTACCCACAACCTTTTCGATAGAGTCCATCTTGGCTAAGAGCTGAGGGCACACACATGTGATGATCCTGAGATATACCAAATATGGACTGAAAGTGAAAGTGAAGTCGCTCAGTTGTGTCTGATTTTTTGCGACTCTTTGCATGGACAGTAGCCTGCACCAGGCTCCTCCATCCATGGGATTTTCTAGGCAAGAGTACTGGAGTGAGTTGCCATTTCCTTCTCCAGGGAATCTTCCGAACCTAGGGACTGAACCCAGGTCTCCCGCATTGTAGACAGACGCTTTGCTGTCTGAGCCACCAGAGAAGCCCAAATATGGACTGTGAACCAGGCAAACCAAGATGACTGGCCAAAGGAAAACCAGAAGAAATGCCCCATAAAATTCAAACTGCCACCAGGGTGCGACTCTGGGACTCTCTCTCTCTCTCTGAGTCTGCCCATGTGTCTATCCACATGTACTGTGTACTCTTTCTTCCTCTAATAAACACTTCACTTCCTTCACTACTTTCCAACTTTGTGGAAATTCTTTTCTGCAAAGCGGAAGGGCCCGGGCCCTTGTCACTGACCACTGGTCTAGTGGCTAGGATCTGGTGTTCTCACTGCCATGACCCAGCCTCAATCTCTACCTGGGAACCCAAGCCCTGCTTCAAGCCACTGTAGGTCAAGGCGACCTGAGATCAGAAAGGCAGCTTTGGGGCACAGGAACTAAGGGCATGGACAATAGGTTCAGATGGCCTGGCTTGAGTAACAGTTGTCACTGACTTTGTGCTTGGGAACAAATTACTTGTATTTTTCAAGCCTTGGTTTCCTTCTCTGTAAAATGGGCATAATAATACCCTGAGGGCTATAAGGACCAAGAGAGATAAAGAAAAGAAAACCTCTGGCACACAGTAGGTTGTTTAATAAATCTCATGGAATTAATAAACAAACCAGGGCTCTTAGTGCAGTGGCTGGCACAGGGCGAGAGTTTGGTAAAGGTGGTGAATATTATAAGGATTCGGCCCAGCCCGCACACTGCAGATGCCTCACAGGAGATGCTCAGTAAATACCAGACTTCCCTCCCAGCAATAATATCCTGAGCACTTTGTACATACTGCAGGTGGGTCTGCGTGCAAAAGACCCAGAAGCCATGGAGCCCGACCCCAAGCCACATGGTAAGGGAGGGCACTACTAAAACTGGAGCTGAATAAAGTCCTGTCACCCCCCTGGGCTCCTCCCAACTCCCCCGCAGTCCCATGGGACAGACAGACCCAGCTTCCTCCCAGGTACTGAGCACTTACAGAATAAATGACCCGCGGCTCTGAAACTCCAGGAGCAGGTCACAGCCCACTGGTGGGCCCTCACAGAGGCAGCAGCGCAGGAGAGGGGAGACCAGGACCACCTCCACTTCCCTGTCCCCCATTCTCATGGCTCCCCTGCTCTTGTCCGTGTCACCCCAGGTGCTAGGACATCCACCTTGGGGCCCAGTCGGCTCTACTGCTCCTCTTCCAGGAGGCTGGCAAGTGAGGAGTAAGAAAAGGGTGGCAATGAGCCCCCCAGCTCACACTAAGCGTGTGATCAGAGGAAAGGCTGAAGTCTCTTTCCCAGGCTGTCAGGCCCTGGGGGAACAGCAGAGGCACACTGAGGAATTAACGAAGCCCGAAGTGTTTAGGTCAAAGGAATACCAGAGCCCGCGTTCAGTGAGACTGAGGAGGACCCTGGAGGGCTTCTGGGCACGGGAGACTTTCTGTCCCTTCTTCTTGTAGGGAACAGACTCCAGCCTCCAAAGGGCAGATTCCTCCAAAGGGCTCATCTGGGAAGGTATAGAGATAAGGGAAAGGCAGCTAAGAAAAAATAGTGCAGCCTTGGGGCTGGGTTCTGGTTCCACCTCGTGGGATACACAATATCTCTGAGATCTTTACAGAATCAAAACCCCCAACAAACGGAATTAGCATTCTTCACTGCAGAGAAGACAGAAGACCGGAGGCAGATTAAAGGCTTGCAGGCCCCACACACACCTCCTCTTATCAGCAACCCCACCCTTGAACTATTGCTGTAACTCCTCACCAAATCCTCCCATGTAGGGACACATAGTTTTTTGGGGCAGGAGCCTGCTGTGTCTCCCTTTGCCTGGCAAAGCAATAAAGCTATTCTCTACTTCACCCAACACTCTGTCTCCAAGATTTGATTCAGCACTGGTGCATAGAAGCTGAGCTTTCAGCTCCACCATTTCTGTTTGGAAGGGTCCCAGTGAGGACCCCACTCTCTCTGAAGAAGCCCAGGCCAAGGAAAGCCATTCCTTGAACTTCCAGCAGGGAGCCTACTTTCATCCTCCCCTCCACTGCCAGCTTTGACAACCTGCACTGCAGGAAGTCCTTCCAGAGGGCTCACTTATATCTCTCATGAGGTCCCTAAGCCTGTTTGATGGATGCTCTGGTAGAGGCTGCTCCTTACCCCCACCTGGTAACCCTTCTCTTAGATCATGTGGCTGCACATTTAGCCTCACCCAGAGAGCTTTACCGGAGAATGCAATGGCACCCCACTCCAGTACTCCTGCCTGGAAAATCCCATGGACGGAGGAGCCTGGAAGGCTGCAGTCCATGGGGTCACTGAGGGTTGGACATGACTGAGCGACTTCACTTTCACTTTTCACTTTCATGCATTGGAGATGGAAATGGCAACCCACTCCAGTGTTCTTGCCTGGAGAATCCCAGGGACAGGGGAGCCTGGTGGGCTGCTGTCTATGGGGTCACACAGAGTCAGACACGACTGAAGTGACTTAGCAGCAGCAGCAGAGAGCTTTACAATACTTGTGTCCAGGCCCCTCCTTCAATGTTGCCAGAATTGGGTGGGTGGGGCAGGCGGGCAGGCTTCGAAGCTCACTGGGTGATTCTAGTGTGTAGCCAGAACCGAGGACTCCAGCGGAGATGGCGAGTCCAGAGAATGTTGCTTACCAGCACAGGTTCTTGCTAAACTCCAGACTGGTCCACAGCCCACTTCTGTCACTTGGGAGTCAGTGACCTTGGGTCACTAGCTCCAAATCTGTGAGCCTCAGCTTCTCCATGTGAAAACTGGGCACAGCACCTAACTCACCAGGTCATCCTGCAGACAAAATATTAGTAAGATGGTGGGTCCGCTGGTGGTGGGCACAGGCTGCGTGGTGGGGACTCTGTAAAACCAACAACTCATAACCAAGGCATCTGATAATCTGTCCTTCTCTAAACTAGTTCATCCTGGTTGCTATGAACCCTCCTCCTTGGACTGGGAATGTCTGCTCTTAGTTGTAAGAACAGCTCCCCAGTCATGCTATCCTGCTCCTTTGGGTGGGGCTGAAGGGTGGGGTGAGGACAAAGCTGCCATAAATGAGAAGATGCTCAAGATCCCCATCTGCTAAATCAGATCAACCTGGGTCCCTTCCCTAGGCAGGAACCCCACTTCATGTCTCTGACCACCACCTAAAACATCAGAACTCCTTTGGTGGTGACCACTGTGACCCCCAGACCTTCTGCTCCCTTGCAAAGCCCTCTTTTGGATTGGGGTCATGAGGCTTTCCTCCCCTGTCATATAATAAGTAATGCAACAAATATTTATCACGTGCAACTCTTTGCTGGGAACACAGGGACATATAGTAAGAGGCCTGTATTCACAGCGAATGGTCTGTGAAAAGGGTGCTGTCACCATGGATGACAACAGTTCCCACCTCAAAGGGGGCAGTGGGGTTAAACGAGTGAATGCAAAGTGCTGAGAGCATGGCTCCCCAGAATAAGCGGTCAAGACCAAGGGCTGTGGGGTGAGGGCCTGATGGGGAAGTGCACTGGGCGCTGGGAATGCAGATGAGGAGCCCATAGCTCAGATGGCTGACAGCAGGGGAGGTTCCCAAGAGTCAGAGATGTACCTGCCTCCTGCCCCACTCCTTAGGACTGGGCCACTGGGGCCCCCTCTGGTCAGCAGATAGATGGGACAGCTGTAGATTGCCAGGCCTGGGTTCTGGCCCTGCTGACACCAACTCAGACTGTGGGTCCCACCCATGACCTGGCCATGTCCACAGCCCCCTCATAAAGGAGCCCTGGGTGTGTGTGGGGGGGGCCATGGAAGCCTCATGACAGAGAATGACCAGGAGAAAACGTCACCACTGTCCTCTCTGGGTCAGAAAGGGGGTGTGTGGCTGACAGACGGTCCCTGGCCAAGCAGCAGTCCTACAGGCTTGCAGGAAAGGCCGAGGGGAGGGCAAGGAGGCCCCACAGGATCAGGGATGGTTTAAAAACCCCAGAGCCAAGGGAGGACTGGGGCCGGGGTGGAGGAAGTGGGGGGTTGGGGAGGGATCAGCTGACACCTTGGAAGCTGGGTCCAGAATCCAGGAGTAGAGCTAAGGCCCCTGGGCTTCCTGGGTAGAAAGGAGACCAGACCAGGGTCAGGCTCTCCCTAGAAAGAAAGACAGGGTTTGGCCAAATCCAGGTGTGGGTTGGCCCCTGTCTCCACAACAGTCCCCTTTGCACCACCCTCTGAACACGACAAATGTTGCAGTCATCTATCCTCCTAAGTTCTCCATAAAACTGTTTACAGCCCTTCGAGCTGTCTGATTAGGGGCAGGCTATTGAACCTCTTTGAGCCTTTAGCCTTTTTGTCTGGAAAAAAAAGAAAAAAACAGGGTTAACAAGAGACACTGTGTATAACACCCTTGCCAGCATGGTGGGCCTACAGTCGGGCTCAGGATATGGCAGTCGTCGTGCTTCCCCCCGCATCAGATTCTCCTGTCAATTCTTCCTTGTTTACGCTCTAATTTTTTTTGGCTCTGGGCCCACAGTCTTGTGGTGAGTTTATTCAAAGTTCTTATTCCAGAGAATGGAGACAAGGGGGCAGGTGAGCAGAAAGCTTTCTAAACCATCCTGAGGCTGCTCCAGGCAGAAGGAAATGAGCCTGAGAAGGGAGGTGACCTTGAAAGTACATAATTTGGGCAGTAGGGGCCGGAGGTGGGGGGTGGGGTGGGGTGGGGAAGCAGTCTGTGCAAAATTCCTATAGAGTCAAACCCCCCACCCAAAGGTATCCATCCCTGGGAAATACAAAGGAAAGTACAGAGAAAACACAACAGCCAGACCCACAGCTAATTGAGTTGCAGGTGGCGGCTGGAGACAGACCCATCTGACTCTTCCGGCTTCCTCCCCCAGAGTAGCCCTCGGGTGACAGCACAGACCAACCACCTCTCACAGGGAAATCAGGAAGAGAGGGGAAAAGAACTGGGGAGGTGGGTGGCAGAAATGAGGAATTAGGCAAAGAAAAATGGTCCACAAAATGCAGAAACACCCCAGCATGCTTGCTTCCCAAGCCCGGCCCATGAATCGAAGGGTGACAGGTCTCTCATCTCTGATGCCAAGAGCCAGGAGCTCCGGGCAACCGCAGGTACTACATCTGCACCTGCCAGCACTTGGAAAGAGGCAATAAAGCATAGTACCAGGGCCTGGAATGCTAAGTGCCTGCAGCTGGGAAAGGACTGCCTCGCAGCCAGAGCGGCTCACGGCACACGGCCACCGGGCAAGGGCAGGCTCCCAGAGACGGGACTGCACGTCCTCCCCACCCGGGGCAGCAGGCAGAGGGGCAGCAGGCAGACGGGGAGGCAGGACAGGTGCACACAGAACCAGCCCTGGGGGCTGCCCGAGGCCGGGTGCTGGCCCAGGCAGACGGGGATCTCCTGGATGAAGCCCAAGAGGGCTGGCTGATTTACCGAGGCTGGCAGAAAGCTGGGACGCTTGAGTCACTGGTAAATAAAAGTGGATCATAAAGCACCCTGGCTAAGCCAGCCGTCTGGAAATACACCAGGGCCACATGCAGCTCAGAGTGTGGGCCCCATCGCTCGAATGATAGTAATAATAATGTTTATACAGCACTCACAGCAGTGGTACCAGACTCTGTTCTAAGTGCTGTGTGTGCATGTTAATTTACTTAATCCTCATAACAACCCTAAGAAGCTGGTGGGGGTATAATTCTGTTACATACTGCAAGATGAGCACTGAGAGGCCAGGGAGCTAAGAACAGAGGTAGGGTTTGAACCCACACAGTCTGTTTCTAGAGGCCCTGCCCTAGCTCCACGGTGCCTGCCAGTCACCAGGGTGGCATGTTAGCAACTCCTGACTCAGCCAGCCCGGGGGCTCGAGACTGCATCACTAACACGCTCCCAGTGAAGCCTGGTTCCGAGGCCACACCTAGAGTAGGACGCTCTAAATTACTAATTACATTCCTGTGACAGCCCTTCAGCGGCGAAATGAGTTTATACTGGCTGTTCTGGTCCCTAGAGGCATCTATGAATTCCTCAGTTAACAGAGAGAGGCATCGCAGGGTGTCAGAATCTAGGGGTTGGGGCTGGAGGAGGAGACGTGAAGTCTTAAAATTCCCATGTCTACTTCATCTAGGCCTGATTCAATCAGAATGTCAGGGGAGGAGCCCAGATTGGAATTTTTGAAAAAGCTCCCTGGGTGACCATGTAACTGGAAGAGCCCTTCCAGTCAGACATGAGGGAAGCCTCAGTTAATGTTAGACTCATCGAAAGTTCCACGGGGCTAGGTCAGGGATCTCAAAGGTATTTTCAGAAGAGGGTTGGTGAGCCAACTCCCAGGCCAGTTGAGGGGTATGGCTGGGTCAGCTAGGGTATCCTGTTCCTGTTCCCTGCGGCAGCCCTAGGGGCAACAGATGGCAGCTGGCAACCCCCAGTCTGGCTTGCCTTCAGAGACACCCTGCTTCCCCATCCACGAGCTTTCAAGAGAGAACAGACACTGCTCTGGATCAGTTGTGGAAACTGAGGCTCTTTCAACTATACTTCAGTAAAATAAAATTTAAAAAGAATTCTCAAATGCTCTGGCTATTTCCCAAGTAAGGTTACTGACAATTTTTATACTAAACCAAAGTATAATAAAACATTGATTTATGAGAAAAAAAAAACCTATCCTTGACAGCTCCTGTTAGTAATTTGCCATCCACTGACCTCTCAGTTCGCTCCCTCGCCATAAATCCCCTTGTCCTTGCAGTAGGTGAGCCCAGTCTCTCTCCCTTACTGCAACAGTCTTGAGTAAAGGCTTCCTTACCGCTTTAACAAGTGGCAGAATTATTTTTTCTTTAACACTCTCCCTGCTTGAGGGAAAAGTCACCCCACAAAGTGAGCAGCCCTGGGTGGTAAGGGGAGACCTGACGCCACTGCCAACCAGACAGAGACTCCTCACCTTGACATTCAAGTCCCGGGCAATGACTTCAAGGCCGAGGCAATAAAATCAAGCCTTATTTGTCTCTTACGTGTGCGGGTGCCCCACATTCAGGAAAACTAGATGGTTCACTGTTCCTCATAGACATCTGAACTTTCCTCCCATCCTACCATAGCTCAGACTTTGCCTTCCACCTGGAATGTCTGTCTCCTCCCCATTCTTCTAAGTTGCAGAGATCTCTCCCTTTATGACAAGACTACTTATCCCCATTCTTCGATTCCCCTGTCTTCCACAACTATACAAACTCATCTGAGCTGGGTACATGGTTCTCTGGGATAAAGACTATGCTTAAAGACTATATTTCCTAGCCTCCTTCGAGGTGCATGTGGTCATATGACTGCATTACAGCCAATACAATATGAGCAGAAACCATGTGCTTAATTCCCAGAGTGCTTATGTTCTTATGCCTCTCCTCCTCTTCCTATGTGATGTAATGGCAAGAACTCCTAGTTCTTGGACTATGAAGTGATCTTGAACATGGAAGCTACAGATGGTGGAGCAGCTAGGTTCCTGACAACATGGAATATCATGCCAGCATTGGGCTGGCCCCTCTAGACTTGCACATGAGAGAAAAATGACCTTCCTTCCATCTTGTAGTAGCCACTGCTCTTTTGGAATTTTCTGCAACTCATAGCTGAACTTGATGCTATTAGAGTCACCCTTTCAAACCCATGGAGGCATAGACTCAGGATTTTGGGGTTAATTACTATACCACACTACACAGACCCATCATTTGCATCTCCTCCCCAAGTTAAATACTAAGCAATGTGAAGGCTGGGACTGTGTCTTATCCAATTCCATATTATCCTGCCATGTGAAACAAAAGGCCTCATACGTAACACAGAGCATGTCTTAGGGCTGAAATGAATTCCATCTACGTACAACACTCCACACAGCCTCCCAACTTGCATCCATACTCGCAACATGCGACAAGCCTTCCTGGAAGGGTGGACCCAAGTGAACTCACCCTTTGTCCCTTCCAGGAAGCTTGTTCCCCACTGACCCCCAACCCCCTGGGAGAAGCTCGCCTTACCAGGATGTCCGAGTCCTTAGGCTCCTCCCCAGAGGCTGGGCTGGAGCAGTTGCTGAGTTTGAATATCCAGTACTCCTGGGCCGTGACAAAGAAGTTCCATGGCAGCAGGCCGCCAATGCCCAAGCTGAAGAAGATGATGTAGGTACCATTGAAGCGGTCCTCAGGCCTCTGCAAGCTGGGTGGCGGGCGGTCCAGCAGCTTCTCAAGCAGTGCTTCTTGGTCAGCTCGGAGGGAGCTGCTTGCAGTTCTGTAGGTGGAATTGGAGGTATGACGAAAGTCGTCTTCTGAGATGATGGCCACTGTTGGAGTGGAGAGATAGGGCAGGTG
Organism: Bos grunniens; assembly: GCF_055505025.1. Taxonomy (NCBI): domain Eukaryota; kingdom Metazoa; phylum Chordata; class Mammalia; order Artiodactyla; family Bovidae; genus Bos; species Bos grunniens. The sequence continues at coordinate 18,757,740 of NC_141192.1, forward strand.
ATCAGAAGCTGAGGCCAGGTACAGCTGGAGACTCACCCATCTTACAGAGCTGATTCTGCCCCTACCTGGGGATCTGTGGAGTCACCAAAGTGTGATTAGAGAGCTTCAGGTTTAATTATTAGGGGCAAAGACAAGATGTCAGAATAGTAAGTGACCTCAGGATGCCCCCAAACTATACAGAGGCCACATGGTGGCAGGTTGGTTGGGAGTAAGGCAATGCAGCATAGTGGAGCCCGTAGCAGTCAGTCCAGGGGCGCAAACCTGGTCTCAAGGCATTCAAATTTCTAAGCAGCCATAACAAAAAGAATTAGGCCCCTCGATGAGCCAAGAATGCTCTCTAAACTCTTTTCAACTTTATGGGAGAAAATTAAGGACGAGGAAAGTGTGTAGAATATGGTACTATCTGTACATAAGAAGCACAGATCAGGCAGGCGGGGAGGGGAAGATGTAAGTATACCCTCTGGAAGGATACACAAGAAATTTCAAACAGTGGTTGCCTCTGAGGAGCGAGGCTGGGGACTTCACTGCATGTTGTTTTGTGCCTCTTGAATTCTGAACTTTGTGAGTGTATTATCTGTTCAAAACTAAAAATTATAAATAAAAATAAAGGCATTCAAATAACATTAAAAAAATAAACCTCATAGTGTCTAGAGCTGCCCCCAGAAGCTGGTTTGAAATAGGCCACTCCCTCATGTCATTGTGGGAAAACTGAGGTCCGAAGAACAGGTCACAGACCAGGCAAAGGGCCAAGCCTGGGTTTGCAGCTCCTGCCTGGGCCCCCACCTCTGTTCATTACATCCCACCACAAGAGAGCAACTCCCCATCTGCAGCAGCAGCTAAAACAAACTAAAGATTCTGGGTTGCCAGTAACGATTGTGTACACGGCCTCGGGCAAGTCACCAAGTTCTGAGCCTCACTTTCCCCATCTGCAAACCCGGGGAAGCCTTTTTACAATGGTTATTGTAAATTGCAACTGGCTGGCAATGCTGATAAATGTCAGCATCTTCCCTGCCATCCTGGGCTTGTCAGCTGGCTGGCTGGCTGTGGAGTTTGGCTGCAAGGTAGCATGCCTACTTCTATGCTCTATACAGCACCTAGGCTGTGGCAGCAGCTTGATAAATGGGAAATATTTCCATAAAACTGAGGATGGGACGCTCTGTAGTCCCTTCTGCAATAAATAAATCAGTGCATCTAGGCTCGCATAGGAGGCTGAGCCTTAACTCAGCATTAAGCCAGACCAGGAGAAATGCGAACACTGTTACACAGGTACAGTATAGGGCCTTATCTGCTATTTCAGGAGAGCCTCACAATATTTCTCAGAATTAGGCAGGACAGGAATTACCGCTTCCTTTTTATCAGATGCAAAGAACAAGGATGTAAAGTTGCTTGATTTGTCCCGCATTCAAACACTGAGAATTCCCAATAGTTAAATCCAGCACTGGGGCATGTCCAGGTCTGCACCTGGCACTTGAGGCTGACAACAGCCCAATATGGTAGGTGCTACTCTAAGACCCATTTCACAGGTGAAGAGTGAGGCTCAGAGAGGCTGAGTAATTTGCCCAAAGTCATGCAGCTAACAAATGGGAAAAGTGAGGTTACTCAGCCAGTCAGTCTGAGGGCCATGTGGATTCCTTGGCCTCCCTGGGAGGAAGGTGGTTGGCAATGTGCATCCTTGTCTACTGGCTCCAAGTACAGACCTTCTGGAAGAATTCCTGGTCAGTGAGCTGTGAACAGAGGCGAAGGCAGCACTGCAGGGCACCTTTATCAATATCTGCTGAATGAATGGATTCTGAACAGCCAGGATATGTACCCCTACTGGGGCAGCACGTACCCTGCAGCAGGCAGGCAGGAGGCAGCCGGAAGCCCAGAGCATCTGTGTCAGCAAGTCTATTTTAAACTCCCTTGGTTGAGCAGAGCCTTTTCCCAGCTTGGATTCACAGGGAGCTCAGCACTAACAAACTAACCAGTGTGGCCATGCACGCACATGTGTGCACACACACATAGAGCTTCTATATTAGTGTTTAAAAATGTAAAAATTATGACCCATGTAGGACAACAGACAATGGGCAAGTGGTTCTTTCCAGATGCTCCAACTCCAGGGGTAGCTGCCGGGGCTAAAGTTCAGTCACTCAGGCCACACTCGGCTGGAGTCCATTCTCAGCTCCAGGGGCCTATTTGTTCAGGACCGTTCGGCCTTGACCAAGCTTCTGAAAGAGCCAGGAATTTTCTCTCACTCAGGTCACAGGCTGGGGCACTGGAGTGAGCAAAGTCTTATTACTCTTTATGAAAGCTAGCTGCTGGCTTTGGATTAAAAAAGAAGAAAGGCAAGGAAGAGTCCTGCCATCCCCGGGGAGGGGCTGGCGATGCCCTGGGGTGTGTTTTCTCAGTCACCTGTAGGAATCAGCAAGGCTCAGTCCTGCTCCTGTCCTGGTTGACTTGGGGCAAGGGGTAGACCCTGCTCAACGCAGCAGAAACTCGTGGTGCCTGGGGCCACTGCAGACCATCTTCCAGGTCTGGGCGATGGTTCCCAGGAAGTTTTTGACTGACCCTTAAGTCAATCTTGCCTTTGTGCCTCTATTTCCTCACCTGTGAAATGGGGGCAAAGGGCTGGGGAGGCTACCCTATGGGAAAACACTGTGGGAAGCACAGGGCGGGAACACCCCCAGTCTCAGGCGCCCCAATTTGGGCTCTCAGCCACCTTCTGGATACTTTGGGCTAACTTGTCCATACCCAGGCCCCCCACATCCAAACGGTGTTGTCCGATCTCAGGAAATTCATGAGGGGGCGGGAAGAGAATCTGGAGAAGAACGCAGACCGAGGAGGAGGGAACGTGAGAGGAAAGTGAGAGGAGAGAGCAAGGGAGGAAGAGAATGGACGCCGGGGAGGGGGGGTCACAGCGAGAGGCGTCGCGCCGAGCCGGAGGCCGGGTCCGGGTTTTGAGGCCCCAGTGGAGCGCCCCCAGGAGGGCCGCGGGGTTGGGGAGGGAGTAGGCCGCCCCCAGCGGGAGCCCGGGGAGCGACCAGGAGCCTGAAGAGCTGGGCGGGGGCCAGGCCCGCGCCCGACCGCCGGCCCGCACTTACTGTCGCCGTCGCTCGCCGCCACCGCCGCTGCCTCCCCGGCTGCCGCGGCCACTGAGACTCCGGGCTCGGCCGGCCCTGAGGCCGGGCTCCGCCTCCAGGCCCCGCCCCCTGCCCCACCCCCTCCGGCGCTTCCGGGTTTGCAAACGGGTCTCCTTTCGCGGGCGGCAGGCTGTGGACACGCGCCCATTTCACAGGTGAAGGGAGTGAGGCGCCGGCCGCCAGGCGCACCGCCCAGGCTAGCGCGCGAGTGCGCAGTGAGTCGGCTCTCGGTGCTGCCGCCGCTGCTTCCCCACCGTGGAGCCCGAGCACCCCGTCAGCTCCCAGAACCCTGCGCCCCAGGACCCGGAAGAGCTCTCCACCCGCTCCCCGCAAGCAACTGCGGAGTCTCACCTGCACCTCCCTGATCCCCTACTGTTCCCCGCACCCGCGGGGACCCTCCCGGGAGCCAGCACCTTCCAGAAGCTCACTAGTCGAGGCAGAGGAGTAGCTAGTCCTCAGGACCACTCCGACCCCATCAGGCCCTTCCACCGGCCGCCAGAACTTCCTGTCTAAATTACCGCCCCAGGCAGTCACCATCTCTCTACTTAGACCTGACGTCCGCGCTCATTATTGTCGCATGCCCGGAGGGGCCGGAGTTGCCCTGTGCCCCTCTCACGGACCTGAGAAAGCTGGGCTTGTGGGAAACCCCGACGGAAGTGTGATGTAACGCTGCTGTGCTGCTGCTGCTGCTGCTAAGTCGCTTCAGTCGTGTCCGACTCTTGGCGACCCCATGGACTGCAGCCTACCAGGCTCCTCTGTCCGTGGGATTTTCCAGGCAAGAGTACTGGAGTGGGGTGCCATTGCCTAGGTCTGTCTGATTCTAAAACTGTTGAGTCCCCTGACCCCACAGCGGTGGGTCAGCGCTGGGTGCTCTCAGGGCCACGGGGAGGTGGCAGCCTTGTTTCATGGTGAGACCATGTTTCATTAAGCAGACCTACCATGTGCCAGGCCCTGCAGTGGGGCCTGTGATGTGTTAGGATCAGAAATATATTTGATCTGGTCCCTGGTTCCTGATAGGGCTTCCCTGGTGGCTCAGACGGTAAAGCATCTGCCTGCAGTGCGGGAGACCCAGGTTCGATCCCTGGGTTGGGAAGATCCCCTGGAGAAGGAAATGGCAACCCATTCCAGTACTGTTGCCTGGAAAATTCCATGGACTGAGAGGCTCCTCAGAGCCTGGTAGGCTACAGTCCATGGGGTCGCAAAGAGTCAGACACGACTGAGCGACTTCACTTACTGGTTCACTTACTGTTCCTGAGTTGGTGATGGACAGGGAGGCCTGGCGTGCTGCAATTCATGGGGTCGCAGAGTCTGACACGACTGAGCGACTGATCTGATCTGATCTGATCTGATCTGATAGACTGTTTCTAAAACCCATAGAATTTCCTGAGTGATGGGTGTGATAGGAAGGTTTTTTGTTATTCAAGCCTATTTAAGCCACACCTGAATTTATGCTAATGAGGTGGGTTTGGTGGGCCCCAGATAGCTTCTGGTTGAGGGCTGGTGGAACCCACCCAGGGGATTAGAAGGTTATAACTTTCAGCTCCATGCCCTGCCTCCAGGGAGGGGAGAGGAGCTGGTGATGACCTAACCACCCATGACCAATGAGTTAATTAACCATGCCTACATAATGAACCTCCATAAAACCCCTAAATGATGGGGTTCAGAGAGCATCTGGGTTGACAAACATATCCACCTTCAGGGAGGGCGGCACACCCCAACTCCATGGGGACAGAAACTTGGGACCTGGTACCTTGTTCATTTTGTACCCTTTATATAAAATAAACCAGTGATAGTAAGTTTTCCTGAATTCTGTAGGCCATCCTAGCAAATTATTGAAACTGGAGGGAGTGTGTGGGAACCCCTGATTTTGTCACCAAGTTGGACAAAAGTCTGGGCACCCTGTACTCTATACCTATGACCGGAGTCTGAAGTTGAAGTAGGGGCAGCCTTGTGGGACCCTTCAGTGTGTAGGACCTGTGGCTCCAGAGAGTGTCAGAATTGAATTGTTGGGTCCCCAGCTGGTGTCCAGAGAGTTGGAGAATTTGTTGGAGTATACATGTGAAAAAGAAACCCACTGCATCTGTTGTCAGAAGTGTTGAGAGAGTAAAAACAGTGCGAAGACCCAAAGGTGGAAAGGGCTGGGGTCTTGCTTTGGAGGAGCTTGCACTCTCCCTGGGGGACAGGCCAGAAGGGGCAGAGGACATAAGAAGCCCTGCAATCTACAGCCGACTTGAGAGCAGACCGATTTCAGGACCAAGGAGGGGATGGGAACAAGTGGGCAGGCCATGGTGATTGGTCTGGCTGGATGTTGTGGACTGGCTGTGGAGGCCCCTTTTGATAGGTGGTGCTAGAGGTAAAGAACCCGCCTGCCAATGCAGGAGACTCGGGTTCGATCCCTGGGTCGGGAAGATCCCCTGGAGGAGGGCGTGGCAACTCATTCCAGTATTCTTGCCTAGAGAATTGCATGGACAGAGGAGCCTGGTGGACTACAGTCCATAGGGTCGCAAAGAGTCGGACATGACTGACGTGACTGAGCAGGCATGCACGGGAATGGAAGCAACACTTTCCTGCCTGAGGGCCATCTACTCTGTGTCCGGGGTGGAGATGAATTGAGGCTTTTCAACTGGGCGGAGTTGATGCCTGTTTGCAGGCAGTCAGAGAATGTCAGGGAAATATTTGTAAATGGTACAGTGCTGCACAGCTACTGGGCATCACCATTGTTCTGAAATGCACATGAAGAAGAAAGAGAAGCGAGGAGAGAAAGGAGGAAGAGAGGGAGAATAAGAAAGAGAAGGAGGAGAGCAAGGGAAGAGAAGGGAGAGAGAGAGGAAGAAAGAGGAAAGAACAAATGAAAATTCAAAACATCCCAAGCACTCTTCACTGGGTTGATATTTTGTAATTCTCCAAGTAAAGCATCCTGCCACACCTTGGCTTGGAAATACTCTGAAAGTTCTGACAATTGAACAGAAGCTATCTCAGTATTACAAAGGGACTTGCTCCTGGCCCCGGGGAGCTGCAACGGTAGGACAAGGACAGGCTGGGGAGGCCTCCTGGTGTGATGGACGAACTGGAGCCTTATGAACCTGGGCTTAGGCTTAGACGCTGTCTAGGTATGCCTAGGAAGTCAAGCCTCGTTTCCCTACTCATATCAGCCCAAGCTAATAGCCTTCTATGTGGCCTGGGGCAGGGGGTTGGGGGGTTCAAAAGTAATATTGATAGCTCTCAAGGACGCTCTGGCTGCCTTCCCCCACCCGCAACAACCATCTCCTTTGAGGCTGGTACTCTAGTTAGCTTCTTTTACATATGAGGACCAACTCCAATATTCTTGGGCTTCCTTTGTGGCTCAGCTGGTAAAAGAATCCGCCTGCAATGCAGGAGACCTGGGTTTGATCCCTGGGTTGGGAAGATCCCCTGGAGAAGGGAAAGGCTACCCAATCCAGTATTCTGGCTTGGAGAATTCCAGACTTATAGTCCATGGGGTTGAAAAGAGTCAGACACGACTGAGTGACTTTCACCTTCACGCGTGAGGAACCTGGGGTGCTGAGAGAGACCTTTGCAGAGACACATAGCTGATAAACCAGAGAGCCAAGATTCAAATTGTCATCCTTCTGCCTCCTGAGCTCAGTCAGGGGTTCCATCCAAGGTGGTTGGGAGTGGGGGCGGGGGAGGCTCACATAAACTCCTTCCTGCTCCAAAGCCTGCAAACCTGTAGGCAATTAAGCAATAAGAGCCTGCCTGCCCGAAGGCGGGCCACCACTGGAGGCGGAAGCCTCATCGGGCTGATGCTGCCATCTTGTGGCCCTTCCCTGTCACTGCTGTTCTCACGAGCTGGGCTGCCTCAGCGCATTTCCTGCTTTCTAGGATTTCCTGGGCCCCCAAGCAGGGCATGTGGCTCCTGGGAGATAAAGAATTATCCATAATTGCTGACCATAACTCTGTGCGCCCACATCACTAGTTCAAGTTCTAACCGTCTCTCTGACTCGAGCCACCCCTCCTTTGCTTTGCCTAACTGCTCCCACTGAGGAATGTTCTGGACCTGCTGGGGACTCCAGCCCTGACCCATCTATCTTCCCTCCATGCATTGGGCATCTTCCTTCCTCTTGGAGCCAGCTTAGATTACATGGCTCATCATCTCAGTAACATCTTGACAATACTCTCAATTCTCACACCCCTCGACTCCCAGTGGCACTCCCTACGCCCAAGTGGATGAGCCTTCCTGCAGAAAGTCCCCAGCAGGCCAGTGGCTCCACTCTGAATTCAAGTTACAATCTGGGCTGGGCATCCAGGATTCTGGTAGTCCCATGGCAGTCCTAGCTCCTCCTGTCCATAGAAACGGCTGCCATCTTCCTTCTCCATTCATCTCAAACATCTGAACACATCCCACCCTGAGACGGCCTTGCCTCCTGCCACCTACCTGGCAGAGAAAACAGAAACCAACAGGGAGGAACTTCCTCATTTCTCAGTACCAAATATGCCCCCCTTCTGCTCCTATTTTTCTTTTTCCAGTTACAACAGGAAAGTTCTCCTCTCTGTCCTAGGTCTGCCCTCTATGGCCCCAGATCCTAAACCCTCCCCTCCCACCAGCTCAGGAGCCTTTCAGGATCCATCAACCCTTCTTTTTCTTACACCTTTAGTTTAACACTCCTTAATGCATTCTTACCACTGCTTAATTTCCTTGTTTGACGTTTTCTGATGGAAGTATAACCTACAAATTGTAAGTGTAGGGTTTATGAATGACCACACAATGGATGTATTTATGCCATCAGCACCTGGATCAAGAAATTTCAGAACATTAGTAAGTGACACAAGCTGAAACCTGGGATCCTTTGCTGCAGTGCTTGCACCTGGACAAATGTCTTCTTGTATCCTTGAGCAACAGAATACCAAGAAACTACAAGGGGCTAAAAAGGTAACTGCATGCATGCACAATTGGGGCAAATTAAGAGCAACAAGACACAAAAAGGCCAAAACCCAATTGCCGCTTCTGAGGTGCCCAGAGCAAAAGCAGGGTACTGAGCATGATCCCTGCACACAGCAGCTCCAAGGAGCTAGGCAGAACACCTAAGCCACCCCTCGGGCCCCACATATTGATAAACCCCTGCCCTCATCCCATTGAAGGAACCAGCCTGCCCTCCATGGAGAATGAGCAAGGGTGCCTGTTACTTGTTCTCACTCCTTGATGCTCGCATGAGACCCAGTAAAGCCTCACTGGAATTCCTCACCTGGTCTCATCAATTGCTATTGTTTAAAGAGTCTGGCTTCCCTGGTAACTCAGCTGGTAAAGAATCCACCTGCAATGCAGGAGACCCCAGTTCGATTCCTGCATTGGGAAGATCCCCTAGAGAAGGGATAGGCTACCCACTCCATTATTCTTGGGCTTCCCTTGTGGCTCAGCTGGTAAAGAATCTGCCTGCAATGCAGGAGACCTGGGTTTGACCCCTAGGTTGGGAAGATCCCCTGGAGGAGGGCATGGCAACCCACTCCAGTATTCTTCCTTGGAGAATCCCCATGACAGAGGAGCCTGGTGGGCTGCAGCCCATGGGACCACAAAGAGTCGGACACAACTGAGTGACTAAGCAGCTGTGCACAGAGTCTAAAGGTCTCAAAGAGTAGACACAGCTTAGCGACTAAACACCACCACCAACGAAGAGTCTAAGAACCCAGGTCAGGAACACTGGCACCCCAGAAGCTCCTGTGTTCCAGTTACTATGGCTGCAAAATGAATGACCCCAAAATGTAGTTATAAAACAACTATTTATTATATTACAGATTTTGGGGGTCAGGAATTTGGTTTAAGCAATTGGCTCAAGGTCACTTGGAAAGTAGATGATGGAGTCTGGGTTCAGACCTAGGACAGGCAGACCCCTGAACTTGTCCCCTTAAAGCCACAGCTGAGATGGGGCTATGGGTAAAATTAACTTCTATTTCCTGAGCCTCCTCAGTGCCACCCCTGATCCTTGGCACCTCCCAGTTGGCGGCTTTTATGCCTCCCACACCCTAGATGCGGGCACCACTGTCACTCCCTTATGGGAGGAACCTAGGGAGCACAGACCACATGGGGACGCGGAGCCACATCACGTGAGGGCCTGGGAGCATTTGGTTGGGGAGAAGTGGTTCCAGGGTGGACCATGAGGGCTGTTTTCAAATGTTTGAGAAGTTTTTAGGGACTAGAAGACTTCAGGCTTATTCTTCTTAGTTCCTGAGGATAAGATCAGCCCCTTACAGTGAAAGTGAGTCAGCACTCAAATGCCAGCCTTTATTACTGTTAGTAAGTGATGAGTTCCCCAACTCTGAAAGTATTCAAGCAGAAACTGGTCAAGCCCATGTGTAGGCCATTGTGAAGGGAATGCTGGCATCGGGTGAGGGTAGATTAGCGAATGGTCAAGAACCCCAGCTCTGCCATCCTAGATGTCTGTGAAATGGATTCCAATGCAATGCACCCCTGCAGTCCACAGGGACTGCCTCTGCCCAGTGTAACCCCCTTGGGTAGTCAAGGTATTTACTGGTGTGAGTGCAGGGCGTCGGTGCCTGAGTTCCTGGTCATGGGGCATTGCTGGGACCTGAGGGCTGGCAGCTTAGCCCTGCCCTTCCTGGGGAGAGGAGCAGCTGAGGCCGCCATCCAGTGGAGGGATGCAGGAGCGGGGCTGGGACAGGGGCCACTGTCCCTCTGACACAACCTGAGGAAAACAGCGCCCAGGCAGGGCCTCTGGCAGTCTGCAGAGAGGACCAGGGGCTCAGGAGCATGTCCTGGGTACCCCCTCGGCCTGGCTTCTGCCCGGTCCTGGTGTACCCACTATACGAATTTGCTTTTCATTCTGTTGAGCTGTTTGAGGGCCGACTCCAGGTCTGATTCACCGCTGTGTACTCCCTGTGCTGTGTCAGTCTACGGATCAGATCAATAAACATTGATTGAATTTCCAAATATCCAGACTTTCTCCTTGAGGAGGCTTCTTGGGCTGAAGAACTGGGGTGGGCAGATTCAAATCCCCTGCAGTGTGGCCTGGGCTAGGCTGGCCCTTCACCACTGCAGGAATAGCAGACTCGCTGGTTCCCCCTCCCACAGACTCTCCCCCGCCTCCCTCTCCCAGGTTAGGATCCTTAAGGGGACACCAGCCCACCCACACCCCTCACACTCATACACACACACACACATACAGGGCCCTGAGGCCACCCCAGCACCTCTGGCAGACAGCAGCCTTCACATCTGGCCCATCACCTGCTAAAAGGACATCAGCACCTTCTCTTTGTAAGAAGTTTCATTAAAAAAAAAAAAAAGTTGCTGCCGACTTTTGCCTAAAAGCATCTTCCACAAAATGCATAATTGAGAAACTGATTCAGAGACACCAACCCTAGCGTTTTAAAACATAAAGTCTTTGTGGAAACTCCAGGCTGAATTGGAGCTTCTGTGGTCCCCTTGCCCATCTGTATCCCCTCGGCATGGCTCTGGGGGCAGTGTGTGCTGCCCGGACCTGGTACCCAGCGGTGACGGCCCCTGTGCCCAGTGAGATGTGCAGCAGCATGGGGCCACTCCCTGCCCCACCACTTGTTTTGAAATATCAGGTCCTGGCGGTTCCTAATCTCGAGCGCCTCCTGTCCTTGTAACGATGGTCGAGGGCAGGGATCATGGTTAGAAACGGCAACCTGTCGGGAAAGGTCACTAGACCACCCCCGCGTCCATTTGGAGAAGGCTGGGGTTTTGGTGTGAGATTCGTGTACCTGGTGCAGGAGGAGGCAACTGGTTTGATGGCAGCTTTTTGGATGAAGTGACAAGGGTGGAGGTTGAGAGGAAAGAAGATATCCGCAAGTCGGAAGCTGGGAGTGGTTGGCAGAGGCAGTAGAGAGGGGAGGGCAAGGGGGAGGTGCAGAGAGCTGGCAGCACAGCCCCCAGTGGCCTGTAGAGGGCGCTCCCAGGGACTTAGTTAAACGTGGTTGGAGTTCCAAGATGGATGGGTTGAGCCTTAGCAACCAAAATGAATATGTCTTAATAACTGCAAGGGAGAGAAAAGTTAGGGACCTCCGTGGAGACATCGTTAAGGGAGTTTGCTATCCAGCGGGAAAGATGGTGTCAACAAAATGAATATCTGAGCAGTTATTGGAAAAATAAAACTAGTTCATGTTTATACCTTGAGGGGTTGAGACTCTTGGATCAAACCCATTATATTTAAATATTTACATGTACAAATATATGTGTGCATATGCATAGATCTCCCTGAGGGGATATATAAGAAAAGTAACAATCGCCTCTATGGGGGGAGGACTGAGAATGGGGAGGGTGGCAGGGGAGGGGTGAGGCAGGAGGAGGTGGGGTATCTACTTTTCACCTATTATTTTGTACCTTAATTTTTAAACCATAGGCATTACAGCGTTTTGAATTAAAATGGGCAAAGTTTCCAAAATTTGCCAAACAGAAATGGATGAAGGCTTCCCGAGTCTGATCTTAAGCTGTCAGTTGGGGTTGGAATGGACTTTCTCTCCTTCTGGCCCCCAGTGAAGGAAGGGGCAACTGGTGAAAGCTGAACCCAGAAACCCTTCCAGGGCAACAGCAGGTGGCCTGAAGATCATGCCTGTGCCAGGTTGGCTGGCATGTGCCTTGTCACCTTGCCGCTCTGCTCTAGAGCATCTCACTGGGGCCACTCGGTTACTAGAGCAGAACTGGCCCATCTTCTGCCTGCTCCTGGTTTTCCATCATCCCCCCTGGGACAGTGATAGAGGAGGGCCCAGGGGGGTGGGGCTGTCACCTCCCTTCCCCCAATTACAGAACCACACCAGCCAGAGAAAACTTAAGAGAGCAGCAGGTCTAAGGCTGCCATTTCACGGATGGGGAAACTGAGGCTTGGGAAGGAAAAGTGACCCCACAACATCAGGACCAGAATCCAGGTCCCCTGCCTCCCAGGCTGGAACTCTTTGCACCCCACCAAGGGGCAGGTGGCCATCAAGGCCTTCCTGCTTAGGTGATGGGATACACTTAGGGGTTTTAAATGGGTGACTCCTGGGGGGACTGCAGATAACCTACCTGCCCATGGGGGCTACTTCCCACCCTCTCCCTGGGCTGCTGCCCACCTCAGGCTATACCCTCTTTCCCCTTGTACACACTCACAGACACACACACAAATATGATGGCTCTAAGTACTCCTGGACGTCAGGAGAGGATGACAGTCTAGTCGTAGGTCTATGCGTGTGTATGTGTATGTGCCTTGTTTATCCCGCCTTCCCTACTAGGCCATAAGCCCCCGGAGGACCCAGCCCACAGGTGCTCCCAACCCCCAGGGGGACAGCCAGGCCATCCTTGGCACACACCTCAGAGCCACAGGTCCCTGCAAGTCAGAGCTGTCAGGACCCTTCAGGGCATGAAAGGTTTAGAAAAGGGTCCCATAATAGATAATAAATAAAGACCTACTGTATAGCACAGGGAACTCCACTCAATACTCTATAAGGGCCTGTACAGGACAAGATTCTGAAAAAGAATGGATATATGTATAACTTATTCACTTTGCTGTATGCCTGAAACTAACACAACATTGTAAATCAACTATGCTGCAATAAAAACTTTAAATATAAACATAAAAAGTATCCCATGGCCAAATACATGTAGTACACCCTATATTATGAGACCAGCATCTTCACACAGGCCTTCTCAGAGCCTTTAATGTGCTATGACTCTCTACCACGAAGCCAGAGGGTGCTCTCATCCCAGAATTCAGAGATCACAGAATTCATCTGCAGAATAGGCAATGAGTGCTGGAAAATGCTGGGACCAGACTCAACTCACACAGGGAGACCTGAAGTCTACAGGGCAGAGGGGTTCAGGGCTGCTGTGGTTGTATGGCACCTTTGTGCAAATTAGAAAAAAAAATCCCTTGAGACATTTTCATCTATGAGTGAGTCAGTGAGTGAAGTTGCTCAGTCGTGTCCGACTCTTTGCGACCCCATGGACTGTAGCCCACAAGGCTCCTCCATCCATGGGATCCTCCAGACAAGAATTCTGGAGTGGATTGCCATTTCCTTCTCCAGGGGATCTTCCCAACCCAGGGATCGAACCCAGGTCTCCCGCATTGCAGGCAGGCGCTTTAACCTCTGAGCCACCAGGGAAGCCCATTTTTTTTTTTCATCTATAGGAAAATTAATACCAACATATTGATGTTATTAGAACAATGCCCTTTACTGCCCTCTGCTGGAAATATCTCATAGTATAATAAATACATAAATCTTCAATCTGAGTGGGAAAGGCACCACCTTCCCCCTTAGATAGGGCTTTCTTGTTCAGTATGTAAGCTGCCCAACCATCATGGCAGCCATGGGTCCAAAGTCACACAAGCCCAGCCTGCCCATCATTCCCTTTCTGCTGGCAGGATTTTGTCTCAGGTGAGTGCTCTCAACTGACCTCGGCCCAGTTGGAAAACACGCGTCTGAATGCCTCACAGGCAGACAAGGACGCTGAGGGCTTCACCTCTGTTATTCCTCCCACTCATCACCTAGCCCACGACAGGCTCACAAGACTGACCCTGAGCACATCCCACAAATGCTTACACACTGAGAGCACTGGCTGGGGAGCAGGGGCTGCGATCAGAGTCAGCATGGCCTCCAGCTTGCTGCGTGACCACGGGGAAGCTCTCAGTCCTCTCTGGGCCGCTTTTCCCTTGTATAAAATTAGGCAGTTGCACTTGATCATTTCCAGGAGCTCAGAGAGCTCTGGCAATGACCCCTTGACCCCAAACTCATGGAATTTTGAGAAAAGCAGGAAGATCATTCCCAACTGCTGACAGAAAGGCAGTCAAAAAGACAGCAGACTACAACCTGAATTTTTTATTAGACTAGGAAATATAATTTATTTCATAAAAATTAATTTTGTTACAATAGGAATGCTAAATGTTATTTACAGGTTGTAGTACAGAATAAACAGAGGTGGGACTGGGGCCAGCCCGGCAGCCCTCGGGCATATAACCATGTCCACTGCCCAGGCGGGTGGTACAGCCCTTGGCCCGCAGGAGAGCTGCTCCCTGCACCCAGGCTCCTGGTCACCTCTCCCCAGAGGGCCTGTTACGGGAACTGGCTCAGCTGCCTGGTTGCTGGGGGAAGGAGACCAGAGGGCCCTGGAGCATCCAGGAGAGGGGAGGGCCCCTCTGGAGCCCAGAACCCTGCGAGAGAAGGCAGAGGAGAGGCACGTAGAAGAGACACCGACTGACCCTGTGTACTCAGAGGGCAACCTCCAGGCGGCCCAGTGGACTCGAGTAGGGCACACACGCACACACGGGTGGGGACACGTTCCCGGAGAGGCACGCTGATGTGCCCACAGATAGAAGCACATGCATACACGCACAGATGTGCCAGCACACCCCAGAGACGAGAGACGTCAACACAGCGCGTAGGCCCTGCAGCGGCACTTAATCTGTGGCTCTCAAGGTACTCGGGCTGCGTGGGGCTGCCTCTCAGGCCTGAATAAGCCGAGAGACCTCCATGCCACCCCGAGGCGGGCAGTCTGCAGACACAGTCACAGTAGCCCAAGCAGATTGATGGTGCCAGCAAATCCTTTCCAGGCTTTTCTTACAAAGCTGGACAGTTTGAGCCCTCCCAGGAGGCTTTAGCCAATTGGTTCTATGCTCCAGGCCCTGGTACACAATTTCTGGAAATCAGGTCAGAAATGGCACCTGGGTGGCTGGCCTGGCCTCATCCAACAAGAGCTCCGGTCCTGGGGCTAAGGAAGCAGGTTTCTCAGGGTAGGGCAGGGAGGAGGAGCAGGGAGAGAGGAGAGGAAGGGAGGAGAGGAGGGAAGGGAGGGAGGAGGGGCAGGGAGGAGGGCCATGGCAGACCACGGTCAACTTCAACCCACCAGGATTCACCTCAGAAGCCTAGAATGATGTATCAGAGACCAAAGGGCCTCAGACAGCAGTTGTGGAGCCTTCTGGGTCTAAAAAGGAAAAGAGGCCTTGAGAAGGCAGTCAGATGCCTTAAGTCACAGAGAGGCCTCATAGCAAAGCTGGAGCTTGAATGCTGGTCCTTGGACTCCAGACTGCCCTCATGTGACCACACAGGCCCACACGGCTCAGACTAGGAGTGGGCAGGGAGACTGAGCCTGAGGCGGACAGCCCCTTCGGCAGGGAAGGCTCGCTGCTTTTGTTGAAGCAACGTCCACACAGGCACTGGGATAAAAGTAAAAGGCTGTGGTCTCAGCCTCAGGGGCTTGAGCCTGATGCAGGCCTGGCCCCTTGAGCAGCCTTGATAAAAAGGAACCTCTCTCAAACCCAGCAGGCCCTCGATGGCCGGCCGGCAGCCTGATCCCCAGGGCGCTGGGGGGCGGTAAAAATCTCTGTCCCCACATGCCCCCGAGTACATGGCTGGGACGCCAGGCTTAGGACACTGGCTGGGACTACAGCCCCCTAACCTGCTTTTCTCCCAGGAGATCAGACTTTCAAAGGCCAGGATATGCCCAGGCTGGTGCCAGCAGCTGCTCCTGGACCTGCTGGGGCAAGCCCTGGGGTGAGTGCCCAGAGCTGGCACTTGCTTTGGCCTGGGTGCCCATGAGGAGAGGCCTTTGATGTGGCCTCTGTGCCAGCTCAAGAGTCTGGTTCCACCTATCACCAGACGGCTGGAAAGGGACCTTGATGGCCCCTCGGAACCTCCTGGAACAGGCAGGCTGGAGAGGGGGTGCCACACCCCGCCCCCCACCCTGCTGGTCAAAGCTTCTTTCAGACTCTCCCAGACAGCAGAAGGTGTGAGAAGAGGGTTGCAGGGAAGTGCCTGGGGAGATCAGAGCTGGGAAAATGGCCCTCCACCCCTCCTCCTCCACTCCGGGCAGGTGTGCAAAGTACAGCCAGACCAGCCGCCTCCCTGCCTCCCATGCCACCCACAGGGCTGGCTGCTCACATGTTCCTCAAAGCCACACCAACCCCAGGAGCTCAGGCTTCTGAAGCAGGAGAGCCTGTCCTATCCTCCCCTTCTGTTTTACAGAAGGGGAAATGGAAGGGAATCTGCTAGGGAAGGGCAGATCCTGGATTCCTGGGCATTAAGAGAAGGCCCACCTGCTCCAGCCCACCTGGCCTAGAGGCTGGGGTGTCCCAGCTGGCCCCGCCTTGGGGTAGGGGAAGAGAGGTGTCCACAGGGGATTTTCATCCCTGACTCCTTTCTCTGTGAGGACCCTCTCTGGGCCATGCCCCCTCTCCAGGAGCCCCCAGATCATAGTACTCCCTGGCTGGGCTGGCCCACCCACATTTTCCATCCCAGGTCCTTTTAATCTGGATTCCTGGGAACCTGGAGGAGCCATGGGGGCACCTGCCTGGGGCTGTGAGAGGGAGGCAGGACCCCACCCCACACCAGACCTCAGGCCTCCTTGGCTTTACTGATTCAGCATCTGTTTAAGATTTCAGAAACACGGGACCACGGCTCAGACCTCATCTGACCCTGTAGAAGTGCGGAAGCTGAGGGCTTGTTAGAATTTAGTCTAAGATGGAATCATTAGCAGCAAAGGGTTTCCTATTCAGTCTCTCTCTCCCTGATTCTCTCTCTTACACACATACACACGCACAGGCTGCTGGCCAGAATCACGAGCACGCCCACACCCACACTCAAGAAAAGCGTTTTCTATTTTTGTGTGTTATTTTTTCATTTTCTTTTTTTTCTTAAAAAGAACTTATCCAAATATCTGGATAATAAATCATTTGCGTTTCCTAAGAAACTGGGTTTTCTTTTCCCTTGTGGTTTTGGTGTTTTTCTTTTTTTTTTTTTTTTTTGAGCCTTACTAGTGGTTGGAAGCTTTCTTTCTTTCCTTTTCCTTTTCACGTATGGACAGGAGAAAGCAGTTTCTCTGAATTGTACTTGACTCTTCAAAGAGGAAAACGGTGTGAATGGAGATGGAGGAGGGAGAATCAATGACTGAGGAAGAGAATAAAGAACACAACTAAAACAGATGCCCCGAGACTTCCCGGGGCTGAGGCTGGGAGGGCCACCTCCTTGCTCCCCTAGCTGCCTCCAGAGGGCCTGGCCCCTCCCGCTTCCTGCACAGAGGTCTGAGGTCAGGAGAGACAGCATGGGGTGGAGAAGGACCGCTGAGTCCTCCCAACAACGAAGTCCATGGATCTCCTAAGGCTGGTTGTGGTCTGCAGGTGGGGCAAGGAGCGGGGGAGGAGGAGGAGGGGCGACTCTGGCTGTGAGCTCGGGGGCAGAGGAGGCCCAATGGCCCCCCAGGAGGCTTCCCCGGGCCTGCCTGTGCCCGCCTCCTGCTGGTCCCTCCCAGCCCACAGGTGCAGGTCAGCTCAGCACTCCCCGTCGGTGGCCATGGCCACCAGCATCTCACTCTTGCCCATCTCCTCCAAGGCACTCGCCAGGCTGTTGAGGTCCCCATCGTCCTGCTGCAGAGCTTCCCAAAGGTCCAGGATCACACCCGTGGGGCTTGCTTTGGTGGCAAAGTAGTTCAGGTACCTGACGGAGGGAAGGAGAAGAACCCTGGGCTCCCCAGACGCTCATCCCCTCCCAGGGGCGGTGGGTTGAGGGGCCCCTGGGAGGACCTCCCCAGAGCACCGGGACTGTGGGCTCTGGACCCCCACAATCCTGGGTCTGAGTCCCAGCCCCTCTGCTTGCAGGCTGTATGGCCCCAGGCCATACACTGCTCTTTGAGCCCCAGTGAGGGTGACTATTGCCATTATATTTATCCAGCATTTTAAGCTCTCCAGAAGAGTTCTGACACCAGGATGGATTCTGTCACCCAGCAAGCATTTCCAGAACACCTGATGTCCTGGGCACAAGGCTGCTGCTGCTGATCACACCTGGCTGGTATCCTGGCTCCACCTGTTCTCACGGGCTGGCATCTGAGCATGATGCTCTTCAAGGAACTACTATCAGGCTGCCTGCCCTGTGGGACACCGGGAGGGGGGCGGCTGTGGTCCCAGCCTGGTAGACCATCCCCACACTCACCGGTCCATGGACAGCTTCTGTGCCAATAGCCGCCAGTCATTGCCACGTGAGTTGGGGGCATCTAGGCTGTTGCATATCTTCTGGCGGATGGACAGGGGGATCTTGAAGGCGTAGGGTCCCAGTTGGGTGGTGACCACACTGCTGGGGGCAGAGCAGAGGGCGTCTAGGGAGCCAGCAGGCGTCTGGAAGGACAGGAAGCAAGGGTGAGATGGGGAGAGGGCTCCCTGTGTGCGATGCCACTAGGCATCTGTCCCTCCAGCCTCCCTGCCCAGGGACTGTGAGCTCGGGTAGACTCTGGCATCTCTCTGTGCTCTGGGTGGGCTCCAGCTGCTCAAAGGCCCCTGGAAGGTGAGCTCTCCAGGACCCGGGTGGCACACCCTTCCCCAGCCTCAGGGCACATGCTAATGCATGGCCCCAGCCAATGCTCATGCTGTCTCGTGATTACAAAGCCACGAGGGCCTCAGCCACAGTCTCACCCACATGGACCCACTTTTACACAAGCAAAAATGAAGTCTAGAAAGGGGAAGTGACTATCCATGGTCACGTGGTGAGTCAGTGACAGGGCTGGGTCTAGACTGCATCCAGCACCCTCTCCACTGCACTGCAGGGAGGCCCGGCACTGTCCCCCGGGTGCCTCGGGTTTTATAAACCTCAGTCTGGGTTATAGTGCTGGAGAACTGCAATCTGCGTTATCATGGAGATACAAGAGCCACGATCCCTGCCCGCCATTAAATCTTTTTTCTCATCTCCCAGGTGGGGATCCTCGTATCTGTCTCTCTGGTGGTTGTGAAGATCTGGTGAGATTTGGTACAGGTCAGGCCCAGGCTTGCACTCAGTAAGTCACAGCTGTTGGCCAAGAGTGAGCACATTCCAGCTCAGACATGGGAGGTGAGGGGTTTCCCAGGTGGTGCCAGTGGTAAAGAACCCACCTGCCAATGCAGGAGACGTAAGAGATGCGGGTTCAATCCCTGGGCTGGGAAGATCCCCTGGAGGAGGGCATGACAACCCACTCCAGTATTCTTGCCTGGAGAATCCCATAGACCGAGGAGCCTGGCAGGCTACAGTCCATGGGGTCACAAAGAGTCAGACACGACTGAAGCGACTGAGCACGCACGTTGGCCAAAAATGAGCACGTCCCAGCTCAGACATGGGAGGTGAGGGCACAGTTCTGTGGGAGGTGGCCCTTCGCCCAGATGAGGGGGAGCCTCGGGTCTGCGCCCTGTAGCGCCCAGCCCCACGGGGTGTCCGCGCTCTGGCCCTCACCTCTGCCAGCGTGGTATGCAGCTGGAATATCTGGCCCTCCCCCTCCACCTGCCGCACGCAGATCTTGCAGGTGAGCTCCGTGGAGGCCAGGCTGTGCCTCTCCAGCGTGAAGGTGCAGTGCAGGGCCTTCTGGCTGCCACTCCAAATGTGACAGAAGGGGATCTCCTGGGGGAGGCAGCCAGGGTTAAGGAGGTGAGGCCAGCTGGCCCTGCCCTCAGGGAATGGAGGCGTGGGCAGGGAAGGGGGCCAGCTCAGGGAAGGCTAGGACCTTCCCATCCAGGTAGGCAGAGAAGAGGAGCTGGGCAAGGGCCCTCCAACTGAGAAAGGGAACATACAGGCAAGAAGGCAAGAAGGCACGAGTCTGAGTATATGACTGTGTGTGTATGTGTGTGTGTGTGTGTGTGTGTACTTATGTGTGTGACTCTGTGGGACTGGGAAGCCTTGTGGACTCAATAGTTTCACACAGATGGGCATGGGCAGAGGGATGTGACCATCAGAGATTAGTCTGGACAATCTGGCAGGCATGAATGCTCTTAGAGATGGTACGACCTCTTTAAAGATAATGTATACAGATAGTGTGTGTGGAGTGTATGACCGGGGTACCAGGGGAGAAAGAGAGAGACACAAGGGTGGGTGTGGGGACCAAGGCTGCAGGACAGAGAGGGAAGGTGGGGAGATGGGATAGGTCATCTCTGGGCAGCCCCTGCCCCAGCTCCACCCCTCCCCCTCCTTTGGCCCAGCCCTCACCTGGTACTTGGCCAGCAGCTTGCTCCTCCAGTGGGCATGGGGGATGTCGTGGAGGGAGAGGCGCAGGTTATGGTAACTGTCCTTAAACAGCAAGGGTTTTGGCTCCTCCACTAGGTAGCCACCCAGGGTCCGTTCCAGCTCGAGTACCTCCTGTGGGCCAGGGAGCAATGAGAAAGGGGAGCCCATCACATTGGGCCAACAGGCTCTTTCTCGCTGCAGGTTTGAGACTTGGGGACACATGCGGACAGAGGGAACCAGGCTGTAACATTGAGAGCAGGGTCCATCTGAGGCACAGGAATGGACATTTGGTAAGTGCTCAAAGAAAACTTACTGAGTGGGTGGATGCATGGGTGGATAGACAGAAAAATGGATTAATAAATGGACAGATAGTGGGACAAGTGGATGGATGAATGGATTTATAGGTGACCAAATAGACACATGGATGGCTTAATAGACGGACTGACAAATGGATGGGTGGATAGATACAGACAGACAAAATGATGTTTAGATGAAAATACAAATGGATGGGTGTGTAAACAGAAGGTCAGATGGAAGAAAAGATAAATGGATGGGTGAGTGATGGCTGGATGACTGCATGGATGGACAGAGACTGAATAAACAAAGAATGACATCAAACCAACATGGGCCACTTCCCTCTTGATCTCCATCCTATTCTCTGACCATAACTGGATGTTAGCCAGTGCCCTAGTACCAAGAGATCCAGGCCCTCTAACCCATTATGGGCCTCCTGGAATTTCAGGTCAGCCTGGTCTCAGGAGGACACTCTCTCCCACGAGGCCTTTGCACCTGTGTTGCATCAGTCCGCAACTTGGAGTCTGAGACAAGTCACATGAGACCGGGAAGCTAAGGAGCTGGAAGAGCCCACAGACCAGGGGTGGAAGAAAGCCACAGGAAGGGAGGAGGCTTCACAGAGCCGGGAGACGGAAAGATGGAAAAGGAAGAGGGGTTGAAACAGGGCCAAGCGTCTGTGCTCTCCCACTGTTTGTCAGGATGAGACAGAGGTCCTGGGAGCCGGCGGGAGCGTGAGCAGAGAATGGACAGGGTCTTAGAGGCTCGGGAGACAGGGAGGTACCAACACCTGCTGTTATCAGGTTGCAGGTGCTAAAATCCTTCTCTCTCTACCTGCCCTGAACCCCTCCTCATCTGCCATGGCCCCCCCTCACTCAGGGGCACTATCCACAGTTCTGCACACACTAGGAGCTTGGTTGTCAGTCCTGACCCTTCCTTACTTCCCCTTACTCTTTCCATTGGTCACTGCTTCTGTCCATTCTACTAAAAACTAAACAGAGTTTAGCCCCCTTGCCTGCCTGTTGTCCAGGGTCCAGCTCAAGGTCTGGCTGCAGCCTCCCAGTCGTTTGCCTATCCATCCCCACAGTGTAGCTTTCAAGAGAGCCCCTGTGAATAGGTGTCCACCAGGTCTCTGCCCCCACCCACTGGCTGGCTTCCAAATTCCTTGGCATGACCCCAAGGCTTTCGGGAGGCCGAGCCCTGCCATCTCTCGAGCCCCGCCTCTCATACCCCAGCACGCTTTGGCACACAGAACACCACACTTGCCTCTGCATAAACTTCTCTGTCTCCCGGAATGCCCTTCTCCCTTCTCTTCCTGGAGCTCCCACCTGTCCTTGGGAGCTTAGGGCTAAGGTCAGCTCTGAGAAGGCCCCAACGACCAAGCCCCGCCAGCCCGCATCCCCAGGCTGATGCTCCCGCAGCCCTGCATCAGTGATCCTCAGGTCTGGCTCCACCTCTAGCCCGCAGCTCGGTGAGGGCAGAACTGTGCCCGACTCATCTCTGTATCGCCAGTTTTGCCATTTCAATGTTTGAGGAATGAAGGAATGACTGGATGAGGCTGAGGGTGGTGGAGGGTGCCTGGCGGGTGCCATGATCCCGGGGAGGGAGTACTGGAAGGTACCATGCACGGGCTGGCTGTGGGCGAGGCACCCGCAGTGTGGGGCCTGTGCTGGCGCCCATGGTCTGGCCTTACCTTCAGTGCTACAGGCGTGTCCTCTAGGCAGTAGACTCTGAGGCTGTACTCCAGGGAGGTGCAGAGGGCCGGGGCAAAGATGGCCAGCTGGAGCCGCTTGACTGCCGAGCGGGAGTAAGACTCACCCGTGAACACATAGGTGCCCAGCTGGTCCAGCAGGATGTGGCAGGACCTGGCCTCCAGCTGGCAGTAGCAAGGGGTATTCAGGGTCTCCTCATCCAGGGTCACCACTTCCTGTAGGGTCACGGAGAGGGGGTGGTGAAGTGGCCGGGTCAGCCAAGGCCCTGGAGGGGGTCCATCCAGGTTGGGCCAGGATGAAAGGGGCTTTCAGATCCCAAGGTCCCCCAGCCTTGCCTCCTCACCTCCCAGTGGCCCTGGTGGGCCTGGGTCTTGAGCTGGAAAATCCAGTTGCCGGCACTGACTTCTGCGCAGTGGGGCACCGTGAGGATGACGGGGTGGCATAGCAGGAGGCCCGTGGGCCCGCAGGTCACTGCGGGGCTCAATACTGTCTGGGTCCCTTCTGAAAGCGGGCTGGGGCAAGGTGGAGGGGAGAGGGAGGCAGTGAGGAAGTGGGGCTGGGCTCCCCCCGCCCTGGCTGCTGGGGTGAGAGAAGGCAGTTCTGTACCCCTGGGGCTCCCAGAGTTAAGGAAAAATGGCACAGGCCTTGAAATCATTTCTATATTTTTGCTATTACATCACAACATTCTCGTAGCCAAATCTTTGCTCCCATTTTCAAAGGTTCTGCACTCTGCAGATGCTGTGGATAGGTACTGCTAAAAAGCCCTCTGGAAAACTGGTACCCATCCACACTCCCACCAACGCGCCATGGGAAGGCTGTGTTCCCACACTCTTGCCAGCATGAAGGTACTATGGCATTTGAAAATATCTTTGCAAATTCATGAGCAGGGAAACTTCCGGCGCCTCATAGCTCTTTCTTTTACTATTTCTTTGATTTCAAATTAAGTCAAACATTTTCTCATAACCTACTGGCCACTGTGTGACTGCGTGCATGGATCTGTATGTATGACAGTGTGTGTGTGAATCACTCGTTCATATCCTTTGCCCATTTTTGTACTGAGATATTCAGTTTTTCTTACTGGTCTCCCAAACCTCTTCATATAGTTAGGATATTAGCTCTTTGTCATATTGTAGCCAGCTGGTCATCTGGCTTTCAGTTTTATGATTTGTTGAGCTGGTTTTGCATGACTTAAATGGGAACAAATATCGAGCAATGTCTTCCTTGGAGAACTGTCTCTGGTCTTGGCACTGGGCTTAGAAGGGGATATACTTGAGCCCCAGGTGGGCAAGCAGCAGGGAGACAGGCCAAGCAGGGGGCAGCCAGGCTGGAGCTGGGTCTCTCTACTCACAGAGTGTTTTCTGCCTTGTTGATGAGGAGGTACATCTCGTAGAACTTGCCCTGGGGGATGGCTCCATTGGGCACCAGCAGGCTGACCCCTAGCGGGAGAGAGAGGTCAGTAGGGAGGGGCTAGGAGTCCAGGAGCTTAGCACAGGGGATGGGGGGTTGGCCTCCCGCTTGGAATAGGGAAAAAAAGACATCTTCTGAGATCCTGGTGGTCACCAGCAAGGCATGGGGAGAGCGGTTGGGTGCCAGGAAAGGCCAGGTCACTGACCGCAGCGGGGCTGTCCAGAGGGACCGCACAGGGGAGGCATTGCAATGGGATATAGAGATAGGCCAAAGTCCTGGAGGCTGAAAGGGTGGTTCCAGCCCCAGCCTAGCTCAGGGTATGACACGGGGAAACTCATCTGCTGGCTGTGCAACCTGAGCTGGGCGGCCCTGTCTTTTCAACAGCACCCTTACATGGCAGTATTCTTTCCCACTTACTCGAGAGTGAAATTGAGGTTTAGAGAGTTCCCCTCCCCTAGCGAGGCAGAGGCAGGCCTGGACCCCAGGTCTTCATTTTATCATCACTTTATCCCTTTGGGCCTCACTTCCCATGTCTGTGAAATGGGACCAGGAAGTCCTATTTTCGGCTGGGTGAGTGTTGGACTACCTAGAGGGGAACATGCCGAGGCCAGGCTGACAGGCAAGCAGAGCAGGGACCCACCTGTGCCGGGGATGCTGAGCCTCCCGCCCAGGCAGCCAAAGGTGCCACTGACACTGCTCCCCGGGTCACGGGGCACGCCCAGGAGCTGCTGGGAGCCGAGGCTGGCACTGCGCAGGTGCAGGAAGTGGGTGTCCCGGGCAAAGTCACCAGGGTACGTGCCGGGAGGCAGGACTCCCAGCAGGTCGGCGCCGTCTGCCAGGCCTGGCCCAGAGCCAGTGGTGCCGGAGCTGTAGACCTTGATCTTGAGGTTGGGCAGTGGGTCCAGCAGTGGCGAGTTGGTCATGGGGATCTTGTCAGCTGAGTCCTGCAGGGCGTACTTTGGCCCGCGGTAGATGCTGGTGCTGGCAGTGAGGTCAGGAGGCACGGATGGGTGCAGGAGCTGTGGGTTGTCTGCAGGGCGGGGCTGCAGTCAGACTCAGCCTGTGGTGCCTCCCTGGCCCCATCCCACCCTCTGCTACTGTTGGGGGCCCTTCTTTTACAAAATCCCACCCAAATTCCAGCTCTGAAAGGTTCCACTGCCAACTAAGGCAGGAAGCTTACGGACTTGCCACCTGAGTTATTTCTTCTCTTTCCTGCATCGCTTTCATCCATACTTGTCCAATGTTCCTTATTTAAAAAAACTCTAGAGAAACCTCAGGAGGGAATCAGGCACCTCTGCTCTGGTCTGGCTGCCAAGCCCCCTGGGGACCCTGCCTGCACCCACCACCCCAGGTGTCCCCAGGTCCTTACTGGGCCTTGCAGTCTTGAAGTTGACTGGGTGGAAGCCGCCGGTGAGGGCGGCGGATGAGTCGGTGATGTCGGTGTCAAAGTCCCGGCAGTTGCGGCGGTACACCACCACCGCCACCACTATGAGGACAGCCACCACCACGAAGATGGACACCACGAGGCCCGCATACAGCGCCATGTCCCCCGAGGTCTCCAGGACTGTGGGGACAGGAGGGCTGAATGAGGGGCAGGGGGCAGAGACCCAGGCCTTGGGGGAGCCAGAGACTCCCTTGGTCCCCGGGGAGAGGCAGGGCCTGGGATAGACTGGCGCTGTCCTAGGTTTAAATCTGAGCTCTGCCAGACAGGCTGGTGACCTCAGGCAAGCCTTGAACCTCTCTGAGCATCAGTCTCTATAAGTTTACCGATCTAAATGCCCCTGTCCCCATGCTCTGCTTCCTTCCCAGTGTAGTAAGGAGAGGCACAGGCACTCTTGAGGTGGACACTTACAAGAGTGAAGTCACTGCTCTCTGCTCAGGAGGTGACAGGGCCTGTGGCTCAAAATCAGGGGGCCACAGAGTGTCCTGTCCAAGGTGGGAGTAAACCCAGGGCCTCACTTGCAGCCTGCAGCAATCTCCGTAGGACCCAAGGTCCTGGTTCCCAGAAATCTCTGCAAGTAGCCACTCTGAGCTCATTTCCATTCTGGGCTGAGGGCGGGAGGGGGAGGGGAAGCAGGAGGAGGAGAATGAGATGCATGGTGATGGATGGAGAGGAGGGAAGGGAAGGGAGAGCTAGAAGGGAAGGAAGGGGCTCAGGGAGGCAACCCCAGGTTACACTCCCCACCCCAGACAGGCTGCTAGGCTGGAGGACACCCCGCCCTGGACAGTGGGCAGGGCAGGCTGCTGCACAGCTCGAATCAGCTCCACACGGCCAGGCAGAGAGGTGTTCTGTCCAGCAGAACTTTCTAGGAAGATGGTGAATCCCATGTCTACGCTGTTTCCCATGACAGCTGCCAGCCACGTGCGGTTATTAAACAACTAAAATGTGGCTGGCTGGGCTGAGGAAAAGTTTTTGGACATATTTATTTTCAGCTAAGATAAATAGAATTTTCAAGCCACACACGTCTAGCGGCTACTATGCTGGACAGCGCAGTAGAGCCAAGACGGCTGCCCCCACCCCACCCCATGTCCTCTGGGAGCTCGGGGAAGGCCCTGTCTACTCTCCCCCAACCCCCAGGGGCCCTCAGAGAGGGAGGCCAGCTTTCCTGCCTGAACTGGGGGGAGGCCTGAGCTTCAGCAAGGTCAGGCAGGGCCCTCAGCCCTGAGGTTTGGCTGATTCCATCACCTGCTAGACCTCCATCTCTCCTCATTCTTGGGCTCCCATCTCTCTGGGGACTCTGCCTCATCACGTCATCACTATCATGGGGGGTGGTCACTTGCCTGGTGATTTACAATATCTAATCAGTCACCAGTCTGCCCCCGCTGTGAGCTGCATTCAGGGCCTCACTACTGATTTTATAATTCTGGAATTATTTGGAAATTGTGGCTTAATTACCACAGGCCAATCTGCCCAAGCTGCAGCACAGCCCCGGGGGGCTGGCGCAGGGCAGCGGGTGTCCCAGGGACCCAGGAGGTGTCCGTTGGCTGCTGGGGGGAACAGTGAGAGGCACTGGGAGGGGTAGGTGTGGGCTTGCCTGCTGGCCCCACCCCGCAGAGGAAAACCGAGGGGTGGGGCTCGGAGCAGAAGCTCTAGCCAAATATTTAGGTTCCAATCCTAACTGGATCCTTGGGTAAGTCCCTTCTCTCTGAGACTCAGTTTCTTCTCCTAAATGCGAAGGTCAAGACAGTCCCTGGGGGCCCTTCTTTCAGCTTAGGGTCTGCCTGTCTGACGGTGATGGAGACCATGCCACATGCAGGGTTGGGCGCCGGGAACCCCACAGAGCTTGTAGGGGGGCACCTTCAACTCTCCCTGCCCCTTGCCCTGCCCTGCACTCCACCCCTTGAAAAAACCGGTCAAGGAAAACCAGGGGTCCCCCCAGAGGAAAGAGGACAGCCATGAAATGGGACTTACGGTGGCTTTTGGGGTCACTTAGAGTTTTCTTATCTGTCGAGGGAAATAAAGGGAAAGAAAGACAATGACACAGATGACGGAGAGGGTGGTAGAGAGGGTGCTGGGAGATGCGTGGATGAGATGAGAGCCGGGCGGGCGGGCAGGGCCCCAAGGGACTGCTTCACTGCAGGCCAGGCGGTGGGGGCTGGGCGGGGGGCTTCTCTGGCTCCAGAGCCACCACCCTGGGCCCCGCCCTCTGAAGACTCACTTTGCACGCACAGCCCATCAGTGCAGTTCTTGGAGTCGAGCAGGGTCCCACTGCAGTCCCGGCCTCCGTTCTGGGGTGGGGGTGCCATGCACTCGCGGCTGCGCCAGTGCGCACACTCGGTGCTACAGGCTGACCACTTGCTCCACTCCGTCCACCCTCCGTCAACTGTGGGGACACAGCGTGTGGTCCATGGGGACGTGGGCACGCACGGGCGCCTGCACACACGATTACATGTGCACAACACAGCAGAGCACGCACACACAGAGTACAGCAGGGGAAGAGGAGTCCAAGACATACACAGGCCGCCCGGAGAAATCACACCACGGGCCAGATGAGAGTCAGGGAGCTCAGGTGGGCAAAGGTAGCTCCAGACACACACATAAGATCACCGGCGCAGACTCGCACAGGGTTCAACAGAGGCACAAACCCAGGCGAAAAACACCACACATTCACATAAACACGCCACCAGAGAGAGAGAGCACAGACCCACTGATGGGGATACAGAGCGAGACACAAGGAAAAGAGGACTGCAGCAAGACGGCGGTCAGCGGCCAGGTGTGCCGAGCAGTCAAGGGCAGGAGCACAGGCACTCTGACGCCGGGTGCCTCTGGGACCCTGGCCTGGGGGCTGACACGGAGAACCCCCAGCCCAGAGGGCAGGGAGCCTACCCCCAAGAGCCTCTGCCTCCGTCTCTCCCACAGCACAGGGCGGAACAAGAGGTCAGAGGTCACAGCACCTGGTCCAGCAGGGTCAGCCAGCCGTGGGTCCCAGGACAAGCCCAGAAGGGGAGAAGTCAGTGGTCCTGACTCTGTGACCCCACAGCACAGAAGGCAGGGCTGGGCGCGAGTGCGGTGCCACCTGGCTTGTGGCCTTACCTGGGCACACGGTGGTGCAGGCAGTCTTCTGGAAGGCCTGGCCCTCGCAGAAGGCACCTCCGTTGAGCGGGGCAGGGTTGGTGCAGGTCCGCGTGCGCTTCTGCCAGCCGCGGCCACAGCGGTTAGAGCAGGGCGACCACTCTGCCCAGCTGGACCAGCCACCATTCACTGCGAGGGTAGTAGGTGTCACCCAGCTGGCCTGGCTCTTCACCCTGTGGGGCCCCCAGGCCCCACCCCACAGCCCTGAGGAGGCCCCTCTGCTGGGGACTGGCCCTCTGGAGTTGGACCCCCTCTGCCATCAAGGCTGGGGACTCAGACACCGGAGGGTTGCATTCAGCACCAGACGGCAACCAATGACTCCCTGCCTTTCTGTACAATGGCAAGTAGAGGTCCAGAGAGGGCTGGCACCCTGGGTCTCCCCGTGAGGAATAGGGGGAGGTCTATAACTGGAGCTACAACACTCATCTCAGCTGTGGCTCCGCCCCCCCACCCAAGGGGACAGCAAGGAATTGCTGAGCGGCCCGAGCAGCAGTCCCGAACTCTGCTAGAATAATACGCTTGGGGATGGGGATCCCAAGTGGGCCCTGCCTCAGCCCCGACTCCCAGAGAACTGGGTCTTCTTCAGGGACAAGCAAAGGGCTTGAGAAGGGGCGAGTGCTCCTGGCTGGGGGCCCAGGAGTGCCTGGCCTCACCACTAAATTTGCTGTGTGACCTTGGAGAAGCTACCTCTCCTCTCTTGGGCCTCCTCCTCACCACCTGTTCACCAGGTGCTGGCTTTTGGGTAGAACAGGGTCAGGTGGGCTATACTGCCCCAGGTCCCCGCCCACCTCCACCACGTGTCCCCTCCCCACCGCCCACTCTGGGCCACACCGTAGACAATGATGGTGGCCGTGGTGCTGCGGCGCTTTGCCACGATGTTCTTGGCCACGCAGGTGTAGTTGGCCGTGTCCGACAGGCGGGCCTGGCGGATGATGAGGTTGTGGTCGATGGTGAGCAGGAAGTTGGTGTCCTGGGTGGGGTCGATGACGTCCTCATTCTTGAGCCATTCCACCTGCAGGGGAGGGGTTGGGGGTGTGAGGGCCCAGTGCCTGATCCCTGCACCCCAGAGTGTGGGCCCTCTGCAGGGGGTTGGTGGGGAAGGCCGAGCTAAACAGGACAGTTCTATCCCTGTCCAAGCTTGGTGGTGACCCAGGATGCAGGGCCTCTACAGGCCAGGCACTGTGCTGGGCACTGCAGAACACAGTGGTTAAGATGACCACCCACCAGCTGGCAGCCTTGGGAAGGGACTTCCACTCAGCCCCAGTTTCATCAACTATAAGTTGATATTCAGTAGCACTATCCAAAGGGCTACTGTGAGGATGAAATGAATCCGTATGTAGAAAGTGTGGAGCACATGCCTGGCTCACAGTAAGTACTAAATAAATGCGTGTCTTCATCATTAACTCTGTAAACCGACTCCCTTAGTCAGGGTAAGAGATCTGGCAGGTGATTAAAAACAGGGTCCCCATTTTAGCAGCTCTGGGTGTGCAAATCCCAGCTCCGCCACTCACTAGCTGGGTGACCCTGGTTGACCGCTTCCCTTGGCCCAGTGCTGTGCTCCCAGCCATAAGATGGGATGACGTGGTTGCCATGAGGACTATTCTGCCAGGTGCTGGGCACATGTGGGAGCCCCACGAGGCTACCTGTCATGAAGGGAGTCTGAGCTCATTTCCAGATGGAGGCCTGGGCTGGGGGCAGTGACTAGAGCCAAGATTCTGATGTCTGATTCTGAGCTGGAAGTCCAGGGGACCATCTTCCCCAACCCTGTGCTACTAAGGTCCCTGGCGGCAAAGCTGAGATGTTTCCCCATGCCCTGCTCTGACTCCAGGACCACCAGTACGGCCAGTGGGAGAGAGGAAGCAGGTCTGGGATACAAGCAGGGCAGTGAGGGGACAGGAGGGCATCACCCAGGGACGCACATGTGGTACCAGAAGGTGTGATGAGCTCAGACACACGCATTGTGAGACTCTTTGGTCTCCATAAAGCTGGGTTCTTGGGTTCTGGGAGACGGTGTGTGCAGCCACTTCCCTTGCAGGAGACCGAGCCTGGGGTCAGCCCAAGGAGTCCTGGGGGTTCCTTCCCCAGTTCTGCCCCATCCATGAGGTTAGATGATGCCTGGGGAGGGCCCAGCTGGGATCTGGGATGTGCCGAGTTCTAAAGAGATGGCAGTTCTTTCCTCTGTAAAATGGGAGGGCTCTGGGAGGCTGAGTTACCGTGGCTGGTGGTAAATACCACACCTGGGTGGCCTCTGCCATGCCCAGTATTCCCCATGTCCTCACTCACCTCAGCCACAGGCACCCCCTCTGGTGGGCGGCACTGCAGGAGAACTTCATGGTCCAGGGGCACTTCCTTGCCCAGAGGCTCCTGATCAAAGTTCTTGCGCAGGTCTGGGAGAAGGGAAAGGGTTCCAAGGCACCGTCAGGCCAGGGCCGGGAGGAGGCCAGTCAGGCAGAGCTGGATCCTGAAGTGTTCCCTTCTAGCCACGAGGTGGCAGTGCACACCAAGGAAATTTTACCAGGACTCCTGGCCTTTACCAGGGGAATCTCTTCTCCAAGACAGGGGCCTTACCAGGTGGACTGAGGGGAACAAAGTTCCCTCCCTAGCTCTGGGATCCTATGCACATGATGACTAGGGAAGCTGATGGGTTTGTTATATAAATAAGTAGGTAAAAAGGGGCCATTAGAAATTCTGGCACCAAAGGTGGCACAGGCTCTGGGTCTTGGAGCCTTCTTCTGAGCTGGTGGCCCCTGTGCCCTCATGTCTGTGTGTAGAACTCTCCCTCCAGGATCCATGGGGAAAGGGGAAAGGGCCCAAGGGAACGGGGTTGGGGCGTCCAGGCAGCGTACATGCGATGCGGACGTAGGCCCGGCGACTCTTGGTGGTGCCTGCAGAGCTCCAGGCTACACACTGGCACCAGTAATCCTCCAGCCCGAACAGCTCCTCTACCTGCTGCCGCGACACCTCGATCTGCACCTCTCGCACCTGCAGGCCTGGGAGGAGGAGAGAGATGCCGTTGGTGGGGGGGCAGGAGACACAGGATATGGGACCATGATATCCTGTGTCCTTTTCACCCCTCCCCACCCTCCAGTCCTGGGGGCTCCTCTCCCACTGCCTCCCGTTTCCCTTTTTCTCATCTCTTCTGCTTCGAGCCTGGCCCAAGCCACCACCACAGCTCACCTGGAAACAATAATGGCTAACCCAAGCCCTCTGCCCTCATTCAATCCACTTGCCACCCTGCAGACAATGTGTGCTCTTTGAAAGGTCCAAGTGGCATCCATCCCCCTGCTATGTCCCTGTCATCCTGGTGTAAAGACCCCGACCCTCCACGTGGCCTCCAGGCCCTGTAAGATCTATCCACTGCAGCCTCACTGGGCGTCTCTGAGGGCCTCATGCTCCCCCAGCCTCTCTAGTCACAGGGCCTTTGCACATGCAGTCCTTTGCCTGGGACTCTTCTTCTGTCCTTTCTGCGTCCAGTGAACTCCCAGTGACCATCCGCTTTGCGCTAGGTCTCGCTTCGGAGGGCAGCCCCTCAATGCTGGCCCACCCCCACCAGCTCTCAGAGAGCCACTCAGCACTCCCATAGGTGCACTGGACACTGGTCTGCAGAGTTATCACTCCCCACCCAGCCCGATTCCCTCATGGCACTACCATGGTCTGAAACGGCATTATTTATTGCCATGTTCATGTAGGAACTGTATCTCCTGCAGGAGAATGAGGTGGGGCTTTGCCCTGTTCACTGCTGTGGCCCAGGGTCTGAGACAGTCAGCGAGCTCAACCAATATGAGGTAAGCGTGTGATCTCTGGCCATTGCTCAGGAGACTGTAGGGCTGAAGCTAAGAGGAGGCCCCTTTTCCTGGGAACCCTCCAATCTCTCAATGGCTCCTTGTTGGGGCCCGAGGGGTTCCCTGGATAACTGGGTGCACTAGCACACACAAAAGGAATCATTTACTCTTTTGCCTTCACTCCCTCAATGACAAAATGCTCTACGTTCAAGTAAGGGATGAAGCCTCCTGGATGAGGGTGTCCATCTGAAGCTCCTCCCAAAGCCTGTGAAAGAACTGAGACTGCCTCCTCCAGGAAGCCCTCCCTGACTGCCCTGTCTCTCCTCCTTGACATCTGGTATCTCAGTTCATCCTCTCCTGGTTGCACGTGGGTTCTGATAAGCCCCTCGAGGGCAGGAATGTTGAGTGTACACCTTGTGGTACCATGGCATGCTGGTTAGGTGGAGGACTGGACAGGTTCTTGACAGGTTTGAATCCTAGCCCCACCCTCACTCCCCATCTGTGTGACCTTAGCTAAGTTATGGATACTTAGCCTCTCCAAACCTTGGTTCCCTCATCAGAGTAAAACACTCAAGGTAAATTCTAAATGAGTCATGGCAATTACAGCACCCAGACCAGGCTGGACACACATCTACTCTGGCAGCTCATATGGATCTCATTCAATTCTAGGGAGAAATTGAAACGCAGAGATGGTAGGTGGCAGGCCCAAAGTCCCACAGCAAGTTGCCAGCAAAGCTGAGATCAGCTACTAGGCATCTTGCCCCAGTTAGAGCTCTGCCTGGTAATAAATGATACCTCTCTGGACCTCTCCCAGTGAAATCATTGCCTTAACTCTCCTGCATCCTAAGCGAGGGGGGCCCTTACACTGGGAGTTGAGGCAGTAAGGAATCCCCTCCTGATGGCAGGGGATCTAAGTTGGGGGTGGGGGCTGGGAGTTTGCTAGCAGGGAGCACCAGGAGGGAAGAGGCTTCTTGCAGAAGGTTTTGTGGGGGGTTGGGGGGGTACGGTGCCTGGCCCACAAGCAGCAGGGGCTGCCTGGAGTGCTTGCTCCCGAGAGATGCTGCACGGTCTGGGGTAGGAGAGTGGGCTCTGCCCTTTACTTGCCAGGCTGTGGGCCTGGAGGAATGGCCTCTCTCAAGGGGGCCATCCATCCAGAAGGTTTCAGGAGCACCACCTTGGCAGTGGTCACCAGCAGGCAGACAGGAGGCTAGGGGCCTTCAGTCTTTCCGGACTTGGGCCCAGATGAGGTGTCCCCCAGCACGACAGACAGTGCCTGACCAGGACACCCAGGGTTGGGCTGCCTGCCTCAATCTGGAGTGAGCTAACGGGTGGGCTTGCCCTGCCTCTGTCGGCCCCCTCTGTCATCCTCTGTGTTTCCAGGGCTTCAGAGAGGGCCAGGGAGGGCCAGGGGTGGGAGCAGGAGGAACCAGCCGCAGTGCTGCCAAGGGTGTGGCCTGCTGGACCATTGTCCATTCTTTGTAGCTAACGGGGACAACGGTGCCTTGATTTCTAGGATGGGCAGGGCTTGTGTGCCTGGCAGCCGGGGACTAAGAGCCACCCTGTTACCAGCAGTCACAGGGTCTGAGAGGGGCCCCAGCAGGATACGCTGTCTCCTTGCTCTTCAGGGCCAGAGGGGGTCGGGGGACAGAGGAGTAATAACAAGTTTCCAGAGGAAAGAGGCCAACAAAAACCCAGAAGGAAGATGGAGGGAATGGGCATTTATTAAGCACCCGCCGAGCCCCGGCAGCGTGCTCAATGCTGTGCAGGCACCACCTTGCTCCAGCCTCACTAGGACCTTCTGTTAATATCCCAGTTTATCAGGAGAGGAACTGAGGCACAGAGAGGTTGAATGACTTCCTCACGGTCACACAGCCAGAGCATGGAGGCAGCTGGGACACAGGTTATTTTTGCTTTTTAAAAATTCTTCTTTTAACTTTAAGATTTTGGGTGAGAATGGGATTCCAAATCTAACTTTTTAAATTCTTGAGATTCTTTAAAAAATTTTGGTAAAATATACATAACCTACAACTTACCATTTTAACCAATTTTTAGGATATAGTGTTGAGTGGCATGAAGTACATTCTGGGGTATGATTTTAAGCCTGAATGGTTCTGAAATGTCAGCTTTTCATAGAAAAATAGAAGTTGAAAAAGGAGAGAGAATGACAGAGAGTATGTCAGGGGAGAGACACAAGAATGAAAAAAGAGAGAGACACAAAAAAAGAGAGAGAGATAAAGAAAAAAGACAATGTGTAAAATATAGAACTAACGAGAATCTGTAGTACAGCTCAGGGAGCTCTACTCAGTGCTCTGTGGTGACCTAAATGGGAAGGAAATCCAAAAAAGAGGGGATATATGTATACATATAACTGATTCACTTTGCTATACAGTAGAAACTAACACATTATAAAGCAATTATACTCCAATAAAAGTTAATTAAAGAAGAAAAGGCAGACACAAAAGGAGACAGGGATGAGAAGGGAGAGGCAGAAGAGACAGAAGGAAGGAGGGAAGGGATGAATAAGGAGGAGAAAGAAAAGGTCAGGGAAGAGAGGTTAAAAATGAAATCAAAGACAAGGCAGGATCTGGGGTGAAGGAACCACCTGGAGGCTGGGGTTGGCTGGGATTGCACAAAGC
This sequence comes from Bos grunniens, assembly GCF_055505025.1. Lineage (NCBI taxonomy): Eukaryota > Metazoa > Chordata > Mammalia > Artiodactyla > Bovidae > Bos > Bos grunniens. Next base: position 18,792,192 of record NC_141192.1, read on the forward strand.
CGGCTGCCCACAGGTGACCAGAGTGGACGGCCCCCCTTGCTGGCCTGAGTCTGGGAAAGGCTTTCCACCCCCAAGGGTCCTGTACTGTAAACAGAGGCTGGACTCGTGAGATGAGAGGAGCCCGGGGCGCTGCCTCCTGCCTGGAGTTGGGGGTTGCCCGGGGAACCGCACACACCTCACTCTTCCTCCTCGTTTCCCACGCTTCTGTCACCCTCCCTTCCTGCAGGACTCGGGTGAGTCCTAGCACCACCTCTATGGTTATTTACTTAGTGTTATTAACCTGTTTTTTTGTTTGTTTGTTTGTTTGTTTATTGAAGGATAATTGCTTTACAGAATTTTGTTCTTTTCTGTTGAACCTCAGCATGAATCAGCCATAGGTATACATATACCCCCTCTTTTTTGAAGCTCCCTCCCATCTCCCGCCCCATCCCACCCCTCTAGGTTGATACACAGCCCCCATTTGAGTTTGCTGAGTCATACAGCAAATTCCCGTGGCCATCTATTTTCCATATGGTAATGCAAGTTTCCATGTTACTCTTTCCATACGTCTCACCCTCTCCTCCCCTCTCCACATGACCATAAGTCTATTCTCTACGTCTGCTTCTCCATTGCTGCCCTGTAAATAAGTTCTTCAGTACCATTTTTCTAGATTCCGTTTATATGCATTAGAATACGATATTTATCTTTCTCTTTCTGACTCACTTCACTCTGTATAACAGATTCTAGGTTCATCCACCTCATCAGAACTGACTCAACTGTGTTCCTTTGTATGACTGAGCAATATTCCACCGTGTGTATGTACCACAACTTCTTTATCCACTTATCTGTTGATGAACATCTAGGTTGCTACCATGTTCTGGCTATTGTAACTAGTGCTTCAGTGAACAATGGGATACATGTGTTTTTTTCAATTTTGGTTTTCTCAGGTACATGCCTAGGAGTGGGATTGCTGGGTCATATGGTGGTTTTATTCCTAGTTTTTTAAGGAGTCTCTATACCGTCTTCCATAGTGGCTGTATCGATTTACATTCCCACCAACAGTGCAGGAGCGTTCCCTTTTCTCCAGCATGTATTGTTTGTAGACTTTTTGATCATGGCCATTCTGACCAGTGTGAGGTGTTATCTCATTGTGGTTTTGATTTGCATTTCTCTAATAATGAGGGATGTTGAGCATCTTTTCATGTGTTTGTTAGCCATCTGTATGTCTTCTTTGGAGAAATGTCTGTTTAGGTCTTTTTCCCACTTTTTGATTGGGTTGTTTTGAATGGGCAATATACAATTGCCCCATTGTATATTCTTGCCTCCTTTGTCGAAAATAAGGTACCCATAGGTGCATGGGTTCATTTCTGGGCTTTCTATCTTGTTCCATTGGTCTCTATTTCTGTTTTTGTGCCAGGACCATACTGTCTTGATGACTGTAGTTTTGCCTATTTCCTCATTGAGTTGTACGAGCTGCTTGTATATTTTGGAAATTAATCCTTTGTCAGTAGCTTCATTTGCTCTTATTTTCTCCCATTCGGAGGGTTGTCTTTTCACCTTGCTTACAGTTTCCTTTGCTGTGCAAAAGCTTTTAATCAGGTCCCACTTGTTTACTTTTGTTTTTATTTCCCTTACCCTAGGAGGTGGGTCATAGAGGATCTTGCTTTATGTCATCGAGTGTTCTGTCTATGTTTTCCTCTAAGAGTTTTATAGTTTCTGGTCTTCCATTTAGGTCTTTAGTCCATTTTGAGTTTATCTTTGTGTGTGGTGTTTGGAAGTGTTCTAACTTCATTCTTTTACATGTAGCTGTCCAGTTTTCCCAGCTCCATTTATTGAAGAGGCTGTCTTTGTCCCATTGTATATTCTTGCCTCCTTTGTCGAAAATAAGGTTCCCATAGGAGCGTGGGTTCATTTCTGGGCCTTCTATCTTGTTCCATTGGTCTCTATTCCTGTTTTTTGCCAGTACCACGCTGTCCTGATGACTGTAGTTTGCCTATTTCCTCTTCATTTATTTGGATTCTCTGTTTCTAGTTTGTTCCTTCACTTGTGTGGTATTTCTCTGCCTTTTCATTATTTTTTTAACTTATTGTGTTTGAGGTCTCCTTTTCCCAGGCTTCAAGGTTGAATTCTTTCTTCCTTTTGGTTTCTGCCCTCCTAAGGTTGGTCCGGTGGTTTGTGTGAGCTTAGGGTGAGATTTGTGCTGAGTGTTTGTTTGTTTTTCCTCTGATGGGCAGGGCTGAGTGAGGTGGTGATCCTGTCTGCTGATGATTGGGTTTGTATTTTTGTTTTGTTTGTGGTTTAGCACCCTGGCATCCTGCACAGGGAGCTACTGGTGGTTGGGTGATGCCTGGTCTTGTATTCAAGTGGTTTCCACTGTGTGAGTTCTCATTATCTGATACTCCCTAGGGTTAGTTCTCCGGAGAAGGCAATGGCACCCCACTCCAGTACTCTCGCCTGGAGAATCCCATGGACGGAGGAGCCTGGTGGGCTGCAGTCCATGGGGTCGCTAAGAGTCGGGCACGACTGAGCGACTTCACTTTCACTTTTCACATTTCATGCATTGGAGAAGGAAATGGCAACCCACTCCAATGTTCTTGCCTGGAGAATCCCAGGGACGGGGGAGCCTGGTGGGCTGCCGTCTATGGGGTCGCACAGAGTCGGACACGACTGAAGCGATTTAGCAGTAGCAGTAGTAGGGTTAGTTCTCTGGCAGTCTAGGGTCTTGGAGTCAGTGCTCCCTCTCTAAAGGCTCAGGGCTTCATCTCCTTAATTTTCCCTTCTCCTCCTCTTTCACTTCCTGCTACCCTTTTACCTAAGGACACCTGCAGCACTGCACTTGCCAGGCCTCTCTGCGCCTAACCTGTTTTTTTTTTTTAAAAAAAAACCCTAAACCAATTAATTTCTATGAATGAAGTACTGCATCATTATCATGAAAAGAAAACACTATCACTTCTCACAGACCCAGAGGACCTGGTCGAGAATTTTGGTTGGGGCTGGGGGCAAGGCTGTGAGATAGGACCAGCTCCTCTCTCTCAACAGGGGGCAGAGCAGGTGCCGGGGAGAGGGGGGAAGAACCTGTGCTGGACTGGACCTGCCCTCTGATGCAAGCAGAGGATGGAAAGAAACTGGGAAAGGGAACAAGCACGCAGAAAGCGATGTGGTGCTGTTTCACCCGGTCACCCAAAGTCAGACGGGGCAAGAGGCCAAGTCTTGGGAAGACACTGATCCAGGGTGAACCCGAGGGGAAACTGAGGCCCTGGGGGGACCATGGCTGTGTGAGGGCTCACACAGAGCCAGTGTGGAGCCAGGCCCAGAACCCTCTGGGCTCGGAGTGACCTGGGGGTGCCGGTGGGGGTGGGGGTGGCGTGGGCTCACCGGTGGCCTCGTCCAGGCCCTCTTGGGTGACGTGGTCACTCTGGCTGACCCACTCGCCGTTGCACTTGAAGTAGATCTGTGTGGCAGGGAAGGCACGGCAGCCCAGCTCCACGGGCTTGTTCTTCACGATGTAGGCGTCCTGTGGCTCCTGCAAGAAGTGGGGCAGCGTCTCTGCTGGAGCCGATGGGAAGGAGTCGGGGAGCTCTTCCCTGCCCGAGTCAGTGCCTGTGGAGAATGGAGGGCTCTGTGAGGCCACGGGTGGGAGGTCCCAGGTCCCTTCCATCCCCTGGGGGCTGTGACAAAGAGAGGAGGTCGGGGGAGGCAGAGGGGTGGGCAGCTGGAGGAGACCTGCCAGGACACTTGCTGTGACCTAGGCAAGGCCTGGCACTTCTGGGGCCTCAGTTTCCCCACTGTGCCCTGCTTTTAGGATTTTGTATTTTGGAGCCAGTCCCAGCTCTATGATGCTATGCGAGTCTACTTCTTTACAGATGGAGGAGGCAGGGGAGCCCAGGGAGGTGAGGCAATCCAGCAGGGCAAGGACACTCCTCTCCAGTCCTCTCCAGGATCCCCTGCACTGGCCTTCCAGGGCCTCCCTCCAGTTTCCCGTGGTGATGCCACAGCATGTGAAGAGCTGGAAATGGGCCTGAGGCTGGAGCACAAACTCGGCCAGCTCTGCCCTGAAGCCACAGTTGCCCTTTGCAGCCCCAGCCTGGCAGGCTGATGGACATGGGAAGATGAGCCAGGTCCCACAGAGGTGAGGTGAGGTGGCAACGCCAGGCTGGGCTCCCCAAAGCTCGCTCCCAGAGGGCCTCCTCTTCCCGGAAGTCCAAGGCAGGCAGCAACGTGGAAGGGCAGACCACGTTCGCTGCAGCCTCCCCCCCCAGCCCCTCCCCTCCCCTGGTCTGTGGCTCTGATCCACCCACTTCAGCCAAATCCACACCCTTGGCCTATGGATGAGGACACGGGGAGGCTGGGAAGTCAGTGAGGCTGTGTTGGCAGCCATCTCCTCCCCCAAAGGGGCCAAATGGAAACCCGGGCCCTGCCCGCGTCCCTGGAAAGAACAGCACCTCAGGAGGTGAGACAAACAGGAAGAGAGAGGGGCCTGGCCACCACCAGCGTGGGGAGGGAGGGAGGGAAACCAGGCCGGGCCAGGCTACTGGTTTACAATCCACTTAGGAAAATTGACTTTCCAGTGCCAAGCGCCAAACAATCAGTTGGCTGGGGACAAGCGGTGGTGGGGCTTGTCCTCCTCTGCTAACTGCTCCCGAGGAAACAGCAAATTAAGCTGCAAGGGTGTGTGTCTGCCTAGCCCCTTGCCAGCCTTCCGCACGCTTGTCCCTGTCCCAGCGCTCCAGTCCCTCAAGTGCAGCTGGGGTCCCAGGAGGCCAAGGGTGGGACACACTCTAGGGAGTCCCCCTATGGGTAGAGGTGCCAAAGGGACACCTAGTTCTTCAAGAGCAGAATGAACAACATATGTCCGCCATGTCATCTCCTGGGGGACCATGAGCTCCTGCTAAGATGTGGGCTCTGAGAAAACGCACAGGTTGTCACTGGCTCTCAGCTCTGGGCCCTGGGCAGGGTGTGTGTGCATGGCCTGGGGGAGCGAAGGGGAAGCCAGCAAGGAGGAGGAGGACTCCAGCTCCATCTGGCATGTTCTGTGTGACCCAAGGAGAGACTGTATTACTCTGTCTCTGAAGTGAATGGACAAATGGACACACTTCCTCTCTCTGGGCTCTTTTGAGGATCACGGGAGATAAATGAGCATGAGAGCCTAGGAGAGGTCTAGCACCATACAAGTTGCTGCATCAAAATAGCAACGAACGCTTCTCTGGAATTAGCTGCTATGTTTTCAGTTACACAGTTAACTTACTGAATTCTTGCAACAACTTTGTAAGGTATGATATATTGGTCCCCAGTTTACTGATGGGGGAAGCTGAGGTTCAGAGCACTTAAGCAACCTGCCCAAGGTCACACAGTTAGTGAGAGGCAGAGCCAAGGTCTGAACCCAGGAAATCAGACTTCAATGTTTGGGATGCTGCCTATCCCAAACAGGGATAGGCAAAACAGGACTCCACACTGCCTATCCCTGGAGTAGCTTCATAACACTGTAAGTGTCCCCACACCTGAGAATCCTAATAGACCCTGACACTGGCCAGGTCTCTACAATTATGGGACTCTCTCACAAAAAGACTGGGCTTCTCCAGTGGCTCAGCGGTAAAGAATCCACCTGCAATGCAGGAGACACAGGTTTGATGTTCGGGTCAGGAAGATCCCCTGGAGGAAGGCATGGCAACCCACTCCAGTATTCTCGCCTGGAGAAATCCATGGACAGAGGAGCCTCGTGGGCTACCGTCCATAACGTTGCACAGAGTCGGATGCAACTGGGCATGCACACATGCACACCAAAGGGCTAGTAAGGCTAGGACTTGTTTTTCTTGTTTCAAAGCTGGGGAAATTGAAGTCCATCCAAACTAATGCATGGTCACTTGGTTAGTGGGCATCTAAGCTGTGGATTCTGAAGGCCAGGCCAGGACTCCCCCACACCTGCTTCCCTCTGCCAGACAGGGAGACACCTTCTTTGTAGGTAAACTGGCAGTCTAGGGTCTAGGAGTGTGAACATCTGATGGTGAGATGACACAGTGCCCAGGGAGCTGGACACTGTGGCCCTCCCGCCAGGCCAGGCAGTTTTAGGGAGAGCAGGGTGGAGCCAAGAGGACTCCACACCCACCTCAGGCCACAGCATTCTGCATCAGTCTTGGGACTGAGGAGTGTAGGACAGGGCTCAGGCTTCAGACCCAGACACCCCTTGGTCTCAACCAGTCCTTACTGGCCTCAGGCACCTCATCTGTGAAATGGGGGGAATGGGCCTCCCTCTGGGGATGGTGGCCACAAGGGCAGCTCATGGGTGCAGTTACAGACTTGCCCTACCTTCTAACCAGGCAGCCCCCAGCCTCCAGGTGACAGAGCCCTGACTCTAGGTGGCACTATGGGGTGCATTTATGACTTTGTTTTATAACCCTAATGCAGCTCATTTATAAAGCAGGTGCAGACTCGACTGAGGAAGTAAACATAAGCGATCCATTAGGGCAGCAGGCCTGAGTCTGGTGGCCCTGGGCCCCCGCCCTGCCTGCCCCACCCCTCCTGTCAACCCTGGCTCCAAGACTCCGCTCTAGTCCCTGCAGGAGGATGCCTGGGTTTTCTCGTTACTGCCTCCCTGTCATTCAGGGCAGTGCCAGCGACGTAGCCGCTGCCCACTTGTCAAGGTCCCTAGCCCCCAGGCGTCCTGCAGGAGACAAAGAAGAACCAAGGGCAACCTGAGATTCCTATCCCCAGGGCCCCATCAGCAGACTAGGTGCTGGCCGGCACACAGCAGGTGCTCAGTGAACACAAATGAAAGGGGTGTGTGTGGGGGGGTGCTGCCAGCCCCGGGTAGTGGCTGAGTTGGGCCCCAGTCCCGACCAGTGGACACATCACCTCCTCCTTGGCCCTGGCTTGGGCCAAGGGCTTGTTGGCCCTTAGTGGCTGAGGAAGGCTCCTTAGGGGTCCTCGGGAGGGCCACCTGAGCCTGCCCTCTCCAGCTTAGAGGGAAAAGAAGAATAAAGTCTTGGAGCTCCTGGGTGCTTCCTCTACCAGAGGCTTTTAGAAGGTATTTTCAATTAACTTACCGAGCCCCTCAACAATCCTAGACAGAACTTCCCAAACTTTTTTGGGAAGTTCTGTGTTTTGATCATTTTTCAGTGTTTTGGTCATTTTTACCCAGTAATTTTATCCCAAAGCCAAAAGAAATTCCTAATGGTTCTGTTTATTAAGTAGTTAAATCCAACCAGCTTACGTTTCTGTGTGAGGGTGTGATCTCCTAATAACTCAGTAGCATTGGCAGGCAGATTCTTTACCACTAATGCCACCTGGGAAGCCTATTAGAAAAAATAATACTCATAAATTAAAAGCAACAATAATATTAGTATTCCATTTCTAAATGGCCACACTGACTTATAATGAGGATGTATGTGTGCCTGTTGGACGTGGCACAATACCTCAAATCTTAGAATCACAGCGGACACTGCTACCCTCATAATTTGCCTTGGGGTACTCCCAAATGCCAAAATTCCCAGCTTTGCAAAGGCATGGTGCCATGGAAAGGAAAGAAGTGTGATGTGGTGCTAAAATTGTAAGCTATCTTGAGCTAGTAGTCATTGCAGTACCTGGCAGCTGTCCAGCATCGCTGTGTTTCTTTGAAGATTAAAAATAGCCCACAGTACCCCTGTGAATTTGCTGTACCATCCTAAGGTGCCTAAGCACACGATTTGAGAACCACATCCCTATGGTAATTACATCTCTATCAGATAGGTACTATTATTATCCCCATACTACAGATGAGGAAACTGAGACCAAGAGAGTTTATAAGTAACTGGCACAGGGCTGTAAAACTATATAGCTGAGTTGGGAAGCACATTCAGGCAGCTGGATACCTGAATCTGACTTCTATATTGGGAACTGGCATTTATGTCCACTATTTGGGGGATGTTGCAAATAGTTTTGGAGAAGGCAATGGCACCCCACTCCAATACTCTTGCCTGGAAAATCCCATGGATGGAGGAGCCTGGTAGGCTGCAGTCCATGGGGTCTCGAAGAATTGGACATGACTGAGCGACTTCACTTTCACTTTTCACTTTTATGCATTGGAGAAGGAAATGGCAACCCACTCCAATGTTCTTGCCTGGAGAATCCCAGGGATGGGGAAGCCTGGTGGGCTGCCGCCTGTGGGGTTGCACAGAGTCGGACACGACTGAAGCGACTTAGCAGCAGCAGCAAATAGTTTGCCTAGGTGAGCATTATCTTCCCGTGTTACAGATGAAGACACGGGGCATCAGGGACTTGCCTGAGTCACCTGGTCAGTGGGAGGAAGCCACTGCTGCAGGCTCAGAGCCGTGGCCTTTGGTCACCATCTCCCTGGCTTCACTACCTCTCTCCCCACTGCCCCATCTTCACAGGGGAGAATAAAACACCTTTAAGAGGAGGCCCCTGAGGAGGAGGCTTTGCCACTGCCAGGCCAGATCTGAATTTCCTCCTGGTGGGAAAACGACTCACATAAAGTGTAGTTTTCCGATAGCAGAACGCATTTGAACCTACAGTTGCAGAAGTGCAACCTGCCTGTACAGCTGCATCCACAAATGGCCCAGCCGATCCAAAACGAAGGTATGCAAGAGGAAGCATCCTTACACAGATGTAACCAGAGACAGCCAGACACAGGACAAGAAAAACCACTGAAGTCAGGAGCCCCGGGTTTGCAGCCCAGCTGGGGACTGGCACTGCCACGTGGCCTTCCTCTCAGGCCTCAGGAGCCCCGTCTGTAAAATCAGGAAGTTGGTTGAGTCCACTTCCTGAGTTGCACTCTGGTTCCCACATTTTGATATTTGAAGATGGCCTGATGGGGAATCTGTTAATGGAGGACACGGCCCTGTTGAGTAAAGTTTTTCTCATGAAGCAAATTTGCTTAAAGTGGGGTCAACTTTCTTGCCGTTGTTATTCCGGCTCAAAGACCCAGCACCTACTGGGGCCCTAAGGCACAATGTTGTGGGGAGGCCAGGGAGGGAGGAGGAGGAACTATTTGTTGGTGGTGGGTACCGTTCAAACCCCCACTTCTCATTTACCTGTTCCTGCCTACATGGGATCTCCTGTCAGTTAGTCTCACTTGGATGTACTGATTCACAGGGATAGAGGTTACTCCAAGGGCTGTCTTGTACAACACCCACCCCACCCCCATCAATTCTGTATCCAACCTTGACTCACATACCTCCAGGGACAGAGACCTCACCACTGCCTTTCTTAGCCAGGTTCTCCTTTAGACAGATCTAACAGAAAAGTCTTCCTTACTTTCACCTGAAATTTGCTGGTGGAGGTTCCAGCCATCGCTATAATTTCAACCTCTGAGGTCATGCAAAACAGTGCACTTCCTCTTCCCCATGATGGCATCCCAGCCTCTGCCTACTTGCCCTAGCCTTCTTGTCTTTCTCTCAAATATTCACAAGGCACCATTCTGCATGCCCTCGTTACCAATCTGGCTTCCTCGTGGGCAAGTTCCATTTTGCTCACAATCTGCTTAAAACATAGGAAGAGGAGGTGACGAGGATGGGGGTCTGGTGGCACCTTGCTCTGGGCAGCTCGAAAGTTCCTTGGTAGAGGTGGATGGCTGCTTCTAGGAAGCAGGGAGCACGTCACACTGTTCTTGGTGTCCCCCATGATGTTCAGGACAGGGTACCTATGCCCTGGGAGGGGAGTGGAGCTTGCAGGACACAGGAGTCTAAGCTTGGTCTCTGCCTGCCAGCAGGATCCATGCCAGGCTGCATGCTCCTTCCCAGGGCTGGGCTTGGGCAGTGCCCAGTGTGGAGACACACCTGGCAAGTGGGAGGTTTGATGGGGTGGAAGTCAAGGCCCTGGGCTTATTTAAGAGGTATCAGAATCTAAGCCATTAGAATAAACAGAGTCTGGGGGCCTTAAAGATGAAAGAAGGTACTTTAGGACAAAGGTAAATTAAAGACCCTGATGCCGGAAAAGATCGAGGGCAGGAGGAGGAGAAGGTGACAGAGGATGAGATGGTTGGATGGCATCCAACCAATGGACCAACTCAATGGACATGAGTTTGCGCAAACTCCAGGAGATAGTGAAGGACAGGGAGGCCTGGCGTGCTGCAGTCCATGGGGTCGCAAAGTGTCAGACATGACTTAGTGACTCAACAATAACAAAGAAACCATATTTACCAGAGCTACACCTGGGAGGAAGGGGGAAGGGACTAAAACTACAGTGTTCAGACATCCCTGGAGGGGAGACTGCCACCAGTTGCTAGGGGAGACCAGAGGGGTTGCGCTTCCCTTATGGTGACCCTGAGCAGGGGGTCCAGCTTGGATGGGCACACGGTGGAATGGCTTGGCCTGACAGCCAGAAAACCAGCTCACTCACCCTGCCACTGAGACCTTGGGAAGGCCTCAGTTTCTCCATCTATGAGAAAGGGACTAACAAGTACTGCCCTGTCAGTTCTGAGGTGTGGTGGTGAAGGTCAGCTGAGCATACAGATGCAAATGTGCTGTAGCAACTGGGAAGAGCTCATGCCAGCCACATGGAGAAGTGCCAGGCAGGAAGGATTTTCCAGCTGAGCCCTGTACGGGGAGTCCTGAAACCTGTTCTACCAGCTCAGAGAAGGGAAGTGACCAATGCCACATCACACAGCAAATTAACAGCCAAGCTGGACCAGAGCCCCATTTCTGATTCAGGGCTGAGGGAGATAGCACAGCATGGCATGGCTATGGGTAAAAGTTTGGGTTCCGTATGTCCCATGCCTGGGATGGAAACTCACTATGTCCGTCTTAGCCAGGTCCATCCCTGCCCAATAGAACTGAGACCTCAGAGGCTGCAATGATTTAGTATAGGGGGCCCTGATGCCTCCGCCCCCTGGTTTCTGTCCCCATTTGGGTGACAAGGTCTGGCCTGGGTCCCTCAGGCTCAACTGCAGGGGACAGGCATCTGTAGCTGAGCAGGGCTGGCTGGTGCGGGATGGTGCCCACAATGGGGGGCAGGACTGGGAATGGAGAATGGGGGGCAGGCGGGAGGTGAAGGAGAAAGAAACACTCCATGCTGGGCACATTTATCATCAGCAATCACAGTCTTTCTCTAGCCCCTGGACACCAGCTAATTCTCGCCAGACTTGACCTCCCACTGCATGGAAAATCTCTTCCATTCAGTGCGAGGTGGATGTGCTCAGTGGGGTGTGGGGAGAGTTGTTGGGGGAGAGGAGCCCGCTTATTATTATGTTTTAAAACACACAAACCCCATATGCAAGGACCCCTCCCTGGACACAAAGCCCTTTCTCCATCTGGCTCTGGCCTCTGGCGGCTGTGGGGTTCAGGCCGGGGCTCCCCTCAGAGGTGGCTACAATGGCTGTTACTGATGACGGATGGGGGCTGATGGGCTTGGGGGGCGCCAAGTTCTTCCTAACAAAGGAGGCCGCTTGCACAGTTCTTTTCCCATACCCTCTGCAGACCTGCCTGTGCCCATGACATCATTTCCTCTGCTGGCTACAGGAAATAGCCTCACCAAGATGGCCAGCTGGGGCAGGAGCCTGCATCCTAAAGGGGTGTCTGGCTGATCCTGAGAAATCTTTCCCCTGGAAGGACTTAGGGCAAGTAAAGAATCTCATGGGAGGCTGGGGACAAGCCCCAGGGCAGGCAGAGTCCTGGCATGAAGCCTAGGGTCACATAGCTTCCAAAACAGAGAGAGGACACTTCAACTCCCCGGTCGCTGGTCTGCCCTAGGCTCTCAGTGGTACCGAGGAAGCTGTACTCCACACCCATGGGCCCAGAACACCTCCTCTCCCCCAGACCCTTCCTTTGGCTCCTGGGCTTCCTGGCCTGGGCCTTGGCCCCTCTGGGGCTAATTTTCAGTTCCCCTTCCAAGTACTGGACTTCCCTGGTGGCTCAGACAGTAAATTGTCTGTCTACAATGCGAGAGACCTGGGTTCGATCCCTGGGTTGGGAAGATGCCCTGGAGAAGGAAATGGCAACCCACTCCAGTACTCTTGCCTGGAAAATCCCATGGACAGAGGAGCTTGGTGCAGGCTACTGTCCATGGGGTCGAGAAGAGTCAAGCATGACTGAGCGACTTCACTTTCACTTCCAAATCCTAGTCACTGTGCCTAGAAGTCTGGGCCTGGAGCAGGGGGCATTCTGCTTCCACTTCCTCTCTTAGACAAGGAACACAAAACCCTCTCATCCATCACCCTCCAGATAATAACCACTTACCCAGTACACAATGGGATAATAAACATCATCAATATAATAATCCTGTGAAGCAGGCATTCCATTTCACAGAGAAAACTGAGGCTCATCACTTCTCATCACTGAGAAGTGAAAAGGCAAGTTCAGGCTCTCAGCTACCAAGAAACAAAGTTCTTCCCATTAAATCACAGGCCTCCTCTGGCTGACAATACCCGCTGAGGGATCCTTGGGCAGCAGCTGAGTCCACGAGCTTGCTGGAAGGGAAGAGGGCCTCAACTTTCTAACTCCAGCACTTGGCCCCCTTTCCTGTCTGGGCCTGACAAGTTTGGGACTTGTATGGGGTCCCCCAACCAGAGATTTAGCCTAGCCTGGGAAGGGCCCGCTGATAGCCTGCTGCCAGCCCCCAGGATGTCACACTCAGACACATATGCAGCACACCAGCAGAACCGCCCACGCCTCGCCCAGGGTCACAAGCCTCAACCATCTCCCCTGGACACCCAGAGAGCCCCAGCCAGGCTGGGACTGTGGCTCCTTTCTCAGGGCTGCTGACATCTACTTTAAGGCAATGGCAGTGACTTTGGCCTGTGAGGAACCTCTTATTTTATTTGGTCATCTCTCCCCCATCCAGAGTTAGATGGAGTGAGTTTGAGTTGCAATACCAGATTCCATCAAACACCTAATAGCTTGGGTCCCACATAGGGAGTCCCCTCCTTCTCTGGGTTGGATATGTATGCACTGCTATATTTTAAATGGGCAACCAACAAGGACCTACTGTATAGCACAGGGAGTTCTGCTCAGTGTTATCCAGCAGCCTGGATGGGAAGGGGGTTTAGGGGAGAATGGATACATGTAAATGTATGGCTAAGTCCCTTCACCGCTCACTTGAAACCATCACATTGTTAATCGGCTATATCCCAACATAAAATAAAGTTTGTTTGTTTGTTTGTTTTTAAAAAGAAAAAGATTTGCTTCAAACTGCATGACAAGCCTCCTACAGTCTCCAAGCCCACATCTTCCAGCCCAGATCCTGCCTCACTGTGTTCCCCTTTTTCCCCTCTTGCTCCCTCAAATCCACTCTCCTCACAACAGCTAGGGCAATCTTACAAAGTGCAAATAGATCACTCCCCAGCTCACACCCTCCAATGGCTTCCATTTGCACCTGGAATGAAGTCTGAACCCCTACCAAACCCCCAGACTTCAAAGGTTCCAGGCCACCCAAGGGTGCTTCCTGCCATTGAACGTGCTTGGTTTACTATCATGTAAGGACCTCCACTGCTCTCTCCTTCTGAAAACACCCCTCCTCTCCTGTCTCCCGATATTCCTATGGCTGCCTCCTGTCACGGACATCTCAGTTCAAGTGCTACCTGCCACCTCCCCAGTGAGGCCTTCCCTGATCACCCAATGGAAATTCATTCACTCTCCCTGATGCTATCTCCACACCGTCCTGTTTGTTTTTCTTGACAGTATTCATCTCTCTCTGGAATTACCTTCTCTGTGTATTTGATTGATTGATGTCTGTCTGGACAGGTCTACTCTCTGAAAGGCAAGCTTCTTGAGAGCCTGGAAATCCTGTTTGCTTGTTTAGCTGGGTTCACTGAGGATACAAGATTTTCTCCAGCTACGCTGCCCAGCCTCTCCAGAGATACCTAAGGTGGAAGGTGGGGGTGGGAGGGAGCAGCCAGAGGTGGTGGACACAGGCTGGGCTAACCTGGGCCGTGGGAGCCAGTCCCTCTGGAAACTCCATCCTGTAGGATGCCACCAACTGATAGAACCTCAGAGACCATCTGATTACTGTTCTCTAGGACAGAAACCAGAGGGGGCATGTGCTAGTCTTAGATCACACAGCATCTGAGCAGCTGGTGCTGCTGCTGCTAAGTCGCTTCAGTCGTGTCTGACTCTGTGCGACCCCATGGACGGCAGCCCACCAGGCTTCCCCGTCCCTGGGATTCTCCAGGCAAGAACACTGGAGTGGGTTGCCATTTCCTTCTCCAGTGCATGAAAGTGAAAAGTGAAAGTCAAGTCGCTCAGTCGTGTCCGACTCTTAGCGACCCCATGGACTGCAGCCCACCAGGCTCCTCCGTCCATGGGATTTTCCAGGCAAGAGTACTGGAGTGGGGTGCCATTGCCTGAGCAGCAGAATCAGTCAAAGAAACTGGGCTCTAGATTCCTGAGAGAGTAGGACTCTATTTTAAAAATGCTTTTTTTTTTTCCTGATGAAAGTACTTTTCTTGGCCTTTTCTGTCTACAATTTAGGAAAAAATGATGATGAAGATAAAAATCACCCATTCGCAGCTCCAGCTGAGCAGAATTAACACTGGACATTGGTCTTAACATGTTTTCTTAGATGTGCACATGTTTTGTGACCTGCAAGGTCTCACCATACACAGCCTGTATCCTACTTTCTTTCAAGGCTGTTAACTGAAGACTTTTAAACCTTTTAACCAAGCAAAGCGCACCAGGCATCCCTCTCTCCCTCTCCCAGTCACACACATCACACGGGGTGCTTGCCAGCTCGGCTGACTGCCCCTGCGTGGCATTCCAGGTAGTTGGAGGAGCTGCAGGATACAGAGCTGGTGCAGGCAGCCGCTGGACAGCTGACATCAGGATCTCTCTGCATGCTTGGGCGCTGGGGAGAAAGATGCCAGTATCCTGTACCCATGTTCCAGAAAAGTCAAAACGCCCAGGCGTATAGACTCCGGCCCTGGGGCTGCCTGATGGGTTATGCCCACACTGCCCTTCCAGGCAAAGTGTCCCCATGCCACCCTGGAAAGCTCAGAGTCGGGACTGTTCTTGGAGTGCCCCAAGGCACAAAGTTCCCCTGCCTTCCCAGCATCTTGTTCTAGGCTGCCAAAACATTGCAAAGTGGAAAAACTGTGAACTGTTGCCCGCTGCCATCAGCACCGTCACCACGCCTGGCCAGACCCCACCCCAGGGCTGGCTGTGGGCACCCAGGCGGTACTAGGAGGTGGCTCAGACCCCTGGGCTGTGGGGCCCTTACAAATTCCAAGGGCTTGGAAGTCCAAGCCCTTCACTTCCAGAGGGGGGCCTGAGGCCAGAGGGGAGCTATGGCTTGTCCAGTGCAAAAGGCCAGTCAGTGGCTGTAGCACCATTGGTACCTCGGCATCACACTGGCACAAAGAGAACTGCAACCAGGAGAGACAAAGAGGGTTGCCTGGATTCTGGCCTTTGTCAATCTGTGCGATGGGGTGTTGGATAAGCTGGGCGAGGTGGAGAGAGAGGTAGAGACGGAGTCACAGTGAGAGGGACAGAGAGAGAGAAGTTTGAGAGCACCCAGCAGTTGGGGATGGGGGTAGGAGAGGCTGTGTGGGGGCTTCTTGTACTTTTCTGAACCTGGAATCCACTTGGGCTCCTACTTGGGCCCCAGGGGCAGGGGAGGAAGGTGGCTACCGATCTCCAACCTTCCACCACACTCTGCTCTGCCTCTTCCACAAGGCTGGCACTGAGCTAAGGCTCCACGGGCCCCAAGGAAGGCACCCCTTACACACTTGGCTCCCGGGAATTCCCTGTGGACCAGAGGTGGGGAGCTTCTGGTCTCAGGTCACACAGAGGGTTGAAAGCAAAGTTAGGACTGGAATGTGGGTATCCGGGCACTCAGCCAAAAGCTACTGCCCTGGCCTCCCTCTGGTTCCGACACTCTAGCCCTGAGCTCAGGTGAGCAGCTGAGCTGTCAGGGGCGGAGACGTGGGAAGATGGGTGGCACTGGCCCAGAGGAAGGCCTAGATGGCCGGGCAGGTGCACTTTGGGGCAGGCAAGGCAACGGGGAGGGCCTCACCCCCATTCTTCCATTCATTCATCAAATATTTCCTGAGTGCTTCCCCTGCATCATGCCTAGAGCAGGGTGTGGAGAGCAATGATCAAGCTTCACCTCCATCAACAGGGAGCTCACAACAAAGGGTCAAAGTTAGGACCCAGACACCCTGACTCTCAGGCTCATGCTCAGTCACTTCCAGCCTAGCCCCACAGTCATGTGACGGTCCTTCTGCCTGCTGACCCACCATCAGTGTAGAAGCAAATCTACAGCTTTGTCTGTAGCTCTCTCCTTCTATAAAGGAGTCAGTCCACCTCCACCAGGAAGTAGGCTTTGACTACTTCTGTCTTGATGACTATAGGGACTTCTCATCCTTCAGGCTCCTAAAATCCTTCGTATTTCTTGGGCTGAAGCACACAGGTGTTTCCACTGGCTCATGAGGTGATATTGGGTAAACCACTTCCCTCTGGACCATAATCTCTCCTTCTGGGAAACAGAGCCACTTTGACTTGCTTTACCTTCAGGGTTGTTGGGAATATCAAGGTCAGAAGTGTGACACTGTTTTGCCAGCTGGGCTGCCTTGTGTGTTTGCTAATTCTTATGATTTCTCTGTGTAGTGAGAAATAACAGGCATACCTTCTCAGGGCTGGCAGGGGCACTGGCTGGCATCTTGAACAACAGCTCCAGGGTCTTCCTTTACCTTCCAGGGCTGGCCAGGTGTCCCACTCCCCACCCCCTACCTGGCTTGCTCTCCCAGCTGCTGCCCAGCCCACTCAGTGATGACACGGAGCTGCAAAAGGCTGATGCAAGCTGGAAGGACGGAATGAAACAGACTTGAGTGGGGCGGATAGAGCTCCACCCCCAGCCCCGTGGGATGCTGGGCCCGGCCCCTGCCTGCTTGTTTGCACCTGCTGATGTAATTGCTGGGCCTCCTTGGCTCAGGGCTCGGCCTGCTCACCTCGGCTTTCGGAGCCAGAGGAAGGGTGTGAGGTTACAGCTGCATGCACCACGAAAGGGCCCTTCTCTAGGGAGGGGCGCCTCTGGGTGCCCTCTGTGCCCCAGAGAGGGAAGGAGGAGGAAAAGCTAGAAGAACAGCATGGAAAAGAGCATGGTTCAGAGGTAAACAGGATCTGGGTCAACCCAACTTTGTTACTGTGTCACTTCAAGGGAGGGAGGGGTCCCCTGTCTCTGAGTCTGGACAGGCACTCAACTTGTCACTGTTTTCCATGGATGTCTCAAGGGGGATGAAGTAGTCTGAGAGGGGAAAAGAGAAAGGATGGAAGCATGGCTCTGTTGAATGAAAACACTAGGACAGACCAGGGCTGGCCACCAGCTCATTTCCTGGGGCCACACGCTTGTTGATCTGTAAAATGGGCACATCTCTGTGGGCCACCTCACAGAGACAGCTGGGGGCAAAGGTATGAAAGTGTGACATGACACTAAAGTCTGTGGATAGCTCGGGTGGTGGTAGGGGGCTGGGGATAGTCGAGGGAGGTTCTTGCCAGGAGCCTGGGGCTCCCAGAGGCTGGGAGGGAGGTGGGGCTGTCAGCTGTGTACTCTGCCTGGCCTGGCCCCAGGAGCCTCCCCTTGGGGAGAAAAGCATGGAGGGCAGCACACGTCACCCCAGAGGCCTCTAAGGAACCATCAAAAGTGCACGGGTGATGAGGACAAGAGCCAGGACCTACGCCTGGAAAATGCGAGGCCACTGGCATGGAGCTGCGGGTGTCCCCGATCTCGGGAGTCCAGGGTCTGAGGATTACCCTGTCTCTAGACTGTAATTCTCCAAGCTGGATTCCCTGGAGATGACTTTGCTCTTTCCCTGAGAAAGTGGGGGGCAGTGGGGAAGGAAAGAGCCGCACAGAGTTCACGTGTCTTTTTGGTTGACACTGAAGGCAAAAAGACAGGGACCAGCCAGGCGGGGAGGAGACGTCCATCTCAGCCATGCCCACCTCCTCAGTCTGGGAGAGGGTTACCTTTCCTAACTGGGCCCTCAGTTCTGCCTGACTGCGCTGGACAGGGGAGCTGCACTCCAGCTGGAACTCACGCACTTCCCTGACCACAGAGACCCACCTTCCCTTTGACCAGCGACAGCTACTGTTTTCAGACTAACCCACTCCCAGGCACTGCACAAATCACTCAGTGTGCGTACATCACCTACCTGAATCCTTCCAAGAACCATCAAGGCAGGTACTCTAAATCTGATCCCCAGATTGCGGGTAAGGAAACTGCGAAAGAGAGGTTAAGTAACTTGCCCAAGGTCACAGAACAGGGTTGTCAGCACTTCAACCTGGATCTCCCTGACCCTAAGACCATACTTGTTAACCTCTGTGCCAGCGGTTCTGAAACTGCAGCATGTCCCAGGATTAGCTGGAGGCTTGGTAAAAACCTCTTAGCAGGTCTTGAGAATGTATCCCGTCTAACGAGTTCCTAGGTGCTGCCGCTGGTCCGCTGCTCGTTGCTCCCGTGCCTCCAGACAGAAACATAAAACACTCAGCACACATAATGGTGCTTAATGCAGGTCAGCTCCTTCCCCTGAGCACGTCTACGATTCAGCTGGAGACCTTTCAAGAGGAATAGTGGAATTACATGGCAGCACGGTGCCGGCTGCTTTTGCTTGAATCAGGCCCCAGCGTGTGGTAATCAAGATTACGATAGCCATCACCTGCACCTCTGTTCTTGCAAATTACTTAGCCTCTCTGGGCCTCAGCTTCTTTATCTGCAAAATGGGAGTAATAACACTTCTAGGAAATACACTATCCATGCAAGTTGCTTAGAGCAGTGCCTGGCACATCCAAAGGGTTTATTGAGTATAAGCTGTATTATAGTTTTTCTTTTTAATTACCATTGTTACTATCTACTTCATCTATGTTATATTTCCAACAACCCTATCCACCTCCACTGTTTACATACAGTCGGTCAGGGGATAAGTAACTGGCCCAACTCACATAGTCACTAAGTGGCAGAGGGAAGATTCTAAGCCAGGTTTGGGACTTCGGTGGTAGAAACCGTCTACCACGAGCAAAGACAGAAGCCTACTCTGGCTGCTTTTCTTCCGGAAAGGATGAAAAGTTATTTTCTTATGTTTCCTGTGCTTTCTTCTAGACCCCTGAGCTTAGCTCAGGGTTCCATCAGGTCATCAGCAGGGAAGCAGAGGCTGTGTCAGCCACCCACACTTGGTGACCATGAATGGCCAGACTCCTGCCCCCTATGTCTGCCCAACTACCCCCTGCCTGCTCCTCCTTACTGGGCACCCTCAAGGTATGAGGGCTGGCCGGGCCTTGGCTAGTCCAGATCCTGGGAGAGGAGACACTTACTTGCTTATCCGGAGACTCCCTGCCCCCACACCCCCTGGGATCCCCAGTTCAAAACAATGGAGGCTTCAGGGTTCCCTTGATGTAAAGGTTCAGTAGGTGGCTAATTTTAGCTGAAAAATACTCGGCATTTTCCCAGCCGCCGTCACTGCCGCACTCTGCTGGACAAATGGCCTAGGTTTTCCTCCCCAATTGTTCTCGGCTGGGGGGCTAGGGGCTGACTGCAGCTCAGGACAATGCCCTTTGTGTCTGCTTCCGGGTGGCTCTTAATAACTCGTGGGGACAGCCTGGAGCTCTCAGGCCCCCACCCCCACCCAGGCTGCAGGGCCCCTGGCTTCACCATCAGGGCATCTCAAAACAGAGCACTGAAATAGGACTGGCTGCTCAGTTTCCTCACCTCCTCAGGGGTGGAGGCAGAGAGGACCTGTGGTCTGATTCAGGGGCCTCGTGTGGACAGATGGGCAAGCCAAGGCGCAAAGAGGGTGTGACTGGCCTGAGGTCACACGACACTGGCAGATCGAGGCCTGGACTGCAAGTCTACAGACACAAAGTCCAGCGCTCTCGGCACCACATGCAGGGGAAATCCCTGCTCTGTCCAGGCTGCCCCCCAGCATGGGCGCACCTCAGAAGATGAGGTCCCAGACTGCAGGCCTCCATGCTCCTGGCCTCCAGTGGACACACCTACCCTCTCCTCCACCCCCAATGGCTGAATCCCTCCATCCTCAGGTCTTACATTGAAGGTCACCTCCTCAGAGAGCCCGGCCCTGTCTGCACCCTCCCAACCACATTGGGGCCCTGGCTCTTCGTCTGGTATTTCTTTTCCTTATTACCCTCATCACCTTTTTAAGTTATATACTCATTTTTAAGTTATATTTCCTTATTTAACGCCAGGTCCCCACCAGACTCTGGGGTCTCAGGGGCAGACATATGTAATCACCTTTGTGGGCCCTGGGCCAGGGTCCCAGAGCTCCTGCTGTACTAAGGGAGGCTGGGGGTCCCAGGAGAGTGACTAGGGGCATTCAAGGCTCAGGATAGGTAGTGTATTCAGCTGTTCTCAGCAGCAGGACAGCACTTTCTGCCTGGATGCCATCCCTGGCTGGATGGCACCTGTGCACCCACTGATGACCCCCAGTGCCAGCCTGGCATGCAGCAGATGGTCAATAAATGCTTCTTACATCAATGAATGAACCTTCTGGGCTCCTTTGGTTCCTCTTCTCCCTGAAAGAGGACCCCAGATTCAACCTATGCCCTACCCTTCCCATGGACGGCTCTGGAAGCAAGAGAAATGAGGAGACTTAGGGAAGGCACCTAGGGCCCAGGGTGGCTCCATCCACAAGGGCTGTTTGTTGGTCACGCAGCCCCCAGCTCTGCATAGCCCCCCACCGCCCCAGCCGAGACCCAGCATGCTATAATTAGAGTCCTCCTTCCAGGCTCCAGTAATGAGGGGTGTTGGGTGCCAGCTGTAATTACAGCCTGGTTAAAACGAACAGGAGCCGCCCCCAAGCCAAATTACAAAGTCTGCAGCCGGACTCCCTCCTGCCCCGCTCCCTTTTTATGGGGCTGGTTACAGGGAGGGACTGGGAGTTTACAGAGAAGCCAGCTCGGGCTGGAGCTGCGGTTTCAGAAGAGTGGAGAGCCGAGGAGAGCCGAAAGTCTGGCCTGTGCTGCTTTGAAACTGTCCTCAAACTTCCCCTGGCCCCACCCTCATCAGAAATGCCTGTCTAAAGCCGAGGTCAGGAATGGGCAAAGAAACCAGCTGAGGTTGCTCCTGCAGTCCTTTCATCAGCAACCCCATCTCGGCGCTGAGCTCTCTGCCAGGCCCGGCTAATGGCTCTGCACAGTCGTATTTCATGGGCATAGCCAACATCAACCCTGTGTTACTGAGGTTTGGTGCTCAACTAACTGCCCCAGATCACACAGCCAGTAAGAGGCAGACCCCAGGCTTGAGCCAGGCCCACACAGGGAGAAGGTTCTGGAGTGTGGGTACATTCCATCTTGTGCCCCTCACTGCACTGGGCACAGGGTGGAGGACAAGGAAGGGCTCAGCGAGTCCCGAGAACAATGTGTTTTTCAGATCAAGGCATGAGACGGTCTAGCTGAGTCCTCTTCTCCCTTTTAGAGATGGAGAAATCAGGATTCTGATTTCCACTGGCATCTCAGGATCCAGAGGCAGAGCCAGGATGTGGGTGGCCTTATTAGTCTCAGAATCTCAGATGTTAGCCGGTGAGACCTCTAAAGAAAATCTCGTTCAGGGGCAATCACACAGCAGCCTGGCCCACCTCAAGGCTGTGCAGACATCACTAACTGATCATCGATCATGGCAGGTCTGGGCGAGGCCTCAGAGTCCTTCTCAGCCCAGGACCACACAGCCATTACCAATCAAGCAATGAAGACGATTCCATCGTCCCTGATCTGATTAATTCCCACTCACTCTCACTTACCCAAGGGGAATATGAAGCCCAGAGAGTTGGGGTGACTTGCCCCAGTAATGGAGTGGCTCTTAATCCTTAATGGCCCAGCCTTTGTGGATGCCAACACACCACTCCCACTGTGCCCTCAGCCCAGCCCTGTTAACTCGGGGCTTCCTGTGTGGAAAAGACTTCCTTAAGGCTCCCTGCAGGCCCTGCAGTATTGACCCAGCTGGCTGATCTGCAGCCCTGACCAGAAGGAGGGTTTCATAAGGGGCTGTGGGGAAGCAGGCTTGCTCACCGGAGGAGGGGCCCCAGCAGCAGCAACCTCCTCACACGACCCCCAGCTGCCCACATGCCCCTTCCTGGGCCTCTTGGCTGGGCTCACCTCCCAGCCCAAAAAGCTGGCTCCAGCCACCCGCTGCCCACTCACCACAATTGGCCTGTGGTGACTCAATCTCCTCATTACCCGCCCCCCCACTTCTCCTCCCCACGTCTTCTGCCCTCGGTGGCCCCGCTCTGACAAGCCTCTTCAATAGCGCCTTTGATCCAGGCTCTCCAGCCTCTTACACAAGGATGGCCCGCAGCCTTCAGCAAGGGGTGTTGGAAAGAGGTGGTTCTGGGAGGACAGGACCATGACAGGACAGGCACCACCCGGAGGTCCTCGCTTTCCACGTGACCCCGCCCCCTAACCCCCATCCCGATCCTCACTAGGATGACCAGAGGCCCTGAGCTCAGAGGCCCTCCAGGGAAGGTGTGAAAGCCGCTGAGCTTTCTGGGAGGTGCCTCTGCCTCACCCAGCAGTTCCAGGCCTGGACCGGAGGGCATTTTCAAAAGGACACTTTAATTAGGGAACAGGGCGGCCAGCCGGCGGGATTACAGGCCACACCCAGAGCCATCCGAGGCCTCTAAACTCCCAGGCCCAGCCTTCAGCTCCAGCCTCCACCTATATATTGCCACCTCCTCCCCAGGACTGTGGGGAGGGGAGAGCCCTGAGAACCCCCGTGTGCTGCCGCCATGGTGGGGCCCTGAGAAAGGAACACTGGCTGTGTCAGGGGTGGCTTCTTGAGCTGAGGTTTGGGTCTCAGGCATGAAAACAAGGGCAATGAAGACTAGCATGACTGGAGAAGCCATCCTCAGGCAGGAAGAGGGAGCAGTGGCCGCCCCTATGCTGGGCCACAAAAAGGACTGGGCTCGGGAGAGCCCACCCCTGGCCCTCCGTGCCCTCACCTCTCCCCACAAGTACAGACAGTGACAAAGGTCTGTCTGTCTCCTAGCAGCTCTGGCTTAAACCCAAACCATGCTGTTCCAGGCGTCCTCCCCAGCAGACAGTGTTCTCCCACATCGAAGGTGGGCAGCCTCAGAGGTGCCCAGGGCTGTCTGCCCCTAAAGGTCAGGAGTGGGACAGAGGGCCCAGGCCCACTGCCCTGGCTGAATCAGGCTGTGGCTGAGGCCCTGTGTCCACAGGTTTTTCTACATGCCCTAAGTTCTTTCTCTATAAAATGGGGAGAGCCACAGGAATCTCCTAGGCCCATCGTTCAGGGTAAACAGTCATGAATGTGAAAGAAATCAGCACAGGACCTGGCTGGGCGCTCAGAAAACTCATGCCCAACTTGGTTTCTGTTGAAGTCCTGTCCATATACTAAATTCACCTCTCTGGGCCTCGGTTTCTTAGTCTTCAGATGGGGTGAACAGTGCATTCTTCTTAGAGATATGAAAAGTGCTTTATAACCTATAAAAGGCTGTCCACGGCTAAGATTACTCATTATGATTTTTCTAACAAACAGCTATACTTACCCTCCCTCCACCCTGCCCACAAGGTGAGGCTAGCCCGTTTCTAACCCAGCTTGCCTGTGCGAATGTGGTGACATCTGGCTCACCTGGCCCCATGCAGCCACCTGCCCTGAGGCTCGGGCTATTTTTCTTATCTGCCAGGAGCCTCTTGGACAGGGAGGTGACTGGGGGGTCCTGCGCAGGGAGGATGGATAGAGGCTTTGGATGCTCGGTTCTCAGGGGAAGAAGTCTTTAACCATCAGGTGAATCCTCTGCCCAGCTGGGCGTCAACTCCGAGAGAAAAGGCAATGTTGGGCCAGGACTGGGGTGGGGACCCTGGGAGCAGACGGGCATGGGTGGGAGCCTGCTGGGCAAAGCCCATGCTTGGTTCCTCCTGCCCTTTCTCTGAGGGAGCTTCAGAAAGATTCCCTGGAATGCCCCTGCTGTGTAACCTTGGACAAGTTCCTCCTCTTTCTGGAAGTACTTCTTCTTCTGAAAGGAGACCTGTCAAGTACACGGCTCGTCCTGCTGCTCTTGGGTTGGCAGGAGTGGGGGGTCCTGGGAAAGGCACGAGGGAAGCCAGCCCTTCCTCACAGCTCAGTGAGGGGCCAGGTGTCCTGGAGGGGCCTGGTCTGGAGGGACATGGGGTGGCCTCTGGACACTCTGGAAGCAAGAGTGGTTGAGACCACGAGGGCTGCACCCCCGCCCTGCTGGTGTTCAGAGACCAGCATGAGGTAGTGCACAGGTTCCTCCAGCCTAGATGGAGAAGTGGGGAGCCCTGGCTGGAGCTGAGGCGTGGGGAAGGTGAGGCCCTTGCTCTGGGTGGGAAGAGCCAGACACACTCAGGAGAGACGCAGCATCAGCAGCCGTGGGATTTTAGGCACGAGACTTTACCTCTCTGGGCCTTGATTTCTTCACCTGTGTCAGCCCCAGCCTAGAGTATAACTGGGAGGAATGAGTGGGACCACGTGTGGAATACTTAGTACAACAACAGTTCCCCAGTGAAGCAGTGCTGTCCTTGGACATGTCGCTTCAAGTCCCCGGGCCTCTGATTTTTGGTCTGTAAATTGGGTATCAGGATCTCGCCAACCTTCGATGGATCACACGTATGCGAGGCTCTAGCAGAGGCCTGGTGCACAGTAGGCTTGCTAGGTGTCTGGTGAAAGCTGCCATAGGCAGGTGATCTGGCAGACTCTCCCAGACACCTGGCCACAGCCCATCCTAGTTCCAGGGAGGGGACCGAGCCTCATCCCAGCCCTGCAACAGGCATGGGTTGTTTTCTCAGCCTTGGTTGTCAAGTCCCAGATGGCTGCTGGGCCCCCAGCCAGGGGCAACACCTTCCAAACCCACGCACCCCTCTGTGAAGCACCTGGCATGAGGAGGCAGGAGCTCACCTCTCAGCCGGGGATGCTTTCCTGCCAGGGACTGGAGGGGAGCCGGGAGCCCAGGTAGATGGCTTGATTCTGACCATTTCACATATTGGGCCCATTTCACAGAGTCACTCGCCACTAGGAGACTGGTCTGGGTGAGCCTGGAAGGGGATGGGGTCCAAGGGGGCACTGAGGGTCCTTAGACCCCTGACATGAGGCCAGCACTTCCTTGTCACTTAGACTTCCTCTTAGCCCAAACTGCCCAATTCACTCTCTCCTTGGGCAAAATGGTCCCATTTAACATAAGGAAACAGAGGGTCAAGAGAGGTGAATGGTGGGCCTGGCTCACAGGCTGAGCTGGGGCTCAGGTGGCAAAGCTGGGGCTCAACCTCAGGGCTTTTCTCTGCCAACTAGGAGGGCAAGCACATTGGCTGGCAGATTCCAGCAGAAACAAGGCAAGATCTAGAGGTACCATTGCCTCTTGCCCCTCAGTGCTAGGCAAAGAACCTCTGGGACACTTGCTAATTAACAGAGGGGTCCATCAGGGTGTGGCTTTCCAGGGTCCCTCCTTAGACTTGCCCCTGCCAGGACGGAGGACACTAGCCCCCCTTCCCCTCCTACTCATGCGGCTGTCCCAGTCATCCTTCTTAGTAAACTTGCTCAATCCACATGTCCCTCCTTCTCCCTGGACCCTGACTGCACCCTACCAACTCCACAATCTCTGCTTCGCCTCACCCTGTCTGCCTTCTTCATGGTCTTCCTTTCTACCCTACTAGGCTCCACACTGGCTGGAGTGTTCTTGTGACATCCCAAGGAGGCAGGGAGCCTGGGTTCTTGTCTCAGCTCAGGAATCGACTGCTGTGTGACCTGGGACAAGTCCCTGACCCTCTCTGGGCCCCTGCTTGTCCCTCTGCCATTGAGAGTTTAGGTGAGAAGTTCTGATGCTCTATGAATATCCAAACCCACTGAATGTTCAGACTGATGTGCTGGTGGGCATCTGGGACCTTGGGCTCCTGGATCACCTCTTGGCTCCCCCCTTGGGGCCTTGGAGAAGCTGGTCCAGGAACTGGGCTGCCAGACAGTACCGCCCTCTGCACCCCCGAGTCCCTGTCTGGCTCCATCTGTTTTCTCCGAGCCTTCAATGTGCCTCTGTCTCTGGCCTCTGCCTGAGTTCCCTCTGTTCCCTGTCCAGTCCTCACCCCACGGCAATGGTGGTTGCCCCTGTCACTGGACTCAGCTCCGGGCAGAATTATTTCCTTCTGGGCTGGGCTTCCATTAGTCAGTCAGTACACCGGCCCGAGCAGGGCACTGGGGGAGGGGGTGGCCATAAATTACCATGGCTCCCTCTCTCCCAGCCTGGCTGCTGACAGCCTGGAAGCTCTGCTGGCTCAGCTGAGTCTCCCTTCCTAGAGGAGCTGGGGCCAGGCCTGGAGGGGCTGTGTGAGGGGCAGTGGTATGGGGCGTGGCCATCACCCAGCCGTTCATGCTGTCACCTCTGAGGTATGACACTGTGAGCAGGAACCACAGGTGCCTGCACAGAGTGTCATCCGGTGATCACTCAAGGAAAGGGACATGGTAGGGACCTTGGCAAGTCATTGTGACCCTGAGCCTCAGTTTCTTGGTCTGTAAAATGGGGTGATAATACACCAACCCCACAGAGTTCATGGGAGGATTACCTGAGACCCGTTACCTGAGACCCATCCACACAGAACGCAAAAGTGCCACAGAGTATGACTCAGTAATTAATCACCTGCCTTCCCTCTATGGGGGCTCAGAGTTGGGAGTGCTTGCCCACCTTTAGAGCCAACATCTTTTTTGTTTTAATTAACTTATTTTATAAAGCCAACATCTGTAACACTGTACTCTTCCCTCTTGTAGCTGGACAGGGACAGAGCTTTTGCTTGAAATCTAGTCTGCCAGAGGCAAAACAATGTTCTGCAGAGCTGCTGGAATCAGACCCACTGTTTGGAGAGGGTGAGAACTCAGCCCAGGAGCCTCTGGCATCCGGTGAACAAAGTTTGGTTGAGAAAATTAAATGAGATCACAGGGGTGATATTAAAAGAGCAAATTGCTTTAAAGGGCTTCCGCTTACTGCAGATCTGACTGCAGATGGATGGCGCTAATTACCAAAAAGGAGTGGCCCGCTCTGTAAGACAGGTCCCTGGGGGCCCTGTGTTTCTAAGTTAGGGACTCTGGACGCGGGAGCCCTGAACTTCTTGTGTCTCCGATTCACATTCCCTGCCCCTATAACTAGGAGCACCTGGTGAAGTCTGGGAGTCTGCACTGTCTGGGAAACACCTGTTACCACCTCCTGTGCCCATACACATCTGCCAGGACTTAGGTCAAACTGAGGAAAACATTGCTCCACATCTACTGACCAATACAGACAAATTCCACTTCTGGGATGCATAGAGATGTTCACTGCGGTGTTATTTACCAGGCTAAAATATTCAACAGAGGAGGAGGGATGTGAATAAATTAAAGATGGGAGGGGGCGAACAAAGTACATCGGCAGTGTGAATGATTCTCAGGTATCACGGTGCTATGTGTGAAGTCTATTGACGGCACAAGATCCATGAAACCACGTGAAGTAAGGAGGCCAGGGTGTGAAGGGAAGCATTAACTTGTATTATACCATGAAACAAACCTGGACAAACCTGGGCCTGAGCCTAAAAGGAGACATACTAATGTGCAAATAGCAATTGAGTCTGGGTGGCAGTATTATGTCAGATTATCTTTCAGACCTTTGTTTCCCATTATCTGGGGCAATAGGCAACACTATTTGGACTTATAAACAAACAAATGCCTCTCAGAACCACAGGTACTGGAGACAGGGCCAGAGAGCCCCTGGTGTTCTTTCAAAGGGCCCCAGGGATTCTAGCAAGTGACCTTCAGGCTGCATTCTGGAAGCAGAACTAGGATCCTCAAATGCCTAAAAGCCGAGGGGCTGGGAGCTTGTGGAGGCCAGTGGCCATTCTCCCTACCCTCTGCACCTGTCGCCCCAGGAAGGCCGCTTAGGGATGCCCCATTGTTCCCTGGCCAGGAAGAAGGTGGGGGCAGGGAGAATGGCTGGTTCCAAAGCCAGGAAATAAATCTTCTCCCGCAACCCAGCCTCTCCATTCAGGCTGGTTTATTGATGGGGACCCAAGGGGCCTGGGGAGAACGAGCTCCCTTCCCAGGATGCGTGAGAAAACTTCCCTGTGCTGAGCCCACGGCGTCTTGCAGACTCTGGGGGCCCATCCTGGAGGCTTCCTCTGGCTGTTTCCTGGCGTCGTCGGACTCACAGCCGGAGAACGCCAGGTACTCACAGTCCCAGAGCCAGAGCCGACTTGCACTCCTCTCCTATCACCATAGTCCGCTGGGACCCTGGCCTTGGGGTGGATAGGATGATCCACTTGCCTTATCAGATCTGACAGTCTATGAAGGGAGAAGATCCCCATCACCCCCTAGGAAGTGCACCCCCCACTCCCGCTCCTAGGTGTAGACAGCCACATCTATTTACATATAATTTACATTGATTTGCATAACCACCTGCTATAGTGGAAAGAGCATTGAACTGAAGAGTCAGAAACCCTGGAGTCTAGTCCCAACACCACTGCTTACTCAATGTGACCTTGAGCAAATCCTGTCCTCTCTTGGCACCAGTCTCCCATCTGCTGAACGGCAGATGGCACTGTACGGTGGGCAGGAAAGACCCACATGGTGCAGGGAGGAGGTCCCAGGGACCGCCCCCTCCCAGCCAGAGACCCCTACCTAGGACAGGTGCTCCCTGAACACCTCCTGAAAGACATCCCTGAGCCATCACTCTGACCACCTGGGCCGCCCCTGGAGAATCCCCAAGCTGAGATGTCCCTGGGGAGGGAGAGTGCTCATGGCCCTGCCCAGCTCTCCTGCCCCTCCTCCCCTTGGCAGCCTTTGGGAACCCAACAGCTCTGACATCCTAGAAATGCTTTGAGCCAGGTGCCAGGGAGATTGGCAGGGCCCCAGCAAGAAGGAGGCAAGCCCCAGGCTGTCCAGGGAAAGACCCAAACAGTGCCACTCCTGACATGTGCCACCTTGGCCTTCCCCACAAGCCTGCCCACCTGTTGCAGGGAAAATGGAAAAGGAGGTGGTGGAAGGAAAACCTCATTCCTGGGAAGCTCAGCCATTGCTTCTCCTTGCATCAGGATCTCTGGGGCATGGTGTTGGAGAAAGGACAGGCAGCATGCCAAAACTCAGGGAACTGTCTATTCTGCACTTGTGCCTTGCTGATGGGGTGCCTAGGATGGCCGCATTGGGGGTGTGGCCCTTCTGATACTCAATTCTGGGAAGGGCTGGGCCTTTGGGGGGGGTCCCTTGAGGCTAGAGGAGATGTAAGAGCTGCAGGTTCGATCCCTGGGTTGGGAAGATCTTCTGGAGGAGGGCATGGCATCCCACTCCAGTATTCTTGCCTGGAGAATCCCATGGACTGAGGAGCCTGAAAGGCTACAGTCCACAGGGTCACACAGAGTCGGACACAACTAAAGTGACATAGCATTTAGCACAAGGCTGGAGTCTACAGTGAGCAAGTGTTGGGGACAGGGGGCACAGGTTCAGAGCCCATAGTTGATGAGAGATTGGGGGCAGCGGGTCAGGAGGAGGAGTTAAAGGTCGAGCCTCCAAGAGGCAAAGAACTAAGAGGGACAGGGTGGGCTGAGCTTAGACTCTGGGGCCCTGGCGCTTATGCCTTGCTATCCTCCTACTCTTTAACTTCTCCAGGAAAGCCTTCTCTGCTCTCTTGACCTCAACTGCCTTCCCCGCCACTTCCTCCCCCATCTCTGGGTGTTACTTTAATGCCTCAAGCCCCACAGGTGCTGTCTACTGAGGCAAGTCCCATGAAATGGTCTGGCCTTGGGCAAATCACTTCACCACTCTGAACCCATTTCCTCCACTGCAAAATGGGAAAGATGACGCCTACTTCTTGCATTGTTCTGAGGACTAAATGGAGGTAATATAATACAAGCTTAGCACAGTGCCATGCACATAATAAAAGCTGGAAAACTGCTAGTGGCTTTTATTATTAGCAACCTCTTGGAGCCTTGGTTTCCTCTTTACTATAATGTGACACAAGTCCCACCTTCACAGGGTGACCGTGAGATTAGAAAGAGATGAGAGAGGTGAACGGTTATCAGTGCTCTGGGACTGATGCTGGGCCCCTTATAGCAGCAGGTCAAACCCTGTGCTGCCCTGAAACTTGGCCACAGAAGGGAGCTGCCTGCTGTAGCCTGTTCTGTCGTTGATGGCCCAAAGTCATCCCATCTGATGGATGAAAAACTGAGGACCAGAGAAGACTCTGCAGAGTCCCTTGGACAACAAGGGGATCAAACCAGTTAATCCTAAAGGAAATCAACCCTAAATACTAATTGGAAGGACTGATGTTGAAGCTGAAGCTCCAATACTCTGGCTACCTGATGTGAACAGCTGACTCACTGGAAAAGACCCTGATGCTGGGAAAGATTGAGGGCAGAAGAGGGTGACAGAGGATGAAATGGCTGGATGGCATCACTGATTCAATGGACATGACCTTGAAACTTTCTCCCATGAAACTCTGGGAGGTGGTGGGGAACAGGGAGGCCTGGTGTGCTGCAGTCCATGGCATCTCAAAGAGTCGGACATGACTCAGCAACAACAGAGAGGGCAACAGAGCAGCCGACAGTCACATAGCACAGCGAGTAAGCAACTCTGAAGGAACTAGACCCAGAGAGATGGAACTCAAGATTCAGACCCGCTGGAGACAGCATTGGACAGAGAGTACAGACACTAGGGAAATATTGTAATATACATGGTAATTATTTTAACCCAGATCTCAAGTCACTTTTTTGTCGTTGAGGGAGAAAAAAAAAAGCACTATATCTCACTTCCTTTACTTATAAAAACTGGCATACCTGATATACCTGAAGATGCAAAGTCCCAGAAAAGTAAGGTCAATACGAGGGCAAATGAAATGACTGGCTTGAAATATCCATTCCCAGCCTATGGATTTTTTTTTAAAAGAAATGAAAAAACTTGAAGAAATATAAATAATCCCCACCTGTGAACCACTCTGCAACCGTGAGATTCTCCCAGGACAGGAGTTATTCCTTGGTTCGTTCATTCCTTTTTTTTTGCCCAGGACTGACAGTGGGGCAGGAGGTTCAGAGAGGGATGGAGCTGATGTAAGGACCATGCAACTTCCATCACTTGGTGGGCACAAGCGAAAGGATCTGGAGGGACGGTATTTAAAAGCAAACTTATTGAAGTGCAGGCCACCCTCACTATGCACCAGCACATGCTGGATTCTCCTTTCCCATTGAAGGGCAAATGGAAAATCACTCTTGCACACAAGGAGGGGCTCTGCGGCCTGCGAGTCTGAAGTCCAGGACAGTGGCCAGAAGAAAAATTCAATTCATCTTTAAATGCCATTTACAGAGTGTTTCTATCATACCAACCACCCACGATATCAAAGGGAAAAAGGGAAAAGTGTAAAAACTGCAGGAAGTCTTATGAAGACTGGGGACCAGCCTCAGATAGACACATTGTCGTCAATGTGTCTGTCCTGGCTTCCTTGGGCTGTTGCTGTGTCCTGCTCACCAGCTGAGAAAGGATGAGGTTTGCCAGGTGATAAGGCAGAATGTGTGTGTGTTTGTATGTATTAATGTATATGTGTATGTTATATGTATATGTGTATGTAAGGTATATGTTAATGTATGTGGATACATTTGGGAGTACTGCATACATGAGTATACATGAGTGCATGTGTTTCTGGGACAAGGTGAGTATGTAAGCACAGTGGAAATTTATGAGCATGTGCTGGAAAAGTTCCTTTCCTTACCTTGACTCCCTTAGCAGGAGCCAGGATTCTCTAATCACACAACCAAGCAAAGGGATGACCTCTGACAGGTAACCCCTTCCTGGGTCCCAGTTTCCTCATCAGTCTATTTGGAAGACTGAAATAAAACAGAGACAGCAATGCTGTGGGCTTCCCTGGTAGCTCAGCTGGTAAAGAATCTGCCTGCAATGCAGGAGGCCCCAGTTCGATTCCTGGGTCAGGAGGATCCCCTGGAGAAGGGAGAGGCTGCCCGCTCCAATATTCTTGGGTTCCCTGGTGGCTCAGAAGGTAAAGAATCCACCTGCCATCCAGAAGCCCTGGGTTCAATCCCTGGGTTAGGAAGATCCCCTGGAGGAGGGCATGGCTATCCACTGCAGTATTCTTGCCGGGAGAAGCCTATGGACAGAGGAGCGTGGTGGGCTACAGTCCATGGGGCTGCAAAGAGTCAGACATGACTGAGCGACTAAGCACAGCACAGCAATACTGTAGTACTACTGCCTTCATGGCTGAGCCCGTGGCAGACATCACTAATCAACTGTGACACTTTCTGATGGAGCCTGATCTTAGCCTTGGAACGAGCCCAGCTCCTGAAAATCATTATTGCTTGTTCACAGTTGGTAGGCAAGAGGAAACCTATTTGACATCCCTGAACTCGATCGTCTCTGGAGGTCCTTCCACCTCTAGAATGCTATAGGTATTGCTCTCTTCAATTTCTTCGTATATCTGGACCTATGTTAGAATCTGTGGGAAACAGAGATGTATGCTCTGCACACATGAAAAGTTATCCTCTATATTGGGTCCTGGGAGTCAGGAGGGAGATAGGATGACCCTTCATGAAACCACTAGAGTAATAACGAGACTTTGGGGTTTAGCCCTGATTTGTGATGGCAAACACGTGGCATTAGTACCACCACAGTCCAATCCTGGGCCCACAGCAGACATGACCAACTGATGATGACCTTTACAAATGAGTTTGGATGCGATCCTGGAATTCGCCTCAGCATAACACACCACATAGTCACCCTCAGGTTTTCAAAACAGCCATCTGAGATGCACCATTTTTGGGGGGGCCACTGCTGCCCTAGATTTTGAGAAATGGGCTAAACAGTTTCGGGGAAGCTGGGGTTATCAAGAAAGACTTCTTGGGAGAGGCAGGAATTAAACTGGGACTTGTGGAAGCATCCAGACACCCAAGCAAGACTAGAGGGATGTGTGAGAGGGAGGCTGGGACTGGGGAGGTGCCGTGGCAGGGATTCCCAGGAAGACCTGCTGCTGCTGCTGCTAAGTCACTTCAGTCATGTCCGACTCTGTGCGACCCCTGAGACGGCAGCCCACCAGGCTCCCCCATCCCTGGGATTCTCCAGGTAAGAATACTGGAGTGGGTTGCCATTTCCTTCTCCAATGCATGAAAGTGAAAAGTAAAAGTGAAGTCGCTCAGTCGTGTCCGACTCTGAGCAACCCCATAGGCTGCAGCTACCGGGGTCTTCCGTCCATGGGATCTTCCAGGCAAGAGTACTGGAGTGGGGTGCCATTGCCTGCTCTGCAGGAAGACCTGAGGGCATGCCAACCAAGGAAGGGCATCCTGTTTGGATCCAATAGAACCGCTGGAGGGTCCGGATCATTCCTGGGGACCAGGTAAAATGGGCTCTGAAGTCTGCCCCACTGGCACTGCCCCCTGACTAAAGACATTCTGGGGAGTAGGGCCTGGGGTCCCCACAGGGTGAAAGGCCTTCAGCAGCCAGGAAGCCCAGGTCCAGCAGGCCCACAGATTCCCAGTGGCCCTTCCCTGCTCAGAAGTGCCAGGAGCTTATGCCTTGATAGACCTGGAGGGGGGCAAGGAGACGGGCACCTGTGGCCCACACATTTTTCCACCTGGCTCCCCTGGGCTGCTCTCCTGGGCCTGGACAGGTGCTTGGGAAGGAACTACATCCATACCCCATCCCAAGCAGCAGGGCCACAGCCTGAGTACCAGTATGAGAAGAAAGAAACCTGGGCTCCAAAAGGCCCCACTGACACTGGGACATGTGGTCAGAATCCTTTAAAAGGGACCTTTTGAGGGGCCTCTCTAAGTACTCTGTCCTGTGGCATCACCTCCTATAGCCTTGGTTTTTGCCTCTGTATAATGGGTCATCTCATCAATTGTATGTGTGAAATGCCCACTGGGCTACCTGGCTCCTTGCCATCTTGTGCTTTGGGGACCATGGGGGAGGAATGGGGGATGATGTGAGGGAGGGGCGAGGAGCCACACTGGGGGCTTTCCTGAAGTTAGGGATGAGAGCTGGGAAGCCAACCTCAAGGACAGCTCTGGATCCTAAGAGCCTGGCCTGGAGAGCATGGTCTCAGCAGAGGTACAAGGTGCCCTCCCACAGGGCTCAGGGCCCACCTCAGCTGCCACCGAGCTGGTAAACACATACACACACACACATACATAAAGGATGTTACTCTCTGTCACTGCTGCATTCACTCCCTGAGGAGCCCCCAGCCCTTGCACGCTGGCACTGGGGCAGCCAGACCGGGACTCAAGGGCAGTCGGGAGCTGGCAATCCTGAAAGCACTCCTCTTGGCAGCTTGGCTGTGTCAGGGCAAGAGCTCAGGCTGCCGGAGCCCAGGCTGCAAGGCTCTGCTGCCAAGGCCAGGTGGGCAGCATGCCTCAGATGCCCAGGAGGAGTTTGGAGCTGGTGCCAGCCCGTGACATGTGAGCGGGCTGGAGACATGGCTATGCTCATGTTCTCACCTGTGCATCCTGCCCTGGGGTCACTCAAGGAGGGATGGAAAACCAGCACATAGAATGGCCCACCTGAACACCATCTGGGGACCACTGCCGCCCCCCTCCCCCTGCCCCCAGCCTCTTTGCCAGAAGGGGCTATGTTTGGGACCACCTGGCCAACTCAACTGATGGATATCCAGGCCTATGTGTACATCACTGCCTGGAGGAGAAAGTAAGAATGTACAGGTGGAGTGGAGACGGCAGGGCATTGGGTTCTGTGTTTTATTTCTTTGCGTGTGTGTGTGTGGGTGTGTATAAAACCTGCTTCCTCTGCCTCAGTGTGTGTGTGTGTGTGCAAGAGGGTGTATGTTCATACTGGCTGTGAGTTCAGGCCTCCTCCTGTGTGCACCTGTGAACACGTGCACAGGCCTGTATAAACATGCATGTATAGGAGCGCTTTTAAAACAAAGACCCTGGGCTGCAAAGGAAAATGATGAGATTCTTAAGAACAGCAAGTACAGCAGATACTAGCCGGTCTACTGGGGGCTGTTAGACTAACCACGTGTCCATTCTGCCTAATACATAAATTACTAATGTAAAGGATAATTGAAGCCCTTTAGGCCCAAATATTTAACAGGCAGTCAGGAATGGGAGGAAAAAGGGAGGAAGAGCCTGAGTTTAACACCCAGAGGAAAAACTGCCAACTCAGGGGGGGAAGGGGAGGGTGGGCCTCCCCACTGGTTCATTTCTCTGGGATGGGGTGAGGATGTGCCGGCTCCCGGTGGAGCCCAGGGAGGGGAGGGCCCCTCCTGCTCCAGGACTCCTCTCCCTGGGCTCTGTCTGTATTGTCTGCCTCCCTCTGTTCCTTCCTCCCCTTTGGCTGTAGCCTCCCAGGGCATTCCTGCTTGGGTAAGCACTGCTGAGGCCAGAGGCAAGGCTGCCCACCCAGGGCGGTGGTTGAGGAAACCTAACGGTCTTCTGCTTCTCAAAGTCTCTGTCACGAGGAGCTGTGAGCTTGTCCAGAGGCCCAGGACCCACAGAGAAGTCCTCCGGGTGGAGCCGGATCTTTATCCCTGAGACATCACACATGTGGCAAGCCAATCCTGGAAGAGGGGTTCAGGGGCCACTGAGTCCACCTCTCATCTCACAGAGGAGGAAGACAAAGGCATGCAGGAGGAAGGTGATCCCAGCAAGCTAATGGCATGTGTGGTATTCCCCATCTCTATTCCTATTCTTGGAGGTCTCAAAAGAGGTCTCCCAGAAGCAAGCTGGTCTCCAAATCACTAAGGGCAGCCTTACGTCCTCTGGCATCAGACCCCAGGGCAAACCAAAGGAAGCATGTCTTTCTTCAGGCCTTCTGTCTAACGCCTATGGAACTTGCTGCCTGGCTTCTCATAGACCCTGGTGGCACAAAACTCCCAAGCTTGCACGGGTTCCAGTTTGGGGAATATAGGTACTGCTCACAATTGCCAGGGCAGGGGAGTGGGGGATGCAGAGAGAGGCCTGGACTTGGGTCTCTGAAACACTTATGCTGGACTGGGGAGTGAGTATCACGTTAGACATGCAAAGGTCAGGGATAGGAAGCTCACAGAGGGCAAGGTCCCCAGCTGATAGTATCTGCAAGGTATGGGAGCTCATCCAAGAGTAGAGCCCTCAGTGGGCGCGACAGAAACAAGACAGGCCTGCTGACTGACCTCTTCTCTCTTCTCCGGCATGATACCCAGCCAGGGCGGTGGGGAACTGTTGGCCAGGCTGGCCAGATGGGACAGCACCTTCTCCAGATCCTCCCCAGGCTCAGCTCCAATGGCATCTGCCCCCAAAGCCTTTCCTACGTGAAAGGGACCTTCACGCCACAGCCCAAGCTGCTGTGTGCACACCTCTGTGTGACCTCTCTGTTCCCAGATACCATATGCACCTTTGCCGCAGGAACAGACCTTTACTGTCCTTCCTGTCTCAAGGAACCAGCACCAAACAGCTGGTGCTCAATAAATGTTCAGTGATGAGCTTTCTGGATAGCCCTGCTGGACCCTGACCTGCCTCAGGTGGACAGTCCGGGCCATGGACTTTCTCACTGGGTTTGCGCTGGCATCTGGGGAAAGGCTGGTGTCGGCACACTCCAAGCAGCAGGAACAGGACCAGACAGATGGGTTGTGGATGGCCTGCAGGCTGGGTCCCTGGTCGTACAGGGAACAGGCAAGGGAGCGTGGACGAGTCAGTGCCAAGCCCGCCTTGCAGCGGGGAGCACAAGGAAACTCTTCACGGGGGGCTGCTGCTGGTCAGGTGGCTGCCGGCTTCCCCTTCCTGGGCCTGGGTCTTAGTCTTATTGATCCTGTCTATGGAGAAATACTGTGGCTTTTTCCCCCTCAGAGGGCAAGTATGGGGTCAAAAGGATGGCGGATGTGAAAGGGTTGTGACAAATGCAGAAGGTTGGGATGGCTAACCTTCTCTTCCCTCCCTTCCTTCCTGCCTTCCCCCCTCCCTCCCACCCATTCGTCCATCCATTCCTCCCTCTCTCCCTCCTGTCACTCACGTACTCATTTATCTTCCAATTATCAATGAAGAAATATTTACTGTGTACCTACTCTGTCATGTGACTTGGTCACCTTCTGTAGTGAAGGATCTCAGAGTGCACACAAGGGCATTCCCTGTCTGGACTCCACTTCTGTCAAGCAAGGACTCCTCTACCATCCTGACCCCCACCCCAAGAGGACCTCACCTTCCTGGGCTTGGAGAACCACAAAGCCATCCCTCTGGAAGAAGCTCTCTGGGATCCTCTCCCTCTGGGGTCTCCACCTTGCTGGGAGCTCACCACATCCCTCGCTCCCCTCAGAATCTCACCCCTCCCAGCTTGCAGCAACCCCTTCCCACCTTATCCATGAAGGAACTCCTGTCAGCTCTATCCTTGCTTGAGGGCGCAGCCTTTGCTCTCTGGGAGTCTCCTGCACTGGGGTTCTGATTTTTCCTTAACCTTCCAAAGGTAAGAGTCTTGTTTCCCTGGTTAAGCAACCAGCTGAGGTCAAGCCCAAGCCTGGGTCTCAGGCCTCTCTGAACATCTCCTGTGTCCATCCTGAGCCAGTCATGCCATGGCTCTGCAAACCCTTACTGAAAGATGGAGAGGAGGGGAGACAGAAACACAGGGCAGGTGTCAGGTCTGAGTTTATGGGGCAGTCACAGACACAAGTTCCTCAGGTCCCCATGAGGCAAGTGGAGTCCACCGTGCATGCTCAGTCACTCAGTCATGTCCAACTCTTTGTGACCCTATGGACTGTAACCTGCCAGGCTCCTCTGTCCATGGAATTTTCTAGGCAAGAATAGGTTGCCATTTCCTCCTCCAGGGTAACCCAGAGATGGAACCTGTGTTCCATCTCTGGAACACAGATGGAACACAGAGATGTGTTCCATCTCTGGGTTGGGAACCTTCCCAACCCAGAGATGGAACCTGTGTATCCTGCATCTCTTACATTGGCAGATGTGTTCTTAAACATGCGCCCTCTGGAAAGCTCAGAGCTGACCTTACTCTCTCTGTTTTCACAGGACCACAAACCAGGCCACACAGGGACAGGAGAATACCTGAGATGGGGGAGTGATCCCACAGGTCACTTGGGGACAGAGCAGGGACAAACAGAGCCCAATAAACAGAGGGCAGGGCTGGCCGGAAACCACTCTTCCATGCTGCGTGGCCAGAGAGCACTTAGCCTGCTGCCCTCCTGGCTGCCAGGGCTGGGATGACATTTGGGAGAAGAATCTGCCTGCCTGGCTCCCCCGACCAGGGGCTCCCTGGGCTGCCTCTGCCCTTGGCCCACCCAGGCTCCAACTGCTGGGAGCTCAGAGCCTATTAGTCTATACCACCAGACCCTAAGTGGGTTGTGCTAAGGAAGGTCTGATGTCAGGGCCCTCCACCCCAGAGTCAGCCCCCATTCCTCATCAAGAAGGCCTGGGCCCAGATCACCTCTTCTTGAATTTGAAGTAGGTATGAATCAGCTGAGACTTTGTGGAAATGTAGACTCTGATGCAGGAGATCTGGGGTAGGGTGAGACTTTACTTTTCTAACAAGCTCCCAGGGGATGCGGGTCCAGGGACCACACTTTGAATAGCAGAGCTCTAACAGGTTCCCTCTCTGCTCCAGCTTCCCCCTACTCTTCACCCAGCCCCAGCTTCCCAGAGAATCAGCATCACAGAGAGGAGATACGTCATGTAGAATAAAAAGAAATCTTTTCAAAAGTGGTCCCAGGGGGTGGGGAGGTGGGGAGTAGAGGTCAAAAAGAAGAGAGCCTGGGGACAATAGTGAATAGAGTTGGGATTATTTCCTGAACTCTGACTCCTCGTGGGAACGGGGTTATGAAAAGCTTTTCTTAAAATGGTTATTATTTAGTGGGCTGTCCAAAATAAACACACACATGCACTGCACGGAGCCAGGCAGGAAGTGAGAAACATCTGGGAGACATCTGTCTCCCGGAGCACAGGGAGGAGGGTTGGGGAGGGCAAGAGGGAGGGAGACAGTCTATGTGCCGTGGTCACCCACAGGCACACGCTGCCACGGCAGCAAGCCCCGGGTCGGCTGGCCAACGTGGAGCGTCACACACACGCGCACACGGGGCAGTCCCAGTGACCCGCAGGATCCTGAGTCACAGTGGGACTGAGAACACAGGCTCTCGGAAGCGGACATCCTTGCTCTCAACATCCGGCTGCCCTCCTCCCCACTCTGGGATGTTGTTATATTGATGACTTGCCCCTCTGAGTACGTAAGCTGAGTGTTTTCCTTCCACCTGCTCCCTGGTTATCCTAGAAAAGCAGCCGCAGAAGTCAGACAGAGCCTGGAGATGGCATCAGGAGAGTGGGAGGCCACCCTGCTCTGCTTTGAGCAGGGGTATGAACAGGGGTGACTCTTGAGGCTCCTCCAGGTCTCAGTTTCCTCTGGAAAATGAGAGACGTGATTCTCCCGCCTGGCTCACTGGAGGGAGAACATTAGAGAACATCCATCCAGCTATTTACTTTGAGCCAGAAAACTGCCCGGTGCTGGGTATCATTTTAAGAGATTAAGATTCAAAGTTCAGCATCCAGGTTTAGGGTGTAGCCATAATGCCTGAGTGGTCCCAGGGCAGGAAGCCAGGCTACAGGGACAGACCCGCCACACTCTGTAAAGGCTGGGCTCAGACACTCCTGCTGATGGGGCACTGGGCCCCCCTTTACTGTTTCTGTACAGGGAGTGATGTGTGAAGGAGACTTGGAGGGCAGGGACCTTGCCTGTGCAATTCTTGTCCCCAAAGATGCCTGGCCTAGTGCTGGCCACAGCAGAATAGCGGAGGGTAAACAAACATGGAATTGTGAAAAGAACACAGACTCTGGAGACAGACACACCCAAGGGCAGATCCTGATCACACTAGCTGTGTGACCTTGGGCAAGCTGCTTCACCTCTCTGGGCCTCCGTGTCCTCAACTACAAATTGGGAAGAGCAATGCTTAGCTCCAAGGGCTAAGCAGCATGACATGTCCAGCAATTGACACAGTATCTGATGCTTGATTTGCACCCAACAAATGTTATTATTACAAGGCACAGGAGAAGTTGCCCCACGTGATCAGCATTGCCATGGTTATTATTTCCCTCTCTGTTGCAGAAAGCCCTGAGATAAGCAGGGAGCCTTCCAGTCCACCCCAGACTCTCTGGTCCTCTTGGCTTGGCCATTCAGGTGAGGTGGTCTGGGAGGAGCCCCTTGGGGGAGGAGGGAAGGGGACCAGCCCTGACTGAGTGCCTACTGGACAAATGGATCTTCCC
Source organism: Bos grunniens (assembly GCF_055505025.1). Classification (NCBI taxonomy): domain Eukaryota; kingdom Metazoa; phylum Chordata; class Mammalia; order Artiodactyla; family Bovidae; genus Bos; species Bos grunniens. The sequence goes on from NC_141192.1 coordinate 18,832,250, forward strand.
AGAACCTTCAGAGCTGTGCTATCCAACACGGCTGCCTCATGTGGCTATTGAATCTTGAATTAATTAAAATGAAAAATCCAGTTCCTAAGTTGCACAGCCATAATTCCAGTGCTCAACAGCCACCTGCAGCTGTGCTACCGTCCTGAAGAGTAGAGAACATTCCCACCCTGCAGGAAGGTCCGCTGGACAGCACTGCTCTAGAGGAGGGTGTGAGGGTGCCCTGCACAGACAGGGAAACCCAGCCTGAAGCCCAGGCCCTTCCTGCTTGGCCGAGGGCTGTCTCCCCAGGCTCCTCAGTGGAAGGGCTGTATCCTCATGAGGTGCTCCACAGTCCCATCTGCTGCTCTGCTGCTGGTAGGGCCAAGCCCAGGGCAGAGCGGGTAGCACACTTGGCCAGCTCTCCCTCCCCCAGGCCTCCTTGAGGTGCTGTGTGTGTGTAAAGGGGGGCGGGGGTTCCGGGAGCCCCTAAGAGCTCAGATCCAGGGGTCTGCAGGGAACAGACATGGCAGGAGGGGGCCGTGGGCACTCGTGACCTGTAGGCTAAAGCCCCAGCCCTCTTCCCGGGGCAGAGGTCTCATGGGAGACAATGGATATACAAGGGCCTGAGAGGCGTTCTCGCCATGCCCCAGCAGCAAAGCTGGTGCCTGCACATTTCATCTGTCACTCTCAGGGGGTGGGCAGGGCAGATAGCAGGCCCTCTGCACTCACCCCTTGCACCCCAGGCAGAAGCGGGGGTGTCCCGACCGGATGATGCAGGAACCAGATGAAGATACTATCGCCCCTCAGAAGCCCAGGGTGGTCTCCCCTCTCCCTCATCAGGCTTCCTCTTGTGGCGGCAGTAACTCGGGGACCTCGCAGCACCTCTGCATCAATTTCACTTGTCTCTGGCCTTGTCACGTGGGGCACCCTGAGCCTCATCGGCACCAAGGTGATCATCTCGCCTGTAGCAGGATCAGATGAGCTCCTGTGTGTGAGCACCAAGCACAGGGCCTGGCACATGGTCAGGGAGGCCACATGGGAAGGGAGACAGGGAGGGACAAGACCAAACTGGCCCCCTGAACTGGGCCCTCCCCACTCTATTCTATGGCACTGGCTGTGGTTAGTCCAGGAAGAAGGTGCTTGAGACCTCAGCGAAGCAGATAAGCGTGATGGCCTTCTCTGCAGCCTCCTGGAGCACCAGACCCCCTGTGAGCATTCCACTAGTGCCAGGGACTCCCGGGCACTCCTCTCTGGGCTGTAACCCAGGCCAGCCCCACATTCTCTCTGGGCTGTAATCTCACTGGAGGTGAGGTACAGGATAACACAGCAGTGGCCTGGGCTCTGATTATGCCCATTGTTAGAAGTTTGCTATTAAGACTAACCTGGCTTTAACCCACTCCAACGGCCCAGGAGCACCATGATGATGTTGTGTCCTTGGTTGGCACTTGAAGACTCTGGGCCTGGACTTGGGCAATGGTAATGGGAGGTTCCTTCCAGCTCTGACAGCCTGTGATTTAAGATAGAGATCTCCTGGGGAGGTGCCAGGCTAAGAAGAAGATGGGCCTCTGGCTTGGTGCCAGTTACTACTGTTACCTTTCAAGTCCAGCCCATGTTCAAGGGACAAAGCCAGATATACCCAATAAGCACACTTCCCCTCTTTCCCGGCCTTCCCCCACTCAGATAATATGGGGTTCCCTGCAAGGTGCTCAGCAGGAGGCGGTCAGGATGGGGAAGGACAGCAAGGCCACCCTCAAGGGCATCTCTAGGGCTCACATGCTCTCTGTGGCCTCTGGCTCATTTCCTGCACAGATCAGGTCACTGGGGCCAGCACGAACCTTGGTCGTGGTTAGCCACCAGGTTCCATGACAGAGCTGGTTCTCTGACTCCAGAGGGCTGAGCTGCAGTACAGATGTGGAATGTCTGAGGAAGGCTTTGAGCAAGGCTTCAAAAGCCTTTGCAATGAGCCAAGGCAACGTGGAGGATATGTGGCGGGACCTCTCACTGCTGCTATGCGGTTGGTAAGTCTCTCTAGGGAGTCCCTTGGGCATCTGTGACCCCTCAGGCTTCTTGGGGAGGCCTGGGAAACCTCTCCCCAGAGTTCCAAGACATAGGCTTCGAGAGCTGTAGAAGGCAGCCAGGCAGAGTGGAGGCAACGGCGGGAGTGTGATGATTATGGGGGTGGGGTCTGCAGGTGTGCTGCTGGAGTATGAGATGCTCTGCTTCTCTGAAGATGGAGACAGAGTTCCCACCTAAGGAGGCCTTCAGAAGCAATGGGGTCATTGTACACAGAGAGCACAGAACTGTTACTGCCACACATAGAAGCTACCAAGATGATGGACTCTTAGAAACATCAAGCCTTGAAGCAAAAAAAAAAAAAAAAAAAAAAATCATAGAATCCCAGACTCCCAGGCTGCTAAGTGAAAAGAAGCCAAGCAGGCCATCCTGAACTCCGCTCCCGGCAGGAATTCCCGCCAAAGGCTTCCCTGACCCTTGGGGCCTGGTTCCAAGGAGCTGCTCCTCTTACTTCTAAGGGCTGTCCAAGGACCCTGCTTCTATTTCCTCAGCCACAGGTGTCCTCAGGATGGAAGAGCAGCCAGAAATATCAAATATGCCTTCTGCTTTCTCCTGCCGCTAGAGGGGCACTGGGGGACGTACGGGGCAGGCAGGGGCACAGAGGGTGGGTCTTTGTCTTGGTCAGAGAGGAGACAGCCGTCCACCAGGCAGGGAGGAAATCATTGCTGCTGGTCTCTGCTTGGCCGTGACCCTAACAGGAAGCGATGGTGTGGGCCCCTCGGAAGGCTGGAGTCTGAGGACACAAAATGCAGGACAAGGAATGGAGGCTGGAAGATCCCTGCTCCCATGTTGGAGCCTAGCAGAGGAGGACCACAGGTATTACCATCACCTCCACGGCTGGCTCTTGTGGGCACTGCCCATGCCCTGAGAGCCTTCATTCCTTTCTAGGGTTATTGGGGTCCTGGGGGAAGGTAAGACTCAGGGACTCAGGAGGTTACATTAGCAGAGGAACTATTGCTTCCTTAGTGGCAAGTGGCTGGCCCAGGGCCAGAGAGTGGAAGCCAAAGGAGGCAGATTTAGGCTTGATATCAACAGCTGTTCAAGCCATCCCCAAACCGTAGCAGGGCACCGGCAGAAGAGTGATGGTGTCACTCGGGGGGAGAAACAGAGGTTGGCACAAAGCTCTGGGGCTCTTTGCAGCGGGTGGGGAGTGGGGCGGGGGCAGAGCCTCTGGCAGGGAGGAGAGATGAAGGGGTAGGGACGCAGGCTCAGAAGGGACAGAATCTCATGTGCCACCCTCTAGCCCTGTCTGAAGTCCCTGGAACCCAGCTGCTCCAAGCAGCTCTCATGGGACAGCTGTTCATTTCTCTAGGAGTCCAAGGTCGGTCTCCCCCCTCGAAGCAGGCAACCCCTGGAGGGCAACTCTATGTACAGGGTGCACCTGTGAAAACAGGGCAGAACCCTGTGAAGCTGACCTGAGAAATCTGGGCTTTGGGCTCACCCAGGAACTGTCTGGTACTCACGACCACCCATAGCCCAGAAGCCTGCTGCCCACCACCTACCTGAGGAGCCCTGCTCTTGTGCTGCTGAACAGAGAATGGGGTGGGATGGGGTGGAATCCAGCTTAGCACCAAATACTAGTATTAGCACCGGGAGAGGCATGGCGTACACTTCTGAGCACTAACAATTAATTTACCAGCCCTGAGCTGGACACTTCTCAGGAATCCTCAGTCACCCTCAGGCTCCGATGTGGTAGCAACAAGGATAGTGCGGGTGCAAGTGTAGTGATCAGGCAGCCTGGTGACTCACAGTGGATGGAGGGAGGAGCTCCTCACTGCTCAGCAGGATGGGGACTCTCAGTCTGCTGTCCCTTGTCCCAATGCCCTGATGACAAGACGGCTACAGTCAGCCTCATTCAAGCTGCTGTTGCTTCAGCACCCCTCCCCCATGACTAGGCTCAACCGGGGGGGAGGGGCGGGAGGGTCTCTGTTGACCCTACATTATGGAACATGGTTTCCCTTCCCAAGCTGCAGCTAAAACCCACCCTGGTGGTAGTGGTTTAGTTGCTCAGTCATGTATGCCTCTTTGCAACCCCAAGGACTCACCAGTTCCTCTGTCCATGGGACTTCCAAGGCAAGAATACTGGAGTGGGTTGCCATTCCCTTCTCCAGGGGATCTTCCCAACCCAGGGATCAAACCCAGGTCTCCTGCATTGCAGGCAGATTCTTTACTGACTGAGCCACCAGGGAAGCCCAAAACCTACCCTACTACCCCTGAAGTCATCACTGCCCTGTGAACCCCGGTCTGCTAGGTGTCTGCAAGGTGAGAGGAAGCTCCTCCTGGATTATAGCCACCCTGGGAACAGAGAGTGGGGTTTGGGGTGCCTGGCGGACAGGCCACTCAAATTTGAACCCACCCTCTCCCCTACTAGTGACCATCCAGGGCAGCTCAAGGGCAGGGAAATAAGTTATCAGGTCTCAGTTTCTAAGTCTGAGCTGGAGGAGTCCCAGTTGGAGACTGAAGATGCATGGGGAGGGGAGAGGTGGAGCTGGCAAGGTCAAGGTAGGTAGGGAGCAGGGGTAGTGAAAGAGTGGAGATGCAAAGCCTGGGGTCACTGGAAGCCCAGGGAAGACAAAAGCAGCTGTGGAAGTGACCCACCGACAGTTTTGCCCCGCTGCTCCCCGGGCAGGGACGAGGAGGGTGTCCGCACCTTTCCGTAGCAGTCAGAACTCTCCAGAACAGTCTATCCCTCAGCTTCCTGAGCAGTCCCTTCCCAGGAATCCAAATGGCCCCAAGACTGGGGTTTCCAGCAGGAAGCAGATTTTCCACCTGGGGTGGGGGCCACCAGTGCCGTCTTGTTTTTAATGATCACTCTCCTATTTATTTAGTTTCTGAACAGCCCCTGATTTCTGCCTGAGGGAGTTACAGGGCAGTTGGGCTATTTGTGGTGAAGTTAATGAGGCGACGAAGCAGTGGAAGCCAGGTCTCTCCCAGCCCCCTGTGGGAAAAGACAGGAGGCCCCTCCGTCCTCAATTACCTGCCCGACAGGGGCCTCTCCCCACCTTCCCCAGCCTAACCAGCTCAGGTTACCAACCCTCCTCCCCCAGCCCCCTTGCCACAAACCAGGGAAATGGACTGGCTGGCATTTTACAGTTTTCAACTTGCCTTAGGGTAAGCATTAAATGTTTCTTAAGAAAGAAAAAAGGACTTAAGAAGCCCTGGTAAAGATCATTCCTGCTCCCAATAAAGCTGTCCCTTCCTGAACCTATAGGCTGAGTAAGGCTGGAGGCAGGGGCTCCCAACACACTTGACCCTGTGTCTACTCTGCACCAGCTGCTGCGGACACACCGTGCCTGTTAACAGCTAACATCAAATCTTCACTACTCTCACCCCCGTTTCACAAATAGGAGAACTGGGGCCTCGAGAGGGGAACTAACCACCAAGGTGACATGGCTGGTAAGAGGCAGAACTGAGTTTGTGATCCAGTCTACCAGACTCCAAAGACCCCTGGCCACTGAGACAAGATTCCTCTTCTATAAGCTCTCATTTAAACGTTATGACGATGGTTTGGGTCATCATTATGGAGTGGATCACTCTTAATTCCATTTCAAGGTTGAAGATGCGTCTCAGATAAGCTAACTTGTTCCAGGGCACATGGCTAAGGAGTGGAGAAGGTGGCAGTGGAGCCTAGTCTGTTGCCGGAACCTGTCCACACAAGCACAAGTTGTCAGGGCATCCTCAGCGGATGCGTTCACAAAGCTCCCCGGAGCCCCAAGTCCAGATGTTGGCTCTTTGGCCTCTGCCTCGACTCTGAGCTGTGCTCCACAGCATTTGCCCCCACATACCTGCTTCCTCAAGGAAGCCTTCCTGCATCCCGGCCTTGGAGACACTCTTCCTCTGAGCTACAGAAAATGTGAGCTCTCTCTTTCCAGGCATCCATCTTCTTTCCCTAACTGCAATTTTGAGAGCTCCTTGGGGCAGGTTCTGGGTCCACTTAGGCTAGGCACAGAGAAGGGAATTAGAAATAATGGGGGTTTCCCTGTTCTCAGGAGGAGAATGCAGACCTCTTGAAATCTCCACTGACCTGCAAAGAGCCCCAGGGACCCCTGAGCCTGGGCCTCGCCATCCATCTCCCCAGACTTCCTGTGCACAGAGGAAAAACCAAGGCACAGCTACTGGTGGGAGTGACTGGCGAGTTTAAATGGGGACTTGGGCAGAGGGAGCCCAGCACACTCAGGAGACCACTGCCCATCAGGGCGAGGTGGGAGAGACCTGGGCCAGCTCCGAGGAGCTCGGAGAAATGCTTTACGACTTTCTAAGTGGGCAATCCGCTGACAGCTTAACGGCCAGCTCCTCCCAGCCCTAGGCTTCATATTTATGAGCTGAAGGCTCCAAGAGGGGAGGCTCAGGAATCCAGCCCACACCACCCAATCCTCAGCCCTCTGGCTCTGGGGCCAGGAAGCCATAAAAAATGATCTTGCATCGCTTCCCCTCCCCCAAATGGTTTTAGGGGTGTGGGGGAGGGGATGGCAAGTGGAGGCTGGGGGCAGGGAAGGTGTGGGGCCTTTTCCAAAGCCTGCACAAGCAAATACTCATGAAGAGAGAGGGCTGGCCCCTCAGCCTCCTGACACTCCACAGCCCAGGCTCCTGCAGCAGCTGTGCCAGTCCTGGGTTTCCCAGCCTGTGCTACTAACAGCTGGCCATCCTTGTATTTAGGGAGCACCTACTCCAAGCCAGGGTATTACCTCCTACATCTCATTCAGTCTTCACAAGAACCCCTGGAGGTCTGACAAGGCTTAGAGAGGCGATGTCTGTGAACCCAGGCCTCTGCTGTCCTCTCCCGTTCCCACTGAGAGAAGGCTGTGTGTCCTCATTCCACATAGGCTGCCTCCTCGGTTTATAGTGGAAGAATGTTAAGGCCCAGAAAGGGAAAGGAACTTGCCCAAGTTCACACAGTATGTTAGCAGTAAAGTGTAGGCTCCCAAATCCCAGTAAGTGGGGCCCACAATGCAGACTCCTGATGCCTGGAAGATGGAATCGCATCTGACTTGCTAGAGGGTGAGATGAGCCCAATCCCTTCTCTTTCTGAATGGTCTCCTTGTCTGGACACTGCTTGATATACCGGATGCTCGCCAGGGAAGCCCTGGCCAGAGAAGGCTGGGCTTCTGTGATGGTGCTCAGTCATGTCCAGCTCTTTGCGACCCCATGGTCTATAGCTGGACAGGCTCCTCTGTCCACAGAATCCTCTATGTAAGAATACTGGAGTGGGTTGCCATTTCCAGGGGATCTTCCTGACCCAGGGATCGAACCTGGATCTCCTGCATTATAGGCAGATTCTTCACCATCTGAGCCACCAGGGAAGCGGGATGCCTCTCCTCTTCAATCTGAGGCCAGGGGGCCATCTAGCCTGGCTGTTCTCTGACACCAGTCCCCGGAGCTGGAGGCTGGGCTCTGGGAGCCCTCCAGCACCCTCCCTCTCCTGTCCCTAAGTGTCCTCAGACCCTGTCTGGCCTGGGAAGGGCCAGCGTCTCCCACAGGATGTGGCCGTCTGGCTGGCTGCAGCCTCCACCACATCCCCTCTGGGTATTGTCCAGGCCCAATGCTGAGGAACGCTGACCACGGCAGTGACCCCACCCTCGGTCCCCATCCCGGGCCCTAGCTCGCATACCCCTTCTTTCCACTCAAGTGGGTCACTCCACCCAGAAAAAGCAGTCCTCAGCTCTCCGCTGAGCTGGGTGTTCAGGTTGCAGTGGGGGGTTAGTCAATGGCTGCCACAACCCCAGATGGGTGGCTGCGGGCCTCCTGGTTCCCTCGACCCCCATGCCTTTCTCTCTGCTCTGAGCCCCCTCCCAGGTGGCCCCCCTAGTGAGGGGCTGTCTGCAGATAATCAGGGAACAGATTCGGAAAGCAGGAGAAAAAAAGCACTCAGGCGCCAGACAGGATCCTTATCTTCTGGGGCGGAATGTCAGAGGCAGCAGCAGCAGCAGGGCAGGAGTCCTGCAGCAGAGGGGCCCTGAAGCTGCAGCAGGAGGGGAGGGGCGGGCGCCCTGGGCACTGGGGAGGGAGGAGGCCATGCGGGTCTGGTCTGGGCCAGCAGAGACTGAATCAATGGGAATCTGGCCTTGCCTGGGAGCAGGTCTAGAACCAAGTCTTCCCCCATCTAGCCTGGCTCTTAAGCCCTACTTGTTCAGACTGGCCCTGGGACCTCCCCGAGAGAACAGGGAAGGGGCATTGAGGTGAGTCCCTAGACCCTGCAGCCCAGAACTGGCTGGATCGTAAGACTCCCACCAAGTTCCTGACTGGCTGTGCCTCGGTGCTCTCCCCTGTAGAATGGGGATTAAAAGCCCCACCGCCTCTTGCACGGCACTACTGGCATCCTCCGTAGACATGTCTGTGGAAACCTGCAAGGGCCATGCGAAAGGGGGCTGTGTTGTCTGGTCTCTCCACCCAGGAGGCTTCCCTACTGGTTCTCACACAGCTTGGAAGCCCAAAGAAACCCCATGCAAGAGGTTTTGCTTCTTAGCACTGGCTCCCCACATGCAGCGGTCCCTCTGCTAGAGTGGAAAGCAGGTTTTCTGATGGTGCAATGTTTTCCCAGAGTAGGCCATAAACCAAGTATATAGTACCAAGAAGCCCTGATGGCCTGGCCTGGACTTTCTCCCCTGGGGCTGGGCTAAATCCCAAAGATGAGATGTCATCTTTGTGGGGCCCCAACGAAGGCCCCTGGAGAAGGGCAATCAGTGGGGTTAAGGGCAGAGACCCTAGCTGTGGGTTCAAATCCAGGCTCTGTCACGTGTCTGGGTAGGTGTGACCCTGGGTAGGTGTCCTCACCATCCAGTCACTACCTTGAGACCTCAGTTTCCTTCTCTATAAAATGAGGGAGACGTCTTTTTTGCTTTAATATGCCGTAACTTGACACTTGACCCAACAGGTGGGAGTCAGGAAACACTCATACACACATCAGAGAAACATCAAACCAAGTGTGAGCCATCTATCTGGAAACACCCTGGGGCCACCTATGTGCGCTCTGGTCCTAATATCCTGGTGGCCTCAGCCAGAAGTAGTGAGTGGACCAGCCTCCTATTGGGTTCTGGCTAGTCCATCTCCCAGGGTGGGGGCCAGACATGCCAGGGAGTATCCACAAAGAAAGGCTTCTGGCTGGCACTGGGGATTAAAGGCACGCTCCCCTGTGTACTCCTGACCCCAGCCCCAGGAGGGCCTGGCTGGCCTGTCCCCCAGCTGTCATCTTCAGGACCTGGTCCTCATTAGCCGCTGCGGCAGCTGGGGGTGGGGTGGGGTAGGGGGCAGGCCAAGAGCTAAAGCCAGTTTGGGACAATGCCCGCCTTTGGGGCTGGAGTGAGTGATGGACAAGGGAGGGGGAAGGGGAGGCACAAAGGCACAGCCAGTGGGAGGGGCGAAGGTGAGAGCTGGCTGGAGCCCCAGCATTTTCCGGGCTGTTATTCTGGGCAACTTTTTATTTATTCAGAGGCTGGGGATGCGGCTTAGCATCTGTCAACTCAATATTTATTGCCAGCACATTGGCCTTGTACCACGGACCCCATGACAGGGCCACCGCAGGACCTTCTCCCCACATCTCCCCCTGCCAGGGCACATGAACACCTGCAAGGAAAAGCTGAAGGGCAGCACCTTCCCAAGAGACCACCTTTTCCAATTCTTTTGGTTCACTTTTGGGGAAACTGAGGCCCAGAGGGAAAAGCAGCCTTGCTCAAGGGCACAGGGCACTCTGGTACCTGATCCTTGGTCTGTCGGCTTTCACGCCACCAGAACAAGCAAACGCCACTGGATTAAAAACACCACAGACCACTGAGATGCGACAGCACCCTGTCCTGCTCTCCAGCCCCCCTCCAGGTGCAGGCAGAGCAGAGAAGTATCTTTGGCACAAGGTCACAGCTTTGCTTTTTTGAGGTACTCAAACCCCCCACCCCCGCCTCAGTTTCTTCCCCTGTGTAAGCAAGGTGATCACACCCACCTCACAGAGCAGCTGGGAAGACTGCATGGAAAAAACCCCGGAAATGTTTAAGTGCTGTGCAACTGGAATTTGTTTATTGATTTAGATGCTGCATAGTCTGGGCTGAGAAGAAGGGAGGCAGGATGGCCATGGGGGAGGGGTGGTATCTGACAGTGGCCACCAAACCCCTTCCTTATCCCAGTCTTTGAGGCAAGAAGGGAGGCGGCTGACACGTCAACAGCAAGAGCAACCAATGGAAGACACATAAATGACCCCGAGCGGACCTGTGGGCACCAGCTGGCAGAGCGGGTGTGGACATGACATTCCCTCCCCACCCCCCAGCAGCCATGAGGTCAGCTTGCAGAGTGGTGGCACCTCCCCCACCCATCGCGTGGAGCCCAGAGGAGCATGGCACTGCCAGGGCTGGGGCGGGCGCCAGCTCGGATTCCCTGGGTTCCTCCTTCCTCCTGCACCCCCTCTGCAGTAGCTTCTCCTCCTCCAGCCCCGCTTGATTGCGTCCCAGAGCATTTCCCCCACGAACACAAGATTGCTGCTTCTCATATAACACATAAGCTGTGGTGTGAACTTCTGGTAAATGAAGATCTTATTTAAAACTGTGTGCTATCAGGGGAGAGGAAGAGACAGGTTCCAACACAGCTCAGCCGAAATCTTGCCAGGAAAAGGAGGTGGGACAGTGCAGAGAGCCACGAGTCACTCCCGGGAAGTCACTGGAGAGGGGCTGTGGGACCCCCGGCAGTGCTCCCAACTCATCCACGAGGGTCAAGCAGGGTTATCACTTTCTTCTTCTGTGCAGGAGGGTAGGACAAGGAGCTGACCCCCACTGGAGGTTTGGAAGAAAGTGCGGCTTAACCTTGCAGGGCTTTCCAAGAATCGCGGACCTTTGGCTCCGGGAGGCCTCGGAGAAAATAGGGTTCTGAGACCTTTACGTTACCAATAAAACAGAACAAATGGAATCGCTTTTAAAGCACAAAATGGCCAGGCCAGATTCTAAGTCCAGTTAAGTCAGAATCTCTGGGTGAGAACCAGGCAACAGTGATCCCACTGATCAGCAAGGCTAAGAACCAGCAGGTTCTTCTCTTTTTAACAAGAGGTGTGCATCTGAATCACCTGGGGTGCTCTGTCTAAATTCATGTGCCCAGACTTCCTGAGCCAGCGCCGCTAGGGGCAAAGGCCACACGTGTAAATTTTGAAAAAAACCTCTAGGCGACTCTTAGGTACAACCCCAGTTATTCGTTCACTGGGCACCTGGACATCAAGGGTGCAGTCTGTGCCGGGCACTGTCCCGGATCTGGAGGGCACAGTACCAAGAGAGCGGCACGGCCCTTCCCTCATGGAGTTGACATGCTGGGGGATGCCAGACAATGAACCAGCAAGCACATAAGTGCATACACAAAACCTAATTCCCAATGGTAACAAGCGCTAAGAAAAAGTAAACGAGGCAGAACAGCGGCAGCGCGGAAGGACGCTCTGAGCAAGGGACATCCCAGCTGGGACCCAGACGACGGGAAGGAGCACGCCACATGGCTGTCAGTGGTGAGAGCACCCTGTACAAAGGCACGTCTACTGACGTGGGAGCTGCGTCTCCTGTCAGCTGCAGACCCACGCTCTCATCAAAACCCCTGTTTACATGACCTGTTTAGACAGGAAATGCTGAGGGGAGGCTAGTGGTGTCACAACTGCCTTCTTTGGGTCCTCAGGAAATTCAGCAGGTGGCTGGAGTGGACAGATTTTAGAAAACGTACACCTGAAAGCTGACAGGGTCCTCTGAGTTCCCTGGTCCAGCCCCCTTAGTTGACAGATGGGGAAACTGTGGCTTAGCGAGAGGTAGCAACTGGTGTGGTATCTCAGTTCACAAAGGGTTAAACGGGACCATGACTCCAACATGAGTCACTGTCAGGCTTAGAGTCCACCCTTCCCCCCCAGTTCCCTGCTGCTCTTTTTCTCTGTTATCAACAACCTGTGTGTTCCAGCCACAGTACAAGGTCATGACACACTGTGGGGTCGGGGGGAGAGGGTCAGGTAGGTGGGGTGGGCTTGGGTGGTAGGAAAGTGGACCCCCCCCCCCCACATTGTCTCTCTGAGGGTAGGGAGGTCCTTCCTCCCACACCAGGAAGCCCATCAAAAGGTCAGAAAGAATGGTGTCAGATAAGGTGGTGGAATTTAGAATTTAGTGGGATCTGGAATTTCCCCTATGTGGAAGGCTGATCTCTGCTGTCCACCCTTAGTGAACATACAAGGGAAGATACAGCATGTCCTGGGCAGTGGGTGGGTAGCCCAGGCACTCAGGATCAGAGGCGGGATGTCGAGGGAAGGGCAACGTGGGCAGAGAGAAGGTGGCTGGCTGTTTCTGGAACATCCCTGCCCTGGAGAGGCAAGCTGGGTCACCGAGTCACTCTGTGGACACAGCACTGAAAGCAGCCACTGCCTGTTCTTGCTCAGGCCTCATTCCCACCTTTGAAAGGCCAGGGCCTGTGTCAGCAGCTTCCTTCCCAGCCCATGCAGTGAGGAGTGAGGAGAGTTCCTGTTTCCTGAACAGCTTGTACCCACTACCCTCTTGGGCCAACTAGAGCTAAAGCACTGATATTGTTATTTAGTTGCTAAGTCATGTCCGACTCTTTGCGACTCCATGGACTGCAATGGTTAGATAGCATCACCGACTCAATGGACATGAGCAAACTCCAGGAGATAGTGAAGGACCAGGGAAGCCTGGCATGCTGCTAAAGCCCTGATAGCTCCTCTTGATCTCCTGCTGAATTTCCTGGGCTAAAACCTGGAGGTAAGACAGGTTTTTGCCCTGGAAGGACAATCTAGAAGAATCTAGAATGCCTGTTAATCTTTCTCAGCCACGTTAAGAGTGGAGAAGGGCTGGTAAGGGTGGAAAATCAGGCAGCAACCAAGCCAGTCCAGAGATGACATGGGCATGTTAACCCCCTCCCTCTGCCTCAGATCCCCCAGCTGTAAGCCAGGAGTGCAAGCACTCAGCCGGATGACATCCTGGGGTTGTTGAGGAGCTCAGCTTCGTTTGTGAAGGTGCTTTTTGCATGCAGTGCTCCACACCTGTGGGCAATGGACACCATATTGACATGTGGTGGGCTGGAGAGCCGAAAATAGCACACGACTGATTCACACCACCAGCTCCTGCTCAAGCTAAGGGGACACTGGGCCCTCATGAGACCCTTTCTAAGGTCTACCAGGCTGTGGTTCCTAGGACTGTACCCTCCCTGAAAGCACAACAATTCCTGGAAAGGAGCCTTGGAAAGGAAGTCCAGGGCAGTGAGATGGAGATGCCCAAGTACCTGGAAACTTTCAGCCAGCTTTCTTCAGCAGTGATCAGGGTGCCTGAGGGCTTGGGCAGCCGCTCTGGTCCAGTGGCTGTGATGAGGAGACGGGAGGATGGTTTACTTCTGGCTCCCAGCAGCCCCCTTCCCTGGAGAGGCCAGACTCTCTGCTGGCCTTGCCCTTCCCTCTGCAAGCACCCAGAGTGGGGCAGAGGAACATGCAGTCAAGGGCATAATAAATGACTTATTGATTGGCAAGCAGAGTTCTCAGGGCTCGGACCATGACCTTCCGGCAATTACGCCCTCCACTGCCTGCCCAAAGCCCCTCCTGCTCTGCAGAGACTGATGTTTGGCTTGGCCCCTTCCCCCCAGACCACTGGACCTGCAGGGGCCTAAGGAGCACAGACAACCCCCTGCAGGCTCCTCCCCATGCTACCATATGAACATATGACTACATGCTGCATGGGGAAGAACATGTAAGAAAAGCCCTTTTAGTGAGGCCAGAATCACATGGCTAGAAGATTCTGCATTTCACAAAGCAGCTCCAAGTTCTGTCCACTCACCAATCACTCCACAAATTATCATCAAGCAGCCAGCACTCACTGGGACATCCAGGGAAGTACACAGAGGATAAAACCTGGACCCAGCCCTGGAAAGTGGATGCAGAGAGGGATCCTGGAAGAAGCACTAGACTTGGAGTCCAGAGGCTAAGGTTAGATCTAGACTAGGCTCTGACTCCAAAGCTGGGAGATTAGCAGGGATCACTTCACTTCTCCAAGCCCCATTTTGCTCCTTTGCTAGGGTCTTCCTCCCAGAGACGTTCAGTTCAGTTACTCAGTCGTGTCCAACTCTTTGCAACCCCATTGACTGCAGCACACCAGGCTTCCCTGTCCATCACCATCTCCTGGAGCTTGCTCAAACTCAGGTCCATCGAGTCGGTGATGCCATCCAACTATCTCATCCTCTGTCATCCCCTTTTCCTCCTGCCTTCAATCTTTAAGAACTAAATAGCCCATTGGGTTCAAATTGGCCAATATGGGCACAAGAGCAGGCCCAAGAGCAGGAGGGAGGCCGGGGGGCCCAGAGGGCCTGAAACACACGTGATGGGCAGTGGAGAGTATGTGGATGGGACCCTCACAGGTAAAGGAAACAACAAATTAAGCAACCACCTCCGCATCTTCCACAGCTCTGAATGGAGGTGTACAGTACAGAATGGAGTGTGTGTGCGTGCACAGGTATGTCACAAGGGACTGGAAAGGAGGATCTAATACCCACCTGAGCCCCAAGGAGCAAGGTACAGAGCCTTATGTAAGTAGATAATAAATAACATATTCCATATTATGCAAAGCCCTTTGCATACATGAATAATTATGATGTTGGTCCCACCTCCTGCCTGTGTAGCCAATGGTGTAGGATTCATTATCCCCCATTCAGTAGAAGAGGAAAATGAGTCCCAGGAGGCTGCAGGACCACATGGATCCAGGAGTCACAATTCAGGTGACTTCTGGGTCCTGCCCCTCTCCTCTCTATCTTCCTCGAGAACAGCACAGGAAATCTGTCTCCCCACGCAGGGATCACTGCCCAGACCAGTGATTTAAGCAGACCAGAACTGGGCATTTGATGAGCAAACAGAACGTTGTCAAGAAGCCATGAAAAAAGGAGGAGAAAAGAGGTCTGGAGAAAAGAGGTCTGGGGAAAAGAGGTCTGGGTCCAGCCTGGTCTTATACCTACTTCTTTCTTACATGAAAGGTAGCGGCCTTTAGATACTATTTTGTGGTTTGCTTCTTTTACTTGTCAGTATGTCCTAGGAATCTCACCATCTCAGTTCTTAGAGAGTTTTAGGGTCACTTTTCACAGCCGCATAGTACTCCAACGTGTGGTTGTATCATAGTTTATTCAGCTCCTCTACCAGCGTGTTCAGGTTACTTCTAATATTTTGGAATTACAAATAATGCTGTAATCATTCACCACGAGCATAAGTATTTTTATATTGATAAAAGTGTACTTTAAGGGTAGATTTCTAGAAGTAGGACTGTTCGGCCTATATAATAAAGCATATATGAAGTTTGTCAAGTATTGCTATATTAGCTCTCCAAAGGACTGTACCAATTTGCATTTCCAACAGCAGTGTCTGAAAGTGCCTGTTCCCCACTGCCTCCCCAGTGGAATGTTTGGTCACAATTTTTAATTTTTTCTAGTCTTGTAAGAAGTGGTATCTCAGAGTTGTTTTAATTTGCTTCTAAATATGAATGAGTTGTAACATCTTTTTTCATGTGTTTGAGTGTCACTGTTAATATCTTATTTTGTGAATTATTTGTTCATGTCTTTTCCCACTTTAAAAAAAAATTATTTTTATTTATTTTTATTGCCCCTGGTCTTAGTTGTGGGATCTTTAGTTGTAGAATGTGGGATCTAGTTCCCTGACCATGGATCAAACCTGCGCCCCCCAATGTTGGGAGTCAGCCACTGCAATACCAGGGAAGTCCCCTTTTCCTACTTTATAATCAAGTTTTTTGGTCCTCAATATTTAAGAGTGTTTTAATGTATTAGGGATATTAGTCTTTTGTCTGTGGCATATATTATGGACATTTCCTCCTCATTTGTCAAATATTTGTATTTGACTTTCCTTAGTACTCTTGCCTGGAAAATCCCATGGGCGGAGGAGCCTGGTAGGCTGCAGTCCATGGGGTCACGAAGAGTCGGACACGACTGAGCGACTTGACTTTCACTTTTCACTTTCATGCATTGGAGAAGGAAATGGCAACCCACTCCAGTGTTCTTGCCTGGAGAATCCCAGGGATGGGGGAGCCTGTTGGGCTGCCATCTATGGGGTCACACAGAGTCAGACACGACTGAAGCGACTTAGCAGCAGCAGCAGCAGGGTGCTTTATTGTAAATTTTTTAAAAATTTTATATAATAAAAATTAGCAAGTTTTAATTTTATTGTCTCTGGATTTTGAGTCATAGAAAGCCTTCCCCTACCCCAACACTGGGCTTCCCGGGTGGTTCAGTGGTAAAGAATCTGCCTGCCAACACAGGATATGCAGTTTCAACCCCTGGGTGGGGAAAATCCCTGGAGGAGAGCGTGGCAACCCATTCCAGTATTCTTGCCTGGAGAATCCCCATGGGCAGAGGAGCCTGGCAGGCTACAGTCCATAGGGTCAAAAAGAGTCAGACACAACTGAGCATGCGCACATCCATACACCCCAACATTAAAGAGAATTCACCTGAGTTTCCATCTAGTACTACCTGTATGATACCTCTGTTTACATTTAGATTCCTAATCCATTTAAAGTTTGTTTTTCTGTTTGGTGTAAAATATGAATCAAAGATTATCATTTTCTAAATGGCAACTCAGTTGTCCAAGCAGCATTTATTTAAAAGTCTGTCTTTAGCCCAGTGACTGGGATGTCACCTCTGTATATACTATATTTTCATATGCATACGGGTCTAATTTTGGGCTTTCTCTTATTTTCGACTGGTTTATCTGCCAATTCAGGCAACCAGTTTCACATTATTTTAATTACACAGGGATTATAGTATGTTTTAATATCAGTAGGGATAGTTTTACTTCTTTATCCATTCTTGGGCCTCTAATTGATCTCTCTTGTTTAATTACATTGGCTAATACTTATAGCAGTGTTGGATGTAAGAAAAATGGTGGGTGTCCATGTTTTATACTGATCTTAATCGAAATGGTTTTAGTGTTTTCTCATTAAACAAGATACTGGCTTTAGGATCAGGATATATATATATGGATCTTCCCTGGTGGCTCAGTGGTAAAGAATCCACCCGCAATGCAGGAGACATGGGTTCGATCCCTGGGTGGGGAAGATCCCCTAGAGAAGGGAATAGCAACCTACTCCAGTATTCTTGCCTGGGAAATCCCATGGACAGAAGCCTGGCAGGCCACAGTACATGAGGCTGCAAAAGAGTAGGACACAACTTAGCTAAACAACAGCAACATATCAGTATATATTATACTAAAAACTATTCTTTCTTTCATTCCGATTTTCTTGAATATTTATATCATGAATAAGTGTTGAATTTTGTCCAAGGCATTTTCAGCATTTATAGATATAATCACATGATTTTGTTTCCTTAGATTCATTAATATGGTATACGATACTAATTTGGCACATGTTATTAATATTAATGGATTAGTCTTGAATCAACTTTGCTCTTCTAGAATAAAAAAGATTTAGTCATTATATATCATTTTCTTCAAAAAGGCTGGAATTGGATACCAATGACGACAGCTATCACTTATTGAACGCTTTCTCTGTCCTCTACATGCATTATTGTCTGATTTGATCCTCAGGATATTGATGTGAACCCATTTATCATTCAGTGATAAGTGAACAAATTGCTTTATTATTCCCATTTCATAGATGAGGAAACTGGGCCAACATTGGTGAAGCTGCCTTACCAACATCACACAGCTAGCAAATAAGAGAGACAGGATTGAATTTTGGGTCTCAGTGATTACAAAGGCCATAGCAATACATGGGTAGCATTATTTAGCTGTTATTTAGATACAATTAAAATGCTTAATATTTGATAAGGTGTTAGAAGAGGAACACCTCTGTAGGAACTGGGGGGAGGGTCTGCCCCTACTTTCCTGAACCCTGAGCTGCCCTCCTCAGTCTATTCCGCCTGAGCTCAGCAGAGGAAAGATGTGAGAGGCTGTGAGGACCGCTCCCGCAGGCTGCCCCCAGGCCAGGCGGCAGCCCTCAAGGACTGCCTCGTCCCCTTCCAATCTCAGCCTGGCTCAGTCCCAGCATTTACGTCTCAGGCTCTGGACAGTGTGGAAACAACTCGGAGAATGAAGACGGGTCCAGGAAGGTGTGGGCTATGAGGGAACAAAGTGTAGGGAAGAAAACTAACCTCCACTCTCTGCTGGTCCTGCCTGCCCTGTTTTCTAAGAACAGGCAGTCAGCCGAGGGATTATGTAACTTCTGGTGGGCATGGCAGATGGCATGCTGGCTCGGACACATCAAACCCAGCACTGACACTAACCTTCCCTGACGTGGAACCCCAGCCTCCCCTTCTCTGGGGTGTGGAGCAGAAAGGGATGGGAAGCGACCCAAACTCTTGTCATCCAGCTCAATAGCCAGGGCCAGCCAGGCCACAGGGAGAAGCCAGGGCCCACCCGCAGCGGGAGGTTCCAGCCAGGGAAGTGGAAACACGGGCCCTCTCCTACCTGCCCCACAGTGAGCAGCTCCCGGGACGTACTGCACAGCCCCTGGGGATAGACCTTGCTGTGTGGGCCTCCTTCCTACTCAGATCAGCAACCCCTGGGGTTTGGAGAAGTTTCCAAAGCACCTGTCCAAGCATTTTCTCCCTGAGCCCTGCCTGCATTCGGCTTCTTTTATTCCTTTTGCTGATGGGTAAACTGAGGCTCAGAGTGGGCGAGTGATTGGGACAGAGTTGGTCTCAGGGCTGTAGCTTCCAGACTCCTAGTCCAGTGCTCTTTCCAAATGCATATGACAATGCAGGCTTCCCCTCTTGATGTAACCCCCAGGCAGATCATCAGGTCATCCTGTGGGCCATCCTGAACCTTAAGTCTAATACTTGGTGTGTCAATAGGGTAATATTGGAAAGAAAGGAGGAGTGTAATCAGTGGTTTGCAGATTGCTTTCCTCCCAGGTAGAAACAAAAAGGAGCTGACCTTTACTGACCATGCCCCATCTCATTTCATCCCCACAACAACAACCAATCAGGCCCCGATTCACAGTGAGGCGATGCAGGCTCGGGGAGTTATAGTTAGCTGTCGGAGCCAGGACTTGAACTCAGTTTACTGATTCTAGGGCAGACCACTGGTCTGGATGAAGAAGATGGACAGATGAAGACACTGAGGCCCAGAGAGGGAATGGAATTAGCTCAATGACACACAGCAGATTAGCTGCATGGCTAGGATTAGATCCTGATCCTCAACTGTGAGTTCTTTTTGTACGTATGCGTCTGTACAGAGCCGGGTGCACCAGCAGGAAAAAGTGGGGCCAGATCAGATGTGTGGATCAGCTCTGGCTATCTCGTGCTGCCAGGCAGGAGTTCCAGATCAGTGTTGGGGACTCCTGGCAAGAGCCAGCAGGTGCCCAGCTGTGAGGGTGGCAGTGGGGCTCGGACTACTGCTGCCTCGGCTAAGCGCCTGGGGGTATTTAATCTCCCAGGGATGCTCTCTGAATGTTAACATTGGATGTAGTGCTGGGGGAGCCTGCCTTAGCCAGACTCTGCAGCCAAAACTGCTCCCCTGCATCAAACCCAGCTCCTGCCAAGATGCTGGTGGCAGCTGTTCTGGAGGGCTGAGGTCTTTGGGCAGACCCTGCCAACAAACTTTCAGATATACTGTCTCAGCCCTTGCCTACTCCCAGGTCTCAGGACCAGTGTATCTGGAATGGACATTGTCTTGAGCCGCTAGACAGCAGGGTAGAGGGGACTGATCAATGGGTTTGGGGCTGCAAACTGGAAACAAACATCTTCAAAGGCCCTGGACCAGCTAGATGGGCCTCGTGAAGGCCACCTTGCAGGTAAGTACAGCGTTCACCTGCCAGTCTGCTTCCTCTGAGCACAGGCACAAAGGGCACGCGACTGCAGTCCTTGATCAGTTCTTTGTGGCTCCACTGGATTTCATGAATAAATTCTTTCCTACCTCAGGGTTCTGACCGATGAAGACTTGGCTCTGATTTCCATGGTACCCCATGCACAGTACGTGGTCAAAGATGGAAAGCAGGAGAAAATGAAGGGAGAGAAGCAGGCAAAGCGGGGGTGGGGTGGGGGCTATAAGCCAAGCAGTGAGACTCTTCTAAAACAGGAGCAAGTCCAACGTGTGGCGGGGAGTGAGCCACAGCAACCTCCTGAGCGAAGAAGGCCTGCACGAATTCCTCCTTCATCTGCCCTGCAAGTGTTTATCAAGCTCTCTCTTTGCGCCTGGGATGGTGCTGTGTACCAGGGACATGTGACTGAGCAAAATCAGCCAAATCATACCCAGTCTCCCTAGGCATGGAGTGTCACAGCTGCTCTCCCATCACATCGTTGTTTCAACCTCAGCCTGCCTCCACTCACTGACCCTGCCTCCTCACCCCCAGGCCCCTGGCTTGAATGACAAGGAAAACGAAGGGTGGGAAGCTGCTCCATAAGGCATTCCGCACTCTACCCCATGTCACACCTGAGTCCCGTCTCTGAGTCTCACTCTGTCCTGCAGAGTGTCACAGAATGAGCAAAGGTGGGATGGGGAGGGAGCCAGGAACAGCATTCCTAGAACCCCCGCTCAACTTCTTTTAAGCTCTTCATCCTCCATGGGTGCCCAGGCCCAGGCTGGGCAGGCGGGCGCCTCTGATCGCATTACAGAGCTGCCTGCCTTCAGCTCCGTCTCCTGATGCCAGTAATGCCTCTAGACGCTACTCAAGGCCTCTGGGGGTTGCAGGCTCCTGGGTGATCTCAGCAGAAGATGTTCCTCCCAGACCTTAGGGATATCTCTTGATATCCACCAGGCCTAGGTAGGTCTCAGGGACAGAAAAGGCAGCCTCCTCCTTCTTGCCCCTCTCCCTGACTCTCTGGCCTACCAGGAAGCTGCCACCAGGAACTCTCTGACCCCTGCTTTCCTGCCCAGAGATGTACAGGGAGAGAAGCAGGGCCCAGGCCCAGCCAGGGGGCGACCAGACTGGGGGCGGGCGGCAGGGGGGAGGCAAGCAGGAGGGAGGCCATGGGAAATCAATGGAACCTGCTCTGTGCCAGGGCCACATGTCTAGCTCACATCACATCACCATCCCGGGAAGGCAGGGGGGTCATCCCCACCCCACAGATGGGGATACTAGGGTACACGGAGGTTCAGCCACACAGCCCTGCCACTCAGTAAGAGTCAAATCCTTCTAATTCCAAAGCCTTGGCTCTTTCCACCAGGAAGGGACCCCTGGCTCCCAAAGTCTTGTTTTATCAGATGATCAGATGGCTGAATTCAAAATCCATTTCATGGGTGAATATGTCAGACGTTCCCACCCCACGCTTTAATATACACACCCTGTACCAAGAATGCCCTTTTTGTTCACCTGAGCTCTGCTTATCCTTCAAGGCCAGTTAAGTACCACCCTTCCCTCCTCCAGGAAGCCTTCCTTAACCAACCACCTGGATCCACAAGAGCCTTCTCTCAACACCTGAAGGACTTCCTGTTGTATCACTCGATACTTGGCACCAACAGCAATGAGGAGGAGGAGGACTGAGTGTTATTGAGTGCTTTAGAATGTGCAGAGCACTTGCATACATCATTTCATTCATCCCCACAAGGATCTGATGAGGTTGGCACTGTTACCACTCCTCCTTTACAAATGAAGAAACTCAAGCTCAGAGAGGGTAGGTAACTTGCTCCAGGATACACAGCCAAATGCCAGAATAGCCAGGATGTGAACCCAAGGAGTCTGACTGCACAGCCCACCCTCTAAACATCATGCCAGACCCCACTCCAGCACCACAAGCCTGGCACATGACTCACGATTCAGGAAGCAACACAAATCAATCCAAGGGTCAGGCCAGTGCTTTGCCCACCTCTGACCCAGTACCTCCTCCTATCAAATGAACGTCCATGTGTACCAAGTTTTAGGGCTGAGTGTATTTGTGTTCCAATGCCTGGTGTGGGGACAGGATTCTTAATCCCCCAATCCTGAGTTCAACGACACTCCACCCCTGGAAATGAAACAGTGAGTGGGATGGCCAGATCTGGACAGTGTCTGCCTACCGCACCCCACACAGGGCCTCCCTGAGCCTTGGTGGGGGTGGCAGGGTCGGGGGAGCAAGTACCTCTTTGTTCATATGCCCAGGGTGCCTTTGCCAGTGGGGGCCTTCTCTGCCTCCCCAGCCCTGCTTAGCATCTGGGGTTCTCCATCTATGAGGCAGGAGATGCTTATGAAACAGGAAAAAGGGACTGAGGTCCCAGAGGGTGATTTATAGCTTGAGAGAGAGAGAGACCCAGGGTGCATAATGCTCACAAGGGCATTCCAGTCAATATATTGACTTTCGAGAGGGGCCTCTGTAAACACAGTGGTTCTGGGCCTTGGTTACCTCTGTCTCTTGCTGGGGCCTCTTCAGATGAAACCAGATCAAAAATCCTAGAGCCCTTAAGGATGGCTCATCCTTCCACCTTTCCCGCATCCTGAGTTTACAGAGGGGACCCAGAGAAGGAAATCACTTGCCTAAGGTCACACAGCAGAGAAAGAGCAAAAGCCAGAACCTCCCAACTCCCAGGGCAGGAGTTGCCCAGGTTCAGGCCCTGAACCTCCTGGCCTTCTGGAGGGGGTCGTCTCTGGCATCGCAGGGCTGTGCCTGAGTGCTCCCTGAGCTCATTGTGTGCCAGGCCCTGGACTAAGTGGTTTATCATATATGAGGTCATGTGAGCCCCAAAACAACCCTGTGAGGACAAAACTATCATTACCCCCATTTTATAGGTGAGGAAACTGAAGCAAAGAAGAGTTCCGTGAGCTGCCCAAGGCCATAGGGTTAGTAAATGGCAATGCTGGCAATATTAATCTACTCAGAACCTCAGTTGGCCACACCATGAACCTGCAACTGAGGTCCTGAGGGTCCTCTGTGACGAGAAGGGTTGGAGGGGCTGGGGGTTCCTAGAGGTGTTGACAGTTGAGCTTGTCCTCGCTAGCTAGCTCGTGGCAGTAGCTGGGCTGAGGATTCTGTCCTTCGCTTGTACTCCACTCTGTGTTCTCTGGTGGGGGCCTGGCAGAAGGCAACACAGTATACCTTCCCACACCTCCATCCCCAGCAGAATCCCTATCATTGCTTAAAAAGTGTTTTCTGGGCTCACTCCATCTTCAAGAACCACAGAGAGCGAATCAAAGAATAAGAAATCTTTTCCTCTCAAGTGCCAGCCCCAAGCTGCAACTCCTCAGAGGTAGTTGAGAAAGGCACCACCCCTTCAGCTGAACCTGGGAGGGCCAGGATGGAAATATGGCTGAAAGCTGGCCCACCAAGGACTGGTGTCCACACAGGATGGAGCCCTTGCAGATGCTGGCAGGGCCAACTTCTCAAGATTTGGAGAAGTCTCAGGTGGGCACCCCTGTCCCCATCTTGTCTCCTCTTCAGCAATGCTCTTAGAAAGACCCAAAAAAGAGAGTCAAGGTCTGGCTCGCATCACCCTCTCCAGGAAGCCCCAAGGCTCTCTTCCCTGAATAGACAGTTGACCCTTGAACAACTCGGCCTTGAACTGTGTGGGTCCACGTAAAAGTAGATATTTTTTCAATGAACTTTGTACCCATATTTTCATTTTATAGATGTTTAAGCTTGGGGACGAGTTTATGTTTGATTAGAGATTACAATATGGCACCCCACTCTAGTACTCTTGCCTGGAAAATCCCATGGGCTGAGGAGCCTGGTAGGCAGCAATCCATGGGGTCCCGAAGAGTCAGACACGACTGAGCGACTTCACTTTCACTTTTCACTTTCATGTATTGGAGAAGAAAATGGCAACCCACTCTGGTGTTCTTGCCTGGAGAATCCCAGGGACGGGGGAGCCTGGTGGGCTGCAGGCTATGGGGTCGCACAGAGTCGGACACGACTGAAGCGACTTAGCAGTAGCAGAGATTACAATATGTGGAATCAAAAGAACTGTTTTGAGTCCTGATTCTATCCAAACCATTTCAGCTTCCTGCTCTTGGGTGAGTCATTTGTCAATTTCTTTATTTTTAAGGCTGATGTAGCAAAGATATTTTCAACTGCTGGGGAGTCAGCGCCCCTGACCCCCACATTATTCAAAGGTCAGCTGCAGTGTCATTGGTCTCATTTGCCACAGAGGCTGCTGGAATGTCACTTACCAATCTTTGGAGTGGACATCAGCATCCCTCACACACGGTAACCACCTTGAGGGCTGGGGCCAGGGCTGCTCTGGTTCTGAGCCAGGTCTGAAGTGCGCATCCTAAGTGGCACCCACCTCCCCAGTGGCGTTCTTACAAGGACCAACTGAGGTCTTACATATGAGAGGGTTGTATAATCTGTTAAACAATAAGTTTATCTGTGGGACTATGATTTTCCTAAAGGTCTCTCTAGTCTACAACAGCACACCTTACCCTAGAGTTAAGGACGGCAGGGGAGCCCTGTGTGACCAAGGAAATGAGGAACAGTGGAGTCCAGGGCTCATGTATGTGTCTCTGTGTCTGCATCCTCTTTTACATCCACGGAGAGTCCCAGGCCCAGCCATGCCTGCCCATGTTGCTCTCCATGGGCGATGCCACTCACCCGAGCTCAGCTTGCTTCTTCCGTGGCAAATTCCCGAGGACCCCACTTCTCCTGGAGGGCTGAAGCAGGAACCTGACCCAGAGCAGAGAGCAGATCTTCAAACCACAGGACCTGCCACTGTTTTAGGAAAGCAGACTGCAGGGGACCCCAGGACTCGGACTCCTGTCCTCCTGGGGGGAGTCACCCAAGCTCCTGGTCTAGCTAGCTATAGGGCCTGTCTGTGGCCAATCCGTTCCACCTGCCCTCAAGTGAGGGAGCTTCTTGCCCTTCCAACTCCACAACCTGGCATGCAGACCAAATGGATCAAATCTCACTCACCTGGGTGAGTCCCACCTCCTAAGAACACCGGAGCTTCCCTAGTATGGTGGTGACTCACTGTCCCCATGCTACACACACCTGTTTACACACAAACACACCACAGGGGCACCCACTTGCATTACCCACCCCAACCCAAACACATGCACCGCCATCCCCTATGCAAAAGGCACAACTCAAGACACGCCCCCTATCCCTCCTGCACACTTCACCCTACACATACCTAGCACCACACCTACCCTCACCTCCCCTGCACACTCCCACCTCCGCCCACCTCCTTCATACACATTCTCACCCCCACCCCGCCCCGCTCTTCCACGCACACTTTCACACCACAGCCTGCCTTTCTCGAAAAGAGCCGCGCAGCAGCAGGCGGGGAAGCTGTGAGGCGCTGGGGTCAGCCAGTTCTCGGAGGTGAGAAGGCAGCTCCGCGAACTCACTCCTTAACCGTGGCCCGAGAGCTGCCCCGGCTCCTCGGCAGGGGACGGGGTAGAGGGGGCTGGTGAGGGGGCCGAGGAGGACCAGGGGGAAGCAGGAGAGGAAGCGAAGGGGGAGCGGTGGGTGTCGGTGCCGAGATACGTGCGACCCCCAGGTACCCGCGAACTGAATCAGCCCCGCCAGCGCCAGCCTCGGAGATGCTATCCGGGCCGCTTTGTCCGCAAGGGTAAATTCGCGAGCGTCCAGCAACCCAGGGCTTCGGAAGATAAAGAAGAGGGAACAAAGCGGGTAGGGTCGAGGGAGCGAGGAGGTGGCTGATTTATGCCTTCACTTCAGCAAATGTTTTCGCTGCCATTAGCCTCGCCGAAGTGGAGGGTCGGAGAGACAGAGGCGCGGCAAGGACTCGCCTGCCCTGAGGGGGCGCAGTGACTGGAGCTGTTGCTGCTGGCCGCCGGCGTTCGAATCCTGCGCAATCCAGCCGCCCGCCCAACTCCCAACGGGAAGCCAGGCTTCTCTCAAAAAACACAGAGGAGGGGCTCACCTGGCCCTCGGTCACCTGGTCAGGTTGGGGATAAACTCCCCAAGCTCCAGCGGCACCCGGCTGAGCGCAGGCCCATGGTGGGGCAGGAGGTGGCGCCCCATCCCCAACTTCAGGACCAAATCAAAAGGAGGACACACGTTCCCTCCACCCACCTGAAACTGCCCTTCCTCATATTATCCTAATTACGATATTTTAAGTTTTCCTTAAAAAAAGGAAAGTAACAGAAAAGCACAGAACACACTTGTTTGGTTTCATTTTGCCTTCACAGCTTTAAACAGATCCCATTTGTGGAAGCTGTTTAGGAAACTGGGGAGGAGGAGGAAGAGGCCAAAAGCGCCAGCCCTGGTCTTAGTGTCTGAATCCTTCTCTCCCTGCCTTGAGAGTAGTTTCTCCCTACAACCAACCCCACAGGCAACCCCTAAATCCCAGCCTATGATCCCTGCTCCTTAACCCTTCCCTCCAGGCCTCAGGGGGCTCCAAGATAGTTCCTTGCTACCCTGATCCCAGCCATAAGGTTCAAATGACCATATGTTTGGCCAGCAGGCCCGGGAGGAGGCTCCAGGATGGGCCATTCAGAAATACCAACCAAGCACTTGGAATGTAAGAAATCCACCTCCCCTTCAGCCTCATCGCCAAAGTCCAAACCCTCCTTAGAAGATACTGCAGGTAAGGAAGTCGTAGGCAGACCCGAGCGCCTGCTCTGCCAGCCAGGAACAGGTCACAGGACCTCAGTCCAGGGAAAATTCAACAACAAAACGGGTGCAGGAGATGAGCCCCTAAAGCTTCAAAATAAAAATGTAAACACCTATTTCACCTCCAGCTATACAAATGAGTGTCCAACGCCTTGTGACCCCATGGACTGTAGCCTGCCAGGCTCCTCTGTCCATGGGATTTTCCAGGCAAGGATACTGGAGTAGGTTGCCATTTCCTTCTCCAAGGGATCTTTCCCACCCAGGGATCGAACCCTCTGCTCCTGAATTGCAGACAGATTCTTTACCATTGAGCCATCAGGGAAGCCTCCATACACATCAGTACAGAGCTTTAAAATGCTAACATGTAGTCCTGCAGACCAAGGGAGCCTGGATTGTGATTTTTCTCATGGGGCTCTTACTGAGAGGATCAGTGTTGGAAGACCAGGGATGAAGCTACTTTTGGGCACTTGCTGGTCTCAGGGTCTCACCTTAACTTTTGGCCCAGCCCTGTTCCACCTCTCCCAGCTCCATGCTCCCTGCAAGTTTTGCCCCTGCAAGTCCCAGTCCAACTCAGTTACCAAACCAACTCCATCTTTAGCTGCCTGCCTTAGCCAGGCCTTGATTTTAAAATCTCAATCCCAGACCCATGCGGACAGTCTGCAGCCCAAGTGGAATAAAGGAGCCCTGACAAGAAGGAGGTTTATGAGGCCTGAGTGCAAATCTCAGATCTCTCCCTGAGTCCCAGTGTAGTCCTGGGCAGGTCAGGGCCCGTCCCAAAGCTTCAGCAGTTAAATAAGTGGATTGGAAGAGAGGGGAATTAATTTGTCCTATGGAATTCCCAGTTTGTGGGGTGGGGAGAGAAATTACATACAGAACTCCTCCCCTGCAGTGGTACTCTCACTTTAATGAGAAAAAGAATTAAGACACTCTTGATTTTCCATTTGTTTAAGTGAACTTGGCATTTAGTACAGTGTACAGGAAGACAAGGACAGGCCACCACCAACACACACACACAGAGCAAAAACACTAGGAAAACTCCAATTTTAACCGCACCTTAAAAAGAAGCGTTATCATGACACCTTGGTTCCTTCTCAGCCATCCCAGCCACAGGCCAAGGAAAGGCTCATTAATAGCTCTAGGAAAGGCTGAGGGATAGGTTGGAGGAGATTCCCAGGGCTAACCTCAGCTTTTAAAGTGTCCACTCTGGCCAGTCACTTGCTGACATCTCCTTCTAAGAGTCTGGAGCTTATGGTTCTGGGTTTGATTTCTCCACCATCAAATTTTATGGCTTAAAAAAAATTCTCAGTGCTGTAAAGGGAACTCATTTCCAGATCCACTGGGAATAGGAGTAGGGGAAAGGACAGAGAGGTGCCTGCCCATTCAGGAGAGCTTGGAGACGCCCAAGAAAGACCGTGGATGGGACCGTAAGCAGAAATTCAAAGTGGACTGAATCAGCCTGGCCATTGAACAGGAGCCTTGGATACAATCTGCAATCTGTGGTCAAGAGAAGGTAAGATTTGAGGAAACACAACATCTTGGCCCTTTTTTCCCCCATCTGTGCAGTGGAGCTCATGGGGGATCGCTGGGAAGACCTAATGAATATTCTGAAAGTTGCTCTGTACATTAGAGTACAAGGGCTGTGTAGGAGGAAGGGGCATGTTCTCTGTCTTAAAGGCAGGCTTCTAAGGGCAAAAAGCAGGCTGATCCCACCGGCTGGCCCCTCTCCAGGCTGGTGGGCAGGCAACCCCTGCTGCGCTAAGTAATGAGCACAATTCCAACGCCAGTTCTACTCTGCTAGTGAGAAATCAAAGCCCAGTATTAGAGGCCATTTCTGGCTGGGCACCGATCGTGCCCAAATCCATCAAAGCCCTGGGCCTGGGGTTTCTTTTGGGGAAGGTGGAGGCCGGATGCTTTGTTAAGCAGGCAAGGCGGACCACCCCCAGCCTCCCAAGGGAGCCTACTCTGCAGCTCTGGAGAACTCCAGGCCAATCAGTCTTGTCTTTCTCCTGCCTACCCAGCCCCCCACCCTCAGTAATCTCGGTATTTATTCCTTATATCCTTGCCCTGCTGGTCAAAGACAGCTTCCCAAGACCCAATCCTGCCCGTGTGCCATTTACAGAGACTTCACCAAACCCTTCAATCACGTCCCCTCAGACACCCCAAAACCAGAAACCAACACCCCAGCCCAGCACCTCCCACATCCAACTGCCACTCTTTAAAACAAAGTTGGTCATTCAGCAGCCTGCCCCCTCCCCCATCATTACCTTCCAACTTCAAAACACTGCTTTAAATACCAGAGTCTGCCCAAATCATAATTAACGTGGATCAAATGATTGTGTCGTAACTTTACAACATAGGGCTAGGGGAAAAAAGGGGGGGGGGGGGATGTGCTAAAACCAAGTCCTCACTTGGGCCTGGGCCGTGGGAATCATTAATTCCGGAGTGAAGAATCTTTGACTGCAAGTTGCGGGGGCGGGGAGGCGGGGGTGGGAAGGTCGCGGGGCGGGGGCGGGGGGGGGGGCAGGAGGACGGCGGACGTCAACACCTCAGCGGAAGGTGCGGGGGTGGGGGGGGGGGGACGGCTGCGTCATCTGTCCACTTTCTGCACCAATTTTCCTGCCCCATTCTCAGCCTCAACTCAGAGGACTCTGCAGGATGCTGCCCTTCCCCACCCTACCTCGAAAGCCCGGTGCTTCGGTTCCGGAGAGAGAGCGAGAGAGGTGGATGGCTCCCGTGCGTCCACCCTGCTCCCCAGGAAGACTCAGCCCAGTCAGCCGCGCCGGACCCAGCTACAGACCAGCGAGACGTGTACACATCCACGGCGGAAGAGGCGGAATAGAAGCTTTAATTTTTAGTAGCCCACCGACTCCCTTAAAGCACCTTGGTGGGTCCAGAGTAGGAGCCTGGCGAGCGCACCCAGCCGACTCCCCAGACGGGGAGAATGTCAGTGATTGATTTAAAAAGAAACTAGGCAGATCGCTACGTACTCCTCTCCTCAACCACCAACACACAGAAAAAAAAAAAAAAATCTTCTAGACCCGCGAATCCCAAGATCTCGGGGAAAACTGTACGTGCAAGACTCAGCCCTATTCTCCTCGGTAACCAAACCGCTGCAAGCTGGCCTCATCCAGCTCGTGGAGCGGACCAGTGCTTCCCGTGCTCCCCAGGTTTCTCGCTCCCTCCTTCTAGTCTGCGGATTCCGGTCGGTGCCGCGCTAGGAGCTTGGGCGAGCAGGGACCTGGACTAGGAAGTTGCCAGCGAACCGGGAGCGAGCGCACACCTGGCCTGTGCAGCGACTGGGGGATTTTTTTTTTTTTTTTTTTACCAGCCGCTGCCAAGCACGCGCGGAACTCGGGGTCTCGTGGAGACCGGTCCTCCAGGAGGCGCACACCCCGACTCGGATACCATTCCAGGGAAAAGAAGCGACCGACCCCTCCTTTCCAAGTAGGAGCTAGAGGGCCTGCGCACCCCGCGCGAGATGGCTGCACCAATCGCCCACTTTGGTGGGGCAGAGAAATCTACCTTCGAACTTGGGCGCCCTTGCCTCTTTCCCTGCGCGCACTAACAGAGCGATGGACCACCTCAACTTCCGGGCAGAGTGAGGCGCCAGGGTTCCCTTGCCCCACTCCCCCATGCCCGATAGCTCCCTACCTGCTTGGCTCAGCCTCAGATCCCAGCAGAGCAGCAGCGCCAGCAGCAGCGCACCCCGCGCTCCGCTCCGGGCCCACATGCTCCCTCGGCCCGGCTCGGGCGCCTCTCCCCCGGGGCTCTCTCCCTGGCCCCAGCCTCGCCGCCGCCGTCTCCGCCGCCGCCGCCTCCTCCTCGCCGTCCTCCCCGGCGCCCGGTCGCGCCAGCTCGTGCCCTCCGTTGGGGCAGAGGCAGCCACGCTTCGCAGAGGGCTGCCGGGCGCTCGGAGCGCGGCGGGTGCCTGGCGTCCGCTCTCCAGTCAGGCTCCGGCGCGCCCCTCTCTGCACTCCCCCGGCTACGAGACTCGAGCGCTCTCCGGGTTCTCACGTCCTGGCTACGAAGTTGCACGACTGAAGGTTAGAGCGCTCAGCGGCGCTCGCAGCGGCTGACGCCGCGCGGTCCCAACCCCAGTAAGCGCCTTCCTGCGCCCAGTTGCTACCCGCAGCTCCGGCGTCTTCGCCGGCCCCAGCCTCCAGCCACGACGCCGAGCGCTGCCGCTCGCTCACCCTAGTGAGTCTTTGAGCTGAGGAGGACCAAGCACAGCCGGGGCGGGGCGGGGCCTTGGGTGGGCAGGGGCGGAGCCAGCGAGGGGCCTTTCGAGGGGGTGACCGACGGCTCCTTGGGCGCGGCCTCAGCGAAACTGGGGGCCCTTCAGGGAGGTCCTCGAGAGACGCTGGACCCGGAGCATTGGAAAACTCGGCCTCTGGATCGAAACTGGAAGCGGAGTCTGCCCAGTTTTCCTTTCCAGAAACTAAGGAAGTGTATTTTTGCACTTCCATTTGGCTTGGTTGTGTTAGCCTTCTCCTCTGATTAAACTCAGGACTCTGCCGTTTTTGGTTCCCTGATCTGTACTACTTAAAATCTATGTCCTCTACATGGGAAGGGGGTGGGGTGGGAGTTCTTTCCCAGAAAATGCTCCTTAAATGAGAAAAATCTCAATCCCTCAAGTCCCGGATTAAGTTGGAACTTACAGCTCTGTGAACTTGACTGTGGATCTGGATCATCCTGGTTAGCCCTACTTGTTGGCATGACCCTGGGCAAAACTGTTTGACCAGACCCGGCTGACCCTCCTGTAGCACCCAGCGCCTAGGATATTACCCCCATCCCAACTGACAATGGGGCACCAGGGAGCCATTTTTGGCTTGGTGTAAATTTGGGTTCTGCCCCTTGCCTGCTGTGTGACCTTGAACAAGTTACTTAACCATTCTGATACTTCATCATCTCCAAAATGGAGAAAAATGATAATACCAATTTTATAAGAGGGTGTAGAACTGTAGGGCTTCCCGGGTAGCCCTAGTGGTAAAGCACCCACTTGCCAATGTAGGAGACAAAAGAAACATGGGTTTGATCCCTGGGTCAGGAAGATCCCCTGGAGGAGGGCATGACAACCCACTCCAGTATTCTTGCCTGGAGAATCCCATGGACAGAGGAGCCTGGTGGGCTACAGTCCATAAGGGTCACAAAGAGTCGGACACACTGAAACGACATGGCACGGCACGGCAGAATTGAATTTTTAAAATATGTATGGAGGGAATTTCCTGGTAGTTCAGTGGTTAGGATTCTGTGCTTCCACTGCAGGGACATGGGTTCAATCCCTGGTCTGGATAAGACCCTACAAGCAGTGCAGCGTGCCTCCCAGGCCAAAGTACAGAAACTGCAGTACAAATGTCAATAATCTCTCCATCTTTCTTTCCAAGATCTCGCCTCTCAGTCAACCTGATTCCTGGTGGAAAATCCTGACCACCCAAGAGTGAGCTTTGGGGCATGAGGAGCCAGGTGGAGTTTGGGGGTTAGGCAGTATCTTGAGATTGAAACCCAGTGACACTAGAAGGGGTGGATCAGCTAATGCCTGCAAGGTCCTTCTATGGCCAGGCACCAGGTTAAGCTCTTCATATGCATCGCTTCAGTTAATGCTCACAAGTCTGGGAGGTCAGTACCATTTGTAATCTCATTTTACCTATGAAGAAATGGAGGCACAGAGACATGAAGGCATTTGCCCGAGATCACACAGCTTTGAGTGAATGAGTGGATGAGTCAAAGGGCAAGAGAGATAGGACTGGAAAGAAATGCTGAGCTGGGGATCCTCCACCCTCCTACCTCTTCTGGGGCTGGTGGGTGAGAAAGGACTGGCAGCCAGCAGGAATGCCCTTTCCTCTAGTCCTGGTCTGTTCACTACTTGGGGTTTTTCCAGAGCTGGGATCTGGAATCACTCCTCCAATACAGAGGCAGTGGCTGCTTCAAGAAGGGGTAAAGGAAGGCAGAGGGAGGTCCAGCCAGGCCAGTAGGGGGTAGGCTGGAATATGGTCAGTGCTCCCAGGATCAATTCCTAGATTAGCAGTGAAAGAACTTGGAGGCCAGAACTACAGGTTGGAAAGGGATTTTTTTGGGTGGGGGCAGGTAGAGAAGAAACAAGGGCCTGCCTCAGCTGTTTTCCCAGAGAACAGAGAAGGGCAGGACTGCCCAGGACTCCCGTCCATACAGACTGCCTCCACAGCTTGGGTCTGGAACATGTAAGGAAGGGGGTCGGTGGATCAGTTCACCTCCCCAGCCCTTCTTGGCCAGGCCCCCAGGATCAGAAGGGTGGGTATGGGGAAGTAGGACTCCCTGGGAAGAACTTAGGCCAACTAAGAAAGGCCCCCATGTGCAAAGACAGGTTGGTTATTTTTAGCTTGGCCCAGGCAAGGGCAGTAGGTGAGGGAGTCAATAGCTCTTCACACCCAGCCAGCCCCACCTAACCACAGAAGTACAAGCACACATACACACACCCACCCCTAGACAGTTACAGGCACACCTACAAAGATACACACACAAGCAAACATACAATGAAAATAATCAAGTGCAAAATGACCCAGAAACATCACAAAGGCACCCACCTGCAGAGAGGCCCACATACTTAAAACATAAGATTTTAAAAATCTTGTCACAGACACACACACAGGCGTGCAAATCCAAAAGTACAAATACATTCTTAGGCAGATGACACTAAAGACAAA
Source organism: Bos grunniens (assembly GCF_055505025.1). NCBI lineage: Eukaryota > Metazoa > Chordata > Mammalia > Artiodactyla > Bovidae > Bos > Bos grunniens. The sequence goes on from NC_141192.1 coordinate 18,865,411, forward strand.
TAGATAGTTAGATACTTAACTTCCACCAGGCAACACATATAGGTACATGTACTGAGGCTCAGCATCTGACTGTCAACCCCTGGCACAGGCACAAGGTCAAGTACATTTTGCTAGATAACTCAGCGGGAACCTCAGTAGAGCCTTGGCAGGCAGGGACCACAGGACAGGCATGCTCTCTCTTAAGCAGAAGACCAATATGATATTGGACATTTTTCAAAAAAGTTCCAGTGCACAGGACTCCGCTGTTTAGACAGTAATTGCACCAGGCAGGCCCTTCTAGTCCTGGTGTCAAATTTCATGACTTTAATTCCTAACTGGAGGGAAGGGGTCTTGGAGATGGGGGTTGGGCAAGCAAAAGGAGAGCAGTCCATTCCTCTTATTCTGTTGATCCTCATCCCATTTCCCCTGATCCTAGAAATATGCCCATTGGAGGTCCTGGACCCTTCTTTGCTTCCAGGACTCCTGCATGGGGGTAGGAGACTTACCACATTGGGATTCCTCCATAACTCCTCTGTACCCGCTCCCCTGCCGTTCCAGTGTCTGGGAGAATGTCCCTTCCCCAGACACCTGCAGTTAAATAACCACTGGGGGTGTGGCTCCCCCCCCCACCCCGCCTGGGCATCTTCAAGTGCCAGCCCTCAACTGGGGGGCAGCAAAAAGACTTCAGAGGGAGTCACACTACCCTGAGCTCACACCTTTCCCCAGAATGGGTGAAGAATGGGTAAGGTCCTGGCCCTGGGATGACACATTGGAATATCTGGATTAACACCAGGGTGTTCCCAAACCCAGTGCCGTCAGACTCACAGTGAAGAGGTCTTGTTGTGAGTTAAGAAAGAGGGTGAGGGACTTCCCTGGTGGTCCAGTGGTTAAGACTCTATGCTTTCAGTGCATGGGGCCCGGGTTGGACCCCTGGTTGGGGAAATAAAATCCCACATGGCATGGCCAATAAATAAGTAAATAAATAAAAGAGGCTTGGAGGCCAGAGCCCCCTTTTCTTGCTCACCATGATATATCCAGCACCTCAGACTCCTGCATGTATATAAACATGCATAAATATTGGTTGAGTGGATGCATCAGTGAGGCTGGGGAAGGGTTACTGGTTAAAGGGCCCACAGCTTTGCCAGATGAGCCCTGGAAGGAGCCTCCCACCTCCCCTCCATTTCCTAGGGGGTTGTACAGGGCCTAAGGTTGGAGGTGGGACAGACATTGGGCAATGCAGTTGCTTTGAAATCGGTCTCAGAGCTAGTTTTGACCCTTAGCGGGGTCTGTAGTGCTTCCTTGGGTTACCCTCATTTATCCCAAATCAGGAGAGAGCATCAGAGACAGTTCTGGAATCTGGAGCTGAGCCGATGGATGAACACCAGACGGGGGGCTGCTCTTTTTACCTGCTGGGAGAACTGGGGTTGGCTGCTGAGCCTTTCCAAGCATCAGTTCCATCAGTTTTAAAATGGGAACAATAACTAGCTCGTGGGATTAAAAAGAATATACAGAAAGCCCCTAATCTGGCTGAATACACGCCACCTATTTTATAATAAGGAGCAGCTGTCCGGGGTTCCCTGCAGGCGTGGCTAGTGGCTTTGGTTGGCGGCTTCCCCAGGCGGCCGGTACCGCTGTGCTCCAAGGCGCCACTAGGCGGCGCGCTGCAGCTCACACCGCCTCCGTAGCTGCTTCGGCTTGCTTCCTAAAGCGATGGGTCTGGAATGGAGATGCGCTCTGGCTTCTACCTTGGGGCCGCCCAAGAGTGGGTTTCCATTCCAGGGTGTCTGGGGAGGGGGCTCTCAGACCACTCTGTTTGCAAAATTTTAGGTGGGAAGTCTTGGGGATGAGTTCATAATCCCTCCCCTGACCCTTCAAGGCCGGGATGGACTCCAAACGCCTGGATCTTGCTGACAACAACCTTATGAGCTAGGGACTGTTCCTACCTCATTTATCAGATGAGGGAAATGAGGCACAGAGAGGTAATTTGCCCGAGGGAGCAGACAGCTAGTAAACGGGACCCTGGAGATTCAAATCCAGGCAGACTGGATCTCAAGCTTGTACTATATTTTTTTTAAATCAAGGTAACATAACATTTACGATTTTAACTATTTAAAGTGTACAATGTAGTATCTTTTAGTATCTTCACATTGTTAGGCAGTGATCACCACCATTTCATCACCCCAAAAAGAAACCACATACCATTAAGCAGTCACTCCCTATGCTCCCCTCCCTTTCCCCTGCCCCTGGCAACCGGACAACCAGACTTTCTGGCAACCAGACTTTCTGTCTCTATGGATTTTCCTGTTCTGGGAATTTCATATAAATGCAATCACACGCTATACAGGACTTCCCTGTAGTTCAGATGGTAATGAATCTGCCTGCAATGCAGGAGATCTGGGTTCAATCCCTGGGTCAGGAAGATCCCCTGGAGAAATGGCAACCCACTCCAGTATTCTTGCCTGGAAAATCCCATGGACAGAGGAGCCTGGTGGGCTACAGTCCGTGGGGTTGCAAAGAGTCAGACACGACTGAGCGACTAACGCACACACACACTATTTGGCCTGAGTCATCAAGACTGGGCTCTTAACCTCTCTACTGAATACCGTGACAACCCTCCACCTCCTCCCCCACTCCATATGCATCTTTTCTCTTACCTCTAGGAGAGAGCCTTCTCCCTGGAATTCAAGCAGTGTAAGCAGTCATGCACAAAAGCTTTAGGGTCAGAAAGATTCGGATTCAAATCCTGGCTCTGTCTTGCACAATTTTCTCCACTATTGCCTTCTCAAAATTCTTTGTTATTGTTACTTAAAAAAAAAAATCAAAATTTTAGAACAGTTTTAGATTTATGAAAAATTGCATAGCACAGAAAGTTCCCATAGTCCTTCATCCCTCTTTCCCCTAATATTAATAACTTACGTTAGTGTGGTGGATTTGCTATAATTAATGAACCAATATTGAAATACTATTATGAACTAAGATTCATTTAGATTTCCTTAGCATTTACCTAATGTCCATTTTCTGTCCTAGGATCCCACATTACACATAGTAGTCAGGACTCGAAGGGATCCTCTAAGAGTTTCTTAGGTTTTCTTTGTTTTTGATGATCTTGACAGTTTTGAGTATTATTCATCAGGTATTTTGCAGAATATCCCTCAGTTGGGATTTGTCTGTCTTGAAGTTCTTAATAATTTTTGAATGAGGATCCCTGTTCCAAATAACTCTGCATTGGGTCCAGTAAATTGTGCAGTATGTCCTGCTTGTGGGTTATGGGGCATAGAAAAAGCAGGTGAAGACAGAGCTGGAACAGGCTGCTGACTGAGACTACCATGCCTGGGGTCTGCCTGCAGTGGTGGAGGGGGTTTCCTTAGTGTTCTGAAGGGGTCGTGTTGGGGATTAGACCCGGGGGTGAGAAGGAAAAGGTAAACATGAAAGACGAATGCCTTCTGGGCAGAGGGAGCATGGTGAGCGAGGCCTAGGATCAGGAATGTGGACGGTGTGTTTGGGAGTAGCTGGGTCCAGGTGCTGATGTGGTGAGTCAGAGGTGCCTGTGGAGTTCCCAGTATATAGCTGTGACCGCAGCACCAACCAGTCCTTACAGGAGGGGTTGCCGTCTTGAAAAGTAAAAAGGCCAGCTAATGAAATTGCAGCAAGCCAGACACCGTGCCAAGGGTACTGCGTGAATTGGTTCCTTCAATCTCCATGATAACCAGTGAGTTGATGCAATGATTATCCCCACTTTAACAGGAAAAGTGTGACAGGTTTTCCTGCTTAGCTAGAGATGGAGGCCAGATTCAAACCCAGGAAGCCTGGTGCCAGAGCCTGCATGCCCAACACATCTCCTGGATGTAGTTTTTTGTTTGTTTTTAAATCTTAACAACGTAATTTTTCATTGTTCATTTCTATTTTTCTTGGAGGTAGGTGTTAAACATGGGCCCATTAAATGGAAACTGGGGCTCTGAAAGGGAAAGGGACATGCCTAAGGTCAGCTGGTAAGTACTGACTCTGAGCTTTAAACCCACATTATTATGACCAGGCCATGCTACCAGCCTCTTCCAGTTCTTCTCTGGAATTTCAGTAGGAAATTATCCATACAGAGGGAAGAGGGTACAGTCTAACAGGGTATAGACTAAAATAGCAAGATAGACCTTTTAAACTTTCTCATACTCTTTTTTTTTTTTTTTAATAAACATTCCAATTTAAATGTATTCAGGTAAGCACCAAGGTACTTTGCCTAAGAAAAACATCAAGGCACTTCATATTTGTTTTAAAACTATGGAATACAGCCCTTGGCATATAAAAATGCCTTTTGCTATTTCAAAGATGTCTAATTTCCCATACAGATGGCCAATAGGCACATGAAAAGATGCCTAACATCGCTGATTACCAGGGAAATGCCAATCAAAACTGCAATGAGGTACTGTCTCACACTGGTCAGGATGGCCGTCATCAAAAAGTCTACAAATAACAAATGCTGCAGGGGGTGTGGAGAAAAGGGAACCCTCCCACACTGTTGGTAGCCATGTAAACTGCTGCAGCCGCTATGGAAAACAGTATGGAGTTTCTTCAAAACACAAAAATAGAGCTACCATATGATCCAGCAATCCTAATCCTGGACATATATCCTGACAAAACTATAATTTAAAAAGATACATGCACTCCTCTGTTCATAGCAGCACGATTTACAATAGCCAAGACAAGGAAACAACATAAAGATCCAACAACAGATGAATGGGTAGAGAGGATATGGAATACATATACAATGGGATATTATGCAGCCATAGAAAGAATGAAATAATGCCATTTGCAGCAACACGGATGGACCTAGAGATTACAATACTAAGTGATGTAAGTCAGAAAGAGAAAGATAAACACCATGTAATATCACTTATATGCAGAATCTAAAATACGACACAAATGAATACGTCTATGAAACAGAAACTCACAGACATAGAGAGCAGACTTGTGGGTGCCGAGGGGGAGAGGGCCGGGAGAGGGGAGGACTGGGAGTCTGGATTAGCGGCAGCAAACTCTTACATACAGGATGGATAAGTTTCCTGTATAGCACAGGAAACGATATCCAATAGCCTGTGATAAGCCATAATGGAAAAGAATATGGAAAAGAATGTATATGTGTATAACTGAATCACTTTGCTGTATAGCAGAAATGAACACATTATAAATCAACTATATTTCACTAAAAATTAAAAAAATAAGAAACCCCAAATAGTCTAATTTCAGAATTGCTCATATAATAAGGACAGTTAACCAAATTAAACACAATATTTAAACTATCTAGAAATTACAATATAACGTAAATAATTCACTCACTGAGATTAATATTCTAGAGAATAGCAAGGAGAGATAAGAAGGCCTTCTTAACTGAACAAGGCAAAGAAATAGAAGAAAACAATAGAATGGGAAAGACTAGAGATCTCTTCAGGGAAATTGGAGATATTGAGGGAATATTTCATGAAAGGATGGGCATGATAAAGGATAGAAGTGGTAAGGACCTAAGAGGAGCAGAAGAGATTAAGCAGAGGTGGCACGAAAACACAGAAGAACTGTACCAAAAAGGTCTAAATGACCAAGATAACCACGATGGTGTGATCACTCACCTAGAGCCAGACATCCTGGAATGCAAAGTCAAGTGGGCCTTAAGAAGCATTACTACGGACAAAGCTAGTGGAGGTGATAGCAGTCCAGTGGAGCTATTTCAAATCCTAAAAGATGATGCTATGAAAGTGCTACACTCAATATGCCAGCAAGTTTGGAAAACTCAGCAATGGCCACAGGACTGGAAAAGGTCAGTTTTTATTCCAATCCCAAAGAAAGGCAATGCCAAAGAATGTTCCAACTACTGTACAATTGTGCTCATTTCATACAAAAATCCTTCAAGTTAGGCTTCAGCAGTACATGAACTGGGAAATTCCAGATATACAAGCTGGATTTAGAAAAGGCAGAGGAACCAGAGGTCAAATTGCCAACATTCATTGGATCATAGAGAAAGCAAGGGAATTCCAGGAAAAAAAACTAGTTCTGCTTCATTGACTATGCTAAAACCTTTGACTGTGTGAATCACAATGAACTGTGGAAAATCCTTAGAGATGGGAATACCAGACCACCTGACCTGGCTCCTGAGAAACCTGTATGCTGGTCAAGAAGCAACAATTAGAACTGGACATGGAACAATGGACTGGTTCAATACTGGGAAAGGAGTACGACAGAGCTGTATATTGTCGTCCTGCTTATTTAACTTCCATGCAGAGTACATCATGCAAAATGCTGGGCTGGATGAATCACAAACTGGAATCAAGATTGCCGGGAGAAATATCAACAACCTCAGATATGCAGATGATATCACACTAATGGCAGAAAATGAAGAGGAACTAAAGAGCCTCTTGATGAAAGTGAAAGAGGGGAGTGAAAAAGCTGGCTTTAAGCTCAACATTCAAACACCTAAGATCATGACATCCTGTTCCCTCACTTCATGGCAAATAGATGGAGAAAAAACAGAAACAGTGACAGATTTTATTTTCTTGGGTTCCAAAATCACTGTGGAAGGTGACTGCAGCCATGAAATTTAAAGATACTTGCTCTTTGGAAGAAAAGCTATGACAAACCTAAACAGTGTATCAAAAAGCAGAGACATCACTTTGTCTACAAAGGTCGGTATAGTCAAAGCTATGGTTTTCCCAGTAGTCTGGTACACATGTGAGAGTTGCAACATAAAGAAGGCTGAGCACTGGAGAACTGATGCTTTCAAATTATGGTGCTGGAGAAGTCCTTTGGGCAGCAAGGAGATCAAACCAGTCAATCCTAAAGGAAATCAACCCTGAATATTCATTGGAAGGACTGTTGCTAAAGCTTTAATATTAATACTTTGGCCACCTGATGTGAAGAGCTGACTAATTGGAAAAGACCCTAATGCAGGGAAGGATTGAAGGCAAAAGGAGAAGGGAGTGGCAGAGGATGAGGTCAGATAGCATCACCGACTCAACAAACATGAGTTTGAGCAAACTCTGGGAGATAATGAAGGATAGGGAAGCCTAGCATGCTGCAGTCCATGGGGTCACAAAGAGCTGGACATGACTTAGTGACTGAATGACAACAACTTTATTTACAACACACCATCTTGATACTTGTAATTCTGTAAAGCTTTCATTTGGGCAAAAGTAAGACCACTTAAGTTATAGCAGTTTCTTAAACTAAGACTGAGGAAGAATTCAAAATGAACTTGGAAGAGAGACAAAAATCCCTGTTTCTTGCTGTGGTTTTGAATTTTTAGGAGCAGTTTCCTTTGAAGCCTAAAGATAACTCACTATTGTTTTCGGGACATACACCAAAGAAACTCTTCAGTGGAAAGGATTCTTGAGGTTTAGTATACGAGCTTCCCCAGGAGCGGGAAGAAGAGGTACCTGAGTTGTGAACTCTGTCCCCTGGGATGTATTGACAAGAAAGATCTTAATTGGAGGGGGAAGCAAAGAAAGGAAAGCCCATAGGAAAGGAGAGGGTGTATAAAAGGGAAGGGGTAGTGAAAATCTTTCCTTATGAGGAGCATTCCTTGTCAGATCCTCTAATCCTCTGCTCTTCCTGCAATATCAGCCATCAACTCTTCTGGTCCCCTCTGTTCTGCATTTTTGCTATAAAATCGATTTCACTCTGAACTATGAAGTTGGACCTATTAGCCTTTCATTGTTTGCTTCTAGAGTTGCTGTTCCTGATTTTTTTTAATTTAAATGTATTTATTTTAATTGGAGGCTAATTACTTTACAATATTGCATTGGTTTTGCCATACATCCACATGGTTCCTGATGATTCTTCATCATTGCTGACATCTTTTAGCAGGACTTGAGGCTGTCAGTGGGAAGGCCTACACATATTCTATCTCAACATGGCTAAGCTTTTTGAGAATTTTACCTTTTCTTTCTCACAGCATAATAACCGAGATTCATTCCAGGGTGCTGTGGTGCTGTGGTAATGGAAGTTCATTCCCTGTGATGGTTGAAGAGGATTAATTATTTGAACACTCTCTAATTTGTTTGTCCATTCACTTATGATGTACATTTGGATTGTTTCCCATTTTAGTCTAGTATGAATAATGCTGCTAAAAATATTCTTCAGCAGTTATTTCGTGGACATATATTTTTATTTTTCAGCAGGAAATGTATAGGAGTGAAATTGTTGGATCATCAGGTAAGTATATGTATAGTTGTATACAAAACTGCCAAAGCAGTTTTCCAAAATTACTGTAACATTTTATATTCCTACTTTCAATGGATGAGAGTTCCAGCTGTCCTTCACCAGCATTTGATACTGTCTGGCTTTCTAGCATTAGCCAGTGGGTGTGAAGTGGCATTTCAGTTTGGTTTTAATTGGCACTTTCCTGAGGATTAGTGATGCTAATCACTTTTTTATGTGCTTACTAACTCTTTGTATATTTTCTTTCATGAAGGATCTGTTCAAACTGATTGCTCAAGTTTTATTGAGATGTTTGTCTTTTTATTACTGATTTGTAGGAGTTCTTTAAACATTCTCCGTACACAACTTTTGTCAGGCATATGTGTTCTGAGTACTTTTTCCCAGCCTATAGCTGCTTTCTCATTTTGTAAAATGTGTTTCAGAGAGCCAATGTTTTAAATTCATAAAGATCAATTCTATACTTTTTGTTTTCTTTTATGGTTACTGCCTTTTGTGTCATAAAGATATTCTGTTTCCTTTCAGAAGTTTTATAGTAATTAGCCTTTTTGTTTAAGTCTGTCCATATCCAATTTTTAAAAATGTATAATGTGAGGTTGCGGTTGAGCTTCACTTTTTTTTCTTGTATGATTATCCAGTTGTGCCAGCACCATCCTTTTGAAAAGACTTTCCTTTTCCCATTGAATTGCTTTGCCCCTTTTATCAAAATCAAGGGACTGTATAAATGTGAATCTATTTCTAGATCCTTTATTCTGTTTCATTAATCCATTTGCCTATCCTTACCCTAATATCACACCATCTTTAGCACTATAAGCTTATAGTTAATCTTTAAGCCCTCTAGCCCTGTTCACCGGAGAAGGCAATGGCACCCAACTCCAGTACTCCTGCCTGGAAAAATCCCATGGACGGAGGACCTGGAAGGCTGCAGTCCATGGGGTCGCTGAGGGTCGGACATGACTGAGCGACTTCACTTTCACTTTTCACTTTCATGCATTGGAGAAGGAAATGGCAATCCACTCCAGTGTTCTTGCCTGGAGAATCCCAGGGACGGGGGAGCCTGGTGGGCTTCCGTCTATGAGGTCACAGAGTCGGACACAACTGAAGTGACTTAGCAGCAGCAGCAGCAGCAGCAGCAGCCCTGTTCACATTTTCCAATATGATTTTGGTCTTCTAGATCTTTAGCATTTCATTTAGAGTCACCTTGCTAATTTCTGTACCAAAGCCATTGGGATTTTTGAATATATAAATCAATTTAAAGGGAACTGACATCTTGATACTGAGTTTTCCAATCAACAAACAGGCATATCTCTCCATTTTCTTAATTTCTTTCAGCATTGTTTTATAGTTTTCAGTGTAGAGGCTTTGTACATTTTTATTAAATATCTTTCTATATATTTTATGGATTTTTGGCTATTAAAATATTTTAAATCTCATTTTTATTTCATTTTCTAATTGTTTGGTTAAAAATACGATTGACTGGATAACCACAATTGTGTGACCACTCACCTAGAGCCAGACATCCTGGAGTATGAAGTCAAATGGGCCTTAAGAAGCATTACTATGAATAAAACTAATGGAGGTGATGGAATTCCAGCTGAACTATTTCACATCCTAAAAGATTATGCTGTTAAGGTGCTGCACACAATATCCAGCAAGTTTGGAAAATTCAGCAATGACCACGGGACTGGAAAAGGTCTGTTTTCATTCCAATCCCAAAGAAAGGCAATGCCGAAGAATACTCAAACTACTGAACAATTGTACTCATTTCACATGCTAGCAAGATAATGCTCAAAATCCTTCAAGCTGGGTTTCAGCAGTACATGAACTGAGGGTTTCCAGATGTACAAGCTGGATTTAGGAAAGGCAGAGGAAGCAGAGATCAAATTGCCAATATCTGTAGGATCAGAGAAAAAGCAAGGGGATTCCAGAAAAGCATCTACTTCTGCTTCATTGACTACGCTAAAGCCTTTGACTGTGTGGATCTGAACAAACTGTGGAAAATTCTTAAAGAGATGGAAATACCAGACCACCTTACCTGTCTCTTGAGAAACCTGTATGCAGGACAAGAAGCAACAGTTAGAACTGGACATGGAACAAAGGACTGGTTCAAAATTGGGAAAGAAATACATCAAGGCTTTATATTGTCACCATGCTTATTTAACTTCTATGCAGAGTGCATCATGTGAAATGCCAGAATGGATGAATCACAGGCTGGAATCAAGATTTCTGGGAGAAATATCAGTAACCTCAGATACGCAGGTGACACCACTCTAATAGCAGAACGTGAAGGGAACTAAAGAGCTTCTTGATGAAGGTGAAAAGAGGAGAGTGAAAAGGCTGGCTTAAAACTCAACATTCAAAAAACTAAGATCACGGCATCCAGTCCCATCACTTCATGGCAAAAAGATGGGGGGAAAAAGGAAACAGTGACAGACTTTATTTTCTTGGGCTCCAAAATCATTGAGGATGGTGACTGCAGCCATGAATTAAAAGATACTTGCTCCTTGGAAGAAAAACTATGACACACCTAGACAGTGTATTAAAAAGCACAGATATCACTTTGCCAACCAAAGTCCATATAGTCAAAGCTATGGTTTTCCCAATAGTCTTTCTTGTACAGATGTGAGAATTGGACCATAAAGAAAGCTGATCCCTGAAGAATTGATGCTTTCAAACTGTGGTCTAGAGAAGACCCTTGAGAGTCCCTTGGACAGCAAGGAGATCAAACCAGTCAATCCTAAAGGAAATCAACCCTGAATACTCACTGGGAGGATGGATGCTGAAGCTGAAGCTCCAATATTTTGGCTACCTATGTGAAGAGCCAACTCATTGGAAAAGACCCTGATGCTGGGAAAGACTGAAGGCAGGAGGAGAAGAGTATGGCAGAGGATGAGATGGTTGGATGGCATCACTGATTCAATGGACATGAGTTTGAGCAAACTCAGGGTGATCGTGAAGCACAGGGAAGCCTGGCGTGCTGCAGTCCATGGGGTTGCACAGAGTCGGACATGACTGAGCATCTGAACAATAGCAACCACTGACTTCGTATGTTGATTTGTGACTTACTAAATTGACTCATTTGAACTCATTGTTCTCTTCTCAATTCCTCTGTATTCTGTACATACACATCCTGCATGTGTGCTAAGTCGCTTTAGTCGTGTCCAGCTCTTTGCAACTCTATGGACTGTAGCCCACCAGGCTCCTCTGTTCATGGGTTTCTCCAGGCAAGAATACTGTAGTGGTTGCCATACGCTTCTCCGGGGGATCTTCCGAACCCAGGGATCGAACCCGTGTCTCTTATGTCTCCTGCATTGGAAGGTGGGGTCTTTACCTCTACCGCCACCTGGGAAGCCCACAGAAACATATTTATTATCTATGAATAAAAAGCATTTTATTCATTCCTTTCCAGTATTTATGAGTTGTATTTATTTCTCTTGTCTTATTGTACTGGCTAAAATCTACAGTACAATGTTAAGCAGAAGCGGTGTGATGGACAAGTTTACAGAGGAACTGAGCAATGCATCAGCCAATAGGATCTGATCGATATTGTAAAATAGTAGCATATTATATAGGTAGATGGTAAAACACTCCATCTCAAACAGTAAAATACACATTCTTTGAAGTGTTCATGGAAAATTCACAAAAATATACCATATCCTAGACTATAAAATTAATCTCAATGAAAAGAATTGAAATCATAAAGAGTCTGAAATCTGACCACAATGGAATCGAACTGGAAATCAATAACAAGAAAAAAAAAAAAACAGGAAAATCTCCTAACACTTGCAAATTAAATAATTACATAATATGTGGTTCAGTCAGGAAGTTTCAAAATAAATTTTAAAAGGACTTAGAACTGTGATAAGGAAAGTACACAATATCAAAATTTCTGAAATGCATCTTAGTGTTGAGAAGGAAATTCATCATACTGAACGCTTACATTGGTAGAAAGAAAAGGTTCTCAAATCAATTTCATTTAGTTCAAAACATTGTCTAATTTCCCATGGGATTATTCTTTGACCCATGAATTATTTATGTGTGCTGTTTAATTTCCAAATATGCAGTGTTTTCCAGATACCTTTTGTCATTAATGTTTAATTTACTCAAATGTGGTCACAGAGCAAACTTTTCATGGTTTCAATCCTTTAAAATTTATTAGAATTTGTTTTCTGGATGATCTATCATGATGAATATGCTATATGCATTTGTAAATAATGTGCATTCTGTGATTGTTAACTGTAATATTCTAAAAATGTCAATTAGGTAGTGTTAGTTGAAAACAACTAACAAATTGATAATTTTGTTTGAATCTATATCCTTACAAAAATTTTAATCTCATTATTCCATCAAATGGTGAAAGAATAGTGTTAAAATATTCTTATATAATTTCTCTACTTCTTCCTTTAATTTTGTGAATATTTGCTTCATGTCTCTTGAAGCTCTATTATTAAGAACCTAGACATTTAGTAGTATCATGTCTTCTTGATGACTGACCATTTATCTTAATGTAATATCTCTCTTTATTGCTGATAATAGTTTTTGTTTTGAAGGCTATTTATCTGATATGAATATCAGTTCAGTTCAGTCGCTCAGTCGTGTCCAACTCTTTATGACCCCATGAATTGCAGCACGCCAGTCCTCCCTGTCCATCATCAACTCCCGGAGTTCACCTTAACTCATGTCTATCAAGTTGGTGATGCCATCCAGTCATCTCATCCTCTGTCGTCCCCTTCTCCTCCTGCCCCCAATCCCTCCCAGCATCAGAGTCTTTTCCAATGAGTCAACTCTTCGCATGAGGTGGCTAAAGTACTGGAGTTTCAGCTGTAGCATCATTCCTTCCAATGTACACCCAGGACTGGTCTCCTTTAGGATGGACTGGTTGGATCTCCTTGCAATCCAAGGGACTCTCAAGAGTCTTCTCCAACACCACAGTTCAAAAGCATCAATTCTTCGGCACTCAGCTTTCTTCACAGTCCAACTCTCACATCTATACATGACCACTGGAAAAACCATAGCCTTGACTAGACGGACCTTTGTTGGCAAAGTAATGTCTCTGCTCTTGAATATACTATCTAGGCTGGTCATAACTTTTCTTCCAAGGAGTAAGCGTCTTTTAATTTCATGGCTGCAATCACCATCTACAGTGATTTTGGAGCCCCCCAAAATAAAGTCTGACACTGTTTCCACTGTTTCCCCATCTATTTGCCATGAAGTGATGGGACCAGATGCCATGATCTTAGTTTTCTGAATGTTGAGCTTTAAGCCAACTTTTTCACTCTCCTCTTTCACTTTCATCAAGAGGCTTTTTAGTTCCTCTTCACTTTCTGCCATAAGGGTGGTGTCATCTGCATAGCAACAATAATTTTTCTTACATGTTAAGAAAACTTGTTTTATATGGTAGAGTACAAAATTGATAATAAAAAGTTACATTTGAGCAATAAGAGAAAAGGCAAATAAATCAATGTGAATTTAGATTCATTGTACATATGGATCATAGCATATAGTTAAAAAATTTAGATGGCTTTACTGAAATATGATTGATATATAATAAACTTCATTTTTAAAAACTACATCTAGTTGACATATAAAAATGTATTCATTCTGGAGAGATATATGTGAAGCCCACATTATAATCAGGATTGTAACTCTATCCATCACTCCTGAAAGTGTCCTCATGTGACTTTGTAATCTTCTCCGCCCACCCTACTCTGTCCTCTCTATCACTGCCAAGCAAACACCAATTTGTTTTCTGTCACTGCAAGTTAGTGTGAAGTTTCTACAGTTTTATAAACATGGAATCATACAATATATACTCTTCTTTTGTCTGGTTTCTTTCATTCTGCATACTTATTTTGAGATTCATCCATGTGTTGAATATATCAATCGCGTATTCCTTTTTATTTCTGAGTAGTATTATGTTGTACGGATTTACCACAATTTATTTATCCAACCACCTGCTGATGGGCACTTGGGTTGTTTCCAATTTGGGGCTTTTACAAATAAAATTTCCATGAACATTTGTGTCCAAGTCTTCATATTTAATATATGCTTTTATTTTCTCTTGGGTAAATATTTTGGAATGGAATACCTGGATTATACTATTGGTGAATATTAAACTTTTAAGATATCGACAAACTGTTAGTTTTCCAAAGTGGTTGCACCATTTTACATTCCCATCAGCAGTGCATGAGTGTTCCAGTTCCTTCACATTCTTGCCAATGTTTGGTACGGTCAGCCTCTTGAAGTTTAGCCATTTTAACAGGTATGTAGTAATATGTCATTGTGCGATTAATTTTTATTTCTCTAATGACTAATGATATTGAGCATCTTTTCATGTACTTTTTGTATCATCTTTGATGAAAGATCTGTTTAAATCTTTCATCCATTTTTCAGTTGGTTATTTCTTTTTTTTATTGCTGAGATTTGATATTCTAGGTATTAAGTCCTTTATCAAGTATAAACTTGAAAATTTTATTATCAGAATTTTATTATTAGCAAAACTGCCTTTTGTTTCTTCTTGCCTGATTTTACTGGAAAGAATCTGTATAATATTTTTCTCCTCCAAGCTTTATCGAGATACCATTGATATAAAGCATTGTGTACGTTTAAGGTGTATAACATATTGATTGATACCTTTATGCATTACAAAATGATAACCACCTCCATCATGTCACATAGTTACCATTTCTTTTTGTAGTGGAACATTTAAGAGCTATTGAGCAATTTTTAAGTACATAATACTGTATTAGGAACTATAATCACCATGTTAGACATTAGATCTCCAGAACTTATTTGTCTTATAACTGGAAGGTTGCACCCTTTGACCAACATCTCTCCATTCCCTCCGCCCCATGTCCCCTGGCGACCACCACTCTTCTTTGTTTCTATGAGTTTGGCTTAATTAGTTTCCACATATAAGTGAGGTCATAAAACATCTGTCTGACTGGCTTATTTCACTTAGCATAATAGCCTTAAGATTCATCCACATTGTCACAAATGGCAGGATTTCCTTTTTC
The DNA here is from genome assembly GCF_055505025.1 of Bos grunniens. Lineage (NCBI taxonomy): Eukaryota > Metazoa > Chordata > Mammalia > Artiodactyla > Bovidae > Bos > Bos grunniens. Next base: position 18,880,602 of record NC_141192.1, read on the forward strand.
TCGTGACTGAATAACATTCCATCATATATACATATAAGGGTTCCCTTTTCTCCACATCATTGTCAGTACTTGTTATCTTGTCTTTTTGACAATAGCCATTCTAACAGGTGTGGGGTGATAGCTCACTGTGATTTTGATTTGCATTTCTTTCATAATTAGTAATGTTGAACACCTTTTTATGTACTGATTGACTATAGTCTTCTTTAGGGGCTCCCCTGGTGGATCAATCATAAAGAATCCTCCTGCAATGCCAGAGACTGTAATGCAGGAGATCCAGGTTCGATTCATGGGTTGGGAAGGTCCCCTAGAGAAAGACATGACAACCCACTCCAATATTCTTGCTAGGGAAATACCATGGGCAGAGGAGCTTGGTGGGCTACAGTCCATGGGGTTGCAAGAGTCGGACACAATTTAACAATAAAACCATCACTACCCCCACCACCATGTCTTCTTTAGAAAACTGTCTATTTGGTTTCTCTGCCCGTTTTTAAATTGTGGGTTTTTTTTTTTTTTTTTTGCTATTGAGTTATATGAGTTCTTTTTATATTTTAGCTACTAACCTCTTCTCAGATATATGATTTTCAAATATTTTCTCACATTTCATAAGTTGTCTTTTCATTTTGTTGATTTCTTTCTTTTGCTGTGCAGAAGCTTTTTAGTTTGATGTACTTAATGTAGTCACACTTATTTTTGCTTTTGTGGCTTGTGCTTTTGGTCTCACACCATAAAAATCATTGCCTGGCCTGTGTCGAGGAGCTCTTCCCCTGAGTTTCCTTCTAGGAGTTTCAGTTTGGGTTCTTATATTCAAGTCTTAATGCATTTTGAGTTAATTTTTGCGAGTGGTATAAGAGAGGGGTCCAATTTCATTCTTCTGCATGCAGTTACCTAGTTTTCCTAACACCATTTATTTATTACTCACAACTCTATTTCTTTTACAGATGAATTTCTCATACAATTGTCTTTCCTTCTACCATCATTCCTATTAGTCTGAAGAGTATCCTCTTACTATTTCTCTTAATGTGCATAAAATGACTATGAAAAATGCTTTATTTTGTTGTAATTTTTGAAGACTGCTTTTGCCGAATAGTGACTTGTAGGTTGACACGATTGTTTTCCCCCAACCACTGTAAAAATCTTGTTCCATTATCCTCTAGCTTTCATTGTTTCTTTTTAGAAGTCAGTGTTCCTATTGTTCCTCTGAATATAATGTGTCATTTTTCTCTATCTGCTCTAAGACTTTCTTTTTGCATTCATTATTTATTGCTATGTAACAAATTACCCCCAAACTTAGTGTTTTACAACAGTGAACATTAATTTTTTCATAATTTCTGTGGGCTGGGAATTTGGGAGCAAGTTCATTCATGTTTTTTGCTTCATATCTTTCACGAGATTGCTGTCAGGATGTTGGCCGGAACTACAGTTTATCTTTAGATGCACATGTCATGAGCAGGAGCGATTATACCGCTATTTGGCAGAAGGCCCCAGTTTCTCACCATGTGGACCTCTCCATGGGTCTGCTGCAGTCTCCTCAGAGCGTGGCATCTGACTTCCCCCGGAGTGAGTGATCCAATAGTGAGCATCACCTCCCATGACCTAGTCTTGACAGACACACTCTCCTTCTGCCATATTGTTTGTTAGAAGGGAGGCACTAAGCCAGTCAGTTTTTCTTTCTTTCTTTCTTTTGCCTGATTGCTCTGGCTAGGTCTTCCACGACTATGCTGAATGAGAGTGGTGAGAGTGGGCACCCTCATCTTGTTCCTGATCTCAGCCCTGTGTGACATTTAGGCACCGTTCCTTCAAATCATGTTGGTTGGTTCCTACCCTGGCCTCAGGTAGTTTCCTCAGATGAATTTGCTGATCAGTGCTCTGCTGAATACTCAAAGGGCAATATCTGCAGATAACTCTCTTCCTGTATCATCTTCCTCTCTCTAGTGCTAGTGCTCTGTCTTGTGAATTCTAGATGACTTAATCTCTCCAGACTCACAACTCTGTGCCCTCAACTTAGGATATCTTCCAGGCTTTACCTGAAATACCCCTCCTTGCACTGTAGCCTAGAAGTATTTTCAAGACAGTAAGCTGAGGAAATCATCAGATATACCTCATTTATTTCCCATATCTCAAGAATCACTGTCCATCTTCTTTTAATTATTTTTATTATTTTTTATTTGGCTGCACTGGGTTTTAACTGCAACATGTGGGATCTTTTAGTTGCAGCACACGGAATCTTTAGTTGTGGCATGCGAACTCCTAGTTAGGCATGGGGGAACTCGCTCCCCGGCCACAGATTGAACCTGGACCCCTTGTATCAGAAGTGTGGAGTCTTAGCCACTGAAACACCAGGGAACCCCCGTCCTTCATTTTTTTAATGTCTGGTGTCTTGAAAACCATATTTCATGTATTTTGTCATTGTCAACATTTCAAGGGGCGAGAAATTAGGCATAACCTCCTGCAGGGAAGGACTTCCCTGGTGGCTCAGACGATAAAGCGTCTGCCTACAATGCAGGAGACCCAGGCTCAATCCCTGGGTTGGGAAGATCTCCTGGAGAAGGAAATGGCAATCCACTCCAGTATTCTTGCCTGGAAAATCCCATGGATGGAGGAGCCCTACAGTTGCAAAGAGTCAGACACGACTGAGCGACTTCACTTTCACTTTCCTGCAGGGAAGGGCATCAGAGAATTTGTAGACATGTTATAAAACTACCATACTTTTCATTTTTTACTTTCATCAATTTGACTATGATATACCTAGGCTGTGTGAGTTGTTTTGTTTGGTTGGTTTTTTTCTCCTTGTTTATTTGCTTATTCCACTTAGGATTCATTGAGCACCTTACATTTCTGAGTTAATATTTCTCATCATTTAATCATTATTTTTTCAAACAAAATGTTTTTTGTCCCATTATCTATCTTTTCCTTCTGGGACTCCAAATACATATCAGACAACTTAATATTATCTCACAGGTTATTGAGGCTCCATTCATTATTTTTATATCAGTTTTATTTCTCTGTTCTTATTTGGATAATTGTCACCTAACTTCAAGTTTCACTTATCTCTTCTTTTACAGTGTTTAAGTCTATAAGTGAATTATTTCATATACATTTTTTTCTATTATTTCTGTTTTAGAGTTACTATTTCTTCCTGAAATACTCCACCTATTCACCTGCTATGCCCATCTTTCCCTATACATAGTCTCTAAAGTGAATTTGTAACAATTCTGTTAACATCCAATTCCTCTTATTCCAATAACTAGGTCATCTGTGGATCTGCTTGTAGTGACTGTTTTCTTCTTGATTATGGATCATATTTGCAGTGGTATAAATGTTAAACAACCAGCTCTCTGAAGAAGGAGAAGGAAAAGGAGGGTGGGGACGTGGAAAAAAAAGACACAGCAGCAGCAGTCATTATTTGTGGGGTTTGCCAGTTTTCATTGTGTGAATACTCCCATTAGGCCTGAGTTCAAGTTACCAACATATCATAACTGAACACAGAGTTATAAAAAATATGTGCACACTAGGCTCTCAAGAGCAGAGCTAGCTCCAGCACACCACTGCAGATTTTCTGATTTCCTCATATGTACAATTGTTCTAATGACTACTATCTAGAAAAAATAAATGTGGGACTGAAATGTAATTTTGCTTTCTTTGCTTATGTTTTTCACACAGAGTATAAACTCTTTCCTCTGTCCGTGGTAAGCAGCAGATCAATCAGATTCTTCCTGGGTTGAGTTGATTGGTGTTGGGCTTCAGCTTTAATTAGATCGAGTCACCTATAATTAGCTCTACTGGCAACCTCAAGTGCCACGAGCAGGTTTTCAATTCTGTTACTGAGCTGGGAATGGGTTTGGCTGCAGTTTCAGGTGGTCTTTTGGCTTAACCTTTGGATCCCAGTCTGGCAGGACCTTGGAATTCAAGGGCTTGAGGAAGGCAGAGCACCACATGATTCTCTCTCTCAGAGCGAACATAACTTAGTGGTGGAACCCAGAGGTGATGCAGTCAGACTGCTTGGATTGGGATCTAAGCTCCCGTCCTTGACAGTTGTGTGCATTTGAACACGACCCCTTGCTTGTCTCAATCTCAGTTTCCTAACTGGGAAATAGGCATGATTCCTACCTGGGAAAGAGTTCTCATGGGGCAGCTGGGAGGAGGAAGTGAATGAGCTATGTGACTTGACTAGTACAGTGCCTGACACCCAGTCCTTCCCCTTGAGCACTATTATTCCAGTCTGAGGTCACAGTACTCACCTCTCCTGGACGGGCTACCTTAGACCTCTCTCTTACCAGTGGCAACAACAAAGGGGGCCTGGCAGGAGCTTTAGTCCCTTCATGATGCTATTCCGTCTTTCCTCCGCGCCATCACTTAAATAATATTGCTTGATATGGGTGGGCCCTAATCCAATAAGACTGGTGTTGTTACAAGAAAGGGACATTTGGACAGAGACACACACAGACAGAAGATGACATGAAGATACATAGGGAGAAGGCCACGTGAAGACATAGGCTTGGACTGATGCAGCTGTGAGTCAAGAAGTTCCAAGGACTGCTGACCAGGAAGCTAAGAAAGGCGAGGAGGGATCTGCCCAGCATCAGAGGGAGCACAGCCCTGCTGACACCTCATTTTAGACTTCTAGCCTCCAGACTGTGAGACAATAAATGTCTACTGTTTTAAGCCACCTCGTTTGTGACATTTTGTTGTTGCAGCCCTAGGAAATGAAACAAGCTCCTTTAGAAAGAGTTACTCTAATGACCCTAATATACAACAAGCACGTCTGCTACACCCCTCTCTGCACTCCCTTAATGTCTGAGTTTCTTCCTCGAAGTCCCTCCTAACTGAGGCTCTACTGCCCCTGCCCCACCCAGAGAAGAAACTACTGGTTCCCCCAACCCTCCTCCTTTTGCCCCCCACTGCCCCAGTCCCATCCTGCCCTCACCTTCCAGGAATCACCTCTGCCCTCATGCTCCAAAGTGGGGACCTGGACCCTCAGAGGGGCAAACAAGTCTTGAGCCTCTCCTGGGCTCTGCAATACTCGGTCCCTTGGGATTCTTGCAGCCCTACTCCCACAAGAAAGATGCTGCCAGCCCTGTGTTTTATAAAGACACTGAGGCTCATAGTCATTGGGGAAAAGCGGACTCAAGAGGGGAATGTCAGGAATCAGGCTCAGTGGTCACTCCAAAGCCTTTGTTTTTGCATTGCCGGAGGCAGTGGCCAGTGCGTTGGCCCCCACCTGGGCCTCTGTTCTCCCTGGGGCTCTCCCAGTCTGGGCAGGCTGAAGGACTCTCCTGCAGTCTTTGGGGAATTCTTGCTAGACAAGCAAACTCCCTTCCTCATGGCTCTAGTTGGGCCAGAGGGCTTCCCCAGGCAGGGGTGGCCTTTCCTGTTCAATAGTAATTTATTGTGTCTCCCACTGAGCTCACTTCAGGGAAAAACATGCTGGGAAGCAGTAGCAGCTTGGGAAGACAGTGCCTCCTCTTAGGCACTTTCCTTTTTTTTTAAAAAATCACTATCCTGACGTTAGTCAATTGCATAACATCCTATTAGTTTTTTGTCCAGTCTCCATTGTCTAATCTGCAAACTCCATTGCTAGCTGACAGGATCTTAGTGGGTGTGGGCAGGGCACTGGAGGCTTGGGGTCCAGTCCTGGCTTCTCTGTTTGCTTCCTGTGTGACCTGGGTCAGCTCACCCAGATGATGATGGCCATAATAATGACTCTGTTTACTGAGCATTTACTATACTGAGGGCTTCTCTGGTGCCCCAGTGGTAAAGAATCTGCCTGCAGAGCCCAAAGCCAGTGCTCTGTGACAACCTAGAGGGGTGGGACGGAGGCTTAAGAGAGAGGGGACATGTGCGTGCTTGAGACTGATTCATGTTGATGTATGGAAGAAACCATCACTATATCGTAATTATCCTCCAGTTTAAAACAAAATTTTAAAAAGAACTCACCTGCCACATGTCCTATGTCTGTTTTTGGTACAAGAGTAGAGTTGAGTAGAAACCATATAATACACAAAGTCAAAAAGATTTACCATCTGGCTCTTCACATAAAGAGTTTCAATCCATGGTCTAAAAATAATGAAACTCCTATTCCATTACCCACAGAACAACAGGTTTAACAATTTAAGTCAAAATAGGCCAGTTTGTTTCATTTTTGTGATAAGACCACTAGAGAGAATTTTAAAGACTATCAATTTGGGATTCCCTGGTGGTCCAGTAACTAAGACTCTGTGCTTCCAGTTCAAGGGCAATGGGTTCAATCCCTTGTTAGGGAACAAAGATCCCACACGCTGCCTGGCATGGCCAAGAAAATAATAAAAAATTTTTAAAAGACTACAAAAAAAAAAAAAAAAGAACCCATGTGCAATGAAGGAGATGCAAGATACTCAGGTTCTATCCCTGGTTTGGGAAGATACCCTGAAGTAGGAAATGGCAACCCACTCCAGTATTCTTGTCTGGAGAATCCCATGGACAGGGGAGCTTGGCAGGCTACAGTCTACGGGGTGGCAAAAGAGTTGGACATGACTTAGTGACTAAACAACAGCAACTCTGCTCTGGGCTCTTTGCACAAATCACCTCATCCAGACTCATGGGCCCCTCCGAGGCAGAATGGGGGCTGTACTACCAGATGCGGGAGGTGAGGCTCAGAGAGGCTGAGGAGCTCCAATGAGGCCACCCAGAGAATGATGTCAAGGTCGGGGTTTAGGATGAGACCAGTCAGCCTAGATCGTCTTCACTTACACCAGGCTGCTGCCACTTCCCCCTTTGGACAAGATGTCCCCAGTTAGACAAGATGGCTATTAGGCCCATTTCCAGCTTCCTGGGCAAATTTGTCCCTTCTTGTCTTCATAAAAATCCCTTCTCCATCCAGTGGCCAGTGACCCTTTAAAGCATAAACCAGATCATACCACTTGCACAATCTGCTAGGGACTGGTTTGTATATTATGTGCCTTCGTCTGAGGGCAGGGACCTGGTCTGTCCTCTCAAGGATGAACCCCAGGCACAAGGAACAGTGCATGGTGCACGGCAGGTCCTCAGAGAGTGGCTGCTGGTGGAGTTAATTCAGCACAGCATGGGGCCTGCGTGGGAGGTGAGTTTGTAGGGAAGTTTGGCTGCCCTGGGTTGACCCTGAGGTTGCTTAAAATCTCAAGTTTGTCTGTTGGAGTATCTGTTGGTGAAAATGATGGTGGTGGTGAAGTTGGTCTTTGATTTTGGGCTGACCTCCTTGACTGTCATTCCAAGCCCACCTCTGCCAGATGCCAGTTCATCTTCTCCAAGGTCTTAGCTGATGAGCTGTTTCTGTCTCTTAAATACATTATTGTTTTTTAGTCACTAAGTCATGTCCAACTCTTTGCCACAACATGGACTGTAGCCTGCCAGGCTCCTCTGTCCATGTGATTTCTCAGGCAAGAATACTGGAGTGGGTTGCCATTTCCTTCTCCAGGGATCATTCTGACCCAGGGATCAAACCTCCATCTCTTGTGTTTCCTGCATTGTTAGACAGATTCTTTACTACTGAGCCACTGGGGAAATCCTTCTCTCGTATATAGCTTCTGTGAGAGAGAGATCTGAATGAAACATAAAACACTAGGGATCCAAAGAGATGCAATTTGCTAATGGTGGAATTTTAGACATTGTGAAAGATTTGAGGAGATGTATTTTGGGGCAGTTAGTGTCTTTGCTGGAGAAGGAAATGGCAACCCACTCCAGTAATCTTGCCTGGAGAGTCCCGTGGACAGAGGAGCCTGGTGGGCTGCCACCTATGGGGTCGCACAGAGTCGGACACGACTGAAGCGACTTAGCAGCAGCAGCAATGTCTTTGTAGGACCTCAAAACTTTCTCGTATGCAGTGACTCAATCCAGAGCGTGGACTGCCATCTGAAGAGATGCGGCTGCTCTCAGGTTGCCTGTTTCAGGACGGGTGGGACACTGTCTCACTTATGCTCATGGTATCCTTCCCTCTTTTCCCCATGTAGGGTTATGCCCACCTTTTCAGATTCACCCTCCTCACCCTTCTCATCTGACTAAAACGGACCTGAAGCCCAAAGAGGGCAGTAACTTGCCTGAAGCCACACAGCAAGACCATGACTTGTGCTGTATAGCCCAATTCTTCTGACTCCTAATCTTTTCTCCACCTTGGTGATTTTCAGTCTGTGTTCTAGGGAGTCTTGGGGTTCTGCACAGGTATTGAAGAGGCTGCCACAGCATTGAGTCGGGGGGAATGGATGTTGGGTAGGCGGATTCCACAACCCTACCCCCTCCTTCAGTGTAGCTGATTTACACATTGGGGTCTATTCAAAGCAAAGGTTTAATTACTAAAAGAAAAATGTTTGGAAACCTCAGTGATCCTGGGTAATGGGCATGAGTGTGTAGAGACTTTGGAAAGAGAGAAGAGGCAGTGGATAGCCCCTTCCTAAGGCTGTAGAGCCATCATCTGCATCGTCCCTGGGACAGTTTGGTCCAGGGAGGGAATATTCAGTAGGTGATAGTTCCTCCAGGAAGAACGTAGTCTATGGGGAAGAGTGTGCTCAGTCCTTGGTGTAAAAGAAGATGATAATGATTGATGATAATAATAATATATTTTAGTGGACTTTTAGCATTGTTCATAATGTCAATATTATATTGATGTTTGTTGAGTGAAGAAATGAATAAGATGGGCCTATTTCTGTACAGGGAGGCAGATGTCCTAAGTGTTCAGAGAGAGAGAGGAGCCTTTAAAGAGAAATGGGGAAGCACAGTGTTTGCAGCCTTTACTTAATGAACTGACTTGCAAACCCAGCTTTCCATAAAGGCAGCCCCTTCTTCTTGGGTGTTGGTTCTGTGACTGAATCTCCCATCTCTACATGCCTGCACATATACAACTCATCCTAGCTTTCCTTCCTGCTGTAAAGGTTTGATTGATGTCAGGTGTAGGATATCATACGGGATTCTAGGACAGTCTTCCCATTCAGGCAAATAAGCACAGAGAAGCAAAGTGACCCTCCGCAAGCAGCATAGCAATTCCAGTCTAGTATGGAGGCCCCTAGAAACTGCCTTGGCCAGAATTTTGGCCTCTGATTCTCTCCCTATGACAAAGACCAAGTCAAAGGTGATTTCAAGGACTGGGTGAAAACCTGCCCTATAAAAAAGTTCCAGGGAAACTAAGGAGAAAGAGCAAACTAACAGGCCAGGCCAGCTGATCTGGTTTCTCCCTTGGCCTGGAGAGGACGTGGCCCCAGCCTCCTGTCCCTTCTGGCTAGGGAGTTTCCCACAGGCCTGGGAGCCTGGGAGTACCTTGTGAGCTGGTGGCCCAGGCCCAGACAATGCAAGGCAGCAACCGGGGTCATATTTCACTGGCCCGTGTATCCCTTCTACAGCATCAGAGCTGACAGCTCTGATGTGTCACGGTGTGCTCCCTCTGGGATCCCCCTGCCAGCAGCCAGCCACAGGAGCCTGCAGAGGCCTGGGCTGACAGCGCCTGTCCTGGGCCTGTCTGTGCTGCTGTTAGGCTACAGGCAGGGATGCGGGAGGGGTAGGAGATGCCTGCTTTTCATGCCTGGCTGGATTTAGGACACTGGGCTTGTGCCTGCTGACAGCTTGGGTGGGCTGGGGGGCAGCAAAGCCTAGGAGCAGAACCCCAACTCACTCACAGAGTCACAGACTCTGAACTTAAATAGAATACACTAATAAAGCCTTAGAGTCATAGTGCTTTCTTTATGTTGAAATGGATACGAGTGCTCTGGAAGCCCACAGAAGGGGCCCTACTCATTCTTGGGCAGCAAGGAAGACTTCCCAGGGCCACTCACATCTGAGCCACCTAATGGATAGCGCATATTCTAAAGCTAAATTTAGGCCAGTGATCAAGACCTTCAGCTCTGTCTAGTTGAAATATAACTCAAGTCACATATGTAATTTAAAATTTTCTAGTGGCTACACTAAAAAAATTTTTTAATTGAATTAATTTGGATATATTTAACTGAATGTGCCTCAAATATTTCAATACATAACCCTGTAATCAATATAAAATTTATTAATAATACTACATTCTTTTTCTTAATACTAAGTCTTCAAAATCTGGTATGTATTTGACGCTTAAAGCGTCTCTTAATTGGATGCTACACTTTGATCATAAACACTTGATCAGTATTTACATTTCATAAAATTCACGCAGAAAAGTATCCATGTTGTTCTAAACATACTAAAGCTTTCCAGTAAGTGAATCGAGTGTCAGTTTTAAAATTAAAAATCTTAATTTTAGATTTAAATGAATTAAAATTAAAACTTTTAAAATGAATTCCAATTTAAAAATGAAAACTGAAATCTCAGTTCCTCAGTCACTCTAGCCACACCTCAAGTGCTCAGTAGGCAGTCGCTGCCAGTGGCTGCGACAGAGGACAACACAGACATAGGCCACCTTTTGAATTATCCTCCAGCTTCAAGCTCATGCTCCCTTTACCTCCATCCTCTCCTGAACACACCTGGTTACTGTGTTTCTGTTTCTTCACACAGGTGTCCTCTTCTCTAGTCCACACCTCTAAACACCGCCCCTTCCCCAGATATCACCCGGTTCACCTTCCCCAGCAGAGGGTGTCAGGGATGAGCCCCCTCACCCTGCCAGTCCCTGGCTCTCACCGTGGTCTGTCCTTTCCTGTCCCCATAGCCCGTGAAGGCCATCTGTCACAACGTGGAAAACTGGCAGCAGAACTGATACCCAGATCTGCCCTGCACCCTGGTCCTACAGCCAGGATGTGCCCTCTTGCCTGTGGGAGGGGGAGGACCCACGGAGGCCTGCTCCCCTTCTTCAGAAGGCTGAACTCAGGAGTAGGGAGAGGGGAGTTTGGGTTGGGGATGGGGGCCATCGCAGGCACTGAGGCTCACCCAGAGAGGGCGTAGTTACCTCAGGACAGCCCCTGTCTTGATTCTAACTCTGGGCCCCCTATCTCTCTGAGCCTCAGTTTTTGCTTCTGACCAATGGGATCTTCTTATTCTTTGAAGACAGTGACCTCTGAGGGGACAGCATGGTGAGCTCACCAAATCCAGCACACGCCTGCAGCTGCCCCCTATTAACACCTCAGCTTCACTCAGCCATGCCTCAAACCTACTCCTATAGATGCCACGTTCAATCCAAAGGGGCTCTGAGGCCCCCTGAGATCACTGTTGTTGTGGTTCGGTTGCTAGGTCGTGTCTGACTCATTATGAACTGCAGCATGCCAGGCTTCCCTGTCTTCACTATCGCCCAGAGTCTGCTCAAACTCACGTACCTTAGATCATATGGGCCCCCGTATCACCATCAGCTCTTCCTTTGTCAGTCACCCATCCAAAAATGGACCAGCTCTCTCTGCCCCTCAGTTTCTTCCCCTCGGGAGACCTTTTGCCACATTCTGGCTCATAAGCTTGGATGGTGTACTGCAAGCTCCCAGCACTGTATATGGGTCAGGGTCTCCAACCCCTTCAAGGAAGCACTTACACTCCCTCTCTGTCTCCTATGACACCTGTCAGCCAAGATCTCTTCAAACCTAACTTTCTGTAGTTGGTTTGCAAAAACAGTAGTTTTGTTACATATGCATTTCCAAATTGGACAGGTCTACCCCATCCCTGGCTGTTCTTCTATCTGTCCCATTCTTCCTCCCAGACAGTAGTTACACAGCCATGTCAAGACAGGGAAGTGGAGGCACCCAGCATAAGGCCTGGCACTTCTAAGGGGCTTGATGAGTTGAAAGGACATATAGACTTATCCTATGAGTGGGTCAGTGGTCTCTGTCATCAGCTGGATCCTTGAGGGCACACGGTGGCAATGTGATAGAAGGATCCAGGGAGGGAGCTGGGCACATAGGAAGTGCCTGACATAACTACTGAATCAATGAATGGATCTTCCCAGAGCCAAGGTCAGTTCTGCAAAGAAGCCCAGAGCCACCTATGGTGACCAGTGGCCGGCCGTTGACAAAGGTATGCCTGACACTCCCTGGAGTGGAACCCTGCTCTGAGGCATAAACACTGGGGCACACGTTCCCCAGTCACAGGATTGCTAGTTGTCGTTAGAGCCTGGAGGCATGAACGTGCCCACCACATGTAGCTCTTTTTTAAAGTCGTATCTATTATGGTAGGTTATCACTTCTCCTTTTGGGACTAGTACACAGGATGTGTTCATTTCCTCCTGGCTGCCCTTAGTCACTGCAGACAAACAACCTCCTGACCTCTGTTAACAGTCTCCTGGTGAATGCCTCAATTAAGTCCTAAGATTATATAGTGGTGTCAGTTTATATCAACAGGGTTAAAATATATTGGAGAAAGAAAAATGGGTATATGCTTTACACTGGAGTGCAACTTGCTTTCCCCTTAACATAATTATGGTGATGTTATTGGAGGTCAACAGACAAAGATCTCCATCACTCTTTTCAATGCTTATATGGTGTTTTGTAGAATGAATACATCATGATTTTGTCAGCCAGTTATCCATCCATCAGTGGACACTTGAGTTGTTTTCAGCAGTGTGTATGTATGGGAACATAAGCAATGCTTCTCCAATAAGACATATAGATGGCCAAAAAGCACACAAAAAGATGCTCAACACTGCTAATTATTAGAGAAATGCAAATAAAAACTACAACAAGGTCTCACCTCACACCACTCAGAATGGTCAAGAAGTCTATAAATAGTAAATGCTGGAGAGGATGTGGAGAAAGGGAACTCTCCAGCACGAAGGGGGCGGCAGATGGTTGGATGACATCACTAACTTAATGAACATGAATTTGAGCAAACTGCAGGAGACAGAGGACAGGGAAGCTTGGCGTGCTGTAGCCCATGGGGTCACAAAGAGTCAGACACAACAGAGCGACTGAACAACGACAACCATGGAGAACAGTATGGAAGTTCTTCGAAAAACTAAAAATAGAGTTGCCATATGACTTAGCAATTCTACTCCTGGGCATATATCCAGAGAAAACTATAACTTGAAAAGATATACACACCCCTATGTTCATAGCAGAACTATTTATAATAGCCAAGACATGGAAACAAGCTACATGTCAATTGACAGAGGAAGGGACAAAGAAGATGTCATTCCATATACACAATAGAATACTACTCAGCCGTAGAAAGAATGAAATAATGCCATTTGCAGCAACATGGATAGATCTGGAGATTAACATACTAAATGAAGTCAGTCAGAAAGAGAAAGACAAATGCCATATGATATTAATTACACGTGGAATCTAAAATACAACACACATGAACTTATGTATGAAGCAGAAACAGACTCACAGACATGGAGAACAGACTTGCGGTTGCCAAGGAGAACGGGAGGTGGGAGGGAAGGATTGGGAGACTGTGATTAGCAGATGCAAAGTATTACATACAGAATGGGTAAACAACAGAGTCCTACTGTATAGCATAGGGAACTATATTCAATATCCTGTAATAAACCATAATGGAAAAGACTACGAAAAAGAATGCATATATATGTATAACTGAATCATTTTGCTATACAGAAGAAATTAACACACCACTGTGAATCAACTATACTTCAATAAAATACATTTTTTAAAAAAGCAATACTTCAAGACCGTGTGGGCTAGTTGACCTGGCAAGACAGGAGTGGCCATCTCTCAGCTGCACGAGGTGCCCCTGCCACCAGACTTGTGAATGGGTTTTGTAAGTCCCAAGGGTGCTGGGGGCCTGAGTAGGAGGTGGTGAGGTGGGCAGGCAGGGTGTGCAGAAAGGCAGCAGCCCCAGCCTTCCTCTGTCCATGTCCTGGGTTCTGACTCCCTCCTGGATCTGCCCAGTCTTTGCAGGCGAGAGCCAGGAGTGGTGAGGCATAGGAGAAGCTCTTACCTGAGCGGTGGGGATGAAAGCAAAGCAGTGTCCCTGCAGGTCCAGTCTGAGAACACTAATTAAGCCAGGGGAACTTGGTATCAAGAGGTGGAGACAGTGTTCCAGGAGGCAGGGGCAGGGCTGGGAATGGCTTCAAGGTTCCCTTCCACAGTGCTGGCCTGGCCCTGGGCCCAGCTGCCAGCCTGGCTGCTATAGGCAGATAGAGCTGCTGTGGGGCATGGTTGGTGCTGACCCTCAGTCCCCGAGGAGCCGAAGGAGAAGCTGCCGGCTGAGCAGAGAGGCTGGAGGGAGCCCCATACACCAGTGCCTGTGGTCACAGCTCTGGACATGGACAAGGTAGATGATAGGGACACACCTGCAGGAGGAAGTACATGTGGGGTCTGCTGCCTGCTCCCTCCTGCTCCCTCGGGCTAGGAGGAGGGAGCTGGGGCTGCTGAGGGGTCGAGGAGGGGACAGGTTAGAGGCATCTAGGGACCGGGGAGGAGGGGAAATGCTATTAAAAAAGTCATTTGTGGTGTGTGCTTTTTCTGATTACAAAAGCAATGCATATTAATTATAGAAAATTTGGAAAAGAGAGATAAGTGCAAAAAGCAAATAAAACCCCTCCTAATCTCCCCCTTCAGACAGATGGACAGTCACTCTCATACCCAGTGTGATGGGTAAGAAAGAGTCCAGGCTTGGGGCCTAACTACCTGGGCCTGAATCCTGATTCTGCCATGAAAACTAGCTGTGTGATGTTGGATGAGTGCTTTAACCTCTCTGTACTTCTCCCATAGCATTGCTGTGAGGACAGTGTGAATATGCCTGAAGCTCTTGGCACACAGAGAGTGCCCACCAAGCGTTAGCCATGGTTGTGATAACAAACATCCTCCCTCCCCACCTGCACCTAGATGCCTGCTGGCTTTCTCGAGCCTACCAGGACAGCTGGGTCCACCCCACCCAGATGTCTGCCCCTAGCTTGCCCTCTCTTGGGACACAGTGTCCCCAGCACTTGGATGTTTGGCACTTGAGTTGTCCTTGATGCTCTTTTTGATGCCAACCAGTCCATCAGAGGTCCTCTTCCAGGTCAGAGAATAGGAGGAGGAAGCTGAGGAGGAGGAGGAGGAAGGGGCAGGAGGGAAGAAATATTGGCCCTGGGAAGGGGAATCTAAGGAAAGATTGAGGAGTGAGAGAAAGAGAGGAACGCTGGTATCACTCTCTTGCCTAGGGATCAGCATAGGTGTACCCTTCTCAACTTGGGTCCTCCTGCCCAAACCAACTGCATGTCTCCCTGGCAGGCATCCTGTACAACCTGGTCCCAGCCCCCTCCCTTTGGCCCAGGCTGCAGCCCCCTGCCTCTCCATACTCTTGGTCCTGTCAATAATTTATGGCTCACAGACTACGATAACTATCAATAATGCACAGGCAATAATGTTCTACAGCTCTCTGCACAATTGTGTTTCTTCTAATGTATGCAGGCCTCGGTCCTGGCCCTGAGCCTGCTCACCATTCCTCCCACCACAGGACCCCCTGTGGTTCCTGAGAAGAGCTGGGCTGACCGAGAAGGAGAGGAGCGGGGGTGTCAGGTTGGGAGGTCAGTTCTGTCCACCTCCCAGAGTTGCCCCTTCTGAACTCTGTGGTCAGGCCAGGCCTCAGGGTTGCTCCCCTGTCCCTCCCAGGCAGGACCTGCCTCTAGGTTCTAATATGCAAACAGGCAGGAAGTGCCCCACAGCCCACCCCTGTGGGCAGTGACCAGCTCACTTAGTTCTAACCCCACAAGCTCACTTGCTAATCAGTTTTCTCACCTGTAATATGAGGCTGCTAATACCCTCTCCCTACTTCTCTCCATCCCCCTTCATAGTGCTTTAGGAGGCAGGTATGGTATTGCCTTAGAAAGGCAGGAGAGCACTTTCTAAGCCAAAACTGATGGGATGAACGCCTCAGGTGGTCATTATGGCCATGGAGGCAAGCACCTGGACCAGACACTTTGAGGATGGGATAGGAGTTTGGGCTCCTCCCCTGACTAGAGGAGGAGCTGGCACCACATACCCCCCAGGCTTCACCAGGGTCTGTAGGCCACAGCCCTCCCAGTGAGTCACTTGGAAGCCCCTCACAAGTGAGACCACCTGGGTATGGGGACTCCTTGGTCTCTGGTAACTAGGCCCTCCAGGTTGGATGGAAGCCAACCTCTCTACAGCTGAATTGTCTCAGGTAAATTGCTGCTGCTAACACTAACAACAAAGGTAGGTCCTCTCCCTATTGAACTTGTTTCACTATCACATCAAAGCCTTGCACAATCCTGTGAAGTAAAAGCATGATCCCCATTTACAAGGGAGGAAAAAATAAGCAAAAGGCCCACTAAGGTTCAGAGAAGGTAAGCAATTCACCTAAGGTCACACAGTGAAAGACAGTGAATGTGAGAACCCTAATTCAAACCTGAGTGTGTCCAGTTCCAAATCTCAATCTCTTACCACATTCTTCTGCCCCCAAGTAAGTTTGAGGTTTTTGGCATGTGGCACTCCATGTTCCACTCCTTGGAGTGGAACTGGGTGAATGAGAACCATGGAGAACAGCCCACCACGTGCAGAGCTAGGATGAAGCCACAGGGAGGCCTGTGAGGCTCTTAGGACCACTGCCTCCTGAGCTCCTCATGACCATCCTGATGGGGGCAGGGCAGAGCGTACCACACCCATTGTCCAGAGGGGGATGTTGAGGCCAGTGGTGGAGCTTAGCCCTAAAGTGGCAGAACTCTGAGACTGCAGTGAAGAACATAGTTATGGGATTCTGGCTCTGTCAGCCTGGTGACTCCCAGGGCCGGGGTCCCTTCTGCTCTTCCTCGGCAGGACTTGTGAGAATTCAGGCCGATGGCATACGTGGAGGTGCCTGGCTCATATTAGGTACTCAGTAGGCATTTGTGTATAAAAGAAAACATGAAGAGGAGACAAACTTCCTAATTGCCACTCATTTTCTTGGTATCTTGGTTGGAGAGAGGAACATGGTGATTGTTAAAATAAGGTGACTTGCATTGCTTGCTACTAGGTTGTTTGAAATAAATGGGGAAACAGTGGAAACAGTGTCAGACTTCGTTTTTTGGGGCTCCAAAATCACTGCAGATGGTGATTGCAGCCATGAAATTAAAAGACGCTTACTCCTTGGAAGGAAAGTTATCACCAACCTAGACAGCATATTAAAAAGCAGAGATATTACTTTGCCAACAAAGGTCCATCTAGTCAAGGCTATGGTTTTTCCAGTGGTCATGTATGGATGTGAGAGTTGGACTGTGAAGAAAGCTGAGCACCAAAGAATTGATGCTTTTGAACTGTGGTGTTGGAGAAGACTCTTGAGAGTCCCTTGGACTGCAAGGAGATCCAACCAGTCCATCCTAAAGGAGATCAGTCCTGGGTGTTCACTGGAAGGAATGATGCTAAAGCTGAAACTCCAGTACTTTGACTACCTCATGTGAAGAGTTGACTCATTGGAAAAGACCCTGATGAAGGGAGGGATTGGGGGCAGGAGGAGAAGGGAACAACAGAGGATGAGATGGCTGGATGGCATCACCAACTCGATGGACGTGAGTTTGAGTGAACTCCGGGAGTTGGTGATAGACAGGGAGGCCTGGCGTGCTGTGATTCATGGGGTCGCAAAGAGTCAGACACGACTGAGCAACTGAACTGAACTGAGTGGTTTAAAAACACGATTTTAAAGAAGAAAAGGAAAAGAGATGAAAAGAAGATGAGGTGAGGCTGTGGCTCCCAGACCTTCTGCAGTAGAATTGGCAGTGGGGAAATCGTGGGTTTGAGGAGGGTTGGAGGAGGCTGAGGTCTTGCAGGGGAGGGGACTTCTAGTTAAGGCTGCTGGCTTGCTCCCTGGCTGTACAGTCAAAAGGACTTTTATCGGGGGAAATCCGGTCCCTGGAGGTAGGGCTCAAAGGACTCACCCAGGCCAGGAGCTAGCATTAGGCAGGTCAGGCAGGTAGGGCAGCTGGGCTGCCCTGGGGCTGCCTGCCTGTCTGGGGAGGGGCCCTGCTGGCTGAGTCTCAGGGCCTGAAGCCAAGAGGGGCCTGGGAGTCGAATCACTTTGAAGGACTCTGGTTATTTACATCTCTCTTTTTTAAACACTGCAATGAGATATCACCTCGCACCTATCAAAATGGCTATCATTGAAAAGAATACAAATAATGAATGTTGGCAAGGATGTGGAAAAAAGGGAACCCTCCTACACTGTTGTGGGAATGTAAATTGATGCAGCCATTACGGAAAATAGTATGGAGGTGCTTCAAAAAACTGAAAACAGAACTACCACACCAGCAATTCCACTCCCAGTTACATATCCGAAGTGGGGGTGGGGGGTGGGGAAGAAAAAACAAATTCAAAAAGATATACACACTCAGTGTTCATAACAGCATTGTTTATAATTGCCAAAATGTGAAAGCAACCCCAGTGTCCATCAACAGATGAATGGATAAAGAAGATGTGATACACAGACACACACACACACACACACACACACACACAGATACACACACACACACTGGAATACTACTCAGCCATCAAAAAGAAGGAAAATTTGCCGTTTGCAGTAACAGGGATGCACTTGGAGGGTATTATGCTAAGTGAAATAAGTCAGAAAAAGACAAATATTGCATTACATCACTTATATGGAATCTAAAAAAAAAAACAAACTAGCAAATGCAACAAAAAAGAAACAGACTCATAAATACAGAGAACAAACTAGTGGTTGTCGGTGAAGAGAGACAAGAAAGGGGCAGGGGATTAAGAGATAAAAACTGCTATGTATAAAATAAATCAGCTACAAGGATGGATTGTACTACACTGGCAATATAACCAATATTTTATAATAGCTATAAATGGAGTATAACTTTTAAAAATTGTGAATCACTATGATGTTGTACCAAAGAAGGCAATGGCACCCCACTCCAGTACTCTTGCCTGGAAAATTTCACGGGCAGAGGAGCCTGGTAGGTTGCAGTCCATGGGGTCGCTAAGAGTCAGACACGACTGAGCGACTTCACTTTCACTTTTCACTTTCATGCATTGGAGAAGGAAATGGCAACCCACTCCAGTGTTCTTGCCTGGAGAATCCCAGGGATGGGGGAGCCTGGTGGGCTGCCGTCTATGGGGTCACACAGAGTCGGACACGACTGAAATGACTTAGCAGCAGCAGCATGATGCTGTACACCTGAAACACAATACTGTACATCAACTGTGTGTGTGTGTGTTCAGTCACTTAGTCGTGTCTGACTCTTTGCAACCCCATGGACTGCAGCCCACCAGGCTCCTCTGTCCTTGGGATTCTTCAGGCAAGAATACTGGAGTAGATTGCCATTTCCTCCTCGGGGGATCTTCCTGACCCAGGGATTAAATCTGAGTTTCCTGTGTCTCCTGCACTGCAGGCAGATTCTTTACCACTGAGCCACCAGGAAAGCCCCATAGCTCAATTTAAAAAAAAAAAATCAATGGAAAAAATTGCTTTTTTATTTCTCATCACTCACTTTAGACTCGTCTTCCCATTTTACACCACATGGACCTATGTTGATGCCAACTTGATCAGAGCAATGTATTAATAACCCAAGCAAATGTCTGAGTTCTAGCCTAATTTGGGGAGAAGGTAAAGTAGCTCTAATGAGGCCCAGAGAGGTGACACCATGTGTCCAGGTCACACAGTAAAACAGGTGTGAATTCTGAAGGGGAAACTCCTCATTGTAACTCCCTGCTCCAGCCCCAGCCCCTTAGTTCCTCTTAAAGTCACATGTGTAATTGCATTTTTCCAGGTAAGCTGAGTCTGAGAGGGGCACCTTAGGGTCCTGTCTCCATATCTGCGGCTTGACCCCTCCTGCATTATTCATCAAGTTCTTATCAATGTTTCATCTGCTTTCTATCCCATATCAACCCTGCTACTGTCTTCTCACGTTCGAGCTTGGGATCATGAAAAATAAATGTATTCACTCCACTTTCTTTTTTCCAGGTTTGGGCCTGAACAGAAGTGATCTTGTTCAAATGTTCTCCTAGTCATCTGAATTCCCTGGCCCCCCACCCCTACCCAGCACCTCCTGCCCCAGCTGGACTCTCAAAGGCTACTAAGTGTACCTTACTTCTGGACCCGGCTTTCACTTTTTCAAAGCACACTTTTGCCCACTGTCTGTATTCCTGGTAGGCAGGGGAGCTATCTTTGACCACTAAGCTCAGACACACTACACCACTTGCCCAAGGCCACACAGGAAATTTTGAATGATGGTAAAGGGGCAGGAGTCAATTCTGATGGGTTGTCTTCCTCTGATCTCTTGGTTTGGGGTGTCTCTCCATCAGTATCCTCCTAAAGTTGCATCTTCTAGCAGAATGGGCTCCTGAGGCTCAAGCCCATTCCTTAACGTCTAGGAGGGAGAGAGGAGGCAGGAGGAAGCTGAGGCTGGTTACTCTGCTTTCGTCACTGGTGCCCCTCCTCAGAGATTTTCGGTGGCTCCCCACTGGCCCTGAAGTGAAAGCCTAACCCCTCGGGTCTTCAAGGAAGGCCCTTTGTAGAACTGGGCCCAAAACCACGTTTCACCCTGTCTCCCTTCTTCCCCCTCCAGTAGTCACGCTGGGAGGTTCACCTTTATAGGACCCCTGTCTGCACTGTCCCTCCCTCGTCTGGAACTGCCCTGTCCCTGCGGATCTCTTTTTCCTCCTAATCTAGGCCAGTGATTCTCCAACCAACAAGGGTTCTGTGCAGAGAACCTCCTAATGCCTGGGTCCTGCCCCCAGAGAGTCAACCTAAATGGTCAGACGGAGCCTGGGCTCAGTGTCTTCACCTCCCAGACTCTTGGTAAACTATAAGCTTGTATAAACAATAAAACACATCACCCACAATCTGCCTCAGACTGAGCCTCACCAGGGCAGGGAGGATAAGTTTTAAAACTTGATTTTGTGTCTAATTTCTATCACCCCTTCTCCCTGAAAGCTAGTGAGCTTGTTTTCTAGAGCTGGGGAGACAGCTTGCCTCAAAATGACCAGGCTGGGCTTCCCCTCTGGCTGCCTCTCCTTCTCTTCAGATCTGGGGGCAACAGGAGGGGCTCCCCACTGCTACCTGTGTTTGCCCCTGTTTTCCTGTCATTCCCTCACAGGCTGCATCTTTAACCATCACCTCCCAGCATGCAACAAGTGCCCACTTCACAATAGGTGCTAATAAAGGTTGGCTGAACGAATGACAGATGGGGTCCGACCCCAGCAAGTAACTCTCCGGTGTCCCTTGAGGGAGCTGGGGGCAGAGCTGGGCCTGAGACCCATCTGCTCTGATATCTAGGATGTACTCTTCTCACTCCCCCACCCTCTTCATCTGCCTAACTTCTCCCATCTGCTGCGACTCCACTCTAGGAAGCCCAGAAGTAGGAAAGAGACAGGTTCATTTCCAAGACACATGAGTACCCCAGGGTTTGCCGATGCTAGATGTCCCCAAAGGCCTTCAAGACTAAGGCAGGTTACTCTCCTTATCCAATCCCAGGATCAACCCCGATGCATTAACACTATTCTGATAAACCCAAATCCACCTGTACCTTCATTCAAGTGAAAAGCACAGGCCCTTTTCAACTCTGAAAACTCTAGAATTCAACGAGTGGGGCTCACACTAGAAATATTAGTAGCACTTGGAAATATCTTTGAAATGCAGATTCTCCAGACTTATCCCAGGCCTATGGAATCAGAAACTCTGGGGATAGGTTCCAGCAATTGTATGTTAAAAAGACTTCCAGGTGATTCTAATGTAGTTAAAGGCTTGAGAACCCTGGTTCTAGAAGCAGCAGTAGGATCAGGGGTCTATAAAACCTTCATGCAGTGCCTTAGCTGGTTTGCCAGACAGGCCGGCTGCCGGCTACTGTGCCCCCTCAATGCCTAGCAGAACCTTTGGCGGACACATCTTCTCCCACTCAATCCCAGGCCAAAGTGGGTAAGGATATTGCCTGGACTCCTTACCCACTGACTACAGCCCAAGAGGGTTACTGGCTTCACATAGATCTCTTTAGCCCCTTGCTTTTGTTTGGGATTGAGTAGAACTGACTCTAGGAGGGCCATGACCAAGGGAACACATGCACACTGGTGATTGATGAAGATGACGTTTCGATTGAAGGCTCGGACTACCAGACTTGGTCTCCTGACTATGGGGCTGAAGGTTGGCTCTCCAGGTGATGTGCTTGCTCTGGACTGGGAGAAGACACCTGACCTGTGACTGGCTACACCTCTCTGACTTGGACTTTGGTAAGAGGCTGTCCAGGATCTCTGAAAGCCAGCCTGACCTCAGCGTGGTGTCATCTAGTGGCCAGTGCTCAGGACGGGAGGCTGCTGGCCTGGGGATACATCCAGATCCTGCCTCTGTCAGCACTCTGTACGCCTCCCCCCAACCCCACCTCAATACCTCCTGCTTCAGTTGGATGGGGCCCGGCAGCCTCCCCCAGAGGAGAGCAGTCCTGATTGGAGGAGCTAGCATAGATCTGGTGCTCAGCAGAGCAGCCTATTTGGGGGCCTCCTGACCATTTGGGAGGAAAGAACTGCTGGGATGAAAAGGCCCTGGTGTGCTGCTGTGTAGGGTTTCCACCTGCCTAAGGGTGGAATTGGGAGGAGAAGGGAAGCTGGGGCTTGGGCCAGTACCTGTGGTCTGGACTGGATGGGAACCTGATCTTGGCCTTGGAGTGTAGCTGGAACAGACCCCCTATGGGTGGAGGGAGTGGCTGCCAGGGGCAATACCTGGCATCCCTGGACTCCAGGTACTTGGGTCAGACTGATCTGCTAAGAAGGCCTGGGCTTGAGTTCCTAAGCTGGGCAGACCCTGGGTGGTTGGCTGGGGCAAGAGGTAGAGTATTGGGCTTGGTCAGTGAAATGACCAAGGTCTTGCATCTCTCTTCTTGGGAGGGCCTCCATTAACTACTGCTTCTGATGTCCAGGCAATGTCACAGGCTGGATCCCAGAGGAGGACACTCTTGCATCTGGAGCACAAGCTTTGGGCTGGATCTTTAGAACTAAGGGCTTTCTTTGAGCAAGGCTGGGATTTGGAAAGGAGACTGCTGCTGCTGCTGCTAAGTCACGGCAGTCGTGTCCGACTCTGTGCGACCCCATAGACAGCAGCCCAACAGGCTCCCCTGTCCCTGGGATTCTCCAGGCAAGAACACTGGAGTGGGTTGCCATTCCCTTCTCCAATGCATGAAAGTGAAAAGTAAAGGTGAAGTCACTCAGTCATGTCCGACTCTTAGCAACCCCATGGACTACAGCCTGCCAGGCTCCTCCGTCCATGGGATTTTCCAGGCAAGAGTATTGGAGTGGGGTGCCATTGCCTTCTCTGGAAAGGAGACTAGGGGCCCTAAACCACTGACTGGCTTGTAAAGGAGCCAATGGCCAGGTGGCCATGAAATTCCCTAGCAGCCTCCATCTCACCTGAACCCTTGGTGTCTACTGGGAAAATTCTAGGCTGGCACCATCTGGCTTCATCTGTGGCTCAGGAAGCTGGCAGGAAGCTTAGTGCCTGTGTGCTTGACACAAAGGGCTCTGCAGAGACCCAGGTCCCATGCCCAGGCCTCGTGTGTGGGACCCACATCTTGCACAACCAGCTGTCCCAAAATCCAGGTAGGCAGAATTCTCTTATTCTGTCTTCAGCTGCCATGGTGAGGAAAACAAGCTTGTGGCCAGGGAGGCCCTGAAGCCTGGACCTGAGGATTTCCATATATCTGAGCTGAAGCCAGGAGATGTCACCTCAGTTGTATACACTCAAGACATGTTCAGCCAGAGTCTTATGCTGTGACTCCCAGGTGAAGGAACTAGAACCAGAGGGCCTGGTAGTGAGGAGGCCTGGCCACAGGATCCCTAGGGTGGATGCCTTGCTATTGTCATACCAATACTCAGCCACTGCTCCAGCTACGCTGTTCATACATGCCTCATTGGCAGGAGAGCCCTCAAAGGCTGGGTGGGGCTCTCTGTCTCCTTCCCAACTTGTCCCCAGTACAGAGCAGGTCCTCTGACTTTGGGGGCAGTTGTAAATGGCTCCTGACTTTCTGAGCATGACATGTGAACCAGCCGTGGCTGGATGGGAAAGGACTAGCGAAAGCCCACAGGCTGGGCTGAAGGTCCTAAGCAGAGCTTCTTAGGTGGCCTGGTCGCCTTCCAACCGGTGGTCATGTGGTGGGAACATATCCTTCATCACTATCCCACTGGGCTTCCAAGGTTCCCACATCCATGTTTTGGGATCCTGGCTCTACGACGGAAGCCAGTGCCAAGGATGAATGGGATGGGTCCTACGCTGCCTTGAGGCCTTGAGGCCTTGAAGCTAGCAGGGGAGGCTCCTGTGAGGAGAGGCTGGACACTGGCTGATCCCTGAAGGCGGGTAAATGGCCCCACTTCACCAAGTGGGGACCAGGAGGGCAGTAGCAGGAGTACAGGCTGCAGGTGGGAAAAGGGTCCTTTCTCCCTCACAATGATGCAGGGTGTTAACACCCCCTTCTTTGAAGAGAAGTCAGACTGTGGTAGATACAGGACTGAGGGCTGAGGTCAAGCTGAGGAGGCTGGAGTCACTCTCCCTGGAGAAGGAACTAAGGGCTAGGAGGGTGAGTGGACCGTGTGTGGAAAGGACACAATACTGTGAGGGACTGGAGTGAGGCTGCCACCAAAACTAAGTGGAAGCAGCCGGGTAAGCGGCATCAAACGTTCTGCAGATGCCCCCTCCCTAGCTGGAGCAGCCTGAGTGGGGCTGCCCTGGCCCTCCCAGGCCTTAAGGCCAGCAGCTGGGGCCTCAAAGGCCGGGCAACGCTGGTAACAGTGCCTCCTGCCATCTGACAGGGAGCCAGGGTGCTCTTCTGTCCATGTGGCTATGATGGGCCCTTGCCCAGAGATCTAGATGCTGTCCTGCCTATGCAGGCAGGGTCCCCAGCTTTCCCTCTGTGCTTGGAGAGCTGCCCTCCTAGCTCCCTTTTCTGGAAGGCCACCTCCTCAGGGAGCCTGGCCTCACCCCTCTACTCACATTCACTGGGAAGTGAGTCTGACTCTGGTCTGGAGTGATGTGCCTTCCTCCAACTTCCAACAACTAGAGTCCAAGAAGGCTCTAAAGTGTGAGAATCCCAGAGCCGACTCCTGTAGGGCTGGGTTTCCTTACCTCTCCCTTCTCTATGGGCCTCTTTACTCTGTCCTCAATATCTCAAAACCTTGAGCAGTCCCTTCAGACATTCCTGTCTCTAAGATTCCTTTGTCATAACTACTGGTTTGTCCAGCTTCCATGTCTTGGCTTTTCTAACTACTTTTGATCTTTCCTTCTGGGAGGCTTTTTGATTCATGCTCCAAGTAAGGTTGCCTGTTCCTTAGCCAAACTCAGTCTCTTAGACATCAGTTCAATTCAGTTGCTCAATCGTGTCCGACTCTTTGTGACCCCATGGACTGCAGCACACCAGGCCTCCCTGTCCATCACCAACTCCCAGAGCTTGCTCAAACTCATGTCCATTGAGTTGGTGGTGCCATCCAACTATCTCATCCTCTGTCGTCCCCTTCTCCTCCTGCCTTCAATCTTTCCCAGCATCAAGGTCTTTCCAAATGAGTCAGCTCTTCACATCAAGTGGCCAAAATATTGGAGTTTCAGCTTCAGCATCAGTCCTTCCAATGAATATTCAGGACTGATTTCCTTTAGGATTGGCTGGTTTGATCTCCTTGCACTCCAAGAGACTCTTAAGAGTCTCCTCCAACACCACAGTTCAAAAGTATCAGTTCTTCTGTGCTCAGCTTTCTTTGTAGTCCAACTCTCACATCCATACATGATTACTGGAAAAACCACAGCTTTGACTAGATGGACCTTTGTTGGCAAAGTAATGTCTCTGCTTTTTAATATGCTATCTAGGTTTGTCATAGCTTGTCTTCCAAGGAGCAAGTGTTTTTTAATTTCATGGCTGTAGCCACCATCTGCAGTGATTTTGAAACCCAAGAAAATAAAGTCTGTCACTGTTTCCATTGTTTCCCATCTATTTGTCATGAAGTGATGGGACTCTTGGACATATCCTTCATTTTAACTATCTTCATGACTAACTGAGCATTTAAAGTCTTCGGTCTGGTCTGTTATTTCTACCTCTGGAATCTAATGCAGCTAACCACCTTGGAATAGTTGCATTCCTAATGTCTCACTTGGCTTGAGCTCATTTTCCCTGGGGGTGTTGACTACTTCCAGCAATATCTATTTAGGGAGGCCAGAAAAGGGCTCACTGAGCTCCAGGTGGGAGGAAAGATGAACCCTAGGGTGAAGCAGTCTGGTGTTGAGAAATCAGCTAATCACTCATGACCCCACAAAATGTTTTCTTAGGGCAGAGCCTGCCCTTGCTTGCCAGGCATAAGGGGTGATAGAACAGCGAGACTAAATACCAGCCATGGGGAGAGGGTGGCAGAGGGGAGATGGTCCCTTGTCAAGCAATTCCCCACCTGTTCTTCCTTAGCTCATGGATTCTGCCAGGTCTTGACTTTTCCCCTGGCCTAGAAAATTGAGTTGCTGCAGGTATAAGGCAAGCTCCCTCCCAGAGTATTAGGTGAGAAGCAGGAACATAATTCCAACTACCTTGGTTCTGATTTCCTCCACAGCCACCAGGCTCTCTTATCCTGGAAGAACCACCCCCTTCCAGGTCACACCATCTCCCATCCTATGGCTGCCTGTGTTTTCAGTTAGCTCAGTCTTCTGGGCCAGATCCTGACAGAGGGTAGCTAGCAACTGAGATCAGCACTGTAAGAGCAGAAACTAGATGCAAATCCCTCATTTTCTAAAAGTCTCAAAGGGTATCATCATTCATTACAAATTGGCTGCCCTGGTTCTGGCAGTCCTAGCACACAGAAGTGAAACAAGTACTTAATAAAATATACTAAGTCCATGGTGAAATTCCTAGGTCTTTGCTTTCTTGCACTATGCTTTTAACTGAGTGTTTCAGAAGGTACTCCTTGCCTTCTCTGCCTCATGGGTAAGGCTGTCTGCTCTTGATCTTAATGCTAGTCTCTTCCTGGTTCTTTACTTTTTCTGATGTCTTAGGTCACTGGAGTGTTTGAGAAGTTGAGGACATTCAGACCCTCTCTTGGTACCTCTTTCTATCTCATGACAGATGACGGGGCGATGGGGAGACCCAGAGCACAGTGTAGGGACTTGACTGTACAAATTTTCTTTGGAAGATGCAAAGCCCTTTGCAAGAGCCAAAGGACTAAACCGCCTTTACTGCTGTGGCAGGCTTTCAGTTCTCTGTGTTAAAAGACTCAAGGCTTTCCATAGGGTCTTCTAATCCTGAGGTGGATGGAAAGTAACTCTAAGTAACTGACTACTTGAATATGCAGCTTAACCTCACCCAGGGATTGCTGTGTTCCACGTAGGTTCTTACAGCTTTGCTTACATGGTCCTACTGCTTTTCTCTGAATCTTGACTTTACTGACTATACTTTTCCTGGGTACTTCACCCCTTCCAGATATCTGGGATTCCATCTGGAATCACTTGCTTCTGGCCAAACTCAGTATTTACTGTGAGTCTGCTGGTCACATTTTGTCTTCATCTTAAATTCTGAAGGATGTCTTTGGCAGGTATAGAGTTCTGGATCGACTCCTGCCCTCTTCGTTGTCAAAGTGTCATTCCACCTATGTCCTGGCTTCCTTTGCTCTGGCAAAGTCGACTATGAGCATTAGCAGTATTCTTCTAGGCTCTTTTGGGAATTTGTTACCTAAACCGACATGCCTACATTCTTAATCTATTCAGCCTGAAAGTTTGAACTTAGGCCTTTGGGTTTGTCTTATTTAGGAAATTCTTGGGCACCTTAACCTCTTTCCCTTTCTCCCTTCCTCTTGAGTCTTCTATGCTTGACATGATCTCACAAGTCCCTGCCATATGGATGAAAGGAAGTGACTTGAGTCATGTTTGTTCATGATCCTGGGTCTTGCTGAACCTATTACCCTGAGGAAGGAAGCTGGGCTGGAGGCAGTGAAGCCTACAATGCTAGGGAAGACAGAGAAGCATGGCTGTGAGCTGGGGGAGCTGCTTTGGGAACTGGAGGAAATTGTGTTACCCGGGAGATACCTCCCAGTGTAGGAGGGTAGGGCCTAAGCAGGCGCCAGTGTCTGCAGACTAGGGAAGGATTGATTCCTTATGTGCCTGTTTGTCCACCTAACAACTGCTAGGGAACAGGTAGAACAAACACTGTGTACCTGCTACTCCATCTTGAAATGGAGAAGGAAGGTCAAGGTCAGTTTAATTAGACCACGGGGCCTCTTCCCTGGATGCTGCTGGCAAAGGGAGTGGAGATGATCAGTGATAGTATCAAAGACCACCTAGATCAAGTCAGGGTAGACTAACAGAAAGTTTGCAAGCAGCATGAACATCTCTGGTCCCTAACGGTGGGTCACAGGAGATGTTCCCACTCCCAAGCCCCTTCTAGGCTCAGGTTATGTTAGACACTAGCCCTCATGCTTACATATATACCAGGCACTACCTGGACCTCCTAGTCTTGTTCCCGAACCTTACATCACAGCATCTTGATGTCTACTCAAAAGATCCTTGCCCCTTAGCTTTTATCAGTTCTGCCTCTTGATTCTTCGAGAAAAATCATTTATGGGTTTTTTGTTTGTTTATTTGACTCGTAAAAACCCTGGGCTTTAACATCCAATGATGCTGAAACTTTTATTCTAATTCTCACCTGGTTTCTCCTGAATCTTCAGAATTCCTAGCTTTTAAAGTCAGATCATACGTGAGTTGAAGATGCTGCCCTGCTGACAAGGGCAAATTCCTGTTGCAGAGCATGGGTATTGATTGGGGTAGGGAACCCAGGTTGGACTTCCCAAGGGGTAGTAGTGGTAAAGAACCCCCTTGCCAATACGGGAGACATAAGAGACATGAATTCATCCCTGCGTTGAGAAGATCCCCCTGGAGGAGGGTATGGTAACCCACTCTAGTATTCTTGCCTGGAGAATTCCATGGACAGAGGAGCCTGGCAGGATACAGTCCATAGGATCACAAACAGTTGGACACAACTGAAGCAAATTAGCATGCACACACACAGGGAATCCACATTACACGCTGCCAGCTAAGACTTCTAAGAGACCACTTTTGGTGACTCTTGACTGTCTAGCCTGCCTTTGCTTCAACAAGAGGCTATGGTAAGTATAAAGTCTATATATATGCATGTGTGTGTGCTCAGTCATGTCTTGACTCTTTGCGACCCCATGGACTGTAGCCTGCCAGGCTCCTATGTCTCTGGAATTTTCCAGGCAAGAATACGGAGTAGGTTGCCATTTCCTCCTCCAGGTATAAGGTCTACCTGGGATCATCTTGGACAGGCAGGGCTCAAGGCAGAAGAGTACCAGGTTTATGTGAGGGTAACTGAAATGGCTTTCTGGAAGGCAGCAGAGCCCTCCATACTTCAGATCGCAGGCACTGAAGCTTCAGAAAGGGACTAACAAGGCTGGGGAAGCTGGCCACCTAGAATATGCCTCCACGTGAGAGCTCTTGCAAGGGAGAGCAGCAGATCTATGGTTCTAGCATCTAATTGCCTTCAAAACTCTTAGGGTATCAGGATATGCTGGATACTGGGCAGTGGCACTAGAATGCTAGGAATTCAAGAACATGCTGTAAGTATGGGGAAAGAGACAAGTACAGAGGTCTAGGGCCTGCATGCCTCCTATTCCAAGAAAGATGGCTGGCAGAGAGGCCAGCACTGACCTGCAGAACCAGGCCTGGCATGGTAACCCCAGATACAGGCAGAGAGGTAGTGATCTTGATAGAGAACTGGGGAAGGCTCCGCTGCTCTGCCCATTAGCCACAGACAGGACTTGGGTGCCTTGGGAATGGAGAACCTCATGCAGAGTTGGTCCAGGATCCTTCTTAGAACACTTGCTTCTGGGCCTATGCGGAAGAGGACTAACTGAAGACCTTCTCGTCAGGGATCTGAGTCAATTTTTCTTTTTCCTCATTGTATTTGAGAAGCTTATGTTGACATTATCTTCAGGTTCTCATTCCTCTCCTCAGCAGTATCTGATCTACTGATGAATCCATCAAATGCATTCTTAACTTGTGCTAGTGTGTTAACCTCTAGCATTTCCTTTTTAAAATAATTTATTTGGCTGCATTGGGTCTTGGTTGCAGCGTGGGCTCTGGAGCGAGCAGGCTTACAGCATGTGGGACCTTAGTTTCCCGACCAAGAATCGAACCTGAGTCCCCTGGATTGTAAGGCAGATTCCAGTCCACTAGGAAAGTCCTTCTAGCACTTCCTCTTAAACATTTCTAGAATTTCCATCTTATGTTACCCCTCTGTTCTTGCATGTTGCCTTTTTCCATTTGAATCTTTAACATATTAATCAATCACTTTAAATTTCCTATCTGATTTCCCATTCCAAAATCTAAGTCTGATTCTGGTTCTTGCTTTCTTTCCAGACGTTATGTGCCTTTTAGCGTGTTCTGTGAATGCTTGGTGAAGTCTAGTCCTATTGGGTGATAGAAACTGATAATTGGACTTGGCTGAGTAGAGGGTAGCTGAAGGGGCCAGAGGCTCTAGTTTTTTCCCTTCTGCTATTTCTTATCCCCTAAGAACACCTCCTTAAATAGGATCTGGGTCTTGTGGCTAAGATCAATGTGTTGTAATCACATTGGTGAGGGGTAGAAAACAGAGAAAGCATCGTATAGTCTGATTTGTAGCAAGCATGAGTCCTTGAGCTGTGATCTTCAGAAGTGCATCTAGGCCTCTTGCCTCAGCTCCCATGAGACAGGAAAGCTAGAGCGGCTGGATCTGGCTAAGTGTCCTTCCCTTGGGTCAGGTGAGGCTAACATAGCTGTCCTTGGAAGATATGCCCAGAGCACTCTCCATGAAACAGAGGTCTATTTCAAAGTGGTGGCTTTTCCCTTCTGCCTGCCTGAAAAGAGGATTTTTCTGATGATCATGAGAGGCTGGTATTTCTAAAGGTAAGAAACCCATGAAGCACAGGGCCTTCTGCTACTACAGCCTCTACAATCTCTCACTCTCAAGCTAGTCCAGCAACTCGGCCTCTAGTTCCCTGTCAAAGAGTTTCTTCCAGTTCCTTGTTCCTAGAGCTTCTGGTTGAGGGTTATGATTCTGTGCGCTCCTCTATCTGTAAGCTCTGGCACGGGTTTGCCCTAGGACCTTGGTTTTCTAATGGACCCAAGAAATCATTGACTCTAGTTTGCTCAGTGTTTTTTTCTCGTGGACAGCAATAACTTAAGCTCCTTACATGCTAGAGCTGGTTTTCACCCAAATAATCATGATCCAAATAACCCCGGAACATCCCTGCATGCCATGGTTTTCCCCCTGGATTGCGTGGAACTTAAGAAGCAGAAGGACTCTACGTTCTCCAGACTGTCTTTGGGTCTTGGGGGTGAAGTCTCCCTCTCAAGTCTGAGACAGAGCCTAGTTGTATATATGATTGTCTCTGCAACACATCTGAAGGGCAGCTGACAGGTGGGGCTCCCTCCTTCCCTAGCCCCAGTATAGGCTGGGGCCTCTGCCTTGGGTGTACAGCAGAGCAAGAATACTGGAGCCCTAGTAATGCTTGGCTTGTTTCTAAGGTGGAGGCTCCACTCTAGGGGAGGCAAGCTGTCCACTCTCCCAACCCCTCCCCAACCCTGACTGCAGAGTACCTGGCTCCTTGGTCCCCTTGTTTTTTATTTTTTTGGTCCCCTTGCTTTTAAGAGGACTTTGGGGGTATGTTTCCACCCATGGCCTTGTGTTTGGGATTAAAGCCTCTCAGGTCAGTGTAGGGAAGATGGTCTCTTTTTGAGAGTTGGCCTCAGCTTGGTTTATTCAGAGGACCTGGTGTTCCCTGCCAATGCTGTTTACCTGAGTTCTGTGTGAGACACGAAGTAAAGGAACAAATCAGTAACTCCAGGGACTTGGTGACTTGAACTTAAAGTTGACTTCATGAACACGTAGAAGGCCAGTTCTTACCCATGGTGCATATGAGTTTGATTTGGGGTCTTTTACTATGTCCCTTGGTGAAGGTGAAAGTGGAGAGTGAAAAAGTTGGTTTAAAGCTCAACATTCAGAAAACAAAGATCATGGCATCCGGTCCCATCACTGCATGGGAAATAGATGGGGAAACAGTGGAAACAGTGTCAGACTTTATTTTTCTGGGCTCCAAAATCACTGCAGATGGTGACTGCAGCCATGAAATTAAAAGATGCTTATTCCTGGGAAGGAAAGTTATCACCAACCTAGATAGCATATTGAAAAGCAGAGACATTACTTTGCCAACAAAGGTTCGTCTAGTCAAGGCTATGGTTTTTCCTGTGGTCATGTATGGATGTGAGAGTTGGACTGTGAAGAAGGCTGAGTGCGGAAGAATTGATGCTTTTGAACTGTGGTGTTGGAGAAGACTCTTGAGAGTCCCTTGGACTGCAAAGAGATCCAACTAGTCCATTCTGAAGGAGATCAGCCCTGGGATTTCTTTGGAAGGAATGATGCTAAAGCTGAAACTCCAGTACTCTGGCCACCTCATGCGAAGAGTTGACTCATTGGAAAAGACTCTGATGCTGGGAGGGATTGGGGGCAGGAGGAGAAGGGGACGACAGAGGATGAGATGGCTGGATGGCATCACTGACTTGATGGACGTGAATCTCAGTGAACTCCAGGAGTTGGTGATGGACAGGGAGGCCTGGCGTGCTACGATTCATGGGGTCGCAAAGAGTCGGACACGAATGAGCGACTGATCTGATCTTGGTGAAGGAAAGGTAAGCCTGGCATGCTGCAGTCAATGGGGTTGCAAAGAGTCAGACACAACTGAGCAACTGAACTGGACTATGACCAAGTGGCCTGATCTGTACTAGTTCAGCTATGTCAAAACTTGATGTCTAGTGCTTCCTAGACTCCTCTAGTAGTTTCAGGAATGTGGCTATCATGAGAACATCAAATGCCGAGTGACCGGAGACAGCATGTGGCTTTGGAAAGCTGGGTCTGGGTTTGCAACGCGTGCTGTGAGCCTGGAGAATTGTCACCCAGAGTGGATGAGGGGCCCTGAGTAGGGCTGTCTGGCCTGTGATTAGTTCATGGGCTAGCCCAGAAGCAGCACTAGAGGCTTGTTGGGATTCTCACTCTATTCTGAAGCCATGGGAGTGGGGTGAGGCTAGAACTAGGAACTCAACTGGGGGCAAGTACTATGCTGAAGAGAGGGAGCGTATCCAGTCAGACTCTGAGACTCCGCCACATTGCTGCTGCATGAGAGGAGGTGGTGCTAGTGGCATAGTGGGCATTCAGTGCTGCTCACATCTCTGTCTATGCTATGAAGAACTGAAAGCCTCTCAATGCCTCGCATTGGAGGCCTGAAGGGTCTCCCTACCCACAGGACTGCTGGACACAGGCACGTTCCTTGTTACTAAGTGCAACCACCAATCACAGCTGGCAGACCACTCCTTCCAGTTGGCAGTGTACCTCATCTCCATTAGAACATAGACTTAACCTGATGGGGGAAAGACGATCACTATAAAATTGTATTTCTGATTAGCAAAACTGTACAAATCATTCTTTCCTTCTCCTGAGCTGCCTGTTGATGCCCTTAATCTCTCCCATTGGAATTCTCATTTGGTAGGAACTCCTCATGTCTTACAGATATCTCTTGTCACTTTCTAGGACTGATGTCTTCTCCAGTCACCAGTCTCATTTTTATAAGCCCAAATATTTCTGCTCCAACCTTCTCTAGTCTCATCCTGTTATGACTTGTGATTTGTGTTTTAATGTCTTCTTACCCTCAAGGTTGAACCATATTCCTTTTTCTACTCTAATATTTAGTTTAGAAATGTAAACAGACATAAAAGTAGGAAATTCTGACTTCTGCAGTTGTACTTGCAGAACAACTGCTGGTGGTACTACTCCTTCTATCCTGACCATCAGTACTTGTTATGGTCAAACGCTGGGCTTCCAATCTCCTGGCCGCAGATCAGTGATCTTGTAGACTTCCCAGAGTTCTCTGTAGCCTTGACCATAATTCCATGATCTCTCTGAAATATCTTCAGGCTATGTATTTTCTTTCATTTCTGACCATCAATAACTTCCTGGGCATTCTAGGGACGATGGCAACCTTGGGCTTCTATATGAAATATAAGTATGGTGAATAGGACTCTAACTAGACATGTAGTCCATCTGTGGTGAGGACTGCATAAACCCAACTTCTCAAAGCTAACTACTGGGGATACTTTGCTATATCTAAAGACTTGAAAATGATGGCTATTCTGTCATACATATGCCTTCTCACTGAAGTTCCATGAACATAGGAGGTTATAAACATCTGTAACTTGCAGAGTGGAGTAAAAGGTGACATGTAATTGAATCTACCTTTTTTTTTTTTTAATCAATGCCATAGTATTAAGACCAAACATTGTCTCATGGAGAAAGTCTGATCCACTGGTTTCTTTGAGATGTATTTAGTGACTGACAGTAAATGTAACAAGTTTTTTTTTTTTTTTAATCCAGCTCTTAGCTCCTTCCACCTGACCTGCCAATTCTCAAGTGAACTAGTCTTGTAAGTAACTACCAGTAGCTACCTTTTGGAATTAACACTTAAGCTGATGATACAGTTGTGCTAGTGAATAAGGCTGCAGGGGCTGTGATGCAACAGTACCTCCGTGCCTGTCTGCTCATTCACATGTGGTGTCTTCACAACCTGCTTAATGACTGAAGCTTCACTTTGGAAATGGTTAGTGATGAGAGGCTTAGGGAAACCACAAGAGACCACTTAATGGCAAATGAAGGCAGCCGGATTAGCTAAGCACGTGGAGCTTTGGGCTTGCAACTCCTTCCAGCCTGAATTGGCTCTTGTAAGGCTTCTGTTCCTTAAGTCAAAATGGCCTTACTTTGAATTTGCCTTATCATCACATTTTCAAATGCAATATTCTGCCTGCCTGGGTTTGGGTGAGATCTTACACT
This sequence comes from Bos grunniens, assembly GCF_055505025.1. Lineage (NCBI taxonomy): Eukaryota > Metazoa > Chordata > Mammalia > Artiodactyla > Bovidae > Bos > Bos grunniens. The sequence continues at coordinate 18,915,268 of NC_141192.1, forward strand.
ATCTTCTAGAGGTGAAAATTGGATACTATTTTTAATGAATTACATTGCTAATATCAGAGCAGGCTTAGAATTGTTCTGTTTTTTTCTCTTTGAATAGAGTCAGCAACCCTTTCTACAAAGGTCCAAATAGTAAATATTTTAGGTTTGGGGTGCTAAAAGGCAAAATTGAGGATATTACAGAGGTACAAAACTTCTTAAGAGTTAAGCAAAAATTGAATACAAATGGCCATACAAAGAAAATAGAGCTTACTTTTTTTGAGAAATCTGTGGTTCATAGTTAGTGTTTGTCATCAAAACTGACTACAAAAGACCAGTGCTGATCTACAATGAAACAAAGTATCAAATTTTGGGATGTCTTTAGGTAGAAAAGTGCTGCTGAGTCACTTCAGTCGTGTCCGACTCTGTGCGACCCCATAGACGGCAGCCCACCAGGCTCCCCCGTCCCTGGGATTCTCCAGGCAAGAACACTGGAGTGGGTTGCCATTTCCTTCTCCAATGCATGAAAGGGAAAAGTGAAAGTGAAGTTGCTCAGTCATGTCCGACCCTTAGCATGGACTGCAGCCCACCAGGCTCCTCCGTCCACGGGATTCTCCAGGCAGAGCACTGGAGTGGGGTGTCATTGCCCTCTCCAGAAAAGTGCTGCCAAACACTAAATTTTGTTAGTAAAGCTGTATTCTAAGACCCTATACTTGATTAGCTTTCAGTTCAGTTCAGTTGCTCAGTCGTGTCCGACTCTTTGCCACCCCATGAATTGCAGCACACCAGGCCTCCCTCTCCATCACCAACTCCCAGAGTTCACCCCAAACTCATGTCCATTGAGTCGGTGATGCCATCCAGCCATCTCATCCTCTGTCGTCCCCTTCTCCTGCCCCCAATCCCTCCCAGCATCAGAGTATTTTCCAATGAGTCAACTCTTCACACTGCTACTGATAAAAGCATCAGCCAAACTCTTAGGAGTAGGGTTCAGGGGCGTGGTTTATAGGGAGTAAAGGCAGGGACAGGGAGAGAAAGGGGGCACACCCAGCAATGAAGGACCCAAAGGGGCTGACACAGGCAACGTGCAAGTGTTATTGATTAGGTTCAGTTCAGTCACTCAGTCGTGTCGAGCTCTTTGCAACCCCATGAACCGCAGCACACCAGGCCTCCCTGTCCATCAACAACTGGAGTCCAACCAAACCCATGTCCATTGAGTCGGTGATGTCATGCAACTATCTCATCCTCTGTCGTCCCCTTCTCCTTCTGCCCTCAATCTTTCCCAGCATCAGGGTCTTTTCAAATGAGTCGGCTCTTTGCATCAGGTGGCCAAAGTATTGGAGTTTCAGCTGAAACATCAGTCCTTCCAATGAACACCCAGGACTGATCTCCTTCAGGATGGACTGGTTGGATCTCCTTGCAGTCCAAGGGACTCGCAAGAGTAATGAAAACAAGTGTTGAGGTAAACAAACTGGAAGTTGCATCACTGCTGGTGAGAATATAAAATAGTATAACTGCTTTTAGTCAGCTTGGCAGTTCCTCAATGTTAAAACAATTGCTACATGACCAGAAAGCATCCACTGTCTGACCATGAGGGTGGAGATCTTTTGGATAGCTCCTCTACCCTAAAGAAACAAAACCACAATTATCCTGGGTTTCAGGGCAAAAATTGGACTGCTGGGATGTAGACAAACATCTAGATACACTAAGAACTGCTGTTCTTTGACCTAGCCTCATAAGTGAGTCTTGAAGGATATTTGGGAAACCTTAGATGCCTATACCTCCAATCTTCCAAGTTGGTCCAGTAACTGACTTTAAAGCCAACCTAGGTTTTAGGATGGAACTATAACTAAAATCCTAGATGAGAAGCACAAAATAAGGCTAATAGGAAGATTGGGACAAGGTCCGATTATATAGTAAGTGTGATACATCCACTTTCCCTACTGAGTACTTCACTTGCTTCCTATACTGCAGAAAATAGAAAACTCATTTCCCAGATTTCGTTTCTCACATTCTTATAACTAAGATTCTATATGTAATCATATTCTGCTAACTGGATGCAACTGAGGCTGTCTTCTCTCAGCAAGCCAGGATCTAGGGATACTGCTTATTGTTCCAGTAGGTGTTAGGGAAATTAGGCAGTTCTAATCCCTCACCTTCTAGGTCATGGCAAAGGTATCGGCTCTCCTTGTTGGCAAGTTCTTGGCAAGTAACTCTCAGTAGCTAGCTTGAAGCCTCTTAAAAATATTGCAAACTTGTGTTCCTACGTATGCTTAAGATAGCCAGAATGACTCATCTGTTAATCCTTGACTCCTACGCAGAGTTCAAGACCATGTTAGCATAGCCATTGAAATAGGTGCCATCAGTTTCCTGAAAGGTCACTCTGGCAGGAAGCACTGTGGGGGCTGAGCAGGGTAAGTCCAAGCTAAGAAGGCAGTGTTAGCTAGAAGTGATGACATACAAGAGGAAAAATGGATGAGTTTAAGATTTAAGTGGTAGAAATGACAGGTCTTGGTGACCACATTTAAGGAGAGAAGGAACAATTAAGGAGATACTAGGCAATCAAAATTTAAATATAAATGCTCAGTTGATGAACTAGAAAACCATACTAGCAAGAGGAGTCACAGGAAAAATTGTTTGTTTTGGGCAAGCTTGGTTTGCACTGCCTGCAAGACATCTGAGTAGAAACAATAGTCAGGTAATTGGAAAACTGAACTTGGAGCTCCCCAAAGTAAGGAAAGGAATTGTCTAGAATATAATCACCAAGTATCTTCAGAAATAGCCCATCTGTAAAAATAGGGTGCCCAGAGGACCCCCAACTTTAATGTCTTGAGAAATATACTGGCAGGGGGTACTGAGAAACAGGAGATCATGTATACAGAAGAGCAAAAACAATTTGTGGCAAAGGAGATCTTCAAGAAATCAATGTGGAAGGCTTAGTAAGGTGAATGGAATGGAAGCATCTGTGGGACCTACCAAACAGGAGTAAGTTAGTATCCATAGATGCTACTTAGCAGTGTAATTGGAAACTTGATTGGACTAACGAAGATGGCATGGCACATAGCCAGTTCTAACACTTTGGCAATAGAAGGAAGAAATAGGGTGTTTTCTGGTGTCCTATAAAGGTGTGATTTTATTTTGATAAACAACAATGGGAAGGCAATCCAAAATTAAGATGCTGCTGCCTAAAACAGGAAAGCGAAGGGTCCATGACACAGGTGAACAATTAGCCTTTTTAAGAGACTGTTGCTTAGGAAAGTGTAAACTAGAGGTCAGTCTATAGACTTGTGGTGAATTTCCTGTTGAAAGGAATGAGAGAACAAATCGTTCTGAGGGGAAGTAGAAGTGCAATGTTCTCTCACACCTGCCTTCCCATTTATTGACCACAAATGCAAAAATGAGTGCTAGGGATGGGAGAAAATCAAGATGCACTAGCCTCTTTGTTCCATGCTTCCTAGAGGCTTGGGCATGTGCCTTACACTTGCATGTTTTGTTACGTCGTCCTTTACTTTCATGGTATGGGAGGGAAGAAGCAGGATCTTATTGCTGGAGGAAGATAGAGAAATGGGGTGCTTAGTTGAAAGAGCCTGATTTGAGCTCAGCCGCTTTGACCTAAGCTGTGTTAAGCTTGAGATAACAGTGGGCTGTGATATTCTGGGTCCTAGTCCAGGAAGCCTCCCCACCCTACTACTGAAGAGCAAAAGTGTTAGTTGCTCAGTCGTGTCTGACTCTTTGCGACCCCATGGACTGTAGCTCAATAGGCTCCTCTGTCCATAGAATTCTCCCAGCAAGAATACTGGAATGGGTAGCCGTTCCCTTCTCCAGGGATCGAACCTGGGTCTCCCACATTGGGAGCCAATTCTTTACCACTAGGGAAGCTAAAAGTTCTCAAAAGGACTTGGGAGGATGCCTAATTGTCTATCATGTTCTAGTGTCCTAGAAACAGAAGACTGAATAGTCCTATTTGTAAAAATGTGTCCCTCAAACTTTCTATAAATACCTAAGTATTTCACAGGAAGTTGTGGGGGAGGGGAACCCTAACAATACTAGTCACATCTAAACAAAACTAAGTTGTCAGTTATATTTAGAGTTTCCATTTTACCAGTTCTAGTTCATTCTAGTCTTGATGGGAACTAAGATCCAAAATGATGGTTGGAGTCTTAACATCTCAATATATTCCTCTTTCCTTGCAATTCAACAGGGTCTTTTGTCCTACAGAATTGCCTACATTTGGGAGTATAATTACATCTCTGATTTACTGTAAGTTCCTCTCTTCATTGTGTTTCCTATAGTCTGTAGTTGGCTCTAAAAGGTGAGAGTCAAGTTTATTTCTTGGTAAGACTACTTAGGTAGCTGTGTACTAACAACAAGAGGTATATACCTTCTCCTATTGCTTGTTGAGGTTAACAACCACTACCACCTAGTTCTACTTACTAAATGCTGCCAAGTTGCAATCCTTACCATTCATCTCTAAAGAGCTATCCCCTATTTTAAAAAAAACCAGCATAAATGCACTATTCTTTACCTCTACATACCAGTTTCCGTATCTTACCTATGAATGACTTGGTTTTATTAAAAACTATTAAGCTAATGACAGAGACTTAAAGATCCATGGGGAGTCAGATTAAGCATATAGCATAGGCTCCTGGAGATGACTGTTCCATAGCAACTAGAATGCATGGCATTTCAGGTGTTCAAAAGTGATTTTAAAGAACAGATTCTATACATGTCCACAGAACAGGTAGGTCAAAGCTGCCTGGGGTCATAACTGTTGGCCTTTGATAAAATAAGCAGTTTGAAATCTGTCCAAAAGGGTACTGTCAGGTTAAAACAAACTTAACACTGGCTTTCTAAAAGTTCTTAATACTGTCAGTGCTAACAGAATGTAGAGAACCAGTTCTGAGGCACCAGGGACATGTTGGTACTGATCCCTAAAGTTACTTCATACTTTTACTGATCAGATCAAACAAGCAATCTCTTTTATTTTATTTTTTTGTTGTTGTTTTTATTTTATTTTTTAAAATTTATTTATTTTAATTGGAGGCTAATTACTTTATGATATTGTAGTGGTATGGCAAAAACCATACATTGACATGAATCAGCCATGGGTTTACATGTGTTCCCGATCCTGAACCCCCCTCCCACCTCCCTCCCCATCACATCCCTCTGGGTCATCCCAGTGCATCAGCCCTGAGCACCGTATCTCATGCATCAAACCTGGACTGGTGATCTGTTTCACATATGATAATATACATGTTTCAATGCTATTCTCTCAGATTATCCCACCCTCACCTTCTCCCACAGAGTCCAAAAGACTGTTCTATACATCTGTGTCTCTTTTGCTGTCTCGCATATAGGGTTATCGTTACCATCTTTCTAAATTCCATATACATGCATTAGTATGCTGTATTGGTGTTTTTCTTTCTGGCTTACTTCACTCTGTATAATAGGCTCCAGTTTCATCCACCTCATTAGAACTGATTCAAATGTATTCTTTTTAATGGCTGAGTAATATTCCATTGTGTATATGTACCACAGCTTTCTTTTCCATTTGTCTGCTGATGGACATCTAGGTTGCTTGCATGTCCTGACTATTATAAACAGTGCTGCGATGAACATTGGGGTACACGTGTCTCTTTCAATTCTGATTTCCTCATTGTGTATGCCCAGCAGTGGGATTGCTGGGTCATATGGCAGTTCTATTTCCAGTTTTTTAAGGAATCTCCACACTGTTCTCCATAGTGGCTGTACTAGTTTTCATTCCCACCAACAGTGTAAGAGGGTTCCCTTTTCTCCACACCCTCTCCAGCATTTATTGTTTGTAGATTTTTGGATAGCAGCCATTCTGACTGGCGTGAGATGGTGCCTCCTTGTGGTAAACCCTCCAGAAAGCAGGAATAGAAAGAACATACCTCAACATAATAAAAGCTATATATGACAAACCTACAGCAAACATTATCCTCAATGGTGAAAAACTGAAAGCATTTCCCCTAAAGTCAGGAACAAGGCAAGGATACCCACTCTCACCACTACTCTTCAACATAGTAAAAGTTTTGGCCACAGCAATCAGAGCAGAAAAAGAAATAAAAGGAATCCAGATTGGAAAAGAAGAAGTAAAATTCTCACTGTTTGCAGATGACATAATTCTCTACATAGAAAACCCTAAAGACTCTACCAGAAAATTATTAGACCTAATCAATGAATCATGAAATTAAAAGATACTTACTCCTTGGAAGGAAAGTTATGACCAACCTAGATAGCATATTGAAAAGCAGAGATATTACTTTGCCAACAAAAGTCCATCTAGTCAAGGCTATGGTTTTTCCAGTGGTCATGTATGGATGTGAGAGTTGGACTGTGAAGAAAGCTGAGCACTGAAGAAGTGATGCTTTTGAACTGTGGTGTTGGAAAGGACTCTTGCGAGTCCCTTGGACTACAAGGAGATACATACCAGTCCATCCTAAAGGAGACCAGTCCTGGATGTTCATTGGAAGGACTGATGCTGAGGCTGAAACTCCAATACTTTGGCCACCTCAAGCGAAGAGTTAACTCATTGGAAAAGACCCTGATGCTGGGAGGGATTGGGGGCAGGAGGAGAAGGGGACAACAGAGGATGAGATGGCTGGATGGCATCACTGACTCGATGGACGTGAGTCTGAGTGAACTCTGGGAGTTGGTGATGGACAGGGAGGCCTGGCATGCTGCAATCATGGGGTTGCAAAGAGTTGGACACAACTGAGTGACTGAACTGAACTGAATCAATGAATATAGTAAAGTTGCAGGATATAAAATTAACACACAGAAATCCCTTGCATTCCTATACACTAACAAAGAGAAAAAGAAATTAAGGAAACAATTCCATTCACCATTGCAATAAAAGGAATAAAATACTTAGGAATATATCTACCTAAAGAAACAAAAGACCTATATATCAGATCAGATCAGATCAGTCGCTCAGTCGTGTCCGACTCTTTGTGACCCCATGAATCGCAGCACGCCAGGCCTCCCTGTCCATCACCAACTCCCAGAGTTCACTCAGACTCATGTCCATCGAGTCAGTGATGCCATCCAGCCATCTCATCCTCTGTCATCCCCTTCTCCTCCTGCCCCCAATCCCTCCCAGCATCAGAGTCTTTTCCAATGAGTCAACTCTTCGCATGAGGTGGCCAGAGTACTGGAGTTTCAGCTTTAGCATCATTCCTTCCAAAGAAATCCCAGGGCTGATCTCCTTCAGAATGGACTGGTTGGATCTCCTTGCAGTCCAAGGGACTCTCAAGAGTCTTCTCCAACACCACAGTTCAAAAGCATCAATTCTTCGGCGCTCAGCCTTCTTCACAGTCCAACTCTCACATCCATACATGACCACAGGAAAAACCATAGCCTTGACTAGACGAACCTTTGTTGGCAAAGTAATGTCTCTGCTTTTCAATATGCTATCTAGGTTGGTCATAACTTTCCTTCCAAGGAGTAAGCGTCTTTTAATTTAATGGCTGCAGTCACCATCTGCAGTGATTTTGGAGCCCAGAAAAAAAAAAGTCTGACACTGTTTCCACTGTTTCCCCATCTATTTCCCATGCAGTGATGGGACCGGATGCCATGATCTTCATTTTCTGAATGTTGAGCTTTAAGCCAACTTTTTCACTCTCCTCTTTCACTTTCATCAAGAGGCTTTTTAGTTCTTCTTCACTTTCTGCCATAAGGGTGGTGTCATCTGCATATCTGAGGTGATTGATATTTCTCCCGGCAATCTTGATTCCAGCTTGTGTTTCTTCCAGTCCAGCGTTTCTCATGATGTACTCTGCATATAAGTTAAATAAACAGGGTGACAATATACAGCCTTGACGAACTCCTTTTCCTATTTGGAACCAGTCTGTTGTTCCACGTCCAGTTCTAACTGTTGCTTCCTGACCTGCATACAAATTTCTCGAAAACTGTAAAACACTGATGAAAGAAATCAAAGAGGACACAAATAGATGGAGAAATATACCATGTTCATGGATTGGAAGAATCAATATAGTGAAAATGAGTATACTACCCAAAGCAATCTACAGATTCAATACAATCCCTATCAAACTACCAATGGTATTTTTCACAGAACTAGAACAAATAATTTTACAATTTGTATGGAAATACAAAAAACCTTGAATAGCCAAAACAATCTTGAGAAAGAAGAATGGAACTGGAGAAATCAACCTGCCTGACTTCAGGCTATACTATCAAGACAGTATGGTACTGGCACAAAGACAGAAATATAGATCAATGGAACAAAATAGAAAGCTCAGAGATAAATCCACGCACCTATGGACATCTTATCTTTGACAAAGGAGGCAAGAATATACAATGGAGAAAAGACAATCTCTTTAACAAGTGGTGCTGGGAAAACTGGTCAACCACTTGAAAAAGAATGAAACTAGAACACTTTCTAACACCATACACAAAAATAAACTCAAAATGGGTTAAAGATCTGAATGTAAGACCAGAAGCTATAAAACCCCCAGAGGAAAACATAGGCAAAACACTCTCTGACATAAATCACAGCAGGATCCTCTATGACCCACTTCCCAGAGTAATGGAAATAAAAGCAAAAATGAACAAATGGGACCTAATTAAACTTAAATGCTTTTGCACAACGAAGGAAACTATAAGCAAAGTGAAAAGACAGCCTTCAGAATGGGAGAAAATAATAGCAAACAAAACAACTGACAAAGAATTAATCTCAAAATATACAAGCAACTCCTGCAGCTCAATTCCAGAAAATAAATGACCCAATCAAAAAATGGCCCAAAGAACTAAACAGACATTTCTCCCAAGAAGACATACAGATGGCTAACAAACACATGAAAAGATGCTCAACATCACTCATTATCAGAGAAATGCAAAGCAATCTCTTTTAAAAACATATTTTCCATATTGGTAAAACAAGTTAAAAGCTATGGTTCAGTGATTCTTAATCAAAATCTGTTCTGTTAAATGGGATGTAGTGTGGTATATTAAAGATATTTGGCTTTGGGAAGATCTCAGATTGCTTAAACACCTTCAAAGTATACACTTGGGGTAGAGATGGCTAGTGCTTCCTGCATGTGAGTTCCCTCCTGGGTACCGAGGCTGACTAGCTTCTAGCCTCCCTTACATCTAGCTAAGTTTTAGCCAGTAGAACATGACCAGAAATGCAAGTTGCTTGTAAGTCTAGCCCATAGTTTTCTCGCCATCTTTTCCTTCCCCACATCTACTGGTTTATGGTGAAGACTCCAGGGAGGGTCAAGCCACAATATGGAAGAAGCCCCAGTCTCTGAACAGGAACATGAGAGGTGAGCCAGGAACACCTACACTGAGTGGTGATGTGATGTGATGTGTGAAGCATCTCAGCCACTGACGCTGAGGTCTGTGAAAACACCCAAGTGTTACTAACACAACCTATCATACTGTTGAATATGAAATGTTGCTTTACTTTGTTTTCTTAGCTTTTCTAAGCTGACCATCCCAATCTTAAACATTAGTGCTTAAAAGCAAATCAGATATCTTAAATGGAGAATTTTAGTCACTAGCTAGTTTCAGGGGGTGGAGAAGGCAATGGCACCCCGCTCCAGTACTCTTGCCTGGAAAATCCCATGGACAGAGGAGCCTGGTAGGCTGCAGTCCATGGGGTCGCTAAGAGTTGGACACGACTGAGCGACTTCACTTTCACTTTTCACTTTCATGCATTGGAGAAGGAAATGGCAACCCACTCCAGTGTTCTTGCCTGGAGAATCTCAGGGACGGCGGAGCCTGGTGGGCTGCCGTCTATGGGGTCGCATAGAGTCGGACATGACTGAAGCGACTTAGCAGCAGCAGTTTCAGGCGGAGACACAATCTGTACAGAAGTATCTGGATGGGTCCAGTACACTTGTGGGCAAAGGATAGATAAGGAAGTGACATAGCAATTGTTAGCTGCCTTGCTCCATCTAAAGCAGGAAAGCAAGTTGGAACATGATGGTCCAACTCATACCATCTTCCATTTCAACGTCATGGTAAGAGTATCATGGGTAAGAGAGAGTCCCACGGCTGCCCAAAGTTAGTTCACTGGTAAATAGAAGAAATTCATTATAACTTAAACTGCTTATGAAGACTGAGTAAACATTTACAGTCTCACAATGCTAACCTCTGTATGACTATACAAAACTATCAGTACCCCGGCTTCTAGATTGTGACTCCCCCTGTTAGTGGTAACACAGTCTGACTCTTACTCTTTGCTTTTTATGAGTATGCCTTGAATTGCAGTTTCACTTTACTTTGGATATGGCTGTTATGACCACCCTTGTGCATATGGAAAACACACATGCAGAAAGGTCCACAAATCAAGTACACAGCTGGATGAACTTTCAAAGTAAACATCTGTGTAACTGGCATTTACAGCAAAAATTACTGCCAGTATTCCCAGAAGCTCCCTAACATCCTCTCTTAAGGGATAGGTAAAAATATCCCTGGTAAATCACCAAGGTAAAATATCCAAGGTAAAGTTTTGCCCATCCCCTCTTATGGTATCATGCCCAGGTATTTTAGAGGAATACTCATATCATAGAACTAATAACTGATGGAGCTCATGGGCTGGGTGTTAACTAGCATCTGAATGCAATTTTCATGCTAGAGTGATAGTAAGCAATTCAAATGTCTAACGGCTTATTCTCTACTCCTTTAAGGTAGAAAGTAACTACTTCACACATGAAAACTGAGGTGGTATCTCAGATGTTTTGAAGACTAAACTAACACATTTCAGGGATCCTAAACACATGCATATGTGTTACTTTTACAGTCAGAGAAACTGAAATACAAAGGTTACTTACCCAAAGTTTCTCTTCTCCCCCCATCAAGGGCCAAATCCTGTAATTTTCTTACATTCTGTGGAGGGAAGCTCATCATGAAGTGACTGAGAACCTACAATGAAAGAGACAAGTGAACCAGGTGTGTCCTCTTGGTTACTCAGGACTAAGTATAAAACTAAGGAATCTTGCTAGCCAGCTTAGTCTTTCTAAATTGAGGTGTGACCATATTGAAAAAAGTGAAAGTGTTAGTTGCTCAGTTGTGTCCAACTCTTTGTGATGCCATGACCTGTAGCCTGCCAGGCGGCTCTCTCCATGGAATTCTCCAGGCAAGAATACTAGAGTGGGTCAGCATTCCCTTCTCCAGATCTTCCCAACCCAGGGATTGAAACCTGGGCCTCCTGCATTGCAGGCAGATTCTTCACCGTCTGAGCCACCAGGTAAGCTGGAGATGTAACCAAAATGATGCCCTAACCATAAGTACTTTTTAAGAAAAAAATAGTATCTTAATTTATTAAATACCTATAGTTTTTACTTGGTATGACTTAAAGTACTGAAAACAAAACTATTCTAGGTAGCATTAGAACACTCTATTGTCTTGGCCCTGGAGTCAATTTTGCACAACTCTCTAGTTTGGGAAACTAGAAAATGCTGGTTTGGTATTAATAGTGACTATCACATGTAACATATTTATCCCCTCAATGTTTTTCTTAATCCAGCATTTCAGCAATTCAAACCGCTTGGCAGTTTAGAAGGAACTGCTCCTGTGATTGTCTTCTGAATAGGAAAACAGTCAAAAAGGAAGCTCATATTCACCTTAATTCAATAATGCTCAGCTGGAGATCTTCCTGGTTAAGGGCTACCGAATTTGCAGTACTTCAGAGGCACAGTTAAGATCCAGGCTGTGCAGCCAGCCTGAACTGGAATGGACGACTAACTGTAGTTTGAAAAACAGTCTATTTTGTGTTGCCTCTATACTAACTCACAAAGTGGTTGTCACCACCAGGAAACTTCAAGTAGAGGGCCAGAGAAAATGCCACCTGCCTGTGGCCAGGAGGGTAGAAGGCAGCTGTTCTGGGTATGAGCCCATAGGCCCTGGAGTTCTTTGGAGAACTTCACTGTTTTCTTGGAAGTGCCCTATCTGTCCTCTTGTGGTGGCTTGTGTTAACTGGAAGGCTCTCAAGTTTGTATATCCCGAATGTATTCAGTGAACATCTTGACTTCCATGTGAGGATGTTTGCAGGTAGGTCATGGACATTTCTCTTCCCATGATTTCTTGGGTCTGTTTAGCAAGAAAGCACAGGTGACCACTGTTTTCCGGGTAGGGTTGACAGATCAAATGCAGGATGTTTGAGACATGCTCAGACTACAATATTACCTGCTATCTGAAATCTGAACCTTCTCTCCCCTCTAAGTCTAATAACCCCAGCAGGGAGACACCCCCACATTGGCTTATGCATGGCCCTTGGAAAAGATGGGAAGGAGGCAGCATGCTACTGCTAAGTCGCTTCAGTCGTGTCCGACTCTGTGTGACCCCATAGACGGCAGCCCATCAGGCTCCTCTGATCCTGTGATTCTCCAGGCAAGAACACTGGAGTGGGTTGCCATTTCCTTCTCCAATGCATGAAAGTGAAGAGTGAAAGTGAAGTTGCTCAGTCGTGCCCGACTCTTAGCGACCCCATGGACTGCAGCCTACCAGGCTCCTCTGTCCAAGGGATTTTCCAGGCAAGAGTACTGGAGTGGGGTGCCATTGCCTTCTCCGTATTCACTCCAGTTCCTGTCCATGAGGGTCAGGTGGCAGTTGAGGCTTCATTTGGCACTTTATCTGTATTAGTCCTTCAGTGGGAACAGCTCATTCAGCTTGCTGCTTGAACTTTTAGACATGTACTTTGCTGCAACTATGCCTTCATCTTGGGAGGAACACTTTCGGGAAGTCACGTTAGTAGAGTGACTTAGGCGTAACTTCATGCCATGGATGTTGTGTTAACTCTGAGCTGCTAGCGCAAACTTGTGGAATCTCTGATATACAAAATTGGCTCAGGGCAAAGGATGTACAGGAGTCCCCATTCCCCCTCCTGTGGTTTTGCTTTCTATGGTTTCAGTTACCTGTGGTCAAGTATGGTCTGAAAATCTTAAATGGGAAATTCCAGAAAAAAGCAATTCATAATTTGTGTGTTCCATGGAGCATGATCATGTCACAGAACAGATGATTCACAACATGAATTATCTCTGTCCAGCATATCCCTCCAGTCATGCCAAAACCTCCTGGTTATCAGATGACCTGTGGGCTACCGCAGTGCTTATGGTCAGGTAACCCTTAATCTAAAAATGGCCTCAAAGAGCATGAGCAACGATGCTGATATTCAGATATGCCGAAGAATCCATAAAGTGTCTCCCATAAAAGGTGAAAAGGTGAAGGTTCTTGATGTAAGGAAAGAGATTCTAATCTGAGGTTGCTAAAATCTGTGGTAATCTGTCTGTGATGTTGTGAAGGCAACATTCATGCTAGTCTTGCTGTTGAGTCTCTAACTCCAAAAGCTTACAAACATAGTGCATGATACGTGCTTAAGATGGAAAAGACGTTAAATACATGATACATTCATGTAATACATTTTGAGAAACAAAACTGACAACTTTCTGACAGTACACTAAAATTCATAAGTTTGCCAATTGATCTTATCATAGGTATGTACAGGTAAAAACAGTGCACACAGGGCTCACTGCCAATTCAGCCTCAAGAAGCCACTGGGGCGCTTGGAATGAATCTCCTGGGGACAAGGTGGGGAACCATGGTCCTGGGGCTTTGGCAATCTTTGAACTGTACCCTCTTGAGGTCATGGAGCTCTGCAGTCTTGAGTGTATTATCTGACCCTCTCCCTGCCCCCTCCCTAGCTCAGGTAGTTGGTAAAGCTGACATACTTGGCTAGCTCTAAGCCCAAGTACCATTCTACCCAGTGGATGCAGAGGATGGCTTCTGATGCTCCTACCACATTCTGGCTCTTTGCCCTGATGCTGCTTGAAGCTTAGCCTCAGAGTCCTTTCTTGTTCTGCTCCTTACTTGGCTGAGCCTAGGACTTGTATGCTCCTGCAAGGAAACTTCTCTTGGGTTCTGATAAGATGCCTTCTTGATTTTCTGAATATGGAGTTCTTCTTGGAACCTAGACCCCATTTAAACATGCCATGATATTTATAGGATGGGCTCTTGGCATTTGTGGTCTGTCAGAAAAAAGTCAGGTTTAAGCCCTGACTTCTCCACTACTCCGTACCCAGGGGCCTGGCCAGTGCCCTGGCTGAGGAATAGGTATAAGTAGAGCTACTACTTGTTGCCCCCAGGCTTTTCCCTGGCTGACTATGACAGGGACTCTCTTGCTTCTTTGGTCATTTCTCTCCTGCATATTTCTTTGCTAGGGCTGCCAATAACAAAGAACCACAAACAAGGTGACTCTAACAGAAATGTACTGTCTCAGTTCTGGAAGCTAGAAATCTGAGATGGAGGTGTTGGTACCTTCTGAGGGCTGTGAAAATCTGTTCTATATCTCTCAGCTAGCTTCAGGTGGCTGGCTGACAACATGATGTTCCACAGCTTGCTGTGCTGTGCTTAATCGCTCAGTTGTGTCCAACTCTTTGCGACCCCACGGACTGTAGCCTGCCAGGCTCCTCTGTCCATGGGGATTCCAGAACAAGACTACTGGAGTGAGTTGCCATGCCCTCCTTCAGGGGATCTTCCCAACTCAGGGATTGAACCCAGGTCTCCCACATTGCAAGCAGATTATTTACCAGCTGAGCTACCAGGGAAGCCCCTATTTGCTGTGGAAGCCTAGTCAAGTTCTTGGAGGGAAATCTCATGATACTATGGGCCCCCTGTGACTGGGTCCCCCCGAGCTTTTAACTCACAGGGTTGTCTGCACCAAGCCTCCAGCAACATAGTTACACTTGGTTGTCCTACTCCAGCACTGATCCTCACAGTAGCTCTTGAGTTTCTGTTGGGTAAACTGTGGCTCCTTATATTCGTCTGTCTCCCCTGGTCCAACTGGTCTCCACTGTGTCCAACCCTGGTACACAGTGCTTAATCCAATATCCTCCCTTCTTTTGGGTCCAAGAACCATTTTATGGTCTGCTCGGCTTAACCTGTCAGGACAATGGCAACGTCCAAGCTTTTAACATGTAAACCAGAAACTAGATGTTGAATATACATTACTTGGCTTTGAGCAATCATGTATCTTGGGGTAGTCTCTTCCTTTCCCCCCATCACCTACATAAGGAAGGGCTGTTTCAAGAGATAAGCCTAAAGTTTTCAGAGCTTCTGTTTTTTTAAGTACTGTCCCTGTTAAGAACAGAGATGGAATTATCATGGCAGTTGCAGGCCGAGCATGTGGCTCATGGCGACCAGTTATACAAAGAACTCCAGAAAGCATCACACGGCCTAAAATTCTCATACTCTTGGGTCACTACTTTCCTCTCCCTCTGTCACGAGGGCTTCCTATGGATTTGTTTTTCCATGACACGATGACATCTACCTCTTCCCCAGAAGCTTTGTCTTGAGGTAGAATTGGCCAAATGATAAAGTATACAATGTGACTTCCACTGTAATCCTCACAACCAACCCACTACACACTTCACCTCACACAGTTGCCATCTTTGTGAACATGCTGAACTGTGGACTGGAAATGTGCTGGGAGAGCCAGTCTTAACCTGATTGCTTACAGCATTTCTCCCTGCCCTTCCCCTGCTGATTGTGAGGCCCACCCACCAGACTTTTCTCCATGGCAGCAGCATCTGCTTCTGTTCTCTGATTTCTGTGTTTAAGTGTTCCCAGAGATGCTACAACTTCCTTCACTTGGGCTGGCCTCTAGGCTGCCCCATCCAGGTCCCATACTATTGCCTCCAAAACATCTGACCCTCTCTCCCTATTTCTGTCTAGGTCAGTACAGAGGAGGCAATGGCAACCCAATCCAGTACTCTTGCCTGGAAAATCCCATGGGTGGAGGAGCCTGGTAGGCTGCAGTCCATGGGGTCGCTAAGAGTCAGACATGACTGACCAGCTTCACTTTCATTTTTCACTTTCTTGCATTGGAGAAGGAAATGGCAACCCACTCCAGTGTTGCTGCCTGGAGAATCCCTTGGATGGGGGAGCCGGGTGGGCTGCCGTCTATGGGGTCGCACAGAGTCGGACACAACTGAAGTGACTTAGCAGCAGCAGCAGGTCAGTACAACTGTAGCCCTTCTTGGTTATGTTGGCATGTTTCCCAAGCTTGCTTTCTTTGTCCTGACTATAGAATCTACCACACTGGGATCTATGACTTTGTGAAGTCCCTAATGTGTTCAAGAACCATTTGATGCCCAATTGTTCACTCTTCACATTCTCTTGATATAACTGAAGCCTTCTAACAGAACTAGATGTATCAGAATCTCAACCAGATTCATGACCACTGATGACTATTGGCATTCCCCAGTGTGATCTCAGGTTCCTGTTGCTGTAGTCCCCTTAACAGACAAATGAACCCAAGAACACATCTTCTTGCCATATTCCCTCCTTACTCCAGACTCAGAGGCCTATGGGAACAAGAGTAGCTCTAAAGTAGAACTGTGGAGTTAGAGTAGCAGCTTCAGCAGGTCAACAGCTGCTCAGCATTAGGGCATGGTGTTGAGTGAAGGACACCTCCACTATTGAGGCCTTGAATGTACTAGCTGAGTGGAGAGAGCTCCAGGAGCTCAATCAGTCCAAGGCATCTCACTCCCCCCAAATGGGAAAGTATTTGGCTCTGCTGGTGTTAACTCTGGCAGGGTATCCTTGAGACCCTCATAGGCTTCTGAGATCCCAATATCTCTGGGACACCTAACTTTTAGATGAAAAGCTTTTATCATCTTCAGAAAGTCAGAAACATGGAAATTCCTTTATTCCTTATAGGGTTGAATAAGGAAAGTATTATATGTACCCAGCTATTAGGCATCTTCTGTCTCTAGGAGAAAGTCAAGTTTCAGGTTGGCTTTCTGATTGAGTGATGAGTTGGCATCCTGCACCCAGATAGACTGGACCAACCTGGGGATGTGTCACATAGATCCTTATGTCCACTAAAGAAGACAGCCATCACTGGCTTTGCCTCAGGCTAGGGACATGCCCAGGTATGACTGCATCATGTGCCTTGATGTTCTCACCTTCCATGTATGCTCCCTAGGGTGTATACTCAGAGTAAAATACAACTGGATGTTGGAACCTGGGACTTGAGGTGTGAGTATGAGGCTTAGCTTGCATTATCTCTAGCCTGCTGAGCCCAGGATGATCCTTTCCTGTGGTCCAACTTATCTGCTGGATCCGAAACCTGGGTTTCTTATGGAAACATGTAGAAACTTGAGATCCCTGTCCCTGGCAGTTGGGGCATCAGGATGAGATATAGTTTACATCACTCCTCTGGTCTGCTAAGCACCGGGATGATCTCTTGCTGTGGTCCAACTCTTCTGCTGGGTCTAAAACCCGGTTTCTTTACCTGTAGAAACCTGGGACCCCCATCCCTGGGATGTGTGGCATCAGGATGGAGAATAGATTGTTTGCCTCTGATGCTGAGCATAGGTCTGATCCTTTCCTGTGGCCCAGCTTTCCTGCAGGATCTAAACCTGGGTCTTTTGTAGAAACCTAGCACCCTTGTCCCTCGGGCTTGAGGCATGAGGATGGGATGTAGTTTAGACAGCTTCTCTGGTCTGTTGAGCTCAGTATGATTCTTTCCTGTGGTCCAGTTTCTTCTTTTAAACTAAAAATTGTTATTTCTTTCTTATAGAAACTGGGCACCCCATCCCTAGGACTTGTAGCATGGGAATGAGATGTAGCTTGTATTTCTTCTTTGACTTTCTGAGCACAGGTCGCTAGTCCTGTGGGTGGTTTTCTGTGACTCTGAATGTGGGATTTTGTTCTTTATAGAATCAACCTTTCCACAGATCATTTCACAATATGAATAGAACAGACCTTGGCACAGTCTGTCAGGACAGACTGTTGGTAAATGTGCTTAGTTTCTTTGCTTCACATCTAAGTATGTGGCCAGTGTCTGGACAGGCAGGTGTGGGTGTGAATACAACTCTAACACCTTGCACTGACTTCCAGGCTATATATGAGAATTGTCTTAACCATAAGATCTTAAAGCTTTCATTTATTCTCTAACCTGAGAAAGAAAGTCAAATTTGGAGCATAGGTATGCCCCGGGCCACTTCTCCTTGAAGTTGAACTGATACGTACAGGAGGCATACTAGGTCATAAATTGTTTATAAACTGCTGGTACTATAAGGCCAGCAGCCAGAGGTCTAGATGTGATGGCATATTCTTTTCTAGGCATCCCTGGTCTCTGGACAATGGATTGGCCTTACAGTCCTAGGGCTAAGTGGCAAGAGATCTTAGGAAGCGGTATAAGGGTTCTTCCTTATATAGCTCCCTCTATGAGACCCAGAACCTGGGGGACTAAGGATGTCTCATTGGAAAAATTAGGGTCCCTTGGACTATGCTGGCAGTTCAGTTTTCTAGACTTTAGGATGCTAAAGGACTTACCCAGCTAGGGTGTCTAGCTTCCTTGGGTCCACCTTGGAAGGTTGATACTTACCATCCATCAAGGGCAGGCTTCATTTACATGAAGCTAAGGTAAGCTTAGCTTTACAAAAGCTAAAGCAGGAGTAGGACCTCCAAGGAAATAAGTAGCAGCACTGGAATTCTGAAGGGAGTGCTGTCCACATCAATAGGTAACAAGGAAAAATCTGGACTCTTGCTCCTAGCCCTTCAGAATGCCATTGCAGGGGAATTAACAAAGGCTGGTGAGTCACTAGAGTGGATTTGTGCTAAACAAAGAGTCCCATGGTACCAAAGGAGACAGCCACATAGAGAACACGGCCAGGAATGGGACCTGGACTGTCCCATTGATAGGGACATACACAATACATAGAAGACACTTCCTGGGTCTATGAAGAAAACTATTCCTAGAATTCTTTCAAGTTTGGATATTGGGTCCATTGGTCCAACATACCCTAGTTGAGGTGAAATATCATGATTTCCCTCTAATACCTGAAGGTCTATTCTAGAATTGATTTCTAGGGATGATGCAGATATGTTATTTGAGATCCTTAAAATCCAATCTCTTCTCTTTGAAAGACTTTTACCTACCTTAGATAAAACACAAAACTATGCAGCTATGTGGGGCTGATGAGATCATGATGGTTAATATCTAGATGGTCTACAATGTCACTTCCTTCTGGGTTGTTTCTTTCCTGTCACAGATGCTGTCATTGAGCCGCTGAATCTTCTAGCACCTTGCTGAGTCATTGAGTTGCTGAGTCTTCTAGCAGATGAGTTCACCTTGCTGGAAGCCCTTGAAGAAAGCTCTGCTCTCTGCCTGTGACTCAGGGTATTCTTCTCTCTGGGGCCCTCCTACTCACACTCTGCTGCCCTGTGAAGTGGGCTCTTTTGGACTATTGTCCTTTTTCTCCCCTTTCTGACTTTAGGGTTTCTAGAGCCATCAGGCTGATTTGGGGTAGTTCTGTACTGGTATTTTCCCCTTATTAATGCTGTTTCAACTAGGCAACCTCATCACTGTTTCCCATAAGCTAGATGCAGGCTCTTGTCTGCCAACTAGATCATGGCACCTAGTCACTTGACATGTAGGCACTGGACTTCCCAATGGGTGAGTTCAGATTTAGGTTTATTCACCACAGGCTGCACCACCCAGAAACAGAGGTAGAGGCACCATTGGAATCATGGGCATAGTCCGTATCAGGCTTGTGAGGACCTAGTTAACTTTCAGCAGCGCCTCTTTAAAGAGCTTTTGTGCTTTCACTGAGAGGTTCCCAGGGGTGCTATCCTGGGGAAATCAGCCACTTTGGAATAGATGGAGCTCCCAGTTGATTGTGCTGGTGCACACCCTCCAAATGTGCATGAAACGTTGAAATACCAGTACAGAACTATCCCAAATCAGCCTGATGGCTCTAGAAATCCTAAAGTCGGAAAGGGGAGAAAAAGGACCATAGTCCAAAAGAGCCCACTTCACAGGGCAGCAGAGTGTGAGTAGGAGGGCCCCAGAGAGAAGAACACCATGAAATGGTTGCGCAAGCACCACCTTGGGCAGCAGATGTAGCAGTGAATGAGAGAAAGGCCTCTGCCCTCCAGATGAGTGAGGCTGTCTTTCAAGAATGCTGCTGAGGGTCAGGTCAACTCCTGGAGGCAGGCTCATAGAATCCTGCTTAGACTGGCTATGGCTTATGTGGAGCTGATGCTGACGGCACCCATGGGGCATCTGAGGCAGGTCCTCTGGACTCCACCTTCATGTGCTGATTTTATAGTGAGAACTTCAGTCGTGGAGACTGCTGAGGACACATGCTCCTAGATGGAGAGGTAGCATCTTAGACTATGCCCAAGCCTCTGGCAGGCCTTGCCCTGATGATGACTTTGTGCCCAAAGGAGCAGATTGACTTTTTGAGTCATCCATACTCAAGGCTGTTCCTGAATGTTGCTGACCCTAAAAGGTCCTTCTGTGCAAATACACTTAGTGCTAGAGGTGACAGGTAAAATTCCACATGTGAGGCCACTGCTGGCATCTGTCCTCCCCTGGCCAGGAGTTGGGTGTGGGAGAGGGGGCAAGGGTTGTTCTCATTCAAAGAATTCTTCAGCCAGTGTGGTAGTGATGGTGTTTCTGTTAGTGTAACATGCAGTGCCTGTGATAGGAACTGGACATCTTGCTGTTAGTTGATGATCAGAGACCATCTCTATGCCCTCTTTCCCTTTCGCTATCATCACAGGTCACATGAGTACCTCACTGACATGACATAAATGGAAATGCTGTCACTTCTGGTCAAGGGCCATGAAGGATAGGTGTGCTTTCCTCAAGTTCTCGTGCAGAGATGACCCTAAAAGCTATGTATTCTGATGGCATAGCTGAGGGGACCATTCCTGCCTGTACTAGTATGACAGCCTTGCACAAACCACTGTACCCTTATGAGACTTGGGCCAAAAATAAACCATTGTGTTAAGCCATCTAGAACTGAGCTACGAGACCATAACTTAGCATTACTTAGACTGATAAATGATCCGTGTGGACTGGGGAATACTCTCCCAACCAACTCCATTTCTGCCCATCCCTGACTTGGCTGTGACAGCCATTACTGCTCCTGGGACAAATCCAGATTTCCAGAGCTGTCAGCCTAGGGCCCAGGCCGTGTGCAGGCTTAAGTGCCTTGCTGTTCCCTCTACTTCTGGTAAGATACCACGTGGTCTTGTCTCAAGGACCCACTACTTACTTCTTAGGCAGTCCCCTGGGGCACAGTACAGCCTGTCTCTACTGTGGTACAAGCTGGAGCTAGTACACCAGATTTTCTATAGAATTCTCAAGCTAGTAAGAACTCTTTCCTTACACTTAAGTGGATCAAGATGACATCTTCTTAGAAAGTACAAAACTAGATCTTGGCCTAGAACTTTAAAGGGAAGCATTTGAACATTCTGCCACAAGAATTCACAAAGCCAAAATAGTGGAAAACCAACACTTGGTTTGTTTTGGTATGTTTTGGTGTTGTTGCTTCCATCCTTCTTCAATGTATAGGGGTTTAGCCAGCTGTTAGTCTGATTCTCTGGCACTTATGTAGTCTTGTGGGCTCTTCCAATTGTAAAAGCTCAAACCAATCTGTTACCCATTTGTATTGGTACCTTGATCTTATCAGGGGTGAAGACATACTCTGTATGTATGGGGGCCAATTGTTCCGGTCCTTCTGGCCTTTTCCAGGTAGCATTTCCTGACACTCCCTGAAGCAGTGTTACCTGACTGGTGACCAAAGCTGGTAGTACTGAGCAGGGTGTTTGAATACTTTTCTCTATTGTATATTCTTTCAGGCTACTCTCTTCTGGTAACTTCCAGGCTAGGGCGGCTGGACAGCCTGGGTTCCCAGGGCCCAACCCTGCACAGATTTGTCAGTGTGATTATCATCTCTTAATTCCATTAAAGTCAGGTTTGACAATTGTCATCCCAGGGGTCTTCAACACCTGAGTGAACCTTGAGGTTTTTGAGGGCATCGTGGGCATAGATAATGTCTGAGGCTACCCAGCAGATGCCTGGCCACAGGCATAGTTCTGGAGATCTTAGCAAGAGGTCTGTTTACTAACTTGTCAACTCTCTGGGTATAGTGAGTCAAGGCAGCAGGAATACGGACAGGTCCATCTAGAAACTTTCATCTGGAAGTCAGCGGGCAGTCCTGGATCCTTCCATTACAGATCCTTCTGACTAAAATATGAGGAGCCTGCCCCAGGGTTGGAGGTGAACAGGAATGAAGCTACTGCATTAAGTCAATGGTATGCAGGGATCTGAGAAGGAAGGAACTACAGCCCTTACAGTGCAGAAAAAAAAAAAAAAAAAAAAGGCAGTGTGAGGAGCTATGAAGAAGAAATTCAAGGCTGGCCCAGAATAAGGACTGAACTTATAAGTCCAGGGACTTCCCTGGTAGCTCAGATGGTAAAGCATCTGCTTGCAATGTGGAAGACCTGGGTTCGATCCCTGGGTCAGGAAGATCCCCTGGAGAAGGAAATGGAAATCCACTCCAGCACTCTTGCCTGGAAAATCCCATGGATGGAGGACCCTGATAGGGTAGAGTCCATGGGGTCGCAAAGAGTTGGACATGACTGAGCGACTTCACTTATAAGTCCAGAGGTATCACCACATACTTCCTGCCTCTTTCATATACACCTGACACCTCAGGTGCCGCATCTATGGAAATAAGACGAGGCCTGACTGGGAGGCCTGACATGCTAATCTCTCTGAGGCCTAAACATGGTGTATAAGTAGAATAGGTATATTGATCTTGCGTGACTATGTTTGCAGTTGGCTTATTGAGGGCGGGGTGTGTAGTGGTGACTGGGGATGATGAGCTGAATTCAAGGGATTCCCTAGTGTCTCTGTCAGGCCTTGAGGATGGTCGCAAAGCAACCAGGTAGTATTCATAAACATGTTCCAATAGTCGACTAAACCATGGTACCTCGAGGCCAGCCGCCCATTGGACTCCCACAGCTCTGAGGCCCATGCTCACTTAAGAAGCAGAAAAGTTCCCTAAGTCCAGATAGAACACTATGGGATGCAGAGGAACTGCCTTGGGGAAGGAGCTTGTCTCATGCTCCTCAGACCCCAGGACAACCTGGAAGATAGGGCTGGATGCTCAAGTGCCTAGTCTTGTGAGTTTCTCTGAAGAAATGAGGATAGAGTATCTTGTAGCAATTTCATAATTTCTAAGAGTTCCTCAGTGAGTGGCATCCTCAGTAAGGATGCCAGATAAAAAGGTGGTACAACCCCAACTTGGAAAATGGGGCTGACTATAGGAACTTAAGCCAGAGTCAGACCATGCCAGGTCTCTTGGGCTGGGTTGAAGACCCTGTTATATGCCCTTTGAATGCTAGGATCCTATAAAAGGGATTTAAGCAGGGGCAGGAGACCAGTGACCAGATAAGACTATCTTTAAAAATAACTCAGGATTTTAGATGAGAGCCTGGCTGGACTTCAGTGAAAACTTCTGGTGACCTCTTAGAAAGCTGTAGCTCCTCAGGTGAGAGCGGGGAAAAAACTTGGGGTAGGGAAGTCAGAGTAAAATAGATGGGTTCAAGAAATTCTTAGGAGGTAGGACAGAGTCAGTTAAAGGAGAGAGGCAGAAAATAGCTTTTGGTCATCTAGAGATTATCCTTAGGTCCACAGCATGACATCAGCTGTGGCATCCTTCTAGTTCCTTAGAAGCAGAAACAAATTCAATATAGGGCAATCTTGGTTTGAGGTGCTCAAGTGAGGATGTCCAGCAGGAAGAGAGATCCCTGGAGATCAGGAACAGTCTGGGCAGGAGGCAGTTACTGGTGTGCTGATGGAAATAGAAGATTGGCAAGCATGAAATCAGACTACAAGCTGAGAAGCAGGCCTAAGAAGGAATCCTGTAAACTGTCACCTCTTCTGCCCAGGGTTTATAACTGGAGACTGAGCAATAGGGACGACAATGGAATTATCCTTAGGGGATAATTACCTGTAGGCTACTGGAGCCCTCAGGAAGAATGTCAAGGTAGGGGAGGATTATAAGACTGGGGCACACAAAGTGAGATGGAGAATGGGCTGCTCAGCTATGTCTTAAAAAAAAAAACAAAAACAATTATAGAAGGTTAAAAAAAAAACAATTATGGAAGGTCTAGTTTAGAAACATATTCTAAACTAGACCCTATAACTGTGGATAGAAAGTATCCAGCAGCAGGTATGCTGAAGCTAGAGAAGGATGTCTTATTAAAATAAGCCTCCTGAGAAAGAAGTGTTTGCATTAGACTTTCCCTTAAGCTTCTGTCACTGTGTTAATGGTACAGAGGGGCTAGTTAGAAGCTGGCTGCTGATCTTACCCCACGGAAGCCTTCTGGGATCTGTCTTGGTGGATGTCTGAGGCCAGGGACCAAGGTAGACACCTGGGAAACACACCACACATAATCTGAGGCAGGCATCTCCAGGATGCCCAGGAGCCACCTTGGAGAGAACTTGTTGTTCTAGAATCTAGACAGAAAGCAGGGCCTTATTACAGTTCAGGACTGGACCCAGTGCCTTTTTTTCACTCATTTCCCATCTTTCAGAGTTTAACTGCAGTAGGTAGTGGCATCTGGGGACCCAGGCTATGAGCATCCTGGCTTCTGGCCCGCTCAGTGCTATATGGAAGATTGTCTTCAGAGCCTTCTTCCTGGTTCTCTTGAACTTGTTCACTTTCCCTTTAATCTGCGATCTCTGTTCATGCCAACCATGGAGATGAAGGCAATGGCAGCCATGGCTCTTGGCATCTGGGCACTTTGTCTGCTTGTGTGTTGTCTCACAGCTATGCCAGGCACTGGGACTCATGTCATGAGGTCCATTTGGATCCCAGCTGGGCTGGTGGTTTCTCTTCAATCTGTATTTCCTCTCCTGCCTGAGTCCCAGTTTTCATCTGTTGCCCATAATCTAGTGGGTTAGGCATCTAAGGTCTATAAATCTGCCTAATTAAATCTCAGTTTACCCTTCACCCTAGACATGTGGGTCAGGTTCTGGCTCAAAGAAATAAATGAGGCTGGAATTTGTCAGGGCCATCCCTTCACTAAATTTACTTGTGTAAGCACCTCTCTTTCTTGCCTCTTTTCCCAGGCCATGTCTCCTAAGAACTCTTGGCCCCAGGGGTTGCTTTAGAACTCTTATGTAGGAAGACCTTGGCGCTTGTCATGCAGCTGTGTATGTGGAATATCACCTAAGCAGTAGACCATGAACTTGGCATGCTTGATGTTAGTAGAAATCATGAAGAGACCACGGTCCCTTAATACTGTTGCTTTAGTCCCATTAGAGAAGCTGAGACTTCAAGAATACACCTTGACCAGAAGACCACAGAAGACAAACACTTGGTATTCCCTTGGACAGAGACCAGAGTTGGCCCATAATCTGGTCCCCACTGTCCTGCCATAGTTATTGCAGGATTTGTTCTGTCCTACTTTACTCTGCTTGGATCAACAGCCAAGGTCACTTAGGAAGCCTCCTTAAACATCTGTCCCACAGATCTTCCAAGCCTGTCACCCTATAACACATCACCTAGGGACCTGCTTCTCTCTTCAACCTGAGAAACTTCCTGGGGAGGTCTATCTTCTATAGGAACTTCACACACAACTACTGGACATCAGCTTTGTCATGGCCTGGAGTGTAAGAGAGCCAAATCTCTGCCTTTAGGGAGCTCAGATTAATGAATGACAGGTCACAGTAGTATGTGACATCCCTGGGCTATAACATGTATGTGCCAGTCAAAGCCTAAACTCAGCATGGGAGGCTTACCAGAAAGCTCTGATTCTGATTCAGGGCTCGGAATTGCATTTCTCCCCAAAGAGCATCTCTGAGAAGCTGTGTGCATAAGTTGGGGACTGCCTGCACCTTGTATAGCCTCTCTCAGGGCTGGGTGCCCCCCAGCTTAGCTTCTAGTTGGAAGCAGGAATACACACTCAGGTGTGCACTGGCTCACAGGGCTGTATCTGCTCAACAAACGCACATTGTGTATGGCAGGGTCTCTCTCAGAGGGGAAACATGGCTTAGGTTTTCATCTTCTACTCAACCTTGCTGGCTCCCCTTCTTTCTCTCCCATGCATACTTCCTCTTGAACTTGACCTTGAGTTGCTAAAAGTCCATCCAGAGTAGGTTCCTGATTCCTGCCTGCTTTGAGTAGGGACCCTGGATCAAGCCTTTGGCTGCCTTTCTGTACCTCAGCATTCTCTGTATACCAGGATCCATCCCAATTCCCTGCTGCCCATAAGATATGTTCTCCATGGCTCCTTCATCTTTCTCTTCCACTCTCCTCTCTTGGTCCTCAGACTTGACTAACATTCTCCTTGCAGCCTGGTACCTGGGCTCCTTACTATATCCTACTTGTTGCCTCTGACCTTTTGGTCTGGCTGCTGCCCCTCAGGCTGCTTTGACCCCCTTTCTGGCAGTCTACCCCTCTGGTTTTGCTGCCAGTACCTGTCCTATGATGGTTTAGACGTCAGGTCTCCTCCTTGAACCAGGGTCTGTGTTCATAGGTGAGTCAAATGTACTAGTTTTACATCTAGACAGCCTTCCTTTCTATCCAAGAGTGAGACCGAAGCTCCGTAAATTTGCAAGAAGAGAAAGATGTAGCCTTGCTGTGGGCACTGACTCTCCAGGAGTGGCATATGTATCTTTCTTGTGACCCTTGGTTAGGCAGTGCCTGGGACCTTAGCAGCTGGATCTGTTGGCCTGGGCTGGCAAGGGTGGCAAAGCCCAGACACAGAGAGTGCTGGGCTAGAGTGGTGGCTGGTCTTTGTGCAGACTCTAAGGGTATCCAAAGAACATCATGCATAGCCAGGGCAAGGGGTACAGACTGGTATCCCTTTGAGCCTTGTACCCTCCCCACCCTTTGCATATCTCCAAAGGAATGGTCTTCAAAGTATAATAGAACAGGGTCTTGGAATACTGAGCATGGATCTACCTCCATGTACAAGCTGGTTTGCCTCTGGCCTTCTAGACTAGCATACCCAGGAAGTGAGTATTGTAGGCCTGGAGAGTGTAGAGACAGGACCTCCACAGACTTCTTGCAATTCTAGCCTTAGGATGTGCTGAGGCTGAAGTAGGAAAACAACCCAGACAGAAGGCATCAGTTGAGTGTAGGTGATAAGCAGATGGAAGGGATGATACCTCTGGGATTTGTCTGGATCCAGGCAGCATTTCTGGGGATGGGAGAATTTGTTCACAAATGGCAAAATTGGAAAAGGTAGGGGAAGAGGCTGAGACAGTATCAATATTAGAAGTTCAAGGTTTTCCCTATAAATCTGAGGTTTGGTCAGGCATGGAACAGAACACAGGATCATAGAATCATAGCATAATCCATGGTGTAGCTAGAGT
Organism: Bos grunniens; assembly: GCF_055505025.1. Taxonomy (NCBI): domain Eukaryota; kingdom Metazoa; phylum Chordata; class Mammalia; order Artiodactyla; family Bovidae; genus Bos; species Bos grunniens. Next base: position 18,942,419 of record NC_141192.1, read on the forward strand.
CAATCTTGCCTTGGAGGGCTTGAGCCAGAGGGCTCTCATGGACAAGACAGGGACAGGTCTATGTAAGCATCTCACGTTCCCCAGCTGAGATTTGATGAAGTACATGGTGTCCTAGTCATGCTTTCCAGCACTGAAATGTAATCGTCTGGGAGGTAGAAATAGGCCACTAGTGTTAGACTTGGTAGAAGGAAGTCTTGAGGCATTTCTCCTGGGTTCTATGGCCTCCTGACTTCTCTGTCTCCCCACAGAGAGATCAGTGTTGCTCAGAAAGTCTCTGACACAGTGAAGTCCTAGTAGTAGGGACCTAGAACACAGATCTCAAACCTGTTTCTGGCAGACGGCACTCTAAGTGAAGCCTGTCCAAGCCATCACATGCGCCTGGCTTCAGCCCCACACTGAGACCACAAGAACAATAACCCTTAAACACAAGAGTGCCTTTCTCCAGCCTGAGGCTTTCAGAGGGGTGAAGGGGTATGTGGGAGGGTGGGCCGGAGGCAAGAGATTGGGACTGGGAGAACCAACCTTTACAACAATGATGGCCAGACCTACACATAGTGACCAAGGTGGTGGAAGGAGGTACTGCCACCTTATGCGTGTGTACCCCCAGTGTGTGGACTTCCTTAGGAGAGCAATAAAGGCCACTGGGCGGACTGATCTGGCCTGGAACGCTGGCAGTTATGAGAAGGCGCTGGAAGTAGTACTAGTAGAAGTTTTGTAGAAGATGTCTCAAGTCAAAAGTGTGTCTGTGTTTGAAATAGAACTTGTATCAGCAGCTGAGCTGGAATCGAAGCTGGAGACACTGTGCTTGGACGCAGGCCCTTGGTCCGCATGCAGGCAAAGCACAGTGCGTCATTTTGATCATGGTGGCCCTGCAGCTGGTCATCACATCAGGATGCTGAATAGTCAGTAGATTCCAGTCACTACTATGGAGCAGCCAAAAGATCTTCCCAGAAGGCATGGGATTGCCATACAAGAACCAGGGATCTCTTTATTTTCCCCTGGGAGCATCAACTTTCTCTGTGAGTGGCTCCTGACGTGGTCCTTTCAGTAGAATCTAGGACAAGCAGGTGACTGAGCAAGCAGAGTCCAGGCAAACTCTGTACCCGTCTGACCAGGCTGGTGCGCACAACGGCTCTAGACAGATACACCGAGAAGGCCAAGTCACCTCCATCCACAGGACTAGCAGCCCCAGTGAGGATTCGCACCTGACTACCCACTTGGCTCCTGCTCCATCTGAGAACCTGCAGTAGCTTCACACAGACTGTGAGCCTGGTGCTGAAGCAAGACTGACACTCAGCAGAAGTGGCTTCTCACTGAGGCCCAAAGCTTTCCTGTGTCCTTTTACAGTGCATGGACATCTATTCAGGTAAAAATTCCTACGTACACTGGAATTTGGGTCTCTGCATGTATCTGACCTACACCATACACTGCCTTCCATTCCCACATGTAAGGTCCCAAGGGCACCCATTAGTATCACTAGGGGCTAGAGTCTTGTGCTAAAAAGACAGAACATCTCAGCACAAATATCACCATGGTGGGAGACTTAGACTCAGTAACCAGGACCACTGCTCTGACCTCTGTTTCATCTCTGTATGTTCCAGAATTCTTGGGAAACATGGAAGGAAGACTGGGGCCAAAGCCAATATGAAGGACAGAAAATGTAGCAACCGCATTTGGCTAAAGGCCAAGAATGAATAGATCAGGGCCTTCGGGCATGAAGGCATGCCTGGAAGGCATGGGCCAGCATACCATAGCCTCCAGCTGCAGGAGGTTCCCTTGTGAGCCCATGGCCTGGGGGTGGGGAGAGATGAGCTCTGAAGTAGCATATAACATATCCTATATCCCTACTTCTGCACTAAGATGTGGCTATGACTGAAGGGTTGCAGGTGGAACAGGAATGCAATGGTCACAAAGAGCAGGGGTGAAGGAGGGCTGAACACTGCAGACTAGATCCCTGGGTATCACACTGGCCTTTCTTTTCTCCCACACCCTGCTTTCTACCCAGAGTCTGGCACTGCCTGGGACCCTAGTGGTGGTGACCTTGCAGCTCAGGCCCTTGGCATGGAAGCTGGCCTTCTCATGGTGGCTGTGGCCTGGCTTCAGGGATGCTTCCTCAGTGGCTCTATGGACAAAGGCATTCCACAGGGCAGAAAACCAGTGGAGCATCCTCTGTCTGAAGTCTGGACTGTGGCCCTCCCTTAGGTGTGGCAGAGATGGCAAGGAACTTCCATTCTGTGTGAACAGGTGAGAGCCAAACCTGGGGAGGTCAGGGTTGTGTGGATAAACTAGCCATGCTGGCTGTCTCTGACCACTTACGGTCTGATCCCTCTGCCTCTGCTTGGATTTTTAACATTTTGGTCCTAGTGGGAAACACTAGGCACCCACAAGCACTAGGAAACACAAGCACCCACTTGGCACTAAGGAAGCAAACTTGGATACCCCCTCTTGCAGGTCGAACAGACACAGGACTCAGGCTCCATCGATATGCCTGCCTGTATTTGGAATAGAAGCCAATGAGGCAAAGCTTCAAGGACTCTGGATGGTAACCTTCTCTCTGCTAACTGTGACAACTGCAAAAAGATCAAGCTTCAGGCAGCCCTGGAACTGGCCACATCTGTCACATAAGCAATGTCAGCTGGAGAAGCCAGCATCCACTGGAGGGGTTGAGGTGTTCTCACCAGAAAGGTCTGCTGTGTGGCAAACTTCAGCTCTCCTAAGGATTCTACAAGCCACCCCCAGTCTTCATGAGTTCCTTTCTCTGCTTACATTGGCCAGAATAGGTTTTCATTGTCTTATAACCAAGGACCTTGCCTGAGAGAATCGCAAGCTGGACTGGCTGGCAAGGAACTAGACCTTAAAGGAAATGGACTGCATTCTGGCCTACTAGGGGCTGAAGGTGGACACAATTCAGCTGGTATGGAGGTGTGAGATTCTCACAGCCTGTGGTGTGTGGAAACAGAACAGTCACAGAGAGCAATGGGCTTTAAGCTGCCCAGCGGCCACTCAGCTTGGTCTTGTCGCATCTTTCATGCTGCTCAAAGGGAGTGGTTTTTCACCCAAAGCCATGCTTCAGTGAACACACTGCTGCTGGGCCTTCCTTACATCCTCTTTTCAGTAAGAAGTCTAACACTTGGTAGGCAGCTTTGGTTTTTGAAGACAGCATGTGCCATAATTGTCCTGGCTGGGGTGGTGACCTAAAAAGACTGACTTTAAGTGGGACCCAGAACAGGACACAGCTCTGCTCCTTGGTTCCCAGCATCCAGTAGAATGTGGTGTCCAAGTGTTTATAGCAAATCAGAGTGAATTATAGAACTCCTGGGAACCCTGATAGCGGTGTACACTGAGATTCTCCTAAGGTTTCAGGGCTGCCTTCTGCAAGTAACTGTTCTTGAAGTGGTACTTGACTTGTTATTTTGTCCCTGGTAGAAAGTGGATACTGTCTATAAGAATAAGCTGTGATGTACCCAGCCATCATTAGGCATGTCCAGTGGTCCATCAGATGGAAATCCTATGTAAGAGCAGGTCCAGGTAGGTCTTAATAACACACGTAAATTACATGAGGACTTGGCTAACATAATGGCTAAACCTACTACTTCAATCCATTCCTATCTTATGGAGCAAAATCTAGACATGGGTGTAGATAATATACTAGTATCAGCTGGATAGTGTTCTAGCCCCACTCAAGGTGACCTTGAAGGACCACAGAAAAGGAAGCCTTTCTAACAGACAGGACTTTGGGCAGGCCATTTTATCTCTTGTCTGGAAAGGCACACGGTCTAAAAGATCTACAAAAGGTTAAGGCTATCACTGCCGGCCATGGACTTGGGAGCAAGACTATATGATTAGTGACAAGGAGACTTAGGGAAGAAGTACATGGGTAAGATTCTTCAAAAATATCCAAATTGTGTTGCTATCCCTTGAGAATGCTCACAAAGGCCCCGCTCTGGAGAAGGTTCTTAGTTAGATGAGCTAGGTGGTCTGCCCTCTGATTGATCAGCCTCTTTCTTCAGGTACCACAGTGCTTGATTAAAAGACTCATGAATGAAGTGATGGGAGCAAGATCAAGACCAGGCATGGGTCAAATTAAACTTCTCATAAGGACTGAACTAACAGCTACTGAGACCAACTGGCCAGCAGCAATGACTCTGAACCCCTGATAAAGTATCAGTACATAAACTTGGGAAAGCAGTCAGCTACCTGATAGTGGGTTCCCTTCATCAAACTCATAGAGCTATTTGCCATTACTGAAACAGATAAATCCAAGGAATTATACCTTTCCCTGCCCACCAAGTATGTTAAAACCATCCACAAACTTGAATGTCCTCTATCCACCGCATCTGATGAAGGAACTAGTTTCTTAGAATAAATCAATAGGCTGAAGCCCATGGAATTCTCTTGTGTTTGCATGTACCCCACCTCCCAGAAGCAGCCAGCCATATAGGACCATGGAACAGTCCATGGAAACTCCCATCATTGTGCTACATCGGATTCAGCACCCGGGAGGTTGGAACACTACAGAAGGTGCAGAATATGGTCTAAACCAGAGACTGATGGGGTCACTCCCTCGTGGACGGATTGTTTGGATCTAGATACTGGATGGTGGAAAAGAATGAAAACCCCTCACTGTAACGAAGGTCCTATTCATTAAATTTCCCCTTCCTACATTTCTGGACTCTGCTAGTTTAGAGGCATTGGTAGGTAAAAGAGGACTTAACTAGATAATACAATTATCTTTGAAATAGAAGTAGAGAAAGGCTGTAGTCATTTCTCTGCTACTTTGAACAGGAAAGGGGGGTGGTTTACAATATTGGCTGGGGTGATCTTATCCAAGAAAACAAGATGATTCTATGCAGTAGAGGCAGGGGATGTACAGGCACAATCCAGGCGATCCCCTGCCAAGACATCTCGTACTCTGGTGGATTAGTAGACCACAGAAACCTCTGCTAGCGGTTCTATCAATGGTATGATTCTCAGTAATGAAGTTGTGGGTCATTCCACCATCTAATAAGCTGAAGTTTAAGGCAAAGGGAATAATGAAGTCTCTTTTGGAAGATGGGTCACAAATAACCATGGCCTTGTACTTGTTTTAATAAAATGTCCTTAACAATGATCTGTGTTTATCCTCTTTGCAGTGATAAGTTTACCTTATGTAAGGTATGATGGGGATAGTTGACACTCTAGTCCATAGGTCACAATATGACAGGGTTGGGGTAAACCTAAGTATTACCTCATATTGGATTATAATAGAATATAGCTGACTTGGATATTCTCCTTGCTAGGGGACCAGAGGATGGGTATCTAACCCCCATTGTATCACACTTCCTTGAAGTATAGAAAGAGTGGATGTTGATGTTTAGTAGTAAAAGGGGGTGGACTAAAGTGAATATTTAAGGATGACTTACTGTGAACTTGCCCCTCTGTCTAGATGTTTGTCTTCTGGCTGTGTCAGCGTCTTACATGAAGGTATCTTCAACTTGTCTCAGCTAATTTTATAGCTTGTGCTTGAAGGTGCAACAGTGGGATCTTGAAGCAGTTCTGGGCTGTGATTTGGGGGGTAGGGAAGGAGGTGATATTCTGGCTGATTCCTGTTATCTGAGTCATTACCTGGGCTCTATAGTCTAATTGACATTGACATTGAAGTTGCTCAGTCGTGTCCGACTCTTTGCGACCTCATGGACTGTAGCCTACCAGGCTCCTCCGTCCATGGAATTTTCCAGGCAAGAGTACTGGAGTGGGTTGCCATTTCCTTCTCCAGGAGATCTTCCCTACCCAGGGATCGAACCCAGGTCTCCCGTATTGTAGGCAGATGGTTTACCGTCTGAGCCACCAGGGAAGTCCCATATATTATTTCTACTTAAATCAGTGTTTCTGATCAATATGGCCATGGTGTGACAACACTGAAGATGCTCTGGATCATGTTCTTTGGCCATGGTTAAGCTACTACCCCATTCTCTAGATAGGTTGAAGGCCCAGACTGTCCCCTAGGGTCTGTATGTCCTGTCACATACAGCAAACCTTTTAACAGCCATCTCCTTTTTGTTTGCTCTCTAATCTTAATACCCACACATGGTCAGAGTCTATAGGAGCATGGTTAGAACTGCCCATGAACCTATAGATAAATGACCTTAGCTTTTTTCATGCATGCTTCAGTCACTTCAGTCATATCCAACTCTTTGTGATCCCGTGGACTATAGCCTTCGAGGCTCCTCTGTCCATGGGATTCTCCAGGCAAGAATACTGGAGTGGGTTGCCATTTCCTCCTTCAGGGGATCTTCCCTGCCTCTAACCAGGAATCTAACCTGCCTCTCTTACGTCTCCTGCATTCGCAGGCAGGTTCTTTACCACTAGCACAACCCAGGAAGCCTGACCTTAGCTTTTTTAGCCACTCTAAAACCAGTTACCTGCAGTATTGCCTGTCCTGTTGACCCCCCACCCCGGCTATGCTCAGAATTCTTCTTGACCATCAGGCTCAGTGCTCTGAGGGCCCTTCACTTTTCTCCTAGAGAAACTCCACCAGGAGTTAAGCCCACCCTTGTCCCTGATTGCTCTGTGTCTCTTGCTCCTCTGACCCAGAGGCTGTATTCCCATCTGTGCCTTACCTGGATGGCTCAGAGCTTGGGTGCAAGGGGCTCAATCCTTTTCCAAATCCAGAGGAGAGGAATGGTCTGGTTCTGTCCTTTGACTTGATGCCTCCTGTCTAGGGCTCCTGGGGGCTGTGGCAGCTTGAACCATAAGAATCAGTACCTTTCCTTCTCTCCACCCCTCTCATGAGCAGTCAGACCCCACCAGACTTATCCCCCTCACTTTAGCAGGGGTTTTCTTACTCTCTAAATACCTTCTTAGGTCTGTGGGATATAGATGAACTTGACATTACTCCTCTTCTTGAAAACCTCAGTACTGGGTGGGGGCAAAAGGCCTCTTATTGAATGTAATAGCAGGTGGGAATCAGAAACGCCAGACTTGGGGTCAAGGCTAAGAATAAGAATTCTTTTTGTAGGTTGGGAAGTGGATGTCACACATAGATCTTCCATCCACCACTCTGTCTACCCTGGATTGCTGCAAGAGTGTCCTAGTTGACCTTGATGGTCTCTGGGTTTCCATTCCCATCACCCTCCCATCTGTTCTCAATATTTCAAGTGTTAACTCTTCCATACACATGACAACATGGTTTTCCCCAACAGAACCCATGGTAGAAACAGAACCCTAGTAGAAATTCAGATGCTTTGTTCCACAGGGTCTTGGTTACCTCTACTGACTACTGCTACTTCCAGAATCCCCTCTGATGCCTTTATATCTTGCTGGGATGTTCCCTCTGCCTAGAACTCCAAGGAGGTGGCAACAGCAGTGTCCAGCATGTGCTGGGTGTGTAGTTTGGGAAGACTCAGTCCCCTCATTCAGATTGAAAATAGGCTGACCGGCAGATATTTTTCTCTCTCCTCTGTCCCTAGTCCCAACTGAAACTCTTCCTGGACCACCAAGAGACTTCCGAGTGTCTGCCTTTCCTCTTGGTGACCCTTCTAGGGTGGCAAGGAAGGAAATATGGGGCTTATAAAAGAGGGCATGATAACTAAGATGTACTGGGCACTTAGTGTGCTCCTGAATGTTCAAACATGCATTAACTCATTGAGTCCTCATACTAACACAATAGAAGGTGCTGTTGTTTCATTTTATGAGAAAACTGAGGCCCAGAGGGGTAAAGCAATTGCTTAAGTTTATATGGTTGGGATGTGGCTGAACCAAGATTTGATCTTAGACTTTCTAGTTCTAGGGTATTTTGGGTTCTCAGGAGAGACAGAACCAAAGGGGTATGTATAGATATAGATCCTTATTATAAAGAATTGGCTCACATGAGCATGGAGGTTGAAGAGTCCCATGACCTGCCATCTGGAGACTCGGAAAAGCTGATGGTGTAGCTGCAGCCCAAGCTTCAGTCCCTGAGAAGCAGGGGGCTGATGGTGTTAGTCCTGGTCAGAGCTGAAGGCCTAAGAAAGAGAAGATGGATGTCCCAGGTCAAATGGAGAGCAATATAGATCTTTCCCTGCCCTTTTTGTCCTATTTAGGCCCCCAAGGGGTTGAATGATGCCCACAGTCATTGATGAGGGAGATCTTTGCTCAGTTTACCTATTTAAGTGTTAAATCTCTTATAGAGACAACCTCACGCATACATCCAAAAACAATGTTTTAACAGCTATCTTGGCATCCCTTAGCCTGGCCAAGTTGACACAGAATTAATCATCACAGGTATATGTTTTTCCCCAATGAAAAAAATTCAAACATAGCCTAGCTGATGGAATTTTACAGGGAACGTTGATACACTAGTAACATTTCACTATGCTTGTTTTATCACTTACCTACACATTTCCATCTTATTTTTGATGTGTTTAAAGAGAAATTATATATATTTGTATACTTCCTTTAAATACTTCAGCATGGATATTTAAGGTTTAATATCTGAGTTTTTCACTTGATGTAAAATGGGCACGAACTCATATTCAGCCACCTTGCTCTATTGCTTCTGTACACAGCACAAAACTGACCAGGCCATCCTACAGTGGTCATTTTACAAATGTTTACTGAACTGTCATGTGTGCGAGGGTCAGGGCTTATGAAGATGGATAAAACTCTCTGCTAACAAATTTCACACTGAATGCAAAACTGAGCAGCACTCAGTGAGAGGAATGTGCAAGTACAACGGGGGCACAAGGATGTATGAGGCTGTCCATGCAGAGGGGACGCCAGGGAAGGCTTGACAGAGGAGGTACTGGGTAGAATTTCAAAGTAAGACTTAGTCAACTAGCCAGAAGCAGTTCCTTGGGTGGAAGGAACATCATGTGTGAAGTCAAGGAGATGTGAATTGGGGTGACTTAAAAGATGCTTGCTTCTTGGAAGGAAAGTTATGTCAAACCTAGACAACGTATTAAAAAGCAGAGACGTCACTTTGCCAACAAAGGTCCATATAGTCAAAACTATGGTTTTTCCAGTAGTCAGATATGGATGTGAGAGTTGGACCATAAAGAAGGCTGAGCAATGAAGAATCAATGTTTTCGAACTGTGGTGCTAGAGAAGACTCTTGAGAGTCCCTTGGACTGCAAGGAGATCAAACCAGTCAATCCTAAAGGAAATCAACCTTGAATATTTATTGGAAGGACTGATGCTGAAGCTGAAGCTCCAATATTTGGCCACCTGATGAAAAGAGGCGACTCATTGGAAAAGACCCGGATGCTAGGAAAGACTGAGGGCAGGAGGAGAAGGGTGCGACAGAGGATGAGATGATTGGATGGCATCATCGACTCAATGAACATGAGTCTGAGCACACTGTGGGAGACAGTGAAGGACAGGGAAGCCTGGAGTGCTGCAGTCCATGGGGTTGCAGAGTCAGACATGACTTAGTGACCGAGCAACAACAATGCAGCTGTAGGTAGAACTTAGGATGGGGATAAGGGCTGTTACTTTCCTACTTCTGCAGTAACAAATGGCCACAAACTTGGTGATTTAAAACAAAAATTAATTTTCTTATGACCCTGGATGTCAGAAGTCTAGTAGTAATTCTGTCTGGGCTAACATGAAGGTGTTGGGGCTGGGTTCAGAGGAGAATGCGTTTCCTTGCCTTGTCTGGTCTTCCCACATTCATTCTAACTTCAAGGCCAGCACTGACTGTGCAGCCTTTCTTATATCACGTGTTTCTGATGCTGCCTCCACTGTCACATCTCCGACTTGCCAATCTTTTTCCTTGTAAGGACCCTTGTGATTACATTGGGCCCACCGGGATAATATAGGATAGTCTCTCCACCTCAGATCCTAAAATTAATCTCATTTGCCAAGTGCCTTTTGCCATGTGAGGTAACAGTCCCAGGTATTGAGACGTGGACATCTTTGCAGGAACGTTATTTTGCTGACCACAAGGGGACTGGGTGACCTGGACCACCAGGACTATGGAGCTGGGCTTGGCCTGAAGCTTCTGAGAGGGGACAGCCTTGGGTGGGCTTGACTTAACAGAGGAAAGGCTGGATTGAGTGCAGAGAAGGGGCAGCCCAAGTCTGGTCATTGTCTTCTCTACCTGTTGGGATGGTGCAGAGGAGAAACCCAGGAGAAATTTGCAAAATGAATAAAAAGCGAAGTGCGTCTGGCTGGCTGCCAGGTGGTAGGGGAACAGCCTCTCTGAGGAGCCAAACTCTACCTGGGAGGGAGCTGGGAACCACAGCAGGAGGATGGCTCTCCTGGGAGACCGAGCCAGGTGCCCCCTCTCCACACAGCGTGAGGGTTAAGACAAGTCTATTACTGTTTCCTTGTCACTCTATCACCCGTCTAATGGCCGTCGATAGTAGCTGAATGAGAATTGATGGGGAGATAGATTTAATTAACCCCAGTGTCAGCAGCTGCGGGCCACCCGTTTTTGCGTTAATAGAGTGGCTGCCGATCCTCTCCCGGGCTTTGCTGGAGAGATGGGGGCAGAGGTGGCCAGGCAGAAGGGAAGCGGGGGCTCAGCGTGGGCCCACTGCTCCCCTCCTCTGAGAGCAGGCAGTCGCCTTGTCAGCCTGACCATGCCACCTGGCTCTGCTCTCTTGTCTGCAGATCTGAGCAGGGAGAGGTTGAGGGCCCAGAACCCACAACTCCCCCGCCCCTGGCCCCCAGCCTGAAGACAGGCATCCTGCCGGCCCAGCCCAGCATCCAAGTTCCGCCCCAGTCCAGCCCTGTCCTTGCTGGCCTCCCGGCATGATGTGCTTTCCTCATGCCTCTCCATCCACTCTGTTTCCTGGGCTCCCCGTGCCACCCAGGCTGATAGCCTGCCCCTGGGCACTAGCCTCCCATCCTAATGTCCCCCACCCCCATCTTTAGTTCTCTCCCTGTGCAGCCTAACCCCTCAGCTAGGCACCAACAACAGAAGGCCCACTGCTGCCTCACAGGTGAGGGGACCCTGTCGGGAGTGGTGGCAGGAGGCCTCAGGAGGCTGCCCTCTCAGTTGCCCACTTTGTGTGCAGTGGATCCCACCTGCTCCTTCTGTAAAATGGGAGCTTGGATGAGTGGTCATCCTGATGGGCAGCCAGGGGCCGATGACCTGGGGCTGACGGTCTGGACTTCTCTGACATGGTCTCCTGACGTGGGGTCCCACCATGGGGACAGGTAACGAGGGGACACTAAGGGGGGGACTCAGTGCTCTGTACTCTTCTGGGTGGTAATGTCCATGGGGATAGGACACTGTTGATTCCACTATGGCTGTGTGCCCAGCACACAGTAGGTGCTCTGTCCGTATTTGTTAAGCGGACACTGTACTTGGGCCTGCCCCAGGCACTGAACATGGAGGGTCTTGGCCCCTCAGGAAGACCTGGACTGTGATTATGGTGCAGATGAGACTGGGTGCCTGGCAGGGAGAGTCTCTTCCCATTGACCCTCGGCTCCTCACTCATTGCTCTGCCCCTCCACGGTCTGTGACCTTGGACAATCACTTTAGCACTGGGAGTTCCAGTCTGTGGGCACACAAATGCCATCTCTCTCACAGTTGCGACACTGAACTCAATGAAATGGTATTTGGACCAGGTCCGAGACACACGCTTGGTAGGTATTCACCACCTGTTCCCTGGACCCAGTTATCCCCACAATACCCACCTCCAGCTTTGACAGAGAGGGAGCTTTGGAGTCTGGAATCTAGAGGCCACGTGGAGTCTGTCTCTGAGAATACAGATCACTCCTGATGAACAGGGATTATCTCAGCCTGGGTGTCACAACAGGGGACATCTGGGTACCGACTCTGAGAGGTACCTGAGGATTGACAGGCTAATACATACAGAAATTCTTTCTCCCTCACCCCCTTATCACTTCAGCCCTGGACTAGGGGTCTGCTCTTTAGGTTGAGAGAGGCAGGCCCATGGTTTCCACTGGCTGCTTACTTCTTGGATCGGCAGGTCACTGAGGAGGGCCCACACTGACTGGGGGCAGGTGTGCGGGCAGCGACCACCCGGCCACCCAGGGCTGCAAGCTACCCAAGCATCCCGTCTGGCAGTCTCCATCCTCGCTTCACACCTCCACTGCCTTTCATTTTCAGCTCTGATTGGTTTTCTTGTTTTAACACATACCCCAGGCCCTGTCTTTGACCCCGGTGATGGATTCAGCCGCTCCCTGGGACTCCAGCTGCCAAGCTTGTCTGGAGCTGCTGGGGGTGGGGGAGGGAAAGACGGTGGAGGAAATTACCCTTCATGTTCCAGGCTCAGCGGTGGGTGAGGAACACCCTCCCCAGGGCCAAGAGGCAGCTCGGGGCTGCGCAGGATGGGGGTGGGGACTGTCAGGCTCTGTCACAGGGAAATGGATTTTCCCTCCCCGGGCCTCCAGTTTGCCTTCCGAACAAGGAAGTATGATGGTGGCGAAACGCTCATGTCTATGACGTGGAAAGTCTGAGTCCTCGGACAAATGGGACATTGATTTTCCTTCACGTTCTGGATGTGCCTGCTCCCAGCATCTGCCTGTGCTGGCTGTGCCTCCAGAGAACTGGCCAGGAACTGACACTAGATGGTTCTCGCCCTGCCGGACCTGGAGGGGGAGCAGGGCAGGGTAAGGGCCACAAGATTACCAGAGCGTTCTTCCTCTGGAGGACTGAAGGGAGGCAAGGGTGTGCCAGGTGCCTAACCCCCTCCCAAACCTGCTGCCTACGGGACCCACCCAAAAGGAGCCCCCACCCAGGCTCTTGTCACAGAAAATGATAGATGACAGGCTGAGGGTGGCAGTACCTCAGCCAAGCGGATGGGGCAGTTCGAGCCATCAGATGTTTGGCATGCCCAGTGCACAATGGCTAATTGGAAGCATCTGGATGGTTGACTGAAAACAGGTGTCTGTCCGCCAAGATGCAAAGAAGGGAGACCTTGAATGCACCTCCTTTCACTAGCACATCAAAATCGCAACTATCTGCAGAACAACCATCCATGCAAAAGACTGGAATCTACCAGAAAAGATCTACAACTGAAGACGTAAGGAAGGAGCCACGACGAGACGGGCAGGAGCGGTGGACTCGTGATATAATCAAATCCCATACCACAGACTTGAGTGACCCAAGGACTGGAGAAGAATTACAGTGCAGAGGTTCTCCCACAGGAGTGAAGGTTCTGAACCCCACATCAGGCTCCCCAGCCGGGGGTGTCTGGCACCAGGAAGAGGAGCCCCCAGAGCACTGGGCTTTGAAGACCAGTGGGGCTGAATTGCAGGAACCCCACAGGACTGAGGGGAAACTGAGACTCCACTCTTGGAACCTATACCAGGTCTCACTTGCACCGGGACCCTGGGCAAAAGCAGTCATTTTATAGGAGCCTGGGCCAGACCTACGTGGTGCTCTTGGAGGGTCTCTTGGGGAAGGTGTGCAGCTGTGGCAAGCTGGGGACAGCCATATTTAGGAGCTCCTTGGGCCACTGGAAGCCCTGTGCAGTGGGCGGGGCTGTAGTGTGGGCTCCTCCCCCTCGCTGACCGTTAGACCTGGCCCCGCCCACAATCCGTAGTCCACAGTGCTCAGATACCTCAGGCCAAACACGTACTTGAGAGGGCGACAGGGCCCCACCTGCTAGCAGACAGGCTGCCTGAAGACTAGCGAGCCCACACCTGCGTCTTGACACAGACCTAGACAGAGCCCAGCACCCCAGACAGCCATATATCTACAGATGTGACCCTGAGAGGTGGGAACTTGCGAGAGTGTTTCCTACAGGTGAGCTGAGCACAGCCTGGATCTCAGGGACATGGGCGTGGCTGTGAGAACTATGGGACCCTGCAGGGTCTCCTGATGCTCAGAGGGAATGGGGAGGGAGCAGCTGGCCCCTCGCCTCACGTCAGTCTGAGGACAGGTGGCTCCTCCCTGGCATGATTTAGTGGCTGCCCTGAGCAGCCTCTGCTCAAACCCTGCTCCTGTGTGGGGGCTGGGACTGGCTGGACAGGGCCCCGTGACAGAGGAATGAGCCTGAAGACCTGGTCTTCCAGGCCTATTCTGCTCCCTCCAGCTTTGGGACTTCTGAGCCTCATTTAATTCATCCCTCAAGTTGGAATGTTGTCAATGCATAATGCACAGGGTGGTTGGAAGAGTGCTTTGTAATTGTAAAAGGAGATGTGGACATTTTATTATTTCCAGAACCTCAGGCAGCAAAGCTGGGGTCTCACTTGAGATCTAGTTGACTCCCTTTCCTCCCTGATGCAGGGCCTCCAGGGGAACCTGTGGTAATCATCACAGCCCGAAGTCCTGAGCCCTCACCTATGCCAGGGGCTGAGCTCAGGGCAGGGGATGCCAGTGAGCCATCAGGTTCCTGCTTCCTGGTGCCTTGGTGTCAGACCAGGGATATGAACCCCTCATCTGGCGGAGAACTGAGGGGTATGAGCCATGCTGTTCCAATGGCCCAGCCTCAGATACTCAAGGAAAGGGAAGGCCAGGGAAGACAAGAAGGCTTCCTGGAGGAGGTGGCTCTCAGCTAGGGTTTGAGGGACAAGTGGCATCTAGACATGGGTCCAAGAAGCAGCAAGGGGGCTCCCGGTGGGGATGGGAGAATGGAGGCATCCCAGGCAGACCTGGGGGTGGGAAAATGTTTGGCTTTCTATCTGAGCTGAGAGGAGAGACATGTGCTCATTAAGTCCTGGAACCGTGTTTGCCTCAGGTTTGGAGGGTGCGGCCGTAGACTGCCCCTCAGCCTGGTTGGCCCTCTATTATACAAATGGGTCACCCCCTGTTCCTAGGTCTGGCCCCACAACCCCTCTCTTCTAGCAAAAGGCATTCTTCCCCACCTCCCTTCCTGAACCTGGGGCACTTGTCCACATCCTGTCAGAAATTCTTGGTCCAAGTCAATAAAAAATGGCTGACATCAGTAAGAAATAACCGTGAAAGCATTTCATCTGGAAAGATGAAAGAACTACGGAGGAGCAATTAGAAGCATGACACATGGCAGCCTCTGGGGGGCTGGACTGAAGGGTGACGATCAAGGACAAGGCTGTCCTCAGGACAGTCGATCAGTACTGACTGTTTAACTTCAACAAAAATGAAAAACAAAATTTTTTTTTAACATACCTTCTTGCCTAACCTGAATCCTTCCTACTACAGAGGAAGGCCATCTCCTGTTATCCTGTCCTTGGAACAAATTAGGGTGGACAATGGCCTTTAGAGGAGATCCTCAGAGATTCCCTTGGCTGATGGTGTGGGGCATCATCACTCCTCTGAGCTTGGAGCCATCAGGGCTGAAGAATTTTCTTTGATTCTCTAGGCCCCAAATCCTGATCAGCACAAATAATGTGGAAGCCCAGAGTTCTGGGATCTTCAGGCAGCATGAGCCATGCTGGTACATGGGAGCTGGGTGTGTACCCTGAGCCACACCACCACCTGGCTTCAGTTCTGGTTCGCCCTGGGCCGGCTTGCTCACCTTGGGCAAGTTACATAACCTCTCAGCACTGGCTCAGTCTCCCCTTGGGCAAACACTACCACGTGTTTCCAGAGGTTTGAACAACACACAGAGACTGGCATCTGGTAGGCTTTTCGTACATAGAGTCCATTTGTTGTTTGGATTTTAGAATTGCAGAAGTGTATAAGATGCTAAGCTATTAGATGCTGGATGCAAAAGAAATTTGAAAGGTCATCTTCATTTTGTACAGAAAAAACTGAGGTTCTGAAAGCTTGAGATGAATGAGTCAGAAAAGAACCTGTAAGATCCTCAGCACCCTCCTCCAGCTCACAGGTGGGGCAGAGGCACTGGGAAGTGACTTCAGAGCTGGGAGCAGACGTGGGTCCGAAGGGACAGTGGCAGAGAGGGAGGATAGGAGTGAGGGAAGGAAACAGGAAGCAGATGCCAGCAGAGTGTGGAGATGATGGTGGGAGATGCGGCCGCTGGGCTGTCCCTCCACTGAAAGGGCACTCTGGGCTGCTGAGTGTGGCAGGAAGTGACTGTGTGGCCGGAAGTGACTGGAAGTGGTGCGTGTCAGGTGTGTTAAACGCAAGGCTGGGGAAATGGTTAAATGTGTTAAATGCCGGCTGGGGAAATGGGACCTTCCTAGCTGATCATGTCTTCAAACATATCTGTAAGGACAATCAGTTTCAGGAGCTCCAAGGCTGGCATGGTGGACTGAACAATAGCTGTGCCTGGGGGTGACTCAGGGGATCTGTAGTTTATTGTTCCTGTGGCCAGATAACTTTGAAGGTTGTGATGCAACTTTTTCTGTGACCCTGAGCATTTCATATGATGTGAGTAGCCCCTAGCCACAGAAAGGGGGTACCTGAAAGGAGAGAAGATTTCGTTGTTTTAGAAGTCAGTTCCCCTCCCAGCCAGTCTCACCCCAAGCCCTCGCCAATACAGTCTCTGCTCAGGGAGGTTCTGGGTCTTGTTCCCCTTTAAGGAATTCAGAAGTTTCCTGAAAATGGGACCAGGTATTGGGTGCTGCTGCTGCTACTGCTGCTGCTAAGTCGCATCAGTTGTGTCCGACTCTGTGCGACCCCATAGACGGCAGCCCACCAGGCTCCCCCATCCCTGGGATTCTCCAGGCAAGAATACTGGAGTGGGTTGCCATTTCCTTCTCCAATGCATGAAAGTGAAAAGTGAAAGAGAAATCGCGTAGTTGTGTCCAACTCTTAGCGACCCCATGGACTGCAGCCTACTGGAGTGGGGTGCCATTGCCTTCTCCCGTATTGGGTGCTAGGAGCCTCTATTCTGTGACTGAGCTAGTATCAGGCCCCAAAATGTTTTGGGAACTCCCAAGACTTGGAAGGAAAGCAATGACAAACCTAGACAGCATATTAGAAAGCAGAGACATCACTCTGCCTACAAAGGTCCATATAATCAAAGCTCTGTGTTTTCCAGTAGTCACATATAGATGTGAGAGTTGGACCATAAAGAAGACTAAGTGCTGAAGAATTGATGCTTTTGAACTGTGGTGCTGGAGAAGATTCTTAAGAGTCCATTGGACTGCAAGGAGATCAAACCAGTCAATCCTAAAGGAAATCAACCCTGAATATTCATTGGAAGGACTGAAGCTAAAGCTCCAATACTCTGGCCACCTGATGCAAAGAGTCAACTCATTGGAAAAGTCCCAGATGCTGGGAAAGATTGAGGGCAGGAGGAGAAGGGGGCGACAGAGCATGAGAAGGTTGGATATCATCACTGACTCAATGGTCATGAATTTGAGCTAACTCCGGGAGATAGTGAAAGCCTGGGGTCACAAAGAGTCAGACATGCCTTAGCGACTGAACAATAACAAAGACTGGGATAAGGAGGAGAGATATATCTAAGAAGCACAGTGAAGATCTAGGATTTCTACCTAGTAGAGGGTTTAGGGTAGCAAGCTGGCAGGGATGGGTACTGGGGCTTATCTTGAAGCTGTATTTGCATTTGAAGGTGACTTTGAACTTTGGTAGAATCCAAACCTATAGCAAAGTGATCTGTTCCTACCTTGCCCCTGGGACTCCCAGCCCCAGCATGGATCTCTGATTTCTGGGCTGTCTGCTGTTTAGATAATTCTTCTCTTTGAACCTCAGTTTTCCTCCTTGTCAATGTACCAGCCGGATCTCATTCAGCCAACTGGAGCCAAAAAGCATCCATCTGCTCTCTGTTCTCAGGACAGCCCTGCCATGGTCAGTATTGGTAGCTTGTCCTCTTGGATTTTCTCCAGGTGAGCATCCTGATCTTAGAACCATTCCCCACCATGAGGGCAGCACCGTGACTGGCAGCACAACCAGTCCCTGCAGTGTCCTAAGGCTTGTCTTCCACAACCAGACACGTCTGGAATTTGCTTGTCTTTTCCCACATGAACTACTGTTTTTACCCATATCTCTTCTAAGCTCTAATTATTCACAACAACCCCCTACCCACCAAAAAAAAAAAAAAAAAAATCACGTTTTACTTTTACCCCTCTTAACCTTTTTCAAGCTAGCAATATCTTTTTGTATCTTGATTCCAACATCTCATTGTATTAGCTTTCTCTCCCAGCCTGAGTCCTCTGTAAATCTAATAAGTGGCCTTCTGTGCCTTTGTCCAAGCCACTGATAAAAGCATTAAACAAGACATGGTCAAGTTCAGAGAAAGCACTGTAGCCTCTAGAGAGCCCTCCAATTTGATATTGATTAATTAATTAGTCTCTTTGGACATAGCTGTTGAACCAGCTATGGATCTGGCTCACATCCTCTCCACAGGAAAGTCTTGAGAGACTTTATCAAATGCTTACCCAGAAGTTTTAGGTCTACAGCAATCTTCCGATTTATCTCTCCAGGACCCTGACAAAAAATGGGGACTGAGCATGTTTGTCATGACCTCCTGGGGAACCCAGACCAGCCCCCGATGACCACATACCCTTTGACAATTGACCACAAACTATGTGCTTAATGATCATTTCTACAATTTTACTTAGAACTAGCATAAAATTAATTTGTCTACATTTCTGGAATCTCTCTCTCTTCCTTGGAAAACTAGGACATATATTGATCTCCTTTTACCCCTCATTAGTTTCCCATGATTTTTCAAGGGTTGCTGTTTCAGCTTCTACAAACATATCTGTTGGCTCTTCCAGAAATTTCAAAGATAACTAGAGCATACCAGAAGGCAAATTTGTCTAAAGCAGTTAGTTACCTGGAAACTATAAAGAAAAAAATCCTTTTCCTTGCCCATATAAACATTTAAAAGCATATCTATGGTAGACCTCCAAAGTAAAAGTCAATTACAGTAATGTTTCCCACAAATATGAAAAGACTAATTTTTCTGTCATACAAACAGGTCTTAAAAATCAATAATAAAAAGAGAAAAATGAGTAGAGGATTTAAACAGGCAGTTTATAGAAACAAGAAATACAAAAGGCCAGTAAACATATGAAAATGTGCTTAATCTCTCACCATTGATGCAAAACAAGGTTAAATCTGTATATTAATAAATTAGCAAAAATTAAAATTTGATGAAACCCAGTGCCAGCAAGGACATGGAGAAACGGGCACTCACATATGTAGCTGGTAGAAGTGTACGTTGCTGCAATCTGTTTGCAAAGGATAGTTTAATAATACCTACCAAAATTTTAAATAAATGTCCTTGCCTTTAGGGATTTGATCACATAGCTATGCAGGTGTTCACCAGCAGCCCCTTTGCCAGGCTCCTGATCATTCTTCTTGCTGGAGAAGGACACCAGACAAGACTCAAGGATCCTTCTTTCTCCATCCTGCTTTAACTCCGTACCACCCAGACTTTCCAGTGCTTACAAGTCCCGTTGTTGCATTTGGGTTGTTTGCCTCTGTTGTTTGGGTGAGATTCTTTTTTCCCCCGGTTTATCTTCATTCAGACCCTATCCTCTGAACTGCAGGTTCATTTCACACTTTTTGTTTTCTGCTGTGGTCTGTTTCTTCTTCCATCCTCTGCCTGGGTCCCTGGTAAACTTTAGTTGACACTTTAGATGCCTCTCCTTTTCTTCCTTGAAGTCAATTGTTTTCACAGGTCAGAATCAGGGCACAGGGTATGGGACCATATCTATCTTTGCTCAGAAAGTTTTCATCTCTGCCTTCCTGAAGTCCAGGATAGCTTTATTCAGCACACTCATATTGAGCACCAGGGTGCTAGGGAGCCACGGTAGAGATTAGATAGGAAGCCAGCTCTCAAAGGACTCTACCAGGAGCACAGTATGATGAATTATAGTTTAGACTTTTAAAAACTTCATTGTGTCCTAAGTAGTGCCCCAACATAGCCTGGACTTTCCTGGCAGACATTGGAATCTTTCAGGAGGTGGAGGGGCAAGGAAAATGAATCATCTGGGCTGTTTCCCCCATCCTGATCCTAATCTGATTGTACTGCTGTGTGGAGATAGCATATGAAAGGAAAGTGTGTTTCAATTCTACTTCTTGGGCAACCTTGGGGCACAAGGGGAGGGTAACTGGTAGGAACATGATTGTTCCTTTTCAGTTGGGGGTTAGAAAACAGAGTCATTAAAAGGTCTCTGAGATTGGAAGAAAGTGTGTGTGTGCGTGTGTGTGTGTGTGTGCACGCACATGTATTCCACATGTGGGGAACCTGCATGTGAGAATGAGGATGGAAAGTGTGTCTACCTTCATGAAGCCGCAGTGTGGAGGGTGGTGTGGGAATGTGGAGAGAGTTTGGGGTCCCTTCCCCCACTAACATCAAGATTGCAGTAACTGCAGATTAAGTGCTGCTGACCCCAGGAGACAAGCGGCTCTGTTTCCAAGGGAACCACATGGCTCAATCAAGGTCCCTGAAAGGGAGGGTGAGCCAGGATGGAGCAGCCCTTCAACCTTCCAGAGCAGTAGCGCGTACAGCGGAGCTCTCTGACCTGCTTCAGCCTGCTGAGGAATCCTGGGCAGGTCACTTAACACTGCCTGGTCCCTTCACAAGCCCCTGCTCCTAGGAGAGGTAGACAGGTAGTTAAGGCACTTGGCTATCCATGTGCCCCCTCTCAGCTCCAGCTCCCCCCTCCCCTCCATGGTCTCTGAATGATCTTGGGATAGTCCCTTTGCTTCTCTGGGCTTGTTTTTCCATCAACACAATGAAAGTACTGGTCAAAGA
Source organism: Bos grunniens (assembly GCF_055505025.1). Classification (NCBI taxonomy): domain Eukaryota; kingdom Metazoa; phylum Chordata; class Mammalia; order Artiodactyla; family Bovidae; genus Bos; species Bos grunniens. Next base: position 18,962,908 of record NC_141192.1, read on the forward strand.
GTCTCTAAGGATTCCTCCCAGTTCTATGACTTTCTCCTGAGACCTCTCCCCTCTTCTATCACATGCAGACTCCCTGGTCCAAGATGTGAGGGGAATGGAGGACCCAGGGAAGCCATTCTCCTTGCCCACCTGCCCCTACCAAATAGCACCAGTTGTGCCATCTCCATAGCAACTGACGCCTCCCCATCTTTAGGGAGTGAGCAGGGTGTTCAAGAGGCCAGTGGTGTTTTTATCAGCAGCTTCAAGCAGGAGCAGAAATGGAAGTTGAATATCAGGAGGGGCTCTGATCTGAGGAGAAGGTGAGAAGGGGCCCCTCAGCCCACAGCCCTTCAGTAGGGTCACTGGAAAGTTGCAAACTGAGCCCCACCCTGTCTAGGGCATCCTGGCCCATGGGTCAGTCGCACCTCCACAGAACCCAGCATAAGGCAGCCTAAACTCTGATATCAGAGGAGAAAGTCATGGAAGTGCCACGGGGTGGAAAGAACCCTTGCAGTCAGGGCAGCTGGTTTCACTTTCCAGTTCTTTCAGGTCAGTGGCTCTCAACCCTGGCTGCACATTAGAACCACTAAGAGAGCTTTTAAAGATGCCCAGGTCTGCCCCCAGGACATCCCAAGATGGGATCCATGCTTCAATATTTAAAACGTTCCACCAGAGACTCTGTTTCTAGCCATAAAGGTAATAGGAACTGAATTCACCTTTCTATTTTAAACAACGAGAAATCTGGGCAAAATATAGGATATGATAGATGTTGAACAACTGGCAGGGCAGGACAGTAATTGCTTAGAGAAGGGAAACAAACACGGTGAGCCCTTCAGTTTCTTCAACTTACACTCTGGGTTGAGAAAACAGAGATTGAAGTTCGAGGAGACCAAGGTGTCTAGAATTTGTGGGGGAGAGTGCTGGAGAGGTGAGGGCTGCAAAGAAAGAAAGCACTCCAGAGCATAGCAGAGGGGTTGTCTTGGGGTTTTGGCTAAGAACTCATCTGAGCACATGTGAAAACCACTGGGTAAAAAACGACTAGAGAGCAACAGACTGAGCAACTTCCAGAGTGCAGACAGGGCTGGGGATTGTTCTTGTTCACCCGGTTAGAGTAGGGAAACCTTGTATTACAGGAGACATCAGCTAGAGTCCTGAGAAACGTGTCCTGGATCATAGACTTAAATTATCTCTAGAGCAAAGTGTGCTCTGAAATCGCCCTTAAAAAGATAAAACAGCAAACCTTGAAAGAATCCAACTATTTTCAGATAACTTGTGTTTCAGAACAAAACTAAGAATATCTATGGGAACACATAAATATATAGCATCCAACAAAATACAATTCACAATGTCTGGCATCCAACCAAAAATTGTTGTTGTTCAGTCGCTAAGATGTGTCTGACACTTTTGTGATTCTATGGACTGTAGCCTGTTGGGTTCCTCTGTCCATGGGATTTCCCAGGCAAGAATACTAGAGTGGGTAGCTCTTTCCTTTTCCAGGGGGGTCTTCCTGATCCAGGGATCAAACCTGTGGTTCCTGCATTGGCAGGCGGATTCTTTAACACTGAGCCAAATGTATTAATTTTCTATTGCTGCCATAACAAATAACCATAAACTTAATGGCTTCAAACAACACCCAATTATCATGTTACAGTTTCTATGGGTCAGAAGTCCAGGCACAGCACAGTTTAGCAGGGTACTCTGGTTATGGTCTCCCAAGGCTGAGATCAAGATGCCGGTTTGCCTAGTTCTCTGGATCTTGGAATTATCTTCCCAGCTTAACCTCAGCTCTTGTGGTTGTAGGCCTGAGGTCCCATTTCCATGTTGGTTGTCAGCTAGGGGCTGCCCTGAGCTCCTTGAGGCTTCTCACATTCCTTGTCATGATACCCATACTTTCTACACATCAGCAATGATGCATCAAATTTTACTCATGCTCTGAATTTCCCTGACTTACTCTTCTGCCTCTGCTTTAAGGATTCATGATTATGTTGGGCTCACCCTGGGTAATCAAATGTATTCTTATTCTAAGGTCAAATGATTAGTAAACTTACTTTTTTTTCTATATAAAGTAATACATCCGTGGCTTTCTACATTAGAGCATAGAGTGCTCTTGGGGGCCATAATTCTGCCAGGTATGCAAAGAAGCAGAAAAATATCCATTCTAGGTGAAAAATCAAACATTAGAAATAGGCCAGAAATGAGAGTGATGCTTGAATTAGTGAACAAGGGTGTCAAAACAACTATTATAACTATGCCCTATATGTTGAAGAAAAGAGAAGAAATAACTGTGATGGAGAGAGAAATAGAAGATATACAAAGCATTCAAATGGAACTTTTAGAAATGAAAAATTCGGTATCTGAATTACACTGTATTTTCAATATCTGGAAACGCATTGGGTGGGATTCATCGTGGATTAGACATAGCAGAAGAAAAGACAGTAAACTTGAAGACACAGGGATAAAAATGATCCAGAATGAAGCACACACAGAGAGACAGAAACAGAAAAAATACACGAAACTGTGTGATAAGCAATCCAATGTCACACATGCATAAAAAGGACACAAATGTGTTTTTGAACAAGTAAGGACCAATACCTTACCAAATTTGCTGAAAACTATAAATCCACAGAGCCAAGAAGCTCAATGAACCCACAGCAAGAGAAACATAAAAAAACCATGCCAAAACACAAATAAAATTGCTGAAATCAGTGATGAAATAAAAAATTTAAAAGCAGCTACAAGAAAAAGACACAGATAGAGGAACATAGAAATGGTAACAGACTTCTTGTGAGACATTATTCAATCCAGAAGGTACTAAATAATGTCTTTAAATACTAAAAGAAAACTTATCAACCTAAAATTTAATACCCATTAAAATTGTTTTTGAAAATGAAAATAAAATTAAGCCTTTGGGTTCAATGACAGCTAGGAGAATTCATCATCAGCAAACATCCTCTATAAGAAACGTCAAAGGAAATTGTTCAAGGAAGAAAAACATACCAGGTAGAAATTTGGATAGAGGAATCAAGAGTGGTGGAAATGCAGAAATGTGAATAAATATTAAAGACATTTTAAAAATAATTTTTGATCTCTTTAAAATACAATTGCCTTAAGATATTTTACAGCTTGCCATTTGTGACCATATAGATGGACCAAGAGGGTATTATCCTGAGTGAAATAAGTCAGACAGAGAAAGACAAACCCTGTATGATTTCACTTACACGTGGAATCTGAAAAACAAAACAAATGAAAAAACATAGCTAAACAAAACAGTCATAGATACAGAGAACAAACAAGTGGTTGCCAAGGGCAGAGGGATGGAAGAGGTGAGAAGTGAGGGAGATTATGATAAATTTTTAGTTACAAAATGAATATCATGGATATGAAATGTACGATGAGGGGAATATAGTCAATAATTGCTATATTTTGTGTCAGATGGAAACTAGATTTATTATAGTGATCATTTGAAATGTATAGAAGTACTGAATTTACTATGTTGTGTATCAGGACCTAACATAGTGCCATAGGTCAATTATACTTCAGAAACCAACCAAACAAGCAAACAAACTCATAAAAAAAAGGACCTGATTTGTAGTTGCCAGAGGTGGAAAGTGTTAGTTGCTCAGTCATGTCTGACTCTTTGTGATGCCATGGACTGTAGCCTGCCAGGTTTCTGTGTTCATGGGATTTCCCAGGCAAGAATACCAGAATGGGTTTCCATTTCCTTTTCCAGGGATTTTCCTGACCCAGGGATCAAACCTGAGTCTCCCATATTATAGGAAGATTCTTTATCATCTGAGCCACCAGAGAAGCCCTACCAGAGGGGCTTTAAAACAGTGTTATCCCTCAATTTTGTTTTTTTTTTCCCAAAACTTTTAGCATTTTGAGGTCCCTTACATATACATGTAAATTTTAGAATCAAATTGTGAGTTTTCTACAAATAAACAAAATGACTTGACTAGGATTTCATGCAACCAATGGAACAATTTGGGGAAAATTGATGTCAGTGATATTGAACCATCTGATTCGTGAAAATGGTATGTCTCTCCTTTATTTAGTTCTTCTATAATTTCTTTGAGAAAGATTCTATTGTACAGGAATTGCAAATATTTTATTAAATATATTCCAAAGTATTTAATATAGTTTGCTATTGAAATAGTATTTTAAAATTTGAATTTCAAATTATTCATTCCCAATATATAGAAAAGCAATACATTTTAAAATCCTGTGACCATGTCAGTTATCAATTCTAGTAGCTTTATTTTTAATCCCTTAAAAATTTCTTCTTAGACATGGTCATGTCACCTGTGAAGAAAACAGTTTTAATTCTTCCTTTCCAATCTGTATGCCTTCTTTTCCTCTTGTCTGCTTGCACTGGCTGGTACCTCCAGTACAATGCTCCGTAGAAGTGGTGAGAATGGAAATCCTTAGTTTCTTCCCAATATTAAGAGAAAACATTCAGCTTTTCACCACTAAATGTAATGTTAGCTGTTGGTTTTACACAAATACTCCTTATCAGATTGAGGAAATTTCCTTCTACTCCTAGGTCACTGAGAATTTTCTTTTTAAAATTATGAATGAACTAATTTTCTCAAATACCTTTTCTATATCTATTAAGATGATCATATGGATTTTCTTTTTGTAAAGACTTCTATTATTGAAGTAAATTTGATATGTAACTTTATGTAGTTTCAGGAGTACAATGTAATGATCTCATAAATGTGTGTATTATGAAATGATTACCGTAAGAAGTCTAGTTAACATCCATCACCACACAGAATTTCAATGTTTGTGTGTGTGTGATAAGAACTTCTAAGATTGAGTTTTTCAGCAACTTTCAAGTATATAATGCAACACTATTAACTATAGTCACCTTGCAGTACATTACATCCCCAACATGGAGACTTAAGATAACTACGTAATACCTTGGAAAAACGAACATTCCAGATCATTATACCCATTATACAGAAACATGATTAATTAACTTCTATGTTTACAAATTTCTTATAAATTTAGAGACATAATTTTATAAACCACTTCATGATTTATATATGAGTGAATTATTTATTTGGAGATTGATTTTTGAAACTTAGAACAATTTTGAATTTTTGGTATAAGGTACACTAGTCAATGCCAAAGAGTGCTCAAACTACCACACAATTGCATTCATCTCACACCTAGTAAAGTAATGCTTAAAATTCTCCAAGCCAGGCTTCAGCAATACTTGAACTATGACCTTCCAGATGTTCAAGCTGGTTTTAGAAAAGGCAGAGGAACCAGAGATCAAATTACCATCTGCTGGATCATTGAAAAAGGAAGAGAGTTCCAGAAAAACATCTATTCCTGCTTTATTGACTATGCCAAAGCCTTTGACTGTGTGGATCACAATAAATTGTGGGAAATTCTTCAAGAGATGGGAATACCAGACCATCTGACCTGCCTCTTGAGAAACCTGTATGCAGGTCAAGAAGCAACAGTTAGAACTGGACATGGAACAACAGACTGGTTCCAAATAGGAAAAGGAGTATGTCAAGGCTGTATATTGTCACCCTGCTTATTTAACTTACATGCAGAGTACATCATGAGAAATGCTGGGCTGGATGAAGCACAAGCTGGAATCAAGATTGCTGGGAGAAATATCAATAACCTCAGATATGCAGATGACACCACCTTATGGCAGAAAGTGAAGAAGAACTAAAGAGCCTCTTGAAAGTGAAAGAGAAGAGTGAAAAAAGTTGGCTTAAAGCTCAACATTCAGAAAGCTAAGATCATGGCATCTGGTCCCATCACTTCATGGCAAATAGATGGGGAAACAGTGGAAACAGTGGCTGAATTTATTTTGGGGGGCTCCAAAATCACTGCAGATGGTGATTGCAGCCATGAAATTAAAAAACGCTTACTCCTTCGAAGGAAAGTTATGACCAACCTAGATAGCATATTAAAAAGCAGAGACATTACTTTGTCAACAAAGGTCCGTCTAGTCAAGGCTATGGTTTTTCCTGTGGTCATGTATGGATGTGAGAGTTGGACTATATAAAGAAAGCTGAGCACTGAAGAATTGATGCTTTTGAATTGTGGTGTTGGAGAAGACTCTTGAGAATCACACTTGGACTGCAAGGAGATCCAATCAGTCCATCCTAAAGGAGATCAGTCCTGGGTGTTCATTGGAGGGACTGATGTTGAAGCTGAAACTCCAATACTTTGTCCAGCTTATGCGAGGAGTTGACTCATTGGAAAAGACCCTGATGCTGGGAAAGATTGAGGGCAGGAACAGAAGGGGACGACAGAGGATGAGATGGCTGGATGGTATCACCAACTCGATGGACATGGGTTTGGGTAGACTCCGGGTGTTGGTGATGGACAGGGAGGCCTGGCGTGCTGTGGTTCATGGGGTCACAAAGAGTCAGACACGACTGAGCGACTGAGCTGAACTGACACTAGTCACAGTGTACTTCCTTTTTCATATATTGCTGGTTTCACTTCACTAACATTTTGTTAAATCGTTTTGCCTTTTTTGTTGTTATAGAATATTGAACTATAGGTTTCCTTTCTTATAATGCCTTCCATTTTGGTGTGAGGGTAATGCTTGCCTCATAAAAGAAATTGAGAGATATTCCCTCCTCTTCTATTTTCTGGAAGAGTTTCTGTAGATTTGTTATTATTTCCTCTCTAAATGCTGAGAATTTACCAGTGAAGGACTTCTCTGGTGGCTCAGTGTAAAGTAAAGTAAGGAAACCATTTGCCCGTGCAGGAGACATGGGTTTGATCCCTAATCTGGGAAGATCCCACATGCTGCGGAGCAACTAAGCCCCATGCGCCACAACAATTGAGCCTGTGCTCTAGAGCCCAGGAGCTGTGACTACTGAGCCCACATGCAGCAACTAGTGAGGCCTGCATGCCCTAGAGCCTGTGCTCCGCAACAAGAGAAGCCTCCACTATGAGAAGCCCATGCACCACAGCTAGAGAGTAGCTCGCCACTACTAGAGAAAAGCCCACGCAGCACTGAAGACCCAGCACAGCCAAAAAATAAATACATACGTTAAAAAAAAAGAAAAAGAATTCACCAGTGAAGTCATCTGGGCCTGGAGTTTCTTTTATGGAAAGGAATTCAACTACTTTTATAGGTATAGGGTAATTCAGGATGTCTATTTCTTCTCAAGTGAGATTTGGTAGATCATACTTTGTAGGACTTGAGTTATTTTAAATTAACTGTAGCTTGTTTTATGACCCAGAATATGGTCTACCTTTATAGACATTTTATGTGCTTTTGAAAATAATCAATAATCTGCTATTGTTTTTTGGAGTGTTCTATACATGTCATTTAGGTCAGTTTGGTTAACAGGGTTGTGAAAAATCTATTATTTCCTTGATGATTTTCTGTCTACCTTGCCCTCTATTTTTAAGAGAGAAGTAATGACTGTCTCAACCATAATTGTGGATTTCTCTATTTCTCCTTCTGTCTTTGCTTCATGTATCTTGAAGCTCTGTTATTAATTACATAATGTTTAGTATTGCTATTTACTCCTTCTTCATTGACATCTTTATCATTTTAATTGATGTTCTTTACCCCAGGTAATATTCTTTGCTTTGAGATATTTGTTTGATATTAAAATAGCCACTCCAGCTTTCTTTTGTTTCATGTTATCATGTTATATTTTTAAAACTTTTATACTTAACCTAACTGTGTCTTTATAGTTAAAGTGTATTTCTTGTAGGTAGCATATAATTGGGCTTTTCTTTTTATTCTAATGATCTTTGCTTTTTAATTGGGGTGTTTAGACTATTTACATTTAATGAAATTATTGATATGGTCATATTTAAATCTATCATTTTGTTATTAGTTCACTAAACCATCTGTTCTTTCTTTACTTTTTTCTTACTTCTTTTTTATTTATTGAGTATTATTTATGAGTCAATTTTATCCTTGGCTTGTTTGTTAGGTGTCACTCTTTGTTTTATTATTTTAGTGTTTACTTTAGGGTTTATAGTTATTGCCAACTTATCACAGTCTACCTTCAAATAGTCGACCTTCTCATGTATTCACTACATACATATTATAAAGACCTTACAATAATACATTTCTGTTTCTCTCTTCCTGGCCCTCGTGTTATTGTCATATGCTTTACACAATATATTATAACCATTTTGTTCAAACAATAAAGATATTCACGTGGTTAAAAGCTTTGAGATATTTGTATTAATGTAGGTACCCGTTCCAGGGCTCTTTGTTCCTTTGTGTAGATCCATGGTTCCATCTGGTGTCATGCTCCTTCTGTGTGAAGAATGTTCTTCACATTTCTCAGATTGCAACATGCTGGCAATGAATTCTTTAAACTTTTGAATATCTATAAATATGTTTGTCTCATTTTCATTTTTAAAAGATATTTTCACTGGGCATAGAATTGTAGGTTGACAACTTTCCCCAGAAATTAAAAAGTTGTATTTTTGCTTCCATTATTCTAATAAGAAATCTGAAATATTATTCTTACCATTTTTTCTTTTCTAAAGTGTCTTTTCATCTGACAAGACTTTCTTTTTATCACTGGTTTTGAGCAATTTGAATATGATATGCCTTGGGGTCAATTCTCTTCATGTGCTTGGAATTCTTTTCATTTCTTGGATTCATGGGTTAATAGTTTCCATCAAATTTGAAAGTTTTGGCTATTATCTTTTCAAAAATTTTTTCTCTTCTCTCTAACCTCCACCTCTCTTCAGTGATTTCAATTACTTATATATTAATCTCCTTGAAGCCCCACAGTTCAATGATGCTCTTGTATTTTTAAATATCTTTTTGTGTGTGTGTGTTTCATTTTGGATACTTTCTAGTACTATGCATTCAAATTCACTAGTATTTTCTTCTGCCATGTCTAATTTGTCATTAACCCCATCTCAGACACCAAGGTTTTTATCTTAGACATTGGAGCTTTCAATTGTAGATGATCATTTTTTTTTAAACAATACTATCTTCTGTGTATCTACTTAACTTTTTGAACATATGGAATATAGTTATAATGACTGCTTTAATGTTCTTGTCTGAAAATTTTAACATTGTTGTCAGTTCTGGGTCTGGCCCAGTTCATTGATTATTCTACTCAATATGGATCATGTTTTTCTTAGTATGGTTGGTAATCTGATGGACTTCAGACATTATGGATTTTACCTTATTGAGTCCTGGCTATTTTTATATTCATGTAACTATTCTTGTTTTTTTCCCCTTGGGATGATGCAGCTAAATTACTTGGAAAGAACTGATCCTTTTGCATCTTGATTTTATGACATGTTAGGCAGATCTGGAGCAGTTGCTCAGTCTCGGGCCCATTATTCCCCATTACTGAGGCAAGAACTTCCTGAATATTCTACCCAATAATCCATGAATTATTAGCTTTTCCAGTCTGGCAGTGGGAAGAACCCCAACCTCTGGCTCTGTGTGAACTTTGGGAACTATTTCCTAATCTTTTTATATTGTTTTTATTCCCTCAGCCATGGATAATTTCTTTATATACATGCACTTATCAGTACTCTGCTGAATTTTTAGAAAGGCCCCTCTGTAGATTTTCAGGGTTCTCTCTCTATGCAACATTTCCTTTGAGAATCTGAGATCCCTATATCTCACCAGATGCTTAACTTTGCCCTTCTTAACCCAAGGAATCCACTAGTCTCCACCTGGATTCCCCCTTCTTCCATTGAGGACTGAAAACTCTTTCAAGGCACTAAGCTGAAACAATTTCAGGGCTCACTGGTTTATTTCCTTTTTCTCAGCAGGAAATAGCCCACATGCCACAACTATTGAGCCTGTGCACTGTAGAGCCATGCTGTGCAGCAAGAGAAGCCACTGCTATGAGAAGCCTGCACACTACAACTGGAGAAGAACCCCCACTTACTGCAACTAGAGAAAGCCCACATGCAGCAACAAAGACCCAGTGCAGTGGGGAAAAAACTTAATACACCATGACTCAATGTTGTTGTTCAGTCCCTCAGTCGTGTTCGACTCTATGACCCCATGGACTGCAGCACGCCAGGCTTCCCTGTCCTTCACCATCTCCTGGAGCTTGCTCAAATTCATGTCCATTGAGTTGGTGATGCCATCCAGTCATCTCCTCCTCTGTTGTCCCCTTCTCCTCCCGCCTTTAGTCTTTCCCAGCATCAGGGTCTTTTCTAATGAGTTGACTCTGCACATCAGGGGGCCAAAGTATGGAGCTTCAGCTTCAGCATCAGTCCTTCCAATGAATATTCAGGATTGATTTCCTTTAGGATGGATTGGTTGGATCTCCTTGCAGTCCAAGGGACTCTCAAGAGTCTTCTCCAACACCACAGTTCAAAAGCATCAATTCTTCAGTGTTCAACCTTCTTTATGGTCTAAATCTCACATCCATACATGACTACTAGAAAAACCATAGCTTTGACTAGATGGACCCTTTTAGACAAAATAATGTCTCTGCTCTTTAATATGCTGTCTAGGTTGGTCATAGCTTTTCTTCCAAGGAGCAAGCATCTTTTAATTTCATGGCTGCAGTCACCATCTGCAGTGATTCTTCAGCCCAAGAATATAAAATCTCTCACTGTTTCCATTGTTTCCCCATCTATTTGCCATGAAGTGATGGGACTGGACGCCATGATCTTCATTTTTGAATGTTGAGTTTTAAGCCAGATTTTTCACTCTCCTCCTTCTACTTCATCAAGAGGCTCTTTAGTTCCTCTTTGCTTTCTGCCATAAGGGTGGTGTCATCTACATATCTGAGGTTATTGATATTTCTCCCGGAAATCTTGATTCCAGCTTGTGCTTCATCCAGCCTGGCATGTCACATGATATACTCTGCATATAAGTTAAATAAGCAGGGTGACAATATACAACCCTGATGTACTCCTTTCCCAATTTTGAACCAGTCTGTTATTCCATGTCCAGTTCTAACTGTTGCTTCTTGACCTGCATACAGATTTCTCAGGAGGCAGGTAAGGTGGTCTGGTATTCCCATCTCTTGAAGAATTTTCCACAGTTTTGTTGTGATCCACACAGTCAAAGGCTTTGGCATAGTCAATGAAGCAGAAGTCAATGTGATTTTTTGGAATTCTCTTGCTTTTTCTAGGATCCAGTGGATGTTGGCAATTTGATCTCTGGTTCCTTTGCCTTTTCTAAATCCAACTTGAACATCTGGAAGTTCTTGGTTCATGCACTGTTGAAGCCTGGGTTGGAGAATTTTGAGCATTACTTTGCTAGCATGTGAGATGAGTGTAATTGTGCAGTAGTTTGAACATTTTTTGACACTGCCCTTCTTTGGGATTGGAATCAAAACTGACCTTTTCTAGTCCTGTGGCCACTGCTGAGTTTTCCAAATTTGCTGGCATATTGAGTGCAGCACTTTAACAGCATCATCTTTTAGGATTTGAAATAGCTCAGCTGGAATTCTATCACCTCCATTAGCTTTGTTTGTAGTGATGCTTCTTAAGGCTTACTTGACTTCACACTCCAAGATGTCTGGCTCTAGGTAAGTGATCACACAATCATTGTTATCTGGGTCATTAAGATGTTTTTGTGTAGTTCTTCTATGTATTCCTGCCACCTCTTCTTAATATCTCTGATTTTGTTAGGTCCATACCATTTCTGTGCTTTCTTGTGCCCATCTTTGCATGAAACGTTCCCTTAGTATCTCTAGTTTTCTTAAAGAGATCTCTAGTCTTTCCCATTTTATTGTTTTCCTCTATTTCTTTGCATTGTTTACTTAGGAAGGCTTTCTTATCTCTCCTTGCTATTCTTTGGAACTCTGCATTCAGATAGGTATATCTTTCCTTTTCTCCTTTGACTTTAGCTTTTCTTCTTTTCTCAGCTATTTGTAAGTCCTTCTCAGACAGCCATTTTGCCTTTTTGCATTTCTTTTTCTTGGAGATGGTTTTGATCACTGCCTCTCTACAATGTCATGAACCTCTGTCCATAGTTCTTCAGGTAGTCTGTCTATCAGATCTAATCTCTTGAATCTGTTTGTCACCTCCACTGTATAATCATAAGGAATTTGATTTAGGTCATACCTGAATGATCTAGTAGTTTCCCTACTTTCTTCAATTTAAGCCTGAATTTGGCAATACAGAGTTCATGATCTGAGCCATAGTCAACTCCCGGTCTTGTTTCTGTGGACTGTATAGAGCTTCTTCATCTTTGACTGCAAAGAATATAATCAATCTGATTTCAGTATTAACCATCTGGTAATCTCTATGTGTAGAGTCATCTCTTGTGTTGTTGGAAGAGGGTGTTTGCTATGACCAGTGCATTCTCTTGGTAAAACTGTTAGTCTTTGCTCTGCTTCCTTTTTTACTCCAAGGCCCAACTTGTCTGTTACACCAGGTATCTCTTGACTTCCTACTTTTGCATTCCAGTCCCCTGTAATCAAAAGGACATCTTTTTTTTTTTTTTTGGTGTTAGTTATATAAGGTCTTGTAGGTCTTCATAGAATCGTTCAACTTCAGTTTCTTTGGCATAGTGGTTGGGGCACAGACTTGGATTACTGTGATATTGAATGGTTTTCCTTGGAAATGAACAGAGATCATTCTGTCATTTTTGAGATTGCATCAGAGTACTGCAAGTCGGATTCTTTTGTTGACCATGATCACTACTCCATTTCTTCTAAGGGATTCTTGTCCACAGTAGTAGATATAATGGTCAGCTGAATTATATTCACCCATTCTGGTCCATTTTAGTTCACTGATTCCTAAAATGTTGACGTTCACTCTTGTCATCTCCTGTTTGACTACTTCCAATTTACCTTAATTTATGGACCTAACATTCCAGGTTCCTATGCAATATTGCTCTTTATAGAATCAGACAGACATGTCCACAACTGAGTGTTGTTTCCATTTTGGCTCGCCTCTTCATTCTTTCTGGATCTGTTTCTACGTGCTTTTCCAGTAACATATTGGGCACCTACCAACCTGGGGAGTTCATGTTTCAGTGTCATATCTTTTTGCCTTTTTATACTGTTCATGAGGTTCTCAAGGCGAGAATACTGAAGTGGTTTGCCATTCCCTTCTCCAGTGGACCACATTTTGTTGGAACTTTCTGCCATGACCACGTTTTGTCAGAAAACATAAACACCAAGATTATGTCAAGAATACAATGTTGAGATCATGTCTAATTTTTCTCCTGGGATGCAAGCTATAAAGAGAAGAGTGCTGGGCCAGGGAAGAGAGACCAAGATCCATTCACCTTGAGCAGATCACTTTCCCTTCCTGTGCATTAGTGTCCCCATCTATAAAATGAAGGTAAGGAGAATTCCTGCCCAGCATACATAATATACAGAGAAAAGGGAAAGGTGAGAGTGAAATCATCTGGGAAGCTGTTGGCTGCTGGCGTACACTGCCACACCCTTGCCCACCCCATCTCCCTACTATATGATTTACTGGTTTCTATTCCTGGCACTCACTATCCTCCTGAGCTCTCAGCTCAGGCCCAAACCCACAGTCAGTGCTCAGCAAATCCTTACGGCCTGATGGTGATTTTACAGGCATCTGGTCTCCCTTTCACATTTCTCTCCTCACTGGTTCCTGAAGGTGGATAAGAGCAATCAAGGAGCCCACCCCAGGTGTGCTAAGTGAAGGGGAAAAGTTGGAAACAAATAATAGTTTGTGGGAGGCTGCTCTGGGATGCACATTCCTGGGGCCTCACACCTTTGGGCATCAGTAAGCCCTGAATCTCCTGGGATCCCCCATAGTTGGTTCTTGGGACAGTTGACCCCCTCTGAACTGGGACCTGTCCTTCTCTGGTACATGGCAATGGTCCCAGAGACAAGAGAGGTCTTTTCAATGCCAAATCCCTGTGAAGGAGGAGGACTCAGGTGTAAGGCAGGATTTCAGTAGCCCTGGGCTCTTGGAACATGAGTACAGGCTTGCCCCTACCTGGCACTGGCAGCTGAGACCTCACTCCTGCTGTATGAATGCAGCACGAAAGCATACGGCCTGCCACATGTTTATTCCTTGGCTCCTTCAGTTCCACCATGTGCCATGTGACTCCCCTAGCATATGCAGTCACTCTCTGAATTCATTTTCATCCCTTCCTCGGTGTATTAATATTACCCCTTTGGAACATGTTGTTAATCTCCCCAGCCAATATATCTCTCTTCTGGCATGCATTTCTACATCTGCAGCATCAAGTTAACTTGCTTTGCATTCATCATGACCCCTCTGGCACTAACTACTATTTCTGGAATGCCTGGGGACACCCCTGGCATGAACTGGCACTCACTCTGGCACAGCAAAGAATTCTCTGGGCACATACATGCTCACTCAGTATGCACTGGATAAGGGCTAGCTAAAGTATCTTTTCTAGTTCTCATTCCATGTGTAAACTGGAAAGCATTGTCCCCATGGTTTTTGCAAGGTCCTGGAGGAGCAGTTGGGATTGTAGTTCACTTGGCTGTAGTGTCCTTAACTGCAGTGATGTTTACATCCTTCTCAGACCTAATTGGCTATAAGAGAATTTTTGATGCTGCTTCCCAAAACCTGTTCTGCATCTCAGTAAGTGTCACCATCATCTATTTGCTTATTTAAACCCCAAACTCAGGTATCTTGATTCCTCCCTTTCCTTCATTCCCTGCATTCAATCCCCAATGACTTCCATGTTTCTAAATTCTGTGATCACTTTTCTATCCAAATCTGTATGAGTTTCCTGTAGCTGCTGTGAAAAATGACTACCAGCTTGGTGGCTTAAAATGACAGAGATTTATCCTCCCACAGTTCTGGAGGTCAGAAGTCTGAAATCAATTTCACTGGACCAAAATCAAGATGTTAACAGGACCATATTCCCATTGGAGCCTCTAGGGGAGAGGTTCTCCCTTGCCTCTTCTAGCTTCTGGTGGCTACTGGCCTTGCCTGGCTTATGGCATGTCATTACAAGCTCAGTCTCTCTGCTCATGTTGCCTTCTCTTCTGTCTGTGTCAAATCTCCCTGGAGCCTACCCAGATAATCCAAGATGATCACTCCATCTCAAGATCCTTGATTTAATCACATCCGGAAAGCCTCCCATCCTTTATCATATAAGGTAACATTCACAGATTCTAGAAGTTAAAGTGTGGATATCTTGAGACAGGGGGCATAATTCAGCCTGTCACACCATCTTCCTCCACAGGTAGTCAGTGTCTTTGAAGCTTTCTTCTCTTGGTTTCCATGCATCTCTTTGTTCACTGGTCGCTCCTTCCCATTTGCCTTTATTTGAAGACTCTACAAGCAGAGCTTCTGCCATCTGCTCAGTTGCTCAGGCTAAAAATGCATGAGTTGTTCCCTGCTTCCACTTTCTCCTCATGCCCTTCTATAGCCAGCCCACCAGCCAGTGCTGTTGGCTCGACCTCCAAACTGTAGCCCAAGTCTTCCATCTTCACTTCTCCCCAGCTCACTTCTGTTTGCACTGCCACCATCTGTGTCTATGGTCCCACTCACCCTCATCCCTCACCTGCAATAGACCATGTGGCTAAAGGAAAGTACCAGAAGCTCTATGTACCCACTGAACAGCCCTCTCAGCTTCTCTCTGATGCCAGTCATGATTGCAGTGAACATTTCTAGCGTGGTTTCCACTGAGTATCTTAGCGCAAATATACGATGTGTGATTTTTGCTTCTGCACTCCTCCAGTGCCACACAGGGCTTCTCTGATGCTGCAGTGTGGGACACCAGCAGAGATCTACATGGCAGGGAGTATGTGCAGCCTGGAAGCATGGCAGAGGGAAGTCAACACCCCTGGGGCCAATGGATAGATAGGAGTCAATGTAGAAATGGTTCTCTCTATGAACCATGATATGAAAATTTTCAAGAGGCATTCCTTGTCCTCCTCAGAAGATCCCAGTGTGATCAGCTCTGGTTTTATATGGATGAGAATAACTCAGTAATACACCCTTGTATTAGCTTTTTCTCCTTCCCTCTTTCACTCTCTCTGGTCCTTCATCTTTGATATCTGGGATCACGTTTCAGTAAACTGCCTGCACATGAGTCCTTACTTCAGGTCCTGCACTTGAGTGGGACCCAGGCAAAAACCTGCTCAGTTCTGTCTGACTCTTTGTGACCCTGTGAACTGTAACCCTGCCAGGCTCCTCTATCCATGAAATTCTTCAGGAAAGAATACTGGAGTGGGTTGCCATTCCCTTCTCCATAGCTCAGTTGGTAAAGAATCCACCTGCAATGCAGGAGACCTGGGTTCAATCTGTGGGTTAGGATGATCCCCTGGAGAAGGGAAAGCCTACCCACTCCAGTATTCTGGTCTGGAGAATTCCATGGACTATACAGTGGAAGTGAGAAATAGATTTAAGGGCCTAGATGTGATAGATAGAGTGCCTGATGAACTATGGAATGAGGTTCGTGACATTGTACAGGAGACAGGGACCAAGACCATCCCCATGGAAAAGAAATGCAAAAAAGCAAAATGGCTGTCTGAGGAGGCCTTACAAACAGCTGTGAAAAGAAGCAAGCGAAAAGCAAAGGAGAAAAGGAAAGATATAAGCATCTGAATGCAGAGTTCCAAAGAATAGCAAGAAGAGATAAGAAAGCCTTCTTCATCAATCAGTGCAAAGAAATAGAGGAAAACAACAGAATGGGAAAGACCAGAGATCTCTTCAAGAAAATTAGAGATACCAAAGGAACATTTCATGCAAAGATGGGCTCGATAAAGGACAGAAATGGTATGGACCTAACAGAAGCAGAAGATAT
The DNA here is from genome assembly GCF_055505025.1 of Bos grunniens. Taxonomy (NCBI): domain Eukaryota; kingdom Metazoa; phylum Chordata; class Mammalia; order Artiodactyla; family Bovidae; genus Bos; species Bos grunniens. Next base: position 18,979,559 of record NC_141192.1, read on the forward strand.
TAAGAAGAGGTGGCAAGAATACACAGAAGAACCTTACAAAAAAGATCTTCATGACCCAGATAATCACGATGGTGTGATCACTGACCTAGAGCCAGATATCCTGGAATGTGAAGCCAAGTGGGCCTTAGAAAGCATCACTATGAACAAAGCTAGTGGAGGAGATGGAATTCCAGTTGAGCTATTTCAAATCCTGAAAGATGATGCTGTGAAAGTGCTGCACTCAATATGCCAGCAAATTTGGAAAACTCAGCAGGACTGGAAAAGGTCAGTTTTCATTCCAATCCCAAAGAAAGGCAATGCCAAAGAATGCTCAAACTACTGCACAATTGCACTCATCTCACACGCTAGTAAAGTAATGCTCAAAATTCTCCAAGCCAGGCTTCAGCAATATGTGAACATGAACTTCCAGATGTTCAAGCTGGTTTTATAAAAGGCAGAGGAACCAGAGATCAAATTGCCAACATCTGCTGGATCATGGAAAAAGCAAGAGAGTTCCAGAAAAACATCTGTTTCTGCTTTATTGACTATGCCAAAGCCTTTGACTGTGTGGATCACAATAAACTGTGGAAAATTCTTCAAGAGATGGGAATACCAGACCACCTGACCTGCCTCTTGAGAAATTTGTATGCAGGTCAGGAAGCAACAGTTAGAACTGGACATGGGACAACAGACTGGTTCCAAACAGGAAAAGGAGTACATCAAGGCTGTATATTGTCACCCTGCTTATTTAACTTATATGCAGAGTACATCATGAGAAACGCTGGACTGGAAGAAACACAAGCTGGAATCAAGATTGCCGGGAGAAATCTCAATAACCTCAGATATGCAGATGACACCACCCTTATGGCAGAAAGTGAAGAGGAACTAAAAAGCCTCTTGATGAAAGTGAAAGTGGAGAGTGAAAAAGTTGGCTTAAAGCTCAACATTCAGAAAATGAAGATCATGGTATCTGGTCCCATCACTTCATGGGAAATAGATGGGGAAACAGTGGAAACAGGGTCAGACTTTATTTTTCTGGGCTCCAAAATCACTGCAGATGGTGACTGCAGCCATAAAATTAAAAGACGCTTACTCCTTGGAAGGAAAGTTATGACCAACCTAGATAGCATATTGAAAAGCAGAGACATTACTTTGCCAACAAAGGTTCGTCTAGTCAAGGCTGTGGTTTTTCCAGTGATCATGTATGGATGTGAGAGTTGGACTGTGAAGAAGGCTGAGTGCCAAAGAATTGATGCTTTTGAACTGTGGTGTTGGAGAAGACTCTTCAGAGTCCCTTGGACTGCAAGGAGATCCAACCAGTCCATTCTGAAGGAGATCAGCCCTGGGATTTCTTTGGAAGGAATGATGCTAAAGCTGAAACTCCAGTACTTTGGCCACCTCATGCAAAGAGTTGACTCATTGGAAAAGACTCTGATGCTGGGAGGGATTGGGGGCAGGAAGAGAAGGGGACGACAGAGGATGAGATGGCTGGATGGCATCACTGACTCGATGGACATGAGTCTGAGTGAACTCTGGGAGTTGGTGATGGACAGGGAGGCCTGGCGTGCAGTGATTCATGGGGTCGCAAAGAGTCAGACATGACTGAGCAACTGATCTGATCTGATACAGTCCATGGGGTTGCAAAGAATCGGACATGACTGAGCGACTTTCACTTCATTTCACAGGCAAAAATACTGAATTTTCCAGAATGAAATTCAATCATGATGCCGGGCCCTTCTCCCACTCCCCTCAAAACCTTTCAATAGCTCATCAGTGTTCTTGTGCTAGTGACAAAACCCTTTCCGTGACTGACAGCTTATTCCTCACCTCTCAGCTCAAGTGTCACTTCTTCAGAGACCTCCCTTACCTACAGACCAGCCAACACACTCCTCCCCCATTGTGCAATCTTCTAGCATACTTTTGGGTAACTTTCCTTCTCAGAAATGTTTGTTATGCTTGCAAATTTCCTTCTATTACTGTTACTATTTGACTAATGTCAATGTCCCTCATTAGATGATATCCAAGAGCATAGAGACTGTGAAATTTTACTCCCTAGTTATCCTCATGGCCACACCCAGTGCATGCCACAACATCATTTACTCAACTCAATATTTGTTGAGTAAATTAATGAATGAATAAATTATAACATAGTTATTCCACAATGCTCAAAATATACATAGTACACGTTTCTTTCTGAACAAAGTAAACTCAGCTTCAGCACCTACCAAGCAGTATCAGTAACTCTCTAGGTTTCTCCTAAGCCTTGGTCTGAACAAATGTCCCAGGCTTAGAGTCCTGGACAGGTCATGATGCTTGCTGGGTGTAGGGAGTCACGTCTCCCCTCGATTCCTCCTTGTTTAGTTTTGGATTGAGTTACAATCCATTCCTCTGATAGAGGCTCCACCCATTCCCTGCCAGTTCATAGTGACCTTCACCTTACTGTTCAGTGACCAGTCCTCACAGCCACCCAAACAGCCAGCCCATTGGAAGTCCTACTTCCTGGGAATAGGCTCAGGTCCACACATCCTCCCTTCCCAAGAAGCTTGAAATGCTGTTCTTTTCACAAGCTACAGAGGCTCAGTAACATTCAGGTGCCAGGCTGTTCTGCTCTTCTCTGTTCAAACATATGTTTTTCCTTACCATTCCCTTATTCTTATGAAAAGATCTGGTAGTCCCACAGTCACACTCAAAACCTAGACCCTCTATGGGGCTTGTTTTTCTTTACTTGGGGCTGGTACAAAAATACAGTGATGGGGGTGGGGTGGGCAAGATTTCTGCTTTCAAGGTTATAGAGGATAGATAGAATAATATTAAAGCACCTACAATATAGAATTCCCAATGACTCAATCTGTTACATCTGTGTACAAATTGTAGGTGGTTCACAGATATCTTCAAGCCCCACTGTGCTTCATGACTACATTTTTAGGCACCATCCTGGATGTGTTGCTGTCCGTGGTGCTGAAGCCTCCTTAGGCGCAGAGGTGAGGTGGTTTTTCTTACGCTTTCATTCTTTTTTTAAAAACAATTATTTATTTATGGGCTGCACTGGGGCTTCATTGGAGAAGGCAATGGCAGCCCACTCCAGTACTCTTGCCTGGAAAATCCTGTGGGCGGAGGAGCCTGGTGGGCTGCAGTCCATGGGGTCGCTAAGAGTCGGACACGACTGAGTGACTTCACTTTCCCTTTTCACTTTCATGCATTGGAGAAGGAAATGGCAACCCACTCCAGTATTCTTGCCTGGAGAATCCCAGGGACGGGGGAGCCTGGTGGGCTGCCGTCTGTGGGGTCACACAGAGTAGGACACGACTGAAGCGACTTAGCAGCAGGGGCTTCATTGCTGCTTGAGGGCTTTCTCTAGTTGTGCTGAGCAGGAACTACTTTTAGTTGCGGTATGTGGGCTTCTCATTGGGGTGGCTTCTCTTGTTGCGGAGCATGGTCTCTAGGGCAGGCAGGCTTCAGTAGTTGTGGCAAGCGAACTCAGCAGTTGTAGCACATGGGCTTTGCTCCCCCAAGGCACATGGACTCTTCCCAGACCAGGAATCACACCTGTTTCTCCTGCATTGGCAGGTGGATTCCTAACCACTGGACCACCAGGGAAGTCCTATTCTTTCATTCTTATCCAAACTTTCCCAAGATTCATACTTTTTATTATGTGATAATTTTAATGAAAAGGTTTTTTAATGTTGTAGCAGAAAAAGAATCATGCTTCTTACTTCCCAGTGTATGTACTTTTGGCAATTCTATCTTGTTTCCAAAGATTAAAATGTGTGTGTTTTTTTTTTCAGTTCCTGGGTTGGAAAGATCCCCAGGAGTTGGAAATGGCAACCCTCTCCAGTATTATTGCCTGGAAAATCCCATAGACAGAGGACCCTGGTGGGCTACAGTCCATGAGGTCACAGAGTCAGACATGACTGAGTGACTGAGCATGCACATGCGCACACACACACACGCACACACGCACACACACACAGAGTTGATTTACAATATTATATGTTAGTTTCAGGTGTACTGTAAAGTGATTCAGTTATACATGTAAGTGTATCTATTTTTTTCAGATTCTTTTTCCTTATAAGTAATTATAAAATATTGAGTATAGTTCCCTGTGTTATACAGTAGGTCCTTGTTGGTTATCTGTTTTATAAATAGTAGTGTGTATATGTTAATCCCAAACTCCTAATTTATCTCTTTCCCACCCTTCCCCTTTGGTAACCATAGATTCGTTTTCTTTCTGGGAAGTTAGAAGAGGGTTGAGACTCTGCCCCAACTGTACCCTCTTTACCAATGTGTGTTTGGGAGAGATGCTGAGACTTGGATGTGGGAGGTAGTGTACACTTGGCCAGTATTAAGCCTGGCCAATTTCATTCGTTTTATTGAGAAAAATGCTAAGTATATCCCATCCATTGGTTACCTGAGCTAAAGACATCTGAGTCATCTTTAGCTCCTCCATTACTCTCACCTCCACAGTCTGGGAGGCACCGAGGCTAGTTCAGAAGTGTGTTCATGCCCTTCTTTCTACCACTGTGGCCTTTGATCAGACCCTCATTTCTGAATCACAGTTTCTCTTGGGTCTCCTTCCTCCACATTACACCTGCTAATCAACCCTTCATACCATCAGTTGGAGGGTTCCTCATTGTATTCAAGGGTCAAATCCAAACAACTTAGCCTGGTCTCTCAAAAATCACCATGTTCCTTCGTACTTTCATGTACACAGTACCTCCCACCTTCACTACCTTCCTTCAGCTGGCTGACAAGGCCCCCACAGTCTTCCAAGCCCAGTTCAAATGGCCTCCCTGGAGCCTTACTGACCCCTGTGCATCTTTGAGTTCCCACAAGTCCACAACCCCGTACCACCCAGCTTCTCAATCCTCCAATCTCAGGGACAGGATTTTAGCAGCCTCATCTTTCTGTCCCAGGCTCTTCACATCAAGCCAAACAAGTGATAAGTGTTCAATGAGAATTTCTGGATACATAGTTGATTGGTGGCAGTTTTTGTCTGCCTTATCAATTGAAGCTCCCTCAGATGTTAGCTTCTCCCATTTCTACCACCAACCATGTTGGAAACTTCTCCTGCCCTCTCTCCCTTTCACATTAATTCACTTAATTCATGTCTCAAAACCACATAGCAGATGTCACTCACCTTTCATCTCCTGACTTTCAGAAACCTGAAGCCTGTGTTTGTATCACCTCCCAAGCCACTTTGGTTTCTCTCTCTGAGTGAGAGAGTTCTAGTCCCTTTTACTGTCTCACAGATTACTTTGTTCAAGAGTGATGCTTTAATATAGGAGTCTGTGGCTAGAGAGGGCAAGATACCCATATGGTTTATAAGACCTAGAAGCTAAAAACACTCTTTCCCAAGTCAATACTCTGGTCCCCCAACCTCTCTTCCTGGCATACAGGAGCTAAGATCTCTGAGCATCTGGCCAAATCTCAGCCTGCCTAAAATGTTCCATCAACCAAGCTCAGAATTAGAAAGCTAAGAAAATATTTACCTTGAACACAAAGGAAAAGAAAATGCAGCACCCCCTACGTTGGAAGTGAATCATGGTAACTCCCTGCACATGTGTTTCATTCACTCAGACTAGAAAACTATAAGCCTTAAAACATTTTTGTCCTAGGGCAGAGAAAGGACAAGCCACTGCTAAGGGTGGAAGGCAGGCAATATGGCTCAGAATTCTCCAGCCTCATATTGCATGTCTGTGTGGGAGGGTAGTATTCCTCCCATGGTATGGTTTTGGGATTTGAGATGGGAAATTTGGCTGGGTGTAGGGGCCATATGTGGGTATAATGAAGGGAGAGGGAGATGTTACAGGGGTGCATCACTCTGTGAGTAAGGAAAGGGGAGCCTTTCCAAAGCATTGGATAGTGAGGTGGGGACAAATTTCTTGGTACATAAGGGAGAATGGAATGTCCTAGTTACACAATCAGAATTTTAGGTGTGGATAGAGGGGTGCATTCTGGGTACGTGTATTGGGAACAGAATTCTAGATGTGGGGTATTTGTGGAGACGGCAGAATTCTAGGTGATGGAAAGTGGTACAGTGGTCCATATATCTGTGTTTGGTGGTCTCTGCACACATGAATGCATCTGTGTGTGTGTGTGTGTGTGTGTGTGTGTGTCTTGAGGGTCACATTGACCAGGAAGTGGGCTGGCCAGCAGTGTGGAATACTGAAACAGGTGAGTGCTAAGATAGGAAAGGTATAAGCAGGCCAGAGGGTAAAGCTCACAGCAGAAGTTTGCTGCCCAGAGAACATGAGATCATCCTGGGGTGGCTCCCTTTCCATCTTGCTCTCAGTGCTCTGTCCATGGTTCTGCACACAGAAAGCCCCTTCAACCTCTAGTAACTGGATGCCAGGCAATCGCTCAGCTTTTTCTGTGTTCCCATTCCAGCAACTTGCTTTTTTAGTTGGGATCCCAAGTAAGTCCTTCCCAGGACATGTTTTACAAACCCAAGGAAATAAGATAACTCCAGGAAGGGAGTGACTCAAAGGGAGCCCAGGAGGAGTACCTCAAGAACATTGTTGTCAGGGCATGAGAAGAACAGACGCTGAGGGCCCAAGGCCAGAGATGATGGCCTCCTAGAAATAGGCCTTAAAGGACTAGTGGGATTTGGAGGAGTGTGTTGTGGGGGAGGTGTAGTATAGCAAAGGTGTGAGGAGGCTGAGATGAGGTCAAGGGGCAGTGGAAAGGCCAGATCAGCTACAGCACATGAGCGTGTGAGGGACCGCAAACTCATATGACGGTTAGAGCCAGGTAAGTAATGTAAGAATGAAGCAGGCCAGGTTCAAGATTAAATTAGGAAAAGTGGGGATGGACAAAATGAAAAGAGTACCAAAAACAGCCAAGGGCTTTCAAGACAAAGACAAAAACAAAACGAAAGCAAGCCAAATGAAGTGTGGCCTGTGGGTCACCAGTGTGAGACCCTAGGAGAGTAGCAAGTGCTTTGACTAACCAATGGTATAAGGCAAAAACCTTGAATGCCCAGCCAAGCTGAAGAAGAGATTTCTGCAATAATACAGGGACAAGGGACTGCCTAACAATCACAGGGTAACAGTGGTTTCTGGGTGGGGCAGGTTTCACCTTTCCCTTACAAGGAGCTAACAATTTGTTGTAGACTCAGGGGAGTTGGCCTTGGAACCATATTTTGCCTGCTAGATGGCTTCATTTTCCTCCCCATCAAGTCCATCCAATCTGAGGACCCTTCAGCCAAGCCCCACTCCCCAGCTTTCTCCCTAGCTGGCCTTGCTTTGTGTACAGATCTGTTATCTCCCAGCCCACTACAACACTCCAGCATGCATTTCAGGGCTGGCATGACCTGCCTGCCTCCTTCAGTCTTGGTCCTTTGGGGTGTGATCCCCCTCCCACCGATTCCCAGAGTCACCTAATCCCCTTTCATCCCCCTCTGGCGAGGTAGGCAGAGGAGGGCTCCAGGCACCCCAGCTCCCATTGTCTGTGCTCCTTGAAACGTTTAAAGGGATTAGGGGCTGGGGGCTGGGGGCTGGGTGCAGGTCGCCTTCAGAGATGTGTGTTCAGTGGCGGAGAAGATGAGATTCTGCTTTCTTCCATCCCACCCATCCAGAAGGGCTGGTGAGTGCAAGATAGATGGCATGGATAAGGGAGCATCCAATTAATTCCAATTTAAACCCAATTTGGTCTCCTTTATAATTAGAATAGCAGGCGTGTTTTAATAGTGGATTATCTCTTCTGGGCAGTCGTTTGTCATTGCTCTTTCTCTGCACTGGGTCTTCTTGACCACCGTACCCGGGCAGAGAGATGAAGCTGGGGAAGCAGGGCGGGGAACTGGATGGAAGACCAGTGGATGTAGGTGCACAGAGGAGGGATGACTGCAGAGGCTTATGTCCCACCTCAGCCCAGCGTTCACCTGAGAGAGTCTGCTCTGTGCTTCAGTTTCCCTGGCCATAAAATGGGAGAGGGGCACATCAGTGAGCCACATTTACTCTGACATACATAGGAGAGGAGAGAGAAGACACTGATGGTAGATCTAGAAGACTAGGCCACAGGGTTCAGAAGGAGAGTCAGGGACATGGGCACTGCTGTGTGACCTTGGGTGAGTCAGCGACCTCTCTGTGCTTCAGTCTTCTCACCTGGCAAACAGGGACAGTGATAACAGTGATCTTCATGGAAAATATCATTTGATAATAATGTTTTAAAATGGCCACACAGCTAAGCATCTTCAAGTGAACCCTCACACAGATGGCATTCCAGGGTCCCTCTCTTCCCCACTCCCCACGGAAGCCCTTTGGGGACACACTAATCAACAACCACAGTCAGAAAACAGGACTTTGGTGGCCCCAGCTTGTCTCTGCAGAGACTCAAGGGGTTCAGAGGGGATTTCAGTTTTGATCCTGACGATTCCAAAGTCCTCCTGGGAAAAACAAAGTCCCCCTGGAACCTGCAGAGTTAATATATTGAGTTTGAGTTGAGTCACTCAGGTGGGTTCTCTGGGACAGCTGCCACTCACCTGTCCCAAGGGTGTAAGCCCTTGGCTGTCTGGTGAGTATTTGGACCATGGTCCCCAGCCCTCCCAATCGACCAGGTAGTCATCATCATAATGGGCACTCACAGGTAGGGAAACTGGTATGAGAAAGAAAAAGGTGATGTTTAGGGCCATATTGTTTATAGAGGACTTTCCCCATTTTTCAGAGGGAGCACTCCAGGCACGCAGCTCCAGCTCTGGACCACTGGTTTATGGCTCTTTCACGGGGGCTGGGCCTCTGTCTCCAGAGGTCAGAGCCTGTTCCACATAGGTCCCCCATCCACAAACCCAGCCTGCCACACTCTTCCTTCCTGCCCCTCAATGCCAGGACCTCAGTTACAGCCTGCGGCCTCACAAATCCTCCCAGGGACGTCTGGGTAATTAGGAGATTCTTCATTTACTGATGACACTTTTCATTACCCAGAATGAACGCAGACTTGTTCCCTCCCCACCGCCCAGGCAATGCTGTTCCTCATGTCGGCAGGATTGATGGGCCAGGTTGGGACTCATGCCTCCCTCCCCCAGGCAGCTGTCCTTGCCTCTGGATGCTAGAGCCCATGGCACTGACTCTCTCCCTCTCTGAGAGTGGGGCATTATGCTTGGCACCCCCACAGTGAACCCACACAACCACCCTCTCTTTTATACAAGAAGGAGGCTCAAAGAGGTTAAAACACTTTCCTAAGGTCACAAAGCTGGTGAGTGAAAAAAAAATATAGGGTCCTTACCACTCACTTCCCCAAAGCTGCATATATACACACAGTTCACTGGGTCAAACAACTTGAGAACTACTGGTTTTATAACTAAATGCAAAAGGAAAGCCAAAATACCTGATTCAGGAGCTGCTGACCTGCTCTCAGAATCTGCACAAGGGCCCACTCACAAGGGCCCAAGTCACACCAGTACAGGCTTGGGTCTCAGATTTCCCCAAGACACAGGCTTGCGGGGCTTCTAAGCTACTCTACAGCCACTCCCCAGGCCTGGCTCAGCAAGGTCTTCATTTCTGTTTCAGAGTCAATTAAATTTTGGTGCCTAGAAGCAAAGGGTGGGGCCAGATGACCCATGAGATCTTCCTCCCCAGAAAGACTCTTGGTCTAAGCCACAGGAAGATCCTAAATTAGAGGAAAGGGCTGTTGGGGAGTGAAGAAAGAAGACTTAACCTGCCAAAGCCTCAATAAGGCTAGAAAAACAAGACTTGCCAGAAAAGGTTTTTCTGTCCTGAGGGAATTGCATAACAGCAGGGTAATTTATATATACAAATATATGTATGAATATATGTGCATACACACACACACATATATGCTTTGTGATATTTGTGCAGACTTAACACACAGCATGAAAGCTTAAAGCCGACAAGTGAAATTGAGTTAGCACGGCATCCCTTATTCTCAATTTATTACTTCACCAGGGACTCATGCAGGCTGCAGGACTGGAGAAGTGATGGCGCAGAAAGAGCCAGCAACCCAGGCACCGGTTGAATTATGCGTCACAATTTATAAACCATTACGTGCTGTGGATTTTAATGATATTTATTTACACCAGACCCCTCTCATTTCAAAACTTGGTTTCATACATGGGGAGGAGAAAGGGACCTTAAAAATGTGTTTTTGAGCTAGGGCTCACCTCAGCTGCAGAGGGTGGGTCAGCCTGCAGACCTGGGAATACATTGACACCCTCTCCCTGGCCTTTCCTTTCACATACCTCAGTGGCCCTGACAGTAGAACCCTAGGAAGCTCGGTCCATTTTGTTGGAGAAAACAGGGGTAAAGAATTCATCACAGTTTTAAGGCCAAGATGCAAAAGAAGGATAAGAGAAATTTACCATTTGTTGGTTCCCTACTAGTACCAGGCACTGTTTGGGAGTACTCTCTTCCTAACAGGACTGAGAAAGAAGCATTTGCATTCCCCATTTGACAGCTGTGGAAGTTGAGGCCCAGTTCAGTTCAGTAGCTCAGTTGCATCCAACTCTTTGCGACCCCGTGGACCGCAGCATGCCAGGCTTCCCTGTCCATCACCAACTTTACTCAAACTCATGTCCATTGAGTCAGTGATGCCATCCATCCATCTCATCCTCTGTTGCCCTCTTCTCTTCCTGCCTTCAATCTTTCCTAGCATCAGGGTCTTTTCAAATGGGTCAGTTCTTCTCATCAGATGGCCAAAGTATTGGAACTTCAGCATCAGTCCTTCCAATGAATATTCAGGCCAGATTTCCTTTAGGATGGACTGGTTGGATCTCCTTGCAGTCCAAGGGACTCCCAGGAGTCTTCCCCAACACCACAGCTCAAAAGCATCAATTCTTCAGCGCTCCGCTTTCTTTATAGTCCAACTCTCACATCCATATATAACTACTGGAAAAACCATAACCTTAACTAGATGGACCTTTGCTGGCAAAGTAACGTCTCTGCTTTTTATTATGCTGTCTAAGTTGGTCATGACATTTCTTCCATGGAGTAAGTGTCTTTTAATTTCAGGGCTGCAGTCATCATCTGCAGTGATTTTGGAGCCAAAAAAAATAAAGTCTGCCACTGTTTCCACTGTTTCCTCATCTATTTGCCATGAATAGAGAAAAACAATAGAATGGGAAAGACTATAGATCTCTTCAAGAAAATTACAGATACCAAGGGAACAATTTCATGCAAAGATGGGCGTGATAAAGGACAGAAATGGTATGGACCTAACAGAAGCAGGAGATATTAAGAAGAGGTGGCAAGAATACACAGAAGAACTGTACAAAAAAGATCTTCATGACCAAGATAATCATGATGGTGTGATCACTCACCTACAGCCAGACATCCTGGAATGTGAAGTCAAGTGGGCCTTAGAAAGCATCACTACGAACAAAGCTAGTGGAAGTGATAGAATTCCAGTTGAGCTACTTCAAATCCTGAAAGATGATGCTGTGAAAGTGCTGCACTCAATATGCCAGCAAATTTGGAAAACTCAGCAGTGGCCACAGGACTGGAAAAGGTCAGTTTTCATTCCAATCCCAAAGAAAGGCAATGCCAAAGATTGCTCAAGCTACCGCACAATTGCACTCATCTCACACGCTAGTAAAGTAATGCTCAAAATTCTCCAAGCCAGGCTTCAGCAATACGTCAACCATGAACTTCCAGATGTTCAAGCTGGTTTTAGAAAAGACAGAGGAACCAGAGATCAGTTTGCCAACATCTGCTGGATCATGGAAAAAGCAAGAGAGTTCCAGAAAAACATCTGTTCTGCTTTATTGGACTATGCCAAAGCCTTTGACTGTGTGGATCACAATAAACTGTGGAAAATTCTTCAAGAGATGGGAATACCAGACCACCTGACCTGCCTCTTGAGAAACCTGTATGCAGGTCAGGAAGCAACAGTTAGAACTGGACATGGAACAACAGACTGGTTCCAAATAGGAAAAGGAGTACATCAAGGCTGTATATTGTCACCCTGCTTATTTAACTTATATGCAGAGTACATCATGAGAAATGCTGGGTTGGATGAAGCACAAGCTGGAATCAAGATTGCCGGGAGAAATCTCAATAACCTCAGATATGCAGATGACACCACCCTTATGGCAGAAAGTGAAGAAGAACTAAGAGCCTCTTGATGAAAGTGAAAGATGAGAGTGAAAAAGTTGGCTTAAAGCTTAACATTCAGAAAACTGAGATCATGGCATCTGCTCCTATCACTTCATGGCAAATAGATGGGGAAACAGTGAAAACAGTGTCAGACTTGATTTTTTTGGGCTCCAAAATCACTGCAGATGGTGACTGCAGCCATGAAATTAAAAGATGCTTACTCCTTGGAAGGAAAGTTGTGACCAACCTAGACAGCACATTAAAAAGCAGAGACATTATTTTGCCAACAAAGGTCCGTCTAGTCAAGGCTATGGTTTTTCCAGTGGTCGTGTATGGATGTGAGAGTTGGACTATAAAGAAAGCGGAGCACTGAAGAACTGATGCTTTTGAACTGTGGTGTTGGAGAAGACTCTTGAGAGTCCCTTGGACTGCAAAGAGATCCAACCAGTCCATCCTAAAGGAGATCAGCCCTGGGTGTTCATTGGAAGGACTGATGTTGAAACTGAAACTCCAATACTTTGGCCACCTGATGCAAAGAGCTGACTCATTGGAAAAGACCCTGATGCTGGGAGGGATTGAGGGCAGGAACAGAAGGTGATGACAGAGGATGAGATGGTTGGATGGCATCACTGACTCAATGGACATGGGTTTGGGTGGACTCTGAGAGTTGGTGATGGACAGGGAGGCTTGGCGTGCTGCGGTTCATTGGGTCACAAAGAGTCGTACACGACTGAGCTAGTGAACTGAACTGAACTGAACTGATGGGACCAGATGCCATGATCTAAGTTTTCAGAATGTTGAGGTTTAAGCCAGATTTTTCACTCTCCTCTTTCACTTTCATCAAGAGGATCTAGTTCTTCTTCACTTTCTGCCATCAGGGTGGTGTCATCTGCATATCTGAGATTATTGATATTTCTCTCGGCAATCTTGATTCCAGCTTGTGCTTCATCCAGCCCAGCGTTTCTTATAATGTACTCTGCCCATATAAGTTAAATAAGCAGGGTGACAATATACAGCCTTGACGTACTCATTTTCCTATTTGGAATCAGTCTGTTGTTCCATGTCGAGGCCCAGAGAGATGTATTATTTGTTCCTAGAGGCAGCAAGCACACTGTAATGGTTAACAGTGTGGACTTTGGAGCCAGGCTATTGAAGTTCCAGTGATACATGTGACGTTGGGCAAGTGACTAGGCCTTGCTGAGTCTCAGTTTTCCACAACTGGAAAAGCAAACAAAACAACAGGATAATGCAAGACAATGGGAGGGGCATATAGAAAAATTCAATTCATGCTAACTATAGATATCCCCTTCTCTTCAAAAGTTTGCTTTACACCACTTCACTTTTACAGAAGACCTACATTAGTACCTGTTTTCTTTAACTGAAAGAAGTCCAAAGAGGGTTTTTGCTTTTTTTGGAAAAAAAAAAAAAGTGGACTAAAATAGTGTTCACTTTTACTGATGCTGTTATGGAGGTAGTGCACCAAGAGCAGAGAGTGGCCCCATCAAACTCCTTTCTGGGAACCACACTCTGTATCTCAGCATCAAGCCCCAGAGCTCTGAACTGTGTCCATGAGCATCTGTGCTTTATCTCCATTTATTTTGTGCATCCATTAGCAAGAGGTGTCCTAAGGTAATTGCTTCTTTGCTTCTAGCCAGTTCACCTTATGGAATGTTTCATAGGAACGCTCTACTTTCTGACAGCAGGGGAAATCTGTGTTTCTTGAGATTATTATGGTTGGTAAAACAAATGGATTTGCAACCAGTTTTGTGAGGTCTAGGAATCCCAGAACTTTCCACCCCATCACCTTACCTGTTGAGCTGAGTGATGAACTCAAGCTCCACAGCCAGGGAGGCTATCACCAGGGAACCCACGATTCCATTCTAGTTTCTATCCCCCTGGGAATCATTATCCAGGTATCTGCTTTACCTTCCCACTTACCAGATGTGTGTGTGTGTGTGTGTGTGTGTGTGTATGTAGGGAGGGAGGTGAGGATATTGCTTTGCCCCTTCACAGGTTCCCCCAAAACCCAGTGAGGCCTGGGCTCTGCAGGACACAGTGAGTCTAGACCATTCTGGCATCAAATAATTTGAGACACCCTAGGTCAGTCGGAGCTGCACAGATTTCTCCACTGTAGAACTTCTCAGAACCTTTATACACCCTGATGCCTGTTGTGGCTCTGTGAGAGGAGTATATGGTTTAAAGTATTTCTTTACTTATTCACAGGGGTGTTTTGGGGGAAGGACCTGCCAAAACATGTTTATATGACTAGGACTGGGAAACACTGGTCTGCTGGATGGACTGTTTCTTGGGCATCAGAGTGCAATGCCTGCTTTGTACATCATTTGCTTGTGACTTTAGAAATTCCTCTTGACCTCATGTGACTCGTAGGGCACATATAGATCTGTTAGAGGAGCAGGACAGAAGATGCCAAGCAGAAAAGAGAGAGCCAGAGCCACATAGCAGAGTGATGAGTAAGTATTCTGTGATCAGCTGACCAACCTGTGCCTTTGGCAGGTACCTTCCCATCCCTGGAGCTCAATTTCCCCACGTGTTAGATCTGATGATTTTAAAGGGCCTCTAGGTCAGGCTTCACGCACTTGAGATGTCTGATGGGCAGAAGGAGTCCTGACTCCTCTCAGACTGTCTGATCTAGCTTCTTCAATCCCATCCACTGCTTCCCCCACTCACCTCCACCCCAGGAAAAATGACAAAGAAACCAAGAGACTGACCCAGGCTTAATGTAGCTGGAGCAAATTAATAATTGATGCATAAAGAGACAAGATCTGCTTCAGAGGGATGTGAGGAAGTGGGCAGTGCTAGAGGAGGGGCCAGGGCATGTGAAGGAGGCCAGTTCTGCTCAGGCCAGGGCTGGGAGCAGGGTGGGCTCTTGTGGCCACATGACCTGCCCAGGCACCTGGATGGTGGCTTCCCTGGGGCCCTTGTCAGATTTCGTCCATTAAGCCCTGAAGGTGTGGCTCTAGGGCCAGACCTCTGCCTTGGCTGTCAGTGAGGAGAAGGTGTTAGGAAGGTCTGGCTGGAGCAGGGAAATGTTAGGAGCTTTGGGACCACAGGACCTGGGCTGGTTGGAGCCTGCCCCTGCCCCATGGATTCTTCAAGTTGGGCAATCCTGGTATGATGTTACCAGCACATGGAGCAGTGGAAAGCAGATGGGTTTAGGAGATCCTTGGGGATAGAGCTGGCCTGGGACACCCAGGCTGCCCCTGGATATTACCCATCTCCCTGGTCTGGCGGTCTGAAAGCCTGGGCTAGCCATGACCTTACCGGATGACCCAGGCTAATCTCTTCTTCCTCTGGGCCTGCATCAAGTTGGGGGTTGGGGGATGGCGCAAACGATCACACTGCTTCTCAGTCTTGCTCTGATGCCAGTCCTGAGCCTGCGGGCCAGCCTGGCATAGCAGCCATCCCCAGTAAATGGAGGTGGAGAGTGTGAGGGAGCAGCAGATCCTGGTTTATCCCAGAGGGTCCCCTCCCAGCCAATACTAAAGCCAACTTCCTCCCTGAAGTGGGAGTTGAGGGGTGGGGTGTTGTGGGAGCTCTCACATGCTCAACACCCTTGCTCCCAGGCTCCCAGCAGTGAAAGGGCTGTCAGGATGCATCAGCACCAGCCCCAGGACTGTCACTATCAGACACATCAGCCCAACATAGGAAGATGCCCTGCCTTCATTCCCTGTGCTGCATCACGTGCTCTTGTGAACATAAGCAACCTGCCTGTGGTGGCAGGGAGAGCCTCTCCTTGCTCTGCCTACCCTCCCCAGGACCCCCACTGCCCCTCTGTGTGAGGCATCCAGGACAGTTCTGCTGTCCTCACGGTGAGGCCACATGCTTGACCCACCCAGCTGCTGGGAGGAAAGGAGTCCGGGAGGCTGAGATGAGATGGGAGGCCAAGGGCCAGCGGCAGTGTTTCCCTGGCTGGCCATGCAGGTGGCCTGGGCCAAGAAAGTGATGCTTATCATATTTGCCATTAACCAGGCCCTATTGTGTGCTGACACGATACCAGAGGACCTGGGTCACCTCACTTAATCCTCACAAGCACCCCTAAAGAACCTTATCTGGCCCATCTTCTATGAGGCAATGGAGACTCTGAGACTCTGAGAGGTCAACTTGTCCAAGTTGGTAAGGGAGGGGGCCAGGATCTGTCCAGTGGGATACCCTGTCTGTCTGGTTCTAGAGCTTGTGTTCTTAAATACTAGATTGGCTGCCTCTTTCACACTCTCATTCAACATACGTTCATTCATACAGGTTGGCTCTTGGGATTGTCCTAACCTGGGTGGGGCACAGTTTGTGTGCTTCCTCCTCCCCTATCAGATGGAGCCTCAGTTCCTCTGACTCCAGAGGGTCCACTGAGTGTTCTTACTGGCCCTGTGAGGATGCAGAGTGAAACTGAGTCCAGGGCTGCCATGGATTTCCCAGAGGAAGACATGTCCAGCAGAGAGGTCAGCCAGAAGGAAGACCAGGGATGATACAAACCCAGTGCTTGGTGGTACCAATATCTCCCTGGATTTGAGTGCTAGGATTATTTTGTTGCAGCCATTGACCAGGGCTGGTACCCCTAATTCACTGCTATGAATAAGCCCAGAGACCACCCTAGAAGGTGGGCCAAGTCAGCTTGTGGACAGTTGCTTGGAGAGCCTGCAGCAGAACTGCCCATGCCTGCCCCAGAGGTCCTGGCAGTCAGGTCCCACAGTGCTGTTTGCAGGGTTCTGCCTCACCCGTGCCTAGAGCAGACACCTCAAGAGTGGCCCTGGGATAAACATACAGGCTCCCTCCCTCTCCTGTGAGAAAACTCCAGGACCATTCCACACCATCCCTCAGAGGGACCCTGTGGGGCAGCTCCTTCACCGACTTTTTCATGGTACTCTCCCACTCCTTCCTGTCTCCCCTTTATCCTTTCAGATGGTGCTTCCTGGGGTCGTATCCTAAACAAACAATTTGCATTCAAACCTTTATCCCGGAGTCTATGCTGGGGAGACCTTGCAGTTGGACAGGGTCTGACCTTCACGCCTGTGCAGAGCCACTGAGGTGCCCCCCTGCACCCCTGCCTGCCAAGATGCCTTGTGCCTATTGCCTCTGCCCCCGCTTTTGCTTTCCTTCCTGTTCCTTGAATTTGCTCAGTGTAGGGTGCTTCAGGAGCCCCTGGAAATAATAACAAGAATTTGGGGCCAGGGGAAGAGGGGAGGCTTGGAGAAGCTTGTCATTGGCTGAGCCTGGGAGCTGGGCTGGGTAGAATCGCAGAGTCGTAGTGGCAGTTAATGCTGGCTGATTGCAGAGGCCTGAGTAGGGCCGGAGGAGGAGTAGCAATTAGCTGCTGTGATAACAGCCAGACAGGGCTGCTAAATGGGCCCATTAGAGGGCATTAGCGAAATGCCGGGATGGTGGCCTGAGCAGTGACATGACACCCTCCCTCAATGGCTCACAGGGGCCTGGGGCAGGGGGGTGGTTTACCTGAGACACATCCGGGAGGCATGCCCCAAGTGAGAGCCACTTTAAAAGGGGAGGGTGGCCTTCTCCACACAGCTCCTGGAGGTGAGGTGCCTGTCTGTGGTCCACTTTGGAGTCCACTTGCCTAGTGACACCCAGCCAGCAGATAATGGCTTTAATGGGCCCAGGGACGTAGAGCACTTAACACGCTTCCCAGAGCCGTCCCAGGTCCCAGCCATTAGCTCATTAGCTGCAGGCTCTGAGGCCCGTTTCACAGATAAGGGAGGGGAGAGACAGACGAAATGACATGTTACAGGTTAACTGCATGGTTCTATATCTAAAACTCTGCCTGTCTGACCTCACCCCTGGGACTCCTATGCCCCTTGAGGCTTGGGACTGGGTTTTATTCATCAGTGTATCTTCAAGACCTGGTGTTGGGCCTGGCACAGAGCAGGAACTTTTAAGTGATTATTGAGGGAAAAGATGAGCACCCAGCAGCGGCTGCAGCCCCTAACCCAGGCTCTCCAATGCCCCAGCCACATGAGGTGGGGGTAATGAAGTCCAGAAGACATGAGCTGAAATCCCGATCGCATCACTTACTCTGTAGCCTCCACCAAATTATGTAACCTCCCAAAGCCTTGATTTGTTCATCTATAGAATGGGATTAATAATGGGATCTGCTCACAGAGCATCATGAGGGATAAACAAGACATCCTATACAAAGAACATAGAAGGTACTTGGCTAAAGGTATGCTGGAAATCATGCGATGGTCCCCTTCGCTTTCATCATTACCTATTTATTTGGTGAGTGACATCAGGACCCTGGTCTAAACAACAGCAGCTGTGGCTGCCAGAAGATGACCGAGGGGTGATTTCAGTAGCAGCAGGAAACAGACGGGGAAAAAAAATCCCAGTGGAAAACCCAGACCAGCCCTATAACAAACTTCCTGGGCCTAGGGTCCTCCAGATATGCCAGGGGTGGGGCTCAATAAACTCTGAGGCTCTTGGGGCTCTCAGAGCCTCATGGCTGTTCAGGGAAGGTCTATCATGTGACACGGATGGGGCTGACACTGCTGGGGAGTGAGCCTAGGAGGGGGACAGTCCAGAGGAACAAGTCTGCTCAAGGTGGGGCCTAAGCCTGGACTGATAGAAGTTTCTGGCTTTACGAACATCCCCCGCTGACACCCTGTGCCCTGCCCATCCATCAGCAGGTGGAGCAGTGGGGGTTTGGGGATGGGGCACTGGTTCAGAGAGAGGGCACTGCCTTGTCCTCAGCTGTACTCACTGGAAGGCTGCTGCTTGGCTGGGGAGGTGGGGAGGGTGTGGAGGGTGTGCATTCTTGCTGCATTTGGGCTGGGGTTACAGCCAGAGCATCCCTCTCTCTGGGAACCCAGCCTCAGCACTGCCACCTTGCCCAACTCCATGGGAGCCACTCATGCTCTGAACACAGAGGGCACCCTCCAACCCCTTATAATCTCTTCTTGTCTTCTTCCTCTGCACCCATCATTGAATGCTGCCTACATCTGGGGAAATAGAGACAGGCACTCTCTCCAGTGCCCAGAAGGGGAAACCGAGGCTGAGGAGGGCTGAGCAACCTGCATTCAGCTGATAGTCACTGTGGTGCTGCGAGCTGGGGTGGGAAGGCACACAGATGAACAAGCTGTGTCCTCAAGAACGGAGTTGAGTGCACCTCGCCCCACGCTTACACTCACAGTCTGCCTTTCTGCGTCTCTTCTCATCTGACCCTTTCAGTGGTCCTGGGGAGAAGGCAGGCCAGGAGAATTAATAGGCCCGTTTTATAGATGAGGAAATTGAGGTCTACGGAGGCGCCACACTGCATTGAATGCTCTCATTGGACAATGTTTATTTCTAATGAAAATCAAGAACAGAAAACCACGAAGATAATATCTCAAATGCCCTGGGGCTCAAGGAGGGAGTTTTTTAATTGATATTTGACTGCCTTCCAAGCTTGTGGAGTTTCCAGAATTTGTCAGCACAGGGTCAGGCCCTGGGTGGGGCTTTGGTGGCTCGTCTGCTATGACTCTGGCAGCCACAGGCCTGTTTAGGAGCCAACAGTGAGATGAGGGGGCTGGGGCAGCCTGCTGGGTTGGCCCCTCGTGACTCCAACCTGCCTTCCTGCTGTTGGACCCCTAACACCAAGGGGCAGGTACTGAAGCTCCCCAGTCATTGTGGGGTGCTACCCCCTTCCTCTGCCAGAGCCGGTTCACCTTGCCTGCTGTGGGGCAGTTCCACCTCATCCCCCAAAGCCCCCTCCCCACCTCCCTCTGGGCAGGTTGTGATCGCACCTTGCACTTGTCCAGGGCAGGCCACTGTTCCCACTGCTTTGATGCCATTTGAGTAAAGGAGTCCACTGTGCTTGAGGCAACCCTGCCCCCCTCCACTCTCAGATTACTCATCTGCCTCCTAGTCCCAAGGTCTGGCTGTCTCCTATTCCTGGGCACCTCATCCCCCATCCCCTCTAAGGGAAAGGTGGGATGCAATCGCCCTTACTCCTAGGGTTGCTCTGAGATTTGGAAGAAGAAAGGCAGATAAAGTTCTATGCAGGTGCTATTCCAGGGGGTGCTCTGAGGGAAGGGTGGCCATGTGTATTGTTCCTTGTCGTTAGCATTATCACACTGGGCCAGGGCACCAGAAAGGCCCCCTCACCCCAGCCCCCAGCCGCCCTTTCCAGCCTGCAGACTGAAGCATCTGCCTGCTCCTCTCGGTGCTGAGGCCCATAACCCAGGGGCAAGGCATGGCTTTTGGAGTGTCCCCAGCCCATAGCCCAGAACAGGAGCTGAAGAAGTGCGTGTGGAATGAATGAACACTGAGCTTCCTCCAGCACCCACTTGCACTGCTCTGCATATGTCAGGCTCAGTGCTACATGTTTTTAGTCATTATCTCATTTACTCCTCATGGTAGCTCTGCTTTTTACTGGTGAAGAAACAAGCTCAAAGAAGCCAAGCCACTTGCTATAGCAGTCAGGCTCTAATGAGGAAAAGAGAAGGGCCCTCAAGTGTTTACAGCGGGAGATTAAGTGCAGGGAATCCATTTCATAGGTGATAGAGGAGCCGAGAGTCCAAACGGGATGTGCAGCAATGCAGCAATTAGCGATGCCATGAGGCTGCTGCCATCCTAGGCTGCAGGGACACAGGAGGAGGCTGGAGGCCCACAGGCGTGTCCCACAGGAGTTGGAGTCACAGAGAGGGAAGGAGCAATACCCAGGGTTTTCCTTCCTCCTACCGTCAGCTTCCACCAGCACCACCCATCTGCCCCTCGGGACTGAAGTCTGCTGAGCCAGGGTCTTGAAGACACAGCCCACAGGGTTCAGATCCCCTGAGACACAGAGCAAAGCCAGGAGAGGCTAGGGATGGTCCTCAGGACAAATAAGCCCAGTGCACTTCCCATCAGTTGCAGGGTAAGAAGTGGGGCTGGGGCTCCCTCTTCTCCAGGCCAGTCCCCCTCCCCTGGGGGCTCTGGACCACCTGCTGTCCCCCACCTAGACTGCCTTTCCTGACTGCCCCCACTTTCCCAAACCCCCTGTCCCTAGAGGAGTAGTCCTGTGCCCACCACTAGCCCTGTGGCTTTTGGATCCAGAGTCCCAGTGAGCCCACTCTCAGTCCCCCTGTAAGCCCCTCCAGCCCTGGATTGGCCACTCCACAGTCAGTGCAGCCCCAAAAGGATGCTACTCTCCACCCCTCATGGCCACAGTGCTTCACAGCTGGCTCCCTGACTTCCCCAATTCCCCTGGTCCTCCCAGCACCCTGTCCTCCCCTGAAATTGAGGCCTCAGGCACCTCTCATGATGGGATCATTGGCTCTATTCTCATTCTCCTGCCTGGCCCGCAGCCCACTCCCTCCAGCTATTGGAATGGCAGAGTGTGTCACGCATTTGTCTCCAGCCTCTGACTCCACTGCCCCCTTTCCATTCTCCCCTCTCCATCTCCACTGACCCCCTTCCATTCTCTCCTCTCCATCTCCACTGACCCCTTTCCATTCTCTCCTCTCCATCTCCATTGCCCCCTTCCATTCTCTCCTCTCCGTCTCCACTGACCCCCCTCCATTCTCCCCTCTCCATCTCCACTGACCCCCTTCCATTCTCCCCTCTCCATCTCCACTGACCCCCTTCCATTCTCTCCTCTCCATCTCCACTGACCCCTTTCCATTCTCCCCTCTCCATCTCCACTGACCCCCTTCCATTCTCTCCTCTCCATCTCCACTGACCTCCTTTCCATTCTCTCCTCTCCATCTCCACTGACCCCCTTTCCATTCTCCCCTCTCCATCTCCACTGACCCCCTTTCCATTCTCTCCTCTCCATCTCCACTGACCTCCTTTCCATTCTCTCCTCTCCATCTCCACTGACCCCCTTTCCATTCTCCCCTCTCCATCTCCACTGACCCCCTTCCATTCTCCCCTCTCCATCTCCACTGACCCCCTTCCATTCTCTCCTCTCCATCTCCACTGACCCCTTTCCATTCTCTCCTCTCCATCTCCATTGCCCACTTCCATTCTCTCCTCTCCGTCTCCACTGACCCCCTTCCATTCTCTCCTCTCCATCTCCACTGACCCCCTTCCATTCTCCCCTCTCCATCTCCACTGACCCCCTTCCATTCTCTCCTCTCCATCTCCACTGACCCCCTTCCATTCTCTCCTCTCCATCTCCACTGACCTCCTTTCCATTCTCCCCTCTCCATCTCCACTGACCCTCTTTCCATTCTCTCCTCTCCATCTCCACTGACCCCCTTTCCATTCTCCCCTCTCCATCTCCACTGACCCTCTTTCCATTCTCTCCTCTCCATCTCCACTGACCCCTTCCATTCTCTCCTCTCCATCTCCACTGACCCCCTTCCATTCTCTCCTCTCCATCTCCACTGACCCCCTTCCATTCTCCCCTCTCCATCTCCACTGACCCCCTTCCATTCTCCCCTCTCCATCTCCACTGACCCCCTTTCCATTCTCCCCTCTCCATCTCCACTGACCCCCTTTCCATTCTCTCCTCTCCATCTCCACTGACCTCCTTTCCATTCTCTCCTCTCCATCTCCACTGACCCCCTTTCCATTCTCCCCTCTCCATCTCCACTGACCCCCTTTCCATTCTCTCCTCTCCATCTCCACTGACCTCCTTTCCATTCTCTCCTCTCCATCTCCACTGACCCCCTTTCCATTCTCCCCTCTCCATCTCCACTGACCCCCTTCCATTCTCCCCTCTCCATCTCCACTGACCCCCTTTCCATTCTCTCCTCTCCATCTCCACTGACCCCCTTCCATTCTCTCCTCTCCATCTCCACTGACCCCCTTCCATTCTCTCCTCTCCATCTCCACTGACCCCCTTCCATTCTCTCCTCTCCATCTCCATTGCCCCCTTCCATTCTCTCCTCTCCGTCTCCACTGACCCCCTTCCATTCTCCCCGCTCCATCTCCACTGCCCCCTTCCATTCTCCTCTCTCTGCTGCCATGGAACACTGGCTCTTGTCAAGATCCTCAATGACTCTGAGTGACCCAACCAGCCTCCCTGTGTTGTCCTCATCCTCCTCTATATTTGGCAGCATGTGGCCCAGTTGGGACAGTCTCTCCTTTTGGAGAATCTCTTCCCTTGGCCCCTTCTACTTCACTGCCTTCTCCATCCCTTTCAAGGACTCCACAACTGCCCAACCTCTGATTTTCAGTCAAGGAACCCCTGGCTTCAGTCCGAGACCCTCTTCTCTTTTCTATCCACACTCTCTTTCCAGGTCTCCTAACCCAGGTCAGTGATTTTAGAGACCAACCCCTCGCTGATGGCGTCCACATTTCTACCAGCAGCCCAACCATTCCACTTAGCTCCACACTTGTCCCATAATACCTGCCTGGTATATTCACGTGGATACAGAACCATGCAGGCATCTCAATTCATCATGGTTAAAACAGAACTCTCAATGTACCCATAACTACCCAAAATCTTATCAGCAATTCTTCCCCACTGCATCCAATCTGTAGCTCAACTCTTGAATTTATCCCTAAATCATCTTCTTATCTCCATTGTCATTGCCTTCATCCCAGGCCAGGCCATTGTTATCTCCCCTCTCGATTGTTGGAATAGCTTACTTATGGGCCTTCCACTTCTATCTGTTCACGTGGTGGCCAGAATGATCTTTGTAAGACTCAAGTCAGGGTATGTCACTCCATCCTTACCCATCCTCCCCTGGTTTCTCACACCGTTTAGAACAAAATCTGAACCCCTCACCAGGACCTGCCAGGCTCCCCTGGATCTGGGCACTGCCCGCCTCTGCTAACTGGTCCCCTCGCCCCCTTGCTTATGGGCTCCAGACACAGAGGCCTTCTTGTGTCCCCTGAGCATGTCCTGCTCATTTCTACTCAGGGCTTTCCCCTGCCAGGAATGCTCTACCCAGGTCCTCAGGCCTGCCCTGGCCCCTGTCTAAAGGAATTTCTCATCCCTGAGGAAGTAACTCTACTTCCCACGTGACAAATGTGTATCCCATGAGGATGGATTTGCCTGTCTTGTTTCCAGTTGTATCTCCAGCACACAGTAGGTATTCAATCCCTACTTGTTGAGTGAATGAAAGGTACCGCTGTGAGAAAACTGAGTCTCCCAGGAAGGCTGCTGTTTGGTGATGGTTACAGAGCTGAGGGCGGCTGACCCACCCAGGACCCACCCGCATGGCCTGCCCTGTCTCCATCTTGTCCAAAGGGGTTAGGGACGATGGCTCACTAGGTGAGCTTAGAGGAAGGGCTGGGGGGCAAGAGACACGAGAGGCCCACTGATGTACCCATAGACCCTCCCTCCTCTTGCCTTTTGCCTGTGATGGATACTCAGCTCTGAGATTCTTTTCCCTTTATTCCTCCTCTCTCTCTCTTTCTCCCCACTGGGTCTTTTTAGGCGGTAATTACAGCCGAAGTGGACAATCTGTCTTTTTATTTTTAGGCTTTGACGCTCAGACACCAGGCCCTGGATGGCAAGTGCTGCCCAGAAATAGGTATCTGAGGCCCAAGCAGGGCTCTGCTGGGGCTGCTGTGAGCAGAGGTGGGGGTGCGGTGGGGGGGGCGGGATGTTGGTGTGCACACCCCTACCACAGGCTTGGGCATGGGAAGAGCCTTACTCAGGGAACTGCGAAGCCTAGGGTCTAGCTGCTCTGTGACCCTGGGTAAGTCCCTGGCCATCTCTGGGCCTCACCTTCCGGCCTTGCACAATGAAGGGAGGACCTGGTGAGTTCCACTGGCCCTGAGGTTTCCAGGGCGGAGGGCCCTGGGCTGGCCAGGAGGGTCTTTCCTGGCGTCACTGTGCTGAGAGAGAACAGGAAGGATGAGCCAGCCCCGGAGAGAGACACCTGGACGGGGACTGTCCTGTCAGTGAGTGATGGTCCTGTGTATCGCTGAGCTTTCCTCTCCTCTCTGTTTCTTCCTGCAGCCCTCCTTTCTCATTGTCCCTCGGTTACATCTGTCTCATCCTTCCTCCTCAGGCTGCCCTCCCTCTGCTTCCCTTTTCATTTAGGGCTCAGGGGACCAGACCGTTGCCTGCATGGGCCGACAAACAGGAGGCGCCAGCCTCAGGGCCTCTGGCTCCAACAGGCCCAGCTGTTTCCTCTGGGTGCCCCGGCCTCAGCCCAGTTGGCCTGACCTCCTCTTCCCCTGGGAGTGACCATCTGCACTGGTGACCATCCCCTCAGGGATTCACCCAGATCTCTGCTCACTCAGTCACTTACTTACTCATCTAAAAAATGTTCAGTGGAGGCCAGGTACTGGAGATGTGCCATGAAAAGACAAGGAGCTTTCTACCTAGTTGAAAGAAACAGACCACAGACTTCTAACCAAAGAGAATACCAGGTCTTCATGAATACCATGAAGACAAGATAAGAAAGCAAATGGCATGAAAGATGGACAGGGAGTGGCTGCTCCTGACCATGTGGTCAGAGAATGGGATATTTGAGCTGAGACCACTGGACAGAAGGATGATGCCTTGGTAACTTGGTAACTCTCTCTGGCTTCTGAAGAGTAGCTTGGGCCCCTGGGGGCTGGGTTCTGGTGAAAGGGACAAGCCGCCCACTCTGGCCATCAGGAACTCGGCCTCCATCATTCTTCCCTAGCGGGCATGAGGAAGCTCTGGGGGCTTTAGAAGAAATCTGAGCTCAAGTCCAAGACCTCACACAGCTGAGTCTTCCCAGAACTAGTTGGCTTTTCTGGACAAAGAGATACCAGCCGGTGATGATGTTTTTTCCCTCTTTGCTCTTTAGGGGCCATGTTTGGAATCCTGGAGGGCTGAGCTAGGAAGCTGCCTATGAACATGAGTCCAGACTGTGTGGACAGGACTGGATATGGCTCAGGTCACACAGCCCATCAGTAACAGAGCAGGAACCTGCAGGTCTCCAGCCCCACAGGCTCTCTGCCTTCTGCAGACATAGGCTTGGGAATGTGGACAGGGAGGGGTTGTGAGGGATAAAATTTCAGGCTACCTTCGCCTCCATGAGGAATCAGTGGCCTATTTTCCCAGCTTGGCCCAAGGACAGTGGTGATATTAGAGCTCTTTGAGGCCAGAATGGTGGAAAAGAGGCTGGGAGATATGATGGGGGCACAATCCAACAGCCCCAGGCCTGCTGCGTCCTGGGGAGCTGCAGCCTTTCCGAAATCCCAGCTGCAGAGCCGAGTCAGAAGTCTCTCAGGCAGGTCCTCTGGCCTCAGGCAGGGATTGGGGCAGCTGCTTCTTAACAAGAGGAAAGAGTCCATCCTGGGGGCTCAGCTAGGGGGATCCTTGGGGGAGGGGGCGGCTCCCGAATCTCCAGTCTGGAGTGTGTTGGGAGGCCCAGCTCGGCAGCCAATAAGCTGGTACTGCCCAGAAATCTGGGAAGGTCAGGGAAGGAAGCTGTTTTGCTCATGGCAAGCACACCTCTCTGGGCACCACAACCACAGGGACCATACATTCAGTGCCTTCATTCTGCCAGACAAACAATAATAGAGCGAAGAGTTATGGGGCCCTCACCCAGTGCCAAGCACTACTCTAAGCAATTTACATGTGATAACCCTATTAATCTGAAAAACCTATGATGCTCCCAGTTTATAGATGAGTAAACTGAGGCACAGAGCTATAAAATTGCACAGCTGTAAGGAGCAGAGCCAGGATTTGAGCCAAGGTAGCAGGTCACTCATCCTTGCCCCTGTTTCCCCACTTCCTCAAGACTCAGTTTTGCAACCACGTACCTGAGGGTAAGAGAAGGTGCCTGTGTGGCATCACAGCGCAAAACACAAAGTGAAGCAGCTTCTGCCAGCACGCTCATTCCTGGGGCCCCGGAGCATGCCCTGGAGGAGGGTGGGAGTGGGTCACATGGCCCTGCCTGCTGGGCCAGGAGAGGGATTGGCTGGACCCTCTGGCCTCCTTTGCTGCTGCAGGTTCTGGCTTTGGCTCACAGCACCCAGCTTTTGGTCGGCTCCCTTCCAAGTTCTTTTATTAATTCCCTCACTCTCCAGCAAGAGAACTTTAATTAGCCAGGCCGATTTATCTATATAAATACAAACGGATGGCACTCACGGTGGGGCGGGGAAGTAAAAGGGGAGCTGGGCCAGCGGGTTGCCTAGGGCAGAGGAAGTGACAACTGCGCCTTCCCAGCAACCAAAAATATGACTTTAATATCGTGTGCACGTGCGTGTGTGTGTGTGCGTGTTCCTGGCAGACGGGTGGCCCACAGAGCCCTGGCTGGGCACGCTCTGTATGCCCAGGACAGGTCTACAGAGCTGGGCTGCTTCTACTTTCCCAGGGAAAGTCTACATCACCCTTATCTAGGTGCCCACTCCTCAGCACTGCCCTTCCTGCCATGCTGCCCCAGGAAGACAGGGAATGCATGACAAAATCACCTTGTTCAAGAGACTCACTTTAAACTTCAAGGACTTCTACCAGGGACGGGAGCAGGGGGATGAGCCAATGGCAGCTGAACTCCTGGTGCAGCCCTGGGAGTCTCAGTATTGGAGCACAAGTCCCTAGGATGCACCTCTCTGTCTTACTTACATGTGGGCCCCCCAAAGGTCAAACCTTTCTCACTAAGTCTTGTGGTGGCAGAGAGACAGGCAGTAGGGAGAATGGACTCTGGTGACAGCAGGTTGAGGCTTAAATTCTGGCTCTGCTACTTAGAGCTGTGTAACCCTGGGTGAACAGTTTTATGGCACAGTGCCTCAGTTTACTCCTCTGTAAAACGGAAGCATTATAGGCTGCCAGGATGAATGGGTTATCACACTTAAAATGCTTAGGAAAGTACCTAGCACTATGGGGTGAGGGCCCCATAACCCTTCAATCTATTTCCGCTTGCCTGGCAGGATGAGGGTGTAGGATGTAAGATCCACATGTGGTCGATTCATTTATGTCATAGACGGTGATGGTGAGGGAGAGTGTGATGATGATGATAAGAAGAATGATAATATTTCTTGTTATGATGACTGACATTTACTGATCATGGGCTGGGCAGTCTTCTAAGCACCTTCTGTCAGCTTGTTCAGATCTGCGGTGTGTCTAGCTGGGGAGACAAGACCCATATGATGAGAGGCCTGATGATAAGCAGATGTTGTGAATGGAGGAGACGCACAGAGGAGGGGACAGCTCAGTGGGCTGGGGTGATCTGAGACAGGTTCCCAGGAGAGGGAGGGGACTGCTCTGTTCTTTACAGAAAGTTTATATTGTCTTGGGGCCTCCTGAGTGAAGGGAGGAGGAGAAAGCATAGGGATGTTGCTTTTAATAGGCAACGCTTCTCGCAAGGTGACAGGCTGCCTTTGGAGGAAGGCATTTCTTGCCATGGGAAGCAGGTGAGCAAAGCCTAAGAGAACATAGGTGAGAGATGCTGTGGAGGGGGTTTCTGAACTGCGTGTGGCAGAGTGAAAGGGATAGGATGTGAGATAAGTCTCTTTTCATTCTTGGAGTTCACCTGTCCAACTGTGCTTAGACAGGCACACACACACACGCACACATATACAGGCTAGGGCTGCCCTAGTGTACAGGAAGCTCAGGGAAGGTGGCTTCTCTGGCTCATGGCAAGGCCCTCTCTCTGCACATCACAACCACACAGGGATTTCACCTCCTGCAAGGCAAGCAGTAATAAAGATTTATGGGGCCTTCACCATGTTCTAAGCATTTTAAAGATGATAATAATTTAATGCTTATAAACTGTGATGTTCCCATTTTACAGATGAGTATGTGCTGTGCTGTGCTTAGTAACTCAGTCATGTCCGACTCTCTGTGACCCCATGGACTGTAGCCAGTCAGGTGCCTCTGTCCATGGGGATTCTCTAGGAAAGAAAACTGGAATGGGTTGACAGATGAGTATACTGAATGGTTAAAATAAATTGCCCAAGGTCAGACAGCTGTAAGTAGTGGAGCCAGAATTCAAACCCAGGCAGCCTCTCACTAGAATCTGTGCTTGTAACTGCCTCTAACACACATCACCGCCACCACCACCATCATCAGCATCTTACATGACGTTTCTTTGCTCTGGGTGTCCGTCAAATGTACCCTTCATCATGGGAGGCAAAGGCTGGGCCTAGGATGGGAAAGTCAGTAAGAAGTCAGCAACTGGGTAGGTGAAGGAGGGTCAAGAGACCTGTGTCATCCTGGGGATGTTGCATCCAGGACAGGAACAGGTCATGGGGTCAAATCCTCGCATTTAGCAGCCATGGGACCTTAGGCAGGCCACTTTCCTTGTCTGTCTCAGTTGCCCAGCTGTGAAATGATGAAGATCTGATGCATGGGGTATCAGACAGGCCAACAGAGTGTGAGTCACCGGCTTTTCTGGGGAAGTGAGTTCCCCTTGGCTCATCTTCTTGCACAGATAGGGGCCAGCAGAGTACTAGCCCTCAGCCACCCAGCCTGGTGGTGCCCAGGAAGAGGCCCCCAGGTTTTGAGCCTAGAGTATAGTAGCCCCACAGATACATAAAACTCTTATGTTGTGGCAGATTTTCCGAGCAGAGCCCAAGAGTGGCAAACTCTATTCTTAGCCATCGTCCCATCATGTGGAGAGAAACATGTCATTAGTGGGGAGGGAGGGAGGAGCTGCCAGATTTAACCCTGGAAGAACCAGAGTGCCACAAATACTGGAGGAGAGACCCCTTGTAGCCGGGGAGGGAAGCAGACCGGAGATCTGAGTTGGACTCAAGGAAGCATCCTGTAAGGGGCATCCTGGGTGGACACTCACTGGACAGATGCTGTAAGCTTGGCCCCAAGGAGAACTCTCAGGGGAGGTGGGTGACCCTAAAAGGAAAGGGCAGAGAATTGCATCCGCTGTTATGGCTTCCCAAAGCAGACAGTGTAATAGATTGTGTGAAGAGCCCTGCAGGAGTCAGGAGACCAAATCTATTCCCATCTCTACCACGGATGTGTGTGGCTGGGGACATGTCACAGTCCTTCTCTGGCCCTTAGCCTACATCCAAAACTTGATGATCCCTGTGCTCTAGCATTTTGTGGCACGGACCCAAGTGGGGTCAGAGCTGAGAATGTCACCCAAGTCTCTGGGCAAACCTCTCACAGGGCCTGCAGCCAGCCATGTCTTTTTTTTTTCTTCAGAACCCAGTGGTTCTAACAGGGCATTTATCGCAGGCTCTTAGCTCTTCCCAACGTGCCATATGTACACTATTCTCTTAATATAATTTGTCAGCAGATCTAGCCCCAAGGGACTGGGACACGGGTTAGACTAACTTGAAGGTGTCGAATGGAGCAAAGCCAGATGTGAAAGGAAGAGAATGTCTCAGAGGAGGGGCAGGTGGCCTAAGACCTGGGTGGGGAGCAAGGGGACATCCTGGAAGGGGGACTCATGCTTTGGGGGGAGACAGGCATCCAAAATCCATGGCTCCCTGTGCCCCCACCTCTTTTTTCCAACCTCCCTCCTCTGTACCCTGGCTCAGTCTCCCCTCCCCAGCCAAGATGTAAGCTCCAGGACACCAGGCAGCCTGCCCTCTCCCCTTCCACCTGGGGGCCATCACGGGCACAGCTAGTGCTTGCTCAGGTCTGGGCTCCTTGTCCTTCTGAGTCTGCCCTGAGCCCACCCTCCACCTGCTAGGCCCCTCTGCCCTCACCACCCGCTGTGGTCTGTGCACACCACTCATTTCCTTTCTAATTAATCACTGCTGGTCTCCAGCCATGGCCTTCCCTCTCCAGCTCATTTGCCTAAAGAAATGAGTTACTTTGTTGAGCAGAGGCAAATGCCTCCCCCCTCTATTTCCTCTCTCCCCTTCCCAGGCTGCAGAGACATGGGGGTTGGAGGCCTTTCTGGGGCTCTCCAGGGCCAAAAGGAGGGGACACTCCTGTAAGGAGAGCAGCCTCAGTTTCCCCACGCAGATCAGAATACACAGTTCCTGTGGGCCCTGCAGGAAGAGACGGCTTCAAGACCCTGGTTGGGGTGGGAGGGAAAAGGCGGTGAAGACCAGGCCTTCACCAGGCCTACCCCCGCCCCACCGGACTGAAGCTAGGATGAGGCCGTTCTGTTTTGTAAAGCTAATGAAAGAATAGAACTTGTCAGCTGGCCTCTCATGGGGAGCAGATACGGAAACCCCACGGTGCAGGACATGACTCATCATGTCATGAGGGGAGAAGTGGGAAGGAGACAGTACTAGAGGGCTCTCAGAGGGACAGGCTACAGGGAGGGGGGCTCCACCACGGAGGGGGTCCTGGGCCTTTGACAGTGCCCAGAGAACTTTAGTGGGAGTTAGGCTTCTGGTTCTCACTCTCCCTTCTATCCAGACCCACTGGACCCCCTCCAAGTACAGCACTTGCCCATGAGGACCAGGTCAGGGGTGGTTCCTAGGAGGGGCCTGACTGTGCTCAGCCACTGATGGGGCCTGAGGTCAGACAGGCATGCTTTCAAGCCTGTATCAGCTGCACAAGCACAGGATAGGCCAATGCCTCTGAGCCTCAGTTTTCCCACCTGAAGAATGGGGGTAACAGTAGCCCCTACCTCTCAGCGTTGTTAGAGAAATAGCAAAGGTCCTGTGGGCAGAGCACACAGCATAGTGCCTGGCATATAGCAAGTGCCCTTCTAAGTATTAGCTGTGATTTATTTTCATTATTATCAGAATCGCCTGCTTTAGTGTTGTGTGTGTTTTAGTTGCTCAGTTGTGTCTGACTGTGACACATGGACTGTAACCCACCAGGCTCCTCTGTCTGTGGAATTCTCCAGACAAGAGTACTGGAATAGGTGGCCATTCCCTTCTCCAGGGGATCTTCCTCACCCAGGAATTGAACCTGGGACTCCAGATTTACAGGCAGATTTGTTACCACCATACAATCTCACTTTAGTATTGGGATGTAAGCACTTTAGTATTAGAACGTAGGTAATTGAGAGAGGCAGAATTACTGGCAAGCCTTGAATTGACTCACTTATTTTTCAAAAGTAAATTATGTACAAACTGCTATTTCTGTTATTGCTGGGGAGTATGCAGTAAAACCCCTCCTGGCTGATAAAGACCCACTGTGGAGCTCAGCACCAGGGCTGAGGACCCGGCCAGCTGTCTCAGGCCACCAGAGATACAGGGGTCATGAGCTGTGGAGAGGAAACTCCATCTGTCAGTCCTGGAATTCAGTCTTGTGAAAACCAAGGCCTCACCAGGGGCCTGTGTCATATTGGCCATCCCAGCTGGGCCTGTGATAGAGCAAGCTGTGCTGAAAGACCCTAGTCTTGAGCTGGGGTGGGACTAGCCACATTTCTTGTTCTAACCCCAAGGCATTCCTTCTGTGATCCCCTGCCCCATTTATTGCCCAAGTTTGAATCTCAGGGAGCAGTCTGGGGCCCAGTGGCTCACGGCTGAGCTAAGTAAGGTAAGCAGAGAATCTCAGAGGCTCTGGACTTGGACCAGAAGACTTTCAAGCAGACTGATACCTGCTGAGGAAAGTCACATCTCCCTGGCCACTGCCTGTGAGGAGGTTCTGAAGCTGCAGAAAGAGCAGTGCTTGGGGCCAGGGCCCTGTGGCAGAACTGGCATGCTCCCTCCTCTGCTCTGCTCTTCATTATCTCCACCCTGAAGAGAAGGATTGGACTGGAGCTCCCCTGCGATTTAAGAATCCTTCCAGCTGAAACAGCTGGGGAGCTATAGCAGCAAGAGCTGGGAGAGGAAGGGCATCAGGTTTGAGGTGGAGACAGCTGGCCTGACAAGACTCAGCCTTCCTGTCTGTAAAATGGAAATGTTCTCTTCCTTTCCCCAGTGTGCTCAAGGTAGGGGATGACGTGGGGACTTCAGAAACTCTGCCAGCCCTGCTTCTATGTATTAGTCGACCCTGGGGTGCTGAGTGGTGAGGCCCTGGCTGGGCTGCGACCTCTGGGGAGAAACCTGGGGTGCAGTAGGTACAGGACTGTGAAGGAGAATGTAGGTGACCAGTTCCATGAAGCAACCTTACGAAAAGCCAAAATTAAGATTTACTTAGCACTTGAGAGTTCACAAAACACGGTAACATCTAGTGTTTCATTAAATCAATCTAACTACTTCACAGGCTCTTGTCACATCTTGTTTACAGGTGAGAAAACTGACACTCAGAGGTTAAACTCGTTCCCCAGAATAGGGAGGACCTTCTTGGGTTTTCCATTTTGCCAGAGGTCTAGCTGAGAGAGACCTCAGGACCACCCTAGGCACTTAGACTCATAGCAGGGCTGCCGCACACAGCTGGACAGGTTGTTTACTGCACAAGGGTGCCCAGCTGAAGGGGTGATTGTGGGGTGGGATCCAGCCTCACTCTGCTCACCAAACCACACTCTCCGACGTGGAGTTGTATCTGCCCGGAGCACAAAGACACCACGTGGGCCAGTGGCACAAGGCGCGGGCTGCTCCCAGCCTCAGTTTCCTAAATCGAAACCCAAGGATAATCCTCCGTCTTCAAAGCTCCCCATCTCTTAAGGGAAGTGGAGTCCGCGAGTGGTTGAGAAAATCAGTGCACCACAAGTGCTTTGAGCGCCTTGGAGATAAGCTTCCTGACAAAGAGGGAGCTGATTAAAGGCAGGAGCACTTTCTCTGTGGCACTGATAGGGATCTCTGCAGACTGAGTCAGGGTGTCGGGGATGGGTGTGACGGACGCCGGCCTGTGGACACCAGCTTCCACAGCCGTGCCTCCTGCTGGCCTGGGGGCCGTGTCCTGTGTCTCCCTGGTTTCTGAGCTCATGGTGTCTCTCCCAGTGACTTACACATTGTGGGAGATCAATACACATTTGTTCTCACTGAATTGAATTGTCTGTATGTTCCTATTGTCATTTCTCTACTCTGCTTCCTCTACAAAAGCGCAGTAACGCACTAAACACACCCAACATTGGGCTGGGAGTCTGAAAATCTGGGTTCAAAGCGTCCTCTGCCACCAGTACACTGCTACCTGACCTCTGCCCCTGCCGGGATCTGAGTTTCCCACGAGCAAAGCAAGGCGTTGGATATGGTGGCCCGTGGGGCCCCTCCCTCACAATGCAGTCTGGAGCTGTGACTGCACACGCATCTACACAGAGCACCCCCCACCCCACCGCCCTTTTGTCTCTAAAGGCAGCCAAGATAAAACAGAGCCTAATCCACACCAGAGAGACGGGTCCTCTGCCCGAGGGGCCGCGGGCACAAATTGGGCCGTCGTGTTCCATTACTTCCGCCAAGCTGGGCCTCACCATCTCACCTCCAGCCGCCTCTGAACAGCGACAGCGACAGGCAGACAGTGCGGTGGGGGCAGGGGGCCCATGCTGCCACCAGACCCCCTGACTCCAACCTTCAAAGGCGACAGGCAAGGGAGGGGGCCCAGCCAGCGAGGATTTTTAATGACCCCAAATCCTGGCAACTCATTATGTCTCTGATAAGGCAATGGGAGCTGTCACTCTGAGATGCAGCCAAGGAGGCTCCCTAGAGAAATTTTGCCGCCTTCTCGCTAATCTTCTTATAAACATTGTTATTTATTTTTTCTTATTTTATCCGACATGTGTCAAGCAGCCCCTGCTAAGCCTGTGACATCTCCAGGGAGGCTGGAGGAGGCTTGAGGATGGTGGGTCGCTCCCCCTCCTCCCCTGGCTTTCTCCCCACCCCAACCCTCAGCAGCACGGCCCCTGTAGGCCTAGTTCTCTGGCCAGCCAAGGTTCTGCCCCAGGCGGGCGGCTTTGCGACGCCCTCAGGAGCTGGTTCTCGGGCTAGGAGACCTTAGACGTCTGGGAGCCAGCCACTGGAATTAGGAGATTGCAGGCTATGCCAACTGGGGCCGCTTCCAAGGAGAGGGCTGCATGCCACCGTGGGCATCTGGGGCACCACACAGGTGCACTAGGAAGCCCCCAGGCTCCCTCTGAGTGTATCTGGTTTACACCCAAGTAGCAACCTCTGCATCTGCTGCCAATTGCGGCTCTGTACCAGACACCGTGGTCAGCGTCCTTCTCACATTGACGCTAACGCTCTCCTTCACTCCTCACAGTGACTACATGAGGTTGGTACTAACAACAGTCCCATTTTTAAGGGAGGAAACTGAGGCCCAGGGAGGCTAAGCCACTTGCCCAAGGTTGTTCAGGCAGGAGGGGACAGGCTAGATATTTGAACCCTGGTGCTCAGATGCAGGGCTAGTATAGCACTCACCCAGCACTTTCCATGGGCGGCTTCTTTTGGATGCTCCTGAGATCCTGGGAAAGGAACAAAGACAGGCATTTCCTCCACATTTAATTGATAAAGAAACAGGCTCAGAGAGGGTGCATAACTTGCCTACGGCCCCAGGACAAGGACAAGAACCCCGGTCTCTTGGCTTCTAGTTCAGAGTTCTTTCTGAAAGATCTTGGGAGAGCTTCTCCTGGCTTTCGTCCTGTGTTCTAGGGTTCTGATATCCAGGGGGGCTGGAGCAATGCTAGGAGTGTGGCAAGAAGATCTTAGAACTTCAGCAGGGCATGAGGAAGAGTCAAGAAGGTCTGGGATGCCTGTCTCAACTGTAGTTCCTGGCACACATTTGTGATAAGCCTTTTGGATCACTCAGATGGATTACTATGAAGCAGGCTATAAACAATGCATACAGCATGGTCTCGTTTTATGACTATATAGTTATACCTATTCACATGTATGCAGTGTATCTACAACAGGTTGAATTTTCTGCTTTTAAAACAGCCTAATTTAAGGCCAGTGTTTTAATTTTCCATGTTTGAGTTATCCTGAATCTAGAACAAGGTACTTGTTTTTGTTTTTTTTTTTTTAATTATTTTTAAATAATTTAGGTAGCACAGAGTAGTTCCCACAACACTCTGCCCACCTCTGTCTTATGCTAACAATGTCAACATCTTGCTTAACTTCAAATGTCACCTGGTTTTCTCGGGGTAAATGCTGGGACTTCATCACATTACATCAGGATACACACCATGTGCCATTCACAGGACTTCTCATTGGTGATGTTAACCTTGACCCGTTCAGGTGGTATCTGCCAGTTTTCTCCACTGCTGTGTTATTTTTCCCTCTCCATATTCTATTCTTAGAAGCAAGTCTCTAAGTGCAGCCCTCACTCAAGAAGAGAGGAATTAACACCCACCCCCTCAATATCAATGAATTTGTGGACATATGTTAAAACCACCATAGTACTTAAATTGGAGTGAGGGGAACTACTTTGAGGCCACACACATGTCCTATTTCTCCTTAAAGTTCCCACTAATTTTAACAGCTGTGACTGGATCCGGCCTGCAGAAATTCCTACCTTGATGTTCTAATGGTGATTTTCTACTTCCCTCATTTCTTCTACTTATTAGTTGGAATTCAATATTTTTGCTGTTATTTCCCATGTTGCTCAAATTGTTCCAGATTTAGCCACTGGAAACTCTTGCAGTTTGACTTTTCTCTTCTCTTGACATGGCCCTTTGGGTTTTTGTTTTGTTCTATGGTGGACTCATTAAAAAAAGATAAGCCTATTGTGACATTTTGGTTTGGGCGGGTCTTGTTGTTTTTAACACTATCTTAATTTCTGGCATTACAAAATGATCCAGGATGATCTTAATTTCCTTGGCCCAGCCCTAGAATCAGCCATTTCTTCAAAATCTCAGTCCCTTTTATTGGCAATTATTAGAGGTAACTAAGAACTCATTTCTAGGAAAGCACACATGTTTGAAGTCAAGTTTTACATGAATAAAGCATCTGGACCTTGATAGCTGGAAATGAATTGACATCCAGTATAACTCAGGGGTGTAACATGTATGTAACATGCCTGGATGTCCATGTCTCACTCGAGCCTCACATATAGAATAACCTTGAAATGACCCTGTGAGGATGAGGGATGTTACTCTGGGTTCAAATCCATACCATTGGTATGGATAGTCCATAGCCCAATCTCCAGCCAGCATCTCTACAGACACTCACTTTTCATCCACACAGTCAGGATATACAAGCCAAAGAGTTTGACATGTCTCCAAAATGTCAATGAATCATCTGGGAAATATTAAACCATGATTTAATGATTCTTCTCAGGTTTTACTCAATTATGAATTTAATATTCTTGACATTTTCCTTCATTCCTGTGGAGCCTCTGAGACTCCAGAGACAGGGGAGAGAGCCCCAGTAACAACAATGTGATTGCAAGGGAGCTGAGGCAGGCAAAGTGCATCACCCCTCTGACTAGCTTCCCGCCATCAAGCAGGAATAACGACAACAAATCAGAGTGATGAGAAAATGCAATAGGAATAGTTCTGAATCATTACTGTACTGTTTGTATGACAGGAAGGGTTCATGCTCAGGATCCAGACGGACCTGGGTTCAAAACCCGGCTCCATCTCCATCACTTGTGTGATGGGCAAGAGGGTTCACTTTTCTGGGCCTCAGTTGGTTTGTCCATAAAAATTGGTTACCAGTCTCTACCTCAGGGAGTTGTCATGGGGTCAAACGAGATCATCACAGTTCAGTGCTTAGCACGGTGCCTGGTTTGGTTTAGTTGCTGAGTCACGTCCAACTCTTGCGACCCCATGAGCTGTAGCTCTGTAGGCTCCTCTGTCCGAGTGATTTCCCAGGCAAGAAAACTGGAGTGGGTTGCCATTTCCTTTTCCAGGGGTTCTTACCGACACAGGGATCAAACCCGGGTCTCCTGCACTGCAGGTGAATTCTTTACTGACTGAGCTACCAGGGAAGCCCCCCAGTGACCTTTAGTAATAATAGTAATAAGCAACTTAACAGTAAGAACAGAATCCAAATGACCAGTCAGTGGAAATATGATCAGGGTCATGTTGCATGAATTTAAGATCAAAACAGGTGTCAAATTTAAGTATTTTTCATATTTTTTTAAAATGACTTTATTTTTAGAGCACTTTTTCAGTTCACAGCAAAACTGAGTAGTGACTTTTCACATACCCCTGCCCACTCCCCAGCCTCCCCTCTTATCAAAATCCTTCACCAGAGTGGCACATTTGTTAGAACTGATGAACATATATTGACACATCACCACCCAAAGTTCATAATTTACATTAGGGTTCACTCTTGGTGATGTGAATACTAGTTTTGACAAATGTATAATGACATGTATCCACTGTTGCAGGGTCATACAGAATCTTTTCATTGCCCTAAAAATCTGTGCTCTGCCTATTCATCTCCCCCACTCCACCCTCCCTGAATCCCTGGCAGCCACTGATCATTTTACTATCTCCATAGTTTTGCTTTTTCTAGAATGTCACGTAGTTGGAATCATTCAGTCTATAGCCTTTTCAGACTGGCTTCTTTCACTTTGAAATACGCATTTAAGTTTGCTCCATGTCTTTTTATGGCTTGATAGATTTCTTTTTGTATTCCAAATTGAATGTACCAGGGTTTATTTATCCACATAATTACTGAAGACAGCTTGGTTGCTTCCAAGTTTTGGTAATTATGAATAAAGCTGCTGTAAACATCTGTGTGCAGATTTTCACGTGGACCTATGTATTCAGCCCCTTTGGGTAAATACCGAGGAGTGCGATTGCTGGGTGGTATGTGGTAAAATTGTTCATTTTTGTAAGAAACTACCACACAGTCTTCCAAAATGACTGTACCATTTTGCATTCCACCAGCAATGAATGAGAGTTGCTGTTGCTCTTCATCATCACCAGCATTTGCTGTCATCAGTGTTCTGGATTTTGGTCATTGTAATAGGTTTATAGTGATATCTGCCTTTTGTTTTAATTTGCGGTTTCCTTATGACATATGATGTGGAGCATCTTTTCATATGGTTATTTGCCATCAGTATATCTTCTTTGGTGAATGGTCTGTTCTGGTCTTTGGCCCCCCTTTTAAAATCAGGTGGTTTGTTTTCTGATTGTTGAGTTTTAAGAGTTATTTGTATATTTTGGGAAAATCAGATGTATCTTTTGCAAATATTTTCTCTCACTCTGTGGCTTTTCTTCTCATTCTCTTGACAGTGTCTTTCATAGAGCCGAAGCTTTTAATTTTAATGAAATCCAGCTTATCAATTATTTCTTTCATAGTATGTAAAAAGTCATTGCCATGCCCAAGGTCATCCAGATTTTCTCCTGTTATCTTCTAAGTTTTATAGTTTTGCATTTTATATTTAGATCTATGATTCATGATGTGTTAATTTTTGTGAACGGTGTAAGGTCTGTGTCTGGATTCATTTTTTTGCATGTGGATGTCCTGGTGTTGCAGCTCCATTTGTTGAAAAGCCAACTTTGCTCCATTCCCATGTATTTTTGCCTTGAGTTTTTCAAAGGACATCCCTGCAGGGAGTCCCCCACATGCCCTTAACACTCCCCTTTATCCACGGCACTGTTCTAGTAGGGAAGGCCCCTTTGGGAAGAGACTTTGGACCTGATCGCCAGACTCTGATGGGGGAGTACCCTTCAGCCAGGCATCCACTCAAGGTCGGGGACAGGCGCTTTGCGCTGGGCCAGGAGACTGTGTTGGGGTAGGTGGTTATCAGTGCAGGGTTCCTGAGGGGTGACTAGTCTCCAGGTTGGAAGGAGGAAGTCTGACCATGGGGGGCCTCATGGTAGGGGAGAGAGCAGCCTCGGGCCTCTGTGGAGATTAGGAACAGAGCCCAGGGGTGGGTGACTCCACAATCAAGCCCACAAAGGCATTGGTACATGCTCACCTTCCAGTAACCTGGATAGCTGCTTATCAGCTATACCAGACCCAATCAATTAAACTCTCCCACTGCCACCTCCCTTCCCGGGTTTAATTTGGGGCATCCAACTCGTCAGCAGGCTGGAAGTGAGGATTTCTGCTCTGTGCAGGTCTCAAGAGTTTGGTGAGGAAGCAGGTTCTGTGGACACGGGGCTGCATCCTCCCACCCTGGGCCAGCACTGCGGGCTGATGCCTGCCATGGGGCTTTGTTCCTGAGGCCCAGGTGCCTGCTTCCCCATCAGAGGGCTCGGTGTCTTGGTCCTTCGAGAATGAAGTGGGGACCCCAGCACGCTCCCTGCCCCCACTCAAATGCTGGGGGCTAGAAGCAATAGCTCCTGGAGACCCAGGCCTCCCTCCTCTCTCCCAGGGCCTGTCTTCTGTATGGAGGAGCTGGGTCCAGTCACAGCGTGTTCACCATCATGAGCTGGGCACACTGCTGGTCCCTTCCCAGTCATGGTGCCTCATTGCATCCCAAAACAAGCCCACAGAGCTGGCATCACCAGTCTCATTCTATAGATGTGAAGCCCTCAGCAGGGTGGACAGGGCCACTTGCCAGCTCAGAACATGTCAACAGGGCTTTCTGAGACTCAGTTTCCTCACCTGTAAAATGGAACCATTCACATCTCCCTCACTGGGCTGCTGCGAGATATACATTAATCAATAGAGATGAAGAACACAGTTGTAGCTTGGATTAAATGGTGGCTTGAATTACTGTCACCATAAGAGGCCACCTTGGGATCTGATCCAGGAATGTCTGGCTCTGATGCTCAGGTTCTTTCTTCTGTACATGCTCCTGGCCCCCCATCAATGGCTAGAGCAGGTCCTAGAGATGGGCTCCCAGGCACCCTCCAGGAGATGTGTGAGTGTTGTGTGCCTTTCAGGAAAGAGCAGAAAGCTGAGAGAGGAGCGGAGCTCCTATGGAACTGTGCTCCTGTCAGGCATGTTTCTCTGTGCCATTCTCTCACGGGTAAGGGCCACGCCCAGAGATGGCCAGGGACCATGCCTCAACCACACAGCAGTCTTCTAGGGCCCAGCTGGGCCCTTCCAGGGGTGCCACCTTCCAGACGAGCAGAAGTCTCATGTCTGCTGCTCCATAACCACTGGCCACGCCATGTGCTTGTCCATCTGGGTTGGACACAAAGTCCGCAGGGCATGAAATTCATTTTCTTTATGTCTGATGGAGTATTGACTGCTTGGATGAAATCCAACAAATCATAGTGATTGCAGAAACAAGCACAGCCGCAGCCCTGGTGTCTGTGTGACACACACTTACACACAGTCACACACAGCCTCGCACACTCACATACATACACTGACATGTACACATACCCATGCAGTCTTACCTGCTCATGCATACTCACACTAGCTCATACTCACACACAGTCTCATTCATTCACATTCATTTATAGTCTCTCACACTCACATGCATATGCACTCACTATCTTGCACACTTGCACTTACTCTTGCTCACACATTCACAGTTTCATACTTGTGTACACATCTTTGTTCCCTTATGTTATTGTTGTTTTACTTGCTAAGTTGTGTCTGAATGTGACCCCATGGACAGTAGCCCACCAGTCTCCTCTGTCCATGGGATTCTCAAGGCAAGAATACTGGAGTGGGTTGCCATTTCCTTCTCCAGGGGATCTTCCCAACCCAGGGATCAAACCCATGTCTCCTGCTTGACAGGCAGATTTTCTACCACTGAACTATCAGGGAAGCCTTTATACCCTTACACACTGAAATAAATCATACATTTCCATACTCTCACACTTCACATGGCTCTTGGATGCCCAGTTCTGAAACATCAGTGATGCTCTCCTAAACATAGGGAAGAAGCAGACGCAACTTCCCAGTCCCCTGCCCAGATCTCATCATTGCTTGAATCCTTCCAGGCCAGCTGAGACTTGCCTTCCCCAGGAAAGCTCCTGACTTTACCCCTTCCCACCAGCCTTCTGGGTTCTATTCTTCCTGGACCCACCATAAAGCTATCGTGGGTTACTGTAAAGCTAACAGCAGCTTATTTCTCTGCTTTTGTCTGCAGCCAGTGTTCACTGAGCACCTGTTATGTGCCAGCCCCGGTGGGTCCCATGGCCTCCACTGAAAGGAGAGAGCCCCTTGAGGGCAGGGAGTGTGTCAAAACATCTGTGCCTCAGCACTTAGGACGGCCTGGGCACATGGGACCTACTCCATGTGTAGAGTAGATGAAGGCATGCTTCCCAGGGGCCTGTTGGTCAATATGTTTCCAGTAACAAAGTCTTTCCCAAAGCTAGCCCTTCCCCTACACACCCATCTCTCCTGCACATCTGTGCAGATCTGGCCCAAGTGCCATTTCCCCTGGGAGGACTTTGGTCAGTCGACTCTCAGAGACAGTTCTTCTAAGCTGGCTCATGCCTTCTACCCAGGGGAACGCTGGCCCCTCAAGAGCAGGACTAGGTGTCCACAGAGCCCGACACTGAAGAGCTTCAATTAGCTTTTCAGTTATGTTCTCCAAGATGTACTTTCTCCGTGGAAAAGGCTTTCTCTCCAATGATGAGAGCCAATGACAGCCTCAGTCTTCTCTCTTTACTGAAACCTAGGTCCCCCAAAATGCTGTAGTTTGCAGAGACTGAACAATCTCTTGCTCATGGCTTGAGGCTCCACCTCAATAAATAAAAAAAAATTTATTTATTTTTAATTGCAGGATAATTGCTTTACAGTATTGCATTGGTTTCTACCAAATTCAACATGAATCAGCCGTAGGTTGACCCATGTCCCATCCCACCCCTCGAGGTGGTTACCAAGCCCCAGTCTGTGTTCCCTGAGTCATACAGCAAATTCCCATTGTCTATTTATTTTACATATGGTAATGCATGTTTCCATGTTACTCTCTCCATACCTCCCACCCTCTCCTTCCTCCCTGCCCAGCCGTGTCCGTAAGTCTTTTCTCGATGTCTGTTTCTCCACTGCTGCTCTGCAAATAGGTTCCTCAGTACCATCTTTCTAGCTCTCATATATATGCATTAGTATGTGACACTTTCTTTTATCTTTCTGTCTTACTTCACTCTGTATAACAGGGTCTGGGTTCACCCACCTCATTAGAACTGACTCAAATGTGTTCTTTTTTTATGGCTGAGTAATATTCCATTATATATACATACCACAGCTTCTTTATCCATTCATCTGTCAATGGACATCTAGGTTGCTTCCATGGCCAGCTATTGTAAATAGAGCTGCAATGAACCCTCTTGCACTGTGGTGGGAATGCAAATTGATATAGGAGAACACTATGGAGATTCCTTAAACACTAGAAATAAAACCACCATACGACCCAGAAATCCCACTACTAGGAGTATATCCCGAGAAAACCAAAACTGAAAAAGACACACGTACCTTCTTATCTCTTTAAATGCCACTTTCCCCAGGAGACCGTCTCTGTTACCCAGAATCCTTTAGGTGCTCTGGTCTGAGTCCCACCCCCTCTCTTGTCACTGTCCTGCTCTATCATAATTTTCTGTTTCCCCAGGAGACCGTCTCTGTTACCCAGAATCCTTTAGGTGCTCTGGTCTGGGTCCCACCCCCTCTCTTGGCACTGTCCTGCTCTATTATAATTTTCCCTTTGCCTCTGTCATCCTAGCCTGTGTGCACCCCAGAGACAGATGTTTCTTCTGTCCTCATTGCATCTCCAGGGCCCCAGCATGTGCTCAGTACACAGTAGGCATTCAGTACATGCTGCAGGAAAGGACAGAGGAGCAAAATATCCTTTGCTTTGTCCTCCCC
Source organism: Bos grunniens (assembly GCF_055505025.1). Classification (NCBI taxonomy): domain Eukaryota; kingdom Metazoa; phylum Chordata; class Mammalia; order Artiodactyla; family Bovidae; genus Bos; species Bos grunniens. The sequence goes on from NC_141192.1 coordinate 19,022,797, forward strand.
TCCATGGTCTTACAGAGAATGAAGCTGGAGGCAATCTGATTTTCCCTTTCTACGATGTAAGCCCTCCTGGGTAAGGGTCCACCTTGAGCCCATGTGTCTCGTCCCTTCTCTGGAACCTTCATTCCCTCCTCAGAGAGCCCCTGCCTCCAGCACTTTCTGTGATGCCTGAGTGTCCCCAACTTGGTTATCTGTGCTGTAGGTTACATTTCCCAGAGGCTATGCCCAGGGGTAGGGAGGACAGACCAAGCCCAGGCCTGGGAGACCCCTGAGCTTGGAAAGCAGGCTCCAGCTAATTCTGTGATTCCCAGGTCGCTGCCGCCCAGTGATGGTGCTGCAGTTGCTTCCTTTGATAACCTGGACTCTTGGCAGAGATAGTTGGAGCCTCTTTAAGAACCGTCCAGGGAAAGGAAGGCAGAGTCTCTGGGTACTGGGGGCTGGGAGGCCGGAGAAGACAGCTCACACCCCCTCCTGGATCTGCAGACCTGCCAAAGGGGATGATGAGAACTGGGGAGGTAAGAGGCCACTGTGTTCTGATGGCACACTGGGGCAACTTTGGCCCAGGGTCAGAGTCGTGGCTTAGAATCTCCCTCAAGGTGTGACCATGACTGAGTCAGATAACTGTGCATCTCTTTGGTGGGTAGTTTAAGGGCCTCAACCCTCTGGCCAGAAATCATCTTTCCACAACTATTATTACTTTCTTTGGCAATCTCAGACAACCAAATTCCCCAATGTGCTCTGCAGTTAATTACTTGCCTTTGGGACTTCGCCCATTGCAATGTCCTCTGTTGAAATATCTCCCCTGCCTTCCCAATTCAAAAGGTGAAAATTCTCTCTGTTGTTTGATCCTGAGAGCAAACACCACTTCCTTCAGGGAGCCATCTCTGATTGTCCTGATTGCTGTAATTGCCTCCTCCACTGAGCTCTCAGAAGCTCCTCTCTGAGGCTTATGTAGGGCTCTGCCCATACTCTGGTCTTACAAAGAGGCATGGGTGGCAGGAAGATTGTAGCTGGACTCTAGGTGGTCCCTTTCACTTTGCAGCTTATGTAGGTGGCATCCCAGGAGCTGTGCAGTGTCTAATCTGTGACTGTACGTGGCAGGCCTCCTGGGTCCAGCCTCTGAGAACTGTGCCAAGAATCCCATGGGGTTCTGAGCCCAGGCTCAGAAGGACAGATGAAGGCACTCCTTGTCTTCTGCCCAACCTGTTCTCCTTCTCCATACTCACTCACCCAGGCGCTCACTCAGGCCCATGTCTTAAAATACCGTTTCTAAGCTGGCTCTCAAATTGATGTCTGTAGCCCTTACCTCGGCCCCAAGCTCCAGATTCATAGCTTCAAGTGCCTGTGGGATCTACACTTAGATGTGTCACAGGCATTGCCAATTTAATCCAGCGGAGCTGACCTCTTAATTCCTGCCACATACCTGTCCTCTCATTCTCCTCGATCTCAGTAAACCATCAGTCCGCAAGCTGAAATTCCAGGAGTCATCCTTGATTCCTCCCTTTCTTTCACCCTCTACAGATAATCCATCAGTTTGTTCTGTCACCCAGCTTACAAAATATGTCCTGGATCTGTCTCCAGGTCTCTATCACCTCTGCCATCACCAACTCCAAGCCAGCATCCTCTCTCCCCTGTCTTACATGGGGTTCCCTCAAGAACAGAGTGCAAGAGAAGGATTTGGGTATAAGCAGGCCATACATTTAGGAGCTGAGACAGGAAAGAGGAAAAGCCAATCCAGGGTGTCTTGCTACTGCTGCTGCAAACCTCTGTGGCCAACCCTACCCTCGGAAAAGTCTCTCCTAAGGACAGCAGCCTGAAATATTTGATTATTGACTTTTGTCCCCGTTGATAGACAGTTGCCTCCTGAGTCCTGAATTGCCTGCTCCCTCCTCTCAGGCTGTCTTGTGCAGGTCGAGTGAGCTCTTCACAGGAGAAAATCACAGAGGAGCTGCAAGCATTTGGAGGTTTTGAACTCAGTTCATCAGCTACAGCTGGAATCACCAGTGGGCAGCGGGGGTGGTGAGGGGCAACAGAATCATCTGTTACAGCTTTCATAGCCACCCCACACTTGTCCATCTGTATAGGACCACCAGAGCAATCTTGTAAAATTACAAATGGATTCTACCTCTTCACTGCCTAAGACTTTTCAAAGGTCTCCATTGTCTTGAGAATAAAACCTTGGCTGTGACTGATCAGGTCACCCTCAGCCTCCCTGCTTCCCTGCCCTCATCCCCAATCTCTCACTAAACTCCAGGCATTCTGGTCTTTTAGGGCCTTAAGCCCTCGCCCCAAGCTTATTCCAGCCTTAGGGCCTATGCACTCACCTGCCCTCTCCGTGGACCCCCTTTCCCCACAGTATGCACACAGCTGGCTCCAGGTCCTTCAAGTCCACACTCACAGGTCACCTCCTTAGAGAGAGCTCTTCCCCAGCTCCATAGTACCCCACCCCCAAGATCTCTAGAACTTCACTCCTTTCCTTTCCTCAGATCACTCACATCTAACTCAGTTACTTATTTATCTACCTGTTTCTTCTCTCTCCCACTAGAAGCTAATCAGTCATGGTCACGTATTTATCTCCAGGTCCCAGCCCAGTGCCCGGCATGTAGGAGATGTTCAATGAATGAATGAATGAACTGAATGGGTCAGGTTCTCCCAGAAGCAAGCAGAGCCTGAGTTGGGGATTCTTGTGTATCTGCTAGAATAGAGAATGTTCTCTAGTGAGCCCTGTCACAGAGTTAGGGAAGCAGATTTGGGCAGGAAGAAAATCTAGGCAAGGGTGTGGGTGCAGTTGGAGTCTAGCCTCAGACTTCCCCCGCCAGGGCTCTGGCACCACCTTTAGACAGACAAGGATGACTCTTTTGTACCCTGTGTCAGTCTTGGCTGAGCGCTGCCCTAGGAGGAAATGTGGGGTCAGGAGGACGCTATTAGCAGCTGACACTTGCAGCACCTGAGGGAGGGGTGCACGGACCTGATGAGGGGTCAGGGAGGGGCACCAACAACACTCATGTTCTGGAAGGGACTGCTCTCCTGCTACTCACAGATCCCATGACTAAAGGGGCCGCTTATCTTATCTTATCAGGCTAGGGTTTGATAGCAGGGGAATGGACCAGATGACCTCTGTAAGCCTCTTTTAGCACAAGAAGACTATGATTCCTACAGTGTCAGGAGAATAGATGCCCACTGTCTAAGTGGAGGCACCTCAGTCAGGACATCTCAGAGAGAAGAAATCCCCCATGAGTACCAAATCAGGCTCCTATTGGCCCATCCCATCTCCAGTTGCCTCCTTGTAACTGACCTATATCCCGCTTGCTGCCTCCTGAGCCCATTTTCTCTTTGTGCTTTCTCACTGGCTGTGAGAACAGGGGAACTTCCCAGGTGGCTTCCTGAACCCTCCTGCCAATGCAGGAGACATAAGAGACATGGGATCAATCCCTAGGTTGGGAAGATCCCCTGGAGGAGGGCATGGCAACCTATTCCAGTATTCTTGCCTGGAGAATCTCATGGACAGAGGAGCCTGATGGGCTACTCATGGGGTTGTAAAGAGTCGGACACAACAGAAGTGACTTAGCACACACGCATGCATGAGAGCAGTGGGTCGGCATTTTCCCTGAAACAACCCCCAGAGTTCACCCCACATGTAGGCCTCTGAAGCTGTTTGCTCATAACAGTGGATGGCCATCCCATTGGCCCATCGCCAACTATAGTTAGTCTCTCACTGCAGCGCCAGTTCAATCCTGCTTATTTCCTGAAAAATTAAGGCCCAGGAGACGGTGTTCCCACAGCCAAAAAGTCTTAAGGATGCTTAGGGAAGATGCTCTGCTCCTGGTCCCTCTCCTGGGTGTGTCTAGGTGATGCAGAGAGCAGGTCAGGAGGGCACAACTTGGCATTGACAAGTGTCCCAGCCTCCCCCCAGCCCTGCAATTTCCCTTGGTCCAATAGCTATTGACAGCTGGGGCACTTGAGTTTTTCTCTTTTCTCTGTCGGCTCTTTTAATTGAAAAATATAAAGAAAACGCCTATTGATTCCATGTAACTGATAAGCTGTTCACTCTCTGGCCTTTTTAATCAGGAGCCAAACCTGGCTTAGAGCCCAGGGGAAGAGAAGGGCTGGGAAAGGAGGAGCATGATTCACACTCTGGGGGCTCTCCACCCCTCCCAAAATCTCATGCAGAGCCCCCTGGACTGGGGATAAAGGAACAATTTAGGAATGTTTTCCTTCCTAAGGATGTTTGCTGCTCCTAATTTTTGAAGCATATAATTATCCCTAACATTTACACAGCACTTTGCATTTACAAAGCAATTTCCATTTGTAAAGCCCTTCCACATCTATTGTCTTCTTTGATCAGTCTGTGGACTGCAGGGGACACCTGGTCCAGGAGTACCCCCTCCACTTACCAAGCTGTGCATCCGGGCCATGGAAGCCCCGCTTCCCACAGTCCTGGGAAGCAGTCTGAGCAAAGGTTCCTGCTCCATTTTACAGATGAGGTCATTGCAGTTCAGAGACATCGTAATTTCCAAGGTTGCACAGCAAGTAAGCAGTCAGAAATTGGTCAGGGTGAGAACACTGAGCCCCTCCAGGTGCTCTGCTCCTTAGAAATGAGCAGTTACCTGGTCAAGATATGGGAATCATCTGTCAGACTCTTGCTGACTGTGGATCTCAGTTAGACTTGAAGAACTTCCTTAAAAAAAGAGTAGTTAATCATTATAATATACTAAGCAGAAGACTTCTCCTTCCTCAGAGAATGCTCATCTCAGGTTAGGGCCCAGCAACAGAGGAATGGACCAGATGACCTCAGTAAGCCCCTTTTTAACACAAGGAGGCTACGACTCCCAGAGTGCCAGGAGGATGGATGCCCATCGGCCTAAATGGAGGCAGCTTAGCCTCCTTGTCTTCTTTTTGGCACACATCAAGACATGAGTCATAGAAGGTGCAGGGAAAATTTATTGCATTATCAATATTTAATATCTCCGGGGAGGTGACATCAGCAGAATTGCCTGGCCTGGCAGAGCCATGTAGGTGGACAGTGGGACAGGCCCTTCATCTCCTGGACACCCCATCCTTCCCACATGGGGAACAGGTGAAATTTATGGGCTCCTGGAAGAGGCATGTACACGGCCAAGGCTGACACATTCCTCTAGCACCTGTGTGCTGACCTGGGGGACCTCCCTCCCTGTGATTCTTCACTTGGCCCAGGGTCTGGCAGAGCTGGGAGCCAGTGATTATTCCCTGGGCCTGGGCCTCAGGATCGTCAGCTGTCCTTAAATGTCAGATTGAGTGTGGTCTGATTGACAGTGCTGTGTGACAGGCTAGGGTCCCAGACCTACATGGCAGTCTGTCACTTGCCAGACAGATAATCTCAAGACTCAGGTGCCACCAAAGTTAGTCTGAGCCCAGGAGAAACTTGACAGGCAGTGGGAAGACATAAACTAGTCAGGGGATTGATGTTCTGTGTCCACCCTGCCTGGCCACACTGCTTCTCGTTATTAGCCATGTGAGCGAGCTTCTCTGAGCCTCAGTTTCCTTCCCTGTAAAATGACAGCTGCGGTCTCTACCTCACAGATTTGTTGTAAAGATTGCACAGGAATTCCATTTGATGTGTGCCTGGCCCCCAGCTGACCCGGGAGGGGCCCAGTCCACCTTGGGTTCCAGCCTCTCCCCTCTGCCCTGGGTGGAGGGGACCCAAGACATGCTGGGAGCAGGTGGGAGCACAGGGCTGCTGTACAAGAAAGGGATGTGGGTTGACCTGGAGGTTTCTGGTTCTCTGGGTGCCTCATTTAATCCCCATCATAGATAGTTGGTTTCACATGTCTTGGCAGTAATGGCTGGGACTGAGGACCGGATCTTTGCTGAGCCTGCGGGGCCCACTTTTAGCAGGTAGATTGCCTGTCTGTGTAGCTTTTGATGAGTGTAGCAGAATCTGAGCAATGGGCCATGTGTGCCAGAGAAGTATGAAATTCTATATGCAGAGCAGGGTGGTGAGAGGCAAAAACAGCATCCAGGAGCTTTTGTTCTAATCCTGCCCTCATCTGCTTCCCTGTATGACCCTGGGGAAGTGGCTTTCCCTCTCGGAGACCGATGAGACCCAAGGGCTGGGCCTGGGTGACCTCTGCAGGTTCTTACAAGTGAGGAAATTTGTATTCTAAATCTGATGCTCCCCAGGATAAAGGAGTCAACCCCAGGGATGCTGGGGAAGCCCCTGAGGCCAAGCCTAGGAGATGGGTTCCGCTCTCTTTGGAAAAAGCTGGCCACTTAGCCCCTGACATGGGTAGAAATTCCTCCTCCCCCCACCCCACTGCATGGCACACAGCCAAGGTCACTGTTTCATATTTAGAGAGAAATCAGGGTGTCCGCTGTGGCTGAGTGATGCAGATGTGAGGGAAGGGGTGGGCATGAAAGGCAGCCACAGGGATGGAAATTGCGCTTCTCCTAGCAACCTGGGTCTGCAGCTCCTGGGCTGGGGCGTCCCCAGTCAGCACAACTTTATACCTGACTTGGCCTGCATACACTGAAGGCAGAGCAAGGAGCCACAGGACAGTCAGGCACTCTGTGACACCCAACATTCGTGTCCACCCAGGAGGCTACCCAGTCTCCACCTTGAGGCATGCCCTACTGTGCTGCTGGCCACCACTGGGGTCTGTGGGTAGCCAGCAGGGCAGGGCCAATTGGTCAGACTCCCAAAGCCAGAAGCCCCTTGATTCTAGCAGTATCAATATATAGACACACGTGCATGCGTGCACACACACGCATGCCTGGGTACAGGGTCACATGCAACATCACATGTTTACAACATACAGATACGCCCCCATCTACCCACATTCTCAGGTGTCTACACTAATATGTGGATATGCACCCAGTCCCAGGCCCATTCCCAGATCAGTGCAGGCACAGCTGAATATGACCCCGAGTACGTGCCCAGGAGATGAGGCTCTCACCGCTCTACATTCTGCTAGGACGTGGAGCTTGGCTGTGATCCCTCTGTGTTCAGGAAAGGTATGCAGATTGTTCCTGGGCCCTTCCCTGCTTCTCATCCTGCACCAGGCACGCCACTTGGACCCAACATGCCCCCATTGCCACTGTGGTACTCAAACAAGCAACCCTGAGTTAAGAATTTGAGGACAGGTTGTTTATTTGGAAAGTGATCCCAGGAAAACTGGTGAGGAAGTGAGGGGTGAGGCAGGGAGGAAAGGATATGAAGGACATGTTCATGATGGGTTTGTGCTGAGAGCTCGATCCCACCCAGATTCTTCTGGAAGACCGAATAGCACACACTAGATAACTGCTCCCCTCCTCAAGGAGCAAGGGTGCCCAGGTATTTGTCCATTAGTTCCCTTCCCTCTTTGCCTGAGGATGGTCAACTCCACGACTATCTGTCCTGCTTCCCTCAAGGGCCAAGCATGCTCCTCAACCAAAGAGCCTCTCCTAGAAGAGATACTGTGCATGAGCAACCCTGCCAGGGCGGGAGTGACCACCAGGGAGGACTGAGGGGCATCCAGCAGCCACCTGCTCCATCCCACCCTGGCATATGCGATTATCCCTGTGTAAGCTATGCCCACACACACACACACACTCTCCCACACACTCATATGCACACACCCTAGCCAGTCACCCTCCTCTCCCCACCATGGTCCTCTCTGCTCCAGGCTACTTGGAGAAGTAGGGAACCCATCACCCAGGCTGCCCCCATCCTCCTGACTCTGGGAACCCCCATCCCCAAAGCCCCTCTCCACTGCTGTTCCTCCACCAGGCTCTCGGGTTTCAGCACCTGGCATCAGCCCAATCTATCTGCTGCAATCTGGGCTTTGAAGTGGGAGACTCCCCAGACAGACAAAGGGGTGACTGCAAGGGGTGGGGGGACCTGGGATGCCATCCCAGGTGTGTGGCGATTATCTTGGGGGCCCAATCAAGGTGCCTTGTCGCCAGCTCAGCTGGTGAATGACGGCTGCCTGAGCCCCTCCCACCACTCCCCGCTCTGGCTGCCAGGACAGCGGCAGACACCTGCTAGGCCCCAGACCCCTCCCCTCCCTGGCCCAGCTTCCTTTTGAATCAGCACAAAGTGGGACAAAGCCAGGCCCCACCTGGAGAGGGGGAGACCCCAGGGCTCCCACTTCTCAGCTGTGGCCATCTCTGCCTGTGAATGCCAGAATTTTGCATTGAGCAGGGGGGTGTCCACAGAGAGACTGACAGACAGATGGCAGCCCAGGATGAGTAGCAGGCCAGGAGAAGAGCCATCCTGGACAGCTGCCCCGATGAGGTTCCCCCAGGGGTGCAGGTGTACAAGACAAAGATGCAGAGCTGGGTACAGTTCCACTCTCCCCAGGGACCCTGTTAAGCTCTCCTTTGTCCCCAGAGCCCATTTGGGGAGCAGAACCAGCTCCATTTTTTACAGGAGTTGAAGAGAAAGAAAGCTCAGAGAAGTTGAGGGAGTATTCACACCACATTAGCCCAGTGCCTGGCTGGGAAACTACCCTCACAACCCCCACCCCCACCCCCGTCCTTGGACACCTGTCTTGGAGTCTAAGGCAGGCTGCCCTCTGCAGGGCATGTACATGGATGTGATGGAGAGGGGGCAAGTTTAGCAGGAACCAGAGCAGACTGGCCCAAGCTGACCTCAAACTGCCTCCTGTCTCCTGGCCAGTCTCCTTCCCTCAAGGGTCAGGGCAGTCAGTCCATCACCTCACTTCCCTTTCTTCTTCCCTCTTCCTAACTGTTTCTGAACCTGCTACATGGCAGGACTGTGCCTCCCACATATAATGTGTGCAGTGGGGTTGTGAACATGCTGGCCCTCAGTTTCTCCTTGGAGGCTGAAGTGTAGAGCAGGTGCAGAGAGAGGCAGAGGTCGCCGTGGCCCCAGAGCCCTTCTGGAAAAGAGTTAGAGGAACATGAGTAGGACTGAAACAGAGAGAAACCCAAGGAGAAAGTGACAAATCCTGGAGAGAGACTAGCCTGCTAGGCTTCTCAGCATCCAGGCCATTAAGATGAGCCATAGGCTTCCCTGGGACCATCCTTCAGAGTTGGGGGCTGGGGGGCTATGATGGGAGGGAATACATTATTCACAGCTAAAGAAAGACTCATTACTTTGCACCAACCTTTGGCTGATATTGAATATACCATCGCTCCCCTCTTAACAAATGGCTTCTTGAGGGTTTAATTAACTTAGTACCCTCAGGCAGGCAGCCTGGCCACCACCATTGGGTGAAGCCTGAGTCGGCCACTTTGAGAGCCACTGAAGCCTTCAGGAGAGGCAGCTCCTGCCAAAGTGGAGGGGACAGAGGGAGGGGCAGTTCCTGCTTGACCCACAAGCCTGCCCATGTTCCAGATGGGAAGACTGAGGCCTTAAGGGGGGAAGGCAACTGCTCAAGTTTACACAGTAAAATGTAGGCATAACCAGGCCTAGCATTCACTCCCTGAGCAAACAGGAGGATACTTACCTCTAGAAACTTAACCATGCCTCCTCCTCACAGGGTGATTAGCTTCAGTGAATATACAGCACAGGGGCTTCCCAGGGGGCTCGGTGGTAAAGAATCTGCCTGCCAAAGCAGGAGACATGGGTTCTTTCCCTGGGTCAGTATGATCTCCTGGAGAAGGAAATGGCATTCTTGTATTCTTGCCTGGGAAATCCCATGGACAGAGGAGCCTGGGGGCTATAGTCCGTGGGGTTGCAAAAGAGTCAGACACAACTTAGAGACCGAAGAACAACATACTTAGCACAGAGTGATTCTGTAATTACTGGTTTAACTTGATCAAACCTCAAGACAAGTTGGTCTGAGACTAAGTCCTTTTAACTTATCACTCTCAACTTTGTAAACAATGATCAAGCCCTTGTGATGTGTCAGATACTGTACTAAGCCTTTTCATGTATTATCTGATTTAATTTTTACAACAATTCCTAAGGAATTTGCAACAATTCCTAAGAAATGAGGAAACTGAGGCTCAGAAAGGTAACACCGAAAGATCACCTTGTCTGAACCTCTAGGCTATATCGCCTCTCTAGAGAAGAACCCAGGTCACTGGATGCAATCTTTCTATTGAAGAGGAAGCTGAGGACCTGCCCAAGGTCACTCAGGTCAGAAGTGAACTCATGTCTTCTGATCCTGAGCCCAGCGAAGTTGTCTGCAAGCATGTCGTGGAGCCCACTATTTCTGCTTCACTCCACGCTTCCCCTGGACTTAGCCTCCTTTCCCTCTGGAGGGCCTGGGCCCCCAGCTTCATGAGCCACACTGAGAAGCCCCAGTGAGCAAAGGGTGAACCTGGCTTGGGAGCCAGACCCAAGGCTGCAATCCTGCTCTGCATGGCTGTGCTGTGGTCCTTGAGCACGTCTCTCCCTCTTAGCAGAGCCTCAGTTTCTTCACCTGGCAAATTAAATTGTACGTCGTAAGAATTAAATATGTGCTTAAAGCAGTTACACCAGTGTCTGACACATCATAGAATGCACTCACAGAAGAATTATTGGGATAAGAGAATCCCTACCTCCCTCTGGCACTCAGAAACTGCACCCTCACCCCCAGAGCTGTCACTAGCCGCCCCCCTCCATTAGAATTGGGGCAGAGAAGCCCTGGAGGACACTAGATGCCAGAACAGCCCTCCCTGCCCAGGGGGAGCAGGAAGACCGCCTTGGCTATGGGCTAATTAATTGTACTGGGCTGACAGCAGAGAGGGGCTGAGCATTTTGCCGAGGAGTCCAGAGCAATGATGGAATAATGGGCTCTAATGCACTGGTCTTCTCCAGGGACCTGTCTTTCATCCCCAACAAAACTAATTAATGACAGCAATAAATAAACCAATCCAGCCGGCACTGCCCGGAGCAGCCAGGGCTCTTCGAGAAAAGCCTGTTGCTGGCCAGCCCAGGAAGTGCTGAGGCCCGGATTCCTCTGTGTAGGTGGGGTGAGCGCCTTATGATGTCGTGTGGGGTAGAGCAAGAGGGATCAGGACCAGGAGATCCATTCCATCCCAGGCTCAAAATCAGGCGGTTGTGAGTTCTAATCTCAGACTAGCTGCCTTGTCACTGTGTGACCTTGTCAGGCTGTTCTACTTCTCTGAGCTTGGGGCAGTAACCCCTTTTGGATAAAATGTGTGTACCTATAAGCCAGGGAGGGTCACATTTCCTTTTATTTAGAAAGTGAGATAAGGCCAGATGTCCCAGAAAGAATGTCCCACCCATAGGCCTCAAATTAGTTAATGTTGTAATACAAAAAGCACTAATGTCGGTGATTTTAAACTTGCATTGGAATAATCCCCTGCAAGAACAGAGAGAACAGACTGGACACAGTGGGGGAAGGAGAGGGTGGGCTGAATGGAGAGAGCAGCACTGAAACATAAATATTACCATGTGTAAAACAGACAGCCAGTGGGAATTTGCTGTATGATGCAGAGAGCTCACACCAGTGCTCTGTGAGCTCACCCCAAGCTCACCCCATCCCACAACCTAGAGGGGATGTTCAAGAGTGAGGGGACATATGTATACCTGCGGCTGATTCATGTTGATGTATGGCACAACACTGTAAAGCAATTATCCTCCAATTAAAAATAAATAAACTAAATGTTAAATCCCCTGCAACGCTTGAAAAACCCAGACTATGGCTCACCCCCAGAGTTTTGGAGTCAGTGAGGCCTAAGAATTTGTCTTTTCAACAAGGGGATGCTGAGGGTGCTGATCAGGGACCCCACAGTGTGAACCCATACTCCAGACTGAATGCCAAAGGCTTGGCTTCTCACCCTGCCTCTACTTCTGTCCAGCTTGGGGTCCTTTACTTCCCCTCTCAGGGCCTCAGTTTCTCCATCTGTGCACGTGAGTGTATGTGTGTAGGGAGACAGACTCCTCACGACCCTGGGGTCTCTGCTCTGCCTTTGGAGACAACTCAGGACCTCCCACGTGGCCTGTGACATCAGAGCCACCCTCTGTGCATGTCTCAGTCCTCTTGGGCTGAACTGACTCAAAGGAGAGAAAGATCACGAAAGAACCTGCATCATTTCAGAACCACCCCCCCCCATTTATAGTGAACCACATGCCCCAGGAGACGGCAGTCCCCCCAGTCAGTGTGGGGTCCTTGCTTCTCCGCACAGACTCACCTAGTGGTCCCTACCTCTTCTTGCATACCTCCACTAACAGGGAGCTCACTCCCTCCCATGGCAGGGCACTCCATCCTAAGGTCATAAGAAAGTCTTTTTTGTTTGTTTCTAGTACAAGTTCAAATCTGCTTCCCCATGATGGATTCTCTTGACCACCCCCTCCTGGGTCTCAGTTTCCCCAAAGGTCCCTTTCATCTTTTATATTATAATACCTACATTGGAAGTCTCTACTACTTGTTGTTGGGGGACCTTAGGAAAGCCAGTGTAAGCTCTGAGCCAGTGTTTCCCCCTCTGTAGAATGAGCAAAAATGAGATAAAGAGGTGAGAATCCAGAGTTCAGTGTAATGTAAAATGCTCTAATTACCATTGTTGGCCATGTGGCTCTGCCTGGAGTTTGGCTGGGAATCCCATTTCTGAGTGAGTTGACTTTTGCTGAGGCCTTTCTGTCTGCAGGAGAGAATGACCAGCCCCCTTCCTGATTATGGGGCATTTTAAATCATAAGCACCCTCCTCTCTGTGGGGACTTGCACCTGACTCCCTTGGAGTCTGTGGCCAGTGCTTTGGAGGAACCCTCCATCAGGTCTTCTTCCAGAAGTGTTGGAGGCAAAGGCCTGGGGTGTCCACTGATGGGAGGTTGCACACAGTGGCATGAGTGGTAGCTCCACTTCCCTGAGAAACAGGTTAGTACCTTGGGCCTGGCCCAGGATCTCACCAGTGTCTCAGCCCGGCAGCAGGTCCAACAGAAACTCCACCTTCCTCTATGTACTGTCAGGATCCTACCTACAAGCAGCAGAGATACACACTGACTGAGCAGAAATAGGATCTACTGAATGGACACTGGGCATCACAGAATCTCTGGGAAGAACTAGAAAACAGATTGTAGGCCAAGCCACCATGCCACCAAACCAGTCTGGGGAGCGCATTGCCACAGAGCACAAGAGGCCACCCAGCACTCTGCCCCGAGGCCCATAGGACTGAGCGTCCTTGCCTACTGCCCACGCCACCCTAGACACTTACGTAACTGCCCTGTGGCCCCTGCCCACCACCAGAATGGCGTTCCTGGAGTCTTGCTAATGTGCCTCGTGGCCCACCTCAAAGGCAGACCTCAGCTAATGGGTCTGTGCTTGAGCTGCAAGGGAGGATAGGAAAGTGACAAGCTGGGATTTTTAGCTTCTATAATAGTGGATAGGCTCTGCCTTCCACCAAGAGTGGGAAGTCTTCCAAATACAGAAAGAGGGTTCAGATCTGGGTCAGGAAAAACATGTTAGTGGCCACTCCCATTCAGCGCAACCCACCTTTGGCAAGCATTAACGTGCAGCAAGGTCACAGGCAGGATGCAGATAAAAATAACAACTCATCCTGAGCACGTGCTATCTGCCAGTTGTGCTTCGGAGGGCTTGTCGTGGATCATCTCATCAAGGCCTCTCAGTATCCTAAAAGAAAAATATTATTATTATAACCTTTCCCCCATATCACCAACAGAACAGAACCAGAAAGGTTGCCCAGCTAGTGAAAAGCAGATTCCAAGCATGAGCTCCGATGCTTGGGTCCTGGGCTTGTGTTGCGGGTGCTCAATGCTCTTCCCCTCCGTCTCACACATGGGAGACCCAGACACCATCCTCAGGGCACAGGAAAGGCACATTGCTGAATACAAGGCAATGGACAGGAACCGCTGAACTGCCAGGGACTTAAGGAGAGAGAGTTGGGTTACTGTGCAGATTTAATAACGTGGGGGATGTACAATGACTAGTGCAGGTCACGGCACATAGAAAGTCTTTCTGCAAGTGCCAACTGCTATCATCACCATCGTCATCAGTGTCATCTTCCGCATCACTGCCACCATCATAACCCTCATCACCACCACTGATGCCTTTGTTTATTCTGGCCCTTCCTCCTGGACGGCTCTTTGCTTCTTTCTCATTTACAAAGCGGTGTAAGTGAGCATGAGTCCCGCTTGCCCTCCACGGCCCGGCTCAGATGCAGCCTCCTCCGCATAGTCTCCCTGGCACCCACGGTCAAGGACTGCAGGAAGCCTACCGGTGCCCCTACCTGCCGTGTGTATGTCCTCTTCTCTCTTGCACCAAACTACGAAACTCTCCGTTTCACCAGCCCCTGCTTCCCTCTCACACTGTCTTTACTCCCCTTCATCTACCCCCAACTCCTCTGAGCCACTTTCTGGGTAACCTGGCCTATAGCACAAATGATCAAACAGGAAACACTCGGGCCCCTGAAAAAGTGCTGGGGTTACCCTCTCCTGTCTCCCTGGCCCCCTTCAGCTGCCTCATAACCTGCGTCCCTTCCCAAAGTCACCATCTACTGAGTTTAATGCACACAGCCATTCCTCTCCTATCCTAGATGAAGGCACAGACCAGAGGCCTCACATCTGGTCTCGAGTCCAGGCTTCTGTCACTTTTGGGGCACGTGGTTCCTGAATGAGTCACTGTCTCTGTGGGAGCCTGAGTTGTCCCTCCATCCACAGGTTGTGTAGACGCAGGGATGGAAGGGTTCCCTGTCCTCCTCTGAGTCTCAGTGTAGGTAGGAGAGGGGTCTGGGCCTTGCTCACACAGAAGGCTCCTCCCTTCTAAACTATAGGTGTTGTGTGGTGGGAAGAGGGTCCTTTAAGGCGGCTTTGCACAGACCAGGCCTTCTTCTTGCCCACAACACTAGCAACAGTCTCTCCTCTGTTTGGCAGTGGCTAATGGGGCTGGGGGCTGAGGCAGACCCCATGCAAGGGGCATTTGGCCCTCTCTTACCTGAAAGGCTCAGAGCGAGGGGCTCCCAGCTCTGTTGCCTTCAGCTGAGAGCCTCAGAACTCTTGGCCCAAGACCCAAGGGGAGGGATATTTACGGTTTAATAACTGGCCTATTGATTCTCATTTATTTGCCGCCAACGGGGCTTTACTGAGGAAGTGAAGGCGAAAGGGCTGTGTTTGTAAATAAGTCTCCAGTTGGCCCCATCACTCAGCCTGCCGGGCTTGCTTCTGGTCATAAAGGTGAGCTGGGTTAATATGGCACAGTGCTCTCTGCTTAGCCAAGCCCTGACATGTAGCCTCAGGGACACCAGCCCATCCAGGCCAGCCCGTGGGGCCCTCCGAGCCCACGTCCCTTCCCTGTACTCTTCACAGTTAGCAGTGTACTTCCACATCTGTCACCTTTTTTAACTGTCTCCTTTGAAGGAGGAAGAGAAGGCTTAGTAACCCATTTAACAGATGAGAACACTGAGACTAACAGAGATTACAGACTGTATTTCAGGACCCTGCTAGGAAAGGGTGGGTGAGGCAGGATTGCAGCTTGAGCAATGTTGGCTGACTGACTTTCCTGGTTAGCTATTTCCGTGTAACAAAGTAGCCCGATGTTTAGTAGCTTAAAATAAGAACTGTTATTTCTCATGAGTCCCTGGGTCTCAGGAGTCTCTGAGTTTGGCTGATCTAAACTAGGCTTGACCGACGTGGCTGGGTCAGACTGTGGTGAGTAGGAGGATGCTCTTGGACCACTTCTGTAGGACGACCTCAGCCCGGTCACCTGGGCTCCACGTGTCTCTCACCTCCCTCCTGAAGGCTGGCCTGGGATTGTTCTCACATGGGTGGCAGGAGTCCAAGAGAGAGGAGGCAGGGCCAAATGAACATTTTAACCAACCGTGGCTTGTATCAAGTTTGCTACTACCCCACTGGCCAGAACAGATCACTGTTGGAGAGAACTACTCAAAGCCGTGGAGATAGCACGGTATGACAATCTCAGGCCACTGACACCATCAGTCTGCCACACTGGCCCAAGAAGCTGCACTCTCCACAATTTTCCAGCATTCTGCCCTTTCCCTTGCAAAGAACTGAAGTCCTGAACAAGGAGGGAATCTTGTCTTTTTCCAAGTCTGGATAACAGGGTCAACTCTCTTGAGAAGCATGAGCTTGGTCTGGGTGACACCAGAGTGCAGAACTGAGACCTAAAGATTTGGACTTAAAACACGGGGCAGGGGGGCGGTTGCCAAGAACTGAGGCTGTCCCACAATAGAAAAGGTGCCTTAGAGTGGTACTCCCCATCACCCAGAGTATGTAAGCACAGATCAGACGCTGACTGCGTGGTTGCAGGAGGGATTCTGCCTCTAATTACACTGGATGCAGGGCAGGAAAGCTCCAAGCTTCCTTCTATCTTCACAAATCCAAAAGTTTATAAAAGAATGGGCCAATCGGTGCTGACCCAGAGCTGCGGAATGCTGCTCTCCAACCTCTACTGTCTCTCCCAGTCTGGGCCCAGGCACTGCTGCTGCTGCTAAGTCGCTTCAGTCGTGTCCGACTCTGTGCGACCCCATAGACGGCAGCCCACCAGGCTCCACCGTCCCTGGGATTCTCCAGGCAAGAACACTGGAGTGGGTTGCCATTTCCTTCTCCAATGGCCCCAGGCACGGGGGATCCCAAATGCAAGTCCAGGACAGAGCTTCCCACAGAGAGTGAAAAAATCACAAGAAACAGAAATCTCCCTTCCAGCTCCATGGAAAAGACGGGAGAGGGGAGCCTGGAACAGAAAGTCCCCAGCAAGCCCCAAGGAGTTGGTCTGGCAAAGGAAGAATGTGGATTCTGGCACCAGACACACCTGGTCAGAATCGACCTCAGGTCAATGCTTATTTCTTCCAGCCTCATGCCCGCATCTATAAAGGGATAATGCTGCCGTGCAGGATGGTTGTGAGGGTTACATGAGACAATGCACATGACACTTCCATGAGAGTGAAACGAGATTCAGAGACGATATTTTTTCTTTTCTTTTTGGGCCACAGCAGATAACAGCAAAAGCTGACATGAAGTCTGTGGTCCCTCAGGCCTACTGTGACCCCTTGCCCCTGCGCCTCCCTGCTCATCCAGAGGGGCAGCTCCAACTTCTGGGTCTGGGTGGAAGGATGTGGAATCCTCAGCGGAAGGGCAGGGCCAGGTCAAGGGAAGAGGGCCGCTGGTTAGGACACCCCCCTCACACTTTCCACCCCTCATCGGGTGATCATAACAGGAATGACTGAGCAGCAGGCCCAGAGCTGACTGGAACAGCTCACCAACCGCCTGCCCCCTCCTCCAATTCCGGCCTCCGGGAAGCGCCCCTTCTCTGTGGCAGGAACCTCATTAATGGAGAGAGAGGAGGGGAGGGGAAGGAGAGGGTAGGCAATTGACGGCCTTTTCCACTTTCCGGAGCCTTGGGAGGTTTCTCGGATAATAATAGTAACAGAAACTCGACTTTGGGCAGAGCCTCCGAGTTCTTCCCAAGCCTGCATGGCTTTTCGTGCAGCTGGCTCGAGGCAGAGAGGGGCAGCTGTCCTGCAGTGGCCTTGCTGGCCTGCCGCCCATCCACAGTCACCCCACCTGCCCACCAACACGGGCAATGATGGGCAGACACAGTGAGTGTCCGGCCGGCAGACTCGAGGGTTAGCTGATAGTGAATGAAGGACACACATCCCGACTGACTGATGGAAGCCTGTCTCAGGGACTCACTGACTGGGTGGCTGAGCAGTTAATTGACTGACTGATACGACCTCTAACTGATAGACTCATGGGTTGCCTGACTGACTCTCTGCACTGACAAACTGACCACCTGACTCATCTGCCTGACAGACTCGGGGATTCCCTGACTACACACTGTCTCCCCAGCTAACTGGCTGACAGAGAATGCCTATCTGACAGACTGTTTGCCGGGCTGATCATCTTATCACTGACTAACTCTCACTCATTGATATTATGATTGACCAACTAAACCGATTTAACAATCGACTTGCTGGTGCCTGGCCACTCCATGCCCCTATGGGCCTTTCACACTAACCTTCACAGCAACAGGCAGCAGACAACGGACTGATGGACAGTCAGGCTGACCAAGTCATGACTGACTGACTGCCTGACGGGATGACAACGACTAACGCTCGATTCGCTGGCTGACTTTAAAGCAGGCAGACTCACTCAGTGACAGCCAGCCTGATTCGCTGCCCTGATGGCCTGACCCCCAGCTTGACAACTGTGCTGCTGCCTGGTAGAGCCCAGCTCTGACAGCAAGCTGGCTGGTTGATCATCAACACGGTCCTGGCCCGCTGTGCTAACTGACAGCTGACAGGCTTCCTGGCTATTGGGGTAGGGCATTTTTAGGAATCCTTCTGGGTTCCTTGCTCTTTCTCCTCTTTGGCCCCTTATCTCCCAGCTCAGCTTTTTCACCTCACATTCTTTTTAAATTTTATTTTGTAGGCTATTTTTTTATGCTATTTTATTCCATACAGAGGAATGAAAAGAAAATGAATATCTGTGTGTCACAGGGTTGGAATAGTGGCCCTCCACCTGCTGCAAAACACAGCTACTGGGGAGCTTTTGACAAATGTCCATGCCTGGGCTGCTCCCCCAGAGACACTCAGCTAACTGGCCTAGCATCCCTGCTCTTTTTCCCCTCAGCTTTACTGAGGTATAATTGACAAATAAGAATTGTAACTATTTAAGGTGTATATTTTAAGCTACCCATTAGAGATGTGGATCACCCCTACTTTTCTCCTGCACAGAACTTACCAATAACAAAGCCTTGATGGTGTACACTGTTCAGACTTACGGTTGAAATGCATTCCTCATAGGTTCCTAACTGGCAGGTTTTGTGTAGAAGCTAATGCGGGAGACCTGGGTTTGATTCCTGGGTGGGGAAGATCCCCCTGGAGAAGGAAATGGCAGCCCACTCCAGTGTTCTTGCCTGGAGAATCCCAGGGACGGGGGAGCCTGGTGGGCTGCCGTCCATGGGGTCGCACAGAGTGGGACACAACTGAGCGACTAAGCAGCAGCACAGGGTGTACATGATGCACATATACATTGTGAAATAATTATCGTAATCAGTCCAGTTAACATCTCTACCTCTTTACACAGCTGCCACTTGTGTGTGTGGTGAGCACGCGTGAGATTCACTCTCTAAGCAGATTTCAAGTGTACAGTACAGTAATACTAACCATAATCACCATGCAATATATACTTCCGAACTTGTCCATCCTGCACGACTGAACTTTGTAGCCCTGACAAATGTCTCCCTGTTCCCCGCTCCTCCTAGCCTTTAGTAACCATCCTTCTACTCTGCTTTTCTGAGTTGAACTTTTTTAGATTCCACACATAAACAAGATCATACATTATTCTGTCTTTCTGTGTTTGGCTTATTTTACTTAGTATGACGTTCTTCAAGTTCATCCTTGTTGTCTCAAATGGCAAGATTTCCTTTTTTAAAAAAGCTGAATAATGTTCCACCATATAGGTATACTATAGATTGCACTTTGTTTATCCATTTACCTGTCAATAGACACTTCACCTGTTTGCATGCCTGGGCTATTGTGGACAATGCTGCAATGAACATGGGGGTGCAGTTATCTCTTGGAGACCCTGATAGTATTTTCTCTGGATACATAATCAGAAGCAGGATTGCTGGATCATATGGTAGCTCTATCTTTACTGTTTTGAGGTAACTCCATGCCATTTTCTATAATGGCTATGCCAACTTACATCAGTGCTTTGGAGAAGCACCCCCGTGCCCAGAGTGAGTCTGGTACTGTGGCAGGGTCATGTGTACCTGGGCTAGACCATCATGGTTACTTGGCTTAGCTTCCCTACCTGCAGTGTTAGCGTCCCCTGGGAGTTTGTAGGAAATGCAGACCCTCAGCCCCCACCAGAAGCCCTCTGAATGAGAATCCGCTTGTTAGTAAGACTTCTGGGCGACCCTGTGTGCACATCAACACGTGAGAATCCCTGCCTTAGATGGTTCCTGCCTCCTCTTCCCCAACTGTTCTCCCCTCCCCCCACCAGAGGTAACCTTGTCTCCAGTCTGCTTCATGACCCACTGAACTTGTTGCGGTTTCACCTGAACCATCATGTTTAATTTGCCTGCTTCGGTCCTTCGTATCAGTGAGATCACCCTGTGTATATCCTTCTGCAATGCCTTTTTTGCCTCACATTCTGTTTTAGATTTGTCCACATTGTGTGTCGCTCCGGGCACCTTCATTGTGCACAGCTCTCTGCTGCTCCAGTGTGTGCACACACCACAGTACACTGTACACACACTGAGAATGGACACTCAGATCGTTTCCTGTTGCTGTTATTTGGAGTTGTTGTTGGATGGCTTGTGGCTTGCTCCTACACTCATGCTTAGCCATTTTTTCCAGTGCACTTGTGCCAGATTTTCTCTGTGGGATTGGTAGCCAGTGGGAATGCTGGATATCCAGTAGGATATGCAGCTGCCTGGCTTGTTCAGTAATGTCGGATGCCCTGCTTACCCTCTCCCTCTGCCCACAGCCTTCTCCTCCTTTAGGCCCGCCTCCTTCCTCCCCAGGGAGCAGAACAGCAGAACCTCTTCGGTAGCTGCTGCTTCCTACACTGGGGCCACTCTGTTCCCCTGAGGTCAGGCATCTGGGATGTCTTTTACCCCCTGCCTCTTCTCTTCCCTTCTCTTCTGTCTTGGCAGCCCAGGTAGCTCGGGGCAAGGCAAGTCTGGATTTTCCTGACTCCAGCCTGGCCTCAGGCAGAGGAACTGCCAGAAGTTTGAGGGACTTGGGAGCTGAAAAGAGGAAAAAATCAGGCTTTCCTGATGGCTCAGTGTTAAAGAATCCACCTACAATGCAGGAGCTGAAGGAGACATGGGTTGATCCCCGGGTCGGGAAGATCCCCTGGAGGAGGAAATGGCAACACATTCCAGTATTCTTGCCTGGGGAATCCCATGGAAAGAAGAGCCTGGCGGGCTACAGTCCAAAGGGTCACCAGGAGTCAGACATGACTGAGCAACTGAGCATGCACGCAAGAGAGAAAGTCAGGTCAGTGTTCTCCAGAGAAACTGAACCTATAGGACATATAGATACAGTTACAAAAGGAGAGGAAGTGGCTCATGTGGTTATGGAGACCGAGAAGCTCCACAATCTGCTGCCTGAAAATTAGGAAACCAGGAGAGCTGGTGGTGTGATCCTGAGGTCTGAGAAGGGGGAATGCTAGTGTAAGTCCCAAAGTCTGAAGGCCTGGGAACCAGGAACTCTTGATATCCAAGGGCAGGAAAGATGGACACCCCAGCTTAAGGAAAGAGAGACAAAATTCGTAATTTCTCCACGGTTTTTTTTTGTTCTATGTGTGCCCTCAACAGTTTGGATGATGTCTGCTCATATTAGAGGGTGATCTTCTTTACCCAGTCTCCTGATTCAAATGCTGATCTCCTCTGTAAACACACTGAGGGATGCCCCAGAAACACTGTTTCACCAGCTATTCTGAGCATCTCTTAGCCAGTCAGGTTGACATAAAATTAAGTATCACAAGTGCATAACCACGAAAGGCAGTAACACAAGTTTATTGAAGGTACTTGAACAGGGCTGCTAGAGAAGGGAAGCCCTTCACAGCCTGAGACCACCGAAAGTTTGTGGCAAGGGGAGCGGGAGAGAACAAGGGAACTCCAGGGGAGAAAGGGAGACAAGAGAGGGGCTTATGTGTCTGGGTGTGTCACTGTGTAGCTTAAGAGAGTCTCTGGGTCAGAGAGCTCTGTTCTACCAAGGATCAACAGCTGTGGGGTGAGGTTTTGTGAGGACAAAGCTAGTTAGATAGAGCCTAAATAGTTAAATATCTGATCATTTGGGCTATTCTTTAAACTATTGGATGTGTAACAATTTGAGATCAGGGCTGGAAGGCTTTTGAGTTAACAGATCTCAGCCTGCAGTGAAGAGATAGATAACCTAGGGGCCAATCCACAGAGGTCATCTTTGGCTCATTTATATATATATATAACAAGGACACCAGGAGACAGCCAAATGAAGGCCTCTTTTAGTCTAGAACCACAGGCCCGACCAAGTTCAGGGTGAGTCGGAGATGAGTCACACAGCCTGACAAGCCTCTATTTGCATTGCTATAAAAATAGTTTATAAGAAGCAGCATGTACAGTATTCCCTCCTTTTGCTGCAAACGCCTCCTAGGCACCCGGCCCTGTGCTGGTTCCCGTGTCTGCCTCCTGAGGCCCTGGGACCACTGGGCACTATCCAGGGTTGCAGCCAGAGCCTGAAAGGGCTTTACCAGCCTCAGCCCATCCACAGCCCCTCAAAACCTCTACTGGCCTCCTCTCACTTACAAACCGCAATCTTCCCAAGTGTTGTCCATGCAAATGCCCTTTCCAGAGAGGCATCCAGGCAGAAAGGGAAGGAAATTTGGGGTCAGTTGTGCAATGTTAGCAACAGCAAACACGAGTGGAGCATTTCCCGCATAACAGACACCCCATCAAGCATTTCCTCCACACATTGTCTCCCTTTGTCTCCGCAACAGACTTCAATTGAATTAGGTCCTATGCTATGCATGTACTGGAGAAGGTGATGGCACCCCACTCCAGTACTCTTGCCTGGAAAATCCCATAGATGGAGGAGCCTGTAGGCTGCAGTCCATGGGGTCGCGAAGAGTCGGACACGACTGAGAGACTTCACTTTCACTTTTCACTTTCATGCATTGGAGATGGAAATGGCAACCCACTCCAGTGTTCTTGCCTGGAGAATCCCAGGGACGGAGGAGCCTGGTGGACTGCTGTCTATGGGGTCACACAGAGTCAGACACGACTGAAGCGACTTAGCAGCAGCAGCAGCAGCAGCTGTGCATGTACAGGGACACGTGTGTGTTCATATACAGAAGGTAGCATGCTGTGTGTGCAATTGTGCACCTTGATTTTTTTTCTCAACAATATACCGTGTAGATTATTCCATTTCATTACATACAGAGCATTCCAGTGTATGGCTGTACCATAATTTCGCAAACAAACCTCTCTTGATGGAGATTTAGACTTCTTCCAATATTCATTTTACTCAGTTCATTTTTTTTTTTTTTTGCAAAAATCTCTAGAAGTTGAACCTCAGCATCACTTTACGTATCTCAAGGAATGGAAGCCACTGGGGTAGGATCCAGGTGGGAGGGAAATTCAGATTGTGATTCTTGGAGGAGGAAGGGATGAGAAAGAGAGGGGGCTGGGAGGGCAGAGAGGAGGGAGAGCTGGTGAAGCAGTCCCATTTCTGGAGGCACCAGGGAGGAGCCAGGGCTGGGCAGAGCTGTGGGCTGCATCCGCAGGGATGTTCTTGGGCTGTGCAGGTAGCGGCATCGAGGAAGCAGTGGTGGAAGGCATTTGTCCTGCGTGTGTTTCCATCTCCCCAATGTCTGCTCCAAATTGCCCTGCTTTGCCTCTCACTGTACCGTCTCCCCCTGCCCCTGCTGCCCTCAGCCTGGGAAAATCCAGTCAGAATTAATAAAAGCAGCAGATTGCTTAGAGACAAAGGGCGAGGGATGGAGAAGGTTTGGGGGCCTGATATTTCCCTCATGTGCAATAATCTGGTGGCGAGATCTTTTCCTCTTTTCTGGAGCCTTTATTAGTATTAGCTCCTAATGCATAATTACCTGACAAGCCCAGGGGTCTAATACTCAGGCCTCCGCCCCCTCTCCTCTCCCCTGGGCCAGACTACCTGCTCCCCAGGGTCCTAGGAGGGCAGAGACGCAGGTGGAGGAGGCAGGGCTGGCTCTACTCACACAAGTGGGGCCATTCTGGTTGACTTTGTTCCTAAGCTTCTAGCCTCCCACTGACCTTGAGCATTTCACTACTGCCCACAACCCCAGAGGGCTGGAGTCTGCTGGGATCCATGGGGTCCAGGCTCGGCTGGGGTGCTGCGGGAGAAGTCAGCGTCAGACTCAGCTGGGCTGCCCATCCCTTTCAGTCCTTTTGGCTGCTGAAGTGGTCATCATGTGGTCATGGGGTTGTGACCAGCCCAGCTTGGGGGTGGCTATGAGCTCTGACTGGCCCACCTCCCTGCAGGGAAACTGCTACCACATCCTCCTGACTCTGACCACTAGAAGCCTCTCAGACCTAGGAAAGGGCTGGGGAACAGGTGGGTACTGTCCTCTCCTCTGGTGATAGAAAACTTGTCCCTCTAGACCAGAGCTTCAGCTCTGCTGAGGAGTTGTTCTGAGGTGATGGGCTTGGTTGATTTTGGCAACTGACTTGCCAACTCTGGCCTCAGTTTCCCCAGGGGGACAATAAGGATGCCACCTGGAGCTCCTCACCTGCTGCTTTATATTCTGAGTCTGGTGCAGGTATCAGGAGTGCCAGAGTTGGGGGAAACAAAGTCTGAGTACATGAAAGACCATGGACAGGAGGGTTTTGAGAACCCCACTCCCCTGGATCCCAACATTAATTGCCAGGAGCTACACTGGCTGATGGAGAAGGCAATGGCACCCCACTCCAGTACTGTTGCCTGGAAAATCCCATGGACGGAGGAGCCTGGTGGGCTGCAGTCCATGGGGTCGCTGAGGGTCGGACATGACTAAGCGACTTCACTTTCACTTTTCACTTTCACGCATTGGAGAAGGAAATGGCAACCCACTCCAGTGTTCTTGCCTGGAGAATTCCAGGGACGGGGGAGCCTGGTGGGCTGCTGTCTATGGGGTCGCACAGAGTCAGACACGACTGAAGCGACTTAGCAGCAGCACACTAGCTGAGTTCTGGCTTGAAGCAGGGTAAATCAAAAGTTTGCACCTCATTATTTCCTCCCTCCCAACAAGTTCCCTCCTGCCACAGGGCTTTTGCACATGCTGCTCTCCCCACTAGGACTGATCTTCTCTTCATCCTTTTTTCCTACTCCTCCTTTAGAACTCAGCCCAGAAATCGTTTCCTCCAGGAAGCCTTCCCTGACTTCCCCACTGAAGTCAGATTCATGGTGGCCCATATGTCTCTTTTCACAGTGATTCTGAGTCAATAAAATCAAGGGCACAAAAAGATGACTGTATTTTTCTGTAGCTAAGCCTAATTCCCACTACAAATGCCCGTCCTACCAGGAGTCTGAAATGTAGCATGGAAGTTCAGGGTGATTTGTTTGCCCTTCTGTTCTGTCAAAATCCAGCAAGGGCTTGGGATGGGGGAATGGAGGGTGGGTCCCCCAATGCTCCAAGGTCAGAGAAGGACTGTCATCTGTCCACCTGTCACATCCTCGTTCCGGTGCCATCTCAGCCTCTGCCACCCCAACCATGGTTATTACATCACAGCAGCCAGACCCCATGACCCTTGCAAGGCCCCTGCCACTCCCCACACTGCCCTGTCCCATGCAATGCCAGGCAGAGGAAGATTCAGGGGTCCCACCAGGAGGCTGGGGGTGGGGAGGGCAGGTACAGGTCCTCTCTGCCCTGTGAGTTCCCACATGGGGTGGGGGTAGGAGAGACAGGAAAGCAGAAGCAGGACCTGTCTCAGGGACCCACCAATTCCTGTCCTGCCCTTTCACTCTCCTCCCCTCCTCCTTACCAGGCGTGGAGACCCTTGGTGGAATCCAGGGAGAGGGTGGGGCGCCGTCTAGCAAAGGTCTCCAGCTACACCTATAATTTGCTGCTTCTGCCCCAAGTTTTTCAGGAATTGACTTTGTTCTGCTGCATCATCTTGGTGGTCAAAGGTGGGGAGGGAAGGGGAAACCAGAAACACGAGAGAGAGATCAGCCATATTAAGCA
Organism: Bos grunniens; assembly: GCF_055505025.1. Lineage (NCBI taxonomy): Eukaryota > Metazoa > Chordata > Mammalia > Artiodactyla > Bovidae > Bos > Bos grunniens. The sequence continues at coordinate 19,048,325 of NC_141192.1, forward strand.
CATGAGAGGCAGAACAAACAGCTTAGTGATTACAGTAAGTGGGGGTTCTGGAGTCAGATGGCCTGGGTGCAAATCCCGCTCAGCTGCCTGCCAGCTGTGCAACCTCAGGCAAGTTACTTCACCTCTCTGGTCTTCTGTTTCCTCTTCCATAGACAGAGACATGGACAGTGATTGCCATGCTATGCTATGCTATGCTAAGTCACTTCAGTCGTGTCCAACTCTGTGTGACCCCAGAGATGGCAGCACACCAGGCTCCATGGTCCCTGGGATTCTCCAGGCAAGAACACTGGAGTGGGTTGCCATTCCCTTCTCCAATGCATGAAAGTGAAAAGAGAAAGTGAAGTCGCTCAGTCGTGTCCGACTCCTAGCGACCCCATGGACTGCAGCCCACCAGGCTCCTCCGTCCATGGGATTTTCGAGGCAAGTGTGCTGGAGTGGGGTGCCATTGCCATAGGCATGATTAAACAAGGCTTGGCACAGTGTCTGGCATGTAGGAAACCCTCAGAAATTATTGTTATTCCCTCAAAAACTGTCCCCAGACCCCCTAGATAAAACTCCAGTGTTTGATGAGTATTTGATTAATGTCTGTCTCTCCTGTATCTTGTCACACTGCAGGCTCCAACAGGGCAGGGACAGGATTGCTTGTTGGATTGCTTGCTGGTCCAGGGGTCATAGCTGTGCAGCTTCAGTGCCAACAGTCTGTGGATCCTGTTTCTATTTGCATCCCTGCCAGCTCTGCACATGCCTGACCATGACCTTGCCCATCCATCCTGCTCATGCCTCTTACAGGAAGCTTTCCCTGATGCTCTCATTTAGATAACTCTTCCCTGACTAACACCCACCCCAGGTCCCCATAGCCCCCATTGAGAGCATGGCTCCACCTTCCACACCCAGAAAGAGTCCCTTGAGATCAGGAACCCTGTCCAGATTACCACTGTCTCCCAGGCTGAGCCCAGCTGAGGGGCTCCAGGTAAAGCTGACCTCATTTCTCTTTAGTTTATTTGAGCCCCACAGCAGCTCAGAGAAGAAGACAAAGCGGGTCCTATCCCCATGTTGTTGTTGGAACTAATGCTCAGGGAGATTAAGTGACTTTGTCAATATCACACAGGTGGGGCAGGGGTGGTGATGGGGATTGGGTCTGGGGGTTGGGCTGAATTCCTGCGGGCCTACCTTGTGCACCAGAGAAGGCAATGGCACCCCACTCCAGTACTCTTGCTTGGAAATTTCCATGGACGGAGGAGCCTGGTAGGCTACAGTCCCTGGGGTTGCTAAGAATCAGACACGACTGAGTGACTTCACTTTCTCTTTTCACTTTTATGCGTTGGAGAAGGAAATGGCAACCCACTCTGGTGTTCTTGGCTGGAGAATCCCAGGGATGGCAGAGCCTGGCGGGCTGCCATCTATGGGGTCGCAGAGTCGGACACGACTGAAGCGACTTAGCAGCTTAGCAGCAGCAGCACCTCATGCACATCTCCCTCACCCCTCGCCTTCCTCAGCCTTCACCATGATGGCAATCAGACGCTGAAGGCCCAGGGAGGAGAAGGGATTCATCAAGGCCACACAGCAAGCCCTGGGCCAAGCCCTGGGCTTGGGGCCACCAGGAGTCAGGAGTCCCAAAGGCTCTTGTCTCTGAGACCATGATCTCAGGGTCCTGTGTGGACCTTCCCTCTTTGGGCAACCAGGAGCCAGGATGCAAAGTTTCAAGCCAGAACCTCAGTCCCACGAGGGTCCAGGCCGCCTGCTGCTTGCCGCTGGACTGAAAGATAGCTCATGCTGCCCCTGGCTGGGCTGACCTAGATCAGCAGACCATAACTCACCCCAATAAAAATTACCTAAACTCACCAGCTGCTGCCTGCCCAGTCCCCTAAGCACAGCCACTGAGCCCCACTCGGGCCCAGGCCCTCAACTCAGCAGGAGCTGGGGACACAAAGAGAACCAAGCGCCTTGGGCGGGGACCATGGCCTGAAACGGGAGGCACACCTTTCCTGTCCGTCCTGGAGCCAGGAAGCTGTCATCTGTCTCATTTCATCCTCCCAGTAACCAGAAGGTGTACATTATTGGTCTTATTTTTCTGAGAACAAACTTAATGCTCAGAGAGGTAAAGTGATTCACCTCAGCTCACATAGCAAGCAAAGGGCAAGAACGATGCTTGTGTGTCTGACCCCACAGTGGGTGCTGCTTTCATGGTCTGCACTGTGCCTCTGAATGTTCTGGAAATCCTGCTTAGACCCCCTTCCCCCAGGTCTGATAATGGAGCTCCCACGTGTGCTGGCTATTTGTCGAGTAAGGAATGCACAAACGAACGAGCAGATGGTGGGAACTCTGGGCCCAGTGGTGGGTGGTGTGATTCTAGGAAATAGACTGTAGTCAGCTGGGCTGCTTCCCAGTGAAGGTCACCCAGTAAACTCTCTGGACAAGCCATCTACAGATGTCAAGGCAGAGGCTGTGCCCAACATTCCCAGCAGATGGCTGGCAATTACTTACTTTCATACCTCCCGTGATGGGGAATTCCTTCCCAACTCCCTCACAAGCAGCCCATTTTATCCTGGACACACAGACAGTATGGGAGGTCTTATTTAGCTCAAGCTGAAACTAGCCTCCTTGTCAATTCCATCCCATGCCCTTAGCTTTGCCCTTGGAGCCACCCTGAACATAGCTGTCCCTTCTCCCACACATCGTCCTTCAGTTGGGTGAAGAGCTTGTGATCTGGGCCCGAGTGCGTGAGTATGATTTCTGTATCGAATACTTCCTAGAAGAGTGGCCTTAAGTCAGTTATCTTTCCTCGATAAGCCTCAGTTTCATCTCCCACAAAATGCATATTTTTACAAAAGGATCTTCAAAGAATGTTCCAGGCCCAGGAGCTCCTCAATACCAGATTTCTAGACTTCCCTAGTGGCACAGCAGATGGGAACCCACCTGCCAGGGCAGGGGACACGAGTTTTATCCCTAGACCAGGAAGACTCCACATGCTGCAGAATAATAACTCCTGAAGCCTGTGCACCCAGCGCCTATGCTCTGCCGCAGGAGAAGCCACCACAGTGAAAAGCCCATGCACTGCAGTGAAGAGCAGCCGCCACTCGTGGCAACTAGAGAAAGCCCACACAAAGCAATGAAGACCCAGCACAGCCAAAAGTAAAAAGTGTAACTCAAAAAAAAATACCAGATTTCCTTCGCTATATGTAAGAGGGCATGGCAGAAGCTGGCCCCAACCCATCAGTATCCTGCTACCCTTTTTTAGAGGGCAGTGGGGAGCCACGGAAGGCTTTAGAGCAGGGGCACGGGCTGACTTGATCTCCATCTGTTAGACTCTCACTCAGGGATAGAGGAGCTCAGATGGGGCAAAAGCTCTGTGATCAGGAGCCAGAAGAGACTTCCCTGAAAGTCTGAGGAGACCCAGAGCTCACTGACGTTGGCATGGCTCCTGAATGGTTGCCCTGGCAATGCCTCATGCTCCAAGGCAGCTCTGTCTTTAGTATCAGATTCTGTCTGCATTTGCTTTCTGGTGAAAGACTGAGTCATACTAGCCACACCAGTATGTCCAGAATGTGTCTAGCCAGCAGCCCATGAGCCATCTCCTCCCAAGAGGCTGGAGCGGACAGGCCAAGAGCCCAGCAGTAGGCAGGGCAAGGCAGGGCAGAAACCCCTTTCTAGACGCCCAGAGAGATGCAAGACTCAGCTCCCAAGGGGATCTATCCCAGACAATCAGAGAGAGACACCTTTTGTTCACAGGGGATCAGAAGGAAAGAGAGAGGGACAGAGGTATACATCTCCTGGCTGAAGCCAGAGTCCGGATAGCTTGGTCTCAGTCCTAGCTTTCAAGTAGCTTTCAGCAGGTTGCTTAATTTCTGTGCGCTTCAGTTCCTGTATCTATGTTATTTCTTCGTCTATCATCTATATCTATCTATCTACCTATCTGATTAAAAGCCCTTATTGATCTCAAGGGATTGTCATTATCATCAAATAGGAGAATAGATTGAAACTGTCAAGTCCTTTACCTGAAAATGGTGTTGTAATCACTGTGCATTTGTATTTGGAGAGAGTCCCAGATAGCGTTTCAGTGAGATGTGGGGTCTTGGGGAATGCCCTCCCCTGTCTGAGCCTCAGTTTCCCTGCCTCCACAGATGCTCTCTGAGGCTCCTCCAGCTCCGAAACACCAGGCAGTGGGCTCTTCTGTGGGAAAATGAACGTGCTGACAGGCCCTCTGAGTCTGCAACATGATCTCCTGTCTCGGGGGATGCAGGCTCCCTGCCGGCGCAGCCGGTGATTAACACACCCTGAGTGGGGCTCCTGACCCGCTGTCACGGACATCAGGGTAAGTGCCCGTCCACAGGCTGAGGGCCCCGCTGATGAATAAATAATAACAGCAGTGAAGTAATGGGATCCGGGGGGGCCTCTTAGGATAATGGAGCGACAGACAACGTGGCGTCGAGCCCCTGGGACCAGAGCTGCCGGATGAGCTGGCAGGACGGGTGGCAGGAACACGGCTGTATGCACGTCCTAGCAATTGTCTGCTGACCATGAGAGTGACAACCCCCTGGCCAGTCCCAGGTGACTCTGTGGCACTGTGGTTCACGTCACAGCCGTGAGTGCAGGCTTTGGGAGCACGCAGACCTGGTGTCCCTCTGCCTAGCTGAGCCTCGGCTGTTTCCACATTTGCACAATGGGATAAGGAGGGGTGGGACTGAGAAGGATTGTGAGGAGTTCACACGCACCAGTGCATCGTGAGCTCCCACTAGCGCTGGAGCCACTGTCCTGGGAATGATCACGCTCCATTCGGCTCACTGAATCCTTAACTCAAAACTACCCTGCGGACCAGGCAGGGCAGGGAAGGGGTGCGTCCTGCTTTGGGCTCAGCTGCCTGCTGGGCTCTTCGGTGACACTGGGGAGTCAGTTTGTGTCCTGGAGGATCTCACAATCAAGAGGGAGGTGAGGCAAAGAGTGGGCCTAAGTGATAAACACAATGAGACATCACTATTCACTACAACGTGGGCTTCCCAGACGGTGCTAGTGGTAAAGAACCCGCCTGCCAATGCAAGAGACGTAGAGACGCGGGTTCAATCCCTGGGTTGGGAAGATCCCCTGGAGGAGGGCATGGCTACCCACTCCAGTACTCTTGCCTGGAGGATCCCATGGACAGAGGAGCCTGGCGGGCTACAGTCCATGGGGTCACAAAGAGTTGAAGACAACTGAAGATATGTAGCATGTGCGCATACGCTACAACAACCCAATGGAAAAGGCTGACAAAACCTTTTGTGTTGGTAAGGATATGGGTCACCTGGAAATCACACACTGCTAGTGAAAATATAAGATGGTACAATCACTGCAGAAAAGGTGTGACAATTTCTCCTAAGTACAAACATATAAACTGTCCTTGACCCAGCAGTTCCACCCCTAAGCGTTAGCCAAGAAAAAAGCAGGCACATGTCTACACAGAGACTTGTACACAAACATTTATCATAACTTTCCTTAAAATGGCCAAAGCCTAAAAACACTGCAAATGCCTATTGACAGGTGAAGGGATCAATGCATTGAAGTGTATCTATGCACTGGGATACTACAAAGCTACCGATACATGAAACAACACCGATTAACCTCAGAGATGTTATGCCAAGCGAAAGGATTCAGATACAAAAGAATATATATGCATGATGTTACTTCCATGGAATCCTAAAAAAGCGAAATCTAGTCACTAGTGACAGAAAGTAGATCAGAGGTTGCTTTCTGGGGCCGGGTTAGGGTGAGAAGACTGCAAAGGGCAAGAGAGGACTCTCTGGGGAAATAGAAATATTCTCTATCTGGACTGTAGTATGGTTACATGAGCACATACATTTGTCAAAATTCATAGAACTCCACCGTTTTCTGGGTGTATTTTATTATATATAAATTTCACTTCCCAAAAATACTGATCAGAAGCCAAATCAAAGCACAACACAAGCACCAAAACACAAAATCACCAACCAGAGTAATTCAAACAGCTGCTGCTGCTGCTGCCAAGTCACTTCAGTCGTGTCCGACTCTGCGACCCCATAGACGGCAGCCCACCAGGCTCCCCCGTCCCTGGGATTCTCCAGGCAAGAACACTGGAGTGGGTTAAAGTTTCCTTCTCCAATGCATGAAAGTGAAAAGTCAAAGTGAAGTCACTCAGTCGTGTCCAACTCTTGGTGACCCCATGGACTGCAGCCTACCAGGCCCCTCCGTCCATGGGATTTTCCAGGCAAGAGTATCGGAGGGGGTGCCATTGCCTTCTCCGAATTCAAACAGCTGGCATTCCCCAAAGAAAATATGACCAAAGAGTGGCCAACTAGAAACCCCCATACAAGCAAACCATTGGGCGTAAGGTTGGAGGCTGGCTTAGAGGCAGGGAGGGGCTGTGCCCTCTCTGAGCTAGCTAAGCCATGGTGGTGGAGAGAAAGCCCTCCTCATGGGTCAGTCTTCTGTCCCCTCCTCTCCAGGAGTGCTCATCCAGACACAGACCAGTGAGCTTGGGGCTGACAATAGTCCACACAACTTGTTTATGAAAATTCAAAAAGGCTCCTCAGCCGAGGTCTGAGCTTGGCAAGATGATGGTGCCTTTGTGCAAAGAAAAAGATTCCCCTTCCTCCAAGTAGACACAGTTCCTTCCCACTTAGTGCTCAGAGTGTGGACTGGATTTCAGCCCTCATTTGCCCCTTGGTCCAGGCCTTTGTACGCAACTCTTCCTGGAGACTTTGGACTGAGCTGCCATCCTGGAAACTACTCTGTTCTGTCTGCCCTTGAGCAAGCCACTGCCTCTCTTTGGCCTCAGCTTCCGCATTTGGCAAATGGGACTAAACAGTTGTGAAGACTTAATGAAATGAGAGAAAGGAAGTCGCTTTGAAAAGTATGGTATGCGTGATGAGTGCCAGTGCCTCTCTAGTTCACTGGATGGATGGATGGATGGACTGAACAGATGGATGGATTGCTGAATAGGTGGGTGGATGGATAGATGGATAGACAGATGGCAGTTCAGTTCAGTTCAGTCACTCAGTTGTGTCTGACTCTTTGTGACCCCATGGATGGCAGCACGCCAGGCTTCCCTGTCCTCCACCAACTCCCAGAGTTTGCTCAAACTGACCCATTGGAAAAGACCCTGATGCTGGGAAAGATTGAAGGCAGGAGGAGAAGGGGACAACAGAGGATGAGATGGTTGGGTGGCATCACCGACTCGATGGACATAGGTTTGGACATGGACATGAGACAGATGACAAGATAATCTTTAAATTCTATTTCCAGGTCTCTATACTATCTGGGGCAATGAAAGGCAGAGAGAGAGATTTGGGGCCCACACACCAGTGTCTTCTGACTTCTCTTTTGGCACTTCCACCCCACCTCACTGCAACCATTCCCAAATATGTCAATCCCTGGCTTATGGCCATTTGGACTGCCATGGGCAGTCCTCCTATTCAGGCAGGTGGAGTTTGGCATGTGAATTGTAGGAATTGAAGAAATAAGCCTGCTCCTCCCCTGGCTGGGGCCCCTCTTCCATGGGTAGAGGGTCCTGGCTAAGGAGTTTCCTTTTCTAGGCCCTGATCTATAATGAGATACTGATTATTCTTGCCTCTTAGTCTCTTTCTTGGATGGACAGAGATGAGACAATTAAAAGTCATGTTCCCAGCCGCCCTGGAGAGATTCAATGAATAATAACAGACTTCCAGCTGCAGTCTGGCTCAAACCTTGGGAACAGCCAGCTCCGAAAAGGCTTACAAGGGCCCAATGGAATGACTTAATTTTCTGGAGAACAATGGCCAGGAAGGAGCAGAGGGCTGGCCCTCCCCTTAACAGGCAGGGTGCTGAGTGCCTCCTAAGGCGGGGGTGGCTACTGTTCTCCAGCTCTCCCAGCCTGCTGTCTGGTGCCGGGCTGGACTAGCAGGAGCAGGGGATGCAGACAGCAGGGACTCTATAGGCAGAGCAGGGCCACATCCCAGCTCTGGCGCTGCCTGAGCTGTGCAGCCTCAGGATGAGTCTGAGCCTCTCTGACCTGCTTTTCTGCATGTGTGAGTTGGGGTGAAGATGAAGTGACCCTCCCAGGCCCACTCCACCTAAGCATAGGTGAGATGCCCTGATCTATCTGGAAGAAGCCCGTTTCATGCTTCTCAGTGTCACAGGAGTGAAATCAGAGGGGAGAAGTAGCTCACCCAAGGTCCCTGGGCCCTGGAACTCAGGTCTCAGGACTCCCCTAGCTGGAATCTCAGCCTGGTAGAGCTCCGTTGCCCTTGTAGGCTCCACCCATGTGCCTGTCCTTGGGGAGCTTTCCTGAGACCCTAGACTAGATGAAGTGCCTCTGCCCCATCCTCCACGGATGCTGGGACACATCTCACATGAACTAAATCTTCCCTTGAACATCTGTGCTCCAGGAAATGGGGCATCCCCCAAGGGCATTTTGCAGGTACCCCAGTGCCTGTGCCTACTAAATACTAACTGAACTAAACTGAACTGCTCTTTATAATACCCCCACCCCCAGCCTTTCAGCTCCCAAGGTGGGGCAGGAGCTCCTGCCCTAGAGAGTAGGGCAGAGGAGTGGTCAGAAGTGCCTGCAGGCAGGCTATGGAAGGATCGCCTTCCAGGTGGACGCGATCACAGCCCAGCCCTAACTCTAGCTCTGCCCAGGCTGCACTGGTCCCCACTGACCAGCCAGCTGGTGTGCTTACTGGGAAGTACAAAAATAACTGCGTGCTAGAGCCCATGGCAGCAAGGTGAAGATGGATGGAGAGCTGGGAGAGTGATGAGCTAATTAGGGGAGGTGAGTAATGAGCTGACTCCAGGTGTTTACTTAGTGAGCTGGAGTCTGGGGGCTGAGGACAGGCCTGTGTATCAGTCTCAGCGTGGCACATGGCTGAGGCACCAGACTCCCCTGCCCCTGTCTCTGCCCTGAGCTAGGGGACCACCTTCCCGAGGCCCCTCTGGCTCGGGAAACATGTCAGGGAACCGCGCCACCTCCTGTGGAGGCCAAGTGTCCGGGCCTCATCTCCCATCAACTCCTATCTCCTCCTTCCTTACCCCATTCCTCATCCCCTGGACCTGGGCCTCCAGGGTAGGGGAGAATTTTCTGAACATCCAGAGTCCTTGATTTCAGGCCCTCTGTCAGAATTCAGCCAGCAGAGCACTTGAAGGCTTGCCAAGACATACAAGCAAAACCACATCAGACCCCAGACACCCCTCATGTCAGGCAGATCAGAGACGGTGATATCCACTCCAGAGACAGGAGAAGTTGAAGCCCAGACAGCACGTGAAGAGACTGGGATACAAACCTGGATCTCCTGACTCCCAGGCCCAAGATTTTTCCTCCTCTGAGCTCTGCTGCCACATTACCTGCCCATGTAGGGGCAGCAGTCTCCCCATTTGCACAATAGAGGGTCTCCTCACCCTTCCTGTCACCCACTCCTCAATGATGTGGCCTAGGAGAGGACTGTCAAGAAGGACAGGGTCACACTCATTACATAGGTCCATCCAGAGCCTTTTCCCCAGACGTCCTGGTACCCAGTCATCCAATGTTGCACCTTCCACGACCTTGATCAACCAGCTGAGCTATTTGCCACTGCCCAAGAATCCATGTTTATGTGTATCACAGCCTGTCTCCCTCCCACAAGTAGATGGGCACCTGCACCACACACAAATCTGCCCACACAACACTGTCCCTCAGGCCCGTTGAGTGGGGCTGTAGTGCAGGGCCAGCACTGACTTATGGCATTGATCCGGATTTCTTCTCATCGATCAACTGGTCTTAGAAATCGCCATTTGCAAACAAGTCTGAGTTGAGCGAAGCACATTTTTAGTGCAGTGGAAGTGTGGGCCACCTTGTCGTGCAATTTCTTGGGCATCTTAGTACGTGTGATGCTCCTGCAAGCCAGAGGATTCACCACCCCACTGACTAGCCACGAGCTCCTGTGGCTGGCTGACTGACGGGTGTTTAGCTTTGTTTAGCTTTCTAAGGCCAGTCTGGCATTTTGGGTTCTCCTGGAAACAGAACCCAGGGAAAATCTTTCTTAGAGGTGGTTTGGGGGAAGGTGGTCCCAGGGAGCAGGTGGAAGGAACAGAATGAGCAAATCAGGAAAGGATGGAGCTGATAAATTGTATGTGATCAAATTGGCAACTGCTACACATAACTGGGGCTCCATCTGAGAAGCCTTATGAAATGGTTCACAGTTGTCCCAGAGTGCAATAAACACAAGGAATGTTTATCCATCAGCTCCCAACTCCCACTGGCCATAGGTTTCCCTACATGTGTTAACTTCCCCTTAAACACACACATGCAATTGCATATGCAGGAGGGCCATGTGGGTTTCTGCAGGCGTCCTATGCGTGGTGAGTGGCATTGCTCATACCTGGAGTAAGGGGATCATTCTTCAGCTTGCACCTGAGGGAAGCTGGCCAAACCTCTGCAAAACAGATCAGCCCAGCAGTGACCGGAGTGAGAAATGTGGCTGAGTGAATTAAAGTGTGTACATAAATGCCTGTTTCAAGGTATGGAGGCAGAACTCAAACTAGACACTTTCGATGTAAACAAAGGCTGAGGGGCTGACATCAACCTCAGTCAAACCCCAGGCCTTCCTTGGGCCAGCCACCCACTGTGACCATGCCACCTCCATGCAAAGAAGCCCCAAGAGTTACTAAAGATTAGAGGAGGATAACCAGAGGCTGACCAGAGGGTCTGCACTCACCCTGGGGTAGGCACAGGGAACAGTAGTGAAGCCCACGGGGAGGGACCCCTGTCTGCCTTTGAAAAATGGTCCTCTTGTACTTGTCTCACAGTAATGAATGGAACCTGGTCAGGAGCCGCTAGTGAGGCCTGCACACATCAGCTATGACTCCAGGAGACGCCCAGAAAGGCTTTTCCATCTGCCAAAGCAGACTTGTTCTATTGGCATAATTAACCTACTCTAATGGAGCGAGCCCACAGTTCACTGTGAGGAGGGATCCCAGGGCTGCTGGGGCCCAGGGAAGATGCCTGGACTGCACCTTGCTCTCCCCACACCGGTATCCCCCTGACTCATGGCCTCTGTCCAGCCTGGGCCACACTAGGAGTTCCTGGTGGGGAGGGGAGCAGCGAGCATCCTAGGGCATCTTGGGCATGGCCCAGAAATCCCATTCACCCCTTTCCTCAACTCTGATGAACATTGGATGGGAAATTCTTTCTCATTCTAGCCTAAATGTGCTCATGACATCTCTGGCTCAGAACCCAGAGAATTTTATATTTTCTGGAGTATTAGGGTAGAATGAATCTTAGCCCCACATCCTTCCCTCCTGACCCTCCTGGAAATGAAGGCACTGGGGCACAGTGTGGCTCTTGGAGTTCACGATAAAAGCCAGCTCTCGCAGACATCCAGAACTGACCACACACTCAGCTACTCAGGCTTCTTGGAGCATAGACCCGGAGGCAACAGACCAGGGTACAAGTCTGGGTTCTAAGTAACCCTGATCAAGTTCCTGCACCTCCCTGAGTCTCCATCTTCTTAGCTGTGTTGGGAGATGAACACGATTATCTCACAGGGTTGTCACCAAAAGGAGAGCTTAGATATGAAAAGTGCCGGGAACTCAGTGAATGATGCCTATTACCATGATAACAGGATGGAGACAGCCGATGGGGCTATCCTGCTGGCCACAGAATGGTACCCAAGGCCCACAGCTGAGAAGAGAGATCAGAAAAGGCCCATGTTCTGAGGCCAGAACCTGCAGCAGGGAACCTGCTCCCAAAGGGCCCTTCACAACATGGCTGGACAGTAGACCCTCCACTGCTAAACCACCACCCACGTCAGAGGAGAGGGGGATCTAAAAAGAAGGGGTGTGTTTTCCCTCCCAGATGCCAAAGATGAGGCAGACAAGACTAATACTGAATTAAATGGGAGCTACAGGTTTCAAATGAACAGAACTGGCTTTTAAATAACAGGAGTGAGACTATTTAATAATCAAGTCAGGAGGGTGCGGTTAATGGAGCTCGCTACTCTGGGCTGGGGTGTAAGAGAGCACAGTCAGTTATTGCAGAAAAAGATTAAACCATTTCGTGTTCCTATCCCCATGAGCTGAGACTCCTCACTTAACATCATTATCATTTATCAATTAATGAATCTGTATATTCATCGAGTCCCTGCTAGGGACCATCGCTTTATCAGGTGAGCTGGGGGTTCATAGTCCTTTGCCCTAACACCTCCCAGCTCCCGTCTACCTGGACAGGGATCTAGCCCCATGCCCCCTGATAGAGGCCCGGCAGGCTGGGTGCCTGAGTGCCCCCAAAGAGTGACAGGGCAAGGGCCTCCGCCAGTGTGGCTTCCTATGATACTAAAGGCCAGAGATCATCTGAGGAGTGAAGCGGGGAGAGAAGGGTCAGAACTGCAGCCGCTTGCAGCTTGGTGGTGAGAGGTGCAGCTGAGCTGTACTGGTTCCCAGATCAGCCATCTTGGGGGAAGCTGGTGACAGCAGGCTTAGTCCTCCCCTTCCCTCTCTCAGCTTCCGGAAGTAGGATGGTGGTGGGCATCTCTCCATGGAAGCCAGGGCCTACCTCTGTCCTTCTCCTTCATTCCTGCCTCACAACCCCTCCAGAACAGGGACATTCCCTCATCTCTAGCCACTGCCAGCTGACCATCTATCACTCCCTGCCAAGGTCAGTGGGTGTCAGGTGGTTTAATTCATAACGATGCTCTTACCTTCCTATAGGAGAATGATGCCTGGGAGCTACTCTTGGCCTAAATTGACCTCAACTCCAGTTCTTTCTGTTCTACTGACTGGCTCTGTGACCTTGGAAAGTGACTTTGTCACTGGGCCTCAGTTTTCCCATATGGCTAATGAGATTGACCTAAGTACCTTCTAAATGCCTTTCCAGAGTTGAGCCGTCCTCACCCAGGGCCCCTCAAAAATCAGCAGCAGGCACACTTCTCTCCCTTCTCTACAGTGTCAGCTCCACCAGAGGACAGAGACTTGTTTCTGTCTTGTATTCCCTGGTCCTAAGGACCTAGAACAATGCCTGGCACATACCTGTCACTCAAGAAATATTTGTTCTGTGAATGAAGACTAAACGGCTATTGTTTACTAAGTGCATGTTATGAGCCAGGGGCTAAATGTTCTACACATACAATCTAAATACAGGCCATTGCTGGTGGTGAAAACAGGGGTGAGGGAGCCTGGGAGCCCTGACCTGACTTCCTCCTGCCTCTCACCATCCCTAACTTAATGAATCCAGAGAGAGAACATGAATGGCCCAGGGTCACTCCCTTTAGAGTTTGGAAAGTCCTGTAATTGAAAAGTCTGTCCTGCTGCTAACTCACTTCAGTCGTGTCCGACTCTGTGTGACCCCATAGACGGCAGCCCACCAGGCTCCCCCGTCCCTGGGATTCTCCAGGCAAGAACACTGGAGTGGGTTGCCATTTCCTTCTCCAACGCATGGAAGTGAAAAGTGAAAGTGAAGTCGCTCAGTCGTGTCGGACTTAGTGACCGCATGGACTGCAGCCTACCAGGCTCCTCCATCCATGGGGTTTTCCAGGCAAGAATACTGGAGTGGGGTGATCAGCATTAAATCTTCTTTGTCTCCCTTCAGTTTCATTTTCCTTGTTTAATCCTCAGCAAAAGGAAAAAGTATCACTTTATATCCAATATTATATACCTAGAAATCCTATTATATTCTCCCAAGAACATAATAACAAAGTCTTGAGGTGGATGACAAACTGGGAAAAACATTTGCAGTAAATATGAGAAACAAAGAGTTAATAGTCTTACTTACAAACAGCTCTTCAAATCAACGGGGGAAAAAGCAAACCAAGAATTCGAAGATTGATGGCCAAGAGACTAAAAGGAAATTTAAAGAAATCATCAGCTTCACTAATAATCCAAGAAATGCAAATTAAAAAAATAATAAGATGCAATTTATCACGTAGCAAACTGGCAAAGAGTCTCTAAACCCGATGGTGGTTGCATGACAGAAAAAGGGCACCGTGGTGGGACGCTGTGGGTATGAGTGAAACCTGGCACACCCTTCTGGAAGACAACTGAGCAGGAAGATCTGAAAATCTTTAAAAAGTGCACAGTTTGTAACCTAGTGATCCTATTTCTAAGTATTTATCCAAAGAGATGCCTTAAGGATGCTTATGTAAATGCTGTCGAAGAGTTATTAATAAATGCCTGGTTGTACGACAATAAAGGATTAGTCAAATGAATCACGGTACCTCCCTACTCTGGAATACGATGACCCATGAAGAATGATGTATAGACGTGTTCACATCTTTAGGCCATCTTTAACAAGACTCAAGAAATTGGTAACAATGGGGGGCCCCTTTGAAGGAGAATGAGGGCTGGGGGGGACAGGAAATTTATTTTTCATTCAATCTTCTTTTGTATTGTTTGAATTATTTATCATGTGCATGTATTAACCATTAAAAATAAAATCAATTAAGATTTAAAAGACAAAATCATGTAGAAATGTATTTTTTTGTCAGGAAAATAATTAAAATAGTCTTTGAACAGCTATCCACAATAATAACCATGGCAATTGCTGGGAAGGGAAATCCCACCCTTTCCCATGCTTTGGCCCTTCCTCCCACTGTCTTCTCTCTCTTTCATCCCATAAGGGAAGAGGAGTTTCTGCTAGGAATGGTCCAAGCCCAGGATTTAAAGTGCCATCCTCAGTAGAGGGCAAGTTCATTGCCTTGAAAAGCCACAAGTGTGTGAATCCTCCTTTGTTCTGCTTCCTCCACCCCTGACCTGGCGCGGAAGGTGGGCTGGTCCTGACCTGTAGTGGCACCTATCTCAGAAATTTGGAAGGAAGGAGCAGAAAGCCCCTCTAAGTCATCTAGGCCTGAGTTTTTCATTCTAACCCTTACCAGAGTCTCAGACCTAGTAATAAATTTATGAATGGAGTGGCAGTTGGAGTCCCATCCAGCTGTTGTTTCTCAGACATGACTTTCTTGGTCAGGAACTCTGCATGGAGCATGGGTGAGGGGATCATGACCTCAGAATTTCTGCATGCCTGGCTCTACCTAGTATCATAATAGACCAGAAACTTCACTTGGAACTCAGAATAATTCTCTCTGGGTAGTGGGACTATAGAATGTTTTAATTTTCATGTTTATGCTAATCTGAATTTCTTAATCTCTCCATTATTTAGTAATTTTAAAATACTTTTTGTAAAAGAAAAAAGGGGATAAAAAAAAAAATCCCTCTTGGACAGCCTTACTGAGGACAGGGCCTTGGGATTGTTTTTTACAAGATAGACGCCTGCCCCCACAACTTCCTTTTTAATCAGGTCATCGAATTCTCCTAAGAAGTCTTTTGTGGACATCAAATTGCCTCTGTGCTTGCAGGGGATTAGGAAATGCCAGTTTTGATCCCAGGGGATTGGTTTTTGGAAGAACCATGGTTCTGAAGTGCAGAGGGACTGTGAGAGAGGGCGTTCGAGTCAACACATATTAATGCCTGACATTTGTACAGCATCCTGTGATTTACAGAGAGCATCCACATCCATTATCCCCTTTGATCCTCCCAGAAACCCTGGGAGAGGCAGGACTTCCTCTGGGAGTGGGAAAGGAATTATTAGTAGTCCCATTTGACTTATAGGGAAACTGAGGCATGGGGAGGTTAATTGCCCAAGACAGTAAAGCCAGACTGTAAGGGCAAGTCATCTGGCTTTACATCCCACACCCTTATACTAGATTTTTTCCCCCAAGTTTGAACCTCAGCTTCCCCATCTGACAAATGGCAGAAAAATAGTACCCACTGCCCTAGGTACTTAGGGTCACCGTACTCTGACAAACCTCGTGTATACATGCTCAATCATGTCTGACTCTTTGAGATCCCATGGACTGTAGCTCTCCAGGCTTCCTCTGTCCATGGAACTCTTCAGGCAAAAATACTGGAGTGGGTTGCTATTTCCTTCTCCAGGGGATCTTCCGGACTCAGAGACTGAACCTTCATCTTGTGTCTCCTACATTGGCAGGTGGGTTCTTTACCAACTGAGCCACCAGGGAAGCCAAACCTACGGTCATAGTGAGGATTAATTGAATTAATACATGGCATGTCTGAGGGCCACTGGGATTCCCTGGTAGCTCAGATGGTAAAGAGTCTGCCTGTAATGCAGGAGACCAGGGTTCAATCCCTGGGTCAGGAAGATCCCTTGGAGAAGAAAATGGCAACCCACTCCAGTATTCTTGCCTGGAAAATCCCATGGACAGAGAAGCCTGGCCAACTACAGTTCATGGGTCACAAAGAGTCAGACACGACTGAGTGACTTCACTTCTTTCTTTCATGTCTGAGGGCCATGTCTGGCATATAGTAAGTGTTGAATAGATTAACTGTTATGAAAAGTGGCAGATAACAGGTCTGTGTCACACCGAGTCTAGGCTCCTCTCCCAGTCTGACTCCTGCACACTTGCTGAAAGCCTCCTCTGCACAGGGCTCTTGGAAGAAAGAGCATTAAGTGAGATAGACAGGCTGCCTGCATAGGGGTTTGCCCTCTAGCAGAAGACAAGAGGCAAGGACACACTCCAGCCCAGTAACAAGGCGAAACCATGGCTTTGAGATCTCAGGGCTTTACTCTTCCTCCAGGGGAGGCGCTGGACTCCTGGCTAATGAGTTCCTGCAAGATGAGGACTGGGTTCCAAACTGGGATGGGCAGAGTGACCTGACAGAGATGGTCTTTTCTTTCCTGTCCTTATATAAGGACACCCCACCCTCCCCACCCCGCACAAAGCAGGAGGCAAATATGGCTTGGTAGCGACTGCTTTCTGGGGCAGCTTCCCCCATTGCAAACCAGGCGGCAGGCTGGGTGTAGTGACAGAGCGTCCATGGGGCTGGAATAGAGAGAACAGGAAAGGCACAAGCAACCTCTCCCTGCCCCCTCCCACCCCATCCTCTGCCTCCCAGCAAGCTTCCCAAAGTTGGGGCTTGCATTTGGGGGCCAGATTTTGTGGGTGAAACCGCTCAGTGCAGAGAAAGGGCAACAAGCTGGTAGAGTTCTGAAGGAGTCTCCTTCCTAAGCCCTCTATACCCCGATGCTACCAGCCTCATCACAGGCTCTCTGTGCCATGGCCCCTCAGGACTGGCTCTCAGGAAAGGCTCCAAAGATCAGAGTGCCCACACCCCTTGTGAGTGTCTGCTGAGGCGTCTTAGATCTGGGGAGACACCCAAGCTTGTGAAGCCTCTGTGAGGCCCGAGTGGCACCCTATCCTTCCTGCTGGGTGACCTTGAGAAAGTCAGCCCAACTCACCTGCAGGATGATGGGCAGGAGCCACTTCACTCCTGCTGTCCTGGCATAATGAGTACCCCCTGGCTGTCTCAACACTCTCCTAGTTTGGATGGTAAAGAATATGGTCTTCCTATGTTACCTGGGAAGTGGGACTAGTCAGGCTACAGTGCTTTGCTAGGGATCCAACAAGATTATTCACGTGAAAGTGCTTTGTCGACTGTGATATATTCTGTCATATAAGGGATTAAAGACCTTTTTTGAAACAAACAAAAAAATCACTGTCTTAATGCCTGAAAAGACATGCTTATAATAGGATGAGCGCTAAGGTTCCTTTGGCTTTCTAATTCTGCTGGCACTTTTTCTTAACAAGCATATTCCACGCTCTCAGTTCAGTCCTACTGGCAACTCCTTTGTACTTGAGGCAAAACTAGCAAAAATGCCCTGGAAGCAAAGGGGCCACCAACTGCCCTGGGACCTAAGAGGCTGTCATCCTGCCACCGCTGCATGCTTTCTGATGGCTCTGTAGATAAAGTCCCAGATCTACTAGTGTGTGGAGTGTTAAAGGCCCAGTTCCCCTCACCAGGACTTCCTGCAGGAGCCAGCTCCCCTAATTGTTAAATTTTCAGAAATTTTGGGAGCCAGTTGACCTTAGGTTGATAGTGAAAAATGGACCATGGTGAAAAATTTACACCGTGGAAATAGACAAATACTGCAAAGCAGGGCTTTTTCTTCTTCTTTTTTCTTTTCTCCCCCCCCGCCACCCCGGCCCCACAAGAGTCAGTTAAACATTTAGCAGCACACCACTGCTGAAGGCTCACAGAATTTAGCAATCAGTAATGAGAGGCTAAGAAAAAGGTCCCATGTTAATCCCAAGGCTAATATGTGTACTGCCTAAGTTCATTTCCTTTCTTGATCTCTTTCCAGCCCTGGACTAGTGAGGCCCCGGGAGACCCCCATTTGCTGTAGGATCAGGAGGAGGAAGGAGAGACTGGGGTTTGATGTAAACATGATGTCTGCTGGCAGTTTGGGAACTTTCCAGGGCTTAGAAGTCTGAATTACTGGGCCAGGCATCCGGGGTGCCCCATGTCTGGCTCGCCATCCTTTCCTCAGCGCTCCTCTCCACCCGTGTGTCCACACTATCCGAGATTTGCAGCATATATGTCTGCAGATAGAGCCCCTCAAACAAATGGGCCCGGGGTGGAGGGCACTGGGGCATTTCCTCCCTGTATGCAAAGCCTGGGTAGCCACAGCTGCAGCCCACACCCCATTATTGTCCCACCCAGGATCCCTGTCCTGGAGAGATGGAGCTCTGGGTGGAGGGTGAGGTGACCCTGGCTCTGGCCCCATTTCTATCAGCACAGAGGCCTCAGCTTCTCGGGGACTGTGTCTGCCCTTCTGTAAAACAAGAGGAATGAGGAGACACTTTTACGGTCTTGGAAGTCACCCTGGGAATTCCTCTTGAAGACTTCATTGTATTTAGTATGAAAAAAATATGTTGGTCTGCCCCTTAGGGTGAGGAATGAGACCCCGAGGAACAGGTTAATGGCAGAAGGTGTCACAGAACTGCCTTCTGAGCAACCCGTGTCCTGTCCGTGAGCCCCCCATCCATGAGTGCCCCCCTGGTGTGTTGCACCTGTTGGTGGAGCTGAGTTGGGTAGGGATGCTTGGGTGAAGCTAAAAGCTATCCGCAATTAGGGCAGGAAATGCCAGGTACTGGGGGAAATGCCGGGGGCGAGGCAGGCTTGTGGGGAAGAAGTCTAGGGGGCTGACTCTATGTGGAGAAAAGAGGAGGGAAAAGCAAACTGTGGGACCCAGGGGTGCCAAGATAGAGGAGGGGCTCTGGGGAGAGAGAATTTAGCTAATGTGACTTTCCTTTCAAATTTCTATTGAACTGTAACATATGAAGAGAAAGCTCACAAATCACATGGTTATAGGTTGATGGATCTTTACATGGTTCAGACACTACAGAGCTAATTCCAGATCAAGATACAGATCACGTCAAGGACCCAGAAGGCACCCCCACCCCCCACCCAGCCCCTTCCAGTTAACTCCCGCTCACTGAGGAGCCACAATCCTGATATCTAGTGCCTTGGTTTTGCCTGTTTTCAGCGTCACATACGATGTGCTCTTATGTCTGGCTTCTTTCACCCCAGGCTTCCCTTGTGGCTCAGCTGGTAAAAAATCCGCCTACAATGCAGGAGACCTAGGTTCGATCCCTGGGTTGGGAAGATTCCTTGGAGAAGGGAAAGGCTACCCACTCCAGCATTCCAGCCTGGAGAATCCCATGGACTATACAGTCTGTGGGGTCACAAAGAGTCAGACATGACTGAGCGACTCTCACTTTCTTTCACCCCATGTTTTGTCTGAGAGATTCAGCCTTGGTGTGCATAGCTGTGGCTTTTTCATTGCACTGCTGTAGAATATCCCATGGAGTGAGCAGTCCACAGTTCACTTACCCATTCTACATGGAAGGGCATTTGGGTAGCTTCTGTTTTTGACAGCCAAGCATAGTGCTGCTCTGAAGAATCTTCATGTGAACACACGTACACATTTCTGTGGGTTATACACCAGGAGTGGAATTCCTGGATTCATGCGTGCCCACGGTCAGCTCCTGTAGGTACTGCAGAACAGTTTTCGAATGTAGTTGTTCAAGTTCACAGCCTACCAGCTGAGAGGGAGAGACCCAGTTGCTCCACGTTCCAACTCACATTGGCATTGCCTGTCTCTTTGGTTAGAGTCACACTGCTGGGTCCAAGGGAGTGACTACAGTGTCCCCTCTGTAACATCTCCAGGCAAGTCCATGTTGCTCGCTACTGCAACACTTGGACAAGCAATCTGGGGTGGGAGGCGAGTCAAAGGGATGCCAGGCTCAGCCCTAAGTGGTCTATTGAGGGAAGAAAGAGTCTGTTCTCAAGAGCAGAGGCATAGGAGAGAGCTGACCTCTGCAGTCCAGAAGGGAGCTAGTTCCCTGAATCCTCCTCCCACTCTCAAAGGGCCCAGAACTTCCTGTGCAGCATGTAGGTTGACTCTCAGGAAACTGTCCCCTATCCCCCTTAACTCCCTCCCAGTCTGTGAGCTGACCTCCCCTCTGTATCTCCTGCCCCCTCCTTATTACCCCTCAATCCCCTCAGGGGTTCCCAGCCCGCTTCCCACCCACTGGACTGCACTCACCCTCTCTCCACTATCAATCTCCCACATAATTTATGGGAGCCATCAAAGTTAATTAATGCTATAGTTACAGAGCCATCCCAATGTAATTATTGTGTAATTGGATTATAACTTAGGTAATTTCCCACAAAGCATCTATGCTTATGCACGAAAGCCAGGGATTTCTCCCCAGTGATGGATGTGGGTGTCAGGGCCAGATGGGGAGATGGGGAGACTAGGTGAGGATGGGGGATTCCACTCTAAGGAGGGCAGTCTGTGGGCCTCAGGACCCTGACCAAGCCTGGGGGTGAGAAAGGCAGGGCTCCAAGGTCCATGCCTGCCCTCTGAGTTTCAGGCTTCCAGCGCACAATGGGCTGGGGCCACGTCACAGCCTCATCCCCACTCCTTGGTGCTTCTGCCTCCACCTCACAACTAATTTCCAGCTAGCCCCACCCAGCGCCATTGTGAGCTCTCTGTTCACTCAGTCTGAACTGCCCAAGTCTCCCCACCCCAGCCCCATGAGCAGGGGGTCGTATTTCTTACCACAGGCCTCTGCTCCCTAGCCACTGGGTCACCATGGATTGGACGGCCAGTTAGCGATGGGGTCAGCCAGCCACGGAGGGAAGCGAACAGTGTGGTACAACCAGATCACCCCCTCACACTCCTACTAAGGGAGTGATGAGACCACGCAGGCCCCCCACTGCCTGGGGCCCCTGTAGCCTTCCGGATCAGGGGAGGCCAGCTTCACTGTGCTGCAGGGCTCAGAGCTTTAAGCACAGCCAGACCAGCATTCATAACTTGACTCATCAGCCACTTCCGCCTGTGCGGTGTGACCACAAGCCAAAACTCTTTGGAGCCTCAGCTTACTCATCTGTTGAAAGGGAATCACAGTGGCGTTGTGTCTTTGAGCTTGTAGTTGTGAGCAGCAGAACCAACTCTAGAAAACTTAAGCCAGACAGGATTTTCTAGAAGGTTATTTGGGGACGTAGAGCACCAACAGGACACCAGAGGCCAAGCCTGAGGACGGATTTCCAAGGCATACAAGAAACAAGCTGGCAAACAACGACGGCTTCCACTCACCCCTGGGAGGGTCAGAAAAAGTGGGAGAGAGAGGTGAGAGTGTGTGCCCCCCAGGCGGTCCCCCTACTGAGGTCATGACTCCCGGGGCTGCTGCAGCCGCAGCTTCTCTCTGCAGGTGTGTGACCTCCTCCCTCTGCCCCTCAGGCTGCCGTTTCAACCCCTGTGAACTTCCCCTGGCCCAAACTGTTTGCACTAAACTCCTCTCAAAAAGCTCCTAGGCATGTGCCGTCTGTATCCTGCAGGAACCCCAATTCATAGGGGCTCCCCACGACTGCCCTGAGAACATCAACCCTTCCCACTCCTCCATCCCAGCTTCACCCACTGAGGATCTGAAGCTGGGAGGGTGTCTCATTGATGGCCTGGATCTCAGCTCCCCTCCTGACCGCCCCTACCTAAGGCAGGAAGAATAAAGATTTACCCGCTCATTGCCTGGAGTGAGTGCCTGGAATTACCCTTCTTCCAAGACTTGGAAAAGGGGCCACTGGGAAGGGGAGCGGACGTGAGCACTAACCATGCTTCCTCTTATTTTCTACAAATGTAGTAGCAGTAGTGTTAGTCGTACAGTCGTGTCCAACTCTGTGCGACCCCATGGACTGTAGTCCGCCAGGCTCCTCTGTCCGTGGGATTCTCCAGGCAATACTGGAGTAGGCTGCCATTCCCTTCTCCACTACAAATGTAAGAGTGCAGATAAAACGCTCAGCCTGGTGCCGGGTGGATGGTAAGCCACAGCTAGTGCTATTGGGCTTATTCAGGTGGAATCCTGGACTCTGTCATGGCCACAGATAGCCTCAAACAGACCTCGTTCTTTGGGGCAGCCTAAGTGAGCCTCTGCTGCTGGTCCCTGGGATCCTGACTACGCTAGGGGCAGGCTCACTTTGACGGCCTCTTCTCACTGCGTGCTGCACATGTGCAAGAAAGGCGCAGGACCTGCCTGCATGGAGCGTCTACCCTTGAACTCAGCTCAGCCACTTCTCCAGAGACTCTTTCTTTCCATAGGCATTTACGGAGCAACTTCTTTGTGCCAAGCTGTGTACCGAGCACTTGGACAGAGCAGAGAGCAAGACTGACAGTCCCAGCCTTCAAAGCAACAGAGGCTGCAAATGCGGAGGTCACCGGGTGGTGACTGATACATGCTGGCATCTACACTGTGACCTGGAGGGTGAATAGGAGGTGGAGAGCTATCCTAGCCTGCCTACCCTGAAGGTATTTATTTCTCCAGTATCTTCTATATACTGTGTGCCCATCCTGTGTACTCAGGTGGATTCAGAAATTGTCCTCTCCTCCAGGCTGTTACCAGCCTCTCATAACTGAGCCAGCTGAAGCCTGCTGACAGTGCTAGAGATGCTCAGAGAAGGGAACACTCCCTGTGGACTTCCTGGAGGAGGCTGAGATTTGAAAGGCGATGGAAAGTAAGCAGGCCAAAAGGATTCTTTTTCACACTCCCTGATCCACCAGAGGGATTCCCGGTGGGTCTATGCGCACAGTCTGGGAGGACCCTCTAGGGTGCTGGCTGGGCAAGGGGCCACCAGAAGCTGGACACGGGCTTGGCCAGCAATCCCTGTTTCACAGTCCAGTAGGGGCCGCGTGGACCTTCCACGCCAGAGTTTGGTTGGTGTTCTCCGTACATGCACTACACCACCGTCAGAACTAGCCCTCCTGATGTGGGCATCTGCTGTGAATGTGTTCTATCCAGCCAGGAGTGTTCAACCAGTGAATTTCTAGGTTCTGCTTCCAATCCAGGCTGTCTGGTACATTCAAGTTATTTTCTCTTTTCAAAAACAACATGCCTGGAGATTGTTCTATGGAAGTGCAGAGCCTCCACCAGTAGTGTTTACAAGGTTATATTTGGATATATTTAGATACACTGTGTCCCATTTCCCATCTGTCTCATGTCAGCTTCCCACCAAGCAGAGCCTGAGGCAGGGATTCAGGGGCACAAGATTAGAGACGGTGCTTCTTCAGGAAAACCCACATGAGGGAGTGGAGCAGGATAGGCAGGGGGAGAGGCATCGCAGGGAAAGTCTGATCTGGCCTGATGTGGAGGCTCTGGAGAGTAAATCATCTCTCAGCAAAGTTTCCTGCCTGAGGCAAAGGCCAGGATCCTGTCCTCCCATCAGGAAAACCCTGGAAAGAGGCCCTGGAAGGAAGAGGGGCTACTGCCTTCCTGGGTCTGTTGCCAGCAGCTCTGACTGGCTCTCGGAAGTCTCTGGAGTTGTAAGCACTGGGCACCAAACAGCAGCTGGGGAAGGAGGTGGGTCTTCGGACAAGGGGGTCCTGGGTGGGCCCAGCCACACTTCCTACAGCATCTTCTCACCACACCGGCCCCCTTAATCATTTTCTTCCCATAAGCCTGCGAGATTGTAACTGTCCCTCTCTCTACTAAAAAAGCAAAGCAAAATACTCAATTCCAATCTCTCGTCTGGAGCCTGCAGAAAGTAGAAACATGTCAACTCTGTGTAGAAAGAGAATGAATACAGAAAGAAAATATGAATACACCATCTCTGTCTTCTGAGTGCCCCAAAGAACCCCTGGTTTCTAACAGAATTGCCTGAAAGTCCCTCCTCTACTGAGGGGCTGGGGGCCAGGGGGAAGAGTCAGGCCTGAGGTCTGCTGTTCAGTCAGCAACTGCATGATTCAGGGCAGGTCACATCCCGTCTCTGGGACAAAACTCAGAGGAGAGATATGATTGGCCCACCGTGCACTGCGGGGGTCAGGATGGGGTAGGCCAATCTGGGCCTGACCCAAGATCCCCACAGGTGGCAGGCAGGGGCTCCTGCAGCCCGGCAACACCCACAGCACTCACAGCCCAAGGAGGCAGATAACGGCGCCAAAGTGCTCGGGGGTACTGAGAGCCGTGGTCTCCTGGCTGGACCCTAGCTTCTGAGCCACTCCTGTTACGCACTCTGTGCCAGGCAGTGGCTACCCCCTCATCCTGCAAGGGCTGGGGAGAAGGGGTTGCTGGGAACACCCCTGAACGGCCCCCAGCACTCAGTGCACCCACAGCTGCACTCTCGCTCCCCATAGGTGATGCCAATCCCAGTCCTGGGGCTCACAGGGATGTCCAGAGGGTGTGGAGGGGTGAGCTTGGGGTTTCAGCGGGTGCTTCCGCCCACATTCCTGTGCACATCGGTGTGTACGGCTCTGTGGTGGCTGCCGAGTGACAGGGAAGAATTCTACCTCGTGTGGCCTTCGTGGAGTCCTCAGTTTAATTAGGGAATGTGTGTTCAGTCACTCAGTCATGTCCGACTCTTTGTGACCCCATGAACTGTAGCCTGCCAGGCTCCTCTGTCCATGGGATTTTCCATGCACGAATACTGGAGCGGGTTGCCATTTCCTTCTCCAGGGTAATTAGGGAATAATGTACCATTATTCTCAATATCAATCCAGCTCCGTACGGTTTACCAAGGCCTTTCACACACACACACACACACACACACACACACTATCTTTGAAATACTTTCCACATCATTCCAATGGAGGACTCTTATCCCCATTTTATAGATGAGGAAAAATGAGGCCTACAGCTCCAAGGTCACCCGGTGAAGAAATAGCCTAGACTAGATTCAACATCAGACCTCCAGACATTAAATGCGCATGCTTTCTGCTGAGCCCACACTGAAATAGGAATTAATGAGGCTGGTGTCTTGGAGGCAGCGAAACAATATCATAAATAACCTCAGGGGCCCTGGGCTTTCTTTTTTAATAATTGTTTTAGCAAAGTCAGAGGCATATGGAGCTTGCTGTTTTGCAACCTGCTTTTTTTTTTTTTTCTCCTGTCCTTAACAGTATCTTGTGAACATTTCCCCATGTCGTTAAATATTCTTTTACTGGGCCATCATTTTTAATGGCTGTATGGTATTCCATCACATGAATGCACCATAATTTATTTAACCAATCTCTCTGTCGGACCTTTAAGCTATTTTCAGTTTTTCGCCCTCATAAACAAGGCTGTGATGAGCATCCTGGTACATAAATCTTTGCACCCATTTCAAATTGCATCCTTAGGCCTGAAAGGATACATTCTTTTTAAAAAGGTTTTTGATGTCTATGACCACATTTCCTGAGGTTGTTCATTTTCCCTCATCCTCAAAGACAGTTAGAAAAAAACTAACAGAATGAAACTTTAATAACCACAAAATTTTAAAATTTGCCTCATTGTCCCAAATCAGCAGTTTTGTGACTTTGGCAGATTACTTCCCCTGTCTGGTCACCCAAAAATCTATATATGAAACAAGGGGTTACACTTTCTTCTGATTCTTTCATTCTCATAAGGCATAGGGAGAACCCCAGCTTGCTCAGTGTCGTGGTCCACGCCTGGGTTGGAAAAGAATTTCCAGACATGAGGCAGAATGAAAGGAGAATAGAGTTTATTAGAGCAAGAGACGCTGTTAGAACAGAGATCTGGCTCAAAGGAGAGCTGATCCCTTTCGTGAACTAGTAGCCAATTTTTATAGCCTTACGACAAAGAAAATTCCTACTGGAAGGGTGGCATTAGGTGATTGGTTAGGATGTTATAGGGTGGATATTTTACCATATTAATATGAGAGTCAGAAAATGGCCAGTTTAGGTCAGAGGATGGGGGCTCATGGCAACAGTTGCTATGGGGCTCAATCAGTTCTGGAGGCTTTTGTCCTGTGGCCTTGGTATGAGGCTGTATACATATGACCTTGGTGTAGAGCTCCACACTGTCACAGGAGAGAGAAGGCCCTGTGGGCTTCCTGGAAGAAGCAAGGCCTGAACCAGCCCTGAACGATGCATAGGGATTAAGAAGAGGGCATGGAGGGAAGAGCGAGTCCAAGTGGGGTCCCAGCATCCTCTGTTCTGTTGAGCTTGGAGGTGGACTCATGGAATCTTGTGTCCATCTCAGGTCAGCCAGGATGCGAGCTGCACAGTCTTCTTGGACAGCAGGTCCCAATTGTCCAGCCTAAAGGACAGGAGAGACTCTAGGGATTTCTGGACCTCACGGACTGATGCAGTAACAACGCAGGACCTCTACCGCCTTCCTCTGTTCCCCTTCAAGGGAGTGAAACTCCTGTCTTTGGAAGTAGGTAAAAAGAGATTGATACCTGTGAGCAGGGATCCTGTCCCCAGGAAGGGAGTGGAACCAGGTGGCACCAAACACTGTGACTTTCTGGTTCTAATAAGTGAGATTTTGGCACCAATATCACCTCATTATGCTCTGATTTGGAAGCTGAAGAGATTCATTCATTGACTCACACACCAGTTGACCAGATGGATCCCTGCTTGGTGCTGGGCACTGTGCTGGATGCCAGACATTCAACAGTGAGCAGATAGTAATGTCTCCTGGAGCTGACACTCTAGGGGGAGACAGGAACTAGAGAAATGATCACTAAATAAATAAACAGATATGTACAAATTTGGACAAGGGCTCTAAAGAAGTACAAGAACTCTAAGAACAGGAAATGTTTCAACCTTTGGACGTGGCTGGGGAGAACGTTTGCCAGAAGAAGTGACGTTTGTGATGAGATATAAAAAATCAAGGGCTTCCCTGGTGGCTTGGTAGTAAAGAACCCACCTGCCAATGCAGGAGACACAAGTCTGATCCCCAAGTCAGGAAGATCCTCTGGAGAAGGAAATGACAACCTGCTCCAGTGTTCTTGGCTGGGAAATCCCGTGGGCAAAGGAGCCTGGTGCAGTTGCAAAGTCCATGGGGTTGCAAAGAGTCAGATACAACTTATGACTAAACAAAAGCAATCAGAGGTAAGCAGATGAAATTAGGCGAGAAGGGAAAGGCATTCCAGGCAGAAAGTGAAAGTCGCTCAGTCGTGTCCGACTCTTTGTGACCCAATGGACTGTCCATAGAATTCTCTAGGCCAGAATATTGGATTGGGTAGCCTTTCCCTTCTCCAGGGAATCTTCCCAACTCAGGGATCAAACTGAGGTCTCCCACACTGCAGGCGGATTCTTTACCAGCTGAGCCACAAGGGAAGCCTGAGAATATTGGAGTGGGTAACCTATCCATTCAGCAGGGGGTCTTCCCAACCCAGGAATCAAACCAGGGTCTCCAGCATTGCAGGTGGATTCTTTACCAACTGAGCTATCAGGGAAGCCCCCATTCCAGGCAGAGGGAACAACATATAAAAGGCCCCATGGCGGAAAGAAACATGGAACCACTGAGGCCCTCCCAAGCCAGTGGCTGGTGCACAGAGCACGAAGGGAGAGAGGAAGTGCGTGTGTTGAGAGGCTGCCAGGGTCTACGGGGAGGTTGTCATGAGAGGGCTGTAAGCAGGGACAGGCACCCTAACCAGCCAAGCTCAGGGCAGAAAAAGGATGGGAGGACAGGAGATTGGGGAGCAGAGGCTGGGAGCATATCTGTGGTTCTCCCTGGCTCAGCTGGGCAACCAGGCGGTTGAGTCTGAGCAGGTACCACTGTGGGGCCTTGCCTCCTACTCCTTCCTAGAGACCCAAGGAGACCCTGGTGCCTCAACATGCAGGCGGGGGACTGAGGGTGTGTGGAGGAGAGAGCCAGCCTTTGCTATCCTCATCACAGCTTGTGACAGGCAGTCAGGGGCAGGCCAGGGCCCCCAACATGGGCCGACTGTCATTCTGTTGTCACATGGGGACCTTTCACATAGAATAAGATTTCTACTGACCTCGGCCAGACAGTACACACACACACACACACACACACACACACTTGCTTGCTTGCTTCTCTTGTTTGCACATGCAAAGGGAGCTTTTGGAAAATTGTCACCGGAGGCCATGGCTGACTTTTCATCCCAGTTCAAGTGAAAAAACAATCCTCCACCACTACGTGCTGAGTTCTGACCTGAGGGAGAGATGCACGGGTAGAGAGATTCAGGAGCCTAGAAAATGTCCAGCCCTCCGAGCTGGTACTTCCACCAAAGTTCTTAACCCTCACTATGACTCCGCCAGGATTAGGTGTCTTGGTGTGGCAGATGGGAAAACTGAGGCCTGCGGATGGGCGGACACAACTTGCCCAAGGCCACACTGCCAGAAGGTGGAGAAGATGGCTTTAGCCCACGCCTGTCAACTGTGCCGTCCAGGGCTCACTTAGATTAAGCCCAGCCGCTGACGGGAACTCACAGGAAAGGACTACGGGACTGGAATTACGTGAGACAGAGAGAGCAGATAGCTGGTTTGGGAGTGAAAACCCTGGGCAGAGAATGGACAGAGCTGGGCTCCCTCCCTGACTGACACCCTGGCCTTGGCTAATCAGTCACACAGCAGCTCTCTGCCTCGGTTTACCCATTTGCGCGTCAGGACCCACAAGGAGGGGTGAGGATCACGGAGGGAGTGCATTTCCAATGAAAACAAAAGCCTGGTACAAAGCGGTAGATGGTATTGTCAGCGTCATTATTCCTGTCATTAATAATAATGCCTGTAATAAATCGCCAGGCTGCCAGACCACGTGCTAAATAAAACGGTGGCCACTAATTTCCCCTCACACTTGTCTGGTGCTCTGGGCTCCTCCAGGCTTCTCCCATCCATCATCCCTCTTTAATCATCCCACAGCCCGCCCTCTGAAGGAGGCCTGGGGTAGGGGCTCCAGGAGCCCAGGCCTCGGGGATCAGCCAGTGCCACCCTCTGTAATAGATGGAGACCTGAGGCCAGGGAGGGAGGGACTCACCCAGGATCACCCCAAAAGAGGGAGGAGGAGCTGGGACTTGGGCCAGCTTCCTGATTCTAAATGCAAGCTGCCCACCTCCCACCCCCACTCCCCCCACCCCCACCCCCACCCTCACCCTACCCCCACCCCCTCCCCCACCCCCCACCCTCACCCTACCCCCACCCCAGTCCATCCAAAAGAATCAGCTCACTGTGCAGGCCTCCCTCCAATCACTCTTACTTCTCCTCTCCCCACTTCCTCCATTCCCATTCACACTTTGTTAGTGTCCATCCCTGAATTTGGCATTCCCCACACAGACATAACCCCCCAACACACATAGTCCCTCCCCCACAGGCTGCCCTGTGGGAGGCTTTCAGTGGTTTCCCAAAGCCCAAACTCTTAAGCCTTCGTGATCCGTGATCAGACCCTAACTGGTAACCACTGTGCTCCACCCAGACCCAGCTCCCCAGCCAGAGGAGAACAATCCATTTTCTCCAAGTTCGCTGTTTACCTGCCTCCACACCTTTCCCTTCAAGTCCCCTGCCTGGAAGCCAGCCCCCCATCTCTGTGGGGTAAAATTTTCCCAAGCCTTTCAACTCCCCTTCCTCCAGACTTGCCCATTTCCCGACACAGATCCCCACATAGACGGTGGCCCTTGCGTTGGGAACCCCCAGAGTTATTGTTTTTTCCTCTCTGCTGGCTTTTGCTGAATGTGTCTGCTTTCCACCCCACCCCTCTACATACGCCCCCTCCACCAGACTGGGAACTTTCTGAGAGAGGAGTTTCATCTAGTCCAAGGAGTCTCATTCAGGAACTCACACACCAAAGGGCTCAACAACTATCTGTTGCATCAAAACTGCATCCAGTAAATCCCCATGCCCAGCAGTGTCACTCCTAGGCACACACCTAGCAGAAATGCGTGCATACAGTCTCCAGAATCTATGTCCTTGTATGTTCCAAGCAATCGTATGCAATAGCCTAAAACTGGAAACAGGTCATGTATCCATGAACAGAGAGTGGGTACTTTGTAGAGTAGTATATAGTAGGGAAGATGAATTAAATACTGCCATAGACATCAGGCACGTGTGAGTCTCACAGACATGATGCTGGGAAAGAGGAGATACATAGATGAGAACACATTGTACGATTCCAGTTACGTAAAGTTCTATATCAGACTAAACTAAGAGGACAGAAGCCACTACTCTGGCCACAAAGTGAGCCACTTCGTGGGGAAAGAAATGTCAAGGAAGAGGCAGAAGGGGAAATTTGGGGGTGGTGGAAACGAACACTTTCTTCAACTGTGTGGTGGCTTTTAAAAATTGATTAAATGATGTCAAGCAAATTACCTGACCTCTGAGGCTTTTGTTTTTCCAAATGTCAAAGAGACATAGTGCCGACCCCAGCTTCCTCCAGCTAGCCCAATGCTGTGTGAGAATGCCTTGGGACTAGGAATGGGGAGTCTCCCTAAACCTGAGAAAGGTCCTGGAAAACCTCCATCATTCCATGGACCTGAGACCCTCAGAGGGCTCCCAACACAAACCAGTCAAACTTGAAATTGTTTGTTCCATGCAGGCACCGGGTATATTTCCATCCGGGCCCAGATGAGCAGATGTTTGCCTGGCAAATGACCTGGTGGTGGAAATACAGCACAGCTCCTCCCACTCTCTGTTCAGGGGTATGCTGATGTTTTAACATCCTGCAGTCAGAGGGAGGGGATGGAAATGCCCTGATTTGTAGAGTCTGCCAACTTCCGTGGTGTAAATACTCCCACCATGGCTGATTTCAAGCTGCCAACATGACACTGGACAGGCATGGTAAAGACATAGGCAGGGCTGGTTCTGTGCTGGGCACCATGTAAGGCATTGTACACGTGTGATTCCATCTACGACTCGCCACAGTGCCACGACACAGCTACTACTAGCCCCAGGTTACAGACACAGAGACTGCAGTGCAGAGTGGTGAGTGCTTGCCTGAGGCCCCACCACTGAGAAGGGCAGGCCTACTTTCTAAGAAGAGCGGGGATTCTTATCGCTGCCCCCACCACCCTCCAGAGCCTGGGCTCTCCCCCTGCATCAGGCTGGCTCACCCGGTTGCCTCCTTGCCAAGGCTGCTGTCCCAGGGGTCTGGGACCCGGTTCCTCTAGGGCCACTTTCCCTCAAGCTTACTCTCCGCTTCCCAGCTCCAGGATTTTGCTCTCCTGGAAAGAGGTTTGGAAACCAGGAGGGGCCATCCCTGAGAGTCTCTGATTGTGACCCCTCTCAATTAGCCCTGCCCCCAAGTAGTACCCCTGAGGAGCCCCCGCCCATCCTTAATCCCCCGGTGACCAACCTGGTTAGTTCCGGCCCCTGCACTCACACCTCGGGTGGACCACAGGTCACAGGCCTGTTCTGCCTCCTTCTCCTCTCACCCTAGACCCCCAGGGAGGGGAGCTGTGAGAGCCTGAGAACTATCAGAGCTCAGTGCTGAGAGCTGAATGCATCTCCTGGGGAAATTCCCAGGCTCTCAAGAATTCCTAGAGAGCCACTGCCCTCAGAAACTGAAACTTGGTTCCAGTTGCAAGCAACAGAGAAAATACTCACCGACAGGGTAGTCAACTCGCTCAGCTTACCTGCCTAGTCCTGGATCTGGGGCCGGTCGCCTGAGAAAAGTATTCTTGGGTTGCAGAAGGAAACATGAGGCCAAGGGCTGACTCCCCTCCTGCCTTGTCTCCATGGCCTCACCGCCTGAATCCAAACCCCTTCCCGCCAAGCGGGGGCCAGGGAGGCGGGACGTGTTGAGGGTGCTTAAGGGGCAAAGCCAGGTTTAGACCCCCAGGAGTTCTGTGCTTCTAAACCAGGGCACCAACCAATCAGTGGGTGCACACAGCTGATTGTAAAATAAAAATGGCATCCCTCATTTGGGTGGTGTTTTAACCTTATCAGTGTGAAAAGCAACAACAGCCATAGCCACACTTTCCAAGTCCTACTGTGAGCCCGGCGCTTCCCAGCCTTCTAGTCATCGCTACTAATCTTCACAGCCTGCAGGGTGGCTATTCAGTGCCATTTGGCCGAAGAGGAGCCTGAGGTGCAGAGGGTCAGGTCCCAGCATCGGGAAAGAGTACCTGCTTATGTTCCTTGCTGGTCTCGGCTGTGCCCACAGGCAACCCTGGCCTTTGCCCAGCTACTCGCAGGAACCTTGAGAGAGGCAGAGGGGAGACTGAGTCACCGGCCCAGGGTCTCCCAGCAGTCCCGGAGCAGAGCCAAGACCGCTACCTCAGCTTCCTGAACCTCAAGAATGACCTCTCTGCCCACACACAGGAGTGGGTGGAGTTTAGTTGTTCGTATGGAGACTTGACCTTCATTACAGAATCCCAGCGTTTAAAAAGAACCCAGCATAATCTCAGGGCTGGCTTCACAAGGCAATTGCTTCGGGAATCACTCAGTGGGACTGCATCTCACAGGAGCATGGGGCTCTTGAGCACTCAAAGCCCCTTTTCATGCATTGTTAAGTCTGATCCAACAACCAGCAAGCCAGCGATTGTTTCCTCATTTTACCCATCGGGAGCCTGAGGCTCTGAATGGTGATATGTGGTCCTCTGGACATGAAGCATCTCACACGCAGCCCTAAGAAAAGGCATATTTGCAGGCAGCCAGAGGACGACTGCCACAGGGCTGCATGCATCTGAATGCCCTTAGTCCAAAAGGCACTAATGAGCTGGAGGGAAGGGCGGGGACTTGGACATAACTGGGCCCTCCAGGTCAGGGCTGATGCCAGCACCTGAATGGACTGTGGTGTGCAGGGAGCCCCAGGAAGCTGTGTCTGGGAGGCCACCGCCAGGCTTCTCTCCCAGTGCACTAATTGGAGCTTAGCTGGGTCAGAGGGGCCACAGGGCCCAACCAGAGCTGGTGTTTGGAGCCAGGCAGGGGGCAAACAGCCTTTGTCTCGCCTTTAGGCCGTTTGTCTCTGACCTCAGAGCAGAGGCCTGCACGAGGTTGCCCCTGGGGGCCTGGAATCTGAGCTAATGAGGCAACTTCTGGGCCCCACTAGCCCACTGTGAATAGTGTGCCGAGGTGACAGGTGCAAACCAGGACTGTCCCAACAAAACGAGAGGCACAGTCATCCGCCTGTACAGTCAGCATCGTCCCCATTTAAAAGACCAGCCAAGGGTCAGAGAGATTGCCACTTGCCCAGAGACACAGAGGGTCAGCCAGAAATGGGACATGAACCCAAATCAGATCTGATTCCAATTTTGTTCCTGCCCCTGGCAGACCCTCAGCCCCACTTGCATAGTAATATCTCTCATTGATCACCACTCACCCCAGGCCACTGTGTGAGCACTTTACATTCATTATCTCATTAAATTCTCATAACCAGCTTAAGAAATGGGACACCGAGCATCCCTTTAAAGATGGGGAAATGGGGCAGAGAAGAGCTAAGTAATTCGCCTAGAGTCACACAGCTTGGAATGTTAGAGTGCAGAGGGCAAACCCAGACAGTGCTAGAGGTGCGTGAAGGAGGCTGATGTGGGAGCCCCAGAACCAGGCTGCCTGGGAAACAAGCTACTGTGAAGCACAGTGGGGGCAGGGGAAGAGCGGGTGGCACGTGGAAAAGAGGTAATCTTGGAGGACTTTCTAAAGGAGGCAGCCACCATCTAAATCAGGAGGGGCTGGTTTGGAAGACCGCAGCACAACATCCAAGCTCAGCCACCTCTCTCCTCTCAGCACTCCCGGGCCCCCAGAAGCTCACAGGAAAATGCATGTTCCAGGTTTGACATCCAAACCTGGAGGGTCGAGAGCTTGTGTTTCCACAGCAACCGTGTCCTTAACAGGATCCGATAAAGACATTATTTGGCTGCAGGAAGCACACACGATCTTCTGATTACCGCCGAAGTTATCGAGAGGCAGCCCTCTCCAAGGGGCCCCACCCCTCCTTAGGAAAACGGACGCTGCTCCCCCCCAAAAGTGGGAGGATGATAAGGGAGGAAGAGTCCTCACACAAGAGAGGGAGAAATAGGTTGGGGAAAGATCAATGTTTGCCTTAATGGAGTTGCCTGTTCAGCGTTTCTCCTCTTTTATAGATTGAGATAGCATGCTCGTCAGGGATATCTTCATTTCCCAGAGCAAAGAAATTAATTATACACTAATGGTGCGATTCAGAAATTAATTTGTACTACCGTCTAAAATATGTCATTATTAATCAATTGACAGTGTGGAGCTGGCAGGGAGAGGTGTCCGTTAGGGTCTGGGGTGCCCTGGCTGACCTGGAGCTAGACTCACAGGCTGGCGTTGGAGGTTGCAGGTCAGAAAGGCAGGCCTGGGTGTGGTGTAGGAAGAGCACTCAGCCAGGACAGAGGGTGGCTCTGGGCAAGTCCTCGGGGTTTCAGGTCTCCAGTCTGCATACCAGGAGGGTAGGACTCAAGCAGTACTTCTCAGACCTCTCATAGTTGCAGAGCTTCTTCAGTATAACAGTAAGCAGACCCAGCACCCAAGACACACGGGCTGGGGCCCAAGCCCCTCAGCCCCTGGTTATGGTCCCCAAGCTCTGCGGAGCACAGTTTGAAAGCCCTGAGGGGAGGGGAGGGCAGAGCTGAGTTCTGGGCCTCCCACGCCTGCCTCAGCCCATGTGTCTTGGAAGGCTGGTTCTATGGGGTGGGGGCCTCAGGGTTTGCATCCTTCAGGGAGGCATCCCTGGATCTGTCATGCTCACGACTGTACCTTCAATGTCTGGGACAGGGCCCGGCACACAGTAGGTGCTCAATACGTGTTTGTTATGTGAATAATGGCTTGGCTAAAGTACCCAGCTGAGAGAGGAGAGCCACCTTGGGACGCAGAGATAGTGGCTCCAGCGTTTATTATATGAATAATGGTTTGGCTAAAGTACCCAGCTGAGAGAGGAGAGCCACCTTGGGACGCAGAGATAGTGGCTCCAGCGCCCGTAATCTTACCCGTCACCACCCTTCTCCCAACAATACTGGTTAATATCAACTGTTTCTTTCTCACACTTGTGCTGTGCTCAGTCACTAAGATGTGTCCAATTCTTTGCAACCCCATGGACTGTAGCCCACCAGGCTCCTCTGTCCATGGGAATTCTCCAGGCAAGAATCCTGGAGTGGGTTGTCATACCCTCCTCCAGGGGATCTTCCCAACCCAGGGATCGAACCCAGGTCTCCTGCATTGCAGGCAGATTCTTTATTGTCTGAGCCACCAGGGAAGCCCTGTCTCATGCTTACCAGTCACCAACAGGATTTACTCCTCTTCTGTGGCTTGATCTATGGTGGTGGGCAGCGTGCACATCATTATTCCCATTTAGGAGATAAGGAAGTGAGGCTCCAAGAGGCCAAACTAGCACAAGGGCGGCCAGCTGGGGTGCAGGCGAGGGAGCACTGGCATGACAGGGCAGGAGTCCCACTCAGCCCACCTCCCACTGAAGGGAAAGGCCAGAGGATTCAGCCTGCATGCAGAACAATTCACTAGTCTGGTGGTGCTCCAGAAGAACCACAGGGACATGTGGGACATGAAAATTAAAAGGAGCAACCACATCATTTTTCAGAGGGGGAAATTGAGTCCCAAAGAGAGGAAGACTTGATAAAGACCTCCCAGCAAAGGAACGCAGGGAATCCTTGGCGATTTACCTGCTGAGGACGGTGCCTCCCTGTCCTTG
The DNA here is from genome assembly GCF_055505025.1 of Bos grunniens. Taxonomy (NCBI): domain Eukaryota; kingdom Metazoa; phylum Chordata; class Mammalia; order Artiodactyla; family Bovidae; genus Bos; species Bos grunniens. The sequence continues at coordinate 19,083,964 of NC_141192.1, forward strand.
GTGACTCGGGTATTGGTCTCACTAGAACCCGGAGGCTGGACAGGATGACCCTCAGCGCTGTAAGGCTGGAAGATGAGTGAGTCAGAAGTGAACAGTAAGTGAACTGGCCGGGAAATAGCAGAATCAAAGATGCTTTCCCAGGTGATCTGTGGGCTTCGTGAGAAGCAGTGAAAAGAGCTTCATGATGGAGGAGCTGCTTCCCCTACCCTAGCCTCAACCCCGCAAGTGGGAAAGAGCCTTCTTGTGCTCTTTTAATAAATCAACATTTATTGAGAACCTACCAGCCATCTCCCACTTGACATTCCGCTAGTCTTCAGCACTATCCCATTCATGGGGGAAGAAACTGAAGCCCTGAGAGTGAAGAGACTCCTCAGAATCACCCAGTCTGGTGCAGGGCCCAGGATGCCTGGGAAGCAAGGGAGCTGTGGAGCAGGTGTGAAGAGGGATGGGGAGGAGAAGGAAAATGTTCAGCGTGGTTTCCCTGGAGACGCTGACTGCCCATAGCCACTCTCACCCAAGACAAATAATAATTATAATCCACAACATCGACAGACACCTGAAGTGGCTCTCCATCTCCAGGGCAAGGGGAGGGACCAGGCAGTCTGCTCAGGCTTCGGAGCCAGCAGTGCTGTGTCCTGGCCTTAACTCTGCCCAGTGTGGAACGTTGGACAAATGGTCCCCTGTCTCCTCATCAGTAAAGTGAGTTAAGTCCCTCAGGTTTGGCATTGGGTTGGTTCGGGTAGAGGTGGGTGGGTTTGAGAATAAAAGATATGTGTGTACTTTGTCGCTCAGTAGTGTCCGACTCTGCAACCCCATGGACCGTAGGCAGATTCTTTACCACCTGAGCCACCAGGGAAGCCCATGAATACTGGAGCGGGTAGCCTATCCCTTCTCCAGGGGATCTTCCCAACTGAGGAATCGAACCAAGGTCTCCTGTGCTGCAGGCAGATTCTTTACCAGCTGAGCTACCAGGGAAGTGTACAGGTATGGGTACGGGTTAGTCTCTCAGCCCTGCCCAACTCTTTGCAACCGCATGGACTGCAGCCCACCAGGCTCCTCTGTCCATGGACTGCAGCCCACCAGGCTCCTCTATCCATGGGATTTTCTAGGCAAGAATGTTGGAGTGGGTTGCCATTTCCTTCTCCAAGGGATATTCCTGGCCCAGGGATGGAACCTGGGTCTCCTGCACTGCAGGCAGATTCTTTACCGTCTGAGCTACAAGGGAAGCCAGCATAGTTAAGCTATTAATACAATGAATGCCACTGGAAGGCGGTAAGCTTGTTGGGTTGGGTTGAGTTTGGACTGAATTGGACAGGAGAGCTGACCCTGAGGGAGAAGTCTTGGGGGCTCAGTTGATGCTCATGGACCCATAGCAACACACATGCCTGGTTCCCTGTTCCTTCCTCAGTGCTTATTACAATAGAACTAGGCTCAACCCCAGAGAAAGTAAGACATGCTTAAATGTGTATTGCTCCAGCTGCCTTAGGAAACCTCTCAGTAATCCTCCCAGAGAAGCCCCCTTTTAAACTGCACAAGGCTTGGCTCCTCTCTCCGTCCAGTCATGTCCCCCCTGCTTCCTAAGGTCCCCCTTAGGGATCTTCTTAAGGTCTGCCTTAAGCAATCACACCTGGCAGCTAAGGGGCCAATACGTGCGTGCTAAATCACTTCAGTCGTGTCTGACTCTTTGTGACCCCATGGACTGTAGCCTGCCAGGCTCCTCTGTCCATGGACTGTAGCCCACCAGGCTCCTCTGTCCATGGATTCTCCAGGCAAAAACACTGGAGTGGGTTGCCATGCCCTCCTCCAGGGGATCTTCCCAGCCCAGGGATTGAACCTGTGTCTCCTGTGGCTCCTGCATTGCAGGCAGAATCTTTACCACTGAGCCACCAGGGAAGCCCTAAGGGACCAATAGCAGAGTTTACCCAAGGGTGGGAGGTACTAGGTATTTCAGGGACGTTGGGGCTGGGAGAGGGCAACAATAAGATAAGTGTGTGAAAACCGTTATGGGCTGAGGCATTCTCTCTTCTGTGTGTTCCAACACATACCTGTCCTAGGGGGCAAGTATTTAGAACCTTGGGGAAATCTACCTAATCCATTCGTTAGCTCCTTTTGCATCTGGTCCTACTCATGACAATGTTGCCTTTCCAGAGAAGCCTTCTGAACATGATGCTCTAAAGCCAAAATATGAGCTCTCTAGGGATCTCTGTCTCCTTGGTAGTACAGGGAAGGGGGGAGACATTCTGAAAATTCAAGGACTTTTCATTCACATCAAGCCACAAAATGAAGGGAACTATTCACTTCCTCTAAGTCAAAGCCAGTCTCAAGTTTGGAGATGTGCCCCCAACATCATGCCATGGTTATGAGAAGTTACCCCAGGGAAGGGATCTCTCTAGAACCCACTTCCTTCATATGTACCACGTAACTTCTCCGCGTGGCTAGCATGGGCTTGCTCACAACATGGCAGTCTCGGCATATTCAAATTGCTTACATGGCAGCTCATGAAACCAAGGTAGGAGTTGCCAGTGCTTTTAAAGGCTTAGCCTGGATCTGGCACAGCTTCACTTCTGCGGCTGTTTACAGTCAAAGCAGTCACAGGCCAGTCAGGATTCAAGGAAAGAAGACACAGATCCACTGCTGAGTGGGAAGAGGGTCTAAGATGCTGTGGTCTTATTTACCCCACCGTAGGCGTATTAGTTTTCTATTGCTGTTATAACAAATTATCACACATTTAGTGACTTAAAATTCACAGCTATCCAGTAGGTCAGAAGCCTAGGCACAGCATGGCTCAGCTGGTTCTTTGTGATTCAGAAAATTAAGGTTTTCTCAAGGATCTGGGGATAAAAACCCACTTTGAAGCTCATTCAGGTGGTGAGCAGAGTTCAGTTCCATGGAGTGGTAGGGTTGAGTTTCCTGTTCCTTTGTCAGCTATTTCCACCTTCTACAGGCTTCCTGCACCCTTTGGTTCACAGTCTCCTTCCCCCATCTTGAAGCCCGCAATGGAGACTCAAATTCTTCTCAAGGTTTGCATCTCCCTGGCCTTCCCTTCCGATTCATCTCCCCACTGACTCTTCTGATTTCAAGGGCTCCTGTGATTATGCAGCGTCCATCCAGATAATCCAGGTTAGCCTCTCTATTTTAAGGTAAGCTCATTAATAACTTTAATTCCAGCTGCAAAGTCCTTTCACACCAGGAAGTGGATCTGTATTTAATTGAATAGCCAGAAACAGGAAACTTGGGGGAATATCATCAGAATTCTGCCAGCTCAGATCATCATCCTTTCCTAGAAAGGATGAAGAGTAGTACACTGAGCAGCAGTAAGATCTGGAAGGATACAGAGAAAGAGGTGTCCCTGGCAGGAGGTGCGATAGAGGCAAACACCTCCAGACAAGACTGTCAGCGCATGCTGGGGAAAAGTTCACCCATTCGGATGTTGTCAGGGGGTCTGAGGAGGCAGTGGAGGGCGGGACATGGTCCCCAAAGGGGTCCACACTGAAAAATCAGAACTGCAGAAGGAACCACACTTTGGTTCAGAGGTAATTAACTGGGATCTCAAGCACCCCTCTGGAAGTGGTAAAGGCACACAGTGGTATTCAGAATGCCCTAAAATTTGAAAAATACTATCTATACATGGATACATGCATTTTCTTTCTAGACAGAAGCTTTTATCATATTCTCCAAGGAGTCCAAGACCTACAAAAGGTAAAGACCATTGATTGTTTATTTTTTCATTCTACTCATTCTTATCAGAACCCATCTATGAGCTAGGCTCTGTGCTAGACACTGGAGAAGCCAATACAAACAAGAAAGTCTCAGTTCTCACCCTTCATGGATTTACAGTCACTTGGGGTATGGACAAGTGATTGGACACTGACAACTCAGAATGACATGGGCTGAGACAGGCAAGCACAGAGCATCCTGGGAACATGTGTAAGACATGCAAAACTCAGGCTCAAAGGTTAGCCAGGGCTTTCTGGAGGAAGTGACACCTGAAGAAGTCAACCAAGGTAGCAGGTGGAAGGCATCAGAAGAGGATTCCAGGCAAAGGGGGCTCAAAAGCCTAGAGATGCCAAAAATACAGTGTGCATGCCTGCCGAGTCACTTCAACTATGTCTGACTGTGCGGCCCTGTGGACTGTAGCCCACCAGGCTCCTCTGTCGGTGGGATTCTCCAGGCAAGAATACTGGAGTGGGTTGCCATTTCCTTCTCCAGGGGATCTTCCTGACCCAGGGATTGAACCCAGGTCTCCTGCATTGCAGGCAGATTCTTTACCGTCTGAGCCACTAGGGACGTCCAAAAAAACACGGCACCTTTGTGGAAATGCAGCCGTCCTGCTCTTCTCCTAGGCCATCTTGAGCCCTTCCTCCCACTCCTCTGGATGCAATAGGTCTTGTCTGTGTGCACTTCCGTTTTGTCCACCCTCACCTCTAAGGCTGGCAGATTAAGAAACGTGGCTCATTGCACTTGTGCTACGTGACTTTGGGCAAGTCGGTAACCCCCTCTGGGCCTCAGTTCCCACCAGTTGAATAAGGCAGTCAGAAAGTTCTTGAAAACCCTGGAGCTCAATCTACGACCCTATCTGTCCTGTTTGGGGAACATCCTTACTCTATTCAAATCTCACCCAAACAACAGAGCAAAGAGAGCTGGACCTGCAGGGGGAGAGGGGAGACAGGCTGTGACCTGGTGTGCTGGGGGAGGTGAGAGAGGGAGCCTGCTCCCCACCTTCCAGCACAAGCCCGCCACTAATGAGGCCTGTCTTTGGAGTAATTAGCCTCAATCACAGCGCGGTGCATTAGGCAGACACGGCCTTGGTGCGGTTGTGACTCCCAGGACACAGGGACCCAGGGCTTTGAACAGTGCATTACAGCAGGGGATGTGTCCTAATGTTACTTAATTACCCCAGACAGCCTCAGATGTAATCGAGCCTGGATGGGCTGGCAGGAACGGGTGCAGACGTCCAGAGGAGGCTGATGCGTTTATAATGATGCTACTTTGCAAGACAAATCCAGCCTTAGTGGGCTGACAGTGAGGAGGCCAGGGTCGGGGTGGGAGGGAAGAGGCTGCAGTGGCATCGAAACAAGGGCCACTTCATGCCCCAAACCCTGGGAAATCTTGATCCTAGATTGACTGGATGTCTCCATTCATCTGTCTGAGGCAGCAGGAGTTTGGGGGGATGGGAGGCATCTTTACTTTTCATCCTTCATCCGAGAGGCTGTAGGCCATCAACGTTTCCCTCTTTGTTGTTTCATTTCCAGCCGGTGGTCAGTGATGGATAAAGGAGGATGCACTGGCGGGGAGTAGTCAGTGGACACTTCAGAGAGAGTGGAAGGCAGGGTAGTACCCTCAAGGATGCAGTAGACAAGTTTGAAAGAAAGCCCCAGGGCAGGCAGATGAGCTCTAAAACACAAATCTAGACACTGAGCTTTGAAGGCACACTCTCAGGACAGTGCTCCTGTCAATATGTGTCTCCCCAGAGGCCAGAGAGATCTAGTGATGTGGCCCCTGAAAGGTCCTTGAAAGCAGGGACCGTGTCTGCCTTGCTCACCGTCATTCCCAGCAGCTAGCACAGTGCCTGGCCATAGGAAGTGCTCAATAAGTACATGTCAGTATGAATAAGGAAATGAATGCCACTCACCCACCTGTCCACTCGGGCTAGTTATTTCCCTCAGTGGACCTTGGTGTCCTCATTCAGGAAGTAGAGCTAATGATTCCCAGATCACCTCCTAAGGGCTCCAATGGCACCTGTCAGATTAGCTGATGGCCATCATAGCACTTTGAATATGTGGGACCCCCTAACAGAGGTGACAGAAGCCATCACACGTGGGGCCTGCTCTCTCTCCTATCTCCTCTGCCAAATTCCACAGGCCATACTGACCACCTGGACCAGTGGGAAGAGGAGATCTCAGTAGATAAGACTATGATGAAGCTGCTCTAGGCTTGGAGAGGCCAAGGACTAACTTGTGCTTTTCTCCTTCAGTCCCTCTCTCCCTCTTGGGCTGGTCTTGATCCCCACACACCCAGGAAATTGGGTTTCTGGCACCTTGAGTAGTGATGCTTCCAATAATTTCAGGAATGCCTTCCATGGAAGAGAAAGTTCTTTGAGGAAGTTCTTCCTGAATATTAGTAGAGAGATAATGCCACTCAGGTGGGGGCTTGTTCAGGGGTTAGTTTCAAATGCCAAGTAGAGATGTTACTATAAAAGGCATTTGGGCTAGTGCTTCCCATCGATTGTTAGACAGGCAGGCAGGAGGGACTTGGAAGACAACCTGCCTGCATGGGATCTGATCTAAGACTCAGAGTTTGGGTGGGGGGAGTGGAGGTAGACTGAAGACTTGGGGTCTAGAGCAAGGAGGAAGAGAAGGGGCAGACAAATCATCAAGGCATCCAGTGCTGGGCAAGAAGTTGGGACCGTACCCTCCCACCCACCCTCAACAGGTGAGGACAGGGATACAGTGAAGCATCATCTTCTCTTCTCCCCCTCTGGACCACCTGGGACATTTTTAAGAATCTCTGCCCCCAGCTTGCTGCGTGAATTTAATTCCTGGGCTTGAGCATCTCCACTTGGACAATGAGCGGGCTGGACTATATTGTTGCTCTGTCCCTCCTAACTTTGACATTCATCTGCCAGTCACACAAAGGGGGCTATGGGAGGCACTGGCTCTTCTGGGGATCAGGATCCCTGTCACTGCACCCCAGAACCCACACATCTCCTCCCTTGGGACCCAGCAGTCACTGTGACCTACAATGACTTTGAGGGATGCTGCTCTGTACCCTGCCCAATGGGCCATGTGCCAACACCTGCCTTCTCCCCATGCGCCATCCGTCACTGTCTCTGTGTGTCGCTGGGAAGACAGCTTCATTAGCTCCTCCAGAGCCATCCATCCCCTGGTGCAGAGACAATGAAGCCCTCCCACCCACATCAGGCTGGGAGGGCCCGGAACCCTAAAAGCAGTTTCTGCAGGGCCATCCTGCTGTCCCTCCTCCCTGTATAGCTGTCCCGCCAGAGGTCATAGGTGTTTTCCACAAGGCAGGAGGCCCCAGCGCCTCAGAATGTGTTCCCAACAACTCCCTCACCACCTGTCGTCTTGCCTGGAGTCCCACCATTAGAGGAGTCACTGAGGGACTTCCGCCTGCACAAGTCTATTACAAGACATGCACCTCCCACAGGAGAAGGGAGAGCACTGGACTAAGTGGTGAAGGTGCTCCTTTCTCTGCTCTGTGACTTTGGCAACTGGTTTCCCTTTCCCAGGCCTCAGTTTTCCCATCTTAAAATGAGAGAGTTGACCTAGGATCTAGATAATCTCCAAGCCTCCCTCTTCATATCCAGTATTATGAAGTTCCGTGCAGGAACTGTGTGTGTATGTGTATGTGTGTGCGCGCACTCAGTCGTGTCTGACTCTTTGCAACACCATGGACTGTAGCAAACCAGGCTCCTCTGTCCGTGGAATTTTCCAGGCAAGAATACTGGAGAGACTTTCCATTTCCTACTCCAGGGGATCTTCCTGACCCAGGGATCAAACCCTAGTCTCCAGCATCTCCTTCATTGGCAGGTGAGTTTTTTTCCACTGGCACCATCTGAGAAGCCCTATAGGGGAATTCTAGGGTCCTGAAAAGAGGTCAGTATATCTGAGGAGAAGGAAGTATTCTAGCCCCTCTGCAGGAACCGGGGCCATGAAGCACATGGCTCAGGTTTGTGAGACAAAATCGAGTCAGTTAATGAGCATGGTTCTCCCCTTTAAGCCGCTTCTTAACAAGTGATCCCCAAATGGCACTTTCAGTGACCAGACCTGGCCTCAGGGGCTCTACCAAGTAGTGAGCAGTGGGCAGAGTTTCCCACACCAATGCCTTGGTGTCTGGGCTGATAATAGATGCAGGAAGGAGAATGATTTCTTCCAAAGGGTCAGGAGATGATTCTGCTATCCCTACTGAAATGGAGAGGGAATGCATACTTCCAGGCTATCTTGAGTTCTTCATGGGTTTAATGGAGAAAAGAGAGTCATACCTTCCCACCTACTTGCTCACCTCAACAGATGGAAACCCCTTGGTTTTCAGAGGACCAAGGGGAGGTGGCAACTCACCTGTATTGCAACAGTGTACAAGGAAACCTCCATCTCCATGAACAAAATCACATTGTATCCTCCAAAGTTGAGCTCCAAAGAAACAGCCTCTCTCCATGGGGCAGTCTGGGTTGTAGTTGGGTGGGTGGATGGGAAGCTCTCTGAAAGGTCCCTAAAACTGAACCTCATGCAGCCATGATAACTGTGAGGGTGCTACCCCTAACTGATAACAGTGAGGATGCTGGGTCAACCCCCAAAGGCTCTGAGCAAACAGAGATGGAGTCTTATGTGTATGATCTGGCATGTCTCAGCCACCCCACTGGCAGGGTCCCATGTCTACATGAATGCAGCCTTACACATTAAAGCCAGCATGGAGTGGGAGCCCCAGAGGGATTCTGTCTCAAAGAAGGGGCCACAAGCCTCAGCTAACTCTTCCTTCACCAATAATCTTGAGAGAGCAATTATGGTTTTAAAAGTGCTTGGTCTGCCAAAATACCACACGTACTCACCCATGCCCCACTCACAGTCATGAGAAACTCCAGTAAGCCACTGATTGCTGACTCAGAGCACAACCCTGCTTGCCCCTGCAGAGCCATATAACACGTAGGTCTGCTCTCAAGCCTTTGACACAAAATGTTGGAATCACATTAAGCATAAGGCTATTATTGCCTGATAAAGGGCCCAGAGAGTCAACACTCCCAGAGATTAGAAATGGAGAGAGGCAGAGGAGGGAGTTGAGCAGTGGGGAAGGGATGAAAAGGGAGATTGTGGGAGATTGTGTCTGGGACTGGAAAGAATGCTCTTCTGGCTGGTATGAGGATAATGTAAAGAAGTGGAAAGGGATCAGAGAGGACCTTCAGGGCCTGGTTAAGAAATTTGCAACTTGATCCTATGTGCATAGGGAATCTATTAAAGGCTTTGGTAGCAGAAAGGGCTAGAACCTGGAGGGCCCTGAAGGGACACCTAATCCAGCTCTTCATGCTACAGTAGGAAGCCTGAGACCCAGAGAGGGGAAGGACGTGCTTCAGGTCACCCAGGGTATTTAGAACCAGGGCCAGACATGGAAAGTTTAAGTCACTTTTGTGCCAGAAGTAATTGTGTTCCAGGCAAAGAAGGGACATTCCTGCCCCTCCAGCCCTGAGATCTCTGCCCCATCTAGGGCTAGTACACAACTGGAGTTGTATACAACCTGTATACTGAAAGCAGTATACAGGTCACAACCTATATCCCAAAAGCTGTGTACAGGTTGTGTACAACTCCCAGCTACCCAGCTTCCCCCTGGAGCCACAGGGCGCAGTGGGTTTTCAGCACCACTCACACTGTGGACAGTTCCCACCCACATACTTCCTACAGGGTGTTTTGCAGGTGCTCTCAGCACCCCACAAGCCTCAGGGTGCTCCTGGCCACTCCGTTTCCCTGCCAAGAAGCCCTAGAAAAGGGGCGAGGAGGCTGTGAGGAGAGGGGCTGGTCTATTATCAGGGATCCAGATGTAAAGTGAATGGCTGTGATATTTATCCCTGTCGTCGCTAATAATAAATGGCCTGATTTGTCAAGTGAGGACCGATTCAAAGATGTCAATTAAGAAGAGAAAAAAGCCCTGCTGTACTGTATTTATCTGCTGTGCAGATGCTTGGTGGAGAAAAGGACTCCAGAGCTGGGGCCTCTTTGCCCCACCACTGCCCTGCTTCTGCTTTCCTTCCACTCCCCTCCCCTGCCTCACCTTCTTCATCCCCCTCTCTTCTGCCTCTCTTTTCCTTCATGCTTTGTCCCCTCATTTACTGCACTCTTTTCTCCCTTTCTCCTCTCCTTTTTATTTCTCTTCTCAATTATCACCTTTCCCTCTTCTAGTCCACTGGATGGTTTCACCTTTCACTGTTACTCTTTTGCTCATTAATACCTTCTCTTTGTCTCCCCCACTACATTCCTGAATCTCTTCTCCCAGGTCCCCCTCCCCTGAACCTCTGGCTGCTATGGCCCTCATCTTTCCGAACTGGCCTCCTTCATGACCTCAGTTCACTTGGATGTAAACCTTAGGAGAAAAACAGGAAATGCCACAGATCTGAAGCTTTTTAACAATCATACAGAGGTTGAAAAATAAAACAACATTTCAGGGAATCAGTTTGACTGGGTCCCTGAATATAGATTAAAACTGAAAACCCACATCTAAGCAAAAACTTCTTAATAATGTATTCCCTGGCCCTGGACCAATCATGTCTGAGACCTGGGATTCCATGATACAAGACTTTCTCAGGTGGCTGAGGGGTTCTAAGTAGCACTATGAATCCTCCTTTTGTATCTTGGATCTGATTAAGAAGTCACAGAGAAATGCCCCCAGAATGGAAACCAACCCTGGTGATGCCTTAGCCTGGTATTCTCTACCCTGTGGCATTGTGGGAGACTGTTGGCCTCTTCTAGAGAATACATCCCACACAGACACCCCCAAGCTGGGGTATAGGCTTTCTCCTGTCTCTGCCCCACTAGGAACATGACCACCTTCTTCAAGCAAAAGTAAAAATGGTTCCCTGATTGGTTCTCTGGAAATGAGTCTAGAACTACTTGTGTAAGCAGAAACCCATCTTTGTAGGCCTCCATTCCCAGTCCTACATCCTCTCTAGCCCATTGTGATTTTTCAGAATGCCCAGACTGACCTGGGGCCAGAGTTGGGTTCACTCTGGCTGTGATCAAAGGCTAGCTCCCAGCCAATCCCTGACCAATCTATGGTCAGACAGAAGGGGAAGCCACATGGCTTCCAACAGACCACTAGTGTTGCCCACCTGGCCAGCACCAGCTTCTCTGGCTCTTCGCTGACTGGGTGTGGACAGGAGGCCCTTTAGCCACATCCTGAGGTGTCCCTGCATCCATAAGGAAATGAGGAAACGTGTCCCCAGTTGGTTATAACTCTTCTCCAATGACCACACTGCCTCTTGGTTTAACAACTGCCAGTGCCTTCTTCCCACCCTCTAAAAGCTGTCCAAGAGCATCCCCCACCACTATCCCCAAGCAAGAACCTCAAGCCTGTCTTCCAAGGACCAGGGTTTCCCAGGTACCCTTCTTCTTCCCAGGCTGCCTACCCCAGAGGCCCAGCTGAGCCATCCGTGGTGTGGTATTGACGACACCTGTGGCTTCTCCAGTGGCTGTGATTACTAAGATCCTTTGAGAAAGCCTTTGATCAGAAGTTAAGTCATCTGGCTCTAGTCCCAGCTCTCTGCCACTGGTAGACTTTGGATGCTGATTTTTAGTTTTCAAAGCAGTTTCATAGTTTTACCTTTTTTCCCCTCATAATATTATTTACTTCTTAGACAGCCTTAGTTGGAGACACTAGATGATGTGGTTTTAGTACCACATTCTGGATGAGGAATCTGAAATTCATTCTAGAGTTTGACTTAGAATCCAGACTCCTTGCCCAGTGTTCCTTCCTCTGCTCCACATCTTGGAAGTCAGCTTCATGATAAAATGATGACAAGATAATGTCTGCAGCTGATCTTTGAGTTCTTGAGAAGATGGGCATCAGAGACAAAGAAGTGATTGTCACAGCTGATATCTACATTAATAGATATATATAAAGTCACTTGCTAATGGCTCAGTTTTAGCTCACAAAGTCCAGAAGTACTATGAGAATCTACTGTTTAACACCCAAGAAGAATGTAGGCAACTAAAAATTGCTCTGGGCTGCTAATATGGCAGTGTTCTTCTGCAAGTCTTTATCTTGCCCCTCTCTTCTTTATGTATCACTGGGATAATAATAATATAAGAATAATCTTGATAAACATTTGATTGCACACACAATATATTCAAGGCATTGGGCAAAATATATCCCAATATATTCAAGGCACTGGGCTAAATATAAGCATTATCTTGCTTATTGATCACAATAATTCTGTAGTGCAGGTACTATTATCTCCCCTTTTTCAGAGAAGACTGAAGTTTAAGAGTGTTAAGAAATTTGCCTAAGCACACAACTTATAAGTAGCACTTGAACTCAGATCAACTTCTCCAAAGCTGAAGCTTAGGACCAAATTTTCGCCTCCCTCCTGTCTTCAGATCAAGTCCCCAGGCTGATGTCTTGGTGAAAGTGAATGTGGAAGTGATTCTCCCGTCAGTGGCTAACCCCAGGATCTGTTTAACCATAGTCTCTCATCCTCACCATTTCAGAGCACGCTGGCCTAACTGCCAGCTGCCAGCATCCTTATTTCTTTTCCTGAGGGTTTCTCTAACAGCTGGGGTCCTCTGTGTTGACTATATAGAGAAGACCAGATATATTAGGGAATTGAGGTCTCCTGGGAGCAGCCCTCAACCAGTGACTAATGGGAGTTGGTGGATAAACACCCTGGCCCCCTTGCTCCCTGGGTGGTCCAACCCTGGAGCATGTTCTGTCCCAGCTCTCAGCAGAGTTGGGCTCCACCCACCCGCCATGGTAACTGGCTCAGAAATGGTCCTTCGGCCTTTCTTGCCCTACAAGTGTTCGTTCCTGCACTTAAAAACATGTTTCAGCCTCGGCCTCTGGAGGATCCCAAACTAACCCCCGCATCCTTACTCTCAGCAGTGCCCTCAGGACCTGGAATAGAAAAGTAGCAGGGTGGCCCAAACAGTACAGATGACATTTTTCTACTCAAATCCCACAGCCGCTCCCTAGTGCCCTTCAGATGAGGTCAGGGGTCCATAAGCTAGCATGCCGTGTCCCACGTGCTCTGAGCCCAGTCACCCCACCATTGGATACTCTTCTACCCACTAGGTTTCAGCCATAAAAGTAGTTCCAGAATTCGACCCACACAGCTCCGTCCACATGGCAGGCCCATCTCACAGCCCTGCCCCTCCACCTGGTGAATATCTATTCAAGACTAGTGAAGGGTCAGTTCCTCTAAGGAAGTCATCTCTGACTGTGTCCCTCAGGAGGGTGACCCATCCTGCCAGGGAGCCTCCAACAGACCTGAGCCTACCTCTGTCCCAGCCCACCATGGAATTATCTGTCTAGGGGACCACCTCCCCCCTAAATGTGGAGCTCCTTGAGGGCAGCAACAAGTCCGGATTCATCTTTAGTTGTCAGGCCAGCCCCCAAATAAATGTTGAATGAATGACCGTCTGCCTGTGAGATGAGAGGGGGAAGGGCAGAGAAGGGGCTTAGGTGGGCGGCTGCTCGACCAATGGTGCAGCCTGTGTTTGGTTCTCTGATGGTCTCAGAACCTGTCCCTGCCAGGCTCCAGTAACCGGACCGCTGTGTCCAATGAGTCACACAGGGTGCTCTGTCTTCCTTTCCCTTAACCCTAAGCGGCCCTGGCCAAGCAGCCAGTGTCTAAACTGGGGTCTCCTCTGTATCCATCCCACCCCAGGTGATCAACGAAAATGGTCTGATATTCTAGAAAGAGCACTGACCTAGTTTGAAGCTCACTTCGGAGCTTGAATTACTTAGCCTCTGTCCTCCCAACTTAAACTCAATTTTCCCAACTGTGATGGGAGTTAATATTAGTACAGCATCTCCCTCCCAGTGCTCTGTAAGCATTCGAGACGATAACCACAAAAGGGTCAGGCACATCTCCTAGAATGTGGGTGGTACCCTCCAGAAGTGATTATATGGGGGAAAAGAGATGCGGAATGCATCAGGCATTGGAAGGGACCTTTGCCAATTTTCGCCCAATCATTCTGTTTCACAGGTGAGCAAACTAAGGCCCAGAGAGTGGGCATCCCCTCAAGGTCACAGAGCCTGTCATGGACAGACCCGGGACTCTGAGTTCCTGGGCTGTTTTCTCTCCATTGCACCAACTGGCTTCCTTACACCCATCACTGTTTACCTAAAGCAGTGTAAAATTCCTTCTTTTCCTACCTATTCCCATGGAAAGGAGAGGGAGGTCCTTGCACAGAGTTTACTGAAGGCTCCGAACCACTTAAGTACCCTAACCCTGACAGGCCTTCCCTACACCTGGCTGCCCACATCTGCAATACAGCCCACCTTCATCAGCAAAGATCTATTCACACTCTCCAAGTGTGGAACTCTGGGGCTCCAAGTTTGAGGGGTCTAAGAGGAGGGGGGTCTCTCACCCACAATTCCCTCCCCAGACCTCAGGGTCTCTCAGCAAGAAGACCAGACCTGGAGACCAACCACCAATAAGGATGGCCCCTTACTCATCTTACAAATGCTTGCACACCTGCCTTGGTGCCATAAGCTCTGTGTTAGGCTTTGGGGATCCAGTCACTATCTGCCCCCTCCCCATCTTGAATCATCCTATTAATAACCTGTGATACCATTAGCTTTTGCTGTCACCAGCACTGACAACTCAGAAGCCCCCGAGCGCTGTCTGCAAAGACACAATAAATGTGAACTCTTAATTAACACCTTCTTTAACTAAATAAATTAATTTTATGCGGTCGTGATGTCAGGGATATGACTTGCTGATGACTGAGGTGACTTGGACAGCCTTGGCAAGGGCTGCAGGGCAGTCGCAACTTATTAATCTCTGCAGGGCATCAGTGGGCAGCGGGGCCATGGATGTGAGTGCCTTGCCATGGTATCCTGTGCAGGGAACCCAGGACCAGGCAGCAATCATGGAGGTAGGAAGTCGGAGACTTTTCCTGCTTTGCCTCTTTGCTTCTACCTCCTGAATGGCCTTGGGCAAACTTCTTTGTTTCTCTGGGCCTTTATTTTCCTCATCTGAAAATGGGCATCATCTCTTGTCATGTCCATTTCTCAGGAGTGTGAACTATGCTGGAAAGGAAGGTTTATAAACCGTAATGTGCTGCGCACATGTGGAAATCATGATGCCATCCCTTCAGCTGCTGGACAGTCAGTGTTAGTGGGGCACTTCCAGTGACGGGAATCACTGGTCCTGGGTCCCTGGGCAGCCGTAAGTTTCCCTCAGGACACCTCAAGGACAAGGAGGACCCCTCCAAGGCTAGTGCCCTCAGCAAGCCCCTAGTACCCAACCACTCAACTGACTGCTGCTTAGAGTGAGTGAGGCCAGGGCAGCAGAGCTGCTCCCAGTGGCTTTCATCAGAAAAAAATCTGCTGTGACCCCAGGCTGACCTCTGCCGCTACCTGAGGGAGCATCTGATCCAGCCTTGGGCTGAAGTCTTAAATTCAGCCCCAGGTCCTGACGTCTGCTCTGACTGTGTCTGAGAACTCAGCCCAGCCCTGCCCAGGCCCTGACCGAGTTCTTCACCGAGGATCCAGTGTGAACCACCAGCCATTGCTGGAGTCAGCCCCTGACTCCACGCCCTAACCCAGCCCCCAGTCCAGCCCACTTTGGCACCCCTCAGCCCCAGTGGCAGCCCGTGCGCTGGCCCTGTGCCAGGCCTGGGATTTCCTCCTTCCCCACCCCTCAGTTAGTGCTGTGCTCTAACCTGTGTCAGCCTCGCTGGAGGAGGGGAGGAGGAGGAAGAGGCCCCCACTGCTCCTGTGGTTCATGCTACAGGCACCTTCTATAAAAGGCAGTGCCCTCTTGCCCACTCTATCCCCCCAGCACTTGTATGTCATTAGCCACTCTCCCCAGTTAATACCATTCCCAGGGATCTTAGCACAGGGACATCAAGCAATTCCCCTAGGGCCACACAGCATAGCCATAACCGAGCAAGGACTGAGATGGTCACCCAGAGATTTCCCTCCTAGAGGGAAGAAGGGCACGCTGTCCTCACTTTCTGGAGCTGGGGGATCCAGAGTTCTAATTCACTCATTCAACCATCCATTCACTCCAAAATATTTACTGAGTACCCACCACACGCCAGGCACACTGTGGGGGAGAGGGGTCAAAACATACATGGCCCTTCTCTCAAGGGGCTCACAGGCTGGGCAAAGACCCTTGGGATTGCACCAAACTTTTCACAGTTGCTGCTTCACTTATGCACCCACCCACCCCCCCGCAACACACACACCCCCCAGGCTGGCAGTGAGAACACACCTCGACAGGAGCATGCGGGCTACCTCAAGGAGCCCCTCCAGCCATTTAACGGGCACAGGGACTGGGAGAGGACGTCTCTATCCATCTGTGATGCTACCAGGATGAAACCCTTGTTGGAGGCTGTGGAAACACAGAGCGCTATATTAGTAATCAGGTCCACGCAGAGGGGATGAGCAATGATGTCTTGTCCCCAAATACAAGGGCTGACCTGCAGTGGCCCTGCCTAGAGCCTGAATCTCTAAGGCCATGAAGGAATAGCTGTGAGCAGAAGCTGAGCTGGAGCCGCAGAAAAACTGCCCAAAGCCCCTCCCACCTGGGGGACTCTGAGCCCCGGCAGGATGTCAGAGAGGTTGAGGCCAGGTGCCCAGGGCTTGGCGTGCCTGACTTGTAATATCGATGGACTGAAGAGCCTCACTGTCTTGGTTTCTTGGCATCATGGAATGCTTGAGTTCAGGTCCCCTTTTCAGCATGTCCCCCTCAATCCAGCTCTCTTGACTCCCTAGAAGCCTCCTCAAACATGCAGTAGTTCCTGGAAGGCAGTAGATCCACGCTGGAGTCTTGGTTGTTTGTGAGAGCCACGTGACCTTGGATGAGTCACCTAATCTCAGGTCCCTGTGTAGGAGACGGGGCCAAGAGTGCCCTTCTCACAAGGCTGTGCCGACATTAGATACTGTCACTGTGCTGGGCTCGACATTAGATACTGTCAGTGGCTGCCCAGCCATTGAAATGTGCCTACTAAGTTGGGACATACCTCCTTGGGGAACAATAACGTGCCTGGAGAGACTGACCCGACCTGGCTCCTGGTGGCCCCTTCACCTGCAACCATCACTGGGGTCTGGCCTGAGTTCAGGCTTCTCTGCTCCTTCTCCCGGGCCTCCACGTTTTGGACTCCTGAACTGTTGGTCTAATTCGTCCGAAAGTATGACTTCCTAATGGTAGAATTATAGACATCAGGGCATCTCAGTAAGATGGGGAATTGAGTAAAAGGGCCTTCTTAACACCCCTCCAGTCACACCCTATGAGTTGCCATGCTTCCCTTCAGGATAAGACTTTTCCTACACAGAACCCTGGGCCTGCTTTGGAGCTCAAAGCCTGCTCTTCTACAGGGGCTTAACCAAAGTAGCTGGGACAGCTGTGGCTTTAAAGATAACTCCTGAGCCCAGAGAAGGGAGGAGAGGAGGGATTGATTTTGGGGCCTTCCTGGAGACTGGGATCTGAAATCAATCTAGCAATCAACAAGCCAGGTGTGAAGTGGCTGCTGGATCCCAGGCTCCCCCATATCTCCAGGCTCACTCCCTTCCTGCCTCCACCCGCTGCCTCCCGGGGGCAGCTGTTGCCAGGACTGAAGAGTCCAGCTGGTTGTACCTCTTTCAGGGCCTTGTCACCTATGCAGGGCCACGGGAGGCGGCTGGGGAGGGAGTAGAAGGACCCTCCCAATGCCCACAGCGCAGCAATGGGGGCAGCCTGGGCTTCTGGGCATCACCCTGGCCCAGTGAAGGGCAGCCTCTAAGGGCCCTTTCAAGTCCCACCCCCTCTATCTCCACATCTAGACAGGGAGGAGGATGCAGCAGGGGCTTCCAGGGACGCTGGGCTTCCTGAGGGCCAGTGCGGTGTGAGCAGAGAGCCGTCCTGCATTCTCCTCCTGCTCTGCCGACCGAGCCTGGGGGACTCTGGCATTGAGATGATTTAGTTCAGCATCCCCCAACCACCTCCACTTCAGCCCTCCTATACCTGGAGAAGGGAGTGGCTCATGGGGATTGCCTAAAGGGAAAAGGGATGGGATTTCAGGGAAGTGGGGCTGTCCCAGGATAGCTGTGGCGCTGTCTTAGGAAAGCTCAGGGACTCTGTTTTCCTTCTGCCCTTCTCCTGCGCTGTGTGACCTTGGATGATGCTCCTCCCCTCTCTGGGCCTCCAGGCCTGTCAATTCTTAATTAACTCCCTCTCCTGGGCCCTGATCCTAGAGTTCAGACACCTTCTGGCAGAGGCCAATGGCAGGAGCTATGGGGCCCTGCCCTGGGAAGAGGCAGGAAGGGCACCTTCCTCTTCTTCAGGGACCCAGTAGTTCTGGTTTGAACTAGATTATCCAACTCCTCCTTCCTTATTTCCTCCCTGCTTTCTCCTCCTCCACCCTTCTCTCCCTCCACCCTCCCACCCAGTGAAGGATAGAATCCTTCTAACGCAACTAACTATGCTATTTGCCAGATGCATACAGGTAGTCAGACTGAATTGATCCGTCCATCTATCCAGCCAGCCAGCCAGCCAGCCACCCTCCCCTCTCTGCCTCCACCACCATCTATCCAGCTATCCATTCAGCACAACCTCTGCCCTGGGTGCCAGACTAGGGGCTGGGCAGACCAGAGAGAATCCAGTAGAGCCTCTATCTCCAGGGAGCCACAGACCAACTACCCTGGGACAGAGTAGGGTAGGCAAGGTCCCAAGTCACCAAAAGAGTCTACTCTTCCCAAAGAGGCAAGGGTGAAGGCAACCAGTGACCTGGGCAGCCCCTATACCCACCATGCAAGAGGCCAAGCAGAAGGACCCTTGGAGGCCATTTAGAACAAGTCCCTCTTGGCCAAGGGTAAAATAGCATACCAAGTGAAGACGTAGCATGAGCAGAGGTTGGGATGGGAGAAGTCGTCAGTGCATGGTGCCTGAGGGCAGGCAGGGGACAGGACAGTATGGAGCCTTGCCGGGGTGGGCAGGAGGTGGCTGCTGCCCATTGCTGTCCCCGGCCTCCCATCGCCAGCTCCTCTCTACCTTGCATGGCGTGCAGGAATCACCCCAGTCCCCCTGATCTGCACCTCGTCCTTGCTCTCCAGGAGGCCCCTCTCTCTGGCCAGTTGGCTAGAGGTTGACAGATGCATTCACCATCTCCATTACATCTTCATTGCCCAAATTCCTTTCCCTCATTTTTCTAGCTAAAAGACAGTTCTTAAAAATGAGTCCCTGAGCTCAGCCCTTTCCAGCCTCGTTAATTTCGTGCCCCACCTCATTTGTTCGGGGGACCTACTTTCCCCTTGCCCGCTGCCGCCTTCCTCCCGCCGGCTATATTGGGATCTCTGCTCCGTCCTCAGTAACCTTGTGTGCCGCTTAGAGTTCTGCGGGTGTTTTTTGCTGCCAAGGAACTCTGGACTCAAGGAACCGCAGAGGTCATCTGTTTGTACCCAACCCCCTCCTCATGCCGGAAACTGGAACCCCTTTCCTGCACCCCCTGCCCAAGGTTACCCCAATTCCAACTGTATTCTTCCTTACTGTCCACCAGCCAGCCTGTGCCAGGGCAGGACAGCTCTATTTGCGCCCAAGTTCTTCCAGAAACGTGGAACGGACCTGACAGTCCGTATTCCCCCAGCTCACTCCGTGTTTTGTCCAAGTTTCCTGGATGATCCCATCAGCCCCCAAGAGCAGAGATCATATCACGCAGTTCTTGGGTGTCCCTCGGATCCCTTGTTCTTCGGGTACCTTGGATGTCATACCTTGGATGTCATCCAAGGTATGACAAAGCGGCATCCTTTGCCCCATTACTGCCAGCGACAGGACTCACACCTGTCCCTGTGCCTCCAGCAGACGCACGGGGATACTACTGACCTAAAGACTTGCTCATTTGAGCTGAAAATTACCTCTTGACCCTTGCCAGCTCTGAAGCTAGCTCTGCCTTCAGGAGTTACCCTGGCCAAGTAGAATTCCTCTTGCCTGAACAGACTCTCAGACATTTGAGAGCAATGATCATGCTCTCCCTAACTCCAACTCCAGAACTTCTTCAGCACCCAGCGCCCAGCTCAGTGTTTGTGGCCCAGGCACCGCCACTTCCTTTCCTGGAGACATACAGCAGTTTGTTCCTGCCCATCCAAGGGTGAAGGCCCTGGGGCTGCTGTCTGGGCAGAGCAGGACTGATGTCACCTGTTAATGCAGCATGAGCTCGTCCTAGAGCTTTGGAAGCTACTATTGGCTCCTGTGCCCTCTCCTGCCTCCTGCAGGAGAGCCAGGGGCTGAGAAGCACTCCCCACTATCCATCTCAGGGGTACATAGCAGGCTGGGCTCAAGGCCCTCTCTCCCCCATGAACCCACAAAGAAACCTATGGCTGCTGTCTGCACACCTCACTTTCCCCTCACTCCTCACCCCTGCAGTCCGGCCATGCCCACAAAGCATGGAGCTGCTCTGACCAGAGTCACCACCAGCCTCCTGATGGTCACCCTAGGCCACTTCACAGCTGCTGACATGGCTGGCCCCCCTCTTTGGTCTGGGAAGGCACAGCCCTGTTCCAGTCCTCCCCCAACTCCTAAGCAACCCTGGTTCTTCTCATCTGCTTTAGCTCCCTCTCCACCCCTTCAGTGCAGACCTCCACCATCTGTACCCTCAGCCCACCCTTCTCACCCTGTACTCGCTCTGACTCATTTTGCGGCTGCAATGGCCCTCCAGGCAGGTCATTCCCCAGTCGACATTTCTAGCATCCCCTGAACTAGAACTTCCACCACTCTGAAATCTTGCTTCTCCTTCAAGATTGGGCCCCAACTCCCTCTTCCAGGAAGAGTTACCCCATGTCTCCTTGGAGCTGGGATGGCCCTGCCCACACCTACCAGATGGCACTGTTTGGACCGGGGTGACTGTGGCAGCCTAGGACGGATCACATGGCCTGGCACCGGTGCTGGCCCAGGGAGGAGGCAACCACAGGCAAGGCTCTTTGGGATGTGGACTGAGGCTGTGACCAGAACTAGAGCAAGAGTCTAGAACAAGGCAGATGGACAGGTAAGCAGATCAGGAGATGGGGGCAGGGAGGGAGGCAGAGAGACCCCCGAGGGAGAAGCAGCCAGAGCTGCTGGCCCCTGGCTCCACCCCGCCTTCCTCCCAAAGGGCCCCTGAATCCATGGCCCCTTGGAGGAGCCTCTGGCCTTTGGGGGTCAAGTGTTCCGGGGGCCCGGGGAGATGAAAGCCCCTCCTCCCGCAGGCTCCTCCGCAGCCTCTGTGTCACATTTCTAGTGCATCTCAGAGCCTCTCGGGAGAGATCTGGTTTCCTTCCTGGTTTCTGTACAACCTTGGGCCAGTCACCTCCACTCTCCCCACCACGCTTCCTCCTGCACTTGAAAGAAGGCTAAAGCTCAGGGTCAGGGATGTGAGGCTGGGCTTGCCCAGCCACGTCCAGGAGCCAGGCTGTGAGAGGGGAGCAGGGCCCCTTGGCACCCCTGCAGGACCCAGCACCCGGGGCCTAGGCTGGAGGAGTCTACTCAGGACTCCCCCTTTGCAGGCTGTGGGTGACCTGCCTCCCCACCCCGCTGTTTTCCAGTCCCTGAGTCCCATCTGTGCTGCAGAGCAAGGCTCTCCCACAGTTCTTCATCCTGACACGCCATGTTTCTGCAGCTCCGTCACCTTCCCTGGGAAGGCAGTGCTAGGGGTGGGAGGTGGATGATGTGTGTGCTTGAGGGTGTTCAGGCATGGGTAGATATGAAGGTGTATGGGGCTGTCTGAAGGTGTGTCTGTGTGGGTGAGAGGGGTGTGGCTATGTGGAGGTGGGTGGGTGTACACAGATTCAGGTGTGGAAGCCATGAGGGAATTTGCACATTGCTCAGCATGTGTGTGATGAAGAGCAAGACTGGGGTCCACCGCCTGATAGTCTGAGCAAGAATTAGGCCTGTGTTCATGTTAAGAATCACCCCCCTGCACCCCCTGAAGTGTCAGAGCTACGGATGCCGCCATCCGGGCCACACAGTGAATGGCAGGAACAGGGGACTCTCTTCCACCCCCGTGAGGACAGAGGCTCCGAGAGGGCAGTGGTGTACCCCGGGTCAGTGGTGAGGTCAGCCCAGGGCCTGAGTTTCCCTGTTCCACTGTCCCTTCCCGGGACCGTCTGCTCCTACCCTGCCCCGCCCCACCTGTGCCGAGTGCCAGCCGCATGGAGGGGCCGAAGCCCAGCCACAGTGAGCCTCAGGGCCCAGCCCAGCCCTGCTGAGGACTGACACGGGACCAGCTCTGCTTCCCTGAAGGGGCCTGGGGTCCTCCACACTCTGGGTCTGCCCTCCAGCTGTGAGGAGCATTCTTGAGCAGAGGGAGGCTCCCCACCTCAGCCCACTCCAGTCTCCACCCTCTCCACCTCCACCATGCAGGGAGCAGGGAAGCCGGGGCAGGAGGAAGCAGGTGAGGTGCCAGACGGAGGCCAGGGGCTGAGCTGCGGACAGCCTGACAGACAGCTGGGGCAGGTCGCACCAGGGCAACCCGTGGAGGGCAGGCCCCGCCTTCCTCTGCCCACCTGCCAGAAAAAGAGGAAGGGAAAGAGACTTTCCTAGTTTTAGCTCTGAGTCCCACATCCCTGGAAACTCCTTAGTCTTAAGCACACCAAGTTGGTCACCTCACTCTAGCTTCCTGGCAGACCCTTCCAGTGGCTTCCATGAATGCCAGGGCCAGACTAGAATCAAAGAGGATGAGAAAGAGTCTTAGAGGCCATCCAGCTTAATTGCCTCACCCCAACTCATTCTCACAGCCTCTGCTTGAATGTCCCCAGCTCTGGGGGGCTCACCACCACACCAGGCAGCTTGTTAGTTATGGAGCACCTCTGATGTGCTGGATAAAACAGAGGGGCCTGGAAGGCACTGACTGGAGAAGCCACGCCCCAGATACCCCCTGGGAGAGGGCATGAGCACAGCCTTAAGTGTCTGAAGGGTGGTGACCTAAAAGAAGAGGGAGGCATGCATTTTCTCAGTGCTTTAGAGGATGGGGTTGAGACAGGGGAAGGGGAGGGGGAGAAATAACCTCAGAAATGCCTCTGTCAGCCTGCTATCCAAAGAACTTTCTAGCACCCTGCCAGGCTTCACCTGCCAGCCTGTCACATTCCTGCCTGAGCCCTAGACAGAGGCAGCCTTCTGCCTCTTGCCCTGCATTCCTGGTCTCCTCCGGGCCACCATAAACCTGTCTTGTACAAGTCGATGGAAGGCCTGGCTGTTGGCCACAAAAGCCTTCTTGGGTCTCCTCTCTGGTCGTGTGTGGCTCCTGGAGAAAGCAGGAGGGGCTAAAATGCTGGCATTCGGCTGCCCCGTAAATCTATCGAAGATATTTTTTTTATCACTTCCCGACATTCCTCTGTAAAAGCCACTCAGCTGCGTTTACAAATTATAGAATTCATTTGATGTCAGGGACCTGGCTAATGGCCTGAGTAAATCCAGCAGGAACAGATGGGAGTTTAGAGCTCAGCTCCTGTCTGGAGGTGCAACCTTAGCGACCAAGTCCCCATGTTTTAGCCTCTGCCTCTCTGTCTATAAAACGGGGATGAGTGCGGCTTTGAGGATTAGTGAAGTCACAGACCCACGTGCCCGGCTGAAGACCTGGCTCAGAGTAAGCCCTTAGTAAATGATGGTGGCGATGACATGCACTGGAGCCTGTTTGGAACCAACCGTTGGGAAAGGACACGTACTGAACCCCGGGTCTGGGGTTCTCAGCTTCCAACCTGTACCTCTTTGCCAGGCAGGCCCTCCTGTGTCTCAGGGAACCCTCTGGAAGCAACAGGTCTTATGCATATAGAGGGATTATCATCTTCCTCCTTCTCCCCTCCCCCTCTTCTTCCTCCTGTTCTCACACAGCGAGTTTTAAATCCACCCTCCCCCGATGTAGAATCCTTGAGCCTTCCCATACCAGGACTGTTCCCATCCTTAGAAGTTCAGACTCTGTGTGAACTGATTGGTTGAAGTTCCCTGGATCCTCGGTTAAGAGGGATTCTGAGGCTGATTCCAGTTGATTAGTGGTGTCTGCCTACCCCTTGGAGAGTGTGGGGTAGTCCCAAGAATAGCCTCATGCTTTGCCATCCTTTCAAGTTCCAACCCCCTCATCTTGTAGATAAAGTTTATATTCAAGAAGGGGAAGACATAGGACTGAGAAGTCAAGAAAGGAGGGCCTAATATGTCTTAAGCACCCACCGTGTGCTACACGCATGTCCATACACCACCTCACTGGACCCTCCCAACAACCCAAACCGTTTGACAAAAGCCCTGAGATTAGAGCAGTCACCCAGCAAGCCGGTGGCATCACAGCTTCCAGGAGCCATTGCGCCGGATCCCAGGGTCTCAAACAGACCACCAAGATCAGACCCCTGGAGCAGAGAGGGCTGGGGGTGCAGGGTGCAGATGGAATGGTGCCTCAGGAGGCTGCAGGGACTCACGGGGAGGGAAGGAATCATCTCGGGCTAGAAGCTTCTCGGGCAGGAGTCTTTTCTTTGTCATTTGAGAGGTAAAACAGGAAATGATTGATAGTACTGGAAATGCCTATTGTTCTCTGATTTAAGCAATGCCAGAAATTTTCCTGAGATCTTTCACATCTGTGATATGGTTTGAGCTGCTGGATGGCCCTGGGAAAGCAGACAGGTGGCTCACTCCCATTTCATAAAGGTAGAAAGAGAGGCTCAGGGAGGTGGTCTCACCCCACATCCCTAGCTCCTGGCCAAGCACACGGTAAAATCAGCCTCCTCCCTCTGGCTGGGAAAGCCTGCCTGCCCATGAGCTGCCAGGGACATTTTCCCATATTTCTTAGCTTAGATTCTGCAGCAAGGGCATGACTGTCTCGCCCCCTTTCCACTCTTCTCCTCCTTATCACCTTTCATCCTGACCTACTCTGTGCCAGCATTGTACCAACAGGGTTACACACACAGCATCTCACTTAATCCCAAAAGAGTCACGTAAAAGGTGGTGGGGGTGGGGGGAGGTGCTCTCATTAGCCCCATTGTACAGATGAGGAAACTGAGGCCCAGAGTACTGGAGGCTTCAACGCCAAGATTGTGACTGCAGAGTTTTCTCTTTCAGGTACAAACCTCTGCTGCCTTTGGCTTTACTGCCCCCACCCAGTACCAAGTGAAGGGAGCTTTGGCCAAACCTTGGCACAGAGGCACCCACAGGGCAGAGAAAGTCCATACCCAGTGTCCTCAGCTGAAAATGGGGGTGATGATAAAGGCACCTCCCTCCTTTGGCCACTGAACAAAATGAGACCAGGGATATGAAACCAAGCCTGATGCAAATAAGGAGCTTTATTATTTTATCAGCCTTGCTGCGGCTGCTTCTGCTGTGTTGATATAACAAGACAAACAGGTCTTGAGAACCTCAACCGTGCTGTATCCAAGGCAAGCACCGAGGCGGGCTGGGCTGCCGGGCTCAGGAGAGGCAGAAAGATAAAGGACTGTTGAGGTTTTCCATTTTTAGCCAAGATTTTGTAAGAGTGAAGCACACAGGTGTGGCTCCAAGCTTGGACCAGACCAGGGATGGATTCCAAGCATCCCTGGGCAGCGCAAAGTGGCCCTGCCTTCCAGCGGTGACAGCCCAGCCCCCATCAGGACCCCGTCTCCCTGCACTGTCATCCTTGGTTTGTGAACCCAGCCAGTCCTCAGGCTTCTTCTATCAAGCTCCTTCGAGGCACTTCCTTCTGAGCAGGCGTGGTGCCAGGAAAGGCCCGCAATAGAGCAAAAGATCAGGTCCAATCCTAGCTGGGCTGAGTTTCAGCCAGCTCCCTCACTTCCCATCAAGGACCCAGCACACAGTGGATCTACTGCAAAGACTCTTATGAACACGTGCATGCGTGAATGAATGGGTGAATGAACGAATGGAGCACCCTAGCCTCTCTGTTCCTTCATCTGTAAAATGGGACAGTAACAATCACACCACAAGGCTGTGGCAGGGTCCAGAAACGCTACACATATAACACTTCGCACAGAGGGCTTGCTGAGTGCCCAGTGAGCAGGAGCTGTCACTATAAGGAGAGACCTTTGCCCTTCCAGCAGTCACGAGCTAATTGCCTCTCCGTGGTCAGCCTTCACCCTCAACTTTCGGATGAACTACAGGTCAGCCCACAGCCCCTGAAACTCAATCACTGTCTAATAAAATGGTAGGGCTTCATGCACACACACACACACACACACAACTGGGAGCAGATGTTACAGAAAATCGAGACGGCCTGGATTTGACTGCATACATTTCTGCATACATTCCTGAGTTTTGTTTCAGAAAATGAAGTCACCATGTGTGACACAAATCAATATGAATATAAATGTCTACCAGCCTGGCCAGCCTACAACGTGAAGGAGGTCACAGTAGTGTCCGCCCCCAGATCGTGCCAGCTCATTGTCTTCATCTACAGTTCCCACCCCAACCCAGGAAAGGCTGAGGAGACTGGGAAAAGAAGGGGGCTTTCCCATGTGCCTGAGCCCCTGCCACACCTGTGGCCCCAGGAGAAGAGAGCCAGGCCTACAGATCCAATCCCTTCTTGGGGCCAGCCTGGCTGGCTCTCAGCATCACAAAGACCCTCAGTGTTCTGGGCAGAACTGGACCGAGAATGCTTCTGTTCTGGGCCATGTTGCAACACCAGGGACCTGCAGCAGCCCCTCTTGGGAACTCCACATCTCCAAATCCCTCCCCTCAATTCATCTTCTCCTTGGCAGACTTTTGCCAGGCAGAGGGGCTCAGCCATGAGCCAACAGCTACAGTCCTGCCCTGTGGGGCTGACAACCCCCAAAGGGAGCCTGTCCCACCAAGTCGCTGTACAAATCAACTCCAGGGCTGCTCAGGACTTGGGCCTTGCACAGTGTGAGGGGGGCGGAACAGGGACCTGGCTTCATCTGGGCCGTGTGGCATGAGATGGGTGGATGATCCCTGGTGAAGTGGGCGTGGAGATGTGTGGGAACAGCCCATGCAAAAGCCTGGAAGTGGAAGAGAATGGAAGTAAAGTCATGGGCTGGGGGCTGGGCTGCATCCCACCCCAGATTCCTGGCTCCCGTGTTCCCTTGCGCCATCTTGGTCCACCACATCCACACATGGAATTTCTTCTTCACATACACACTTTTGTAGACCAACTCGTGCCAATGGTACCTGCGACTGCTCCCAGCCCCAGCAAGTGCAGGGCAATTCCGAGTCCCAGTGTAGACCCACCTGGAAGCTCTACGGGAAACTTCCTGGGCTCCCATCTGCCCCCATGCACACAGCCATCGCAGGCTGGGGGAGACTGCTCTCCCTGCCAGCACCTGTGACTCCAACCAACATTGCACAAAGTAACATCTCCAAAGCTATGACACTTGTGGTGTGACTAACAATGCACCGAACTTGGCAATGGCCAAGGGCTAGAGTGGGAAGTCTGTCGAAAGCTGAGTCTCAGCACCTCATAGTTCACCCTCAAAAGAGATGAGACAGGCACTAGGGGTCTAGGAATTAGAGAGTGAGAGCCAGAGCAGCTTATGCTCCAGACCCAAGTTCTTTGCAGCCTACCTGAGTCCTCATTACCACCTCCTCCAGGAAGGCCCCCCTCCTCTCCCCATGCCCCCGATTGCCTTGTTCCTGTTAGAGGCTGAACCAGGGACTTCATTCATCCTCAAGGGCCTGGGGACCTGGATTGAGATCATCCTGCCCCCGAGGAAGCTGGCCCAGGGGAGAGTCATTGTGAGCAGTTCAAGGTAAGTCCAAGGTCACTACCTCCAGTAAGAAGTCCTGCCTCTCACTGCAAAAGAAAGCCTTGCTTCTCCAGTTTCAAAGACAGAGACAGAGAAAGATGGGGTAAAGGGGACCGGGAGGCAAAGAGTCGAAGAGAGGGAGAGAGAAATAAATGTGGTGCCATCACTCACTACTTGTCTGTATCCCTAAAAGGCATCTCATCCGTCTTGCCCGGCTGAGCACCCAGAACAGACAGTGACCCAGAGCAGGACCAGTGGATGTTTGTTAAGTGAAGGAAGGAGAAGAGTCATCAAGCAAAGAAGGAAGAGTAAGAGGAAAATGTGAGCTGCAGGTCGAGAGAGGAGCTAGGTCCATCTCTCGGTCTCTCCCTTTCCTTTGCATTTTGTTGGTGAGGGCAGAAAGTGATGAGTGACAGGCCCGGCCTTTCTCACCCAGGACATCAGGGGAAACCCAGTGCTAAATTTCTTCCTCTCCCACTTCCCACCCACCCAGGCTACCCCAGCACCCACAACTCCAGCCAAACCTCTGTCCAGCCAGAGGGCCACACCCCTTGCTCCTCCCCAAGCCAGGGCAGCAGAGGGTCCCTGAGGGACTGAGAAGACCAGGGCAGTGTGTGGCCCAGTCCTCTGGGTGGCTCCACACCACCATGTGCAGAAAAAAAGAAAGCAACCACGTGTGCATGTATGACTTATAGCTTTAATCTTCCTGATAGAAGGCCTTTAAAGATTATTTCAGGGATGAAAAAAATAATCCTGGGTAATGAATCACAGCCTTAAGAAGCTGATAAGCAGCAGGGAAGCTGGCGGGGCCTGAGTTCCTGATTTAATTAAAGTCTTACAGATATTCCCTGAAACAAAATCCACTGTAGCCATCAAGGTGATAAAAGACTGCAGGTTCCTTTAAAGTAACTCACCTGCCTCGTGAATCTTCTTCCCTGTGAAGAGGGTGGCTGAGGGCAGGTCTTCAGGCCCCAGGCTGTGACACTGCAGACGGCCCAGCCTAGGGCCTGCGGGGGAACCC
Organism: Bos grunniens; assembly: GCF_055505025.1. Classification (NCBI taxonomy): domain Eukaryota; kingdom Metazoa; phylum Chordata; class Mammalia; order Artiodactyla; family Bovidae; genus Bos; species Bos grunniens. The sequence continues at coordinate 19,112,327 of NC_141192.1, forward strand.
TGGGGGACAGAAGGTGCCTCACAGTGCCTGAGAGCTAGAGCAGATCAGAGCCTGGAGGACACAGGGCAATACACTCAGACGAGGAGCAGGACATTGTGTGGCCTTGAGTCACTCATTACCCCTCTCTGGGACTCCGCTTTCACATCTATCATCATGGGAGTGGGATTGTGGGAGCAGGGGATGAGGTCAACAGGCCTCCAGGAGGCATCCCTTATCTGGCCTTCTGAGTCCTGAGCCACCTGTGCCCCAGGGCGTCAAGGGAAGGCAGGTGCTGTCTCCACATGAAGGCCCACCCTCGGGGCCTGCCCGCAGAGTGGCCCTCCCTCCACCCTTGCTTCCCCTTTCCCTCCTCTGCTCTTCCTAGTCCCACCCATGTGGATGACTACCTGGTGAAGGTGTAACTGTCAACACTCGAGTCCCCCCGGCCCTCTGAACATCCCAGTCCAGTGACAGGAAAAGTGGAGCGTGTGTGTCCAGCCGGAATGGTGAGCACAACTCTCAGAGCAGGCAGGAGTCGCGGATTCCATGTGGTTCTACCACCAGGCTCTGCCAAGCTCCAGAGAGAAGCTGGATGGGCTGGAACTGGAAAGACAGAAATAGAGCCCATGAGAATGTGAGGACAGTGGTCCATGGTCTCTCTGCTCTCAGAGCCTAGCCAGTCCTCAAGGAGTGACTCAGACAGGCAGGTGGATGGATGGATGGGGGGATGGATTGTTGTTGTTCAGTCACTCAGTCATGTCTGACTCTTTTCCATGCCATGGACTGCAGAACACCAGACTTCCCTGTCCTTTACTATCTCCCAGAGTTTGCTCAAACTCATGTCCACTGAGTCGATGATGTCATCCGACCATTTCATCCTCTGTCGTCTCCTTCTCTTCCTGCCTTCAATCTTCCCCATCATCAGGGTCTTTTCCAATGAGTCAGCTCTTCGCATCAGGTGGCCACAGTATTAGAACTTCCGCTTCAGCATCAGTCACTCCAATGAACATTTAGGGTTGGTTTCCCTTAGGATTGACTGGTTTGATCTCTTTGCAGTCCAAGAGACTCTCAAGAGTCTTCTCCAGCACCACAGTTCAAAAATATCAATTCTTTGGCTTTCTTTATGGTCCAACTTTCACATCCGTACGTGACTAGTGGGAAAAACCATAGCTTTGAGTAGACAGACCTTTGTTGGCAAAGTGATGTCTCTGCTTTTTAATATGCTGTCTAGGTTTGTCGTTGTTTTTCATCCAAGGAACAAGCATCTTTTAATTTTGTGACTGCAGTAACCATCCACTGTAATTTTAGAGCCCAAGAAAATAAAATCTGCCACTGTTTCCACTTTTTCCCATGAATGAATGGATGGATGAATAGGCATCCAGGGGAAGTGACTGAACTGAAGCTGGGTCTACCCACCCTGTGCCAGCTCCCTTTCTGACAGCCCTCAGCCCCAGCAACCAGAGCCCACGCCCTGCATGCAGTGCAGATATGTGAGCGATGGGCCTTGTCCCTCATGATGGCCAGTGCTTCAGAGTCAGAGTTGCCAGATAAATTTGAATTTCAGATTAATGACGAATAATATTTAGTATAATTATATCCCATATATTGTATTTATTTGCTACATCTGGCAACCCTACACAAATTGTCCCCTGGCACAGACCTGCCCCAGAGAGAGGCCCCTATATCAGGCACGTGGACCTGGAGTTTCTCATTCATGGCCTCCCCTCTGTGCCCCAAGTCCCCCGAGGCCTCTGTCTGGACTGGAACTGGTGGGTGGGTAAGGAGAGAAGATTCCACCTACAAAGTGCAGACTGGATGAGGCAGCTCTGAGACTGATCCTCTCAGGGGAAAAGTCCTCCGCGGCTTGGGGCTGCAGATGGGGCTCCTGGGGGCTGGCTGCCACCTAGTGGCCAGTGTCAGAATTGCAGGCCATGGTGCCCAGAGATGACGAGGCAGATCACTGCCCACATAATAAGGTCTCCTTACACTAGTTTAGGATTATTACCCACCTGACAGAAAAGGAAACTGAAGCCCAAGGTTACCCCAATACCTAAATCCATGTTCAGATCCCAGAATGGATATAACCTAGTCCTCACCTCCAGGCCCCCTTCTCTCCTATTCATAGCCGCTAAGTGGCCCCCAAGGCCTGCCCTTCATGTCCATCTCCCGCTCGTCAACCTTCGATGGGTCCCCATGGAATAAAGCAGCCCTTCTCTATGCTGACCCTCAGGGCAGCCCAAACCTCATTTCCTGGACTTTTTTCTCTGCCTTTCCAAACCCTCCTCTGCTCTGCTCCCTCCCAGCCCTCCTCTCCCTCTTGCCCACCAAGCCCCTAGAGCTCAGAAGTCATTGTGCCCCCTTCCCTTCAAACATAAGACTGTGTTTTCTGGAGGAATAGAGGAAAGGAGAGGTAAAAGGAAAGAAGACTTGGGGAGAGGGGAGCACGGGGAGGAAGGAGGAATGGGCCCAGAAGCAGAGGTGTTTGCTGCCAAAAGTGGAGAGTCAGGCAAGAACTTGCTGGCCTTCAGGCCTTTGGAGGTGGTCACTGTTTTATACAGAGGGCCACCAGGAGCCCGTCTTCTGGAGGAACTGGAGGTAAAGATGGGCAGGCCCATCCTTCAGGACCTTCAACCCCTTCATAGAGGATTGCCCACCCATTCCTAACTCTGGCCAAACAGGGGCAATGATGGGTGAATGAGAACAGAAACACTAGGTGAGGCTGGTGATTTCGGAGCAAAATTCCCATCATATACACAAGGCTCAGACAGCCTGCCTGTCCACAGACCCCAGGTGCCACCCTGCTCTGCACAATTGGTAAGTGCAGAGACCCCCGGCCAGCCCCAGCCAGCCCAGACAACATGAGAAAAGGGCCTTGCTGTGACCTTGATAGCAGTGCTGGCCTTATCGGAGGCAAAGGATGGATTGAAGGACCTCAGCCAGGAATGGGCCTGTCTCTCACATGGACTGGAGTGTTTCGAGGCCCACCCATCCCGGGAAGTGACCTGGGGTTGCCAAAAGGGCACCCAGTGAGTGAGGAAGCAGTTTGCAAGGAACTGAAAAGGAAGAAAGGCATTGTGAGGAATCAGGGATAGCTTCCTGGAGGAGGGGACGGGGAGAGAGTCTTGCACATAGAGGAGTGGCAGGAGCAAAGCTGCAATAGGTTCAGGAATTGCAAGTTGCAAGAGGACAGGGGAGGCATGTCTGCTGTGCACAGCACCCACCCTCCGGAGGGACTCAGGAACTAGGTGTTAAAGGAGGGTCGGAAGGAGTGGGCTTGATTGGAGGGAGGCAGGAGACAGATGTGCCCAATGGGGAAGATGGCTGAGGGGTGTCCCTAGCTCGGGGTGTCCCTAGCTCGGGGTGTCCTTAGCTTGGAGTGTCCCTAACTCGGGGTGTCCCTAGCTCGGGGTGTGGGCAGCACTCTGGGGTCAGCACTGGCCTTCTCAGTGGTACGGGGGGCACTGATGCCGTTGTCACTGTATCTGTCCGGCATGATATAGTTGCATCCAGAGGGCACACATGCTGGAGGAAACTCTCCCAGCAGGCCCAGCAGACCCCCAGAAAGCAGTCCTTCAGTCTGGGGCAGAAGGGAGGTCACCAGGGGCTGGGAGTGCCGGGGGATATAGTAGCTCTCACCTCAGCGCCCGGGGGGAAGCCGCAGAAGATGGACCGAGGGCTAGAGGGAGGTCACGTGGACAGGGGTTCTGAGAGGCGCCACAGAGTCTGGGTTGATGATCTCCATCCCCGAAAACCATGGGCGGCCAGGGATGCGTTGGCTGACACAGAGCTGTGCATGAATGCCCCTTGAAGGAGGGGTTCCCGGTGAGGCTGGGAATGGAGCCAGGTCTGTTTATTTATTTATTGGTTGCACTAACTCTTCGTTGCTTTGCACAGGCTCTCTCTAGTTGTGGCGAGATGGGGCTACTCTTCATTGCGGCGCACAGGCTTCTCGTGGCGGCTTCCCTTGTGCGGAGCACAGGCTCTAGCGCACGGGCTTCAGCGGTTACAGCGCACGGGCTCCAGTAGTTACAGCGCCCGGGCTTCAGTAGTTACAGCGCCCGGGCTTCAGCAGTTACAGAGCACGGGCTCAGTTGCCTCGCGGCATGTGGGATCCTCCCAGACCAGGGATCTGCCCCCTGCACTGACAGGCGGATTCCTAGCCACTGCACCACCAGGGAAGTCCCTGGAGTCTTAAATGAGGACCCCGCCTTTCTTCTTCAGGAAGAGTCAGCGGGGGCAGGGAGCTCTTCTGTTGTCTGGCTTCCTCCCCAGAACCCACAGTGGCCCCATTGTCCCTCACCCGGCCAGCCCAGTCTTGCCTGCCCTACGCAGGAGCTGGTTGTGCCTCTCTTTCACCCACAAGTCCAGGAGGAGAGGCTGGTTCTGGGCCTCCTGAGCCCCTTTGAGGTGCTCGCTCACAACGGAGCTCCAAGTTCATTGCTAACCTCTGGTTGTTCTCATTTATAAGAAGGAAAACTGAGGGCCTGTTTCCCACCCCTGAAAAAATAAGAGGGCATCGGGACCAGAGCTCCGGACTTTACCCTTGTCTCCAGCAGAGGAGCAGGGACTCCCCCAGGTCCTGAAGATTAGTCTGGAACAATTCCCCACGGTAGCCCAGAACCTACAACTTCTCTCAGAATACGTGTGTCAGCCCAGGCTAGCCTAGAACTTGCTCCCAGCTTAGCCCAGACTCACCCATTAACCCAGAACACACACATTAGCCTGGGTTAGCCCAGAAACGGATGGTTAGCCCAGAGCACTTGGGTTGGCTTGGAACACCGGTTAGCCCAGGACAGCCCAGAATCAGGGGTCAGTTCAGGACATACAAGTTAGCCCAGGTTAGTCCACAACACACAGACTTCCTTGGCACTTGCAGGGTAGATTTAAAAAATTGAATGGTCCAATAGAATGATTTTTCTTTTTTATTTTTTTAAACCTTTCTTCAAATCATAAAGTGGAGCTGTGTGGCTAAGGGGGATGGGGCCAGGCAGTGGTATGCTGGTAAATGGGAAACTTGGCATCCAGGGAACCGCTCTGCCTTGAGGCATTTCCCTGTTTCCATCAATACTCCCCCCGTGGCCAATTTCAGGCCACCAACACCTAAGCACTAACTGTGGAGCTGAGAAAAGATGTCAGGATGCCAACAGTTGTCTCCACAAGCCAGACGAGCAGCCTCAGCACCACAGCTTCCCACTCAGCATCCCCATCTTCTCTGGGAACCCCCAGGACCCTAAGGATCTCCTTGCGGGGCACCCAGGGCCAAGACACAGAGGACATCCTCTGTTTAGGGATTCACGAGGTGACATCAGGCCTCTGAAACCTGAGCAGAACCTAGAAAAATGCCTCCTGGCCCCTGGCAAGCATGAGGCAGGTGGGAAGTGGAGTCAATGGGGAGATCTGGCCTAGGATTTCCCACATGACATGGGCCAAGTCCTGTCTGCCCTCTGGGTCTCAGTGTCCCATCCATACGAAGAAACTGTGGCCTCTAAGAAGCGCCACCTGACTCTGACTCTGGAAGCCAGCCAAGCTCGCCTCTGCCACTTCCCACCTCACCCCCTCCCCAGGCCTGGCACCTGGCCCTCGGCAGGTCGCGGCCCAGCACTGAGTCACTCTTCCCCAACTCCGAGCACACCTGTCCTCAGCCAGCTCCATCCGAGGGAGTGTGTGCCCCACACAGCAGCCCTGCACCGTGCCCGGCCCCATCAATGGTGATGCTCCAGACAGGAGGGGCTCCTCACAAGCACCCAGAGGGCTGAAAGGGCCCAACCTATGTTTTTATCTTTTAATTCCTTTAATTGAAATTATGAAATGTTTTCAACATTCAGAAAAGGACATTTAGCCACCACCCGGATGTAACCAGTGTCAGCATCCAGCCAGGTTGCCCCTGTCGGGACCTGCCTCTGCTCAGTGTCCCCTCCCAGGGCCCCTCTCTTCTCATACTGACTGCAGTTGGCGGGGGGTGGGGGGGCGCGGGGGGGGGGGGTGCCTGACATCTCCCCTCCCAGGTAGAGCCTCCCTGGGGGCAGGAACGGCTTCTCTATGCCTCTGCATTGTACTCCTGCCACAGGCTCATCTGACATCTCATCTACCCTATAACCACCCTGTGAGACATAGGTGACGAAAGATTTATTTATTCTCCCCATTTCACAGAAGAGGAAGCTGAGGCATAGAAGAGATTTACCTGATAGCACACAGCATATTGGCACCAGGTCAGCACTAGACCCAAGTCTGTTCCTGAAACAAATATTCTCTTCCTCTTGGCACCCTCTTGTGTTCCCATCCCCTCAGGGCCTCGAGGAGGGGCCATTCATAACCATACTGTATCCGTAAGTGTAAACTGGGACCTTTGCAGGCAAACTGGGCTCTGCCTCCCTCCTATCACTGAAAACCTACCACAAGAGTTGATTGAGAACCAGCCTCGTGTGAGGTATGGGCAACTGTGACACAGAAGACACCATCCTGCCCCAGAGGTGCAGAGAGAAGCCAGGTGCCCCTTGGCTTGCTTTTATTGCATCCAATGGGTTATGTGCTCTGATGCATACAAAACACAGGGGTTAACTATGGAGCAGGAAGAGCCACTTCCCAGAGCTGGCGGAGTTTGCTTTAGCTCTTGAAAGAGCAAGCCCCAGTAAGGCAGAGAAGAGGGGGAGATTCCACCTGGCAGAGGGCACCCCATATTCAAAGACTCAATGGTGACAAAGTGAGGGGTTCTGAGAGGATGGGAAAGGGAGTGAAAAAGATAGAAAAGCACATTTCCTGCTCATATATCCAACAGATTAATCAAATCCACTATATATTTTAAAAGGAGCAAGAAAAAAAATCTAGATCAAGAAAAAAGAGATAAACCAATTTAGAAAACACTAGCAAAAGACTTACACAGTATACAAAAGATGATCTCTGGCTGCACGACAAGCATATGAAAAGGTTTTAACTTCATCAATCATTAGGAAAATGCAAATCAAAGTCACAATGAGATACCATTATTTTCCCACCAAAAGGTCTAAAATTAAAAAGAAATGATAATTCCCAAGGATGACAAGAATGTGGAGTTACCAAAAGGCTCATATGTTAGTGGTGGGAGTGTTAATTGGTTCAACCACTTGGGAAATTGTTCGGCAATGTTTACTGAGACTAAACACATGCCTGTGCGATGATCTAACTTCCACTCACAGGTATTTACCCAAGAGAAATGAAAGCCAATGACCACCAAGAATGTGCACAAAAATGGTTGTCACACCTAAAGACTGAAAACAACTCTAACATCCAACTACTGAAGAGAGGAGAATTAACTGATGGCGCCTTCCTTCAGTGAAATACTACACAGCAGTGAAAAAGAAGAACTTCCCAATACAGGCAACTGGATGCACGGCTCTCACAAATGATGCTGAAAGAAAGGGAGACAGAATGAGTATCTGCTATGTGGTCCCATTTAAATAAAACTCAAGAGTAGGTGAAATTAACTTTGGGGATTAAAGTCTGAATACTGGTTACCTCTGGGGAGATTATGGATTGGAAAGGGGCACAGGTGAACCTGCTGGGCTGTTCTGTATCTCAATCAATGAGACATTTACATGGTGTATACATATGCAGAAATACAACCAGCTACGCATAGCTGGGTGGTGTCACCGAGGCAATGGACGTGAACTTGGGCAAACTCCAGGAGATGGTGAGGGACAGGGAGGCCTGGTGTGCTGCAGTCCATGGGGTCCCAAAGAGTCAGACACGACTGAGCAACTGAACAATAACACACATTTGAGATTGGAGCACTTTACACTAACTTTATACTAAGAAGTATACTCCAATAAAATGCTCTCTTTTAATCCTTCTAAGTGCAGATGGAGAATGGAGCGCAGAGTGCAGAGGAGAACCGGGACAACCATTTGGGAGGCTTTTGCAACACCCTGGGTGAGAAAGAATGAGCAAACCAGCAGGAAACAGGTGCCAGGTGTGGGCTTACCCAGTCATGCTGCAAGAGGTCAGAGGAAGAAGTCAGTGGTGTGGGCAGGTGGGGGAGGCTTTGTAGGCAGAGGCATGGATTCCTTGGGGCACTGAAGCATTTCAACATAGCAAGGCATCATGTGGAACAGGCAGCCCTGCTCTCGCATCCCAACACTCTGAGCAGCCCAAGCAGGTGAACTCCCACCCCTGGCAGGGTTCAACAAGAATAGCCAGCCCCGTTTGTTGAGCCCAGTGATGTCCACAGAAGGCCCTGTGCTGAGGGCTTTGCAGGACCTCTTGCATCAAAGCTATGAAGAAAGCCTTATTATTCCTATTTTGCAGACATGTACTAAGTCTGGGTGAGCTGAGTGGTGGCTCCAGGACCCCAATCTATTAGCCCTTCCTGTTAATGCACCAGAGGCGGGTAACAGCTTTCCAGGGACATCTTGGCAGGGATACGGCATGATGGATCCAGCTGGGCAGAAAAGATCTGGGAGGACGGGGCTTGGGAATCTGTACCTTCTCAGGGCTGCCCAGGATCCCTGGGCACGCCCAGGTTGGGGAATGGGCAGGTTGGATGACTGTGGCAGTAAGTCTAGACCTAGGGGTGGAGCAGAAGGAGCCTTGGAAAGTGCCAGGCACTGTCCTCAGCCCTCATCCCTGCAATGGCCCTCCAAGGTGAGAACCGTTCTCCCCATTTTAGAGATGAGGAGATGGAAGCTCAGGGCCATCATTCAGGGAATGGCAGAGCTCCCAGCCCTGAAGTCCCCAAGCCTGGCCTGGCACACTTGACTCTACACCCCACCCCCGCCCGCCGCCGGGTCCTGGGCATTGGACAATTTGGCCTTGCCCAGTGGACAAGGCAGAGATGACCAATTCTAAGACACTCAGAGAAGGAGCAAGGGAGGAGAGAGGAAGATGCAGAGACACAGAGAAGTTGAGAAAGCTATATAGAGAGGCTGAGCAGGCGGGGTGGCAGATGGTGCCAGGGTGGGAGACGGAGCAGATGTTTGCCAGCAGCTGTGAACTCATGAGACAGACACTGCTGACACAGGCTTGTGGGGCGGGCGCCCGCACCTGCTCAGTGCCCACCTTGCTCCAGGTGGCTGGGGCTATAAATGGGGAGAGGGTCAGCAGAGGGCCAGGCTGGACTCTCCCTGGGAGATCCCCACCCAGATGGTGTGACCTTGGGCCTCAGTGTTCTCATCTGGGCAATGGGCCCCAAGGACCCTGCCAGGTCCATCAGACTCTGAGCCAGCAAAGCCTGTCCACGCATCCAGCCCCAGTCCTGCAAAGAAGCCACTCTGCAGAGCCCCAGCCCCCTTACCCAGGTTCCTGGCTCCCTGTGGGAAATGCGGCCAACTTGGCACCACCAACCCAGGGCCTCCATCTTTCTCCCTAAAGTGGGACCAAAGGGTGCCTGTAGCATTTCTGTCCCGCCGGGGTCCTTCCTGCTCCCCTGAGGCCAACCTTTTCTTCCAGCTCTGGGGAAGAGGGGAGAGTCTTGTGACTGACTGGAAGGGCCGACGTGGCAATAGGGTGGGGTGGGGAAATACATCAACATCATTGTCCCCCCTCTTAAGGCTGGATGGGCTCAAACCAAGCTCTGCCACTAAGGGCTGTGTGGCCTGAGGCAGGTCACTCAACCTCTCTGAGTTGCTTGTCTCTAAGGTAGGGGTGAGGTTGCCTACTTTCCAAAGCTGGAGTGAGGATTGGCTGACCCCAGAAATGTGAGAATCCCCCAGCCCAGGGCCTAGCACTCCATGGCATAAGAACGGCTCCCCAGGCACAAGAAGAAGGATGGCCGAGGAATCAGCAGGGCCCTCAGATGCTGCTGCCTTCAGCTTTTACTTACATCTAGAAAGATGGAGGCCCGAAGAGGGCAGCTGGTAGGCAGGACGCACGGTTCCCCAGGCCTGTGCTCCCTGGCCAGGGAGGGGCGGGGAGCGTGGAGGTCATTTCCAGTCACTCCTGCCTTTTCTGCAGACGCAGCAAATGCCTGCCCCATGATGGCATCTGGAGATGCCAGGCAAGAGTGGGCACAGGGAGCATGCCACAGGCCTCCAAAACTGCAGCTCTGTTTAGAGGACGAAAGGACAGCCTTTCCAGGGCACTGGGCAAGGCATCTGCAGGAGGAGGGGCTGCTGAAGGGGGCCCAGGGCTCCCTTTGCCCGCTGTCCACTGAGGCCCCCTCTCCCTGGCAGAAGCTTCGGGCTTGACTAAGCTGTCACTGCCACTTGCAATGTCACTTCTGATAGAGTCCAAAAGGGACAGAAGGACAAAGGTCACAGGAAGCACAGGTCCCTGAATCAGACTGCCCTGATGTCAGCGGCCTCCCTGTCTTTAATGCCCATCAGCCGCCCTACGGGTGCCCGGTCCAGCCCCTGCGTGGCTCACACCATGGAGGGGGACACTGCTTACAGTCCCCGCTTAATTAAATCAATAAACCACCAATGCAAATCTGGCTGAAGGCCAGCTCTTCACGGAGCTCCATGCGGAGGGGAGGACTGAATTAACAGCTACAGTAGGAGAACAGAGGAGGTGAGAAAGAGGGAAGGACGGAGAGGAGGAAGGCAGGCCTGGGAGGGAGTGTCTGGCCCAGACCTGCTCTCTGGACCACATCGTGACCCACATCTCAGAACCCCCAGCATCCTGTTCCCGCCTCCAACCTCTCCTTTCCCCTTCCTGCCAGCGTGACTTCAGGAAAGGTTCTACCATCAGCCATTTGTACCATAGTGAGAACGTGAAGATGGACTGTGGAGATGCTTGATCCTGCTTCATCTGGGGATGAGGCAGCAAGGCTCGGAGGCCGTGTGCCCCAAGCATCCCTCCTAAGCCCCAGGCCTGTGGCCTGGCCTGCATGCTGCCCCCCAGGCCTAGGAGTTGCTTTCCTTACCCTAACAGGATGGGGAAGATGTCCAAGTATCTAAGTTGGTAGGAAAGCAAGGCATGGCCTAGTGTCACAGCACCCAGAGCAGGCTGCCAAGGCAGGAGTCCTGCGGGTTCCTCTCTTTAATGTTCTGGGGCCTGGGCAGAGGGGGACCCCAGCAAAGGACCAGGTGTACAACCTGGCCCACCCTCTATTCTGCATTCCTTGGGAGACCAGGTTGTCAAGGAGCCTGTTCACTAGGGCAGGCTGTGTGGCCTGGGATCAGGCCCCAGCCTTTTCTGGGTCTCATTTTCTCCATCTGGATCACAAGGGGTTCAGAACTAATGGCCTGTAAGTGACTTCCTAACTCACACACTCTACATCAGCATCCATAAGAGGAGACCTGCCTCGTCGACCAGCCTGGAGACGGGTCTGAGCTGAGACAGCCTATGTTTGGAACCAGAGCCACTCCAGCTGTGGACCTGCTGGAGAGGCTGGGCCCTGGGGTCCAGCCATAAACCCGGTGCTCCTTCCGTTTTCCCATCAGTAAAATGGGGATAATGACAGGTGTGGCTCCCATATGTGGGAGGATGTTGCAGTAATGAAAGCTCTCCAAGCCTCAGATGAGAAAAAGAGGAGCATCTACAAGGGCCAGGGAGGCAGCCTAGGACCCCAGTGCCTGGCTGGATGCTGGGCCCTGCCCCCACTGGTCTGAGAAACACCCCTCAGCAATCCGGCAACCTCTTGTGCCCAACAGAGACCTTCCCAGAACTCATTCCCTCTGGGATCTTGAGGAAACACTTTCCGCTTTGCACCCCCCAGATCTCTCCTCTGTAAATGGCTCTGATACCCTATGAATTACTTCCCAACTCCAGGTAAAGTGCCAGCATTTTACGCTCTGCGTTTCCATCTGACTAGGGTTTGGGGGGTCTTCATGAGTGCCTAGCAGTTTGAGGGACACAGAGAAAGTGTGGGCAGTGTGCCTGCCACCAGGAGCTTGTATCACTCCTAGGCAGATAGAGGATAAAGAAATGAGAGAAGTTTAGCATCAACATGTGCACAGACCTTAAGATAAATGGCCACATGGCCCAGACACCTCCACAGGGAAACCAAACAGGAGGGGCTACTGTCTTCCTTCCCCTGACACTGGCAGACATCGCTAGTCACATTTCTCTTTCCAGCTGAGCCTGGATGCAGCCTCCCGAGTCTTTCTGTTCTCCTGCTTCAGACAACACCCCAGCCTGGTTACTGGAGTTAGAAAGTAAATGGGGACCACCTCCCCAGGGATCTAAGGGTTACAGCTGGGCTGGCCACAGGAGGCTTCCTGAAGGCAGAGGTCTTCACCTAGGCCTTGAAAGAAGAATCTGGATAATCGAAAAGAAAAGAGAGGTGTTCCCGGTGTCAGGAGCAGTGTGAGTGGAGATCTGGAGAGGAAAATCCGCTCGGCATATTCAAGGGCAGTGGGAGCAGCTGTCAAAGAGGAGAGAGGCCTGGGGAGCGGGGGTGCCCAAAGTCAAGCCAGTCCCAGGTCTGGTTAGCTGGACCCCACGTCCCGTTTTCTTCCTCACACACTCCCTGGCGGGGCCTGGGACAAGCAAGGTGTTGATGGCCATGCCTGTCAACCTCCTGGGTGACAAGGAAATTTGCAGTCTCATTAAGATGACATGTTACTGCCTGTTCTGAGTTGCAGGGTAGGTGCCTGAGACGCATAAACCATCCCCCTCAGCCCAGTTCCATGGGCGATTTACAGCTGAGTCCGGCCTAGTCCAGCTGCTGGTCCAGGGACAGAATAGCACCAGGAGTGGGGTCTTCCATCACTCACACAGAGACCAAGTGCAGAACGCCAGCTCAGACACCAGCCACTGCCCAGGCTTCTAGAATCCCAGAATGCAGGGGGTGCACGGGCCAAGGGCAAGGTACACAATCTAACCCTTTCCCCTCTCCTTGGAGCCTCTCCCTGGAAGACAACGCTCCACTCACACTTTCCTGCGGAGCCTGTCTCAGCTTTCACCTCCACTGGGGTGCACACCAGGATTTACCCCTAAGACCCAACAAACTGCACAGAGAGGCAGAAGGAACTATTTGTAGTTCCTACCCAAAACTAACATGCAGAGGGACTTGACCAAGCCACCTCTGTACCCAGGCCTTGGTTTCTCTACCTGTCACTGAGGGAGTAAGATAAGAGAGTCCATAGGCCTCCAGTTCTGAGATCTCATCCATTGTTTTCAAATGGAGGAGTCTGGTTGCCTGGCTGGCCTAGAGCCACAGGTCCTCTGGAGTCCATCTAGCTTGTCCTGCTGCACTCAGAGCCTAGCCTAGGTGCTAACTGGCGATTTGAGAAGGGTCGAAGACCCAGAACCTTGGATCACAACAGCTAGAGGGGCCTTCAAAGGCCATTGATCCAAACCCTGCCTTACCCAGGTGGGCAATGGAGGCCCAGAGAGGGCAATGATGTGCCAATGATCACACAGCAAGTCACCCACAGGCAGGACTCATACCTTGGTTGGGCCTTTCTTGGTGATGTGGTTCATGGGTAAAAAAACTGTGCTTACTGTTCCATTCCTGCCGTTCACAGGAAGCCCCTTGGGTGAGGGCAGAGGGGCTCACTGACCCTGATGGGGGACACCAAAGAAACAGAAGAAATGGCCCCCCCTGCCAAAAACCTCCAGTTAATATAGACAGGAAGAGATTCCAGTGGGAAATGGGAGCCAGAGAGAGCCCTCCTCCATCTAAATCTCTCCCCACCCACTCCCCACTGCCTGTTATTCCACCATCAGTGAAGTGTCCCTTTGGGTTAAAAGCTGCCCTCTTTAGAGGAAGTTACAAAGTAACTTGCAAGCATCTCAGTATAAAGGAATCAGTTTGAAGGCCTTCTCTGCGGCAACAGGGCCCTGAGATCAAGTAAGAGATCCAAAGAGACACACTCCTGCTTCCCTTTGGGATGCAGAGAAAAGTTCGAGGGTTCTCTCCCCACAGGTAACTCTGTGACCTCACGTGCTAGCTTACAGCTTACCCCAGCACAAGCAGCTAAGACCAGAGGGAAAGTGTCAGCCTGGCAAAGACCTTCTCAGCATCAGGGCAGGCTTTCTTGATTAGGGGAGGGGGGAGCTAGCTGACCGTGGAGGCATCCAAACCGAGGTGGTGGGATGATAAGAGGGGACTTTCCCACCCCAGAGAGACTTGGACATTTGGTCACTCACCGTCCTCCTCCTCCAGTCGCCAGGACCTGCTTCCTGTGTGCATTCACAAGTGTCCCTCCTCTGCCCGCTGAGACCCCCACAGGGACCCCGCCACTCAGGGGTGTTCCCTGAATAGCCAGAACAACAGGCCGGGGCAGGGGCGGCCCCTCTCAGGGGCTGGTGATCTGCTTGTCACGTAGCTCCAGGGCTCCCGGAACCCCCATCAACCAGGTCACAGCCCACTCCTCGACTGCTAGCTCCGGGCCATGGACCCCCTTTGCCGGCTCTTGTTGAGATCATGAATGGATATGGCCCTTGATCCAGAAGACAACAGCCTCGAGAGGTCTTCACTCAAAAAGAAGTCTCTCGCTTGCCCTCTGGCGGATCACTTGGTCAGGGCACAGGGAGCCTGGCTGGCAGCTCTCTCTCTCTCTCTCTCCCTCTCCATTCCCTGAGCTTGCATACACTCTCTCCTGGCTCTCTGCCTCTCTAAACTCTCTGACTCTCTCTCCACCTGTCTTTGTTCCATTCTCAGCCAGTCTCTCCCTCCGGTCTCTTTCTGTATCCCTCATCTCCTCTCCCTCAGCCTCTATCCCTCTGTGCCTCTGTGCCTTCTTTCCTTCGCTCCCCCACCGCCTCCCTGCTCCTCTCTCCCTCACTGCACCCCTGCCTCCCATCCCCACAGAGCTTTACACTCAGAAGCAAGTGCTGAATCGGTGTTTCTGAGCGTAGTTGTACGCTGACATAACTATCGCTGTCTCCACGTGGCAGAGCCCGCCTGGGCAGCCCCCTCCGGCTAGTTCCTCACATTTCAACACCTGGATTTTAAACATCTCCTGTGTGCTCAGCCCTGAGCCAGACCCTAAGGCAGGCAGGGGAGGGGAGAGGCAGCTCAGATGGTCAGGGAGAGCCATGCTGAGCCACGAACTGTCCCAGGCACTTACCACACATTTTCCTGGGTTATCCTCAAATATCCAAGGTGGGTTTTAATTTTCCCATTTTATGTACAGGAAAACTGAGCCCCAGACTCAGTGCAACCCAGGGAATGTCCTGGCTAGGATGATGGAGGCCCTAAGCAAAGACTGCCCAAGGGAGGGGACCTGTGCTGGGCAAATGAGGTCTGGTCTAGTACCCTCGATGTGCTTGGCATTGGCCAAGGGCAGCCTGGGAGAGCAAGGCTGGGGGAAACCCTGCTGCAGGTCTTGAAGGTGCAGTTATCAGGAGTGGTGGGCCAACGGGACCCCCTTCAAGGGACGTCTGGGTGGTGCTCTCTGGGGCCACCATGCTGACCTCTTGGGGCAGAGTCCTTCCAGGTGCTAACAAATCCATCCCACACATAGGAAGGGGTCCTCCTCCTTTGCCTCAGCACCGCCCCCCTGGGCAGCCCCAACACATGCTCAGCTCCCTTGTCCCCTCCCCAGGCTGGGACAGCAGTGTTGGCCCAAAGGCAGTGTTGCCAGCTAGGGTGGAACAGCCTGGCTCAGCGCAGGACCCTGGCTCTCAGGCTTGCCCCATGCCACTCCCAGGTCCCAGAGCAACCCCACATCCACCCAGAGACTCATCACTGTGGACCACAAGGTGAGCTCCAGGTCTCTCATCCCGTCAAGTCACCCCCAGGCATAGCTTCCTGCGGTACATCCACAGTCAGCTCCCCACCTAGGGGGGCAACTATCTGGAGTGAGGGGTGGCAGCCAGCAATGAGAGCTGTCCAGCTCCCCCTGCTCCAGCCTCTCTGCGCTGAATCGTCAAGAAGGGAGGGGGTGGGGGACTTCAGACCGCCAAGTGGTAGGTGGGCAGAGGTGTTTAGCTGAACAAGGGCCCTCAGATAGCTGAATGCGTGTGTCAAAGGCCCCAGCCATCACCAAGAACTTCTCAGATGGCTAGAGCCATCCCAGAATGGTGTGGACTTCAGGGTCTGAGCGCCCGTGACTGGGGGCATTCAGCACACCCTGGGGAACTCCTCATCCTGAAAACCAGTGGCCACTTCCAAGTGTGTTCAGGATGTGGTGACCACCTAAACAGGAAAAGTGGGGTGTGCAGGACAACTCCCAGGACTGTCCTGAGCAATGAGGAATCTTGGCTCCCCTCTTCCTCACTGTAAATCATCAACCCCTCTGCCTCAGTTTCCTCATCTCTAGACAGTGTAATAATACTACCATGTCATAAGCTTGTTTTGAGGATTAAATGAGTAGCTGTGCATTGATTAGCCCAGTACCTGGCACCGAGTAAGCCCCTCGTATGCTCTCAGTCACTCAGTTGTGTCCAACTTTTTGTGACCCTATGGACTGTAGCCCTCCAGGCTCCTCTGTCTTTGGGATTCTCCAGGCAAGAATACTGGAGTGGGATACCATTTCCTTCTACAGGGGATCTTCCTGACCCAGGGATCAAACCTAAATCTCCTGCGGTTCCTGCATTGGCAGGGGGATTCTTTACCACTGAGCCACCTGGGAAGACCCAAGGCCTTCATCAACATAAGCTACTATCATCATCACTATAGTAGCTATGAGGAAGAGGGATGGATGGGTGGTTGGATGGATGGATGGGTGGGTGGGTGGAAGAGAGATGGATAGAAGGAAAGAAGGAAGGGAGGGAGAGAGGGAAGGAGGAAGGAAGGATGAATGGATGGATGGGTGGATGGAAGGGTGGGTTGAAGGAATGAAAGGAGCATTAATCCCCAAGTCAGAAAGTCCTGGAAGATGGACACAGGATGAGTCCAGTTT
The DNA here is from genome assembly GCF_055505025.1 of Bos grunniens. Classification (NCBI taxonomy): domain Eukaryota; kingdom Metazoa; phylum Chordata; class Mammalia; order Artiodactyla; family Bovidae; genus Bos; species Bos grunniens. The sequence goes on from NC_141192.1 coordinate 19,129,012, forward strand.
GGGACATGCTGTGTTTCAAGTGCCTCTGCAAGTCTTTGTGTCAAAAGCCTCAGGGCAGCTAAAGATACAGGCTGAAGCCCAGAAATGTAGTGTGGCCTGGGTATTTGGGAATTCTCAGCCATAGGGAAGGAGGAACCCTAGGATAGCATGAGGAAGTGGGACAGGAGTGGACTTGGACAAGAAGCCAGGATGGCAAGCCAGTCAGGACTCTCCTTATTTTTTTTTTCTTTTCAATTTTTCCTTTTTTTAAAAAAATTTTATTTATTTTTTATTGAAGGATAATTGCTTTACAGAATTTTGTTGTTTTCTGTCAAACTTCAACATGAATCAGCCATAGATATACATATATCCCCTCCATTTTGAACCTCCCTCAGTTATAAATACCAATGGCTTCAGGGAAAAAAATATATGTATATATTGTTCATGTGACTGAAAGATCAGAAACAGTTGGGTCCAGGTGCTCTCCAGGTTGAGGGCTTGGGATGCTCTTCCTCCATCACACTTTCTGTTTTCCTCCTTGTTGGCCTCTCCCTCAGGCAGCCTCTCGCTGTGGGGGCCAAGGAGCCCTGGCAGCTCCATCTGACATCCCACCATCCTGCCAAGAGGAAAGACCCCTTTTTCCGATCCAACAAAAACCCCAGGATGGGCTCCCCCTGGCCAGGCCTCGTCACACAAGGGTCTCTGAAGCCCAGAGCTGGATCGACCCCATCCAAACAGCAGGGACTGAGACAGGTAAGGGAGTTGCAGAACGGCGCCCACAAAGCTTGTCTAGAAGACAGAGGAGACCGGAAGCATTCAAAGTCTTAGACGTCAAGAGAAGACCAGGCCGCCAGAAGGAGGGGAGCGGTCACTGTGTCGGCTGCTGCCCCAAAGGGACCACCAGATTAGCCACCAGCGGGCCAGCGTGACTGTAGCAAGAACGGACGCTATCCAAGAACTGCTCCCCTCCAGGAGAAGCCCTGGGGGAAGGGGGCCCTAGGAGCCAGCAGCATCGGTGGGGGTGGGAGAGAAGGACAGAGAGTCAGGAGGCAGTGAGAGGATGAGAGGATAGGACAGAAGGGCTGTGGGGAGCTCAGAAAAGGCAGGGACCCTGGGAGGAGGGCCGGAGAAGAACCGAGACAAAGGAAAAAGGAGAGGGAAAAGCCAATGCCTGTGCCCTTGCTCCCCTCCCCCAATGCTGAAAGTTAAAAATAGGCTGTGCGGTGAAAGGCAGACAGAATGAGAGCAGTCGTCTAAAGAGAGGAGGGAAAGGAGCCGGAGACCCAGAGGGAAGCTCCCTCAGGCCTCAGCCAGGATGAGAGGAAGACAGAGGCGGCCACTTCTCCCCGCCACAGGCCGAGGCTCTGGCCTCACCTTCAGATGTTTGGTCCGGACTGGAGGGGCTGTGTGCCCTCAGAGGAGGGCTGCCCAGTGCACCCCCACCCAGCTCGCGAGCCCAGGGTCTGGGCATCCATGGCTGGCAGGGTGAGAGTTACAACCCCACTATGCAGATGAGGAAACTGAGGCTCAGAGAGTCATGTGACAGCCCTTCTGGCTCCCAGCCTCCATCAAGGGGACTTGGCCACAGAGAGGACACTAGGTGGGACCCCAGGTTCGGGACCTGAGTGGCCTCCCCGTGCCAGCCCCAGGCATCAAGCGCGGGAAGGGGGGTGGGGGGTGGAGAGGAAAGGACGGTGGTTGAGCCAGCAGGCAACCTGGCCACACACCCCATGATGCCTCATCCCTTCCTGCCCTGGCAGCTCTGGTGGGGAAACTGAGGCCCAAAGAGCTCAAAGTCTCTGCCCAGTTGCTCACCTCACCAGGAACAGAAGTAGGCGCTGAGAACTGGGAGAGCCTTCTGTTCCCAGCCCAACCCTGCCCTAACTGGCTGGGTGGCCGGGCCAGACCCCCCCTTCCCAGAGCTTTAGCTCTCATCGCCCCATGCCCTTCCTGCCTGCCTCCTGGGCACGCCACGGAAGAGCTAATTAGTGGTTGGTTTGCAAGGCAAGGCCCCACATAAACAAATGCAAAGGGTTATTAGCCCTTGGAGCCTGAGAGGAAGACCAGCTAGGAGCTGCCTCTGTGCTGACAGGGCTGGTTTCCCTGCCTGACTTTAGGGCGGCATTACTTTTGTTACCAGACAGCGCGATTATTGGATGTTGTTAATCTGCTACTTTTATGGACGGCCTTTCTTCCAAGGATCTGAAAGCTCTTCTGCATTTAGCCTCCCCTTGTTGCCAGGAGGTCAGCACCACAGCAAGAAGAAACAGTGATCGGCGTGTTTTTCTGAGGCACAGAAAGGTTAGGCCGCTCGCCCGGGGCCACACAGCAAATCAGCAATAGAGATGAAGTCAGTATTCACAGTCTTCTGAGGCCCAGGAAGGAACCATGCCCTGGACACTCACTGATTCTCGTGGCCTCTCTCTTGCCAGCTCAGAATAGGCCCACCCCTTACATTTGTCTAGTGTTTTCTTTAGGATTTGATCCCCTTTGATCAAGGCAGGGCTGGTAGAATTATTACCATTGAGCAGGTGAAGACATAGAGGCTCAGAGAAATGAAGTGACTTACACAAGTTCACACAGCCATGGTCAGGGAAAGGACCTGAATTCAGGTCTCTGGACTCCCCTGGCTCTAACCATGGCAGCAGTTGCCCACATCGACCCCAAAGCCGGGAGGATCCAGGGGGAGCACTGAGGTGGGCCCAGTACCTAGAGAAGGGAAGAAGATACTATCTGCTAGTCCTTCCTGCAGGAGAGGGGGAGGATCTTAGTCTGAAGTAGCCAGAGTGGCCATCTCCCTCCCTTGGCCTCTAGGAACTTCTGGAGGAAGACAGTGAGGATGAACGGGGCAGCCCAGATCAGGGGGAGATCCTCAGTCTGCTGGTGACAAGGCAGGTGGCTCCCTTCCCTGAGCCCTATTCTGCAATTGCTAGATGAGGATGGGGCTGGGCTAGGTGAGCCCTGAAGTCCCCCAGGTTCTGAAGTTCCAGAGGTTTCTAAGATCCCCAGGAATGCCAGCAGTCTCCAGCCCAGCAGAGCCCCACCAGGATCTTTAGCAGAGGGCAAGCCCTCCCAGCCCCTCCCGTGTCTGGATGACCCACTGCACAGGGAGGAACACAGGTAATAAGGCAGAAGACCAGGGCCCTGGTACACAGTGGCCTTAGGCAAGTCCCTCGCCTCTGGTCATCTACCTCTTTATCTACTGAGCAAATAAGGGAGCATCCTAACATCTCTGCCCTGGGGCAGCCATGACAGAGGCTCCTGGGGATGCAGACTTGACAATTCGGGCTGGTTTGTGTGTTCAGGCATCTGATTCAGGCATCGATAAACATCAACTGCCTGGCCTCCCTGGGCCACTGGGCCACAAAGAGACATCAATTAGGCTATGTTCATCTTCCTTCAAGCCACTGGTCCCGGAGTGCCAGCCCATGCCTGGCTCCCCAATCTGTAATCTGAGGCAGGCAAGAGATCTGTGTGCCCTTTGCCCCTGGCAACCCCTCCTGATGGCTGCTGTCCAGGAGGCGGGATGCTCCCTTGAGGAACAGATGCCTAAGAGAACTGTCCAGCCCTCTGTCACCCACCGTGATAACAGACAGGGGATTCCGCTGGGTGGAGGTGGGGTGGAAAGTGTGGAGGAAAAGTGATCTGTTCCTAAAGAGATGTTACGAGTTCAACCAAAAGAGACTGTGGCAGCACCAGGGTTGACTAAGTCGGCCCGTCTAAGTTGCATTCTGAGAGGTGCCTACAGCGTGGTGCCCCCCATTCATATGGAGAACGGGGCGGCCAATCCACTTGGAAACTGGTGGGCGTCAGCCTTCCCCATGGGAGGGAGGGCTGGGCCTTGAGTGGACAAGGCCTGAGCAGGGCACCAGGAGAGGAAAGAAAAGGAAGGGAAGGCAGAGTTGGTTGGAATCCCTGGTATGTCGCTTGCACAGGTTAGTAAAGGGGACCTTGGCCCACACCACCATCTCCACTCGCCACTGCACACTCATAGATTCTCCCAGGCAACAAAGCAGGAATCGGGACACCAGACAGCTCCCTCCCTCGCCCTCACATCCCGGAGGCATCAGGGTCTGTGGATGCCACTCTGTCACACCCTTGCCCCCAGCCTTCCTCCGGGTTCTGTGGCCCTGGGACTCCAGAGGCCATGCTGGCCGCAGGCAGGAGCCAGGGCTTCAGGGACAAGCCAGCCTGAGTTTGATTCCAAACTTCTTCAACTTCATAACTACGTCTCTCTGAGCAGTTCAATCTCTCGAGCCATGGTCTCCTCACCTATAAACCAACCCTCCTTCACAGGGCGTTCGTGAGGATTAACGTGACAAGACGTGTAGGGTCTGGTTACGACCCCCGTGGCTCCACCTTAGTCACGGCCAGGTCACCATAGCTCTGCTTCCAGACCACGCATGTCTCCCGGCTGATGCCCCAGTGCCAGCCCCAGTCCCCTCTACTTCCTTCTCCATGTGCTGCCAGGACAATGTTCCTGAAATGCTCATCTGATCCTGGCCATTCCTGGGCTGGATATTGGATGAAATCAAAGAATGGCTGTTAACTTTGTTCAGATGTGAGCATGGGAGTGCAATTGTGTGTTCTTAAAGCATCCCTAACTTAAACATACATCCCAAAATAGGCATATATGAAATGACGTGTGGTTCGCTTCCAAGTAATCTGAGGGTGGGGAGGAACGGGTAGGGCTAGAGCAGACACAAGTTCGGCAGATTGTTCATTGTTGATCTGGGTAGAGGGCATTGTCCTAGCTCCCTGCTTTTGTCTGTGTTTGAAATTTTCTATAATAAAAAGCTTTTTTTTTTAGTGTGGAGGGAGAAAATGAAAACGTGGAAGAATGTGATCATTGCTGGCAAGCACTGGGGGGTTCGTTATACGATACACTCTGGTATATGTTTGAAATTTTTCGTAATGAAAGCTTTGAAATGTTTTAAGGAAATTCTGTTGGGTCCTCCCCGTTGCCCCAGGATGGAGCTTCTTAGCACAGCTCTGGGACCCTCCTGAGCTGTGCGCACAGCCCCACCATACCTCACAGTTTCTAGCACCCCCACTCCAGGACCTGGGGCAACAGTCAGCAACCAGATACGGCTATTCCTGCCATGCCTCATGTGTCTGTCCCCTTGGGGTGGTGTGTCTTACCAATTCTGGCAACCAAGAGGGCAACTTCTTGTCTTGGTTCAGCTCAAGAATTGCTTTCTCTAGGAAGCTGATCCTACTTCTCCGGCCTCTACCCTGGCAGACCTGACCACAACTACCTTGCAATCCCCACAATCCACGTGGCCTGGGACACAGGCTGCAAATGGTGGGGGTTTGTCTTAGTGTCTTCAGAGCCAGCACAAAGCCTGAGGCTCCGTAAGTGTCCATTGAGTACTGAAAAGTCTCACCTACCTTAGGATTTCACCTGGCTGCTTAAATCCCAAAGAATGGATATTGTTTCCTAAGGTCATCCTGCCCCCTGTTGTTGGAAAGGAGCATTGCAGAGATGGCTGGAAGCAAAACTGGATCCCCTCCCCACCACCTTCAGCCTCCTGCTTCCCCCTCCCCCTCATCACAGAGCAGAGCTCTGAACTAGGCTCTAGGAGGGAAGCCCACCGCAGAAACGTGCAGAGTCTGTCACCATCAGCCTCTCCCAACCCCTCCAGGCCCAGCTCTGACTGGGATCCCGAGGGCAGCCTTGCTGAAGACTCACCTAAGGAACAGGCCACACCTGGCCTCAGGCCGCCTGACAATTGCTCAGGCCACCCTCCCCACCTGGAGGGCCCATACCCCTTACCCTGACTCCCACACTCACACACACACACACACCCCGTTTCTAAGCCTGGCCAGCTCCTAGTGAATCTTCAAGGCATGCAGTGAACATTGCTTCTTTGTACACAATTCACCATCACCCACATGTGGAGTTACTCCGTGTCACTCTACGGCAGCCCGGCCGCATCCCTCTATGAGAGCACTTGTCATCTCCGTTAGCCGTATGACCACCTCCATCTCTAAACCAGAGGGTCCTTGCAAGAAGGCCCTGGGTCTCAGTATGGCAGAGACTCATTAAGAACTGAACTTGTGTGTTTGGTTTCTACCCTTATTGTCAAAAACTCCTTTCTCTCCTTAAGAAGGAAGATTGACCTCTTTTCTAGATGACAGGTTTTGACCCCTTATAAAAGAAATTAGGACTTTCTAATGTCTAGTCCTTACTATCCAGTATGGTAGCCATCGGTCATATGTGGCCTTTAGAGAGTTGGATGTGTCTGACAAAGCCCTCGCCCGTCACCAAGAACTCCCACTCAGACGGCTGGAACTGTCCCAGAGTGGGGTGGACTTAAGGAAGTGAGTAGCCTGTGTCCGCAGGCATTCAGCACACCCCAGGGGCCACCTCATCCTGAAAACCAGCGGCCACTTCCAAAAGTGCCCAGGAGCCCTAGTTGCTCCTAACCTGTCTCTCATGCCTCATTTTATTTGATAACATTTACTAAGTGCCTGTCTGAACCAGGTGCTCAGCTGAGCCTGGGATGTAAAGGCAAAAAAACCAGCTATCCCCTGAGGGACAGAACTGCTTACTGTCACCACCACACCCACTGGAGAACCCCTAAGGGGACAGTGCGGAGGAGGAGCCCCCAGAGTATATATTGCCCTTCCAGTCATTTGGGGTGGAGAGCTTCTGCCACATTCTAAGTTCGTTTGAGAATATTTTAATTGACACTGCCTGATTCCCAAGAGTGTGACGCATTGATACCTGCAACCATCACCTCAACATCTCCTTCCCACCTTTCTGGCATTTGGCACAGTGCTTGGTATGTGGAAATCAAACATGTACAGGGAAGAGGGAAAGGAGGGAGGGGAACTTGCCCTTGATTATCATGCAACTGGGGAGACAGTGTATGAAGAGGGACATAGCAACCAAAATTATGGGCTTGTGAAAGCTCAGAATTGGAAGGGCTTTAAAGGCCATCCGCTAGAAAGCCCTGCTCACACAGCAGTCCCCACTGAAGCCCTACAGGGTCAGTGCGTTCAACCACTGCCATCCGGGTACCCAGAGCCTTTTGCTCTTGAGGAAGGCCCATCCCCAGTGGGACAGGCAAGGTTCATTCAAAGTTCTTCTAATCCACAGAAAAAATATTAGTCTAAATAGAGAGTTCATCAGCATGGCTGGAGACAAGATAGCGTCAGCATTCACACCTCTCCTATATACCCAGCGATAGCCATTTAGAAACGTGATCAGAAAAGTATCCCATGCACAATGGCTAACCCAGACTATAAAATACCGAAGAATAAACTTAATGAGAAATGTCCAGGTCCTATATGAGAAACACGATAAAACTTTACTGAAGGACATAAAGAAGCCCTAAATAAATGGAGTGATATATCACGCTCCAGGATAGGAAGACTCAGTAATACAAAGATGTCAATTCTTCCCAAATTAAATCTATAAATTCAATGCATTCCCAATCAGAATCCTAAAGGGGTTTTTATAGAACTTGACAATCTGACTTTAAAGCTCATCTGAAAGAGTAAACAAGCAAGAAAAGCCAGAAACATTTTGAAAAAGAATAAAAACTAGATGAGATTTGACCTATGAGATATCAAAACACATTATAAAACCAGAGTAATTAAAACAGGGCGGAGTGAGGGATCAAAGGAGCAGAACGAATAATCCAAGAGCCAGGCCACAGGGATTACAGGAATTTAGCATAATGCAAAAGTAGCAGTCAGATCAGTGGGGAAAAGATGGACCAGTTAATGTATTTTTAAAGTAGTATGCGATGATTGTTTATCCTCTTGAGAAATAAAGTAATAAGTTGTTATTGTTATTGTTTCACATGATGCCCCAAAGTAAATTCCAGAGAGAATAACTATCTAAACACTTTTTTTTACCGTCAAAGTACTAAAAAGGCAGTAAAGACAAGCATTTGTTAGGACTGGAAAAAGTCCTTCTGAAGCAAGGCATGAAACTCAGAAACTCTAAAGGAAAAGTCTGGAGGATCTGACTAAAAATTATGCATTTTTCTGTCACTGAGCTAAAAAGCAAGCAGGATTCAGAGAAAATAATTACATATGTGATAAATGAGGGGTTGTTGCTGTTTCGTCACTCAGTTGTGTGTGACTCTTTTGTGACCCCATGGACTGTAGCCTGCCAGGCTCCTCTGTCGACGTGATTTCCCAGGCAAGATTACTAGAGTGGGTTGCCATTTCCTTCTCTAGGGGATCTTCCTGACCCGGGGATCAAACCCGTGTCTCCTGCATTGGCAGGCAGATTCTTTGCCACTGAGCCACCAGGAAAGCCCAAATGAGGGGTTATCATTTCTTGTTGACTTGTTACAAGGATAATCTTGAATTAAGGGGGGGGAAAAAGGAGCCAGCAGGCAGGTTAGTGGAGAGGGAGGAAAGTCAGGAGCGTGTGTGGCAGTGAACAGGGTGTCACCAGGGGCATAGGGCCTGGTAGCGCTGGGCCCCTGGGGGCTGCTTACACCAGAACAGGGCAGCATCTGGACATTTGCACACTGAGCCCCACCCTCATTTGTTGCTGGCGGGTGGGTGTGTTAATGCCTCTCACTTCGTGGACAGAGTGCCTCCCACAGGCAGAGAATATCCTCAGGTAGAGAGTGAGGCAGAAAGGCATGATGCAAAGAGAAACTATGCAGGTGACCTCCAGCCTTACTTTTATGGTTTCTGAGTTTCATGCAAAAGAAAGATATTTTAGGTGCAATAGATTAAGCCCCTTGTCTTTTGTCACTCTAAATTTCCTCATGTCACATCCCTCATGTTTGATTGTGTTAAACATCGGACATGTTTGCGGATCGTATTAAGGGCAAGTTGAGTTGGGGATACAATTCGTTTGGGTTTAGAGAGATACATGAATGAATGATTCTCAGTTATACCCATGTCTAGGTTAGTTACTGGTAATAGAAATTCCTTCAGGAAATACCTCCACCCCCTGCTCTGCCGACGCACCCAGCATTATGAGGTGGTGTAAAGACAAAGGGCCAGAAGCGGTGATAGGAACGCATCCCGCAGCCCCTGGCAGAGACGCTGTGGGTAAAGGAGGAGAAACAAGGCCCGGTGTGTACACAAACAGCATCTAACCTCCGTAAATTTCTTTTAATCATTGGATGCGTGTTATTTGTAAGCAGATGATTTATTTTTATTTATTTATTTATTTTTTAAATTTTCAGTGTGGCTTCTATCACTTGGCATGCTTTTGAGAGTCGTGAATGTTGTTGCATGGGTTGGCAGTTTGTTCCTTTATATTGCTGAGTAGTATTCCAATGTATGAATGGACCACATTTGTTTACTCATTCATCTGTTGATGGGCATTTGGATTGTTTCCAAACAGAGCTGCTCTACACATTTGCATACAGGGGTTTTGTGTGTGTGTGTGTATGTGTGTGTGTGGACCTGTTTTCCTTTTTCTTGGAGTGGGATTGCTGACTTACGAGTTTATGTTTAACTTCATAAGAAACTGTGAAATTGTTTTCCAAAGGGCTGAACCATTTTGTTTGTTCACCAGCAACACATGAGAGTTTCAGTGATCTCACATTTTTGTCAGTGCATGGGATTATCAGGTGGCATCTTTTTTTGATGAAGGTGAAGGAAGAAAGGGAGAAAGCTGGCTTAAAACTCAACATTCAAAAAATGAAGATCATGGCACCCAGTCGCCATCACTTCATGGCAAATAGATGGGGAAACAATGGAAACAGTGACAGACTTTATTTTCTTGGGCTCCAAAATCACTGTGGACAGTGACTGCAGCCATGAAATTAAAAGACGCTTGCTCCTTGGAAGAAAAGCAATGACCAACCTAGGCAGCATATTACAAAGCAGAGACATTACCTTGCCTACAAAGGTCTGAAGACATTACTTTGCCTGCAAAAGTCAAAGCTATGTTTTTTCCAGTAGTCATGTATGGATGTGAGAGCTGGACAATTAAAAAGGCTGAGCAGCGAAGAATTGATGCCATAGAACTGTGGTGCTGGAAAAGACTCTTGAGTCTCTTTGACAGCAAGAGATCAAACCAGTCAACCCTAAAGGAAATCAGTCCTGAATATTCATTGGAAGAACTGATGCCGAAGCTGAAGCTCCAATACTTTGGCTACCTGATGGGAAGAGCTGACCCTGATGCTGGGAAAAACAAGGCAGGAGGAGAAGGGGACAACAGAGGATGAGATGGTTGGATGGCATCACTGACTCGATGGACATGAGTCTGAGCAAGCTCCGGGAGATGGTGAAGGACAGGGAAGCCTGGTGTGCTGCAGTCCATGGGATCACAAAGAGTCAGATACAACTGAGGAACTGAACAACAATTTTTTTTTTCCTAGTCCTTCTAAGAGGTGCGTAGTGGGATCTCATTGTGGTACCAACTGGCATGTCCCTAATGATCTCACAGGAAGAAGGCGTCTCTCCACATGCCGCCTACGTTCTTGCCCTTCTCCCGGTGGTACACTACTAGACCCAGGTTCATGGTAGGGGGCTGGGCTCTCTGTTGCCCTGGATGCTGGAGCTTTCTCAGTGTTCCTGCCCATCCCTGCCCCACCCCTACTCCTGTGGCAGCCAGACTGCCTCATGTCTGTGGCTGCACTTGTATGGGTTTCCTGCTTTTCCCCAGAGGTAGCTGACCTCTAGTGGTACTGGCATAGGATCCTGTAGCCCAGACTGTTCCTTGCCCCTCCCCAAAGGCAGAGGTGTTTGTTTGTTTGTTTGTTTTCCCCCTACAGGAAATGAAGCCACAATGCATCTTTATCTGGGTCCCAGGGGTGACAGGATTTGTTGGCCTTCTCCTAGTGATTTAACGGCTTTTGCTCCTTTAAGACAAGGATTTGGAGAAGACTGCACTTTGGCATTTTTCCCACAGCAGCAGCCAATCCTCTGCTTGTCTGGGGAGGAGGGAGAGCAGGAGTAGGGGATATTCGCTCCCACCTCTTGCCCTTACCCCACTCTTTCCTGAGCACTCAGCGGAGGTTCATAAATAAAAGCTGTTCTTGTATGCAAACTCTCCCTGTGTCTCAGGGCTCCAGCTGTTCAAGACTGCATGCCAGCACACACCTGGCTTCCAACATGTTAACATTTTATATCTCTTCTTACCCACTTTTATGGAGACCGCGTGTCTTCCCCCTCCCTGCTCATGCCTGGCACGGTTGAACCCCTCTGTGCATCCTGCCTCCCATGGTTGCCCTGTGACCTCAACTCCCTGGCATGCTGAAGAAAAGTGATGACTTTGTATCATCTCCAGGCTTTTCTCATCCTTAGTGTGGGAGCAACACTCTTTCCGGCTGACTACACCCTAGGAAGTCTAAATTCTCCTGTCTTTGAAACCTCTCTTCCATCTTCTACCCACCAGTGTTCCCAAGCTGATGCTACCTGTTTGAGGTTGGTCTTAACACTCCACTTTCAGGGACCAATTTTTATTCAGGAATCTATTTGTCCTGTTATCTATTGCTGCCTAACAAATGACCTCAAAATTTGGTGGCTTAAAAATGTCCTACTTTTCTCTGAGTTGCCTGGTTTTTGTTGGGCAGTGTTCTTGCTTGGGGTCTCCCATGTGATTGCAGTCAGGTGTCATTGGAAGGACAAGGCAGCCAACAAGTCTCACTCCTGCGACTGGTGGTTGATGATCAAAAGTCATAAGACAGGAATCTGGGAGTCAAGTTTCACTGGAGGGCCATCTTTGTAGACTAGCTGGCTCAGTGGTAAAGAATCCACCTGCCAAGCAGGAGATGCAGGTTCGATCCCTGGGTCAGGAAGATCCCCTGGAGAAGGAAATGGCAACCCATTTCGGTATTCTTGCCTGGGAAATCCCATGGACAGGGGACTTGGTGGGCTACAGTCGATGGAGTTACAAAGAGTTGGACACAACTTAGTGACTAAACATAACATCTTGCTTAACATTGCATACAAAAGGGACCTTTCATACTTTGGTCTTAAATTTATCTAACTATAAAATTAACAGAAGGAAAAGGGACAATATTTTTGTGACAGTGATTTGTCAAGTAAATCTTCAAAAGCATAAAGGTATAAGTAGAGGACAAAATATAAATCTTATTACACCAAAACATAGGATTTCTGCCAACAAAGAACATCATGGAAGAAGTTATGTACAAATGGCTAAATGGGAGGAGATATTTGCAGTATCTAAAACTAACAATGTTGAGATATAAAGTCCTGATAACCAACTTAAAAAAAAAAAAAAAACACTACAAATTCTAAAAAAATGAAACCCGAGACTATAAAATATGGAAGAAAAACAGAAAAGTCTTTGTGACCTTGGATTAGACAAAGATTTCTTAGTTACAACATCAAAATACCAACCCAGAAAAGAAACGTTTGATAAATTGGATTTCATCAAAATTAAGAACATTTGCTCTTTGAAAAGCATTGTGAGAATGCAAACAAAATATCTGCAAATCAAAAATATCTGATAAAGGGCTTGTATGCAGAATGAAGAATTCTCAAAACCCAATACAAAAACAAACTCAACTTTTGTTGCTTTTGTTGTTGTTAACGGACGGGCGATTTGAACAGGGAATCCACCAAAGATGGGTCGTTGGCAAATAAGCACATGAAAATGAAACCATGTGGTCTTGTTTCGGGGGCTCCAAAGATCTCCAGGAACACAGTTCTTCAAGTCTCGGCACAGAAAGAACTCAGTGAGAGGCAAAGTGATGGATAAGAAGCGATTTATTAGAATAAATAATGTGAGGCTTACAAGCAAGTGGGAGAGAGGATGCCATTCCCCAGAAGTTAATGCGCTACAGTTTTATAATCAAAGGAAAAGTGGGAAGGAGAACTTCTTTGTCTTTCTTGAATAGATGTCATCATCAGTTGCCATCATCAGTTCCTCCTCCAGGTTGGGTAGGGAGTTTTCTTGTCCCTGTGTGGTTAAGTTAGGTTCACAAATTATTGTGGATTTTTTAAATCTGTGCAGAGAGCATGTCCTAGGGATCATTAACTTACTGAGTTCCCTGGGCAGGATGTGGGTCTCCAGCCACCATTGTTTAATTGTCTGGGGGCATGTCTTATGCTTCTGTTCCATGGTTTTGCTGCTAAGTAAGCCTACTTGGTTTTGTGGTTAAGCAAACCTGCTCTCCTGAGTAATCATTAACTTACAGGGGTCTCCTATACTTTTTTCTACTTACAATCCCCTTGTGGGATTAACTATTTAATCACCTACTCTATCCCTTTACTCTGTCCCTAATCAAAGAGGTATTTAACATCATTAGTCATTAAGGAAACTCAAAACCACAGTGAGATACCACTGCATACCAATTAGAATGGCTAAAATTAAAAAGACTGACAGGGCAAATTTTTGTGCACCTGTGAAGCGGCAGGGGCACTCGAAGTCTCATACACTACTGCTGGGGATGTAAAATAATCTGACCACTTTGAAAAGCAGTTTGGTAGTTTTCCCAACAAGTTATAAGCATATACCCCTGCATATGAAAGAAAAACGAAAGCATATATGAACGCAAAAGTTTACAGCAGCGTTACCTCTAATAGTCAAAACCTGGAAACAACCCAAATGTCAAACAAATGGTAGCATTTCCCAAATGTCCAACAAACGAACATTTCCAACACAATGTAACACTATTAAATAACTTCTACTCGGCCATAAAAAGAAACTATTGATATATGCAAAAGCATAGATGAACCTCAAAGTAATTATGCGGAGTGAAAGAAGGCAGATATAAAGAATGGAATGTTATGTCCATTCACATATCATTCACAAACCATTCACATAGAAAATGCAGTCTTATCTATAGGGAAACAGGTCAGGGGTTATTTGAGTTAGGAGGAGGCAATCTAGGGGTTATGGCTATGTTCATGATCTTCATCGCGGTGACGCATACCACGTGGTGATGCATGGTTGCACAGATGCATACTACGTCAAAACGCATCGAAGTGTACTCTTGAAATATGCGCAGTTTATCGTGGGGGTCAATTTCTCAATGAGGTGTTTGTAGGAAAGAAAAAGTAATCTCGCGCCGAGTCACGTAGTAGGAAGCAGCAACGCGCAATGCAAATACTGAAGTCCGCGTTTGGAGCCAGCGTCCTTAATTCCCCCAGCTCCCTGTAACTTTGCCTCCGAGGAAAGTGCTGGAAGGGAACCTCAGCTGTAGTTAATGATTACCGGTGGGCGGCTCCTTCTCGGCCGCGCTCCCGCCTCGGGGCGGCCCGAGCGTGGCCCCGCCCGACGGCTTCCCAGAGCGCCAGGCGTCGCGCTAGTGGGCCCCGCCGCCACCTGCTGCTGCTGCTGCTGCCGCCCGTCCCCGCGTCCGGCATGGTAAGGGGGCTCAGGCGCTGCCACCGTCTGGGCAGCGGGTTAGGAGCGGACGCGCGGGAGGAACGGAGGAGGGCCAGGGGCCCGCGCAGTATCCCCGCCCAGGCCAGAGGACCGCGCTAGGCGTGCGGGGAGCCTCCCTCCCAGGCCTTAGCGAGGCAGCCGCGCGCCGGGCGGGGAGAGTCGGGGTCTCGGTCCCTCCTCCACCCTACCCGCAGTGGTGCCGCCGGGGACACTGAGGCCGAGAGACGGGCGGTGGCAGGTTCAGTGACAGCCAGGAGGGAGCTCAGGCCAGAGTCCGCTCAGGGCCTCGGTGCCTCGGGCAGGGAGTGGGGCGGTGAGGCGGGGATGGGGAATGGCAGCATAGTGAGCCCGCAGACGCGGCCCTGTCCTATATTGGGGGCTGGCGCGGGGCGGGGTGCAGCGGCGAAGAGACCGATGCCTGTGTGGGTGTGCAAAGGAGGGGCGGCTGAATTTCCCCTGTGCCTCTGCCTGCCTGTTTACTGCCCTTTTCGCTTGCACTTCTGGGCACGAGGTCTAGCTGAGCCCCCTCTGCGGAGCCCGGACCTCAGGGCCAGCCTCTGGCGCCTAGTTTGAGGCCTGTGCCCGGCAGTGGGGACGTGATTGCTCAGGATCACACGCCCTCCAGGCTGAGCTTTCTGGGAGCAGAGTGTCAGCTATAGAGATGAAGGTGAACCTGCAGGGCAGCAAGAAGGGAAGCTTCTAGACCCAGACCTTTACTAAACAGCAAAAACGTTAGGCTGCAAAGCATCAGGAGCAGTTGGGACTGTGGTGACACCTGGGAGGGCACTTTGGAGACCTTGGCTTGAACATAGGGGAGGTGGTGGGTGAGCTGATTGTGAGGTACATCCAGGCTCCGCAGCTGCAGGGCATGGGTAATCAGTAACCCCTCTGCACACCCCCAGAGGCCCAGGCCTGGCCTGGGATTTACTAAGCAAACACTGCCCCTGCTCCCTCTCTGAGCCCAGATCTCAGAGGGGTTTGTCAGTTCAGCCCCAGGCTGTGAAATGTGGGGATTCCAGAAGACTCTAAAGAGAAAGGGGAGCCTCCTAGGAGCCCGCTAGTAGCCATGCACTCCTTTCAGAGTCAGCGCACTAGGTGGTAGCTTCTGATGCCTTAGCTGCCATCTGGTTGCCTGGATACACAGACCAGGCTTATCAGCCACTGAGACAGGGCCAGGCTCCGGAAGAGAGACTGGGTTGAATGGTGATGCAAATCTCAACTGTCCTTGCTGATCTTCCAGAGCCTAGGAGAGGAGACGGACCCATCCAGATCTCTCCAGAGAGAGCCCACGCTTTTTAGGAGGGAGAAAACTGTTGAGTTAACAGAACCCTGCAGTGTTTTGTTCAGTTCTAACCCACACCTGAAGGCCTGTCATAGACCTGCTTGCCCCAGGAAGTCTCCTTCTAAAAATGCAGATAATATCCCTGTAATAACAAGGGAATTAAGCGTCTCCTGGCTCCCCTTGCTGATTCCTAAAGTGGCAATTCTCGTAACTTTTACCCTTCAAGCCAGGAGAAATGAGTGCCCCCAGGCCACCTGGCTTCCAGTTTGCAGGCTGCCCTATCAAAACTAAATTAACCTCCCTCATATTCTTTTCCCAGACCTAACTAATTCACTTTTAATTTAGTACCCAACGATGTCCATCCTTGGGTAGTTCTACTTCACAGGCCTGAATTCTAGGATCTCTTAAGCTCCTCCGCCTGGATCTTTTTAAGAGGCTGGAGAACGGACCTTCCCTTTCTTCTGTTTTCCAAGAGAAGGTTCCACTCATGGCCTGAATGGTGCCAGTTTGGGCTGCCCTGAGGACATTTTGCACAATAGGAAAATGGCACTGCCCTGGCCGTTTGCCCTTGGCCAAGTTACTCCTGCTTTGGGCCTGAGCTCTGGCTCAAGCTGACAGAATAGAAAAGAAGGTGCAAATAAAAGAAACATAGGCCTGGCAGCTGGGAAGCAGAGGCTGTGTAGGAACGAGGTGGGGTACCCACCGGGAAGGAATACCAGTGGCTAAGAATCTCCTGGAACATGTTTTAAGTGCGTTCCTTTGCCAATCCCCAAGGATATGGACCCATCTTGAGAATAATGCCTGTGCTTTCACTGACTGGGGGGAGGGGGGCTGGTCATTTCCCCTCTCCAGGCCTGTTTCCTCTTCAGTACACAGTAACAGTAGGACTTGCTTTTATTCTCTCATGAACGAAAGAGACCTGATTTTTAAATGGAGGGGTGCCCTCTGAAAGCTCTGAGGACAGGCGCAGGGAGGAACATTTCTCTGCCCCGGTGATTGGCATTACACCTCAGGACTCTGTTCTCTAAGAACCTACGAGTGCCCGAGCCAGAGCCCCGCCTCCCAGTCTGTTGCGTTAGACAGGCTGCCCTTTGACTGTGTCACCACGGCCACCAGTGGAGGCTGGCTAAATTTCCCCAATGGCCCAGGGCCCTCTCTTTTGTCCTGTTTAAAGGGAAAAAAAAAAAATAAGTGCCCTTGAGCTTCTGTGTTTTCCCTCTCCTAGGCTGGCAAAGCACACAGGCTGAGTGCTGAGGAAAGGGACCAGCTGCTGCCAAACCTGCGGGCCGTGGGGTGGAACGAGCTGGAAGGCCGGGATGCCATCTTCAAGCAGTTCCATTTCAAAGACTTTAATCGGGTATGACGGGTGGGACACAGTTCTGAGACTGGGGCCAACTGGGTCACATTCCAGAACGTGTCCCCTCCCTGAGAGTCCTGTTAGCCAAGACTCTCAAGATGCTGGGCTAATCCAGTTTAGTTGTCTTCATCCAGTTTAGCTGAAGATAGGTCCTGGGCTGTCTCCATTTTCTGTGTGTGAGTCGCTCAGTCGTGTCTGACTCTGCGACCCCATGGACTGTAGCCTGCCAGTCTCCTCTATCCGTGGGATTCTCCAGGCAGGAATACTGAGTGGGTTGCCATGTGCTTCTCCGGGGGATTTTCCTGACCCAGGAATCGAACCTGGGTCCCCTGCATTGTAAGCAGATTCTTTAGCCACCAGGGAAGCCTTGGACTCTCCATGCCTGGAACTTTTAGAAGTAGTCCTAAGAGGAGACAGTTCCAGTGGGAAACGGGTGACTATTTGAAGACATTTTAGTAGATAACCTAAAGATTGGCCAAGATGCAAAACCTCTTTGGGATTTCCACCTTCTTAGTGGTCCTGGTGATAAGACTTTCTACTGCAGAAGGACCACCTCAAACTCCAGCCTCAGAACTAGTGGCAAGGCACCAGGAGGAATGCTTAAAGCTGGGAAGGTCACCTTGGAGGGAGCGGGGCTATCCTCTTCCTTCTGGGCCTCACATTGGCCATAAAGGGAGCCCAGCTGTCCTTTCTCTCAGAATACTAACCTGGGTCTCACTTCATTAAGCAGGCTTTTGGCTTCATGACAAGAGTGGCCCTGCAGGCTGAGAAGTTGGACCACCATCCCGAATGGTTTAACGTGTATAATAAGGTGAGTGATGCATGCCTTGAACTCCAACTCACTCTGAGGGCCTCTCCCTTGGACTTCCCTGTGGGCCCTCCTCACTGACATAGTATCAGCTCCAGTTCCTTTCATCTCCTTCCTAGAATCGACATAAATGGCCCCTGGAAAATATTCAGTCTCACTACAGATAAAAAAAAAAAAGCAAACTAGAACGCTAGTGAGATAATGTGTGGCTAAAGTAGACGTTAAGGAGGCAAATCCCAAGGACGGAAAACCTGTGGGAACCAGGCATATTCATTGTTAATCGCTCTCAAGGGCTGAAATTTTTCTTGAGATATAGAAGAATGAAAAAGCAATAATCTTGAACTAAGAATGCCCAGGCACACCAGGAAGGTCAGCCTATCTGCTGAATGAACGGAAACAGTCATTAAATGCCTGCCATGCGCCAAGCGCTGTGCTGGACTCTTTCTAAAACATTACGGTTGGAAGAGACAGTCTGTAAATGGACAGTGTTTAGGAGCTGAAGTTGGTCTGGAGTCTTGTCTGTAGCTTTTAGGTTGCTCTTGATATTTGGATATTTCTTTTTGATCCCGTGCTGCAGTCACCACTGTTTATGGAGATGTAGTAGAAGCCAGTTTTGCCCTGTTAAAGACCGGTCAGGAAGGCAGCCCCGGGGAGAGCCAGTGTGCCCAGGTACTCTTCATAGTGTGCTTGAGCCCGGGAGCTGGCGACTCCCGCCTGCTCGTGGGTTCAGTTGGTGGAAGCAGCTGGCCTGGAATCTCTGGTTTTGTTTCAGGTCCACATCACCCTGAGCACTCACGAGTGTGCGGGCCTTTCAGAACGGGATGTAAACCTGGCCAGCTTCATCGAGCAAGTAGCGGTGTCCATGGCGTAGACCCTGCCCTCTGTCAGCTCTTCCGGGGAAGGGTTGGGGGCACTGAACTGGGATCCAGAGAGGGAGCTGGGGGAGCCCGGAGATGCTACTCTAGTCAAAACTGCCAAAGCGACCCTGCTGCCTCTTTAGGGGCAAGTCCTTGCTGCTGGAAGGAGAGGCCAGCATCACTGCTAAGACCAGGAACTTAGACCGTTTTATCCCACATCACTTTCATCTTCCTTGAGGCTCTGTGATGTGTACACTGATTTGAATAAGCTCTTCTCTTTCATTACAACTTTCCAGCAAAAATAATGACTTTATGTCCAAGCTGTGTCTTGCTCCCTTTCTAATTCACTTCCTAAAAAGCTGTGATAAAAGCTGTGTATAAGATAAACAGTCTTATCTTAGAAGCTAGGATCCTAGGGCCATCTTTATCCTATGTGACAGAAACCCATGCACTTTTATGCCTAAAATAAAACTGTTGTTTCACTTGGCCTCAGGCTCTAGAATCTTCTTTTCCACAGTTCAGTCGCTCAGTTGTGTCCGACTCTTTGCAACCCCATGAATCGCAGCACGCCAGGCCTCCCTGTCCATCACCAACTCCCAGAGTTCACTCAGACTCACATCCATCAATTCAGTGATGCCATCCAGCCATCTCATCCTCTGTCGTCCCCTTCTCCTCCTGCCCCCAGTCCCTCCCAGCATCAGAGTCTTTTCCAATGAGTCAACTCTTTGCAAGCCAAGCCAAATTGGAATCAATAGACATTTAAAGCACCTACTTTGTACAAGACAGTGTTCAGATTGCTAAGGGGAAAGGGGACCAGAACACCCTAAGCTCCTATTGTCTCTGGGAATTAAGTAGAAAAATAATTAAATATTACTAGGCAGCATGAATGAAGTTAATGCCAGATGCAAAGATAAGAAATGAGTAAATGAACATACAGTGATTCACACAGTTGAACCAGGAAGAATTTGACTTAATTCTTGAGGCAGAGGTAACTGAGGGAGCATCTTGAACAAAGATAAAGGTTAGCCAGACAGTTTTATGCATGATGGGACCTATGACTGGGTCGTCTTCCTGGCCTACAGCATCCAACATGGAGACTTTTTTTTTTCTTGAAGCATAGTTCTTTTGCCATATTATGTTAATTTCAGGTGTAAATCAAATTGATTCAGTTGTATATATGTGTGAGTACATATATATATACATACACAATATACAGGCATATGGTTTTTATACTTTTCCATTGAAGGTTATCACAGACTATTGGATATAGTGCCCCTTCTGTACACTAATCTTGTTTATTTTATATGTGATAAGGTATAGCTGTTAATTCTGTACTCCTAATTTATCCGTCCCCGGCCTTCCCCTTTGGTAGCCATGAATTTGTTTTCTATTGCTATGTTTCTGTTCTCTAGTTAATTTCTTAATTCCACATATAAGAAATTATATTCTGACTGATTGCATGTAGTACGGTAATCTCTAGGTCCATCCATATTTTTGTGAACAGCATTCTTTCTTTTTTTATGCCTGAGTAATATTCCATTGTATGTGTGTGTGTGTGTCTATGTGTGTTCACGCACACGTAAACGTGTGTGTACAAATGTATATACAGGGGTCCTCAACCCCCAGCTGAGGACTGGTGGTGGCCCGTGGCCTACTGGGACCTGGGGCAGACAGCAGACGGTGAGTGGCTGGGCAGGTGAGTGAAGCTCCATCTGCTGCTCACCATTGCTGGCATTACCACCTGAACCTTCCCTACTCCATCTGTGGAAAAACTGTCTTCCAAAAAACCAGTCCCTGCTGTCAAAAAGGTTAGGAACCGCTGATATAAACTGTATCTTCCTTATGTTGATGGACACTAGGGTTCCTTCCGTGATTTGGCAATTATAAACACTACTGCTTGCATATTGGGGTGCATGAATTTTTTCCCCAATGTGTATCTATCATTTCTTTTAATGAAAAGCAATTAGAGAAAAAACAAAGAGCATATATTTCCCTAAGTGCATTTTTATTTTTACATTTATAAAATGTAAAACTTATTTTTACATTTATAAAATGTAACTTACTGGAAATGTTTTTAAAATTTTTATTTTATATTGGGGGATAGCCGATTAACATACGATGTGGTGGTGGTTTCAGGTGAGCCGTGAAGGGACTCAGCCATACACACACCTGTGTCCATTCTCCCCCAGACTCCCCACCAGCCAGGCCCGTGACACTGAGAGCATACCACACTGTAAGTTCCGTGGGCTACACAGGACGTCCCTTTTGGTTATCCATTTTAATACAGCGTGTGTGTAGCATGTATATTTTTTAATTAGTTTTTTGGAGGGTATATTCCCAGTCCTGCAATTCCTGGATCACATGCTAGCTCTATTTTTAGTTTTTTAAAGAACCACCATGCTCTTTACTGTTGAGGCTGCACCAGTTCACATGGCCAGCAACAGGGAGGGGGATTGCTTTTTCTCCACTTCCTCTCCAGCATTTATCATTTGTAGCCTTTTTGACGATAGCCAAGACTCAGACCAGTGTGAGATGACAACTCACTGGAGTTTTCACTTGTATCTCTGGTAACTAGCGATGTTGTCTGTCTTTTCACGTGCCTGTCGCCCCTGCGTATGTTGTCTTTGGAGAACTGTCTCTTGAGGTCTTCTGCCAGATTTTAAAGTTGGGTTGTCGATGGTTTGGTATTGATTGTATGAGCTGCTGGTATATTTTGGAAGTGAAGCCCTTGTTATTCGCTCTTTGCAGATATTTTCTCCCAGCCCATAGCTTGGCTCTTGGTTTTGTGTATGCTTCCCTTTGTTGTGTAAAAGATGGTGAGCTTGACTGAAGTCCTGTTTGTTTAGTTTTGCATTTTAGTTTGGTTTAGTTCCTGTAGCCTTGGGAGACTGACCTAAGAAGACATTACTAGGATGTACGTCAGAGAATGTATTGTCTGTTCTCTTCTAGGAGTCTTGTGGCGTCATGTCTTGTGTTTTAACTCGGTAAGGCATTTTGAGCTTATTTTGTATGTTGTATGAGGGAGTATCCCAGCCTCATGGATTCACATGTAGCTGTCCAGCTTCCACAATACCAGTTGCTGAAGGGACTGTCTTTTCTCCATGGTATATTTTCTTGCCTCCTTTGTCTAAGATTAATTAACCATAGGTGTGTGAGTTTATTTCTAGGCTCTTGGTCATGTTCCCTCGACCCATAAGGCTGTTTTTGTGCCAGTACCATGCTGCTTTGCTTACTGTAGCTTGGTAATACGGTCCGAAGTCTGAGAGCTTTCATTTTGTATACAGGATTGCTTTGGGCATTCTGGGTTTTTCTGGTTCCATATACATTTTAGGACTATTTATTTTAGTCCTGTGAACAACGTCATAGATTGATTTCAGTCGTATGAAATCTGTCATTTGCTTTGGGTAGTGCACGCACGCATGCTGAGTCCCTTCAGTTGTGTTCAACTCTTTGTGACCCTATGTACTATAGCGCCAGGCTATGTCCATTGTATTCTCCAGGCAAGAATTCTGGAGTGGGTTGCCATGCCCTCCTCCAGGGGATCTTCCTGACACAAGGATCGAACCCATGGCCTCTGCACTGCAGGCAGATTCTCTACCACTGAGCCACCAGGGAAGCCCCGCCCCCACACCCAAGAGAACAGGGTGGCTGTCAAATTTTGAATCCCCTTCAGTTGCCTTTATCCGTGTTCTATAGTTGTAAGCAGATGAGTCTCTCACCACCTTGGTCAGGTTTATCCTATGTATTTTATTTTGCTTTTTGATATGATTTTAAATGAGACTCTTTGCTTTACTTTCCCATTCTGTTAGCGTGAAGAAATGCAGACGATTTCTGTGTATCAGGTTTGTTTCTGCTACATTGCTGCATTCACCACTGCCAGGAGTCGATGTGTGACATCCTTAGGGTGTTCTGTGTACACTGTCTCATCATCTGCATGGCATTACAGTATGCTCTTTCCTTCCAATCTGGACACCTTTTCCTTTTTTTTTTTTTTTCTGATTGTTGTGGCTAGGATTTCCAATATCATGTTGGATAGAAGTGGTGCTAGGGGGCATCTGGATTTGTTCCAGCTTTCAGTGGGAAGGCAGTCAGCTTGTCACTAGTGAGCCTTATGTTGGCTGTGGGTTGGTCCTACATTGCCTCTTCCCATCCCTGCTTTGGGAAGAGTGTTTGTGATGAATGGTGTTGAATTGTATGAAACGCTTTTCCTGCATCTGTGGAGATGATCATGTGATTTTTGTCTTTTCCTTTGTTGACGTGCTGGGTCACATTGATTGATGAACACTGAACCATCCTTCTGATCCTGAGATGAATCCAACTTGATCGTGGTGTATGATCCTTTTTTATGATTGAAGTATCTTTAATTTAAAATGTTGTGATAATTTGTGGTGTAGAGAGAAGTGACTCAGTTAAATATGTGTACATCTCTCTATTCCTTGTCATAGTGTTTCCATTATAGCTCCTTATAAGACATTGAATGGAGTTCCCTGTGGTACGGTAGGACCTCGTCTTTCAGTTCTATATATAGTAGTCTGCCTCTGCTAATCCACAACCCCTCATTTATCACTCCCCCACCCTTTCCCCTGTGGTGACCATGAGTTTGTTTTCTGTATATGAGTCTGTTTCTGATTTGCAAATAAGTTCATTTATATCGTAGTTCAGGTTTCACATATAAGTGATCTCACAGAATATTTGTCTTTCTCTGTCTGACTTCACTTTGTATGCACATTCACATTGCTGCAAGTGGCATCATGTCATTCTTTGTTGAAGACTGAGTAACATATTCATGTGTATAGGTAGAGATATTCATATGTGTCTATAGAGCACAACTTTTTGCATTCATCTGTTCATGGCCATTTAGGCAGCTTCCATGTCTTGGCTATTGTGAACAGTGCTGCTATGACCCTTGGAGGACATATATCTTTTTGAATTAGAGTTTTTTCCAAATATAAACCAGGAATGGGATTGCTGGATCGTGTGGTAACTGTGTTTTTAATTTTTAAGGCACCTCCATACACTTCTCCATAGTAGCTGCACAGTTTCAAGGCCACCAAAGGGTGTTGGGGTTCTTTATTCCCCACATCCTCTCCAGCATGTATTATTTGTAGCTCTTTTGATGATGGCCTTCTGATGAGTGTGAAGTGATAATTCATTGGAGTTCTGACTTGGACTTTAATAATTAGGGATGTTGGCCATCTTTTCACATGCCTTTGCCCACAGGCATGTCTTCTTGGAGAGCTTCCCTGGTGGCTCAGTGGTAAAGAACTCCCCTGCCAATGCAGGAGACATAAGAGATGTGGGTTCGGTCCCTGGGTTGGGAAGATCCCCTGGAGGAGGGCATGGCAACCCACTTCAGTATTCTTGCCTGAAGAATCCCATGCACAGAGGAGCCTGGCAGGCTATAGTCCATGAGGTCACAAAGAGTCAGACACGACTGAAGTGACTTAGCATGCATGCACCCACATATCTTCTTGGAGAACCAAAAAAATTGGGTTGTGTCCAATTTTAAAGTTGGGTTGCTTGTGGTTTTGGTATGGAAATGTATGAGCTGCTGATGTATTTTAGAAGTGAAACCCTTGTGGGTCATTCTGTTTGCAGATATTTTCTTCTAGTCTGTTGATTGTGCTTTGATCTTGTTTATGGTTCCCACTGCTGTGTAAAATATGATAAGTTTGATGAGGTTCTATTTGTTTAGTTTTGCTTTTGTTTCAGTTGCCTTGGAAGAATGACTGTAGAAAAACATTACTATGATTTATGTGAAAGAATGTTTTGCCTAATGTTCTCTTCGAGGAGTCTTGTCACCGGTGTATTGTGTTGTATTTAAGCCATTTTGAGTTTATTTTTGTGTGTGGTGTGAGAGAGTCTTTGAAAATTTTTGACATGTGACTGTCCCGCTTTTCTAGTATTACTTGCTGAAGGACTATTTTTTCTTTATTGTATGTTCTTGCTTCCTTTCTCAAAGATTAATTAAGCGTAGATGTGTGTGTGTTTATTTCTGGGATCTCAGACCTGTGCTGGGAAGATTGAGGGCAGGAGGAGGAAGGGCCACAGAGGATAAGACGGTTGGATGGCATCACCGACTCAATGGACATGAGTTTGAACAAACTCCAGGAGATAGTGAAGGACAGGGAAGCCTGGCGTGTTGCAGTCCATTGGGTCACAAAGAGTCAGACATGGCTTAGCCACTAAAGAACAACTGACCTGTGCCTCTGATCCATATGAATGTTTTTGTGCTAGTTTCCTGAATGTTTTGGTTATTGCAGCTTGATAGTAGTATCTGAATTCTGGGCAGCTTTTTCTTTTTGCACAGGATTTCTTTGGTTTTGGTAGGTCCTTTATGGGTCAATATACATTTTAGGATTATTCTAGTTGTGTGAAAAATATCATGGTTAGTTTGATATGTATCACATGAAATCTGTAGCTTGCATTGAGTAGTAGAGACAATTAAATAACCATAATTTTTCCATTCCAAGAGTGTGGGATGAATGTCCATGTCTTTGAATCATTTTTAATTGCCTTTATCAATGTTTCAAAGTTGTCAGCAAAGAAGTCTCTCACCTCCTTGGTCATGTTTATTCCTATGTATTTTGTTTTTTGAAACCCATTTTAAGTGGGATTGTTTTGCTTAACTTCTTTTCTGAAATTTAGTTGTCAGCATGAAGAAGTGTAACGTTTCTGTACGTCAGTCTCGTACCCTGCTGCCTTGCTGAATTTGTTGGCCAGTGCTAGTGGTTGATGTGTGGCATCTGGAGGGTGTTATCTGTATAGGATCATGTTACCTGCCTACCATGACTGTCATACCTCTTTGCTTCCAATCTGAGTGCCTTTCATTACTGTTTGTTGTCTAATTGTTGACTTATTCCAGATTTTAGTGGGAAGGTTATCAGCTTTACATTATTAAGCGTTACGCTGGCAGTGGGCTGGTTCTGCTGCTGCTGCTAAGTCGCTTCAGTCATGTCCGACTCTGTGTGACCCCATAGACAGCAGCCCACCAGGCTCTGCCGTCCCTGGGATTCTCCAGGCAAGAACACTGGAGCGGGTTGCCATTGCCTTCTCCAATGCATGAAAGTGAAAAGTGAAAGTGAAGTTGCTCAGTCGTGTCTGACTCTTCGCAACCCCATGGACTGCAGCCTACCAGGCTCCTCCATCCATGGGATTTTCCAGGCAAGACTGGGTTGCCATTGACTTCTCCTGGGCTGGTTCTACGTAGCTTTTATTATGTTGAGATGTGTCCCCCCCATACCCAGTTTGGGAAGAGTTTTCATGATGAATGGATGCTGAATTTCATGAGATGCTTTTCCTGTGTCTGTGGAGATGATTGTTAGGTTTTGTCTTTTCCGTTGTTGACGTGCTTGGTCACATTGATTGACTTGTGTGTGTTGAATCCTTCTTGTGAGACTGGGATGAATCCAACTTGATCGTGGTGTATGCCCTTTTTAAAAAAATTTTTTGTTCATTCATTTTTTACTTCCCTCAGTCTTTGGTGCCGAGTGCAAGCTTTCTCTAGTTGCAGTGGGCAGGCTTCTTATTGTGGGGACACTCTTGTTGCAGAGTATGGCCTCTAGGGCATGGGGGTTCAGTAGTTCCAGTGTGTGGGATTAGATGCCCTGCTGCCTGTGGAATCTTCCCAGACTAGGGATTGAACTTGTGTCCTTTCCTTTGGGAGGTTGATTCTTAACCACTGGACCACCAGAGAAGTCCCCACTTTTTAAAACATTGAATTGCCATTAATTTTCAATGTTGTGATAGTTTCTGGTGTACAGATGAGAGGTTCAGTTAAAGATATCCTGTCATTGTCATATTGTTAAATTATAGTTCCTAAGACAGTGAGTAGAATTCTCTATGCTGTACAGATGGGCTGTGTCTTTTATCTGGTTTATATATAGTAGTTTGTATCTCTTAAGCTCAAACTCCTAATTCATCTCTCTGATGCCATCCAGCCATCTCATCCTCTGTCGTCCCCTTCTCTTCCTGCCCCCAATCCCTCCCAGCATCAGAGTCTTTTCCAATGAGTCAGCTCTTCACATGAGGTGGCCAAAGTACTGGAGTTTCAGCTTTAGCATCAGTCCTTCCAATGAACACCCAGGACTGGTCTCCTTCAGAATGGACTGGTTAGATCTCCTTGCAGTCCAAGGGACTCTCAAGAGTCTTCTCCAACACCACAGTTCAAAAGCATCAATTCTTCAGCACTCAGCTTTCTTCACAGTCCAACTCTCACATCCATACATGACCACTGGAAAAACCATAGCCTTGACTAGACGGACCTTTGTTGGCAAAGTAATGTCTCAGCTTTTGAATATGCTGTCTAGGTTGGTCATAACTTTCCTTCCAAGGAATAAATGTCTTTTAATTTCATGACTGCAATCACCATCCACAGTGATTTTGGAGCCCCAAAAAATAAAGTCTCACACTGTTTCCACTGTTTCCCCATCTGTTTGCCATGAAGTGATGGGACCAGATGCCATGATCTAGTTTTCTGAATGTTGAGTTTTAAGCCAACTTTTTCACTCTCCTCTTTCACTTTCATCAAGAGGCTTTTTAGTTCCTCTTCACTTTCTGCCATAAGGGTGGTGTCATCTGTATATCTGAGATTATTGATATTTCCCTCGGCAATCTTGATTCCAGCTTGTGCTTCCTCCAGCCCAGCGTTTCTCATGATGTACTCTGCATAGAAGTTAAATAAGCAGGGTGACAATATACAGCCTTGACATACTCCTTTTCCTGTTTGGAACCAGTCTGTTGTTCCATGTGCAGTTCTAACTGTTGCTTCCTGACCTGCATATATAGGTTTCTCAAGAGGCAGGTCAGGTGGTCTGGTATTCCCATCTCTTGAAGAATTTTCCACAGTTTATCGTGATCCACACAGTCAAGCCTTTGGCATGGTCAATAAAGCAGAAATAGATGTTTTTCTGGAACTTTCTTGCTTTTTCGATGATCCAGTGGATGTTGGCAATTTGATCTCGGGTTCCTCTACCTTTTCTAAAATCAGCTTGAACATCTGGAAGTTCATGGTTCACGTATTGCTGTAGCCTGGCTTGGAGAATTTTGAGCATTACTTTACTAGCATGTGAGATGAGTGCAGTCGTGTGGTAGTTTGAGCATTCTTTGGCATTGCCTTTCTTTGGGATTGGAATGAAAACTGACCTTTTCCAGTCCTGTGGCCACTGCTGAGTTTTCCAAATTTGCTGGCATACTGAATGCAGCACTTTCACAGCATCATCTTTCAGGATTTGAAATAGCTCAACTGGAATTCCATCACCTCCACTAGCTTTGTTCGTAGTGATGCTTTCTAAGGCCCACTTGACTTCACATTCCAGGATGTCTGGCTCTAGGTCAGTGATCACACCATCATAATTATCTGGGTCATGAAGATCTTTTTTGTACTGTTCTTCTGTGTATTCTTGCCACCTCTTCCTAATACTTTCTGCTTCTGTTAGGTCTGTACCATTTCTGTCCTTTATCGAGCCCATCCTTGCATGAAATGTTCCCTTGGTATCTCTAATTTTCTTGAAGAGATCTCTGGTCTTTCCCATTCTGTTGTTTTCCTTTATTTCTTTGCATTGATTGCTGAAGAAGGCTTTCTTATCTCTCCTTGCTATTCTTTGGAACTCTGCATTCATATGCTTATATCTTTCCTTTTCTCCTTTGCTTTTCGCTTCTCTTCTTTCCACAGCTATTTGTACAGCCATTTTGCTTTTTTGCATTTCTTTTCCATGGGGATGGTCTTGATCCCTGTCTCCTGTGAAATGTCACGAACCTCAGTCCATAGTTCATCAGGCACTCTATCAGATCTAGTCCCTTAAATCTATTTCTCACTTCCACTGTATAACCATAAGGGATTTGATTTAGGTCATACCTGAATGGTCTAGTGGTTTTCCCTACTTTCTTCAATTTCAGTCGGAATTTGGCAATAAGGAGTTCATGATCTGAGCCACAGTCAGCTCCCGGTCTTGTTTTTGCTGACTGTATAGAGCTTCTCCATCTTTGGCTGCAAAGAATATAATCAGTCTGATTTTGGGATTGACCATCTGGTGATGCCCATGTGTAGAGTGTTCTCTTATGTTGTTGGAAGAGGGTGTTTGCTATGACAAGTGCATTCTCTTGGCAAAATTCTATTAGCCTTTGCCCTGCTTCATTCCGTATTCCAAGGCCAAATTTGCCTGTTACCCCAGGTGTTTCTTGACTTCCAACTTTTGCATGCCAGTCCCCTATAATGAAAAGGACATCTTTTTTGGGTGTTAGTTCTAAAAGGTCTTGTTTATGCTGTGGTAACTATGAGTTTTTCTTTCTTTTTTTTTTTTTTTAATGTGTATGAGTGTTTCTGGCTTGAAAATATGTTCAAGTATATCCAACCAGTCCATCCTAAAGGAAATCAGTCCTGAATATTCACTGGAAGGACTGATGTTGAAGCTGAAACTCCAATACTTCATCCACCTGATGCAAAGACCTGACTCATTTGAAAAGACCCTGATGCTGGGGAAGATTGAAGGCGGGAGAAGAGGGGGACGACAGAGGATGAGATGGTTGGATGGCATCACCGACTCAATGGACATGAGTTTGGGTAAACTCCAGGAGTTGGTGATGGACAGGGAGGCCTGGCGTGCTGCAGTCCATGGGGTCGCAAAGAGTCTGATACGACTGAGTGACTGAACTGAATTGATATCAAATTATAGATTTCACATTAAATGATAGCATAGAATATCTATCTTTCTGTGTCTGACTTCAAAGGACCGTCTCTTGGTCCATCCACACCGCTGCAAATGGCATTACGTCGTTTCTTTTTTGAGGGCTGAGTTGTATTTCATGTGTACGTGTAGAGATTTACACATATCTAAATAGAGTACGTCTTCTTTATGCTTTCCTCTGTTGATGGAATATTTAGGTGGCTTCCATATGAGTGTTGTAAACAGTGTTGCTGTGACCACTGGGGGGTACATGTATGTTTTCTAATTAGTTTTCTCCAGATACATTCCCAGGAGTGGGATTGCTAGATATTATGGTAGCTCTCTTTTTAGTTTTTTAAAGAACCTCCCATAGTGGCTGAACAAAAAAACACAGCCACTGACATGATTGAGGGGTGGGGTGGGGATTCCTTTTTCTCCACATCCTCTCCAGCATTTAATATTTATAACCTTTTTGATGATGGCTGTCTGACCAGTGGGAGGTGATGACAACTCATTGGAGTTTTGACTTGCACTTCTCTAACAATTACCAATGTTGGCCATCTTTTCATGTGCCTGCTGTACACGTGGATGTTATCTTTGGAGACTGACTGTAGAGGTCTTCTGCCTGCTTTTAAAATTGGGTTGTCTGTGGTTTTGGTATGGAGTTGCTTGAGCTGCCAGTATATTTTGTAAATGAAGCCCTTGTCAGTGACCCCATTTGCACGTTTTCTACTAGTCCATACAGTGTACTTTAATCTTGTATGTGGTTCCCTTTGCTGTGTACAAAGATAATATGCTCGATGGTGTCCTGTTTGCTTAGTTTAGTTTTGTTTCTATTGCCTTGGAAGAATGACCTAAGGAAAACATTACTAAGATTTATGTCAGAGAATGTTTTGCCTGATGTTCTCTTCTGGCAGTCTTTTGGTGTCATGTTTTCTACTTAAATCATTATCCTTTTTGGGTTGATTTTTGTGCATGGTATGAGGGAGTGTTCCAACTTCATTCACTGACAGGTGGCTGTCCAGCTTCCCTAATACCATTTGTGGAAGGGACTGTCTTCTCTCTTGTATATTCTTGCCTCCTGTGTCAAAGATTAATTGACTGTGGGTGTGTCAGTCTCTAGGGTCTCTGTCCTGTTCCCTTGATTAATCTTCTTTGTGTCTCTCCCATGCTATTTTGGTTACTGTCGCTTGGTGGTGGTGTCTGAAGTCTGGGAAGCTGTGTTTTTTGTGCCCAGGATTGCTTTGGTAATTGCAGGTCTTCTCTGGTTCCCATGTGCATATTAGGGTTATTTGTTCTAGTTCTGTGAAAAATGTCATGGATACTTTGACAGGGATAGAATGAAATTTGTAGTTGGCTTTGACTAGTAGAGTCTTTTAGATGATATTAATACATCTATTCCAAGAGCATGGGGTAGTTCTCCACTTGCTTGAATCATTTTCATTTACCTTTATCAGTGTATTATACTTGTCTGCATATAAGTCTCTCACCTCCTTGGTCAGGTTTAGCATTACGTACTTTTTTTTTCAGTATGATTTTAAATGGGATTGCTTTGTTTTCATCGCTTTACTTTCACTTCCTGATTTCTGTTGTTAGCGTGAAGAAATGCAGCCAATTTCTGTATGTCAACCTTATATCCTGTTACCTTGCCAAATTTGTTTACTAGTGCTAGGAGTTGATGTGTGGCATCTTCAGGGTGTTGTCTGAATAGTATCATGTTACCTGCATACCAGGACAGTCATACCTCTTTGCTTCTAGTCTCAGTGCCTTTCACTTCTGTGTCTTATCTGATTGTTGCAGGTAGGATATCCAGCCCCATGTTGGATAGAAGGAATGCATTTGGGCTCCCTTTCTTCTTCCAGATTTTAGTTGGAAGACTATCAGCTTGTCACTGTTGAGCATTATGTTTGCTATGGGTTGGTCCTTCATAGCTTTTATTATGTTGAGATAAGTTGTCCCCATGGAGAATGGAATGGCAGCCCACTCCAGAATTCTTGTCCAGAATTCTTTCCACAGATGAAAGGCAAATGGACAAAGGAGCTGGCGGGCTACAGTCCATGGAGACATAAAGGGTTGGACATGACTCAGCAACTAATACACAAGCATGTTGCCCCCATACCTGCTTTGGGAAGATTGTTTATGATGAATGGATGTTGAATTATATGAAATGCTTTTCCTGAGTCTATGGAGAGGACCATGTGGCTTTTGTCTTTTCCTTTGATGATGTTCTGGGTCATGTTCATTAATCTGCATTTGTTGAAGCATCCTTGTGAACCTAAGATGAATCCACCTTGACTGCGGTGTATCCGTGTGTATTACGTCACTTCATTCAAGTCCAAGTCTTTGCAACCCTGTGGATTGTAGATTTCCAAGCTCCTCTCTTCATGGGATTCTCCAGGCAAGAATACTGGAGTGTCTCGCCATGCCCTCTTCAGGGAATCTTTCCGACCCAGGGATCATACATGCATTTCTTATGTATCCTGAATTGGCAGGCAGGTTCTTATACCACTAGCACTACCTTGGTGTGATGTATGATTCCCCCTTAATTTTTTGATTAAAGCATTAATTTACTTTAGTTCCTGGTGTATAGTGACTCAGTTAAACATACCTGTATACCTATTTTTTGTCATACTGCTTATGATTATAGTTCCTAAAGACATTGGATATAATCTTCTGGCTATACAGGAGGACCCTGTTTCTCTGTTTTATATATTTTTTAAAAAATGTTTATTTACCTCTGTCGGGTCTTACTTGCGGCCTGTGGGATCTTTTGTTGAGACTTTCTCTAGTTGTGGTGTGCGGGCTCTAGAGCATGTGGGCTTAGTTGCCCTGCGGCATGCGAGATGTCGGTCCCCCAGCCAGGGACCAAACCCACGTCCCCAGCATTGCAAGGTGGAGTCCCAACCACTGGACCCCCAGGAAGTCCTGTCTGTACAAGTATAGCAGTCTGAACCTGCTAATTCCAAACTCCCTATTTATCCCTCCCTCCACGCTTTCCCCTGTGGTGTCCATGAGTTTGTTTACTATGTGTGTGAGTCTGTTCTGGTCTATAAGTAAGTTCACTGGTATCATATTTCAGATTCCTCAAATAAGTGATACCATCATATTTGTCTTTTTCTGTCTGACTTCACTTTGTATGATCATCTTTCTATTTCTTCACGTTACTGCAAAAGCCATTATGTCATTATCTTTGATATCCGAGTAGTATCTCAGTGGTATATACAAAGATATCTGTATAGAATACATCTTGTTTATGCTTTCATTTGTTGATGGACATTTAGGTGGCTTCCATGTCTTGGCTGTTGTAGACAGTGCTGCTGTGACCCTTGGGATGCATGTATGTTTTGGAATTAAGAGTTTTCTCCTGGTTTAAGCCCAGGAGTGTGACTGCTGCTCATGTGGTAGCTCTATTTTTAGTTGGTTTTTTTTTTTTTTTTTTTTTTAGAGTGAAGTAAGCCAGAAAGAAAAACACCAATACAGTATACTAACGCATATGTATGGAATTTAGAAAGATGGTAACAATAACCCTGTGTACGAGACAGCAAAAGAGACACTGATGTATAGAGCAGTCTTATGGACTCTGTGGGAGAGGGAGAGGGTGGGGAGATTTGGGAGAATAGCATTGAAACATGTATAATATCATGTATTTTTAGTTTTTTAAGGAACCTCCATACTCGTCTCCAGAGTGGATGTGCCAGTTTTCATGACCACCAAAGGGCAAGGGGGTTCCTTTTCCTCCACATCCTCTCCACATTTATTTATTATTTGTACCCCTTTAGGTGACGGCCTTCTGACCAGTGTGAGGTGACAACTCATTGGAGTTTTGACTTGCATTTCTCTAATAATTGGACTTTCCCAATGACTCAGCAGTCAAGAATCCACCTGCAATGCAGGAGGCCTGGGTTCAGTCCCTGGGTCAGGAAGATCCTGTGGAGGAGGAAATGGCAAACCACTCCAGTATTCTTCCCTTAAAAGTCCCATGAACAGAGGAGCCTGGCATGCTACAGTCCAAAGAGTCAGACATGACTGAGTGACTGAGCACGCTCTCAAATATTTAGGGATGCTGGCCATCTTTTCCTATGCATATTGCCCACAGGTATATCTTCTTTGGAGAACTATCTGTTGAGGTCTCCTGTCTATTTTTATTTTTATTTTATTTTATTTTTAAACTTTACAATATTGTATTAGTTTTGCCAAATATCGAAATGAATTTGCCACAGGTATACCTGTGTTCCCCATCCTGAACCCTCCTCCCTCCTCCCTCCCCATACCCTCCCTCTGGATCGTCCCAGTGCACCAGCCCCAAGCATCCAGTATCGTGCATCGAACCTGGACTGGTGACTCGTTTCATACATGATATTATACATGTTTCAATGCCATTCTCCCAAATCTCCCCACCCTCTCCCTCTCCCACAGAGTCCATAAGACTGCTCTATACATCAGTGTCTCTTTTGCTGTCTCGTACACAGGGTTATTGTTACCATCTTTCTAAATTCCATATATATGCGTTAGTATACTGTATTGGTGTTTTTCTTTCTGGCTTACTTCACTCTGTATAATAGGTTCCAGTTTCATCCACCTCATTAGAACTGATTCAAATGTATTCTTTTTAATGGCTGAGTAATACTCCATTGTGTATATGTACCACAGCTTTCTTATCCATTCATCTGCTGATGGACATCTAGGTTGCTTCCATGTCCTGGCTATTATAAACAGTGCTGCGATGAACATTGGGGTACACGTGTCTCTTTCCCTTCTGGTTTCCTCAGTGTGTATATCCAGCAGTGGGATTGCTGGATCATAAGGCAGTTCTATTTCCAGTTTTTTAAGGAATCTCCACACTGTTCTCCATAGTGGCTGTACTAGTTTGCATTCCCACCAACAGTGTAAGAGGGTTCCCTTTTCTCCACACCCTCTCCAGCATTTATTGCTTGTAGACTTTTGGATCGCAGCCATTCTGACTGGCATGAAATGGTACCTCATAGTGGTTTTGATTTGCATTTCTCTGATAATGAGTGATGTTGAGCATCTTTTCATGTGTTTGTTAGCCCTCTGTATGTCTTCTTTGGAGAAATGTCTATTTAGTTCTTTGGCCCATTTTTTGATTGGGTCATTTATTTTTCTGGAGTTGAGCTGTAGGAGTTGCTTGTATATTTTTGAGATTAGTTGTTTGTCCGTTGCTTCATTTGCTATTATTTTCTCCCATTCTGAAGGCTGCCTTTTCACCTTGCTAATAGTTTCCTTTGTTGTGCAGAAGCTTTTAAGTTTAATTAGGTCCCATTTGTTTATTTTTGCTTTTATTTCCAATATTCTGGGAGGTGGGTCATAGAGGATCCTGCTGTGATGTATGTCGGAGAGTGTTTTGCCTATGTTCTCCTCTAGGAGTTTTATAGTTTCTGGTCTTATGTTGAGATCTTTAATCCATTTTGAGTTTATTTTTGTGTATGGTGTTAGAAAGTGTTCTAGTTTCATTCTTTTACAAGTGGTTGACCAGTTTTCCCAGCACCACTTGTTAAAGAGATTGTCTTTAATCCGTTGTATATTCTTGCCTCCTTTGTCAAAGATAAGGTGTCCATATGTGCATGGATTTATCTCTGGGCTTTCTATTTTGTTCCATTGATCAATATTTCTGTCTTTGTGCCAGTACCATACTGTCTTGATAACTGTGGCTCTGTAGTAGAGCCTGAAGTCAGGTAGGTTGATTCCTCCAGTTCCATTCTTCTTTCTCAAGATAGCTTTGGCTATTCGAGGTTTTTTGTATTTCCATACAAATTGTGAAATTTATTTGTTCTAGCTCTGTGAAGAATACCGTTGGTAGCTTGATAGGGATTGCATTGAATCTATAAATTGCTTTGGGTAGTATACTCATTTTCACTATATTGATTCTTCCAATCCATGAACATGGTATATTTCTCCATCTATTAGTGTCCTGTCTAATTTTATTTATTTATGTACTTACTTAGTTATTCATCCATTCCATCCATTCATTCATTCATTTTTTATTTATGACTGCCCCATGTCTTCATAGCTGTGCACGGGATTTCTGTAGCTGCAATGACCAGGGATCACACCTGCGTTCCCCACATTGGATGGCAGACTCCCAGCCACTGGGCCACTATGGAATTCCATGCCCAGTTTTCAAGTTGGATTATTTGTAGTTTTGATATTGTTGTTTGAACTGTTGGTATATTTTGGAAAAGAAGCCCTAGTTGGTCACCCCGTTTGTAGATGTTTCCTTCCAGTCCGTTGGTTGCATTTTGATGTTTATGGTTCCCTCTGAGGTGTAAAAGGTGATAAGTTTGATGAGGTCCTCTTTGTTTAAATATGATTTTGTTTCTATTGCCTTGGAAGACTGACCTAAGAAAAACATAACTAGGATTTATGTCAGAGAATGTTTTGCCTGATGTTCTCTTCTAGTAGTCTTTTGGTGTCAAGTTCTCTATTTAAGTCATTAAGCCTTTTTGAATTTGTGTCTCTTGTATGAGCGAGTGTTCCAACTTCACTGATATCTGTATGTCCAGCTTCTGCCATCCCACTTGCTGAAGGGACTCTCTTCTCTCTCTTGTATATTCTTGCCTCCTGTATTGAAGATTAATTGACCATAGGTGTGTGAGTTTATTTCTGGTGTCTCTGTCCTTTCCCTTGGTCAGTCTATCTGCTTTTGTGCAAGTTCCATGCTGTTTTGTTGCTGTAGCTTGGAAGTATTATTTGAAGTTTGGGCAGTTTTGTTCTTTTTGCACAGGATTGGTTTGGTAATTCTGGGTTTTTATGTTTCCATGTACATCCTTGGATTATTCTAGTTCTGTGAAAATTGCCATGGATACTTTGATAGGGATGGCATGAAATCTGTAGTTTGTTTTGAATGGTAAGACTCTTTCAGTTCAGTTCAGTTGCTCAGTCATGTCCGACTCTTTGTGACCCCACGAATCGCAGCACGCCAGGCCTCCCTGTCCATCACCAACTCCCGGAGTTCACTCAAACTCACATCCATCAAGTCGGTGATGCCATCCAGCTATCTCATCCTCTGTCGTCCCCTTTTCCTCCTGCCCTCAATCCCTCCCAGCATCAGAGTCTTTTCCAATGAGTCAACTCTTCGCATGAGGTGGCCAAAGTACTGGAGTTTCAGCTTTAGCAGCATTCCTTCCAAAGAACATCCATTCTGATCTCCTTCAGAATGGACTGGTTGGATGTCCTT
This sequence comes from Bos grunniens, assembly GCF_055505025.1. NCBI lineage: Eukaryota > Metazoa > Chordata > Mammalia > Artiodactyla > Bovidae > Bos > Bos grunniens. The sequence continues at coordinate 19,165,444 of NC_141192.1, forward strand.
GCAGTCCAAGGGACTCTCAAGAGTCTTCTCCAACACCACAGTTCAAAACCATCAATTCTTCAGCGCTCAGCTTTCTTCACAGTCCAACTCTCACATCCATACATGACCACTGGAAAAACCATACCCTTGACTAGACGGACCTTTGTTGGCAAAGTAATGTCTCTGCTTTTGAATATGCTATCTAGGTTGGTCATACCTTTCCTTCCAAGGAGTAAGTGTCTTTTAATTTCATGGCTATAGTCACCATCTGCAGTGATTTTGGAGCCCCCAAAAATAAAGTCTGACACTGTTTCCACTGTTTCCCCATCTATTTCCCATGAAGTGATGGGACCAGATGCCGTGATCTTAATTTTCTGAATGTTGCGCTTTAAGCCAACCTTTCCACTCTCCTCTTTCACTTTCATCAAGAGGCTTTTTAGTTCCTCTTCACTTTCTGCCATAAGGGTGGTATCATCTGCATATCTTTGGTTATTGATATTTCTCCCGGCAATCTTGATTCCAGCTTGTGCTTCCTCCAGCCCAGCGTTTTTCATGATGTACTCTGCATAGAAGTTAAATAAGCAGGGTGACAATATACAGCCATGACGTACTCCTTTTCCTATTTGGAACCAGTCTGTTGTTCCATGTCCAGTTCTAACTGTTGCTTCCTGACCTGCATATAGGTTTCTCAAGAGGCAGGTCAGGTGGTCTGGTATTCCCATCTCTTGAAGAATTTTCCACAGTTTATTGTGATCCACAAAGACTCTCTGAATAATACTAATACTTCATTCCAAGAGCATAGGGTAGCTTTCCACTTCTTTGAATCATCTTCAGTTGCCTTTATCAGTGTATTATTGTTGTCAGCATATAAGTCTCTCACCTCCTTGGTCAGGTTTAGTTTTAGGTATTTTACTTTGTTTTTCAATGATTTTAAACAGGATTGTTTGTTTTCTTAGCTTTACTTTTCCATTCTGATATTCTGTTGTCAGTGTGAAGAAATGCAGTTGATCTCTGCACATCAATCGTGTATTCTGCTATCTTGCTGGACTTGTTTACCGGTGCCTGTAACTGACGTGTGGCATTTTTAGGATGTTATCTATATAGTATCACATTACCTGCATACCGTGACAGTTGTACCTCTTTGATTCCAATCTGGATGCCTTTCATTTCTGTTTCTTAGCTGACTGTTGTAGGTAGGACTTCTAGTCCCATGTTGAAGAGAAGATGTGCAAGCGGGCTCCCTTTTCTTCTAGATTTTAGTTGGAAGGCTATCAGCTTGTCATGGTTGAGTATTATGTTTACGGTGGGTTGGTCCTGCATAACTATTACATTGAGATATGTTCCCCCCATAGCTGTTTTGGGAAGAGTGTTTATGATGAATGGATGCTGAGCTGTATGAAATGCTTTTCCTGCATCTGTGGAGACGATAATGTGGTGTAGTCTTTTCCTTTGTTGATGTGCTGGCTCACGTTGATTTATTTGTGTTATGTTGACCCATCCTTCTGAGCCTGAAATGAATCCAACTTGAATGTGGTGTGTGATCTTTCTGTGTGTGTGTGTGTGTGTGTGTGTGTGCTTAGTCACTCAGTTGTGTCCAACTCTCTGCAACCCCATGGACTATAGCCTGCCAGGTTTCTCTGTCCATGGGGATTCTCCAGGCAGGAATATTGGAGTGGGTTGTCATGCCCTCCTCCTCCAGGGGATCTTCTCAACTCAGGGATTGAACCCGGGTCTCCTGCATTGCAGGTGAATTCTTTAGGGTCTGAGCCATCAGAGAATCCCAAGAATCTGGAGTGGGTATCCTGTCCCTTCTCCAGGGGAACTTCCCGACCTGGGAATCAAACAGGGGTCTCCTGCATTGCAGGTGGATTCTTTACCAGCTGAGCTACCAGGGAAGCATGTTGTAATAGTTTGTGTATAGAAAAGCAGCTCAGTTAAACATATGTATATCTATCTATTCCTTGTTATAATGTTTGTTTTTTAGTTCCTTGTTAGACATTGGAGTTCCCTGTGCTATACAGTAGGACCTTGTTTGTCTGTTTTATATATATTAGTCTGCATCTGCTAATCCCAAACTCCTAATTTATCCCTTCCCCACCCTTTCCCCTGTAGTGACCATGAGGTTTTTTTATGTGTATGCGTCTGTTTTAGGTTTTCAAATAAGTTTATTTATATCATATTTCAGATTCCACATATAAGTGATCTCACAGGATAATTGTCTTTTTCCGTCTGACTTCACTTTATATGATCAACTCTCCATCTGCCCATGTTACTGCAAATGGCATTATGTCATTCTTTCTTGATGGTTGAGTTGTATGTGTTCGGTTGCCCAGTCGTGTCCAACTCTTTGTGACCCCAGGGGTTCTTCTGTCCATAGTATTTTCTTGGCAAGAATGCTGGAATGGGTTGCCATTTCCTCCCCCAGGGCATCCTCCTCACCCAGGGATCGAACTCATGTCTCCTGCATCTCCTCCACTGCAGGCAGATTCTTTACCTTTGAGCCACCTCAGTCTGTCCATGTTGCTGCACATTGCATTATGTCATTTTTTGGTTGATGGCTGAGTAGTCTATCCATGTGTATATATGGACATATCCATATATCTCTGTAGAGCACAACTTCTTTTATGCATTCATCTGTTGATGAACATTTAGGTGCCTTCCATGTCTTGGCTATTGTGGACAGTGCTGCTATGACCCTTGGAGTGCATATACCTTTTTGAATTAGAGTTTTCTGTGAATATAAGCCAGGAAAGGGGTTCCTGGATCATGTGGTAACTGTTTTTAGTTTTTAAGGAACCTCCATACACTTCTCCATAGTAGCTGCGCTGACTTTCAAAGAGTAGCATGGTTCCTTTTCTTCACATCCTTTCTAGCATTAATTATTTGTAGCCCTTTTGATGACGGCCATCTGAACAGTGTGAGTGACAAGTCTTTGGAGTTCTGACTTGCACTTTAATAATTATGGATGTTGACTGTCTTTTCATGTGCCTTTCCCTAGGGGTAGTCTTCTTGGTGAAATGTCCGAGATCTTCTGCCCAGTTTTAAAACTGGGCTGTTTGTGGTTTTGGTATGGAGTTGTATGAGCTGTTGGTGTATTTTGGAGATGAAGCCCTTATCAGTCACTCTAGATATTTTCTTCCAGTCTGTTGATTGTGCTTTGATCTTGTTTATGGTTCCCATTGCTGTGTAAAATATGGCTTAAGTTTGATGAGGTCCTATTTGTTTAGTTTTGCTTTTGTTTCAGTTGCCTTGGAAGAATGATGACAGAAAAACATTACTTCGACTTATGTCAGAAAATATATTGTTCTTTTCAAGGAGCTTGTGGTGTATTGTGTTGTATTTAAGCCATTTTGAGTTTATTTTTGTGTGTGGTGTGAGTCTCTCAACTCATTGACATGTGGCTGTTCAGGTCTTCAAGTACCACTATTTGAAAGACTATCTTTTCTTTAATGTATGTTCCTACTTACTGTCTCAAAGACTAATTGACTGTAGGTGTGTGGGTTTATTACTGGGCTCTCTGACCTGTGCTGGGAAGATTGAGGGCAGGAAGAGACGGGAGTGACAGATGAGATGCTTGATGCATCACTGACTAAATGGACATGAGTTTGAATAAACTCTGGGGAGATAGTGAAAGACAGGGAAGCCTGGCATGCTGCAGTCCATGAGGTCACGAAGAGTCAGACACGACTTACCGCTGAACAGCAACAGCTGACCTGTGCCTTCGATCCGTGTGAATGTTTTGTGCTAGTTCCATGAAGTTTTGATTGCTGCAATTTGGTAGTACTGTCTGAATTCTGGGCAGCTTTTTTCTTTTTGCACAGGATTGCTTTGGTTATTCTAGGTCTTTTATAGTTCCATATACATTTTAGGATTATTTAGTTTTGTGAAAAATATCATGGCTAGTTTGATAGGTGTCACGTGAAATCTGCAGTTTGCCTTGAGTATTAGGGCCAATTAAAAGCCATAATTTTTTCTACTCCAAGAGCATGGGATGAGTGTCCACTTCTTTGAGTCATCTTCAAATCTGCATTTGAAGTTGCATTTATCAATGTTTTTAAGTTGTTGGCAAATAAGTCTCTCACCTCCTTGGTCATGTTTATTCATACGTATTTTGTTTTTTGAAACAGTTTTAAATGGGATTGTTCTGTTTACTTTTCTTTCTGAATTTCATTGTTAGCATGAAGAAGTGGAAATGATTTCCTTGTGTCAGTGTTGTATCCTGCTGCCATGATGAATTCGTTCACCAGTGCTAGTACTTGATGTGTGGCGTCGTTAGGGTGTTGTCTCCATAGTACCACGTCACCTGAATACCATGAATGTCCTACCTCTCTCCTACCAATCTGGATACCTTTCATTATTGTTTCTTGTCTGATTGTTGTGGGTAGGACTTCCATTTCCATGTTGAATAGAAGGGGTGCCAGTGGGCTCCCGTTCTTCTTCCAGATTTTAGTTGGAAGGCTATCAGCTTGTCACCATTGAGTATTATGTTTGCTGTGGGTTGGTCCTGTGTAGCTTTTTTTATGTTGAGATATATACCCTCCATACCCACTTTAGGAAGAGTGTTAATGATGAATGGATGTTGAATTGTATGAAATGCTTTTCCTGGGTCTGTGGAGGTGATTATGTCATGGTTTTGTCTTTTCCTTTGTTGATGTGCTGGAACACATTCATTAATTTGCATTTGTTGAAGCCTGCTTGTGAACCTGACGAATCCAACTTGATTGTAGAGTGTGTGTGCGCGCTTAGTCCCTCCAGTGGAGTCCTACTCTTTGTGACCCATGAACTGTAACCTGCCAGGCTCCTCTCTTCATGGGATTCTCTAGGCAAGAAAACTGGAGTGGATTGCCATTCTTACCTCCAGGGGATCTTCCCGACTCAGGGATTGAGCCCACATCTCTTATGTATCCTGAGTTGGCAGGGGGGTTCTTTACTACTGGTGCCACCTGCGAAGGGCATGGTGTGGTGTATGATTCCACTCGTGTTTTTGATTGACGTATCATTGAGTTACAGTGTTGTGATAGTTCCTGGTGTATAGACAAGTGACTCGGTTATACATGTATGTATATCTACTTTTGTCATATTGTTTATGGTTATAGTTCCTATAAGATGTTGAATATAGTCCCCTGTGGGATACAGAAGGACCTTGTTTCTATGCTTTATATATATTTTTAAAATATTTGTTTAGCTGTGTCGGGTCTTAACTGAGGCCTGTGGGATCTTTTGTTGAGGCTTTCTCTAATTGCGGCCTGTGGACCCTAGACAGCATGGGCTCAGTTGCCCTGCAGCATGTGGGGTGTTAGTTTCCCGACTGGAGATCGAACCCACGTTCCCCAGCATTGGAAGTCGGACTTCAACCACTGGACCTCCAGGTAAGTCCCCTCTGTTTTATGTCTAGCAGTCTGAACCTGCTAATTCCAAACTCCCACTTTTCCCTCCCCCATGCTCTCTCTGTGGTATCCGTGAGTTTGTTTTCTATGTGTGTGAGTCTGTTTCTGGTTTGCAAATAAGTTCATTGGTATCATAGTTCAGATTCCTCACTTAAGTGATACCATATTATTTGTCTCTCTCTGTCTGACTTCACTTTTATGATCATCTCTTGGTCCCTCCATGTTGCTGCAAATGCCATTATGTCATTCTTTTTCTGATGTCTGAGTAGTATTTCAGTATGTGTTTATAGAGATATCCATGTATCTGTATAGAGTACATCTTGTTTATGCATCTGTTGATGGACGTGTAGCTGGCTTCCATGTTTTGGCTATTGAAAGCAGTGCTGCTATGACCATTGAGGTGCGTGTAGTTTTGGAATTAGAGTTTTCTCCCAATATAAGCCCAGGAGTGTGGCTGCTGCTCATATGGTAGCTCTATTTTTAGTTTTTGAAGAATTTCCATACTTTTCTCCAGAATAGGAGGGCCAATTTTCATGGCCACCAGAGGGTAGGGAGTTCTTTTTCCTCCACATCCTCTGCAGCGTCTAAATATTTGTAGCTCTTTTGATGATGGCCTTCTGACCAGTATAAGGTGACAACTCATTTGAGTTTTGACTTGTGCTGGGCTTCCCCAGTGGCTCAGCAATAAAAAAATCCACCTACAATGCAGGAGATTCAGATTCGCTCCCTGGGTTGGGAGATCCCTTGAAGGAGGAAATGGGAACCCACTCCGGTATTCTTACCTGAGTAATCCCGTAGACTGAGGAGTCTGGCAGGCTATAGTCCAAAGGGTCACAAAGAGTTATACACAACTGAGTGACTGAGCACCCTCTCTAATAATTAGGGATGTCAGCCATCTTTTCATGTGCTTGTTGCTTACGGGTATATCTTCTTTGGAGAACTGTCTTTTGAGGTGTTCTGCCCCATTTTACTTTTTTATTCAGTTATTCATCCATCCATTTATTATTATTTTTTTTTGGCTGCCTCATGTCTTCATTGCTGTGCATGGGTTTTCTCTAGTTGCGGCGAGGGGCCCCTCTGTTGCAATGTCCAGGCTTCTCTTTCTAGTGGCTTCTCTTATCTCAGGGAACAGGATCTACGTATGCAAGCTTCAGTTGTTATGGCACACACCTCACACTGGTTAGAAGGCCGTCATCCATAGGGCTACAAATAATAAATATTGGGGAGGATATGGAGAAAAAGGAACCTCCCTCCCCTCGGGGGCTATGAAAACTGGCTCGGTGTTTGCAGCGTGCAGCTCTGTAGAGCGTGAGTGGCCTGCAGTAATTGCCGTCACCAGCTTAGTTGCTCTGCAACATGCAGGGTCTTCCTGGACCAGGGCTCACACCTACGTTCCCTGCTTTGGAAGGCAGGTCCTCAACCACTGGACCACCAGGGAATTCCATGCCCAGTATTAAAGTTAGACTGTTTATGGTTTTGATACTGAACTTATGAACTGTTGGTATATTTTGGAAATGAATCTGTAGCTGGTCACATCATTTGCAGATATTTTGTCCCAGTTGTTTGTTGTGTTTTGATGTTGTTTATGGTTCCCTTTGCTGTGTAAAAAATGGTAAGTTTGATGAGGACCTATTTGTTTAGTTTTGATTTTGTTTCTATTGCCTTGGAAGACTGACCTAAGAAAAACATAACTAGGATTTATGTCAGAGAATGTTTTGCCTGATGTTCTCTTCTAGTAGTCTTTTGGTGTTATGTTCTCTATATAAGTCATTAGCCACTTTGAGTTTATTTTTGTGTGTGGTATGAGGGAGCGTTCTAACATCACTGATTGAAATGTGAATGTCCAGCTTCCCTAATACCACTTGGTGAAAGGACTCTCTTTTCTCTCGCATGTATTCTTGCCTCCTGTGTTGAAGATTGAGTGTAGATGTGTGAGTTTACCTCTGGTGTCTCTGTCCGGTTGCTTTGGTCAGTCTATCTGTTTTTGTGCCAGTTCCATGCTGTTTTGGTTACTGTAGCTTGGCAGTATTGTCTAGAGTCTAGGCAGCTTTATTGTTTTTGCACAGGATTCATTTGGTAAATCTGGGTCTTTTATGGTTCCATGAACTTATTTGTATTATTCTAGTTCTGTGAAAAATGTCCTGGATACTTTGATAGGGATGGCATGAAATCTGGATTTTGCTTTGGTAGTAGGGCATTTAAATAATCCTAATACTTCCATTCCAAGAGCATGGGGTAGCTGCCCACTTCTTTGAATCATCTTCAGTAACCTTTATCAGTGTATTATCATTGTCACAATATATCTCTCACCTCCTTCGTCAGATTTAGTTTTACATATGTTTTTTGATATGATTTTAAATAGGATAATTTGCTTTGCTTTACTTTCCCTTTCTGATATTCTGTTGTTAGGGTGAAGAAATGCAGCTGCCTTCTATACATCAATCTTGTATTCCGCTATATTGCTAAATTTACCAGTGCTGTTAATTGTAGTTGATGTGTGGCATCTTTAGGATGTTGTTGCCACAGTATCATGTCACTTGCATACCATGACAGTCATATCTCTTTGCGTCCAACCTGGATACCTTTCATTTCTGATTCTTGGCTGACTGTTGTGGGTAGGACATCCAGTCCCATGTTGAAGAGAAGGTGTGAAGTGGGCTCCCTTTCTTCTTCTAGATTTTAGCTGGAAGACTATCAGCTTGTTACGGCTGAGTATTATGTTTGCTGTGAGTTGGTCCCACGTAGCTTATATTGAGATGGGTTCCCTCCATACCCACTTTGGGAAGAGTGTTTATGATGAATGGATGTTGAATCATATGAAATGCTTTTCCTGGGTCTGTGGAGATTATCCTGTGCTTTTTGTCTTTTCCTTTGTTGATGTTCTGGGTCACGTTCATTAACTTGCATTTGTTGAAGCATCCTTGTGAACCTGAGATGAATCCAACTTGACTATGGTGTATGAGTCCTCTTTTGTTGTTTTTGACTGAAGTACCATTAATTTAGAGTGTTGTGATAGTTCCTGGTGTATTAAGGGACTCAGTTAAATATATATGTATACCTTTTCTTTGTCATATTGCTTAGGATGCTAATTTCTATAAGACAGTGAGTGGAGTTCCCTGTGCTGTACAGGAGTTCTTTCTCTGTTCTATATATATTATAAATATTTATTTAGCTGTTAGGTCTTAGCTGCACCATGAGGGATCTTTTGTTGAGACTTTCCCTACTTGTGGCCTGTGAGTTCTAGAGCATGTGGGCTTAGTTGCCGTGCAGCATATGAGATGTTAGCTCCCCACCCAGGGATCAAACCCACTTCCCTTCGTTGGAAGGTGGACTCCCTACCTCTGGACTTCCAGGGAAGCCCCCTCTGTTTTATGTATAGTGGTCTGAATCTGCTAATCCCTGATTCTCAATTGATCCCTCCCCTACCCTTTCCCCTGTGGTGCTCATGAGTTTTTTCCATGTGAGTCTGCTTCTGGTTTCCAAGTAAGTTCATTGGTATCATATTTCAGATCCCTCATATAAGTGATACCTACGATATCTGTCTTTTTCTCTGACTTCACTTCACATGATCATCTCTCAGATCCTCCACATTGCTGCAAATGCCATTATGTCATTCTTTTTTGATGCCTGAGTAGTATTTCAGTATGTGTATATAAGAGATCTGTATGTCTATATGGGGGCTTCCTCAGTGGCTCAGTGGTAAAGAATCTGCCTGAAACGCAGGAGACACAGGTTCAATCCCTGGGTCAGGAAGATCCCCTGGAGGAGGGCATGGCAACCCAGTCCAGTATTCTTGCCTGGAGAATCCCATGGACAGAGAAGCCTGGCAGGCTTCAGTCCATAATTTGCAAAGAGTTGGACAGGACTAAAGCGACTGAGCATACATATATCTATATAGAGTACATCTTGTTTATGCATTCATCTGTTGATGGACATTTAAGTGGCTTTTGTCTTGGCTATTATAGCATCACTACTGTGACTCTTGGGATTCATGTATCTTTTGGAATTAAAGCGTTTTCTCTGTATATAAGCCTGTATGACTGCTCCTCACATGGTAGCTCTGTTTTCAGTGTTTGAAGGAACCTCTCTTCCCTTCTCGTAACAGCTGCACCAGTTTTAAGTGGCCACCAAAGGATAGGTCATTCCTTTTTCTTTACATCCCCTCCTGCATTGATTATTTGTAGCCCTTTTGATAATGGCCTTCTGAGCAGCATGAGGTGACAACTCATTTGAGGTTTGACTTGAGCTTCTCTAATAATTAGGGATATTGTCCATCTTTTCATGTGCCTATTGCCCACAGGTATATCTTCTTGGGAGAATTGTCTGTTGAGGTCTTCTGCCCAACTTTATTTTATTTACTTGTTTATTTATTCATCCATCCACTCTTTCTTTTTCCTTTGGCTTTGCCAGTTCCTCATTGCTGTTACAGGCTCTCTCTAGTTGCAACAAGCAGGGGTGACTGACTCTCCATTGCATTGTCCAGGCTTCTCACTGTGGTGGTTTCTCTTGTGGAGTACAGGCTCTAGGCATTCGAGCTTCAGTTATTGTTGCATATGGGCTCAGTATTTGCAGTTCATGGGGTCTAGAGACTCCCATTTGAATGCAGAGTTCCAAAGACTAGCAAGGAGAGGTAACAAAGCTTTCCTCAGTGATCAGTGCAAAGAAATACAGGAAAACAATAGAATGGGAAAGATTATAGATCTCTTCAAGAAAATGAGAGATACCAAGGGAACATTTCATGCAAAGATGGGGACAATAAAGGACAGGAATGATATAGACCTAACAGAAGCAGAGATATTAAGAAAAGGTGGCAAGAATACACACAAGAATGATACAAAAAAGATCTTCATGACCCAGATAATCATGATGGTGTGATCACTCACCTAGAGCCAGACATCCTGGAATGCCAAGTCAAGTGGGCCTTAGGAAGCATCACTATGAACAAAGCTAGTGGAGGCGATGAAATTCCAGTTGAGCTATTTCAAATACTAAAAGATGATGCTGTGAAAGTGTCAATATGCCAGCAAATTTGGAAAACTCAGCAGTGGCCAGAGGACTGGAAAAGGTCAGTTTTCATTCCAATCCCTAAGAAAAGCATTATCAAAGAATGTTTAAACTACCACACAACTGCACTCACTTCACATGCTAGCAAGGTTATCCTCAAAGTCCTTCAAGCCAGGCTTCGACAGTGGGGGCTTCCCATGTGGCACCAGTGGTAAAGAACTCACCTGCCAGTGAGGGGACATAAGAGACCTGGGTTCAGTCCCTGGGTTGGGAAGATCCTCTGGAGAAGGAAATGTCAACCCACTTCAGTATTCTTGCCTGGAGAATCCCTTGGACAGAGATCTTGGTAGGCTATGGTTCACAGGGTTGCAAAGAGTCGGACTTGACTGAAGTGACTTAGCACAGTAGAAGTTTCAACGAGTACATGAACTGAAAACTTCCAGATGTATAAGCTGGATTTAGAAAAGGCAGAGGAACCAGAAATCAAATTTCCAACATTCGACGGATCATAGAAAAATCAAAGGAACTCTAAAAAAACATTTACTTCTGCTTCATTGACTACACTAAACTCTTTGACTGTGTGGATCACAACAAACTGTGGAAAATTCTTAAAGAGATGGGAATACGTGACCACCTTACCTGTTTCTTGAGAAACCTGTATACAGGTCAAGAAGCAACAGTTAGAACCAGAAAAGGGACAATGAATGGACTGGTTCCAAATTGGGAAAAGAGTACGTCAAGGCTGTATATTGTCACCCTCCTTATTTAACTTTACGCAGAGTACATCATGCAATATGCCAGGCCAAATGGAGCTCAAGGTGGAATCAAGATTGCCAAGAGAAATATCAATTACCTCAGATATGCAGATGACACCACTCTAATGGCAGAAAGTGAAGAGGAACTAAAAAGCCTCTTGATGAAAGTGAAAAGAGAGAGTGAAAAATCTGGCTTAAAACTCAACATTCAAAAAACGAAGATCATGGCATCTGGTCCCATTACTTCATGGCGAATAGATGGGGGGGGAAATGGAAAGTGTCAGACTTTATTTCTTGGGCTCCAAAATCACTGCAGATGGTGACTGCAGCCATGAAATTAAAAGACATTTGTCCCTTGGAAGAAAAGTTATGACAGACCTAGACAGCTTATTAAAAAGCAGAGACATCATGTTGCCAACAAAGGTCCATATAGTCAGAGCTATGGTTTTTCCTGTAGACACATATGGATGTGAGAGTTGTACCATAAAGAAGACTGAGCACTGAAAAATGGAGGTTTTGTACTATGGTGCTGGAGAAGACTCTTGAGAGTCCCTTGGACAGCAAGGAGATCAAGCCAGTCAATCCTAAGGGAAATCAACCCTGAATATTTACTGGAAGGACTGATGCTGAAGTGCCAATACTATGGCCACCAGATGTGAAAAGCTGACTCATTGGAAAGGACCCTGATTCTGGGAAAGAATGAGGGCAGAAGGAGAAGGGAGCAACAGAGGATGAGATGGTTGGATGGCATCACTGACTCAATGGGCATGAGTTTGAGCAAACCCCGGGAAATAGTGAAGGACAGGGCAGGCTGCTGTGCTGCAGTCCATGGGGTCACAAAGAGTCAGACAGAACTGAGCGACTCAACAGCAACAATACCTGTTTTTTGTCATATTGTTTAAGATTATGGTTCCTATAAGACATTGAATAGAGTCCCCTCTGCTATATGAATGAGAGGACTTTGTCTCTCTGTTACATATTTTTAAAAATATTTATTTAGCTGGATTGCATGTTCGTTGTGGCCCGTGGGATCTTTGTTGAGGCTTTCTCTAGTTGTGTGTGGGCTCTAGAGCACGTGGGCTGTTGCCTTGCAGCATGTGGGATGGTACTTCCCCAACCAGAGATTGAACCCACATCCCCTGCACTGGAAGGCTGACTCCCAACCACTGGACCCCCAGGGAAATCCCCTCTGTATTATGTAGAGTAGTCTGAATATGCTTACTCCAAACTCCTAATTTATCCCTCTGCCACCTTCCAGCTGTGGTATTCATGAGGTTGGTTTCTATGTGTGTGAGTCTGTTTCTCATTGATTGGCATTATATTTCAGATTCCTCATATAAGTGATACCATATATTTGTCTTTGACTTCTTTTTATCATATCATCTCTCGGTTCCTCCGTGCTGATACAAATGCCATTATGTCATCCTTTTTTGATGGCTGAGTAGTAGTTCAGTGTTTCTATGTAGAGATATCCATAAATCTGTATAGAGTACATCTTGTTTATGTATTCATTTGTTGATGGACATTTAGGTGGCTTCCATGTCTTGGCTATAGCAAAGAGTGCTGCTGTGATCCTTGGGGTGAATGTGTCTTCTAGAATTAGTTTTCTCCTGGGATAAGCCCAGTGTGACTGCTGCTCTTATGGTAGCTCTATTTTTAGTTTTTTAAGGAACCTCCATACTGCTCTCTAGAGTGACTACACCAATATTCATGGCCACCAGAGAGTAGGGGTGTTCCTTTTTCTCCACATCCTCTCCTGCATTTATTATTGTAGCCCTTTTGATGATGGCTTTCTAAGCAGTGTGATGTGACAACTCATTTGAATTTTGACTTGAACATTTCTAATAATTAAGGGTGTCTATTACCCACGGGCGTATCTTCCTTGAGAACTGTCTGCTGAAGTTTTCTGCCCAACTTTATTTTATGTATGTATTTATTCACCCATTCATTGATTCAGTTTTAATGTGGCCGCACCAGGCCTTCATTGCTCTGCATGGGCTTTCAGTAGCTGCAGTGAAGCAGGGCGGCTCTTCACTGTGCTGTTGAGACTTCTCATTGAAGTTGTTTCTCTTGTTGCAGGTTGTTTGCACAGGCTCTTGTTCCTGTTTGCACAGGCTCTAGGTGTGCAAATTTCAGTTGTTGTAGCGTACGGGCTCAGTATTTCCTGCACATTGGACTCCATAGAACATGTGTGGGCTGCAGTACTGGTGCGCTGACTTAATCGCTCTGTGGCATGAGGATCTTCTTGGACAAGGGTCGAACCTGCGTGCACTGCATTGGAAGGCAAACTCCCACCACTGGACCACCAGGCGATTCCATGCCCAGTTTTAAAGTTGCATTGTTTGTGCTTTTGATGTTGAATTGTTTGGGCTGTTGTTATAGTCTGGAAATAAAGACCTTGTTGGTCGCCCTCTTTGTATATATATTTTTTCCCAGTCTGTAGGTTGTGTTTTGATCTTGTTTACAGTGCCCTCTGCCATGTAAAAGATGATAAGTTTCATGAGGTCCTCTTTGTTTAGTTTTGATTTTGTTTCTATTGACTTGGAAGACTGACATAAGAAAACATCCTAGGATTTATGTCAGAGAATATTTTGCCTAATATTCTCTTCTAGCAGTCTTTCGGTGCCATGCCTTGTATTTAAGTCATTAAGCAACCTTGAGTTTATTTTTGTGTGTTGTATGAATGAGTGTTCCAACATGTGGATGTCCAGCTTCCCCCATACCGCTTGCTGAAGGGACTGTCTTTTCTCTTTTGTATATTCTTGCCTTCTGTGTTGAAGATTAATTGACCGTATGTGTCTGAGTTTATCTCTGGTGTCTCTGTACTGCTCCCTTGATCCATACGGCTTTGTTCTTAGTGCCAGTTCCATGCTATTTTAACTTGGTTGTGTTGTTTGAAGTCTGTGCAGCTTTGTTCTATTTTGCACAGGATTGCTTTGGTAGTTCTGGGTCTTTTATGTTTCCACATATGTATTAGGATTCTGTGTTCCAGTTCTGTTGAAAAATGTCATGGATACTCTGATGGGGATGGCTTGAAATCTGTAGTTTGCTTTGGGTAGTAGAGCCCTTTAAATAACCCTGATACTTCATTCCAAGATCATGAACAGCGGTAGCTGTCCACTTCTTTGAGTCATCTTCATTTGCCTTTATCACTGTTTTATTGTTTTCTACATGAAATTCTCTCACCTCCTTGGTCAGGTTTATTTTTATGCATATTGTTTTTTGATATTATTTTAAATGGAATTTTGTGTTTGCTTTACTTTTTATATTGTTAACGTGAAAAAATGCAACAGATTTCTGTGTCTTGTGTCCTGCTGCCCTGCTGAAATTGTGTATCAGTGCTAGGAGCTGATGTGTGGATCCCTAGGTATCCTATGCATAATATCACATCCTCTCCACACCATGAAAATCATACATCTTTGCTTCCATCTGGAGACCTTTTATTTGTTTCTTGTCTGATTGTTTTTGGTAGGACTTCTAATCCCATGTTGAATAGAAGGGATGTGAGTGGGCATCCTTGACTTGTTTCAGATTTTAGTGGGAGCACTACCAGTTTGTCACCATTGAGAATTATGCTGGCTGTACGTTGGTTATAAGTGGCTGCTTATATTATGTTGAGATATGTTCCCTCCATACCTGCCTTGGGCAGAGTTTTTACGGTGAATGTATGTTGGATTTTATTAAATGCTTTTCTGCATCTATGAAGTGATTTATGTGTTGTTTTTTCTTCCTTTTCTGTGTGGGTGTTCTGGGTTGTTGATTTGTTGTTGTTCAGCCATCCTTAAATGCCTGGGGTGAATCCAACTTTAACTTGGTATTTCATCTTTCTTATGTGTTGTTGCTTTCTTTTTGCTAATATTCTGTTGAGAATTATTCCACAGGGATATTCCACAGAGATATTTGCCTTTAATTTCTTTTTGCTAGTGTTTTTGTCTGTTTTTTATATTGGGGTAATTTTCCCTTCACCAAATGACTTCTCTGTGTTCATCCTCTTGAGTTTTTTAAGAGTTTCAGAAGGATCCATGTAAGTTCTTTGTATGTTTCTTGTAATTTCCCAGTCAAGCCATCTTAGATCGGTTTTTTGTTTGTGGTATATTTTCTAAAAATTATCATTTGTTTGCCAGTTCTTGTGATCGGTCTGTTTTCATTATATATTTCTTTCTGATTGAATTATGGTGGAATGTTCTTTTCTACAAACTTCGTCATTCTTTCTAGGTAGTGCAGTTCTGGGGGATTTGGGATATGTGCAGTTCACAGGATTGTGGGGTTTTTTTGGTATTTTTCCAATATCAGTTGTTATATCTCCTCTTTCATATCTTAATTTTTTAATTTAGGTCTCCTGTTTATTCTCTAGTGTCCTGCCCAGAGGTTTGTTGATTTTGTTTATTACTCTTTGAGAAAAACAGCTCTTGGTTGTTTTGAAATCTTTAATTATTGTTTCATCTTGTTTTATTTTCTCTCTAATCTTTATTGTTTCTTTCATTACCTTTACCTGTTTTTTTTTCTAATTTTCTTAGGTAGTAGGTTAAGTTGTTTATTTGAGATTTTTCTCATTTATTAGGAAGACTTGTATTTATTTTATTTTAGGAAGACTGTACTTCCCTCTTAGGACTGCTTTTGCATCATCCCAGAGATTTGGCATGGTTGACTCTTTTTTTTTTGGCTCTGCCACATCTTCACTGCTGCATGGGCTTTTCTCTAGTTGCAGTGAGTGGGAAGAACTCTGCAAATGCAGTGCACATGCTTCTCATTGCAGTAGCTTCTCTTGTTGCAGAGCATGGACTTTAGGATGTTCAGGCTTCACCAGTTGCTGTGTGTGAGCTTCAGTTCAGTTCAGTCGCTCAGTCATGTCCGACTCTCCACCGCCCCATGAATCGCAGCACACCAGGCCTCCCTGTCCATCACCAACTCCTGGAGTTCACCCAAACTCATGTGCATCAAGTCAGTGATGCCATCTCATCCTCTGTCGTCCCCTTCTCCTCCTGCCTCCAATCCCTCCCAGCATCAGGGTCTTTTCCAGTGAGTCAACTCTTCACGTGAGGTGGCCAAAGTACTGGAGTTTCAGCCTCAGCATCAGTTCTTCCAATGAACACCCAGGACTGGTCTCCTTTAGGATGGAATGGTTGGACCTCCTTGCAGTCCAAGGGACTCTCAAGAGTCTTCTCCAACACCACAGTTCAAAAGCATCAATTCTCGGTGCTCAGCTTTCTTCACAGTCCAACTCTCACATCCATACATGACCACTGGAAAAACCATAGCCTTGACTAGACGGACCTTTGTTGGCAAAGTAATGTCTCAGCTTTTGAATATGCTGTCTAGGTTGGTCATAACTTTCGTTCCAAGGAATAAGTGCCTTTTAATTTCATGACTGCAATCACCATCCACAGTGATTTTGGAGCCCCAAAAAATAAAGTCTCACACTGTTTCCACTGTTTCCCCATCTGTTTGCCATGAAGTGATGGGACCAGATGCCATGATCTTAGTTTTCTGAATGTTGAGTTTTAAGCCAACTTTTTCACTCTCCTCTTTCACTTTCATCAAGAGGCTCTTCAGTTCTTCACTTTCTGCCATAAGGGTGGTGTCATCTGCATATCTGAGATTATTGATATTTCCCTCGGCAATCTTGATTCCAGCTTGTGCTTCTTCCAGCCCAGCGTTTCTCATGATGTACTCTGCATAGAAGTTAAATAAGCAGGATGACAATATACAGCCTTGACATACTCCTTTTCCTATTTGGAACCAGTCTATTGTTCCATGTCCAGTTCTAACTGTTGCTTCCTGACCTGCATATAGGTTTCTCAAGAGGCAGGTCAGGTGGTCTGGTATTCCCATCTCTTGAAGAATTTTCCACAGTTTGTTGTGATCCACACAATCAAAGGCTTTTGCATAGTCAATAAAGCAGAAATAGATGTTTTTCTGGAACTCTCTTGCTTTTTCGATGATCCAGTGGATGTTGGCAACTTGATCTCGGGTTCCTCTGCCTTTTCTAAAACCAGCTTGAACATCTGGAAGTTCACGGTTCACATATTTCTGAAGCCTGGCTTGGAGAATTTTGAGCATTACTTTACTAGCGTGTGAGATGAGTGCAATTGTGCAGTAGTTTGAGCATTTGGCATTGCCTTTCTTTGGGATTGGAATGAAAATTGACCTTTTCCAGTCCTGTGGCTGCTGCTGAGTTTTCCAAATTTGCTGGCATATTGAGTGCAGCACTTTCACAGCATCATCTTTCAGGATTTGGAATAGCTCAACTGGAATTCCATCATCTCCACTAGCTTTGTTCGTAGTGATGCTTTCTAAGGCCCACTTGACTTCACATTCCAGGATGTCTGGCTCTATGTCAGTGATCATACCATCATGATTATCTTGGTCGTGAAGATCTTTTTTGTACAGTTCTTCTGTGTATTCTTGCCACCTCTTCTTAATGTTTTCTGCTTCTGTTAGGTCCATACCATTTCTGTCCTTTATCGAGCCCATCTTTGCATGAAATGTTCCCTTGGTATCTCTAATTTTCTTGAAGAGATCTCTAGTCTTTCCCATTCTGTTGTTTTCCTCTATTTCTTTGCACTGATTGCTGAGGAAGGCTTTACTATCTCTCCTTGCTATTCTTTGGAACTCTGCATTCAAATGGGAATATCTTTCCTTTTCTCCTTTGCTTTTCACTTCTCTTCTTCCCACAGCTATTTGTAAGGCCTCCCCAGACAGCCATTTTGCTTTTTGCATTTCTTTTCCATGGGGATTGTCTTGATCTCTGTCTCCTACCATGTCACGAACCTCTGTCCATAGTTCATCAGGCACTCTGTCTATCAGATCTAGTCCCTTAAATCTATTTCTGACTTCCACTGTATGATCATAAGGGATTTGATTTAGGTCATACCTGAATGGTCTAGTGGTATTCCCTACTTTCTTCAATTTCAGTCTGAATTTGGCAATAAGGAGCTCATGATTTGAGCCACAGTCAGCTCCCGGTCTTGTTTTTGCTGACTGTATAGAGCTTCTCCATCTTTGGCTGCAAAGAATGTATCAATCTGATTTCGGTGTTGACCATCTGGTGATGTCCATGTATAGAGTCTTCTCTTGTGTTGTTGGAAGAGGGTGTTTGCTATGACCAGTGCGTTTTCTTGACAAAACTCTATTATCCTTTGCCCTGCTTCATTCTGTACTCCAAGGCCAAATTTGCCTGTTACTCCAGGTGTTTCTTGACTTCCTACTTTTGCATGCCAGTCCCCTATAATGAAAAGGACATCTTTTTTGGGTGTTAGTTCTAAAAGATCTTGTAGGTCTTCATAGAACCATTCAACTTCAGCTTCTTCAGCATTACTGGTTGGGGCATAGGCTTGGATCATTGTGATATTGAATGGTTTGCCTTGGAAACGAACAGAGATCATTCTGTCATTTTTGAGATTGCATCCAAGTACTGCCTTTCGGACTCTTTTGTTGACCATGATCACTTCTCCATTTCTTCTGAGGGATTCCTGCCCACAGTAGTAGATATAATGGTAATCTGAGTTAAATTCACCCATTCCAGTCCATGTCAGTTCGCTGATTCCTAGAATGTTGATGTTCACTCTTGGCATCTCCTGTTTGACCATTTCCAATTTGCCTTGATTCATGGACCTAACATTCCAGGTTCCTATGCAATATTGCTCTTTACAGCATTGGACCTTGCTTCTGTCACCAGTCACATCCACAACTGGGTATTGTTTTTGCTTTGGTTCCATCCCTTTATTCTTTCTGGAATTATTTCTCCACTGATCTCCTGTAGCATGTTGGCCACCTACCGACCTGGGGAGTTTCTCTTTCAGTATCCTATCAATTTTGCCTTTTCATACTGTTCATGGGGTTCTCAAGGCAAGAATACTGAAGTGGTTTGCCATTCCCTTCTCCAGTGGACCACATTCTGTCAGACCTCTCCACCATGACCCGTCTGTCTTGGGTGGCCCCACACAACATGGCTTAGTTTCATTGAGTTAGACAAGGCTGTGGTCCGTGTGATCAGATTGGCTAGTTTTCTGATTATGGTTTCATTGTGTCTGCCCTCTGATGCCCTCTCGCAACACCTACCATCGTACTTGGGTTTCTCTTACCGTGGACGTGGGCTTAGTAGTTGCCACTCCTGGGCTCTGGAGCACAGGCTCAATAGTTGCGGTGCACGGGATTAGTTGCTCTGCAGCCTGTGGGATCTTCCCAGCCAGAGATTAAACCTATGTCTCTGGCATTTGCAGGCGGATTCTTTACCACTGAGCCACCAGGGAAGCCCATGTTGATTTTTCTTTGTCTGTCTCACAGTTTTTAAAAATTTGCTCTTTGAGGTCATCATTCACCCATTGGTTTCTTAGTAGCATGCTATATAGTCTCCATGTAAGCCTTTTTTCCTCCTCTGTGTCTCTGTAGTTGAGTTCTGGTTTCATACCACTGTGGTCAGAAAATATTCTTCAAATAATTTCTATCCTTTTTAATTCATTGAGGCTTCTTTTGTGATCTAGTATGTGGCTTATCTTAGACAATGCTCTGTGTGCAGTGGAATAGAATGTGTATTCAATTTTTTTCCATGTAATATCCTAAAAATATCAATTTAACTGTTCTATTGTGTCGTTTATGATCTCTTTTGCCTTACTGATTTTCAGTCTAGAAGACTGTCCATTAATGTCAGTGGGGTGTACAAATCTCTTACTACTATTATATTCTTATCAGTTTCTCCCTTTATGTCTGTTAGTATTTGTTTTACGTAGTTAAGTCCTCTTATAATAGGTGCAAAATGTTGATGTAGTGTCCACTTCTTATATTGATCCTTTTATCATTATATTGTGTGTGTGTTTCTTTACGGCCTTGGTTTTTAAGTCTGTGTCATTTGATATGAGTGTTGATCCCCCCTCCCACCTTATTGTCATTTCCATTTGCAAGAAATATTGTTTTCCATCTCCTCAATTTCAACCCATGTGTCCTTTGCCCTAAAGTGGGTCTCAGGTAGACAGCATACTCTTGGCTCTTGTTTTATTATCCAGTCTGCCAGTCTGTGTCTTTTGATAGCATTTTAGTCCACTGACATTTAAAGTAATTACTGAAAGACATCTTGTCACTTTAAACCTTATTTTCCCATTGATTTCTCATTTCTTCTTTGTTCCTTTTCTTAAAATTAATTTATTTTTGGTTGTGTGGGTCTTTGTTGCTGCGTGTGAACTTTCTCTAGTTGCAGCAAGTGGGGGCTACTCTTGGTTGCGGTGCAGGGGCTTCACACTGTGCTGGCTTCTCTTGTTACAGAGCACAGGCTCTAGGCACATGGGCTTCAGTGGTTGTAGCCTGCAGACTCTATAGAGCATGTATTCAGTAGCTGAGGTTCCCAGGCTCTAGAGTGTGGGCTCGATAGTTGTGACACATGAGCTTTGGTTGCTCCAGAGCATGTGGAATCTTCCCCTGACTAGGGATCAAACCCGTTGTCCCTACATTGGCAGATGGATTCTTATCCACTTACCACCAGGGAAGCCCCTTTTTTCTTGTAATTTGATGGTTCTTTTTTGTATTATGCTCTTGTTCTTTTTTTGTTTTTTTGTGTGTACATATTCTATGTTTTTGTTTGGTGGCTACCCTGTTTTTAAGTATGTTAACCCATCATTATATCTACTTACTTTTAACTGGTAGCCATATAGGCTCAAGCCTATTCTGAAAAATAAGCTACATTGTCTTTCTTCCTCCACATTTTAAGATTTTGATGTCCTCTTTTATCCTTTTCGTGTTCATTGTAGTTACCATGACATACAGAAAAACTTTTATTTTTTTAATTTCTGTACTGGTTTATTTAAGTGATTTACTTTCCAATTGTGTTTTCTCTTTGCTATAGATTCTACTTTAGTGAATATCTTTCAATATTTCTTTTAGTGTAAGTTTTGGTTTTACTGTATTCTTTTATTCTTCTCTCAGACATTCTTTCTCTCTCCTTCCATTCTAAATGATAATCTTGCTGGTTAGAATATCCCAGGTTTCAGGTTTTTCCTGCCACTCGCCTCTGGTCTGCAGTGTTTCTGTTTTGAACTCAGCTGTAGCCTTACGGTGGTTGCCTTGTAATTAACTCTCTCTCTCTTGCTGACTTTAGAATGGTCTCTTAACTTTTGCCATTTAAATTACAAGACGTTTTGGTGTAGGTCTCTTCATCTTATTTTGGACCATCCATGTTTCCTCTACCTGGATATCTGTTTCCTTAGGATTGGGAAGTTTTCAGCCAGAATTTCTTCAGATACATTTTTAAAATCCCCCTTTGCCTTTTCCCTTCTACTGGGATTCCTATTGTGCATAGATTGACATGCTTTATGTTATCCCATAGGTCTCATATATTCTTTAAAAAATTTTTGTTGTTCTGATTGGGTGATTTGCTAATGCAAATTTCTATCTTCCAGATCACTTATTTATTCTTATGGATTATTTAGTTTGCTATTTGTTGCCTTTAGCTTGACTTTCATCTTGGATAATGAGTTTTATAATTGGCTCCTCTTTATGGTTTCTAGGTCCTTTTACACTGATTTGTATTTTGATCAATAGCCTTTCTTAATTCCTTCAGTGTTTTTTATTACCTCCTTCTTGAACTCAGGGCCTAGTGGACCAGAGAGTTCTGTTTTATTGTTCTTTCAGGGGATTTTCTTGTTATTTTAACACATTATTGACCAGAGATATAGTAATGTCTTTTGGTGCCTGATCATTATCGACTGGAGATGTTTCAGTGTTCACTTACATAACACATACCTGGCCAAAGATATTTGTTTCTGCAAAATTCCCCCAGTCATTATTGGGAGTAGTTCCTCCGCTTTTTCATTTCACTTAAATTTCTCCGACTCTGATTTGAGGTAGGTGGGACTAGCGCAGATTCTCCAGAGTCAGTTATGGGCACTGTGGTCGTCACACACCTGGACCCGCCATAGGATGTGTGCAGGACAGAGTGTAGGTCGGTCACAGAAACCCTACTATTAATGTGCACACAAAGGGAGAGGTGGGGTCCTGCCATAGCAGCCACATTGTGTAAAGTGCTTACAGAATGTAGGCAACCCACCAGCACCTGCACACTCGTAGAGTTGGTGCCATGCTCACTGTTAGCACCTCACAGAAGGTGGCCAGGACCAAATATGCTGGTCTGTCTCTCTCTTCTGCCTACTGCAAGCCAACTGCTGCCCACTCCTCTGAGTTCTGAAGCTCCCTGTCCTGGCTCATCACCCAGCTGATGAAGGGGCTGCCCAGGGTGAGGGAACCTTTCCTTTTTCACAGCTCCCTCCAAGGGGTGAAGGTTCTGTTAGGTAGTTAGAATAGGAAACAGGAGTCCAGAATGGCGGTGGCTAAAAGACAAGGGAAAAGCCTGTGAAAATAGAACAAAAGAAGGTCCGAGGACCGGAGTGAGGACCTCGGGTGGGACAAACAGCACTCCTGACTAGCCCAGTTTACACAGGCCAGGCCCGGGGAAAAGGAAAAAACATAAAAAGAGGAGCCAAAGGGCTGGGAGTCTCTCTCCCCTCATCTTTTGGCTCGTCATGCCCTCATGCCTCTAGCATGTCTTTTATTTTCTAAATAAAAGTGAGGGAGCTATAACACTGTCCGAGAGCTGTGACGCACGAGGCCTTTAACGTCCGTCGCTTCAAATTTTTGTTGAGACGAGACAGAACCAAGGAGGTTACACTCTCCTGACAGTTCCATCCTGGTTCTTATTTCCTGTTTCATCCTACCCAGTTACATGGTGATCTTGCCTGCAACTTTTTTGTATGAGATTTTCTACCAGCATTCAGTAGGTAATCTGTGAGAATTATGCCACATGTAGATGTATTTTTGATGTATTTATGGGAGAAGGTGAGCTCCATACATATCATTCTATTTGCCATCTTGATCTTTCTCTTTGATGCCTATTTTTTATTGGAATATAATTTATTTATAATGTTGTGTTAGTTTCTGCTGTACAGCAAAGTGAATCAGCTATATGTATGCATATAACTCCTCCCTCTTGAGCCTCTCTTCCACCTCCCCAACCCCATCTAACTCATCTGGGTCATCACAGAGCACCAAGCTGAAGTCCTGGTTAATACCGCAGGTTCCCACTCTCTGTTTTATACATCAGTTCAGTTCAGTCGCTCAGTGGTGTCCAACTCTTTGTGACCCCATGTACTGCGCATGCCAGGTTTCCCTGTCCGTCACCAACTCCCGGAGCTTGCTCAAACTCACGTCCATCGAATTGGTGATGATGCCATCCAACCATCTCATCCTCTGTTGTCCCCTTCTCCTCTTGCCTTCAATCTTTCCCACTATCAGGGTCTTTTCAAATGAGTCAGTTCTTCACATCAGGTGGCCAAATTATTGGAGCTTCCGCATCAGTCCTTCCAATGTATATTCAGCACTGATTTCCTTTAGGACTGACTGGTTTGATCTCTTTGCACTCCAAGGGACTCTCTCAAGAGTCTTCTCCAACACCACAGTTCAAGCATCAATTCTTTGGTGCTCAGCTTTCTTTATAGTCCAACTCTCACATCTATACACGACTACTGGAAAAACCATAGCTTTGACTAGACAGACCTTTGCCAGCAAAGTATTGTCTCTATTTTTTAATATGCTGTGTAGATTTGTCATAACTTTTCTTCCAAGGAGCAAGCGTCTTTTAATTTCATGGCTGCAGTCACCATCTGCAGTGATTTTGGAGCCCAAGAAAATAAAGTCTGTCACTGTTTCTATTGTTTCCCCATCTGTTTGCCTTGAAGTGATGGGACCAGATGCCATGATCTTCGTTTTTTGAATGCTGAGTTTTAAGCCAGCTTTTTCGTTCTCCTCTTTCACTTTCATCAAGAGGCTCTTTAGTTCTTCTTCGCTTTCTGCCATAAGGGTGATATCATCTGCATATCTGAGGTTATTGATATTTCTCCCAGCAATCTTGAGTCCAGCTTGTGCTTCATCAGCCTGGCACTTAACATAATGTACACTGCATGTAAGTTTTACACATGGTAGTGTATTTATGTCAAATTTAGTCTCCCAATTCATCCCACCCTCTCCCTTTTCTCTCATGTCTACACATCTTTGCTCTCCATCTGCATCTCTGCCCCTGCCCTGAAACTTGGTTCATCTGTACCATTTTTTAGATTCCACATACATGCATTAATATATATTTGTTTTTCTCTGACTTTATTCTGTATGACAGACTCCAGGTCCATTCACATCTCTCCAAATGATCCAATTTTTTTTCCTTTTATGGCTGAATAATATTCCATTGTATATATGTACCATATCTTTTTTATCCATTCATGGATATTTAGGATAGACATTTAGGTTGCTTCCATGTCCTAGCTGTAGTAGATAGTGATGCAGTGAACATTGGGGTTCAGTTCAGTTCAGTCGCTCAGTCGTGTCCAACTCTTTGCGACCTCATGAATCGCAGCACGCCAGGCCTCCCTGTCCGTCACCAACTCCCGGAGTTCACTCAGACTCATATCCATCAAGTCGGTGATGCCATCCAGCCATCTCATCCTCTGTCATCCCCTTCTCCTCCTGCCCCCAATCCCTCCCAGCATCAGAGTCTTTTCCAATGAGTCAACTCTTCGCATGAGGTGGCCAAAGTACTGGAGTTTCAGCTTTAGCATCATTCCTTCCAAAGAAATCCTAGGGCTGATAGCCTTCAGAATGGACTGGTTGGATTTCCTTGCAGTCCAAGGGATTCTCAAGAGCCTTCTCCAACACCACAGTTCAAAAGCATCAATTCTTCAGTGCTCAGCTTTCTTCACAGTCCAACTCTCACATCCATACATGACCACTGGAAAAACCATAGCCTTGACTAGACGGACCTTTGTTGGCAAAGAACATTGGGGTACATGTGTCTTTTTATATTATGGTTTTCTCAGGGTATATACCCTCTAGTGGGATTGCTGGGTCATACAGTACCTCTATTTTTAATTTTCTAAGGAACCTATGTATTAATTCTCCATAGTGGCTATATCAATTTACATTCCCACCAACAATGCAAGAGGGTTCCCTTTTCTCCACACCCTTACCAGCATTTACTCCTTGTGTATTTTTTTTTTTTATCATGGCCATTCTGATTGCCATGATATGGTACCTCATTATAATTTTGATTTGTATCTCTCTAATTAGTGATGTGGTAAGCATCTTTTCATGTGCCTCTTGGCCATCTGTATGTTTTCTTTGGAGAAATGTCTGTTTAGGTCTTTACCCATTTCTTTTAATTGGGTTGTTTTTCTGATACTGAGCTGCATGAGCTGTTTGTGTATTTTGGAGATTAATCCTTTACTGCTTCATTTGCAAATATGTTCTGTTCTGAAGGCTGTCTTTTTGTCTTGCTGTGCAAAAACTTTGGAGTTTAATTAGGTCCCATTTGTTTTTGTTTTTATTTTCTTTACTCTGGGAGGTGGATCCAAAAAGGTGATTTATATCAGAGTATTTTTCCTGTAAGAGCTTTATAGTGTCTGGTCTTACATTTAGGTCTTCAGTCCATTTTGAGTTTATTTTTATGTATAGGTAGTGTTCTATTTTCATTGTTTTACATATAGCTGTCCAGTTTTCCCAGTACCACTTATGGAAAAGATTGTCTTTTCTCTGTTGTATGTTCTTTGCTCCTTTGTCTTGGATGAGATGACCATGATGCATGGGTTTATCTGTCCTATACCACTGATCTCTATTTCATATTGATCTGTATGGTATTTGTGCCAATACCATACTGTCTTGATTCCTGTAGCTTTGTAGTAGTCTGAAGTCAGGGAGCCTGATTCCTCTAGCTCTTTTTCTTTCTCAAGATTGCTTTGGCTATTTGGGATATTTTGTGTTTCCATACAAAGTGTAAAATTTTTTGTTCCCATTCTGTGAAAAATGCTGTTGGTAATTTGATAGGGCTGTAGTGTATGTGTAGATTGCTTTGGGTAGTACAGGCATTTTCACAATATTGAGTCTTCCCATCCAAGAACACGGTTGTATCTCTCCATCTGTTTGTGTCATCTTTCTTTCATCCGTTTTTTAGTTTTCTGAGTACAGGTTTTTTGCCTCCTTGGATAGGTTTATTCCTAGGTATTTCATTCTTTTTGTTGTGATGGCAGATGGGAGTGTTTCCATAATTTTTTTCTGATCTTGTTTGTTGTTAGTGTATAGGAATGCAGGAGATTTCAGTGCATTAATTTTGTATCCTGCAACTTTACCAAATTCATTGATGAGCTCTTGTAGTTTTCTGGTGGCATCTTTAGGATTTTGTGTATAAATAGTATTATGTCACCTGCAAACAGTGACAGCTTTACTTCTTTTCCAACTTCTTTTTTTTCCCTGATTACCATGGCTAGGACTTCAAAAATTAGGTTGAATAATAGTGGTCACAGTGGACATCTCTGTCTTGTTCCTGACCTTAGAGGAAATGCTTTCAGTTTTTAACCACTGAGAATGATGTTTGCTGTGGGTGTGTCATATATGGCCTTTATTATATTGAGATAGGTTCTCTCTATGCCCTTTTCTGGAGTTTATTTTTTTTTTAATCATAAATGGGTATTGAATTTTGTCAAAAGCCTTTTTTGTATCTATTGAGGTGACTGTGTGGTTTTTACTCTTATATTTGTTAGTATAGTGTATCACATTGATTTTGTATATATTGAAGAATCCCTTCATCCCTGGGATAAATCCCACTTGATCATGGTGTAAGATCATTTTAATGTATTGTTGGATTCTGTTTGCTACTATTTTGAGGAGTTTTGCATCTCTGTTCACCAGTGAAAATGGTCTGTAATTTTCTTTTTTGTGTGTGATACATTTGGTTTTGGTATCTGTGATGGTGGCCTCATAGTGTGTTTAGGAGTGTTCCCCTCTCTGCAATTTTTTGGAAGAGTTTGAGGAGGATAGGTTTTACCACTTCTCTGAATGTTTGATAGAATTCGCCTGTGAAGCCATCTGTCTGGTCCTGGACTTTTGTTTGCTCGAAGATTTTTCACTGCAGATTCAATTTCATTACTTGTGATTGGTTTCTTTATATTTTCTAATTCTTCCTGGTTGAGTCTTGGAAAGTAGTGCCTTTCCAAGAATTTGTCCATTTCTTCCAGGTTGTCCATTTTATTGTCATATAGTTGCTTACAGTAGTAGTCCCTTACGATCCTCTGTACTTCTGTGGTGTTGTAATTTATTTCTAATTTTATTGAGTC
This sequence comes from Bos grunniens, assembly GCF_055505025.1. Lineage (NCBI taxonomy): Eukaryota > Metazoa > Chordata > Mammalia > Artiodactyla > Bovidae > Bos > Bos grunniens. Next base: position 19,192,708 of record NC_141192.1, read on the forward strand.
CTCTCCCTTTTTAATTTTTTAAAGAAAATTTTAACTGGATAAAAATTGCTTTACAATGTTGTATTGGTTTCTGCCATACAACAGTGTGTTGCTGCTAAGTCGCCTTAGTTGTGTCCGACTCTGTGTGACCCCATAGACGGCAGCCCACCAGGCTCCCCCATCCCTGGGATTCTCCAGGCAAGAACACTGGAGTGGGTTGCCATTTCCTTCTCCAATGCATGAAAGTGAAAAGTGAAAGTGAAGTCGCTCAGTCGTGTCCAACTCTTCTCAACCCCATGGACTGTAGCCTACCAGGCTCCTCCGTCCATGGGATTTTCCAGGCAAGAGTACCGGAGTGGGTTGCCATTTCCTGCTCCACAACAGTGTGAGTCAGCCATAATATACACATATCCCCTTCCTCTTGAGCCTCTCTCCCCTCATCCCACCCATCTAGGTCATCACAGAGCACCAGGCTGAGCTGTGTTATATAGCAACTTCTCACCAGTTATCTGTTTTACACATGATAGTGTATATATGTTGATGCTACTTTCTCAAATTCAACCTACCCTCTTCTTCCCCACTGTGTCCACATGTCCATTTTCTTCATGTACATCTCCATTCCTTCCTGCAAATAGGTTCAACAAAACCATTTTTCTAGATTCCATATATGTGCATTAATATATGATATTTTTCTCTTACTTCACTCTCTATAAACAGGAGCTGGGTTCATCCATCTCAATAGAACTGACTCAAATTTGTTCTTTTTTGTGCCTAATATTCCATTGTATGTATGTACCACATCTTCTTTATCCATTCATCTGCAGATGGACATCTACACTGCTTCCATGTCCTGGCTATTGTAAATAGTGCTGCAGTGAACATTAGGGTCATGTGTCTTAGAATTGTGGCTTTCTCAGGATATATGCCCAGTAGTGGAAGTGCTGCGTCATGTGGTAGATTTATTCCTAGTTAAGGAATCTCCATAATGGCTCTATCAGTTTCCATTCCCACCAACAATGTCGGAGGGTTCTCTTTTCTCCATGTCCTCTCCAGCAATTTATGGCTTGTAGATTTTTGGATGATGGCCATTCTGACTGGTGTGAGGTGATACCTCATTGTAGTTTTGATTTCTCTATTAAGTGATGTTGAGCAACTTTTTATGTGCTTATTTGCCATCCCTTTTTTCCTTGATTCTGGCTAAAGGTTTATCAATTTTGTTTACCTTCTCAAAGAACCAACTTTTAGTTTTACTGATCTTTGCAACTGTTTCCTTTGTATCTACTTCATTTATTTCTGCTCTGATCTTTATGATTCCTTCTAACTCTGTTGTTGCAGTTGTCCGGTTGCTTTAGGTATAAGGTTAGATTGTTTGAGATTTTTCTTGTTTCTTGAGATGAGACTGTATTGTTATAAGCTTCCCTCTTAGAACTGCTTCTGCGGTGTCCCACAGGCTTTGGGTCATCATGTTTTCATTGTCACTTGTTTCTATTTTTTCTCTCCTCTTTGATGTGTTCAGTGACCTCTCAGTTATTCAGCAGAGTGCTCTATCAAACCAATGAAGTGCAGACAGTGGTCCTACATCCGCTTCACTTCTGACTTGAACTCTTCTAAATGTGCTTTGACCTAATGACTATGGATCAGAGCACAAGTCAGTAGTCATGGACTACTGTGTTATGTTGAGTCTGTGTTATGTCACCTTCTTGTCTCTGCTTACTCTCATGCATCAAAGGCTGAAAAACACCAGCCTGGAGGGCACTACAGTTATATGAAGCACTTCTATGTGGTACAAAGACATAAACAACACTTTTTAGAAATAAATATGTTTATTCTAAAATTAATGCAAATAATTAAAATTATAGACAAGGATGTTAAGGAGAGATTATGGGAAAAAAAGCAAGCACAAGATAAAGTAAGGCTATTACAACAGACAACTCACAAGGCTCTCAAACAGCTGATTTTTTACAGGCTGTAGCTGGTGGCTACCGAGTCAGGCCTCTGTCATTACTTCTGTCACTACTGGATCTAGGTAAAAGCAGGCTGTTGCTAGTAAGACCCACAGAGAAGGCAAAGGAGCTCACAGCTGTATGGAGCAGGCCGAAGCATCAAACCACCACCTCTTGGGTGTGCCATGCCTCCCTCTAATCATATCCTGGGCCTTCTTTCTCTAGAGTTTACCCCTAGCAAGTAGGTCCTCAAGGAACCAAGTCATTTGGCAGAAAACTATATAGCAAAGGTGGCATTCTTTGGCTTGATTCTGGCAAAGTACAAGTGGGCTGAGAGCCAGAATGCAAAGCTAGGGTACCTGATGGACAGAACTAATCCAAATAATCCTTGAGAAAGACTTCTCACTTCCTGTTCATAATGGAACAAGAGGCCCAGTGGTTACCTCTGCAGATATCTGAAGGGTTTTGTCAGCTCCCAAACCAAATGCAGGGTTTGAAGTCAGTGTCCTTTCATAAGATGGAACCACACTGCCCAGCTAGCTAGGGACCACCCAAGACAGTCCAGTCCATCATTAAGATGTGTGCAGATACACATGATGACAACTGAAAACATAAGGCAGGACACTGGCTCTGAGGAACTCAAGATGTGAGTTCCCGACTTCCCTTTCAACAGGTGTGACCACCACTCCTGGTGGAGCTACCAAGGGTAGTGCTTGGAACTGAGCAGAGCTGCCAGTCATCTATGGCTGTGACCTGGTTCTAGTATCAGTGGGCACACACAACCACCTCACCACAAAGGAGCACTTTCTCACCAGCAGCCAGTTTGCAGCAACCACCACCCCAGCAGGTTATCTCCCCTGTATGCCTAAATAAACAAATGAATGCAGTCATCCGTCCACAATGATTAAGATTTGGGACATTTTATTACTTAGTTGCTTCTTAAGAGATTATTGCTACAATTAGGAAGGGAGCCTTGAGATGGAAAGGGGGGAGGTTAAAGACAGAAAAGATTTAAAAGAGGCAAGTACCATTTTCCAAGTATAAAACTGGTCATATTAAAAGTGACACGGCAGTATATTCATGCAACTACTTAAACTCTAACCCAGAAACAAGAGTACAGTTTTTGCAGAGGCCAATGAGACATCTGCAAGCAACATGATACCATGAAGACATTCCATCTACCTCTGCAGACTAGATGCTACTTACGCACACAGGTATGTAAAAAAACAGAAAGCCCACAAGTGTTAAGTCTAACACTCATGATCGTAAAGTGGCGACAGCAGGTCCCTTTGAAAACACCACAGCCCACAGAGGAAGGTCCTGGGGAGACATGGGAAGCAACAGGACACTCTGCAGGTATGTGCTTCTTCATTTTTAGCAGCTGACAAACCACAGAGGTGCCTCTGAGTGGTTCTGGGTCCCTGGAATTCCTCCAACACGATGAACGCACTGGAGATCCAGGGATGGTTCACACAGAGTGCCCATCAATTCATCAACCAGGGGGAGAATGTAACTCCCCTATCCAAAGGATCTCTGCTTCTAACACAAACATACCCACATTCCTGGAGCCTACAAGGACAGAATGAAACACAACACACCAGCCCTGCAATGACGCAGCCAGCCAGTCAGTTATTGTGGAGGAAGCACAGTGCTAAAGAACACTTAGACAAATGTGCCAGGGAGTCTGGGGGAAGTCCAGGCCAGCACTCCCAGTGAAGAAGGCTAGAGGACACCAGCCGGAGGCGGCTGGGTATTCAGGAGTCCCTGAGAAGGGTGGTGGAACAGAGGAAAGTGTCTCCTGACTTACCCTACCCAGGTAAAAACCTCAAAGGCTGATTCAGTTCCCTCCGGGCCTGGGTCAGGAGTAGCCCAGCACTGCTCACTGCTGAGAAAGAAGGCACGTCGTGTGTTGGCATGCGGGTAGGACAGTGGCTCAACTGAGATCACGGCCCTGTGCCAGGGGCAGAGGGCAGGAAGTGGGCGCAGGGTTGGGTCCTGTTCCTGCGCCACCCTGAGCAACTGGTCTTAACGAAGGAATCCCAGGCCCTAGGCCTCAAGTGACACTTGATGTCTTCCTATTCCAGAGTCTCTCTCATCCTAGCCAGGGCCGAGGAGCGTCCAGTACCTGAGGCTTGACTGCCGTCGTACCTTTGGGAGTTGAATGAAGGGGAAAGAGGCAGAAAGAACACACTAACAGAGATTTTCCTTGCCTTGGGGGGGCTCTCACGCCCTCCCTGGGGAAGTCAAGGCAACTTGTGAAGGTGCTTTGAGCTGTTCCTTCAGGCAAACAAAAAACAAACGTGTATGACAGCTAGAGCAGCAGGGCGGAGGGACTGCTGCTAACTCTGGGTGCTCGTCCTGTACTGATGCTCAGGGAAGTCTAGAAAAAGGCTTGGTTCCCGTCTTCAGGGGCCCAGCAGAGGGCTCAGGTGTACTCCAAGAGGCAGCACCAGGGCCAGAAGGTCCTAGCTTCTCTGGAACCCACACCATTCTTGTCCTAATCCATGCAAAGAGGAACAAACCACTGGGAACGGAAGGTGATGGCAACCAAGTACTACAAGGGGACCGCAAGCACAGATGGGGAGCAGCAACCACTCCAGACCCTGCCTTGGGGGACTGAGCAGATTTGCCTGACCCTGCTGGCCCCGCATAGCAGAATGATGGCTGGCCAACCTGTGTCCTTGAAAGCATAAGCTGTGAAAGAAGGGACTCTAAGAGAGAACACTAGGGCTGGGAAAGCCTCCTGCTTGAGCAGACCTGACCCTCACCTAGGGGAACACCAGATACAGAACAGAATTCCTGTCTGACTAGCCCAGCTGCCTGAGGTAACAAAGTACACCTTTCCTATCGTAAACTGGAGCCCAGCTTCCCTAAGGAGTCAGGACAGGTCAGAGCTGCCACACCGTGATTAAGTGAAGTTGACAGCAAGAGAGGTTAGAGAAGGAAATGGTTAAAACAATTCCTAGGGGAACATTTAGAACAAGGACAAAATAATTACGTCATGGGATCCTTTGAGGTCTTCACATTCAAAACCACCAAAGGATGAGAATCCTGAGGATCAAGCTGTCTCGTGGTCTGCGTCGTGCTCTATGGAGCAAGACCAGATGTTGAAACCGCATGGCCTGTCCCACACCCCGAGAACCTTCTGAAGGTCAGACACCCCTCGGGGTTACAGAGGGTCTCAGCTCAGCGGGGTTTCGGAGAGCCATTCATCTGGCTACCCTGAGTTGTAGCGTCTGTACTGAAAAGGCTGTCCAAGAAGACGGAGGACAACTCCGCCACCAGGTTCCTGTCGATGGTAGCCTGGGCCATGCCATAGATCGCACCCTGGAAATCCAGTCAAAGAATGTCATTAGTGATGAGGGGTTTGAAGGAAATAGAAAGCTGTGGTCATGCGCTCCTCCTCCCTGCATCTCCCCACTCCCATCCCAGGCGCAGTTCCACCAGAAAGATAGCTGGCATAAGATGTTTGTCATAGGCATTTGCCAGTCTGCCCTTCTGCCTAAAGAACTAGCCTGTGGGATCTGGTGTAGAAAATTTCAGAGGAAACTGGCTTAGTGCCTTTCCTGTGTAAAGATTTTCTTTTTAAAGGAATACTACCACTGCCTGCCTTCATGTTAACACTTATTATTATATCTATAGATACCTTACTTGAGACCAAAAATCCCTGGGAATGGGTAAGCAGAGACCATCAGTTCTGATTAATAAAGAAGTTTGTGGATAAGGGGCAGAGGCAGGAACAGACTGGAGGTCATCTGATTTTTTCAAACCCACCACCAACACCTAAGCTTCCACAGGAAAAAAAAAAAAACCCAAATGTCCCTACCATTCCTGTGGTCTTTGCTTTCGGATTCTTCATGATTTGAGTAACGGATTCCCGGATATCCTTAAGGAACTGTATGGCTACCCGCTTGCGGGTGTGTACCAATGTGATGCAGAAATGAAGGCTACGGAAGAAGAAAGACAAAGTGAGATGAATCTGGGACAAAGAGGGAAAAACATTCTGAAATCAAGGAGCTCCAAATGCAGGAATTTACTGGTTGCTTATTTATGTTATTATTCATGACAAGCATAGTCAAGTTGCTCCCAGTCCTAGGCATCAGGGCTCTTAAATACCCAGACTCTTGACTGTAGGCTGGCATGAGGGCATCATGCCCTGAACGTGATCAAGAACCACCGTGGTAAGTCGAATACAGCTGGCTGTTCTGTGCCACCCCTCCCCTCAAATTGTCCACTGCGTTCCTTCAACTATAGGACACTTATCTTAGGTGGTAAACCTCATGGTGATAGGGCCATATGGCTGGGGTCTTGAAGGACTTCAGGGCAAAGAAACTCTGACTCCCTTTGGAGGGAGACTGGGTACAAAAAGATTGTGAAGAGGAGAACAGGGAGTCCGGATGGGACTGGCAGTGCACCAACACGTGAAAGCATCAGGGCTGCGTGGAGGACACCGAGACCCCTACTCTTGCAGCGGAGTGCTTATTTACAGGCATCATGCAAGACTAGAAATGCATATGCAAGGTGACACTATCAGGTCCAAATGATTTAGAGGCCCTCTGGAAGGTTCTAAGCTCACCATTCCTCTGATTACCTGAGTAAGAGAGAGAACAGAGCCCAGAGCAAGGGTGCGGGTAACAATCTCACTGTCTCAAGAGGTTGCCACCTCATTTGCCACAGTTTAAAGCTAACAGTCTTATTCTTGAAACTGAGTAACTCCTAACGGCAAGGCCGACAATCTACAGATACTACAGCTGCCATGAAAGTGCTGCTAGCAGTCCCTCTATCCTTGAGGTCACCTTGCTGCCAAAGTTCTTCAGCAGCCATAGACCAAAGAAGCGTCTTCAAGCTCACCTGGGTGGGAACTGCAACTGATTCAAGTTCCAGCCCTTGGCATTCATCAGGTTGAATAGTCGATAGATATCAAAATCACGAGAGCCCAGAGCGATGACTGACAACTGAGGATCCCCAAAGACAAAGATGCCTTTGATATTTTCTAGTCTTAAACAAAGGGAACAGAAAGGAAATTCAGTCACATACTTCTGGCCATCATCTCATGTCACCCTTATAACAATCTGAGCTTTGGGGACTTGAGTTTCCTAATCAGGTGGCTAGACTGAGATCAGTAGTTCCTAAATATTACAAACACTTAAAGGCCCAAACCCCACTAGATCCAATACTTTTGGCTCCTAACCTGTCTGCCCAGCTCCTAAATTATGTATCCCCCCACCTCCCACAGGAGTATCTGAGGAATAAACAATGCACTTTTTTTTTTTTAATCCTAGAAAAACGATCCCTCCATCTCTCCTTAAAAATTCATCCATGTAATCCCTGAAGCAGGAGATGGTATAGCAGTTCTCAGCAGATGGGTGTATCAGGACAATATACGGGCCTTGGTCAAACGAGCCAAGCCTAGTGGCCACTTTCGTTCAAACCTCGGTAACACACAGAACCAAGCAGGTAACACATGAAGAAGAGACATTAGTGGAGAAGGAAATGGCAACCCACTCCAGTGTTCTTGCCTGGAGAATCCCAGGGATGGCAGAGCCTAGTGGGCTGCAGTATCTGGGGTCGCACAGAGTTGGACACGACTGAAGTGACTTAGCAGTAGCAGCAGCATGGTTTTGCCTTAACAACCCAGATTTCAGCACCCCTTCCTCCCCGACCCCTTCCAATTCTTTTCTTCTTCTAATGATTCCATAAGTGTGATTCTTAGACCTGCAGCATTGGTGTCTACTGGGCATTTTCAGAAATACAAATCCTCACATTCCTGTTCCACACCTACTGCGTCAGAATACTAGGAGTGGGGCCTGGTGATCTGCCTTTTAACAAGCCCTCCAGGTGATTAGGATTCAGCCTCAAGTTTGAAAACTACTGTCTTAACCATTAAGCACTTGGTAAGAGCTGCCAGTTGGTAAGACATCCTTGGAGACAAGATGGCCTACAGAGGAAGCCTGGCTGTGACCCCAAGTCACAGCACAGCAAGGGAGCTTATTCTCCTCAGCCAGCACCACACTCCTAAGCTTCAGGGGCCTACAGGTGCTGGAGCTGTGGTGCTTGGCCTGGCAGATACCTTGAGCCTATGTGCATACAACGCAAGAGACAAGGCAGAATGCCAGCCTTGCACACGTACTCTGACTTGAGGAAGCGAGTGGTTTTGATGATCTGTTTGGTAGCTTCAACGTAGCCGCTCTCACCGAAGTACATCAAGGAGGCCCAACAGGCTGCACTGATGCCCCCAGGCCGTGAGCCCGCAATGGCTGGGGAAGCGTAGATGCCGCCCTGCCAGTCTGTGGCAACGAAGAACTGATAGCTCCTGTACTTCTTGTCAGAGTACAAGAGCACGGAAGAGCCCTTGGGGGCGTAGCCATACTGCAGGGAGAAGCAGACAGGTGAGTGAGTGGTTCGCGTGCAGACCCGCCCCAGCACTCCAGGCATTTCCCCTTCACCTGTCAGGGTCTCTTGACAGTTTCATCTCACATTAAGATTTCCAACTCAGAACTTACTAAAGAATAGAGGAAACCAAAGGGATGGAGTTTAAAATTCTCTATTTTAGGATTAAGGAATCTGAGGCCTAGGAAAAACAATGTCTTATCTAGTTAATGGATTTGCCTCCTCTCATCCAGCATGTAGTTTTCCTTATTTAAAACAGGACCTCAGGGTGGTATGTCAGGATTGAAACTTCCTGGAAGGTAAATTTCCACTGGAAGCCAGGAAAGCAAGGAATTCAGGTCACTTGGAGCAACTAAAATCATGGTTTGACTCACTTTCCATCTTTTTTGCTTAGTATACTTTCCTCTTCAGAATACCATGGTGCTCAAAATCTAGAAGCTACTTAATCCAGCTTTAAAATAAACTATGTACTTGACTAACGTGCCCTCCTAATTAAGTCTCACTGAAGCTAAGATGGAACTCATTTCACTCCCTGAGCCGCACAAGGACAGATGGTAAGAAAAAGGGCATGGGGCTATCTGATGTAGACTTTGCCTCTGGGGATAGCAGGCACGGACACTTCAAACTTCACAAGGCAAACATTCCTGAGCTCGTAAGGGTTCATCCCTTTTCCCAGAGGCCTCTTCTGTTGATAAATTCCAGTCACTCAGGTGCAGGACCCCCAGGAGCATGGGGGCTGAAACATTAACATACCTCCTCTTAGGAATTCTGGTATCAACCTCACCTCTTCCCCAACCCCAAAACTGTTAAGGGTCCAGGATCCTTTCTTTGTGTAAGAGCCACCACACTAGTATGTCCTGGTTACGTATAGTCACTGGATACAGAAATTCTCTTAGCCATATGATACAAAGATAATAGGTTCCTTTCCACTACTGCTCATCACCTCCAGCTCTATATCCTGTCATATCACTTTACCTTGTGACAACCATCAGCTGCCCTGGCAAGAGCAAAGAGCCAGATCTAATTTTACACTTATGGGGGAAACTGAGGCTTTGACTGATTTCTTTTGTTGATGATAGTCAAAATAATCAACTGTCAACTTTGATTAACATGTGGTCTCTCTCTTCACTCACCTTATGAGTATCAGCTGAAATGCTGGTCACGCCTTTCACCCGGAAATCAAACGGCTGCTCCAGCGGGTATCCCGCTTTCTCCATGAAGACGATGAGGAAGCCCCCCAGACAAGCGTCCACATGAAGAGGTATTTTGTATTTGACAGCCAGCTAGTTCCAAAGACCATAAAGAATATCAGTTATAGCCCTATAACAAAAGCTTTGCGAGACATGGGTGGAAAGCTGGGATATAACCACAGAGCATTATGTACTATGTTTTAAAATCCTGGCTATTTTTGACATTCTTTTTTTTTTTTTTTCTATTTTTGACTTTCTTAATAAAGCTCATCTTTCAAGTATAGTTAGCCTTTAAAATAATTCACCTGAAATGTGATTTCTATTTTAAATATGCAGGGCCTCCAACTCACTGCAAAATCATACAAGAAATAAGCAGAACTGTGATTTAGGCTTGAAGGTGTGTGGTGTCCTGCTCTAGTAACTGCAGGGTGGGGAAGGAGGGAGGGGTGCTCTGGGGCAGCACAGTGGGTGAAGATCACCCTCTGGTAGGCATGCCCCTAAATGCAGATTATTTCCTGATCTGAATCAAAATGTCAGTACCACTGCAGAATGTACAGTTTAAATGTGTGTTATCCCTCCCCCACAGCCCGAGCTAGTCACCTTCAGAGGCTTCCAGAAAGCTGTGCAGCTTACCTCAGGGTGGATGACCGGTATTCACCACCACTGGGCTACAATCTAAACTCAAAATCACTTTCTTCTTTCCTATAAGGCACCATTAGACTCTACTCTAAAATCTCTATCTGCCTGCCTAGTAGTCCTTTCTCCCACATACCTTGGCCACTTCAGGGATAGGGTCTATCACACCATGAGGGAACTGTGGGGCAGAACAGACGAGCATGGCCGTATTCCTAGAGATGGCTCTGCGCATTGCCTGAGGGGATAAAGTTGAAAGGAAAATGAGAAGTCACATCACAGTTACTCTGCTCTTATGCTGCCAAGAGCAGCCTAGGCTACCAACCTAAAGGTTCAGCTCCACCAGCACACCCCCTTCACCTCTCCAGCCCAGAGGATGACCACTGCCCCACCATGGTGGCCAAATACAAACACCGGGGGAAAACAGTCTGCAAGCATAATATGAAACCGCAAAATCACTGTGATGGTAAAGAATAGTGGGCTAAGAGGCAAGAGAGCCAAACGTGAGTCCTGGCCCCACATTAGCAGTGAAAGCTTGAGGAAACTACTTAACTTCAGTCAAGTATGTTTCCTCATCTATGAGATGCAATAATACTAACTGCTTCTATGCTCTCCCCAGGTTATCATGAGGCTCAAATGCGGCTCTGAAACTAGAAAGTTCCTCTACATAAATGCAAGGCACAAAAATAATTACTAAAGGCTTATTATTCTGGCTTAAAAAAGAAAGCCTACCATTTGAGACCATGTAGATGAACTTGGAGGTCACAATGCTAAGTTAAATAAGTGAAGTGAAGTCGCCCAGTCATGTCCAACTCTTTGCAACCCCGTGGACTGTAGCCTACCAGGCTCCTCCGTTCATGGGATTTTCCAGGCAAGAATACTGGAGTGGGTTGCCATTTCCTTCTCCACGGGATCTTGCCAACCCAGAGATTGAACGGAGATCTCCCACATTGCGGGCAGACGCTTTACCCTCTGAGCCACCAGGGAAGCCCTAAGTTAAATAAGCCAGACATAGAAGGACAAATACTGCATGATTTCAATCATATGGGGAATTGAAAACAGTCAAACTCATAGAAGCAAAGACTAGAATGGTGTTTGCTAGGAGCTGGAGAATGAGGGAAATGGGGAGATGTTGGTCAAGGGGTGCCAACTTCCAGTTATTAAGACGAGTAAGTTCTGGGGATCTAATGTAGAGTCACGTGACTACACTGAACAACGCTGCACTGTATACCGGAAATCTGCTTATAGATCTAGAGGGTAGTTTTAAGTATGCTTACCATGAAAAAAAGAAAAAACTATGTGAGGTGATGGAGATGTTAAATAGCTTAACTGTGATGGTTATTTCACAATGTATCCATATAGCAAAACACCAAATTGCATACCTTAAATATACACTATTTTTTTTGTCAATTAACACCTCAATTAAGGTGCGAGAATAATGCTAGTGGTAATAAATTGGACAGTTTACTTCTAAAAAATACTTACCATTATAAGGGCAATGGTACTAATTCAGGCCAACTGAAAACAACAATGAGTGTCTTGGGGCAAGTTAGTCCAGGCTCATTTTACAAAGAGAAGAGAAAGTGATGGTGCTGAAGCAAAATTCAGGTCTTTAAGGTACCACGTTAGTCTCAGCTTCCTATTAAGAGTTCATGTACATATGAAAAGACTGATGCTGCAATGACTCACCACTGCCAGTGGCAGATTTTGCAAGTCCTAATGCTATAATCAAAGGCACTTTGAGCCTATCCATGTGTGACCCTGAAAAAAGCTAGTGATCAGGTGCACTTCCTGCTTCTCCCAGCCCCAGACAACAGCCCTTCAAAGGAACTCACCCGAACATCCACCTCCATCATTTTGTTCAGGGGAACCCGTATAATCTTCATCCCAAAGTAACTGGCGGCTTTGTCAAATGCAGCGTGGGCACTCTGGGGGGCTACGCTAAAGAAAACAGTGAAATTCAATCAAACCAGGTTCAAGAGATACCATGGCTAGCAGTGAATTGCAATCACCAGGAATAAACTGCTGGTTATTTTTCCTCAAATTTTTTAAAGTGTTTCTGTTGTTTTACTTTTTGTTTTAAACACAAACAAAAAGAGGTCAAATGATTTTCTAGAGAAACCTCCCTGCTATTTAGGAAATCACTTTGGTAGCAGGAAGAAACTGGAAGTAATGCCACAGGGAGGAATCCCAAGCTTAAATCAGGGCAGACAGGTAAAAGGGGACAGAGAATTTGGATCAGATCAACGTGAGGGTGTGCTTTCTGGTGGTTGTCTATCCAAAGAAGGGCACCCCAATGAGGAGCAGGCTTCCTGGCACAACACACGCTCAGGCAGAAAATAAAAGACTGCTTGGCAGGGATGTTAAAGCAGCAGTCAAGCATCACATCGATGGTCGTCTTCATCTCTGGAAGACCACGATCCTGTGAAAAACTAAAATCTCCGTTTGTCCTACACAGTTGGGAACAGCATTTCAATGGTATTGAAAAAGGAAACCAAGTCATTTGCTTTCAGACTTCCCTCAATTACTCCACTCTTAAAATTAATCTGTTCCCTTTGAAGGAAAAAAATTGCCATCACTAAGTACCAAGTACCAAAGATGTATGTGTGAAGAAAGATGGTAGCCTGACTTCCTCTCTCACGCTTGGCGTGAATTATAGCATGAGATCACTGCAACAAAACCCGCAGTCACTGACACCTGTGGGAAACCATTAACCCGAAAGCTGTGGTATGCGCTACTGTACAAGGGAGGGGACTGAGAGAAAAAACTAAAGCAACCAAATAAAATTATGGTCATCTCTGGATTTTTAGAATTTTCCTTCCAAGAACACAGCTGGCAGGCTGAAATTTTCTTAGGGAGCACCCTGAAGCAGTCTAAGTAATTTTTATTGAACTACAATGTTAGAGGGTTTTCCTTAGGTTCCAGATAAACTTACAGTAAGTATCACAGAACTCAAAGATACAGTCCTGTTACTTTTAGAAAAAGAATCTTGTTCTTGCAGTATATACCGTGTATAAGTTTGGGGGTGGGGGTAGGAAAGGGACTATGAACTAGCAGATGCACTCAGGATTTTGCCAAATGTGAAGGGCAATGGTCAAGGGCACAGGATAGGACGGAGAGGACTGGAATTGCCAGAAGAAGCGGAAAACAGATGGTCAGGCTGTTTCACACAGAGAAACTTAAATGGGGGGAAAAGTCAGCTACACATAACACAAAATATTAGGGGGGAAAAAATTCCAAAAAGCAAAACCTGGATTTGCTGCACACCAGCAACTGTTTACATAGCATTTACATGTTAAGTACTGTAAGTAATCCAGAGATAGAGATGATTTAAGACTATAGGGAGGATGTGTGAAGATCATGTGTGAATACTACACCACTTTACATAAGGGGCCTGAGCATGGAGGATTTGGTATCCACTGGGGTCCTGAAACCAATGCTCCATGGATACTAAGGAACAACTGTACCTACATTTCTGGAGTTTTGATCCCATTCTCGAAGGCTAGTTCCCGATAAGCTTTGCAGGCCATCAAAATACTTTCTGTCCCCCCAGAGGTCACCTGTAATAAAAAAGAGAATTGGGGTAGCTATCAGCATGCACTTTCTGCCTTGATCTTGAGGGTATCTGATGCAGAGACGTTTAAGCTCTGGGATGCACACTTTAGAGCACATGCTGCTGTCTTTCAGAAGGAAAATTTGACTTTATTGGCTAAGCCCAATCTTGGCTCAGGAGAAGAATAAAACTACTGAATGATCAGAAGCTCCACACTGTATGTGTGAACAAATAAATGCGTATCTGCCCAGACCACCTGTGCACAACACACTTACATTTCTGTTGTTCATCCAATTGCAGACAGGACAGGGCATTTTATCCCCTTCCAGAAGCATCAGAGTTACTGACTGATTTAAATTTTTAATGCCCACTAAAGAATGTGAAACTGGGAAGTTATAGCTCTAGTCAACTATGCGATACATTAGAAGACCAAGAAGAGACACTCAGACATTCCAGAGTAAACTTGTGATTTTGATAAGTTTGAAAGACAGAAAAGCAAGGAGCCTCTGCTTAGTTTATTAACTTACTTATCTGAAGTCAAAACAAAAGTCCTAATATTTTTAAAGAAAAATGTCTTCCTGAAGCTAGGCCTACCTAGCCCCTCTGACACAGGCAAATTTTACCTGAGTTGATACAAAAATACTCGAGGTCATTTCCTTCATCCTGTTTGCCTCACTGGACTACAACCTCATGAAGGTGGCGACCAGTCTGTTCATGACAATATTCCTGATACCCAGCTAGTAAAGCTGACACCCATCAGACCATCAGTTAACATTTCCTAATGCCTGATTTGACTCTCAGTAAACCACAACCAATACAGGTACGCCATACCCATCTGGCTATCCTTTGGTAGCTTCTAAGAATGAAATCATTTCAAAACACACACAACAAACAAACAAACACAAACAAAACAAAACACACAAAACACAAACAAAAAACACACAAAACACACACAAAAGAGCCATAGCATTGAGCTAGGTGAATATTTCCTTAGATTTGTCATCTCCAAAGATTCATACAATCTTAGAAAACTTTTCCATTTTATAGGTAAGAAAACTGAGCCCTGAGAGACTGATTCACCCAAAGTCATCCATCTTTTGATAAAAAGTAAACCTTTCTATATTTTTGTATTTAGTGTAACCCGATGAGATGAAATGAGAGCAGATGATGGCTGAAATTTCCTAAAGTAATATCCACATATAAGACAAAAATACCATAGGCTACAAAATCCAAGCGGTCAGGAGTTACGTGGCAGATTAAAAAGTCAGTCATTTTGTAACTGAGGAAGCCGTCAGGAAACACATGACCGTCATCCACACAGGCAGGTACTGAGCTGGGGCACAGGACCCTTGTTTGTAGGCTCCTGCATTTCTGCTTACAGCTGAGGTCAGTGCTGCAGATCGCAGTGTGTCCTGGGGTCCAGCATAAAACCTCAGAACACCACATGAGGAACCAAGACAGCTGTGAAGGAAGTCAGGAAAGCACCAAGTTCTCAGTGCACTGTTCTCTCACTAAGGTTCAGCAATGACCTAAGCAGAAATATTTCCAAATCCCTAGTCACTCACTTTACATGTCCTATTTTCAGTCCAGTAACAAATCCAATCAGTATCATTATCTGTTAGGCAAACAATGGTGTACTTTGGACTGTAAAAGCAGGAACACCTAAATTCTGCCTCTGATTTTAATTTCTGACCCCAAATTCTGTGTTCAAATTTTGCTGCTGCTATTTCCTCTATCCCCTGTCCCCTGTCCCACCCCTCCAAAATGGAAATCTAATTCTAAAGTAAGAAGACAGAAGCCTCAGTAACTACTTGACACGTTAGTCAACATCTTTCAACACTTTCAAAAACTCTCACCCCTTATATGCTATGTCAGAAAACAAGAGTAGAACAGGACCTACTGGGAAATTTTTCTTTTAGATACTCTTTGGACCTGATGGCATTTGTACAAGCCAAGACTTTACTGCAGCAACCAAATTTCTTTCAGTATATAAAGTCACCTCCCACTCATTCTAACTGAGGCAAATGAAGCTACAAAAAGGAAAGACAGTGTCAGGTAAAGAATACAGAATGAGAAGAGCTTAAGACCTTAGTTAGGAACAGGCTCCAGACTGCCCAGGCAGTTGGCTTTGTCTTCTGTTTCCTGCCTCTGAACTTTCCTCACCAAAAGGAGATCATCCAGAGAGAGACAGAGACAGATACACAGAAAGGCAGAGACTTAGGAGAGAACCAGAGAAACTCACATAATCCCAGAGGTAATTAGTTCTCTTATAAAAGTCTAAGTATCTGAACAGGCTGGGGATCTGAGATTCTATCTGTCCTTCTGACCCCTGACACAGCACTAGAAAAAGGTCCTAATTGGAGAGGCACGGTTTAATTGTAGCAATGCAAGAAAACAAGAGTTGGACTTTGGTATTAAGATGGAAGACTGAAACTACGTCACAGATTTTCTCTCCCTCGGTACATGAAAGAATGAAGGAAAAAAGCAGTAAAACCCTGCAATAACAACAACCAAACAAGGAGATAATCTAATACAACAAACTTCAAATACTGGTGATGAGAAAACAAGCTTCTGAATCATGGCAAAGAGTCAAACACAGTTCCTAATCCCTCCTCCAAGATATGGAAATTGTCCAGATAAAACAGCAAAATGCTGAGAATTGTCATTAATATTCCCCAAGTCTTCAGAGAAGCAAGTGGAGGGGGTTTCCTTATTGTCAGATGAGTGGGTAAGAGGGATGGCGGCTAAGGAGAAACAAGCCGCCCAGGGACAGGGAACACCAGGACTTGCTCTTTAAAGTGAAGACTCCAGGGATATAGGATGAGCTAAAGAAATAATCAAAGCCCAAAGAGTATTATTCTCTTCCAGTTAGGCAGAGTGAACTCTGGTAGGTGACTTTGAATGAAATCGCAGAAGAGGCCGAGATATTCTAACACAGGTGGAACAAAGCTTTACCCAAGCCTTCCCTCTCAGACAAGACCAGACCTGCCATGCATCAGAACAAACAGAATGTCTAGAGACAGTCACCGAAACACGAGCCAAGATGAAAGAAGATGACATGGTAACTATGCAAACACAGAAAAAGAAAAGAAGGTAGCCTGCAAAATAAAGGCCAACTCAGAAGGTAACAACCTAAGGAACAGAAGGAAATTCCTCCTGTTTCTCACTGTAGGACAATATAATAAGAACAGGAATTCAAGAAAACAAGAGCTCAGAGTGGACACTGAAATAACAGAATGAGGCTGCAGACCTAAAAAAACACAAAGTATCACAAAGCATGACTGCAGAATTACTATATACATTAGGACAGCAAGGAACATATTAAACACTGCTGAGAAGCCGAGAACCACTATGCTGATTACAGGAAACGTTTGAGGTCAATTTAGTGAATCCAGAGAAGGCAGAGACTGAAAACTCAGTGCTCTGGAGAACTGTGTCCATGTGCTAGTCATACATAGCCAAAAAGCACTAAGAGGAACGCTGGGCACACATGGAAATCTGTGAGATCATATTCTCTTAGAAAACTGAGTGTCGTAGGAAAACCATGGTGAAGAGAGGATTTGGGGGAAAGAGGCTTTCAAGTATACAAAGGTCTCACATGTAGAAAAAAATAATCATGGAACTTCTGTTTCCAGCAATATACATTATACATCTTGGGCCACCCTCCTATATGAAACAGCTAAAAGAGCCTGCTAAAACATTAACAAGTATTTTTACATCCATCCACGACTGAGCTAACATAAAGGAACACACTGAATCAAGAATTATATGATCAAGAATCATATAAGCTAAGTGTCAAAGCTGGTTTTAACTCGGAAGGTTACTGCCAACTCCTAGATCAGACTTCAAACTTTCACTTTGACAAATAAACAGGAAAGAAGTTTGGGGCCTGTTCAAGGTGAGGCATCTAAGAGGGCATGGCTGAAAACACTGACTTCACCCACACTCCTGGCAGTGAGAGAAATAAACCCCGCTGGTACAGAAGAAGATAGCAAGAAAAATTGCTATTACCCAGATACTCAGGGCAACGAAAAATAAGGATCTCTCAAGAATGTACGCTGAAACTGCTTTTATTTGAGTGTGTGGTCTGAGTTCAGACTACTTCCACAGTACAAAACTATGGGCTGAAAACTGGACTTACACTGGCTCCGATGTGGCAGTACTTCCCAGCCATTCCCCAGTAACTGGCAGAAGTAAATACAAATCTCTGAAAGAACTTAACTTCAACCATCAAAGTTAAGTTTATAGGAAAACCCTAACTCATAGGGGAAAAAAAAAAAAATCAAAGAGATAAGGATACAAGACAACATAAGTAAAACCAGAACAGAAACAAAACAAAACAAGTAAGGCTCATGGAATTATCAGACATAGAATGTAAAACAATTATGTGCAATATATTTAAATAAACAAAACATATGCCAAGGAAAGGGACTACAAAGAACCAAACCAATTAAAAAAAAAAAAAAATTCTCAAGAGTGAAAAACACAGTAAATGAAAATAGAAACCCGATGGAAGAACGAGTAGAATACACACAGTTAGAGAGGGAATTAGTAACACACCTGCGTGTATCACCCAGCTCCAATGTTTCTTAACTCACAGCCCATCTTTCTTCTACCAGCAACTGCCCAAGCCATTGCTGCTATCGAGACTATCAGTTGTTCTAACAGTTACACCTTTACAGGCTATCTATTTTGGGGGACTGCTTTTAAATATGAACTAGAGGTGTGTTAGCCTTTCTCACTCTTTCTTTCATATCTCTTAACTTTCTATTCGTCTCTCTGGGTTTTATTCTGGTTAACTTGTCTTTGTTCCATAAATTTTACTCTTAGGAACCATGAAAATATTTTACATGGCTATAAATGAACTAGGGCTGATTCTGGATCTGAAGCAGGAAATGTAAAAGATATTTTCACCAAATAAAAATATTTTGTCCAAAAAAAAGGGGGGAGGGTGGGGAGGAAAGAAAGGAGGCTTTCAAAAACTACTTTGAGTCATGCAAAAAGACATAGGAGTCAAAATTAAGAAGCTCTCACTGGCAAAAACTGGAGTAATCTGAGCATCAATCTGAGTGACAGCTATGGTAGATTGAAGCATACACAGTCCCTACAATTTATCAACCCCACCACTGACAGATATTTGAATTATTTCCAGTATTTAACTATCATGAACAATGTTGCTATGAATATACATCTATCCTGATATACACATGTACTAGCTTTCCTAGAATATATCCCAAGAAGTGGAATTTTAGGGTCATAAAATATGGATATTTTCCACTTTACTAGATAAACTGCAAATTGGTTTTGTGGTTGTTTAACCTGTACTCTCTTAAAAGTTCATAAAGAGTCTAATGGCACAGAATACCCAGGTACTGTAAGAATACTGGCATCTGTGTTACCCATTCATCTAAGTGCCATAAGGGAACCCACTTATGATTCAGTTTTTAACAGTTTTAGAATTTTTTTTTTTTTAAATGAGTGTCTGGAATACCAGATTGATTTTTCATGGTGCCAACTGAAAAGTAAAACCCAATGCTGCTTACTGGGGGAGAAAAGAGTAACTATAAAATGTTCTTGTCTTGGATGGGCCCTTCAGTAGTTTAACTTGCAGACTTTATGATGATTAGAGAAGTATGACAGGATCAGCACCTAGAGGTTACCATTATAGTACCCCGGGTTAACTCCATCTTGCATAAGCTGAAATTTAGTTTTTTCTAGAGAAGGCAATACCAGTCTGTAGTAACAAATCTCAGTAGAAGTTCATCAATCACAGTTTAGGAAAACTAACAAACATCTACTAGAAAGAACAGTTGAGAGAAGGAATCCTCGTGTGTATCTTTAAATACAATGACTCTTTCTTTAATCCTAAACCAACTAAGATTTGATTTATGGCAAAACAATATCCAGCTCAAGCAAAACAAGTATATCAAAAAATGATGAGATGCTTTGACAAAATTATACAGCAAGGAGATCCAACCAATCAATCTTAAAGGAAATCAACCCTGAATATTCACTGGAAGGACTGATGCTGAAGCTCCAATACTTTGGCTACCTGATGCAAAGAGCTGACTCATTGGAAAAGACCCTGATGCTGGGAAAAATTGAGGGCAAGAGGAGAAAGGGACAATAGGGGATGAGATGGTTGGATGGCATCACTGACTCAACGGACATGAGTTTGAGCAAGCTCTGGGAGTTGGTGAAGGACAGGGAAGCCTGGCGTGCTGCAGTCCATGGGGTCACAGAGAGTCAGACACGACTGAGCGTCTGAACAATAACAACAAAGTGGTTAGGTGTGTGGGTCAAAGAAAGAAAGGGAGGGGGAGAAAAAGAGGAGAGGCAGGAGAACTATCCTGACAATGTAAGTTTAAAGATTTTCAAAATAAAAGACTGAAGAGAAAAAAAATCTAGAAGATATTTACTAAAATGCTGATAAGACACTAATTACAAAATTGCAAGTAATCTTTAAAAATTTCTGTTCAACTGGATCTTCCTACAATAATCATGTATTATTTGTGTAATAATATGTTTTTAATAACCTTCTACTTTATGCTAAAAAAAAACACAAGTCATATTATAGAATGTCATTTGCGTATACTTACACATCCACAGGAATCTGGTCCCCCATTGAATAGGGAACAAGCCATCCTCACAATCTCTGCCTCTATCTTCCGGAGTCCGGGGAAGATGTCTGGATGCAGTGGATTACTCCATGCGAAATCTCCATAAGCCTACAGAGAAACGCAAGCACAAGTGGAGACGCTTACGTCATACAGGAAAAAGGATCAGGCAAACCATGTTAGATACAACAGGAACTGGGAAAACGGTAGGATACGTCCTCCGATCTAAAGAAGATTGAAGTGTTGTAGTGGAGGAGACAGGCATAAAAATTATTTTGACAAAGTGGTAACAGAGGAAGTATAAATGTGGTTAAAAGCACTGACTAAAAACACCCACCAGACCCAGTTTGAAATCTTAGCTTTATCTGTCACTTCTAGCTGTGTAATCTTAGGTAAATAACCTCACTGAGGCTGTTTCCCCATATGTTAACGAGGATAATCCCAGTACACAGCTGATGGGGTTCTAGCCGTAAGTAAGATAAGACACACGTAAAGCACACACACGCAAAGCACTTAGTAGAGTGTGTGGCACAACTATTTTCAGTGTGATAGCAGATCTGTGTATGTACATGAAGGTAAGGGGCCTCAAAGAGGGAGTAGCAAACATTCTGAGTGGTCTGGTGGTGTCTGTTGAGTGGAACCTTGAGCCGTGAATAGGAATTCATCATTAAGAACAGGTAGCAAGAACAAGGGAAAGGAAAACAACAAAGGAGCAAGGCACTCAGTAAACAGAAAAGGCAGCGGTTAGTGTTCATGTGGGAAAATCTGGCTCACGAAGGGACTGGCATTTTTGGTTGCATAAGCAGCTTAGGATTTGTCCTATAGACAATGGGAGTCACTGAAAGATTGTTAAGCACAGAAGTAAGGTCAGGGTATTATGTCAAAATACAGCTGAGCAAAACATGTAGTGTGTAGTAAGCTGTGCACAGTTTCATAGTTCTAATAATCAAACACAAAGACCTTAGAAAGCAACAGTCCAATGCCAATTTTGTATGACAAAGTGAGATTTAAAAAATAAATCTGATTAGAAATGGAAGAAGCTAAAGCAATTCTAAAGTCAACCAAAAAATATGAGAATTATATGAATTATAACTGAGACCACTGCTCATTCTCAGATTCTGTGATTTGAGACTCAGGAAATCATGACCAAGTTTCCATCCCTTATCTCTTCTGATCCAACAAAATATACCTTATCATTAATAATTGCAAATGATGGACTACCTTCCCTAGCAATCTGCTTTCTACACAAGGTGTCTATTAAGCCTGGAGACATAAATAACATCTTACTTTTTTACAGACTGAAGATGTCTTGGACAATGTTATGCATTTTTGTCTGTTGGGTAAGAGACACTGAACCTCTTTAGTTTTAACAATAAACTTTGCTTAAGTAATTTTTTTTTAAATTACAAGAATAAAGAGAAAAAGATGTGATCATCTAAACCAGCAGAGCCGCACACTCCTTCCAAGGACTGAGCACTTGCTCACCTTCACGAGGAGGTCGGTGAGCTCCTTCTCCCCACTATACACTGCTCCGGAGGCTTTCCCCTCTTGCCACAAGACATCTGCAGAGAAAAGGCAGACCACTGGGTCAGTAAGCAGGAGCCTTTGGGGAGACAGATTCTAAAGAAGAAACAGGGAGAAACTCCTCTGTGTACAAGAGTTGGAGCAGAACCTCCAAGGCGTCCTTACATTAAATCAAGAAAAAGAGCTTCAGTAAAGAGTGTCACAGCAAAATAAAGATGAAAGGTCAACCACTACCATCAACAACAGTGTGAAAAAGGTAGCAACAGCATCTAGGTACAATAGAGAGCGTCCACTAGTAACGTCGTCATCCCCAGCTGGCCTCTAACAGCAGAACCACTTCTTCTGTCTACACTCGTTTTCAGTTCTCTGTATGGCTCCGCTTGACCTTTTTCTGCAGTGGCTTCCACCTTCTCTCCCTTTCTAGCCAGTCAAAGGGAGTGTGGAAACTGCTATGGGCACAGTTAGCAGAAAGAGTAAGGCAAAGTGCAGAATTTCAGCACAGTATCACCAGAGCTGGAGTCAGGGAACTGAATCTCTGACTGGACAAACCATGGTGAGATGTGAGCCATCAGCATCGTCCTCAGACAAGCCTGGAAACCCATACAGAGTTAGCCACCTGCTTCCAGCAACATGTGCTGCAGCACTCAGCGTCAGCAGCACAGCCAACACTGGGAGAAGGACCAGAGGAAAGGTTCCTGACCGGGATGTGAGGTCCGACCTGCCACTATTCTCTGAGGTCCTCCCCCAGAAACACTCCCCAATACCAACAAATCCGTTCACGTGAGGGTCTCGGGTCCTTTAAGACAACATGCCTGTGCCCTACTGAAAGTGAGTGGTGAGAATTATAGAAGCACTCAAACTGAAAACTGCTGCCATGGTTCTGACAAAGCCAAGGTCCGCAGCTCCAGTGAGAGCAGAGACTGAGCAGTGACTATCCAGACAAACCCTCGTTCTCATGTGACCAGCAGCTCTGGCTTGTGGCCAAGCTAACTTTGTCCTCAGAGGGACTGGTTTGTGACAGGCACGTCTTCAGACCAGAGGTCACCTGCATTTCAAAAGTAGGGTGTGTGCTTTCATTTCCTGTTCTTTTACTGGAGCTGCAGAGTAATGGCAATGGACAGCGACTTAGAAATGGAAGGGAGGGAGACAGGAGGCAGCCAACCCAGCACTCATAATTGTAGACATCTTTAATCTACAGGTCTCAGAATGCTAATCCCTGTTTTATATCCTGTATCATTCCTGGACTGTATCTAGTTTTGTATCACCTGATCAAAAATATCATCAAAAATTCAACACATGTCAATTAGAACTTTTTAAATACAATATGGTACCCTGGATCCTAGAACAGGAGAAAGGACATTATAGAAACCCTGGTGAAATAGGAATTGAATCTGTGGTTTAGGTAACAGCACTGTACCAATGTTAATTTTTTTTTTAGTTTTGACAAATGTACCAAGCTTATTTTAGATGTTAACATCAGGAGAAGCTGAGTGAGAGGTTTGTGGGAAATCTCTGTATTATCTTTGCAGACTTTCTATAAATCTAAAATTATGCCAAATGAAAATGCCTATGTTTAATTTATTTGTAATATAATCCTAAGTTTGTAACAAACATGTTTGCATTAATAATAGTTAACATTTATTGAAATTTATTGAGTACCTATTATAAGCCAGGTATTATATGCTTATATGTATGACTGCATGTAATCGCTACAATTATCCTTTCAGGTAAGTACTACAATTACTATCCTCATTGTAGAGAGACAGATACAGAGGCATGGAGAAGTGAAGTAACTCACCTGAGGCCATCTTGTTAAGTGGCTGAACCAGATGTGAGTCAAGCCTGAGTCCATGGGCTGTACTCTTAACACTAGGCTGCTAAGTGCATTTATCCTTCCTACATGCATACATGTACATGTGTGGGCTTATTACACAAAACACCATTAACATTCTGAGAGAGAGAGAGAGATATATATATCATCTGTGTTGGTCTTTTGAGGATGAAATTATACTGACTTCTTATTTCTTCTGTGCCTCTATACAGATTCCATAATTTCTAAAATGAATCTCTATTTCAGTCTTACCACATATTTTGTCTTTCCAAAAAACAAATCTATTTTATTCAGGCTTAGAAAAGAAAATGGAACCAAGTTCCATCTTCTCTGAGATCTGCTTGCTTTATAGGTGAAGAATGAATCTAAATACAATTTTTAAAAGATGAAATTCAGCCTTTGAGACAGGAGGCGGGCCCTCCTGAACACAGAAGCACCAGGGATGAACTCTACTTAACCTCTATAAACATCCATGATGAGCGAGTGACCAGCCACAGGAAGAAGTAGGGAGCATGCATCTGCTGAGAAGCGTACCCTTCGAGCTGTATTCTTTGAGTTTCTCCAGAACGGCAGCCGGGCTCAGGCCTTGAGAGGGCAGGGCTTTCACGTAATCTTGGTCCACTTTCAGGAATGTCATGCTCTTGCTAATATCTTCCTTGGTCTTGTTCAACTTATCTTGGATCTCCAAAGGTAAGGAAGATAAAGTTAACAGGAGACAGGAGAATATAGTACTGAGAGTGAAGAACCAGTTACATCACCAAACAACCACTTGATGCTGGGCACTGCACAAGTGCTTGAGAACAAGGACGGTACTTTTTCTTAAAGAGGTACGTTGACATTTTGACCCCTTCACTGTTATCTCACCTGGACAACAGTCTCTTAAAGTCTGAAAAGTCAACTTTCTCTCGAAAGGTCAAAGATACACTCGGTTCCCCACCCCACCCCGTCCCTTTCCTTTGTCACGTTGCTATCACCAATGCTTTGCTTGGTTTGCATTTGCTGAAGTCAGCACTTCTCTGTGGGCAAGAGTCAGACCTTGTTCATGCCTTGACAGCAGCTACAATATATGCACCAAAGAAACCAAGGTAGAACCATGAACAGTAGCCAGAGAACAGGCCAAGCAGCAGTAAAACAGATTCCGGTGCTTGGGCAAGTGATGGGCCCCTTCACCAGGCACGCCCAGAACCACCAGGAACTGGAGGCCTTACCAGAATCCCCACACAGAAGAGTAAGACAGACGTGCTGGGAAGAGCCAGGGAGGCTGCCATCTGTCTCCTCACGTTGGAAGCTCACACTGCCCCATTCTCCAGTGCCAGGAAAGTGGTCCTTCTGCCACATAATTTATCAACTATGGTTATTTCGTTTCCATCCTCATCAGACATGTTCTTTCATTCCTTCACTTGGTAAACATTTGTTGAACTACACAGCAGTGATACACAGTGAACAAAACAAACTCAGGCAGTACACAGCTTAGGTGGGGCAGGGCTAAGTCCTGTCCTGAAGCTTATCTGTAAGCATCACAGTCAGAAAATCAAGGTAATGAAAAGTGCTAGGGTAAGAGGGGAGGGGAGGAACAGAGCAGATGGGAAGAATACAGCAGAGGCTGCCAGTGGTAATGAGAGACTCTTGGTTTGCAGATTTAGGGAAGGGTGGCTACACATTACGACTTGTGTGTGTCACAGTGACATGGTTTCAGCCCTATGTCTGCTAAAGTTTGATGTCTCATTCCCAACATTTAGGTTGTCTCATCTCTAGCAGTGGATGATTAGAATCCAAGACGGTCTTAGATGCGGCCCTCAAAAAAACCACAGGGAAAGCCCCTCCTTTAGAACATGTCTGTAACAGTCTATCAGGCAGGCACTGGCAGGAAGACCAGGGCACACTCCTGGACAATGCCAGGGCAGCATGTGATGGACATGAAGATATTTTTTAGATTTAAATAAAGAACTGTGCTGCATAAATGTAACCAGAACTATGAAAGCTGGGCTTCCATGCACAGATGATGCTACTGTAATAAAACAGACAAAAATGACCATGAGAGGCATATGAGAAAGCACAGCAAGCACTTCCTCAAATCATCTCATCAATTCTTGCCTCAGAAGCTCCACTGCATTTTGATTTCTTCACAGCATTTATCTCAAAGGGAAATTCGTATGCATTTGCTTCCTTATTCATTTTCTGTCTTTCCTTAGTACTGAAATGTAGATTCCATGTGGGAAGGGCATGGCCTCCCAAGTGGTCCTACACTATGTCCCCAGCACCCAGAATGGTACCTACGCTGAGCAGATGCTCAATGAATGAGGAGGGACACACACACTCGCTCAAAACGAGTAACTTTTGTCTCTGCACCTCAACATCTGCATCTGAAAGTTGAAAGGTGATTATACATTTTCTAAGTACCTTCCAATGCTGTTGTATTTACTGAGTAACAAAATTGAATAGTAACTTCCAATGCTGTTATCATATAAATTTAATGGGTTCTGGAACCCCAGCATTCATTTGTATCAAAATTAGAAATGGAAGGAGCAAAGTGTAAGGAATAAGGGCAGGGGAAAAATACAGGAAATGATAAGGGGAAACACTCTTCTCCCTTGTAATCAGCCTGTCCTCTGTATCCTTCTTCTCCCCTGCTCTTTGTTCTCTAAGGACTACAGCAGATTGATTTTAGGGCTTAATATGATTAAGGGTCAAATAAAAGCCCTCATTTCTCTCCTTCTCCAGCCGTTACTACTTCCACTTCCCCACAGGAAATGAACCTAAAAATACAAAGTTCTGGGAGAGTTCACACAGTGGTCTGAATGAACATCAGTCAAAGGCTGGAAGTAACTGCCGTCTTTTCTGATTTGGCCAGGCAAGGGGGAAAGGAACTGAAAGCCAAAAAAGAAAGAAAGCTTGCAGGAAAGCTGAGGGGGAAGGTGGGAGGCAGGGGAGATGACGCCATCAGGGTCGTGTGCCTTCGTTAGAACCCGCAGAGGGGCCTGCCCTATTTGTCTTCATCTGTGATAAAGAACCCGTGGGAAGGCAGAGGTGACTGTCTCATCCTGAGCATGGGTGAGGTCAGAGAGGAGCCAGTGAAGGGAGCAGACTAGACTACAGATACGAACAAAGAGCAAGAGAACAGCTCTGCTCTCTAAGTTTCTGAACCTGGGATCAGCAAACTACAGGCCTAATCAAACTACAGGCCGAGTGTGGACTGTGGCTGTGAAGAGATTCTTGCTGCAACACAGGCCCACTCCTCCACCCATTGTTCTACTGCTGCTTTCCCTCCACAGGGACAGAGCTGAAAAGCTGACAGATGTGGCGTGGCCTGCCACGCCTAAAACGCTTCATATCCAGCCTGTTACAGAGAAAGCCTGCCAACCCTGAACCATGTAAGCACTCAATCCCTGCTAAGTATCTAAATTCAGCTCAGCCAAATATTGCTCTGCTTCCCTCGTAGCTTAGTTGGTAAAGAATCTGCCTGCAATGCAAGAGACCGGGGTTGGATTCCTGGGTCGGGAAGATCCCCTGGAGAAGGAACTGGCAACCCACTCCGGCATTCTTGCCTAGAGAATCCCCATGGACAGAGGAGCCTGGCAGGCTACAGTCCATGGGGTCGCAAGAGTTGGACACGACTCAGCGCCTAAACTACCACCACCAAATACTGTTCCAAAGCTTCCTGTCACTTCTGTCGGGTTGTCTAATTTCAAATTTTTCCTGAACAGACATCTCCTTTCTCCTCTGGTCAAATATGGTGGAGAAAGTGTCGTCACGCTTCTCACTTGTGGCACTTCCGGCGTTGAGTCTGATGGGTCTCCGCTGTGTGGCCTGTCCTGCGACTGGAGGATGTTTAGCAGCATCCCTCGCCCCTGTCCGCTCAGTGCCCAGAGGACTCACCTCTGGGTGATGAGAGGTGAGTCATTTGATGTGATCAAATGTTTCTTGGAGATGGGGGACAAAACGCACCCAATCCCCCTTGAACTCCTAGTTTTAGTAAATAGAAAGAGGTGTGATGAACATGGGGGAGGAAAGCAGTAGGGAAAAGTGAAATGACTCTGCTTACCTTACGACCAATGATAGGCATCTTCCGGATAAGCTTAAAACATCTCTTCTTAAACCTTGACCATAAACCTAAAAGAAACAAATGGTTCTATTGAAATTCCCATGGATTATGACCTGATAGTCATAATGTATGAACTATTGAATATTCAGCATGTCCTCTGTAATCACACTTGCCTTCAGATTACAAAGGTAAGTTTCTTAAAACAAAAAAACAACTTTTAATTTTTGAACAAGTAATATAACATGGTTCAAAAAAATAAACACACACACACACTCTCATCTATCCCCCAGACCCTCATCCTACCCCCAGCTTAGTACAACTACTACTAGTTTCTAGATACCCTTCCAGAGTTTCTGTATGCATATACAAGCAAGAGGGAAGACTTGTTCTTGTCTTGTCTCTTTTACACAAAAGGTAGCATACTCCAGCACTGCACGAGACCTGTTCTACTCAGCAGCAGTCTTTTACAGACCGGTGCTCCCTAATGCAATCTTACAACTGTAGAGTATTCCATTAGATGGACGTACCTTAGTTTATTTAACCTGCCCTTTCCTGATGGAAACTTAGGTTGTTTCTGATGTCTGCTGTTACAAACCACGCTGAAATGGCTCAGCCTTGTAACACATGCTGTACTGCATGAGAGCATATCTGCAGGATAAGTTCCCAGAAACACAACTGCTGGGCCAAGCATACCGCAGACTTCCTTACCTTCCCAAGGTTGCCAGGCGCCCAACACTTCTCTCCCCTGCCTCAAAATAAATGACCAACCCATGCATCTTCTCAGAATCTGTGCTCTAGTCTCTCATTCAACACATATCCCAACAACATTTTCTGGACCTAGAAAGGCTTTCAGATATCATGGACACCAATCAGACTTCATTCTGTTGGGCATAGGACAAATCTGAAATCCTGATCCTGTAAATTACAATTATTATAAATACATGGCATCTAAATACACAGTCATGCCTTTTAATGAATTCACGTTCAGTGTATCTCAACTGACTCCAACAGCAAGATTTTGAGGCTGGCATAGAAGGCACTACCTACTGTCCAAGGGCAGCTAAGGATCAAAGCATTAATAACTTGCTCAAGGCCGAGGATCATATCAGTGATGGGGCAAGGATTTAAATGAAGTCTCTGTGTTTCTAGTCCTAGACTCCTAGGACTCTATACTGCTTCACATGCACAACAGAATTTTCGGTTATCTCAAATGAGTTTCAAAGGAATCTAGACCTATGCTTTCTGCAAGGATACAAGGCATGAACTGAATGAACTTTGCTGCTTTCCTAGGAGATATGGGGATTCCAATTTCCTTGCCCAAAAGCAGCTTTCAACAACCAAAGAAGGTGTCTCCACCACCTACGGGTATTTATTAAATGGTGCTATGCATCTTTACTAGTAGTGTTTGCCTAGGGTGCATCCGTAAGTGCCTAGCACTGAGGTTGACACTCTATAAATGTCTGGGACAAAAGCAGGTATCTAAGACACAGGCTGACTAAGACAAAGGGCTGAAACCAGTTACTTTTTGCTTAAATTTTAGAGTATTTTGTTTCAGTCCTGAAATCTTATGGTACACAGAATACTGTATTCTCTTCTCATTTACAGCATTTCTACATTATTAAAAATTCTTCCAAAGTGTATTTTTAAATGTCACCACAACAATCCATCAAACGAGCAGCATTTAGTGTTAGATGGTTCAGCTGCTTGTTATTTGATTATTTCTAACAGTGTTAAAGCTGTAAAGATTCAGAACTACTCCCTATTTTAATGGATAAAGCAATTAATTAATGAGGTAGAAAGAAGTCTAAAAATCAGCAAGCTGAATCAGGTGTCTGAAAGTACATTCATGTGACTGGGAGGAGGAGAACACATAATTTTGTGAAACCTGTGAGATAACACGGTACAGAGTAAAAAGAACAGAATACAGATCAGACAAAGAGAAATTAAGAATGAAAAGACCATGTGGTCGAGACCTAAAAAGAGTATCTCCAAAGTAAAAACCAAGAACTGGGAGAGTGGGACTAACAGAAGGTGCACCACTGTGCACAGAATAGGCAACTAGTGAGAACCGACTGTGCAGCTCAGGGAGCTCCAGCACGGTGCTCTGTGTGACCCAAATGGAAAGGAAATCAGACAGACATGCATACGGACAGCTGATTCACTCTGCTGTACAGCAGCAAGTAACACAACAGTGCAAAGCAACTACACTGCAGTAAGAGTTAATTCTTTAGAACAGTAAAAACCCCCAGAGGTCCAGAAAGAAAAGTAACGAGAATGTTTTAAGGTAATCAAATAGGAAATGCCAGTGTGACAACAACAGTGCATGGCTCTTTTTAGTTTACAAATCCCTTCACACCAGTGATGCCACTCAAGCCTCACAGCACTCTCTGACTGGGTAAAGCAGTATAAGTATGCCCATTTCACTGCGAGGAAGCAGGCTAACAGGCTTAAGGGCACTGCCCAAGGTGCCATGGCTAGAAACCTCCTCCAACCACAGAACTCTGATGTCTACTGATGAACTACAGACAATCCCACAGGTAAAACCAACATCAGTGAGGAAGGATGTGAGCTGATAACCACAGAGAAGTAGAAGAGAGATCACGCCTTAGAAGACTGCCAACCCTGCCCTACCCTCCTGCCGTGTCCAGTTCTTATCTACCTGTGTCCATGCTGTGTTCCACAATTACCCTCTCTCCCTCAGAAGGGTACGCAGAATTTGAAGATCAGCAAAATTTTTCACTAGTCAGACTTTAGACTCCTCTAGGGCAATACACCAAAAGGAACTTGATGCTCACTAATACACAGAACACTTCTACGTGAGCAAGGTGCTAAAAAAATTGGCAATTCTATCAAAATTTCCTGATCTCTGGAGGAAAGACATTTCTATCCTTGTCTAAAGTTCAAGTTGGAAGTTATAAAATAAAAAGTGTGTTGTGTATTTAAGCAATATGAAATTGCCAATATTCAGCAATTTTCAACCTACGAAATTAATTTTGTATAATTCAGATATAGAAAGAGATGGGTGCATGCATGATCAGTTGCTCAGGCATGTCCAACTATTTGCAACCCCATGGACTGTAGCCTGCAGGCTTTTCTGTCTGTGGAATTTTCTAGGCAAGAATACTGGAGCAGGTTGCCATTTCCTACTCCAGAAGATCTTCCCAACCCAGGGATTGAACCTGCATCTCCTGTGTCTTCTGTATTGGCAGGCAGATTCTTTACCACTGAGCCACCTGGGAAGCCATAGACAGACATACAGATACATAAACAGTGGCTATCTCTAGGTAACAAGATTTCAATTTTATTCTTATGGTTTACCATATTGCCTGATTTCATACAATGAAAATGTACTGCTTTTATAGTAAGAAAAAATGTTACTAAAAACCATGCAATGGCTTGGAGTTCACGAAGATTTAGATGGCACACACCATTAACACACTGCTAGTGTTAGTTTTCTCATGGCATGCTCAGAGCTGGCACACTCGTTTCTGAACACTAAAGGCAGGTAGGTAAGTTCCAGGACCTCAGATGGCTGAGCTGCTACTATGGGTTAAACAAACTGGACACGGGCACTGTGGGCTGCACAACGGAAAATACAAGTAAATACCTAAAGCTAATACCCAGCATATTGAAGAAATATAAACCTCAAGGTCTCTGACCTTGACTCCGGTCTGACCAAGGTCTCTGACCAAGACCAAGTAAATAGTTTCTCTAACAGGAAGACATGCTTATGATAGTGAGTAAGTAAATCTGTAGTTCAGATTTACAAATGCGCCACTTTAAAAGGAAAAGCACACAGAACAGTGAATGCCAGGAGCTGAGGAGAGAAAGTAGTGGGAAGTTCAAGTTTCATGGGCACAGAGCCTAAAATTATGAGAAAGGTGGTGGTGATGGCTCCCTAACAATGTAAGTGTTCTTAATGTCACAACTTTCCACTTAAAAATGGGTAAAATGATACATTTTATGTTCTATATATTTCATCACAACAAAAAAAGCAAGAACTGCTACTCCTTAGAACCCTCTGGAATCAGACAGAATGGTGGGCGGCACTGAATCAAATGCTTCCCAGGAAAGGAATAAGCCTGAGCAGAAGGACAAGGGTTGCGTCTGTTTCCAAACCATGGAGCAGATGAAGCACAAGGGTTAGTCTGTCTAACCTGTCATGAATTTGTGAGAAAGTTTTGCAAGCACTAGGAGCAGAGACTGAGGACATTTCACCTCTACTTTAATTAAGCGCAATGCTAACTCTGCTATAACTTGGCAATGTGGCACAGTGTTACCGGATGGCTGGCTAGTCATCATGGTAAAGGGATAAAACAGAATCTGGCCTCTAAGCTGACTTTCCTAGGGGAAGAAGAAAAAAAGCAGAAAAAAATATCAGTTGAAGAGCCTCTTCAAATAGATGTTATCAGGGAAGCAAACAGTTAATGGAAATTTTAAACAGATGGGAAATGATAAGGAAGTCTCATCAATGTTTCTAACTCAGATACCCTACTGTGGGTGAGGAAGGGGTGCAGGGGCGTGTACGGAACACCCATCACCTCTCCTACTGCTGACTTACCCAACCCAGCCCACAGGGGAAGAATTCGTAAGGAGCTCACACACAACCAGGTGGTAGGCGGGTGGAGGGGGTGGTGCAGGGAAAGTGAGCAGGGTCTTAGGAAGATGAAGATGAAGATGGACAAACTGATCACTACAAACTTCTCAGTTTCCACACTCCCTGAGGAGTGGCCTTCTCTTCCCATCAGTCTGGCTGCCGGAGTCCCTGCACAGGAAGTTCAAAGGGTACTGTCTCCTGACAGCAGAGGTTCAATTCTAAGAGGACAGGGACCCTGTATTACTTGTACTGTAGAGATAGCCCTCGAAGAAGGCAATGGCACCCTGGAGTACTGGAGTACTCTTGCCTGGAAAATCCCATGGATGGAGGAGCCTGGTAGGCTGCAGTCCATGGGGTCGCTAGAGTTAGACACGACTGAGCAACTTCACTTTCACTTTTCACTTTCATGCATTGGAGAAGGAAATGGCAACCCACTCCAGTGTTCTTGCCTGGAGAATCCCATGGACGGGGGAGCCTGGTGGGCTGCCATCTATGGGGTCACACAGAGTCGGACACAACTGAAGTGACTTAGCAGCAGCAGAGATATCTCTAGAGCATGGCAGTGCCTGACACACAGCAGACATTCCCATGGTCGCTGCATGGGTGCTGTTCTAATTTCACATAATCTTTATTGAAAAAAAAGCCTACAATGAAAGCAATAAATCCATGCTTGGAGAACTCTGGGTGACACAATTATGTTCTAGGCAAGAAAGTAAAAGTGAAGAGGGTTTGAGCCACACTCTGGATCCTTATGATGACTAATCTCTCAGGGGTTTTAATGTAAATTGCAAATCCAGAAAAATCAACATAAACAGTTACAGTCACACAAGAGTCCTATTAAAACGTTACCAGTCAGAAGGCAATGCCCTTTCTATCTAAATAGATTTTAAAAATCAGAACCAAACCAACCAGGCAAGAGGTTAGCCCAATCCGTTCGCCCCGAGTTCCAAAGCTGGGGTTCACTCCACTGTACCTTTACAGAGGGGGCAGTATACTCACTCTCTGGCTGGAAGACAAACTCATACACCCAGACTATCAGCAGAGTCCACACGACACTCCACACAATCAGCTGCCAGGGCTCGTACTTGGTACAGTGCCCATTCACGTAGTTCTTGGCCTTTGTGGAATATACTTCCAAAATCTCAAAGTAGGGCTCAAAGGCCTTCTAGAAATACAAAAGAAAAAAAATATTACTTTCAGAGAGAGAAAGGAAGTCTGTTCTTAGTTTGTTTTTCAACCTTATGTTTTCAAGGGCAAGGCCATTCATGATGTGGCCCTACCCCAGCAGTAATCTTATCATCCTCTGAAGTCCGCAAAGCTTCTGCTCCAGGAACTGCAGCGGACACTGCCCCTTAACAGACACATGGACTTTGACAAAGTTTTTGATCCTCTGTCTGTAAAATAAAAGGTTAGGCTGGGTCATCATTTCAGTCTAAAACTTCTGGAAGACTGCAGGATTTACTGTCCTACTGTCTTCTTTGTTGGCTGCACCGGGTCGCTGCAGGGGCACAGGCTTTCTCCAGCTGTGGCACATG
Organism: Bos grunniens; assembly: GCF_055505025.1. Taxonomy (NCBI): domain Eukaryota; kingdom Metazoa; phylum Chordata; class Mammalia; order Artiodactyla; family Bovidae; genus Bos; species Bos grunniens. The sequence goes on from NC_141192.1 coordinate 19,226,542, forward strand.
GTCTTAACTGCCCCACGGCACGTGGTATCTTAGTTCCCCGACTAGGGATCGAACCCACATTCCCTGCATAGGAAGTGGATGCTTAACCCCTGGACCACCAGGGAAGTACCCATCCCATTATCTTAACTCAAACTAATCCTCTCAATATCTTTCTCTTCTTCTCTTCTTTATTTGAATCTTTCCCGTTCTTTAACCCAAAAGGCAAACAGACAATTCACTGGAAAAGTCCCCAATGCTGGGAAAGATTGAGGGCAGAAGAAGAGGACATCAGAGGATGAGATGGCTGGATGGCATCACCAATGAACATGAACCTGGGCAAACTCCAGGAGATGGTGAAGAACAGGAAGGCCTGACATGCTGCAGTCCATGGGGTCGCAAGGAGTCAGACACGACTGGGCAACTGAGCAACAACAACACAACCCGAAAGGCAGCAGACTGTTTCTGTAAAAGGCCACAGGCTAAATATTTTAGGTACTACAGGCCAAACAGTTTGTGTCACAACTACTCAGCTCTGCAACCACAGCAAACGCAGCCACAAAACAGAGGGTGAAGACTTGAAGGGAGCCGTGTTCCAACAAAATTTAATTCCAGATGCTAAAACTTGAATTTCATGTAATTTCACAATCACAAAATACCTTTTTTATAAAAACAGTTGCAAAATTAAAGTATCATTCTTAGCTCACAGGCTATACAAAAACAGGCAGCAGGCAAGGTTTGGCCCATAGGCCATAGTCCACCCATCTCTGCTCTAAGGTCCCATTTGACAAAAACTCTTAAGGCAAGGAACTGTATCTTATGACATGAATCATTCACAACAGCTAGCACTAGCAAGAAAAAAAAACCCTCTCCTCTGAAAAGTCACCAGAATACCCAACTCATGAGAGTAAATTCACTCGTGCCTCAACACAGAGCTTATGACAATGTGCCATGCAGTCGACTCATGATCTTCATCTCCCTGCATGGTTGGGGACCTGAAGATTGACCAGATCCCAGCCATATTCACAAGCCCCCCAAGTGCCCCAGACAAATTAAGTTCATCTTTAGTTTGCCATTCATTCCCTTCCTCAACATTTATGAAGCTTCTCCAGTGTTTAAGACATTAAGCTGGGGGAACATCAAGGTAAACAGTGTAGCTTCTTGCCCTTACAGAGCTTAGAATCTAATGAGAGAGGCCATACATACACACGCAGACACACATGGGCACATGCATAAATAAATGAGTAATCAGAACTACTCAGGATAAACACTATAAGAAGGATGCTAAGACAGATCACTAAGGAAGCCCTACCTCTCTCTACCTGTGGGGAGATGGGGAAGACAAGACAGAGGATAAAATCTATAGAATGACCAAATAAAAGTCTCTAGGCAGAAAAAACAAAAACTCATACCCAGAAGACAGAATAATAGCGGCAAATGCATCAGGGAGCCTGGGAATGGCAAAAAGCCCTGTGCAGTAAGAGCACACACAAGATGAGGGCAAAGACCGGACTCTGTCTTCTCCAGAATTCATCCTCAGCACCCAGCATGGCGCCTGGCAGACAGGCTGTATCGAACAAAGGCTGGGACAGTGGCTGACAGAGACCAGGTAAATGAGGGAACACATCAAGTTACAAGCGAACCGAGGCTAGGAGGAGAACACTAGGTCCGGATTTAAAATGATCTTAAAAAAAAAAAAAAAAAAAGCACAGATGGAAGCATAAATTGACAGGTACTTTTGTAAGTGATTTGTCAGTATCTATTAACATTTTACGGAGAAGGCAATGGCACCCCACTCCAGTACTCTTGCCTGGAAAATCCCATGGGAGGAGCCTGATAGGCTACAGTCCATGGGGTCGCTTAGAGTCGGACACGACTGAGCAGCTTCACTTTCACTTTTCACTTTCATGCATTGGAGAAGGAAATGGCACCCCACTCCAGGGTTCTTGCCTGGAGAATCCCAGGGACAGGGGATCCTGCTGGGCTGCCATCCTTGGGGTCGCACAGAGTCGGACACGACTGAAGTGACTTAGCAGCAGCAGCAGCAGCAGCAGCATTAACATTTTAAATGTACATTCATTTTGACTCAGTAATTCCAATTTTGGTATCTACCTGTTTGTATCTATGTGCATGTTCAAGGACATACACTTTGTGACAGCAAAAGAAAAAAATATAAACAAACATAAACATCTACTGATAGAGAAACAGTTAAATAAACTATAATATATACATTTTATATATCCATACTTAGCAGCATTAAAAAGACAGATTTAAATGAACCACAATGAGAAATTTCCAGAACACGGTGTAGAGTTTAAGAAAAAAGCAAACTGAAGAACAATTAAAAACAAAACAAAATGCATGGGTTATTAATCAAGAGAGCAATTTTTTTCTAAGATAACTTCATGGGAAAGGAATAGAAACAGGACAGGGATTATAGAGACAAAAAATTTTAGTTAAGAGGATTGTTGAAATAGTCCAAAACAGAAATAAACTGGGTTTGACAAGAGCTATATATCAGGGCCAAAAAAACAGCACAATTTGAAAAACAATTTTAGAAGTAGAACAAACAGGGTTTAGTAACTTATCAGACATAGGAAGTATGGAGCGGGAAGCATACAGATAATTCCAGATTCTCAAATTCTCGTTTGAGAGACTGGGTAAGCAGTGACAGCATTAACTGCGGTAGACAAGAAGAGGGGAGGGAGGGAAGCTGAAGATGGAGGAGGAGATTGTGAAAAAAGACAATGCTGCTGCTTTACATTCCTGTTGGCAATCTACATGCCATGTTCTAGCAGTAGCATGAAAGCTTAGGAGGAGGGTGGATGGCTCAACTAATGTTTGCTGAAAACATTTGTGCCCTTACCAATTAGGCTGTGGCATACAGTAATTAGCACTGGGCAATTCCTGGGTCCCCAGAGGGCTATCCATAGAAACACAGCTTATTTGCAACCCCCTCCCCACAGTTCTTGGTGGTCATTCCCTAGAGCACACTGTTGCTATCAACAATCAATGCTGCACAGCAGTGGCAGTGCCGGCTGAGACCTGAGAAAGAGCAGAGGAGTCTACCATCATCGAAGGTATGTCATAATTTCGATTATTACAGAGCATCTTCTAGTGTTAAAGCTGTGATAAAACCAAATGGTTAAAAGTGTGCATGAACGGGACGATGGGAGAACCATCATTCCAGCTTTGCAGATCAGTTTTCCCTCTGGTGATTCTAGCTCCTAGTTCACCCATAAAATAAGAGGTTACCAATGTCAGAAGATAACTGGATGTTATCATAGCACTGACTGAACAAAAAAGTAACATACTAGTATTAGGCAAAGGGCAAAGGATCAGCAAATGCTGACTATTAATAATTCCATTGTTAAAAGCCTATTAAAATACAAAGGCATTCCTTGCTAACGTTTACAAAATTATATTCAGCAGAAGTATATTTTCTTTGTAATTGCTCTGAGAAGATAATGGGAATCCGTGAATTTGAAGTCTTTGACTACATCTCCTTAAGCACAAAGAAACACCTTTTAAGGAGATGTATTTCTGTATTCTCTTATTCCAATGATAGAATGCTACTGTACTTGGACGGGTCCTAGCAAGTTTTCTGAATAGGTAACTAGTTGGTCACAGAAATTACACCTCCTGGCCTCACTCCAGGGTCCTTTTAGGTCACCACAAACAACCTAGGCTCAGTCCTCAACGAAGAAGCACCTCACAACACTGGCGGCTCACGGCGTGACAGGGCTGTGCGGTAATGTTTGCTATCTCCTTGGATAGCAAACGGGAGGCCGCAGTTCCTCGGGGCCTTGCAAACAACACCAACCCTAGGCTGGATTCTGACGCAATAAGCCAGCCCTGGGGAAGCATGCAATCTAAATGCTGAAGAGAGCTTTAGAGACCAAACCCACGTTTTCATTTTATAGAGGCCCTTACGTGGAACGGGGTGCCTAAGCTCATCCGGATGGGCTTGCGTTAAAGCAGAGACTAGGAACCCACGCCTCCCGACAGTACCCAGTACTCTTTCCAGCCCTCATTCTCAGCGGCACAGGCAGAGGAGTACTAAACACATCACAATCCAGCGCCATTCCCAGAATTTTCTTTCTATACTCTATGCTCTGGGTAGAATATACCTTGGATATATGGTAACATACAACTACAGAGGCTTCTATTTATTCCAACTTAATCTCTACACTGTGTCTCTGGAAACAGAAGAGCTATGAATGGTCATCTACGAAGGCCACTAGCTTATTGTACAACTCCAGGCAAACTACTTCACCTGTCTGGGCCTCTATTTCTGTACCCAGAAGGGACACAGAACATTCACTGAATAGTGTCTGTGTGTGTGTCTGTGGGGTGGGTGTGGGTGTGGTCTATTACGCAAGGATCTTCTTGGTATTGGTGAAACTTGCACCAAAAAGCATTCTCTTCTTCATACTTTGTTAGAAAACTGAAAATGTATTCTTGTAGGAAAAAACAAAACACTTTGCCCAATGAATGTATATAAAATGAAAGTAAGGAATACCATAAATCTTTTAAAAGTATATTAAAGGAAAAAAGATCAACTTTAGTGTGAAGATTCAAACATTAAGCACTTTAAGAAGCTATCAAATAATGATAAAAGTAACCAGACTTCCTCTTTCTCTCTTTATCCCATTTCCAATCTAAAGGTTTATTCAATAATCCTAATCATTATTAAACAAAAGGCAACCGCTGGAGTGTCTGGGAGCTTGGTAGCATTCTAATACTGAGCTCTTTCACCCCCTGTGTCATTTCAAGGGTGCAAGCAGTCTACAAAGCTAGTAAATTTAGGGCCTGTTGCTTTTTAGACTGAGTTTCAAACTTTCCCAATGCAGTTCCACAGAAATGTATTTTACAACACAAACTCACATATATAGCAACAGAAGATATAAAAACAAAACAAAAATTTCCAAAATACTTTATACTTTATTACTAGTGACAGACTTACATTTCTTTTCTATTTCTTCCTTCTTTTTAAAGGTTTGGCCCACTGAATTGATTCTACATCCCTCTAAATGGATCATGACCTTCAGGTTTAAAACCAGTGTCTTAGAGTGATTTCCCTCCTGGCTTCCTTAAATTCAGAACGTGACTGTGTAACAGCACAGGAATTAACACTAAGGTTCCACTCAACACAATCTCAGTGCTTTTTATACTTAGGGTTTATTTTCTTAACATTTTCACGAGGCCAGGACTATGATGTGACAGAGTCCATCTAAGTCCAGGAAACTCAGAATTCTTGCATCACAAATTACTTTCCTATCAGCACGGACCTACAGATCTCCCCAATGATATTAACCATTTTCAGTCCTTGAATCCCTTCAAGAGAACATGACTCTGTAAGCAAACTTTGCATAATGGCACCATCCACATCTTCTTTCCCCCTCTCCCCTCCAAAAACCTTCTTTGAGAAACAGTACTGCACCTAATCAACTTCCTAATTATGCAGTGATATTTTTTCCCCATTAAATTTCTTAATTAACAACTTAGACCAGAAGAAGCATTCTAAAAATTACTATCACTCAAAGAAGGTATTTCCAGACCCACAAGGGATGATGCTTCTTTCCTTAATAATAACCATCCTTTCCATTACAGGGAAAGGATGGTTATTATTACTTCTAACCAGTAGAAGGCACCAAAATCATCCAAGGAGCTTTTCTCAGAATAATCCACCCTGCAGGACTGTACGGACAGAGTGGAGCCCAGAAATACATATTTTGGAAAATGTCCCCCAGGTGACAGTGACATCCTCACTTGGTTAGGAACCCTTTCTCTACACCATAACATGGCCCCTTCTCTCCTCATCCCCTACTTTGATAAAAGAAATACTCAGTAATTGAGTTAATATATTACTGTGCTTAGTCGCTCAGTTGTGTCCGACTCTTGGCAACCCCATGGACTGTAGCCCACCAGACTCCTCTGTCCATGGGGTTCTCCAGGCAAGAATACTGGAGTGGGTTGCCATTTCCTTCTCCAGAACATATTACTAGATGGGGGTAAGAGACATCCACCAAGCTTAACTGGAAGTGTTAAAGCTGGGGCCCCGCCACATCAATTCACTGCTCATGGCTAATATTTATTCTTTGGTGAGATACTAATGATCTAATCTAATCTAATTATAGATACTAATAATCAAAATCCTCTAGTAAAAGTGCACAACTCAACACTCAATAGTCTTTCCACAAGATCCCGAAGTCTGAGCTTTAAAGCAGGAATGGGCTGTTGAGGAAAAGAAAAACCTGTTTTACCCAGTCCACCCACTGTCTTAATGTCTTAAAAGCAAATCATACTCTAATGACTGAGACTGCAATAAGGGCATGAAATTAAAATAGAGAAGAAAGCCAAAGAGTTAAGAGCTTATTCTTACTTTACTTCTACTCTAAAAATAGGAGGAAAAAAGTTAACTGAATCTGATTCTCCTTCAGATTACATTCTGCAAAACTTCAAAGTATAAAGTAAACAGGTAAGAAAACACTATTGTCTTTAGAGCCTCAAAAGGCATTAAAGTTTATCAGCAAAAACAGATCACAAGCCCAAAGGGAAACCTCCCTTGAGTCATTAAAGAAATTGAGCAATAAACCAAACAGCTATTCCAACCAACCAAGGGTAACTGTGTGATACAGGAACGTTTGAAGGCAATGAGTCATCATTTCTTAGGAGGTAAAAAGCAAACCATATACTTCCCCCAAAATTCCGCTATGTAAGTCAAATGATCCAGTATCTGAGAAGTTCGTCTCAAAACGCTTAACTGTCCACACTTTCCCTTCCAGTCAGGCCTCAACAGTCAGATATACATTCTCAGTACTAGTTCACAGGCCTGACAAGACTGACTGCTCTACACTTAACACTAGATTATTTGGGCAAAGCACCTCAACCATCACTGGAACACAATCTTGGCCTCTGAGAGGAGACAGCCATGCAATGTAACACAGTTGTTAAGAGTGCATTCACAGAAAATTCAAGTTCCTAAAAGCTGGCAGCCCCAAAGACTACCAAATGGTTGTTGAAAACTTTTTATTAATTTAGGTCAGGAGCAGGCATCCAGTGAAGACAGATGCTGATTCTGTCAACTGTTAACTCTGAGCACCGCTCTTCTAAAATACATCAAAAAAGACATTATGGGGAGCTTCAACCTAGCAGAGAATACTGAAATACACAAAACTAAGTTCAACAAGCAAAAGGTACAGACTGAGGGATACAGTTCGTGCTCAGTCACTCAGTCATGTCCAACTCTTTTCAACCCCACGGACTGTAGTCCTTCACTCTCCTCTGTCCATGGGATTTTCCAGGTAAGAACACTGGAGCAGGTTGCCATTTCTTTCTCCAGAGGATCTTCCTGACCCAGGGATCGAACTGGCATCTCCCATGTCTTTTGTATTGGCAAGCAGATTCTTTACCACTGAGCCACCAGCGTTTTCTTGGTAAATATGACCTCAGGCCGAGGGAAGTACGGAAGTAGGGCAGATGTTGAGGGAAAGCACTCCGCAAATTTGAGCACATAATGTTGCCAAATCTGCAATGAACTCCCAGAGTCTCTTACAGTCAGTAGCTAAATGACTTACTGTGCACGTGTACACAAAGTTACCTGTCAAAGTGCAAAAGAAGTTCATCATCCTCTTAAGACCAGAAAGGACCCCTTGGATAATAAGCAAGGTCTAGTAGGAACAGTAGAAGAGGACAACAGAGGATGAGATGGCTGGATGGCATCACCGACTCGATGGACATGGGTTTGGGTGGACTCTGGGAGTTGGTGAAGGACAGGGAGGCCTGGCGTGCTGCGGTTCATGTGGTCACAAAGAGTCGGACACGACTGAGCAACTGAACTGAACTGAGTGGGAATAATCCCACATTCTTCACACAAAAAGGAGAATTCTTGACTTCCCTGAGCAACTGCGGAAGAAGTCAGTCATCTAGGTTTCTCCCTTCCCGTACTTCTTTTACTAATAGGATTATCCACCTACCTTTGTCAAGAGTTAAGACAGCTAGACTTTCCAAATTATAACTAGTTACAGAAATCCCCTCCCTTCAATAACAGTCACGCAGCTATTAGAAATGAGAAATACTGAACACATGCCCAAAAGTGTGACCTAAGTAAACCGCAAGGGCTACTTCTCTGGAACTTTCTAACAAGTAACACTGTTCAAAAAAATTACTAGAGACTTATCCCTGGGTCTCTGATCCTCAACAGATACAAACACTTTTAGAATGTCTGCTTTCAAAATCTAGTCATGAAGGAGCTACTTTTTAAAACTGAAGACTTTAAATTTAAAATGAATACTTGGAAGACTTTCAGACTTTTTGGATAATCTGTTCAAAGTGTAGGAGAAAATGTGTGCTTCCAATGAAAAAGTATATACTGTCAAGGACACCCCTCTGAATTATTGGATTCTGATTATATGTAAGTTGTTTTACAGGTTTGGGCTTTGCAGGTGGCTCACTGGTAAAGAGACACAGGTTTGATCCCTGGGTCGGGAAGATCCCTTGGAGGAGGGCATGGCAACCCACTCCAGTATCCTTGCCTGGAGAATCCCAAGGACAGAGGAGCCTGGTGGGCTACAGTCCATACAGTTACAAAGAGTCAGACATGTACAAGCTGTAGATAAGATAGTAATGCAGACTCCTCTTAATCTATATCTCATGACCAGCGAAGGCTCAATGGCCTCCCTTCTCCACTACGGAAGAAACTGTTTTGACTCTATTTGCATATTCATTTTAATACTCCTGAACTACAAATGTATTGGTTCGTTGGACTTCTCTTTTGAACACTGTAAGTAAGATAAAAGTGTGTATTCATTTCATACCTGTATGAGTGTCACAACTTTACCTTCTGGGGGAAATTATCTTTTAACAAAAGCTAAATGTTCTCAGTCCCCTATGCTCCCCCATCAAAAAATGCTTTGGAATATAAAATCTCGCAGATAATTACAAAGGGTTCAGGGCATCCTAAAGGCCAAGTCCCTGGGGTCATATTCCTCAGGTTAATAACTCCTCTAATAACAAAAAACTATCCTATTGTATAAAGCAAACCCAAGACGCCTATGTTTCCTGCAGGTGAGAACAAAATAGAAACACTGAATATATCCATTACTTAAAATTCTTCAGGAAAAGCCTCACGCCTATAAATAAAAAGGAATGACATTCTGATCCAAGCTACAACATGGATGAATCTTGAAAACATCATGCTAAGTGAAAAAAGCCAATTATAAAACACCACATAGTATATAATTCTATTTATAAGAAACGTTCTGAACAAGAAAATTTATCAACAAAAAGTAGTCTGGTATTTGTTCAAAACTAGGAGACTAGGAGGAAGTTACTACTAAAGAATAAGGGGTTTCTTTTGAAAATGTTCAAAAATTGTGGTGATGGCTTCACAAACTCTGTGAATACACTAAAAACCACTGGATTGTATACTTTAAAAGAAAAAAAAAAACATTATGACTCAGCAATTCCATTTACGTTCACCAAATGTTCTCTCAGCTAAGACCAACCACCTAAATTGTTTGTATTCACAGACTTAAAAAAAAAAGTCTTTCTGAAAAAAAGTTTCCATATGACCAAAGATAGCAGAAGCTTTGCAATTCCAAAAACAGAGATTAAAGCTTTGGGCTCCAAATAAAAGGATCCATTAAGTGTCTAAAAACAATGAAGAAATCTGTACAGTAATTATGTATAAACTAGACAAAAAGGGTCACTACTGTTTAAAGGTATCATTTTGAGAGTTCATAAACAGAAATACTAACTGCTAAAATGATGACACTTTTTAAAAACATCTTTTGTGTTTTTTTATGAACACATACTCCAGCCACTCTCCAGGATATCTGAAAAGGACACCCACCTCTGAGTACTGTCCTGAACTTAAACCTCATCACGACTCCTGTGGACTCTGAGAGTTGTGTTAATAGTGTTTCACAGGCCACTGTTGTATCCTAGAAAGTCTGGATAGTATTCAAAGGCTTCTACTCTAATTTTCGCTCTAACTTAGAAGCTGTGTGACTTTTGGTAGTTACTGAACCTCTATGCAACTGGATTTTCCTCATCTGCAAAAACAGATGCCATTGTTATAATTCAACAAAAAAAAATTCACAAGAAAAATAATAATTCAAGGGTTGCTGTGAATCTTAAATGCTGTAAGGTAATGAGCAAACAGCTTCAGATAATACACACTTAACTAAGTATCTGATGAGTGAGTTCTCTGGTGATAAACATTTTCCTTTCCTTTTCATAAGCAGCAAGGAAAAGTGACCTTTGCAAGTTCCAAGCAAAGCCATAGAGGCAAAGCTTTAAGAGGCTTTACATAGTTTGATTCCCATGCCTATGCTGTATTTTCTTACACATAATGTTAATAAATGCAGGTAAATAGTAAGCTGCTCCTTGGTTTTGTAAGACAGATGTTAAGTCATCTTATTGCCTTCATCAATTGAATTCAATCAGAAGGTTGCAAGTGTCCCCTTTGATTCTAAGAAAACCAGATTAAACCAGTTACCTATTAATAATTATGTTTACAGATCATAAACCTGATTTCAGTCATCCAGATAGACTGCTGTTGACTGCTGCAGTCATGATTTGTGGGACAACGTCTGAAACCTTATCAAAAAAAAGGGTTGGGTAATGTAATCCTAGGCTTTCTTTCACCATGCCTGTGATACAACTCAACCATGAACAGGGCCACAGAGGCATTCTCATATTTGTCCTCAATTCCGTCCCATTAAAATTTGAAACAAATATCGATTTGCCTCAGCTTTCTCAAAGACTCAGCACCATTAAGACCAGAACTCAAGATAGGATCAATGCATTCCTTTTTAGACTCATCAGCCAAAATGCAATTCAAAGGACTGAATTCAAATGCCTCTCGGTAAAAGTCTCCAAAGAGACAGGTCTTCTCACTACCGAGCATGAAGTATAAATATTCCACAACTCCTACTTAGGTTTCAAAGAGTTCCAAAGGATTATGATTTCAGCCTTGGAATTAACCGCTACAAATGGTGTTTTACAAATCTAAACTTTTAATATTCAAAAAAGACCAAGTTTGCTTGTTTTTCCCATCAAATGTTTATTAATATTTACAGACTAGGTAAGACTGAAGAGAAAAGAAAGGGTGTAATCACATTTTAAAAGTACCTGCATTACTTCAGGAAAGTTCTCAAAGCTCTCTACACTGTCTAGTATGCAGGTAACAAAAAGTGAAGACTTTTTGCCCAAAGCTAAATCCAATAGTTACATATTAAGAAAACATAGGAGTAGCAACTGGTACCACCACTTTAGAAACCTGTTTGGCAGTATACGTCGTGACCCAACAACTGTATTTATGGTTACTAAAGGATAAGTTCAAAAATGCTGCAATGTCACTGATAACAGCCAAAAAATAGAGACATAAATGTTCATCAATTATAGGATGAATAAATTATAGTATTTCATACACTGTAAAACTGAATAGCAATAATTTTTAAAAATCTTCCTACATAGGACCATGGATGAAATTCACAAATACAATCAACATTGGAGGGAAAAAGACATTCATGAAAGATAATGTATGTTTCCATTTACACGAAGTTGAAAAATCTTCAAAACCACTTATCATGAGAAGAGTGACCACCTTTGGCAGGCATCAAGTGGGAGGGAAATAAGGAGCTTGCTGGGAGGCTGGACACTTCTCACATCTTGATCTGGGCAGTGAGGACATGTATCCATATGCCCATAAAATTAAGACTGGAGCCCTTTACTGTATACAAGTTGTACCTCTCAAAAAGAAAACTCTATTGCCTTTTTAAGTGCTTTGTTCACTTCATAGGATAACAGGACACATAAATAACTGTGCCAGGAGAACAGACTTGGCGGAGTGCTCTGAAGTTTCTGCCTCTACAAGGTAAGTCATTCATTCACCAAAAATTTATAGTTTGCCTACTTCATAACAAAAAGTTCATGTAGCTATGTTATATTAAGTCAAAAAGCATTGTTAGATAAAAATCGTAGCTTACTAGGTAAGATGTAACAATTTTAAATCTCTATGTACCTAGTAAGAAAACATCAAATTATGTACAACAAAATCTAACAGAACTACAAGAGGAAACAGATAAATAATAAGGTATAAGATTCAAAGAGGTATCCACAAAACAGGAAATCCAAATAGTCAATAAACATTTAAAGGACACAACATCATTAGTAATCAGGGAAATGCGCAAGGAAAGCAATTAGATTTCAACCCTACTGGACTGGTAAATAAATGTAAAACTTTTAAATATCAAGTTTGTCAAGCTCTGTAGAAACAAGACTTGCATATAATGTTGCTAGGAGTTATAAACTGTATCAACCTCTTTGGAAAAGTCTGGCATTATCTAGGGAAGTTAAGGCTATATACTCTTTAGAATCCACCTATTCCACTACTAGGAATAAATCCCAGAAAAACTCTTTTAACACTGGTGATCATCTGTCAGATACAAGAATGTGTGTAACAGTAATCTTCAAAAAGGAAATTCCAAATATCTATCTTCAGTGGTATGGCAAATAAATTGTGATAATCATGCATTGATTATGCTATAATGAAATGCTATACAACAATGAAAATGAATGCACTATGAACTACATGCAACAACATGGATGAATCTCACAGGTACTAATATAGGAAAACCATCAAAAACACATATAAATTATTCAATGCAATCCCTTATCAAATCATCAGTGGTATTTTTCACAGAACTAGGACAAAAAAATTTTAGCTTGTGTGGAAACATAAAAGACCCCGAACAGCCAAAACATTCTTGAGAAAGAAGAACTGGGAGAATCATACTCCCTGACGTCAGACTATACTACAAAGCTACAGTAATCAAAACAGTATGGTGCTGGCACAAAAAGAGAAATATAGATCAATGGAACACAATAGAAAGCCCAGAAATAAACCCACACACTTATGGCCAATTAATCTACGACAAAGGAGGCAAGAATACACAAGGAAGAAAAGACAGTCTCTTCAATCAGTGGTGGTGGGAAAACAGGACAGCAACATGTAAAAGAATGAAATTAGAAAACTCCCTAACACCATACATGAAAATAAACGCTAAATGGATTAAAAACCTAAATGTAAGACCAGATACTATAAAACTCTTAGAGGAAAACATAAGCAGAACACTCTTTGACATAAATTGCAGCATTATTTTTCTGGACCTGTCCCCTAGATAAACAGATACAAAAACAAACAAACGGGACCTAATTAAACTTAAAAGCTTTTGCACAGCAAAAGAAACCATAAAACAAAAAGATAACCTATGGACTGGAAGAAAATATTTGTAAATGACGCTACTCAATGAGGGATTAGTTTCCAAAATACACAAAGAGCTCATGCAGCTTAAATATCAAAAAAACCCAAACCACTCAATCAAAAAATGGGCAGAAGATCTAAATAGACATTTTTCCAAAAAACACATATATAAGAATGTTTGTAACAGTAATCTTCAAAAAAGTCCCAGATTGGAAACAGTCCAAATATCTATCTTCAGTGGAATGATAAATAAACTGTGGTAATCATATATTGATTATGCTATAATGGAATACAACAATAAAAATGAATCAACCATAAACAGATGGCCAACAGGCACACAAAAAGATGCTCATTATGTCTAATTATTAGAAAAACGCAAATCAAAATTACAACGAGGTATATAACAGTCAGAACGGTTAACATTAAAAAGTCTACAAATAATAAATGCTGGAGAGAGCGTAGAGAAAAGGGAACCCTCGTACACTGTTGGTGGGAATGTAAATTGGTGCATCCACTATGGAGAATACTAGGGAGGTGTCTTAGAAAACTAAAAATATAGTTATGTGATCCTGCAATCACACTCCTAGACATATATCTGGAGAAAATTCTAATTCAAAAAGATACATTCACCTCAGTGTTCATCACAGCGCTATTTACAACAGCCAAAGCATGGACGCAACCTAAACATCCACGAACGGGTGATGACTAAAGAAAACGTGGTGCACACGTACAATGGAACACTGCTCAGCCGTAAGAAAGGACGCAGTGCTGCCGGGTGCAGCACCACGGAGGGATCTAGCGATCACCGTGCCAAATGAAGCAAGACCAAGACAAATACCACACGATGCCACTTAGAAGTGGAGTCTAAAAAATGATCCAAATGAACTTATCTACAAGACAGAAATAAGACGCAGACACAGAAAACAAACTAATGGGTACCAAAGGGGAGAGTGGGGACCAGAAGGATAAACTAGAAGTCTGGGATTAACATATACACACTACTGTATATAAAATAAACAACCAAGACCTACTGTGTAGCCCAAGGAAATATATTCAGTATCTTGTAATAGCCGATAATTGACAAGAACCTGAAATATAAATGGATATGCACATCTCTCTCTATATATGCTGCTGCTGCTAAGTCGCTTCAGTCGTGTCCGACTCTGTGCGACCCCACAGACGGCAGCCCACCAGGCTCCCCTGTCCCTGGGATTCTCCAGGCAAGAACACTGGAGTGGGTCGCCATTTCCTTCTCCAATCTCTCTCTGTATAAAAATGTATATGTATGTAACTGAATCACTTTGCTGTACACCAGAAACAAACTCAACACTGTACATTAACTAAACTTCCATTTTTTTAATGGTTAAAAAAATACATATAAATCCATTTGTAGCAAGTTGAAAAATAAAACTAAAATTAGGGATGCACAAATAGGTGGTAACACAATTTTTTTTCTTAAACAGCAAGGGAATAACTATTCTGCAAAATCAGGATAGTAGAGTAGTATCCCTAGAGGAAAGGGAAGGAGATGTTACCAGGGTGGGGAACATGGGGTTGGGGGTAGATATTCTATTTCCTAACCCAGGTGGTAGATACATGATTGTTTCCTTTATTATTATTCTTTAAAATGAGGATAAGTGCTTTATTGGGGCTTCCCTGGTGGCTCAGACAGTAAAGAATCTGACTGCAATGCAGGAGGATCCAGGTTTGATTCCTAGATCAAGAAGATTCCCCTGGAGGTAGAGATGGCAACCCACTCCAGTATTCTTGCCAGGAGAATCCCATGCAAAGAGAAGCCTAGAGAGCTACAGTCCACGGGGTCGTAAAGAGTTGAACACAACTGAGCGACTAATACTTTCACATGCTTTATACAGGTTTGCTTGTATAATAAATTAAGAATGCAGGCAAGCTCTTCTCCTTCCCTTTCCTCTTCCTGCCAAATGAAACGCAAAACGTGACAGCTCAAGCTCCAAGCAGCTGTCTGACCCCGAAGGGATGCACTCTGAGCAGTGGAACTTCCTCAAAGAATTAGGAATGATGGTTATCAGTCATCAACTGTCTACTCTGGATTTCTCTTTAGAAAAATTTACTTCTATCTTAAAAATCTCTGATACTTTAGATTTTTCTCTTACATTCAGCCAAACCTAATCCTGATACATTCTGTGATTTGGACAAATAAAAACTTTCTAACAATTAAAGCTGTCCGACAATGGAAAGGATCCCCGAGAAAGTCTTCTGCACCCACTCCTGGCCAGGCATCCGAGAACGGCTTCCCACACGGCAAGGTAAGTGGCAATGAAGGATGTCTAAAGGCCCTCTGGCAGTTAAGGTTCTAAGGCTACTATGGAAACAAACTAGCTCTGAAGTTGCGGCAACTGTGCTTCTGAATCTATGCTTCTGTAATAAACGACAACACTTCTTTTCTATAATGTTCCCTGACCTGCGTTCTTCAAGACTCTGCTCAAACACTGTCTTCTCACCAGATCTTTCAAAACTAACCTGAGGGTTTCCCTGGTGGCTCAGTGGTAAAGAATCCACTTGCCAATGCAGGAGACACGGGTTTGATCCCTGATCCAGGAAGATCCCACATGCCAGGAGCAACTAAGCCTGCGCACCACATGCCCTAGAGTCCCTGTTCCATGACAAGAGAAGTCACTGAAATAAGAAGCTCGAGCACCACAACCAGAGAGTTAGCCCCTGGTTGCCACAACTAGAGCAACGAAGACCCAGCACGGCCAAAAATAAATTAAGGGAAAAAACCCCAAAACTAACTTGACCTTGATTTCAGCATACTGGGTATCCTGACCCTCTACCCAACCTTCCCCAACTCCATTACGTGCCTCATGGGGCTGTCCTCTCAATTCAATCACCCAGGTCCCCATGTCCTCTGGCTGCCAGCTGGGTTTGACAATGAAAACCTCCAGCAGAACAGCTGAGGTGTTTATTTCCCTGGATCCCCTCCTGCTAGGCCACTGTTCGGAAGTGGTTCCATTCCCACAGCTTACTCTCTCAAGTCCCTCTCTTGCCCTTTCAGGCCTAAGAGAGCTAATCGCTCTTAACACCAACCCCGCTGGTGTTCCCTAACTCTGGGCACTCAAACTGTTGGAGTGCACCAGGAGATAACAGATAGACCCAACAAATTATTTTCAGCCTGCACTATTCCATCTTCCCCGGTGAATGGCTCCTTTCTCTGCCCTTACCCCTTAGCATGGCTTTTCTCTCAGTAATTGCATTCTGTGTCTTTCCACATGTGGACCAATTCACTGCAGATCAGTTCCCTATGGAAAAGTCTCAATCCCAAGCCGATTCCCATTTCTGCCACCAATGTGAACAAACTGCATGTAATACTGGATTGTGCAAAACCTAATTAGGAAGCTATCTGTTACTAAAAAGTTACTAAAAATTCCTGACACACAGACTGCAGAGTCAAGCCAAAGACTAGGATTTGGGGATTATCTATTTATAACTTCCCTTTCCTTCACACCAAAAACTGGAGAAATTATCATACTTGTTATTATAATCTGCTTTATTTACAAAATTAGAACCGTCAAAACCAGTGCTCATCCTACAATGGCCACTCAAACTGTCAACAAAATTTCAAACGTCCTGCCTGTCCTCCCTCTCTTCTAGACAAGCCTACAAATAAGACATCAGATTCAAATACAGAAATGAGCTTTTAGTGTCCATCTTTCAGTTTATTGCTTAACTCCATTAGAGAGTCATTAAGAAAGCATCCCTGAAAAGGAGTCAAGGGTGAAAGATAAAGCTCTAAGATCTGGAAAGATCTGATTTTTGAACCAGAAAAACAAAACTGAGACGGGTTTACTGCTTCCAAATCAAGAAAACTGTGCTGCAGAAATGTAGTAAAAGACAGCATTTCTTAGGAATTTTACCATGCTTCAGAAAAGTATGCTCTCCAATGTATATTCCAAAGTAGTAGAGCTTGATCCACGGGCAAAATAACCCAACTATCACTGTGCTTATGCTCACTCACCTTAGTCGTGTCTGACTCTTTGCAACCCTATGGACTGTAGCCCTCCAGGCCCCTCTGCCCATGGGATTCTCTAGGCAAGAATACTGAACAGGTTGCCATTTCCTACTCCAGGAGATATTCCTGACCCAAGGATCAAACCTGCAACTCCTGCATTGCAGGTGGCTTCTTAACCACTGAGCCACCAGGGAAGCCCTTAAAAATGTCTCTGCTGCTGCTGCTGCTGCTGCTGTGTCACTTCAGTTGTGTCCGACTCTGTGCGACCCCATAGACCACAGCCCATCAGGCTCCCCCGTCCTTGGGATTCTCCAGGCAAGAACACTGGAGTGGGTTGGCATTTCCTTCTCCAATGCATGAAGGTGAAAAGTGAAAGTGAAGTCGCTCAGTCGTGTCCGACTCTTAGCGACCCCATGGACCGCAGCCCACCAGGCTCCTCCGTCCATGGGACTCTCCAGGCAAGAGTACTGGAGTGGGGTGCCATTGCCTTCTCCGAAAAAAATGTCTCTAGACATTGCCAAATGTCCTGGGGCTGTGGCGGGGAGGGGAGCAAAAATTGCTCCTGGTTGAGAACCTCAACCCTAGATATACAACTATCACTCAAACCCCACCCAGAACTACCACAGTCCATACAGTAACACTGCACCGTCCCTTTAGACAAGTCTAAAACCTAGACTTAGCTTTACAAAGTATCTTTTTCTTAGAATCTAGGAGTATTTTGCAACTCTCAAAGTGATCTAGCCCCTGAGCACTAGGAAGGAGGAGAATATGGATAAAAAGAATGGTTGCTAAAGTGGAGAAAGATTGCTAAAAGATTTCCAGACTTTAATTCCCTCTGAAAGCATTGCAATTCTCAGATGAATGAATCCACTCACTCGTTTTATTCTCTCTGAGACATAAGTGGAAAGTATTGCAGTCCATGGCATAAATGAGCAAATGGAAAAAAGGCAGGCATACCACCTTAATCAAATGTGGACAAAATCAAGGGCAGGAAAGCACCGAGGGCTGACAGCCCAGGAGTCCTCCTCCAGAACCCTAGGCTTGTTACACATGGACTCCAGTTCACCTTCAAGTTTTACTGCCCTCCACACAGTGGTATTCAACCCTATCAGACCCAATGCCCTTTTCTATAACTAATACTTCATAATGCCCTTTATTATGAAATGAAATTCAAAGAATATAACATTATACCTATAGACATAACTTTTAAAAATTTCAATATAATGCCCTAACTGCAACGGAAGAGAAAACAAACATGAAGATCTGTATAATAAAACATGTATGTTCAGACAAGACTAGATCAGAAGCCAAAAGCACCCTCCCCTACTCTTCCAAAGTGCCCCCTTAGAGGGCAGAACTATTTCACTCCTGCTCCACACAAACCTGCTCTCAACAGCCACAAAGTTCAGTAACTTCTTTACCTTTCCATGAAGACAACTTAGAGGTGGCTTCACAAAATAGACAAGAAAGAGGGTTTTTAAGACAGACTAACCGTGGTTAAAATAAAGCTCCACCACCTCATTGCTATGATATGCTAAGTCTGGTTTTTCATCTATAAAAGGAGAATGCCAGCATATTTTTCAAGGAATTTTAGGAAAATTAAATGAGTATATAGGGTATCTATTTCTGCACCTAATGCGTAATATGTGCTTAATAAATGTTAGCTATCAGACTTACATTATTACTCCTGAATCCATCTCTTATTGTATCTTAGCTTATGCCTATCTGATTCCCCCAGGAGAAAAGATGGATGACTGGATATTCATTTAGCAGAAATACTCTAAAAATGATGCATGTACAATAAAAGTAAGAAATTGCATCATATAACTTGCAAGGTTGTTTCTAATTCTGTAATTCTACCATATGCTGCCCTATGCTGAGGTTATCTTCTATTAACTAGAGGCCTTTCTTTCCAGTTAGAGGGCCAAGAACATGTGTAATGCATTACACGATACAAAGCAAGTACAGAGAAACACCTTGAACTCAGATGTTGACCAAACGTTTATAGCATCCTCATTGAAAACCCAGCCCTGATCACTGGTTCTTTATCATTTAGCACAGTACAGTCAAAGAAAGAAGGACAATTTTTCCCTCAAGGGCACCTCAAGCAACATGTACAGTGTCTTCAGAGAGGGATGATTCTCACAGGCCAGCTGTTATTTATATGATTTAATTCTTTGCACCAATGAGCAAGGCAACACCCATAAAGAACTAGATTTTCAAATGAGGAAGTGAAAAGCAGTAGTGATAGCTAGAGAAATACTTCAAAACAAAACTGATTCCAAAGTTAATATTGTAAATAAAAGCACTCACTGCTCAGACTGCTAAAGGGAGCCCACAGGCCCAGGATGTAATACACACATCTCTGGGTATGGAGTTATATCCTACTAACATATAGGAATCTTAATTTACATATACGTACTGATTTATAAAAGAGAAAGAAATTGCCAATTATTGCAGATCATTCTGCAAGGTGCTGGTAGTGGCTATTTCTGAATAGCGGAATTATTGGGGGCTGCTTCCTTTTATTAATAGCTTCCAATTCTTCTAACATAACTGCTCTTGTAATAAGAATTTAATAGTACAGAACACAATTTATTATCTACTGACAATGTATGAAATTTGAGGCAAAAACAACTATTTTAGGTGAACCCTTCATCTGAATCTTGGATAAACCAAGTACCTGTCTATGTCTCCAAAGTCATCCTTGCTCCTCACCGCAAACCAGAACTAGTCACAACTTGGTTGATCTCTCAACTTCTCCTGCAGACCTTAGAGATTTTGACATTACAGGACATCAGCCGTGGATATTTAAAAAAAAAAAAAAAACTCACTACTAGTTTTTGCCAACTTCCCAGTGACAGCTATCAACTCTCTGGGATACTGACATCGAGAGAGGGAAAGGAAATGTTTTCATATCAATGTCTCTTTGTACAAAGAGACATCAAAGATGTAACTTATTAAAAACTAAACATATTGCTATTTGAAAATCATGGGTTCCTCACAATTCTCTCACTAACACCCTCTATGAAAAAAATAAAAATCAATAAAGAACTTCTATGGAACCTACAAATGTCCCAAGAATAAAACGTCATTTTGGTAAACGCTCATTTGGCAATTCTATCTTCCCTGCTCACTGGGGGGGGGGGGGGGGGGGGGGGGGGGGGAAGCACAGAAAGATCTCAAAAGAGGGGAAAAAACAGCCTCTACCAAAACAGGCCAACTCCTCACCACAAAAGAAGAAAGTACATTCAAACTAGCTCAACTCAGCAAATAGCAACTTATTATATACAGAGCACCATGACAGGTGTTTATCACCTCTAAACAAATAAGACAAGATATCTGCCTTCCAGGGAATAACTCTAGTCTGGGAAACTAACACTTATAAACTAATATATGGCAGATCCAGACAAAATTTCATTGACGTTTTAAAACGGTTCTGGTAGTATACGAAAGGAGAGATTAAAATCAACTGCAAGAATTTTGCAAAAATTCTTCACATTCATTAAATATATATATATTCATACATTTATTTCAGTCACTACCCATCTAATCATTAAATCCAAAGTAAAAGGAGGCAGAAACTCTCAGCTATCAAAGGCAAGCATCAGAGATGAAATCTACACACTCATCCTTTGGACTAAAAATAAAACATACTGGACAAGTGCCTTACAACAAGAAAGATACTTGGAAAAGGACTCACCAACGACATTAGGTCTGCACTGGGCATTTTCCTCTCCCAGACGTCCTTTCAGCGTCTCCCCCTCTGCAAAAGGAACCAGGTTTGTTTACTTCTAACGCTACAAACTGTCCCGCTGGCCCGCCTATATTCGCCAGAGCTGCAGAGAAATGGTTCTGTTCCCTCCTTGGAGAGCTCAGCTTTCACTCTTCGCTTTCACACTAAAGCCCAGCACCCCAACCCAGCGAATTAAGAATCCTGCTGGCACTCTGCCTCCCTCCCGCCGCTGACCAAACGCCACCAGAGCCAGCCCCCCTACAAAAGCAATTCCCTTCCAGGTAGATACTAGGGAAACGCCCAGCCCGCAGCAGACCGAGGCCTCGAGGCCCGGAGCCCCGCCCACTTCAAACTAACCCGGCGGACCAGCGGCCGCTCCAGGCAGCCCAGCCCCAGGGTCCAGCCTCCACTGGCAGCTCTTCAGAAACAAGCTGGCCTCGTTCTAGACTTCATCCCTCCCTCCACACAACCCTTTCCTCGCCGGGGAAGGATCGGCAAACCTGCCCACCGCGAGATCACTCCTACCGCGCCCACGAGTGGAGTGTCATATCCCGCTCCGTCTCGGCCCTGGCGCGAACCCGGCATTCAACTCAAGACCTCGGGTGGCCTGCGCCCCTACCCTCAGCCCGAACCCGAGCCCGCCCCGAGGTGCTGGCCCCTCGGTCCGGCCCGGCCCTTCCATCAGTCCTCACCCTCTCCACATCAGGGCCCCCCGCCGTCCCGACACTCCTCCTCCGCCCCGGCCAGGACCCGCCTCCCATTCAGTCCCGACTCTCTCCAAACCCAAACCAAAGCCCTCCTCCCCAGCGCGGACCCGTCTTCTTCTTCAGGGTCCGCGGCGGCCCAGTAAACCTTCTCAGCCGGGAGCCAGCTCCCGCGCTCCTTCCCCGCTGACACTCTGTAGCTGGCCTTGCCTCTCTTCACAGCGAAACCGACTCACCGGCTGCCGCCGAGATTAAAGATCCGGCCGCCGGCGGCCCCGCCCCTCCCCGCCCCGCCCGGAAATGGCCCTCACGTTGCCCCCCGCCCCGTTCCTCAGCCCTGGCGTGCGCGGCCCCGCCGCCGATCACGCGCACGCGGGGAGTCGGGCGCCGGGCCCGCGTCGCCTCCAAGCCCCAGGAGGCGCGCGCGCCTCCTACTGGCCTGGCGGGGGCGGCACCAAAGCCCTCCTGGGAAGGTGGAACCAGCCCTCCCCATAAAGTCCCCAGGTTCGTCAGTCTCCTTTAAAACCAACTTACTGGCAACTTTTGGTGACTTGAAGCCCCTGAGAGAGTCAGCCTGCAGAGCACTGTACAAACTGATCCAGAACGTCGATTCAAGATGTGTCTCTAGAGAGGCTTCTGGGATTTCAGTGAGTGACTCAGAGATATGCTCCTTGTCTCTTTCCTAAGACTTCTATTGAGGTCAACGATGCGTGAAAAAAAGCGACAGGAAAAGGCTCCCTTATTGGAAATGTCATCCCCATCCTTCCCTCTGCCCACAAAAAGGGAGAATAGGGACTATAAGTGCAAAAATTCTACCAATACTACTTTATTTTCATGAGCAATGTTGATGAAAGTACTCACCGAGATAGCAGAGGTCACCCGTCATTTCTAAAAGCACTAACTCTGAAGTCAGTTTCATGACTTGTCTATGTTGTCACGACACTAATTCGGCAGAAGCATAAGACAGGTTAGTCACTTGTAACTGATCAGTGATCTGCATACAGTATTTTTTCAACAAATTATTTAAATGACACCTACCTGGAATCTTGACATCTTAATAAAAAATGACATTTAAGGAGGGTACCGAATTCCATCCTCTTGCAAAATGCTGTCATGACACTATTTGGGGGGGGGGGTGGTCATCACTACTGTCATTACCCTCATCTAGTGTTTTTAGGATGGAATTCCTTGTTATCACGCCTGCCCTTCTCTGCACAGCCCCTTTTGCACTTCACAGTTTCCCAGCTAGAATGGTCAAAATTCTGAAAGAGTCAAATAAGTTCTCTCTGGGCTTCCCCGGCTTCGCCTCCACCCATCAGAAGTCCCGGACACCTCTGCTTATCAGAGCCCTTGAATCAGACACTAATAATGCCATACCCTTAGCCCTTTTACTGCTGTTCCCCAGTAGACATTCACTCTCTACTGTGTTGAAGGGTCAGAAAATTTTCTGGAAAAAAAGAAAAAAAAAAAAAAAGAAAATGTTCTGGGACTTCCTGCCAATGCCTATTCATCAAGAGTAATTCGGGGGACTGGTGGTCCAGTGGCTGGGAATCCACCTGCCAATACAAGGGACACGGGTTCAGTCCCTGGTCCAGGGAGACCTCACATGGCATGGAGCAACTAAGCCTACACACCAGAACTACTGAAGCCCACGCACACCTAGAGCTCATGTCCCACCACAAGAGAAGCCATTGCGATGAGAAGCCTGTGCACAGCAACTAGAGAGTAGACTCTGCTTGCCACAACTAGAGAAAGCCGTGCGACAATGAAGACCCAGAGCAGCCAAAAATAAACAAATAAAATACCTTTAAAAACAGAGTAACTTTAGGGCTTCCCTGATAGCTCAGTTGGTAAAGTATGTGCCTGCAATGCAGGAGACCCTAGTTGGATTCCTGGGTCAGGAAGATCTCCTGGAGAAGGGATGAGCTACCCACTCCAGTATTCTGGCCTGGAGAATTAAGTTATGACCAACCTAGACAGCATATTAAAAAGCAGAGACATTACTTTGTCAGCAAAGGTCCACCTAGTCAAGGCTATGGTTTTACCAGTAGTCATGTATGGATGTGAGAGTTGGACTATAAAGAAAGCTGAGCACAGAAGAATTCATGCTTTTGAACTGTGGTGTTGGAGAAGACTCTTGAGAGTGCCTTGGACTGCAAGGAGATCCAACCAGTCCATCCTAAAGGAGATCAGTCCTGGGTGTTCATTGGAAGGACTGATGTTGAAGCAGAAACTCCAATACTTTGGCCACCTGATGCGAAGAGCTGACTCATTTGAGAAGACCCTGATGCTGGGAAATATTGAGGACAGAGGGAGAAGGGGACGACAGAGGATGAGATGGTTGGATGGCATCACCGACTCAATGGACATGGGTTTGGGTAGACTCCAGCAGTTGGTGATGGACAGGGAGGCCTGGCATACTGCAGTTCATGGGGTCACAAAGAGTCAGACACGACTGAGCGACTAAACTAAACTGAACTGATACAGTCCATGGGGTCACAAAGAGTCGGACATGACTGAGCAACTTTCATTTTAACTTTGGGGATTCCAGGTTATGTCTTCCCTAGCCCTCAGGCCCCACCTTTCTGCTTTATTTCTTCTTCAGATCCTAGGATCTGCTTTCCCTAGCCTGCTTCTTAGCTGTCACCTCTCATCCTTTAATCTAGAATGTCTGTGCCAGCTGACTGATGAGCAAGGTCCATGTCTGATTCCTCCCTACACTAGTGTGGTACAGCTTCACTGGTCACACGCACAGCAGGCAGCCTGTTCGTCCTTCCCAAGTGAATCAGTTCAACTATATTGTCTAATCTTTATTGTTATGGACTAAAAGATCTCCCCCGAAATTCATATGTTGAGCTCTAATGGCAGGACCTCTGGGAAACAGTTAGCTTTAGGTGAGGTAGTGAGGGTGGAGCCCCAAAATAGGATTCAAGTCTTTACAAGAACAAGACAACAAGACCAGACAGAGCACACACCCCCTGTCTGTCTCCCTTTCTCTCTCTCCCTATCTCTCTGCACAAAGTAGTCATGCAAGCACACGGTGAAATGGTCGGCATTTGCAAGCCAGGAAGAGGATCTTGCCAAAAACTGAATTTGCCTGCCCCTTGACCTTGGACTTCCCAGACTGTAGAACTGTGATAAATCAATGTCTCTTGTTTAAGTCATTCAGTCTGTGGTACTCTGCTATAGCAGCCTAAGCTGACTGAGATAGAACTGTGCTAGGCACCTTTACATCCAAAGCTCTATTTATGTCCTAACGTGCCCAGACAAGCCGACACTCATCATCTCTCAACTTATAAATAAGGACATGCATGTGTGCTTAGCTGCTTCGGTTGTATCAGACTCTTTTCAACCCTATGGACTGTAGCCCGCCAGGTTTTTCTGTCCATGGAATTCTCCAGGCAAGAATACTAGAGTCAATTGCCATGCCCTCCTCCAGGAGATCATGACCAGAGATAAATGACCAGAGATAAAACAGGTGTAAGAATTAAGAAAGAAAACTTCAGCCTTTACAGGAGAATCACAATGTACTAAAACAGAACAACGTCCCCACTGACTATCAGATTCACATGTCCTAGCTATATTGGTGGGCCCTGGGGAGAAAGGAAGAGAACAGAGAGCAAAGGGGACATAAATAAAGGAGAGAATTACGGTTCAGAGAGAGGAAGGATTTGCAAAATTAAGAGTGGTGGTTAAGGAAGGGACCACATGCCCTCTCCTCCCTCCCCCACCCCCTAGACACTCCCATGCTAGAGACTTCAGAAGTTCTACAAATGAGGGGCTCATCTGGCTGGTGGAGGGGCAGAGGTCGGGTGCTGGGGCTCCCATACTGGCAATGAGGTCTCCCAGCGAACATCCCTGGCATCCCAAGGGAGCTGATTAGAAATGCAGGTTCCTGGAACCCGGCTCCAGACCTACAGAACTGCAATCTACATTTTATTAAGATCCCCAGACGTGATAATATGCACAGTAAAACTTCAGAAGCACTTCCTTGAACACCTTGCTTGCAGAGAAAGCTTGGTGTTTTTCAGTTAAGATTGTGTATTTGTTTGGGATGGTTTAAATACTCATCTCACATGCAGTAAAGTAATGCTCAAAATTCTCCAAGCCAGGCTTCAGCAATACATGAACCGTGAACTTCCTGATGTTCAAGCTGGTTTTAGAAAAGGCAGAGGAACCAGAGACCAAATTGCCAACATCCGCTGGATCATGGAAAAAGCAAGAGAATTCCAGAAAAACATCCATTGCTGCTTTATTGACTATGCCAAAGCCTTTGACTGTGTGGATCACAATAAACTGTGGAAAATTCTGAAAGAGATGGGAATACCAGACCACCTGACCTGCCTCTTGAGAAATCTGTGTGCAGGTCAGGAAGCAACAGTTAGAACTGGACATGGAACAACAGACTGGTTCCAAATAGGAAAAGGAGTACGTCAAGGCTGTATATTGTTACCCTGCTTATTTAACTTATATGCAGAGTACATCCTGAGAAACGCTGGACTGGAAGAAACACAAACTGGAATCAAGATTGCCGGGAGAAATATCAATAACCTCAGATATGCAGATGACACCACCCTTATGGCAGAAAGTGAAGAGGAACTAAAAAGCCTCTTGATGAAAGTGAAAGAGGAGAGTGAAAAAGTTGGCTTAAAGCTCAACATTCAGAAAATGAAGATCATGGCATCCGGTCCCATCACGTCTTGGGAAATAGATGCGGAAACAGTGGAAACAGTGTCAGACTTTATTTTTGGGGGCTCCAAAATCACTGCAGATGGTGACTGCAGCCATGAAATTAAAAGACGCTTACTCCTTGGAAGGAAAGTTATGACCAACCTAGATAGCATATTCAAAAGCAGAGACATTACTTTGCCAACAAGGTCCGTCTAGTCAAGGCTATGGTTTTTCCAGTGGTCATGTATGGATGTGAGAGTTGGACTGTGAAGAAAGCTGGGCGCCGAAGAATTTGGGTGCTGAAGAATTGATGGCTTTGAACTGTGGTGTTGGAGAAGACTCTTGAGAGTCCCTTGGACTGCAAGGAGATCCAACCAGTCCATTCTGAAGGCGATCAGCTCTGGGATTTCTTTGGAAGGAATGATGCTAAAGCTGAAACTTCAGTACTTTGGCCACCTCATGCGAAGAGTTGACTCATTGGAAAAGACTCTGATGCTGGGAGAGATTGGGGGCAGGAAGAGAAGGGGACGACAGAGGATGAGATGGCTGGATGGCATCACTGACTCAATGGACATGAGTCTGAGTGAACTCCGGGAGTTGTTGATGGACAGGGAGGCCTGGCGTGCTGCGATTCATGGGGTCGCAAAGAGTCGGACATGACTGAGCAACTGAACTGAACTGAACTGAAGGAGACTGATCAAAAAAAAAAAAAAAGGATGGGGGTAAAGAGGAGAACTAATGCTCCCCAAGTTGGCCTTTGGTGCCATCATGGAGCCTTTCAGGATAACAGAAGACTGGGAGGGTTTAGAAAGGCCAGGAGTGGTGGGGGGAGAGGGAGGGGGAAGGGGGAGAGGCGGGGTGGCAGGGTGGCTGGGGGTGGGGGGCAACCAGGGAGGGACTGAAATAACTGCTGATGACAGAGGGCTGGGGATGGCAGGGAGGAGAGTGTGGAGGAAGATGGTCTGGGATTTCCACCACCCCACGTGGATTCTTTTAAAACAATTCATATCAGCAAATCTGTTTCTGCTTAAAATGGCAGCTGGCCATGGCCAAGTTGGTGACACCCCTCCCTTCGCATACAAGCACACACGCTCCACTCTGAAAAGCAGGAACATGCTATCATGCCTCCACTCCTGTTCCTGACACCCCTCCCCCAGCCCCAGCCATCCCAACCGGGGACCTTCTGTGGGAGCTCTGGTTAGGACAGAACTGCCAGCAAATCTCAAAGAGGTTGCAGCTTCTGAACTCTTGGGAAAGAACAGCCCACAGGAAAGCCCCCCACCGCAGGACATCCGCTCATGGAGCCTAAAACGCCTTGCCCAAGGAGGGGCTGTAGACCACTCAATGGCATCAGGCTGTGAAACGACCGTGACCGGACCTGCCACTGGGAAAAAGGGTGCTGAGAGCCAACCCGACGTGGGAGCACCTGGGCAGGAAGCATGTATCCAGAGGTTGCCAAATGGGATGAAGACTAAGGAGCAGTGGATCACTAAGCTACATGTCCCAGGCGCCAATTCAGCCAAAAGTCAGAGTGGCCAAGTCTGATCTTGAGAGACAAGCGATTTCCCAGGAAAGCCCACCTTTCCTGAGGAAGCCCCCTGTTGCTATCCAGGCTGCACATTCACTCCTAGCAAAGCATCAAAACCAGAGAGCGACTGCTTATCGAAAACCAAATAAATACCAACTTCCTTGGGCAAAAGGAAACCACCTGGGCCTGCAGTGACGGAACAGCTTTGAAGGCAGGCTAGCCTCTACCCAGAGATCACTGTGTGGCCTCAGGAAAGTGGGTTTAACTGAGCCTGGGCTTCCTCAGTTGAAAAACAAAGGTTGATAGCATCTATCCTGGGACTGTGGTGGCAGGTGGATATGTGTACCCAATGTAGGGCCAAACCCACAGAAGGCATTCAAGAGGTATTAGTCTAACCTCCCCCACATACATGATAGAGTTCAGATAACCTGCCAGTCTGGGCTCTGGCACTGGCTAAACCAAACCTTGCCCTCTCACCTCATTGCTCTTGGTCTGGCTCGGTCCCCATCAGGACCTGATCCTGACAGTTGATTAGTCTTTCCAACCAACTTGCCACTTGCCCCATTAAGTGCACCCTAGACCATTTGCCTAGGCCTTTTCCAGGCTTTCCCAAGAGCTACAGTATTCCTGCGGGTTTTGTTGTCTGTTGTCTCTAAATCAGTAAGTCCCAAACCAAGGAGCCCCAACACCCTTTTTACGGGGGTTACAAAATATATGTCATGTACAGGGGTGTGTACCCACCTATATAGCAATATAGTATCTTAACTTTAAAAGTGAAAGACATCATTTAAAAAATTGTCCATGAAGTTAGCAGATGCGTGAACTTACAATGAATAAGTACTCATTGAAGAGAAGGCAATATTTAATCGAATATCGTTGTCACTTTTTCCTTTATATTTGCCGTTTTGAAGTAAGGGCTAAATGAGGTTCTTTATATTAGCACATACAGCTTTTGAGAACAGGAAAGCTACAAATGCAGGACAGAGGTCTGGTCTTTGTGACTCTATTACCCTGTGAACAGCAATGCCATGGGTGATGTGATTTTCCAAAATGACAGGTTAAGAGTTGATAAAGTTCCAAGCAAAATGAAGGATAACCTACATGCAACATTCCGCATGGTAGATGTGTACCAGGAAGAGTGTATAATAAAACCATGTTTTTAAAGAAATCCACTTTTTTTTTTTTTTGTATGAAAGTGAAATTGAGCTCTTGGCTCATGTGACTGTGAAGCACAGCTTTTCCCCTATATGATTTTCTGGCTGTGTGTTATGTTAAAAAAACAAAATGTGTAGGGGTCAGGACACCTCTTCGTTGTGAGGGGCTACCTTTGCAATGTCCACATTTCAAGACATCTAACATTCATCACCGTCACTGAATGCCAGAGAAACTGCCCCAGTCATTGTGACAACCAGAAATTTTTAAAATTTTAGGATGCCTCCTAGGGAGCCAAATTGTCCCACTGAGGACTGATGACAGGAATGAATGCTAAGACAAGCCTCATCTTCATATCTACAGCTGAATGTCTGTCAAGTTAAAGGGACTCAAGGATCATCCAGCCCAACCTTGCCATCTAGCATTACACATCAGAACTGCCAAGGAACTTTTCTGAATCCCCAAGTTAGGACTTCCCTATATTCCCTGGTGAATGAGGGATAGGGTCCAAATATCTGTATTTTGAACACCCTTCCCTGGTGGCTCAGTAGATAAAGAATCTACCTCCAATGCAGGAGACTTGGGTATGATCCCTGGGTCAGGAAGACCCCCTGGAGAAGGAAAAGGCAACACACTCCAGTATTCTTGCCTGGAAAATCCCATGGGCAGAGGAGCCTGTTGGGCTACAGTCCATGGGGTTGCGAGAGTCAGACACAACTTAGCAACTAAACCAGCACCAGATAAAAGTTGCTAGATTCTATTCATTGTCATCAGTGTCTACGCCTTGGTCCCATAGCTAGTGGAAACCGAACCTAGAATTCCTGACCTTCCAGCTCCAGGAGCCCACGCCCACAAAATGTAATGAAACTTACAGGTTCTCACGATGCCTTTGAGACTCACACACGGTGTGGCTTTGGGTGCACCATTTGCCCTCTCTGGGTCTCAATGTCCTGACCTCAAATTTGTACAGACAGGGGACACTGCTCTCCAACTCTGTCAGCCTAGAATTCTCTCTGCCCTGCTTGGGTTACACTTTCCAGGTGCCACTCCACCTCTCTGTGCTCCAGTTCCCAGGAGGGACCCTTGATCACATAGTTTCTTGGAGGCAGATTGGAGGCAGAGGGTATCTGCCCTGGTCCTGTGCTGCGGGTGCATGGGGTGGCCCGGATACAGCAACCCTCCCCCTCTCCTCCCTCTCAGTATTGACACAGATGGGATGTGATGAAGAGTAATACAAGTCCTTTGCAAACAGAGGACTAGGCGGGTAATTAGTGACCCAAGGTTACTCCTTGCCTGGCCCTGTAGAACCGGTTTCCAGGGCTGACTCACTCAGAGGAGCCGGCTCGGGACAGCTGGGCAGTACCTGCATCCAGGGCTCAGGGTCAGAGTGGAAGGAGAAGGCATCCGTCTCTGCAAGCAGATGAAAAGCATTTTATGTCTTACAAGGTCAAAGAAATTTCCCCATGTTGCTATTAGTTTGCTTGTTTTTAAACTAAGGGCAGTTGTTCTCCATGTTCTGTGCCTGGGAGAATGGACGCAGGCAGAGGGATCAAGGATAGCATGAGCTGAGAGGGCAGAATGAGCAGGAGTTAACCAGGCAGAGTGATGCAAGAAGAGTGTGCTGGCTGAGGGAACTGTGCATTCCAAGGCCCAGTGGCCAGTGTAGGAGGGCCAGCGAGTGAAGCCAGAGTAAGGGGGAGGGGAGGGAGAGGCTGTACAGGTCAGTAGGGGCAGATGTGTAGGTCAGGGGTACAAATACACATGCCTTCAGGGTCCCAAGCATGTAAATGGGAGAGTGACTACTTTGGGGAGCAGACCTCAGGCTCATTCATTCATCCATTCAACTACTTATATGTTATGTTGCAATACCCCGAGTCGGGGATGAATCACTGAACAAAACAAAGATCTGTGCCAACATGCAGCTTGCATTCTTGTGGAAGGAGACAAACAGAATAACTGACTCTATGGTGAGTTAGAAGGTGCCAAGGGCTATGGAAAAAATAAGTAAAGCCAAGTATGGGAAACAGAAAGTGTAGGGGACGAGCAGGTGGTCATGGACGCTGCCGTTTTAAGTAGAATATAAGGTGAATGCAACTTGCGAAGACTCTTTTGCCTTAGTTAGCAATAGGAAACAGCAAGCCAGCATAATTTCTCAAGAGAAAGCACAAAAATATTGTAGGACCACATTGTGTTCCTGTTGTCATTTGCAAAATCTATCTTGTGACCATGATGTCACTTGCTGAATCACCCGTCTTTGTTAATTCCATCTTTCTCTCCCAAGATACAGAAGAGAAATTTGTAGTTGCAGAGTGATCATCAAGTGATCACTTGGCTGGAAGAAGAATCGAATGGCAGACTAGGCACCAGGCTTTTGCATTTATCTCAGCAAAGAGTAAAGACAGTTGGTTCTAGAATTTGAACAAGGGCACGAGCTTAGGACTCTTGTAAAGTGAGATAAACAGACTAAAAAGAGCTCCCTAGAATTACAGTCCATGCTGTGCCCTGACCAGCATCCTGCCATGTGTGACCTCAGGCCAACAGCCCCAGGGGACAAGTCATGTTCATAGCTCAAGACAAACTAACCCATGTCTAGAAGGCTATACCTTTAACCTGTCAGACCAGGATGGGTACCTCCCCCTTAACCACAGGATTCTTTCTGATCTGATCACTTCCCACAAAACAGAGTGGGTTTCAGCAGTAACCAATAGAGTAGCTACATTCATGCTGCAGCTATTTCTATCTACCCTCGTGTGGTATGCTGAATTGTGCCCCCCAATAATTCATATGTTGAAGTCCTCACTGTCAGCACCACAGAATGGAACATTCTTTGGAAAAGGGGTCACTGCACATGTAGTTAGTTAAGGTCAAACTAGAGGAGGATGAGACCTTCATCCAATGTAACTGGTGGACTTATAAAAAGGGAAAGTGTGGACACAGACATGCAAACAGAGAGAACACCACACAGAGACAAAGGTAGAGATGGGGACAATGCTTTTACAAGTTAAAGAACACGAAGGACGGCCAGAAAACTGCCCGCCTAGGGCAGAGGCTTGGGGCCCATTCTTTGTTACTACTGCCCCCGGAAGGAACCAGTCCTGCCAACACCTGGACCTCAGGTTTCTAGTCTTCAGAACAGTGAGACAACAAATGTCTGCCGTTCAAGCTACCCTGTTTATAGTCCTTTGTTACAGCAGTCCTAGCAAACTCATACACCTAGATTCCCATGCTTCAGTAGGTTGGAAAAGGACGCCTGGGAAGGGCAGGATGACACAGCCATTCCTACTTGCCTTACGTCCCCTCTGAGCATCCCAGTGTCAGAGCAGTGACTAGGGTTCCGAAGTCTCCAGAAACCCTGGGGTCCACTGCTGACTCACCTCCTGGTGGGCAAAGCAGCCTGAAGCTAGTCCTTGTGGATCTGCTTGAGGGGACTGCGACACTCAGTTTTGAGGTGCAAACCATCATCTGCCACTTAGGGACAGATGTTGCAAGGGTCACTGCAAAGGAAACCACTCACTCAGACATATCTCAAATACCTACTCTGACTATCCGCTTCTCATGTAAGTCAAGCATTCCAAATGTATAAACCATTCCACTGACTGCCCAAACAGTTAATGAAACAATCCCTCGTTATTGCATCATCTTAGACCCAATTAAAAACTCGTTTCGTTCAAATATTCTTATAAGTCCCTATCATATACAAATCATTTCAGTCCTTTAAAGCAAGTTGTTTATAGCTATAGGCCTGCTTCTGACACTCGCTACATCCCTCCGGGGAAGTCTTACAAAGTCTCTAGTTGAGAGCAAAAAGTCCAGAGGGGATTGCCCAGTGCCGTCTCTGGACACAACCTCACAACCACAACAAGTCAAAACCAAGGCTAAGTGTCAGAGAATCCATTACAGAAAATGCATGAGCAAGGGTCAGCAGAGATTGCCTGGGCCACCCCCACCCCCTTCCCCAGACTATTTGGAAAGTGCTTACCTGCTATGTCGCCCATAAGTGGTAATCCATAGGGGGCTTCCCTGGTGGGTCAGTGGTTAACACTTTGGCTTCCAATGCAGTTTTGATCCCTGGTTGGGGAACTACAATCCCACATGCCACGTGGCCAAAAAACCAAGGAACATAAAACAGAAGCAATTTTATAACAAATTCAACAAAGACTTTAAAAGCAGTCCACATCAAAACAATTCATGAAAAAGATGGTCATCCACAGCAATAAACACCTATCAGTAGATGCACTGATCTGTCTGTGAATCAAATTATATACCTGGAGAGGATGACCTCTGAGGGAAGGTACCATACAAGGCCCAGTTAACTGAATGTTCTTCTTGAACTTGGCCCACAGGGCCCCTGGGGATCAGCCTCTGCCCTCTCTCTACCTTCAGCTCCCACATCTCTACCTCACTCTCAGACTTTCTACCCCTGGCATAGTTAGAGTAATCATGTAATTAATCATCCAATCTGGGACACTTCTGAGGCTGAGGACATATTAGTAAGTTTTCTGGGAGAGCAGAAAAAACTTGGACTGTCTTGTGCCATCTGGGATTTCTGGTTTCCCTAGCCATGTTCCTATAACATGCAATGGGCTCCTATATCTCCAGACTTTGGCATATACTCTCACTTCTTGGAACATCTGCTTCTCCCATGTCCACTGAGACCACCTTCTATAGCCCACTCCTCTGTGGAGCCTTTCCCAAAACTCACAGATGAACTCAGAGTCTCCACTGTCCTTATTACATTCGATCTTCATTTTTATTGATGCCCCACAAGACCAGTAACCTCTTGAAGGTACTTATTATTTCTTCCCATCTTTGTGTTCTCTAGTGTATTCCATGTTGCAGGTGCTCAACAAATATGTGTCTAATCAGTGATTTTGTGACTAGCCTGGAGAAGAAGAGGTGGGTATGAGAACTAAGGTCAAATGTGTACAGGGTTGTCATCACACAGAGGACCTAGACTTGATTTATTCTTAAGAATAAATCAAGAATATTGACTGGAAGCTTCAAGAAGATATATTTAAGTGCAATATTGAGAAGAACCTTCTAGCCAACAGGATCACACAGAAAATGAACAGGCAACTTTGGGCAGCAGAGAGCTTCCTGTCACTAGAGCTGTTTTGTTGACAAATATTAGCATACAGTGGGTAGGAATTCTGAGGTGAGGATTCAGATATGGAACGGGTGACTGGCCAGAATAACTACCTTAGACTCTGATTCATCTATTCATGAATTCAGTGAATATTTACTGGGCATGAGGCATTGTACCAGGCATTTGATGAATTAGTATAACACAAACAGACCCACATAACTAACCATCATGCAGAGCAAGGCAATATGCTTGATGATGAACAAGATAGAGGTATCCTCTAACCTTTTGGAACTGACAGGCTTAGAGTAAAGAGATGTGAAATTATAAGAATTATTGGGTATTCAAAGAGAGTTTGAGGGGAGAACTTGGGGTGGAAGCAGAGAATGACATTTAAGTTGAAAAGAGATAGGAAACTTGTTGGATTCCATGAACTTAGATCTTTCTGGAGAGCTCAGACTTATTCTCTCTTCTCTGATGTCTGCTCTTCTAAGTCAAACTTCCCGAATGCTGACTTAGACCAGTCTGTAGCTGCCAGCTCCAGAGCCGTGAGTCCTGCTCAGATGACAGGTTACCAGGCAACTGACCATCATAGGGGAGACAGGTGGGGTGGCTGAGCCATGTGGGGTCATTAGTCATGCCTCTTTCTTTCCTCCTTTCTTCTCTAAAATATCATCAAACAGCTAGTCACATGGACTTTGGGACAATAGAAGCACAGGTAATGCCATGGTAGGTAAACCCAAGAGCCTGGTAGAGACTCAATTTTCAGAGCAGTTAAGTTTCATCAAAGCACCCAGCGTTACTGGCCACAATCCAGAATCCCATGTATGAAGCAGAAAAGACACAACAGGTGAGATAAAAGGCACGTCATCACAGGATTTTCTCCTGTACACTAATGGGAAATAGCACCGGGATAATACAGCAGCCATTCATGAAATGTTTGCTTGATTTTGCAAATAGTAAGAAAAAAAATACCATGCATTAAGCCTTCATGATGGGCAAGGCACTGTGCTGGGTGATTATATGCATTATCTCATTTATGCATCAAACAGCCCTATAAGGTTGGCAGAATTATTATCTTTATTTTACAGATGAGGAAATTGAGGCCTAGAGGTGTCAAAACTTATCTAAGACCACACAGCTAGAGAATGGCAGGTCTGAGTATCTCCAGAGCCTCTGTTCTGAGGACTTTTCATGGGGATGAATGGAAGCACAACAAAGCGGAGGGGGTTTCTGAATTCCAAAAGCAGGTGAGTAAGCCCTCAGCAGAATACCAATTTAGGAGGAGAGGAATCTAAATTCACAGCATAGACAGAGTCAACAGAAGATCAATGAACTAGGGGAAAAGTTTTTTAATTACTCATATTAAAAAGAAATAATCTAACATATATCCATGTAAGGACTAAAAAACCAACAGAAAACTGGACAAAGGACGTGAATTGAGATCCCAGGAAATGTATACAAATAGTACTTAAGCATATGAAAAGATGCTCAACTCCATTGATTAAAGAACTGCAAATTAAAACTAAACTTTTTGGCTCAGATGATAAGGAATCTGCCTGCAATGTAGAAGACCCAGGTTCGATCCCTGGGTCGTGAAGATCCCCTGGAGAAGGGAATGGCTACTCACTCCAGGATTCTTGCCTGGGAAATTCCATGGACAGAGGAGTCAGGCAGGCCCCAGGGCATTGGGTCACAAAGAGTCGGACACAACAGAGCAACTAACACTTTCACTTTGCAAGGTAATGTCATCTCCTGTAAACCTGAAAATTTTGTGGAATGCAGCTATTGTGACCTTAAATGTACAATATATTTGAAAAGAAGGAAATTGAAAGCAAATGACTTAAGCATCCTTGTTAAGAGATTACAAAAACACAAACTAAACTCAAAGAAAATGGAAGAAAGAAAATAAGAGAACCCCAAAACCTAAAATTTTTAGTGGGGTTGGGGGAGACTTCTAAACATAATAACCCTGGCAGGACTGATCAAGGAATGAGAGAGAGAGAATGAGCAAATTCAGTGCAATATCCGAAATGAAAAAGATATCACTATATCACTGTAGTTCCTAGAGACGATACAAGGACATGTGAAAGTTAAAAAAGTGAAAGTGTTAGTCACTTCTGACTTTTTGCGACCCCATGGACTTGTAGCCCATCAGGCTTCTCTGTTCATGGAATTCTCCAGGCAAGAATACTCTAGTGGTAGCCATTCCCTTCTACAGGGGACCCTCCTGATCTAGGGATCAAACCTGGGTTTCCTGCATTGCGGGCAGATTCTTTACTGTCTGAGCCACCAGGGAAGCACTGAGAAGTTCCTAGAGGTAATACAAAGATAGAGCCAGTGCTATAAACTTGAAAAGGTAGATCCTTTGGAAAAATTCCTTGAGAAATGCAATAGATGCCAACAGCAAAATTAAAAAGGTATTAGAATTAGAATTATTTGATGTATAAACATGAAGATTTTATAGCAGATGGGATTTTTTAAATGTTTCAATGAGCAATAAGGAACACACTTGAAATAAGTGGGGAAAAAAATAGAAAGCCCTAGCAAGAAATAGGAGACATAGAGACCCAAAAGAAAATTGTAGAACTGAAAAATACAACAATTGAACTAAAATCTCAGTGGATGGGCTCAAAATCATCATAGAAGTGAAAGAAGAAAGAATCAGTGAACTGGAAGATAGTGAAGTCCCCCAGTCAGTCATGTCCGACTCTTTGCGACCCCATGGACTGTAGCCTATCAGGCTCCTCCGTCCATGGGATTTTCCAGGCAAGAGTGCTGGAGTGGATTGCCATTTCCTTCTCCAGGGGACCTTCCCGACCCAGGATTCAAACTCGGGTCTCCCTCATTGCAGGCAGACGCTTTACCGTCTGAGCCACCAGGGAAGCCCCTGGAACTGGAAGATAGAACAATAGAAATTACCCAGTCTGGGAAACAAAAACTAGACCTCCAAAAAAGTGAAAGTGAACAGAGCTGTAGGGACCCGTGGGACTATAACAAAAGCTCTAATATTTGTTCTATCAAAGTCCCAGAACAAGAGAACGAAAGAGTGCAGAGCTGAAAAAGAACTCAAAGAAATAATGGCTGAAAACATTCCAAATTGGGCAAGAGACAAACCTAGAGATTCAGGAAGCTGAACAAATCAAACAGAATAAAGCCAAAGAAATCCACATGCAGACACATTATTATTAACCTTCTAAAAACTAAAGACAAAAAAAAAAGCCAGCCAGAGGAAAACCAACACCTCATCTATAAAAGAAAAGAAATAGAATGACAACAGATTTCTCCTCACAAATCATGAAGATCAGGACGTAGTGGTACAGTATTTTTCAGATGATATAAAAAAGAAATGAAAACCCAGAATCCTATATCTAAGCAAAAATATCCTATAAGAATGAAGGGGGAAATCAAGACATTCTCCAGATGAGGAAAACTAACACGATTTGTCACCAGCAGTCATGCCCTAAAAGAATAAAGAAAGTTCTCAAAACAGAAAGGAAACAATAAGAGAAGAAACCTTGGAACATCAGGAAGGAAGGAAGAAAACAGTAAGTTAAAAATATGTGTAAATAGGCTTCCTTTCTCATGAGTTTTCTAAATAAATGTTTGACAGTTGAAGCAAAAATTATATATATATATTACTGCTTGATATGATTCTAAATGTATATAGAGGAAATTATTTAAGACAGTGGTATTATAAAAGAGGAGAGTAAATTACATAAAAGGAAGTAAGATGTCTATACTTAAAACCTTCACTTGAACTGGTAACACAATGATACCAGCAGACTGTGGTAAGTTTTGTATGTATAATACAATACCTAGAGCAACCACTGAAAAGTTATACAAAGAGATACACTGAAAAACACCACAGGTAAATCAAAATGGAATTCTTTGCAGGCCGATTCTTTACCATCTGAGCCACTTAGGAAGCCCCAGCTGAAACCTCCATAAAAACCTGAAAGGATGAAGAGCTTCTGGGGGTTTGAAGAGCTTCTGGGTTGAGATGTCCACATGTTGGGAGTGGCATCCCCAGTTCCACACGGATAGATGCTCCTGCACACAGAACGTTGTCCTATGTACCTCTTCACATGGCTATTCACCTGTATCCTTTATGATACCCTTTACTATGACTTCCCTGGTGGCTCGGATGGTAAAGCGTCTGCCTACAATGCGGGAGACCGGGGTTCAATCCCATTTCCTTCTCCAGGGAAGATCTCCTGGAGAAGGAAATGGCAACCCACTCCAGTATTCTTGCCTGAAAAATCCCACAGACGGAGGAGCCTGGTGGTCCAAGGGGTCGCAAAGAGTCGGACACGACTGAGTGACTTCACTTTCACTTACTATACACTGGTAAACATAGGTAAATATTTACCTGAGCTTTGTCAGCCATTCTAGCAACCTTTCAAACCCAGGGAGGGGATCATGGGAACCCCAATTTAACTCTGGCCAGGCAGAAATACAGATAACAACCTGGACCTGTGCCTGATGTTATTACGAGCAAGGACTCATGTGTCTGAGGTCACAGAAAGCCAAATTCTGACAGTGGGTGTTTGCAGCAAAGTAAGGGTTTATGGCCACACACCCAGCAAGGAAAAGAGAGACAAGTCTCGAGTCCTCTCCATTTGGTGTCTGAGTGAGGGGTGTTTTGAAGGGAAGAACAAAGAGGCTGGGATTCATCTGTCATCACCGATGACACAGAAGGTGTCATTGGTGATGACGCATCTGTGACTACAGTTTTGGAACTCAGGAGGTTTCCAGTTTAGGATTCTTTGGCCAGGCTGTCCATGGCTCGAGGCCTGTTAGCTCACTTTGCCCTGGAGAAACAGCGTGACTTAGACCTTAATGATAATATCTATGGTAGCAACCTTAGGACACCAGTGTTATCAACAACAGCAATTTTAGTCATCTGACTTTGGCTGGTGAGTGTCCAGTTAGCACAGGACTGAGGTCAGAGGGGACAAGAAAGGGAATTCAGTTTTGGATAGAGAGATTAATCATCAACTTGGTAAGGGAACTAGGTTTTAGTGGGACTCAGTTTCCGGGTCTGAAGAGGGGGCAGCCTTGAAGCACTGAGCTCTTAACCTGTGGGGTCCAATGCTATCCCCAGGCAGATAGAGTCAGAATTAAGTTAAACCTGTAGGACACCCAGTTGGTGCCTGCTGAAATGGAGAAATGTATGGTGTGGAAAAACCCCTATACATCCAGTTTCAGAAATACTGAGAGTGGAGGAGAAAAATAGAGTTTTCCTTGATGGAGTTTTATTAAGAGAGTGTCCCTGGTGGCTCAGATGGTAAAGAATCCACCTGCAATGCAGGAGACCTGTGTTCGATCCCTGGATTGGGAAGATACGCTGGAGGAGGGCATGGCAACCCACTCCAGTATTCTTTCCTAGAGAAACCCCATGGACAGAGAAGTCTGGCAGGCCACAGTCCATGGGGTTGCAAAGAGTCAGACACGACTGAGCAACTAAATACACAGTATTGGTGGAATGGTAGACTCAGGGCATTCGAAAGGAAGAATCCAGATATAGACCCACACATATTTGGACAACTGAATTTTGACAAAGATGATACCATAGAGAAGCAAGTCAAGGATAGTGTTTTTTAAACCAGTGCTGATCAGGGACTTCCCCTGGAGGTCCAGTGGTTAGGGCACCATGCTTCTTTGTTGGTCAGGAAACTAAGATCCTGCAAGCTGCAGTGTGGCCAAATAATAGCAGGGGGAAATGGTGCTGGTCAAAGAGATATTTGTAGGGGAAACAATATGGCTCTTGACCTCTAACTTATACCATACACAAAAACCAATTCCAGATTGAACATAGATCTAAATGTGAACAGTACAATAGGAAACTTTCCAAAAATAATATGGAAAAAAAAAATACCTTCATAACTTTGGAGAGGCAAATATTTCTTAAACAGGATGAAAACACCTTTCATCACTAAGGACAAAATTAGCCAATCTGGCTAAATTAAATATAGGAACGTCTTTCCATCAAAAGACTGTATTTGGAGACAGAAGAGTAAGCCATGAGGGGAGAATATACTTTTCTTATACGTAAGAAAGGATTTCTCTGACCATCAACTTCCTCATCTGTAGAGTTAGATAGTATGCTTACAAGGATTAGCTCAATGCCTGTCACATAAGAGGTATTCCATTAAATTTTATATTGCTTCTCTTATAACTGAGGCATCTCAGCAGGATGATTGTACTTCAAACCATTTCCAGGCAGACAAGAATCTCCCTCCTCTTTTTGACGCTCAATAAAGAGGTGGCTCAGTAGTAAAGAATCCACCTGCCAATGCAGGAGACACAGGCTCGATCCCTGGATCAGGAAGATCCCCTGGAGAAGGAAATGGCAACCCACGCCAGTATTCTTGCCTGGGAAATCCCATGGACAGATGATCCTGGTGAGCTACAATCCATGGGGTCGCAAAGAGTCAGGGCATGACTGAGTGACTAAAGCAGCCAAAAGGATTTACCCTGAATTCCCTCATAAATCTTACAAAACAGTGTTGAGGGCATCTATAAGGTACCCCCTTCAGTCCCAAAGATGCAATCTGCTCGGAGACCCAGTGTCCAGTTTTAAGAACACAGCGGTAGGGCTAAGAAGTGCAACGGGAGGATGAGTGGGTTTTATTCTTGACTGAGTCAGGCCACGTTGTGGGAAATCCCCCAGGTGAGCTGAAAGCAGTGTGGAGGGGCCGGCAGGAGGGAAGAAGCCCTCTCTTCTTTCAAATACAGTCTCATTTATCATTGTAGCCACCTGGATTCCCAGAAGCATGCAAGAGGGGGCTTTCAGAATGGTTCCAAAGGGATCACCTCATTCCTGCAGGGACAAGCCCAGGAGAAGCCAGAGCCTAAAAGCACCAGAGGCAAGGTCAAGTTCAGAAGCCACCCCAAAATGGGTCAATGCAGTGGCTTGAGTCACCACCCCACAGAGGGGACGGGCAGAACTTTTGAAGGACTTGTGTTTGCCTCTAGCTATCCTCCTTCCTGCTCTTCTCCCCAGCAGAGGACACAGAGTCTAGAAGCCTCAGGCCACTGATAAGAAGCCAGGGAGGCTGAGAAGAAAGATCCTCCAATAGGCCCACACCCATCTGTTTTGAGGGCCAGCAGCCTCACTCCTTGGACAGGACCAAGCGCCGTCTGCAGACTCTTCCGTTTACAGAGCCTGTTTACACCCCTGGCAGCCTCTGATCTCACTTCAGTCCTGTGGACAAAGGATTATCCTGAGCCCCTTTTTCAGCTGAGTCTCAAAGAAGCAAAGTAAACTGCCCGCAGTGGTTCTCAGGCTCAGGACCCATCCCATCCCCCTCCATCAAGAGACCAGTGACAGATTAACCACAATTGAAAAACAAAAGATACCAGTAACAGTACTGATTAGTATTATTACCATTTGTGAGCATCTCTTGTGCACCAGGCATTTGACAGGTGCTTCGCTTCTATCGGCTCATTTGTCCTTCAGAACGACCTGAGAATTAGGTGAGGACACCCCATTTTACAGGCTCCAAGAGGGTAATAATGTAGGAGACATATCTGGTGCCAGGGACTATTCTAAAAACTTCCATGTGCATTACATTCAGTTCAGTTCTGTCGCTCAGTTGTGTCCCAATCTGAGACCCCATGGACTGCAGCACGCCAGGCTTCCCTGTCCATCACCAACTCCTGGAGCTTACTCAAACTCCATATCCATTGAGTGGGTGATACCATTCAACCATCTCATTCTCTGTCGTCTCCTTCTCCTCCCGCCTTCAATCTTTCCCAGCATCAGGGTCTTTTCAAATGGGTTGGTTCTTTGCATCAGGTGACCAAAGTATTGGAGTTTCATCTTCAGCATCAGTCTTTCCAATGAATATTCAGGACTGATTTCCTTTAGGATGGACTGGTTGGATCTCCTTGCTGTCCAAGGGACTCTCAAGAGTCTTTTCCAACACCACAGTTCAAAAGCATCAATTCTTCGGTGCTCAGCTTTCTTTATAGTCCAACTCTCACATCCATACATGACCACTGGAAAAATCATAGCTTGGACTAGATGGACCTTTGTTGGCAAAGTAATGTCTCTACTTTTTAATATGTGGTCTAGGTTGGTCATAGCTTTTCTTCCAAGGAGCAAGTGTCTTTTAATTTCATGGCTGCAGTCACCATCTGCAGTGATTTTGGAGCCCAAAGAAATAAAGTCTGTCCTGTTTCCACTGTTTCCCCATCTATTTGCCATGAAGTGATAGGACCGGATGCCATGATCTTCGTTTTGTGAATGTTGAGTTTTAAGCCAACTTTTTCACTCTCCTCTTTCACGTTCATCAAGAGGCTCTTTAGTTTTTCTTTGCTTTCTGCCATAAGGGTGGTGTCATCTGCATATCTGAGGCTATTGGTATTTCTTCTGGCAATCTGGATTCCAGCTTGTGCTTCATCCAGTCCAGCATTTCTCATGATGTACTCGGCATATAAGTTAAATAAGCAGGGTGACAATATACAGCCTTGACGTACTCCTTTCCCAATTTGGGACCACTCTGTTGTTTCATGTCCAGTTCTAACTGTTGCTTCTTGACCTTCACACAGATTTCTCACGAGGCAGGTCAGGTGGTCGGGTTTTTCCATCTCTTTAAGAATTTTCCAGTTTGTTGGGATCCACACAGTCAAAGGCTTTCCATTAAGCAATCTCAAAAACCCCATGAGAATGAGCGCGAGGATCATCTCCCATTTCAGAGACATGAGAACTGAGGCTCAGAGACATCAGGCAAATTGTCTGAGGCTGCACAGCTAGGAAGTAGAGCTGGAATTGGAACCAAGTATTCTTGCCACTGTCCCACACCTCTGGCAGCACAGATGACACCCCTAGGGCAGCACACCTAGGGCAGGTCAGAATCCCATTGAGACCCCTGCCACCGACAG
The DNA here is from genome assembly GCF_055505025.1 of Bos grunniens. Classification (NCBI taxonomy): domain Eukaryota; kingdom Metazoa; phylum Chordata; class Mammalia; order Artiodactyla; family Bovidae; genus Bos; species Bos grunniens. Next base: position 19,269,545 of record NC_141192.1, read on the forward strand.
CCCAGGGCCCTTCCACCCAGCTCTCCTGCCTGAGTAGGGCCGCAGGAAGGCTTTGGATTCTGTTGGCGGCCACCTCCTCTCCATCCAAGAGACAGCTCTCTGAGAATCAACCCCCAGAAATAGGGCACACGGGGACAGACTCCTCCACAGTGGCAGACAGCCCGGTCATGCCGACAGAGCTGGCACCTAACCCAACCAAACCTTTTTGCCAGTTTTTCTCTCTCTGCCTGCTGCACGCTGGCTGAAACCAGCCCCTGATTCTCATTTTCTCCCTTGAGCCCCATTGAAAGTGCTGAATGGGAGAGAGAGGAGGAGCCTGGAGGGCAGGCAAGCAGGGGGTGCTCGGTGAGACCTTCTGCCCCTCCAGGAAGGGTAAGAGGAGCTGGCTAGGGGTGAGGAGAGGGGTGCTGGGGAGTGGTTCTGGAGTTGTAGGGCAGGGGTAACCTAGCAACCACTGGCTGATGTAGTCACAAAGCGACAGGCTTACCCACAGAACTGACATCCTTCGGCTCTTTCCTGCTCAGGCAGCAAGGGCTACTCACCCACATACTATAGCGGCCACTTTCCTTGGTGAGTGCAGAGGTGAGCTGGGGGGGAGGGCACAGAGCGGGAAAAGGAAGTTCTGTTTCTGAATTGGTATCAGCCTTCAGGGCCCTTGTCCCTGGCCAACTGGGAACCCAAGGGGAGAGGGAAGGAAGGTCAAGGGCAGATGCAGTGGGGCCCAGCCTGGCCCACTCTGGCAAAGGCAGGCCGGGCCGGCTAGAGGCCCTGTTGACCTCTTCCCAGCAGCTGTGTGATATGACCCACAGTGGCTTATAAAATCAATGAAATAGTTTGATAAGGACAAAATGAAGACAAAAAGTAGGATGAAACTATCAGTATGTGTCATATACAACAAGGACAAGAACTGCTTCAGTTTCACGTACACACACAAGTAAATGCACACGTTAGGATATAAAAATGAGTTTCTTACGATGGTCACAGTCAAAAGTATTTTTAAAAGTCTCTATCGTGTTGATTCCTTTTATTGTAGGCAGGTGGGTATGGGCTTGTAAATGCCCTGTTCTCAGCCCTGCAGCATCGAAGTGCTCCAGAGCAAGGGTCCTCCATCTCTGGGATCTAATTCCTGACGATGTGAGGTGGAGCTGACGTAATAAAACAGAAATAAAGTGCACAATAAATGTGATGTACTTGATGCATCCTGAACCCATTCCCCCTGACTCCCCGATCTGAGGAAAAATTGTGTTCCATGAAACCAGTCCCTGGTAACAAAAAGGTTGGGGAGAGCTCCAGAGCCTAGCCTCTTCATCACGGATGTCCAGACTCCCTTCAAAGGATGCCCTACCAGCTAGTTTTGTCTTTAAGGAAAGATTAGGAGACTGAGTCAGGATGCCTGGCTCCTTGATCTCAAAGTCCCTCCCCTTCCCCAATCTCATGCAGTGCTGTCTGCTCCCCTCCACCCTAACCTGATGGAAGCCTGGCCCTGGGGGAACCTCTGGGGTCCCCTGCAGAGTCTATGACTCAGAGGGTTAATTCTCAGAATGTACTGATTGTTCAACCCATCCTCGGCACCTGCAACCCCAGCACTACACTTACAGATTCATAATCACCTTGAAGTGTCAATTTGGCTTTGACATTTATCTTTCATTCATGTCATCTAGCTTATTTAGTAATATGATGAATGCCAATAAAAGCACCTCTCAAACCAAGAACTAGAATACCAGCACCAGGACATCCCATGTGCTCCTCTCCTCCCCCGACTCTTTATCTGCCCTCAGAAATAGCCACTACATGAATTTTGCAGCGTTTCATTGCTTTTGTTTTATTACCTTTATGATAATTCTGCTTGCTTTTGAATTTTATTTCTAAAAAGGATCTCACGCTATATGGTCTTCTGCAATTTGCTTTCCCTGACTATTCATTACATTTGTAAGATTCACCTATGTTGCTGCATGTAGCTGTGGTTCATTCATTTTCACTGCAATATAATGTTCAATTGTCTGAATGGGCCACAGCATATTTATCCACTCTTCTGCCATTGGACATGTGAACTATCACCAGGTTTTTGCTGATTTGAACAATGTTGGTTTGAATATTCTTACACATCTGCAAGAGTTCCCCTGGGGTATATTTCTGGGATAGTAATTGTTGGGTTATGCTGGGATATGGCATGCAAACATTCAATTTTAGGGCTTCCCAGGTGGAGCTAGTGGTAAAGAACCTGTCTCCCAATGCAGCAGACATAAGAGATGTGAGTTCAATCCCTAGGTTGGGCAGATCCCCTGGAAGAGGGCATGGCAACCCACTCCACTACTATTGCCTGGAGAATCCCATGGACAGTAGAGCCTGGCAGCCTACAGTCCATGGGTCACAAAGAGTCAGACACAAATGAAGTGACTTAGCAAGTACACACATGTAATTGCTGGGTTACACTGGGATATGGTATGCAAATGTTCAATTTTATAAGACATTGCCAATTTTCCCCCTAAAGTGTCTGTTCCTGTTAGGCATCTTCAACACTCGTATTAAGAGCACCAGTCTTTACTCTGTTAGAGGCACCCCAATGGCTACAGAAGTGAGGGCCCAATTGGCAGAGCGTTCACTGCCGAGGTAAGGTCCCCAGTGCCCTCCCTGCTGACCGAGGAGGTGGAGGGAGCTGGGGAGGGTAGAATACAAAGGAACTCAACAGATTGAGGGTCCAAGGGGAGGTCACCTTCCCTCTGGTATCAGTCAGGTGCCCAGTGGGTTCTCAGGCCTGAGTTAACACAGGTCCAGGCAGGGCCCCTCCTGGGTCGGGAGAGGGTGTGGTGGCTCGGGGCAGGAGCATAAACATTCCAGGGGTTTCAGGGGGTGACTTCTACCGTTAGTTGGGGGCAGGGGAGGTCAGCTAACAGTGATGTTCAGGGAAGGTTTACTTTATTTCTTTAAGTCCCAGATCCCCTAGAAGCGAATCGAGGATGGAACAGGAAACTCAGGGGCCTGGTCATCGAAAGCATCAGAGGGCCCCGGGGCAAAATGCCTTGCTTAGCATATCCAGAGTCCATCTACACACCTCCAGAGGGCCTCCCTTCAGCCAGGGCCGCAAGAAGGGGAAGCAGAGAGTGAGCAGGCAGGTGGTCCCACCAGACCCCTGGAGGAGAGCAGCTCACCCCTGGATCCTTGCTGGACGGACTCCACCTATTCTTCTGGGGGAAGGCACAGCATCCTCAGGAGAGGGAAGGGGTGCGGGTGGAGGACGGAGAACCTGAGACGCTTGTCTCCAGTGAAGCGAAGCGAAGCGAAGCAAGAGCTTGAAGCTTCCCCACAGCGACGCAGCCCAGATAGCCAGACCAACAGTTCTGCGGCTCCCAGGGGGGCCCTCATGGGAAGAGGACTGGCTGGCCTAGTCTGGCTTTGGCATCAGCTCCTGGATGCTGAGTCTGGGCCAAAACTGCTCCTGAGGGCAAGGGGGGGTTGGGTGACAGCCTATAGCTGGCTTCTCCTGGACCGCCAACTGTTTGGCTTGGGGAGAGGCCCATGCTAGGGTCAGCCCCCTGGCCCCGGAGGCACACATAACTTGCCTTTGCTCCAACGCAGGTGTCTGGACGAGGAGGTAGGTCTATGGCTTTTCCTTCTGGCTTCAGAAATGGTCTCTGAGAGAAAACCGGGGTCCTGAGAGATTCCATCTGAGTTCTGTCAGATGGATCCTGGCTCTCTACTCAGGCATCGTAGGAAGACCGAAGGTTCCCCAGGGCCAGACGGCATGGCTGAGAAAGGACCTTGGGAGAGGCCCAGCTCTAGTGCCATGGGGGTGGTGGTGGAATCTGTTAAGCAGTTTTCAGAGTATCTCAGGAATGGACTCCCATAAGCTCAGGTGGGCACTGCTGCCTAAGGCTCCATTTGCTTCTCCCTGGCCCTCTCCTTTAGTCCAAAAGGTGAGCTGAAACTGGAAAAGAAGTCGGGGTGCCAGCCAAGGAGCCATGGGGACAGCGGGCCACAGAAAGAACTGATGATCCCAGGGATCGTGGATTTCAAGCTGATCCGAGAGGCAGTGAGGACATCCAAGCCCCACACCCCCAGTGCCTACCGCTTCGGTCGCCTCAGCCACCACTCCTTCTTCTCCAGGCACCACCCCCAGCCCCAGCACGTGACCCACATCCAAGGTAGGGCTGGGGTAGGCCAGGGCCTGACGGTGGGGGTTGGGGGGCCGCTGGAAAGGGAGGACCCAGCCACTCTTGGCCAAGCCGAGACCCACCTGGAGCAGGGTGGGGATTCCAAGGGCAGACTGCAGAGCCCCACAGGATCTACATCCCTGCCGATTCTCCCACCTTACGAATCAGAGAAAGGGATGGATATTCTGCTCCAGAGCTGTGCTCTCGTCTCTGACTCAGGCCATTTCATCCATTCAGCTATTTGTTCATCAAAGATCTAACGAGTGTGAACTATGAGTGGGGCACATTTTCAGGTCCTGGCGTTACGACCAAGCCAGACAGATGGTCCCTGGTCTCACAGAGCCAACCTTTAGTGGGGAAGAATAGAAAACAGATAAGGTGTCAGAAGGCTGGAAGTGCCAAGGCTATATACAGAGCCAAGGCCTGACCAACAGCGTGGTATTCAAGCAAAGACTAAAGGAAGACAGGACATGACCATGTGGATCTCAGGGGGAAGGTGTCCCAGGCAGACGGAAGAGCCGGGACAAAGGCCCCCAGGCAAGAGCCCCCTGTTGGAGAATAGTGAGGATGTGGGTGTGGCTGAAACAGAATGAGGAGGAGGAGAAGTGAGACACAGAGGCAGTGGGGCCCATGTCCTGTGGGCCTTGGAGCTCACCGTCGTCATCCTTAAGCCATCTCACTGAGTCAGATGGCAGCCATCAGAGGGTTGAGAGCAAAGAAGTAACAGAGGGCTCTGCTGGCTTCTGAATGGACAGTGGCTTGGACCAGAGAGATAGCAGTGGAGGAGTTAGTGGCCCTGCTCTAGAGAGATAGAGAAGGCGAGGCCAACAGACTTGGCTGATGGATTAAAAATGGAGTATGAGATGGAGAGAAGACTCAGGCTGACTCCCAAGGTGTTTGGTCTGAGTAACTGGAAAACTGGGTTTGGGCTAACATAGAGGAGCCTGTAGACGGGGCCAGTGGAGGATGGGAAGGGTCGGGGTTTGGTCTGAGATGCTGGGAGATGCAGCATGTGAGATGCCTCTTAGAAGTCCCAGGAGGGTGGGTGGGGAAGCCCGAGGGAAGGCGCCAAGTAGGCAGTCGCGTCAGTTTCAGGCAGAGATGCAACTGTGAGAGCCACTCAAATGGGAGTGGTGTTTGAAGAGGTGTGCTGGATGGGGATCATCACAGGACCCTGTAGAGGCTAGGGAGGAGAACCTGGCATGAATCTGGGGACCCCAAGGTTACGGGGTCGAGGAGATGAAGGGGAAGTGGCAGAGCAGTGACTGGTGAGCTAGGAGGACCCGGGAGAGAGAGGGGTCCTGGCACCCGAGGAAAGTGTTCCGGGAGGAGAGAGTGAGAAACTGTGGTTAAGTCCTAACCACGGTGCTCCCCAAAGCTTAACCATCTAACGATGCCATTGCATACATGCTAAGTCACTTCAGTCACTTTGCGACCCCATGGACTGTAGCCGACCAGGCTCCTCTGTCCAGGGGATTCTCCAGGCAAGAATACTGGAGTGCCATGCTCTCCTCCAGGGGATCTCCCTGACCTAGGGATCAAACCCACGTCTCTTTCATGTCCTGCATCGGCAGGCGGATTCTTTACTACTAATGCCACCTGGGAAGCCAATGATGCTATAATCCTACACAGACCTTAGCCTGGAGGTTCCTCACATGTAAGCTGCCTCTCACCACCCCCAGGGTGCCATGCACTCAGACCTGCAAGGCTGACAGATGGCATGAAGTTTTATCCAGAGGGTCTCGCACCCCGTGGTTTGAGTCAAGGCCCTTCTCGCCACAAACTGTGGCTTAACGCCCTGCTCCCACTCCTCTTCTTGAAGCTGCCTGCCTCTGTGTGCTCCACACACTCTGTGCGCTCACACCTGTACTTCCTTACCCCGTCACAGAAAACCAAAGGGACCCCCAGATGAGGGTCCCAGGCAGCCCGGGTTCTCCTCTCCCCTCGGCCAGTCTCACTATGTGACCCTGAGCCCATCCTTTCGCTGCCATGCTGAGTGTCCCCTGGGGTAAGGTCAGAGCGGTTGAGAGGCCCTCCCAGCCCTAGCCATCTCTGGGGTTGTGTTTACTGGAAGAAGTGGGGCTGAGTGCTTCCCTGCCCACCAGCCTCCTCCCATTTTCCTGGAGTTCTTGGGGTCCACTCAGGTCCCCTTTCCCACTGCCTCCAACCCTTAACAGATCTCACCGGGAAGCCTGTCTGCGTCGTCAGGGACGAGCTCTCTCTGGCCACCTCTCCTCAAGCCACACTCTTATCCCGCTACCTGATCAGGATGCCCACCATCTCGGTGCCTGTTGGAGACCCTCAGTCCAACCGGGACCCCTGGCTTTATTCTGGTGGGTACTAGGGCCCTATACCTTGGGGCTATACCTGGCCCCAAGGGCTGCCTGGCTTGGACAGGTGCCTGAGAAGGAAAAGGCCATGGCTCTTAGGTGGGTGGGGGTCCAAGGTCCTCAGAAATGCACCCTTGCTTGGCTCTGAGGTGTTTGAGGAGTCAGAAAAAGCAGAGGACAAACATATCTGGACAACAGACATGTGACTTCCAGCTCTAGCCAGGAACAGTATTGGAAATACTGAATTTTGTAACCTGTGTGCTCAGGCACCGGCCAGTCAGAACAGTTAGCCATAGGGAGTGCTGGGGCAGCATTTCAGAGGCCTCCACTTGGGCCAAGCCTCTCTCTTTCCCCAAAGAGCAGGGAGGATCCTGGAGAAGGGGCAGAGGGGCCCAGAAAGCTTCCTGCAGGGCTCTTTACCAACCTGGCCAGGAGTCGCTCAGTGTTGTAGCAACTGGCACAGCCTATCAACCGAATCTCCACCCTGGCTTCATTTTCCTGAAAGAGGCAAAGCGAGTCTAAATCACAAACATCTCGGTACACGTAGCCAAACATTCTCCAGCATTTCCCAACTAAGACACAGGCTGGGACACAAATGTCAGCAGCAAGCACTCCCACCCACCAACCAATAGTGTGATTCCAGCTCCTTCCCTTGAGGGCACCACCTGCCCTGTGAAAATACCCTTCTCTTTAAGATCCTGGGTGGGAGGGCAGGGAGGAGAGGAGGCTCTTCCACCTATCCCCCTTCCACACTCGGCCCAAAGGGAGGGTGCACAGGGAGACCCCGGGGATCAGTTGGCCAGATCTTGCCCCCTCCTCCCAGAGGCCTGGAAGAAGGAGTTGAAGGACCTGGCTTCCCGGGTGGCCATCTTCACCAAGGAGAGTGAGCTGAAGAGCAAGGAGGTGGGTGCAGAACAAAGGAGCTGTCCAAGAAGAAATGAAATGGACCCACTCCTTTGTAACTAAACCGCTCCCACGTGGTTCCAACCACACCAGCACAGAGCAAACCTTCTCAGGAAGGCGGGAGGCACTGCTGTTGGCAGAGGGGAGGGGTCCCTGAATATAACCCAAGGGACAGGGTCGCAGTGAGGGTTCCGAGAACACAGTGTACCTGGTGGAGAAATCCAGAAAGGGTTCATAGTTTAGAAGAGGACGGAGGGAGGTGTTCCTGGTGGAGGCACGTGGCACAGATGTTCATTCGCAAGCTAGAAAATACAGGAGAGCGTTTTAGAAAACGGAGGGTTTAAAAGCACAGGAGATAAGCGGGCAGCAGTGAGAGAGGAGTCGCAGGGGGGCCAACTTTGGATGTGGGCAAGATCAGCTTTCTTCTCATTTCTGAACTTAGTTTCATGTTTCACCTGACAAAGGGATGGAGCATCACTGAAGGATTTCAGAGAGATTGGCGGTAGCCTGAGTGCTATTTGCTGATAAATCAGTAAAGACGAGGAGGAGGCAGCTTGAAGGTAGTTGGAACTGGTCCTAGGACAGGCCTGGCCCCTGTTGGCTGAGATTGGTCCTACCCTTATCTTGGGCAGCAGAGTTCTCATTCTCATTCCACAGCTAACTTGCTGTAACACTCAGGGTAACTCAGCTAAGCTCTCTGGGCCTCAGTTTTCTTATCTTTAAAATGGGTGGTCCCGTGGTTAAAAATTCACCTGCCAATGCAGGGGACACGGGTTCGATCCCTGGTCCAGGAAGATCCCAGTTAAAGAGTTCCCAAGCCACAACTAAAAGATCCCCCATGCCGGAACTGAGACTGAGCCCAGCCAAATAAATAAGTACTAAAAATAAATAAAATGGGGAGAAGGATACTACCAGTCTTAACTGGAGTTCCAGGGGCAGGAGGTCCCAGGCCTCGTGCCCACCTGGCTCGGGAAGGTTTTCCAGGGCAAAGAAAGGATGCTAAGCTGTGGGGGACAGGTTTAGGGGCAGCGGAGCTAAGAATTAAGGAAGGCAGTGGGGGTCTTGGTACAGGATACTATTTTCAAATCTCTGATGGGCTGAGGGGAGGGACCTGAAGGAGGGCCTACCCAGGCAAGACCAAGGACCATGGGGGTGGGGGCAGCCGACCTTCAGTAAAATTCCAGGGGGAAGAGCAATGGCTATGAAGGAAGGGCTGCCCCCACTGGTGAGTGGGGTCTAAGACAGGTTGAGGCTGGCCTGGTTGACATCCTGGGTCCCTGGCCTCCTCCTCTGCTTTTCACCTTTCCCCTCTGCTTTCTCTTCTTTCTCTCTGCCTGGAGTCTCTGGCCACATTTTTCCCCAGCAGAAGGAAGAGCCTCAGCGGGAACAGGGGGCAAAGTACTCAGCAGAGACTGGCAGGCTCATTCCTGCTTCTACCCGGGCCATGGCCCGCCGCCACTCCCACCAGGGCCGAAACCAGCCTGCGAGCAGAGATGGAGGAGACCAGACCTTTGTCCTACAGGATCAGGAGCTGCTGGTGAGGTGCTGGGAAGGCTGGGGGCTGTGGACCCTATGGAGGCCCTCATCTGAAGGCAGAGAACTTGGTGGAACCTGCTCCCAGGCTCACGAGGATCCAACTAGGACCCTTGCATAGTGCTTTCACGTATGGCTTCTTCCAGGGAGAAGGTCTTGTCCCTGAGACCCTAAGACTCAAAAACCCCAGCTCCGGGAGTCAGGAGCCTGGATTCCAATCCCCAGCTGCTTCTAGGTTTCTGTGTAAGCCTTTCCATCTTTAAGTCCTTTCCCTTCTAGGGACCTTAGTTCTATCATTTAGTCAAACTGGAAGAACAGATGTTTTATCACAAGGTCTGGCCCTGCGGTGGTACTTGATAAGTTAAGGAAGGGAGCCGCAGTAGTGGAATGAGAAGCATGGAGGTGGAGGTCTGTCTGGAGGTGGAGGCCCTGCCTGGTGCATCCTCACCACACCCAGTTGCCCCCGCAGCCTGCAAGGCTGGTCCCAGCCAGGTCCCCACACTCTGGAGGGGTCTGGTCTGTGCTGGAACAAAGCATAAAGACCCCTCCTCTGTGTTCAAGTTTCCCATTAGGGCCTGGGAGGCACGCAGGACTCATGCCAGTGGGCAAGGCAGTACAAGTCCCTGTTCAGAGGTGCACGTGTTCTCCAGGAGAGGCCAGACTGTGGCGACATCTTGACACCTGCCCCGTGACCAGCACTTTAAAGCATGCAGTCCCCTTGCAGCCTTATGACAGCTCAGGGAACAGACACAGCGGACAGGGCAGGGATCCCCACTCCACAGATGAGGAGGCTGAGGCCCTGCCGGGTGATGGCCTGTGGCCCAGGTCCCCAGAGAAGGAGCAGCCTAGCAGGGGCTCAAACACAGTGCTTTCTCCACCATAGGGCGGCCTCACCTTGCCTGGAAGTAGGTTCTCAGGTCCTGTGGGGAGGGGGCACAGGGCAGGTAAGTTGGATGCGGAGAATGGAGGAGGGTCCCAGGCCGATGAGGGGTGGGGTTCACCTCAGCAAGCGGGTTCCCTGAGGGAGAGGGTGGGCAGCCTAGCAAGCGGAGGCCTAGGGCAAGGCCTGGGGGCGAGACCTGGCCCAGTTTCCACTCTGCCAGGGACGTGGCAGACCTGGGGAGACTGGCGCCAAACACTGAAGGGACCCCACTTTCCTAGGACTCCAGGAGCTCCACCACCCACTGCAGGCCCCGGCTCTACACAGCCGCCGCCATCAGCAGCCCCGCCTAGGGAGCCCCCGTAGCCCTCCTCAGACAGGCCTGGATCTCCTGCCGCTGACCCTTTACTGGAGGACGCAGTGGGGAAAGGGTCCTGAAGTAGCAAAGATGTGGGAGGTTGAGTGGGCTGAGAAGGACCCTGGGAGCGAAGACAGCCCAGCCCTGGGCGGGAAGGGGCTGCCGACTAAGCGGTGCACAGAACCAGCTGGCTCCAACCCTCAAGCTGTCCACAGGGATCAGCCCACCTCTTTGCTAACATCTCCAGACTCTGAGCTTAGGCACTTCAGGAAGGGGAGGCCCACGAGGTCCGTGAAATTCCCACACCAAGGAGCCAGGCATTCGGGACTCGGTGCGTCTCTAAGGAGCTGACAGCCAGCTCTGACCTCGCCTCCCCAGTGAGGGACCTTGGGGTACAACCACACAGGGCTCAGGGATGGGGGGGTCCAAGAAACTGACTCAGAGGCTTCATTCTGCCACAGCATCTCTGCCAGGTGTCCTCCTCAGATCCCTCATCTGTCCAGGAAGGGGGTGAAAAACCTTCCTCCAGGGCTATTGGCAGAGAAAGCTTTCTCTAAAGTGTAAAGTCCATGCAGAGGGTAGGCAGGGACCATCGTGGGGGCCAGTCTAGCCAGGGATGTGGGGAGAGAACACTTTATGGGGAGGGGCTGTGCTGCCGGCTAGAACATGCTGTCCAGCCACACTGACCCAGGCCTGTCCTCCTGCCCACAGATCCTGGAACTGCTTTCGCAAATTCTGCAGACAGACTCCTTGAATGCTATCCAGTTCTGGCTACTCTACGCGCCCGCCAAGGGTGAGGACATCGTCCTGGGCCCCGGTTCTCATCTGAGTGGAGGCTGCTGAGGGCTGTGTCCTCTGGTTCTCCAGGACTCAGATTCACTCCGCTCCCATCCCATGGCCTTACACGGGGGCTGCTCCTCCTTTTTGGAGTCACAAACTAACCTTTTCCAGCTAGACAACATCACTGCCTTCTCCTCCGCATTCCTCCGCAGGGTTTCCACAACACTGCTTCTTAGAGCAAACCCTCCTGCATGCTGACCCCTGGGATTTGGCCCCTGGGAAGGAGACAGACAGTCCTTAATCCACCTCTGTGGGAAACACACATGCACAAAGATGCAAATACACACACGTAAGAGCACACATGTATGTGTACACATGAATGGACATACACATTCATGCTAATATATGTGCATAAGAGCATACACATATGTACACATAAATGGATATACACATTCAGGCAAACACACACATAGGCGCACACACATGTGTACATGTGAACAGACGTACACATAGACACTGGGATGGTGAGTGGAGAGTGTATCTAAGTAGAGGGGTGAGGAACAATCAGAGAACTGATTGGACCAGAGAGTGGAGGAGGAAGGGGAGGAGGACGGGGAGGAAGGTGGGTCCCCAGCAGGCTTCCCAGAGGGTTGGGGGTGTGATGGCAAGTAAACCAAGAATAAGATACACACGAGCAGGTGTGTAAAGGTGTGGAAGGCTGAGGCATGCTTAAGGGCCAGAGAGATGCACGGCCCTCCCCGTGGACTCCTGTGGGACAGAAGAGCTAGAGGCCCTGCTCCTGCCCGTCCCATCCAGCAGCAGGACGGGGGCCGAGGTCTTGCCCCTGAGCATCCTCCCCCCAACCTCGGCTGTGCTTACAGAGAAAGACATGGCACTAGGGCTCCTGCAGACCGCCGTGGCTCAGCTCCTTCCCCAGCCCCTAGTGCCCATCCCAGCCGAAAAACTCCTGAACCAGCTCCTGGAAGTTCAAGACTCACTTCAAGAGAGGCACCAGCTACCCTACAGGTGGGGGTCACACCCCTCACCGGCCCCTCTGTTCCCGGAACTGCTCCCTCATATTCAGCCACCTGTCTGCCCAGGTGTGGCCCGAGGAGGCCCAGGGAAGGAGGCCAGAGCCTGGGCTGCCTGTGCCTGCGCTGGAGGAAGAGGCCCCGCTCTCCCCAGGACCCCTGGTGCCACCTGACGGCTCAGAGGCTTTCTCTGCCAGACCAGACTCCAGAGGCCTGCTGTGGAGGATATGGAGGGGAGGAGCAGGGGAGGCGGTGACCTGAGTCACTTGTAGCAAAACAGCTGGATAAGCCACACACATCAAGCTCCCCAGGAGCTCCTGGGCCTTGGGAAGACACAAGCAGAGAAGGAAGGGTAACATAAGGCATGCAGAAGTAACTTTGTGCTGGTACTAAGTCCTCCAGATGGCTGAAAGAAGGATTAATGACAAGCTGGGGAAGGGGAAGATGAGGGAAGGCTGCACACAGCAGGGCAGCAGGGCCTGGGTGTCAGCCATGGGACCAGCGATCCTGAGTGTCCACTGTGTGTACCTGACACGGCTGGGTGTTGAACACATTTCTAGTCCATGCAGCCACCCATGGAGGCAGTATGGCTTCCCATTTTACAGATGAAAAGACTGAGGCTCAGGACAGTTGAATGATAGCCCAAAGTCACCCGGGTGGGCAGCAGAAAAGCTGGGACTCATATTCAGGCTTGGGCTTCTCAGGTGGCGCTGGTGGTAAAGAACCCACCGGCCAATGCAGGAGACATAAGAGACAAGGGTTCGATCCCTGGGTTGGGAAGATCCCCTGGAAAAGGAAATGGCAACCCATTCCAGTATTCTTGCCTGGAGAATCCCATGGACAGAGGAGCATGTCAGGCCATAGTCCATGGGGTCACAAAGAGTCAGACAAGACTGACACGTCTTAGCATGCATGCAGACTCAGGCTTATCCAACTTCCCAGCCCAGCAGCACTCAGAGTCCCGAGGAGCTGGTTGGAAAGGCAGATGCCCAGGGATTGCCACATAGTCGAGTAGGGGTGAACATGGAGATGTGTATCTTGAACAAACAAATGCAAGAGTAGGGCAAGTCAGGAGTGAGGAGGGCTGGGAAAGCCAGGAATTCGAAGTGATAGGGAATGTGAAATTTGGGAGTGGCTGGATACTGGGCAGACTGAGAAGAAGGAGGCGGGATGCAGTGCTGGCTTGCATGTGTTAAAGGTTATAGGTGCCTGCTCTGGCCCCAAACTTGGTTTTCTTGTTTAGCTTGAGACCAGTGGAGACACAGTGGTAAGGCAACTTCACGGTGATCTTGGGAAAGCCACCTCCCATCTGTGAGCCTCAGTTTCACTCTTTCAAAAACCCCGTCTCCTAAAGTCATAGAGAAGAAACATTACTTCGGGTGCATCAAAAGGCTTGCTGAAGTGCAGAGCCTATACAAGACAGGAGCGTTATCCATACTTGTCAGTAATTCATTAGGGCTCACTAGAGTTCCCATCTTCAGGAAAGCAGCAGGCCAAGGGAGGGCCAGTGCAGTGGCCTCTCTTACAGCCCCCTAGAGAAGGGCCTTGGTTCATTGTGGCCACAGTGAGCGATAGTGCGCAGTTGTTGGGGTCCTGCTCAGGGTGGGGCCATCCCTGGATAGATACCTGCTGGCTCTTCTGCCTTTCCCAGGGGCACCTTCCCTACCTCCCCGCCCACCCTGTCACTCAGCTGGCTGTCTGGCTCCAGCCTGACCTTCCTAGCTGTCCTTGTGTTGGTTTTAGCCAATCCCCGAAGAAGATGAAGACACCACCTCTATCAAAAAGCGAAAAACCAGGTAAGAGTCCCCACAGCAGGGCACTGGGGGGCTCACTGAAGCCCACCAAGGCTAGATCCCTTGGGGGATTCAAGGACCCCTCTAGAGATGGGCCCCTGCCCAAAGAAGCTGCTCATTTTATCCATCCATCCATCCACTCAGCAGATCCTTAGTTAGTACCCAGGTGCTAGCCTCTGGGGATCACTGGGGGAGAATTCAGAGATGGGTTCTGCTGCCTCGGAGCTTACATCCTAGGGAGAGACGTGCAGACCACAAAGACACCTGAGGGAGATGGTGCCGTAAGGGAAATAACAGGGCAACAGGAAAGTCAGAAGGATTGAGTGGGGGATGGCGGGGGCATGGAGAAGGGTCCCTTGAGTCGAGAGGCAGAAAGGATCCAACCCTCTGTGGGTCAAGGGAAAGCCTGCAACAAGGCTTCCACGGCCAGGTGTGTGGGTGAAAGAGCAGGCAGGCAAGCCAGGGTGGCTGGACACTTGTGGGTTGGGAACTGTGGTAAGAAGTGGGACAGGTGGGCAGAGCCAGCCCACAGGCTGTGGCCTTCCCCACAGGGAAGGTCAGGCGTGTGGTCTCATGCAGGCTGCATGGGGTTCACTGGAGGGTTATCAGGGCATGGGGGGACCCTCGGGTGGCCGTGTAGACAATGGACTATGGAGGTCCAGAGGGGATGAGGGAGACAAGGGAGAAAAAGGGGTGCCTTAGGCCAGGGCAGGATGGTAAAGGGAGGAAGGTTTCAGGGAGAGAAGACAGGTATTCTTGAAGTACACCGCTCTCCCAAACAGATCATAAGGGGTCCTGGGTGCCAGGGTGAGTGTCTGACACAGAGTAGGTACTGTGCAGACATCTGTGACCTGGATGTAGTAGAGGGTGGAGGTGAGGCTGGGGGAAGGGAGTCAGTCCCTCCCAGGTGACCGGGGAGCCTGAGCAGAAGCCTGGGCTGACCTGGGCACCGGGGCCTGGAGTGGGGAGCAGGGGTCTCCCCAGATCTCCTGGGCAGCTCCCTCACACTCTCCTGCCTGCTGTGTCCCCCCTCCCCATCCCAGAGAACATTGGAAAAGCTCAAGTTCTTCGAGTGCACTCCAGCCAGAACCCAGAAGAGAAGGCGGCAAAGGCAGAGGGCTGAGGAGTCTGCGCCTCGCTCAGGAAAAGCCCCTGAGTTCGAAGACTCCGTCGCTAAGTCCTCAGCAGCAGTACTGGTTTTCCTACCACGTGGAGCCCATTAAACTACTGTCTTCCCCTTAAGAGGACAGCTCCACTCTCCCATCAGCAGGAGGTCTCTGTGTTTATGTAGTTTGCTCTGGGAAGGGGGATGAGCTGAACCAAACCATCCCGACTCCCTTGGAGAAAGCCTCCCTGTGTGGGGCCTCCCTGCTTCTGTTCACTTCCAGAGAATCAAAGGGCAAGGGGTGGACAGGTCTGTGCTCATCCCTGAGCCAGGACTCACAGGGCTCTGGGTAGATTAGCGTAGAGGTGGGGAACTCACAGGCTGCTTTAGAAGACTCACCCATAGCAACAATCGAATTCCTACCAGACACTGGGGCAGGACTAAGGTACTAGCTATTGATGAACACTCTGAATTGTTGTACGTGCTTTATATGTGGTACTGTATCTGATGCTCACCCAAAACCCTAGGAGGTAGAGAATCACTCTCATTTTCTAGACGAATAAACTGAGTGACTGTCGGGTGAATCAGCTTGCCCAAGGCCACATAATAAAGTGAGAACCCAGGATCCAAACACAACACGTCTGCTTCTAGAATCCCTGCTTCTACCTGCTGGACTCTGCTGCCTTGTCAACAGTTCAGTTCAGTTCAGTCGCTCAGTCGTGTCCGACTCTTTGAGACCCCATGAATCGCAGCACGCCAGGCCTCCTTGTCCATCACCAACTCCTTGAGTTCACTCAGACTCACGTCCATCGAGTCAGTGATGCCATCCAGCCATCTCATCCTCTGTGAACAGTAACCCTCACCAAAAGTTGGGCTTACATTCAGGACGAGCGTAGAGTTAGCACAATGGTGGTTGACAAAATCGAAAAGGAAAAGGATATTACATAAATATGACCCAGATGCAGCTGGGGTATCTCTATCCTTTAAGACATAGAGAAGATGGCCCTGACTCTCTGGGAATCCAACGTCTTCCTTGAGATTTCTACAGATTTCTTGGTTGGGGCTGGGGGGATTGGCATTGAGTATTTGCAATGTCGTGGTCACTATGGCTCTGAGCTCCTACTTCTACTGACTTGGCTCCGTCCACAGGTTGTGACTCCATTCTACACTTCCAGGTCTGCTGCCATTCTCCCTGTGTCAATTCAGGGAGCCCCTTTCACACAAAACTTGTGCTCAGCAGGCTTCAATCAAGAAGAGGGACTGGGTGGGGATTTGCTGTGAATCCAGCAAAAAGCTTCATGGTCAGTGTAAGATTGTCTTGTTTTTAAAAGGTCCTTGGCCACTAGGGACGTTTCCCTGGTGGCAGCATCATATTAAACAACTATGCCCTGGGACTTCCCTGGCAGTCCAGTGGTTAGAACTCCATGTTTCCACTGCAGAGGGCACAGGTTTGATCCCTGGTCGGGGAACTAAGATCCCATATGCCAAGGGGCACAGCCAAAAACAAAACATACAGACGAAACCAAAAGCTATGCCATCTCGCTGACTTTCTCCTGCTCTGTCCTCAACCCTGCCACCAGTTTGCCCCCAGAAAGCCCACAAAAATTTTCCGAATTTTTTTCTTATAAAATAGACATGACAAAAAATGAACCATTTAAACCACTTCAAAGTGTACAGTTCAGTGTGTTTAACTGTATTCACACCACGTGCAACTCTCACCATCAGCCATCGCCAGAGCTCTTCACATCTTGCAAAGCTGAAACTCTGAAACCCGTTAACAACTCCCCATTTCCCCCTTTTCCCAAGACCCGGCACTCTACTTTCTGCCTCTGAGTCTGACTACTCTAGATACACCGTGTTAGTATTAGTAGAATCATACATCTGCCCCTGCAGAGTATCATAATTTTCTTATTCTCTGGAGGGTACCTCCCCTTTTAAGTTTCTTAGGGGATTACCCAGGTGGGCCCAGTAGCTAAGACTCCTCACTCCCAATGCGGGGGTCCTGGGTCCAATCCCCGGTCAGGGAGCTGGATCCCGCAGGCTGCAACTAAGCGTTCACATGCCACAAGAAAGATCAAAGACCCCTCGTGCCACAGCTAAGACCTGGTGCAGCCAAATTAAAACATATATATAATTGAAAATACATATGTCATTTTTAAATATACAACTATATAACGGAGACACTTGCTACTTAAAAACATCTCAAGGTATAGACTCTAAAGAAAAAATTAAGTTTCTTAGCCCATCCTTCAAATCTATTTACTCTGCTTTCTCCATCTTGTGTTTGCTTTCACAACTCCCTGCAGAATGCTTGTGTCACTGCCTGGCTTTGCACCCATTGGCACTGTGTTTAAAGAGAAGACATTCTGGGTCAGGCTTCTTACCTGGGTATTGTGAGGGTAGACTGTGAACAGACGAGATCTTGGTCAGCAGCTCTGCAATCTGTGAGGAGAAAGATAAGGGAACCGAACTGAACCAAGTGCACATAGAAACACCGTGGAAATAAACACACAACATGCAAATGGGAAACGGCTCTGTTGCAAAAACACAGATGGCTAACCTCGGGTTGGCTGGGATGATCTGATCTCATTCAGGGCTCACAGCGACCCGTAGGTAGGTTTCACAGGTAGAAAAATCCAAGGCTCAGAGCAACGGTAACATCAAAATTCACACAGTCAATAAGTAGTGGATTCAAACCCAGGGCTGTGGGCTTCTCAGTCAGTGCCCCTTACTTCCTGCCAGCTGCCACCTCTCAGGCTCACCCCAAGGCCCACTCGTCTCGACCCATCCCTCACTTCCAGTCACTTCACCCGCTCTTCCTCCTGGCCCCTCCTCCTCCATCTCTGGAATATGGAGCTCAGCAGGGTTTGCTGACTCCCTGGCCCTCTTTAAAGTCCTCCAACAGGCTTGCCTACTTTCTCCATGTTTTAGGGAGTCGCTGCTGACTGCCCAAGGGGCAGCCAGCTGGGGGAATTGGAAGGCTCCATCCAGACATGTCACAAAGCACAGTCGCCACTGGCCTTCCCGCAAATGCAAGCGGCATCAGGCCTGCCTGCACTGGCCCTTGCACAGAGCGCCCTCTTGACCTAAGGCCCTGGGCAGGCTGGGGGCCGGGCTGGTTACTGGGCTGTGGTGTGTAAGTGCGACTCGGCTTTGCAGAGCTTCTGTGCTCTGCTTAGCAGTGCTGTCTGTCTGAGCCCCTGTTTGGCCATCAAGGGGACTTCCGCTGGGTGTCAGTACCCCATGGCCACTTCTGAGTCACTTCTGAATTTTCCTTGGCTCACGCTGCCCTGGAATTTCTCCTCTCCCTACTCTCTGCTGCTCTGACTGAAGCAAGAACACAGATTTTCCCTTCCAGTCTTCTCTGCTATTAGGTCCTCCTGGGATCCAGTCTCCTTGCCCACTGTGGAAGCCCCTGTTGGGGTGCCCAGATGTCCCCTGCCCTCCTTCCAAGTGCGCCTGAAACTTAGCTCCATCCAACCGGAGTATCGCATCCCTGGGCACAAGGACTGGTTCAAGGATTGGATAAGCATATGACCCGAACTGGAATAAACACCGTCTGCTCTTGGATTTTTTTGTTGAGTGGGAAGGAATGTTGGCTTTTGAGATGACACCATCGTTGGTCATCATTGTTCCAAGAGACAAAGCCATGGATTCAGTCACACTTGATGATTCTGACCCTCCCCCATTCTTCCCCATCATTTGAGAATAAAATTACTTCTTAATAGAATTGATTGTTAAGTACTTTTAATATAAACTTACCATTTTAACCATTTATAAGATACAGTTCAGTAAGATCACTCATACTCAGTGACTCAGTGTCCAACTCCTTGCAACCCTGTGGACTGCAGCCCACCAGGCTTCTCTGTCCATGGGATTTTCCAGGCAAGAGTACTGAAGCGAGCTCCCATTTCCTTCTCCAGGGATCAAACTTGCAACTCCTGCGTCTCCTGCATTGGCAGGTGTCTTTACCACTGAGCCATCTGGGAAGTGATATTAAAGACATGCATATTGTTGGGTCACCATCAGCACCAACCATCCACAGAACCCTTTTCATCTTGCAAGACTGAAACTCTATACCCTTTAAACCATAAGTCCCCATTCCCTCCTCCCCGATCCCCTGGCAACCTCCCTTCTACTTTTGGTCTCTATGTATCTGACTGTTCTTGGTACTTCATATAAGTAGAATCATGCAGTATTTGTCATCTTGTGACTAGCTTACTTCACTTACCACAGTGTCCTCAAGATTCATCCATGTTGTAGCAAGTCCCAGAACTTCCTTCCTTTTTTAGGTTGAATAGTATTTCATTATATGCGATACTCCACTGTGTTTATCGATCCATCCAATGACGAACATTTGGGTCCTTTTGCCTTTCGGCTGTTGTGGACAATGCTGCTAAGAACATGAGTGTGCAGTGGGTACAGTGTCCCTGGGAGGTGTGTCAGCTTCAGCGGCACAGCCAGGACTCAGGTCCCAGGTATGACCTACTGCCGGCTCTTATTCACTAAGACCATCACACTCACTGATTCATTCATACATACATGTATTCAAAACACACTGTCTTAGTTTCTCCCCTACACCAGGTACTTCCTGTGACCATCTGTTCTCAAGGGCTTCTCTGCTCTTCCCCCCTGACCAGGTGGATACACTCTATGCAGACAAAGCTGGCAGCCCCCAGACTCTGGATCCGGCCAGTCTCCCTTAGATGCAGTCTGAGACAGCACTGGACAAGGGTCAGGAGTGGTCAGCGACACCACATGGCCCCTTGCCTGCCTGCCACCCAGGAGATGCTCTGCCGCCCTTGGCAGAGCTGGGAGCCACAGAAGAAGGTAACCTCACACAAGACTCTGCCCTCTCACGAGAGTTCTCAGACATAAATGGAGGAGATGGGCCAGGTGATTTTGAAGTCCTCTGAGAGCTCCTGTTCTCAAAAGTTCTAGGCTCCCCTGAGCTAAAAGTTCTAGGCTGCTTCACCTCTCTGGGAAGGTTGGTTTCTTTTTCCTAAGATTCTACAAGTGCCAGACTCTTATATTTTGGCAACTGATTTAAAAATCTTATGCTTCCATATTTCTGCATATCGGGGGAAAAAAGGGCTGCCCCTAACAAGAGGACATCATTAGCCTCCACTCAAGTTACAAGAGTGTACTGCCTCTGGTGATAAGAGGCAGACTGCTATCTTTACATGTTGTTTATTTTTCATTTTCAAAATAACCCACGCTCATTGCAAATATTTGGAAAACAGAGAAAACTGGGAAAAGTAAATATAGAGTCAAAACACTAAAGAAAACTACTAGTATATTTTTAATGTCTTTTTTCATTCTCCAAGTCATAATGATAAATAAAAGAGAACCATGCATTAAAACATGTTTTAAAATTTTACACTCCAGTTATTTCCAGAATTCCAATACCAAGTATTTCTGGGATTCTATGATTCAAACATTCTAAGATTCCACAATCTTAAGATTCCACAATCTTAAGATTCCCTGGCTTCGGGGAGACACCAGAGTCCTCTTTTCATGCCCTTGTGAGCTTCCACTTGGGCAGAAGGGGTAGAGAAAGGGTCATCCCATCCTCACAGCTCCCAAGGACTTGGCCAGGGTGTCTAAGCATCTCATCCATGCCCACACCATCCCTCTGAGGGCCCCCGCCTCCTCTGCACCCTTCCCCACAACTCACTGAGGGTGGGGCTCTGGCGTTTGCCTCTCATAAAGTGCTGGGGGTGCTGGCTGCTCTGGCGCCTGAGCCACCATGGCCTTGGCAGAGCCTGACCCGTGAAGTGCTGGCTCAGGAGGACCACACTGCTTCCTTCACTCACCCGTGGGAGCTAGACACCTCCAGGTGGGTGCTGCCCACCAGAACCAAAGGTCTAGATTAGGCTGCGGGGTAGGGGCTCTGGGCAGACCAAGAGGACTCACCCAGGAGCTCAGCAATTGGGCTTTCCCGAGGTGGGGGTCAGAGGACTGGTGGTGGAGGAGGGGCCTCTGCGGGCTGCGACCCACCTCCCCATGAAAGAATGTGATCCTCTGCTAACAGTTAGTGGTAGAGCTGGGGCTGGGGACTGTGGGTGCCTTCTCTCTGCTGTTCTCCGTCCAGGCAACACCCGGAGCTTGTCTCCTTATCTGTGGCCAGCTCAGTAAGGCACCTCCAGGCAGAGCATGCAGGAAGCCCTGGCAGCAACTGGGCAGCTCTCCCCTACCGCCACCACCAGCCAGGCACGAGAGGCCCAGCCGCCTTCCCACCCCTGGTGCATCTCTCCTGTCCCTGCCACTCCAGCCTCTTCCTCACTCTGGGTTAGGAGCCACCCAGCTCTGCCACTGGACGACACCTGAGAATGTACATACTTCCTCCCTGAGCCCGTCACCCCATCTGCAAAGTTGACGGTCCAGACAATTTTCAGGCTCCCTCCAAGTACACAAATGCTTACCCTGGCTCCATGGGACAGGAGTGGGGTCTGCTTGCAGGGAGGCCCTACTCCAACTATCCCAGCACAAATACTTGCCTCGTCAACAAAGCTGCTAAAGCAGAGGTGACTTCTCTACTGCAACTCAGATGTCAGTGTGTGGTTCCTGCTCCTTGAGCTCCTCACCTCCTAGAATCTCTGCACAGTTTGGTGCACTCCTCAGAATTTCTGTAACTTCCTGGAGTATGTGTAGGGTGGGGGACAGCCTCCTCAGCACCTCATTCTCTGCCCTGCCCCACTCCTGCTTTCCAGGGCTATGCTCACTATTTTATCTTCAACTGTGCATCGTTTCATTTTTTTCAATTTCTACCAAAATAAACACAAATCCTGACTCCTGCAAAGTCCTTAATGTGTGGGGTGGACACCCCAAGGATTGAGGGGACAATGCCAAAAAATAAACTATTAGACCCGTTAAGCAAACTGTATCCCCCAAAGTCCCCACGCAGCCCATTCCTCCCTGTCCCCACTGCCATCTCAGTCTTGTGGTTCCCCCACCCCTTCTCTACAACTGTTTTTTCTCCCCATTAAGGGTGCTCCCCATGGTTACAAAGGGCGCCTTCTCCAGCCCTTTGTAACCATGGGGCGCCTTCTCCAGCACTTTCCTCAGTTCCCCCAGAAGCACAGACCTGCTTACTCTGTGATATAAATTCTGCTGCTCCCTTAGAAGGCAAAAGTGGTTGCAGTCATTTACTTTCAGTGACATTGTTCTCTTCTTTTGGTCAGTGGTGATCGCTTTATCAAAGCCTCTCAAGATTTCCTTAGTGAGCTCCCCTAGTTACATTTAGAACAGCATGAGATTTTCATACATTTGAATTCCGAAGAGTGTTTTCTTTCCTGCAGCACCACACTGAGATAAAGTGCAATCCTGCAATTCGGGTCTCAGGGAAGAGTGAGATTTATTAACCTGCAACCTGATGGAAGCCCCGTGCCAGCCTGGCAGTGCCCAGCATGGGTGGGAAGGTCGAGGGGCCACAGGAGGAATAATCTACCCCAGGACAGTGAGTTGAGACCAATGCACCCTGAAGCCCCAGCCCTCCCAACCTTGGATGCGAGGCTGCCTCCAACACCCCTCTTCTCCCCGCCCCAGTTCCAGCACGCCCCCTCCCCACCCCAGCAGAAGCTGCCAGGTGGCTCCTCTGTTCAGGAGCCTGCGGAACTGGAGGGGCCCCCTCTCCTCACTGCTTACCCAGCAAATGCCCCTCACCTGTCTCGGCCTGACCCAGGAGACTTGGCCACGTCCCTTCACTCACTGGCCTCCTGGGGTAGGGTCCAGATGCTCCAGGGCAGAATCCCCACCTGGGCTTACATTCCAGCTCTGGATGCCTTCCTTGGGCAGGTCTCTTGACTCAGTGCATCTGTGTCCACGTCTGTAAAGCAGAAGCAGACAAAGAAAGAGGTTACTTAGAGAAAGCACCTTATAAACTGGCCCTCTGCCAGCGTCCAGACCCAAGCACAGTATCAGCAAAGGATATCATCCCAGCTCCTGGTTCAGGTCTCCTGCTCAGTATTTAGTCCCCTGGGACTCTGGGACCCTCTCTTCCCCTGCCCATGTCTTCTAGGTGAGAAATCCTTGAACTGTCCCTGTTCCCATTGTCTAAAGATTTCTGGGGCTCCTGAAGACATAGAGACTTGGGGGGCTTGCTGCCTCTGACCTCAGCTCTGCTGCTCATATCAACCCAGAGGCAGAATTTGGCTCCTGCACAAATCACCAGGAGGAATCCAGTCATAATGAACATTGGGGATTTCTGGAGATTTTGCAGTTTTGTGGGTCCTAGGGAAGAGCTCTGCTGTTAGCCCCTGGCATTCTACCACTAGGCGCCCCCTCATCTCTCTTCTCCCATTGCCAGAAGCCCCCAGATAATACCCTTGCTTGCAAACCATCATTCCTAGCCTTCGGCAGTCTTCATGCTAGGGGACCCTTGTCTTAAATCAGCATCCTCCCGATGGATGTTACCAAGGGCTCTCCCTGAAAGGCACCTCCCTCCATCTAACTGCCCAGAAATAGACGAACCACTCCCCCAGTTCCCTATGCCCAGGAGGGGACCCCAACCAGCATCCCTGTGTGGCTGAAAGCCTCTTTCACCTCTGCCCTCCTTCCACCTTCTCAGCCCCCACAGTGTGGCCTGGCTCGTGCACACCCCCACTCCTTCTTAAGCTACCTCTGCTCAGAGTCACCCTGGCCACACAGGAAGTTCCTGGATGTCAGCAGCCCGCAGCAGGACAGCCTGCTGGAGACGGAGGTTCTTGTGCCCCCGGCCATCCCCAGCCCCCCTGAATCTGCTGCATGGGACCCTCACCACCACTCTCCCCTCAGGAGGCTGGGGCAGGGGGGAGTGAGGCTGGAAATGGCAGCTAACACTCACGCAGCACTTACCGTGTGCAAACGCTGTCCTAAGGGCTTTGCATGGACCGCAACTATGTATGCAACGCCCGCAAAAATAAGCCATTCAATCCTCGCTCTAACCCTGTGAAACACGTATTATTATCCCCACTTTATAGATAAGAAACTGAGGCTCAGAAAGCTTAAATAACTCGCCAAAGGTCACACAATGAGTGGCGGAGTCAGAACTAGAACCCAGGGACTTTTCCGGTGGTCCAGTGGTTAAGACTCATGCTTCCAATGCAGGAGGTGTGGGTTTCATCCTTGGTCCGGAAACTAAGATCCCACATGACTCACAGCCAAAAAAACAAAACATAAACAACAGGACAATATTGTAACAAATTCAATAAAGACTTTAAAAATGGCCCACATTAAAAAAAAATTTGTTT
Organism: Bos grunniens; assembly: GCF_055505025.1. NCBI lineage: Eukaryota > Metazoa > Chordata > Mammalia > Artiodactyla > Bovidae > Bos > Bos grunniens. Next base: position 19,293,639 of record NC_141192.1, read on the forward strand.
TAAAGAGATAATCACAGTGATGTCTCTGTTTCAAAAAAAAAAAAAAAAAAAGAACTAGAACCTAGTAATCTGGTCTCTGCTCTTTTCCACAGGAGACTCCTGAGGCCACACTCCTATCACCTCCCCAGGCCTACGCTCCACCTCAGATAGCACTTAGACCTTTGATGGGACAAAGGGTGGGAAACCACCAGCCCAAGAGACTTGAGATCTGTCAGGAACATACTGCTTGACCATAGGCAAAACTTGACTCTTGGCCTGGTCCCTGCCACCACTGGCGTGATTTGGGAATAGCCATTTGCTCTCTCTGGGCCTCAGTTTACCCATTTGCACAGGTGGATCAGACATCTGTACACTGTCTCCTGCTGCTAATTCTACATGCAAGGAAGGCCTAAGCTTCCTCTCACTGATCCAGCCAGTGACAATCTCCTCCAAGGAGACATAATCTCCAGCTGCAAGACCCAGTGGGCTCCCCACCCTCACCCCTGGCTTCCAGCTGCCTCTTGGTTTCCAGGGCCTGGCTCCTAAGGAGAAGCTCGGGAGCCCTGTGGGGCCCTGCAGGGAAGCAGAGAACCCACCACCTCTGTGCATCCCTGTTTACTCATCCTGAAAATGCTGCATTTATTAAAAGCAAGTCCCAGGGGGAGGACAGGCCTTATTCAGTCACCACGGAGATCAACCCCTAAGTGCACCATGTTTTCTAAAGCAGAGGTGGAGAAACATCCCCTGAGGAAGACCACCAGGGCCTCAGCAGCCAGAGGAAGGACTTTGGTCTCCTCCCTAAGGGCGACGAGAGCCACCAAATGGCTTTAGGGAGGGCCTCTGTGAGGCAGAACTGAACCAGGCCCCAGCCCAACTCCTGGCTCCCTGCAGATCTCTTTTATGTTGCTATCCATCACCAGAATTTTAGGAGCAACCATAATCCCTCACTTGCTAAACACTTTCATAGACACTGTCTCCTTCGCTCTAAACTAACCTGTGAGTCATTTCATATCCCTTTTTGCAAATAAGGGAGCTGAGGCTGGAAGGTGGGTGGTGACTGGGCAGCCTGCACATGAAGCCAAGTGCTGGTGTGGAGCCTGAGCTTGTCCTGGGCCTCTGAGCTTAGGCGGGTGCCCTCTTGCTCCCACTTCTCTGGGATGAGGCGCTGCCAGCCCTGGGTGGTCACCTGCTCCCAGAGAGTCCTAGAAGCAGGAACAGGTCCTTTGCCTAGGAGCCGAGGGCTTGGCCTGGGTGCCTCTGGCTGTCCTTACAAATTTCTTGCAGCATCATGCAGCCAGGAGTCCCAGAGGCCTCTATTGAGGCCTGTTGGGAGGCAGGGGGTGAAGAGAGAAGAACACAAATAAGAAAAGAATCAATCGTTCCTCTCCTCCAGCAACCTACCTCCTACGTAAGCAGAGATCCAGCACTCAGCACCTCAAAGAGTGATGAGCAATTCTGATAGAAAGAAGTATGCCCATTTTACAGATGAGAGTCTAAGGCTCAGAAAGATAAAAGAACTCTCCCAATTCCACCCAGGTGGTAAATGGTGATGCTGGGAATCAAATGGGAGAAGGGACCAGATGTTTTCTCCAGGAAAACAGTATAGTGTATTTGCAGAGATCTTGGGTGAGACGTCTCCCATTACCTTCATTATGTGATTTAATATTTTCTACTGATACATAATTTGCATATAGGAGAGTTCACTTTAAAATGAGTGGGACCACCGCAATCCAGGCACCTCTGCATGTCTAGTCCTCCACAAAGTCCTCCCATGCCCACTCACAATCCTCCCTCCCACTCCCAGTGCTGGCAACCAGTGGTCTGTTTTATCTTTTCCAAAATCTCCTATGAAGGGACTCACCTGGTGTGTAGTCTCTGGGGCCTGTCTTCTTCTCTCAGCAGAACACTCTGCAGATCTGTGCACATCGATGTGTGCACGTCCATATGAGCGGTTCACGCCTTTTTGTTCTTGAGTAGTATTCCCTTGTATGGATACGTCACAGTTTATCTATCCATCCACTATTTGGTGAATATTTGGGTTGTTTCCAGTCGAGGTCTATTTTGAATTAAGTTGCTAAGGGACATTTGCATACAAATTGTTTTGTGGACAAATGTTTTCATTTCCCTCATGTGAATACATAAGGCAGTCATCACTGAGTCGGAGGTAATTGTATGTTCAACTTTATAAGAAGCATCTGAATGTTCTCCTAAGTGGATGCACCCTTTGCATTCCTACCTAAAAGAATGAGAGTTCCAGATGCCCAACATCCTCCCAACACTTGATGTGGCCAATCTTGTTAATTTTAGCTGTTCTGTGCTATGCTTAGTTGCTCAGTTGTGTCCGACTCTTTACGACCCCATGGACCATAGCCTGCCAGGTTCCTTTGTCCATGGGGATTCTCCAGGCAAGAATACTGGAATGGGTAGCCATGCCCTCCTCCAGGGATGTTCCCAACCCAAGGATCGAACCCAGGTCTCCCACACTGCAGGCAGATTCTTTACCATCTGAGCTACCAGGGAAGCGCTTAGCTATTCTAATGGTTATGAAATAGACACTCTTTGCCATTTAAATTCCCCTTTCCCTAACAATCAGTGATGTTGCGTATCTTTTCCTGTACCTATTTGTCATTGTACATTTTCAGTAAAGTGTCCAAATCTTTTGCCCATTTTGAGGGGGGGCATTGTTTAAGAACTCTTTATACGTTCTGGATACAAGTCCAGTATCAGATATATTATGTGAAATACCTTCTCCCAGCTTGTGCTGTTGGTTGGTTTTCTCCCATTGTTGTTTTTCGGTTTTTTGTTTGTTTGCTTGCTTTTTGTTTCTTGCTTATTTTTTTGCCTCTTCATTTTCTTACCACTGTCTTTCGAAAAGAAGTTTTAGTTTCAATCAAGTTCAATTTGTCAACCTTTTCTTTTATGGTCTGTGCATTTAGTGCCATCTTGGTCTAACCCAAGGTCACAAAGATTGTTTACAAATGTTTTTCCTCTGGAAGTTTTTGGTTTTAGCTCCTACCTTTAAGTGGATCACCCATTTTGACCGAGTCAATTTTCACATATGATACGAGGTGAAAGTTGAGGTTTCTTTCTTTCTATGCAGAGCTTCCATTTTTCTAACATCATTTACTGGAAAGACTCTCATGCCCTGACTTTGGCATCTTGTTAAGAACTTAGGGTTGTGTGGGTCTATTTCCGGATTTTCTGTTCCATTGTTTTGCGTATCTATTACACCAGCGCCAAACCATCTTAGTTAACGTAGCTTCACAGTCAGTCTAGAAATCAGGTAGTAAAAATTCTCCCACTTTGTTCTTTTTCAGAACTGTTTTGGATATCCTAGGTCCTCTTTATTTCCATAAAAATGTTACGATCAGTTTGCAATTTCCAAAGAACACCCAGCCTGCTGGAATTCTGAGTGGAATAGCGTTACAAGTCTTTTTGAGAACTTGACCATACTGAGACTTCCTTTAGCTATTCTTACACTTCTCTGAGTGAGGCTTTCTAATTTTCCGTGTACAGGTAGCCTGCACCTGATGCACTGTGAATCGGAATCGCTTTCTTAATCTGCACTCTCGGACTTGGTCAGAGCCCCAGAGGGTGCTCTCGAGGCTCACCTGTCCTGCCCCAGATCTTCCTCGTGTGCATCCAGCTGAGGCCCATGGACAAGACTGGATGAGTAGGTGCAGGCTCCCCTTGTGAATGGAGCTCCCAACGATTCCAAACTGTCACCCTAACCTTTAAAAGTGTGTTAACATTTCAGTTGCATTTTCTTACCTGCTTCTCTGTTGACCACTTCCTTCCATGCTCTGCCAGAGGTAGATGAGCACGTGGAGCCTCTCTCTCCCCTGAGGGACTTGTCACCCTCTGAAATGTAACCCACCTGCTTACCTTGAAAACTCAGCCCCGTAACAGGCTAAAAGAGGCATGACACTGAAGCTTATTGGCTTCTTATTGTAAGGGTAGAACTGATGTCCTCCTGTAGCTTTCTACATCCTAAGCAGGGTGCGGGTAACTTTTGGTCAGGGCCGTGGCCTGGGTTTCCAACAGCAACAGTCCCCACAGGGATGAAAGGGCTTCAGGGAGACTGGGAAAGCGGCAAGATTCCACAGGTGGAGGCTGGGGACTTCAAGGAGCCCAAGCCCTGACTCTGGTCTACTCTTGTGGCACAGCGACAGCTCATCCATCCTCCATGCTGACTGGATCCCTCAAGCCCTATTCCAGGAATAACCCAGGGACCAACGTCACCCCCAGGATACCCCTCATCCACCCTCTCTTGCATTTTCTGGTCACATTGTTTTCACCGGTGGGCAAGGCAAATGCTTTCACTGACATTTTTTCAGATGAGCAGAAGGGCTGAGGGTCCCACAGAACCTTAGAGCCCACAGGCTCCCTAGAGCTGTCTCATCCACACACAGGACTCTGTGGGGTCCTCGAGGTCAGAGGAGGGTCCTCAGGGCTGGTTTCTTGGTCCCTCTTCCTCCACTTGGGCCACTGCAGTCCTGCTTTGAGATGCTGAGCCCGAACAAAGGTTCCCAATGGTGTAAAAGTTTAAATTCACTGACCCAGTCTAACATCGCTGCTTCTTGTCCTGGCCATGGAAACTGATTGGAGGTCAGTATCTGGAGCACTATGTGAAGGCCTCCGGGGGAGTCTGGGCTCAGTGGGGAAGACTGCAGTGATGGATTGGCAATATCTGCCATGGGCACAAGACAGGCAGCATTGGCATGTTTCCATGTGCTATCCCTGCCCCACGAAATGTGCCAGTACCGCTGTTAGAGCTGGGGTGTTGGAGATCTTAGAGGGCCCCCCTCCACCCATACTACCCACCATGGCGAGGTGGCCTGCACCAAGGTCAGGTACCCTCCCCCAAGGTCCATGAGTCCCCTCCTGCAGGCTACACTCGGAGCACACTGGCCTCCAGTATTCCTTACCCCAGCAGTCCTGAGTGCAGTTCTAGGGCCTGTGGTAGCATCTCCCAAGGTAGCCCCCTACGTGTGCCTGGGTCACCACGTATATGCACCCCTAGGTCCAAGTGACAGACGTGTTTAGAAGGGCTAGTTTCCAAGGGGAAGCTGTTTGCACAGGGATATAAATGGAGCTTGGACTTGAAAGCTAGACACACATGGGCATGTGAGGTCCCTGGAGGGGGCCTCTGTGCCCTTGCCCTGGGCCCCACAGCTGTCAGGGAGGGGCCTGTGGAACACTCATTGAAAGGGTGTGGTAATGGATTAGTGATGTCTGTCATGGGCAAGGAGTAAGGCGTGGAACCATAGTTTTAAATTATACAGCAATTTCCACATCAGCCCTCCCCGCCCAATAAGACCCATCATGTTCCTTCCACCTCCTGTCCGACATCCCCCTCCTGCATGGACTTTTCCAGGGAAAGAGTGCTCACCACCTTGCAAAGAAGCCACCCGTGTGTGTTTGAACAGCTCTGCTCACGAGCACGTCCTCCATATGCAGACCCCCAAATTCCTCCCAGGTGCTCCCACCCTTTGGACCAAATTCTGAACAGTGACTTGCATGAGACCACACAGCTACTTGGTGGAACAGCCTAAGTGGGACCCCCAGGCCCCCAGCCCTGCTCTTGCCTCTCCACCAAGGTGATGTTCAGAGGAACCCCAGAACAAGTGTGACCAAGGTGAGGAGGCTGGGGGCCAAGTCTTCCTGTGGCTCTGACCCCTCCCTGTCCACCCGCAACCCCAATCATCTTACCAGCCAAGGACAGTAGAGCTCTGGCTTTGCTGTCCCTTTTTTGCTAAAATGGAGAGAAAAAGAAAAACACACCACAACTTTCTCGGGTCCAAAACAAACACCAAGGACAGTGTTAATAAATACATAAAAATTTAAAGATCTCGATCGCAAAGGCACTTGATACAGGTGGGCTGGGTCGCACAGGAATGGTTCTGTGTGTGTCCCAGCTGCCCTGGGAGGGGGTAGGCAGCAGGTGGAGAGGGCCCCTGGGGAGCCCCTCTAGGGCTTCCATTCTCCAGGGGGTTTCAGGCCGGGGCCCACTGTCCCTATTCCTTTAGCCTGGCTCAGAATGGCCCCTTTGCCCTGGGAACAGAAGAACTGGCCAGCACCTTACGGCCTGCTGAGGGGTCTGGGAGACCCTCTGCATGCCTCAGAGTGAGAACCCCTGGAGAGGTCCTGGGAATTGGGTGGCTTCCAGAGAGCCAGAGGGTCCAGGGAAGTTACCTGCCGTTGGAGGTAACGTGGCGGGGGACAGCTGAGGCCCTACAGCACGGTGGGCCAGTGTCTCCATGGGGCAGAGGCTCACGTCCTGCCCTGGGGCACTTGGCCCTTGTCAACCCCAGAGTCTGGCTATGGGTGGACTCTGGTCCTCAGCCTTGGAGTCTGGTCACCCTCCTACCCCTACCCAGCACCACAAATACACCTCTGGCCCAGCTTAAGCCAGGTGAGAGAAGACCCCTGACTCTAGCAGGAGTGGTCTTTGATAGAGGGCAACAGCGGATGGGGCTCAGTCTGAGAACTCACGACTCCTCATGCTCCACCAAGTCACCTTCCAGCTGTGCTCCCTTCATGCACCAAAGCGATGACCACAGTTGCCATTCCTGGTCCAGCCAGGGGTCTAGCACCAGTTAGGAATCCCCTGGATGGTGAGGACACATACTCCAGGCTGTCCAGAGCTCCCTTCTCGGGGGGTTGGGGCTGGGGTGAGGTTAGGAGGCCCATCTGTAACCTGGAGGCACTGGAAGTCACAGGACGTGCCATCTGCAGGTGCAGAGGTGGCCACCGACACTGCCGTCCTGCCAGCACACTCCAGCTGGACTCTGCTTCTTGGCCTTGGCGGGAGGAGCTGTCTGCAGCTCTTGCTACAAAGAGCTGAGTCCGAGATGAACTTGCCTCCCACCCACCCTAGGCATGTAGCTGAATTCCCCCAGCCCACTTCCTCTCAGACCACCTGCGAGTATTCCCTCCACCTTCCCTGTCCTGCTTTGCCTCTCGGGGCAGAGGGGCCCAGTAGACAGGGCCTCCACCGGGGTGCTCACGAGTCCTGGCAAATGGATCCAGTGTGGGGCCCGGTGGCAGGTGGTGAGGGAGGGGTGGTAGCAGGCCCTCAGTCCCTGCAGGAGAGACAGACAGGAGCCCCTGAGAGGTTCGGTTCGGTCACCTGGGCTGCTTGCTGAGGTATCTCCGGTTAGGACTTTCCCTGATCTTTTTCTTCCTCATACACCCATTTCACAGGGTGAAAAGTGTCACAGCCCCAAACTAGAACGACATGAAGGCAAATAATTTAAAAGGCAGTCCGTGCAGGCCCCCGCCCTGCTGTGTGTCCTCTGAGCCGGGGGTCTCGGGGCAGCACAGAGATTGTAAACTTGACTGGCAGGAAGGGCGAGGCGGGTTCATGTCACCGGGGCCGTGGAGGGAAGGCTGGTGCCTGGATGCTTCGGGTCTTCCCTGAGCAGCCCTTTGTTTTCAGAGGCTGGGGTAGGGGCCCCGGTCCAGCCCCAGGGGGCACTCGGGGAAGTGCCCCGGAATGCTGTAGGGGTTGGTTTCTGGGGAGCAAAGTAGCTTTGGGTCACGGGGGCGCTCGTGCCCAGAGGTCCTGGGAGCGGTGTGGGTTGGTCTCGCTGACGCTGCTCTGATCCCGTTGGCCCCACAGAGGGCTCCACAGCATCTGGAGGGGCCACGGGTGCTGAGAAGGGGCTCCCAGGAGTGGAGAAGGGGGGTGGTGAGGCCAGGCCAGGGTCTAGGCTCAAGGTCTTCTTGGTGCAGGACTCGCAGCACAGCCGGTGGAAGCCGGGGATGGAGCAGTAGCGATCGAGCTCTTCCGTCTGGCAGAAGATGGACCTGTCCCGCACGCAGAGCTCCACTGCACACACAGCACAAAGACTGATGCTGGAGGTGCCCATCCACCAGGTCCCACCGCCTACTCAGTCCTTCATCTCCCACCCTCACCACCTCCCAGTCAACCCTGAGGAATCTGGTCCACTCCGGCCAGGAGCAGGCAGCTGGTAACGCAGTGTGACAAGCAGCCTAAATGTCCTGCCACCAGTCAGCACGCATGTGAAACACTAAGCCCCCTTACCACTAACTGTGGAATCAAGCAAATCTAGGTTCCATTCAAGGCTCTACCACTTAAAAGCTGAGAGGCCTTAAACTCTTCAACCCTCAGTTTCTTCTGTAAAAACGGAGATAATGCTGACATTTACCAAATAATAATAATATTATTGAAAATAGCATTTAAAAAGTTTCTGGCATAGAGGGGTGCTCACCATATTAGTTTTGTTTGCTTTGGCTTAAATGTCATCAAAAAACGGTTTTTGCATTTTTGTGATAACTTCAGGTAGGTCTTTCCAGACAATGTGAGGTCAGGAGCTTAGCTTTCTACTAATTTTTGCCAGGGAAAGAGAAAAGGAGGAGAAGGAAGGGGAGAGGGAGGGGACAAGGGAGAAGGGGGAGGGGGAAGGGAAAAAAGCGAGGAGAGAAAAGGTAGGGTGCAGGCTAAGGGGAACGAGAAATGTTAGGGAAAATGGAAAACAAGTGGCCTCTAGATGGCGCCAGAATTCTAGGACCAGAGTGAGAGCTCCCCTTCGCTCCCCAGAGTGAAAGGAAAGGAAACCAGACGCTTGCACCGCTTGCTTGCACCGTTTGAGCCTCAGCATAGGAGCAGAGCAGCAGCAAGACTCGAGCCAGGAGATAACCTGAAGACATTTAATCAGACCCCTTTGTTTTACAGATCAGGTTGCCGCGCTCAGAGAGGTTCACAGATGTGCACGAGGTCACACAGCCAACCAACTGGTCCTCTCATTAGGAGTCAGGGTCTGGGATCTTTCTGCTACAGACCCTGGTCCTTGGGACAGTGAGAAAGGGAAATAGAGAAGAAGCCTAGGAAGGAGCACAGAACATAAAGCCTGGTAGGTTCTTGGTTAATATTTATTAATAGATGGATAGGCAGATGGATGGATGGACGGGCAGATAGATGGAAAGATGAGAGGGTGAACTGACGGGCTTAGGATCATGAAGCAGAGAGAAATGACTGCTACTGTTTTTGTTGATGTTAGCTGGCAGCTAGGCAGGAGTGCATACGTTATCATTTAATTCTCTCAAAAGCCGTATAAAGACAGCTCAGAACTACCACTGCCATCCCCAAACCTTGGAACCAGATATGATTCACAATTCAGAACTTTGGAAGTTAGAAAAGTAATCTTCACCGTATTCATATTATATAACACCCCCGGTGGGCCTGAGGGGTCACCTTGTAACCAAATATGTCAATGTTTCTGTAACAAAAGAATAACTAATTTCTTGTCCGTTCAGTTCCGATTTTGCTGCCCAATGAGTCTGCACCAGATTCAGGGAGACATTTGCAGCTTTCAATTACTCTGGAACAGCAGATAAGGAACCATGGACCATTACAAGCATCACCCCCCTCTCACAGCTGAGGAATCCAAGGCTGTGAGGTGGTGATAGTCACCTCAGGAAGCCAAGGTCACGCGAACAGACTGGAAGCTGGGTCTGCTCCACTGCACGGCCCGTGCTCGTGATGCCAGACACTGGGAGGCTGGGAAAGGGATACGGTCCAGAGGTATACTTACTGGATGATATCTTGTTGATGGGATCCAGAGGCCCAGACTGTGGAACCCACTGCCCCTCTGGGGTCACAAGTTCCCGGACGTCAGCTTTCACTGTGGAGTTCTGGAGATTTCCTGGGAGGGGCGGGGAAGAAGCTCTAGTACTGGGGGTACCAGTGGGCTGGGAAGCCAGTCAGGCTGGGCCTCAGATCTAGGCCAGAGAAGCTGGCCAACCCCCATCCTACCCGGCTCACCTCCGCAGGCGGGCAGGCTGCAGGCCTGGACCGTGTCCGGCTTGGCCCCCTCACACTGCCCCAGACTGTTGGCGTTGGTCCGGCACACCACCTGCCGCTGCTGGATGCCCTCTCCGCAGGTGACAGAGCACTGTCATGGAGGGTGGGGGGGAGGGGGGACAGGGTGGGGGGGAGGAGGGGCAGGGTGGGGGCGGGCCAGGCCGGGGTGGGGTGGAGGTGGGGCAAGATGGGGGCGGGCCAGGCCGGGGTGGGCAGAGAGACAGAGGAAGGAGGCGGTGAGCTCCGAAGCCCAGCCAATGTGCAGGACAGAAAGGGTACAGAGGAGGGTGCCAAGCCTCTGCTTGACTTGATCCTTGACCAGGATGCACAAGGACTGCACTCAACAGCCTCTCCAGGTCAGTGCAGCAACTTCAAATACTCCGCTGCTGCTGCTTAGCCACTCAGTCATGTCTGACTCTTTGTGACCCTGTGGACTGTAGCCCGCCAGGCTCCTCTGTCCATGGAATTCTCCAGGCAAGAATACTGGAGTGGGTTGCCATGCCCTCCTCCAGGGGATCTTCCTGACCCAGGGATTGAATCCGGGTGTCCCACATTGCAGGCAGACTCTTTACCATCTGAGCCACCAGGGAAGCCCAAATATTCCTCAACTAGGTGGGAAAGAGCCACTGTCTTGATCTTAGAACCCCTGAACCTCCCCACCTCCTGGAGGGGGCCTGTGGGGCCCCCTTCCAGCACTGCCGCTTATGTCCACTGTGTCTAGTTTGTACCTGGGTCCTCAAATAATTTGTGTATCACCCTGCACACTCCCTGTTGCCATCCACCAGTCCTAGGGACCTGGGGCAGGTCTATGCACTTGATGATACCTTGTCAAGGGGATGCAGGAACCCAGACTGTAACACCAGCTAAGCCAAGAGAGCTAGGTGTCGGGGTCCCCACAGACCCCTCTAGCTCTGACATTCAATGACTTTGCTTTCCAAAACTCAGCATGCAGAGACATGCTCAAAAGTGTCCTGGCATGGGTGCCAGGAGCAAAAGGCCATTGGTGAGGATGGCCACACACACCATCTCCTGGACCCCCCATGCTCTAATAGATGGGTAGGGTCACTTCAAGAAAAGCAAGGGAGGGTGCCCCATGTGACCAAGTCACTGGGCTTGTTTGTTTTGGGCTTTCTTTTGGCCACTCCACACGGCATGCAGAACTCCCCCAACCAGGGATCAAACCCATGCCTCCTGAGGTCACTGGGTTTTGCGAGCACTGAGCACAGCCTCTCCTAGTGGGATGGGAAGGACTTGCAAAGGTCCACTTCGCATACGGGGGCAGGTGACGACCCAGGGAGACCCAGGGGTCACACACCACACAGAACCACGGGACCAAGACAGCTCATCTTCCCAGGATGAAGAGTTAGAACACAATAGCTCTGGAATGTTTCTCCCAGTCTTACAGGGCCAGTGATCTTCCACCAGCTGTCATCTGTTCTCTGTAAGGGGTCCCTGATGGACCAGCAATCTGTCTGTTTTACATTCAAACAAATAAAGCTATATGTTACGGAGAAGAATATAAAATCTGCATGGGTTGTGTGGGGATTTTTAGTTATTTAAGATACTCTGTTTTGGACTTCTCTGGTGGGCAGTGGATAAGAATCCACCTGCTGATGCAAGGGACATGGGTTTGATCCCTAGTCCGGGAAGATCTCACACGCCTCAGAGCAACTAAGCCCGTGGGCCACAACTATTGAGACTGAGCTCTAGAGCCTGAGAGCTGCAACCACTGAGCCCTCGTGCCCTGGAGCCTGTGCTCTGCAACAAGAGAAGCCGTCGCAATGAGAAGCTCGTGCACGACAACTAGAGCGCAGCCCCGGCTCTCCGCAACTGGAGAAAGCCTGCATGCAGCAACGAAGACCCAGCGCACCCCCCCAAATTAATAACAATAAAAATCAAATACTCTGTACCGTGCACTACTTCAAGCCTACAGAAAAGTATGAGGAAGCTGGTCATGAACGCCTGTTCAAACAGCCCACTAGCAAAGTCAATAAATCAGCATTCTGGCATATTTTCAAATATGGTGCTGTGTCTTTTTAAACTACATAAATGGTAGCCCCATTGGAAGTATTTTTGTCCTTCATATGTCAGTGCTTTTTCTCACCTATTTTTCTGAGGTTTATCTATGTTGATAAGTACAGTTCAAGTTTATTTATTTTTCTTGCTGTATAGTATTTTATTACATGAACAGACCATGGGGGTTTTTTCAGTATAATTTCCTATGGATGGATAGATATATATATAATATTTCCTGATATTTTTCTATTATAATAGGCGTTATTGTGCTTATCTCTGTGATCAGCTGAAGTTTCAAAAATTATAGTCAAATATACAGACCATACAATTTACACTGTGACCACTTTTAAGTGCATGGTTCAGGGGCATTGAGTGTATTTACACTATTGTGAAACCCTCACCACCCAGCTCCAGAACTGATTCTTCTTCCCAAGCTGAAACTCTGCACCCATTAAACATTAACTTCCCACCCCCTCTCCCCCAGCCCCCTGGCAATCACCCTTCTACTTTCTGTCTCTATGGATTTCACTGTTATGGGTACCTCACGTTAAGTAATCACACAGTATTCGTCATTTTGTGTCTGGCTCATTTCACTCTACGTCATGTCTTCAAAGCTCAAACCCAGTGAATTTTCAAGAAAACACAAGACCCTGTGGTCCCTGGACCATTCCACAGCCTTCTTATCGTCTCCCTTTTCTTTCGCTGACCTCGCAACAATGAACTTGCTACAGAGCTGCCAGAATGATCTTTAAACCTGAAACCAGAGCTTGTGATACATGTTAAAACTTTCAAGGTTTTAACTGCTCTCAGAATAACTAACTCCTCATAAAGCCCTGCAGCATCTGACCCCTGCCCACCTCTCCAAAGCCATCCTACAACCCCTGCCCCTCCTATTGAGCTCCAGTCCCTTTCTGTTTCTGGAATGTAACAAGGTCGTTCCTGCCTCAGGGTCTTCCTGTGGCTCATGCCTCAGGTCACAGCTCTAATGTCACCACCTCAAAGAGGCCCTCCCTGATATGTTATCCTGTTTACTTCTGCTCAGGTCCAGCTGCAGCTGGTGCATGCTTCTGTCTCTGGTACTTGTCTCACGTCTCCCTCACCGGACTGTAAGCACCCCAAGGACAAGAATCGGGTCTGTTGGAAATGGGTTCTAGGCATTCTTAGCACAGTGCGCCTGCAATGTAGCTGGCACTCAGTAAATACTTCCTGAATGCGAGAATGTGCTTCAGGGACTTCCCTACTGGTCCAGTGGCTACGATTCTGTTCTCCCAATGCAGGGGGCCCAGCTTCTATCCCTGGTCGGGGAACTAGATCCCACAGGCCACAGTGAAGATGGAGGATCCTGGTGAGACTCAGCACAGCCAAATAAAAATAAATACTAAAAAGAATGTGCTTCAATTCGCATATCTAAAACACAGGGATATTAGCCCAGGCCTCCTAGCTCTCAGTGAAGGTCAAAGCAGATACTGAATAATATAAAGGCCGAGAACAAACCCATGTTCCAGCATACATGGGAGCTGATGGACTCAGTTTTGAGAAAAATCAAATCAGATGCAGGGAGAGAAATTCAACCAGAAACTCTGCCTGCATGGACAACCAGAACTCTCGGCAGCTCCCCTCCCAGACCCACCTCTTTCTGGACTTCCAGGGTAAGTGCCTATTAGCCCAGCCCCTTGTACTGTCTGAGAACAGCTCACCTGGGACCAGGCTCCTGTCCGCCACTGGAGTGGACAGGGCACGCGCAGGCAGGGCCGACGGGCCTCAGGCCGCTCCCCGGGGCAGGCCTTGGCCGGCATGGCCTTGTGAGTACCGTTGGTGAGGGGCAGCAGGCACTGCACCCCCCGAGTCTGCACCCCAAGCTTCCCACAGCTCCGGCTGCAGGCGCCCCACTCCTCCGTCACCCACCTGGAGACAGACAGGAAGAAAGGTAGAGGGAAGGCAGGACTGCGGCATACTTTCTCCCAGAGCTGCTCCCACCCTCCGAACCACAGGAGGCAGGAGCCAGAGAGAAGGGCTGGGCTTCAGAATGCTTGGGGGCCAAGCCATCCACCTGACTCTGCAGCCACCGGGTGTGCGGCCTTAGGAAGGTCACTTATTCCCTTCTCAGTTTCCTCGTCTAAAAAACGGGTATAACACCTATTTAAATTCTGCCACCCTGCAGGTCCTTGCACCTTGCAAGCTCTTGACCGCTCTAAGCCACAGTCAGCCCACCTTTACATCAGGATTCTTTCAACACTCTGGATTTTCCTGGAAGCCCAGTGGTTAAGACTTTGCCTTCCAATGCAGGGGACATGGGTTCAATCTTTAGTTGGGGGACTAAAATCCCACATGCTGCAGGGTGACTAAGCCCGTGTGCTGCAAACCACAGAGCTCATGAGCTCTGGAGCCCACACTGCAACTAGAGAGTCCGTGTGCCACAAAAGAAGCAGAAGTACCCCAGCCTCCAGGGGGGTCTCGGGACAGTTAAAGGACATGTATACATAAAGCATGTGGTGGAGTGCTTGGCACACAGCAGGTGTGTCATAAACGTAGGCTCTGTCACCATCACCGCCAGTGCCTGCAGAGCTTTGGCTCATCAGCCAAGCTGGTGGTCTCCAAGCATCTTTTAGCTTTAGCCACAGAGCAACTTCCCAGTGGCATCTTAAGCAGATGCCCTCTGGAAGAGTTAGACCAAAGCAAAACCGCTCTTGTCTAGAAAGAGAAAATGCAAGATCCCTGTGGCAGGATGGAGGGAGGGCAGCCCCCAAATGCCACTCCTCTATTTCCTGAGACACCGTTTAGTAAACCAGGGGTTTCAGCCAATCCCTTCCTTTAGAAAACAAAACAAAAAGCCCTCAAACTTCACCTGGCATTTAACACATGAAGAAACAAGCCATGTTTCTGGTGGGTGACCTGCTGAGGGTCATGAAGGCATTAGCCCCACATACTCTGTGACCACCAGTATCTGTGTGGAAAGTGGCCGGAATAAAAAGTAACGCATCAAAGAAAAGCATGGAGGGCTAGGGGGCTGGGGACCGTGGCCTGGGGCTGGACACAGGGAGGCCATGGCAGGCTCGAGCACCGGCCACCAGCTCCCACCCTGGCCCCAGGCCCCTCCGCCCTACAGGAGCAGAGCTGCTATGGGTCAGCAAGGATGAATCGGAATCCCCTCCCTAACCCTGAGAGGACTCCAGGGAGGCAGGTGGGCGGACTTGGTTCTCTGTGGTTTCCTGCCAGCCCACTACCCTCGGCCCTGCCTGAGGGCCACTAGAGAAGCCTGCTAGGGGCTGAGGGGGTGCTGGGCAACAGGCTCAGAGGCCAGATCTCGATCCTACACCAATCACGGCTCTTTTCTCCCCTAAGCCCCAAGAGAAGAGAAAAAAAGCCTCTCTTTTCTCCAAATACCCCCAAGAACATGACCCTGTGCTCAAAAGAGCCAGGGAATCCCAATCAGGGGCTAGACCGTGGCTGGGAGCTGGCAGGCCAGGCCATGTGCCTGGGCCCCAGATGACTAGCCAGAGGAACTGGTGGACATGCCCCAACCTAGGCCCTGGAAGCACTGAGCTCTTCTTCACCTCCATGGACCCCCTGGATCATGGAGAGAAAGCTGGGTCCACAGATCGGGCCTCAGCCTCCCCACCTGTAAAAGGATGCTGGGAGGGACAGAACAAAGGCAGCATCTTCCTCTTTCTGGGAGTGAAAGCTAATCTAGAAACCTCAGAGGGGATGGATAGGCAAGGAGGGCAGTGCTGGCCATGGGCAGAGTCTGGTGTGTGGGTACTCTCTGCTCAGAGTCCCTGCTGCAGGGTCTGTGTGCCCCCACGCTCCAGTGCTGGAGGAGCACCCCTCATCCTGAGGTCAGGGCTGCGGGACGTTTGTGTTCAGCCACCTCGTCCCTCCCCCGGAAGCACTCACCCTGGCTGGGCGCATGGGTGCTGGTTGCAGCGCCGGCGGATCGGCTTGGGCCTCTTCCTGTGGTCGCACAGGTGCCGCTGGACCATGTGGTGATCTCGTCGGCGCCGGCAGCCGTATTTGGTGAACTGGATCCCTGGAAGGAGGGCAGCCTGCTGTGGGGGCTCAGTTCTGCCAGGCCCCCCACTATCCTGGCCCAGAGCCTCAGGGACTGTGAGCTCTGAGTCCCACCTCCCTCTGGGCCTGTGCAACATCTCCTCCCAAAGTCACTTTCTAAGGAAGCCACCAGCCCATCTCAGGTGTCCCTGCCATAGTGCAGGTGGGGATGTGGCTCTGCACCACAGCCTCTCCGCACAGAGGGGGAGCCCTTGCAGGGCAGAGACCCTGCCCCAGGCTTGTCTCTAGCACCCCCAGCCCAGCCCCAAGGCCCTGCCCAGGCAGGCTGTCACACCCCAGCGACCTTGATGGAGAAACTGAGGCATGAGCTGGGGCCACGGTAAGTGGAGACAATTTCAGCCCCCTGACCCCTCCTGCTCCTCTCCCGAGAGGCCCTGGGCTGCCCCACAAGGGGGCTGCAGTCAGGCAGGCTGGTACCTCCTCCGCAGGCCTTGGTGCAGGGCGCCCAGCTCTTGAGTGCCCACTCGTAGGTGTCTGTCTCCTCCAGGAGCACATTGTTGCTCCCGATAAGGGGCAGCAGGTCCTCGTGGATGATGTACTTGTAGGCCAGACTGCTGCGGGGGCCACTTTCAGCTGGGGGGAGTACCTGAGGGGAGACGGAGGAGGTGGCACAGGACTGGAGGGCGGGGAGCAAGGCCAGCATAGGGAGATCAGAGAGGAGGAGTCACCAGGGAGGATGTGGGGTCAGAAGCAGAACCAGTGGAAGCCAGGAGGGGGTAGCACCGAGTATGGCCTGGGGAGGACTTTCAGACCCATAGCCACAGGAAAACTCAGGCCAAGCACCTACTGCGTGCCTGGCCTGAACAGCCTGTGTGCCCATTGGTGATTCTCCCTCCCACACACCTAAGTTCCAACAAGGGCAGGAACCATGTCTGCTGGTCTGTCCTGCTCACGAGAGCACTCACACTGCCTGTCTCTAGAAGATGGTCTACGATAGAGATTCTTATCAGATATATGATTGCAAATACTTTCCCCCATTCTGTTCAGGTAATCTTCTCACTTTCCTGAAAATGTCTTTTCATGTACAAAAGCTTTCAATTTCCATGAAGACCAGTTTATCTCTCTCTTTTTTTTTTTTCTTTCATTGCTCATGCTTTTGGTATCGTATCTAGGAATCCAAGGTCATGATTTATCCCTCTATTTTCTCCAAGAGTTCTATGGCTTTAGCTCTTATTCTTGGGGCTTTGATCTATTGTGAGCTGATTTTGGTAGACGGCGTGAGGCAGGAGTTCAACTTCATTCTTCTGCCTGTAGATATCCCATTATGCAAGCATTGTTAGTTGCAGAGATCCTTCTTTCCCCATTGAATATTCTTGGTATTCTTGCTGGAAATCAACTGGCCATAGGTGTACGAGTGGGCAGTAAATATAGCGTGAACAGGAAGCACATGTTGGATTGAATTAATATACTGACACCGACTGGCTTCAGACCCTGTCCTCTAGGACCTCCCTGACCAGCAAGAGTATCACCAGAAACAAAGCATGTCCAGGGCCTCCCTGTCACCAGTCAGTGACAACAGAGGCTCTCCTGACCTGGTCTCCTAAGTTAACAATCCGTGATCCACAAGCTCTGGCTTATGGTCTAGGAAGAGGAGGTGTGGGCAGAGGTGGGCCCCAGCTGGGACAGTAGCTGGCAGTGTCAGACAGCACCCATGAGCCACAGGCCATTGGACGCACTTGCTGGCAAAGTCACAATGCAAGTGGACGCCAGAAGATGGCAGAATAACAGGGGGAACCAACCCAGGTCCTCCAGCCCCTCCTGGGCCCTATCTCTGAGCTTGCATTATGGAGGACAGGCTCCCTGAAGGGGTGTCTCTGACTGGACAGTGAGACAACAGTTTCTTTTTCCCTTCTCACTTCCCATCCTACCAGCCTGGAAGTATGAAGGGCATCTTGGCCTTGTCCAGGCTCCCAAAGACACCTAAACAGGAACAGGAGTGTTGGCTCAGCAGCAGAGACAGGGGGTTAGGGGACTGGGCTGGGGCAGCAAGGTGAGTGGGCAGGGGCCACCATGCGGGCGAGGGCTCACCAGGACAGTGACGGCTTCGGGCAGGGGGCCACTGGTTTTGAGGCTCTCCTTGGCATCCTCCACCACGTACTCCCACTCCAGGCCCATTGCGGTGAAGGTCCGGCTCGTGGCTTCCTTGCCCTTGGGGTTGAGGATGAAGCTGCCTGTGACCTGGTTCTTCACCGCTGGCCATGGGAAGAGGGTCACACAGATTTCTATTCCCCTCCACAGGAGCATGA
Source organism: Bos grunniens (assembly GCF_055505025.1). Taxonomy (NCBI): domain Eukaryota; kingdom Metazoa; phylum Chordata; class Mammalia; order Artiodactyla; family Bovidae; genus Bos; species Bos grunniens. Next base: position 19,311,777 of record NC_141192.1, read on the forward strand.
GCCACACCTCAGGGCTTCAAGGCCGTCCCCACGGGTCCCTCGGGGCTCTTGCCTACCTGTCACTCTGTCCCCACCTGAGCCTTTCCCCAGTCAGATGGGTCGTGCCACTGCCCCCTGGCAGCACCCCTGCCTCTGGAATGGTGCACACCATTCCTCTCCCCTGGTCTCCCCTTCTTCCTGCCTGACAGATCTCCACCCACATTTAAGGCTCAGCACAGTAACCTCTATGCTGCTGCCGCCACTAAGTCGCTTCAGTCATGTCTGACTCTGTGCAACCCCATAGACGGCAGCTCACCAGGCTCCTCTGTCCCTGGGATTCTCGAGGCAAGAACACTGGAGTGGGTTGCCATTTCCTTCTCCAATGCATGCATGCATGCTAAGTCAGTTCAGTCGTGTCCGACTCTGTGCAACCCTATGAACAGCAGCCCACCAGGCTCCTCTGACCACGGGATTCTCTAGGCAAGAATACTGGAGTGGGTTGCCATTTCCTTCTCCAAACAACCTCTATAGCAGAGCATAAAGGCTAAGAGTATAGGCTCTGGAGTTAGACTGATCTGGGAAAATTACTCAGAGTCCTTGTGCTGCCTCAGTTTCACCATGTATAAATTTTGAATGCCCTTTGAGGATAATCACAGTATCCCATGCTCACCTACCCTGCCAAGAGGCTCTTGGGACAATTAAAGTTCATATATGTAAAGAACGAGGCTGTGTGCATGGCATGCAGTTGGCACATAATAAATGGTAGGCACTACTACTGGCATCAAAGCAGCGTCTGAGTTATAGTTGCAATTACAGACACCCTGTCTCTCCCACAGCCTGTCAGGATATCTCCTCTACCTCGGTGTCCCTGGCCCACAACAGGGCTGAGCACAGAGTGGGTGGATAAAAAAAATATCTGTAAACGTCTACCCCTTACAGTCCCAGCCAGTGAGTAACTCACAGCCTACAACTGGAACAGGCTGGCGGGCAGGAGGTGTGTAGGCTGCAGACACCCCAGCAAAGGCCCCGATTCACAGCCTTATTCACCCTGGAAGCACCAGGGGTCAGAGAAGGGCTGAACCCTGGGACCCGAGCCCCCAGCCAGGTGGGGAGGACAAAGGCTCTGGAGCCCTGGGGTGTCCCCACCTGGGGTAATTATAACATAAGAGCCAGGGATACAGGGCACCAACCACAGGCTGGTCACTCTGCTCACTGCCAAAGTGCAATCCTCACATGCATTCTGAGGTTGGTGCTGTTATTAATCCAGATGGGGAATCAGAGGCTCCCAGATGGGCAGGGGTGTGTCCTGGACACGCAGAGGCTGATGGTCCAGTTCTCAGGAGGGCCAGCCTCTTTAGTGAGCAGGAGGAGAGATGCCCCTACCCCCGACAACCTCATCTGGCCCAGCTCCAGAATGGCCAGACCCTCCAGGCTAGCGCCAAGCATCGCCTTAGGCAGGGCCCTTGTCTGTCCCCATAGCTCACGGCTACTGCTGTCCCCCAGTCTCTGGCTGTACACCCCACATTCCAGGGGGTGCTGGAATCCACCATCCAAGTCCTACCAGCTCTGAGCCCAGGCCCTACGACTGACCTGCTCCATATTTCCAGCAATTTTCTTAACCTCTCAGGGCCTCAGTTTCCTCAACTGCAAAATGGGGTAAAAAGAAGGTTGTCATGAGGCTCCAGCAAATGAAGAGTGCCAGCTTCCAGCCCCACACACAGTGGGTGCTACAAGCACGGCTTCTCTCCCTTCACTTCCTTTCAGAGTCCATGCCCCTAAATTCCAGGAGTGCCAGACGTGTTTGGACAGGGCCTTGGCCTTCACTGCCAAGGCGGCCACCTGTCCCAGGCTTCTCCAGAGAGCACACACCCTGTCAGCACACATGTGCACACACGGGCACATGCGCACACACTCACACATGTATATTCTGCACACTTTTACCAGGGTTGCTGTGGATCTCACACACATAATAGTCACACAATCTGTGCCAACGACAGGTCTCAGTTCTGCTTCCTTCCCACACAAGCTCCTGGAGAGCTCTAACCCTCAGGGACTCATCCCACAAGCCTCTACCCCAACCTCCACAGAAGCCCGTCTGCTACCTACAAGCCCATCGAGCTAGCTCCCTGGGAAGGCTAGACATCTGCACAGGGTAGGGATGGATGGAAGGAGCTGGACAGGCAGCCCAAGGGGCTGCTGATAGTATGGAATCATCCGTAGGGCTGCAGTAAGAGAAGTATTTGTAACCACCTTCTTTCAAGGGCAAATGACCTTCTCTCCCTGCCCCTGTCCCTCCCCAGCCCCTGTGCTGGCACAATTCCCCAGAGCCAGACAGGCAGCTGTGCAGGGAGATGGTGCAGCCAAAGCCCTCCCATCTCACAGCCAGAGGTGTGGCTGGCAGAGGCACGCGGCTGGGAGATCGGACACCAAGGTCCAGACTGGCTCATCCTGCAGGTGAATGAGGGTGCACAAATCGCCCATAACCCACTTAGGGCCTCAGTTTCCCCTTCTGCCTACTTCAACTCCACTCAGGTGCCTTCCAGACCAGGTGAGGAATTTCTACAGCTGGGCTAATGTAGATGCACAGAGAGTGCAAGTTCCCCAGGAGACCTTTTAAATGTTTTCTATTATTTTAATAATAACCTAAAAACACGACTGTTGGCATTTTTGTAATATATGAACTTTCCCAGAGATGTTACATTTTGTGTTTGTGTTCATGATGAGCTGGTAACAAGCAGTGCGAGTTGGTGGCTGTAGTAGGTAAGAGGGGGCTCTGGACAGGCCATGGCCCAGGGCCATCACAACCACGCACCCTCTGTAAGGAGTCTGAACATAGACAAGTGTGGGGAACCCAGCACTGCCCAGCGTGTGGGCAGCAGCCTTCTGCCCCCCTGCTCACCAGGAGCCTGCTCCAAACCATACTAATGTGCTTTCAATCGAGATAAAATTCACATTGAATACAACTCTGCCTTTTAAAGGGTGCGATTCTGTGACTGTGTAATCACCACCACTATCTAATTCCAGAACATTTCATCACCCCTGAAAGAAATCTGAGACCCATTTGTAGTCACTCACACCATTTTCCCCTCTCTCCAGCCCCTGACAACCATCAACCTACTTCCTGTCTCTATGGATTTGCCTATTCTGCACATGCTCATTTTTTGATGCCAATTTTAGTTTCAGCAAAAACAGAATGAAGCAAAGAAACACACAAAAATCTCCCCTTCTTACACTTATGGGCTTAATTTTAATTCTACTGATTGATTTGGGGGGCTGTCATTTTTGATGTCTTGGTTTTATAGCTGTATAACTGCTGCATGTATAAAGGGTAGGCATCCAGCTTAGAGATTATGTGTTTAAGCATCATTATAATAAGAATAATTAAAAGGTCCCTCTGGTAGACTGCAAAAACAGCCACAAATTCCTCCTATTCCTGTTGGTTCACCCCTTTGCACTGTGATGCACCACATCTCCCATTAGGAGATACTCTGCTTCTACCTCTTGAATCTGGGTTTGGCCATGGGGCTTGTTTAGACCACTCGGACATGAGAAAGCAGGACGCAAGCAGAGACCTGAAATGGGCTTGCACATCGGGGTTTGCCTGCTCTTGCCACTCCTGAGGACCATGCAACAGATCCCACGTGCATAATCCCAGGCTAGCCAGCTGGGGACATGACCCTGTCACCCCAGCTGACAGCCAGTACCAACCAGGTCCCTACAGACCCACCAGCTGACTGCACTTGGGTGAGTGAGTTTCCAGGAGGATGAGTTAGAAGAAGCACCCAGCTGAACCCAGCCCAAATCGGGGATCCACAGAACTGATGCTAATAAACACTTGCTGCATGAAGCTGCTAAGTTCGGGGATGATGTATTATACAGCAAACGTTAACTAATACATTCTATGGAAATGGGTTACCTTTAAAAGGTACCTATGTGCACAAGAAATGAACAGTGGTTGCCCCTGGGGAAGGAAAGTGCTTCTGGGGTAGAGGGTGGAAGGAATGTCCCCTGGATCCCCTTTCATACCTTCTGAAATCTGAAGCATGGAGCCTTTTTCCAATTCAACACAAATGAAAAATCAATCAACAAAAAAGCATTCTCTCACATTATTCAAATTCAAGAAATGTCCCCTACATTAGAATCTTCTCTTCCGTTCTCCCAGCTCCCCCACACCTGCGGGCAGGTCCCAGGGGCTGGCTGCCCATCACCTAGCACCCCGTACTCACCAATGTGGTGGGGGACCTTCTCCAGCTCCTCAATCTGGATGTGCCTGGCACCTGCTGGGATCTGCACCAGCTTGAGAGCTCCTGCCACAGAAGAGGTTCCAGAAAAATCATGAGCATCCTGAGCTGGGAGCACCACGCCCAGCATCTCCCATCACCCCTGCTCCTCACAGGCACCCTGGAAGCTCAGTCTCCTTATCTGTAAATAGGAACAGGCCCTTCTTTACAAAGTGCTGAGAAGTTCACAGTTACATAGCTTAAAATGCTCTATAAAAACTATGGATTCAGTGTGTGTGTCACTTGCTACTATTTCCCACTGTCTTGACCCTCCTCTTCTCTCCTGAGGTTCCCCTCTCCCCTTTCTTCTCATACTTAAAGCCACTGTAGGGATTTAGATGAAACAAGCCATGAAGATCCAGCATTAGGCGGTCCCCATGATCCTCCCAATCCAATGCCTGAAAACTAACCTTTCTCAGAACCATCAACTTTCCCCCAACAAGGAGAGACGAGGCAAAGCTGAAATACTCCCAAAGGGGAAATGAATCTAATTCAAACTAAAGTGTAAAGGACTAATATCTGGCCCTTTTCAATAGAGGTATGGAGAGAAGTCAAGAACTTAACCAGGAGTTCAAAGCAGGAAGCACTTCAGTTAAAAAAACAACAAACGAAAAAACAAGGTAAAAGATGAGGATGAAAAGGAAAATTGCTAGTCCAGCCTGGGCCTCATCTTTAGACCTATCTCACCCTCACTCCCAGCAACAGGCCAAGGCCAAGCTTAGTTCCTATGACCCACAGTGCTGAGCTGGAAATGCTTCTGAGCTCCTGAGCCCAAGCGCAGGCACAGCACACCTGGATGGTGAGGGACCACAGTCAGGGCAGAGGCTCCAGGGCCCCCTCTCCCTGCCTGAACTGTGGCCTGGCTCAGCAGGAAAGGGCTCAACTAGGGATGGCTCATTCTCTAGGGCCCTGGCTGGACCAGAACCCCACTGCTCCTGGTCATCCGCCAACCCCACCTGCTCACCTGCCTGCTTGGAGGCCTTGCCCAGTGTCCCCTTCACAGTCCTGCAGTGGGAGTTGTCGCCGCCACAGACCCCACACTTGTCATCTGCCTTCATGGACCCCACTTCCTTGTCACAGCCGACAGGCTAAAGTCAGAGATGGGGTCAGCAAAAGGAGGCTTCCACACCCGCATTGCCACGTGCGGTCGGCAGCCCCTGGCCCCCTCTCCAGTCCCCAGACATGAAAGGACCGTAGACTGAGAGGCATTCCTGGACGGGACTCTGCCACAAACATGCTATGTGACACAGTCAAGCTCTGAAACCTAGCCACGCCTCTCTCCTTGAATGCGGCTGGGCAGTGACCCCTTTCCAGCATCCCAGAGTTATGCTGAGGACAAGAGGTGTCATGGGTAGGGAAGGTGAGGTGATGCCTGTCTTCCCAGGGAACAGAAGGAGGGGGAGGCGCTGTAGCCCTCCAGTCTCCTGGGGCAGGCAGGGGGCGGGTGGTCCAGAGGGGGCCACCTACCACACACTCGCCGCGGGCACAGACACTGTACAGGTCCCGGTAGCTGCAGCGAGTCCCATCATGGACCACCTGGTTCATGAAGACCACGTCCCCTGTGTCCTCTGACTGGCAGATCAGTTCACACTTCTGGGCATCTGTGGGGAAACGGAACACACTGAGCAGGCTGGGCTCGAAGAAAGTGGGCTGGCCTAGCCCGACACTAGTACGTGGCCGGAACAGGAAGTCCCAGGGGCCAGCTCTGGGGTGGAGCTGGGCATAAGATCCCTGCTATGGCACTTAGGAGCCATGTAACTTTGGGTAACTTATCTGACCTCTCTGAACCTCAGTTCCTTATTTATTACCCCCATCAGTAAAATGCCACATCACGCTGTTAAGAAACAGCAAGTGATAAAACAATAACAACAATTAGCCAACACTTAATGAAAGCTAACTATGTGCCAAACCTTTATACATTCTTGATGTACAACTTTAAATGCTTTTTTGTGAATTAGCTAATTTAAACCTGTCAATACTCCCCAGGAAGTAGGTTCTAGCATTACAGAGGAGGAAACCAAGGACCAAAGAGGTTAAGGAATTTGCTCATGGCCACTCAGCCACCCAGGAAGTGGCAGAGCCAGGATTCTAACCCAGGCTGTCTGGTTTGGGCCAGAGTCTGCTTTGATCTCTACATACACATCACCAGTCACACATATGACAGTGAACCTCAATATGTCTGTGAACAGTGGTCTGGGTTTGGGCTTACAAAATGGAGCAGCAGTGACGGAAGGAAGGAGATCCTTTCCAGAGGTCCTTTCTAGTTTTAACAATCAAATGTTCTCTGTCTAGGCTATTAATGTCCTATAAAAGTAGGTTCCGGAGAACATATAAACATTTGCTGTGTTTCTTAGAAAAGGGGAGACTGGAGTTTAGCTAACTTCCTGGAATTTGTGTAAAAGTCCTGGGAAAACCCAAAGTCCAACTGTCCCATTGACCTTGCAGCCCTTCTCCACCCCGTGTGGGTTGCCTGTGTGGGTTCTGGATGGATCTGCAAAGCTTCCAAAGCAAAATTTGTCAGGAACCATCTGGCTCCTGGCTCCTCAACCCTAAGGTCCCTGTTGCCCAGTGACATCATGTCCCAGCACTCAGGACTTGAGTCTAGAGTCCCAACATCCAGTATCATTTTGGATCTCACACACAGGAGCAGCCATACTTCCAGTGGGACCTGGGCCAGGGGCCGAGGGGTAGGGAGCTTTCACCCTCCCACAGAAAGGCAAGACCCTGACCAGTATACCTCAAGCAAGTGGGTTTCCAGGCAGCCCTGAAAGCCAGCCAACAGTGGCATGGAGGTGGTGAGCTCCCCAGACTAGGGGGAGTCTAAGCAGGGAAGAGACACTCCCTGCAAGCATGTCCCGGAGGGGTCTGTGCTCTGGCGGGCAACACACAGGCCCTCTGAGGTCCCTTCCAACTTGAAGACTCTCATTCTAAATGAGAGCTGAAGAACGGAGGGTCTTGCAATGGTGATTTGAAACCAGGGCTATGAGAGGGAAGCCCTGGGTTAGGGAGAGCAAAGGCCATTCTGATCAGCACTGCCTGAGGCTGAGGGCTGGGTAGTAGGGGGTGAGCATCAGGTTGTGGAAGGACCATGGAGAGGCTGGCCAAGCAAGGGAGATTCAGAGGACAGCTGAAGATCCTTCCAGCCTGAAGACACTAAGCTGGCGTGAGTCCCAGCCCTTCACTGGCTTCTCTCTGCTGCCAAGAGTTATTGTTGTTCAATCACTAAGTCATGTCCGATTCCTTGAGATTCCATGGACTGCAGCACACCAGGCTTCCCTGTCCTTCACTCTTTCTCAGTTTGCTCAAATTCATGCCCGTTGAGTCAGTGATGCTATCTAACCATCTCATCCTCTGCCACTACAAGAGACATCACTGAAAAAGCTCCAATATAGACAGGCACTGGCTTAGCCCCAAAATTCTGACCCTCTACATGAGTCCCATGGCCTGTGTCCAGGGGCAGTTTGGAGGGGCTCAGTGGGAGGATCCCACAGGTCCCATTGACCTGACTTTCCAATCATTTTCATTAACGCCTGAAACAGTAGTACAATCAGTACAAACCTAAAAACATGGTCGGTAATAGCACTGAGCTTCTCTGGACTCTGGTGATGCAAAGCGAGGAATGCCTGCACCTGGGCCTTCCGCCCACGGCAGGACATGTTTGAAAGCACCCGCCCCGCCACCAGCACTGCCGCCGGCCTCAATGGTACTTCTGGGCCAAGTGACCCCTGCTCAAGACATTGCCCTCGCATCAGCCAGGACACAGCATAAGAATTCAAATCCAGGATGATTTTCGTGACGATGGTGGGCCCCCAATGTATACAGTGCAAAGGTCTGCACAAAGGCATAGGGCAAACCTGCCAACTGCAATGCCCCTTTGCGTGCCCCACTCACCATCGTCCGGCTCATAGGGGATCCAGCTGTGCTTGGCGTTCTGGTGAACGTAGTAGGAGCTGCGCTTGGCACACTGCTGGGCCCGGAAGTCCTCGTAGGGCCCCGGACACTCCTCGATGTTGCAGATCTGGTACTGGAACATGGGCCCTGAGCACATGCGGCCTCCGTAAGCTGGGCTGGGACAGGCATAAAGAGACTGTGCTGGCTGGAAAGGCTGGACGGGTGGCAGGCTTTCCCACAGCCACCTGGGTGGCTCAGCCCTTTAGAGGAGCATAAAACAGGGCCCCACTAACTTGGAAGTTAGGGGGGACCCCACTGTGAGGGCTGCTGAGCTCAGTCTTTTGGTCCCTTCAGGCATATGCCACCCAGTTGAGTGTTTCTGTGATCGGAAGAAGACAGAATGAAAGAAACGGGGCAAGAGACGGGGTGGAGAGGAGGAAGACAAGAGGGAAAGACTAACCGCTCCAGCTGGGCTGGAAGAGAAATCAGTCTGACTCATCTTTGTGTATTCTTTCACCCGCTACACAGGCCTGACGCACAGTAGGCCCCCAACACAGGACTCCGCTGCTCTCATTTGCATCCACTTCCATTTAATATCACCATAAACTAAGGAGAGGTAAAAGAGACTTGGGTTTGGAGTCAAAAGATCTAGCTGAATCTACGCCCAAGTCCTGTTATGCCTTAATTTCCCCTTTCAAGGAGGGACCATAACACCTCTTATTTTATCTACCTCCTGGTGTGTCTGTGAAGAATAAATTTTAAAAAGGTATCCTTAAGCAATCTGTACTCTCGTCCCCATTAAATTAAAAAAGATTCGGTTAGATTACAGGTACAAAGTATTCAAGTGAATGGGGCTCCTGGAACTCTGTACAGAGGTGCTGGGAGGGTTATGTGGGCTTAAGCACAGGAGTGCTGAGCACCCCACCTGGCGCAGAGAAAGCAGTCCGTACCCCGGAGTAATTAGAACAGAGGCCGTCCTTCATTAGCGCTTAAACTGTGCTGGGGAGAGTACACATAATATTTCATTTAAGCCTCATAAAATAAAAATAGTTATTTCAGAGCAGTTCAATAAACAGGAGCTTCGATCAAGGGAATAACTATGTGTCATGACCAGGAGGTAGTTTATCCAGAGTGGGCACCGCTGGCCTTTTCTCTAACCCAGCTTTCATACCCCCAACAGGCTGAAGTTACAAGGCTGTTCTCTTTGGCTCCTACTTGTAAAGGGTCAGTACGGCCATCTGACATGGGAACAGGAGGCACTGAGAGTCCCATCCCTGGAGGTATACACGCAGCAGAGTAGGAAGGACTACTCCTGGAGATGCTGGAGAGAAGATGACCACCACTGAGCCTCTGTGATCCTAGGACCCTGCCATTCTGAGGTCCCCATCACATCCCTCATTGCTGTGAGGGCTAGGCTGGCCCTGCCCCACAGAGGTTCTGCATCCCTGGTTCCTGGGACCAGCAGACCCACAGGGCCAGACTGGGCCAGCCCCCAGCTCCCATGAAGCTGTTCTAAGCAGGCTGCATCAGCTCGGGAGATGGAGGCCATAAAGAGCTGGTGCTCAGAGGTACCAAAACCACTGGAGGGGAACCCATGGAGAGGATAAAAGGGAGAAATAGATCGCTCCCCAAGAATGCTGAAAAATGGGGGGCAGGGAAGCAAGGAGAGGATTTGACATTAGAAAGAGATAAGAAAAACTGAAGAAGTTTTGCTTCATGTAGTAGGAAACAGACTTGGGGAATTTATTCTCCGAAAATATGGCTAGTGAACAGTGTTTTTTCAAAGTTTAGCTGCAGGATCAGGGTCACAGAAGGGCTTGTTGAACTGACCAAGCCTTGGGCCCACCCAGACTCTCTGCACATGAGATATTGAGAATCACCAGCTCAGACCTGTCCTCAGATGTCAGACCCAATGGGAGATGTCTGACCGAGGTGGAAGTGATTTGGTGCCCGCAACAATTTGGGTCCTCATCCACTGGAATATGTAGCCACCTGCAGGGGACCTTCTTTCTTGGGCCCTGCCCCCCAGTGTCTCCCCCTCCAAGCCCCTCAGGCCCCTGCCCTGCCCACCTCAGCCAAGTGCACTCACGGGGGATTGTCACAGCTCCGGCTACGGGATCGAACCCCGCCCCCACAGGACCGTGAACACGACCCGAACTTGGTCCAGGAGCTCCAGCCTCCGTCCTGGCCATAAGTCTGCTCCGGCGACTTCCAGATGCAGTGACCTTTGAAGCACCACTGGGATGGAGCAGAGAGTGTGAGGTCATCCTGGAGCCACTGCCATAGAAAGTGACCAACTGGGTACCGTGGGTGAGCCCAGAGAAAGGAATGCTAAGAGCACCAGCCTCAGGGTCACACGGAATCCAGTGCCTACTGTGAGCTGAATGACCCTCAGCAAAGAATATCCCTTTCAGAGCCCACTCCTCAGCTGGACAATGGGGATAAGAGCACTCGCCCACAGGGTTGTTGTGAGCACTCACATACAGCCCTTCAATAACAGCAGGTGATATAATAACAATGACAAGAGCTGCAATTATTTGATTTACCACCCCCAGAAGCACAAAGAGCTGATAAGGGAGAGAAGACATAATCTTCCCACACAATCTACAGTTGATCTTGGCTCTGGACCTCAAAATCACCATCTGGGACTCCAAGCAGGTATGTTCATAGGAGGGAAGCCAGCTACCCGGGAGGTCCAGCCACACAGTGGAGGGTGTATGCCTCAAGTCCAAGAAGCCCAGGTTTGAATCCTGGCTTGGCCATTACTAGCTGTGTGTGGCTTTGGAAGAGCTTCACCTCGCTGAACCTCAGTGTACTTGCCTGGTAAACGGGACTGTTCTCAGAACTGAAGGCAACCACACGCACAAAGGCCTCAGCACAAGGCCAGGCGCAAAGGAGAGCTCAGCCCAGGTTAACTCCCTTCCCTCCTCCTGTAGGGCCATAGGTAAGAAATACAGTAAAGCTGTCCAGGCCATTTGCAAGAGAGAACTCAGTGTTTCTCAGCCTCAGAGTCACCAGGGGAACTTTTAAAACTCCGGATGTCTCAGCTTCACCCCCAGACTGAGTCAGACTCTGTAGGGATAGAGATTTTTAAAAGAAGCCCCACCTATCTGTGAAGGGACAGACCATTTACAGATGTGAGTATGCTGAGGGCCGAGGGTGAAGGGCAGATGACAGGCTGGTGGGGGGAGCACCCTGCTTCTTCCCAGCGCCCTCATTTGCTTTGACAGGACTCCTAACTTCACAAGAAGCCGAGGAGAGGGACGTGCTTGGTCAGAGGATGACACAGAGCTGGCCCAAGGTCACCACAGAGAGCTGCGGGGAGAGGCAGGGCCAGCGATAGAGCAGAGGTGGGGTTTCAGAACTCAGCTCAAGACTCTCAGACCCGGGGACCCCTGAACAAGCCCCCCCCGCCCCCCGCTAATCACCCTCTGTTTGACCTCCACAAGTTCCCTAACCAGCCTCGGCCTCAGTCTCCTCATCTGTAAAATGGGAGTAAATGTGCCTGCTGACGCATATGAGACAAGGCCAAACCTGCTCTCTGTAGAAGCCAAAGACTGTGGTCCCGGGGAGGAGAGGGGGTGTGTGAGAGTTCATGTGAGGACTCCACACCCATCTGCCTGCACGCAAGGCTCACTCTTGTCCCACACTCCCACCCTGCCCTGGCCACCATGCACTCACATCCACACTGGGCAGAGGGCAGGTCCCCCTAGGGGCCGGCACCCAGGAAGGCGCTCCGCCTGCAGCCCCAGCCCACAGCTACCTTGCCTGGCGCGCACTCAGTCCCATCCAGCGGGGGCCCCTTCTTGGTCTTGCAGAAGTACGGGTTGTCGGGGTGGCTGCACCACAGCTGCCTGCAGGCCTCGAAGGTCCTGAACTGTGCGGCAAGGGGGACGGGGTCACCGGGCTGGACTGGCCCTCCAGCTCTGGCAAGTTGTCCAGGGGAACCGATAGTGACAGAGAGGGGGCAGGGTGTGGGTGGGCGCTGGGCCAAACACTGCCAGGGAGGCAGGAGGGGCCCATCCAACCAGAGCCCCACACGTCCACCAGCTCAACTCCACCCCAAGTGCCAGTGGCCTCCAGCAACCCCACCGAGAAGAAGGTGCCAGCCACAGCTCACACGCCTCTGCTCTCCCCTCCAAGGCCTCCATTCTTGTCTTGCAGAGGCCACTCTGTCGCTGAGCAGGGACCAGGGTTTGAGGCTGTGATGAGGCTGGGTCTGCTGATGCCCCCTAAGCTCTGTGCCTGTCGGGGGCTTGGAGGGAGCTGCCAGTCTAGCCCAGACCCTGCAGCACCCAGAAAACGTTAGGACTCCCATCTCCCTCTTATATAAGGTTGGGGCGGTAGTTTAGTCGCTAAGTCATGTCCAATTCTTGCAATCCCATGGACTATATAGCCTGCCAGACTCCTTTGTCCACGGGATTTCCCAGGCAGGAATACTGGAGGGGGTTGCCATTTCCTCATATAAGGCTGGTAACCTTATATTTCACATTGTCTAGGGAAGCCTCAATCTCCTTTTCTCTATAATCCCCTGCCAGCCAAACTTATGTCCTACACACATACAGCCTCTGGGCATTGAAATCCCATTTCCCAGCTGCTGCTCCATCCTCAAAGCGGAGACCAGGTGTTCCAGTGTTGCCTGGGCCGGGCACAAGATTGCCACACACAGGGCCTTCAGGTCCTGCAGAGATGAGGAGGGGGCTACGTTCCTGGATGTGGGAGGTATGACGTACTCTAGGCACCAAGGCCTCACCCCTTGGGACATCCCCCTTGTCCTGGGATGTCCCCTTCTCTGAGCCTCTGCCTGGGCCCTGCTCAGTGGCTGTTTGATTCTCCCCTGGGGGGCTCAGCTGATTCCAGGCTCCAGGCTCTCCCTGCCTTGTCCTGCAGGGGAGGACGGGGTTCTGCTCCCTTGTATCTATCATCTCAGGCACAGGGCAGAGGATGGAGGGAGCATGCAACTGACCCCCTGGAGAGATTATTACGTGGGACACAGGAGAACTTCACCAGGGTGGGAAGTCTGCACCAAACATCCTCCCAAACATCCAGACAGCAGAGGGTGGCAACTGTTTCTCTACCAGCCCAGAGCTAGTACCTGATCTAACACACAGGCCACCTGGCAGATAAACCCCCCAGTGACCAGCCTGGCCTGCCAGGACCCGTCAGTGCCCACCCTCTGTGTTCTACTCTGTCCCCATCCTTCCAGGCGTTTTCCAGCCCCCACACACACTGACTCCCCACCCCTCCATGGGACTGGGTGCAGTGGGGACATAGCAGAAGGTGGTAGGGCCTAGACCCTGGTCATCCTGTAGTCCCCTATGGTGGCTCCATGAATGACCAGCCTGGGATCCAGGAGGCTGGCCTGGCATCCCAGCTGGCAGAGGCCATGGGAACTCACCGCCGAGCAGGTGTGGTACCCGGTGCCAAAGTCGAAGCGACACTGCTCATCCATTGAGTAGTCAATGCCAGGCAGCTCCGGGGGCTGGGGCCAGGCAGGCGCAAAGGGGTCATCAAGGAGACAGTCATAGGAACTGCCGGCAGAGGCAGGGAGTGAGCTGGGCGGCGCAGGAAGGCCCCATCTCTCCCTTCCCAGAGGAGGGGGCGGGAACCAAGCTAGGAAGGCCTGCAGGGACCCGCCTGCTGCTTTGTGCTGGTTGCTGCGCTCTCCAGGGAAAATGGACCACCCCACAGGTGCCCCTGCTTCCACTCATGACCATGTCTGGGCTCCAAGGCAAGGCTACCAGGGCCAGCCTTAGGCACGCAGCTCGTGGCTTCCTTATAGGGCCCATTTCACCCACATTACAGAGTTCACACCATGGCCCAGAATAAGGGCTGGCTCCCAGACAGTTTGAGGGCTCACTGCCCTGAGAGAGGAAGATAAATCAGCCCACCATGCAGGACGTATGCTGGGTCCTGGCCGATCGCTGCAGAGGTTAGTGACAGTATCTCTGCCGGCACCTACCCCACCCAAATCCACTCTGCACCCGTCCGTGGCCTTGAGCTCCAGAATCCAATACTCATCCTGGGCCTCCACGTTCCCGGAGGCCCAGGAACTGACCAGCAAAGCCGGACTGGAGCATGTGTCTGGGGTGGGATGGTGTTCTGAGGGGAGACAATGGGGGAGGCGGAGGGTGGAGGTGACCTACGGGAGGTAGCGGCTGAGCTCCAGCTTGCTGCAGCGAGACCAGTGGAAGCGATGGAAGGCGGCCTGCACCAGGGGCGCCATGACACTGCCCAGGCTGGTCTCATCCGCACAGCCGTTCGCCTGACCGTCGTGCTCCATGCCGAGCCTGGAGGTGGGGGAGCAGAGAGGGCAGTCCTGAGTCACACCTGGGGAGCCCACCCCTGGGAAGACGAGCAGGTGGGCTGGAGACTCTGCCCTAACCAGGCTTCAGACTGTGCCTTTTGGCCTTAGGTTCCCCACTGTGCAGTGGGGAGAGCCACCCCACTGGATGGAAGCTGAGGCCCCACGTTGCCCCTCAATCAGGCTGAGCTCATTCTGCCCTCCAGTCCCCTCCTCAAACCCTCCCTAACGTCCTCACGCTCAAGCCGCACTCTGGCCCCAGGACACCCTTCCTGGCCCCCCCGCCCAGGGGCTGTCTGCCCACAGCAGGGGCCACCTGCACCACAGTTAACAAGTTGCACACCATCCACTGTCTTCCCTCCAAACCTGAGGCCTCGTGCGCAAGGACCAGTTTCATTCTGTTCAGTATGACTTGGCTTACAGCGCCCTCCCTGTGTACCAGCCTCCTTAGCTTCTTCTAGACCTGGCCTTACAGAGCTATGTGTGTGGTACCCACCTGCCATAATGGTAGTTTAAATGTAAAAGTTTGCTCTTCATAGTTAGTGTGCATGCTAAGGTACATCAGTCATGTCTGATTCTTCACGACCCCATGGACTGAAGCCCACCAGGCTCTTCTGCCCATAGGATGCTCCAGGCAAGAATACTAGAGTGGGTTGCTGTGCCTTCCACCAGGGGATCTTCCCAACCCAGGGATCAAACCCACATTGCTTATGTCTCCTGCATTGGCAGGTGTGTTCTTTACCACTAGCACCATCTGGGAAGCCCTTTGTAGTTAGTATGTAACACCGAAGCCCAAAGGTTCTAAATTCTTACACATTCCCAGATGTCTGCATCTGGCCTTGACCACTAGACAGACACGTGGGCCTCTAAGCTTGACCTTGTCTCTCTGTAGGCAGCGGCTCTGTGAGTGAAGAGTGCCCCCCACATACAGAAGACAAACTCCGGGCTCTAGAATATGTGGAAGTGTTGGCGGCCAGGGCAGGAAGGGCCCTCAGAGACTTCCCCAGTGTCAGCCTCTGTGTTGCAGCTGAGGAAACGAAGGCCCGAGAGAGGAGGTGCCACCCGCTCAGCGAAGGGCAGGGCTGGGGTGAAACCGTGGGGGCAGGCAGATGCGGAGAGGGGCATGGCTGACCGTGGGTGGCAGGCTTGCCCTCGCAGCTGGCCCACTCCTTCCCATGTCCTTCCAGCTGCAAAAAATGGCCCTCACTCTACGCCTTGGCTGGGGACAGGCAAGCTGGGAGCGTGTCCCTCAGCTCTGCCCTGGGGACAGACAAGGCCAGGAGGCGCGGCTGTGACAGGTGTGTGTCACCGCTGAACACTGGATGGTGGATTATTTATTTTCTCCCAGTACATAGTGTCTTGCATGCTTTTGTGTCCCATTCTCCACGGAAGCCCTATTTCTAGAACAGAGCCTGGCACACAACAGGTGTTCAAGAAATACTGGTTGACTGAATGAATGAATACACTCTAAACCAAACCCAGGTCCGAGGATCACGTAAGCCAGCCACCAGCCTGGCCCGAGTCCTGGACCTACATGCACCTGTTTAAGACAGACTCTGGCCAGCACTCCATATGCGAGCAGCAGGGAGGGCCTCGAGGGGTGACTGGACAGAGGCCACCCAGAGAGCACAGTGCTGCCTCTGAGGGGACACTGTCACTGAGCTGCCAAAGGCAGGGCCACGTCTGGTCTCCCACAGCCCTGGGATTTGGGGGCTGGGACCAAGGCAGACCCAGAATTGCTCTCTGGGCCCCGGGGCTCCCTCCCCCTTGGGGCAGCTCCTCTGGCATCTCCCAGGAGCCTGGGATGGGACTCAGAACTGGGACAAAATCTCCCATACCCACAGACTTCCTTGGGGCTCAAGGCACAGCCCACCCCCTCGGGGCTACTTACACGTGGCCAGTCTCGTGGGCCACCACAAAGGCTGAGGAGAAGCCGTCTTCGTGGTTGAGGGCACAGCTCCTCAGGGGGTGGCACATGCCGGTGACAGGCGCGTACCCTGCCGGGGACGGGGAGAGAGGGCAGAAAGAGGTCACAGGCAGATGAGGCAGGACACAACGAGGTCTGTGCTAAGCCAGCTACCACAGGCATGTCTGGATCGGGTCAGTGCCAGAGGGTCCCGGGAGGAAGAAGGATTCTTGCAACATCCCGCCCTGTATGTATGCAGCTGCAGTGTGGCACCTGGGCCAAGCTGCCCGCACATCCTTCCCTCCTGGCCTGCGGCTCCCTGTGCCTTCAGCCCCTCCTCTAAACAAGGCAGCGTGCCCAAGCCTGCACACACCCAGCTTCCAAGCTGCAGCCTTCCAGCCAGCCAGTTGGTCAGCTGACAAGCTCCACACATCTGTGCAGTGTGACCCCTGGCAGTGTTAGACACTATGGGGAGAATAGAGGAATCAGGTGCCAGCCCGCACTCCCATCCTACAGCACATCCACACCCGTGAGGAGCAGACAGTTTCGCAGGCAGACCAGGGTCAGGAGGTTACTTAGGGGTGGGCCTGGAGGGCTGGAGTTCCAGGAGCGCAGAGGGATGTGTGGGGATGCCTGGGAGGCATCCAAGGAATGGGTCTAATGGAAGGGGTTGAGGGGACCAGGGCATGACTTACGAGGGGCCTAGAGCTGGGGCTGGGGGAGAGGTGAGAGACTATGGGGAGGTGGGGGTGGACACGTGGAGGGGAAGACATGGGCAGAGTGAAGACACAACTGGGTAGGCTTCAGGAGACACGGGCAGTGCAGGGGGCCAGCACACAGTAGCCATGGTGAGGCCAGAACTGGCTGAGTGGCTTTGTGTGAGAGGCCTATGATCCAGGGGGCTGCGTCCCTGCCTCCCCAGGGCCTGTAATTGGCTGGGAAGGCAGCCTGGGCTGGGGAAGACCTCTGAAGAGGGGGCGATGGCAGAGAACGCTCCCTACCCAGGGCTTTCGGCCAGCCAGGACCAGACAGCTATTCTCTGTCTTCAGAACTGCCAAAACCCTTTCCTGAGATGGTCCTGGGGGTATAGAAGTTTCTGGGGTCCTGCCTGTCCTAGAGGTCCGGATGTGCTCAACAGCACATGCGAGCACATACATGTGTGGGTGTCTGTGTGCACATGTGTCTGGGCAGGAGTACACATTTGTCTGTACGTGTGTGTCAATCTGTGTGTGTACAAGCTCGCCTTGGGGATTTCAGGGATTCAGACAAGCAGATTTTATGGGTACAGGCTGACCCTCTTCTAGCACCAGGCCAGAAAACACTAAGAAGCCTTCAACTTGGTGCCTGGAGATCCAGTCTGAGTTTCCGCTCTGTCTCCTCTCTGCAGTGGGGCCTGGGCAAACCTTGCTGCCACTCTGGGCCTTGGTTTCCCCTTACGAAAAGCTAGGGGCAGGGGGAGGTGATCCAAGCTTCCTGAGTTTGCACAGGGCACTCAACCAGCCTCTATCACGGACACTGCATGCATCCCTCAGGCCTGTTAGCAGCCTGGGAACAGAGGACGGCAAATATACTACTATTTCCTCCACTCCACAGTCGGGAGAGTTCTGGGGATGAGTGAGCTCAGCTCACTGGGCTGCAGAGTCATGGATCAGCAGAGAGGGCAGGGCCTTCCTTCCAGAAGTCCACACTGGCCCTGTCGCAGGTTCCCCATGGCCAGCTCCTGAAGACGGAATGATTCAGTGTGGGCAGGAGCACCTTGAAGGTCACTGAGACCCTGGAGCAGCCAGGTCCCAGGACGGTGAGCACAGGGCCAGAGCCTGATGCCCAGCCAACTGCAGCTTCAACCAAAGCAGCAGGGACCAGAGCAGGACCCTTCACTCTCCCTGGTCCCTAAGAAACCACTGCAAAGCTTGCCCACCTGTCCAGCCAGGTTCTGCTCCAAAGTCCCAAGGATCTTTTTGTTGAAAAACATTTCTCCAATCCTCCTAGGGTGGCCCCAGAGAGCCTCAGCCCCTGCCCTGCGGCTGCACACACCTGGCCATGGCAAATACAGTACCTTGCATACCTGAGGGTCCGAAGTCCTGCCGAGTGAGGAAGACGACATGATCATGGTGCTCTGCGTGGCCAGGGTCCTGGCGCTGCTGAGAGTGGGCCCAGCGACACACCTGCTCCAGGCTGCGAGAGGGGTTCCCACGCTCGATCAGGCTCAGTGACTGTGGGCCCAGAGAGCAGGGTGGTTGGTCAGATCCCACAGACCACAACAGGTTCCCATCAGCAGGGGACACCGAGGCCCAAGTGATAGCAGCAGTGCAGGGTCACTGATTTTGGCTGCCCATCCTGCTTCAGGAACGTTCCTGTGCCAAGCCCCATGTCAGGACCCCTATCTGCTGAGAACTGATGATCTCTAACCCCTCAACAGTCAGGTGCTATTCTGAGCCTTTTCTCTCTACACTCATTGTCACTTAATTTTCACAGTAGCCTCTAGAGGAAAACTCTTGTTTTCACTCCCACATGGGGGAGAACAAGCAACAGAGCCTGGGGCCCAACCCTCACAGGACTTATCTTGGTCACTGTCATCTCTCTAAGCCCCACTTTCCCCATCGATTCAAGGAGTGGGACCTCCAGGTATAGGGACCAAGGACTGTCCATTTATCTGACTGGAGGGAAATTGTAAGTCCCACTTATCAACACCAGATGCCTCTGCCACTGAGACCTCATGGTCTCTGGGCTCTGATTCTGGAAATAAAATGTTTCCTATACACTGCCTCCCCTTCCCAACACCCTAGCTTGTCTGATGCTCTTGCCTCACACTCCATCTCCCTCCCAATCCTGCCTGCTGACAAAGAGGTTTACCTGTCGGTAGCCAACCATGATCAAGCGGACAAGGGCGATGTTTATGTGGACCCCCAGGGACTCATCGTGGTAAATCTCATCCACCTGCAAGAAGAGATGAGTGTATGGTGTTGGGAAAAGCCAGTGTTCATTAAAGACCCA
The DNA here is from genome assembly GCF_055505025.1 of Bos grunniens. NCBI lineage: Eukaryota > Metazoa > Chordata > Mammalia > Artiodactyla > Bovidae > Bos > Bos grunniens. The sequence continues at coordinate 19,331,131 of NC_141192.1, forward strand.
CTGAATACCAGGTACCTGACATGTTATCCTACTTCATCCTGATCGTGGCCTTATCCAGCAGGCATTTCCATCCTCAGATGAAGAAACTGAAGCAGAGGGAGGCAAGAGAAGCTGCCCAAGGACACACAGCTAATGAGCTGCAGAGCTGGGATTCAAATCCTGGCTGGCTGTATTCTAACACTGAGCTGTCTCCATAAAGCCAAAGTGGGAAGTGACCTGTTCTCAAACCCAGCAACTCAGACTCTCATCTTTTTATATCTCTGAAGAGGCCTTTCATATATGCCAATCAGCTCAGGTCACTCATCCTCACAGCCCTGTTTACCTTTCCCATGACCCCTGGCATCATCTGTTTGCTCTGTAATACCTGGGCACTCCTCTAGAGCAAATCCAGGGGGAATGTGCTCCAGGGCCTTGAACCAGAAGCTTTAGCAGGACTTGGAGCTCATTAAAAATGCAGTATTGGCCCCACCTCCTGAATCAGAGTCGGAGTTGGAACGAGCGCCCCAGTGATTCTCGGGGGAATCACTGATTCGCAGGCATTGTCAAGTGTGAGGAGAGGAGCAGCGCACTGGATTCCTCCCTTATCCCACAGGCTCAGGGACCTGTGGGGTGGTCCTGGCACAGTTCATCAAAGAACACAGCCCCTGTCCACTCGCCTGTTCAGGAAGTCCTGGAACCATGCCCATGACAGATGGACACCACCTCTGCTTGTCCATCTCCAAGGACAGGCAGCTCACCTGCTCCTAAAGTTGTCCATCTCCTGAGTGGTCCCACTAGACCACTCCAGCTTTTTTGTTTTAAATAACTTTTATTCCTGGATAGAAAATATTTCACTCTAAAAACTTTGAAAAGCAACTGCTGCTGCTAAGTCACTTCAGTCGTGTCCAACTCTGTGCAACCCCACAGACGGCAGCCCACCAGGCTCCCCCGTCCCTGGGATTCTCCAGGCAAGAACACTGGAGTGGGTTGCCATTTCCTTCTCCAATGTATCAAGTGAAAAGTGAAAGTGAAGTTGCCCAGTCGTGTCCGACTCTTAGCGACCCCATGGACTGCAGTCTACCAGGCTCCTCCAACTATCACCCCCCCCAAAAAAAAAGAAAAGCAAAAAGTCAGAGGTGATCAGAAATGGAATAGTAACATGAAGCTCACCTCCTCCCATGTACATCAAAAATACATCTACATATGGAATGATTCTCACAGAATATCTACCAAACGTTGGCAGAAGACTCCCAGCCTCTGAAAGAGCAAGACAGTCTCATGGAACTGGGAAGGACAAAAAAGGAAAAACAAAACTGAGGAAGGAAGTAGAACTGGACCTGTGCCCCGTGGAGGAAGCTATTAAAGAGGGGAGTTTCCTGCACCTGGGAAGTCCCTCACCAGCAGGGAAGTCAACTGGGACAGAGGGGAAGCGTTGGAGCCTCGGAGGAGAACGCAGCAACTGGCTTGAAGCAGCTAGAATGGAAAGAAACCTGTACATACGGTCAGTATCATCACTCTGCCCTCCCCAGCCTGAGACACGTGGCCACCAGTGTGGACAGGGGCTGGGTGCAGAAGCTTGGGCTTTGGAGATCGGGCCTGGGGAGGGGACGGGGGTGGGCTATGAGCAAAGGGGCTAGAGTTTGGTGTGACCCCATCTGAGGGTTTATGCAGAGGAGGCCTGGGCTTCCTTAGAGACCAGGTGCCACTGTATGGGCAGTGCACAGGAAGAGGGGCAAAACACCATATAGCCTTTTTCCCTACATGAGCTCTCAGGCAGCAGGACATTACCTACAGGAGCTCCAGGGGTGTGTGTAAGCCGCCATTACTGCTCCCCTTCCCCCTAGACTTCAGGCGCATTCACATGCCTCTACAATCCTCCCCAACACCTTGCCCCAAGCTTTAGGAGCTGTCTCAAGCCACTGCTTTCACCTCTCAGGCTCCAGAAGTGGTCGCAGACTCCCTCTGCTCCCATGGCGTGCTCCAGGGGCACGTGTGAGCTGCACTGCCACAGAGAACCCCATGACCAGCCACCAAAAGCTACATCTGCACATCCCCATCAAGGAGATAATGGCCAGCACACACTGAGGAAAGAGGTGACAGGCATCCCTACTAAAAACAACCCTTGCACCAAAAATATTAAACCCACACAAGCTACACAGGGATGTTCCCACATATAAATGGCCCTCTAAGACCACAGTAGATAATTGTTTCTCCTAAACTCACAGAATAAGAGAAATAGAAGCAAAATGAAGAAGCAGAAGAAACATTCCCAGTTAAGACCAAGATAATTCCCCTGAAAGAACAAACAATGAAAGGTAATAATAACCCTGTGTACGAGACAGCAAAAGAGACACCGATGTATAGATCAGTCTTATGGACTCTGTGGGAGAGGGAGAGGGTGGGGAGATTTGGGAGAATAGCATTGAAACATGTATAATATCATGTATGAAACGAGTCACCAGTCCGGGTTTGATGCATGATACTGGATGCTTGGGGCTGGTGCACTGGGACGACCCAGAGGAAGGGTAGGGGAGGGAGGAGGGAGGAGGGTTCAGGATGGGGAATGCGGGTTTACCTGTGGCAGATTCATTTCGATATTTGGCAAAACTAATACAATATTGTAAAGTTTAAAAATAAAATAAAATTTAAAAAAAAAGAACAAACAATGAAACAGACCTCTTGAATCTAATAGACATTGACTTCAAAAAGGAGATACTGAATGAATTAAGAAAGGCTACTGACAGAAATTCAGTTCAGTTCAGTTCAGTTGCTCAGTCGTGTCTGACTCTTTGCGACCCCATGAATCACAGCACGCCAGGCCTCCCTGTCCATCACCAACTCCCGGAGTTCACTCAAACTCACGCCATCAAGTCAGTGATGCCATCCAGCCATCTCATCCTCTGTTGTCCCCTTCTCCTCCTGCCCCCAATCCCTCCCAGCATCAGGGTCTTTTCCAATGAGTCAACTCTTTGTATGAGGTGGCCAAAGTATTGGAGTTTCAGCTTCAGCATCAGTCCTTCCAAAGAAATCCCAGGACTGATCTCCTTTAGGATGGACTGGTTGGATCTCCTTGCAGTCCAAGGGACTCTCAAGAGTCTTCTCCAACACCACAGTTCAAAAGCATGAATGACAGAAATTCAGAGTACTGTAAATAGGAACTAGAAACTATAAAGAGGAACCAAGAAAAATAAAGCTCATTTGCTGAGATGAAAGTGAACTAAAGGCAATGAATAGCAGAATAAACAATGCAGAATAACAAATAAATGAGCTAGAAGACAGAATGATGGAAATCACCCAATAAGGACAGTAGACAGAAAGCAAAATTTTAAAAAAATGAAAGCAATATAAAACAACTATGAGATAAAATAAGACATGCCAACTGATACATAATTGGGATTCTAGAAGGTGAAGAAAGAAAAAAAGGGATTAAAAATGTACTTGAAGAAATTATGCCTAAAAACTTGCAAACCAAAAGACAGAAACATATCCAGGTATAGGAAGCACAGAGGGTCCCAAACAAGGTAAACCCAAACATACCTATACAAAGATATAATAAAAATGGAAAAAGTTAAAGAGAGGAGTCTAAAGGCAGCAAGAGAAAAGCACAGAATTAATTATAAGGGAATCCCCATAAAGCTATCACTTGATTTTTCTACAGAAATATTGCAGACCAGAAGGGAGAGGCAAGATATATGCAAAGTCCTGAAGGGAAAAAAAATCTGCAATCTACCCAACAATATTATTATTTAGAATAGAAGAAGAAAGAAAAAATTTCTCAGATAGGCAAAATCTAAAAGAATATAGCAACACTAAACTTACTCCAAAGGAAATATTAATAAGTCTCCTCTAAATAGAAAAGAAGTAAGAATACACAGGAAAGATGGGACTTCCCTGGTGGTCCAGTTGCTAAGACTCCATGCTCCCAAAGCAGGGAACCTGGGTTCAATCCCTGGCCAGGGAACTAGATCCCACATGCTGCAACTAAGTCCCAGTGCAGCCAAATAAATAAGTAAATAAATATTTGTTTAAAAAAAGAATATACAGGAAAGAGAAAATCACAATTGGAAAGCAAATCACCTAAGTAAGACAGTACACAAATTTAAAAAAGAAAAAAATTTCTGTGGAAGCAATGATAACCACAATTAACAGCAAAAGGATGACCATGAAGATGTAAAAAAGGTCATCAAAATCATAAAATGTGGGGGAGGAGAGTTAGAAATGTTGATTTTTTTCATTTCTTAGAATGTGTTTAAGCCTGTAAGACTATCAGTCTAAGGCAAGTAAACACAGGATAGAGTTAATATACTCGAAAAAAAGGGTAACCACAAATCAAAAATATGCAATAGAGTCACAAAAACTAAAAGGAAGAGAACATAAGTGTAATACGAAAGAAAATCAACAGTCCACAAAAGGAAAAACAAATAAAGGGATAGACAAGAAATATAAAATCAACAGGAAAACAAGATTTAAATGGCAATAAATACATATCTATTCATTCAAATGTCAGTGGACTAAATGCTCCAGTCAAAAAATACAGGCTGACAGACTGGATAAAAAAACAAGCACTACAATATGCTGCCTACAAGAGACCCACTTCAGGGCAAAGGACACACAGAGGTTGAAAGTGAGGGGGTACAGAAAGGTATTTTTTGAAAACAGAAATTAAAAGAAAGTGGGGGTCACAATACTCATATCAGACAAAATAGACTCTAAAGCACAGACTATAAAGAAGGGCAGTATATAATGATAAAAGGATCAATACAAGGAGAGGATCTTACACTTGTCAACAAAAATGCACTTAATATCCGAGCTCCTAAACGTGTAAAACAAATAGTAACAGACATAAGTGGAAAAAAAGACAAGAATACAAAAATGGTAGGAGACTTTAGCACCCCATTCACATCAATGGACAGATCTTCTAGACAAAAAGTCAATAAGACAGCACATATCCTAAATGATACAATAAAACATACTTAATGGATATTTTCAGGATATTACATCCAAAAAAAGCACAGAATACACATTCTTTTCAAGTGCATAAGGAACATTCTCTAGGACTGACCACATAAAAGGACACAAAACAAGCCTCAACAAATTTAAGGATATAGAAGTTATCTCAGGCATCTCTTCTGACCACAATGGCAGGAAACCAGAAATCAGTCACAGGAAAAAAGAGAGGAAAAAACAATTACATGGAGACTAAACAATATGCTACTAAAAAAAACAATGGGTCAACGATGAAGTCAAGGAGGACATTTTAAAATATCTTGAGACAAAAAACAATGAAAACACAACCATACCAAATCTGTGGGATGCAGCAAAAGCAGTTCTAGATGGAAGTTCACAGTGATATAAGCTTTCCTCAAAAAAATGAGAAAAATCTCAAATAAACAAGCTAATCTACCACTTATAAGAATTAGAAAAAGAAGAACAAACAAAACCTAAAGTCAGAAGAAAGGAGGAGTAATAAAGATCCGAGAGAAAATAAAACAGAGAGAAAGGAAAACAATGAAATCAAGAGGCAATTCTTTGAAAGGGTAAACAAGATTGACAAACCTCTGACCAGGCTCGTCAAGAAGAAAAGAGAGAACTCAGATAAACAAAAAAGAAATGAAAAAGGAAACTAACAACCACTATTGCAGAAAAAAAAAAACAACATATGAGAATACTATGAACAATTATATGTCAACAAATTCAATAACCCAGAAGAAATGGACAAGTATGTAGAAACATACAGCCCACCAAAATTGAATCAAGAAGAAATATATAATTTAAAAAGACCAGTCACTAGAGGTGAAATAGAATTTTAAAACTCTCTACAAACAAAAGCCCAGAACCAGATGGCTTCAAGGCAAATTATACAAAACATTCAAAGAAGAATCTATACTGATCCCTCTCAAACTCTTCCCAAAAAGTTGAGGAGGAGGGAAAACTCCCAAAGACATTCTATGAAGCAACCACCACTATGATACCAAAACCACAAAAGACACCACCAAAAAATAAAATTATGGGCCGGTGTCATTGATGAATATAAATGCAAAAATTCTCAACAAAATATTAATGGGATGAATCCAGCAACATATAAAAAATCATATACTACAACCAAGCAGGATTCATCACCCCAAGTTCACAAGGATGGTTCCATATATACATATTAATCAATGTGATACACCACTTAAACAATAGACAAAAACCACATGATCATCTCAATAAATACAGAAAAAGCACTAGACAAACCACTCATGATAAACATCCTTACCAAAGTGGGTACAGAGGGAATCTCTCTCTACATAGAAAAAACTATTTATGATGAACCCACAGTGAAACGCTGATAGCCTTGCTACTAAAATTTGGAACAAGATAAGGATGCCCACTCTCACCTCTTCCACTCAACATAGTATTGGAAGTCCTATCCACAGTTATAAGACAAGAAAAATAAACAAAAGATATCCAAATTGGAAGGCAAAAGGTAAAACTGTCATTATATGCAGATGACATGATTCTATATACTCTAAAGACTCCACACAAAAGCTATTAAAACTGATAACTGAATCCAGTAAGGTAGCAAGATACAAGATTAACATACAGAAACTGGCTGCGTTTCTTTACATTAATAATTAAATATCAGAAAGGGAATGTAAAAAAAACCCAATAACGTTCAAAATCACACCCCCAAAAATAAAATACTTAGGAATAAATCTGACCAAGGAGGTGAAATAATTATATGCCGAGAACTCTAAATCATTAACAAAGGAGACTGAAGATGATTCAAAGAAATGGAAAGAAGCAAAATGCTCTTGGATTGGAATAATTAATATTGTTAAAATGGCCACACTACCCAATGCAAACTACAGATTCCATGCCATCCTTATTAAACTGCCTATGATGTTTTTCACAGAACTAGAACAAACAATCCAAATTAAACTTACATGGAACCATAAAAGACCTGGAATTGCCAAAGTAATCCTAAAGATAAAGAGCAAAACAGGAGATAAAACCCTCCCAGACATCAGACAACACTATAGATCTACAGTAATCAAAACAGCATGGTATTGGCACAAAAAAGACATACAGATCAGTGGAACAGAATCGAGATCCCAGAAACAAACCCACATACCTACTGTCAATTAATCTTGAACAAAGGAGGGTCCTAATCAAGCTTACAAGCTTTTGCACAGCAAAGTATATTATTAACAAAAAAAAGAAAAGACAACCTACAGAATAGGAGAAAATATTTGTAAACAATGAGATTGACAAAGGCTTAATTTTCAAAATAAACAAACAACTCATACAACAACAAAAAAACATTATCAAAAAAAAATGGGCAGAAGACCTAACCAGACATTTCTCCAAAGAAGAAATACAAATAATACATACATGAAAAGATCTCAACACTGCTAATTATTACAGAAATGCAAATCAAAACTACAACGAGGTACCACCTCACAACAGTCGGAATGCCCATCAATGAAAAGTCTGTAAATAACAAATGGTGGAGAGGATGTGGGGAAAAGGGAGCCCTCCTACACTGTTGGTTGGAATGCAAGTTGGTACAGCCACTATGAAAACAGTATGGAGGTTCTTCAGAAAACTAAAAATAGAAAGACCACATGATACAGCGATCATTTCACTCCTGGGCATATATCTGGACAAAACTATAATCCCAAAAGATACATGCACCGCACTATGTTCATAGCAACACTAATCGCAACAGCCAAGACATGGAAACAATCTAAATGTCCATCAACAGATGAATGGATAAAGAAGATGTGGTACACACACACACACACACACAGGAATGCTACTCAGCCACTGAAAATGAAATAATGCCATGTGCAGCAACATGGATGGATCTGGAGATTATCACTTTAAATTAAGTCAGACAAAGACAAATACCATATGATATCACTTACATGTGGCGTCTAAAATATAACACAAATGAACTCATCTATGAAACAGAAACAGACTCAGACTTAGAGAACAGATTTGTGGTTGCCAAGGGGGAGGGGGTTGGGGGAGGGACGGAGTAGGAGGTTGGTGTTAGTAGATATACGCTATTATATATGGAATGATGGACAAGATCCTATGGTACAGCACAGAGAACTATATTCAATATCCTATGATAAATCATAATAGAAAAGAATATTTTAAAAAAGAATGTATATATATATGTGTGTGTGTGTGTGTGTAACTGAACCACTTTGCCATACAGCAGAAATATAACACTGTAAATCAACTATTCTTCAATTAAAAAAAGAAGCTCCCAAGTTAGAAAAAATAAGAAAAAAATACCTAAGTCTCCCATTAGTATCAACCAGATATATACTAAGTACCATTAACACAGCTTCCTGCCACACACGTGTATGCATGTGTCATTTTACAAAATTAGAATAATACTGAATATACTTCTTGCAAATTTCCTTATTTCATGAAACATCATTCTGTGGATTTAAAGCATCACCTCTAATGCCTACATGTGATGAGCATGTAACTACTCCCCTAGGAGAAGTGGCTTATCCAGGAGGAGAAATGATATGTTCACTGAGTCAGTGTCAGTACCCAGCAGTGCAGCTACCAGGAGTCAGAGTCCTGGGTTTCATCCCCAGCACTGCCCCTTAGCAGCTGGGTGGCTTGGGGCATGTCAGGTGACTCCTTCAGTTCAGTTCAGTCGCTCAGTCGTGTCCAACTCTTTGCAACCCCATGAATTGCAGCACGCCAGGCCTCCCTGTCCATCACCAACTCCTGGAGTTCACTCAAACTCATGTCCATCGAGTCGGTGATGCCATCCAGCCATCTCATCCTCGGTCTTCCCCTTCTCCTCCTGCCCCCAATCCCTCCCAGCAGCAGGGTCTTTTCTGATGAGTCAACTCTTCGCATGAGGTGGCCAAAGTATCGGGGTTTCAGCTTTAACATCAGTCCTTCCAGTGAACATCCAGGACTGATTTCCTTTAGGATGGACTGGTTGGATCTCCTTGCAGTCCAAGGAACTAAGAGAGTCTTCTCCAACACCACAGTTCAAAAGCATCAATTCTTCGGCGCTCAGCTTTCTTCACAGTCCAACTCTCACATCCATACATGACCACTGGAAAAACCATAGCCTTGACTAGACGGACCTTTGTTGGCAAAGTAAGAATCTCTGTTCCTGTAGAATGGGGACCATAATGGCTGTCATGGGGCTGGCATGTGGATGCTCATGCCAACTCAATATCTGGGGATGATGAGTGAGCACCACAGGCAGAGAGGCCCATGGGTATGGTCAGTGATGGAACAGAAGTGGAACCCAGCCTCTGAGTCTTGCCAGCATGGCTTCCTGGGAGTGAGGATGGAGATTTGTGCATGACCCTGTTCTCACCACTTTACCCCGCCATGCCCTTCAGCTCATGAGCAAAGGAACCAGCCTACAATCCACAAAGGGATTGCTGTCCAGCAGATGGAGGAGGAACGGCATGGCCAACCCCTCACATGCGAGTTCCTTGGGGATGGGAAGGTGGGGACGGGGACCAGAGATCTGTTCCTGTGCTGATGCACCCCTCCTTGTCCTCCTCACAAGGACAGAGCCTGTGAGCACAGAGCTGCAGCAGCAGAAGCCCGGGCACCATGGAGCCCCAGCCCACTCTCCCAACCATAAGAGGTGCCAGCATCAGGCTTCCCCCTTGCCTGGCACCCATGTCTGGACCCAGTTAGGACCAGAGACCAGTGCCTGCTGCGGGACAGCAGGCCCCCCAATCCCCAGCACACATAACAGTGGACAGTGCGATGGGCGGGGGGACCTCCCTCCACCCTCCTCCCCTCTCTGGCAGGAGCAGAGACATCATGGGAGCCAAGTGCTCAAATGCATAAACGGATGACATCCTTCTCCACTGCTTGCCCATGACTCATCCTAGGAGACCATGAACATGTATTCTACCTCACAGGATTTCAACCTGAGGACTCTGATGACTCACTGAAATGATATTCAAGCAGCAATAGGATGACACAAAAAACCCCAGCATCTCAGCCCCTGCAACACCCTACAGGGCCTTCCCACCACACAAGGGCATGGCTGGTGTCTCAGACCCCACTGATGTGCGCTGTAAGAGTGCAACCACGGATGGGGTGATAAGCAATGCATGCTCCACACAGCCATCTCTGGGCACCTTGTATACACATGTAAATCCACCAGTGACCCCAGGACAGGGAGAGCGCAACTAAGATCCCACAAGCTTCGTGGTAACATGGCCAAAGGAAAAAAAAACTAGAGTACCCAGGCCACTGCCTTCCTGCCCCCCCTCTCTCCAAAGTGGACCAGTCAGAGTGCTGCCAGAATCCTTCCACGTGACTCATTTGTGTCCCTCATTCAACATGCCAACCTCGCCAATCAAAGGCTGCAGTGAGCCCTGCTCTAACACTGCATCTCCAGGCTGGCAAGCTGGGAGAGAGGGGGCTGCTGTTCTCTGTGCAGGATGGAGAATCAGAGCCAAGTGTTTGATACAGGTGGGAGGTTGAATGGCACTTCCTGACACAAAGTCCCAGTCCCAGGTCACTGTCCTAAATGCAAATGCAGAGCAAGTAGGAAGGGACATGCCATCTGGAGAGACCCCTCGGTGCTCTGGAATAATCTGGACACTAAAGGGACAGACAGGTGTACCAAGCCCTTGGTGCAGATCCCTCATGCTCCACCCCAGGGGTCAGGAGAGAGGAAGACAGTGAGTGTGGGAAGAAGATCCTTGACTGAGAAGGTCATCAACTCTTCACAGGAGATGGGCAGAGGCTTGATGTAGGGGTAGGGAAGTCAGGAACTACATGAAGCCACCATGACAGCCCCGAAGTTATTGGCAATCAAGGTAACTGAGGCCCCCTCCACATGACGGGGAGCTTCTTCCTAGCCCGTCAAGGCACTCTTGGCCCTTAGAAAGTTCCCCATGCCATGAGACCCATTCAGTCTTCCTGTGCACCTCCCCCACTGGCCTCAAGTCTCCCTCTTGAGCGCATCGGCTCCACTCCTGGGGACAGACAGTGACCACAGTCTCTCAGGAATTTGCCTCCAAGCTCACATCAGTCAAAGAGAATGTCTTACAGGCAGCAAGAGAGAAAGAAGACAAGCCACAAACTAAGGAAGGACCACTGTGTTGGGAGTAGGTTTTCAACAGTAACAAGGGAGACCCTGAAGTAACACCATCAAAGCACCAAGAAACCATCAACCTAGGATCCTGGACCCAGCAAACCATCTTCTAAGAACCATGATGAAATGAAGACATTAGCAAGTACAAGAAAACACACAGGCACATGGACCCCACTAAAGGATCCATAGGAAAGGAAGATGGAAAATGAACTCTGTCTCCGAAGACAGCCTAAGTACAAGACTGGATGAAGAGTTTTGAGGCTGTGATAGGCGCATGGTTCAGCAATGAGAGACAGTCTGATCTTTTCTTAGATTAAATAAGGATAATGAAAAGAAAGCAGCTAAATTTTCTCTCTTATTCCCCCCTCCGAAAGTAGGGTTGGCCTTGCCATTTTAGGTCCCCCAGTCCGACTGTCTCTGGGGCTCTGGCTCATGTATACACATCCCTCTTGGCCCTTGAGTGGGACCTCAGTGACTTTGATTCAGCTGTAGCTATGCTGACACTCTGCACAGGACAAGGAGGTGGCTGGACATGACTGCCATGCTCAGCAGAACTGCAGAGGCTGCCAGGCACATGGGTTCCACCCACAGCCCTGAGCTGGTGCTGGAGCCCCAGAGAGAGGGTGAGGCTGCCTGAGTGGCCCAGGACCCCAGCCTTCTGGCACACACACAGGGCTGCTCCCCAACAGGCTCTGGCCTGGCTGTGCACTCAAGGCCTGGCTCTGTCAGCCTCTGCCCCTCACAACTACTCCTCAAATGCCAGAGGTGAGGCCAACAAGCCAGCTCAGGGGAGATCAGGAATTGCTTCCCGTGGTTGTACACACAAGCATGATTGCTCCAAGACACACCCATGGAGCAGAAAAGAACACTGTGTCTGGTCTCCCTGCTCCCCGCACCTCGGCCAAATTCAAGGTCATCTGCTAAGACCCCCTCAGTTTAGAGTTCTACATAACATACTGGTCTGGGATGGCTATTGGTTGTGTACGAGAAAAACAAGGAAAGGTCAAGACTCTTTCTAATCAAGGGGAGACAAAACCACAGAACTCTGGTCACTCAACACATACAATGCATCAGGCACCATGCTGAGGGCACTCTTCCAGAGGCAGGAATTATTCTTGTTTCACACATGAGAAATCCAAGGCTCTGAGAGGTTAAGTAAGTAACTTGCCCAAGGTCACCCAGCTAGAAAGTGGGAGGGCCGGGATCAAATCTTTGTGGCTATTAGCCACTATACACAGCGGCTATCCAGAACCAGTTTCAGTGGCAGGCTGGCTGGGGTGGTGGTAAAGATGAAGGGAGGGGTTTTCTATGTCCAGTGAACAGTCACACAATCCAGTGAACAGTCAGGGTTTGTTGTAAAAACCCTTTCTCTGCTCTCCTGTAACCCTGCATGGCCAGGCCTCCCAAGGGCCTTGTGGTCAAGCCCAGGGAGTAGGAAGAAGGGAAGGAGGGTCTACTGGGTGGGAGCTCTGCCCGAAGGCAGGCTCAGACTCAGGGTGCCTGCAGCAGAAATGCCCAAGTTTCAGCCCACGGTTGGATGGGGAGAGCTAAGCCCTGGGGAGCCCATGTGAGTAGGCCTTCTCTTCTGCATCAAGCTGGCAGCTGGCAGCCTTTCCTTCTGGACCAAGCTAAGATGGGCTTCTCCTCCTTCCTTCCAGCAGAGATGGTTCCTGGCAAACCCCAAGGGGGCCAACCTCACTCCTAGGGACCATTGCTTCTGAGGGGTTACAGAGCACAGTGTCTACCTACTGCTTGGCTGCTAGGTCCAGCAGGGCTCCACAGGGAGGGGCAATGTGGAAAAAGCCCATCCCTGGGATCTCAGGACTGCCACCCAAGGGCTGACACAGCCCACAGTTCCCAGCATCATCTCCGCAAACCCTCCCAGCAACCTGCCTGGAAAGAAGTCATAATCCTTCTTTCCTTTTAAATCAATATACTTCAAATTTTAGAATAGCTTCAAATTTTCAGAAAAGCAGCATGGAGAGTGCGGAGCTAACTGTGATTAATATCTGCCATGACTATGATACATTTGTCACCATGCACGAACCAATACTGACATACTCTGTGTGTGTGTGATAGTCGTTCAGTCGTGTCCAACTCTTTGTGACCCCATGGACTGTAGCCCACCAGGCTCCTCTGTCCATGGGATTTTCCAGGCAAGAATACTGGAGTGGGTTGCCATTCCCTTCTCCAATGGATCTTCCTAACCCAGGGATCGAACCCAGGTCTCCTACATTGCAGGCAGATTCTTTACTGCCTGAGCTACCAGGGAATTACTTACTAACATCCGTATTTTTTCCAATTTTCCTAATATATGGGTGTTGTCCCTTTTTTGGGCTCCAGGATCCCATCCAGGTCAGCACATTGCATTTAGTCATTTTATCTCCTTCTCGGATGGCAAGGAGATCAAACAAGTCAATCCTAAAGGAAACCAACCCTGAATATTCATTGGAAGGACTGATGCTGAAGCTGAAGCTCCAATACTTTGGCCACCAGATGGGAAGAGTCAACTCATTGGAAAAGACCCTGATGCTGGGAAAGATTGAAGGCAGGAGGAGAAGAGGATGACAGAGGACAAGATGGTTGGATGGCATCACCAACTCAACAGACATGAGTTTGAGCAAACTCTGGGAGATGGTGATGGACAGGGAAACCTGGTGTGCTGCAGTCCATGGGGTGGCAGAGTTGGACACAATTTGGCCACTGAACAACGACAATTAACATCTCCTTTGGCTGCTCCAGGCTGTTTCTCCTTTCTGATGTCCCTCAGACTTTCCTGGTTTTTGATGGCCTAAATGGTTTCTAGGAATATTGGTTAACTATTTTGCAGCCGCTCCTTCAGTTTGGGTATGTCTGATGTTTTCTTCATGGTTAGACTGAGGATATGGATTCAGGGAAGAAGACCACAGAGGTGAGCACCCTCATCACATTATGTCACAAGTACAGGCTGTGGGACTTGCCTGGTGGTCCAGGGGTTGAGACTCTGTGCTTCCACTGCGGGGGGCATGGGTTCGGTCTTGGTGGGGGAACTAAGATACCACGTGCCACGTGGCATGGCAAAAAAGAATGTGTACTACAAACACGACATCACTGTTGACGTGGACCTTGACCATCTGCAGAGAAGCTGCTTGCCAGCTCTGCAGAGTCACTACCTGCCCTGCCACTCAGTCCGGCTTCCATACTCTGCTCTTCAGAAGGAAATCACTATGCACCGTCCACATCTGAGGAGCAGGGAGTTAAAACCCAACTCCTCGAGGGCAGAGGATCTACATCAGTGATTTGAAATTCCTCTGCAGATATTTGTTTCTTCTTCTCCATTTATTTATGTATTCAATCATTCATTTATCAGTATGGACTTGTGGATATTTATTTTATACTCTGGGTTATAATTCAACACCTCATTGCTTATTTTATTGCTGGAACTGTCCCAGCTTTAGCCATCAGGAGCTCTTTCACTTGGCTCCTGTCCTTTTAACACATGCCCATCATTTTTGGCTTGGGGGTCTTGAGGGGTACTTCCTTACTTTCTGGTATTACAAGATGCTCATCTTGGGTAATCTCTGCCCTAATTCTAGAGTCAGCCATTCCTCCAAGGAGCTCCAAGGAAAAAGGTACGCTATCCATGTTCTCATGGCCAGAAAAGCCAGCCCAAAGTGATGGAGGCACTTATCTATGGGCAGCAACCGTAGACAACACACAACTGTAGCAACCACAGTTGAAATTCAAGGCCAGCCCCCGCTCATGTGCCTACCGAGGCCCCCCAGTGCCTCTGAACCCGAAGCAAGCAGCATTGCTTAAAGGCAGAGGAATAGCAACAGTAACACTTCTGGCTCTTTCTCAATCCTGGGCCCTGGGGCCAGCTCTACTGTCCCTCAAGCTCTAACCTTTCTAGCAAAAGGGCATGTGGTAACTGCAGACGAGGCGCTTCAATGCATGCTGCATCTCATGAGGCTAGGATGCTTGTCCTCCCTGTTTACGGCTGTAGAAGGCCAAACGGCAGTTCTGGTGTATTGCTACTGCCTGTTCTAGCAAGAGTCTCTTGTTATTCCTGGTGGTTTCATAGGATACTGCAATCCATCAACATTTCAGATAATGAACTGTTCAGGGACTATCTGAGGAAGGTATGTGAACCATAGTTGTCTGAAAACTTGCATTGCCACCTTCTGGTAGGATCAAGAAAACACCATGTGGATTCATCCCTGGGCTTTCTATTTTGTTCCATTGATCTGTATTTCTGTCTTTGTGCCAGTACCATACTGTCTTGATGACTGTGGCTTTGTAGTAGAGCCTGAAGTCAGGCAGGTTGATTCCTCCAGTTCCATTCTTCTTTCTCAAGATTGCTTTGGCTTTTCGAGGTTTTTTGTATATCCATACAAATTGTGAGATTATTTGTTCTAGTTCTATGAAAAATACTGTTGGTAGCTTGATAGGGATTGCATTGAATCTATAGATTGCTTTGGGTAATATATTCATTTTCACTATATTGAATCTTCCAACCCATGAGCATGGTATATTTCTCCATCTATTTGTGTCATCTCTTATTTCTTTTATCAGTATTTTATAGTTTTCTATATATAGGTCTTTTGTTTTTCAATTCAGTTCAGTTCAATTGCTCAGTCATGTCCG
This sequence comes from Bos grunniens, assembly GCF_055505025.1. Classification (NCBI taxonomy): domain Eukaryota; kingdom Metazoa; phylum Chordata; class Mammalia; order Artiodactyla; family Bovidae; genus Bos; species Bos grunniens. Next base: position 19,346,837 of record NC_141192.1, read on the forward strand.
ACCCTTTGCGACCCCATGAATCACAGCACGCCAGGCCTCCCTGTCCATCACCATCTCCAGGAGTTCACTCAAACTCATGTCCATCGAGTCGGTGATGCCATCCAGCCATCTCATCCTCTGTCATCCCCTTCTCCTCCTGCCCCCAATCCCTCCCAGCATCAGAGTCTTTTCCAATGAGTCAACTCTTCACATGAGGTGGCCAAAGTACTGGAGTTTCAGCTTTAGCATCAGTCCTTCCAAAGAACACCCAGGACTCATCTCCTTTAGAATGGACTGGTTGGATCTCCTTGCAGTCCAAGGGACTTTCAAGAGTCTTCTCCAACACCACAGTTCAAAAGCATCAATTCTTCGGCGCTCAGCTTTCTTCACAGTCCAACTCTCACATCCATACATGACCATTGGAAAAACCATAGCCTTGACTAAACGGACCTTTGTTGGCCAAGTAATGTCTCTGCTTTTCAATATGCTATCTAGGTTGGTCATAACTTTTCTTCCAAGGAGTAAGCGTCTTTTATGCAATCACCATCTGCAGTGATTTTGTAGCCCAAAAAGACAAAATCTTACACTTTCCACTGTTTCCCCATCTATTTATTCCTAAGTATTTTATTCTTTTCATTGCAATGGTGAATGGAATTGTTTCCTTAATTTCTCTGTTTTCTCATTGTTAGTGTATAGGAATGCAAAGGATTTCTGTGTGTTAATTTTATATACTGCAACTTTACTATATTCATTGATCAGCTCTAGTAATTTTCTGGCGGTGTCTTTAGGGTTTTCTATGTAGAGGATCATGTAATCTGCAGTGAGAGTTTTACTTCTTTTCAATCTGGATTCCTTTTATTTCTTTTTCTTCTGTAATTGCTGTGGCCAAAACTTCCAAAACTATGCTGAATAGTAGTGGTGAGAGTAGGCACCCTTGTCTTGTTCCTGACTTTAGGGGAAATGCTTTCAATTTTTCACCACTGAGGATAATGTTTGCTGTGGGTTTATCATATATAGCTTTTATTATGTTGAGGTATGTTCCTTCTATGCCTGCTTTCTGGAGGGTATTTATCATAAATGGATGTTGAATTTTGTCAAAGGCTTTCTCTGCATCTATTGAGATAATCATGTGGTTTTTATCTTTCAATTTGTTAATGTGGTGTATCACATTGATTGATTTGCAAATATTAAAGAATCCTTGCATCCCTGGGATAAAGCCCACTTGGTCATGATGTATGATCTTTTTAATGTGTTGTTGGATTCTGTTTTCTAGAATTTTGTTGAGGATTTTTACATCTATGTTCATCAGTGATATTGCCCTAGAGTTTTCTCTTTTTGTAGCATCTTTGTCTGGTTTTGGTATTAGGGTGATGGTGGCCTCATAGAATGAGTTTGGCAGTTTACCTTCCTCTGCAATTTTCTGGAAGTTTGAGTAGGATAGCTGTTAGCTCTTCTCTAAGTTTTTGGTAGAATTCACCTGTGAAGCCAGATAAGTACATGCACCTATAGACACCTTATCTTTGACAAAGGAGGCAAGAAAATACAATGGAGAAAAAACAATCTCTTTAACAAGTGGTGCTGGGAAAACTGGTCAACCACTTGTAAAAGAATGAAACTAGAACACTTTCTAACACCATACACAAAAATAAACTCAAAATGGATTAAAGATCTAAATGTAAAACCAGAAACTATAAAACTCCTAGAGGAAAACATAGGTAAAACACTCTCTGATATAAATCTCTGCAGGATCCTCTATGACTCACCTCCCAGAGTAATGGAAATAAAAGCAAAAACAAACAAATGGGAACTAACTAAACTTAAAAGCTTTTACACAATGAAGGAAACTATAGGCAAGGTGAAAAGACAGCCTTCAGAATGGGAGAAAATAATAGCAAATGAAGCAACTGACAAAGAATTAGTCTCAAAAATATACAAGCAGCTCATGCAGCTCAATACCAGAAAAATAAACGACCCAATCAAAAAATGGGCCAAAGAACTAAACAGAGATTTCTCCAAAGAAGACATACAGATGGCTAACAAACACATGAAAAGATGCTCAACATCACTCATTATCAGAGAAATGCAAATCCAAACCACAATGAGGTACTATCTCACACAAGTCAGAATGGCTGCTATCCAAGTCTACAAGCAATAAGTGCTGGAGAGGATGTGGAGAAAAGGGAACCCTCTTACATTGTTGGTGGGAATGCAAACTAGTACAGCCATGGAGAACAGTGCGGAGATTCCTTAAAAAAACTGAAAATAGAACTGCCTTATGACCCAGAAATCCCACTGCTGGGCATACACACCGAAGAAAGCAGAATTGAAAGAGACACATGTACCCCAATGTTCATTGCAGCACTATTTATAATAGCCAGGACATGGAAGCAACCTAGATGTCCATCAGCAGAAAAATGGATAAGAAAGCTGTGGTACATATACACAATGGAATAATACTCAGCTATTAAAAGGAATGCATTTGAATCAGTTCTAATGAGGCAGATGAAACTGGAGCCTATTATACAGAGTGAAGTAAGTCAAAAAGAAAAACACCAATACAGTATATTAACGCATATACATGGAATTTAGAAAGATGTAATGGTGACATTATATGCGAGACAGCAAAAGAGATACAGAGATAAAGAACAGACTTTTGGACTCTGTGGGAGAAGGTGAGGGTGGGATGATTTGAGAGAATAGCATTGAAACATGTATATTACCATATGTGAAATAGATTGCTAGTCCAGGTTCGATGCATGAGACAGGGCACTCACGGCTGGTGCACTGAGTCGACCCTGAGGGATGGGATGGGTTTAGGGAGGGAGGGGGACGGGGGGTTCAGGATGGGGGACACATGTACACCCATGGCTGATTCACGTCCATGTATGGCAAAAGCCACTACAATATTGTAAAGTAATTAGCTTCCAATTAAAATAAATAATTTAAATTAAAAAGAAAACACCATGTGGAAGCTTGAAGAACGGGTGTTGGTGCCTTGGATGACATTGCAGAGGAAGAGTGGAGTGCTTCTCCCTCATCAGTCATGCTCCTGATGGCACAGGGGACGATACTGTGCTGAAAAGCACAGATTTTGATGACCCTACACTGAAAGTGACTTGGACAAGTAATACTCTAAATGTGAGGAAGTTATGGGAATACTTTACTTCCCCATACTGTCACATCTATGTACATACAAGACTAATGTATGATCAAGGGGACTTCCCTGGTGGTCCAGAGACTAAGACTCCATGATCCCAATACGGGGGGTCGGGTTCAATCTCCGGTCAGGGAAGTAGATCCCACATGCTGCAACTAAGAGCCCCCACACCTTGTGCCCCAAGATCCCACGTGCCCTATGAAGATAGACGATCCCAGTGCCACAATGAGGACACAGCACCAGATAGATACTCAAATTGTTAAAAAATGAGTGATATATGATCAAAATCTAAGCCTAAATAAGGCTAAAGGGCTCGTCCAATAAGGACAAATACAAATGCTGATAAGAAAGCATCGTGTCTGTGTGTTGTGTGTTAGTGCTCAGTCGTGTCTGGCTTTGCGACCCCGTGGACTGTAGCCCACCAGGCTCCTCTGTCCATGGAAATCTCCAGACAATAATATTGGAGTAGGTTTCCATGCCCTTCTCCAGGGGATCTTCCCAAGCCAGGGATCGAACCCAAGTCTTCTGCATTGCAGGCAGATTCTTTACCATCTGAGCCACCCAGGAAACCCAAGAAAGCATTATATCAGAATTTAATTAGTAGTATTTTTCCTCTTCCTCAAGTTCATAAAATAACAGAGGATCTGATAATTCATGGGGTCTTTGATTTCATCAAATATGGTAATAGGCATGTGTTTACACAGATGTCTAAACTCATCTGTGTGTGCACGTGTGCATGCATCCGTGTCACACACATAGACGTGGGCACATGTATAGGCACATGTGTAAACACTTTACTATACATGTGCCTGCATGTATACACGTGTATGTATGCCAGTGATACACTGCTGCCTGCAGCCTGAGGTCCCTGTTCGCCCCCAGCCCTCAGACGCTGACTCACTCAGGCAGGAGCCAGAGCTGGGCCCTGCTGTGCCCTGGGCTAGGACTGAGACCTCACAGGGGAGTCACACTGACTCATATGCCACGTTGACAGGCCCTGCCTTCAAGATCACCAGTGAGATCTCAGAGGTGGGAGGTGGGAGGTGGGAGGAGGGTGCTCAATCTCCTGTTCCTTTCTCAGCTGCTCTATCCCCACCCCACAAGTTCATGCTCACAGGCTGGTGTGGACTACAAGCCTGCGCTTTAAGCTACCTTCTAACCAGCATACCTCTTCAGGTGCAGCTGTCTCCGGGATTCCCAGCACCTCCTGGACGCAGCCATTCAGGCCGCTTCATGCCTAAGCTGTTTGTGCAGACTGATTCCAGAGTGCCTAGAGCCTGGCCTCCCAGCCCAACAGAGTCCCTGTTATGAGTCTACAATACTCAGCATTTCTCTCCCATGACTTATCTCCAAAATGCAGGAGCCATTACGGCCCTGGTTGGCCTGCCTGTGAGTGAAGCTGGGCTGTGAGGGGTCCTGGAAAGACCCACACTCTGGGTGTGTGGAGGCCTGAGGACGGAAGGTGAGGCAGAAGTCAAGTGTTTGGAACAGCGCCTGGTACACAGCATGGGCTCAACCAATAGCATCTGCTATTTAGTTTAAAATGGCTACCTCCCACTTTGGGGGCTGAGAAGCGGCCTAGTAGATCACCCCAGAATCAGGATTTCAGAAGTCTGGCCTCCAGAGTGTTCCATACCTGCAAAGGAGAAGCCGGACATGAGAGCCCTTGGTGAGCTGTCAGGCTCTCTTCACACGGGAGCAGTCCTCTTCATTACCATGTCTCTCCTGCCAGGAATGCCTGCCAGAAGTTACAGCACTGGGCCTCTGGCAGGCGCTGTTCTCTACCCAGTAGACTTCTTGTGTGGGGCAACTGGAGATCATAATCCACGCCCCCCCCCCATTTTTTTGCCTGCACCACGTGGCTTATGGGATCTTAGCTCCCTGACCAGAGGTCAAACCCAGGTCCTCAGCAGTGAAAGCTTAAGTCCTAACCATTGGACCACCAGGGAACTCTGGATTTATACTGTAAGGCTGGGGGTGGGGGGTGGCGGTCACACGTGGTCACTAAGGTCACTCTGATGCTGACGATTCTCTCCTGTGGGGCATCCTGTGCCCTGGAGGGTGTTTGGCAGCATCCCCAAGCCCCTCCCATCAGATGCCAGGAATACCCTGCTCCAGCTGTGACACCCAAAACATTTCTCCAAACCCTCCCAAGTGTCCCCTGGGATGCAAAATTGCCTCCAGTCAAGAACCACTATCTTAAAGTGAATGAATTTTTGTTTTGCTGGGGAAGTGGTCTCTGAGTGCCGTCCAAGCACTGGGAAGCTCCTTGGGGAGAGTCAAAAGAAGAGGAAGGACATAAAGCGAGGGAGGATGGGGATTTGCATCCTCCCAGTGAGCAGGGAGGTTGAGCTGCTCACATACCCCTGAAGGGAAGAGGTCTGGCAGAGAAACGCTCTGTCAGCAGGAAAGAGGTCTTTGTGCTGTTCTGAACCAGCTTGTATGATGAATATCTAACACAGTTAGTGACAACAGAAAGCCATGCTCCTGGGTGAGGCACCTAGATCTAGGTCTGAGACCCAAACCTCCAAGATCTAGAAGGGGTGCCAAGCTTCTCCAAGCAGGGCATCTGAGAGGCCTTGGTGCTCTGCATCTTTGTAGTAAGAGCCGAGTGGGGCAGGTTAGGATCGAGGTGGGCAGGGGGCCTATCACCCAGACAGGGGGATGCCAAGATGGGTCCGGCCACAGACTGGCTTGGGGAGGACTGTTGAAAGGGCCTCTCTGCCTTCTCACCTCCCTCTGCTCTGGCTCCGGGCCTGAGGAGTGTCTCTGAAACTCATATCCACATGATTCTTCATCCCAGAAAGGATTTGGTGCATCACCCCAGGCAATGAGAGGGTACCTGACTGCACCAGCCAGTCCGGCCACAGCCAGGAGTCAAGGTCAAGAATGTCTCACGGTGACACTCATGATCCTGACTCTGCCAGGAAGACCCATCTCAGGAAGTGGCTCCTTCTGCAAAGGGGCAGTGTGCTTCCCACCTCCAGAGCTGGGAGCCCAGCAACCCTCCCGCCTCAAGTCCTGCCTCAGCAGCAGTAGGACTAAAGAGCTAACTTTGGAATCAGACAGCGAAGAGTCTGAATCCCGGTTTTGCCATTTGTCACTTGGCTTCTGAGACTTGCAGAACGTCACTTGCGCAAGGCAGCGGTGAGGATGCGAGGAGCCTGCCCGTCAAGTCCTCTGCCCTGCGTCTGACATGTGGTAGGAACCGGAATGACACTGTGATATTTGAGATACTCACAATAGCTTGGAGTCCTGGAGTCCTGGTTCTTTCTGCTGCCCCATCACAGCCTCAGCTGGCCTCTGGCACCCATCTGCCCCTGTCATATATCCACCTGTATGCCACCATCAGGGACTATTCTTCATGCATTCTCTCCATCTGAGGGTCCATGCTACTGCCTGATGGACCATCCTGCCATAGCTACCCTCCCGAGAGTTCTCTGCAGGCATTTGCCACCTCCCCTTCACACTGCTGCCACCATTCTTGGCCTGTACACTCTTCATCTTACCAGACCTCTCCCTGCCAAGGCTGGCTCAGCACCAAATGCCTCCAGAAAGCCTTCCTGTTTCCAGAAGTCCACAGGGACACCATCTCCTTCTGTACTGCCCTCAAAGGTCCCCTAGAACAGGAGTCCATATGAAATAGTATGTACACACCAGACACTCACTAAATGCTGAAAACTGCCCCTTACATTTCAAGTGGTTCCCTTGGTCAAACAAATCCTAAGAAAGAAAAACAGAGCTGGAAGAAATCAGGCTCCTTGACTTCAGACTATACTACAAAGCTACAGTAATCAAAACAGTATGGTACTGGCACAAAAAGAGAAATACAGATCAATGGAACAGGCTAGAAAACCCACGCATTTGTGGTCAATTAAGGAGGCAAGAGTACACAATGGAGAAAAGATAGTCTATCCAATAAGCAGTGCTAGGAAAACCAGACAGCTACATGTAAAAGAATAAAATTAGAACATTCCCTAACACCATACATATAAATTCAAAATGGATCAAAAACCTAAATGTAAGGCCAGACACTATAAACCTCTTAAGGGGAAAACACTTTTTGACATAAATCACATCAATATCTTTTTTGATCCACCTTCTACAGAAGTGAAAGTAAAAATAAACAAATGGGACCTAATTAAATTTAAAAGCTTTTGCACAACAAAGGAAAACATAAACAAAGTGAAAAGACAACACCCAGAATGGGAGAAAATGTTTGCAAACACAGCAACTGACAAGAGATTAATCTCCAAGATACACAAACAGCACATGCAGCTCTATGCGGGCAGCTCTAATGGGCAGAAGATCTAAATAGACGTCTTCCAGGAAAAGCAGAGACATCACTTTGTTGACAAAGATCCACATAGTCAAAGCTATGGTTTTTCCAGGAGTCATGTACGGATGTGACAGTTGGACCATAGGAAGGCTGAGCACTGAAGAATAGATGCTTCTGAATGGTGGTGCTGGAGAAGACTCTTGAGAGTCCCTTGGATTCCAAGGACATCAAACCAGTCAATCCTAAAGGAAATCAACCCTGAATACTCATTGGAAGGACTGATGCTGAAGCTGAAGCTCCAATACTTGGGCCACCTGATGTGAAGAGCTGATTGGAAAAGATCCTGATGCTGGGAAAGACTGAAGACAGGAGGAGAAAGGGACAACAGAGGACAAGATGGTTGAATGGCATCACCGACTCAATAGACATGAGTCTGAGCAAACTCTGGGAGACGGTAGGATAGGGAAACCTGGCGTGCTGCAGTCCATGGGGTCGCAAAGAGTCAGACATGACCAAGTGACTAAACAACAGCAAGAAAGGAATTCCCTGGTGGTTCAGTAGTTAGGACTACATGCTTCCACTCAAGGGACATGGGTTCCCTTCCTGGTCGGAGAACTAAGATCCCACAAGCCCCGCGGTGTGGCCAAAATATATAAATAGATATTTTTCCAAAGAAGACATAAAGATCGCCAAAAAAGCACATGAAAAGATGTCACGCCATCACTAACTATCAGAGAAATACAAATCAAAACTACAAAGTGTTATCACCTCACACAGGTCAGAATGGCCATCATCAAAAAGTCTATAAACAATAAATGCTGGAGAGGGTAGGAATGTCATTTTATATAACCACTATGGAGAACAGTATGGAGGTTTTATCCATAAAAAACTAAAAACAGAACTATCATATGACCCAGCCATCCCACTCTTGGGTGTATATCCAGAGAAAACCATAATTCAAAAAGATACATGCAAAAAAAAAGAAAAGATACATGCACCTCAATGTTCATTGCAGCTCTATCTACAATACTCCGGACATGGAAGCAACCTAGATGTCCATCAACAGAGGAATGGATAAAGATGTGGTAAATATAGACAATGGAATATTACTCGGTCACAAAAGAGAACGAAATACTGCTATTTGCAGCAACATGGATGGACCTAGGGATTATCATACTAGGTCAGACAGAAAAAGAAAATACAGAGAAAATATCACATGATATCACTCACATGTCAAATCGAATTAAAAATGATATACATGAACTTATTTGCATAATAGGAACAGACTCACAGATTTTGAAAACAAGTTTATGGTTACCAAAGGGGAAACATCAGGTGCTAGGGAGTGATAAATTAGGCACTTGGAATTAAACAAACATACTGTACTATATAATAAAATAGATAACCAACAAGGACCTACTGTATAGCACGTGGAACTCTACTCGATACTCTGTAATAATCTATATAGGAAAAGAACCTGCAAAAAAGTGAATATATTGGGAGCTTCCCAAGTGGCTCAGTGGTAAAGAATTCACCTGCCAATACAGGAGACAAGGGTTTGATCCTTGGGTCAGGAAGAACCTCCGGAGAAGGAAATGGCAATCCACTCCAGTACTCTTGCCTGAGAAGTCCCATGGATCAAGGAGCCTGGTAGACTACAATCCATGGGGTCACAAAAAGAGTCAGACACATGATCCCCTGCCCTGAGATTTAAGAAGCCTTAAGGAAACATCCTCTACACAGATGGGTAAACCGAGGCACAGAGAAAGCCAAGTCCATCCAGGGCACAGCAGCATGTGAGGGAAGGCTGAGGAGTCGTTGCCCAACATCTGAAGCTCTATGAATATTTATGGTACATCCCCAGGTTAACGCAAAAGAAAATTGAGAGGCAAGAAGCCCAAGAGCCGCAGTGACTGGGACCTGATCAGATCATTCTGAGTTCCACAAAGGGCTCTGCCCCTCCCATCCACCCTGGGAACCATATCTCTTCTCTCTGATGCCGCCAGAAACCTGGCCCCGGAAACCAGGATCAGAAATGGTCACAGGCAGGCAGGCGCCGTGAGGGAAGAGCAAAGGGACACCCTTTTTGCTAGCTTCATGAAATCCTGAAAGGAAGCGGGGCTTCAAGCATCCCAGCCAAATACAGGTTTCCACACAATGGATAGGATGAGCTGCTGGTCTCCTGGGAGGGAGAGGTTGTCTGGGCCCCTCCACTCATAGTTACAGGTGGGATTCTGGCTGGCTGGCTGCTGTCCCCCAGGAAAGTCAGAACCCAAACCTCGCTTTCCCCCTGTGGCAGCTGGAGGTCTGCAACACAGCAGCTCCTTAAGCGAGGTCCATCTCAGTGCCCTAAGCCTTTCCCCCAAGAGGAAGGAGCCCTTGTGGGAAGCTGCACCCCTCTGTTCCCACACCCACAAGGGCAAGGCAGCAGTGAGCAAGGAACCAGCCTCCAACAGCACTCCAGAACCCTCTGAGAAGACAGAACCGAGACCATGGAAACAGGCTTCACAGCAGGCCCCCCCTGCAGGGTCTTCAGTGCCCGTGTGTCTGGTGGGGGCCTTCCCAAGGGCACACAGTGGTGCAAAACCTACAACATGTTGAGTTTCCACCCCAAGCAGGGATCTCACGAACTGGCCATGGTCCTTCCAGGACACACGCACATCCAATCACTCACTTCCTGGGGTCACTCCCAGGGTCCCACTCCTGGCCTGGGTGGGGACCCACTCAGAACTCAGAGTTGGCATAAATATTATTTTAAGCTGAAGACACTTGAGATTCAACAGATGCAGAAATAAAGCATCTCAGAAATTCCCGGGAGGGAGATGGGAGGGAGTTTCAAAAGGGAGGGGATATATGTATACCTATGGCTAATTCATGATGAGGTTTGACAGAAAACAAAATTCTGTAAAGTAATTATCCTTCAATAAAAAAAAATAAATTATATATATATTAAAAAAAGAAATTCCTTCCTTTGACAAAGCAGCAACTCCCGAGAAAATGAGCTACTATAAATCCTCTCCCCAGGGGAATTTCATGGCCATTAAAAAAAAAAAGACAGAAAGACCACTTGCACCTGAATAAACATGTATCATCACAAACTTTCTTATTTCCTACTTATTCTCCTAAAGTCCACTTGTCTTTCCTAAAGAAACCTATCTGCCCTTCCCATGGAGCCTCTTCTCCCCTCTCTTTCCTTTATTAAGTTAAGCATCAGTTCGGTTCAGTCGCTCAGTCGTGTCTGATTCTTTGCAACCTCATGGACTGCAGCACATCAGGCTTCCCTGTCCAACACCAACTCCCGGAGCTTGCTCAAACTCATGTCCATTGAGTCAGTGATGCCATCCAACCATCTCATCCTCTGTTGTCCCCTTCTCCTCCCACCTTGAATCTTTCCCAGCATTAGGGTCTTTTCAAATGAGTCAGTTCTTTGCCAAAGTCTCGGTGGCCAAAGTATTGGAGTTTCAGCTTCAGCATCGGTCCTTCCAATGAATATTCAGGACTGATTTCCTTTAGGATTGACTGGTTGGATCTCCTTCCAAATTGGGAAAGGAGTACCTCAAGGCTGTATATTGTCACCCTGCTTATTTAACTTATATACAGAGTACACCATGTGAAATGCCAGGCTAGATGAAGCACAAGCTGGAATCAAGACTGCCAGGAGAAATAATAACCTCAGATATGCAGGTGACACCACCCTTATGGCAGAAAGTGAAGAACTAAAGAGCCTCTTGATGAAAGTGAAGGAGAGTGAAAAAGTTAGCTTAAAACTCAACATTCAGAAAATGAAGATCATGGCATCCAGTCCCATCACTTCATGGCAAATAGGTGGGGAAATAATGGAAATAGTGACAAACTTTATTTTGGGGGGCTCTAAAATCACTGCAGATGGTGACTGCAGCCCTGAAATTAAAAGATGTTTGCTCCTTGGAAGAAAAGCTATGACAAGCCTAGACAGATATTAAAAAGCAGAGACATTACCTTGCCGACAAAAGTCCATCTAGTCAAAGCTATGGTTTTTCCGGTAGTCATGTATGGATGTGAGAGTTGGACTGCAAAGAAAGCTGAGTGCCGAAGAATTCATGCTTTTGAACTGTGGTGTTGGGGAAGGCTCTTGAGAGTTCCTTGGACTGCAAGGAGATCCAACCAGTCTATCCTAAAGGAAATCAGTCCTGAATATTCATTGGAAGGACTGATGCTGAAGCTGAAACTCCAATACTTTGGCCACCAACACTTTGGCAAAGAACTGACTCATTTGAAAAGATCCTGATGCTGGGAATGATTGAAGGTGGGAAGAGAAGGGGATGACAGAGGATGAGATGGGATGGCATAACTGAGTCAATGGGTATGGGTTTGAGCAAGCTCTAGGGGTTGGTGATGGACAGGGAAGCCTGGTGTGCTGCAGTCCATGGGGTCGCAAAGAGTCAGACACGACTGAGTGACTAAACTGAACTGAAAATCTTTCACATGACACCTGTTTTTATTTTTGTATGAAAGTCATGATTTTGCTTTTTTTCTGAAAATTATCTTTTAGCAAACTCTGGGGCTGTGAATAGAGCCCATTCATACTCCTGGGGTCTTCACGATCCAGGACCGAGGGTCCTAACACTCAGGGCTTCCTAAAGGCTCCCCTGGCCCCTTCCCCACTCCCTCCCCCCCACTCCTGTTCTCCACCTGCTGGCTCCAGGGACCAACTTGGCTCTCTGACTAATGGGATTAGTATTCAGCTGTGTGGTCTTAGGTCGGACTAGCAATTTATAGAGTCTGGATGGGTGGTCAAGTGCTCCAGGGAGGTGGGTGTGTTCATATACATAGTTACCCTCCCTCTCTTTCTCAAATGGCAGCAAGTGGTAGCCTTTGCCCTGTGAGTTGCAAACCACAGGCTGTGTGTGTGTGTGTGTGTGTGTGTGTGTTATTCGCTCAGTCACGTCCAACTTTTTGCGGCCCTATGAACTGTAGCTGCCAGGCTCCTCAGTCTATGGGATTCTCCAGGTAAGAATACTGGAGGGGGTAGCCATTTCCTTCTCCAGGGAATCCAGGGATCGAATCCCAGTCCCCAGGAATAACAGAATTAGTATTCAAACAAAGAAGTGGCAAGGGGCAGGCTTCCTGGTACTCCTCCCCTCCCTGGGGCTCCTGTAATTGGAGCTGATCTCTACCCTTGCCTTTTTCTTAACAGTGGCATTGCAGACAGAAGTACACTGTTTCCCCCTTTTCCCATGCTGGCTCCCTGCCTCTCCCATAGACACCATTCACTTCTACATTTACTGACTACCTATCAGGTGTTGGACTAAATACCCATGCTGTGTGCTCTTGGGGGTTCAAAAAAAGCCTAAGTCAAAGTTCCCATCCTCAAGGACTCCACCTGCAGAGACTTACACAAAGAACCACACAAACACACAAAGACAATACGGCTATGAGAATGCAGAACACACTGCCTGAGTACTCCCTAAGTGCCAGGTGTGTGCTAAAGACTTCATATACATTCAACCCAAGAGCAGACAATATTATGAAAAATGGAGGCTTTCAGGGATTAAATAGTATTAAAACAGACATAGATTGGGGTGCCTGGTGAGCTCAGAACAATTTCTCCAGGGCCCATGCCTGTGTCCAGTCCCTCTTGTCCTTTGGGAAACTCTTGTCCTTCTCCAACATATAGTGATTGGTCCAAAGGGTGGTCGTGTGACTCAAATTTTAGAGTCCTGCTCCAGGAACTTTTGCCTGGAAACTCAAGGAGAAACTTCTTTTGTCTCTGGTCAGGGAGCTATAGCAGTAAGAATCAGCTTCACTGAAAAGATCCTCAACATTACTAATTATTAGAGAAAAGCAAATCAAAACTACAATGAGGTACCACCTCACACCAGTCAGAATGGCCATCATTAAAAAGTCAGCAAATGACAAATGCTGGGAAGGGTGTGGAGGAAAGGAAACCCTCCTACATGCTGGTGGGAATGTAAGTTGGTGCAGCCACTGTGGAGAACAGTAGGGAGGTTCCTCAGAAAACTAAAAACAGAATTACCACATGATCCAGCAATCCCACTCCTGGGCATATATCCAGACAATACTATTGATATAATTTAAAAAGATACATATGCCTCTATGTTCATAGCAGCACTACTCACAAGAGCCCAGACATGGAGACAAGCTCAGTATTCATCAACAGATGAAGGGATAAAGATGATGTGGTAAATATATACAATGGAATATTACTCAGCCATAGAAAAGAAAGAAAGAATGCCTTTGCAGCAACATGCAACTAGAAATTACCATACTGTCAGGAAGAGAAAGACAGATGTCATGATATCACTTATATGTAGAATGTAAAATATGATACCGATTCATATGTAGAATGTAAAATATGACACAAACGAAGCTATCTCTGAAACAGAAAGAGAATCACAGACATAGAGAACAGACGAGGGGTTGCCAAAGGGTAGAGTTGAAGGCGAGATGGAGTGGGAGGCTGGAGTTAGCAGATGCAAGCGTTCATATACAGGATGGACAAACAACGAGGCCTGCAGTATAGCACAGAGAACTATGTTCAACATCGTATGATAAACCATAATGGAAAAGAATATTTAAAAAATAATGTGTGTATATATATATATATGTATAACGGAATCACTTTGCCACACAATAGAAATTAATACAACATTGCAAATTAACCACAATTTTTAAAAATTGGAGGGAAAAAAAAGTCAGCTTCATAATGCTCATAGCCAGAATCCGTCTTTTTGAGAAGTTGTTCAAGAGAATTAGAATGTGAAGAGGACCTGAAGAGTCCACGTAAGCCTCTAGTACCAATTACACTTAAAACAGTTCCATCTTGTTCTCCCACAACCTGGCCCATATTTTCAGCCCTGTTTTCCTTAATCTAGTTCGAGTTTGTTTTCCATCATTTGCAAGTTACAGAGTCGGAAGAATACAGGTCCCTTGCCTGAGGTCACACAGCTAACAAGGGGCTGGCCGCATGCCCTCCCAGCAGCCACCTCGCCGCCCGTGTGGCTGGGTTACGGACACCGGACAGCACAGGCAGCATCGTGCTATTTTATTCTGTATAAATGCTGCCAGGGGGGTTGGCATGACCGTGGGGTTGGCACTCTTGCTCATCAACTGTTCCATTCCCAGAAACGTGCTACCACTCGCCTCACGAAAGTCACATTATCATCAATGTCCACGGTTGGCCCCTCTTGCACCTAGACTGGTCCCCCTCCTCCCAGAGCCACAGCCACGGGCACTTCCGACAAAGGCCTCTTGTCAGAAGAGAACCAGTGCAGAGCCCACCTCTGATGTTTTCCACCTCCCTTTCTTTCTGGTCTCCCTCATCTCTGCGCCTTTAGGTCAGAGCTGCCCATCTGTAGCCCAGAGGCCAAATGTGACATGTAGATAGGTTTTATTCAGCATTCACAGCATTTTTATTTTAGCATTTTAAAAATTAGGAGTTTCACAATTTATTTAGATATCACAATTTAAATTTTCCATATAAAAAGTTAAAAAAAAAAACCTATATGCATTTCTGACTTAAAAAAAAAACAAACTGGCCTATCCATGACAGTACTGCTAAGTCACTTCAGTCGTGTCCGATTCTGTGTGACCCCATAGACGGCAGCCCACCAGGCTCCCCCGTCCCTGCGATTCTCCAGGCAAGAACACTGGAGTGGTTGCCATTTCCTTCTCCAATGCATGAAAATGAAAAGTGAAAGTGAAGTCGCTCAGTCGTGTCCGACTCTCAGCGACCCCATGGACTGCAGCCTACCAGGCTCCTCTGCCTATGGGATTTTCCAGGCAAGAGTACTGGAGTGGGGTGCCATTGCCTTCTCCACATCCATGACAAGAGCCCTGCATCTCTGCATGAGCACCTCTGGCAACAACTGACCAGTAACCACTCACTGTGGACAGTGCATGGCCTCTCTGCTTCACCTGTCTCAAAATTTACCCAGAACCCTCATTTTCCCTGCCTGACTGATTTCGGTGAACACCCAGAGCCACACACTGTGGGGCTGGGATCTCTGCTAACATGACAGCCCAGTAGCCAGTCTCTCCAGCCTAGGATTGCGCATTTTCCCCAGATGATAAATCTCAGGAAACCCCTTCAACTCTAAGACAAGTGGGACCCCTGGCCTCACCTGACCCAGGCTCTGAATATGTCCAAGTGCGGAAACCACTGACCACAAGCTCCAGTTTGCCTGTAGGTACCTCAGCACAGTCACATGCTGCTGACACCAGGCCAAGGCCCAGGATGGACGCCAGACCAGCTCAGGCCCATCTCAACCGTTCAGCTGGACGCGGGAGCAGGCAGTGACTTCCCTGAGCCCACCCGGAAAACCAGCGCCACCAAACCATCAGACGAGCGCCAGGGGCCCCCACCCCAGCCCTGGCAGCCAGCCCCAGGGCTCGGGCACACTCACGATATTCATGAGGGTGAGGACGTAGTTCTGCACATGCTCCTTGCCGTGGAAGCGCACCACCGAGTCGTCCACCGCCAGCAGCACCTCGATGCTGTAGCTGCCCGGTGTGGCGTGTCGCCGCTTCCGCTCTGCTTCTCCTAGCCGGTCCCCCACCAGGCCCAGCAGGTTGGGAAGGTAGCCCAGGCCAAAAGCTGGAACCAAGACGGGAAGAGACAGAGGTTCAAATCCACATAAGGAACTGTCACCATGATGCCACCTGCTGATCGACCCCTGCCCCCATCATGTGCACCCCTTCCCCTGCCTCTGACAGCATGAGGGTTTGTGCCAGGCCAGGTGATGGGTGGGTGTGAGCCCTCTCCCTGACGTGAGGATGCGGCAAATCTCTGAGGCAGTGAGGAGCGGAGAGGTGAGAATTGGCCCAGGCTCCAGTTCCCGCTCAGTTCTATCTCCCTGTCACGTCCCAGCCCAAGCCCCTCCACCTCTCTGGGCTCCCCTCCCCTCCTGTGACATGAGAAGGAATAATCCTTGATATCCTGCCAGACATGCTTGCTGTAAAAATCAAAGATGGCAGTGGGTAGAAACATCATCATACAGGAAAAAATGTTTTGTGGTATTACCATGGCCTATGGAGGGCATTTTAGGGACCCTTGGAGGATGCCCCATGCCCCTCAAATCCCTCTCAATCATTGCCAGCAACTCCAAATTTCCCCATCATAGCTTTGACCTTTTAGCTAAGGTTATTTATTTAACCAGCATTTATTAACTTGTATGACATAATCGAGGACCTTTTCTGTAAAGGATCAGATAGTTAACATTTTAGGGTTTGTGGTTCATCTGGTGCATCTCAGCTCTTCAATTTGACTACTGAAATATAAAAGCAGCTACAGACAATATATAAACAAATGAGTGTCTCTGGGTTTCAATAAAACTTTATTTACAAAAACAAGTGGTAGGCCTCATTTAGCTCATGGACCTTAGTTGGCTGACTCCTAATAGAATCCAATCCAATCCTTAAAGACAACTGTGTCAGATTATTGACTCTATTATACAAGTAAACAAGCTAAGGTTCAAAGTAGCATGTCCAGGTCTGTCTGAATCAAAAGGTCATGCTTTGAAACATATGGCTATTTAGACATAACATCTCAAGCAGTTATCAGTCATTTACACCATAGCCCGAATAAGGACTGGAGCAACACTTGTTGGGGCAGTGGAGTGAGGAGTACATGAGGACACCATAGGAAGCAGGATGGGAGGCAAGGGTCTCTCAAGAAAGCTTCAAATGTCTTAATGACTCTCCTGCCATCCCACCCTGAAGCTCTGATTCTTGTGCACTGATTTTTAAGACTATTCATTTATCACAGTTATTTCAAAACCCCTCTGCCTGCAAGATGGGGCTGAGGCTCTAAAGATGCCACCACTACAGTCCCAGCACATATCCAGAGGTGTGGCTGCAGAAGGGGCCCCACACTACTAGCACGGAGGACGGTGGTGGGTGATGAAGGCAGGACCCTGTCCTTGAGCTCCCCCGCCTAGTGCAGGTGACAGATAAGAAACTGGGTAGTAAATAGAGTACCATCAAGGACCGGACAGTAGCACTGACTAGAGCAGGCTTCCACACCGAGACCCAAACCGGGACGGCGGAGCTGGGAGAGGCTTCTGGAGGAGGGCACACCTGAGCCGGCCGGAGGGGGAGTGGGAGACCTGCTGGAGCACGGGGACCACAGGACCCATTGTGACTGAGGGTAAGGAGCTACCGACCACAGTGTGGTAACCCTCCGGGAAGACTCGATGGGCACCCAAGTTCTGCCTCTAAGCCTCCATGCACATGGGTACTCCAGGGATCGAAGGCTGAGTGCGGAGCAAGGAAATCACGGTGCTCCATGCTGTTTCTATTTTCCCTTTGGTAGTGGCACTGCCGTGCAAAGGAATCTACCATGCCCTAGATTTAAGAGTTGGGGAATGCATGGCCACTGTGCCTAAAGGAGAGACCAGAAATGGGCAGCTGGCCTCTGAGCAATGCACAGACTGGCGAGCAGGGCTTGGGCCAGCGTCCGCCCTCACTGCCCCCGAGGCCAGTGCCTCTCTCTTTGCAGGTGAGACTGCACCAGAGCTCCTGGAGGCCCTGCTATCTGAGCCCAACAGAGAGCGCAGCAGCCCAGAGACAAATTCCTGGGTGAGAGGGGAAGAGACCCCCAGCAGGGGAGGAAGAAGGTCAAAGCCTCTCTCCATGCAGTGAATTGAATCATAATAGCTACTCCCAACACATGAGCAGTGCCTGGAGGTTTCAGCCCTGCAAGGGAAAAGGGGAACTCGACTCCTCACAGCTCTCCTTGCCAGGTCTGTCAGAGGTAGACTCAGAGAGGTCACCTGACTCATCTCAGGTCACACAGCAAGTTCATGGTAAACATCCAGAATGTAAACCCAGGCTTCCCACTCCCCATTATCACACCCTAACAGGGCCCACCCAGATTTCTCTCTCAAAAAACAGTGAGAGGCATTGCGGAGGGCCTGCTGACATCAGCCACAGACCCTGGAGACAATCCATTCACACCCTCTTCTATGCATCTCTCATCCTTCAGGCCACAAATAGGGAATTCTCAAAGCGGAAAGGGTGGGGGCAGCAGGTCACCAGAAACTTTCAGTGAGCCCACCCAAGGAGCCCTGAGAAAATGTAAAATGGTGCAGCTGCTCTGGAGAACAGTTTGGCAGCTCCCCCAAAAGTTACACACAGCATTACCATAGAACCTCCATCTTTACAGCATCTTACGTACATACTGAAAACAATGGAAAACATATGCTTACATGAAAACTTGTGCATGAATGTTCACGGTGGCATTATCATAATAGCCACCAAATGGAAACAACCCAAATGGGCACCAACAGATGAACAGATAGGTAAAATGTAGTTTCTCCATGGGGTGGAATATTACTCTGCCATGAAAAGGAGTGAAGTACTAATTAAGATACACACTAGCAGAGATTGACCTTACACACAAAGTGACAGAAAGCCAGTCCCCAAAGGCTAGAGACTGTATGATTCCATCTCTAGGGGATGCCCAAAAGAGACAAAGCTCTAGAGAGGGAAGGTCGATTAGTGGTTGCCAGGGAGCTGAGAAGGGGAAAAGCGGAGTGACAGCTGATTCATGGGTATGCGATATTTTTATGGGAGTGATGGAAGTGTTCTAGGATTAGATAATGGTGATGGTGATCCCATTAATGTGGGATGTAATTGTGATGGTGATCACAATAATGGTGATCCCACAAAATTGTGAATATAGTTAAAACAAAAAAATGAATTGTATACATTTAAATGGATTTTCTCTCAATTAAAAAAAGGCAGCAACAGCAGCCTTAAGCCCCAGGCTGGCTGGCTGCCCTTGAGGGGATGAATGGCTCTGGTGTTTGGTAGCCCCAAATCCCAGCCAAGGAGCCAGAATTCTGGCTACGGGCACACAAGCATCCAGGTTCCAGTGACCTAGATGGTGGGAAGAGGGCTACAGAGCAGGACTGTGGGTTGAGGGGGGACAGGACAACATTAGGAGCATGGGAACGTGCAGGGCACAGCCTTCGAGGTCAAACCTTTCATCTTAAACAAGAATGTTAAGTGGAGACAGGCACACCCAAAAGAACTTCACATACCAGGCTCAGACCCACTGCTCGCCTTAAAATAACAGAGTGAGTCACAGGTTTTTAAGAAAGTCCCCTATCATCCTTGTCTTTCTAAGGAAGAACCCAGATGGGCCCAGGGCACACCACCACCCACAGGAGGTACAGCCAGGCAACCCAACGAGGGGGAGACAGGGCAGCGTTCAAGGCGTGAACCCCACCTGGAGCTCAGTGGTCTCAGCCTCCCAGTTGTTGATCATGGTGGCCGACTGTGGAGCTGGTTCCAGGCTCACAGCCCTGGAGTAGGACTTCCCCAAGGTCTCTCTCAAAAGGGAGGATTTGTGGTCTTTTGATTTGGAGCTGGCCTCAGATAAAACAGAGCCCAAGAGAGACTCGTCATTCCCTCCAGGAGTGGTGGAGGTAACAGTTCGGGTCACCACTGAGCTCCTGAAACCCTGCCCAGCCACCCGAGGCTCTGTCCAACCCCTCCCCCATCATAACATAACTGCAGAGCCCTCCACTGTCATAACATAAGTGTGGCGTCACTTAAGAGCAACACAGGGAGAGCAGCTGAGGCTTCAAAGGACGCATTGTACGTGGGGACTACTGGTTTCCAGGCATTCCTTCACGCTGGGCCCAATTCCGCCAGGGCCCAGGCAGGAGGGTGTGTCACTCATGGCCAGATTCCACCCAGGAATGAGGGTGGAATCCACGCGTGTCCTCATGGCCAAAGGGGCTTTGAGACAAACCTCAGTTGGACTATGAAGTTGGCACAGGCCTAGGACCATTCACCACTTCACTGGCTCAACCATGGGTCCTGCGTACTGCTGGTGGGCAGGCTCCGGTGCTGCTCACTGGCTACACAGAGGCCCCTCTCAGAGACTCTCACCCCAACATGGCAGCAGTTACCTTAGTAACAAAGCCTTAACAAGAGCAACCATTCATCAAACATCTACCAGAGGCCAAGCTCCATGCTGGGAGTTCTATACACATTACAACATTTCTAACATTATAACACATAAAACCTCAGAGTTAGCAATGATCATCCCACTTTACAGATTAGAAAAACAGGTTCAGAGATGTTAAGTAACTTGCTTAAGGTCACACAGTAAACAATACTGGAGGTAGGATATCTTTTTCTTTTCACATTTAAGCTGTTTTTTTTTTAATTATTTATTCATTTTTTTTGGCTGCACTGGGTCTTCGTTGCTGCTCATGGTCTTTCCTCTAGTTGCAGCAAGTGGGGGCTACTCTCTAGGTGTGGTGTCCGGGCTTCTCATCGTAGTGGAGAGCACAGCCTCTAGGGCATGCAGGCTTTAGTAGTTGGGGCACATGGGCTGAGTTGCCCCCTGGCATGTGGAATCTTCCCAGACCAACAACTGAATCTGTGACCCCCGCATTGGAGGCAGATTCTCAACCGCTGGACCACAGGGAAGTCCCTGGAGGTAGGATTTTTAAACGCTCCTTTGGACACAGAGCTGACTCTGGTGGCCTGACCCCAGGCAGTCTCCCTACGAGTGCCCTAAGAACCCCCTTCCTGTGGTTCCCAGGGCTGGAGATGATTTCCAGCGGGGAGAAGCTAACTGCAGTCATTCCACCTTCTGTCCTGGCAGAGGAATAGCCTTGCAAAGCAACGCTGAGCCACTCCGAGACTCAAGGACCTGTGTTCAGGGGACTCAGGTAGCTCCTCCGGCCTGCACTCCAGCCTGCTATCATAGCCCCTAAAACAGAGGGCAGTTTCCTGCTGGTGCAGTAGATCTATATGGCCCAGAGCCATTACACCAGTGAGAAGACTGAGGCCAGGAGTTGAAAAGCCCAGGCCAGAAGTTACCTGAAAACATCCCTGCGACGTGGAGGGAGGTAGACCTGGCACCTCCGACCACAGCCTACCTTCATTGTGAAGGTCCCCGAGCGGCTCTGTCCATCGCTGCCTGACGACTTCCCGCCGGTACACCACGTGCTTCCTCCCACCGGCCTCCGCCTCCTGCTGCCCGCGCTCGAAGGGCTCGATGAAGTAGTCAGTGCTGTCCGTACGGATGAGGCCGGCCTGAACCAGGGATGCGGCAAGTGGGGGGGAACGGGGAGAGAGCAGAGATGTGAACACACGGCAGAACAGGCGTGCGTGTGTGTGCAAATGAGTGTGACCACACGAGAGCAGGCACTTCCTCTAGGGGCTTGGGGGCCCTCAGATGCCAGCAGGGAAGTGGGAAGAGGGTGTTAGGCGGCCAAGCAAGGGCCCGCATGCCCGTCACAAGCAGAGCAGAGCCACTTTTCTTTTTCTTTATTTCTAATTGAAGGATAATTGTCTTATAATATTCTGCTGGTTTCTGCCATACCTCAACATGAATCAACCATACGTATACATACGTCCCCTCCCTCTTGAACCTCCCGCCCACCTCCCTCCCCATCTCACCCCTCTAGGTTGTCACAGAGCCCTGGCTTGAGTCCCCTGAGTCATACAGCAGATTTCCACTGGCTATCTATTTTACATATGGTAGTGTAGATGTTTCCAGGCTACTCTCTCCTTCCCGCCCGCCCTCCCATCGTGTCTATAACAGATCCACTTTCACTGTGCTGTGCGCTCACGGGGTGCACGTAACAGTTCCTCTAAACAAAGGCGCATGCGTGCTAAGTCGCTTCAGTCACGTCCAACTCTGCAACCCCATGGACTGCAGCCCGCCATGCTCCTCTGCCCATGGGATTCTCCAGGCAAGAATACTGGAGTGGGTTGCCATGCCCTGCTCCAGGGGACCTTCCCAATCCAGGGATTGAACCTGCATCTCTTATGTCTCCTGTATTGGCAGGCGGGTTCTTTACCATCAGTGCCACCTGGGAAGCCCCCCTAAGGTGGGCACTGGACCCCAATTCCAGCAAAGAGTGCTGTTATTTCAGATTTAAAGCATGTGTGCGTGCAGCTTGTGTTTGCTGACAATAAATGAGCGAGGACAGTGCCCCAGGAGTGTATGCTCAATGTTATGATCTGATTTCTCACCTGCATCAAAATAGTTCCTTAAAAATATCAAGTGCTGGCTTTGGAAATAAAAAAAAACATAAAAATATAACCTTGGTCGAGCCCCGCCAACATGTTATTAGGTCCCAAATGAAGGCAATATTCACAGGGGTAAGTGAAACATATAATGAAATGTGTGTGAATACATGTGTGGCTGTACAGTCTCCCGCCCCCGCGCACACGTCAGCTCTATAAAGCAGTGAGGGACACCCACCACGGTGCCTGGAAAATAGGAGGCAATCCTTAATAAATACTTACTTGTTGAATTCCTTCACTCATTCAACAAACACCTATGGAGTGCCTACTACATACCAGCCCTGTGCCAGACACTGGGAATGCAGCTGTGAACACAAAACAGGGAATGAAGGAAACCATTTTTATAAATCTATTGGGCCTTCCTGTTTGAATAGGAGCTGCCTCTTTTTAAAGCAGTCATTACTTTACACAACTAAATCCCACCAGTTTTCCCACCTCGGCCTGTTTTGAGCTTGCTTCTTAGGGAACTCCCGTCAAGGCTTCCTGCACACACGACATCGAACCTCCCAGAGCAGCCCATCTTCCTCCTGTCCTTCCCAGCTATGTCTCTTCATCAAACTGCCAACACCATCTTGGATCAAAACCAAGATAGCTGCCTTCTGCACCAATCAGGAGGCCAAAAAAATGTTCCAGGGATATTAGCAGCATTACCAGAGCAAGTCTGGAGCTCCTCAAGGTAACCATTTTATCAGGGACGCTCAACTGTCTGCAAAAGCTCCAGTCTGCTTATTAAAATGTCAGCGTCAAACTCTATATTAAGCAGGCGTCCTTTCTTTTAAAATGCTTTCTCTTTTTAACTTCTGCACCTGCCACGTGCCCAGGGCAGTGAAAAACAGATAATGAGGCCCAGACTTCGGCTGTGAGTTGTTCATCATCTGAACGGAGGAGACCACAGAGAAGATGGCCAAGCTGTTGGGCTTGGTGCTCTGGCAGGTATACCTGATGGACAAGGATCCATCAGGCTCATGGTTGCAAGGGGCAGAAATTCAGCTTGCACCCTCTTGGACCAAAGGGGAGCATATAGGTCCCTGGACAAACCATGGCAGGGGCAGGCGCTGGAAATGAAGGGCCCAGTGCCTTGGCTCTCTCCGCACCCTCCTCACGGCCCCTCTGCATCAGCTTCACTCTCCCAGACAAGGTATGTTCTCACAGGTACATCTCTGCTCTGACACCAGAGACAAGAAGGCTTTTCTTGCATAGTCCCATCTGGTACAGCCCAGGAAACCTGTGGTTAGTCCGGCCTGACTCACACAGTCACCCGGGGATTGGTAGTTCTTGCTCGATCCCCATGGCCAGAGGGAGGGTAATTACTATGGTGAAAGAAGGGAGAAACTGACAGGGTGGCAAAAGAAACCCACAGGAGCTGGAAAGGACACAGCAGGTAAGGGACCTGGATGCAGATGTAGGAGCAGGAAGGTCCATGTGGGGTTGGGGAGGCATTCAGGTTCATGGGCAGAGGCTATGCCAAACCTGCACAGAAAGTGTGTTAGTCAATCAGTCGTGTCTGACTCTGTGTAACCCCATAGACAGTAGCCTGCCAGGCTCCTCTGTCCATGGAATTCTCCAGGCAAGAATACTGGGCTGGGTAGCCATTCCTTTTCCAAGGGATCTTCCCGACCCAGGGATCAAACCCGGGTCTCCTGCATTGCAAGTGGACTCTTTACCGTCTGAGCCACCAGGAAGCCCTGCGTAAATGATGGCCAAGTCAAAGAGCCTCTGCCACTGAGGATATGCACAGCCCCTGAAGGAAGCCATTCTTCCAGGTACATAGGGCAGCAGGGCCCAGGGCTTTCCACCCAAAGCTACTGCAGCTCAGCTGCCAAGAGAGACTCTCCACCAAGGCCCCCACCCATCCATCCCATCCCACCTTCTGTACTCCTGTCTAATCCCCAAGGTCAGTGCTTACACCCCACTGAAGGCCCTCTGGACCAAGCAAAGCAAGAGACCCTTACAGCAGAAGTCAGATGACCTGTGCTTCATCCTGGCCAAACTCACACAAACCCAGGCTCACCGAGGGTTGCAGCTGCTCTCTCTCTGCCCATCACACCTCTCCTCTAGCAGAGACGAGTTCTCTAGACCAAGGGGCAGAAGACTCCATTCAGCGACCGCCCTCCCCCACCACATACACACTTCACCGTAGCCTCCCCTATTCTGGAACTTGGTTAACCCACTGCCCCAGAAGATTCTTCAGAATCTGGCATTCCCTGTGCCCCATCACCCACTGAGTCACCATGGCCACCAGACCTCAGGGCCTCCCATGAGGGTTGCAGGGTACAGAAAGATGCACACAGAATGGGCTGGGCTACAAGGCACTCCCTTGCAGCTCACGTTCCCCTTTCAAGATTACCACGTCTGCCCCAGTCTCAGGCTTCAATACCTAGTCAGGGGACCTCTATTATTTGCTTGGATGCCTCTAGTGACAGAGAGCTCCCCCTCTCAAGATGTATCCTGGTCTCTGCAGGGACACTGTTATTGTCTTACTGAGCTGAACACACTTCCCTGCATTCTGCCCTTTGTGAAGTCTTATTACCATTGCTAGTAATAAGTTAGATAACGTCACTGACTCAATGGACACGAATTTGAGCAAAATCCGGGAGACAGTGAAGGACGGAAGAGCCTGGTGTGCTACAGTCCATGGGGCGGCAAAGAGTCGGACACGATTTATCGACTGAATAACAACACTAAGAGTGTCTGCCACTCACATTTACACATCTTAATTCATCTTTACAACAACCCTATGAGGTAGGCACTGATATTAGACCCATCTCATGGATGAGGAAACAGAAGTACGGAATGCTTAAATAACTTGCCCAGAGTCGCTCATCAAGTCAGGGACAGCACTAGAGCAGAGCTCCGCTCCATGTGGCTCTTCATCACTAGGCTCCATCACCTCACCCATCCCGGGCCCGCTCCTGACCTGGGGGCCCATCTGGAGCACGGAGACATTCCTCTCATAGTCCCATCTGCAAGTCCCTGTGCCTCTGGTTCCGACCTTGCAGAGCAAGCAGGTTGTTCACTTCCCACCTCTGGGCAAAAACACTCGATGAAAACCAGTCCACCTTCTACCACTGCCGTGAGGATGAGCAAACGCTTCAGCACTCAGCCCTAAAGGGAGCCAACCGCACCCACTGCCCAGGTGGCTGCTCCCCTGAAAGGACTCCCACCTCACACAGCAGCTCTGCTCCACCAGACAAGGAAGCCCCGGGATTCCTGGGACTAGCCTAGCCCCCCCAACACGTCCTCGGGCCTCCCCTCAAGGAACAGCTAGAAGAACCCCTATTTTCCCACCCCAGTGAACTGTTTAGGGAGAAGACCCAAGGCCCTGACATGCAACCTGGAAAATAAGCTTCAAACCTCTTTGTAACTGAGGATCTCACCAGCCCTCCCTGGCACTGAAGGCAGGGCCTCCCTAGTGATCATCTTCATGTATTTGGGGCATCACGCCCAGGTCTTGACAGGCAGTTCCAATCCAGGTCTGGGCTCTCTCATAGTGTCTAAGACCCTCCTCCTGGAGAAGGGATGGGAAGGCAGGCCCAGCCACCAGATCAGGAGGCAGCCTGGGCTGGTCCCTTCCAAAGGCCCTCGGTTTCCCTGTCTGCACCAGGAGAGGTTTGGCCCACGCTCCCCTTCAGCACTGCCCTGGCCAGGAAACCAGGCACCACTCAGGGCAGACAGACTGGCAACGGGAACTTTCTGGCTCTCCTCCTCCTCTCCAAATTACTCCTGTCTCTCAATTTATGAGATGTTTATATTTCTGAAAAGTGGTAGCTAATTTTAAGACACTAAAATCAAATCAAATTTCTGTATAAGAAATCAAGAAACAGGGAGAAAATAAATCCTGGTAGAATGGAAAATAAATGTCAGCCATATCTGTTTTCACCCATAACTTATTCTTCTGGAAACAGTAAGCAGGAAATATATACTGGAAAGGCTCTTCATGCAATAAAAACAACAACAACAAATAGCTGATTCTATCCAATTGGGCCACACATTGTACAGGCCCTCAGGCAATTTCTCCAAATAGAAACCCACCAGCGGGCAGGCCTGGCCCCCTCTGCCCTGGTCTGGACCCTTTAACACAGCTGCTTCTGAGGGCCATTTCCTGGAAGGTGCATGGCTGATGGAGGGGCCGGTTTGAATTTTCTAATATGGCTGGGACATTGTTTTTGGTTGCAAAGGTGACACCTGCTGCTGCAATCTTCATCCAGAGGCCTTCAGGTCATGCTAACTGTGGTTTTCCAGTCCGGTTTCCCCTCAGGAAAAAACCCAAGACCAAAGCGCAATTCCAGGTCACCTGAAGGAGACAGGTGATGACTGGCTAGGTGACTACTGTGGGTCATAAATGAGTCCACTTGGTTACCAGCAGCTATCTGTCATCAGGGTGAGGTCCCAAATACTTCAGCAAATAACTGAAGTCACATTATTTTGAAATTAATATGTACATGTTAGAATAACATGTTTATTCTAAAACTGCACATTCTTGCATGTAAACTGGGAGGGGAGGGTACAATGAGCCAACAGACAGATCTCCAGGGAGGCCACAGAAAGAGATCCCAAGGGATTCCTTGGACAAGGGTAAGGGGCTATCTGTGCTGAGTCAGGTGCAGAGACAGTGAGCAAGGGTCAGCTTGGGTCCAGGTAGAGCCAGTGACTTGGCTCTGAGAGGACAGCTGCAGGTCCTCTGGGAAAAGGGAATCCTGAGGTCCCTTGCTGCACCCTCAAATTGGCTAATGTGTGTCAAATGCCCAGAAGGAGGGCCCATTTCAAGATGGAGTAGTGGGCCAGTCTCCCCTTCCTTCTCCTTCCAAAGCCAGTCTCTGTGGAGCCTCCCCAGAAGGGAATCAAGCAGTGCAGCCCACCCCTAACCCAAGCATCCTACCACCTCCCAAGGAGAGTGTGTTCTCAGGCTTGAACTTGTTCTGGAAATTCCATCACGAGGCTTTTACTGCCAGCTGTGCTGTCTTAGGTTCTAGGCTTACAGCAAATTTAACCTGAAACTATGCCACTGGAGGAGACAAAAGATAACCCAGCAAGTGGAGGCTGGTGCGATGCACACAACTAGGAGTGGCATGAGAATCAGAAGTGGCTTCCACCAGCTTCTCCCCCAATATAGCCACGTGCTTCTATCCCCGGCCACTGCCAGCCAGGCTCCCCCCAAGACCACATCACCTGCTACAACCTCAGGAACTCTGACTGTGGGTATCTCCTTCTCTCCCTCGTAACTCCAACATGCTGGCTCCAGCTACCATTAAACTTCACTAAGACTTCCAACACATGACCCCACCATTCCACCACTGTCAATCTCCCCTCCAAGTCCTTACTTCCCTTCTCATCACCTTGGACTTCTCCATCATGATACATAATAGTTCTGCAAACACTCATAACTCTCTTCCACTCTTCCCTCCATCCTGCTCTCCCAGAGAAGCCTCTGTCCTGGTTCAACCCAAGTCTCCACCCACTCCACGTCTGCACACTGACAGAGGAAATGCTCGTGGTGCCCACGGGTCTCCTTGAAATCAGGGGCCAGAGCTCTCAGGTGAACCTGACGCTGATCCTGCAATTAGCATCCCTCTTTTCAGCATCGCCAGGCCCTCCCTCTCTCCTGGATCATTTCGCTGACACATGAATGCACTTGATCTCTGTGAAATTCCCTCCCAGCCCTGCCAGCTATGGCCAGGGTCTCTTTTTCCCTCCACAGCACAGCTGTCCACGCTTCTCACTGCCTCCACTTCTGTGCCTTGTACCTCTCCTCCATCCACCCCAGTGGGGCTTCTAGAACCAGTACTTCCTGGAAACTGCCCTCGTCATAGTCACCTGAGACCTCACGTGTTCAGAGCAAGACATTGTTTCTTTGTCCCGGTCTCTCTCAGCTCCTCCAGCCACACACATGCTCCCTGGGGACTTCCCCTGATCCCACAGCTTTACATATCATGTATTTGCAGATACCTCCCAAATTACATCCTCAGCCCTGACCCCTCCCAGAATTCCACAGAGGAATGTCCAACAGCCTCCTTGATAGAGACCCTGGGCTTCCGCTGGGCACCTCAACCTTTAAAGCAGACCTATTCCTCCCCTTGCCTTCCCCATCTCAGCAAATGACACTCTTTTGCCTAGTTGCTCAAGTCAAAAATCAAGGGGACAGGTGGACCCCAGGGATTAGGTTTTTGCAAGTCTTCCAACCTCCCTCATGGTTTTGTTAAGTCTGTTGGATGAAAGATGCATCCAACAGAGCCTGCAGGGACCAGCCCCTCTGAGAGATCACCCTGGGGCACTGTCTCTGATTCATGACAAGTGTTGGGGGGCAGCCCTACCCACAAACCCCTATACCCTGAGGCCATCCTTTCCTCCCTCAATAGGCCCTCATGTTTTCATGAAGCATCTACTGCATGCTGGGCTTGATGGTGGGGTATAAAAACACAAGAAACCAGCCTCAGCTCTCCTTATGAGTGACATATCTAACATATATGAAGAACACTTACTGCTCAATAATAAAAAGACAGCCCAATTTAAAACTGGGGATAGAGGGACTTTCTGGTGGTCCAGTGACTAAGACGCCATGCTCCCAATGCAGGGGGCCCAGGTTCAGTCCCACAAACCGCAACTGAGATCCTGCTTGCTGCAACTAAGACCCGGCACAGTCAAATAAATAAATTAATAAATACGTAAATTTTCAAAACAAAAATAAAGCAAAGAAAAAAAAGAAATAAAAATGGGGAAAGAATCTGAGCACTTCTTTAAGGAAGACATACAAATGGCCGTTAAGCACATGAAAAGATGCTCAGCATCATCAGTCATTACGGGAATGCACATCATAACCACCATGAGATACTACACACCCACAAGGATGGCTAGAATCAAAAAGCCAGAGGCTAACAAGTGTTGACAGGGATGTGCAGAAACTGTAACCCCCATACATTGTTGGTGAGAACGTAAAATGATGCAGCCGCTTTGGAAAACAGTCTGGCAGTTCACCAAATATTAAACAGAGCTTCCACATGAGCCAGCAATTCTACTCAGTATAAACTCAAGAGAAATGAAAACGTAAGTCTGCAAAAACCTTTACACAGTGTCCACTGTAGCCAAGATGTGAAACAACCCAGGTGCCCATCAGCAGATGAATGGATAAGCAAAAGGTGGTGTGTCTGTACAATGGAATGTTATTCAGCCGTAAAAAAGAAAGACATGCTGAAAAATTCTACAACGTGGATGAATCTTGAAAACATTACGCTAAGTGAAAGAAGTCAGTCACAAACAGTCACATATTATACAATTCCATTCATGTAAAAGTCTAAAACAGGGAAATCTATAGAGACAGAAAATAGATTAGTGGCTGCCAGGGGCTGAGGTAATGAATTTGGGGTGATGGGTGCGGATAAAAGACACAGAGCTTCTTTTTTAGATAGTGAAAATGTTCTAAAATTGAACATGGTAATAATTACATGGGCTTCCCAGGTGGTGCAGTGGTAAAGAATCTGTTTGCCAACGCAGGAGATTCAGGAAACGCAGGTTCGATCCCTGGGTCAGAAAGATCCCCTGGAGGAGGAAATGGCAACCCACCCCAGTATTTTTGCCTGGAAAATCGCATAGAGAGAGGAGCCTGGTGGGCTACAGTCCATGGGGTCGCAAAGAGTCAGACAAGACTGAGCACAGATACACGATAATTACATGGCTCTGTGCATTTAATAAAAATCCACTCAACTGTACACATTAAGTGGGTGATTTGCATGGTATGTAGACTGTATCTCAATAAAGCCGTTAATAAGGCTGGTATGCACAGAGAGATACGAGACAGAGAAATTACATATACACACGGAAACAAGGGACACGCAGCACCCAGAGCACAGAAAGGACAATACACACAGAGACACAACACACAAGCAGGCGAACAGCACACATGCCCTCAGCCGACTCACACGCAGGAGGCTACAGGCTGCCTGCTCCACGGAAGCGTGACTCAGCACAGCCAGGATGAAAGCCTGCGGACGCTGAGATTCCACATAATTCAAACCTGATGTGAAGCCCCAAGCCACAGGAGCTCTGCTGGACGCTGGGCTGCCAAGGCCTGGGCCCAAGCCAAGGAGAGTCTGAACGCTGATTCACGCTGCAGCCCCGGGGACAGGCCGGAGGAAGGCACCCTCGGAGGATGGAGCTGGGAGCTGCCAGGCTTGGCCGCAGAGAGCAACACACACCCCACACGGGCGGCATCAGAGCCCCAGAACCGCCCGAGGCTCAGAAGAGACACAGGAAACTGAAAGCCTCCACCAGCTGGAGGCAGTTATCTGGGATGAACCCTTGCCGGCTCGGCCCACTCCCAGGGTCACGACCTCTGCAGGCCCCATACCATGGGAGCTGCCAGGTGAAAGGCTAGGGAAGCTGTGGTGGGCCCATGCCATTGGCAGCAAAGATCCTGCTCAAGAAGAAGCAATGTAGTGGCTCAATACAGAGACCCTAGAGCCAGGATCCCTGGGGCCTGCCATGGTTCAAACCATGGAGTCCTGGACAAGTTACTAAACATCCCTGCGCTTCACGACTATAAGGGTACCGATCTTATGAGTTGCTTGGAGAAACACACATGGAGAATCTAGAACAGTCTGAGCCAGCAACACAGCTGTCTAAGTGTTAGAGTTTGCTGCCATGATTAGCACGACTATGATTCAAAGTGGGCCTGGGACTACCAGTGGCTCATGAAGGGAGCAACATTCTGGAACTACGGATGGTTCACCCCTAGTCCTGGCTCCACTGCAACCTGGCTTTGACCTGCTCAGATCCCCTGTCTGTACACAGGAAGAAATCCCTGAGAAAAAATACCAATGGTTAAGCATCCTTAAGGAAAAAGTCCTTACTAAGAAGAGGCTGGTTCACAGGAATCGTAAATGTGAGAAAGAACTTGGGCAGACAAATAGAGTCACAGATGTAGAGAACAAACTTACGGTTATCAAGGTGGGGAGTAGACGGTGGGATGGACTGGGAGATTGGGAACGTACAAAATAGATAAATAATGAGGACCTACTATACAGCACAGGGGACTCGGTGCTCTGTGGTGATCTAAATGGGAAGGAAATCTAAAAAGGAGTGGATATATGTATAGTGTAACAGATTCACTCTGCTGCACAGCAGAAACTAACACAACATTGGAAAGCAGCTATACTCCAACAAAAATTTTTAAAAGGAACACAGGCTGACAAATGGAGAAGGCAATGGCACCCCACTCCAGTACTCTTGCCTGGAAAATCCCATGGACGGAGGAGCCTGGTAGGCTGCAGTCCATGGGGTCGCTAACAGTCGGACACGACTGAGCGACGTCACTTTCACTTCTCACTTTCATGCATTGGAGAAGGAAATGGCAACCCACTCCAGTGTTCTTGCCTGGAGAATCCCAGGGATGGGGGAGCCTGGTGGGCTGCCGTCTATGGGGTCGCACAGAGTCGGACACGACTGAGGTGACTTAGCAGCAGCAGCAGCAGCAGGCTGACAACAGGTTAGTGGAAATGCACCACCCAAGTGTGAAGTTGTAGGCAATTTCCTTCTCTATAAACGTTTAGATGTCTTCTAACTTTTCTGATTCCCCTATCTAAACAGGAAAGATGATTCTGCACAGAATGCTTGCCTGCTACAATGAGCAACTAAAAATTACACAACAATGATTTTAAAACAAAGTTTAAAAGGAAATAAACCCAGTGTCGCCCCCGTCTGCTATCACCCAACCCCCTTGTAAAGGATGTAGCAGCTACACCATGAGTGAAACACCTGTGGCTGGGACCCAGCCAGCACCCTTCCCAGCTGGGCTGTTGTTGTTCAGTCGCTAAGTCGGGTCTCACTCTCTGAGACCCCATGGACTGCAGCACACCAGGCTTCCCTGTCCTTCACTATCTTCCAGAGTTTGCTCCAACTCAAGCTGCTGGGTGATGCTTTCTAAGCCTCAGTTTCCACTCCTGAAACTAAAGGGAATGATATAATGAGGGGAAAATGTCCCCTCCTGAGGCCCAGCAGCAGGCAAGGCAGCCTTTCCCTTTCCTTCCTTCTTCAGCCTGGCTCTCCTGATTCCCCACCTTTTCCATCAAACACAAAGCAGACTTTTCCAGAACGCTATTGCAGTGGGTCTGACTCCTTGATGCCCATTGGTATCACCTGTGGAATCTGCAGCATGCCTGATGCCCAGGCCACAGCCCAGACAAATGAATTACATCTGTGGTGGGGTCGGGGGAGCAAGAATCAGTAGTGTCTCAAACCCGCACAGGTGAATCTAATGTGCAGCCAGGGCTCAGAACCCCTGGCCTCAATTCTAGAAGCTTCCAAATGGTGTAATGGTACCAAATGGATGTTTAAGTGATCATGTTTCACAAAGAGAGCAGTAGCAGCAGGCAGTGTTTGACCAGAATTAGTTTGCCATTATACAGGAAATGGGCAAGAAAGACAGAGAGGGGACAAAGGACAATGAGTACACGCCCTGACCGAATGGGATGCGGGGAAGGGAAGTCCAGACAGGCCGGGTGACTGCACACCTGTTACACCATGAGCATCTCCCTGGGCTGAGCATGGCCAAGCATCACCTGGACCAAATGTGATCTATGCCTTAGGTGCTGTCTCAGAACCTCACCACCCTCTCCCCTCAAGGTGCCACTCCACTGTGAGTGAAGAGTGAGTTGCTAAAACTGCCCTGAGCTGAGTGTGTCTGGGAAGCAGGGAGGGAATCTGTGGTGGTGTGGCCAGTGGCCAGTCAATGATGTCACAACCCACCAGTTAGGAGCCCACGGTGCAGATTGAGGATAATTAGTAACAATATCTTTACTATGATGCTGCTGCTGCTGAAAGCAGTGAGTGATTCTGTCCTCTGGCCCCATGGAGGACAGAGTTGCTTAGATCTTCTTGCAACTTCTTCCAGCTTGGCAAATGTGCTTAAAGGGAGGGCGCTCGCTTTTTATGATGCCCCTCCTCCCAGCAGCAGGGGTCCTGGCCCAGCAGCAGGGCAGGGCCTCACCTGCAGGTGCTCAGAGAGTCCCTTTGTGCGGCAAACCCCCACCCTGGAGCCAAGCCAGGGTCCAGGGCAGACCTTGCCAGGCTGGCAGCCGCCACCAGTTTCCATTCCCCATGCCCAGGAGCCACGTGGCTCTGAGGCTTACCCTTCTATCACCACCATGGATGGCCCACCAAGCTTGGGTTAGGAGCTCTGCCTGGCCCCCTGGTTGGCCCAAAGTCCTGGCAGCAGTGGGGGCTTCAAGACGAGGAGACAGGAACCAGCCCTCAAATGCCAGGAGGCAGTGTGGCTGCCAGGCCCTGAGCTGGGGAATGGTTCCCCGCATCAAGGCCTGAACTCTACAGCTCAGATGAAAGCCAGAGGATGGCGGGGTGGCGCCAGGAAAAGGTGCAGCTACAGCTGAGGGCTGGGCCTCAGCAGGTCACAGAGGCCAGGGCTCCCCTCTGATCCACCCTGACATCAGCCTACTCCAGAGGGCCCTACAGAAGGCACGTGAGCACAGGAGAATGGAAAGATGAGTGTATCTAGATGCCTGAACTCCTGACAGGCTCCTGACAACATTTAGGCATCACTGCCTTCCTCTACCAGAGACAGAAGGCAATGGCAACCCACTCTGGTACTCTTGCCTGGAAAATACCACGGACGGAGGAGCCTGGTAGGCTGCAGTGCATGGGGCTGCATAGAGTCGGACACGACTGAGCGACGTCACTTTCACTTTTCACTTTCATGCATTGGAGAAGGAAATGGCAACCCACTCCAGTGTTCTTGCCTGGAGAGTCCCAGGGACGGGGGAGCCTGGTGGGCTGCCGTCTATGGGGTCGCACAGAGTCGGACACGACTGAAACGACTTAGCAGCAGCAGCAGCAGCAGCCTTCCTCTACAGGGGG
This sequence comes from Bos grunniens, assembly GCF_055505025.1. Taxonomy (NCBI): domain Eukaryota; kingdom Metazoa; phylum Chordata; class Mammalia; order Artiodactyla; family Bovidae; genus Bos; species Bos grunniens. The sequence continues at coordinate 19,381,171 of NC_141192.1, forward strand.
ACAAGTGGACAAAACCACATTAGCTAAAAAGCACCATCAAATGAGGCCCATTGTTATCCTTAACCCTGCCCAGGGCCCGGCACCATTAGCATGTTTTCCAAATGTTTTAGAACTCTGACACTTCCCCAGAGCTTGTTTGTGTTAACCCCTATTACTAGCAGTTCAAATGCCCACGTCCCAGTCACTCATGCCACTCACCAGGTTCCCCACTGACTCTACTAGTTCACTTACATCTCTGCAGTTTACTTCTCCTAAACCTTTGTCTGTCATACCACTCATTCATTCCTCAGATGATTGCTGAGCAGACCCCATTCCAGGTGTGCAGGGGACACAGGCAAAAATCCCTCCTCACCTGGGGCTGACCTTCATCAGAGGTGAGACAGGCGATCCATAAGAACATGGTACACCCATGGGGAAACAAGAAGCAGAGGAGAGAACTGGAGGTTGAAATTTTAAATAAGGGGGTCAGGGAAGATGTCACTAAGAGGGGACCCTGGAGGGGTGAGATGAGGGGTGGGTGCATGCAGCATCTGGGGAAGGAGGAGAGTGCAAGGGCCATGGAGGGATGCCAGGGGTGTCACAGGCAGCCTGGAAGGAGGGAGGCTGCCCAGGGCCTGCTTGGCTTCTCTGGGAGGAGTATCATGGGAGGACTTGGCTCCAACAAGACTGCTCTGGCTGCTGATGGTAAAGAGATGGCCAGGGGCATGGATGGAAGCGGGGAGGCCGTTAGGGAGGGCACTGCCATCGCCCTTGGACCACCCCACCACTTGTTATTCTTGTCAAGCCCTGTTTGTTTCCCTTTGGGGATTATTAGCGACAAAAATCTCCCCTGCTGAAGCCAAATGGGGCCTGTTTTGTACTGGGACCCATGCTTGTCCACGCTGGTCTCGTGCCTGTGCCCTGCGGACAGCTCTGTGGATCCCTTCCGGCCCAGCTTAAATGTACCCATCACTGCCCCCTCCAGTGGTTCCTGGCAGATGCTCTACCCCTCCCAGATAAGTCTGTCTGTCCCTCTTCTAGATGTGAGCTTCTCCATCGGGGGACAAATAATGATCCACAACACAGGACCAACTTCGGAACAAAATCACCTTCAGCAGACATCCTCGAATCCAAGTTTCCAAAATGAACCCTCTTGGGCCCTTAATGAGAGAGACCTCTCTCACAAAATGTGGCTGTGGCTCAGCGGACAGCCTCGGGACTGTGAATTATGAGGTGACGAAACATCAAGGGCTCAATGAGGTTTCTCTGGGCTGGAGGAGCTAATTCAGAGTGTGGGTTCCTGCCAACCTCAAGGGACGGAAATGAACTTCTCCTGCGGGGCGGGGCAGCCTGGGGGTACAAGTGTCTTCTGGACAGATCAAAGGTACAAATATTTGGCTGGCTTAAAAGCGAAAACTGACAAAGGGCTTTAAGTAACCCATTGGGAATAAGGTTTGCATTCAGAATGACCGTGCCCTAGCAAACACTCCTACCTTCAGACGTTTCTCTAAAAGGGCCTGTTCTACTGACCTCTCTGCCACGTTATGGAAAGCAGAAGAAAAGGAGACCGAAAGGGTTTTCATGTTCCATGACAAGCAATGTGTGCAGAACAGCAGCCCGCTGCCCTCCAAAATTACGAAAATGGACACAACAGTGCAATGGCCACTTGGCGCCAACAAGCACCAGGAGGTTTCATCTGAGCGTCAAGTCCTGCTAACAGGGAGGCTGGCTTTTTTTTTCCTCTCTCTCTTAAGGGGCTTCCCAGTCTTCAGGACAGCAACTTGAAGAAGTTGAGCCACTCACATTTACAGTGGGAGCCTCCCAAACACCCCCACTCACAAGGCACAAGGACTCCCAGGACCAACCCCCATGGGGCAATTGATGGACCAGTCCCTTAAGCATCTGTGTTCTGAAGTCATTGTCATGGCCACCGAATCCTGGCCTTACAGGGTTTATGACCTTGAGGAGCAATTCCTGTTTACTAACTCAGGAGAGGCTACACGGGATCGTGGCGGGGTGGGTGGGGAGCGCTGGATGGGGACTCAAGGCCCTGAACCCCCTTGGCCCTGATGGTAACCACTGTGTGACCCTGGGGGAGTCTCCCTTCCCTGAGCCTCAGTTTCCTTGTCTGTAAAGTGACGAGGGGAGGCCCCCAAAGTCTCTTCCAGTTACAGCTGCCCACACTCAGGCCAAAGTTAGGGTGAACTCTGGCAATGAAGCTGAGCTGGAGGTGTTCATAACATGAGGGTTATTTGTGCTGATAGGGAGCTCCTTGGAGCTGCCCGAGATGAGGCAGTCCACAAATATTACCATTGTTCTTCCTCTTGCTGTTGTTCTTGTTGTTTCTAAGGCTTTAAAGGCAGGGGAAGGCCTGCATGCTGAAGATAGAAGGCCAGGCCTGGCAGATGGCTTGGGAACTTTCCACTGCAGGGTCCAGGGAATGCGGAAATTCCCCGAGTCCTCACCAAAAGCCCACCCCTGGGCCTGGACCACACTGAGGCTGGAAGGCAGATGGGACGCAAGCGCAGCCCCCACCACACTCACCAGCCCACAGAGCAGCCCAGAAGCCACCCTCCCTCCAGCCAACCTGAAGATGCCAGGGAAGAAAAATAAAACCAGCCCCCAGACCAGCCCCCCCTGGAATGGGAGGCCAGCGCTGCTCGGAAGGAGTGGCAGTGAGCTGATGTCTGGCTTCTACTCCATATCCTACGCACATTATTAACCCAGGGCAGACAGCAAGGCACAGCCATGGGGTGACTAGAACGGCGAGGCTACAAGATCAGATGCCTTGAGGAGTGGAAAACCACCCAGGACCCAGGCCCTGGGCCACTCAGACGGAGGCCGCACTGGCCTTCTGGGAAGCAAGAGCACTAGAATGAGCACCCAGGGGTCTGGAAGCAAACCCACTGTGGAACCTGCCACAGTTTCCGTATTTATCCCAAGAGATTCACAATAATAGTAGCAAATGCTGCCACTTACTGTTCTGGGTGCTGAGGCACCACTTTTAAATGCCTGATTTCTAATCAGCAAAACTACAAGGCAGGGATGCCACTTTACAAATACAGAAACTGAGGCTCAGAGAGATCAACCCACCTGCCTGGGGTCTGTCTGGGAGAACGACTGCAAAGGTGGCTACACGATTCCTCCTATCCCCGAGCCCAGGCACGCTGCTCCTCCGTCTCTGGCGGGGGTGAGAAGATGCCAACATGAGCTTCATGCTGCTTCTGAAAGCAAGACGCCCGTGTTCCCTCTCTCATCCGTCGGCTCACACAGCATCCACTGGAGGTCTACCCTGCGGCAGGTGCTGGGGTCGTACAGACACACAGGTCACTAGGCTCAGACCCTGGCCTTCAGGAGACTAATGGGAATGTTCCAGGGGAAGAACGCAAACTGGGGCAAGGAGCAAGCTGCAGCCTGAGAAAAAATGAACAGTCCTGGGTGAGGCTGGGAGCAACGGGCTCTGCCCTCCCAGCTGAAGGCCCAGAGACCCCTCTGGGGGTGTCACACAGAAAACTGGGGTGCTCTTGACTTCCTCTCCTCTTCTGTCCCACACCCAATCCCTGAGACTGGCAGACTCAACCAATAAATCTACATCATCCAATAGCAAGGGCTGAAACCTATCAGGTACTAGGCTAAAAGAGCCCTTTGCACACATGACAACTCTTATAGAGTGACTAATGTCATCCTCACTTTACAGATGAGGAAACGGAGGCATAGAGAGGCTCAGCAATCGCCCACGGCCACACAGCAGGAAAAAGGTAAGGCTGGGATTGCAACCAAGGCAGTCTGGTTGCAGGGGTCGTGGTCTCATCCCCTGCATGTACAGCTCACTGGCCAAAAAAAAACAAAACATGCCATATTGCTATATTGGGCCCACATCCTGTCTTAAAATATAGAGTACTTTGCTTAAAGATCTCTATTTCTGATTTCCCCTTAAAATACTTAAATGTGATACCAGACTGCCACTCCCTTCAAACAGGAGTTTGCCGCAGCCCCACCTCTCCCCTAGCGCTTGGCCCTCTTCTCTTTCTTGTGTTACGCCCTGCTCCTGAAGTCATGACCTCCCTTGTATCATGAGCCCAGTCCCGTGCTCAGCACTCAGAGAAATCAGACAGTTCTTGAGTTCTGGGAAGCGGGTGGCCAAGATGGCAGATGCCTCAGCAGAGGGAAGGGGAGAGCCCTGTGGGAGGTGTGAACAGAATGAGCAGAGGCAGGGTCTGCAAAAGGACGTGACAACCCACCAGCCCAGCTGGGGGTCTGCAGAGCAGGCACCACCACCAAGGCTGGAGGGGCACGTGGCACAAGACGACAACCTCTGCATCAGTGCAGGGCAAGATATCCCCTGCCCCTCCCATGGCTGTTGGCACAGACGTGTAGAGACAGGCAGCCCGCAGGTCAAGACGTATGGGGACAGGCATGCTGGATGGTTGGATGAGGGCATCTCTGAAACTCCAAGCCTCATACTCCACATCCCAGGACAGGCACAGACAGCAAGGCAGGGCCAGGGGCTTCCCAAGGAACTGTCAGGAAAGCTCACTTACTCCCTAACCAGCAAGGAGCAAACCCAGGGCAAGGATGGATATTGGCACAAAGACACCAGTGAGTTGCAGGCAAACCTGCTACAATGGCATTGTGCTGGGATGCAGCTGGGAAGATTAGCATCGTCCCCAGATACGAATGTGACTTCTGCTTACCATCCTCCCATGGCTCCCTACGGCCACGGGGCAAGGCTAAGCTCCACAGTGAGGCACAGCTTCTCTAAACTACATTTTCATCACTCCCTTCTTCCATGGAGAGCTGTGAAGACTCACCATTTCCTGAATCCTATGAAGACACAGGATTTCCCTCCCTATGAATGCCTACAGTTCCTACCTCTTAGCTTTAAAAGCTCTTATTGATGCTTTTATGCCTTTATACTCGGCCCAAAAGTACCCTCCACTGTGAAACCTTCCCTGAGTTGAGTTAGTCACTCAGTTGTGCCCGACTTTGCGACCCTATGAACTGCAGCTCACAAGACTCCTCTGTCCATGGGATTTCCCTGACAAGAATACTACAGTGGTTTGCCATTTCCTGCTCCAGGGGATCTTCCTGACCCAGGGGTCAAACCCAGGTCTCAGCTCAGTTGGTAAAGAAGACTTCCCTGAGCACCATTCTTTAGTACTCACCTGCAGGACACCTACCAAGTACCTTATGCAGAACTTGTTTTATGCTGTCTACTGTGCATTATTTGTCTTCTCTTTAAATTGTGGGTTCTGGAGTATAGAGAGAAAGGGGTGTGTTTCAACCCTGCATCACCAGAGCCCAGTCAAGGACCTGGCTGGGGCAAGGGGCCCACAAATTGTTAACAGAATGCTCCACTTGGCACCTCCCAGTATCCACCTGCCCTGGAAAGTATCTCTCCAGGGGCTTTTACAGACCAGTCATTACACACTCCCATGCACTGAACAAGCACCATGTGACTCATTCTGCAGAGAAAGTTGCTGTAGCAGAGGGGAGGCAGGGCTTGGCCAACTTGGGAACCAGAGGTAGCCTAGGGCTTACATCAGAGAGCATTGATAATCCACATACCACTGCAGTACAAGGGACTTTAACAATATTTACAGTTATTTCTCGGAGAAGGCAATGGCACCCCACTCCAGTACTCTTGCCTGGAAAATCCCATGGACAGAGGAGCCTGGTAGGCTGCAGTCCATGGGGTCGCTAAGAGTCGGACACGACTGAGCTACTTCACTTTCACTTTTCACTTTCATGCATTGGAGAAGGAAATGGCAACCCACTCCAGTGTTCTTGCCTGGAGAATCCCAGGGACGGGGGAGCCTGGTGGGCTGCCGTCTATGGGGTCGCACAGAGTCGGACACGACTGAAGCGACTTAGCAGCAGCAGCAGTTATTTCTCACCATTAATGACAACTGTAATTACTGTTGTAATTACTATAAAAACAATAAATGTTACTATTAACAATCCCCATATTTTAAGGCTGCACCATATATCAGACACTTCACTTTTTTACTTATCTTATTCAATCCTCTGAACAACCCTATAGATGACTGTTCTCCTTGCCTCCTTAAAGATGAGGAATATCAAGCACAGAGAGATTTAGAAATCTATTTAAGGTCACACAGCTAATCTGCACTAGAGTAGAGCGACCCCACAATTTCTGCCACCCTAATGACTAAAAATCATTTTTCCTCCTAATGACTAAAAACGCCTGTTACTGGGCTTTCCATAGGCCAAGTAGTATTGATAACAGCTTTATTGAACCATAATTCATGTACCATACAATTCACCCATTTAAAGTACAGATGTGATAGTTTTTAGTATCTGCATAAAGTTGTGCAACCACCACCACAAGTTTAGGACATCTCATCACCTCACTGAGAAACCCTGGACCATTTAAACCGTCTATCCCCAATACACACTCCCTCCACCAGGCACTGTGATTCCATTTTAAAGACAAAAGGACCGAGGCTCAGAATGCTGCTGGGTCTTCCACATTAGGCAGGGGCAGGAAGCAGAGCCGACATCAGCCTCCCCTGCCCTCTCCCCACACTGCCTGCCAGGGGTCTGTCTCCTCTGTAACCCGTTAAAAATGCACGTTCTACAGAGGGTGGAAAACAGAACCAGATGGTGACAAATCTTCCACGTGCGGCTGCTTCCGCGCCAGGCCCGTGACTCACAGGGGCACTGAGGGCAAAGGGAGGATGTGAGGCAGTCTGGCCCCCATCACCCCAGTGCAGAGGTGGCGAGGCTCAACCCCAGGAGGCAGAGACAGCAGTGGGGTAAATGGCCTGCAGGAGGCTGGCAGCCTGGGTTCCAGATGGTTCACAGGGGCCCCACTCTGCTGACCCCATTCCTGCAACCCACAATCCCTCCAGGACTCAGAAAGAGGCCCCCACCCCAGGCTTTCATGTGCTTCCCAGGACTTCAGAGCCACAGTTGCTAGCAGAGGGTCTATTCTGCATCTGCCCCCAGCCAGGGGTCCTGAGATGACCCAGGACCTCCCTGCCTAGAGACCCTGAGGTTTAGGGTCACAGGAACATTGAGGGGACTGCCGCTTTTGATTGCTTCTCTTGCTCCCCAAGAGCAGCCCTGCAGAGTGGTCCAGCAGGTTGCTGTCACTGCCTGGGCCCACTCCCAATCTGGGACCCTAGTGTCTGACAGCTGCCCCCAACCCCAGAGGAAGCCCTCTACAGGTTCGACTGGGCCTCGCCACATCCCTTATTCTCCTCCCCTACACATCCTTAAGAACGCCCTGTATCAGCAGTTATCTCTTGCTGACCAAGGGCTTGACACTTTCTTTTGTGTTTATAATGTCTGAACAGTCTTGAGCCAATGCCACCTCCTCTAGGAGTCTTCCTTGATGACCTAATCAAAACAAATGGGTCTTCCCCCTGCTGCCTCACAAGACTGCAGTCTGTCTGCTTTTATGTCTGAGTCCCATTACCCTCCAGACTCATCCAGGGCAGGGATCCTAGCTTCCTCATTCTTGAGTTCCTCCTCTGACCCCCTCCCGACTCTGACACACTGGGTCTTCCAGCAGAGCCAGTAGGAAGTAAGCCAAAGTGCCTGCTCCTCAGTTTCAGGTATGAATTTAACCGCAGTGCACAAAAGCCACCTATGTCTGTCCCGGTGCCCATGGTGAGTGACTCTGGGATGACAGGAGAAGTGGAAGAGGTCATGTCACTGCCTCCCACTGCAGATTCCAGCTGGAAATGAGGATCAAGTCACCCATTTAGACACAGCGCTTTTACCAGAACAGCTCAAGTCCAAACGGCTGCAAGTCTGTCCACACAAAGGAGGGTTTGCTCAGACCACTTACAACTAGAAGGTCTGCCCAGCCATAAGGGCCAAGCTCAGGACTGATGTCCTTCATTTCTGCACCTGCTGCCCTGCCCAGACCTGGTAAGAACAGATCCCAGGCCCCGCCAGGAAGGGGCTTCTCCAGCAACGCCTGCCCTGTGTCACAAAGTACCAATGCCAGAGGTGGAAGGGCTCTGAGCGTATCCAGTCCAGGCTCCAGGATACACCCAGGAGGCAAGGGAGGCCCAGAGCACGGTAGCTTGCCTGGGATCACACAGTCACGTCTCCCAACACGTGGCCCAGACTCTTCTCAGATGACAGGTGGCCACATCGCTGCCCTGGGCCCCCTCTCCCTTCCTGTGCTTCCTTCAAGGTCAGAGCAGGGCCCACCTGCCCAGTGTGTCTTCTAGGATCCCCTTCCTGGCCCCACCGGCATGCTGGCAAGCTCTTTCCTCTGCCCAGAACGCCCTCCTCACCCACTGGCCCTAACAAACTTCTATTCATCCTTCAAGGCCCAGTTCAAATATCATCTTTGCTAAAACAACAATAATAATCGCATCTCCTTCCCATGACTCAGTTTCCCCACCTACGTAATGGATGAGCTTAACGGCGCACATGACGTATGTGTGCTGCACCTGGGCTGCGGCTGTGGCTGGTGACCGTCACTGTTCTTATTTGTGTCTCTTGCACTTTCTTCAGTCTCCCTGTGGAGCCTGCCTGTGGCCAGCTCTCATTACGTATTTTTCCAGAATGAATGACTGTATTTAGTATTTAAGATATGGGGTTAAAATCCAGAGGGCACGTAAAGATGCAGAGTTAAATCTGATCATCAGAAGGGCTGCACTGTGGACTCTGAACCCCAAGGTGACTCAGCTGGGTGAGCGTGAAGAACATCTGATCTCACGGGACACAGGGCAGTTTTCTGGAAGGGACTGGAAGTGAGGAAATCCCTGCCTGGGCAGCGGGCCTCTGTGCTGGACCGTGATCCCTGCCAGGGAACTGGTCGGGGAGATTCCCAAGAGCTGGACTTAGGGACTGGTCTCTGGGGACAGCTGAGGGCACAGGCAGGGGCCCAGCCCATGATGTCCACTTCTTCCTCCCACCAAAGGCAAGGGGACCAGGCAAGCCACTCCTAGAGCCTCAGTTCTACTGCGGAACAGGCTTCCAGAAGCCTATCTGTGGATAGCCTCCAACACCGGATCCAACTTCTGCAAATGTCACACAGAATAGATTTCCATCTGCCCGCAAGCAGCGAGGGCAGCCCCTCCTTGGACAAATGAGAGGAATAAGCCCAGAGAGGGGGAGTGGCCTGCCCAGGTCACACACAGCCAATGAGAACATTTACTCAGAGGCCACCACAAGTCATCAATGTCAGCTAAGCATCCAGTGCCCACTTGTCAACGCCTGCTGAGCTGCTTCAATGACAGGGTTTCCAGAGTGCAAAGAGGGTGGGTAGCTATCTATTACTGGCAACGATCACCACTCACGCCTTTGTTCAGATCCCCATAGACATTAATGGAGGTGGTCAAGGAGACCATCTCTGTCACCAAACAGCTTACAGCCCATGTGACTGATGACTTCAGGTAACCTTGTCCTTCAGCCCAAGCCACCGACATGCCCTGGTGCGTTCTGTCTATAAAGACACTGCGTCTCTGGGTGACTTCCCATGTCACTCTGGATTTTCAACCAAAACCGGTGGCCACAGCACAGTGCTAGCCAAGGCTGACTGAGGGCTCCTGCTGAGGAGAGTCCCTGGACTGCTGAGCCAGGGCGGGCTGGCAGCCAAGGCTCACCCTGGCGGCAGGACAAGGTTTCAGCCTCCTCACAGCTGGCCTTCCCATCTGGGTTCCTCCAAGTCTGCTCCACAGAACCCTCATGTTCCAGGTGATTCTGGTATACACTCCACTCTAAGAAACAACCACTGCCTAGACCCTGCCTTTCAGTGGGGCTCTGGTGTTTCCAATGGGCAAAAATTGATTCTTTGGGAAGCAAAAAAATTCACTCATTTTATACATAAAACATAGATATACAGAGTTGAAAGACATATTCAATATAGTTATGGTATTAGGGTTTCATCGGGGAGCAATTAGAGGAAACGTATCCAAAAAAGCTCCTCCGGGGGATGATAATGAAAAAAAAGATTGAGAAACACTGATCTAGACAAAGGAGCCATGACATTGAGCAGGAAGACACTTCTTAAGAATGGGAAAATGGTAAGAAATGCTCCTAGCCCTGCCAGTGAGGAAAGAAGCCCCCTTACAATTGAACCATCTGATTCATCCCTTTCTTAAAGCCGAAAGGCAGAGGCACGGGCAGGTCCTTTCGTGGACATATCAGCCTGTGCTTGGTAAAGCAGAGACCATGAAAACAGCACCCATTCAGGCCCTGAGGCTGCCATGGAGGCTCATGAGGGCCTGACACAGCAGACGGAGCAGCGAGGGGAATGGGATCCGGCAGCAGTTGAGTGTGAGGAGGACAGAAGCCACCTGTGGCTTTCTGGTTTGCAACATGGAACCAAATAGCAGGAGGTTCCCTGTGCCTGGGAGGACAGAGTCCTAAGAAAGGGAACTCAGAGCAGAGAGCCACAGAAGAGCAGGCTGGCTTCAGGGCCAGAGACAGTGGGGCATGAGAAAGGACACAGTAGTAAAGAGAGTAACAGCAGCTGATACCGGCAGCCTTGACCATGTGCCAAGCAGGTGCCATCCACTGGCCATGCTGCCTGGTGAGGTCGGTCATATTGTCATCACCAGCACATCAGGTCCGGGAGGGCAGGGGCCATGTCTGTCTTAGGCGGTGCCATATCCGCCAGGCTGGACAGGAGCACGTACAGTAAATACGTGCAGATTAAACACTGCTCCACACGTGAGGGAAAGGACCACCAGAGGGCAAGTGACATATCCAAAGCGTTGTGGCTCAGGAGCGGCGCAGCCAGGACCCAGCTCCAGCAAAGCCCACTTGCCTCACACCTGCATGCATGCATACTCAGATCCCTGACAGTGAGCTGTGGTCCCGGTGCGTCAGTAGATGGTGGGGGATCAAGAGGATAAGGTACCATCCTATCTTGGCCACTTTAAAGCCGACAGAGTGTGAACCTTGTGGCCAGTGGGGCATGTGGGGTTCTCTCTGGAAAGCAGCGCAGCCCCCGACTTGGCCCTGACTTCAGGCCGTGCCCACAGGAATCCCAAACACATGGGAGCCAAGGAGAAAACCACATTGGTCTGGCTCACGGGCAGAGCGGGGGACAGTGGGAAGTGAGGGAGAGGATGGGGGAGTGGATCTTGATGAGAGGCTTGTCCCTTACCAATCCATCGCAGTTGCTGATGGCGACAGCTGCCCCTGGCATGCCCGTGACACCCCCGGTGTAGACACACTCTCTCTGCAAGGGCTGCCGGAACAGCTCCTGAAAATCCTCCTGCCACTCCACCGAGGCTCCGGGCACAACCAGTCGGCGGTTGGGCCGCAGGTGTAAGTGCAGTTCCTCCCCAAACACAGTGACGTTGAAGTACAGGGAGGAGCGCCCCATCCTGCCAGGCTGCAGGGTCACGCCTTCAGGGCGCAGTGGGCTTCGAGCCACCCGCAGGCGACCGGAGTGTGACAGTGGTGAGGGCGGCCCATCCCCCTTCACATTCCCTGTGGAGGCTGCCGCTGGTCCGGACACCACATGCGAGAGGAAGCGTCCCTGAGAATCTGTGCTGCAGGGCACTGTCACACCATAGTCACTGAGTTTTCTTGAGAAGCGCAGCTCTGTTGGAAATAAAGAAAGAGTTACCGGGTGGCTCAGCAGGTAAAGAATCAACCTGCAATGCAGAAGACACGGGAGATGCAGGTTCAGTTCCTTGGTCAGGAAGATCCCCTGGAGAAGGGAATGGCTACCCACTCCAGTATTCTTGCCTGAAAAATCCCATGGACAGAGGAGCCTGGCAGGCACAGTCCATAGGGTTGCAAAGCTGGAAACCCCACGGGACAGGAAAGGATCTGCAACCTTGACTGCACTTTGGAGGGACCCCCTTAGTCCAAATTCATCCATTTCTCACCCAGTGCTCCCTCAGCTCTTGGATCTCTGCACTCAGATGATCGGTGTTCAAGTTCATAAACTGCTAGACACAAATTGCTCGCAATAATCCCAGATCTTTGTTACACTTAGCAGAGGAAAATAAATGATGCCAAACAGAATCCTGTCACTGTAGCAACAAACCTTCCAACTTTGGGCACTACAAAGGAAATTCCCCGAAAGCCCCTGGGCAAAGAGAGGGGTGGCCGGGTGTGCCCAAACTCCCCAGGGAACTGAAGTCACCAGCCCAGCCTGGGGTAGGGCCCTCCTCGCTGAGCTCCTGGAACACAGCTGGCAAAACAAACACACCTAGAAACTCAGGGCATCCTGGGCACGCGTCAGGGAGAAAAGAGGAGCTGGAGAGGGAAGGGAAGGAATACAGGTTCTACGTTTTTCCAAGTTTAGAAAGGAAACTTTTTTAAGCAGCACAGTGGCTGCCGAAATTTCGACATGGCCCAGCCCCAAGCTGGGTAAATATAGATCTTCAAAAATAAAAGGAGACGCACGGGTGACCTGCCCACTCGGACTGAATTAAGTGTGAGGTCATGGCCCCATGCTCCAGGCTACATGCCAGCGGCCCGTCCTTACACAGCTCTCGCTAAGCCCAGCCAGGCCGGGCAGGAATGACAGCTCCCTGGCTTCCAGGCCGAGTGATTCATGGATAGGAGCTTGGGAGGAATTTTCATTTCCACACGGCTCTATCTCTTGCCTCCCAGCCCCCTTCACGGCACTGATAAAAACCTAGAAAATGATATGTCCTGAAAATCCCTCGTGCCCAAGGCAGTTAAGAGGAGGGGGGGACAACAAACTCTCTCCTCTGGTTCTATCCAGCCCAGCAGAAGACCCTCAAGACTTCAGCCAAAGGGATCCTGTTTCCTACATGAACAGAGCTCAGACAAGCAGGCACTCTGCCGTGGAAAGACCAGAGCCCCCTCCCCATGCTCAGAGACACCAGAAGGGCACCCCATACTGCACGGGTAACGGTGGAGTGTGTCTGGTGTCTATGAGAGGGTGTCTGCAAGGCACAGGGTGACAGTACTGGGGGAGAGAGATATATGTGTGTTTGTGCAGGAGTGTGAGTGCCTGGTGTTCACTTGACACACACCTACACACACTTATCTGTACACATATGCATACAAGCTGGAGACAGAGAAGGCAGTGAAAGAGGAGAGAGAGGAGAGTGAGAAACACTGAGACAAAGAGACAGATACACAGCCCCTCAGAAAAGGCTTCTATCCCCCAGTCCTCTCCTGGGGACTCTTCGGAGTCTCGCACTAGAAAAGGAGAGAGATCCCCGACAGCTTCGGCGGCACTGAGGAGAAGAAAAGAGAGCACAGCCAGAGTGTGCACACAGCCTCCCCCCACTTCAACGCTGCGGGGCACCTCGGGAGCCTCGGGCCATACCGACCCTCGTGCATACCGAACCAGTGCGCCCCCGCGCACCCAACCCGCACGCACCTTCAGTCCCGCTGCCCGCGGCGGCGCAGAGCGCACAGTGCAAGAGCAACAGGCAGGACAGCCGTGCGCAGACAGGAGCCATGTGGCTGTGGGCCGGACGGGCGCCGAGCCCCAAGCTCTGGGCTGCAAGCGAGGCTGGGGCGCGATCCGGGCTCCGGCCGGCCTCCGCCTCCTCCGCCGCCGCCGACTCCCGCCTCGCAGCCTCCTGCCGCCCGATCCCGGGCCCCTGCGCGGCGCCGCCGCCTGGACCGCTGGCTCCGGGCGCTCGAGGCTGCCGGCGGGAGAGCGGAGCGACCGACGCGCCAGCGTCCCCAGTGCCAACTGCCGGCGGGTCGGTCCGCCAGCGCCTCGACGCTCCGGGACGCTCCGGGAGCCAGGCGAGGGGAGTACGGGGCGGGCCGGGGGTGGGCACACTGGCGGGGCGGGGCCGGGCGCGGGTCGGAGCAGGGGGCGCAGAGCGCCCGTGGGCGGGGCACAGGGCGCGGATCGGAAGTGCCACGCGGAGCCAGAGCTGGGGCTCCGGGCGCCCTGGGAGACTGTCCCCTCAGCCTCTTTGGCTCCCCCGGAGTGACGGCCCTTACTTTCCTAGGCTCCTCCGCTCCGCTTTACTTGCTGGTCCCCCTTACTTTCCTTGTTTCCAGAGCCACTGGGCCGATGGGATGCCCACTGCCTTTGGATGGGAGATAGTGAACACCCCACCCCCGCCCCGAGAGGGTCTCCTTTCTCTCCTAATGGTCTTGATGCCCCCAGTATTCTTCCACCCTTTGAATCTATCCATTTTGGAGTCTAGTCACCTGCCCCCAAGTACAGTGACTGATCTGTGTCCTAGTCCAGAGCAGGGCTGAGCAAGGTGGGCAGAGAGCCCTGCCTTTACAGTCAAACAGCCCTGATTGAAATCCTAGCTCTGCACCTCAGCTTCCTCATCTGTGAAATGGGTGTTAATTATAGCACATAGGTTTCAGTAAATGATAACCATCCTCTGCTTCCAAACTTACCACCCATGTACCCGCCAAACAGCCTTCCGTGGGAAAAAAATGAGTCTAAGAGATGAGAATGGGTGCTGGTTTTGCAATGTTGCTGAGACCAGTTCAGTAGTCAGGCAAAAAGCCCAACTCCTGCTTTCTTTCCTGCTCTACTCTATAAATGTGCTCCTAACAATTTGTAAATGCACTGTAAACCCGGAGATGGGAATTGGAGAAAGCAGTTTTGGTTTTTGTTTTGTTTTGTTTTTAAGAATTGCCAAATAAAAAAATCTTTCTGTAAAGTATATAAAGACCCCTAATCTTTCTGCTTCTGAGCTCAGACATTTTGTTATAGGGCTTTCTTAAAGGGAGGCCAATGTGTGGATGGAAATTCTCTGACCTGACTTCTCTTGGGAATTTCTAGGTCACCTGAAAGAGGACTTGGGTCCCTGCTGTTTTCTCCCCATATGCGGTTTCCTAATCTATACCCTCCCTGGGCTCTGAATATGTTCCTGCTTTGTGGGCAAAGAACTAGAAAACCCATCCTTACAGCTCCAGGACCTGACTCAGGGCCTCCTGAGAGGCAGCAGTCATGGAATGAATGAAATGACATCAGGATTTTGGAGGGCAGTACATTTATGAAGCGGGTTCAGAGAGCTGAAATGACATGTCTCAGGTCACGCAGCTCATTTGCAGCTGAGCTGGCATTAGAACCCAGAATCTAGTGCTGAGTGGGAGAAAGAGACAAGGGTAGGGGTCAGAAGACTGTTCTGGGCTAGACTCTGCCCAACACAAAGTGACCAAGGGTGAGTCATTTTTCTCTGTATTGCACGACCTCATCTGTCAAAGGTGAGGCCAAAGAGTGAAGGCACTGGGAGCCACAGATGTAAACTCTGAAGTCCCGTGGAAGCGCAAAGTGTGCTCTATTCCACTCAACATCCGAGCATCCAGTTATTGGAAATGGCATTACCAAACCGATCCATATTAAGTCTGGGAAGAATAGAGTTCTCTTTCTCTTCTTTCTGGTTCTTTAAGATCTGTGAAGTCAAGGGCCAGAGTGTGGTTTTGTGTGTGAGGGCTGATGAAGCAAGAGTGTGAGGGGGACCCGTATGTTAATGGGAACTTGCCTGGAAAATCCCATGGATGGAGGAGCCTGGTAGGCTGCAGTCCGTGGGGTCGCTAAGAGTCAGACATGACTGAGTGACTTCACTTTCACTTTTCACTTTCATGCATTGGAGAAGGAAATGGCAACCCACTCCAGTGTTCTTGCCTGGAGAATCCCAGGGACGGGGGAGCCTGGTGGGCTGCTGTCTATGGGGTCACAGAGAGTCGGACACGACTGAAGCGACTTAGCAGCAGCAGCAGCAGCAGGAGAGGCAGTGAATTGTCTCCATTCTGGCCTTCCATGAACTCAGCAGGGGAGCTCAGGATAAAATGGCCTGCCTCCCTTCTCGGGGGCTCAGTTTTCCCAGCTGCAGAGTGGCGGGCCCTGTGGTGACAGAAGGGAAAATTCATAGTATGGATAGATTGATAATTTTCTCCCTCTTTGGGGCCATCCCAGAGAAGCTTGCCTAGAAACCTCAGGGGCCCAGGTCTCCTCCCTAGACTCCACCCCCTACTTCCTGCCTTAGACTTGGTTAAGTCAAGAGGGACCCCAGCAGCCTGACTCATGAACTGTGGGCTGGGGCCTTCCCTGGAGCCAGTCTTGGCAAGCAGAGAGCAAAACCTCACCCTGGCTCTCTACCCCAACCCCCTTCCCTGGGGCTACAGTGGTTGCTTGTGTTGGCAAACAATGTTATGTCCAAGCTCTTTTCTAGTCAGGAAGCCTTTGTTGGGAAGAGGGGACATGGGAGCAGAGTGCAGAGTCTGGGCCAGAAGGTGGGGGAAATGGCTGGGTGACCGGCCCTGTTTCTGGAGAAGATCAGAGCCAGAGCAAAGCAATCTACAGGCATCTGCTGGCACCCTCCAAGGAAGGCAAGTTCTGGGTCCCCAGCCTCTCACCTGAGATCCTACATGGGTGGGAAAATGACTTGGATGTTTCTCGTGCTCAGGGCCCTCCGACACTTGCTCAACACTCTTCCCATCCAGGGCCCTTGTAGGGAAAGAGGAGATGCAAACAGCTTGCACTGCACAGTCAGCAACCCCCTGGAAGACGTGACAGGTGTGTGAGAAAGCCTGACAACCAGGGGAGACGGGGATGGGGAAGCGGCCTGTGGATGAAGGAGCAGGGCCACCTGTGAGCACCCCCTGGGGAGGAAGGCAGCCTGTTCTCCGAGCACAGACGAAACCCCAGAGCCTTGAGCTGGAGATGCCCAGAGACAGTCTCCAAGCCAGTGCCCCACCCTCTATTTCACAGGTGCCCTCTAGAGAGGAGGGGAGAACCTGCCTCTACTCACCCAGCGAGAGCAAGAATGGACCCCTGGCTTCAGAACCCAGGCCCCTGCTCGCTCATGAGCAGGAGCACAGCCTCTCTCCTCCAGGCACCGGTTCTTTCCCTCCCCTGCTCCACCCTCCAAAGGGAAGAGGAAGTGGTCTGCAGTTGAGACAAAGAAATCTCCCCTCACAGGGGAAGTCACAGATGCCCCCTAAAACAGTAAGAGTCTCAGCCTGAGACAGGTCTCCGCAGCAAGAAGCCAGGAAGCCCCTGGGAGCGGGGAGGGGGGACATGAGCAAGACACAGCAGGGTGCAGTGTTGTCCCAGTTCAGGGGCACAGCAGGTGGCTGTCGACTGTTGAGTGCCAGCTGCTGTGCTTCAGATGTTACCCTGAAACACACACAGAGCATCCCTTTCTTATAACTCCTGGTGTGACCAGTGACCCACCAGGCTCTGACGCACTCAGGCGAGGAGAGAGGGAATCCTGCCCTAGTTCAGTGAGAGCCACCACCATGCACCCAGTTAGGAAGCCCAACAGACAGGCCACCCTAGTCACCAACTCGACTCCAAGCCCTATGGAATCTACTCCAAAGGACCCCCAAATGCAGCTACTTCCATCTCAAATGTGCCCCCCAACCCCAGTAGGTCACTAGCAACCCTACAGTGGCCACTGCTGTAAGTTCTTCCTAACAGATCCTTCTCCCCCCAGCTCTGCCCCCTGAAACCTCTACTCCAACTGCATCTGAGGACATATTTAAAACTCACCATAGGTCATGTAACTGCCTCTGCTATAAACCTCCAGAGGTTCTCTTACTCTGGGGATGAAGACTAGACACCCTAACACAGCCTCCGAGGCTCTCTTTGCACAGGGTGGTCCTGCTGACCCTCCTGCCTCTATGTCCCCCCTAAGTTCAGATAGAAATGATGGTTGCACAATTCCGTGCATATAATAAAGACGCTGAACTGTACACTTTGGAAGAATTAATTTTATGGCATGTGAATTATATCTCAAAATCTGTTTTAAAAAAAGAAAGGAAATTTGGAGAGTTTAGTATTTCTCAGAGTAATCATTCCAGGGGGAACCCCGAGACATACACGTTCACAGCCCTCCAGCCTAGCTCCAGGTACGCACCATGCTCGTCTCGCCTCGGGGCCTTTGCACAGGCTGTCTCCTCTGTCCTGGATGCTCTATTCTGCCTCTGCCCAGACAATCCCTGTCATCACTGTCTGAAGCCTGTCCTGCCCTCCCAACTCCCAACAGCACTTCTCACTGTTAAGTTTTACCTATTTTGTGTGATTCACAGATAACATCTGCTTCCTCCCTAGTTTATGAGTTCCACAGGGAGCAGGGAGCTCGCCTGGATTTTTTTCCATCTTGCATCCTCAGTGCCTGTCCGGTGTTTGGCACCTAATGGACCCTCAATAAATATTAAATAATCAAATGAAGGGGAGCTGGAGAAGGAACAGTTCATAGAAAATTTGGGGAGATATATATAAAAACTGGCTAGAATAGATAAATCTGTGTAGAGATACTAAGTAGGTTATCTGCTGCCAGGGGTTGGGGAGGAAAAGAATAGAGAGTGACTGCTAATGGCTATTTGGGACTTCCATCTAAATTCAGATAGAAACGATGGTTGCACAATTCCGTGAATATAATAAAAACACCGAATTGTACGCTTTGGAAGAAGGAATTTTATGATGTGTGAATTATATCTCAATAAAGCTGTTTTAAAAAAGAAAGAAAGAAAATTTGGAGAGTTTAGTATTTCCCAGAATAATCATTCCGGGGGAAACCTGACACATATACTTGCAAGTTCTGATTCTACCATCAACACGAAGGTCACCAGGCTCCAGGAAGAGATGGGAGAGAAGAGTTGCCTTTGTGTCTCCCCCAAGCCTTGAAAACATATTAAAAATAACAAAGTAGTCATCACAGCTGCCACTTACTGACCAGGCACTTTGCATACTAGCCTCCATGGTCACAACTGCCCTGGAGTCTATATCCTCAACCCCCTTGAAAACTATAACACATACAGAAAATGGCCATCTTCTCATTTTATAAAGCACTAAACTGAGGCCCGGGGAGCAAACATGATCTTTTCAAGTCACATAGCGAGATGACTCAGAAGCAAAATAACACCCCAAGATTCCTGGTTCCTGGTCAGATGATTTTAGAGCATCACCACTCTAGGCTCCTCCCACCCTGGATGAGCCTTCTCTGGCCATTTATCATTGGTTCCCACCTCAGCCCAAAGTGACGACAAACAAAAGTTTGACTGTCTTCTTCCTGACACCTGAGATCCACTGTCCTGCCAAGAAGTTCTAGGCCAGTGATTCTCAAATCAGCGTTCCCCAGAGCAACAGAAAAGGCATCACTTCAGAGTCCATCTTCAATGCAGATTCTCAGGCCCTGGACCTGTTCAATCAGAAGCTCAGAAGGTGGGCCCAGATGATCTGTGTTTTAACAAGTCCTTCAGGGGATTCTGATGATCCTAGTTAAGAATCACTGTTGAGGGGATTCCCTGATGCTTCAGTAGCTAAGATGCCACACTCCCAATGCAGGGAACCCTGGTTCAACCCCAGGTCAGGGAACTAGATCCCACATGCCACAACTAAGACCTCAAATGCTATAGCTAAAAGATCTCGCATGCTGCACCTAAGACACGCCACTGCCCAATACATACATATACATACATACTATATATACATACACACACGTGAGTACACATGAGAAGACTCTTGAGAGGCCCCTAGACAGCAAGGAGATGCAGCCAGTCAATCCAAAAGGAAATCAGTCCTGAATATTCATTGGAAGGACTGCTGCTGAAGCTGAAGCTCCAATACTTTAGCCACCCGATGCAAACAGCCATCTCATTGGAAAAGACCCTGATGATGGTAAAGATTGAAGGCAGGAGAAGAGGGCGACAGAGGATGAGATGGTTGGATGACATCACCAACTCAATGGACATGAACTTGGACAAACGTGGGGAGATGGTGAGGGACTGGGAAGCCTGGCGTGCTGCAGTCCATGGTATCTCAAAGGGTTGCTACAGTCTGTGGAATCACAAAGAGCTGGACACAACTGAGTGACTGAACAACAAGATATATGTGTGTGTGTATGTGTGCATGCACACATGCATGTGCGCACGTGTGTGCTTAGTCGCTCAGTCATGTCTGACTCTTTGCAACCCCATAGACTGTAGCCCGCCAGGTTCCTCTGTCCATGGGGATTCTTCAGGCAAGAATACTGGAGTGAGTAACCTATCCCTTCTCCAGGGGATCTTCCCAACCCAGGGATCAAACCGGTGTCTCCTGCATTGCAGGCAGATTCTTTACCAGCTGAGCTATCAAGGAAGCCTATAGTCACTGTTGTAAGCAAAGCCTTGAAAATCAGGGCCAAATTGGGACTGAAAACAGACTCACTAAGGATTTGGGACCTTATATAAGGTTAGAAGGTTCCTTATAGAAGGACCTTATATAAGGTTCCTTATAGAAGGCTGCCCCCCTTACCTCCCATCCCATCTCCAAAGCCTGGGCTTGAGTTATGTGACCTGAGTCCTGGGCAGAGCTCCGGGGCATCCAGAGGAACCAGACACCATGCCTTTGGCCCTTCCCACATCACCTTCTCCTTTTATCCCCCAGATTCCCTCTGCACATTTTTTGGCATATGTCTAATGACCATATCTAGGAGACCCGGATGGGTTAAGTTAACCACACTGACTTGTCATACATTACAGAGCAGCTGATACCCTTGAGACCAGCTGAACCGTGAGATCAGTTAGAAACAATGCTGTTTGTGCCCTGTATGTGGACGTTGTGTGGTTGTGGTTACTGTGTGTTGAGGGTTCACAGAGAAGAGCTCTCTCTGTCTTTGTAGGGAAGGATGCCAGAAAGACCAGCTGTCCTTCAGTAACTCTGTTTCTGCCGTTTCCGCTCCCAAAACTGGCAGTCTATGATTGAAATATTAGCATCCCATCCTTCTAGCCAAAGCCCAGTGCAGCCTAACATTGGCCTTTTGGCGTTCAAGAGAGGTAGGTCACAAGCAGGGACTGCTTCCATTTCCTGGAGCCACTTGGATCTGCTAGAAGGACTCAGAGTCTTGGCAAGGACCCACTTCTCACAAACCTTTCTTACAACCCAGGTGTCCCCTGAGATGCCATGGTGGCACCCTGCAGCAGAGAGGAGCCAGGCCTCCATTCTGTTCCCCTTTCTAGATCAGTGGAATTACATGTAACAACAACAAAATTAAATATAGTTTAATTTATTACCCCACATAATATGGAATACTGAAGCAGGCACATTCTGAGCTGATTAATCTGGCAACCCAACAGAACCATCCAGTACCCAATTCCTTCCTTTTTTTGCTTTTCCAAGCCTGGCATTAATCTCACCCTCCGGCTTGTCCCCTCTTAGTCACAAGATAGCTGCCTTAGCGCCAGTAACATATGTTCACCAGATGCGATGATCACCAGAGGCAATGGAAGAGGGAGTTCTTTCTTGTCCCAACTTTTAAAAAATTTTACTATGCAAATTTTCAAACATAGGCGAAAGAAGATAAAATAGTATGAAGATCCCCATCCTATTACCTATAACCCAGCTTCAATCATTATCAGCACATAGATGGTCTTGTTTTCTTTACTCCTTCCCTTCCACACCCTAGAAGGTGGTTGGATCTCAGGCATAATCTCCCATTTAGTATCAGTAGTTAATATGATAAAGACTCTCTCTTCTTTTCTTCCAAGGAGCAAGCATCTTTTAATTTCATGGCTGCAGTCACCATCTGCAGTGATTTTGGAGCCCAAGAAAATAAAATCTATTACTGTTTCCACTTTTCCCCCATCTTGGAAGAAAAGCTATGACAAACCTAGACAGCATATTAAAGAGCAGAGACATCACTTTGCCAACAAAGGTCCATATAGTCAAAGCTATGATCTTCCCAGTAGTCATGTATGGATGTGAGAGTTGGACCATAAAGAGGGCTAAGTGCCGAAGAATCGATGCTCTCAAATCGTGGTTCTGGAGAAGACTCTTGGGAGTCCCTTGGACAGCAAGGAGATCAAACCAGTCAATCCTAAAGGAAATCAATCCTCAACATTCATTGGAAGGACTGCTGCTAAAGCTCCAATTCTTTGATCACCTTATACAAAGAGCCGCTGACTCATTGGAAAAGACCCTGGTGCTGGGAAAGGTTGAGGGCAAGAAGAGAAAGGGGTGACAGAGGATGAGATGGTTGGATGGCATCACTGACTCAATGGACATAAGTTTGAGCAAGCCCCAGGAGATAGTAAAGGACAGGGAAGCCTGGCGTACTGCAGTTCATGGGGTCCCAAAGAGTTGGACACGACTTAGTGACTGAACAACTCTCTTCTTTAAAAACAAAAACAAAATATCGAAAACAAAAACCATCATGTCTCTGTCACACCTAACAAAATTAACCACAATTCCTTAAAATCATCCTATATCCAATCATTGTACAAATTTCCCCAACTGTCACAGAATTATTTGTTTCGTTTAGTTTTGTTCAGATCAGGGTCCAGACAAAGTCCACACAAGGCATTTGGCTGATGCGTCACAGATGAGTCTTTTCATCTAAACCAGGGGCAGGCAAACTACACCTGTGGCCAAATCCCTGCCACAGCCTGTTTTGTAAACACTCCCAGCCACCTCCTCTTGTTTACATGTTCTTGGGATCATTTCAAGCTACAAAAGTGGAGGGGACTGGTTTCTCCAGAATCAGCATGGCCCACAAAGACCGAAATATTTATTACTTGGTCTTTCCAGAGAAGTTTTTCAGATCCCTTATCTAAACAATTTCCTTCTCCTTTTTTCCTCTCCATTTTTTCAACTGAAGAAACCAGCACATTTGTCCTGCAGAATTCTGCATTTTCTTGTGTCCCTTTTGAAGAACAAGGTAATGGCTTCCAGAGGCCCCTTTGGCCCTCAGGGTCCAGAATTTCCCTAAGCCTGTTCTTCAGCCAGTCCCGAGTAATGGCCAAGGCCCTCCTTGGAACACACAGCTGCTCTGAGGAAGATGGACAAATCAGGTTTCTATGAGAAGGAGGGAGGGGAGTGAATGGTTACTAAGGGGGGAATTCAGGATGATTCCAACCTTCCAAAACGGGCCGGCTGAGCAAAGTGCCACAGCTGGTCCCATCTCCCTCTGTGGCTCAGGACAACCTCCCTCACTCCCAGGACACGGATTCTCGCTGCTCCAGCTTCCAACTCATGGCCAACATCTAACCTCCCCCTGGCATGCCCACATCCCAGCTCTGTGCTGGGCACCGGGGGTCCAGAAGTGACCATGGCAGCCAGTCTGGGGGTTCTGTGCTCACCATCGAGTGAGGGTCAGACAGACAAGGGGTGACCCCAGGATGACCTGGGCAGTCCAGGTAGGGGGGGTGACCTGCTTGGAGGGGCGTGGACACAAATGCTCGAGGGCACGCAGTGGGGACTCCAAACCCACAGGTGAGCCTTTAGAAGACGCCTCCTGGAGGAAGTGCCCTGTGGCTGGTGGAGAGAGATGAGTGGATCTGACCTCGAGGGGCCTGAAAGTTCGTGTCCAGGGATCTGGCCCATCCAGAGGGCTCTCAGTAGCCACTAGAAAGCTTCTATGAGTGGACAGGGGCAGTGTTAGGATTTAGAAAGCCAGTGAGACTTAAAAACTGCTCTTAAATTCCTTGCTCACACTGTGGCACTGAGTACTTGAGGGTTTAGAGCCCAAAGGGATGAAAACGTTAAGATATAGGAAGGGGGTGCTTATCACAGTATCCTCTTTCTGAAATATAGCAGATATACATATCTTAAGGTGTAGATCTTTATGTTATAGTTTATACTTTAATATATAATTTATATAATATACACTATAAAATGGGAGATGGTGAAGGACAGGGAAGCCTGGTGTGCTGCAGTCCATGGGATCACAAAGAATCAGATACAACTGAGCAACTGAACAACAACAATAAATATTATATATCTTATATAAATATAAATTTATGATATTATATCATAAGCTATGATATTAAATGCATAACTTATATTTAATGTATAATATAATTTAATAACTATGTGTTATATAATTATATATCAATATAAACTATAACATAAAGATGTACACTTTGGTTCGTATGTTTGACACAATTCAGAAAGAGAATATGACTCAGTTTTTATATGTTATCAAAACAGTGGAATAGCAGTCTGATGGTAAAATTGAGTCTCTGAAACACAATTTAGGCAGTGGTGATTTCTCTCTCTTTACCCAAGGCCAACTTTGCTCCAATAGATTACCCTGGGCTGTAGCACTTTTGAGTTTCAGTTTTCTAAACCTGGACAATGAGACTACAAATGTCTATCTCCCATAAGAGTGGACACACACACCAGTCATGTCTGAAAGCTCTTTAAGAACAAGGACAGCGAAAGCATAATGTTATTGGCACTTCTGCTTCCTTCTTAGGCCCTAAAACTGAAAGCCCTGAGTGACTGAGAAGGCCTCACTCCCTGCACCACTCAAAGGGCAGAGCAGCTGGAGGTGCATCTATGTTCTTTCATTTCCAGGATGACCTGCCCCCTTTCAAACTGAGAGCAACTCAGTGCTCACGCTTAGCCTGTGAAATTCTTGCCTTCGAGTGCACAGAGCTTTCCCAAGCCCTAGCTTCAAGCCATCGTGAGTTGAAAACTGTCATCATGCACCCTCCAAAAGAGGGAGAGGCTGTCACCCACCATCTAGCCATGGAGAAGCCCACAGACATTTACTGAGCACCAACTCTGCACCAAAAAATTAAGGGCAAGAGGAGAAGGGGGCAACAGAGGATGAGAAGGTTGGATAGCATCATTGACTCAATGAACGTGAGTTTGAACAAACTCTGGGAGATGGTGGACAGGGAAGCCTGGTGTGCTGCAGTTTATGGGGTCGCAAAAAGTCGGATGTGATTGAGTGACTGAACAACACATCTGTACAAGGTACCATGGAAAGCATTGCACAGACCCCAGTAGACGTCAGCCCCTCCAGTTCTGCTCTACAAACTCTGAACTAAATTCAGATGACCTGAGTGTATACCCACTCATGATTCAAGTCGGGAAGACGATGTTTTGTACAAAGCCTAGTGTTTGCTCAGCAAGAGGAAACACTTGGCAGGAAAGTTAGGAGCCCAGGTTCAGAACACAGCTACTGATTGGCTGGATGGCTCTGAGTAGTCCCTTCTGCACCAGGAGTAGGGGGATGACGTCATCTTTGTGGTGCCTCTGAGACCCGACTGTCCATGATTCAGCCCTAGGCCTTTGCATAGGCCGTTCCCTCAGCCGGGGGCGGGACCTTTGGCCCATGCTTCCATCCCACAGGCCAAGACTCTTCCTTCAAATCCTGTATCAGCGGTCACCTCCTCCATGAAACGCTCCCAGACACATAACTACTCCCACTCTCCTAGCTAGCAAAACATCCAATCACTCCCTCTTCTGCTCCACATCTTTATCTTGGAAAGTCCCTATGCTGAAAGCACTTATCAGTTTAATAACTATGAACTAAAGGTCTCATCCCACCTTTATTTACTTCCTAGCACATAGTCTGAAACATGGTAAATGCTTTGTAAATGTCTGACGAATCAATGAATGACTGCATCAATTAGTCTTTAGTGCTTTCTGAAGTCTGCTGTGGTGTTAGGAGATTCCTGTCGTGGTCTGGAAAAAGACGCATATTTCTTATTGAATCATTTCTTATCAACTTCTTAAGGATGGAGCCATTCTTGGCTCAGGTTTTGTCTCACCAGGGCTTGTCACCCAGTAGATGCTCAATGGATGTGTGTTTCATGGACCAGCATCAAGGTCCCCTCCCCTCGGCCCTCCACACTGGGTGAGCTGCACTCTCCATGGGGCTCAGTGATTTCTCGAAGAGTATGAACTCATTGCCATGAAGGGCATGTGGATTTGTATTAGATTAGGATAGAAAAGATCTACCCTGGCACCAGTGTGGGGAGCTGCAGGCCAACCTCCCGTTGGCAGCGTGGATAACTGCAGAGGAAAATGCACCAGCTTCTACAGCGTGCCCAAGAGGACCATGACCGCCATGCTTTATGGACCTGGGCTTAAGTAAAATGTCCCCAGTGAGAGAGCCTCTCCTATCTCCTGTTACTAAATAATAATGATAATGATACATTGGTGGCCCAAATTGTGGGTACCACAAGCAGCTGTTAAGGGCAGGGCTAGGTCAGCTTGGTCTTCAGGCAGGGGGATGTTGGGGGTGGGGGTGGGGTGGTGGCTGCATATTCTAAGTGTGACCCAGCTGGGGATAACATCTCCTTCCCATAGGACCCAATGTCAGGTTAAAATTTATTTTACTATCCTGATTCATGTCATCCCCATTGGGCAGAGACTGTCCCACTTCCAGATGAGACTTAAGTTGAGGTCCAGAGAAGTTAATAACCAGCCGAAGTAAGCAACAGTGTTGGGACCTGGAGTCAGCTCTTCAGACTCCGAAATCCACCCTCTCCAAGCTCCTGGGGGATCTGTAAGCACACCATTTCTCACCAAATCATTAGGGTCACAATGGCTCCTCCTTGTGCATGGCTTCCTATGGTGCCTAGAGCAGGGCTGGACCCACGGCCAGCTCTCAGTGGCTGCAGCTCTGCAGGTCACTGATTAAGTTCTACGCCTGGTTGAGTTCTGTGTGTTGATTAAGCTCTCAGTGGCTTAAGCAGCCCCATCTAGAAGTTGAGAAAGGCTATCAGCCTCCAGGGACACTCAGGCCTTGGGAACTGAGTGAGGCGGAATACACATCATCTCACAGCTGACGGCTACACCCCCAGTGGTCACCATTAGTCACCCCAACGCCACCGGCACTTCTGTTCTTTTTATAACTCCTAGCAGCTGAGGCCAGCGAGCCCCACAGCCAGCCGTGCACATTTACACTCTGCAAGCCTCCAGGATATGTTTTTTGGCAAGGCCTCCAGATCAATTAGCCAAGTCAGCCTGGGAAACTGGGAGGCTAGTAGGGGTGGGAACTGGGTCAGAAATCCCTCCCAAGGCCCCTGACTCAGTCACTACTTGGTTACTTAGGGGTAGTGGAGCTGTGCCTGGGGCGGAGGGGTAGAGACACAGAGACAAGGTCGTGGAGAGAGCAAAGCACAGGGAGAATTGAGGTACGGAGGGAAAACCCAGATCCAGAATAGG
Organism: Bos grunniens; assembly: GCF_055505025.1. Taxonomy (NCBI): domain Eukaryota; kingdom Metazoa; phylum Chordata; class Mammalia; order Artiodactyla; family Bovidae; genus Bos; species Bos grunniens. Next base: position 19,407,953 of record NC_141192.1, read on the forward strand.
CTAAAAGTGGACCCTAGATTGTACAGGCCAAACTGCAAAACCAGGGCTCCCGAGCCTTGCGCTTCCCTGAGTCTGCTCCAGCTGGCCCAGAGGAGGCTTCTCCCACTTGGAAGTGACTGACCTCCACCGAGTGGTCAGAATATGTCCACACATCCTTGTAGCCCCGTGGTCCGGAGAGCAGCTGGGAAATGAGCCCTCTCTGGAGGCAGCCGCACCCTAACTGCCTCACGGAGGGGAGAGCCCTCCCTCTGTCCCGAGGGAGCGGCTTTTGGAAGGTGCACTGCGGTCATAGGGCAAATGGCCCAGGAAGCAGGTGGATTGAGCCATCACCAGAAGAGATGCCCACAGCTGCGGTCCATCCCACACTCTGGGTTTGCAGCAGCGCTGCAGCAGCCTAGGCTCAGATAGGATCCAGCCAGCGCTGTCTGCCAGCCTCTGGGACTCCTGGCACCTCTTCCTCCTGGCTGCAGGAGTGTGAACAACAGCCAAAGTAACAGGCAGAGAGCACACTTCCCTCCTCCCTCGAGCCCTATGGCCTCATTAACAGGGAGGACAGTGGAGGACCTTCACTCCCCAACCAGCTGCCAACACTTGGAGAGCCTCTGCTACCGCACCCATGGGGTACATCCCCATCTCTGCCTCTATCAGGCGCTTAGCGTTTCCTCTTCGAGAAAGACATATCTCCATCTTTACTCATCCTCATCACCAAACCTGTGAAGGGGTATGAAGGGTCTGAGATGTCACCCTTCTTGGAGGCTAATCCCCAGTTTCTTGGCATGCTAAGTCACTTCAGTCATGTCCAACTCTTTGTGACCCATGGACCATAGCCCTCCAGGCTCCTCTGTCCATGGATTCTCCAGGCAAGAATACTGGAGTGTGTTCCATGCCCTCCTCCAGGGGATCTCCCAGACCAAGGGATCAAACCCGCATCTCTAATGTCTCCTGCATTGGCAGGTGGGTTTTTTACCACCAGCATCACCTGGGAAGCCTCTAAACTCCTGGATTGAAGACCAAGAACCTGGTTGCTCATGGCATTCTTAGCAGCATGAGCTTCATATCTCCTCGTCCCCAAGCTCCACCAGGTTGGAGGCAGGCCTAGGTGGATACTGTGCCCACAGAGGGTTGTTCACAAATGAGGAACCCTGAGTTTAGGAAATTCCAATCTTACAAAACAGGGCTACTAGCAAGTCTGCCTCATCATTGCTGTGGGGGCACAGTGGACAAATATGCCCTCTGCCCTGGGGAGAGATAAGATCTTCATCTTGTTATACAAAAATCCTCAAAAAGACAGTCACATACAGATACTCGGGGCTTCCCAGGTGGCGCGAGTCGTTAAGAATGCACCTGCCGATGCAGGAGACTTGAGAGACATTGGTGTGATCCCTGGGTCAGGAAGATCCCCTGGAAGAGGACATGGAACCCACTCCAGTATCCTTGTCTGCAGAGTCCCAGGAACACAGGAGCCTGGAGGGCTGCAGTCCATAGTGTCACAGAGAGTCGGACACGACCGAAGCAACTTTGCACACACACACACATACAGAGACCCACAGACATCTCCCTAAAGATACTGTGGGGGCTACATAAGACTATAAGCTAAGCCAGAGAGCCGACCTGCCTCATAAGTACAAGGGCAAGCCATGAGCCACATCCTTTTCTTCCCTTGGCTGAGCTCTACCTTGGACGACAGCATCTGGAAGCAGAATCCAAGACAGTCCAGGTGACAGCCGGTGGTAGAGCCAGGTGACTGCAGTCTAGGATAGGGAAGGAGCCTAGGGACGGAGTGGGCACTTCTTGGACCACATCAAGCTGATAACGGAGCCCCCCTGGAGTGCAGCCCCTGACTTAGATATGACTGCCAACAGAGGACTCCTACACTGGGACTTCCTTACTACTTGATTTACATTACTTCCCTGACCCTAGCAAGAGAGAAAGCCCCAAAGGAACCCAGATCTCATCCAGCTGGTAGGAACCTGAGGCCTCCACACATTTAGCCCAGAGGTTAAAGCTTTGGGCTCTGGAACCAAACAGGCCTACCTAGGTTTAAGCCCAGGACACCACTAACCAATCACCCAAGTGACTTGACACAGGTCACTTCACCGCTGAAGTGTCTCACTTCCCCTATCTGTAAAGTGAAAAGTAAAAAGGTATTTACTCATGAGGGATCGTATAAAGATTAATCCGATAACCCACAGGAAATGCCAAGCTGTCACAAAGCAGTGCTGCAAATGATGACTACTAGAATGCCAATACCTTGTCTGGTGGGAAAACCGAAGGCAGAACGTGGAGGCGAACTGACCAAAGTCATACCTCAGGAGAGCAGAAGTCTAATATTCCAACCTGGGCTCCCCCCACATCCTGCCCAGGGCACCTGCACTAACTGGAGGTACCTTATCAACCACCTCCACCTCCTCCTTTCCATCTTCTGTCCAACCTCAGCAGCCTGGTACTCCCAACTCAGGGAGTAGATGCTGTGGCAGGGGGATTCTATGGACTATTACTGGTCTGTCCCTGTCAGATGCAGGATCCAGAAGGGCTTAAGGAAAATAAGCAATGCTGGCTTGCCACTTACCAGCTCTGTGACTTGGGGAATATTTCCTGAACAACCACCCCAGCATGTCTCAGTTTTCTCATCTGTAAAGTGGGAAAATCACAGAGCTGGTTTGTTGGGCCGTCACTGTACGCAAAGTACGTAGCAGAGTGCCTGGCACATCATAAGGACTTGATAAATGTCCACCGTTACTCTGACTGCATTTAGTATTCTTGCTCTAAATAAGGATGACAAAATACTCAGATATGTGGGGTTTGGGGGCTTTGGTATAGTCTGTGCTCTGTAAATGAAAAATTGAGAAATTACCAAATAAAATCGAGCATGGATGTGAAAGCCCCTTTAAATTGTACTAAGCTGTACAGGTGAGAGAGGCGATGATTAAATGGCCCACAGACGTGCTTCCATAAGAAAGGCCTGGAAGCAGAGCAAGTAAACAGAACTGCAGCAGGGTACAGACATGGTGGCTACAGGCTGGGCTGAGTTTTCTAAGCTCTCCCCACCGAAATGAGAACAGGGGCAAAGATAACCAGAATGCCAGCGGCCACTCATCAGAGGTCCCCACGAGGTCCTTCCACATCCACAATGATCCAGTGTGATGTGCTGGGCAAGTGTTTATCCGTGCTCCTGTTTACAGGCATGAGAAGAGAGGCTCTGGCCCACGGTCACAGAGCCAGAACTGGAGCCCATTCAGCACAGCATTCAAGGTCTCAAAGATGTAGTGACCACAGTGGGGCCAGAGCCACGTGGGTCTACAGGGCCTCTGCCCTATTTCTCACAGATCAAATGTTGGCTGAGTGGATGACAAGGGTGAGCAACTCCTCCTGGTTTGCCCAGGACTTTTCCAGTCCCAGAATCAAAGACCCTGTTGGGCAAACTGGGATGGTTGGTCATGAAATTGAGCAGGACCAGTGGTGCCTTCCCAGGACAAACCTCCCCTGTCCCCTGCATCTTGCTTATAGAAAGGCATTCCCCAAGTTCCAGAGAACAAATGTAATGAGTTAATAATTAGAGGAACACAAAGAAAAGCAGTCAAACAAAGCAAAATAATAGCTTAGCCATAAAACAAAGTCAAGGACACTTCGTTCCTCCTCAAGGGCTATAGATAACATCCTAACACATATCCTTGAGTTGTTTTGCAGAAACTAAGACTCACCCCCAGCCCCTTGCCAGGTAGAGGAAGTTAACTGCATGATGACCACCAGAACGCAGACCCAAGACTGGTTGGAACTAGAAAATTGATGATTGCGATTCCCGAAATAACACCATGTCACCTCTCCACCAATCAGTCAGAAGAACGTCCACGAGCTGATCAACATACCCCGCGACCCTCACCCTTCGTGTGCCTGTGGAAACCCTGGCCTGAAAGCCATCAGGCAGTTTGGCTCTTTTGTGTGTGAGCTGCCACTTCTCCTTGCTTGGCACCCTGCAACTCAGGCTGTATTTTCCTTCACCACAACCTGATGTCAGTCGATTGGCTTCACTGCTTGTCGGACGAGCAGACCCAAGTTCAGTTCAGCAACAGTGACCAAGACCCCCTGGCTTCAGAATGGGGCCTATTTCCTTTCAGAGGGCCCCTGAGAACACTCAGCAGAGGCACACTCAGCTCCTGCTTTGCACCCGACACTCGCTCTGCTGTTGCCAAGGAGACCTACCCATGCTGGAGGTAGAGGTGCTAGAAAGAAGGCAGGTGTGACTGAGTCAGTGGTGCGTGGAGAGGCTGAGGAGGGAGGGAGGTGAGAAGCTGCAGAGACCTGCTCTTATATTTCCTTCTTGGGCTCAGCTTCCGTGAGCCAGTGCCCCTGACTGCACAGCTCTTTCAGGCACCCACCTCCTGCTGTGACCCTTGGGCCCAGCTTATGGCTGGTGGGGGAACACATGGATGTGACCAGCCTCTGACACTTGGGCTCCTTCCTGGAGGACACGTAGCGCTTCTTGTGGCACAGTGGCATTTTCACCCTCTGGTCTGATGCCCTGCAGCAGGCTACCCTGCAACACCTGCGTTAGGCCCTCACCCACTGGCCCACCTATGGCTCCAGCTCCCAGCATTACCTGGCCAGGGCCAAAACTAGCTCTCCCACTCTCCCAAGAAAGTGACCCAGGGTTTGTCTGATGTTCCAGGACCAATACAGCGTCTGCACACACTCGGTGGAGTGCTGCTTCTTGCAGAGGTGAGGCCTGCTGGGCGGGGGAAAGGGCAAGGAGAATGTAATGCTGGGAAGGAAGGAGTAGCCATGTTCCGTCTGCAATGAGAAGCATAGAGACAGAGAGGGGGATGAGCAGAGGCCACTTGGGAGGTCTCAAAGGAGCCTTCCTGGAATAGGATTGACCCCGCAGTGCTAGCTTAGTAAGAGGGGAGTCAGTGATGTGGTTGGAGATACAGATGGAGAATTCTGCTGAGAGAGCATTTACTATGTTGTTTGAATAATCTTTCTATACTTTCTAAACTTTTAACATGAGTAAGTATTGCTTTTATAGTCAGAGGGAAACATTAAACAAAATCAAAGCTATGAGCTCATGCATACCCAGTGCCTCTTGCACAAAGTTTTTTCTGGCTCCTAGAGGGACAGTGGAAGAACCCCAGTGACCTCAGTGGCTTGGTGGCCACCAACCAGGACTGCTGTCCCCAGCAGAAGGGCCCGGACTGGTTGGAGACCATGAACTTCCTGACGACAGGTCTGCAGGGAGACCGGTTCAGTGCCACGGATGCCCATCTGAAGGTCTTCTTCAGTGGCCAGGAGCAGAGAACCATCACAGTGTGAAAAGATAACAACCCCGGGTGGTCAACACGGCTAGACTTTGGGGACGTGCTCCTGGCCACAGGGTGGAGGGAACCTGAGGCTGCAGGACTCTGGCTGGGACAACGACTGCCTTGGCTCTTGTGACCCCAAACTTACTGCCCAGAAGTCAGAGGTCAAAGACTCCTGTTCTCTCAGTGAAGGGTCTCTGGAGTTTGTACGTGAGGTTCCTGGTACCCCACACTCGAGAGGAGTGGGTGCCTGCACTCCGGCCCTCAGAAAGTCTCGGGGGAGCTCCCAGGAACCGTGGTGGGGTTTATGGGGAGGGTTCATCCCACGCAACCCAAAGGCTGGGCCTGCTGCCTTCCCCAAGAGCAACCAGAGATGCCTGGTTCCCAGGAAACTCTACTGAGGTCCTCTGCCCAGGAAAGAGAGGGCTAGGAGGCAGCTGACGGGGCAGATCAAGAGCTGCTGGGAGGGGGTGGGATGGGGGTGTGACCTCCCTTGCTTTTTATTCCCAGGTGCTCTGTGAAGGTGCCCTGGCTGTGCAATGAATTCATGTATCATACAACCCTTAGCTGGCCCCTCCAATGCTCTACCAGGTGCTGAGATCCATGCTGCTGGGCTCTGAGAATGAGAACAGCCTGCTGTTAAGTACATGGACCCTGTAATGTGGGCTCTGGGTGGCTCTCGGGCTCTACCTATCCTGCTCAGAGCCCCTTGCTGCACAGGGAGTGAAGGGGCTACAATGAACTTGACTTTGCTCTAGTCCCAAATCTCCTCAGACCACCTAGGGGCCTTGTTTCCATCCTCTTTATCCTGGAATGAGAACCAAACAGGGCTGTCCTAGCCTCCTCCTCACCCCACTCAGTCCTAATCACCTGCCCAGGTGGTCAATTCATGGAAAAGTTTCAGATACCTCTGAAATCAGTAGAAGCTGCTCTGAGATTCCAAGGAACAAACACGCCTGTCATGAGTGTATTTCTTTTGATGGAAATTCTTTTCGAGGAGAAGAAAGAGATGTACCAATCACTGGGCTGCTAACACTCAAAAAAACCATTTTATAATTCTCCAGAGGGCCTTATGCTGCAGCAAAGACCACTTGCAAACTGACCCTGGGTGTGAAGCCTGTGGATTCTGCTGGCCACCTCTATGGGGGCTCCTAGCTTCCTGTCCCTCAGATGTCCTCTGCTTGCTGCCCCTGTTGTGTGTTGCCCACCCTGGGTGGCGCTGGAGACAACCACACTTCCCAGCCCACCCCCAGGGGCCAGGCTCTGAAGCCTCCTGTGGGTCTCAGTCAGAGGGAAGACGACTCCATCCCTCACTGCACACCTCAGACCCGCAGGCCTGATCCCAAGGCCCCTCAGAATCTGATCCATTCTCTTCCTCTTTTCCAAAGGCTCATTTTAAAGCGGATTCTCTTTTTAACCAAAGCTCCATCTTTAAGCCAAAGACAAATTCAATCTTTTAGTTCTTTCCCAAACCAAAAGAAGAACAAAAACAGTAAAAGATCTGCCAGTCAGAATGGCCATCATCAAAAAGTCTGGAAATAATAAGTACTGGAAAGGGTGTGGAGAAAAGGGAACCCTCCTACGCTGTTGGTGGGAATGTAAATTGGTGCAGTCGCTATGGAAAACAGCACGGAGGTTCCCTTAAAAACTAAAACTAGAGTTAGCATACGATCCTGCAATCCCACTCCTGGGCATATATCCGGAAAATATGGAAACTCTAATTCAAAAAGATACAAGCACGCCAGGGTTCATTGCAGCACTATTTTATAATAGCCAAGATATGGAAGCAGCCTAAATGTCCATCAACAGAGGAGTGGATAAAGAAAGGTGGTATATATTAATATATACAGTGGAGTATTACTCACCCATAAGAAAGACTCTAATAATGCCATTTACAGCAACATGGATGGACCTACAGATGATCCAACTAAGAGAAGAGAAATATGATACCACTTACATGCGGAATCTAAAGAAGAATGATACAAGGGAACTTATTTACAAAACAGAAAAGAACTCACAGACACAGAAAACAGACTTATGGTTACCAAAGGGGAGAGGGGCAGTGGGGACATAAATTAGGAGTTGGGGATTAACATATACACACTTGCTTGCTTGCTAAGTCACTTCAGTCGTGTCCGACTCTGTGCGACCCCACAGACGTCAGCCCACCAGGCTCCCCCGTCCCTGGGATTCTCCAGGCAAGAACACTGGAGTGGGTTGCCATTTCCTTCTCTAATGCATGAAAGTGAAAGGTGAAAGTGAAGTCGCTCAGTCGTGTCTGACTCTTAGGGACCCCATGGACTGTAGCCTACCAGGCTCCTCCGTCCGTGGGATTTTCCAGGCAAGAGTACTGGAGTGGGGTGCCATCACCTTCTCCACACTACTATTTATAAAATAGATACATGACAAGGACCTCCTCTATTGTACAGGGAACTAAGTTCAATATCTTATAATATAAAGGAATCTGAAATATATATACATATACTAAATCACTTTGCTGTGTACCTGAAACACTGTAAATCAACTATTCCTCAGTTAAAAGAAATCTGCTAGTAAACCTAAAATAGCATTTTCCTCGTTCCTTGACAATAAGCTTTCAAACATAGCAGGGTCTACCCCTAGAACTCTCTTTGCGTTGAGAAGCACAGCCTCTCAGAAAGCTAGAATCTCAATATGAACTGGTCTTGGAACTGAGGATGACTCATGTCTTGTCTCCCCCAGGGCACACTCTCCATCAGCTGCTTGCCTCTCCCCAGGGGTGGGAGGTCACTACCTCTAAAGGATGCTCATTTCATAACAGGATGATTCCGACTTGTTAACACAGTCGTTTCTCACCTTAACCTCAAGAGTGCCCGGCTCCCTAATGGTCTCATCTTTTCTCCAGGCACCCAGACACCCCCTTCCCTCAGCATCACTGGACAGCGGTAAGAACCTCTGACGTTTGCTCACCGGCCTGTGTTCATGCATAGTGTGCTGCTCCCTGGAGCACTAGATCAGCTCTAGCTCCTTGGGCCTCACAATAGCCCTGGCAGTAGACATGGATGGCTTGAGATGAAGAGGTGACACTTTCCCATCACCTCCAGGATATGCATACATGAGTGCACCAGCCTGGAAGCTGGGCCTCCCCATTCCTCAATCAGGGCTACCTTCATCACATTGGATCCCCTCCCAGGAAGCTCTGAGGTCAGATGTTCTGTGTCAGTCCAGCTCTGCTTTCTGCTGGCTGAGGGACCTCAGAGTCTTATTTTCCTCATCTGCAAAATGAAAAGCAGGACAAGAAAACATGGGGTAAGAGGATGAGCGACCATTTGGGCAAGGATTACTCTCCTCCCTGGTATTTCACCCCAACTGGTGGTGCATACTGTGGATAGTGAGGGATTAAAGATCAAGTTAAAAAATATTGTTTTGAGCATCTATTGGGGCAGACACTGTGTTAAGCCCTGCGGTGCAGGACTGGCTGCCCACAGCCCTGCACAGAAGCCATCTGGTGGTCAAGTGCAGTTCAGGACTGAGCCCACCCAGTCTGGGTTCAGACCCAGCTCTCCTGCTTCCTATGTGACCTTATGTAAAGACTAAATGAGATAATGCACATTAAGAGCTTAACACAGTGTCTGCCCCAACAGATGCTCAAACAATATTTTTTAACTCGATCTTTAATCCCCCACTATCCACAGTACGCACCCTCCCTCACCGCCAGCTCCTCCGCCTCCATGATTCCATCCGATCTGCCTCCAGACGCCTAGCTCCTATTTGGGGCCCTCCCAAGTTGGATGTTTATCCCTTAGGCGGTAGAGGGCATGGAAGGTGGTTGGAAAGGGGAGCAATCTATTCACCAGGAGTGGATCTGAGCACATGAGGGGCTGTGCAATAAGCCACAGGCAAGGTTAGGAGGCCTGATTCTATTGTCTTTAGGTCTAGGAAAGGGGATGCAAACCTGAGAAGTAGATGAGTGACTGTATATTGTTGTTGACGGATTGGAGGGGTGAAAGGAGGAGCAAATAAAGATGATGCCATTGGTTCTTGCCTTGGGGATTGGAAGCGGGTGGCAGTCATCCCCTGAAATGAGGACGACAAGTTCAGAAGGGAAAGGGAAGAGGTGGTTGGGACAAAGGTTTGAGGTTTCTGGAACTCAGTCAAGGGAACCCATCCCAGCTTCCTGGGCTGTGGAGAAATGTGAGGCTCATCAGCCTCTGAAGGCAACAGAAGCCACAGGAGAGGGTAAGCTGACTCCACTGCCAGTGCACGCAGTCAGAAGAGAAGCTTGGTGATGGAATTAAAGCACTCCTAGTAACTGGAGGTCTTGCTCTTTGAGAATGCCCTTCATAAGGTTCTTAGGTGTAGCACAAGGATAGACATATATCAATGAAATAAAATTGAGGACCCAAAAATAAAGGCATGCTTTTTTTTTTTTTTGGCCATGCTGTGTGACTTGTGGGATCTTAGTTCCCCAAACCAGGGATCAAACCTGCACCCTTGGCAGTGAAAGTGCAGAGTCTTAACCAATAGGCCACCAGGGAAATCTCTAAACACATGCTTTTATAGTCAACTGATTTTCAACAAGTGTGCCAAGATCAACCAATAGGGGAAAATTAGTCTTTTCAACAAATGGTCTGGAACAACTAGCTGTGTGTGTGTGTGTGTGTGTGTGTGTTAAGTCATGTCCGACTCTTTGCGACCCTATGGACTGTTGCCTACCAGGCTCCACTGTCCATGGGAACTCTCCGGGTGAGAATACTGGAATTAGGTTGCCATTTGTCCTCCAGGGGATCTACCCTACCCAGGGATCGAATCCAGCTCCTGCCTTGCAGGTGGATTCTTTACCATTGAGCCAACAAGGAAGCCTCAACTAGCTATACATATGGGGGGAAAATGAAGTTGAACCTTTACTTCACATCATTTATAAAGTTAACTCAAAATGGATCAAAGGATGTTAACTTAATCATTTATTTGAAATGTGGTGATCATTTCACAACATAAGCAAGTCAAGTCATTATGCTGTACATACACCTTAAATTTACACAGTATCTCAATAAAATTGAAAGGGAAAAATAATAGTAAGCAGGAACTCTCTTCATTCCACCATTACATCATTCAGAGTGTATGCTTTAGGATTAGATTTTTCATATCCATACTCTTTTTCATGGTAATGTTTATCATTGATAGCAATCATGTTTTCTAATAGTGGAGATTTTCTTAGGATATTTAGCAAGATCAATTTATCACCTGAAAAAAAGTGGATCAAAGACTTAAAGGCAAAATCTGATATCACAAAATTTGTAGAATAAAATACAACTGTAAGTCCTCATGGATTAGGCAATCCTGCCTTGTACTGGGCAACTGTTTCTTAAACTTGACACCAAAAACATAAGCAACAAAAGAAAAAAATAAATTGAACTTTATCAAAGTTAAAAACGTTTGTGCTTCAAAGAATACTATCAAGAAAGTGAAAAGGACAACCCATAGCGTGGGAGTGAAGTTTTGCAAATCACAGATCTGAAGAGAGTCTAGTATCCAGAATATATCAAAGAAATTTACAACTAAACGGTAAGACAAATAACGCCACTTCACACGCACTAGGATGGCTATAATCAAAACAACAGATAACAAGTGTTGAGTAGGTTGTAGAGAAACTGGAACCCTCATACACTGTTGGTGGGGATGTAAAATGGAGCAGCTGCTTTGGAAAAATAGTTTGGTGATTTCTCAAAAAGTTAAACCTAGAGTTACAATATGACCCAGCAGATCCACTCCTAGGTATATGTCCCAAAGAAATGAAAAAGTACATCCACACAAAAATTTGTACATGAACGCTCATAGCCCCATTGTTCATGATAGTCACAAAGTGGAAACAATCTATCACGTGATAATTAGACAATCAAAATGTGGTACCTGTAACTATACAATGGAATGTTATTCAGACATGAAAAATATAGAACACTGGTAAATGTTACAACATGGATAAAGTTTGAAGGCTCATGCTAAGTGAAAGCATCCAGCCACACAAGACCACATATATACATCATATGATTACATTTATAAGGAATTTCTAGAATAGGCAAATCCACAGAGAGAGAAAGTAGATTAGTTGTTGCCAGGGACTGGCACTGGGAGGGGAGGAGAAATTGGAGAGTCACTGCTAATGGATATGGGTTTCTTTTCAAGGATAATGAAAGTGTTCTGGAACTGATCACAGTAATGGCTGTACCACACTGCGCGTGTACTTAATGCCACTAAATTTTATACTTTAAAAGGGTGACTTTCGTGGAACACACATCCTAATTATACAAAGGAAAAACACTTATTTTCTAGGTATGAGCTTATTCCAGTTTTTTATTTCTCTCCATGTTAGCTTTAGTAAGCTACAGTTTTAAGAAAAGTATTAATTATCTACATTGTCAAATTCATGGGCATGAAATTGTCCCTAATATCATCTTATGATCTTTTTTATGTTCACAGGCCCTGTAATGATATCACCTTTTTCATTCCTGATCTTGTCAATTTGTGCCTTCTCTTTCTCTCTTTTTCTATATCTCTTGCTAAAGGTTAATGATTTTTATTTGTCATTTTAAAAAAACACAACTATACTTATGGATTTTTCTTTATAGCATATTTGCTTTCTAGTTCATTAATTTCCTCTCTTTATTATTTCCTTTCTACACTGGATTTAATCTTCTACCCTTTTATACATCTTGGAATAGATACCTTAATTATTGATAATAAATCTTCCTCCTTATCTGATACACGCATTTATGACTGCAAATTTCCCTCTAAGCATGCCTTTCATCATATCCCACATACTTTAGCATGTTATATTTTTATTATCATTCTGTTTAAAGTATTGTCTAATTTATTCTTTGTCTTAGGGTCTATTTGCTGATTTCCAAACATCTTGGGATTTTCTTTTGTTGCTGTTGTTCTTATTATTGATTCCTAGCTAAAACCATTAGATAACTATAATCCCTGTAAAATTTCAATCCATTGAAATTGATTCCGTTTCTGAGACTTACTTTACGGCCCAACAGATAGGTGATTTAGAGGAATGTTCAGTGTGCACTTAAAGAAGATGTATTTCTTCGGTACATGAGTGCACTGTTCTATGGATATTAATTGGATCAAGCTTACCAATTGTGCTTTTCAAATCTTTTCTATCTTTACTGATTTTATTGTTGCCTATTTGTTTAATTAGTTACAGAGAGAAGTAAATTAAAGTCTTTCACTGAGATTGTGTATTAACTCTGTCCCTTTTTCTATTTCTTTGCTTGGATTTTCCTCAGGTTCTCTTTTATACACAGGTTGGATCTTCTCTTCCATATCTATCATTTTCTCTCATATCCTTTTTTTCCCCCATTTTCCAGTTTATTTTTATTTCTTTTTAATTTTCCTCCTTTTTATCTTCTATTTCTCTTATTATATTATTTGCGTTATTTACTCCCTCCTGTATTCACATGCTTTCATTTCTGAGACGGTTTTTCTTTTTAAAGGAGAAAAACACTTCTTCCTTACTGAATTCTACATGAACTCTTTCTAAGTCTTTCTTTGTCCCATCATCTCATCTATGAATTTTTATTATCCTGTGTTATGCTTTCATTTCATACCTTTAGTCATTTAAAATTTTTTTAACTTATTTTGAAATATTAAATTAAAATTTTCATTTGTTTTATAGGCACGCTTTTCTAGAGAACTTCATTGTCTGCTGGCCTGTTATTATGCCCATCAGTTCCTTTTCTTACAAGAACCCTGAGTTTCTCCCTTCAGCTCTTTGCTGTTGCCCATGTTTAAGTGGGGTAGATTTCCCTGTACTCCTGAATGGGAAGAATGGGCAGATTTCTTGGCCAAGATTCATGATTCTAGGGCTCCCCCTTCTGTTGTACTGGAAAATATCTTTAAAACATGACAGGAATTTAAGAATTGCTTCCTGTTGTTCAGTCGCTCAGTCGTGTCCGACTCTGCCATCCCATGGACTGCAGCGCACCAGGCTTCCCTGTCCTTCACTATCTACTGGAGTTTGCTCAAACTCATGTCCATCGAGTCAGCGATGTCATCCAGTCATCTCATCCCCTGTCACCTGCTTCTGCCTTCAATCTTTCCCAGCATCAGGGTCTTTTCCAGTGTTGGCTCTTCACATCAGGTGGCCAAAGTACTTGACTCTTCACTGTCCCATTTGGTTCAGATTCCACTCCTAACCATTTCTCTTCAGTGTAAGGCTTTGTCTTAAAAGAGGTATTTGGCTGGCAAGTTTCAGCATTTGATGGGGATATTTCATGTGGTATTAGGAAGATTAATTTACATCATAATTTTAAAGCACTTCTCAAGGTGCCTGGCAGATAGTGAGTATTAAATGTGTGATATTTATAATATTTATAATCATTAATAACTACCTCTTTCCCCTACACACTAGGCCTCCTCATAAACACAAGCTATTTCCTTGATGTGAGTCTCTTTTCTGCCATTGCTCCTGCTATTCCACTCCCTGAAAACCTCTGCACAATGTCTGCCACCTGCCAACCCTTCAAGAGCACCCTAGTCTGGTGACATCAGTGGGATAACGGAATCTAAAGCCACCACTCTGGACTATTCTAGCTGCTCATTTCTAAGCCATACATCCAAAACCCTCTTTAAGATTTTATGCCAACAACCCACCTTTTGTTTAGATCTTTTACTCTGTGCCAAGCCCTTTACATACGTTACCTTTTATTTTTTATTTTTTTAAATTTAAATTTATATGGAATTTAGAAAGATGGTAACGATAACCCTGTATGCGAGACAGCAAAAGAGACACAGCTGCATACGTTACCTTTTAATCTCCACAGCAATACTCTGAGTTACAGACACAGCTGAGTAGGAACAATCATTGGCCTTATTTTACATATGAGGACGCTGAGGCTAAAAGAGATTACTTATCCAAGGCTGATTGTCAATTGGGATTGAGCAGTGGTTTTGACCAGGCAGTGAACAAGACTATAAAGTCAAGGAGGGTGCTAAAACTTCTCTGGACTATAGTCTCCATTAAAGACAGAGTCTTATCTTGTATGGATCTATTACTGCCAGCACCTAGTTTATAGTAGGTGTTCAGTAAAGACTTCATCGTTGAGTTACAATAGATGACTGTGCACAGTACAGAGTTTTAAGATGAAATTTTTCTAGCTGAAAGGCACATGGAAAAGTCTCAGACACTGCTCAATTTCTTCCATAGAGCCATTAGTCAGACTCTTACTCAGAAATTCTTTTTTTTTTTTTTCCATTCAGGTTTAAGCTCAGTGAGACGTGTATATTTTCACAAGCCCTTGGCCACTAGTAATCCACTGCAAAACTCCCGATACGGCCAGGCATAGCCCTCAAGACATTCACGAAACCCACACTGGTTTTCTAAACTCTATAGTCTGAGGCCACCATTCTCACAAAGAAATCCCAGACCTTCTGTTCTTTAATAGAAATCTCAGAAAATTGGGAGCTCACTGATGAGTTAGAAATTCATTTTTTCCAGACATTGGAATTTCATTTGGATGCGGACTTACCAGGCAGCTGTATGTGAGCTGGGCTCCTAAGAAAGACTTGGTTTTGAGCCAAAAAACCTGGGTTTGGTCCCTGCTCTGCCAATTGTTGGCTGTGTAATGGTGGGCAAGTACTACTTGTTGGGTTTCAGTTTTTCACTTAATAAAATAATTAGGAATAACAAGATTCTGCTTATGTCACAACACTGTTAGATATAGATTCAATAATGTATGTGACAGTCTTTGTAAACGTAAAATCCATGCTATACGATCAAAAGGGTGAGCCCTGGGAGCCAACTGGGAAGGCTGGGCTGCCATGTCTGCTGGCTGACCCACCAGGCTTCCCAAGGCTGCCATGTTTAAACAGCCATGATGGAACCACCGAAGCAGCTGAGTGAGCCAAACAGGCACCTAATGAAATTGAAGAGCGGTGCAGAGAAACAAGAGGAGATGAAAGAGGTGCAGAGTCTCAAAGAGAAATACAGAAGGGACAGGAGAGAGGAAGAGCCTGACGTCTTCATAGTTTCAACATTCTGAGACACTGCCACAGTAACATATCCTTAGAGCAACCTTCATTATCTCCAATGATTTTTTTTAAGGGACTTCCCTAGCAGTCCAGTGTTTAAGACTGCACTTCCAATGCAGGGGGTGGGGATTCAATCTCTGGTAAGGGAACTAAGATCCCACATGCCACATGGTAGAGCCAAAAAATAAAAAAATAAATTAAAAAAGAATTTTTAAAGGAGATTCTACTTTTTACTACTCATTTGTGTGATATACACGTTAGCATTCCAGATTTTATTAACATTGTTTTATTAATACAGATTTATCAGTAGAGATTAGTGTGGTGGGGTGAACCTCAAACAAGAGTATTACAAATGCCCTCTTAGTGCTATCCAAGTTGGGCTGACTTCACATGAAAATGTCAGCATCCACCATGCTTATATCTCTTTGTTAAAATAGGAAAGAATTTCCCATTAATTTAATAGTACGTGAATTAGCTAGTGGTTGCTATACCAATAAGCATAATCTTTTTAATCTTTTGGAATAAAATAGAATAGCCTAGCACATGGTAGGTGCTATTTTATTTGAATAATATGAACATTTGAATAAATACTTATTAAATGAGTATTTGTGAGATCAAATATTATAGAATAATTATCCTTAAAATTTCCCTTGCTGCAAAACACCACAAAGGCCAGAGTAAATATAGTAACATGTATCAGAAAACACAGATGAAATTGAAAATAAGTAAGAAAAGTCCCAAGATGCCAAAAACCAAAGAAGTAATAATTAGGGGGAAAACTCCAGTGTTCTTGCCTGGAGAATCCCAGGGACAGTGGAGCCTGGTGGGCTGCCGTCTATGGGGTCGCACAGAGTTGGACACGACTGAAGCAACTTAGCAGCAGCAGCAGGCAGACCAGCAGCGGATGCCCTGAGGGTATGTGTCTGTCCAGGAAAACCAGAGCTTAAGTTACAATGACCAGAGCTGTAAAAGGCAACCATGTCTTGGGGAGGGGTGTGGAGGTAGAGAAGCTGAAATCATCTCACATAAGACCTAAATAAATGCTCAAAGAGCTAATAATGTAAATCAAAGTGTAGACTAGAAAAAGGAATTTATTTACTGGGAAAGGGAGCCAAGAAAGACAATTGTTTGTTTCACTCTCAAATCTGAGTGGAAAAACACAATCTCTCCTAAAACATCATAACCACAGACCTACTCTCCCTTCATTAGAGGTTCACATTTATGCCACATGTATGGATTAGAATATGCCAAGCCAAAAAATAAATACAAATAGTTGGGTTGGTCAAACTGAGAAGTGCCTCACAAAACCAAATGCAAACCTAATTTGGAGGAATTTTTCAACCCAGGTGAAGACAGTCATGCATAAGCCCACAATCTCAATGTACAAACAAAACGCTCAAAGATACAAGCCACTAAGAGGGGAGATTGAATTGACATAACAACACAATGCAGTTGATGCACCAAGGGTGCCAGGTATTGGCATGACTTGACATAAAATTCTAAATGAGTATGTGTTAATGTTTTCAAAATTTTTTAAAGGAATGGAAAACATTATCACAAAAGCTGGAACAGAATGAAACAGAGAGTTTATAAGTAAAAAATAAATTACTGAAAGTGAAAAATGAGGGACCTGGCAGTCCAGTTGTTAAGACTCCATACTTCTACTGAAGGGGAAACAGGTTCAATTCCTGGTCATGGAACTAAGATCCCACATGCCATGTGACATGGCCAAAAAAAAAAAAAAGAAAGTAAAAATGAACTAAACAAAAATCGGGAAGTTTGACCACATATTCTACAGATAAGAGTAAGGAAAACAGGCCTACACATGCATTGCTGTAAGAACAAAAATTGATGTCAAACTTATGGAGGGTATATATAAATATACATATATATGTATGTGTATATATTGTTGTTCAGTCATTCAGTCTTTAAGACCCCATGGACGGCAGCCATGTGTGTGTGTGTGTATATATATACTGTATATGTAAATGCTTAATATATATATATGTATATGTATACACATGTGTGTATGTAAACATAAATTGAACATGTATAAGGTTCTGATCTAACAATTCAACCTCTGGAAATTTATACACAGATATACCTACAAATATGCAAAATGAGATATGTACAAGATTATTCACTCCAGCATTGTTTGTAAGAGCAAAAGACTATAAACAACTCAAATGTCCATCAACAGGAGGCTGGCCAAATTATGGTTCATCTACATAATAAAATACTATGCAAGTGTTTAAAAAATAAAAGAATGAGGAAACTCTCTATATGCTGATATGTAAATATCTTCAAAGAATATTATTTAATAACAAAATCAAACTGCAAAGCAATATGTATAACATGTTTTCTTTTGTGTGAGGAGAGAAAATAAAAAGTTTTACGAGTATTTGCTTATATTAGTGTGGAAAAAAATCTGAGAAGATACCAAAAAAACTCAAAAAAGAAAAAGAAAAAGAAAAAAGTGGCACCTGTGAACATAAATTAGAGGGTTAGGCAGGCGGGGAAAGGATCAGGAAGTTTATTCACTGTATATCTTTTTATTGCTTTGATTTTTGCATCATGGTGAATGTATTACCTAGGCTAAAATCTCAGTTCTAGATTTCCCCACAGGCAGTGGGGACTTTTCACGGATTTTAGATAGTAGCTGATATTTTCTATGTTATACCTGGTATTATGTTATGTGTTTTTCATGTGTTATTTGGTCCCTAAAATAACTCTGTGAGCTATGTGCTACTGTTACCCCATTTTTAAGATGAGGAAACTAAAACTGACTTTACTCCAATAATATTTTTTTTAATTTTTGAAATAAATAAATTTCACTTTTAAAATGTTAATTTAAGCAAGTCATAATAATAGGAAAAAGTAAAATGTTTACTGAAGAAAAAATGTATATTCATATCTAAATTTTGCTCTTGTAGGTTTTTTCCTTTTCTTTTTTTTTCAGATCTCCACATCTCTCCAAACTAGAATTCTTCCTCACCTGCCACAGTCTCTAGCAGTTTTGTTGATGTGACTGTAACAGGCTTCTAATCCTTAAACATATCTCACAACCCAGTAGTCTTTTTACTCAAAAGTATAGATTATACCCTAAGACGTTGGTATTTAATGATGAAATATCATTAATACATCAAGTTTATCTTTTAAAAAAATGAGGAAACTAAAAAGTTTGAAGAAATTAATTCACTTGCTAAAGATGAGTCACAGAGCTGGGATCTGAGCTCCAAACCAACTCTAAACCCCATACATTTTATCAGTTCAGTATACCTGTGGTCTTTTAAGAAAATGTGAGACTTGTCCAAATTGCCTTCTGAAAAATAAAAAGAGAAAAACACAATAAAAATAAATAAATTTAGCCATACCTCAAAACAAAACCTTGATGGATGAATTAAATAGCAAATTCGACAAAGCTAAAGTAAGAATCAGTGAACTGAAACAAAGAACTGGAGAAAAATAATGAGAACACAGTACAGAGGGACGAACAGTAGACAATAAGAAAGAGTATAACAGATCAGGAAGAGAGAAGGAAAAGGCCTATTCTGTTGCTAATTGGCATTCCAAACGTCAAAAATAGAGACAATGAGGGAGATGGGATACATGGGATAACAGCCAAGATGATTTTTAGAATGATGAAAGATGTGAATCCTCAGGTGCAGGAAGAATAAATCCAAAACAAGATCAATTAAAACCAATTCATATCTGGATACACACTTTGCTGTACAATTTCAGAAAATCAAAAATGAAAAGCTCTTAAAAACAGTCCCTCCTCTGCACACAAAAAAGAAAATTCTCTATAAAAGGAAGACAAACTACAGCCACAATGGAAGCCAGAAACAGTGAAAAAAAAAAAAAAAAACTTCAAAGAGCTGAGACATGCCAACCAGCAATAACTTCAAAGCATCAGTCAGCTGAAATCATGATGCAAAGACAAGGGTGAAACAAAGACATTTTGGGTAAACAGAAACTGAGAGTGTGTACCACCGGAGACACCCATTGAAAACCCTTCTAACGGGCACACTTTAAGAAAAAGCAGAATTATCCTCAAAGGAAGCCCAGAGAATAATGAGCAAAGAAACTGGTAAATGTGTAGGGAAATATAAACAAACTTTGAGTGTATTAATAGTGATTAATTTAGTAGAGAAAAAGTAAGCTAGAACTAAAATACTGGAAAAAAAATAACCCTCAGAATGAGAGAGGGTGATTTTAGGTAATAGTATACTGCTGCTGCTGCTAAGTTGCTTCAGTCGTGTCCGACTCTGTGCGACCCCATAGACGGCAGCCCACCAGGCTCCCCCGTCCCTGGGATTCTCCAGGCAAGAACACTGGAGTGGGTTGCCATTTCCTTCTCCAATGCATGAAAGTGAAAAGTGAAAGTGAAGTCGCTCAGTTGTGTCCGACCCTAGCGACCCCATGGACTGCAGCCTACCAGGCTCCTCCATCCATGGGATTTTCCAGGCAAGAGTACTGGAGTGGGGTGCCATTGCCTTCTCCAATAGTATACTAAGTATCCCTAGAAAGATACTTACAAGGAATGGATGTTATTAGCATTTTTATGGGTAACCACAAAAAATCAGAAAGATTTTAAGAGCTAAACCATTAGAGAAAAAAAAAGAATGTACTTTTTCTTTCAAAATTTAGTCAATCTAAAAGAATTGGTTGGCAGGAAAGGAGTGGGGAAAGGGAAGCACAGAAAAAACAGTACAAGGAAAAAAATTATAACCCACGATGGTAGAAATCAACTCTTAACAATAATCACAATAAATGTAAATGGACTTAATGCAGCTATGTAGTTACTCAAATTGGATGACAAAACAAAATCTAATTATGTTTAGCAGAGACCCACTTAAAACATAGGAACACAGGGAGTTTGAAAGTGAAGAGAGAGGATCTCAGTGTGTGAGTTCGTGGTCGTTTCGGTTGTGTCACACTCTTTGTGACCCCATGAACGTAGCCCGCCAGGTTTCTCTGTCCACAGGATTCACCAGGCGAGAATACTGGAGTGGGTTGACTTTCCCTCCTCCAGGAGATCTTCCCAACCCAGGGATCGGATCCACGTCTTCTATATCTCCTGCATTGCAGGTGGATTCTTTATCACTGAGCCAGCAGGGAAACCCAATCTCCATAGTGAATACTAATCAGAAGAAAGTTGATACAGTTAAAAATGATTAAGAGGGTAAATTTTATGTTACATGTGATCTAGCACAGTTTAAAAATATAGTTTTTTAAAAGTTAGGATAGTTTTATTAATATGAGACAAAATGGATACTGTGGCAAAAACATTATTTGGGATTAAAAGGGCCATTAAACAAAGAATTAAATTCACTGAGATGAAACGACACTACACTTGTTTCATAAAACAGCCTCAAAACACAAAGCTAAAATTGGCAGAACTCTAGATGCAGAGAGAAAGTTACAGACCTTGAACACTGTCTTCACAACGGCAGATTTTAACATGATTCTCTCAGTAATTAGTGTATCAACAAAACCAAAGATTTGAATATAGAACCCTACATCCAAAAATTAGCAAAGAGATATTCTTCTCAAGTACACAGGAACATTTACAAAAACTGCACATTCAGTAGGCCACAGAGAAGATTTCAACAACCATCAAAGAATGGTTGTCATTTAGACAACATGTTTCCGACTACAATGCATCTATGTTAGAAACCCATAAGCAAAAGAAAGCATTTAAAACTCCATTTTCCTGAAAATGCAAAAAGCACACTTAAAAAAAAAAAAACTCATAGGTCAAAGAAAAATCATAAGGAAATTTAGAAAATATGAAAAAACTAGGCAATAATGAAAATATTTCGAAACTTTACAGATGCAGTTAGAAAGATTCATAGAAGCTTAAGTGCTTACATTAAAAAAGAAGAAAGTCTAATCCAGTAATTCCACTTCTGGGTATTTGTTCAAAGAAAACAAAAATACCAACTTGAGAAGTCATCTGCATGCCCATGTGCACTGCAGTATTCTTTACAACAGCCAAGGCACGGAAACAACATTAAGTGTCCACCAATGGATGCATGGATATATGTATATAATTTTATCAGTCCAGTTCAGTCGCTCAGTCGTGTCCGACTCTTTGCGACCCCATGAATCACAGCATGCCAGGCCTCCTTGTCCATCACCAACTCCGGGAGCTTACTCAAACTCATGTCCATCAAGTCGGTGGTGCCACCCAGCCATCTCATCCTCTGTCGTCTCCTTCTCTTCCTGCCCCCAATCCCTCCCAGCATCTTATAATTTTATATACACATATAATTATTCTTTAGCCATAAAGAAGAAGGAAATTTTGCCATTTGCAACAGCATGGATGGATCTTAAGGACATTATGATAAGTGAAATAATCAGAGAACATCAAATACCATATGATCGTATTTATATATGGACTCATTTAAAAAAAAAAAAAGCCAAATTCATATATTCAGAGAATAAATTGGTGGGGTTGGAGGGTCAATGAGATGAGTGAAGGAGGTCAAAAGGTACAAACTTCCAGTTATAAAATAAGTAAGTCATGGGGATATAATCTACAGCATGGTGGCTATAGTTAATTGTACTATACTGTGTTATTTGAAACTTAAAAAAAATAGATCTTTAAAGTTCTCATCACAAGTAAAAAAAGATTTTGTAACTAAGCAGGGTGACGGATGTTAACTAGACTTAATGTAGTAACGATTTCACAATATATACACATCAAATTGTTATGTTGTACCCCTGAAACTAATGTTTACATGTCAATTATACATCAGTTAAAAAAAAGACTGAAAATTAATGAACTAAGGATTCAACTCAAGAAATTAGAAAAAGAACCACAAAAGTTCAAAGAATACAGGAAGAAGGAAGCAAATAAAAAGATAAGAATAAAATGAACAAAATGGAAAATAATGATACAATAAAGAAGATGAATAAAGCCAAGAGCAGATTCTTTGAGAAAAGTAATGAAAATCTTTAACAAAACTGATCTAGAAAAAAGAGAAAAACCATAATAAAAATTACCATCTTTTAAAGGGGTATTGCTACTGATTCAAAAAAAAAAGTTTTAAGAGAAAGAGACAATTGTAAACAACTTCATGTCTACAAGTGTGAAGTTTTACAGACAAGGTGTCCTAAAAAAATGTAACTTGCCAAAACCAATATCAGATTTTTAAAAAAAAGCCAGAAAATCAGATAGAGCTATTGAAGACATGGACCCTACAGTTACAAATCTACAAATCTACCCAACTACAAAGACTGAGCCTTCCACAAACTCTGCCACAGCATGGAGAAAGTGGGAAAAACTCCAATTTATTTAATGAAACTAAAGATGGGGACTCGAGCATAACCATGGATAACTCATTTGAGGAAGAATCCCAAAGTTCCACAAATCTGTAAGGAAAAGAGAATGAAGAATGACGACAAGATGAAGGGAACAATGTCTGGGACTACATTCTGGATCTCTAAAATAAGCACAGTAAGTACAGTCTAAACACTGGATTTGTTAAAGGATCTCTCTTTGATTATGGTTCATGTCTACTGTAGGTATAGTTTATGCAGGTAGATACCATCAGGATCAATATCTTTCTCATGCGTTCTACTAGAGTATCCATGAAGTTTTTCTGTCAAGAGTAAACATTTTGTGACCTTTATATATCTATGTAGATAGATAGATAAATATAAATATATATAAATAAATATATAACTCCATGTGAGAGATGAGATGATAGTCACCAAGTCGTGTCCAACTCTTGCAACCCCATGGACTATAGCCCGCCAGGCTCTTCAGTCCATGGGATTCTCCAGGCAAGAATACTGGAGTGGGTTGCCATTTCCTTCTCAAGGGGATCTTCGCAACCCAGGAATCAAACATGGGTCTCTTGCATTGCAGGCAGATTCTTTACCAACTGAGCCATGAGGGAAGCCCATATAAATTCATATCCACATGCAAAAGAATGTAGTTGGACAATACTCCAAGTAGATCATGGGCCTAAATGTTAGAGTTAACTATAAGACTCTTAGAAGAAAACATGATTAAATCTTCACGACCTTGGTTAAGCAAAGATTTTTAGATACAACATTAAAAGTATAAACAACAAAAAAAAAATAGGTAAGTCGGACTTCATCAAAATTAAAAACATTCATGCTTTGAAAGACACCATCAAGTGAGTGAAAAAACAACTCATAGAATAGGAGAATATATTTGCAAATCACATTCCTGAAAAGGGTCTAGACTCTGAAGTAGATAAAGAACTATCATAAATCAATCATAAAAAGACAAATAACCCAATTCAAAAATGGGCAAAGGACTCAAATAGACATTTCTCCAAAGAAGACACACTGCTGCTGCTAAGTCGCTTCAGTCGTGTCCGACTCTGTGCGACCCCATAGACGGCAGCCCACCAGGCTCCCCCGTCCCTGGGATTCTCCAGGCAAGAACACTGGAGTGGGTTGCCATTTCCTCCTCCAATGCATGAAAGTGAAAAGTGAAAGTGAAGTCGCTAGGTCGTGTCGGACTCCCAGAGACCCCATGGACTTGCAGCCCACCAGGCTCCTCCATCCATGGGATTTTCCAGGCAAGAGTACTGGAGTGGGGAAGAAGACACGCAAGTGACCAATAAACAAATGAAAAGATGCTCAACATCATTAGCCGTTGGAGAAATGCAAATTGAAACCACAATGAGACAACACTTCATACACACAAGAGTGGCTACAGTCAGAAAGTCAGATAATAACAAGGATGTGGAGAAACTGGAACCTCGCATGCTGCTAGTGGGAATGTAAAATGGGGCACATAGGAAAATGGTTCCTAAAGAGTTACTATAGACCCATCAATTCCACTCCTACATGTAGATCCAAGACATATGAAAACATATGCTCACACACAAAAAATTTGTATGCAAATGCTCATAGCAGCATTATTCACAATAGCCAGAAAGTGAAAACAACCAAAACATCCATCAAATGATAAATAGATAAACAAATGTGGTATGTCCACACAACAGAATATTATTCAGCCATAGAAGGCAGGCAGTTTTGATACATTCTACAACTTGGACGAACCTTGGAAATATGTGGAATGATACTACAGATACAAAAAGTCATACCTTGTATGATTCAGTTAAAAGAAAAATCCACAGAGCCAGAAAGTAGATTGGTATCCGGGGAAATGAGCAGTGACGGCTAATAGGTACATGGTTTTTCTGAGGAAGTGATGAAAATGTTCTAAAATTGATGGTGGTGATGGCTGCACAATTCTGTGAATACACTAAAACCCACTGAATTATATACTTTAAATGGGTGCATTGTATGGTATGTGAATTATATTTCAACAAAGTTGTTAACAATAAACCATACAGATGGTTTCTGAAAATTGCAACTTAATGTCTCTCGGGAAAAACTGTGATTAAAACACATTTCAAGTGCGAAGTTTCAGTTGGAGAGGACAGCTGTCATCAGAAGTTGCGAATGTCAATGTCATCACTGCTCTTTCACGGACTGCCCCTCACCAGCATGTCTTGGACATTAGCTACTTTACACACCAGATGAAAACTGCTAAGTGCACATTTCATCATTAGGAGCCTAAGGATCCCTAGAAATTTCAAAGTCCTCTCTTTGATTTTATAGATGAGGAAGCGAACCTAGAAAGGTGTGTAAACTCTACTGCCAAGAGTCACGCAGCAAGCCTACACTAAAGTTGGGATTGGAACCAGTATCCCCTATCACCCCTTTGTCTTCCTACAGATTTTCTACGGGGTTCCACGCTCTTTAAGCTGGTCTTCTGAACACAGGCAAAACTGAACTCCACAGCCTGGATATCTGACCTTGGCTGTGGGCAGGAGCTAGAAGGGGGTCAGGAGGCTGTAAATTCTAAGAGAGAAAGGGGAACATCGTGGGGAGGAGATAGGCCTGGGTTTCAAGAAGAGGGCTTAAGCCCCAGTTCCTGTAAGAGCAGGGGACACAGCAGGGGGCATAAACTCGGAAGAATGAGCCATCCAGTGGTGTCACACGTGGTCTGGGGCCTGTGGCTATTTTTTCCTGTTACTGATGCGGTTGGGGGGTGAACTCAAAAGAACGGTGCCCCACTTAACGAGCTATCTCCACCTCAGACCACTATGATGTTGCCCCCACTCCCAGAAGTTGGTCTGTGAGTCACTCAACCCATGGAAACCTCAGGTAAAGACAGAAGTTGGAGAAGACCCCGGGCCCCTGGTCCCACCCACATCTCTCTCCCCAACGGGGTCACACAGCTGTCCACCCATCCACGCTATGGGTACTATTCCAGACCAGAGCGTGGAGGCTGGAAACCAGCGAGGCCACTGGTTCTCACAGACTGAGGAGCAGGAGATGCTGTCCTGGAACATGTGTTTGGAGTCCAGAACCTGGCCCTGGGGCTGGGCTGCAGGTGTGGGCAGGAAGTGGGCAAAGAGGTCTGAACAAGAATTTATTTTCTCCCCACTGCCCTGGGAGGAAGGAATGGTCACATGCTTTAATACTCACAGAGGGCCAGGCGCTGGTCTGAGCGCTTCACACATAGTAACCCTTCAAATCTTCATAACCCATGGGGTCTACACTAAGAGTAGCCCCATTTTGAGATGAGGAAACTGAGGCACAGAGAGGCTAAAGACGCTGACCAGGCCACACAGCTACTGGGCAACCGAGCTGGCCCAAGCACAGGCAGCCTGGTTCCCAAGCTCCTACTCTATACTGCCTCTTACAGCTCACACATGCGATGCTGCGGGGAGAAGCAGGGAAACTGTTCCTGCTGGCCTGTCATCAACTCCAGAGTTGAATCTCAAAGCTCTCAGACCCCTGTGTTCTTGCTCCACCCGCGGAACCTCACCTGTTTGCCCCGGGTTCCCATGCCCCAGGCAGCGCTGCATGGCAGATGAGCCTCAGGCCCTCACCGCTTGTTTCCTGAGGGCTGTGAGCAAGCCGGATGGGGAGGTGAGGACAGGGTGGGTGCCGGTGGGCGGTGGCGGGAGGTGGGGGGGTGAGAGCACAAGGGACCCGTGACTAGAGCTGGTGGGGGCGGGGCAGGAAGCAGACGTGATGTGAGCTGTGGCCTGGGTGATGAGCTGTGTGGTGAGCCTGTGTGGGGGGCTGCGCCACCATTTCAGGAGCTGTCCGTGGGGAGAGGTGTCTGCATAGGAGCATCTCAGCATGGACTCCAGGTAGGGAGGAAGCAGGGAGCCAGGGAGGCTGGGAGCCCCTGGGTGGGGACAGAGGGGCATAAAAGCCTGTCTGGGGAAGAGCCTGATGGAGCAGGAAGTGCTGTGTCCCTTAAGACAAGAGGCCAGTGTCTAGACTGTGCTCTACTACTGACTCTCTGGGCTGCTTCACGCCCTCCCAGGGCTTCAGTTTTCTGTTATACAAAATGAAGAGGTTAGAGTACATCGTCTTTAAGGCCCCTTCAAATTAAAACTAAAAAGAGTCCAGAAACAGGCTCCCTGGGAGATAATATGATGGGGGTCAGGGTGGAAATGAGTAATAATTTTTTGGCCACATCATGCAACATGTGGGATTTTAGCTCCCCGACCAGGGATCGAACTTGCACCCCCTGCAGTGGAAGCACAGAGCTTTATCTGCCAAACCACCGGGAAGGTCCCCAGAGTCAGTTTTTTAAAGTTATGAACCATGCTGGCTCCCTAAGTGAGATGATCTGAGGGCATTCCAAAGACTCCCCTTCTCCTGTTTACCTCTCTGGGGCCTGCTGTGTTGCCTGGAATTTTGCCACTCCTTTGGGGAAGGCATGGGAGGCTCCAAGCTAGAATGCAGGGTAGGTTCCTGCCCTCCATGATCCCCTGGGCCTCCAACAAGCTGCTGTCCCTGGTAGGTGCGAGAGGGGAGCGGTCTCTGAGGAGCTCAGTTTGGACAGGGATAGAGTGGAGATTCCAGTTCATAAGCAGCCCCAGTGAGGCTCCTGAGCCACTTCCAATTGAGGAAGAACCTTTTAGCTAGTGTTTAGTGACAGGCAGCTCACAGATATGAGCAGAATTCCGCAGAGCCGGGCAGGGAAGGCCAAAGAGGAGACGAGCATCAGGAGGAGAGCAAGCCTCCTGGAGGAGAATGGCTCCTCCCCACACTGGATCTAGGGACACAGGTGCTTGGGCAGCTTTTATCCTAGAATTCAGGCTGATGTTCTTCCATGAGCTCAGAGAGAGGCCCCTAAGGCACAATGGGGAGGAAGATGGTGATGCGCAACCTCATTTCTTCCCCAGTACTGCTAAGAGCTTAAAGGGGGAGGGGGTGGAGTGAGAGAGGTGGAGTGGGTAAAGAAAGCATGGCTTGTTCTTGAATCCAAAATGATCCCTCTCCAGAATCCAGGCTACCCTAGGGTTCCCAAATTCCTCCTCAAATCTTGTCCAACTACTCTCTGCCCCCTCCTCTGCATGCAGAACCCCTCTCCACCAACAGTAGCTGTGGTCCTGGGGACAAAACCATCCATCTGGATTCCTATTCGAAATCCTAGTAAGGTCTCCGCCTGGCTGTGTGACCTTGGGCAAGTCCCTTCCCCTGTCTGGGTCCAGCCATACAATGCAGGGGGTGGACCAGATTTGTAAAGGCCATACCAGCTCTGACGTCCAGTGACTTGAGAGATGTATCTCCATCCCTCTCCACCGCATATGTCCTGATAACCTACAGTTGGAGGAAGGGTTGGCCACCCTCCACACCCCTGCCCACAGCTTCTGGGAGACCAAATGCCCCCTGTCTCCACAGCTCCATGGCTGCCCGAGTGCTCCTCCTTGGCATCCTCCTGCTTCTGCCCACACCTGCCCCTGCCCCCTGCTACACAGCCGCGCGCTCTGAGTGCCAGCGCGCCCTCAAGTTTGTGCCGGGCTCCTGGCTGGCAGGGGAGGGCGTGGATGTGACCAGCCTCCAGCGCTCAGGCTCGTTCCCAGTGGACACACAGCGTTTCCTGCGGCCCGACGGCACTTGCACCCTCTGCCACAATGCCCTGCAGAAGGATGTCCTCCAGCGCCTGCCCCTGGCAATCACCGACTGGCGTGCCCACGGAGCGGGCTGCAAGCGCAGGGTGGTCAAGCTAGAGGGCCGCTCCACCGAGGATGTGGCTGGGGAGGCGGCCAACAGGATCCGCAACGACTGGCAGGTGGGGCTGGACGTGTCTCCCAAGCCAAATGCTAATGTCCGTGTGACAGTGGCGGGCTCCCACTCCCAGGATGCCAACTTCGCTGCCCAGAAGACTCACCAGGACAACTACCGCTTCAGCATGGACTTAGTGGAGTGTCGCTTTTACAGGTGAGCACTGGGGGTGGAGGGGACTTGAGAAAAGAAACGGGAAACTCAGGGTGATCTGGGAGTCCTGGAAGGGTAAGGTGGGGACTGGAGGCTGCTTCCACCAGGAGGAGATGCCCAACCCCCTCTTTCTTGGGCATTGCCAGCTTCCAGTGGGCAGGAGACCCAGCTCAGTCCCTCTTCCCTGGGGCTGTTTCATCCACTCAAGCACTCTTCATTTCTGCCTTCTCAGGCTCTGTGCTGGGAATTATGACTGCAGGTTGAACAAAAGTAGACACGCCCCAAGTCCTCAGGGACTTTGTCACCCTGAGAAATGCATGTCTCCATGGGACCTAGAGTCACCGACCCTGATTTCTCTCACGGAAGGCCATGTTTCCCACACAGTGAGACAGGGCACCTCCTGACTGCATGGCCCAGTCCATGCAGGGACCAGGACCCAGTCCAAGAGACAGACAGACAAAGCCCACAGGACTAGGCTCCAAAGCCAGAAGGTTACCAACAGTAGGGTATCATTGCTTTTAAAATTAGAAAATTGAGAGAAAAAACAAACTTTTTTGAGTAAGAAAAACCTATACAAACTATCTACGTTACCAAGGGGCAATGGGCAGAGTGGGTTTTCCTGCTGGATGGGTGATTCAGAGCTTGGGCTTTGCAGCCACGTCACCTGGGTTCAAGCCCTAGCTCTGACATTTAATACGACCTTGGGCAATCTCAAGGGGGTTACTGAAAGGGGCCCGCCACTGGGCTCACCTGCTTTTTTCTCACCTCTCAGTTTTCACCTGGTGCACACTCCCCCAGTACACCCTGAGTTCAAGAGGGCCCTCAAGACACTGCCCCCCCACTTCAACACCTCCACCAAGCCCGACTACCACAGGCTCATCTCCAGCTACGGAACCCACTTCATCCGGTCCATGGAGCTGGGCGGCCGCATCTCGGCCCTCACTGCCCTGCGCACCTGCGAGCTGGCCCTGGAGGGGCTCACAGCCAGCGAGGTCGAGGACTGCCTGGCTGTCGAGGCTGAGGTCAGCATAAGCGACAGGGCCAGTGCCTCGCCATCGTTCAAGGCATGTGAGGAGAAGAAGAAGAACCACAAGGTGGGGACCTCCTTCCACCAGGCCTACCGGGAGCGCCATTCCAATGTCGATGGTGGCCACCACTCAACCATGCATGACCTGCTCTTCGGGAGCCAGGCTGGGCCCGAGCAGTTCTCAGCCTGGGTGGCCTCACTGCAGGACAGCCCTGGCCTGGTGGACTACACGCTGGAGCCTCTGCACATGCTTGTGGAGAGCCAGGACCCGCGGCGGGAGGCCCTCAGGCAGGCCGTGAGCAAGTACGTGACTGACAGGGCACGCTGGAGGGACTGCAACCGCCCGTGCCCCCCGGGGCAACACAAGAACCCGAAGAACCCATGCCAGTGCATGTGTCCTGGTTCAGCAGCCACCACCCAGGACTGCTGTCCCCGGCAGAGGGGACTGGCCCACCTGGAGGTCATGAACTTCAAGGCATCAGGTCTGTGGGGAGACTGGATCACTGCCACGGACGCCTATCTGAAGGTCTTCTTCGCCGGCCAGGAGCAGAGGACCGCCACAGTATGGAACAATAACAACCCCAGGTGGATGACGCGGCTGGACTTCGGGGATGTGCTCCTGGCCACCGGGGGCCCCCTGAGGGTGCAGGTCTGGGATGCAGACTTTGGCTGGGACGATGACCTTCTTGGCACTTGTGACCGCACCCCAAAGTCTGGCTCACATGAGGTGTCATGCCCCATGAGCCACGGTCTCCTGAAATTCTCCTACCAGGTCAAATGCTTGCCTCACCTGACGGGGGAGAGGTGCCTGCAGTATGCCCCCCAAGGGCTTCTGGGGAATCCTCCAGGAAACCGGAGTGGGCCAGTGTGGTGAGAGAAGTGGGTCCTGAGAGGACCTCTGTGCCAAACTGGAAAGGTCCCGTTCAGGAACCCAGAGGGCCTATATCTCCATATCTCCATTAGACAGACAGAAAACTGAGACTTCTTTTTTTCTTCCAATGAGGTGGCTGGATTTACAGGCCAGCCCTCAGCCCTGTCCAAACTGCCTTAGCTCTTCAATATTCTCGAGCCCAGGAACGGAGGTGGAGCTGGGTCAGGCCCTGCAGCCAGTGCTTCACTGCCCTACAGGTCAGGGACAGGGCAGAAAGCCCGGACGCTGTGCCCGCCAGGCTGCCTGGTGTCACTTACACCATTCCCTCGCAGCCCCGCTTCTAGCGTGGTGAATTCTTCATCATATTAGACCTAACCTCTTTGGCCCCAGCTGCTCCGGTTACTCTGTTTTCTTGGCCCACCAAGCTTTGCCTCTCAGCCAAAATCCAGGACTGTCTTGACTTGTCTCATTGTGTACACAGTCTGACCAATAAATGTGATGTGATGGTGACCATGATGGTGGTGGTGGTGGTAGCAGAGGAGACGACAGAGCCCAGCCATAGCCTCGGAGATGGACTCCGACCTTAGCAACCCGACCCAACAGAACAGGTGGTTGACCCCAGGGGCAGGCAAGTAATATAAATTAACTGTTTTCCCAATTCTGTTGAAAATGGGGAGGACTCAAAATATCTCAGTCTCCTCATAACTCTCTGATTCAAGAAAGAGCAGCATAAACAGGAATAAACACGAGTGGATGTTCAGCTCTGAGTGGGGAGATAAGAGGGAATGGTGAAGTCTGGGATGAGCTGAAGGGCATGTCTTATCCAGGGTCGGGGCAGGGGAGGGGCATCTCTGCGACAACCAAAGGTTCCCAGGCAGGAATATGAGCCCGGAGCTTTTCCTAATTCCTTAAAGTAACTAGAAATCCCAGCTTGACTCCTGCTGCTGCTGCTGCTAAGTTGCTTCAGTCGTCTCCGACTCTGTGCAACCCCATAGAGAGCAGCCCATCAGGCTCTGCCGTCCCTGGGATTCTCCAGGTAAGAACACTGGAGTGGGTTGCCATTTCCTTCTCCAATGCATGAAAGTGAAAAGTGAAAGTGAAGTCGCTCAGTCGTGTCCGACTCTTGGCGACCCCATGGACTGCAGCCCACCAGGCTCTTCCGTGCATGGGATTTTCCAGGCAAGAGTACTGGAGTGGGGTGCCATTGCCTTCTCCGAGCTTGACTCCTAACTGTTGGCAGTTCACTTCACTTTGTAAAAATAAACCAACATAGGCAAGCGCAGTACAAGCCAGAGGACATGTACGCAGGTCATGATTGTTCCAGAGCAATCATTTGAAAATTCTAATTTCAGAACCTGGCTGACTTAACAGGTCTCTGCATCCTACAATTCTAGGGGAGAGGCAGTGGTTTCAAGGGCTCCTGGCCTTGGCATGAAGGACCCTTCAGAGCCTCAGGCTGTGATGTAACACGACCTGGTCTTAGTTTCATGTGCCTGGAACACAGGCCCCAGAACACAGGCCCGTGCAGTGGGCAGCCTCCTAGACCTGGTAGGATTTGGCTGTGCAGGGCCACTGTTGGTGAGGCTCAGAGTTGCTGGCACAGGCCTCCTGGATCTCTTTGAAACTCCCTACAAATTAAGCCCTTTGAGGTCTGTGGACCCATAGGCTCAAAAGCCCAGCAGTGACATTACACTGACCCTGAGTCCCCAAGTGGGGCAGGGGGATTGGCAAGCTCTAGAAGCCTGGTTGAAACTGCTGTTCTTACACCTTTCCCTTCACAACCACACACACACACACACACACACACACACACACAAGAGCACAAGAGAAATCATGCAGCTTCACTCTGGCTGCTGTAGTTGTTGAAAATAACATGGCTATGGGCCGTACCCTTGAGGAGAGTGGGGCCAGGGCAGGCCTGGCTCCAGAAACAGCTCTGTCCAGAGACTGGAAGTCTTGGTCTAGGCCCCACATGGTCAGGGACCTCCAGAAAGTTCCCCTGAGCCTTGGTTTCCCCAAAAGGATGATCTGTGTTTTACTCCCTTCCCAGGACTGTTTGGAAGGGGGTCATGAGCCTTCCTAGAAGGTCAGTGCTATAGAAGCAATCCTGGGAGGTCATCTGATTAACCCTCCTGGTTTTGCATTTAAGGAAACAGAGGCTCAGAAGAAGCGACTGGGCCAGGACTGCAGAGGTCAGTGGCTGAGCCGGGGCTCTGTGAGTCGTGGGCACTCCACTTGGAGAACAGCTCTGCAGAGACCAGCAGGACTCGGACAGGAGGACCCACAGGGAAAGGGGTGGTGTTACCAAGGAAAAAGAATGGCTGATGCTGTTGAGGGGCAGCCAAGGAGCCCTCAGCTCCAATGCAACACTTTCATTGACATTCCACTGACACTTTGTCACACTTGGGGCCCCTCGCTTGTTCAGGAAATTCCTTGCTGTGCCTGATGTCTTCCATCCGCCCTCCACTTCTCATCTTCACCCTGCTCCATCCTGCTCTGGCCCGGAGGCTGGCCGATCTGAGCCTGTGGGCAGGAGATGGGAGGGCAGGAGGGAGATCTCAGAGACAAATGAGGTGGCCTTGGGCTCGCTGTCCCTGTGTCACCACTCCTCTTCAATGTCTCTGCATGTCTCTTTCTGTGTTCCAGACATTGCTCCCTCCCTTCATCCCTTCAGACCTAGGGACGGTGACTGCTCCACCACTACCAATCCTGAGTTATCACACTGTCCCTTCCGCTTCTCAACAGCCCCCTACACCTTTGTCAAGAGGCCATTTATAAATACAAATGCACATGCTTAGTTGCTCAGTCGTGTCCAACTCTGTGACCCCATGGACTATAGCCCACCAGGCTCCTCTGTCCACGAGATTCTCCAGGCAAGAATACTGGAGTGGGTTGCCATGCCCTCCTCCAGGGGATCTTTCCAACCCAGGGATAGAACCCTTGTCTCACATGCTCCTGCATTGGCAGGCGGGTTCTTTTACCACTAGGGATACCTGGGAAGCCCCCTTTATAAACCCTCCTCAAGTTATAATTTGAATATGCCCAGACTATGGTCTAAATGTTTATGTCTCCCCACGAATCATGCATTGAAATAGCAATTGTCAGGGTGATGGTATTAGAAGGTGGGGCCTTTGGAGGCAATTAGTCATGAGGGTGGAGCCCTCTTAACGTAGGTTGCTGCTGCTGCTAAGTCGCTTCAGTCGTGTCCAACTCTGTGACCCCATAGACAGCAGCCCACCAGGCTTCCCCGTCCCTGGGATTCTCCAGGCAAGAATACTGGAGTGGGTTGCCATTTCCTCCTCCAATGCATGAAAGTGAAAAGTGAAAGTGAAGTCACTCAGTCGTGTCCGACTCTAGCAACCCCATGGACTGCAGCCTACCAGGCTCTTCTGTCCATGGGATTTTCTAGGCAAGAGTACTGGAGTGGGGTGCCGTTGCCTTCTCCCTTAATGTAGGTTACTGCTCTTATAAAAGAGACCCCAGAAAGATCCCTGGCTGCTTCCCCTGTGTGAGGACACAGTGAGAAAATACCTTCTATGAACCAGAAAGCAAGCCCACTGAATCTGCTAGCACCTTGGACTTCCAGAACTGTGTAAAATAAATTTCTGTTGTTTATAAGCCACCTGCTTGTGGTATTTCGTTATAGCAGCCAGAACAGACTAGGAC
Source organism: Bos grunniens (assembly GCF_055505025.1). Classification (NCBI taxonomy): domain Eukaryota; kingdom Metazoa; phylum Chordata; class Mammalia; order Artiodactyla; family Bovidae; genus Bos; species Bos grunniens. The sequence continues at coordinate 19,442,073 of NC_141192.1, forward strand.
AGCTTCCTATAGGGGCACTGATAACATACTAGTGAGTCTGGTAGGAAGAGGGACCACTTTGCCCCAGAAGCTGAAAATGCCGTATTCTTTCTTCTCCAACCTCCCCTGCAACTAGGAGAAGATGTGTGACTGGTTTACCAGTTAGATGCAACCAGCTCTGTTTGGGATTCCTACAGAAGCTGATGCTGAAACCAGCAATTATGTGGGCAGTGACCCCAGGGAGCCCAGTAGAGAAGAGGGGTAGTAGGCCAGGGGAGGGAGGGTGGCCATAAAAGAGGCATGATCCAGCAAGTTACCACGTGGGCAACCAGAGCCAACGAAGAGTTATCCCAGCTGGGAGGGAGGGAGATGGGCTTCCATACATCACCTCCCACCCATCATTGGTTAGGGCTGAATTATTTCCCTACTTATTTCATCCAGACTTGGCTTCTATTCCTGGCAACTAAAAACCCTGGTGATGACACCATTCCATTTTCTCCCTTGCTGCTTCAACACACCACCCCCTTTCCCAACCCTCCTCCCACTCCACCCTGGTAGGACCTTGTCCTTAGAGTCACACTCAACTGCTCCCAGTACTCCCCTCCCCAGGGCATGGAGCAGGGACTATTCACAGATTCCAGCATTCACCCATGGTTACCGAGCACTTTCTGTCAACCGGGTCCTGGGGTCAGTGAACAAGCCATGTGGAGCATCTGCCTTCTCATGGGCTGTGTCTGATGGGGAGATGATGTGAGCGTGGAAGAGATTCATGGAGCAGGGTGGCACTCTGCTGGTGGCACTGCCCCTGCCACCTGGGCCCAAGTGATCTCTTCCACGACTCGGGGCTTGGGTTGACAACAGCCGAGGTTTTGTTTTCTAAGCAGTTACCACAGCACCCTCATCTCCCTGCAGACACGCTTCGTGGTCTCTGAGGTGTGGCCCCAGGTGGTGCGGCGACCGTGTCAGTGTCTCTGACATGTGTGAGCAGGGGAGGATCTGCTGGAGAGCAGCCATGTGGGGGTGGAGAGAGCCCGAGGGGAGACACAGGGGCCCCTTGCAGCTTTGAGAAGCTGTGAATCCTCTCTACAGTGATCCTTCCCCCACATCTGTCACCAGAGTCAGCCAACTCAGCCTCCTAACAAGCGCCCCCTTCTGCTCACAATCACAGCCTCTCCAACCCAGGCCATCCACATCTCTTGCTTGGACAAGTCTTCCTGTGGCCTTCTCACTGATCTCCAGGCTCCTGTCCACCCCTCACTGTCCCTCCACCCCACAGCCACAGTGGTGCCCACACCCTGCCGGATCCCCTGGGCCCTACTGCAGGCTGGCCCTGCCTCTCTGCCTGAGGGCTCCAGGGGAAGGCCAGAAGTGCTGGGGAATCATGCCATGCCCCACTCAGCCCAGAACAGCCCTCAACCATTGCCTGATGGGAGGTGGTATATAAATACCCCAGCTCTCTCCATCTCAGGGCTGGAGCAGAGGTGGGGATAACTCCAAGGGACATACTCAAATTCAGTGACTCCTAGAGTTTCCCAACAGAGTTAAGCTCCAGTATCCACAATGGTGACCTGCTTGACCACACAAGCTCTCTTGGCTGTCTCCCTTCCCTGGCTCAATTCTCCACTCCACTATGGGGTATTTTCTGGGATCACTTCCTACACAAACAATTCATTGGCAAATCCCTGTCTCAAGGTTTGTCTCTGAGGAAACCCAGCTAAGCAAACCATACCACTGCCTCACTTAAAATTCTTCATTGGTTCCTTGTGGCTCTTGGGATAAAGTTCAAAGCCCCTAGTGTGACCACATTCTGCCCTGATGAACTCTGCCCCTACCCTGTCCCCCACCAAGCCCTTCCTCACTGAGCAAGCTGATTCTTCTGATAGCTACACTGTCTCTAGCCCTTCCCGAATGCTGCCTCCTCTTTCTGGAATTTTTATCCTACATCCAGATTAAGTCCTCCTCAGCCTCAGGATTGTTTTCAAAGGTGGCTTCCTCCAGGAAGCCTTCTTGCAGGAAGCCTGGCTTGCAGGTCTGGGTCATGGCCCCCCATACCCTGCTCCCATAGACCTCATTATCTCCCCATCACAGCACTGTGAGGCCAAGGGCCATTTCTATCTTTTTCACAGTTGAATCAATTGGTCCAGCACCTGACATCAGTTTGATGCTTGAAAAACACTGGATGATCATATGAATGAATGAATTCTACCAAAGAATCTTCTAGCCTCACTTGAATTCTCCCAGAGATAGAACTCATTACCTCCAGAAGTTGTTCTACATATGGAAAGTTCTAACCATGAACCATCATATGACACAGAAACCTGCCCCTTTACAACATCCAGCCACGGTCATGGATCAGGGATCCTGTGTCTAAATATACAGTCCCATCTCTCACTTGGTTGGGCAGAAGGACCACTAAGCTGACTCCAGTCCAGGCAATGGCTGTCCCTCACCCCTCTTTGTGTGAAGGAGCCACAGAAGGGCCACCCACTGTCCAGGTCAAGGTGGACAGGGGACTGGGTCAGTCAGTCCTCCTCCTGTCTGATACCGACAGTGAAAACAAGAACCTTTCATGGAAGGTGAAGGATGGCTTTCAATTATTATCTACCCAGACCTTTTATTTCTCAATGGGCTCAGTTACCAACTGAGAAAGTCCCAGTTGGGACAGCACTTTCTCTGGGCATAGCTGGTACCCACTTGGTCTAGGCAAGCTGTGACCCCAGAAGGGCCAGGCCCACCACCTTAACCTGCTCACAGAGTTCTCCTTCCCCCATCCACCCCTGCCTAAAGAGGTCTTTTCCAGCCAAGACTTCCACAGTCCAGGCAGCCACACACACAGACAGGGGCAGACTGGGCATCTGCCTGGCTTCTCACTGTTAGGGAGAGGGTGATAGGGTGGCGGGTGGGTGTGGTACAGATGAGACCAGGGTCACAGGTGAGATTCTCACGGGGTGATGAGGGTTAGTGTTGCACAGCAAGAGACCAACCTCCATCACAGACAGGATCCTCAAGAGCAGCCAAGGACTGATGGCCAATCCAGGCTGCAGTGAAATGACTCCAGCCACAGGTTCACCCCAAACTGGCCATAGAAACTCAACCATATGAACCTTGACTTTGATCCAACACTGAGCCCCAACCCCAACCAGTTCTCTTTTGTACCTCATAATCACAGAAAACTCCTTTCAGGCCCCCAGGTCCCAGCTATAGAACAAGGAGCTAGAACAATGATTTCTGCATGGTTTTTCAGCTAGGAGGAACTTGACCCTAAGTCCTCAAGTCAGCTGGTCCCTGACAGTGGGTGTGGCTGAAGAACCCAACAGCCCTGTTACCCCAAATCTGCTGGGTGGGCAAACCCCACAATCACCACCCCCCGCCACCCCATTCTCAGAAGTACTGCTCCACAGGCGCTTCTCTTCACAAAGCCAGATTTGCCGGCCAAACCAGAACAGCTGCTATTGTTTTGCAGACTATAATGGCAATCTGTTTACTGCCGGGCTTGACTGCACATCTGGAGCTCGCAGTTAATCTCCACAACAGCCGGTTCCCTGTTTCTTCTTAAGAGGCCCATGACGTCAGCTTACTGGCACGACACTGACTTTTCCCCTGGGAGACCCAAACTCCCCATGAGATCCACCACCATGAAAGAAGGCTGGCCCCCCAGGAAAACATATTTGTCTCCCTCTCCTCTCTATTCACAGGAATCATCACCGGTGGACGGGGGACCTTCCCCCAAGGTCCCGCCTCCGTGGAGGCTGTCACTAAAGATGTCACTCCCACCTCTGCAGATCCTTCTCCCACGGGAATGTGGGGCTTCATGAGACTTCATTTTGTGAGGCATTTTTCCAAGGTGCAGTAATTGAGAGACCCCCTACTGCCTCTCCTTGCCGCTACACTACCCTTATTTTTCTCTTACTAACACTACAAGTAAAATACTAATAAGTGCTTGAGTGCTTATGGTAGAATTTGGATGGCTGTACATGCATTAGCGCATTTAATCTTCCCAGCAGCCCTACGAAATGGATGTATTCATCCCTGTTTTAGAAATGAGGTCTCCCAGAAAGCTGAGGAGCACGCGTCTCTGGCTGTCCCACTGTATGACTCCTGAGTTGTCCAGAGCATATCCTGCACCATCTCCCCTAACATCTTGTCCTCATTGTCTTCCCAACCATCACACACAAAGCCCTCATGTGCAGAAGACTCACTTTAGGGGGATGCTCTCAGGAACAGCAATTCCCTGATGCCACCGGCCACTCACTTTTTTTTTAACTTAATATGATAAGACAACATACAGAGCATAGTAGGGCTTCCCTGGTAGCTCAGATGGTAAAGAAACCACCTGCAGTATAGGAGACCTAGATTCTACCCCTGGGTTGGGAAGATCTCCTGGAGAAGGAAGTGGCAACCCACTGCATTATTCTTGCCTGGAGAATCCCATGGACAGAGAAGCCTGGTGGGCTATAGCCCATGGGGTCCCAAAGAGTCAGACACGACTGAGCAACCAAGCACGCACGTACAGAGCATAATATTGATCATTTTAACCATTTGAAAGCATACAGTTCAGTAGCATTAATTACATTCAAAATGTCATGTAAGCATCCTCTCTATTTTTTGTCGTTCAATTGCTCAGTCGAGTCCGACTCTTTGCAACCCCATGGACTGCAGTACTCCAGGTTTCCCTGTTCTTCACCATCTCCCAGAGCTTGCTCAAATTCATGTCACTGAGTCAGCGATGCTATCTCACCACCTCATCCTGTGCTGCCCCCTTCTCCTTTTGCCTTCGACCTTTCCCCGCATCGGGGTCCTTCCCAATGAGTCTATCTATACCTGAAAGAAAGAAGAGTGAAAGTGAAGTCGCTCAGTCGTGTCCAACTCTTTGTGACCCCATGGACTGTAGCCTACCAGGCTTCTCCGTCCATGGGATTCTCCAGGCAAGAGTACCGGAGTGGTTTGCTATTTCCTTCTCCAGGGGATCTTCCTGACCCAGGGATCAAACCCGGGTCTCCCACATTGCAGGCAGACGCTTTAAGCTCTGAGTCACCAGGGAAGCCCATCTATACCTGAAACTTGTTCATTATCTCCAACAAAAACGCTGTTCCCATTAACAATAACTCCCCCTCCCTCGGCCTCTAGTAACCTCTAATCTATTTTCTGTCTCTAGGAGTTTGCCTACTCGAGGTACCTCATATGATCGGGATCATACAATATTTGTCTATCATTTCCGGCTTCTTTCGTCCCACATAATGCTTTCAAGGTCCATTCACACTGTCAGCTGTGTCAGGCCTTTATTCTCTTGTGGCTGAGTAGTATTCCACTGCATGGCTATTTCACTTTGTTGATCCACTCTTCCGTGGACGGACATTGGGTTGTTTCTACCTTTTGGCTACTGTGACTAATGCTATGACGAACACTGGGGTACAAGTTTCTGTTTGAGTCCCTGCTTGCACTTCTTTTAGATAAACAACAAGGAGTGGAATTGCCAGGTCAAATGGTATTTCTGTGTTTAACCTCTTGAGAAACCACCGCTCTGTTTCCGGCAGCCTGCCACTGGCTTCTCAGCTGGCCTCTGCCTTGACCTTCCTGTGTCTATCTTCCCACCTGTCAGGCCAGGACCTAAAACAAGATCCAACTCAGCTCTCCATCATTAGGGAGACCAACCTCACGTTCATGGTAGGCTCATGAGACTCCAAGCCTTCCAAGCACCAAGGACCTAGCCCCACTCACTGCTCCGCCACCCCTCCCAGAACACCCTGTTACAGCAATGCTCCGCCCCGGGGTGGGGGTGGGGGGCAGTGAAGAAAGCCAAATGGGTGGGGCTGTCACTAGGCCTTGAGACTCTTTTGCATGGTACTGTCTTGATCATCACTGCCTCCATGTTCCTAATAGGACCTGGCACTTAGCAAGTACTCAATAAACACTGTTGAATGAATGAATGTTGGCATATATACCCCCTGCTTCATGTAACTGTGAGCTTGTGGGGTGAGGGGGAGACAAAGAGACCGGGGAGGGTGGGAGAGCGAGCACTGGAGCCTTGCTCCTGGAAAAGAAGAGTCGAGGGTGGGCTGGAGAGAAAGCTTCTGCTCCTCCCTTCCCACTGCCCTCCATGGCCCTGACCCCTGCAAAAGGCCAAATCCACCTCTACTCTTCCTCCTTTTACCTTGAAACAATTTGAGACCCCCAGTGTGGGGAGCCAATATTTGGGAGGAAGGGACTTCCAACCAGAGCCAACCCCACTCTCATGCACAAGCTCATGACAAATACCAAGGTGAGGATGAGACTTCAAGGTTTCTAGTTTGGTTTTACCTTTATCGACCACTTCTTAAAAGTGCCTACTGTGAGACATGTGCTGTGTAAACATGCACGATTTCATTTCTTTTTTCTAAGAGCCCTACTTTGTAAGTGAGGAAACTGAGGCTAACCAAGATTTGAGAACTTGTCCAAAGTCTCCCAGTTGCTTATGCTGGGAATGGAGAGATTCGAACCAGGGCTTCTGCTGCCGATGGCGCTGGGTATGTCCTGCTTCTGCTCTCATTTCCCCACCTCCCCATCTGTCCTCCCCGGGCATCCACCCCTCGCTACTGTAGGCCTGTAGCAGTGCCTGGGTGCCCCCAGTCACTCCTCCTGTCCTGGCCAGGGCATAGGGCTCTCACCAGGACCCCTCCCCTCTGGCTCCTCGCTCCTCCACTCTGGTCCACATTACACTGGAGGCTCCTAGCCCACCCTGGTGCCCCCATTGTCTTCCTTGGCACTTGGAAATGGCACCTGCAGGTTTGTACATCGCTTCTCCAGGGGCTAGAACGAGGGGTGCACTTGGTTCCCCTCCCTGGGGCACTCAATGAACCAGACCCCCAGCTCCCATGCCCACCCTCTGGACCAGAAGAGGGTGGGGAAGGCTGGCTGGGGATTCCAAGGAGCCTGGAAGGAAAGCAGGGGGCACGAATTTCCTGGGCATCCCTGTGTCAGGCACCATGCTACTCCGTCACTCTAACCCCCTTGGCTGCCAGGCAAAGACCCCACGGGCAGGGCAGGAGTGGGACTTGCTCCAGGCCACATACACTGACCCAGAAGGCCTCACTCCTCATCATCCGCTCCCTTCAGTTCCCACGACCCTCTCCTCTCCCAGGAGGCCAACTGCTAAGGGAGCAGCCAGTTGCTGAAGGCAGCTTACAGGAGAGGCACAGGGACAGGACTCCGATCCAGCTAGAAGCCCAGTCCCTGCCCCTTAAAAGCAAGCTGGGCAAAGAAGAAACAGAAAGCCTATGTTTAAGCTGGAGCCAGCAGTCTAAACATAAGCATCTGTTTATGATTTCAAAAACAAAACAAAAATACAGTTTGCTGAATCAATCTGCAGGGCAAATGACATGGCGGGGGATTTTTTAACTTCGTTAAGAGCACAAACTGCTTTCAAGTCTTTTGGAAACCATTTAAAACCATGTAAGTGTGTTTATTAAGCAAACCGTGCAAATCAGCTTACAAACCACGAGTAATCCCGCATGATTCTTATCTGGTGTTTAAGCAGGTGCTGCAGGGCCCTAGCTGGGTCCAGACGGTAGTTTATTCTTGGTTCTCATCTGTAGTGTATTTGAAAATAACACTAGGGCTTTCCTTGAAAAAGTTCAATGATTTAGATGTTCTGGTCCATTCTTCCCTAATTATGTCCCCCAACTGCTTGCAAAAAGCGTTTGTTTACTGTTTCGTTGCATCAACAAACTGGGCAGAAGGGCCTTTATTGGTACCGCCTGGAGTGAAGAGCATTTTCACAGCCCTCCCAGACCAGATGTGTGTGGCAGGCTACGCCCTTGCTTGCTACGTGACCTTGAGCAAGCAGGTTCCCCTCTGGGTCTGCTGTTCCTCACGTTGCCCGGACACACTGACAGCTCAGGCAGGGTCTAAGATCACACGTGGGCTCCTGTGGGGGAGAGGACCGGATGCAGAAGCACCTTACAAACACGTCGGGTGCAGCAGCAGCATCGGGAAGGGGCCCGACTTACAGGTGGATGCCTGTCCTGCCCCAGATCCCACAGGCAGCTAGGGAATCCTGCTGGCGCAGCAAGTCAGGGTGTGGAGCAGGAGAGCACTGTCAGCTCCTTTTAGAGATGCAGAAACAGGGCTGCGGTAAATCACCGCATGAGATGCTCAATAGCACCTGTCACTCAAGAAACACTCACACAGATGCTACCGTGAGTGGTACCACAGGAGCCACAAAGACACCACCAACTGCAGCAGCCTGTGCTGCTCTGCTCTCACCTCTGCCCCGAGACGCTCCTGCTCGTGGCCAAGTCCCTCGTCAGTATACCTTCCCTGGAAAACCTCTTCATGAAGCCACAAGCCTGCCTGTCCGGCCAACGAGAGAGTGCACCTTGCCAGAGAGAACGCCACCCAATGCCCTGATGGGAGAATCTGAGGCAGGAGGGACAAAGGCCTAGCTCCTGCATCAGCAGAAGATGGACACAGGAACCCAAGTAACCCTAAGGGAGTGGGGTCATCTCACATGGCCACAGCTCCCCGCCCCCACCCAGTACTTCCTTTCCCAGGGAATCGGGGACAGGAGATTGCTTTTGTCACTTAGAGCATGCATTCTCCAGAATTTCACCCAAAACTCTTGTGAGAAAACTTAAGCCAATAGACAATTATATAACCTCCCCATGTGACCAGAGTTCATGCCAATTGGCAGTCAAACTAGTGGAAATGCCACCCAGGGATCCAACAGAACCCATGCCCAGCCACCTGTAGGGGGTGCCTTTCAGGAGAATTCTACACAGCCACCAGTACACAAGCTCTAAGCATCTGCTTCTCGGTGGAGGGCAAGATTCCCAAAGGCTGGCCCACACTGACTTCTTCAGTCAAGAGTAACATGAGCAAAATAAGGACCATGTAGGGTGTTACAGCTATTGCATCTAATTGGAAGGTCCATGATTTTTATCCTCCAGAGAATTTGTCCTTGTCTGGAGAGGTTAAAAATACCCTTTTATGATATGATAGTGTTATAAGAGGGGTTCATTCCTTTTTAGTGGGGCAACTTTGCAAAAATTTACAACCTAATATTTTTTGAAAAATTCTATTTGTCTCTGCAATCAAGAAGTTGGGGAACCACTGGAGAAACACATAAAGGAGCCCCCACCCACTTCTGGGGAGTCACAGTTTTTGTATTTGTTTTGAAAGCCTGATGCTAACACTGGATCCTCTCCTGAGCTAAGTATATAAACACAATTTCACACACAACTTCAAGCATCTGAAGCCCATGGGGATCTTCAGTGAAGAAGAAGAAAGACAGGCACTATGAGCTAGGGCCTGGGAAGATACCCACACAGCCTTAGGAAAGGTGGCTTCTGTGGGTCTCCAAGCCCTGGGTTATCGAGTGGTACCAGTCCAGATGCTCAGATAGATCTGAAGAGAAAGGGAAAAGAAAGCGCACTGCAGAGAGTCAGCACACTGGTCCCTGCATGACTTTGGCTGTCATTGCCCTTCCAGCCTCAGACCCCTCCTTTGCTAAGTGAAGAGGTGCACGAGCTCCCTTTAGGTGTCATATTCCCATGGTGAATGAATTTCCAGCAGTGAGTGACATATTCCAGTAGTTTGAAAATACTCGGCAAAGGTTCATTCACTCATTCTTTCCAAAAACATTGAGTGTGCCTGCTAGTTGCCAGGTCCTGGGACATTCAGAAAAGCACAAACACAGTCCCCAACCCCAAGTAGCCTCTAGGCTACAGAGAGGGCACAGAGTCACCAGCATGGGTTTGAGGGAATCTTGGTGTCCGGAATCCCAGATCCCTTAGGGATATGACATGAGCCTTGAGTAAATTACAGAACCTCTCTTGGTCTCATAAAACAGAGATCGTAATCCCAGCCTCCTCTGATTTGGGACGCTCTGGTGAAATAATGAATTCAGTGCCCCAACATGATGTATGAAAACCACCCATAGGCATTCAATAAATGAAACTTTCCTTCCCTTTTCCTGAGAAACACCAAATGCCTTGTGAATTACCAACTCATCAAATATTTACTGACCACATTCCATGTACCAGGCCATCACAGACCCTGAGATACAAAGAGCCCCCAACCTCCGGGATCTAATGTCTGATGAGCTGAGGTAGAGCTGATGTAATAATAATAGAAATAAAGTGCACGGTAAGGGAAATGTGCTTGAGTCATCCTGAAACCATTCCCCCCACAGCCAGTCCATGAAAACACTGTCTTCTGTGAAACCAGTCCCTGGTGCCCAAAAGGTTGGGGATCGCAGCTTTAAGGAACTGACAAGTTAGAGGAGGTTTAGACAAGCTGATGACAATAGTGTGAAAGTGTGTTTGAGAAATCGGCACAGAAGTACAGACTGTTCTCCATATACTTCCAACCTGCCTGTACTTTTGAAATTTTCGTAATGAAACGCTGGAGGTAATGTGGGCACAGCATCTTGAGAAGTCAGAATCCTTTCTCTAGGCATCTCAAGGGCACTTAGATGGCAGGGGTGAGCAGACCTGAATCAAACTGAGCTTGAAACCATCCAGAGCAGTGGGCTAGAGAAAGGAGGAACAGCAACAGGAAGCGCAGAAGGAAAATCTGGAGGTATCACTGGATCAAGGTGCCTGAGCTTCCTCTTTTGTAAAATAAGGAACATGCCTACCTCCTTGGGCTGTTGCAGAACTACTGGGGGTGATGACATGCATGAAGCACTTGGAAGAGGCTGCACTGGTTCTCCTGTATGCCCTTTCTCCAGAGGCTGACCCACCCTGTGGACCATGTCACTGGTGCCCCCTGCAATCAAAGGAAGGTACTGATGGGAGCTCAGAGGACAGAGGAGGACAGCAAGGCAAAGCATCTGCCCCTCTTCCATCAGTCCCACATTCAATGATGCTGCTCTGGCCGTGGTTACCCCCTCCTCCATCAGTCCCACGTTCAGTGATGCTGCTCTGGCCGTGGTTACCCCATCCTCAACGCAGTTTCTGTTGGATGGCCGCGAGTCCCCTGTGGCAGGCAGGGGCAGGTAACATGGTGCTGTCCCTTTGCCCCCTTAGGTCTAGGGACAGCTACAGCTTCCCCCTGCGACTAGTTCCTGAGCACCTCACCACTGGTTCCCTTAGCCCTGCCCACACCTCTGCAAATGGTCCTTTCATTAAACTCCCTTTACAGTCGGATCTCAAGGTTGTTGCCAGAATCCTAATTGTTACAGGGCAATAGCTACATAGCGTGAGTTATTTTAATACATAAATTATGATTGAGCATATGTTCTCATTTCCCCCTCCCAACCCACAGTCCTCAAAATATCATTTAAAGTATTGATTTGTTAAATTCTATGCCAGTGCTCGAGTAAGAAGGGGTCAGAAATGGTGAGGAGTCCCTGAAAGACAGAGGTTGACGGAACTGGATGGGCAGGGGAGATGACAGCCCACAAGTCATGCAGGTGAAAGCCTCTGAGAGAGGAGGAACCAGCTTTGAGGAAGATTTCAGCTCAGAGATGCCAGGCCAGGAGGCAGGAGGAAGCCTGAACACCCATCAGGACATAGGTTGGAGCATTCCAGCAGAGGTGGCTGGAGAATTTGGCTCTCCTTGTGCCCCCTGAGGAGCCCAGGTCAGGTCAGGGTAGTGTATCGTCAGGTAGTAGCAGTGAGGGGGCACTTGGGGCAGCAGCCCAGGGCTGATATACACCCTTGTCCGGAAGGACGGCCACCAGCACACACTGTCACCAGCACCACTCATCCCTGCCCAGTAGTCAGTCATCTGGAACATGCTAAAGAGTCACAGGTCTCACAAACAGAATAACCTCAAATCTCAAGACAAAGATGAGCGCACAACCAAACTCAGCAACCACGAAGGAAAACCAGCAACACGAAAAACAAACACCAAACTCAACAAAGAGAAGAACTAACATCCAATAAAACAGAGCTAATGGAATAAGCCTTCACATACGAATGACTAATGTCTTCAAGGGGATTCCCAGGTGGCACAGTGATCAAGAATCTGCCTGCCAATGCAGGAGATGTGGGTTCAATCCTTGTGTTGGGAAGATCCCCTGGAGTAAAAAGTGGCAACCCACTCTAGTATTCTTGCCTGGAAAAAAAAATGCCGTGGTCAGAGGAGCCTGATGGGCTATAGTCCATGGGGTCACAGCGTCAGACACAACTGAGCACACACACCATACCATGCTAATGTCTTCGAAGAGATGAGGCTTAGCATGCTTTTAGGCTTCCCCTAAGAAATGAACCGAAAATCTTAAAAATTAAAAATGTGACCTGGGAGGGTGGTAGTAGGAAGTGAAGTGAAGTGAAGTTAAAGTCATTCAGTCATGTCTGACTCTTTGCGACCCCATGGTCTATACAGTCCATGGAATTCTCCAGGCCAGAATACTGGAGTGGGTAGCCTTTCCCTTCTCCAGGGGATCTTCCCAACCCAGGGATCAAACCCAGGTCTCCCACATGGCAGGCAGATTCTTTACCTGCTGAGCCACGAGGTGGTAGGAAACATACCCATTACACACCTATTAGAATGACTAACGTGAAAAAGATTGGCAATTCCAAGGTTGGCAAGGGCGTGGAGGCACTGGAACGCCCATGTGCTGCTGGTGGGGATGAAACCATCTGGAAAATAGTTTGGCAGTTTCTTAAAAAGTTAAACATACATATGCCACATCATTCATTCTCTCCCTAAGTATTTATCCAAGAGAAATGAAGACATATGTCCATACAAAGACCTCCACATGTTCCTAATAGCTTTACGTGTACTAGCTAAAACTGGAAAACGACCCAAATACCCAGCAACAATTTGGATTAACCAACTGAAGGTACAGCTATATGATGGAATACTATGCAGCTGTAAAAAGAATGACCAATTGACATATATTAAACATAGATGATTTCAAAATAATCATGCTGAGTGAAAGAAGCCAGATAAGAGTACAGTTGATGATTCCATTTATATAAAACCCTGGAAAAGGCAAACAAATCTATGATTTCAAAAAGCAGATCAAAGTGTGCCTGGTGAGAGGGATGGGGAAGGGGGAATGGAGGAATAACAAATGGACCTGAGCAAACTTTGGGAGATGATGGATATTGTTCATTAACTTGACTTCATTAACCTGAGGATCATTCACAGGTGTGTATATATGTCAACTTAAAAAATTATATACTTTGTGGTTTAGTGTATGTCAATTATACCTCCATAAAGTTGTTTTTAAAAAACTTTATGGAAGTGTGAAAAAAGAAAGATTAGAGTATTTGTAAAAGAGTTTTAAAATGAACGATATTCTTCTCACCTATTTTGTGTATGCTAATTTACATAGGGGGTAGGGTACCTCAGAGTGAGAGATATAATTAGTAGTCACTTGACAAATCTTAATAAACTTTTCAAAGCATATTTTCCAGAAAAGAGAGAGTTAATGACTCCAATATCCAGGTAATAGATCCTTTTGCAATTCAGGTGTTTTCCAATTCTCTGCTTATAAAAAAAAAAATTACAGGAAGGCTTCCCCGGTGGCTCAGTGGTAAAGGATCCGCCTGTCAATGCAGAAGGCAGGGGTTCGATCCCTGATCCAAGAAGATCCCACCTGCCATGGCACAACAAAGCCTGTGTACCACCACAATTGAGCCCGTGCTCTAGAGCCCGGGAGCTGCAACTTCTGAGCCCCCATGCCTCAACTACTGAAGCCAAGAGCTCTATGGCCTCTGCTTTGCAACAAGAGAGGCCATTGCAATGAGAAGCCCACACAGTGCAACTAGAGTAGCGCCTGCTCGCCGCAACTAGAGAAAAGCCCATGCAACAGTGAAGATCCAGCATAACCAAAAATAAATGAACAAAATTATTTTTAAAAAAATTATAGGTGTACTCCCTTGATTGACAGCTAACGAAAAAAATTTTAATGTTTTAAAGAGATATCATGAGGTGATTTTTGGCATATTACTCAGAAGAGGTTCACAGAATCAAGCAGCATTACTGCAGCAAAAATTCACCTCTATTACTTTATGTGATCACAAACTCTCAGTGTTCACATTTATAGGAACGAAAATAGCTTATTTGAAAGCAACAATTCAATAGAAAAACCTGCAAATGTAACCAAGAAAAATATGTAAGATATTCATAAATATTAAAATTGAGAAAGAAGATAATCACAGATGAGACTCTTTGTGACCCCATGGACTACAGCCCACCAGGCTCATCCATCCATGGAAATCTCCAGTCAAGAATGCTGGAGTGGGTTGCCATTTCTTTCTCCAGGGTATCTTCCCAGCTCAGAGACTGAACCCAGTCTGAACCCAGACTGAACCTGCATTGCAGGCAGATTCTTTACCATCTGAGCCACTGGAGAAGCCCCACAGGAGGCTTTTAAATATTTAAGAGAATATTACATATGATTTTACATTAATAAATTCAAAATTCTTGACAGATGTCCATATGTTATTCTGGGGAAATGTTGGCATTTTATCAAAATTGACCCAAGAAAAAGTAAAAGGCCAGAAAAGAGTAATAAAGATTTAAAAAATTAAAAATCCAGTCAAGATTTTTTTTAATTAGAATGGAAAGTCAGAAATGGTGGCTGGATGATGAATGAATGCTACAGGCAAGGGCAACCACACGTCTATCGTATGGACCCATCAAATGACAAGGACTGCAGTTCAAGGAGTAGAGAATCTTGGCTACTCAATAAATTAACGTGGGCCGACTGGATACCCATTTCAAAAAAAATAAATTACATTCTGTACCTCATGTCACTCACAAACATTTATCCCAGGTCAATTAAAGAATGAAACATAAAGGACAATACTGTACAAGTGATCAAAGAAAACCAGAAAATAGATCAATAATCCTGGGTAGAGAAGGTCTGCTGACACAAAATACAAAAATTTGACAAAAGACACTCCAAAAGAATTACGAGACCAGATAAACTAGGAGAAAGAACTGGCTATAGATCTACCTACCTACAAACGAAGCAGATTATGTTAATATCTTACGCCTATTAATTTTTTAAAAAACCCAATAGAAAAATAAGCAAACATATAAAAGAGCAAATCCAAATGGCCAACAAAGGAATAAAAAGATGTTCCATCTCATTCGTAATTGGGAAAATCATATTAAGATAAAAATAAAACAGTTTTCTCCTTTATCAGATGGGCAAAAATTAAGAAGACTGGTGACCTCAAATGCTAGGGTGGGAATGGAGAAATGGGTGTTTTCATAAATTATTGGTGTCTAATTCAGCCCATAAGATGGTCTCATTTAGTTCAAAGAAAGAACGAAAATTACTTTCGGATAGCATGGCCACTCTGTCATGTATGGCATGTCAACGGGTGAGGTGGGCAGATGGTAGGGAAAAAATACGCTAAGGGGAGGCACAAAATGAAACTCAAAAGCCCCTGTCACAGATAATCTATCAGAGTGACTCATAGGAAACAAGCCCTTCTTGTGGGTGTTGAGGGGAACCTCTTGAAAGGACACAGGGTTTGAAAAGCATCAAGTCTGAGAACCGCAAGACCTCATGGGAGGGTTTTCAAAGAAATCATTCTTTCCCTTCATCCCCCTCCCAACCCGCCCCAGCAAAGGCATGCTTCCAGAAGGACTGACGTTTCTCTCCTATCACTGAAAATGTCAGAGAGGATTCCAGTACCCAGAGCTGGCACCAATATCCATCTCTAAAATGAGCGCAGGCTTGGAGTCAGATACTCTCTGGGCACACAGATGAGTGGAACAGAACAGAGAACCTAGAAATAAGCTCATGCACTTATGATCAATTAGTCTTCAACAAAGGAGGCAAAACTATCCAATGGAGAAAAGACAGTCTCTTCAATAACAGTATGGACGGTCCTCAAAAAACTAAAAATAGAACTACCATATGATCCAGCAATTTCACCCCTGAATATATGTCCAGAAAAAGAACAAAAACACTAATTCAAACAAATGTACCCCAACGTTCATTGCAGCACTATTTACAACAGCCAATGCTGCTGCTGCTGCTAAGTCGCTTCAGTCGTGTCCGACTCTGTGCAACCCCATAGACGTCAGCCCACCAGGCTCCCCCGTCCCTGGGATTCTCCAGGCAAGAACACTGGAGTGGGTTGCCATTTCCTTCTCCAATGCAGGAAAGTGAAAAGTGAAAGTGAAGTCACTCAGTCATGTCCGACTCCTAGCAACCCCATGGACTGCAGCCCACCAGGCTCCTCCGTCCATGGGATTTTCCAGGCAAGAGTACTGGAGTGGGGTACCACTGCCTTCTCCAACAACAGCCAATATGTGGAGGCAATCCAAGTGCTCATCAACAGACAACCAGATAGAGAAGATGCAGTCCGTGTGTGTGTGTGTGTGTGTGTGTGTGTTTATACACACACACACACACACAATGAAATATTACTCAACCATAAAACGAATGAAATTCTGCCATTTGCAGAAACATAGGTGGACCTAGAGAATATTATGCTTTGTGAAATAAATCAGATAAAGAAAGAAAAATAGAGTATGATACCATTTATATGTAGACTCTAAAAAATTACAACAAACCGGTGAATATAACAAAAAAAACAAAAGCTGACTCATGGACATAGAGAACAAACAAGTGTTGCCAGTGGGGAGAGGGAAGTGAGGAGGGGGAATACAAGGGTAGGAGAGTAAGAGGTACAATCTATTAGGTATAGAAAAAGCTACAAACATATATCGTACAACACAGAGAATACAGCCAATATTTTACAAGAACTCTAAGTGAAGTATAAGCTTTAAAAATTATGAAAACTAATATAACATTGTAAAGCAACTATACTTCAGTAAAAATTTATTTTAAAAATTATGAATCACTATATGTCTTAAGTGTATAATACCGTACAGCAACGATACTTCAATTTTAAAAATAAGTAAATATACAAAATATAAAATTAAACACGTATGAAATTCTATTTTGAGCTACAAAACTATCAAGAACTTTTTAAAAAAATGTAATAGACCTGGATGGGAGGGGAGCTTGGGGGAGAATGAAAACACATGTATTCATGTATGGCTGAGCCTCTTTGATGTTCACGTGAAACTATCACAACACTGTTAACTGGCTAAACCCCAAAATAAAATAAAGTTAAAAAAAAAAATGTAATAGCAGTGCTGGCCAGGCTGGAGAAATGCTAAGCTCATTAACTGCTATTTGAGACCATCAAATAGGACATTTCTGGAGGACAAATGAGGTACATCTTGAAAACCCCTTATAATGGGCATTCCCTTTATTTAGAAAATAATCAGAGGTTGGCACTGCCACATGCAGATTTGGGGGTATCCACCCAGATCACACTGAGTGCCTGAGTCCTGCCTTCCCCACCCCACCCTCATCTATACGGAAGATGAGCAATCATTTCCTGCCCTTCCGGCCACAGTCCACAGGCCCAGTGGCCCCACACTCAAGATGGAAGGGCAGAGCGATGCAAAGAAAGAGAAAGACAACTGATTCTGGCTGGAACTATACATATTAAGTTGGAAACCGGGCTGGTGGCTTCCCTAGGCAGTGCCAGAGAAGGCTGCCTTCACCAGAAAGAAGGACCAAGCAGCTGCCCAGAGAGACAAAGATGAGGGTGAGGATGTGTCACTGAGATCCTAGAGCATCAGACACTAGGGTGGGATTTGACTTGCAAGAGGTTTATTTGTGGAAACCCCTGTGAAGGATGAAGGAGGAAGCAGAAGAAGGCAGGAAGAGCCGACAGAACCACAATGCAGGTCTGACACCCATGAATAGAGAGGGGCAAGGAAGAGCCCCACATAGCAGGGTGGGTCTGAGGAACGCCCAGCCAGACCAGTGGGGAGGCTCCAGGCAAAGCTGCCACAGACAGAAACAGTGTAGCTAGTGGCTCAGAGTCCTGCTGGGCTCGGTCATCATCCGGGAGAGCCCGAGTGGGGAGAGTGCTGTACAGGATTGAAGCTGCAATGGCTGGAGGTTATGCCAACTGCTCTTGCAGCTGGTCCTCCTGGGGGGGGACCAGAGCAGTGTACCCCGTGGATGCTGCAGAGGGCTTCTGGGGCTCCCTGGGCAGTTTTCCAGTTCCCAATCCAGGTCGTCCCAAGAGCCTGCCGCATCTCTATCAAGGATCCCAGATTTTTGTACTGATCATATTTTTATAATCCCTTCATCCCAGTCAGAGAAGTGCAGAACCACCCCTCACACTTACACACACACACGTGGGTGTACACACCACTGCACTCACATTCAGAAGCCACACAGAGCATCCTTGGACTCAGGGTGCTGGGAAGTAACCCAGGAGGTCTCCCTTCACCCAGGCTGGGGAGAAAACCAACCCTAGCGCAGTAGGGGCTCTGGATTCCATTCTGACCTTGAAACTTGCATTCCAGCTGACCTCAGAAGCACAGCCCAGAGTTCTGATTCCCCCTAATCCTGGAAGAGCCTAGGGAGAAGACTGGGTCTGCACTCTGCCTGCCTCATTCTCCCTCCTGCCTCTTTACACATCCATTTCTCAACACAAATGTGTTCGAGCCTTTGGGGGCCTAAAGGGACCAAGAAGAGTCTGCAGGGATGAGAAAAGGAAGTAGAGGCTGAGGACCACCCTGCTTTCACTCTGCTTCATAGCCCATGAAATTCAATTTTGCTCCATTTCCCTAAATATAACAGTCCTTCCCTAAATATAACAGTCCTTCACACTTTAGTGTGAATTAGCCTGTTACATTACTTTCTTCAAGGAGAGGCTCCTCAGCACGTCAGCCCTGAGCATCCAGAACGAGATGGTCATACATGATTGGGGATGTGAAGGAAAGAGAATGATGTCCAGGAAAACCCACCTTCTCTGCGAATCAGGTGCACAAAGGGCAGGTGCTCTTGGCTCACCCTGCCCTCCCACCCTTACTCTGAGGGAACAGGGACCCCAGCTTGCACCAGTTCTGTAATACCTGTCCCACTAAAGACATTGGCAGCCAAACACACTTCACATTTAGCCATTTTTAATGCTCAAAAGATCTGTTAAAAAAAAAAAAATCACAAATGAATCCTCACAACACCCCTGTGAGGTAGGTAGGCAAGTATTATTCTCCCATTTTACAGATGGGGAAACTGAGGCAGAGAGGTGATGTGACCAGCCAGTAGTCCCAGCACAGCTGAAAGTCAGGGCCAACCATGAGAACGCAAAGGATCCCTCCCAGTTCAGCCCTGATCTCTGACCCCTCATCTAGACCTTGTCTGCAGAGAAATTAACACTTTTTACTACATGCAAAAATAAAACCAAAAACAACAAATCTAAAAAGGTAGTGAAAAGACTTACAGTAGATTTGCAAAAGAATTCAGCCAAAATGGTCATATATTTTCCAATACTAGGTAGACGTGAACAACTTTGGCCTCATCTGCCTCTTCAAAATACCACGACCAGTGAGTGATACATCATCTGTTTTTCTGCCCAAGTGCTGGTGTCCAACCAAAAGAGGCCTGCCTGGCCCCAAGGAGCCAGGCCAGGGGGACAGAGTCCATACCCTTCAGCCCCTGCATTTTAGGGGGAGACCAGTCCCCAGAGGGAGCGCCACAGGCTCAGCTCAACACCTGCCTGCGTCTCCGAGCAACCTTCCCACCATCCACACAGTTGGTCCCAGCAGCTGCCAACTCGGCAGGCCTTGGCCTCTTCTGCTCCCATCACAAGGCAACTCGAGGGTGCTCAGCAAGGATGGCCTGCAATCCAAGTGCCCCCTCGTGCCATCCCTGGCCCACTCTCACACACCCCACTGCTCACTCCGGGTCACCCAGGAGTCCCCACGGCTCCTGCCACACCAGGTGGGGGCTCAGACCACTGTTGGGGGGCCAGGCAGAGCAGAGAGGAGGTCCTTCCCCAAACCTCCCCACCATGCTTCCAGGGAAATGGAGCAGGCCTCTCCCACAGGGTGGCATGCACCTTCTGGGAGCTCTTTCTTGCCCCCTCCAACCCCAAGAGGGGTTCCCTTTTGTTTTCAGCTCCATGGAAACCTCTACAGTCCTGCCAGCCCAGGGGAGGGGAGGGGGCAAAGGCAGGAGGGGCAGAGGCCTCCACTGAACACACAGGGAATGTGGTTGTCTTTCTTCATGTCTTGAGGTTGAGACAAGGAATGAGAGGCAAGAACACTGCGGAAAACTGCCTTTAAGGTAACAAATCTAGCCAGAGCGAAGTCCATCTCCCAGGGAGCCCAGGGCCACCAGGGCAACGCCCAGGCAGCAAAAGGGGAGAAGCCATGTGGGAGAGCTGTGAGAGAAGGAACCAACACTGGCCAGGACTGCTCTAGGCCAGGGGCCATCAGAACTGCTCGGGGCAGAGGGGAGGACGGAAGTGGTGAGAGGTTTGGCTTGGCACCTTGGGGAGTGAGTGCCTTGGAGAGCTGATGCCACACCGGGCCTTCCTGCAGGCCCTCCAGGAGCAGCCATTCACGAGACATCACAGTGGCCACCTATGCTATAACAACTCTTTCAAAAAGGGGATCCCCACCCACCCTGGTCTCTGGGAAGCCGAGGAGTCATTTCTCAGGGCCACTGCCACCGAAGAGCATCGGGTACCCCCAGACTACGTGGGGAGGGAGGTGGCCCTGCAGGAGGCGGTGATAGCAGAAGCAGGGGCAGCGTATCCCACAGGAAGCCCCCTTCCTACAGGAAGTCCCCTGATGCGGAGAGCTCAGGGCCACGGTTCTGCTCCTGCCACCGGCAGCGCAGCCTCGAGAAGGGCTGGTCCTCCACGCTCTCGAGCTCGGGGAAGCCCAGCTGGTTGAGGATCTCGTAGATGCCGGCCTTGGCTGCCACCTGGGGAGGACAGGAGAGACTGGGGCAGTGCTCGAGGGAAGGGAGAGTGTCATTTGGGTCCCGTGCCCTCCTCTGTCACACTCCTCACTGGGCTCCACTGACACATGTGTGAGTTTGGCCCAGCGCTGCCTCCCACCAGCTCAGCGACCTGCACAAGTTTGCATCTTGATTCCTATTAACTACTCCGAGCTTCCGTTTCCTTGTGATGGCAGAGCACAGCATGGAGGGCTGCGCTGCACAGAAAGCGCTCGGCAGGCAGTAAGGGCAGGTAGGAAGCGGAGAGCAGAGGGGGAGGCCAAGCACGCCCCATGCCTTCAGCCCCAATGCGCCCATGGGCGCACACAGGAGCACAAGCCCAGCTGCTCCTGGTGTTACAGCTGGGCCCGCGGGGAGCTCTGGGGAAGCCAGCGTGGAAGCAGCAGCCGGCAAGAGCTCTTTTGCTATGAGTTCCAACTGAGGACCCGGCAGGTCCACCCAGGGCCTCAGCTCAGGCAGGTTGACTGAGGCCTCCCTAGACATTCTCCATACAGCCATAGGGCCCAGGCCCTGGCCCTAGACTCAAACCACTCAACGACCAGCCTTCTTCTCTCCCCACCATCCTGGGGATGGGGAGGATGCAGGCTCCACTCCAAACTAACATCCGCAGGCAACCCTCACCCCCTGCCCCTCTGCTCATCCCCCGAGGCTAGAACCTCGACATCTCCCACGACCTACCACTCAGCTTCAGCTGGGGAGGGGATCAAGCTCCTTCCCCCTATTTCAGCTCTTCAAGCAGAAGTGTCCTAAGTCCCCTACTACCACCAAGAGGAAGCTGAGCCCAGGCCTGCTCAGGAGGGTGGCCCCACTGTGACCTTGGTGTGACCCACCCGCACCTCAGGACCACCCTGAAGGCCTGTCTTCGGCACAAACGCCCAGCAGCCACCCGTCCTGGCACCGGGCCCTGCAGGGGCCTCCCAGCCTCTGTCCCCTCGCAGCTCGGACCCCACCTGCACACCTCCCGAAGCCCCACACCCTTCTTACACCTATCACTCCTGCCTTCCCGTCCACCCTGCCCACGGGAGCTAATTCCAGCCTGGAGTCCAGATGCCAACCACCAGGACAGGCCGGTGAGGTCAGCAGGGGCCAGCGTCCCAGCGGAGGGGTAATTACAGGCCACTCTGCCAAGCAGGAAGGGAGACCTTTCTCCTACCCTAGAAGAGCCGAGGCGGCAGCTCTGCCTCTAAAACTAGCCAAGCCGGGAAGAGCCAAGCGGAGGGGAGAGAGGAGGGGGCCCGAGACATGTCTGTCCTAGGCCGGAAATGGTGGGCTCTGGAGCCAACCAACTGCTCTAGCGCTGACTATGGACACGGCACTGAACCCCTCTGCACCCGGACTCCTCCTCTAGAGCAGGAGCGTACAGCGGCCACGTGAGGCAGCCCTGCTGACACGAGCTGGGGCAGACGGCAGTGCACATACCTCACAGAATCCCCGCCACGCCTCCTGAGGTGGCGCCCACTGAGCCAAGAGTACTTCCGTGGTAACTCTGAGGGCAGCGGCCCAGAGCGGCTACGTGCCTTGCTCATGGCTGGAGGGCGGCAGGGGCGCGGGAAGCCAGAGGGCACAGGCGAAGGATGAATACGGCCTGGGGCGTGAAGCACCCAGGCGACGTTGCCTGGGGACGCAGGGAGCAGGGGCTCAGTCCAGCCCCCACCAGGCTCTGTCTGCTCCTCGCATCCCCGGCTCACGGCCTGCCGAGCACAGACGCCGTGCTGGGCCCAGAGCTGAGCGAGACACGACCTCGGCCGCACGGAGGAGCCTGTCCCCGGCCCCGCCCTCACCTCCCGCATCCAGGCGCTGAAGGGCCTCTGCCAGGAGCCGGCCTTCTCCAGGTGCAGGTAGGCGCTGAAGAGCACCAGGTAGATGTAGCGCTCCAGGTACTGCAGGCTCCGCAGCCGCAGCCTCCGGGCCTCCTGCTCCGACTTGGCCGCTTTCGCCTGCAGGACGGACGGCACGGGACGGGGGTCAGATTGGAGCTCATCCCCACCCCAGCACACTGCACACCCACACGCTCCAGACAGGCACACACGCACCACACACACCACACACGCTCCAGACAGGCACACACGCACCACACACACCCCACACGCTCCAGACAGGCACACACACACCACACTCACACACACACCACACACACCACACAGGCACTACACAGGCACACACTGCCCCCACTCACACCACACACGCTCCACACAGGCACACATGCCCC